>NC_088688.1:45707218-50707218 GCF_028017835.1 Emys orbicularis
CCAATCATTTCCCTATTCAGCTCAAAGACATCACAGGCATTGCTTAGCCACCCACAGCCCTCAAGACCATTAAAACCCATCAGTCCAGCCAGACCGCTTGGCCCGTCTGGGGTTCACTGCGTAAAAACACACCGACACCCGTACAAATAACACCCCATCATCCAGCCAGCCAGGGCTCTAGGGCTCTTGCAGCCAAGCAGCCCCCTCCCCGGGGGCGGGCTGTCTCCTTTGGCATGTCTGCGACTGCAGGTCCCTTCTCACTTTGCTTCGGTTCTCGTCGCGCTACTTGTTACAACGTGGGGTTGCTTGGGGGGGGGAGGGTTGCTCCCAGGGTTTTCACCCCAGACGGGGGCCCTTTTTTCGCTGGCGTAAAAATAAAATAGATTTAAAAGCAAAATTAAAAACAAACAAACAAAAAAACTAACCACACACCGCGATTTGCTCTCCCACTAAAGTGGGGCCCGGCTCTGTCTCTGAGCCTAGCTATTCCTGTGCTGCTGTGCAGGGACCGAGATGCACCCAAGAGCCGGCCGTCTCTAAAGCTGAATTGAATCAATGTAACCAAGGCTCTGAACAGGGGAGAAAAGGGAACAAAACTGCCCTACATCGCGGTCGGCCGCTTCCTTTGTCTCCTTGTTCAGTCACTGCCGAAACCCGCCACATCTGAGCTGCAAACAAAATCACTCTTGCATCTGCTCGCATGCAGCATTTACAATGTTTTGTGTAAGTCAATTGGGTGGCGAACAAAAAAAGCCATTTGCGCTGTATTATTTAACACAGACTTCACTGGGCTCCCTTTTTGTGGAAGCTTTATTTGCACTAAATGAATAATCTTAATTGCATCACTGTTGAATTAAAAATCAATGTTAATCAAGTTGGAAGTAGTAAATATCAGTTTTCATTGTGCCTGGGTAGAGGGTATTTTTCTTGTTTTGCAAATAAAAATACAAGTCAAATAACTTTAAAAGGGCATTATGTTCTGCTACAAATACAATTGAAACGGATTGTTTAGGAGCGGATCAGAAATGGTACAGAATTTTGCACTTAATTTCCTCAGTTATCATTTACAATAAGAACCTCTTGGCTTGACAGCCAAGTCTAAACAGTAGTAAATTAGTACAAATTTATACAGATTTTACTCTAATAATCGTAATAAAAGCTTATAGATTTGGCACTAATTACATAAATGCCTAATGATCTTGAAAATTACTCTGGTTAGAAATATATTACTAATCTAAACTTTGTTGTTGGCTGGCTTTGAAAAATCAGAACATTAGAAATGGTTCGCTTCACTTGTGCAAAGCACTTTAAATTGTTCAAGTAGTTTAACATAGTCAAGAGGAAAATAAAAAGCATTTAACTTTATTTACCGCCTTAAACTGAGTTTGTGGCCAAGCTTAGAAACTTTAACCCAAAATGTTGAAGGGCTTTTCAATCTCAGTGCAATGTTTTCTCTTTCACACAAACATTTAGCTCGGGGGAGAAGCGTATCCAGTTCACCTTTGGGGGATGGGGGGACGGGACATGGGAGAGCAAAACAGAGCGTGTGTAAGTTTCACTAGGCACTCGGATCACTTTATTCTTCGTTGTCTTTCAGCCCTCAAGAATGGCGGGAATAAACGATTTACGCTGTATTACAAATGATTAACTGGAGTTCTCCCGCTACCCGCCACTGCCCCGCAAAGATACTGAAACTCACAGCCGAGCTGCAGCGTGAAAGTTAACACACAAAGCAGAAGCCAACCCCAAACAGGGAGTGAGGAAGCCCGCTGGTCCGGGAGAGCCTGCTAGCCAGGCTCCCAAGCGGGGCGTTAGGCACAGCCCTGCATTGTGCTTGGGTTGGAAGGCGCCGCGAGACACCAGCTCAGGCCCTCGCACAGGGGCAGATCTCAGCCAGGGCAGCGGCAAAGTCGCTCTGGCCAGGAGAAGGAACAGAATTACAAACGGGCGGCGGGAGAAAAACAAGCGAGCGAGGGAGACACAGCGAGAAAGCCCAGCCCCGGGCTGCGGCTGCTGCTGCTGCTGCTGCCGCCGCCGGGGGGGATGCGGGGCTGCTGGTGCTGAGGCTGCAGGCGGGCGGGCGGGCGGAGTGGGGACTCGCCGGGCTCGCTGACATTTGCAGCCTGCCCTCCTGATTGGTCCCTTCGCCGAGCTGCTCACGGGTTCATTGAAGTGTTAAGCACCTCCCCGTCTCTCTAAAGGACATTATAATGCAAGAGACCCCCTTTTTAACCACACACCGAATTTTCTTTCATTTAGGCGATCTATATATATCTATATCTTATATCTATTTTAAATAACTTAAAACCGCTAAAATTTGGGGGGGAACAGCCTTCGCCCTGGAGCGGTGCGCGATGCTGTCTCACGCCGACCTCCTGGACGCCCGACTCGGTGAGTTTTTTTCTCCCCCAGCATCTTTCTCGCCCCCCGGCAGCGGCGAAGGAAGAAGCCAGAGCAGGAAATTGACAATTTGTTCCTTGTTTTACCTTAATGCGCTCTAAATGGGCTAATTTCTTTAAAAGTAATTGTGCTGTATTAAAGTTTAATTTGATTTAACAGCGTCTTTTAGAAAAAAAAATGTGGGCATTTCGTGTCTCTTTCCCGCCCCAGGTCTCCCCCTTTTAGGGCAGATTATCCCAATCTTTGTGATTTTGAGGTTTTTATTAATTTTAATTTAAAACGGGACAAAATCGGATTGAGTTGGTCCAGATCTGTCAGGGAGGCGAAGCCACCTGCGAGGAGGCTGGTTGGGTTTGTCAGCCGCGCCGGCAAACAAAATACCCCCCCCCCGCCCCCCAGTTCCTGGGGAGGCCCCGCCGGGTCAGGCCCCCCAGATCGGCCCGAGCCGGCGATTGGCGCAGGAGGAAGCGCTGGAAAGTGTCCTGCCTGCTGAAGTGGAGTGTGTGAGGCGGCGGCGCGCGAGGGCCGGGGGAGCCGGCCTAGGGCTGTGGTGGTGGGCGAACGAAGGGGGCTGCAGGGGCTCCATGGCTGGGGCTCGCCCCTTAGCAAACTTGGTGCGCCGGCCGCTGGCGCTGCTGGATACAAGCGGGGGCCGCCTACCTGGCTGCAGAGGAGTGACCGCAGCTGCTTTGCCTCCGCAGGAATGAAAGATGCAGCCGAGCTGCTGGGACACCGGGAGGCGGTGAAGTGCCGGCTGGGCGTAGGGGGCTCTGACCCGGGAGGGCACCCGGGAGACATGGCTCCCAACTCGGACACGGTGGAAGGGGCCACCCTCCTGCCCGGGGAGGACATCACCACGGTGGGCTCCAACCCGGCCTCCTTGGCAGTCAGCGCCAAAGACCCCGACAAGCAGCAGGGGCAGCCGGGCGGGCAGAACCCCAATCAAACGGGACAGCAGCAGGGGCAGCAGAAACAGAAACGGCACCGGACCCGCTTCACCCCGGCGCAGCTTAACGAGCTGGAAAGGAGCTTCGCCAAGACCCATTACCCAGACATCTTCATGAGGGAAGAGCTGGCCCTGAGGATCGGCCTCACCGAGTCCCGGGTCCAGGTATGAGCAGCTGCTTCCGTCCCCAAACCTCCCGGATCCCTCAGTCACCCACCCCCCGAGCGTCCTGCACTCGCTACCTGTAACCACCACACCTCGCAGGGCTCCTGCCCCTCAGCTCTCTTTTGGGTTCACATCCCTCCTTCAGGCTTTCCCTTGTGGGCTTAACAGAGAACAGGCTGGGTTGTAATTTCCTGATCATACCGTCTAGAGAGACAGCTCAAATGATCACCGCCTAATCCATAACATAAATAATAACAAACCCACCAGAGCCAGCGCTTGGTGACCAGCCTTTTACAAAATATGCCTAACAAAATTGCATTTGAAGCCGCCAGGAATTTGTTAAACACCCATCTGGTGTAAGAAAGGAATGATCGGCATCAATGTGAATGCAACAGTTGAATATCAGCTATTAAACAGCCCACATATTTCTGCACAAATGACTGAGCCAATCCCCGTTAGGGAGAAAAAAAATCATTAGCAGTGTAGTGCGTGGCATAGTTCTGCGTAGTAAAATGGGATGTTTTCTGAGCTGATTGTGAACACCCTCACACTTTACAATTGATCTCTGAACGAACGATCGATCGATCGATCAGAAAGAGACCCCAAAACAAACAAAATCAACGACAGATCAAGTATTTGCTGTAACTAGCTTTCTGTTTAATTTTTAATACTCGTAGTTGAGCTTCCTGTTTACTAATGAACATGTGAAATATTACCAGCGAGCTAAAATAATTTCAAAGTCTGAAGTGGCGTTTTCTTGGATTTGGGGGAAATGTTGAATTCCAGTGGAAAGCGGCATTGAACACTAGGAAAGCGATTGCAAATTCAGAGACTGTTCAATTACTCACATGTTTGTGTCTCCTGAAATGTTTACAATAAGCGTATGCTCCTAATATGTTCCTGCTTCTTTTATCATTGTTAGCACTGAATTGGTTGAACTCTAAATCTAATTTAGTAGTGTAAGCTGTCCAAGGTCCTGAAGATCTCCCATTGAAATCTGCGGCAATGTTTTCCCTAGAATTTTATGCCAGATTGCCTGAAATATTTCATAGCTCAAAAACCCTTCTATACATATGAATCGAATTTTAGCAATATGTTACATTTTTAATTGTTTGTTAAAAAGGAATTTCTGTGAGCACAACATTTTGATTTTAAGTTTCTTTAATACTTGCTTTAAAATACGGAGTAATCACTGAAGACAGCAGTAGAACTAAGTATATCAAGAAGATTGTCTTCACATTATTTTATTATATATATTTTTGACATACAGCAAACAGTTTATTCAAATCATTTTAGGCAGAAATTAAAAGTAGGCGAGAGGGATAAAAACAACAGACTATTACAAATAACGCTTTTAAACCTAAACTTTTGTTCTGGGAAATTTTGTGTGAGACTCTTAGACGAATTATGAACATTGAAAATACTTTAACTATATGTGGTCTGGTGATACTATGAACGCATTTTCACTTTAACAGTGTTCCTCTCCAAAAATTCTCACGGCAAGCCAAGTCCTCATGCACAAAAAAAAAAAAAAAAAAAAAAAAAAAAATTAAAAAAAGAAAAGAAATACAAAAGATATTTAAAAATCTAAATGAACGTTTCATAACCAGAAACGGATTGTGTTCGTTTAACAGAACACACACACACACACACATTTGTTTTAAAAAGTAAAACAATTGTATAAAACCGACACATGATGATAATTAGTTTAAATTAAAATAGAAATTAGATTCACAAATAAAATATAACTGGACAACTGCCTTTATGAAAAAAGAAAACGTGGACGATTAAACTTTATTGGGTTTCCCAAAGGTTAATGATACCAATTTCAATATTAGGAGTGTGGTAAATGAAGTAAAATATAAAATATATAATGGAAATAGTTATTTTCCAAAAGCACATCAAAGAAATACGTCGGAAGAAAGATAACGTGTTTTAATGGCCTCAGCATAATCCTGAACCAACGATAATAGCACGAGACTGCTGATAAAAACAGTTTAATAGAGTGGCAATTTAAATATTTTTTGCAATAATGTTCTGCAGTTTAAAAAGTAATCAGATCAACATAACCTTCTTAATTAACACTTCAAAATGATTAACATGTAATGTAATGCAAAAATAATTTATGTAAAATGTATTTACTTCACAATTCACTGTATCATTGCTCCTTGACCAAATTTAAATTAAATAGTAATTGGTTTATGTTCTTATATGAGTACTTCATAGTATTCTTTATAGTTAACAGATTGCCTACACATTCCTTGCAGTATGTGGGGCACCACACTGACTAAGAAATGATCTAAACAGTTAATTTATAGCGGCTGTATGTGTTTTTATATGTTTTAAATGCTAGAATAAATTACCTCTTTCCTCATTTTAGAGCTATATTTAATGTATATTATACATCTAAATAATTATTAAAGGACTAGTGCTTATAAGGGAACCCAATTCCATGTCTGATATCGCTCTGCTTTTCAGGCTTGTGTAATAAAACCATTTTTTTATAGCATGCCATTATTAGAAACCAATTTCAGAATTATTTATAACCTGGAATGGCTTATTAACCAGCAATGCGAGAATCATGCAAATTACGCGATCAAATGCAATATAATAAGCATAATCATTAGTCTCTAGCATGGATTAATTAACTTTCAATATTTTATTTACATAAAAACCAAATCAGTGAAATAACTTCTGCACAGTCAGCCTTGCCTTTCAATATTTTATACGAACAAAAATAATGTGCTGTAATTCCATTGACCGTATCCTCCACAATGGTCCTGTCACCTGCCACATCTTAATAGAGGACAAGCTGAAAGTATTTTCTAGTTTTCTAATGGAATGAGAAATTGCATTTTCTTCCTCTCCCAGCACTATTAAAGTGTAATGAATTCGGCCCAGAGTTCACGGCTGGCTGATCGAAATGAACCTGAGATCTGAGCTTTAATACAGCTCTCCAGATTTCCTACCAAATCTTCACATTAATCATCCGCTAGATTCCAATGAGATCTTCATAAAGGTTTGGCTCTTGAAAAAAAATGTAATATTCTCTCCCCTTCTCTCTCTATTTCTAACACATTTATTGCTGGGGAATTAAACGGACTATATATTTTAAAATACATTTACAGTATGTCTATATTACTGTAACAGCAGATATCAAAGTAGATTTTTAGCTTCCAACCTCCATTAGATTCTCACTGTTGTATTAATAATTTTCAGGGGCTAGTTGCATTTTAAACATACTCCAGAGTTGCCCAATGCCTGTGGTTAATATATTTCCAGAGTTGTCATGTGTGCATTTTCAAAATCTCCCTCAGGTTTTCTCCATGTTTTAATCTGTCATGCACTAGTTTTCAACTGGAAACATTCACATTTTAAAAGCATATGCACTATAGCTATGAACTGAGGCGATCAGACCTGATGGAGATTCTTTACAACACCAGTAAACCATGAAACATAAAAAGATTTTGTAGCCGCAATTTAACTATTAACCCTAAAACATAATTGAACACGATTTTTCGATTATTCATATAACATTTAGTTCCTTAACAGCTGTTCATTTCCGTTAATGGCCGACCATATTTCTCAGTCTAAGTATATAATATTAAACGATAAACTCCAGCAGGTTCTAGGATCCAGAATAGTAATAATCGGGAATTCAAGTGGATTCGCTGATTTCCCCTCTTACAACATCCCAGTATTTTCCTTTGACAATGCAATGAAACCTGTCAGTCTATTCACTCCAATATTATCACTTTGAAGCAAAGAATCTGGTTACTAAAAACATCTGACTCTTAAAAAAAATCCAACAAACAACAGCACGCAGGTCGGGTTTGAGTGCTGCTTGCTAATGGTGCAGCCACCAAGCGTCAGTGGTGAAACAATTCGGAGTTAACGTAAGAAAATGATGTTCCAATCACATAGACGCTTTTATAAGAATTCAGACGCTACCTCAAGCAGGGTCAGGAACACAGGACCGATGCTTCCTTATTTATTTATTTTTTAGCCCGTCATATTTTACACAAATTCGCCTCGTTATGAGTGAAGGTTGCTGCAGACAGCTCAATCCTGGGACAGAGACATTGATCCCTTTCATTATATAAATTCCTGCAGCTTTATTAATCAGTCACACGGCAACTTGTGGGGCTACAGCGGAGCTGTACACAGAGCACAACACCAGGAGAGACAATGCAAGGGAATAAAGGCTAGGGAGGGAGACAATAAAAACCATGTCAGGTGGGGAAGGGAGCGGAGCGAGAATTGGGGAGGGACGAGGGAGTAAACCTAGGGCTCTAAATAGCTTTCCTGTAAAAGAATCGCCTCGGTGCTATTTCAATGGAATTGAAATCTATATTACAAAACCATTCCGAATAGTTCAATTGTAGTGCATGTGGGAGGGATTTTTGGCTGTGCAATAAGTAATGAATTATCTGACTAAGACAGACGCTGATCCTAGGTAAGCAGTTGTCACATTCTGGGCTCTGATTTTTATAGAACATTTGTAAAATCCCCCAAAATATAGACCAGGTCATTTGAATCAGGCCAAATCACGTTCCATTGACTCCCAGTGAGTAAAACCAGCCGGATTTGGCCTGATTAATAAACAAAACACTGGGTTAAATGGCTGAATGGAGAATGAATAAGTGTAAAGCGCAGGTGTCACTATCAGGTATCAGTTCACCAGCGGGCTGAAGGAGATGAAAACCCAGTTGATTAACTAGCACATCAAAATGAGTATCTAAAAATGTTAAGAGATTATTGCCATGGCAACACAGTTTAGACAATGATCTAATAGGAAACTTCTATTGCGTCTTCTTTATTTTGACATTTGTAGACAAATAGCCCAAAAGATCAGAGATTCTCTTTGCCATTATTAAGAAGTAAAATGTAAGTCCCCTAAGTAAGTTTGAAGTGTATTTAATCAGTCAAATATAGCTCATTGCAAAAGAGACTTGGGTTTGTCAAAGCAAAATTAAATTTTATTGACAACTAGTATAAGAAAGCTTTGAACTTAGCCTCCATTCATTTGCAACGTCGGAAAGATACATTTACTTTCACTCCACAGATGAGAAGAACCTGGCTGTTGAGAAAGAGATAAGGCCCTCAGGCTCAAGCTTCTGTCATTCTCTGCAAACAGTAGATCTGAGGGCTAATACAGCTCAGGGCAACTGGAAATAGATCCCCCCATACTAAAGAAACATTAAACAAAGATCCATTTGAATCCGGCATATGCATGTGGAATTCTATATTTAAATCCTTAAGCACCAACCATTATTGGTGCAAATGCAGGTTATCATGGCTACACAAACCAGAATGTGACTCAATGATACAGACTTTGCTATTCCAAAGTATATTATTATCAGATCTATTTTGCTTACAACTAAACTATTTTTCTTGGTGCAAACTGTGTGTTGTGTCTTTGAGGAGTCAAAATAAGGAAGTCTTTTTCCAAGTTTTAAATCCCGTTTATACTTTCAGTAGAAAGAGGGAGTATTTATGCCTATGTGGCGTAGGTTGTACATACATATACACTGCGTTCATGTGTATGTATACACATACAAATGTGTGTATACACCATACAGATGGGCATGTGGTTAACACATACTGGGTAGGATGTGGGAATGATGTATATAAGGAAGTATCGATCTCGGATATATTTCTTATGTCTGCATATATACTTAACACTTAGTCCTGCGTTGAGTGCAGGGGTCTGGACTAGATGACCTACTGAGGTCCCTTCCAGTCCTACACTTCTATGATTCTACCCACCTCTATGCAGCCATATGGATATGTAAGGGATACATTATATACATAATTTCCACAGAACAAGCACTATACAGTGTAGATACAGCCTCTAGATTTGATTGCATCCTTTCTGTCACTTTTCTTCTTAGATTAGCCAGCGCCTTCCTGTGGGCTTGCCCCGCGCCTAGCCCAACGGGCCTCACCCTCTCAGGTGGCCGCTGTGGGATCTCGTGCCGGGCTGTGTGTCTGGGGTCCCGGGGAAGGCAGGCACAGACTGGGGCCTGGGCAGCTCTCCCCGCCGGTGGCTCTCTGCGGGGCCGCGGCCCTGCCCCGCGGCGCACGGTCCCTAACCAGCCTCTCTCGCTCTCTCCCCACCCGTGTCCGGCAGGTCTGGTTCCAGAACCGGCGGGCCAAGTGGAAGAAGCGCAAGAAGACCACGAACGTGTTCCGGGCGCCGGGCACGCTGCTGCCCACGCCGGGCCTGCCGCAGTTCCCCTCGGCCGCCGCGGCCGCCGCCGCCGCCATGGGCGACAGCCTGTGCTCCTTCCACGCCAACGACACGCGCTGGGCCGCGGCCGCCATGCCGGGCGTGTCGCAGCTGCCGCTGCCGCCGGCGCTGGGCCGCCAGCAGGCCATGGCGCAGTCGCTGTCCCAGTGCAGCCTGGCGGCCGGGCCGCCGCCCAACTCCATGGGCCTGTCCAACAGCCTGGCGGGCTCCAACGGCGCCGGCCTGCAGTCGCACCTCTACCAGCCCGCCTTCCCCGGCATGGTGCCCGCCTCGCTGCCCGGCCCCAGCAACGTGACGGGCTCGCCGCAGCTCTGCAGCTCCCCGGACAGCAGCGACGTGTGGCGGGGAACCAGCATCGCCTCCCTCCGCCGCAAAGCGCTGGAGCACACAGTCTCCATGAGCTTCACCTAATGGCAGCGCCGCCTGCCCCCCGCGCCCGGCCGCCGCCCTCATCCCCCCCCCCCGCGGATCGCGTCCCCCGTCCCCCCCCCGACTTACTTACCAGGGAGTCGACTCAGGATCTGAAATCAGACACCAATGGACTGGTTTATGGGCAGAGAAACACCCCCCGCCCCCCCCTCACCCGCCCCCAGCCCCCAGGCCTGTGTTCCCGGGAGGAGACACAACGACCAGGGCCTTGTGTCTTCACATCAACACACGAAAGGACTCATTGGGCATTTGGGATCTCGTTATAATTTGTCCCTTGTCTCCCTTCCCCACCCACCCAGCCATCTATTGGGCTTTGCCAAGAGATCCATTTTTTTAAAGCACAACAATAACAACCCCAACAACAAATATTGCAGGGCTTTTTGGTCAGAAGTTTTCCTAACGGGCAGCACTGGCTTTGGGGGGGCTGGGCAGATTAATGAAGTGATGAGAGAAATCAAGAGGAAATTGAACCCATTTTGATAAAGGGTTTATAAGTGAGAGCAAAAATCAAAGTCATGTTTCCTTTTGTAAAAAAGTGTGAGGGGGGGAAGCACTTCCCTTTTCTGGATCTTTGATTTCTTGATCGATTTAGTTGCAAACCTGTCACCTTTTTTATTTTTATTTTGTTGCTGTTGTCTCTATTGCATCTTCTGCTGTTGCCACTGGCCCTTGCAACTCAGTGGCAAGGGCCTGGTGCACATGGACAGTCTCTCTCGCCAACCCTGCCAAACTTTGTACAGAGAACACAATCAGCTCTTTTCTGCATGTGCTGGTCCAATCCAATCCCGGAGAACTGATGCTCTTTGGAAGAATGAACAAACAATGTGAAATAGGATGTTTTGTGTAGATAAAGCATTCTTGTTACATACTGGTCGGTTTGTGATCTGTTTTAACTTATTGTCTGTGCTTATTTATTGAATTTTGGGTTTCTTAATAAATGTTTGAGCTAATATAAAGCATATTATTTGACTTTTCCGGACAAGTTTATAACAAGTTAATGTAAATGGATAAATAAAATCATTTTCAGTATGTGATATGAAGAATTATGGGTTTTGGTGTGGCGTGTGAGATAAAAGCGGTCTCTTAACCCACAGGAAAAAAAAGATCCCCGTTAATTTAAAATTCAATGACTTTGGGAATGATTTGCTTGCTTGAACGTTGCATTGAAGTATTTCATTTATTACAATTTTAATACTTCATGATTAATAAACTTTTGTTGATCTTTGTGCGTAATTGACATTTCAACTCCAAGAAACGGAAAGTTACGTTACAAATAACACAGCGGGGGGGGGGGGGGGGGGGGTGAGAGAGAGAGAGAGAGAGAGAGGGAGAAGTAAGCGACAAGGTGTGCTAAAGCCCGATTGATATGAGAGCCTAGGATGGGAAGATGTGAGCCAGCGACAAGGACACACAAACCCAATGCCTATGTGCATGGAACAGGGCACGAAATTACGACACTAACAGGTCTCAGACACAGACAGCAAGACACTTTCTTACTGATCCGTTTCAGATAATGTGTGTTGGGGCCACATAGGGTTAAGTAGAATAAATAGTTAAGCACGGAGCGAATCCTGCCACCAGCGCGGAGACGGGAGGTTTGCCTGTGGGTAGAACGTGCCACATCCTTTGATTTTCAGACAAAAAGGAATTAATAGTTTCGACAGCCAAATAAAACGGCTAATGTGGGCACGGAGCCTTGGGGTTCGGTGAAGGGATGGCTGGACGGTGGTGGCGGGTCTCACCTCCCCCGGCCGGAAAAGGTTGTAGGAAGGAGAAATGAAATTGGAGGCGAGATCTTCTTGCCACACGTGAAATGAGTGCACTCCTGGCACTTGGCTAATCGCACGGAAGAGAAACCGCGCCATTTATTTCTGTGCAAACTTAGGAAAAGTACAGGATGTTGTCAAGCATCATACAGTGATTTTTTTAAATGTGATTCACTACGATCGTTTCCTCCTGTACATCAATTACACACCTCTTAATTACACACCGGAGAGTGCCCAACGCATAGTCAGCCGCAGAAGGGTCCTTGCTTGCTCCAAAGTGCATATTACACATGTATATTTAATTTAAAAGAGAAATAAAAGGAGGATAAATTACTGACGCTCCAGAGCAGGAGTGAGTCTACTGGAGTGACACAGGGCAACGGCCCTGCGCCCCGTGGCAGAATCTTGCTACCCTAGATGTCAAGCCAGTTAAGCTATCACATCTGAGTGGTGGCTCTCCAGGGCACAACACGCGCAACATGTTACTCGCGTGTTTCGCCGTGATCAACGTTCACATACGGTACTAGGGCCTGGGGTAAACCTGAGCAAACGGAACACGCTGCGCCATCCGTGTCCTACAGCATCCCCCAGCCTTAGGCAAGAGACTTGTCCTCCATTGGCCACCCCACATCATAATATCCTAAGAGCGCCACTGCCCTCGGGCAGCGATTACACGCCAAGATGTGATGGAGTTTTCTCTTCCTTTTAAATGGGCTTTTTCAATTATCAAGAGTCTTTTGCGCTGAAGTCCTGCTCCAGTGCAGTCAATGGGAATTTTGCCACTCACAGTAGGAGCAGGATGTGGCGAGGCCCTTGCCATTTCTGATTAATTAGGCTTATCAACATGAAAATCCAGATGTAGTGGATATCGAAGAATGCTTTTTAATAAGAGCTCGGTAGCCTCAGGCAGTATCGCCATAGGCGCCCTTTTCTGGATTAAAAGCGGGTGGTTGTGCATGCTCAACACAGTACAGTACTTGGTCTTTTTGTTTTTGCTTCCATCTCATCCACATCCCAGCACCTACCAGTCTTTGGCCTTTAATTCTCACCTGCATGTCTCAACGTCCATTTAGGAGATCAGTGTCAACCTCACGCCGTTTCTTCCAAAGTGCATGGAAGGTTGTTTACAAGCATGTTAATTTTACAGCTTCTTTATACTGCTGTAAGCAAGACAGCTTTATGATGTAGGAATCAGGAATGTAATAAAATGTTCTATATAAGATCTCCAAAAAATATGTGCTTTTTAATGGGATGAGAAAATGTGTTCTCCAGCTTGGAGGGAGGGGGCGAGAAGACACAATCCAAAAGGTCCAACTCTTGACACTAATGGAAAATTACAAATCTGTGGCAGATGTCTTACAAAGATCCTTCCATTTAATGATCTTTCTGAAATATAAACCGTTTTCTTCATATTCTAATGAAAACGTTGTTCTGGATATGACCCAAGCTTTTTGTCCTTATTCAATTTTGATATAATATTTGTTTCCATGGCAATAGATCTTTATGTTATGAGTCCTGAAGATTTTTGAAGTTATACATACAGATAGCACTAGCTGAAGCTTTGCAACATAAAATGTTTAAGATGATGTACTTACATATTTAACAGGGATGAAAAGAAGGGAAGTGCAAATTTCAGTCATACAGTTTACAGGCTGCAAGTGAGTGATTTTGTTCCCAGACATCTCTCACACTTGATATTGAAATATAAAAATTAAACAACATTGACCATTTTTACCTACCACCAGCAACAACCTTGCTTCATTCAAATGAACTCATAGGTGCTGGAACTACGGGTGCTTGGGGTGCTGCCGCACCACCTGGCTTGAAGTAGCAATAACAACCCAAATACATGGTTTCTGCCTTCGGCACCACCACTATAAAAATTCTTCCAGCACCACTGAATAAAATGGTCAGAAAAGTGACTGAATTCTATACATATAGAACAGGAACATTTATGATGAATAATAATTAGTCTATTTTATACTAAGTAGCTAATATAGCATATTGGGGAGTGTACAAACTAGTCTTATTTGCCCACCTTAAATGTGATTTAGCTTTGATCAGTTAGTCATCCACCGAGGCTCTTAGCAGATTCAGATATTCAGTTATGGATTCATTTCCATACTAGGGTACATCTAAGCAGGTTTACTTCCCTTTATATAACAGCACATCTAATGTCTAAGGTACGTATATACATACTGTTAATGCAGCTGAATCTTTCATTTACTTTTTTGATTAAATGCTTTGACACTGTCTTCCACCCCTCAAATCCAACTGGAAGGCAGAACTGGCTCTACTGGAGATTGTATCTACTGAGCAATAATTAACAGTTGAGGACGTTTGGGCAAGTTACGGTATCTGGTAACATGTAGTACAGTCTATTATTGCATTAGCAGCAATGATCCCTGCTCCTGGAAAAGAAAATGTGTTTTAATTTGTGTTGTGGACTTTAAATTTTCATTTTCAGAATAAAAAACTCAGAACATGAAAATGTATCTTACAGTAATGGAGGTATGGCAGTTAACCTGTCAGCTGAAAGTATGTAACCTTCCTCTTCTCCTTTTCATGACAAAGGTAATCTCATCTGAGGGCATTTATGTGAAGAAATAACAGCATGGCACGGTGAAACCACTGGCTCATTAATCCTGGCATCTACTTCCTACAGGGTTTCTTGATTAGTTAGATTCATTCATAGGGTATTTCTGAGTTTTTGATTTGTCACCATTGGCTAGGTTCACTGAGTTCAGGCTAAATTGAGCCAGAAGCAATGTTTATTAGTAATTTTGTAATACAGACTACCCTAATAATTCAGCACAAATATCTCATCTGAAATATATCAGTTCGTCCTAACACCTAATGCAGGTTGCAGCTGTGTTCAGTGGGAATTGAAAGAACACAAGTGATTGGGCATGTATTTTCTAAATTATTAATATGAGGGCTAATAGCTAACCCATCTTAATTTCCAATGCAGGAATTAAGACCCAGTTTTAAAAAAGTAAGCACTGACATAAAGGGGACCACCTCCTGTTTGGCATTAACTCAAATCAGTTCAGATCTGTCAGTACAGCAAATGTGACCGATTTAGCATTTCAGCTTTTTTGAAAAAAAAAAAAAAGAAGAAGATAGGAAAAACAAAAACCTCTTTGTTGTCTAATGTGTCATAAACATGAAAAATGTAAAACACATACAATATTGTAAAAGGAATAGAAAGAGAAATCTCAATAAGCTATACCTTTGCAATGTCACAGATCTCTCTTAATCTGTTCAACAGCTATGATGAAATTACATTTGAAATATACAAAAAGAGAGAACAAATGAAGGCCCTGATTCTGCAAACATTGAAACACCTGCTTAACTATAAGTATTTGAGTAGTCCCATTGATCTACGTAAGTGGTTGCTGGATGGGGACCCAAGGGAAGGTCTGCTCACAAACTTATACACCGCTTTCACCAATCCAGTTTCCTAAAATGACCACATCTAGCCAATTTTATTCTGAATGTTGACACACAGACTTGCATGGAAATAACACAGATTATAGTTTGGATATTTTGCTGCATGTTTGTGTGTAGCCAGCCTGTACTATAGATAAAATCCAGGGTCCAAATGCTAATTGATCAAAGGCACACACCAGAAAACCCACAGAGAAAACCAATGACTGCAGAGGCACTATTCCTATGAGTAAGGTGAGCAGGATTTAGTCAGTGCAGCACACAGCGGATCCCTGGGGCACACACCGCCTATTGTTTAGGAGAGTGGTTCTACCACAGATTAAAAACTGAGGCAGAGGGAGGAGACCATTGCATTAATTTTGAACCAAACTGAAGGGGATATCAACAGGAGAATAGCAATAGGAGTCAGAGGGGCTGAACAGGCCCAGAATCTGCCGAAGAGGTCAATGAGCATGATCCATGAGTGGATAAATCATTATTATTTTATGTAGATAGTGATCAGAGTGTGCACTGACACCCCCAGCTTTGCATTGGCCCCACTCACAATGCTTGGTGAAGTTTACTTCTTCTCCTAGCAGGAATAGATTGCATGGGGGAGGTCTTCAGGCTGCTCACAGCTAGAGCATGGCACATACAATGGCTCCTTTGACTTCCACCTGGGATATTGTAAAACAGTATGGGTGGGAGGTTGCTGCTCTTATTTGCCAGTCAGTTGTCTCTGCCTCAGGCCATATTTGATGTTTAAAAGCTTTGTTTTCCTTTTATGTTGCTTCTTTCAGCAACGCTTGTGCTCAAAAAAATAATTCAGAATGAAAGCAATGCTTTTCAAGCTTTGAAATCAGCTATGGGGATTCGCTACTCAGGAGGAGAAAATCCAAGACAGCAACACAGGATTTGCCATTCCACATTACACTGTTGTTCCATATAGTTTGGCATTCTGCCTTCAAAGGAAAAATGGGGGGGAATAAACCCCATAATTCACCTAATTGTGGAATGCTGGACATGAGAGTGAAATTCCTTCCTGAGCCCCACAGGCAATCAGTGTCTGTCTTGAAGCATGAGATTTGATTAGACTTCTCTTGCATAGCTGGAAATGTCATTAGCAATCAGAATAGTATATCTAGTTCTTTGTACAAAACGAACCGCAGGATTTGTCTCAATGACCTCCTGTGGCAGTGAATTCCACAAGTTGACAATGCACCCTGTGAGGACATATTTCCTTTTATAGGTTCCAATTTGCTGCCCTTCAATGTAATATAGGTGGCAGTTTTGCATCCCTGTGGCTTCTTTATAAACTTTTAAGGTTCATTTTGTGTTAAATCGCCAAAGAAATATTTCAGAATAAAAAGCAAACACACCAAATATAGTAGAAATATAATAAATAGAAATACTAAAAACACCACCACGACCACATTTCAAGGCAGCTGTGCTCATTATTTTGTAATCAGAGTATGTCTTAGATACTCTAAGCATGACACTTTGGCCTCCTGCCTTACATCATACCTGAGGCAAGATGCTATTTGACTATATTGCTATCCTTCCAAGGAGCCTAGTTCTACCACTTTTACTCACAATTAGTGCCCCATTCTGGGTCCAATCCTGCTCCTACTCAATCAATGCCAAAATTCCCACTGAATTCAATGGTGAAGGATTAGGCCATCTGTGAGTAGTCCCCCTGAAATCAATGGACTGCTCAGCTTAAGTCAATGTGACAAAATTTAGCCTCTAATAAGCAAATTTACAAGGCTATTATTGATTGGAGGGTTTTGGTGACATCATAAACCATGAGAGGAGAGCTCAAGTCTTCTGTTCTCAGAAACCCAGGGTTGCATAACCCTGTTGCAATGATGTGTGTGCACAAATTCTGGATTTGCCCAGGTGCATCTAATATTTGTGCTCATGAGTCAGGCTCACAGAAATATCTACACACTCGTAACTTTGAAATAAGATTTAAAAAGCTACAAGAAAACTTCTTTCCCTGTCCCTTAAAATATAAAAACAATGTAATAATCTATAGTACAATATGCCACTTTCATGCAATATAGATTTACGTTTATAAAATGGAGTGACATGATTCAAATCTTACTCACCTTTACTCATAAAAGTAGCCTTATTGAAGTCAATGGGATGCCTTGTGTGTGTAAGTTGCTGCTCAGGATGTGGACTAATATATATATAACTAAGGGGATCAGTCATGCTTGTAAGGGGCAGACCTTCATGGGGATGGGTTGGAGCAGGGTCCCCTGGAAGACGCATTAGGAAGCATTCTGCAAAGAATGCCTCATCAAGCTCCATGGTACATAAAGTCAGCCTGCTTTCTCCTACACCCCTTTGGAGGGTGCAATTTGTTCCCTTCCCTACATGGCTAATAAGACTGCATGTAGGGCAAAGCCATGGCTGTGCCTCCTTCCTACCACCTTGGGTTGCAGACAGGGTGCAAACCCTGTGCTCAGAGGAACATAGTGATCGCAGTTGTGTCTGGCCCTTACTTGAGCCAAACAAGCACTTTGCCCTCTGCACCCGGATTTTATCTAAGGGCAATTCACTATTTGGCCAAAAATGAGGAAGTGTGAGGTCCTGTAACAAACATAGCCAGTCATTGCAGGAAAGTGTCACTCTGGGTGGGATGACAGAAGCATGGATGAGTAGAAATACATTTTAACTAACTTAATCTACTCTATCTTTGCCATGCCCATCACCATAGAATCTGAGCAACTATATGCATGTACGTGCTCCACGTGCCTGACTGCAGTACATATTAGATCATTTATGCAGCTCCTAGAAAGGAGACTGCATGTACACAATGTGGTTAATTGTCTATCTAGTGAACAAAGACACAAACAAAAATGAACATGCTAAGATATTTCAGTTGCTACACAGCCACAAGATGTCATCAGAAAATAACAAGCTTTGCTCTTTCAGCTAAAGAACAAAATGAAAAGACTATAAAAGGTCAAACATATAAAAATGCATTGAGAAGAACAGAGAAGAATGTTAACTTACTATAGAACTTTTCATTGTACAGTTGGTGTGTGTAATTTTTGTTTCTATTGTAAATAATAATTCACACCTACACTGGGTTGTCAACCTGTGTTTTTATCTTGAGGTCCTGGTGGCATATTAATGACCCATGTGTTATTCTTGAAGTTTTTCTTGTTATAAGAAACAATTATAATTCAGCTGTATTCTATAACATTGTCACATTTTTTCCTTTCACTCTTGATTTCAGTTCAGTTTTAGGCCCTGTTTCAGCAGTGAATTCTATGTGGACAGACCTCTGTATTGGCATGGAGTCCCATTGACTTCAGCTTTGTTCCACTCAGGTGCAGGGGTCTATATATGGAGAGCTCCTTGCAGGACTAGAGCCTTTGCTACTAACCAATCACTCTATCTTTTCTGAGTGTTTCAGACAAAAAGTGTCTCCAGTACATTCATATCCTGGTTTGAACCCTAACTCTCTAATCAGTCCTTTCTCATTTCTGGTGGAGACTTCTCTTCAGCCTGTCTGCTACTGGCTGCCTAGGGTTCCATCCTTAGCCTTCTTCTCTCTGTTTATCTTCTTCCTCTGGGTTGTCCCACTTCTAACCTCATCCATGGATCTGTAAGTTCTATGAAGATTACATCAAACTGTACATGTCTGTTGTTCCACTGTCTGATCCTTATCATAGACACCTTCCTTTATGTTGAACTCTATCAGCTGCTGGTTACATTCTAACTTCCCACTAGTGAATTCTTCAGATATTAAAGCTAAAAATTTCAAAATCAACTAAGCAACTGAGGATTCAAACCTCATTTTCAAAAGTGACTTAGGCACGTGGACTCCTAAGTCCCATCAATTTTCATTCTCCTGTTATTTGTCCCTGGCTTTTTATCAAACTCTACATCCAGCTCAGAATTTTCTTCCTGGTCAGCAAATACTCCATGAATTTGCTCCAGCCTAAATCTCTGACACTATATTTGCCTATTCTTCTGTTCATTCTTTCCACTGCTCTGACCCCCTTTGTTATCACAGCTGGAAGCTGCCCAGTCTTCCTAGAAGTCCCCCCATCCACCAAGACAGTGAGTCATGTCTTATCTTTAAATCTCATTTTAATACTTACTTTTTAGCTCTAGCGTCTGACTGACTTTCTGTGTAAAGCAGTTTGTGATGCTCTGCATATATGTATGTCTGACTAGTCTGTTCCCATTGAAATCCATGGGAGTTTGGCACATCATATACTGCTTTCATTACCAATGCACATCTGTGTGGATTGCACTAGAGCAACTTTCTTGAATTAGTTTTGTGCACTATTTTTCAGGCAGCATATTAAACCCATCATTCAGAGAGTCTCCTTAAAATTACTTGGTTGATTAAGTCATGTCCAGATCTTCTGATTTCAAAAGCAATAGACAAAATTCTAGAAGGCTGGCACTTGACCCATTAGTAACTCAGTTAACAGACAAAACACTTTCTGACTCAACACACTCATTGTTAAATAGGGGCCTGATTATGGCGTTAAGCCACTGGTCTCATATTGGGATGTATAGACAGCTTGTGCTGTTGCAGAAAATCCTGACAAAATTCTGTCTCCCTCAACAAAAATTTCTCCAGATGCTCCAGGGAGTGCATGCTGGATTGGCAAAAGGAATAATCATACATTCACTCCTGCACTGGCCCATGGCCTTGCTATCACCCTACCCCCTTTCCAGAGGCTGGCATCACCTCTGGTGCGATCTGGGAGTGACGTCTCTACTATCCATAGAGATTCTGACTGGCTGCTGCTCAGGGGTGCTAGCCACGTTCTAATCTTCCCAGACACTTGCAGCACACTGATTTAGAACACTAATATCCTGTGACATGTCAGCTTCTACTGAGATTCCATGGCCAGAAGGGATCATTGTGATCCTCTAGTCCAGTGGTTCTCAAACTTTTGTACTGGTGACCCCTTTCACACAGCAAGTCTCTGAGTGCAACCCCCCCTTATAAATTAAAAACACAATTTTTATATTTAGCACTATTATAAATGCTGGAGGCGAAGCAGGGTTTGGGGTGGAGGCTGACAGCTTGCCATCCCCCATGTAATAACCTTGCAACCCCCTGAGGGGTCCCAACCCCCAGTTTGAGAACCTCTGCTCTAGTCTAACCTCCACAGAGGCCATAGAGCCTCCCCAAAATAATTCCTAGACTGCATCTTTCAGAAAAACATCCAATCCTGGTTTAAAAATTGCCTTTGATGGAGAATTCACCACAACCCTTTGTAAATTGTTCCAGTATTAATTACCCTCACTGTTTAAAATGTATACCTTATTTCAGTGTGAATTTGTCTAGCTTCAATTTCCAGCCATTGGATTGTGTTGTATCTTTGTCTGCTAGACTGAAGAGCCCATTATCAAATATTTGTTCCCTGTGTAGATACTTATGAACTGTGATCAAGTTGCCCCTTAACTTTCTCTTTATTAAGCTAAATAGATTGAGATCTTTCAGTCTGTCACAATAAGGCAAGTTTTCTAATCCATTAGTCATGCTTATGGCTCTTCTCTGAATCCTCTCCACTTTATCAGTATTCTTTTTCACTTGTGGACATCAGAATTGAGCGCAATATTCCACCAGCAGTTGCACCGGTACCAAATATAGAGGCAAAATAACCTCTCTACTCCTAGGTGAGTTCCTCCTGTTCATGCATCCAAGGATCACATTAACCCTTTTGGCCACAGCATCTCACTGGAAACTCATGTTCAGCTAATTATCCACAATGACCGACAAATCTTTTTCAGAGTCAGTGCTTCCCGAGATAGTCCCCTATCTAGTAAACATGGTCTACGTTCTTCCTAGATGTATACATTTACATTTAGCTGTATTAAAATGAATATTGCTTGCTTGCACCCAGTTTACCAAATGATCCATATTGCTCTGTGTCAGTGACCTGTCATCTTCATTATTGACAATTTTTGTGTCATCTGCAAACTTTATGTTCTCCCCAGGTCATCGATAAAAACATTAAGTAGTGTAGGGCCAAAAACCGATCCCTGCATGACCCTAAACACACCAGCTCGATGAGGATTCCCCATTTACAGTTACATTTTGAGACCTATCATTTAGCCAGATTTTAATTCATTTAATGTGTGTCATGTTGATTTTATATTGTTCTAGTTTTTTAATCAAAATGTCATGCAGTACCAAATCAAATGCCTTACAGAAGTCTAAGTATATTACATCAACCTTTATCAACCAAACTTGTAATCTTATTAAAAAAAAAGATATCAAGTTAGTTTGACAGGATCTATTTTCCATAAACCTGTGTTGATTGGCATTAATTATATTACCTTCCTTTAATTCTTTATTAAATGAGTCCTGTATCAGCTGTTGCATTATCTTGCCTGGGATTGATGTCAGACTGACAGGCCTATAATTACCCAGGTCATGCCGTTTACCTTTTTTAAATACTGGCACAACATTAGCTTTCTTTCAGTCTTCTGGAACTTCTCCAGTGTTCCAAGACTTATTGAAAATCAACATTTACAGCCCACTGAACTTCTCAGCCAGCTCTTTTAAAACTCTAGGATGCAAGTTAACTGGACCTTCTGATTTAAAAATGTCTAACTTTAGTAACTGATGTTTAACATCCTCCTAAGATATCAGTGGAATGGAAAGAGTCACATACATAGCCATATGTATGATGTGACTACACCATTTATTTTCTTTTCATATACAGAAGAAAAATATGTATTGAACGCTTCTACCTTTTCTGCATTATTATTGATAATTCTATCATTTACATCTTGTAATGGACCAATACCATTGTTAGGATTCTTTTTGTTCCTAATATTCTTTAAAAACTCCTTCTTATTGTCCTTAACTCTGCTGGCCATAGATTTCTCGTTGTATCCCTTTGCTTTCTCTTATCAATTTTCTACAATTTCTAGCTTTTGATTTGTATTCTTTACTATTTATATTCACTCATTGCAAGGGATGCACATACACAGGTTAACAGTCAATTAGAAACAGAAAACACTACCAAGAAGGAAGGAGCCCAAACACAGCTTAACAGATTGCATGCTTATCAAGTTGTTTTTGTATATGTGCTAGTATATTTAAAGATCTCTTTTGGAATCTGAGAGACAATTTCCTCAGCAGGATAAGCAGAGCTAGTCTTTGATCATAATGCCCAGCCCAAAATAAACAATTAGAAATTATTATTGATCTATAACTTTAATAATGCTCCTCAAATATTCTAGTGTCTTGGGCAATGGACCAGGTCATCTATCCCTAAAGCCAGCCATGAGGATAAATGATGCAATATAGAATTTTAAAAATAATTTGAATGTTATCCATTAAGGGTTGGACTTTCAAATAAAGAAGCCACATGAAAAATGTACATGCTACTGTATGCATAACAGGCACAAAGTTACTGGGACTCTGAATGAAAATACTCTGTTTGCATTGGCATTCACAGTAATTGCAAAATCGAAACTGTGTGCCATACTTGGCTTCTAGTAGTTTGAAAATCAGGCCCATAATTTAGTACATCTGGAACATATCCTGCATGTCTGCAGAGAGGAGTTTTTCATTTTGCTACTGAGAGTAATACATATTTTATTATTACTAGTAAAAATTATTAGTAAGAAAATATTTTACTATTTCCAGTTGAATCAATCATCTAAATGTCTTCACAATAAGGCCAGGGGCATATATTTGGCTTATTCGGTTACTAAATATAGCCCGGTATTAAAGATACAAAGTTCAGAAACTATTCTCTTTTCAGCTGTATTGAATGGCAATTACAAATTCTGAACAATCATACAACTTCTTTAATCAAACAAGGTAATATGAAATTGGCTAGTTTTTCCTCAATACTTTCGACTTCAGTGAAAAATACAATAATTAAACTCTCGGTACAATGATTTTCAAACCTCCATGCACCCTCTGCTCCCCCTCCCCTCTTCTGTCTCTGGATAATAAATCCTTATGAAAGCTGCCACCACAGCTGAGACGGGTTGTGAAATTGTTTAATAATGTTGACTCAAGTGGTGACATCATTCTGGAGCTTTGGGTGTGTTTTTTTTTTTTGCAACATCTTTAAAGACAACTGTAAGCTGCTGGCATCAGACTGAGCAGACACAACCCACAGCAGTAGGCAATAAGACCCAGATGCTGAAAGGTACTTAGGTGCCTAACTCCCGTTGAAATCATTTCAATAATAATTCAAAGAAGAAAACACAAATCTTGTCCATGAATAAGATAACAAAAAGTCCTATGAGGTTTTTCCTGCTATGATTTTTTATCATGACCAAATCTCATTAGCATAATTATGAGAAAAATTAACAGGGTTTGTATTAACTGGCTGTATTTTGGGAGAAAATTGCTCTTGTTTTTCCTTAGGTGGCTGAGCTGATTAAACTGGGCCTTTTGGCTGTAGCAAGAAGACTACAAGGTGTACTGAACAAACAGTAACCAAAAAGTGTTCTTTTTATAATGGCATCCTTTAATGTGTTCAAAAATACTACAAAATGACATCATACACCCCAAAAACCTGTCGATCAAAAAATATATCCAACAAAATTGCACCTTTCCCACTTAAACTGATCTCATGTGTCTGCATCTAAAAAGCCTGGTTGTAATTCTGAGGACACCATGGATGGAAGAATTTTTTTTTTTACTACCACTAGTAACAGATGTGAAATTACATTAGATAAATATAATCATTAGTTTCAGTCTCACCCTGGTTAATTTGTTTGTGGAAATGTGCAACCCATTATTCATTAGGTAATTTTTCACACATTGATTAGAAAGCCATGTCGAATTGTGACCCAGCACATTTGGGTTTACCTATCTTGCAGTGAACTATACTGCTTACAGTAGTGGAAATGGGGGACAAAATGTTTATCTCAAGCTGATTTTGTGCCAATAAATAAAGTAAATCAATAGCCAGTGAAGTGTGAACGACATTTCTCTGCTGTATAATATGGTTTTGGGGGCAATTTGACATGCTACAAGGGGAAACAAGGGTCTTGAACAGAAAGGTAATAAAAGCAAATCATGCTGGTAACTGTTATTGAAGTCCTGTATTTTTCTCTACTTGGGCAGCTTTAAGATGTGAAAAATAATGCACATAAAGTTATAAAAACAATGAGACACTCCATATTTATACACATGCTGGACCAACTTCAGAAGTAGGTGCAAATCTCTTTGAAATCAGTGAGATTTTTGCCCACTAACACCAGCGCTGTATTTAGCCCATTTATTTCAGCTGAATGTGGCTCTGTAAAGCTGTATGAAAGCAATGCCATTTCTTTTCATGAAATTTCACTCACAATATTTCACCATTTCACAGAGGATGATTTTTCACCCCTGCTGTCTTCCTTGCTCTTTTTGTTGTTGTTAAATTCTGAGGCAATGGCTATTTTTGCTTCAAAATATGCAAACAACAAAACAAAACAACTCCCCCTCCCCGCCCCCACCAAACCCTACCAGACAAACAACTGCAATGACACCAGCCCCACACCTTTCACTTAACTGATGGAACTCCATCAACTGCAGAGGAGGTGCGTCAGTTTGCACAAGCAGAGAATGTGACCCAACGTGTCATGTTTGTTAAACTTAGACATTTTTCTTTTGTGAACTGCAGACAAGTAAAAGGAGTGGGAGAGACAGAAAGAAAGAGAAAGAAAAATATACACTTCTGGATGTTGATGCTGCTACTAACCTTTATCTCCCTGTCCAAATAAACCTTTCCCAAAGGCGAGCTAGTAGATGCTCATCCACATGGCCAATGGTTTTACCTCAGGTCCAGATATCTGTTGTGCGGTGACTTGTTTTACCCACACAGCTCCTCAAGTCAACAAATGAGAATGGCAATAAATCATCAAGTGCCAATATTTTTGCCAGCGCTACATTAAGCAAGAAGGTGACAGGGAGTGTATGATGGAATTTAGGACAGGCAGGCATGTCTCCGAGATTTGCGACACTCAGGAGCCACCACCACCCTTGGAGGGATCAAATGAAAAGGAAGAGTTTAGATGAGAAAGCATATACACACCTCCACATACAAGACAGCATCTTCAACAGCAGTTGTTATTAAGCTTCCCCACTAGGATTCCACAATGCACCCAAAGCATTCCTTTATCCATATGACCTATATGCTATGCTCAGACAGTCACAGCAGCAACAATCATCCATGTAAAGTATAATGAAATAATAAACTCAGCCAAGTGCAGAACCAAAGCAACAGATCAAGCCAGGGCCCAACCAGGATCCCTTATCTTACTGTCAGTACTGAGCTAAGGGTGGATGGTTTTGAAGATACAGCCCTGAGCCAGGAAAAGGCCTAGCAGCTAAGAAATTTGGATCTATGGATTGATTGTGATGACCAAGAAAAATGAGTCCAAGAGGTCAAAGTAAGATAGGGTGGGGCAGGGCATAGCTGATCCCCTGCTTCCTCTCTTTGAATATAGCATGTTGCTGTGCCATCTACAGAACTCCCTCTACTCTGGTATGTCCCCTACAGCTGCAGGCCAAGATAGCAGTGGAGCAGCTGCTGTCTCCCTGGCAGGGAAAACAGTCCTCTCAGGATGGTTGCAGGACAGCTGCTGTAAAGAGGAGCCTGAGCTGGCCCTAAGAGGTGCTGGAGAGGGAAACTGGTTTGGGGAGAACTGATTTTGAGTGTGTCTTTTGCAACAGGAAGGCAGGATGGTCTGGGGGAAGGAGCACAGGTTTGACAGCCAGGCAAGCCTAAATTCTAAGCCAGGCTCTGCTACAGATTTGCTCTGTAACCTTTGGCAAGTCCCTTTCTCTACCTTATTTTCTTCATGTGTAAAATGAGGATGATAGTAATACTGACCCTCCTTGCAGGAGGTATTGTGAGCCTTAATTAGTACTGAGAATTAGTATTATCAAGCTAGGTATTGAATCACTGTGACAAATGCCTCATGCATCACATTTGATCTAATCTTTACACATTTCAAATAGTCTTAAAAGTACTGGCACCAAATTAAGCAGAAAGGAGTTAGACTTTTGGTTTATTTTTATTAGCCTTCATTAAGATTATATTTGTAAGTTACACAGAAATCAAATCAAATTATATCAGCCAGGATCTCTGCCTAACTGCCTGCAAAAATAGAACATAGTTATTATCTCAAACTATAGGTTCTCATCCTACACTGAGAAAAAGAATTACATACATATATGGATTATAAACTGCCTCTACTTGCTATTTTAAACCTCAGATGTTTTCCTTTACATTCAGATTAAAATAACTTGAGTGTTTCCACATAATGCAGGCTGCATTAAAGTAATTAACATTTAATTAAAAGCAGGTTTTCCTCAGCAGGTCAGATTGTGAAGGGCTCAGTGTTGTTGCCATAGAAAGTGGGAGGCTGGGCTGTTTGGTTTCCAGAGAAGAAGCTGCTGTGTTCTGGCCCTGACAGTTTGAAATCACCCTTGGAAGGATCTGAAGATCCAAAGGTGGAGAGGTTCTCAGTGTCACAGAGACCATCTAACACTGCTAGAGAATGTCATTTCTTTACAAATTCAGTGTATTGTTGTTAGGGTATTTTTAATTGAACTGACTGTAAAGATTTAAAACTCATACTGGCACTTGGTAAATTAATGTAACTGTTTGCTTCCTGTATGCTTTTGAATTGTATGAGCAAAGCAGTACAATAATTTCCTATTGTTTTGCTTTTCTTATTTTATTTATGTTCCTTTTCTCTGTTTTCTCCAGACTCTTCATTCTTTCCCCTGCTGGCCATTGTGAGCCCAACTGGGCTCATTGTGAATATTGTCAAAGACTGGATTTAAGCACAAATTTGACTTTAAAACAGAATAGTTAAATTTCTTGCTCTAAACTGCAATTCTTATACTGAGATGCTGCAAGCAACAGTGACAAAGGGACCTAAGAAGGATTGAAATATTGTCAAGAGATTTAAAAAAATAGAGACTGAGTCTGAAATAAGGCAAACTAAATATATGTGGAAAAAAATAATCTGAAACAAGATATGGGGGTCTCAAACCTGGTTCATTAAAGTCAATGGAAGTTTTGCCATTAACTCCAACAGGAGCAGGATAAGACCCTGAGCGATAATGACAATGCAATGGAAGAATTCTGACTAGCCCCGCTACTGGAAAGCGCACAGTACAGCATCAGCTCTACCACCGTCTGAAAAGATGCAGCCAGGTGGTGCTCAGCTCCAATGGCTAATGGGGTGGAGCCTCCCCCTCGCTGCACCCGCTTAGGGGTGGCTTGCACAGGTGGCAGCACAAGCCTGGAGACGTTCGTGATTCCCGAGTGCTCAAGGCTGTGACTGTAATGGACTCCCATGAAGAGTCTAGAAGGGGGAGGATGCTTGTCTCTTTTCCCTACCTTGCACATCCATGTTGGGCAGATATACTCTGGCCCTGCACCCATTTTAAACAGCCACTTGTACACTGCCCCTGCCTAGGGGCATCCTCAGAAGGCAGTTGTAGTGGTTCCTACCCCACTTCCTCTCTCAGCTGCAGGAGGCATATCTGGGAAAAAAGAGTCATGGCTGGGCTGTCGCTTTGCCCTGGTGATCCCGCAGGTTGCTCCTAAGTGTCGGAGTGAACAGGGGGTCTTAAAGCTACCTTCCCCCCCACAAGCAGTATGGTATGGACCCATACAGCTTGCATTAATGCAAATTAAAAAACGATATCTGCAAGAGCTTGTGTAATTGCCTGCAAAGAGAACTGTCTAGAAGTATGTGAAGAATGTAAACATAAAGAGCTAGACAGAGGGATTATTCACTAAGGCTGGTTTGGTTGAAAGGTTATTATTTGAAGTAATGGATGAAACTGATCATAGGAATATTTAGGTTCAATATTAGAGAAAAATTCCTAACAATAAGATCTATTCTTGGACTATGGACTAGTTCACCAAGGGAACTTATGGAAATAATGAGTCATTTAAAACTAGACTGAACAAAGCACTCCAAATTGATGCTATAAGGAACTATCCTGTATTGGTGAAAGCACAAACTAGATTACCTGATAGCACCATAAAAATTATAGACAAAAAAAGACCTATCAAATTTGGAACAGGTTTAGGATGGTCTTATGTTTAACAGAGGCTACGATTAGTACATGTCCGGTACCCAGAGACTTGAGGAGACTTAAAAGAGTATTTTCAAATTTTACAAATGATTGCATCCACCCCTCATTTTCTAAATTCCCTTTCCTGTCACGAATGGATGGGCAAGGTATCCGGGTGTAGACAAGTTACAGCGTTCTCAGGCTCCTCCCTCTCCATTGTGATTCAGTATTTGTTATATCACCACTTGCTACAAGCAGTTGTGATGTCCCATAGCAAACAAGCTAAGGATGGGTCGACCGTGTGGAATTTGAAATTTTATTAACCTTGTGAACCACATTTTCCAACAGCATTCACAAAACTAGTGCAAGTTCGCAGCCCCTTTCCCTCCTGTAATTTAAACCCATGTGTTCCCCCCCCCCCCCCCCCCAAGACTAGTTCAATGAAAAGTATTTTTCTAGCTAACAAGAAACTTGTGCTGTTAGGGATAGAAAAAGGCCCTGAGAGGTATCATGGCGGAAGTGGATACTGTATAACCTGTACTTATTTTTCCATTTGATGTTTTTTCTTCTCTCTCTCTCGTGCCCATCATTGTGGTAGCTGAACATCGTAACCTCTTCTCCGCTCTACTGCTTTTTTTTCAGTCTCTCTGCATCCATTTTTCATTTTGTTCACTCTGACCCGTCACTGCCCAGCTGCCCCCTTTTCTTGTAATTGTACCTAAGATGAACCCAAACACAATAAATTTAAAGTTTGATTCAAACCTGCAACCTTGTGGTGTTCAAATTGGTTTGAAATTAGGCAAGTGAGTCTGGTCTTCCCTACATCAAATGAAACAAAATCAAACTGTTTTTAGAACCTACTTTCATATCATTCCTTTGGCAGGAGTGATTAGAGTGCTCAACTGCCAGCTATCAATGATATCCATCTAGCATGGATGATTTAGGAATAATAGGTAAGATTCATCACTCTTGCTACAATTTTAAAGTGACATAACTCCATTGAAATCAATGCAATCACACTGGTGTAAAACTGGAGTAACCCAGTGGTGAACAGACAGACCCACTGAAATTAACTAATGCCACTGAGGGAAATTCACCTTTGCGCAGATGGCCCATGCAAAGTCAACATGGGGCTTAAATGGGACTTAAGTGGTCAACAGATTTGATGCTGGCCCTATGCACAGGTGTGAATTTCACCTGTGGTACAGAGGAAAGACTTAAATAAAATAAATGTCAGAATACTCAAGTAAACAGCAAAGCAGTGCTTCTATCTGAAATGTACAAAGGCTAGCAAATCATTCTTTATTTCACTTTATAAAGCATATCAAGGGGTGCCCACCCAACAGTTCCAGATGCCTTGCCAGCCTTTAGCATCACAAATAAATAATACAACTATATTAAAATGTTAAAATTGGATTTATTCCTAGCCTCCTCTACATCCTCTAACTGCCACTTCTGGCACAACTGGTCACTTGGACTAGCAATCCCAGCACAACCAGCCACAAAGCCATAGACGGCTTTATTGCGCCGGTGAGATCTGTTTCAGAAGCCCCTGGACGTTTAGAGTTGCTTCTCAGCTGGCTACATAGGGCCCAGATGCTGTAAATTGGTTACCGTGCCTTGTCCCCCACATTTCCATTTTTCTTTCGTTTCATCATTATTATAAAAAATTGGTAGATGGTTAATATTACAAGTCCAGGACAAAACTACTCATACGTTCAGTGTAAGGACATTTCAATATTTAAAACAGATGGTTCCCAGTGACCTTACATGTCTCCTTTGTAAATGTATGTACTGTCTTATAGAACCATCTGCATCCCAATATGCAGGTCATATGTTTCCAAGTGTTTCCTCGTTTACTAGCAGAAAATTCCATCTTCTGTCTGCCACGAAATAAAGGTGTAAATCTGGATTGGTTCCAACTGAGAGTAGACTTTGCCCCAAAGTGTTATGTGAGTGTCAGATTTTATACTGCTTATACTTTGCATTATTAATGTGCCAACAGCTGGTAGAATTTCAAGTACATAAGAACACTTTCTAACACGAGTTTAGCCAGAGCATTTCAATCTGAGGCAGTAGCTGTCTACAAAAACCTAGCCATTGGCAATGTGGGGACATTATCCATTGTCCAACATTACATTGCATCAGCTGTGCTGCATGCAATACAGGAAGGGGTGCAGAATAGTGCATGATTTCAGGCGTCCCAATCTGGAAAGATTCAGCCTTGTTCTTGGCTACCTCTACACAGAGGAGTAGAACCAACATATGAAAGGCAACATTACACTCTCAGAGCCCCTCCATGGATTTTTACTCTGATTTTGTGCTCTACTTACATGCACTAGGTTCTCTGTACCTAGGACTCTTACAGTATGAAGATCCATCCATGCAGACCTGGGAGCAAGCTTTAGTATGGTTACTCTGTTCTTTAATGGCAACCCCTTTAATTTGTTTAGGACTTGCCCTGGGGTTGGGCATGCATTTTTTTGTGTGAAACTGTCATAAAGAATTGTCCATAAAATATATGTACCTTCTGCTACCCAGAGTTAGAGAGAAATAGCAGGGAGATGGGAAGTGGCATACCTCTAATTTAAATTTCAATTAGAAAAAAATACAGAAGTGTATACATGAGAAACTGCTAAGAGTTGTAGGGAATATGGTGTTTTAAGACCTACTGTAGATCTATGTCGGTGTCTGTGAAAGAGAGGATAATTAGTGCCCGTACTCTCAGTCATATCAGACTAAAGGTAATGGGGTGTAAGAAATGGTTCATTAGGCTCTCTCAAGTACTTTTACTGTGTCCATACTATTTATACCAGCAGAAAAAATTCAATGTCTTTAAAATCAAGTCAAAGCATTTGCCTTATATTCTTGGTTTGAGAAATAACATTGAGTAATGATCTCTTAAAGTCAAATAGAAAAAAATGTACATTAAAAACTTAAACAGTTTTTATTCGCATTATGTGCCACTCCAACACAGAGTACATGCAAATGCAAACTCCTCCCATCCTCACTTGCGTTTCTGTCGATATGTTTAACTTGCAGAGGTGAATTTGTGGACAGAGGCAGCAAACTAACAAATCAGCCACATTCCCAATGCAGAGCATTTATTTTCAAAAGAAACATTTGTATTGAATATCCTTTACTCCGTAGGTCTGAAAAAAAGGGCAAGTGGTATGGAGAACACCAATAAATGTGATTAAGGGGATGCTACATAAGAAAGGGTTAAAAAAACAAAATATGTGTAGCCTAAGTGATGAGTCTGATGATTAAGGTGGAGAGGACGTGGTAATACTCCATAAATATTTGAAGGGTGGATTCCAAGGAGGGCAAGAAGAGTTTTTTAGGATGGCAAAAGAGGTATAAGTAGGAGGAATAGGATGAAATTAACAAAGGGAAAATTTAAGTTAAGTATCAGGAAAAGCTTCCTGACAGTGAAATCTATAATAAGATTGTGGAACAAGCTCTCTCTCCTGGGAAGTGGTGAAACCCTATCACATGAGACATTTAAAATTAGGTTGGGCAAAGCCTTTGAAAGTATAAGGATGTAAAAAGAAATATAAGGCAGAATCCTGAACTGGCAAAGGGGTGGACTAGAACTAGATGACTGAGAGGGTTCTTTATCTTGTTCTGATTTCTCAGATTCTTTGAAAACTATGCTACATTTGTAGTTTCTAGAAAAGTAACTAGCACGGCAAGGGTGAATTTGGGAGTCAGTCTATTAGCATAAATTACAGTATATATCTACAAGATAATAAGGGCATAGCAAAGACACATTGTATTAACACTGCATGCAATTCTGAGTGCACTTCTGAACACATTGTTTTTTAATGTGCAGACCTGGGCATCCACATTTTGACAATTTGGCCCAAGATAGCTGCTTTGTTTACTACCCTGACAGCATTTGTTGATAATAATTAAATGTTTCAGTGGGTTTGACACGACACTCCCCAGACATGATTCAAGAGTTAAATTTGGCAGAGAGCGAGTGGTTTAACACCTGATCCTTAGAAGAGCTAAGCACCTGCACCTCCCATTGGTTTCAATGGGAACTGAGAGTGCTCAGCACCTCTGAGTAGCAGGCTGGCTATTCACGTTAACAGCTCATTCTGTACAAAACTACTGAAAAGCAAATCTAGCATTTGGAATACAATGAGCACATAAACATTTTACAGGGATAGCAAATGTGAATATGACAGTGTGATGCTGTCGGGGACTAAACCTGGGTCAGTTTGATTTGGGGGGGGCAAAGAAGGGGACGCATAAATAATTCAAACTCCTCTAGGATAACTCGTTTTTCAAGTGACCTATCTAGGACAGATTGGCCCAGTGGCCATATTGTAAAAGGACAGGCAGGACAATCAACTATTTAACATACAGACAATGAACACCCTCACCCGGACAGAATTTACAATTAAGGCATCCTGATTAATCTGGTATTATCGGACAGAGATACAATGGGGAATATGCATATCCTGAAAAAGGTACAGAGTAATTATCTACCTATGCAAAATATATACCATATGCATTTAACTGCTAATTCAAACTTGAACTATTGCCACTTGTTCTAAATTTGTTCCCGGAAATTAGGAGATTCTAACTATAAAATATTCTCAGAGACTTTGATTATACATGTGTCATAAATTGCTTTGTGAATATTTTAAAAGTTGCAATGACTCAGTTTTAGAAGACGATGTTTTCCCTTACATAAAAACGCAACAGCATTCCAGTATAAGTATCTATTTCTTAACCTGACGTTTGAAACATCCTGGAGACTTGTGTTTATTTCCATGATCTATAAATAAATAATCAGCAGTCTGGGGGCCTGATCTAGGAAAGCACTTAAGCATATGCTTAACCTGAAACAGGTCAGTTGTCCCACTGAAATCACATGGGACTATTCAGGTGCTTAAAGTTAGGCATGTGCTTAAGTGATTTCCTGGATCAGGGCCTAGGTTTTTAGGACCCAGTTAATAGAAAGGTATATTGAGCTTTCACTCCACGATGTGCAAAGCCAAAGAAGCTTTTAGGGTCTTCTTCGTCTTGTTCAGGATTTGGTAGCATGGAAGCCTGATTTTTCTGTGCACAAATATTGTTACATTGTCTTCCACGGAAAGATTCTCCCCTCCCCCCCAAGTATTTAGACTTAAATATATTGGGCTTGACTGTAGTCCTTACTCAGAAAAAAACCTATTGACTTGAGTGTTCGCTTTCTTTTCCTGAGTAAGAACTGCAGGATCAGACTGTAATTACTTCTTGAGCCAAGTATCGAGTTTTCAATGCAAACTATGTTTGACGTTTGCTCCTGGAAGACAGAGTGAAAAATGGTCTGTAAAGTTGATATGAGTTTGAAAAACAGCAACATTTGCTTTATGCATAATACAGAACCATTCATATCTTCATACCCTCGTATGGAAAACATTGACCAAGCACATGAAAAGATCCCGACATGCAGTTGCTTCAGTCTCAGGATCATGGACTAAGTCAGTCTGCATTTATATGATATGCAGTGTAGGTGTAGCTATGTTGGCACCAGGATATTAGCGAGACAAGATGGGGGAGATAATACCTTGTATTGGACCAATTTCTGTTGGTGAGAAAGACAAGCTTTCAAGCCACACAGAGCTCTCATTTTTAGTACTATTGTTTATTATTTGTACTGCAGTAATGGCCTAAGGGCCCCAATCACAGATCAGGCCTCTCAGTGTGCTAGGTGTTGTACAAACACCAATAAAAAGATGGCCCCTGCCCTTGATAGCTTACAATCTAAGTACATGTGAATGTACTAAATAGTACTAACACCAGATATATTACACAGCTAAGACTCTGGGCTAACTCCTCAGCGGGTATAAATCTGCATTGCTCCACTGGAATGTGGCCCTCTCAGCTACAATACACTAACCTTTATGGGTTCAATCTTGCACCACTGAAGTCAATGAGAATTTTGCCATTGACTTCACTGAAAATAAAATCAGGCCCTCAATCAGCCGAAGGTGCTGAGGCCGCCATGATAAAATATAGCTAATATGCTGAACACCATGCAGGACGCATCTCTGCCTACAAGAAACAAGCCACCTTCAATGGAAGTTGAAAGTTCAGTGCTACTCTCAAGAACTGGTCCTCACTGGATTCTACAAAAGCCCTGCTGCAGAGCTCTGAACTGCTAAATATTTCTATATAGAAAAGTTCCATATTGTAAACTTTCAGATAATTTGGATAGAACTTTTGATAATTTCATGCAATTTACCTTGTGAATATAAATAATTTTTCATCAACTACTTAATGGTTTTCTCTAGTTACATTTTTTTTTCTTTTTCAAAATTCAGGGGAATTCCAGAACATTTTGCAATTAGCTAAGGATTATATTTCCTTATTTTTATTAATTTTGAGTAAAGTGGGATTTATCAGTGGAGCATTCATTGACACTGGCTTCAATTTATTCTGATGAAACTGACTGACATCTGTGTGTGCTGTTCATCAGTCATAATTTAAACCATTCTTAATTGCATTAAATGTAAATTAAGACATTCAATTTCAGCCATTATTTTTCATAAAACACTGTGAACTGAATTTTAGTGGGTCATGAGATCTTACATTCAAGATAAATAGGGTAAATTCAAAACTTACCATTGATGTTCATATTTCACCCTTTGTCGACTGTATTTCGTTTGTAGCTTACTAGATTGGAACAATTAATTTTCTCTCTGAGGGGAACATGAATGGCTAAGGGTGACGTTGCTGAATTTTTTAACAAATGACTTTATCATTCCGAGAGCTTGCTTGTTACCATAGTGGGCTAAATAGATTAAGAGAAAACTAAATTAACCCTTTATCTAAACTAAATGATAAATTAAAACAAAAATCCAAACAACTCCAGAATCAGTTTGCTGGGTTTGAATTAACATGATGATGTTGCTGGATTTTTTAAGCTTCCTTGATTACATTTTCATTACAAAATCTGTATGCAGGGAGGGCTTAGATACAGCCGTGTCCACACTTAAAAATAATTGTGGGGAGTGAAGTCTATTTTCTCTCATGGATGAGAACTGCATTTAAAGTAAAATTAATTAATTAATTAACCAACCTGTGAAAACTGTCTTAGAGGCCTCATCCTGTTCCCACTGGGGTTAATACCAAAATTCCCATTCAATAGGAGCAGGATTCAGCCCTAAATTACAAGCCCAGGGACCAGCAAAATTTAGTTACCTAGCAGTGCTGGATTTTGAATAAAGGTTGAACGGAATTTTACTAGAAATCTTGGGGGTATTTGAAAGCGGCTGCTTAAGATAGGGGAACATCTCTGGGGGCTGATCCTTAGGGCATGCTTTGCTATACTCTACCCTGCTTGTGGGCCAAATCCTGTAATCCCTACTCAGGCCAAACTCACTAACTCACTAACTTCAATGGGAGCTTGACCCAAGAAGGTAAGGACCACTTGTAGGACTGGGCCCTTTCTAAGGACTGCAGGATTTCACCAGTAATTTATTGTTAAATTTCATTGGCAATGATGTGAGCAATAGCCTGTCAGGGATAAACAAATGGATAATCCTATGTGTCATTTTATAGTGCATGTTTACTAAAATGGGATTGTATGCCACAACAGCAAGGGTTGATCTAAGAACCAAACAGTACTCACACACATCCATATAGTTTCATGACAGGGACTCAGCAAAGCGCTTATGCACATGCTTAATATTAGCACAAAAGTAACCCCATCGCTATTCATCAAAGCACTTAGCGCATGCTAAAGACCATGAAATTTATGGGATTTAAGCATGTGCTTAAGTGCTCTGATGAATCGGGGCTAGAGAGCTTCAACAGCAAACCAGTCAATACTTTGTGATTAGGGTTCTGATATGTCCCAGATAAAGGACCTGATCTTGTAGTCCCTTACTCATGGGAATAATCCTTTTGAGTCTTTGGATAAGGACTGTGCGAGTAAGGATTTGCAGGGTAGAATGCAAAAGCTGGTCAACAAAGATGGGGAACCAGTGCATCCCTGCTTTACTTACACATGTAGTAAAATTTTATATGACTATTATATATGACATTTACATTCCCATGTCAGTTCAACTGATGGAGAATGAAATGTTGCAATAAGTCTGGAGATGGGTAGTGATGCAATCATCCTACCAGTTTCTTGCTATTAATATATGTCTCTTACTCATTTTTAAAGATAGCATAAATGAGAGTACTGAATATAAATGGCTTCTGTAAGTCATTCAGGTCAGTGAAGCATATCATTGTTTGCAACTAGAGTTCCATAAAAGCACTGTCTGGCTGATAGACTCACTATATATTTTTTCTCATAAATAAAAAACAAACAAACAATATTCAGTATGTTTAATGAAAATTATAAGCTCATACTGTGTACAATGAGTTTCCAAAGCCAGAACTAGTTGCATGTGCTTAACGGGCTGACCTTACTATGTCATCTTTAGAGTATGTGATGCCTATATGCCAGCAACATATACATTTTTTCTCTGGATGTATGTTAGCAAATATTTGATTATGATTTATTTTGGGATTCTCTGAAAGATGGAGTAAGTTCTTTAATATTAGCATTACTAATGATTTTAATGAGGCATTAAAATGTTGCAATATTGTCGGAACATTTTTCTTTTTTCAATATTATTTCATTAATAGTTCACAAGAATGTTAATGTTAAATTGATTATGGAACCTGAAAGAATAATCCTCAAAGTGTCAAAGTGCCTTTAACAGAATGAAAGAATTCTGCAAAGGCAGGGATCTGGGAAGTTGTAATGAGACGCCTCTGCACTAGAGAGCAGCGAAGCCAGTATTTTGTAAAATTAAGACTGAGAACAATGTTTTAATATATTTAACTTTAGAACTCTCCAGCAATTGTAGCCAGTTGAATGTTAGGCCCCGATTCTGCAAAAGTCCAACTCAAACCCTCTCTGCCTATGTGGAGTCCCAGTGAGATGCTCATATCTCCCTTTGTAGGAGTCTGGTCTTATTTATTTGAACATAGGTAAAGAAATGTCAAATACAAAATACATTTCCTTTTTAACAAGAATGAAAAGCAAATCTTTACTTGGCTCTGCAGGGCTGTACAATCCATGTATTGACGCCTCTGCAGAGTGGATCATCTTCTTAGGGATTTATGGTTCACATAATGTAAGTACTATACACGTTTCATTTTTATTTTAACACAAAAGAGTGGAATGAAACATTTCCATTTAATTTATGTTAAATGGATATTTAATGACTTGGATTTTTCACTGCATGCTAGAATGTATAGGGGGTTGGCAAATGTGCTACATTAGGAAATCTGAAAGAAGGCAGAGACTGGAAGACATGGAAAAAGCTCAGACACAAATTTGCCAGGTTCTAATTTAGAAGGTAGAAATGTTTTGAGAAGCTTGTCCCACAGCAGCTTTAAGTTAAGTAACCGGCACTTATGCAGGAGATGAACCAAGGTTTTCGTGACCATGGCAGCATTACAGAGGAAAACTTAATGCAAAGATGAAGTGCTCTTGAACAATTTTTTTCCATGTGTTAGGCAAAAATAGCCTTTCATGTGCCATTTGTGCATGTCTTAATATTCAAACAACAGTTTTACTGTGGTCAGTCCAGTCAAATCTACTCTCCGCTATATCCGATTTCCTCTTACATTATTAGAAGACTATATTTGGAGAGTAGGATCATATTCCATAACCGTGTCACTTTTATGGTATTCCCCTTCAGGACTCCAGGGCCACAGAAAAAATGATCATGCTTAGTGATCTTCTACAAATATAGACCTGTGCTGAGAGTTTATGACTGATTTTCTACATTAGTTTGTGAAGATCTGAAGTGTGCCACAGCAGATGAAATAAAAGTTGTATCTTGGGCACATCAGCATTGTAAAGACTGTGCTGAGTTAGTTCTACTGTCTTATATGATATAATCAAGGAGTTCCAGTTCCCGTGCCGTGATGGAGGTTGAAGCTTGATTCTTTAATACTGCATCCAATGTTTAGCTTTGCACTGTTTTCATATACAACCGTATATGGGAGTCAAGTAACCAAGATTTGAAATCCAGCTCATGCACAGGCTCTAAACTTATTGGCCTAAGAGGCTATTCGCTAATTTCTCACACAACTACTTTGCATGTCTTCAGAAGGGCTTAACAAGGGCTTCTGGAGAGAAGAGCAGGCTCTGGGAAAAGGCAGGTCTTCCTACACAGGCTGGGAAAGTTCTTGTTTGTTTCTCTTCTTAGTGGCTATCAGCTTTTGCTTTGTGTCTATATAGGCTGTTCCCTGCTGAACGGACCTTACTGCCTCTTGCTGTGTTTTGTTCCTGCTCAGTCATCCCATCAGTTTACAATTACTGTGCACTTGTGTAGGCCCAAAAGGCAACGTTGCTTAGCAAAAGGAAGAGGAAATGGTTGCACAGAAGGAACCAAAGAAAAAGGCTCATAAAGGCACAGCAACTCAATGTGATTTACATCCTCAGGAGTCACCAATACCCTTCCACCCATGGACACTCAGTTGCTAGCTCTACAAGCTCAAATGAATGGTGAGGTGTTTGGATAAGTAAGTGAGCAGCTCATGGACCCCCAGCTGTCCCCAGTATCACCGCTCAGCTGGATCCCAGAATCAAGGCTGGATCTCTTGAGTTCTAGTCCTTGCTTTAACTATAAGACCATACTTCCTCACCTCTTCTCTCTGCACCTCCCTCACCCTTCCCCGAAAAAAATCTGTATGCAAAATAGGTAGTGTGTTTAATTACCAGGAATTAGAATAGAAGTTTGTCTGGCTGTCTCCCACCTGAAACAATTAGTGATGGCTATTTTAATCACTAAACCAACATTTGAAATAGAAATTAGTAAACTAGTTAGTAAAGAGATCAATCTCTGATGGTTAAGACAGCAAAAAGCGGTTAAAGAGAAAAAATAGACATACCGGGCTGTATCCTGCCATCAGTTTTTAAGCAAAACTCCTCATTCTTCTCAAATTCATTGTGAACTTTGCTTCATTCTGATTACATGGGGGAATTCTGCTTGAAAACTGATAGTATGATCTGGTTCATTATAATTAAGAGGCACATTTTTTATTATTACATTTGTATATGTAATCTGAATGTTCCTGCTAGTACCTAATAGCTGGAAATTACAAATCAGCTGAATAAAATGTGTTGAGTACCTTTTCATTTTAAAAATAGTGCAAGGAATGATCGTCTCCTGTAAGACCTATTCTCTTAAAATATCAGCGAATATGAGATTAATAAAAAAAAGTGAACTGCATTGTGTTAATCTCATGCAAAGCTAAGGGCCTCATCCTGCAGACTTATGCAGCTGAAACTTCTATTGAGTTTAATGGGAGTTTTGGCTATGTAAAAACTGCAGGATTGGGCCCTGATAAATTTGAAACATTTAGTTGATAAGACTACACCAGATCAACCTTTGGCTCCTTTAACATGTGGTAGCATTTGAAATATAATTTGATGGTTTCTTACAAGGAAGAGATTGGGGCAAATTCATTTTTGGCTGATTATGCCATTAAGGAACAGGATTTATTAACAACTTTAGTCAAATCACTAGGCACAGGGCCAAATGTATCCTGGGTGTAAATCCCTTGACTTCAATAGAAATACATGGGTGCTTAATTTGGCACATAGATTGTATATTGTTAGCACCCTGGTATCAAATGAAGATCTATTATAAGCATTTGAGTTAGTATTCTGTTTTCACACTGAACATATATATTCATTAGCAGCTAGAATAATAACAAGTTTGCACTTTTACAGTTGCATTTATTTACTTCCCAGCATCAACCCAGGTGGAAGAACTCCACGTTCTTCACTGTATGTAATCTCAGTGTCTGTCATTCACATGTAGAAAACCCAGCTCTCTACTTAGCACATTGCTGGTGAGAGATAGACATTTACAGGGCCCCTCTGCCCTTGAGCTGTTCCATTAGTGCATGGAAAGCACCTTGCAGCCTGTGACAAGCGCAGCAGATCGGCACTAAATCAAAAATCAGTGCCAGCCAGGGATCTAAGCCACCATGAAGGTCACAGCCATCAACTGCATGCCATCTCAATCCAAACAAAACACATTGGATACAGGGGGATTTTCACAACTCACAATTGGAGACAAACATGTCATGTTAGAGTAATCCCCTATAGCAGTGAAATGGGTAACTGACCTTTTAAGTACTTTCGAGTATTTAATCAAACTTTGAAGGAGGGTGTTGGTAATTTTTGGTAATTTTTACATTGTAACTGAAACTCTGGCTCAGTGCCACAGCAAACCCAAATTTTCACAAAGAATTTCTCTCTTTCGGTACTGAGATCTAATATCTAAAAATAACTCGGAAGATAATTTTTGCATACAGATTTTTTTTAATACAGATGTTCACTGCTTTTATAATTTTCTGTCCTGGATATTAAGAAACTTACCTAAGTGTTTTAAACTGCTGTTTAATCTAAAAAAGATTTTAGTGCAAATCCAATACAGATTTATTTTGCATAACTGCTTCCATAAAATGTGTATCCCACGTCAATATATAGAATGATATTCTGTAGAAAAATTAGAAAGTGAAATAAGGGAAAAGATGGTAGCGGGACAGAGAGATAAAGATGTTTAAGTAAAGGAGTAAAAAGCATTTTACCATCTGAGATTTCAGCTGAGACAAAGCCATTAAAATACCAGGGCCTGATTCAACAAAGAGGTATGTCTGCCTCCAGTAAGACTCTCCAGTAGCAGAGGCTAGATCAATTTCTGTATTGAGCACAACCCCAAAAGCTTATATTGAAATGTAGTGGGTGATTCTCTCGTTGGGATTTGTGCATGGACAGTCCCTGCTGGATGTGGCTTTTTCCTTCTTTTGTAGGAAATGGTGGGAGGGATGGTCAACCACATCCCTGGCACTGGCCTCTGCCTTGGGCCCACAGAGGACCTCTCTTAGTCCAAAGGGGCAGAGGAAAGACAGCAGCAGAACTGAAGAGAGAAGTGCTTTGTTCTCCTTGACAACCAACAGTAAATCTGCTTACAAGTGATGCAGCCTTTGGCTCAGAGCCTCCTCCATGTGGGAACCCAACTTGAGGGGGAATTGTGGGGCACCTCAGGTGGGGGAACCATTGGAACTACACAGCTAGGGAAATGGAGTAGATGCAAGGGGCCAGAGCAAGTGTGGAGGCACAAATCCTCTGCATGGGCTGCCAAGGCCTCCAGCAGATGCCCCAAAATCCACATAGCTCTGAAGGGATCTGCAGGTTTTGGGGACTGAACCCCCTGGTCATTCTATGGGGATACAAACTCTGGCCTCTCCCCCTGGAACCATTTGGGGAAAATTCAGGGGTGTCATTTGCTATGGGACAAGGGGGATAATGGGGGTAATGCCCCTTTCCCCAACTTTTCATAGGTCTATATGCTCCATTATGTCTTCCATTTTTTGCACCCTCCCGAATTTGCAGGGTATAATATAATCACATGTAATGTTCTATATGCTACTACAACTTTGCCCCCTTCCTTCCCACCACCCTGAGTTTTTCTGAAACGATGCTCCTTGGAAAACTCAACAAGGCAAATCCTGGTAAAATTTTGCCTCCTCAGGACCCTCTCATTCAGCATTTCCCACAGGAGGGGCAGTCCCCACTCGCACAACATCCTAAATGTGCTGTAATACAGTAATCTGTTCTATAACTAACAAATCAAATGAATTTACTCTATGTGGAAAGTTTACTCACAGACTCTGACTGCATAGTTTGGAAGTGGGGGTGTCTTTCTTCCCTATCAGATACTAATGAGTGCTACACATGCACATTAGTGGGAGAATAGAATCCTAGATCAGAGCATAACATTCAGAGCTGGGAAAATAGAGCCGACCTCCTTTGGGATTCTCTATCTACGCCTTTGGGAACCTCTGTAAAATTTGCTGATTTCTGTATAGACCACAAAGGAAGGAATTTGAACAGATACTATAAAAACAACATATACATCACTTGCATACACAGCAGTTGAACTGCAAACCCTTACTTCCTTTTAACTAAGGTGTAACAGATTTGACAAATTACTGGCTCTTTCGTTAATTGTACATAAAACTAAACTAATTTTTCTAAATAAGGGCAAATCCCTATGCTTTTTTGAGGGGGGATCTCTTAAAGGAGACTAATAACATGCAATTAGAGGTATCACTACTGTTCTAGCTGTGTCTGTTGCTCACTTTTTATATTCACTAAGGAACTCCACAGCCCATTTAAAGAGAACAGAAAAAAAAGGGGTGTGTGTTACTATGATCAAGAATTTTCTAAAGGAAACAAGCTCAGAATCAGGTGGTTTGTGGCCACTCCAAATGTATGATCAAGAAACTGATGTTTAGTTTTCTCCCAGACTGTGGAGTTTCCTGGGAGCCCCAAAGAGGAAAATGTATGTTATGGTACAGTGCCATCTGGTGGCAAACAGAGATACAGCCTTACTTTATCAGGAGAAAGTGGGCCCGGTGGAATGGGGAGAGGAAAAAATGATTAGGAAGGATGTAAGAAGTTTGTCAGATCAGGTTATTTCCCTTCATTTGAGACCACTGTCAAGATTTTGTTGCATCTGTGCTGCAGCTTTCATTAAACTGAAGCACACCTTTGAGTTACCATATTCATTTTAAATTAACTTTATTACCAATTTCTTAGAACCTCTAGTGAGGAACGCACTTGAAAAGGAATCAGCACAAAGGGCTTTTTTTCCCTTGTCAATTAACAAAGTTTTTGTATTCATCATTCATCAGTCGTCAGCCAGTGAGTCTGTTCTATTTAAATGCACTGGCTTTTCACTTAATGCATCCCATCTGTTTCTGAAATAAATTGCAATAATCCGTGTTTAATGTTAATCAATGTATTACTAAATATGCAAATTATATTAAAAGACGTGGTTTGCAAAAGCTTTCATTTGTAAATATGGTAGCTTAAAACAGGAAGCATATCTAAAAGCCATTTAGATACAGTAGCCTAACTCTACCACTGTGGCTGATTTATAAAGCAGTTTGCAAGTTGATCTTTCTCCCACAAGGGGATATGTAAAACTGTTGCATATCAGATTTTGTTAACATCTGATGGGTTAGTGCTAACAGTATAAGAGCCTAATATTCACAACCATGTCTTTTACATTTAAATTAAAGTAATCTTATTCCAGCTTTCTAATTTTTTGTGCTCATCCTAACATATGAATTTGCATGAAGAGTTTATGAATCATATTGAGAGCAATTTGAACAAGCTTTTCAATCAGTGATACATTTTAGTGCCTGATTTATATAATTCATTGTTTCAGGGGCTCTTCTGGAATGCCTCATCCTGCCTTGTATCATAATGAACATCTCTCTGGCTATGCCCCAACCACCTGTTCAGCACCTGTCAACATCATTGTTTCAGTTAGCCAGGAGGGGTTGCTCAAGAACAAGACAAGGTACTCCCTTCCCATCTCTGAAGTCTCCATACAGCGCTCCCAGCCCAGGGAATGAAAGACTCAGCTCAGCTCCCAAACAGGGACCCGGCCAGGCAGCTGCTTGTGCTGTCACTAGACCACCATGCCAGTAAAATAAATCATACTCATTCCTTCAGGGAACCCTGCACTGGCATAAGGACTGGTTGACCATACCATTCTATAATTGTTTTCAATTAAACGAAGGAGATTCTTGTCAGGAAAGCACACAAACTGAAAGTCTATGAGGTAATTTGGTAATTTTTGAGAGAGGACCACTGCTGCTGGATTCATCACCTTGAATATAAGCATGAATAAACTTGTGGACAGGTTGGTCCTCTGGAATGGCCAGCTGTCTGCCACCATGTGTGAGCATGAACACCGGAAGTTCTATGCACTGAGCTGAATAGAACACCGGGCCTCTCGGGCCAAGATTATCCAGTTACTTTCTCTCCTCTTTTTCCATTCTATTGCTTGTTTACATCTTTTGCTAATAGCACTGGATGAAGAGGTGAAACTACCCTCTCACTGGCAGCGGGGTTCTTGTGAGGCTCACCATGCTTGGAAGCCCCATGGTAGGAGAAGTGGGGTAAAGCAGGTCTGTGCCCAGCAATGACTGGCTCTGTGCCAGCTCTAGATAATCCAGCTTGGAGAAAAGTGCTGGGGATGCCAGTGGTCAGGAGTACTAAAGTATGGAGCAGTGGCTGCTGTTCCTGCCCTTTGGCTAGAGAATGTACTTTGATCCTGGGATCTGCCCTGGGATTGGAGGATGGAGCTTCCACTTAGTTGCCCACATAAACCCTATTTACTTGAGCTATATTTTGACTAATCTCTCCTGCTTCAGGAGATGAGGTTCCCAGAAATATTTGCTGAGGTTTCTGAACCCTTTGGCAAATGGTTTGAATGATGCTGGGCCTAGCAATGGGTAAACCTGGGCCAACCTGTGAGCAAATCTGAGTGGAGTTTTCAGCAAACCTCATTCAAATCATTGTTTGCATGTAAACCATACAAATCTTGAGAGGTTTGCTACAGTTTCAATCAGAAATCAGGCAAAGCTGGGTGGTTTTAGCTGAATTTTGCTTTTGGATTCACTGAAACCTGAAACTCAAATCCAGACTCTCCTATACGTGCAAAAACGCACAGGAGCAAGTTAGCACAAAATCCTGTGAAACAAAACTGACAGGTTCCACATAGCTCTATTTACGATACCAGTGCTATAACTCAAGAACCTTGTAACGCCACATAGCCAGCATTGAGAGATATAGCCACTGATATACTGCAATGCTTTGCTTTATATTCAATCATATGGAAACATCTCCACCCTTTGTTGAGTATGGTTAACAAAAAAACATTTTGGGAAATAAAAAGCTGAAAAGTAAATATAAACATCTACTTTCTCCTGGTCAAGAAAAAAAAAAGAGAGGAAAGAGGGTGAATACATTTGATTACACAGGGCAGCATTACATCTAGGGGCTGAATGTGGGTGCCCAAGGGTAGGAGAAGATAATCCATCCCTACAACCCCAAAACTCCTGCCTGGGAGTCAGTCTGTCGATCAACGTATGTATATTTCTCCCATCACCTTTGTATCTGAGCACCTCCCAGGTTTTCAAAACTAACAATTCTTTCTCTCCCTTCCCTTTTCTTCCTTCCAGTCCTGTAGGAGAAAGAGCTGGTTTATTTTTTTTTTGTATACGTTGGCACAATGTAATTTGAGAGGAAGCCGAGTCAAAGAAATTGTCATAATTTGTCTGTTGATGATCTCTGAGTACAGAGTGGTGGTGGGCCAGTAGCATTGCAGGCAGCATAAACACTCCAGTGGGGAGCCCTGACCAAGGTGGGGGCATCACCATGGTGTTGCTACTTACTGGATAGAGCCTGGGAGATGCTCATGGCATAGCAAGGGCCCCCAAGAACACATCCCCCTCTAGCATGCCTGGAAGTATTATGCCTTCTCCTGGCTCCATGATGGCAGCTCCAACTCTACAGGCCTTAATCAGGCCTTGCAAAGCGGTGTTTTCTTATATCAAGATCTCTGAGGTTTACATTGAATTTCCCAGTGTTGTTTGCTTAGGCCTTTGTACACAGCCATCCAATAACTTTTTATATCATTAAGCCAAGTAAACTGATCATCAGAAAAGTTAAAGAAAGCTGTGTTTTGAAGGAAATTCCCAGAGATTTTATTAACCAGACCGTTGAAAGTACTGTTTAATACGCAAGGTAAACAAATTAAAAATCCCAGAATGTGGTCCAAGGGCATTCACAAATTGGGAATGACCCAGGCCCTGTCTGCCCCAAGAGTGCTAATGATGTAAGAGCAAATGGGGGCAGGGAACCTCTTGGGAGAATAGAACAGGTCAGTGAGGGTCTTCTGTTGAATGCACCAATCTGCCTGGCTTTGACAGGCTCTTTGTCTGACTCACAAGAAGACAGAGGTGCCAGGGTGGCTGGCAGAGGTGGGACGTCTGCTGGGCTAGGGCTTCCGCAAGGTTTATTTGCTTATTTTTTAAACTTTGCATTCAGTTAGCCGGTGATACCTCTTAGGTCTCTGACACCAGGGAGAACACTCGCCCATAGCTGAAGCAAAGGGAAAGAGTGAGGAGCACGAGGAAAGATTCTGACATGAAAAGAGTTTTAGATACCAAATAATAATAGAGTAATAATCTGTTGTGTTTTTCAGGTGTCATCTTCCCAAAAGCTGTCTCTTGATCAGGGCTGGTAAAGCATAAAATCCTAAGGGCCATATTGTGGCTTTTGCACCCAAACTACGACAAAGCCTGGCAGAGAGAGAGAGAGAGAGAGAGAGAGAGAGAGAGAGAGTGTGGAGATGTGCCAATGGAAGCAGTGCATATGCTCATACGGCAGAATGCTGAGTCAGGCAAGATGTCTCTGGACAGCCAGCGAACATACTTAGCAGCAGCTCTTTTGCACAGCATATGCCTTCCTGTCCCATTGCCTCCCCTTCCCTCACTTCCAAACAGCACTAGTGAGCAAGTGGGAGCCAGGCCAGCCCACCCTCTCTGCACAGCAAGGCTTCTTTTGGGCTGTGCACAGCCAATGGTATTACTAAGTGCCCTGCACTCAAGCGGCCAATTTCTGCTCTCAGATACACTCACACAACTCTCATGGACTTCAGTGAAAACTGCCTAGGTGAAATCCTAGCCCCAGTGAAGTCAGTGCCTAGACTCACACTGAGTTCAGTTCACCCCGGGTGTGGATGGAATCTGGCCAATGGAGTGTAAGCAGTGGGATTCTGGCTACTGAGGGACAGCCAGAATCTGCCCTGGAATGAACAGCTAAGGCAATGAGTACCAATAACTGTCCACTATATCCAGAGAGAAGAGGAGATGATCTGTCCTCCCCTCATACTCACAAAGCATAAATCATGGAAATGGCAATAAACAAAGCAGCTCAAAAATCAAATAGAGCATAAATAAGTTCTGTTGGGGAGGAGGAAGCCGCCAGCCCAGCAAGCAGGTCCAACAAAGAACATAGGCCATCGCTTCCAAAAGTGACCACTGATTTTGGATACCTAACTTGAGACATTAGCTCTGGATTTTCAGAGGCGCTGAGCACCCGCAGCTCCCCATGACTTAAAATGGATTGGAGGGTGCTAGGCACCTCTGAAAATCAGGACCAACTGTCTCAGAGTGGGCTCCCAAAATGAGTGGGTTCATGTGCAAATTGAAGCCAGGGAATTTTGCTGGTTTAAATCTGTAGGTCGCTAATGTAATTGGGAATTCTCATGTGGGAAACATGTCTAAATTGTGCAGGAGGCAGCAAATGCCCAAAGGAGAGGAAAATAAGTTAGCAAATGATTTTTTTAAATTCACAATTGAATGAGTCTATGCCACTCTTTCCAGAGACATTTTATACTCCATTCTCCACCTCCTCTCTAGATGATTTACAATGCGGGCATTTTTAGAAAAGGTCGCTATAAAAACATATAACCCTAGAGCCCTCAGGTGTGCTAGATGCAGCCAGAATTTCCTTGGGAGCTCCTGATCAGCACATGCCATCCGGGCAGCTTTGCCACCACCAGACAGGAAGGGGAGGGAGGCAGGCAGGGTTATGGCCCTGACATCTCCCTGACCCTCCCCGCCCCTTTTCAGGCAGAAAGTGCCAGGTGCATTAGGAGGGAGCAAGACTTGCTCTTCCATCTGCACTGTGGCTAATTGGTGAGTAGGAATGCAAAGGGAAGACAAGGTTCCTCATGTCCGTTCCCCCTTGTACATCCATGCAGGGGCCAGTGGTAATCTGGCCCTTACTGTGCAAGCTGAAGAGTAAGTAGTCCAGCCTGATACAGCAGTAGTGTAAATAGCATAAAAAGAAACTGTCCTTGACGTTGTCCATCCGTGATTCCTAGAATCAATAGGGAACCACGCATGGGCCAACAACCACTGATTTTCTTACAGGAGGAGGAGGTAGGGTGTGATTAGTTTCATGGGTCCCAGAAATGCTGGATCTAAATCCTAAGCCTGGCCTGCACTTTGTGGAACTCCATTGGCACAAAGCAACCCTAAACCCAGTGCATTCACCCCCCAGGAGGATTTCCCATGGCTCAGAGAGCCTCTGGTGACACAGAGGCAAAGTAAACACTCCTATAACATCCCTTTTGACAAACGGTAAGAGGGTTGGCTAGGGATCCTTTTGTCCTGGGCCAGGACTCCTGGCTATCCCCGGCTGCTGTAATAATCCCTTAAGACTGTTGGCAGCTGGTCCAGCACAGAGCAGCCCCAAGATCATGAGCTTGTGCCTCAACTCCTTAGGTGTGCCCAGCACTCCTCAGCCACAACTCAGGCTCTATCGCTAGATATGCAGAATGACTCTTTCTATACAGGTAGCCAATGTCTGTGTGAAAAATTTAGGTGGGTTTTCATATATTCTGCTCTATGCTACATCTAATTTTTATGGTAAAGCCATAATTTCTGCTGTATTTCATCTGGGGCTTGGGTGACTCAATCTAATACTATGGTGATAAGATGGAGGAAGCTTCTAGAAGTTATGGTGGAAGTGGCATTGCCTCCCTGATGGAGGGCATGTGTCTATCTTTTATTTTTCAGGTTCACAATGTGAGGATCTTGTTGGATCCCTGGCTTCTTCTGGATGTCTAGATTTTAGCAGTGGTGAAGAGTTCTTTTATTCATGTGTGGCTGGCCAGGAAGCTGTAGTCTTAGCTTTTGTCTTTGTGAAGGGTGCTGTTTAGATACAACACTCCTATTTCCCAGAAGGTCTTGACAGAACCTAGAACTACAAACATGGCTGTCATGACTAACTACATAATCCAGGTTTCAGAGTAGCAGCCGTGTTAGTCTGTATCCGCAAAAATAACAGGAGTACTTGTGGCACCTTAGAGACTAACAAATTTATTAGAGCATAAGCTTTCGTGGGCTACAACCCACTTCTTCGGATGCATATAGAGTGAACCATATATTGAGGAGATATATATACACACACATACAGAGAGCATGAACAGGTGGGAGTTGTCTTACCAACTCTGAGAGGCCAATTAAGTAAGAGGAAAAAAACTTTTGAAGTGATAATCAAGATGGCTCAGTACAGACAGTTTGATAAGAAGCAAGTGTGAAAATACTTACAAGGGGAGATAGATTCAATGTTTGTAATGGCTCAGCCATTCCCAATCCCTATTTAGCCCTGAGTTGATTGTGTCTAGTTTGCATATCAATTCCAGCTCAGCAGTCTCTCGTTGGAGTCTGTTTTTGAAGTTTTTCTGTTTTAAGATAGCCACCCGCAGGTCTGTCAAAGAATGGCCAGACAGGTTAAAGTGTTCTCCCACTGGTTTTTGAGTATTATGATTCCTGATGTCAGATTTGTGTCCATTAATTCTTTTGCGTAGAGACTGTCCGGTTTGGCCAATGTACATGGCACAGGGGCATTGCTGGCACATGATGGCATATATCACATTGGTAGATGTGCAGGTGAACGAGCCACAGATGGTATGGCTGATGTGATTAGGCCCTATGATGGTGTCACTTGAATAGATATGTGGACAGAGTTGGCATCGGGCTTTGTTACAAGGATAGGTTCCTGGGTCAGTGTTTTTGTTCAGTGATGTGTGGTTGCTGGTGAGTATTTGCTTTAGGTTGGGGGGTTGTCTGTAAGAGAGGACAGGTCTGTCTCCCAAGATCTGTGAGAGTAAAGGATCATCTTTCAGGATAGGTTGTAGATCTCTGATGATGCGCTGGAGAGGTTTTAGTTGGGGGCTGAAGGTGACAGCTAGTGGTGTTCTGTTATTTTCTTTTTTGGCCCTGTCTTGTAGGAGGTGACTTCTGGGTACTCGTCTGGCTCTGTCAATCTGTTTTTTCACTTCAGCAGGTGGGTATTGTAGTTTTAAGAATGCTTGATAGAGATCTTGTAGGTGCTTGTCTCTATCTGAGGGATTGGAGCAAATGCGGTTATATCTTAGAGCTTGGCTGTAGACAATGGATCGTGTGGTGTGTCCTGGATGGAAGCTGGAGGCATGTAGGTAAGTGTAGCGGTCAGTAGGTTTCCGGTACAGGGTGGTATTTATGTGACCATCGCTTATTAGCACAGTAGTGTCCAGGAAATGGACCGCTTGTGTGGATTGATCTAGGCTGAGGTTGATGGTGGGATGGAAATTATTGAAATCATGGTGGAATTCCTCAAGGGCTTCTTTTCCATGGGTCCAGATGATGAAGATGTCATCAATGTAGCGCAAGTAGAGTAGGGGCGTTAGGGGACGAGAGCTAAGGAAGCGTTGTTCTAAGTCAGCCATAAAAATGTTGGCATACTGTGGGGCCATGCGGGTACCCATAGCAGTGCCGCTGACTTGAAGGTATATATTGTCCCCAAATGTGAAATAGTTGTGGGTGAGGACAAAGTCACAGAGTTCAGCCACCAGGTTAGCTGTGACATTATCGGGGATACTGTTCCTGATAGCTTGTAGTCCATCTGTGTGTGGAATATTGGTGTAGAGGGCTTCTACGTCCATAGTGGCCAGGATGGTGTTTTCTGGAAGATCACCGATGGATTCTAGTTTCCTCAGGAAGTCAGTAGTATCTCGAAGATAGCTAGGAGTGCTGGTAGCGTAGGGTCTGAGGAGAGAGTCCACATAACCAGACAAGCCTGATCTCAGGCATTGGCACCCTAACATCAGGCTTGTCTGGTTATGTGGACTCTCTCCTCAGACCCTACGCTACCAGCACTCCTAGCTATCTTCGAGATACTACTGACTTCCTGAGGAAACTAGAATCCATCAGTGATCTTCCAGAAAACACCATCCTGGCCACTATGGACGTAGAAGCCCTCTACACCAATATTCCACACACAGATGGACTACAAGCTATCAGGAACAGTATCCCCGATAATGTCACAGCTAACCTGGTGGCTGAACTCTGTGACTTTGTCCTCACCCACAACTATTTCACATTTGGGGACAATATATACCTTCAAGTCAGCGGCACTGCTATGGGTACCCGCATGGCCCCACAGTATGCCAACATTTTTATGGCTGACTTAGAACAACGCTTCCTTAGCTCTCGTCCCCTAACGCCCCTACTCTACTTGCGCTACATTGATGACATCTTCATCATCTGGACCCATGGAAAAGAAGCCCTTGAGGAATTCCACCATGATTTCAATAATTTCCATCCCACCATCAACCTCAGCCTAGATCAATCCACACAAGCGGTCCATTTCCTGGACACTACTGTGCTAATAAGCGATGGTCACATAAATACCACCCTGTACCGGAAACCTACTGACCGCTACACTTACCTACATGCCTCCAGCTTCCATCCAGGACACACCACACGATCCATTGTCTACAGCCAAGCTCTAAGATATAACCGCATTTGCTCCAATCCCTCAGATAGAGACAAGCACCTACAAGATCTCTATCAAGCATTCTTAAAACTACAATACCCACCTGCTGAAGTGAAAAAACAGATTGACAGAGCCAGACGAGTACCCAGAAGTCACCTCCTACAAGACAGGGCCAAAAAAGAAAATAACAGAACACCACTAGCTGTCACCTTCAGCCCCCAACTAAAACCTCTCCAGCGCATCATCAGAGATCTACAACCTATCCTGAAAGATGATCCTTTACTCTCACAGATCTTGGGAGACAGACCTGTCCTCTCTTACAGACAACCCCCCAACCTAAAGCAAATACTCACCAGCAACCACACATCACTGAACAAAAACACTGACCCAGGAACCTATCCTTGTAACAAAGCCCGATGCCAACTCTGTCCACATATCTATTCAAGTGACACCATCATAGGGCCTAATCACATCAGCCATACCATCTGTGGCTCGTTCACCTGCACATCTACCAATGTGATATATGCCATCATGTGCCAGCAATGCCCCTGTGCCATGTACATTGGCCAAACCGGACAGTCTCTACGCAAAAGAATTAATGGACACAAATCTGACATCAGGAATCATAATACTCAAAAACCAGTGGGAGAACACTTTAACCTGTCTGGCCATTCTTTGACAGACCTGCGGGTGGCTATCTTAAAACAGAAAAACTTCAAAAACAGACTCCAACGAGAGACTGCTGAGCTGGAATTGATATGCAAACTAGACACAATCAACTCAGGGCTAAATAGGGATTGGGAATGGCTGAGCCATTACAAACATTGAATCTATCTCCCCTTGTAAGTATTTTCACACTTGCTTCTTATCAAACTGTCTGTACTGAGCCATCTTGATTATCACTTCAAAAGTTTTTTTCCTCTTACTTAATTGGCCTCTCAGAGTTGGTAAGACAACTCCCACCTGTTCATGCTCTCTGTATGTGTGTGTATATATATCTCCTCAATATATGGTTCACTCTATATGCATCCGAAGAAGTGGGTTGTAGCCCACGAAAGCTTATGCTCTAATAAATTTGTTAGTCTCTAAGGTGCCACAAGTACTCCTGTTATTTTTACATAATCCAGACTGCCCAGCTCCCCAGGGTCTCAGAGAGAAGCTGGCTGGACACTAGCAAGAAGAGCGAACCTTGTTCCTTGCTAGTGAGGAGAAAATGGAGTTCTAGACTACTTTCACATGGAACTCCAGCCTTGAACTCTAAAGCCAGGGTTAGTAAATTGGCTCTTTATAATCCTCCTGCTGCTCCTCTGAGGCCATTTCCTCCTGCTCATGACAGCTTCAATCTTCCCTGTCCCACCGGTATTCTTAGAGGCAAACCAGGAATGGGGTGGTAGTGGCCCACAAGAGTTCCTCTCATCACCTAAAAGGGCCTGTCTACACCACTGCAATGTAACCAAGAGCAGAATTTGACCCATTATCTACTGACACTGAAGTTAATGGTCAGCAATCAAAATGTCTAGTCCTAAAAGGAGCCTTTCTATTTCTCATGATAGAAATTGAGATTAAAGGAAAGTAGGTGCCTCATGAGTTCCGGCAACTGAAGTCTTTACTGATGAATATTATTCTATTTGGCCTCTATACGCTGATATTTAACTGATGAGTTGTATCCTGTTTGATCTCTAGAAAACGGTTATGAGTGTCCTCAGCCCATTTATTTTGGTTTATTCAAAGATGATCCATAGAGAGAAGTTTGTTATTCTCCTTTTTCAGTTATCTAAATTACAGTCCTCTACAAAACGTTCATTCATGTGGATGGTTTTCAATAAATACAGACTTCTGCTTACTTATTTACCTGAAGATATTTTTCCAGTACTGCTCACTATGTCTGAAAATCATTTACAATAGGCCCTGCACATTATAGTTCATTTTTCCAAGGTGACAGTGAGATCTGTGCTTTCAATAGTGTGGTTTTAGGCAGAATCAAGGGACTAGATGAGTAATGAGACCGGCTTTACATTTGTACCTTCAAGGATTTGTTGGCAAAGAGAAGGGGAGACTAGACATGGATTTAAGCTCAAAGCATTAGTTGGAGTTAGTAGGGTAAAGAGGCAGTGAGGGAGAATCCAGATGCTGGAATCACTGAACAAGAACGAAGCTGAGGAGGAACAAAAGTAATTTAACACATTGGAAAAAAGGGCTGATATGGGGTCACAACTCCATGGTTTTAAGTTGAGACCTTAAAAACAAGGTCCTGTCTACTCTGGGTGGACAAATATCCATTGGCATTTTCCCTACCTGTCCTCCTACTGAGTCAGCTGCGTGCTTGGCTGCTTGATCCTGATTCTGCTGGTGGCTGCTTTTTGATGGTACTGTATGTATATAATTCATGAGTCATTTTGGAATGCTTCAAGATGAAAGGAGCTCTATCAATCATTACTATATAACTACTACTATTATATTCTGCAGAAAGTTGAAGCAGGCAGAAAAATCTGACAAAAGCAGCACAGAAACAGAAATGCCACCAAAGGACCAAATTATCCTCTCATTTAAACCAGTTGAAATCTTGAGGACATGAGGGTGCGCCAATGTGACAGAGCTGAATTTGGCCTCTTCTATATTCCACCTGACTCCAATAAGGTAGAGATCTAGATTGCAGAAGGCCTGGCTGAAGCCAAGATTTCACGTTTGAAACATGTAACTTTTTTGATAATAGATGGTTCTTTAACAGAACAAGGCATAAAGACCCAGTGGATGGAAGCTGAGACTAGACAAATTCAAACAAAAATTAAGGTGCAAATTTTTAACAGTGAGGGCAATTAATTAACTTATTGGAACAATTTATCAAGGAACGTGGTGGATTATCCATCACTTGAGTTCTTTAAACATGAATTTTTAAATGGCTAACTTATACTCAGGAGCGGTTTTACCATGAAACAAACCATGCAGTGGCACGGGGCCCCCCAATGACAGGGGGCCCCCAAAATACAGGGCAAATATCTGACAACCTGCCCCTGAGTCCCGGCTGGTGGTGCAGCAGGGCTCAGGCAGGCAGTCTGCCTGCATCCTATGGCCAGGGGCCCCACTTTGCTCCCAGAAGCGGCCGGCTGGCATGTCTCTGCGTGCCCCTGGCGGGGGGGGGGGGGGGGAGGGGAGATGGGAGGGAGGCGGCTCCGCAAGCTGCCTCTACCCCGGGAAGCACACCGAGACCCGCTGTCCCCCTCCCCCCCAAGGAGCGCGTAGAGACATGCCAGCAGCAGGGCTAAGGTGGCTCTCTGCCCACTCTGCCTCCGTCCCTCCCTGCTCCTTCACTCCCAGAAGTGGCCAGCATGTCCCTGAAGCCCCTGGGGGGTGGGGGTGTCTTCACGCACTGTTCCCTCCCCGAGCGCCTACTCTACAGCTCCCATTGGCCAGGAACTGCGGCCAATGGAAGCTGCAGAGGCGGTGCCTGCGGGCAGCGGCACATGGAGACCCCCTGGCCCTCCCCTGCCTAGGAGCTGCTGCCAGAGGGGTGTGTGCCGGTCGCTTTGGGAGCCATGCCACCCAAGGTAAACGCTGCCCCCCTGTCCTCCTCCCACAACCAATCCCTTGCCTCAGCCCAGAGCCTGCACCCAAACTGCCTCCCAGAGCCCACACCCCTCACCCCCTCCCACACCCCAACCCCCTGCCCCAGCCCAGAGCCCGCACCCAAACTTCCTCCCAGAGCCCACCCCCTCACCCATCCTCCTACACTCCCACCCCCTGCCCAGAGCCTGCACACAGCACCCAAACTTCCTCCCAGAGCCTGTCCCCCCTCCTGCACCTTAACCCCCTGCCCCAATCAAGGTACCTCACTTTATTTTCATTTACTTCCCATTACTTGTAATATAGGAGGAGGATGAAGAAAAAAAGAATGAAAAACGGCAGGGGGGTGGGCGAGATAAGAAAGAACGTTCTTTTTCTTGGCTGGGTCCCAAGGGTGGGGGGGGGGGGCCTCTGAAAATGAAGCTGCGCACAGGGCCCCGCTAACTCTAAATCTGCCACTGGTTATACTCGTTTGTGCAGAATTATACAAGGACTTGCTCCAAAATCCATGAACATGAATGGTAGTCTTTTAGTGGACTCATGTTTGGATCTGATCCAAAGCCCACTGAAGTCAATGGAAAGACTCCCATTGACTATTATGGGCTTTGGATCAGGCCCTAAGTGCATAGTGAAATGCTCTGTCAACTGTGCGGATCATATTAAGACTAAAATACAGTTGGGAAGCTGTAAGGTTGAGCTTTAAACCTTAACTCCACATTTCCTGCCTAGTGACAATCTTAATGTGGCATTAGTTGTTGTTGTTGTTGTATGGAGGAGTGTGACTGATTATGATGATAGTATATCCTTCTGTCTGTTCCCCAAGTACAGTTTGACAGACTTGCAAAACACCATTTTGTTTGTTTTGAACTGTAATTTTATTACATATCAATGCATTTTGAACAGCAATTTAAATCAGTTTTGACTGCTTGATGGCACAGAGATAGACAACACATTACATTAAGGGGCTAACCATTTGTATTTTTTGGGAGGAGGTATTCTTCAAGGTAAAATGAACCCTAGTGAATTCTTTTGGTATTCATGTAGCTGTAATATGTGATACTATATAGACTCCCTTGTAACACAGCATCAGTTAATATCCATCTATTATAAAGTGTTGGTCATAATTGGATTTACACTTTTCTCATAAAGCTGTTGAAATGTAACTCATTTTACTGTAATCATGATCTTTAAAAATTGAATGATATCTTTTATTGAATAGCTGTTGCAGGACATCATTAGCTTATGGACTTTAATATTTGGAGCTGTCATAACTATAAAGGGAAGGGTGACAGCCATACTGTGTACAGTACTAAAGTCCCTCCTGGTCAGAGACTCTAAAATCCTTTTACCTGTAAAGGGTTAAGAAGCTCGGGTAACCTGGCTGACACCTGACCCAGAGGACCAATAAGGGGACAAAATACTTTCAAATCTTGGGGGGGGAAAGGCTTTTGTGTGTGTCCTTTGTTTAAGGGGTTGTTCGCTCTTGGGACTGAGAGGGACCAGACATCAATCCAGGTTCTCCCCATCTTTCTAAACAAGTCTCTCTTATTTCAAAATTGTAAGTAAAAGCCAGGCAAGGCGTCTTAGATTTACTTTGTTTTCTCAACTTGTAAATGTACCTTTTTCCAGAGTGCTTATCTTGTTTGCTATACTTTGAACCTAAGACAGAGGGGATTCCTCTGAGCTCTTTAAGTTTGATTACCCTGTAAAGTTATTTTCCATACTGATTTTGCAGAAATGATTTTTACCTTTTGCTTTAATTAAAAGCCTTCTTTTTAAGAACCTGATTGATTTCTCCTTGTTTTAAGATCCAAAGGGGGTTTGGATCTGTATTCACCAGGAGTTGGTGAAAGGAAGGAGGGGGGAAGGGTCAATTTCTCCTTGTTTAAGATCCAAGCAGTTTGGATCTGTATTCACCAGGGAATTGGTGAAAGGTTTCTCAAGGCTTCCCAGGGAGGGAATTCTTAAGATGGTGGCAGCGGACCAGAGCTAAGCTGGTAGATAAGCTTAGCAGTTTTCATGCAGGCCCCTACATTTGTACCCTAAAGTTCAAAGTGGGGATACAGCCTTGACAGGAGCATAATATAATTTCCATGATTCCATTAAACATCCATCAGGTTTGAAGGCTGGGTTCAAGGCTACTGCATTTGAATTACCAAAACATATACAAATTGGAAACTTTAAAAATAAATAGAACAGAGTACTGCTGTAATTTCTTTGTTCAAATCTAACATGAGAGTGAGGAGAATTTCTTTTTAAAACAACAGAATCAGATCCATGCATTATGAAAACAAATCACTTAGAAAAACAAGGTTATAATGCCATCTGGGGGCTTATGTTGACATCACAATCCAATCAACATCAGAGTATTTGGCAATTTACAATTGCCTGTCAATTGTTCTAAAGAATTATTCTCTACACTTCTACACAAAATATAGTTAAGCACTTTCAGAATCCCTAGCTTAGCTACAGCACTGCTTTTTTCTAATTTTTCAGTACAAACATATTTGCTATAGAGCAGAAGTAGGAACTCAAAAAGCACGCAATGTAAAAGCAAACATAACAGTACGACGATATATATCATTATGCTGCTTCCCTTCACATGGCAAAATGTGACTGGAAAAAACACAAATATAAGAGGCACAAAAATATGCACATATATTCATAAAATGCACAAAAACTCTGTAGATTACACCACAGGTCCAATACAGAAAAGTCTGCTGGGTTCCTGGAGGCAGAAAAATGATCATTCAAGCACAAATAAACCAGATAATTCAGCAAATTGAAGCATTAAAAATGGAAACAGATCAACCATATTTCTAATTCATTAAGTAGCTAAAAAAGTAGGTCTTTGTCTGGTTTTAATTTAGGGATGTGTGAAATGATCCAGCTAAAATAAGAACTGACCTGAAACTTTGCCATAAATTATAACCAAACTTGAACATTTTTGTAGTTAGAAGAAATGTGGATAACTTCCCCCCCCCCCCCCCATCATCATCATCTTTCCATTTGTAGGCACTTCCATACTTCTTGGTTATGACACAAACCAGATGGGGAAATCAATAACATATTTTGCATATTTAAATGTTAAAACTATAGCTGGGTGGAGAAAGGTAATTCTGTTTTGTGGAGGATTTTAGTATTTCAAAATCTGATTTTATTGTGATTAGGAACAAAACCAGAAATTCAAAATTCTCTCTGAAAGGGAACGTGGAAGCCTGGCGCCCTCAGCTCTGAAACAATCCATGTGATGATCTGCCCCAAGGCAGATCCCCAAGGCCACAGACCTTGGGAGACCTGGAATCTCTGACCTTGGGGCAGTCTGTACAGTGAGCTGCCCAGAGGCTCCAGAACCTGGAAGCCCTAGGGTCCCCAACAGCCTGCCAGACAGCATGCTGAAAATCTTGCAAGAAACCAAGTAGGTTTCTGCCAGACTCCTGCCTGGGTTTGGTTGGAACTTCAGTGGACTCAAACGATCTCTACAAAAAATGTTTTAATTTCATCCAATTGGCAAATTCTAACGAAACAATGTTTTGCTGGAATTTTTCCAACCAGGTCTAGTTAAAACAAATTAAAAAAAAATAAATCTTGAAAGAGGCCAATTGTGCACACAAATGGAATCTATGTAACCATCTCTTTCTATTAATCTTACCCTCACTACCACTGTTCGTGGCATCTTTCCTTTCATTAGATTGCATTGTCTTTGTGGCAGGAACTGTCTTTTACTATGTTTATATAGCACATTGGGCCCCGATTGTGACTGAAGCACTACTGTAATATAAATTACTATAAAAAGGGCAATTGCTTTTAGTATTTCTGGCCCAAATGGAAGGGGGCCCTAATAGATATGACATGAGAGAGCCCATTATCACCAGGAGAGTTATAGCCAGGGCTGGCGCAACCCATTAGGCGACCTAGGTGGTCGCCTAGGGCGCTAACATTTGGGGGGGTGGCGACCGCATCTTCGGCCGCCCCGGTCGTCAGCGGTATTTCGGGGGTGGGACCTTCCGCCGCCTCTGTCGGGGGTGGTATTTCGGGGGCGGGACCTTCCGCCGCCTAGGGTGGCAAAAAAGCTGGCGGCGCTCCTGGTTATAGCTCATTTTTTCCTACTTGTGAAGCTTTAATATTTTGAAAAATCATCTGTATGTTTGATTGCTTATCTGTACTAAACTGAACCTTTGAATCTTTTGAGGTTTATCCCTTTAGAGAGTCAAGCAAAAGCAAAGCAAGGAATTATGAAAATCAAATTAGTCAGGGCTCATCTCCAAATACACCTCTACCCCGATACAACGCTCTCCTCGGGAGCCAAAAAATCTTACCGCGTTATAGGTGAAACGGCGTTATATCGAACTTGCTTTGATCCGCCGGAGTGCACAGCCCCGCCCCCCCCGGAGCCGCTTGTTTACCGCGTTACATCCGAATTTATGTTATATCAGGGCGCGTTATATTGGGGTAGAGGTGTAGTTATGTATCAGACCTACTTACGAAGGACACAAAAAGGGTAGAAAAATCACATGTCCATTGAACGGAGTGGGGAAAGCTGTGGAGAACCCATGCAGTGGAGATTCCATACTAGTGGGCTGCAGAGCAGTGATTAGATGATAAGTGTAGTATAAGAATCTATACAGAACAGAATAGAATCCGCAGGGCCTCAATCCACACCACCACATAGGGATTTGGTGAGGTAGAGTGTAGCCAATGAGTCCATGACAATTCAGGTCCACAGGCCAAACATTTATGTGAGGGTTGTGTAGCTGCTGCTGGAATGGCCAGGGGTTCTCTGACCCGGTGGAGGATTCCAATCCCTCAGGCCTACTGCAGAATTTCTATGCTCAGGGTCCATTTATTAAGGCTTTGTGTGGAGTTAAAGGATTTGGTCTGTTTTTAAAGACAAGTTAACCTCTCCCTCCATAGAAACCTCCTGCCACTCCACCTCAGCCCCTGGCAATAGCACACATTGAATCTTATTTCTGTTTGTGTTTTTTATTAGACCCAATCAGCCTACCATTACATACTTACAATTATGCTGTGACTGTTTTACAGAGAAAATTATAGATAAAATGTCAGAAAACTCTTGTTCTTCATTTTCTACATCTCATTTTTAATGGAAAAAGCAAAACTATTCAGTAAATTAAGTCTAATTTGTATGCAGTTTTGCATGCTATGCAGCATTAGGTGCAAAATAGGAAACATACTTCATTTGAACTCTATAATCATAATTATAATACATTTTTGGTTATTTCCCCCCTTCTAACTACAAATATGATTCTGTTGCACTAAGGGAACAACGTGGGAACTTCTTTGTGGCTGATTTACCACAGTGCACAGAATCAGGCTGGTGAGCGGGTAGGAACCATTGGGCCCTCCTTCCCAGCCTGGAGCTGACTGCACACTTCTCTCTCTGCTGCGTCTCGCTCTCCCTCCTATCCCTCTATTCCCGTTCACAAACAGCTTCCCTCTCCCCCTTGGCCTTTGGTATGAATCAGAGAGCACTTTCTCTGAAATGTGTAAACTTTGGCCAAATTTTAAAAAGCATTACAATCTGGCCTCAATTCTGCCCCTGTAATCATTTGTCTGCTTACCTGACACACATGGAACATATTTCTCTGGTTCCCCAAAGACTGCACTGACTTTTGTTTCACTTATCAATGCAATTCAAGGAGTTGATGTTTTCCCTATAAAGCTATTTAAAGGTTTGGACTGGGCTACCCCAGAGGCCACCTCATTTCTTGTATTATCGCTTTACAGGTAAGATCGACTGAAGTATTTAAGATTACAGTCTCAAGATTTATACATCTAGGTTGAAACCCTATCCCTGGGACCAGGATTTCACCCCTTGAGTCTGGGTATTATAAGGAGGGCTCCTAGGCTGTGAACTTGCTTCCCCCAAGTACAATGATCTTCAGGATACATTGTAAGGCCCAATAATATTTATTATTTGTGAAATCAACCTATTCCCTTCCTGGTTTGTGAAAAAAGTCATGAGCAACTGGTGCCACTCCTGACCAAAATAGTCAACACTTCTTTCAGATAAGGAATCTTCCCTTCCTCCTTCAAACATGCAATGGTTTGACCAACAGTGAAGAAAACCCCTGTAGATACATCACTTCTAACCAACTACTTCCCAGAATCAAACCTCCCATTCTGAAGCAAGGTCATAGAGAAGATAGCCAAAGGCTAATGACAAGTTAATCTATCTGAAGCTCATGTTCTAGACCTGGCAAAATCTGGATTCAGGCCAGGACATGGAACTGAAACTGCTTTACTGGTAGTGATAATTAATCTCCTGCTGTCAATGGATACAGGGCAGACATCCATTCTCATCCTCCTGGACCCCTCTACAGCATTCAACACTGTCAACCATGAAATACTGCTACTGTCCCACTTGAGAGAGGTGGCAAAGGTTTAGGGGAATGCACCAAAATGGTGTGCGTTCTTCCTGGAGGAATGCACCCAACAAGTAGTGATGGGAAACTGTACCTCCGCCACCAGACCCCTCACTAGTGGAGTCCCATGAGGTTCCATTTTCTTGCTGGTCTTTTTCAACATCTATAAGCATCTACTAGATGATTTGGTCAGGCAACATGCTCTCAAATGCCAGCTATATGCAGATGACACAGTTCTACCTATCATTCACCACATACAACCATACCACTACCACCAAGATGGCCCAGTGCTTGGACCAGACCAGTTCATTGATGAAGAACAGTTGGTTGAATCTGAACCTGAGCAAGACAGAATTGATGCTGGTGGGCAGAGGAAAGTACAGTAAAAAGCTGTTTTATCTGGCACTTCACTAACCGGAAAGCTCTATAAACTGGCATTTCTGATCTTCATTGAAATTCCGGTTTATAGTCTGGTTGCCGCAGGGCAGGCAAGGGGTTGGGGAGTGGGAGGGGGTGTGGAGCGCAGGCTCTAGGAGGGAGTTTGGGTGTGGGGTGCCAGATCCGGGGGACGCTCACCTTGGGCGGCTCCCCGCAAGCGGCAACCTGTCCGGGCTGCTCCTAGGCAGAGGCTTATCCTAGGCGCTGCCCCCGCAGCTCCCATTGGCCACGGTTCCCAGCGGAACTAGGACGGGGCGGGGCGGGGGAAGTGCGTGGAGCCGCCTGCTGCCCCTCCGCCTAGGAGCACCCGGGACAGGTCACCACTTGCAGGAAGTCGCCCAAGGTGAGTGCCCCCCGGATATGGCACCCTGCACCCCCTTCCATGCCCCAACCTGCTGCTCCGAGCCCCCTCCCGCGCCCAAACTCCCTCCCAGAGCCCAGGCCTACATCCCATCCTACGCCCCAACCCTGCACCCAAACTCCCTCCCTCTTAGTTAACTGGCATTTTTCATTTACCGGCACCCCCTGTTCCCCCACATGCCGGATAAAACAGCTTTTACTGTATTTTGAAGAGTTTGCAGCCACAGTGATATCTCTTTTGACTGAAGGTTCACACCCACATTTTGTCAATTCAGTCTGTAGTTTAGGAGTACTCTTGGGTTCCTAACTGATGCGGAGTTCTCACATAGCAGCATAGGCAAATAATACTGTCTACCATCTCAAGTTGCCTAGAAGTCTCTGACCTATCCTGGTGGATAATGACCTGGCCTCAGTTTTTCAAGCCTTCATTACTTCTCAGCTAGACTACAGCAATGTGATATACCTGGGCATGAAATTTTCAGCATTTAGGAAAGTCCAACTAGTACAGAATGCTGCAGCCTGTCTCCCCAGTAACACAGGCTACCACTAGAACATCAAATTTGTCTTCTATGCTGGCTTCCCATAGAATTTTGAATCAAATTCAAGGTCTTGGTCCTCATCTTAAAGGTGCTCCATGACCTGGGCTCAGGATATCTGAAGACTCTGCTTGACAACTTTGCTCCTCTAGCACAATGGAACGCTCTAAAATAAGTGGAAAGCTCATCTGTACAGGAAACAGAACTTTCTTAGGAGCTCGTCTGAAACTGTGGAATGAACTCCCACAAGAACTAAGAACCATGACAAACCTCACTGCTTTCCACTCCAAGTGCCAAGCACATTTATTTGACCTTGCCTCCTCTAACAAACATATATATTAAAAAATAAATAAACAAACACCCTACCAAAACAATACACTCCACTGCACACACTGCTCCCCCTGGAGAGAGGATGAGAGAACAAACAGGGCAGATGTTAGTAACATTGCCTAATCCACAACCAGAAGGTGCTCTGATACTACAGTGAGGAGTGCAGCATAAGAACCTACGTAAAATAGAATATTTAAGCTCTTCCTGGGTAGGTGGATTAAGTAGAGATAATTATTTTCTTTTTTACAGATGTGGGAGAGTTCTTTTTTGTCAGTGTCATGTATTAATGTAGTTGTTTTGAATAATTGATTTTTGTATGTTTTTAAACTTGGTATTGTAATTGCACCTGGAGATTTATGACAAGTGCAAGATGACAAAAATTTAATACATAAAACAATAAAAAGGGGACCCTCTTGGGCAGACAACACTGGTTGTGCATACAGTGGAATTTATGGAGAATTAAGAAATCCATTGGCCAGACTGAGATGTAACCATTATTCTTCCCATTAAAATATCCTATTTGTGTGGCTGAACTGGTTTGTGTCTACCTTGGGTTTTTTAACATGTAAAATTTTTTGGATTGTATTTGATACTAGTGGAGTGTGAAATTTTTGCAGACACTTTTCACCTCATATTTTTATTTAGAAATAAGGTAGAAGAACTGTCTGGTTTAGGCACCGATTTTGAAGCTCAAACGCAATGGATTAAACCTGAAAGATATTTCTAGTTGCTGCTCCCCAAAAATTCCCCCTAAGCTCTTCAAAAATAAGCATGATTCCAAATGTTTCTATGTACCTGCTTCAAACTGCTCACACACAATCTACAAGACAAAAGGTATTTGTAGAAATTATTTGGAGAATAATTTCAACTACACAAATATGAAAAAGTTGCAGACAATTCACAAATTGAAAAAGCAGCATAATTTGTTCAATAATTGTCTCAGTTCTTATATTATATATACTCCTGTGTGTATATATTAGGTCATATCTACACTACAGATCTTACAGCGGCACAGCTGTACTACTGCAGCTATGCCGCTGTAAAGTCTCCCGTGTAACTGCTTTATGCTGGCAGGAGAGAACTCTCCCACTGGCACAATTAAACCATCCTAACAAGCAGTGGTAGCTCTGTCGGTGGGAGATTGTCTCCCGCCGACATTGCGCTGTCCACACCGGCACTTTTGTTGGTGAACCTTTCGTCGGTCAGAGGTGTGTTTTTTCACACCCCGACCGACAAAAGTTTTACTGACAAAGGTGCTAGTGTAGATATAGCTATGCATACATATGCATGTGCATGTTGTTTATATATGTTCATGTACATTTGTGTATCAATTAAACTCATCCGTGTAAACTTCTAGATGCTGACAGTAAACTAACCCGAGTTAATAGAATTGCAGATGACTTTATGAACAGCTTCATATTATTAATAATTGTTTCATGGATAACGTGGTGAGAAAATAAAAATGCCATGCTCACATTGTATAGAGCCTTAATATGATCCACTGTTGACTGACTGTGGCAGATGCTAATAAGTCATTAAATCAACAATCTGCATCTAAATCAGGCAATGGAATACATTCTGGTGGATTTATGTCATCACTAGGACACTCATTACAAATATTGTAATTATGAATGAAAAGCCATTAGGAATACATACAGGAAGTTCAATTTAACGTTCTTCTACATTGGTGCTTCCTGGTGTCCATGAAGTGTACTACAAATTCGCTGTTTAGAATACAAAAACTGGTGGCAAGAAGCCTTTTAGAAAAGAAGCAAAGAATTTCACAGCCTATTCAAAATTAGTGTAATGGAGAAAATGAGTTGAGAGATTGGGCAACAGAGTGTGTATTAGTTTAAGGAGAGAATTAAAAAGGTGCCCAAAATTAGAATTTTGATTATGGATCTGGCAAAAGCCAAGTCAGGAAAGCTATAAGGCAAAAGGCATTGTTCTATCAGATCCAACATATTCACGGCCTAACATACAAGGTCTTAGCTCAATTTACATCTGCATTTAGGTGCATGACAAATTTTCAGTTCTTGCTTTAAAGGATTTATTATTAAATGGTCTTTAAAAAAAGAATGTAACGCTCATGAAATGCACCAGATCGACAGCCATAAAGGCCAAAGCTTTTTATCTATTCATAGCAGGTACTGTACAGCATGGCCAGCAGGAGGGAAAATTTCCCCACCCTGCCTCCTCAATACGTGTCCATCATAGATCAAGAGGTAGAGGTTAAAGTAAGGGCAGGGGATGGTGGGGGGAGGGGGCGAGAGGGAAGCATACCTCTCCTCTGTTAAAAGAAGGGAGATCCCCCTCCTCTCCCTGGCTTGGTTAAGTTGGCTAGTACAGTGAGAGCACCCCTTCCTGTTGCAATCTCTGGAGGGGATGCCAATATGGGTAAAATAGTTTAATTTCTATGTCTATCTTACATTGTCTGCTGAGACTGCCAATAAGGGCTGCAATTAGTGCCACCTGTGATATTTTTGTGAAGTGCATGCCTCCCCAAGAGGAGCTGGGCTGAGACTGCTCTTCCCTTGCCATTTCACAGAAGACACCAAGTAGCTGCTGGAGACTAGTAATGTGAGGGCATTACCAATCTACCATGTTACCCAATATATGCTGGCTAGTGTATACATATATATCATATTAATAATATGTATTATATGCACCATATTGCATTAAGCACCAATAACATGAAGCATAAATATTGTAACAGTGATATAGCCTAAACTAGCGTATATCATAATCCTGTTCACTTATGTTAAGTATTCCCTAACACATTGCATTTGCTGAAGTAAGCAATGGCACAAGAAGGTAGGAAATTTGTCAAAATCAAGATACATTTGCTTTATAGCTTAGTACAAGCTAAGGAAGTACCTTCACGAACCAGTACCTGGAATGCTAGTATCCAAAACAAACATAAGGAAGGAACAGAACAGCAAGTTAGGGAACTGTGGGAAACTGATGGGTTGGATTTTAGTGATGTGTAAACAATATGTAAAATCATATAAACAATAGCAGCTGTAATGTGTAACTTGGGGAGCATATCTTCTGCATAAGATGAATGTAACATTGCGGCATGGGACTGTTCTTAGGACACTGGTATCATATAAAACCTTTCCCCCTGTACCATATTAATAAACCTGACTGACGATGAGTATATTTCATAATGAAATAATGAACCAAAGTGTGGTCAAGCAATTTATCAACAACCATGTATCAAGACACCTTTAGGATCTGATCCTATGCCAACACTCACATACTTAATTTATGTAATTAGTTCCAATGATTAGTTTGTGGGATGACCCACTGAAACTGGAGCATCAGTTTGGCATAACAAGCCATTTTTCTTTAAATACTGAGTTCACATTATGCTTGAGGTCAATGGTTTAAGATTGGTAAAAACTCAGCAAAGTTATGGAACTATACTTAAAGTTGACACTCTACCAACTGGCACATACATAATTATGAGAATAAAATAGTTATGTAACATTTAAAGATCAGGTGCCATCCTTCATTTTGAACTCCTTCAGGTTTCACCAGTACTAGTTAACTTTACTTTTTACAAGGCATAATGCCTCATTTCAGACCCAAATACACTTTCCTCCAATGCATAAATTGGTCACCATTAAAAGGTCAGCATTTGATTACCATACTATAGTATCAGAGATACCACAGTTATTCCTACTGTGGGTATATGGGAAATTCGTGGTACCTCAAATAACAGTAAATGTCGACAAAGGTTGATTACATTAGTCAGGGCCAGAGGGAACAGTGAGCAACTTCAGAGAGATCATAACAAGCTAGATAAATGGGCAACAGCATGGCAAATTCAATTCTATGTTGATAACTGCCAACTATGCACATTGGAGGGAAAAAAATAAATTACTCATACCCCTTACAGGGGCCTAAATGAATGGTATCAATTCAAGAAAGGGATTTGTTATGTCACTGTAGACAGCTCAGTGAAAACCTCTGCTCAATGTACACCTGCAGTCAAGATGTTAGGATGCATAAGGAAAGGGATGGTGAAGAATACAAAAAATATGCCTTTACATAAATCAATGGTGTGGCCTCATTTGGAAGAGTGTGTGCAATATAATTCACCCGAGGATATTGCAGAAGTAAAGGGGGGAGGGTCAGAAAAGGTGATGAGAACGATCAGGGGCCCGGAAAAAGTCTTGTATGAAGAGACTGAAAAGATGTTGATCAGTTAGCTTGGAGAGGAGCGGACTAAGAGGGAACAATGGAGCAAGGGCTGATCAGTTGCTCGGCACTCGTAGCCCTTTGCCTGGCTCTGGAGCTAAGCGCGGCAGACGCCACCGGAAGCCACAGAGCTTCGGCCGCTTTGCTTCAGGGCGCTGCCCGTCCCACGTACGGGAGGCAGCGAGGGACAAAATCCAAGCTTCAGGGGGCTGTTCGGGCGAGGTGCCTCTCCCCAGGCGTTGATTTCATTCCGGCCCGGCTGGACTCCCGATGCTGCGATGGCTGATGGGAGGCGGCCGGGAGCCGCAGGGACTCTCCGAGGTAAAGCAGCAGCCCTGCCCCTGGGGGAGGGACGAGTGAACTGAAGACGGGTAGGATGGGGGCGGGGCGAACGCGGCGGGGTCAGGAGCAGGCAGGTCGGGGAGGGGGCGAAGGGTTGGGGGAGGGGCAGGCTGTGCGGGGTTGGTTAATGGGCAGGCTCTGCAGAGAGCGGTGGATAGGGGCAGGCTCACGCTGGGAGCAAATGGGGGCGGGGGCAGGGGCAGGCTGGGTGAGGAGGGCATGATCCCATCAGATCAGTTCTCTCTTTGCAGAGGTTCTCAAAGCTGTGGCTCTGACACAGCTTCCCTATACTCCAAAAGAAACAAGCAGCCCCCTCCCAGCCCTGGCAGAGCCCAAGCCTGAAAACGTGCCAGGATTTCAGATCTAGCGGAGGCTGAAAGGCACCCAAAACGCTAGCGTGTGTAACACATACCTTCTTACTAAAAAGTTCTTGAGTCCCTATTAAAGGAAAGCCTGGCTCCTTTGACACTGTAAGGTCTTTGGAACCAGCACTGTGGCTCAGCTCCTTAAAGGTATTTAGGCACCAATTCCCCTTGAAATTAATGGAAGTGGAGGTGCCTAACCTAAACCTAATGCAAGAGGACCCTAATCCTGATGAGGCCAATGGTTGTGTTGTAATAGAAATACTAAATAATAATATGGGACTGGGGAACATGGCATTAATTTGGATAATGGAGAGGGTGTTGGATGGGATGGGGAGCTTTTTGTGTGTGTAAGTGATGCTATCTGGGGGCAGAACTGAAATTTGAACAAAGGGTTTTCACATAAGAAGGATTTGAAATAAAATGGTTCTACAGTACAGGAGATGATGTAAACGGTCATTGGACTTGTACACCTAAAAAAGGGTATTTGGGGCTTGAACAATTTACCATAAATGACCCTTGACTCTAGGTATTTATCCACAATGAAACAGTCATTGGACTGGAGAGAGAGAGAGAGAATGACTCTAGTCCAGTGGGTGGGGCATCTTCTTGGGAGGTGTGAGACCCAGCGTCCAGTCTCCCACTCCAGTAATTCTTTCCTTATTTGTCCATAGTGGAACAGATTCAACAGGAGAGACTGAAGGAGCCCATATTAGACTATCCTATAGCTTAGTGATTAGAGCTCCCTCCTGAAAGGTGGGAGACCCCTCTTCAAATCATTTCTTCTCCTTCTCTTTTGAAGGAGAAGGGGGAATTGAACCTTGGTCCTCCCCCTCCCAGACTAGGGCTCTAACCACTGGCCTAAAAGTTATAAGGTGGGCACCACTTATTCCTCTGTCCAGATTTTGAATGGGACCTGATTCAGCAGGTGGAAACATAGCATGCAAATGCATATGGGCTTGGGCCCTACACATGATTTAGAGGGACAAACACCTAGGCTAGGTCTACACTAAGGGGGGTGGGGGGGTCGACCTAAGATATGCAACTTCAGCTACGTGAATAGCGTAGCTGAAGTTGCGTATTTTAGGTCGACTTACCTGGCTGTGAGGACGGCGGCGAGTCGACCGCTGCCGTCGACTCCGCTTCCGCCTCTTGCCGCGGTGGATTTCCAGAGTCGACGGCAGAGCGATCAGGGATCGATTTTATTGCGTCTTCACTAGACGCGATAAGTCGATCCCCAATAGATTGATTGCTACCCGCCGATCCGGCGGGTAGTGAAGACGTGCCCTGAGAGAGGTAAGGTGCCTACAGGATTTGGTGAGAGTTGTGGTTCACAGTGGAGCCTAGAACAGGGACTTAGGCACCTCAACCTGAGACTTAGGTATCTAAGCACCTTTGTGGGTTGGGGCCTTAGTGTTTTCATTATTCTACCCTTCCCTTTCTCCCCCCATCAATAACTCCATTTCCTGCCTATGTACAAAACCAATGCAGGGATATATGCCTGAGTGTGCACATAGGCTGAAACAATAGCTCAAAGGTCTCAAGTGCTCCCAGTGTGGGTGTTGATTCAGATTCTCAATAATGACAATTCAAAAGGTCAACACTGTTAATTAACTGTGGTACCTTATGGTGCCATGAGTGGGTAGCAGTTGGAAGAGAACTACCCCTTAATGTTTTTCTCCAATCAAGAAACCCAGCAGACCCTATGGATATAGCTCAGTGGCTCTCAAACTTTTGTACTGGTGACCCCTTTCACATAGCAAGCCTCTGAGTGCAACCCCCCCTTATAAATTAAAAACACTTCTTAATATATTTAGCACCATTATAAATGCTGGAGGCAAAGCAGGAGTTGGGGGGAGGCTCCCAGCTTGCAACCCCCTGAGGGGTCCTGCCCCCCAGTTTGAGAACCCCAGGTATAGCCAAACCTCACCAAAGCAGATATCAAACCCAAGTAGTCCAGTAAAGCACATTCAGTTATTCAGAAAACAAATCTACTGCTGCTGCTGTCTTATTTTTGACATCTCAGAATGAGATTTTATGGATGGAGCTTGGAAGAGTTCTAATACTTGCACAGAAAACCTTCAAAAGGCAAAGACTTGATTAAAAAAAATGAAAGATTGGGGATTGCAAAATGGCAGCTTAAGACGTTTTAGTATGCTGTATTGCTCCGTGACCATCCTGAGCCCTGATTGGGTGTTATTCAGTGATAGTTAGTATTAAAACTGCAACACAGTGGCCATAAGGAAGGGTGAGACTGAGCTTCTTGAGTCTCAGGCATGTAGAAATCTTAAATCTGTGGTCCAATGGATAGAGCACTGAACTGGGAGACCCGGGCTCTATTCCTGGCTCTGCAAAGTGACCTTGGGCAAGTCATGTGATTGGTCTGTGACAAAGATAGCTATCTAAGGAAGCTACACATTAGTCTGTCCAGTAGATGTTTTAGTGCTGCTGTAAAATAGGTCTTTTCTGAGTCTCAAAAGAATATTGAGGCAGTCCTGAAGGTCTGAAGATGTTGACATTTACTAGTAAAATTAAGCTGTAACTGTGAGAGTACTCTGTCACTGAGTTGCCACCAGGTTTCAAGGTATCTAGCAATGACACTTGATAAAACAAGAATTGCACCCTACTGAGTTGTTCCAAAAATGGTGGAGCTTGAAGCACAAGAATTGCCATACTGAAGCAAGCCAATGGCTCATAGAATATCAGGGTTGGAAGGTACCTCAGGAAGTCATCTAGTCCAACCCCCTGCTCAAAGCAGGACCTATCCCCAGACAGATTTTTGCCCCCAGATCCCTAAATGGCCCCCTCAAGGATTGAGCTCACAATGCCGGGTTTAGCAGGTCAATGCTCAAACCACTGAGCTATCCTTCCCCTGCTGTAGATTATACTAAATAAAGGAGAAGTTAGAGAACTGCCATCAACATCATGCATCTAGTAATGCAATAGTATGCTATGGAGAAAGTGTCTTGCTGATCAGCTTATTTCATGAGCATGAGTGATAGCCCTTGTAATTAGCCCAGATGGTGTAACTGCAGATGCTATTCTTATAGAAATTGAGCCATTTTTTGAATCTTACTAAGCTATTGGCCTTAATTATTGGCCTGATAAGGTCCGAAGGGATAACATGTATTGCATGTCTAAAAGCATTTCTTCTTGTTTTAAACTTGTCTGTCAGTTTTTAAAATGAAACTATTGGTAAGAGGGGACATCATATAGGGTTGAGAGACCTCACAGAAAAAATGCAGTTTAATGAGACATTTAAAGGCATAGTTTATTGGAAGAGGAAGTGGATTCAAGACAATAGCTGTTAAATAACCAGTTGCTTTCTTTAGTTAACACCATGACTAAAAACAACAAGGGACTGTTGCTTATTAGGTTTTTTTAAATCAGTTTAAATGTTGTACTATAACTCAAAGTACATTCCATAAAATAATCTACCTAATTTAAATAAATAGAAGGCAATCCCTTGTTATAATTTCCATCAAGGGAACAGATAGTTATGTTAAATTCATGTTTGGGGCTAAATTTTACTTATATGAATGATCTATCTGTGAATGTATTTTATACACACACACTATGGTAGATATGGCTGAAGACTTAATTAAAAATGAATTATATACATACAAAGTGAAGTATTCATGATTGGGAGTCTGGTGGCACCTTAAAGACTAACAGATTTATTTGGGCATAAGCTTTCATGGGTAAAAACCTCACTTCTTCAGATGCATATTCATGATTGATGTCTCTTGATGGATTTTTAGAAATCGTCCGTGCAGAGCCTAGGTGAAGAACAAATACAGAATCCCTACACTGAGCTCCTTGTACTGAAAGGTCATCATGATATAGTGAGATTTCTAGTACAAATAGATGATTGCAGGTAAGAGGTTTTAATTATTGTATTACATCCTAAGGAATACATAAGTGGAAGTCTATGGAAATTAAGAAATATTTTAATCATTTTTCTGCCAGAAATTAAATATCACGTAATTTAGATCTAAATTAATGCATATATGTTCAGTAAAACATTAAATTTCAATGAAATCACTTTTTGCTTTGAATGTAAACATTCCCCTGCAACTTTTGCTTCTTGAACATTCAGGTTTCTGGATCTGCTCCTATAACTGCCACATCGACTATGTGGCTTGAACAAGGTCAAAGAGGAACTATCTGTAAAATGGGGCTAATGCTTCCTTCTTTTAGAGGGCGTTGTGTGATTTGTAAAGCACACAGATCCTGGGATTGCCTTTCACATTATTGCTGCCCCTTTCTGTACCTTTTCCAATTCTTCAGTATCCTCTTTGTAATCAAATACCCCAAATGGTACACAGTACTTTGACAATTCTAAGATGTCCCAATGTCCATTCAAAATTGATTTATCTGAAAACGAATTACTTGCCTTTCCTTTATCATACCCTCCCTATCTCCTAGGCCCACAACCTCTTTCCTTCTCGAACTACACCTCTACCTCAATATAACACTGTCCTCGGGAGCCAAAAAATCTTACCGCGTTATCTCGAACTTGCTTTGATCCGCCGGAGTGCACAGCCCCACCCCCCCGGAGCACTGCTTTACCTCATTATATCCGAATTCGTGTTATATTGGGTCGCATTATATTGGGGTAGAGGTGTATATTGGTCTCTTAGGAAGTCTTCCATATCTCATAATTTCAGTATTGCCTAAATCCATCTTTTTCTCACTATACCCACTGTTGAAACTTTGGTGCATCGTTATTTAATCTTGGTTACTGCAAGGATTACTTCCTTTCTAGCTTCTGACCTTTTCATCCCATCAGTCTATTCAAAGTGCTGCTGCCAAAATAGTCTTCCTCTCCCACTGCTCTGATCATTGTCATCTTTTACCCAGCAAGCTGTCACTGGTTTTCTTTCATTACCTCATTCTAGCTCCACAAGGAGCTAGAAGCCCCTTTCAAAGTCCTACATAACCTCCTCATCCCTTGTCACCTCTGATTTCTTCCTGCCTCTGTTCTCAACTCCCTCTGCATCTCCCAATCCTTTTTCCTCTTCTCATTCTCAGCTTTGTGCCTTCATTCATGTACTCCTTAATGCTTTCATTATCAGCCCAGTTCTAATTTACCTTGTCTGTTTGGGGTGAAGTTTGGGGTCTAGGAAGGGAGTGTCATCTCATGGTTAGACCAGTGGTTACAGACCAGAGAGGCAAGCACATGGACTTGGCATGGTCATTCTGAAAGCAATGTGGGTGAGTGAAAGATTTGGCACTGATTTTTGTGGAGACCTGGCTTTTATTCCCACCTTTGCCTGAAGTGATCTTGTACCATCTCTCAGTTAAATTATTTATACAATAAGGGAAATAATACTTGACTGCCTTCTAGGGTAGAACTTTGAAGCTTTGCTCAATAATAAGGGTTGCAAAGTGCCTAGAAATCTAAAATAGCAAGCACTTTCCTTAAGGGTACAGGCACTTTGTTGGGGGAAGACTCTCTCCCTCCTAGTGTCTGCTGATCAGGCAGCTGCATTCATCCAAATGTGAAATTCCCACACTCTCTTATGCTTGCCAAAGTTTCACAGAATTGACAATTTTGAAAATATTTACAAAAGGGACAAACTTCTTTAGGTCCGCAGGATACATGTTTTAAATTAAGCATGTGTTAGAACTATTATAGATAAGGAAATACATGCAGCTTATGATTGATTTTTCTAAGTAGCATTAAAATAGGCCACAAAGATTCAAATAAAACCGTAAGGTTCTATTCTGGTGACTTGAGTAGTCATTACAGCAATTTCAGAGTAGTTATTTTAATATTTCTTCACAGTACATATTTTCAGAATATGTATACTGAATAGATCTCATTAATCTTTGAAAATCTGGTTTTATAGTAGAAATGCTGGAGCATCCTGAGACAGAGTAGAGGCACCTGCTGATACTAACAAATCCTCTATTACTTCAGGAGAGGACTGTCTTCGTTGCACTGTATCAAACACATTGCGGTACTAAACAAAATAATCAATGTAAAAGTAAAAAACAGATGGAAGAGTAAGTTGGAGGATAGGATAACAAGTCAGATATGGATAAGAAATAAATTACATTAATGTTTTATAGGTGTTTAATATTCTGAGAGTTTGGACTGTTTAGAATAGTTTGCTTCATTGGATAGTTATTTCATTTTTTTTTTTTTATTTAGCATGAATATAGTAGTTGCTAAACAGCTGATAATTTTTCACCTGCTTTCCCCCCCCCCCTCAATAAAATTAGTATTTTATTCAGTTTCTGAAATGTTTTTATTTTTGAAGCTATCCCATTGTGGTTTTGTTAACTGTTGTAAGCCAGGCTTCACGCTTCAGGTCTTTAGATAATATCATCTTATTGAGAATTTTGCAGGAGGATTTTCTTGTTTTCTCAGTGGTTCGGCTAAAACCAGTGAGTGGAAAATTTTCTCAGATTGGTTTTTGAAGATACTAAATAAATCCTGTATCAGTCTAACAGACAGCTGCTTTTTTCTTTGTTTCTTTCTTATTTTTTGAACATGAAGTGAGGGTCATATTGATTGGAAGATCACTAAAGAAGGGTAAGCCTCAGCAAGGGTCTTCCAAAAAAATGGACTGATATAAAATTGCATGTAATACCCTAGCATTTGACATATTAAACTAAACCGAGTTCATAACACATTTTAAGAATAGCTTTCTTTGTTGCTCATTTGACCATTCCTTGCTCCTCCAGGAAGCAGACAAGGTTATAGAGAATGGTGATCATGACTGGAAAAGAATCAGGTGACCCATGAAACTCCAGCTTGGTGAACAAAATGTATACTGTAGAACCAGCCATCCTACAGATATCTTTATATTTAAAAGGAAATCCTTTTAAAACAAACCAAAACCAACCAACCAAACAAACAAAAAGAACCACCCACCCTGTACATTTTATACTTGATGAATTACACATGCCTTCTCCTTCAAAGGTCAGGTTTTTTTCCAGATCTTTGCTCAAGTGTCAGTATCCCATCATTAATTGAAGGATGGGTTTCCATATTTAAAGTGCTCACGTCCAAAATGTGAGTGGCTGACTAGTTTGGTTCTGGCCACCACATCTCAAACAAGCTATAGCAGAAATAGAAGGTACCCAAAGGTGGGAAACCAACATTCTTAGAGGCATGGAAAGACTTCCAAATAAGGGGAGATTGATAAGATTGTCTGTCACTTAAGACAGGAGATGAAGAGGGGACTTGATAGAGGTATATCAAACAATGATGGTAAGGAGAAGCTACATTAGGCCTACCTATTGACTGTCTAAGGGTATGTCTACACTACGAGAGTAGTTCGATTTTACTTAAATCGAATATGTGGAATTGATATTACAAAGTCGAACATGTGTATCCACACTAAGGGCAGTAATTCGACTTTGTGAGTCCACACTAACGGGGCAAGCGTCGACATTGGAAGCGGTGCACTATGGGCAGCTATCCCACAGTTCCCGCAGTCCCCGCTGCCCATTGGAATTCTGGGTCGAGCCCCCAATGCCTGCTGGGGAAAAAAATGTGTCGAGGGTGGTTTTGGGTAACTGTCGTCATCCAACCGTCACTTCCGCCCTCCCTCCCTGAAAGCGCCGGCGGGCAATCATTTTGCGCGCTTTTCTGGTGAGTGACAGCGCGGACGCCACAGCACTGCGAGCATGGAGCCCGCTGCGACCATCGCTGCAGTTATGGCTGTTGTCAACACCTCGCACCTTATCGTCCACCTTTTCCAGAGGCAGATGCTGAGAAATCGGGCGAGGAGGCTACGGCATCGTGGTGAGGACATGAAGTCTGAGAGTGGCACAGACCTCTTGCAAAGCACGGGACCCCACGCCGTGAACATCATGGTGGCAATGGGTCATGTTGATGCTGTGGAACGGCGATTCTGGGCCCGGGAAACAAGCACGGACTGGTGGGACCGCATAGTGCTGCGGGTCTGGGATGAATCACAGTGGCTGTGAAACTTTCGGATGCGGAAGGGAACTTCCCTGGAACTTTGTGAGCTGCTGTCCCCTGCCCTGAAGCGCAAGGACACCTGGATGCGAGTAGCCCTGACTGTCCAGAAGCGAGTGGCCATAGCCCTCTGGAAGCTTGCAATGCCAGACGGCTACCGGTCAGTCGCGAACCACTTTGGCGTGGGGAAATCTACCGTGGGGGTTGCTGTGATGCAAGTAGCCAATGCAATCGTTGAGCTACTGCTGTCAAAGGTAGTGACCCTTGGAAATGTGCAGGTCATCATAGATGGCTTCGCCGCGATGGGATTCCCAAACTGCGGTGGGGCTATAGATGGAACTCATCCCTATCCTGGGACCGGACCACCAGGCCAGCCAGTACATTAACCGAAAGGGCTACTTTTCAATGGTGCTGCAAGCATTGGTGGACCATACGGGACGTTTTACAAACATCAACGTCGGATGGCCGGGCAAGGTTCATGACGCTCGTGTTTTCAGGAACTCTGGTCTGTTTAGACGGCTGCAGGAAGGTATTTACTTCCCGGACCACAAAATAACTGTTGAGGATGTGGAGATGCCTATAGTGATCCTCGGGGACCCAGCCTACCCGCTAATGCCCTGGCTCATGAAGCCCTATACAGGTGCCCTGGACACTGAAAAAGAACTCTTCAACTACCGTCTCAGCAAGTGCAGAATGGTGGTGGAGTGTGCTTTTGGACGTCTCAAGGGGAGATGGAGAAGCTTACTGACTCACTCTGATCTCAGCGAAACCAATATCCCCATTGTTATTGCAGCTTGCTGTGTGCTCCACAATCTCTGTGAGAGCAAGGGGGAGACCTTTATGGCGGGGTGGGAGGTTGAGGCAAATAGCCTGGCTGCTGATTACGCCCAGCCAGCCAGCCGTGCGATTAGAAGAGCCCAGCGGGATGCGCTGTGCATCCGGGAGGCTTTGAAAGCTAGGTTCCTCAGTGAGCAGGGTAACCTGTGACTATTAAGTTTGTTTAAAGAGAAGCTGAACCTGCCCCCGTTTATGTTGACTATCCTCTGCAGCTACATACCCCGTTCACCCCGTCCCCCCCCCTTCCAACACATGTTTAAAAATAAAAAAAATGGAACTTTGTTAATGAACACAGTTTTCTTTATTACGGGTTTCGCGGTAAAGGGTTGAAACTGGGACGCAGACTGTGGTGGGGAGCGGGCGTAGTGATGGAAAGAACGCTTATAAACTCGAAGAATGACAGGCTCCTGCTCCTAGAGCGGTCAGCAGTGGTGGACTGGTTGTTTCAACGGAGCCTGCCACCCCTCCTTTTCAGGGCTCTGTGTGTGGGGGCTATGTGACTTTGTGGCGGGGGAGGACGCTGCTGCGTGGCTCTGTGATCCAGGATAAGGACCGCTGCATAAGATCTCTAACCGCCCTCCCCCACCACAAACTCACATAGCGCCCCCCCCCCCCCCCCGAACATGAAAACCACCTCCCAGACTGCAGTCACTAGGCACCCTGGTCAATGTGTGTGTGACCTGCTGCTGAACATGCCCCCCTGTCTGTACCCTAGTAAAGGTGACTGTCCTGTCCAATTACCAACCCCCTTCCCCCCCTTCAAACACACTGTCCTCTAAAAGAACATGATGGAAACAGTAATTAACAGAAACTTATTTTTTATTAGCAACTAAACAGTTAGGGGATGAAACTGGGCCGGGGGCTTGGGTGAGGCAGGAAGGAAAGGACTTATCAAATTTTGGGGAATGAGAGCCTTCTGTTACTTGAGCAGTCTGCAGGGGTGGAGTGACAGTTTTCATGGCCCCTGCCACCCCTCCTTCTTGGGACTTTGGGTGAGGGGGGGTATGGGACTTTGTGGCGGGGGAGGGCGGTTAGAGATAGACTGCAGCGGGGCTCTGTCCTCCTGCCTCCGGTCCTGCAGAACATCCATAAGGCGCCGGAGCGTGTCAGTTTGCTCCCTCATTAGTCCAAGCAGCGTTTGAGTCGCCTGCTGGTCTTCCTGCTGCCACCTCTCCTCCCGTTCAATGTGTGATCGATGGATTTGCGACATGTTCTCCCTCCACTGGGTCTGCTGGGCCGCCTTGGCTCGGGAGCAGCCCATAAGTTCTGAGAACATGTCGTCCCGTGTCCTTTTCTTTCTCCGCCTAATCTGCGCCAGCCTCTGGGAGGGGGATGCCAGGGTAGGTCGGGAGACAGTTGCAGCTGTGGGATGGGAAAAAGGGAGTGAATTCCTCACAAAGATAATTTTTTGTGAACAATGAACATAGTCTTTCTCTGTGAACAAGACCATGCACAGCACCTATCACATGCGCACTCAGGACAAGGTCGAATTTTCAGCCTTCGCATTCAGTGCCTGGGGTCTTGCACTGGAGATCAGACAAGCGGGCAGGACAGCGGAATTCGGGTAGCAGGCTGACATGGTAAGCCGTAGACTTTTGGCTGCTTAAAACTTAAATTATAGCAATGCCCTCCTTTCATGTTCAAAGTAATGGTCCTAGCGTTGACCAGTTCCTGCTGCCGGCAATCTGGCAAGCATGAACTCTGCCCCGTCCCACCCCCTCGCGGCTGTCCCCGGGAAAGATCCCTGTATGCTGCCCCTCTCCCGCCTCCACCGCGTGGCTGTAAACCGCCGGTTACAGTTCTGTAAAGGAACAGGCAAGCAGTCCCAACAGTAACATTCCCCTAATTCTAAGCAGGTCACCATGAGCGACATCACTCTGCTGAGGATTTCTGGGACAGAGAAAGACCGCATGCTGCGTGAAAGCCAGCAAAAACCAGGGCCGTATGCCGCCATGCTCTGCAAGGCAATGATCCCAGAGTACCTGATGATAGCCTGGCGTGGAAAAGTTTCCTACCACGGAGGACACAAGGCCGCTCTCCCCAGGAACCTCATGCAAAGGCTTTCCAATTACCTCCAGGAGAGCTTCGTGGAGATGTCCCATGAGGATTTCAGCTCTATCCCCGGACATATAGACCTTCTTTTGCAGTAGTTGCACTGCCAAGGACTAAAACATGAAGCGCCTAGGGCAAACTAATCATGAAAAACCCATTGTTAATATTGTTAATATTCCTAATATTCCTGTTCTGTTCAAAATAAATGTTTACGTGTTTTAAACACTTACCGACTGATCCTTCCCCTGATTCCGGGTCCGGGTTAACGCCTGGGGACGGTTGGCAGGGGATCTCTGTGAGGGTGATGAAGAGATCCTGGCTGTCGGGGAAATCAGCGTTGTAAGCGCTGTCGACTGCCTCGTCCTCTTCATCTCCTTCTTCATCTTCCCCGTCCGCTAACATCTCAGAGGAACTGGCCGTCGACAATATCCCATCCTCAGAGTCCACGGTCAGTGGTGGGGTAGTGGTGGCGGCCGCACCTAGAATGGAATGCAGTGCCTCGTAGAAACGGCATGTCTGGGGCTGGGATCCGGAGCATCAGTTTGCCTTTTTGGTCTTCTGGTAGCCTTGTCTCAGCTCCTTGATTTTCACACAGCACTGCGTTGCATCCCGGCTGTATCCTCTCTCTGTCATGGCTTTTGAGATCTTCTCGTAGATCTTTGCGTTCCGTCTTTTCGAGCGCAGCTCCGAAAGCACGGACTCATCGCCCCACACAGCGTTCAGATCCAAGACTTCCCGATCAGTCCATGCTGGGGCCCTCTTTCTATTCTGGGATTGCATGGCCATCTCTGCTGGAGAGCTCTGCATCGTTGCCAGTGCTGCTGAGCTCGCCACGATGTCCAAACAGGAAATGAGATTCAAACTGCCCAGACAGGAAAAGGAATTCAAATTTTCCCGGGGCTTTTCCTGTGTGGCTGGTCAGAGCATCAGAGCTCGGACTGCTGTCCAGAGCGTCAACAGAGTGGTGCACTGTGGGATAGCTCCCGGAGCTATTAGTGTTGATTTCCATCCACACCTACCCTAATTCGACATGGCCATGTCGAATTTAGCGCTACTCCCCTCGTTGAGTAGGAGTACAGAAATCGAATTTAAGAGACCTCTATGTCAAACTAAATAGCTTCGTTGTGTGGACGGGTGCAGGGTTAATTCGATTTAACGCTGCTAAATTAGACAATCTCCTAGTGTAGACCAGGCCTAATACAAGAGCAAGAAATATTTAAGTTTGAAAGGCAACATAGACTGACCTTGTGGCAGGATATAATGGCTAAAAATGGACTAGGATTAAAAAAGGTGATAGTTTATGGGTAATTAGAACATTCATATTATTGGGTAAAAGTTTAGAAGGGATAAAACCCTTATTTAAAATATAAATCAACCACTAGTGCCTAAGATTAGAAAGAAACTTCCTCTATAGGCAGATTATTCCTTATTTGTCCATTATAGAATTCCTTGTATTTTCCTCTGAAACCTCTGATAATTGCCTGTACCAGATACAGGACACAAGACTAGATGGTGAATTTTCTTGTGAAATTGGCACCTCCTTGCCTGAAGAAAAGCTCCCTTGGAGTGCTCAGAGGTGTTTATTTTTACTTAATTTTTATAGCTAACTTTCATAAAACACAGTTTATGGTAACCCTTACTGGGTTACCATAGTAACCCTTGGTTAAAGTTTTAACAAATTTAAATTTTGATTAGCAAAGCTGCAACTGCAGACATTTGGCCTTGCCTATGAAAACCCTAACAATTATTCCTAGGTATGTGGTGGTCTGCTTTTAATTAACAGTGGCTCACTACATCCAAAATGACTGGTTTTAGTATGGTTTTACTACCCCCCACCCCCCAAATCTCCATCTCTCACCACTATCACCTTTTAGGGTTTTTTTTAAAGTCTTTTTGAGAGGACTTCAAGTTCTAGTATAAAAACACTACACAAACATTTGTGTGAGCACACACATTTGTTGCTTAGTTGTGTTTAATCCGGGGCTGTGGGCTAGAACAACTAAAAATTCAAATGTAGCTGTATCCCTGTCAAGAGGATGCAGAGGTCTTCAGATCATATAATTTGTTTTCAGTCGCCGGAGGTTGATCACTTTCCTTAAAACAGGGTGCATCGATACTAGGAAAACTCGCAATCTGGCAATAGTGCAGCTGCACAGACTGTAAACTGCTAGTGTAGACAGGGCTTAGGCATGTTTACTGAGGTGCTCTCTAGGTAAAGAAACAGGTCAAATTTAATTGGGTTTAGGTAAAACAGAACCAAAACTCAACTGCTTTTTCCTAGTGTAGATGCAGGGTAAGATCTTTAGCTGGATTTCAGCAGGTGTTATGCATAGCAGCATACATACAATCCCCTTGCGAGTTCTTTTGTACACTTAGTTTAAAAAAAAAAAAAAAGTGATGTTGTAAGATTCATGTACGCCTGGCCTGACTTTAACCCTCATGCTGTGCAACTTGTTATATATAGTGCTCTCTAAATTACTTGGTTAAATAAGAAGGCTAATAGACTATGATTTGGCTTTATTGGATATGACCCATCTCCCTCCCCCATCGCCAATATTAAACCTAAGCAGTAAGAAGACTGGATTCTGTAGTACAGGCTACTATTTGGAATAGTGACAAAATGCTTAGAACACATTAAAGAATATACATTAATGGAGATATCCCATCTCCTAGAACTGGAAGGGACCTTGAAAGGTCATCAAGTCCAGCCCCCTGCCTTCACTAGCAGGACCAAGTACTGATTTTGCCCCAGATCCCCAAGTGGCCCCCTCAAGGATTGAACTCACAACCCTGGGTTTAGCAGGCCAATGCTCAAACCACTGAGCTATCCCTCCCCCCCCGACAATTCTCAACAATAAGAATATTAAAGCATATAATGTGAGAGTTTTCACTTTTGTTTATTAATGAAGTCAGTGATTTTGTTTCTATACAGTATTTGGGGCTTAAAAAGGTACCTTTCTATGCTTCAGATTACTAGTAAAACCGAAGTGTGATTTCTCTTTATAAATGAAATAATTTGCTCTGTTTAAGTAGTGATTATTGGTGCATAGCATCATACTGGAAATTTATCATTTTCTTTATAGGTTTTGTTTTCTTTGTTCTTTACCAGATTTGCATCTGCAGGAGATGATGGAATTGTATTTCTGTGGAATGCTCAGGTTAGTTTAGTTTTTGAATAGGTTATATTCTGTAATAAGGATGTGGATGGGAGTGGAAATGTGGGGAGCTGATTTTGCTCTTGAACTGATCTAAATCAAGAATCAGTCCATTGAAGTTTAGTTGAGCTCTGTCTAGCATAATGTAAAATTGGTGCAAGGGCAGAATCAGTCCAAGAGAGTCTTAGCAAGTACAAATAAGTCGAGTTTTATAGACATGTCTGATTGAAACATCCTTGAATTGGTTTTTATTTTTGTTCTGCTTCAGAAAAGCAGGATGTGAAACTGAGTGTCTGAAAAGAGAAGTAAAAATGTGTATGAAAATATTCAGTGCAAGATGAAGTATTGGAAGCACAAATTAAAATGTTTTCAGTAGCTGTTAAGATGTTGATTGCTGAACCTCTCAATATCAGACATCATGGTGAGGCCCCAGTCCTGCAAAGACTTATGCACTGTGCTTAATTTGTAATGAAAGAGGTACTGGGGCTCAAGCAATGTTTTTTACTTTCATAACTGACACTGCAAGCCCAGAGGTGCCGGGGTATTATGAACTACCAAGTCCAGAGGTGCCCTGGTTCAGTCCTGGAAGCCTTAGTACAAGTTAAGCACTACTTATGCATGAGCATAACTTTTTGCAGTCTGCCTACTCCCATTAATTAAAATGGGGCTACTCAGAGTGTAAAGTTAAGCACATGTGCAAATCTTTGTAGAATTGGGGCCTAATACAAGAACTGACTTCAGTGTCACCTCCATGGAGTTAATAAGAGAGAAAGAGCTCTTAGTTGCTTGCCATGATACAGGTCTCACTCCAGCTTTTAAAAGTATTTTGTTGAACAGTAACACTTGTCACAGGAATACTGCATTTTAGAGGTGATACTTCCAATAATAATAAACATGCTGTTTTCTCCCTATACAATCTCATCAGAAAATGTGAAGGTAAGTATCTTGCAGGTTACCTGCTAGAATTGCTTCAGAGGATGCCTTGTAAGTAGCTTAGATATTTAATAGACTGAAAGGCAGATCAGTGAACTGTTTAAAATCTGAATGTTAAGCTTCAAGTGAGGCAGAGAGAAATCTCAGACTAAACTTTTTATGAAGACCTCTTGAAAAAAGTTATACATAAAACATTGACAACAGTGTAACTTACAATAGGAACAGGGGAACTTGTAACTTTCCTTCCTTTTCTGAAGAGTTTCAGTTAAGCATAACATTTCTTATGGAAGACATTTCATAACACTAATATGAAACAGAAAATGGTGTGTGAGAATCAATATTCAAGAAATGTATGTGAAAATGCACACAAAGCATTTATGGATGCAAAACTTGTGGGTGTCCAACTTTGGAGTTCTATTTTTCTACTTCTGCACACTTACATGCTTGAAATGACTCTTGTATTTAATAAAAAACACAAATATGACACTGTTAATCCACAAGTGTGCCATTTCAACTGTCTCTGCATCCCTAATTAACTTTCATGCTAGGTAGTTAAGCTAAAATGGTCTCATGTTATGGGTGTAGACAATAGATACAATACTGAGTTTCATACAGTAAATGGTAACAGTCAGATACCCTTATTAATAAAAGGTAGTTTCAAGTAGGTCAAATTATTTTTTTTAAAAAGCCTTCAGATTTTGTTTTGCCAGCAAATGAGAAATACAGTGATGTCAGTAGAGTATAATGAAGTAAATTGGCTAACGTTTAAGCTAAAAATGAAACCATTAAAATACATAAGATGAATATTTCAGAATGTAACTTAACAGGTGTTCAAGTGTTTCCAGTTATTAAATGTATAGGTCTTTCATAGTACTCCCCTACATTCATAGTAACAGGTTTATTTAGGTATAATACATCTTGGTGACATTTTCAATAACACCTAAGTGACAGACTCCTAAAGTCCCCATTTTCAGAAGTCACTTAGGCACCTAGGTCTCACTGGGATTTAGTAGATTTTGAAAATTTTACCTTTAATGTGCTGTATTTGTTTTTTTCAGACTGGAGAAAAGTTATTTGAGCTACATGGACACACGCACAAAATTACAGCTATTGCAGCATTTCCTTCATCTGGGGCTTGTGAAGAAAAAAATAATTTGATCTTAACGGCATCTGCTGATAGGACAGTTATTGTATCCTTAAATCTTCCTAAGATTTAACTGATTTTAAAGGAAACTATGAGCCAGGCAGCAGAGAGGGTGGCAATTGTTTATATTATAGTAGGACCCAAGGCCCTTGTCAAGACTGGGGCTCTGTTGTGCTAGCCTCTGTTCAAATACAGTAGAAGACATGGTCCCTATCACAAAAATAATGAAAATGTAACAAACAAGTGTAAGTGTCATTTCAGAGTGTCTAAAGTTTGAAGAGCAGGTTAGTATTTAGAAAACCCCTGTGTCGCTACATTTTTATTTCTCAAACTCTGTCATCCAATTATAAACTAAACAGAGAAACATGTTATGACCTTTTGTGTTTCCTTAATAAATGAATTCAGGTTTGGGATTGCAATAGTGGCAGGCAAGTTCAGAAGGTGTCGTGCTTCCATTCCACTGTAAAGGTAAAGAAAAGTCCAAGTGTATTTTAGGCGTGTGTGTGTGTGTGTGTGTGTGTGTGTGTGTGTGTGTGAGAGAGAGAGAGAGAGAAAATACATCTGTAGTGAAAGCTAGTGTGACATATGTCAAGACAGAATATTTTAAAATGAATAACAACCTATTTTAGTTAGCTAAGACCATTTACTTCAAAGGTAGTGGAGTGACTGAGATCTAGCCACTGACAAAGGTTTTAATAAAAGGAAGGAGCTGGGAGCAACCATTTTATTTATTCCATTATAAAAGATTGTCACTTTGAGACTTGCAAACAATGGTGGTGTTAGAACCAGATCTTTCAAATTGGACAGAGATAAAGCTTTGGGGCTGGAGTAATGCCTTTTGCTTGTCCTTTGAAATTCTGTTCAAGGTTGGTTGAGTTATAAATGGTTTACAATTACCATTTCCCTTCTCCCACTTGTGTTCCTCAGGAAAATTTTGTTCATGTTCAGTTGTTTGGCATGTGGTAGTTATGCTAGACACAGCTCAACTAAACTTCAATGGACTGATTCTTGATTTAGATCAGTTCAAGAGCAAAATCAGCTCCCCACGTTCCCACTCCCATCCACATCCTTATTACAGAACATACCCCATTCAAAAACTAAACTAACCTGAGCATTCCACAGAAATACAATTCCATCATCTCCTGCAGATGCAAATCTGGTAAAGAACAAAGAAAACAAAACCTATAAAGAAAATGATAAATTTCCAGTATGATGCTATGCACCAATAATCACTACTTAAACAGAGCAAATTATTTCATTTATAAAGAGAAATCACTTTGGTTTTACTAGTAATCTGAAGCATAGAAAGGTACCTTTAAGGCCCAAATACTGTATAGAAACCAAAATAATTGACTTTATTAATAAACAAGAGTGAAAACTTTATCGCATTGCATGTTTTAAGAGATTCCTGAGGGTAGAGTGTAAAGATCACTTTGTCCCCAGGAGATCATGCTGCTCCACAGCCCCCAGGAGTGGATGCTTCCACTGCTCCATGATAGACTTTGGGATCCAAGTCAGGACCCAAATCAGGTGCTTCAGACAACCATGTGATTATAGATGTATTGCAGTTGGGTAGCCGGGGTGGGGCAGGGCCAAAAATGACAGCCCTAGAAAAATCTCAGCCATATGGAGTGGCAAGCTGCATTAGTAGTTATATTTAGGGCCCTACCAAATTCATAGCTGTGAAACATGAGCCATGGACTGCGAAGTCTGATCTCCCCTGTGAAAACTGGCTGTTGTAGGGGAGAGGCAGGGGGCTCCTACCATGGACTGGGTTCTAGCTGCTAGTCCCAGCCCAGGTTGGGGTAGGATGGTACTTCCTCTTCCCCTGTAGGGGCTGCTCCCAGAACTGGGTCAGACCCACCTCCAAGAACCTCCCACAGCTGCAGGAAGCTCCATGGCTGCTGACTGGGAGCCCATCTCTGAAGGCAGCACAGAAGTGAGGGTGGCTGTCAGTCCCTCGACCCGGGTGGAGGCTGCCGGGAAAAAACATATGTACGGCAACCCAACCCCCATATCCTGTAACCCTCACTCTGTGGTGCTGGCTTTAGAGTTTGGTGCCCAGCCAGCAGCTGCTGCTCTCTGGCTGCCTGGCTCTGAAGGCAGCACCCCTACCAGCAGCAGCACAGAAGTAAGGGTGGCATCCTATGACCCCCCTACAATTGCCTTGTAAACCCCTGCCCCAACAACCCCCTTTTGGGTCAGGAGCCTCAGGGTTACAACCCCGTGAAATTTCAGATGTAAACATCTGAAACTGTGAAATTGATTTCTGGGGACCAGGATTTCACCCTTTGTCTGGCTTTCAGCACCTTCTGTGGGACCTTTGGCTGATGAACACCTCTGAAATCAGGCCCTACAGTCTTGTTAGTAAAAATGGTGATGTTTCACAAGTGATTTCTGTATTCTGCAGGAAAGAGTTTAATGTATTTCATAGTACCTGCAGTTTTACCTAACTAAAGCGGATAATCATTTCACTGAAAAATTCCCCAAAGAACTTTTGTAAGGGCAATATATCTGATTTTGTTCTGCAGTGTTTGACAGTTCTTCAAAGACTGGATGTATGGTTATCTGGAGGGAGTGATCTATGTGTTTGGAACAGAAAATTAGATCTCTTGTGTAAGACCAGTCATCTCACTGATGCAGGTAAAAAATGGAAATGGCTCATTATAGCAGATAAAGTGCAAGTAAAATGGATTTGTATAATGATGCAAAATGAAACCTGGCAAATTCTCTTTAATTCTAAAGATAACATATATTAAAGCTGCCCTCTGTCTAGTTTTAAAAATGTCAACTTAATCATTTCAGAATTAAGGATACTTATAACCTCCTGTGCTATATGAATTTTAGAATGTCAAGTATCAATAATTGTACATTAACTTTGACTTGCTGGACTAGATCCTCAACTAGTGATTTATACATTTCCCTTGCAGAGGGCCAGATCCACAGACTAGTGATTTATACCTCTGTGAGGGAACTAGACTTTTTGTAAGTACATAGGTTCAAGGGTTTTAATTACAAGATTCAATCCTTTGTATAAACAAAAGGAAATTTTTGAATAGGATTAGTAAATATAATCAGATATGAACTTAGAAACTCATACTGCTCTGAACTATTAGTAAATCAATGTATTGTTAAATCGTCTTCTAAATAGGTTTGTAAAAGCTTAAAATGCAGCAGTGTTCCTAAGGCAGCTAGTATACTGGAATTTTTTGGTACACAGCTGGGGCCAAAATAGCTACATATACCGGTCATAAAATAGGAGAACAGAAATATTTTAGCCCTATATAAACAGGAGAATTACACAGATACACAATTTAACCTCCTACCTCAAAGTTTTGATGCAAGCCACTCATTTCAAACCTAGTATTACTTCCAGCCCTCACAATCTGCTTGTATTTTACTATTTATTCCTGGAGTGGAGATGTTGGAGAACTTTGGGCATGTTAAAGATAACTGTACAGCATTTCAAACAGTTTGCTCTGAACCTCATTTTGTGTCTTTCACTCAGCATAAAGCTAGTTCTTCTTCTTTATATTGCACTAGCACCTAAGAGAATTCCCTTCAGACAAGGAACTCCTTGTCCTCGCTACAATTCAAATGGATAGGAAGACATAGAACTTACCCCAAAAAAGCTTGTGTGAAATCCTGGCCCCATTAAAGTCAGTGATTTCACCCTTATAGTCTTTGAGGACAAGAAGGATATGTGGCAAAGGGGAAGCAATTGACTCCGCACAATTTTAATGTGTATTACATACATTTTTTTTCATAAGAAATGTATGCCTGTACCCAGTTGCCCCTTGACCTCTTATGTAGATGGCACAAAAGTAGTGCTGTTTGTGGAGGGATTTGAAGGAGGAGGAAGCAGTGGCCTGAGAGATCAGTTTGGGATGGGCATTTACGCATAAGTGGCAACATGGAAGAAGATGAGAAGCAGTGGGAGATAAGTAAATGGTCAAGGCTGGCATCAGTGGCAGACCGTAGCAGAGGGTCTGAAAGGGAGGGCAAAGATGTGGTGGGACAGAGGAAGCCAGTGAAGGGATTCAGAGAGGGAGAGCTATGGCCAGGTAGATGATCATAGCAGGTGAGAGGGGACGGGGAAATAGGGAAGCCAGAGAGGAGGTGGTGGTAGTAATTGATAGGAGAGGAGGACTTGCATACGGGTTTTAGATAGAAATGGAATATCTGATTTTAGAAATACTGTGGAGGACGAAATGCAATATTTGGATACAGCCTTGGCTATGTGAACCAGGGGAAAGCAAGGCTTAGACAGTGACTCCCAGGTTATGGACCTGAGTGGGAGGATGGTGATATTGTTGATGGGGACAGAAAAAGCAGGGAGTGGGAAGAAGGATTAGATGTAATTTTAGCCATGTAAAATTTAAGTTCATAGTAAGATATTCAGGAGAACATGTCTGAGGGACAGGCTAAGATGTGATGGAGTGTGAGAGAGACAGCTGAGGAGGGAGAAGGCAGATTTGAGAGTCTTCATTATAAAGATGGTAGCTGAAACCATACAAGGTGTGACAACACCCAAGGAGATGGTATAGAGGGAGGAAGAGGAGAAGGGTCACACATTTGGGACCTTGAGAGCTATGGTCTGGCGCAGCAATATCTGTAAATACAGTACAGAACTCATTTCCCCCCAATGTATCTATGAAATACATTGCAATTATAACAGTTACATCATTAAACATTGCCTCAGTGGCCTGATTACAAAGATAGGCTTAGTTTTCATACGAGAAACATCACCTATCCTAATACTTGAGCTGGTCTGCCTTTGTTTTATCTCACAAAATTCAAAAGCTATGAGTTGGGCATACTGTAGCAGTTAATGCATGGGACTAGAAGCAAGAAACTCTGGACTTCTAGTTCCAGGTCTGACACGGACACCTTCTGTGGCCTCAGACAAATCTGTTATTCTGTGTCTCAGTTTCCCCATGTGAAAGAGATAAATGCTAGTTACTTCATAAGGTTGTTTTGAAGATTAGAGTAGAATCTCACTAATCTCCATTTTATCTGGAGAGAGAGCAGATATCCATGTAAAATGTCCTGTATATGTAATTACTGCATTTATATGAATTTCCCTATTCTAACTTAATTGCCATAGGAGTACTATCTGTATGTTGCTATTCTACATAAGTGTGTGTAATCCTAGATCTTCAAAATTAGAATAGATAAAACTATACAAATATGCTTTATCTGCCTCTCTCTCTGTGTATACACACAGACACTAATTTTATATACATACACACACACACACACACACACACCTCTACCCCGATATAACGCTGTCCTCGGGAGCCAAAAAAATCTTACCACGTTATAGGTGAAACCGTGTTATATCGAACTTGCTTTGATCCGCCAGAGTGCGCAGCCCCGCCCCCCCCGGAGTACTGCTTTACCACGTTATATTCAAATTCTTGTTATATCGGGTCGCGTTATATCGGGGTAGAGGTGTAAGTGTGTAATTTTTATAATTAAAAAAATACACAGAGACACACATATATACACACACAATGTGGAATAGAAATTTGGAGTAAAGGCATACAAATCTAACTATATATTGACTTACGTTATTTGTGGACTCAGTACTACCTATAAAAATCAGTCGTGCTATATTTTACATACAGTGCATATAATAAAAAGGGAAATGCTAATAAAAAATGCACCCAAATCACACAATCATATCTGTAGATGAAGTATAGTATAGAGCTACAAACAATGCCAACAGTTTGTAATTGGGCTAATAAAAAACAGTTATAAACCTATTAAAGTGTATATAGTGTTGTCTGGTGGACACAGTCACAAACCACTTCTGTTCTTAGTTTATGGGACAGTTTCCTGAGGAAGGGTTTGATGCTGTGAGGTGCTGAATGCCCTCAACTCCCATGTTCTAAATTTGTCCAACACTTTCCACAAGACTGCAAGCACTTAGGTCATTTTACAGTTGTAATGGTGACAAAATCCCTTATTACAAGAGATGTGTCATATTGTCTGATTTTTTTCCCCAAAGGTGCTGTGTAGCTGCAGCTCCCTTTAATTTCAGTGGGACTCAGCATCTCTGGAGATCAGGCCAACAGTGTTTAAAATAATTTGAATGGTGTAGTGTGGCAGAATGCTCCTGGTTTTTGTTTCTAACTTTTTTTTTTTAAAGTTAGGAAGTAAAACATATTGGGTTAGACAGCCAGCAGGTGTAAACTGGCATAACTCCATCAAAGCCAATGGAGCCTTGCTAATTTACACCAGGTGAGAATCTAGCCCATGGTCTTTACTAAACATGAACATTGTTTGTAAAAAAAGTACTGTTAAAGTGTTTTGAAATATATATGAATTGATAAATAAATTTTCTATGATTTAACAGTGTATTTGTGTTGCCAGTACATAAGTGATATCAGTTTGCCTCAACTGTGTGTTGAGAATGTGGAACGGACCTTTCTTATATTAAAATCCACAATTTTTAGAGTTATGAAGAAATAGCCCTTCTTTAACTGCATTATATTTGTATTGAGAATAACCTTTTTTCCTTTCTTTACGCATGTTTTTAAAGATATCAGTGCTTTGGTTGAATTGCCTAAAAACTGTGTTGCAGCAGCTGTTGGCAAAGAGTTGAGTGAGTATATTACATTTCAACTTAATCTCCATAACCCTCTATATATTCAAGAGGTTTAGATTTTTTTCTTATATGCAGTAGCTTGCAAGAACACATGGATTGAAGCATTTTATCAAAACTGTGTAGGAAAATTGGAGCCAGGTGCCACTCTATCCAGCTGCCTCCTTCCTTGTTTTTTCCAATATATATTTACCTGCATGTTTCCCCAGTCTGGTCTGCCTTGCTGACTATGTTATTTAATTTTGTTTTTGTTTTTTTAACTTCATATTACAACTGATGAAACTGGTGTTTTAAAAATGCTTCTGATTCAACTTTTTGGTAGAGTGTAACACTCAATGTCCGGTCCCCTTGCAAGTGAAGTAGTAAAATGCAATTGGTGCTGCAGTACCGGACAGCCACTGCACTTTATTAAAAACAAAACAAAAAAAACCCCAACAACTTCTTTTGCTTGTTCTCTGCAAAGTTATGTCTCAGCCACTCTAAGCAGCACTTCTGTGGTGGGGTGAGATTCTTTGGCTTACTATTTGTTTCAAAATTAGGAATCAGGTGGAATTTTACCATTTCTGATAAAAAGTATTTTTATTTGAACTTTTTTATTTGAATTTTATTTTGAGTGTAAGCGGTCAGATCGGGGGTGGGGGTGGGGGGAGAGAGATTGGGGGAGGAAATGGGGCTGATGTGAATGGACCAAAGAAAAACTGCTGTGTTCACAAAAACAAACTGGAAAATAAATTAAAGGGTGCATATTTTATTTTAAAAGACAAGAATTTTTTCAAATTTTTATTTTTAAAATTTTGTAATAATGCTGCTTTTGGGTTGGGAAACCCTCACAAAAGAGACTGTCCTAAACTGTATAGTATATACTGCATTGTGTCATCTAAAGCGTACTTAATTCATAGTGGAGTTTCTCATTTAAACAGAGCTGCATTTTACTCTATACAAATGATAATGCTTATTTAGAAAATGTGTCCATCTATCTTAAGTAATTTTTAGGTTGGTAGTTTCCACTGAGGGATCTGAAGGTTGGGATGTCCTTGAAGTAAAACGCCTGGCTGACCATCAAGATAATATCCTCTCGTTGGTCAGTGTCAATGGTAAGATTGATGCTTTATTAGTTAGTATTTCTAGTTATTAGTGGAATATTTTCAGCTATGAAGTTTAGTTTGCTTATGGCCAGACACGTAACTGGAACAAAGCTTTCTAACCACTAGAGGAACTCTCAAATGGAGTTGTGAAGATAGTCAAATTTAAAAACTATATGTAGTGATACTTATGAAATCCTTACATCGTCAAAGGACTTCACAAACACTAACTCATCCTCACAACATCCCGGTGAAGTAAGTACCATTATCACTATTATATGGATGGGGAAGCTAAGCCAGATTGGCTCCTCCTTAGTCTTGGACAAGTCACAACCTATGTCAGTGACAGGAATAGAATTTGGTTTGTATTTTGTTTTTTGCTATCTTGTTGCTGTATTGGAAGTTTAAAAACACCATTCTATGATTCCCTTCCGTGACCTCCTACAATTGCTTAACTTAGATGACTATGGTAAGTTGTTATAATAGACATTAAAAAGTTTGAAGGAAATGTTACGTTGCTTTTTAAAAAAAGTTTGCAGCACATCATGGACATTCAAATCTTACCAAAAAAAAAAAAAAAAAAAAATCAAGTTGTGATTTTAGTATTGCTTTAAATTGGCTTAATGTTCAATACTAACGCAAACCCATCTGAACAAACGAACAACTCGGGAGTCTGAGCCAGATTCATCCCTGCGCCGGCACAGGGACCAAGATGAGTTAGTATGCCTTCCCTGTACAGAGGCTGCAAGAGCGGATAGAGACCCTGCTGATGGATAGGGTAGGCGTGATAGTTGCCCTAACTTCGCCCCTGCTGTAGTAGCCCCTATGTTGGCCTTGGTACACCCTCTCCTGCTTCTCCCACGCTCCTTTGGCCCTTCCCCACAACTCTACCTGTGCCCAGGATTCCTGTGGATTTGGCATAGCGACTTCTTGCATCGGGGTTATAGTGCCAGAGGCCATGGTGCAATGTTGTGAAAAACTGGGAAAATGAAAGCTTAGATTCTAGAATAGCAAGATCTATGGGATTTTTGTTCCCACAGTATTCCATTGGTTCTGATCCCAGGAGTTGAACAATGCTGGGTTTAAAAAGGCAACCCACTAAGTGCTGCTGCAGGAAGTGCCTCATCTGTATGATGTCATGATAATGGTAAACAACTCAGCCCCACCCACTAAAGCTACAAATGGGGGAACCAGCTGCCACGACCCAACCCCTCCCTGGACACATTGTTCAACACTGATATGTCTGGGTTGCTAGTACAGCCTTTTCCCCTCCTGTAACCTTTCTCTCAGGACACTTACCTGTAAATATTGGGCAATCCTGGCTGCTTTCCCTAACTCTGAGGGCTCTGCAGATCTCTTCAGAATCTACTGACTGACTACACCTCCCATTTCTGGGTTTGAGAAACTGTTAAGCTTTTTATTCAACCAGATTAAACATAATAGCTTTTGTTAACCTCTCTCTCTTACTCCAGGAGGGAAAGCCTAATCTTTTAAGAGCCCAGCAATGCTTCCCTTCCTGATCATAGTCTAGTTCTCTGGCACTCTCTAGTCAGCAGCCAACCAGTGACCCTTCAAACTCAACCTACACAAAGGTCCAAATGAGCATTCTGGGTGGTGCTTCCATCCTAGATTTCTCTGTCCTTGTACCCAACAGTGTATGAATTTTGTCTCACAACATACCCAATTTACAATTGTGCTTAACAATGCCCATCTTACACCACCATCTATCATACATTCTAGGTTATCATAGTCCCTTCTCCACACCAAGAAATAACTTGTATGTTCTGTCTGAGAGAGGATGATCCAGTGAATCACCAATAAAGTACAAGTGTCTGTTCATGCAGGGTGAAGACAAAAACCCTTAGCATTTGTACATGCTTTTGCTGGTGGTGCCTTTCTTTGTCATGGTATACATCACAGAAGTTGAAATGTTTTCGTTTCTGATTTGTTTTGCAAAACATGTATTTAAATTTTATATCAATAAAAGGAAATCAGATTACCACCTCTTTGAAAGGACAGAGGATTTTACCTAACCAAATACATACTACAAATGCCAATCACTACCTTAGAAACAGGTTTTATCTAGCAGCTTTTTAGCTGTTGCTTTTGTAGAGCGGCTTCCTAGTTTGAAATGGATTATTTATAATATGTGGCTTTGTGCTTTTGCCTAGATTTGACTTTTGTGACTGGCTCTCATGTGGGTGAGCTGATAGTCTGGGATGCATTGGATTGGATAAATCAAGTATGCGAGTGCAACACATGGGACCCCTCTTTCCATGCAGTCGCACAACAAGAAATTAAATTATCACAAAACCAACATGAAGTTTCAATTCAGCATTTAACATCTGATGCGGAGGTAAAAAAATTTAAACAAAATAAACCAAACCAAAATAAAAAATGAAGTTTACTTTATAATAGAAAGCAGACTGTTTTAAGTTAACATTTTCAGTTTACTGTAGCAAGCAATAAGTGATGTTTGTTTAAAATTTACTCAGCTATCTTAAGAACTGGGTATTATTATTTATTAATGCAGTCAATAGTATTAATGGTTTTCTCATTGGACTGACAAGGTTACAGTGGTTCCAAATGCTATTTCTAAGTAGTTCAGTACAGAGAGTCAATAGACTCAACCTGAGAACTGGCAGACAGCAACAGTGAACAATTACAATTTAATTTGTTTTCAATTGTCAAAGGCTGATTTAATAAGTGTTTAAAGTTGGTTTTAAAAACCAAACCAGGTAGGTGCCTGTTCCAGTGAAATGAAGTTATTCCAACTGTTTGAAGCAGCAACTCAAAATTTGCCTCTCAGACAGTTCTAGCTGTAGGCACTTTAAAATTAATAAACTAAATTAAACAAAGGGCATATTTACAGTCTGTTCCTGACTGTGAACAGGTCTATACAAGGTAGTAAAAAATGTTCCTGCCTTTGTTCCAAGAGACTTGGCCAATGTAGTTGATTGAGAAGGTCGCAAAGAACTGCAGAGCTTATTATAACATATCAGTGATAACACAAGGGTGTGCGTTCTTTCCAAGAAACTCAGTTCAGGACATGATTATTACCTTGTATGCAATAAAGCATCCTCAAGTTGTTATTGTTAGGGCATGTTTAGTTAAATCAAGTTTTAAGTGAAAGGAGAAAATCCCCCAGATGGGCTTGCAAACTGCTGAAAGGGAAATTGTTCAACAAAAAAACCCTGTTGGCTCTTCCCCTTACTCTCTTCATCTCCTCCCCTCCCTACTGGTTGACAAGGCTCACCTCAGAATAATGACAATATATTTGAATTTCAAAATTAAATTGGGAGGGAGGGGCTGAGATAACCCAATATAAATCCAAATCTAGCATAGTTATTGTGGAAATGAGGAGTACCTTGGCCTGTAGAGAGGAGGAAATGGATTAGAGGAAGGATCAGAGCTAGTCCTCATTGAAGTCAATTGCACAGTTCACATGGCGAGTAAGATTTGGCCTGAAAGAAATAGTCAAAAGGGTTTTTAAATACTTTAAACAAAAGTATTTCCCTGTTATGCAGTCTGATGTTTTGTTTTTAAAATAATTTTCTTTATTTATCTCTGCTTTATTTGGATTGAGTGAGGAAGCATCTCTATATGGGCAACTGTTTCTGGGTATGGGACCCAGAGGGACTATAGTAGTTTGTGAGAATGTTCTGTCTTATGAGGTACAAGAGTGAGAAAGCTGGAGGGGAAACATAAGAGGATCTCAGTACTCATCAGCTGGAAGAGAGGAAGGTAAAACAGGTACAAAATGGCCACTTTAGGTCTAATTGCTTGGTTCTGCCAAATTTACAAGACCAGCTGGGAATGCTGGGAAAAAGTTCCCAGACAGATCTGTCTATTCACAGTACATTTATTGAGAATAATTGTAAAGTGATTCTGCAGAATACTGCCCTATAGCTAATAATGGCTGCCATCCAAGTGGAATACAGTGATTATGCAAACCAGACATCATTACATAATGAGGGGGAACTGTACAGTTATGTTTTAGTAATTGTACAGCATCCCTACACTCTGCTAAGATAATATAACTGCTGTAACAATAGTGCTTCCAGCCTTTGCAATACATGGAAGCTCTGTGGGGCAGGGACCGTCTTTCATTATAGGAGCCCAGCTCACTGGGGCTCATTTTCCTTAATGAGACTTCTTGATGCTACCACAACATAAATAAAGAATAATAGTGATAAAAAATTAGTTGAAATAAACTGGCCCAAACCCCATAGTTCAGGTAAAATGGTATTAAGATACCTCAGAAAATATTGTTTTCCTGCAAACTCATTCAGATACTTTATTGAGGAAAGAAAAGTTTGTCAAATCATTTGTGATAAAGCCAGCAGTGAAATTGCATAAATAATCTCTCTTGTGCAGGACAACTCCAGAGCTGTTGCTAGTGTTTGTAGTTTATACAAATTGGTCCTGTGTACAAGTTCTTCTTGCTCTTTGAGATATTAAACTTACTTATTAGAGTTTCTTCTTTCTACATGTACTTTTAAACTAGAATTGGCCTAGGCAGGTGTGATGGGTTGCTCTACTCACCGCTGGTCGGCGCTGCTCAGAGGTGAAAGTAAGCCGTTACACCCTGGTCCCCTTCGTGACTCAGTCCTCCAGCCAGGTCACTATTGTGGTTTCCCCTTCTGTGGGAGTGGATCAAGGTTCTTGTGCTCTAGCAGTCTCAGGTAGTCTTCTGCTTCACTGCCTCAGTGCCACTTCCATAGCAGCAGGCAGGAGAAGCTGGGAACTACCCTCTACTCCAGGTTCCAGCTCAGGGACCCTCTACACCGTAGCCAAGGTCTGTTCCCTGGACCTTGTTGCCTTTCCCTGAGCCACTTCCAACCCTCCTAGCTTTCCCCCCTCCTCTGGGTTTGCCAGTCTCTTTACTCCCTCCTCCCAAGGAATAATTCTAGGTAACTCATCTCTATAACCCCCCCTCTCCTCCTCCTCCTCCTTTCTCCCTGCAGCCCCCTCTGCTTTCAATTTCCTCTCTTGGACAAAAGCTCCACCTGTCCCTTACAGGTGAGCTTCTCTGTAAGTAGCTGCGTCCCACCTAAAGCTCTCCTCCCCCCCACCCACACAGCCTAATTAGATGATTGGATCCACCTGGCCCAATTCAGCTTTTGCAAGGCAAGTGTGGGGAGTGCATCTCATCACACACCCTCTCCCTCAAGGCTGCAAACCAGGGGTGGGCAAGTATTCTTCTACTCTAAATCATCTACCTGTGCCTGCTGTCGCTGGGCTCTCAGGTCATCCCTTTCTTGTCTTAGGCTGTAGCTTATGGTCAGAGACTTATCTCCTTCTTCCATAGCATCTCTGAGTTTCTCCTGATAGAACTGCAGGTCCTGTGCAGCCTCCACCCAGGCCTGCTCTGTAGTTAACAGCTTCTCTCTCCCCTGGTCCTCCTTGCTCCCAGGCTCTGAGTTCTCACTGTTTTGTGGTTCATCTCAGTGTTAGGCCTCCAGGGAGGACAGTAATTAATGCAGAGGCTCTTTCTTCCCCTCACATTTCTTTACCTGCCTCTTGGGCTTCTCCACTATTCTTATGAGCTCCTTACGGGCCTCTGTCTCTTTTCTCTCTTGCCTCAGTCCCTTTCCCTTTTCTGGGCTCTCTTTCCCCTGTGAGGGTCAATGCCTCTTTATATAGCCCTTTCTCCCACACCAAAAGCAGGTCCTCCTCCAACCCAGTCACTTACTGGATGGTGTTCTCTGGGCCCTCTCCTTAGTCCTTGTCTCCTGGTAAGCCTCTTTGCTTCCCTCCAAATAGGGGCACGCCCTCTTCAGGTGCCCCCTGCTCCCACAGCCATAACACTTTGGGGTTGGGCCTCTGGCCTCCTAGTCCTGGAGCACCTTTCCCATTCGTGGCCCTTAAAACTCCTCCTGCTTCTTTCCTGAGGGATTCTGTACAGCTGCTGCTGTTGACAAGCTACCTGCACCATACAGTCTTGTAAATACACTTGGGTTTCACACAGTCTCTGCTGGTTCTCTAATATCTATCCCCACATAACAGGAACCTATCGCCGTTGCTTCTTATCTACCCACTGTGGGAGCAGAAATTCCGGCATGCACCCTAGTAGAGGACATCTTCCCGCAGCAAAGAAAGTCTCTACTGTGGGCATTTCATTTTTGCCTTCCTTTAGCGGTTCTCTCTCTGTTATGTACCCTTGCTGCAGGGTTCAACCGCATTATAGTGTCTCTCTGCCCCTCACCTGGGGATCTTGTGAGGCACAGTCCATTCCTGATCCCTTGTGTCGGAGGTGACCATCCTGCCCACGTTCTCCATCAATTTGTGATGGGTTTCTCTACTCACCGGTGGACTGTGCTGCCTCCTGGTGGTTCTGGGGATTAACTCAGGTAGGCCAATGCTCCTTCCAGTGGTTATACCCCATCAGTTTCTCCTCTACAACCCCTCTCTTGTTCCAGGAACCGCAGCGTCCTCTGCATGACTGAGCCCTCTGGCCAGGTCGTTATTGTAGTTTCCCCTTCCAGGAGGAGTGCATCAAGGTTCCTGCTCTCCAGCAGTCTCAGGCAGTCTTCTGCTTCACTGTCTCACAGTGCCACGGGCCCAACCTATACTCCAGGTTCTGGCTCAGGGACCCTCTACACAGCAGCCAAGGTCCATTCCCTGCAGTAACTCATCTGTGCAGCTTTCCCTGCAGGACCCGTGTGGGCAGCACACCCTATCACAATCAGTTAACACGTTTTTGAATAAAAATATTCCATAAAAGAAACAGTTGCTGCGCTTTGTGAATTTTTTATATCACTGTAGCCAACTTGGAATTCAGCATACAGAGGAATTCAAATATAATTACAAGTACATTTTTATGCTGTACTAATTTTGTTGCAATGATATGTAAGATCTCTTACCCATTAAGCAATCTTCCTCTCTCATCCAGGAAGTGTCAAAGCTTTCCCAATCGTTTGATATTTTTTATACTGCAGAAGGCAGTGCATTAATGCAGGCTAAAAGAATAGGTTGAGCCCGGTAGCAGTGGCTTTATAATGTCATAGTACCACTGGAAATCTATTACACAAAGTAATAGTTTTATGTCTGTATCTGTATGATGTTCTATTGAATTTTCTTTCCAGTGTGTGTTTGCTGCTGTTGGGAAGGGCATATATGTCTATAACCTTCAAATGAAGCGTGTGATTGCCTGCCAGAGAACTGCTCATGACTCCATTGTATTGCACATTGCAAAACTTCCAAACAGGTACAAGTCATGGTAAATTTTGTAATGCAGTAAAGAAATGCAAGGCTCAGAAAGGTGGCTAGGGACAACCTGCAAAGCTACATTTAACTTCCCAAGGCAGCATAGGGTACCTGATCTTTGGCTTGATCTGCCATAAGAAATAGCATTGTTTTCTGTTTTGAAAATACACCATTATAATTTGATGTGCAATAATAGAATTCAGCATGCTTAGTACACAGCTTCCTTTTGCTTTTTTAAATTCAAATCTAGCAAAATAATTAGTCTACATTATGGAAATATCTTTTCTCATTTGCTTTTAATAAAGCAAAACAAAGCCACATGCCAAACTCATTTAAACATTTCTGTTGCTCAAAACCAGCCTAATTAATTTAATGAACAAATATTGAACAGAAAATAATCACTCCCAGTCTTTGTCATTTAGTGCCAAGTGTCTAGCAGGAGCTTAATATTTACAGATGAGTTACAAATCCATCAAAATAGAGCTAAGACAAGACAGCTGGTTGCTGTAGATATCTCTATCTAATAGCTATGTTGCCGTTCTCCACTATTGTTTTATGGAGATGTCTATCAGAAGGTAAAATAAGGCCCTGATCCTGCAAAAACTTGCACTGTGCTTAACTTTAAGCAGTGAGTAGACTCACTCCATTGGATTACTTGCATGGTTAAAGTTGTTAAGACTACACACATGCATTAGTCTTTGCAGAGCAAAGCTTGCATTTGTTTTTATAAAGCAGTACGTTTTTAAAAGCATTAGATGGGATTGCAAATTTGTATAGTTTTATACTAATTTTCCTGAGTTCACTATAATTTGTCCTTTTGCAAGAGATCTCTCAGCATCATGTTAAATAATAATTCTTAAGAGTTACTGGTAATAAAATTGGGTAGAATCTTGGGGGACTTATTGTACCTGCAGTGAAATTTTATAAGTCGATTTGTGCTAATATGTATCCATGCTGGTTCTATTTCAATATAATTCCTCATTTGGTTGGACAGGCAGTTGATATCATGTTCAGAAGATGGCAGTGTTCGCATTTGGGAGCTACGTGAAAAGCAGCAGCTTCCAGCTGAGCCTATTCCAACAGGTTTGTCTCTAGCTCCAGAGAGAATTGGTTATATAAAATGGTGTTCAACAAACAAATACCCACCCACCTGTGGACCCCAAAGTTGACCATACAAAACTAGAAGCTCCTGAGCATAGCATAAAAAAATGAAACTATGACATGCTTGCAGTAGGGGCAGCTTTCACAGAAAGCTTTTTTTCCTTTATTCTCTCTCCCCCGGAATTTATAAGCAAAGATCTCAAGACTTTCAGTCAGCTGGTATGCATAGCCTCACCTACAAAGTTCCTGCATTGAGCTCTTGCCAGGTAGCCCCCTGTACAGTGAGGAGCCCTGTTGAAGTCACTGGGGTTCCATCTGGTTGCAGAGATCCACCACACAGACTCCCCTTCTAGAATTTGTTCTTCCTTAGGGTCTTTGCTGAAACTGAGTGAGTATATTTAAGCCTGTTTCTCTGTTCATAGAATATTCAGCAGCAGATCACAGCTTCCTCAGAGAGTCATTCTAACTTATTTTTAATTTTTGAAGACTTTTTTTTTACTCTCTGTATTGATTAGAAACAGTTCACTATGAATATTCTATACTCAGTATTCAAAATCTGAGCTGTTGCTCAGTTGTGATGCAATACATGATGTATTATATGATGTAAGATTGTTTATGTTCTCATATAGGAGGTACATAATTTTTATAATCAGGAGCAGGTGAAGATGCCACATGCTACATGGGGCTACATGGTAGGGGGGTAGATGGAGTTGTTCTATTCCAGGGATCAGCAACCTTTGGCACGTGGCCTGCCAGGGAAAGCCCCTGGTGGGCCGGGCCGGTTTGTTTACCTGCCGCATCCACGGTTTTGGCTGATCGTAGCTCCCACTGGCTGCGGGTCGCCGTCCCAGGCCAATGGGGGCTGCAGGAAGGGCAGCCAGCACATCCTTCGGCCCGCGCCGCTTCCTGCAGCCCCCATTGGCCTGGAGCGGCGAACCGAGGCCAGTGGGAGCTGCGATCAGCTGAACCTGCGGACGTGGCAGGTAAACAAACCGGCCCGGCCCGCCAGGGGCTTTCCCTGACGGGCCGTGTGCCTAGGGTGACCAGACAGCAAGTGTGAAAAATCGGGACAGGGGGTGGGGGGTAATAGGAGTCTATATAAGAAAAAGACCCAAAAATCGGGACTGTCCCTATAAAATCGGGACATCTGGTCACCCTACGTGTGCCAAAGGTTGCTGATCCCTGCTCTATTCTTTTCTCTGAGTGATCCCGGAGAGTAACTGTTCATTTGTCGTGTCGTCTCTCTCATACAGGATTCCAATTTGTCACCCTTCTTGTTCAGTGTGTTTGTTGGGCTGATCGAAGGGTTAGTGAGAAAGTATAGGTTGGGTCATCTTCAGTCAGGACTGGCCTTAGACCATATTGCACCCCACACGAGGAGCGTCTTTGGCACCCTCCCCCCTAGGGTTACCATACGTCCGGATTTCCCCGGACATGTCCGGCTTTTCGGTTGTTAAATGGCCGTCCGGGAGGAATTTTTAAATATCTAAAAAAAGTCTGGGTTTTTCGATATTTAAAAATCCCTCCCAGCCGGCCGGCATATGGACCTATGGTAACCCTGCCGGAGCAAGCCTCTGAGTGCCCGTCCCAGGGACTGCAGGGCTCGGAGAAGTTCTTTGCCGAGGAGCCGCTAGGGGTTCTATTGAGCTCGGTGCCACGTTCACAGCTGGGCGCTCCTTGAGCCTGGACCCATCCAGGGCCCCCCGGCCCCAGCCCCGGGTGGCGAGTGCCAAGGCCCTGAGGCGCTGCCCTGCCCGAGCTGCAGCCGCGCCGGGGAGCGTCCGAGGGCTGCAGGCAGCGCTGGAGCTGCCGGGGCTGCCGGAGGATGAGTCAGAGTCGGCCGCGCACCAGCGGGCTGAGCGGGGAGTTGTCCCGGGAGAAGTTTTCCTGGGCACCCAAGTCTGTAACCTCCCTCCGTGCGGTGCCCAAGCCCGTAACCTCCCTCCCTGCAGCGCCGCCAGCACGGGCACCCTCGGGCTCCCAGCTTTCTGCTGGCCAGAGCGGAGCCTGCAGGAAAACTTCTCCCGGGACAACTCCCTGCTCAGCCCGCTGATGTGGGGCTGGCTCCGACTCATGCTCCGGCAGCTCCTGCAGCTCCAGCGCTGCCTGCAGCCCTCGGACGCTCTCCGGCGCGGCTGCAGCTCGGGCAGGGCAGGGCAGCGCGTCAGGGGCGAGCCCTCACAAAGGAGGCTGCCTGGCGAGGGGGGCGGAATGGGGGGTTTCCTCCCCTCCCCTCCGGCTGCCGCATCGCGCCCGCCAAGGCTGCGAGCGGGACAAGGGAGCCTCCCGCAGCCACGGCAGGAGGGAGGGAGATTCCGGGAGTGGTGGACCCTGCAGCTCCTAGGGCCAGGTGCAGCTCCCCAGCTGGAGCGGGAGGGGTTGCACCAGTGACTTTAGGCGGGGTCGGGGTTTCCACTCCCTGGTACCCCACACAAGTCAAGAGCAACTCTCCCCTCCCCCCTTCAGTGAAGCAAGGGCAGGGGGTAAATTTAAAACTGGATCCTGCCACATCTTGTGTGGTGTGGGACCAACCCTCTGCCCCTCCGCTGTCTGGACAGAGAACATGGTGGGGGCAGTTAGGGTGAGGGGTCTCAGGAGGGGGCAGTCAGGGGACAAGGAGCAGGGAGGCTTAGATAGGGGGTGGGGTCCTGGGAGGCAGTTAGGGGCAGGGGTCCCTGGAGGGGGCAGTCAGGGGACAAGGAGCGGGGGGGTGTTGAAGGTTCTGAGGGGGGCGGGAAGTGGGAGGAAGTGGATGGGGGTGGGGCTCCCCCGTCCTCTTTTTTGATTGCTGAAATATGGTAACCCTAATCCCCCCACAATTACACAATAAAACAAGGTTCACAGTGTCACTCCTGGGCTCTCACTTCACTTTGTTCTTATATTTCAATGACGGACTGGTGATGCCCTGCCCTTTATTTTCCCATGAGGGCATGGCTGACAACATTCTAGGAGATTCAAGGAAAATCTAGTTCTCAGAAAGTCTGGAAGGTTCCACACGATTCTACAAAGGTCCAGAACATTTTAGGAAGTTAGTGAAAAATGAATCCACATACGGAATATCTGAAACATTTGACTTCAAACATTCTATTTTCCCTTTTGTCACTAACAACAAAACCCGCACCCCGAGCCCGGCGTCCCCCACACCTGGCACCCCAGCGGTCACCTGGGTTGCTTTCCCCTCAATCCAGCCCTGTCTTCTGTCTATAGATAGATGACACCCAATCTTTTCATTTCTGTCAGTACAGTTACACAATTTACCCAGTGTCTTTTGGAGACTGGGGCATAAATGAGTACTAGCCTACAGAGAATCAGCCTGGATAAGAGAGAGTGCATATAGGATGTGGGGAAAACAGCAGCAGCAAGGCTAGAGATTATGTCCATGTTGTGAATTATGGAGTTACCTGCCCTTTCTTGCTTAAGTTCATAACCTAGGGAAGTTGAATTTGCAGCTGCTTCTGGATATCTGGGAGCAGCAGCAGCTGGTGAGAGCAGTCCTGGAGGAGCAGTTTTTGGTCCTCAAGTCCCTCTGGGTGATAGTTTTCTGTAGGAAGGAGAATATATAGGTGGATAGTGCAGGAACAGAAACTTGAGCTTGTTAGCTATTGACAAACATGGATGTGTTTGTGCACGTCACTGAGGGGAGAGATCAGTGCCTCATTCCTCCCTTTCCGTTCCATTTAAGGACAACCAATGAATTTAGGCAGCACAGAGTAGAGGTAAGCCTCATAGCACTGCACTATACACCTTTGTCTCATGGGTTCATTTGGGCAGCTTCTCTCTGTGCCAAACCTTCTTCACTGTCTCATCCCAGTTACATTCCAAGCGGGTAATTTAACTTGTCTGCCATGACAGGCCTACTAAGGGGGACAGTATCTAAAGTTTCTGTTACCCACTGATTTAAGAAGTGTGTGGTCTTAACTTAATGCAGGTGCAGAAATGTTTTATTACACATCATCTGTTGTCTTTTTTGAGTTAAGTGACTATCCCATAGTCCGCTAAGTAAGTATAGTGTTTAATTAGTCAAATATTAATACAAGCCTTTGCCAAAATGGAAAGAAGGATTTTCTCCTTTATGTGTGTCCCAGGATTTCTCAACATGTGGGGCTTTGGAAGGGCCAACAAACAAGCAAGCCAAACTGCTAAAAAGATGCAAGAAAGCACTACATCATATTCCTTGGAGCTTATTGGTGATTTGATTGGGCATTCATCAGCCGTGCAGGTATGTGGAATTTAGTAAGAGAAACAAAATGTGAATCTTATTTAATGCTGTAATTTTGGTAATGTTTCTTCTTAAACATCTGTAATTTATGACTAGATGGCTCAGGAGATTGGGAATCTGATTGTCACGCTGCAGTTCTGCATGAGGCCTGCGCTTTGGCCTTGTTTGGTTCACAGCAAGTTTCTCAAAAAAGAGAAACCCCAAGAACATCACTCAGATGTCTGAGGCAAAATAATGTCTAGATTTATTGTGCAATGTGAGAGAAGTCAAATCCACTGGTGCAAAATCTAGATAAGAATTAGAACAATTACAGCTCCAAGAGGAGAGCTGTAGAAATAGAAGCCATAGAAAATATCACCTTCTGCATTATCAGGTTTCTTAAGTAACCTTTACTTGAGTCCTCAGAAGATCTCAGAAACTGACGTTGGGAACCTGGATATGCAGGTTCCAGGCTCCAACTCCAACCCAGGGGGCTGTAATACATAAAACCTGTTAAGCAGCCTTCTGTGCTGTAAGATTTATGAAAATCCTTTCTTCATTCATCAACCATAAACATTTACAGAAATGTTTCTTTTGGCTATTGATTGAAAGCAATGTTAAATGTCCCTCATGTATACAGTGTGATGTTTTATATCTGCCTTTTTAAATCAGGTATCACTCCATGCTATCTGCCCAGTAAAATGTTAGTGATTTATTTTAATTTTAAATAGCTGCACCTTCCCGTGTCTTCATGGTTCTGCAGTCTGATGACCACCAACAAGAGTATCTATTTCTTGTTATAGAATTTCAGCATAAGAAAGAAACGTTATGTATCTGGGGAAGAAAGAGTTGGTTGGGGAGGTAGAAAACCTAGTTAAAGGGCCTATTCCATCCCACATCTAATCACCAACACAGATTTAATATAAAACAATTAAAATATATAATTGTCAGCACTAGGGGTGGGGAATTTCCTGCTAGTTGATGGGATGGACCTTTCTATAACCAGAAGAGAGAGTCTGGCAATGGGCGACAGGGGATGGATCACTTGATGATTACCTGTTCTGTTCATTCCCTCAGGGCACCTGGCATTGACCACTGTTGAAAGACAGGATACTGGGCTAGATGGACCTTTGGTCTGACCCAGTATGGCCGTTCTTATGTTCCCTGCTATCTTTACAAACAGGAAAGAAGGTAGAGAATAAGGAAGGGGTAGTCATTGTGTAGAAGACTGTTCTTTTTTGAGTCACTATTACACCATAGTTGAGAAGGTCTAGTGTAACCACACTTAACGGCAATTAATATATTATTAGTCCTTTAATTCTGGAAGTGAGGTTTTTCCTGGCATAACATGCAACTCCAGGAGCTGCTGTCCCACTTGCATCTTTGTAACAACAAAGCCAAGGATAAAATGTATCCTATGCTCTAAACAGTGTTTTCCTATGATTGTATTTGATTTTCATGCAAAAATTCGTATTTGCTTAAAAACTCCAGCCACATCCAATTCACAGCAAGCCACAGCCATTTCCTGCGGAGAGTGCATGTGAATCAATCACTGAAATACCCCATGCCATTATGCAACTGTTTGTTCTTCAATAGACTTTATCCAGATTGCTGGATCTGTTTGCTGCAGCATTTTGCATGGGGGAAATTTTTAACTCCAAGCAGACTGGAGCTGTTTAAGATAGAAAACTAGCCTGCATGATGAAAGTTGCCAGTGGAACATGATATCCAAAGCTGTGGGTTTGACGTATTTCTACTTGGGAGAGTCCCCATTGTTGGTAACTTTGCTATGGCTGTTCCTGGAGGAGGCAGGCTGTGACAGACTCCTTTGGCTGAATGCTTCTGCAGGACAGAATCTTCCTAATCAGCTGAGGAATCAGGATATTCCAACTGTGAGATAGTTGTGCCTCATGACATGTTCCTCTGACTGCTGAACTGAATTGTTTTCATATTATGACAGTTTGACATCTGCTGCTTTGCCATTCCTGGTTCCTTTTACTGTTTGTTGCTTCTTGACTGTTGGCAGATTGTTGATAGTCCATGAAGAGAAGTCTTGAGGGGCTTCCCTTTCTTCACACTGTATACTTGCCAGTAGCACCATTTGTCAGCCCTAATTATCTTGTAAACTCCCTTTCTGCCATTCTTTAGCATTTCTGGCTGGGCCACTTTCCTGTGTCAGTCTGTGTTTGCCTTGGCTAGGCACACTTTGCTGCCTGAAGAAGTTGCCATCTTCTCACTTATTGTATGACCGCTAGTGGTGTGTAGGTCCCCCAGCCCACTGAGATAGGCCCTGATGTGATGCGGGAGACAGTGTTGCCCAGTGGTTAGAGCACTGTCCAGCGACCTAGGTTCTTTTCCTGGTTCTGCCACTGGCCTGCTGGGTGATCTTGGGCAAGTCACTTCATTGCTGGGCCTCAGTTTCCCTATCTGTAAAATGGGGATGACCTTTGTTAAAATGCTTTGAAATTTACTGATGAAAAATGCTCTACAAGAACCAGAGATTATTATTGTGACACAGCTTGTTTTTTCTGCTATCTCTGCCTCACATTTTAGTATCAAAGAGTTTACATATGATATGGAAAACTTTGTATGAAATCTCACATATGTGGAAAACATTATTCTGCATTTAAACAGAAATATTGTGGGATCCCCGATGATCCGTCTCACACAAAGCTGAAAATAAGCAACTTGCCTAAATCTACATGTGCAGCATGATCATGTTAATGGTTTTCATTGCAGATGTTCCTGTACTTTAGTGAACTTGGCCTGGTGACATGCTCTGCTGACCACCTTATTATTTTGTGGAAAGATGGAGAAAGAGAGTCTAGACTGCGCAGTTTAACATTATTTCAGAAATTAGAGCAAAATGATGATTTGCAGCTTAGGTTCTAACTTGGTTGAATGAGAGGTAGATGTGCCTGAGCTGTGTGTATGTTAGGTATGTGTGTAAAGGAAATTTTGCTTTAATTTGAAAAGTTTAAATATTGAAAATAACGTGTATCGTTACCCTTCCCTTTTAAATGCCATACAATAAAGGTGATGTCTTTTCCCTTTCTTTGAATTATTAGTTGCTATTACTCTAGACAACCAAAAGAGAATGTTGCATGTTTGAAACAGTGGCCTGCTGCTTCAGCAGAAGGGCCATGTTTGTTCTTTAAGCCATTGAAAGTAATTGTATTAATTATAATTGATTGTTAGCATCCATAATTTTCTTTTAAAGAAACATGGATGGAGATCAGCATGATAGAGGCTAAAATTCTTGGTTGAATCATAACTGAAGCAGTTTGTTGTTGGGATTTTCACTTTCTCACAGAGCCAACCTCACTGCAGGCCTAAGGAAGAATAATTAGAGGTTTCATTTATATAATCCCTTATTTAAAGGCAGAAGTAGATGGCTTTCCTGACGGGTGGTCTGGGTTTAAATGTGTGCAGAAATTGATAAACACAAATGCTGTGAGGTAGGATGATTTTTAGTAGTTTAAGTTTTTATAATGTGCACAAAAGTAGGGGATGAGAAGAAATGGCCAGTGACTGTTTTTCTTTTTTGCCAACTGAGTAGTACAAGGATGCTGGTAGCTCACAGTAGTTGTGACCTTAGTGGGGATTAAGGCACCTGAGATGGCTTATGTAACATGTGTGTGTTTAATTTGAAGTATAGTTACAAGTTAGATTAGTCTTTTCATCATTTCTTCATCTCAGGTCATTTGACTTGAATAAAAACACTGGCAATCCCTCTGGGCTCTTTAGAATGTGAGAACCTCCATATTCAACTGAGACCGGAAATGGCTTGTTCAGCAGTAGAGAAATCTGGGGGAGTTTTTTTTAGTTGGTTTTAAATCCATTTACACTGAGAGTGCCCTTGAGTAGAAGTAAGCACAGAAGAAAACCCAGCAGCTTTAAAAACAGGTCTTTAAGGCATGGTGGTCATGCATCTTTCAGCAGTAACAGAGCCATAGCTTTTCGATTATCATCTCTTCTTTTTGAATCAGGGGCAGCTATTTTCAGAGCATGATAGCCAAGAGAGAGGTTTAAAGTTTGTAATTCTGGATTTAGCTGAGTTGAGGCTGCAGTAAGTGCAATTAAAACATAAGGGCCAAGCCACTTGTTCCTAGGGTAAAACCAGCAGGGGGAAGCTCTGACAGAAGAAATAAAAAACCAACAAGGGTGAGTGACAAGTTTTGTCGACATAAGTGGTAGCATAGACACGGCCTAAAACTTTTATTGCACAAGGTCATAATTCCACTACTAGTTACCTTGCCTAACCCCAATTTTTGTTTATTCACGTGTTGGGAAAAGAGTGTAGAGTTTTACAACTAATATTGACTGCAGATTAAAGTTTCAGATGAACAGAACTGTAGTTGAGCTTTATTTCTTCAACAGTTAACATTTCCTACAGTAGTGTAAGAGTTTGAAATTGGTATAAAATTTGACAATAGGAAGTTGAAGTAAATCTTTATACAGAACATTTGTAGTCAGAAAACTGATATTGTATTTAACAAACTGAGTTCAAGTGACACACTTTGAAGTTTCATGGGAGATCTTCCCCCTTTCCAACAGAAACTACAACAAGAGTCAAGTCGTTTAGCATATAATTGGTTCAAGATATAACCATTACCAGAACACTTGCTCGTAAATGAAAGAATGAGAAGAACAAACATTTTACAGTATAAAACCTAGAAGTCAACTTATTTGAATAAAAATCCATTGGAAAAAAATGTAATCAGAGCTAAAACTTTGTGTAGTCGTACATCATGGGGATAATGACTATAGACCGTTCACCAAAAACACCATTCTTCAAATATACACAATGCAGCATTATAATACACAGCAAACTGCCTCAGCTATGACAAAAGTAAGGTTCTATTACAATTCTAACAAAAATATAGCTTATATACATTTCTCTGCATGGAAATTGTATGATGTTTCCATTTGTTTACATAACTTGGTACAAAACATAGAAAAAATGTTGGCACATTATGTAAGCTTCCTGCAGTAAACTACAATCATTATCATTTTTCCTCCATAGCAGTAGGTCTGTTTTCTTTTTACCTGGTTTACTACTTGACACAGCACAAAACAGAGGTATAGAGCTTGTCCAAAGTCCTTTATTTTCTATGAGCAATGCGCTTACCTCTTTATATAAAGTCACAGCTTGCAACTCTTAACTGCAGCTTGGAGTGCACAGTGTTAAAAATCAGTAATTGTTGTTAGCTGTTTTGCTAGTATTAAACAAAGTCTAAAATCTGAACTCAGGGTTTGCACAAAGTAGTGATTAAAATGAGATGTATAAAAATATGCATTTGTGCTTTGGAAGCGTTACCATAAATTTCATATTTTAAAACTAATGAAAATACTATGTTCAGTTTCTAACTTATTTACATCTTTTGAAATACTTTTTACATCATCTAATAAAACAGCATATTCTGTTAGAGGGGGGGAAAAGCACAAGTTATAATGCTGTTATAATTTATAACCTGAAAACTCTTAAAAAGCTACAGGTCCATACTCATATTATATATATATCTATATATATATCACAACATATGGCCTTGTGTCCATAAAATTTAGATTTAATAAAATCTTAGTGACCATGTGTACAAACAACATTTTATTAAAAAGTTTGTTGATCAATCCCACACTGTATTGGCTTATATGTAAAATATGACAAAATGTCTCCTGGTAACCTCTGTATGATGTCAGAGAAAAGAGTGAATCGCACCAATTATATGAACCATGATAAATCCCCTCTATATAACAAATGTAATTAAATTAGACTGATTTAATTATAACAATCAAGAGTTTATATGGGAAAGGAGAGAAACAGGTTGATCTGTGCAATATGACAGAGGTAAAATTATATTCTATGTTTGATTAATAACAAACGGTTACAGTTTGTAGGCAGTCTAGACCAGTGTTCCTCTCTAAAAACAGTAGGTTTTGAAACTATTTATGAAGCCTCACTTTTTCTACTCTAGAGCTTCTCTTTAGAAATAAAGTTCTTTAAAAGTTTTACTTACGGTAAGGGGGGCAAATTTATGCCAAATTGTGGTGGTTTTTACTCTATTTTGTGTTTGATTAACCTGTTTGCATTTCACAGGTGAATAGATTACACTTTTGTATGAGAGCCATTTGTACATAGTATATTTTAGTCACTAAATAAAATTGCACCAGTTACAAGATTTAACAAATGCACTAAAACAAACTTTACAAATTAGCTTTAGAAATACCTGTTCTGCCACGAAAGGATAGTTCTAAAGACCATTTATTTATCTCCAGTTACATACCTTGATGAAAAACATTTTTGTAGAATTTAGAGCATTTTAAAAGTGAGGAGTAAAATATTTTCTCCTTCTTGCAGAGTTTGTAAGTTCATATTAAAGGAGACACAATGCCTCTTGTATCTAATTTAGTAAATGATTCACAGTGTGACTGGTAGATCAAGAGGTTTTCTTCTCTTTGCTTCAGTTGTTGTTCTCCGCTGGAAGCCTGAGACTCTTGCATTTTAACTCATCTAATGTTTTCCAGTGTTTGTAGTTAACAGCCAAGTGTTGCATCAAAACAGGTAGATGTGCAAATGCTGCAATGGACAGAAGGAACAATAGCATAGCTCAGCTTTGTACAGCAGTGTTCAGAAGGATCGCACCAGCCTTACTTGGCCTAATGTTTACACTATTATAATCTGGCAGGTGATTTGAGTGTAACCTTGCCATCCTTTTACTTGTTGCACTACTATTAAGTAGTGTTATTAGGGGCAAGATTCTATGCTGTTTTCACAACAACAGCAGCACGACTGGGCTGATTTATCAACAATTCTGGTACATGAACAGGAAGAGCTATCTTAATTTTCATTGGCCGAGAAGAAATATTCTGCTAAAGGAAAAAAAGTTGGTTTAAAAAAAAAAAAAAAAAACTATTCATCTTAAATCATTAAACAAGGTGAATAAAATGTTTTATTTTTAAAAGTACTTGATTCTCTGAAATTATCGACAATAAAGTTCAATTTCAGTATAAATCATGCAATTTACACAACTAATATTTAGATCCTCCTGCATACTCAGGATTGACACAGTTACTGAAATGGAAAACAGTAGAAGGAACAGGGCTTGAGGTAATTCATGAGAGAATAATATCGAGTTTGTAACAGGGATTTGCTCTTCAACAGAGAAGGAAGAAAATGTAGAACTTCTTACCATCCCAGGCATCAAACATGTCTGTTATAAAATAATCGATGAAGGATATCTGAGACTTGGGGATGCTACAGGTCTTTCGATCAAATACTGGCATTACAACTGGTAGACCCTGTCTTTTCTCTTCATCTGTCTGTAGAAAACAAAGCTAATATTAGCCTTTAAAGCTTTGCCTTTGCCGTCCTAGGGTGAAGACAAGCGGAGGATTAGGTGAATTTGTAAGTAGACCAAAACAATAAGTGGTTCTTTAGCCAATCACCAGAACACACAAATTGCTAACTAGTAGTTTAATGTGACTGATTCCTTGCGGGTGGGGGGAGGAATTGCCATGTCCTTGGTTAAAATGGATTAAAATCTACTAGTTCAAGGATCATGTTTATTTTTTGGTAGGGGGAAAAAACAAAACAAAACAAATCTACTTATAATAAAGTTACTAACCCTGCCACTTTCATCGTGTGGACCCGCTGTCATTGCTGTATTGACCTAGCCACCATGCCCTATTCCATAGTCCTAGCTAGAGACCCACTACAGAGCTCTGTCCATGGTGCACAGAAGAGATACGAATAGGAAAATCTTTTCCCTCTTCTCTTTTGCCCTTTTCCTTAAGTGTAATTATACTTAATAGTATTTATTTTTATAAATTATAAAAATAAGACAAATCAGACAAGTACCTAGAGCTAGAGTCAGCTGCTACCTCAATGATAGTAAATACTAATTAAATTGTAACATCTTTATTTCATGGTACTTTTTTTTATAATATTTTAAATCAACACAAGTCCATGTTAAGAGTTAGGGTTAGAAAGTATCCAGAAGCTTCACTCAGTGGAAGCAGAACGCCAAAACATTCTGAGAACTGTCACTATGGTTTCCATTAATAACCGTGCCATATCTCCCATTTGGATTTTGACAGCTGAAATGTATCAACCATCTGTCTCCCGTGCAGCTCTTAGTTTCCTAGAGCACACTATTTGGGAAATCACACATGGTAAATAATATTTTGCATTGCTACAGCGGTCATTTAAGTGCTTTACGCTAAAGCCAACACTGAGATTGGGATGAGAGATCACTTCTCTCACCACTGAAATGTTGCCACTAGTGGAGTGGAACCCAACAGCTTTTTAATAGTCCACAGTTCTTTGGAGGAGGAACTGAAGAGTATTTCATTTTTAGGAAACTGCAGGAAATGTCTGGAGGAGGCATAATGGCATTGAAAGTTAGGAAGGAAAGCAGGGCTCATGTCCCTATTCTTATGAAGGTTACCATGGAAACTTTAGTGATCACATGTGGTTGGTCTTGCATCATATCTGAAAAATAACACCTCCAATCACATAGTACTGCATAACCCCATGCTGAGATATTAGTTCAAGTATGATAGAGGGAAAAGTATCCTCTACTGAACACCAAGATGTCTCTGCAGACACAGAATTCAACTCTACTACCTTCATCTGGGAGAGCGGTTGGACTGTGGAAACAGGATTGGTGATTGTAACATGATGAGTAATTATCTCTTGGACTGGGTGGACTGAGACGGTAACAGAAAGTAGAACAACTGAAGTATAAAAGTGCATTGCAAACCTAATACTAAACTCAGACTGGCGCTACAAGCAGGTCATAAATAAGGCTACGTTTAGTCACGGGTATTTTTAGTAAAAAAGTCATGGAGAGGTCACGGGCAATAAACAAAAATTCATGGCCCATGTCCTGTCCATGACTTTTACTAAAAATACCCATGACTAAGACGGGGGGAGGGGAAGCGAGGGAGAGACTCAGGAGGTGCCACAGGTGCTGGGGAGGGGGTGCAGCCCAGGGAAGTGCTGCGGGTGCTGGGGAAGGAGGTGCAGGTGCTCGGGGGCGAGTTGCGGCCCGGGGGGGGTGCGTGGGTGCTGGGAGGGGGTTGGTGGGGCTGGGGCAGACTCCTTACCCAGCTACTGGGAAGCAGCAGCCCCAGCTCCCTAGCTCCACATGCTGCCCCAAGCCCCAGTTCCGCAGCTCCCATTGACTGGGAACTGCAGCCAATGGAAGCTGTGGGGGCAGTGCCTGGCTGCTGGCAGAGGCTGCATGTGGCGCTAGGGGAGCTGAGGGAGAGGAGCTGCCACCAGGTGAATAGCAGCCCCAAGCCCTGAGCCACCTCCCCCAAAATTCTTGCTGCTGGGGGCTGGGGGTCCCCCCCCCCCCCAAGACTGCCCAGTAGCAGCCAGTGCGACTGACCTGGGGGCTGCCTGAGCTCCGCAGGCGGCTCCTGGGCCAGCCACATGGGGCTACTGCAGAAGTCACAGAATCCGTGACTTCCGTGACAAACACGGAGCCTTAGTCATGAATAGTTGAAGGTTTAGATGTGGGCATGCGTTTCTCGTATGAAACAGCGAGATCCTAGTAGTGGAAGAAAAGTAGATTAAAAACATTTCTATTTTGAATCTATAGGAATATTAGATGGACTCTGAAGTGACTAGCACAGAGTGGATGGTATGTGTGCACTCATGTGTGAGCTAATAAGATGTATTCAAATAATAATAAAAAAAAAAAAGGACATACCTGTGCAAAATATTCCTCTGAAATCCTCCCAGCCCATTCAATACACAGTTCTAAAGGGCGACAAGGATTTGCTACATCTGCACATTTTATCATCATGCGCTTGACCAGTGTCTGGTTCTCTGGAAAATTCTTTACGTTGGGTGCACATTCACAGTCACTGCCCTCACTCTGTAACAGAGGGAGTCCGTCACAGTTTGGTGGCAACATCAGTACTAACAACAAGTATAAACACATCATCGTTTCACTCCTCTCTGAAACACTTCTAATAAATGCGCACCGTCTCCAATTAGATACATGGTACTCTAGATTCTGAAGAACGGCCATACTGGGTCAGACCAATTGTCTATCTAGCCCAGTATCCTGTCTTCTGATAGTGGCCAAAGCCAGATGCTTCAGAGGGAGTTAAAAGAACAGGGCAATTTATCCCATGATCCATCCCCTGTCATCCAGTCCCAGCTTCCAACTGTCAGAGGTGTAGGGACACCCAGTGCATGGGGTTGCATCCCTGAGCATCTTGGCTAATAGCCATTCATGGACTTATACTCCATGAACTTATCTAATTCTTTTTTGAACCCAGATATACTTTTGGCCTTCACAACATCCCTGCAAACAAGATCCACAGGTTGACTGTGTGTTGAAATACTTCCTTATGTTTGTTTTAAACCTGCTGCCTATTAATTTCATTGGGTGGTCCTTGGTTCTTGTGTTATGTGAAGGGGTAAATAACACTTCCTTAGTCACTGTCTCCAAACCAGTCATGATTTTATAGACCTCTATCATATCCCCGCTCAAGAGTCTTTTCCAAGCTGAACAGTCCCAGTCTTTTTAATCTCTCTTCATATGGAAGCTGTTCCATACCCCTAATCATTTTTGTTGCCCTTCTCTGTACTTTTTACAATTCTAATGGTCTTTTTTGAGATGAGGTGACCAGAACTGCATGCAATATTCACTGTGTGGGTGTACCATGGATTTATAGTGTGGCATTATGATATTTTCTGCCTTATTACCTATCCTTCAAGATGTTTTCGGAGGACTAGCCACAATGACTCCAAGATCTCTTTCTTGAGTGGTAATAGCTAATTTAGGCCCATCATTTTGTACATATAGTTGGGAGTAAAGGTGCATTACTTTGCATTTATTAACATTGAATGTTATCTGCCATTTTCTTTGCCCAGTCACCCAGTTTTGTGAGATCCCCTTGTAAATCTTCACAGTCTGCTTTGGACTTAACTATTTTGAGTAATTTTGTATCATCTGCAGACTTTGATATCTCACTGTTTACCCCCTTTTCCAGATAATTTCCGAGTATAGTCCCAGTACAGATCCTTGGGGAACCCTGCTATTTACCTCTCTCCACTGTGAAAACCAACCATTTATTCCTACCCTTTGTTTCCGGTCTTTTAACCAGTAACTGATCCATGAGAGGACCTTCCCTCTTGTCGCATGACTGCTTATTTTGCTTAAGAGCCTTTGGTGAGGCTTTCTGAAAGTCCAAATACACTATCCATTGGATCACCCTTGTCCACGGTTGTTAACCTCCTCAAAGAATTCTAACAGACGGGTGGGGTATGATTTCACTTTATAAAAGCTATACTGACTTTTCGCCAACATATCATGTTACTCCGTGTGTATGATAATTCTGTCCTTTATTATAGTTTCAGCCAATTGTCCTGGTACTGAAGTTAGGCTTATTGGCCTGTAATTGCCAGGATCGCCTCTGGTGACTTAAAAAAAACCAAAACCTCAGCATCACATTAGCTATCTGCCAGTCATCTGGTACAGAGGCTGATTTAAGTGATAGATAACATACATAGTTAAGGCTATGATTTAATCATGGAGCCCACAGAAGTCATGGAATCCATGACTTCCAGAGACCTCTGAGACTTCAGCCTGCAGTGACTGGGAGCTGTGGGGTCCCCCTCTGCCTGGCTCCCAGCCATTGGGGGGCATTGGGGCCTTGCAGCTCTGAGCCACAGGGGGACCCTGGAGCTCTGAGCCCCAACAGGTGGTGTGGGCCCGCAGCGCTCCATTTTATCATGGATATTTTTAGTAAAAGTCAAGGACAGGTCACGGGCTTGCCCTGCTCCACCCACCTGGCACTCCTGCTGGGGAGTGAGGGAATCCCTGGGCGTGGGGAGTGGGGGGAGGAGGAGGGAGGGCGGGAAGAGGTGGAGCAGGGCAAGCCTCTGTGCCCGACCCCATTTCCCCAGCAGGACTGCCGGAGGGGGACTGCAGGCGGAAGGGGTGGGGAGGAGCCCCCCGCTTGCTCTGGCCCAGGGCCCCACAAACCCCTAATCCGCCTCTGAGCACAGGCATGTTATTGTGGATTGGCTCCTTATTGAGCAATAAAACTGAGCTCTCCATGGTATTAATGCTGCTCACAAAAGTAATATATTTGTGTAATTATGTCCTCCCTTCTCCCACTATATTCAACTCAGTCAAAAATTGAAGATAAATACTTTTTATCACTAGTGCTGAAATTAATGTCTGTGTGGTTTATGAGGAAATATTTTGCAGTGACTGTTACCAATTGGGGCATTACTCTTCTCTCAATATTTAACAGTTAATTTTATTCAGCATAGGTTTCCCAACAAAGAGCTGCCAAATTAATGCTTCCTCCTAACTTGTTAAAGATCAAAAATAGGAAGAGGCACATTAACAATACCTACAACAAACTACTGCTATGGGAAAAAAAGCCTATAATATCACTCTTTTCTGTGTTGCAGTTTTATTACTCCAAGTCTTTGTATATTTTACAATAGTCTCTGCTATAAACTGGTAAAATAAAGGAGAGTCAATCAATCAGAGGAAATGCTTTTTATAGCTTAAAAATGCTGATTGAAGAAGAATGTATGAAAAACATTTAGTGGCACATCAGTAAGTGCTAAATCCCTTTAGTACAGGAATGTGAGACTTTCAAAAACACCTCAGGGATTCAGGAGCACAATGACATTCAGTGGGACTTGTGCATCCAAATTCACGAGGCACTCAATTTTTGGAAAACATTAAAGCTTTAAAAATGGGGAAAAAAATATATGAAAATGGATCTACTCCTGAAAGACTTCAGAATGATTCCAGCTTAAATAATGAATAGCCAGCGCAGAGAGCTACAGCCTCAAGATTTGCATTCAGAACTATGGTTCATCTCTAAGGAAGCTATGCAGGCTGTGGAACTTCGTTCATGTTTCTACACGTGGGAGGCTGGCCAAAGCCCACGCCCCAGCGTACCATGCCTAGCAATCTATGCAGCAACTCTGAAGATGGCAAGCAAAGAGGTTTATTCCTAAACGTGAAATGTAAGAATGGTCTTAATTTGTCAAATTGCATTCAGTCATCCAAATTCTACTACAAAATGACACTCCTCAACTGAAAAAAATCCATTCCAGCTATTCACCACACCTCCATGAAACAATGGAGGAAGCAGATGTTCCTTGTTTAAAGATATGAAATAGCCAGATACAGGTAAGAGTGTAAGGAGTACGGTTATCATAACCGCCTAGGTATAGTGGTGGGTGCTATCCTTCCGGAAACACTAGGTTAGGTGTAATCTCCTCTCTCCTCTTGAGTTTACAGATACAAAGGGCTTCTGTTCTTCCTATAAACATGACAAAGTACAGTGGGAAGGATTAGTGGTAAACAGCAATAAAATGGTGGTCCACAAACCTCTCCCCCCCCCCCCCAGTTCTGTCAGTTACACTCCTGCAGTTAGGGAAGGGTCTTTACTGCAGATGGGATACTATCTATGGAAAAGTCATATCTGCTATCTACTCATGTTATTGAGCAGCTGGGGATTTTTAAGACTCTGAAAGAGAGATTTGCCTATTGTCTAACAATTAAACTAGATCTTTCTACATGTATCTGACCATGCCGTCCTGGGGAGAAAGCCACTGTCTGTAGGAAAGGCTGGTGGTAATTTTATTTGCAAGAGTAAAGGAACTTTGAAATTAATAAGAAGAGACCAGAGAAGGACAACTGCCTCCCCGAACAAAAGAGACAAAGTTTAATAAACTTGGAAAATACCACATTTTCTGGGGAGAGAGAGATTAAATCACTGTCCAAAATCCCATGACCTCATAGCGAATGTGTTAATGCATTCTCACAACTGCCCCTTCAAAGGGTATAAAGAATATAACCGGCAGACAAAGGAGCCACTTAATACCAGAAGTAAATTCACATACCCGTATGCGAACACAGAAAAATCTTGATATGAGCTTGTTTGAAGCATAGAAGCCTAAAGACGTGAGCATTTATTTCCTGAGCATTTGGTGTTTACCTAGGAAGGTGAGGGGAGTCTTAGACCTAGGTATGTATTTTTTGTGTCATTTACCTTTGATTTGATAGAAAAATTGAGAAAATCCTAATACACTTATTTTCTTTAAGCAGAGGCTTAAGTAGATTTTTTTTAGTGGCTAAGACTGTTTTGAGGAACTTTGTGGCAGTTAATTATTGGGACACAAACCAAACATTTGACTTTGAGGAGAGACAAACAGGGATAAGAGGCACCAGACCTGGAGCACTCAGTCAAAAAGCACAGAGCATAAAACTGATCCCAAGAGATGTTGTCAAGAAACTGACGGCAGCTGCTTAAGGAGCACAGGGTGACCATTAGGAGCGACAAAAGAGGGGAACAAAGACAGAATGATTAAAGGGAGGGGGGTTGGGGTGTGGGCTCTGGCAGAATGATAAAACAGAATGATAAAAAGAAAAAGTGAGAATTATTCAATCTTTCTTAAAGGTTCCAGAAACGGGTTTCATTTTAAAATAGTTAAGGCCAAATTGTCAAAAGCTTTTCTAATTGCACATGTAAAGTCTGAAGATGCCTTTATTAATGCATGTAAAAATCCACATTTGGGACACAAACTGACCTGGATAACTACACACAAATGCTGATTCTGCTCAGCATGTAGAATTTTGCATGCACATATGGATATATTCCCAAATGTTGTTGGTACAGTTAGGAAGGCTTTGAACTTTGAACCATGGACTTCAGAAAAGCAGACTTTGACTCCCTCTGGGAACTGATGGGCAGGATTCCCTGGGAGGCTAATATGAGGGGGGAAAGGAGTCCAGGAGAACTGGCTGTATTTTAAAAAAGCCTTATTGAGGGCACAGGAACAAACCATCCCGATATGAAGAAAGAATAGCAAATATGGCAAGTGACCAGCTTGGTTTAACAGAGAAATCTTCAGCGAGCTTAAACACAAAAAGGAAGCTTACAAGAAGTGGAAGCTTGGACAGATGATTAGGGGTATAAAAATATTGCTGGGCAGCACAGTATGGGGAGTAGGTGAGCAGCCCTCAGTGGTGAAAGAACAGGCTAAGGACTATTTAGAAAAGCTGGACATGCACAAGTCCATGGGACCGGGTCTAATGCATCCGAGGGTGCTGAGGGAGTTGGCTGATGTGATTGCAGAGCCATTGGCCATTATCTTTAAAAACTCGTGGCGATTGGGGGAGATCCCAGATGATTGGAAAAAGGCAAATATAGTGCTCATCTTTAAAAAGGGAAAGAAGGAGAATCTGGAGAACTACAGACCTGTCAGCCTCTGGAAAAATCATGGAGCAGGTCCTCAAGAAATCAATTTTGAAGCACTTGAAAGAGAGGAAGGTGATCAGGAACAGTCAACATGGATTCACCAAGGGCAAGTCATGCCTGACCAACCTGATTGCCTTCTATGATGAGATAACTGGCTCTGTGGATATGGGGAAAGCGGTGGACGTGATATATCTTGATTTTAGCAAAGTTTTTGATACAGTCTCCCACAGTATTCTTGCCAGCAAGTTAAAAAAGTATGGATTAGATGAATGGACTATAAGGTGGATAGGAAGCTGGCTAGATCGTTGGGCTCAATGGGTAATGATCAACGGCTCAGTGTCTAGTTGGCAGCAGGTATCAAGCAGAGTGCCCCGGGGTCGGTCCTGGGGCCAGTTTTGTTCAACATCTTCATTAATGATCTGGATGATGGGATGGATTGCACCCTCAGCAAGTTCACTAAACTGGGGGGAGAGGTAGATATGCTGGATGGTAGGTATAGGGTCCAGAGTGACAGACAAATTGGAGGATTGGGCTAAAAGAAATCTGATGAGGTTCAACAAGGACAAGTGCAGAGTCCTGCACTTAGGACGGAAGAATCCCATGCACTGCTACAGGCTGGGGACTGACTGGCTAAGCAGCAGTTCTGCAGAAAAGGACCTGGGGATTACAGTGGATGAGAAGCTGGATATGAGTCAACAGTTGTCAAGAAGGCTAATGGCATATTGGGCTGCATTAGTAGGAGCATTGCCAGCAGATTGAGGGAAGTGATTATTCCCCTCTATTCGGCACTGATGAGGCCACATCTGGAGTAGTGTGTCCAGTTTTGAGTCCCCCACTACAGAAAGGATGTGGACAAATTGGAGAGTCCAGCGAAGGGCAACGAAAATGATTAGGAGGCTGGGGCACATGACTTATAAGGAAAGGCTGAGGGAACTACGTTTATTTAGTCTGCAGAAGAGAAGAGTGAGGGGGGGGGATTTGATAGCAGCCTTCAACTACCTGAAGGGGGGTTCCAAAGAGGATGGGGCGAGGCTGTTCTCAGTGGTGGCAGATTACCAAACAAGGAGCAATGGTCTCAAGTTGCAGTGGGGGAGGTCTAGGTTGGATATTAGGAAAAACTATTTCACTAGGAGGGTGGTGAAGCACTGGAATGGGTTACCTAGGGAGGTGGTGAAATCTCCATCCTTAGAGGTTTTTAAGGCCCGGCTTGACAAAACCCTGGCTGGGATGATTTAGTTGGAGTTGGTCCTGCTTTGAGCAGGGGGTTGAACTAGATGACCTCCTGAGGCCTCTTCCAACCCTAATCTTCTATGAAAGTATGGCCTACAACATCAGATGATTTAAGCTCTTTGGGACAGGGCCTGGCACTATGTTTTCCTGTGTTTGTACTGTGTCTAGCACCATAGTGTCAGGATGTTGATTGTGGCAGTTGGGCATTGCCACAGTGCAAATAAATATAAAAGTCAATGAAAACAACATTTAAATGTTTGCTTGATGCTTAAACAGATCAAAGTCCTTCAGAACAGCAAGCTGACTTATCTTACATTTGAGTTGGTTTCCTCAGATGCCACAGGCTTGTTGATGCTGTTCACAAACTTGTTCACATGCTCAAAGTGCTTTGTCATCTCTGTTGCCAAAACCATGTCAATAATAGCCTGGCGCAATGTCCGATAATGGTTCCTGAAAGAGAAAAATGAAATTTACTCATGCGGGCCATTGCCAGAGTTAACTGTCTTTCTCCTGATCTCCTCACAACATTCACAAAAAGCATTTTGAGACAGAAATCAAACATAAAATGGACTAACTGGAAAGCAACTCTGGGTATGTCTATACTACCCACTGGATCAGCGGGCAGCGATCGATCCAGTGGGGATCGATTTATCACGTCTGGCCTAGCCATGATAAATCGACCCCCGAACGCTCTCCTGTCGACTCCGGTACTCCACCAGGATGAGAGGCACAGGCGGAGTCGATGGGGGAGTGTCAGCAGTCGACTCAACGCAGTGAAGACACCGCGGTGAGTAGATCTTATTCAGGTAGCTGAAGTTGCATAACTTAGATCGATCCCTCCCCTCCCAGTGTAGATCAGGCCTCAGAACAGAGACTGTAGTTGCATTCATGTTAGCAGGGGTTTTAGTGGCCTATTGACATTTTACATAACTTAAAACTAAATCAATAAAATTACAAGTCATTCATAAGATGCCATAACCTCAAAAGGGATGTGGTAAAGGATCTGTCTGAAATAAGCAGGAACAGGAAGTCACCAGGGCACTCATAGAAATCTTTTTAAATAATGAAAGTTAGGTTCATTCCATACATATGCCAGAGTAATCAATACACAGAATTCAGTATTCCAGGGATAGTAACAATATATTTCCATAACCCCTCCTATTAACTTGGAGTTCTAGTCTGTTGGTTTTTTAAGTAATACCATATTCCACAAAATATGAAACATCTTTACATTTCCAAACATATCATTTGGAATGCTGACATGAGGAAGAAAGAAATTTTTTTTAAAAATTGTCTATTGTATAGTTCTAGAAGTGATCAAGGCTTTTCTGCGAATTTTCTATATTAAACAAAAGTGGCATCTTCAGTGTACGCAAAAGGAATAAAATAAACACAGCAAGCTAACCTATCAATATTCTTGAAAATGTTGCATTTGTTGTCTTTAGCTGTGAGCTGGAACGCCAGTGCTGTATGGTGACTTTCCAATACAGCAGTGTCATTATAAAGTACAGCTAATTCACTTCCTGCATTGCACAGGAAAGAGTTGGTCCGTCCTGGGTGATCCACGTCATGAATCGTGGCAGCTATTAATGCAGCCACCTCATCTAAATGGTCGAGGTTTCCCTGCAAGAAAGAGTAAAACTACCATTATTCATCACGTAGTAAGTAATCACAATAAAATCTTTAGAACATCACTAGGTAAATATCGGAATTCAAATGTAAGCTCTTCAGAACAGAGGCCTTCTCTCCATGCGTGAGCTTCCCACTCACTGAGTGCCAAGAGTACCCTCTCCCCATCTCAAAACCACTTCTTCCATGCAGCTTTTCTACTGTGTCTTCATCCCAGTGATCTCTCTGCAGCTTCTTCTGTTGGAGCTGTTGTGCCATGTAGCATGTCTGTCTGCGACGGCAAGCACCTTGCGGCAGGATTTCTATTGTGTTTTGCAAAGCACCATGCACAGACCAAAATACTCATGTTCTACAATTTCCATCGAAGAATTAAATATCATATTTCTGCCATTGACTTAAGTAAACTGAGATGCAGCAATCCCATTTAAAAATTTAATTTCTGCATCTGTCTTTCAGTTGATTTTGACCATATGACTACAATATATTTTGGGGTAAGGAAACCAGATAACCAAATACTAACTTTTTCCTTTTGCTAGAAAAATGGCTGAAGATGCCATTTTTCAAAGGGTAAACACAGATTGTTTGATAAGTGCTTCAGCTACATTTCTGTGAATAAAGAAATGTTTCTAGAAGCAAGGGATTGGCAAGGTCATTCACACTAGAAGCCTTATAGCATTCAATTTCCTAAAATAACCCTGGAGAAAAAATAATGCCATTACCACTCCTGAGCAGTATTCTCTCTGTGTGAACCTAGGTTTATCGCGTATATCTTTGCGTACATCTCTTGACACCCTCCCCAGCAAAATTTTGAAGAGATTACAGCTGTTGCTAATGAAGGGTGTGATCCTGCAAAGCCTATTTGTTTAATTTCCTTATTCACGTAAATAGTCCTATGGATTTCAGAGAAATTACTTGTGTCAGCAAACACTGCAGGTTCAAAGGTTAGAGCAGACATGGGAAGCTAGGAGCATGATCTACTGGTTGCAAAGATGCCCAGCTCTACTGTGGGACTGTCAAGTAACAAATAGGTTATTTGTAACACGAGGCTGTCATGGACACATCTGTTAATGAACAAATAATCTGATTAGTCCTAAAGTGTGTTTATTCAAGGGTCAAAGTAAAGAATTCACAATGGAAGTTGTACCTTAACTCTCTCCTTTCCGAGAAAGAATGCAGTAGCATGTAAAACATCTGCTGCATGTGTGGAGTTGTGGTACGAGTTGGTGGAATGATAGTTGGCTTCAATCACCTGGAACCAGGCTCGTAGTGTTGCTTCTGAACAGTTTAAAAATTCACAGACCCCAAACCGGGCAAAAACTTTTAAACCCAAATAAACTAATGGCCTGGAAAACAAGTAAGGAGACAAGAATCATGGAAATGTAGCAAAGTAGAAAAAACATACACGTGCATGCAAACAAATTAACAATTTCTGTTGTGCATCATGTCTCCTGTTGGGCACCTTCCCATTTTTTTAAAACAAGTGTAAATAGAGACCATTTAGTTTATCACATGATGATGATTCTTTAAGGCTCTGGTCAACCAGCAGTTAGTTTACTACCCATTCTGTCACTCTTTTAGACTTAATTTAATCTGCTATGAAAAGCATCACAGAGTAAACAGTGTTGTCAACTCTTATGATTTTATTGGGAGTCTCGTGGTGTTTTTCTTAAAACCCCAGCCCCTGGTGTCCTCTGATTATGTGACAATCTCAGCTTTTTTTTTTTTTTTTTTTTTTAAATGAAAAGTCTAATCCTTATGGTCTTTGAGAAGAAACTTGAAAACATGACCCAAGCGTATCCTAACAGCTCATAACCCAGTGGCAAATAAAAAGAACCCTGCTTTTTTTTTTAAAATCTCATTATTTTGGGGGATCTGACTCATGGTTTTTAAATGCCTGAGGTTGGCAATACTGTTTATCAACACTGCTCTGAATAGCTTGGAGCCTAAAGCCACTCCTTCCCTATAGAGATGATGGACCACACTGATGAGATATCCAATGCATAAATTGTGCCTGCTTTGGGAGGACAGGACCACTTTTGGGGAGAGGAGCATGGAAGCCCCATACACTGCTCAGCTTCTGAATTACTGTATTGATGCAGGACCAACTATAAGGCTCTTTAATCTAGTGGATAAAGGCATAGCAGAAACCAATTATGAGATGTTAAAGCCTGGCAAACACAAATTAGAAATAAGGCACACACTGTTAACAGTGAGGGTGATTAACCACTGGAACAAACTACCAAGGGAAGTGGTGGATTCTTCATCTCTTGAGGTCTTCAAATCAAGACTGGATGCCTATTGTAATAACTGGGGCCTGACCTACCTACCCAAAGCATAAGCCTAACTGTGGGAATGTGGATAACATTTTATAGAATGTCACAATAGTTTATAACAAACGTTGATGGGAAAAGGAGACACTCTGAATTAATCCAAACAAAGAGGCCTACTGATATAACTCAAGGACTGTGCTGAATTAAGTCTCGTGAACAAGAGAAGTGTGGGACCAGAAACCAATGGACCAAACTTGGTGTTGAAAATCAGGCTGAACTGGTGGACAAGGGCTATTTCACCCATCACTTCCCTTTTGGGGTCCTTAAAATAAAAGTAGCTGGCTGTCTGGGAGGCAGAAATACAGGAAGGAAGGAGCTCAACCATCATAGCTGGCACCCTCACTATCTCCTGAGACCCACTATGACACCATAGGGCCTTTGTCATCCTGATCTTGAGAAATGACCTGATCAGCCAGAAAGAAGGAGCCAGGGATATGCTGTACAGGATCTAACTACCCAGTGGCTAGATCCTGAACACCATTTGGGGTGTGAGACTTTGATTCCTGCCCCCTCCCCCACTGTGTCCTTTTCCTTCCGCACCTTTTTTCTTCTCTTTCCTATCCCTCTCCTTTTGCCTTCTGCTTAATAAGAGAGTCTGACTTAGCTGGCCAAGACTGTATATTTTGCAGCATTGCTGTAAGCCTGTGACCAGAGAGGCAGCTAAAAGCAATGTTCTAACCAGCCCAACACCACTACCAGTTTGCCAGGTCATCAAGGGGCTAATAAGACCATGTGCTTTGACTGTGTTTCTCCAGCAGCAATGCTGCAAGTGACAGTCAGCACCAGAGATAGAAGCTACATTTTCTTTCTGTGCTGTTCTTTTCCCTCTTGTGAGTATTTGTCTTGTTTTATCTTCTTGGAAACAGGATCAGACTTCAACAGCAACAGCAGCTCATCTTCACTAACTTTCTCCTTTTCTCCCAAAAAAGGACAGTTTTTACCATCTTTAACACCACCTAAGACACTGTCAGATGGGGGATGTGTTTCCTTCTAAAAACTCTGTACAGCTCAGGGAATGGGAATCAGGGATATGTTAAAATGAAAGACCTGCATAATAATTTACATTTGAAATGCTTTAACAGTTTTTTCCTTCTTTTTCTGTAATGAAAGATTAAAAAGCTGTTTAATGGTGTGTTTTCACATGGGACTAGGTAGGCCGAGGCTCTGACCCTGAAACCCTGAGCTATGTTTAACCGTTTATTGTTGTACAGTGTCAGGGTCATGTTAACACCTTTGACTCTCTGGGCCCATTTAGTCTATCAAAGTTAATACAACATGCCTTTCTGGAAGGCATCCTTTATTGAGCCGAATAATTTGTGCTTCACTAGAGGGCTAGCTGGGTAAAACTGCATGGTCTGTGTTATACAGACTAGATGATCCAATAGTCCCCCTCTGGCCTTAAAATCTATTAATCTATTGGGCCCAGTACCATTCGCTCCCCTCCACCTATTTTTTTAAACCCCCAACGCAGACCTGTCCCAGAGCCTCCTCTAATGGGGGTTTGCTGTTTCCTGCAGCACCATGAGCAGCCTTCAGATACAAAATACACCTCAAAATCCTTTGTGGAAGAGTTGGTAAAAAAGGATTCTGTGGGGGCATCTAGAAGGTAAAGGCAGCAGAGTATTCCGAACAGAATGTCTATTTGGAGAGGGAATTGGAGCAGGTAGGGGACAAGATCAAGTGATGAGGAAAGAATCCTGTAGGCCTGTGGGTGTTGAGATGAAGACGAGACTGACAGGGTGAGGTATCTGTACCCTTAGCATGGACACAGACTCTTTCTGGCCAGCTGTACTTGATTTCTGAAAACAGCGTATTGTCACTGTACTACTTTGCAAACAGGTCAACACACACAACAAGGGAGGGTCTCTCTGAAAGACCTATGGCAAAATACATAGTGAAACGCACAGGGTTCCTTTGTGACATAGCTCACTTGACAGCTTCATTTATGCGTATGTATGTGGCGGCTTTCTGTACCTTTTATTTGTAACAGCCTCCAGTTCAAAAATATTAAAGTCCCAGCTTTCTTCATTATCAAGTAGCTGTGCGATACAAGGTGGTACATCGTTGACGGTAATTGGCACTGAAAGGTGACCATGGCTTTGGTTCATGTCTGTCAAAAGAGAATTTGGGAATAAATTATGGATTTTTACAACTTTTTTATTTCATTTGCAGGATCCTTATTAAAAATGAATTACTTCTAAAGACACCAAGTTTAGAAATAACTTCAAGTACTGTAGTTTTTATATAAGTTTAGACATAAATCAAGAAGAGCAAACAAATCAAATGATAACTTTTTATGGTCATATTTGTTTAATTAATATTTTTCTTTTTAATTCTTTTCCAGTCTGGTTTCTACATTTCTCAGATACATGATGTTGATTACTTGAACCTGCTTCAGTTCCAGACTAGAGACATTCTAACACTTGCTCTCAGATTACTGGGAAAACCACTTCCAAAGACAAAATCAAACTGCAAACTAGCTTGGAATTCTAAATCAATGTTTGCAGCCAATGAAACACAACACAGGCAAAAAAAGTTTAACATGGAAACTTACTCTTAGAAAATACATACTCATTTCCTGACAGTCTTCTCAAGCCATCCTGAAATAAAGATTCTATAAGTTGTAGGAAACCATTATCAAGTATAAAGAACGCTTTACACTGTTTCCCCATAGGAACTAGCCCTGAGTACCCAAAATATTGGTCATGTTTTGGTGAGTGCCTCAAGCAGCATGCTTGTTTTCAGTCTTCCAATATAGAGGTAGAAGTAACTACCAAGGGACTTAGAAGCTCCAACTCCACTTTCTTGGAGTTGAAAAGTTTGATAAAAGTGGTAACTGCTACTGCAAGATTTCCTTTTTAATGACAGGTCTAAAAGCAGGGACACTCAGACTATTGAATACCACTGGTAGGAGGTCTCTAGAAGGGTATTCTTTGGTCAACAATGTAATGGCCTCCTCTCATCCCCTTTTCACTGATGGTTGCATGATTTTTTTTAAATTGAAATTCACAAATTTCACTTGTTTTGCATTTCAGTTATGCTATTTCCACAAGCGACCCATTCTGGGGCTCCAGACCAGCATTTGTAGGAAGAGGGTTTGAGATATTCCACTATGAAAATCCAGTGCAGGTTTGGTGTATAGGGCAGTCTGGGCATGATAAAAGGATTGAAACAAGGGCTCCTTAGTAGGTCAAAGTTTAGTTTTACAACTCTTGTGTAGTCATTAACTGCGTCAGGTGTATAATAATTCTTCAGTTTAATTGCAGTGCAGTGATTGGGTAACTCGTTCTTAAAAATTTTCAGGAACTTGGGATACTACCGATTAGGTTATCAATATATGTAGTTTCCAATGGAACTAAAGAGTTATTCACGTAAGAGTAGCAGTGTTTCCAAGCCAACTGACTGAAAAACAGCAATAGTAACAATCTTCATGCTTACTGGTGCCTCTCAGGTCAACTTCACTGGTGTGGCCTAAATGCAAGGCAAGTAGGTAAAGCTGAATTGTAGGCCCTGTTCCCCCTGAAGGTAAAGGCACTATAACTGATGAATCCTCAGTCAGTCAGATGGAAGCAGGGATTCCCTTGCCCCAGTGGTGGAAGAAAGATACCCATGATGTCAGATCAGTTAGCTGATGTGTGTTTAAATTTTCTTTTCCTACTCACAGTCATCAGACCTCCAACAAGATCGCTTGTGTGAGGATCTTCATCTTTGGTACCTAGCTGAGGGGAGTAAAGTTCTGTTGTCCGTAAGATTTCCAAAACTCTGTCCAAAGCCTCTGCTACCGTGACGGGGCTGTTCTCCTGGGCAGTATTGATAATGTTAATAACCTGAGGGGGTGGGAGGGAAGAGTGAAACCAGATTGTTCCCTTCATATTATTACAAAATCTTAATCCCCACAACATTTACAGTGACAGCATTCAGTATACTTCGTTATTTCACACTTTGTAGCGGTCCTATGGTCACCCCAAATACTAAGTATATTATATAAACAACCAGAGTCTAGATTTTCTGAATTTGAATTCCCTCCCCTTACATTCTATTGTTTTGCTGCTTTAAACAGCAGATAGGTGAAGAGAAACCTACTGAGGAACTAAGGGGACCAGGAGCCTGAGTGAAGAGAGGTGTGAATGCCTAGCCTAGGCATCCTTATTAGAAGTTGTGTGTCTGGGCCCAAGGTATTTTATAGACAGGCTAATGGGTGGCAATGCCACCAGACTACTGAGACCCAATAAACTATGGGACTATACAGGTCTCCAGATAAAGAATCCAGGCCAGAGCTCAAACATTGTGATTGTGGAGGCAAAGCTAGGATTTTCTAAATGGCTCTCAATATAAAAGGAAGAGAAAACAGGGACCACACAGATATTCTATCCCATGGCTATGATTTAGAAGGAGACCCCAAAGAGGATATTTGTAACAAAGTAAATAAAATTGAGACACACAATTTCTACAATCCCTTTGTTATAAATACACCCACATATTTTTCTGCAAAGATAGTACCAAACCCTGAGTTTGTGGCATACAGTAGCAGTCAGTGACACATTTTTTTACCTTTGTGATGGGTGCTTCTATTGTCATTGAGTGGATTCTCGCCATCGATGAATACCGACGATTCTGTAAGCTTGGCGCTGCATTTGCATAAAATATACAGATTTAGATTCTGACACTGCACATAACACAGAACACATTTAAATGAGAGAGCCCTATGAGTCACTGGCACATAGGTCATTCCCAACGACAGTCTCTAACAAAATATACCCTTAGCTAGCCCAGGGGTTCGAAGTTGCTTAATCCCCTGCACATGAGGGTCCAGCAGGAAGCTATCAACAGTCACTAGCACCATCACTGCAGCGGATTCAGTTGAACATACTCATTCATAAGCTGAATTTTTTTATAAAAAAGGGAAGCACCAGAGAAGGGGGTCGGCTTATGAACGGGTATAGAGAGGGAGAGGTGGGACACAGCCCCTCCCCCCAACAGAGGGAGCAAGGAGAGGCAGCAGAGCCAGAAGGGAAGAGGCGGGGCCAGAGTCTCTCCGCTTCTGGCCATGCTGCTCTCCCCACAGCCTCCGAAGCAGCTGCAGCTGTGCCGCTTGGCCCCGCCTCCCAGAGCAGGCTGTGGCTGCGCCGCTCGGCTGCCGGAGCACGCTGCAGCCGGGCCGCCCGGCCCAGCCCGCTGGAACATGCTGCGGCCGTGCCGCCTGGTCTGGCCCTCCGGAGCAGGCTGCGGCCGCACTGCCCAGCCTGCCAGAGCAGCTCCAGCCAGGCCAGAGACATCCTCCCCTGGCCCTCCCCAGATAAGGTGGGAAGGGATGGGATGGGGAGAGTGTGGGGGTCCTGGGCTAGGGGTGGGGTCATGTGGGGGGTGGTCACAGGGGTTACTCCCCTGACCCCCAGCTTCCCCACCCCCCCAAAACATTTTCCCCACCAGTTGCTGTCCCGGCCCGTTAGGGTAAGCAGCTGGTGCGCCGGGACACTTTGTTTACTTAGGTTTACCTCCGTGCCTGCAGACGCTCGAGATAAAAACAAGCCCACCAGCAGCTTATCCTGATGGGCCGGGAGCCAAAGTTTGCCAACCCCTGAATTATAGGGTCGGCTTATGAATGGTTCATAAACATTTTCCATATTTACTTATCCATCTTGGGGGGTCGGCTTATAAACGAACCGGCTTATGATCGAGTATATATGGTACATTGGTGCCTATTATTAGGGGCTTGTCTACATGGGAATACTCAGGAAAATTAATCCGAGTTAACTGAAGCTGTAAATTTTAATGAATTAGTTAAAACCACATTAAATCCCTGTGTGGACACTCTCCTTCAGAATTAAAATAGCCTTAATTCAGTTTACCTTTTCTTTCAACTCTCCCTTTGTTTGTTTCACACCCTGAACCCTCAGACTCTGCCTGACCACAACCAGGCTCTTAGCTCTCTGCAAACTAGGATTGCTTGGGACTGTGTGCAAATGAGCAGAAATGGCGAAAGAAGCCTCTAGCATCACCATCCTCGCATCCCATGACAGCAGCCAGCCACAAATGGGATAAGGAGTGAGTCTTAGCCAGTAGCAGTACAGGCCCCCACCCCTGCCCCCACATTGGCCAGTGAAGCTGAACAAGCATAGGAGGAGCACAAGCTGCCTCCTTTCAAAGGGGGCACTCCATCATGCATTCTTCCAGAACCCTCCTACCCCTGCTGCAGCACAGCCACGCCTCACCTTCATGCAGGCTGTACATGATCATGCATCATACTGCAAAGTTAGTGTCTACCGCTGTTTTGGGAAGTACCTCACAATTCAACATAAATGGATAACAAAAACGTTGGAAGAAATGTCAAAGGTCACGGGTGTGTCTCTCCATCAGTAGCTCAGAAGAATGCTATTGCTGTTCAGTGCATCTGTCCTGTTTAACTCCATATTTTGATTGCTCAGGTCACTTGCTTTCTATATTTCTAACTGTTTTCTTTCTGGATTTCTATTTTCTTACCATCGCTGCTTCGAGAGGTTATTGATTTGACATCAATTGATTCTTTCCTCCTGTTCTTGCATCTGAAGGATTGGGATTCTAGAAATATAAAATGACAACAATAATAAATACACTGCTCTTCTACTGCCCCTTCCATCTTAAAATCCCAAAGCTCGTTATCTTCACAGCCCCCTGTGAGGTAGGGAGATATTGCTAGCTCCATTATACAGATAAATGGATGCAGAGACCGAGTAAGGCCAGATTTTTAAAAGATATTTAGGCACCTAAAGATGCAGAGAGGTGCCTAGTGGGATTTTCAAAATTGCCCAGGGGCTAGGTTTATAAAATAATTGAAATCAATGGGAGTTCGGTTTAAATACTTTTAAAATCTTGCTCAGGGCAACTAATACCCATTGAAATCAATTGGAGTTAGGTTCTTATGCAGTTTTGAAAATCCCACTAGGTGTCAATCTGGTTCTTTAGGTGCCTAAATACCTTTGAAATCTGGCCCTTAGTAACTTGCCCAAGATCAACCAGGAAGTTGCTGCACACGAAAGACAAGCTACTTGGTCTCCTGACTCCCAGTTCTGTTCTTTAACCAGAAGACTGTCCTGCCTCTCCACACGGAACTGAGCTGGACATTTTTTTGTTTCATTGAGTATTTATATTAAAAAAGAGTTACAGTGATTAAAAACAATCAAGTCAATTGCTGCCAAGCAATTAGCTACAAACCAAACCACTATTCCTGACATTGACAAGAGAGAAAATTCCCCATCTATCAGACCAAGAAATAGTCAGATAAAACAGATGCACTTTACATGCCTCATGATAATCTCAAAAGGGTAATCTGGTAAAATTCTAGATTTTTTTTTTCAGATACATGGCCACAGTTGACCTTACATTGTAAAATAATTTCCATCTATACATATTTCTAAAATGCCCATCATTGTAGTATCAAACGTGCCAGTCAGTCACAGATCAAAGAGAACTGTTCATAAAGGATAATCATAATTTAAAGGATTAGGACCATCATTAAACTGATATTTATTAACTTCATGTGATGCTGGAGGTATGCATCTAATGTGAACATACAATAGTATAATGTTATAATATTATAATGTACACAGTACTATTGGTTGGAAGCTTAATGGTATATGATTTTACTAAAATGTCTTAGAATTTAAAATAATGTAAACTATAAATATAGTAAATATTGTAAAGGGACTAAAATTGATCAAAAGTTTGTCTTAAGAATGCTCTTTAGATGTTGTGATTCAGTGGCACTAAAAAGTTAGGTCAACCCAACTATGTCCCTCAGAGGTGTGAAAAATCTACATCCCTAAGTGACACAGTTAAGATGACTTCACCCCGATGTAGACAGCACTAGGTTGATGAAAGCATTCTTTCATTGACCTAGCTACTGCATCTCGGGAGGTGGATTACCTATGCCAACAGGAGAACCTCTCCCGTTGGCGTAGGTAGTGTATTCACTGTGTCATCTCTGCTACTGTAGCATATCAAGTGTAGACAAGCCCTGAGAGTAGCTTTTTCCCCATTAGAGGTCCAAGGTTACTTTAAAATCCCAAAATTTCCTGTACAAGAAGGTGACAGGGTTTTATCTTATTCCACACAGTGGTGAAAGTTTGAAAGCCACTTTCCTGAATTTACTGAGTTGCATTAAGGGATCAAGATCCCAGCTCCTCTGTTACATTCTTGCTACTGGTTGTGATGACTGCTACTGATTGGGTTATTACACCTACAAATTGTGCATGCAGCTATACTATCATCCCTTCTCCCCACCTGTTTGTTCACCCACCTGCTAAGTCTTGTCTTTAGGTCCCAATCCTGCATGGATTTATGCAAGTGCTTATTTTTAAACATCTGAGTAATCCTATTGACTTCAGCAGGACGACACACATGCTTCAGCTCAAGCATGTATCCAACAACCCTGTACAGGACTGGGGCCTTAAACTGTAAACTCAACTGAGGCAGGGACCGCCATTTACTATATGTTTGTACAATGCCTAGTACAATGGGGTCCTGGCCTGGCTGAGGCCTTCAGGTTCTAACAAAATGTAAATAAATAATCAAATAATGGTCAAATTCATCACTGGTGTTAGCAGGAGCAACTAGCAAACTCAGTGGAGTTGAGACTGCTTAGCTAGTGATGTATTTGGCCCTATGTTGTATTCTGACCAAATGCATATAACCCAACCACCACCATGGAGAGGCAGGGGAAAGGGGGGATTCTGAGACTGAATGGCTACAAAAAACCCACACTTTTTAAAAAACGAAGAGTGAAACCAGGCACTCTACGCTTACCCCCACTGAACTAAAGTCTTTGCTAATAGGTTAATTCCGTATTTAAAAAGTTTGCTAAATATTGAGATGGAATATCATTAAGGTACAGTTATGCGTCAAAAGTGTGATTTGTTGGCACATAACCATAAACATCCCAAAGCAAGAAATAAGAGGCAACTTAAAATAAAGTCACTGCAAGGAGGTGTGTGAGTTTGAAGCACTAGTCTCGCTTTCTAGAAGAATGAAGTAGGTGCTCACATGAAGAGAGCAAGATGACCCTTGTTGAGGTCACAAGAACCTCAGCAGAGACTGCTGTGTGGTGAAGTCCTGGGGTGGAATAAGTAATGATGTTATAGGTCCAGATTGAGATGCAATGGCAATTTTGGTGGAGGAAGACTGTCCAGCATTGGCCTTTAGCGAACCATCAATGTCTTGTTTGCATGAGCAGATACAGTACATAAAGAAGATTTTATACAAAGGCAACAACTTTAATAGAAAACTTCTGTTGAACATTGAGATGAAGATTTATTTATGACTTGGTGATTAGAAGGTCTCCTACTGTAGATACATTTTCAATGAATCATGACAACATCAAGATTTTCTATTTTCATTGCACTCCATAATAACCAACATGACTTCATGCAGTGTGCCTTCCTGTTCTCACTGAACTCTGTGTCACACTGAGAGGGTGGAATCAAAATCTATCATAGAAGCTGTAAAATATACTAGTAAACAGTAACATTGTGACCATTTCAGCATTCTGCAATTTGAATCACAGGTATTCCCATCTTCCCCTGTTCCCAGATTCTATAGCCAGTAAAGGAAAGGTGGAAAAGAAGGATGCCATTTATTATAAGAACATAGTGTTGGGAGCAAATAGCATAACACAACATGAATCATTTTTATGGCAGTGATTGTAATAGGAACAGGAAATTGCACACAGTTTTACTACTGCTATTACTATCTTACACCATAAAGATCTCAGTGTTTTACAAATATTAATAGACATCCTTAAAAGGTAGGTAAGGGATCACTTCAACCACTACTGGAAAATAGTGACCCTCTAAATGAAACACAGGAGCTATTTAACAGTGCACAGCAACACTACACCATGATTTGGGGCAGGACAGGTTTAGATACTACACCCAAAAACTCTGATGATGGGGGAAGTATAAGAACCTAAGAGAGTCAAACAGAAAAAGGAAGAAAGCTGTATCTGTTTAAAATGGCAGATCATTTAGATCAATAAAAGAGGACAACCCTAAAAACTGCTCTTGTGCCCCTTCCTCCTCAGATAAAGTACTTTTATTACCTAACAGTGCATATTTTCTGAAAAAGTGAATGTCTTAGCTTTATTTCCTTCTCCCACTTCCCCCGGATACTGGGATACATAGAATAACTTCTGTGGCAAACTTTTGGCTGAGAACTTGAACATGATGACTTTCTGCAAGGAGAGTATATGTACAGAATCAGAATCTTAGGACTGGAAGAGACCTCAAGAGGTCTTCTAGTCCAGTCCCCATCACTCAAGGCAGAACTAAATATTATCTAGAACATCCCTGTCTTACCTGCTCTTGAAAATCTCCAACAATGGAGATTCCACAACCTCCCTAGGCAATTTATTCTAGTGCTTAACCACTCTGACAGTTAGGAAGTTTTTCCTAATGTCCAACTGAAACCACCCTTGCTGCAATTTAAGCCCATTGCTTCTTGTCCTATCCTCAGAGGTTAACAAGAACAATTCTTCTCCCTCCTCCTTGTAACAACCTTTTATGTATGTAACTTACTTACATGGAAATTACAAGTAACTGCATAATGAATGCATCTTACATTTCATTCACTAGTAAATTTTAACTGTCCTTAAATGATATAAAGGAAAGTTGAAAAATAGTTAAAATGAATACAATTTGTCTTGTAACCAAACAACATGACATGGGGTAGGAAACCTAAGAAACGCAAGCAAAGGAACCAATGTCAGATTAGGAATTAGAAAGCAGGAATTCCCAACTTTCAGTCCTGTATTCAACAACATCTCATTCTCAACACCAAGAACACACCAGAACTGGTTCTTTAGAGGAGAGTCAGCCATACATAGACAAGTTTTAGTGACCCATTTGCTTTTCTTCCAGCCCTTTAATGGTCCTAACTTAGGGTGACCAGACAGCAAATGTGAAAAATCGGGATGGGGGTGGGGGATAATAGGAGCCTATATAAGAAAAAGACCCCAAAATCGGGACTGTCCCTATAAAATCGGGACATCTGGTCACCCTACTTGGAAGGCATTAGCCCAAATCCTCCATTGGCATAAATCAGTACAGCACCCTTCAGTTCAGGCAGTGGATCTATGCCAATTTATACCAGCTAAAGATCTGACCCACTATTAAATACAACTACAACCGTTGTATTTTAACTCTGAGCACTGGCTAAGTGCTCTATGCCATAAAATAAAGATAATATAAAAGTGGGGACTATTACTCAAAACTTGTTTATAAGTGATACATGTTGTTTAGCAGTACATTGCCAGTTGGCCTCAGTCAGTCATGGGCCAGCCCCTCTGATGGGGTAACCCCATTGGACTGAACAGAATGGAGCTACACTGATTTACCCTAGCAAATAATCTGGCCTCATTGTTTTTTTTAAATGAAGAAGCATATATAGATAAATGATCATATTCTAACCTGCCTGTGAATTGTCTCCTGCATACTTCTCATCACGATGAATCTTGTAGAGCTGAAGTGGTACCAAAAGTAAAATATGTAAAAAGAAAACATTTAAAAGGGTTACATTCAATATGATCCTCAACAAGCATTGTCTGTTCAATTATTTGCAAAAATACTTTTTAAAAGATTCTATAGATATAACTGCATTCTAAGAAGAAAGAGCAACAATGTGAGAGGCAACAAGCACACGGCATAGGAAATTACAGATACTGTTGTGCTTTTATGCATTATGAGTGCTTCTCTGTTTGATGCCTGCGACTGTAAGGGAGCAGACATTCATTTTTAATTGTGTTTTCCTAAGTCAGTCACCCTGAAATACTGACTTCCCGCAATAAAAATTAAAAAAAATATCAGGTACTTTTTGCTTACTCTACCGTAATTTAAAAAACTGCTTTCCTGGTACTGTATAAACCAATTTTGCAAGTACATTTTCAAGGACCAGTGATGCACTGGCCTTGTGAAAAATCTCTTGGGTGGGGAAATTACCTGATTCTGATGAAATTTGCTGCATGTTCCTGGATAATGTTTAATCATCCTCGTTGATCGTAAGATTACTAAGGTCTTTTTTTGCCACTGGAGTGCACCAGATTGCTCCACTCTGTATTTAAAATATTTCTCTCTTCTTGGGCAAGTTATCATCACCCCCTTACTAAGTTTTCACATAAACACCAGATTTCAAATTACACAAATTGAACACTACTCTGTATTATCAATACGCTCTGTATGTTTCCAGGAATAAAGTACACTTCTCAGGCAGAACAGACTTAACAGAATGTAATTGCCACATCATGTTGCCTCATTCTCTGGTTATGGTTTTTAGAAAGTATTTTTGTTGAAGTGGGATAACAAGTGAACAGATCGCTCAGTCCCACAACCCTCCTCTCTACAGGCATGCACAACCTTATTTATGTGTCGCTAATCAAACACTAAAGGGGAAAGTTTGCTGAAGCCCCTTGTTAAAATAATAGTTGGACATTGTATTTTACTCTAGTCACACTAGTAGTAGAGCTGGGTGAAGTGGTCTGTCCAAAACATTTTTTGCCCAAAAATACAGATTCAGGTTAACTGAAACATTGTGTGAATTCACCAAAATTTTTGGTGACCCACCCTAACACCCCTCAAAATTTTTTTTTGAAAGAATCAAAACATGTCAATGTTTTCAAAATGAAACATTTTGATGTTTCGATTAGAAACTACTATTAATTTTGAATTTTACTGTAATTTTAAAAAGATTAAATTCAAAACCAAAACATCTTGTTTGACCCAAAACAAATTCACCCAGTATCACTTTTTTGGTTCAGCCAGCAAACCAAAAAAAAAAAAAAATATCGGTTATTCACAGAGCTCTAACTAGGAGCTCAGTTTTGCCACCCTTGCTCATGGTGATTAGTACCCTACTCTGATCACACTCCTCATCCATCCTATGCCCACGCATTAGGTTCTGCAGGAGCATGAAGTTTATGGTAGTGAGTTGGTAAGTCACCTGACTTGCTACCACTGAGTTACAGGGAATCATATGGGGCTGCACCTAGCCCTGAGCAGCCTGCATACTGTGTCTGACATAGCACGCTGCAATAAACAAATGAAGGAGGAGTCACCAAAGAAAGCAATGGGGTATGCAAATGGACACTGCACATTCCCTAGGTCAGCAGAGGCTAGTAGCATGTACATTCCAAGTGTTTTAACCTGTGTCGTCCACATAGCTGCAGCAGTTTGCCCTGCCAGCTGCATTGAACCAAGGAATGTGGCAGCTCACACAGGACACAAATGGTCAGCTAACCCTCAGTATCCTTTTGGGAAAGAATTGGTGAGCCCAAGGACAGTGCTAGAGCATCCCCAGCCACACTGAGGAGACAGGGCCGCTCAAGGCTTCACAATGCAAGTGAAGGCAGACTTTTCCAAGGACTTCTAGGGTCACTGTAGGCCCCTCTGGGTTGTAATGTCAAACCTGCCCCTTTTACATCCCCAGGGGGGTGCAGTAGAAGCCATCCCCATGCCTTATGCCCACAAAATGTACTGCAAGGGCATGACATAGCTTACACCATTATAGGAGTAGCCTGCACCGTCACCTGGGCTCCACATGGCCTGCCTCATATAGCCCTCAGTGAGCAGTCCCATCAACAGGACTACTTGAGTAGTAAGGTACAACTCTCTGTGGGTGCAGGTGGCAGCACTGGGCCCCAAATGAGGGATAGAGCCTGCTTAATCGTTCACATCCACCATGCTGAAAAGAAGGGGCGGGGGAGAAGAGGCAGAAACAGCTACAAGGAGCCAACTATTTCACAGTGGTTATTCAGCATGAATAATGCCAGAAGGGTTACAATAGCCTAAACAGGATATCCTTGGATCAAAGAATGTTTTGCTGGGTTAGATCTTTGTTATGGCCTAACGCAATATGCCAGGGCAAAGTATTGTGTGAAATGATGCCACGTCAAATGTATCAGTGAAAGCATCTGAGATACTTAACTATCAAATGTTTTTCACAAAAATTTCTGCTGGGGCAAGGAGGCTTTTTTTTTTTTGGCTAAAAAAAATAATTGAAGGAGTTTCGACAAGCTTTACCGCAATGTCGAGGTGATGTTTACCATGCACATCCCACTGCTATAGTGTGTGCAAAAACAGCTGCTGTGGGCTCAAACTGAAAGTTCTCTGGGGAATAGTTTGAACCCTTAGGGAATCAAATTCCTAGACTATACGGACAAAGGTGAGCATTGTGATAATCTAATCTGATCACCTGCATAACACAGGCCATAGGATTTGGGTGAATTCATTCCTATTTGAACTAGAGTACACCTTTCAGAAAAACAGCCAATCTTGATTTTAAAGTGTCTAGTGATGAAGACTCCACCACAACCCTTGGTTAATTGTTCCACTGATTAATTACCCTCACTGTTAAAAACGTGCACCTTATTTCTAGTTTGAATTTGTCCAGCTTCAACTTCCAGCCATTGGACTGTGTTATACCTTTGTCTGCAAAGGCGAAGGCTCTTCAATTATAAAATTTGTTTCCCATACAAATATTTATACATTGCGATCAAGTCATCCCTTAACCATCTCTGTCTTTACTGCACAACTGCGGGGGACACCTCAGTGGTCACCCTGTTTAATAGGAAGCCTCCATCCACTATTGCTGTCAGTGCCCAAGTAAAAGATACATACTAGTTCTGAATACATTCCCCCTTCCCTCAGCCATTCCTCTCCCTGCAGGCAAGAATCCCCCCAGCTGGCCTGAAAGAACAAGGGAGATTACACATTTAATGTTGAGCCAATTGGTTGCTAGGGGAGAGGCAGGTGGGAATTTGCAGGTGTGCAAACCTCAGGCTGTATACTACAAGGCCCCAATCCAACAAAGCATGTATTAAGCCTGTGCTTCTTTTTAAGCACCAGTAATGAATTCCCATTCACAAATCTTTACTATACTATAGTCTTTACTATAATCTTGTACCCAGAAGTACAGTTTTCTATGCACAAATCCTTCATACATTTTTTCTATATGTGACAAGTCTGGTGTACAAATACATACCTTAGAGACTACCACGTAGAAACCTATCTACAAGGACATCCCTGATGAAGTGTAACGAATGGCAAAAAACAAATTTAATTTATTTTCACATTTTAAAAAAGTGGACAATGCATGAGAATGTAAGGAGCTGTGTGTGTCTGTGTGTAAAGTCTGAAGTGTTAAATGCAAGCAGTTTTAGGATATATTTTCACTTGGAGCTGGAGGCGTGTCACCCTCAGAACTCCTGAATCCCAGCTGGCAAGGGATTCACGGTCATGTAACAGCAACTCCTAGCAGGACTGACAAACTCACTACAGCTAACATATTGCTTTCATAGTATTTATCCATAGAGTGTTGTGTAAGATCTTAAACGAAAGCCAGGATCATGCTGGTGAATAATATTGTGTGATGTATGTAGGGATGATATTTAAGGAGCTGTGTATATGTACTGAAAATACATCCTGAGTGTCTGTATCAAGGTATGAGTCACCAGCAGAGATAGGTTTTCACTCAGACCAGGAGTGTTTGTCCATCTAGCAACTGACATGTAAATTAAGCATTGTATTATTTCACAATGGGCTAAGGTTGCCAGGTGTCCTGTTTTCAAGGCTGACAAACTGCAAATGTTTAACCCTTAGGGGGAAATCTTCTACTTTATTAAATAGGAAAGATAAGCACTGATAAGCGTAGACCTAGGATTGTGTTTTACGTTATATCTGTAACCATTTTTGTTTCCACTCATTATCCTTACTCACCATCTCTTAAAACGTAATCCTTGATAATAAACTTATGATTGTTTCACTATAAATATATTTGAGTTCTGATGTTCTAAAGGACCTGATCCTGAGTGGTACCAGTCAAACTGTGTGTGCGCACTATTCCTTCAGGGACAGCTTACCTGGTAATTTCTGTGCGTCCATTGATAGGGGCTGCATACAGCAGGGACCACTCCAAGGACTTGGGGTTTGGTGTGTGCCTATCACTAGCCTGCACCGAGAGGGTGAGGTCTGTGGAGACACGGAAGTCAGTGCTTGTGCTGCCAGAGGCTGGTGGTTTCAGGGAGTTGAACCACAGCTGGCACAGACAAGACTGCTTCACACCAAGGGCAGGTGGTGGTGAGATGCCTCACAACATGGGTACCCCAGAAACGTCACAAGGTGTAAATCCCAGCATGAGGCGACATACCTGCTCTAGCTCTGATTGAGCTAGTGTGCACAAAACAGAGCGTAAATAGTGGTGCAAACTGTGAGTGGGGCTAGCCACCCCAAGTAGGTACCCATCCAAGCTACTACGCAGAACACCATCCTTGTAATAATGTGACTAGATGCCATGACTCATATATTCCATAATTAAAGGCCTTTATTTCATCTGTGACTCTCTCAGCAATAAAAACCATTTGACATCAAGACCATGAACTATGCTTGAACTATAGACGGATTCATACATTATAGACTTATGACCACTTCAGTGGAGTTACTGCAGACTCAAACTGACAGCAAAATGCAGCCCAGTCAATTGCTGATCTTGCTTTTAGGAACAAATTGCCCTTTATGACCATAATTAGATTACAGGGATTGAACAAATGCCCCTGAAGTCCAGTGATTTATTTTTGATATTGGGTCACTGTTCTGGCCCAAATTTTATTAACATATCCATAATCCCCCAGTCTGTCATTCCGTGTGCTATTGTACAGCTCAGCAAGTAAAAGAATGCAGGTTAATCTAGGTACCTCATCATCGGACAAAAACCTACCAATATGAGGCACACTGGTAGGGAGCTCAGCACTAAAAAATAAGTGGAGATCTGCAGAGCCATGATGTCTGCATAGGACAAGATAGCTCAGTGAAGCTTGGAGGCACCACACTACACCATGCATGTTACTGCTGTTTCAAAAGGTAGCTGCATGAGCTTTCTTCAAGTTCCTGCTCTCATGCCTGCAAGCTAACTGAACATGCCCCCTTACCACCAGTCATACTAGGTGCAGTATATCCAGGGTTTGGAAACAACCAGTATGTGACCATATGCCTTAGCTAGCTTTAGAGAGGTGCTGATATCTTGTTTTCCATAATCTCAGCTTTCATTTTAACAAATATAAGTCTCTAGCTGTTACAATTATGAAGAAATCTCAAAAATGCACACCTAGGGTAACCACTGCAGAGACGAGTCTGACTTAAGAACTGAGAAAACAGCGCTGAGAAGAATGAACTGCCCCATTCAGAGAGGGTAGTTCACCATTAGAACTACTTACCAAGGGTCGGGGTAGATTCTCCATCATTGGAAATATTTAAGTCAAGACTGGATGTTTTTCTAAAAGATATGTTCTAGTTCAAACAGGAATTAATTCAGAGAAGTTTTATGGCCTGTGTTATACAGGAGGTCAGACCAGATGATCACAATGTACCGTCTGGCTTTAAAGTCTATCAATCTCAGCATTTATTCATGTGCCCACTGAAAATTTAAATGTCAACATTGTTAACTATTTCATTCCTCATGTGAAAAAGGAGAGGGTGGGTCACAGGTCTGCACCATTTTCTGTGAGTGAGGTCTTGTTTTGATGCCAATTGTGACCAGTGTTTGGATCCCAATCGAAAAGGAGCCAAGCCCAAGGAGCTTAGCAGAGACCATGGATATATTGAAGCTCCCTGGAGAACCAGGCAACACATGATCAGACAGGGAATATCTGCACAGTGAGCGGTATCTTATTTTGTGAACTTGAATACTGTATTAATCACACATCAAAGAAGCTGTCAAACACCAAATGAAATAAACGAGCAGTGTTATCCTCCTGAATCTGCACAATAGTGTGAAAACTAGCTCTGGGAAGTATGTATGGCCCCATGTATCTCAATGGGGTGTTAGTTCCAAAACCAAACAATTTAAATGTCAACATTAGGCTTGTCAACATTAAGGATACACCCACTTTACACTTTGGGAAAGAGTCACTTTACACCCGTGCAGCCCATCTACCTAGGGATTGCTGACCGGTGCCAAAAATCCCTAATGTATACAAGCCACTTGTTAATTATTTCACTCCTGATCAGTTTGACAGAAACATCTCCTAAAATTCTAAAGCCACAATCCCAAAACTGCCTTCTCATACTTTCCTGGATGCCAAACCCCCCAACTACCCCACATCCAGCCTTCAGCTATCCCCTTGACTACTTTTACAACATACTGATGTATTTTCAATAGAAAATCCTGCACCATATTGAAAATTAAAAGTGTAGGGGCAGAAACAATATTTTAATTTAATATTTAATTAAACAACACAGGAGACATTGTAATAATTGTATTTTTTACTTCCATTTAATTCTATAAAAAAGATTCAATTTTAATTTTCTTGAGGCTACAAATGAATTTCCAGTCTACCATACTAATGCTGAACAAACACAGAAGTTGGCACAAAAATTCAGGTTATGCTTGTAACAGCGTACACTGGATCTTGCCTTCCCTTTGTTTGAACCTATCTTTGCCACCAGAGGGTGCAAATCTGCAATGTCTGAATCCATTGAACAAAATCATTCCTCTCAACTTATTACAAAATAGTCTACTTTATAAAGAGCGGTTGAATTGTGGCCCTACCTAAGGACACATTCCCAGCCCCAATGAGCCTGCAATCTAAATAAAAACTCCTTTTGACATTTCCTTCAGTATCGAACAGTGCTTAATATCCTGGTACAAACAAGAGAGGTTCTTAGTTGTGAATTCTAAAGACTAGCTCTTACAGAACCACAGTTCTGTAAGAAAAGATTTTTCTATTGATCAAAGCAAGCTTTATCTAACTTCACTTGAACATAATGGCCTTAGCTTGTTTTTTTCGTAGGGCCTTTAAGCCTCCATGGGTTATGCTTTCTTTTAGGCCTTGATCCTCAAACCTCAAGGGCAGACCCCATCAGCCTTGTAGAGCCCCCGGAAGTAACATGTCAAGGGAGATGTAAAGGGGTGTCAGGGTCTGCCCATGATAATTAGCTTGAAGGCTGAGGTGGGCTTTGTTTGCAAATAACTATTCAAATATCAGAAATCAAAACCTTCATAATAGATGCTGCTGCCAGCTCTGCCTAGAATATGCTCAATGTTAATTCAGTTTTAGATCCAAGGTTTTATATACAAGGTGGTTTTATATCTACACTTTTCTGCATATTTTAACTGACTTGTGTCGATCAGGTCAATGAACAGAGAGACTGAAGACTACAGAAAAACAAAAATGAACCGCACAGGATTTTGTTCAAATAAGGGTACACTGCCTTCAACGTTTTTTAAGAGTATCTGACTTTATCTTTTTGTTTTAGAAGTTGTCTAATATACCAGTTGTAAAGAGAAAAGTGGCAAAAGGTTAATGAAAAGGCCTGATAACACAGACATATTACACATTACAAAGGAAATACAGTACCTGTTTATTGTTTTCATTGGTACAACACAGCTTCTTGATGGACACAAAATGTCTAATTTTTCTAACAACACAAATAATTGATTGTTATTCAATTGAATGGTTAAGACAGAAGCAAAATGACATGATTCAATTAGCACACTATTGGCCCTGCTGTCTAAAGCAGAGACCTTAGTGACCATATATGAAAACCAAAAGCATAAACGTATTACCAGGTGAAGAGCATTCGTTATATTTCACAGCCAAGTTCTGCCCTTGGATACTCATGTCATTAACTCCTGTGGTAGGAGCATATGCACATCTGAAGGAAGAATGTGACCCTGTGCATAATACGCTGCAATTGTGTGTACATGCAAGCATGTGTACCCATGATGAGAGGAATAGGAAGCCTTTACTCAGACTAATGATCCCCATGAATTGTTCACACTCTGGATTTTGGAGAAGGTAATTTTAAAAGTTGTTTTTATTCTTTTCATGTAGTGTTCACCTAAACATTGGATTTTTGATACGTTTGACACATTTGGCAGTTTTCTGTATTAGTGACGTTGTTACACTTCAATATAATTGCTATTTCTCCTCTTCCCCCTCCCCCCTAGTTTTACATGCAATTCTTTGGGCGACAATCTGCGCTGACGTACACAACGAGCAATTGCATGGACTTCAGTGGGGCTGCAATGGATGTACATCACAGAATTTCACCCTTGATTGTTCAGCTTTGATAATTTGTTATTGATTCCCTAGGCAGAACACAAAGAATAAGCAATAGCTTACTGTACATTTATCTATGTCACTCTATTACTGAGCACATTGGGGTTTCCATACCAAGCTCGCTGGGGATATAAAATAGTTTGGTTAACACACCACACAAAATAAAGTGTACCTTTTGGGTAACTTACCCTCCCTGACCAATCACAGGTGTTATCCTCACATGTTGTTGGATACTGTCTCCTGATTTTCTTCTTGCATAGTAAACCCCTTGCCATTCCTAAATCAATGTAATGAAAACAGCTTTCAAGGATATTCCAGGTCACATTTAATTAAATAATATACTAGGGTTGTCGATTAATTGCAGTTAACTCACGCGATTAACTCAACAAAATTTATCGCGATTAATCACAGTTTTAATCACACTGTTAAACAGTAAAATACCAATTGAAATTTGTTAAATATTTTTGGATGTTTTTCTACATTTTCATGTATATTATATTCTGTGTTGTAATTGAAATCAAAGTGTATATTATTTTTGATTACAAATATTTGCACTGTAAAAATGATAAACAAAAGAAATAGTATTTTTCAATTCACCTCATACAAGTACTGTCGTGCAATCTTTGTCGTGAAAGCGCAGCTTACAAATGTAGATTTTTTTTTGTTACATAACTGCACTCAAAAACAAAACAATGTAAAACTTTAGAACCTACAAGTCCACTCAGTCCTACTTCTTGTTCAGTCAATCGCTAAGACAAACAAAGTTTGTTTGCATTTACTGGAGAGAATGCTGCCCTCTTCTTATTTACAATGTCACCAGAAAGTGAGAACGGGCATTTGTATGGCACTTTTGTAGCCGCCATTGCAAGGTATTTACGTGCCAGATATGCCCCTTCATGCTTTGGCCACCATTCCGGAGGACGCGCTTCCATGCTGATGACGCTGGTTAAAAAAATAATGCATTAATTAAATTTGTGACTGACCTTGTTGGGGGAGAATTGTATGTCCCCTGCTCTGTTTTTATCTGCATTCTCCCGTATATTTCATGTTATAGCAGTCTCGGATGATGACCCAAGGCATGTGTTCATTTTAAGAACACTTCAAGTGCAGATTTGACAAAATGCAAAGAAGGTACCAATGTGAGATTTCTACAAATAGCTACAGTACTTGACCCAAGGTTTAAGAATATGAAGTGCCTTCCAAAATCTGAGAGGGATGAGGTGTGGAGCATGCTTTCAGAAGTCTTAAAAGAGCAACACTCTGACACGGAAACTACAGAACCCGAACCACCAAAAAAGAAAATCAACCTTCTGCTGGTGGCATCTGACTCAGATAATGAAAATGAACATGTGTCAGTCTGCACTGCTTTGGATCGTTATCGAGCAGAACCTGCCATCAGCATGGACGCATGTCCCCTGGAATGGTGGTTGAAGCATGAAGCGACATATAAATCTTTAGTGCATCTGGCATGTAAATATCTTGCGACGCCGGCTACAAAAGTGCCATGCAAATGCCTGTTCTCACTTTCAGGTGACATTTTAAATAAGAAATGGGCAGCATTATCTCCTGTAAATGCAAACAAACTTGTTTGTCTTAGCAATTGGCTGAACAAGACATAGGACTGAGTGGACTTGTAGGCTCAAGTTTTACATTGTTTTGTTTTTGAAGGCAGGTTTTTTTTGTACAAAATTCTACATTTGTAAGTTCAACTTTCATGATAAAGAGATTGCACTACAGTACTTGTATTAGGTGAATTGAAAAATACTATTTCTTTTGTTTTTTTACAGTGCCAATACTTGTAATCAAAAATAAATATAAAGTGAGCACTGTACACTTTGTATTCTGTGTTGTAACTGAAATCAATATATTTGAAAATGTAGAAAACATCCAAACATATTTAAATAAATGGTATTCTATTAATGTTTAACGGTGTGATTAATTTTTTTGATTGCTTGACAGACCTATAATATACCCATGATTATTTTTTAAATCATAATCAGTGGAGAACCTTTCAGAGCACCATGTTTGACACATATTTTACAGAAATAATTGTGGTGTGAAAGTTAGCCATGCATTTCTTTTGAAAAGGAGTTTATATATAATTCCTACAATTTCTCTTAGCGGTACCTACTGTGTTTCCCTCTACTGACCTCCAGCAGGCAGCATCCTGCTCCACCTCTATCCTGTTTCCACTGTATGTACCTAGGGCCTTTCAGATCAGCACAGGGAAGGGGCAGAATTTGTTAGTGACATGCTTTACTGCATATTTTACAGACTTTTTTTTTTTTAACATTAATTTTACATTATGGATATGCCCTAACAGCTCCATAATTAAGGTCATAAGAAGATAAAAATCAAGCTGGTCAAAAAAAGTGAAAAAATGTGTAATGAAAAAAGGACTCCAACACCCTCCCTCCCCCCGCAAAAAAAAGAAAGAAAAACAAAAACTAAAAACTAAACACCTTTCAAAACTGGAAGGTTTTTCAGCCAGCTCTATACTGGGTAAACAAACAAAAGCAAACCCAGAATGAATTTTTCATGATACTTATGGGGGGGCAGGGGAGTCCCTTTTCCTGTTGGAAAAAGTTAAATTTTTTCAACTAGCTCTAGATTGGAATTTAAAGCAGGATGAAAATCCCTCTGTTTCATACTAATGATTGAATTATGCTCTTAAATTTAACACAATAAGTCTCCAGAAAACAATTTAACACAATATTTTTTAAATAACTAACACCAGTAGGAACATTTTAAAAAGTTATTTCACTTTGAAATTCCCTTCACTTTCCACCCTCAGGAGCCTCATTATTTTTAAGATCCCTCTACCTAAAAAAAGAGTGACCAGAGATTCCAGATTTCACACAAGCACCGACAGTAACAGTATCTCAGGGCTAAGGTGGATTTAAACTTTTAAACAGACTTATTCTCCTTATTCATCATAACCCACTTTAGCCCAACGAAGAAAAGTCAACAGGCCAGCAGTGTTGCTAACTCTCATGATTGATCATAAGTCTTCTGTTTTTCTTAAAGATAGGGTCATGTGATTACATGAGAATCTCAGCTTTAATTTAAAAGCTTCTAGCCTTCATGGTTGTAGAGAAGGACTGGAAAATGTGACCAAAAAGTCTCAAAAAACAGAAGGAAAATACCCTCCCCCCCCCCAAACAATTAGTATTTTAAAAATCTCATGGTTTTTTAAGCCAGTCTCATGGTTTTTGACTATCTGAGGTTGGCAGTATTGAAAGCAGTCAGATTTGCCAGCTAGCTTCTGTTCTCAGAAGCTGTCTGGTCTGCCTCCCTAAGTCCTTGCTGTGCTGATCCCATACTCCCTTTACCAGTCCTGAATGGTGAGACAGGCTCACTCATTAGGAAATCCTGACCCTTCCCAATCCTGCTGTTTATCCTCATCCTCCCTGCAGATCATTGGCTGTTAAGGTCTCCACCAAGCACTGCTCTCTGGTATCTCTAGGAGCAGACTCTGGAAGTCACAGGCTAGTGTTTGGGGGTGGGTCTGTGCATGGAGGGAATCATGGGGTTAGGGCTATGGGTGGATCTGAATCTCTCCCATTTAAGTGAAGATAACAACACCTATTGACTTCAATGTGTGCAGTTTGGGTCAAAAGTGACGTCTCCACAATAAGAAATCAACAAGGTCTGTAAGCTTTGCTGGTTGCCTCTGGATAGCCCAAAACTGAACAACAGAAGTCACTTTTGGCATCTGTAGATGAGCTCTCTATTGGAATATGGCACACTGGGAACGATCTAGTAGGAAATGCCATTTTCATGGCCAGACAGACAAGAACTTTAAATGGTACACTAAAGAGTAATCCCAGATCCTGGGCTGTCCCTGCGTTGTGTTTGGTGCAGCTTGGAGCAGGGAGAGGAGAAGGTCAAAAGGCATCATTAAGCCACATTTATCATCCCCTGGCCTCCCAATCTTGGGGCAGCAGACTAGCAGTCCAGCCCCTGGCATAAAGTAGAGCAGCCTCTAGGCTGCTCCACTTTGTGCTGGCTGCCCACAGGGCAATTAGGGTAGATGGGCCTCATCAGAGCACAGGGATTCCCTTTGTAAAGGGGACTCAGAGGTGGGTGTCATTGAAGCAGTGGCGCTGTGCCACCAGAGGATTCCCCAGAGGACTAGATTCTCAGGTTTGCCAGTTCCTTTGTAGAGCAGGGACCAAGGTCTGGCCCCACATACATGATTTATCAGAAGAACTGGGACATGTCACATTTTCAGTCCAGAAGAACATAACATGGCAGCATAGAAATAGAATATTTTGTGTAATTTTATCATTATTTACCTACCTTTCCTTTTTTGATACACATATTGATAGTGTCTAAAAGGTCTGCACGGTTTTTATCACTTTTTGGTAGCTCAGTAAGCTCCTTTCCCATAAGCTCTCCCTTGTGATAGCCCATCATCCGTTCAAAGGCTGGGTTAACATACTGTCAAAATAGAGGTCCTTAAATTTTAGTCCAGCAAGTACTTAGAGAAAAGCTGTACTCAAACCTAAATATAAAAATGTTCTGTGATACCAAGTAAAATGCCCTACTGTACATTATACCAATAAATTTTTGCTATAAGAATGCACATAGTATGGCCCAGACTATTCCTCTTACGAAACCAATGAACTTGCTGATGGGCCTGACCTTGCTCCTGCTGAAGTCAATAGGGTTTTGAATGGGCCCTAATTCGTGTGTAACATGTGAAGAAGCAGAAATAAGACAAGGGACTGCAAATTAATGCAGAATTTGTCCAAAGTTCTTTAATTAAAAACCAAAAACAAACCAACATATCTTATTATTCAATATGCCAGAATTAGAGCTGGGTGAGTTATTCATAGCAAATAATTTAGTCATTTTCTCTGCCAATTATCCATTAACTGATTTTTTTTTTTAAAAACCCCTACAAATAAGTGTCCGTGGGTATTAAAGACACAAGATTCTTAAACAATCAAACTTACTCACAAAAGTTTGCATCAAACAAATAAAAAGGCTTGCAAGTGCTGTACTGCTAAAGCAAAGACAGGATTTTCATTCCAAAGAATATCCTCAACTATTGCCATATTTGCTCAGCGTTAATGGATCTGTAGCTGAAGGCCTAAAGTATGTCCTGTGAAAACAGCAATTTGAATTCTGATGCTACCAGTCAAATTATGTATTGCACAACTGCTGTAAATGTTGTCCATTTTCTGGAACTTGTATTACATCACATTACAAAGTGTCCCATTTTGATTTCCACTGTTAGCCATGCTAACAGAAATAACAAGCATCAAGGAATCATGAGGAAAGACAGTGAAAGGGAGAAATAGTGGGGGGAAATGGCCTTGCTATTCATCCTGCACATCAGAGATAGTCTGTATGAGGCCATAACCACACTCTCATGTAGTGGGGTGTCCATCCTCATGCTTTTGATGCCAAGTATCATGGAAGTGACAAAAATTACAAAAAAGTTCTCAAATTAGGGAGAGGAGAGGGGCAAAAGAACAATGAAATAAAAATTATATAAATACTTGCCTGTCAAGGCCATCTTACTCTGTTATGTACTATACATTATGTACTATATGTTATGTACTCTGTTATGTACTATGCTGTAAATGTATTACTTTATTAGGATTTTTCACAATCAATTTTTCTGGCTTTGTATTAAGAAGTCATAATGCAAAATATTGGGGACAGCTTTTAAATCATATTTCTGATAGCTCAATGAAGGAAAGACTTTACATATACAGCAAATAGTAATATGCAAAGAAACAAGTAGATCATCATATTTGCTTTCATTTATTAAAGCTTTCCAACAGGCAATGAAATCAAAACATGAAAATACAGCAAAGCATAAGGAATAAAGGAGACAGATTTTCCATACCTGAATAACATGATCTTCACTGGTTATTTCTATAGCTTCATGACAATGTTCTAGTGCTGTAAACACTGAATTACAAGCCCTGCAATTAGCAAATGAATCACATTAGTTTTACCAATATTACAATTGTCACTGGTAACTATAGTATGCAATTACGCTGTATTTATCAGTGGGTGATTCATGTACAAAATCTGTTTTGACAAAACTATGTAATCATCTCTATTATAATAACTGAAAATTCAGTTTTCCAACATTTCTGACATTCAAGTGTTTTTATTGTTATTCACAATATAAAAGTTACCATGGGTACTACCTCTTCTTAATAGCAAGTTCTCTTTTCTGAGCACACTTTAAACTGAACAACCAGAGTGTGTATGGGGGGGGTGTGTATTATTGGGGAAACAGTGGATGTGAAATTTTATAAAGAAGTCTGCCTTCCAGTTTGGGTCTCTACAGAAGGCCTGTGGCACTGCTAATAAAAGGCTGGACAAATTTCTGTTCAGTGTTTCAGAACAAGTTGAAAGCATGAAGCCATTTCAGTGGCTTAACACATGCAGAAGATACTCAGCATTTCTGTTGAGCTGACAATCTTTTATATGGCAGATATTAGTTACATTCATTACAACATTAAGTATGCAAAAACAAAAACTGTAGTGCTTTAGATTATAGTTTAGTCAGGGCCAAGGTTAAAAAAGCAACATTTCAGTTTTCAGGCATGCGTATCTTGCGAACAATACACAAATTGCCAAGGGAACCCAACAAGAGTCTCTCCCGAATTGATCACCACTTTATAAAGGATGCCCTAGCAACCAAAACAGCTTCATTATGTATGTTTTTTTTTGTATCACATAATACAGCTAATTTAGTTTGAAGTGTTGGGGGGCCCCCTTGCTGATCTACTAGTAGCTAAAAGAGACATGAAGTAAGTCTCCCTGCAAGAAAACAAATTGGAATGTTTTAATTGCTCCCATGTTATTATTCAGACCAAAATATTTGGTTTCAGTAACTTTAATAGGGGCTCAAACCAGAAATTCAAAATTTTTCTTTGATTTGTATGTAACTCCTGCTGAAGTCAATGGGCCAAATCCTGGGTCCTTTGGAAGGATTCAATGGCAGCAGAACCTGCCAAGTTCTTTTGTGTGGAGAGGGTCCAAGCTAGGAAGACAATACTCTCCCTCCCTTACAGTGATCATATGTCCAGTCTTAGACTTTCATACGGCTTCCCATGGGTCCTAGGAGCTTATTTCAGGACACCTGAAATATCTCAGTTTTCATTTCAGCTGTCAACGTTCCAAAAAACACCAGTAAGCCTACAAATGTTTGTTCAAGACATATTGCTATACCAAGCAAAAATTGCTCTTTGTTTACCAGAAACAAACAGTCCCATGAAATGAGTGTGATGAAAAGCATTTGGAGTGAAGAGAAAAGTCAAGTGAACATAAACACCATCAAACTGTGATGCTGGCAGACCTGGTGCCAGCTCATGCCAAGGCCCCTAGGCCTCACTGAAAACTGACAAATGATTAACTGGAAACCAGTCTGGCTCATCTGTGTGTTAGCATGGTTAAAACAGATGTTAAGTTTATAAGGCCTAGTCTACACTAGGAGTTTATGTCGAATTTAGCAGCGTTACATCGAATTAACTCTGCACCCGTCCACACAACGAAGCTATTTAGTTCGACATAGAGGTCTCTTAAATTCGACTTCTGTACTCCTCCCCAACGAGGGGAGTAGCGCTAAATTCGACACGGCCATGTCAAATTAGGCTAGGTGTGGATGGAAATCGACGGTAATAGCTCCGGGAGCTATCCCACAGTGCACCACTGTGTTGACGCTCTGGACAGCAGTCCGAGCTCGGATGCTCTGACCAGCCACACAGGAAAAGCCCCGGGAAAATTTGAATTCCTTTTCCTGTCTGGGCAGTTTGAATCTCATTTCTTGTTTGGACATCGTGGCGAGCTCAGCAGCACTGGCAACGATGCAGAGCTCTCCAGCAGAGATTGCCATGCAATCTCAGAATAGAAAGAGGGCCCCAGCATGGACTGATCGGGAAGTCTTGGATCTGATCGCTGTGTGGGGCAATGAGTCCGTGCTTTCCGAGCTGCGATCTAAAAAATGGAATGCAAAGATCTACGAGAAGATCTCAAAAGCCATGGCAGAGAGAGGATACAGCCGGGATGCAATGCAGTGCCGCGTGAAAATCAAGGAGCTGAGACAAGGCTACCAGAAGACCAAAGAGGCAAACGGACGCTCCGGATCCCAGCCCCAGACATCCCGTTTCTACGAGGCACTGCACTCCATCCTAGATGCGGCCGCCACCACTACCCCACCACTGACCGTGGACTCTGAGGATGGGATATTGTCGACGGCCGGTTCCTCGGACATGTTAGCGGACGGGGAAGATGAGGAAGGAGATGAGGAGGACAAGGCTGTCGACAGCGCTTACAACGCTGATTTCCCCGACAGCCAGGATCTCTTCATCACCCTTACAGAGATCCCCTACCAACCGTCCCCAGGCGTTAACCCGGACACAGAATCAGGGGAAGGATCAGTCGGTAAGTGTTTTAAACATGTAAACATTTATTTTTAACAGAACAGGAATATTAACAATATTAACAATGGGTTTGTCATGATTACTTTGCCACAAGTCTACGGCTTACCATGTCGGCCTGCTACCCAAATTCCGCTGTCCTGCCGCGCTTGTCTGATCTGCACTGCAAGACCCCAGGCACTGAATGCGAAGGCCGAAAATTCGACCTTGTCCTGAGTGCGCATGTGATAGGTGCTGTGCATGGTCTTGTTCACAGAGAAAGACTATATTCTTTGTTCACCAAAAAATTTATCTTTCTGAGGAATTCACTCCCTTTTTCCCATCCCACAGCTGCGACTGTCTCCCGACCTACCCTGGCATCACACTCCCAGAGGCTAGCGCAGATCAGGCGTAGGAAGAAGAGGACACGGGAGGACATGTTCTTGGAACTTATGGTCTGCTCCCGAGCCCAGGCAGCCCAGCAGACCCAGTGGAGGGAGAACTTGTCCCAAATCCACCGATCACACATTGAACGGGAGGAGAGGTGGCGGCAGGAAGACCAGCAGGCGACTCAAATGCTGCTTGGACTAATGAGGGAGCAAACGGACACGCTCCGGCGCCTTGTGGATGTTCTGCAGGACCGGAGGCAGGAGGACAGAGCCCCGCTGCAGTCTCTCTCTAACCGCCCTCCCCCGCCACAAAGTCCCATACCCCCCTCACCCAAAGTCCCAAGAAGGAGGGGCGTCAGAGTCCGTGAAAACTCTCACTCCACCCCTGCAGACTGCTCAAGTACCAGAAGGCTCTCATTCCCCAAAATTTGATAAGTCCTTTCCTTCCCGCCTCACCCAAGCCCCCGTCCCAGTTTCATCCCCCAGTTTCATGTGTAGTTGCTAATAAAAAATACGTTTCTGTTAATTACTGTTTCCATCATGTTCTTGTAGAGGAGAGTCTGTTTGAAGGGGGGGAAGGGGGTTGGTAATTGGACAGGACAGTCACCTTTACCAGGGTACAGACGCAGGGGCAGGTTCAGCAGCAGGGCACACACACATTGCAGTCACTAGTTACCCTGGTCAGTCTGGGAGGTGGTTTTCGTGTTCTGTAGGGGGTGGGGGCTATGTGACTTTGTGGCGGGGGAGGGCGGTTAGAGATCTTATGCAGCGGTCCTTATCCTGGATCACAGAGCCACGCAGCAGGGGATCTGTAACCATCCTCCCCCTGCCACAAAGTCACATAGCCCCCACACACAGAGTCCCGAACAGGAACGGTGGCAGGCTCCGTTGAAACAACCAGTCCACCAGTGCGGAGCCTGTCATTCCTCGAGTTTAGAAGCGTCCTCTGCATCACTACACTACACCCGCTCCCCACCACAGTCTGCATCCCAGGTTCAACACTTTACCGCGAAAACAGTAATAAAGAAAACGGTGTTCATTAACAAATTTCAAGTGATTTTATTTTTAAACGTGTATTGGAAGGGGGGGAACGGGGTATGTAACTGGAGAGGATAGTGAACATTAACCGGGTAAAGAAAGGGGGGCAGGTTCAGCTTCTCTGTAAACAAACTTAATAGTCACAGGTTACCCTGCTCACTCAGGAACCTAGCTTTCAAAGCCTCCCGGATGCACAGCGCGTCCTGCTGGGCTCTTCTAATCGCACGGCTGTCTGGCTGGGCGTAATCAGCAGGCAGGCTATTTGCCTCAACCTCCCACCCTGCCATAAAGGTCTCCCCCTTGCTCTCACAGAGATTGTGGAGCACACAGCAAGCTGCAATAACAATGGGGATATTGGTTTCGCTGAGATCAGAGCGAGTCAGTAAGGTTCTCCATCTCCCCTTGAGACGTCCAAAAGCACACTCCACCACCATTCTGCATTTGCTCAGCCGGTAGTTGAAGAGTTCTTTTTCACTGTCCAGGGCGCCTGTATAGGGCTTCATGAGCCAGGGCATTAGCGGGTAGGCTGGGTCCCCGAGGATCACTATAGGCATCTCCACATCCAACAGTTATTTTGTGGTCTGGGAAGTAAATACCTTCCTGCAGCCGTCTAAACAGACCAGAGTTCCTGAAAACACGAGCGTCATGAACCTTGCCTGGCCATCCGACGTTGATGTTTGTAAAACGTCCCCTATGGTTCACCAGTGCTTGTAGCACCATTGAAAAGTAGCCCTTTCGGTTAATGTACTGGCTGGCCTGGTGGTCCAGTCCCAGGATAGGGATGTGAGTTCCATCTATAGCCCCACCGCAGTTTGGGAATCCCATCGCGGCGAAGCCATCTATGATGACCTCTACGTTTCCCAGGGTCACTACCTTTGAGAGCAGTAGCTCAACGATTGCATTGGCTACTTGCATCACAACAACCCCCACGGTAGATTTGCCCACGCCAAAGTGGTTCGCGACTGACCGGTAGCTGTCTGGTGTTGCAAGCTTCCAGAGGGCTATGGCCACTCGCTTCTGGACAGTCAGGGCTGCTCGCATCCGGGTGTCCTTGCGCTTCGGGGCAGGGGACAGCAACTCACAAAGTTCCAGGAAAGTCCCCTTCCGCATGCGAAAGTTTCGCAGCCACTGTGATTCATCCCAGACCTGCAGCACTATGCGGTCCCACCAGTCCGTGCTTGTTTCCCGGGCCCAGAATCACCGTTCCACAACATCAACATGACCCATTGCTACCATGATGTCCTCGGCGCGGGGTCCCGTGCTTTGTGACAGGTCTGTGCCACTCTCAGACTTCAGGTCCTCATCGCGCTGCCATAGCCTCCTCGCCCGATTTCTCAGCATCTGCCTCTGGGAAAGGTGGATGATAAGGTGCGAGGTGTTGACAACGGCCATAACTGCAGCGATGGTCGCAGCGGGCTCCATGCTCGCAGTGCTGTGGTGTCCGCGCTGTCACTGACCAGAAAAGTGCGCAAACTGATTTCCCGCCGGCGCTTTCAGGGAGGGAGGGCGGGAGTGACGGTTGGATGACGACAGTTACCCAAAACCACCCTCGACACATTTCTTTCCCCAGAAGGCATTGGGAGCTCGACCCAGAATTCCAATGGGCTGCGGGAACTGTGGGATAGCTGCCCACAGTGCACTGCTTCCAATGTCGACGCTTGCCCCGTTAGTGTGGACTCACAAAGTCGAATTACTGTCCTTAGTGTGGATACACACGTTCGACTTTGTAATATCGATTCCACATATTCGATTTAAGTAAAATCGAACTACTCTCGTAGTGTAGACATACCCTAAGAATGTGTTTAGTATTTGGACTTTATGAAATCTGAGTTGTTGCATTAATTAATCTCACTTACATCACCTCTATCCCATGTTATAAAGGTAATATTTAAATGTTTGCCCTGTAACTATAAAGGTATTAGCTATGAAGCTGGACACCCCCTACAGTCAGGAGAGAAGCATTACCATGTATGAAATAGTTTACCACAAGAGGTGTCATCTCCTGCCCAACAAGAGATGGCCTATTAGACGAACCCTTGTGGAAGATCAGTGGACAAAAGGCTTCATTGATTGCTCCCTCTACCCCCATGAAGAGGGGATGTGCACAAACCCTCATCCCATCAAAATTGGAACTCTGGGGGAAAGGGAATAACAATCCCTGATATGCATCACTATGCTGCTTGGAATTTGGAGAAGGTGACATTTCTAAGCTTAAACAAGGGATCCCCAAGCAGATTAGCTTGGGTTAGATCTAAAGGACACAGAGTTTGCACATTACAGCAGTTTCTATTACCCTTTGAAACCTATGACTGTAACTCATGCGAGTGTATGTTTACCTGCCTTAAACTTGCAAATAACTAGGAAAAAGAAATAAGAGTTAATAAATCTTTAGTTTATTATAGGATTGGCTACCAGTGGTGTCTTTGGTGAGAGATATGTGAGGTCTCTACCAAGAGCCAACAGCCTACTGATCATAATAAATCACTGTGAAATGTATGTACAGACAATACTAAAGGAGTTATGGGTCTGTACAGAAAATTATTTTCTTGAAGCAAGTAACCAGGAGGTGACATGTCTCAGGTTACTTTCAAGCAGGATGTAACCGAAGCTTCTCTCTCTGTCTGGTCATCTGTGTATTGGGCATTGCATATCTCACAATGGATGTCTGTTTGCATACTGAGCCAAATACTAATCAAGAAATTGCAAAATCTTCAAGAGAGGAAATTTTACATCCTGAATCTTTCACCGAGGAGGCAAGCGGACAGCGTGACTTGTCTCATGAATGGAAGTTCACATCCAAGCCTGTCTGTAAAACACTTCAAGGGCTTTGGGTGAGCATTGCTCTGTAAGACATGAAAGTATCTAGTTAAGCAAGTCTAGGTTCTAGAATATGTGTTATGATTTTGATACATAATCAACTGTTTCCAATACCTTTACTTGCAAATCACTTGAATCTCTCTACTTTGTTAAATAAACTTACTTGTTTTCACTATAAACATATCTAAGTGTTTAGCAGAGCGGTGATCTGAGGTGAAACACGTACTCTGGGCCGTACAGCTTCTTTGGAAGCAGCGATTCTGTGAATACTCCAAGTGTCCAGTTGAACAGGGGCTGGACACTCCATGGAGATGTGTGGGCGGTCTGGGGTGCTCCTGCATAGGCCTAGAGGGCAGGGCTTGTGTTGCCTGTGACTGGTGGAGGCAGGGAGCTGACCCTCATCAGGCACAGACAAAGCTTCCTCATGCTAAGGGCAGGTGGTAGTGAGGTGCCCACAACCTTGGGTACCCTTGGGAATTTGTTGTGAGAATGTGTGTGTGTGTGTGTGTGTGTGTGTGTTTAATATATATATATTATTATATATATATTAGTATAATGTATAGTACTATAGTGTGTGTGTATATATATATATATATATATATATATATATATATATATATATATATATATAATACTATAGTAAATGAAACAATGAATTCACACTTGGATAATGTTGATCACTAATTTGGCTCTTGAACCACTGAGGTCTGAGTATCACTAAGTTAACTGAAGCTGTCTCTGGGGGCTGATGTCTGCATTGGCAGTAGCAAACCAAAAAATGTTGCAGCCATACATTAAATGCCTTTTTGAGATCATTCTCAGTTACAGTTGTGGATTTAAAACCAGGTAGAGTCAAACTGAGAGGTGTGGGAAAGGTGTAAAATACACACCAGTGATATTCAAGTGGGTGGAAATAGGTTTAAGGGGGACTAAGTTTATGTAACTTATGCCTTACAAAGCAAGAAAATTGTGTAAATTCAAGTCCGGGGTCAGTCTGCTTTAACTTGCATCTTCTTACACCCTCGTGTTAGGTGCTTCCCTACTACACACACGTCTTCTTGTTCCTCAATGTTAGTTACAGCAACTTAGATCCACTTAGAGCTTGTCTACATGGTGCAGTATAGTGTGACAGTAGGGCGTGTTTTATAAAGCTTACTAACTTGCTGAACTCTAACTGTTCCATGTAGACCCTGCTTGTGAATATGAAAAGGTACCAGTTTGTTTGAAACAGAGCTACGTTAACGCAGTCTCTGTGGTCCAAATTCAGAGGTGATATTGAGGTGCAACTCACATTAAGTGGATGAAAATACCAACAAAGTTTATTTGATTAAAGACAAATTGCTTTCCAAATTATTTCTTTTTAAGTTGAAGGCATTTTTTAGAGTTATGCAGACGCAAAAAAGCAGTGCTTTAGTATTCATTTTTTTGTTGTGGCTTGTAAAACTACAGAAAACTGAATAAGAAAGGGGAGAGCACAGCTCAGTTCCTTTAAATAATCTAGGTGAAAGGATATCGGTAGATTTGGTAGATTAATTACCTCCAGAGACTAACATGTTGGCTTCAAAATGTAATGAGGACTTTAAGCTTTCTTTGGCTGATGGCTTTATTTTCAATAAAGCTGCAGAAAAATGTGATAATCAATGCGTCATGTTCCCTGGATTTGGGAATTCAATTACTTATATTAATTATTAATACTGTTCATGCAGAGGTGTTCAGGCTGTATTAGTGTTCTGTCCTTGGGAGCTATAATTCTACATATTAAAACATCCTGTTTTTGTACTCTTTAAACAAGCAGGATGTAATGATTATTGGAAAAGGAAACAAATGAAAACAGAACAGGAAGTATGAGGGCATATTCAATGTGCTGACATGAAATGAATGCCTATTGACCTTTTTAATAATTCTTTGTTTCTTTATTCCTGTACATTCCAGACAAGTGCTAGACGACAGATGCAAGTGCCTAGGAAGTTTTAAGCCTAGAGGGTGCAAAAAGACTAATTAAGTTAATTTCTTATCTGAGAATAGTTAAGTAGGTTATTTTCAGTATTTAGAGTTTCTGGCAGGATTCTGACTTTGCACATTGCTGGGCAATAGGTTTCTATTATCATAGTACACACTGAGTTTGGAGGTGGTAGTCTGAAAATTACATCAAATTATCTGGAAAGGTTTCCTTTTACACTGTCATTACAGATTATATTCCATTAGCCTTATCACAGACTACAGATACTGTATATAGGCTATATTAATCTTTTGGTAAAGGCTAAGTTTTGTATTACACTTATTTTGAATTCTGCATTCCTCTACTTTCACACTGTAGTAACTGGTGTGCCCTTCCAAGCACCATCCAATAGTACGCAACTTTAAAAATTCACAAGTGCTTTATTTTCCTGATGAGCCTGCTTACATCAGAGCTGATATTGGCCACGAAGTGTCTTAACCAACGATATTTTAAAAATTTTCTGGACTAGCGCTAATTAAATTCTATTCACTGAGTAAATGCACTTGATAAGTAATGCTATTAGACAATTTCTCATTCTGTAGCTAGCTGAAAACACTAGTTTAACAATTTTATCCAGTAATTAACTCACTGTTCTGGACTATTCTGTTAATTCAGAATGTCTCATCAATTCATAAATTAGTAATTGTCAAATAATTTTTAAAAGATGACTTCAAAATTTGTCTGTGCAATTTTGTACAATTTGCTGTACACACAAATCCTGTTTTGCAAATACTTTTCTGTATTTGGATGTGCAAATTATTGTATGCACAAAGCTGTCTGTGCAAATTTCAAGGCCACCTCAAGATCTATTTGAAATCAAGGCCTTATAAGACCTACCATCTAAAACAGTAAAAGTAGATTCTGCAAAGAGGGTCTGCTCTTGCTTCCCTTGACTTAGATGGTGAAGGATCAGGCCAATTAATGAAAAATGTTTATAGCATTCCTGTAGAGTGAACTAAAACTCACAGAAAAGATGTTCTTTTCCAAAGGTCAACACTGTAGATTACTCCTCTTCCATATTGTTGGAAAGATTAAATATTGTTTCTTTTCTGCTACAGGTTTATTTATTAATTTCAACAAGTTTTTTACATACATAGATGATTGAGTATATATTTTACACCCCCCTCCTCTCTATTAAACTAGCTATAGTAAACAAAGCCTATAATGGAATACCATCACTATGGGACAAAATCTCCTATTCCTTACAGAGGCCAAACTCTCACCGAGATCAATACCAGTTTTGCCCAAATGAAGAATGAGTAAAAACGGAGTAAAAAGGCATCAGGATTTGGCTCTAGATCGAGTTTATGACAGGATGTCACACACAGTAAGTAAATACTAAATGAATAATAACCTAAATTATCTTAATTAAGTCATTTAAAATTATAGTGTATGCACCATGTATACAAGACCAGACAAATTTCATATCAAACCCTATCCCACCAGCTGAATTGTACATTGCTCGTTCACACTATTTCTACAAACTGGCCTCATTCTGATCTACAGGGGGAACTTTAGCAAGGAGAGCTGCATTGTGGCCTAAATTCACTATAAGCCAGATCAAGGCAAGTGGAGCACAAAAACCCATCAGAACTGATGATGACAGATAATCACCTCTGACAGGTTTTTTGAACACAGAATGCAGCATATGGAACCCACAAGGAGGCAGATGCACAAACAAGTAATTCCGCAGGATACTGGACAATAAAAGTTTATGTTCATTTTTTTGTGCTTCTACATACCGTAGTTTGAACTGTGACCGCACCTCCCCATGTTCTATTTGAATCAATTCATTGTAACAAGCAATTATGCTGCTATTCTCCATAAATCTCTGGAAAAGAATCAGAGACAGTACATGAAATAGGTCTGATTACTTTTAAACCTTTATTTATACTTCTGTTGCTAAAGCACTAATCTTTCAAACCCTTATTTGTACCCTTTGTGGCTAATGCTATAACAATCTTTTCCACTGTATTGGTTTTCTAATTGTCAAGACAACATTGCCGAGTAATGTACAAAGCAAGTGAGGTAATATGCTAAGTAACTGCACATTTTCTTGTTTGGTTTTAGGAAGCCAGGTAAATAGATAATTATAAAAAATAGAAACCTGATCCAGAACCTATATTGCAAGGACTTTTCATATTGCATGTCCATCACTTAATTCTGAAAAGAAAAGGAATGCCTGAGAAACATGTACAACATTCACATTAATACCAAATTAATCTATGATGGTCCAGAACTGACAAGGAGTAGGAAGTTTAGTCTATGTCTGGTTTCATTGAAGTCCAAGGGACTCCTCAGCGTGAGTACGGATGGTAGAACCTGGCTTATAAAGGATGCTTGAAGCACGGAGTACACTGACAGTGGTCAAGAAAAAGTGGACAGCAAACGGTAATATCTGTACACTCCAGAAGTAAGAATGGTTTTGGTTTCTTCCCCACACCTCCTCCTCTCTGGCAAATATAGCATCCAGTCCCGCTCCCACTGAAGTCTAGAGAGTTTTGCCATTGACTATAAGGGGAGAAGAATCTGGCTCTTTGACTTCAGCTATAGTGAACTGCTGACTAGTAAAACTGTTGGGGAAGCTCTGAAACAACCACTTTATAAATGCCTGCACAGATTTTATTGTGTTCTCCACAAAAGAACACCTCTCTAATTATGTTAGTTTTGTGGAAGGACAGCTGGATTGAGAGCCAGCAGCCAATCCTTTGAAGAACATCAAAGGTCCTTTTTAGAGGAAGCTGTACAGCATTAGTACGATGCCACATACCCTCTTTTTCTCTACAAAAACAGTGATGTGTCACCATATGAATGTTCATCTCAAGCTGCCAGCAATAAAGTCAGTTTCCTCTCACAGATTTTGGGCTTTAAAAATCTGCTATTGGTTCAGCTGTGTTCATTTCATAGTGTTTTAAAAACTCATTAAATGGCACCATGTTGAGAGTTGTATGAATATTTTAATACACTATTGAATACCTACACAGTTCAACCAAAAGAACAATTTACACTTTGCAGAAGTTAAGACTCGGTCTGTGCAGTATTATCGCATGAGGATACAATGCTGTAGAAGAAAAATCAGATCAGCACTGATGAAAAGAACTGACAGAACCAGAAAGGGACACCCATGCGGAGAAAGATATATTCTGTTCTCTTATGGATGTGTAGTAGATTTATGCAATTAATTCATTAATATATAGTCCATACTTTTGAGTATAAAAGGGAATCAGCACAAACATTTACTACACCAACATGAACACACGGAAGCCACTTAATTTAAAAAATAGCAAAAAACATACAGAAAGGGGAAAAAAAAAAAAGACTTCAGAAGATATTCTGGAAGTGTTTCACCCCAAGAAGCAAAAATTGGAAAGCAATAGGTTTAGGTGACTTGGTTTCAATCAGTCTATGGCATATGAAAAAAGGTTCCCGCCCACTTTATGAAACAATGAACAGAAATAACTCCTAAAACATGATTATTCCTGCATACAGTCCAGAAGATTTTCTGTCACTGTAGCAGCTATGCACTAGATGATTAACAAAATTACTCATCTTATAGGAACTGATCACAGAATCTATCAAAACCAAACCCCAAAGGCAGTGATTCAGGAATTTCATAGGATCAATAAAGATAATTTAAAAGTCACTTAAATGACAAAGATACAGAAAAACTCTTAAGCAAAAGTCCAGAATTATTCATCGCTACAGGACATAGATCTAATATACTGTACTGTAGAAAATCTATTGGATTAGCTGACAAAACAATTCCAAGAAGAGATTAAATCAGTTTTCAATAAGCCTTTGAGCCCAGTCCAGAATCCAAGGAAGTCAACAACAAAACTCCAGTAAATAATAACAACAAAAAATAAAAACAAACACCTACCTCTTATATGGAGCTTTTCATCAGTAGATCTCAAAGCATTTTACAAAGAAGTTCAGTATCATTCAATAGCTTTACTGGGTGCAGGATTAAACCCTTTGTTAATTTTTTAAAATTTACACATGTGCAAAAAATCCAGACACAACCACCAGAACTAGCAGTAAGGTACACAAAACTGTCAAGTTGTGTTTTTCCAAGAAAAAAAATTAAGGAAGGGTAGGTAAAAGGTAGGTGCTACACGCCAACATCATAATGAATAGTGATATGATAAAATAAAGCTATCAAAAAGGGAAATAGTAAAATGAGATACATAAAATTTGAACAAAATGAATCTGTTTTTCCAAAAATTGATTTCATTCTGTTGCTGATAAAAATCTTAGTCTGTGTATGTGCACAATGCTGAACTTTTCTCCCTTGAATAGATTTGGAGCCTGTGGATACCCATTCAAGCATGAAACAATGCTATGCTCCCCCTCTGCTTGTGATGGGCGGAAGTAGACTCTGATATCTGACATGTTCTAGAGCTTGAAAACAATGCTGATAAGAAAGGTCATAATGGCAACTTAAACTATGTCAGGAAGATATTCAGTGGAATCTAGTCTTAACAAGTTGATTCTGGAAGTTGGTACTAATCAATAAAATCATGCTGACATACTGATTACAGCATTACAAATAATTAGGGTGATGAGGAGAAAATGATGTTCAACGTTCAATGGGGATGACAACAGGCTAATGGATTACGTTAAATGATCATGGAGAAGTATCTAATTCATTTCTAAAAAGCAGAGGATCATGAAACACTTATGATGACAATAATCTTTCAGAAAATTAGTCAAAGGAAATCATTCCTTGCTTCATTTCAAATTCTCCTTCCCATCTGTTTTAAGAAGCCTTCCTGAACCCCCCTACCTTTGGTCTGGCCATGCAAGAGAAAGTGAATGCACCCACTTGCTCTCCTGCCTGGGGCAGGTGGGAGAGAACAGGTAAAGCTTTGGATCAATCCTTCCTTTTCACTATCCAGTACTGCTGAACTAGTGCAGGGAGGGTCAGATTGCTGCTGGTACAAGGGCAGCACAGGCAGGGAACGATGACTGAGAGCTATGTGTCAGAGTCACACAGAGTGCCTCCTGCAGCTACTTTTAGAGTGGTTATGCACCACCCTTGCTCAGGACTGCACATTAAGTTACGATTAGCTTACAGAGCATATGGCCCTGAAATCTTTGGACAAAATACTAGGCATTAGGAGAAACGGAAAACTTGAGACAAAAAATTTTAATAGTAAAGAATGTGACTAAAAGAATTAAACAACCTTTTTTTTTTTAACAATACACTAAACTAAAAAGAAAATTAAAGTTGCAAACTTATGGGCTGACATCGATCTGTCTTAGGTACTTATATGTCCTCCCCTCCCCCATTAGCACAGCGTGTGAGCACCTCAGTGCTTAATGCATTTAGCTTCACAACACTCCTGTGAGATAGGGAAGTACTATATCCCCATTTTACAGATGGGGACTGAGGTACACAAAAAGAAAGAGTCTTGCCCAAGTCACACAGGAAGTCTGTGGTAGAGCAGGGAATTGAACCTGGGTCTCCAGAATCCTAAACTAGCACCCTAGCTATTGGATTATCATTTCTTTCTTTACAGGGCTACTTTCTCAGTTCTCAGCTACACAGGTGCCATGGAGAGAAAGAAGGCACAGACACCTTCTTCATCCTCCCTTTGTGCAAGCAGCATGGCAGAATCTAATACCCAGAGCACCAGGAGAGTTTGCAGGCCAATGTGTCAATATCACACAACCAACCTGATTCAATCTCTACTGAAAACAATTGAAAGACACCTTTTGATTTCAGTTGGAGTTGGATTAGGCCCCATTTGCCCCAGATAGGTATGGGCTGCCAGCTAGAGGGATGAACAGCTCTCCTGATGGCTAGAGTGCATGCTGTAACATGCAACACGTACAAACCCCAGGGGTCCAACCTGCTCCTTTTTCAAAGGAGCAACAAAGGACTCCCATCTGCACAATATTTATTCTGCCACCTTTAATGGGGAATTGTGCCCAGGCCAACAGGAATTCATCTACCAACATTACTGCTCCTTGTGGAAGCACTGGGTAGGTCTATATGTTTTTCTTATGGTGTATACTTAGACATTTCCAGTTAAACACAGTGTTTGATTAAGTTATTTTCTCATCACTACAGTGTAGTTAACATGATACAAGCAAACTTGTGCTTTACATGAATAATTCATGAACTCATTTTTAGTTATAAAAAATTGAAGTGTTTGTAGAAATTACCCTGATTCTTTAGTAAATTACATACCCTATCAAAGCCCGCATGGAGAAGGGGAAGAACAGAGGTCTCTCCTTGGTCAGATCTACAGAAAAGCAGAACATATCATCCAAAATGATAACTTGACAGTTATCTAAACAGACTGTAGGATGAATAACGTGGCACAAAATATAATCACAGTATATATCATGTCATCCATTTGCAGATGTAGCTCTTCCTGATGTGTATGTTTAGATACCTACAGCAATATACTAACTGTAGGATATCATGACAGATACTGGAGGCAGTTACTATATTTTTTCATCACTATTGCAGCAAGCCTGCTAGATGTTCAAGAGAAGTGCTGGCTCTTTTCAGATAGAGAGAAGGGTTTTTTACAAAGAAAGCTAATATAAAGAGGATAGAGGTATACACAGAGGAGAAAAAAAAACTAAAGTTAGTTATTCATTAAAGAGTGAAAATGAACAATAAATCTTTTATATTTTATTTTGTTACAATTACCTGGTCACACAACTAGAAAACAAACAGAACTAGGTGGGGGAAATGACCTCGCTATTTCCTTTAGTTATACAGTATGCAGAGCCATGATTAGATTTGCCAAGACTGCCTTGGAATAATAATGTGATATAATTTGTATGCATCTCTAGAACTTTTCATTGAGCTCTTAGAAATTTCATGGGCTCTTCATTATTGTTCTGTTCCTTATCTTTGTTAGCACTCCTCTCTCTCTTTTTCCCTTCAAGATGATAACTAATATTACTTGTGTTCCTCATAACAAGTCAAATCTTAAGTCCAATTCTTCGGAAAGAATTCTGTGAGGTGCTGTATGCCCTTAATTCCCCATGAGCTTTCTGATTTCTGTGACAGCTCAGCTTGTTTGGCTCCTTGCAGGAGTTAATCAAATGCCTTACAGCAGGGGTTCTCAGTCTTTCTTTCTGAGGCCCCCCCAACATGCTATAAAAACTCCACTGCCCATCTGTGCCACAACAACTGTTTTCTGCATATAAAAGCCAGAGCTGCCATTAGGGGGTAGCAAGGAGGGCAATTGCCTGGGCCCCCATGCCAAAGGGGACACCACAAAACTAAGTCGATCAGGCTTCAGCTTCAGCCCCTTGTGGTGGGGCTCGGGGTCCCTGGATGCAGTCCCATCCGGCGGGGCTTTGGCTTTCTGCCCTGGGCCCTAGAAAGTCTGATGCCAGCCATGCTTGGCAGACCCCCTGAAACCTGCTTGCAGCCCCCTGGTTGAGAACCACTTACAGGAAGAAGCCCTCAGTCCTTACTAAAGCGACACTCAATTAAAGTCAATGGGAATTTTGTCTGAGTAAACTGTGTAAAAAACAGAGCAAAGAGTAAAAGCAGAGTTAAGACTTCAGGAAATTCCAGTGAATGTGGGACCTGCCTTCTATCAAGCTACTGTTAAGTTTTCTTATATTTATATTTCTTAGTCTCTCCCTACTCCACCCTATCCCACATAACCCCAAGGTGTTATTGGCTACAACATTCTAAAACTTCCATCATAGCTTTCTATATTTTTTCGATATTTAGGCCATTATGTTATGACCCTCTTCAGTGAGAGAATGTAATAAGTTATAGTTTTGTCTGCAATCAGATAGAATAAGTGAACCTACCACAAGACGACATCACTGATCTTTTCCTCTTCATGTAAAAACAAATACTTCTAGTGAGAATATATTCCACACAAGCTACAAATAGTAGCTTGTGGCCTATGAGACTGCCCATCATCATGCAAACATTATTACTGATGGTATATAATAAACATTTTCTTGAACAGAACAAAACTTTCACAAAAATATAAAGAAATACCTACATGCGGGGAACAACAGCAAGTATCACAGTGTGTTCCGATGGCTTTGTAGCACGGATTGACCTGAAAGGAGAAAAGTCCTGTGTCACACTATATCACACCATGCTTTATTGACAACTTTGAATTTCTTCACCTTCTATATAACAGAAAATGAACAAAGCCTCAGAGAAGATTCTATAAGGTCAAGTCTGGAAAATGGTAGAGGACATCCAAAAACATTTTTTGCACTTTATCCATTTCATTTTTGGGTGTTTAAGGATACTAGGTTCACATTCCCTCAATTCTGGGCCAAAGGCCCCAAACCTTGGGAGAGCAGGAAGCTGCATCTGTCCAAACCAAGGGAACCCAGAGAAGCCCCTTCTCACCAATTTAATTTGGTTTGGATTCCATGGATGTGTGGATTGTATGGTGGGCTTGAAGGGGGAGCAGTCTGTCTATATGGCAGGGGTAGGCAAACTATGATCCGGGGGCCACATCTGGTCCCCAAGATGTTTTGATCCGGGCCTCGAGCTCCCGCCGGGGAGCGGGGTCTGGGGCTTGCCGCACTCTGGTGCTCCAGTCGGGGAGTAGGGTCTGGGGCTTGTCAGGGGACTCCACACACTGCCCCCACCCCAAGCGCCGCCCCTGCAGCTCCCATTGACTCTGCCTGGCCGCGTAGGAGCCAAAGGGGAGACATGCCGCTGCTTCTGGGAGCCGCTTGAGGTAAGTGCTGCCGGAGCCTGCACCCCTGACACCCTCCCATGCACCAGCCCTGATCCCCCTCCCGCCCTCTGAACCCCTCGGTCCCAGCCTGGAGCACCCTCCTGCACCCCTAACCCCTCATCCCCAGCTCCACCCCAGTCATAGGTCTGCCCCCCCCGCACCTTCACCCCCACTTTTGAGAGCATTCATGGCCCGACAATCAATTTCCATACCCACATGTGGCCCTTGAGCCAAAAAGTTTGCCCACCCTTGCTATATGGCATACTCCCCACTTCCATTAGTTGATTGCCAAAAAAGAGATCTTGGTGGAAGATGAGAATTAATGCTTCATTTTCTAATCTACATCTCCTACTCCTATCGGTGGTATAGGGCAGAGGTGTGAAAGGTATGGTCAATGGCAGCACAGCTCCTACAAGGAGTTGTTCTGCATGGTGGGAGAAAAGTACAGAGCACTAAGAGGCCAGCCCTCAACTGCCACGGCCCTGGATTCCTGCAGACAAAACATGTTTTTCCCCTCACAGACTAAGGATTCATGGGATCTCTAGTGCCTGCCCCATCTGCAAATCCTCAAACCCATCTATCATGATGGATTTGTTCCTAGAAGAAGATGTGGACATCAAGATATCAGGGACACATTGACAAATTAGACGTTGTTCAGAGAAGAGCACAAAAAATAATAATATGGCAACTAAATTGTGAGGAAAGCTAAAACTACACACATAGCTTGGTTAAGCAACAACTAGAAGGGTGGACCATCACAGTTTACAAATACCTGAAGGGTTAAACACCAGAGAGAGCAATTATTTAACATGGCATAAGAAGGTACAATTAGGAATGATGGTAAGAAAGGAATGGTAGAAACTAGGAGTAATGGTAAAAAGGGGAAAAAATGTAGGCTGAATATTAGGAAAATTGTGATGTTAGACTGTGAAATAGTTTCAGAAGGAAAGTGGTGGAAGCCTCATTGCTTAGGACTTCAGAAAGTAGACTGAACACTAGAAAAGGTACTTAAGGGAACAAGCCTGTTTTTGTAGGGATAGGTACAGGATAATCTGTTAGACCAGCTCTACTTTCCATAAATTGTACCATATGTGAACCATTAAAAAAAAAAATAGGCCTTTTGCTACAGGTCTAACAACCATTAGGTGCATCTTGTTGAGACACTGAAATTATATGATTGATTGTCAAATATGGAATGGCTTTCCCGCCATATGTGAGTAATAAAAGGGTCCTCTTTTTATTTATTTTTTTAAAACACATTAACATTAGACCAGATTCAGAAACCTTTACTTCATGGGCAGTGGGTATCATAGGCTGGGGGAGGCTGTGCCTCCCCAAACAGCCAGGTGTGGCCCCACCCACGCTCCGCCCCTAGACTCCATCCTGTTTCACACAGTGCGGCTCCCCCTGTGCAGTGGTCCCGGTGCTCCGGGGACTGGGGCCGTGCCGCCCAGCGCTCCAGGGGCTAGGGGTGCTAGCCTGGGGTACGGCCAGTGACTGCGGTAGAAGGCACTGGGCTCTGGTGGGGAGCAGGCATGGAAGGGGCAGGGCTAGAGGCTAGCCTCATACCGCCCATGCCTTACTTCCACCAGGTAATCACTTACTCTGTGTGTAGTTCCACTGAAATAAATAAAACTGTCTGAATGGTAAAATACTATTCAGGATAAGCATGCCAAAATTTGCCCATGATGGTCTGATGAAAAAGCGCAGAGCATGACATGCTGTGTAAAATAAATGAAACAGTTGGAAAGATACCTTCCCCAGAATCCTAATGATAAATGGTTGTAAACTTAGAAGCAGCTGCTTTGACAGAGTACCACACATATGCAAAGAATGACATGAACTTCACTAAAGTGCCATCAGTGAAGTGTGGCAGACCCAGGGGACAAATGACAGTGTTCCACTAGTCCCTGCTGCTCCAACTGTTGATGCAGGATTAATTTCTCAGAGGAGTAAGTCTAAAAGTGATGACCACACACTGTGGAAAGATTTTATGGTAGCTCTGGTTCAAGATCCTATGGAAGCTGTGAACCAAAAATGATGGCATTATTGGTCACGTGTCAGCCCTATTGACAATAGGTGTCTTCATATACTAAATGTAATTATTTCTATTGCGGTCTTAGCCGCCAAAGCAGTTTTTATTTTTTCCTTTGTGATGGAGTACTGCAATCCCTGTCCTCAGTCTCCAAACTTGTTTTCTGTATGTCATTGTGTCTTGATTTTGTTATGCCCATTCAATGTGGTATTCTGCAATGCATTGTGACATTCAATAGAAGCACAACGTCCATTAAGTTACCTGCAAATCGCTTCTGCATCAAAGTATCTGGCGTGCCTGTGATCTATGACAATTATTTCATGGTGCTTATCAAGAAAACATTCAAGCGCTGACTCGGGTGTTCTGGCAAAATTGCACCTGTATCCAGCTCTATCACAAGCCCACCAGAACCCATCACTTTGGTTGTCTTCTTTTGCAAAGATCAGCAAAACCTGCAAAACAGGGAAGTCGTCAGCTCATATTAAATAGATCACCTAATTCTCTTCATTGTACAAACTTAAACTACTAGGATTTAAAAAATTAGACTTCCTGCTTTCAAAAACAGCATCAGACTCTACAATTTAAAACAGACCCATTTAATTACTACACTAGCCTTATTATTAAATATAATTTTAAGAACGTATATTAAGCACCTTATTTTTATACCGCTTCCACCCAGACACTTTTTGTGAATGCAGAAGTGTCCACAATTAGTTTTGGATAAAAATCCTACCACTAAAATATTTAAGTATTTGATCTGTAGTAGGATTTGCACCTGCCATTAACCAGGAGCAAAAAGTTGCACCAGCCCTGAAAAAAATCTTGATGCAACACTTATCCCTTTAAGCCACCAGATAGCTATTGCCAGTGAATCCCAGTGCTGCAAGTAGGATCAAAAGTAGGCAAAAACCCAACACTGTGTGAAGCAGAGCGTTTGCTGGAGCTTGGAATAAAATAACCTTAAACTTATTCCTGTGTGCGCACCTGGGTTTACTTACCACAAGACAGTGAACTGACTAGCTCCTTCAAAAATATTTTATATGCACTCTAATTTCCAAATGCTCGTCAATCTGAGGTTTGTGAAAGGCACAGGCTTCTGGGGGTGCATTCTACATAGTTTCAATTCAAAGTACAGGAAGAAAAATGTAGCTAATTTTGAAAGAAAAAACGAGTCAAAGTGCTTTGAAAAATAACGTGCACTTAGAATGCAGGTCACTAAGTATCACATGGCAAAACAATAAAGATTCAATGAAATCCACCATGAAAACTAGATGAGCATCAGCAGCAAAAGCAGGAATTAATTTAACAGCACCCACATGGAGCTTCCATGATTGAAGGTGAATATTGCTCCAATCCATAAGCATCAATAGCCAATAAACAGGTGTTCCAACAACTGGTGTTATTTTGAGGTTGCTAGAAGAAAGAATTGGTGTTGTATACAACATGGCAGGCCAGATTCTCCACTCTGTTACACCAGTTTTACAGTGGTGCAACATCACTCTCTCAATGGGATTGAGAATCAAATATTTAAGGGGACATCCAGGCCCCACTGAAATCAATAGAAGTTTTGCCATTGGTGCGCTCAGTTACACAAGACAAACCCAGAATAACAGATTAGAAATACATTCTTATTGTCCAGCATGATTTCATTTTTGCTGTGTAAGAACAGAAGAATGAGAGAAAGTTAATTTCCCATGATTGGCAACAACATTATGCTGCAGGCAGAAAATTATTCATTCTTCATATATAGAAGGGCAGATTCTCTGTTCTGCTCTCGCAACCCAACGAGGATAGACATAAATCCCACAAGATTACCCATCACATAAGAAGGTGCCCCAGTCAACAAAGAGCTGCCAGGATAGCAGAGCTTGGTTTAGGCAAAGCAAGGGTTTGGCTGGACTGTGCTGCATTTCAGCTATTCCTGGCTGTTGCAGCTTAGCATGAGTTAGAGCAGCCTCAAGGCTACTCTAATTTATGCTGGGGGCTGAACTGACTCCTGGTCATCCAGAGAATACAGGAAGACACAAAAAGGTATCTGAAAGTCAGCTTTGGTGCGCATCCTCCTCCATTCCTTTGCTGAACACTGCTCAGCTAAAACAGAGAATCTGGCTCAGAATTCATGGAAAACAGGTCACCAGGAAGAAGTCCACTGAGAAGTTATACATATTGACCATAATGAACATTGTCACCAATTATAATCCCAAGGTACTATTCATGAGATCAAGAAGAATGTAATGCATTTACAACTACAGTAGATATTATAATTAGTAATCAGTTCAGATTACTTTTGTCAACTATTAATCATCCAATCATACTTGCAGGTACATTACACAACCTATAGCTAAGCCACAGAAATACAGAGGGCAAAATCCTGTACCCTTCTCTTCCCTAACTGCTGTGACAGAGCAAAGTACAAAATGCAATAGAAATGCAGTGAACCCATGGCCTGGGGAGACCAGGAAACAATGAGACCATGCAAGATGCCTCCTTAGAATGCTGCATGCCTTGCAGCAAAGCTCCATGACAGCCCAGCTTGGCTGGAGCACAGATGGTGGAGGGGACATGGTTGAAGCAGGTTGTGTGCTTTGCCAGTGGACCAACCGACTGTTCAGATCCACCAGCCCATGCATGTGAATGGGAGATCATAGTTCATTGCCATTACTCCTGCCCACTGAGGCTGAACTCAATTTAGACTGTACTTCAAATGCACACGATATGGTTAATACAGCTGTGAAACAGCCAAAAAACACAGCTAAAATAAAAGCTCTAATCTGACATAATATACATTCACATTAGGAAACTCTTGTTAATATGAATGCAATAGGGGGTATTCTGTTAGAAAAGTACTAGTGCACTGTCATCTCTTTATTTTGCTAAACCACTTCACAATTTAAACTGGGAAGTGCTAAAAGCCTATTGATACAGTTCCAATATTTACTAGTTCCCACCCACCCACCCACACTTTTCCCAGGAGATTTAATAATTTTTCAAAATGTGAATGGAAATATATGTGAATTATTTGTTCTGTTTGTGATAAAATGGAAAATGTCAATCATAAAAACCCATTTTTTAAATTTGTTAAGTGCTGACCAGTGTGAGCTGGAGCCGGTTCGCACCGGTTCGCAAGAACCCGTTGTTAAATTTAGAAGCCGGTGTAGAACCGGTTCCTAAAGGGGCGGGCGGGTGAGCAAACTCCGGTCCGCGGGCCACATCCGGCCTGCAGGACCGTTCTGCCCAGCCCGCCTGAGCTCCCAGCTGGGGAGGCTCCTCCGGCCCTCCCCCGCTTTTCCTCTCCCCCCTCCCCCCCCCCGTCTTCACTCACTCCGGGTGAAGTACCTGCCGCCAAAATGCCACCAAAAGCCCGAAGCGAGTGAAGACAACACCCCCCTGCCGAAGTGCTGCCGAGGACCCGGTAGGGAACCGGTTCTTAGGATTTTAGGAGCTCATCACTGGTGCTGACGATGCTCGTCTGTTACTAACAATAAAACTTTACATCAGTTAAGAATGTTGCCCTCAGTCTCTCACCAGCCGCATAGTGGAAGAAAGGATAAAAGAAATTATAAAATGAGCTCTGCTTAATCTTACAGTGTCATGCAGGATATTTCAACAACCACCACAACCACACCCTTCAATCTCATGTTATAGAAGCGATATAGACTTATAGTGATTCACCAACCTGTAATTAAACACTGCCATTTACTTCCCCCCAGATTCTGGGTCTATTTTTTTTTTTTTTTTTAATTCTCTATATGTAAATCCTTTTGCCTGAAATTGTAAACAAGTAAGCTGTTAACATTCTGGTCCTACTCACTATAGCTCAAATCCTGAAAAAGCAAGCAAGAGCCTGGGTACAAGGGATGTTCTTGTGCAAAAGTTTTAAGCAATACATTGAGAAAGGGATGGAATCTTATCCCCAACAGGGGGAAGGCCTAGGCCATGCGTGCACACACTCAGAGTCAGCTACTGCTAAGCATGGCAACACAGGAGGGGAGACTACTTGAAATCTCTCCTTAAAAATCTACTGCTGCCAAAATGCCTAAAAAACATTTGACAGCAGCTAGCTGGGCTGGTTGAAAATTTTCTGCTGAAACTGTTTTTCCAACAGAAAATTGGGATTTTTGACTGAGCTCAATTTTTTGTGAAAAGTGTTTGCTTTTAATGGGAAATTGAAATATTTAAGCCAAAATTTGAAACGGCATCACTGTTCCTTATGGGTGTTACAGTTTGGGTGCCTTAAGCTTCCATTCTCCTCTCTGGGCTGGGCTATACTTCCCATGATGCACTATAGCCAGGGACTCCTATGTGCAATTCTTCCCCTCCCCAAGAGTGGAAAAAAGTGGCATATCATGGGAGATGTCGTGAGAGCCCAGTCCATAGAAGAGAATGGGAGCATAAAGCAAACTACAGTTCCAATGAAGCACAGCAGCACTATTTTGAACTGAAATGTTTCAGGTTTTCAATATTCGAACAAAAACTCAAAATTTAAAGCCCAAAAGTCTGAGGGAAATATTTTAGTTGTCAAAAAACTTTCCATGGAAAAAATAACTTTTCCAACCAGCTCTAATGGTTAAAGAGCTGGTTTGGTGTGAGACTGCTACTTATTAACACTTCTAATCTCCTCACTGTGACCTTGTGCTCCCCCTGCCAGCTGTCTCATCTTATACCTACACTGTAAGATCTTTGGACAGGGAGAATCCTTTCGTTATGGATTTGTGTACAGCACCTAGCACAATGAGACCTCCAATCCCTTTACTGGGCCCCTTAGACACTACTCTTACATTAAGAAAGAACTAACTGTGGCTTGCTGCTTGACTCCTACTTCAATTTGGGGTCAAATGAATTGAAAGGAAAGGAAAGACTGAGTCACATCGATGGCCTGCTGCACTCACCAGTGTGGCAAAAACATTTCCAGTGCTCTTGACCAACATGCTGCAATAACCTAGCTCATGATTTGTCCCCATGGAAATACTGTACAGGAGTGTGGGGAATAGAACATACTCATACACTGCTCCAGAGGCCTGTGCAAATTCTTTACCTTTAAAGGCACAGTGAGGAGCAGTAGAAGTAGGACTGCTATAATGGCTTCAGGGGTATATATTAAATAATGCATTAACCAGAATATGTTATGCCATGTCTAACCTGTAGGATGTCAAGGTCAGCAAAAACATTATTTAAAAATGCTCCCTTTCTTTTTTAAAAATGTTTTTACTTTGCAACAAACAGTCAAGACAAATTCACTGTTACCACCCCCGAGGCAACCACCTGGACCTGAGCACATTTTTCTAGCCCCATCAAATTCTCTGACCACATCACCCTTAAGTTTTGTTCCTTTTCTTCCTCCTTCAGTACTTCCTATAGTTCAGGGGTAGGCAACCTATGGCACACGTGCCAAAGGCGGCATGCGAGCTGATTTTCAGTGGCACTCACACTGCCTGGGTCCTGGCCACCAGTCCGGGGGGGCTCTGCATTTTAACTTAATTTTAAATGAAGCTTCTTAAACATTTTAAAAACCTTATTTACTTTACATACAACAATAGTTTAGTTATATATTTTAGACTTCTAGAAAGAGACCTTCTAAAAACGTTAAAATGTATGACTGGCACGCGAAACCTTAAATTAGAGTGAATAAATGAAGACTCGGCACACCACTTCTGAAAGGATGCCAACCCCTGCTATAGTTTCTCAGTTCTCCCAACCCCTCTAGTTTCACTCGTCTTCTAGAGCAGTGGTCTCCAAACTTTTTTGATCGCGCACTACTAACAGTAAAAAAATTTTGAGCACGCACCCCCTGCTGTGCCGGCTCTACCGTTTTTGCCGAAGCAAAGGGGGGGGGGGGGAAGTGCTCCTCCTGCCATGCACCCCCAAGGATCCTCTTGCGCACCCCACTTTGGAGACCACTGGTCTAGAATTGGTCACCCTCTAGAGGGCAATGGGTTCAGTCTCATTCCCATTCAGCCCTGGGTTTCTGTGCTGAACTTACCAGCATTAGAGTCAACAACAAATGTGATAGGGATTCTGTGTTGCAGATGCTTGTCCATTAGGAACTGGAGGGAGACCATAAACGCCTGTTACAAAAGCTATGAAAATAGCCACCAGATGACAACTTTAGCTCACTACTAAATTGGGCTGGATTTCATCTTGTGTCTAAGAAGGGAAAGGTTCCATATTTTATTACCAAGCCCTTTAGGTGATCCAGTCCCCAACTTAAATATTTTTAATAAGGAGACATTGTCTAAGGTGTAGCTTTATAAGTTATTAGTACCAGTGACAAACACAATGAATACAAATATGCCTTTATCCATTATTTCTCCTTTAAGTGTACAGCCAAACATAGCTAAGCCTGATTCTTTCATCGGGAAGAACAATAATATGCAGCAAGCAATTAGATAATGTATGACAAAAGAAATAAAATTTGGGCCCAAGGCTGCAATTCTTACTCATGTGAGTTATCCTAAGTCATACAAGTATATTTACCTATTTCAACAGGGTAAATAGCCTGTGTTAGGACTACTCACATGAAAAGAGTTGTAGGTTTGGGGCCATTGTTAGATGGTAATATAAAAACTAAATTGATAGCCTAGGAAATGTATATATTTGCTATATGACACACCCAAGGGTCAATATAGGTGGAACTTAATGAATACTTCTTACATTAAATAATTAATTTTTAAGAATTTTTCAGTGTTACCTTATACTGCTTATTATCAGTTTAAAGATTATATAGCCAGTAACATAGGTCATCTAGCCACTCTCCTCTATAATTTGCACATATTTACCATAGCAATCAGTCACTAACTATGCTGCAGATGAAAAAAAATACTTTAAAGTAAATATACTGAGAAAGAAAGGGCTCAAGGATTCTAAAGTTTACCAAAAATTGTTCAAACTATACAGTGACATGAAAAGTCAGATATAGAGCAAAGTACTGCTTGTTTCACCCACACGAGTCATCCCACTGACTTCACTGGGACAACTTGTCCGAGTAAAGTAAGCCAGATTTGGCCCAAAATGTCTATGAGAAAGTCTTTTATCTGGGTTACTCTGTGTAGCCATGGTGTCACCATGTGAAATTCAACACACAGCCTAGTGGCTAGCCAAGGTGACCCTACTTTTATCTTATCTCAAGCTGTCTAGATTGCTGAACTCTAAACAATAAGTGAAGTGATTAATGTTATGGCGGAAGCAGTACAATTCAATATTGGATTAATCGGCTAAGAAAGTGACATACTAGTAGTTATATATTTTAATGTTTTAGAACTTTAGATATTTATATTTACTAGAAAGTGTCTCATTAATCACAATTAACTAGAAATAGAGTAAGATGTGTGTGTTCTGTTTTGCAGTACTACTCACCTGTACCTTGGGTTCTCTGAGGTGATTGTCTGCACAGAGCCTTGCCCTTGGGAGGTGGCTGCACACTCCACACTTTTGCTGGAACTCGCTAGCTAGCAAGTTTTGGCCATTGGGACAACATGCATACTACCTTGTGGCACTGAGTATTCAGGCCTGAGTGCGTGTGTTAGCAGCCAACACTCTGCACTGTTCCTCATCTCCTTCCAGTCCCTGGAGCATCATGGTTTAGGGTGCTAACCTGAGACTTTGCAGACCCTGGTTCTCTTCCCTGGTCTGCCACACCCTTTCTTCTACTATTATTAGGTGTATCTTGTTCTTAGTTAGATTAGTAGTGTAGTTGGTATGAATTTGCAATGTTTTGTGATTTTGTCCCCTCTCTTGGCACCCTCCCCCTCTTTAGAAATGAGGGATTGCAGAGTCCAGGGAGGTGAGCAGCTTGAAATGGTGCTTCTTCCCACGCATAAGGAGTGGGACATGAGCAAGGAGAAAAATGCTTCATAGAAAATTTGAGAGATGGGCAATGAAGGCTGGCATTATTGGTGGAGCAGAATTAGAGGTTGACATCTTGACATTGTACAAGAGTTAACAGATCAAGAGCCTTAAAAAGTGAAGATGAGTAAGGGTTTTGTTTGTTTGTTTTTTTTTAAAGAAATGCAGAAGGGGGAGCCATGGAAGAATTCAAATGAGGAAATCGTTGAAGTGATGAGCCAGGAAAAAGGTTTTTGCAGCAATGTTTCGAAAGAATGGACATGGCATTTGTCAAGGCCAGAGTAGGGGAGATGGCAGTAATGGATACATGAGATGAAGAGGGCCAGGACAAGAGACTAGATAGTTCATCATTTTCCTCATTGCATCTGTATTCATAAACTACCATAAGAGTGGAACATAACCAGTATCACTCACTATATTTGAAGTTCACTAAAGGTGACAGTTCTGCCGTCACTGTAAACTTGAAGCTTTTTAATTACTACAACTCCATCGGGTTGACTTAGAGTGGCTTCCTACTGAACGGCATACCTTCTACAATATACCCTCTATGGAGAGAGACCATCATCATATTCTGTACTGAGCAGGCAACTGCATATGAAACTCCTAGGCTATTAGTGAAATTGCCACCATATATCATTTAGAATTAAAGTGATTGTTAATGTTTCCCCTGGCCATCTTCTTTAAAGAATCCAATTTTTTTATAAAGTTACTCCATCCCCTTAACTCACTCCCTAATGTTATTTTAACAGTTACTAATGACCTCAAATGCAGACTGATGTGTTCTTTACTAAAGCTTTCCACAGAAAAAGAGATTCTGTCTTATGGGCTGATCCTGCAAGCTACTCACATAAGTAATTGCACACATGGTCCCACTGAAATCAGTGTACGTATTTGTACAAGTAAGGCTTTATACCAATCGATCCCTTTAATTGAAAGGGATGTTCATCTACCAAGGGCCAAATCCAGAGAGGCTCTGAGCACTGACCATCCTGTTGATTCTCTCTACATTTATTGTCTGTCCTGTTTTTCCCTTTTCTGCTTCTTTCCCCATTGTAAGGTGGATGCAGAGCCAATCTGCCTCCTAAGTCACATGTGGTATGGCTCAAAGCAACAGACATACAGGGCCCAATCCAGGGCCTGTGGCATGCAAAACTAAGTTTTTGTTCTGTTTCAGAGATACCTGCCAGTACATTTTTTTGGGGGTATACAGAACTTGCAAGTCCCTACATAGATAAACTGCTCCACTGGCTTCCAGTGGGGGTGAGGAGACACCTTTCATGCGCATTACCTCCAGTACTTGGTGTCACTTCTGGGGTCCCAAGAGGCAAGAGTACAGGGTTTGGGCAGCGATATAAGCTCTGTGAGAGACTACCATAAGGGCACTTAGAGACATGGGATTGACATGTTAGGCACAGTCTGGATCCCTCACCCATTTGCAGGGTCAGGAACATAAGGCCAGGAGTAGACTGTCCAGGTCACAGTCCAGCATGCTACGCTACAAACACATGCCAGAACAGACATTTCTCCTCCCCACTGTAGATTCCCCACTGAGCTCTTCACCCATCTGTTAAATTGCCTGTGGCAGGGCACAATTACAAATAATGTCACATACCAAGCAAAAATACAGGCAATATTCCAGGCAGGTCTGGATGTTCTCAGCATTCCTAGCTCTGTGGTTCAGTTTGCTCCAAATGAAACAAGCAATATTCATTACTCTAGATAATAAACCTTAAAGAAACAGACCTAGCTGTTACAGAAGGCCTGACAAGAACTTGTTTTAGCAAGTTATTTGAATTTATCAGACATGTAGACTAATTTCTGGTAATTTTACATGGGATGAAGTTGCAGCAAATGGGGATTTTAAATTAGATGACAGCAGATTTTATACTGTATAAAAGAATAGGTCATGTACATCGTTAAGATGGAACAAAAGACTAACATGCAGATTTATTAAATTAATGGACTTATTAGCAATATGTTGCCTGATTAGCCAAGTGTAGAGTAACACAATTTATTCCACAAATGTGTTTAGGTACAATGTCTCTTCCCCCCCCCCCCCCCACACACACAATAAAAATAATACTGTATAATAATGCCTTTCTTATATGGAAATTAACTTATATAATGTTTTTAACCATATTTTGGCTTTTATGCAATACTGTAGATTATCTCTTTAAAAGAACTATGGACAAAAGACCATCTACAACCAACTGTCGTTTAAAAAAAAAACAAATGCTTTAGGGTTGTTTTTTACTCTCCCTTCCTACATGATGAATGTTAATTTAAAATACATCACAACAGCTAACACTAGCACGACAGTATTTAGAGAAACATGATTTCTGCTAAGGACACTGAAGAGAACTTTCACATAAATGTGGAGAGAACAGTTTTACTTGTTAAATATTTTCTTGCCCATCCTAGTGCAAACTATCAAAGTTCGAAGAACATTTTTTTCCTGAAAAGTTCCACACATTTATGTTAAAATTCCATGAAAAACAAAGACACTGTTCTACTACTGAAGCTAGTTATAGTTCTACAAGCATAAGAGAACACGAAGGAACTATTTCATTTGATCAAATCATTATTTAGACCAGTATTTGGTACAGAAAAAGTTTCAACATTTTATGGCAATTATAAACTTAAATTTAATTACACGTGCATAGAGGATAGAAATGCTTTGTTTCTTGTATCATTTCCACAAAAGCTTTATTTCTTGCATCACTGTTTATGCTTTGCTTCTCAGAGCAATTTAAGATTCTGTCACATAGCCGTGTGTGTAAAATGTATAGATAAATGAGACAAAAATAAAACTGAACCTTGTATTGTTAAAGCAGTGTTACAGAATGAGAATAAAAAGGTTATTGTGTTTCAACAGTTAATATATATTGTTTTGTAAACTTTTAAGTTACATTCTCGGTCATCTGGGATCACTAAGTGCACAAATTATAAACCAAGAACTAGCATTGGACATCCATCCAATGCTTAATTTGTGCCAGGGTTGAGCCCGGACACCTCTGGGTTTGGCAGGTCAGTTTCCGGTCCCAACACAGGCAGCAGGAGGCTCACGCTGGCCACAGAGCATCCTTTCTGCACTGGGGCTGAAGCCGCTTCACGCACAGGCTCCAGTTCCCCCCGTCCCCCACGCTGAGCCTGTCCAACGCCCAGTGGGTGCAGCTGTGGTTAAATCAATGCAAGCAGAGCTCCTGCATCCTAGGCTGAGAGTCCTTTGGGGCTGGGGATGCCACACTCCAGCACTGCATCCGCCAGTGCCCCCTTGGCTTCCTGGGGGGCTCCTGCGAGGAGGCCACTGCCCCCTGGGAGGCCCAGGAGGGGCAGAGACTCCCAAGTACTGGCAGTGAGGAGAGAGGTGAGGTGTCAGGGACTGGGGAGGTGACCATGCAGCCAGGGTGCAGTGTGGGGCAGGGGCAGTAGGGCACTGGGACAGGAGGGAGGCTCCAGGAGGCAGCCCCAGTGCCATGCGCAGACCCTGCTGGGGGAGGCATGGCAGGCACACGGAGCAGGGCACGCAAGATGCACCAACTGGGGAGGCAGCTCTATGCTCTGGCTCGGGGGGAGGCGCTAATCCCACCATGGTGCCCGCAATCCCGGCTGCTGCAGACCCAGGCAGCAGCCAGGCTCAGTAGGGGGGCACTGCCCAGCCCATCCCCATCACGGAACCCGCACCAGGAAGTGAAAGCTGGGCCCAATTCTGGACCCCCTTTCACAAGAGATGGGGTGCTCTTCCCCACAAGGGATTCCAGTTGGGTAAGTGCCCCGATTCAGGCCAAGAGCGGAGCGATCTGACTTCAATTGGGGAAGACCACAGCCCCTTTGTATGGGAGCGATGGATCGGGTGGGGTGGAAAATTAACACACACCTTGGCATTGAGAGAGCAATGGTTGGGGTGGGGGGAGGAGACACGGTGCTGCTCTCCAGTGTCCCCTGACCAATTTGGAAACTAAAGCACCAGCATCCCTGGAACAATTGTACCGGGCATGGGCGTATGTTTGGGGTGGGTGTTCTTGATAGGGTGTAGGTTGGGAGTGCATGCACTGTGTGCGGGATGGGGGATAGGCAGGGTCGGGTGTATGGGATAGTGGGTGCATCTGTGCTTAATTTGTGCTGGGGCTTGCTGGGGCTAATTCTTCCATAACAAATTAAGCACTGCATGTATCCTATCTACCATAACAGAAAAAAACCTATAGAAATTGTAGTAAGTATGAGCAAGAGCAATTGTATGCTGAGCCATAGTTCAGCCACTATTGCTGGGACTCATTTGATTTCTTGTACTTGTAACCTGTCAGAGCACAATTCTCTTTGTCCTGTTCTGCCATCCTCCAGCAAAGGGAGTGACTCAATGACCTTTAACTCAGTAATGGAGTGTTTTACAGTATTGTATCAGGACTGAAAATTCTAGAACACTTAGAAAAGAGTTTCTGGTTGGTAGAAGCAACTGACAGGAATGGTTCTATTTTAGTGGCCTCTCTTTGAGTGCTTTGCTTGTCACTGCATATTTACATGCTTTGTGCATTGGTTTCTTCCCAGGCTTGTAGGTAAACCGAAGAAATTGTGCGCTTTAGGGAATGTGGTCTCCGAAGTGGTCAAAGAGTTCATTACTTTAAGTGCATATTCATTCTAGCATTGTAGTTCAGTCCTCAGCACATTACAGTCACAAAGCTCAATTGCCATTTCAATTAAACTGCTGGTGCCTGCCTGAGCAACTTTCATTAGTGGGGAACTTTCTATAGCTATCTAGCCAGGTACTGTGAAATGTTGTAGCATTAAACCAACTGTTCTAGAGGGTAACAGGTACAAGTAGTAAGAATTTGATTTGCTGCTACTGTCCATAAAAGTTATGTATTATTCCTTCCTGCATAAATTAGAAAAGAATGGTTTTATACCTGTTACCAGATGATTAGCAGAATGCAACAGCTTTCTTCAAATGTCAGCTACTACATTTCACATATGGGCACAATAAGTTTCATGAAGATCATTGAGCAGAACAGTTTTCAGGATTCTATTACATGCTTTTCTCATATTAAAAAAAAGTGGCATTATTAGTAACAAAGACACTAGCCAGAAAGAATGGTTTCTCAGCTCTATAAAATGCTGAGAACCACCATGTTAAAAACTTTACTAGTCACATTTTCTTCCTAAAGATGGTCCAAAATTGGAAAAGCTTAAGTCCAAACCTTCCCTAAATTTTGTGGGAATTGTTTTCAAGTATCTAGATCCAAATCTGCTTGTGTAGTTTTGGCTCCAAGAACAGAAGGACCCTACTTTCCACTCTTGAAAGACTTTATATGCAGCAGAATTTATGCTGCCTTTCCACACCAAGCTTCTTCACTCTCGTAAGAGGCCGAGATGCTTTTCTGAAGAATTTCTTGCATAGTTCAATAACTGCATTCCAAACTGAGGAAAAAACAAAAATATCCAGAGTCCAACAATACTCCTGATGGATACTGCCTGCACCATGTTTCTGTATGTAACTCTTGAGCTGCAACATAGCTTCAAGAAGGAGACGTGTAATTTAGCAATATTGATGTGCATTCTAATACAAGTGGTCGGTTGGGCAATGACTTTTTAATAGTTATACATGGATTGAGCCTTTAATTCCTTTGCACTTTCACACAGAACTTACAGGACCATCACATTGAAACAAAGTCCTACCTGAACAGGATCTTGTGTCAGTCTCATGGGTCCAATTTGTACCTCTGTAGTTGAAGCCTGCTAAATGAGAGAAATGCAAAAGTTGTTTTCAGTTCCAGCTCACATTAATAGATAGGATTTTGCAAGAAAGATCAAACAGAACAATAAAAATGTGATTCTATAAAACATTCTGAAGGGAAGAAAAGCACATGACTAACAGTCTTTTAAAAAAAATGTTTTATGGGTTTGCTTAAATAAGTGAATTTCTTTTTAGAACGCTTATTTGAAAGCTATGGGTTTAGGGCTGGTGTTTTTTTTTTTTGAACCATGGCCTATAGAATTTCCAGGAAAATGCATCACTGCTATGCCTGGCAGAGTACAATCAGGAAACATCCACATTAATTCATTATGATAAGTGCCAACACAATAAAACTGACAACATTTATGGCTGGTCAGTTGCTATATTATAAAGAAGTTGGACTGTTGCTTTAGACCAGTTTCTTGTGCAGTTTGATGCAACTTAATATACTTTTTCTTTATACTAATGTTTCATTTCTCTTGAGATCGTCTTAAATTCACAGAGTTATAGAATATTGTCACACAGACTAAACAATGCACAGGTCCTCCCACACCAATATCTAACTGCAGTGGAAAGTCAGAATGCCCTCAAGCTACTTCTAATCAATGGGCACTTTATTTAAAAGTGTCACTTCTCAGAGAGTGTAAATCTCCACTCTCCTGTTCAGTGACTACCCTGACTGCCTGTTAAAGGTAAGCTAAAGAAATTGCTCCATGAGTCAGATATAAAATGAAATCCTAATTCCAGGCAGGAGTGCGAGGACCTTTATTTGTGACCCAGGAACCTGGGAAGCACAGTATTATATTGCTGCAGCATTCAGTAAAGGTGTCTTTTTGTTCTTAAATCTGATACCTTGCAAAGGATTATATTTGAACATTAAATGTGTATAATTTTAGTGTACGGTTTTCTCTTCCTTAAAGAATACGATCCCTGTTAAGTATTAACATAGTGTTACCTGCACGTGAGACACAGTATAATTATGTAGTTATGACTGACATGTTTGGCTTTCATGCATCACTAAGCCTTGATTCTTCTCAGTTCAACACACGTCAAAGGGTGTTCATACCATAGGCACTACTCCAAGACATTAAACTCCAAAGAACCTATCATTTCCTAATATATAAGCTACAAACCCGAAGAGTTCCTTTTCTCACACAAAATAGTGAAAGCTACATTGCTCATTTGATCAACTGCCATGTGCAAAGAGAAGTTACATTTGTGACGGGATCCCCCCCGCGGTGCAGCCTGGAACTGTGGGACCACTGTGCCCCCTGAACTCTCTCCAGCCTCGGCTGTCTCTCACAATGCCTTGCTAGCGACCAGCAGCAAACCCCTCCAGGCGCTGTGATCACTCAGCACAACAGCATGTGGAGCCCCACACCCAGCTATATTGCATGAATGCTCCCAGAGCCACTCATGAATCACACAGAGAAAGGCACCAGCCCAGTCCCATTCCCCCCCCCCCCAGCACTGAACCCCAGGAATATACCATCTTGCACTGCTCAAGATGGGCAGTGCAGATTTATTAATTGGTTCACCACTTCAACAATGGAAAATGGACATACACCAGCCTTCACGAAACCTGAGCAGATTCGCCCCACTCTTCATACAAACTCACTGGTAAAGCTAAACAATTAAACAAATTTATTGACTATAAAAGGCAGATTTTAAGCGATAGGCAAAAAGTCAGAGTTAGTTAGAAAATAAAATATAAGCACGCAGTCTAAACGCTCAACCCTATTAGACTGGGCAACAACTAGACTAAGCAGGTTCTCACCCCACCAGATGTTGCAGTCCTTAATATACAGGTTTGTTCCTTAAACCTGGGCCAATCTCCTTGTTGGAGTCTTGTCTTCTTCTCAGTGTCTTAGGGCTTGTCTACACTGACACTTGGCAGCACTGCTACTTTCTCGCTCGGGGTGTGAACCCCCCCGAGCACAGCAAGTTTCAGCGCTGTAAAGTGCCAGTGTAGACAAGTCGGAGCGCAGCTCAGCTACCAGCGCTGGTGCCACAACCACTAGCTGCGGGAGCACTGGTGCCACGACCGTGGCAGCGCTTTAACATTGCTAGTGAAGACATGCCCTTAGTTACTTGCAGCGTAGGTGCGGGCAGGAGAAGGCCCCACATGGCCCCCCTGTGTTTGGTTTTATACCCTCAGTCCACGTGCTTGGAAAACACAAGTCCAGGCATGTCTGGGGGGCATTGCTGGTCTCCAGGTAAGGTTAAGCAATTCCACTGGTATGGCCTCATGCCGGTGAGTCATTGAATTGTAGTTCCCTTGCTGGACAATGGCTGTTGATGGGTCTTTTGACACCACGCCCAGGCATTGGTTACTTTCCTTGCTGTTGCCTCTGGGGTGCTAATATCTGGCTGATTCCCCAACTTACCGCATGTTTTAGTGACCATAAAACATAATTCTCATAACTTCACATGCATAAATGATATACATATATGAATAGAGAAATGACTTTCAGCAGGTCATAACCTTTCCCCTGATATATATAAAGCATGCCTTGTAAGGTAATATCACAATTATATACAGATGAGGAATATGGGAGGGTTACAGAGTGCTCCCCCAAGGTACAGAATGTCACAACATTGCATGCGTTAGGTTATCAGAATGGAAATGAAAATTTATAATTAAATGTTCTGTGAAATTATGAGTGCATAATGAGGCTAGTTACAGAGGAATAGTAGATTTAAATAGATTTAAGGAGATCTTGTACTGAAAGTCAATGGTGATGTTATGTGGCAACAAAACAGTTGTTCAGACAATCGCCTGAGAATCATTTGAACAAACTAACTTAATATATAAAAAAATAAATTGTATATGAAGATTTGTGACAACCAGAGCACACCATAAAGACACTCCAATGATCAAACCTGAGTTCTCCTTCCAAAGCCTCCTAACTACAGTGTCCCAGTGACAGATGGCACTGACCCTTTGGAATCCCCCAAAAGGTTCTTGTGGTAATCATACACATTTTAGCTAATAAAGAGAAGCAGCATCGGCCTCAACAGTGCAACAAGAGGACTAAAGGGGAAGCTAGGAGCCAAAAGAGCTCTTCTGTCAATTCCAGATTTAAAAAGACAGTGAGATCCCTTTGGAACCTGATAGACAAAAGGCAGCTACACTTCATTACTAATCATGGGGTCTATAAAAATAGGGCAGTTTCTAGGGGAAGGGGAACTGATCTCAATTTCTCCAGATGGTCAGGGTGTCAGCTCAAACAACTCTTAAAAATCAATCCCATATACTGCATAGCACTGTCTAAGTTAACATTTGTCAAAAAAAAGTTTCATTTAACACCAGTTTTGCTCCATCTCTGTTAGCAAGGCAACCACTATTATTTTAAGCACTACATATGAATTATATCTGCTCTGAGCAGGATTAGATCATTCAGAGTTTATAATGCATGTGGTAGCTAGACGTCCATCTATACTAGGTCTCTTAGCCTGATTTACCCCAGGGGAAACTATTAGTAGTTGTGGGATTGTTTTGAAATGTTTCCCTAGTACAGACAGGGCTTATTTTATTTGTTTGCATGTACTTTGGTTTATTGATACAGCCAACCCAGAAGCACCAGAAAGAAGTCTCTGAGTAACCGTTCTTTTGTTGATATCCAAACCAACGAGAATGGCAAACTGATTGATCACCACACAGATCTACATTTCTGATTCAATTGTTGTGTCTTGGACAAAACAAGGTAGGGTGTCCTCAGTGATATATAATACAAAAAAACTCGGAAAGCAGAAGTAGTTCATCAGCAGGGTTAATTCCCTGATGCAAGGTATTAACTGGCGGATCCTTTGACCTCTCAGAGTTCCTGATTTTTGTTTTCATGCTTCTGGCTCTATTCTACACAGCTGAAGCTGGAGCTGTGAAGCTGCTATACCAGCTCTGACAGCACAGGTAGCTCAGGAGAAGCATACCACAAGCAACTGCCTGTGTGAAGGCAGTTTTCTGTAATTTACAAATACAGATCCCAGTCCTGTAACTGGCTTTCATTCAAGGCCCCAATGAAATCAATGCAGCTCTGTGCAGACTGAGGAGTCTGCCTACATGGAGTCAATTGAATTGAAGCCACAGTTAAAAGTGAGTCTGTTGTTGTTGTTGTTGTTGTTAAGCTTTCAAATTCTGATTCTTATTCATTCTTGCAAGAGTTCAGAAAGTAAAGCTGAGTTTATACTTTATTAGTTTTACAAAAACAGCAGAACTTACATTTTCAGGACAATTTTTTTTATGGTGAAAACTGCTATTTGCAGTAAAAAAACCACCACTTTGTGTGGCTCAAACTATTAGAGGCATGATCACATGATACAACTTTCATGTCAAAAAGAGTCTCTTGCACAGGCAATAATGCACAGCAATACTCATGCAGGTGTGCCTACACAAAGATACACGCACAGAAGAGAAGGCTGGGTTGAGACTCACTGAAAATCAGCATTCCGATTTACTCACCTTAATTTTTTTTTAAAAATACCCTAATCTCCAGCAATGTCTGCCAGATATGTTACAGTTAAAGCACTTGATTGTGGAACCAGTTTAGAGATCTGGAATGCTCTAAAGAGTGCCAAACAAAACAGTTTATACAGTGAATACCAGACTGTATCTAATATTAAGCAAACTAATAAAAATCTCTGATGGGCAATCTCTTCATTAAACTTCTCATGCTACTGAAGAACTATAAGACCCCTGCCATAGTTATGCTTCTATATTTGAATACACACATCTTCTAGTAGTAGTACCCTGCTCAGATAGTACAACAATGGGTGTGACAGAAGAACCTAGTTACATATTGCAGCCATGTAAGACATTGGGAATTGAACTACCTGGCATTCATGGACTATTCAAAAATGTCTCTACCGAAATTCTATGTAAACTCATGCCGTCTGCTACACCTTCTCTCTCTGACATCTCCTTGTGAATGTCTAGCCATCAGCTCAACTCAATATGGGTAAAACACAGCCCTCCCTGTTATCTCCTTTCTTGATCTCTGTGGACACCACCACCACCCTTGCTGTCACTGAGGCCCATAACGTGGGTGTCCTCTTTGACTGGGACCTCTCTCTCAGTCCTCATATACAAATTATGTCTTACTCTTGCTGATTCTTTCTACATAACATCTCTAAGATACAGCTTTTCCTATCCATCCACACAGCAAAAACTCTCATCCAGGCACTCATCATCTTGCACCTTGATTATTGCAACATCATTCTTTCTGGTCTTGACAAAGGCAATCTTTGGCCAGCTCATATCCATATTCAGTAAGATACTGAAAAGATAATTTTCTTAGTCCATTGTTTTGAATCCCTCCACCGCAGAGCCAGCCCTAGGGGTGGGTGAGCAGGGCAGCCTCTCTGGATGCCAACTTCTAGGGGTGATACAATGCTCTGCACCCAGCTGTGCATTGCTGTGGGGTTTTTGGTTGTTTTAGTTTTGTTTGTTTGCTTGCTTTTTTGGGGGGGGGGACGGGACGGTGGGGCCCAGCTGGCTAGGTGGTCAGTGGGGAAGGGAACCAAAAACATTTTCAGCCCTGGGCAAAAAACTTAGGGCTTTCCCTGCTCCCATGGCTCCCCCTTCTGTATCATATCAAACATAAGCTGGCTGTCTTCACTTTTGTGGCCCTTCATGGCCTATCTGCCTCCTACCTATCCTCTCTCATTCATTATCAAGGTGTCAGCTGCCACCTCTGATCATCCCATGAAGCCAGTCTCCATTGCCCACTTGTTAAAATTGTCAAATAAGCCCCTTTGTGTTTTCTCCCATGCTGCCCCTTATGCTTAGGAGGAGCTCCCCATAAACATCCACAAAACTAACTCATTACCATCCTTGAAATCCTTCCATAAAAAAAAAAACAAAAAAACTCTTCTCTATCATGATGTGCACACACAAAAAAGACAATGGTCAGGCTGCGGTGCACTGATACCACTGCCCAGCATACTGAGTAATACTATCTCTTTATTTCCTTGTACTCGCCATTTGTCTGCCTGTATCCATCTGTTGTACCTTGTCTTATACTTCGATTGTCAGGAATGGTCTTTTTATTCTGTATTTGTACAGCCTTTAGCACAGTGTGGCCCTGGTCCATAGGTAGGGCTCCTAGATGCTACGGGAATACAAATAATACATATTTATGGATGGTTTCTTTGGTGTCAGCATCCAGGTAGATACAGATCATATGCTTGGGGAAAACGGATGTGTGATCTCGGTCTTCCTGAATTCAGACAACCTACCTCTCCTTATTCATTTTTTTCAACATCCATTGCCCCTGCCCCCCCGTACCAGCCAGAACATACTGCAAAGTGATCACACCTACAGCCAGCACTAATTTTTTGTCCAAGTTCCAGTGGTTTGGTTTTTATAAGAACCAAAAGTTTGGATTTTTAAAACAAAGTTTATCTGAATTTATACCAATTTTTTGTGCCTCAGCATACTTGAGTGCCTCTCTCTGGAAAAATCCCTTATACACTTTGTGTAAGTATTAAAATGGCAGCATTGTGTAGGAGAGAGAACTGTAGGTTGATCATCATCCTTTTCCAAAATACTGGCATAGGAAAAAATAGCTCAAAATTGGCAGATTAGCCTTTAGAAAAAATGAGATTTTCTACATTGTGAGGTATCAGTCTTGCTCTTTCATTATTAACCTTATTCCTTGCAGAACTAGAACCTTTCAGAAAGGAAACCGGGGATTGATAACTATTTGAAGATTATCTCCTTTCTTCATGATTGCCTCAGTCTAGATTTTTATAAATTGGATCATCTGGCTGCTTGCAATTTTTACCAGTATCCCTGAAGATATTTTTGGTCTGCAAAGGATTCAGACTGATTTTAGAATAACTTCTGTTTTTAAGAAGATGTTTTATTTTAGGCTACTTTATTTTAAAACAACTTTTTTTGTGGGTCACGAGAACTTGTCTTTTCTACAGCCTACACTATGGAAAACTTCAACAAGCTCTATCACTACAAAATATACTTTCAAAAAGGGGAGACCTTTTCTAATGGATTAGCCTGGTGCGCAGCTAAGACATCTTCAGTATCTATGCACCCCGATTTTCTCTCTTACAGTAAAGCACTTCCCTGCTCCATGGTTTACTAAATCATTCTGCAAATCAGGGATGGAACATTTTACCACATAGTTCAGAGGGCCTCCTTTTCACATGTATAAGCAACGTTCATGACCCAGAATGAACTCGGGGCTTACAGCTGCTACATATTACATTCTCTGTTGATAACTAGTTAAGAACAGAAATCACTTAAGCAGACAACGAAAAGGCATAATTTTCCAATCACCCATAGAACACTATTAAGAAGAGAAAAACCTTAAAGATTATACAATATGGGCCAAATTTTCAGCCCACAATGCCACAAATCAGATATTTAGGTCTGAGTCACTATGGCTTTTGTACCATATGCCTAAACTGAGTCACTGTACACTCTACAACCCTGCTCCTGCAGCTGACTCAATGCAGGCAGACCTCTTCAACTGCACAGAATCAATCGCAGGAGCCAGCCCTATGACATGGATCCTCCTTTCTTTGTCCCCATTCTTGGCAAATGTTGTATCCTTGCTTGTGTGTCAAGTTAAAAGTTTAGAATACAAGGTCTTGGGGGCAGAAACTGTTTTCCTATTAATTTTCTGTAGGATTGTACGCACTATAAAATAAAGTGACAGTGATCACACTGCTAAATAACTGCAGATGCAAAATCTAGCCCTATAGGTTGTAAAATCACAATGATAAGAAAAGACAAGTAAGCCAGCCGTACATAGGTAAAGCCTCAAAAGAAGAAAAAAGGCAGAGGCCAGCCAGCATAAAAAGGGTACATAAAAAAAATCTGGGCCTACCTTAAGAAGAAAGCAATTCAGAAAGGTAAAAGGCCCAGACACCAAATTGCTAGCAATTTTAGACCAACCTCCTGAAACATCCAGCTGACATTTGTAGAATAGTTCCTTGAGTGCTAATGGAACAGATGTAGGTCTGGTATAAAAATGACGGCAGTAAGAATATTGCATTGTACCAGGTTTTTCTTTTTTTTTTTAAATCATATTCACACAGAAATAGAAGCTCGTCTGGAAATACATCATCATTATAGGAATTAGACTTCTCATAGGAAAAAAGTCACCAATGTGAGTGACATTTATGTTGTTAATTTAGGCACATAGGAATTGTCCATATTGGATCAGATCAGATGAATATATTGTCTCAGACTGTGGTTGTTACCAGAAGCATCAAAGGAAGGTGCAAAACACAATAAAAATATAAAAGTAAAAATCTCCATACAGTGAAATCCTGGCCCTACTGAGGTCAATGGGTCATATTGGACTTCTATAGGGCTAGGATTTCACCCATCATGAATAATCATGTAATAACCTGCCCTTATGGGAAGTGTCTCCTTAGCCCTCGGTAGTCAATAGTTGGCTTGCACCATGAGGGTTCACCTTATATACATTTCTATTCTCTCTGTGACTGTGGATGTTATTAGCCATATAAATATCTAGTTAATACAAAATATTTTTGGAGCAACAGACAGCTTGCTATGCCAGTAAAATTACAATTATCCCAAACGGGGATGAGTCTCTTGACTTCTACTGCAGTACATCAAAAACTCTGAGGAGATCTGGATTTATTCAGCCTCCCCCAGACATTTGGATAACTGAGGCTATACTCTAGGAGCTGGAAACCTTTCTACACTATGCAGACAAATCTCCCCTCCCACACTTTTTTCTTACACATACACATCAAGGCCCAGATTCTGAGCTGTGATCTCAGTACAGTTAATTTTGTGACCCCTGGAATCTAGGGCTAGCAGGGAAGGGTTTGGTCCTCTGTTTAAACTAGGGCAGCCTGGGGGCCACTCTAGTTTATGCTTAGCTGAACACAGCCCAAAGGGGGCCATTCTAGCACTCTGAAACAGCCAGACCGAAGAGGTGATCTCCTGCCACATTCCCTTGTCCTCAGCTATGTCCCCCCTACATCAGGGGCTAGAAGCAGGTAGAACAGAGCTGCACCACCAGCTCCACACCCACAGCTTTCTGCAGCTTCCTGCTACTCTTATAAGGGAATGACCTGATCCCAGCTCAGGTGTGCTTATTTAAGGGCAGGTCTACACTAGAAGCACTACATTGGTGCAGTCTTTGCAAAACCTCTCCCGACGACATATCACTGGTGTGGACAGTGCTTAGGTCCCTGTCATTTGTGTTGCTCAGGGGAGTGTCTTTTTCATACCCCTGAGCGATGTAAGTTAGATCAACTTAAGTGATAGTATAGACCTGCCTTTAGTAACTAGGGTTTGGCTAGCCTCAGGCCTCTAGCCCTTAAGATGCAAGCCACCCTGTTACAGAATGTATTAATATAGAGGCAAGGTGGGAAAGGTAATATCTTCAGAAGAGCTCTGTGTAACTCAAAAGCTTGTCTCTCTCACCAACAGAAGTTGGTCCAATAAAAGGTATTACCTCACCCACCTTGTCTGGGACCAACATGGCTACAACACTACATGCATTAATATACATACTTATCCATTCAGGATGGAGACTACTGAAAAACTAAGCATTTATTGCTTTTAAAAATAGCTTTTCAAAATACTGCAGGCTTCTTATTCTATTGTCTTAAGTGGCATTTTAAAGGGACATTTACTTAGTAGTGGTAGGAAGATAGCGGTGCCAGAGCAACATGATACTTGAGAAACGTAAATGGATGGTGCTATGGCTGCGCAAATCATTAAGTGTAAGGGATTGGCTGTGACAAAGTAACGTATCAATGGTATCTCATTTCAAGATCATAGCTATGTTTATACATGGCCCTCCTGTTGATTTGAAAAAAGGCAATATTTTTTCCTGAACAGGAAAAATAAATCACAACACATACATAGACTGATGAATCCATCTGTTTCCAACAGCAGTTTGATTCTGATTTTATGACACACTGAAGAGTCAGTTCTGCACCTGATGCTACGCATATATTAACTAGACTGTGTTACAAATACAGAAAGGCACAACGGGCCCTTCAGTACTCCTCCAAAACTAGGAGTCTTCTGTAACTCCAAGTATAATGGTAGTGAACTACTCACAGGTAAACACAGACTTTACATCCCTATATTTTAATCCAGCAAGATATATAGATAGGCAGTAAACATACAGCTTAAGTCTTTTCACAAGCAGTGAGTTTTATAAATTGGGGGTATGGCAGGGGGAGGGGAGAAAAGGAATTTTAACAAGATACAGAATTGCCATGAGCTTATTTTTGAATATTGTCTTTTTAAATGCAGTTCTCTCTGAAGACGTATTATGTAGTTCCCTAGCACACCGGTTCACTTTGTTAAATACTTATTGGCACAACAAGCTTTATTAGTGTCACCAAAATATTAGAAAAAAGACAAATCCCTCCAGTATCTGTCAAAGGTAAGTGTAATCTGTCCAGAATGGGTCTTCAGTGTCTCTGAGATTTCATTCTGAACAACCATTTGTCATTATTGTCCATTCTCGTTTCAGTAGCAGGATGAGTCACTTCTCACTGGTGAATCAGGTCAGATCTGGTTACGTCAATCTTACGAAAGGCTATTATAACTAACTCTGAACCACATCAGTGATGCAGACACTGAGGGAGGGGGAGGAGGGAGAGGAGAGAGAAATTTCTAAAAATATGATTAGACACACCAGAATTTTGTAAAGGGTCTTGTCATCACCTTGTAATTGGTACATGGGTATAAAGTAAGTATGGACAGCATGAGAGCCTCGAGAGAGCAATGTGATCTAATAAATGTCAGCGAGTAACTACAGCTAAAGCAGTAATTGCAGCAGTAAGAAAGAAAACCCAGTGTTACGGTGAACGAAATAGCTCTAATGACCTTCCACCAGCTCCTAAACTGGCTACTTGTGCACAGCTTATAAAAGACTATTGGACTGCAAAATAATCAGTTACCTAATTTTAATGTAAACTCATCCTCCTCCAAAAAGTGAATGAATGAAACAGGAGATTGTATGTGTCCCAGAGACTGCCAGCTCAACATTTGCACCAGGTGCCACCCAATGCCCTGTCTCATGCTGCAGATGCGGATAATGGAAGTTTAAAGTCTCCCTTCTGTGCTGTTACAGTGGGGAGAGGCATAATTACAGGGCTGTATGACGTCACTAGGAGTTTACTGGGACAGAATTATATTTGAAATTGCTCCCGGAAGTTAGGAAAGGAAGCAATTAAATATTTAATGACGACTATGTTCAGGAGCTTTCCACAAATCTAAACTTAATCAGAAAAGGGCAGTTTTCCCCTCTCTCTTTACTGCATTTGGTGACTGTTTACTGGCTATTTCTCAGGTAAAGAGGGATTAGACCAATTGGCTGTGTACATCCCATCCTGGAATAGCCCCAAGCTCCACTGCCACAATAGTAAATAACCGAGCCTCAGGGAGGCAACCTTGGTTGTTCTTAGTTGTGAGGAGAGTCCTTCACTTCTGGCACAGTTATAGTGTACACTGTTACCGTCAGATAGAAAAGACAAATAATCAGGCCCTTACCACAGGCCCCCAAACTGGCCTCTGGGGCCTGTCAGTCATGTTCTTGCCCTGACTCCTTCCCCCTCAATTTGGGAACCCTCTAAATGTCAAAGAAAAGCTCAGCTTTCATTTGAAAGTGAAAATTAAGTTTCTAGCCATCTTCCTTGCAGACATGACCTTGAATACAGAAGTTCATTGCTAGGGTTGCAAGTTTGCCATAGTGCATTTTTTTCTGATGTTCATGGCTGATTAATGACTCTTCCTACCGCCACCCAGGTTTGGTGTTGAATACTCATAAAACGTAGCTTTCCATTTTGGCAGGAACTCAGAGCAGTTCTTGACTGTGGGGCACAGGGCTGCCTAAGCTGGTAGTGATAACACTAGAACTACCACAACCTCCTTTGCTAAGGTACCTTTGTGGCCTTTTGCCACAAACAGCATGGTTCAGCAGTGCAAGACACAGTCTAGACTAGAGACTAAAGGCAGCATTTTCAAAGGTGCCTAAGTGACTCAGGAGCCTAAGCATTTAAATCATTTAAGCAACTTTTGACAATGGAGACTGGCTGAGTCACTTAAGTGCTTTTGAAAGTTTTACCACAACACTCCAAACGCAGCTCTGACAACAACTCCCTCTATGGCCTTGGGCTGGTCACCAAGTAACCACTCTGCCTTAATTTCCCCATCTCTAAAAGGGAAACAATTCTAATTCTAATTATTATTTACTTCACAGGGGCCTCATTATGGCAATTAGTGTGCTCCATTACAATTCACCAGAATGCATGCAAAGCTCCCCAGTGACTAAGGGCCCCTTGCTTGCCAAGGTCCAGGCTTTTCATATAAAATGAGTCCATTAAGACTGAGCAGTGCTCAAGAGTTCTCCCTACCCCAGCTCTGCTCCTTGTTATATGCCAACAGTGGCCAGAATCAGACACCTAAAAAATTAGTTTGTAAGCACATCCCAAAATAATGAGGCTGCCTCTACTCCAAGGCAAAAACAGAAAGGCTCCTTTTTGATCTAGGAGCTATTTAAATCCATGTAGACCCTTTCCCCCAGGAACATGTAGCTACTGCTACTGACCTTTAAAACTTTAGGGTTTAACAGCCTGAAACCTCTTCCAGAGCCACTCAGTCTGTCCCTCCTACAGCAGCAGCAACAACAAAAAGTCTTTACTTACCCCTGCCTCCTCCTTTTATTTCTTATTCCTAGGTGTCCACAGCTGGAGGGCATTCTGCCTAGGAGCTGCAGTGTCTGCAGGATGATGCTAGTCTAATGAAGTCCATTAACCCCTTCATAGGGCATGTATACCTTATCTCAGTCCAAACACTACTCTATGTATTGGAAGAAAACAAGAAGGAGAAAAGACAAACAGAAAGAGGAAGTCTGGAATATACATTAGAAACTTATGTATCTGGATGAGCTTATTGTGGATCCTGATTCCAATTTTGTGGATCAGCCCTAGAAGTGGAAGCTATAACAGAAGAAGGGGGGGGGGGAACCTAGTTTTTCTCCCTGGCTTTCCCCCATTCTCAAGTACTTCTGAATAGTGATTTCTTGGGAGTTCTCTCTTCAGATGGTCTGGGCCTGAAGAAAGGCAACTGAGGCAGATTAGCAGGGCCTGCGTAATCCATGCTTCAGCAGTCATGGTCTTTGCTGCAGAATGCACCCTTTGCTCCAGAATCTAAACTTTTAAAAAAAATTATGCTTCTAGCTCTCAGAGTTGCAAAGAAAAATATGAACTGCATATAAAGCGATCAGCATTATTTTCCTGAGTCTTCAGGTGGCATGAAATGATAGATCTGAAAAGTGTGAACTTCCCCATTCATCGCAATGTTGTGTTAACTCTAAAACCTGAAAATGACTGTTTCAATGTTAACATTGTTACCTACTTCTCTGCTGATCATTTCACCAGAAACATATAGCTAATGTGCTAATCCCAAACTGCCTCCCATGCCTTCTCTTCTCTCACCCTGATACTAAAGCCTCCAGCTTCCCCTTACATCTTTTATAATACTGTTATGCACTGTCAACATAAAAATCTGTATCACATTGAAAACTGAAAATGTGGAATGGCACAACCAGAAACACTTAAGAATGCTATCCACAAAAGGCAACATGCTAGGCAGAGAGCCCCCTAGGCTAGCTAATGGGAGATACAGATGACAGGGGTGGGTTCTGAGATCTGCCCTTTCCACAGAGCTAGGCACCTAACCCAGCTGAAGGGAGGTTCCTATCTCTGTTTGCCATCCACAGCTGAGAACCCTGCTCCTGGAGTCAGGTAGCTCAGGTACCTAAGGTGTTTCTTTGAAAAACCACTGGAGGAGATGGTAGTTCCCTTATTATTTTTAGGCCAGTAGTTAGACCACTCACCCAGTATGGGGGAGATCGAGGTTAAATTCCCCTCTTTGCCTGGTGAGGAGAAAGGATTTAACCTGGTCTCCCACCTTTCAGGACAGTGCCCTAACCTCTGGACCATGGGATATTTGGATGGGGTTACCCTCAGTTTCTCCTGCTAAAGTTGTTCCACTTTGGATAAATAGTAATTGTAATAGGGAGACTGGACCCTAGGTCTCCAATCTCCCATGCAGGTGCCCTGCCAGGCTCTAGTCATTCTCTCAGGTTCTCTCTCTGTCCCAATGACTATTTAAGTATCACGATCAGGTCCCATAGGCAAGCTGGGTGAAGGAGCATCTATCCTCTGCTGGTTTGTGCATTGCAGTGGGGCTTTAGTGTGAGGTAGCAGAAATTCAGGTGCCTAGGGAACTTTTACAGCAAAAATTCAGGTGCTGAGTGAGTTTACACTAGGGTGACCAGACAGCAAGTGTGAAAAATCGGGACAGGAGCTGAGGGGTAATAGGAGCCTATATAAGAAAAAGACCCAAAAATCAGGACTGTCCCTATAAAATCGGGACATCTGGTCACCCTAGTTTACACACCCACAGGGTTAGGTGGCAGCCGAACAGAGGTTTTGTGGATCAGTAGTGCCTAAAACTGGGACTTAGGTGCCTCAATCTGGGATTTAGACACCTATGTCTCTTTGTGGGTCTGGGCCAAAGCAGCTGCACATTACAGACACCTGTAGTCATGCCAGCTTGCTGAAGAGAGGTCTCAGCCATGAAGAGCTTAAAATTTAAGGCCCTAGTCCTGCAACCCTTATTCATGTGATTTTACTAGAACTACTCCTGCATGTAAGTGTTTGGAAGAGCAGAATCTAACTTTAGAACTGTTAATTCTTGCATGCAGTTTAGTTCTCTGCCGATGCATCACTTAAGAGTCATTATGAGGGCTTGTGTGGGACTTACACATTGCACAGTCTTTGGAATGGCCATCAGCACAGGAGTAAATTTGCTGGGCTTTACGTAAACACTCCCAAGTGGCAGTTGCTAATTACTGCATTACAGTCGTCTTTTTCACATACTACACTTAAAAATGCCACTTTTTAATACACCTCTACCCCGATATAATGCTGTCCTCGGGAGCCAAAAAATCTTACCGTGTTATAGGTGAAACCGCGTTATATCGAACTTGCTTTGATCCGCCGGAGTGCGCAGCCCCGCCGGAGCACTGCTTTACCACGTTAGATCCGAATTCGTGTTATATCGGGTCACGTTATATTGGGGTAGAGGTGTACATCTATATGGATAGTGATTTTTTGTAATGTTCTCTGTGCTTACAAGGACAAGTAAACCAAACCTGACTTCAGAAAACCTGCTTCCCAGAATCAGTTGCATATAATAATACCAGTGTTCCAGAGAGAGTCCTTAAACACTACCCCAAGATTTTATATTTACTGAAATATATTCCAGCAGAACTATAGTCCAATATTAAAATATTAAAATATATTATTCAACCCACTCCCAAGACAACACTGAGAAAATAAAAATGGCATCACCATTACATTATTCACAGACAATAAAACATTATTCTCCAACAAAATGTCTCAGTAGCTGAAGCCCTCTCCTGATTCTGCACATGCTACAATATGTGAACTTATATGTATGAGCATGAAAAGTGCAAACTCATTGGTGGCTGCAGAATGCCATATCCGCCATTATGCTTTCCTCCCCTGAAGAGTTCTGTAAGGCTCTTATGACTGTCTAGCCTTGCAGTGCCATAAGATCATAGGACTCAATTGTGTGCACTTCAGCGCCAATCTGACTAAATACTTAAGCATGTGCTTACCTTCAAGCCTGTGAGCTACTGAAATCAATGCAACTACTCATGTGCTTAAGTGCTTTGCTGGATCAGAACCAGGACCAGAGTGTTCCGCATCTTTCAAGATCAAGCCCCAAATGAGTTTATGACAGGTTGTACATTCCTGACATTGACCAAAGAGAGTCTTCTATCTTGGCAATCCACCCTTGCCTCCTCTAAAATTGTATTATATCCCCAGGATATATATTATTTGTATTATAGTAGTGCCTAGGTCCCCAGTCACAGACTCAGTCCTCACTCTGTTAGGCACTGTATACAGAACAAAAAGCTGGTCCCTGCCCCAAAGAGCTGACAAAACTAACTAAAATGAAGGGAATATTCATCTCCTCTGTGACCGATTAGAAACTGTGAGCAGCTGCACACAAAGCACAACATGTTCTACTGCTCTACTATGTATAGCTCTCTAGAGAAAGCATGCAAGAGAACACCAAGCTCCAATGGATGGACAAAGTCCTCCATAGCAAAACACACAGGTAAAGTCTTTGTTTAAATACATGAGCCTGTTCCCCAACTGCAGCATCGCTAGAGAATTAGTCCAGCCTAAATTATTCCTAATCAGTAGGGTGACCAGATAGCAAGTGTAAGAAATTGAGACGGGGGTGGGGGGTAATAGGTGCCTATATAAGAAAAAGCCCCCAAAATTGGGACTGTCCCTATAAAATTGGGACATCTGGTCACCCTACTAATTAGGCACTACAATCCTCAGGAAGAGGATAATTTATTACATGACTTTTCTATGTCTTAAGTCATTTTACAAGTCTTTGGATGAGCTCTGAGTAAAAGCATCCTTGTCTTGTTTTTTTTCTTTTCATATTTTATTTATTCACCAAAGCACACACTAAAATACAGAAAATATTATTGTTTTTTTAAAAAGTACTTCTATAATTTGTTGCTGAGCCAGAACTAGTTTGCATAAAAGGTGAGAAATATTTTTAATTGACTTGAGCCTTACACATTGCATTTGTGGATTACATGCTTTTCTCAAGAAGCATATAGTTGGTAACTTAGAATAGTTTTTCTCACAAGAACAAAATACTGTATATCATGATTCAGTGCAAATTGTTAGTACTCATGGCCTGATTCGCCTCTCTGTTACACTAGGATAGGTTCTCTGCCTTTAGCTGATTTACTCCAAGTTTACACCTGTGTAGGTCAGAGGAGAATCAGACCCTAAACCTTAAGCATATGTGCATTATTTCTGCCTACAAAGCAATACTAAAATGAATAAAAAGACAATTTGTATTTTACACAGTGCCAACTAATGATAAAACAAATAAATGCAACACTAATGTTAGTGTATGGAATCATTTTCATTTTGTAGCCTTGCAACATACTTCTGAAAAGAAATGTAGTGAAAAGTTACGTTTTTTTTTGTCATACAAAGTAAAATTGCTGTAATTTGTTAGAGAGCTACATATAGAGTGGCTGATTCTTCACCGATTGTACCTGTGTAGTCATTTACACCTGGGCTGAACGCAAAGTGGGTGTAAAATACAGTACATCCAAATCAGCAAATCCTCTCTTGCATGGGGTTATGTTTTTTCACACTCACTGTGCAAACGACAACATAAGGCGCAAGGCACTTTGAGGTTTGAACTTTAGCTACACTAGAACAGCGCTCAGTTCTTCTGAGCATGGAGCCAAAGATGGCTTTATATCTTCTCTCTGCTGCCCAATCCTTGGGCCAGCCAGGGCCTGGATCAGACCCTGACACAGGTTATAGCAGCCTCAGGGCTGCTTTAAATTGCACCCAACTGCAATGTTCCCCAAGAGACTTAAAATTAAGTATTACTCAAATGCTTTGCTGAATCAGGGCTTTAATCAAAGCCAGGATCTGGTTCTTTATGTTTACAAATGAATATAAAAAATACCTATATACTAGTTAACTATATATAGCCAGGGGGTGGTTTGTTCTGTAATTTTGTGACCAAGCAATTTTCCACAGAATCCACCCATTGGGGTAGAATTGTGCTGGAGAATCTAACCTTTCATTTTAAAGGATTAGTTTCTAGCCCTGATGGTTATAAAGATAACTTTGAAAATATGAATTAAGTGGGACTCAATGCAACAATGCAAATCTTTAACCAGCCAGAAACAATAGCTTTGAGAGCCTGCAAAGCAACTGACCAGTAGTCAAGAGAAGGAGCTGTCAATCGGGCCCAGGATCAGGTGAGAATGCTAGCATGAGCATCTCTCTCATCTGTGAGCAGTGAACTTCCTGCAGTTTTTGTGAGAGCGTTATGTATAAATGTTCAGTTATTTTTTTTAATCTGAAATAGGCACACACAAAGGGCGAAGAAAGGGGCCATTTCCTCAAAGAGTTATAATCATAATACATGAAACTGTATTGTTTGTAAATCTCTTTTTTGGGGAGGAGGCCTGTGGAAAGTCATCTATCTCATAATTTTTTAACTTGCAGGGTTTGCAATCCTCGGATGCATGCATTTGCAAACATGGTTCTTACTTAGATTGTTCCAGTGAGAGAACAGGTACAGCCTTACTGACTAATATTTTTGTATTTTAGTAATGACGTGAGACTTCAAATAAATCCCCGGATCTAGTTTTTCACGAAAGTAAAAACTTTAATTCCATTCCCCAATGTTACTTGGTCAATTCCACTAACTGAAACTGAGCTCTTTTTTTGAATAACTGAAAAGCTCTAAACCATATACCTTAGAAATACTATGGCATCAGCACACTGTCGTCAGTCAACGAAGGGATGTATGGTTGGGAAGAAAAATGGGCATCGGCACAGTGCTAAACACTGATCCTAGCCAGTTTTATCTTAGTGGTTCTCATCCTTTTCCATACCTGGACCCGCCCTCCCATCTAGCTGGGATTTAGCCAGGATCCCCCCTCCCAATTAGCAATATGGGAAAGGCAAGGTGGTTGTGACCCCCAACACCTGTTTGCAATGAGAACCCCTGTTCTATCTCATAGGAACCACATAATAACATTAGGGTATCATAATATTTCAGAAACTTAGTTGAAAAGCTTTCAAGTATACCCTAAAGCAGAAAGCAGATACAATTCTCTAAACTTGGCACAGCTCACAAACTATTTAAAAGGATGCCACCCTATTCCTGTACATTATGATGACTATAGCTTTGTGAATATTGAAAGCTTTAGAAAGTTATGAAAGACTCAAAACAAAAAGGTTAGAATGGAAATTTGTATGTAACCTTAACTACAGCTATAACACTACAACTGTTCCTGCATTTTGACATGTGCCAGTTATTTTTAGTTCAGCTTGGCTATGCTGCATAAGACATTTGCTATAAATTGCAATGCAACCGTAGACAGGTTCAAGCAGCTAAATTATAGTGCAAGTGAAATAATTCCATTGGTACCCATCACAAATTATTTTATTATCCTTGCAAGGCTGATGAAAATGCTGTGACATTATATAGAAACAGAATGAATATACTAGGTGGGGATATATAAATGATCCATAGTGAAAAGACTCATTCTTAGAAAATGAAACAACTGCAAGAACTTCTATCTTCTTTAAGATAGCTTGGTTTAATGATTGTCTTTGTTACTGCCAAAAGGTACACGAAAGACATTTCTTTCTGAGGTTATTACTTATCACTGAAATGTGTATGGATGTGGTACAAGAGTCTCAATGAATTTTTATGTACAGTAAAACACATAACATTGATTGTAGGTCATCTCACATTGCCATTACTGACAGCAACATCAAATGAGCATCTCACTCATGTGCTTTCTTGTGTGACTGGGTTCTTCATGCCTAGAACCATAACAACAATGAATTGGGTAATGGCACCATGCTACATGAGGCCAAATCAAACATTTGCTTTGCTGCTTTTGATAGTTTATGTCCCAGCCAAACCGAGGTCAAGAACCATATTTATTTACAGATGGCTTGCTACATTCTTCAACTTGACGCTTTGCTTGATATTTGCCTTCAAAGGGGAAGCTTTTTCACGCCCAGATGGTTCACTGAATATATTTGCAACCATTAAACCTGGATGTCTAAGCCAAATCAAAGAGCACACAATGATGATATGGCAGAATGTAAAAAGGGTAAATCATGCATTTCATTCTTTGCTCTGAATTTAAATCCAACAGCTCAGTCCCATACTGCATAACTATCAAAGATGCAAGATACATCTCCACAGAAGCTTAAAATCAAGTCAGCTGCCAAGCAAACTCCTGAGCAAGTGAACAGGACAGGCAAACAGTGGAATTTTGGAAGGAGCAGCAGCAGGAGATCCTGTGCTTGAAGATAGAGGGACTTGGTGAGTTGTGTATTTGGTCTGGTCTGTTTGTTGTTTGTTTGTTTATTTATTGTCTTTGAGAGTCATGTAGCTTGGCTCTTTGGGCTCCTGAACAGGCCAGGCAAAACAGGTCTGTGTGTGTCTTGGTGAAGGCTGTGTGTTTGAAATCTGAGTGGTCAATCTCTTCCTGTTAATGAGCAGGTGAAGCTGAGCAGCAAGAGTTAATATTAGAGTTGGTTGGAAATTTTCCAACAGAATGTTTTTCCATAAGACACTGCCAACTGGTAGAAAATGAATCATTTAATGGAAGCGTGTTGATTTTGACTAAATTTTGTTAGGAAAAATACCTGAATAAACATTCCAATAAGGTCAAAGCAACTTTTTGTTTCAATTTTTTTATTTTATATGATCTAATATAATATGAAAATTTGAAAAGGTTGAAACTGGAATGAAATGTCTTGATCAATGCAAAACAAATTATTATAGGAATTTAATTTTGTATAGAACTGGGTCAATTTTTTTCAGCAGTTTATTCACCAAAATGCAGTTTCATTCAACCTGAAGTTATTTGCAAATTCTTATTGAGTTTGCCAAATAGTTTTGAGTGAAACAAAAAACTTGATACATTTTGATAATGTCAGAATGAAACATTTCATTTCAACCCAACCTGCACATTTTTTGTTTTGATTTCAGACTTTTTCAGAAACGTAAAGGCATAGGCTCACAAAATGCTGAGGGAAGATGATGATGATCTCTCTGTGCAGGGCCGGCTCCAGGCACCACCCCAGCAAGCAGGTGCTTGGGGCGGCATGTCGGGCTGTTCGGCGGCAATTCGGCGGGGGGTTCCTCTTGGAGGGAAGCACCTGCCGCTGAATTCCCGCCGAAGAAGAAAGCGGCGCGGTGGAGCTGCCGCCGGAGTGCCGCCGATCGCAATTGCGATAGCGGCTTTTTTTTTTTCCCCGCCGCTTAGGGTGGCAAAAACCCTGGAGCCGGTCCTGTCTCTGTGATGGGGTGTACTCCCCATACCAGCCCTAAGAGAGCTGAATTAAGCAAGGTAGGCTCCAATCAGCCAATTAAGCTGCAAATAGGGAAGATTTAGGCTGTGTAGAGGGTGCTACTTAGAATAAAGCTCACCTGTGAGGGAACAGGTGGGGCTTCTATAAAGCCATGAGGCAGGCAACACTGTCAGGGGGTGAGAGCAGTAAGGTAGATATAGTCCTTAATTGTTCACTACAGGGCCCTGGACTGGAACTCAGGGTAAAGGGTGGGCCTGGGTTCCCCTACCATCCATCACTGAGTGATACTGCATTGGGCAGTGAACGGGAAGACTGCCTGAGTCACTGCAGGAGTGACATAGTCAGGGTGGCAGGTATGAGGACTGCCTCACAGGCGCTGACTTTCCAAAGTGCTGGGAGGTACTTGACCCCTGGCTCTGACCCAGGCCCTGCCCCCACTCCACCCCTTCTCCCAAAGCCCCACCCCTGCCCTGCCTCTCCTCACCCAGTTTTGCCCCCTCCCTGAGTCCTAGCTCCTCCCCCCTCCCTCCCAGTCTCCTGCACGCCATGAGTGGGAGATGCGGGGAGGCGCAGATCTGCGGTGCCCACCAATAGGTGGGAGGAGCTGGGGTGGATGGGGGAGAGCTGATAAGGGGGCTTCTCGTGGGTGCTCAGCACCCACTATTTCTTCCCTGTGGGTGCGCCAGGCCCGGAGCACCCACAGAGTCAGTGCCTATGGACTGCCTGACACTGCTTTGTGGCGAGACACTTGGAAAGACTCTCCTAGAAGGGGAATCACAGTGCGACCTGGCCAGAGGGCCAAGTCATGAAGCAGCTGTAGTGTGACTCTGTGGGTGGGAGGAGAACTGCAATAGTGAAAGAAAAGAAAGGGGGTGCTGAACTGGGCAGAGCTAATCCCCAGAAGAAGGTGCAACCCAGCTGTGAGTAGAGCACTCTGTGACATTCCCTAATAACATTTAGCCCAGTGGTTGGGGTACTCTCCCAGGTTTAATTCCCCCCTCTGCCTGATGTGGAGAAGGGATTTGAACTTGAGTCTTCCACATTGCAGGAGAATGCCCGAGTCACTGTGTTATGGGATATTCTGGTATGGGTTTTTCCTCAGACTCTCCTATTGAAGCCGTTCCAATTTTTATAACTAATTAAATAGTCATTGGAGAAGGGACTTGAACTTGTGTCTCCCACATCATACATGACTCTACGAACTACCAGACTAGAGAGTCATTCTCACTCTCTTTCCCTGGCCCAATGATAAGTCATTGTAATTCACAGCAGCAATTCATAATTATTCAATCAAATATGCTTTACTTTTATGATTCAATGAACAAAATTTAAAAATTCCATTTTTTTTAATTGCCAGCCAATCAAAAAAATTGGTTATTCACTCAGCAATAATTTCATGTGGAACTTCAAAAATTTCTGTTTTCATTCCATTTTGGAGCAGAAAAAAATTACAAAATTGCAAAATTTCCCACAAAACAGAGGAGTCCCCAAACAACCAGATTTGAGAAGCGTCACCATCCCAGATTCAAGAAAGAAAGGAACTGGTGATCAAGGAGCCACTGAGTGTGGAAACCAGAAGGAGGAGTGACAATTTGTAACCACAAGAGGAAAGAGAATCATGTAGCATTCTGCACCGTTGAAGGCAGATGAGGAAGGACAGGCTGTGACTACCAAAGAGAAGAGGACTAGGAGGAATTCCACACAGCTTAGAGTATCCAATCATTATCAGTTTCTCAGCATGGAAACTGCAGAAAATATATTTATTCTATTCAGGTTTTCATATTGTGCTCATCACCATAGTATCTAAGCATCTTCCTGTAGTGCATTAAGCACCAGGACTGCAAATCTGTCACATGTTGTTTGTTCTCTCATCCTCTCCCCAGTGGGAGAAGCATGTGCAGTGAAGTATCTTGTTTTGACAGGGGCTTTGTTTTAAGGTTTTTTTAAATAGATGTACCCGTTGCTACGTGTTTGTTTGTTAGAGAAGGAAAAGGCAAAGAAATGCGCCTTGAACTTGGAGTGGAAGGGGATGAGGTTTGTCATGGTCCTTAGTTCTTGGGGGAGTTCATTCCACAGTCTTGGACCACCCCTAGAAAGTTCTGTCTCCCGCACAGATGAGCTTTGTTCTTGCTGGAGACTGCCCTTTACCAGCCACCTGTAGGGTCCTTGGAAACTTCCCCTACAGCCAGCATTGCCCCATCCTCATCCAATTAGGGGTTACCACAACTATCGTGACCACTAGACTGAGACTACATTGGAACTATAGAAAGGCAGAATGGGACAGCTATATTAAGCTCATTGACCAATATACAGTCGGTATCCTGCAAAACATCTCAATAATCAAGCATACTTAAGCTTGGCAGAATTCAGATTTTATTTTTTCTAATTTGGCGTAATATGAATTAAGGGTTTTTAATTTTTGTGGGTTTTTTTCTTCTTTTTTAACAAGTTGTCTATTTTTAACCTTTTTATATATATATATATATTTGGACAGTTCCTGGAAATTAAGGAGGGCAGGTTAAGGTTAGGGCAGGGTTGCAAGAGGTTCCCAGTACTGACAGTGGGCTGCAGGGGGCTCCTTGCACAACCAAGGGGCCAAAGACACAGGGGTGCATGGTGTCAGGGAGGCTGCACTCCTGACCCAGTGGAGCAATGACCCCCAGTCAGGACTGCAAGGGGGAGGCTGCCCTGTTGCTGAACAGTTCCTGCCTAAGGATGGAGTCATTCAACGGCAAGGTGGTCTTCTCCCACACGCAGGAGATTGTCCTCTTCCTCGCAGTCCTGGCCAGGGGTCTCTGGTCAGCTGAGCCAGGACCGCAGCCTTCTCCACAGCTTGTGTTTGCAGATTGGGTGTTTCTGGCTCCATGACAGCCCAGGCAGCCCTCTGCAGCTCTGCTCTCACAGCCCTACTCACTCACTCCCATGACAACGGAGCTGCAGAGGGCTCCCTGCACTGCCACGGGGCTGGTGTCACTGGATCCCTGCAGGCGCAAGGTGCAGGGAAGGTTGCAGTCCTGGTGGGGCAGAGCAGAAACCTCCCAGCTGGTGGGTGAGAGCACATCTGTGACAATGGGGCTGCAGAGTCCCTGTGCTGCCATGGCAGCCATTCAGTAGTGGGGTGGCCTCTCCTGTGACCAGGGGGCTCCTCCTCCTTCTCTCCCTTCCAGTCCTGCCCAGGGTTCTCTGCTCTGCCCTGCCAGGACCAGAGCCTTCCCTGCACCCTGTTGTCAGAGTCTCACTCCCGTGACACAAGGATGCAGAGGCTCCCTGCACTGCTGTAGGGCTGGTGACACCCAATCCCTGCAGACATGCCAACTGCTTTTTCATTGATTTCAGTATGTGAGCTGGAATCAGTGTGTACCAAGCTCTATCAATTGACATCACACCCTGACAAGCCTAAGCACACTCCAGGTTTACCAAAGAAATCTTTAAGGCCACCTCCAAGCCCAGCCCACATGACTACCAAAATACCTATATGCCACGTCTGGATGAAGAATAGGCATACCTCCTTAAACGGTATGAAAAACCTGGTGTTCCAGAAATAGGCAACCACCTCTTTGAGAGCCTGTATACACCCTGAAGAGCACACTGCGCAGAGGGGGGCAATCTTAGAAATGGAGAGGTCAAGAGCTAGCAGGGAAGCACGGACATTCAAGAAGTTCAGTGCAGCACAAAACCCACCAGATACATGGCAACAGGAGTTCTCTCCAAATGGTGTCACCACACACCTGACCAACATAGCTAAAGCAGACAAAAATAATATTTCCAAGGTGTCAATCAAAAATAGAGTGGCACCAATAAAAGCCAAACCTTCCAACCATTCTCTCGGAAGAAATAGAAAAGGCTGATGCTCTGAGGTAGATGGGAACCTCCTGGGTATCAGACCCTTCAGTCCTTCCTACAACTGTCCTGGTTCTGGTGTTGGCTTCAGCTGAACACTGCTCTGTGTTTCATGGGTGCAGTCACCACAGAGCTGAATTTGGCCACTCACATTATTATTGGTACTTGAATTATACAACAACCTCCAGTCTGTATGTTCTAGCACACGTAGCTCTGCCAGACCTTCGCCAAGATGACATTACTGTTAAGTCTGCCTGGAGAGTTGTGACAGATGGAAACCAACCTACTACAGCTCCAGCTGACTAATGCCTCATTTTCAGACAGGAAACAACATGTAGCGCCAGCTCAAAGGTCTGCTCATATTCAGGGGAGGAATCTCACTCCTGCAGACCAGGGTCTGACACCGGGGCTGATCTCTCGACACCCCTTTGCTACAGCAGCTCACACACTCCTGGACAAGAGTGCTACTGACCCTTGGATGCATGGATGATCAGCACTGCCGGGGAGCTGAAAACTACATTATTATAGAGTGGAAGCATCACTGGGAAAGAGTCTAATGCTCTAAGTACGTTCTTGAGTCCATCACTGCATCTGCCTCCTTGTCCATTTCATCACAGATCCTGGACCAAGCTCCGCAGGCTACTCTCTGACTTGTCCAGAGTTGCTGCAACTAGGCACCAGCTTGACCTGATTTCCTCTCCACTCTGACTGTGGAGCAGAATTGCAGACAATAACTCATGTGGTGGAAGAGTGCCCGCCTTGACATCTGGAGGGCAGCTTACAACGTGTAGCCTCCCTTGACGCAGAGGCTATCCTCTGGTTACAGAACCTGGACATTGAGCTCTGATGTCTGCATGTGAGAAGGTGATCACTTCTGTCTTCTCAGGTTCAGCTTCAGTCAGCCCTTCTTCCTCATGAACTGATCTCATCCAAGCACTGGGCCATCTTGGTGGTAGAGGTATGGTTGTTTGTGGAGCAGGCTAGGTGGAACTGTGTATCATCTGCATAGTGCTGGCACTTGAGTCCATGTTGTTCACCTAGTGGCCACATGTTGATTTTGGAAAGGACTGGAGAAAACTGATCCTTGTGGAACCCCACAGGTGAGGGAGTCCAGTGGTGGATGTGCAGTTTCCCATCACTACTTGTTGGATGCGCCCCTCCAGGAAGGACTCAAACTATTTCAGTGCATTACCTTGGAACTCTACCACATCTCTCAGATGAGACAGCGGTAGCTCATGGTCACAGCGTTCAGTGCTACAGAGGAGGATGAGAATGGATCTCTGTTCTCTAGTCATTGACAGGAGGAAGATCAAGGCACCAGGGGATGTGAAGTAAAGAAATTCTTTATCTATACACCAGTGCTAGGATCCTGGGTAATAAAAACCAGCAAAGTTCACTCTAATTTTGTGTGCGCGCTGAGGACTACAAAGTCCACAGAGCACTCCATTTTTTGTCCTTGAGCAAGCTTATCCTTTTATTAAGTGATGAGTGGGGGGGTGTTTGTGGAGGGATACAGAGTGTGTTCAGGGGGGTTGTGTGAACATGGTGTTGTGGGAGTGTGCACCCGGAGACTGTGAGGGAATTGTGGGGACTACAGGTGTGGCTGGGGTGTGGGAAGAGGTGTATATGGAAGCTGAAGGTTTCCAGGGACGATTGTGTGTGTCTCTGGGGATGGGTGTCCAGGGGGTTCCTCCCCAGTATCACATATTAGATTCTGTCCCCATCCCCATTTGTGGTGTCCCTGAGGGAACTGATTCTCTATGCAATTGCTTGAGAAAATAAAGTATCTGACTTGCTGTACCCAAACAAAAAGTGAGAACTCTGTTATTCTCTGACATCGTGCTCTTAACGGATCACTTGGTGCAAAGCTATGCATGTGAATATCAGAGACTGTAAATACTCCAAGGATACTACTTATGCTCAAAACCACACACTAATCAATGCCCTATTGCTAATTAGCAGACACTTCTCTTTTCATTCTGTAAATGATTTCTAAATCTTCCCCTCTGTATTCAAGCTGTGCTTTTGTATCTAAAAAGGAAAAGTAGAATTCTAGCAGGGGAAACTTTGATGGGATTTGGGGGTGGGGGTTGTTCTTTTTATTGATGCTGAGACAAATATATAGTAACATTGTGTCTTAATATAACTTTTTTCTTCTCACGAATATTAATTATATAGTTTGGATTTGATTCTGCTCCAATTTAAGTCACTGTGAGTTTTGCCACTGACTTGAATGGAAGTAGGATTAAGCGCTCCAAACCTGATCCTGGGAATTGCAGGTGCTGGCAAGAGCTCAGCATCTCCCAGGATCAGGCCCTTTGTTCACAAAACCTGTGCCACTGAAATAGCTGTTCCATGGAAAGATTAAAAAACACTGAATATTTGGGCCAAACCTTAAGGCAGCACAAAGCAGCTGGAAAACTTCTCAAAAGGGGCAGCCAAGGATTACTCTGATGTGCTTGGGTGGTGCAAAGCTGGAATAGTCTGTTCTGTGCCAACTGTCCCCACTGGCTCTGCATAGAAGCAGGGCCGCCCAGAGGATTCAGGGGGCCTGGGGTCTTCGGTGGCGGGGGGGGGGGGGGGACCGCCGAATTGCCGCCGATGACCTGGAGCGGAAGAAGCAGCCATATGTTAGCTCTGAGAGTATACTTCAGTTGAAAATTCTCAGTTTTGTCTGGCTACTGCATAACTTGGATTTCCACATGTGACTGAGTTTAGTGAATACTGTGGACGCCTTTCCTATCCTTGATGTCTCTTCTTTTTTGAGGTCTCCATTGGCTAATATGGTGCTGTCCAGTGTTGCACTCTGTACCTCAAAATAGCACCTTGGAACCCCCATATACACTACTGTGATATGATTAATATGTATAACACCGTATACATTGAGGTATCATTTTAAAAGTATTGCTCTGTTGAACATTAATATCCTGTTGTACTGTATGTGCTGTAGTTGTATGTAGAGTTATGACGTATTGCCATATGTGTTTTTGAAATATGTTGTGAGGTTGGGAACACCCACAACCAGCCTTTCAGTTGCAACAAAGGAGGGCCCAGATAGCATTAATGGCCTATCAAGAGAACAATCCACTATCCCAGAGACTCCTTAGAGACGGCATATATGCCATGGAAACTGCTTGACCAATGGGGACTGACTGACCCCCTTGTCACACCAAGGATCTTTCTAGCAGCTGGAAGAAAGTATAAAAGAGGGAGAGTGACATCACCACTGGGCCTCTTTCCCCCACCCCCACTCTCAACACCTAGAAGAATGGCTGCAAGAAAAAGAACTTTGAACTGGGGAAGTTTGATCCCAGGCTAGAAAGTGATCCAGTCTGTGTACTGAGGAACTGTAACCTGCTTGCACCATCTGTTAGAGAGAGACATTGCTTGATTCAAATCTTGCTTAATCTGCTAAAGTTAGAATTTAGACTGCATTTTTATTTTTATTTCTTAAGTAACCAACTTTGATCTCTATGCCTGCTACTTATAATCACTTAAAATCTATCTTTCTGTAGTCAATAAATCTGTTTTATATTTTACCTAAAACAGTATGTTTCAGTTGAAGTACTTGGGAAATCTCAGCTCAGGTTACAAAGGCTAGTGCATGTCCACTTTCCTGTGAAGAAGTGGCAAACTTCTTTAATGAACTTGCACTGCACAAATGAGTCTTGAGCAGTGTAAGATGGTACAGTTCTGGGGTGCAAGACTGGGGAACTGGGGGGAAATGGCTAGAGCCTCCCTATTGATGGTTCACAAGTGGCTGGGAGATCATTCATGTAACTCAGTTGGGTGTGTCCCTGCCTGTGGATGGCTGTGTAAGTGCAGCGCCTATCAGAGGCTTCTAGCTTGACATCAGCCTCACAATGTGAGAGGCAGCCCAGGTTGGTAGGAGGGAGGGTTCAGCAATCGCACAGTCCAGATGGGACCCCATCACACCAGGTAAATGAGCTGTTCTACTTTCTTGATGTGTTTGTTGTCTTATGTGGTGTTACTGCTTGATGTCTGGGTTTTAAGGATGTTTGTTTTGGCGTAACTGATCCTGAGCACTGCTGGTTTTGCTAAATCTGTCTTTGGTTGCAGCTTGTTGGGGTGTTGCTTAATAGTGCAATATCATCAGCAAAGGTTTTTAGGCATTTGCCACCTGCCCAGGGCCGGCTCTAGCGTTTTTGCTGCCCCAAGCGGCAAAAAAAAAAAAAAAAAAAAGCCGCGATCGCACTTGGCGGCAATTCGGCGGCAGGTCCTTCGCTCCGAGAGGGAGTGACGGCCCCGCCGCCAAATTGCTGCCAAACGGCCGGACGTGCCGCTTCCCTCTTCATTGGCCGCCCCAGGCACCTGCTTGCTACGCTGGTGCCTGGAGCCGACCCTGCACCTGCCCACGCTATGCCAGTGTTTGTGTTGCTAATACACTTATTCATTACCCAGTCTATGCTAATGCCAAACAACAGCAGAAACAGAATGCAGCCTTGTTTCATGCCATTGTCCATGCTGAACCATTATCTGGTTGTTCACCCTTAAAGTGCATTTTGCATCACTCTACATAGCCTTGATGATGATCATGACTTTATCTGGAATTTCATAAGACCGAAAAATATTCCATAATATATGCCTAGGCAGGCAGTCAAATGTCTTTTTGAAAATCAAGACATTACAGTACTGACATAAAAAGACCAAAAGTATGTATGAAACCAAATATCAAGGCACTGTATTGTAGTGCATTTTGGATACTCTACCTGCAAACTGTAGAAGTACAGCGTCTCCAAATTTAAGATGTCCATAGCCATAGACTGTGAACTTCTTAAAACCCTTATGAAAAATGATGGGGAGGCTGTGAAACTGTCACTTTCAGTACGGGGGCTTTTCCAAATTTAAGATGAGGCTGCAGACTTCTTAATGTCCTTAGAAAAAGTCTTTGATCTAAAAATTACTCCACTTACAAAGCAGGTGAACCCCATGAAAAGGTTTCCCGCTTTGAAGATGACTCATAAGTGAGCTCTTTGAACTTTATGGATGTCACTAAGGTGCCAGAAAGTCAGGAGAGACGTGCATGTGGATCAGCTATTTTATTTAATGGAGTCCCACAGAGAGGATCTGTGAGAGGAAATAAAGTAATTTGCCATTAAGAGAGGGGAGGAAACCAAGAGTTTTAAGCCCAAAGAGTTCTAAACAGCGTTCAATTGAACTGTTTCATTGGGGGAGGAAGGGGAGTTCATGGGATCTCCTTCCACTAACACCCATGGAGACCCAAACTATGTCGAGGGCAGCATCACAGCTATCTGAGGCCTGGTCTACACTATGGCATTAGGTTGACATATGCCGCGTTAGGTCGAATTTATAATGTGTGTGTCTACACTACCAAGCCCTTTCCACCGACCGAAAGGGTTTGTAAAATCGACGCCTGTACTCCACCTCGGCAAGAGGCGAAGTGCTAGAGTCTACCTTCCTGGGTCGAATTAGGAGTAGTGTAGACACAACGCTGTGTAATTCGACAGGATTGGCCTCTGGGAGGTGTCCCAGAGTGCTCCAATGTGATTGCTCTGGATAACACTTTCAACTCCACTGCACGTCAGCCAGATATGCAGGAAAAGCCCCAGGAACTTTTGAATTTCATTTCCTGTTTGATCAGCGTGAAGAGCTCACCAGCATAATTGACCATGCCTGCCCAGGGCTGCAAACACGCTCCAGCATGGAGACATTGGATCTGATTGCTGGGTGGGGAGAAGAGTATGTGCAGGCAGAGCTCCAAACCAGCAGAAGAATCACTGACATATATGCCAAAATTGCACAGGGACAAAGGCTACACCAGGGACACACAGCAGTGCCATGTGAAAATAACGGAGCTCAGGAAAGCGTATTAGAAGACAAGGGAGATGAATAGTCACTCTGGTTCTGAGCCACAGACATGCCGCTTCGATGAGCAGCTGCATGTGATTCTAAGCGGGGAACCCACCAGTACCCCAACACTCTCCGTTGATACCTCCCAGGGGCCCCAGGCAGCCTTGGGCAACAACGAGGAGGACATTGTGGAAGAGGAGGAGGAGCAGAATGCACAGCAGGCAAGCGGAGGATCCGTTCTCCCTGACAGCCAGGACCTTTTCCTAACTCTGGAGCCAGTCCCCTCACAGGACCTATTGTTGCGGGACCATGATGGCAGGGAAGGCTCTCTGGTGAGTGCACACTTGTAATCACACTACAGGGGTTAAATGCAAATGTGTTTAATGTTTAATCTGAGGTAAATAATTGGGATACAGTGGCAGCCAGTCCAGCTACACAAAGGGTGCTCCCCGGAAAAGCCTCTTTATGTGCCTGGGGATGGACCAGGAATCCTCCATGGATATCTCTAGGAAGCTCTCCTGGAGGTACTCTTTTCAAAGTAGCAGCCGTGTTAGTCTGTATCCGCAAAAAGAACAGGAGTACTTGTGGCACCTTAGAGACTAACAAATTTATTTCAGCATAAGCTTTCGCAATCCTTTGCAGAAGGTTTCTGGGGAGGACTGCCTTATTCCATCCACTGCGGTAGGACACTTTCCCACACCACACTAGTATTAAGTGATCTGGCATCATTGCAGCACACAGATAGCAGCAAAAAGTCGTGGTCTCTGCCCAGATTCCTGAAGCAACCACTCCCCTTCCGGCTCTGTTACCCTCAGGAGACTGATATCGCACATGGTTACCTGGGTGAAATGGGGGAAGTTTCATAAGTGATTGCCCTGAAGTAATCCGCCACTGTTTGCTGATCTCCACCAAAAAATGTCCCCGGGTGTGCCCTGACACCTCCTACCCTTTCTTGTGTGCCTACCATGCCTGCCTGCAAACCGAAATCTGCTGCCCAGCACTCTGCTGTGTGTTGTATCTTACTGGTAGGTGCTTCTTTTAAAAGACAAAATGTGGCCTTGTACCTCAGGGAATGTATTTACTGCTGTGAAGTGTTTCATTCATTGCAAGAGTTAACCATCTGTTTTCAACAATGTATATTCTGTAAGGCCACCCTTGTGGAGGGGTTTCCCTTGCAGCTGCAACCTTGTCTTTGGGTGCTTCCGCCACACCAGCACAAAGGCTGTCCCAGATTAGAAGGCGAAAAAAGCTGACAAGGGAAGACATGTTCTGTGATTTGATGCATTCTCCGAGACTGACAGGGCCCAGCTGAATGCATGGAGGCTTACACTGTCGGAGAGCATGCGCACCGACCAAGAGGGCAGGAAAGCAAGCAGGGAACAATAGCGTAACATACAAGAGGAGATGTTGCGGCTTGCGGGGGACCAAACAGACATGTTGAGGCCTCTGGTTGAGGTGCAGGAAAGGCAGCTACACCTTAGAGTCCCGCTGCACCCAATGATGAACCAGCTGCCCTCCTCACCAAGTTCCATATCCTCCTCTCCCAGACATCCTAGAATGCGGGGGTGGGGGGAGGGGGGAAGAAGCTCCAGTATCCCTTGAGCTCAACTCCAGAGGATGGTTCACGGAGCAGAAGGCTCTTATTCCCACAGCTTTGATTGCTACACAGTGCAATTGTAATAAGCTATGTGTTCTTGTCCCTCCCACCCTGTGTTATCAGGCCCTTAGACCACGGTGATCTTTGCTATTCATTGCTGTCTCTGTTCAGTGTTTGTTAGCATAATAAAAATGCATGGATTGAGGACAAGAGGCTCTTTATTCACTGTGCACACTGTGGTTGATGGGTGTTTAGTTTACAGGGCAGCACATGCATAAAAGGGGGCAGCTTGGTAAGGAACAACACACACAACTGTCACATCAGTGTTGGGTCATTCATGAAACTGGTTTTCAAAGCCTCTCGGAGACGCAGTGCTCTTCCATGTGCTCTTCTTATTGCCATGGTGTCTGGCTGCTCATAATTGGCTCATAATTTTAGCAGCCAGGCGATCTGCCTCAACCTCCCGCCCCACCAAAACTTTCCCCCCTTACTTTCACAGATATTATGGAGCACACAGCAAGCAGCAACAACAATGGGAATACTGCTTTTGCTGAGGTCTAACCTAGTGAGTAAACTGGGCCAGTGCCCCTTTAAACATAAAGGCACATTCTACCACCATTCTGCACTTGCTCAGCCTATGGCTGAACTGCTCCTTACTGCTGTCCAGGCTGCTTGTGTACAGCTTCATGAGCCACGGGAGCAAGGGGTAGGCTGGGTCTCCAAGGATAACTATTGGCATTTCAACGTCACCAACGGTAATTTTCCGATCTGGGAAGAAAGTTTATTCTTGCAGCTTTCTGAAGAGACCGGAGTTCCTAAAGATGCACGTGTCATGTACCTTTCCCGACCATTGCCCCACCACAGTTAGGGAACCCCATCACAGCAAAGCCATCCACTATGCTTGAACGTTTCCCAGAGTCACTACCCTTCTTAGCAGAAGTGAATTAATTGCCCTGGCTATTTGGATCACAGCAACCCCCATGGTAGATTTACCCACTCCAAACTGATTCCTGACTGACCGGTAGCAATCTGGCGTGGCAAGCTTCCACAGGGCTATCATCACTCGCTTCTCAACTGTCAGAGCAGCTCTCATTTTAGTATTTCTGCACTTCAGGGCTGGGAAAAGCAATTTGCAAAGTTCCATGAAAGTGGCCTTACGCATTCGAAAGTTCTGCAGCCACTGCTCCTCATCCCATACCCACATAACTATGCGGTCCCACCAGTCTGTGCTCGTTTCCCAGGCCCAGAAGCGGCGTTCCACCATGTCAACAAGCCTGACTGCTGCCGCCAGCATGGGCGAATTGCTCCATTCCATGGCTTTCAGCACGGCTAGTTGCGTGGCATCACATTCTTCCGTGCGGCGGCTCCTGGCTAGGTGGCTCTGCAAATACCGCAGGACAATGTGCGAGGTGTTTGCGACACTCACAACAACAGTGTACAGCTGAGCGGGGTCCATGCTTGCCGTGCAATGGCATCTGCACGGGTAACCCAGGCTTAGGAAAAAAAGGTGTGAAAATGATTGTTTACCATTGCTTTCGGGGAGGGAGGGAGGGAGGAGGCAAGTACATCATGGAAGGCTGACGACATGTACCCAAAACAACCCGCGAAAATGTTTTTGTCCCATCGGGCATTGGGAGCCTAACCCAGAATTCCAATCGGCAGCAGGAACTGTGGGATAGCTGCCCACAGTGCATCACTCCGTGAGTCAATGCTAGCCACGGTAGTGAGGATGTGCTCCGCCAACGGAATGTGCATAGTGGGGACATGCAGCATCGACTTTGTAAAATTGGAGGCTAAATGTCGACTTAAATAAATTCAACCTAATTTTGTAGTGTAGACATGCCCTCAGACAGATAAACTGATCCACTGCAGTAGTATTTGATAGACAATACACAGCCTCATACTGACTGTGTGATAGATTCTGCCAGACAAATTGGGCATTGTATAGTGCTGCCAACTCAACCTATTTTAGTATGAGCCTCATGCTATTTGGTGTTTATCTTACAGCCCTAGCTCCCAGATTCATGTGATTACTGGTAAATTTGTTTTCATTAAAAAAGTAGGTTTCTAGCACTCACACAGGGCCGGCCCACAACATTTTGGCACCTGAGGCGGCGAGCTCAAAATGACACCCCCATGCTCCCTCGCTTGGGCCAAAACTTTGAAAGGTCTCAATTCTGCCTTCTTCCTGTTCTAGTCCTCTCATGGCACTGCTCTGCTACCTACCCCAATAAAGGAGAACTAACAATTTAAAATGCCTTGTTCAAAAATTTTAAGTAACACTTAACTTTCAAACGCCTGAACAGCAAATGTAACTTTTCTTGTCTGCATAGTAAACACTGGCATTTTTATCTGTTTGAATAATCAAAGTGGTGCTTTCCGTGCCTCCTTGGTTGCAAAGATTTGAACTGCTTCCTGAAGGTTCACAGTCTGGGCCAGCTCATGCTCTACTGAGATGGTTGCAAGGCCAACCAGCCTCTCCTGTGTCATTGTGGAGCGTAGATGTGTTTTTATTAACTTCAGCTTGGAGAAGCTGCGTTCTCCACTGGCAACTGTTACAGGAAGTGTTAGAAGTATACGCAGAGCAACAAAAGCATTTGGAAAGAGGGTGGTCATCTTATTTGTGCACATATATTCCAGAACAGCCTTTGGAGTTGATCCTGCTGAAATGTATCTTGAAAGGGCTTTCAGTTCATCACCTAAATCACTCGCATTGTCATCGTGTGTCAACACTGTCTCTAGTGCCCTGCATTGCTGGTGTAGGTCTTCTTCAGGTATAGTGAAGAGTTTTGGAATATCATACAACATCCCAAATATACTGCTGTGTTCCTTGAGCTGCATGAAACGTTCTTCAACTGACTGTATTGCACAATCTAGCACCTGGTTAAAGAATTCAACTTTGAATTGTTGTTTGGAGTCTCTTATGGGATTATCCCGTGCCTCGTAATCAAAATGTCTTCTTCTTCGGAGACTCTTATATTCTTGAATGGGTGGTAAAATAGCTTCAGTGTGAAGTTCCTCTGCCAACTTCTGTGCACTCTTCAGAACATTTTGAAATCCCTCATCTGACCGGTAAGACTGTAGGTATGACTTTGCTTTGTCCAGTTGTTCCATTGCTCCAGATATATCAAGGTCAACACCTTGGAGTCTCTTGCTTACAACATTTATTTCAAACAGTATGTCGTGCCACAAAACTTCAAATTTTTGTGTGGCTTAGCGATGTATGTTTCTGGTGATTCCATCTCCCTCTGCCACTGTTCTCCCAAGAACAGTTCCTGTCATAGCATTATCCTCCATAGTGGCAACTATGGCATCATCTATCTTCCCAATTTGGTGTTTGATAGGCTTTATCGTCTCCACTCGACTTTCCCATCATGTGGCACTCAGTGGTTTCAGTGTCAGAGGGGATGTTCCCAGATGTTGCTTCAAAATTTGCCATCGATGAGTTGATGCAGAGAAAAATACATAGATGCTTTGAATTACATTAAAAAATTTAGCAGCTTCACTAGAAGCTGATGCTGCATCACTGACCACCAAGTTCAATGAATGAGAACTGCATAGGACAAAAAAAGCTCGAGGGTTTAACTCTCGGATCCGTGTCTGCACTCCTCTGTTCTTTCCTCTCATGTTGGCACCATTATCATAGCCCTGACCTCTCAGGTCAGCTATCGCAATTCCCGTATCTTCCAGCTTTTTAAGAAGCACATTTGTCATACTAGCTCCTGTAGTATCATCAATGTCAATAAATTCTAGGAAATGCTCTCTGACAGTCACCATTGCAGGGACATTTTCACTAGGTTCTGTTGTTGTTACAAAACGCACCATTAAAGTAATTTGTTCCAAATGGCTGATGTCAGGTGTGCAGTCCAGAATAACAGAGTAATATCTTGCTGACTGCAGATCTGCCACAATCTTCTGTTTGACTTTTGTTGCCAGTAACTGTATGATCTCATTTTGAATTGTTTTTCCAAGGTAGTGGTGTGTGTACATTTCTTGGGTGGTGATTCTTAGATGCTCCTGGAGTACAGCATCAAACTCAGCCATCAGCTCCACAATTTTAAGGAAATTTCCATTGTTTGACACATCCAGCTGATCTGAAGTGCCACACAGTGCTAGATTTTGGGTAGCAAGCATTCTCACAACGGCAATGAGCCTTTTCAGAACATTTTACCAGTAAAGAGACTCTGATGCAATCTTCTCTTGATGCTGATCATCTATGGTGGCCTTTAACCTTAGTCTCATCTCAAGCTCTTTCCACCTATGGAATTGTTATGCTCATACAAAGCACAGGGGATCTTTATAGAGGAAGGTAAATACGTAGCATTTATTGAAAATACAACAGTTAGCATATGCTTTTCAGTCACACACACACACACACACACACACACACACACACACACACACACACACACACACACACACAGAGTCCTGCCAGTGATGTTCATAGTTACCAGTGTGTTGTAGCTCGAGTCAATCTAATGGCCAGTTAGATTGAGCACAAGTGTGGAGCTGGGCTCTTGTCGGTCACGATCCAATGCTCCTGGAGTGTGGCAAGACGAACCCAAAGTCCCATGGCCAAGCACCCTGTTCTTATAGGTTTTTTTCTCTGTTGAAGTCTATGGATTTTGCTGTGTCAGTTTGTGACCGGTTACTTCTTAATTGGTGTAAACATTCCAATACACCTCGAGAGGGTCATCCTGTCCTTTGTTCCTATTTAATCAATTGTCCTTAGGGGTGCCAGCCTTCACCTCAGGTTCATCAATCTGCCCTTCATTATGGATGCGCGTTGATGATTCTTTGATGTCCGTTGAGTCTCTTCACTCCTCCTTCCTTGACCATCTGTCTATAACAATGGCCTTCACACCTTATCTTTTCCTGATGCATACATTCCTCATTCACACAAACAGATTGAGAATACAAACAGTAGTATTTTACATCGAGCAAAAAGGCATTGCAAATTTAAACCTTACTAAGTTTTACAATCAATAACCAAGACAATTAACATTGAGACCAAGGCCTTCAATGTTCCTCTAATCTACTTAACATAGACACAATAGAGAATCCTGTCTCTTACTTACTAAAACCTTAAAACAAAGAAATGTATATTTAACTAGAGTGCCTAATAATACATATAGGAAACCATAGTAAACATTATAACTTATCCTAAAACAAAAGGGTGACCATAATTACTCACAAGGATTGTTCTGGTCTGTCATTCCTTTCTGCTATTCAAAAAGGGTGGCTGACAGGATGAAATCAAATCATACATTAATTCTTATAGTACATTATAAAATCCAGCTCCTACAGAATGCTCTCCGGTGATTTGCTGCCTTCTCATGGCATGCCAGATTTCTAGCCAGATTTTTCCAGTCCTTTGTTCCTGTAGAACCCAATGTGGCTGGAACATCAGACTGGAAGAGTTTGCAACAAAAACAGTATGCAGCATTCTGGGTTTTTGAGTACATAAGCCATGGCCTCTCCACTTTGTCACCATTGGGGATTTCACACCAGTAATGTGTTGGATGGAAACCTCTATTTTCATTGTCTTTGGGGAAGTTTTTCACTTGCTGTGGCCCATGCAGTACAAGGAAGTCCCTCAGGCTACTGCTCAAGTGGGTCCACAGTCCTGGATCATCTAGACTTAAGGAATTAAACTCAGCAGCAGCTGTTTCTTGCGCCTCCACTACACTCTTCTCTGATCTACACTTTTCTTCAGGAATGTGCATGGTTACATCCATTTGAGATGGAGAAATGGATGCTGCAGTAGCTGCCAGGTCACCTGCACTCTGACTAACTGGAAGATCAGGCATCTCCTCATCACTCACATCCTCACTGGGGCTGGAAGGCTCACCGTGAACATTTGTATCTATGTATCTCAGGAGAGCTCCTTCCTGCTTAGATAGAAAAGCTTCCTTTGCTTTCTTTTTCTGAATGCTGCCCCAGAGGGGCGTTTTATTCTTTCACTCATGATTGCTGTTCTGTGCCAGCTATAGTGGCTCTCAACACTCAATTGAAGGGGACAAATAAGCAGGCTGGTAGCAGGGCCTGAGTGAGGGAAGATATCAGCATCTTACGGGCCTAACTGGCTCCTACTACTTCAGTTGTCTGCCTGTTATCCTCAAGTAGGTTCAGGGAAGCAGCAGGAAACAGGAAGCTCCCTGAGAATCTGGTGTTAATCAGTCCAGGCTCCTGCAGGTGCTAGAGAGGTACATAAGAGGCTCCTCCTCCTCTCTCCCTGCAACTCCTGCTGCTTTCTGTTATTCCCTCTCACCTTTTCTCCTGCCTGCCTGTTATGTCTCTTGTGCCCCCCTTCCTCCAGCACAGCACTCCACCATCTCTGTGCATCTAGAGCAGAGAGACTACATATGCACCAGCAGCAGACACGATTTTCTACACTCTGGGTCCTAATGGCGCCCACACACAGTCTGGCACCTGAGGCAGCCGCCTCAGTTCACCTCATGGTAAGGCCAGCCCTGCACTCACGTGTGTAGAGAAAAGCTGGACAATGTGACCCCTAGTGGCTCAAACACCAGCAGACACACACACACACACAAAAAGAACCCCACATTTATTATTTTTTTTTAAATCTCATGATTTTAAGCCATTGAGTTGACAGTACTGCTACTGCCTGCCAGTTGTGCCCTTAGTAACTCCTATACAATCTGATTGTTTCAGTGGTTTTAAAACAGATAGAGCTGGTTGGACTTCAATAAACAATACTACTGAAGTTGCAAAAGATGGACTAGAGTCTGCAGTTCTCTCAGTCTTACCTGTGTGGGTGCTGCAGAGCTAACAGAAATGAAAAGTAGTAAACATTGCTTTTAATCACTGAAGTGAGTGGCTAAGCCTGAATGCACAAAAGAAACAGCTCTGCTGAGTACAATGGTGCCAATTTTACAAAGTCACTTTTCCAGAGTAAAACTGCACTTTGGTGAAATTCACCCCTGCGTAGCCACTCAAATCCTATGGTGAGGGCTTATATGGGACATAAATGCCATGTGCAGGATCTGCTGCATAGGGGTGATTTTCATAATTTAGGTTTATTCTGGAGTGCTGCCAGGAGTTTCCCCTTTCAGCTGTTGATTGTTGCAGCAGTCATGCCCCTGATTTTCCCATCCACAGCTTTCTTGGCAGCAGTAGCACACTCTTGCCAGCAACCTTCCCCGTCTACAATAGAGCCACTACTGTAGCTGCCCACACTCCACTCCCAGATTCTCTGGTACCACCATATATCTATTACTAATCAACATTATTTGATGGTAGCAATAATCTGTGTTAGCAAGAAAAATGGATGAAGATGAAAGACCATGTTTTACTCTTATGGATGTACACGCTGGCATGTATGCCACAGGGAAATGGATGGATTAATGCTCCTCCAAATTCTGTGGATATATAGTAGTCTCTTCTACTATCCACACATGCATATATTTCCCCACTGTCTTTGGAAGAAAGAATGCGTATGTACAGAGAACAGACTCATATTAGGTGGTTTAGATGGCAATGGGCATTCTACTACTAATTTAAAACATGAGCACAGAATAACACCTACACTTCACTTATTATAGTGAGACAGAAATACACTTGAGCAGTTTTAGCAAGTTCTGAATCAGACTCCTATAAATAAGCACCAGAGACACAGTGGTTTAAAAAGATTTTGTTATAAGTCAACTTCTAGGCAATATCATCAGCCATGGTTCTGCAGGGCTATGGTGGATGAAAGCAAGCTCCGGCATAGATCCCTCAAAACTTTTGGCTCCTTCAAAATAGTATGCCACCTAGACAGACACTTTCTTCCCAGCTACCTCTCCACCCAACTATTCCGCCAACCCTTCTTAGCCTAGCACCAACCTTTTTCCTGGCCCCACTCTCCATCCCCACCCACCCGCCCAACAGACTCTTCTTTGATGATTCCTCAGCCTAGACTAGACTCTGACTTTCCTTCCACCAAGACCATGCAAAGAGGGATTTCAAATGGAACTGGGCTCAGGCCTGTACAGGACTTAAAAAAAAAAAATCTACTTGCTCTTTTCTTCCATCGTGGGGCCCTAGAGGTAATGGGGTGCTAAACTGTATTTTACTGTTCAGGCACTAAATGGCACTGTGTGTAATATACCTTATTTAAACTAACCTCCACCATACTTGGCAAAGCATTAAAGGATCTTATGATGAACACATCCAGTGTGTACCTCACCAATAAGGAAGCTCTTCTGACAATCTATATCTGGTACAGGAATATGACAGAGTCAGAAATAAAACTAGTGACAGAGGAGAACAGAAACAGAAGGAAAACAGCAACAAAGCTTGTCAACAGAAGGAACAAAGCAACAAAGATTGCAGGATCTCATCAACATGCCACTCTTCAATGCCCCAGAGAACTTCAGCTTTGACAAACCTTCAGAATGGACAGATTGGAAACAATATTTTGCAAGATTTCATATAGCTACCAAGCTCAACAGGGAAACTGGAGATATATGGGTATCTTCTTTAATTTGTGATATGGAGAAGAAGGCAGAGCATATCTTTAAATCCTTTGACTTTACTGAAGACAGTCACAAAGATGACTATAAAAGGTTCCGGCTATGTTTGATGCATACTTTATACCTCAAAGAAATGTGGTTTATGAAAGAGCATGTTTTCAGCAGAGAATTAAAGAACGCGGGGAAAACATTGAAAGTTTTGTAAGAGCTCTGCATACATTGGCTGAAAACCATGGTTTTGGGACTGCAAAACATTAAAATATCAGAGATGGGCTGGTTACTGGATTAACAGATTAAAAACCTTTCTCAGCAGCTATAACTGAAGACACACTTAACCTGAGCCACAGCTATACAGAAAGCAAAGCAGTCTGAACTGGTCAAACAATAGAACAAAAGGCAGGAGCAACTTGAAAAACCTGAAACTAGCTTAGAAGCTACAAACCGACATTTGAGTGTTCAAAGTCATTATCATAAAACTCCTGAGGCGAGAAGAGAGAACTCCCAGGCTAAGGGACAAATTCCAGCCTACATGCACAAAATGTGGAAAAAGTCATATCCCAAGAGATAATGCATGTCCAGCAGAGGTGCACACAGTAATAAATGTGTGAAATATGGACATTTTGCAGCTGGAGCATGAGCCTGCCTGGAGAGTGAACTGAATATTCATGGCAAGACTAATGCCTTTAAAATTAACTCAGGAGTTGATGTCACAATCATCTCAGGAGGGATTTACAAGCACCTTCAACCCCTCCCAAAGCTGAAGTCACCTGACCCAGCTCCGACTAGCTCTGGAGGTACGAACTGCACCAGCCAGTCCACCACAGTAACAACTTACAAAGACAGAACCTTTGCATTCAGAGTGCATGTGATCAAAAAATCAAAGGCCAACAACTTTCTGAGCTGCAATGTGGCAGCCATGATGGGCCTGATGGGAAAGGTGGAAGAACTCAATGGAGGATTGATGATATTGGATTTTTGAAAGAAGATCCGATACAAATCAACTTGAGACAATGTTGAACCATATAGTGTACAAACACCCCAACCAGAGAGACCTTGGAAGAGACTAGTTGCAGATTTATGTGAATTCAGAGGACATCATTACCAGGTCGTAGTGGACAGTTTTTCCAGGTATAAAGAAATAATGTACTTGAAAGACATAACATCACTGTGTTATCGAGAAAATGAAGTGCCCTTTTACTCATTTCGGTATTTCAGAACAACTAGTGACAGACAATGGGCCACAATTCACTGAATTTAAGTCATTCTGAATGAAATATAATTTTAAACATATTACTAGCAGCCCACATTATGCACAAGTGAATGGAGTGGCTGAGAGAGCTGTACAGACAGCACAAGAAAATCCTACACTAGGAAGATCCATTCCTTGCTTTTCTGAGTTACAGATCAATACCAGTAGCAGCTACTGGATATAGTCCAGCAAAAATCATGATGGGAAGACAACTCAGAACTACTCTTCTGACTCTGGAAAAGTATCTATCTCCAAAGTGGCCAGACATGAAGAGAGTACCGAATCAAATAAAAAGGCAAAAAGAGCCTACAAATACTTTACAACAGATATCACTCAGAGAACTGCCAGGTCGAGAATGTGGTGACTATGTTTGTCTCAAACTGGATGGAGGAAAAAAGATGAACTCCAGCTGTCATAAAGAAAAGGACTTCAGAGCCCTCATCATATCTAATTGGAATGGACTGTGGAGAGTTCAACCGAAACTGTCGACATTTACAGTTTGTTCCTCCAGAAAGAACAATAGGCAGAGCAAACTCTACTGATGGTGGATGCAAAACAAGAAGACGACTCAGAGATTCCAAACCAAACACAGCCAGTCATTGCAACTAATGGACAGTCAGATGACCAAGTTATTATGCATTCAGGTCATGTCATTAGAAAACCAGTATGATTCAGAGACACTTAACTTCAAAGATAGCATGATAGTGTATATTTTGTAAACATTAGGAATGTAGAACTTCAAGGTGGAGATGTAATGGAATGCTAAACTGTATTATACAGTTCAGCCAATAGGTGACACTGTGTGAAAAAGACCTTATTTAAACTAACCTCAGGCATATCTGGCAAAACTGTGATACTGGCAGGCTAGGTGCCAGCTCATGCCAAGGTCCCCATGTCTCAACTGGATACTAACAGATACACATCTGGAATCTGTCTGGCTCACTTGTGGGTTAATATTGATAAAAGAGATATTAGAACTAAAAGAAAGGGGGTAGTGTTTGGACTCTATTGAATGCTTTGAATTGCTGCATGCATTAATCTTACTTGTAATATCTGTGTTCCACATTGTAATGTAATATGTGAGTGGCTGTATTATGAATCGCCATACAGGGCAGGGATGTTAATTATGTGAAGAGCTGCTCTTCTACAGAAATTGTTACGCCCCTCCTGAAAGAGCAAACCAATTGATATTAGACAGACTAAGGGTGGATTTTGCAACTGGAAACTCCGCACATCTGGATTGAGGAATCGTCAACAAAAGAATTAAAGGCTTTTATAATTGTTCTGCTCTCCTCCCTGCAAAGATGAGCCATGCAAGTGGACTTCTCCTATCTGCTGAGTTTGCAGCTCAGTGCACATGGCAGGAGGGAGATAACTGCCCCCATCCCAAAAAAGGAAGTAGGTATGTCTATGCTGCTTGGACTTGGGGGATGAGGCGGAAAGGTGTTTCAAGGTGTAACAAGAAATCTCCAGCTGCTTAGCCTGTGTTAGCCCTAAACAATAGAGCTTGCTGATCACAGAAGCCTATATTACCTTTTGAAACCAAAGACTGTAACTCGTTTGTGTGTCTGTTTACTTGCTTTAACCTTGTAAATAATCCTCTAATTTCCTTTCCCTATTTAATAAATCTTCATATAATTTACCATAGCACTGGCTACAAGGGTTGTCTTTGGTGTGAGACCTAAAGCACAATCAACATGGGTAAATGATTGGTCCTTTGGGATTAGGAGTAACCTGAATATTGCTGTGATTCTTGATGTAAGGGGCCATCTATCACAGAGATGCACTCACCCGGGTGGCAAGACAAACAAGAGTACCCAAGGAACAGTCTGAGACTCCACGTTAAGGCTGTTAATGTGCCTGAGGAATTTGTACTTGGTGCAATTGGTTGGTAAATCTAAGTTTAGAACTCACAATCAATTGAGTCCTAGTTTTTAAACAGTCTGCCCTGAGGGTGGTACTCATGCAAGTGGTCAGTATAGGCTATGTCTACACTACAAGGTGGGAGTGTGATTCCCAGTTTGACTACGCATACTCACACTCTCTCTCATCGAGCTAACACAAGTATAATAGTAGTGTAGACCCAGTAGCATGGGCAGCGGTGGCATGGCTTAGCCAGGCTGAGTACAAACTTGCCTGAAAATAGTGGGTGTGACGTTGTGCAGTCTATATGGTTTTATAAAAACTTGATAATAAGTCAATATAATGTAACTGGGATAGTTTTAGAGAAAATATGGTAATAAGTGAATATAACATAACTGGGATATGCTTCATGCAAAAGGTCTCTTGTAAGGTATCATTACAAAGCTTGTAATCTACTGAGTATGATCATCTGATTTGTATAAATGTACCACTCTTGTATCTAAAACTAGAAATATAAAATGTAACTCTGAGGGCCTATTGTAATTATGTAAAGTGTGGGCCATTAATGATGGTTTGGAATCTTGATGACTCCCATTAACCAGGACCATTGTCTGCAGATGGTTGTGTTTACCTATTAGTCTTCCTGTATATGTGTGTGCTGGCAAGTGGGCAATGAAGTCTTGCAGTGACATGTGATCATGTCACCTGAACTGGAATCCATCTTTAACCTGGTGCTTTTCCAGTGAGGGGGGGGTGGAAACCCAGAGGGACAAAGGGTTCCCGCCTTATGCAAAAGATATATAAAGGGGTGGAAGAGAACAGAGAGGGAGAGAAGCCATCATGAAGAATCCCCTAGCTATCACCTGAGCTGGAACAAGAGCTGTACCAGGGGAAAGAATTGTGCCCAGGCCTGGAAGGTGTCCAGTCTGAGAAAAACTTACTGAAGCATCTCTGAGGGTGAGATTATCTGTATTTAGTTTGATTAGACATAGATTTGCGCATTTTATTTTATTTTGCTTGGTGACTTACTTTGTTCTGTCTGTTACTACTTGGAACCACTTAAATCCTACTGTCTGTATTTAATAAAATCACTTTTTATTTAGTAATTTACTCAGAGTATGTATTAATACCGGGGGGAGCAAACAACTGTGCATATCTCTCTATCAGTGTTATAGAGGGCAAACAATTTATGAGTTTGCCCTGCATAAGCTTTATGCAGGGTAAAACGGATTTATTTGGGTTTAGACCCCATTGGGAGTTGGGCATCTGAGTGCTAAAGACAAGCACACTTCTGGGAGCTGTTTTCAGGTAAACTTGCAGCTTTGGGGCAAGTGATTCAGACCCTGGGTCTGTGTTGAAGCGGACTGGAGTGTCTGGCTCAGCAAGACAGGGTGCTGGAGTCCTGAGCTGGCAGGGAAAACAGGAGCGGGGGTAGTCTTTGCACATCGGATGGCAGCTCCCAAGGGGGTTTCTGTGATCCAACCCGTCACAGTGGGTACATACTCAGCATGGCTAAACTGTGCCTCTACTGCTGCCGCCTGTGGTATCCGTGGACGATTCTGCCTCAGTAAGCGAGGATGTTGATTTGGGTTTGTCAGGCTTGTTGGGTGCCAGCATCTCTGATTCCAGGAAGAGAGTTGCCCATTGGTTGCTAGTATAATTGTTATGGACATGGATGCAGAAAAGATTTTGATTATTGAAAGCATAGGGCAGGGTTTTGACTTTGACTTGGCAGATCTGGCTACTTGGACACAAGTGACGGATTCTGTTTGCTATTAATTTAGAACAAGATTTTTTGCCTAGCAAACACAAAAGAATGCAAGTATTAAAACCATGGTTCTTTGTCGAAATTCTTAATGGGGAGTTATGCTAGCGAGCGTGATTGATATACAGTTCGACTCTTACCTCCTTGTTCTGTTTCACTTGTTTGCTTTTCCAGCCAAATTCCTCATCTTCCTTTGTGAACTGTAAATTGGATTCATGATGATCTTCTTCGACTTTAGTGAGTGAGTATGCCAACATGAACATTCAAAGGAACATGTAGAGGCAATTGCTCACTAGATGGAGCTTGTAGAATGGTTGGAAAAGGGTCACACAATTGGCAAAGATATACAATCTGTGATCAGATGCAGAAGGACATGTGGTGCAATATTTTGCATCATCTCTTGAATCTTTTGCTGTACTTAGGTGATAGGGGTTTACCTTGAGAAGTTCAGATGAGAAATTAGGCAGTCTTTGTAATGGTAATTGTTTGGGTTTACTTGAATTGTTTACAAGGTATGATAGCATGTTGAGATTATGTGGAACCAATTAAGGCTAGTACAGCAAAGTGACATACTTATCAAATTGAATTCAAAATGTATTTATCAGTAGGATCACAAGAAAAATACAGCAGACTATTTTTGACAATGTTAGGAAAGTTAAATACGTCTGTATTACAATTGATTGCATTCCAGACATCTTCTGAATGGAACAAATGTCTCAGGTGTTAAGGTACATTGAGGTTTCGAAAGGCAGAGCAAAGGTTGTTGAGAGCTTAGAATATTTCATTGATATCCACCCCAAAATAGAGGCGGGTATTAGAGAGGTTATTTTAGAGAAGCTGAAAAGAAGATTGCCAAGGACAAAGTTATCAGCCGTATCTAAACTATGACCACAGAGCTAACATGGCTGCAGCATAAAAAGGTGTTCAAAATCGGATTCAGCAGGTAAAATCAATACAGGTCTTTCATCCCATGTGCTGCCCACTCATGGTCTATTGTTGGAGGAGCTGCTGCAATTATTGTTCTACAAGTTCTATTTTTTGGAATTGTTCAAATATTGTATACCCTGTTTTCTGCTTCTACTAGTAATTGGGGTGTGTTGAAAAAGCATATTAATGTTACATAAAAGATGTCAAGCACAACAAGATGGTCAGCAAGAGTAGGGGCAATCCATCCACTATGAAATCAGGTACAGGGTGTTTTTGATGCTTTAGACGAGATAAAGGTTTCACATGCCAGAACTTAAGTTAGAAGCTGATAGCTTGCAAACAAATATTTCAGAGATTTCATTTCTTGTTTTGGCTAAGATGTGGTACAATAGCTTATCAAAAATGAATGTTGTGAGCAAAAAATTGCTGAATCCAGAGCTTGACATTCAAATAACTTGCAGCTTACTTGGTGGTCTTCCAGTCGCTTTTTCGGAATCATGGCCTCTGGATTTGTTGCATGTAAGGAAGCTGCTGCTTCACAGGCTGAAACATTAGGCATATCCATGCAGTTCAAAGAGAAACAATCTCAAAGGAGGAAACCAATGCCAGGCAAACTTGCACAGGATGAAAGGTCATCAGATCTCAAAAAAGTTTTTGAATGCGAGGTTTTCAACTCCATTTTAGATCCAGTACTAATACAATTAGATGATAGGATGTGCAAACATGATGGACATGGAGAAAGGTTTGCTTCTTGTAACAGGCAGGAAACTGAAATGTCAAGGCACATTTGAAACTTAGCAAGTAGCTACCTTGAGGATTTAAACTCAGTTTTGAGAATGAGATTGAGCTTTTCACCAGTTTTTGCAACTGAATCTTTAAGAGTGACTTGGAAACAAAGGCACACATTGATCTCCTTAGCTACATTCATAAAAAGTCTTTAGATGGGAATTTCCCAAACATAGAAACCGCACTGGGTATTTTTGATGTCTTTCTTTAATCAGGTCTGCTAATGAAAGGAGTTTCAGCAAGTTAAAATTAATCAAGACCTATCTAAGAACATCCCCGGGGCAGGAAAGGTTAAGTGCTCTGGCAGTTATTTCTATAGAGAACTCAGAAGCAAGGTCAATGAGATTGCTTTAGAGAAGGCCATGAAGGCCCCTTTGTAAAAGTACTTAGTGGTGATTCCAAAGTTTTTTGCAGTGGGGAGCAGGGATCCCTGGATTTGAGTCTTCGAACGGGACTCAGAACACCCTTGGCTTGGCAATGCCTTCCACCTAGGCACTTTTCTCTAGACTAACTAATGTCATTGAATCATAGAATTGTAGGACTGGAAGTGACCTTGAGAGGTCTTCTAGTCCAGTCCCCTGCACTCAAGGCAGGACTAAATACTATCTAGATCATCCCTGACAGGTGTTTGTCTAACCTGCTCTTAAAAATCTCCAATGACAGAGATTCCACAACCTCCCTAGGCAATTTATCCCAGTGCTTAACTACCTTGCAATTAGGAAGTTTATCCTAACGTCCAACCTAAACAATTTAAGCCCATTGCTTCTTGTCCTATCCTCAGAGATTAACAAGAACAATTTTTTTCCCTCCTCCTTGTAACAACCTTTGATGTACATGAAAACAGTTATGTCCTCCCCCAGTCTTCACTTCTCCAGACTAAACAAACCCAGTTTTTTCAATCTTCTCTCATAGGTCATGTTTTCTAGATCTTTAATTATTTTTGTTGCTCTTCTCTGGACTTTCTCCAATTTGTCCACATCTTTCCTGAAATGTGACACCCAGAACTGGACACAATACTCCAGTTGAAGTCTAATCAGCATGGAGTAGAGCAGAAGAATTACTTCTTGTGTCTTGCTTACAACACTCCTGCTAATGCATCCCAGAATGATGTTTGCTTTTTTTGCAACAGTGTTACACAGTTGACTCATAATTTAGCTTGTGATCCACTATGACCCCCAGATACCTTTCCACAGTACTCCTTCCTAGGCAGCCATTTCCCATTTTGTATGTGTGCAACTGATTGTTCCTTCCTAAGTAAAGTACTTCAAACCATTTCTCCAGTTTGTCCAGATCATTTTGAATTTTAATCCTATCCTCTACAGCACTTGCAATCCCTCCTGGCTTGGTATCGTCCACAAACTTTATAAGTGTACTCTCTATGCCATTATCTAAATCATTGATGAAAATATTGAACAGACCCAGACACAGAACTGACCCTGTGGGACCCCACTCGATATGCTCTTCCAGCATGACTGTGAACCACCGATAACTACTCTCTAGGAATGGTTTTACAACCAGTTATGCACCCACCTTATAGTAACTCCCATCTAGGTTGTATTTCCATCTCTCTCTTCTCTGGTCATCCACTACATACTGATATTTTTACACTGCTGTTAACATTCTTGCCTCTTTCTCTCTCTGGTGCTGATTTAGTTGTATCCTCCTTCACAACCAGATGTTAACCAGTCCCCACTCCCTCAGTCCTCCTCAAAATAGTCTTGTAGTGTATGCAGCACATTGAATCCACCATGAGAGAGTTGCTGATATGCACATGGATTGCCCAGCAACTGTAGCCAGTCTCTCTCCCCTTTCCCCTCCAAGTCACTCACAGATCAAGACATGAGGCTGTGATATGATTTCAGGGCGTGGGGAGGAATGGTTATTCCACATCCATGGGACCGCTCCTTTCCTGGCAGCCTGGCTCCTCCCACTGAATTCTCTGATACAGCAGGAAGTGGCCTAGCATAAAATAGCTGTGGGTTGCTCTGCATGTGGTTTTTACGTCTTCCCCAAGGTCACAACATGACCTGATGTGACCCAACAAACTGTGATACAGCCCCAGCTATATTTCATACGCAAGTACCTTTAATCTGGGAGGGAAGAGAGAGTGCTGCTTTTCTAATAAAGTTATATAATTGAGACTTGAGTCACAAAGGGTTTTACATGCCTAACTGCCACTAAGCACCAAAGTCCAACATTTAGGCACCACTGACATTCACAAAACCACTGCCCAGCTGCTTCCCAACCCTGGAGGTGCCTAAAGTCCCCCAGGTACTTAAGTTTCTAAAGACCCTGGGGTACCTAAATTTCAGCATCTGGACATGCACACAGCTGCCTCAGTCCTACCACCACCCCACAGCTCAGTGCCTACCCCTGTGCAGGACCCTCAAACTAAGCATTCTCTTGCCTATTTTGCCTGCAGGGCCTGATGTGGTAGGTGTGTTCTGCAGACCTGATTGACTAAAGGAGGAAGATGACAACTTCCTTACAATCTTTAGGCCAAAGATTAGGGTATTCTCCTGGGAAGTTGGAGACCCAGGTTCAATCCCCCCTCTGCCTGATCTGAAGGATTAGAAATTGGGTCTTCCCCCTTCTTTTGTGAATGCCCTGCCCACTGAACTAGAGAGCCATCCTCACCTCTCTCTCTGGCCCAATTAATATTTAGTTATTTATACACAGTGGACCAGCTTCAAGAGGAGAGATTGAGGGCAACCTGGATATCCCACAGTCCAGTGATTAGGGCACCCTTCTGGGAGGTGGAAGATCCAAGTTCAAATTGAAGTTGGGTCTCCCACATCCTGGACTGAAGGTTATAAGGGCCCCTTCTGCCTTCTCCTCCTACATTTCTTCAAAACTGGCTTAGGTGCTATCACATTCCAGGGTGCAAACCAGATTAGTGAGGGGCTGTATCCAGTGATGAGCTGCGAAAATCTTAGGAACCGGTTCTTCAGCAGCGGGTCCTTCAGTGCCGCCGAAGACACAGAGCGAGTGAAGGACTCGCTGCCAAAGAACCGGTAGGGAACCGCCCGGTGAGTACAAGCCCCACGTGTCTTCCAAAACAGCCTATTTCCCCCCACATCCTGCCCCCGACTGCCCCCCTCAGAACCCACAACCCATCAACCCCCCCCGCTCCTTGTCTCCTGACCACCCCCTCCTGAGACCCCCACCGTAACTGCCCCCCAGAACCCCACCCCCTACCCAACTTGCCCCGCTCCCTGTCCTCTGACTGCTCCGACCCCATCCATCACCACTCCGACAGACCCCCGGAACTCCCACGCCTACCCAACCCCCCCCATTCCCCATCCCCTGACTACCCCCCCACAACCTGTGCCCCCTCCAACTGTTCCTGCCCCTTATCCAACCCCTTCTCCCAGCCCCGGCTCAGCCCCCTTACCATGCTGCTCAGGGCAGCGTGTATGGATGCCGCGCGGCCCGCTGGAGCTCGCAGCCCCACCCCCTTACCATGCTGTTCAAAGCTGCAGAGCTGCCCAGGAGCAGTCCAGAGCGCTGGCGCCGGCAGTGTGGCACACTGAGGCTCTGAGAGAGGGGGGAAGGCGGGGGAGGGGCCAGGAGAGCCTCCCCAGCCGGGAGCTCAGGCGGGCCAGACAGGACGGTCCCGCGGGCCGGTGTAATGACAGAAAAACCTCCCTCTCCTAATTGCCCACCCCTTTAACAACCGGTTCTAAACCGGCTTCTAAATTTAACAACTAGTTCGTGCGAACCGGCTCCAGCTCACCACTGGCTGTATCATCACCTGGCTATTACTATATAGGGTAATCTCAACGCATGCCCTGTCTTGAATTTTTCCCAAAACGTGTGTTCTGCAGTGTCCAGCCCTCTCCTGGACAATTCAGATATTAGAGGTCTGTTGCCCCTGAAGAGGTCAACATACAGCAGTTTGCTACTTTAACTGGATTTACCAAGCAATTCAGTTTAAACACAGCACTGGATTAAACAGTTTTGACTAAAGAATAAAACAAGTTTACTTAACTACAGAGAGAGAGAGAGAGAGAGAGAGATTTTAAGTGAGTACAAGTACAAGGCATTAAAGTCAAAATGGTTTAGAGAGAAATAAAGATAAATACATTCTAGTAACGAAAACTTAACAAACTAGACTTGATTCAAGGTAGATCTCTTTCTACATATTCCCAGCAACATGGCAAATCAAATTCTCAAGTCAGAATCTGCCCTCAAAGTCCAAAGGGCTGTTTTCTTTATCTTGTTAGGTGAGACAGACAGACAGAGATAGAAAAAGAGAATCCCTGGGGTGGTTTTGCCCCTCACTTTTGTAGTCTTGTTATCCTTTGAAATGCATTTTCCTGAGGGTTACCCCTAGATCAGGGGTTCGCACAAGAAAAATTTTGATGGCTTTAGAGTGCGGCTACCAAATCTTGCTGGTTGCCGCTCTGACAATTTTTTCTAAAATACTTAATTAGCTTTAGGAAAAACAAATAAATATGCACATATACATGTCCAAATCATTGTAATTTATGTAGGAGTTTTTTGCAGACTCAATAATAAAAATTATGTACAGGTGTCTTTATTCTTTACTGGACCTGAACAGAATAGAAAAAAATAAGGTGCTTTGCACATTCTTGTCTTTTTTGTTGTTGTTTCTTTTGCTTTTTTGGTTTCTTTTTTTTTTTTTTTTTAAATGACCTGCTAGCTAGTAAATCTGCTGCTGTGAAAAGTGATATTTGTACGTTTGTTAATATCATTTTTCACACCAGACTTACTAGCTAGCTGGGGGGCAGTGAAAAGTGATATTAAAAAAGATACAAATATCACTTTTCACAGCAGACTTACTCAGGCCTGACAAGCCGGGGGACAAATTAAGCCCTGGATGGAGAGGTGAGTAAGGAGGCAGCAGGGGCCATGGATGATGGGGGGGGGGGTCAGGGGAGGCAGCGGGAGCAAGGGCTGATTGGGGGGGGGGGAGGGTGAGCCCAGAACTGGATTCCATGGCCCTGCAGCCAGGTGACAGAGCCCACCATTGTGCAGCCAGAGCCCAAAGCCCTGTAGCCAGCACCTGGGGCTGGAGGAGGCAGCAGGGGCCTGGGGGAGTGGTGGGAGTGGTGAGCCCAGGGCCAGAGCCCAAAGCCCCACAACCAGAACCTGACGCCTGCCACCCAAGGGCTGAAGCCGGAAGCCTGAGGCCCACCACCTCTGGAAAGGTGGGAACTCACAGTGGCTGTCTGCTCCTCTGGCGTTTGTGGCTCCAGAGGGGGGCAGGCCCCAACCTCTGCTGGCAGTCCTGGGGAAGGGGCCATTGCTTTGTCCTCTCCCCAATCACTGCCCAGGAGGCTGTAGCCACAAGAAAAACCCTTTGTGGCCACATTTAAGAAACGCTGTGCTAGTAGGGTTGCCAGGCATCCAGTTTTCAACCAGAACACCTGGTTGAAAAGGGACTCTGGCGGCTCCGGACAGAACTGCTGACTGGGTTGTTAAAAGTCCGGTCAACAGCACAGCAGGGCTAAGGCAGGCTCCCTGCCTGCCATGGCTCCGCACAGCTCCCAGAAGTGACTGGCATGTCCCTGCAGCCCCTGGATGTGGGTGGGATCAGGGAAGCGCCACGTGCTGCCCCTGCCCTGAGCACCGCCTCCGCAGCTCCCACTGGCCAGGAACCACAGCCAGGGCCGGCTCTGGCTTTTTGGCCGCCCCAAGCCAAAACAAAAACAAAAACAAAAAACAACCTGCAGTGCGGCCGGAGCGTGGGTGCAGGGGGACCGGCTGGGGAGGGGGGGGCAGAGGTGGAGGGAGCGGGCGGGAGAGAGAGAGAAGGGGGCGGCCAGGGCTACAGCAGGGGCACTGCCACGCGGCCCCTCCCGCTGCGCCGCCTCCTGCCGCCTGCTGCGAGGGCTCCGCTCCGGTCGGCGGGGAGGGAAGGAAGAGAACTGCCCTGCAGGCGCTCTGGTTCTCCGCGCCGCCGCCCCCTACAGGGCGGCCGGAGAGAAACAACAACAACAACAACAAAACATGAAAAAAAAAGGTGGCCGTGCTGCCCTAGGATTGGGCGGAATGCCGCCTTGAACAATCTGCTGCCCCAAGCACCAGCTTACTCAGCTGGTGCCTGGAGCCGGCCCTGACCACAGCCAATGGAAGCTGCAGAGGCCTCTGCCTAGAGGCCATGCATGGCGGCCACTTCTGGGAACAGCGCAAAGCCAGGGCAGGCAGGCAGGCAGGGAGCCTGCCTTAGCCCCGCTGCACCACCAACCGGGAGCCACCTGAGGTAAGCACTGCCCGGCGGGAGCCCCCACCCTGCACCCTCTGCCTGCCCCAGGTTGGAACCCCTTCCTGCACCCTAATTTCCTCCCAGACCCTGCTCCCCCACCCCCACTCCACCCTCTGTCCCAGGTTAGAACCCCCTCCTGTACCCTAACTCCCTCCCAGACCCCACGCCTCCACCACCACCCCAAACCCCTGCCCCACGTCGGAACCCCCTCCCACACCCAAACACCCTCCCAGAGACCACACACCCTCCCACACCCCAACCTCCTGCCCCAGCTCAGAGCACCCTCCCACACCTCAAACCTCCTCCCGCACCCCAACCCCCTGCCCCAGCCTGGAGCCCCCTCCCACACCCTGAACCCCTCATTTCTGGCCCCACCCCAGAGCCCACACACCCCTCATGCATCCCAACCTCCTGCCCCAGCCCAGTGAAAGTGAGTGAGGGTGGGGGAGAGTAAGCGACTGAGGGAGGGGGCTGGAGTGAGTGGGGACGGGGCCTCAGAGAAGGGAGCAGGGCCTCGGGGAAGGGGAAGGGGCAAGGGTGTTCAGTTTTGTGCAATTAGAAAGTTGGCAACTCTATGCCCTAGATAAAGTTCCTTCCGACTGTGAGGAATGAGGCAGGAGTCTTGTGGTGAAAAAGGTTCCATGCTATCATTTGGTAAAATGCAGATTGATCTTTTCCTGTTCCACTTCGCTGTCAAAGAATGGCCACTTGACCGGGGATTGCCAATCAACTTTGACACCTGGCTAGAGGCATGAGTTTGTCTTTGAGAAACAGGTTTACTCCCTCCCCAGACTTGTCTGGCAAACACATTTCAGTCATAATTCCAGCATATGTTCATAACTTTACATATAATATTGTAACACACCTTTCATCATATTACTGACCAGTACATTACTAGTTTTCAAATGGTACCTCACAAGGCATATTCTGTACAAAGATTATTACAATGGTGTGTAAAGTGCGACTACAGAGGTACATTCGGTCACAGGTGCCTAATTCCTGGAGAGGGTTCATGGCTGGAAATACCAAACAGAGATAGGAGTCTCCTTCCTGCCTGGACTTTGGTGCCTAAATCTCTTTGAGGGGCAGGGCTTAGGCCACACTTCTTTCCTCAGTATTTCCTATTGGTTAATTTAGGCAGCTCCCCACTCAGCCTCCTGGCTTCTGTGGATTCAATTCTTAGGCACCTACCTCCCACCACGCATGGTATAGGGAGCCTGGGCTCCTATTTCAGGGTTGTGAATTCCTCTGGGCAATAGGGCACCTAAAAGTTAGGCATGGCAACAATGAGGCTGCAACGCCTAACTCCCTCTGTGGATCTACCCCTTGGTGCCTAGACAGTGTTGTGATATGCCCTTTAGAAATGCACTTAACAATAATTGTTATAAAATAAAGTTGCAATAGAATGAAGATGATTAACACTTGAGTTCAAATTGCTTCCCTTTGTATAGCAATCCCAGACCGAGAGGCTCCTAGATCAACAAAGAGGGGGGGGAAGTCTCCTACATAATTCCCAACTGACTGAGCTAACAACAGAGGAAGGAGATTCAAAACCATCTTTTTGAAACCAAGGGCTTGATTCTACATTCACTTACATGATTTTTACACTGGTATAACTGCAATGACTTCAGTGGAGCCACTCCAGGCTTAAACCAGAATCAGGTCTGAAAAAACAAGTTACAAACAAATTGTAGTTGAACAGGAATGAATCACACTGATGTGTGCACACTGGCTGAGAGCACAGTTTGTCCTAAGAAATACATAAGCCTGTCATGAATGAGTAGGAGTAAGCTATGCTATTTTTGTTGTCCCTGGGGGAAAAAAACATTAATACTCTGGAAGTGCAGAGCCGAGTGACTGACTAAAATCACCGCAATTTCTAAGTATTTGGGGTCAAATGCTGGCTTCTGTACATATTTTGGGCTGTGCACTGGGTAGATCCATGAAGGCCAGAGACCGGAAATAATGGCTCCCAAGAGGCCACAAATTAGCTGTAGAGCAGCTCCACGGTGGCAATTGGAGTGTAGTGGATCTGCTATCCCCTCCTCCAGCCTGCCTGGCCCACACAAATACTCTACACACTCAGTCCCAGGGATCTAACACAGAACTGTGCACTGTGCACTGTGCAGAGCAGATGGTACACTCCTCCTGGAATCCTGTACTTCCCCCCTGTCCCCCCCATGCTGTGGAATCATGCTAGTTCCAGTGTCATCAGGACATTTTGTGCCCAGAGTGGAGGGGGGCAGCAGTTGCCCCTCAGTGGCCATTAACCCAAGGAGTTAGTTTTGGGAAGTCATGGAATGCATCAATTAATTACAATTTCATTAAAAATGGATTCTGTGTGTTTTAAGAGTGAAGTAATTTAATATTTAAGAGCTCTGCACTGAGGCACTATTAATGAGCACAGTCATCATTAAACTGAAATGTTTTTTGGAAACAGTTGAAGCTCTGCCTTTCCTGCATTCAGAATATAAAATACTTGGCAGCAAGTGGGTGGGCAGATATGTACTGATGTATTTCAATGATTCTCCAAAATAACTCCCTATTCACAGGGATGTAAATGAAGATGGGAGTCTAAAGAAATAGTACAACTCTAGTACATTGTGTTCTGTTGTAATTGATCACGTGAGTGAGAAAAAGGTCTATAAATATTTGGGGGCTAAAGGCTGGATCAGTGAATAGGCCAGATAGATAACAGTTGAACTGCAAAGAGAAAATGCTTGTACACCATGGACTAATAGCTCTATCCTGCAAAAAACAGTTATGGCTTTACAGGCTACCTAGACTCCAGAAGGCTGTGCAGCACATCAGCTTATTCAGGAGAAATGATATCCTGCTGTACAGAGCTCCCTTCCTCCCACCACAAATATATATATATATAAAAAAAAAACTACCCAAACTTTACGCATCTAGAGTAACAGAATATTTTAAGGTATGGTGATAGTTCATGTAAATGAGCACCTCATTTTGCACAGCCCATTACCCCAATGAGAGGCCCTAAGAGGAGAGAGGGATGGATCTTCAGCAGCCTGTGGATTGTAAACAAAACCAAAACCCCTCACTCCCATAACCCTAACGTGATGGTGACTGTCCCGTCTCCATCTCTGGAGATGTGTAAGACCTTCATAACCCATCACTATAATAGATGGACTCCCTCAGCTGCAAGATACTTCAGTCATAACCTCCTGTACACACACAGCCTTCTGGTGGCAAGTAGTAGCAGGCAGTTCAGGAGAAACAGCATTTGCAGCAGATTTGTGAGAGGCAACAGGGGAGGGAAATCTTTCATTACTCCCAAGACTAAGCTTCATAACAGATCTGTCAGCCTGATAAACTTTGTTTTCAGGCCTGAAACTTCTTCTCTGGCTGATAGTCCTATTAAATAACTATCAAATGTAATAATCACATGTAAGGCCCTTCATTTTCAGTTTTTATTTTGTTTAAAATTTCCCAGGAACTTATCAGTGTTTATTACAAAAGTTTAAAAATGAGTGAAAAATCAGTTGAAAAAAAACTATTACAAGTTTCTCAGTAAATATCACTCGCGTCTCCTGTTTTCATTTATTTTTAAAGTTGAAAAACAAACAACTCGCGTTCTGAAACAGTCAGATACAGTTTTTCATTTCTGACCCATTTTAGCATGAGAAGTAGTTCACTAACTTATATTTGCTTTGAAAGCTAATATCTGTCTCTGCTATCTGCAAAGCTGGTAATGTATACATGGTGGGCATGGAATTGCCAACAGTATGCACACCAGCAATCAAGGCATTCCAGTACTTCTGACCTGGTTCCCTGCTCGGGAAGGAGAGATGGCGGCTCAGTAACCTGGGTGGCCCAGGTTACTGAGCCTCCATTTCTCCTTTTGGAGGAGGAAGTTGGGTCTGGGAAGTTCCAGCACTTCCAAAGTTCAGGTGAAAAATCAGTAAAAATTGAACAATAGCTTTTGTAAAACCTGGGAATTATTCAGTAAAAGTTGGTAAAAACTGAACATGACAGACAGGGCCTTAATTACAGGCAGTCACGATCAGTCTGGGCCACATTTGAACTAGTCACCTTGAGATGGAAAACTAAAAAATCCCCTTAACAAATCACCCAACTTTAGTTACCTCTATGCATGAAGATGATGTTTCCACCAGACGACAACTGAAACTATTATTAGATTGCAAAACCAATGAGTTATTGGGGTAGCAAGGTGACTACTAAACTCTGGCTGAATGGAAGACAACAATATACCACAGAGTCAAACAAACACTTAGGTATGTCTACATGTCAAACTTGGGGTCAAGTATCAGGGGGGTAGCCGTGTTAGTCTGTATCTACAAAAACAACAAGGAGTCTGGTGGCACCTTAAAGACTAATAGATTTATTTGGGCATAAGCTTTCGTGGGTAAAAACCTCACTTAACTCGGGGTGTGATTCCCAGATCAAGGAAACATACTCGTGCTAGCTCTCTTCAAGCTAGCATGCTAAAAATAGACCATAGTGATGGCAGCGCAAGTGGCAGGAGGAGCTAGCTGCCCTGAGTGCATGCCAGAGATCCTAGGTGTGTATGCGCACTATTGTGGCTACGTTCTACTTTTAGCACATTAGCTGGATAACAGCTAGTATGAGTATGTCGCTTCAAGATGGCAAGCATGCCTCCCAGCTCAAAGTGTAAACTTATATCTAGTTTTCATCATTACAAAGTCATTCCCCTCCCCACAAAAGTGTTTTTTCAATACACATTAAACTGTACTTCAGATCTTCACACATTTAATTATAATGCATCTATTTTAATATCCAACAAGGTTGTTATAGGACTTTTTAAAATTATAATTCTGCTATCCTTGGCTTATTTTATTTTTTAAAGTCCAGAAAATATTGCTTTTAGTCACCATGACAACACTTCAGAAAAAGAGTTAATTCTGCTGCACTCTGAAACACTTCACATACTATTTCCTAGCAACCACACCGGTACACAGAGGTAAAAAGACCTTTAATCTACTCTTCACTAAAAATGACTTAGGAAAAATTACACACATATTAAAGAGAAATCCAATAAAATCATACAGGTTTAACATGTTCCAGAAGTATTTTGTGTTATGAGAAAACCGTAACAAAGAAAACAGGGCTAGATTTGACTGGTTGAAGTGAAGATATTGACTCCAGTGGTCTTTGGATCAGGCTTTTTCACAATGTTTCTCTAAGCCCTTCCTACAAGTTACCTCCATTGTCTCCCTCCCCATTTCTTTCACATATTGTTCTTAGCATCTTTCTTGCAGACAGAAAAGCGAACCAGATGTTTACCACTTTCACCACCAGCAACACTGTTCTATCAAATGCAGTACAGTAAACCAAAAAGGCATTGTTAAAAGAAAGGTTTTTCACAATTTTATATTCAGAAAATGCAAAACTGAACATGTAGATTATTTCATTTTTTAGAGCTCAGAATCAATCCCAAACTCCAATTGACAATGCTTACCTGTTAATAAGCCTTCTACATCCTAATCTATCATTATGTGACTACTGAGATGCTTCTCCTTTCATTTCCGACTGACAGGCAGTACAGCCAGTCATGGTTTAAGAATAAGAATATCTATTTCTGCATTCTTAGTACATAATTTTGTGACTGATGAAACTCAACTAGTATTCCCATAGGGAGAAATAATGGTTCTTTATTTTGCAGGTATGCAAGGTTCAAACTGCAGCAGAACTGCGCAGCACAGCATACTACAGAGAGAACATGCAAAGAGACTCTGCACTCTCTGCTTGCTGTGGAGCAATATTTAATCTATCAGCTGAGACCCAATCTGTACATCCTGCACTCTTCCCCTAAGGGCTCCCAGAGCTGACACTTGAACTTCAAGGGATCAGGAGGAAAGATCTTTGTTTAATTTCCCTCGTAAAAATTCTAGGCTATTTGGGAGAGAAGCCACTTCTGCCTTGACTATACCAAAAACTAAAGCCAGTCTAAAATGCAGTAGATAGTGGCTGAAGTAAAATATCTATCCTGGGTTTCAAACATAGTCCATGGCAGCTAGTCATCCCCTTTCACCAGTCATCCCTTTTGAACCCTTATTAGATGTCTAGGTGCTGAATTGGATACTAACTAAGTCTGTCTGCCAGGATGTTTTGTTTTCTTGTTAAGTGTCTGGTTTGTATTGCCTTGAGATACTGTTTCATCCATTCCATAACAGGGCTTCCAGACACAGACTTCCCTGTCTAGCGTTGCTTCTCACAGTAACTACAGTATTTTTTGGAATTAACCTATATCACATGAAGTCTGGTATACGAGAGCAAAATCTGCGCAGAGCCTTTCTTATTGTACTCATTTATAGAAGAAAATGGTTACAAATTTGAAGCCTGGGCTTATGACAAGACTGTTTTCCCTGGGCTATTTGGTGTCCCTTACATGCTTAGAATTGTCCAGTCCAAGCCTGATAATAGAGCAGCTCTAAGAAGATTGTTATCCTATGTCCCTCAGGCTCAGGATTGTAACACTGCTTGTGTTACCATCATTTTTTAGTTTATTCCAAGAATGTTGCTGATGACTGTGCCCTTGGATAGCAAAGGTAAGAGGACTGTCAGGCCATTACAGACCATACTTAATGGTGAAACCATGATTCCATGTTGCATTACATCATGGAAGAAGGAGGTTGCTTCTACAAATGGCTGTCTTGAGTGACTCAGATTTCACCTTCATAAGAACATAAGAATGGCCCTACTGGATCAGACCAAGGGTCCATCTAGCCCAGTATCCTATCTTCTGACAGTGCCCAGTGCCAGGTGCCCCAGAGGGAATGAACAGAACAGGTAATCATCAAGTGATCCATCACCTGTCACTCATTCCCAGCTTCTGACAAACAGAGGCTAGGGACACCATTCCTGCCCAGCCTGGCTAATAGTCATTGATGGACCTATTCTCCATGAATTTATCTAGTTCTTTTTTGAACCCTGTTATGGTCTTGGCCTTCACAACATCCTCTGGCAAGGAGTTCCACAGGTTGACTGTACGTTGTGTGAAGAAATACTTCTTATTTGTTTTAAACCTGCTGCTTATTAATTTCATTTGGTGACCCCTAGTTCTTATGTTATGAGGAGTAGTAAACAACACTTCCTTATCTACTTTCTCTATACCAGTCATGATTTTATAGATCTCAATTATATCTCCCCTTAGCTGTCTTTTTTCCAAGCTGAAAAGTCCCAGTCTCATTAATCTCTCCTTCAAGGAGGCTTTCCCCTGTATCTGCCCTTTCTGTGCTACGAGAACTCTAGCTGCATACAGTCAGTGGAGTAGCAGCCATCAGAACAGCAGTATAGTGAAAAAGAAAAGAGACTTTTCTAAGAGCTCTATCAATCTCTTTGCTCAAATTGTCTCAGGCAAAATGTTGCTTTATAGAGTTGAATATTTCTCTTGGTGCAAGGCAGTGCTCCAAGTTAGACCTTGTTAGAATGTCTCAGAAGCAAAGAATACCATATCCATTTGGAAGGACCACCATGAAAGAAGAGAAAGCCTGAAGAACTGCACCTCCCCATGTGGACCTAGCACCTCTCTCAGTGCTCAGGTTTCTCAAGGCTCTCCATAGCCCTATCCTTCTCAGATTCACACGTTTTTCATTCATTCCTTTTTCTTTGTGAACAGACCATAGGGCACTGAGGAGCTCAGTGAGAATCAACTTCCTCAGCAGAGTTAACATAGTCACTAGTCTGATAAAACAGGATTCCTGTATTTCTTTCCCTTTCTGGGACATGCTTCAAATGAGCTGTTTTCATAAAAGTAAATCTTCTAGGTTTTTAACAAAGAATTTGAAGACTCCATCAAGAGCTGCTTCTGCTGTGATTGTCCTCAAGGAAGCAAAGAAAAACCTGGAGTAAAGTTCACAACAAAGACAAATGGCAGGAGAAAAGGAAATCCTACTGGCTCTCCTCCCTGTCAAATGGAAAAGAAAGGAGGACCAAGGCATCAGTAGAAAACTAATGGACTGCAGAACCTTTTAAACTTCGATCATTAGGCCAGCAATGTTAGATTTAAAATTAACTTAATTTAAAATCTGCAAAATTAATAGATTTAACCACTTGATAGTTTAGAAATACAGTATTTTTAAAGTAACATTTTAAGTAAATACATTGCTATAACATCCGCAATTTGTAAATGTATTGCAACTTCTTTACAATTAAGTCCTAATTAGCAAATATAGATAAACAGTTCTTTTACAAGTATGGTAATAATCTCTTATACATCTAATAGACAAGAGTTTCTGACAAAAATAATTTTTAAACTTCTACTTTTGTTATTTTCTTCAGCTTACTTAAGGAATTGTTTTAATGAGTGTTTGAACAAGAGAGTTTTCACTGGGCAGTTTTTCACATTATCATCTTTTGTACAGACATTTTTTAACAATATTGCCATCTCTTAGTAGAGGTGTCATCTTTCTGATCAGGTGTAAAATAGAAGACCTGACCACTTCTTGTAACTGAAGTTTCCATAGAACTTTGCATAAGAATTGAGTTGTTAACTCAAGGCCAACTTTCTTCCGGATCTGATATTCTTTACTTCTATGATATTCTTTATTAAAGTGTTGTGGAATGTTGCTGTGCACCTCCCAGAAGTGACTGCATCTGAGTGATGGGTGAAGTGATCCCTTCTCCATCCGATGTACAGGATGTTGGTGTCATTATTTGCTTCTACAAATGGCTGTCTTGAGTGACTCAGATTTCACCTTCATAAGAACATAAGAACGGCCCTACTGGATCAGACCAAGGGTCCATCTAGCCCAGTATCCTGTCTTCTGACAGTGCCCAGTGCCAGGTGCCCCAGAGGGAATGAACAGAACAGGTAATCATCAAGTGATCCATCCCCTGTCAAATGCTTGGATATCCTCAAATGAAAGGTGCTATAGATTTGTGCAGTATCATCATCAATATGAATATATATCAAGCTGAAGCTTCACTTAAGCCGTGGGAATTTTTAAATGTAATATTAATCTTTAAGGGAAAGAATGCATGCTTACTTAGGCTACGTCTACACTACAAACTTTGGTTGATGAAAGTTACATCAGCGTAAAGCCCCCGCAGTTGGTATATCACTCATGCCCTTGACTGTTGTCTCCTTGTGTAGATGCTGTGTGTACTCAACAGGAGTGCTTGTGTTGGTACACAGTGTGGTGCACCAAGGGCGAGTATCCCTTGGGTGTGCAACTCACCCTCATGCAGTGCACTGTCTTCTGGAAAATTTTGGCAATGCATGGGGAGGCAGAAACGAGTCATTCAGGGTGACAGGAAGCAAGGAGTTAAGTTCCCATTATGCAACTTTCTACATCCCCATATACCATCCAAATCGCATTATTTTCACACCTTTTTTTAAAAAATCCCACAAACCCACATGGCACTTTTCGCTGTCTGCCATCTCTGACAAAAGCATGGAGCCTGCACAGCTCTGCACTACTGTCATGAGCATTGCAAATACAGGACGAACTATCCTCCAGTATTTGCATAGCTGCAGGAAGAACCGCAGCAGCAGGGGACATGACAATTTTGTAGAGGACAGACTGCTGTGGGGCTTAATGAAAACCAATTCAAGATTGTTGAGGGCATTCACAGAGCAGCTGCAGATATTGGAGCGCTGCTTCTGTGCCTGAGAAATGAGCACTGACTTGTGGGATTGCATTGTAAAGCAGGTTTGGGATGACAAGCAGTGGCTGCAGAACTTTGGGATGTGAAAGGCCACATTCCTGGATCTGTGTGCCAAGCTTGCCCCAAATCTCCAGCACAGGGACACCAGAATGAGAGCTGCACTGACAGTTGAGAAGCAAGTGATCGCACTGTGGCAGCTTGCAATGCTGGATTTCTACCAGTCAGTAGGAAATCATTTTGGAGTTGGAAATCCACAGTAGGGGTCATTGTCATGCAAGTGTGTAGGGCCATTAATAATCTTCTGCTGTGCAGGACTGTGGTTCTGGTAACATACCAGATGTAATGGATGGATTTGAAGCAGTGGGGTCCCCAAACTACAGATGGCAAGCATGTCCCTGTTTTGCCAACAGCCCACCTTGCCAGAGAGTACATCAACAGAAAGAGCTACTTCTCTCTGGGTATGCAAGCACTGGTGGATTACCAGGGAAGTTTCATCTATGTCAATATTGGCTGGTCAGAGAAGGTGCATGATGCTCACATCTTTAAGAACACAGGACTGTTCAGAAAGCTGCAAGCAGGGACTTTCTTTTCTGACCAGCGGATTACCACTGGCAATGCTGAAATGCCAACAGTGATCGTGGGGGACCCAGTCTACCTCTAGCTACCCTGGCTCATGAAGCCGTGCACCAGCCACCTTGACAGCACCAAGGAAAGATTCAACTAATGTCTCAGCAGGTGCAACATGACAGCTGAATGTGCTTTTGGTAGACTCAAGAGACTCACTAGATTAGATCTCAGTGAGAAAAATATCCCAAAGCTTAGAGCTGCCTGTTGTGTCCTATAGGTCTGTCGCATCTTACGCGCATTTAACATGCGCGATTTCAACTTTACGCGGTCGGCAAAAACAAAAACAAAAAAACAAAAAAGAGAAAAACAACAGTTTTAATACTATACCTGTAGTGCGGGTGATTTCGCCCGCCATTGAACTCAATGGGGTTTTGGCTATACGCGGTTTTCGCTTTACGCGCTAACCGCGGAACGGAACCCCCGCGTAAGATGAGACAGACCTGTGCTTATCTGTGAGGCAAAAGGGGGAAAACTGCTGCTGGGGTGGAGGTGGAATGGCTGTCTGCTGAGTTTGAACAACCAAACACAAGGGCAATTAGAAGAACTCACAAGGAGCTATATGGGAGAGGGAGGCCTTGAAAGAGCACTTTAACAGTCAGCCCCAGTAATACGGTGTGGGGGACTGTGTTCAACTTAGCACTGAACTTTTCAGTGCTGTTAGGAATTGTGTGGTGCCTAGTATACATTTATGAACATAACACTGTCTGTTAATGCACCTATTAATTTTGCAGTGCTTGCTGTACATTTATAATTATTAAACTGTGTTTGTTGCTGATTCTAGGAGTTCTGTCGCCCTGAACAATAACAAGTAGTGGGTGTTTTTTAATTAGTGCTAGACATTCTGCAGCATATGTTGTGAAGTAATAAAGAGGAATTATTTTCCAAAAAATAGATTTTCATTGCGTATCAAAACCAGTGCAAAAAAACAATGTGCAATTAAAAAGCAAATACAATTAAAACTTCCATAATAAATTAACGGAACAGATTCTAACAAGGGGAAAGAACAGTAATGTCCATTTCAGTTAATTTTGCCTATACATAAAGCAACAAGTCTCTCAAGGGCAGGGCATGTGAAGCTGTGGTTGTCCTCAATGTCCCCTGGGATGGAGTTGGAGGATTAGGGATGCGGCCCCCAGTGTCACATGGAAAGTTGGGGGGGTGTAGGGAAGTGCTAAAATGGAGTTCTCTATTGACTGCAAAAGGAGGCGAGCCTATGATTGTTAAACCTGTAGGTCAACAAGACTCTTCAGCCATTTTTGTTTGCTGCCAGAGAAGCCCCATTATGTCCTGATGCATCTCCCTCTCAGACTCCTTGGCCTATCTCCTGTCTGCTCTTTCCTTCTTCATCCTGTCTGAAATATTCACCCTCCAGGCCTTCTGTTCACAGTCCAATGCAATACTGGCTTGCAGGATCTCAAAGAACCTCTTCCTGAGTCCTCTTTTTTCCCCTCCTTATCTGGCTAAGGTGCTCAGTGGGTGTGGAGGGGGAACCCCTCCAGGCCACAATGGCAGCAGCTACAGATAAAACACACCAGTGTATAGTCAGAACAGAAAGCGAACGTTTCAGAACTCCCTTCCCTAGCTCCCCTAAAGCTTAAGGCATGCTTATTGACATTTCAGCTTTTGGAGAGCCTGTGCACACCGCCACTCAGAGCTCCAGCCATGGTGACAAGGGCCCAGCAGGGTCATGGGTTGGAATAAGGAGGGAATTGTTGGGTTGCATGAAACAATAAAATTTCAGCCCCTATTTTCATGTGTATCAGTGCAGGGCAATGGCCCTGAGTTTTGGCACTATTTTCCACAGGCGGTGGTGATTTTGGCTGATACCCTCAGAGTGAGGGTAACAAAGGCACAGAGAGTACAGCCCATGTTGGCATCCCGAAGCCACATGAGCCCATAGGCACCCGTTTACTGCAATGGTGCCAGCTGAAGAAATCGCAGACTGATGTGGGGAAAGTGTCTTCTGCAGAGGAAGAAATAAGGCTGCCATCTCTAGAAACTTTTGGGAGAGGATTGCAGTGTATCTCCATGAAAGTTTCATTGAGGTCTCTCAGGACGATTCAAGGGAGATCCCTGCATACATCAACAAACTGCTCTGCATGGCCCCACCTAACTGTACACGGGAACAAAAAGCAGATAATAACAATACCTCTGTTTGTTGTACCGCTACTTCTTCTAGTACGAGCAAATTAATGAAAATTCATTACCTGTGTCCTGCTACACCGGGGTCGTGCACCACCCGTACATTTAAACACTGTAATGGGAAATGCATTCACATGCTTACCTGAGATTCCTCCCCCTGCATTGGGCTCACCCATGGTTGGCTGGTGGGACTGACTAGACTGCGGGGGAGTCTCAAACAGATTCTGGCTTGCGGCAATGCTCGACTCCCTGGTTGTATATCCCCATCCTCCTCCTGGCCATTCATGGCAGGGGGTCTGTGACTCGGGTTCCTCAGAGGTATCCATGGTGCTCTGAGGGGTCCTGGTGGGGTCTCTACCAAGTATAGCATGTATCTCATTGTAAAAGTGGCAGGTCTGTGGCTCGGCACCCGCACCAGAATGATTGTTGGTCTCCCTGGCCTTCTGGTGTATCTGCTGCAGTTCCTTCGCCTTCATGCGGCACTGCTGCTGATCCCTGTCAGATCCCTTCACCTGCATCCTCCGTGCAATCTGCTTGTAGATGTCCATGTTTCTATGACTGCTTCATAGCTGGGCCTGCACAGCCTCTTCTCCCTACAGGCCCAAGAGATCCAATACCTCCTGTCTACAGGCCAGAGCACATCTGGAGCATGTAGCCTGCATGATCGGTTGGGCAGTTGCAAACCAGGGAGAGCAGCAAGGTGTGCTCATCAAGCTGGACAATCAGGAACAAGTATTTCAAAAATATGTGGGGGCTTTAAAAGAGGAGGGGGGTGGCTTCCAGTATCCATGACCTGTGGACAGTGGAGTTCACCGTTGTGACCAGATTGGTCACTGTCAGGCATTGTGGGACAGTTGCTGGAGGACTCTGAGGGTTGATGTAGGTAACATGGTGTCTACACTCACACTGCATCAACCACAGTACATTGACCATGACTCAGTGCCATTCAGAGGTGGTGTTACCGTATTGTTGAAATGGGGTGCTTACATTGGCAGGAGACAAAGTTGAGTGTACAACACAAGGCAACATATGTCAACCTAACTTTGTAGTGTACAGCAGGCCTTAGTGAAGTATTCTCATTGCAGCTATAGCCTGCCAGAGTGAACATTAGGCTAGGAGCTCTGGGTTCTAGTTCCGACTGTGCTACAGACTCACTGTGTGACAATGGGTAAGTCAGTTAAACTCCGTCTCGGTTAACCTATCTGTAAAATGCTTACCCACCCTTGTTAAGCATTTGAGATCTACAGAGAAAAGAACAGAATATAAGCATAAAGTCTCATTATTGCTCATGTGACCAAGGTGAGCAGGAACTGACCCTGTTGACTAACAGACTTGAATGCTTGAGGCTGATGAAGACTAGAACATTTTGTTAAAAATTAAGTGGGGAAATGTATTTTTATAATCATTGTCTCACTCGTAATGAGCTACAGATTATTTGGACTTAAATCAAGTTTATGCAAGACATTTTAAACAACAACAATCAGTTTTTGTTACCTTTCATTTTAATTACTTTGGGCTGAAAACATACTGTGGGTAAACTTCTCTTTTAATGCCAGTTGTATATTGTGATAATGCAATTACACTGATCAACTTGAAAGTGTTTTATAAACAAACTGTTATGCAAATGATCCACCACTGAAGTGTAGCCACCTCAGGCAAGCAATGCATTAACCAGGAGCTGCACTATACCACTGTTTATGACAGAAAGTAAAGACAGAGGAAACAGCAGTGGAAATGTATGTAGAACTACATAGTACATAGTTATCCAAACTTGAATTTGATGAAGACATCAGCGTTAACATGCCTACATAATGCTATATATGAATGAATCTATTTTCTTTCCCTAAAGATAACAACTCAGACCACAATGGAGATGCTGCATTCCTGATAATATATAGAACCAAGAATTATAATAGTTAAAACAATGGGCAGCTGAATATAAACAGATGATTTGCCAAAATTCAGAATATTTTTTCTTTAAATTTGTTTTACGTATCTACCACCACAGAACTACAGTATCATGCTTTTAATTTTTCTCTGTAACCAGGTCGGAACTGAACAGTGTTTTGTATGGGTAATAATTCTGTAATAGCCAACCTCACTTTAGTCACAGAATGTAAAATATGTACAAGTGTGGGCATTATTCCTCTGGCATACTTTTATAGAACATAGTGACAAAAGTTAAAGGGAAATTTGAATTTGGCCCAAAATTTAAATGCTGTAAAAACAAGATTTTATAAAATCTAAAAACAGAAATATTCTCACTTTTTAAACATTTCAATGAAAACAGTTGTTTTCAAGTAAATGAACATTCATCTGCAGTGTCTGACTCCAAAACGTTGCAGAACCAAGAACTTAAAAGTCAAACTGACTTCACTGATTTTCATTGTTCACGCTGAGAGAAATGTAAAAAACAAGCAGAACATAAGTTATGAAAATTAAATTGCATTTTTAAAATACATTTATTTGTAATAGCCAAAGGAGTTATTGGTAACATAGGTAAAGGAATGTATTTGTTTATAACATATGTTTTTTAATCAATATTTATTGTCCCTTTAAAAAAGGACACTAATTTGAAAGCAAGACTTTTTTTTTTTTTTTTTTTTTTTTTTTGAGAGAGAGAGCGAGAGCGAGAGAGAGTTAAAAGCACTGTGGAGAATTGTATCTGCCCCAAGGTTTGTAGGTTTTACAACCACATTTTCTTATCCTTTAAAATGTTTTTCTCCCATGTTGCTGTGTGAAACACCCAGACAAACAACAGGGGAAATTGACTAACTAGCTATTGCCCCAGTCCTGCTCCCATTGAAGTCAACAACAAACTCCCATTCATTTTAAGGGCGCAGGATCAGTCCCCTCTATGATGGAAACAATGAAACTAAATATACACAGAATGCTATGAAATGTATACAGCAAGTAAATACTACAGGAAATTATTTTCCCTGTAATCTCTTTCACTTATATGAATCTTATGTGTTTCAAGTGAAAAGATTTCAGATAGAAGTGTGATTTTTAAGTTGATGGTGACCTTTTAATTTCTAAGTTATCGTGTACTGTCACATCATTACAGCATAAGAAGGTAACTAAACTTAAACTGTATCACAATCACAACCTCCACAGTCTCCAATCACAACCTTTTGAGTGTGATGACACCATGAACAAGTAATTCCTACAGACCCTTCAGGGTTATGAAGAGAAAATGCCAGGCCACTTTAATATTAATCAAAGACTATTCCTAAAAACCAAACCAAACAAATTACAAAAGGGGAAAAAAACAGCAAAACCACATTATATAATAAGCCTCCTAACTACTACATCTAACCTGTAACACTTAACATGCACATTGCTGCAATGCACACCTTAACCACTGATGGCAGGAATCAAGCCATAGATTTCCAGCGAATGACTCCTACAGACTAAAGCCATCTGTTGAAATACTTCACCAACTACTACTAGCCATACTACAGTCATGTCTGTCCAATATGTACTTACTTGTGCATTCAGGTACTGTATATATATGGGTGGTTTTTGTTTGTTTGTTTGGAGTGGAGTGCATAGGTGCTGGAACTAAGGGTGCTGCCGCACCTGCTGGCTTGAAGTGGTTTCCATTATATAAAGCAGGGGTCTGCAACCTTTCAGAAGTGGTGTGCTGAATCTTCATTTATTCATTCTAATTGAAGGGTCGCATGCCAGTAATACATTTCAACGTTTTTAGAAGGTCGCTATAAGTCTATAATATATAACTAAACTATTGTTGTATGTAAAGTAAAGAAGGTTTTTAAAATGTTTAAGAAGCTTCATTTAAAATTAAATTAAAATGCAGCGCCTCCCAGACCAGTGGCCAGGACCCAGTCAGTGTGAGTGCCACTGAAAATCAGCTCACGAGCCGCCTTCGGCACGTGTGCCATAGGTTGCCTACCCCATATAGAGGGTTTACAATTTGGTTCAATGGCTCTCAGCACCTCCACTATAAAAATTGTCCCAGCACCCCGTGGAGTGTTAGAACTGAGTATTAGTCCTAGTAAAATAATCCAGCAGAGGGATGGGGAAACAGGCTTTTAGAATGAGAATCCCCGCTGTGCCTGCCTGGAGATCAGAAAAGCCTGGCTTTACTAAATCTCGCCCCCCGCCCTACACACCCATCCACCAGTATCATGCATCCAGCAGCTTTTGGAGGGAGCACAAGGTTGACATACACCCATCTCCCTCTGGAAAGCTACTGCCCGCACACGCGGCCCACGTGCATTCGGGGCGCGTTCCGCTTCTCCCCGCTGCGCTCAATGTGCCGAGAAAACCGAGCTCCCTGGGTCCCCAGCCCGCGGCCCCGAGCGCCGCCGCTCCCGGCTTTGGCCAGCCTCTGCGTGGACTCGGTGCCCGGCCGGACGGGCTGGGATCATCTGCTGCTGGAGCGATGCCGTGGGCACCAAGGCAACGGCTCCCTGCGGCTGCATCCTCCCCGGCGCATCTCTCCGCAGCGCCGGGCGGCGCTTCCTCGGCTCCCCGGAGCGGGGCAGCTCTGCCAGCCAAGCCCCCCGGCGCGGCCGGCCGCCCCCTCCGGAGCAAGGGGGGAGGGGACAGACCCCACTCGGCCCCCGCCCAGTGAGCGCGCCGCACCTGGCACCTCGTCCCGCCCCCCGCCTTTACCTTGACACTGGTGTGGCTGGTCTGGGTCTCCGCCTCGGCGCTGCTGCAGCAACGGCGCGCCCCGGCCCGGCCGGCGGCCGCGGGCTCCCTGCGCTCCTGGCGGCGCGGGCCGGGGCAGGGCGGCGGCTGGCGGCTCTGGTAGGCGAGCACCGAGGGGATGGAGTCGGCCGCGTCGGTCTTGACGAAGAGGCCGTGCAGGGTGGCGGCGGTGCCCTGCGAGAGGGCGGCGGTCTGGTGGGGGGAGGTGGACTCGTCCGAGTCCCGGCAGTAGATCACACCGCTCTGCGAGACGTGGATGCTGGGCGCGCAGCCCATCCCGCTCCCCCCGCCGGCCCCGAGCCACCAGCGCGGCTCGGCGCGATCCGCGCCCAGCCCAGCCGCCGCCGCCCCTGTGCAGCTGCGCCTCGGGCACCGCCCGCCGCCGAGCCGCCGCTCGCTGCCTGTGGCGCTCGCCGTGCCGCTCCCTCCCATTTATCTCCTCGCTCGCCCGCCGCTGCCTCCCCGGCCCCCTCCTGCGGGGCTCGCGGCGGGCCCTCTTCTCCGCACAGCCACAGAGCAGCGAGGCGGCCGCTCCTCCCGCGGGGCATCCCCCCGCCCCCAGCCCCGGCTGCTCGCTGCTACCAGGAGCCCGCCAGTCTCCGCTCCCGCGCCGCGAGCCTGGGGTCACTTGTGGCGGCGGCCGGAGGTGCCTGTATAGCTCCCCGGCGCGCCCCTCCAGCCCCGTGCACCGGGTCAGGCTCTCTCTTCAACTGCAGATTAGCATGCCCAGTGCACCACACTACAGGACACCCGGCTTTGCGGCGTCTCTTGCTCAGCTCTCTTGTGCTCTTTGATTTCAGTTTCCCTTCCAACTCCCCCACCCCCAATGTCCCCTGGAGTCTCCTCCTAAACCTTTCTCTGCGGCTGTGACAGCCCCCTCGCCCCTGGGCTCTGCTCCCCAGCCCGCACTACCGTGAGGACTTTAATAAGCCCAAATGCTCGGTGTTTCTCTTGAACTCCTGCTCCCTACTGCTGCCCAACCACTGCATCCTGGTGGTGATGCAAAACAAGAAGACGTTGTCTCCTTGGCAGATCTCCCTCCCCACTTTTTGTATTCTTTCTTTTCCCACCTCCGCTGTTACTACACCTGCTGCTACTAGTGTCCTTGGCAGCATTAGTGCGCTGGGACTGTCCTCAGAGCTGCTACAAATAAGATAGTAGGGAGCAGGAATGTACTTTAGACCTCTCTGTCCGCCTTCAGCATCATCTTATTAACACTATTTGTATGGTTTCGCTGGACTAGATACAGGCAAAAAGCTCCTCAATCAAGACAGAGAGCGATTTGTTTCCTAGAACGTTATGTATATAAACCTTTTCACTCCTCTGTAGGTCTCCTTACCTTAAAGATTTGTTCTAAAATGGGCCAAGAGAAAGTCCTGATTCTCTAAAAGAGTAGATCTTGTAGTACTGGTCAGAATATTCATAAAAAGATTAAGGTAGTTTGCAGGATTCAAAATGGACCCATTTCTCATTAAAAATATTAATCAAAATCATTTTGGTAAGCAAAAAAAATCCTATAATAATTTCATTAACACTTTGAAATTTGTACTAATCATAAAAGGCATAAACATGAAGAATGTAGAAAAACTCAACAGGTTTTTGTTTTTTGGGGCAAATAAATTCTTTTTTAAAAAACAAAGGCTATTTTTCTGTTAAAAAAATGAATTCCAAACATTTTAATGAACTCTGATATCTTGGCCTATGCATCTGCCACCTCCTCCCCCATCCATGCTATATAACCAAATTAAGGCCCTGTTCCTGTGAAGGACTTGTAGAAATGATTAACCTTATGCACTTTGAGTAATTTCCTTAACCTCAAGTAAGGTCAATGACCTGTGTAAATGTTTGTAGGCCGGAGGTTTAAATCACTTGATTTTGAATGGCAAATTTTAAATCCCATATGATTTATGAGTGTCACCCTATTGGTTTGCTTACTGCGTAATAAAGCTTTAATCTGCCGCTAATCAAAAATCGACAGACCTCTCAAGTCCTTTTCATTCATAGATAAAGGTCAGAGGGGATTAATGTGGTCATCTAATCTGACCTCCCAATATAACACAAGCCATAAAATTTCCCCAAAATAATTTCCGTTAGAACTAGAGCAAATCTTTTGGGAAAAAAACACATATCTAATCTTGATTTTAAAATTGCCAGTGATGGAGAATGTACCATAACCCTTGGTAAATTTTGTCAATGGTTAATTACTCTCACTGTTAAAAATTTACACCTCATTTCCAGTCTGAAATTGTCTAGCTTCAACTTCCAGCTGTGGGAGGTGTGTATAAAAGGCTTGCGGAGGCTAAGCTTCCCCCCAAAAAGGTTGGCCATGCAGGAGGACAAATGCTGCGGTTGCGGTGCAGGTCACCTCCCTTTGGAGGCGCGCCAGCCAGCCACCTTTGGAGCACCAGAAGCTTCCTAGAAGTGGGAGAGCCACCAGTGCCTGAACCATGGCCCCACCCACACTCTGCCCCAAGGCCCTGCCCCCCCTCGGTCTCTTCCCCCGAGGCCCCACTTTTGCTCTGCCTCTTCTCCCAAGGCCTCCTCCCACCGCCGCTCGCTCCTCTCAGCCCCAGAAAGGAGTGAGGGTCAGGCAGGCAGGGCCTTGGGGGAAAACGGCAGAGAGGAGCGGGCAGAGCGGGGGTGGGGCCTTTGGGAAAGAGGCAAAGTGGGGGTGGAGCCTCGGGGCAGGGCCACGGTCCAGGCACCAGTGGCCCCCCACACTTCTAGGGAGCTTCTGGCACTCACGCGTCGCCTATGCTTCCAGCCATTGGCTCTTGTTATATCTTTGCTAGATTGAAGAGACAATTATCAAATTTTTGTTCCCTGTGTAGGTACTTACAGATTGAGATCAAATCGCCCCTTAACCTACTCTTTGTTAAGCTAAATAGTTTTCCAATCCTTTAAGCACATTTTCCAATCCTTTGAGCATCCTTGTGACTCTTTTCTTAACCTTCTCCAATTTATCAATATCTTTTGAATATTGGACACAGTATTCCAGCACTGGTTACAGCAGTACCAAATACAGAGGTGATATATTCTCTCCACTCGGATGCGAGAGTCCTCGGTTTAGCTCTCCTTAGAATGATAGCTAAAGTGTGAACATACTGTTTCCCCAAATCTGATTTTTTTCCCAAGTGTTGTTATAATTCTAGAAACAAGGAAGTATTATTAGTGCAAGAATTATGGTACAGAATGCTGGAGACAACTGGTTTGATTATACTGAAAAAAGCCCCTTTTTATTTCATTTCTTAAATAGAATGTAATATTAATAAAGTGTGTACATGGATAGTCTTGGAGACTGAATTCTGTTGTTTATTCACAACCAGGTAAAGCATGTGTGAGCAGTAACAGTGGAAGCTTCCCAACCAAGATGCTTTCACCTAAAGGGTTGATCTGTATGCAGATTCACTTAGTCTGAGGCCGCTTTTGCCGCCAAGACTGCCAACATGTGGAGGATGATTGTGGCAATGAAGACTCTTGTAAGAATGGGACTGAGACCACCAACTGATTTCACAAAGGCCACTAAACTGCTGTGAGACTGTTTCTGGTTACTATTGACATATGTTGGATTTGGCAATCAAATCCATTAAAAAGTTTTGATTTTTCAATAGAACTACATAAACAAACTTCACAAACTGAGCCTTAGCTCATATGCTATGTATGCTGCATATCTGTTTTTTGCACTGTGCTACCACATTCTGATGATTCACTCTGGGAAAAGGCATGAGAACAAACTAGACTGTGGAACTAATGAAGTGGACCACACTTCACTATCAGAGCACATTGCTTTTGTTGCTTCCTATCCTCACTTTTGGGATGGTATGCAGATTGCAAGTGTAACACGACAAACCCCGGTGGTCGGCAGGAAGGATTGAACCTGGGACCTCTGGAGCTAAATGGATGTGCCTCTACTGCAGGGGTGGGCAAACTTATTAGCCCAAGGGCCACATCTGGGTGTGGAAATTGTATGGCTGGCCATGAATGCTCACAAAATTGGGGTTGGGGTGCGGGAGGAGGTGAGGGCTTCGCCTGGGGGTGCGGGCTCTGGGGTGGGCCAGAAATGAGGAGTTCAGGGTGCAGGAGAGGGCTCCAGGCTGGGGCAGGGAGTTGGGATGTGAGGGGGGAGAGCTCTAGATGGGGCTGCGGGATGAGGGGTTTGGGGTTCAGGAGGGTGCTCCAGGCTGGGACCGAGGGGTTCGGAGGGCAGGAGGGGGATCAGGGCTGGGGCAGGGGATTGGGGCACGGGAGGAGGTCAGGAGTGCAACTTCCAGGCAGCACTTACCTCAAACATCTCCTGGAAGCAGCAGAATGACCCACCTCCAGCTCCTACATGGAGGTGCAGCCAGGCAGCTCTACGTGCTGCCCTGTCCACAGGCACTGCCCCTGCAGCTCCCGGTCGCAGCAGCATGTCCCCTCTCCAGCTCCTACGCAGCAGCGCAGCCAGGCGGCTCTGCACGCTGCCCCGCCTGCAGGTGCCACCCCGGCAGCTCCCATTGGCCGTGGTTCCCAGCCAATGGGAGCTGCGGGGGCAGCACTTGGGGCAGGGGCAGCATGCGGAATCCCCTGGCCGCCCCTACATGTAAGAGTCAGAGGAGGGACATGCCGCTGCTTCCGGGAGCTGCGTGGAGCAGCCACAGCACCCGCAGGGCGGGGCAAACCCCTGACCCCACTCCTCAGCTGGAGTGTAGCAAGCCCCGGACCCTGCTCCCCAACCGGAGCTCGACGGACGGATTAAAATGTCTGATGGGTTGGACACGGCCCGTAGTTTACCTACCCCTGCTCTACTGCATGAGTTAAAAGCCACATGGCCCTTAGCTAAGGCTGTAGCAGACTTGTTAATCTCTAAGTGGTCTCGGTGCCACTAGATGGGACAGAACATCACACCTGGGAGGTGTGTGGGTTATACAAGCTCTTCTGGGCAGACACCTTGCCTTCATACCTGCCTATAACCACCTAGTACAAAATTAATTACAATATATAATTAATATATTACACCGAATAATAATTAATAATGTTCATAGGACATTTTAAATGACAACATTTTATTTGTTCCTTATGACTACATTTCTTTTAAACCTATTTTGATTTTAGTTTCATCTCTGATAAACAGTGTGGCTACATTTTCTGATGGGGAGAGTTGGGAGTTTTAGTGACTTGCCCAAGCTTACACTTGAAAACTGTGGCAAAGCCAGGAATAATAACAGGAGTACTTGTGGCACCTTAGAGACTAACAAATTTATTAGAGCATAAGCTTTCGTGGGCTACAACCCACTTCTTCGGATGCATATGCTCTATATGCATCCGAAGAAGTGGGTTGTAGCCCACGAAAGCTTATGCTCTAATAAATTTGTTAGTCTCTAAGGTGCCACAAGTACTCCTGTTATTTTTACGGATACAGACTAACACGGTTGCTACTCTAAAGCCAGGAATAGAGCCCAAATGGCCTGACTCAGAGTCCTATGCTTTAGCCACAAGATCAGCATTCCCCTTCAGCAAGCTGCATTCAGAATAAGATTAGCTACAAAGGCCTTTTGATGGCTATGTCTTGGATTTAATACCTATTACATAATAATGTAACTCTCATATATTCAACCAAGATTTTACAGTATTTAGAATTTTAATGTATGCTTTGCAAGTAAACATAGTATTTTGAATCTTCAGTTTGATTAAAATATGTCACATCAAACCTGCGTTTATATTGTTCAGCTGTTCAGTCAACTTTTATAAATCAGCATAAATGACTACGTCTTTATTTCACCAGTCAATCAATATCTAGGTTTCCTTGACATTCTGAAGTAGACTTAGGGCCCCGCCCTGCTACAATCAAAGTCTATCAGAGCTTTTGCCATTGACGTTAGTGACAGAAGGAACCCACCTTTATTTTGAATCTGCTTCTGCAATTTTCTTACATGAGTATCCCGTACTTGTAGGATTACTCCCAATTCATGTCACAGGATATTTCATAGGAGTCAAAGTTGCAGGACTGACACTTTTTCTAGGTGTGATTCTGAGGATGCTATTGATTTCTGCCTGACGAGGAAGTTTAATAGATTCATAGACTCCAAGACCAGAAGGGACCATTGTGATCATCTAGTCAGACCTCCTGTATAGCACAGGCCATTTAACTTCTCCCCAAAATACCTAAAGTAGGTCCTTTATAAAAATGTCCAATCTTGATTTAAAATGGTCAGTGATGGAGAATGCACCACCAAATTTGGTAAATTGTTGTAATGGCTAATTATGCTCACTTAAAAATGTATACCATTTTCCAGTCTGATTGTGTCTAGTTTCAATTTCCAGCCATTGGGTCATGTTATACCTTTCTGTGCTAGATTGAAGAGCCCATTATTAAATATTTGTTCCCCATATAGATACTTATAAACTGTGTCACCCCTTAACCTTCTCTTTGTTAAGCTAAATAGATTGAGCTATTTGAGTTTATCACGAGCCATGTTTTTCAATCTTTTAATCATTCTATTGGCTCTTCTTTGAACCCTCTCCAATTTATCAACATCCTTCTTGAATTGTGGTTAATTTTCCATTTCCTTTATAATAAGGAGGTTCTTGCCTTTTAAAAATGCCCACCCAACATATGATTTTTAAGTGCAGAGAATATTAACTTGAAAAAATGGAAATGATTCATATTAAATTAATACATGTCCTGAGTCTCTCATGTTGTAGGGGCCTGAGATTGAGAGGTACTGGAGCTTTAAGACAGGCTTGACAAGAGTGTAGGCTACAGGATGGGGAACGGAAGAATGTCAGCTGAGATGTAGTAGGCAGAAGAGGAGTAGTGCAGGTCCTTGAAGGTAAGTCTTGAATTTGATGCAGAAAGTGAGACGAAGGCAATAATTTGGTCAGAACAGCAAGAGAGATAGATGAGTTTGGCAGCAACATAGACTGGAGGAGCGGACCAGAATGAGATGCCAGGTGGCCAGAGAGGAGTAGCTCACATGAGAAATGACCTAGGTATGGACAAGGGTTTTAGCAGTGGGGGGTCTTGGGGTGAAGAGTTAAGGATGGATTTTAGAGATGCTCTAGAGGAAGAAGAGATAGCTTTTGGCAAGAGTTTGGATGTGAGGAGAAAGAGAGAAGAATTGAAGACAAAACTGAGGTGGCAAACTAGTAGTAATTGGAGTGTGTGAATTCAGTCAGAGACATACAGAAGAGCAGGGGACCAAAGACAGAACTTGCTTAATGTAGTCAGCCAAACTCTGACCTCACTTATACACATTTTGTGCACCTCCAGAATTTGGCCCATTATATCTCACCTCTGGAAAACACACGTAGTGAGCATAAAAGGGCTGATTTGTTTTATTTGCTTTCCCACTAAAAAGAAACTTTCACTGATAAAGGCTTTTAGGGTAAGTGCCATGAAACTGTGCACCCTCTAACAAATTTTGCACTTAGAAGAAACTGCTTTCCTGTGCATTTCAGTGAGATGAACTTAAGTACATGAATGGCTCTGGAAGAGATCTCTGAAACATGGAGGGGGCTATTCTTCTCTCAGTGCAAAGCAATGGAAATACATCTTTCCTTTAATATTAAAAGGAATTAAACCTGTAAATCCCTTCACAAGGAGAGGAGAATATACTCCTCCAAACTTCAGATCCCTTCCAAAGCCAGTCATAGATTTCACTTTGCCCTCAATATTAAGAGTTTATGTTACTCTTGGTAAATTTCAAAGTTTATACTGTATTAGTATTATTGGAAGTTACATCTGTAAATTCCAGCTCATCACAGTGAGAGAATAGATAAATGTTTTCACCCCTCAGCCAAAAGGCCAGAGCTCAATACTTTACTGGTCACATTTTACAGCGATCTAAAAATCTGGTCTCTGACAAATTTCTTCTGAAGACAATTACCGCTATTTATGTTAATTTGCCATAAAACCAGTTTAAAATGTATAAATAATCCTGAGTAGGAAAAAGTTCCTTAGATTAGTGTGGGAGCTCCCATACAGCTTGGCAATTCCTCAGCCAAATTCATATCAAACCAGGGAGATTTAAAACCTACAGTGCAAACTAATGTGATGCATATCTAGACTAAAGCAAAATACATACTTAAATTAGTCTGGATAATTTAAATTAAATTAAGTACTGTGGTTTTTAATCTTCCATATATCAATTTTGAAATAGTAGTCACGATAAAAGGCTTCTTGTGGTATTCTACTTATGTGTGCTTTTGTTTTTGTAATCTTTGTAATGATAAATTATTGAGCATTAATTTCATGCTCTTACTCACAAACACAATGCAAAGGAAATTGCATTCACCTTGCTTCTCCTTTCCAAATATTGTAACATAGAGGGTTGTTTTTTCAATCTTTACCTCAAGAAGATTAGACCATACTTTGCACTCCATGAGTCAGATTGCAATCCTGTTTATATCAATGTAAACTTGGAGGAACTTCATTCAGGTCAGTGAACTCCCTCTATTTAACTGAAATCAGAATCCAGACCTATATCTTTATTCTGCCCAGGGTCACTTTCACCTTGTCACTGCAAAAATGGTAAGTTGCCACAATAAACAGACATAGCTCAGGGGCCTGATCCTCTAGTTCTAACTCAGGATATTCTCCCAGTGGGAACACTTGCATAATAAGGTACTACTACTGCCACTGTGACTCAGGTTGAGTAGTCCCATTAAACCCAGCGAGTCTGTTTGCTTTACTTGGGGAAATACTACTCAATATTGCTAAGGGTGGCAGAACTGGACAGATTTTGGGTGGCCCTGATGTGGGTGTGCAGTGAAGGGGAGGCTGGAAGGAGCTTCCACCTTTCCTCCCTGCCCTTCAATAAGGGCAAGGAAGAAGTGCAGCCCCTGCATTCACAGGAGAGCAGCTACTTCTCCTTCTCAACTCTCCTGGGGGGGAAAAGAAGGATGGTCATTTCCTCATAACAAACTTATCGTTTGTTTGTTTCACTTTGTAACATTGTTTCCCATTGATTAATTGTTAAATCAACAATTTCTTTCTATTTGCACAGTAAATACTGCCTAGGTGGTTACCGCATTTGAAAGAAACTTTTGGCTTCAAATATCTAAGTTGATTTTTGCCAGCAATCTGCACCTTATTAGGTTAAACAAGGTCAAGTAAGGTCTGCAGTGTAAATTACATGGGACTTGCAAGTCTGCTTGTGTGCTGTGGTTCTGAGAAATACTTGGGACTCCCAGGACAGGGCAGCAGAGTCAGAGCAAATGAGAGTGTAAAAGTCTCCCCGAGTGACTGCCCAGTAGTAAGCAGGGGATAGAAGCTGGGAATGGAATTATCTCATTGGCTGGATGCAAGCCCTTCATGAAATGTTTGTCTAATGACTTTGAAGGACATACCCTTTGTAACCCTAAAACTTTGTGAAGGAAGATATGGAATTTTATGGAAGAATCACCTACATCAGTGGTTCTCAACAGGGGTATGGAGCCCACTCGGCGGCTGTGAACAGGTTTTAATGGGGTCCACCAAGCAGGGCCGGCATTAAACTTGCTGGGGCTACAAGCCCTACCACCCGGGGCTGAAGCTGAAGAGTGAGCAACTTAGTTTCCAGGGCCCCCTGTGGCATGGGGCCCCAGGCAATTGTCCTGCTTGCTACCCCCTAACACCAGCCCTGGCTTTTATATGCAGAAAAACAGTTGTTGTAGCACTGGTAGACCATGGAGTTTTTAGAGCATGTGGGGAGGGGGGGCTTCAGAAAGAAAAAGGTCAAGAACCTCTGACCTACATGACAGCAAGATTTAGGCAGAACTTTTGTGGAAAATCCCAAAACCAAAGCTCACAGTGAGACAAGGGTAAAAGCTGGATATACTTGGATCCTGCCTGATTTTTGCCCACCAAGTTCCCAATCAAATAGAGAACAAGTCTAACTGCTCGGATTGTACCAAAAATGAGATAACTGGTTTTGTGGATGAGGGGAAAGCAGTGGACGTGTTATTCCTTGACTTTAACAAAGCTTTTGATACGGTCTCCCACAGTATTCTTGCCGGCAAGTTAAAGAAGTATGGGCTGGATGAATGGACTATAAGGTGGAGAGAAAGCTGGCTAGATCGTTGGGCTCAACGGGTAGTGATCAATGGCTCCATGTCTAGTTGGCAGCTGGTATCAAGCAGAGTGCCCCCAGGGGCGGCTCCAGGCACCAGCGCAGCAAGCACGTGCCTGGGGCGGCAAGCCGTGGGGGGTGGCCTGCTGGTCGCTGTGAGGGCTGCATCAGGCGGCCTTCGGTGGCATGCCTGCGGGAGGTCCACTGGTCCCGTGGTTTCAGCGGCAATTCGGCGGCGAGCAGGCCGAAGCCGCGGGACCGGCAGATCACCCGCAGAAACACTGCCGAAGCCGCGTGACCACGGACTGCCCGCAGGCATGCCGCCGAAGGCCACCTGACTGCCGTGCTTGGGGCGGCAAAAAACATAGAGCCGCCCCTGAGTGCCCCACGGGTCAGTCCTGGGGCTGGTTTTGTTCAATATCTTCATTAATGATCTGGAGGATGGCCTGGACTGCACCCTCAGCAAGTTTGCAGATGACACTAAACTGGGAAGAGTGGTAGATACGCTGGAGGGTAGGGATAGGATACAGAGGGACCTAGACAAATTAGAGGATTGGGCCAAAAGAAATCTGATGAGGCTCAACAAGGACAAGTGCAGAGTCCTGCACTTAGGATGGAAGAATCCCATGCACTGCTACAGACTAGGGACCGAGTGGCTAGGCAGCAGTTCTGCAGAAAAGGACCTAGGGGTTACCGTGGATGAGAAGCTGGATATGAGTCAACAGTGTGCCCTTGTTGCCAAGAAGGCTAACGGTATTTTGGGCTGTATAAGTAGGGGCATTGCCAGCAGATCGAGGGGGCGTGATCATTCCCCTTTATTCAGCATTGGCGAGGCCTCATCTGGAGTACTGTGTCCATTTTTGGGCCCCACACTACAAGAAGGATGTGAAAAAATTGGAAAGAGTCCAGTGGAGGGCAACAAAAATGATTAGGGGGCTGGAGCACATGACTTATGAGGAGAGGCTGAGGGAACTGGGATTGTTTAGTCTGCAGAGGAGACGAATGAGGGGGGATTTGATAGCTGCTTTCAACTACCTGAAGGGGGGTTCCAAAGAGGATGGATCTAGACTGTTCTCAGTGGTACCAGGTGACAGAACAAGGAGTAATGGTCTCAAGTTGCAGTGGGGGAGGTTTAGGTTGGATATTAGGAAAAACTTTTTCACTAGGAGGGTGGTGAAGCACTGGAATGGGTTACCTAGGGTGGTGGTGGAATCTCCTTCCTTAGAGGTTTTTAAGGTCAGGCCTGACGAAGCCCTGGCTGGGATGATTTAGTTCGGGATTGGTCCTGCTTTGAGCAGGGGATTGGACTAGATGACCTCCTGAGGTCCCTTCCAACCCTGATATTATATGATTTTATTAAAAATATCTGGATCGTGATTCATCCTGGATCACAAGTGTCCCAAAACCAGCCTCTGGACCCAGCCAAACTTTGGCCCTGATTCCCCCATTTCTGATACCTAAATAGAGAACAAATCTAGTTGCTCCAACTGCACCAAAAAAATCTGAACCCTGATGGACCCTAGTGCACCAGCACCATAAAACCCAGGATCTAGTAGGTGGATCCTCCTATTTGAATCCATCCAATTCTTGGCCTTCAACCCCTCCGATATCCCTGCATGAATGGAGAACAAGCGTTCTCTATTGCACCAACATATTCCAGACCTAGACACATCTCAGTGCATGAACACTGCAAAATTCTGAATTTGGCACCTGGATGCCTTGTGTTAAATCTAAAGGGACCCGATTCAACAACAGAGCTGCACTTATTTTCCAGTGCCTCTGTCTTGCTTATCAACTCGCCAGTAGCTCGCCTGCCCCACACAGCCCTGTTACCTTCTCCTTTGGTCCGTTCAGCAGCGCTTCCGTGCAGCTGATCCCATTCATTGTAAAGGGATTCCCGTGGCCGAGTGCCGAGAAGGGCTTCCAGGCTGAAGGAATCTGTTAAATTCAGAGTGAAGTGGGCGGCTCTGTTTCCTCTAACATGGGGTCAATCTGGGAGCTGGCCCGGGTCAGCCAGCGGGCGTCCCATCGGCTGATCCCAGGTGAGGAAGGACTAAAAAAGTCTTCAAGTTCAGCTTTCACTCTCTCCCCGCCTCCGGCTCCCCCATAGGACGGCTGGCTCCCAGCGCCCCTCCTTCTCTTGCTGGACCTACGGCTGCCCGTTCATAAAATCACTGGTTTCCTCCCCCTCCCGCAGCACGAAACCTAATTCTCTCTCCCCTACAACAGGTGCGGCAGCACAGCCAATAACGCACCGCAGAGCCACCCGCAATAAGACACTGCCGCGCCCAGACAGACGCTCCAGACAATAATGCACGCGCAGAATAACAGGGGGAGGGATGGGCTTAGCCCCCGTGCTTTGCAGGGACAGGAGAGGTACTTCCTGACCTCCCCACTCCATTCAAAATAAAGCTGTTGAGATAATCTTCCTGGCCTGTCACTGACAACTTCTCACGCCTCCCTCTTCAGCGCCCTCCACTCCCTCTCCGTTTGCCTCTTGCATCAAATTCAAGCTTCTTGTACTCACCTCAAAGCTCTTCACCCTTGTCTCTTGCTGTGCCATCCTCTCCTCCACTCCTCCCCCACCCTTTGCTCAACTTAAAGTAGCCCCTGAATAGAAAAACATATTATAGGGAAAACAGCGAAAAGGAAAAGGCTTACAAATGCCAAGGTGCTAGTAAAACAAATACATGCTCTGTACCAAGTCTTGTTACAAGCCATTACAAGTGGTAGTCTTTTGAAAATGATAAACACAGACACAAATATACTTTGATATATCTAAAATAACCCATAGTAATTGTAGTGACGCACTGAAAGCAGTTGACAGGACCTATATGTTAAAATTCCATCATCAAGATGAAGGAAGAAGGAGATGATTTCCCTGTGTCCTATGGTGAGCATTCTACTCCCTGGGTAAATCATGCTGCCAGAGATGACTTTGATCCCCGGGGATCATAGAAATACTCCCAGGAGCAAATCTGAAATATACCAGTTTGCAACAAGCGTCAGGTATTTTAAATAACATTTCCTGAGGATGATTCCATTGGAGTCCACTGAATTCGCTCTCTTTCTCTCACTCATATTTTACGTGCACCTCTTACAAATGTTATTTTTTCTGAAAATAGGCTGAAAATATATTGGAAGTATAGCATAGTATTCACATTGATTTAATAACAGGTTTAGAACTCCCGCAATACATGTATTTATTATTATTACTATTATTATTTTTACGTAGCAATGAGGGACTCCAAATAGGGATCAGGGCCCCATTGTGCTAAGCACTGTACAAACATAGAACTAAAAGACAGTCCCTGCCCTGAAAAGCCTGCAATCTGAGTACAGGATGAGACACAGCAGGTGGACACAACAAAGGCAAATTTAACAGTGAGAAGATTATGAACAGCAAGATAAAGCAGTGTTCACAGCACACGAGCTGCCTGACCAAAATCCCCACAGTACCACCATATCATTGCAAGTCGCTAAAAAATTAAGTTATAAATAGGAAAAGTAAAACAATATGGATCAATACGTTGTGCCTGATAGACACCAGTCCATGCTGAAGACTGTGAGGTGCTCCAGGGAGAGCTCTCAGAAGAAACACAATCAGGAGAAACGGTTCCTCCCCGAGCTCACTGGCGTGCACGGGGAGTGCATCCCCAGCAACATCTTTAAGGAGGATGCAGCATGTTGTCCTCTTTGTAGCCATCCATCTCCAATAGCTGGTGTAAAGGGGCCCCACCTCATTTCCACTCTCTTCAGGACCCTAATCCTGCACCACTGAAATGAATGGGAGTTTTGCCATTGATTTCAGAGGTGCAGGATTGGGTTTTAGGATAGCCTGCATCCCTGGGGCTCTAGAAGGAAGCTCCATGAGAGTAAGGACTGTGCCTAATCTGAGCACGGGGGCACAAGACCCTTCCCCACCCCTCATGCAACATCACAAGTGGCAGGCGTAATCTAGCTTTATATGCTGGCTTCAAAATCAGCTTTCCTTGGTTATTGTAAAGCATTGTCAAACTGAGATCTGTTGCAGTTTCCCTCTGGGCTTTTCAATGCGTTTCCTTTTGTACTTTCCCAGTCAGGCCAACATGCTCTTTCAGGATTTGCCAGTGGAATGTTGAGGCAGACCACAAAGTGAGGATTCATATATTATAATAATATATATTCATAAATGAGGATGCACATATTATTCATTATGATTGTTATTTTTTATTAGCACCCAGTCCCTATAGGTTTGAAATGATGTTTGTTTCACCTTTCCTCGGATCTAAGGTCTTACCAAGGACAAGTGGGAACACCTGTCTAACCATAAGATCATGATTTGATAACAATATATCATAAGAGAATGTGATCAGCTAATGGTAGTATACAGCTGGGTGACTAGAGCAGGGTGTTATTCACGAAGATGTCCTACAAAAAAACATTTGCTCAAAATAATACTTGCTGTTGTCATTAACACATAAAAAGAGCCATTCTTCAGAGAAGGGAGTGTGGCTTTCTATAATAACAATACATTTGCACTCCTGAATGTGCAGCTATAGTTGTTATAAAGACTTACATAAGCCTGATAAAGCTGTTTGTCCTATGATGCATCTAGGCTCCTGATCCTGCAACACATATCCATGCACGTAGCCATATTGATTTCAGTGGCCATTGGCTCAGTTTTCCTCTCCTATCCCCATACAGAAATAATCCTGGGACATAGAGGGTGCAAACCCCTTCCCTTGCAGAGACTTTCTAGGACATTTTGTCATGGAGAGCTTTGTTATTTCTCCCCTCTTTCCCTTGGAGAATAGACAGTTCCTTCCCTTAGCTCTGTGGATACTCTGCAGCTCATCCCAGCTCTCAGCACAGGTCTAAAAAGCCACTCTGCCAAGGTTTCCCCAACTGCAGTTGTTCATAGTCCCCTTATGAGGTATTCCCTCAGCATGGAGAGGAAAAAGAAGAGTTCAAGAAGCCCCAGATTGCATTATGTCTGCACTCGCTTTTTGGTAGTGCACAGAAGAGGGTTGTGTCATCCACAGCCTCTGCTCTTGGCTGCCCCAGCTCACCCCTTCTGCAGCTGCAGATCTCTGACCCTGCAGAGGAAAGAGGATGGTACTAAAAAGGCAACTGACCTCCTATCTGTATGGGAAATGGAGATCCATGTTCAAAGGACCTCCTGTGAGCTTTGTATAGTCCAGGTGATCTGACCCACTGATTTTGTTAAGACTACAGGTATGAGTAAGGACCATAGGATCCGGCATCAATTCTGTTATCTATAGGCTTCAGAGTGTATCAGTTGTTAAATTCACTTTTAATTTGCCCTAGTTAATCTTTGACAGTTTAAGCTTTGTGTGCAGTCAATGCCATGTTATTTTAACTCAAATATAAATTGAATCTGATGACATGTACAGTTGTTTCTTGTTTTGCCTTGAGGCATTCATTTAGTTATTAGACAATCACTTTATTTTTACTTATATTACATTCTGTTAACCTGAAAATGTGATTGGGTTCCCTTTATGTTCTTGTGAAGCAAATCAATAAAAAATAATGCAGTGTATAAATACTCTGTTAAAATCTGGAAAACTTCTTTTTAACAAAAATGATATATTTTATTGCTAACACAAACATCAATGAGAGGTCTCACTTATACACAGATTAATGTGCATCTGACGAGTAATGTATGCAGTAACAAAACAAGAGCTCATTGACTGAAGTTAAAGAAATGATGGACCTATGAGCAATTCTGACAGAATTCCTGTAAGCCATGGATGGTTGGAATATAGAACCAATTGACAGTCCTTTATAAAACAATTAGAGGAGAGAGCAAGGGAGCATGCTGTACACATTTTTTTGGAGAAGAAAGGAATTTAATTTAATCTATCTAGGATATTTTTAGGACATCCATTACCACATTACCTGAGCACCTATCCTACAGCCACTGACGTTAACATGATGAATGTTATCTTATCTTTCTCATTGTTGCATAACATACAGATTTCTCGGATCGTATGGTCTCCTGACCCTGGAAGACCCCTGTGCTTCTAATAAAAACAGAAAATCCCCCCTTTGAGGCAGGATACATTCTGAAGCTAAAAGGTGATGCTTAGAAATCCCAAATAACTCTAAATATATATTGTTGCATCTTCAGAAGACATCTTTCAAAAATGAAATGTATTTCACCATTCTGAAGTAGACTTAGATATTAAAGCAACATGAAATAAGAAATCCTCCATCCCCAACATTTCAGTGCCCCCTATCTCTTTAAAAAAAATATTCCAAGTTATGTCTTGGGGGAATCTCCCACTGAACACATTACACTTTGCTCTAGCATATGACCAGGAATGTTCATCTCTTTATTGAGAGGGCAGGAAGACCCCTTTTCAAAAATTCTACTTCTTTTGGAGGCTAGACACTGCTCAAAGATATCAGTTACAACAGAAAGATATGAACATCCCTATTGTATATACAGGTAGGGCTATAGCAGTGGTTCTCAACCTTTCCAGACTACTGTCCCCCTTTCAGGAGTCTGATTTGTCTTGCGTGCCCCAAGTTTCACCTCTCTTAAAAACGACTTGTTTATAAAATCAGACATAAAAATACAATAGTGTCACAGCACACTAGTACTGGAAAATTGCTTGCTTTCTCATTTTTACCATATAATTCTTAAATAAATCGATTGGAATATAAATATTGTACTTATATTTCAGTGTGATGCTTGAGCCTCATTTCATTTGTGAACCTTGTCTCAAGCCCAAGCCCTGCTGCCTGGGGCTGAAGCCTTGCTTGCCACCCCCTAATGCTGGTCCTTCACTTGCACCCCCCTAAGCCTGTCCTGTGAGCCCCTGGGGACTGCAACCCCCAGATTGAGAAACACTGATCTAGATGAATTGAGTACCCCCTGGAAGACCTCTGAGTACCCCCAAGGGTACACCTACCCCTGATTGAGAAGCACCGGGCTACAGTACTTAGAAGGACGAGGGTCCTTGGCTATTGTACAAAAGGAAGAATTAAGATTAATCACTTTGTCTCCATGAACTCTCAAACTGAGCACTAAACAAGTGTTTGAGACACATATAAACATTCATACTGACATGGTGAAACAATCTACAATGAAATTATTTAACACTGCTTAATCTACGTTAGTAAATTCAGATTGCATCATGTAGTTTGTGTCTGTGCGTAACTATGCATGACTGAACAGTACAGGACTCAGTGTAGTGCAGCCCTGATTGATAAAAGCTGTGTGCGTAAGCCATTAATATTTGTGAAGCTCATAGAGATCATTGGACAAACTGTGCTATACAAGTACAAAGCAGCGTTATTACTATGCTTACAACTGAAACTCATGTGGAGATAAGAAATAGAGACTGCCTGCAATGCACATGTTTAACAATTGTGTTTGAAATCTCTCCAATGCTGTAGCTGAGAAACTACCACACAGCTCTCTACCTCAATACAGAGAATCTCAATCGAGTTTTTTCAGCTTTTTGTAATCATGTAACGTACCTGAGTTGTTATTGTTATTATTTGTATTACCCGTACTACCTAGGAGCCCCAATGATGGACCATGATCCGATTGTGCTAGGTGCTGTACAAACACTGAACAAAAAGATGGTTCCTGCCCCAGACAGTTTATAATCTAAGAATAAGACAAGAGACAATGGATGGATGCAGGCAGATGAAGGAGTACAAGGAAACAATGAGATAATACTGTCTAAATAGACAAGACAGACACAAGGTGGGGCAAGGGGTAGACCCCAGAAGCAGAGTGAACAATGTGATGGTGGCAAATGTCATGTTAGTTCCATGACTGGGGGGGGGGGGGTTACTTAGAAAGGGATCAGTTAAATGGAAAGAAAAAGGGGAGGGAGGGAGGTGAGCGGGGCAGGGAAAGGGAGGAACAGCTGTGGAGTAAAACTAACGTGAAGAGACTGCGAGGCGAAGAGAATCCCTTTCTTTATATGCTCCGGTGTCTAATCTCGGCGTACTGTGTCAAGAGATTGATATTCAAATCTGCAGATCCCAACTATCCACAGATGGCCTCAGTTCAGACAGCACAGATCTTTTCTTTGTGTTCCCATATTTTATGAGTTATGTATAAGAAGGTACAAACAATTATGCGAATATAACATACCATCACTCTTGGAGTGACCAGAGCTCTTTAATTTTAGAAAAGCTTATGCTGAGGACCATCTGGATTATTATTTGACGGGGGAGGGGGAGGAAATCACATGAAATTGTAATGTAAAATTGTAAGTCAAGATCTGAACAGAAACAATATGTGGAGCAGAAATAAAAAAGAAAGGGGCAAAATCCTTTTAATAGAAACCATAGGGGAATATAACAGTTCCTGAGGGGATATATGAGAGGCACGGCGTATATTTTTTCTGAACTGCTCATTGCCATCTAAACAATAAGAAAATAAGCCCAACAACTTCAATCCATCCCTTCCACAACAGATTGGGATGAGTATGCATCTCACTTTCTTCCGGACAACATTTAAGACTCTTCACTATTGATTTAGTGCAACAATACAATTATCAATATTTGTCTCCCCTCCTAGCTATGGGAAGAGGGGAGTAAAGCAAAGATTAGCATTGATCAGACTACACAGTGGAATTATGTAATTTTGTAAGGTGCTCAGATACCATGGTGATGAGTCAGACAGACAGAGTAGAGCTTCAAACCAAACAAACCATGGCAGGTTGTAAAAGGCAGAAGCTGGGGCAAGAAACAACACTAGATCTATAGTAACAAAGAGGCATGGTTGCAATGCACAATTACTCAATTCATTACACTTTGAAAGCTAACCTGAGAGTCAATTTGAGAAATGCCAATCAGTGATACCACTGCACACAGGCAGTTCTAAATGTCAAGTAGCGACATCATACGTTTATCTTGCACAGGCTGTAAGATCAGCTATGGAAATGAAATTTCCCAAATGAAAATTTGGGAAATGATAGTGACAGAAGCAAATCAATGGCCCAACCCGCTTTTGACCTACAGATGGGGAATAAGAGGAGGCATGAAGAAGAGAAGGAACAAGAGATGCATCTCCTTCAGGAGCATCTTACGTGGTCGTGGAGTGATCATGCAAACTCTGTGGGGCCCACTAGAACCATCCTACGGACTTCTTGAAAACTCCTTCTAGCAAGTGTAATTTAGCTTCCAATATTCAAAAATGGCTTCTAAATTTCACCTGTAATTCTGTGTGTGATATTATTTGTGACCACAAATTACTATTTGTACCTTATTAGCAGATACAAACCATTTTTGCTCACACATCAGGAAGCTAGATGTTTACATTCTGTTATCTGCTGGCACAAAGTATTGTGCACACAAAGTCCACAGGCTCAAATCTAGAAGCCAGGATGGAGCCCATTTTAAAATTTGACCTTTAAATGGCAATGTGTTTCTTATGCATAGGAAGAGATTAACATTTTCTGTAGCAGGAGGTTTCAGATAATAATGTTTAATAAATATAAAGCTAAAGAAGGAAACAAATTCCCAGAGGAATCACACCAGTTTGGATTTATGGTGACCATGGTTAATTTTAATTAAGAAACATGTACATATTTTTAAGAGAATTTTTCCAAGATATTTGTGTATTTGCAACTTTCAGGACTCTGAGGTCACCCTGCTTCTGTCTGCTTCAAACCTGCAACTCCATCCCCTCATGTCTCCTCCCCCCCGCCCCGCCTTCCTTATTTCTAACTAACTCCCTTACTAGCCTCTCTCCTCTAGCTCCTGGCTCTTTACTAGTCTGCCTATAAGCAAGCTACTGGATCTCTTGTCCTGAAAAACCTTCCCTGAGTCCAGGCTGATTCTCAAACTACTTCCTCATCTCTCCTCCCCTTCACCTCCAAGATCCTTGAGCATGCTGTTTACTCCTCCATCCCAACTGACCAGTTAGATCTCTCTAATCTGGTTCCACCCTCTCTGCTCCATCAAAATTGTGCTCATCAAGATCGCCAATGACATCCTCCTAACTCAGCGGTCCCCAAACTTTTGAGGGTCGCATCCTCCTTACCCCTGTCCATGCCCCCCTGCGCCCCAGAGCCAGGGCTGGGAGTGGGGCCATGCTCCGGGTGGGGGGATATGGAGGGGGCAAGGGGGCTGAGGCTGGGGCTGCAGCTGGGGGTGAGGCTGGGGCTGGGAGCCGTGGCCTGGGGCTGAGGCTGGGGGTGGCAGTGGAGCCGCAGCCGGGCTGTGGTGGGCGCTGACAGCTGGGCCCACGGCCAGGTGCAGCTCTGCTCCCGGCCTCACCTCCAGCCTCGCCCTGGGCTGGGAATAGAGCTGCAGCCAGTGGCCAAGGGTGGGGGGTGGCACAGGGCCGGGGGCAGGTGTGGTGCCAGGAGCCCGGGATGTGGCTGGGGGCGGGACTGGAGCAAAGCTGGGGGCAGGGAGGGGATGGGTGGTTCTCCCTCCCTGCCCCCTGTGGGAGCTGGCCTGGGCCCTGCCGCACACCCCCTCACCCCCAATGTTCCTCTGCGCCCCACGGTTTGGGGACCATGTTTGACAGAAGGTCAAACATCTAGGAACAAAGAATGAACCAGAACAAAAAGGAGTGAAGCTGGCAAACTAAAGTGATTCTATCTATTTCTGTCAGTGACCACAGAAATACCTACATTATCTCTGGCCAATAGTGGCAAATGCAGCTGATAAAAATCAGTATATGTATGTACATAATAATTCTTGTCCATTACTAGCGTCACTGACAGGGGTGTAGGTGGTCAGGCCCAGTGCTCAGAGCAGCAGGAGACCAGGCACTGTGGTTGCAAGAGCAGGTAGGCAGCCAAGCCTAGTGGTCAGAGCTGAAGTCAAGCCCCAAGCAGGGGAGAAGGACAGGAGCCTGTCTAGACATGTTCTAATATCCAAACAGTCCCAGCTTTATCAGGCGCTTGCTTACATCATCCTTATCGCCACTGAGGTCAGGACATTAAATACTAACCAGATAAGCACCAGAATGTAACCAAAGCACAAACTATATATTCACTTTTCCCAGTCCCACACACATCTATTCCACCACAGCCTATCCAACCCCTGGGTCCCTCCATTCCCCAGAATTAATTACTTTGCTAAGCAGATCTTTCCACGGTAACTTTGTGTGCTTCCTGAGCATCTCCCTCCCAGTTACTGACATGGATGGAAAATCAGCACAAAATAAATGATCTGGGCTAAGGAGATGGCAGCACCTCATTGTTCAGATAACCAGTCACCATTATTCACAAATCTCATCCTTCAATCATCCTCCCAACCAATCAGGGAACCCCATGAAGCCTAAAAATACATAGAAAAACCCTAGAAAATACTGGTGCTAAAGTCATCTTCCCATCCTGCTGCTCCAACCTCCATCTTCTCCTTCAGTCTCTTCATTGGCATCCTGTTTTACCATGTCAGTTTCAAGCTCCCAATGCTCATGGTCATGGTCATACATAACCTTGTCCTACTCTCTCTCTTGTTGCTTACATTCGTCTCAGTCCTCTCTTCTCATATTTCCTTTCATCTTCTCCCACTTGTCTGTGAATCCTCTTTCATGCTGTCACATGTTTTAATTCTTGTCTACCAAGTATTCTTTCTCCCCTCCTTCAAATTTCTTTTTGAAAGCCATTTATTCTAGAAATCTCCTTATCTCATTGACAGCTTCAGTAAAATGCTGGTTGTTAGATGTTTGTATTATATTCACAATTGGGTGGCGCGTAATGGAGGCTGGAGGAGGCTAAGCCTCCCCCAACCTTGTGCCACTGGGGGGGTGGGGCGGGGTCAGTGGCGGATTTGGAGCCCCTGGAAAAATCTCCCCCCGCCATGACCCCGGGGCCACGGCAGGGACACCAAGCTTTTCCGGTTTCAGGGCCACATAGCGCGGGAGGAGGAGCAACTGGGGAGTGAGACCTTGGGGTGGAAGAGGCAGAGCAGGGCTGGAATGGGGGCGGGGCCATGGGGGAAGGGGTGGAACAGGGTGTGGACATGGGCGGGGCCACAGGTGGAAGAGGCAAAACTGGGGAGGGGTTCCGGGCTCAAAGCTCCAGCCAGGGCCGAGAACTCCGCCATGATCCCAGCCGAGGTTGAGCACTCAACCCCAGTTGGGACCAAGCTCTCAGCCCCCCTCCTGTGGCCCCAGCCGAGCTCTCCGCTGCCTCCTCTTCCCCAGCTGGGGCCATGGGGGAGAGGAGCCAAGCACTCAGCCTCCTCACCCCAGTTAGCGCCACGTTAGCCCCCTGCCCTGCCTCTTCCAGCCACGGCCATGCCCCTGCTTGGGGCTGAGAGCAGCAAGCAGGGGCATGGCCGTGGCTGGAAGAGGCAGGGCAGGGGGCTACCCTCCCCAAGGGGAAGCTTCACCTGCTGCCCATGTATTCGCAGATTGAGGAGGATTTCCTCTACTCATCCATCAGGGCACACAACAGTATGCAGGAGAGGTCCTTAGAGATTCTACTAAAGATGGATGAATATCAGTATATCTTAACACAGCATGGGGATGTTGTACAGTGTTGAGTAATGCAGTGTGCCTATTGTAATAATTGTGACATGCATGAGATGTAGGTGAGTATGATATATTTGCTCAGCACTTTTAGCTAGGCGGATGAAGCAACTCTGTGACCTGGACTATACCATAGCACAGAAAATGTATGTTGATTTATTTGAAAGAATGCGTGTTTGCTTTCCCATACAGGGGATAGTACTACCGTTTTGTTCATATAGGATCCCTTGGAAATAATCTTCTTCCCAGTAGTGCACCACAACTATTTTCATCCTTTGATTTAATGCAGATTTCATTTCCGGAAGCGGTGAGCAATATGTGATGCTGACGTGGGGTGAGGTGCAATGGGGATGTGCCATTTGCACTGGGTTGACAAACACCATTAAAATAGCACTGGGATGTTTTTCACGTAAATGATCCACTTGTAGCTGATTCAGCAGGACCCTCTCAGCATACAGAAGCTCTAAATAAAGAGATGGGAGGAAAAATAGAACAACTAGGAACGCAAAACCTAAGGCCACTAATACCTGCATAAAAGCAGATAATTCTAGCCAAGATAAGAAGAGCAATTTATGAAAGTCTGGCAATACTGCTATATGGGCACCCTCTAGTGGTAACATTTTAAAGCAAACAACTCCATTGACTAAAACATTATGCCACTACAAAAATAAGCAACAGATGTATTATTGTGGGATAAGTATCTCTGCTTGGTTTTGTTTAGACATTTAATCACTGCATGTGAATTATGCATTATAAAAGGCACAGTGAAGCAATTAACATTTAGTGAACATATTTTTTAAACTTTTGTTTTGGTATTGTGTTTCCAACATTTTCTTGATTTTAATGATGGCTTTTTGGTTAAAGTCTGGTGGTTCTGAAGTACTCTACCATGGTATTGTAAAGTAATTCTCTTTTGTTTTTGGTTTTTGAGTCAAATTAACATCACAGGCCACCATAAACACAGAGAGAGAAGATTAATTTATCTGACTCTTAATTAGATTTAAGCTATACACTGCTAATTATGTGAATTGCAGTTACATACTGTGGAGAATTTTTGAGGGCACAGATATAATGCAAGCTCTTTATTACTCTATATTAGGGTATGCCCCAGACATTCTTCTATTTTGTTTGGCAAATGAGTAGAAAATGGTTTAATCTTGCAATGACTACGGACCTCAACTTCAGGGATTAATATTTTGCAGCTGAATTTTCAAATATACTTCACATGTATTTAAAATATACTACATCATGCCCTTTCCCACAGTTTGCCTGACTTACACTGTTCAATTTTGTATAAAGCAGGGGTGGCCAACCTGTGGCTCCGGAGCCATATGCGGCTCTTCAGAAGTTAATATGCGGCTCCTTGTATAGGCACCAACTCCGGGGCTGGAGCTACAGGCGCCAACTTTCCAATGTGCCAGGGGGTGCTCAATGCTCAACCCTGGCTCTGCCACAGGCCCTGCCCCCACTCCACCCCTTCCCGCCCCCTCCCCTGAGCCTGCCGTGTCCTTGCTCCTCCCGCCTTCCCCCCAGAGCCTCCTGCATGCCACGAAACAGCTGATCGGGAGGTGCGGGGAGGAAGAGGGAGGGAGGGGGAGGCCCTGATCGGCGGAGCTGCCGGTGGGCGGGAGGTGCTGGGAGCTGGGGTGGGGGAGCTGATGGGGGGCTGCTGATGTATTACTGTGGCTCTTTGGCAATGTACATTGGTAAATTCTGGCTCCTTCTCAGGTTCAGGTTGGCCACCCCAGTATAAAGAGTGGGGCTTGTCTTAGGACAAGTATTCACCATTTTACATTGCAAACTTGCTGCTGCTGAATGTGATTTAATCCTTCATCCCAGATGTCCTTTTGTGTAAGCACTTCTCAAAGGAAAGGGTTCTGGCCTCTCCAAAAGCACCAGTAGTATTTTAGGTCCACCATAGGCTATGTTTGAAAGCCTTACCAGTGTGAAGGATCATATTTTTACATGGCTACATCTCGCCTTAGGGAAAGGAAGTGATGAATAACCCAGCTGCCCAGGAGACATTCATGGAATAGTTGTGAATATCTTTGTGCAGCAGGAACTGGAAGGAAGCAGCCTACAGTCGGAAAGGACTGGCACCTGGATATGATCAAGGCATAATAGGGTTGTGATGTTTTATGAATCTCACAATTTCTATATACTAGTGGGTTAATGTGGGATTTCCCTCACATAAGATACAGTTTCAAAAAGATGTATCGTGGCTGGCTTCCTTACGGTCCTGATTGTGCCTGTCCCTGCACAGGAGAGCAAAGGAGCAAAAAAGGCGTGATGCTTTATTATTATTAAAATATGACTAGTGGTTATTGTTCATATTCTGGGGAAGTTGTGATAGCATTTCTTTTACAGGTATTTTTGACTTTTCCTCCCTGACATTCTTCCCAGTCTTGGGGGAACGTTGGAGACAGTATGTGCTATGTGTATTGTTCCTCCCTTTTCAAAAACCAGTAGGGTTTGTTAGTCAACTGGCACACAGCATCAGGAGTCCTTAGGTTAAAATAGAGAAATAAAGCTTAAGAGATAGTCCATCTGCCAAGTGGGGTCAGCAGATACAAGGGCCAGGTTCAATATCTAGGGGTTCCTCTTAATACAAAAGAGAACCAGTTCGAGCCCTGTGACAAAGTGGGAATTGTCTGTAATATTTTTATGAATCCTAGACATGGTTCAGTTACCCTCTGTATATTGCATTGCTACCCAGTGGGTGCCAAAGGTTAACATTGCTCTTGGAACAGTGCAGGAGACAGGAGGGGTGTGTGTCATCTCACTCTCTGGGTTGAATGACTAGAGCAGCAGTTCTCAAACTTCATTGCACCGCGACCTGCTTCTGATAACAAAAATTACTAGATGACTCCAGAAGAGGGGGACCAAAGCCTGAGCCCGCCTGAGCTCCACCATCCCAGATGGGGGGACAAAGGGGGCAAAGCTCGAGCCCCACCACCCTGTGTGGGGGAGGGGGAAAAGCCTTAGCCCAAGGGCTTCAACTCCAGGCAGGGGGCCTGTAACCTGAGCCCCACTGCCCAGGGCTTCAGCTTCAGCCCCGAGTGGTGGGGCTAGGGCTTCAGCTTCGGCCCTGGGCCCCAGCAAGTTTAACACCAGCCCTGGCGACCCCATTAAAATGGGTCGCAACACACTTTGGGGTCCTGACCCACAGTTTGAGAACTGCTGGTGTAGACAAACCTGAGTCAAGAGAAGAATTCTGGCAGACCGCTGGGGTTTTGATCCAACTATTAGCTTCCGCCGAAGTGATGAAGCCATGGGTTCAGATACCTGTCATGTGAATCATCCTAGTCATTTTTTTCCATAGCAAAGACCTCCCTAATTTTTGCAAGCAATCTGAACAGCAATGGAGTATTCAGATTTCTTCCAGACCTCAGCAACAATAATCGTAGCAGCTAATAAGAGGTGAACTAATTCATCCTGAGCAAGGTTAGAGGACTAGTTGCCAACGCTTAATAAAGTCGAAGTAGGAGATAGTACAAGAGATTCATTTACAAACAAAATCTTGTTGCAGAGTTTTCAACCTGTTGTTCTGGTAGCACCTAGAGGCTCCAGCCAAGCTCAGGGCCGCATTCTGCTAGGCACTATAAATACACATAGTAAGAGACAGCCTGAGCCAGATCCTCAGCTGCTGTAAATCAGCATAGCTCTTTGTAGTCATTGGACCTATGCTGTTTTACATCAGCTGAGGATCTAACCCTCTTTGTTTTAGAGTAGCAGCCGTGTTAGTCTGTATCCGCAAAAATAACAGGAGTACTTGTGGCACCTAAGTACTCCTCTTTGTTTTGAAGTTGTAAGCAGATCCTGGAAAAAGTACATTTTTTCCAGGATCTTTTTTAGCTTTTTCCCCTTAGTAATAAATGCTGCACTTAACTCCGTCATGTGGGTTAACACTATTATTATATCAACCACCATGTGGGACTCAGATTGAAGAGGAATTGCTTGGGACACGTTCGCCCTTGATTAATATGAAGATAGTCTATCCATCCACATCTTAAAAACGTAGGAGAAACATTTACCATTTAGCTCTGTTTCCCTAGGAAAAATGTATGCTGCACAGCAGTTGGCAGCAGTCAGCAGGAAAAACTGAAACAGAGCATGGAGAGACGTGAAATTGGAGAAGAATTGGAAAACATGATCGCGGAGGCTAAATTAGAAAAATAATTTTAAAAATTCAATTTCACAGTAAGTCCTATTTAGGTTTTATAGAATGCACTGAAGTGAGGCAGAGAACAGGGAGCCTGGCTCAGTCAAGAAAAGATGCAAGTGTTACACAGTATGGAAGTCAGTGAAGTTGTGCTAATTTATTTACTATGAAGTACTACTGAGAACAACACAGGAGTCTGTGTGAAGTTTGTAGATCGCAGTACTGCCAGATCAGAGAGATTCCAGAATGATAGCAAGAGAAATGGAGGTAAATAGAATGTACCTATCTGGCTTTGGTCCAGGGAGAATTGTTCAGAAGTGGGATGAAGTTTTCAGCAGACCAACATGAATTATGGGGCTATTAAATGAAAATGCAGAGAAGTACATAGTCTATTTCCATTGCCAGTGATTTGATGACAGAATCTTTGCAGTCAAGTAGAATCCACTCTACCCTACATGGTGCCCAAGGGATCTGGCTCTATGCAGGTAGAGAGCAGAGAAGTAGGGGATGTATAATCCCTCCTCCAACCAGAAGGGGTACAGGGCTCCCTCTTCCCTCACCATGGCTGCTGGCTCAGTCCATTCACTGGAGTAGTGGCTGCACGTCCCCTGCCGCCCATGCCAGTTGCAAAAGATGTTGAGGCCAGTGGATCTGTATAAACAGATTTGCAGACCCTCCCTGGAGCTGTCTCTAGCATGGCTGTCTGCAACAGCCCACGCCAGGTCAGTGCGGAGATATTTCCAGTGCCACGCTGAGGGTATACAGGCATCCTCCCCTGTGCCCTTGCTCTGATTGCAGCCCCCCATTGCACAGCCCCAATGTAGGGCCTAAATGGTGTGGAGGGACTGGCTCTGGCCCCCCTTTACCAAAGGTGAATTACAGCTTCAGAAGTTACTTGCCCACCAATAAAGATTGATTTATTGTATTAAATGCAACAGCAACACTAACTTGCCCAGATCTCCATGTGGAACTCCAATGGAAGGCAATGTGACTTTGAGCACATTCTAGGATGAATTTGGCCCCTTGGTATTTTACATTTAATAAACCACAAAATATTAAGGATCATGTTTAACAGACAAAAGACGAGCCTAGGAGCTTAAATTCAGAACACTGATAGACACTAAATCATGGTCTTAAGACACTGGATTTATGGCTTATTACAACAGCCTGTAATCACTGACCCCCTCTTTTTGTCCTGTGACTACAGGAGTGTTAACAGGCCACTACACCTTGAATGGTCCCTTAATATGTGCTAACTACTTGCTAAAGTATATGTTTGATCTTGTACTCAGAGTGTCGGCTAAATATTAGGGCTCTCAAGAGATTAAAAAAATTAATTGCGATTAATTGTGCGATTAAAAAATTAATCGTGATTAATCGCACTGTTAAACAATAATAGGATAGCATTTATTTAAATATGTTTGGATGTTTTCTACATTTTCAAATATATTGATTTCAATTACAACACAGAATACAAAGTGTACAGTGCTCACTTTGTATTTATTTTTATTACAAATATTTGCACTGTAAACAACAAAAGAAATAGTATATTTCAATTCACCTAATACAAGTACTGTAGTGCAATCTCTTTATAATGAAAGTTGAACTTACAAATGTAGAATTATGTACAAAAAATAACTGCGTTCAAAAATAAAACAATGTAAAACTTTAGAACCTACAAGTCCACTCAGTCCTACTTCAGCCAATCGCTCAGACAAACAAGTTTGGTTACAATTTGCAGGAGATAATGCTGCCCACCTCTTGTTTACAACGTCACCTGAAAGTGAGAACAGATGTTCGCATGGATGGATTCCGTGCACTTTCAGACAAAACTACATTTTCAGCTAGACTTCTAGCTGGTCTCCATCTATGCGCATGCAAAGTTGCACATTCATCTACATGGGCCTAAACTGCAACCTGCTCCTACAAAACCCACTTTTTACCCAGAATGTTTTGCAGGTACAAATCCTAACATTTGCATGTGTGCAGGCATTAGAATTATTCAAGCACAGGCAAAGCAAATGGCAGCATGAGTGAATTGTGGGCTGCAAGCTTAGCCTAAAGCAGATATAATGAATGAACATAATGCCAAGGTGCATCCTGAAACCATCCTGGGGCTCTGGTTCAGTACCGACTCAGAGAAGAGTGCCTTCTTCTGGCTTTATATCTATATTAGCATTTTCCCCACTGTTGGTCTAGCACCAGTGGTAGCAATGACAGAAGTGCTAGTGAAGACAGGATGCAGGCATTTTTACCATCATGACATCTATCCTTGTTGAGAGCTACTAGGACTAAGCTAGCTGTGGGATAAGTACTGAGCCTTTGCAGTGTGAATGCAGCCTATTATTTTCCTTCCTCTTATTCCCCTTCCACTGGTGTTCAGTGCTTTTCTGAAAATAGCTAAGAAGCACTAAACTTAAATGGTGAAATACTTAGCTCTTAATAATGCTTTTCAGGTATATAGCACTTTTCAACATCCCAGGGTTTCAAACTGCTTTACAAACAAACATTAACCAAGGGCAGGTCTACACTAGAAGCATTACATCGGCCCAGCTGCGCTGATGCAGCTACGCAACTGCAGTGTGTCTGGAGAAGATGCTCTATGCTGATCGGAGAGCACTCTCCCATCAGCAAAATTACTTCACCTCCACGAAAGGCAGAAGCTACATCGACAGAACAGCATCTCCCACTCACATAGGGCTGGTGTGGACAGTGCTTAGATCACTGTAACTTGCATTGCTCGGGTTGTGTGTGGCTTTTTCACATCCCTTAGTGACACAAGTTAGATCAACTTAAGCACTAGTGTAGACCTGCCCTAAGTTGCACAACACTCCTGTGAGATAGATAAGGAATAGATGGTGAACTCTGAAATGCAGCCATCTCCATGATGGAATGCAGCAGCAGTTTTCCAGTGCACAGCTAAGACAGGAAGGGAAGAACACTATATACAGTTGAAAGGGTAGGGGAAATTTAGTTCTCAGAGATGGGATTTGGCCAATATATTCTACTCTTACAAAGAGTACCATAGTATCTTTAACCACCACCAAGTGACAAGGACCTTGGTTGTACATCTCCTCTGAAAGAGGGCACTTCTAGCAGCACTGGGACATTGTCCGAGTACTGACTTAGGTGCTGATCCTATGATGTGCTGAGCACTCTGGCTCCAATACAGAAAAGCATCAAAATAATGAGCTTATCTTAAAAGCATGAGAGTAGTAAATGGGACTTGAAGTAATAGGACTCCTCACATACTTAGAGTTAAAGCCATCAGGGAAGAGTGCCATTTATCGACTCACCAGCACCATGCTGTCTATTCCTTCTAACCCCTTTATCCTCTAGGAGGTGCTTACAATTTGATTGTTTAATGATTTGTTCCAGGTATCAAAGTCAGGCTGACTGGTCTATAATTCCCCAGTTTCTCTTTGCTTTAAAGGTAGGTACTATGTTTTCCCTTCTTCAGTCCTCTGGGACCTCACCTGTCTTCTAGGAGTTCTCAAAGATAATTGCTAATGCTTCTGAGACAGCCTCAGCTAGTTCCTTAAATACCATAGAATGAACTTAGTCAGGTCCTGCTGACTTGAAGATATCTAACTTATCTAAATATTTTTAACCTGTTCTTTCCCTATTTTGGCCTGTGTTTCTTCCCCCTTCTTGTTAATATTAATTGTGTTGAGTATCTGGTCACCATTAACCTTTTTAGTGCAGACTGAAGCAAAATACAGTAGAACCTCAGAGTTATGAATACCAGAGTTACAAACTGACCAGTCAACCACACACGTCATATGTAACTGGAAGTACACAATCAGGCAGCAGCAGAGACAAAACAAAACAAACAAACAAAAACAAATACAGTACAGTACTGTTAAACATAAATTACTAAAAAGTAAAGGGAAAGCAGCATTTTTCTTCTGCATAGTAAAGTTTCAAAGCTGTATTAATTCAATGTTTAGTTGTAAACTTTTGAAAGAACAACCATAACGTTTTGTTCAGAGTTACAAACATTTCAGAGTTATGAACAACCTCCATTTCCGAGGTGTTTGTAACTCTAAGGTTCTACTGTAGATATTAAACACCTCAACATTCTTGATGTTATCAGTTATTCGCTCTCTTTCCCCACTAAGTAGAGGACCTAAACTTTCCTTCGTCTGTCTCTTGCTCCTAATATATTTAAAGAAGCTCTTCTTATTGCCTTTTATGTGCCCTAGCTTTTCTGATTTTGTCCCGGCAAGTTTATGCTGTTCTTTTGTACTTCTCCTTAGTAATTTGTCCATGAGTCCACTTTTTGTAGGATTCCTTTTTGATTTTCAGTCATTAAAGAGCTCCTGATGGAGCCATATTGGCCTCTTAGATTCTTCCTATCTTTCCTTTGCATTGGGATAGTTTGCAGTTGTGCCTTTAATATTGTCGGCTTTAGAAACTGCCAGCTCTCCTGAAATCCTGTGTCCCTTAGATCTTCTTGCCAAGGGACCTTACCTACCAGTTCTCTGAGCTTGTTAATGTCTGCTTTTTTAAAGTCCATTGTCTTTATGCTGCTGCTCTCACGCCTTCCCTTCCTTGGAATCATGAAATCTATCATTTCATGATCCCTTTCACCCAAATTGCCTTCCGCCTTCAGATTCACAACCAATTCCTCCCTGTTGGTGAGAATCAAGTCTAAAATGGCTGTCCCCCGGTAACTTACTCCACTTTCTGAAATGGATGGGTTTACACTGTAAAAATAGTGCAAAAATAGAGGGAAGAATCAGGCCCATTGATTCCTGAAGATAATACTTCCAGTGTTTTAATGTTACTAGTTAATAGTTACCCAGTTAGCAATCATAGTTCATAGTGACTTTCAGACTCAAGTGCTTTATAAAACAATGAGTTACATTATTATTATAACAAACACATATAAGGTACTATCACCCTAGTATCTGGGAGTCTTGTAAGGCTTAAAGTAGGTTATTAAATCCCAAATAAGAGGACCAAAACACCAAAGTCCTTGCTATGGCTGTTGGCATAAACCTGGAGCTGGTACAGTAATCAAGCCACAATCCATTAAAAGAAAGAAAATGAAATAATAGCGCTGAAGAATTTATTATAGATGGGGCTGGTAGCACTACCTATTATTAAGGTTCCCTGACACTTCCCAAATAGCGCTGAAGAATTTATTATAGATGGGGCTGGTAGCACTACCTATTATTAAGGTTCCCTGACACTTCCCATCATAAGCACCTGCTTTCAGTTGCTTATAACTTTGCAAAACTCTAACCCTTTGAGCTGAAATTTTCCATGCCTCGTGTTTGCCTCAGACTGAATTTCTTGGGGAAAATGTCAGCAAAATGGTTCCGCTATTTCTGAGAATAAGGCTAGAGAAAAATACATTCTTTGTCCCATGTAAAATAATTCTTGAGACCTTTTATTTGAAATACTCTACTACCCTATGCATCGGAGCAGGAATTTGAAATGGGCAGGGTGGCCTTTGTGTCAGGGATGTGCCTTTTGCCATTCCTATGAAAATCCACCAAAATTTAGCCAAGTTTTAAGCCTTTGAGAAACACAGGCTGCACATGATCAGCAGAGACTTGTTAGAGTTTAACAGCTAAAATCTCCAAAGAGTCTGTCCTCACAAAGCATGCTTGAGTCTCTCACAGCTGCTAATACTGACCAGACTGTGTAGGTGCCGTCCCCAGGGAGCTACTGAGCATGCTCCAGCCCAGGGCTACAGGGGTGAAGTGGGACTTGCCCTGTCATGGCTGCTCCAGGCCAAGGTGGGGGCTGAGCACTGTAACTGAGAGGAGAGAGTCTGTCTATCTTGTGCTCTAAATGATTCCTCTGCTGGCATCCAGGCAGCATGGAGGCGGAAGCCACCTGATTTGAATGCGGGCCGGACAAAAGCTGGACCAGGAGGAGGGAAAGGAGTAGAGTGGAACAAGGACTCTGGTGAGATTGGAACTGTAGGGGAGAAGAAGCTGTGCCTGGAAGCTAGAGGTGGGAGACTGGGACTGGTTGGGCAAGGAAGCACAGGGAACCTTAATTCCGACATTTCCTATCTTTCGAGTGCTTGACTTTACACTTTAATTGTTCTCTTAATGTACTTTTTGTGTGTGTAATATAATACCTAGGGTTCTGTTTCTCCTCTCTTACACTAGTGTAAATCAGAAGTAACTCCACTGAGGCACACTGATGAAAAACTGGTGTACAGGAGAGGAAACTGACATTATATTTATATAGTTATTGGAAACCTAAAAGAGCAAGAAGACGGTGTAAAATTATTTTTTACTTTTAGCTAGCATTGTAGATACCAAAGTAGGCATTCCAACTGTCAGACAATTGAATCACTCCAGCTGAAGTCATTCTAGGGTAGTAGCATTCTTTCAAATGCTTCCAGTTCCAAGTGCAGGACCAGTTAGACAGGCAGAACTGCAGGGTCTCAATGCATGGATGAGACAGTGATGTTCGGAGGAGGGATTTACGTTTATTAGGAATTGGGGAACGTTTTGGGAAAGGAGGAGCCTATGCAGAAAAGACAGGCTCCACCTAAACTAAAACAGAACCGGATTCCTGGCATGTAAAATTAAAAAGGTTGTAGAGGAGTTTTTAAACTAAGGGCTGGAGGAAAGCTGACAGGTGCAGAGGAGCACAGTGTTCAGACAGAGACATACCTTAGAGGAGGATTTATTAAAGGGGACGATCTATTTCCTACTCAAAAGGAAAAGCTGATAAAGTACAGGAAGGAGCTGACAAGAAACAGTCAAATGAAAAAGAGTCACATTCAATTACATTACATGAAGGCAGACAACTAAATACAGGGGCGCTGGAACAATTTCTACACTGGGGGTGCTGAGAGCCATTGAACCAAACTGTAAACCCTGTATATGATGGAAACCACTTCAAGCCGGGGGATGCTGCTGCACCCCCCACACCCCTAGTTCCAGCACCTATGACTAAATATTGACAAATTTCATTAGTGCTTGTAAGCAAATGCAAGAAGTTTAAATACTAAGATGGGTGAACTTGAGTGCCTAATACTAAATGAGGACTGGGATAAAACAGGCATCATAAAAACTTAGTGGAATGATGATAATCAATGGTACATAGTAATACCAGGATACAAAATATATAGGAACGACAGCGTAAGTCGTGCTGTTGGGGAAGTGGCACTATATGTGAAATAAAGTATAGAATCAAATATAGGAAAAATATTGAATGATGGATAGAAATTCCATGCTTGAATAATAAGAGTAAAGTAGTGGGACTATACTACTGACCACCTGACCAGGATGGTGATAGTGAATTGAAATGGTGATCTGAGATTAGAGAAGCTACACAAACAGAAAACCCAATAATAATGAAGGATTTCAACTATCCCCATACTGACTTGGAACATATCCCCTCAGGATGGAATGCAGAGAGAAAATTTTTGGTCACCGTTAATGGCTGCTTCTTAGAGCAGCTAGTCCTGGAACCCAAAAGAAGAGAGGCAATTCTTGATTTAGTCCTAAGTGTAGCACAGGATCTAGTCCAAGAGGTGCATATAAGTGAAAGATGAACCGCTAGGTAATAGCAACCATAATGTAATTACATTTAACATTCTGGGGTGGGGGAGGAGGAGGAGGGAGGATACTAAAGAAACCCACCACAACAGCATTTAATTAAAAAAAGGGGAACAACACAAAAATGAGGCGGCTAGTTAAATGGAAATTAAAAGGAATGAGTGACAGAACAAGAGTGAAGTGCCTGCACGCTGCATGGAAACTTTTTAAAAACACCATAATAGAGGCTCAAACAATACGTATACCCCAAATTTAAAAAAAAAAAAAAAAAAAAAACAGCCAGAAGACCAAAAAAATGCCACCATGGCTAAACAGCAGAGTGAAAGAGGCAGTTAGAGACAAAAAGGCATTTTTCAAAAATTGGAAGTCAAATTCTACTGAGGAAAATAGAAAGGAGCATAAATTCTGGCAAGTCAAGTGTAAAAGTATAATTATGGAGGCCAAAAAACAATCTGAAGAGCAACTAGCAAAAGACACAAACTAACAGCAAAAAAAAAATTTGTTTTCAAGTACATCAGAAGCAGGAAGTATGCCAAACAATCAGTGGAGCCACTGGATGATGGAGGTGCTAAAGCAGGGATCTCAAACTCAAATCACCACGAGGGCCACATGAGGACTAGTACATTGGCCCGAGAGCTGCATCACTGACACCTTTTCATAGAACGATACAAAAGTATAGTCAAAAATGAAAAAAATGAAGAGTAATATAGTATGCTGTTAAAAGTCAATGTATTAATTTTTTTAAAACTGTAATGCAAAGAGGGATTTTAATAAAATATAAACACCTGTAACTATTCCTTATGTGGTCAGTAACACTTATGATGATCTACACCAAGGGTCTCAAATACGTGGCCCATGGGCCGTTTCCTGCAGCCCGCCATAGGCGCCGACTCTCTCCTGCATTGTGTAACCCTTTCCACCCCCCGGTCACAGCCCAAAGTCGAGAGAGAAACTGAGGCTCGCCTAGGAATTATAAAAATGTTACAGAAAATTTCCACTTCGTCACAGACACTGCCCAGTGTCCCAACAGAGAGACCCCTGGGCGATGGGGGGGACCCCTGGGTGCCCAGCACCTTAACAGAGAGACCCCTGGGTAATGGGGGATGGTGCCCGGTGCCCCTAACTAACAGTCTATCACAGGGGTCTCAAACACACGGCCCCGCCTCTTCCCACCCTTTCCCCACCCCCATTCCAACCCCTTCCCCAAAGTCCCCACCCCAACTCTGCCCCTCCCTGCCCCTATTCCAACCCCTTCCCCAAATCCCCGCCCCTGCCCCACCTCTTCTTCGCCTCCTCCCCTGAGCATGCGGCATCCCCACTCCTCCCCGCTGGAAAGTCCTAAGCGCCACCAAACAGCTGTTTGGTGGCGAGAAGTGCTGGGAGGTAGGCAGAGAAGCGGGGACGCGGCATGCTGGGGTGGGAAGAGGGAGATGTGGGGAGAAAGGAGGGGGGGAAGAGGAGGGAGCTTGGCTGCCGGCAGAGTCGGCATCTATGGCAGGCTGCAGGAAATAACTCCACGGGCCGCGTGTTTGAGACCCCTCTGCTAAAGGAACACTCAAGGAAGATAAGTCCATTGCAGAGAAGCTAAATGAATTCTTTGCATTGGTCTTCACTGCAGGGGATGTGAGGGAGATACCCACACCTGAGCCATTCTTTTTAGGTGACAAATCTGAGGAATTATCCCAGAATGAGGTGTCATTAGAGGAGGTTTTGGAACAAATTGATAAGTTAAACAGTAATAAGTCACCAGAACCAGATGGTATTCACCCAAGAGTTCTCAAATATGAGAACTCAAATATTAAATTGGAGAACTATTAACTGCAGTATGTAACCTATTGCTTAAATCAGCCTCTGTACCAGATGACTGGCAGATAGCTAATGTAACTCCGATTTTTTAAAAAAGGTTCCAGAGTCGATCTTGGCAATTGCAGACCAATAAGCCTAACTTCAGTACATGGCAAATTGGTTGAAACTATAGGAATGAAAAAAATTATCAGACACATAGATGAACATGATATGTTGGGGAACAATCACCACAACTTCTGTAAAGGGAAATCATACCTCACCAATCTATTGTCCAATATGTTGACAAGGGTGATCCAGTTGATATAGTGTACTTGGACTTTCAGAAAGTCTTTGACATGGTCCCTCCTCAAAGGTTCTTAAGCAAAGTAGCAGTAATGGGGTAAAAGGGAAGGTCCTCTCATGGAGTAACTGGTTAAAAGATAGGAAACAAAGGATAGGAATAAATGGTCAGTTTTCACAGTGGAGAGCAGTAAATAGTGGGGTCTCCAAAGATCTGTACTGGGACTAGTGCTGTTCAACATGTTCAGAAATGATCTGGAAAAGGGGGTGAGGTGGCAAAGTTTGCACATGATACAAAATTATTCAAGATAGTTTAGTCCAAAGCTGACTGCGAAGAATTACAAAGAGGTCTTACAAAACTAGGTGATTGGGCAGGATAATGGCTGATGACATTCAATGTTGATAAATGCATAGGTGCCAACTCCGTGGGTGCTCTGGGGCTGGAGCACCCAGGGGGGAAAAATGGTGGGTGCTGAGCACCCACCGGCAGCCCCCTATCAGCTCCCCCCCCAGCACCTTCCGCCTGCCAGTGGGCCCCACAGATCAGCGCCTCCCCCTCCCTCCCCACACCTCCCACCCACCGTGATCAGCTGTTTCACGGTGTGCAGGAGGCTGGGGAGGAGTAAGGACATGGCACGCTTGGCGGAAGGGGTGGAACTGTGCGGGAAGAGGCGGGGTGGGGGTGGAGCGGGGTGGGCCTTGGGGTAAGGGGTGGAGTGGGAGCAGGACCTGGGGCAGAATCGGGGGTCCCCTCTCAGCACTTTGGAAAGTCAGCACCTGTGGATAAATGCAAAGTAATGCACACTGGAAAACATAATCCTAACTTCACGTACAAAATGATGGGGCTTAATTAGCTGTTACAACTCAAGAAAGAAATCTTGGAGTCATTGTGGATAGTTCTCTGAAAACTTCTGTTCTATGTGCAGCAGCAGTCAAAAAAAGATAATGTTAGGAACCATTAGGAAAGGGATAAATAATAAAACAAAAAATATCATAATGCCACTATATAAATCCATGGTATACCCACACGTTGAATACTGCATACAGTTCTGGTTGCCTCATCTCAAAAAAAGATATATTAGAATTGGAAAAAGTACAGAGAAGGGCAACAAAAATGATTAGGGGAATGGAACAGCTTCCATATGAGAAGAGATTAAAAAGATTGGGACTGTTCAGCTTGGAAAAGAGGCAACTAAAGAGGAGCATGATAGAGGTCTATAAATTCATGAATGGTGTGAAGAAAATGAATAAGGAAGTGTTATTTACCCCTTCACATAACACAAGAACTAGTGATCACCCAATGAAATTAATAGGCAGCAGGTTTAAAATAAACATAAGGAAGTACTTCTTCACACAATGCACAGTCAATCTGTGGAACTCGTTGCCAGGGGATGTTGTGAAGGCCAAAAAAGACTGGATTCAAAAAAGAACTAGATAAGTTCCTGGAGGATAGGTCCATCAATGGCTATTAGCCAAGATGGTCAGGGATACATGCTCTTGGTGTCCCTAAATCTCCAACTGCCAGTACCTGGGACTGGATGAAAGGGGATGGATCACTCAATAATTGCCCTGTTCTGTTCATTCCCTCTGAAGCATCTGGCACTAGCCACTTGCAGAACACAGGGCACTGGGCTAGGTGGAACACTGATTTGACCCAGTATGCCCATTATTATGTTCTTATGAAGCCAATCAAAATCAAATCACTTCAGGTGTCGGCTTTATCTGTTTTAAAGCTCTGGACTATTTTTAACTGTATTTAAAAGACTAAAACATGTAATCATTCAAATTAGAATTGCACAATCTTAGACTAGTAGTGTTTTGAAAATCAGACACCATACTGACTCTTGTAAACATTTCTGTAATTGGACTGTGACCAGGTAAATCATTATGATTATCACAGCTCTCAGCTGACATTCCAAAATCTCCGAATCCAAGCAGGGGGCAAACGCTTCATTTAGGTGCACACACATTTCATGGCTTCTAAACATGTAAGAATAGAATGTTCTTCCTTAGCTAATTACAGTGATTTAGACAATCAAGGAGGTGGGGGTGTTGAGGAGATGGGGTGATTTTCTTGTCTGTGGTCATGTTGTTCTTCTGATGCCGGGAACAAATATTTTAATCTCTTCAGTGGTATGAAGAGTTAGCAGGTGTGTGTATTTCAATGTCTGCTCAGTTTATTATTTATTTACTAATATTGGTCTATGAACATTTGGGGCCAGATCTTCAACAGGTGTAAATCAGCATGTATTCATGGAAGTCATTGGAGCTGATTATAACAGTTGAGGAGCTGGCTCCTGTTTTTTGGAGCACCCAATCTGCAAGCTGTTTTAGCTTCCAGAATTTCAAATCCCATATATGTGACCCATTTTTGTCACATTCACGTGGCATAATCTTTTCCCTCCCAAAACAAAACAAATAAAAACTAAAAAAGAGAGCAAAATTACATAATACAACAGTTAAAGTCCCAAGGAGAACACATCCTTACAAAGAAAGGTACACTTCACAGGGGCTAACCTAAATTAGTTGTGGCAGCTAATAATAATACTATGTCAACAATTACAGAAGGCTGAAAGGGTGCTGAGAATTGAAACTGACAGTGTTCCTAAATATGCACACATTTCATCATTTTCCAAACCTTACAATATATGACATTGAATCAAGCCTTCTAATCATTATTTCTGATGGTGAAAACAATTTCACTAAGCTTCAAATCTAAAATGTAATTTTAAATAGTGACTATTGGGGTTTAGAATTTTCCACAGACAGCATCTAGAGGAAAGCCAGTGCTTTGAGCACAAGCTATGGGACTGCCGAAGAACACAGCATACACATCAAATCTCAGCACAATTTTTAAAGTGTAAATCTTTTTAGAACCTTCCCTCAGTCTCCTGCGCAGATATACACAGCTGGGGAGAAAGCGAAAACTCTCTCAGGTACAAAATGGCTAACCTTAGTTTTGAGACCAGCTAAAATATTGGAGGAAAAAAGCAGTTGCCATAGCAGAGAATGATTACAATCCTTAAACCAAATTCTGAAATCCTTGTTCAGTTTTTACTCAGTACTTAGGCCAAATTCCAATTCAAGATTAATGGGAATTTGGCCTGAAGTCTGAGATAACAATGAATTAGGATTTGAGGATGTGGCAGAGGCCCTAAGGAGTGCTCCATACAGAGAATACTTAGATACATCTGAAGAGCTATCAAAGCCCCATTGAGGAATTTGTTAATCCATGACACCGGTTGTCAAGGCTGTATCCCTACTTTGAACTTTAGGGTACAAATGTAGGGGCCTGCATGAAAACTTCTAAGCTTATCTACCAGCTTAGCTCTGGTCCGCTGCCACCATCTTAAGAATTCCCTCCCTGGGAAGCCTTGAGAAACCTTTCACCAATTCCCTGGTGAATACAGATCCAAACTGCTTGGATCTTAAACAAGGAGAAATTGATCCTTCCCCCCTCCTTCCTTTCACCAACTCCTGGTGAATACAGATCCAAACCCCCTTTGGATCTTAAAACAAGGAGAAATCAATCAGGTTCTTAAAAAGAAGGCTTTTAATTAAAGCAAAAGGTAAAAATCATCTCTGCAAAATCAGTATGGAAAATAACTTTACAGGGTAATCAAACTTAAAGAGCTCAGAGGAATCCCCTCTGTCTTAGGTTCAAAGTATAGCAAACAAGATAAGCACTCTGGTAAAAGGTACATTTACAAGTTGAGAAAACAAAGTAAATCTAAGACGCCTTGCCTGGCTTTTACTTACAATTTTGAAATAAGAGAGACTTGTTTAGAAAGATGGGGAGAACCTGGATTGATGTCTGGTCCCTCTCAGTCCCAAGAGCGAACAACCCCTTAAACAAAGGACACACACAAAAGCCTTTCCCCCCCCAAGATTTGAAAGTATCTTGTCCCCTCATTGGTCCTCTGGGTCAGGTGTCAGCCAGGTTACCCGAGCTTCTTAACCCTTTACAGATAAAAGGATTTTGGAGTCTCTGACCAGGAGGGATTTTAGTACTGTACACAGAGAGCTGTTACCCTTCCTTTTATAGTTATGACACGCCCCCCAAATCACAGATAGTGTTGGACGTTTGGTTCCACACTGGCTGTGATTTCTTTCCTGGAGCTCTAGGAGAAAACAGAGTTAATAAGACACACGTACCTTTAGACATACTACTGATTATATAAAAACTAATAATATGTTTCATTCCAAAAACAATTGTTAACCAGTTAACTCTGGGAAACTTTCCCGGGAGAGTGCATCAGCCACTTTGTTAGAAGCTCCCGAAATGTGTTGTATTTCAAAATCAAAATCTTGGAGAGCTAAACTCCACCGAAGAAGTTTTTTGTTATTTCCCTTGGCGGTATGAAGCCACTGTAGCGCAGCATGGTCTGTTTGTAGTTGGAAGCGCCGTCCCCAAACATTTGGGCGTAACTTTTTCAGCGCGTACACAATGGCGTAGCATTCCTTTTCGCTGATTGACCAGTGGCTTTCCCTCTCAGACAGTTTCTTGCTGAGAAACACGACAGGATGGAATTCTTGATCCGGTCCTTCCTGCATTAAAACTGCTCCCACGCCTCGCTCGGAAGCATCTGTGGTTACTAGGAACGGTTTGTCAAAGTCTGGGGCCCTTAGCACAGGGTCAGACATGAGTGTTGCCTTAAGGTGGTTAAAGGCCTTTTGACACTTATCAGTCCACTGAACTGCATTTGGCTGTTTCTTTCTGGTTAGGTCTGTCAGCGGGGCGGCGATTTGGCTGTAGTGTGGTACAAATCGCCTATAATATCCGGCCAAGCCTAAGAAGGATTGGACCTGTTTCTTTGACTTTGGAACCGGCCACTTTTGGATAGCATCCACTTTGGCCTGTAGGGGATTTATAGTTCCTTGACCCACCTGGTGCCCCAGGTACGTCACTCTGTTTTGGCCTATTTGACACTTTTTAGCCTTAACAGTTAGTCCTGCCTGCCGGATGCGCTCGAAGACTTTTTTCAGGTGCTCCAGGTGTTCTGTCCATGAATCAGAAAAAATGGCCACATCATCGAGGTAGGCAACTGCAGATTCTCCCAATCCTGCTAGGAGACCATCTACAAGTCTTTGGAAGGTGGCGGGTGCATTTCGCAACCCGAAAGGGAGTACATTGAATTCATACACCCCTGCCTGGGTGACGAAGGCTGACCTTTCCTTAGCGGGTTCATCTAGTGGTACTTGCCAGTACCCTTTGGTTAAGTCTAAAGTAGAGATGAATTGGGCATGTCCCAATTTTTCCAATAGCTCATCTGTGCGTGGCATTGGATAGTTGTCAGGACGAGTTACAGCATTTAGCTTACGGTAGTCCACGCAAAAGCGTATTTCCCCATCTGGTTTGGGAACTAGAACCACTGGAGATGCCCATGCACTGGTAGAGGGGCGGATTATACCCATCTGTAGCATGTCCTGGATCTCCCTTTGTATAGCCGCTTGGGCATGAGGTGACTCCCGGTAGGGTGGGGTTCTAATTGGGTGAGCATTACCTGTGTCAATGGAGTGGTATGCCCGTTCGGTCCGCCCTGGAGTGGCTGAGAAAATCGGTGCAAAGCTTGTGCACAGCTCCTTTATCTGCTGTCGCTGCAGACGTCCCAGGGTCGTGGAGAGGTTCACCTCTTCCACGCCACCATTCCTTTTTCCTTCATAGTAGACACCTGCAGGCCACTCCGCGTCATCAGTTTCCTGGGCTGTAAACTGGCAAACGTTTAATTCTCTAGAATAAAAGGGCTTAAGAGAATTAACATGGTATACCTTAGGCTTTATGTTGGAGGTGGGGGAGGCTATGAGATAGTTATCAGCTCCTAGGCGCTCCTGGACCGTGAATGGTCCTTCCCACGACGCTTCCATTTTATGGGCCTGGAGCGCCTTTAAGACCATGACTTGGTCTCCTACTTTGAAGGACCGTTCTCTGGAATGTTTATCATACCAGGCCTTTTGCTCTTCCTGAGCATCCTTTAGGTTTTCTTTAGCAAGGGCTAAAGAGTGTCGGAGGGTGTTTTGTAGGTTGCTTACAAAGTCTAGAATGTTAGTTCCTGGAGAAGGCGTAAACCCCTCCCATTGCTGCTTCACCAACTGTAATGGCCCCTTAACCTCGCGGCCATACACAAGTTCAAATGGTGAAAACCCTAAACTGGGATGTGGTACAGCCCTGTAGGCAAAAAGCAACTGCTGCAACACTAGGTCCCAATCATTGGAGTGTTCATTTACGAATTTACGTATCATGGCCCCCAAAGTTCCATTAAACCTCTCCACCAGACCATTGGTTTGATGGTGATGAGGGGTGGCAACCAAGTGATTCACCCCATGAGCTTTCCACAGGTTTTTCATGTTCCCTGCCAGGAAATTAGTTCCCGAATCTGTAAGTATGTCGGAGGGCCACCCTACCCTGGCAAAAATGTCTGCTAATGCCTGGCACACACTTTTAGTCTTGGTGTTGCTTAAGGGTACAGCTTCCGGCCATCGGGTAGCAAAATCCATGAAAGTCAGTATGTACTGCTTTCCTCTGGGTGTCTTCTTTGGGAAAGGACCCAGAATATCCACAGCTACTCGCTGAAATGGGACCTCAATTATGGGTAGTGGCTGGAGAGGGGCTTTAACCTGGTCTTGGGGCTTTCCCACTCGTTGGCACACCTCACAAGACCGGACATAATTAGCAACGTCCTTGCCCATTCCCTCCCAGTGGAAGGACTTCCCCAACCGGTCTTTGGTTCTGTTCACCCCAGAATGGCCACTGGGATGATCATGGGCTAAGCTCAAGAGTTTTACCCGATACTTAGTGGGAACTACCAGCTGTCTTTGAGGATGCCAGTCTTCCTGGTGCCCACCAGAAAGAGTCTCCTTGTATAAAAGTCCTTTTTCTACAACAAACCGGGATCGGTTAGAAGAGCTGAGAGGCGGTGGGGTGCTCCGTGCCGCTGCCCAAGCTTTTTGAAGGCTGTCATCTGCTTCCTGCTCGGCCTGGAACTGTTCCCTTGATGCTGGAGACATCAGTTCCTCCTTGGACTGTGGACTGGGGCTTGGTCCCTCTGGAAGCGATGCAGGTGCTGGGGCTTTTTCCATTGACTGTGAACCGCTGTCCGCTGGTGCACTATGTGGTATTTCAGGCTCTGGCTGAGCCTCTTGGGTAGGGTTATCTGCTGCTTCCGCCAGTTTAGGCTCGCTGGTGCCCTCTGGCATTGGAGTTGTAGACGGGGTTGCAAGCGCTGGACTCAGTGCTGGCAATGGTTCTGGTGCTGGTTGCGTTGCCAGTTCCGGTTCTGGGACTGGCTTTGGCTGGGTCTCTGGGATTGGATCCACTACGGCTGTTGCAGTCGTTGGCAGGGGATCCGGTTCCACCACCTGGTTTTGGGTCTCCGGTAACACAGACGGGGCCCTGGTGAACGGCTCAGGAACAGGGATGGGGGTGAAAGCTTGCTTAGCCTGGCTGCGGGTGACTATTCCCACCCTCTTGGCTAGCTTCACATGGTTAGCCAAGTCTTCCCCCAGTAGCATGGGAATGGGATAATTGTCATAGACTGCAAAAGTCCACATTCCTGACCAGCCCTTGTACTGGACATGCAACTTGGCTGTAGGCAAGGTTACAGACTGTGACACGAAGGGTTGAATTGTCACTGTAGCCTCCGGGTTGATGAGTTTGGGGTCCACTAGGGATTGGTGGATAGTTGACACTTGTGCCCCAGTGTCCCTCCAAGCGATAACCTTCTTTCCGCCCACTCTCAAGGTTTCCCTTCGCTCCAAGGGTATGAGAGAGGCATCTGGGTCTGGGGTTCTTTGGTGTGATTGGGGTGTAATGAACTGTAATCGGTTGGGGTTCTTGGGGCAGTGAGCCTTTATATGCCCCAGTTCATTACATTTAAAACATCGCCCTGCTAAGGTATCACCGGGGCGATGTTGGTTGATGGAGACTGGTGTGGTGGGGTGAGAAGGCGTCTGGGGTTTCCCTTGGGATGTGGGTGGGGCCTTGGGTTGTCCCCGGTGATAAGGTTTTGTTTCGGTTTGCCCCTTCTGATATTCGCTCCAACTGCTACTAGTTTTTTTCTTTTCTGTCACCTCCACCCATTTGGCTCCAATCTCCCCCGCCTCGGTTACAGTTTTGGGCTTCCCATCTAGGATGTACCTTTCTATTTCCTCAGGAACACCCTCTAAAAACTGCTCCATTTTTACTAGGGAAAGCAGATCTTCCAGAGATTTAACATTTGCTCCTGATACCCAGGCATCACAATTTTTGTCAATGTGATAGGCATGCCGGGTAAATGACACATCTGGTTTCCACCTTAGGGCTCGGAACCGCCGACGGGCATGCTCGGGTGTTAGCCCCATTCTGAGTCTGGCCTTGTTTTTAAAAAGTTCATAACTGTTCATGTGTTCCTTAGGCATTTCAGCCGCCACTTCTGCTAAGGGTCCACTGAGCTGCGGCCTCAGCTCTACCATGTACTGGGTTGGAGGGATGTCGTATCCAAGGCAGGCCCTTTCAAAATTTTCTAAGAAGGCCTCAGTATCATCGCCTGCCTTGTAGGTGGGGAATTTCCTGGGATGGGAAGTGGTACTTGGAGAGGAATTGTTAGGATGGTCTGATGCATCCTGCTTAGCACTTGCTGCTTCCAGTTCATGCTTCCTTTCTTTTTCTCTCGCCTCCTCTTTGGCTTTTTCCAGCTCCATCTCTCTCTTGTGGGCCTCCTCTTTGGCTTTCTCCTCTCTTTCATGGGCCTCCCGTTTGGCTTTTTCTTCTCTTTCATGGGCCTCCTGTTTGGCTTTTTCCTCGAGTTTTTTAATTTGAAGTAGTCTCTGATGTTTTTTCTCATTTTCTTCTGCTTCTAGTCTGGCCAGTTCTAGTTTGCTAGCTGCTTCACTGGTAGTCATTTTCCTGGTTTTCTTGTGCTGGGTCTCACCCTCTGCAGTTGACTGAAACTGGGATGTATTTAGCTCAGGCTCCTGCTGAGTGCTGCTGAGTTAACAGAGAGTTTCTAACTAGCTACTTCCGAGGATGTAAAAAAGAAAAAAAACACAATTCAGCTTGTAAATTATCTTTACCAGTTGTTTGCTCATTAATTGAACCCTTCTCTTAACAAAGGACCTTGTTAAAAAAACTTAACACCTCTGCCTTCAGGCAAGGAGAGATAAGATATGCATCTACCTTCAGCTCTGCTCTCCAAGCAGCTAGAAGGAAAAAAAAATCTCTTACTGGCTTTTGGGTTTAAAACGATCCCACCGCTGTGCCACCATGTCAAGGCTGTATCCCTACTTTGAACTTTAGGGTACAAATGTAGGGGCCTGCATGAAAACTTCTAAGCTTATCTACCAGCTTAGCTCTGGTCCGCTGCCACCATCTTAAGAATTCCCTCCCTGGGAAGCCTTGAGAAACCTTTCACCAATTCCCTGGTGAATACAGATCCAAACTGCTTGGATCTTAAACAAGGAGAAATTGACCCTTCCCCCCTCCTTCCTTTCACCAACTCCTGGTGAATACAGATCCAAACCCCCTTTGGATCTTAAAACAAGGAGAAATCAATCAGGTTCTTAAAAAGAAGGCTTTTAATTAAAGCAAAAGGTAAAAATCATCTCTGCAAAATCAGTATGGAAAATAACTTTACAGGGTAATCAAACTTAAAGAGCTCAGAGGAATCCCCTCTGTCTTAGGTTCAAAGTATAGCAAACAAGATAAGCACTCTGGTAAAAGGTACATTTACAAGTTGAGAAAACAAAGTAAATCTAAGACGCCTTGCCTGGCTTTTACTTACAATTTTGAAATAAGAGAGACTTGTTTAGAAAGATGGGGAGAACCTGGATTGATGTCTGGTCCCTCTCAGTCCCAAGAGCGAACAACCCCTTAAACAAAGGACACACACAAAAGCCTTTCCCCCCCCAAGATTTGAAAGTATCTTGTCCCCTCATTGGTCCTCTGGGTCAGGTGTCAGCCAGGTTACCCGAGCTTCTTAACCCTTTACAGGTAAAAGGATTTTGGAGTCTCTGACCAGGAGGGATTTTAGTACTGTACACAGAGAGCTGTTACCCTTCCTTTTATAGTTATGACACCGGTGGAATATATTAACCCATCATGCTCCCCAAGGACTTCAAGTTGTCTAGAAAAGGCTAAAAAGACCCCAAACACTTGATAAAATAAAAATAAAACAAAGAAAAATATTGTAACACTACCTAAGTGGACTAACGAAAGCTATTCTAAAGAACCTACAATTGCCTCATGAAGCGTATCGTACAACTCAAAAAAATGATAAATTCCAAAACCAAATCGTTGCCATATAAAGACAGTTGAAAGCTCTCAAAAAAAGTATTTATACAACTAAATAACAACCCTCTCAGAAAAAATCTACCTATCAGCTGTACATTCCATTCCCTAACAAGTTCCTCAAATCCTAAATCCTAAAGGGACGGAAAGGGAACTGGCTCACCCAACTATCTGTGCCCTGGAAAAAAAACACAAAACCAAATCCACTGCACATACCATTTCCTTCCCTAAGATCATTTATTTTTACATTGTAAAGGCCCCCACAATAAAAGTCCATAACAATCAAACAGTGCACGCAACCATAATCTCCATTTTCACACAACAATCCTATCAGGAAACTGCAGAGAACCTGGATCTCAAGGCCCTCGACAGAAACAAACATACACTCCCCCCGCCAAAATAAAACATCTCCGTAAGGCAGCAAGATTATGTGACTTGCCCAATGTCACGGGGCAGAAAATTATTACTGTTATTATTACTTTTATTTGTATTATGGTAGTGCCTAGAGACTCACCGAGAATGGGGCTCCATTGTGCTAGACATCATACAAATGCTAAACTGTTCTGTTGAATTTACAATCTAAAGAGACAAGACAGACAAGGGGTAGGGGGGAAAGTTTATAACACACAAGCAGAACAATGTGAAGGTGGCAAATGTCAGGCTAGTGCTACAATTTTATTTTAAAAAAACCCCTTTTTTGGGGGGAAGAGATTAGTTAAACTGAAAGACAAAGAAACGGAGAGGGGATGTTGAAGTGAGGGGATGAGAGATCAGGATAGGGGATTAACAGATTTTAAAGCCATAACACACCATTAGATCATCTAATTTGACCTCCTGTTTATCACAGGGCCATTAAATTTCACCCAGTTACTCCTGTATTGAGCCCAGTAACTTGGGTATCACTGAAACATGTCTTCCACAAAGGCATCCTGTCTTGCGCTGAAGACATCAAGAAATAGAGAATTCACCATTTATCTTGGTAAGAGGAGGGAGACAAGCATAAGCATGGAGGGCAAGTGGAGTGAGGCTGAGGTGAAGAGACTGCAAGGAGTTTGGAGCAGGCAGCCAGGGGGAAAGAATGTTGAGTGAAAGCTGTGGAAAGCAGCCTGACACTCACTATCGCCAGTCCCTGCTGCAGCACCTGGTGAGGCTGCTTCTGTTCTTTGGGCTGGCTCCTCCCTGGAATTTTTCTCAGTCAGTATTGCCAACACCAAGTGTTCACAAATCATGGATCAGGCCTCAAAAATCATGAGATTAAAAAATAAATAAAAGCTGGGGCTCATTTTATTTGTCGTTTGGTTTCCAAGCCTTCAGGATGCACGTGGTTCACAGTTTGAAGCTATTCAATCATGAGGGCTAAAAACTTTCTTTTTCATTAAAGCAGAGATGCTCGCCTAATCACAAGCATCCAAGAGCTGGGTATTAGAAAAACGTCGAATATGGCAAGACTTGTAATAAAATTGTGAGTTGGGAACACTGCTTTCTTCTCCCAGTCCACAAAGCGCCAGGGAGTACTGCACAGGGCTGCTAGAATTAGGGGTGCTGTGTGGCAGCACCCCCTGGCTTGAAGTAGTTTCCATCATATACAAGGCTTACAGTTTTGTTCAATGGCTATCAGCACCCCCACTATAAAAACTGTTCCACTGCCAGTGGTACTGCATGGATCCTAGTGCTCCCATAGGGGAAGTGAGGGAGGGCATCCCACACAGTTGTAGGTCTGGAGAGAGCTGGAAAACAGTTCACCCTACCTTTCTCCCACCCCCCACAAATGCTACAGTACCACCTGAGCAGTGGTCCCCAAACTTTTCAGGGTCGAACCCCCCCCTTACTCCTGTCTGCACCTCCCCTAGGGTTGCCAACTTTCTGATTGCAGAAAACCAAACACCCTTGCTCTGCCCCAAGGCCCCATCTTCACTCACTCCAACCCCCCTCCCTCCGTCGCTCGCTTTCCTCTCCCCTCGCTCATTTTCACCAGGCTGGGGCAGAGGGTTGGGGTGTGGGTGGGACTGAGGGCTCCGTCTGGGGCCAGGGATGAGGGGTTTGGAGTGCGGGAGGGGGCTCAGGGCTGGGGCAGGTGGTTAGGGTGCAGGGGAGTGAGGGCTCCGACTGGGGGTGCAGGCTCTGGATTGGGGCTGGGGATGAAGGGGTTGGGGAGCAGGAGGGGGCTTTGGGCTGGGGCAGAGGGGTTTGGAGTTTGGGATGGGGCTCCAGGCTGGGACAAGGGGTTGGAGTGTGGAGTGTTGGCGTGTGGGAGGGGGCTCTGGGCTGGGGCAGGGGGGTGTGGGCTCCGGGATGAGGCCAGAAATGAGGGTTCAGGGTGTGGGAGGGGGCTCCAGGCTGGGTCAGGGGTCAGCTTTCTTTTTTCTTCATCAGTACAACAGTCCAAATGACAGATCTGAAACAGCTGCATGAACTACTGCATCCCCCAACGCAGCTGGGATGTGTAGACTTAAAAACTACCAACCCATTTTCTTAGAACATTTTACATGTTTAAAAACCAAACCCTCCTCTACTTTTCTGCCAAGACCTGAGCTCATGATGCTCAGATTTTCCTGCAATAGTTGGGGGCCTGGCAAACATCACTCCAGGAACTAAGCAAGGAGAGACCCACAAACCCAGGTCTTGTCAGGTAGATGAAGGAGGAAGCAATTTTTAAATATAAATATATTTGAGATTTTCAGCGTATGCCTGCTGTGTATGTGCCTTGGCTGGTTTGGAGACCTTACAGTGTTTGCAAAGTATTTACATGACGTGGGGAGTTCCCCTTTAGGTGTGCTTGTGTGGTCAGCACAAATCAGGAATTAAGCATTGCGCCTTTAAGAGGAGCACAGCAGATGACGTGTCAGTTTGCCAAGCAGAAGAAAATGTCTCCATGCGGCAGCTGTAGAGCAAGGTCTCTCCTCCCCTGTTGTTGGGTAAACATTGCTGGTGTAGGTCAGCTCTCTAGATATGTCGGTGGGAGTTTGCAGGGTCATGGGGAGCGATATGGGACAACGTGCAGAATGCTATGCTGTGCTGCTGCTTGGAGGGAGTTCTGAATTCCGGGTTGAAGCCTGCTCTGAGTTGCTTAGAACTGACTCTGTTGTTAGCTAGGTTTGCACCAACGTGTTAAGTAGTTTGAACAATGTGAAGTGAAATCTGCTGTACAGAAAGCAAGGGGCTGCAGCTCTGTAATTCTATATACCAATCTGAGAGGGAGTGGAAATGCTTCCTGTAGTTCATTTATTTCAGGATCTTTTGCACTGCCAACAGATGGGACCTGTGACTTGGTGGGATTATGATTTGCAGATTGCAGCTGGATCCTGTTTTATTTGGGAATGGAGCAAATGAAATTTGTATAGGAACGCTGCTATGTTCAAGAAAGCAGCTTTGAATTGACAACTTGTGCCAGTAACCCTCAAAACCCCCTAAGTTTAGATGTTTTAAAAAAAACAACAGTCGGATTGTTTACAAGTGTATCTTAATATAGAGAATGGATTTAAGAGCTGAAATTTTCAAAGCCACATAACTCATCAATTTCAAGAGGCGGTTAGGGGATTTTGCTGCACGCTTCCCTTTGAAGTTAATGGGAATTGTGAAGCTAAATTCCCTAGTCCGCTTTGAAAACTGCAACCAAGATTTGGGAAAACTGTTGCCACTGAGCAGCATTGCCCACCCCAAGCATTCAGAAGTCATGATTTAAAAAAATAAGTTGTCCTCCCCCCCCCCCCCCCCCCCAAATGCCTTTTGGTATGTGACCTCTAGAATTCACATCTTCAAGCTTTTATCCAGCATTGTGAAGGCTAGAAATATATATATTAATGAAAGCTGAGATTCTAATACGGGGTGGGCAATAATTTTCGCAGGGGGGCTACTCCACGAACGTTGGTAAGTTGTCACAGGCTGCACATTTCTACTATATTAATGGAGGGGAAGCGGGTTCTGGGAGGGAGTTTGGGTGCAGGAGGGAGCTCTGAGCTGGTGCAGAGAGCTGGGGTGCAGGAGAGCATGAGGAGTCTGGGCTCTGGGAGGGAGTTTGGGTGCAGGAGGGGATTCTGACCTGGGGCAGGGGGTTGGGGTACAGGAGGGGATGTGAGTTGCAGGTTCTGGTCAGGAGGTGCTTACTACAGGTGGCTCCCAGCCGGTGGCGCAGCAGGGCTCAGGCAGGCTGCCTGCATGCCGTGGCCCCATGCCACTCCCGGAAGCGGCGGTGGCCGGCTGCTGCTGGCACATCTCCGTGTGCTGCCTGTGCCTACAAGCACCATCCCCACAGCTCCCATTGTCCGGTTTCTGGTTTCCGGCCAATGGGACCTGTGAGGGTGGTGCTGGGGGCAGGGGTGGCACGTGGAGCTGCCTTCCCCTACCGGGGTGCACAGAGATGTGGCAGCAGCAGCTGGCTGCTTCCAGGAGCGGTGTGGGGCCACAGCAAGCAGGCAGCCTGCCTGAGCGCCCCGCTCTGCCACGGGACTTTTAGTGGCTCGGACTCGGAGATCGTGAGGGGGCAGAGGAGGCTGAACAGAAATGTTAGACGGGCCAGACCCGGCCTATGGGCTGTATTTTGCCCACCCCTGTTCTAATGTAATCTTACTTGACCTCAGAAGCTGGAGCTCTAAAAATTCCAAATGTCGTGGGACTGATGATAAAATTGTGAGATGTGGCCCGTCTGTATAAATGCCCATTGACCACAGCTTTAGCCCTTTGGGCTAATAATTCTTTGCTGGAAATGTACTGGTGTTTCAGTTAGAACTGGTTTGGGTCATGTGATCATCTCAACTGTAGAATGCCATCACTAATCACAGCTGCCTTGTTGGAATAAATTAATGAAAATTTAGGGTCTGTTTCTGCTCCAGTGAAAATTAATGGGAGTTTTCCAATTGGCTTCATCAGTGCAGAATTGAAAACAGTTTTTGGGTTACTTTTTTTTTTTTTATTTATTTTCAAACTTCCTTTTTATTCACTATTAGACTTGCATCCTATTGTTCTTGTTTGTTTAAATAGCATTTTGGCTCTTTGCTTACCTTATACAATTTGGTTTTTTACAGTGCCTGAAGAAGCCTAAAAAGCTACAGAAAAGCCAAGAAATGTACCCTAAGTACTGCATTAAAATGAAACATCCCAAGAGACAGTATGTCTGGGCAAAAAGGTATCTTTTGCTAACATTTCATAAAAAAATAAAAAATATATGGAGATATACTTATCTCATAGAAGTGGATAGGACCCCAAAAAGTCATCGAGTCCAGCCCCCTGCCTTCAATAGCAGGGCCAAATACTGATTTTTGCCCCAGATCCCTTAGTGCCCCTTCAAGGATTGAACTCACAACCCTGGGTTTAGCAGGCCAATGCTCAAACCACTGAGCTAGCCTCACAACCCTGGATTTAGCACACCAATGCTCAAACCACTGAGCTCTCCATTATTTATTTATATTGTGACGGTGCCCAAAGGTCCATCAGGATTGAAGTACAATTGTGTCAGGTGTTGTACAAAGTTATTAGATGACAGGTCCTAGCTCCTTACACTTTAATTGAAAACAAGATGCAACAAGTGAGTATTCACAAACAATCGGAGGGAAGGTTAAGATAACAGAGCATTAGAACATGTAGTTATATAGGCAATCTATGTACATGACATAATGGTTCTAAACCAATATTTTATTTATTATATAAATCGGCACCCTTCACAGCCCTCTATCTAGCTGCTTTGCTGAGCCTTCTGTGTTTGAAGAGACAGGTTCTGTCTGTCCCAGCATGTATTTGCACCAAAAATGTTGACCATAGGGAAGCAAAAGTGCAGAAATTTTGATTGCATGATCGTGTCTGTTTGGCAACGTGAGGATATCATGTATACATATTCTTATAATAGAAAATATATTGGTCTGCAACTTTCTGCAATCCTAGTTCATCCTCTCTTAAACAGATGCTCTACTCCCACATCTCATCCTGGTGATATTCTCTCTACTTTTCAGCCATTAAGGGCAGTCGGTAATGTGTATGTGATACAGCTGATTGGGGCAGCTGCCAGAATACAAATCCTTATGTATTCAATGTTGTGTATGTGTCTTGGAAAAATGCTTTGCAAGTATATGACACTGCTGAGCCTTTTCTGAAATACTAATATGGATCCAAAAATACACAGAACAGGATGCTGTCCTGAGTTTCAGTGAATGATGGCAGTGCTGTTAATTTCCCCCACCCTAGTTTTGTCTAATAGCTGTCTTCAGATATTTCCATATTCTTCAGTGTTACTCTTTCACTATTTTGTGGTTGGCTTTAGAAAAAGCATTCTGATTGATGTGCAAAGTAATGCTTCCAGTGAAATTTATTGGTGCTCGGTATTCTTACTCATCAGTTTTCATGCCTGGTGCTGGGGAAAAATAACATTTATGTAACTGATGATGGTGAAATGGTATGGGTCTTGTTAACATGAGAGAGACCATCAATATTTGTGGAGGACTGAGAAGGTAAGGCAGTTATATCCTGTACTGGTTCTTACTGGTTATAGCCTCCAAGATTAAAATGGTGCAAAAGCAACCCATGTTCCTCTCCTAACTTAGGGGAAACAATACTGCCTTTGCATATATGGCTTGCATAGCCAGATGACTGTTTTACTTGAACTTAATTTGTTTGGAAAATGTTCTTTATAGTGATAAGTTTAAGGGAGTAGATTCTCTAGCCAAGAACCTTATTTAGCACTCTATTTAAGCCACACTCCCATTCAATTCAGTGAGTTATGACTCATAAGCGCTGAATAGGAAACTTGATACAGTAGCCTGTTTAAACTGTTGGCTCTCAACTTTTCCAGACTACTGTCTCCCTTTCAGGAGTCTGATTTGTCTTGTGTACCCAAGTTTCACCTCACTTAAACTACTTGCTTACAAAACAGACAAATAGAAAAGTGTCACAGCACACTAGTACTGAAAAATTGACTCATTTTTACCATCGTTATAAAATAAATCAATTAGAATATAAATATTGTACTTACATTTCAGTGTATAGTATACAGAGTAGGGCTGTCAAGTGATTAACAGCTTGATTAAAAAAAATTAATTGTGATTAAACAGAATATCATTTACTTAATTTTGGATGTTTTCAACATTTTCAAATATTTTCAATTACAATACAGAATACAAAGTGTACAGTGCTCATTTTATATTTTGATTACAAATATTTGCACTGTAAAAAACAAAAGAAATAATCTTTTTCAATTCATCTAATACAAGTATTGTAATGCAATCTCTTTATCATGAAAGTTGAACTTAAGAATTATGTACAAAAAATAACCATCTATTACTCCCCACTCCGATCACGATTTTTCACGCTTGTTGTCTGGTCACTCTAGCGCGCCACATGCACCCGTGCTGGAAGTTTTTCCCTCAGCAGTATCCGTAGGGGTGTGGCTCTGATGCCCCCTAGAGCGGCGCCCGCAGGGCGCGGCATAAGAGGCGCCGCCGGCTCCCTCCACCCTCAGTTCCTTCTTGCATGAAACTCGGACAGTGGGGAAGGAGGGCGGGTCACGAGCAACACATCTCGAAGAACACTAGTTACGGAAAAAGTAACTGTCTTTTCTTCTTCGAGTGCTTGCTCATGTCCATTTCAGATTAGGTGACTCCAAAGCAGTACCCCTGAAGGTGAGTAGGAGTTCACGGATGTGTAGATTGCAACACAGCTCTGCCGAACCCAGCGTCATCCCTGGCCTGCTGAGTGATGGTATAATGAGCGGTAAATGTGTGGACAGAGGACCACGTTACAGCTCTACAGGGATGTGCGCCAGAAAGGCTGCCAAAGACGCCTGATCTATCGTCAAGTGGGCTCTGACAATCGGCGGCAGCGGAACGCCCGCCAGGTCCTTATGCATGAGGTGATCCAATTGGAAATCCTCTGCAAAGACACTGGATGACCCGTCATCCTATTGGCTGTAGCAATGAAGAGTTGAGTCAATTTATGGAAAGGCTTGGTACGTTCTAAGTAAAAAGCCAAGGCCCTCTGGACGCCCAGTACATGAACACCAGGAGGAAGATGTCCTGGTTCACATGGAAGGTGGAGACCACCTTTGGCAGGAAGGCTGGGTGGGGCCGCAACTGAACCTTATCTTTGTAGAAGACCGTGTATGGCGGTTCTGAGGTCAAGGCTTTAATTTCCAAGACCCATCTCGCTAACGTCACTGCCACCAGGAAGGCGACCTTCCATGACTGATGGGAAAGGGAGCAGGAACCCAGTGGTTCAAAGGGCAGGCCAGTGAGCCTAGAGAGGACCAAGTTAAGATCCCATTGTCGGATGGGAGCCCGCACCTGTGGGAAGAGTCTCTCCAGCCCTCTCAAGAATCTGACCATCATGTCATGGAAGAACACAGTCTGTCCTTGGATCAGTGGGTGAAAAGCAGAGATGGCCGCAAGTTGCACTCTAATGGAAGTGTGCGCCAGGCCCTGGTTCCTCAAATGGAGCAGGTAGTCCAGGACAGCCCGTTTTGGAGGAACATGAGGGAGAGATGCCCCATTCGGACGCCCAGAGGGAAAACATCGTCCACTTGGCCAGGTAAGTCAGTCTAGTTGCGGGCTTCCTACTTTCCAGGAGGACCTGTTGGACTCCTTCCGAATAGGTCTGCTCCTCCAGGTTCAGCCACACAGCATCCATGCGAGAGGTGGAGGGACGCGAGGTTGGGGTGTAAGAGCCGACTGGTCCTGCGACAGCAGGTCCAGTCAGTTGGGCAGGGGCCAGGGAGGGGCCACTGACAGGCTCATGAGCGTGCCGAACCAATGCTGGCAAGGCCACGCTGTGGCGATCGTGATAACCTGCACATGGTCTCTCTTGATCTTTGCCAGGGTCCTGATGATGAGTGGAATTGGAGGAAACACACACATCAGGCTCCCTGACCATGACAAGAAGGCATCAGGGAGGGAACCCTTGCTCAGACCGTCGAGAACATAACCGGTGCCATTTCCTGTTCTGTCTGGTAGTGAACAGGTCCACTTGGGGAGTTCCCCACCTTTGGAAGATCATGAAGGCTACCTCTGGATGGAGTGACCACTCGTGGAGAAGTCTCTGCTGAGCTGGTCTGCCAGTGTATTCCTGACGCCGGGAAGGTGACAAGCTTCCAGGTGGATTTTGTGGCTGATGCTTCCCCTTTCCTGTTGATGTAGAACATTGAGGCTGTGTTGTTCATCAGGACTTGTACCACCTTGCCCGACATGTGGGGCAAGAAGACTCTGCATGCCATCCGGACTGCTCGGAGCTCTTTGAGGTTTATGTGTAACTGTACCTCCTCTAGGGACCACATCCACTGTGTCTGGAGGTTGCCGAGATGTGCCCCCCAGCCGAGGTCTGAGGTGTCCAACACCAACGCGATGGAGTGAGGAGGGTTGTCGAATGGAACCCCTTCCAGGACTGTCCTGCGGTCGGTCCACCATCAGCGAAGTAAGTATCGCCTGGGGAATGGTAACAATCTTCTCCAGGGGGTCTCAGGGCTGGGAATAGACCGTCGCCAGCCATTGTTGCAGGGGCCGCATCTGGAGCCTGCCATGGCAGACCACGTAAGTGCATGCTGCCATGTGGCCCAGCAGGCACAGACAGACCCTGGCTGTAGTGAGAGGGAACGCGGAGACTTCCATGACTAGGTTTGCTATCGTGTGGAACCTTTCCAGCGGCAGGAATGCTCTAGCGTAGGTAGAGTCGAGGACCGCTCCGATGAACTCTGTCCTCTGCACTGGCACTAATGTCGACACTTTGTTGTTCACCAGTAGGCCCAGAGAGCGGCACGTGGCTTGAAGCACTGCAACATCCCTTCGGACTTAAGACCTGGAACCGCCCTTGATGAGCCAGTCGTTGAGGTACAGGTAGAACTGGATACCCTGGTGCTTGAGGTAAGCCGCTACCACCAACATGCACTTGATAAACAATCTTGGTGCTGTTGCCAGGCCGAATGAGAGGACCATAAACTGGTAGTGATGGGGCCCCATCATAAACCAGAGGAAGCGTCTGTGTCCTTGAAAGACCGCTATGTAGAAGTATGCATCCTTCAAGTCGAGGGCGGCATACCAATCTCCCGGATCCAGGGAGATGATGATAGAAGCCAGAGAGACCATGTGGAAGTTTAGCTTCTGTAGGTACTTGAGGTCTCGCAGGTCCAGGATGGGCTGTAGACAGCCCTTGGTTTTTGGGATTAAAAAGTACCAGGAATAGAACCCCTTGTTTCTGTACTCGAGAGGAACTTCTTCCACCGCACCCAGCTGTAGTAACCCTTTTACCTCCTGTGCGAGGAGACTCTCGTGAGAGGGGTCCCTGAAGAGGGACAGGGAAGGTGGGTGGGAAGGGGGGTAGAAAGGAACTGGAGGGTCTAACCCTGTTCAACTGTGGTGAGGACCCAGCAGTCTGAAGTTATAGTGGTCCAAGCTGGGAGGAAAGGGGAAAGGTGGTTGGAGAACACTGGGAAAGATGGATCGGGGGAATAGTCTGGTAGGTCACCCTTGGGCCCACCCTCAAAATAACCGTTTGGCCCCCTGCTTATTAAGGGTCAAGCTCGACTGGGCAGAGGATGGAGGCGGGTGGTTTGGGTGGCGCTTGTAGCCCGTGGCTCATTTATGGGGTTGGTCCTGCTGAGGCTGGCTCCCCTGGCGCTGCTGCGGTTTGAACTGCTTACGCGCCAGGGCTGGGACGTAGAGACCCAGGGTTTTCAGGCTGGTGCGAGAGTCCTTGAGGCCATGCAACTTGCTGTCTGTTTGCTCCACAAATAGGGCCCCGCCACTGAAGGGCAGGTCCTGCAATGACTTCTGGGCCTCGGTGGACAACGCAGAGAGGAGCAGCCAAGAGACTCGCCGCATGGAGATAGCGGAAGCCATGGTGCGGGCAGCAGTCGTGCCCTCATCAAGGATCGCTCGGAATTCCTTCTTGGAAGCCTCAGGGAGCGATCCTTTGAACTTGGCCATGGCTTGCCACATATTGAAGTCATATTGGCCAAGGAGGGCTTGGTGGTTGGCTACTCTCAGCTGACGGCTGGAAGATGAATATATCTTTCACCCGAAAAGATCCGGCTTCCTTGAGTCTTTATTTTTGGGGGTGGCCCCGGGTTGTCTCTGCCTCCTCTTGTGGTTCACCACCTCAACCACAAGAGAATTGGGGGCTGGGAGGGAGTATAGGTACTCACGCGCTTTGGTTGGCATGAAGTACTTATGTTCGGCCCTTTTAGAGACGGGGCCAGGGAAGAGGGGGTCTGGCACAGGGCACTAGTGATTTTGGAGACCTCTTCATGAAGAGGTAGGACCACCCTGGTGGGAGCCACAAAACATAGAACATCAAACAGAGTCCCAGGGCTCTTCCAATTCCTCTGCCTGAAGCACCAGGTTAGAAGCGAACCTCTTCAAAAGTTCCTGGTGTGCTCTGGTGTCATCCTGAGGAACCAAGTGAGGGGGCCCTGTGATAGCCTTGTCTGGTGCCGATGAGGATGATGCCGGTGCTGCGGGAACCTCCATGTCCATTGGTGGTCTAAGCAGCTTGCTCCCCTGGGTCCTCCTGGACCTGCAAGGTATTACCCCCTGAAGCCTCGAGCACCAGAGGGGGACGGGATACCGAGGCCGCTGGCCTCTCCGAGGCTCCCGACACCGAGCGGGCAGCCTGGGAAGGTTGGGTGAACCCCCAGAGGTTCCATGGGTACCATGGCGCCGGCCACTGCGCTTGGGGCCACGGGGCAGGTTTCGGTGCTGATAATGTAGTTGGCACCGCCGGTACTGGTGCTTGTCCTGCAGTCAGGGAACCTCACTCTGAGCCGGAGCTACCAGCAGAGTGGTCAGTACCGGGCGACCAGGATCGGGGTGAGTGGTGGCTCTTGTCTGACCGGTGCCGATCGTTGCGTCCTGAAGCCAACCTGTCTGAGCGAGATTGTCTTGGTTGGGCTCTCGGGGACGGACAGAGTTCGGCTGATCTGCGTCTGATACCTGGCAATCCACGCCTCGAGCTACTCGACCAGTACCAGGACGTCAAACAGGACCGGGAGGATCATCCTGAGTAGGGTGATCTCCTTCTTGGAGACGGGTGATGATGGCCCAGCAATCGGTAATCTCTGGTGTCTGATTAGTCCCGGGATCAGTACCAGGCCGTTGGAGACAGTCACGGCCGGTCCCGAAGTTCTTGCTGGGTGGCGCTTGCCCCAGAGGGTCTGCGCCATTCCACCAGCGAGGTACGCCTTGAGTCCCTTGATCGGTGCCCCTGGTGTGGGGATTGAGGCGGGCTCAGCTTATTAACAATGTCACCTGAAAGTGAGTACAGGTGTTCGCATTGCACTGTTATAGCTGCCACTGCAAGGTATTTACATGCCAGATATGTTAAACATTCATATACCCCTTCATGCTTCGGCCACCATTCCAGAGGACATGTTTCCATGCTGATGACGCTCGTTTAAAAAAAAAAAAAATGCATTTATTAAATTTGTGATTGAACTCCTTGGGGGAGAATTGTGTGTCTCCTGCTCTGTTTACCCACATTCTGCCATATATTTCATGTTATAGGAGTCTCGGATGATGACCCAGCACGTTTGTTTTAAAAACATTTTCACTGCAGATTTGACAAACCAAAAAAAAGGGACCAACGTGAGATTTCTAAAGATAGCTATAGCACTCGACCCAAAATCTGAGAGGGGTGAAGTGTGGAGCATGCTTTCAGAAGTCTTAAAAGAGCAACACTCTGATGTGGAAACTACAGAACTGAACCACCAAAAAAGAAAATCAACCTTCTGCTGGTGGCATCTGACTCAGATGTTGAAAATGAACATGCATTGGTCTGCACTGCTTTGGATTGTTGTTGAGCAGAACCTGTCATCAGCACGGACGCATGTCTTCTGGAATGGTGTTTGAGGCATGAAGGGACATGAATCTTTAGTGCATCCGGCACATAAATATCTTGCGATGCTGGCTACAACCGTGCCATGAGAATGCCTGTTCTCACTTTCAGGTGACCCTGTAAACAAGAAGTGGGCAGCATTATCTCCTGTAAATGTAAACAAACTTGTTTGTCTGAGGGATTGGCTGAACAAGAAGTAGGACTGAGTGGACTTGTAGGCTCTAAAGTTTTACATTGTTTTGTTTTTGAGTGCAGTTATGTAACAAAAAAAATCTGCATTTGTAAGTTACACTTTCATGATAGAGATTGCACTACAGTACTTGTATGAGGTAAATTGAAAAATACAATGTCATTTTTACAGTGCAATATTTAAAAAAATATAAATGAGCATTGTATACTTTGTATTCTGTATTGTAATTGAAATCAATATATTAAATGTAGAAACATACAAAAATATTGAATATATTTCAATTGGTATTCTATTGTTTAACCGTGCAATTAAACTGATTAATCAAGTCTAATTTTTTAATCATGATTAATCTTGAGTTAATCATGTGAGTTAACTGTGATTAATCAACAGCCCTCATACTGAGCAATATAAACAAGTCATTTCTATATGACATTTTAGTTTACTGACTTCACTAATGCTTTTTATGTAGCCTGTTGTAAAATTAGGTAAATATCTAGATGTACTGTACCCCACTCTGTACCCCCACGCATACATCTACCCCTGGTTGAGACCCACTTAGAAATAGGCTCTGTTAAATAACCACCTTTGACTATCTGCTATTGCTCCTCTCCAAATATGAAAGTGATGGCTTGTTAGAGTAATACTGCTTTTCCTCCAACAGGTTCTTATGAAAACTCAGACTCTGGAATCTGTCAAACCTACATTGACTTATATAAACAACTGACATTTTTGAAAACTATCTTTAAAGTGATGGAGACAAGGTGAGTGAGGTAATATCTTTTATTGGACCAGCTTCCGCTGGTGGGAGGGACAAGCTTTTGAGCTTAACAGTGCTCTTCTTCAGGTCTGGGGAAGGTAATCAGAGTGTCTGAGCTAAATACAAGTTGGGACTATTAAGCAGATGGGGCAGGGGAGGAGGGAAAAGCATGCCTGCTGTAGGAGACAACTTAACATGGAGTGGGCAATTAAGAGTTAGCAGGCTCTAGGATGTTAAAGATTGTCGTAATGAGCCTTAAAGCCAGTGTGTTGGTTTAGTCCATGGTAATATCTAGCAGAATTATTAAGTTCCCAAGCTTGTCTTCTGAAGGTGTTGTGCAAGTTTCCTTTGAGGACAAAGAGGTTGCATGCGGTGTGATGATCGTTTAATGAAAAATGCTCACCCACGTATGATTGTATTTTTCTGTGAGAGTTCATTCAGTACTTTAAACTGATGATAATTTATAGAAAAAATGGACAGTTACGACAATGAAAACATATCTAATGTTAAAACAACAAGGAGTCTGGTGGCACCTTAAAGACTAACAGATTTATTTGGGCATAAGCTTTCGTGGGTAAAAACCTCACTTCTTCAGATGCAACATATCTAATGTTGTGTATCTTCACGTACAACTCTTCTCCCAGACGGGGAGTGGAGAGAAAGCTATTACTCTGTAAAATTACATTTAACTCAAATAGCTTTTAGTCAATTTGAACCCTCTGAAGAATTTTTGACTTGTACATTCAAAGCAAACTGTGGGACACCTATTAAGTATCTACAAAATATTGGCAGTGCAGCAGTTCTTAAAACTGTAGTAATTAATACTTAAGATTCAGGTTCTAACAAACTTTTGGAAAGACAATCCAAGAGGGAAAACAAATGCTTCTATTGTAACTGAATACTTAAGTTACACTACTGTCATTTCACAGTAAATCTGACTAGTCTTTGCAATGGTAACCAGAACTTGCTGTTAAATATTAAATCAGATACTTCTATCAAGACTCTTGATTTGCAAGAATGTTGCATTGTCTTTCAATTATCCTTTCCACCCACTATAGTTCCCTTTCCTTTACTAAGCTATGAGGCTTCACATATGCTACCTTCCTCCCCATCCCGTGGGCAGGGGTGAGAGAAAATGTTAGCTAATGCCAGAAGGGCTAAGGGTAGCAGAAACAGGCAAATAAAAGGCAGTGCTGTGTTCATCTCAGCTTTGACAGAGGACAACTGTAGGATCAGATACTAAAGGAAAAATTTTCAAGGGGCCTTTGTAGTAGACAAGCACACCTGTTTGTGAACATAACTCATTTAACATGATTATATGCTTGAACCACTAATCTGAAAAGTAAATATTTGCTAGCAGCAGAGAAATACAGTGTCTATAAGTCGTGGTGGTGCAGATTCACCAGGTTCTTATTGCATATGCATGAGCAAGCATACATTTTTATTTGCAAGGAAAGTACTTTCCTCATGTAAGATCAAAATCTCAAATATTTTTACAAAGTATCTTGTTGCACTTTTCCAGTAAATTTTTTTTTTTTTTTAAAGGTACTTGGAGGACTAAGCTTCCCCCTTAACTATAACAAAAGCTTCAGAATGCCTTGGAATACAAGTCACACTTCTGGAGCTACACCTTCAGAAATGACTAATTTGTTGTTATGGAATATAGTCTTACAGGAAAACGTTAGCACTAAACTATATTGGTAATTGTGATGTCTTCAATTTACCTGTACATTTATATAATATTGTGTACAAAGACTAATGTTAATATTTTGATTTCTTTGAAGATAATTTAATACAGAATTGAACAGTGTTGCTATAGCCATTCTAAGCACTTGTACACAACTGTTTAAAATACTACCTCTGGGCAAGGCATTTTTCAGTAGCTGCTTTCAGATTATTAAACAAAGGCTTTAAACTACAACATTAAATAGTAATCAAAGCATTGTTATTTCTTATTACACTCTCTGGTGACTCTGATGATGATAAGAAATGTTAAGAAGAATGACTAGCAGCTGTTCTGGCTTCAGCAGTCTGCTTGCTGTTGGACAGTTTAGCCCTGGTAAATTAGGTGGATGTTATGTCTGCTTACTAGTCTCCTTTACTGTGACAGCAATATCAGGATATTTTAACCTGAATGAAGAGAGATTAGGAAAGTGTCCTAATTTTAAAGAGAACCCCCACATCCAACATACTCATAAGTTAATGTCAAGAATCACACAATTTAAATTTGACAATATTTCATTTATTGTGTTTAAGAACATTCAATAAATATCAAGTTTTCAGTTTTAGATTTGCAATCCTTGTGCACGGAAAGTCTGATTTCCCCCCCGGCATAAACTCCATTGCCAGCAATGGGTGTATCAGAACAGCCAGCCTGAAGAGGCTAATAAATATTTTAATACTCCTAGATAGCAGGTTTCTGAGCATACCCCTTCTAAATGGTATGTTACAGATTCACCACACAAATTCTTCACAGAAGAAAATAAGACTTTACTACAAACTGTCCTCTGAATATTATTCTTTTACTAACAGTGGTCATTTATTTCATGGAACACAGTATTTAGAAATACAAAGTAGACATGGATTGTTAAAAATATCAGGAATTTAATTTCATATAAAGAGTAAATTGAGATGCATGTGATCAGTACTGAATTGTATGAATTTAGTTGTAATGTGCCTCTTGCTAAGTTTCACAGCAGTTCGGACCAAATGCTCACAAGAGAGGAAAAGGCAACATTTAAAAACCTCTTGCATTGTTTTGTGGGTTTTTTGCTTGTTAGAACATTAAAAAAATAATCTTCAGAAGTTTGGAAAAACAGTTTAAAAGCAAATCAAAATAGTTTTAATTGCAGTGGGCTATTGTATTAAAAAATAAATATTTAAAGAAAATTCCTTCCCTTAATGAGCATCACATTCAAGTACTTCCATTTGAACATCCTTCTAAACAAAACCTGCATCAGTCTGATTTTCAATGCTTATTTCTTTAAAAGTGTGTTTAAAAAAAAAAGTGTGAACACTAGTGTAAACCAAATAAGACTATAGTTAATCTTAATATACACCTCTGAATCTTGAGGAGATTCTTCACAGCTGTATATTACTTATCACCCAACTTCTAATTTAGCAAAAAATAAACTCTCAGCCACTCTTTATATACATGAATTATCCTGCTCTGGGCCTGAGTATTTTCATTCTGCAGTCCCTCTAACCCAAGGCATAACTTTGGGTGCATCTTTCTGCGTTTTAGCTTCCTGGAAGCTTTCAGCAAACCTCTCTCTTGCTTTATCCCAGTTCTTTTTGTTCTTGCTTTTGATGATCTGAACATCTTCAACTGAAGCTGGTCTACTTGTACCCAAGCCTGCATGCATCTTGTGTATCCGAAGCTGGATCTGTCAAACACATTGAAAAGTGTTATGGATTCCATATTTCAAATACTTCGACATTACTGTCAGAGGTGAAAGTAACTTAAAGGACATACTGGTACACCGGAGTCCTGAGCAGGGGCGTGGCCTCAACCAGAAGAGGCGGGGCCTTTCAAGATTTAAAAGCCCTGGGGCTCCAGCTGTGGCTGGGAGCCCCAGAGCCTTTTAATTCACCCCAGGGCTCCCAGCCGCCTCTGCAGCTGGTACCTCCGGGGTGATTTAAGGGCCTGGTGCTCCGGCTGCTGCGGGGAGCCCCGGGCCCTTTAAATCACCGTCGGAGCCCTGCCGCCACTGCCCTGGGGTAGCAGCAGCAGGGTTCCGGTGGCGATTTAAAGGGCCCAGGGCTTCCTGGAGTTGCAGGAGCACCAGGCCCTTTAAATCGCTGCCCGAGCCCGGCTGCCGGAGCGCCGGCGGTGATTTAAAGGGCCCAGGGCTCCCTGCAGCAGCTGGAGCCCTGGGCCCTTTAAATCACCGTCAGAGAAGCCAGTCCAGTCCGGCACAGTACCGGCTCTTGCCAGTATGCCATACCAGCTTACTTTCGCCTTTGATTACTGTACACCTATCAAGCTCTGCAACATTAAGAAACCTGCTATGTTTGACTAACAATAAAATACCCAAATCATGAACACTGATTTCATGTTGATAAAAGCCTGCTACTCATCCAATTCATTTTAGAGGTGATCTGCGGGGAAAAAACAAAAACAAAAAAACCCAAACCCTGAACTTTTTAGATGCTGAACAATCTAAACAAACGTAAGAGGATGTTTTAGCATGTATGCAACTAGTGTAATTTTTAAATCTGTGAGGCACAGTCCACCCTCTACCTTTTCCATGCAAGTGCCAGATTCTCACTCCATAATATAGCACCTACCACTCTAAAATCCAAACCCCATATCTATTCCCCCATCTGCAGTCTGCTGCCCCACAAGGATCCTTTCATCTTCACAAACCGACATAGTGGCTGTGCTGGTGGGTGCAGAAGGGGTGCATGGGGGAGATGCTGCAACACAGCACTGCGTAGATTCTGGGCAGCTCGGTTGCCCTTAGGCAACCGGAACTTAAACGGAACTCCCACAGCTCTCTAGGTTACACTTTTTTTGGTGGGAGGTGTGGCGAGGAGGCCACACTGGCTTCCATGGCAGCCCAAAACTGGAAGGGTACAAAGTGGCTTAAAGCCACCGTAGCCCTTTTCTACTCCTCCGTTGGTTGCAAGTTCTGTGCTACACCACTGTGGGGCACAGCAGAGGATCTTACCCAAAGTCTGTCTTTTAAAATATTTGCATGCTCCCTATAAAAGGGAGAACAAAAAGGAAATTAGTTCTGTCTTCCTCTAGGCTTTGTGTGAAGCATTAAGATAACTGAACTACTGATTAGCTATCTAGACACAGTCTGTACCCCAGCCCCAACCTCAATTCCCTAACAATGTATACACCACTAACATTTTCCAATGAAGCACCGCAACTATTGATGTATAATTTCTAAAATACTAGATTAATAATTTAAAAGTGAGTAACTGCCCTGCTGAAATGCCCCACATCCAGTACTTCAAAATCCTGTAAGTTCCTCATGACTTACAATGAAACTAGCATTTTCAGTGCAAATGCATTTTTATATTTCTGTGTAACCTGTAAAGCAAAAGTCACAGAAACCTACCGGATTCTTCATTCCGCCACCATCCTTGCCTAGCCCTTCTCCTTTTTTCCATCCCATCTTCTCCAGCATTTTGCGACCCTTGTTGCTATCACTGATTTCACTTTAAAGGAAAGTAAAGTTAGCTAAAATATGAGGAGGACAAAACAGAATTTTAACGCTATTCCTAGTATTTGGGGTCTATTTTTCAAATGCGTGCACAACTGCTGCTCCTGAAAACTTGCCATTACCTGATATGCAAGCATGAGGGGCTGAACATGTTCATGTCTGCCTCCGGACTATGCTGAACACAATGCAAAAGTTAAACTTTATTGAATTTTTGTTGGCATTGACAAAATCTGTTTCAAGAAATGAAGTGACTTTTTTAGTATACACTAGCTTTGTGAAATCGAGTTAGTCACCTTTGCGAAAACTGCCATTTTAAGTGAAGGGACTGTTCCAATCTTGGCTAGCTATATTTTCCATGAACAGAACTGTAAAAAAGTTATCAGTAGTAACTCTTGTTCTCCAAATGAATTGCCTCCACAGAGCCTCATTGTACGGTCTGAGTCCCTGGCAGCTTGACACCCAATACTATCACTACAAACCCTATACGTCCTGAGCCCCTTGTTTCCCCATCCCAAACCACCAGCCTCTGCGTCCATCATGACCACCATCAAAACCCTCCTCTGCCCACCAATCCCAAGTGCCCTATCTGCAAGTTCTCCCATTTGACAACCTTTACTATCCTTGTCTTCCCTATGCCCCAAGTTTATCATTAATCTCCTCTTTAAATAGGAAATATCTACAAACAAACAAAAACACCTTTGTTGCCTCAGAATTAGGGTTGGCTCAAGTGTATATTCTACCAGTGCAATCATAATTAAAATCAGGGATATCGCCAGGTAAGGCTACATTAATATCCAGAGCAATGTCAATTCACCTGCCTTACTACCCAAACTTCATAATTCTTAAAGGCTTATTTGCCACAACAAACTTCTTTTAATTTCCAACATACAGCTCCCCACGAATGCATACATTCAATTCCTCTAAAACCCACTCTTAATGATAATCTTGGTGAGATTATGACTTGTCATAGTTAAGCATGTGAAACAATGTGATTTAGAACAGTGGTTCTCAATCAGGAGTCTGGGGCCCCCTAGGGGGCCTTGAGCAGGTTTCAGGGGGTCTCCAAGCAGGGCCAGCATTAGACTCGCTGGGGCCCAGGGCAGAAAGCCATAGCCTCACCGCATGGGGCTGATACCCAGGAACCTGAGCCCTGCCACCCGGGGCTGAAGTTGAAGCCTGACCAATGTAGCTTTGTGGGGGGCCCTGCGGCATGGAGCCCCAGGCAATTGCCCTACTTGCTACCCCTGATCGCCAGCCCTGTCTTTTATATACAGAAAACCAGCTATGGCAGAGGTTGGCCATGGAGTTTTTATAGCATGTTGGGGAGGGGGGCTCAAAGAAAAAGGTTGAGAACCTCTGATTTAGAAGAAATGGTTGTATGCATTGTGCGTGACTGTATGTTGGAGGTGAAGAATCTGAGTAAATGTGGATGTTACAATGGGTTATAAGTAGAGCCCTACCAAATTCATGGCCATGAAAAATGCATCACGGACCATGAAATCTGGTCTTCCCCCATGAAATCTGTTTTGTGTGCGCTTTTACCCTATTCTATACGGCTCTCACAGGGGAGACCAGCATTTCTCAAATTGGAGGTTCTGACCCAAAAGGGAGTTGCAGGGGTGGGGGGGGGGTGTATCTCAAGGTTATTTTAGGGGGGTAGCGGTATTGCTACCCTTACTTCTGCGCTGCCTTCAGAGCTGGGCGGCTGGAGAGCAGCGGCTGTTGGCTGGGTGCCCAGCTCTGAAGGCAGTGCCCCGACAGCACAGCGCAGAAGGATGACAATATCATACCATGCCATCCTTACTTCTACGCTGCTGCTGGTGGTGGCTCTGCCTTCAGAGCTGGGTTCCTGGCCACCAGTCACCCCCTCCAGCTGCCCAGCTTTGAAAGCAGTGCAGCTGCCAGCAGCAGCGCAGATGTAAGGGTGGCAGGACCGCAACCCCCCTTACAATAACCTTGCGATCCCCCCACAACTCCTTTTTGGGTCAGGATCCCTACAATTATAACACCATGAAATTTCAGATTTAAATAGCAGAAATCATGAAATTATTTTTAAAATCCTATGACCGTGAAATTGCCCAAAACAGACCGTGATTTTGGTAGGGCCCTAGTTGTAAGGCATAGGAACTGAGGTTGCTGTGGATACTAACGTAACTGGTTATTTCCTTGACTTTAATTTATTGTGTTGATAAGAAATGCACTTGAGCAAACTTAATGCTAGATTAAAGTTTGTGTGTGTGGGTTAATGGTGGCCTAATGTGAATTTGGGAGTCAGTGCAGTAACCTGAGCTGTCTCACACTGTACATTAGCCCAAATGATATCAAATCAGGTTACCATTGTAAATTCACTTTATCACCACCTATAAACGTGCACAAAAGGTTTGCTATGCATTAGCAGAGCACAGAATAAGATTTTACAGACTTACACATGAACTGAAGCTGGAGTATCGTCCCTTTGAAATGTCCCCTCACTTCCAATGGTCTCCCTGCGTTTTCCTGCTCTATCTTTGTAATTTGGATTTTTTACTGCTTTGTTGTCTTCATAGTCTGTATTCTTTACAAACACAAAAATTCCATTGTGGAAAGAGATTAGTGACAGGCTTTAAATGCTCTTTTTTTGTAAACCTGTTTTTCTTTTTCCCAAACAACTAGAATAGCTTCACCATATTTTATTAATTCAAAACCTCATGACCAAATACTATAAAATTCTCCTTCAGTAGTTCCATGTCACTACCACATGATAACGTGTTATTAGCAAGTACATCAGTTTTATGCCAGTCTAATTAAAACCATATAATCGCTCTACAGTACCATGTTCCTGGCGTAATTAAATGCATGTGATCTCCTGACATGAAGAGTCAATTTCCTCATATTAAGCACAAAACCATATTGACAAACCATTGGGAATTTCATGTATTGCAATTTTATATCTCTAAGTAGTGTCCCAGGAATCTTGCTGCCCATTAATGTCAATTACTACAGAATGAACGAGAGATTCTATACTTGTACAGATTCTGTGCTGGTGACATTTGATTAGCTGCCAAAGTAAAGGGACCCTGAAGACATCCTATTCCCCACATGAATGTGCACTACAGAGGGGCTGGTCATGACTCCATGTTAAGGTTAGGTTCTAAAATATCCTTAAAATTGGACACATATGCATATACACATAATACAACCAGTGTATGTAAATACATGCACACAAATATAGTATGTGCATATACACACACACACACACACACACACCATATTCACAATGTGTGAACAATATATGCACCACATTTTAAAGTATATAGATATGTATGGATACATATGCTACACTACTGATTGAAACAGTATTATGCTCCCCCCCCAAAAAAAATTGTACTATAGCATGGAAAAAATAAAACAAATTAAAAACATATGGCAACTTTTACAATAAACTGCTTAAGTGAGACTCAAAGAACCCTCAACTAAGCTTCAGAACACTCCGAGTATTTCTTTATGGGATGGTGGAAATAAGAGATTTAATTTTTTTTCTTAAATCCTGTCTCTCCTCCCATCATTTCTTCTCCATTGCTTTTCCTTTTTCTCCCTCCTTATTCCTCAGGCTCTCTCCTTCCAACTCTAGTTTGTGCTGAACTGCAGTGCCCCTTTCCCAGCTTGTAGTAAGAAAATCACAAGATCTCTTATCTTCAAAGGAATAGCCATCTGGCTTTATTCTCAAATCATTACAATTGGTCATTTTTTCCCTGAGCCTTTATGAGAGAACTTCCACCTCCCCCTACCTACTTCTCTTCCTCTTTGAAAGATATTTGTAAAATAGCAGCTATAATTAGCATGTGTAAGACTAGAATTTCTCATTAAACCAGAATACTTTAAATAAGTTGCATATTTGAAAACTTTCCCTATTAAAATCTATGATTTAAACTAGGAATCAGAGTAAATATAAACTCCACAGATTTCGAGCACTTCATAAACACTTATTGTGAACTTACCTGTAAACCATATTTTACCCGTATTTTTTTTAATGCTTTTCTTCTGACTAATTCTCTCTCTTCTTTGCTCAGTGCTGGACCTAAAGGAGACCACAAGACCAGATTTAATTGGATAATTAAGTAATACTGTTTTGAAGTATAGACAGAATTAATATTATAGAAAATTTTGTTCTAACTACTGTTCTACAATTGCTAAAATGATCAATACAACTGAGTATAATGACTGGATATAATAGATTTCAGTTTCCTTTCTGTTTTGTGTGTTCCTAGATCCTAAACAAAAATTGTTAGTAGCAGCAATGATCAGAATGTTGTATTTCTGTTACAAGTTAACTTCAAGAACACAATGCTACTAAATAACCCAAATCTTTTAACATATTTATGTATATGTATTGAGAGGAAAATACAGCACACGCCATATAGTACAGAAATATACCCAGTTGACAGCAGACCGTTTTCTTTTTTATAACTATTTGAAATAGAACTACCTGGTTCAGGGAAAAGGGTGACTATTTTACACTCAATTAATTTTGTAATGTAAGAGCTACTGTCAATACCATATCCAACAATATCATCACTTACCAGAAAATTCCTTTTTCTTATCAAGGCGAAGATGTGCTCTGACCTGTCCTGGTTCACATCCATCACAGGTGTCACTGCCAGGATGTATGTGGAAGGATAATACAGTTTCTCCGATCTTCACTTCATCCCCATGTTCCAGAACATAGGGGTCACATTTTGTTTTAGGCTATAGAAAAAGAATTACACCATTTATTAGAATAACTGATAACATGTACCATTACATGTATTCCATGAATATTGTTTATATGGGAGTTATTCAGTATATTTCAATTGGTATCTCGGTAATCTAACTACATTTTTTACTGGAACAGATTTCTCATAATTCCTAATCCAAAATAAATATGAAAATTTATCATAGGTACACCTAAAAACTGAGTAGAAGCAAAGAAATGATCAATGCATGGAAGAAAAACCATTCAGCAAAATCATCAGTGGTGATTTATAAGTCAGAATTTCATTTAAAATGACCATGTGACTGATCTGCTTTTCTATAATGCAATATATGTACCTAGTTTCCTAATCACAGTAAGTTGCAATGCTCACCTGTAGAATCTGATTTCCGTTAACAACAGTGCCATTCTGACTGCCTTGATCCACAAGAACATAATTTTGCAATTCATGGTCAAAATATACTTCTGCATGAAACTAGAAAAATATAATGAAATAAAATGTTTTCACTGCATATCATTTAGTTTACATATTATCTTAATATTCCAGGATGCATTTTAGTGGTCTGTTAACTTACAATACCAGATGTATGTTAAGTCACACTGTTGCAGGCTTTCTGACTTGACCAAATTGAGGAGGACATGAACAAAACCTAGTATTTCTAGCATACTAAATTCCATATTATCAGTACAACTGTATTTGTTGATTGGGCTGTACAGATTTACAATAGGGAACAATCCTATAATGGCAGAGAGATTGACGAAGATGACCTCATAGATCTTTTCTGTCTCTAGATTCTATGAATAGGATAAACCACAATTCAACTTAAGTTTATTTTCAAGGTGCTAACCCTGGAGCTTTTTGATGATCTTATTTTAATCTTTTTTTAAAAAAGATGTAAACGTGAAAGTGATCCAGACAGCAACAAAATGCTGCCAAGTGTTGCAGGTGGAAGAAAACAGCTTACTGCCACTAACTTTCTATGGTTCCATTGGAAAGTCACTTAACTTCTCCCTGCCTTAGTTTCTTCATGTAAAATGAGAATAAGCCCTGACCTCATGGGTGTTACGATATTAAAGCAGTTTGAGATTCTTGCATGATGAGTTGTTTTAAAACAACTCAACTGCCCACAAATTGGTGAATTTGGTTATTCACACTAGGAGGGGAGTTAAAAAACAAATTATGGTGTTACAGAGAAATGACAGCTCTTGACAGAAATGACAACCTTGTTCTGAGAATTTTAGGGATGTTTATGGAAAAAAATTAGGGAGGTTGTTTGGACCAGCAGCAAATACCAAAGCCAAATACAGGTAGAGGGCCTTGGGTAGCATTTGAACACTTGCAGTGAATTTCAGATGCAATTCTGTCCACATTAGAGTAACTGGGGCCTCTCTTCTTCTATCCTCCTCCTCCCCTCCCTGCAGAAACCACCACCTTTGCCCCCTCCCCTCTGAAACCAGGATCCCTCTCCCCTGTCCCCTCCCAGTCTATGGCCAGGAGGGGGCCCTGGGACCTCCCTTGTTGTGCCCCGACCCCACAATCCCAAACAGGGAGAATGGTAGGATTGGCCCTAGGAAAGCTGTCCTCCAATATCACCTAAAGCCCTTAATTACCTTGGCCAGTCCGGGGCCTGGAGCTCCTTCCCAGATGATCCTCCTCCTCTGTAATGTTCCCTCTCTCCTCCTCCACCACCACCTCCTTCTCTCCCCAGCAGAATATGCAGCTAGGATCTGATAGGATGCAAGCTGTGGTGATTGTCAGTGGGGTTTGGGCTGCAGGATTCACTGCTCAAGCCACAAGCTGTGTGTTGCACTCCAGTTGCCTAATGTGGAGCCTGCTGGCACACTCTAGGTCCAGCAGGGTCCACATAGGGCAGCTAGAGTGCAACATGCAACCTGTGGCTTGGTCCATGAATCCAGCAGTGCCCCAAACGATTCTAAATCAGTGTGGCGTGCCTCCTATCAGACCCTGACTGCAGTGTCTGCACATATGCCACTGGGTGGTGGTGAAGAATGCTACCCTGTGGCACTTTTTACTGTGTTGGTCAAACCCAAGTGGCGATGAGTGACGGACCCACACTTTTCTATATATAAATAAAGTGTGCATAGTTCAGCTTGCAAAATTTGTAGATTTAAACTTATTTAGTAATTTTATAATTACATGAAAAAATTAGGATTACAAAAAATAGGAAGGGATGGCATTTCTGTATTGAGTTGCTATATACTCCTGATTCAAACAATACCTTCCCAAAAGATCATTAATGGTCACCAATCATTTAACCATCAGAGGAATGAGGTTCTGGAACTGCCTTCTAATAGGAGTAATGGGGGCAAACAATCTAACTAGTTTTAAGATGGAGCTTGATATATTTATGAACAGGATTATATGATGAGATTGCCTGCAATAGGTAAGGGATTGGACTCGATGACCCAGGAGGTGCCTTCCAGCCCTATGATACTAATAGGAGAAAAAGGAATTTCACGGTTTTCAGTAGAAACCACTTAATTGGCATCCTGATAAATGGTATGGTTGATTAACTGGAGTGATGGTCAGGGAACAGATTCTGTAAGATGTGTTTCAGGTACTAGAAGCAAAGGATAACTGGTAGACCTAGTTTGTTTAAATAGCTTATCTGTAGGGCCCTACCAAATTCATGGTCCATTTCGGTAAATTTCACTGTCACAGGATTTAAAAAATCTTAAATGTAATTATTTCAGCTATTTGAATCTGAAATTTCATGGTGTTGTAATTGTAGGGGTCCTGACCCAAAAAGGAGTTGTGGGGGGATCACAAGGTTATTGTAGGGGGTTGCAGTACTGCTACTCTTACTTCTGCACTGCTGCTGGTGGCGGCACTGCCTTCAGAGCTGGGCAGCTGGAGAGCAGCAGCTGCTGGCTGGGAGCTCAGCTCTGAAGGCAGTGCCAATGCCAACAGCAACACAGAAGTAAGGATGGCATGGTATGATATTGCCACCCTTACTTCTGTGCTTCTGCCTGCAGCAGCAGCCACCACTCTCCAGCCACCCAGCTCTGAAGGCAGCAGGGCAGAAGTAAGGGTGGCATGGTATTGCCACCCTCACTTCTGCCCTGCTGCTGGGGGAGGGGGGAGAGGAGAAGAGGGGCGCTGCCTTCAGAGGTTGGGGCCTGGCCAACAGCCAACGCTCACTGGCTGCCCAGCTCTGAAGGCAGCGGAGAAGTGAGGGTGGCAATATCGTGACCTCCCTAAAATAATCTTTTGATCCCCCTGCAACTTCCTTTTCAGTCAGGTCCCCCAATTTGAGAAATGCTGGACTGCCCCCATGAAATCTGTATAGAATAGGGTAAACACACACACAAGAGACCAGATTTCACAGTCCATGACACATTTTTCATGGCTGTGAATTTGGTAGGGCCCTAGTTATCTGGTTCTGTCTGAAGCCTATTTACAATAGTTTACAGGTGTAAAAGGTGTTTATATAGCCTAAAGGTGCTCACTTCATACTGCTTTTCTTGATGAAGACTGCTAAATTTAAGGTCTGTACTTTTTTATTGAAGTAGTTAGTGAAATAAAAATAAGTATATAACAAAATATAGTCGTATGAGCCTCTGGTAATCTCTTAATTGGAAAAAATATTTTTCCATTGCCCTGTATCAAAGAAAAGAATGCTACTAAATTTCCTCTCCCCTTGAGAGCTCATTTTACATAACAATTACCTAGAAGATAAATCAGATGAACACACGAAAAAACTAGTGATCTCAACTCATCTGTGGGGATTTTAATATTGATATGACCAGCAAAAAGTCCTAATTAGTTTTCCAGAATAGTCCATACCCACCGCTGTAATAGGTTTTAAACATTTTGAATAACTGGGAAACTCAAGATTAAAATTGTATTTAATAAATTGCTTCCTGTGTTACTATCACAAGCTATTTAAACGCAAAGAATTTAAAAAAAAAATTTATATTGTGAATTTTTAAGTTTTTCATGTCACTGCACTTGGACACTGAAATTAAATTGCTGGTTTTGGTCAGTTTTATTTTGTTTCCTTTCCATTGGGACAGTGCTGCACTGTTTCCAAAACTGCAGGGAAATTATTAAACACATTCCTCTGCTTAAAGACAAGTTCATTAAAAAAAACTTGTTAATAGCAAGACACTTACACACACACACACACACACACACACACACACACTAAAATTTTGGCCTATATTTCTGACAGTATACTTTTAAATTTCTTGATCTATCGGAATACAAAACCAAGAATTTAAGAATTACCTTACTGACTCCAACTTCAGGAATCTGGAGGGTATGTTCCATATCTTTCTCTCTGTAAAAACAGGTAAATAGCTAGTTAACTTGATTTCTGTCATACATAATTATGTAACTTACATCATGGTACCAGAGAGATTTAAGATACTTCACACTACTTTGGTTGTGTTATAATTTCTTAAAGAAAAAGTTTTTTAATATAATCAGTGACAAAAAGCACACTTCGTACAAATCGCAATATCAAGTTTCCTTTCTGAACTATTAAGAAGCTTTACAGACTGAAAGCTATTGTGATGCAATATATGATGGGGAGAATTATGTTATGTACCTTGTTACATCTATAAATACTAACCCATGCAGCAGACAATGTACATATTAAGCTGAATCTGTAAACTTATCAGGGAAAAAAGGCTGATTCCACAGAAGCAGACAAGGCCTGTAAGAAAATGGCTTTGGTTATGGAGAGACCACATAGGGAAATCCTGCATCCTTTGTGCTCTTCAGTGGGTCTCTACTGTAGTGTTTAGGGCACAGGTATGCATTTTTAGCATCAGAGAGGGGATATGACTAGTGGAACTATAAACGACATGGATCCCTTGGCCAAAATTCCTGTGTAGTGAACAGTCATCACAATCTAGGAGCCTGCTGTAGTAACGGATGCGTGGCTGTACAGATAGTAAAGGACCTCAGGATGCAGGTTGAGAGTTAGGGGGAATTTCCATCTATTACAATCTCCACAAAGTTGTATACTACAATGTCCATTTACTGAGCCTGTGGAATCAAATCCTATATACATATCCCACCATTGAAATGCCAACAGCACGCAGCATACTACACAGCTGAAAGGGAGGAGAAATTTTGGCAAACACCACTGCTCTTACATAATATCACTACTCTTGCATAAATACATCCAAGAGAACTCTGATATCCACAAGGAGCAGACAGGACTTTTTGAAGATCTCATCCAAAAGACACCCATGGCAAAATAAACTCAAACTCAATTTATGTATTTCAGAGATGAAGAGTTGAGTCAACTCTACTGGAATGTGAGTATGTGAGACCAGGGTTCTATCATAAATATCTGATATGCTTCACTCTGAATTTCAGAATTATATATTTTTACTTGTGAAAGAGGCACTTAGTGGCCTCAAAGTCATTATCACCTTTTGGGAGGTGATAATAGCTTTCACTGATCACACTGCACTCATTTGCAATCTACTGGTTACTACTATACCAAAACTTCAGAATTGCTAATGTAAAAGAAGATTAACACAAACCTAGTGACTCATCACACAAATTTTCAATGTCAGACATGAGCCAGGACTGCACAGATTCCAGTCAATTTTACCTTCCAATTGTAGCAGCTTTCACAGCTGTGATGATATAAAGTGATCCAGTCTGCAGTACTGGTGATCTAATTACAATTACTCTGATACATGGAGGCCAAATTCTCTCTTCATCTATATTTATAAAAAATAAGTATTAGTAAAAAGCAAAGCCTACAACTATGATATCACAGCCCTCTAACTTTTCAGATGCTTGGAAAGGATTTAGCCACACCTCAACTGCAATTAATTGGTGTTGTCTGGCACAATCCTGCGTCAATCTTAACAAATGAAATATACAAGCAGTTCTGACAGAACAACTTTGATTAAGCTATTCTTCAAAAGGCTTATTTGTCTATTTCCAGTCCAAGTGGTCAGACATGTTTTTTCTCAATGTGTTGGAATGGGCTACTTGGATTACTTGTATGTATTGAAGTGCATATTTACTTCAACCAGCATAAAAAGTAGCTTTGTAGAAGTTATTGACATGCTGTTTATTTATGGGTCATTAGGGATAGTTGATTAGAGATAAACAAATTAACATTTTGTTTAAAATGTAGTTCTACTCTGAAAAGGAACTATCTAAAATATAATCTTATTCAACAAATGTGCTCCTTATTGGTATTCAGAGTTATATCTGATTACTTTAGTAACTAAAGTTTAGTTTTGAGTACTTTTTAGCACTATAGAGCCATCGCAGTTGAGAGAATGAGTAGTATTCTGTTCCTTCTTGTGCATGAAGAGAATTGTTAAATGAAGTTGAGCAGGTGTAATTAAGGGCACAATTTGAAAATACACCTCTACCCCGATATAACGCAACCCGATATAACACGAATTCGGATACAACACAGTAAAGCAGTGCTCGGGGGGGGGGTGATTATTATTTATCATTACAGTATTTTTTTACATTATGAAAACAGCAACACTTTTCCAAGATCTCACTTTTGTAGCTTGTATCACTTTGAATAAGCCTGTTATAAAACAAGGCTCCTATGTTTCATCAAGGAGTATCAGATGTGAAACAGCATGAAGGTATTTAAAAAGCCAACTCAAAAGAGTTCCTCCTACACAGGCATTCAGGTCTTGAGCAGTCCAGGCAAACAACGCACGTTACAACAAAGCTTAAACTTGTTCTTCATAATAATTTTAAAAACAATACTAGCTGCCTATTTCATTTTAAAAACAGCAAAAAATATCCACCTCCCTTTCTATTTCTTATAAGGAGTCTTGAAGTTTAAATCTCCTCAGTCTGACAGACATGCTTGCTTTGATCTGCTTAGCTCTTGGAAGTCCACAGGCTGCTGGTCCTGTGCTGCCCGGGGTCACTAGGGACAGCTCTGTCCACCATTAGGGATTTTTTTCTTCAAGAACCCCCTGTAACATTTCGCGAACCCCCAGGGGTTCACGAACCTCAGTTTGGGAACCACTGGTGTAGACATACCCTTTTAAAGGGCATAGAGGCCTCCCTGTACACCTACTCCATCCACAGCCACTCGAACATGTCCAAAGTAGGACTTAAAGTGGTCTGGAGGGATTGTGCTCGTCCTCTGCAGCGTAGATGAGCTTCACCCTCAGTGGATTATATGGTATTTATCTGGAGAACGTTTATTAATAACAGAAATTCTATGCACTAATTGGAGAATTGATCCCATAAATTACTATAAGCATAGGACTGTGATCTTAATTTTAGTATATATAGGTTACACTCTCTAGTGTATACATATTAGGACATTGCTTCCCTGTCTAAAAGCTCCTGTTACAATTTTCTCTACACAAACGATATTCAGTCTATGTAAGCAGAGAAAGAGTATCATGTTAACATCACAAAATAACAAAGATATACTCATATGACAGCTTTTACAAGAACAAAATTCATATTTGTTTTTAGTCCTAACAATAGTGGAAGGAAAGAGTGGAAAGAACACAATAAATATTGGCATAAGCTTTTATATTTCCACTGAAGACTGCAGTTTTTAAAGCTAAACTACCTCAAGTCATCCCTTTTCAGTTTTATTTTTGAGTCACTATCATTTTCTTATAGTTTGCTCTTATTTATTTACTGACTTCTGAAAAAACTACAGAAAATACTGTATATAAAAGCCATAATAATTCACCTTCATTTTCAGAGTCTTCTGAATTTACACTCTCTTCACTTGTTACTTCATCTTCAGTGCTATACTCCTCACATTCAGAGTCAGTAATTTCACCTTCTTCTGGCTCACTCTCTGTCTCTATTATTTTACTGTCATCCATAAATGCAGCAGTATCTTGTATTTTTCTGTTAAGGTGTGAATTTATACCATCTGTAATAATTGATTCTTTGGCTGTTAGTCTGTTTCTTACATCAATGTCCACTTTAGCCTTCTTTCTTGCATTTGGAGACTCCTCCTCTTCAGTAGAACTTATTTGCTCATTAGTGGTGGAAAGGCAATTCAGGCTTCTGGGTGATTTCTGCTCTTCTTTGTCCAAATCCTGGAGAGGATTTATAGAAACCAAACTTGAGGAATTAAACATTGTCTTTAGGGACTGAATTCTTTTAAACTATAAATAACACAGATTTAAATCCTTCACTAGATGTTATAACTAGTGTCAAGAGATTTTTAAATCAAGAAACTTGTGTGTGCATGCAAGAGAGAGATTCCGGATGACACCTTTCACCCATTTCAAGTGTATCCAAGATGTTATGGCTATCTTCAATTCCTGATATTGTAACTATCACTCTCTTCTTCTAATCCCTTCACTGACAGCCTCTTTCTTCACAACAAGCTTCAGGATCCTTGTTCTCACTCTCAAAGACCTGTGTAAATCCTTCCCAAATATGTCTGGCTCTGCTTTCATCTCTCCTAATTTCTCTTTCCCCCTCACTCAATTCCTATGCTCCTTCCAAGCTTCCTCAATTGTTCTTCATCTCTTCCTCTATTTCTGTCTTCTCTTTTTTCACACTGCTCCCTATGTCTGGAACTCCCTGCTATGTTCGCTGATCGACCTTCCTTTCTTTCTTCTTTCAAACTTGCATCTTTAACAAAGCCTTTCATTACAAGGCACTGCAGAGGTAGTTTAATATTCCAAGTTCCCATTATAATGCCACAGAAGATTCATACTGAAAATCTATTTCCTTACTGAAAGACTTTTCTCTATTACACATACACACGCGGCTTTATTGCATGTTTGTCCATCAGTGTTTGGCTTATGGCATTCATTTGATTTTCCTTCACAAGACCATCAAAAATTTCTCAAGACAAAATATTAAATCAACACAAAGAGTTACATCAGTTTTTCTTAAATACTCTGGAAAAGGTTTAGTCATAATTCTGAATCTACCAACCCTGACACTTTTAAGTGAACAGAAAAGCTTTGTCAAGTAAATGAAAAACATTTAAGATCCCAAATTATTTACTTATTTGGAACCCTGAACTCAGAATAGATGTTTTGCAATAAATCCAATACTCTTGAAACAAAGCAGGTAAACAATGGAAAAGTGCCTTTCAAGTATTTTTTTTAAAAGATTATTTTATATAAACATGAATTAATCTTAATGTAAACTCTGTGAAAGAAGTTAAGTATTTTCATTTTATAAATGTGGAAACAGGAATAGAGAGGTAAAGTAACTTGCTCAAGGCCACAAGGCTGGTCAATGGCAGAACTGTCATTAGAACACAAGAATTCCTGCCTCCCAGCCTTGGCCTTAACCCACTAGGCAGCAAAGAACATTTAAGTCTACATACACATTTAGCTGTTTTGGAACTTGAAAACATTTTCAAAGAGCTTTTCCACTCAACGCACATTAAATTCTCATTAAACAGTAATTCTAGAAGAACCTTAGCCTGTTCCAACCATAGGACCACCACACTGCATCACTTAGATCTGCATAGGAAGGGAGGGGATGTGTGTCTCAGAGCACAAATCTTTCCCCTTCTGCATCAAAGGGTATGTCTACATTACAAACCTAAGTCGACCTACAGCCACCGCAATGCATGTCCACGCTACCCTCCCTGGGTCGGTAGTAAGCGTTCTCACCCCCCCTTCGCCCCTCCCCCCCCCGCTCCCCAGGTGAAGCCGCCTGGGCCTTCTCGCCTCTGCACCACCCAGGGCTCACCAAGCTGTGAAATTGACAAGGCTGCCCATCTCCTGGAAGGGAGCGGGGTCCGAAGCCGCCCATTTCTCCAGGGGAGCAGAGGACAGCTGGGCTCTAGCTGCCTGGCTATCTTGTCAATTTCTTGACTCTTGCTGTGAAATTGACAAGACAACCAATGTAAGGAGCACAGTGCCTACACAGACATTGTGTCGCCCTAACTACACCAACATAAGCCTTACACCACTTGTGGAGGTGGAGTTACTATGTCGGTGTAGTAGGGCACTTACATCGGTTGGAGGAAGGCTGTAGTGTAGACACTGACATAATTAGGTCGACATAAGCTGCCTTATGTCAACCTGTATAGTGTAGACCAGCCCAAAGAGGGATTCACTTGATTGCCTCAGCAACACCATCTCTGCCTCCTTGGGTGGAGAAGGTGTAGGCCTGCTTGTGGTGAGAGGGAAAGAATGGATGCAAATCATTCCTGCTCCAACCCCACATAAACAAGGCACAAAAGATGATACAGCTCATATTGTATCTCTTCCATGCAGCCGTCCCTGGGGATGCTTGGGCTTCAAGTGGCCATGGCTGGCTCCAATAGCCGAGGAGGGACTGGATGAGAGGGTCATTAGGGATCAGAGCCATTGTCATTTATTTAAAATTGTAATTAGCAATGTGGCAACCTGGTTGGTGAAGAGGTTACACAGGTCACAAGTGCCTGAAAGAGAATTATGTTAGAAGCTTCTTTGGTCAATTAGATCATAACTTTAGTATTTATGCAAATATGTGAAGATATTGTTTTAACATCCCTTCAGATGTTGTATATTAGAAAATAGATAGTTGCCTGGCTCAAAACCTGACCAGTAAGATTAGATACTCTTGGATGAAAACTGCAATACACATTTTAAATTCTTGTATGCAGATCAAATGTTCAGAAAAAGCATGACACATACATCCTAAACAATATTTTTTTTAAAGTATCAATGCCCATATAAACATAAAACTTATACAACATTCTGATTTCAGCAGTAACAGACTACTCAATTTAAAAAAGGAAAGCAAGTGAATATACATAAACAAATTATCTAAAAGCAATCTCCCCCTCCTCCTGACAAAAATGTAGTATTACATGCGAACTCACTGCCCCAAATCAACAAATATAGATGGCTTTCAGCACATTACGCCATGTAAAAGAAAAAAGCAAAGTCAGCTTCAGAAATGTACTGAAACATCCCAATTCAGCTGTTTAAGTGGGGGCATTCAGTACTTAATAGAAAGCCTGTTTATTTAAGTGTAGATATTTGCAGATCACCTTTAAACCAACGAAAAAGAATTTAGTGTTACATTTTTAATTGACAATTTATTGGCCCAATTCTGCTCTTACTGAAGTTCATGGCAGCAGGGTCAGGAATTTATTGACTGGTTGTTTCAAATGTACAAAAACAAACGCAATGTTATTCATGATATATACTGAATACCCCTGTTGGAAAGTTCTTATTTGAGACCTGATCCTGCATGATGCTGAGCCCTCACAACCACAGACTTAGTCCTGATCCTGCAAAGTGAGCTACAAGCTTGGATCCTTATGCATGTGTAGACTACTGCTGAAGCAAAGCATTGAAGACAATGGAACTCTGTGGGCATAAGGATCCATGCTTGTAAATCCCTTTGCAGGATCAGACACTCAGTCTGAGTTCTTTGGGGAAGGCCCATGACTTTATACTTGTTCATAAAGCTCCTGGCATGCTTTGGGTACAGCAACAAATAAATTTAGGAATCAAGGATGCATGAAATATTTATGGTTTTGTTGGTTAATCCAACATTTCTGTAAAGATCTGGGGTTTATTTATTTATTTACGGGTGGCAGCTTCCACCTTTCCATTCTTAAAAGGAACAAATTTTGTTCCTTCCGTCATGCCCTGGTGCTCTGTAATGTTAAACCTGTAGACACTCTTCAATTCATTCTTAAAGCACAAGGGCATCTTAACGGAAATATGGCATCTGAAAAAAAATGCAAAAGCAGTGACGTACAAAAGAGTAACAGTGCAGAAGAAGACTTTTCATAATATATCAGTTGTAGTATTAATGCAGAACAGAACATCTCTGTAAATGTGCAACAACACATGTACTATATTAATAATCAGACTTCATTCAACATAACTACTGCTTAGAGGAAGGAACCAGTACTTTTTTTTGAAAAAGCTGAGACAAATGTCAATTCCTTAAGATTCCGAGAAATATAAACGGCAGACTTCTGATTTTTCTACTGGAGGATTTATAAGACGCTCATTCCCAGCCTGGTGACAGGGCATGGAGAATCATATATCTAAGCTTCCACTTGTTTAATGCCACCATTCCACTAATTCTCCAGTTATTCCAGTCTTCCAGCAACCCAGAACCCGAGTTTCCAATGTAAAGAAAAAAAAAGAGTCAGGCCATTTTCATATATCATAAGTTAAAAAAAAGGGGGGGGGCAGCAAAACCCCCACCCCAGTCCTTTTGGCAGGCACCTTTACAGAGCAAGCAGCACAAATGTGATTGTTACCGTAAGAACATCAAAGGTGATTCTTGGTTAGTCAAGACACCATATATTGATGTAACAGGATGCTTAATATTTCTTTTGGCAACTATAATTTAGACAGAAGGCTTGTCAAAGTTTTCTGCAGATGTCTGGATTTGTACATTTCAGTTCAATTAGAAAATAATTTAAAAACCGGATTTGATTTATGGCAAATAGGTGCAATAAATTTAATCCTATTTCCTCCAGGTAAAAAAACATTTAAACAGCAACTACCCAGCTACTAAGAATTTTTTTAATCTATCAAGGTTAAAGGTAAACATCCACAGACTAACGTGTTTGGTGTCTCAACTCTACCTTCACCAGAAGCTGCCAATTCAAAAGAAGAAATCTTCAGATTAGCCATGGTTTCTGTCAATTGATGTACCTAAAGACAGGATGAATAGCAGCAAATAGTAAACTGCACACTGTAAAAAATATCATCTGTTTCAAGAGTTCTATGGGAAATATTTGCTATTAAACGCTGTCTCCTGGAAAGATAGCTAAGATGCGTCTAGTTTTGAGATAGCCTATTGAATTCTGTCAGAGAAGTGAACTGTACAGTCAGCATGGCATCAAGATAAAAATGTTGGACACAGACAATCAAAACTAGTTTCTATTGTGATCAAATAAAAGCTACTAATGTGTTTATGAGCAAATTACATAAGAAACTGGATGCAGCCAACAGGCCTCAAATTAGTAATTTTGTGTAGTCTCTCAGGCCCCAATCTGGCAAATAGAGCCACACAGAGACATCATCTTTGCACCTGTGTGGAACCCACAGCTCTAGTTACAGTATCAGAGGCCTATGTTTATCATTTATCCAATCCTTGTTCGGTTTTTAAAGGTTCTGTTTTTTATTCTCCCAAATTCACTTACTTTTAAACGTTTTTTCCATGTATGAAGAGGATCCTCCCCCAATATTATTCTTTTTCAACCCCTCACAGCCAGAAGAAATAGAAACCTGATCCAATGCCCACTGAAGTTAACAGAAAAACTTCAATTGACTTCAATATGTATTGCACCAAGCCCTTATGGATCAAGGAAAACATAAGTTTATCTGATTCTGTGTCCTATCAGAGACAGACGTTAGGATTATCTATTAAAAACAAATTTCTTGGGCAAAATTCTGTTTCATGCCTGCAAAGAAAAAATGTCTGTAATAAGTGACTGTGGAGATCTAAAAGAATGAATATCCCTATAAAAATATATCTAAAAGGAACTAGCATACATTTCCGTTATTTATACAAAAATTAACAGCTTTGTTTTATAGATGATATTAAAGATGGAAAAAAATATTTTAATATTTTTTGCAATAAAAGTGCAATATTTTAGTAGACGCCTTCTATGGCTTTCTATTATGTAATTCTATTTCTCCAAAATATGTAAAAAAAGTGTGGGATTTTTTTTTTTTTTTTAAATTAAGGTTAACCTTTTGTGTGCCTACACTTATATGTCTCTTTAAGGAACATTTCAAATGTTGGGAATATATTGCTCATTAGTATGGTGTTAGGAAAATGTCCTGAGTTGCTGAAAATAAACTGATATCTGTTTAGATTTTTTGAGACTATAGTCAATAAATGTATCATCACTGTGGCTGCAAAAACAAATATTAAAAGAAATGTGGTTGAGAAGAATAAATGAGAGAAATTAGTCAATTTACTGCCTTTATTAGATTAACTACTGAACTCTGAAGAAAAATGGTTTAAGTGGAATAAACTGGTAAAAATTCATTGATTACTTTTGTGGAAAAAACCTACTGTATTAGTACTGTATGTCACCGTATACCTAGAATAACTCAACCTATACTGTCTCAACTCTGAATTTCCTTACTTTCTGTATTTGGAACTCTCTCTTTTAATACTTATATAAAAATATTTATATCAACAATTTTGTTTATATTTAATAAGCTAGTAACTAAAGTGCACTTCTACTCTGAAAAGTTACTGTTATAAAGGATGGATGGGGCTCCAGGTTTATTGTTTGTCAATTAACCTTTGAGATCTAATCTGTTTGTACAGGAGTTTTAAACAGTACAATTAAAAATTCCTTCTCTTCCTTTATTTTTTTAAAATCTGCTAACTCTGCAAACTCAACCTGGAGTCTGCAAGTCAAGCTGGGTTCCATCTGACTTATGTATCACCAGAAATAAAGATTCTGCATTCAGAATTTAAGTTACCAATTCTGTTAATGATGTGCAAACCAAAATAAAATCCAGCTCATTCTCTCAGCTATATAGGCTCTGGAAGAGAGAAATGTAAAGTAAAATGTAATAAAAACTTATCTCTTTATGTTACTGGCTAACTAGGACTATGAATGCAAACATGGACCTGGTCAACTGAGTAAGAAGTTGCTTTTTTCAGTCACTTTTCAGAATAAATCTGCACTTTAAAGTAATTGGTAACTCACTGTGAAATAACCAGAAATAATAATTTCATTTTCAAAATAACATTACTAGTCCAATGAATATTTGTAGGCAACCTCCAAGTTTCTATTACCTACCCTGGGGGATGCTTTATATTTTGTCATAATGAAATTATAATGGACTGTTTAGGATTCCTGATATCAAGCGATAGGACTGATTACAGTATAAAGCTGGGAAAATTTAAATTGCTTTTCTCTTAAAAGAATGCTTTATAAGACAAAGAGACATGAATCAGCATCCCTTGACTATGCAATATATATTCTCTGATCTCTACAGTGACAGGAATGCAGAGTAGATCTAAATTTGTATATACTGATACATAAAGTTGGAGTGCAAGACAAGAGATATGACTTTTTCAAACAGTATTTAAAGTAAGGTATCCGGCAAAGATAATGGTTCAAGCAAGATTTAGCAGCAAATCTATCTGCATAAGATACAACACTGGAACCATAAAACATTACTCATTACAAACAAACCTGGTTCATTTTCAGATTAAAAAGACATCTTTAAAATGCTAAAATAATTACTATAAATTGACTATCTTGTGCCTCAAAAAAAAAAAGACTAGACATACAATGTTGCCAAGAAACATTACCTTATCAACATGAACTAATGACTTCTGACAGCAGCAGCAGTAGTTAATAAGGTAAGTTTTACAACAGGAAAATCTTCCTTAGTTTTTATGTAACAAGTGTTGTCATAATTTCTACACAAGCTGGTAATTTTCTTATTACTCAATATATTTCTTTATATAATAAGATGATCACTGAAAATGGAAGTATTGCAACTCAACTAGGTAAGATGCTTAAGAACACGACAATAATAAAAATGTATATAGTTATATAAAAATTCTCAAAAAACCTTTCAGTGACTATTTTCAATATAAATTGTGACTATAACAGACTATTTTTACACTTCATTTTCTATTTATGTTTTGCCATTTGCTTGTATTTACAAAACAGCAAAAAGTAATTGCTGTTAACTTTGGAAACACCATTTCTTTTTAATTATTGTGCTCAAAGATACAATAACTACATTTAAGAAAATAGTGCACTGCCTATCTTATTTACTTTGGATTTTTTTCATGTTAATGCATATCTTGTTGCCCAATCAAGTTGTAAACTGATTTGCCTGCTTGATCAAGGTACATAGTTAAAAAGCATCTAGCATAGACCACATCATAAATTGTGGATGTTTACCCTCTTGCCTTTTGACTATATCATCCAATCTCCATACAAGATTTAATTTGCTAACAAGATTTCATATATAAAATATCTTACTAAAAATCAAATTAATTCAATCCAAGAGGCCATATGGAATATGATTACATAGCAGAAGTGGAAGAAGACAAGGGCAATGTGGAAAAGCACCAAGATGTGTTGATATGCTTTTGCTAGCTAGGGTAGAGTGTTCCCTTAACTTGTATGGTGCTTTATTCTTGTAAATATTGTTAGATATGTGAAACACTTTATCACTCAGAACTGACTAAGTAGTCTACTCTTTTTTTGCCAACAGACAAGCGTTCACCATTCTGACTTTTCAATCTTGCAGATTGTCATTAGCGGAATTAAGCTCTGCATCTGTAATATACTGGGGGAGAAGTGGCATCAGTAGAGTTATGCTTTCACATTACTACTGATTTGGACATTTTGTACAAAATACAACTATTTTTAAATGCCCCCTTCGCTAGCTTTCCCCCCCCCCCCCTCAAGCCTAAGAGTTCACTGTGCTCTTCAACGGTGCTAACTGCATGCTTTCAGACTGGGATGGCCTGCTGCCTCTGATATTCCAGAGTGGGAATCTACTCTACTCATGGCAACTGTTCTAGGTATGGAACTACTTCCACTAGCACTGTGAAGGGGGTCAACTAGAGGCATCTTCACCTACAATGAAAGAAAACTAGAGATTAATCATACTGTGAAACCTGTATTAAAAAGCTACCAAAGGGGTCTGACAAATATGGGCTCCTTAATGGAGATGGTCTTCTAATAAAGATGGAGCACAACTGTATTCAGTAAATTTGTGCATACTTTGGACAGGTCTCTCAAAACCGCAGGATGCCTAAAAAGGTAGTCTCATCCTTCTCCACCTTGTCTCTCAAACAGAAAACTGGAGGGAGTCTGAGGAAGAGCAAGGAAAATAACTTAGTTGCTTCAGCTAGAGTACCCTCCAAGTTATTTGTGACAAAAAACATTTTTCTCACAAAGAAAGGAGAGAATGTAAATAATAAACAGCTGTTTCTGGTAGAAATGTATGATACATGCTAGATAATGATGCAGAATTTAAGTGTAGATGTACTTACTGACAAAGTAAAACACTTTAAGGCCATTATTTTTAACACTATATTTTAGGCAATACTGATCTGACCCTTATGACAAAGCAACACCATTTTAAGCGCCTGTTCCACACAAATTAACTCTAAGTTTGCTATGAAAAATTATCCAATCCATCATTAACTGAATAAAATTCTGCCACTCCACTTCCCCCCCAAAGGTAGCTTTCCCCTGCTTTCTGATATAAAACGTTTCTATTTTATTAACAATTCTCCCAAACAACTGAAATGTTTCTATGTAACTACTGAGCATGACATGCCTTTGGATCACTGCTACCAGGTGGAGTGCGGAAGGGCAGCCAGGCCAAACTTGAGTGAATGGCAATGCAATCTAGTGCATGTGGCTGTAATGCCATTAAAGGTTCCAACCCCTCAGGAGAGCTCAAAGCACTGAGCCTACAGGTTAAGGGTGTGTGGCTTCCATGGGGGTAGGTCCAGAGCCCTTTCCTCAACCCCCCTCCTCCCAGAATCCCTGTCCAGAGCCCTAGCCATTATATTCCCCTCCACAGCCTACAGCCTTAATGCTGCTACTTCCCAGAGGCTGAAGTGGAGCAGGGAGTGGCTGGAGTTACTATTAAGAGCCCGTTATTGTACAAGAAGCTACGTCCACCCTTCCCCCCGCAATTCCAGGGATTACCAATGTGGGCACCTCTGCAGCTCTCCAAGCCCAGAGGCCCAGTGCATTGCCAGACCTAAGGTTGAGAAAGGGGAGGCAATGTGCTGAACCCTGGTGTTGCCACCAAGTGATGTAGGTAACTGGAGGAGTAGAGCCAGGAACCTGACGTCTGTGCCCTTAAGATGCCTGGTTAAGTAACCTACAGGTGCAATCAGATCATTACTAAGTGTATGCAACTACAGGTGTAAATAACAGCACCCACAGAACTGGAGGCCATTTTTATAACGTTAGGCCTGAGTGTCTTGTGGATGGTGTTAAGTACTCTATCTTTGGATTTAGCTCAGGGAAGTAACTGCAAACAGATAATGGAACCTATTTTCTGGGGTTGCCACCTGGTATTGTAAGTAGTTGGGGGCCAGAGACCTGAGGTTTATACCCTTCCTCTCCTTCAGGCATTTGGAAAATCCAATTTTGCAGTTCTTCTAGTGCATAATCATTAGAAATAGCTGCCTTGTACAGTACATAAAATGGATCAGTTTTTGTGGCATGAAAAGAGATGGTGATTGTATTAGTGCTTCATCTTCGAAGAAACAAAAAGTTTGGAAATATGAAGAAAGTTACTTGGAAATGGGATTTACATTTATTGGCACTGCAAATGAACCTCATCCACAAAGCATTGTCTGTGGTGATGTACTGGCTAATGGCAGCTTGAAGCCTTGCAAATTGAGATGAGACATCGTGGACTAGAGGGTAGCCACCTGACTTTTTCAAAGGAAGACTCAAAGCATTAAAGCAGCCAAAAAGCACTATAAGCAAGCATGCTACACTGCCTGCAAAGCATCTTAAACCGTCATATGCCGTGTCATACTAAGCCTCACACCACAGCAGACACACTGATTTTGCCAGTTGTAAAGATTTGTTCCATTATGTCTGGGGAAAGCTCAGCTCTGCAGGATGGTGCCATTCCACTTTCAAACAACACAGTGAGTTGCAGAATTTCAGAACTCAGTGGTGTGAACCATCAAGTGCTGAAATATATTCAGATGAGTCAATACAATGCAATCCAACTTAAGACAACAGATATTGCCAGAGCTGTACAACTGCTTGTCTATGTCAGTTTTGTGCACTGAGTCACTTCTGAAGAATTTTTTTTGTCAACCCCTTTCAACATACACCGGGCAACAAATCTGAAATGCTAGATCAGTGGTTCTCAACCAGGGGTACATGTACCCCTGGGGGTACGCAGAGGTCTTCCAGGGGGTACATCAACTCATCTTGGTATTTGCCTAGTTTTACAACAGGCTACATAAAAAGCACTAGCCAAGTCAGTTCAATCTAACATTTCATACAATCATTGTATTGCTCTCTATACTATACACAAATGTAAATACAATATTTATATTCCAATTGATTTATTTTATAATCATATGGTAAAAATGAGAAAGCAATTTTTCAGTAAAAATGTGCTGTGACACTTTTGTATTTTTATGTCTGATTTTGTAAGCAAGTAATTTTTAAATGGAGGTGTAACTTGGGTGTCTGCAAGACAATTCAGACTCTTGAAAGGAGTACAGTAGTCTGGAAAGGTTGAGAGCCACTGTGCTAGATAATATTATTAGATGACTTGGGATTTGCAGTGCTTGATCCATGATGGGAAAAGCTCAGTAGTTTTATCACCCACATTCATTCAGTAAGTAGCCACCAGTGCCAAATGGACACACTGCATTATACACAGAGAAGCTTCGGCTGCTAAGAAAATGCCTCAGCCTTGAAGTCAGTTATGCAGCAAGCCGTGTAGGATAATCAATTTTATAAAAGCACGGCCACTTAATGCACATTTATTTTCAGTTCTGTCAGGAAATGGGATCTAATCATTGTGATGTTGGCAGACTAGATGCCAACTCATGCCAAAGGCACAGTGCCCCAGTGTACACTGACAAATGCATAGGTGGAAATCAGTCTGGCTTACCTGTGGGTTAGTACAGTTAAAATAGCTATTAGTGTTATATGAATGTATTTAGTGTTTAGACTTTATGGAATGTTTGTAGGATGTTTAATGTATTAATCCTACTTATAATATCTGTATCCCATGATATAAAGTTATACTGAGTATTTGCATTGTAAACCTCTAATTGTGTAACTCGCCAAACAGGAAAAGCAGCATTAATTAAGGTAAAGTGCTTGTCCTGAACACAAGATGGTCCACTGAAGGCAAATGAGGCATTGTGTAGCATCAAAGGACAAAGACCTTGTTGACTGCATTCCTTACTCCCTCCATGAAGGGGAGACCTACACATGAACTTATCCCATCAGCTTGGATTCTGGAGTGAAGCGGATAAAAATCTCTGACAAGGAGAAACTGGATTTTTGTGGTGTCTGGACTTTGAGGGGAAAAGACTCCTAAACATAAAAAAAGATCCCCATACAGTTTAGCATGGGTCAGCCCTAAAGGACATATAGATATGCTTACTATAGGAGTTTATATTACCTTTTTAAATCTAAGACTGTAACTAATTTGTGTGTGCATGTGTTTCCTGTTTTAACCTTGTAAATAACTAATTTCTTTCCTTAGTTTATAAATCTTTAGTTAATTTATTACAGGATTGGCTACAGGTGTGATATTTGGTTTGAGATCTGAGTACAAATGACCTGGGATAAGTGACTGGTCCTTTGGGACTGGGAGTAACCTGAATATTGTTGCGCTTTTTGGTGTAAAGTGACCACCTATCACAGAGCCCAGCTTGCGTGGGTGGCAAGATAGACTGGAATGCCCAAGGAACTGTCTGTGACTCCATAGTAAGACTGTTATATTGAGCAAATTGAGTTCATCTTGTTATTGGGTTGGTGAAATCTAATTATAGAGCATACAACCAGTTTGGGGTTTCTGCCCTGCTTTTTGAGTCTGCCCCGAGGTTGGCATTCATGGTTGTGAGCTACTCCAGACAGCATGACAATAATCACCACCTACTACTCCAAACCAAAGGTAGTTATCAAGAGAAAGAGTACTTCGCCTTTTTGAGTTATGTGAAGAGGTTAAAATCATCTTAACTGATGCAAAGTCTGATCTAGTTAACCACCTTCGTGACTACCTTTGGCTGGCACTGTTTGCTTACTTGGTTAAAGTTTTCAACCATCTGAATTCACTAAATGCATCTGTGCAAGTGAAGAATAAATCCTCCTATCAGACAAATTAAATTCTATTCAGAATCAGGACATGTGGGCCTCTTGATTTGCAAGTGGAAACTACAACATTTCCCACATTTTCAGATTTCCTCTAGGATTGTGAGGTGGCAATTATGCTTGGCAGAACTTATTTTTATTTTTTTATAATTCAATGGCTAATATCTGTTTATTTTAAGCTTTTACTTTTAGCTATTTAAATGTTCACACTTGTGGAAAATTATGGGGGGCCCAAACAGTAATTATTTAATGACAGATATTGATATTCAAGCTTTATAACCATTAAAACATGAGTTGTCAGCATCATGTCAAAATATACAAAGTAAATAGCCTTAAACCAAACTCTAATAAGTTTTCAAGCAGCAATTTTCTTACTTTGCCTATCTGTAAATTTCAATTATTATTGATAGAAATATTTTTCATTGGCATGTGTGTATATGGTAAAACTGACATTTACTGATAAAAATCTAATCCTTTCAAGCCTAATTATGATGAGCTACAAGCTGCCGTTGTTGAACATGTGATGGGACTGAAAGCACTATTCAGTTACTACTTCCAAGAAGACTGCAGCTCATTTGCCTGGACTCATGATCTGCTCATTTCTGTAGGTTAAAGCCATCTTTCAGGGGAGGTAGAAGTATAGCAAATTGAGCTGAAATGCCACAGCAGACAGGAGGACAATTTTGGAACTTTTTCTCTCTCAAACTTCTGGCTTTCAATTACAGAGAAATTCCCAGAGCTCTCTACGCTTTCTACCTTTTGCTTCATCATACCCAGGCAAAGTTGGGTTTTCCAGACTTACAGCACTGAAGACAAAGTATAGAAACAGCTCCAAGTAGATGACCCACAACTCTGCCTTTCAAACACTGAACCTCGCACTGATCCGAGTTCCAATACCAAACAAGCCCAAACCTCTCTCACTGACTGACATCGGCAGCACTAATACAGAGAAGGGGTGTTTTTTACAGTACCATTTGACTTGCATTTTAAGTAATTTGCCTTATATCTCCTGAACAAATGCATTAGCAACACTAGGTGACAGTATCCCACTCACTATTGTAAGGGTGGGGCGAGTGGGAAGGGCTCCAATTGAAAAAAATAAAAATAAAGCTAGTTGGGGACTTGATTCAGGAAGGTTGAGAATCCCTACATGTAAAAGCATGAATTTTTTTTTATTCTAGGTTTTAGACAACACGACTGGCTGAAATCTGAGATGCTCATGTAATTTCATGGAGGAAAATAGATAATACTGCATTCTGTTTTAGAAATGCAAACTAGCAAGCACTGTGAACTGAGGTAATCAACATGTATAATTAAATTAGTAGTAGAAAAAAAAACTTGATTTACAATTCAAATGGTGTTCCTCTGCAACAATCATGATATAGCAAATATTGATATGCATTAGGAAGATGTTTCTTTAATTCTGCTATAAGCATCAATGGCAACAGAACTTGTACCACAACTTGTACCACTTGAAGATGATAGTATGTCTAAGTACAAGTTCGAAATGTCTACTTATAATGTAGTACACAGTAAACTGTTTTAGCATTTGGGAGACAAAATGTAGTAAAAGAGGCGCTAAACTTTTCTTAAAATATACATTGATTTCAGTGTCCATTTACGTATTAAGATGTATATCACAATAGTTCAGTTGACACAGTAGATGACAAAAAGATGGCCTGAACAAATGGTATCTGAATAGAAGGGTGGGAAAGAATATTAATTAAAATAATTCTATGAATATCATATTGGATCCAAATGACTATAGATTCAAGAAGATGTCAATAGAATGGGCTTGTGGGATAAAGATATTCACATTGATTTTTCTTAAAGTTTTCCTATATTTTTATACACAAAAAAGGAATTTAAAAACAAACACATTAAGGTAACATTAGTGTTCTGATATAAAAGCAATTATATTCAAACTAAATCTGCTACTCCCTTCCTCAATTTACCTTGTTGTACTTATCTACTGCAGAGTTATGACTCGTGTGAGTTTAAAGTGTTGTATATACTTTGTGCTGCAATTACAGTTCAAACTGAGAAAAACAAAGACATGCTGACTTAAGGCCCCCCCTTTAGCCCCTTCAATCAGAAAATTATTAACACTTTCTAGTATTAATTCTTAACTTTTAGAGATGCATTGGTCACATTTTGGATACATATCATTCCTTCAGTTCACAAAATGCACACACATTTGTTAATCACAAGTTGCATCACAGAAAAATAATTTTTGCATTTGATAAATATTTGCAAATCTGAAATAAATTACCTTATATTCATTTGCAGTAATCCACTCTGGATCTTTTCTTTTCTTTTTCCCTTTTTTATCCTTAGTCTGAGTGGTTGAAGCCTGGTAAGACTGCAGATCCACTCGTGAATGAAACTGATATCGGCCACTTTCAACATCACAATAGTAATAAATTCCAGTGGTTGGATCATAATAAAGTTGATTTTCCTTTAAAAGGAAAAATAAAGCACAATGCATCCTTTAATCTGATTTATGTACTGCCTAGCGAAACATCAAATTAATAAAGAACTGTGCGTGAAGTTCACATACATGTAACAATGTGCTAAATACTATTACATATTACCATAGCAACAGTCATTAGACAAGAAAATACAAACACTAATTTGGAGATATACCTATCTCATAGAACTGGAAGGGACCTTGAAAGGTCATCGAGTCCAGCCCCCTGCCTTCACTAGCAGGACCAAGTACTGATTTTGCCCCAGATCCCTAAAAATGGCCCCCTCAAGGATTGAACTCACAACCCTGGGTTTAGCAGGCCAATGCTCAAACCACTGAGCTATCCCTCCAATTAACTGTGATACAAAATGAGGCTGGATCCTATGATTCCAATCCTGCAAACATTTATACACAGGCTTAACATTGCTTCTGTGAGTAGCCCAACAAGCTTCAAATGTTTGCAGGATTGGAGCATCAATAACACATTAACAATACTGAAAATAAAACATTAGGAATAAGCATCCCTAAAAACAGAGAGTAAAACAGGTGGTGGTGCAGGGTTGAGCCAAAATGGTGAGTGTGTTGGAAAGCTTGTAAAACCAGTGTCTGTGCTGTAGCTGTCCTTCACTTTCTAGTGCTGTCAGTATAGCACTTTTCATGAGTATTACATACATTTCCAAAGCATATGACTGAGTTTGCCCATGCAGTGTTGCAAATTCAAGAGTCTAGTCTTCCTTCAGTAACTTCCATTAAGATTAACATTTATGCTCTTGCATTCATAGCAAAATAGACGCCTTACAAAAGAAAAAGACATCCACATTTGTAAATGAAGACTCATCTATATTGCTGAAGCTGAATAACTCCAAGTATTTTGATCCACTTTGCCTGAGGTCTTGGGCTATGTCTACACTACATTATTTACAGTGGCACAGCTGCGCCGCTCCAGCGCTTCTGGTGAAGACGCTCTAAGCTCTCTGTCGGCTTAATAACTCCTGCCTCCACACTTAGGTCAGAATAATTTATGTCGCTCAGGGGTGTGGATTATTCACACCCCTGAGTGATGTAAGTTATACTGAAGTAATTTGTAGTGTAGACAGTCTTAATATTCTTTTTTATTTACTCCCAAAATTATTTTCAATTAAGCATAAGAGCATCCAGCTAAATGGAATGGTTTCCTACACTTTCTCCGAATATGCTTTTGGTAGCAGAGAAATCTCAATCACTCAGGGCAGGCTACTACAATCTGTTTTGTTCAAAATTTGACTTATTTTTAAGCTCAAGTTTCTAAGTCTAATTTGTAAAATAAAGACTCCAACAGAAGCTTTGCTATTGTAGAATAATTTGCTGCAAAAATAATTCTCTTCTTAATAAGAGACATCTTTGTTAATAGTACAAAAATGTTAACAGTACACAGGGTCTGCAAGGAACTAGATAAAGGCCTAAATTTGCTATTCACACTGACATTTATCATCATTCAGCAACTGCACTTTTAAACAGCATATGTGAACTGGATGACTGCACAAAACACTGCAATTGCATGTGTGAGGAACCTGACAGTTTGAGAGTAAGTGTTTGCACTGATCTTTGAACTACAGTGAATTTTAATTGGTTCACAGAAACCGGAACACCATCAACTTAATAATGCAAAAATTATGGAAAACGCTATTAAGAATTCCTTAAATCACAGTAAACATGATTTATATTGTTCACATCAAGGGACACATTTTTGTGATTTTTTTCCTCAGACTGAACCAATTAAACAGCTTGATATCCCATGAAAAACATTCAGCAGTGTCTGACCTCTGTTGCATTGGTTTCAGTCTAGAGTTAAACCACTGAAAACAATAGTGTTACTCCAGTTTTGTCACACTGTTTAGAAAAAACGTGCTTGGATATGAAATTTTCCTTTTCTTTTCAAATTATTTCTCAGGATATGAAAACAATGAAAACAATCTTTATAGAAAGTACATTTCTGAAACTAGCGCTTATTTCTACCTGAAATCACTGGCAACTTTATAAATAATTATCAAGTTGACATGGGGATAGCACACTCAATCAATACTTACTTTAAATTATAAAATCAGCTTGGGTTTTAGTTCTCTGTTGATTCCATTAATCTTTATTACTCCAACTTTTGTTATATCAGGCAAATGGTACAGATCCATATATGCAAAACATCAATGATTTTGAAAAAGAAACTTACCGAATTATAGTAGAATCCAGTGCTATGGTCATAATACAATCCAGTATTCTCATCGTAAATAAACCCAGTCTGTGATACAGCAGCTTCTGCAGCAGCTCTCAAGCTTTCTGCTAATGTACCTTCTGCTAACGAAGTATCTTCTGATTCCTAAGATCAGATAATAAAAAAAGTAAGTTGCCTGCTACAAGAAAGGTCAGCTTTTATTCTTCCATTGTAACACACTTCAGTTTATTAAAATGGATATTTCTTTAAAATGCTGATCACCCAAAGCCTTTCATTTTTCATTAATCAATACAAAAGTGACTTAGGTCACTGACAATAGTGAAGAAAAGTTACCATCTGTTGGCCCCACAGTGACCTTTATAAAATAAATTTTGGTTCTCAGTTCAGTGTTTAAGTACTAGATTGCAAAACCAGCACCACAACTGAGATACTTTGAGAGGTGGTGGACTGACAGGCATAGAGTGAACTCCTTTCTTATCCCTATATATTGTCCACCTACATCGGGGGTAAAGCAAACTGACAGCATAGGGAAGTGGGAGAGCTGGCACTGCCAATGCCCATGTTATACCTATTCTGTTGATAAAAGATTTGAGCGTAAGTACTTTTAATCCAATACTGTGATCGACATAATACTTATGAGCACTGCAACTATGCCCATATAGGCCTACCTATGCATTTATGTGTTCATCACCATGCTATCTGAGTAATTTATAAATCCAGCCATACACTATATGAAGGGTACATTTATTAGTTTATAAAAGGTTATAACATCTATTACTAATTTATTAAGTATGTTATAGACACGAGTAGTATGTGTTGGAGATTGATATCCATGTCATTGGGTTGCATATAACCATCTAGAATACCTTCTGTTGTACTAGTATCTATCACTTATTAAAACATTCATAGATCATTTATTAACTATTTATAAATGTACCCTTAATAGAAAGTGACCATAAACTCTATAACAAACATCAATGTCACTGGCTTGAGTCCACCTCTGCTGAGATCCCCTATTCATGTTTTCATCCCCTCTCCCATTGACTGATGAAGCTCCTTTCTCTAGAACCTTTCCAAATTCTAGCTCTCCAGTTTCCAGCATGCACATGATGCTACTGTCTGCCTTCTCAAGCATACAAAAGAAGTATAGCCACATCACACACCTTTTCTCAAACTCCCCCCTGCTCCCCATTCATTTCAGGATCTATTTAAAAACGAACTGCTTTGGTTTTAAACTGTGTATACTAGTTGCAGCCTACTCCAGATACTATGGTGAGAAGCACAGCATCAATTCTTTGGCCATCTCTACACTAGCACTTATGTCGGCAAAACTTTAAAAAACACACCACACACTGAGTTACACAAGTTTTGCCAGCATAAGCTATGTTTCCCACCGACATAGCTACCGCTGCTCATTGAGCTGGTTTTATTATGTTGACAGCAGAACTCTCTCCCGTTGGCATAATGCGGCTACGCAAACGATCTTACAGTGGCACAGCTGTATTGGTACAGTTGTGTCGCTGCATGCTTGTAAGTGTAGACATGGCCTTAGATAAGATACCTCAGACCTTATGTGTCTCTCTCTCCTCTGCTACTTCCCCCCCCCCCCCACCCCATCTTCTGGTATCGACCCTCTCTCCCAGGCTTTTCCCACAATTTCACAACTAATGGTACAAAAGCCTTCTCCTTTGCAGTTCCTACTCATTGTCAGAGCCTTACCATTGTTTTGATCCATTAATTCCATTTATCTTCAACTCGTCTAAAAGCATCCCTTTTTTCCCTTTCAGGTTGCTACACTTTCTCTTTCCCCACACATCTGGAGCTTCTTCCCACACTCACCTCCAATGCAGTACCTCTGGCTGCAATCTCAATTTCCTTGTCCACTTCTGCATACCTCTCCAGCTGCACCTGCAACCTATCTGCTCACGTTTTGCAAATACTTCTGGCTGGGCTACTTTTCATGCTTCCAGGCCATGCCAGGCCAGGCCCACGCCACCACATGCACACACACATGCACACTTCCTTTAAATTGCTCCTTAAAAGAAAAAAAATCCCATTTGGTTCCAGCTTTACAGAGATGGACGAATCAGTGGACTACTATCCCTAGAGGATGCAAAGTTATGTGACTGCTTTTTATAAAAAAAAAAAAAAAAAAAAAAACTATAAATGCTGTTGTGTATTTATGGTTCCACATAATGCAGATTAGAAGGATGTTCCCTGTGTAAAAACATGATGCAATTATAGCTCCTAATCTAAATTCTATGTATCTTAAATTTTCTTGCTTTAAAATGTGCATACACCTTTACAACCTAGCCCCGATCCTGCACCCAGATCCACACTGGTGGACCTGATCGAAGAACTGGGACCCTAGTTTTATTGCACAAAGGAGAAAAGTTTGTAAACAATCTTCAGTACTGGATCACTGAAACAGCGATCTCATATAGTAATATCGGAACTGAAGCTAGACTTTCAAAATCATAGACATGTTGACAGATTAAGGACTCCAAAAGTATTTCAAAACACACAGTTCTACTACCTGTAAATTCTCGATTAAGTTATCCCCTTGTCCACATTCAGCAAGTTCTGTGCTACCAATGTGTGAATGAATATCACCACCTGCCTGAGACTGCTCTGTAGAATTAGGATTGGGACCTTCACTCTCATGGTTCTGCTGCACTGATAGTTCAGATGTGTTATCTTGAGCATCAATGTTGTTACAATAATTCTGATAATTGTAATAATCTGTAGAAAAAAGTTTAAATTGCATAAATTAGCAAAGTAACATTTTACACAAATTAGCCTGAGGGACCCTAATGCATGTGCTTCACTTTTCACAGGTAGGCCAACTGGAGTCAATTTCCAGGTAGCATGGACCATTTTTTGTTTACCCCACTTTTGCTGAGCAAATGAAAACTTGCTTAAATGTACTTATGCAAGGGCTGAAGTCTATGCACAAGTAATTGTTATTTATTCTTCTATTATGCTAGTGCCTAGGAGCCTCCATTAAAGATCAGCACATCATTGCCCAAGGCACTGCACAGACAAGTCAAACCAAACAAAACAAAAACAAACAAAAAGAGCTGAGCTCCTTGCCCTGGAAGCTCACAATCTAGAAATCAGACAGCACATAATAAGTGGATGAAATAGAATGGACTAGGATGATGAAATAACAATAAAATGAACTGTGTTTAGTAAAAGCTTAAAGGGCAACTCAACATTTGCCTAATCAACGCCAGAGAGTAGTGATTTAAATGCAATGCAGCAGAAGTTGTTTTTAGGGAGATATTTAAAAGAGGATAAGAGGATGGGATCCTAGCAAGTGCCCCTTCCCAATCACTGACTAGGACTGCTCTGAAGGGAAACCAAGCCTCTCTGCTCTGGATCCCCTTGGGTTTTTAGACTGTGGTCTGAGTCCCTTGGGCCATCCAGACTCTGGAAAGCAGATAGGGCCCTCCTTCCTCATGAGGCTTCTATATGCTGGGTGACTTTTCCTTCCTGGACTTGACAAAATGGACCCTTGAGCAGACCAGTTTCTACCCTTTTAAAACCTTCAGCCCCATGTTCAGGGGCCCCCTTGCCAGCTTCCTCACGTAAGCACAGGCCCATCAGGTGACTTACCAACGAGACCTCCCCCCATTAAACTAGTTCTTCAGCGCAGGGACCAGTCTTTTAGCAAATTAACAACTTTTGTGTATTTAATGGTCAACTCCCCTCTACTGTTATTCTTCTGTCACCAGCCTTTTGAATGCCAACCCAACATGGAGGCAAACAGACCTTGGAGAAGGACAGAAGGGTGTACAGTCAAAACAGAGTTTGCAATCTGACACAGAGACCTAGGGTGCATAATCTCACACAGAGTTCAAAAATTGTAGAATCATATTCCCAGTTCCTCACAGGTAGCTTTCCAAATTTTGATGAAGAGGGTTTTTTGCATGCATACAGGGCAGCATGATTGCTTGAGGGAGAAGCAGACAAGTGGACAATCAAAGCTACATCACCAGCAGTACAAAGCCGAGGTCAGCAGTTGGATTTCTACAGACAATGGCAGGGCTTAATTGTGAAAGGCCTTAAAGGCAATGACAAGAAGTTGTGTTTGATGCAGGAGAGCAAGGGGAGCTACATGTGCATATAAAATAAGCTTCAAATTAATAAGAAATGGAGAACAATATTTACAGGGTTAGTTAAGTCAGAGAACTAATTTAACTAATTAATGAAAGTGTTAAGGATCTCTTTCCACTGTTTCTAGTGCAATTTCCACTGGCTACCTGATTGTTGCCAAGAATCATAGTCTTCAGTTTGCACTTCTACACTAGATGTATCTCTCTCTCTTTTCTTCCTATCATGGACTTCCTTACTGAGCTCTTCAACCTGCAAGAAAAAGCATGCATTATAAAAAATATTAAATCAAAGCCATTATAATTATCCATCTCAGAAAACTATACTGCTCTATTTTCTTGCAGATATTGTAGAGAAACAACTATTTATGTCTACCATAAATACCATAACTGATTTTAGTTTCTTGAGACTCCCATATATAAGACCAGTGGGTGTCATAACAAAAGATGACATTCCAGTCATATTAAAGTTATACTGATTAAAGAAGGCAATGTGAAGGAAGGGACCTAACCCCTAATTGTTTGTAGGATACAAGTTTAAAATTAAAACACCCATTTTTCATGGGTCCCTAAAGGATAATGTTTATCATCTTAGTATACCACAGTTGGTGATGTGTCTGAAAATGTGTAAAGGCTATAAAACCTCTATGACCCATACTGTCCCAAATCTTTACCAGGCTGTCATCCATCTTTTTCCTTCTCTTGCCTCTCCCTAGTGTAATCTTCCCTTTTGATTAAGGAACCAGGTTTGTAAGTCTGAATACGATATAGAACGTACTTGTAGTTGGTGGTTTCAAAAATGCTGGGACTAAGTTCCAATGCTGGGCACTCAATTTGAGAAGCTAAATTAGATCAAATATCCCTGTAGGACTTTCCCTGGACTGAAGAATTTTAGAGCTTATGATTGTCTGGTGCTGCAGCTGAGGAAAACAGCTCAGCGACATGATGGGCTAACAGGGCCCAAAGCCTGTCAAGAGCCAGAGGGAACAAGGGGCTGGGCTTGCAGACCCGGATCTCTGAGGGAAAACCCTAAAAACTCAGGAATTGATGAGGTGTCTGGTTGCTAAGGGAAGGGCAGCGCCAGTGTGGGAAGGGGGCTGTCTGGTGGGGGGGAGGGGAGCAAACCACAGCGGTGAGGGGAGGGCGTGTCCGGGTGACAGGGGGAGACTCGGGGAGGGGACAGACCCGCAGCGGCGTAGGACGGGGTCGGTACCTGTGTCTGCAGCGCCTCGTTGCTCTCCTGGGCCTCCCGGTAGAGCCGCTCCGTGTGGCGCAGCAGCCTCTGCACCTGCTCCAGCTGGCTCCGGCAGGACCCCAGCTCCGCCTCCAGCACCTCCACCTTCCCCTGCAGAGCCCGCAGCTCGGCGCCCGGCTCCGGGAGCGGCGGGGAGGCCATGCCCGGGGCTCTAGCTCCCAGGGACCCTCAGCGGCCGGAGCAGAGGCGCAGCCAGAGCCAGGAGACAAAGCGGCAGCGGCGGCCTCCCGCCATGGCCCCACCCCCGGGACTCCCTCGCGCCCGGCTAATAACGCTCCTGAAGAAAAGTTTCCGGCGGGAACGAGAGGCTGCGGCAGTGCGCAGTGCACTACACTAGCACCAAGGGGCGGGGCAGGGGCGAGTGACCCGGAAACGGTCCCAGGGCAACAGGAAGTGACCGAGGGTGCTGGGGCTCAGCTATGCGCCTGCGCAGTGCGCCTAGGTATATAAATAGGGAGGTTTATGGCGGTCTTCTTTGGTGTTCGTTCAGGGGGTGCTCGGAGTTCAGTGCACTGGGCACCGCCATTGGCGGGGTGAGCGGGAGGGACTCCGCATTAGTGATGCTGTTGGAGGGCAGCATGCGGTGGTGCCTCACAGGTGGGGAGGGGAGGGGAGTAACTGGCTACAAGGGGCTCAGGACGAATAGCCGGCGGGGTAGGAGAGCCTGATCCTGGGCAGCCTGATTGCTCAGGGCGGGGGCTCTTCAGCCCTGCTCGAGAGAGTGGCCCGCCCCTGGGCAGACGGGGGCCGGGGGGGAGCGCGCGCGCGCGCGTGTGTGTGTGTGTGTGTGTGTAACGACAGCTGCAGAAACGCTGAATAGCGACCCCAGTCCCATTAATCACAGCGAGCTGGAAGACTCTGCTGAGCAGCCTGTGGTCGTCATTGCTCTGAGCACGCGCTGAATTGGAGTCAAACCGGACAGAGATTGGGTCTGTGTTAGGTTAGATTTTATCCTGCTTGTATCTTATACATTGAAATCTGAATATGGTACAGAAACTGGTGTTTCCAAAAAAGTTGACGTACATGTACTACTATGAGTGATAGAGCTGGATTAAATTTTAAACTACTATTTCACTCCCCTTTTCCTGCAAACTGGTGTAATTTCTTGCTGATGTGTAAGTCAGAGCATTGTCTTATAGGGATTCTTAAAGCATCATACAGTCGAATCCAAGAGCTATTGTATTCAAAACCCTGAATGGAAGGTATTAACAATAATACTTCCAGTCAGATTCAAAGAGTGCTACACAATTTATTAGTAACCACATATTTATACTAAACACATGCAAACATTGTAAACAGTAGCATATTTCTGAAATAACTTTTAAAACAAAAACATCCACTCCATCTTTTCCCTCTGCCCTCTCCCCTGAGACGGGTTCCCCCTGGGGTGCTGTCTGGAACTGGGGTACCACTGAACCCTCTGACCCACCAGCTCCCTCTCTCACTGTGCAGTTGTGACAAGCTGCAGACCCACTCCCGGTCTTACACTTCCACAAGCATTCATACAGGTAGGGACACACCCAGCTGCAGTTACATGCAGGCTCTCTGACTAGCCACTGCACAAGCCAACAGTAGAAAGGCTAAAGCCAAGGTAACTCTCAGCTCTCCAGACACATACCCCCTCTGGAGCATAAACCCAAAATTATACCATTTTACGCTGCACAGGGAACTGTACAGTGTAAGCTCATAGAGTTCTTCTCCCTCCTCCCCCAATGTGGAGAGGAATATGCAACAGCCTTTGCCCTTTGAGCTACAATTTCCCACACACTTCACTCCAACTCACTGGTTTAGATAAAGCAAAAACAAGTTTATTAACTACAAAAGATAGATTTCTAAGTGATTATAAGTGATAGCAAACAGATCAAAGCAGATTACCTAATAAATAAACAAAAACACAAACGAAGTCTAAGATACTTGAAAGATAGGATATGAATTAGCAAATTCTTACCCTGGCTGATGATACAAGCAGGCTGCAGATTCTTAAGGGACAAGTTGCACTTGCTTTATAGCTTGGAATTCCCAGGTCTTTCATACATAGGCTAGAAATCCCTTTAGCCTGGTTCCAGCACTTCCCCCACTTCAGTCTTTGTTTCTCGGGTGTTTCCAGGAGTCTTCTTGTGTGTGGGGAGTAAAGAACCACAGATGATGTCACTCCCTGCCTTATATAGCTTTAGCATAGGGCAGGAACCCTTTGGTTCAAAACTGGGTTCCCAGACCAGTTTGTGGAAAAATACTGACATCCCAAGTTGGAGTCCAGAGACATGTGGTCTGGTCACATGCCCTTGCAGTGTTATAGCTGCCATTGCTTATAGGCTGGCCAAAATGCCCACAGGAAGGTTAAGCTCTTCCACAGTCCATTGTCTTTGCTGATGGCCCATCAGCCCCATCTGACTTCTTCGCTATTGTACCTGAAAGGCTGGCTGTGGGTGTTTTCCAGAGTAAGCCCATTTGAAATACAGATCCCTAGTCAATATTCATAACTTCAGATACAAAAACGATGCATGCATACAAATAGGATAATCATATTCAGCAAATCATAACTTTTCCAATGACACCTCACATGCCCCATCTTGTACAAAATGCATCATTATTATATTAGATTCATACAACTGCAGTGTCACCGCTCAACAGTTGAGGGGTGCCAGCCCTGCTCAACAGCTGATTGGGGGTACAGGGCCAGGGCCCCTAGAGCAGCAGCCCCGGCCAGCCCCAGGGGTGCTGAGCACCCCCTATTTTTTCTCTATGGGTGCTTGAGCCCCTGAGCACCCACAGAGTTGGTGCCTGTGCTTGCTGCAGCGCTCAGTAATTTCTCAACCGTTAGCTCTCCGAATGTGAGCAAATCCTCAGTCATAGCCACAGCAGCTACTAAGTCCTCTTTTTCCATGTTGACTGGAAGTGGAACATCGTTTAGGGGTTCGTCAAACTCTTCAATATTCTCATCTTGCACACTTTCCACCGGCACAACACATTTGTCTTTCCTGAGATAGTTGGAAATTGTGGTTGGCTTTTACATCTTGCTATGCCTCAGCAACAAGATGAGCACAAGCTAGCAAATTTAAAGTTTTCAGGATAGTCTGAACATCTGCATTGGGGTCTGCATCAAGAGCTACAATAATCCAATTTGTGATTTTTTTGATCGGTAATGTCTCTTCATGTTCTTAATCACACCTCAATCCATAGGTGTGCAGAGCAGTTATCCAGGTAAAAGTCATATTTTATGACTCTGCAAGCAAAGCTGACAATCCCACTTTTTTAGCCAGTTGATGGCTAAACCCCATCATCCAGGCATTCGCTGAGCTGACAAAATTGAGGGGAAGTTTACTGAAATCCTTCAGAAAGCACGTGGGTCATTTTGACTTCCCGATCATGGACGGTAGGCATTTGTCACTCCCATCCATGTTGGCACAGACAAGCACAGTTTCCTGCCCTTTGAAGCTTTCCCTCCTTTTAGCTTTTCATTTTTTTCTACATGTCCTCTATCACAGAGCCCTTTCAGATAAAGTGCTGTTTTGTCAGCATTGTAGATGTCAAACGGGGAAAACTTTTCAAGAATGAGGAAGTTTTTCACACTGTCACTGCTCAGCTGCTGGTTTGTCTACCAACTGTTTTTTGCCAGGCTCTTTTTTGTAAGCAACATTGAAGTGTTTCTTCCATCTGGTAAACCATTCAATCTAAGTTCAATCGTTCAATCTAAGTAAAGCGGCAAGCTGAAGGGCTAAGAGAGCCTGGTGGACATCAGGGACTTTTCCTTCATGCCTGCACTTACGGCAGCTATTAAACTGTCCGTCTTTGTATTTAGCCAAAAGCTTATCCTGCTGCTTCCACATTCTGCATACAGCCAATCTGTGCAACTCCCACTTGACTGCACATTGGTTTTGAGTAGCCCCTGGAATTTGACAGTCTTGGACTATCTGTACTTTTTCTTTCAGTGAGAGACTTCTTGGCATTTTGTCTGTTTCTGCCACAAAAAAATGATGCAAGTAAGCAGAGGATGTGATGTCATGACATCACAAATGTTGCTCTTACGTGGCAGCTATGTTGCTGTTCCGAAGTGGACAATTCATGGAAGGGAAAGTGTTCCCAGGGGAAATGTTGCTCGTAAGTGGCAGTTGCTCTTACAAGGTGTTGCTGCAAACAAACGTCTACTGTACTGGGATTCTATGGTGGCCTCCTTGGCATTAATCTGATTTAGCTCCCCATAGTAAATACATGCACTGGGAGTGTTACTGGAGATCTTGTTTTTGTCTTTAATGTTTTTGTAATTCTGCCAGAGTTCTTTAGCTCTGGCATCACACTGGGCTATATCCTGGGAGTTTCCAGCACTTGTTGCAATATGTACACATAAATGTTTGCATTCCAGTGACTCTTGGAAAGATGGAACTGGACATGCTCCTCTCCCTAAAGAGCAAGGAAATCTAAGACTTCTGGATGGGACCATTTAGAAACATGGATGTGATTGCTATAATGAACTTGGCAGGTGAACTTGACATGACCTTAAATTACAAATGGGCAAGCATGGGTGTGTGCTAGCATTTTTTAAACAGACAGATTATGTCCAGTCTAGATGACCCTGTAGTTGTCGAAGGCACACAGGCAGTCAGACAGGCCAATCCAGTGTGAAAGCAATGGTGAGTGGGAAGATGCCTGAAGTGGCATAGTTAATTTTAAATGATGATACATCCACACAAACCTTACAGCTATATAATTCATTCCAAAATAGTTATCACTTCTAAAGCTGATTGATTAAAGTGGGATAAGTTACCTGATAAAAAAACAATTTGTGGTGTTGGACATAAGGCAGCTCGTGGTAAAAAAAACTAAAGATATATCAAAAAGCTTCCCTTTGTAGACAAGGCCTAAGAGTGCAGCCATCTCTGTGACTGTACCTGGGGTACAAAACATGCCAATCCCGGAGGACCTGTCAGGGCTCCCTGGGCGTGTACTTGTGATAGAGGCCTGTTCCTTCAGTCAGGCTCCTTCCAGGAATCAGCCCCTTTCAGCATTATAGCATCTTAAGTCTTTTACCTGCCAGTCAAACTAACCCACTGGTAGCCAACATTAGAATAGTCCTTCAGTCATGGGCATCTTCTTGACCACATGTAGGCGAGTGGGCTGGCTCACCAGTGTGGGGAAATAACCAGTCAGTCCAAGTCATTTTATAGCCCTTGCCTCAGGGCTTTGCTTATTGTCCTGAAAAAAAGAAAATGTGGAATGACAACATAAAGGAATTTTCCAACAAAGGTTGTGGGCTCCAGTAGTTCAGTGGTCAGGGCCTCTCCTCAGCCTAGGGAAGTCCACAGGGCCTACTGCCTGCTCACAGTCCTTTTCTGCATTACTTGCAACCTGGACTTTAGTTACAGCAGAGCACTTTCACTATATCTTTAGCTGAATCCCATAACTTCTTTGTGGGACTTCTAGAGCCTAAAGAGTCAATACCAAACTTCAAAGCATACTTTAATATTGAAAAAAACTCCACCATCTAAAACCTCCCCCTTCTCCTCTTTTACTCAGGTGCTGTGGAGGACGGTACTGCTCACGTAATTGCTTTTAAGGTTCATAATTTTTTATCTGCTTTTTCTGAAATGATAGTTCTGTCTCCCTTGTCCAGATACTTGGCAAGTGAAGCAGCTTCTGGAGACCGTAGCCACCCCCACCCATTTTTTCCCCAGGTTCTGGGACAGGTTGCAATGACATGCAATTGCAGAGGTGTGCTCTTCTAGAGTTTTTCATGTCCTCTTGGGTTTTTTAAATATCCTCTTCAGGGGATAGATGTGGTTGGAGGGAGAGGTGCCCCTAGTATTTTGTTAGATGATGGCCAAATGTGCTCTAAATTTGATGACGGTTCAGCTTTTTTCAGCTGCTTCCATTGGTGTCCAGTAGATGGCACTGGTTCATTACAAAATTTTCATGTTTCTGTTTTGGCATCATGGATAGAATGGCTGAATTTTTTCTTCATGGTGGCCAGCAGGAGGCTGATGAAGGAGCTTGAAGAAATCCACAAATGTGGAATGAAAAACTTCCGTAATATCCAGGTTGATGAAGCTAATTTATTGACTTGGCAAGGGCTTATTGTTCCTGACAATCCTCCATATGATAAAGGAGCCTTCAGAATGTTCCACCTTGTATTTAGCTGTGACACTCCGAGTACATTTCCCAGACCTGAAGAAGAGCTCTGTGTAAACTCGAAAGCTTGTGTCTCCCACCAACAGAAGTTGGTCCAATAAAAGATAATACTTCACCCACCTTATCTGTCTTTTACTTCTACAGTCATTCAAGCAATGTCAATTTAACAAGAATTCATTTCAAGCAGTTTCTACTGTTTTCTGTTCAGTTCAGGTTACAAAAAACTAACTTTTCTAGAAGTATAAATTCCTTTTTTAGTAAACAAGTGTATTATGTTCTCCCACACTTGGGGGGTTTGTGGGTTCCTCCAGCAGTTTGTGCAAGCATTTTCTGCATTCTATAGGTTGTGCCTGATTGAATCCTTCCAGCCTTGGTAATCACCTGGGAAGGATGAATAAATTGCTAGAATTTCTTCATGGTCTGGCATAGCTAGAGTCTCTTCTGCTGTGATTGGCTCACTAGGTAATTGAGAACAAGGTGCTCTGCACGGGCATAAACTTTTAAAAGTTGCACCACAGTGTATTCAGCCTTATACAGAAGAACTTTATGGTCACTGTCCCAAGGCAATTTAAGATCTAACTTGAGAATATGCTCAACTAAGTAAATGTTGGCTGTAGATAATAGCTTTCACTCTTTCTCTGGTTGGATGTCTGACACTCAGGCTCTTTCCCTCTTCATCCCATAGTTGTCTTCCTCCCAGACCCAGTGAAACAGAAATGCTCAAGGAGCTCTTGCTGATGATATGTGACATGGTGTCTACAGTCCTCATTGCTTTCTATAAGGATAGGATCTGTTGTGTTAAGAGGGTGTCTCCAGCCCAACAAGAGGTAGTTGTTAATGAAATACTTATTTGCTATTATAGCTAGACAATTGGAGGATTGGGCCAAAAGAAATCTGATGAGGTTCAACAAGGACAAATGCAGAGTCCTGCACTTAGGACGGAAGAATCCCATGCACTGCTACAGGCTGGGCACCAACTGGCTAAGCGGCAGTTCTGTAGAAAAGGACCTGGGGATTACAGTGGACAAGAAGCTGGATATGAGTCAATAGTGTGCCCTTGCTATCAAGAAGGCTAATGGCATATTGAGCTGCATTAGTAGGAGCATTGCCAGCAGATTGAGGGAAGTGATTATTCCACTCTATTCGACACTGGTGAGACCACATCTGGAGTATTGCGTTCAGTTTTGAGCCCCCCACTACAGAAGGATGTGGACAAATTGGAGAGAGTCCAGCAGAGGGCAACAAAAATGATTAAGGGGCTGGGGCACATGACTTATGAGGAGAGGCTGAGGGAACGGGGCTTATTTAGTCTGCAGAAGAGAAGAGTGAGGGGGGATGTGATAGCAGCCTTCAACTATTTGAAAGGGGGTTCCAAAGAGGATAGAGCTAGGCTGTTCTCAGTGGTGGCAGATGACAGAACAAGAAGCAATGGTCTCAAGTTGCAGTGCGGAAGGTCTATGTTGGATATTAGGAAACACTATTTCACTAGGAGGGTGGTGAAGCACTGGAATGGGTTACCTAGGGAGGTGGCGGAATCTCCATCCTTAGAGGTTTTTAAGGCCCGTCTTGACAAAGCCCTGGCTGGGATGATTTAGTTGGTGTTGGTCCTGCTTTGAGCAGGGGTTTGGACCTCCTGAGGTCTCTTCCAACCCTAATCTTCTATGATTTTATGATTTAAACAGTTATGTATGGTTCAGGGTTTCATGTCAAGTTGTCGCTGCTTTTTTCCCCATTGTAACCACCAACACTACAAATTTTCATCTACCTTTTATTAAAGGCACAGTACAAAGGAAAACAGTTAAAGCATTTGAAATGTAAAGTGTTACACCTTTCATTTTACAGTATTTCTTCCTTCCTTTCCCTTAACTGTACAGTCATTTATAGAGAAATCCATTTTGACTCTTTAAAAAAATATATTAACTGTCCTTTTTGGGGAAAAGAGAAAAGGTTAGCTGGATTAGAGCTGTTGTTGTTTGGAGTCTGATCCTGTTTCCTTTAAGACAGAACAACACAAAAGGGAAGAGAAAAGAATAGCAAAGAGAAAACACAGCTTCTGTCTCTGGTGCTGACTTATTTGCGACCTCGCTGCTGGTCCAGCACGCAGTCTGATGAGCTGTACCATCATAGGTGCATTACCCTCCATTAGCCTTTGGCTTCATAGGGTCGTTCCTCAGTTCTTGGCAGCAATTGCTGAGGGATATATTGTGCTTGAAGGAATTCTTCTATTGAGCATTAAAAAGAGGAAGTCGCTATGAATTCCTTCACAGTATAAGCTGCAATTCTTTCTTAGCTGAGGTTTGTCTTGATGGAGTGTTTTATAGCCAGGTGTGATGCTGTATGGAATATGGGTGACCATTTATAATACTATTTATACCAATATTACAAAATTGCAATTAATCTTACAAAATATGCCATGTAAGGTATCAGTTGAAATGGTTTGATTTGCTAAGTATGATAATCATGTTTATATATATGTATCATCTTTGTATTGTGAGTTATAGAGATGTGTGTTATATTGGTATATCAAATTTGTGCTGTGCACAGCAGAAATGGTTTCTGAAAATCAGGGCTGGCTAGGACAGGTTGTTTAGATAAGACTCTTTAATACTCTGGAAGCCCTTTTCACAAGCCTCCATCCATATCACCTTGTCTGGCTTTCCTTTCTTGATAAGGTCTGTTATTGGAGCAACAATATCACTAAACCCCTTTACAAACATCTTGTAGTAGTTGGCTAGGCCAATAAAGGATTGGACCTGCTTCTTTGTTTTAGGGGCAGGTCAGCTTTTTAATGGCTTCTACTTTTGAGGGTTCAGGGTGAACCAACCCATTGCCCACCCTGATTTCCAAGTGTGACACCTATGAGGCTTCCATCTTACATTTAGAAACCTTAACAGTTAGCTTAGCCTCCTTAAGGGCTGGTCTATATTACGAGGTTAGGTCGAATTTAGCCGTGTTAGGTCGATTTTATAAGCAATGTGGCTACACAACCAACCCCGTTCCGTCGACCTAAAGGGCTCTTAAAATCGACTGCTGTACTCCTCCCCGATGAGGGGAGTAGCACTAAAATTGACCTTCTTGGGTCGAATTTGGGGTAGTGCAGACGCAGTGTTGTGCAATTCGACGAATTGGCCCCCAGGAGCTATCCCAGAGTGTTCCAATGTGATCGCTCTGGACAGCACTTTCAACTCCAATGTAGTAGCCAGGTACACAGGAAAAGCCCCGGGAACTTTTGAATTTCATTTCCTGTTTGGTCAGCGTGGCGAGCTCAGCAGCACAGGTGACCAGGCAGTCCCAGAATCAAAAAAGAGCTCCAGCATGGAGCGAACGGGAGACACTGGATCTGATTTATGTATGGGGAAGAAGAATCTGTGCAAACAGAACTCCGATCCAGCAGAAGAAATGCTGATATATATGCCAAAATCGCTCAGGGCATGGTGGAGAGAGGCTACACCAGAGACACACAGCTGTGCTGTGTGAAGGTTAAGGAGCTCAGGCAAGCCTACTACAAGACAAAGGAGGCAAACGGTCGCTCCGGGTGAGAGCTCCATACATGATGCTTCTATGATCAGCTGCATGCCATTCTAGGGGGGGACCCTACCAATGCCCCACCACTGTCCGTGGACACCTGCAAGGGGGGAATCTCACGCAACACGGAGGAGGATTTTGTGGATGAAGAGGAGGAGAATGTGCAGCAAGCAAGCAGAGAATCCGTTCTCCCCAGCAGCCAGGAGCTTTTCATCACCCTGGAGCCAATACTCTCCCAAGGTGGGTTCCCGGACCCTGAAGGCAGAAAAGGCACCTCTGGTGAGTACACATTTGTAACTACACTACAGGGGTTAAAAGCAATTGTGTTTAATGTTTGATTTGCCCTGAAGAATTGGAATGCATTCGTGGCCAGTACAGCTACTGGAAAAGTCTTGTGACAGCGTTGGGACTCACCACTGTGGCGCCGCCTACTGGTCGTCTCGGGGAATTGGTTCGATCCAGTAGAGCACCCCCTTCTGGTGACGTCCCGCCTGTCATCTCGCCTTCAGTCGGCGTACGGACTCACGTTGCTCCCAACGCACAGCGTCCTCTTCTGGAACACTGTCCTCCGACAGTGTCCTTCTGTCTATTCGCACCCCCTTTCGGGGGGGTTGATCAACAGCTCCACACCTTTGAGTCCGGTCCCTACAGTTGAGGATCGGGCGTGGTTCCATCCGGCCGCTCCCTGTGGCCTATGGCTGAGGATATGGCCCAATAGAACAATAAGGGGGGAAGGGGGGGGGGGACTCAGGCCCACCCACTACTCTGAGTCCCGGTCCAGAGGCCCTCTGGCGACAGTCTTGCTGTCCTCCTTCTCCTTCCTCCTCTGACTACTCCTCTGGACCGCTTCCCCACCAGCCCTTCTCTGTGCTAGGCCTTCTCCTACTCTCTAAAGCTGGCCTGCACTGCGCTGTCCGTGGTGCTGGCCTCCCAGCTCTGGAGACAGACCTTCCCCTCTGAAGGCCTGGGACAGACCGACTGCTCTCGCTCTGAGCAGCCTTTTATATGGCTGAGCTGGGCCCTGATTGGCTGGCCCCAATCTGTCCTCTGATTGGCTCCCAGTAAGCCCTTCTCTGATTGGCTGCGCATCTACGCAGGCGCCCAGGCCTGCCGCAGCCCACCCTCTCCGGGCGTGGGGCAGCCGCCCCACCACAAGTCTGTTAACGTGTCTGGGGTTGGAGCGGGAATCCTCCAGGGACATCTCCTTGAAGCTCTCCTGGAGGTACTCTGAAAGCTTTTGCAGAAGGTTTCTGGGGAAAGCTGCCTTAGTTTGTCCTCCATGGTAGGACACTTTACCACGCCAAGCCAGTAGCAAGTAGTCTGGAATCATTGTAGCACAAAGCATGGCAGCAAATGGTCCTGGGTTTTGGTTGCATTCATGCAACATTTGGTCTTTATCTTTCTGTGTCAGCCTCAGGAGAGTGATCTCATTCATGGTCACCTGGTTGAAATCGGGGAATTTTTGTAAGGGAACAGTAAAAGGACCCCGTTCGTGCTGGGCTGTTTGCACTTAGCTAAAAGGGGAGAGGGGTGTGCCGCACATCCACTCCAAAACCGCATCCCCTCCTTTTAAACAGCAAACCCAACCGGCATTGATTGCTATGGGAAAGGAGGGCGCTGCAGTTTGAAACCATTCCCACATGTTATGAAGGCGGAAGAAGCCAACCCCGCGAACCCTTTGGCTTACCATGGCTGCCTGGAAACCGAATTCTGTTGCCCAGCCATGTGTGATGTATCACCATACTAGCAGGCGCTCAATATAAAAGGCAAAATGTGACCTTGTACCTAAAGCACATGTGCTGTCTGCTGTGAATTGCTTGATTCACTGTGAAAGAGTCTCCCTTTTGTTCTCAGAAATGTATCTTCTTAAATAGTATTCTCTTTTTCTATCCCCCCTGCAGGTGCAAATGTTTCTATGCTCCCCGTAACAACTCCGTCCCTGAGGTTATCGCAGATTAGAAGGCGAAAAAACTGCACTGGCAACGACATGTTTTCCGAGGTCATGCAGTCCTCCCGCACTGATAGGGCACAGCTGAATGCATGGAGGCATTCGGTGGCAGAGGCCAGGAAAGCATACAGTGAGCGTGATCAGAACACGCAGGAGGAGATGTTGAGACTAATGGGGGAGCAAACGGACATGATCAGGCGTCTGGTGGAGCTGCAGGAAAGGCAACTAGAGCACAGACCCCCGTTGCATCCATTGTATAACTGCCTGTCCTCCTCGCCAAGTTCCATATCCTCCTCACCCAGACACCCAAGAACGCTGGGGGAAGGCTCCAGGCACCCAGCCACTCCACTCCAGGGGATGGCCCAAGCAACAATCATTCAAACAGCTTTGATTTGTAGTGTGGCTACAATAAACAATGTGGCCTTGTCCTTCCCTCCTCCTCCTCCACCCCACCTGGGCTACCTTGTCAGTGATCTCCCTTTTTAAAAAAAATAAATAAATAAAGAATGAATGGATTCAAAACAATAGGGACTATTTCCTTTCCCTGGCACATGGCAGAAAAAAAGTTTCTCCAATAGCGTGTGGTTTCCCAGTATTAGCTATCCAGTATGACACAGCAAAAGATGCCTTAAGAGCTTTCTCATTTGCAGTTACTGCTATTTTCAGTACTGTCTTCTGGCCCTGTAGCTCTCTCAGCTTTCGCTGAAAAAAATAGCGTGGTTTTGTTTGACAAGAACTGTGCTGTGTCTGCATGTGCCGCAACATTTTAGACAGTTTTAAACTCTCCTTTGCCAGAACTTTGCCACACAGCACACACTGTGGCCATGGGTCCTCGTCAAAACAGTCCCTGTAAATCCATATTCCAAATACTTCAAATCGTATTTGCAATTTCTTAGTTTTTTACTGTTCGGATCCTCGTTGTCAGCTCTTCTTTTGCTGCAAGTGGCAATCAACTCCCCTTCCTTATCCCCCTTTCCACCACTTTTCTTCAGAAAATGGTCCATTGCTAAAATTATTTCTACAGCAACTTTTCAAACTAGCTTCAACCACAATGTGCTGAGTCAGTTGCTAGGTAACCATTTCAGACAGTTCTGACAGACACGTGCCTGAGTAGAGAAAGTGACGCATTATAAAATAAAATAACTTTAACTTAATAGAACCACTTTTATTACTATTATTATTGTGTCATTTGTCTTTGTCTAGGCGACCCCATTAAAACAAACTTGTGATGCACTCTGAGGTCATGACGCACAGCTTGAGAACCGCTGCACTAGAACTTCTAGGTTAACCTCCAACGTAGCAGGGTGTAGGAAAATGAACAGGAGTTGGAAGGCTGTTGCCAAAGTCCTGGCAGACCTGTGTTACTGTGAAGTACCAGAGCAAGGGGAAGACACCAACCCAGGCCCAGGACTGGGGTTTGCCATTTCCTGACTGGAAACACAGACCAAGCTTTCACAGGGCAGCTGGATGTGAAGTGTCCCAGTTCACCACAGCACAGGCTCATTGCCAATTTTTCTCTGCTTCAGAGAGACGAGGCTGGGCTTGGCTAAGCTGCGTAAATTTGGGCTGGGATGGGGGCACCGGGAGTTGGCAGACCAGACCTTCTGAGGCTGGAGGGGTTCGAGATGCTGGCCTTCTCTAGGCGGCATTCCAATAGCTGGTTGTCAATCTTAATACTGAGTTTGATCAAGGTGTCCAGACCGACCTGTGGCTCTACTTGCGCCAGCTCATCATCGATCTAATCTTCAAGGCTGATGCGGGAGTGGTAGCGATGCTCAGCCTCGTTCCATGTGGTGTCAGCTACCAGATGCCAAAACTCTGTGACATAATTAGCAACTGGCCATTGTCCCTGCTACAGAATCTAGAACAGTGGTTTTCAAACTGTGGGTCGTGACCTAGTACTGGGTCACGGTGGTTCTGGTCAGCACCACCGACCGGGCCGTTAAAAGTCCCGTCGGAGGTGCTGCCTGGCTAAGGCAGGCTAGTTCCTACCTGTTCTGACACCGCGCTGTGCCCTGGAAGCGGCCAGCAGCAGGTCCTGCTCCTAGGCAGGGGGGTCACGGGGCTCCGCACACTGCCCCCGCCTCGAGCATTGGCTCCGCACTCCCATTGACCAGTTCCTGGCCAATGGGAGATGAGTGGGGAGGTGTCTGCAGGTGAGAGCCGCACAGAGCTGCTTGTGTGCCTCCACCTAGGAGCCGGACCTCCTGCTGGCTGCTTTCAGGGCGCAGCACAGTCTGCAGTGCCAGGACAGGCGGGAAGCCTGCCTCTGCACCCTGGCTGTGCCGCTGACCGGGAGCTGCCAGAAGGAAGCCCATGCCCCAACCCCACGCCCCAATCCCCTGCCTCAGCGCTGAGCCCCCCCAAACCTGGAGTCCCCTCCTGCACCCCAAATCCCTCATCCCCAGAGCCTGCATCCCCATCCCAGAGCCCTGACCCCCTCCCGCACCCCAACCCCCTCCCCCAGCCCAGAGCCCCCTCCCACACCCTGAACCCCTCATTCCCAGCCCCACCCCGCACCCCAACCCTCCTCCCCAGTCCTAAGCCCCTCCCACATTCCAAACCCCTCATCCCCAGCTCCGTTGGGTCGCGGACATCAACAATTTTCTTCAACTGGGTCGCCAGAAAAAAAATGAAAACCACTGATCTAGAGTGCATCCTCAGCTATGCACACACAGCTCAGGTCATCAAAAATTACCACTGTGGCTAGAACAAAGTCCTCAACCTGCTTCAGGAGGTGTCTAAACTCTTCCAGGAGCAGGGAAGCCCAAGCCAATCCCTTTCCCAGTCAGCAGGCTAAGTCCCACCTGAGATTTGTCAGCGGGAAAAAGACTGCACTGGTCCATAAAACCATGGAACTGGCTGTGGTCACTGCCAAACTTGTCTGGCAGGGGAATTTTAGGTTCCTGGGCGGGGGGGAGGAGTTGCAGGTGACACAGACTGTGCCTGCAGCGCAGCCTTCTGCACCTGAAAGGCGTCTGCCTGAGGCCTTGTCTACACTACGAGAGTACTTCGATTTTAGTTAATTCGACTATGTGGAATCGATATTACTAAGTCGAACGTGTGTGTCCACACTAAGGACAGTAATTCGACTTTGTGAGACTTTGTGAGTCCACACTAACGGGGCAAGCGTCGACATTGGAAGCGGTGCACTGTGGGCAGCTATCCCACAGTTCCCGCAGTCCCCCCTGCCCATTGGAATTCTGGGTCGAGCCCCAAATGCCTTCTGGGTAAAAAAATGTGTCGAGGGTGCTTTTGGGCGCCTGTCGTCATCCGTCCGTCACTCAAGCCCTCCCTCCCTCCCTCCCTGAAAGCGCCGGCGGGAAATCAGTTCGCGCGCTTTTCTGATTACTGACAGCGCGGACGCCACAGCAGTGCGAGCATGGATCCCGCTGCGACCATCGCTGCAGTTGTGGCAGTTCTCAACGCCTCGCAGCTTCTCCTCCACCTGTACCAGAGGCAGCTGCAGATCAATCATGAGAGGAGGCTACGGCACTACCGTGACGGCATGAAGTCGGACACTAGCTCCGACCTCTCTGAGAACATGAGACCCAGCGCCCAGGACATCTCGCTGTCACTGGGTCTTGTTGATACTGTTGAACGGCGATTCTGGGCCCGTGAAACCAGCACGGAATGGTGGGACCGCATAGTGCTGCAGGTCTGGGATGAATCCCAGTGGCTGCGCAACTTTCGCATGCGGAAGGGGACTTTCCTCGAACTGTGTGAGTTGCTGTCCCCTTCCCTGAAGCGAAAGGACACCCGGATGCGGGCAGCCCTGACTGTCCAGAAGCGAGTGGCCATAGCCCTCTGGAAGCTCGCAACGCCAGACAGCTACCGGTCCGTCGCTAACCAGTTTGGCGTGGGCAAGTCTACCGTGGGGGTTGCTGTTATGCAAGTAGCCAGGGCAATCGTCAAGCTACTGCTATCTAAGGTAGTGACCCTGGGAAACGTGGAGCTCATCAGAGATGGCTTTGCCGAGATGGGATTCCCAAACTGCGGTGGGGCTATAGATGGGACTCACATCCCTATCCTGGCACCGGACCACCAGGCTAGCCAGTACATCAACCGGAAGGGCTACTTTTCCATGGTGCTGCAAGCACTGGTGGACCATCGGGCACGTTTTACCAATATCTACGTTGGATGGCCTGGCAAGGTTCATGACGCTAGGGTGTTCAGGAACTCTGGTCTGTGTAGACGGCTGCAGGAAGGTCTTTACTTCCCGGACCACAAAGTAACTGTTGGGGATGTGGAGATGCCAACAGTCATCCTCGGGGACCCTGCATACCCGCTAATGCCCTGGCTCATGAAGCCCTACACTGGCGCACTGGACTCAGGGAAAGAACTATTCAACTACCGGCTCAGCAAGTGCAGAATGGTGGTGGAGTGTGCTTTTGGCCGTCTCAAGGGGAGATGGAGAAGCCTACTCACTCGCTGTGATCTCAGCGAGACCAATATCCCGATTGTGATAGCTGCTTGCTGTGTGCTCCACAATTTGTGTGAGAGCAAGGGGGAGACCTTTATGGCGGGGTGGGAGCTTGAGGCAAATAGCCTGGCTTCTGATTACGTCCAGCCAGACAGCAGGGCGATTAGAAGATCACAGCGGGACGCGCTGTGCATCAGGGAGGCTTTGAAAGCCAGGTTCCTGACTGAACAGGGTCTCCAGTGACTTTTTACTTTGTGGACACAGATGCTGAACCTGCCCCCGTTTCTTTACCCAGTTACTGTTGACTATCCTTCCAAGTTACATACCCCCTTCCCCACCTTCCCAACAAATAAAATCTGTTCTGTTCTGTTAATGAACAAGGTTCTCTTTTTTACTGTTTTCGCGGGAATGTTTTAAACCGGGGGCGCAGACTGTGGTGGGGGGCGGGCTTAGTGTTTTGATGCAAATGATGCTTCTAAAGTCCGGGAATGACAGGCTCCGCAGTGCTGGATTGGTTGTTTCAACGCAGGCTGCCAGCAGTCCTGGGCGGGACTGGATGTATGTGTCGGCCAAGTGACTTTCTGGCAGGGGGCGGAGGGTAACAGATCCCCTGCTGCGTGGCTCTGTTATCCAGGATAAGGACCGCGGCATAGGATCTCTAACTGCCCTCCCCCGCCACAAAGTCACAGATCCACCCCCTCGCACCCCAGAACAAGAAAACCGCCTCCCAGACTGACCAGGGTAACTGGTGACTGTGCTGTGTATGTGTCCTCATGCTGGACCTGCCCCCGCCTCTGTAGCCTGGTACAGGTGACTGTCCTGTCCAAGTAACAAACCCCTTCCCCCCCTTCAGACAGAATCCCCTCCAAAAGACACTCTCGGAAACAGTACTTAACAGAAACAGATGTTTTATTATGAACCGCACATGAAAAGGGGGGGGGGGAGGAAACTTGGACATGGGCTAGTGTGAGATGGGTAGGAAAGGACTTTTCAAACTTTGGAACGAGAGCCTTCCATTGCTGCAGCAGTGTGCAGTGGCCGACTGACAGTTTTAACGGACCTTGCCGCCCCTCCTTCTTTGTACTTTTGGTGAGGGGGGTGTGGGACTTGGTGGCGGGGGAGGGCGGTTAGAGATAGACAGCAGCAGGGCTCTGTCCTCCTGCCTCCGGTCTTGCAGAACATCCACTAGGCGCCGGAGCGTCTCCGTTTGCTCCCTCATTAGTCCAAGCAGGGTTTGAGTAGCCTGCTGGTCCTCCTGGCGCCACCTCTCCTCCCGTTCCATGACTGCTCTGTGCATTTGTGACAAGTTCTCCCTCCACTGTGTCGTCTGGGCTGCCTGCTCTCGTGAGCACTCCATAAGTTCATAAAACATGTCTTCACGAGTTTTTCTCTTCCTTCTTCTAATCTGCGCTAGCCTCTGGGAGTGTGATGCCAGGCTGGGTTGGGAGACAGTTGCAGATGTGTCTGTGGGAATGGGAAAAAGGGAGTAAATTCCTGAGACAGATAAATGAAGTTGCTAACAAAGAGCATAGTCTTTCTCTGTGAACAACACCATGCACTGCACCTTTCACATGCGCACTCAGGACAAGGTCGAATTTTCGGCCCTCGCCTTATGTGTCTGGGGTCCTGCAGTTGCGATCAGAGAAGCGTTGCAGGACACCTCTACTTCTGCTGCAGGAAAACATGGTAAGCCGTAGACTTGTGGCAGCTTAAACATGTAATAGTAGCACTGGGCTCCTTTCGCACTGAATGCAAGGCCACTCTCTGCTGGCAGCAATCAGGGAAGCATGAGCTCTGCCCCTGTCCCACCACCTCGCGGCTGTCCCCGGGAAAGATCCCTGTATGCTGCCCCTCTGCCGCCTCCACAGCGTGGCTGTAAAGCAGTCCCAATACTAACATTCCCCTCCCTAATTTAAAGCAGGGCGTCATGTGTGACATAACACTCATGAGGATCTCGGAGACCGAGAGGGGAAGGATGCTGCGTGAAAGCATGCAGAGGCCTGGGCCGTATGCCGCCATGCTGTGCCGCGCACTGATCCCCGACTACCTGATGGACTCATGGCGTGGGAACGTGTGTTACCACGGGGGACCAAACAAGATCGCCCTGCCGTTGAACCTCGTGCGCATGCTGGAGCGGTACCTGCAGGAGAGCTATGCCGAGCTATCCCAGGAGGACTGTCTGTCCATTCCCGGGCACATTGACCGCCTTTTCATTTAAGTTCAGCATTACGGACTACAGAGTGGAGCGTCCTGTGGTGGACTAATCATGAATATCCGGACAGTACTTGATTTTCTATACATAGTTAGGAGTAAATAGTTCACTAAGCCAACTAAATCATGAACAACAAATTACTAATATAGTTAATATTCCTGTTTTGTTATAAATAAAAGTTTCTGTGTTTAAATGAGTGACTGAAAAGCCCATTCTTAACAATATAAATATTCCACTTATGTTAAAATGAAATGTTTAGATGTTTCAAGCACTCACTGCTTGATCCTTCCCCTGATTCGGTGTCCGGGGTAAGGGCTGTGGACGGTTGGTAGGGGATCTCGGTAAGGGTGATGAAGAGCTCCTGGCTGTCGTTGAAATCAGCGGTGCAAGTGCTGTCGACTGCCTCGTCCTCCTCATCTCCTTCCTCATCTTCCCCGTCACCTAACATTTCCGACGAGGAACCGGCCGTGGACAATATCCCATCCTCGGAGTCTACGGTCAGTGGTGGGGTAGTGGTGGCGGCCGCACCTAGGATGGAATGCAGTGCCTCGTAGAAACGGGATGTGTGGGGCTGGGATCCGGAGCGTCCGTTTGCCTCTTTGGTTTTTTGGTAGCCTTGTCTCAGCTCCTTGATTTTCACGCGGCACTGCGTTGCATCCCGGCTGTATCCTCTCTCTGCCATGGCTTTAGAGATCTTCTCGTAGATCTTTGCATTCCTTCTTTTGGAGCGCAGCTCTGAAAGCACGGACTCATCGCCCCACACAGCGATGAGATCCAAGACTTCCCGATCAGTCCATGCTGGGGCCCTCTTTCTATTAGATTGCACGGCCAACTCTGCTGGAGAGCTCTGCATCGTTGCCAGTGCTGCTGAGCTCTCCACGCTGTCCAAACAGAAAATGAGATTCAAACTGGCCAGACAGGAAAAGGAATTCAAATTTTCCCGGGGCTTTTCCTGTGTGGCTGGTCAGAGCATCCGAGCTCGAAGTGCTGTCCAGAGCGTCAACAGAGTGGTGCACTGTGGGATAGCTCCCGGAGCTATTACCGTCGATTTCCATCCACACCTAGCCTAATTCGATATTGCCATTTCGAATTTAGCGCTACTCCTCTCGTTTTCGAGGATTACAGAAGTCGAATTTAAAAGAGCTCTATTTCGAACTAAGTAGCTTCCTGGTGTGGACGGGTGCAGGGTTAATTCGATGTAACGGCGCTAAATTCGATATAAGCTCCTAGTGTAGACCAGGCCTTAGTCTGTAAGTTCTATAGGGCCCCCCTATGTCAGATAGGGAGATGCTGGCCTTAACAGGATCCATTCCAGTACCCAACCCATTCCTACTCCCCTTCTTTACCTTCTCCTTTTTTGTTGGGCTGCTCAAACTGTCATGTACTAGGGCATGAGGAGTAAAGCCTAGTGGTCAGAGCAGTGGTGGTCAGGCCTAGTAGTCAGAGCCGGAATCAAGACGCAGGAGTCAGAGTCAAGGGTCAGAGTCAGGAACCAGGAGTCGGAAACTGAGCAGGCCTGGAGCAGGGCAGGAACAAGGTGTTCTTTTCTTTGCTAAGTCTTTACTTTAATCAACACACATTGCCCAATATTTTCCTATAGATTGTTTGGTTTTTTTCATGCAACAAATCTGCTAGCACATGAATCAAAGCATGTAGGTATTCCAGACTTATATGACCATACTGGTGGTTCAGCTCTTCCTGTGACTTGGGATTACCTTCAACAAACATTGCAAGTAACTCAATAAAATTCCTCTCATTATGTGAATCATTGCTCTCATTTTGCCCTCTGAATGCTAGACTTTGCTGAGCCTAAATAATTTGTGACTTTGAGAAGGAGCATGTATGTGCTCTTGGTGACCATTTACTGCATCCCTTTGATTCAAATTAAAAGCTGACGCAACAACTTGCCACTGCCTGTCTGAATTGCCTGAAATTCAAGCCAACCTTTGAAGGAAGACATGGAATTCAGATTTCATACTTGTTAACTTTGTCAAATATTTTTTTCCAGTTCTTCATACCACTGTGACAATGCTGCCCGTGGGAGCCAGCTGAGGTCACTTAATTAGTGTGAACTGCAAACAGAATGGGGCAGACAAATCCCAAAAGCTGGTGGATATTCCAATATTTAGATTTACCAAGCCAGCACAAAACAGCTCTATATTATCTCACTGGTTACTCAGAAGTTCAAATAATGCAGTTTTCTTAAAGTGCCCAGCCTCAGGCCTCCATCCCGACACACATGTCAGATATGATGATGATTACTGAAAATCTTATCTCATTATATAAAAGAAAAGGTTCTTCGAACCCCAAAGGATCAGCCACACACCTAGGTCCAATTTAGATCTTGCCCAACATACACGCTTATAGTCAATTCTTGTTAACTAAACTAAAATTTATTAAAAAAGAAAAGAGATAGAGTGTTGGTTAAATGATCAATATACATACAGACTTGAATTCAATTCTTGAGGTTCAGATACATAGCAGAGATGAGTATCAGAGGGGTAGCCGTGTTAGTCTGAATCTGTAAAAAGCAACAGAGGGTCCTGTGGCACCTTTAAGACTAACAGAAGTATTGGGAGCATAAGCTTTCGTGGGTAAGAACCTCACTTCTTCAGATGCATCTGAAGAAGTGAGGTTCTTACCCACGAAAGCTTATGCTCCCAATACTTCTGTTAGTCTTAAAGGTGCCACAGGACCCTCTGTTGCTTATAGCAGAGATGAGTTTGTAGTCGCCAAAAATCTTTTTAGAAATAGTCCATTGGTTATAGTCCAATGTCCATATTCAGGGTGACTCCAGTCAATGACTGGGGATCTCAATTCTTGTGGCTTAAAGTTTCCTCCTCTTGAAACCCAAAGCAGATCTGTGATAAAACAGAATGGTGTTCCAGGGTTTTTATACATTTTCTAGCAGCCGTTTGGCCTGAGAGAATAAGCTTAATCTTCTGTCTCCCAAACATCCTGGCAATTAGCATAGTGTAATTTATCCATTAAACAGTTCATATACAGTTTATCACAACCTTCAAAGAGACATATAAACAATAAGACTATTTCACTCAAGTGTCATCATAAATGTTAATATTCTTTTTTTGATCTTTGAATCAAAGCTATAGCAATAGACAAGAATTGTTTGCTTACATCACAAGATCTGAGCAAACATCTACCCTTCTACCTCTAGCAATGCGGGCTCGCATTTCAAAGCTCTATTTAAACCTAATGGGATAGCCCACTTATCATTTACATATCTTCCTAACAAGTCTTTAAAGGTCAGCCATGGGTCATGTCAGTCTGTGAGTTAATTAACTCTTTCTGACCCCATATTATATTACACTTATAACATCACAACCATTATCAATAAACACTACCACTAACTTCCCTAGTTTCCCCACAGCTCCCATTGGCCAGGAATGGGGAACCTGGGCAGCACGTGGAGCCACCTGTCCCTCCCTCCTCCCTCCCCCCAGGAGCCACTGCCGGACATGCCAGCTGCTTCCAGAGCAGCGCGGGGCCAGGCTATGCCTTAGCCCCGCTGTATCACCTTCTGGGAGCCACCTGAGGTAAGCAGCACCTGGCCGGAGCCGCGCTCTGAACCCCTCCTGCATCCCAACCCCCTGCCCGAGCCCTGACCCCCCCCCACCCCAACCCCCTGCCCCAGCTCCCTCCCAGAGCCCGCATCCTGGACCCCAACACGTTGCCTGAACCCTGAGCCCCCTCCTGGAACCAGCACCCTGCACCCCAACTTCCTGCCCCAGCCCTGAGCCCCCTCCCGCACCCAAACTCCCTCCCAGAGCCTGCACCCTGAACCCCCTCCTGCACCCCAACCCCCTACCCAAGGCTCAGCCCAGAACCCCTCCCACACTCCGAACCCCTCGACCCCAGCCCAGAGACCGCATCCCCTCCTGCACCCCAACCCCCTGTCCCAGCCCAGTGAAAGTGGTCTTGTGTTTAAAAGGGTTGGAGACCACTGCCATAGAGGTTCCCAACACTATAACTGCCATCAAAGCCTTGAAAAGCACTGCTGTTCATCAGAATGAATATAAATAGCATTACAGTGAAGGAGTCAGTCTTTGCTGGAAAGCCTGTCTCAACTCCTAGGATAGGATTCTCTGGCCCCATGATTGATTCTCGTCCTCTTCCTGCCCCATCGCCTTATGTGTGTTGTCTGGTAGACAACACATAAGGAAATCTGTTCCTTGTCTCAAATCCTGCCTCCTCACTTCATGCACATGTTCTGCTGCCAGTGGGCATGGAGGTGAGGATAGAGAGGAGGTGGGGAATGTCAGGCAAAGGGACCTCCCCTTTGCCTTGGACCCATATTAAAATAATTTTTTACATAGGATACAGAATAGATTTACAGTGGTGCTAACATGCATTAATAACAGACATTTACATTTTTCCTTGCATGTAATATAGAAACTTCACTTCCTTAATACATGAAGAAAGGTGCTTAAGCTTTAAGTATATAGTACTCTTCAAGGTATATCTAATCAGTGCCCAGGAATTTTCCATTATACACCAATAAAGCTGTCTATTCCCTTAAGCAATGCAGTTCCTTTCCCTCAGTTGGAGTTCTTCAGTGTAGGATTTAGTTTACAGAGCAAATCCGCAGATATCTGCTTTATATCCATATCGGTGGATGCAGATGTGGTTGTATTGTGTACCATCTTTGTGGATTGCAGATCGGATGAGGATCCACATTTTTGTGTCTGCGCAGGGCTCTAACAGTGAGATAGGGTGCAGATAAATATAAAAGGTGGAGTGCAGCTCATGGGTCAGATGCGAGTTAACTATTGCGGATCGGATATGGATCCAGATTTTTATGTCCACGCAGGGTTCTATTAATTTGCCATTAAGCTTTCTGACAGCTTGCCTACAAAGTTTGCAAGTGCACACCAGCTGAGGTGTAAATTCTAGTGCATACCAGGTCATGTTCATAGAATCATAGAATATCAGGGTTGGAAGGGACCTCAGGAGATCATCTAGTCCAACCTCCTGCTCAGAGCAGGACCAATCCCCAGACAGATTTTTGCCCCAGATCCCTAAATGGCCCCCTCAAGGATTAAACTCATAACTGTGGGTTTAGCATGCCAATGCTCAAACCACTGAGCTATCCCTCTCTCCATAGTTGCATATCAAAACAGTAGTATGTCAACATGCACTAAACTTTTAGTGTGTTAGCAGGGGCCACACAGCTACTCAGTGCATGACACTCTGAGGCACACTAGAATATACACTTCAGCTGCTGTGCACTAATGCATTATGTTCACAAGCCCTGAAACTAATTCTATAATGGATATCTGAGAGCTCCGTCCTGCCATACATGATTATAATTGGTGAAAATACCATAGTTTTAGATTGTCTGTGTAGGCACTGTGATAATTTTTAATTGCTTGTCATTCAAGATGCTAGTACTTCTTGCCATAGAAAAAATAGTTCCCTAAAATAGCATGATTTTGCTTTTGATTCCTTCAACTGATGCCCTTAAAAGGAAAAAGTGTAAAGCCAAAATGAGGGGCTATCATTTATACAATTGGATAGTCTCCTATGGTTGAAGGTTTCCTAGGTTACAAATTCATACAATATGCTGAAAGGATCCATTCCTAAGAAGTGCTGTGTGGATGCACAAGACCCACAAGGGACAGAAAACCAACACAAAGAAACCCCGTGGAAGAGTACAACAGTGTTGTACCCAGTCTTTTGTCAGCTGTCAGTAGATAAGAGACTGGAAACAGGTATATCTTATGCAAACAGGGGCGTGACCAGCTACTACAACTACATGCCTACTACAAATGCTCATAAACCAATACAAACAAGTACAGTAACTAGCCACAGAACCTATTTCGTGCATTGTAAGATCACACTGTGAAGACATTCAACTCTATTGTATACTGTGGAAATCATATTTATGGAGAGTCTGCCATTCTAAATACAATAGAACTGCAGATTTACAAATACTTCGGGAATGGAAGTTGTTTGTAACTCTAAAACATTCGTAACTCTGAACAAAACATTATGGTTGTTCTTTCAAAAGTTTACAACTGAATATTGACTCAATACAGCTTTGAAAAAGGAAGAACAATGCTGCTTTTAACCATCTTCATTTAAATGAAACAAGCACAAGTTTCCTTACCTTGTCAAATCTTTCTTTTTAAAACGTTTCCTTTATTTTTTTAGTAGTTTACATTTAACACAGTACTGTACTGTATTTGCATTTTTTTTTTTTTTTTTTTGGCTCTGCTGCTGCCTGTTATGTACTTCCGGTTCCAAATGAGGTGTGTGGTTGACCTGTCATTTTGTAACTCCAGTGTTCATAACGCTGAGGTTCTACTGTATTACTTATCCAAAATAAAATGGATGTAATGAAAAATTGAATTCAAACTCTATGCCACAGGAAGATGGATGCTTTGATGGCCAATGCTCAACATACAATATGTGCTATCACGCAGGAGCGGATTTACCATAAAACAAACCTTGCAGTGGCATGGGGGCCCCTAACGACAGGGGGTCCCCCAAAATGCAGGACAAATATCTGACAACTTGCCCCTGAGTCCCAGCCGGAGGTGCAGCAGGGCTCAGGCAGGCAGGCTGCCTGCATGCCATGGCCGGTGACCCCACGCCACGCCCGGAAGTGGCCGGCTCCTGGCACGTCTCTGCACACCCCTGGCGGGGGGAGAGGGAGGCGGCTCTGCGCGCTGCCCCTGCCCGAGCAGTGCACAGAAACCTGCTTCCCCCTCTCTCCCCAAGGGGCACGCAGAGCCGTGACAGCAGCAGGGCTAAGGCAGCTCCCTGCCCACTCTGCCTCCCTCCCTCTGTGCCGCTTCGCTCCCGGAAGCAGCCGTCATGTCCCTGCGGCCCCTGGCGGGAGGTTGTCTCCACGTGCTGCCCCGCCCCAAGTGTTGACTCTGCAGCTCCCATTGGCCGGGAACTGTGGCCAATGGGAGCTGTGGGGGCGACGCCTGCGGGCAGCGACACACGGAGCTCCCCTGCCCACCCCCCACCTAGGAGCCTCTGCCAGAGGATTGTGTGTGCCAGTTGCTTTGGAAGCCATGCCGCTCCCCTCCCCCCCCTGCACCCCAATTCCCCGCCCCAGTCAAGGTACCTCACTTTATTTTCATTTACTTCCCATTACTTATACTATAGGAAAAGGATGAAGAAAAAAAGAATTAAAAAAAAGGGGGCGGGAGATAAGAGAGAATGTTCTTTTTCTTGGCTGGGTCCCAAGGGGGGGAGCTGAAAATGAAGCTGCGCACAGGATGCCACTAACTCTAAATCCGCCACTGCTATCACGGCATCCGTTTCCTCACTATCTGTTCCCTTCAGTCATTCACACAAGTTATTGTTCTGTAAGTTGCTGTTACTTTACCTTATGGAAAGTTGAGAGACAGCTTTAATCTGTTTGCAAAAATAGCATTAAACTGTGAAAAATATCATAAAAAGCTATCTGCCGTCTTTCATTCATAGTAATTATTCAGTAATGAAATACTTCTGTTCATATAAATGTTAAGCTGGTTTTGAAACCTTGCGATAGGCATGTGGGCTGCAGTTAATATATGCCTCCTTATGCCAAACATACCCAGCTTTGTATGTTGCTAAAGAGGCTTTCTATAAAACTCTGGCTGTGTCTGAGGCAGCTGACTCTATTTTGCTTTAAATAATAAAAAGATGTATATACAAAGTGTTAGACATCCTGAATCATAACTGTTGTAATATTAATTAAATAATTATTCAAAAAGGAACTCAGCTACAAAACAGCTCCTTTCCATTCTCTCACCATTCTGGGAAACATACCCTCAGCCCTCTTCGAACCCCTATCAAAATATATGTTTGCAAAACCACAATTCCCCAGTAAGCTTTCTGTTAAATCCTTTGAAATAAAGCAGCATGGCTTGTGGTAAAGAACCTCAGGGCAATCGCTGGGCAACTTCCTATTAAAGCCTGGTGCCATAGAATATGCATTATTCTAAAAAGGGGTTCAGATCAAATCAAGCATAAGAGAACAGCCACAGCTCATTCACATGTTTACCTAGAAATGGCCCCATCACTCAGCAATGTAGTGAATTCAGTACTGGTTCTTGTCTCAATAGCCTAGTAGATGCCTCAGGCACCATATAAATTCTCTGTCTAAATATCTAGAGAGCAGATATAAAACTATATTAATTCTTACATTAGCGGCACTAATAAGGCAATACTGAACTGAGTGCTCACACAAAATACAAAGTAACTGGGCCAACATGAGTTTGCTTGCCCATTGTTGTTTGGGCACTAATTGCAGAACTAAACATTTATCTGATTCACAATGGTAGCTTGAATGACACAGTCCAATTAAGTATATGCCCATTGGAAATGATGATACAAAAGGACACCTTTAGACTGTAAATGATAAAAAGCAATTAATGGCTAGTGAGTGCTACTTTTAGGTGCTACTCTTAACATGTGCTAGTGGTACAGAGGAGAGAAAGGGCCTAGGGAGGGCACAACTTGCATATGAGGGAGTGCTGCTTCCCATCTGTCCTAACACCACCTTTTGTAGCCACTGGCATTAATGCAAGTATGTGGGCATAGTGGGAATTAGATGCTGCCATTGTGCTATGGGTGCAATTTACATCCACTTCACATTTACTTGGCTCAGGTGACTAAGGGTACAAAAGGTTCAATGCAGCAGAAAGCTTCCTGGAGGCATACTGGATGAGAGGGCACTGCTGGAGATACACAGGAACAATTACTCAACATGAATTTCTGCTGAAAGACAAAAGGCTGCACATTTATTTTGTTCTACATTTGTATCCACATCACCATAACTACACTATAAACCTGGAGTTAAATCTTTGCAGCTTAAAGGTTTTCAGGGCCCATAAGTCCTAGTCTGACTGCACTGTCACAGGGCTTGTCTGTACAATCAAGTTGCACTAGTATAGTTTATACTGATTTAATTATACTGTTGCCTCTTTTGACCTCATCAGCTAGTCAAACTCTGGGGCCTCGGGACATTCTAGTTGAAAACAGGAACTGATGGAGTCTGGTATTTTCTTTGGTGCCATCTTGTTTATTTCCAAGGAATGTACAAAGTCCTGCCTCTCTGAATGCAGAGGGGATGAGAAACAAAGGAGCAATTTCTTAGTTTACAACCTCTTTAGCCAACAACAGACCCAAAAGCGCTCTCTCAAGCTTTTTCCAGGGTCACACTGGGTATGTCTACAAAGGGATAAAAGACCTCTTGCATGACTGCGGCTGGCTCGGGTCAGCTGACTCAGGCACATGGAGCTCAGGCTGCGGGACTAAAAATCTCTGTGGAAACATTCAGGCTCGGACCTTGTAGGGTCCCAGAGCTCAGGCTCCATCCCAAGCCCAAATGTCTGCACAGTGATTTTTCCACCCCAGAGCCTGAGCCCCACAAGCCCGAGTTAGCTGAGCCAGGACAGCCACAGGTTTTTTTAATCTCTGTGTAGAAATACATTGTGTTCACAGTCTACTGTGTGGCTTTCTTGGTTGGTTTTTTTTGCCTCTGCCTCTCTGTTCTGTGTGTTCTCAGTTTCTGTGCCTTCCCTCAGAGACATACCTCTCTGCCCTCCCTCCCCCCCACATACCTGGTCATAATACCCATTGGAACCCCACACCCACATGGCGGTAGTCTCTGGGCAGATTCTATTAGGCCTTGTTTTAAGTATGGCCCCTGAAGTGGTTCTTATAACTATCCTAAGTGAAAGGTGTATTCACATATTAGTTTGAAGAGGTTTTTACTCAACCCATAACAAGGTTTCACCCAGCTCATAATACCAATGTAACTAATCTGATTGTGTGAGTTCATATTGCTTTGCATGCACTGGTTTAAGCCACTTTGCTTGTGGAGCAGTGTGTCCACACAGCACAATGCTCTATCAATATAAACACTTTGCAGTCTGTGTGGCATTCCAGGGTTCAAAGCACTGCTAATAGGCTTTATACATTCTCAGTGCTTTTCACAGTGGATTGTGGGATAACAGCCAGTACTGGGTGGAAAATTAGTATTCTGGGTCAAACTCCCATTATTCTTCCTGCTGCATGCTATAATTCATTGGGTTCTTGTTTGCTGATCCATTTTCAAAGAGCTGTCGGGTAGCATAGAGGAAGCACTGCTAAACATCACAGGCTTGTCCAGGATCATCCTGCCTGCATTAATTGGTAGATATTGGCAGCTGAGCAGCCAGGCAGCTTTAAGTAAGACTGTGGATCACCGCTGTGATTCTGCATAGCTACTCTGAGAGGAGGAGGAGAGATACCAGCAGATGCTCCTGCATGACACATTCCTTGATCATCTGCATTTGGTGGAGTGCTGCTTCTGGACCTGGCCAGCCAACACAGGACAGCATAGTGATGTAAACCTAGGATTTACGGCACAAGATAAACTAATGAGACAGTTTCTGTTGGGAAAAATAAATACCATTATACTAGTACAACTTTTCCATATAGATACAACCATAGCTAAGCCTGCTGGCCAGTAGCCATCCAACTAGATCAAGTTGCAATGATTACTTAGCACAAGAGACAGCGAGTGTGTTACAGGGCTGCTCTCCCACAGACCAATTGTTAAGAATTCCTCAAGCCATTAATGATGGATTCATGATCCAGGCTGAACAAGATACCCATGTCTAACAATGTACCTATCAGGACAAAAGACCTGAGGACAGTGAACTTGAAGCCCAGCAACTATTTCCCCCCCCTCTCCCCTCAGAACCAGGCATAAGTGCAAATATCTTTATCTCCTGGCTGATGTTCTTCCTGACCCAATTCACAGCCACCAGATTTTGTCACCTCACCATACTCACCAGGGAAGGAGCCTGGTCGGAATAGATGTTTCAAGTCATCCAGTCATGTTAATCCTTCTAATCACACCAGCGCAGGTTCTAACATTGAATCATTCTTACCAAGGTGCACAGTGATTGCATCAGGAGGGCTGAAGTGTGAACTCAGATGGGATGTTATAGGTGTTCCCAACTCATAGCCTGCATACCTACTTAATGAACCTGCAGAGTCATAGTGTGATGCTGTACCCCATAATGCTTTATGGGAATATGACTATTCATCCTATTTGTACACATATATCATTTTTGTACTTGAATATTGGCTGTATACTTGCTTGATTTCTAAATAAGCTTTGTAAGGCATTTGGTCAGCTTCTTTAGAAAGGAATTTGCAAAGGTAAGTGCCCAATCAAGAAGCACTTAAGGAACAATGGAGGAAAAATGGATCTTGGAATGCTCCAATCCACATAAGAAGTCTACTTGTGAACCATGACTGCTACCTGTAGTTCTGAGTCATGCATGGACATGTGACTTGCCCATGTGACTCCAAAACTCCATCTTGGAGCTGGACTTTGCATAGGAGAGAGGAGGGAGTCTCCACCCACAAGAGAAAGTCTACTTAAACGCCAGGAGACCCCTCCATTTGGTCTTCAGCTGGCTAAAGAGAGAGCCTCTCCACCCCCAAAGATACCTGAAAGAAACTGGAACAAAAGACAGTAATACAGGGGGTGTGAGTGATTGCTGGACCCAGACTAGCAGGAGACTAGTCTGTAAAAGGAAGCTTACTGGAACTGGTGAGGTGTTATTTGTATTAAGTTTCTTAGACATAGACTTCTGTGTTCTATTTTATTTTACTTGGTAATGCACTTTGTTCTATCTGTTACTACTTGAAACCACTTAAATCCTACCTTCTGTATTTAATAAAATCACTTTTTACTTATTAATTAACCCAGAGTATGTATTAATACCTGGGAGGGTGGGGGGAGGAAACAGCTGTGCATCTCTCTCTATCAGTGTTATAGAGGGCGAACAATTTATGAGTTTACCCTGTATAAGCTTTATACAGGGTAAAACGGATTCATTTGGGTTTTAGACCCCCTTGGGAGTTGGGCATCTGAGTGTTAAAGACAAAGACACTTCTGTAAGCTGCTTTCAGTTAAGTCTGCAGCTTTGGGGCAAGTAATTCAGACCCTGGGTCTGGGTTTGCAGCAGGCTAGCGGGTCTGGCTCAAACCAGGCAGAGCACTGAAGTCCTAAGCTGCCAGGGCAGGAAAGCAAAGGCAGAAGTAGTCTTGGCACATCAGTTGGCAGTTCCCAAGGGGGTTTCTGTGATCCAACCCATCACACATAGGTGGTAGTTTGACTTGTATATTTGGTGGGGGGGGGGCAACTCCAGTCAGGCCAATGGGGCCATGCATAGGGGGGCAAATTCTGCACCTGCCCGAGGCTTGCAGTTTGGGGGATCAATGCCCCTTCTGTCCCTCCCATACTATGCCCATGTGTAGCATGTCTACTCAGAACCCCAGCTTTCACACCCAGAAAATGCCATACCCATATGGGGAGATTGGCTTTGGGATGATACATTCTGGGGGGGGAAGAGACAAATGCTTAACGTTGTACACAGTATTATGAAACTGGTACATAATATTATGCTTGAGCCAGTGTGCTGTTCAAGCCAATGTAAGCTTCAGAACAGTCTGAAACTCACCTCCTAATAGCCTGGACGCATATTTATTTTGGACTTTCACTCATTCACCCCAACTGCATGAGAAGCTCCTGCTTTTAGATCCAACTCCCAGGTTCAATCCCAGCAGGTAGCCCAGCTACAGATGTTGTTACATGTGGTGAATTATACAAGGATTTCAGCTGCTATGGTCCTCTGATGTTCTGGACACGCTTCCCCATGTGTAAAGTCAGGGGGAGCGTACCCTGTATTTGCAGAGTGTGGATCTATTTGCTCCTCTGTTGGCTGGACTGCAAAAAGAGGTCTGGGTCTGCTACTGCATCCAAGTTAATGGACTGGTCCTTTAGCTCCAGCAGTAGAGGCTCAGACCTTCAGATCAAAGGTTTGGGGTTCATTGCCTGCAGGCTTCCTCACCAGAGTTATCATTACACCTGGAAGGAGCAGAGTTTCCTTAATCTAGATGGAGGGCTAAATTAAGCTACTCTACACAAAAGAGAGAAATCAAAGGGAAACTGAAGCAGTGGACATGTCTGACAATGCAAAGGCAAGCCACTGCTCCTGTGGTCCAGCATAAATATGCATGATAGATTTTAAGGTGAGAAGGGATCATTATGATCATTTACTTTGGCCTCCTGCACAGCACAGGCCATAAAACGGAACCCCAGTAATTCCTGATCAGAGGGACAGAGGCAACCTTTACACCAATTTGGCTCAGTAAATACCCCTTTTGTTGTTTATATCAGAAGTATCCTGAGAATCAGACAGTTGAGATGTACAACAATGTGACTCTAAGTCCTGTATTCGCACCCCAAACACTACTGCAATGATATTTGTATAAACTATGCCTTGTAAGATATCATATGCAAATGAGTCATTAATATTGTTGTAAAAGGTATGTGTTAACATTATATGTGAAGTTATGAATTCCCTCTGTATATTACTAGAACAAGTTTAAGACAAAGACACCCTAGACTTGAGGGAAGGATGGTAAACACATCTGTCCTAGATAAAGGAATATCTGTTTACCTCAATTTACATATTAGCTGTAAACAAAGCTCTCAAACTAAGTCAGCAGGGCGTGTTTGGAGCCTGAACTCAACAGAAAGAGAATTAACATGGTTCCTGAACCCTAGAGAGACACAGGAGAGTGAATCTCCCAGAGGCCTTTCTGACCTTAGGAACATAGACAATTCTTTGGAAATATAAGGGACAAAGAGAGACTCCATCTTTATCTTTCACCTAAGAAGACAAGGAAGACCATCACCGCTTACTCCTGTGGAAAGTCCGGACTGAGAGACAGTCAGCCATCTGGACAAAGAATAATCATAATATAAACTATCTTAAACAAAAACTGTATCTTGCTAGATTAAGTTTTAGACTTTCAGATGTATGTTTTAACTTTTACTTTGTGCTTGTAACCATCTGTACCTTTATTTCTTTGACTCGGCATCACTTAACCTATGTCCTTTTGTTAATAAACTTGTTTTACTTTTAATCTAAATCAACCTAGTGCTGTGTTTAAATTGAAGTTCTGGTTAATGTGGCAAGCTGCTGAGTACTGACTCTTTAAAGGAGCAAATAAACCTTATTATTTCTCTGAGTGGCCCAGGAGAGGACTGGACACTTCAGGGCAGGTGGTTTGGGGAAAATTTGGGACTGGAAGTGTGTTGGGGTCACCTTGGCAGGTGTAACCAAAGCTGGTGGAAACCAGAGTGGGGCTGTTGTTTTATAAGCAGGCTGCTGGGGTCAAAGCGCTGAACCAGAGCTGCACACGACACAGGTACTCAGGGAACTGCATGCTTGTCTGTGGGTAGTTGGTGTCCACTGAGATGTGAGCCAAGGCAGCAAAGCATTTTAAGGCACCCAAGGTTACAGAGCAGGTGGTGATACAACCCCTTACTGGTCTGGATTGCAACCCAGAACATGACAAACAGATTGTAAACTGATATGCCAAGGATACGTCTTTGGAGGACAAGATTAGAATTCAAAATGACCTTGACAAATTAGAGAATGAATCTGAAATTAACAAGATGAAATTCAGTAAAGCAAAGTCCTACATTTAGGAAGGAAAAATCAAATGCACAACTACAAAATGGGGAATAACTGGGTAGGTAGTAGTAAAAGGTCTGGGGATTATAGCAGATCACAAATTGCATATGAGTCAACAATGATGCAGCTGCGAAAAAGGCTAATATCATTCTGGGGTGTATTAACAGGAATGTCATATATAAAACACAAGAGGTAATTTTCCTGCTCCACTCAGCACTGGTGAGGCCTCAGCTGGAGTACTGTGTCCAGTTCTTGGTGCCATGCTGTAGGAAAGATGTGGACGTGTTTGAAACAGTCCAGAGGAGAGCAACAAAAAGTGCTTAAAGGTTTAGAAAAACCTGACCTATGGGGAAAGGTTAAAAAAAATGGGCATATTTATTCTTGTGAAAAGAAAGCTGAGGGAGGATCTGATAAATCTTCAAATTTGTTAAGGGCTGTTATAAAGAAGACGGAGAACAGTTGTGCTCCATGTCCACTAAAGGTAGGACAAAAAATAATTGGCTTAATCTGCAGCAAGGGAGATTTAGATTAGATATTAGGAAAAACTGTCTAACTATAAGGGTAGTTAAGTGCTGAACAGGTTTCCAAGGGAGGTTGCAGAATTTTAAGAACAAGCTGAATGAACACCTGTCAGGTATGGTCAAGCTTTATTTGGTCCTGCCTCAACACAGGGGGCTGGTCTTGATGATCTCTCAAGGTCCCTTCCAGACTGAAGATGATGTCCACATTAGCTATATAGATAGTGGTACACCCCAGGGCCTGGCCACTTCATTCTTCGATGAATAGAAGATAGTTACCACTCAAAGCTTGGTAGACCTCCTTGTTGCAGCTGAACAGGCAGTGTCATCCTGGTTGGGGACCAGAGCTAAGAAAGACAACCATACAGCAGCTGGACTAATCTCTTTGCGGAGTACATGCGGTGAGCTGGGTCAGCTATGGGATTAAGACCTCAGTTCTGGCCAGTGTCTGAATCAGGTGCCTAATAGTCATGTGACAACTGCCCAGCTGGAGGTGGTGTCTACTGTAAGAAAGGCTGCTGTTCCCACAGTGGGAGAGATAAAAGGGGCTGTGTCCTCTCCACAAAAGCCTGCAGAAAGATAGGTGTCTGGGCCTCCTGCCGGGGCATGAGCAGACAACTCTGCACCAAAGGGAGAGAGTCTGTCTGCAGAGCTCTGCACTGTGGGGCAGAAAGGACTGTCCATCCATTCTACTCCTCTGGGCTAATGGTCAAACCCTGCTGTTCAGGAGAGGAACAGCTCTCACATGGGAGGGCCAAAGGAACTGTTAATTTGTTTCATGTATAAATAAGACCGACACCACAAGAGGAGATTTTATTCTAAACACATGAGTGCAAATGTATTAATCTAAGAGCTAGAGGGGGATCTCAGGCAGCAAATGTGTGACAGGTAGGCCACTGCTATGAGATACCTACAAGCTACTAATTAAATCTCTAATTACATACGTTGACTACAATTTAAATTAAGATATTGTATAAAGAATGTTCCAAATGTAACCGCCCTTCTTTCCTAAATTCATCTTTAAAAAGGAGTCAGTTGCCTAAAATCCTGTGATCTGGTAAAATCTCTCCTACTTTTGAGTCCTGTGGTGCCAGGCATTGGTGGGAAACACTGTACTTGAAAGCCAATACGATACCAGCTTCAGCTTTGAAAAGCTTCTCCCTGTTGATGCAACTGTCACAGGAGTTGTCACTGTTACTCGGAGGCCTATTGACATATTAGAATAAATATCATTTATAAATGAAATGAAGGGGTACCAAGTGCATCTAATGACTTTGGTAAATGTGACGGTCTTTGCATTTCAGCAATAATATCCACACAATCTGCGTCTGAGTTACTTTCATGTGCGTCAGTCAGTGCTATTGCTAGGTTAATGCAGCACTTACTCAGTTTGATATCTCTAGCGGTTTTTTGTTTCTTAACCCCATACAGGAATCCACCTGCAGCTTTATGTTCACTGAAACACACAATGCGTTAATGTACATGCCAGGAAAACACTGAAAATTCAAACCCTAAATGTCTTGTCTGTGTCCTTTACTAGTTCTCCTTTCAATTAATAATTTATTAGACATTTAAGTTATCAGATGCAGACTAAAAGCAGTTTTGGAGTAATTGACAAACAACTCTTACACAAGTTTTTTTTGTCCCCAAGTGTACTTTCCCATGTTCTCTCCCTTGTGTTTAGATAGCCTGTTATTCTGGACAGACGTGGCTGCTGATAACTTTGCAGATAAGGGTTTTGCATGAGTATGCTACTCTAACTCCATCAGACCATGCTAAATCACTAATTTTACCTACTTATGAAGATCTTATACAGCCAATTCTATACCTTAGGCACTTCCTCCAATCTATAGCTGGGAAATTAAAATCTCCCATAATCACATAATTCGCTAGTGGTAGGGCCCAGATACTCCTGGATGTGATAGCTGACAGATTTCTTCCACCAAATAGTCACCGAACAAAGAAGAGGTGATGCCATTTTAGATCTAATATTGCTAAATAGTGAGGACCTCATACAAGAACTGATTGTACAGGACAACCTGGGTTCAAGTGATCATGAGCTAATTCAGTTTAAACTAAATGGAAGGATTAACAAAATAGGTCTGCAAATAGAGTCTTTGATTTCAAAAGGGCAAAGTTTAAAAAATTGAGGGAGGTAGTTAGGTAAGTGGACTGGACTGAAGAACTCAAGGATCTGAATGTGGAGGAAGCTTGGAATTAGTTTCTGCAACTTTGATTTAAAGTATCTGACGCCTGTATCCCAAGCAAGGGGGGGAAATTTGTAGGGAAGGTCGTCAGACTAAACTGGATAAAAAGGCATTTCAAACAGGTTATTAAGAGAAAGCAGAAAGCCTATAAGGAATAGAAGAAGGGATGGATCAGCAAAGAAAGCTACCTCTTAGAGTCAGAAAGTGTAGGGGAAATATGAGAACTGCCAAAAGCCAAGCAGAGTTGAACCTTGCAAAGGAAATTAAAACCAATAATAAAAGGTTCTTTAGCCATATACATAAAAAGAAAATAAGGAAAGAAATGGTACTGCTAAACTGAGGATGGGGTGGATATCAAAGATAATATAGGCATGGCCCCCAAACCTCAGTTTTTAATAAGACTAATGAAGAGCTTAGAGGTTGTTGCAGGGTGGCTAATGGCAATGAGGATATGGAAGTAGAAATTACCACATCTGAGATGGAAGTCAAATTCAAACAGCTTCATGGGACCAAACCAGGGGTGCCTGGATAATCTCCATCCAAGAATATTAAAGATTATGGCTGTATTACAGGAGTAGGTGGGTAAGGTTCTGTGGCCTGCAAGGTGCAGGAGGTCAAACTAGATGATCATGACTGTCACTGCTGTCCTTAATGTCTATGAGTCTATAACTCCACTAGTAACCACCCTCTAGCTGGACAGTTCACGTTTCAGTATGACCCACTGTAGTTTCCCGTTTAGCCAGTTCCTTATCCAACTTTCAGTTCTTGTATTAATCCCCATTTTCTCCAATTTAACTAATAATTTCCCATGTGGAACTTTATCAAATGTATCACTGAAATCCAGGAAGATTAGCTCTACTTCACTTCTTTTGTTCAGAAAATTAGTTATCTTGTTAAAGAAAAAGATCAGGTTGGTCTGGCGTGATCTACCTTTGGTAAAACCATATTGTATTTTATCCCTATTACCATTTTACAAATGTGTTAAACTGCAAATACTGTAACCTTAACACAAGCCCATCAAATAATAACCCCTGTAGGATAAGTATAAACATAAAGAATTTGAGTTAGTTTAAATTTGGTTAAGAAAAAAACATATTTGATTTATAGTTTTTGGCTAGTAGGGAGAAGGCCCAATCAGCAAATAAAAGAAGGCCGTGAGAATAATAAATCTGATTACCTGTAGTGTGGGAAGGATATATGGTTCCAAACGTAATTAATAAAATAAAGAACTGCAGTAACAAGATTGTGACGCATGGCTAGAAAGGGTTAAACAGCTTGCAGGCTGAATGACCCAAAGCCCACCTTTAAAGTCATGTTAAAAAGGTACACACATGATAATTAGGGCCATTCTAACTGCAGTAACAAGACAAAGAAAAATGGTCTTAAAAGAAACAAACCCAAACCCTTCCCACCTTTCTGCTGGTAAGCAGGGAGGTGGGGGAGAAGATAAGAAAGGAAAGGCCTTGGGAAGAAAAGAGGTTGTAAATCTTATCTGGATTAAGACTGGAAGTAAGGGTGAATTGTCTCAAATTGGTTTTTATCTGAAGTCAGTAATTGGCCATGCAGCGGCAGGCACCAGCACTCCAAGTGCCTGCCTGGGGCGGCAAGCCGCGGGGGGCGCCCTGCTGGTCCCCTGCGAGGGCTGTGCTGGAGGTCCGCCAGTCCCGCGGATTCGGCAGCAATTCGGCGGCGGGTACGCCGAAGCCGTGGGACCGGCGGACCTCCCGCAGGCATGCTGCCGAATCCATGGGACCGGGGTCCTCCGGCAGGCATGCCGCCAAAGGCAGCCTGCCTGCCGTGCTTGGGGCAGCAAAAAAGCTAGAGTCGCCCCTGTGGCAATGACATCACTTGTTTGTAAACAGGTATAAAAACTCTTAAAGGGTTCATTGCTAATACCTGTCTGACCAAATTGGAGCCAACCAATATGGGTGTAAGCACCTATGGTTTAGTCTGTTTGTAAGTATCTTGATCAAATGCTTATAAATGTTTTCTTACTGTTTGGATGTAGTAAATTGTTTAGTTAGGCTTTTTAGGCACGTTTAGAGCAATTGTATAAATACCATTTGGCCTTTGGATTTAATAAAGGAACTTGTGGTTAAATTAGTGTTTAGTGGTTTCCCATATTAATATTAATAATTTCAAATATTAATAATTGCAACAACCTCTAATCAACATCCTATTCTCTCAAACCCATCAATAATCCTGTCAGTCAGTCTGTCTATCAATACATCTCCTCCCCAAATGGCCAAAAAGAACAGAGGACTTTGCTGCATACCTGGAAAGTTAACAAATCCAGAATCAGGCAGACCAAGTAGGGGAGTAAGCTCCAAAGTCAAGGATGCTCCATAGATTCATAGATTCTAGGACTGGAAGGGACCTCGAGAGGTCATCGAGTCCAGTCCCCTGCCCGCATTGCAGGACCAAATACTGTCTAGACCATCCTTGAATGCCATATGCCCTGTGAGCAGCTCACTCCTTTCTTTAAATCAAGGGTGCTCCAGTTTAGCACCTCAGACCATTTGCAACTGTGTTAGTATTAGAAAATAGAAAGGTGACTTCCTCTGTGTACAGAGCACTTTCACAGCATGTTTTCCTCCAGGACCAACACTGCAGATCAGACATACCTCTGCAGGTATCTCAAGAGCTTCATGCCTTCAATCTTACACTCCAGCAGGAGTCAGCGAGGTTTCAAAGTTGTTCAAATGTGAGACTCCAAAGCTTCTCATCTGCTCATGGATGATGAAAATACGACCTGTATAAGACAGAAATAAACACAGAGTGACAACTCATGAAAACAATTTAGCAATATTGTGCTTGGATTGTCCCCTCATTAACACCTGTCCTCTGCAGTGAGTGAAGGAAATATCATAATCTCTATGCTCTTGCATGATGACATCAATCAGTTTTTCCTCACCTCAGGCTATGTCTACACTAGTCACTGAACACACATCCATGTGCATTGTTGTACCACCACTCCCCCATGGTCCGCATCTGAACCCCTGAAGTACATGCATGGAGTGCGCACAGCAAGAAAGCTAGCATGCATGAGGGGCACAGGTATGTACACGCCTCCACTGTGGCACAATCCCATATGCTACTATGCAGTGTGAAAGGGGACCGGGGGCATGTACCAGGTTTCAAATTTCAATAGTCCTCAAGGCCCATTCCCACAATGCATTGGAACCTTTTCTGCCTGATCCTCATCCAGTGCCTCTGGCCCTCCACTATCAGTGGTAGCAGTGAGCTGTGCTGAGCACTTCAGAACAGTTTTCCTCTACACTCTGGTCAGTGCAGGTTAGCAGGGATCACGTTCACAGAGCAGCCACTTGGTCCACCAAGCACATCCAAGCGCTGATAAAGGTGCGCTCAGAATACATCGTCCTCCATGACTTTGCCTGGAGCAGCAGGAACATTCATTTGTACTGGGAGACTTCATGGAGGCTGGAGGAGGTGGGCATTCACCAGACACAGGCTGAGTGCTGGGAACAGATGAAATCCCTGAGCCTCCTGTTCTGAAAGGTGAAGGACTTGAACAGTAACTCCGGGAGGGACCCTTGTATATGTCCATGCTATAATGAGAGGGACCAGGTTCTCTCCAGGGCTCCGGTACAGAGCCTGAAGTGACTTATAATCTCCTCCTCAACCTTGTTGGCCTCATCAGGCCAGGAGCCAGCAGGGACCTTTGAGGAAGACCCAGGAGAGCCAGAGGAAGAGGAGTGTGTGATTTAGCACCTCTACCTAGTAAAACCGGTTGAACAAAGCCCGCACCCCAAAGGAGCCCAAGGAGGATCCTGAGCTGTGGTAGGAACCAGAATCCAAGGCTGATAATTTTTACAATGGACCCTGCTTCTGCCCCTCAAATATCTCCTCTTGCTCTGGTGCTACATGCCTGAAGCCAAGCCCCACTCCGCTCCACCCCTAAATTGTCCCCAAGCAAGACATGGCTAAAAATGAATGGTTTTCTGGAAATCCCATGTTATGCATTTAGTGGAAGCTATAACAAAGATTATTAATGAACTATGTCCTTGACTACCTTCCTCAAGGATAGATCCTGGGACCAACATTATTTAACATTTTCATTATTGACCTTGGCACAAAAAATGGGAGTGTTCTAATAACATTTGAGGATGACACCAAGTGGGGAGGTATTGCCAATATGGAGCAGGACTGGAATATCATACAAGAAGATTTGGATGAACTTGTAAACTGGAGTAAAGAAATGGGATGAAATTTAATAGTGTAAAGTGCAAGGTCATGGACTTAGGGTCTAACAATAAGAATTTTTGCTAGAAGCTGGGGACATATCAATTGGAATGACAGAGGAGGAGAAAGACCTGAGTGTATTGGTTGATCACTGGATGACTATGAGCTACTGATGTGAAAAAGGCTAATGAAATCCTAGGATGCATCTGAAGATGTATTTCCAGTAGAGACAGGGAAGTGTTAGTACCATTTGTCACGGAGTCACCGGGCGATGCTCTGGAACTACTCCATACGAAGCCAGTCAGGACTCTGGGGGAGCCTCCTCTCTGTGAGCAGACTATCTCCAGGGCAAGAAGCTTACACAGCTTCAACCTTCCTGGGTCTGACCTCGGAGCATTCAGCATCCCCTTCTCACACCGTGCGCTTCCCCCAGCGAGTCCACACAGGCGGAGCTCCTGAGGAAGCCAGAGGGCCCTGCACCCCACCTCCGCAGTCAGACGTGACTCTCGGCCAGCCAGTAAAACAGAAGGTTTATTAGACCACAGGAACACAGTCCAAAACAGAGCTTGTAGGTAGAGAAACCAGACCCCTAAGTCAGGTCCATCTTCGGGCCAGGGAGACCAGACCCCGAGTCTAGGCCTCCCTCTCTTTCCCTAGCCAGATCCAAACTGAAAAACTCACCATCCCCTCCTCTGGCCTTTGTCTCTTTCCCGGGCCAGGAGGCCACCTGCTCTCTTTGTTCTCCAACACCTTCAGCTGGCACCTTTGCAGGGGAGGGCCCAGGTCATCAGTTGCCAGGAGACAGGGTGTCGGCCATTCTCTGTGCAGACACCATCACACTGGCCCTCTAAGGCTCTGCAACAATCACACACCCTTATCCCACTACCTAGATACTTAAGAAATGCATAGGGGAAACGGAGGCACCCACACAGTATTCAGAGAAAACATCCAGAACATTCCCACTTCGTCACACCATTATACAAGGCACTGGTGAACCCTCATATGGAATGCTGTGCGCAATCCTGGCCTCCCATGTTTAGGAAAGATTAATTCAGACTGGACCAGATACAGAAAAGGGCTACTAGGATCATCTGAGGAATGGAGAACCTACTTTACAAGAGGAGACTTCAGGAGCTTGGCTTGTTTAACCAAATGAAGGCTGAGGGGAGGTATGATTGCGCTCTATAAATACATCAGAGGGAGAAACACTGGGGAGGGAAAGGACATATTTAAGTTAAGGGCCAGTACTGGCACAAGAACAAATAGATACAAACTGGTCATCAACAAGTTTAGGCTTGAAATTAGATGAAGTTTCTAATCACCAGAAGAGTGAAGTTCTGGAACAGCCTGCCCAGGAGAGCAGTGGGGTCAAAAAACCTAACTGGTTTCAAGACTGAGCTTGATAAATTTATGGAGGGAATGGTATGATGAGATTGCCTACAATGACATGTGACCCATTGTTGTTTAGAGCAAGCTCTGTAAGGCTGTTTCACTGGGAAAAGGTCCCACGGACCCGTAGGGCCCTGAGCCCCAAGAGAAAGAGGTAAGGGGATAAGAACATCAGAATGGCCATACTGGGTCAGACCAAAGGTCCATTTAGCCCAGTATCCTGTCTTCCGACAGTGGCCAATTCCAGGTGCTTCAGAGGGAATGAATACAACAGGTAATCATCAAGTGATCCATCCGCTGTCGCCCATTCCCAGCTTCTGGCAAAATACTTAAATTGACCAGGTTTTGCCCTGAGCCCCGTACGGATAAGGGTGGGTGCCTTATGCCCTGAGCCTATGGAAGAGAAAGGGTGGGAGTGCCTAAATTAACCAGACTGTGCCTTGAGCCATCGATAGGGTAAAGGCGGGATGCCCTAGATTGTGCAGGTAACACTTAGGTCCGGGAAGGCAAAGGGAATCCTTTGGTTGTCCAAGGAACATCAGAGCAGTCCTTTCTCCCTGTGAACATAAATGTGTTTTTACCTGGTGCCTGCTATCTGGCCTCCCACTGCTCCGATCCGTGCTGCAGAAGCTGGGAGAACCAGAAGTGGGTGAAGGATCAGATTCAGTGGCTACACAAACACCGTGTTGTGTCTCTTTGCAATCGAGAGGCAAGTGGCTTGCAGTGCTCATCATAAAGTTCCAGGAACAAAATGAAGTTGTGGTGTGACTTTCTTTCCTTGTCTCTTTCACATCTGCTTGCTGGACACAGCGGATGGATTTTCTGGCAATGCAGTGGGATTAGCGAGGTGGGTGAGCATTTTTAGTGGTTTGGTTTTCCTCTTCCATGGGAACTCCATCTGCTAGCTTAGAATACAGTCTATTTCCTCTTGAATTGCCTCCCATTGCTGTAAGCATATTTTAAGCTGGTTCTTCATATTCAACAACAGCATGAATGTGGTTGATTCATCTTCACAGGTGTCCAATCCCCTCCATTCAGCAATATGTAGACGGGTGATCTTTAGCAGAACATCTCCTTTAGGTGAATCACAATGACACTTGTGACTGGCACAGAATTCTACTGTGCTCCATTCAGCATTTCTTTGATGGAAATTATGGTAGGTTTAATTTCCCATAGTATATTCTACACGCTCTTCCATCTTAGATTAAATTTTGCCTCAAATCCCTCTTAATCAAGGAAATTCCCCATTTTGCTTGTGGTGGAGTTAGCCAATTCTTCCACTTAATTATTTTTTTCCCAGCAGCCAAAAAATTGTTGCTTTATAAAATAAACCAAGACATAGACCAGAACCTACCTCCCCTTTGTCAGTGTCACTTGAGCTCAAGAAATGCATTCACAAAGTTTTAAAAACCACTATTGCTAAAACAATTCTATAGCCAGTACATTCAGCCACAGAGCCTCTGGGGACTAAGAGTTTTTTCTGATCTGTCTCAAGAAAAATGTAGACTACTTTTGTACGTTAATCAGAAATCAAAATAATGTTTTGGGAGGATCAAAGAAGGTTGTCATTATTCATAACAAAAATTCTGATATAAAATACATCATCTAGTAGTTGTTTGATTAATTATCCAAAGTAAAAACAATCTACATCTTCATATACAATATGTAAAAACCAAATATAAATCACATAGGATTTAAGCTGTAATGTTAATCTGGTGAGCAAGATAACTGTTTCTAAAAGAAGTTAGCTCATAAAACTTAAGATAGCAGAAACACAGCTAATCATTTTTAAAACATTTTACATTTCAGAGGATTCTTACTCCCATCTCTTATCTAGTTCACCAATGACATCACAAAGTTATCACTGTATCCAGCTGTGAAGTCAGCACTGCCACAAAAATGTGAAATGAATTGGGAAGCAGATATTATGATAAATTGCAATTGTGCTATATCAAAAAGAAAAGATTTCTTTTGAGACATCCATATTAAAGTGACAGCTACATGCCAAGAAATATAGCACATTTTCAAACCGCTTTGCTGTGTAGAAATTGAAAGATGAAGCCAGATCTTATCTAAAACTGAAGAAAACAGGCCTGGTTTCCAGACTAGATGACAAGTGCACATGACAGTTTTCAGTTTTGCTCTGGATATGGTTATGAGCTTGCATAAAAAAGAACAAAAATAAGAGAGTTTATTTATTCAGTAACACTTGAAGAAGACTTCCCAAGTGCCAAAAACCTGTCCTCTGACCTGGAGTCAGAGGACAGGTTTGACAATCTTGATTTGGGGCCTCAGCCTTCTCCTATTGACTTCAATGGAAAGTTGAAATGCTGGTCAATTGATTTGCACTTTAAAGATGCAACCAGTTGTTAAAATTAGAGACTTCCTATGCAATGAATTAGTAAATTACATCTAAAGCAATAAAATGTACATTGTACATTCAGTTATGGAAAGATGTGTACTTCACCCAAAGTCCAACAAATACAAAATAAATTTCCCTTTAATCTTTTAAAAGGCTTTTCTTCAATATTTTCATGACAGCTATCTTAAAGCAAGCATCACCTTTTTATATTTTTTTCTGCCTGGTATAAGATAGTAGTAAGCCTTCATGACATGCTCAAAAGGGGAAGCAATAAGTGTTTTGCATTTTCATTTCCCTTCGGAATGTTATTCCAAGAGAAATTAATACATTCAATCTTCCCTCAAGAGAAATCAGGGAGATGTTTTGGTGAGTTATTTTCTATCTGCACACGTCTATTTATGTGTTTTGCTCTTTAGGGAACAAAACTCAACAGACCAATATGAAAGGTACCTTGACAATTGAGAAGACAGAATGTCCATAATTTAATAGACTGAATTAGGTTTTTATCTTAACTTCTGAACAGTGCCAGATACATAAAACCAATATGAAAAATTCATAAGAAGTCTGTCCTATCATGAGCGTTTGTATGTGTTTTAAGAAAAGAGAACCTAAATAAGCTAAATGCTTCCTTCAGGTAGACACACATAATTTCTGTTCACTTCAGTGGGAGTTGCACATGGTTCATATTGCATATGCAGGACACCATTGCATTTAACTTCTCGGCCTTATGCTTCAGGGAATAAAATGATCATCAGCTGGGATCAGGATTCCCTCCGCTAATAGGACAGAAATGCATAGCTGACTACGTGGAATTTTACAAGGACAATTCTCCATCTGGCAGTGGCCTCTGATACCCTTTCTCTGGGTTCTCAGAGAGGCCACTGCCTCAGGTGGAATGTTAGACTGGGCTGGAACAGAAGACTATTCATCAGATTAACTGGACCATGTTTGCTGGAATGGCAGGTCTTGTTTTCTTGTTCGCTATTTTTATTCGGTTTTAATAGTTTAAAGTTTTTTAAGTAGGTGAAAGCCAGTGCTGTTAGAAACTGTGGAAGTTGAGCCAAGTAACCCACCATCTGCTGTCTCTCTTATGCAACCAATTAAATTGTTGTATGAAAATTAGCTGTAGAGTAAGGTGGTTGGTTGAGTTACCTCTGATATCATAATGGCCTGGGACTCTTGGTACCACATAGATACATGCCTTGCTGTAGCTGAAAGCCTGTGCTGTTGCATGGCTGTAATTTGTAAAGTCAAAATTGCTGAGAATTTGAAAATTGGACGGTAACAGACTGTGAATCCCAGTGATGACATAACCTGGTGACATTCTGAACAAAAAGAGCCCTCACCATTAGAAATTTTTTAGGGGTCTGCAAATGAAAAAAAGTTGAAAACCACTGTATTATAGAGATTGTTTGCTAGTGAAGAGGTATAGCACCTTTCTAGTGAAAGTACATAGTACAGTATGGTTTAACAAAGAATATTTATACCCCTTAATCAAAAGTGTAATTAACTGAAACCATTATTTCATCAATGAGTCATTTGAGCCCATGAAGGAGGTAGCTAATATTTTTGTCTTAACTCTTATAGGGGTAAAAACAATTGAATGGACTTGAATTTATAACTGAAACATTGCATTTGAAGCACTCTGGGTAATTAGAAGTATTCTTGAGCTATACATTAATCAGGGCAAGGATATCAGAGGGCAGTCCTGTGCAACATCACTTCCAACTATTTATTTTAAAAGGCGAGATAAGCCATGTAACAGTGCACTGGTAGGTACTGGAAATAACTGTTTGCTAGAATGAGGCATTTTTTTCAATATCTAATTAAGGTTGTGTCACTTGCTAGAGGTTTGCCCTGTCATGACAACAGACTTAAAACAGTCCTTCCCAGTAGAGTTCCTGTCCTTAAGGTATCTCTGGTTTGCAAGTTGCAGCTTGTTTCTCAGCTATGTTGAGATGCCAGTGTAGGCAGAGAAGGAAAATAAGGTAGGGTTTGTATCCTTTTCAAGAAATGAATACTTAGGTCAGGTCTACACTACTGCTAAGTCGATCTAACTTGCATCACTCAGGGGTGTGAAAAAGACACCCCCCGAGCATAGGTGCTGGAACTAGAGGTGCTGGGCATGTTGCCACATCCCCTGGCTTGAAGTGGTTTCCATCATACAGTTTACAGTTTGGTTCAATGACTCTCAGCACCCCCACTATACAAATTGTTCCAGCACCCTGCCCCTGAGCGATGCAAGTTACAGTAACCTAAGCACTGTCACACCGGCAGTGTGCTCTCCCACCGACATAGCTTCCACCTCTCGTGGAGGTGGAGTAAATATACCGACGGGAGAGCGCTCTCCCATCAGCATAGAGTGTCTTCACCAGACACGCTACAGTGGTGCAGTTGCGTCGATGTAACACTTCTAGTGTAGACCTGCCCTTAGAGAAAACAACATGAACAGTTAAAGCCCAGATCATACTTCTTATGAGGTTTGCAAAGGTAGCTCTCAACTTCAACGCTCACTCATGTGAATAGTCCCACACAAGTCAGAGGGCACTTATCACCATAATACAAAAGCGCTAACAGAGTTTTAGCCAATTGTTGCAGTCCCAGTTTCTTCCAATAAACATAAAGTGGTTGGAAGTAGATGGCATTCCCAGCTTGCTCTGAACAGAGGAGCCACACACTAGGTATGGTCCAATGCTACTTTCTTGTGGGTTTGTCCTTTATTGTTAACTTAAATAGGCTGATGTTTGTTTTGTTCTAAAGTTCAGCCTCCCCAAGCTTGGCTGTTCCTAGATTTTTTTTCCCTGCAGGACCTTCTCTTTCTCAAAAGCTAATTCTCACTGCCTCAGAGAATCACCAGTTCCTCATATCCTACTGGGAATGAACACAATCCAGCTGCCAGCATGAGTTACTATACATTTTTATGTTGGGTTCTACCTATTACAGGTACTGGGACGGGCAGGTCTATGCCTGTCCAAAACTACCACCTCCTATGTTAGGTTCTAACACCTGAATTTAGGGTGCCTCAAGAGAGGAGCTCTGTATACTTTAGCGGAGTCCTGGGGCATGCCATTTCCTTACACGGCTGTTGTAGGGGGAAGCAGCAGAAACAAATGATAAATAAAATAAACCACGCTACAAATTCCAGTCATGCATTCCTTTTAAATGGATAATTGACAAATCATGCTTTATCGGTTTCAAGAGTATCCATGCACATCATTGACCACAGGAAGAGGTATTGTTTGGTCTTGCATTTGGGAGTCCTTTCCAATTAAAAGCAAATCACTGAAAGAGACTTTCAAATTGGTTTCATTGAAGAAGAAGAAATGAAGGAGCTACTTGAGATTTGACAATAGCTGAAATGATTTGAAATCATGAAAGGCGAGAGATAACATTTAATTAACATTGGTAAAAATAGAACATTGCTTTGAATTTACGCAAGTTCTCTCGCTGTTCTATCTATTTGCAATGTCCTTTCTTTAAGTCTTTCTTTCTAAAGAAAACTGTAGCAGCCCGCCTCTTCTACAAATATTACAGCCAAAGCTCTGGTAGCATTTCCATTGTAAAATTTCTTTTTTCAGAGCTCAGCTGTAAAATTTGTTCCAAGCTGGGTTTTGCAACATAAGGTCAGGGTCACACAGAGGTTTTTGGTGGGCCTGGGGCAAAATCTGAAACTGAAGCCCCTCCCCCTTCCAAAAAAAAATTACCACTGGGGAGAGGCCAGGGAGAATGGGTGTTGGAGAGTGATCCCGGACTGGACTCACCCCTCCTAGGTGACTTGTAACTGTCAATAGTGCAGGAGTGTCACAATTTAAAGGTTAGGGGGTCATGGTCTGGCCCACATGTCACCTCTGCTGCCTACCCATCAGCCCTTTACATGCTCCCCTCCTCACTGTTCTCTCCCCGCTTTGCCCCTTTGCCCCCCACTAGCCCACTACTCCTCTATACCCCTGTCATAAACATACAGCTAAGGGTAGCATAAAATCCCTCTTTACCCTGTAAAGGGTTAATTCCTCTTTTACCTGTAAAGGGTTAAGAAGCTCAGATAACCTGGTTGGCACCTGACCAAAAGGACCAATAAGGGGAGAAGATACTTTCAAATCTGTGGGGGGAAGGTTTTTGTTTGTTTTTTTTGTTTTGCTCTCTCGGAGTCAGCAAAGGAACCAGGGCAGGGTAAATACATCTCCCTAAGCCATATCTGGACTAAGCATCTAGTATTGCAGAAATAGTAAGTAATAGCAAAGAAATGCGTTAGATTATTTTTTGTTTTAGCTTGTAAATTTTCCCTGTGCTAAGAAGGAGGTTTTATCCCTGTTTTTGTAACTTTAAAGTTTTGCCTAGAGGGGAAATCCTCTGTGTTTGGAATCTTTTTGTTACCCTGTAAAAAGTTATCTTCCATCCTGATTTTACAGAGGTGATTCTTTTATCTTTTTTTTAAAATAAACTTCTTTTAAGAACCTGATTGTTTTTCAGTGTCCTAAAGACCCAGGGGGGTTGATCTGTGCTCACTTTGTAACCAGTTGGTTAGGATATTATTCTCAAGCCTCCCCAGGAAAGGGAGTGTAGGGGCTTGGGGGGATATTTTGGGGGGAGGTAGGGCTCCAAGTGGCCCTCCCATAATGTTTGTTTAAATCACTTGGTGGTGGCAGCGATCAAGGACAAGGTGGAACTTGTGCCTTGGGAAAGTTTTAACCTAAGCTGGTAAAAATAAGTTTAGGGGGTCTTTCACGTGGGTCCCCACATCTGTACCCCAGAGTTCAGAGTGGGGAAGGAACCCTGACAACCCCCCTGGCGGGGCATGTCCCACTCCCAGCGGTGTATGGAGACCCAGCCCCCTCCTTCCTCCCCTGCTGCCTCTGGCTGGGCATGGGGCACTGCCCATGAGGAGCTGAACCCTGCATGTGCCAAAGCCACCCAGAGCCCTGCGCAGCACCAGGTGGACATTATACCGGCCCGGGGGAGCCTCTCAACCCCTCAGATAAGCACTGGAGGAGGGAGGGGAAGTGATTTCCAGCCCAATCTGCAGGCTCCCCAGGGGCTTAGCATCCTCTTCTCTCTCTCTCTCTCTCTCTCTCTCTCACACACACACACACACACACACACACACACACGCTGTTCCGGGTCCTGGCCCCAAGGAGTGCGGGACTGCCCCATCTCCATGGCGCCCTCCCCCGCTAAGCCACCTCTGGCTGGGCTCCTGGGCTGCTGAAGCCTCGGCAGTCAAGTTCCCTGGGGCTCTGGTGCACAATGCCTCCTTAGTGCTTAACCCCTTCCTGCCTGCGCTGCAGCCAGGGGACAGGAGGCAGCTGGTTTATGTCGGTGGCCAGCAGCAGCATGGAGGTGTTAGCTGCCTTTCCGTGCTGTGCGGGCAGGAAGGGCCGGGAGCTGCTTCCAGCCGCAGGGGGGAGGGAGAGGGAAGGGATGATCTTTGCAAAGACACGGGCCAGGTCATCCCTGCCTCACTCCTCCCTCTGCGTCTGGAAGCAGCTCCTGTCCCTTCCTGCCCGCACAGTGTCAAAAGGCTGCTGCTGGCCACGTTCGGGTGTGAACCCTCCCTGGCAGAAATCTGGGGGGCACGTGACCCTGCCTGCTCCCCCACGAGTCACCTCTGTAACAGCGGCGGCTGGGCTCCTGTCCCACAGGTCTGGGTCTGGCTCTCTGCTCTGGGCGTTGCGACCTGGCCTGCACAGTTGCAGCACCACTCAGGTTTGGCACAGCCATGCTCCCCCCCCCCCCCCAAATTTCAGTGTGTGGCATTGCAACCCATCGCACAGGATCGCAATGCCACTCCGGTTTGGCATGGCTGCCCCTTTGTCATGATGGAGGGACCACCAGGCACCCTACTCATACTCTCTAGTCCCCTGTTTACACATCCAAAGATCACATTAGCCCTTTGGCCATAGTGTTGTACGAGGAGCTCCTGTTCAGCTGATTATCAACCACGACCCTTCAGTTATGTGGCATAATGTATTTGCAGAAGTTACAGAGGAAAACCTTTAGAAACTGCAAATGCAGATGTTTTCTGGAGCCAGCTTTTGGGCCACGAAGCTCACAGCTGTCAAACTGTGGCCTTTTGATCAGGAATTCGAGTAGGGAGGAGTTGGGGCAGAGCAGTCCCCCTCCACTTCCTGGTTTCGATAAGCAGTGCTCCTCTGCAGCTCCCGCTCCCCTTTTGGGTGGTGTGGTGGGAGCTCTCTCTCCCTTAGCCACCTCATCGAACATAAGGAGATGTCAGGGCTTATCTCATTTTTCCTTCGGGGGTCGAGGGGGAAATGACTTCCTTGTAAAGTTAGACTTAAACTGGTCCATAGGATGAAAGCTTCTCATTGAACCTTCCTGGAACTCATAGGTTTTCAGTCTTCTCCCAACCTCTTACAAAGGGCTCCTTAGGGTCTGCTGTCAACCGATGGCCAGAGGCCCCTCAGTTTTCAGAAGATCCCAACATCAGTTAGCAGCTGCATATGCTGCTGCTGCTGGCACTGGGACTGCTGCATGTTCCCAGGGGGCTGGATCTTCTGCTGGGCAGCCCATGTGACTTCTTGCCACAAAGAAGGGCCACTCAGAGTGTGACGGGCAGCGTGGAGCAAGCTCCAGACTCAGAGCGAGGAATTGCGACATTCTAACGAACTGGACTACAAGCAAATCCCAGCTCTGCCATTTGACTAAGGCCTCAGGGGGAGTCATCACCTAACCTTTGTGTTTTAGTTCATCCGCTACTCGAATGGGGAGTGATGCTTATCTACCTGACAGGGTGTAGAGGTGATTAGTTAATGTCTGAACAATGCTGTATGTGGGTTTTCTGATGAACACAAACCCTCCTGTGGCTGAGTGACTCCCCAGTTTATTTTGACAATTGTTCTTTGCATAACAACTTATGCTTTAGTCATCCACAAGTCTTGAGGCTCTATGAGGGGGTAACTGGATGAAATATAGTGACCTGTGAGATACAGGAGGGCAGACTAGATGATCTAATGGTCCCTTCTGGCTTATCCCCTGTGAAATGCTGGCAACTAGGCATGGACCCCAAGATAAGCAGCTGGTCTCCAACACTCCATTAGCAATCTGAGATGTGTGTGTGTTGGTCAGGGTGAACCTGAAGATCTCTCCTTCCCCCACACACAGACACACACACACACACACCTGAATTTTGCCTGAACTGCCTACAGGTTCCCCTTTTGGCTACTAGAGGCCACTGTGACACAAAGTAGCCAAAGCTGCTGCCTCTAGTACCATGGTGCCCTGATGTGCTCTGAGGAGGAGAGTCTGTAGCAGGCAAAACACAGGAGATTTGTCCCCTCCCCTAGTTTGTGTTACTGCAGGAGTCATAGGTAGCCTACAAGCTGGAGGAAGGGGGCAGCTGCTGGATCCTACCACAGGATTGAGGGATAGGAGGCTTCAAGGGGGAGCGGGGAAGGCTGTGGAAGGAGGAGTGAGTTGGGCCACAAGCAGCTATGTGTCTATGTGAGCACATTTTGTATGCAACTGAGGTTGTGTTTGCAGTCTGCAGTTGTCACCCACACATTGGAAGCTCAAACACCAAGAGGCACAGCAACAAAACTGTATTCTATTTTGTCACTCTCATGAGTTTTGAACTCAGGGTTGGCAATATAGCACACTTATATCAAAGATGTATTATGTCTGGGAGTACCCTAAAGAGTCCTCCTTAGGCCAGTGCTGTGTATAATGGGTGTTATGGGCATGAAATTATTTCATGGGGCCACTGAAAAATGCTAAGTCTGGGCCTTTTGAGGATGACAGTTGTGTTGCCATAAAAGGGTAAAAGCAAATTTTTGTTAGAAGCCCCTTTGTATTACAGTCGAGAGGAAACATTATGAAATTAGTCAATATTGTAAATGATGGTTTGATGGGAGTTTGAGGCAGCGTGATACCATGAATATCAATTTTGTTTGAAACAGTGGATGATAATGAAAACTTTTCATTTAGTAGTGACTCACGTGTAATATACTGCTTTTCCTTTGATAGGAAATGATGTGTGAATGAAATCTATAGTTGCTATGATTAGTTGTTGCTGATCTTTAAAGACAAAGTGAAAAAAGTGGGAAGTGCGTCAATTTATCAACAAGCAAATCGCTCAGCTACCAGAAGTAATGTGGATCTAAATAAAAATGATTATAATGAATCACTTCCCTGAAGTATAATTTAGCTTGTATTTAGTACTGAGTAGGTAAAGCTTTGGGGTTGTAAGAAGTTTTACTTGAGTTCATGCAGAAAAACAAAAATTCTTTAAGGAAAAAAATATCTTTGTTACATAAGGCAATTACATGTCTGCAGTGTCTCCAGTAATGGGGTTCACTAGTATAGATTGCCTGTATGTACAGGTGAATAAAGATCCCCTTTAAATAGAATAAAATCTGCCTTGCACGTTAAGCCAGAACATTTTGACTTCATTGAAGTTACATTTTAAATCTTCTAAGAATAGAGATATTCTATAGCAAAGCTGTTTATATCATCCAGCACTTGGTGCAATCTACAAACCTACATTTTTCATTGTTCAGCTTTTTTGGAGACTGTTGCCTAATTACAGATAAAACCTTCCATGCAATCAACCTTCAATCAAGTGAATTGAATGGCACAGTTTCATCGCATTAGTGTTAGCAGTACATTTAGTTATAAATATAAAGCATTCGGAAAACCATTTAAATATTTAGACTCCCATTCAGAAGGATGACACTTGTCCTGTTCAGAGCATGGTTATTTCCATTGCCAATCATCACAGACCAGTTCATCCTGGTTGTTACCAAGGCAATTCAATACCTGTTTTAAAAAACTATTAAATAAATACTGGCGTGGCTCTCTGCCCTTGGACAATGTCAGCCGATCTCTGATTAGTTGCCTTTTGAGTTTTAAGTGCAGAGGACTTCATTGGTGGAACAAACAAATAAATCGAAGGCAGTATGATGGAGCAGTCTGACAGTTGCATCACAATGCCAGAGGTTTGAGTGTGGGATTGCTCATGCCCCTATTCCTTCCCGGCTCTGCTTCGTATCTTGTTTTCTCAGGAACCAACAGTAGCAAATTCCAATTGTGGTTTTAAAGCATTTCTACTGTGCTCTCTGCAGTTAATAACCACTAAGGCCTCAATAAATACAGCAAGATAGGTTTAAATATGCATTGATTTTTCACATGAGGAAAAGCTGCATCTGCAGCACAAAGAATGGCTTGTGTTTTTGTACAAAATACACTATGGAATGAGGTTATATAAAAGCTTTATCAGCATGAGTTTGGAAGGCAACATTAATCACGAGTGGTGAAGCGACAAGTGAATCATGCAGTTCATTCCAGCCAAGTGCCAACAAACGCTGTGTGTATAACACTCAGCGGAATTACTAGAGACATTTGTAGAGAATACTCCTTGTCATAGCCCTCCACCTATAAAGTTAGTATTTCTTAGTACCAAGATCCTGAATGCACATACCTTGGAAGAAGATAATTCTAACTAAATTTTAATCCCTGAAAATAATCTAAAATAGCTTTTGTGTTAATAATATTGCTATTTTAAGGCCAAATATATTAGGTCATATTAGGACTAGAAAACATTACTGCATCCCATTAGAGAGTCAGAAATCTACCTTTAAACCCTGTAACAATGTTAGAGAAAGAGGCATTGAGTTGGGGAGTGCCACTCCCCATCCTCTACTGAAAGTAGCAGGGACCTCCTCTCCTTGGTTTGGCGGAGCAGCTCTTTTCAACAGCTCCCCACACCTCTTTGGCTCTTCAGTTTCAATCTGTTTTAACCACTCACTGGGTGTATAGCAGCCATTTTCAGCCGTGAACTGGTCCTGAGCTTTTGAACCCTAAATCTGTCACTGGTCCTGCGCTTGCTGCTCATCTTGCAGGTCAGACCAGGGTAGTTCCAGGGGAAAATTCCGCCTTTGGGGAGGAAAGAAGCAAACATTTGTTAGGCAGTTTTTTAACGTGGTAGCCTGGTTCAGTGTGCCTTCTAAGTTCGAAATTCTACTGCTGGTCCCAGTGATCTCACCTGCTCTGCCCAGTGATCCAGCTTCACTGGGACTATATAATGCAAGGCTGTGATATCCATGGGTGAGATGGACCCCTCGTATAGTAAAAACTTGATAAGGAGGCTTAGAGAGAGGTTCCTCTCTAGGCCAGTGGTTTTCAATCTTTTTTCATTTGCGGACACCATTTTGAATGAAGATGCGAACCCCTTTGGAAATCTTAGACAAAGTCTGCGGACCGCATGGGTTTGTGGATCACAGGTTGAAAACCACTGCTCTAACATCATTCCATTGGAACCCCTCCCAAAATGAGCTGGAGGACTAGCCCCAAACCTGCCACGTCCATATGCACACACTCCGTGGCTGCATTGGCTCTAGAGTCCTGGGGTAAAATCCTGGCCCTATTGAAGTCAATGGAAGTGTTGCCCTTAGATATCAACCCAGTGTCCACCTCCCGCTGAGCACAGCAGTCGCTGAAAGAGGATTGGTGGGAGAGGTAATAGGGCTTGAGGCTGGGTCACCTCTTCAATCGATCTTCATGGGGCTGGTAGGGGAAGCACATAATTTCCCTGTCTCGTGGCCTCAGGTAATAAAGGGCTGCCCTTTCCCCCCCCCCCGATCCCAACCCTGCGGGGGCATAGTGCTGCAGAATCGCCAGTGGGGTAGGTGAGATCTGGGGAGTAAGAGGGAGCTGCAAGTGTGGAGGGCACACCTGGCCCCATGTCACAAAGTGCACGGGTTTGTGATAAATTGCACACCACGTGTTAGAATCAAAACTCCAAAATGCCTCATGTTAGGGTTAATGCTCTATACATATAAGATAGCCAATAACAGGAGAGAAGCTGTGAAATGTTTGCATCAGTCTCAACACGTCTTCCAACCACACAATAGCACTGTAGCAACATAGCAGTCTGGGACACTAGACAAATACTTTCATTTGGTTTGGAGGTACACAACCATTATTTAGTAATAGTCCCACAAGGAGTGGAGAAAAGTAATGTGCACTCTTAACATGTGACACTATACCTTGGGGGAGTGCCCTGTAACCCTCATATTCATCATTTTTGTATAATTGTGATATTTCATATAAAGCATGCCATGTAAGGTATCATGGGAAAGGTTATGATCTGCTGAAAGCCATTGTTCTATCTAAATATGTATATCGTTAGTGCATATGAAGTTATGAGATTGTGTTGTGTGGTTGTTACTAACACTGTGCTGTGAGTTGGGGTATCGCCCAGATATTAGATCCCCAGAGACAACAACAAGGGAGGTAACCAGTGCCCGGGCGGGTGTCAAACAACCATCAACAGCCATTGTCCAGCAAGAGAGTTACTTGCACAAGGCCACACCAGGGGAATTACTCACTTGCACAAGGCCACACATGGGGAATTGCTTAACCTTGCCTGGTGACTCAGCAACGCCCACCAGACATGCTTGGTCTTGTGTTCTCCAAGCACATGGAATGAGGATATAAAATAGAGGGAAGAGGCCTCATGGTTTGTCCTATATCTCCTCCCACCTATGCTGAAGGCACCGAAAATGCTGGAGCTGAGGAGACTGGTCCCCAGGCTAACAGGGAGAGCCTGCGTATGAAAGACTGTAACCCTCCTGCAGCATCCAGTGGGGTGAGAAATACTGCTTAGTCCAGATATTGCCTAGTGTATTAAGACTGAGAATTTAGACTGCGTGCTTATTATTTATTTTCCTTTTGTAACTACTATAATTTTTGCCAATCACTTATAATCACTCAAAATCTATCTTTTTGTAATAAATAACCTTATTCTAATGTTTATCCTTACCAGTGAGTTTGATTGAAGTATTTGGTAAATCTGCTCAGGTTTAAAAGGCTGTTGCATGTCCACTTTCCATTGATGAAGTGGTGAACCAATTAAAAAATTGCATTGCTCAAGAAAGGTCTTGAACAGCGCAAGATGGTATATTCCTGAGGTACAAAGCTGGGAGCTGGTGTAATTTGGCTAGTGACTTGCTCTGTGTCAGTGGTTCTCAAACTTTTTTTTTCGCGGACTGCTTGAAAATTGCTGAGGGTCTTACCGATTTTTCCAAATGTTGTTTGTACCGTTAGCTAACTATTATAAAGCACTATGGATAAAAGCGTTATATAAAAAAAAGTTAATAATAATTAATGTTTTTTTGTTCTACAAATAAAAGCACACAACTCATATTTTAATATCAGTAGTCTTGCCTTTCTAATGCGATGGATGTGCCCTCTCTCCCCGCCGCCGCAGCTCCCAAGCTGGGGCTGGGAAGGAGGGGAGTCTCTTCCTCTCTCCCCACTGCAGCAGCCCCTGAGCTGGGGCTGGGAAGGAGGGCCGTCTCTCCCTGGCAGCTGCGGCCCTGGAGCTGGGGAAAGTCGCCTCTTTCTCTGGCCACCGCAGCCCTGCAAGTCCCAAATTCCCCCCACCCCTTCTTCTCACCCCACTTCCCCCTCCCACCTACCCCCTATTTCCCCCAAGGCCACCACCTCACCTTACATGTGCGTCTTCTCCAGGGTCCCGACACCTAATTAGTGGAGCCACGCCTGTGCGGCTCCACTAATTAGATTCATTCTCTCGTGTACAGCCACCCAGACATGCACCTTAGAGGGAACTCTCCATGGACCACCTGAATGGAGCTCATGGACCACAGTTTAAGAACCTGTGCTCTGTGTGATTCGTGAGTGGCTCTGGGAGCATTCATGCAATCTAGTTGGATGTGGGGCTCCACATGTGGATATACTGAGTGGTAACAGCACCTGGAGGGGTTTGCTGCTTGTCACCAGTAAGACACTGTAAGAGACAACCAAGATTAGCAAGTTAAGGGGGCACAGTGGCCGTACACAGGGCCAGTCCAGGCACCAGCTAAAGAAGCAGGTGCTTGGGGCGGCCAGTACCAAGGGGCGGCACTCCGGCCGCTATTGGGGCGGCATGTCTGGGGTCTTCGGCGGCAATTCAGCGGCAGGTCCCTCCGAAGAGTGGAGCGGAGCAATTGCGCTGCCACGGCTTTTTTTTTTTTTTGCCGCTTGGGGCGGCAGAAAACCTGGAGCCGGGCCTGGCCCTACAGTCCCAGGTTGCACCCTGGGGATCCTGTCACATAGGTACACAACCATTATTCAGTACTAGTGCCACAAGGACTAGAGAAAAGTAATGTGCACTCTTAACATTGGCTCAGTAATAAAACAGCACTTGCAGTACGAGAATATATCACTACTGCACTGTAAGCAACATTTACAATCCCAGGGTGTCAATTTAGACTTCATACCAAAACATTACAAATGCTGAAACAGTGAGCAGTAGCATTCTTGTTCATAAGGTGGCAAGGTGTTCTGGTGACTGCAGCAAAGGATGGTGCCTGGGCTAGCTATTATGGCTCGTTCTTCACATTGATTTTGTCCACATGCTGTATAACTGCCATGGTTAGTAAGCGCATGAATAGCCATATGTCACCCTTGTCTGTGGTCAGTGCAACAGTTCATGGTTGTCTCCTTGCTATGTAGATGGAATCTTCTACTGTGCTGTGTAACTGGGCTAACTGGTCCTCCTAGACTATCTATATAGCATGGCATACTAAAGTGCATTGCCCTATATGTTGCTGGTGCCACTGTGCATACAGCTTCTAGGTCCTCTGGATACACCCCTTAGGCACTTCATTGCCTTGCAGCTTGTATAGCCATTTACATGCTTGCAAAGGAGGGTGTAAAGTACCATCAGCTCAGACACTTTCCACTCATGCTGATGTTAGAACGCTGCCTTCACTTGGCATGGATATAAACTACTACATAATGTAAGAAGCAGCAGACAGTAGGCCCTCTATCCCCTTCTGCTGCTAGCGTATAGCATTTTAGGTTTTCCTGGGATACACTGATACAAAGCATGATGGGTATCTCACACACACACACACACATAATGTGATTGCACTGTGAGAAAGAAACGGCTGTGTGAACACCTCTCAAGCATGTTTTTTGTAACAGATTCTGAAGAGGGTGTCATGATCTGGTTCCAAAAAGATAATTTTACTGTTAACCCTTTTTCACACACACAGATAGCCGAAGTGCAGGGCCCTGCAGGTTGTTTCCACTAGAAGGAGAAATTGATGATAGAGACAGGTATTTTCTTTGATGCAATCTTGTTTATTTACAAAGACTATACACAAAATCCTGTCTCCCTGAATACTGTAGGAACAAATAGCAGGAGAAAGTTTCTTTGCTTCCTATTCCAAGCCTGCCTTCCCAGCCAGCATTCTGTGCCCCAAAAGCTTTCTCTCAGGGCCACATTACCAGCATTTCTGTTACTGTCAGCTTGGCTTTCTGCTTGCTTCTGTCTTCTCTCACACAGAAATGCACGCTCCCACAAAACAAAACCCAGCTATAAACCCTCTGCCCATATCATTCTAATTCCTGGGCAGACTCACATGTGTTTTTGGTTAAGGCACTGCATGTACCTGTGTTTAGGACGAAAACTCCTGTTATTTCATAAAGGAGCCTAACTGTTTCTTACCGCTATCTTAAGTGAGGGGTAGTGGTTACACCCACCTGTTTCAATGATGATTCACCCAACCCACAACAGAATTTATAGGTTCAGAACAGGGTCCCCAAAGTTAGGCTCCTACAGAAGTGTCAGTTTTCAGAGATGCTGAGGCCTTAGCAACTGCCACTGATTTCAGTGGGAGCAGATGAGTGGTTGGTAGTTCTGAAAATCAGGACATTTGTTTAGGTGCCTGAATATGGATATAGGAGCCTAATTTTAGGGACCCAGTATTAAACATCTCAGCCATGTCACCAAGGCCTAAATTTAGCAGCAATAATTTCAAAGATGTGAAGAATCAATCGAGAAGTGCTCCTGAGATACACTTGAGATGGAGCCTTATTTTTCTAAGGTAGGATCATTTGTGTAATGCTGATATTTCAATATCCTGTCACCCTTCTGGAAGCTGTAATTGGAATGCTAACACAACATTCCCCTCTTATGGGTAGGTAAAGGTCCAGGGACAAAAATACCTGTATTTATAGGTACTTATACCCACACTTTCCTCATAGTGCCCACTTAATTATCCTTACTGTTTAAGGTTTTTAATTAACTATTAAATCAGTACTTATTGTAAGTCTTCATATGGGTATGCAACAGTGCAAACCGAATTTGTGGCCATAATGTTACTTTAATGGTCCAGTTTTACAGTGACAGATGTCCAAGATTATCATTTCCAACAAAACTGCACAAGATTTACAAAGTTAACCAGAGAGTTAAACAGCTTCTCGGACAAATGCAACATAAAATTTTGCCAACATTTTGAATGTATTTATTCATGTTTGGACTTGTGTAAGGAAAAGTTTCCATGCTACAAATGTTTTTATTAAAAACAAGTAATTAGAAATAAATAATAGTACATTTATAGTAATAAATAAGCAATCTTTGCACATACTAATAATGAATTTTCTATTATAAAACTGATGTGCATTCCACCATATTTTTTCTTTTTGTGCGTGCATCTGATATAAAAAGATAAAGTTGCTAATTGAATTTGATATTAATTTGTAGTTTTTATGCGTGCTCAAACTAGCTACACAGAGGATTTTCGCCTATGTCCTTTTGAATTAATAATTATATTGGGAACATAGTCTTCTGTTCTCTTTATTAATTTTGGATACAATAAAGGAACCTAAATATTGCACACACAAAAAAGTATTATGATAAATAGAAAGATTAATACATTAGGTCATTTTTCCTGGTTGGTCATGGGAACAGCTGTTTAATATGAAAAAGATAAGGATGCTTATGCCATAGAAAGTTTGATAATACTAGTTAGTTAAAATTAAAAGTACATTTTTTATCAACCAAGACCATATTTTTGCTAGCAGCGTGAAAATGCTTTGAATGGTTTCTCAAATACTAGGGAAGCAGAACTCCTCAATGCTATTCTCCTTTCTGTTTTCCAATTCATATTGGTCAAGCTGGTGATACTCAAATGACACACGATTAATATGCTTGCCACTGGACACCATTCGTAGTACAGTATTGTCACAGCCAATCTTCATTTGAGCTAATCAATGAAAAGATAGGGTTTTACATTATGTTAGGAATTACTAAATACAAATGCCTTACTTTTATAGTATAACATGCCTAAATATATAGTTGAAAGTATCCATTCTTATATAGTAACTTTCTCACTATGATGAACCAGCTGACTGTAGAATGATGACACTACTGAATGAATACAAGTTAAATATTAACAAAATTAAAAAATACAATTTTGTATTTTTATATTAATTTTTAAATGGTTTGACCATTTCACCAAATGTTCTATTTACTACTAATTCCATACGTTATTTCCACCTGTTCCCTTTCTATGTCTATACCCTGAAATGTATATGAATGTTAAATGCCATTGATAATAATATTTAAAGGAAACCATTCCCGACCATGGAGGTGTCATTAATAAACCATTTATGAAAGATTTCCTATTGAAAGAATGACAGTTTTTAGGTGGCAACACCAAGAAGATTCAATGTGATCAATGTAAAAAGTGTGTTTAAATTCTAGTACAGCATGCCCAAATGGGGAACACTCACATTAATCAGGTTTTCTTAAGACAACACTCCATAGGAGAATTCGGGATGAGAGTACAATGTGCATTGTAACACAATTAATGGGGGAGTATCAAAACAGATGTCTACTTCAATCCTGCCTCTTTTCATTACAACAAAGTAAAAGGGCAGGGGCACGCATTGGGGGAAGATGAATTTATCTTTAATAAGAGGAATTATGGATCAATCAGCCTAAATTCAATACCTAGAAAGAAGCTGGAACAAATTATTAATCAATTTGTAAACACCTAAAGAATAATAGGGTTATAAGGAATAGCCCAAGAACAAATCATGTCAAACTAACCTAATTTCCTTCTTTGACAGAGTTATTGGCCTAGTGGATAGGAAGAAAGCAATAGACGTGATATATCTTGATTTAAGTAAGGGTTTTGACACAGTCCCATATGACATTCTCATAAGCAAACTAGGGAAATGTGGTCTAGATGAAATTACTATAAAATGGGTACACAATTGGTTGAAAAATCATACTCAAAGTGTAGTTATCAAAGATTTGCTATCAAACTGTGAGAAGGTGTCCAATTGTGTCCTGCAGAAGTCAGTCCTGGGTCTAGTACTATTCAATATTTTCATTAATGATTTGGATAACTGAGTGGAAAGTATACTTATAAAATTTCTGAACGACAGCAAGCTGTGTGGGTTTGCAAGCACTTTGGAGGACAAGATTGGAATTCAAAATGACTTGGTAACTTGGAGAATTGGTCTGAAATCAACAAGATGAAATTCAATAAAGACTAATGCAAAGCATGGCACTTGAGAAGGAAAAGTCAAATGCACAAATACTAATGGGAAATAACTGGCTAGGCAGTAGTACTGGAGAAAAAGATCTGGAGATTATAGTGAATCACAAATTGAATATGAGTCAACAATGAGATGCCATTGCGAAAAAGACTGATGTATTAACAGGAGTATCATTATTATTTTTTTTAAATAATGGAGATATCCCATCTCCTAGAACTGGAAGGGACCTTGAAAGGTCATGAAGTCCAGCCCCCCTGCCTTCACTAGCAGGACCAAGTACTAATTTTGCCCCAGATCCCCAAGTGGCCCCCTCAAGGGCTGAACTCACAACCCTGGGTTTAGCAGGCCAATGCTCAAACCACTGAGCTATCCCTCCCCCCCTTCTGTAAGACACAGAAGGTAACTGTCCCACTATACTCAGCACTGGTGAGGCCTCATCTGGAATATTGCGCCTGTTTTAGGTGTCATACTTTAAAAAAGATTTTGGCAACTTGCAGAGTCCAGAGGAGAACAATAAAAATAATAAAAGGTTTAGAAAACCTGACCTGTAGAGGAAAGGTTAAAAAAAAGGCCATGTTTAGTCTTGTGAAAAGGAGACTGAAAGGGGACCTGATAACAGTCTTCAAATATGTTAATGGCTGTTATAAAGAGGATGGTGATCAATTGTTCTCCATGTCCACTGAAGGTAAGACAAGACGTAATCAGCTTAATCTGCAGCAAGAGAGATTTGGGTTAGATATTAGGAAAAACTTTCGAACTAGAAGGGTAGCTATGCTCTGGAATAGGTTACCAAGGGAGGTTGTGAAATCCCCAGCACTGGAGGTTTTTAAGAACAGGTTAGACAAACACCTGTCAAGGATGGTCTAGGTTTATTTAGTCCTGCCTCAGTGTGGGGTGGATGGACTATACAACCTCTTGAGGTTACTTCCAGCCCTACATTTCTATGGATAGCTGATTATTTACATGGTTATTCCACCCCATTGGTTAAGAGACATCAAGAGATCTGTGTTTCCATGTTGCATTACCAATGAGTAATGATACGATTCTGTCATGGACATCATGGATTCCATGACTTTCTGGGACCTCCGTGACTTCTTCTGGGGCAGGGCTGCCGGAGCAGAGGCTGGGGTTGGGTCAGCCCCTACCACAGGAGCAGTGGCAGGTCTGGAGCAGCTGCAAGCCTCGGCAGTGCTCTGTCATCCCCCTCCCCCAGGTATTTTTAGTAAAAGTCAGGGACAGGTCGTGGGCTTCTGTGAATCTTTGTTTACTGCCCATGACCTGTTCCTGACTTTTACTAAAAATACCTATGTCAGAATCTTAAGCTTACCAATGAGGGAATGTGACATTTTCCTTACTATTAACCTTCCCTCATATCAAAAGGCAGTGCAGACATATCCCTCGTGCCTTCCTCAATGCGTCACCTTTGAAATATACACCTTTGTGCTATCCCTTTTTCAGAGCCCAAACGTGTCCCTTTTAGGATGAACCTGAGCTCTAAGATGTGACGATTGTTCCTAAAGCTTCATAGCAGCACATTATGCTGAAACTAATCCATCCTGATTCAAGTCAGTTCTATAGGATTTATGTTGTTGCTCATCTCTTTTCCCATTCTCTCACCTGTCCTCATTTTTTCCATCCTCACACCTTTTCTACACTTGCTCCCACTCTTTCTCCATTTCCTTTTCCCCTGTGTCCTATTGTACCTTCTGCCTCTCTTTTTTCTTCCTCTGCTTCTCTCCCCTTCACTTTTTTCCCAGTCCCTAGTCTTCATCCTGTTAAGTCCTCTGTGCACTCAGAGTCCCCACTGAAGTCAGTGGAACTTCTCAATATGGAGGTCCCACAGTACTGAGCTCTGTCTTTCTCATTGCTTCTCCAATTATTCTGCTGTATCTCTCCATATACCTGTGTTTTCCAAATATGCATTAGGGGTGGCATCAGGCCCCAAACCTTGTCAGAGCTGATTGAGCCTGTTATTAAACCCTGCTTTGTGATGAGCTGCCCGAGGAGGAGTTTGGCATTAACCTTTGTAGACCATTTCAAGAACTCAAAGTGGCCTTTTGTATTTGGAGGGAGCCTGAACCCACTGGCCTCCCAACCCTTCAGATTCATCCTGACAATATAGTATTGTATGATTTCTCTTTCTCTCATTAACTGGAGCACTATTTCACACTATTCAAAAGCTGCCTTGGAAACAATATTACCTCATAGGAGCACTCAGCGTAGGCTCAGTAAAAATTTTTTTTTTTTTTTTTTTGGTCTGAGACTTTAATTCTGTTTGCTTATGGTATAGAGTAGTTTTTCTCAAATGGTGGGTTGTGACCTCAAAGATGGATCATGAAAGGCAATTGGGGGTAGGAGGAGATGTCACGAGCTGCTGAATTACAATCTAAAGCAAAGGTTTCAGAGTAGCAGCCGTGTTAGTCTGTATCCGCAAAAATAACAGGAGTACTTGTGGCACCTTAGAGACTAACAAATTTATTAGAGCATAAGCTTTCGTGGGCTACAACCCACTTCTTCGGATGCATATGGAATGCATATGATATGCATCCGAAGAAGTGGGTTGTAGCCCACGAAAGCTTATGCTCTAATAAATGTGTTAGTCTCTAAGGTGCCACAAGTACTCCTGTTATTTTTAATCTAAAGCAAAGAAAATCTCACTGCCCCGTACACCCTTACTCGTCACGATCAAGAGTTTTCTGTCAACCTCTCGAATCACATATCTACAAAAGTACATTATATAGGCTTATTATTATCCCACATACATTTTTACTCTTTCTTTTATAGTAAATATAAGGAGACTGCAAAAACTTTTTACTTTGAATAACAGGTCATCAGCCTGAAAAGCTTGAGTTATGCTGATTTAGAGCTTCTCTAACGTCCCGCATGTTAGAGGAAATTATGTAAGCAGTACATTTTTTCCTTTCCAAAGGAAGAGAAGGCTCTTGGAACTAGAGCTGGGTGAAATTTTTAGGGCAAAAATTTTTCATCAAAAAATGTAGATTCAGGTCGACCGAAACATTTAGCTAGTTTATACTGAATTTACCGAACAAAATCTGAAAAAATCAAAATGTTTTGTTTTGATGTTTTTAATGTAACATTTTAAGTATTCAATTTCAAAATGACTTTTTGTTTTGTATTTTAAATCAAAGGTATAAAAAAGGTTTAAAAAGGTATTAAAAAACACCCTCAAATATTAAACATTTCATTTTGGGTTGGACAAAACATTTTGTTTGACCTGAAATGTATATTTTTTTAACTACTTTGGTTTTCCAAAATATTTTAAACATTTTGCTTTTGAGTCACCTTGAAATTATAATATATATTCGATTTTTAGGTTCAGTCACCAGACCAAAAAATTGCTTAATCACATCGCACTACTTGGGACTTTGAGTAACATACGAAGTACTCCTCCCCCTCCACTCAGAACTTGCCTGCCCTGTTTTGACCTTATCATGGTTGCTAGGAACATCCTTGTGTTGCTGTCCTTATTGACTATCTGTAATAAGAATTAGTTGTTTTTTTTTAATTGAAGCTTAACCCTGCTGTGGTTTCTAGTCTGTCCTTAGGTTCTCCATCTGAGGGCTGTGATACAGGAAACCTAAACACACTGGCTGCACTCTTAACAGCTTTGATTCTCAAGTTCTGCTCCATATGAAATACCCAAGCCTACCAGGAAATCAGATTTCTGCTGTACTCTATTGCTAATTAATTATTTCCTCATGCACAAATTTAAACAAAAGAAGATCTCACCAGAACCATGAAAAGATTGGCACAGATCAGCTAGAGGGAACATCTTGGAGGGGTCTAATCCAGTTCCACCCAACAGCTCCACAAAATCTCCCACTCCTGCACAGCCTGTTGATGGTTTCTATAAAGACAGAGACAGAAGATACATTTTGAATATACTTAATAAATTAAACAGTCATTTAGATATCACTGAAGTCAATGGGAGTTGTGGGCACTCCTGTAAAAATCAGGCCACTTTTGGCCTGTTTAATGCTCTAATTTGAAGTTAGCAAATTTAATTTCCTTAAGAGACTATACAAGTAACCTGTAGATGGATTTTGCCAATAGGAGTACCCAATTACGGTTTTGGATCACGTTGGTTCTAGCAAACAAAATCATCCTATCAAAAGCAGTAAGATACTATAGCTGTGGCGCTGAAATATATTACCATTGCAAAGTTTAGTCAATTAATTTTTGCTGCTAATATAATCCTAACTATAAATTCCACATAGACACACAGAGCTGTGCAAATAACTGACTTTTTGGTTCACTGGCAATTATGAAAAATAAAAAAATTAAAAATGTTTCAAGTAGACCCTGAAAACAATTTTTTGTTTTCAAACTGAAAAGTCAAAAAAATTGTTTGGGTTCAAATGAAATGTTCAAAAAAATGTTTCATTTCAATGTTGAGAGAGAGTGCGCGCCCCACTCTGTTTCAGCATCCCATTACATTTCTAGGTAGTTGTCAGCGTGACAACTAACCAGGCTATGTTGTTCACTAAGTTCACTTACAATGTAAGTACACTTACACTCAGGAGAGCACAACATTCCCCCTCCATTTTTCCCAAGTAGGGAGCATTGTGAAAGGAAGAGAAACCCCATTTTAGCAGACCTAAAATCCACTGGGGCAGGGTGAAAGAGGATTTTGGAGCCAACACAAGAGTCCCCTCCCTGCAATCCTGGGGAAGCCCCTCAGTACATTTTGGCTTCCATGGACTGAGGGAGCTGGGGAGAATCTCTTTCTGCAGCTTCATTGTCTTGGAAAACTGCAAAGATTTTCTTCTGTGATTTAATGCTGACTGCCAGCGTTACCTTATACCGACTCCCATTCTACTACTTCAACCCATGGTAAGAGCTGTGCTCAGTTAGTTGCCACTATTACTTTTCCTGTTACAATCCCACGTCTGCTGTTAATGATTAAGTCACACTCATTTTGCACACTACCCTATGCCAAATTGGTGCAAATTACATTTCTAGGCAACTTCTGCCACCATTTATGTGATTGCAGGCCCAGAGACTTCAGTGAGACAAATGGGACTCCTGGTGGGACAAAAGAGGTGTGCATCTGTTGGCAGGATCGGATCCACAGGCATTTTCAGCTAGTTTATAATGGGCAAACTCTGTTTTTTCACTTAGGAGACCTACATTTATTGCGGGTTTTTTGCCCTGTCAATAACCTAAGAACTGTGTTTGGGGGAACACTCTCTCTCCTTGGTCAGAGACAACCATGTAAATCCATGCAAGGAGGGACAGTAAGGCAAGGTGATACATGGGTACTGGTTTGAGCTGGATCCTCAGAGATTTAAGATATGCAGTTTATCTACTGAGTCACCCAGGCTCCCATAAATGGTCTCTTTTTAAAATTAAACTATCTCTGTGCCACAAACAAAACAGCAATGGTATAATCAATATACGATGAGTTTTGATGAAACAGCAATGGTATAATCAATATATGATGAGTTTTGATGAAACAGCAATGGTATAATCAATATATGATGAGAATTTATGAAGTGGTTAAAAATTATACTTCAGACTCCACAGACTGAACGTTGCTGTTATCTGCATGAAATTCAATACCTTAGCGTTAATCATTTGCTGTTCTTTCCCATACATTGTTTACAGCCAAATCTTGGCCCTATGGTGCTTGACATCATGAAGCTGGACAGAACCCAGGCCCCTTGCCTCAGGCTGACTCCATAGGTATGGAACACTATTGAAAACCTGTGGGCAAAGGAGCCCCTCAATGGCCATCACATAGCATCTATGTGTCTGACAAAACCCAGCCCAGGTGGCTGTCAGACCCCATCTCCATATGTCTTAAGAGTATGTCTAGCTGCAATTAGTCACCCATGGCTGGCCTGTGCCAGCTGGCTCAGGCTCACGGGGCTCAGGCTAAAGGGCTGTTTAATTGCAGTGTAGACACTTGGGCTCAGGCAGGAGCCCAGGCTCTAAGACCCTGCAAAGTGGGAGGGTCCCACAGCCCAAGCCCAAATATCTACACAACAATTAAACAGCCCTGCAGCCTGAGCCCGAGTCAGCTGGCACAGGCCAGCCACAGGTGTCTAACTGCAGTGGAGACATATCCTGAGGCTATGACATCACCCTTACAAGCCCATTACTGTGGCACTAGGGAGCTCCAGAGAAGCAAAGAGTCCCTCCAATTTCATGGAGGGACAAGCAGGTTCCTCCACAGCTCTGTGATGGAAGAGCATAAAGAGGTTGCACAACTTGAAGATTATCAGCTGGTAGTTCTGCAAGGGAGCCAAGACAGGAGACGCACCTCCTGGGACAAAGAAATCTGCCCCACTCCTCCCCCCAGTCTGCATGTTATGGGAGGGAAAGGTTCTTTGCACCTGTGGGTGTTCCTCCTGTTCTTGGAACCCTTTAGAACTAACAGCTGTTCATCGTTAGATTGTGTGTGTGTAATCCTCTTAAGCTCCTCCATGGCTGAGCTGTGGAAGAACCTGCTTGCCTCTCCATGGATTTGGAGGGTCTCTTTGCTTGCTCTGGGCCTCCCTCCTGCTGTATTAATGGGCTTAAATTATAAATGGGTCTTCTTGGGAAGACCTGTTGTGGTCCAAATGGGTTCTATGATCTTCAGAGGAAGCCAGTCAGCAGAGTTTCCCCGGCTCAACTCAAGGTACTAATTTTATACCATTTCCATAGATTTCAAACCACCCCAGGTCCAATTCTGCAAGTTAACAAGTTCCCCTCCCCTCCTACTGAAATAAGAAGGGGCAGAGGGTTCTCAGCACCTCATGGGACTGGGTCCATTGTAAACAGATTCCTGCTTTTAATGTCTGTCATTCTAAACACACCCATAACCACACAATATGTGTTACCCTTTTGCCTGTTTAGGACCATCACTACTTGTGTCAATGTAGATTACATGCTCTTTTGAGCAGAAGCCCTTGGTTTCTTATGAGATGCCTAGCACATATAAGGGCACTCAACATATTAATAATAGTAAATATACAAATGATACTCTGTATAACCTCTTCCAGCTGAAGACAGTAACTTACTATGACACAAACAAACAACTCACCTTGAAATGGAGGCTATTTAAATGTCCCAGTATAAGGTCAGATATTTTTATCACCACTGGATAGATTATGGAAAAACTGCAGTTTCTGTGCTGATGAGGAATTACCATGGTAAACGTTCCAGTAGGGGTCTGAGAGATGACATTGCAAGCTTTAGCACAGGAAAAAGATACAGCATAATTATTTGGACAGTAGTCACAATCTGCATACAGCAAAGATGTAGACATCCAACTGTGTTCTAGACACTTTTGATGTAATTGCAGCTCACAGGCCAAACTCACAGGGCCAGATTCTGCCCCCTAGGACCTCTGCTGACTTCAGCAGAGTTATTCTGATTTACAGCTGGTGTAATCATGAACAGAATCTGGCCTGCATGCTGTGTCATTACACTCCCAACATAGGCCAGTCTGCCCTCTTCACTGTGTCCCATTTTCTCAAATAATGGATACTATCAAAGAACAATTCATTTTATTATAAATAGAATGCTGAAAAGAGATTCCCTCAGCATTTCCTTTGGCTAGTACATGGCATTGTTCTCTAGCAATTTCCAGCATATCACTCAGAACATAATATCACATGCCAAAGAACTTGAAGAAACTCCTTTTAGCTGAGTATTTTAGACTACATCTACACTGTAGCTGGGGGTGTAATTAGAAGGTTTTGTAGATTATCTATGCTACCTTTAATCTAGCTAGTCTGCTAAAAATAGCAGTGAAGATGTGAAGGCTTGTGGTTTAGGGCTTGTCTACACTTACAGTGCTGTAGTGCTTAGTGAAGACACTACCTATGTCGACAGAAGAGCTTCTCCCATTGGCGTAGGTACTCCGTCTCCCGGAGAGGTTGTAGCTATGTCTATGAGAGACGCCCTCCTGTCAATATAGAGCTGCCCACATCAGGAGTTAGATCAGTATAACTATGTTGCTCAGGCGTGTGGATTTTCCACACCCCTGCGTGATGTAATTATACCAACATAAGTTTGTAGCATAGACCAGGGCTTAGCTATACTTGTGGGACATACAAGCCTGCCTGCCCTCCCCAGGTACATCCTTGCATTGCTAGCCCTCATTGAAGCCTGCACCACCACATCCTCACTTCTATTTTTAGCAAACTGGCTAGATTAAAGGTAGTGCGGGTACATGTACACAAGCTGCAAATCATTCCCCTGACTGCAGTGTAGATGTAGCCTTAGACCTGATCCTGCAACTGACTCTGCCTGGGTTGACTCTTGTATCTTCATGGAGTCCAATTGACTTCCGTGGGGCTCTGCATAGGAGCAGGGGTTTCTTAGGGATTAAGACCTAGCTCTTTGGTCAGTATTGAATAATAAGCTAAATGTTACAAGAAGTCCCCTAGCTATTATCTTACATTATATAAGTACTAAAACATTCATTGATAGCCATGTTCTGCCCCAACTTACTCACACTGAAATGGATCCCATTGAAACCAGAGAGGATGAATATTGGTTTTATTTTAAAATCTTCATTAAATTGATAGATTCAGTGACAGCTTACCTTGTGTCTCAGTGGCGCAGAGCAGCAATTGTTTTTGGCACATTTGCTCCTGCCATATTTAAGATCCTATATTTTCATTCCAAGGAATCTTTCACCTTTAAAGAGGATTTATTCTAATGTATGGCTCAGACATTGCCCCTAGATCCACACAGAACCCGCTGTGTGCAGCTCACCTCCCACCCTGCTCAATCCTGCAGGGGACCCACGCTGTGGTTCAGGGTCCACCCTGCGGAGCAGGAGACGGGATGGGCTGAAGAGAGAAGTGAGTGGAACCGGGGAATACAGGTCTCCCCCTATCCTGCCCCTGGGTGTTGTATTGTCATTTCCTCAGAGCAGTCACAGGCAGGGGCAGGCTCCAGAGGAGCCATGCTGCAGAGAAGCGGCACCAGCCCCCACAGCCTTTCATATGGGGAGGGAAGAGATTAAACCCTCTCTTTCCATGGGGGATCCTCACAGAGAATTCCTTCCTCTGAGTTTCCTCCCATGCACAGGATGGTTTGGGTCTATAATAAAAAGTAGGGCATATTCAGTGTGGGTAAGGGTGGCCGAATTGCACTCTAAGTTAGTATGTTTATCAAATGACTAGTAACTGGACTGGGTCGAATAGTACTTGTCAAATAAATTGTTTGCTGAATTTTGTGCTGTGTTTTGAGAAAATATTTTTCATTTGGTCAGTTTATAGACCTGTGCAAATCATTTGAAAACACAGCCATCGAATAATTTGGCAAAATTCACCACATATTTCAAATAACATATTTGAATATTTTTTCTCATTGCCTACCCAGCTCTAGTTATTTGCCAAATTTATGATCCTTAAAGTAATACCAATTACTCTTATTGGATATATTAACATTATAGATTGAACAAATCTTCTTTGAAATAAAAATTCCTTGGCTCTTACATATAGCAAGCATTCTTAAAAAATCTCTCATATTTCACTGGCTTTCTCTCTCAATGTGAGACACAAGCTTAGCCTATATTGGTAATTTCTGAACCAGGTCCTCAGCTGGTATAAATTGTCATAGCTCCATTGAGCGACGTCACTTTACAGCAGCTAGGAATCTGGTCCTCTATGTCTATCAATTTACTGAAGACTTCAAAACGATTTCAGAGAGAGTGGTTTTAAGTTTATCAGCTTCTTTTCAACTGTACTGGTTCATAATAATTGGTTCTTTTTGGTTCCTAATCCAAATGTAGTCCATCTGACAATCCAAGTGGCAATATGAAAATCAGACTTACGGAAGAGGTTGGCATTTTTCTTTATTGTAAATGTAAATCCATTTCCAGGTTCATGAATCCTGAAGAAGATCATTGCCACATTCTGGGATGACCTGATGCTCCTTCGGATGTTGCCACTTTCACAAAAATCTATATATCTTTCTGAAGTAGGGAGAGGATGGTCCAAAGAACTAGGAAACTTCTCACCTTTGAGTATCCAGCCATCAAACACCTACAGGGGTTCAGTGATTCAAAGAACAGCTCAGGTTTGTTACCATTTTGCCAGCAGTCTCCAGACGTGTCAAAGATTACAGAGTGTAAAAGATGTAAGAAAGGCTCCACTTTAGAGTTTTCCTCTAAAGGTGGAGTTTGAGGGTGAGATTTTCAAAAGCACATAAGGGAATTAGTAACACAGGACCCATTTATTTTTAATGAGCTCCTAACTCCCCTAGATGGTTTTGAATAACCAACCCTGAAACATTCAACTTCACACTGATTTTTCCCACAATGATGCCACTTCAATAAGGAATACAAACTTGCATTTTACAAATCCTTGGCAGAATTCAACCCCTCCCCCGCATGTTTAAACATTAAAGGGATTAAAAACCAATCCTTCCTGACATTTTTACAGAGGGTCTTGTGTTTTTCAGACTCCTCTGCCTTTGAAGGCAGTGCTTATGGACTCGATATATCTCATAGTGCTTTGTGCTCCTGGAAATAATATCAGATCTCATGGGAGATCAATGTTAAAAGATGCTGAAAGATAACATTATATTTTGCATGGTGGCAACTGACAGAACAATGCATCTTCACAGTCAACATCCATTCTCTGAAGCTTCCTGCCTGGCTTTGCTGCCCTGCCTGACGCTGCTCCCCACCCTCTGTGCATCCTCTCTCTCTGCTTCCAGAGCCCTGCTACCACATCTTTCTCTCTGGTTCTGTAGCTATTCCCTTACCAATCCCTCACCCTTGCTGAATCCATCTCACCTTCCCCCTTGTCCCAAACAGCTTTCCAATTACCTGTGAAGGTTTGACAGCCAGAGTTTCAGTCCAACAAGCCTGGAAAGTTTGAGTGAGATTCTGAGGAACTGAGTGTGTGCTGTGTTGTGGGTGGTTGTGTGTTGGAGGTGAAAGGTTGCTCATGGAAGTGAGGAGTCTGTGAATGCATTTGAGCATGCTATACTTCTGGGAGAAAGATCTGTGAATGGAATCTGGTTGGGATTCTGATGCTGTTTTACCTGGTGATCACCTTGGTTTTTGTTGGCTTTCCTCCCAGCACAACCACTTGTGCAGCCTTATCAGCAATTTAACAACCTTTCTTGTATGGGTAGGTATTGGTCCCACATCAAAGGCACAGAAATGTAGCTGTATTCTAGGTCAGAGAGTGACTAAGTATTTTAAGATCATATAGAGTTCTATCCTGCAAACTCTACTTGCGAGTAGATGACTGCTTCCATGAATAAAGGTTTTCAGAATGATGCCCTTAGATGGTAAGGTCCTATTTATACTTCAGGGACATGTACCATGTGTTCATATTATTTACATTTATATTATGGTAGCCACAGAGGAGTCAGCCAGATCAGGTCTCATTGTGCTAGGCACTGCACAGACACTAAGAAGTAGACATTCCCTGACCCAAAGAGTTTACAATCTAAACAGATAACACAGAACAGGTGGGTGAGTGAAACAAGTGGATGGCGGGATGGGCTAACAAAAATAATATGCTAGCTGTATGAGCGGTCCTTGGCCAATGAGTAGCAATAATCCCAATTTGCCACCTGCCTCGCTCTTATTCTCATTCTCATGTTGTGTCTTGCTCAGTGCTGGTCATATCTTATGTACCTAAAAATAATGCTTATATTAGCTATCATCTTCTTGGTAATTGCTACAGGTAGATCTTGCATTATAATCCTAACCCAGAAATGCCAAACAGCCTCAACTAGTAGTGGATCTGTTGTTTTTTTGACACCAGGTGTTTAGTCCAAAACCACCAATGAAATTAGAATGATCTGTGTTTCTATATTCTCTGTGGTTAAAAGAAAGTAACTGCTGAAGTTTCAGTCAATGCATAGAAGATAAATGTATGTATTTTATGTTTAGGCTATACTTTTCCCAGGGGTAATGTTGGTTGTATTTAATGAAGAGAAGATGGAGTGAGAATCCCATGGTTTAAAACTATCATTTATTATTATTATTATTATTATTACTGTTTCGTTATTACTAAGCCAAGCTTTTGACTGACCTCATCTAGCACCAGCGTCAAACATATGTCACCATCTCAACCTCCAACTATTAATTACTTTGCCTCTGCCTTTTTCCACTTGAAATGTTCTAATGCTCGTTTTTAATTGGATAGAAGACATTCCTGAGCCCTGGCACTTCAGCTTGAAAAATCAGCATGATAAATCTTCAGTGAAGAATTCCTGCCATTATTACTGCTTGTGCTAGGTCAGACCTTTTCCTTTCTGTGCCTTTCCTTTTAATGAGGGAGACGCGGTAGGTGAGGTAATATCTTTTATTGGACCAAGGGTACAAATTTTGGAGCTTCATAGAGCTCTTCTTCAGGTTTGGGGAAGGTACCCAGAGTGTCCCAACTTGTATTTAGCTTAGGCATGCTGTTAACCTTCCCCAGACCTAAAGAAGAGCTCTGTGAAACTCCAGAGCTTGTACCTTTCACCAACAGAAGTTGGTCCAATAAAAAAAATATTACCTCATCCACTTTGTCTTTTTCTCATCCTGGAACCAACTGGGCTACAACATTTCCATCTCATCTCACTCTGAGGCTTGTGCTGACCACAAAAGAACATGACAGTAACCATGGCATCAAATTTGCCCTTATAGTGTTCTGAGAAACTTTGTGAGAATACTGTTTGTCAGAGCCAGAACAAATGAAGTACCTGCACTGCAATTAGCTTAACTGAGCACCTACCCTTTGAGCGCTGATTCACTTGTCTTCTCATTGCTTTTACTCAGCAAGCCATTACATGCTTCAGTGGTTTTCATGTAGAGCTCTTAGATGCTAAGGGCCAGATCCTGCAAGCGTTTAGTGAGGAATCCTTATGCTTATGGGGAAAGGCTTTCTTACCCAAGGATCAGGCCCCAGATCTTCTGGAGCAGCAACTCCTTATCAAGTGGCTACATGTGGGTGTTAGAATATAAGCAGGTAAGGCTGTTTGTAAGAATTGTGAAACTCAGAGCGTAGGTTGCAGGAAAATCCACGAAGGCCCCTAGTGATGTTCTGTCTGAATTTTTCTGGCCCCAGAAAAGGTCCAGTGTCAAATGCCATGACTCCACAGGAGGTCCCCAGTATCGCTTCTCCCCTCCCCTAGTATCACTCACTGGCAATTTGTTAGTCTCTAAGGTGCCACAAGTACTCCTGTTCTTTTTGAGGATACAGACTAACACGGCTACTACTCTGAAACCTGTCACTGGCAATGTGACACCTGTGGAAATCCCAAGGTGGGAGAGACTACAAAAGAGTAATACAGCAGGGATCTGTATTTCCACGGGGAAGTCAAAAGTCCAAGGCGTGGCTTGGTTCATTCCACACCTCCTCCTTATTTCCTCTCCTCATCCTCAGACCCCTGCCGGGAAGGATGTGATCTGCACGTGTATAGCCCTCTCCCATGTTAAGATTAGGGGGGCACGCAGGTCACGACACTGGTACTTTGAAGCCTCCCCTGGTCTCATTAACTGGATTAAGTACTGGGTGAAAGTTTCTCCCTGGCGTAAGGCCATTGAACTCAGAGTTTTCCAGTGACGTTTTCTTCGTTCTGGAATATAATTGACCATGAGTCATGAAGTTCATTCTGTTTAAAGAGAACGCCGTGAAAAGCTCCATTGGAGCCATTTAAAAGAAAGAATGGACCAAGCCCCTCATCAGTAAACTAAAGCTAAATAAATGCCTGTGCAGTGGAAATCCTCTGAGAGCTACAGTAATATCAACAGCATGCGCGTGATTCATCGTGTTACAAAAGCAACAACAAAGCAACACTAATGAAATGAGGCTAAGAGAGCAACTGGGCTTCTCTTTTAAACCTATCACATGAAAACGGGGAGGACGAAATAGCCGGGGGTCCTCTGTGAAAGTTCTGAAACGTTTGCACTGCAGTTTAACAAGGAACTCCGCCTGCATCATGATCAGATCTTACAGGGGGAGAGATTTACGGGATTTAGGAGCACAAGTACCAATGACAGTTACTTTTTAACCCCCTAAAATATACATCACACGCACACACACTTCCCCTCCATCCCCCCACACCCATAAATGCAATGTCCTGTGCCTGGCTAGTATACGGAGGACACGAGTATCACCAGGAGCTGCCAGCCTCCTACCTTCAGGAAATCTCCCCCTTGGCAGTCAATATGGACGAAGTCGTAGTCTATTGTGATGAGCTCCTCGGGGTCTCCTATGAAAAAAGCGGCACAGTGCAGCTGGGGCTGCTCGGCGGTGAAGGTGAACTGCCCCTCCACGCTCAGCATGTCGATGCATCCTGGAGAGACAGACTGCGTCTGAGCACCGCTCCCCGCAGGGAGACCCGCGCCCAGGTCCCTCTGACCGTGCTGCAGAGAGACACCCCCGGACGCCCCCCCGGGGAGAACTGAGCTGGGGGGAGTCGGAGGCTGCTCGGGCTTAGACCTCCGTGCCAGGGGTCCAGGCTGCCCATCCCATCTCCCACTCCCTTCAGCCAGGAGCGTCCTGCTGAGCCCAGATCACACGTGTCTGAGTTCTCACCCCGGATCTCCCACGCCCTGGCCAAGAAACGCACCCTCAGCCCCCTGCCCCCCTGGCTCCCCAGTCCAGAGCCCCCGCTCTAAGCTCTCACCGGGGCTCCCCCTTAGCCGAGAATCAAGAAACTCACTGAGCGCCCGATGGTAGAGCTGCCTGCCTGACAATTCCCGCTTCAGGTCTGAGCTGAGGAGCAGAAAGGGCTCGTCCTCACCAGCACCCCTCGCCTGGGGAAAGAAACACTTGGGCAAGAAGAGCCTGGGCCAAGGTGAAATGGGCTGATGGCAGCAGCCCCCCCCCCCTCGGCCTGTACCCCCCTGAAACAGGTGTCAGAGAATGGCCTCCCGCCCTCCTCCTGAGATGGGCCAGCACAGGAAGTCTGAAACTTCCTGCCTGTCGCGGTCTAAGGCAACCAGCTCCAGAGGGGACCAGAGCTGGAGAGCGAGATCGAGCAATCCAGATGCACGGTGAGTCTCTCAATCCATTAGCCAAAATGCCAGCAGGCTGCGGAAAGACGCACTAGCTGGGGAAATGGGGGAGAGGAACTGCTGCCCTTAATGTTACCTCTAGTCTGCTCCTAAGGATTTGGAAGGGAGTGGGAGGGGTAGAGGAGACAGACAGAATGCCCTAAACCTGGAACTGCAATTTGGAAGAAGGCAGGAGAAGGTGTGATGAGCTGTGATAGGTGTCAGTTGCATTGCTCACCTCTAGGTATCTGGTTTCCCCCTTGAGGGCTGCCAAGAAGATCAGGATGCAGTGGCACTGAAGTCTGAAAGCAGAAGCCATGCTGGCACTTCCTCTCTGGTCCCTGCTTCTCTCTCACTGTCTAAGTTTTCTTTCTTGTCTGTGCTGATAGGCAGCAGCCTGTGGGGTTCCTTTGACAGACCCTTTTTATAGAGCTGTTGGGAGGGGAGGCACTTGGTCCCTGTACTGCTAGGAATTCAGTTACCATGGGTTACCCTATCTCAGTGACAAAGTACGTGGGTATGACGAGGGTCCAAATCACAGCCACACATTTCCAAGCCAGTCTAGCTCTTCTCATTGGCAGCTGTCTTTTCTACTTACCTGTCTGGCATAGTTAAACAGCTACAGGGAGAAGCGCAGTGTCCCTCTGCACCTACTAAACGCGGGACTGAGAGTTAGAATTAGCCCAACTATCCAAAGGCAAAGCAGAAAACAAAGAGCCTCCCCGCATCCCTCTCCCCTTACATGGAATTTCGCAGCACATCCCGGAAAGGCAGCAGCAGCATCCCACACTGAACCAGAACCTGTTCCTACGCTATGTTAACTGGACCCTCTGAATGCATGGGTGTCTGCAATGCTATCGGTGCCTACAAGGGCTCTTACCAATTGTTTGCTAGACTATGAGATGCTTTGCATAGTGTTATGTGAACATTAATTAATTATCCCTCACAATGCCCTTGTGGAGGAGGTAGGTAAATGGGGTCTCCTCTCCTAGAGATGTAAAAGCAGGTGCATACTGTGTAGAACAAGGTCTCCCCCATCCACAGCCAGAGTAGCAGGGTGGAAGGTCCAGCCAGGGACCTCTGCTTTCCCTCCCCTGCCTGTCTTGGTTGGGGGCAGCTCCTATGGGCAACAGGTTCCATATGACTTCCCCCAGTCACAAGGGCTCCAGGGAGGTAAAAGCAGGGCAGGGGGGAGGGCAGAGCAAGTCCCAGGAAGCAGCAGGTTTCCCCCAGCAGCTCACTCATTAAGAGTTGTCCATTTGAAGGGATTTATGTCATCAGAGACAATAGTTTGGAATCTTTTACTAATCATTGGAATTCTGTCAAATGAATTTCTTTATTAAGATTAAGATTAAAATTCCTATTTTAGAGTGTACTTTCATGTAACTTATTTCCTCTTATCCTCTGTATTTAAACCTATGGTTTTGTGTTGCATCAAAAATCTTCATAAAGAAATATAAATCGAGAAATTGCCTCCCCATATTTTGGCCTCTCCAAAAATGTCTTGTTTCTAAGTGTGTAAAACATCTCATGCATTCAGTTCACATACGACTTTTAAACATTGACATTGTTTTGTTTCAAAGTTATTAAAACTGGTCTTGTGAACGGAGTAGTTAATTGGTGGCTGACCCAGTGATGAAATAGTAAATTTGTCTTCAATTAATCTGCCCTGAACTGTTTAAATATTGTGGCTCTATGCTGAGATTTGCAAAGGCACCTAAGAGAGTAAAACACCAAATCCCTATGAAAATCACAGGTCTAAACCCCTGGTCATGCTATCATACAGAAGAAGGATAGAGAAGGACTTGAGTAGTTGCAAGAGTCCCTGGGAACATTACATCAGAATCAGGAGATACTGGAGCTGGAAAGGTACCCCACCGATGGACCTGCTCTTACTCCTGTAGGAGACTCTAGCATCATTCAGCTTGTATCGTCATATGTTCACTTTTTAAACTGAATAAAACAAATTTAAAACATATACAGGCCAAGATCACAGTGTAAGAGACAACTAATTTATGAGGGCAAATCTAGAACAAATCAAAGCTATAGCTAAAATGTCACTATCTAAGAGTGGAGATTCAGTTCTGATTCAGCCCCAGCAGCAGCCTAGAACCAAGACCTGTTCCTCCTGTGCTGAATCCCTCTGGAGACACAGCACAGAATCTAGTCCATGGTTTTGATTGGTGCTAATCCAGTTAAAATGAGAGACGCCTCTAGTGTACGTTGCCTGATGGCTTTCAGGCCCTGAGCCCTGGAATACCTGAAGAGACAGAGAATGTTTGGTGAGCCTATGAGCGTGTGAGAGTTTCACACATTATTTCCAGGTTTTTGATCATTTCAAACTTGTGACAAGCCACTGATAGAATTAATAAGCAGTAACAACATAACCAGGTGGCCCTTAAATCTCAAAAATTGCTCTCCCATTTGAGATTTAAGCCTTTTGTAGAATATGCACCAGAGATGTCCCCAGTGGTGACTGATACCTTATTGAGGAGCCCAGTTGATCATGCAGATTCACTAGAGACTAGGGATCACATGGAAGAACAACAAGGTGCAATTGTGAGTGGAATGGCTTCCTTTGAGATTTACAGCACTTTTCGTCTGGCCACAAGCAGCTTTACTTGTGGTGGTTCACTGCTTCCAGTCCTGGCTAGAAACTGGTGTTGGCAAGGAACATAGCCGAATCTTTTGGAACCTCAAACAAAGGTTTGGATCAAGCTCAGTCCTAAATGTGAGCAAGAGGTTCATTGGTGTTATTGTAACTAAACCAGTTGCCCACTATGAATACAATTATTTTATTTGTACTTCAAAACCGTTATGAAGAGATCCAGTTAGATGGAAACACACTGGGCCAATTATTTCAACACAGAGTAAATCATCGTCCCCCTGCAATATTAAAAAAAAACACTACCATAGATATTCATTTAAGGGGCTCTTGAGCTTTAAAATCAAAATCCAAAGACTATGGTCCAAATTCTCTTCTTATTTACATCACTTCAAATCCCTAAAAGTTGCACAGCTGTGAGGCCAGAATATGATCATATAAGTCACACAAATCTTGTATTTATATTATCTTTTACTCAGAACCCTTTCTATGGCTGATAGATCAGAAGACCTGGTACGGCATTCAGTTACTATGGAAAAATATAAGATTTACACTATTGTAAAATCAGATTTCAGTATGAACAATAGGAATAATTTGTATGTGTCCTTGTTAGACTTGGACTCACCTATAAGTCTCCTACCATAACAAGTTGAGAACTATAAGCAACTTCATGCTCCAGAATGCAATAATATTTCATTGTTACTTCATGCCAATACACTTTCATTAATGAACTGCCTTGTGCAACATATAGAATGAATCCCTATCTTGCTAATACTGTAGTTTTAATACTTCCTACCCAGAGCAGTGTCTGTATTTCTCACTGCAATATTCTTGTTCAAGACTCTTTATAAAATCCTAACTTTTTATTGCAGAGCTACCTGTTCAGGAAATGTGATGTTGACAATCAAACACAAACAGAAAGAAATTAGAGGTTTTCACAGTATCCAAAATTATTTTAAAATATTTTGTAAAGAAAAGCACCCGAAATGCCATGCATACCCTCTGGCAAACCAATGGGGTATTATTTCTTTCTTTCATTATTTGACTCATGATAACACTTACGAGGATATGTCTTTTGTTAACATCCAATTATACAACCTAATAAAACACATTTCCAGTCTGACCCTACTTCAGGCTAAATAATTTTTTCTCATGTTATTTGGGCCTAGCCTACACACTAGCAAGCTACACAGCTGTAATTCACTACCCATGTAGCTCCACAGTAGCATAAATGATGGAAGTTGTGCAGATAGTGTACACTCAGATTCTGTCTACATGATAGTTTCCACCAGTGAAGCTGCACCACTGGTGAATTACAGCTAAGAAGTTTGGTAGCACAGATTCAGCCTCAGTCATGTCAAATAAGAATCTAGGGTTATTAGAGCTTGGTTGTGTTTTTTTTTCTTTTCTTGAGATTAAACTGAGAGCTTGGGAGAATCCTCTTGGCATGTACTATAAATTCTCAGTAGCTTGCTCAGAGCTTGTAGGCATCTGTGATAGTGTGAAAGCCTAAGACTGACTCACCACTCTGGGCACTTGGTAAGTGTCCCCACATGGGCTAAATTTGGGAGATAATTGGCCAAGGATTGAATGATTAACCAAGTTGGCTCAGCTCCTCAGCTGAGGAGAACTAAAAGAGACATAGGAAGAGGAAGAGAGGTAAACTGGAAGGAAAGGCTAGAGAAGCCCAGGATTTCAGGGAGATGAACTCTCTCCACCTGTGTCTAGGGAGCATGTAAGAACCTTGAGCTGTGGGGAGCATGTTATGTCAGACTGTAAATAAAGCACTGGGTGTTGAACTTGCCATGAGTTCTGTGTGAGGACTGTTTACAGTAAGGAATCCAGAGTGAGGGGAATCTGCCCTGTGACAGCATCTCATAAACTTTTACCTCAGATAGGGGTTCTCGATGATAGTAAATAAGAGGTGGGAAAATACAGTTGAATAGTACAACTGCTGAAATGAAATTCTTTTGCCATACCCTTTTAGAATACAAGAGCTGCTTTGTGTTAGTATAATACCCTGGGTACGTGTGTATAATGGAGTCTCCCTCAAGGTTAGAGCCCCAGTGAGGTGAGGAGCCTGCTACTCACAGCTAAAGGAGTTACTCAAGTTGTAGGCGCTTGCCTTGAAAGTTCTAGGTTTGCTCCTCAGTGACAGCCAGGGGGTCTATGTGTGTAATGGCCATATGTGATTACATGGCAAGACTGTCAAAATACTCTTCATGCTGGGAGTTGTTTGCAAACTGATATCTAAAACAGTGAAAGAGGAACCTGAGCTGGGGACATGATATAGGAGGCTGTCCCCAGTAGCATGGAGAGCAGGCTCTCTCTAATTCACTGGAACAAGAATTTTCCATAATCAGCAGGAGCCTAATTTGGAATTCCAGAAGCAGTACCAGACCTCGGCTTCTAGAAATACTGCCACATCATGCTCTCATTCCAGTGGAGGTTCAGGGTTTGATTCAGCCCTGGTTCCACAAGCATAGCTCATGGCTGTGGGGCCCCAGGATCAGAAAGTTTGCTTTGCAAGGGCAGTAATAGAGGCTGTTGTATTAAGTTAGATGGAATATATGGGCCCAAAGAGTCAAAGGTGTTAACATGACTCTTTCACTGTCCAACATTAAATAGTGATAAACAAGACTCAGGGTTTGGTATCAAGAGACCTCAGCCTGCTTAAGTACCATGGCAAACACACCATTAAAAATATTTTTAACCCCTTATTAAGGTTACAGAAAAGAATGAAAAGAGGTTAAAGCATTTGAAATGTGAAGGGTTAAGTAAGGCTTTTATTTTAAGGTCATCCCTTCTTCCCTTTCCCTCTAGCTGGAGAGTTGTTAAAAGGGACCCTCCTCCCCCATTTGACAGTCTTTTAGATGGTATTAGACATGACAATAATGGTCCTTTTTGGAGAAAAGAGCTGGACCAAAGCTATTATTGTTAAAATCCAGTCCTGCTTCCACAAAACAAACACACGCAAGAGGAGAGAGAAAAGAAGAGCAAAGATAAAAAATGTAGCTTCCATCTTTGGTGCTGACTCTCACTTGCAACATCACTGCTGGAGGAACACAGGCACAGCACATGGCCTTATCAGCCACCCCAAGACCTGGCAAAGTGGTACCAGCATGGGGTGGTTGAGGGCATTGCTTTCGGTTGCCTCTCTAGTCAATTTAATACTGTACAGGCTTAGAGCAGTGTTGCAAAATATTAAACAGAAGGTAAAAGGAGAGGGATAGGAAAGAGAAGAACCAAGGTGGGGAAGGAAAAGAACACACTGCAGGGAGGTGGGAGATGACAAAGTCTTACTGTGATGCTGACAGACCAGGTGCCAGCTCATGCCAAGACCCCAAGGCTTCACTGAACTCTGACAAATCCTTAACTGGAAACCAGTCTGGCTCATCTGTCTGTTAGTATTGTTAAAATAGATATTAAAGTTGTAAGAATGTGCTTAGTGTTTAGACTTTATGAAATGCTTGTAGGATGCTGCATGTGTTAATCCTACTCCTAATATCTATATCCCATGTTATAAGGTAATATTTGTGTTTGATCTGTAACTATAAAAGTGTTAGATATGAAACTGGACACTCCTACAGTCAAGTGTAAAATACTAGTTTACCACAAGAGGTGTCATCTCCTGCCCAACAAAAGACGGCCCATAGACACCAGATGAACCATTGTGGAACATCACCAGACAAAAGACTGTGTTGATTGCTCCCCCACACCAGGAAGATGGTACGTACACAAACACTCATCCCATCACAGCTTGAACACTGGGGGAAGGGAATAAAAATCCCTGTCAAGGAGGAATTGTTATCACGATGCTGCTTGGAATTTGGAGAGAGCAATATTTCTAAGCATAAGCAAGTGATCCCCAAGCTGCTTAGCTTGGGTTAGTCTAAAGGCCATATAGAGCGTGCCTATTACAACAGGGTCTATTACCTTTCGAAACCTAAGACTGTAACTCATTTGTGTGTGTATGTTTACCTGCTTTAACCTTGTAAATAACATTTTTTTCTTTTTCTTAATAAAGCTTTAGTTAGTTTACTATAGGATTGGCTACAGTCTTTGTCTTTGGTGAGAGATCTAAGGTACAATTGACCTGGAGTGACTGGTCTTTTGGGATTGGGAGTAGTAACATGAATATTGTTGTGATTTTTGGTGTAAGGGACCATCTATCACAAAGACAGGCTTGCCTGGGTGGCAAGATAGATCAAAGTGCCCAGAGCAATTGTCTGTGACTCCATGTTAAAGCTGTTCTAGTGTTTGAGGCATTCACAGTTGATACAGTAACTCCTCACTTAACGTTGTAGTTATGTTCCTGAAAAATACGACTTTAAGCGAAACGATGTTAAGCGAATCCAATTTCCCCATAAAAATTAATGTAAATGGTGGGGTTAGGTTCCAGGGGAAAATTTTTCACCAGACAAAAGACTATATTATATACACACACACACACACAGTATAAGTTTTAAACAAACAATTTAATACTGTACACAACAATGCTGATTGTGAAGCTTGGTTGAGGTGGTGAAGTCAGAGGGTGGAAGAGGGTGGGATATCTCCCAGGGAATGTCTTACTGCTAAATGATGAGCTAGAATAGCTGAGCCCTCAAGGGTTAGCACATTGTTGTTAATGTAGCCTCACACTCTACAAGGCAGCACAAATGGAGGGAGGGGAGACAGCATGGCAGACAGAGACACACACCCTGTGTGTGTGAGAGAGAGAGAGAGAGAGATGCACATTGCCCCTTTAAGTACGCTGATCCCATTCTAAGTACATTGCCTTTTAAAGTAGATCAGCAAGTTGAGACAGCAGCTGCTTCCAGCAAGCTCCCTCCGTCCTGAGCTCTATGTCCCGCCCCTGCTCTATGGAGATGGGGTAAGCGGGGGAAGGAGCAGGGGAGAGGGGGACACCCTGACATTAGCCCCCTTCTTCCCTCCCCCACCCCCACACAGCAAGCAGGAGGCTCCCGGGAGCAGCTCCAAGGCAGAGGGCAGGAGCAGCACATGGCAGTGGGGGGAGGGACAGCTGAACTGATAGCCTGCTGGGCGGCTGCTGCACGGGGAACTTAGGGGAGCTGGGAGCTGATAGGGGGGCTGCTGGCCCACCCTGGTTCCAAGCCCCCATCAGCTAGCTCCAACGGGCTGCTCTTTCTGCAAAAAGTGGACAAAGCAGGCAGCTGCCAAATGACATTATAAGGGAGCATTGCGCAACTTTAAACGAGCATGTTCTCTAATTGATCAGCAACGTAACAACGAAACGATGTTAACTGGGATGACTTTAAGTGAGGAGTTACTGTACTTGGTTGGTGAAATCTAAGTATAGAACACACAACCAGTTTGGGGTTTGTGCCTTGCTTGTTGACAGTCTGCCCTGAGGTTGGCAGCCATATCCACGAGCCTCTCCAGACAGCTTGACACTCACATCTGTAGCCTTTATTTTGAATTGAATTGATTTATAGTTCTGTGGTGAATTACAGTGAGTCCGGCTCCTGTACTAACTACTGCTTTTTAGGTTTCAGAGTGGTAGCCGTGTTAGTCTGTAACAGACTAGATGGGTCACTACAAAAAGTAATTTTCCCTCTGCTCATGCTCACACCTTCTTGTCAACTGTTGGAAATGGGCGATGTCCACCTTGATTGCATTGGCCTCGTTAGCACTACAAAAGTACTTTTCCCTCTCTTGATAGTCACCCCTTCTTGTCAACTGTTGAGAATAGGCCATTTCCACCTTAATTGAATTGGCCTCGTTAGCACTGACCCCCCCACTTGGTAAGGCAACTCCCATCTTTTCATGTGCTGTAATATTTATACTGCTTACTGTATTTTTCACTCCATGCATCTGATGAAGTGGGTTTTAGCCCACAAAAGCTTATACCCAAATAAATTTGTTAGTCTCTAAGGTGCCACAAGGACTCCTCATTGTTTTTACTGTTTTTTAGGATCAATAGAGTGGAAATCACCCTTAGATTTGGAGGCTCTAAGAACACATAAAGAATGAAGACAGTCACACACACAGTCACAAGTAAAAGGTCTTCTCTGTAATATAAGCTGTACTAAGCAGATGATTAAGGTTACAATCACCCATGCATATGCAAAACGTGAGAGAGCCCAGGCAATAGCTACTACAATATTCATACTCACATTCCCAAAGATGTTATAGAGCCTGGTGGATCTCTCAACACATAGTCATTGATAGAGGGGTGATTCCTGATAGGGTCTTCCCAATGAGGTCTTCCCTTGGGGTCATCCCACCCTATCCATACCAGGGAACCCCTTTTATTTTGTTCTGATCATGCTTAGCATCTTGTGCATATGCCCGAGGGTTTCAACCTCCTTTTCCTTATTTGTACTTCCACACCCCATAAATTTCAGGTTGCCCTGCTTTTCATAGGTTGTTCTCTTAGTTCCCCTTATTCTCATTAGCATTTATGTAAACATGTTTTCATGGTGACCTACAGTCAAAGCAGAACTTTCCATGATGTTACAATCAGGTACCTTGCGGCCTATTTTTCCAGAACATCACCTATTGGCACATTCTCTACAGTAATCTTGTGCCTTTCCTGGCATAGAGTCATTCTTTGGTCACCCACTCATGTCAAGTCTCCTTAAGTCTGAGGCCTAGTGTGGCTAAGCTGAAATGTTACAGGCCTTAGCCTTTAAGCCTTGCATTAGAACCTTGCTTTACTTATATACCTAATAGGCACTCATCACTCCTAAATACTTGTCAATGTTGTACATCTATAGTCCTATAACTTAAATCTATTCATCACACATTGATTACATATGGAATAACCCACAAGAATAACACAATTAAATGATAAAAATGAACTAACTGGCTACACATCCCAGATGGTGTTCAGGATTTAGTCAGAACTGGTGGAGGTGGCAATGTCATCTGTGTTCTTCTTTCACCCAGTCTGGTCAGGCTATCTTTTGGGATTAGGATGACAACGGCCCAGCAATGTTATGGTAAATCTTGGGGTCCCAGAAGATGGTGGCAGTGTCAGCCATGATGGTAAAACTTGCTCCTTTCCTGTCTCTCAGTCAGTAGTTGTTAGCAGTCAGCTTCTTCTGCACATTTTTTCCCCAAATGTCTTTTCTTTTAAGGACCCCAAAAGGAAGTAATGGGCGGAATAGCCATTTCTCTTATTATTTTGTTTATCTATTAGGCCTAATTTCCACACACCAATTTTGGTTCACTGGTTTTTGGTCCCATGCTTTTCTTTACCAGGCATGATCTTAACACAGACATATCAGAAGGCTTTTTTGTTTGGGCTAATTTAGTCTTTCTGTCTTCCTTTTGCACCTTTTCCCATCAACATTTGTTGTTATAGGTTATTGTGTCATTTTCTGAACTTTCATTTACTTTTCACAGTTGAGTCACAATTTGGGTAAAGTTGTAGGCCCAATGATCACAACAAGGCCCAATGTGCCCCTAGCTTCTCTGGGGCTTGAAGCTGGTCAGCACTGCCTGAAAAGTAGATGGCTCTAGCCAGGAAAGGGCATAGCTAGGGTGCCCAGGAGATACACTGAACTCAGCGCATCCACTTAGAAGTCACTACCCATTGGGTCTCCTCTGGACCCTGGCTAGGGGAGGCAGTAGTGTGTAGTGAAACATGCTGTGCTGGCAAACCACACACGTGTTTATTACATTTACTCCTGGCTTATTCTCAAGGTAAGCAATGCAAGGTAAAACTATGCTCAGGTTATTGATTAAGCATAGACTAGGCAATAGCTCACGTAGTCCCCTTGAATAGTTCACGTAGCCCCTTCACCAATCATGATTTATTGCACAAGGGGAGATGGCTATGGGTGAACCAATCAATATGTTACAAGTAACTATGATCTCATGCCTTTTGATCTAATTACTAATAAAAACCCCAGCTCAAGAGAGCTTGGGACGCCTGCTTGACAAACCTCTTGACTCCGCGTCTCCTTGATCCCAACATCTGGTGACCCCGACGTGATTCACCGGATCCCGAGGACCCCTGCTCATCCGACTGGAATAGTCTAGGTGCACCCGCTGGAAACTGCCACTCGTGAGTATGGGGGGTGATTTATCAGTGCCACAAAAGGCTCATGCTAAGGAATTATTTAAGCTCATTGAGGGGAGCGGTTGCCCAGCGGTTACGCTGCGGCATGTAGAGGATTTTGTTAAGGAAATAGAATGTCAATGCCCCTGGTACCCCGAAGAGGGGTCCCTGCAGCAAGAAGATTGGCAAAAAATAGGAACACAGCTCTTTGAGAAACCGAGAGCAGCAGTGCAGCACCTGCTCATGTGGCAGCGCTGTACTGAGGCAGTGGGAAAACTGGGGCTACAGGCGTCTCTCACTGCCGCCCCGCTTCTCACGCTGACGACACCGCCTCCGTACCCGCGGGTGCTACCACCAGCGCCTGCGGTGTCGGATACGGGGCAGCGGCCCTCGGATCCCCCCATTGATAAAGGAACTGATCAGCCTTGTTTCCGGGGGAATCGTGGGGGCTGCGTCCGGGCGGCGGTTGCGTTGGCGCGTGAGACAGGGGAATTGAGTTTGGAGGAAGAACATCAGTGGGAGGGGGAGTTGCCCATGCTAATGCCTATAACGGCAGAAGTCGATGCACAGGGCAATGCCGTCAGACAGTGGACGGCGCTACCGTATACAGTACTGAGGGAGGTGAGAAAAGCTATCACGGAGACAGGCATCAGGTCTAATTTCGTGACAGGCATCTTAGAAGGAATTGGAAATGGCTACACAATGGCTCCACAAGATTGGAAAGACTTATTTCGTATGGTGCTGACCCCCGCCCAGTATATGGTGTGGGATAGTGAGTTCAGGTTAGCTGCTGTAGGTTACTCAACCCCAGCTGCCATACCCGACCAGATTTATGGAGCAGGCCAATTTAGCACTATAGAGAGACAGTTGGAGTTAGACCCAGACACATATATTCGTACTAAACTTAGTGTTATGAGAGCTTTCAGAAGGGTTCCTGTAAGTGGGAAACCGACTAGGTCTTTCACAGCCACCCGGCAGCAGCCTACAGAGCCGTATCCGCAGTTCATAGATAGGCTCAAGGAAGCAGTACAGCGGCAGATCGATAACGAGGAGGCACAGACAGAGCTTTTACGGCGACTGGCTTATGAGCAGGCTAATGCTGATTGCAAAAAGGTACTGCAATCTATAATACATCGCCCCTCGTACACTTTAGCGGACATGATTCAGGCTTGCGCTGATGTCGGTAGTCAAACCCATGCTATGGCTCTTTTGGCGGGGGCTATAAGACAAGGTAATAAACCAGCAGGAAATTGTTTTAATTGCAAAAAACCGGGACACTTTAAAAGCCAGTGTAGGGCACCCGGGGGAGGAGCACATAAAGGAAGACCCCAGGAAGGGGGTAGGCCCTCCAAAAAATGTCCTAAATGCAACAAGGGGTATCATTGGGCAAATCAATGTCGATCAGGACTAGGGCAGGGAAACCAGTAATCGGGCCCTCCCCGGGCCCCGGAAAAACAACGGGGGCGGAAGAATTGACTAGGGCACAACCGGCAACGACCGGCAGTGCTGGAATAGACTTGTATAATCAAGAAGAAAAATCCTCATTCTTACCGGGGGAAGTTCTTTTAATGCCTACTCAACTGAAAGGGCCCCTTCCTGAAGGGACGGTGGGCATTATACTCCCTCGGTCATCAGCAAGTAAACAAGGAATTATGGTAGTTCCAGGAGTGATTGATGCTGATTATCAGGGAAAAATATATGTTCAGTATTGGAGTCACCTGCCTTTTACTTTAAGACAAGGGGACTCCTGGGCACAGATGATACTGTTGCCATATGAGCTCCCTGGAGAAAAATCACAGGTAACACGCACAGGAGGATTCGGATCCACCCGTACTGAAGGCAACAGCGATTCTTCCTTTCACCCACAGGTGGCAGCATTGGTACACCGAATATCCCTGCAAAAACCTCAACGTAAGTATACACTCCAAGGTAAGTGGCTGACCGGTTTGTTGGACACAGGGGCGGATGTTTCTGTCATAGCTGAAAAGGATTGGGAGCCTACATGGCCTTCTGAGCTAGCCCCTGCGGTATTCGGGGTAGGAGGAAGCCAAGCATCTCAAAAGAGCTCTCAATGGTTACCAGTAAAATCCCAGGAACAAGGCCCCATAATAGCATCTATTCAACCCTGCATATTGCCTTTACAGTTTAACATTTGGGGAAGAGATTTGTTAGAACAGATAGGGGCAAAACTGGTTTTGGAAGATGAGTAAGCCTCAGGCTCTTCCGTTACAGTGGAAAACTGATAAGCCAGTCTGGGTAGAACAATGGCCATTACCTAAAGAAAAATTAGAAGCTTTGCAGCAATTAGTTGAGCAACAATTAAAAGATGAACACATTGAGCATACTACAAGCCCGTACAATACTCCTGTTTTTGTAATTAAGAAAAAATCAGGAAAATGGAGGCTCCTTCATGATTTGCGTGAAATTAATAAAATACTAGAACCAATGGGCCCCCTGCAGTGTGGCCTCCCCAATCCAAATTTAATCCCATATGACTACCAGGTAGCAATAATTGATTTAAAGGATTGTTTCTTTACGATACCATTACAGGAAAAGGATAAAAAATATTTTGCATTCACAGTGCCAGTCCTAAACAATGCCCAACCCACAACACGTTATCATTGGAAAGTGTTACCCCAGGGCATGTTAAATAGCCCTACCATGTGTCAGTATTTTGTAAACACTGCTCTTCAACCTTTCAGAAATAAGTTCAAAAAGCTACTTGTATACCATTATATGGATGATATCTTAATAGCCGGTAGGCCCCTACCCACCACATGGAAAAGTGAGTTAACGGATATCTTAAGTCAATCGGGTCTGGTAGTAGCCCCGGAAAAAATACAGGAAGCCGAACCTTTTCAATATTTAGGTCATAAAATGCTTGCAGCATACTCCATGCCCATACTTCCAAAACTTACCTTGCCAAAAAAATTAACATATGTAGTGCTACAGCAAATTCTGGGATCCATAAATTGGATAAGACCGTATTACAAGATTCCCACATCTATGCTGACTCCACTGTTTAATGCCCTAAAATTAGGAAAGCAACCGGGAGACATAATATCACTGACAAACGAACAACAGGAGGTAGTGCATAAGGTCAACGAAGCCATGGCAGAAAGGTGGGTAGATAGAGCAGTACCTAATGTGCCCCCGTCCTTAATCATTCTTGGGGACATTAAGCAATTCATGGGGGCATTACTTCAACATACAAATGAAAGAGAATTTATCCTCGAGTGGATGTATTTACCACACACACACAAAAACACACTCGTCCCATTGTCTGGAATGATTGCTCAATTAATCACTAAAGGACGCAATCGAGCAGTAAACTTGTTTGCCATGGATTTAGTAAACATTATTATACCCATCCCCATCGCCACCTGGGAAGTTGCATGCATGCACTCGGAGGAGGTGCAAATAGCACTAGCCAATTATGTTGGGTGCATAACTTACCATACTCCAAAGGATCCTCGTCTCCAAGTTGCTCAACATATTCCACTGAAAGTATTCTACTTGGTATCTCCCGTTCCCATAAAAGAAGCTCTTACCATTTTCACCGATGGTGGCCCCTCCAGAGGGGTGGTCGCTTGGAAGAACAATGACCAGTGGCAATCCCAGTTTACTTTACCGCAACGCTCTCCTCAGCGTGCGGAGCTAGCTGCGTTAATTCTTGCCTTTAACACATTTTCTGATCAACCAGTTAACCTCATAACAGACAGTTTGTATGCTGCAAATGTTGTTAGTAATATTGCTTCTAGTTGTGTTACTGCATCTTTGGATAATAATTTGCTTGGTTTATTTCTTTCCCTACAACTGATATTACGTCACCGACGACATCTGTTTTTATCGCACATGTTAGAAGTCATCAGCCTTTCCCCGGAGAAATCTCGCAAGGCAATGCCTATGCTGATAACGCCTTAAAGGCTTTCCCCTGCTCTCCTATGGAAAGTCACTCCTTACATCACCAAAATGCTAGGGCGTTGGCCAAGCAATTTTCCATACCACTATCTGATGCAAAAGCTGTTATTCAGCAGTGCCCTGAGTGTACTGGAAACCTCGCAGGACCCGCTATCGGGGTAAATCCTCGGGGGCTAGGTGCAAACCAATTGTGGCAAATGGACGTCACTCGGTTCCCACCATTAGCTCCCTGGTCCTATTTGCATGTAGTCATAGACACTTATTCTGGATATATATGGGCAACGCCACAACAAGGGGAAAAGGCAAAACACGTCTGTAATCACCTCATTCGTTCCTTTGCAGTGATGGGAAAGCCATCAGCTTTAAAAACTGACAACGGCCCAGCCTATTGCTCTTCAGCAATGGCAGCGTTCTGCACGCGATGGGAAATCAAGCATACCTTTGGCATCCCATACAACTCCCAAGGACAAGCCATTGTAGAACGAGCTAATCGCACATTAAAAAACGCTCTCCTGCGGCAAAAACAAAAAGGGGGAATTGTCCCCGGCAGCCTGACAGAAAAGGAAGAATGGCTGGCTCAAGTACTGTTTACACTCAATCATTTAAATCTATTACCTTTCAATTCTCAATTTTTCACCAGGGCACAACGGCATTATCGGACGACCGAAGTTCTTCCTGCTCCAAAGGTAACCTATCGTCAGCTACCTGGCCCGGAGTGGAGCGAACCTGTGCCACTAATCACCTGGGGGCGCGGTTACGCAGCTGTATCAACACCAAGCGGCCCGCTCTGGGTACCTGCACGATACGTTCGACCATACAAGGATGGCGTGGCATCAGGGACTGAGCAACCCCATCCCTGACTTCAACATACACTTATATGATGAACAAGGAAAAGTGACAACGGGCCGAAAACGAGGGGGCCAACGAAATGCACCTGCCACATGGGGCCAAGTGAAGAACCTAGCTAATCAGGCTGAACAACTGTTGGAAAAAACAAACCAAGAGAAAACGGCAGAGAACTATATGATGGCATTAATAGCCTCCTTAAATGCCAATTCTGTACTTTTGTTAACAATCATTATTTGCAGTTTAACTATAGTCCCTACAGAAGGGGGGCCGGTAGTGACTGGGGGGGTTCGTCTTAATATATGGGAGGTATTTGCAAAGACTTTAAACCTAAGCACCTTCTGCTTAACGGAGCAGAGGGCGGTGGGGGAGGTGCTAGGATCTTGCCTAATACCAGTGTGCCATAATCCCACAGACATCAACAATGATACATGGTTTTATAATTCTCTAGAACAAAATTCTACCCTTAGGGCCTTAGGGTACCCTGGGTACCATAATTGGGGAAATCGACTAACACACAAGCCGCGTTTTGCTGTTACCCTGTTAACACCGCATGTTGCTAGTTTTAATGTTAGTTGTGCTAGAATGGTTAATTGTACCAAAAAGACTTGTATTCAATTCCCAAAAGGGAACTTCAATTGCTCAAGTATGGTTAATATATCATATATGTATGAGTACCTACAATTGCCAAGGGGCTGGTTCTGGTCCTGCCCCGGATATACCTTTAACTACATTCCAGCCAACATCAGTCATGAAACTCCATGCTGTCTTAGTAGGCTGTCTTTGGTTTTGCCTCAAAAGGAAGCTAAGGGTACATCACTCACTAAGACAAAACGAAGTGTATTCCTTGATGAAAGCTGTAATAGTCACGCGGCCCTAATTAGTAAGGCCGAATACGTCGCACTGGCCGTATCCCTGGTTGGGGTGCCCGGTCTGGCGGCACGAAACAGTAAAAACATTAACGCCTTAGCCTGCTCAGCAGTAAAAGCCTTAAATACAACGTCTAGAGCTCTAGCCTTGTTAAATGAGGAACAGAGCGAATTAAGACATGGACTTTTGCAAAACAGAGCGGCCATAGATTATCTTTTAATGCAACATCATTATGGGTGTGAAAAATTGGATGGTATGTGTTGCTTTAACCTAAGCAATAATGAAAAAGCAGTGGACAACCAAATTGTAAAACTACATACTTTAACAAAAGAAGTTACAATGGATGTTGGTTTTTCAGGATTCTGGGACTGGCTTACTGGGTGGCTGCCAGACCTATACTGGCTAAAGCAAATGTTTGCATATGTTATTGTTATAGTTATAGGATTAATAGTTTGTTGTTGTATATTACAGTGTATTCCTTCCCTTATTAGCCTATTTGTCCAAGGCTGCCCTTGGCAACGACTTAATACTAAACAGAGCATTCATTATGCCTGCAAATTGCTTAAAAACAAAAAGGGGGAGGTGTAGTGAAACATGCTGTGCTGGCAAACCACACACGTGTTTATTACATTTACTCCTGGCTTATTCTCAAGGTAAGCAATGCAAGGTAAAACTATGCTCAGGTTATTGATTAAGCATAGACTAGGCAATAGCTCACGTAGTCCCCTTGAATAGTTCACGTAGCCCCTTCACCAATCATGATTTATTGCACAAGGGGAGATGGCTATGGGTGAACCAATCAATATGTTACAAGTAACTATGATCTCATGCCTTTTGATCTAATTACTAATAAAAACCCCAGCTCAAGAGAGCTTGGGACGCCTGCTTGACAAACCTCTTGACTCCGCGTCTCCTTGATCCCAACAGTAGTGTAAAACAGACTTCCTTCCATTATGGGGAGACTCCCCTTTAGCTGCAGCCTCCCTTACTGGTGCAGAGGGTGAACATAAGAATGGCCATATTGGGTCAGATCAAAGGTCCATCTAGCCCAGTATCCTGTCTTCCAACAGTGGACACTGCCAGGTGCCCCAGAGGGAATGAACAGAACAGGTAATCATCAAGTAATCCATCCCCTGTCGCCCATTCCCAGTGCATTTTACTGTTGAGGTGAATCTCAATCTAACACCAGTTTCTTAAACATGGGCTTATTTTCCTGGCCGGGGTGTTCAGAGCTCATACCCTGCACTACTCACTGACTCCTCTCACTGCTAGGAGCATCCTGATGCCAGATCAATGCCCAGTCCCTCACAGGCATTTGTCTCAGCCACATTTTGTCTCCATCCCAATCACTTTAGTCTATTGAACTGACATGAGCAACAAATAGCCTGTTATGATGTGACACCAAGGCTATGAGTCAAGAGGATTTCTCCTTCCGCCCCAGGCACCTCATCTTCAGCTGATAGTGCTGGGGGAAGGGGGTTGGGGTGATGCACTGTGTGAGATGTCTGAATGAACTTTAAGCTTCCTACTGCCTCAGGCACTGAAGATAGCAACGTGATGCTTTTATCTCCCTCCTACTTGTCCCTAGTGTAACTCAAACATAATTTAGGTGCCAGCTTTTCCCTTTCCCAGTGGTGCTCTTGTGAGCTGGTGCCAGGTCTTTGTTAACAAGTTTTGTTGCTTGCTATTTATCGTGTGTGATGAGGTCTCATCCTGCTGGGCCAATTTCCAATCTTTGTGGGGGAGGGAATGAGATTGCCTGGTGTTACTTGGGGACCGCTGTATATATGACTCTATACTGACTTTGAGTCCTTCAATATATTATCAGCGATTGATGGGATTAGCAGGGCCCATTTAAGGAGACACAGATTTAGTGGTTCCTAAACGTCACCATGTAACATGTAGAGCCAGATTTTCAATCCTGGTCTCCCATTTGTGCAAAATTTTGCACCTGCAATTATGAGTGCAGAATAGCTCCTGTAAAAAAGGAGGCAAGGTTGAGGAGCCTTTAAAAATCAGGGCCCCAATGTTAATGGGACACTACAATGTAAAATAATATTCAGGAAAACCTTTGGTTCAAAACCTCTCTGAGCAAGTCAGAAATGTGAAGCTAAACTTGTATGGAGATCCTGCTTCTGGAAAAGGTCAAGTTCTAGGGCAGGCTCCTCATGAGGCAGTGCTGTTCACAGGCTGAAATTCCTGGATTGCAGGGGGAAATATGGAAATAGGTTTCAAGCATGGTTTAGAGTCTCTATAGACTCCCCCCGCCCAGTGTTTGTGACAAAATCTTGACAGAGAGCTGAAGGCAGGCATTCATGCTACCGTTGAATCTGTTTCAGATTACACTGAAGAGAAGAGAGGATGAGAAGAAGCAGAAGTAAGGAGACAACAGAAGGTGAGAGATAGGGCAAGTACCAAAGGTCATTTTAGTTGCAATTTGCTACTGAGGTGCCTACGAAATATGGCAGCTTTCCTCTCTTCTTCCTTTGGTCTTTATGCAGCTTTAATGTTTGTTCTTACCTTTTAGTCACATGAATTGGGCTTCCCTATTGCTCCGAAGACTTTGTCCAGATTGGTTTATTGTCTCTTTAGTGAAGATGCTACTACGCTTCTCCCATGGGCATAGTTAATCCACCTCCCCGACAGGCAGTAGCTATGTCAGCAGGAGAAGCTCTCTACATGGGGGGTTAGGTCGGTATAACTACATTGCTCAGAGGTGCGAATTTTTCACACCCTTGAGTGATGTAGTTATACCAATATAGGTCTGTAGTGTAGACCTGGCCTTATTTTCTTTTCCTCCACCTCTTCTGCTCTGAATTCACATAAGCAGAGTTTTCTACGTCAAATGACAAAATGAATTATCTTCCTACATTTTCTCTTTGAGTAGCGAGAACGCATGTCGATAATGCATTAATAGCTTTAGGCCACGTCTACACTACAGAGTTAAGTTGACTTAAGTTATGTCGATGATCATAAACCGCTGTAATTACATCGCTTGTGCATTTTCACACAATGCTCCTTGTGTCAGCGGAGCGTGTCCACAGTTGGTCTCTAGCACTGACAGAGAGAGCAGTGCACCATGGGTAGCTATCCCACTGTGCAAATCATCACCTTCTCCCACTAGGAGTTCTGGGAATGGATCGCGGTGCATAATGAAGGCCGGATCACCATCCCATAATGCAGTTTTATCCATCCCATAATTCCAAGGGCTTTTGACTACGTTTCATGTGTTTTTCAACTGCCTCTCTCATAGACAACTCATGCCTCCCCATGCTGGGAGAATCACAATCTAAAGGGGAGGACATGTGACAGCCTCACATGTCTCCTCTGCCCAATGACCTCCCCGCCCTGCGCCCAGCCTGGGGCTGCCACACTCTCCCTGCCCCACATTACCTGAGGGGGGGAGGGGCGGACTCTGTCCTTCTCTCCCTGCACCTCCCACCTGGTACATTCAGCTGCTCTTCTTGGCAGCCGGGCAGGGAGTGGGACAGAACTGCTTCAGCCTGAGAGAGTCTGGCTGGGAGGCAACAGCAGCCCGTTCCCTGCCCGGGCCCTACTGCCGGCGACAGGGGCCAAGCATGGGGGGAGGAGAAGCTTGCCTAGCTCCTGTTCCCAGCAACAGGGCCCGGGGGGGAGAGCAAATTTCTATTGCAACCACCCTGTGTATGTCACAAATAAAGAATCACTGTCTTTGTAAAACTAAATTTTTATTAAACAGCAATACACAGATTAACATTTATTACAAGGGACATGCCAGTGAGCAGAACTCTCTGAAGTGAGGCTCTCACAGCTGTGTGTAAGTCCAGCTGTCATTATGGAAAATGTCCCTGGGGTGGAGTGTAAGGGATACTGCGATGGGCTGGGAACATGAGAGGAATGGGGGGGGGAGTTGGGGAGGGTAAAGATGGCAGTTCTGCATGGGCTGCAGGGGGAGTCGAGCACACATGTATTCTGCCTGCAGCGCAGTCAGGGACCTGAGCATCTCTGTTTGGTTCTCCATGAGCTTTATCATCCACTCCTGACCCTCTATTGTCTGCTCCTGCCCCTGTCTCCTCTTCTGGCTATCCATTTCTAGTTTTCCGTGTATTGTCTCTATCCATGCTCTGCACTTACTATGAGCCTGATCTGACGATTGCAGCACTTCGCAAAATGTCCTCCTTACTCCTCCTTGTTTGCCTCCTTATCTGACAGAGGCACTCCACCGGTGTGTAGGAGCTGGCTCTCAAGGGCACATCTGCCAAAGCAAAAGAAACAATACACAGAGTCAGTATTGTGTGTGCACTGACAATCTTGAATCATAAAAGTTACATACACTTCTTTGTCACTTTCCCTTGGCAAGCACACAGGGCAAGGGCACTAAATATGGTGAGTTTGGCCCGGCGGGGTGGGGGGATGCTGCAAAGGATCTGGGTGGTTTCAGACAGGGATCAGTACAAGCGCTTTGGGACACTATTCTGAATACTGGCACCGTTTTTCACAGGTGGGGGTGATCAAAGCTGAAATCACACTTCTGAAGGTAACCGAAGATGCCAAGGTGCATCTCCTGCATGCATGCAGCTTCAGACCGGGTCTGTATGCTGCATGCTATGTGCTGCTTTGGTTCCTGCAGAAGTAATTGCTGATTGGTGCAGCAAAGTTTCCTACAATGGAGGAAGAAACAAAGCAGCTCTGCCAAGGAACCTTTGGCAGAGAATTGCACAGTATCTGCAGGAAAGTTTCCTAGAGATCTCTATGGAGGATTCCTGGGAGATCACAGTGTGCATTAACAAACGTTTCTGCAGGGCCCCCACTGTGTAGCTGCACAAGGGAATGCGAAGCAGATGCAAACAGTGCCTAGTGTTGTTAATTTCAATCCCTTCTCCCACGTGTACCATGTAACAAAATAAAGGACATTTCTACCTCACGTAACCATGCATATCAAAGCAAAATGAGTACTTACTGGTGCTCCTCTCTCCTGCTTCCGGCACGCCAGACCTGGACTGCTGGGACCAGCTAGACTCCTCCGGAGTCAAAAAGAGTTCCTGGCTCATGCCACCAGGCGAGCCTGTCGCCTATCTCACATCCTCCTCCAACTTGACCTCCTCGTCCACCACTTTATCCTCGGGGTTGACTCCACTGGCTGCTGCCTCCAGTCCCCACGAAGTATCCATGAGGCTCTTGGCGGTGGATGTGGGGTCACTACCGAGGATGGCGTGCAGCTCCTTGTAGAAGCAGCATGTTTTCGGCGTCGCACCAGAGTGGCGGTCGGCCTCCCCTGCCTTCTGGTATGCCTGCCTCAGATCCTTGATCTTAGCATGGCACTGCTGCATGTCCCCTTTGTGCCCCTTCTCATCCATGCCACCAGCAGTCTGCTTGTAGGTGTCCAAGTTCCTATGGCTGGTCAGAATTTGCAACTACACAGCCTCCTCTTCCCAGAGATTCAACAGCTCCAGCAACTCCGGTGTACGTCAGGCAGGAGCGCGTTTGCTGCAGAAAGCTGGCATGGTCAGCTGGGAAGATGCAATGTGAGGTGTAGATGTTGAGCAAACAGTGGAATTGCAAAAATTCCCAGGGCTTTAAAGAAGGAAGGGTGCATGCCTGTGTAACTGGCTGCAGGGCAGCGGAGTAGAAACTGCTTACCAGAGTGGTCATGATGGGCATTGTGGGACACCTTCTGGAGGCCACTTAGCAGAGCCGGCTCCAGCATTTCTGCCGCCCCAAGCAAAAAAAAAAAAAAAAAAAGCGGCGATCGCGATCGGCGGCGGCAATTGGAAAAAAAAAAAAAAAAGCCGCGATCGGCGGTGGCAGTTCAGCGGCAGGTCCTTCGCTCCTAGAGGGAGTGAGGGACCTGCTGCCCCCGAATTGCCGCAGGTGCCGCCCCTCTCCTTTGGCCGCCCCAAGCACCTGCTTGTTAAGCTGGTGCCTGGAGCCGGCCCTGCCACTTAGAGTGACAAAAGCACTCTAACTTTGCGTCACTCTAACTTTGTTGCAAAAAGCTCTATGCTGCTCGTTGAGGTGGTTTTATTATGTCGGCGTAGCAGGAGTTAAATCAGCAGGAAGAGCATTGTTGTGTGTATGCCTCCACTGTTTTGTCAATGAAACCTGACTTTTGTCAACAAAACTGTAGTGTAGACAAGGCCTTACTCTGAAGTGGAAAGACAGAACATGTTTAGTAACCTTTCATATGTAGCAGTTAAGCAAGTATTTTAGGGATACTTAAAGGAACCCTGGAAGCACCAACAATTTACTTGATATGCTGTACTAGTTATGCTGGAAGGTGTTAGTGGATGCCATCAAACAGCTTTTTGATCTATAGATGATTATAGACCAGATTAAAGTCGATGAGTGTGCTAACCATCTTTCATTCAGACTAAATGGAAGGCGCAATTAAATCCCTTTATGGAATAAGGTAGCTGAAAATAATAGGAGTCACCACCCAAGGTAGTTGGCTGCATGGAAAGGCCTTATCAGAAGCTAAATTGTGTGGAGGTGTTCCCTGATTGCAAATGCAGGTGCTGGGGGATTGTTTGGCAAGCTGTGTGTGTGTTAGAGAGAGGGAAGTAAGCATGCAACAAGAGAAGCAGTCGTGAGCATGTCCTGCAGAGGGAGCAGAGAGACAGATTTCTTTGGGCCACAGAACTGACTAGCGGGGCAGAGCTGGAAATTGTGGACAAGGGAACTGCCTGCTGTTGTTTGTCTCTACTGTGTTCAGAGAAACAAGACTTTGTACATTCTTTGTAAATAAGTAGGATTGCACCAAAGAAATACTTGACTCCATCATCAATTTCAGCTCCTAATGGAAACAGTCCTGCAAGGCCATGAATATGTGGCCAAAGAATGACAAGAATCCAAAGCTATGTCACTTAATATTCCTATAATTGTACAATTATGTTTAAATGAATAAAAGCATTTTAATAGATCTCTACATGTAGAAAAGTTTTTAATTGCTCAAATAAAAGTTCCTGTTGTAAGCAATCAACAACTACAATTATCACATTAAAAACAGTGAAGATACCAAAATAATTTCCTATTACGTTCCTTTTCCCTTATGCAGCATCAGCACTTCCCTTAACATCCGACACCAAATTCTCAAGATACTAAGATTTTCCACAATTTATTTGCAATGAACAAAAGGCTAAATCATCATAGGTGTGGTTTTGTCATGAAGAATAGTGATTTCTATGGAATTGCTCATGTAGGAAGGTACAACTCAATGTGAATAAAGGAGGCAGAATTTGGCTTATGTACATTTTTCTAGTAAGATATCTTCACACATAAAAATTATCAGCATTAAGACACTGAATGAAACCTACAAAGCTATAAACTCTACAAAGCAATAAACTGCAGAGTTAAGGATCATGCTTGGTCCTGCACTCAGAACTTTTTATCTAGGTATTAGAGAGGTTTCCTAACAGTGTATGCTTTAACATATTAAGCCCATGATCGCTTCCTTTGAAATCAATGGGAGTTTTACCATTGACTTCAAATGGGAGCATCAGCAGCGCTTTTATTAAACCAATTAATGAATATATTTAAAATGTTCCTTTCTAAAACTTGATAACTTTATAGAAGAGTCTGTCCTCAAATAAAAGTCTTAATAGAATATTCTTCTGTTTTCTGATCATAGTCAGATTGTCTCTAACTTTTTATATCTACATTTCCTTCAAAAATAAAAAAAACTTTGTATAAGGGAAAATCGAGAACTGCTTGTTAACACTGGACCATTTGACATAAAGGATGTGTGATTTGTCATGACGGGAGATTAAACAAATGTCAAATGTACATGATTTATATAGTAATGACTTAACACAGGCTAGATGGCAAGTGTTGTATTAACACTATTTTTGGCACTGAATAAGAGAGAAGACTGAAGCTCTCAGTTAACAGGTTACAAAGACTCAGGCAAACATTACATTCAAAAACTGAGATTACCCTTAGGGAACTATCACTACCAGCTCTGCTTTAATGATGATCACCCCTCCATGACTCAACCCAAAGTCTGCACAAAGCAGTCGGAAGTGAGAAGTGGGAGTTAATGAAATTTTTTCATCTGGGGTTAAATGTACCCATGCTGATGGAAAACATACAGTGAATGTAGCTGTATGAATGGAATAAATGAAGGAGGCGTATCTCACTGTTCCAACTTCAGATTAGAAAGGTACAGGCCTGCGGCCTATCTCAGTTCTACTGTCCCTTCTAGACTCCCTGCAGGAGATTTCAAAGTTTCTCACAAAGAAGGCCCTGGCACGGGAGTAATTTAAGCCTTGTCTACACTAGAGAATGTTGGCTTGGCAAGCACCTGCCATGCTTGTGTCTGCACGCAAAAGTGTTTGCAATAGTCCACAAGCATTGCCAGCATCATTGCAGTTGCACTTGCTTGGAGGCTTCCTGCTGTTGTATCTTGCATCAGGTCATTCTGCACATCACAACATTAGGGTATTGGGTACATACCTACATTAAATAACCAATAATCAGCACATAGACTTATTTATGTGGTATTTGTGACCTGTAACTAAAAGTGTTGCCCAACCAAAACCAGGTTCATTTTCCATTTGAAAATCATTGTTGACTTGGCTCCACGTTCAGTGTCTCGAGCTCACGCTGTGCCACGGCAAAGACATTTCAGCCAAGGCATGTCAAGGAGATGGGTTTTTTCTTCCTTTTTGTATTGTTTCAAAGGCTGATAATTTCTCAACTGAAACATCTGTTGTCCCTGATGGAAATTGGCTTGAGTCTTTGTGACTCAGATTTTTTTGGAAGGAAAAACTGGGATTTGCTACCAGTGGTGCTAGATACCACAGTGATGGGTGCATTAGATAAATGTAGAGAGAGGACAGATTTAATCAAGCACTCAATCTACATCCAGACAGATAAGATACATAAAATCTAGCATGAGTGGCATACTGAATACCTAAGATCCTTGCTGTGCTGTTTACTTTCTCCTAGATGCCTTTTCTTCTCCTTCCACATTCCCTTGATTCTTTTTTGTTATTCCTAGTATTATAGTGAGCATTCTGATCAGAATTATATGTGGAATACATTTGAACAAAATTGTTGGCATACTTCATGTAAACATATTTCAGATTGTTTGCCAGCTATCTGATTTGACCAGGCCTGATGCGCTGTTCACTATCCGTTATTTATAGCGGGTGGCTGGTCACATTATATTGTTTCTGCTCCCTGCCTGAAATGTTTATAAACAGAAGGCGGGAAATCAAAAGGATAGCTAGCTGGCCATGCAAAAACTTCTTGAAACTAAAACAAACCAAAAAAATATCACTCATGAATGTCCACAGAAAATAAAGAGAGTCACACATGTCCTCATCTGGAGCTACATAATGTATGCTCTCATTCAGCATTCTCAGGCACTTGCCCTTTTCCAGTGCTTCCTGAGATATGCCCTTATTTGGCACGCCTTCTTCCATATTCCCTGAGATCTGTCCTAACTCAGCATTTCCCCCTGGCAAGTCCTCATGCTGCATTTCTACATAAGGTGTCTCCTGTGTCATAAAATTGTCTTATAGTTTAACATTGGCAGTTTAGATGCAGGGTTTTAGAGATGGGTATTTGATAGTTGTATTCTGAATAGTTTGAACTGAAATCCCTCCAGCATGTGGAAGCACAATTTATAATTTAAAACTAGTTTAAAGTCCTTGGGCCATATCCTCAGCTGATATTAAATGGCGTCGCTCCTTTGACTTCAGTGGAGCTCTGCAGTTTTACACCAGCTGAGGATCTAGTTACTAGGGGTAAATTCAGCCCTGGCATAAACAGGTACAGCTCCAGCTAACTTCACTGGCAGTTGCGCCTGCTTATGCTAGGACTGAATTGTGTCTCTCAAGAAAGTGACCTGTTTTTTTATGTATTCAGTTCAGTATACTTTGTGCACTACCCCGGCTGCTATCCAGTCCACGTAGCCTGTGATACCGTAACTCTTAGGAGAGGCTCCAGAGTGAGCCAGTTTAGAAAATAAATTACCAGATAATAAACTAAAGATTTTCTCTGATTTCGTATCATGTGGCAGAAGCAAGATAAAGTTGAGACTGTTACTGATTTTACCACCAAACAACATACTACGGTGCAACAGACTTAATTATCTTTGTAAGGAAGAATTCATTAATTGTTAAACTGTCAATCAAAAATATTGTTAAGACAGGCATATGATGCCACATCTCCATGTAACAAATCTTCCTGTCTGTCAAGAGCCTTAATGTACATGGATCTGATTTCAGATTCAGGTTTGTGACCAATCTTTCAGCCATCATCTTCAGGCCTAAATCTGTGAGTAGCTGAGCGACTCCTGCTAGGTAATGAACTTGAGACAAGGGTTGCCACCTCTGAGGAAAAAAACTCCAGGACATCTGGGATGAAATTGGACATCTGGCCATATGTACTGAGCGCTTTTACAGCTCTGACAGCTACCTCAAAAAAGGGACAAACCTGGGAAAACCTGGACAGCTGGCAACCCTACCTGGGGCTGGACCACATCTCAACTTGACTATACATGCTGCATGAAGGAGACTCCCTCTATCACTCGGGAGAAGAGAATCCTCCTCTGCCAGGTTTCTCTTTTGTTGGTACTGCAGCATAGGGACGGCTATAGTCTGCAATGGAGAAGTGCCTTTTACGTTGGGTGAGGTGGTGAAGGTGGATCTGTATAACTACAAATAAGCTGGAAATCCCCCTCTTATTCTGTCCACAGTCGTAGCTCCAACCCCAGCTTCATGCTCACATGATTGGATCCTCCACCAGATGGGCTCTGTGGTGCATGGAACTGGAAACCCATTGCAATGGTTGCCCACATCCTTCCCCCCACCCCCTACACACACCTTGCACAGCAGAAGAACTACACCCATTCTGCTGTGTTCAGGCCCTTTGATAGCTGCAGAGGCACTTAGCAAACAAGTAGCCCTGAGTGAGAAATAGTCCCTTTGCCTTTGGAGGAAATGTTTGACTTTGAAATAAGAACATTTTAAAATAATGGATTGTGCATGCTCTGATCACTATTATTATTACCTGCAGAGAGAAATACCAACATGTGTTTCCCCAAATATTTGCTTCTCTGCTTATATAACTATACAATTGCTTAAACATCGGAAGGGTGAAGTAACATACAGAGAGAATGACTATACCCAGAGGTCAGTTTTTCTGGTCTAGCCAAGCTGCACTTAAAGCAGAACTGGGCAGGCAAGTAGGAGGAGAGACAAAAGTGGCTTTATGCCGTCTCTGGGACTGCTAGATCCTGGGGATTGCTGAAGGCCTGTTCCCTCCCTCCTCCCCCCCGGAGCAACTCAGAGCAGCTTTAGGTTCGTAGGGGAGAAAGAAAACTTGAAGTTGCCTATTCAATCCTCTTTTCTAGAAGGCACCTTGGAAACAGATCTGTATTTAGGACAAATGGCCATGGGACATGAACAAGTGTGATACAACAGCATTATATACAAAAACGCAAATACTGAAGGGCAGATTCTGATACTGTCACACTAAGTGGCACTCCATGAATGTTCTCATTGAAATGAATGGTATCACTCGTGGAGTAAGGTGCTCCTCAGTATGAGTAAAGGTATCAGAGGCTAGCCCGAAATGAAGTGCAGCATGGCTCCCCTACCTATATAATATCGCTAATGAAAATATTTAAAGGCTTAATGATGTTTCAGCTCACATTGCTTGACCATGAAAAAATTGATCAAATGAATCCTAAACACATGCTGTAATCAGTCTAACTCACTATAGCATGTACTGTCACTTGCATAATGAATTCATTTCACAGCATGGTATCTCCTATGTTGTATAGAAGATGTCCCTTGAACGAGTGCTGCAGCAGCTGCATGTCTGCAATAGTAAAATGATCCCATGTATTAATTTTCAATATTTCTTTAATTACTTGATGGAATGCAGTTACAAAGAATTCTATCTATTGGAAATTGTCAATAGCAAAAATCTGCCGTGATCTCTTTAACAGCTCATTACTTCTTCCCCCTACAGCTCCAGGCTTTATGCCTTTACCATTCAAACACTAGGTTGCTCTTGTTTATGGCTGAAAGCTGTTGTTGTAGAATGATGGTTATTCCAGTTGACCTTGAACACTAATACCTCCTGAGCCATTTGACACCTCCAAGCTGCAACAGAATAAAGGAGGCGTTGCCTTATGATGGATTTACTGGGTAAATCAGTGCCTGAAGGGACTGCTCCATTTCAAAATAGTCATCGTTACACTGATGTCATCAAGCAGCTTATGGAGATCTCTGGTTGGATATAGTATTTGAGGATGTTAAAAGGTTATTTACACAGATTTGTAGCACATCAGGATGCATTAATCCAATTATTTCCCTGACTGGTACTTAAAGTGTCATTGGAACTGAAATAAAGGTAAATGTCACTGTCTGGAGGTTTCAAGACAATGCAATTTGTCTTCTAAACATCTGTTATGTATGTGTAATACAAAAAGAACCTCACACTAGCTAGGAAGGAGCTTGCTTGACATCGCTGTAAAATTTGATCAGCCTCAAATGTAACTATAAAAATATTAGACTATAAACAGGTCTTTACTTTTCTATTGATTTTCCAGATAGACTCTGATTAAAGGCATCTTTTTAGTTTGTGTTAATTAGGTGTCTTCCCTGGAGCTGAGAGAGTTTGGAAAAACACATGTAGCATGTTCACTTTTCAATTTAAAAAAAAGATCTCTCAATTCTTGAATTTAGGGCAAATTTAATTAACTTCAACAGATAAATCTTCAGTCTTAAGCGCACTCTCTCTGACTGGTCTCACTAATAGAAAGCATAGTGCTGTCATGTCCAAAGCAAAGTAGTAATGATTTTAACCTTCCTTTTTGAGAGAGAGACTGTGAATGTGAGCCACTATCAACCCAGAGTCCCCCTCCCCCACCCCTACCCCCACCTTGTGTATAGGTCACTGTGGCGGCGTCACCAGCCCAGAGTGACACTAAGGCTGACATAACTGGCCATGGAAGGATCTCTCATCCAACATTATGGCCGGCATAATGGCTACCATGCCACTCCTCTCCCTGCAGCTTGCATAGGAGTTGTGGCCAAAGACAGGGAGCATGGCTGAGGCTTCCCTGCTTTCTGGCAATCCCCAGCTGCCCTAATGGTCCCTTGGTGGGGATTGATAGCTGATATAAATACACACCTGGGGACTGGACCAGAACACAGTTAGCCCAGGGTTAGGGGTGGCAAAAGTGGCTTAAATCCCTCCTGAGGTGTGCTATGCCATTTTGTTTTCTGGTATTGAACATGCTTCGGGCTATTTTCTCCCCTGTCTGTTTGGTCTTAAGACTGAGCTCAGAAAAGGGCTCTTTTAAAAGTTGATAGAACTTGATAGTTGTCTTTGCAATAAGAACCCTCTAGTGATTTACGGGGTTTATCCAGCATTTGTTGTCTCTAAGCTGGAATAAATATGATTTGAGTCATTCTCTGAATCACACGAAGTTCATGTGCAAGACAGCCCCATTCACAAGAAGTTCATGCTACACTGATCCCCTTGTAAATTCTAATCATTAGATTATTTCACTGAATGGCTCCATCATGACTGCCATCTCCCATTAGCAGTAGGTTCAGATCATGGCTAAGTGTGACGTGGCATAATTCTCTTCAGAGTCCAGTTTGCTCCTTTTTCAGTATCTAATTAGAGAATGGCACTGGGTTTGTGAGCTTTCCCAGCTTTGAGGTTTTCTTCCAAAGGCCTCCTAGTTAAAACTAGTAGTGGGTAAACTAGCTTCTGGCTAATATTACTTGACCCAGGAAATAATTAAGTTCAGTGTGACCTGGTCTAAAGATTTACACTGAGCTCCTCACTGGAGGAAGGGGAAGGACGAGGGGGACCAGTAATGTTCTGGAGAACCCAGAGGTGACCATAGCAGAGGTACTTTGTGTGAGCCTAAGAACCCCTCAATGTCAACTGGCAAGGGAGTTACAAGAATATACTGATGTATGTATGTACATTCCAGATGATTAAAGAATATTGTGTGAGGTCTTAAATGAAAGCCAGGATCACACCAATCATTAACAGCACTATGAAATGGATGTGAAGATACATGCAAGGAATTATGTATGAATGCTGAAAATGGGTTCCTAAAGTTTGTATCAAGGCAGAGTTGGAAAATAGGTTTTTCTGCCAGATAAAAGATGTTTATTCACCTATCACTCTGTTGGCATGTAAATTAAGCATTGTAAGCCAACACAATGGAAAGCTCATTTACATACGACGATAACGGGCGCATGTGAAATCACCAGGAAGGCAACACACTGCAGAATAAGTTATAGGGGGTTGTCTTGACTCTGGGTATTGACAGTGAACTTTGGGGAGTATAAGGAGAAAGCAAAGAAGACACCTCCTTATCCTGCACCTTGCAAGTAGTCGGGCAATACAATTACATTCATGAAAACAGGATCACAACCAACGGTGGTGGAAACACTGCAAAGGACATTTGCAGGGAGAGAAACTTCTTTAGAGAGAAGGTTAGCCTACTTGGTTAAGGTTAATAGAAAGCGTATTATGATTTTGTTTTATACATAACCCCTCGTTTCCATAACCCTTACTTGCTATCCCTTGAATCTTTGATAATACACTTATCACTGTTTACTATTCACTATTATATCTACCAGTGCTGTGGTATGATACAAGGAGGTGATGCTGAGTTGAATCATACAAGTTGGCATGTACACTGTTCCCATGGGAGTAGCAGACCTAGTATTTCTGAGAGTAAATTTCAGTGGATAAAGGGCTGGACAATACAGTAGAATGCTTTAAAGGGGCTTGAGGCCTGGGGTGCACCTGTTGCTAACCTGCAAGGCAAAGTAAGGGCTGGCATAGCCCAAAGGAGAGTGCTTGAGTAGCTAACAGGCTGGTAGTGTCAGGGAGCTGACACCTAGTTAAGCATGTGTAAATCTCCCTTTCACTGGAGGCAAGGGGGTAACAAGCTGACCCTCAGTACCCCAAGCACTGTCACACCTTGATTTTCCAAATAATGCTTCCCTGCTCTCATTGTGGTCTCACTGAAAGTGAGACTGACATGTAAGCGAGGGGGCAAGAAATCACCAGAGACAAAAAATGAATAGTCACTTTTTTTTTTGCCATTCACCCACAGCGAATCCCATGTGAATGCTATATAAATGTCAGTCATAGAATCACTAAACACATTGCAAAGAGGGGCAGCACATTCAGCTTCTGCTACCACTGAACAGCCTCCAGCATTACATGACAAGACATCTGGCGGTGACAGATTTCTTCTTCAGGGGATGACAACTGCCCCAGACATGGCTGATGATGCTCTCCTAAATTACAGAATGCTACTTTGATAAGGGCTTAGGTAATTGTAATGCTATATTATGTAACAAAAATCATTTGAATATTAGATTCACCATCGAAAGGTGTTTGAGGTTTGGGGAGGTAGAGATAAGTCAGTTACACCATTATTAGGTCATGTCCAGCCAAACAGTATCTGAAGTGACTTTTTTTCCTCATACACAAAGAGCAAATCATGCAGTCGTAAGCCAGATGTCTTTTATTGTAGACTAAGGAAAACAATGAAGGAAGAAAAAGCAAATATAAAGTCACTGTGAGGGGAAAAACAGAGAGTCTCCACCCCCTGGCAAGATCCGCCCACCACAACTCCTGCAGCAGGCCTCCAAAGACTCCTCCCATTTAATGATGCAACACAAAGAAAACAGAATCACATGGCCTCATTTACATCTCCCCTGGCCTCCTATAAGAAATCAGCTGACAAAGTCCTCTACTCATTTATTTAAATAATTTATCCTCTGCTTGAACTCTTTTATGCTGAGAGAAGGGGTTGAACAGAGCGGCAGAACACAATAGAAGTGAAGCTGGGCAAGGTTGGGAAGCTGAAGGAAGCCATGCATTCTGTCCAAATGGATGGGAGGAAGGCATGATTGCAGCCTATCAGTGCAAGTGAAAGGAGGGCTTGAGAAATGAAAACAGAGAAGAAGGTGGCCCAAACTGAGCAGAACTGGTCCAAAAAAATCATCCTTTTTTGCCTGCCAAAAAATTAGAGTTTTCAACAGAACACTTCAAAATTAAATTAAAAATTCAGTTCAAAACTCAATGAAAGTTTTCATTACATTTCATTTCAAATTTTCCCATTCAAAAATTGTGTCAAATGAAATTCCCACCACCGCCTAAAAAATTTTTTTTTTAATTTTTTAAAAAATAACCCATTTTTAATCAGGAAAATTTTGTGTTTGAAAAATTTGAACCAGCTCTAAAAGTCAGACAGCAAACTGTAGTTTCCAGAGAAATGCATGCCAGTGGAGGGGGCAGCATGCTAGATGTGGGACAGGGTAGATGAAAAAGGGGTGAATACAAGTAGGAGGGTGAAAACTCAGAAACTCAGTCAAGTGAACTATCTTCTGGAGCTCTTGCCTCAGGGAAGTGACAAATGCATGATGTAAAAGCAGAAAATAAATCTTGGAAGATACTTAGGGCCAAATTCTCAGGTGGTGAAAATCAATATGGGCCCACTGAAGTCAGCAGAGACCTGCTGCTTTACACCAACTGACGACTTGGTCCTTACGATTTAATAACATTAACACGACATAGTTTGTAGTCACAAAATGCTGATGAGTGCTAACTAAGCATGATTCAGTTACATTTGTGTCTGAGTGGTTCATTTACTTATCATTTCCAATTTCCTTTTGCTTTAGCTGTTCCTCAAAGAAGTCATTGCATGCTACAGTCAAAGCAGCAACCAGAATGACAAATTCATTAAAATCCACTTCATTGTCTTTATTGGTATCCAGATCTTTCATGATCTTATCAACCAGCTGGGGATCCTTTTGGCACTAGAAAGAAAAAAAGAAAATTAAATTTAAAAAAACCAACAGATTTGTGGACCTTCAGTTTGATGTTTCTTAAATGTAGTTAAACTTGGCAGAACTCCATTTTTATTTTTTTATAATTTGACTGATTTCAGTTTATTTTTAAACATTTTTCCATTTGTATCTATTTACATTTTCTCATTGTGCACAATTATGTTTTTAAGCATTTTGTTCTATGTTTATCAATTTAAATGTTCACAGGTATGGGATATTATGGAGAGGGTCAGACAAAAATTATTGAATGACAGTAGATGTTAATATTCAAAGAGTTAAAGCTTTACAACAGTTAAAACACAAATTGTCAACCTCGCACATCAAAATATACCAAGGAAGCATCCTTAAATCAAATTCTTATAAGTTCTCAAAGAGCATTTTTCTTACTTTGCCTAGCTGTAACTTGATTATTATCAATGGAAAAATATTTTTTCTTTGGTTTGTGTGTGTATGGTGAAATTGATGATTACCAACATGTACTGATGAAAATCTAATCCTTCCAAGCCTAAATATAATCTGCCTGGATATTATTTGTATAATAGGTATAAAGTGTGTTTCATTTTCTTGAACATACACACACTAAACCCACAAGCCTTCCAGGAATTCTTTTTACATGTACTGTATCTTTAACTATTTCAATGTCTCAAATCTGTACTCAGGTTAACAAGAAAATGACTTAACTGTGGTGCACATCTTGAATGTATAGTTCTGATATATCATAGTACAATTCAGTAATGTGCTAAAAATTTAAGTAGCATCAATTCTTTCAATCTGTTCTAAAAATTAAAAATGAAGGTGCTGTGTGAAATTTTCATTTAAAATGTCAGTATATCAATATTAACAGGGTTAAAAGCACAGGGCCAGGTTTTCAAAAGAGCTCAGCAACAAATAGGCACTTAAATGAAGCAACCAGATTTGGGGAGCTATCGAGTGAAAATCTGGCTCATATTTATTTTAAAATAGCAACTATATCAATGTTGTTTGGGGGGTTTTTTTTATGCTATTTATAATTTCAAGAGGTTATTTATATAGGACCAGATAATGCCTTCTTTTGTCAAAATTGGTAGAACCTTATTTAGCAAGTACGGGTCCTACTCAATATGAGTAAGGGCAGCAGAATCTTCCCATAGTAATAAATCAATAGCCAGGATTAAAAAGAAAATCCAGTCCAAAAAATTTCATAAATGGATTCAAAATAATCCTGCTGTTATTATTAAAGACCACAGAATTGTTAGGGTTACTAAAATACAGTGAATCAATTATGTACTAGATTCCATAAGAATTTCAGTTTGAATAATTTAAGAACACAACAGATGTGCATAAATTAATTCAAATCAGCAATGACTGTGAGAGCTCTTCTCAGCAATATCTCTGTTCAGTACAGATAGGGAGCTATATTTGGAACTTACAGGATTGCCAATAAACCTGTGAAGAAATGTGTACCATACAACTGTAAGCCTGAAGAAGCCCTAAAAGAGCATGAAACTTTCCCGATGCTGATCGCAATCAGTCTGCATATGTTTGGGACTGCACAGTCATTTCCATTCACTACACTTAAAACTTTCTCTCTCCTCCTGAGAACTATATACCTGTATTGTATTCCAATTTTGTTGAGGGCTGGTCTACACTCAGTTCTAACTAAATTGATTAAAACTGATTGAACTAAATCATTTTTTCTACTATTTCTAGATTGTATTTGGCACTGATGTTCAAACACACAGCTGAATAATCAGTGACTTACGTGGATTTCATCATTTGTGACTAGTGGTTCAAAGCAAAGGTGCGCATTTTAATATACTCATCAAACAAGACATTTGATATTAGCGTTTTCTCTTTGGCTCCACAAACACAGTTGTCATTTGATTGTATAGTTTAGATGCTGTCACAGCATGGACTTGATTGTATAAGGAAATGCTCTTCCAGAATCCTTCAGTAGCTATTTCCCTCACCCACTAAACCTTAATTTAAAGAGATGTGGAAACTGCCTCTTACTGAAAGGAAGTCAGTGAGTTCACTGGTAAGGAGCTGTTTGAGTTCTCCTTTATTCAGTTTGTATTTGTCCCCTTCTTTGCCTGAATAATGGTGAAAAATCTTGATCAAGGTGTCCATAGCATTCTCCAGCTGTGTAGGCATATTGTGGAGTGGAACAGCTCTAGGACAGAGAACAAAAATCATTGGTACTGTACATGAATTATATAGAACTCAAGCATGTGAGGAGATGGAGAGCTGTCTGGTGCAGCTGTAAAATAGAAGCTGTCATAAATACTGAAAAACATGTATTCATTTGATCCATACAATCAAATGGTGACTTACACCACTAGACTCTGATATTAAAACAAAACATTGTACTGCAGACATCATAGATTAGCTCTGGAAAATAAATGTGAAGGGTTAAACGAAAGCTCTACTGTGCATCCAGTATGATCAACAGGAAAACATTTGTACAGCAAGTTGAAATCACAGGCATAAAGAAAGCATATTATACCAGTACATAATCTCCTACCTGTTCAACCAAAAGAGTATTGTCAACAGGTAATGATAGCTAAATCGTACGCACATTTATACTGACAGCTCCTGCCTAGCATACCGATTTCCCTGATGCTCAGAGGAAAATCACCAATGATAGCAGATTCAAATGCTGGAGCATCAGCTTTCACTTTATTGGGTCCTACTGTTTTGTTTTTTTAAGTCACCTGGAATGAACAGGTGTGAGCTTCTGTCCCCAAGTGGCCTTCCGGGGGCTGGCTTCACTGAGCATTCTGTAAAGAGAAGAGCGATTATATCATTAAACCAGAAGAGGGTGGAAATACAATTAGTTGCTAGGAAGCTGAGGATTGGGAAAATAACTAAAAATAGAGATCAGGTGAAGGGGAAACATTGCTTTGTGTAAACCAAGGGAGAGCTCTTACAAAGATAAAGATAACAGGAAAGTCACTGGCAATATCATACAGCGAAAACTGAGCCTTATCAATTCTACAGACTATACAAGAAAATACACACAGGGAACACTGTAGCTAAAGTCCACCTAATTTCTAAAACACATGGACACACACCTGTCTACTATAGTGATTAAGTGCTTTATTGATATCTAGACACACAGATAAAAGCATACTTTCCTGGAATGGTCACAAAGAAAAGGTTTGTTTCTGATTCCATGGGTATTTGTTTACTCTGTTTAATAATTTTTTCACTATGAACTTGTCACAAAAAAATTCACTGAAAGCAACAGAAGTGCTATAAATGGTGCATGCAAAATATTTATTCTTTTATTGTTTGACCTTTTAAAAATGGGCCCATGTGGGGGCCTGGAGAGCAAAATTAGAAGTGACAATGACAAAAATCAACTCAAAGTAACTCCCTCCAAACAAAACCACAATCTAACCTAATCTAGTCTGTGTGCATTTCTAAAGCAGCAAACCTTAATGTCTAGGCACTTGGGGCCAGATTTGCAAAAATATTTAGGCACATCAAGATGCAAATAGATACCTAGTGAGATTTCCAAAAGTGCCTAGGACCCAGATACTCAAATGTATTTAAGTGCCTCACTTCCACTGAAATCCCTTTAGGCACACATCTGAATCTTTAGGAGTCTAAATTCCTTTGTGAATCAGGCCCTTGCTTGATAAGGTCCTCATCATGGTATGTATGCACTCAGGAGAAAACCAGATCACCGCTCTTACACAAAGGCCCCCCAAGGAAATTAATAGAAGAGTCCTGCATCCGCTTCCCAGGTCAACAGACTTGTGCTTGGTCTTTGTCAAACCAAAGAGGGAAGTGAAATTAAGAGTCAAGGGCCCTCCAGTGAGAATCTCCTGCTATCAGCTCTCAGAGTTTGGGAACATGTTTTATCTCCAATTTACGAGGAGAGGCTGAGGGAACTGGGGTTATTTAGTCTGCAGAAGAGAAGAGTGAGGGGGGATTTGATAGCAGCCTTTAACTATCTGAAGGGGGGTTCCAAAGAGGATGGAGTTAGGCTTTTCTCAGTGGTGGCAGATGGCAGAACAAGAAGCAATGGTCTCAAGTTGCAGTGGAGGAGGTCTAGGTTGGATATTAGGAAACACTATTTCACTAGGAGGGTGGTGAAGCACTGGAATGGGTTACCTAGGGAGGTGGTGGAATCTCCATCCTTAGAGGTTTTTAAGGCCCGTCTTGACAAAGCCCTGGCTGGGATGATTTAGTTGGTGTTGGTCCTGCTTTGAACAGGGGATTGGACTAGATGACCTCCTTAGGTCTCTTCCAACCCTAATATTTTATGATTCTATAACTCTATTTAGGGTTACCATATTTCCTCATTAAAAAAAGAGGACACTCCACGGGACCCTGGCCCCGCCCCTGGCCCCGCCCCAACTCCGTCCCTTCCCCGCCCCAACCCCGCCCCCTCCCCTGAGCGCCCCGCATTCTCCTTCCTCCCTCCCAGCCGCGAAACAGCTGCCCGAGCACTACCAGCTTCACGGTTTTCTGGGCAGCCCCCAGACCTCCAGACCCTGCCCCTGGCCGGGCGCTTCCCCAGCACAGCCGGAGCCCGGAAGGGGAAGCGCCCGGCCAGGGGCGCAGGGTCTGGAGGTCTGGGGGCTGCCCGGCAAACCATGAAGCCGGTAGTGCTCGGGCAGCTCGGCTCTTCAGCTACACAGAGCTGAGGTGTCTGGGGTGAGCAGCAGCAGCCGCCGCGGGGGAATCCGCCTGCAGCTCGCAGCCTGCGGGAGCCGCAAGGTAAGCAGGGGACTGGGGCAGGGATGCCGGCAAAGCTATTTTCCCGGACATGTTCGGCTTTTTGGCAATTCCCCCTGGATGGGGATTTGAGGACCAAAAAGCCGGACATGTCCGGGAAAAACCGGATGTATGGTAACCCTATCGAACTGCCCCCCAGGACTCCACCCCCTACCTAAGCCTTCCTGCTCCTTGTCCCCTGACTGCCCCCTCCTGAGACCTTCCCCCCATCCTAACTGGCCCCCTAGGACCCTATCCCCTACCTGTCCCCTGACTGCCCCCTCCTGAGACCCTCCCCCCATCCTAACTGGCCCCCTAGGACCCTACCCCCTACCTGTCCCCTGACTGCCCCAACCCTTATCCACACCCCCACCCCCACCCCCAGACAGACACCAGGGACTCCCACGCCCCATCCAACCACTCCCCACCCTCTGACAGCCCCCCCCCCCAGAACTCCTGACCCATCTAAACCCCTCTGCTCCCTGTCCCTTGACTGCCCCCTCCTGGGACCCCTCTCCTAACTGCCCTCCAGAACCCCACCCCGTACCTAAGCCTCCCTGTTCCTTGTCCCCTAACTGCCCCCTCCTGAGACCCCCCCCACCCTAACTGCCCCCCTAGGACACTACCCCCTACCTGTACCCTGACTGCCTAAAACCTTACACCCCCAGACAGCCCCCCCCGAACTACCGACCCATCCAATCCTCCCCCTGCTCCCTGTCTCTTGACTGCCCCCTCCAGAACCTCCCTGCCCCTACTCCGACCCCCTGGCCCCCTTACCGTGCCGCTCAGAACAGCGTGTCGGGCTCCATGTGCAGCCCGACACGCTGCCACGCTCCCCCACGGAGCGCATAGCCTGGTTCCCGCCCTCGCAAAGTGCTGCGGAGCGGCGCACTGGGCACGGGGAGGAGCTCCAGAGGCCCGTTGCGAACGGCCGGCTGGCTGCGAATGCAGGGAGGGGGAGGGAGGGAGAGAGAGGAGGGGAGTGATCTCAGCTGCAGGGGAGGGGAGGGGGAAGTGGAGGAGGGGCTCTCTCTGGCTGCCGAAGCCCCATGCAAGTGGCACCATCCGGCCGGCTGCCCTGTCAGCCACGCGCACTCTGCATGGGGGGGATGTCCGGACATTTACAAATTCCCCCTGGACGCTATTTTTAACTGAGAAAAGCCGGACATGTCCGCGGGAATCCGGACGAATGGTAACCCTAATTCTATTCCCATTCACCCCAATACCCAGTGGGTATTCTCTCCCTGTGCTACATTCTTTTCCTGTCTCTCTCACCATACTGATCAATGAAGCCAAACACACTGAAAAGCTTCAAATGATACCAAATGCAGCAGTTTATCTACTTGGCAACACAGATTATGCATCATCACTGAGCATCTCTCTCTGGTCTGGCTCCCCAATGAGTACAGAGCCCAGTTCAGAGCCTCTGTCCTGATAATCAAAGCCCTCCATAGGATTGGCTCTAGCTACCTAAGAATTACCTCTCCCTCTTTGACCAGGACCTCCCATGACAGCAACGTTCCAGTGGACCCATGACACTGCTGCCTACCGAGGGGAAGGGAAAGGCTTGTGAGTGTGGAAGACAGAGCTTGTACAGGAGTAAGACCTGCATTATTCAGCTCACCCCCCGCCCCCGGGAGAAAATTCACCACAGGCCCCCACCACCTTCGGAACTAAGTACAAAACTCATTTCATTCACTTCATTTCTCTTTCTCTTTCTCTGGCACACAAATGTAAACAAGCAAGCAAACAGAAATGCTATGTATAAATCCAACTATTTCTCCTACAGCCTAGGAAGAAACAGAGAGAGATTGTTATTGCCAATTCTATTTTAAATCGGTGTGAGGCACTCATATACTACAATGATTGGAGCCACATAAGCATCTTTATAGACGTCATTTCTCATCTGCATGTCTCCTTTGCCATCAGGGCAAGGTGCTCCCCATCCTTTTTGATTGTACCTACCTGAAAAATCAATGTAAACATATGGGGCTCAGTTGTGCCTATTATACAAAGACCCACAATGGGGGAGGGGTGTCTCACAGAGGTACCCCATCCCAGCAGGGATTCTAGGAGGCACCTACTATGTAGAGGGCTCTCACCGTGTACTATACCTATGCATGGAATGCAGCATGTGCTCCACTCCATGGCACTATCCACTTGCTCTCCCTTTTGGGGTGGCTAACACCCACAGGGTTCTACTGGGAGGCAGCCTGGTGATGTCGTTACCCATGGTTATATAGCCCTTAGTCATAAATGTGGGTACTGTGAGGGGGATCATTCCATTTACTCACCGCTGTTGAGATGGTGCAGAAGGATAGAGGTTGTTTCTCAAGCAGCCAGGGCCATTCAGGCTTGTATCTTCCTGTGATCACTAATACCTACATCATTGCTCAGAAATGTTTATTAATCAAGACAAATAAAAACACCTGAATAAGACTATTAAATAAACAGCAAAAGTTAAGAGCTGCTGCATCCACAAATGAAGGGTACTGAAAACTATGGAACATTCACAGTCGAATATATAATTCAGCATGTATCTCTCTAAACCACATTCACCATCTAGCTACTGAATATTGTAAATTCAATTAGCTAAGCAGAGAAAGCAATGGGTATAACTTTCAGATGAGAGGTATAAACTTTCAGTGCCCCCACCCTCAGGACATGAGAGAGAAAGTTATATCTGTCTTTTCCCCCACATCAGCTCAGTAATTTATACAATGATATAATCTGCATAGCCCCTTCCAATACTCTTACTACTTCACTTTAGCTAATTGTTTAAGAAGCTCTTTATTCCATGGGGCTGGTTTATATTTAATAGCATGATCAGCTGTGCCAAAGCTCTCTTGTCAAGAGATTCTTTTCATTTGTTTCCCAAGAAACTGTCATGAATTCGCTTGGCTCTTCTGTTAGAGGAATCCTGTAAGATGCTGAATACTCTCCTCTTCCAGGGGGCTTCAATGAAAGTGGAGGATGCTCAGCGCTATTCAGGATCAGCAGTGGCTCTCAACCTTTCCAGACTACTGTACCCCTTTCAGGAGTGTGATTTGTCTTGCATACCCCCAAGTTTCACCTCACTTAAAAACTACTTGCTTACAAAAATCAGACATAAAAATATAAAAGTATCACAGCACGCTGTTACTGAAATATTGCTTACTTTCTCATTGTTACCATATACTTATAGAATAAACCAACTGGAATATAAATATTGTACTTACATTTCAGCGTATAGTATATAGAGCAGTATAAACAAGTCATTGTCCGTATGAAATTTTACTTTGTACTGACTTTGCTAGTGCTTTTTATGTAGCCTGTTGTAAAACTAGGCAAGTATCTAGATGAGTTGATGTGCCCTCTGGAAGACCTCTGTGTACCCCCAGGGGTACGTGTACCCCTGGTTGAGAACCACTGCCCTAGAAAATTAGGTGGTTACCCAAAATTAATATAAATCAATGGATTACTTTCACCTTCCTTTCAAGCTGCATTACCTGCTCTGTTTTAATACAGGCTGTACTGTATCTTGCTAGCTAATGACAGCCCACTGAAGTCAATGGAAAGGCTCCCAATGGGATCAGGCCCTATATAAATTCCCTTCATAGCTGATGACCAAACTTTATCTCAACTTCCTGACCTATAAATCAGAAACAAAATGAAACACAGCCTGATCTCCTGGCTTAGCTAATATAGCTCCAGCATTTAAGATGTTTCCCCTTCATGTTCTGTGTGCTCCTTTCAGACAGTCCCAGCACTGCCCTCCTCCCACCAGCTGATAACTAAGAGGAGCTTGATCCTGCTCTTAAATATGGAAATATGCTCTGTAAAATCCATTGCTGTCCAAGATGTAGTTTAGAAGTGTTTTCATATTGGATGGTGTGACTAGTGTATGTTGGTCGACCATATAGGGCCAGATTCTGTCCCCCTTACCCATGCTGGATAGTATCTTACTGCACAAATAGCCCATCCGACGTCTGTGGGGCTACGCACGTAGGGTAAGATTGGCCCTTGCCCACACTTGTGCAGAGGTGTTGGAGGCATAAGGCACTCCTTTATTCTTCTGTGTGGGCTATGACATGGTGGGCCCCAGAATGGGGGAAGACCAGCCTCTGTGGGGGGCCACTCCTCCCCCTTCCACGCAAATGGGCATATAATGGGTGGAGTCTAGGCTCCACGTGCTTCCCCACAACATGCTGGCTAGCACAATGGAGCTGTGGCGGCGGGAGGAGCATTGTGCTCTTGGTATAGTCCGGAAGTGGCCTCCTTCCCCTGGGATAAGGGGATGTTAGGATCCACTGAGCCCCTCTTCCACTCACTTCCCAAAAACTCAGTTCAACTCTGGAATTTGTCAGTCAGGTGACAGCAACACGATGCCATAGCTGGCCATGTTCAGAGCCAGGGGTGGACGCAGGGCACACCACAAATCCAAAGTTACACAGCAAAACTTTGCCTTATATACATCTCTACTGCCTGACTATACATTGCAACACGCACTTCATGATTGGCTTGGTTACTTTTCAGGAGCCAGTCCCTGTACACCATGATCTGTCCATGTACAGTTCATGTATAACCTGAGCTCTACATTCCAGACTTGTCTTGTCCATTGTCTCCATCACCTGCTTATCTTAGCTAGACTGACTCCTGCCTAATGCTTGTTATGCCCTTATTTACAACTGATTCTTCCATTCACCTTCCCAGTCATGCCAGTTGAGACATGAGGTCTTACTTCTGTTAAGTTACTCAGGTCAAATTAGGCCTACAGGGGAGACAAAGGGAGTTGTCGTGACACTCAGAATCTCAGTTCCTTGCCAGGTCTGCTCCTGAGGCAGCACAGCCACATGCTGCCTCTTCCCAGAGCAGATGGCAAACTGGCAGTATAGGCCACAATTAAGTATTGCTCCATCTATGTGAGTAAGAGTGGCAGAACTGGCCTTTGCTTAGCATCTGGTTTTCAACATTTGCCCCAAACTATGCTGGCAATATCTTCTGGCAAATAATTGCTGAGCTGGAGAAGGCAATTCAGCCCTTCCTCCGCACACACCCCCTTTACCTCCACCCTGCACATATTTGCTTTTTCTGCTCTCAGTGACCAGCCTCATCCAACTCCGGGCTGCATGCCTGGCTAATCAGTTCTGTAGCCCAGGTGGCGCAAGGCTTGACTGGAAGGAATGTGGGGAACTCAGAGGCTCTGGGGAATGGATGTAGTATAAAATAAAGAGGGTTTCATTTTGAACAAATATTTACTGGTGAGTTCTAATCAGCATTTTAGCTTCGCTCTTACTAGGAAAAATCAGTTTAAACCAGAAGCCTGACATATATCTAATGCTTTCTAGGTTTTAACATCCAGATAAAAATCCCATCCTGTGTCATTGTGGGGTTCAGATCACACGTTAAGTGCAAAACTATCATTTCTTGCACAATAAAATCTTATATTTTCAGCCAAAGAGCTGTTATCTAGGCAGCACTTTGTAGTTATGTGCTACTTACCTTGTCCACCTGTCTGCTGCTGGGGATAGCTTTTCTAGTCAAATTTCTCCTTTCTAATTTCCTCCTCCTCTTACCGTGAATTTTCCCAGGTCTGTGTGCCCTTCTTGCATCTCTTTCCCTTCTTTCCTCAGCGGAGTTTTCCGTGTCCTCCCTCATGTATCTGTATTCTCCTCTCCACTTCAGTATCTGTTTTTCAGTTCTCTCACTATATTCAGCCATTCTCCCTTCTCTGTTTGTTCTGCTTTCAGTTTTCCATCCCATTTTTACTGTAATGCATCACAGGGGACAGAATTGGGATTATGGGGCCTATAGCCCCTAAATCAAAGAGTTCTGGTCCTAAATACCTCCTTTAAATGGGTTGCTTTTTGACAGTCACCCAAACTGAAGAGTATTGTTGTGCTAATACCTTCATCTCATGCTGTTTAGATTTCCATTTGGACAATATGGTGTATTCTCTGCACTTCCTAGTAACTTTCAGGTCAGCTAGGTCTCCCTCTGGCCAGAATGTTCCTTGCCAGTCCTCCAGTGGCACTGTTATGGGAGAGAAACAAGAGCAACCTCTGTGCCAGAGATCTTCTAGCTGAGCCACTACCTACTCCTTGCTTTGCTTCCCCAGAAGTCAGAGTTCAGTTTCTCTCTCCAAGGCCCCCATCAGTAACTGCCTCAGCTACCAGTTCGCAGCAGTGAGGTCAAGTTGCCATAAGCAACAGACTATTTTCCTGGTGATTTTAAAGAAAGACAGAGATTTAAAAAAAAAAAAAAAAAGATAAGTAGAAATACCGCTGAGTGACAAATATTACAGAAAGCATCACTAGACTGGCCTTAAGTTTAAGTGACAACATCCTTTTGCTCTTTCTGGCCTTTAGGTAACCACACTTGTCCAAGTCACTTTTTACATCAGCACAGCAGGTCTACCAACTGGTGCAAAATACCCAGTGTAGGCAAGACCTTGGCATACAGCTGGCTTTCCTTCTTGTCAGGCGGAATCTAGTTACATAGCCCCAGAGTATCTCTCTTTCATTCTGTAACTGGAGACTGTGCAGCCAATGCCACTAGGCTTTGGCAGTTCAAGATGCAATTAGCACTTGGCATTACATCAGCTTCCAGACCAGGCCAAGATGGTAATTTCCTTTGTGGGAAATCCACTCATTAATAAGACAAAACCTTCCTTTCGTAATACTAATTCTGACTGACTCATGTTTCATCCTACTTCAAACTCACATGAATTTTAAACAAGTGTGGGTGTGTGTCAGGGGTGGGGAGGTAAACATTTCTTCTAATCCACATTATTAATGCCCCCTCTCTTCATCTCATGCAAGGCTCTCACACATAGGGTCAGAATATGCCATTAAGGCACAACCCAGCTTTGAGGGTGTTTGTGAACTCTGGAAGGCACCATATACTCCAGACCCCCGCCTCCCATGTACCCAGGGAGCATGCCCACTATTCCACCCCTGAAGGTGATGGAGTATGCATTCCTTGCCATGGCTGGCCAGCTGTACTAGCAGGTGCAGAGGGGTGAGTGGGGGGCTTACCTATGCTACAAATGCTTTGGGGGTACAGCTAGACTGATATAACTACGCTAGCAGAGCCCCCTGATGTAGATGCAGCATAAACTGACAGGAGGAATTCTACCGGCACAGCTGGACCATGTCCCCGAATGACATAGAAGCACTTTTCTGTGTCAGCATAGTTGCGTCTACCCCAGGGCCTTTCCAACATGGCTATGTCAGCTAGCATGGAACAATTCCTGTGCTCTGGTGACCACAGAGATTGCAACTGTGCCTGACGCGGGCAAGGAGGGGGGAAGCCTACGTGTGCCCACCCCACCTTGCACATCCACACCTCAGCATGGCACGGTCTGGCTCATTGTCATTAGCCCTTAATAAATAAATAATGAAGCGCTCTACAGCCCAACACTGCAAAGTGCTGAGCATCTCCCGACCCCCACTGACTCCACGAGGAGCCATGGATGCTCATCACCTTGCAGGTGGCACTCAGCACCTTGCAGGATTAGGCCCCTAAATGATCCCTTCGGTGGTATTTCATTGCCGTGTACTGTACTAGAAGTAGTCTCTTTGCAAGCCCCTGATTAAGTTTTTGCCCAAGACAAAGGTACTTCTGGTTAAGTCAGTTGATTGGGACTCAGGAGAGCTGGGTTCAATCCCTGGTTCTTCCACAGATTTCTTCTGTGACCTTGATCAAGTTATTTAATCTGTCTGTGCCTCAGTTCTCCGTGTGTAAAATGGTGATAATAATCCTTCCTTTCTCCCACCTGTATTTCTCTTGTTTATTTAGACTGTAAGCTCTCCGGGGCAGGAACTGTCTCTAGCTATGTGTATGAAGGGGGTCAGGTTCCCTGTTGGGGCCTCTAGGTGCTACTGTAATACAATTAATAATAATATTGAGAGAGATGAGCTCCACAGGGTAGGGCCCTGTGCAGAGATGGCCTCTTCACCATTGAATGGGGAGCCAGTGTAAATCATAAAGAACAATTAGTGTATGCTAATTGACGGAAGAGGCAAGGTGGCCATTTTGGGAGCGTTTGCCTTCAGTCTCTGGTTCCATGAGTTGAAAAGGTCCAGTCTAGCGGTAACACACAGATGGACCCAATCTCTACCTGGGAGAAGCAATAAATACTACCCAAAGGCAATGGTAGTGAGGGTGTTGAAACTGGATTCATTCCATATTTCCATATAAGGCCAACATTATATTGCTATATAAAACAGTGTGAAAATCAGCTTTCATTTAGTTGGTGCATATATAACTGTTGGGAATCACTTTCTTTGGTACGCAGCTGCCCCTTAGTGTCCTGCTGAAAAACTGCTACTGCTTACCTCCAGATTGAACACAAGTTACAGCCACCAGAATTAACTCTGCTCAGGGGGCTGAAAGTGTTTAAAGCTTCTGTCAGATTTGCTTGAGGTAACACAGATGGTGCTTTGTTTTGTATTGTCAATGAGCTTCACTAATCTAAGAGGTTTGTATTGGCCATATCAAGCAGAACAACAAATATTATGAATAAAAATGAGTGAGAGAGGAAATATCTATTGCCCACAGATTACTAAAACCTGATTCAGCAAAGCATTTAAGAACATGCTTAAATCTCATTGAAGATACTTTAAAATTAATGGGCTTTAAACACATGTTTTGCTGAATATAGGCCATGCATTCCATTAGTGAAAGTCACACACATATCCCTAGGCTGTAAAAACACAGTGGTTCTGAAGAACTTACCCCAAACTTACCCCGGATGATGAAATCAGAGAGCAAAAGCATTTCACAGCAGCACCATAGCGTGTGGGGAACCATGACACGGAGAGAGGTCAAAAGATAGCAATAAGAAGAAATTATTAGTAATTATATATATTATCTCTTAATTGTGCTGTGGAATCACCTCAAGTGGCAATGTGCATCTTTTAAAGTCCGCTCAGAGCAGATCTAGACAACATGATGCTTAAAATGCCAGTACCTTACTCCTGGGGGAATTCTGTACCACTGCGCATGCACAGAAATCATTTCCCCTGCAGATTTCTTTGCTTCCCAGCAGAAAAATGACTTCTGAAGGGGAAACAAAGGGAAGCCACAAGAGTGGTCATGTGCCCCTCCCCAGCAGTGCAGGCACATGATTTTGGTTGCCCAGAGCAGCCAGTGGACAGGTAAATCACCACAGGGCTGGGGACACCATGGCTGGTGGCTCCTAACCTGTGACAGGCTCAGCTCCTCTTCCCCTGCAAGGAGCAACAGGGACTGGATCATACCCACCCCCAGAAACCTCCCCCAGCCACAGGAAGCTCCAAACCCTCCCCTGCCCCACTTCCTGCCCCCATCGCTCCTCAGTGGCGGTGGGGTTGTCACTGGAGTCTTAAAACCCAAAGTAGCGGTAACTTAACTGTTTCACTCCAGGCAGTGTCAGAGATAAATCAATGGGAACCCAGAGCTTCCAGCCGATGAAAGATTGATACAAATAAGTATGCTATTATCTAAAACTAGTATTTATTAGATTTAAGCACACACAGACATAAGCAATAGGTTTAGAATATCCCAAATAATTACCTAAAATCTGAGATGGTATCTAGAAGCAGGTCAGCGATGGCCAGTACTTCCCTGCCAAGGAGTAGGATGACGGGGGGAAAGTTTCACAGGATAGCTCCAAAGTACACTCTGTTAGCTAGTCCTTTTATAAATAATTTTTTAAAAACACATAGCTCATAGTAACCCCTACTGGAATGACTTCTCCTAACTTCAATAAACTACTTATCAACAAAACATTCCTAACAATCTTAGGGTATGTCTACACTACGAAATTAGGTCGAATTAATAGAAGCCGGTTTTATAGAAATCGGTTGTATACAGCCGATTGTGTGTGTCCCCACATAAAATGCTCTAAGTGCTCTAGTCGGCGGACCGCGTCCACAGTACCGAGGCTAGCGTCGACTTCCGGAGCATTGCAGTATGGGTAGCTATCCCACAGTTCCCGCAGTCTCCGCCGCCCATTGGAATTCTGGGTTGAGATCCCAATGCCCGAATGATGCAAAACAGTGTCGCGGGGGGTTCTGGGTACATGTCGTCAGGCCCCTCCCCCTCCGTCAGAGCAACGGCAGACAATAGATTCGCGCCTTTTTACCTGGGTTACCTGTGCTGACAACATACCACGGCAAGCATGGAGCCCGCTCAGCTCAGCTCACCGTCACCATATGTCATCTGGGTGCCGGCAGACGTGGGACTGCATTGCTACACAGCAGCAGCAGCTAACTGCCTTTTGGCGGTAGACGGTGCAGCATGACTGGTAGCCTTCATCGGCGATCTGGGTGCTGGCAGCCATGGGGCTGGCAGCCGTAGGGCTGCATTGCACCAGCCTTTTGCCTTTTGGCAGTAGATGGTGTATTACGACTGGTAACCGTAGTCTTTTCCTGTTACAAGTTGGATCATCGCGCATTAGCAGAGTCTTCCCTGAGCAGTAGATCGTGCAATAGGCCTGAAGGCCATCGTCATCATACAGGAAAAATGTGGCTATCAGTCTTAGTACACTAACTGCCAAGCGCCCAGTATTTGCTGCCAAGCACCCAGAAGATGCCGAGGGCTATCAGTCATGCTGCACCGTCGTCTTAAGATGTAAAAAATAGATTTGTTCTGTATTCATTTGCTTCCCCCTCCCTCCGTCAAATCAACGGCCTGCTAAACCCAGGCTTTTGAGGGGGGGCCATTCTGTGTGACAGTTGTTTGTGTTTCTCCCTGATGCACAGCCACCTTTGTTGATTTTAATTCCCTGTACCTGTACGCCATGTCGTCACTCGCCCCTCCCTCCCTCCCTCCCCTGGTCCGTCAGATACTAGTTTTGCGCCTTTTTTCAGACCAGATGCCATAGCTAGCACTGGGATCATGGAGCCCGCTCAGATCACCGCGGCAATTATGAGCACTATGAACAGCACGCGCATTGTCCTGGAGTATATGCAGAGCCAGAACATGCCAAAGCAAAACCAGGACCAGCCGAGAAGGCGACTGCAGCGCGGCAACGAGAGTGATGAGGACATTGACATGGACATAGACCTCTCACAAGGCACAGGCCCCAGCAATGTGGAAATCATGGTGTTACTGGGGCAGGTTCATGCCGTGGAACGCCGATTCTGGGCCCGGGAAACAAGCACAGACTGGTGGGACCGCATCGTGCTGCAGATGTGGGACGATTCCCAGTGGCTGCGAAACTTTCGCATGCGTAAGGGCACTTTCATGGAACTTTGTGACTTGCTTTCCCCTGCCCTGAAGCGCCAGAATACCAGGATGAGAGCAGCCCTCACAGTTGAGAAGCGAGTGGCGATAGCCCTGTGGAAGCTTGCAACGCCAGACAGCTACCGGTCAGTCGGGAATCAATTTGGAGTGGGCAAATCTACTGTGGGGGCTGCTGTGATCCAAGTTGCCAGGGCAATGAAAGACCTGGTGATATCAAGGGTAGTGACTCTGGGAAACGTGCAGGCCATAGTGGATGGCTTTGCTGCAATGGGATTCCCAAACTGTGGTGGGGCGATAGACGGAACCCATATCCCTATCTTGTCACCGGAGCACCAAGCCAGCGAGTACATAAACCGCAAGGGGTACTTTTCAATGCTGCTTCAAGCCCTGGTGGATCACAAGGGATGTTTCACCAACATCAACGTGGGATGGCCGGGAAAGGTACATGATGCTCGCGTCTTCAGGCACTCTGGTCTGTTTCGAAAGCTGGAGGAAGGGACTTTCTTCCCGGACCAGAAAATAACCATTGGGGATGTTGAAATGCCTATCGTGATCCTTGGGGACCCAGCCTACCCCTTAATGCCATGGCTCATGAAGCCGTACACAGGCAGCCTGGACAGGAGTCAGGACCTGTTCAACTACAGGCTGAGCAAGTGCTGAATGGTGGTGGAATGTGCATTTGGACGTTTAAAAGCGCGCTGGCGCAGCTTACTGACTCGCTCAGACCTTAGCGAAAAGAATATCCCCATTGTTATTGCTGCTTGCTGTGCGCTCCACAATATCTGTGAGAGTAAGGGGGAGACATTTATGGCGGGGTGGGAGGTTGAGGCAAATCGCCTGGCCGCTGATTACGCGCAGCCAGACACCAGGGCGGTTAGAGGAGCACAGCATGGTGTGGTGCGCATCAGAGAAGCTTTGAAAACGAGTTTTGTGACTGCCCAGGCTACGGTGTGAAACTTCTGTTTGTTTCTCCTTGATGAACCCTCTGCCCCCCCCCACCCGGTTCACTCTACTTCCCTGTAAGCCAACCACCCCACCCTCCCCTTCCCCCTTCGAGCACCGCTTGCAGAGGCAATAAAGTCATTGTTACTTCACATTCATGCATTCTTTATTAATTCATCACACAACTAGGGGGATAATTGCCAAGGTAGCCCGGGATGGGTGGGGGAGGAGGGAAGGAAAAGGACACACTGCAGTTTAAAACTTTAACTCTTATTGAAGGCCAGCCTTCTGATGCTTGGGCAATCATCTGTGGTGGAGTGACTGGGTGGCCGGAGGCCCCCCCACCGTGTTCTTGGGCGTCTGGGTGAGGAGGCTATGGAACTTGGGGAGGAGGGCTGTTGGTAACACAGGGGCTGTAGCGGCGGTCTCTGCTCCTGCTGCCTTTCCTGCAGCTCAACCATACGCTGGAGCATATCAGTTTGATGCTCCAGCAGCCGGAGCATCGACTCTTGCCTTCTGTCTGCAAGCTGACGCCACCTATCATTTTCAGCCCGCGATTCAGCACGCCACCTCTCCTCTCGTTCATATTGTGCTTTTCTGTAATCAGTCATTGACTGCCTCCACGCATTCTGTTGTGCTCTGTCAGCGTGGGAGGACATCTGTAGCTCTGTGAACATGTCATCACGCGTCCTACGTTTTCTCTTTCTAATCTTCACTAGCCTCTGTGAAGGAGAAACATTTGCAGCTGGTGGAGGAGAAGGGAGAGGTGGTTAAAAAAGACACATTTTAGAGAACAATGGGTACACTCTTTCACGTTACATTTTGCTGTTCACATTACACAGCACATGTGCTTTCGTTACAAGGTCGCATTTTTCCTCTTATACTGAGGGCCTGCCGGTTTGGTGTGAGAGATCACTCACGCAGTGCCAGGCCACAGATTTCAGCTTGCAGGCAGCCATGGTAAGACACAGTCTTTTGGCTTTTTTAACCTTCTTAACATGTGGGAATGGTTTCAAACAGTAGTGCTCTCATTTCCCATACCAAGCACCCGTTGGGTTGGCCATTTAAAATGGGTTTGCAATGTAAAAGGAGGGGCTGCGGTTTCAGGGTTAACATGCAGCACAAACCCAACTAACTCCCCTCCCCCACACACCCAATTCTCTGGGATGATTACTTCACCCCTCCCCCCCACCGCGTGGCTAACAGCGGGGAATATTTCTGTTCAGCAGAGCAGGAACGGGCACCTCTGAATGTCCCCTTAATAAAATTGCCCCATTTCAACCAGGTGACCGTGAATTATATCACTCTCCTGAGGATAACAAAGAGCGATAAGGAATGGATGTTGTCTGCATGCCAGCAAACACCGAGACAATACGCTGCCATGCTTTGTTATGCAATGATTCCAGACTACGTGCTACTGGCCTGGCGTGGTAAAGTGTCCTACCATGGCGGACGGGATAAGGCAGCCCTCCCCAGAAACCTTTTGCAAAGGCTTTGGGAGTACATCCAGGAGAGTTTTCTGGAGATGTCCCTGGAGGATTTCCGCTCCATCCCCATACACGTTAACAGACTTTTCCAGTAGCTGTACTGGCCACGATTGCCAGGGCAAATTAATCATTAATCATTAAACACGCTTGCTTTTAAACCATGTGTAATATTTACAAAGGTACACTCACCAGAGGTCCCCTGTGTGCCCTCAGGGTCTGGGAGCACGCCTTGGGTGAGTTCGGGGGTTACTGGTTCCAGGTCCAGGGTGATAAACATATCCTGGCTGTTGGGGAAACCAGTTTCTCCGCTTCCTTGCGGCTGTGAGCTATCTACATTTTCTCCATCCTCATCTTCCTCGTACCCCGAACCCGCTTCCCTGTGTGTTTCTCCAGTGAAGGAGTCATAGCACACGGTTGGGGTAGTGGTGGCTGCACCCCCTAGAATGGCATGCAGCTCCGCGTAGAAGCGGCATGTTTGCGGCTCTGCCCCGGACCTTCCGTTTGCTTCTCTGGCTTTGTGGTAGGCTTGCCTTAGCTCCTTAATTTTCACGTGGCACTGCTGTGCGTCCCTGTTATGGCCTCTGTCCTTCATGGCCTTGGAGACCTTTTCTAATATTTTGCTATTTTGTTTACTGCTTCGGAGTTCAGCTAGCACTGATTCGTCTCCCCATATGGCGAGCAGATCCTGTACTCCCGTTCTGTCCATGCTGGAGCTCTTTTGCGATCCTGGGACTCCATCATGGTTACCTGTGCTGATGAGCTCTGCGTGGTCACCTGTGCTCTCCACGCTGAGCAAACAGGAAATGAAATTCAAACGTTCGCGTGGCTTTTCCTGTCTACCTGGCCAGTGCATCTGAGTTGAGAGTGCTGTCCAGAGCGGTCACAATGAAGCACTGTGGGATAGCTCCCGGAGGCCAATAACGTCGAATTCCGTCCACACTACCCCAATTCCGACTCCCTAAGGCCAATTTTATCGCTAATCCCCTCGTCGGAGGTGGAGTAAAGAAACCGGTTTAAAGGGCCCTTTAAGTCGAAAGAAAGGGCTTCGTCGTGTGAACGTGTCCAGGCTTAATTCGATTTAACGCGGCTAAAGTCGACCTAAACTTGTAGTGTAGACCAGGCCTCAGCCATAATAAGCTTCTGTTGCTTAAAAGGACATGCAATACCATCTATAAACAGACGAGGGAGCCCTTATAGCTTCTGAAGAAGTGAGGTTTTTTACCCATGAAAGCTTATGCCCAAATAAATCTGTTAGTCTTTAAAGTGCCACCGGACTCCTTGTTGTTCGTATAGCTTCTAATCTCACTATCAGCCCTTTTGAATTGTTTTCCGAAACATTAAACAAAATATGAATCTATAGTTAACATTCTATCCACTCAAGCTGCCAGTGAAAAATATTGCCCTCATAATAGTATTGATCCATCTGCCATCTAACTGATGATATCATTGGAGTCACAATTTATAATTATATCACTGTCCATCTCTATAGCATATTTCATCACAAAGGATCTAAAAGTACTTTACAGTAATCTATGTATGGCATCAGTGAATGCAGCCATCTATAGAATGGATAATGGTAACCAGCCAGCACACAGCATGCAGCCGAAGAGGAGGGCGGGGAGTTAGGGATTTTGGCCAAGAGCAACCCTTTCCTGTCTGAAAACAAAATGGCACCTTTAATATTCGCACAGCACAAGTCAGCTCTCGTCCCAAATATTTCCACACAATGAACTGTGTATTACTTAATAGATCTGCTATGGGAGGATGAAATGAGTTGTCCCTGCTGGGATGTGAAGCTGCAGTGCCACAGATTCTTGGCATTTCAAACTTAAAGCAGAGACAGACCAGTATGAACAATTCATCATTCAAATTCGGACCTCCACCAGAATCTAGCATTCCCATCCCACTTAATACAATACCATTTAACTCATTCCTTGCCTACTGTAGCATTATATCCCTGCGCTTCTTATTAGCACATGACTTTTTCCCACTCTGGGCCTAAAATCTTCCTCCCACTGAAGTCATTGTAGAAACACCTTTTATTCATTGGGCTGTTTGGGTTTGTTTTATGTTGCTTGTTGTTTTCTCTCTTTCAGTAGAAGATCTATTGTGCAAAGGGCTTGTTGCCTCTTTTCTTGTATCAAATAATGCTAACTGTCTTCTGTGTGCTCCTACCTCCTTTTGTCTCTATTTCATCACCCTGGATTTCTGCCTTCACATTGTATTTGTAGCATATATAAACTCATGGCAATTACATTGCATGAACAGCCATTAAATATGCTGTCCCACTGCAGAAGTACATTGGGATGTGGGTGCTCTCCTCAGTACATACACAGGCTCTGACTGATTGAACATTCAAATAGGAAACAAGGATTTCCCTACACCTCCAGGTGCGGGAGAGAGGGTGTACACCGCCCGCCCTGAACACCCCCATCACCCCCAGTGGACAACTAGTGTCACCAATTTCGTTGTTTTCCAACCCCCCTGTAAATTCAACCATCCCCTCTAATCTCAATTCCTGTGGAAATCCCTGGAAAAAACATTCAAACAATGCCCTAAGGGTCCAGTCCTGTAAGGTGTCAACTACCCTCAACTCCCAGGGGCTCAGCCTGTTAAAGGATAGGGCCCAAGTTAAGTAGGTAAATGTGTGATCACTGAAATAAAAGTGGCTCTTAATTTCCATATATGGATATCCAATCATAGGCATACTCATGTGTGGCTGGTTCTGGGTGGGGGCACTTGTCACTGGAAGGGTTCAAGATGGTTTGACAGCTGAGAGCTCGTCTACCTTCAGAATTTTTGCATGACTGTAGACTGGCTGCACTGTAAAATGGGGCTTGAACCAATTCCATTTACCCTGGTCTCAAACTCCATCAGTTTTAACTGGCACATGAATAAAAACCCCAAAAGCTGCCAGAGACTTATTTACCCCTGGGGTTCTCACCAATGCAACTGAACTGGTGGTAGCACCACTGGGGTGTTTTTTCTTATAATTACAGACAAACCCTCCTGCCTCCCACACACATTATTCTTATCCTCCCACTCTTTGCTCATTAACACTGATTAGTGCATAAATTAACATCTCCAAAACAAACAAACAAAGGGGGAGCAAGAAAGGGATGAGGGAAAGAGAAGCAACAGCAGCATAGCATAGCGCATAGCAGGTAAGCTACTTTCAACCAAGTTCTGCAGCTGGCTGGCCCTAAATAACTTGGCCTGTTGAGAACTCATAGCACTTCCCTTGCAGTGCAATCACAGTGCACATTAAAGCTATGTCCTAGTCTTTCTGTGTGAAACAACTGGTATTTACTTAATGAAGTTCTTCTAAGTACCTTATTATTTGAATATTCTATATTTTAAGCATAGCCCTCCCCCTCCCCCCCCGACTGGTCATGCTGAATACAGTATGTGGCATTTCAAAACCTGTGAGGCCTCTTTCAGCCCTGGTCCACACTACCAACTTATAATGGTATAACTATGTCACTCAGGGATGTGGAAAATCCACACCCCTATCAACGTAGTTATATCAACCTCACCCCCAGTGTAGACAGCGCTATGTCGACAGGAGGGCTTCTCCCATCAGTATGGCTCCCATCACTTGAGGAAGTGGAGTACCTACAGTGACGGGAGAAGCTACACTGTAATAGTGGACAAGCCCTCAGTAAACAAGCGCAAACTTGCTTACAACATTTTTGTCTGTAGCTCGTAAATACTAAGGCCATGTCTACACTACAATTGTGTCAACCTACCTTACGTCAGCATACAGCCACTGCAGTTATTAAATCACTTGTGTGCACGCACACTTGGCTCCTTCTGTTGATGGTGCATGTCCTCACCAGGCGCGCTTGTATTGATTGTATTGTCAGTGTGGGGCATTGTGGGACAACTCCTGAAAGCCAGCAACAGTTGATTTGCATCTATCAGTGGACAGCCCCTAGCATAGCTGCACCAGCAAAAACTCCTAATGTAGACAAGCAAAGTCATTATAAACTACAATTTGCACTGATGCATTTTATCCCTGTTTCAAGCAAGAATAAACTGCACCAGTGACCATCCCGGCTTACAGCAGTTTTTCTTCTCTACACTAGAGGTAGCTCAACATCAGTGGTTGAAATTCCCAGCGTAAACAAGGCCATAATGCTCTACACTGACAGCAGCCTGTGCCCTTTGTGGTATGCTCTGTGTGTAAAGGGTTTTCTGCAGAGAAGCTAATTAGAATCATACCTCCCTAGGTCCTACCTACGCTGTAAAAATTTCTGTGATAGGGAAGCTATTGTAATTACTAGGGCTGGCTGAATAATGAAAAAGATTCATAAATATATTAATGAATAAACAGCTCCAGTTCAACTTGCTCCTGTGTGGAGGATCATACTAGTCACAAACATTCTGATCACCATCCAAGGTATTCATGAAAATCTCAGCAAATCCCTAAAATTTGACATATTTATGCTGGAAGAGAACTATTTCTGACTGCAAAGGCTGAGATTGTAGCATGGCTTGGTCTCATCTGCATATCAAGATTGAACAACGTGTGGCAAGGGACTACTGTGTGGTAAACAGGTCCATGTACAAGACAGCTTTTACCATTTATCTAGAACCTCAGCCAATTTCCCATTGCAGCGCTGCTCCTCAGGAATTTAATGCAGAAGGAAATCACAGCCCCTCCATGTGCAAAGCGCAAAAGTTCTGCAGAGATGGAAAAGCAGGAAAACCCCCCCGCCACACACACACACACACAAATAAGCAGGGATAAGCATAAAAGGGGGAGTTGGTAGGGTGACCATACTTCCCATTTTGGCCAGGACAATCCCTTTTTTAAGCCCTGTCCCGGCATCCCAACTTTTTGGCAAAAAAAAGTGGGGTGCTGAGGAACGTGTGAGGGGGTGAGCGGCAATGCCAGCCCCAGGCTGGGAATAGGGAGAGAGGCAGGGCTTGGGCAGAGGTCAGGCAGGGTTTGGGCAAGCAGCAACTGCCAGCCCCAGCCCCGCCCGCACTGGGGGCAGGCAGGACTCAGGCGAGCGGCTTGGGCCAGCCCCATGCGGGGAGGGAGCTCTAGCTAGCCCCACGTGGTGTCCTGTTTTCCCTGTGGGAAATATGGTCACCCTAGGAGTTGGAAAAGTGCAAACAAGATTTGCCAGGGGGGAAAAGCACACAAAAGAGACAGGGGGAACCCCCCCTCAAAACTGGGAAGAAAAGGGAAGAAAGAAAAAGGGTTATCTATAAAGGAAGAGAGGCATAAAAAGGACACAAGAAATTGTCCACATTTGACAAAAAAAACTCAATTTTTCAGCTCTTCATCTCTAACCAGTTTGTGGTCTGTAGGTTTGAGGGAAAGGATTGTACATCATAAGCTTCACTCAGCGGGTAGATCGTTGTGTGGTAATGATTGTCTGGATAATCTTGTTTCTGTCTACTGCAGATTTTTACACCATATCCATAACTCTACTCTCTGAGCACTTTTTTTTTTTTTAATAAATTCAAAACAGGTCAATATTCTAATTTTTCTCTAGTACCTCTCAGGAATCTTACTATTGTACTGTGAGCAATTATAGTTATATACTGTAGTACATGTCATTAGCAGACCTCTCCCCACTCCTGATGCTGCTATTAAAATTAGTAGAAGTATTGGCAGCAGGAGCTTTCACCATTCATCTTCTCCTTGACTCCACTGTCACCAGGTCCAGAAATTGGGAGGGCTAAAGGTGAAAAGTGCCAAGATTAGATCCAAAGACCCCCGCTCTCCTTTGTATGGACTGCAAAGCCTGAACTTGGGAATTGCTTGGATCTGGGGTCTCTGGTCTGATCCCAGGACCTTTTCTTAACAAAGGGTTTGGAACACCACTAACTTGAGTGAGTATAGGGAAAAAAGGAGTATGGATACTCAGCATTTATCAACCTCTGGTTTCCTGAGCAACAGAACTTTATCTGGGTCACTTTCAATCACTTAACTTCTATGAATAAAATTTCTTTCAAGTTACCATGACAAAGTGAGAGGAACTACCGTTGACATGTTTGAAGCTGAAACACTAAATAACTTTTGAGGTAGCAATGGTTTTGAAAAGTATAATATTTTGGGGGAATATATATTTCATGCTACAATAAATTAAAAATTTTCAAAAATAAAATTCACCTCTAGGGTGAAATGAAGCATAAGAAATTTCCGCCTCCAAGGATGTTTTGAGAAACTTACAAAGGAATGAAAAGAATAACTTTTTCAACCTGTACTTATGGGTGTTACAAGAATGAGCAATTTTCAGAGTAGCAGCCGTGTTAGTCTGTATCCGCAAAAAGAACAGGAGTACTTGTGGCACCTTAGAGACTAACAAATTTATTAGAGCATAAGCTTTCGTGGGCTACAACCCACTTCTTCGGATGCATATAGAGTAAAACATATATTGAGGAGATATATATACACACATACAGAGAGCATGAACAGGTGGGAGTTGTCTTACCAACTCTGAGGGGCCAATTAAGTAAGAGAAAAAAAACTTTTGAAGTGATAATCAAGATAGCTCAGTACAGACAGTTTGATAAGAAGCAAGTGTGAAAATACTTACAAGGGGAGATAGATTCAATGTTTGTAATGGCTCAGCCATTCCCAGTCCTTATTTAATCCTGAGTTGATTGTGTCTAGTTTGCATATCAATTCCAGCTCAGCAGTCTCTCGTTGGAGTCTGTTGACCATCGCTTATTAGCACAGTAGTGTCCAGGAAATGGACCGCTTGTGTGGATTGATCTAGGCTGAGGTTGATGGTGGGATGGAAATTATTGAAATCATGGTGGAATTCCTCAAGGGCTTCTTTTCCACGGGTCCAGATGATGAAGATGTCATCAATGTAGCGCAAGTAGAGTAGGGGCGTTAGGGGACGAGAGCTAAGGAAGCATTAGGGGACGAGAGCTAAGCAACCTCAGCCTAGATCAATCCACACAAGCGGTCCATTTCCTGGACACTACTGAGAATGAGCAATGTGTGTATTGATGCAATCAGCTGCATTGGCCCTCGTAAAATGCAGATGCCAGGCTCAGCTGTCTTCTTCCTGTAACTTTAGTTTAGGGAGAGGACAAAGCTGCTAAGGTGCAGAATTCAATTACTTAAAAAGACAAAACAAAAAATTTACTATCCAAGGAAGATAGGTATTACCACTGTGTGCATTACATAAAATGATGTGTAAATTACATGAAAATGTAATGTGACCTTTGGAATCCTGGCAAAATGCCAATGCAGCTCTTTGTGTCACACAGTGAGAGGCCTTTCCTGGTCTATTTGTATTGTTTGCACTGTCCTTGTAGCCCTGTTGGTCTCAGGATATTAGATACCAGGTGGGTGAGGTAATTGTATTGAACCAACTTCTGCTGATGAAAGAGACAAGCCTTTGAGCTTAAAAGCTTGTCTCTTTCACCAACAGAAGTTGGTCCAATAAAACAGCAGTTCAGGACCGCGGGGTTCCGCTGAAGCCTGGCATCCCAAGCCACAGCAACCTCAGCCCCAGCATCCCCACGGGGCTGAAAGTGGGAGTGGAGCCACAGGGCTGAAGCCCAGCGCCCTGACACTCCCTGCAGGACTAAAGCCCCAAGCCCCAGTGCCCCCGCAGAGCTGAAGCCCAAACTCCACGGGTCTAAAGCCCTGAGCTCTGGCGCCTTCTGCAGGGCTGAAGCTTGGAGCCACGAGTCTAAAGCCTGGTGCCCCCAGTGGGGCTGAAGCCCCAAGACCCCCTCCTCCACTGAGAGCCGCACGCCCCAAGGGGCAGAAGCCCTGAGCCCCCCTCTCCCACCCCAACCCCAGCATCCCACAGGGCAGAAACACCGAGCCCTACAGGGATATAGCCCTGAGCCTCCCTGCTCCCTCCCAGTGGCTGAAGCCAGGAGCTTGGCCCATCCACCCCCCTGGGCCCTAGTGTCTTTATAGCATGTTGGAGGGGCAGGGCTCAGAAAGAAAAAGGTTGAGAACCCCTGCAATTAAAGATTACCTCACCCATCTTGTCTCTCTTATGTATGTTGCTCATTCTAGCAGAGGAAACAGGAAATGAGTAGTTGAGTGTTTCAGGGAGATAATGGCTGTCTCACATTTTGCTAATCACACTTTAGACTATATTCCCTTTCCCTATTTTTGAAAAATTACAAATTTACAATTTTTTCAAAAGCCTTCAGTTCCCTTTTAAGCCACCGTTTACAAATAGCTGTTTTTCAGTAAAACTACAATGTTGCAAGTACACCAGACTTCAGTAATAAACAAGAGCTCACCCCTACCATTTCCTTTCAGGCAACTTGTATTGTCTGAAAGTGTTAGAACACTATCAAATGCTTTAAGAAGTGCTCACATTCCTTAACATCCAAGGGGCTGCAGTTTCCCCCTCTCCAGTTGTGTATTGCCTGCCTATCAGTTAAGGGAATGAGAGCTGCTGCTCATGTTACAGCTTGGTGACATCACTGTAAATCAGTTTCTGCATATATTATGGCTCCTCTCACACCAATAAAAAGAGAGAGAAAAAACAAACCCACAGTTTTTCAGTTATTAAGAATCAAGGAAATCTCCCCCAACTTTTCTATGAAAGAGACTTAAAGGGTTCCTTAAATCAAACTCCGAGGCAGCGTTTATTACTGTTTCATGACATATTAAGGACTAAAAAGGAAAAAAAATAGTTGCTTTGTAGTTCCAAAGCCTGCAGGTGTTTAAAAGAAGATGATGCATCAACTATCCACTGGTTCCTGTAACAGGGCCGGATTAATGCAGGGGCTTTAGGGGCTGCAGCCCAGGGCCTCGGGCTAAGGAAGGCCCTGCAAAAATAAATCCATAATTATATACAATTCAGTGGTCACCAACACATCGATCGTGATCGACTGGTCAATCCTGGAGCCTTTGCCAGTCGATCGAGATCTCCGGACCACTAAAAGTCCAACAGCGCAGCAGGGCTCAGGCAGGCTGCCTGGGTGCCATGGCCCCATGCTGTTCCCGGAAGCGGCCGGCTGCTGGCACATCTCTGGGGTCACTGCCGGGAGAGGGGAAGCAGTGCCGTGCGCTGCCCCCGCCCCCAGCACCATCCCCGCAGCTCCCATTGGCCAGGAACCAGCTAATGGGAGCTGCAGAGGCGGCGCTTGCAGGAGTGGGCAGTGCATGGAGACACGCTGTCCCCCTCCCCCCAGGGGTGCGCAGACACGTGCCAGCAGCCGGCTGGGAGCCGCCTGTGGTAAGTGCCTCTCAGCCGGAGCCTGCACCTCGCACCCCCTCCTGTACCCCAACCCCCTGCCCCAGGTCAGAATCCCCTTCTGCACCATACTCCCTCCCAGACCCCACACCCCTCACCCTCTCCTGCACCCCAACACTCTGCCCCAGCCTGGAGCCCCCTCTTGCACCCAAACTCCCTCCCAGAAAGACACTAATATAATAGCTGTTCTAAGGTAAGAAGTAGGCTATTTCCAATTAACTTAACTATATTCTACATGTTTTAAGACTGAAATGTAACCACAGTGTGACGTTGTGCAGTCTACATGGTTTTATAAAAACATGATAATAAGTGAATATAATGTAACTGGGATAGTTTTATAAAAAATTTGATAATAAGTGACTATAATGCAAATGGGATATGCTTTGTGCAAAAGGTCTCTTGTAAGGTATCATTACAAAACTCATAATCTACTGAGTGTGATCATCCTATTTGTAGAAATGTACCACTCTTGTATCTAAAACTAGAAATATAAAATGTAACTCTGAGGGCCTATTGTAATTATGTAAAGTGTGGGCCATTAATGATGGTTTGGAATCTTGATGACGCCCATTGTCTGCAGATGGCTGTTTACCTGTGAGTCTCCCTGTATATGTGTGTGCTGGCAAGTGAGTAATGAAGTCTTGCAGTGACATGTGATCATGTCACCTGAACTGGAATCCATCTTTAACCTGGTGCTTTTCCAGTGAGGGGGGGTGGAAACCCAGAGGGACAAAGGGTTTCCGCCTTATGCAAAAGATATATAAAGGGGTGGAAGAGAACAGAGAGGGAGAGAAGCCATCATGAAGAATCCCCTAGCTATCACCTGAGCTGGAACAAGAGCTGTACCAGGGGAAAGAATTGTGCCCAGGCCTGGAAGGTGTCCAGTCTGAGAAAAAGCTTACTGAAGCATCTCTGAGGGTGAGATTATCTGTATTCAGTTTGATTAGGCATAGATTTGCGCATTTTATTTTATTTTGCTTGTGACTTACTTTGTTCTGTCTGTTACTACTTTGAACCACTTAAATCCTACTGTCTGTATTTAATAAAATCACTTTGTATTTAGTAATTTACTCAGAGTATGTATTAATACCTGGGGGAGCAAACAACTGTGCATATCTCTCTATCAGTGTTATAGAGGGCGAACAATTTATGAGTTTGCCCTGCATAAACTTTATGCAGGGTAAAACGGATTTATCTGGGTTTAGACCCCATTGGGAGTTGGGCATCTGAGTGCTAAAGACAAGCACACTACTGAGAGCTGTTTTCAGGTAAACTTGCAGCTTTGGGACAGGTGATTCAGATCCTGGGTTTGTGTCTGGAGCCAGACGGGAGTGTCTGGTTCAGCAAGACAGGGTGCTGGAGTCCTGAGCTGGCAGGGAAAACAGGAGCAGAGGTAGTCTTTGCACATTGGGTGGCAGCTCCCAAGGGGGTTTCTGTGATCCAACCCGTCACACACAGAACGGCTTTATGTTAATTAAAAGACAAGTTTAGTATACTGTTAATAGTCTCGATGCCATAATTGTGATCATTTTGTTTTAAATTAGGAAAAAGACTTGTATACAGGGGCCCCACAAAATCTAATAGCCCCGGTCCAACGGGAGAGTTAATCCGGCCCTGTCTGTACACAGGCTTTGTCTCCAGTACAAAATTTTGCTAGCTTAGCTCTGCCAGCTAAGAGTGTGAAAAAAATCACTTTACCTAGCCAACATAGTTACTTGAGCAGAACCCAATGTGGAAAAAAGTGCATCTGTCAGCATAGCTAATTTCATTTGGGGAAGTGGTATAGTTATGGCGGCTGCATTAGTCCATTTATGCAGCATCTCCAGTAGAAGGTTCTGCCAGTATAGCTATATTGTGGTGGTTCCCAATCTTTAACAACCTGTGAACCCCTTTCACTAAAATGTCAAGTCTCGCAAACCCCCTCCTAAAAATGAATATTTCCAGGGATTTTCTCCTTTACCTGAGCATAAATTATAAAAGCAGTGATCTTGGAAATATAAAATTTGTTTTTATGACATGCTTATTACACACTATTTATTAATAATTATTATTTATCATTACAGTATTTGTATTACATTATGAAAACGGCAACACTCTTCCAAGATCTCTCTTTCGTAACTTGAATCACTTTGAATAAGCCTGTTATAAGACAAGGCTCTTATGTTTCATCAAGGAGTATCAGATGTGAAACAGCATGAAGGTATTTATGAAGCCAACTCAAAGAGTTCCTCCTACACAAGCATTCAGGTCTTGAGGAGTCCAGGCAAACAACGCACATTACAACAAAGCTTAAACTTGTTCTTCATAATAATTTTAAAAACAATACTAGTTGCCTATTTAATTTTAAAAACAGCAAAAAATATCCACCTCCCTTTCCATTTCTTATAAGGAGTCTTGAAGTTTAAATCTCCTCAGTGTGATAGATATGCTTGCTTTGATCTGCTTAGCGCTTGGAAGTCCAGGGGCCGGGGTCCCTAGGGACAGCTCTGTCCGCCATTAGGGAATTTTTTCCCAAGAACCCCCTGTAACATTTCGTGAACCCCAGTTTGGGAACCACTACTATATTGGTATAGCTATGCTTACAAAAACATTGTAGCATAGAGTAACCTTAATATAAATGCCTCATGTTAAAATCATTTTCAGACATGAAGAAGTTTATGCATCATACTGTTTATTTTGCTAAACTGCCAGTTTCCTCTCAAGCAGTCTCACCCAACTTTAGCTTTTCCAGGTTTAGTTTCTTAGTCTCCACATCCCCAGATAAAGCCACTCAAGGGCCTAGGCAACCTTTTTGATGATTTACAGCTACAATTGAAGCAATGATTGGCGATTATAATTAAAGAACAATAAAAACAACAATAAGAACAATGGTAGGGGAGAATTGGTGCGAATTATATTTGTGTGGTAAATTTGTACAGCAATACCAATCAAACAGGTATGCCAGAAGAGACTTTCCTGCCCCCCAACAACCCTGTCATTTTCCACATTCAAGCCAGGTCCCAAAGGCAACCTCCCACCAGCAAATTTACTGCTGATGGAACCTGGCATAAAGACTGGATTTAACTATTGCCACGATATATGCTGACTGCTGCAAGGTAGAGAAAGCAACTTCACAGCTCTCATTTGCCTGGGAATATTATGGCTCATCTCTTCATAACGCCAGTTTTGACTCCCATTTCCTTTCCTGCTCTCCCCTCACTTGGCCACAACTATATGGCCTTCTACCACAGAAGGTTTTTGCATAAGGAAAATTTTAACTATAATTGAATAAGAGATTAATTAAACTGGCACCATGACCTACAGAGCAGGAGATTATTTCAGCTTTTCCATGGACTTGTGATTAGAGCTGGTCAGGAATTTAACAAAACTTTTGTTGGAAAATGTTGATTTGTCAAAGCAGAAACTTTTCACAAAAATGTGTCAAGTTTCAATGAAATTTTTATCAGAAAGGTGTCTAGGGGTATGTCTACACTGTGCTTAAAAACCTGCAGCACCAAGTCTCAGAATCCAGGTCAGCTGACTCAGTCTCCAGATGCAGGGCTAAAAACTGCAGTGTAGACATTGGGGCTCAGGCTGGAGCCCGGGCTCCGGGGCCCATCCCCCTCACAGAGTCTCAGAGCCCGTGCTCCTGCCTGAGCCCCAGTGTCTACACTGCAATTTTATAATCCTGCAGCTCGAGCCCTGTAAGCCTGAGTCAGCTGACCCAGGCCAGCTGCTGCCATGCCATGGGTCTTTTATCACAGCATAAGAACATAAGAACGGCCATACTGGGTCAGACCAAAGGTCCATCTAGCCCAGTATCCTATCTTCTGACAGTGGCCAATGCCAGGTGCCCCAGAGGGAATGAACAGAAAAGGTAATGAACAAGTGATCCATTCCTTGTCACCCAGCCCCAGCTTCTGGCAAACAGAGGCTAGGGATACCATCCATCCCTGCCATTCCTGGCTAATAGCCATTGATGGACTTATCCTCCATGAATTTATCTAGTTCTTTTTTTAACCCTGTCACAGTCTTGGCCTTCACAACATCCTCTGGCAGAGTTCCACAGATTGACTGTGCGTTGTGTGATGAAATACTTCCTTTTGTTTGTTTTAAACCTGCTGCCTATTAATTTCATTTGGTGGCTCCTAGTTCTTGTGTTATGAGAAGGAGTAAATAACACTTCCTTATTTACTTTCTCCACAGCAGTCATGATTTTATAGACCTCAATCATATCCCCCCTTAGTCGTCTCTTTTCCAAGCTCAAACATCCCAGTCTTATTAATCTCTCCTCATATGGCAGCCGTTCCATACCCCTTAATCATTTTTGTTGCCCTTTTCTGAACCTTTTCCCAGTCCAATATATCTTTTTTGACATGGGGTGACCACATCTGCACGCAGTATTCAAGATGTGGGTCGACCATGGATTTATATAGAGGCAATATGACATTTTCTGTCTTATTATCTATCCCTTTCTTAATGATTCCCAACATTCTGTGTGCTTTTTTGACTGTCGCTGCACATTGAGGGGATGTTTTCAAAGAACTATTCACAATGACTCCCAGATCTCTTTCTTGAGTTATAACAGCTAATTTAGACTCCATCATTTTATATGTATAGTTGGGATTATGTTTTCCAATGTGCATTACTTTGCATTTATCAATATTGAATTTCATCAACTATTTTGTTGCCCAGTCACCCAGTTTTGTGAGATCCTTTTGTAGCTCTTCGCAGTCTGCTTTGGACTTAACTATCTTGAGTAGTTTTGTATCATCTGCAAATTTTCCCACCTCACCGTTTACCCCTTTTTCCATAGCATTTATGAATATATTGAATAGTACAGGTCCCAGTACAGACCCCTGGGGGACACCACTATTTACCTCTCTTTATTCTGAAAACTGACCATTTATTCCTACCCTTTGTTTCCTTTCTTTTAACCAGTTACCGATCCATGAGAGGACCGGCCGTCTTATCCCATAACAGCTTACTTTGCTTAAGAGCCTTTGGTTATGCCCAAATAAATCTGTTAGTCTTTAAGGTGCCACTGGACTCCTCAAAACATTTTTATGTTTAGTGGACAGGATGAATTATTCTCTGGTTTACAGACTGAGTTCCTTCGAGGACATTCTCATTGAAAATTATTGCTACCAAAGGCTGCTGCTTTCATCTTTAGCTCAATCTACATTAGAAATGAGTAATTGCACTTGGAAGTTATTTACATAAAATATTGTTCTCGTGACATTTCCAGACAGCAACTCTATGCTACACAAGAGAGCACTTTGACTCAGGGACTCCTTGATGCGAATACACAGAGGGCACAGAGACTGCATAGGGTTGTACAGGGATTCCCTGGGTTGGCTATCTGCATAATAGTTCACCAAAGGGTGACATGAAGGATCTCTATCAAGAACCACTAGCCCACTGCTCATCATAATCATTGTGAAATGTATGTATTGATAATATTTAAGGAGCTATGTATCTATACTGAGATAATGCTCTTAGGGTCTTGGAGTTAAGACAGGTCACCAGGCAGTGACATACCTCAGAAATGTTCCTGTTAGGCAGGAGGTAACTGAATTCCATCTCTGTCTGGCCATTTGTGTGTTGTATGCCTATTAGCACACTGAGCCAGGTGCAAATTGAGAGATTTCAAAATCTACAGGAAGAAACAAACAGCAGGGAGAAAGTCTATTTCTGAATAAACACAAAGGATTGGTCTGGTATATCTTAGGAGTGTGAAGAGACACTGGATCCTTCACCTTAGAGGCAAACTGATAACATGCAGGTCTCATGAAAGAAGGGTCACAGGCTGTACAGCACTGCAGAGATTTTAGGATGAGCTGTACTCTGCAAGACATGAAGATACTTGGTAATTAAGTCTAGTATGCATGTTATGATTTGATATGTAACCATTTGTTCCCAATACTTCTACCTGAATTTGCTTTGCTAAATAAGACTTGTTTAGAATAAAATTATGTCTACGTGCTGTGAGTTAAGCAGAGCGGTGGTCGTTAAACTGGTATGCTAGGGCAGTGTTTCTCAAATGCTGTCCACTGTGGGCGCATGCGGCCACCAGGGGCTTTTCTTGCAGCCACAGCCTCCTGGGTTGTGATTGTGTGGGAGGGCAAAGCCACTGCCCCTCCCCCTGCCTTTTGCTCCTGGATGCCCTGCCTTGGTGTTGGTTGCTGGGGCTGCCAGCAGGGGTTGGACCCTGCCTCCCTCTAGACACCTGGGGCACAAGGCTGCAGGAGCAGGCAACCGGTGCGTTCTCCACCTTTGCAGAGGTGGTGGGGCTCAGGCTTTGGCCCCCCAGACTCCCACAGCCATCCCCTCACCCCCATTTCCCCTAGCCCCCCTCTGTCTCCCCTCATTCAGGGCTTAATTTGTCACCCCCGCTCTTTGAGGCCACCAAAATATTTGTCATGAGAACCCCTGTGCTAGGGCATACTTCTTTGGAAGCAGCAGATTGGTGAAAGCTGTGTGTCCAGTGCACTAGGGGTTAGGCACTCAAGGGAAATGCACAGAGGGTCTGAGAGGTGGAGTGTGCCTATCACTCACCTATAAAGTGACCGTGGGGACTGCGAGGCCTAGAGGGCAGTGCTTATATTGCCTATGGCCAGTGGAATTGGGGAGATGACCCCCAGCAGGCACAGACAAGGCTTCCTCACACTAAGCTCAGGGGGTAGTGAGGTGCCTCACAACCCTGGGTACCCCCAGGAAGCGTTAAGAAGCACTGAATTCATTAGAGTGGCCCAATTTAATGCACCACTAAGAACCATGGGAAATTGTATCTGAAATTCATCCCAGCAAACAGCACCATTATGGATGCAGTTCAGGCATCTGACACAAGGTAGGGGTTCGCACAGGGGATGCTCTCCCCCCAGGCTAGATTAGCCAAGGCTAACGCTGTAGGGAAGACGCACTCAGAAGCCTAACAATGAGAGGGGAGGGAGATACACATCTAGCATAGGTGGGAAAAAGGCAATATCCAGAGCCTCTGAAATGGGGGTGGGTATGAGGAATGAAGTGAAGTAGGAAATAGACTTGGGGAAAGGGTCATAGAGCCTCTGGCATGAAGAGTCGGGGTGGGGTTGCAGGGATGCCCTGAAAGAAGGGAATGGGGAGGTGGTGGTGGTGGTACAAAATGGAGAGAGGCAAGGTCAGTGGCTCTCAAACTTTTTTTTACTGGTGACCCCTTTCTCATAGCAAGCCTCTGAGTGTGACCCCCCTTATAAATTAAAAACACCTTTTTATATATTTAACACCATTATAAATGCTGGAGGCAAAGCGGGGTTTGGGCGGGGGGAGGTTGACAGCTTGCAACCCTGAGGGGTCCTGACCCCGTTTGAGAACCCCTGTGCAAGGAAGTTCTGCTGTGTGCAGTGAACTCAGCCTACACAAGTTAACTGTTCAGTGCCATAGCTTACAATATTGACTTTAGTGTCCACTCCATATTTGAGATTATTCCATTTTTTGCATGGAGCTTGTAATGAAAGCTAACTTACTGGAAATGCTCCTTTCCTGTCACATTTCCTAGTGTAGATGCAGCTTTAGAGCTCACACTTAATAGTGGCATAAAAAATATCCTGCTACTGCTTTAAATTAACACTTCATTTGAAACACTGTAAGCAACTGGGATTGCAGACCATAGTTGACTTTAAAAAAAATGAAGTGAGCATAGATTGTAGAAGTCCCCGAATTGTGGGGAACACCTCTCTAGGGAGATGCAGAGGAATGTTGGGGTGGGAGGGGCACAGCAGGGCTGGGCCAGCCCCCACAGGGGTCAGGAAGGGTGTGCTCCCACAGCCCAAGCCCCAGCTGTGGCCCCGCCACTGCTCCGCACCCATCCCTGCCCACATCCCTGTTCCCAGGGCCCCTGTCCACGTCCCTTCCTCTCCCCCGCCCCTCCAGAGCCAGGGCCCCGCTCCTAGCCCCAAGGGGGCAGGGGGACATGAACAAGGGTAAGAGTGGTAGGGGTGCAATGAACCTGAGAAGTTTGGGCACTACTGTTGTAGAACCACTGAGCTATCCCTCCCCCCCCCCCCCCCAAACACTCAAAAACAAAACAAAAACGGAATTTGTTTTGTTTTTGATTCAGGGTTTCTCCACTGACCCTCCCCCCACCCCCGTATGGCTAGGCAGCTGGTTTGCTAAGACCACTTCCTATCATGCTGAACAGAGCGGTTTCTTTCTGCTCCCCTTTTGTCCATATCCAGTGGTTGTCCCATATAGAGACTGTAAACTCCTTCAGGCATCTTTTGTTCTGTTTGTACAGAGGTTAGCAGCATGGGATCCTGGGTCCACCATTATATTGCAGTAGCACTTAAGAGCCCTAAACAGGCAGTACTACATAGATCTTTTCAGGCACTCAAGGAGAAGTTATGATTTTAAATTTAATCCTAACGCCAAGGCATCAACTGAACATAAGCTCACTTTTACTCTGAAAAGCTGGTGGGTGATGCTATGTAGTATCCATAATGGATTAAGTCTAATGAATGTCAAATTAAAAAAAAAAAAACAACAACTCTGTTCACCTACACACATGCCTCCCATCAATAAAGTTTGCACTAATGAATTGTAGCATTAGGCAAATTTACTTAATTTTTACATCCGGCTGCAGTATTGACAAACTACATTTTACTTAGGAAAAAACAACAACCTTTTTTAACCTAAAATCTGGTAATGGAAATCAGATCACTGACATATGAAAGTGTTAAACAGGAACACAAATGATGACTTCCGAAACACAGTAATTTATAAAAAGTGACTTAATTTACATTATATATCTTAGTACAAATGAAGTAGTATGTAAAAGTGAAAAAGCTACATGACATAATTCTACAAATACAGCGTATTATGCCCCATTAAGATCACATATTGGCCAAAATCATAGAAAACAGTTTGCCTCAGTATATATTCCTATCAAATAACAAGATTGCTATCTCACTGGTATCAGTTAGCAGTGAGATAAGATTATAACCTAGTCAGTTTATCAGGCTTCCTCAGTATTTGCAATAGCAGGAAAGTCCAATAGACAATATAAATTCTACTAAGTATAAGAAATTGACTTCCTCTGGTTTAAGAGGGTGCTCTTATTTACCCGCATTACTTTAATTGATCTTAATGGAGTTATGTCCAAAGGGACAGGGCCCTAAAGAAACAAGATACTTAAATTGTTTGTTTCTAGTATACAAAAATAGTATATAAGACAAAAGTACAATAACCAAGTCATAAAAATAAAGCATCCTTCACTAAATTATCAAGAGTTAAATGCAGAAGTGATTAAAATAAAGGCACCATCCAACATTCCATAGGTATTAAAGCATTACAGAAGTTCTCTGCCATTTAGAGAATAAATACTGTTTTTTTAAACAGTATCTGAAACTCGGGATGGTGCTGCTTTTTCCACGCCATTCAATATTCCCATGTGGAATTCACAGAGGTAAACAGTTGCCAGTTTTGAAATTAAAGTCTCAGTGTGGTTTAATTCAGATGCTTGCTTCATATGCACTTGTAAAAATAAGAGATTCACGTTATGCACAATAGACTCACTGCTATATTAATAAATGTTCATTTTTCACGACAAGTGAAGATTTAGTAAGTTGTCTTAGTTGTGTTTGAACTGGAAGAATAAGAGTTGGATTTCTTAGTGTATCTACTTGATGAAAGAGAGACTTGCATCCTCTTCGCAGTTCGCACACTTCGGCAAAGGAAAGCATTTTTAAGGTTGTCTCGGAAGTCTTTTGAAACAAAATAATAGATGAATGGATCAATGCCACTGTTCAGAGTGGAAAGACACAATGCTGTTATATATGAGGCATACACGTGACTTTGGCCATAGTCCCTGATCAGAGAATAGTGCACTACAAGTAGAATATTACTAGGTATAAAACAGATAAGATATATGGATAGTACTGCAATAATGAGCTTGATTGCTCTTTTACGTTTCTTTCCAATGTTTACATCTGTAATGGAGGCATTCAAAGTCTTAATCATTAGTATGTAGGCAACAGCCGTGAGAACAGCTGGGAATAAGAAGACTCCAATTGCTAGAGAAAGGAAATAATTAAACATGTCACGAGCCAATACACCCTGGGGCAACACATCGTGACAAGTAGTGATATTAAGATTTGAAATATATGCAGTTTGATCAACAAGGTACAATGGAATGGTGCTCAAGAAAATCAGTATCCATATGGCAATTGAAACTCTTAGTGCCAGTTCAGACTTCTTTCTTGAGTGTAGTATGGGGTTCACTATGACCCAGTACCTTTGCACACTGAGACATGTCATAAAAAGAATGGAGCAGTACATATTTCCATAAAAAAATCCAACGAGTACTTTGCAAAGTCCTTCACCATAGATCCAGTTGTTGCCATTTATATGGTATGCAATCTTCAGAGGGAACCAGAAGACAAACAGAAGATCTGCTAGTGCCAGGTTAGCCATATAAATCACAGCTGGATGTTTCTTTTTTGTTCTGAAGAAAAAGACCCATAAAGCCATGGCATTGCTTGGTAAACCAGTAAGAAACACAGTGATGTAGACTACAGGAAGGAAAACTGTAGTCAGTTTTCCAGTAAGGATTTTTGCAGCAAAGTCATCCACAGTATATGATTTTACAGAGGCATTTTTAGTTTCAACCTTTTGGCCAATAAAACTTCTTCCTTTTGTACGGTTGGACTGACTTCCCACTAAAGAGGAAGAAAGAGACAGATTAGTACAATGTCATTAAATAGATAGTCCAATCTAGTCTAAGCTATGAAGGGCATTAACAGAAAATAAAGTTAGCAACAATGCTTGAATCCAGTCATATTGTCCTTAGTTTTATCTCCCTCTCCTTTTAGCTTATTACCCTACAACGATGTAATTCCTTTATTACACCATGTTTAAATGTTCAATTATTCAATGTCCATGCACAAATTCTCTTGGTTTTTTTGGTAGAGGGTTAGATATATATTACTAATACCTAACCCTTTCAAGCCTACTTGAGTAAGTAGCTGAATCAAAGTAAACAAAGCTTGAGCCAATTGTACTGGAACAGAGGTGTTAACAGAGGCGTGTCTACGTGAGGAAAATTAAAAACATAGCTATATCAACAGTTTTCCCCCATGTAGACAAGCCCCTAATTGCACTCAGTCTTCAGAGCAAGACAGGAAAGAAAACATGAGTGTTAGTATTTGTAATACTGCTTGAAGATGGTCAAGCAGTAAGGGTGCTGCTAGCCTGAGACAGGGGAAACCTGGGTTCAATTCCCTACTCCATCACAAACTTCTTGTGTGAGTTACTTCCTCTCTCTATGCTTCAGTTCCCAATCTGTAAATACTTCCCGAGAGTGTTGTGAGGAGAACTCCAATGAAGGGGGACTATACAACTACTTAAGTTAGAAACACAAATGTGAATATACCATTGCAAATCTCAGTTTACACAAGTGCAGCTTACCTAACACCACTGAACCATCCATATGAAAGTAAACTGCATTGCTGAAAGCCCTGCAGCATGTCAACAGTGCAACTCTACCAGTATGCTTTCTTCATTTATACTGAGGCATTGTCTACACTAGGGAAGAGTTTGCTGGTAAAGCTCATATTGGTTACCGCTCCTTTGCTGGTATAGCGTATGCCATTTCCCTGAACAAAATAAGCTAACTGAATAACTGAATCTACACAAAGGCATTTGCTAGCATAGCTATGTCAGCTAAGGGTGTAAAGAGAATCATACCCATTAATGTCAACTGACACTAGTTACAGCAAGTTTTACTGGTGCAATTATTTTGGTTAAAAAAGTCATTCGTTAACCGAAGTAGTTACACTGATAAGTTACACTGGTATGTTTGTTGCTTATTCCCATATGGTACTGATAACTAACTGCATTCACAGAAATGAGGTTGTTCTGATTACACTATAGATATACTTAAGCAGTATTTTTTTTTTTTTTTTTTTTTTACCATTAGACAAGTCCCAAGTTACTTGATAGTGTACATTAAAAGTCAATTAATCATACCATAGTTCAGCAGTTTTCAAACAACAGTGCAAGGTGCATAGTTGTCAAGTCTGTCAATCAGTAACCAGTTGGATGCATTATAAAATTCCTATTATGTTGTACATGTCCAGAGCTTTAAAAACTGCTACCATATAACAGAAATTAGAAAAGTGTTCATGTTTCTCAGGTTAGTTTTCTACATTACTTTTAAACTCCCCCATGTTTTCCAATCCAACCATTGAATATCTATTTTAGAAGTGTGCACCCAACACTAGTATACATCAGTGCTAACAGTATACATCAGTGCTATCCATGTATGTGGTAAACATTCAATAGTGAATGGATGAGGTACAGATTTATATTAGAGGAGATACAGCATTTAAAAAGATCCTCTATAAAAAAAAGCTAATGTTTTAGTAATTTGTTACTTTTTTACTCATACAAGTTAATAATCAAATATTCCGCATTTTATATTCAACATTCATTTTATGCAGAAACACAGAACCCAAATGTTAACTATCAAAGACAATTAAAAGTAATAGTAAAAGGTCAGGGGAATAGTCATCAGTAGGCTCAGAATAGCTCAGTAGTTGTACATTACTTCTGAGGCCATTCAGCATCCAGAGAGAAACAGTGCATTTGCTTAACAAAGTAGTTGTCACACTGGGATAGGATGCTAATTGTATTTTCTACATATTGCACTATGCCTTTTGTATCTTAACTTTTCATAAAAATTGAGACTATCCCTCCTCCAAAAGACACACCAGATTTTCGCTGTGTAAAGTATTGAAGCACGCAAATGAAAATAGTGAAACAAACTGTTTTTAAAACAGTTAAATTCTGGTTGTTATTAAAATAAAAAGTAGCAAAATGAAGGGCTCTGCTTACAAGAGACATAACTTTCTGATGTCAGTCATGTCAGAGACTCAACCTCAAGGGTTTTTTGTCTGTTCCATTGATTTGTACCTAGAATCTAATTAAGTTAAAAGTGAATCTGATCCAATTTATGATAAACCATTTAACTTTCAAAAGGCACAGTGAGTCCATACCAAGTTTAAATTGGCTAAAGTTCATTTCAGAAATGATGTGTGAATGGGGAAGGAACATTTAGAGAAAATAGTTGATAACAATTGTGCATTATCCATGACTAATGGAGCTGGCCCATCCCTTGCCAGTGCTGTTGATTCATAGCTCCTCCTAGATCCCCAAATGCTGTGGCATCAGTGACCAGAAGTGCTTGGCTTCCATCCCCTTTCCTCCAAATCAAAACACAATTCTGTTTTGCAATACTTTCTCTCACGTTAAATTGCCACAGGGGTCCAAGTGCGTTACCTGCAGATTAGATAACTGCAGTGCACTCTGGTGTGTGGTGACCAGATGTCCCGATTTTATAGGGACAGTCCAGATAGTTAGGGCTTTTTTTTTTTAATATGGGCTCCTATTACCCCCCAGCCCCTGTCCCGATTTTTCACACTTGCTGTCTGGTCACCCTATCCACAAAGGCCACTCAAGCTACAGCTGGGGCAGAATGTGGCAGCTCGCTTGCATAGCGCATTATGTCCGAGTTTCAAAAACCGCATTGGCTTCCCATTTGCTGCTAAGTGCAATTTAAGGCGTTAATATTGATCTTCAAGTGTCTGGGACTTGGCTTTAGATTGTGAGCAACCTGGGGCAGAGATCGTCCCTTCTCTGCCCGGAAAGCACCTAACAGAGGAAATAGCCCCCCCCCCCCGCCCCCTGAGGGCCATCTTCCCTGCCTCCCTCCCTCCTCCCAGTAACAGATCGGCAGGCCAGCTCAAGCGAATCACGCCGTACGTTTGACTGTCGGGGCCGCCGACCTCCGGGCAAGGGGCGTGGCCCCTGGCCGCAGTGGGGCGAGCCGTGGCTAGGAACCGCACCCGGGTGGTGCTAACGCCTGGTGGCGCCTATTTGGGGGGAGGGTCCCTGTGAGCGCCTCAGATTCCCCACGCCCGCTGCTCCCGGGGGTCTCGGCTCCGTGTCCCGGCTGAGTCACCCCAGCTCCGGGGAGGGGGGTGAATCTGAACCGATCGAGCCGAATTCCGGCTCCTCCCACCCTGCGCGGGGGTGGCGGTGCCAGACACCAGCAGCCCGGTCCCTGCGCTGCGCTGCGCCCCAGCCACCTCCCCCACCCCTATGGCGGCGCGGCCCCGCGCCACGCTGGCGGGGACGAGTCTCCCGGCCGCTCTCTTCTTACCTGAGGCGGACGCGGCCACAAGCGCCGCGCACAGGAGCAGCAGCTGCAGGCAGCGGCGCCCCCCCATCTCCGGCCGGGACGGGCTGCGGCACGGACACTCCTCACGGCAAGGACCTGCCTGCTGCTATGGGCTCGCGCTCCTCCGGCCGCCAGTTTCGCTGATACCTGCGAGGGGGTGGGGCCGAGCTGCCGTCAGGCAGGTGCCTCGACTCCGCCCCCTCGAGGGCGGACGTTGGGTTTCGAACGCCGCGGGGGCACGTTACGTGCGTGAGTCACTGGCAGCGTGGAACTGGGTCGGGGCGGCTCAGGCTGGTTATCTACGGGCCAAGGGGCGTGGGGGGGCTGGTCTGTGTCCCGCTTCCCAGGGCAGGTCCCTGGCGTGGTGCGCAGGGCCCCGCCGAGTCCCCGGAGCTAGGGCGGCGGCTAGTTTTTGCGGCGCTGGAGCTGCGTCAGTCCCAGCCGCCGCCACGCGGAGCAGTAGCTGGTGTTTCGGCGCGGCTGGCACCGTTGCTAGGTATCACGTCTACACGAGGTGCCCCGCTGTGTGTTGGCTAACGCCAGTTACTAACCCCCCACCCACCCCGGAAAAGCAGTGTGGTGTAAACAGGTGCTGGCTGCGCGCCCAGGCAACACATGCCGCTCCAATAACAGGGTGAGTCACGGCCAGTCAGTGGGCGGGAGTCAGCACCAGGGTAATACCCTTGTCCCAGTACAGAAGCCTCAGTGGGGCGAAAGCCGCCCTTGCCTAGTGTGACCCAAGGACCTCTTGGTGCCAGCTGGCAGGGGGCCCTGGGTTACAGAGGTCCCCTTGGTCTGGCATCTACTAGTCCACCAAAGAATGTTATGTGAGGTCTCCCATGAAACCCTGTCCGGCTGGTCATAATCATTGTGAGATATATGTACGGGTAATACCTGAGGAGTTATGAAGATATAATACAAATTATATTCTCTCGGTCAGTGGTCTCCAAAGTGGGGTGCGCAAGAGGATCCTTGGGGGTGCGTGGCAGGAGGAGCCCTTTTTTTTTTTTTTTTGCGCCTCGTCAGTTCAGGCGGGAGTCCGAGCGGCTTTCTTTTTTTTTTTTTTTTTTTTGCTTTGGCAAAAATGGTAGAGCCAGTGCGGCAGGGGGTACGTGCTCAAAATTTTTTTACTGATAGGGATGCGTGATCAAAAAAGTTTGGAGACCACTACTCTAGGTCTGTGCGTTAAGGCAAGTCACCGAAAGGTGATCTGCATACCCTCATGCAGCGGTGAAAAGATGCATATCTCACTCTGGGTGGTCATGTGCAAATTAAGTATTGTAGGGTTCACAGTCGACACTCATTCACAATCTGAGCAAAATGCTAATCAATAGATTGCAGCGGTTGCAGGAAAAAATAAAAACAGCAGGGATTATCCTGTTTAGGATTAAGACCTTAAGGATTCTGAGGGTATGTCTACACTACGAAATTAGGTCGAATTTATAGAAATCGGTTGTTTAGAAATCGTTTTATACAGTCGATTGTGTGTGTCCCCACATAAAATGCTCTAAGTGCATTAAGTCGGCAGACTGCGTCCACAGTACCGAGGCTAGTGTCGACTTCCGGAGCGATGCACTGTGGGTAGCTATCCCACAGTTCCCGCAGTCTCCGCCGCCCATTGGAATTCTGGGTTGAGATCCCAGTGCCTGATGAGGCAAAAACAGTGTCGCGGGGGATTCTGGGTACATGTCGTCAGGCCCCCACCCTCCGTGAGAGCAACGGCAGACAATCATTTCACGCCTTTTTTCCTGGCTTACCTGTGCAGACGACATACCACGGCAAGCATGGAGCCCGCTCAGCTCAGCTCACCGTCACCATATGTCATCTGGGTGCCGGCAAACGTGGTACTGCATTGCTACACAGCAGCAGCTAATTGCCTTTTGGCAGTAGATATAACTTAGAGAATTTTTTCACTTCAAGGTCCCAGAAACAAAGGCAAGGTTTTCATCTCGAGGCCAAAAGACCAAAACATCAAGACACTTGATCACGGCCTTGGATAGACCAAGAGACTACCTACACTTGACCAGAGCTCAAAGAGCCGAGAAGCGATGCAGTATGACTAGTAGCCGTCATCGGCTATCTGGGTGCTGGCAGACGTGGTACTGCATTGCTATACAGCAGCAACTCCTTGCCTTTTGGCAGTAGATGGTGTATTATGACTGGTATCCGTCGTCGTCGTACTCCTCAGTGAGTTCGGTCAGAGGCGCCTGGGCAGACATGTTTTGTCTCCTGGAGACTCAGTCCTGCCGGCAGTCCTATTGCACCGTCTTGACGATGATGGCTAGCAGTCGTAATGCAGCATCTTCTGCCAAGCACCCAGAAGATGCCGATGGCTATCAGTCATGCTGCACCGTCTGCTGCCAGCCTAAGATGTAAAAGATAGCTGGACCAGATTTGTTCTGTATTCATTTGCTTCCCCCTCCCTCCGTGAAATCAACGGCCTGCTAAACCCAGGGTTTTGAGTTCAATCTTTGGGGGGGCCATTCTGTATGACAGTTGTTTGTGTTTCTCACTGATGCACAGCTACCTTTGTTGATTTTAATTCCCTGTAAGCCATGTCGTCAGTCGCCCCTCCGTCAGACAATAGATTCACGGCTTTTTTGAGCCTAGATGCTATAGCACTGGGATCATGGAGCCTGCTCAGATCACCGCGGCAATTATGAGCACTATGAACACCACGCGGATTATCCTGGAGTATATGCAGAGCCAGAACCTGCCAAGGCAAAACCAGGTGAGGAGGCGACTGCAGCGCGGCGACGAGAGTGATGAAGAAATAGACATGGACATAAATCTCTCACAAAGTACGGGCCCCAGCAATGTGCAAATCATGGTGTTAATGGGGCAGGTTCATGCCGTGGAATGCCGATTCTGGGCCCGGGAAACAAGCACAGACTGGTGGGACCGCATCATGTTGCAGGTGTGGGACGATTCCCAGTGGCTGCGAAACTTTCGCATGCGTAAGGGCACTTTCATGGAACTTTGTGACTTGCTTTCCCCTGCCCTGAAGCGCCAGAATACCAGGATGGGAGCAGCCCTCACAGTTGAGAAGCGAGTGGCGATAGCCCTGTGGAAGCTTGCAACGCCAGACAGCTACCGGTCAGTCGGGAATCAATTTGGAGTGGGCAAATCTACTGTGGGGACTGCTGTGATCCAAGTTGCCAGGGCAATGAGAGACCTGGTGATATCACGGGTAGTGACTCTGGGAAACGTGCAGGTCATAGTGGATGGCTTTGCTGAAATTGGATTCCCTAACTGTGGTGGGGTGATAGATGGAACCCATATCCCTATCTTGTCACCGGAGCACCAAGCCAGCGAGTACATAAACCAAAAAGGGTACTTTTCAATGCTGCTGCAAGCCCTGGTGGATCACAAGGGACGTTTCACTAACATCAACGTTAATATTGGCACTTCTGTGCATCCCTGTTATGGCCGGGAAAGGTACATGATGCTCGCGTCTTCAGGAACTCTGGTCTGTTTCAAAAGCTGGAGGAAGGTGTGACGGGTTGGATCACAGAAACCCCCTTGGGAGCTGCCACCCGATGTGCAAAGACTACCCCTGCTCCTGTTTTCCCTGCCAGCTCAGGACTCCAGCACCCTGTCTTGCTGAGCCAGACACTCCCCTCTGCTCCAACACAGACCCAGGGTCTGAATCACTTGTCCCAAAGCTGCAAGTTTACCTGAAAACAGCTCACAGAAGTGTGCTTGTCTTTAGCACTCAGATGCCCCACTCCCAATTGGGTCTAAACCCAGATAAATCCGTTTTACCCTGCATAAAGCTTATGCTGAGTAAACTCATAAATTGTTCGCCCTCTATAACACTGATAGAGAGATATGCACAGTTGTTTGCTCCCCCAGGTATTAATACATACTCTCCGTAAATTACTAAATAAAAAGTGATTTTATTAAATACAGACAGTAGGATTTAAGTGATTCCAAGTAGTAACAGACAGAACAAAGTAAGTCACCAAACAAAATAAAATAAAATGCGCAAATCTATGTCTAATCAAACTAAATACAGATAATCTCACCCTCAGAGATGCTTCAGTAAGTTTTTCTCAGACTGGACACCTTCCAGGCCTGGGCACAATTCTTTCCCCTGGTACAGCTCTTGTTCCAGCTCAGGTGATAGCTAGGGGATTCTTCATGATGGCTCCTCTCCCCCTCTGTTCTCTTCCACCCCTTTATATATCTTTTGCATAAGGCGGGAACCCTTTGTCCCTCTGGGTTTCCACCCCCCCTCCCACTGGAAAAGCACCAGGTTAAAGATGGATTCCAGTTCAGGTGACATGATCAAATGTCACTGCAAGACTTCATTGCCCACTTGCCAGCACACACATATACAGGAAGACTAACCGGTAAACACAGCCATCTGCAGACAGTGGTCCTTGTTAATGGGAGTCATCAAGATTCCAAACCATCATTAATGGCCCACACTTTACATAATTACAATAGGCCCTCAGAGTTATATTTCATATTTCTAGTTTTAGATACAAGAGTGGTACATTTATACAAATGGGATGATCACACTCAGTAGATTATAAGCTTTGTAATGATACCTTACAAGAGACCTTTTGCATGAAGCATATTCCAGTTACATTATATTCACTTATTATGTTTTTATAAAACCATATAGACTGCACAACGTCACAGAAGGGACTTTCTTCCCAGACCAGAAAATAACCGTTGGGGATGTTGAAATGCCTATAGTTATCCTTGGGGACCCAGCCTACCCCTTAATGCCATGGCTCATGAAGCCGTACATAGGCAACCTGAACAGTAGTCAGGACCTGTTCAACTATAGGCTGAGCAAGTGCAGAATGGTGGTAGAATGTGCATTTGGACATTTAAAAGCGCGCTGGCGCAGTTTACTGACTCGGATAGACCTCAGCGAAACCAATATCCCCATTGTTATTGCTGCTTGCTGTGCGCTCCACAATAGCTGTGAGAGTAAGGGGGAGACATTTATGGCGGGGTGGGAGGTTGAGGCAAATCGCCTGGCCGCTGATTACGCGCAGCAAGACACCAGGGCAGTTAGAAGCGTACAGCAGGGTGCGGTGCGCATCAGAGAGGCTTTGAAAACCAGTTTTGTGACTGGCCAGGCTACGGTGTGAAACTTCTGTTTGTTTCTCCTTGATGACCCCCCCCCCAGTTCACTCTACTTCCCTGTAAGCTAATAACCCTCCCCTCCCCCCTTCGAGCACCGCTTGCAGAGGCAATAAAGTCATTGTTACTTCACATTCATGCATTCTTTATTAATTCATCACACAAATAGGGGGATAACTGCCAAGGTAGCCCGGGAGGGGTGGGAGAGGAGGGAAGCGCCGGGTGGGGTGGGGGAGGAGGGAAGGACAAGGACACACTGCACTTTAAAACTTTAAAACTTTAACACTTATTGAAGGCCAGCCTTCTAATGCTTGGGCAATCCCCTGGGGTGGAGTGACTGGGTGACCAGAGGCCCCCCCACCGCGTTCTTGGGCGTCTGGGTGAGGAGGCTGCGGAACTTGGGGAGGAGGGCTGTTGATTACACAGGGGCTGTAGCAGCGGTCTCTGCTCCTGCTGCCTTTCCTGCAGCTCAACCATACGCTGGAGCATATCAGTTTGATGCTCCAGCAGCTGGAGCATCGACTCTTGCCTTCTGTCAGCAATCTGACGCCACCTATCCTCTTCAGCCCGCCACTTGCTCTCTTCAGCCCGCAATTCCGCCCGCCACCTCTCGTCTCGTTCATATTATGCTTTTTTGCACTCTGACATTGTCTGCCTCCACGCATTCTGCTGTGCTCTGTCAGCGTGGGAGGACATCTGGAGCTCTGAGAACATATCATCCCGAGTCCGCCGTTTTCTCCTAATCTTCACTAGCCTCTGCGAAGGAGAAACATTTGCAGCTGGTGGAGGAAAAGGGAGAGGTGGTTAAAAAGACACATTTTAGAGAACAATGGGTACACTCTTTCACGTTAAATTTTGCTGTTCACATTACACAGCACATGTGCTTTCGTTACAAGGTCGCATTTTTCCTCTTATATTGAGGGCCTGCTGGTTTGGTGTGAGAGATCACTCACGCAGTGCCAGGCAACAGAATTTGGCTTGCAGGCAGCCATGGTAAGCCACAGTCTTTTGGCTTTTCTAACCTTCATAACACACACAAACCCAACTAACCCCCCTCCCCCCCCACACCCAATTCTCTGGAATGATCACTTCACCCCTCCCCCCCACTGCGTGGCTAACAGCGGGGAATATTTCTGTTCAGCCGAGCAGGAACGGGCACCTCTGAATGTCCCCTTAATAAAATTGCCCCATTTCAACCAGGTGACCGTGAATGATATCACTCTCCTGAGGATAACAAAGAGAGATAACGAATGGATGTTGTCTGCATGCCAGCAAACACCGGGACCATACGCTGCCATGCTTTGTTATGCAATGATTCCAGACTACGTGCTACGGGCCTGGCATGGTAAAGTGTCCTACCATGGTGGACGGGATAAGGCAGCCCTCCCCAGAAACCTTTTGCAAAGGCTTTGGGAGTACATGAAGGAGAGCTTTCTGGAGATGTCCCTGGAGGATTTCCGCTCCATCCCCATACACGTTAACAGACTTTTCCAGTAGCTGTACTGGCCACGATTGCCAGGGCAAATTAATCATTAATCATTAAACACGCTTGCTTTTAAACCATGTGTAATATTTACAAAGGTACACTCACCAGAGGTCCCTTGTGTGCCCTCAGGGTCTGGGAGCACGCCTTGGGTGAGTTCAGAGGTTACTGGTTCCAGGTCCAGGGTGATAAACATATCCTGGCTGTTGGGGAAACCAGTTTCTCCGCTTCCTTGCTGTGAGCTATCTTCATTGTCTTCATCATCATTTTCCTCATCCCCCAAACCCGCTTCCATGTTGCGTGATTCTCCATTGACGGAGTCAAAGCACAGGGTTGGGGTAGTGGTGGCTGCACCCCCTAGCATGGCATGCAGCTCCGCGTAGAAGCGGCATGTCTGCGGCTCTGCCCCGACCTTCCGTTTGCCTCTCTGGCTTTGTGGTAGGCTTGCCTTAGCTCCTTAATTTTCACGCGGCACTTCTGTGCATCCCTGTTATGGCCTCTGTCCTTCATGCCCTTTGAGACTTTTTCTAATGTTTTGGCATTTCGTTTACTGCAACAGAGTTCAGCTAGCACTGATTCGTCTCCCCATATGGCGAGCAGATCCTGTACCTCCCGTTCGGTCCATGCTGGAGCTCTTTTGCGATCCTGGGACTCCATCATCGTTACCTGTGCTGATGAGCTCTGCATGGTCACCTGTGCTCTCCACGCTGGGCAAACAGGAAATGAAATTCAAAAGTTCGCGGGGCTTTTCCTGTCTACCTGGTCAGTGCATCTGAATTGAGAGTGCTGTCCAGAGCGGTCACAATGAAGCACTGTGGGATAGCTCCTGGAGGCCAATAACGTCAAATTCCGTCCACACTACCCCAAATCCGACCCACAAAGGCCGATTTCAGCGCTAATCCCCTCGTCGGAGGTGGAGTAAAGAAATCGGTTTAAAGGGCCCTTTAAGTAGAAAAAAAGGGCTTCGTCGTGTGGACGTGTCCAGGCTTAATTCGATTTAATGCTGCTAAATTCGACCTAAACTCGTAGTGTAGACCAGGCCATAAACTATATCTGGGGTGCAGCTAAACCCCGTTATTCCTTCAGTCTGTGAGTACAAGTTGCCAGCAGGCTTGATCTTAGGAGAAAGGATGTCAGCCAAACTGATTGAAAACACTGGGAAAATGACTTGGGGTGAGCTATCTGATTGTAGATGGGGAATGCCTTGCGAGTAAGTTTAGGCTCTCTAGAAAGCATGTTATAATTTTATTTCATATGTAACCATTTGTTTCCAGTATTCTCATTTTTTAATAAACTTATTCTTGTTTTCACTATATAAACATTGTATGTTAAGGAGAGTGGGGATCCTGAGTTGAATCTTACAAACTGGTGTGTGTAGTATTCCTTTGGGAGTAGCAAATTTGAGTGTTCTGTGAAGGTTCAAAGGCCTGGGTGTTCCAGAGGGATGCTCGGTGGACCTGGGGTTGATGTGTGCCTATTGCTAACTTGTACAAAGAGAGCAAAGTCTGCAGAGGCCTAGAAGATATTGCTTGTGTTTCCAGAAGCTGGTGGTTTCATGGAGCTGATCCACAGCAGGCTCAGATAAGACTCACAGGTGCCTCACACCCCTGGAAAACATCACACTTAACAAAATCAGTGACCACTCTTGAAAATTTTGGCATTGTTGACTTGTTCAAGAGCGTACTAGCAGTTCATACATCCCAGTCCCATGCTTAGTCATTAGGCAATGCTGCTTTGATTTGGTGCCCTGCTTTAGTATGGTGCTAGATTAAATGCATAATACACACTATAGTATAGCATTGCATTTGAGATTTTACATACACAAATATCAGAAAATCCCAACCATAGTATACATTAATTTAAAAAATTACATTAATTACCATGGTTTTTTATAAGAAAAAATTAGTTTAAGTGTATATTCAAATAGCATTTGAATGTGTGAGATCACACTCAAGTAAACAGTGATTTATTTGAGTAATTGTATATTTGGACACTGGAATAAAATACATAGTGCAGTCATTTGAATATAGTCACCTGGTTCCACAGTAAGCCAACTAATCCTGGGGACAGTAATACTAGTGAGGAAAGGGCCTCTGTGACCCCTCTGTGGTCATATTCACTGAGCCACTTGAGCCATAAGGTGCTCCTGCTTCCACTCATAAAGTGTTACTTTGTGTTTGTCTTGTGCTTGGTTTTTTTTTTTTTTTTTTGGTCTTAGTTATGCTTTAGGGTTGAGAAACGTGTCTTTATCTATGATTGTTAAGCACTGTATGTATTTATGGCACTATATAAATGATTTATTAATTCAGTAACAAATAGGTATTTTCCCTGATTGGCTAGCCTCTAATCTAATGGGCACCATCAACTACTTGTTGTAAGTATTTCACTCCTGTAAGTACTAATTCAAGGATAAATATAATGGAGGGGAACAGTGACATAAAACATAGTGCCTGGATATAAAATTAAAGGACTATATAATATTACACAAATGTATGTTAAAAGAACATTATTAAGGTTGCAAACTCAAGCACACAAAATTTAGGAAATCCCAGAATGAAGGTTGCTTATACAACCTTAATTTAGCCCCTTTGTGTGTATGCATTATGATACAGTCTTTAATTATAAGATCAACTAATTTTGTCAACCAGTCCCCTGCCTCATTAAGTGGACAGAATGGTCAGTGTTCACTTAATGAGCAGCTATTCAATATTTTGTTTTATCTTCACTATTAAATGTGTGGTCTTAGATCTTATTTATTGCAAACTATTCAAACCCTGCTTTGAAGACAGAATTGTAATTTCCTCATGAGCTTTTCTATGGTGCTTTTCGCTATAGTATCTGAGTGCTTCACAAATATTAATTCATTTATCTTCCAAAATCATCTGAGATGGGGGGGTCCCCATGTTACAGAGGGGGAACTGACACTCAAAGAGATTAAGGTCAAAAGTACCCACTAATTTTGGATGCCCAATATAAGATACCTAGGACATTATTTTTCAGGGTACTTAGCATTATAAACAAGACCTTGAGATCCAATTTTGTGTTTAGTCTACTTTAGCATCACTTTTTGCTACTGATGGGGGCTGGGAAGGGGGCACATGGAGGCAGTGCACACGCTCCCCATGGCCTTCCATAATGGTCAGTTTTGGCTCAGTATATACACATACAACCTTCCTGAAATGCAAGCTGAGAAGCAACCCTGTTAATAACAACTTTCTGTTAATGGAAACATTCTTCCTGGAAATACCATCCAATTAAGTATAACGTTAATTGGTCCAGATATTGGCAACCACCGGCGCCAACTTTTTTCTGCACCGGTGGGTGCTTGCGCTCTCAGCCCCGCCCCCGCCCCGACTCCACCCCTGCCCCAAAGTCCCTGCCCTAACTCCACCCCTCCCTGCCCCTGTTGGACCTCTCCCCAAATCCCCATCCCAGCCCCGCCTCCTCCCCCAAGTGCGCCGCGTTCCCCCTCCCTTCCAGGCTTGCCGCACAAAACAGCTGTTTCGCGGCGCAAGCGCTGGGAGGGAGGGGGGAGAAGCAGGATGTGGTGCGCTCAGGGGAGGAGGCAGGGCGGAGGTGAGTTGGGGCGGGTCAGGGAGATGCCGGTGGGTGCAGAGCACCCACCAATTTTTCCCCTTGGGTGCTCCAGCCCTGGAGCACCCATGGAGTCGGCACCTATGTTGGCAACAGGCATGTTGGCTGTTGACTTTTTTTTGTGGAAAGCCTGATCCATGGAGAGGTTTCTAGGGCTGCAGCCAGGGATGAAAGCACCAGGACATGTTGAGCCATGGGCCCAGGGTTGGCTGTGGCAGGGCAGCAATGGGAAGAGGAGCTGCTGTTCAGGTGCCAGGGCTTTCCACATGGGGTGGAGGTTCTGTGGGACTGCACCATACCTCTCAAATGGCAACCAATATACTTATTAATCATTAAAGAATCTGGCTACAGTGTTCACCGGCAGGTCCCACTGCTTCCTTGCTTGCCAGCAGCCCAGAAAACCTGCCTGTGGCCATGGCTTTCCACAGGGAGCAGGGGTGCTGTGACTGGGCTCCCAAGTTTGGCAAGTATATAATAATATACTTATTAATCATTAAAGAATCTGGCTACAGCGTTCACCGGGCTGTGTCCTGCCCTGGCACCAGGAGCCCAGGTTTGGCATATCCCAGCACCCCTGCTCCCTGTGGAAAGCCATGGCCACAGGCAGGTTTTCTGGGCAGCTGGCAAGCAAGGAAGCAGTGGGACCTGCCAAACTTGGGAGCCCAGTGCCAGGGAAGGACACAGCCCAGAGAGCTCGGGGAGAGGTACCCTGCAGCCCTAGTGCTTTTTGACTTGGCCTCAGCCCTGTAAACCTTCCTGCATCCAGTAGGGTGGCCACTCATACATTCTCGGAATATCAGACATCTATGTACTTTTGGGTACAGCGTGGGCCCGCCCCCACCAGCACAACCCTACCCCCCTGTTATGGGAAAAGGGGAAATAGGAGGGATATAAAAGACCCCTGCTAAAGGTAGTGTTCTGGTTCCCTGAGTTAGGGTCTATCACCTATGGACGCAGCAACAATGACACTTTACTAGAATTAAAGGTGAGCCAATAGAGCAGGGGTGGGCAAACTTTTTGGGCCAAGGGCCACATCTGGGTGGGGAAATTGTATGGAGGGCAGGGGGTTGGGGTGCGGGAGGAACTGTAGGGTGTGGGAGGGGGTGTGGTGTGCAGGAAGGGGCTCAGGGCAAGGGATTGGGGCAGAGGAGGGTTGCGAGGTGTATGAGGGGGCTCAGAGCAGGGGGTTGGGATGTGCAGGGGTGCAGGGTGCAGCAGGGGGCTCAGGGTGGGGGTTGGCGTGTAGGAGGGGTACGGGATGTACGAGGGGGCTCAGGGCAGGGAGTTGGGGTGCGGGAGGGGTGAGAGGTGCAGGCAGGGGGCTTAGGGCAGGAAGTTGGGGGGCGGAGTGCAGGAGGGCTTCGGGCTCCGGGCTGGCAGCGGTGCGCATTGGGGCCAGGGCAGGCTCCCTGCCTGCCTGCCCGCCCTGTCCCCGGCCCCACGCCGCTCCAGGAAGCGCTGCGGCCCCTGGGGGAGAGGGGGCAGAGGGCTCTGTGTGTGCTGCCCTTGCTGCGCCTCCAGGTACCTCCCCCGAAGCTCCCATTGGCTGCGGTTCCCTGTTCCCGGCCAATGGGAGCTGCCGGGGGCCGTGCCTGGAGGCAAGAGCACCGCCCAGAGCCGTGGTGCTGGCCGCTTCTGGAGATGGCGTGGGGCCCGTGGCGCCATGGGGGGCAGTCCTGCGGGCCGGATCCAAAGCCCCGAGGGGCCGGATCCAGCCCGCGGGCCGTAGTTTGCCCACCCCTCCAATAGAGGGTTTATTAACATAACACTGGTAGGTAAACAAGGATAAAGCAACAATAATAACTCGGTGGTTTGAGAAACAGTGGGCTTGAAGCCCAGGCCCCACTAATCCCCAGTACAGGCTATGGACTAACAACAAGATTAATACTTTACAGATGATATGACAATCGGAACAAAGAAGGCAGCCGCATCCGTCCGGTCTGCCACAGCTGCTGAGGAGGTGGATCCGGACCTTCAGCTGTGTGATGGATGAAAACAGGAGGAACTCGGATCAGCTGGAATGATCTTTCAGGTAAGTTGGCCCTCAGGTAAGCGCTGGTGATGCTGGACTTGTCTCTCGAAGACCGCGCAAACACAACTAACAAGAGCTGCCTCGGGCGGACAACACTCAGTGACTGGCACGCAGGGTTTATATACCCAGCGGTATCTAGGCAGATTAGCCAGGTCACGTGCTCAGTCTTTTCCCAACACAATTGAAAAGAGCACCAAAACGTTTAACAAGAAGGAACTCCAGTATGGTTCCCAAACAACAACATATACAGATTCAAAATGGTGATGACAGAAAAATTTTCAAAATGACAGCAAATAACCATAGAACCTTACACCCCCCCTAGCATGACCTCATATACATAATGTGAGTGAGGTCATGCCGCACGGGGGGCACCATCTACAAGAGAGTCCTACCCATCTGTGACCGGGGACTAAGTGGGGAGCCATCTGCGGTCATTCAATTAGGGTGAACTGCAAAAAATGGAGCAGACAATCCCCAAAAAGCTGGTGCATATTCTAATACTTAGATTTACCAAGCCAGTATAAAACAACTTCTTTATTACCTTACTGGTTACTCAGAAGTCCAAACAACAATAGTTCCCTTAAAGTGATCCAGCCTCAGGCCTACATCCAGGTACCTAAGTTAAATATGGTGATTTCTGAAAATCTTATTTCATCATATAAAGGAAAAGGTTCTACCAATCCCAAAGGACCGGACACATTACCGCCCAGGCTATTGAAAGTTTCAGAGCTTACCCAAATACATGCTACAGCCAATTCTTATTAACTAAACTAAAATTTATTAAAAAAACAAAAAAGAGAGAGAGTATGGTTAAAAGATCAATATACATACAGACATGAGTTCAGTTCTTAAAATTCAGATCCATAGCAGAGATGGTGTGCTTTGTAGTTGCAAAGAGTTCTTTTAGAAATAGTTCATAGGTTATAGTTCAGTGTCCAAATATCATATTCAAGGCATACCAGCATAACTGGGACCTCAGTCTTGTGACTCAAACTTCCTCTGATGAAGCCTAAGCAGATCTGAGATGACAGAATCGGGACCCAAGGATCTTTTGTACAATTTCATGTCTTTTGACAAGTTGGAGTTCAAAAGGTAATTAGCATGACTTTGAAGGAGGTCCATCACCGTTACTTAGCTATAGAATTAACATAAGGCCATTTGCTTGTTCCTCCACCATTCACAGTACATTTCAAAGAGAGATGAATACCGAGATATCCCGTGTTTACAGTTCATTTAAATGCTAGGATGTTCTTTTGACCTCTGAATTATCAGAATACAGCATAGACAGGGACTGTTGATTACATCAGTGACCCTACTCATACATATGTAAATACACAAAACCACAAACATTATCTCCCTACATGTCTTATGAGGGTTATTTATTTTGCAGGATGTTTAACCCTTTCTAGCCATGCGTCACACCTCCAACGTGAGGCTGGTGTGGAAGGGCAAAATTAGAGCTCCTGGATATACCTTAAGGACCTTCCAGCATTGTTATGAGCTGTGTTTACATTGAATTCTTTGTGAGGCCAAATTATTGATGCACGCTTTGGCCGAAGTTAAAAACTTAGTTAATACTTTGTGAAACACTTCAGTGATTCCAGGGTTTGGTCTATGTGTTAACTTAATATAGCCATTAATGTTCTTCAGAGAGTACTTACTCTGGCATTCAGCCATGAAGGCTGGGAGGTGTACCATTTCCCCTTTTGCACAGCAGTTCAAGCTCGTAGTGATTTTTCTGCTGTGGAAAGTTTTAAAAATGTGTCTATGCATTAGCTGTGAAACCTTGACATTATTAGGCTTTTTAACAAAGTGTGTTCTTGTTGAACCCGAACAGCATAATCATAAGGATTTCTATTATGTTCCACTCTTAATATGCTCAAGGGCTTTTCCAAAAGACCATGCACATTGTACATTTTTACAGTTTTTGGTATCAGCAACAAGTTAGTTACAATCATTAGCAATAACAACATTATATTTATTACAAGTGTACATTCACAATCATTTTTGTTATGCCACGCCTTTGGCTCAATACCATTGGGGTTTGAGCATTTTAGGGTTAACCTATGGCTTTCATCGCATGATAAACTTTTCCCCTTTCTCTCTGTTCCAGAGGGTCAAAATCTGAGCTCTTTTGCTTAACAGAATTCATTGGCTGGCTGGGTGAGTTCTTTTTGCTAACAGCTGCAGGCAAGTCTTTCTCCCCACAGTCAGTCATGTAATTTGCCTCAGCACAGACACTAGCTTGTTTACTAGTTTTCAGATCCTCAAGCTCTACCAATTCCAAGGCTGGACTCTGTCTTAAAGAGATACCATCCATTTTCACTAGCATGTTAGACTCAAGGTTCTTTTGTCCTTCCGTTACCAACCTCTGCTTCCACATGGAATCAGATGTCAAGTCCACTAAGAGACTACAAGTCATATCCAAAATATCTAAAGATGAGAGTTTGCCTGTTCTCCCCTGCATCCTTGTGGGTTCAGTTATAAGGCTGGTCTGCTCTGAAAAACCAGTAACCCGATCTTTCCTCAGTACCTGAGTCACAGACTGCTTACTTAAAGAATCAACATGGAGATATTCAGGTTCCAACAACAATGTCTCCCCAACAAGCTGGTTAAGCTCATAGGGACGCTTAAACCCCCTAACAATTTTTATTTCATCTGAAATCTTTTCAAAGCTATCCACACTGGGTCTTTCTGAAGCAAGGCCAGTGGATTTATACACATTTGAAAGACTTTGGCCATTAGGCACCAACACACTTTCCTCAGAAGAGAGACTGTTTACTATCAAAAATGGCCCATTAAGAGTCAATGGGGAAACAATTCCTTTTCACAGACTTCAAAGACTTCACCAAGAAATTCCTTTTGATTTGCAATACTATGCACTGCAACAGATTCTTTCTGAGCTTTATTTATGTCCAGAACTGACTTTGGCACAACAAACAAATCACCAAACTCCTTCTGAGTTTCACATACATCCAGAATCACCTCTGGCCCATCAGGAGGATTTTCACACAACCCCCTTTCAGGTAAACTGCTAGACTTCATAGTCAAAAGATTAGAAGCATTCTCTTCCTTGTTACAGGTTTCCCACTGTCAGTAGGTAACATAGTCAAATTACCTCCATGCTTTCCTTGTGCCCTGGCTATGATATCACCCTGATTAGACAAGGTTGTCATATCTTTACCCAGCAACACACTAGCAATAGGCAAAATAGAAGCACTAGAATCGCTTGGTCTCTGGGAGCAATTTATGACAACTGGATGCAACCTAGTTGCAATGTCATCATCCCTAGCAGACACAAATTTAGGACCACTTCCTTCCTTGGCTTTAATTGTATCCAGAACCAACTTTGGGTCAACTGATAAATTTTCAACCATCATAGGCTGACAGGCTTCTTCTGTCTGCTCTACAGACAGAAAAGAGCTGGAGAAACACTCCCCTTTAACAGACAAACAGCTTGGGATATCATTTCCCTTGTCCCAGCATACATAAAAAATAACAGGAGTACTTGTGGCACCTTAGAGACTAAAAAATTTATTAGAGCATAAGCTTTCGTGGGCTACAACCCACTTCTTCGGATGCATATCCCAGCATACATAGTTGTTCACAGACAATTGCTTGGAGATTGGGGTAGCTCCCTTCATGGGCAAGTCATTACCCCTAACAGACACAGAACATTTCCTTCACTGTCACAATTCTCCACACTGTAACAAGTAAGGTATAGGGATACTCATGTTCCAGTAACCTGGCCAACAATCTGTATTAACTAACCTGGCCAAGACTACCGTTTCCTCAGTTAGGGCTTTAACCTGATCACCAACTTTAATCTGCTTTAGAGAAACATTTCCCTGAGCCCTATCTGATGCCAGATTCACTTCTGAGATACCAGACAGACACTTAGGACTTTTTTCCACATATGTACTGCTGCTTTGCACAGACAAACAACCATCTTCCTCAGACAAACATTTGGAGAAACCCTCCATAGGCAAATCCTTGCCCCTAATAGACACGGGTTCAGGATTACTTCTTTCCTGTGATTGGTTAACCTGACTGAACAAAGCTTTAATATCATCCCCAATCAAAAGATCCTTAGGCAATAACTTTCATACACCAGCTATAACTTCATGTTTAACATCATTCCATTCAAGATGGATTCTGGCTAAATGCACACTTACAGTAAACTCACAGAGGATTACAATATTCACACTCTGATTTGGTAAATAATCTTCCTCTTTGACAAGATCTGCTTTAACAAGAGTGATGTTAGAAGCTGTAATTTGCCCTAAACAGCTCTTACTATTGACTTTCACATTCTCTGTATAAGTTATGGGGTTACCTTCACCTGAGCTCACAGTAAAAGCATTTACATAAAAAGTGGCAGAGTTGGAGTAAACTTGGTTACACACAGACAACTGCTTAGAATCAAACAACATACCAATATTGTTATAAACTGAAGAGATTCTATCCCCATCTTTGTTGCTAAGAGGAGCTGGCTTTCCAGGATGATACAGTTCCTGTTGTCAGTACCGGGTTTACCATGGTTCCAGTGGCTCCATTGTGCTGGGCCCACACTCAGAAGGGGCCCCAGTGTCTGGACTATGGCCCCACCTCTCCAACCCACTCTGCCTGGGTTCTGCCTGGACAAGGCCCCACCCACCGCTCACTCTTCTTCACCCCCCCTCTCCGGCCTAACCCCTAGGGCGGAGTGGTGAGCTGGGCCGCAGGGCCGTTCTTACCCATACGCAAACTACGCAGGTGCATAGGGCACCAGGAAATTTGGGGCACCAAATTGCACCAAATTTCCTGGTGCCCTATGCAGCTGCATGCTGCTCCAGCCACCAGCCTGATCCCCCGGCCGGCTGAGCCGTCCAGGAAAGCCGCCCCCACTCCACCCCTTCCCCAAAGCCCCTGCTCCCGCCCCAGCCCCGCCCCCACTCCACCCCTTCCCCTGAAATACATCCCGGGGGACTGCAGCAGGGGTCAGGCGTACCTCGCACTCACCGGGCGGCGGGAAGTGGAGCAACCTGGCCCCAGCCCGCTCCGCTCCGCCGGCTCCCAGCCGCGCTGCCGGTGAGTGCTGGGGGGCGGTTCACCCTTGCCCCAAAGTCCCAAAGCTGGGAGCCAGGGGAGCAGAGTAGAGTGGAGTGGGCTGGGGCCGGGTCACTCCACTTCCCACCGCCCCGTGAGTGAGGGGTCGGGCCTGTCCTGCAATCACCGGGCAGCGGGAAGTGGAGCGATCCAACCCCAACCCGCTCCGCTGGCTCGTGCTAGGGGGCGGTTCCCCACTGCCCCCTAAGCCTGCTCCTGCAGCCCACATACCTTGAGTGCAGCCTCCCCCCCATGGAGGGGCTGCATAGGGCACCACAATGTCTAGGGATGGCCCTGCTGGACCCCTTCAGGCATGTGGGTTCTGAGTGAGCCTGGTCGGGGCAGGCCGGGCTCCCGCTTTGTCCTGGCTGGTTGTGCCGCTTCTGAGGGGCCAGAGGGATCCCTGACCAGCCCCAGAAGTGCTGCAGGCTCAGCCCATGCATGGACATAGTCACTGCCAGCAGGCCGGTGAGTGTGGCTGGGGGGCAGGAAGGGAGTGGGGGAGTGGGTCTGTGGGGGGGCACTGGGGGTTCTGTGGGGGGTACTCCTGGGGGAATGAAAACAGATCCCCTGCAGTTTTCTTTGCTTCCCTTTAAAAGTGACCAAGAAGCGAAGGGAGGGGGGTGGCAGCTGAGAACGCCCGTGGGCTTAGTTTGGGGGGCATTGCCCCCAAACAGAGGTGAGGCGTGGGGGTACACAGAGTCACATGCCACTGCCTCCCCCTTTCTGCAAGTGCAGAGCTGCCTGGCTGAAAAAAGAGGGTGCTGCTCAGAAGATGCCACTTTCTGGGTCCTAGTGCTGGTTGAGCTCCCATTCTGTGTGCTGGGAGCCATCCTGTTTTCTGTACAACAGTGAGTGCCTATGGTGGGGAAGGGCAGGTTCAGGCTGGGGCTAGGGGGAAAGAGGCAGTGGGGAAGGAAGGGAGTGGGATGGGGAGGAGATGGAGCGGTGGGGATGGGGAAGAGAAGGGGGCAGGGGAAGTAGGGGCGGGGGGGAAGAGGCAGTGGGGACAGGGCATGGGATGGGGGGAAGGGCAAAATTAGAGCTCCTGGTTACATCTTAAGGACCTTCCAGCATTGTTATGAGCTGTGTTTACATTGAATTCTTTGTGAGGCCAAATTATTGGTGCATGCTTTGGCCGAAGTTAATACTTCGTGAAACACTTTAGTGATTCTAGGGTTTGGTCTATGTGTTAACTTAACATAGCCATTAATGTTCTTCAGAGAGCACTTACTCTGGCATTCAGCCATGAAGGCTGGGAGGTGTACCATTTCCCCTTTTGCACAGCAGTTCAAGCTCGTGGTTTTTCTGCTGTGGAAAGTTTTAGAAATGTGACCATGCATTAGCTGTGAAACCTTAACATTATTAGGCTTTTTAACACAAAGTGTGTTCTTGTTGAACCAAACAGCATAATCATAAGGATTTCTATTATGTTCCACTCTTAACATGTTCAAGGGCTTTTCCAAAAGACCATGCACATTGTACATTTTTACAGTTTTTGGTATCAGCAACAAGTTAGTTACAATCATTAGCAATAACATTAACATCAGATTTATTACAGATAGCAGGTTTGCAGGGCTGCAGCCCAGGAATGAAGTGCTGGATATGTCGAGCATCAGCCACAGGCAGGTTTGCAATGCTGCATACGTGCTTATTTCCCTGGCCGCAGCCCTGCAAACCTGTCTTTTGCTTGTTGTCATCTGCTGTTTAATGACAACTTTGGCTGTCCACTGAGGGGTTGCTAATAAGCAAATCTACTCTATGTTTGTGCTCGTGCTGTGTATTATGGACATTGGAAATAATTTCCACAGTACTGAAGGGAATCTCAACCAAGATATGGATATTTTGACCACTTACTTCCACCAATGGAGACTAATTCTCAGTGTAACCAAGACAGCAGCAACTTTCCATCTAAAGAATTGTCTTGCTACTCAATCCATGTAGAAGGATGGTTACTGTCATTCAGGGCTGTCCTTAGGCATACATAGCATACGCGTCTGCATAGGGCACCTGAAAATTTGGGGCACAACTAGGTCTCAGTGTCCACCCTTCCGGCTCTTCCTACCTCTGTTCTGACCTTTCCTGCAGGCTCCTGCAGCTGGTTGCTGCAGCCTGGTGACTCTTACTCCAGAGGGGATCTAGTAACTTAAAAGTGAAAAAGCCTGCCAGCCCTATTAGCACAACACTGAAACTGTTAAAGAGCCATTCAACTTTATTCTGACAGAGTGGAACATCAGTAGTAAAAGAGTCAAACACATTAAGGAAATTCAGGAGTCCATCACTGCACCTGCCTCCTTGTCACGTGATCATAGATCCTGGACAAGACTCAATAAGCTACTCCAGGGGTAGGCAACCTATGGCACGCGAGCTGATTTTCAGTGGCACTCACACTGCCCGGGTCCTGGCCACCAGTCTGGGGGGCTCTGCATTTTAATTTAATTTTAAATGAAGCTTCTTAAACATTTTAAAAACCTTATTTACTTTACATACAACAATAGTTTAGTTATATATTATAGACTTATAGAAAGAGACCTTCTACAAACATTAAAATGTATTACTGGCACACGAAACCTTAAATTAGAGTGAATAAATGAAGACTCGGCACATCACTTCTGAAAGGTTGCCGACCCCTGCTCTCTGGCTTGTCCAGCAACACTGTGCACCAATTTGGCCTGGTTTCCTCCCCACGTTGTGGCTGTGGAGCTGTGCTGCTGATAGAAACTCATATGGTGGAGGGCGATTTGCAATGCCTAGCATCCCTTGATACAGAGGCTTACCTTTGGTTATGGAACCTGGACATTGAACTGTGATGTCTGTATACTAGAGGAGGAGGAGCATTATGTAGCACTTTATATGTTTGTAGCACAGCTCTCATTGACTTCAGTTGCAGCTGTGAGCACTCAGCACTGCTGCAAATCAGATCCCAGGGTCTCAAGTCAGGATCCCAGAAAATGAGGAACAAAAATTAGTGACCACCCGTGAAAAGTTTGTTTTAAGTAATTTGTTTAGCATCACACAGGGACTCTGGCAGAGGCAGGGGTAGAATCATTTAACCTCCTTAACCAAGAGACCATCCCCTCTCTCATTTACTATACACCTTCTAACTTCTGCAACAAATGAAGCAGGGGATCTTACTGCTAAGAGTCTTCTTTACTACACAATCTTGATTTATGCCCAGAACAGCTCCATCCTTTGCACTAAATAAGGTGGGGGTCCTGTGGAAAAAATAGTTTGTGTTCATGTAATTAAAGACTGTATCATAATGCATATCCAAGGAGGGTCAATGAAGGTTGCATGGGCGGACACCTTCTGGCTCCCACAAGTAATATCTGTCCCTAGATCAGTCCTAAATCAGTCCATTTAAAGCTTGCTAACCGTTATAGAAAAACTCCATTCTAAGTAGGGTAATGTTAGCTGTTGTTCTATATTTCAGGTTTTAGTTTCTGATCAGCTGCTTCTGTTTAATTTAGTTATTTAACATTTTCTCCGTAAATAAGAGTACTATAACAATTGGCTGGGCTGACACAAAACTTCATCTGGTATAATATTTGTTAGGAGATATTATCATTTTATACCCTACACAGTTTAGTTCCTGGATCATCATTAAAATTAGTTTAATGGAAAGAGCACCTGATCTTGCTCCCATTGAGATCATTGAGGTTTTTTCCTACTGACTTCAGTGGGAGCAGCATAAAGCTTCCATTATTCAGAATTCCATTCATTCAGTGACTCATGATAAAAATATCCTAGCAAGCCTAGACTCAGCCTTGTCTGCTGTTTATCAAGCAGTTAAGCAAGGTATTTGGAGAAAAAGGTTGAGGATTACTAAGTAAACACAAAGAATTAGTACCCTAATCCACTCTTTATTTGTGGAAAATCCCTCATGACAATAAGCATAGAACTGGTAATTCAGGCACAATTACAATGAATGAAAGTGCCAGAGAAAGAATGAATGGGTGACTTATTAAATGTAGGTTCTTTATTACAGACTAGTGGTTTCCAACCTTTTTGCATTACTGAGGCATATAGGATAAAATCCTTAGTGTGTATGGAAGAGCCACACTGCAGTGTACAAAGTCCTTGTGGGGAGCTTTATGTGTGTATTTGTCATTTGCACTACAACACTATTTTTATATATATTTTTTAAGGCATATTTTAAAAAGAAGAAAAGATAGGTGACAAGTGAAAACAAACATATAGAATTAAGCAGTGCAAAGCTGAGCACTATCTCCTACCCCTCTCTTTTCTGTTACTGAGTCCTGTGTTATGTCATCATACAAGAACATTTGTGAGATGAAAATTTTAAAATCTCGGGCTTTAGAAAAAAGAAGAGATGATGAAATTCCCAGAGCTGAATTTGGTCAGGCGTCTCAAATGGAAGATCCATATAATTCAGAGAAAGTCATTTTAACAAATAGCACTCAATCTCATATTTTAATAATGTTTATAGAGTCATTACTGTTTCCCAGCAATACTGAAAAGCAACAACAGGAGAAAGGCTCGTGCACATTCAGCTAAGCACAAAGTGTACTTTATACGCTGAAAGAGAAAGTTTGTCCCATTTGATAGGAGAAGTGGAGGAGAAACAAACATTTGCAGTGCCATAGAAAGCCATATTCTAGTCCCCAAAAGCCATCAATTAGGAAGATCATTGTTAGCTTGTGGATCTTTTGAAAATTCCTACTTTGGAAAGCTATGGTAAGTACAGGGATGAGCAACTGTGACCATAAAGACTTTGTCAATTCTGGTGGTCTGTGTTTTAAAAAGGTAATCCCTTAACCTAAGAGGATGTGAAGATGAGAGAATGGCCAAGAGTACCTTCCACAAGGTATGTCTTTCAGGTCTACTGATAAAAATGTGATGCTGGACCACAAAAATATTTTTTGTATAATTTGCTATTCAAAAATGTTCTATTTCAATAATCAAATCCATTCCAAACCCAGTTTCCCCCTTCCTGGCTCCTAATCTGATCCGTCTACTCTCCTCCCATCTTTTTCCCCCTACCCCCTTGGTTCCCAGTCTCCTTGCCCAACCAATCCATTTTCCTGCAGCTCCTCATTTAATCTCAGTCTCCCCTGACTCACTGGCGTCTAATTCCACCCCCCTATTCCCTCCCTGACTTCCAGTCCTAGTTGTGATGGGTTGGATCACAGAAACCCCCTTGGGAGCTGCCACCAGATGTGCAAAGACTACCCCTGCTCCTGTTTTCCCTGCCAGCTCAGGACTCCAGCACCCTGTCTTGCTGAGTCAGACGCTCCTGTCTGGCTCCAACACAGACCCAGGGTCTGAATCACTTGTCCCAAAGCTGCAAGTTTACCTGAAAACATCTCACAGTAGTGTGCTTGTCTTTAGCACTCAGATGCCCAACTCCCAATGGGGTCTAAACCCAGATAAATCCGTTTTACCCTGCATATAGCTTATGCAGGGCAAACTCATAAATTGTTCGCCCTCTATAACACTGATAGAGAGATATGCACAGTTGTTTGCTCCCTCAGGTATTAATACATACTCTGAGTAAATTATTAAATAAAAAATGATTTTATTAAATACAGACAGTAGGATTTAAGTGGTTCCAAGTAGTAACAGATAGAACAAAGTAAGTCACAAGCAAAATAAAATAAAATGCGCAAATCTATGTCTAATCAAACTGAATACAGATAATCTCACCCTCAGAGATGCTTCAGTAAGTTTTTTCTCAGGCTGGACACCTTCCAGGCCTGGGCACAATTCTTTCCCCCGGTACAGCTCTCGTTCCAGCTCAGGTGATAGCTACGGGATTCTTCATGATGGCTCCTCTCTCTCTCTCTTCTGTTCCACCCCTTTATATATCTTTTGCATAAGGCGGGAACCCTTTGTCCCTCTGGGTTTCCACCTCCCCCCCCCCCCTTACTGGAAAAGCACCAGGTTAAAGATGGATTCCAGTTCAGGTGACATGATCACATGTCACTGCAAGACTTCATTACTCACTTGCCAGCACACACATATACAGGGAGACTCACAGGTAAACAGCCATCTGCAGACAATGGGAGTCATCAAGATTCCAAACCATCATTAATGGCCCACACTTTACATAATTACAATAGGCCCTCAGAGTTACATTTTATATTTCTAGTTTTAGATACAAGAGTGGTACATTTATACAAATCAGATGATCATACTCAGTAGATTATAAGCTTTGTAATGATACCTTACAAGAGACCTTTTGCATGAAGCATATCCCAGTTACGTTACATTCACTTATTACCATATTTTCTCTAAAACTATCCCAGTTACATTATATTGACTTATCAAGTTTTTACAAAACCATGTAGACTGCACAACGTCACCAGTCCTAGTATCCTCCAGCAAGTTCTAGTGTCCTTGCCAAGACAGTCCCAGTTTCTCCTAGTTACCAGTTCTAACTTCCCTTTCCTGTCACCTGCAAAACTCTCCCGCCCCAGTCTCCTCCCCCATAGGGTTACCAGATAGCAACTGCGAAAAAACGGGATGGAGGGTGGGGGGTAATAGGCGCCTATAGAAGAAAAAGTCCCAAAAAACGGGATTGTCCCTTTAAAAACTGGACGGATAGTCACCCTACTCCCCCAAGGCGCCTTGTCTCAGTTTACTCCTCCTGTCCTCCCGCCAGTTTGGCTCTTGTTATCTCTGCATTTGAACCAGACAGCTGCCTGGGTGCCAGCGGTAGGTTCACTGAGAACACATGGGAAACAGTCTCCCTGCACTGAGTTCAGGTGCCCAGACCTGGCACAGCCTGCAGTAGCCCAAAGCTCGGCATCAGGGGGCAGCATGCCCTGTGCAGATGAAATCTTCAGGAAGCATAGTTGTGATGTTCTAAAACGCCTCTGTTGAACATATGCAAACTGATTTGTTTAAAGGCTTACAATTTGGGCAGATTTTCACGAGGATGGCAAAAGGCACAGCACATCCTTGACACAAAAGCAACGTCACAGCCAAATTTCAACAGAGCTTTTCAAATAAAAGGTTACCAGAAAAGTTAGTTAGGCCTGGTTTACACTACACAGTTAGGTCAACATAAGCGGCATTAGGTCGATTTAATAATGTATGTGTCTACACTACCAAGTCCCTTCCACCGACGTAAGTGGCCTGTAAAGTAGACCTTCTGTACTCCACCTCCGTGAGAGGCATAGCGCTTGATTTGACATCCACAGGTCGACATGGGATAGTGTAGACACTGCGTTGTGTAATTCGAATGAATTGGCTTTCAGTAGATGTCCCACAGTGTTCTGCTGTGACCACTCTGGAGAGCACTTTCAACTCCACTGCAAGTCAGCCAGGTACACAGGAAACAGCCGCTCTACTGTTAAAGCCCCAGGAATGTTTGAATTTTCACTTCCTGTTTGATCAGCGTGGAGAGCTCGTCAGCATGGAGTACACAAGCATGGAGAGATCATCAGTAGGGAGACAAGGCCACAAACCCGCTCCAGCATGGAGTACACAGGAGGTACTGGATCTTACTTCTGAGTGGGGAGAAGAGTGTGTGCAGGCAGAGCTCTGATCCAGCAGAAGAAACACTGACATCTATGCCAGAATCGCGCAGGGCATGGGGGAGAAGGGCTACACCAGGGAAAATAAAGGAGCTTTGGTAAGAGTACCAGAAGACAAGGGAGGCGAACAGTCATTCTGGTTCTGCCCCAGAGACATGCAGCTTTTATGAGAAGCTGCATGCGATTCTCAGCGGTGACCCCACCACTAACCCAAAATGCTCCATGGATACCTTCCAGGAGCCCCAGGCAACCTTGAGCAACAACGAGGAGGACATTGTTGAAGTGGAGGGGGAGGAGAATGCGAGGCAGGCAAGAGGAGGATCCATTCTCCCTGACAGCCAAGAACTGTTTTTAATCCTGGAGCCCATCCCCTCACAGAACCAGTTGATGGCGGAGCATGATGCCGGGGGCAGCACCTCTGGTGAGTACACATTGCCAGTCAAACTGTAGGGGTTACATGCTATTATTTTTAAGGTTTAATCTGAAAAAAAGTAGGTGTCATGGGTGGCTATGCAGAGGGTGCTCTCCAAAAAAGACTGTTTATGTGCACGGGGATGCCCCTGGAATCCTCTATGGAGATCTCTAGGAAGCTCTCCTGGAGGTACTCTGCAGTCCTTTGCAGAAGGTTTCTGGGAAGGGCTGCCTTATTTCATCCACCACGATAAGACACTTTCCCACGCCACTCCAGTATTAACTCTTCTGGCATGCTTGAGGCTCACAGCAGTGCAGCATAAGGATCAGGTCTGTACCCAGACACTTGCAGCATCTGCTCCCTTATTGCCTCTGTTACCCTCAGGAGAGTGATGATATCGTATGTGGTCATCTAGGGGAAATGGGGGAAGTTTTAAATGTTAGCCCTTAAATCGCAAGCAATTCAACAAATAATCCGCCCCTGTTTGATGAAATCTGGGTCACACAACCACACTTTCCCAAGCATGCCATGGTTGTGGTTGGAAGGGGTCACCTTGTATTGCAGCCAACATTTTAAAAAAGTAGGGGGGGCTTCCTGTTTGTCTCCCTTTCCCCAACCCTGTGCCACTTTTGTAAAAAAACAAACTATTTGGGGGGCTTTGCACTGGTGCCTGTCCTCAAGCACCATCCAGGTTGCTGTGGGAAAGGTTTTTTTCCTGAAGTTGCAACCAGTGATCCCAAGGATGTCTTCACAGAAGCTGCAGCACAAGACCTCTCGCCCATGCCTTGTGGCCTTACTCACCATGGCTGGAGCAGCAAACCGACTCTTGCAATAGCCAGTGGTTGGGATTACATTGTGGCTTGCAGGGAAGTGCATTGAGAGGTGGTTTTTTTATAAAAAGAATTAACCGTGCACCAGAAACAATGTGTGCACGGTCAATGCTACCGTTGTGCTTTGCATTCTTTGCAGCTGAAACCTTCTCCGTTGGCGCATGCTCCACACCGGGACAGAGACTTTCCCAGATTAGAAGGCAGAAAAAGAAGACTTGGGAGGACATGTTCAATGAGTTAATGGGTGCCTCTGAGAGTGACAAGACGGAGCTCAGCACATGGGGGATTACACTGTCCAACAACTTGCATAAGGACAGGGAGGACAGGAGAACGTGCAGGTAACAAGAGCGTGCCATGCAGGAAGAGATGCTGCGGATTATGAAGGAGCAATCAGACATGTTGAGGCATCTGGTTGAGATTCAAGAAAGGCAGCTGGATGCTAGAGTCCCTCTGCAGCCTATGCTGAACCTGCTGCCATTGTCGCCAAGTCCCACATCCTCCTCTCCCAAACATCCTAGGATGGGGGGCAGTGGCGCTGAAACATTTTTAGTAGTGGGGGTGCTGAAAGCCAGCCCCCTTACCCCTGTCTGCCTCCCCCCCGAGCTGAGACTGGGAGCAGGGCTGTGTCTCCAGGATGGGGGGACCCAGAGAGGGGTAAGATGGCCGAGGCTTTGGCTACAGCTGGGGGTGGGGGTGGGGCTAGGAGCAGAGCCCCGGGTAGAGGCCGGCAGCTGGGATCCCACGTGTGGGGCCAGGAGCAGAGCCCTGGCCATGGGGCCAGGTTCAGGGCCCTGGGAGCAGAGGCCTAGGAGCAGGGGATAGGGCTGGGCACGGGGCCAGCGGCTGGGGAGCAGAGTGCGGGGCTGGCCCCCGGGACCTGAACCGAGGAGTAGAGCCCCGGGCAAGGGGCAAATGGACCCGCATAAAACTTGGGGGTGCTGCAGCACCCCCCGCACCCTTACGTGTGGGGGGGGGAGTCCAGTATCCCTTGCACTCAACTCCAGGGGATGGTACAAGGACCAGAAAGCACCCATTCCCACACCTTTGATTGTTATTGCAGTGCAATTGTAAGCAAGCTGTCCTTGTTGCTCTCTTCCCCCCCCCCCCCAGTGTTATCAGCCCTTTTGCCCCAGGTTATCTTTTCTTTGTTGTCTCTGTGTGTTTGTGAGCATAATAAAACTTAATGGATTGAGGAGAAAAGGCTCTTTATTCATTCAGCAGGCTGTGGTCAGTGGGGGTGGAGTTTACAGGGGAGAAAATGCAATGAAGGGGACAGCTTGATAAGGAACAACACAGATAAGTGTCACATTACTGTGGGTTGTTGCTGAAACTGGCTTTCAAAGCTTCACGGAGACGCAGAGCCTTTCAATGTGCTCTTCTTATTGCCCTGGTGTCTGGCTGCTCAAAATTGGCTGCCAGGCAATCTGCCTCAATTCTCCACCCTGCTTGCAGCTTTCTGAACAGACTGGAGTTCCTAAAGATGTGCGCGTCATGAACTTTTCCCGACCGTCCCATGTTGCTGTCGGTGAAACGGCCCCTGTGATCCACCAGTGCTTGCAACACCATCGAGAAGTACCCCTTTCAGTTTATGTATTCTTTGGCAAGGTGGTCCGGTGCCAAGATAGGGATATGCATTCCGTCTATAGCCCCACCGTAGTTAGGGAACCCCATCGCGGCAAAACCATTCACTACGTCCTGCACATTGCCCCAAGTCACTATCCTTAACAGAAGTCTGTTAATGGCCCTGCAAATTTGGATCACAACAGATCCCACGGTAGATTTACCCACTCCGAATTGATTCCACACTGACCGGTAGCAGTCTGGCATTGCAAGCTTCCACAGAGCTATCGCCACTCGCTTCTCCACTGTCAGAGCAGCTCTCATTTTAGTATTGCTGTGCTTCAGGGCTGGGGAAAGCGCTTCACACAGTTCCATGAAAGTGGCCTTACACATTCACAAGTTCTGCAACCACTGCTTGTCATCCCATAGCTGCATAACAATGCGGTCCTACCAGTCAGTGCGTGTTTCCCGGGCTCAGAAGTGGCGCTTCACCATGTCAAGGTGAGCACTTCACCATGTCAAGATGATGTGTGACTGTCACCAGCAACTGCGAATTGCTCCACTCCATGGCTTCCAGCAGGGTTGCTTGCATGGTATCACATTCTTCCGTGTGGTGGCTCCTGTTTCAGCTGAGTAAATACTGCAGGATTAGGTGTTTGTAATGCTCACAACAACAGTGTACAGCTGAACGGGGGTTCCGTGCTTATTGTGCTATGGCGTCTGCGCAGTTAACCTAGGTTTAGCAAAAAAGAAGTGAAAAAGGCTTGGTTTCTTCGCCGTTGATTTCAGGGAGGGAGGTAAGTGCATCATGGGAGGCTAACGCCATGTTCCCATAAACACACACGCAAATATTTTGGTCCCATAAGGCATTGCAAGCCCAACCCATAATTCCACTTGGCAACATGCACTGTGGGATATCTACCCACAGTGCAGAGCTCCATGCATCGATGCAAGCCCTGCTAGTGAGGATGCACTCCGCCAGCACAATGAGCATAGTGGGGACACACAAGATCGACTTGCTTAAATCAGAGGCTCGATGTCGCCTTATATAATAGCAACTTAACTTTGTAGTGTATACATGCCCCTAGACTGAATTAACATGATCTGACATCACACCTTTAAATCCTAGTCAAGAAAGGCCATAGAGTTAATAAAGATTTGTTCATCATGATAGATGAATTCATTTAATTCGAACAGGAGCAAAAAAACCCAAACCCCTGCCTTTCAGTAACCATCAAAACAGAGTATTTCTCTTACAAAATAATCGTTGCAAGGAGTATTGGGTTAGCTGAATTGGAAACATAAAGAACTGAACCCCCAGAGTGGTGTTGAGATAACCACATTCCTACTTGGTTCATTACTGAAGAATTAGTCTGTTGTCTCTCAACTGGTTGAGTTTGATACCTTTAATAGATTTAAAAATTATTTAATTTATTAAAGTTAATGTTTAAAATCAAATGTACACAAGTTAAGATGGAAGGTACTGTACATCTGGGGTCAGGCTTGGGTTATGAGGGATTACAAGTGTCGGTTTCAAGGTTCATGAGATATATACATACTACAAAACCAGCATAGACCCAGATTGGGGTGCGGGAGTTTTTAAAACATCAGTTGGATAAGTGATCTCGGGTATGCCACCCATAGAATGTATTTAGAGTCCAAGTCAGTATTGGTGTAGCGAATAGATACATGGGTGGGGTGCGTCTGTTGGTTCGTCAGGGAAGGAAGGAAGTGGGGTATTTCCTTTACCAGCATTCTCAATTACTCGACCTGGTACTGACGGCGTCCCGTGATGTGCTCCGTGTATATGTCTCTGGACCACCTGATGGTGTCAGACACCATGAGCTGTCTCCTACAAGTTTCATAAGCCTTTATGACCCTCTTCTGACCTCAGTAAAGTTTTGTGCTAAAATTTAAGTCAAACAATCCTAGGAGACTGTGTTGTCTCAGGGTAGTGGTAAAAGAAATAGAGAGAGTAGAGATGGACAAGATGGGACTCAGGAATATTATCAGCTTGTGGATTTTTTCTAGCTTTACATAATTGTTAAAAGTAATAATTAAAATACTTGGGATTGTTTTCTAAAACAAAACCTGTATTTGAATAGTCTCATAGGATCACCGCTCAAAGGAAAGGCAAACGTGGAGTATGTGTGACAAGCCATCAACCAGTTGCCTTCATGGGCTGGAACAAGAGGATTCTAATGGCTATACTACACAGCTTTTAGCAACACGGCTGTGCCACCACAGCTGTGCCCCTAAAACGCGTGCAGTGTAACCACTGTTTGTCGGCTGACAAAAAACCTCCACCCCCAATGAGCGGTGGTAGCTTGTCAGCAGGAGCACGCTCCTGCTGACACAGCGCTGTTCACATCAGGGCTTGTCTTCAGCAAAACTTTTTTAACGCTGAATGACAAAAGTTTTGTCTTTCACTTGCCAGTGTAGACAAAGCCTAAAGTAAAAGAAGCTGAACCTTCTGACCTCATGTCCTCATGGTTTATAAAATTAGTGCCATTAACAGCTTTCTCTCACAGCTCTCTCCACTCCAAAGCTGTCTATTTAGAATGCAAACAGGGTTGTAAAATTAACTAACCAACTGTTTTGTTTTCTTCTTTTCAGTGTCATTAAACTGACTTATGTTAACTCCAGGTGTTGCCTTTGGGCTAAATTCATCATCATTTCCTAACTGCTCTCAGTGGGTTTGCATGGGGATCAATTTGGCCTATTATGTTGAAATACAATAATTCACCTACACTGCAGAACACTGGAAACTGAAAAAGCTGCAGGGAGGGAGGGGAAGAAAGTAGGAAGGGGAAGGGCCTAGGTTTAACTTGACCAGCATGCGCGAAAGTACATCTTGCCTTGTCTAAGGTGTTTGTTAGTTCTAGCTAGACAGAGCTAGCTAACATGATCTAATAATACATCTTTCAATTCTAGCCTAGGCAAAGCTTATGATAGTTATAGCAATGAATGAGAAATGTGAATATTTGATAGGTCAGAGATTAAAAGAAACTAGATTTTGCCCAAAGAGGAATGTCAAAGAATCATTATCAATTGTGAAATGGTGCCAAGTATTCTGGGTACTAGAAATTATTTGTCTGGCTGCCAGTGTCATATCTCCATCACTAACACCCAGTAAATGCTTGAGTCTGTCTAATCTATCTGTCCTTTTAAACTGCATATGACAATTGCATTTCTAGGGATTTGAAGAGGATCTCTAGGCCAAGTTTTTAAATTCACTGTAGCTTTAGTTCAGAATATCAGACATACACACAACAATTGTTCAGAACTATGTTAAGTTATAATTGACTGGTACTTACATTGTTTTCATGTTGTTGTAGCCCTATTGGTCCCAGAATATTAGAGAGACAAGGTGGGTCTTTTATTGGACCAACTTCTGCTAATGAAAGAGACCTGCCTTGTCTCCGTTACTTAGATTGTTAGCTCTTTGGGACAGGTATTTGTACAGCCCGTAGCACAGTGGGGTCCTGGTCTATGACTGGGACTTCTAGATGCTATAGTAATACAAATAATAAATAACAACAACATCCATCAAGTTTAACTCTTGCTACAGTAAGAGGTGTTTTAATTAGAGACGGGCTCGAGTGCAAAGTTTGGATTCAGCACTTGAAGTTTAGGTCCAAATTCCCTACTGATTCAGGGATGTTTGGCTCTGGTTGTTTGGGTTAGTTTGATCTAGCCCCATATTATTATTTGAATACAACCAGTTTATTCCCCCTTAATCTTTGTATTTTAGAATGACTCATAACAGTGTCATAAATATTTTTAAGTAACAGTGAATGAGACTCGACTTGGTGAATCATACTGTTTACCTAGTTGTGTCCCTTTTTTCACCTTAATAAGACTGGCCATAATCCAAGTTTTACGCAACAGCAGTTTCCTCTTTCCATACTAAGTTCCTTGGGAGATTAGCAACTATGTTGTTGTGACTAAAGTTGCTGTATATCTTTATATTCTTGATTTATTATAGTTTGACCACATTTCCTGAGTAATCCTGGAGACTATTACAATCAAGACAAGCTACTTATTAACCTCTGATTATAAATTTTGTTCCAAGCATTTTAGCTCATTGTTTAGCTGGGCTTCATACATTTTTGCCTATGCTTTCATGAATGTTGCTTTTTCAGGAGCATTGGTGTAATGGATTGTTGTTAATATGTCAATTATTCTTAGTTGATAGAGTAAAATATAGTTGAAGGAATTTTTTTCTTTTTAAAACCACCTGTCTCTTTAAAGGCATACTCAGGGTATGCTAAACTGCTACTACTAAACTGCTCAAGATAGTTACGACCAAAGCAGACTGTGTTGAACTTCAAAAAGATCTCACAAAACTAAGTGATTGAGCAACAAAATGGCAAATGAAATTTAATGTGGATAAATGTAAAGTAATCCACATTGGAAAAAATAACCCCAACTATACATACAATATGATGGGGGCTAATTTAGCTACAACAAGTCAGGAAAAAGATCTTGGAGTCATCGTGGATAGTTCTCTGAAGATGTCCGCGCAGTGTGCAGAAGCGGTCAAAAAAGCAAACAGGATGTTAGGGATCATTAAAAAGGGGATAGAGAATAAGACTGAGAATATATTATTGCCCTTATATAAATCGATGGTACGCCCACATCTCGAATACTGCGTACAGATGTGGTCTCCTCATCTAAAAAAAGATATACTGGTACTAGAAAAGGTTCAGAAAAGGGCAACTAAAATGATTAAGGGTTTGGAACGGGTCCTATATGAGGAGAGATTAAAGAGGCTAGGACTCTTCAGCTTGGAAAATAGGAGGCTAAGGGGGGATATGATAGAGGTATATAAAATCATGAGTGATGTGGAGAAAGTGGATAAGGAAAAGTTATTTACTTATTCCCATAATACAAGAACTAGGGGTCACCAAATGAAATTAATAGGCAGCAGGTTTAAAACAAATACAAGGAAGTTCTTCTTCACGCAGCGCACAGTCAACTTGTGGAACTCCTTACCTGAGGAGGTTGTGAAGGCTAGGACTATAACAGCGTTTGAAAGAGAACTGGATAAATTCATGGTGGTTAAGTCCATTAATGGCTATTAGCCAGGATGGGTAAGGAATGGTGTCCCTAGCCTCTGTTTGTCAGAGGATGGAGATGGATGGCAGGAGAGAGATCACTTGATCATTGCCTGTTGGTCCACTCCCTCTGGGGCACCTGGCATTGGCTACTGTCGGTAGACAGGATACTGGGCTAGATGGACCTTTGGTCTGACCCAGTACGGCCGTTCTTATGTTCTTAGGGTTTGTCTACACTGGCACTTCATCGGCAAAACTTTTGTCATTCAGGGGTATTAAAAAAAACACACTCCCGAACAACAAAAGTTTTACCAACAAAAAGCATCAGTGTGAACAGCGCTTTGTCGGCAGGAGCACTCTCCTGCCAACAAAGCCGCTGCCGCTTGTGGGGGGTGTAAGTTTTTTGTCATCAGGAGAGCTCTCTCCTGCCAATGAACAGCAGCTACCCTGCATGCCTTTTAGTAGCATGGCTGTAGCAGCACAGCCGTGTCGCTAAAAGCCTTGTAGTGTAGCCATAGCCTAAATTGAATTTGGGTTAATGCCTTCAGCCAAGGACAATTGACCGTGAAATCCCTGATCCAATCACTTTGGTGCTTTAGGCTGAGGCAGATACTGCCAAATAAAAGGTGCAGTTGAAATTCTAGAAACCAGCTTTGTCTCTATAGGGCTTATCTACATGGGAACATTTAGGAAAATGAATCCAAATTAGGGGAAGTCAAAATGCCCATCGTGATGCTGGGAGACCCCACCTACCCCTTAATGCCGTGGCTCATGAAGCCATACACGGGGCAACTTGACAGCAGCAAGGAGCGGTTCAACAACAGGCTGAGCAAGTGCAGACTGTGGAGTGTACATTCAGCTGGTTAAAAGCTGCTGGCGATGCCTGTATGGGAAGCTGGACATGGCCGATGACAATATTCCTATGCTTATAGCTGCGTGCGGTACACTGCATAATAATTGTGAAGGGAAGGGTGAAAGCTTCACTCAAGGCTGGACCGCAGAGGCTCAGCGCCTGAAGGTTGAGTTTGAACAGCCAGCGACCACGACTATTAGAGGGGCACAGCCGCCATAAGGATCAGGGATGCTTTGAGGCAGCAATTTGAAGCTGAAAGCCAGTAATATTTGTTGCTGTGCTCGTGACTGCAGTGCTTGTAATGCTAGGAGGTGATTGGTGCACATGATGCAAGAAGGGGCCTTAACATAATTGTATGTTGCTTTGCAGTGCTCTTTTTGCTTTTCTTAATAGAATAAAGATTGCTTTCAAACAAACACAATTCTTTTATTGAAAAACAACAACCAGAGGAGAGACTCAAACGAAAAAATTCATCAGCAGGGAGGGGGATAGGGGAATGGAAGGTCTCAAGAGGAGGAGCGGTCCCAGGACGGCTACAGATTTGTGTATGTCCAGGGATCATACCCAACCTTCTCCTTTGGAGTATGATGCAATGGCCAAACGGCAGCTGAATGGGTGTTGAGTGCAGTGGGTATTGGGAGTCCACACTGCTGGACTGTGAGGAGGGAGGAGTGGAACCAGGAGGTTGATAAGAGTGTGTTGGCAGTGGGGGGGGGGGGGAGGGAGCACATAGGAAAGAGTTCTGTGACAGCAGCTGCAGGGGAGAGTGGGTGCGGAGCTGCTCGGTTTGAAGAGCTGGTATCTCCTGGAGCATGTCCGCTTGACGCTCCATAACTGTTAAGAGGCAATCTTGGCAATGGCAAGGGGCATCCATGTGTCCCACCTGATGCCAAAACACTGCTGCACAGAGAAATGCAGGAGCCTTCTACCTAGCTGTGTTCCATGGTGTGACGGGTTGGATCACAGAAACCCCCTTGGGAGCTGCCACCCAATGTGCAAAGACTACCCCTGCTTCTATTTTCCCTGCCAGCTCAGGACTCCAGCACCCTGTCTTGCTGAGCCAGACACTCCCGTCTGGCTCCAGACACAAACCCAGGGTCTGAATCACTTGTCCCAAAGCTGCAAGTTTACCTGAAAACAGCTCACAGTAGTGTGCTTGTCTTTAGCACTCAGATGCCCAACTCCCAATGGGGTCTAAACCCAGATAAATCCGTTTTACCCTGCATAAAGTTTATGCAGGGCAAACTTATAAATTGTTCGCCCTCTATAACACTGATAGAGAGATATGCACAATTGTTTGCTCCCCCAGGTATTAATACATACTCTGAGTAAATTACTAAATAAAAAATGATTTTATTAAATACAGACAGTAGGATTTAAGTGGTTCCAAGTAGTAACAGACAGAACAAAGTAAGTCACCAAGCAAAATAAAATAAAATGTGCAAATCTATGTCTAATCAAACTAAATACAGATAATCTCACCCTCAGAGATGCTTCGGTAAGTTTTTCTCAGACTGGACACCTTCCAGGCATGGGCACAATTCTTTCCCCCGGTACAGCTCTTGTTCCAGCTCAGGTGATAGCTAGGGGATTCTTCATGATGGCTCCTCTCCCTCTCTGCTCTCTTCCACCCCTTTATATATCTTTTGCATAAGGCGGAAACCCTTTGTCCCTCTGGGTTTCCACCCGCCCCTCACTGGAAAAGCACCAGGTTAAAGATGGATTCCAGTTCAGGTGACATGATCACATGTCACTGCAAGACTTCATTACTCACTTGCCAGCACACACATATACAGGGAGACTCACAGGTAAACACAGCCATCTGCAGACAATGGGAATCATCAAGATTCCAAACCATCATTAATGGCCCACACTTTACATAATTACAATAGGCCCTCAGAGTTATGTTTTATATTTCTAGTTTTAGATACAAGAGTGGTACATTTCTACAAATAGGATGATCACACTCAGTAGCTTATGAGCTTTGTAATGATACCTTACAAGAGACCTTTTGCACGAATCATATCCCAGTTGCATTATATTCACTTATTGTCAAATTTTTATAAAACTATCCCAGTTACATTATATTCACTTATTATCATGTTTTTATAAAACCATATAGACTGCACAACGTCACACATGGCACACAGGGGCTACAAACACCATTCAAGGGCTCAGGAAGCCCATCCTCCCCTCGCATAGGAGAACTGCTCTGTGTCTGGGACCCTCAACAGCTGTTGCGGGGAGCAGGATTTGGACCACAATGATTAGCTCAGTGTGCAAGCATTGCCAGAGGAGCAAGCAATAACTTTCTGGAGATAGGCAAAGTATATACTATGTACAGCTGTGTATGCAACAAGCAGCAGACTAATGTGTTGAGAACATGCATAGTGGTTTCATTGCATGCTCACAGGAATGCTCAGTTACATACTCTTGGCTTGCACAGCAGATTGTATTATTTATTATTTCCCCCTTTTCCTTTCCTTGGGGGAAAAAACCCTACAGGGCCAAATCCTGCCTTTGGTTTATGAGGCAGTAAAGTGTCAGACAGCCAAATAACCCAGCTGTGCAACAAGCCAGCTGAAGCTGCTTATCCAAGTGCAAAATGGTGAGGAAGTAGGAGGGCCCCACATCCACTCTGCAGGTGGTGGCAGGCACAGAGAGCTGCTTGGGAAAGGTAATGAGAATTTATAGCAGTGCACTCTCTGCCAGGCCGATGCACCATTCAAAGGGGTGCAATGGAGCGGGGGATAGCTGGGTCAAATTTGAGTGGTGCTACGAGCCCGTGTGCCTGTCCCCCCCCCCCACCACCACCACCTTTGCAGTCCTTACAGCACCCCTGGGCACCAGGCACACCCAGCTCCTGGTGAGAAGCAAACGGGGCACTAGGAACTCCCCATTCCTCAGGAGGGTGGAAAAGAGGTAGAGGGGTGGGTGTGGGTGTGTGTGGGGGGGGGGGTCCTTCTCCCCCCCCCCCCCCCCCCCCATTTGTACGTGTTTGCAGGGGCACTGACTTTTCAGGCATTGAGCTCTCCACCTTTTTTGACTGAATTTTGATTTTGTTCAGTTAGCCAGGCAGTGGGACTTTGTTCACAGGCTTTGGTCAGCCAGGCAAGAAGCTGCCCACGCTTGCCTTGTATTAGGACAGGTCATATCTGGTAATCAGGCTGATCTCTGTGACTAAGCCAGGAAGGGGACAAGTTTGGGCGCTTATTATCACTGTAGACCAAATTCAGAGCTGTGTCTAAACTGGTGTCACTTCTGTCTTCTTCCAGACAAAGTAATTTATACAGCAGCACAGACAACCTTACATCGAAATTATGACGTGTAATTTACACCTCCTTACATATCAGCTTTGAATTTAGCCCTTTTCCTTTACATTGCAGAGTATAATCTCTTGCCTTTCTTTAGCTTCTGACTCTGACACATTATTCACAATGTTCTGCATGAAGAACTAAACTGTGAAAAGTGACTAAATCGTTCACACCTTAATTGGTTAAGCAGTATGCATAGCTCTTACCTAATATCCACATTTAGAAGGCTGTGTTAGTGATCGTTGATGCTTTGAAGTCAAAAGAATGAGAAGTGTTAGGATAAGAACTAAGGAAATATAAATGTTCCAAACAAATATTTGATCAAAGCAAACAGTCCCTGCAGCTGAAAAGTTGCATAAAATTGAGGTACAGACTATCAAGTGCTTCGTATGTCACTTCCTCATTTCTTGAAGTACTCATGACTGTGGAGCATCTCATTTCTTAATCAGTAGCTTTCCACATTGTCTGCCTGAATGGGTATTGTTAGCTCTTCTATGAAACTAGAGATTTGTACCCAAAGAGAGTTTTCTTTTTGTTTAGGTTTGTTTATATTTTGGCAGAGCAGCTCGTTTGTCTACAATAGAACCATTATTATCTTTCCTGACATGGTGAAAGGTCACTGCTTTTTATAACAATTAGTTCATACCTGAGGTCCTTCCACTAAAAAATTATATTGAATTGTGATCTAATCTACCATCTAGATTTTATAGATGTTCTCTTTCTTTTTGTAATTAATTTTATTAAATATTTGGTAGCTCACAGGAAAAAACCACTGAAGATAGTGTATTGGCAGGAAAGTAATTATGTGATTAGGGGCGAAGACATGTTTTACCCTGCTAACAATGCTCGGTATTTGGTTTCCAATTCCTTATAAGGAGAGGAGACTTACTCCAAGTCATGTATTAGTTGAACTTCAGCCTGAGTGAGAGCACAAGGAGTGGCTCAGATACAGGAGAAAAGAACAGGCTGTGACACAGACAGCTTGAAAGCTTACCTAGGGCTATATTCTCTCCATGCAGGAAACAAAGGAGTTTCATTGATTTTAGTGGGAGTTACCAGTATACCCTGGTGATTGTGAAAGAATAGGGAACCAGGTCTCTCATATATAATATTGGCAAACAAACACTATATTTAGGAACAGGAAAGGCTGTGGCAAGACACACTTCATCTACCAAAAATCTTACAAGGATAGAAATACAAGTTCAAGGGGAAAGACTTGTGCATTTCTTTCCACATTCATATTGCCTACCACACTGTCACTAATACACTCCAACTGCTCTATAAGGCTTTCACTTCCATCTCCAAGATACCCAAAAGCAATATGTACCCTGTCTTCATCAAACTTGTCCTTTAAGGCTTTGTCTTCACTGCCAAAAAAAGGTATGTTTTTACTGTAGGCTAACTAATGTGCATTAGCTATCTCATTGTAAAATCCTAGTGGAGACAAGCCTCTGCAGTTTTTACTGCAACATAGGTAGGCAGGTTAACACTACATCCCCACTTATGGTTGTAAAAATAAAAACACCTTTTTGCAGTGAAGACATAGCCTAATACAGAACCTTATCATTGACCTTGTGTCTTTTCTATCAGTTTCATCAACAACAGTTCAGCACATCTCTCTGTCACCATCCTGTACATTTGGAAAGCTAACAATGCTGAGGTATTTTGCATAATACCAAGGAGGGTTGCTTGTGGAATTTAAATAGCATTCAAAGATGAGATTTTAAACGCCTGGTGTCTTTCTCACCTCAGGGAACTTTTTACTAGGCTATAGTGGTATTTGCTGAGAGAATCGCTCTCATTGCTCAACCTCCACTGAAAGTGAGTGGCAGCAGATTTGTCATCAAAGTATGAATGAAACTGATATAGATTGAGTTAAACCCCATTGAGATTGATAGGTGTGAGACATAATAAATGTAAGCATACGCCCCCACCTAAAACAAAAGATGTGTGTGAATCTGCCCAGGAGGTTTTGGCTGAGTATTTTAGGTAGGCGGTGGGGGCTGGGGGGAACAGATATCACACACAAACTGAGAGTAGAGGAGACAGGCAAGAAAGCCCAGCAGGAGCCTTCAGTGTGAGTATGACCCTAGAAAAAGCAAGGGAATGAAAAAGCGCTTTTGGGTCTGGTGTTGGCCGAAGAGGCTTGTGGGCGGTAAGCAAAGAAAATGCTCCTTTTGTTTTTGGTTCCTTCTGAACTTTAGCCGCTGGGGTTGAAAAAAAGCAACATGAAAATTCTGCCGGTTTGCCTGGATGCAATAATTGTCTGTTCTGGCTAAAAAGTTATAAAATACTCTATAGAGAAACACTACCTGTGTATAACTGATATTCTAGGAATCGGCACAGGAGGAGCAACACTGCAAAAGGGGTGCAAAGAAAAGTGAGACAATCCACTGAAAAAATTGTCAAAGGGTAAATTTTTAAAATATTTTCTTCTTCTTTCTGCATTGACATTTTTCATCAAACCACTATGAAAAATTCCAATTCTGCTCAAAGTTTATATGCTATATTTTGTTTTTTAACCATTTCAGTGAGATTTTTTTTTTTTTACTCCAAATAAAGGTTTGACACTCCTGTTAGAATTGAACTCTGTAAAGCAGCCTTAATCAAGGAGCATCTACCACTATGTGCCCATAATACAGTCAAATAGTTCCCAGTTTTTAACCTGAGGCCTTGTCTAAACTACAGGCAAACTATGGTGGTGTAGTTATACCACTGTAGCACCTTAGTGTAGATGCTTTCTGTAGTGACAGAAGGGGTTTTTCCATCACTGTAGGTAATCCACCTCCCCAAGCTGTGGTAGATAGGTCGATGGAAGCATTCTTCTGTTATCCTAACAACAACTACACTAGGAGTTAGGTCAGCATTGCTGCAGCTCTCGGGAGTTTGAATTTTCCACACCCCTGAGCGACATACCTATGTTGATCTAAATTTTAAGTGTAGATCAGGCCTAAGTCAGTAATATATCCAGTCCTAGTGTTGCTTGCTCTGGTCGCAGGTAGATGAAAATAAGTTCACATGCTTTTCTTTGTTTATATTTGTTTCTTTGTTCTCTTCCTTAAATAGAGTGTTTTGTTTAAATGTAGCTGTAATAGAGTTTTTGACTGGTTGGCTTGAGAACTTTAGTGGCTACTTACATGTCTCGTGTTTGCTCCCTTTTTTGCAAACATCTTCTCTCCCCCAAAACAACAAATCCTAACCAATCAGAAATCTCGTATTTATCTAAACCCCGCACAGATAAAGCCTTTCCAGTCCCAAGCATTCAAAAAGCAGGAGTCAGCCCTTCCCCAAATTATGTTTTCAAAATAATGAATATTGAATTCTTTTTGTTTACTTTCTGGCTTTTGAGCCTTTATGGTACACTCACCTCACATTGTCAAGCTTTTCTCTGGAGCCATGAGAGAAGTTTTTGTTGTTTTAATGAAAGCTGAGATTCTTGTCTAATTACATGATGCCAGGAGGTAGGGCTTTAAGAAATGCACCAATTATTGCAAAATCCATGATAAAACTGTGACAGTTGGCAACACTGCAGATAGAATTGGTTGTAAGTTCTTCAGGAGAGAGACCCTCTATTCAGATATTTTTACAGAGCCTAGCACAGTGGGGGTCCTGATCCTGACTGGGGTTTCTGGGTGGGTGCTACTAAAATACAAGGAGAAACGGAAGCAGAGGGGAGTGCTTCCAGCTGCGTCTCTAACACTAGAACCATCCTATTGGCCCAAGGCAGAAGCAGAAATGGCTCATAGTACACAGGAGGACAGTGAAAAATATGCTACTGGGTGCACTTTTCTGCTTCATGTTCCCCAGCCCCATACAAAGATATTTTCTGTTATTGAGTAAAATATGTACTATTTTACCTAATAATTCAAATGCTTGGCCCTTCTCACCACTTCCAGCAGTAGAATAAATATGATCAGCAGTCCTCTTTCATATGCCTCTTCCCAGATGTTCAGCATCTGACTTAATTTTACATAACCCATATTATTCTCCACAAAGGTCTACAATCACACTGTTCAACCCTTAAATAAAGTAAGGGTCCTATGGAAGTTAGTGTACAGGTGCTAGCTGGTGGGGTTCTGATGATATACCAATAGAATAAAAACCAGCAGGATCTTATTAAGAGGGATAAGGCAAAGATGCCACATTTATTGTAAATATAATGATAAAGCAAAAGATAAAAGTAAACAACGTTGTTTGACTACTTATTCCTATCACTACTTATTCCTTATACACACACACACACACACACATATATATAGATAGATAGATTCATTCACACAATCATTCATTCAAGTTCTGTATAGGTGTTATAGTTACCAGCCTAGAAGTGGCTCATGCCAAGTTACTGGCCAGGTAGCTTGGTCATGAGGATGGAGCCGAGTCTTGTGTCAGATGCACCTGATGCTCCTGGAGGTTGGCAGCAGAACCAGAGAGACTCAAAGTCATCAGTCTTTAGAGTCCATTTTTATAGGAATTAATTCCTATGTTAGTCTATGGGAGCGGTTTCATCCTGCTGTTGCTGACTCAATCAGCAGATGGCACATTCCTGTCCAAAGTGGCACATTCCTGGTGGCTCCACATTGTCCGAAGTTTGTGTTTCTCATCCTTCCAGGTGATGGGGTGGATCCCAGTTTACCCTTCGGGGGTTGTCTGGTGGTCCTACTCGACACATTCTTCGGCCGATGGATACCTTCTTTCTAGGCTGGCACCTCCCTAACCATCCATGTATATCAAGCATTCATCAGCATACATACCATACCTTAACCATATTTTAATTTACTGTCTCCACCACTTTCGGGGTGTGTGCTAATTCATTTGAGACTCCCGGCCCTTTAATCACAGAGGGTGGGGGGTCTGTCCTAGGAGCCGTTGAATGAAGTGAAAGTCACTTAACAGCTTACAGTGTTTGTTTACATTGTATCAATTACTTCAAGAACAAAGTCAGTTAACTTGTTTGTAAGTTTTACATAGTAGTAAAGTATCTTTCACAGGATAGATATAATCAATGGTTTCTACAGACAGTAGCTTACAAGTTTTAACAGAAGACCCAAGAGATTTTTGTACTTGGTGAAACTGGATTTTAAAGTGTGTGGGACAAATTATGAGGGGGTCACTGTCACTTGGGGGAATCACTGTTAGTACCTTCTTTAATATCCCTACATAATCCCCCTTTTGACACTATGATATTCATAGGGTCCTGTGGCACCTTTAAGACTAACAGAAGTATTGGGAGCATAAGCTTTCCTGGGTAAGAACCTCACTTCTTCAGATGCAAGTCTGACTTGCAATACAACAGTAAAGCTGATACTAGTTACATAAAACCTTTTCCTTTAATACTTAATCACCCAAATCCTGACCCTGCTGTTCCATGAGCATGGAGCCATCCAATCCTCCAAGGCCTGGTTGACCTCTGCATGCCTGGAGCAATAAAGAGGAAGGATGTGCCCATGTTCAGCAGCCATCAAGCTGCTCTGGGATCACCCAACCCTGCCCTCTCTCCCTGGGACAGAGTATGGCCTTTAACACTCCATTTCCATGTATGGCAATAGGAGTCACAGGGGAGTGAATAGGGACAGAGCTAATGAAAACTCTCCAGTCTTCTAGAGCAAGGTGACAACAATATTCATGGTTCTGTGTATCAGTAGTTGCAAAGGAGTCAGGCTGTGCATGATTGCACCTCTGATGGACTCATTTTAAAGTCTGCAATTGCATAGTAGTCCGGCTAAGCCTTTTATTTTATGAGTACTCTGAGCTACAACGCCATTAAAACATAGATGCTTACCTCTATTTTGCTAGATGATATAACACATTAAGGACAGCACTAGGAAGCTAGGGTCTACTCCTGGAGTTCTTGAAATCATACTGAAATTATTGAAGAAACAGCCTCCCCTGCCCTGCTCCCCACAGCCACACGCACCATGAACCAGATCTAGGTGCGGTTTAATATATGTTTACAAGTTCAGTTTAACAAGCTCCAAAGACAAAGTTTATTCTCAGCCTACTTTGCAGGCAAGATTGTAGCTGTGCAACACCTACTTAAATGAGAACTGAGTAACTAGATTCGTGCTCATTAAAGGTACACACCTGCATTCCATGCACTGAGACTTATGGGTGTGTAGGGAATGCAGGATCAGGTCCTACATTGGGAATACAGTATACTCCTGTTTATCCAAACCTCCACATTATCCAAAGCCCTTCCTTGTCCCCCATGTATCTCATGCTGGGGGATAAGGAAGAGATTCAGATAATGTGGATGTTCAGATAATAGAGCAGAGATCCCACTGGCCAGGACTGTGAGGAGGAGGAGGACGAGCCCTTGGCCATGGGGGAGGCCACCTTTTGCTGAATGGCTCCCGTGGCTGCGCAGGGCACCTTCTGCAGCTCCATTGTCATGGGAGTGAGTGAGCAGGGCTTTGATCCCTGCATGCACAAGGTGCAGGGAAGGCTGCCATCTGGTGGGGCAGAGCAGGGTCCTTGCCGGGGGTCTCTGCTCTGCCTGAACCACAGCCACACCACCACCACCCTGAACCTTGCACCTGCAGGGATCGATGCCACCAGCTCGGTGGTAGTGCCAGGAATCCTCTGCAGCCCTACTGTCACAGGAGTGAGTGAGCAGGAAATAGCAGAGACACCTTTCCCCACCCCCTACCCCCCGCCTCCAGCCAGAACTTCAAGGAGGAGGATGCTGAGCTCCTGGCCACAGGGGAAGCCCACCCAGCTGCTGAATGGCTCCTGCCCTCTCAATTATCCAAACTCCTGATTATCTGAATAAAATCCATGTCCCCCATGGTAGGTGGATAATGGGGAGTATACTGAACACCCCTTGGTGGCTGTCATGTACTGAAATTGGGTAGTAGCCCTTTACATGGTTTATATGCTCTCTAGTAGCATTGCTTTAAAAACCTGCTAGAGCAGCAATTCCTAATTTTTGAAAAGGTCATGCAGTACTTTTTGTGATACAGCCAACAGCAGAGGCAGAACTTCAGCCCTTATAGGGCTTGGAAACTGTATACAGATTAAATGGAGCACACCTATAGTGCCAGTAATGAAAAAGAATGGGGCTATCCATATTAGTGCTGATTTCAAGGTTACCCAGTATTGCATGCAGCTCAGTCTCCTTTACCTAGAACAGATATATAGTTGCCTCATTAGCTGGTGGTAAGCATTTCCCCAAGCTCAACCTAGCTGAGGTCTACCTATAAATGGCGATTGATGACAGCTAGAACAGGTCCATCCTAATTCATGCACATAAGGACTTATAGAAATAAAACAGACTACTGTTTGGAAAAGCATCTGCACCTGCTATTTGGCAGTGAGCCATGGAGCAGGTATTACAGGGTATCCCTGATGCTCAATGTTCTTGGACAATAGATTAGTCATGGGAGCTGGTGATGAAGATCACTGCGAGAATGTCCAAAAGGCATTGATGAGGCTGCGTGAGTGTGGCCTTAGAAAAATGTGAAAATGTTCAAATATTCAATTATATATTGTGAGCATCCTATTGATAAAGGGTGGTTTGCATAAATTATTAATCATGTTTATTGCAAAAGTTCCCGGGGGCCAATCAAGAATTGGGCTGTGAGTGACATGCTTCTCAGAGCAGCCCAGAATCATATGTCACTGTGTAACCCTTCTGCCGAAGCCAGAGGAAGTTTTGCTGGAGATTAGACTGTCAACTCCCTCCCACACAAGTCTGTCCTGCTCCCTGCCACACCAGTCTGTCCACTTCATCAGCAATTTTTTAAAGACTCTTCCAGTCTTAATCTTGGCTTGCAGGTAACAACCAGTGAACCCCAGTTCCTGAGTTCCCCAAAAATATCTCTCTGCAGTGACCAGTCCCTCTCACTGGGCACACACAAATTATTACAGTCATTGCCCCCAAGGAGACAGTGTAAACACCAATCTGTTAGATTAGCTGGGGACTCACACATTACTTTAATACCTGGGGCTGAGATGGTTTTGTAATAAAACAAGAATAAGTTTATTAATAAAGAACACAGGTTTAAGTGATATCAGCCAAGAATAAAAGATAGAAAATGGTTACAAACTAAACAAAAACAACATGCTTTCTCGTGCCTAAAACTTAATTATACCAAGGTAGATCTTTGCCTAAAACAGGGGTGCTTACTACGCTGTTTCCTTCACCGCTTGCTAGCTTGATTTCTTTGTTTACCTTACATGTATATGTATTTTCATTGTCCTCTGCTTGTAATCAGGCCAGTCACACAGGTAGACCCCCAGTCCTTTGTTTTAGAGCAGGCTGGATTTATGCACTGCCTCCAAAACACATTTGAAGACCATTTTTCCAGCACACATACATGACTCTTTACACACAACCTGTACATACATCACACAATGACAGTCCTGACCAGTGTGTCACCAGTTTACATACACTACCTTACAAGACACCTTTTGGATGAATATTATGACAACAGTGTGTTGGAGTAGTGAATGTGTCAGGCCTGATCTGAGTTACAGTATAGTGGGCCCTCTGCCAGTGGGCACTGAGGGGCTCTTAGAATCACAGGGGAGCCCATTGTGCTAGGTACTGTATGCACAACAGAGCAGCAGATGGTCCCTGCCCTGAAGAGCTTACACTCTAAATAGACAAGGCAGACACAGGAGGGGAAAGAGTCAAATACACAAGCAGTGTAAACAATATGATGGCAGCATGTTATGTTCCACTTGTTTTTTGTGGGGGGGGAGATTAGTTAGGAGGGGGGTCAGTTACATGGCAAGAAAAAAGGAAGGGGAGCGGCATGGGCAGGGGAGAAGAGGATAAGAGGGGCACGTATGGAATCAAGTTCAGGTGAAGAGACTGTGATGGAAGGGGAGTGCTGGCGCAAACAGCCAATCCGCTCAGGGCAAAGAAAGTCCAGTCTAAACTGTAGAAAATGCTCTGAATGGCCAACTGACTTAAGGACCCTGCTTTGGCTGACCCTGTCCCTACCGGCTGGAGTCTCTGGATGGCAGGCACCACCTGGGTCCATAAATCACAAGACAACGTTGAAGCTACCTTTAAGCCTCCTTCACCCCCCCCACACACACACCTCAAAAAGTGTCACAATTATGTTCCTTTCTGGGGATGGTCAGCTATTTTCATAGGTCTTGCCTAACAGAGCGACAGTGCTACTTTCTCTAACCAAACTACTATACAACGGCCAGAAATGGTATTGGTCCGCACAGCGCACCAAGGCTTTTGATTAGGCCACGAAGCACATAGCATTTGAAAGGATGCTCATACACTACAATCATCTTTATCTGTGAAGTTAGCTTGTGATGCTTCCCCATAGGAGCAGTAATTTCACATGTGATGGCTGATACTGAAGGGCCTGTTGCCTTTGCTTCTAGATCTCTTACCGCTGCAGAACGGAAGTAGGCTCAAATTGATAGCGAAGCTCTGAGGCCTTGGCTACACCTGCAGATGTACAGCGCTGTGAGTTAAACCTGACTTCGTGCAGCTGAGTAGGGAAAGCGCTGCAGTCTGTCCACACTAACAGCTGCCCAGCGCACTGTCGTGGCCACATTTGCAGCAATTGCAGCGCTATTGGAAGCAGTGCATTATGGGCAGCTATCCCACAGAGCACCTCTTCCCATTCTGGCGCCGTGGGTTGTGGGAAGGGGGCGTGGGTGCGGGGGATTCTGGGTCCTGTCCCAATGCCCCGTGATGCATCGCTTTGCATCCCAGAAATCCCTTTGTTTCCGTCCACCTTTGGCGCCATCTTTCAACGGTTTCTGTGCAGCGCGATCTGTCTGCGGGAAATGGAGCCCGAACTGCTGAGGCGTATGCTGACTTATCTCGCCAGCACGTCACGTTTGGCTGTTGAACTATTCCTTAAGATCCAAAGTGACAGTGAGAGTGAGGGTAAGGAGTCCAACGATGCTATCGAGCCGCGTAACGCGTACGACACGAAATTGCTTGTGGCATTCACGGACATGCTCAGCGCCGTGGAACGCCGCTTTTGGGCTCAGGAAACAAGCACCGAGTGGTGGGATCACATCGTCATGGAAGTCTGGGATGACGAGCAGTGGCTGCAGAACTTTCGGATGAGAAAAGCCACTTTCATGGGACTGTGTGAGGAGCTTGCCCCCACCCTGCGGCGCAAGGACACGAGATTGAGAGCTGCCCTGCCAGTGGAGAAGTGGGTGGCTATTGCAATCTGGAAGCTGGCAACTCCAGACAGCTACCGGTCGGTCGCAAACCAGTTTGGAGTGGGAAAGTCGACCGTTGGAATCGTGTTGATGCAAGTTTGCAAGGCCATTAATCGCATCCTACTCAGAAGAACCGTGACTCTGGGTAACGTGCAGGAAATAGTGGATGGCTTTGCACAAATGGGGTTCCCTAACTGTGGAGGGGCGATAGATGGGACGTGCATTCCTATTCTGGCACCACCCCACCTAGGATCCGAGTACGTTAATCGGAAGGGGTATTTCTCTATGGTTCTCCAGGCGCTTGTGGATCACCGTGGGCGTTTCATTGACATTAACACAGGCTGGCCCGGAAAGGTGCATGACGCACGCATCTTTCGGAACACTTGGCTGTTCAGGAAGATGCAGGCTGGGACTTTTTTCCCAGAGCGGAAGATCACGGTAGGGGAAGTTGAAATGCCCATTGTGATCCTTGGAGATCCCGCTTACCCGTTAATGCCGTGGCTCATGAAACCCTACACAGGGAGCCTTGACAGCAGCAAGGAACGGTTCAACTACAGGCTGAGCCGGTGCCGAATGACTGTGGAGTGTGCCTTTGGCCGTTTAAAGGGCCGCTGTCGATCTCTGTATGGGAAGCTGGACTTGGCCGAAAACAGCATCCCCGCGGTTATATCCGCGTGCTGTGCCCTCCATAATATTTGTGAAGGGAAGGGTGAAAGCTTCACTCAGGCATGGACCTCCGAGGTTCAACACCTGGAGGCTGAATTTGCACAGCCAGAGAGCAGGGCTATTACAGGGGCCCAGCGCGGGGCTGCAAGGATTAGGGATGCCTTGAGGGAGCAATTTGAGGCTGAAAACCAGCAGTGATATCTGGTGCCCTGCACGGGAGTGAAGTGCAGTAGTTCCAATCTTTAGGAATCAGTGTTTGCTAAGCAGACAAGCAGACTTGCAGTGCCTGTTTATTTCCTGGGCTAAGGAGTCTTTTACTTTATGCAATAATAAAGAATGTTTTCAAAGCCAAAAAATCCATTTATTGAAAAGAAACAAGGGGGTGGAGTGGGGAACAGTACAATCACAGATTCGCGTATGTCCTGTCTGGTGTGCTGTGCAGTGAGTGTTGCACTTCAGGATAGCTATACTGCATGGTGATGGGGATTGAGTGCAGAGGGTAAGGGTCATGGTTTTCAGGGCTGGGTGGTGAAGATACTGGTGTTGGAGGCAGCGGGTGGCGTGAAGAACACGGAAGTTGGGGAAAGTGGGTGGGAGGTGACAGTGGGGCACAACGAAAAGAGTTTTGGGACAAGAGCTGGGGGGGGTGGCGTTTGCGGTACTGCTCCTCTTTCTGCATGGCTATGAGCTCCTGGATAGCGTCTGCTTGGCGCTCCAGGATGCTTATGAGCCGATCCATGCTTTGCTGCCGGTGCACGGTGCTTTGCCGCTGGTGCGCTGCATTTTCCTGGCGGATCCTGCTTTCTCTTTCCCTCCAGTTCTGTGCTTTCTCATTCTCTTTAATAGATTGCCGCATCACTTCTTGCAGCATGTCTTCTTTGCTTTTTCGCGGTCTCTTCCTGAGTCTTTGCAGTCTCTGAGCAGGTGATAAGAGGGATGGCTGAGGTCTCAAGGTTGATGCAGCTGTATAGGCAAAATGCAACATTTAATAGAGGCAGCATTGTTTATACCAGACAGAGTAATGATTCCCCCCGCACTTAAGGAGTAGAAAACACACAGGGTCTATACAATAGCATAATTTTCCCGTCCGAAACAGAGCACACATATCCCACGGGAGCCTCAAAATGATGAGTAAGGGGGACTGATTGTTTCAGGGCTGCACTGTCCTCTGGGTTTCTGTGCCTTGGGGAGAGCCAACAGCTTCAGGGGGCACCTACACTGAACACTGTCCCAACATTTTCCACAGGAGTGCGTCCTGGACGATATCTCGCTGCTGAGGGTGACCTGGGAAGCAAGGGAGGGTCTTCTACTGCAATGCGGCTTCCGCCCTGGCCCATATGCAGCTTGCCAGTGTGCAGCAATGGTCCCCCCGCCCCTCGCGGCACAGTGGCGCGGACACGTTAGCCTGGCTGGGACAAGGACCACGGTGGCTCTCCCGATAAACCTGCGCAAGCGCATTGCACACATTCTGGATGAGACATTCGAGGAGATTACCGAGGCCGATTACCGCGATGTGATAAACCACATCAATGCACTATTCCGCATCTAGGCATGCATGCCTAACCCTCCTCTCCCAAAGAGCCCACACCGAAAAAATTCCTTCCCGAAAAAAAAAAAACGCTTACCGGGAACCTGCTCTTCTGTTTGTCCTCCACCAAGTACCGGTTGCTGCGACTGGCTACCTTCCTCCTGGCTCGAGAAGAGCTCCTGGCTGCATGGCTCCAGGGATTCCGGGGTGTCTCCATCCGGCCCACCACCATCACTCCCGTTTTCCTCCTCTTCCTCCTCCCCCACCCCCCACCGGCTCTGAAGTGTCCATGGTGGTCTCGGAGTGGAAGTGGGGTTAACCCCAAGTATCGCATCCAGCTCTTTGTAGAATCGGCAGGTCGCGGGGGGAGCACCCAAGCGGCCGTTTGCCTCGCGGGCTTTGCGGTCGGCACTCCGCAGCTCCTTCACTTTAATCCTGCACTGCAGGGCGTCCCGGTCATGGCCCCTTTCCATCATGTCCTTTGATACCTTCCCGAAGGTATCGTAATTCCTACGGCTGGAGCGCAGCTGGGACTGTACAGCTTCCTCCTCCCAAACACTGATGAGGTCCAGCAACTCGCCATTGCTCCATGCTGGGGCTCGCTTGGCGCGTGGAGGCATGGTCACCTGGAAAGATTCGCTGATAGCACTCCACACCACGCCGGGCTGAGCAAACAGGAAGGGGATTTTTAAAATTCCCGGGGAATGTAAAGGGTGGGTCACATGGTTGGTTACCTGAGGCCAGGGCAGTAGAGTTTGAACTGATGACCAGAGTGGCTAGAACAGGCATTGTGGGATACTGCCGAATAATTCTGGAGGCCATTCACAGCGCATTGGGCGGCCACACTGGCGCCGCAGCGCTGCAGCGGCAGTGCAATACTCACTATTCCTCTCAGAGAGGTGGAGTACATGCAGCGCTGCAACCACGGAGATACAGCGCTGCAAATGCCTTGCCAATGTGGACGGGGAGTGAGTTACAGCGCTGGGGGCGGCTTTACAGTGCTGTAACTTGCAAGTGTAGCCAAGGCCTGAGTTTAGTCTGGAGAGTTAAAGAGTTTCATCAATACCTGTATTGGGTAATGGTTTATCTGGTTATAGATCATCAACTTGTCGTTTTAATTTTTAAGAAACAAATGCCAGTAATGTCTGCAGTGTGATTACAGAGAGGTGATATATGCAGACTGCTTGTCACACTTGCCATTAGAAACAGCAGGTGAGGCTACTGAGGTGGAACCAGAGACAAAATGTTCAGTATGGCACAAACTGAACCTTTGCCTATGACGAATATGGTACAACACGAAACTAAAAATGATCCAGTGATGGACAAAGTGTAAGACACATGATTAGTGGGTGGACTTGTGCTCACAAACAACAGTTTCCAGTTTTCTTTGCTGGACAAGAACAGTTGAGCGTATATGAAGATTGCTTAACGTGTGGCACCAGTGTGGTTATTCCTGTGAAGATCAGATCACAAGTACTCCAAGCATCAATGAAGATCATTTGCGAATTGTAAAAATAGAAGTCCTTGACAGGAGTTGTGTGTGGTGGCCAGGGATTGATACATAAATAAAGGAACTGGCAAATGCTACAGCTTTCAGCAAACATGTCTAAACATCCTTGGGAGTGGCCAATAGTTTGTGAGCCCTCTATTGGTGTTCTTTGTGTTCTTTGTTTAGAAACTTGACAGAACAGTACTTTGTGTGTACAGCCAGGCCTTGCAAGTTGCATATACTTATTATAAGCAGGTTGTTTGGGCCCCACTATGTTTGTGTGGTTTCTTCATATTACGTTTGTTGTGTAAAGAGCAAAAGACACAACGGTGGCTATTCTCAGAGTCCCATGGATTTGGTGGCAAACTTGATTTAAATTTGGCAGCAAGGCCTCCTGGTTCCTGCAACAGTCTGGTGTAGCTGCCTGCAGCAGCTTCAAGTCGATTTTAAAATGGAGTTTTTACTGAATAAATGAATAATACAATCCTTGTGGTGTTTGATATTTAATTCACTTTGTTTCACACCACTGAACTATTGGCAATGTGTTGAAGACTCTTGTCTGGAGGAACAGGCAGTTTTGAGGACTGGGAAGACCAGGGAAACAGAATTGTGAAAATAAACTCATTAGCTGGATGTTTTGCTAAAATTAAATAAAATAGTTGTGAAATAAGCACATTAACTGAGTGTTTTGATAACATAATTAGCAGCAGAAAAGTTAACTCAGAAACCTAATGTTGTTAGAATAATAACAACACTTTTAGAGGCACAGCGCCCTTCACTGTGGAGAAAGAACAGTTTGGTATCTGAGTCCTTCCCCCATTATCCAACCAATGAGTAGGAGTCATAAAGGGGTTATTGGGTAGCTAATACTAGTAATGTAAAAGCACATAGGCAAATGGAGTAATCATTTTGCACCTGTCATCTGCTGTTGCAGCAGAAGGCAGCTGTGACAAAACGACACATTCACAGTTGTTTCCCGAAAATTGCATGTCATAGAATCAAAGAAAGGTCAGGCTGGGAGGGACCTCAAGAGGTCATCTGTTCATACCCCCGCACTGAGATAGGATTAAGTATCTGTATGGCATATGTATAATGTATGTATGGCTGCGCAGAGCATGCTGGCTGTGAGAGAGCCTGCAGCCTGGCTGGGGAGGGGGAGCAACGGCACCCGCTCCCTGCCTATATGCTGGTTGTGTTATAGTGTGCTAGAAGCTGGGAATGAGTGACAGGGATGGCTCACTTGATGATTACCTGTTCTGTTCATTCCCTCTGAAGCACCTGGCATTGGCCACTGTCGGAAGACAGGATTTGGGGCTAGATGGACCTTTGTTCCGACCCAGTATAGCCATTCTTATGTTTGGGTGGTTGTGTTGATTTGTGTCTACGGGGCTGACACACAGAGGTTCATTGGTGCCAACTGGCAAAGTGTTCACTATTTACAAGCAACTCCTGTCTCAGACCTGACAAAATGACTGCACCTAATACACCACTTTCATGGCATTTATCCATAAAGGGTAGCATATGAGGTCTCTGCTGAAAGCTTGTAAGTCATCAATACTCATAATCATTGCAAGATGTGTATATGGATAATATTTGAGGAATAAAATAACTATATGGAAAATTATGTCCTTATGGTCCTGGAGGGAAAGTGAGTCTCCAGGGAATAATATGTCCCAGTGATAGCCCATTCAAGTGGGAGGAAGATGTCACCCCTTTCTTGCTAGCTGATTATGTAATCTATTGCTCAATTGTCCACTTGTGCAACAACCCAGAAAAGTCAATGGAAAATCATCAGACACAAACCATAAATACTTGGAAGTGTAAAGGAACGCTATGACAGTGAGGGGATTCAGGGTGGAGAACACTCTGGATCCAGTCACTGTGGAAGTAGCTTGATGAGCGAGAGTGCTTCATGAAATACTGGGTCCTAGTTCCTTGACGCTAACAGGCACTGCAAAAGACTGAACTTTGGGGTGAGATTCTACTTTATTAGATAGGAAAGGAAGCTATTAATAAGTGTAGGCCCCCGTTCGCATTATATAATTTTGTTTGGTCTATAACCATTTGTTTCCATCTCTCACACTCATTTCTATTGAATCTTTATACTTTCTTAAATAAGTTTCCTTTGGGTTTATGATAATTGAATCAAGTGCTCTGTGTAATACAGCAGCAGCTGGCTAAGTTAAAACTGGGGTATGCTGTTCCTTTGGGAACAGAGGATCTGGGATTGTCTGTGGGTATCCTGTGATCAGGGGCTGGATACCACTTCGAAGGGACTCGGAGTGAATCTATTATCATTGTGCAGGGCAAAGGCAGGGTTGGCATAACCCAGAGGACAGTGCTCGAGTGTCTGATAGGCTGGTTGCATTAGGGAGATAACACCCACCTGGCATATGCAAGACTCCCTCATGCTGGAGACAGGGGGCAATAAAGTGACTCACAGCTGTGGGTGCCCTGAGAAGTGTCACAGGAGATTCTTCTGGGAGATTTGTGCAGTTGACAAATGAAAGGTGTGTGTTGCCATGAGGGCTGTGTTTTGGAGGGTATTGTATGTGCTGGTTGTGTTGATTTACATCTAGGGTGACTAGACAGCAAATGTGAAAAATCGGGACGGGGGGGGGGGGGTAATAGGAGCCTAGATAAAAAAAAAGACCCAAAAATCGGAACTGTATAAAATCAGGACATCTGGTCACCCTATTTACATCCAAACTAAAATAAGTTGCATTAACAGATTGAGCCACTGGTGTCTTTTAAGGAGGAGAGGTGGTAATACAGTGAGGTTCTTCCCTATCTGATACTATTATTTTATAGTCATAGTATCAGAACAACTTGAAGAGAAGTGGGAGAGTTTTGTGCCCATTTTATTTTACAGGGGGAGAGTGATGCCCATTTTTTTCTTCCAAAAGACTGGGGGTCAGACCCAGCCCTCCCACTCTCCTCTTCTCAAACTCCAGAAGGAAGAAAAAAATGTGTAGGAACAATTCCTGGGAGTGGTTCCCACCCACACACCCACCAAAAAATAGATGCGGATATTGCTGCCTGCATTCTGTTAGCAATACTACATCCCTACCTGTTTGCAAGCATCTGGGGACCAGGAACCCCAAAACGGGCTAGAACCCCTAGGAGTGACATCATATGGTTTCAAGGTACTGAAAGGGAGTGTGACCAAAAACAAACAGAAATTTTACAGGTACTGCCTCCACCATGGACAGTGTCCAAGTCTCTGGCAGTAAGTTCAGGGGGAGGGTGTGACAGTGTACCCCATAAGGCTTTATGGGGAGGGGGTGCTTATAAATGTATGTATGACATAACTGGAATATGTTTTGTGCTGCCTGTGCCAGGTAACATATCTCCGTAAAGGTTATGGTCTACTATATCTATTCATCCTATTTGTACACATATATATCATTTTCTACTTGAGGTTAAGAATATGGGCTGTATGCTTGCTTGGTTTCTAAGTAAGCTTTGGGAGGCATTTGGTCAGCTTCTTTAGGAAGGAATTCGCCAGGGTAAGTACCTGATCAGGAAACACTTAAGAAGTCTTCCTGGAGACATGCAAGATACCATGTGGACAATGGCGTCGGCCTGTAAAGACTGAGTCATGCAGGGGCATGTGACTTGCCCAGGTGACTCCAAAACTCCATCTTGGAGCTGGACTTTGCATAGGAGGGAGGAGGGGGGTCTCCACCCACAAGAGAGAGTCTATTTAAACCTGTGAGAGACCCCTCCATTTTTGTCTTCAGCTGGCTAAAGAAGGAGCCTCTCCACACACACCCCCCCCCCCAGGATACTTGAAGGAGACTGAAACAAAGGACAGTAACTACAGGGGGTGTGAGTGATTGCTGGACCCAGGCTAAAAGGAGATTAGCCTGTAAAAGGGAGTGCTCTGGAACTGGTGAGGAAATTATCTGTATTTAGTTTGATTAGACATAGATTTGCGCATTTTATTTTATTTTACTTGGTGACTTACTTTGTTCTGTCTGTTACTACTTTGAACCACTTAAATCCTACTGTCTGTATTTAATAAAATCACTTTTTATTTAGTAATTTACTCAGAGTATGTATTAATACCTGGGGGAGCAAACAACTGTGCATATCTCTCTATCAGTGTTATAGAGGGCGAACAATTTATGAGTTTGCCCTGCATAAGCTTTATGCAGGGTAAAACGGATTTATCTGGGTTTAGACCCCATTGGGAGTTGGGCATCTGAGTGCTAAAGACAAGCACACTACTGAGAGCTGTTTTCAGGTAAACTTGCAGCTTTGGGACAAGTGATTCAGACCCTGAGTCTTTGTTAGAGCAGACTGGAGTGTCTGGCTCAGCAAGACAGGGTGCTGGAGTCCTGAGCTGGCAGGGAAAACAGAAGCAGGGGTAGTCTTTGCACATTGGGTGGCAGCTCCCAAGGGGGTTTCTGTGATCCAACCCGTCACATATACTATGGTGGGTATGGATCTGGGTCAATCTATTTTGTTTTTATATTAGTGAGGGAACATAGGGTCAGGTCTTCAGCTAGTGTAAATCAGCACAATTGTGACTTCCATGGAGCTGTGCTGAGGCACACAATACACTCAAGGTTAGTATAGTACTGTAAGATTCATTTTTTGAGGGGAGGGGTTACTTGGGAAGTTCCCAAATATACGTGGAAGTTTTGTTACACACATTAAGTAGCATGCGTGCTAGAAAATGTATTTCTCCAAACATTTTGTTGATGGGAAGTTCTACTTCATAGGGCTTTAAAAGAAAGACCAGCAGGAAGATAGATGTTCATCTTTCCCAGATCCATAGTTTTTTTTCTTTATAAGACTAATAGTTTTCCAGAATTTCACCCACAGTATTACTGATCTATACACTAAAGTCAGTCTCATTATATTGTGAAGTGTGTATAGTGTTTCAGCGCCCTCTAGTGGTAAATCAGATTATGGCAATTTATTTATTTAGATGTATTTTTATTTGCACCTACACAGGCTCTAGGGCCTCAATCTTGCAAGATGCAGAGCACTCTGGCCCTCATCCAGCAAAACACTTAACCATGTGATTAATGGCCAGTGAGAAGTCCCCCTGACTTGTGCATTACTGGATCCAGGCTAGTCCTTGCAGGATCAAGCCCTAACTGTATTGCGAAAGGTGAAAACAAACAATCAAAGACATTAAAAAGCAAATTTTCAACTCCCCTGGACATATCAGACCCCTTCTTTCTCCTCCAACATCCCCTCCCACCTTCATCCCCTCACCCCTAGGGTGCCCCCAATAACTTGGCAGTTCTTTCAATCAGTGTTCTCTCTAATTTTTTCCATCCATGTGCGGAATGAATTTTGTTATGTGCACCATTTCGAGGTAATGTGCGGATGTGCACCACCAGTAGAAACAAAAAACCTAGATATAATATATATTTTTTAAAAGTTACCATGGGGATAATTACTCCAGCCAGGAAAGGTTAGGCATTTTAGAACTCACTATCAAAGAATTAAATTTAAGCATCATAAAAGAGAAATAAAAATTATGAAATGCATAGACCAGTCAAAAAACGAAAACACCACAATTTGAAAGAAGTAGCAACAAACACCACCACCACCACAAGTATGTGTTGGGAGGTGAAAGTGAGAGAGAGAGAGTGTGAGTGAGTGAGTGTGTGTGAGAGAACGAGAGAGAGAGAGACAGCGACACAGTGTGTGTGGTGTGTATGAGAGAGACAGACACAGTGGGTGTGTGTGTGTATGATGGGTGGCACTGTCCCTTTAAGTACGCTGCCCTTTTAAGTAGATCGGCACTCAGTCTGAAGTCTGCCAGCAAGCTCCCTCTGTCTTGAGCTCTGTTGTGTCTCCTTCACCCCCTCCCTCACTCCCCGTTCTGCACAGCAAGCAGGAGGTTCCTGGGAGCAGCTGGCTAGGAGCTCCAATGCAAAGGCAGGAGCAGCGCGGCAGTGGGGGGAGGGACACCTGAAGTGCGCAGCACTTGATAGCCTGCTGGGTGGCCGCCCAGCCGCACAGCTTACAGGGAACTCAGCTTTCAGTAAAAAGAACAGGAGTACTTGTGGCACCTTAGAGACTAACAAATTTATTAGAGCATAAGCTTTCGTGGGCTACAGCCCACTTCTTCGGATGCATATAGAATGGAACATATATTGAGGAGATATATATACACACATATACAGAGAGCATGAACAGGTGGGAGTTGTCTTACCAACTCTGAGAGGCCAATTAAGTAAGTGAAAAAAAAGTTTTGAAGTGATAATCAAGATAGCCCAGTACAGACAGTTTGATAAGACGTGTGAGAATACTTACAAGGGGAGATAGATTCAATGTTTGTAATGGCTCAGCCATTCCCAGTCCTTATTCAATTCTATGTTGATTGTATCTAGTTTGCATATCAATTCCAGCTCAGCAGTCTCTCGTTGGAGTCTGTTTTTGAAGTTTTTCTGTTGTAAGATAGCCACCCGCAGGTCTGTCATTGAATGACCAGACAGGTTAAAGTGTTCTCCCACTGGTTTTTGAGTATTATGATTCCTGATGTCAGATTTGTGTCCATTAATTCTTTTGCGTAGAGACTGTCCGGTTTGGCCAATGTATATGGCAGAGGGGCATTGCTGGCACATGATGGCATATATCACATTGGTAAATGTGCAGGTGAACGAGCCCCTGATGCTATGGCTGATGTGATTAGGTCCTATGATGATGTCACTTGAATAGATATGTGGACAGAGTTGGAATCTGGCTTTGTTACAAGGATAGGTTCCTGGGTCAGTGTTTTTGTTCAGTGATGTGTGGTTGCTGGTGAGTATTTGCTTTAGGTTGGGGGGTTGTCTGTAAGCGAGGACAGGTCTGTCTCCCAAGATCTGTGAGAGTGAGGGATCATCTTTCAGGATAGGTTGTAGATCTTTGATGATGCGCTGGAGAGGTTTTTCTCACACTTGAACTGTCTGTACTGGGCTATCTTGATTATCACTTCAAAAGTTTTTTTTCACTTACTTAATTGGCCTCTCAGAGTTGGTAAGACAACTCCCACCTGTTCATGCTCTCTGTATGTGTGTATATAGATCTCCTCAATATATGTTCCATTCTATATGCATCCGAAGAAGTGGGCTGTAGCCCACGAAAGCTTATGCTCTAATAAATTTGTTAGTCTCTAAGGTGCCACAAGTACTCCTGTTCTTTTTGCGGATACAGACTAACACGGCTGCTACTCTGAAACCTGTCAGCTTTCAGTAGCAATTTGTGATCCAACAACCACTTTTAACTCTCTTTCTATTACTGGGAGGTGGGTGAGAAGAAATTCCACCGTAAGTGGAAAGAGGTGCAGTGGCGCATCCTGATTTAAAACTACTGATGTTAAACTATTGATATACTCACAGTTTACTCTCACATTATAATCTGTACCTTATCCACTACTGAGCACAGAAAATGGTGTCAGCAGACAGAGTTCCAGATCTTTTCTTCAGCTCCAGTTTTTTACCTTCTACACCCAAGTTTCATGTGGCAGGTTCATCAAGCTAAGTCTACGGCCATGTCTACAGTTAGAAGACTTTGGTGATGTAGCTGTACTGGTATAGCTATTCTGGTAAAATACTCAGCGTGGACACAGCTTATTCCTGGCACTTTTGCCAGAATAGCTTATTCCAGCCCTCCCAAGCTAAACGTGCTGTGCTAGCAGAAGTACAGTTTTGCCAGTATAACTGCATCTACTCTAAGGGCTTTTAGCAATACAGCTACGCTGGTCACTAATCACACCCTGACTGATACAGCTATGCCAGTAGAAAGCTGTAGCATAGACCTGGCCTCAGTCTGCAAGGAAATTTCACCTATGTGCTGCCTTAACAAGGATTCCACCAATTCTAATTCCCCCCACCACCCATCCCTGAATACAATTTTTGGATAAGAACTTTTGACTCACTTAGTATGAGCAGCAGTATCAGCCACACAAGCAAACATGCATCTTACACTGTGCTAAAAAGGCAAGAATAAGCAAGAGGTAACAGTAGATGGGCATATGAGTGTGTTCTAGTCCTTTCTTTGCCTGAGCCTGAAAACCTACCTCTATCAACCTATCCCCCTAAGCCAGATTTATTGATTTCTTTTGCCCAGCTAGCTTTAGTGGCAGCATATAATAGTAACTGAGAAGTGGTTAGGCTGGTTCTTGGCTGTTCCTGTTATCAAATGTTAAGTACAATTCTCAGTAAAGCACTTCCTCTGTAAATGTCGCCGCAAAATGCACAGTGCATTATGGTGCATTTAGCCAACACTGAGTATTTATGGTTTTTAAAGCCAATTATGCCATATTCTTAAGTAGTGCTTCAGTTTTAATATACTGCATCATATAATAATTAAGGCATTCAAAAGTCGGTGTTTAAGATTAAGTCTCCAGAAGCAAGGTAACAAGCTGGAGCCAGGAAAAGCATGGAGAGATGCTGAACAAGCTTTCATACACAGCTCTGCCAATGCAACCAGTCATGACATGCTATACTCCTGCTATTCCTCAAGTTCTGAGCTGACATTGCTGTGATGGGTTGGATCACAGAAACCCCCTTTGTGAACTGCCACCTGATGCGCTGAGACTACCTCTGAGCCCATTTTTCCTGGCAGCTTGGGACTTTAGTGCCCTGCCTGGTTTGAGCCAGACATGCTAGCCTGCTACAAACACAGATCCAGATCTGAACAACGTCCCCCAAAAGCTGCAGGCTTAACAGAAAACAGCTTAAGAAGTGTTCCTGTCTCCAACGCTCAGATGCCCAGCTCCCAATGAGGTCCAAACCCCAAATAAATCCATTTTACCTTGTATAAAGCTTATTCAGGGTAAACTCAAATTGTTCGCCCTCTATAACACTGATTGAGAGAGATGAACAGTTGTTTGAGGTATTAATACATACTCTGGGTTAACAAGTAAAAGGTGATTTTATTAAATACAAAGAGTAGGATTTAAGTGGTTCCAAGTAACAACAGAGAGAACAAAGTGAATTACCAAGCAAAATAAAATAAAACATGCAAGTCTAAACCTAATACAGGAAGAAAGTGATTACAGATGAAATCTCACCCTCAGAGATGTTCCAGTAAGCTTCCTTTACAGACTAGTCTCCTTCTAGTCTGGGTCCAGTAATCACTCCCACCCCTGTGGTTACTGTCCTTTGTTCCAGTTTCTTTCCGGTATCCTTTGGGGGTGGAGAGGCTCTCTCTTGAGCCAGCTGAAGACAAAATGGAGGGGTCTCCCAGGACTTTATATAGACTTTCTCTTGTGGGTGGAGACTCCTTCCTCTCTCCTACAGGGTGACCAGACAGCAAATGTGAAAAATCGGGACAGGGTGAGGGGATAATAGGAGCCTATATAAGAAAAAGTGTTTCTTGATTGGGCACTTACTGAGAATAGTCTTTTCTCAGGAAGCTGACCAACTGCTTCACTGAAGCTACTTAAAATTAAACAAGTACATAGCCAATATTCATAACTTCGACTACAAAAATGATACATGCATACAAATAGGATGAATATATCCAGTAGATCATAACCTTTGCAGAGATATGTTACATGGCATATCTAGCATAAAACACATTCCAGTTATGTTATATTTACACTCATAAGCATATTTCTATAAAGCATTATGGGGTACAACGTTACAATCACCAGTCATGGTAAATTGTATGTGTCCCTTTATGTACAGAACCTCATTTTTACATCTCAAATGAAAGAAAATATCTTCAGCCACTCTCACCATGCTGTGTGTGTGTGTGTGTGTGTGTGTCTGTCTGTCTGTCTGTCTGTCTCTTGGACACAGACCATTTCCCTTCCTAATCACAAAGGCACACACCCTCACTCTTCCTCATGGCAATTTAATAATATTTCTGTGGCAGCCACAGCAATTGTTTACCAGAAAAAGTAATATTAAGGAAGACTTCACAGTAGTTTCAGCTTTTTTAAAAGCAAGAGGCGAGCCAGGAACATGTGACCAGCATGTGCTCCACAAACGAGTTAGGGAATCACTGACACCACCATTTCCAATAGCTCCTGGGTTTTACTTTGTCATCTCCCAACTAAATAGTAACCAGGCCCAGATCTGCTCTGCTGGTAAAATCTAATGACATCAAAGCTCAACATACTGCCATAGGCCATTCCTTAAATATAAACTGTTGCACAAGTCTTTGGCTCCTAAAGATCTATTACATGCATTGGGAATTAGATTTACAGTAATTCTATCAAACACAGCTTTGTCTGTAAAAAGGGGGGATAAAGGTAAATTGGAGATGAATGAGGCGTTGTCACTTATTCTTTGCTTTTGATTAAGCCCACATTGAAATGTGATCACGTGGCATGAAACATAGCAACAGGGAAAGCGTTTCATGAACGGAGCTATAATTACAAAACATTACCCCAAAAGGGTGATGAACTGTTCTGTGAGACTTGATATGAAGCTGCATCAGCAACAGGACTCACCAATAATGCTCAGATTTCTGGAAAGAGTCCCCACTGGACCCAATATTATGATCTAGATAGGATTTGCCATAGGAATATATTTTATCAAATAAAAATTAGTCTGACAAAATACATGTAGAAAGAGAAAAAGTAAGGTATGAAGATAGTTATGACAAATTATTAAAGGTCACACCAGGCTGCGTTATTTACAGTATTGGTGCAAAAGTTTATATACATTTGCTATGCAAGTGCATTATCATTTGCTATACATTATATTCTGTATTGTGCTATGTGATATCTGAATAAACTAACCGCCTCTTGGTGTTTAGAGGAGACTATCATTAAAGGGCTTGCTGGAATCAGTTGTGAAGCTGCAGTTTCAGTAAAGAAAAGTTGCAGGCACTATTGAAAATCCCCCCCCCCCCCAAGTCCCATTTTCAAAGTGACTTAGATACCAAGTCTTGGACTTGGCATGAGACATAGGTTCCTAAGTCCCTTTGAAAATGGGATTTAGGCACTTTTGAAATTTTTACCCTACATGTGCCAGTTCATTTTTCATCCGTATCTATGTCCCAACCAGGATCTTATGAGCCAAACACCAACATTTTGTGTGTGTGTGTGTGTGTGTGTGTGTGTGTGTTTGTGTAGAGCCCAGCACCACAGCTCCCTACCACAAAAAGTTCCTTTTCACAGCTCTTCTTGGTCATGGGGAGAAGGCAGATCTCTTGGGGATGTCGAAAGAGAGAATCAGGGTCCAGACTGTTGTGGGATCTTCGCTATTGCTCCCTTTCATGGGTTATGGGGAGCAGACAGTTGTTTTTCCCCCTTCTCTTTCTCACCCCTTTGCCATGGGGAGCTGAAAGAAGTTGCTGATTTGGACACCTATCCAAGATGAGTGGAAGTTACTACAAGTATAACATCTCATCCATTCTCCATGAATTCACTGGAATTCAGTTCCACACTTGGTCTGCTGTAGCCTGGATTTACTATTTTCCAGACTGCAAGTGCCTTAGTCCCAACCCCAGTATTTGGGGAAGAAGTGGTTGGAAAGTAATTATTTTAGGACTGTCAAGCGATAAAAAAAAAAATTAATTGCGTGATTAATCGTACTGTTAAACAATAATAGAATACCATTTATTTAAATATTTTTGGATGTTTTCTACATTTTCAAATATATTGATTTCAATTACAACACAGAATACAAAGTTTACAGTGCTCACTTTATATTTATTTTATTACAAATATTTGCACTGTAAAAAAAGAAATAGTATTTATCAATTCCCCTAATACAAGTATTACAGTGCAATCTCTTTATCATGAAAGCTGAACTTACAAATGTAGAATTATGTACAAAAAATGCATTAAAAATAAAAACGTAAAATTTTAGAGCCTGCAAGTCCACTCAGTCCTACTTCTTGTTCAGCCAATTGCTCAAGCAAATTTGTTTACATTTGCAGGCGATAATGCTGCCCGCTTCTTGTTTACAATGTCACCTGAAAGTGAGAACAGGCGTTCACATGGCACTGTTGTAGCCGGAATTGCAAGATATTTACGTGCCAGATCCGCTTAAGATTCATATGTCACTTCATGCTTCAACCACCATTCCAGGGGATATGCAGCGTCCAGGCTGATAATGGGTTCTGCTTGATAACAATCCAAAGCAGTGCATGTTCATTTTCATTATCTGAAGCAGATGCCACCAACATAAGGTTGATTTTCTTTTTTGGTGGTTTGGGTTCTGTAGTTTCCACATCGGAGTGTTGCTCTTTTAAGACTTCTGAAGGCATGCTCCACACCTTGTCCCTCTCAAATTTTGGAAGGCACTTCAGATTTTTAAACCTTGGGTCGAGTTGCTGTAGCTATCTTTAGAAATCTCACATTGGTGCCTTCTTTGCGTTTTGTCAAATCTGTAGTGAAAGTGTTCTTAAAATGAACACGTGCTGGGTCATCATCCGAGACAGCTATAACATGAAATATATGGCAGATTGCGGGTAAAACAGAGCAGGGGATACTGAATGCTCCCCCAAGGAGTTCAGTCACAAATGTAATTAACACATTATTTTTTTTAAACGATCATCACCAGCATGGAAGCATGTCCTCTGAAATGGTGGCTGAAGCATGAAGGGGCATACGAATATTTAGCATATCTGGCATGTAAATACCTTCCTGTGCCGGCTAAAAAAGTGCCATGCAAATGCCTGTTTTCACTTTCTGGTGACACTGTAAATAAGAAGAGGGCAGCATTATCTCCTGTAAATGTAAACAAACTTGTTTGTCTTTGCGATTGTCTGAACAAGAAGTAGGACTGAGTGGACTTGTAGGCTCTGAAGTTATACATTGATTTGTTTTTGAGTGCAGTTATGTAACAAAATAAATCTACATTTGTTAGTTGCACTTTCACGACAAAGAGATTGCACTACAGTACTTGTATGAGGTGAATTGAAAAATACTATATCATTTTTACAGTGCAAATATTTGTAATAAAAATATACTTTGATTTTAGTTACAACACAGAATAAAATATATATGAAAATGTAGAAAAATATCCTTTTTTGAATTTTTTTTTTGAGTTAATTGTGAGAGTTAACTGCGATTAATCGACAGCCCTAATTATTATGCCTGCTGTGGAGCTGTTTTATTTTATTTGCTGGTGTGTACTTATCCCACTCTGTGATGTTTTTATTTTGAAACAACTATGTGAGAGCATGTCATGTGTGGGATAGGCACTTCAGTTTTGTTAAAATAAATCCTTGAGCATGCTAGTGTTAGTTAAAATATCCAGGAATTGGTTTGGGACTGGAACCCATGACATTATATGACACTAATAAAAAAATGTGATCGTAGGTGCAGTATCATCCTATAAGGATAGAATTTCAATACATGTAGTAGATCCATTATACAAAGACACATCTGGGCTGAGGAAACTCCAAAGGATTGTTCTGTAATGCTTATATTTGGGAAACCCATAAAGGGTCCAATCCCACATTCCTTGCACACCCAAAATTCTCACAGATGTCAGAAGGAGTTTTGGGTGCTCAAAGAATGCACGGTTGGACTCATGTATAGAAATCTTAGTTGCACTGTGGAGTCAATCACACACATCAGAGGAAGTTTACATGTTTATTATTAGTTCAAAGTAACAAAAAATTAAACAGTTATGTCCTGTCTTATATTACGATTTCCATGAAGTGATAAAATATGGATTAGTCTATTTGATTAATCCAGGGAATTATAAAGTAACATACAAAAATGCTAAATATTTACAGATTTTACTTAAGTCTCTAAAACTACACTGTTAGAAAAGCATGCAGCTTCATAAAATACAGTTGAATTGGTGTTATTTAAGGAAATGTCTAGTTTCATGTGTATTTTACCCAAAGACAGACTGAAAGGAAGAAAACAGAATTCCCATTATGATGACAAGCCATTTCCAAAATACATTTCCTTCCCTTTCAGCATGTACTTCTTCACCTACTGAAGCTGACTAAACAGACTCTTCTGAACTTCTGAAAATAAACCAGTGTCAAACAAAATATTAGGATACTGAAACAAATGTCCAAGTAACACATGGGAAAATGAAGCAGCAATCCCCATCCTCAAGCATGGAAACAGGAAGAGCATATACTTGTTCTGAGTGTGTCAGCTTCCACAAGCTGCTTCCTGTGATTTCATAGTGGTGGTGGTGTTTTTGTCCTCCCCCTCCTTACACATATTTAGTAACCTGAACATTATACCACAAGCCATAAAGCTTTAAACTTGTGCTATGTGGCAAAAGCATGCATTTAGTACTCAACCCAAATGAAAAGGAATCTGAGCGTACCATATAATCCATTAAAAATATAGGGTAATTGAACATATAGGTTATTATAATTGCTCCCAGGCCCTCACACACTTAAAGTGTGTAAAATCTTTTAAGACTCAACAATCAGGAGAGGACTAGCACTCAATATTTGCAGCAAACAAGTTTAACTTCATCACAAAAAGAAAAAAAAAAGGTAAAATAATTTATGTTTGGGCAGGAGTTTGCCATTTTTACAGTACCCGCTGGAAGGTTACATTTCTTCTCTCTCTTTTGTAATGGACAGGGGACTTTATTCACTCTGAATATGGCAAGCTAATGCTGTTTCTTGACAATCTGCTGTTACAAAATTTACATGAACCTCATTGTCACTGTATTGGAAAAGAGAAATCAAATTAAGTCCTATTATCTATACAGTTAATTTTCAGAACAGATGTCCTGTTACTATGTGCTTATAGCACAAAAGTAACACTTTAGAGTAAAATGATGCTATACATGCTGGATGAGGCTGGCTCTGGAGCTAAACATTTATAACATACTTAAAATGAACTATTTTAAAACTGCTCAGACTTGCTCTCATGTGGGACAGAGGACAAACTTCTAAGTGATGAGACCTACTTGCATACATGAAAAATGCATTTGTAAGTTGCAAAATGGTGGGTGCGGTGGTATAAAAAGAGTACAAATGCATGGTAATGCACACAGACAGAGCAATAGCATGTGAAAATGCTGATTTTGAAGTGTCAATTTTTGTGGATGCATATTAACATTGACTTTGGGGGAAATTTTGCTCTAATGGTAGCATGGTCTAAACCAGGGACCCTACAAGAGTTTTTTCCAATGGCAAGTTCAGTGATAATGTGAGAACTATGAGACAAAAGGTAGTCCTAGTTGCTGTGAATTCTTTTATCAGACAAGCTCGGCTGTCAAAACTGGCTTTTGTTTGTTAAAATCCTCTTCATAAACTTCTATGTAAAACTTGGAGAAATGCAGAATCCACACTTTGAGGTCCCCAAAAATGCAGAATGATGCTCAAAAATTTAATTGTATAGCTAAACCTACAAATAATGACATTGAAAAAACAGCTTGGCTGGTAAACCATTTTCATTTCATTCACAAGATAATGGAGAGATGATTTGATACATTTCACTTATAAGTATAGAAACAATTTTTTTGGGTTTAAAATGCTAAAACAGGAAATATTTCACAGAATTTTACAATAGACTGAACTGCAAATCTTAAAAGGGTTTGCCTGGATTTATCTGAAAATAATATCCAACAGCTTTTATAAAAGTTCTTTATATTGCTTCCTCCCGCTTCACTTATATACATATAAATACACAGATTCCTGTTCTGTATTTAGAATTATGTATTACTGTAATGAATCTACCCTACTATATGTCTCAATTAAAATCTGCCCCAAATTGTGCAATTCTTGGATATAATAGGGTATTTTTACTGAAGCTGTATAAAAATCTTCAAAGAGTGTATGATGTACATTTATCCAAAAACATTATGTTAGCAACTTCCTGTAGACACTGTTACTCAGATTACTGGAGCAGGTATCCCTTCTACTGGTCCTAGCCATTAACTGACCACTGCTGCTACTACTGGTAGGTTCAGGACTCTCTTTACAGCACAAGAGATTGCCAACCTGTCTCTGACACTCAGAGGAAGCATAGTAATAAATCAAAGGATCAATGCAGCAGCTTACACTGCTGATACAAGCACAGAGGAGATAGGCAAAATAGATGTATTCTAACTGGTGGTTGTAAGGAAAAGATACATAATGAATTAATAAAAGGACATTTGTTGGTCCAAAACAAATAATAAAAATAGAGAAAACAGCTGCAGACAAGAGTAAAGCACGTGTCTTCTTACTTTGTTTTGCAACAATATTAGAAGAGATAAGACATCGGATGATACACACATAACAGACAGCAGAAATTATTAATGGCACAAAAAAGAAAATGGAAGAGAAAATGGAGAAGAAATTTCGGTAATATATCTTAAGTTCAGATTCTTTTAGCACATCATGGCAGGTTGTAATGTTTAACTCAGATATTTTCATAGTTTGCTCTGTGATGAGAATGGGTATAACACCAACTATGGCTATAAGCCATATGGTAAAGCAGATCAACGAGGCACGCATTAATGTACGCCATGAGAGAGATTGCATAGGATACACCACGGCTAAGAAACGATCAATGCTTATAACAGTCATCAGCAGTATCGAACAGTACATATTACAGTAGAAGGCAGCGGTGATGAGCCGACACATTTCAGGTCCAAACACCCAGTTGTTTCCAGAAAAATGGTATGCGATCTTAAAAGGAAGGACACTTACAAACAATACATCCGCAGAGGCCAGATTCAGCATGTATACTATAGCTGGCTTTTTAATTTTCATTTTTATCAGGAACACAAGTATTGCTGTGATGTTCAGAGGGAGACTCAGCATAACCACTAAAGTGTAAACTGAAGGAACAAAACGAGTCAACCATTGACTAGTCAGGTATCTTTTAGCATCATGAGAGATGAATCTTGTTTGTGCTTTAGTTTGATTGGCTTTAGTTAGACTGCTTAATCCTGATCCAACTTCTGAATCACTTTCAGTATCACTGTCGATGTCTTGAAGAGGTATAAGTTCATAGGCGTCATCTTTGTGATAAGATGCAAAGGTTCTTATCCGGTGCGTGCCATTCCAGGAAGTGGTGTCTGAGAAATAAAGAACATGAAGATTAGTAGGCAAGATATTTGCATACTATTTGCAAGCTAGAAAACTATTTACCAAGAGGAAGGATGGCGTTGTGGTTACATCATTGCACTGGGACTCAGGAGATCCATTTTCAATTCCTGGTGCTGCTAGAGATTGCCTACATGACATTTGACAAGTAGCTTAATCTCTCTTTGCCTCAGTTACCCATCTGTAAGATTTGGATACTTCCTCTCTCTCCTCCCTTTAGCTGTTCTCTGTTTATATTGTAAGCTCTTTAGGGCAAGGGACTGAAGTGTGCAGGTGAAGCCATGATCAATGAGACCCTGATCTTAGTTGGGGCCTCTATGTGCCATGGTAACACAATTAATAAATCCTGTTACCCTTTGACTAGCTTTGCTAGAATCTTCCTACAGTTGTGTCAGAGGGGTCTAGTGTTTCCTTGATACTCATGCATAAAACTCCCAATAGCAGCAATAGTAATGACATGCACATAGCCAGAAGAGAGTATTTACCACTGAAATATTAAGTTTAAATAGGGTCCTGCCACCAAAACAGTTATAAAATTTCAAACCATCAGGATACTTTTGCCTTCTCTGGAAGAATCTCATTCACCCCCATATAGGTTTCCCCTCCCTTTGTCACTTACATGGGACAAAGAGTCATGCCTTGCATAGTCCCATCCCAACGGAGTGACTTTTACCCTTGTTTTCATCATAAGATCGACAAATTCAATTTAAATAATTTTACAATTGTATTTGTTATCAGAAGGGAATGGCTCTGGGGCCTACACAGACTTTTTGTGCATTTGGGAGGATCCTGTGGCACTTTTGAACCATAATGGAGGCATTCTGCAGCATGGTTCAGTGACTCTGACAGGGAATTAGGAGAGGGTTCTTTGGCAGAATGGGGTAGATTTGTAACAAATTATTAATTCCATTTTATATTGTGTTGAACACATCTAAGGGCTGGTCTACAGGGGGAAATGGGCCAAAACTGCGACTGTGCAATGGCCCCCATGCTAAGAGTGCCTTTTTCTGATTTAGCTTAATCCTCTTGGAATAAGGCCATGTCTACACTGCAGGTGCTACTGTGGCACAGCTATAGCACTGCAGCTGTGCCGCTGTAGCAATGTAGTGTATATGCTTCCTACACTGATGGAAGGGGTTTTTCTGTCGTTGTAGGTAATCCACCTCTCTAAGCAGTGGTAGCTAGGTCAATTGAAGCATTCTTCCATTGATTTAGCCGCATCTACATTGGGGATTAAATTGGCATAGCTACGGTGCTCATGGGATGTGAATTTTTCATACCCTTAAGCCCCATAGTTATGTTGATCTAACTTAAGTATAGACCTGGCCTAAGAGTGTCCACACAGGGAGCTATTCTGCAATAGCTATTCCAGTCAATTTTCCCTGTAGACAAGCCCTAAATTTTGCATGACTCAGCTACTGCCCCACCTCTAAGGAATAATGGCTATCTATGCAGGTGGTACCAGCAGGACTGGGAGAGTGGGCTGAAGTGTCCCTGGAGAACACATGGCAAGCAGACATGCCTCTTTAAAAGTGGGGTGAATGTAAACAGGACGTGCAGGAGAGAGGACCAATAGATTCTGCTCAGCCTGACATGCTGAAAACTTTAGACTCACAGAAGGTTGAGATCAGAGTTGAGGATGGTACATCTCAGGACTTTTATTGTTTTAAAATATCAGTATCTTGTGAATGCTTTCAGAAGTATAGTGTCTGTGGCTAAAAAATTCCTTTGCAAAGCCTGTGTTCCTTGTTTTCCTGCCATGTTGTCCCCGAAGGGATTAAAAACTAGAAGCCCAGATAACCCACAGCCTCAGTGGGTTCTGGGAAGGCTGTGTAAGCAACTAGGGTGGGGGGTCAGGAGGATTGAAGCAAAGGTATTGAAGTAAAGGCAGAACCATAGATTCCAACAGCACTTCTGTGCAACAACTTTTAATCTTTTCACTTTATTTTTAAAGCTTAGTCAGGGTGGCTGGACGGCCTTGAAAAATAACTGCTCTAAGTTCACAAGTTCCAATCAGCACAGGCCAGTAAGTTTTAACTATCTGACAACTGTTCCGAGGGCCATGTCAAACATACAGGTGATTTCAGTCCTGTACTTAACCTCTGTCACAAATGACACCCCTGGGTACTGGTCAAAATAGACAGGACAAGGATTATATTTGCATGGGAAAGAAATTAACTTCTCATCCCTAGAGACTGTTCTTCCAGGTCAGGGTTGAGGGACGTATTGTGAAAGAGTGTGAAGACACTTCTGGTGTCTGTACTGCACACCTGCTCTGTAGATAGAGGACTTCAACTCCACTATTATCAGTACAACAATTCTTTCTTTCCTGTTTCACAAACAGAGCACGCTGGCCAGTTAAACTGGATTTACAGTTGCTTTGCATCACCAGAGCAGCACAAAGCAGAGTATTGGTTAATCTGGCCTTAAACCCCACCTCACTGTCCTCCTCACCTCCCTCCACACCAGCAAACAGCAGCATGTAGAGCGCAGGGAAGGAGAGCTATGGCTGTGTGTGAGGTGAGTGGGAATGTGGGGAGAAGGAATGTGTGGGAGCTTGATGGAGGGAAGAGTCTCATAGACTTTAAGGTCAGAAGAGACCATTATGATCATCTCGTCTGACTTCCTGCACAACGCAGGCCACAGAATCTCACCCACCCACTCCTGTAACAAACCCCTAACCTATGCCTGAGTTATTGAAGTCCTCAAATCGTGGTTTAAAGACCTCAAGGTGCAGAGAATCCTCCTGCAAGTGACCCGTGCCCCACACTGCAGAGGAAGGCGAAAAACCTCCAGGGCCTCTGCCAATCTGCCCTGGAGGAAAATTCCTTCCCGACCCCAAATATGGCAATCAGTTAAACCCTGAGCATGTGGGCAAGACTCACCAGCCAGCACCCACGAAAGAATTCTCTGTAGTAACTCAGATGCCACCCCCATCTAACATCCCATCACAGACCATTGGGCATATTTACCTGCTAATAATCAAAGATCAATTAATTGCCAAAATTAGGCTATCCCATCATACCATCCCCTCCAGCCTAACAGTTCACCTTTCAGTATGACCCGTTGTAGTCTCCCCTTTAACCAGTTCCTTATTCACCTTTCAATTTTCATATTGATCCCCATCTTTTCCAATTTAGCTAATAATTCCCCATGTGGAACCGTATCAAATGCCTTACTGAAATCGAGGTAAATTAGATCCACTGCGTTTCCTTTGTCTAAAAAAATCTGTTACCCTCTCAAAGAAGGAGATCAGGTTGGTTTGGCATGATCTACCTTTTGCAAAACCATGTTGTATTTTGTCCCAATTACCATTGACCTCAATGTTCTTAACTACTTTCTCCTTCAAAAATTTTTCCAAGACCCTGCATCCTACAGATGTCCAACTAACAGGCCTATAGTTACTCGGATCACTTTTTTTCCCTTTCTTAAAAATAGAAACTATGTTAGCAATTCTCCAGTCGTACGGTACAACCCCTGAGTTTACTGATTCATTAAAAATTCATGTGCCAGTTCCTTTAATATTTTTGGATGAAGATTATCTGGGCCCCCCGATTTAGTCCCATTAAGAGGGAAAAGAAGAGCTGGTTTTGGGGAAGGGGGCTGTGTTAGCCAGACCAGTGCTATGTGAAGTGGGAACCTGGGGTAGAGAACAAACTCAAGTCCTAATGTCTCTGCACTTTAAAGGGTTCCTCCTGTGGCTCCTGTCTCAGTTTGCAGTGCATAGAGAAGCCAAGAAAACAGTGCTATGGACAGTTTTTCGTCCATTGATGTCCAAGCTAGCATGTGGCTGGAGAACCTTTAACAAGCAGTGACATCTGGGGCCGGGTCATCTACCAATGAGAAGTCTTGACGTGAGTCCAATCTCTTTCACACTACTGATTCATTACAACCAATAGAACTGTAGCATGGAAATTACCAGTAGAGGATGGGTGATGATTGATTGAGTTACCTCTGATGTCATGATGTCTGTAGTTAAGAGTTAACCTGAACAGTTGACCTTGCCTATAATTTATATAACCATTACAATTAAATACAATTGTTAATAGTTTAATGTATGTAGCTTATGTACAAGATTTCAACACATTTTAAACTACATGGAAAGTTTTAAGAGTCTACAAAACAGATTGTATTGGCTGTATCATTCAGGACAAAAAAAGGTCAGACAGATCACTTTTCTTTAAGGATCCATTTTAAAATTAATTTTAACTCTAATTACTTGTTCATTCTCAGAAAATTAATTCTGTACTCAAAAAGAACTCTAATTTGGGGGAAACTACAATGTATTCTTCATACAAACAAAGAGGTTTAATCCCTTCTTTAAGTGCAAAACTCAACTCAACCTTATCAACAGAGCAGTGAATAGCACTTCCATAATGTATTTTACTGTGTTTAGTACAGAATTTCGACCTCTCTCTCAATCCTGAATTTAAATGACAGTTAGGGAATCTCTGCACTGAAGTCTGTTATAGGGAAGACACTTTGGTCTTGAGCGCACAGGTAATGAAATGTTGCTATCTTTACGGTATGACTAAAAGGCAGCAGAACTGTACAGAATGCTGCTTTACTGTGTGTGTGTGTGTGGGGGGGGGTCACTCTAAATTTAACCTTACTCATTAACCTGGGGGCAGTGATGCCAAATCCAAGTGAAAGTCAGAGGAGGTGGGGACAGGTATTCTTACTTGGTGGTGTGGACTCTGTTTAAAGTGTCCTAGAGACCAACTGACCCTCCCTTGAGCTGATCAGACTTAATTTAGAGTCCTTGTTTCTGCTCAGTGATTGCCAAAGCTGAAATCACTGATAAGTAGGTCCAGGAGTCTGAACTATAGGCCTGGTGAAAGACAGTGCAGAAGGTGCAGCAGCAGTGAGGCTCCCCGCTATCTAGGGAAATCATTGAGAACTGGGCTAAGTGATGGAACCTCAGAACATACCATTGTGGCTAGAGGTAGAGGTGGCAGCAGCAACAGCAGCATGCAGCAGCAGAGATAAACGTGACAGCAGTGAACAGCAGCAGAGGCAGCAGCAAGCAGTGGGAGCAACAACAGCAGCAGAAGTATTGCTTGACGCCCCCTTTCATGGGTGGGAGGTGAACCCATATGAACACCCCCCTGAATTCTGGGACTTTGCTGACTTTGGATAACCAACTGTGAGTTGGGTGCAGCAGAGGGAAAAGACTACCATCCAAGATACTGTGGGTGGGTGTTTACTTATGGTTTGGATGCTTTTGAATTATTGTTGCAGGATTTTTCCCAATTAGTGCTGAATTCCTCTCCATTGTAATAAAAGTTGTATTTTGTTATACACAGACTCAGTGCTTGTGAGTGGGGAAGTATTGCTTCTTCAAGGCACCAAGGGGTGTGTTTAGTTTTCCCAAATTTCTGGGGTGGGAGCTCTAGTCGGTTCTGTTTTGTAATGCTGAGAGGACCTCAGAGATATTGAACATTGCCTTTATTGCTGCTGACACCACCTAGCGAAAAGGTTACAGTGATCATTTGTTAAGCCCCGACAACGTGTGTGGTGCTGTACAAGATAAGAAGGAAAACTGGAAGTTCAGGGCAGAAAAAGTTTCATGTCTGCATTGATTTTAAAAGCAGCAGTGCTCAAGCAGAAAAGTGAGGACATTCAGAAGCTTTCTGAGGCTTGTGACAGCAAAAGGAAGGGGAGGATGAAAGCTCTTACATGACGTCAGAATTAAAAAAAAATGATTCTGATGAACCCTGACCTGAAGCATGAGGCCTTCGCAGGATCACCAGGAAACAAAGAACTCTGCATATACAGTGGGATATCAGACACAATGGGATATCACAGCAAAACTACTAGGAATACAGTAGTTGTACTGAAACCATTTGAAAACTACTTATAAATATCCAAAGCTATGCTACCGTTTCCTATCCTATCACATACTTGAGGCCAGGGGAGTTGGGGCCCCTCAGGGGGTCACCAGGTTATTAGATGGGGGTCATGAGCTGTCAGCCTCCACCCCCAAACCCTGCTTCGCCTCCAGCATTTATAATAGCGATAAATTAAAAACATTTTTTTTATATTTAAGGGGAAGAGGGGTTGCACTGAGAGGCTTGCTGTGTGAAACGGGTCACCAATACAAAAGTTTGAGAACCCCTGCCTTAGGCAATGAGTTTGAAAAATGGAAAGTGATATGATTTGTCTCTAAAATTTATTTGATCATATTTTATTTCATTATTCTTAATAACAAATCATCTTTGAGAATTCAAATCTTTCAGTAGTTATAGTCATGGCATTATATCACTGAAATAATTATCCCTGCTTTCTCTAGGCTCTTATCCAATTCTTTGGAAGAGGTCACAATCCCTTGATTATCATGACTGTCTGTGATATTCTCTTTGCTAATATGACAAGACTGCGAGTCTAGAATAAAATGCCTGGGCAATGGAATTAGAAAAGTTTAGTGGCAGCTGAGAAAGAGCAGGATGAAACATTCCATCTTGCTCTAGCTGCTGTGCCGCTGAAACATTGGTTTATATTGTCATTCCTCGGCTTCTAATAAGGACTTTTGTAAGTAAATAAAGCTAAGTAGTATAAGTATGATATTTCTAGTTGCCAAAAGTTGCCTGTGATCTTGGCACAGGTTCTCAAACTGGGATCTGCTGAAGTGATGTACAGGGCTCAAATAAGTGTTCTCAAAATCCTTTTTATTTATTTAAAAAAAAAAAAAACACATTGCACTGTATTCCATACAGTGCAATATGATGGGTCTAGCAAACATTGCTGGCCCTCCCAGTTAGTATATCAGCCTTTGTTTACACTAGAACTTTATTGGCAAAACTTTTGTTGTTCAGGGGTGTTAAGCCCCCCTCCCCCCAACAACAAAAGTTTTACCAATGAAAAGCGCCGGTGTGAATGGCGCTTTGTCAGCAGAAGTACTCTCCTGCGGGGGTGGGATTTTTTGGCGGCAGGAGAGCTTTCTCCTGCCGACAAACAGCAGCTACACTGCACGGCTTTTAGCGGTACAGCCGTGTGACTAAAAGCTGCATAGTGTAGACATAGCCTCAGTATTTTATTTCATCTTTGGGGGGGGAGGGGGAGAAGCAACAAAAATCAAAAACAAAAGCCACATCAAAGCCGCTCTTTACACATGGAGCAGTCTGCAACACAGAAATTGACTGTGACTGTGCTATCTTTGTGATTTTTCCTTTAAATCCATCTCCATGTCTGAAGTGCTACTATTTGAGTATGGCCATAGGAGAAGAAGAACAAGACAAGAAAAAGTAAAGACCATAAAAAGGAGACAAAAGTTGGAAGACTCAAAATCACTGTCATTATTGACACTCAGCATGGAAGCAAGATGACTTTCTACACCTAACACTAATGCTTTTCAAACCATCTTGAAAATGTACTACCCCAAACACAAGATCTGTTCGTTCACCCTATATTATGAAAAAAAAACTATTATTTTACTCATCCATCAAACACACTAAAAGCTTACTTGCCCTTGGCAAGTTGAATTTTCAAGACTCCATAACAAAGTTTTTAGAGGGAAGCAGATGAATATATCTAATAAGTATAAAACAATTTAATTTTTCTAAGTTTTTCATTTATTTATCTGATAAATAGTAAAAACTCTCATTTTTAAGCTTCTCTTACTAATTAAGATCCTTGCTTAAAATCATCTTTTGAACGAAAGTTTTCAGTTGAAAACATCTGAGAATTACCTTTTCAGCTATATCAAAGTTAAGTTCTTGAAATCTTTCCACCAATTCTCTGGACTGACTTCATTTAAGTATATTTATGCATTTTTTTCAAGTTAACTTCCCTTTTTATGAAAAGCATTGTATTTGCAGCACTGGAAATCGATCCAGTTCATCCACAGAACAAGTGCATCACAAGCAGTACAAACTTCCTCACTTTGCCACACCAGTATACTTATAATCTGCTCAGAACAGATCCTTCTCCAAAGATGGAAGGGTAATTCAGTCTCCAGTCTCCAAGATTAATTTATTGGCCTGACTGCCGGAATCTGAAGAAGAGCTCTGTGGCGCTCAAAAGCATGTCTATCACCAACAGAAGTTGGCCCTGTAAAAGATACTACCTCACCCACTTTGTGACTTTCAGAACAAATCTGTAAGCTATTTATATAGTGCCATAAATGTGCATGACACTTTATAGACAAAGACAAACTCCATACGCTAATGAATTCACAATCTATGCTAGCTGTAATAATGTTTTTCTGATGTGGAAACCTGAACACTGTGGCAGATAACTACCTCATTTTACACAGGTGACTGAACAATCATCAGCTCCTCAAGAGTGACTTTTGATTACTACTGCCCACAGCTGCATTCATACCTGTGGCCTCTTGGTGAAAGGCTCTATGCCCTTTTACCAGCCCCCACGGTTTTATTGCATTGATTAACATATTCAATATGTACATAAGTAATTCTTTGGCCATTAGTAGTATACACAAACAAAATAAGAAAGTTCAAAGGTCTGGGTGAAATATAGTTCTGTATGACAGAAGAAAAAGAGTTGCTTTTGTAACAGGAAACCGCATACTCTGAAACCTGAATTCTGAGAAATGGTAACCGTTTATTGATTTTGTTTAGTGGGACAAAAAGGCTAAAGGTTTTCCATGTAACTGGATACCTACCTTTTTCATTCTGTAAACTGTAGCATTATAATTCTCTTTATAAGACACAATAAGTAAGAATTATACATTCTTCTACTCCATGAATGCCTTTTAACAGTCAAACAGTTGCAATTGCAAGAACATAATTTACACCTTTTTTGGAGGGAGTTACAGGGACACACATTTATTGTTTCTGTACGTGAAAAGCAACATTCAACAATATATTTTTAGACTGGCATTACTTGGCATAGATTTTAACTAAAATTAATAATAATAATCTAAAGCTCCTACACTGGAAAGTTAGTCATAAAAATATAACAAGCACCTTCCAGGGAAAATGTAATTTTAAAAATGTCATACAGTAAATATCTTGTTGTATAGCTTCCGTTTATCACATACTCATGAAGCACTAGTTGAATCAAAGTCTAATTAATTTTGTTCACAGCATAGCTCTGACATTGTCAGAATCCGACAATGGTTTAGACCCATGTAATTTAAAATATATTATTTTAAAACAATTTTCTGTTACTGTTGAAACATGTCTGATGTATGTTAAACTTATAACATCAATAAAAATGCTTTAAAAATAGCATTCATTCCTATCGCCATCATACAGTGATGATAGAAATATACAGAAAACTGCTAATGCATATCATCCTAAAAACTAACAAACTCTACCCTAATCTTATCCTAAAACAGTAAATTTAACTTAAATTGTATTAACTAAATGTTTAAACCTCAAGGTAAAAAGAGATCTAAATCCATAATAAAAGCTTTTCAAACACACAAAACATACACACATGCACACCTCCACATATCAGATTTTCATCGATGACAAGAATTGGTTAAGTACTCCTATTGCCATACACCTCTACCCTGATATAACGCTGTCCTCGGGAGCCAAAACATCTTATATCGAACTTGCTTTGATCCGCCGGAATGCGCAGCCCGGCGCCCCCGCAGCACTGCTTTACCGCGTTATATCTAAGTCGTGTTATATCGGGGTAGAGGTGTATTTGCAACTGACAATTTGATGCAGTCATCCACATACAGGCATAGTATCAATGGAAAAACTTTTACTACTAGCAATGGTCATTTATTTTCTGTCAATATATTATTTATTTTCTGTCAATGAAAACTGGGTTTTTTTTTTATTTAAAGGTTCTGTTATAGTGTTTGCAACTCAGATAGGGTAGCACTGATGCAGGAGAACTAGAAAGTGGAACTGATTAGTTTGTCTTTATTGGCCAAGCTGAATAGAGAGTCAAAAGTAAACAGCACACATGTTTTTAATTTAAAGAAATTAAATCTGTGCCAACACCATTTTATGGAATATGCCTTTCCATCTGTAGATCTGAAAACCCTTTAACAAGGTAGTTAAGCAATATTATTCCCATTTTATAGACTAATAGAAGTGTAGGACTGGAAGGACCCCAATAGGTCATCTAGTCCAGACCCCTGCACTCAGGGCAGGGCTAAGTAATAACTAGACCATTCCTGACAGGTGTTTAGAACATAAGAACGGCAATACTGGGTCAGACCAAAGGTCCATCTAGACCAGTATCCTGTCTTCTGACAGTGGCCAATGCCAGGTGCTTCAGAGGGAATGAACAAAACAGGAAATCATCAAGTGATCCATCTCCTGTTGCCTATTCCCATCTTCTAGCAAAACCGAGGCTAGGGTTTTGTCTAACCTGTTCTTAAAAGACTCCCCAGTGATGGAAATTCCACAGCCTCCCTAAGCAATTTGTTCCAGTGCTTAACTACCCTGATGGTTAGGAAATTTTTCCTAATGTCCAACCTAAACCTCCCTTGCTGCAATTTAAGCCCATTTCTTCTTGTCCTATCTTCAGAGGTTAAGGAGAGCAATTTTCCACCCTCTTCTTTATAACAACCTTTTATGTACTTGAAAGCTGTTATGTTCCTCCCCAGTCTTCTCTTCTCCAGACTAAACAAATCCAGTTTTTTCAATCTTTCTACATGGGTCATGTTTACTAGATCTTCAATAATTTTTGCTGCTTTCCCCTGTCCACATCTTTCCTGAAATGTGGTGCCCAGAAAGAACTGGACACAATACTTCCAGTTGAGGCCTTATCCGCACAGATTAGAGTGGAAGAATTACTTCTCACATTTTGCTTATAACATTCCTGCTGATACAGCCCAGAACGAAGTTTGCTTTTTCGCCCCCCAACAGCCTTACACTGTTGACTCATATTTAGCTTGTGATCCCCTATAACCCCCAGATCCCTTTTCCCAGTACTCCTTCCTAGGCAGTCATTTCCCATTTTGTATGTGTGAAGTTGAGTGTTCCTTTCTAAGTGGAGTACTTTGCATGTGTCCTTATTGAATTTCATCCTATTTACTTCAGACCAGTTCTCCAGATCATTTTGAATTTTAATCCTATCCTCTTCTTCCTTAGAGAAACTGAAGTTCAGGGAAATTAAAAGACTTAAGTTACACAAGTAGTCAGTAATAGAGCCAGGAACAATATTCAGGTCTACTGACTCCCCAGTCCACTGTTAAGGAGATATTGTCTGCAGCGGTTTTGCAGCCTTGTGTTTCTCCAGGACATTAGGGAGACAAGGCGAGTTACTGGGCCAACCTCTGTTGGTAACTTTCCCACACCCGAAGAAGAGCTCTGTGTAGCTCCAAACTTCTCTCTCGCCAACAGCAGTGGGTCCCGTAAAAGATATCAACTCCCCCACGTTGTCTCTCCAAAGTGGTGGGGTAACACAGCTAAGCACAGTCTAACCTCATTGTCCCTTAAATAAGCAAACCCTCCTGATGTCTCTGGGGAGAGGCGGGGATTAATTCTAGTCATTATCAGATCGGCTGGTCCCGGAGACGCTAGGAGCGATGTTAGGAGAAATAGGGGGGAAGCCAGGAAAGGAAGCCATGGTTCTGAGTAGCTGTGTCGGATGCACGAGCGGGCAGAGCTCCCTTGGCTGCAGGCGCTCAGGGAAATCCTGCCCAGTTCCTATCACTGCAGCCCCAGCAAATCCCGCTCCCTACTGCCCGTGCGTTGGTTACTACAGGGGAGCCCCTGCAGCCCTCGGGTCAGGCCCTCCGCCCCCGTCATCGGGGGTCAGCGCCGCGCTCCTAGCCCCGCGGGCTTGCTCACAGCTGGGGGGCCCGACCCCCGGCTCAGAGTCCCGGGGAGGGGCTCCGGTCCGCCCCGGATCGGAAGGCGAGGGATGCGCGGAGCGGGACTCACCGTTCGCCGGCGCGAAGGCGAGCAGGGGGCCGAGCAGGGCGAGCCCGCCGAGTAGCAGTAACAGCAGCTGCCTCCCCATGGCTGCCTCGTCCGCCGGGCCCGGGGCTCTGCAAGCTGCCGCGCCGCCGTCCGCCCGTTTCTCCCTGGGCGCAGTAGGAAACAGTGCGGCGGGGAGGGGTTATAAGCGGCCCCGCAGGCGGGGGAAGGCAGAGCGGCTGCGGGGGAGGCGGTGGCGGTGGCGGTCGCTCCCTCTGTCACAGCCTCATACGGCAGAGCCCCGCTCCCCTCCGTCCCCCTGGCGGGACGTGCGTGTAACAGGCTTCACGGCTGCCCTGCTCTGGCGTCCTGGGGAAGCCCTTGACACTGCCCCGCCGGTCAACCTCCTCTGCCTGCGGCCCGGGGAAGCCATCTGTGTGTCCTCACCCTGCTCCCTGGAGGCCCCCAGTGCGGGAAAGGAAACAGCGGAAGCAGGATATAAACTCCGCTCAGGGAAGGGAATTTTCTGGCCCTCCCAGACCAGGCCAGAGCTGAGCCTTTCTGTCCCTACAAGCACCCAACATAAGCCAAAACGAACTGCCCTGATGCTCAGTGGAGCGCTGGGGTACTTGGCTGGCAATGGTGGTGACATACCCCTGACTAGGGAGATTTCATGTTATTGCCACAGGTGTAAAACCCTGAACCTTCTCACTTACCTCTCTTGCACAGGTCCTCTGGTGCAACCCACTCAGTCAATCACAGCTTGGACTTAGGTTTACTGTTAACATCAAATCCGAAGCCCAAGTCTCTGTCTAGAGCAGAGCATTAGATCACTGTAGCAGTGATAAGAGCTCTGCCAAGCAACTAGACTGTCGTCAAATCAAGGCCAGAGGTTTAAGACGCATGGACTCCATCAAAAAAACATGCTAAAGGACAGCAGCATTCTACCCACAGGACAAGGAATAGAAGAGGTTCTAGTGAATCATATGCGAGCCTTGGTCATTGATGCACTCGTCCCCAAATGTCCCTTCCTCATTGCTCACACAGAGCTCCTTGCTTTTCTAGCACTCTGCATCAGATGAAGAGACCAGGTTGCAAACTTGAGCACTGGTAGTGGAAAACAAAATTTTGGAACAAAGAATTTCTCCAGGCCTCTGCTGAGGTATTACAGGGATGCCTGCCTTTCAATCAGTAGAAGGCAGACATCCATTCTCATCCTCCTGGGCCTCTCTGCAGCAGTTGACATTTGTCTACCTTGTGAGAGGTGGAAGGAGTCCATGGTAACATGCTAAAATGATTTAAGTGCCTCAGGGAGGGATGCACCCAAGCAATAGTGATGGGAAACTGAACATCTGCTGCTAGATCCCTCACTTGTGAAGACACACAAAGGATCAATTCTCTCTTTGCTCCTATTCAACATCTACATGCAGCCACTAGGTGAACTAGTAAGACAACATGGACTCAAGTGTCAGCCATTTACAGAGGACGTGTGGCTCTGTCCTTCACCATATACAATCTGAGCACATTATCTAGAGATGTGGGTGATCCAGCCAGCTTTCCATCGGTAAGCCACCAGCAATAGCTGTGGCTAAAGCATCCTCAATGCCATACCAGTGCAGCTACGATTACTCTGCCTCTAACCCAGTTGAAATCTGCTCCTATTGCTGGCCACCTGCCTGTGAGTCTAACAATCCTTCCAGAAAACAAGAAGTCATTGATTTTAAGGCTAGAAGGATCTGCCGTGATAATCTTCTAACCTCCTACATAACACAGGCCATAGAATTTCACCCAGTAATTCCTGCAATTGAGAAAATTATTCATCTTTGCAACGTAAATGACCCACATCAAATGCAAAAACTTGTGACTGAGCTACAGCATCTTTCAGAAAGACATCCAATCTTAAATACTCCCAAGTGATGTATTAGCCACTTCCCTTGGTAATTTGTTCCAATGGTTAATTACCCTTCCTGACAAAAAGTTACATCTTGTTTGCCATTTGAATTTTTTAAAAACTTTGTCTTCCAACAACTAGATCTCATGATGTCGTTCTGCAAGTTCAAAGAATTCCCCGAAATCAGGTAATTTCTGCCAATGTAGGTACTTATAGACTGATCAGGTAGCCTCTTACATTTTCTTTTTGATAAATTACAGAAATTGAGCTCTCCACGGCTGTTCAGGAGTTTTCCAAACCTTTAAAAAAAAAAAAAAAAAAAAAAAAAGTTGGAGGAATTTACAAAATTATTTGAAGTGTGGACATTAAAAATAAACAGTCCTCCAGTAGAGGTATCACTTATGCCTTACAGAGGGAATATTTCCCTCCTCCTACTTGATACTCTGTTTTATACATCCAAAGATGGTGTTAATCAACTGCACTGTAGCAAAAAGAGCTATTACCTCCAAGTCTTTTTCAGAGTCACTACTTATGGGGGCAATCCCCCATTTGATAAGAATGTCCTACATTCTTTGTAACTAGATGCATAACTTTGCATTTCACCATCTAAAAATGAATGTTTGATTGCATCAACATTATAAAATGATCCACATCATTACTTACCATGCCACCAACCAGTGTGTCAGACTTTATCAGCAATATTTTATAATTTTATTTCGGGTCATAGATAAAAATATTGAATGGCCTTAAAAGGACTTCACTGGAAAGATCCTTCATTGATTATTCCCATTACTTATGTTTTGGAATTTATCAGCCTGTTTTTAATCCCTTGAATGAATCATACTGATTTTGCATAATACCATGTAAGTGATAATATAATGTGGTATTAAGTCAAATACCTTACAGAAAACCAACTACATAGTTACCTTTATCAACCAGATTTGTAGTCTTGAAAAATATCTAGTTTTACAAGAGCCATTTTCTATAAAACCATGTTGACTTGTGTTAACTATATACTGTCCTTTAATTCTTTGATTGAGTCCGATATCAGCCATTCCATTATTTTGCTTGGGACCAATGACAGGCTAACTAGTGTATATATTTTCCAGGTTAGCCTGTTTTCCCTTTAAAACACTGGCTCATCAGTGCGCTGGAAGTTCCCCAGTTTTCCAAAATTTATTATACATTAACTGTCCAGAGAAATCTTTAGTCAACTCCTTTAGAACTCCTTGGTGCAAGTATTCAGATTGCTGTTTTAAAAGCCTGTTACTGTAGTGTTGTTTAATGTCCTTAATTATTGCTTTAATAAAAAATATTTCATTGTCATGAGATTGATCTATCATCCAGCTTTGTTCTAAATACAGAACAGATATTGCAGACTTCTGCACTGACAATTTTACCATCTCCATTTAGTAACTGACTTATCCCAGTGTAGGGATTTCTTTTTGTTCCCAATGTATTAAGAAATTCCCTAACCTGACTGACCATAGATATTTTATCAATATCTTTAGCTTCCCTTTTCAGTTGTCTACACTTCTTAATTTCTACATTATAGTCAATGCCATCAACCTCCCCTTTCCCCACTTATATATAATTGCTGTTTTCACCTTCCCTTTTAGCCAAGATTATTTTTTATTCTATTTTTAAATAGCCATAGGAGCACTCTTGTGACTGAAGAATTATGGCCTTTTGAATATCAAGTGTTCCTAAACAACTTCCACTTTCCCCCCCACACTTCTGGTTAAAATTTTTGCTCAGTCAATTTTTATAATTATTTTTAGTTTTGGGAAACTAGCCATTTTAAAAGCAACAGTGTGTTCAACTTGAATTGATTTAATTTTCCAATGACCAAGAAATCCTGTTTGAATTGAGTGCTTCACTTAAAGGATGAGGAAACTCTAAACTGTTAAATATATAATTAGATATTAGAAGTGGACAACACTTTTTAGGACCTCTAGTGCCATCCACCAGGCAGTGCAAAGTTGTTCCTTGTAGTCAATTGTGTAGTGATTCATCCAGTCTCCTTTAGAGATCCAAGCAACAAGGGCTTGTTTGTGTGAATTCTCTATACATTAAATGAAAGTTACATAAAGAATCTCATAGCAATTTTAAATCTATCATTTTAAGTTAGATTTAGACATTTATGTAGAATAGTCTTTAGGTAAAATCAAGGCCCTATTTAAATCAATGGGAATTTTGCCATTGACTTCAGAAAGGCCAGGATTTCACTCTTAGTCTCCATCATGTGGTTTCTCCTGAACATTAATACACTGTGGATTAAGTCAGCATTATAAATGTTCTAACTTGTAGGTGTAAATAAGTTAACAGGAAGTCAGAACAAAGCATTTAAATCTTATGAAAGATAAAGTGTACAGTAAATATTGTGAAATATATTTTGTTTGTAGAGACCGGGTAGGTCAAAGCTGGCATTTACACACTAACAGGAAAAACTAGAAGTGATGGTGGTGTACTTTATAGTACTGAAATTTATCCATTTGATTTTTAATCGTATGTAATAACAGTGTATGTCAGGGGTGGAGAACCTCTGGCCTGGATCCAGCCCACTGCTTAATGTAATCTGGCCTGCGGCAAGTCTCTGTGCTGCGGGCCGGAAGGCTCAAGCCTGGGCGCCGCCCGCCCCCCCCCCCCCCCGGCAGCTCCCGGGCAGAGGGGTGATCAGAGAAGTTCTGCATGCTGCCCCTGCCCCCAGCGCCGGCTCCGCGGCTCCCATTGGCCGGGAACCTTGGCCAATAGGAGTTGTGGGGGTGGCACCCGTATCCCCTGGCCGCCCCTTCGCCTCAGGGCCGGACATGCTGGCCGCTTCCAGGAGCGGCACGGAGCCAGGGCAGTCAAGGAGCCTGCCTTAGCCCCGCTGCACTGCTGACTGGGAGCTGCCTCAGGTAAGCGCCACCTGGTCGGGGCCCACACCCCGAACCCCATCCCAGGTCGGAACCCCTGCTGCACCCTAACTCCCTCCCAGACTCTGCACCCCTACCCGCACCACAACCACCTGCCCCACTTCGAACCCCCCTGCACCGTAACTCCTTCTCAGACCCCAACCCCCTGCTCCAGCCCAGAGCCCGCTCCCGCACCCTGAACCCCTCATTTCTGGCCCCACCTCAGAGCCATGGGGAAGCCCCGAGCCTCTGCTCTTCCCCGCGGAGCTGTGTGGGGGCCGTGACTGATTTTTTTTCTGTAGGTCAGTGGCCCCTGATAGAAAAAAGGTTCCCCACTCCTGCTGTATGTCAACTGCACCACCAAGACTCGTTATATAAGTAGTCAGCGTGACACTGGTAGACCAGCTGCCAGCTCTTGCCAAAGATGTAGGCATCAGCTGAGCACTTACAAATTCATAGCTGGAAACCAGACCAGGTCACCTGTACGTTAGTATTGTTCAAGGCAGGTGTTATTATATGGAAGTGTTTAGACACTAAAAAATGCTTGTAAGTTGCTGCATGTGTAATCCACACACCTTCTGGGTGTGGTGTTGTCCCCATCTAATGGCACCAAGACCACAGAGAGAGAGAGACAGAGATAAAATGAGTCTGCTTTACATTCTTAGCTAACAGCAGCTGGCTTTTAGCTCATGCAGTAGAGGCTCATGCTTTAATTTCCAGAGGTCCCAGGTTCAATCCCGACGATCAGGGTCGGTCAGTGTTGCACATGCATGAAACTTACTTTTAAAGTCTGTATCCCGAGCTATAAAGTTTTGCTTTATAACTGTAAAAATGCCTGCGCTGAACTTGTTAACCCAGGAAGGACTGGTTCCCCTGCCCATCAAGGAGGACTGTCAAGACTAAATGGAACATTGTGAAACATCGTGATTCAAAGACTGCGTTAATGGTCCTCTTACACCCCTGAAGGTGCTACATGCAAGAAAGCGCGTCCCATCAGTTTGAATTGTGGATGAATATTCTTCCTCTCTTTGCTTTTTGGACGGTCACAGGGCTGGAGCTAGGAAATAAAAGCAGAGATCCCCAGGATCAACCTAGGTTAGCCCTAAAAGACATTCAGTGTTGATGGATTACATCTCTCTGGCACCTTTTGGAACCATAGGCTGTAACTCATTTGTGTATATATGTTGCCTGCTTTAACCTGTAAATAACTCTTATTTGTTTTCCCTAGTTTATAAATCTTTAGTTAGTTTACTACAGGATAGGCTACAAGCATTGTCTTTGGTGTGAGATCTAAGATATAAATTGACCTTGGATAAGTGCTGGTCCCTTGGGACTAGGAGCAACCTGAATATTTTGTGATCTTTGGTGTAAGTGACCATTTATCACTAAGTCCAGCTTGCCTGGGTGACAAGATAGTCCCCTGGGGCATTCCAGTCTGTCTGTGACTCCATGGTAAGACTTTTATTGCACTCCAGGAGTTCATATTTGTTACTGGGTTGGTGAAATCTAATTATAGAGCAAAGCACCAGTTTGGGGTGTCTGCCCTGCTTTTTGACAGTCTATCCTGAGGTTGGTGCACTCAGTCAAGAGCCACTCCAAACAGTGTGACAGTCAGGATACCCCAATATCATCTGCTTTTTTTATTCACTCTCAAAAATGAGTATTTGCTGGATCTAGTCATTCCACAGAACTTCATTGTCCGTCCATCCATCCTTTTAGACCTTTGTCATGTTCAAAAAAGTATTATTAAAAATTGTTGTACCCACTGTATTTATAACTATCCACTGGATGAATGCTCTCCCTCTTTAAATGTAGTCATTTACCAGTAAAATAATAATCATAATAATATGTAGAGATATCCTATCTCCTAGAACTGGAAGGGACCTCGAAAGGTCATCGAGTCCAGCCCCCTGCCTTCACTAGCAGGACCAAGTACTGATTTTACCCCAGATCCCTAAGTGGCCTCCTCAAGGATTGAACTCACAACCCTGGGTTTAGCAGGCCAATGCTCAAACCACTGAGCTATCCCTCCCCCCAATCACATGAAAGTTATCACTGTTCATCTGTTGCTTTGGGAAAAAAGATAATGAGAGGTTTCAGGTCACATTGGACTTATCAGCTTTGTAAAACCATTGAAGAGAATGGGACGTTTCCTACCTGATAATTTTCTCTGTTAGCAGCTTTTCTCCTCACTCATTATTCATGGGCTAATGCCCCCCACCTGTGGAATTCAAAGGTGGTCCAGTGTTGCCGCCAGAGGCTCCAGGACTAACTTCCGCCCATCAGGAGAGTTCTTCCAGAACTGTAGAAACATTCCAACAACTAATCATTAGCATTAAGACAACTTGATGTAACTTATTACTATTAAATTAACTTTAAGACATTATGTCTAAGTGTCCCTTGACAGAAAAATTTTAGTTTATATTCTGGTCGTTTACCAGACTAATAGGGTGGGTTGAGTTCCGAGACAAGCTGCTAACAGAAATTAAATGATCAAGTAAGAAATTTCTCATTCTATTATGCAGCTTCTCTCCTCATTCATTACTCATGGGAAGTAGTGAGCAGTGAATCCTCAAACTAGGGAGGGGAAGGATAAGCAGAGATTAAATTATTCTAGTAGAATAATGGGCAGGAATGGAAGTTCCCCCATATACAGAGTAAAAGCTTTATAAATGAAGGAGTAATGTGGGCACCAACCCAGTAGCACCTGCCCACCAAAAGATACCATTGAAGAGGGACGGAAATTTATTTTGCAAATCTTCCTCAGATGAGGCCAATACTTCTCTCTCGGTGCCTCTGGGGACTTCTGTGAATAGTTTCCCAGATGCCTAGCATGTAGAATTTTTCATCTCTTATCTGCAGCAACCTTGAGGTCCTAAGGCCTTAGCATTTCGAATAGAATAAGATGAACAAAATACAAATTGACATAAGTACTCGATATGCTTGAGATATAGCTTTAGAGCTCTAGGAATGCCCATTTATGCCACAACCTCCCAAGGATTAGAACAAAATGATGGGAGAACTATTTGCCAAGAACTGTGGAAAGAGGAGCTTACCTTGAACAGAGAGGTTTCTGGAGCTATAAGAATAACCTTTTCTGTTTGACAAAGGAAGTGTGTGGTACGACCATAGGAACTACTTCCAAAACATGCCAGTTGGAGGTAAAGGCAACTAGAAAGGCCAGCCACAGGGTTATCTAATTTGTCATCGTGATTAAACTTGGCACCCAATACTCTACTGGAGGACCCAATGTGTCTGTCTGTAAAGAGCTGTTCTGACTGGTACCCATGTTTTCTAGGGTGTTTGGTTGTAGGACTCAACTATTTCTCCTGGAGAAACCCATATGTAACTGAGATCACCAGACCTTTGGGATTATAATGACATGTGTCACAATAGCATCTGGAGGTCAGGGCTCTTGTGCTGGGCACTACACACACAAAAGAGGCAGTCCCTGCCCCAAAGAGCTTTTGGTTTTCCTTCACACCAGAAATGTAAATTTGACTAGATCAATGAACAAAATATCCTGGTTGAGTTGTGTCTGGATACCAAACTGTATCAGAAGTTATGGAGAATTCATCTCTTCTGATATCCAGGCTGTTAACTGTAAGTGTTCCCAGTCTGAATGAAGGAGTCCCTCTCTCAAGAGGTCTGGTGTTTTCTGTAGGTGTAATGTGGGCTTCTTAGCCATATAACAAGTCCAGAGGGGGCCAGTGGAGAACTAGGAGAACCATAACTCTCCCTTTTCTATATCCTTTAAGTGAACTGTATTGAAAGATAGCAGAGTCTTCTCTATCCAAGACATTATTTCCATTGTCACAGAGAAACTTTGACCTGTGATTACTTCCTGGTTTTGGAAGGGATATAAAAACTACTCATGCCTCAATCATAAGCCAACTTCTAACAGGAGGTAGAAGACTTCCTCCGTGAGTACTGTAACTGCCCACTACATGATTTCTTGTACCTTCTACTGCTGCAACTGGCACTATTCATTGTCACAGAGAGGATACTGGATTACATGGACAACTAGTTCAATCCCCTTTGACCACGTTTGCGGGTTTTGCTTGTTTTCCCTGATAGAGGTATTGAAATGAACTAAAAGGATGTGTACAGAGAGATTTTGGAAATGTGTCTTCCAAGGATGCTTGCATCCATAGTGAGCATGCAAGGGTCTAGCATGAAAGTTGGGCTGGCTTTCAATATGTTGTTTGTACTTACCTGCCCACAAAGGGGCAGTTGAATGTTATATGAGAATGACACCTAATTTTGCATTGTGTCAAGTGCATGATCTTATGTCATCAGAAGAAATTTCAGCCACTCGGGGTCTGAATCTGATGCATAGCACCAGCAATTCTAGCCATTGTAAATAATTGGTTACTGATGACCCCATAGGAAATAATTGATGCAATGAAGTTTTGGATCTTTGCAAATCTTTACTGCTATGGTTGCATTGAGATCAAAAGCTCCTCTTGATTTTGAAGAACTGGTGGCTATGTATCTTTTCCAGCACCTGTATTTATGAATGGGTCTGTTTCTCCAGAAGGGGTATGATTGGCATGTTGTATGTGCATGGTTATAGGTGCACAACATGCAGCCAGACACTTACAGTTCTAGGTGCAGAGGCTAGACCAGAAGAAGTCTTGTACAGGAGTTGTGAACTCTCATACACAAGTGCTCTTTTTGTCTGTGTCATGCTGAGGATTTTGTTGATTTTGAGGAAAATTCATCTTGATTTCCTTGGGAAGCTTCTGCTCCAGATTTTTCCCTCTGCCAGAGTAATAATCCCTTCATGGGTACCCTTGTGTGACATGGGAAGCCCATCAATGCTAACTGGTAGAGGGCATATCATACCGTACCTTTCATTAGGCCTGACACACTCATCGCCCAAACTCACTGTTGTCAGTATTTGTAGCTAACAGTTGTCATATAAGATGTATACAAATTGGTAAGATGCTGGTATTAATATTATTGCGTGCTGTATGTACTGGCAGTGTATAAAGATTATACACAGGTGCTGGAAATATGTTCCTAAAATGTGTTTGGCAGGCAGTGCCTAAGCCCAGCCTATCCTAGACAATTTTGCCGGTTGACTATGTCTCCAGTGAAAATTAAACAAGACCAAAGTCAATGAAAAGGATATTTACATGCAAGGTAAACAAAGCCATCAAACAAGCAAGCAAGCAAGCAAGCAAGCAGAGGACCCACTTCAGTATGTTGGTGGGGGGAGGAAATGGTGATAGGAATGACAACTCTGGATTCTTTCAGGGTTCCCCCCCTCTCCGCCCAGGTCTGTTACAGGATTTACTCCCTGAGCAAGCTGGATAGCTTCCTCCTTAGACTCTTTCCTTGAAAGCTCAGGAACTCCTGATCAGATTTTTCTCCATTGGCACTAAGGCTCCTTGGGGCAGGCTGGGGACCCAACATGCTGGTTTGACTCTGAGCTTCGTATGCTGGCAGTGCAAGGGTTAGCTGGCTGGGAACAGGCAGGGCATAATTCACCCTCTTAGAGCCTCACATAGAGAACATTGCCTAGATTTAAGCCAGGTATTTGCAGGATAGCTCTGCAATACCGGAGTGAGGGACAGAGTAGTCCTGCAGGGAGTGGCTGTAGTGGCAGATCCAGGTGGTTGAAGCCACAACACTGCTATTTACCTGATCCAGGTGAGGAGGCAAAGTTGCCACTACACAAAAACGAATAACGATAAAAGCTTTTAAAACAAAACAATTGGGAGAAACTGAACTGTCAAACTGGTTCCACTGCCGGAGGCAGAAAATCTGGTGGCCTGAACTGAAGGGCAGAGTTTATTCCTAGAGGCTCCAGCAACAACACTGGACAACTTCCAAATGCCACAGGTGGAGGGTATTAGCCCATGAGTAATGAATGGGGAGAAAAGCTGGGCCACAGAATTCCCTCTCACCATGTGGACTGTTACAGTAATAAAGGGTGAAAATGATTTAGAAACCAAACCAGCGTAATTAAGTAACATTTATTTTACATAGAACAATCTCCAAAGAATACATTTAAAAACTGATTTTATTGCATTTATTTACTGATTTTATTGATTTTCGTACAAAAGACAGACAGGCGCAATTTAAGTATTCAAATACCTCAAGTAATTAAAAAAAACCCCAAAACCTACCGATCACTATTCAGCTTGCCCCTTAAATTAAAAGGCTGTGAGTAGAAAGTTTTACTTACCCGAGACAGTAGTGCATTTTTATTTAGTAGGAATAAATCACAAAATATATTTTGTACAAGTAAATGTTATTGTAACTTTATAATTACCTATAAAATTTTATTTCAAATTGCACAGGTGTTTGCTTTACAATTGACAACTGCCAGAAAACAGGCTTAGCATTTAACTATTTGCCAAAAATATCCCTTAGATACAAATTAGGATTTCTTTCAGAGAATACTTCAAAAGTCTAATAACTATATTATGTAACTTGGATCATTTAAAAATATAAATGTTTTCATAGGAAGAAGTGTCTATATTTATGCCATTTAACTAAATTTATTTTCTGCCTACTTTAAAAACCTGCCCTCCCCTCTGGCCCCGAAATAGCTGAGTGTCACTAAATAATGACATACTTTCCAATCAAAGTTCCAACACCACAGTGAAATCTGGAAATGTTTAAATTAATCTATTTTCTAATTTACTACTGCAGTATCAAATGATGAAAAAGGCACGTAAGTATATTCTTCTGAACAGTTTGGTCTTTTTTTGACATCAAAAACAATGTCCAATGATAGCAACCGCAAACAAATGTTTAAAAGCAAAAATACTGAACAGACATTCCTACTGATTTGATGCAGAGTCCACGATATCTGCAATCTTCATTTTCCATAGAATTTCTTGTTCAACAGGAATATGAGCAGGTTTACATTCACTTTAGCTTTATCAAACATTTTCATTACAGCTACACCTTCATACTGCATCTGAAGCAAATCCTACAATTAAGAAAAAAAAAAGTTAGCCTTGGCTTGGGTTCACACTTTATGATTCCCAATTTGAAAAATAAAAACAATTGTGGTATTTATTTATAAGTCTAGAGCCTCAAGTTCTAGATGCGTCACAGCTGAAGTGACATTTAGTAACTAATTTTTGACACACTTACTGTACTGTCATACATATAAACTAAAATTATCCCCCTCTACATACCCAATCTCAGCCTGATCTTAATATCCTACCTCAGTAACACTGTTACATTCCACCCATTACACTATTCTGCTCCAATAGTTTATGAAAAATCAGAAAGGGTAGATTTTTAGCTTAAATACAAGTTTATTTAGGTCCAATAAAGCAAATTTAAACTTTACCTGGAAATGGAGTTCCACTTTTTCCATCTGAACACCCAAGAATTTTGCTTTGATTTCAAAGTCACCCATTTCTTCACCAGGTGTGATGTCAAACATAACATTTTTAAACCTTAAAAAAATTGGATGTATAAATGTATGCCACACAATTTCACATGATCAAGAAACAATAGAGAAAGCCATGAAAACAAGATTTGTACTAAAAGCACTAGTATTTTCCTAAGCACAGTATGCACTCATGACAAGTACATAATCTGAAACCATAGGTATTACTACTGCGCCTATGCCCAACAGTAGCAGAATCTGGGAGACTGCAGGGCAGTTTCTGGTTTGGAACAGAAATCAGTAGCGCAGAGTTGGGTATTTTCTTAGGCTATGTTTACACTCTCAGTGCTTTACAGTATAAGAATACAAGCATATGATACCAGCAGAGTGCTCCTGGTGTGGATTCAGGAACACTGGCAAAGCTGTGCTTTGTACTCGTATACTAAAACCACCTCCCATAAGCAGGGCCGGCTCCAGGCACCAGCTTAACAAGCAGGTGCTTGGGGCGGCCAAGGGAGAGGGGCGGCACCTGCGGCAATTCGGGGGCGGCAGGTCCCTCACTCCCTCTAGGAGCGAAGGACCTGCCACTGAACTGCCGCCGCCGATTGCGGGTTTTTTTGTTTTGTTTTGCTTGGGGCGGCAGAAATGCTGGAGCCAACCCTGCCCATAAGTAGAACAAGCATACCAGTAAAGGAACAGTTTTGGTAGTACAACTGCTTCTACAATAGGGGCTTCTGCTAGCATAGCTACATCAGTAAGGGATCACACCCCTGACTAACACTGCTATGCCAGCAGAAGTCTGCAGTGTAGACATGGCTATAGGGTAATTTATTTACAAAATGTACACACAAGTTCTGTTTCCTTAAAGGGAAGAGGTAACAAATGGCACACAGGCAGCACCGTGTATTGTAGAGTCCCGCTCCTCTGTCCCCAGAAGCTTCTGTCTCAAACCTCAGTCTCTCTCCAGGATCCCACACAAAACTAACTGCTTAACGAAATTGTGCCCACTGCCCTTTACCTCCCTCTGTCCCTGTTAGTGTCTCCACCCTGAACTGATCTCTCGTCTCTGATCTGTTCAGCTTTTTAAGAGCCCAAGCAGCTTGGACCACTGCTGATCTTTAACTTAGTATGTGTGATATGAAGTAGAGCCAAGAACACATTTCATCTTTAGGGAAAAGGTCTTTTTAGCTTTATGTACCAGGACATTTGGGTCCTGGCGTATCAGGTGGCTATCAGTGAGGCTCTGAAAACACATGAGTCTTTGAAGTCCCTTCTGAGAGTGGCCTCTATCTTTCCATCTACCAGGGCATTTGATAAGATATCCTTCCCTTAGGAAGAGATGCTAAGACACCATGTCCTTTGCCAGGGATGTTACTGCTACATCAGCCTCAGGGGAGCTAGAAAACCCTGTTAAGGTGCTAGAACCAAGTAGAATTTCAGGACTTAAATAGCCTTTTCCCCTTTTGTTGGGTGTTTCCCACTCCTTCCCCAATTACTTCAATGGAGCAACGTAGTAGGGGGATGGAAAGTTCTCTGTTTTGGATGAGTAATAGCTGTCCTTAGTTTTAGCTTAGTAAGGCTTTCTCTGGCTACATCTTGATGGTGTCTTCAACCTTCCTCTCCATGGTTTCAAACATGCCTGAAGGAAAGAACTTCTCATGCTGCTTTAAGTTTGGGTTTTTCTCAAAGCCAGGAGTTCTCCAAACAAAGCTCCTTCTTTGGAAGAGAAACTGGAGCTCATGGAAGATGAAGATCTAGGGTACTTTGTCCTTTGTATTTTCTGGTGTTTGGCTTCTTTAAAAATATATATATTCATTTTGCCTTTGGGAATGAAGTTTCATTCGGATTGGGGGCCCACTTTCCCATTGCACTTGGGGCTTTTGAGGTGTAGCTCATGTGAAGGGAAGGAGGGAGGGTTGAGCTTTTGCGCTTCTCATCCTTGAATATGTTATTGGAAAGGAAATGCAAAGAAGCATCCTCCTAAGGGACTGGATTCTCCTCTTTAAAGAAGGCTAGTTGGAAAATATGCCAGACTCCTTGCTCTTGACAATAACTCACTTAAGTGAACGGGAAGGAACTCTGGAATTTTTTTTTTTAAATAGACCGGACCAGTTGATTGTGAGAGGTGTTAAATTAATGAGCCCCCCTCAAGGTCTCCTCACAAATGAAGCACTCCTTGATTTTCAGTTTGTTCTCTTCGGTTTGCTCAGTATGATAGAACTCCGCAGGTTGTCCTGTTTCGGAGGGCGGGAATGACAAAAAGCACCCTGAAAATGTTTTGGTCCTCTAAGGGAGAAAGGGTGAGAGAAAGGTGAGATATTCTGCTTGCAGGTGTCCCAGAGTTATGAAACCTAGGATATTGGATAATGCAGGAGACTTCAACAACCAATTCTGTTTGCACTGCCAAAGGCAGAGAATCTGGGACAAGGGTGGAAGGAAGCACAGAGAAGTCACGTGTGACCTCTCTCTGGTATTTGCAGGAAGAGAGCTGAAGCCCAAGTGTCTCAGGAGGAGGGAGAAGTCAGGATTCAGAAGCTTCAAAACTGAATTATTTTCACTAATGGCAATTTCAGCATAATGCCTGCTTTACTCAAAAGTTTATTAAAATGATTACTCAGTGGATGAAAAGGCAATAGCTGCTCAGCAAGTCAGCTGTATCAGCGCTTATTAAATTACTTTAAATGGAACATCTAGAAGTGTGCTATAATGTTGCAATAATATGGTGCCTATTCTTAAAAAAAAAGTAATTAAGTAGCAAACTACAAAGACAACGGGGAAAAAGTTAATTAGGATACGCAACTAATTTCCCTTCCTAATGTATAAAAATCTCTACAGTAATGTGAGGAAAAAAGAATGCTGACATTTCTGAACTTTTACCAAAACAATGACTGGTTAAAGAGTTGTCAATTTCCTTGGCTCTGAGCAGGTTTAACGTCATACTCACTGGTTGGTTTGAAGATCTTCAATTTCTAGAATGACACCTTTTTCATGTAGTCTTGCTGCTGTGTACTTTAGTGATGTGTGCTTAAGTTTTTTGCTTCCCTTCTCTTCTACTTTTCCATCTAATTTAATTGACCTCCGAGAATTTCTGTAGAAGAGAAAAGTTTGTGGTTAATCCACCACCAAACACATTTCTCCTTCAGACTTATTTCTTTCCTCTTCTCCATAGTTCTTAGCAAAGGAACGGCTAACAGAGTTTAGTTCTTCCTTCACTCCTGTGTGTTCTTCTGAAGGCTCTCGTTAACTGTAACCAACTTTCACATAAAAAAATAAAAATTTAACAATAGAAAGAAACAAACTGGAGGAAAAAAGAAAAGGAACAGATCTGAGCATTACTGGAATTACTATTAGACAGAAAAAACAGGAGACATTTTGTCTGAATAATCTACATATTTTTGTAAAGATTTTCAGCTGCTGAAAACTTAAATTTTAGCAGCTGGTTATATTTAACTTATAGTAAGATGTAAAGTGATAGAAGTGACAACAGATTTTCTTTTTTTTAAAAAACAAAAAAACCCGAAGTCCTTCTCCCTTAAAGAACCCACAACTTATGTCAATAAAACTTTACATTGTGTACTCTTAGTTGTGGCTTTATCTCATGAGTAATGCAGTAATCCAGGAGTGAGTTATGCAGATCATCCCAGACAAGTGTCAAATACTTGCATCACAAAGCATATTTTAGCAAAGAAATATTTTAAAAAGTTAGTACTATTCTATATCCCTCCACCTTCAAGCAAGTTGCCTCAGAGTGAGGAGGAAAATAATAGTGATGCCCCAATGCAAAGTCGCACATGGAGCATGCACATGCGTACTCCCACTGGTAAACTCCAATTAAACTTTCTAATTTAAGACCAATAAATTGAAAACATACCTGTCAGACTTTTTTTTTTTTTTTTTTTTTTTTTTTTTTAAATAAAGGCTTTTTAAAAGGAGGCTTCAAAGAAATTTATTATCACTGTCTCCTTTTCGCTGTGTAGTTATTCAACAGTTAGTGACAACTCTGGTTCACTTTTTACATGTGAATTATACTCAAATTTTCAACTAAAGGTGAAGCCCTCCACTTACATCACTGGCATTTGGAACTCTCTTTAGACATTAAAAAGAAATCTTTCAACTCACTTTCTTGTTAAGTTGTCTAAGCAGGTTTTTATATAGGTGTTGTAATAATTTACTTGATCTTCATAAAATGCTGTCTTGGATTGAAGTGCAGACAGAGTTTGTTGGAGTTTCACTAATTCAGCTTTTCGATGATGTCGGTATCTTCTTTGATTTCGGATGTCCTAAGGTAAAAAGTTTTGAATTGAATTGTTTTATTGAATAATAAATTGATTTGAATTTTTAAAATAAAAGTTATTTCCTCACAAACCACCACCAAAATCTGTTCAATACTTCTATGACTGAATAGTAACTTATTGCTCACTCATTTACTGGGGAAAAACATGAATTATAATATTGCACTTGCTCATATTTCCCAGAAGTGGTTTTTTTAAAGTGCAGATACAAATCTTATGTGTACAAAGAATAGCATTTAGTTGTGCAAAATGGATAATGACATCCCTAACCCATTTATGTGCAATTTAGTCAGCTGCTTATAAAAGCATATTTCTTTTATCATTTATAATTATTTCTGCCTATTATGCTGAAGAGAGAGTCCATGTTTCAGCAAATAAACCATTATTCGATGACCATTGACTTATTTGAAGACCCAAAGAAGTCAAGAAAACTAGTTAAGAAAAATCTATAAAACCTTTATTTTGAATGGTATGTTATTTCTCCCAATACATTGATGCTACAGGTAGAGACTTAGTCAGCTTCTTCACTCCAGTGTATATAATTTACAAACAGTGGTGAGGACCGAGTAAATATGTCAGATTTTAAGAATCAGACAAATATTTGGGATAGGGTGAAATGCCATTGACAGTTCTGACTCAGTTCTAGGACACTGCAGAATATAAAGGACTTATCTATTCATGTGATGATTATTTTTAGGTCTTTAAAACACAATAAAAACTGTTACTTATAATAACTGTGGTTCTTCAAGATGTTGTACTTAGTGTGGATCCCACTGTAGGTGCGCATGTCCCTTGTGTGTACAATTGGAGTCTTGATTAGCAGTGCCTGGGGCCACACATGTTCTGTGCTTCCTCATGCTCCCATGCAAGGGCATAAAGGGCAGAACAGCCACAATCTTCCTCAGGGCCCCACAAGCAAAAGCCTGGGTTGCTAAGGACTCAAAGTTGAGTTTGAGAGCTGGTCATAGGACCCACACGGACTACATCTTGAAAAAAAAGACTGTTACTCACCTTTGCATAGAATCACAGGGTTAGAAGGGACCACAAGGGTCATCTAGTCCAGTGATTCTCAGCATTTTTTCATTTGTGGGCCCCTAAACATTTTTGAATGGAGGGGCAGACCCCTTTGGACATTTTAGACAGTCTGCAGACCTCTGGGGCCCACGGACCACAGGTTGAAAACCCCTGTTCTATAGTAATGACAACTTTCTGTGGATTCCTTAGAGATAGCCTGCCGAGGGGTCCATGGACCACAGGTTGAGAACCACTGATCTAGTTTACCCCCCTAACAACATGCAGGATTTCTCATCACTGTTGTTCAATATATATTGCATAGGTCCATTATGCTGTAGATGTGCACGCACTGGTGCTAGAGTGTTTTCCCCAGCAGTATCCATAAAGGCCCCACCCACTGCTAAACTCCTCATGCTCCAAAGCCAGGATATAAAGGCTGAAGCATCAGGGAAGGAAGGTGGGTTGTATAATGGACATATGCAACACATCTCAAAGAACAACAGTTATGAGAAGGTGAGTAACCATTTTGTCTTTTGAGTGCTTACATATGTCCATTACACTATTGGCGACTCCCAAGCTGATACTCCAGGAGGCAGGGCACAAAGTCTCATTGGAAGAGGGTCTGTAGGACCACTTTCCCAACATTTGCATTTTCCTGTGATGCAGCAGACTGAGTTATGCCTGGCAAATGTATAACTACAAAAGACCACTTTGCTGCTCTACAGAGGTCCATAACTGGGACATGTGCCACAAATGCTGCTGAGGTCAAACGAGCTCTGGTCTAGTGCACTGAGAGTCTGTCAGGAGACATTACTCCTTTGGCAGCACAACACATTGTAATGCAGCTGGTGATCCATTTTGAGAGCCTGTGAGTTGTCATCGGGTGGCCTCTCATACGTTCCGCATAAGATGAAAAACTGGAAAGACACCCCGAAAAAGGCTTTGTCCTACCTAGCTAAAAACACCAATGCGCGAATGTCCATGGTATGGAGCTGCTCCTCCTCCTTATGGATACGCAATTTTGGGAAGAAACCTGGTAGGCAGGTACACTAATTCAACTTAAAATTGGACACCATCTTCAAGAGGAATCTGTGGTTTGGTCTCAGCTGAACCTTGTCTTTGTAGAACACCGTAGGGTGGATTCATGACCAGTGCACTCAGATCTCCCACCCTCCTGGAAGAGATGATGGCTGCTAAGGTGATTACCTTTGCTGTCAGGTGTAGAAACAAGCACAATGGTAAAGGCTCAAAAAGAGGGTCCATAAGCACAGACACCACCAGATTTAAAGCCAGGAAAACGTTGCGGCTCTGACAAACATTCACACCATTCAGGAACCTGGTAGTGATTGGGTGAGCAAAGACCGTCTTTCCATCTATGTGAGGGTGAAATGCTGAGATGGCCACTAGAGTCACCCTAATAGAGCTAAGAGCTCTAGCCCTGACTCCTTAAGGAGCAAAATATAGTCCAGAATTGATTAAATCTTCATCTGAGTCAGGGCCACATTACCAGAGGCTGCTGAGATGGAAAAAACATTTTCATTAACTCAACTAAATAGCTTTTTTGGATGGCTGTCCGCTATTAAGGAGCGCATTCTAGACTGCAACTGAGCAATGTGCCTTTTCTGCATTAAACCATGCCGTAAGGTGCAGCACTTACAAGTCTGGGTGCAGCATCCACCCATGGCTGTGTGTCAGGAGGTCTCAGGTTACTGGCAACAAAGGTTTATGAGTGAACAGTTTGCAGAGGTTTGAATACCATGTCTGTCTCAGCCAGGCTGGAGCTATAAGAATAATACTGCCCTGATCTTGATTGAGCTTGAGAATGACCCTGGGAATAAGGGGTATTGGCAGGTATGCACAGAGGAGCTCTTTGTTTCTCAGAAACAGGAAAGCGTCTGATATTGACCCTGGGCTGTGACCCACCCTAGAACAGAAGCAGGAATACTTCCTGTTCCTTCGAGTTGCAAACAGATGTATGGACAGAACACACCAGTTAGAATGCTTGTGTTGAGCGACCATTAGTATTCAAAATTGAAGGACTTGCCCAGGCTAATTGCCAGGCCAGCCTGGCAGGTGTGATGCGTTGAGATTGACAAAGTTCTGAATGCACCAGTTCCACAACTTGACTGCCTCCTAACAGAGGCTGTCTGACATGGCACCCCCATGCTTGTTCACATAAAACACTGCTGTGGTGGAGCTGAAAAGTCTTGCCCTAAACGTGCATCAGGAACTGCCAATATTCACAGAATACTGCATGTAATTTGCGGACATTTATGTGTAACCCAGATGCACTCCCCAACCCACAGCTGAACCATCCATTACCAAAGTCATGATAGGGATAGGGAGAAAGAAAAGAACTCCCCTGCACAGGGAGTCTTGCCTCATGGCAGTACTTTGTCAGGGATGTACACCAGCTTGTCTGGATGATGAATCTGAGGGCAATAAACTGACTTGAGCCATGCCTGAAAATCTCTCAGGTACAGCCTGGCATTAGGGGTGGACTTATGTGAATGCTGCCATATCACTTAAAAGTCTGTGGGAATTCCTCACAGTGGTCTGAGGATGGTCATTGAGGAGTGCACAGAGTTCCCATATAGTATGAAATCTGGAATAAGGCAGGAAAGCCTGGCTGAGGTCAAATCCAAGACTGCCCTGATGAATGCAGAAGCAATAAAGTTGACTTTTCATTGTTCAATTTCAGGCCTAGGACATTGAACAGACCCAGGATCTGAGGGACCATGGCCCTGAGATCCGTGGCACGCATCACCATCCTGAAACTGAGGCGGTGTATGTATTTGTTCTGTTTACTCAGGTCTAGGATAGGACAAAGACCACCTTTCCTCTGCAGAAGAAGAAAATATGGGGAGCAGAAGCCTTTTCCCCTGAACTCTTGTGATACCTCTTCTATGGGTCCTAGATGAAGCAACAAGGCCATTTGGTTGCAATGTTAATGTGACAAGGGTCCCCTGCAACTTCCTTTATGTCATCTTTCAGTTCCTCCCTACTGTCCTGTAGGAGCTTGGTTAGGAAGAACTTCATCCTTCATGTAATACAGTTATATTTTGTGAATAGGGCCTGATAGTTCATGATATGGAGCTGTACTGAAGCAAAGGAATAAAACTTGCACCTGAAGAGATTCCATTTCTTAGAGTCTTCCTCTTTTGGGGTGCCCTTTGTAGTTCTGGATTTGTGTATAATACCAGTTTCACCAGGAACCCTGGGTTAGGTTAGCCATAAGGAATTCACAGCCTTGGCATGATGCTTGGTACCTTTTCTCAATCCTCTTGAATGTAGCAGGAAGAGCGGCCAAGGTCTGCCAAAGTCCCTTCACCAGCTAGTGTATATTGTTGTTAATGAGGAGGGCAATCCTGGTAGAGGTTGAGAAGTTCAGGATGTCAGAGTTTATGGGACTTTTCCCAGATTACTGAGGTTGTGATGTCCAGGGTCTGTGGGCCTGGGATTGAAAGGTCCTACAACACTTTAAAGTAGTCCAGTGCTAATGTTGTGGCTAGTGTTACTGCTTCATCTAGTGACAATGACGACTTCTGATGGAGAAAGAGGTTGATGGGGTTCTTCCTGTGTAGCCTCAACCTGTTTGTGGAGGTTATGTGTCTCTGGCATGGAAGGCCTGGCCATTGCTGCCACTGGGAAGTGAGATCTCTTCTTTTGTGATACATGAGAAGGGGATCTGCTCTGAGACATGCACACTGTACAGGCGTTGGCTGGGCTGAGGTTGATGAACACAGTGCCACTCGTGTTTTGCCTATGACGGGGAGCCACTGGGAGCCTCCGGCACCTTCTGTGAGGTTCTCCCCCTTCTTGACATTGTGACTCAATGGCTCAGGGACAGCAACAAGGAGTATATTTCCTCCAGTGGGGGTGCCATAGTGTACGTGACATCAGTGCCTGGGGAGGTGATGTCAATAGTGGTCTCTGTGTGGAGGATTCTCAGATGTGGATATCTACTCCTCTACCACTATGTACGTCAGCACTGTGACGAGTTCAACAGTGTGTTTGTAAGGCACGCAATGCCACCTATGCCAAGATCACTCCTTCCCTGTGCTAGCACCTCCCACGCTTGAAGCAACAGAGAACTTGGAGGATTTGTCTCTAGAGGGCTAGTATTTTGGTCCTTCCTTCCGAGGCACTCACTGGTTTCAGTCTTGCTACCACAGGTGGTAAGAGGGAACCGCGGGAGGGTTGCGACCGCATGAGAGCTCAAGGTAGTACAGGGTCCACACAGAGCCTGAAGGATGCTGCTATTCAAAGACTCCAACTGTACATGAGGCACATGGACTCCTACAGTGGGTTGTGCATCAGTTCATACTCAAAGGATAAAACTAGATTACTCTCTTAAAAGTATCCATCTCTCAACCTTGGATATTAATTATGTTGATTAAAAAAAAACAAACTAAAAGAGTGCCAGTCAAAGTGCCCTAACACAAATTAACAATTAAAAAATGTCAGCAACTTTAAAATGATCAATTCAGTCTGGGCTCAGCCAGCTACCTACAAAAAACTTCACACCCATTTGTCTAGGAAGCATTCCCTACACCTACTTCAAAAGCCCTCGTAAACAGATGTCTTCTGCAGCAGGCCTGGAAGGTCATCGGACCTGGACTATTTCAGAAAAGGGAGGGAGCAAGTTCCGGGATCTCACAGAGGATGCCCTGCCAGATGCCCCCTACCACACCTCTTGTAACAAGGAGGTTGCAGCTTGAGCACAACCTTCTGATTACAACTGTGGCAGCATGGGAGAGAGGCAATCCCTCAGTTACAGTATTAGAAAACATATCTGGCTATGCGTATTTGCAATCAACCAACCTTTTACCTTTTCAAAAAAGTGTTTCTCTCATGACAATAGCTGATGCAAATGAATATATTTTCACATTAACTACACTAAATGGACAATACAAGCAAGAATGGGGATTCTGATTTGGGTCAAGGTGGTTGGTTGCTACAAGTTTAACTCTTTATTGAGATAATGGAGAAAAAACACCCTCCTTTATGGTTTTTCATCATTGCTGCAGCTATTTTGTCTTATGTCAAAGGTATGTAAGGAAATCCTTTTTCTGACTGCTATTTTTATTTGGTTTCTTAACTTTTAAGCTCTGTAAAGATGAAACCAGTGATTACTCAAAACATTGTGCTTTGAAAAATTTGTTTAATTTTAAATGGAAAAAAAGTAGCTTACCCTCTCGCATTAGCACCTGCCATTTGCGGTGTATGTTTATCGATACCAATAAAAGAGCGACATACAAATCTCCATAGTATTGGAGATTGTCAGTTACTCTTCATCACTTGTGTAGTGTGGATAATAGAGGAAAAGTGCACACCCTTGTACGTTATTCAGCTCAAGCAATCATGTATTTAAGTATTTTAGCAACTAAATTTATTTCCTCACTTATTTTGACGGTCTAAATTTTTCTTTCTGAGATGGAATCATTATTTGCATACTGAGGTGACTCAGTTTGGTATTCTGTATGAGGATGTTTATCACATGTACATGTGCATATGGTGAAAGGGTAGGTGCATTTTTAGAAAACTTAAAAGAAAACAGCACATTCCAATTACCTTAGCAATCTCATTGATGATTTCTTGGTACTTATTTGCTGAAGACACTAATCCAGCCTGTTCCAATGTGCGAAGATTTCTTTGTATTTTCCTTTTTTTTTGTTCTATTGGTAGCTGCCCATCTTCAAGCATAGACTGACTGTGCTTCATTTTCTCAGGAGTTTTGGAATCTAAGATGGCACGTTTCTCTACCACTTTTAAGTGCTCGGATTCCTGGACAAAATATGGAAAAAAACAGTTGCTTACCTGTTCATAACAAATATATATAAAAAAAGTGTCCCAATGCTCTCACCTCTATGTAAAAGAGATAACTGAGAACTCAGAACAAGACTGTGTAAAATAAATGCTATGTTTATATCCATGTTGACTAAACTCTTAGCATGCCTCTTGAAGGCACCTTAAAGTAGGTCCATTATTAAGGCTACATTTTAATCACGGGTATTTTTAATAAAGGTCATGGGCAGTAAACAAAAATTCACAGCCGGTGACCTGCCTGTGACTTGTACTATCTACCCCTAACTAAAATGGGGGGGGGGGGCGAGGCGCGTCCGGAGGTGCCGTGGGAGTGGCCCAGGACACCCACTGGTGCTCGGGGAGGGGCTGGGTGGAAGTCCGCAGCCCAGGACCCCCACTGGTGGTGGGGGAAGGGTGCCAGGCGGCAGCTCACGGCTCAGTACCCTCGCTGGTGCATGGGGTGGGGGAGAAAGAGGATTGGCAGGGCTGACAGGCTCCCTACCCAGCTCTGCATGTCCCTGCAGCTCCTAGGGGGAGTGAAGGCCAAGGTGGCTCCCCACACTGCCCCTGCCACAAGCTCTGGCTCCGCAGCTCCCATTGGCCGGGAACCACAGCCAATAAGAGCTGCGAGGGCAGCGCTGCAAACATGGGCAGAGCCCCCCCTTCGGTAAGCACCGCCCTGCACCCCAATGCCCTGCCCCAAGCCCTGAGCCCCCTCCCACACCCATGCTGCCCCAGCAGCGGCCAGTGCTGCTGGCCCAGGTACTGCCTGATCTGCTGGGGCAGCCCCGAAGCCAGCCACACCAGTCACTGCAGAAGTCACGGAAAGTCATGGAATCCGTTACGGACACAGTGCATTATCCATTATTAATGAATTCGTAAATTTGTTAGCTGGGACATAGGAAATGTGTTTGAACTGCAGTCCCACGGACTGATCCAAAACCCATTCAAATCAGTGGAAAGACTCTTATGGACTTCAATAGGGGCCCACAGTCCTTAAAAGTGCCCTCCCCCCATTTGTTTTGTTTTAAAAGGTAACATTTTGGCTTTTCTTGACATCACTGATATAGCTTGTGCATCCACTAAATATTTCACGCTGCAACAGTTGAGAGAAGTCTGCAGAAGACAAGAGATTCCCACGCAATTCCCATACCAAGGAAGGCGACAGGCAGTTTTCCCACACGGTTGTTTGTTTATATTGCATAAACAAAGAAACTAAATGGGAAAATGCTTGAAATTAAGATCCTAGTTTTTTCTCATGAAATATGTAATAAGATAACTTACATTGGTGCATTTGATGGTATAAAAATCAAAGACTACAGACACTTTCATAAACTATGTTAAAAATAATTTCCTGGATACATGACAGTACAACTTCAATCTTACTCTAGGTGTTTTAGTATAAAAGATCAACATTTTCAAGTAGGAATAAGCCCTGTGATCTAAATGGGACTTTTTAGTAAGACCCGTGAAATAAAATAGCTATCTCTGAAGTAGTTTTTAAAACTGCATATTAATTTCTGATTTTAATTCCAAGTTATCCACATGAAAGAAAAAAAAGGAACCAAAATAAAGAACTGATTTCCTGATAGATCTGAAGAATTTTTTAAAAATATGTATTTTCATTTTATGATTTGTTATGATAAAAAAGAATATTTTTCTCCATTGTTAATGGTCAGAGAAATTTGTTACCTATTTTAAATACAGGACAAGGTATTAAGATATATTATATGAAGAGGAGAACATTTACCTGTTGTGCAGAAGCTGGTGTTTCTAAGATTTCTAAGAGTGTATCTCCTGGTTGCGTTCGTATCACATCAACTACAAGTCTTTTTGTCCTTTTCAGAGAAATAAACAATGGCTATTATAAAACAGCTGTCATAGGATGCATTTAGTTTCCTCATTTGTGACTCAGTTAAAAAAATTAAAGATCACACACACACACACTGTTGATATTTTTTCAAAGGTATTTTAGATTTCAGAGCTTCTATTAACAGCAGTATTAAACTAAATAATGGATTTTTGATATGTGCACATTTTTGTATCAAAGTTTATAGGCTTCTGTTCCCTTTATTATTTGGGAGATTCAATCATCATGGTGATAGATGCTATAATAAGAATCTAGATAGCTAAATACAGGTGCATTTGTATCACTTAACTTAGGACTGACAAAGTGAGAGATGGAAACACAGATCTTTCCAAAGTCTGACATATACATAAATCTTTTATGAGCCACCTGGATTTATACTGAATATTTAGAAACAAAGACATTTGCTGAACTTCAGAAGCAACATACAAATTAATAATGTGTATTACTGTGTACTGCTTAAAGAAAGAAGCATCTCTAGGAGCAGAGAACATGCAACATTTTCTTACGAGAAAAAAAAAAAATTCTAAACAAAAAGGAAATTGCTATGTCCTGATATTTAAAGTGGTGTTTTTTTGTGGTTGGCAGTGGTGAGCGGGAGCCGGTTCGCAGGAACCGGTTGTTAAATTTAGAAGCCCTTTCAGAACCGGTTGTTCCGAGACAACCGGTTCTAAAAGGGCTTTATTTAACAAAAGCTCCGGCAGCTGTCCACCCCGGCCCCAGCTCACTTCCCCCTCCTCCCCTGAACGCTCCGCCCCCCTTCTCCTCCCCCTCCCCTGCTTCCCACGAATCAGATGTTTGCGGGAAGCCTGAAACAAGCAGCAGGCACGCAGGTAAGCTAGGGCGCGGGGGAAGGGGAGGTGCGGCTGGCCCAGCCCGGCCGAGCGGCTCCCTCCAGCCTGGCTCCTGGTCCCAGCCAAGTGGCTCCCTCCGGCCTGGCACCCCCGGCCGAGCACCCACAGCCCCAGCCTGGTCCCGGCCCCAGCCAAGCGCCCCCGGCTCCGGCCCCGCGGATCCCTCCGGCCCAGCTCCTGGTCCCAGCCGAGCAGCCCCAGCCCGGTCCAGTGCCCCCGTCCCTGTCCCGTCCCCAGCCGAGCACCCCTGGGCCCCGCGGCGCCAGTGCCGGCCCCACGGCTCCAGCCCGGCTGCCCCTGGCCTGGCCCTCGCCCCGGTCCCGGCCGAGCGGCTCCAGGCAGCATGGTAAGGGGGCAGGGAGGGGGTGTTGGAAGAGGGCAGGGGAGTTTGGGGGGGGGGTGGATAGGGGTGGGGCGGTCAGAGGGCAGGGAATAGGGGGATTGAATGGGGGCAAGGGTCCCGGGGGAGCAGTCAGGAAGGAGCAGGGTTTGGATGGGGCGGCAGGGGGCAGTCAGGGGTAGGGGTTCCGGGGGGCCATCAGGAATGAGAGGAGGGGTTGGATGGGGCGGCAGGGATCCGTGTGTGTGTGTGTGTGTGTGTGTGTGTGTGTGTGTGTGTGTGTGTGTGTGTGTGTGTGTGTGTGTGTGTGTGTGTGTGAAGGAACGTGGGGGGTTGGATGGGGCAGGAGTCCCGGGGGGGCGGCCACAACCCCCTCGTGGGGTGAGGAGGAGGGAACCTGTTAATATTTTGGCAGCTCATCACTGGTGGTTGGGGTAAGAAGTTATCACAATTCCTGCTGTCTTTTCATTCCACAGTTATTCCAAGAACATCCTGTTACACAGCTCTACTACAACACAATACACTGTTACACAAACTAGGTACATCTCTTTACAAGCTAATAGCATAAGTAATACATAGAGATTAATGGATAAAGAGTAATGTATAGTATATGCCATGCTTCAAAGACAAAGAAAATGTAACAATAGGGTTTTTGAAAAAAGTCATTTTGAAATACGAGCAGTGAAACTTCTATGTTCAGTTGTTATTTGAGGACTTCTTTTTAATCTATGTAAACCACTGTCTTAATTTTCAAGACTAAACGTTTATATCCAACAAGAAATGGTGAGAAAAGATTTTATGGTCTTCTATTCTATTACTTTCATTCTTACTTGACACAAAACATTTGAGTTTGGATCAATTTTTTATTGATGTATTAGAAATTCATACATAAGGAAAAAGGCAATAACTCCAGAAATGTCAGTAAACTGAATTACCATATTCTGATGCATACATAGCTGGAGCAGGAAGTCTGCTCAACCTACTGGAGGCAAGGTAGCAATGTTCTATTCCCTCTGTCCATAGCTTCTCTTTACTGCATGTGACTGCTCAGACACACAGAATAGCTTCAGAGGGATTCATTCTGCCAGCTACTGCTCCTGAATTCACTCCAATATGCCAGTGAAGCAGAAGCTCTCTCAAAATGAGTTTGCCCTAGCTATACTCAATTCAAATTTGTCTCCTTCTGTAGCTGCCTTCTCCAACCTTTGGTGATCTTGCTAGAACTTATTTCAGCAGACAGAAATTTATTACAACTATTTTATGCACTCATTCAGGAAAGGGCTTAAGTACATGCTTAACATTGACTCAATGAGTCTTGGGTATGTGCTTAAATTCTTTTCTGAATCCAAATGCTTTTCTGCACTGGGGCCATAGTTAATGGACTCCAAGTGCTGTTTAGGAGGAGAATGAGGTGCACACAGGGTACAGCTGTATACAGAACATATCCATTTTTCTCCCCAGTCACAAGCAGAGGTGCTGTCCTGCGACCAGAATTGGGCAAAACTACCCCTGGATGAAGTTCTCCTTATGTACCGCTTTTTCATGCAAAAAGGTATGCATACAAAACACTGGTACAAGACAGCACCGAATATTGTCCTTTGAAGAAATGTATTTGCAATTTTTAAACTCGAAAGTCCCAAAGGTTTCCTTGAATTTGAATATTCTAAAGATATTTTTAAAAACTAAAATATTCTAATGAGTTTGATAGAAGAGATGCATCATTGAATTTGTAGAATATCTAGGAAAAGTTCATCATATACAGTATATCTGGTTGTATACCTAGACGCATACCATTTCAACATCAATTATTTAAATAATGGCAGAGTACACCTATGAAGTTTGCAGATGATACCAAGCTGGGAGGGGATGCAAGTGCTTTGGAAGATAGGATTAAAATTCAAAATGATCTGGACAAACTGCAGAAATGGTCTGAAATAAAATAGGGTGTAATTAATAAGGACAAATGCAAAGTACTCCACTTAAGAAGGAATAATCAGTTGCGCACATACAAAATGGGAAATGACTGCCTAGGAAGGTATACTGCGGAAAGAGATCTTGGGGTCATAGTGGATCACAAGCTAAATATGAGTCAACTGTGTAACACTGTTGCAAAAAAAGCAAACATGATTCTGGGATATAATTAGCAGGAGTGTTGTAAACAAGACACAAGAAGTAATTCTTCTGCTCTACTCCATGCTGATTAGGCCTCAACTGGAGTATTGTGTCCAATTCTGGGCACCACATTTCAGGAAAATGTGGACAAATTGGAAGAAGTCTAGAGAAGAGCAAAAAAATGATTAAGGTCTAACAAAGATGACCTATGAGGGAAGATGGAAAAAATTGGGTTTGTTTAGTCTGGAGAGGAGAAGACAGAGGGGACATGATAACAGTTTTCAAGTACATAAAAAGCTGTTACAAGGTGGAGGGAGAAAAATTATTCTTGTTAACCTCTGAGGATAAGACAAGAAGCAATGGGCTTAAATTGCAGTAACGGCGGTTTAGGTTAGACATCAGGAAAAACTTCCTGACTGTCTGGGGTGGTTAAGCACTGGAATAAATTGCCTAGGGAGTTTGTGGAATCTCCGTCGTTGGAGATTTTTAAGAGCAGGTTGGACAAATACCTGTCGGGGACGGTCTAGATAATACTTAGTCCTGCCATGAGTGCAGGAAACTGGACTAGATGACCTTGCGAGGTTTCTTCCAGTCCTACGATTCTATGGCAGTAACAAGTTTCTATGAATGTTCCTTTTAAGGCAGGAAAGCTAATTGTCAGCTGAGGTAAGTGTATTTTCATCTCTTGAACAAAAATACACTGGAAGTTTAATTCTACTTTTGGAAACCTGACACCTCCTTGGAAACTTATTAACAAAACCCTCATGTGTCATGCCAGATAAACTTTAAAACCACAATATGTTCCTCAGATTCTTTAGGTTTCTGAAGGGAAATTAACAACATATATGTATATTAAACTAAATGGAATGTGCAAGTCAGTATGAGAATTAACAAGAAAATCTGTCATTTACACACCCACACTGCCAGTCCATCAGATATTTAAAAATGTGAGTTTTCTTTCGACCTAGTTTCTAGAAATACTTAAGCATTCCATGCTCATGAAATTCCAATATACTTCACAAAGGAAACAGGACAAGAGGCAAGTTTAACTTCAACTCAGTTAAGGTTCAGTTAGAAATGATTAGAACCAGGCTCTCTCTCAGCATTGGATAAGAAACTGAATTCCAGGTGTACAGGGTAATTTTTGTAATACTGTACATAAGTTTTAAGCTACTTATAAGAACAGATCTAAGAGCATAAAGCTCAAAGTATAAGACTGAGGGATCCAGTCTTCTCTAATTTTCATGTAATTTTTAGTTGTGGAAATATTAAAAGAATAATGTTCTTCAATCACTTAAAGACTGAGTTAATGCTGATCAATATAGATACTTATTTTTACAGCTAGTTTACTTCCTTTCCTCTGTTTCAGTTACAACTAATGAGTTTTGCTTTTATTGACCATAAAGTACTTTTGTATTTAACTGGTGAAAGCGAGTTAGTTGAGGATTAGACCAGGTAAGAGAAAGGATGTTGGTAGGGAGGGCGAAGTCACTGGTCACCATGACAGGTGTGATGTCCTCCCGTTACAGAAGTTGGTCTGGGAGTCATTCTAGGTCACTGACGTCACCAAGTGGCATATTCAGTCTTGGTTTGGACACAGTTGTGTCTGGCAAAAAAAGTGATCCATGACTTTGCAACCTCCTGATTGGATTATTGAAATTAAAAGATACAGCATAGAATGCAGCTGCTAACTTCGTACTGACAGTTTTTAACGCACCCATTTTTAGTGGACATAAACTTGGAAGTATTATTTATTATAGTAGCTACTGAAGTGCGCAACCAGCTTGGGGCCCCATTGTGCTAGGCACTGTACAAACAGATAGAAAAAACAGACAGGCTGAGACGGGACACAGCCAAAGATGAAATGATTTGGCCAAGGTCACAGCAGGTGAACGGCAAAGCTAGGGCTAGAACCCAGGCCTTCAGCTCTGTGCCTTATCCACTAGGCAACACTCTCCCTCAAGGCAATGGAGAAACTAGTCTTGTTCAAGCAGAGCTTAAACAAGTCTTTAGTAATCAGAACTTCTTAAAGAGATTATACAAATTTATCATTTCACACATTCATGACCTTTATCTTAGTTTTAAAAAGCTACAGTTCACTAACTCCAAAAGAAGCTACTTCTAGAGAAATAAGTTAGATATTTTGGGAAATATATGCCCTAATTAGTGCATGAATATTGGAATATGAGCCCCCCAGGCCCAGATTGGTGTAGGTAAGAGGATTCTGAGCATTTTAGCAGCTCATCTTTTCAATTGTGTGAAGCGCAGTGTATTTCCACCATTGCAGTACTGTTATGAGAAGTGTGCGTGCCCTAGGAGTCATTTAACAAACACATAATCCAAACTAGAAGTTCCTGTAAACACTCACTGTCCAATTATGCACATAAACTGGTGGGTTAATATCTGTGGTTATCACGAATGCTATACACATGCGTTACTATTTTACAAAAGCACCAAACAATCAATATACATTTTGAAACTATCTCCCAATATGATTACTAAAACATACTTTTAAAGAGTGATGATTTAATATTCATAACAGCTTGCAGACGGTCAGCTACCTAAACTCATATTCACTATTGATATAGAGCAGATACAGCATGAAAGTTTCTCTAGGCTGCCCTACAAATGTACAAAAATCCAGTTTTGCAGGAATCATATTTAGTGAGATGTTTGAATGGGAATGAGGCAAAAAACTGTTCTTAGCACTAACTGATACCCTTATGGGTAGCTTCAATTGACACCCCAACTGGATGGCCAGTTTTCATAATTATGTCTATTCTAAAAGGTGCAAGAGTTATTGAACAAACATCCTAAGTCAGCTGTGATTATTTACAACTGAAACTGTAGTTCAACTCTGCATAAATCAATCAATTTGAAAAAGCTCTTTAAAGATCAGATTAGCAGAAACTGAGAAAACACTCTAACAAAGAAAGAGCATGAAATATAGATACTGAGAGATTGCAGGGAGAGCAAAACTTAAGCTTTAATTTAAATAATAGTTTCATGCCATCGATCCCAATTACAGAAGAAACTGGTTGCAAACAAAGAAAAAAAAAAGACAAACTGAAATAAAATGGTGGCACTACTAAGCCATATAGTAAATATCACCACTCACTCCAATCCCTTTCCTCATCCTTCAACTCTACATTGTCTATGTAAGCTTTAAGTTGCTCAGGGCTGAGACCTTGTCATTCTGTCTGTAAGTTGCCTACACACCGATGTCATATAAATAATACAAATGTGTTGAGATGTTCCTATACTCTTACCTAGTGTTTTGTTTTAGAAACTACAGAAGTCATGTAAGTAGCTTTACATCAAACTACATATGCAAAGTTACCCAAAAGGACCCCCGAAGTGTTTGAAAGTTACGTTTCAGATCAATAAGCATGAATAACTGCTGTACTGATGGCAAACCAATCCCTTTCCTTTTCATTTAAATCTTTATCTCCTGGACCATAAAACTGTATGATCAATGTGTGGGAAATTCTAGAGACAGTTCTCTCTACCAGCTAAATTGTAAGATTTGTTCAGGGAAAACACCCTTAAGGTTAAGAATTGTAGAGTGTGTGCTTGCAATTGTAAACACTGTGGTAAAATGACTTTCCTCCAAAGTAAAGCTTCAGTTGCCAGTCAATAAAGCTAAATTACTTTTCAGATTCAGTAAGTACATTAAAAATATTAACAGAGAGTCCTGTGGTACCTTTAAGACTAACAGATGTATCTGAGAACCCACGAAAGCTTATGCTCCAATACATCTGTTAGTCTTAAAGGTGCTACAGGACTCTGTTGCTTTTTACAGATCCAGACTAACACGGCTACCCCTCTGACATTAAAAATATTGGTGTTCAGTATGAGCACTGCTGAGTGAGATTGTAGCTGCACTATAGGCCTGCATAGAATGAGGTTTAATTTTAAAAGACTGTCTAGCCAGCCCACAGGTTGTGAAGAAAAGTGTGAAAATAGCTGTTTTAGAAAGTTAGCACTTGCATCCATTTTCAATAGTAAAAAGAGATATTGAACAACTCATAATTTGCAGGTAGGTTAAATGTGAATATATCCAATGAAATAGGGATGAGGTTAATTTAAAAATAAAAATAGCTATGCAGAACTTTTGATATAATGCACTTGCCTACAGGTTTTACCAATAGTATTTTTCAACCATCTGAAGAAAAAGGAAGCCAGTGAATATTATTCTCTCCCCCTGGGTAAGTCATGCAATGTTTGTGAGCTAAGAGGACAGTAACATCCTGTACAAACACTGGTCAGACAAACATTTCCAAGTGTTTTCAATTTAGAGGAAGGAGGGCAGAGTTGGATTTGCCTTCCAGTCTAGACAGCAACTCATCTTGAATTATGGAAAAGATCATGTGTTAGGACAGTATCTATTTCACAGTGTGCAATAATGCAAGTAGCCATAACTTCGTAAGAGATAAAATATCGATGTTTTACAAAGTTTGTTTCAGACTTCGAAAGATTTTGGATGGGGTGGAGACTTGACTGGTCTATTTGATACAGATCCTTCTCTTTTCAGGTCAATAGTCTGAATCTAAGCTAGGTCCATATGACCTAAACTAATAATCATTTGATGGCCTATGTGAAATGTGCTGATAGTTTTTCTGACACCCATATAATGAGCTTGCTAAGGAAATTTAATACATCAGAAACATGCTCATTTCTACATTTCTAATTGATAGGAGTTAAAATTCTTATTTCTTAATTAAAAGTTAGTTTAATTATCTGTTACAATGCTAAGGATATTACAAACTGGAAAAGAGCCCAAACCACTGATGACAAAAGGCTTACGTTACTCCTGAAAAACAAGTTAATCTTTGTGTGACGCACATCAGCAATATTATAAAACAGAACCTTCTTAATACAAGAAAACAACGTACACAGAACAAACTAAATTCTAATGAATGAGGAAAATTTGTCCTAACATGTCAAACTTCAAAAGAACATTAAACCTTTCAAATGTTACTTTTCATTTAATGAAATCCAACAATATTAAATCTTTAAGCATCAAAAGGCATTTCATCACCTCCGCTCCCCCGCCCCCAAAAAGAGGAGGTAAAAATCATAATGAATTAGAGGTACAATCTAACTATATACACATCTTACTGTTGTATTCATGCTTTAAATTGTTTTCTCACTGTTTCCCTCTTGCCAGGTCATACTTCACTCAAGTCTTGGTTATTATGTCATGAGCAACCTCTGCAGCCAATGGCAAAGGGAGGAGAGACAGTCCAGATGTGGTCCACACTAAGTGGGTTTGTAATTCCCCGATCTAAATAAGTGTGTTGTGTTTTTCAGAGCACCACTATTCCTATTAACATTAATAGAAGTTGTGGGTGCTTAGCACCTCTGAAAATCAAGAAACTTATCTAGGTGTCCAAATAAGGATTTAGAGTTGGGATTTTCATATGCGCCTAAGTGACTTAGAAGCACCAATCTCATTCACTTCCAAGAGGATTTGTGATCTTAAGTCACTTGGGTGTCTAAAGTAGATTTTCCAAAAGCACTGAAGTTTGAAAACAGCGGTTTAAGTCTTAACTAGCCTTGGAGTTTTGCCAGAATTACATCCCAAACTCTTAGGGGGCAAATTTCATGCTGAATTTGGCCTTAAGTTTTGATTATAACACTATCTTTGACCTCATGCTGCGTTGCCAAGGAGGTTGCACAAGGTACGAGTCAGCACAGGATTTGGCTAGTGGCTGGCAAAGCATCGGACTGTCTTTACATTAACCAAAAGGCCCAAGCTATGGGCTTAACTATTTGTAGACCGCCAGTCAAATGAATGGTTGTGGGGGGGCATGCAGTCTGAAAAACACTTTTTTTTAAAATTTCCAGTTAGAACACTAAAGTAATTACAAACCTGAATAAAGTTATAAAGTTAGTTTACATTACTGGTATTGCTTGTTTTAACAAAAACATTGCCCAGAAGATATATATTTAATGAACAAACCGTACTTTATCATCAACCCTTTGAGATCTTGATCTTCACCTTCCTGTAACTCATATTTGCTGGTCAAAGAGAGTGAAATCTCTGTCTTTGCAAGCTGACTCAATGTGTTTTCCTTGTTAGGATCATTGGGATCAACAGCTCCTTCCCCTGTAGGAAAAAATATGGCTCTTATTCTGCCAGTTCACTGACATGTGACAAGAACTGGAGCATGAACCAGAATCCTGGGAAACATGTTAAAGGAAACAGAAAACTATTCAAAGATCTATCCACATGTACTATATCTAGACAAATAACTTTTTTTTATGGCTGAAGAAAATTTTTGAATTAAACACAATCAATACCTTCCCTCCATTTAGAAACAGGAAAATTGTAGTATTTTGTATTTTCTGAAAATATCCAATAGAAGTTACCTATCTATATATCTAGGCAAAGATTTTTGAAATACTAAAACCTGTGATTTTTGCCACCTTAAATCAGATTTTTCTTTCAAGACAGTTATCCAGATAGGGCTCAAATATATGTGTTTCTTTACCAAAGAAGTTGTGCAGTTATTTAACTTCCATAATCAGGAAAAAAATTAAAATAATAAAAATAGAACTGTGGTAGGGTAATCATTACTGATAGGTTTCAGAGTAGCAGCCGTGTTAGTCTGTATCCGCAAAAAGAACAGGAGTACTTGTGGCACCTTAGAGACTAACAAATTTGTTAGTCTCTAAGGTGCCACAAGCACTCCTGTTCTCATTACTGATAGTGTTCCTATTATTAACTTGTTTCTGAGGCACCCAAAATATGCTAGACATTTTCTAAACAAAGGTGGTGTGATCCCTGCACTAATATTAATAGTTCTATTCATCTTCTTCTAGCCTTAGTCCCATCTATGTTGGGTCAGCTCTTTGTGTCCTTCTCCATTCCAGTCTGCCTTGAGGCAGTTCCTTGGAAACTCCACAGATGATCAAACCTTTTTATACAGCATCCATCCATCTAGCATCCCAACCCTTTTCTTATCCTCCATTTTTAAGTTGAACACCCTGTTTCCTGTATATTCTTCTGATCTTCTTTTCATGTGATCAAACCATCTAAGCCTGGATTCCCTCAGCTTTCCTATAATTGGTCTCACCGTCACACTTCCCCTAATGTGTTTGTTCTGATGGTCCATCCTTGTAACTCCAAGCAACAATTTTAACATTTTAATTTCCATCGTATTCAAGATCCGCTCCTATCTCTTCTTTGGTGCTGAGCATTCAGAGCTATACAAAAAGCACAGGCCTAATAATTACTGTACAGATCTTTGCCTATCAAACAGAAAAGTTTCTCCTAACTCCTACTGCATATCACTTCACTCACTTGTCTCCATGTAGTCCATGACGTTCCTATTCTGCTTTGTCACTGAGTTCACTATTACCCTGTACTATTGAACCTAGGAACTAGAACTTCTATACCTTTGCTAGTGGCTGGCCCCCCAGACTTACAGTCTCATTGCCTTCCTGAAAGTTATCATTGAATCTACAGACTTTCTGCTGATTTTCATGCCATTTGTTTCAAGTATGCATTTCCATCTCACTACATTTTCCACTTCCTCTCTGCTCTCTCCCACAAGCACATCATCTGCAAAAAGCATGCATCAGCATGCCACTCTGAATGTTTTCTGTAACCGCATCAAGCACCATGGTGAACAAAAAGAGGCTTGGTGTAGAGTCTCAATGCACTCTGACTCTTAACTGAAATGGTTCAATTACTTCACATGACTTTTTAAACTGTGGTAGCAGCACCCGCATACATGTCCTGGATGAGTCTGATAGCTTTCAGATATCTGTTTCATCCTCTTAAACAACTATATGACTTTTTTCAGAACATGCTCTTAAGCCTTCTCAAGACCTCTTTTCTCTATTTTTCCACTAGCAATCATAATGTAAAGATAGCATCCACCATTGATTTGTCTGGCACAAATCCAAACTCATTGTTACGGACTTACTTCTCTTCATAGCCTCTTATCAATAATCAGACTGAATTTGCTTTTAGAAAATTTTCCAGTATGTTCATTGGTGTATCACATCCTTTGCCTGTTTCACTATTCTATAGAGGACTACTTCTCAAAATTAAAGTCGGTCTACTTTTATGGAAATTTGGTTTGCACAGCCCCTTCCATACATTCAGTCAGGTTATTTAAATATGTGATAGTACTCTATTCAATTACAGAGCGCTAGATGTTTCTGCTGAAATTGTTGATGTTGGAGAGTTAAATGATATCATTATGCTCCAGAATAAATACCCATTGTGAGTAGTTCATACCTCTCAGAGCTACTGTGGACTCTGGGAGACCGCTCTCCTTTGATTCTCATTTTAGAATATCTTTTCAGTTATAATAGCTGCAAAAATCATTTTAGGAAAAAGTCTTAAATTCTGCAGACACTGAAGAGGCCAAACAAGTACCCCCCCCCCATATACCAGTTTAGGGCCAGTCCCTGGATTACTATCACGAACAGACCAAAGGGGGTGGGGTGGGGGGTGGGGGGAAAGGGGAAGACAGAGAGAAAGAGAAAACTTACCAAGGAAAGACTCCACATCAGGAACAGCCCCTAGCCCCTCCAGCAATTCATTCAGTAGGTCATTCTGCTCAGGAGCAATGGCATCCTGGTGTTCTAACAGCAGCTATAAACAAGTGCAAACAAAATGATTATCAGCAAAACCACTGAAATACTCCACTTCTCCAAGTGGTGCGATAGACTCACAAATAGAATGCTCAAAATAAAGTCTTCAGAGCCACAGTGGGCTTACAGCATGAATAAGGACTATGGAGGACTGAAGGAAAGAAAGTGCTTGCTTACAGGCTGTGGTTTCAAGACTGATAGTTCTATTTCCCAGTCTGATGGTTGGCTCACCCTTGGATCAATATTAGAATGCAAGCAAATATACACAAACCGAAGGGAGTGAGTCCTCAAAATATTAACACACATGGGGAAAAGCTCCAATTTAGCAGCTGCTTAAAACGATTAACAAAACATCACCGCTAAACAGAACCAGAATTGGCACTTCACTTGACAGTCTCAGAGACCAAGGAATAAGGCCTCTGATCAGCACGACACTTAAGCATATGCTGAAGTGCTTTGTTGGATCAGGACCTTAATGGACAAGGGGACTGAACTGTCTTCTTCATAATTGTGACCTCATCATAGCAGGGTTTATTCACACCATGCTATGCAGAATGAGGAGGCTCACGCTGCTGCTGTCCTTTTTATTTTTTTGTTTGCTGTATTTTTTTTAAATATAGGATTTCCTACTCCTGTGGTATCAATTTGCTACTTTTCCAATATGCTCCTATTGCCAGTATCAGTGATTTTCTTGGCACCAAGATAACAGGAAGTACAAACTCTATTAATAATACAACTTGTATTGCAGCTGTGCACACCTCCAAGGAGGAATAGTTCCGCTGTCCATAAAAAGCCTCTGAGAACAAACTTGTATATGCTGCATTATAAAAAAACACGAATGGTATGGGCCTGAAGAATGAGTTTCCTGTAATTAGACTGCTTGTTTCTGTACCTATCACTAGCATTTACTTCAGGAAGCAAGTGGCACTGTGCAGAGTTTGATAACAGTTTGTGTTTGCTAGTTCCCAAGGTCTGTTTTCCACATAAACAGGATTCTTACTATGGAAGTCTGTTTTAAGGTTATGGTGCCCATGGCCACCAGTTTAAATTGAATTTAAATACAAGTGGAGTAAAACATATGCTATATTTACAGATTTCAGAACTCTGATAGTTTAGAGAGTGAAAAGCCTATTCAAATCAAAAGCTGTGTTCACTGAAATATAGAGGCAGCTAAAAAACTTCATATCTGGGAAATCAAAGGCACATTAAAGATTCTGGGGGAGACATTCAAAGACACAAATGGCAGTTTGGTGCATAACATTTTGTTTTTGAAAATTTCCCTCAGTCTCATCTACATGAGTGCCCTGGCATTATATTTTATATAGTGTATGCTGTGCATGTATACATGCGTACACTGAAATTGCAAATTTAAGACATACAGAAATTTAGGATCTTTAGATATAAAGCTGCCTTGTTTCAAGTCTTAACTACTTCCTCCATACACATATGAACTACATGAAATCTTGGAGGAAAAGACTGTCCCCTTTGACTAGTGTTCTATCGCATGACAAGTAATTTATATCAAAAGTGTTCAGTTAATCCTGATGAAGTTCAGAACACACTAAACCAGATTACACACAAAGTGACAATGTGACAATGTGTCATAATCATTTGCACCATCTGAGATTCAGCTTCTAAGTCACAAACTTGACAATAGCATAGCAGGAGTTGAATATCATGCTGGACACCTAAATGAAACAAGTTAAGTGTTGACAAACAGATAGGAAATGAAACAAATACATCCTCAATTCAGACTTGAAGTAGCAGTTGTCTTTAATCTAGCAAACACTATGTTTCCTGGTAGGCTTAGCCATTAGTTCTTGCATGAGTAAGGTTAATTTTTAACTCACTGTCTTGGGAGTGAAGTATTCCATATTTTTAAAAGAATATCCATGATTTAACATTTCTGGGTTTTGCACGTTAGTGGATGACTGGTAGTATACTAGCTGTGGAAGGACCATATGGTATACATCTAAATTATGTCCTAGTGAATCACACTATAAACTGCAGTTTCTGCATTTCATCTGTTCCTTATCCAGAATAAACATACTTGCAGGATACCACTGCCCTCTAAATCACACTCTTACATCTGCTTCCAGCCAAACACATGATGGAATACCAAAGTCATAAAATGTACAAGATTTTACTTTATCTCAAAGTCACACTAACTCTTAAAAGAACAACAAGTCCCCTTTCTTACCAAGAGGAAGTTTGTAATTCAAATAAACTACGAATGGTTCATGACTACTATATGCCAATAAGAAGTTCTGCATTTTTTTTCCTTTTCAGTTAAATGCTCTGAAAGAAAAAAAATACTTTACATTTTATTGTCAGATTCTTATTTTGGTTAACACTTTGTTTCCAAACTATTGTCTCTACCATTCCCATTGGGGCTAATGGGGTAGAAATGCAATTCTCTCCTGCACCACACAGTACAAGTTACAATAAATGTTAAGAAAAGTTTGGTTCTAAGGTTATTCCATATACTTGGACATTGAGATGATCTTCTACTTGGACAAGAGACTATCAGAAAGGAAGAGTAAAGGAATTCCTTCATGGCATTTTAGGAAAGCCAATACAGAACACCACAGTTATTCTGTGATTTTATGGAAAAATTACTCATTTCCCAAAAAGTGATTTGAGAAATTTCCCACGAACAGATTAAACAGTAGTTGTTTAGCTAGTTTCTTTCCATTTACTTACTGAGTGGGTATTGATGATTTCTTCAATGGAGATGTATATGACAGGTTTGCTGAGGGTTACCATATCAGAGTACTCATCAATATTGAATTTCTCCTCTGGCTCAGGAACATCACATGCTGTCTGAAAAAAATTCCTAAGAAAGTAGTAAGATGAGAAAGATAAGTTAAATAATTATACAATAAGAAAAACATGTTTTAGCTAACTGTAGAGAATTGGAATAAGCTTCTTGTTTGAAATGCAGGCTATATGAATATTTCTGCTACAATCTATTAAAGCTGCATAGGAATGCCAGGGTACAAATTGTAAGCAGCATGTCACAATGTAAACAGGAGTGCTTAAACGTTACCTGTCCCTAGAGAGACCAGCAGGTTTATTTCTTCAAAATAAGATTTTTCCCTTTCAGCTACAAAGTTGTAAGCAAGATTTATTTGGAACCTTTTTAAAGATGTTCTGAGGGATCTAGTCTAGAATCTGGATTAAAAATAATCCTCCAGAAGATATAAAGGAAAGATGCTTTGCATCAATGGTTACACTCATTGTATGAAGGCAGCTCATAAGATTGTCAAAGTTTAGGAGCAGTAATTAAATCTCATGCACACTAATACAGGCTGTCTGAATGATACAGGGCAGTCAGAGGTGTTTAAATTTAACATATTTAAAGTCCCTGCATCGCTCCACTGCAATGTTTAACTGTTTGGTGCCCAGGAACACTGTGCAAAATAGAAGGATATCTGGCAAGATTATGGGATTGTTACAGTGTATGAATACTAGGGGAAAATACACAAAAGGTGTTAACACAAAGTGTTACTATGACTATACCACTATCTATATCTAGACAGACAGAAGCCATCCAGTGTTTCAGAAGCAGGAATCAGTTTCTCAGCATTTTTATTGATAACTAAGAAAGGTATTGCAGAGATAATGGAAAAATCTCTCATCTCACACTTCGTAACAGAGCAGATGCTAACCCTCTCAGGTTAGCATCCTCCGTGGAGACATATTACCAATTTTCAGCAAAAAGTTAATTTAATGAGATATCGGATTCTTCTTTTTGTAAAGTTCAGAGCCAAATTAAACACAACAAGCAGGTCTTCCTCCTCTTTGTTTTTGTTATTAATTAATAAAATGACTAAACTGCGTTAGTATCCTTGCTCATGTATGGCCTCTAAATGAAGGTTATAAGAGTAGTCCTCATTAAAAAGATGTTTTCTTTTTCATATAGAAGAGACCCTTCTAAAAGGAATAATTAATGTACATTTGAAATGTTCTGCTGTCTCATGATAATTCTATGATCATAACCACCCAAAAAAGCTACAAGGTAAAGAGCATAAATTTCAAACAACTTCCTTGCAACACAGAAGGTCTGGATTTTCCCGAGAAACTTTTTAGCAAAATATTTAAATTGTCACTTCCTACAATTGTTTCTCTCAGCTGAGATGGCTAAAGTTAAAAAAAAAAAAAAAAAAAAGACAGCTCTTCCTGGCTGGGAAATAGTTTACATTTACAGAGGCGTAATCTCAGCCACCAGACTGAAAAACGATCAGCTGTTCTGCTTACTTAAAGCAAGCATTAGTGTGTATTATACAATGAAATGCTCCATTAGACTCACATACTTAATTTTGCATTAAAAATTCCTATTTGGATGACTGAATACTGCTGAGCAATACTAAAATTACTTGCTAAACAATAGTACTCAACTGGAAATACAGCACGTTATTTTCCCATTACAGAACAAGGCAGAGCGATTTCTATATGAAGGATTATTCATTGAATTATAGTCAGGTAAATAGAGTAGGTCTACCTTATCCACCCCCAAACGGTTTACATCGAATAAACATTTGCATGAGGTTTTCACACCTGAACTTCTGATACGTCTGCGACAGGTAAGTATTCATAGATGAAAGATGCGCACTCTCTCCTTCAAAGAGTTTGTTAGAAGCAGCGTGCTGAAGGACTTTCGCCACACACCCTAAATTCCTCCTCTGGTCAGAGTGTATCTGGCCTCCAGCTGTCATGTCAATTATATCAAAACCATCAGGAGCAACAATGGCCGGGTTCATGTAGCGATAGTATAGGAGGTTTCCAACAATCTATAGGAGAAATACTTTGAGAATTTTTTTCTTCCCTGATGTACACTTTATTACATTCTTAGAAAGCCCACCAAAAACTACACATGTCCTGGTTTAGATTCTAAGAAATCATTAACTAAGAGGTGGTAGAGAGCAATCTGTGAAAACAACTTCTGACGAAAGTATTATCTAGTTAGCTAACTGGAAAAGTCTAGTGATCCCACAGAGATAAAAAAAAGATGTTATTTAGTAACGGGCACTTACACCAGGAGTATATTTATAACAACTGGTTTTAAAAAACAAAAACAAACCAACCCCCCCCCCCTCCCCACCAAACAGGAAAAGAGTGCCATCTCCCTCCAAGATTTCTCATTTCATCCGAATTTTGGCCAGGTCTAATTTTTAAAAATCACATTTTTAAAAAAATGTTTAAATATCTGAAATTTTGGATGCATACATCAAGTTATAATAAATCCTATTATCATTCAAATAAGTTTTCCATTACTATCCTGTTTCAGCTGAATCAGAAATACTGAGGATAGACATTTGTAAAATTTGTACTTTCTATCCAACCTAAAAGCAGGAAGTGCAGAAAGAATTTTTTTTAAAGTTTACATATTATTTAATTTCAAAAATAAGAGGTTCCATTCTCTTTGAGCTGGCTGTAATCTTTATCCCAAACTTCTAGCCCATCCCAAATATTTTGAGTTTTTTTTTTTTTTTTTTTTTTTTTTTTTTTTTTTTAAAGTGGCCTGATAAATTCTACGTTTATCATTAGAACTGGGCAGGAAAGTTTTCCTGTCCTGTGAATATTTGGGAATTCAGAAGATTTGCCCATTCAGCACTGTGATGAAACTGAGAACTTTTGCAGTTTTTTTGAGGAAAAAACCTGGATGGGCAGTAGAGAGACCAACCAGGCCCAAACCAGTCAATGACCCAAGGATCAGGGCACTCACATGGGATGTGAGAAATCTGGATTCATGTTCATACTCTGCCCAATCTGGAACAGGGACTTGAACCAGGGTCTCCCAAAACCCAGGTGAATGCCTTGGACACTGGGCTATTGGTTGGTTTTCAGAAACTGCCTCTTCTGTTATATTAGAGTACCAGGTACTAAGCTGACCCAAGAGTTGAATTCCTGTGGGTGAGAAGTGAAGGACTCCTGACATCTGGTACTTACTTCCTTTGCTAGTTTGCCATAGCCCATGCCTCATCACTCAATGGAATGTTTGGCTTTTGAATTTAAGGGTTTTCAAATGATGAGCTGTGCTGGTCAGCCGGCAGGGTAGAGGTGCCTTGTGGTGGAATCAGTTCACTACCCATTTAAGGGTAGTTGTCAGAGAAGTTTTAAAATGATGTAAATTTATAGTGATCCCCAGGCACTGTGGTGATGGGCACCAAAGAAATTCTTGTAAACAGTGTTTATTGTAAACAATATTAGCTGTATTGTTTATTATTACATAAAAGCAGAATAAACTTCGCTGTGGAGATTAAAATTCTCAAAATGGCTCCAGACAAGAATTGTAACACAAAAATAATGTCTTTTGAAGGATACTAAAAAAATCCTCAAAGTAATTCTGGATCCATTACAATTCAATTTTTTAAAATGCAACACAGATATTGGCAACTGTACTGAGATGCAAATATATTTAATTAAAGCACGATGTGAGCCCTGTAGTTATGTGGCAGGCACACAGAATGACTTCACGTTGCCTTTTGCAGAATACAATGGTTCTGACAGATTAAGGGAAGGGCACTGTGCCAGGAACATTCTGCATCACTTGACAGCACACATGCTCCAGTCTAGACAAATGTCACATTCCCACAACATTTATAAGCATCTTAAACAAGTGTAGTGGATGGATTAATTCACCGTTTGCTCTTATAACTCTGCCCAATTGTATTTATAGTATTAAAAAAAACATTTGAAGTAATTTCACCTTAGAGTTAAAATTGAAAAACCAGAGTCATATTCTTCATGTAAGATAAGTATTGAAGCAAAATCATGCAATCAAATATTCCTAGCTTCCTATAAAGTACCACCGAGCTGATTTTCAATGGTGCTGGCCCATTGACTTCTATAAGTGCTACAGATGCTCGGCAACATTGACTATATTTTCCAAGGCAGGCCATATTAACACATGGAATTCCTTTCATCTTCACCCCCAGAAGTTTCTGTAAATACAAGTATCAGAGGGGTAGCCGTGTTAGTCTGGATCTGTAAAAAGCAACAGAGAGTCCTGTGGCACCTTTAAGAGTAACAGATGTATTGGAGCATAAGCTTTCATGGGCGAATACCCACTTCGTCAGATGCATGTCATGTCATGCGTCTGACGAAGTGGGTATTCACCCACAAAAGCTTATGCTCCAATACATCTGTTACTCTTAAAGGTGCCACAGGACTCTCTGTTGCTTTTGTAAATACAAGTGTTAACAATTCTGTAGAAAGCTTATATGCAATAAATCTTGCTTTTGGCATAAGCAGAAAGAACAAGCTGCTGACAGATCACCTCACAAATCTACCTTTAATAGTTCATCTTCTGTTGCATCTGGGAATTTCTCATGGAGCGAGTTCTTCAGAACTTTGGCTATATACCTCATTCCGTAACTACATATAGAACAGATGAAAAAGGAAAATAATGGAAAGACTTAGATGAAACAAACAAATCATTCCATTCAATCAAGATACTGCATTTTCACAGACTAACCATTTACACACAAAACAAGATGATAATGAAAAAAAAAAATATAAGGGTTTACATTACAGATGCTCACTAGGTTTTATATCATATTTTGAATATGTGATATGGAGGAACTGTTCCCTCTGTTGGAGAATTGCTATTATAAAGACATGTACCGCAGATAATATCAAGGCAGTATAGATGGCTATTTATACTGAATCCTGCATCAAATGTTATTGTACAAATGAACTGAATTTATGGGACTTGTAATTTGGCACTTACGGCATCATACTGAGCGATGAGAATATGGACACAAGGACTTTATCAGTTACTGTTCTCAAGCTTTGAATGGAGGACTCCAGTCTATTTACCACTTCCGGATGTTCTAATGCTTGTTCAGTTGTTACATCGTATGGCAATTTACTGCAAACGCAAGAGAGGTATTTACTGGGCTAAAGTAAACTGTGTACTATGAAATTACAAACAACATTCATTAAAAACTAAGTTTGTTTAATGCTATACAGTCTCAGCTACTTATTTCGTGTATATTTCAGAGAACACATAAAATCAAGTGACTTAATAAAAAAGAATTCATTTGAAGAATTGGTTTTAACAGAAACAAAAACCCCACCAATATTATCAGTTCATTTTTTTAAAATGAAAAAAAACAAACAAACAAACAAACAAAAAAACATGGAAGTGATATGAACTGTCCTCTTCCAGATACAAAGAGGAAAACATCTACAGTAACTCCTCACTTAACGTTGTAGTTGTGGTCCTGAAAAATGTGACTTTATGCGAAACAATGTAAAGCGAATCCAATTTCCCCATAAGAATCAATGTAAAAAGGGGCGTGGGGGTTAGATGCCAGAGAATTTTTTTTCGCCAGACAAAAAGACATTATATACACATACAGTATAAGTTTTAAAGAATTTTAAACAAACAGTTTAATATTGTAACATCAATGAATAATTGTGAAGCTTGGTTGAGGTGGGTGGAATATTTCCCAGGGAATGCCTTGCTGCTAAATGATGAACTAGCAATCGGCTGAGCCCTCAAGGGATAATACGCTATTGTTAATGTAGCCTCACACTCTACAAGGCAGCACGGACTGAGGCAGGAGGGAGGAAACATAACAGATGCAGGGCAGTAGCTGCAAACTCTTCCCTGCAAAAACTGAACATGATGAACCCACGCTATCCAGCTGGAGCGCACCATTCCCTCCTCCTGACAGCACATGCACGGCTGCACAGGTGCTGACTTTCCAAAGTGCTGGGGGGTACATGCATGACAGAGAGAGAAACACGGACGTGCATTGCCCCTTTAAGTACACTGACCCCACTTCAAGTACGTTGCCCTTTTAAGCAGATCAGCCACTTCAGACAGGACGCAACAGCTTCCAGCAAGCTCCTTCCTTTCTGTCCCACTCCTCCGCTGGAGAGAGGGTACAGAGGGGGGGCAGGAGCAGGGGGACATCCTGATATCAGCACCCCTCTCCCCCACCAAGCAGGAAGCTCCAGGGAGTAGCTCCAAGGCCAGGAGCAGCACGGCAGTGGGGGGGAGGGACAGCTGAACTGCTGCTGGGCAGCTGCCGAGCCACATACCTTACTGGGAATTTAGGGGATCTGATGGGGGGGGAGAGCTGCCACCCCCCTGATTCTAATCCCCACAAGGAGGGGCTGCTCTTCCAGAGAATCCTGCAAACAGTGGACAAAGCAGGCAGCTGACAAATGATGTTATAAGGGAGCATTGCGCAACTTTAAATGAGCTTGTTCCCTAATAGATCAGCAACTTAACAACAAAACAACGTTAACCGGGACAACGTTAAGTGAGGAGTTACTGTATTATTATTCTAGTGTGAGGGTTCTTGTGTACTAGCTTGTGTGCTGAGAGGAAGGATAGACCAGAGGTTAGGGCTTGGGAGACCAGGTTCAGTTCCCTGCTCAGTCACAGAGTTCCCTTGTGACCTTGGGCAAGTCAGTCTCTCTGTGCCTCAGTTCCCCATGTGTAAAATCCTCACAGGGGTGTTGTGAGGTGCTCATATATTAAAGTGATGGGGTACTTAAGATCGAGAAGTGTTATAAGCTAGTCCGTCATTGGGGTTTCAATCCTTCAGTCAGAACAGCAAGCACTGTCTCTCTGCGCCATTGTAAAGCTCCGTTGAAGTCAATGAGGTTCTGTAATGGTGCTGGGGTCCATGCTAGCAGATATGATTGCAGGTTCTGGGCGTAAGTTTATAAGCTACTTCATGGAGGAATCTACTATGCTATAAAATAACAGTACTAATAAGAATTACACCTCAGCAAAAAGATACATTAAGTCTCATTATATTACAGTGAACTAGAGTATATCAAACATACACCCCAAATGCATCTTCATGGTTGCTTGTGGAAGAGAAGAAAAAGCTTCACCAAATGACAAAAGGATCTGACATGAGGAATCACTCAATTAACAGAATGAAGATGAACTATTCTATTTTCTCACTTACCTGGCCTCTCCAGTCTGCATTTCCAACTGGTTTACCCATGCCTTGTACACTTCCACGGGGCTGGTGTTGATGAGGAGGGATTTGTCATCCATGATTTCCTTCACCACTGGGGCCAACAGCTGACGCAGCGTGTTCTGTCCACGAGCACCTCGATTAAAGCTGACAACCATCTTAATGACAGTAGGGTTTCCAGTGACTATATCCTGTATCTGGTCTACTTTGGAACTGCATTAAAAACAAAACAGTCCTTAACTGCACTGTAACCAATTTTCAGTTTTGTTTTTTTTTTAATATACAATTTTGAAAGGTTAGAAAAATTGCCAAGTTCCTAACTGGTTCTGTACTGATTAAAAATCAATGTAACCCTCCAATTTATGGATTTTTATATCAAAATAGAAATAGCTTTTATAGATAAATCACCAATCCATGAAACGTAATAAAGATTAAAATGTAGAAGTGGCCCTGACATAATGACTGACAGGAATTCATAATAATTCCAATTAGTACCTGATTTACCGTATATACTCGATCATAAGCCGCTTCGTTTATAAGCCGACCCCCCCAAGATGGATGAGTAAAAATGGAAATTTTTTATGACCCATTCATAAGCCGACCCTATAATTCAGGGGTCAGCAAACTTTGGCTCCCAAGCCATCAGGATAAGCCGCTGGTGAGCTGAGACGGTTTGTTTCCCTTGATCGTCCGCAGGCATAGAGGTAAACCTAAGTAAAGAAAGTGTTCCAGCCCGCCAGCGGCTTACCCTACCGGGCCGGGACAGCAACTGGTGGGGAAATTTGGGATGGGGAGGAGAAGCTGGGGGTCAGGGGTGTAACCCCTGTAACCACCCCCCACATGACCCCACCCCTAGCACGGGACCCCCAGACTCTCCCCATCCCATCCCAGCTGGGGCAGGCAAGGGGAGGATGTCTCTGGCATGGCTGCAGCCTGCTTCGGCGGGCGGCGCAGCCGCAGCCTGCTCCGGCGGGCAGGGCCGGGCGGCGCGGCCGCAGCCTCGGAGTTGCAGCTGCTTTGGAGGCTGTGGGGAGAGCAGCATGGCCAGAAGCAGACACACTCTGGCTCTGCCTCTTCCCTTCTGGCTCTGCTGCCTTTCCTTGCTCTCTCTGTTGTGGGGAGGGGCTGTGTCCCACCTCTCCCTCCCTATACCTGTTCATAAGCCGACCCCCTTCTCTGATGCTTCCCTTTTTTACTAAAAAAATTCGGCTTATGAACGAGTATATACGGTAGGTCCAGTTCTGGGAACAATTTAAGCACATGCCTTCAGTGTTTTGCTAATATGGGTCTTATTGATTACAATCTATCACAGGATGATCCCTCTGCTTATGACACATTTACAAATTACAATTGTGAAGAAAAATAAAAGCTCTGAAACTCAACTGCATATTCAAACAAAAATCAGGAACAAAGAAGCCAAAATAGTTGTACTTTTAGTACATGTAAGTATTTACCTTCAAGATTACGCAAAAATCTAAGATTATGCAAAAATCTAAGATTATGCAGACTTTGCTTCTCTACCAGAGAGAGACAGCCTCCCTGAATCTAAGGTATAAAACATTTATAACCTTCTCAGTCAATTTATTATTAAGTCCCACTGATATAAGACTTTAATTTCCCCACTGACAAATAAAAATATGATTCGACATCAAATGAAAAGCAAGTTTAAGAATGCAGTTCAAAGAAAATTTCAAAGTCTAACAGATAGGATATCTTCAGAGGAATGGGGGGTTCTAGTCAATGTACATACTTTATCTCCTCTTCTAGAGCAGTTTTAAAGAGCTTGAGAAGCAGGTATTCTTCTCGCTGATTGGAAGCATAGTTGTACAGAGTAAAAATGACTGTATCCATGAACTTTGTTGACTTGTTCTGAGGCATCTGGAAAATCAGCTTAGCCAGATACATGGGATTAGTCTAGGAAAGAAACATTATGGAGGGTGATTTGTATATTGCTAAAATGCTAAGTTTTCCCACTACCTGCACAAGCCATAAGGAGTCTGCTCACCTTTGAATGGACACGTATAGCTTTCATTAACACTAATGAAAATTATGTTTGCATGGTTAAGGCTATACCTTCTCAAAGCTGTCACTATTAAAAGCTTCACATTTACACTTTTGGCCTAATTTTAATGCAGCATTAACTATACTGAGCATTAGGCTATTGTAACACTAAACCTGGGGAATAATGTGAATGCCACAGTGGTACACCTCTACCCCGATATAACACTGTCCTTGGGAGCAAAAAAAAATCTTACCGCATTATAGGTGAAACCGCATTATATCGAACTTGCTTTGATCCGCCGGAGTGCACAGCCCTCCCCCCCCGGAGCACTGCTTTACCGCGTTATATCCGAATTCGTGTTATATTGGGTTGCGTTATATCGGGGTAGAGGTGTAGTTGTTACTTGCAAATGACAATTGTAAGTATTTTAATGACTACCTCCCTAAGTTCTGTACTCTATGCACTACCTCCACAAATGGAAAGCCAAGTGAAGCCAGTACTAAATATTTATCACTAGTCCTTATTATGATACAAGTTTTTTTTTTTTTTAAAAACATAACCTACCTGAAATATACATTTACAGTAGGACCTCAGAGTTAAACACCTCGGGAATGGAAGTATTTCGTAACTCTGAAATGTTTGTAACTCTGAACAAAACATTGCAGTTGTTCTTTCAAAAGTTTTCAAAGGTGTATTAAGTCAATGTTCAGTTGTAACTTTACCATGAAGAAAAATGCTGCTTCCCCCCCACCCGCTTTTTTTTTTTTTTTTTATAAAGTAATTCACATTTAACACAGTACCGTACTGTATTTGCTTTTTTTTTTGGTCTCTGCTGCTGCCTGATTGTGTACTTCTGGTTCCAAATGAGGTGTGTGGTTGACTGGTCAGTTTATAACTCTGGTGTTCTTAACTTTGAGGATTTATTGTAGGTAATTCGAACATTCACATGTCCATGTCTGCTAAATTTTCGCTGTATGTAATGTGCTAATAATACGTAAATGATGTCTACATTGATGTCACTTAGAATAAAAGGTACACACGTTTTACTTTACAAGGTTATCGGATTTTAGAAATCTTAAATCTGATTTTTTGGGACATCCATACTTTGATATTGCCATTTCACCATCAAAAAGGTGTTTATCCCCTAAACTTAACTTCCTTTGAGTTAAAAATACACGGGGGAGGGGGGGAGGGGAAAGAGGGGAGGAGAGCCATACACTCCTCCCCTCCCCCACAAACGAAATTGAGGGAGGGAAACAATCTTTCCCTGGACAAATAAGAGGACAAATACACAAAAATAGACACATTACATAATAAAATGTCAATCATGCAGTAGCTTTTTTCCCCTACACACAATACACACAAAGTAATTTCAGTATTTTTAAACTTGAAAGATAATGCGGAAGAAAATTATTTTTCCTGCTCAGATTTGAACTATGCATCCAAACTGACTTGACAGGACGGAGGTGGAGGGAGAAAAGGAAGAGACATAAAACCAAGCAGGCTCATATTACTGCAGACAGTTGCAAGCCTAAAAGAGTTGGGAATTTAAAATAATTTCAAGGAAGGGAACAGCAACGAATTATCTCTTGCACAATTTAAGGCCAATAGAGCTGTTTTCTATTAGGGAAACAAATTTAAACTATACAGTATTAATTGTCTAGCCCGTTTAAAATCAATCATCCAGCGAACGAAACTTGTTGACTGTGCTCAGCTGTGGTCTGTAGTAACTGTATTTACTGTACACTACATCTGCAAAGAAATCTCTCCTCCTCATTCTCATTAGAACAAGAAATGAACACACTTTAAAGTTTTGCTTAACACAAGCCATTTGGGGGCAAATTAATCCCCACATTAGGACTTACCTGCAAAAGGTAAAATAGGTGTTGATAGGATTCCAGCTGTTTTCTCCTCTCTTTGCTCAAGCCTTTGATGCCCTGTTTGTCACCTGTCACCATCTCTTCCACCTGATTTTTGCTTTTTTTGTTTAGCTTCTTGCTGTGCAAGACCACATCCTACAGACACAAGTGGGCCATTATATATAGTCACACAGAAATATAAAGCAATATGGTACACTGCCATCTCTCAACCATCTTAAATAGGATGTTTCTACATTGGTCTATTTATTAAAAGATTTTAATATCAACCCCTTTTTATATTTAGATCCAATATAGCACATTAACTAGACAATATTGTTCATCACTACATCACTTTACTCATGATGAGAGTTTTATTTAGATTTATAAAAAGGCAAAACATCAAGCTCTGAGTGCCATCTTACATCAGTTAAAATTCACAATAAAAATATATCAGACTGTCTAAACACACAGTCCCTACCCTTAACTCCCATGCTCAATCAAACCTGGCTCCAAAACATAAGTTCTGGCATGCCAATAACAACCCAGTGTAATCTTATCATCGCATCCCCTTCCCAAACAGTGGGAAAAATTTACTGATTGATAGAATTTCAGTGTGGATTAAATGATAATTGTCAGGGTACCTCAAGCTCACATACAGGCTTTTTGACAACTAACAAGAGCAAACTCTTTACAATGAGTTTTAAAATTGGAAGTCAGATTTGTTCTATTGTTAGAAAGCTGCTTAAAAACCACAAAGAATGACCTCATGCTTTTGGGTATTACTGCTGCCCATGTCTATCATAATAAAAACACCTGGTATTCAGTGAGATGTGAAGTAACATGGTACCAGGAACTATACAACTCCTACTTTTGCTCCCCATTGAGCCACTGATACTTTAAGAAAAGCTAACTGGCAGGCAATAAAGTGGAAGAATAGAAAGAAGCGACCGTGTGCCATTAACTATTCCAAAGAACAGCAGTCCTCAATGATTTGAGACCATTCCTAGGTCAATTCTCACCAAAAGCTCTTTCTACAGTACAGCTACTTCTTACATAGGTTGTATTGACTGTGGTTCTTCTTGGCATACACTAAACAAGAAAAAAGGCAACTGCTTCACTCCCCAGGAACATCCTAACTGATCCTGCATTCCTTCAGCACACAAACCTCCACTGCCTTTAGTGCATTCTATAGAAATAGTTTAAACAAAGCCTGCTGACCTGTAGAGAGATCCTGTTCTTCACCAGTAGCCCAATCTTTATATCCATCAAGTTCAAGTCTTTCTCCAGCTGTTGATTGGATCGGATTTTTGTAACCACCTCCTCCCTTAACCTTGTTACTTCTAGTTCTTCCTGAAAGTCTAAGTCACTTTGGTCCAGGAGGTAAGCAAATTTACGCAAGACGTTCAAGGGTGGATTTTCAGCACCAACTGCAGTTAAGGTAAATGAGCTCATTAGATATTTTATTTGCTTGGTCTGACATGCACAGACACAGAATACCTTTACATTTATAAATATCAATGTTTAAAATTCTTTTGTACCTTTTGTACATAGTGACGTCTATGGTCAGAATGCCAAGCTGCAGAAAGGAGTTTATGTCATTGAGAGCAAGAGTAGAATATTTTGTGTAACCAGAACTGTGTGTAGTAGTTCTATGTAAATGTATTAACCGTTTAACAAATGTTAGTATCACGATTTCACTTAACTGCTTCTGAAGAGCCAAAAATGCCAGACTCAAGTATTAGAAATCACAACTGAACACTCTTATCCTAAAAATTAAATGTTTCCCCACCAATTTACACTCAAATGTTTATCACCAGCACTTACTTAGTGTTCTGTAGTCATCCCTAGCTTTGTTTGCCCTAAGAAATGCTTGTATTTTCACAATTTCTTCATTCTGGAAAAGACCAAGACTAAACACTTTAGAAAGCATTGAACAGGAAACCTCCAATAACAGGTCATGTTCTATGAAGAGAGATAATGAAGAATACTATAGACATCTACCAAACACTGGTATAATTAGAAAAAGTTTTAATGTCTTCACAGTTATAATGTATTCTGTTAAGAGACATATGGGGAACCTACAGTATCTGTAAGTTCAAGAAATACATGCATTACTACTACATTAGTTCTCGCCTCAAAAGGGGGTGGGGTGGAGAAATGCCTTACGTGATCCTTGAAATACTGCAGCCGTTTCTTGTAAGCCTTCCTCGCTAGCCACATTTTGACACACGACTGAATCTAAAAGTCAAATAAAAACTTAAGAGGAATTGTAGGAGAACTAAGAACAACTCTAATTTTATTTGGCTCTTTTAAAAAATGAGTTAGATGCTTGACTGACCCATCAGTTGCATAGCACACAACTTCAGCAAAGTCAATGGAGTCACATGCACAGCTGACGGGATGATTGGGCTCTGTGATCTAATAGTCAGAACACTGGACTAGCCAGTGGGACTGGGACTCAGGAGACTTGGGTTTGATTCCTGGCTCTGTTGGGTGACCTTGGCCAAGTCACATTCATCTCTCTGAGCTTTTGTTTCCCAGGATATAAAATGGAGATAATGACATGACCTCCTTTGTACAGCACTTTGGGATCAGATCAAACACACTATATAAGAGCTAAGTATCATTTCTATTACCACCACCAGCATTTCATAACTGATAGAACACATTTTGCAAATAATCATACTTGACAGCCTCTGGCTTTTAATGGAAGACTCATGGTATTAATCACTCAAAGAGCAGTTTTCTTGGATTACTAGCTGCCGTCAGAACTTTGAGCCTGCCATGTAACGCCCAGCGGAATAGGAACACTTGCAGTTTTACTGCAGCAGCCCCTATCCCTAGATTTCTTGGGCTTTCAAGTGTTTGGATTCCCCCCAACAATGAGGAAACATCATTATCCATAGAGCAAACCCTAATTCCGCTCATCATAGATAGAAGTTTACCTTGACAATAGCAGCAACATTGCCTTGAAGCACCTGCAACCTGTCAGTGTAGCTTTTCCTTTGTTTATATCCCTTCCAGGAAGCCTATTTTAAAAAGCAGGTTAGTAGTGTGACCATTAGTTTCACTATGCATACACTTGGAAAACCAAGGTTATAGATCTTGTTCCACAGAGAAACTGCTGTTCAATGTAAAAGTGACGAGAAAATGTGACTGAGGCACATCCGTCCTTTACACCCTTTTACAAGCCCTCATCCACTCCTGTGGCATCAACAGTCACCTCTATGCTGATGACTCGTAAGTCCACCACTCCATTCCTGTCCCAGGATGTCAGCCTCAGTGTCACTCAGGCCTGGAACCTCTCAGTCCAGTGCTCTGCATGCCATTTTTGATTTCAGACTCTAAGCCTGCACCTCTAGGCAGTTTCCAAATCTTGTCTCCTCTTGTTCCATGGTGTCACAGAGCTGCCCTATCCTCTGTCTATACTGGTATAACTTTGTCTAGGCCCCCTTCATCACCAGTCTTGACTACTGCAACCTCCTTCCCTTTCTGGCCTTCCTGGCATCCATTGTCAGCCTCTCAGGCCCATTCAAAATCCAGCTAAGACCTTCTTGCCTTTTCTGATCACACCACCCTCAAATTTTTTCATCTGGCTCCCAGTTCTCTATCCCATCTCTATCCCCCCCTTACCCACTCATCTTATTGTGTTGCCCGTTTTACCAATGATGCCAACCTCTATCATCCGCCTATCTGCTTCTCTCAAGCCATTTGGACTTCACTTCTCCCAATACTCCAATAGCCAATTTTATTGGGATGCCCACAGGAAGTTGACATCTGGCTAGGGATATAGCCAGTAGGGACTTGCAACATTTATCTTATGTGGCTTGTGTAAACACATGTTTTATTACCACTTCCTACATCCTCCATCTAGTTTCTGAGGATAGCTACACATACTTGCTGAATCTGGTCTTGGAGGATTCCTTCCCAAAGAGCTCGCAATTTTTTGTACTGGGTCTGTACAGCACCTACCACAAGGAAGTCCCAATCTTAATAAGCCTTCTAGCATCACCATAACATATATTTTACTAATAAACTGAAGTAGTAGCAAAAATAAGTTTTGATTCATTGCAGTATGCACCCATTCTAGAAAAAACAATTTTTTAAAAACTGAACTTTAATGCTAAAAAATTCAAGCTTATTGAGCAAGTCTACTATTATAGTATATGCAGGAATAGTGTAAAAATATGTAAAACCACAAACTGTACACAAAAGCACCATTGCTGGCCTATCAAGAGGTGCATGATATGGTCTGTAAAAACCAAAAAGTAAGTTTCCTTTGTACTCCTTTCAGAGTACTGCGCACTGAGCAAATCCAAGTAATACTCTTGGAATCAGGCAAAGTTGTTAACGTTGCCTCTCCCTATTCAATTATACGAGCATTCGCTTCGTAAAGCAGAAGCAAATGGCTTCTGACTGGGGAGAGCAGAGAAAGGAATGCATTTCCTGAGTGAACCATGCCTTGGCAGAGAACTAGAGCTTCAATTACCTTCCATCCTCCTACTCTTTTCTCACACTCCCATTTAAACATCGAAGCCGTGCTCAGGAAGAAACTAGTGGTAAGAATCACTGGGCTTCTCCAACTGGCCTGTTATATACTACAGTTATACATGATCTATAGCCATTGTAAACTGGAGTTTTGTCATTTCTTTCAATGAGCGCACGGACCTGTGTTTGTACAACAATTCAGTTCTGTAAATAACGAATGCCACAAGAAGTCCTTTCTGCAAAAGAAGGCAGGAAGATAAAACAGACCCAAAAGGTCAGAGGTGACAGTAAGCCGGTACGCCCCGGTATGGCGTACCGGCAAGAGCTGGTTTGCCGTACCGGGGCGGCCCGGCTTCCCCAGGGGGCAATTTAAAGGGCCTGGGGCTCCCAGCAGCGACTGGAGCCCTAGGCCCTTTAAATTGCTACCAGAGCCCCACTGCTGGAGCCCTGGGGTAGGGCTGCGGGGCTCTGGGGGCTATTTAAAAAGTCCGGGGCTCCCGCTGCTTCTACCGCCCCGGCCCTTTAAATAGCTGCCGAAGCCCCACCGCCACTACTCCAGGGCTCCGGCGGCTATTTAAAGGGCCGGGGCGGTAGAAGCAGGGGAGCCACAGGCCCTTTAAATAGCCCCCAGAGCCCAAGGTTAGCGGGGGGCTCCAGGGGCTATTTAAAAGGGCCCGGGGCTCCAGCTGCCTCTGCCATCCCGGTCCTTTAAATAGCTGCAGGAGCCCCGCTGCTTACCCAGGGCTCCCGCAGCTATTTAAAGGGCTGGGGTAGTAGAAGCAGGGGACCCGCGGGCCCTTTAAATAGCCCCAGGAGCCCTGGGCTGCTGCTGCTACCCCAGTGGGGGGGCACTTACCTTACAGGGTGGGCTGGGGCTGGCTCTGACTCCCTCAGCCCCGCCCCTTCCGCCGTAGGCCCCGCCCCTTCCGGGGGCCAGAGCTGGCCCCAGCGTACCGGTAAGTCACTGGACTTACTTTCACCCCTGCCAAAGATCATACAGTCTGTCACATGTAAAAAGCTACCAACACCCAGAAGAAGTGACCGTGTCTTTATACACAACAATACCTGTATTTTGATCACAGATGGTTCCTGTTTTTGGAGGAATCCTTTTCTCTCCTCATAACTTTTTCTGACTAGGAATCCCCTTGCTAGGGCTTGCAGCTGAAGAATCAGGTTTTCATTAGCAAACCACAGCTGCTCTCGATTGTAATCTGCTGTAACTTGCCCAACAATAGTCTGGTAAGAGATCATGTAAAAAGTGTTTAATAAGCAATGAAGCAAAGCTGAAGGCAAACCATTTCAGAGTCTGGATTCCATTCTCTCCATCCACACCCATTATGAAAACCCCTTCAATTTACTCCCCACATTTTTAACCACTCACAAAACTGAGAACCACAATGTTATTACCATCATTTGTTTAAAGGAGGATTGAACTCCCTTCAGACCACATCATCAATAAGCTGAAAGGACTGGTTTTAGCCATTACAAAGCTTTTCATACCAGGGGGCAGAGGTCTTTGCTTTTGCAATACTACCAACCCCTACTAACTCAAGAGTGAGAAGCCAGGAGTCTAAAAATGGAACCCATATATCGGTGTGAAAATGCTTATTTTAGGATTTCTAAGTTTCAGAATGATGTGAAAAAAAAATTCTTCTGAAACCAGTCAGGATGTGAAGAATCTTGCTGCACAATTTTAGAACTGCCTACAAGTTTATCTACATTGGGATTTTAACCACTGATCTAGCTGAACCAGTGCAAACCCTTACCGTGGATTCACTACATCAGTGTTTCAGTGCAACTTGCAAGCCACTTTTTACTGGGTAAGCCGCATTGGAGCAAGTCACTTTTTGCACTGGAGTAGCACATGTACACTAGTGGTTTGCACAGGTACAGCTAAATGCAGTCTAGTAACATGCAACAGCACATATCAGTGTAGCAACATCAATGACTGAACCCACAGCACAGGCCTGCTTAAAAGTGGTGCTTGATTCAAGAAATTCTTTATGGATGTGGTTAAGGGCTCTCCTTATTTGGGGGCCTATGTAGAGTACAATATGCCACAGTACTATAACTGACTGAGCATGATTACATAGACTTGGAAGATTATTCAAAAGCAGATTTAAGGGTACTTATGATTGTATAATATGGGCCAAAGTGAGGTGCTTTATACTATATCTGAGTTGTCAGCCCCCTACTAAGGGTCTGATTAAATAAACAGATTAAGTTCTACTGTATTTGGGGAAATGAACAGCCTAAACCAAAGTCCAATTAGAGAATTCTCTCTCTTTTCCCTTGTACTTTTAAGGCCCTAAAAATCTTAACATAACCACTTCTTTTGTATCCAACAGTGTTAAACCAGTCACTTCTGTGTTTATGTTGCAGTTGTATGCAGTCATTTTGAACATGTTAGCACTCTACCTGTATTTCTTCACTGGTTAGCCAAGAAGTTTTTGGTATAAACCCTTCAGGCGGAACAAAGGTACTCTCTCCAGTTTCCACATTATAATAATAATCATATCTGTTCTTCATTATAAGTTTGAGCCATGGACCTTCACTAGAATCTAAAAGCAATATATGTATACTGTTAGTGTACATTTAGGAGCCTTAATACATTTATAAAAGGTTGTCTCCCCTTCCCCTCCCTGTCAAAGAATGTTTTCAATTATTTTACATATATGAAAGTCAGCACAAATATTGATCTACCCTAAACTAGGAAAATTTTGCAAAAATATCCTGCTATATTAACAATGGCTCAGTTCCAATGGTGTGGACAACAGTGAGGAACATAGTAGAGACTGGCCACTGGCTGGAATGGGCATTTTCAAGAACTGTGTTATCCAGCTCTACTCAGAGTTGACCTAGTCAACATGGTACTTAAAATACTGGCAGCAGTCAGTCTATATACTAAGGCTTCTACCATTGCTAACACTGGTGGATATGAAGCAGTGTTAGCAATGACTGGAAGCTTTTGCAGCATCTCAGGTATAGGGTGGACCTTATAGACTCATAATATACACCACAGGGCATGCAGGTTATCATTCTTCTGAGCACCATCAGTTTTGGTAAACACAAAAATAAGACTATATGACGAGAGAGACAGGAAGAGTCTTGAGTAAGTTTCCCTATGGACTGTGCCAAGGTTACTCCTGGGGAAATTCTGTGCCATCCCGATAAGCTCCCGACACCCGGAATCCCACCCCACGGTATAGGTGCTGGAACTAGGGGTGCTGGGGTTGCTGCCGCACTCCCTGGCTTGAAGTGGTTTCCATCATATACAGGGTTTACAGTTTGCTTCATCGTCTCTCAGCACCCCCTCTATACAAATTATTCTGGCACCCCTGCCCCATGGCACCCTAACCAGCTGTACCCAGACACCCACCCCACCAGCACCCAGACCCCCCTATTTAGCCCCCCCCACCCCTTCACCTGGACCCCCTGCAGAGTCCCATTGCCCCTGCACACGGAACACCCCTAATGAGCCCATGCATCCAGATCCCCCACTGAGTTGCCCACACCCAGATTGTCCCACACAGAACTCTCTCTCCACACATCAGGATCCACCCCCCACAAAGCCCCTCCACACTTGGATCCTGCCAGATTGAGCCTGCCTGCTCCTACCTGGTGTGCCTGGTGCAGAGGGGCAGGGCCCCAGGGTATTTCTGGGTTAGGCTGTGTCAGGGTTGGGTGCAGCCTCACCACTGCATCCATGACCTGGACGGATGGTGGGGGGCTGCAGGGTGATCTCTCACCTTCACACAGCCTGTGCTCCCCACTGCCATCCTGGAGTCTCCACGTTGATTTATTGATAAATAAAATTTGAAGAATTTGAAAATAGTGTGTGCACAATTTTAATTTTTTTGGCACAGAATTCTCTCAGGAGTACAAGGGAAATGTGAGGCGGAAGACAACTATACAAAATACCACCCATAAATTGTCTTATATGCTGAAATAAGCATGTCTATGCTGGAAAAAGGCTTTGTTACACAACATGTTAATGTGTCAACTAACATGATATTAAACTAGACTTACCATGCAGAATAAAAGACTATTTCTTATTTAAAACCATCAGCTGGTCATGGCTAACATGAATACCCAGGACTTGCTGACACTACTTTAAAATGTTAGTCCTCCTTTACACTGTGGGCCAGATTCTGACCCCAGCTGCAGCTCCTGTACAGTGCTCTGGTATTGCATAGGGGCCATAAAATGGGCTGCAATGGCCTTAGGAGTTCACCCAACACGGGAGCAGCATAGAGCTGACCTCGCAGTTGACGGTGTAAGGTTGTGCTGGGGGTGGGAAAGGGAGTAGAGCTGTTGGGCTCCATACTGTGGCTATCCTGGGCTGTGGAGTAGCCTATAGGCAGCTACGGAGAAGCTGCCATAAATTAGAGCAGCCCCTGAGAATGTTTTGGCCCCAGCCAAGACCAAAATTTGGGAGATGGAGAGATGGCTTAAGCCATGTATGCTCCCCTCAATCTTCTTTGCTGTGCTCTGAGCAAGGCATAGCACAGAATTTAGCACTGAGCATTTAACATTGTGTTAGATAATGCATTTATGATTAAGTTTCCTAGTATAAATAAGTGCAACAGTGGTTCTCAAACTATTGTACTGCTGACCCCTTTCACATAGCAAGCCTCTGAGTGCAACCCCCCCCCCCATAAATTAAAAACACTTTATATATTTAACACCATTTTAAATGTTGGAGGCAAAGCGGGGTTTGGGATGGAGGTTGACAGCTTGCGACCCTCCCATGTAATAACCTTGCGACCCCCCTGAGGGGTCCCGACCTCCAGTTTGAGAACCCCTGTGCTAAGAGAAACCTTAAAATTCAAAACTGGAGATTGAGACCGCCTTTGACAAATCAGAAGGGGGAAAAAAATCTCAAAGTTTCCTCCAACTCTCCCTTAATTTACAGAGAGAATTAAAGTTACAATATATAAACACAAACATTTATATACATTTGCACTATATATAAACATTTTGCACTAATCCTTCAATGCCTTTACAGTACTGCAGAGATTTGGTTTTACCTTCTTTGGTTTTTAAATTCTTGCCTTCTAAAAGGTTCTTGTAATAGGTTTCAGCACATTCTGGAACAACTCTTACACCAAACTTAGGAGACTGCAGTATATCCAGGACTGGTTGCGAATCATGCTTTTCCAAACACTTGTTAATCATTGAGGTTCCAAGAGCCACTAAACAACAAAATTGCATTTCAATGTCAGGCATTTTATATTTTACATACACACAGATACAGTTCTACATTTCAGTGATCTAGAGAATGCACTTTTCTGTTGGCGTTCTTGGAGACTATATACATGATGTACCACCATCTCTTGTAACTTTTTACAATCTACTCTCTTAAGTGATTTATTTGTAAATGCAACTATTTCAGATAATAAACGCACCATGTACAATGCCAGTGCACCTTCTAGTCTGTACAATGTATACCACAATGCTGCAAAGATACCTTGCACAGCACTGGAAGTGTAGTTAGGAATAAGTCAATATTGATTGCGGAATCTGGGGACGAAGTCTGGCTGCTTTGTTGAAGACAGTCATGCCGCACGATATAAGCCTAGCAGCTGTGTGCAAGTGACTTTTTGCAAAAAGTTTGAAATTTGTCATCTGAAATAAAATGAAAAATGTATACCCCATAAAGTGTCATTTTCCATGGAATTTCAGCTATAGCAGGGGTCGGCAACCTTTCAGAAGTGGTGTGCCGAGTCTTCATTTATTCACTCTAATTTAAGGTTTTGCGTGCCAGTAATACATTTTAATGTTTTTAGAAAGTCTCTTTCTATAAGTCTATAATATATAACTAAATTATTGCTGTATGTAAAGTAAAGAAGGTTTTTAAAGTGTTTAAGAAGCTTCATTTAAAATTAAATTAAAATGCAGAGCCCCCCCGGACCGGTGGCCAGGACCCAGGCAGTGTGAGTGCCACTGAAAATCAGCTCACGTGCCGCCTTCGGCACACGTGCCATAGGTTGCCTATCCCTGAGCTATAGCAAAGCCTATAAAGATGTTAAGAGGTAGATTCACTCAAGCTTTCAAGTTTGTGACAGTTACAGACACAGCAGTCCATGCTTCAATGTTTATCATGGCATTCCTACATAGTTAAATTCAAGATATATGCAAAGCAGCATGTGTGAGCAAATTTATTCCTATGCCGCCACATACATTATGTTGACCCAAATTTCAGAGGCCATTAACCTAGAGGAGAAATGAGTGATTGACACCAACTCCCCTGTTGCCTTCCACAACTTGTGCATTAGACTGAAGTGGCATATGCAATTTTCTTAACTTGCACACGTGTCCTGCTCAAAGCTGAAGTAGGATATTTCCCTCCCCTGACCTCTTTCCGCATACATATTGCTACCCCCAATAAAGCTGACGCAGGAGAGACTTGCAGTGTCAGAGCAACAAACAGCCTACAGGATGGAGAAGATAATCCCCCAACAAGACATCTCCCCAAGTCAGCAAGTGAAAATCTGGTGAACTGAACGACAGCTTTTTTGTAAACTTGATACTAACTTTTAATTAATTAATTAATTAATTAATTAATTTTAATTTTTTTTTAATTAATGGAGATATCCCATCTCCTAGAACTGGAAGGGACCTTGAAAGATCATCGAGTCCAGCCCCCTGCCTTCACTAGCAGGACCAAGTACAGATTTTGCCCCAGATCCCTAAGTGGCCCCCTCAAGGATTGAACTCACAACCCTGGGTTTAGCAGGCCAATGCTCAAACCACTGAGCTATCCCTCCCCCCGCTAACTAACGAAAGGGGTGGGTATAAACAAATTTAGGCTAGGAAGGAGACAGAGCTTCATTGTCACTCTGAAAACAAGTAAGCATTCAGTTGAGAGCAGGCAAACCGTATGCAAGACAACACAGAAACCCACAGCAAGATTAGACACACCCAACCTTTTCACCAAGTAGGATCCCACTGTTTGTCTAAACTTAAAAGAAACTAACCTATGCATGGCACACAGACCCTTCCAAAGCTAGAGATGATCATGCCTAGTCTGCCATGCTGCCACTGACTGGCATTAGAATATCAGCAACGAGAAGACAAATCTAAACAGCAACAGCAGTAGCTTGGTACAGAAGGTTAGGTTAGGTACATTAACATTGTTCATTAGGAGTGCCTTGGTATGACAGGTAGCTGAGGCAGTTATACCATACTTTGCGACTGGCCCTCCTGCACCTAGCTCTAGCACATTGACAGTGGGGCTTCTTCTGAAGAAATGACTCTGAACATAGAGCTGCTGCTGCTCCAACTCTTTTTTTTTTTTTTTTTGGTTCTAAAGAGTTCTCCTCTCAGGGACTGTGTTTTCATGGTAAGACTATACTAAACAGCAAAACTTACTAATTCGAGGACAGCAAAAAAGTAGATTCCCAGGTATACCCCTCAGTTCCTGTAGTATTTAGAATCTCAAATACTGGACTAGTCACCACCAGTGTTTCCCCGACCCTTCAACTGGCTCAGATACACAAAATGCAGCAGTCCTGTCACAGAATGAAACTGAACCTTTAAGAGGGCCAAAGATCAGCTCACTCCTGTGATGTGGACTCTCCCAAAACACAGGATTTCTGTGGCTGCTAGCAATGCATGCAAGGTATAAAAGACCTGCTTTGCTAGTTCATGTCATAGGAGCAAAGTGAACTGTGACGCAAGCTCGCCCTGTGACTCTCCCACTCACAAAAACAGAATAAAATGGCTTAAACGCAAGTCAGTCCAAGCACCTGAAGAAGTGTGGTGTGAATAGTAAAACTCATTCCAACATTCTGCAAATGTGTCAATTTTTATGGATATACAGATTTTTAAAAAGAGAATGCACAAGTTCCACAAAGTTTTTTGTGAATGTGGAAAGTTTCACGTGAGATGTCATGTTTGTCAAAATTACACCATGAAATCAAAATATTTTTACTACTACTCTCTCATCTATGTGGAAATCTTTAAACAAATCTCAAAAATAAGCTTACAGGAAGCTCAAGACTTCCTAATGAAACAGGCATTTTTTAGTTCGTCACGTCTCTCAGTTCATTCTTTGATTTTATGCAGTTATCGACATCCTCCTTCCACCCCCTCTTCAAAAATAGATTCCTTTTCTACATAAATCCCTTTTACTGAAATTGTGTCAAACACTTCAGTTAATTTTTGTTCAAAACAATGGCTAACATGACACTTTTAGTTTGCCTTTATTTTTGCATGCACTGTTCTTCAATTTGTTTGCCTTCTTAAAAAAGCCTCCCTGAGTTTTATGGGTCAATATGAAAATTCTCAACGTGATTATAAGAAAATAGAGTTCAAGTCTAGACCATTTGATCTTAGTGTGTGTTAGCATCTTCAAACAAAGCACACTTGCTCTAAAAGGGTCACATTCCTTGTGGGAAATTTGTAAACCCAACATTTCTCATCTGAAAATTGATGACACTGAGTTGCCTTGGCAGGATATGGATATTATTTGTTCCACTGACTTCTTTTGTTCCATGCTGAGCAGTGGCTTTAATATGACTTTTTTTTTTTTCTTAAAAAAGGTTGCATTTGTTTGTGACTTGCTAAAAAAAAAATTGTATTGCTTGAAAACCCTGCTTTTTTGAATGCTAAAGCTCAAGAATATTCATGGTATGTATTTAATACAAACATGGTGCCATAAATAAAACAGACTATGAAAAAGTCTATTATTGCATCTTTTTACTGGTACCCACATAGTCCCAGCCTTGCTTAGTCAGATTTCTTATTGCATAGTAATACCTCTAGTATTATCTAGCAATGTGATACAATGTTTGTTGGAAATTAGCAGGGAACAAACTATATAACCTTTAGAATGTCAATATTTATATTGCTCCTAAATGAGTAAACACAATCTTGTCTATTCCAGTCTCATTCTCTAATATTTGCTTATCTTTATTTACAATTTTAAAGATCTGTATTTTTTTTTGTGCACAGATTTTCCTTCATGTTTCTCATGCCTTGGCCTCACAGTTTCATTAAAAGCACTTATTCTCATCAAAGGAGACATTAGAATTCCCAAGTGCAAAAATGTTCAATGTGGGTAAATACATGCATTTGAGCCTTCTCAGACAATAAAAGCCATATGCTTTTCACAGATGTTTGATCTGTTAAGGTTTCCTCCAAAGGTTTTAAGCACATCTGATTGATTAAATCAAGGCACTAGGTTCAGTTAATCTTAAAAACAATAGCAGCATCAAATTCAGCAACATTAAAGAGCTACGCATCTTCAGTAGCTAGCCATATATGTTCAATACTACGAAGGTTTGTTTTATTCTACACTCTCAACATCCAAGGAACATTTTAATTTAACACAGTAGGTTGATCTCTAGCAAACAAAATACAACTTCTGAAAGTGGAATCGAAAAAATGTAGTAATGGCAAAACATTTGATGACCACGTATCAGCGGTAATTACAGTAAAAACTGTTTTATCCGGCATGTTGGGAGAATGGGGAGTGCCAGTAAGTGAAAAATACCAGTTAACTAAGAGGGTGGGAGTGTGGGTGCGGGAGGGGATGTGGGGCTGGCGCATGGGAGAGGGTGTGGAGCATGGGCTCTGGGAGGGTGTTTGGATGGGGCGGGGGGGCGGCGCTCAGGGCAGCAGGTTGGGTTGCAAAGTTCCGGATCCAAGAGGTGCTCACCTCAGGCGGCTCCCTGCAAGCGGCAACCTATCCCGGCTGGTCCTAGGTGGAGGCGTGGCAGGTGGCTCCGCGCGATGCCTCTGCCCCGCTCGCTAGCTCCACAGCTTCCACTGGCTGGGAATCACGGCCAATGGAAGCTGTAGGAGCAGTGCCTGCAGGCGCAGACAGCGCGCAGAGCCACCTGCTGAGCCTCCGCCTAGGAGTCGCCTGAGGTGAGCGCCCCCCAGATCCAGCACCCCACACCTCAACCTGCTGCCCCCACCCTCCTCCTGCACTGAAACTCCCTCCCAGAACCCATGTGCCACATCCGCTCCCGCACCCCAACCCCTTGCCAGCCCTGTTCCAACCTGACAATAAACCAGAATTTCAAAGAAGATCAGAAATGCTGGTTTATAGAGCTTTCTGGTTGGTGATGTGCTGGATAAAACAGCTTTTACTGTATATTGTTGCCAATTAAAATTTACAGGATTCCTATTCTAAAACTTTTACTGGTTGATCCTCTGCTTGGACTGGAAGCAAATTCCCAGGCATGTACAGCAATGGAATGAAGGACTAGTTTAAAGCTCATTTTTTCCCTCTCAAGTAAGGAACAGCAGGTCAAGCTGGGGGCTTTGACTGCTAGTGATATCATTTCCAGGTCCCAAGACAGGCTGAAGGTAAAAGAAAGCTACTTTAGCATTTCAGATAAGGACAGGGTAATTTACAATTTCATTTATACATTTTAGTTTGTAAATTCCTGTATATAAGAGTTTAGTAATCTATTATTCTTTCTTGCTTAGCTCAATGCTCCATTCTCATTATTATATATAGTTGATCAGCATTGTATATGGTTTGATCTTTTCTGTTGACTGGGGAAGGCTGCTTTATTTGAATAAGTAACAATATACAAGGGGTAGAGGAAAAACGGTTACCTACCTTTTCGTAACTGTTGCTCTTCGAGATGTGATGCTCATGTTCATTCCATTCTAGGTATGTGCACACCCACAGCACAATTGTTGGAATTTTTTGCCTCAGCAGTATCCATAGGGCTGGCAACTTCTTGCTGGCAACTCCAATAGAGGGGTAGGAGGGCAGGTAATAGAATGGACATAAGCAACACACCTTGAAGAACAGTAGTTACGAAAAGGTAGGTAACAAGTGCTTGTTCGTGTCAATTCCATTCAAAGGGTATGTCTACACTACAGGATTAATCCGAATTAATATAATTCGAATTTAGGAAACCGATTTTATAAATTCGAATGTATTCGGCCACACTAGGCACCATTAATTCGGTGGTGTGCGTCCAAGCTACTGTAGTAGCATCGATTTCCAGAGCGTTGCATTGTGGGTAGCCAATAACATCTAATTGCCAATAACATCGAATTGCGGCCACACTAACCTTAATTCGGATTAACAATACCGATTTTGACGCTACTCCTCTCGTCGAGGCTCTTTAATTCGAATTAAATGGCTTCGTTGTGTGGACGGGTCAAGCGTTAATTCGAATTAAAGCAGCTAAATCCGAATTAAAGTCGTAGTGTAGACCAGGCCTAAGTGACTCACAAGCAGTATTTCTGGAGGTAGGCTTGGAGTTCCCGGTTGTGTGGCTTGCAGTACTGCTCTACCGAAGGCAGCATCGTCCCGGGCTTGCTGGGTGATCGCATAATGGAACGTGAACGTATGGATGGATGACCAGGTCATGGCCCTGCAGATATCTTGAATCGGCACATGGGCCAGGAAGGCAGCCGACGAGGCTTGTGCCCTTGTTGAATGGGTGGTTACAATTGCTGGCGGTTGCACTTTTGCCTATTCATAGCAAAAATGGATACAGGCAGTGATCCATAATGAAATTCTCTGGGTGGACACAGGAAGGCCATTCATCCTGTCTGCCACCACGATGAAGAGCTCTGTCAATTTACGGAACGTCTTAGTCCTTTCAATATAAAAGGCTAGCGCTCTCCTGACATCCAGAGAGTGTAGTCTGCATTCATCTGATTTATGAAGTTTTGGAAAGAAGACCGGTAAATAAATGTCGGTATGAAACTGCGAAACTACCTTGGGCAGGAAAACTGGGTGCGGCCGCAGCTGAACCTTGTCCTTGTAGGATACCGTGTAGAGTGGCTATGAGGGGAGCACTCTAATCTCAGAGACCCTATGAGTGGATGTTATCGCCACCAAAAATGACACCTTCCATGAGAGCAGAAGGGAACAAGAGGCCAATGGCACTGTCTCCTGCCCATGGCAATCAGCTGGCTTGCGGTGTTCGGGAGGCAGGGGAGGGAGGGGGAGCTTGCGCGCCGAGTCCTCACTCCTTCCCCCTCCCTCCTGAATGCCGCAAGCCAGCTGATTGCCGCGGGCAGAAAGCAGGAGGAGGAGGGGGAGGCGCTGATCCGCGGGGTCTGCCGGCGGGCGGGAGGCGCTGGAGGGGGGCGTAGGGGAGCTGATGGGGGGCTGCCAGATGTGGACAAAGCAAGCAGCCATATGACGTTATAGTGAAGCATTGCACAACTTTAAATGGAGAACGTTCTGTAATTGAGCAGGGACTTAAGATCGAAACAACATTAAGCGAAAGGACGTTAAGTGGGGAGTTACTGTACTGCTAAGGCAAAAAATTCCAACAACTGTGCAAGTGGGCGCGCACACACTAGAACAGAATCAACATGAGCAAGCACTCGAAGAACAGAGTAATACAAAGTATTTCAAAGCAAGTTACTCTATTCTAAACTGATTGAGACATGAACATAGTATAGTTAAAAAGAAATAAGTGGGAATAGCAGCAAAATCCAAATTTTACAGATACAGATGAAAGAATGCCCCACAAATTGCACTGTGTGGCCAGTTGACAGAGATTAGAAATAACCTGAAATGTGACTGAAAATAATTTTTCATAAGGCAAATGACACTTAAGCTTTCCATAGTACTTGAAAGTGGACTTTGTGGAGAAAACTTAAGAAAAAGCAGGAGGAAGTCTATCAAAATATTTAGAAGTTATTCTTTTGATACACTCAGTATTAAAATTAAAGTAATGAGCTAAACTGAGCTAGTATATGAAAGCTTTAGATACAGTACTTCTATCAACCACAAAAGTACAGAACAAATCAGAATAAATTAAGCCTTTCTATGATGTCAGTGAAAATAGTGCAAGCATTAGGTAAAAATATTAATTAAAACTATCTAAATATATGAAAGCTTACACCCTAAAATGCCATTTAAGTCTCTTAGGCTAGAGGAAGTTTGAATGTAAGGGATTTACTGTGCCAAATAGTGACCAAAGTGCATTTCACATTACCAAGAGATTCAAGCTTTAATTAAAAAAAAAAAAAAAGCTTTTGTCAGCACATTCTGTACATTCAGGAATAAAACAGTAAATAAAGAGCCCCCTCCTCAAGACATTTCTCACACAGCATTTCCATATGCTCTTGTTTTCAGTTGAGTCTTTCACTACTGTGCAGCATTCTCGATTTGGAATTCCTACACAAGTTTGCACATGTACAGTAACTCCCCACTTAACGTCCTCTCGCTTAACGTTGTTTCGATCTTACGTCCCTGCTCAATTACAGAACATGCTCCATTTAAAAGTTGTGCAATGGTTCGCTATAACGTCGTTTGGCTGCCTGCTTTGTCCACAGCTGGCAGCCCCCCTATCAGCTCCCCTACGCCCCCCCCCAGCGCCTCCCGCCCACTGACAGACCCCGCGGATCAGTGCCTTCCCCGTCCTCCCCCCCCACCTGCTCGTGGCAATCAGCTGGCTTGCGGCATTCAGGAGGGAGGGGGTTGGAGCGAGGACTCGGCGCGCAGACTCCTCCCTCCCCTGCCTCCCGAACGCCGCAAACCAGCTGATTGCCGTGGGCGGGGAGGAGGGGGGAAGTTGCGCGCCATGTCCTCGCTCCTCCCCCCTCCCTCCTGCCCCCTGAATGCTGCAAGCCAGCTGATTGCCACGGGAGGAAGAAGCAGGGAGGAGCGAGGACACGGCGCGCCTCCCCCACTCTCCCCTGCCTCCTGCCCGTGGCAATCAGCTGGCTTGTGGCCTTCAAGGGGCAAGGGAAGGAGGGGGGAGCCTGCACTCAGTGTCCTCGCTCCTCTCCCCTCCCTCCTGCCTCCTGAACGCTGCAAGCCAACTGATTGTCGTGGGCAGGAGAGGAGCGAGGACGCGGCGTGTGGAGTAAAGGGGGAGGGGGGGGAAAAGAAGAAGCAGGTTAAGGGTGGGGGCTTGGGGGAAAAGGGTGGCGTGGGCGGGCGGAGGATTGAGCCCCCCACCCCTGGTGCTTGCAGAATAGGGGAAGCTGCCGCCATGCAACGTGCTTCTCCCAGCCTACAGCACCTTCAGCCTCCTTGCCTGCCTCATTGTCTCCAGTGCCAGTGGGCTGTGCCTGTGTGGGGTAAGGCGAGGGCACCTCCCAAATATAGTACTGTACTGTATGGCAAAAAAAATTTCCCTGGAACCTAACCCCCCTCATTTACATTCATTCTTATGGGGAAATTGGATTCGCTTAACATCGTTTCACTTAAAGTCGCATTTTTCAGGAACATAACTACAACGTTAAGTGAGGAGTTACTGTATTTATAAATCCTTCAGATTTGTTTGTACTCTGTCTTCTAAAAAGTTTTGACATTATACATACGCTGGGTTCAATAGGATAACCAACTTTTCTTATGCTACTATCTTCTTACAGATTTAAAGCAAACTGGTGCATTATGAATTGGAATAATCGTCATTTTGCTGCAAAAAAAAACAAAATCACTTTTTTTTTTTTTTTTTTTAAGTACTTTGCAAAATTAAGGGCATGTGACTAAGTTGGAGTATTTAATGGCATTTGTTAAGAGGCGTTGTTATGAAATAAGAAATCTGACTAACCAAGACTGTAACCATGTAGGAATTCAGTCTTGCAACATAGGTCAGGACTTAGACTTATACACAGGACTCCTTTCAAATGTTTTCTATTACCACATAGAAACTTGTCAAACAAGCAAAATCTCTTATATGAAATGCTTCACTTGTCTCATTCCCTCCTTGAATCTCTTTTCATATCTATGCAAGGGAGATTTATTAATATACTGTATTTCATCAGCTCTGTGAAAATGTATTAGCATTTGAAATCTTTGCTCTTCTATTACCTTGGGTAATACTGATTTCCAAAATTACTAAGACAGACACAAGGACAACTGTTTTAGATAGATGTAATTACATTATTTTACATTTAATTCTTATTTTAATCATACTCAATCTTACTGTAATGAAAAAAATATATTGTTTCCTAAAAATAATTAACTGTAACTTAACCTAGCCAACATATTGAAGTGTACATGAATAAAAAGAGTTCAAAATCTCATCTTTCTTTATCCTGAAAAAATGGTATTTCAATGTAGATTCAGGTTGATACTTACAATTTGCTGCTTTTTCTATATTCCTATTAGCATCATTGATTCCTTTTTGTATCTCATCTAGCCAGAGAACTGCGGACTCATCATGACATTCCTGGGAGAGAGGAATGGAGAAATACTTATACATAAAATACAGTAAGTCAAACTCAGTCTGAAAACACACATTATTAAAGCTTCAGTAGACAGAAAGCCCTTCTGAAAGCCTGAGGACACTAAACCTAATTTGACTATATGAACCTAGCAATGAACAAATAAAAATCACAGAAAAAAAGCTAACATTTAGATAACACACTTTTCTTCAGCACAGTAAGTGTATGTTCACCAAAATGCAAAATTCCATTTAACATGTGAAAGCTTGGATAGTAGGTTTATTCTACTGAAGACAGATGTAGATTTCTGAACAGAGTTAATTTAGCGACAGTTCAATTTCCATAATTCACCAGTAAAAAGAGGAAAAGGAGCATTCAGATAGCAATATGATTCCCCAAGGACATAGCATAAATCCAATAGAAGGTTACAAACAATTAACTTTTCTTTCAAAGCTCTTCATTGGAAATCATGCATATGTACAGACAAGTAAAAAGACATCAGAAGTATCAGTATGAACTTTCCCACAGAAAGATAGCTCAGATTTAGTAATGCAAAGATTGCTTTAATTCCTGAATTTTTTGAATCATGAAGTACATACCAGGGCAGGTGTTATTTTTATTGGATAACTACCGACTATCGAATTTTACCTCATACGCAATACAAGCCAAATTTTCAAAAACAGCTTCTTGTGTGTGCCCCCAATTTGCAGTCCAAAATAAGGCATTTGAAAGTTTAAGTGCCTAAATATACAGACAAACTGAAGTAAATAACTGCAGGCATGATTTAATACACAGAATTGTGAGCACAAAAGAAGAGACCCTAGCAAGGTCAGACTGAAGTTAAGCTCAATTAAGGTGTTTCTAGTGCATTCATCACTGAAATAACTGTGCACCAGAAATCTGGGATTTTGTTTTCCACCCCCAATCTCAAAGAATGGCACAATTTCTAGCATGCAAATCTTAAATTAATGCCTGGGATATCAGAGAAGAAGTAAAGCCAGAGGACACTGCTGCCAAAAACCAATTTAAAAATGCTAGATGCTATCAGAGGGAAGACTGATTTAGGAGGTACTTAAATGGTCTCATTCAGTGTTCAGGAATCAAAGTCCACACCCATTAACAACTAGCTGGAAAGCAATGTTACAGTGTCAGCAGTTGGCTGGGAGGACAGTCAACTTCTCACTGCAGAAGTAAATTGCTTCCATTGCTTAATGAAGATATAAATGGTAATGGTAACTGCTAATAAGAAACTGAAAAAATTTCATATAACACAGGGAGACTTTCTATAGAGAAAGACAAAAGTACAAGAGTTACATTAGATTATGAAACCCATAAATGTCACTTTAGCAAAGATACAAAATTGTACAAATACATGCCTACAAAAAATGAAAGTTAGGAAGATGTCACATAGGAGTGGAATGCTAAGTTAGCCTAGTCATGTGTGGTGAACCAGCTTGATGGTGGAGCTCAGTGTTTTAACTTATTTTATTTCAGGCCAAAACCCAAATGAATCTGTACTTTGCAGATGTAATGGTAATGAGAGGAGAGAGGATGTGTAAAAGCTCTTTCATTAGAAAAGCGGAACAGATATTTGTGTGGTAAGTGTGATAAGAATGTATCTATCCATGCACAACACATGTATGTTTTTGATCAACATTTACACATGAATTTTCTTATAGTAAACTGCATTTGATCCCAATTAGAACAGTGGGGAAGAGTACAAATTGATGCAGAAATAGCATTTGTGAACACAATTTGCATTTCAGGTCACTTTTCCAACACTTTTGAGCCTTAAACAGCAGGAACAAAAAGTCAACCCCTATTTTTAAGTTAGTGTAATTTTTCTCTGTCCCTCTCCTCCCCAAGTTTGCTATGAGGATTTACAGAGGAAACAACTGTAAGCTTCCAGAATGCATTACTGTTTGCTTATTTTCTTATAAAACTACAATACAACAGTCTCACATTAGTCTCAGAATATTTTAATTCTGGCATCCGGTTCAAAGATCTTCCATCTAAACAATAAACTTTTAATTAAAACTCAAAATACACTTCACTTCCTACCAAACTGTCAAGTTAGGCACAAGCTATGCATGAGGACAAAGATTTCAGAACAGAAATGCCTTACAAGTATGATCACAATCAGCTATACCTCAGACTCATTGTGAGGTGTATGTTGCAGCTATTACAAATCAAAATTACATTGTTCAGAGTATCATTAAAGGGTGAGTCACTAAACTTCAGCTGGAACCTTGGGAATGGGGAGTGAGGCATGAAATATTTTAACTCCCCAGGATCTCAGATTTTTTCAGAATTATTATAGTGCTGGTAAGCATACGGCTCTTGGGCCAGGTAATAATTTGTTATTCTAATCTTACCAGTAAGTTGGAAGCCCGTGGTGTTGTCCAGCATTTTGAAGTTGCCTGCTGGAAGCTAGTCACTCATCATGTGACACGCAGGAAGCTTTAAAAAATAATTTGTGTAACATTTCCTAAAGAGGTAGACTGGTTAGGGATAGGAACTGTTTAAACAAAGCAGATGGGACAGGACAGACAGCCTACAGACCACTGTCAATTGATAACTGATAGGCAGGTGACACGCTAGAGCAGAGCCCAGCTAGTCTGTGTGCAACAGGTTTGTATCATTGTTACCTCATCCTCCCTTCCCCACCAACACCATGCATTCGTTTCCTCTTGGAATTAATCAAGTTTGTAAGCCTTTAGGGCATGGACTTTCTTTTTACTCCATATTTGTACATATTAGCACAACAGGGCTCTGATCTTTGATTGGGGACTCGAGATGTCAAACACTTTCTGTGAATATTCTAAGCAGAAAATATTTTCTTCTGAATTTATGTACAAATTCCAACAAAGTACAGAAAGACTAAAAAACTCTTCATGTTCATGGTAAATTAGGAGTTAAATTACAGAAGTTAAAGCAATGTAATCTCTTCCATATCAGCCAGAGGTTGAAACTGAGTCATGTGTATTTACACATTCTCTAGTACAGCAATAGGGTGTGACTTCTGAAAGAACAAACTAGTTAGTTTCTATAAATCCCGTACACACAGAATGCTTCTGGATGGCAGACCTAAAACCCCAAGGTCTTTTACGCAAAAATGTGGATTTAAAAACCTTTTCAACTGAATTAAAGAGGCATTATTTTTCCAACTGGATTTAACTTGCAACAATGAAAACATTGGTCTTAATTATAACTGGATTGTTGTCTCTGTCCTCAAGTCTACGGCAAAGAGGTAAGCCCTCTGGTTCTAGATGTATTTTATATTATCTGTATATTTCAGCTGGTACCATGAGCCTTGTGCTTATCTTTTAGATGCTTTTATCAGCAGGCTGATACACCGCATACAAAGTCTCAGCTGAGACAGATTTTGATTGCTCTATTTCAGTTATCTTGAATTTCTCCTCACAGTGGCCCTTGATAGTTTTGCTAATTGACAAAAGGCAATTGTTTTTGTGTTTACTGAAATGTGATTTCCCGCATAACCCACTTCCCCTACAGTACTTGTTCCTACAGTACTGAATTTGTGGGATCACACCTTCGGTGTAGAAAGAGGGCATCATAAATACAGGATTAACACTTCACAGAAGGTACCACTTGGGAAAGTCACCATTCCAAAACATTGGGCCCAGAGTCTCACTGGAGTTTGTGAGAAAAACACAATGATTTCAGTGGGAGCAGAACTAGGCATTTTCTATGAAGATTAATTGTTTTTGTATTTATTTATTTTAAAAATGCTCTGATACACCAGTCTCTTTAAAGGGCAGTCATGCCCAGAGATGTGACTAAAAATAGCATAGTCTTACTCAAATCTGCTACCTATGCGTACTCTGTCATGGCGGCAATGCCTGCATCTAATTGTTATTTCCTGTATTTTTTTATCCAGAAGAAATTAGTTATGTCACGTTAGGACAAAAAGACTAGGATTCAAAGATTCAAACAGGACTGCTCTACATCTTACAGTTTGTTCAGAATTCTGGAGCTAGGATTCTAATTATATATTATACAAATAGCAAAAACTTTATTATGGCTACAAGATACAAGTGAAAGACGTTATATAGGTGCAAAGAAGGATTATTGTTTTGCACACTTTTTGTTTTGAACACTTTTGGTACTAGCACATCTTTACAAAATTCTGTGCTAAGCCTTATCAGGATTGTTGACATTAGGAGAAGAGGCTAAATATGCTCATTAATCTTTGACTAAATAGTAAGAGAATGTTTACTTTAGTGACGATAACCACAGAGTGGAACTGAAGCGGATAGATTTGCCAGCTGTAGAATCAGAAATAAAACACAGATGATCAGCCCCATGCTCAGTACTTAAGACTATAGCTGCCCTGCCCCATAACAATGGAGAGTAGTAGCTATATCATTGCTTCTTCATGCTAACAGGAGGGAATCTGGTTTGCTGTCTGAGCCAAGAGGTAAAGAGCCAGTGTGGCTAGCTTTTTTTTTTATTTTTATTTTTAAAAAGAGGGTGGGGACAAGACTCTTGGTGTTTGAATACCATATAAGGAAGATTTTTATACGTAAAGATAAAGGGCAAACATTTCTACATACAGTTCTAATTTGAAAAATGCGTATGTAAAAATGGCACCATCTTATTCAACATATTTACCTTTTACACAGTCATATGTGCTTGCTTAAGTGACAAAAGTTTTAGTGCTTATTATTCCTGTTTGCACTGCTGAGCCAACAGTTGAGGGCATGTGAATCAACAATTATATTCTCTCTTTGTACATCAGCATGGTTTATCAATTTCAAGAAGTTACACCTGTGAAAATCCACTAAAGACAATGATGTTGCACAGATGTCATAAGCATAATCCTGCCATAAAAAACTGATTATTCTTAAAACAGAAAGAATACAGCTTGATCAAGTCCAGCTGAGTATTCAGGGCTGAGAGTCCATTTCTAAATAAAATTATGAGGGGTTTGCCATACCACATGTGATACAGAAATCAGAGACAACACAGTACACCACAATGCCATTTTTATAGAATCATTCTTCCGATTAGAGCTGCACTAATTTATCTCAGAAAAAAGGTATACATCATGACTCTGTCCAGAGTACATATCTTATGATTTAGCTATTTTCTTTTTTTAAATCTTAGATTCTAAACATGGTGATAACAGCTCCGGAAGTCAAGATGTGCCTGATATTAAGACCTTCCGTGGAATGCCACAAGGCACTTATGATTATATTCCCCCTTCTGATATAGAAGGCTGGACAAAGACTGTTCACAACAAAGAACACAAATGCTCTTCAGGGAAGTCAAATGGCTCAATACTGAAAGTTAACAATACCACAATGGAGTACCTTAGTAGTTCTTTGAGCACCAAACTAGTACCTGCAACATATATTCTTGTAGTTTTATTAGGTGTGCCATCAAATGCCATCACTCTGTGGATGCTGTTTTTCAGAATCAGATCTGTTTGTACTGCCATCTTCTATACAAATTTAGCCATTTCAGATTTTCTATTCTGTATCATACTGCCATTCAAGATAGCATACCATCTCAATGGAAACAACTGGATATTTGGAGAAATAATGTGCCGAACTACGACTGCCATTTTCTATGGCAATATGTATTGCTCCATTCTACTCCTCATGTGCATAAGTATCAGTCGTTATGTGGCTATTGTTCATCCGTTCACCTACAGAAGTCTGCCAAAGCGAACCTATGCAACACTAGTATGTGGAATTGTGTGGACAATTGTTTTCCTGTACATGCTGCCATTCTGCATAATGAAGCAAAGCTACTACTTGGAACAATTAAATATCTTTACCTGCCACGATGTACATAATGCCTGTGAAACTTTATCACCATTCCAATTCTACTACTTCATCTCGTTAGCAATCTTTGGATTTGTAATACCACTGACCATTATTATTTTTTGTTACATCTCAATTATCCAAACGCTCAATACTTATGAGTGGAAGTGGTTTTGGTATGTTAAAATAAGTCTCTTGATCCTTATGATTTTTGCCATCTGCTTCACACCAAGCAACATCATACTTATTGTCCATCATGTTAATTACTACTACAACAAAACAGATGGCTTGTATTTTTTCTATCTTATTGCTTTGTCTCTAAGCAGTTTAAACAGTTGCCTTGATCCATTCCTTTACTATCTGATGTCCAAAATCAGAGAGCAATCCAATGTTTATCTCACAATGGTAAAAATATCCAGGGAAGAATGAGTTTAATTAAATGTCCAACATTTATTATTTTGTGACAGATATATAAATGTCTGATAATTCATCAAAATAAAAATACACTACTCAATTAACTATTGTTTTATAAATTCTAATTGGTCTTTTTTAATGAAAAAAGAAAGCAGCAGTTCAAAAGTTTCTTCTTAAGATTTACTTGCTTCCAAATTTTATGTTAAAGAATTCTAAAAATACAGTCTTGCAATTTTATCACAAGTTTTGGTGCTGTTCTTGAAGCCACTACTCCTGATTCAGGTGAGAATCTGTTTTCATTTTAAAAAAAATATTAAGTTTCTAGCCCTCACTTCTATGGAGAAAGGTCCGAAAATGTGAATCCTAAAAACTCCAACAACAGAGGGCAAATAAGACTCGAATGGTATTTTTAAGCCAATATCACTGTTTTTGAAAACTTTGGGTTGGCTACCCTGAAAATACCTAATACCACTAACTTATGATCAATGTGGATTTCTATTTTGCCCTCTATAGAAACATTTTCACTTTTGAAGTGCAGTAAGAAGAAAAGCCATTTACAGGCTGCAGCTGTGTGCTAATTGGGCTGCAGATGGCCCACGGGTTGAGAACCACTGCACTGGAGTAATGAAAATTAGGTACAGTCCTACCTAATACTTGCAAATCAGACACTTGCTTTTAACCTCCACACCTCATCCTTAAAACTATGACAATTAAATTGGAGGCAACATCTGCTTATATGAACAGGAGCTCTTCTGGGGGCAGGGACGGTGAGTATGCTGGATTTTATTGAACTTTGGTTTTGCCAGTAAAAGGCCAAATAAAATAAAAAGTGGCTGAAGAAACTGAATATAGTCTTCGCTGTTTAAAAAGAAGACAACTTAAAATCATATCTGTCTAAAAATGTTTACCTGCCACGGTTCCAAGTTACACCCCAAATTACTGTAATTTATTAGACTGAATATATTGCGTTCTCAAATACGTACTTTTTAAAAAAAAAAATTCAATCTTTCCTTTGCAGTAATCAGTTATTTGGGTTGCTTTTTTGAGAGTTTTTCACAGAGCAAAAGGAGAGAAAAAGCACATTTAAAGTAGCAGAGAAAGGACTGCAGAAAGCAAGAAAAGATGCTGCGGCAATCGATCCATTGTGGGGTTGATTTAGCGGGTCCAGTGAAGACCTGCTAAATTGACCACCGATCGCTCTCCCATCGACTCTGGTAGTCCACCAGAACGAGAAGCATAAGGTAAGTTGACAGGAGAGTTTCTCGTGTAGACACTGCAGTAAGTCGACCTAAGCTACGTCAACTCCAGCTATGTTATTCATGTAGCTAGAGTTGTGTAACTTAGGTCGACTTAACCCCCAGTGAAGACCTGCCCATAGAAGGGGGACAGCAGGGCAACTGTAAGTACTTGGAAACTACATTCAGTGCCTTTTTAAGCTGACTAAGTTTCAAGCTGAATACTCTTTAAAATTTCTTGTCCTGAACTATGATGAAGTTTGTTTTTAATCAGAGTACCACCATAATTTATAAGAATTGGGAAAAGTGAAAGGTTTACTTCAAAAGCCAATACAGCTTCCATAAAACGTTAAGACCTCCCCTCATTGTAGTTACTGCAGATGACCAGATAGAGTATTTATATATGCTGCTATAAACTAAGTACCATGCAGCGAAAGCGCCCATAATTTAGCTTAGGAATGTACAGCAGGATTGTTAGACATAGAATACTTGAGAATACATTTTAAACACTTTGCCAAAAGCTATAGTTAATCTTGTGTTCAATTACATTCTGAAAGCAGTTATGCTCATCTGTTTACAATTCCTAAAACTCTGATGCTAGCCAAGGCACAGCTTTATATGGAAACCGACATTTGTATCCTGCTAAGATGGTTTACCCTAAGTAGCATATCAGAAAGAATCAACAAGCTGTAATATTATGACCAAACAACAACAACAAAAGGATGGTGTCAAAGTTAAAGGGATCATAAAGACCATCAAAAACCCAAGCAATTTTAAGCAATGTGAGGATTTAGGAAGGAGTAATTTCCAGGAATTTCTTTTGAAAAAACTGTCAATGCTTCAAACCTCCCATTAGTGACAAAAGCCCCAGCTTTCCTTCTAGCTGTGAAATACCCATCCATTCCTAATCCCAGAAACAAGAGGCCAGATCTCCTGCTCAGCTCAGATAACCGCTTCAGCACAATTATGGCATAAATACCACATTCTTAAATATTTGAAGTGACCATGACAGGATTAGATAAACTAGGACACATCACATGCACAATGACAAGCATGCACAACTGATTTTATCCTCCCCAGCTCCCATTCACACTAAAAGTTTCAGAGGGAGGTGGAATTACTTGGTGCTCAGATAACATTTTAATTGGCACAGGAGAGAGAGACAGACACCACAACCACTGCAAATATAGTGGTGGTGGTGTTGGGGAACATACATTCAGGTTTGGCAATTAATAAACTGACAAGTATCAATGAGTCAATTGAGGTTCTACCTTGCATTTCTGCACTTTGGCATAGTGCAGAACATCTTGATAATGCCTTGCATTTGTTGGGTTCACATCGTGCAATTTGACTGTAGGCAACAGCAGTGTTTCTAGAGTTTTCCCAGGATTGCCTTGGTCAATAGCTTCATTAATGTAGCTAACCGCAACAATTCCTAAGAAAGAAAAAAGGGAAATTAACATTTAACAGAAAAAGCCCAGCCACATATCAGGTTTATTCAAAAAAGGATAGTGTCATAAATGAGTAAGTGTGAACATCAAGTTACGGTAAGCAGCAGCAGCAAATTCTAAAGTCTTTCTTCTCAGATATTGGCAGTTCATGCCAAGCCAGCCAGTGAGACCAGATTTTTCCTCCTCTGACAGCCAATTGTTTAACTGAATCTGATTAAAAAACAAAACAAAACAAAAAAAAACCCCATATCCTTTTCTAAAAAGGAAAAATTTCCCCATTTTGTTCTACAGTAGGATGATCCATATACATCTCTTCAAACAAACGGATTCAACACCTGAGTGTAAAGGTCTGGGCTTGTTTACGTTGCAGTGCTCAAGTAATCATTCTGAAGTGATTTTCATGTCTGACTATTCCAAATAATTTAACATATTAGTTTTTCTAATACACCTACATATTCTGACCTCTGAACTTATGGAGATTATATCATCTTTTCAAGTCATCAACATCACCACTTTAACATCACGGAACAATTTATCTGGAACGTGCATGTAAGTCAAAATTCTCAAACTTGGCTGCCTAAAGGAAAAATACCTTAATTTTGAAAACTGCTGCACACTCCTAGCTCCCACTGAATTCACCGAACTATGGGGTACGCAGCAGTTCTGAGAAAAGTGGTCCAATTTTTTTTTTTTTTAAATGTATTTAGGTAGCTATCTTTGACAACTCAGTTTAGAAATTATGACCCTAGTTAACAGAAAGCACTGAAACACACTGTCCTGAGGGCATAGAACCCCGCTACACCAAGTCTGTGAGTGAGTATAAATTCTTGCGGATTGCTTTGCCATCACCTGTGACAGTGTGCATTCCAGTTGGTGGCTGCCTGGGATCTGTTGAGGTTTTTCCATAGTGTGTATATAAAACTGAACTGGTGAGGTCATAGTTATGTGACCTCACAAGGCCATAACCTCTTAGGAGACTGGCTATTCCTCAGGTGGATGTAAGCTGGGTTTTTTATGACAACCATGGGGGCACTACCAGTGAAGAAAGGGAATTTCTGTGCACTGGGAAGCAGGGCCTGATTTAGATGCAGCAAGTTTCAGAATGCTCTGTTGGTACTATGTACAGTTCCAAGCAGAGCTGCCCCCTGCCAGGGGGCAATAGTAGACCAATGCAATCTGAAAACAGCTACTATTCGTTAAGACTAAAGTTGCTAACATGAGGCCCAAGTTTGAGACACTGAGCACCTCAAGTTTGATGGACTTAAAGCAGCAGTGCATGTGCTTAACAGCCTCCCCCCCAAAAATCAATCTGATCATGTAAAAAGGCAGACGATTTTAGTTACTGACAACTGCTCTGTTTGCTGAACACTACCCTTCTTTGCTGAAGTGTACACATCACAGCTTGATGTTTTGTCAAAAAGACCATGCTGAAAAAAGCATTTGTCTAGCAGCAAAGGGGTTACACCAACCAAAACTCAATTCCCTAACATTTTTAAAGTCCAAATATTTGAAACCCACTTAAGAAACATGCACTATTTTTCAATCTGGAAACGTTTTAAGGCATACATTGCTAGATAATAATTTAGGATAAGCACAATGAGCTGCTCTCTAGATTACAAACCCCATTTTATTTTTTAAAGGAGAGCAGGAAAAGAATTGCTTTTGACACAGTTATGTACTGACTGCCTCCAGTAAGGATTATGTGAGGGATATTCAACACAGAAAGTGTGTAAAATGCCAACCGCTACCACCTTTCCCCCTCCCATCTGAAACTCTTCTTGTACTTAACTTAATCAGTGAAGTCCCAAAATGAGATTAAGTACCAGAATTATTGGCCCAATATGAATACAGATGAATAGAAGTCTTATTGCCTCCGCTAGAACTATGGCATTTGTGATGTCAGAGAAGTGATGTAGTCAGGGACCCCTTCAGTGAATCAGGAAATACCAAGAGGATTTCAGAGAGGTGAAAAAGGATTTAAAGGAGTAATGCCAGTAACTACTGCATTGAATGCTCCCTTCTCGAGTCAACACTTAGCAGGGGCATTCAGCACAGAAGTCTTTGCTCAATTTTGTTTAAAATGATAACTGTTTTAGTCCTCCTCTCTAGAATTATCATCAAGATACTATGCTGGGGAACAGGAATTACTAATTCCAAATCTACTTAGGAAAAAAAGCAAAAATCTTTGTTATAGGACAAAATACAAATCTCTATTGCCTACTACGAAATAGAAACTCAATTATATTTATAGCACCACATTTTATTATGGTGTCTGATACACATCTGTTCTCATTTTTAATTGCAGCTACCACAATTTCATACTGAAAATATTAGGAAAACAATTAGTGGTTTTTGTTTTTGGCTGTCTAATTGCAATTTTACCACTAAAAATAAAAAGCATCTCTATGTGGCAAGCCAGCACTCCATAAACCTCCAGCAAGTGCTCCAGGGACCACAGTAACCTCTGCCTCTGACAAAGTCAGAGTTACTTACTGTCATTTTCTTCTTGAATTTGCATATTAACCATGTCAATACAATTCTGGACATCATTCCAGCTTAAATAATCTTGTCCTTGAGATGAAGCCTCTGACTTAATAGACAAGAGTGTGTCAGCATAACTGTAGGAAGATATAAAACATAAATCATCATAAAGAGTCATTAAATGTATTGTCCATCATTTACTGTATTTATTTCATTATTTTTTTCTTACTGGATGAATGCATATGAAAGTGAAAAACTTGATTGTAAGTGTTTGCAGCCAGGCACCATGTAAACAGGCAGCATGCAAGCTGCCTTACTTGGCTCTACACATGCATTTCAGAGACTCAGATTCCAAGGGCAGAGAGGACCACTGTGATCATTGGTCTGACCTCCTGTATATCAGAGGCCACAAAACTTCCCCACAATAATTCCTAGAGCAGAGCTTTTCTAGAAACACCCAATCGTCATGTAAAAACGGTCAGTGATGGAAAATCCATCACAACCCTTGGTAAATTGTTCCAATGATTAATTACCCTCCCTGTCAAAATTTTATGCCTTATTTGCCGTTTGAATTTGCTTAGCTTCAATTTCCAGCCACTGGATTGTGGTATATGCCCATTATTAAATATTTGTTCCCTATGTAGATACTTTGTAATCAAGTCACCCCATAATCTTCTCTTTGTTTAACTAAAGAGACTGAGCTCTTTAAGTCTATCACTACAAAGCATGTTCTCTAATCCTTTAATCATTGTCCAGTCTCTTCTCTGACCCCTCTCCAGGTTCTCTCTGAACCCTCTCCAAACCCTTGAATCGTGGGCACCAAAACTAGATACAGTATTCCAGCAGTGGTTGCACCAGTGCCAAATACGGAAGTAAAAATCTCTCAACCCCTACCTGACATTCTCTTGTTTATACAGCCAAAGATTGTATTAGCTCTTTTGGCCACAGCGCCACACTGCGAGCTCATATTGTGATCTGAAATAATCCCATATCATGTCACCCCAAAGCACATTCCTTACAGTAGCTCCACACTAACAATAGGGTTATAATAGATATAAAAACATTCCAAGGATATGCAGTGTGTCAAGTAAATAATGATTTTAAGAGAAGACCAAAACATCTTCCAAGAAATTACAGAGATGTTCTTTGACATTAAAAGTTTATATTAATTCATGGCAACAGCCACGATTCCTTTTGTTTGCTTGTTTTTTAATTACACTATAGTCAAATATACTAAGGAGGTGTAGTCTTTTAAAAAAAAAATCACATCATAAAGTTAAATATCTGATATGTACAATTTAACATTTCATAGTCACTCATCCCAAAGCACTTAGTCCAGTGGTGGGCAACCTGTGGCCCATCAGGGTAATCCGCTGGCAGGATTTTTGTTTACAAGCAGCGACCAGCACGTCCCTGCGGCCCGCGCCACTTCCCACAGCTCCCAATAGCCGGGAACGGCGAACCGCGGCCACTAGCAGCTACAGGCGGACGGTCAACGTAAACAAACTGTCTCGCGGCCTGCCAGCAGATTACCCTGACGGGCCGCAGGTTTCCCACCGACTTAGTCCATCAGTGAAATTCTTCCACTTGTTGAGTGTTTTAACAGCTTGTAGCAATGCTACGCATCTTAGAACTGTAAGTGAAGAACACCACATCCAACTAAGACTGCAGGGGGTATATAAGGTAGGTAGAGTGTAATTATCAGAAGTGGAATTTGACAAGGAGTTCAGGGATAACTCATTAAGTTTTGCCAAGGCTGTTCTGAGCACATCTAATGCTTCTCCAATAACCTGCTCATGTGGGGCCCTTAATTTCTCTTCCCCATTCTGCAGCATCCACTTATGTAATTCTCCTCCCCTGCCCTCAAAACATTAATGTCTTGCTTTTGGCCACAGGGAGAGGGAGCCCTATTCTCTCCTACCTTTGCCAAGGAGAAAAAAGATCCTGGGGGTTTGGTGGGCTACGAGGGAGGACATTCAACGCAGACTCCATACCTTTCTCCTTTGGGTCATCCCCAACAGCCAATACAATACCAAGGAGGGGTTGTTAGTGAAAGATGCATGACACTACAGGCAGAAATTTTGAAGGTGTCCCTGAAACAGACAGACCCCTTAGGCAGCTCTGCAACACACCAAGTCCAGGACATAATTTCTATCTAACCGCTGGCAGCAGCCCTGTCCATGAAGGAGAGAGCAGTGCTCTACTCATTGCTAGTAGGATTTATGCACAAATTTTTTTGCTACTCTGAGGTACCCCTTTCAACTCAGAGCCCCTTGCAAGTATAGGTTCTGTAGCCTGGAAGAACCAGACCCCATTCTTGCTAAAAATGCCATGAAATTATAGATTTTTAGGGCCAAAAGGGACCATTAGGATCCTCTAGTCTGATCTGCAAAACAGAGACCACAGAATTTCATCCAGTAATTTCTATATCAAGCCCCTAACTTCTGTTTGAGCTATCTTCAATGGTCAGGATTTCTCTTTCAACTCATCTAGCAGCAGCATGTCCAGCTGCAGTGCCCAGGGAATTCCATCAAGCACAACTGTGGTGAAAAAAGTATTACCTAATGCCTCACCAACACTCCTTACTGTAGCACTGTTAGTGTTCATTGGAGGTCTCCCGTACAAGTACTGATTCAGCCTGACTGTCCTTTGCATGTGAGATATGACAGGATCAGAACACAAGGTGGTACACAGCTGTGACAAAAATCAAACACCAAAGCTACTAATCTCGAGTTTGAATTTATAACTTGAATGGAACATGAATCTACACTACCATGTTGTGCCCGAATCTACACTACCATGTTGTGCCCAGCTATTTAGCAAATAGGGTTTTTACCACATAGGCTTCTACCATTCTTAAGCAAGACAGGTTCGTTAGGATAGCCTTACTTTACATTACACACACAATATTCATTCTCAGGTCCTCTCTCAAAAATTCAGTAAGACACTAGTGACTAGCGGCTTCCAACTAAGTCCAGATATCCATTGCCACAACAGCAACTCCTCTCAGCTCATGATGTTTAGCTTCCAAGAACATTCCATCCCCCGACCTCTGTATCCTCAAACATTCAGTGATGTTTGATGGCCTATGTTTTTGCAGATGGAGCATTACAGCTGAGCATCCCTAATAGTCTCTCCTGTTAATATTGTGCAAATGTTTAGCTTGTAGCCTTTTCAACTTCATCTCACAACGCTGGAAAAATAGCTGATAATCGCCCACTCATCCCTTTGCAGAAGTCTTTGTTGCTCATTTGGACAAGACAAAATGAACTTTTACCGTTGAAAGTTTTCGTCTTCCAGATTATTGAAGCCAACGGATGGATTTCTGAGATGACTCTTTATTGCCAGGATGTCTTTGCTTCCCAAGGCCTGGTTTAGTAACACAACAGCTGACAACATTTCCACAGCAATAGACAGTTCATCATGTGCCAAATATCTCTATAGGAACATAGAATACATCAGTCATGAAGCTAAACAAGTAGGGGTAACCAGTTTTAATTCAAGTCTAGATGCCAAAAGGAGGGAGGCATGGATTTGATTTAAAACAAATATTAAAAATAGGAGGAGAAAATGTCATAGCTATAGAAATGTCAGCTTACTGTACTGTGAGTAGTAGAACTAAAACACTAGGCATTCACTATATGGCATCCCTTTCCTCAGCCTTTTTTCTTTGCTTGTCCCACATAATACAGTCCTTCCAGTCAAGCCTAGTCTAATTTTAATCAGAATGTGGACTCTCCCCCAGTCCGGCTGATCACTCTCCATAAAACACAGTCAACCTTAAGATGAGAGATAGTGTATGCAACAGCAAAAAAAGTGAAGGTCAGTCACTTTGTTTTCTTGACTGATTTAGCCTGTGCTAACTCTTGTACTGCAACAATCTGAATAGGCAAGCACTTGCATTAATATTCCTGGATTTTAATATACTACACCTCAAGGCAAGAATTAGAAGAATCTGGTATGATAAATGGTCTGATAGTTCTAAGTAACAAAACTGCAACAAATGACAATGCATCAGTATTCCTGATCCTTTATGGCTTGACTGCACACTATTGAACAGCAATTCGTAAGTTTTTCACTCTTACCACAGCATTCTGTTGCTGAAGGTTGAACAGTTCAGTCTGATAGACAGCAGCAGCAAATGGGTGAACGACAGGCAACTGGGCCTCTGGTTTCATCAGTGCAACCAATGTTTTATTAGCATCACAGTTACGAATTGCAGTATTGATATGGTCAACTGCTACAAGTTCTGGGGGAAAGTAGGAAAAAAATCCTATCAATTTTTTTGTCATCTGCCTTTTTTTTTTTAATATATATTAATGTTGTGTAGGCAAATAGTATCCCAACATTACATCATATGCTACCATTGCTCAAGAAAGCTATAGCTGTATACCTGCAAGAGATGCATATTTAAACACACTGAAACTACTTAACAGTCTTGCAAAAATGATTCCTGTTCAAAAAGCATGTGGAAGTCAACAGCTTAACGTAAGTCCATGATCAATGCATTAGACCTGAAAGATGACTTGACTAGTCCAGGGATTGCCATGTCCTCTCTATTGAGTTTGACCAATCGGTTGACCCTGGAATGTCAACCTATATTACTTTCTTTCTCTGTTTTATTTCTTCTACCTCCATTGTATTCCCATTTTCCCCCTTCTAGTAAGAGTCCAACACAGCTAGGAAGGACAAGTCTACACTTGCAGCACCAATGTGACCAACAAGATAAGCTAAGAGCAATGCCTTAATAGCCTGGTAAAAAGTTTGCCAAGTTCCATAGTGGCTCACTTGTTGTGACTGGAATTTTCCATCAGCTAAACTGAGTAAAACAGAAACAGAAGCTGCATCTTATCCTTTGCTATTCTCTCCCCTTTTTATGTGCACTTGTCTAATTTTTTTCATAAGGAAACATGACTGAATTTCAATAGCCACTGCAAGCACTGCTAACTAAAATGGTATTAAATTACTTTGTGGAAAGCCAATCTAAAAGACTGTTAAATAAGGAAAACTGTTAGTGACATTTACTGTATTCCTCCTCCTTCAATACGGGTGAAGTATATCCCTGAGTGAGCTCAGAACTAGCCTCTAAAATAAAAATAAAAACTGTGGGTTAAAACACACACCGAGGACAACACAACAGATGATGCCCAAGAGTGCTAGATCTCATCTTGTAGGCCAAAGAAACTGCAATTACTGTAACTTACAGTCCCCCTAACTGCACCAGTTACAACTTTGAAGGAGTTGATGGTCACAAACCTGCTTGAGGCTATCCTGAAGGAAACCTAACATATCCTCCAGGGAAGAGTTAAGCACTGACTTCAGTCTTGAATTTAAAAAAAATAAATTTAAAAAAATGGCCAAAATCCCAGAGAGGGAAAAAAAACTTGTAAAGTCAGCGTTTGAGTAGGATAACCAGATCTGGTTAAAAAAAAAAAAAAAAATAGGATGCCTATTCCAAGGAAGGCAAGACAGGGCACTTGAGATGTGCTGCTGGGGGGGGGGGGGGGGGGGGGGGGGGGAGATGGGGTAAGAGAAAAATCACAGCCATTTTTCCATCTTCAACCAAGCCACACTCTTCTGACTCACCCACTGCTTACTTTGGGTGAGAGGGCTGGAAAAGAAACTGGCAGGGGAGGCTGTGATGTCGGAGAATAGGGTATAACAGTCAATTTCTATTATATGGCTTTTGAAGTGAGTGAGTACACACCCCAAATACTGGAGAGCTTCTCTAGGCTTTTTGGATAGTGGCAATGGCAGCTTCCAGAATAGTAGGAGGAGGATTCAGACTTTGCCTATGCTTTCCACCAGCTTTCAGTTTGGCTTGTGAGTTCTTCAAGTAGCCAGTCTACAAGTCCTTACAAAAAAGACCACTTGAAAAACAAAAACCAGAGACACCAGGGCAGACCCTAAAAGGACATTTCACTGACAGATGGTCACCCAGAGGTTTGAACAGTTGAGACTTCCGGGGATTTCTCTCTGTATCTTAGGACTCCTTCCAACATGATAGACATTGGAACTTTAGGCACAGCTTCAGCACGGACCTTAGACACATACCTAAATATAAACACAGTAATCCCACTGGTTTCAGTGGGACTCCTCTTACACTTAAAATTAGATGTTATTTAGTCCTTGCTGAACTGGAGCCAGGGGGAGGAAAGATGAGATGCCAGGTTCTTGATCTTAAAGTTTTTCTTACTATCTTGGGTACTACGACTCTATGATCTTAGGAGGGCAGAGCTGCTCGTGGCAGCTAGACTTCCGGTCCAGCAGTGTCCTTCACAGGTGGCAGGCTATCAACCTTACAGGAATGATCTTTATATTTAAGGGACTTATCCCCTTCGAGTGCTTCTCAATGAAGGAGTGATTTATTTCTCATAATTCAGTCTGTGAGTACCAGGGACAGACGGGATTTAACTACGAATTCTCTGTAGATCTCATCATTCACCAAGCCTATGATGAGAGCAGGGGGAGGGATAGCTCAGTGGTTTGAGCATTGGCCTGCTAAACCCCGGGTTGTGAGTTTAATCCTTGAGGGGGCCACTTAGGGATCTGGAGCAAAATTAGTACTTGGTCCTGCTAGTGAAGGCAGGGGGCTGGACTCGATGACCTTTCAAGGTCCCTTCCAGTTCTAGGAGATAGGATATCTCCATTAATAAAAAAAAAATGCTGGGACAGGCAATGTCAATGGTCAGATGCAGTCTAAAATTAGTCACATGTCCTCCCCAACCCTGCTACTCTTCAGGCCCACCCTCCACCTGGATCTGTGTCTAATCAGGGCCTGCTTCCACCACCAACTACTCTGGTCTATGCTAGCGATGGGCTCTGTCCACCCTTTTCAGGCAGAAAGCTCATAGTGGAGATCTCCAGTTGCACAATAGGGAGAACCTGACTGATTGGAAGACTCAGAGCAGTTCAAACCCATGGAGCCTGAGTACATTGGCCCCAGGACACGAGAAATAAATGAGGAGGAGTCCTATTGGGCATTTTGTTCTGCATGATAAATATTTTAGCCGTTCTTGAGGTTAAAAAAATAAAGGCGCTTGCCTTTCAGACAGCACACAGCAGCTTCAAAATAAAAAAGTTCCAGGAGCCAGCAACAAAATAGCATCAAAATCTGCAGCCATCAATTGGCTTCGATGACTTCCATGCTTAGGAACTGAGCATGCAACTCTGATATTATGAATCTATATCCACAGTTCTTGGGTATTTATCATGTGGTAGCTTCAGTGGTACTGTCACATTTAGTTTTAGGGCTTGGCTACACTGGCACTTTATATCGCAATAAAGCCTCCCAGAGCGCTCTACCTTACTCCTCGTCCACACTGGCAAGGCACGTAGAGCGCTCTGACTCCCTGGCTAGAGCGCTCCTGGTACTCCACCTTTATGAGAGGGATAACGGCTGTTGCGTATTGGCTGAGACGCCCCAGGGCCAGTGTGAACGAGGATTTACATTACAGCGCTCTGACGTCCCATAATCTCCTTAAGTCAAGTGGCCTCTCTTCTCTTTGTTGTGAAATCGGCTGAGGATTGCGGAAGTGCCTTTTCAGAGCTCCGTTTCAGACAGCGGCTGCTTATCTGCAACGGGGCGGGGCAAAGCAAACGTTTACTGAGTGAGTGAGAGAGAGGCAGGGGGGCTAGAGGGATCTGAACTTACAAGATAGCGTGCTGGCACACACTCAGCACTCCAAAAATCCACTCTCTCTCTCCCCCCACATACAAACAACACACTCCACCCCACCGCCCTCATTTGAAAAGCACGTTGCAGCCACTTGAACGCTGGGATAGCTGCCCATAATGCACTGCTCCCAATGCCGCTGCAAATGCCATAAATGTGGCCATGCCAGTGCGCTTGCAGCTGTCAGCGTGGACAGACTGCAGCGCTTTCCCTAGTGTGCTCTCCGAAGGCTGGTTTAACCCAAAGTGCTCTACAGCTGCAAGTGTAGCCAAGCCCTTAGTTTGTACCTTGGTCAGCTTGCCTCTACTCTGAGTTCTTTAATAGGTACCCTCAACTGGCTCCTCTTGAAGGTCCTAGTTTTATTTGTTTACCTGCCTTCCCCTAATGAAAACTGATCAATATGGATTAGAAGTAAAACTGAATTGAAATTCTCCATGCCACATGAAGTCATGTGGGTAGCACGATATTGTGGCATTAATTTTTTTTTATCCACACAGAGGAAACAAACCCATTTTTCCTACTCCAAGACACTGATGGAGCTATACTAATAAATAGCACTACCCTCCTCAGAGTTTTCCATTACCCAAGAGCAATCGTCTCCTAGAAGGAAATACTATTTACCATGTCTGAATCATTCTAAAATCCAAATCACTACCTATACGAGAGACTTGGATGCTATACAAAATATGCATGTCTACATATTATAGCATAGCAAACTAGGCTTATAACTACCTTTTTGCATAGCATCAGAAGAACAATTAGATGGACTGAATTAAAAATATTAAATGACACAGAAGACAAAACAGCCCCTAACACATGCCACAGACAACATAGGACAGCAGTTTATTCAAAGCTGAAGCTCCTAGCAGACAAAGAATGCCAGAGAAGCAATTGCCAATAGATGTGCTGCTGAAAATTTAGAACCCCCTTAACTGTAATTTTTCAAAAATAAAACATTAGTCAACATATTGTAGATCCATTGTACCATATATAAACTGTACTAAAACATTAAGCAGGCTGACAGACTAGATTTTTAAAAGTGTAAATATTTTAAAATGAGAAATCTAGTTTCCTCTGCTGCATATGACTGCAAGCTATTCTTCAATTTGATCATTTTATTTTTAACCCAGAGAAGATATAAATAAAATTTCCTTTTGAGAGAGATTAAGACTATTCAAAAAAAAGTCTATTTACACAAGCCATGCATTATGTTCCGTTTTAGCCATGTATGTCCACTAGTAGCTGAAAATATTCAGCCAAGAAAAGCGTTAGCTACTTCAGATAAAATAATGTGTGTCTAAAGTGGCACAGATTGGTGACTTGGCAATTGTGACATTGAAAAGAGCAGTAGCAAAAATAAAATGCAATGTGGTTTCAATTTATAAAGAAACCTTGTTTGCATGCAAAAAAGGTGGATTTAGTTCTTCAGTTTGATTAAGAGTAATGAAATGGTGATTATGAAAACAAGTATTAAAACATTTACTCACTAAGCTTGAGAGCCTCAGCTTCCTCATTGGCAACACTAACTTCTTTCTGTATCTCACTTTTGTCGAGCAAAATTGGAACCCCTGCTAGCTAACAGATCAGACAAAAAAAGACTTCATTATGCTTTTTAAATTTGCAGGGGAAGGGAAAATATTCCACTATGAATTGACCATGATGTTGGCTGAATACCAAATACAATGGCATACTGAAGAATAGTGTTTGTTTTTCCATAAACTTCCGACTCACTTTTCAAATTACAGATTTTTGCCTTAATCCAGATGTTCTCTATAATGGTCTTTATTCACCATTGTTTATGTCAACATTACCTTTTTGCTATACTAAACTCGTAAGAAGTTTAGTTCCCAAGATGAGCTTTGTATTAAGGGATTTATATACACATATACATATATTCCCTTTATCTGTCATTTAGCAGCTTTTTACCAATGCATCATGCTTTTTAAAGCAAATGCATCTAGTTTTGTATTGTTTAGGAAAATATTCATTTAAAATACTTTACAAAATTCTTTACTGTTTCATAAAACAGTAGAGTTCAGGCTACAGAGTTCAGGATGATGTCACTTCTATTTTAAGCAGAGAAAAATGAAAACTCAAGTGTCATACTAGCATACATTACATTCAATTACCTGCATTCTCTGCTCTTTACAGTCACACAATTGTGCTAGGTACCATGAGGAATTTTGCTGCAGAACTCCAGACAAGCTCAAAGCAGGACGGTTCAAACCTGCCATCAATGCCATTTCATCTTGCCTGTCAATAGCCTCATTCACTTGGACTAAAGCTACGTGAACTGAAAGGAAAACAACGCTTACAAACTGCAAAAACATTTTTTGCGCAAAAAAAAAAATTTGAATTGCTGCTTGTATCTACCTCTCTTTATACAAGCCAGTCAGTTACAGTTTTTATCCAGCAGAGGGTTATATTTTAAGGCTCCAATCCTACAAGAGCCTCAAACAGAGTCCACAGGGACTCCATGCAGGCATAAGGGTTCTTCCACACTCATCCATTTGCAGGGTCAGGGCCTAAGTCTGAATCTCGTCTATCTAAAAAGAGGGGTCAAAATTTACAGTATTCTGCAGCTAGTGGGAACTGACAGAAACATAAGGAAATAAAGCAGGTGAAACCAACCGGCTTCTGAACTGAAGAGTCTGATATCAGCAACAAGAACAAAAAAAGATATTATCCCAAAAGATTAATAATGGAAAAAAAGCAGCAAGATGCCCCACAACACTGAAAGTAACCATTGTAACACTGACAAACATTTGCCACCTTTAAAAGCTATTTCTGTAAAAGTAGTAAATTTATGTCTTTGTCTGGAATTTGACACAAATACATACATAACTGGTAGGTATGATGTGCCCATTTCCATAAGAAACTAGAATTACTTACTGTTGATCTTATTGATATTGCCTTGGATCTCGGCTTGTGTCAGCAATTCTTCATACACATCTCTTTCCTCTTCTGAAATTGAGCCATTCTAAAAACAAAATCCTTACTGGTTCACAAAGTGGAACACAAAGATACTTTCAGATGGTAGAATAGCCATTGTAGTATGAGTGGTTAAAACTTTATCAACCACAATAGGAAGATTTGCACTCCCTAGAACAAGAGTTATATTTAAAGCATCCTCTGCTTATTGTAAAGCGTTGTGTATATTTTGATCAAAGCCTGTCTTCTCAAATTGAAACTGTTACTGTGAAATGAATGATGCAAGTGCAATTTTGTATTAATGGAAAATTCTATCAATAGAATGCTATACTTAATAATTATGTTTTACTCCCAGAAAAAGGTACCTTAAAACATTAAGTTTTTATATAAACCTTTGGTTAACAAACTTTGTTTCGACACAGTACGTAAAGGAGAAAAATGAGCATCTTTTGGATTCTAAAATAGAAGAATTTTATAATCCTTACACGTCTCAAATACATTCATGGGTTATGTGTACAATCACAAAATACCTGTACACGTTTGCCTCCAGCCTGTTTATTCCATAGATTCCAAGACCAAAGGGACCATTGTGATCAATCTTCTATAGTGACAATCATTCACCTAGTTTATCTTGAATACACTAGCTTATTAACGCAATCCTAGAAGAATCCTTTTAAAAAGTTTGCACGCACGTTTTTTAATACAGCAATACCAAACTTATTAAGAATGTTAATAAAATCCAAATATGTTTCAGTACCTTCAGACTTGCATTCTCCTCTTTTCTCCTTTTAGCTTCCAGGAGTTCTTTCTGATATTCCTGTGCAAGGTCCTCATCCACATTCATCAGCATTGCATTTGGGTTTCTCAGAGTTATAAGTGTTTGATCTGCTACTCCCTTCTCAATAGCTTCATTAATTGCAATGACTGCAGCATGCACTGAAAGAGGTGGATAAGATCCAAAACTTTAAAAAGAAGAGCCAATGAGAAAGTACTTTTGGATCACACAAAAATTAGGGTTACCAATTCTCTGTTCTCAAGGCTTCATTTATTGCTTTAAAGAATATTATACAGTAGAACCCCGTTTCGACTGTCAGCCCCCACCACCCATTCTCCAGTTGATTTGAATTTTTGGTTATCCAATCTGGCCCCAGTCCCAACTAGATTGGATAATCGGGGTTCCACTGTATTTGATCATGTTTCACCATAGTTTAACTTTTTGGGACTCTCCAATGTACAGAAAAGTAAGAATGTAGCTGTAATCACCAGTATAGGACAGGATAGTGTCTAAATTTGCAGAGGTTTGAAGAGTATTTTGTCATCTTATTTCAACAACAGAAATAGCACTTAAAAAAAGCTCTCTGGTCATGATGGAAGTCCTGGATTTAAACCTTCTTCACATTACATAGCCTTGTGAAAAAAGGTTTGTGTAGAAGTTCCAGTGCTCATCTTTTGTTTTGTGGCCACAGACTGTTCAAGATAGCAGAAAGATAAACAAGTAAGAGATTGGTAAAAGTTACAGGATAGTCGTAACTAAAACTAGTTCAAAGAAAAAAAGACCAAAATAAATAGTTCCTAATTCTCCTCTCACACTGGTTTTACAGTGGTGTAACCATTGACTTTAGCAGAGCTACTCTTGGTATGAGTGGTGAAAGTCACTCAGTATGCCATATGATCCACTAGAAGTTCCTCCCAACCCAAATTATTCTGAAATTAAACATATAACAGCAGATACCAAGGTACAATGCCTCCTGTATCATGGATTGATTACATCCATTTATCTCCCCACCAGCACCCACCAATACTACTTCTATTTAGGTAAAGCAAGGGTATAATACAAACATACTGAACAAAGCTAGCTCTATGCATAAGATGTCATGGGTTTTGGGGGGGGGGGGGAAGGGAACTGTGACAGAACGTACCCATGTCCACACCCTATACACTATTGTGATAATACTTGTACAAACTATGCCTTGTGAGATATTTAAAAGCAATTTGCTAATCAAGAATATGGCAAAATGCACATAGCAGCATTATATGTGAAGTTATAAACAGAACAGATCATGACTAAAAGTACATTTTCCAGATAAGTCTGGGGAGTGGCCAAACCAGTTCCTCAGAGACAAAGGGCAAGCTGATGCCTCAGCCAGGTGTAAACAACTCTGATGAACCATTACCTGCTACACGGCCATTCTTTGGCAGCAGCAAAAAAATCTACATCTTAGCAAAGAAACAGCATGGAGTTCCCTTCCACACAGCCTGCCTGTCGCCTTGCTCCCAGCTGGAAATGCTCCTTGAAGGGGAGACAGGACTATAAAAAGAAGGGGCAGACACTCCAAGGCACCTCTCTCTCTTCCCCCCACCCCGCCCTGCCCATTGGTTCAGTGCACCAGAAGGAACAAAGGAAATAGCCATTGAACTGGAGAAGGGTTCTGACCCAAGAAGTTTGGTCAGACTGCTGAGAGCATTTGGTGAGAAAAACTTTGCTTTGAATTTACCACAGTTTAAGTTAGGCACGAGCTGCATTTTATCTTTTATTTTTCTTACAACCATTTCTGGCTTCAACGCCTCTCTTAAAACCTCTCTTTGTAGTTAATAAACTTGTTTTATCTAATCCAGTGTGTTTGAATTGAAGTGTTTGGGGTACTCCATTTGGGGTAACAAGACATATGCATATCATTTCTACTAATAAAAGGATGGACTTTATATACGCTTGTATTGTCCAGGAGAGGGTTGGGCAGTACATGACATGTTTCTGGGGGGGAAATCTAGGACTGTGGGGGGGTGTTGGGGGTCACCCTGCAACCAAGTCTGGTAAGAGCCCAGGTGTGGCTGGCTGGCTTCAGCACACACCGAGACATAACTGGGAGTGACTTGTATGCTGGTGACTGTGGTGTGTGAGCAGTCCAGACTGGAGGCTACAGCAGCAAAGCAGTATAGAAGGCACCCCAGGGTAGAGGGCAGGGGTGACAGCTACTCATTAGTCCGGACTGTACCCTGGGTACGTCACAGGCACATACCTGTTTTTAGCAGTTTTTTATTCCGTTAACAGTTAGGGCATCTTTTATAGTCATAAGTGACAGCTCCCTTATATTACTGTATTTTTCAGAAATACACCATACAAGCAGGACAGCTAGAGACCCGAGACCTGACTAGGAGAACTGGAGTGGGCCATGGGGGCTGGAAGAAAGAGGATACATGTGCAGTTTCCCTGAACACAGATTACCTAGGGACATGGTAGATTCTCCACCACTTGAAATCTTTAAACGCAGATTGGATCTCTTTCTGAAAAAATATGCTTTAGCTCAGGGGTCGGCAACGTTTGGCACGTGGCTCGCCAGGGTAAGCACCCTGGCGGGCCGGGCCAGTTTATTTACCTGCTGACGCGGCAGGTTCGGCCAATCGCGGCCCCCACTGGCCGTGGTTCGCCATCCCGGGCCAATGGGGGCGGCGGGAAGTGGTGCGGGCGAGCGATGTGCTGGCCGCGGCTTCCTGCCGTCCCCATTGGCCCGGGACGGCAAACCGCGTCCTGTGGGGGCCGCGATTGACCGAACCTGCCGCGTCAGCAGGTAAATAAACTGGCCCGGCCCGCCAGGGTGCTTACCCTGGCGAGCCACGTGCCAAACGTTGCCGACCCCTGCTCTAGCTCAACCAGAAGTTATGGGCAGAATGTGGGAAGCCCAGGACAAAGTTCTATGGGCAGTGTTGTGCAGTCTGATTAGATGCTCACAACAGTCCCTACCTCTCAGACCAGCTAAACCAACTTTAGAAGTTGTCAAGGAGAGATTGGGACTCACGAGGAAAGGGAAGAGCTAAATTTGCATCATTTGTTTGAGAGGATAGAGGGGAAAACATGTATTTGAAGGATGTATACACAAATGGTTCAATGGCATACAAGTTAGAATTAATAAGAAACTACAGAAAAAGCTAGGTTCAATATTAGCAAGACAGTGTATGTGTTCACTTGTGAACTAGTTCCCGAGCAAAGAAGTGGAAGCTCCACTTAACTTTAAAATAGTCTGGATAAAAGAAATACTAGAAAAATCTTCTCCAGAGAAATAATCCAGCATTAATAGGAAAGAGACTTAATTGGTCTTTTCAGTCTCTAACATTTATGATCTTCCATTAGCACAAGAGCCCTCACCATCCATGTCTGAGCCCTGAATATCTTTCCATTTCTCCCCCCACCACACTTTTGCATACTAAACCTTGGAGCACCACATTAGCCACTCTCCCTCTCCTAAGAACGCAATTAAATTCCAACTTAATTTTGCGACAGAGTCCTGTGGCACCTTACAGACTAACAGATGCTCCAATACGTCTGTTAGTCTATAAGGTGCCATAGGACTCTGTCGCTTTTTACAGATCCAGACTAACACGGCTACCCCTATGATACTAGACACTTAACTTTGTTAATAGACTTAATTTGTCAGAGGTTTCCATTTAACAGCAACTACTTCCTCTTCTTGGCCAGAATGGGCTGCTCTGCAGCCCATTCCCAGCCTAGGGAACAGAAGCCAGCATCAGGAAAGATTACTTCATAGAATTTAAGAAACATGCCTCAGAATTAAGAGAAAAAGAATACACTTTATAAAAAGCTTTTGGGAAAGGAAGTTATGGCCCTTTTATCTCCAGGGGAGGAAGGAAATTTACTGTTAAAAAAAAAAAATCGAACCGGGTTGACAGTAACTAAACCTCAGAAAACGTGTAAGGCTGATAGACTGACATACCCAGATTTTTCCCCCCTCCCTATAGATTATATTTTAAAAGCTACATTTGCAAAATCGTGTGCAAACTAGTTACAACATGTACCAAAATACACAGAACAAGCCAATATGAATGTAGGAAAGAGTGTTTTAAATTAGGGTCTGAAAGTTTTAAAATTTAAGCTTGTCATATTACATTGCACTTAAATAATCTGAAATCTTTTTAGTGCCTTACAAATAACTAAGCTTCATCTTAACTACGTTAGCCAAAATTTTCTACCTTGTGTGTGTAAACTTAAATGAAGGTTACTTACCTGTATGCAGAGTTCTTAGAAACAGCCCTGCATATTCACACTTATGGGTAACTGCACCATCTCGTGGTGCCTTGAGGTAGAATAATCTTCTAGCAAGGTCAGCTAGAGCACTCTCAGGGCAGGTCTACACTACAAATTCATATCTGCGCAGCTGCACCAATGCTAGATGCAGAGCCACAGGTAAATGACATGATAAAATACACCAATTCCACAGCCTTGTATCTCTGCACATAGTAGGGTGGAGTGATGGAGTGAATACTGCAAACCCCCACCCTCGGCAGCTTGTCAGTGGAATGCATTACTGATGTATTGTCTGTAATCACTTGTACAACCCTCCCCTGCAGGTGGGGGAGTAACAACTTGAGAGCCAGATGAACATCTCTTAATTCCAATACATTGAGGTGCAGGGTTTTCTCCTAAGCAGAGCGGTGCCCTTGAGTTGTCAAATAATTCCAGTGCACCGTGCCCCCCCACAGCCCTTGGTTGATGCATCTGAACTCACTGACTGGGATGGTCCCAGAGGATTTAACTGTACGCCCCTGAGCAGTCATTTTGACTGACCACAATCTAGGGGGGTTATGATAGTCTAAGGCATGGTGATCAACAACTGACTTGTTCTGTAGAACAGACATCCAGTGCTGCATACATCTCATTCTCAGATAGGCAAATGGGGTCATGTAGGCTACCATAAGACCCCAAAAAGAGTTTTACTCAAACTTTAAAATTCTCAGACCCAAATTTTAAAATACTAAGTTAATTATAGAACAAACTTGTCATGATATTACTTTAGAGTTAAATACTTGGAAATCTTTTTAGTGCCTTACAAATAACTAAGTTTCACCTATAAAAGGAAACCTCTGTGAAGGGCAGAGGATCAACTTCGGACAATTGAGTAAGAGCCCTAGATCTGAAAAGGTTTTTCATGAAGACAATATGGTTTAACAGACCCTCGTGCACAGAGACCTTCAGTAGCCCATCGACTAACTAAGTGTAAAAAACAAACAAACAAACAAACAAACAAAACCTGATTCCTCAGATGATCCGCTACTGCAAAGAGGCATTTTGTAAAATTTCTGGGAGCCATGGAAAGGCCAAACAGGAACACCTGATACTGAAAGCAGCATATGGCCACCACAAATCAAAGGCACTTGCGATGATTTTGATGAATTTAAGTATAAAAATACATGTCTTAGAGAGCCAAGAATCAATTCATGACCAACAACAAAGGGATTATGGTAGCTGGAGCCAATTTACGGAACCAATATTTCCAAATGTACCCGTTTAATGCCTTTAAGTCTAGTATCTGCTGAAACCACCCATCTTTCTTCCATACCAGAAAACCGAGGGAATAAAAACCCTGACCCCTCAAGAATTCATGAACCTCCTCAACTGCTCCTATCAGAAGCTATTTTTTCACTTCTACTATAAGAATTGCCTCATAAACGGGGTCCCTGAAACAATAAGGTAGGTGGGAGTGAGGAGAGGCAATCTTTCAAATTGTATGGCATAACCCCTTTTGATGATCTGTAAGACCATTGGTCGAAGGCAATTTGCCTTCAAAGACTGACGAACTGGGCTAGCCTGTCTCCAAATACAGGGATAGTTCAGTCCTGGTTGACTGGTTCTTGACTGTGTATCATCTCATCAAAACCAGGGCTTGAGGTTGCACGAGGAGGAAGCAAGTTGTTTAGGTTTAGACCTTTGTGTGAAAGGCCTTTTTCTATACTGACTGAGAAACTGCCTGCTGCTGCTGTGTCTGATCTGTTGAAAAATAGGATAAGGAAGGACTGCATCTGCTACCAGAAAGGAGGGAGTGGAGGCTCGCTTTATTGCGGAGGAAATTAGGCAGAGAGAACGAGGTGTCAATCTCATGACCTTCACATTTTTCCAAAAATGTGTTTGCTTTTTCACTAAACAGACCTTCACCTTTAAAGCAGATGTCCTCTCTTCAATCTGGTGTCATAGCTAGGGATGAGGAACAAGGCCATGCATGTCTCCTAAGGGCATAGTAGATGCCAATGCTCTTGCATAGGAGTTTGAAGCATCACAGGAGGCTCAGAAGGAAGTTTAGCCAACCTTCCTCCTGTCATCCTGACACTTGATGATTTGCCCCCATAATACCAAGGGATGAGGAGAACACCTTTCTCCCCAGCAAGTTGGATTTTTGCCTTCTTTATCAGCTGGTGTGAAGTGTTTTTGTCCAGATTTTGCCCTATTACTGTAGCAGCCAATCACCAGGGAATTAGGCACAGGATGGTTTGAAAGCAAGAAAAAAAAATGTCAGAGGGTATCTGGTACAGTTTGTCCACCTTCTCTGGAGTTGACCAGATGCAGAAGGGCACAAACTGATCTAGCAGGCTGTAACAGTACATCCAAGATGGGTAAGGATATCCTACTCTTAACTGTAGCACCAAGGATAATTGAATACTGAATGGGAAGTCTCTTTCACAGGCACTTCAAGCAGATTCAAGGTGGAAAGTATGTGGTACCTCGGACTGTGGAACTACATAGTGTTCTCAGGTGGAGGGGGATGCTGAAGCCACATGTTCTTTGGGTGACAGATCTGGTTTATAATCCATACCCATCTGCTCCTGTTCAAAAAGGAGAGCTACTCCATCTTCTCCCTTGGACAAAACTTTAGGCATAATTGCCTGAAAAGTCAGCGGATCAGGAAGAATCAATTTCAAGGAACTCTGGGCTGCCAAATCCTTAGTAGTTGAGACATTACCCCTCTATCTATGCAAAAGGTAGCTGAAAAGTTCCTGAGGTGGCCCCCAATAAGTTCATGGGCCCCAGGACTGCCAGTCTCCCCATTAACTAGAATTTGGGAAAACGTTGGGCATCGGAGGGCCAAAGGGATGTCCAAAGCGTACTATCAGTCTTTGCATTCTTCCTCTATTTTTCTTGATAGAAATCCAGATCAGAGATAGAATGAACCAGGAACAAGAGGCCCAGTGGGAGATATGGTGGAACCAGCTCTTTGTGGAAACCCTGCAGGGGTCCTAAGAGGAGAGATCATAAAGGGATCCATAAAAAGAGACTCAATATCTTCTAGTCTCTTCTTCCTAGCAGGAGATGAAAAAGAGGAGCTTGGAATCAGAGAAACATGCCACCTCTTCAAGCTCTTGCATTTCAGACTCTGCTCCAATATGTCAGGAGGCAAACCTGGGCTGCCATGGTGATAGCACTTTCTGGAACCAATGATGTAGCTGGATCTGAAATGGAAGCCGAAGCAGGAACCAACAGTGGAACTGACAATTGAGATGATATTGGATCCAGTGTTATACACAAGTCCAGCTCCCTCATTACTGATGCGGAGGGCAGACTGTGACAGTGCCCCCCATAAGGCTTCATGGGAATATGCTTATGAATGCATATGAGATATAATTGGAATATGTTTTATGCTACATATGCCATGTATCATATCTATGTAAAGGTTATGATCTACTGAATACATTCCTCCTATTTGTATGCATGTATCATTTTGGTACTTGACGTTAGGAATATTGGCTGTATACTTGCTTGTATTTCTAAGTATCCCTAGTAAAGCATTTGGTCAGCTTCTTGAGAAAGGAATGTGCAAATTAAGTGCCCAGTCAAGAACCACTTAAGCCAACAATGAACTTGAACACACTTATCCACATCGGAGCTTTCCCAGGAATGCGGCTTGGCTGGTAAGAAACTCAGTCATGCATGGACATGTGACTTGCCCATGTGACTCCAAAACTATCTTGGAGCTGGACTTTGCATAGGAGAGAGGAGGGGGTCTCCACCCAAAAGAGAATGTCTACTTAAATCCCTGGGAAACCCCTCCATTTGGTCTTCAGCTGGCTAAAGAGCTAGCTCTCCATCCCCAAGGATGCCTAAAAGAAACTGGAACAAAGAACAGTAACTACAGGGGGTGTGAGTGATTGCTGGACCCAGACTAGAAGGAGACTAGTCTGTAAAAGGAAGCTTACTGGAATTCCTCTAAGGGTGAGGTTTTTATCTGTACTCTGTTTTCTTACTGTATTAGACTCAGACTTGCGTGTTTTATTTTATTTTACTTGGTAATTCACTTTGGTCTGTCTGCTATTACTTGGAACCACTTAAATCCTACTTTCTGTATTTAATAAAATCACTTTTTACTTATTAATTAACCCAGAGTATGTATTAATACCGGGGGGGGGGGAGCAGCTGTGCATCTCTCTCTATCAGTGTTATAGAGGGCGAACAATTTATGAGTTTACCCTGTATAAGCTTTATACAGGGTAAAACGGATTTATTTGGGTTTTAGACCCCATTGGGGTCTGTTAAAGACAGGAACACTTCTTAAATTGCTTTTAGGTAAATCTGCATCTTTGGGGCACGTGGTTCAGACCCTGGGTCTGTGTTGGAGCAGACGGGCGTGTCTGGCTCAACAAGATAGGATGCTGAAGTCCCAAGCTGGCAGGGAAAGGAGGGGAAGTAGTAGTCTTGGCACATCAGTTGGCAGCCCCAAGGGGGTTTCTGTGATCCAACCCGTCACACAGACCAAGTCTGTATTTCAGTACCGTAGACACCTTGTGCTGTAGACACCTTGTCTGAATCAGATAGGTCTAATGCACGGGAACCAGCACTACTAACAGTCCCTTTGTCCTTATGCCTCTCTTTTCAGGGCCAACTGTCACAACACCAAAAGGCACTGATGACCCCAGTTCTGGTGCATCGATGGAGTCTATCTTCCTAGATCTGGAAGGGGATGCTGAAGCTCATCCTGGTCCTGAAGCTGAGGGGTTCCACCAGGATCAGAGAACTGTGAGGCATGAGGCACAGCACCGGTGAAGATAGCTGAACTCTCTCTCTTCCGGAACTGGGGCAGTGGTCTCTTACCAGGTGGCCCTCGGTTCAGCCATGTGTAGCCTCAGAGGCTTAACTGAGGGATCAGATCCAGTCCTTTGTTGGTGCCAACTGGTGAAGAGACTAGATTTTTCAACCCTGGACCGGTGAGTTGCTCAGAATCAGAGAGTCTGGCCTAGGCTCAAGGGCTTCCTTCAGGAGATGAAGCTGTAAATGAGTCTCCGTATCCTTTCTGGATCTGCGAGTACAGGTCCTACAGATCAAACAACCAGAAGGCAAACATCTTTCTCCTTGGCATTTGACGCACTGCCCGGGCAGGAAATGCACCTCTTAAAATCCAGCCTTTTCTGCTTTGAAGTTCCACCATAACACAGGCCTGAAAAGAAATCACTAACAGGTAATGCTAACTATCTAAGAAGAAAGAGGCTCTGATTCCAAAGAAACTAGAGGTTCACATCTGGTCATGGCACTCGGTTGGAAGGAACTGCGTGGTGAGGGCGCTCCGTCCCCTATATAGCCTCACTTTCAGAACAATGTAATGCTGAGGGGAGGAGCAGCACTTCAGCTGACACAGCTAGAAGACTGTTCCATTGCAAGGCAGCATAAGGTGGAGCAGCACCCAGATATAGAATTATGCAGAGCCATTTGAAGAACCTCTAGCTCTATTCTTCATTCTATCACTGGTTCACTTATATGGCTTGAGCAAGACAATTAACGTCTCTGTTCTCCGTTTTGTATCTCTGAAATGGTATAGGCGAAATTCTTCTAACAAGTGTCTGAAGTTAAATATAGGCATATGTTATAGTCCACATTTTACCTTTAGGAATTTGTTAGAAGATTTTGGCCTATACCATTTCACACAAAAACTGAAATGCAGAGAGGTTAACCAATTTGCCCAAGGCTAGATATCTGTATTGTTAATAAAAGAATTATGAACATTTATTTTTGCCAGACAGACATAAGAAGGTACAATTCCCTGCTCCAAAGAGCTCTAAGACAAAAAGCAAAAAACCCTCATGACAATAACTTAACAGTTACTCAGTCAAGATGTGCACATCTTGACAGTTATTAAAGGTAGAAAATATGGGAAATGATGGTAATTTAGACAAGGAATCAAAATTACTACTAACTACAACTGTTACTTCCAAGTAATATTTTAAATGAAATGACTCTCAAAACCATCAACAGCTTATGCAAAAACGGTCAATTCAGATATTAGGTGGAAAACATGGTAAAGATGACTTACATGCAGCTTCATCCACTGATAACTCACTGGCCAGAATACCACCAATTTTGCTAAAAGCCGGCATCTGTATACCATATTTCTCCAACTCCTTTCGCATGTTACTGATTTCCTCCTCTATTTATATATTAAAAAAGGAAAGTTGGAAATGATTAAAAGAATAAAGTTCTCAGGACTTCATGAGCACTCTCAGCTAAAATTTATATAATTTAAAAAGCTAAGGCTTGGTTAACTTAGTAGTTTTTTTATTTTGCTAGAATCTCAGTTTCAAAGCCGTAACAAAGGTGCCATGTAAATTCCCTCCCCACCATTTTTCAAAGTCTGACATTCATTAAAAATAGCAGCCTCCCAATCACTTCAATTAGGATGTGTGCAGAATGTTGGGAGAGGGAAAAACTCACATTATAGAGAGTAGGTTGTTAGAAACAGTAATATTAGCAGGTTTTATTGATGCAATAGATTATCTACAATATGACTAATTAAAACCGACTTACCTGTAAAGTCTACTTTTCCCAGTAAATCCTGGATCTGTGGTGCTATACCTAGTTTGAACAGATATAAACTGCAAAGAAGAAAAATACTAAAGTCACAATGCCAGAGACTTGCATATTCAATAAAATGCTGCTTTTTGTAGAATCAAATTGAAGCTTATATGATGATCAACGTAATTAGAATGTTACTACATTAAACTCATCTTTAACTATTGACTTCTGTGGACAGATATGGGATAAATTTTACTATCAGACTATTTTCTATGGTGCATCGTAAACTGTTTGAGCATAGAAAGGGAGAAGTAATCTTCAAAAGATGTAGATATTCCAAGGAGCTCTCTAAGATGGGGACAGGACACAGATGGAGTGCAAGACTTGTTGCCTGTGCTGAAATATTTCAGTATATGGAAAGGGAAAGGTGTACACAAAGATAAATCCTTGATACTGGATTCATACAAAATAGCCCTTTAAAATACAGAATTAGTACAGTGAAACTCAAAAGCTAGTCTATCAGGAATCCCATGACATGAAAATTAAGTGAAAGTTTTTATAACTAATAATTACAATTTGGGATCACTCTATTGTTTTATTGGTTTATGTATTGCAACAGGAAATTTAGATATTATTGGATCCATATAAATAGTAACAGGTGAAGGAATGTTCCATATAAGCTGGAATGCAGTAACTAGCAAATATTGGATGGTATTTCCAACATTCAGCTTCAAATCCAAGCCTGGACACTGCATTGAAGACATAGTAGTCCTTTTCACATGCACTATTCAAACTTAGGAATACTGTTTGCAGAATCCACATGTTTTTAGTTAAAGAAAAAGGTTCATCTCAATTTTCCTAAGACTAAGCATATTTAATGTTGAGAGAGCGCGCTCAGTATTTCAACCTCAAATAGCCCCTCAAAAAGCCCAACCAAACTCTTCAGCTTCCTCAGTGCTCTCATGCTTTTAGAGAGCTGAAATGAGTTCAGTGCAATTGAGTGCTCTCCGGGAACCATTGTTTTCATTTTGGTGTAGCAAGAAAACCCATACTAATTATCCTTAAAGCTATATAGTGCCATCTGGATAACAGCTGAGTAAATTCACATCTTCTGACCATGTGCAAGGCCTTTAATTGTAAAAAGTCAGGAGTTTCCGGAATTTATTTTGGCAACAGAATTAATGGAAGTGATTTTTTGTGTGGGGTGAATCTCAAATTTCAAACAAGGCACTTTAATTCTAAATATTTATAACAGGGGGAGGCTATTTTGCCTTTTTTTTTTTTTAAAAAAAGCACCTCCGCCCCAACCCCCACGTCATCTCTACACATTGCAGCAAGTATATTCTGTCTTTTTTTTAGTTGCCCATTAATTGCAGTAGGAGACATTACTAAGTGTATCTGTTAATAGTTGCCACAGACATTTTCTGTTCTAATTACGAGGGGCACTGGGCACCACTGGTTCCACCTCTCCTCTTCTCCACCACCACTGGGACAGAGGAAGCAGATTCTTCTGCAGGCAGTAGGTCCCTGCAGCATCCAATCCCATCATCGTATCTCATCACATGGAAGTCTTCAGATTGCTCCAAAACTCTGAATCATTCCATCTGCCATCCTCAACTTACAAGAAGGCATTAAATAACTTAACAGGTTAATGAAAAAAGTTAAAATTCACCTAAAACAAGCCCCAAACTACCCAAGTCTCTTTGCATTAGCAGTCTTCCCAAACTGCTTCTTTGTTAGTCTTCCCTTGTAATGTTTTGAAAGGCTTTTACTGTAACCTCTTTAAGGCCAGGACTATGGGCTTGGACACTATCGCTTACTTAGGTATAATTTAAGTCGCTCAGGGGTGTGGAAAAGCCGAGTGACATAAGTTAAACTGATCTAAGCTCCCATGTGGACAGCCCTACATCGATGGGAGAAGTTCTCCCCCGTCGGCATTGAGCACCTGCACTAGCAGTACTACAGCAGTGCAGCCAGGGCTGGCTCCAGGCACCAGCGGAGGAAGCACGTGCCTGGGGCGGCACATTGTAAGGGGCGGCATTTCGGCCAGTCTTGGGGCGGCACATTCCGGCCGCCTTGCCATGGGTTTTTTTTTGTTTGTTTTTTTTGGCGCTTTGGCAGCCTGGTCCGCAGCTCTGGGGGCCCCCGGCGGGCTCCCCGCGCTCCGCCAGTCCCAGCCCAACCCTGCAGGGGCATGGACCCCGGCCCGGGGGGGCAGGAACTAGCGATCCCCACCGCTCACCGTGCCGCCAGGCTCCCCGGGACGCGCCACTCCCCGCCGCCTGCACCGCTCTGAGCCTGGCCTGGCTGAGCCGCCTTTAAAAGAGCAGCTGAGCCAGCACCTTCTCTGCCTGCCCGGCCGGGAGAGGCACCCCAAGGCCAGAGGGGGGAGCCCCTCTCGCCCGGCTGTGAGTGGGCTGCAGCGCCTGGCTGCCCACGGGCGGGCACCGCCCTTCACCCCCCTGCGAGCCGCCTTGACTGCCCTCCACGCGCTCCCTGCGGCTGCCGTTGTTTTTTTTTTTTTTTTTTGGCTTCAGCAGTCCGGCCGCCCCTTTTTTTTTTTGCTGCTTGGGGTGGCAAAAAAGCTAGAGCCAGCCCTGAGTGCAGCTACATCAGTACAGCTGCACCACTGTAGCAATCCTGGTATAGACTAGCCCTCAGTCTTGTCTGAAGTGCCCAATAAAAAAATGGCATAGATGTTAGCCTGGGAAATGCTGGCTTTCTAGCAGTCACCACTATATAATATTTAATACTGCAAAAGAGCAGAAGTGGTTTGGAATGTGGCCGATAAATGTAAAATATCACTCTCTTGTGTAAACTACAGTTATACTGTACATGGTTGAGTAATGTGGTCTATGTTCTATTCTCCTTGGCGTGGAGGAGTTTACCACAAGGTGGTGCTGGGAGCTTGCTTTTCATTTGTTTTTTTTTTTTACATAAAATGCAACGGTAGTCAGGAATGCAACTGCCTTCTTTTGTATTAAGGAATATATTCACTGGAAAACACGCATATCTAATGCACATTCTTCGCAATAAGACTTAATTTTTAATGTGAATATTAACAAACTTGCATCGGAACACTGATTTAAACTAATTGGCTTTAAAGGAACATTTTACTGTGTGGGAGTGACTCAGTTTAATAGATGACTCATGGGGCAAATGTTTACTGGGAACCTTATTAGTGAGTACACCTACTAAGCCTCAGGAATCAATACTCATAGCATTTAATTCAAGTGAGGCAGTTTGGAACTTGAAGTGGTCACAACAACTACTGCTATCAAGTATCAGGGGGTAGCCGTGTTGTTGTTTTTGTAGATACAGACTAAGGAGTCTGGTGGCACCTTAAAGACTAACAGATTTATTTGGGCATAAGCTTTCGTGGGTAAAAGCCTCACTTCTTCAGATTTTCACTCTATACATCTGAAGAAGTGAGGTTTTTACCCACGAAAGCTTATGCCCAAATAAATCTGTTAGTCTTTAAGGTGCCACCAGACTCCTTGTTGTTACTGCTATCAGTTACTCCATTATCTCAAGTGGCAGAGGTATGTGCTATGGATCTAAAGGTTCAAACCCAGCTCATTAGCCATGTGAGTATCAACATAAAAAACAAACCTGAGGAAAAAAAATCCATCACTTGGACTTCTTTATTTTTAAAGCTAGGAATTTATAGATATCAAAAGTTATGTTAAAAGAACATTATTACGGTTGCAAAGTCGACTGCTCAAAAGTTAAGAAGTGCCAGATTAAGGTTGCACAAGCATCCTTAATTCAGCCTGCTTGTGCATATGCATTATGGTACAGTCTTTAATTACATGATCACATTTCCTCCCCCCTTCCCCCCCAGAACCCCTTCCTTATTCTATGCACTAATTGGATGCACTTAATGAGCAGTTGGTCAATATTTTGTTCTCTCATTGTTCAAAATGTGGCCACAGACCTTATCCACTGGGCACCATTCAAACCCTGCTCCAAATATAGAATTCAGTGTTCCCTCATGGGCTTTTTCGTAGTGCTCATCACTATAGTATGACTGCGTCACAATATTTTATTTTCACAACATTTTGTGAGGCGGTATTAATCCCATTTTACAGATGGGGTACCAAGGCACAGAGAGATTAAAGTCAAGAACATCTATTAATTTTGGTGCTTAATTTGAAGTGACTAGAGCCTGATTTACTTAGCATTATTCTTTTAAAGCACAGCTCCCATCGACTTCAGGAGCAGCTGAGAGTGCTCAGCATTTCTGCAAATCCAACACCAGGATCTCACATTGTGAATTCTCACAAAACAAGCAACAGTTAGCGTCCACGTCTGAAATGTTTAGTTCAAGCAACTTGACTAGCATCACCTAGGAGGATTGTAATACAGGCAGGAGTAGAATCCAGTTCTACTCCAGAGCAATGTTCAGTTGCCTTAGGCAGAAGTTCATCCTCTTCTGTAATCCCCTGCCTCATTCACAACATACCTTCCAACTTCTGAAACAAATGGCTATAGGGTCCTACAGAACATAGCCTTTTTCACTGTACAACCATGAGTAAGGATACAATTTAGTCACGGATTTCGGTCTGTGCCATGCGTGCATCCATACACCCACCCACCCTTCCGGTGGGGCTCAGGCGGTCAGTCCCCCCCCCCATGGGGCTCCAGTTGACATTTCTATCTCTGCCCCCAAGTCCACCCCATCCTTTTTTTTTTTTTTTTTTTTTTAAAACACTAAAAGTAAGAGACAGGTCACAGGGTCCCATGATTTTTTGTTTATTGCCTGCAACCTGCTGGTTATTTTTAGTAAAAGTCACAGTGACAAAATCTTAACCTTAACCATGATTTACCCCCAGAGCACCATCCACCTTTTGTATTGAATCCATATGGGGTCCTGCAGAAAAATATATGATCATGTAATTAAAGACTATCATAATGCACATACACAAGGAGGATGAATTAAGGGTACATAGCCAACCTTAATTCTGGCATTTCTTAACTTTAATGTTGCAAATTCAAACATTTAAATGTTATTTTAATGCAGCTGTGTGTGTAATGCAAGACAGACGTTGGGGCTTAAGCTGCAAGACAGTTACAGTTGAGAAATGTATCACATGGTCACGGTGCATTTTAGAAGAGGTCAGAGAAAATGTGGACAGAGTGCAGTGACTGTACGCCTGCGTCTTACACATAAAGTCAAAGCAGCACAGGGTTAAATGCTGTCAAAAGGAAGGGTGGGCAATTCATGGCACAGAATTACCGGTCGATAGTACCATTTTGTTTTTTGTTTGTTTTTAAGATTTGAGTGTTGTAACTTTGTGCTGATATGTACCATAGCAAGAAGGATTTAAGTGAAATGAAAACAAATTGAGAATGAAGGCCAATAAACTACACAGATCAGCTCGGATGGCTTGGCATGCGTCCTGACCAAGGTCAGGCTGCAGAAGGGAAAATGAATACCTCAAGAACCAAACCATTGCAAAACACAGTTCAAGAAGGAAGATACTAATTGATTCACTGCTATTGCAAGCAACATGCAAAGCTGAAGCAAATGTATAAAAAAAAAAAAAGATACAGTAAATATGGGTAAAAAGTATTAGTCAATCCCACCAACCGATTAAGTCTTCAGTTTCAGCAAATATAACCATTTCAAAGCCTGGTTCTATTCCCCTTTCTGGAGAACATCTGACATCTGAATAAAGATTGTGACATCACCGGAATGGAACTTAGCCCACCATTTCTTTATAAGCTGCTTAATATTAAGAGCCCCATGTGTCCACTTCAGGAAATCATTTCAAGCTTACACAAGACACTCACTGACAGAAAGACCAGCTACATAGTTTTTGACTACCTTCCTGTATTTATGTAATCATTGCGATGCTGTCCAGTTAACAGATAATGTTTTCACCCCTCAGCTCAGAGAGCTGAGAATGCAATAATTTAAATGGCAACACTTATTGCAAAAGAATTGAGATGACTGCTAATGCCAAACTCCCAGCATTTTGAAAGAAAAACATTAAACTTTGAATGTATACCTTATTTACTGGTATTAGGTACGCGTCTTACACAAGACTGCAGGAGCAGCAGTAGCATTTCAATGATTCTGCTATAAGTAAAACATTTCACCTATGGCACATTTAGTAGTTCCTAGGGCTACTGACATGCCAAATGGCTCAGCTATGAGTGCTGACAAAACAGAATAGTTAAATTATGCCCCAAACTCATCTTTACAATCCTGACACTGTAACAAAAGTTATGAAAGGAAAAGGCTTCCATATATGGCAAGAGAGCTTAACAGAACCAGGAAGGAGTCTAGTCTGCAAATACTACTACCACCACCACCAGGAACAGAACATCAGATACAGAGGTTCTAGACTTGCACTTTAAATCTCAAGAGGAAGAATTTTTAAGGCAGAAAAAGCTTTTAGTTCCATTATAGTGGTGTAACCAAAACTTCCCTGGCTTTGTACTGCATTACAACTAAACTAGCTAGATATCTATAAGAGAAATTTGCCCAACACATTTAAAAACCTGAGGCAAAATAATTTGGGGGTATGAATGATTAAGAATGTATATACTGGTCAACGTCTTCACTTTGGAAGGCAATAGTTCTCATTTGGTGTCAAGGCACAGCCTCATTTTCATTCCCCTGGTCAACACATTTCTACTGGCATTGTATTAACATGGAAGCTTAATTAAGTGTACCAGCACTTATTTGTAGAAATGGGAAATCAATACGGTGAGACAGTTTCAAGTGGTTTGCCATAGGCTATAATTTTAATCAGGTTCTGGAGGAAGTTACCATCACTCTAAAAAGGTGATTTTTGCTTAGTGTCCGAAGATTGAGAGGTGTCTAAAAAGAGGTTTTTTATTTTACACAAATGCATGAACTTTCCAAATGGTGTGTTTGTGGGAGATTCATGCAAACAGCCCTCCTACGTATTTCAGTAGTTTTTTTTTTTTTTTTAAACTTCTACTTCAGAAGTATTTGCCCGATAGTGCTGTAATAAAAATTCATTTAGGCTTATATTGTATTCAAAAACCCATGGCCCAGAACAAAGTCAATAAACTTAACAGACAATGACACACTAAAGTTTTAAAGTACAAACTTTTGTTAAGAACACCAGTTACCTGAAGCCAGTTTGAAACTACAGGCCTGAAAGTTGGTCACCAAATCTAAACTTCCCCCCACCCCATCACTAGTTACCTTAGTGCATGAATGCAGTATATCATTTTAGGTACGTTTTTCCTATCATAGACATCTGTAGTCTCTGGATAAAAGATCTAAAAAATAAAGAATAGAATTGTTATTCTGACTAGTAATATATACTCTCTCATTAGTCCAACTGGGCCCTCTAGAGAACAGTGATGCTGCATTACAATAGCTTTAAATTGTCATTACTAGACAAATTAGCTATCTAGAACTGCAAGCACTGTCAAGGTGCTCTACTAGAGGGTTGGGGTGTGCCTAATAACCTGTAGAGAGCAGCAGGGCCTGCAAGGCTTAGAGTGGAGTGCTTATGTTGCCCATGTTCAGTGGAGTTGGGGAGCTGTCCTCCCCATCAGATACAGACAAAGCTTCCTCATGCTAAGGGCAGGTGATAATGAGGTGCCTCACAACCCAGAGTACCCACAGGAAGTCATAGGCAACACTCCATATCATTATGTCACAACACCTGTGGCAGATTCAGCAAGCTCTTGGCCCTTCTAGTACATGACCTTCCCTGGCACAGAGGGGACATGACATGAGTGAAACCTTTCAGAGAGGGAGGCAGAGTGGAAGTAAGAGAAGTTAGATGTCTGTTGAACTGACATAGCCAGCCACCAAATAAACTGAACAAGCCTAAATCAAGCAATAGGGTCTGAAATAAGAGTTAATGTTCTACAGATATGAAGAAGTAAAACAGCTTTTTAAGAAACATTGCTGGCTAACAAGCTGCCTCGGCAAATGCATAAAGGCGCAGAAGTGCCATTGGTTCCGTGACTGAGAGGCACCAAGCACTGTTCAGAGAGTAGCCACAGCAAAGGCTTCCACCCAGCCTTGTATTAAATATCTTTGATCAGGAGAAACTGTTGATGGGCAACACAGAAAGGGAGAGAAAAGCAAAGGGAATGTGTAAGATGGGGGCAAAGAGAGAAGGGAAGGAGGACAGGAAGTAACATGAAAGAAAACCCAGAGAAATCATTACGAGGGAATCAAATGGAAGGACACCATGGGATCTACTGGGAAGATTCAGGCTAGACTAAAAACAAAGTCACTGGAAATAAATAGGAAGAAAATAGAACAAAATAATGGAACTATGAGTAGCAGATGGAAGGTGACAAGAGACAAAAGATACTAAAAGCAAACAAACATTTCTAAGCTTTAGATTTATTTCCTGAACTAGGTCTTCCCAGTACTGAAGCTTTCAACAATATTTTATTTAAGCAAATTAAGGGGAAAATAATCTCACTGTTTTAGTCAACTTTGTCCATGGGCAGTTATTGTGTCATGTCATTTAAATACTTACCTTAGGTAGACCAATGGATTCCATTGCCCTTAGCCACTGCACAGTATTATCCGTGTGTCGAAAATGAAGGCCCGATCTCTAATATGGAAGAGGGAAGAAGGGGGAAGAAGAGAGATTATTATTTTGAATGATTATGTTCTTTTGCCATTTACCTTCCTTTGCTTAACAATTTTACACTTCTCCTGTGAATAAAATTCTAAAGTTTTCAATGTGTGACCCTAAAGCCAGAATGTTTCAACTGCATGCCAAATCATAAGGCAGTTACATGTCATGCAACTCATCCTCTTAGGTGGACTTTGTAATCCCAATGCCTGTGCTCCAAATCCTGTTTCCAAGCAAGTTTGTTCAAAGAGTCCCATTGTTAAGAGGCGAAGAAGCATTCTATAGACGCCTTCTTGCTTATTAGGCTACTGTTCCAGTTGGGCAAGGCAAGCCTGAATACAAATATGAGAGACAGGGCTGTTACAGAAAAGAGATGTTTAGTCGTTAAAGTCTCCTGGAGATCTGGGGAGTTCAGGTGATTTGTAATTAGAGGTGTGTGCAACATAGAAAAGAGCACATGAAAAATCATTTTTGCCAAGAATTTGAGAAGTGGGCCCACTTAACTGAAATATCACACTAATTTTTAAACTAAAAGAACAAGCCCTTTTCCACTGAAAATTCACTCGTTTCCTTTTTTTTTTTTTTTTTTTTTTTTTTTTAAGTCCATTCTGAGCACAAGCAGTCTTCAAAATTTTATGTTGGAAATTTGAAGTATCCATGATTTTAATGCAAAACATTTAAGTTTTGTAGAAAAGCAATATTTAAAGAAGGCAGAATTTCCTGAAATGTTGAAAAATTCTGCATGAAGTTGTGGACGTTCTTCCACCAGTTTCTCACAGCTCTCTATATAAAAATCAAGCATTTCAGATGCAAACAGTTTTCAAGAGGATTGGAAGAAGCATTTCAGTATTTGGCCAGCTTGCCAGGTGTGGATTCAGAAATCCCTCCCTTTTCATGGGACAAGACTATGGACAAATCTCTGCTGTCTTTTGAGTTTGACCTAGGGCTCTTGGGCTCTTGGTTCTATATTTTTTCTAAACAGTCTCCAGAAAAGGAGGCCGGGGAAAAAGGTGGAGGTACCTTGAAAAGAGACCAGAAAAGCCTGTTTTTCATCTTTTACTCATATATGCAGGAAATCATACAATAGATTAGTTATTAGTTGCTACTGATGAAAGTTTAAGATGTCATACATGCATGTGAATGTTAAGCACTTGAGAGCTGTGAACATGTTTAGGTCTATTCTATAAAGTGCCATTTAATCACAGCTGGTCAAAAAATTCACAGAAAAATTTTAAGTTATTTAATTTCACATGATTAAAGCAGACCATTTAAAAAGAAATTTCCCATAAAAAGCCAGAAATTTTTTAAAAAATGATTTTTTTCAGTACAAGTTCTCATTTTGAAAAAAGCAGTTTCCAAAATTGACCGTCCTAGAATCAAATCTTCTGAGGCATAATTTCCCAGTGAAGGCTTCACATGAACATATGAATGTGCAAAACTCAGATATCCTCTTCTCATAGCTCACTTAAAAAGGAACAGAAAAAAAGCCTCCCTAAGCACCATTCATCCCTCCACCCAATTTCAACAGGCAATATCCGAGAACCTATTCTGCATGCAAGTGCCCATCTGGCATTTCCAGGCAACTCCTTGATTGCAACTTTAGAAGTCTCACCACTGTAAGAAACCAACTATACCAAAATTAGGTCACAGAAATCGTGAATTTGAAAAAGTATGTGAAATCTTGGAAATAGCTGTAAAAACACATTTGACTAGGTCCCCAAACCAAGCAGGGTCACGACGTGGTGGAGTCACAGCACCACTCAGGTTCGGCCTGTCCACCCCTCTGTAGATTACCTCAATCGGAATCTACTTCCTATGTGAAGCTGGAGGTGTGCTGGTTAGCTGCTCCAAGCTTCAGTCTGAAGGTAACTCCCCACTAGCACATTCCTTTGAATGAAAGGTCTTATGGAGTCATAATGGCTTGGAATAAAAGAGCTTTTCAGATCCAGTCTAGGCCAACTGTGACTAAAAAATACCATTTGATTGTTGTCCAATGACCTATGCAAGTTGAGTCTGGTTGTCTCAGTTTCCTAGTGGGCACGTGGCCACATCACAAAAATTTGGCACCAACTGGCACTGGTTTTGTAGTCTCAGCAGTGGCACTAAGGAAAGCATGATTGTAAACATAGGGAATTAACTACTTTCTCCTTCATGGGAGAGGCCCCTTTAGGTCAGAGTTGACTCAGTGCTGAAGCAGTATGGAGAATTTTGCTTTTTTGTTGTTCTTGGGCTTCCCAAAAAGCTTGCAATTCTCTACTCACGTGGCAAGAGGATTTCACACTCAGGGCCTGTCAATTCATGTAAAAAAATTCACACTAAATTCATATAAAAGTTAAGATGATGAAAAGAGGCAAAAACATGCCAGTTTGTGAATTATACTAGTAAACAGTTATCCTTCTAATTTCAGCCACATAATCACTGAAAATGAGGCTTTTTTGTTTGATAAGAGAGCTTGAACTGGTAGTTTTCAACATTTTTGGTTTTGAATATGTCATTTCAATTACCACACAACAGTGCATCTTTGTACAGAGAAGATATGACACATGAGAATATTTGTACCGTAGACTTTCTGTACTAACCATCAAAATTTAAGATGAAGCATTTCTGAAAGTCAATCTACATTAAGGTTATATACTATTGCCTATCGTAGTGGTATCTGGAGTTCCTTCCACCTTAAGATCAATAGCAATGACAAATTTTCTAGTGGACTTCATATTTGGCAGTATTACTTAGTTTTTATTGAGATGAAACTAAAGAAAAAACATCATGTCTAAACTTCTATAGACTTCTTTTGAAAGATTGCATTTTTTCATAAATTAAAGAAGAAGTATTTTGTTATGTCTTCCGAAATCCATATACGATTTGCAATGCTGTATGATAAACTGTTCAAGATTCCAACTCAGTAACAGGACATGCATATAACTTGGGGGCACATCTACACAAAGCACATACATCGCGGCACGCTGTGGTGTAAATCTACAGCATTCCTGCGGGCTGCACATTGACTGACTGCGTGGAGCCTGCTGCTATGCACTAAAAGTTCCCAGGGTCATTTTTTTTTTTTTTTTTTTAATTGTGCAACAACAGGGTCCACAGAATCAGCATGCAGCACACTAGAAAGCTATAAATTTACACCACAGCTCGTGACGCCATACATGTTCATGTAGACAAGCTTGTAAGTCACAAATATTTACAATCACCACTACATTTCAAGCCTCAAATTCAGGACCCAAGGGCCATTTTCCCCTAACAGTTGACAAAAACCACTACTTAAAAAACAGAACAAAAAAAGGGAAGAAAAATGCTCCTGTTTTAGGGGCAACTTGAGAGACAGAAGCCTGAACTGCAGAGGTGGCAGGTAAGCAAGAGACAATTTTTAATCTTTTAAAAGCATAAGCATAATTTTTAAGTTATATAAACATTTTTTTAATCACATGAGATCCTGAACAGATTTTGGTCCTGCACAGAAAACACCCCAAAAACAGATGTACCTTAAAAATTTGCGTTCTCCAGCTGTCTTATGCAAATTGAAGTAAAGCAGCTCTTAAAGGAGGTCCCCAAATATAAACTAATATATATGCATGCGTTCTCCATTATCACCAAGTAACTATGCAGCTTGTGATTATAACAGCAGAGCTTGATTTGACTGATTTTTGTTCCTCCATGATAAAGTGTTTGATATTAAAACATGCAGATCTCATAAGGAGGATATTTGCTAACAAATTATACAGCAGTTCATGTAAGAACTTGGTAACTTTTTTTTAAATAAATAGTCTCATAGTGCTTTAGGCCCCTATTTCCTAATGGATTGTAATTTTACAGTTGGTAATACTTTGTGAGCTTACCAAAAAGTTTTCCCTGGAGCTGAAAGCACCTTTTTTTGGTCTTAAAAAACCTTAAGTACAGCTATCATGTTTTTTCTGTATAGTAGTTATTCCTATTTTATCATATTGCCTCCCTGCTCTTCAGTGTTACAAGTTCATGTCCCAGCTGGTGATCATAGTCACTCCTTCATTGGACTATGGGGAGTTATACAGTAATGTGTGTGTGCAACTGGTGGGAGAAAGAAAGGTAAGAGTAGAGTAATGTTCCTAACTAAAGATACAACGATCTTAAAAAGTGAAACTAGGAGTAGAATTCCATATGTATTAGGACACAACACAGTCTACTGATGCAGAAAATATTAACATGATAGAAACAAGTACTCATTAGCTTTCTGCAACGCCCAGTGCTAAAACAAAGAGTGGGAAAGATGGAGCAACAAATATTTAACTCTCGGTTTTAATCAACAGCCAACGAAACCTGTTACCTTATATCGTGTCTGTTCCACATCATAGATTTTCTTCTCAGAGACCATTTTAGGGGCAAAGAACTTGGCTAGTTTGGCCAGGTAAACTCCATTTCTTAACCCTTCTTCCAATTCAGTAGTGGGTGGCAGTTCTTCAGCCAAACAGACCTCCATCCACCTACAAAACACACGGCCAAGAATTACATATTTCTGTTGGTTGCAATTTTAACATGGTACAGTATATTAGAACTGTGATCCCATTATGTGCTCGCACACTTAGTTACAACTGCAACAACCACCAACAAACAACAACTCCACACCTCTTAGGTGTTAGTAAAAGCACCGACGCATGCACAGAGCAACAGAAGAGCTCCCCATGTGCTCATTGGCACCACAGATCAAAACTACTACAAAAGGAGCCATGACAGCTTGTGCGTCAGGGATACTTTGGTAACGGAGTCAAAGTTTCTGAACTATGCCTTCTGACTCAGAATAAGATACTTTAAATGTTGTACCAAGCTACAATGGGTCTCAGTGCACTTCAATGTATCCTCAGATCTTGAGCAATGTCAACATTTAAAACAGATTAGTCCCATTCAGACTTGTTTCTAAAATAGAAAGGAGTGCACAAGTCATTAAGACCCCAATTCAGGAATGCACTTAAGCACATAGTTAAATCCCATGGACTTCAATGGGAGGTAAGCAAGAGATTAAGTGCTGTTCTGAATAGGGACGCTTTCCTGAATCATAGTCTAACAGTACAAAAATAAGGAGTTTGGGAAAAATCAAGATAATTCACATCCACTATCACCATGAAACAGTTATGCAGCTCTTTATCCTCCACCTACTATAGTATTGCAGTTCTTTATTAATGCTAATGAAATATTTGGTACCACTCATTACAGTGAAGCCATTATTGACTAAACAGCAAGTATTTTCTTGCTGTTTCCATTCAAGTTATAACATTATGCCTGACAAATACACACAGAGACACACACAGACAGCCATGTAAATGTCATGTTCCCAAAGAACCTCAACTGTAGTGGCTAAATAGTTCAGTGGTAAACAGCATGAAAGTCCTTCCTCTAAAAGAGATGATAATATTAAATTAGTAGGCTTGGAAGGATTTGATTTTTTTTAATCGGTAAATGTTTAACTGTCAATTTCACCACTCATGCAAACCGACAAATACTTCCATTGATAAAAATCAAAAGTTTACAGATAGACTAAGTAAGAAAATCATGTGCAACATCATCCTGGTATGTATCAGGAAACAGTCAACTTAGAGAGGAACAAGCAGTTTTAGACCACTGAGCTCACAGGCAGACCATTTTGTTGTTGTTAGAAATACTATAAAACAAAGCAGAAAGAAACTCGTGATAAATTTTATAGATTTCGTGAAGGCTTTTGACAGCATACCCAGGCGGTCTCTGGAAAATTATAGCACTCTATGGAACACTACCAAAAATAATTAAAATAATCAAGGATGTATGATGCTGCTGAATGTGCAGTCAGAAACTGTGACAATATCAGCTAATGGTTTGCAGTGACAACTAGAGTAAGGCAAGGATGTATTATGTCCCCACTATTGTTTTGCACTGTCATGAGGAAAGTAACCGCAGAAGGCAATCAGGGAATTTTATGGACGAATGAAGCACAGTTGGATGGCCTTGTTTTTGTTGACAATATTGTCCTGTTTAGTCTAACTCAAAGGTTCTCAAACTGTGGTCTGTGCACCACCTGTGGTCTGCGAGCTCCATTCAGGTGGTCCACGGATAGTTCTCTCTAAGGTGCGCGCGTGGGGGGGGCCACACACGAGAGAATTAAGGGCCACTCACCTAAATAGCGGAGCTGTGCAGGTGTGGCTCCACTAATTAGGTGCCTGGCCCCTGAGAAGACGCACATGTAAAGTGAGGTGGCGGCCTTGGGGGGAATAGGTGGGAGGGGGCAGTGGGGTGAGAAGAGGGGGTGGGGGGGGAATTTGGGACATGCAGGGCTGTGGCGGCCAGAGAAAGAGGCGACTTTCCCACAATTCCAGGGCAGCAGCTGCTGGGGAGAGACCCTCCTCTTTCCCAGCCCCAGCTTGGGGTCTGCCACTGTGGGGGAGAGAGGGCACATCCATCGCATTAGAAAGGCGAGACCACTGATATTACAATACGAGTTGTGTGCTTTTATTTGTAGAATAAAAAAAACCATTACTTTTTTTTTTTTTTTTTTAAATATAGCTCTTTAATCCAAAGCGCTTTACAATAGTTAGCTAATGGTACAAACAACATTTGGATAGATCATTAAGTGGTCCGCCAAGACCCTCAGCAATTTTCAAGTGGTCCGCGGGGAAAAAAAAAAAAAAGTTTGAGAACCCTTGATCTAACTTATTGTTTAATGGAAGACAAGACCGCTTTTGGCAGACACAGCAGAACAAGTTGGTTTGTTCATCAACAAGGGGGGGGGGGGGGGGGGGAGACAAAATATATTGCTATCAATGTCCCAAAAGTAACCATTAGAGTGGATGAAGAAACACTACAAATAGTACGTCATTTCTAGAGAAGTGAGAAGTGCAATGCTGGTGATGCCATGCTAGATGTCAAACAATGAATATCAAAACCAGCAAACAACTTTCATAAACCTGAAAAGATTTCAAAACTGGCATTGACACAAAAACCTTCAAAAAAAAGTTATTAGCAGTTTATGGAGCAGAGTCATGGAAATAGAAGAAAGAAATTGAGAAGAAGATCAACTCATTCCAAAGTAAATGCCTGAGGAAGCTCTTCACAGTCCACTGGAAATAACTTCTTGCAATATTAGGAATTCAAAAAGGAGAGCAAACCAACCTACAGCAAATATGGAAAGATAACAATGGACCTATTTAAGCCATGCTTTAAGGACATCACCAAAATGACTTCTGTGGCAAGTTATAATATGGACATCGCTTGGAAAGATAAAAGGGGGAAGACCTAGAGAAACATTATGTAGAATAATGCACAAAGAAGCCAAATCCATTAACATGACACTCAGAAGCCCGAACAGACCAGTAGAAGACCAGAATAAATGGTGGAAACTGGTGAACGCCTTATGCAACTGAGGATGTGAGAAGATAAAGAAAAGAAAAATGATGCTAGAGTTTAAGACTATTTACTTTGTATATTTTGATGTGATATTTGACAATTTGTGTTTTAAGTTATGAAGCTTTCACTCTGAATCTCCATGTCTACTGCTATTGAATAATTATCTGACACCCCTCAATTTCCTGTGAAAATGTAAAAATCAATAATAGAAAATCTGAAAAACAAAACACGGATATTATCAAAAGTATATAAAAATCAATTTTTGCCAACCGTAATCAGTTATTGCTCTATACCTAGTTTATATTAAATCTAAAATGTTAGACTAATTAAACCTCATGAAGTTTTCAAACTAATCTTTTAGCTAATTTCTATTAGAATAATTAAAAAATACAAGTTACAGTTGACGTGTAGTACCCCTCAGAACATTTATACTGAAACATTAAAAACGAACAACTTAGCATAGAGTCTTGAAAGTCAGTACTTAGATTAGACTAGAGGTTCTCAAAACAGTGTTCCATACAGCACTGTTGGTCTTCAGCAAGCTGGCCGGCCCTGTGATACTGGGTTCCCTGTTAAGTCACATTAAAATGAGCTACAAATACATTCAGTACTTTCTTCAATATTATTTTTCCACCTAAGCAATTCCTGTTGCCATAGGGATGTTAACATGATTACAGATGGGAGGAGAGGATGCTTTAGACATTGGTTTGTCTCACTTTCTGATCACTAAGGCAGTCAGAGACCAGTTCACACATACTGTACAACAGCCAGTCCACCAGAGGTTTAGATGTTCAGAAAACTGAGGTTGGAATCCAAGATTCAAAAACAATCAGCCAATTTCTCACCCCAGAATGGAAAAAGCACACTTCATCATTATGTCTTAGGTTAGAAAGACTCATGAGACGATGACGTATTCTGTTGCATTTTGATTCATTAAAGGATAGATGAAAGTGGTTTCACCGAGGCAAAGACTATCCAAATAGTTCTTCAGGAAACAACCAGCAATAGATCTTGGACAGTATCAGGCAAAACTGTATGGAACCAGTGTCATTAAGAAGCACTGCAGCCTGCAGTGCCGAAACTGAGTGGAAAGTATGGTTTCACTGACATATTTCCCCCTGTTCCACCCAATATATTTATACTGTATGGATACATGCCAAGGTTTTTTGAGTTATCACTTTTTAATGACCATGGAAAAATGTACATGCAAGAGCAAAGTGTCATACTATTTGTCTTCTCCAAAGCAGGAGAAGACTATAAGAAAAACTACATTTGCCTCAGAGTTAGTGTGAATACAGACTCTGCTGAGGCCAATTATTTCCATGGATCATTTTTGCTATTCCTGACTTATGGCTTCTAAAACAGTTGTATAAGCAGCACATAGAGCTGGCCAACTGATGAATGGGAGTTAATGAAGGGTCAAATTTGAACTTTTACTCTAGTCAGCCAGCACTCAGGAAGTGACTAGTCCAAAACATAGCATGCTTCCTCAGCAGTAAGGGTAGGGTTGGAAGAATTGGATTTTCACCAGTAAATGTCTGTCCACCATTTTACCATGCACACACAAACAAAAAGAAGTGTTTCCATAGACAATCAATTTAAAGTCAGGAAAAGAAAAATGCTGCTTGAGAACTTGGAGTTTGATTTAAGGATAATTATTTTGTATATTTTGACATAGCTCAGTGGTTTGAGCATTGGCCTGCTAAACCCAGGGTTGTGAGTTCAATCCTTGATGGGGCCACATAGGGATCTGGGGCAAAATCAGTACTTGGTCCTGCTAGTGAAGGCAGGAGGCTGGACTCGATGACCTTTCAAGGTCCCTTCCAGTTCTAGAAGATCCATTATGTGACGTGGACAATTGGTGTTTTAACAGTTATGAAGCTTTAACTTTTTGAATCTCAATATCTACACAGTCATTAAATAATTATTGTTTAACACCCCCCCACACTCAATTTCCTGTGAAACTGGAAACTAAAATCAATAAAAATAAAAAATGCTTACAAATAAACATGGATCTCTGTTGAAATTATAGAACAATTAAAATGGAATTCTGCCAAGCCTAAATATGGGTTACCATGAGTTCATCAAATGTATCCTCTGTTCCTTATACGGAGTCCTTATATAATATCACATCAAGTTCTAGGACTCAATCCTTCTCTTCAAGTTATTTAATGATCGGGACCCAGGATATTGAAAAGATCAACCTGGATTTTTAACACAAGGACCACATGTGACAATTCCCCTCCTTGGGCACAACAGAATTGTCTATTCAAAGTTAACAGTTATTTGTGTGCGCAGCAGAGCTTTCTTGGGGGAGTGGCTCAAATCTGGAGAAAACTCCTGCAGGATTCAAGAATTGCCACAAACCTCACCACTTTCCATTCCAAGGGCAAGGCGCACTTTCAGCTTCCCTTCATTAATACATAAATAAAGGGGACACCACCATCAGGTCGAAAACGGCATGCAAGAGGAAAAGCTCACCTGAATAGGTTGCAATACACACCGACTCTGCTATGGGTGCAGCATAAGAATTTGAATAGAATATTAAAGACTGCACCACCCAAGCCAAATTAAAGAATTTTGGGGCCCTGTGAACTATGGAAATTGGGAACCTACCACCTCCCATAAACTTAGACTTAGAGCATGTGACAGCGATAGTAGAGGGCCACAAAATCCACTAAAACCCTTTAGAGGGCCAAAGGCCTCTCTCTTCTCTCCACCCCAAAGTGGCTACATACTCATCCATGGGGTAACAACAAGCAGCGCCAGCTCTCAAGGTGGTTAGTCAGCAGCAGTAGCCTGAGCATGCTTGCTTCTAAGGAAACAGCTATGCAATGCCATCCCCTACCGGAGCAATACAGCACTCTCACAGCAGCAGCATGCCTTTTATGGCCAGCAGTAGGTCCACACAAAGAATGCAGGAGTAACACAGTGGGGGGAGCAAACTTTTCCCTGTGCACCTTCCAGCATGTGGGCTGATCTGATGCGCTGGTGCAGTCCCCGAGCTACCAGCTGCCCATTCCCTTTTTTTTTTTCCTTCCCTTCCTTTCGGTGGTTGAGGGACCCACTCTGAGAGCTGTGCAAGTACACATTGGTGAACCGGGTCTGGAGCCACTTCTATAGAAATATAAAGCCAGCCTTTGAGTAGGAATAGGTAATTATTTATATTCTTCATGAAGACTCTGCTCTTATCACTTAGGGGTAATAGCAGCCATGGGTAATGGGGCTAGAAGTTATCAATGGGTGGAGAGTGGGTAAGCCTGGACATCCCAAGACTTGCTAAACCAGGGACACCAGGAAAGTAGTGTTTAACTCCTCCCTCTCCCCACATGCTCTTCCCATTTTTTACTTCGTTCCCACTGTTCAACAAGGATCAAATATTTTTGGCTCTCATCTACTGCCCTATGTAGTGAGATGAGACCCCCACAGTGCTCTGGGAGCCATCCTGTTGCTTCTGGGGAGTCCCCCTGGCAATGATAATGGGGCAGAAAGGAGCACCAGAAAGAGCACATGAGAGGAAAGGGGCTGAGGATAAATGGAAAAGATCTTTAGAACAAAGAGTAGCAGAGCAACAGAGGGAACACATACTGAGAAAGATAAATATGAATAATAAACAAAACTGTCATTGTAATCTGACAGGCAGCCAAAAAGTGTATAAGGTGTCTCAGATCAATAAAAAGGGCATGGGAGTTGCTCAGAAGAACTTACAATATCAGTGAAAAGAAGGAGATTGGTGGTAGGGGAGGGAGGGAGAAGAGAAAGGTCATGGGATCAATAGGGAAGAGGATACAAATATGACTGCATGTATCTTGGCATTTCTTATTTTAAAGTATTTGTAAAATGGAAAAAAATAGCAAAAGAAGAGAACCGGGGGCCAGGCCTCAGCTAGTTTAAAGTGGTCACAGCTCCATCGTAAGAGTTTCAATAGTTTGCAGCTGATGATCTGCGCCAGTTTCAAGGTGGATGCCAAGAGTTTATTTGTTCAACCACATATGCAGAAATACATATACAATATCGAGACATATTTAGAGTCTTATCTGTAGCTAGTACTGCCACAGAAATGTCAGCCTGGCATTTTATAATATCGTAACATGTTCTCAATTTGTCCGAAAGCAAAAAGCATGAACTGATATGCAAGCAAGAGTTTTTGGTCTATCTATCTAGGTACCTATATCTCTGCTCATCATTAGTATCTTGTCTAATACCTATGTAAATAATTGTAACATTTCTCAACAAATACATTCAGTACATTCAAATACAATCATTTCACAGATTTAGTTACAGGTGAATGATGTGATATAATGGAAGGAAATAACAGATATATAGTTTTTGAGGGGTTCCCCCCCAAAGCCAAAGACTAATATACGATGGCATTTTCATGTAATCTCACTAAGTTTTCTGAAGACACAAGCGCCCTACGCTTTACTATTTTAGTATTCTTTACCCATTGCTGTAAACTGAACAGACTTTTGCCTATTTGCTTCCAGATGTCACCAGTCTCTCTTGCAATCCTGGAGACCATTAAGGCTTATTGGATGCTTGCATCTACATCATATCCAAGGACCTGAAAATCCTGCTTTGAGGCCATGTGCTTATTCAACCACCATCTTTTCCTCTCTCCTTTGTTATGGTCTTCCAAATAAAGTTAGATGCATAAATGTCTTTAAAATAATGGTAGTGTTAAAGACCGAGTATGCATAATTAGGGCACTTGGGAAAGAACATGTTATGGGTGAGAACCATCAAAGCTATGCTGTCCGTGTACGTGGTGGCACATCTGTAGCCTTGTCAGAGTGCAGCGAGCTGCATGGTAGGAAACTCTAATGTTCAGAATTCAGCCTTGCATTCTTATTCCCCATATGATCATTCTCAAGTGGCTGCTTATCCTGCCCTTTATGTAGCTACTAGAGTGCATAGTTGTATGCAAATTTTATTGTCATTAAATGCAAGAGAGAGCTGTAGTATATAGAGGTGAGATACACATTTGACAGTGCCAATTTTTGTAGATAGCTTTGAAGTTTTAAAAGTAATTTTATTCCCGCAGTCGAGAAATCAAGGTTGTCTTGGTGGAGAGCTCTCAAAATGTTTTTCTTGAGCACTCAACAGTGAGCATAAATTTTTATTTTTGGAGGCTGACTACTGCATGAGTTACAAATACAAAAAGGCTAAGTGAGGACAGATTATAATGGAACATTGGACAGGACAAAAGCAGTTATTTTTCTTCAACACAAAAGCAGCAGATACACTTTTGGCTATCAACAAACATCATGAAGCGTTTGCCAATTTAGGCAGTCAGCAAGACCAGAATTTCCGCACATGGTTTTGCAGAACACATTTTCCTTATTTCTGCTATATAGCATCATAATCCAGTCTAACATTGTGGCCTTAACAGATCTGAAACTATTACTAGTATAGGTTCTGTGAATATGCGGAAAGCGGTGGACATGATATACCTTGACTTTAGCAAAGCTTTTGATATGGTCTCCCACGGTATTCTTGCCAGCAAGTAAATAATTATGGATTGGATGAACGGACCATAAGGTGTATAGAAAGCTGGCTAGATCGTTTGGCTCAACGGGTAATGATCAACAGCTTTATGTCTAGTTAGCATCTAGTCTGGTATCAAGTGGAGTGCCCCAGGGGTCGGTCCTGGGGCTGGTTTTGTTCAACATCTTCACTAATGAACTGGATGAATTGCACCCTCAGCAAGTTCGTGGATGACACTACACTGGGTGGAGAGGTAGATATGCTGGAGGATAGGGATAGGGTCCAAAGTGACCTAGACAAATTGGAGGATTGGGCCAAAAGAAATTGGATGAGGTTCAAACAAGGACAAGTGCAGAGTCCTGCACTTGGGATGGAAGAATCCCATGCACTGCTACAGGCTGGGGACCGACTGGCTAAGCGGCAGTGCTGCAGAAAAGGACCTGGGGATTACAGTGGACGAGAAGCTGGATATGAGTCAACAGTGTGCCCTTGCTGCCAAAAAGGCTAACGGCATATTGGGTTGCATTAGTAGGACCATTGCCAGCAGATCCAGGGAAGTGATTATTCCCCTCTATTTGGCACAGGTGAGGCCACATCTGGAGTACTGCGTCCAGTTTTGGACTCCCCACTACAGAAAAGATGTGGACAAATTGGAGAGAGTCCATAGAGGGCAACAAAAATTATTAGGGGGCTGGGGCATATGACTGATGAGGAGAGGTGGAGGGAACTGGGGTTATTTAGTCTGCAGAAGAGAAGAGTGAGGGGGGATTTGATAGCAGCCTTCAACTACCTGAAGGGGGGTTCCAAAGAGGATGGAACTAGGCTGTTCTCAGTGGTGTCAGATGACAGAACAAGAAGCAATGATCTCAAGTTGCAGTGGGGGAGGTCTAGGTTGGATATTAGGAAAAATTATTTCACTAGGAAGGTGGTGAAGCACTGGAATGGGTAAATTAGGGAGGTGATGGAATCTCAATCCTTAGGAGGTTTTTAAGGCCCGGTTTGGTCCTGCTTTGAGCAGGGAGTTGGACTAGATGACCTCCTGAGGTCTCTTCCAACCCTAATCTTCTATGAAAGGTGGAGTCACAGTGCAATACAGGATGTTTGACTATTTGCATTTCTCTGTGACTACAGTAAGAGAAGCCCAGCCCAAACAAAGCTTGGCTTGGAGCCCCTAGACTTTTCTTAAAATCAGTGCTTAATTTGTGCCAAGGCTTGCCAGGGCTGAGCCCTAGCACCTCTAGGCTTGGCAGTTCATAGCCCGAGCACCTCTGGGGTTGCCACGTCAGTTAAAGTAAAAAATTGCTTGAGCCCCAGCACTTTTCATTACAAATTAAGCACTGCCTAAAATCAAGGGTACTATACACAGTATGGTACAACAAGATTCAATGGATGAAATTTAAAGCTAGACAAATTCAGTCCAGAAATAAGGCATACATTTTCAACAGTGAGGAACTGACCATTGGAACAATTTACCAAGGGTTATGGTGGATTCACCGTCACTGGCAATTTTAAAATTATGATTGGATGTTTTTCTAGAATATTTGCTCTAGTTCAAAACGAAATAATTCAGGGAAGGTCTCTGGCATATGATATGCAGGAAGTCGGACTAAATGCTCACTGTGGTCTCTTCTGGCCTTAGAATCTGTGGTCATCCTAGTTCCAAATCTGAAATAAGTGACCACAGTAAGGACATCTAGCAAAAAGGAGAAGGGAGTTTGAAGGCAGGATTCTCAGCTCCTGTATGTCAAGTAAAGCGGCTGGGATAGCAGAAGAGGCTCTACAAGCCCCAACACCGGCAAGGGCTGGTGTAAGGGGTGTACCATAGCAGGAGGTACAGTATTTCACCCTGCAAGTGTATGCCTAGCCATCATTAAGGTAACTATCACATATAGCTCAAGAGATTAAACAAACAAAATGGTACATAAAAAGCCTATTTCTCTGGAAAGATCAGAGTTCAAGGATGTTTTGCCTCCAGACAATCAATGACATTAACATCTAATGCAGAGGAAGAGCTGTCATCTTTACACTACCTGAGGGAATCAGTGATTCCATCAACTGTAACAGGAAACAATCTTAAGGGCTTGAACTCTGAGCTTGGTAGGTAAGTGAGGGGGTTTTCAGTTCTCGCATTTTAAAAGTATATTTCTAACTTAAGTCTAGATCTATTCAACCAATACAGCTTAATATTTATTTAAATGAAATCATTTTGGTTCATCTTTAAAATCTGCTGAAATTATTCCTTCTTGAATATCTAAACCAGGTGTGGAAAAGATGAATAACTAGGTTTTTATTAACCTTGCACATTGGACTTTGATAGAAGCAACCGTATCTAATTTTTTTTTAAAGGAATGTAATCATATATTTCCCATACAATACATGTTTTAATAAACAGAAAGCTATCTTTAGAATACAAAAGTTCTTATATTCTGCATACTACAGTACTTGTCAGTTTAGAGACAGAAGAATTTGCCTTTTTAGATACTGTACACCACCTAATCCTCAAGACGAAAGACTCCAAAAATGTAATTGATACAAAGCCACTGACAGACAGACAGGACTAAGTGCTGAGCTTCTATCTACAGTACAATGCTTTTTATTCTTGGCACCATAAATCAGAAGACATCAAAAAGTTAGTGAATTCCTGCCATAGTAACAGTGATTACCTCTATGCCAGACCTTATGAGTGCCACACTGCAAAAGATTCCGGTTTCTAGGTTTTACTGTGCAATATAGAAGTAACATGAGAGGTCATGCTTACACTTGGAAAAGGCATGTACTTTTTAAAAAAAAGTCATAACAGACAAGAGGAGAGTTGGTGGAGTAACTAGAAGCACTAAGACATCATCATAAACTTAACTGATTACGAAAATATACTGTTCTTAATTTGTGCTCTGGTAAATAAAAAGGGCACTGCAAAGGCATAACTGCATTTGAATTGTTACATCTAACGGTCAGCATTGGGCATCAAGACAAGTGCTGGATGCAAGCTCAAAGCAATAAACATGTTTGTGGCAAATATTAAATATTGCTACATTATCTGAACTGCTTTGTACTTTAAAAACAAAATGTATTTTGAGTTATTCTTTAATATGTGTTACCAAGACCATAAATATTTTCATGCGTTTTAGTAGGCAGCTTCAATGAAGCACGAAGAGTACAAAGATCAGTAGCCAAATAAATACCGAGTTGTTACTTAGAAGAATTACTAAAATAATATAAAAGATTAATTACCACCCCCATTCCTTTTTAGAATGTTCATAGCTGACCACCACCATCTTTTTGGTCTGTTTTCTGATGAGGCGAGCACACATACTGTGATGAAGTGAAATGTGTCTGACCTGGAGATAAACTTACAGTGATTATTTGGAGTTCACAGTCTATTTAAAAATCCTCTTCTTAGAAGACAACAAACAGTAGCAGAGGTTAGCATGCAAAGCTATTTTGTTGTTTTCCCCTTTTTAAATGCATATGGATTTCCACAGACAAGTGTCAACTATACACAGACTGGGTATTCACAGTTTGGACTCCAATCAGTTGCATATCTGGCAACTGAATGTTGTTCTATTAATAAGGAGACGAGGAAGGAAGTGACTAATACAGGGTATGCGGATGACACTTCACCTCTTCATTATACCTGTCCTCCCACTATTCCAGAAACATAATCAAAAGTACCTAACCCTTCAGAATTTAATTCCTATAGCATCCCCATACTGGCTAGTGCATGTGTATTTTAAATAATCTGAAGACATGGCTTTAGGACAAGGGCACAACTGTGCTGTATTTTCAGCATTACCGAATCTATCGGAACTCCTTAACTCCGTTCTTCAACACAGGACACAGAATAGGGCCTTATGCAAGGCACAGTTGATATTTCATGCCTAGGCAGTGGAGCAGAGAATGCTATGACTTATTACACTCCCAAAAATCTTGTTTTAATACAGGGCAAGTTTAGAACTTTAATCTCTACCACACCTATCTGAGTCTTCCTAAGAAAAATTATAATACTTATAATTTTACTCTTGCTGAAGTACCCTAACTTGTACTAGTAAGAATGCTTTGCATTTCAACCTTGATACAATAGTTTAAAACTATATTTAAGGAATCTATTAGTAGTGCATATATACACATTGTGCATGTGAAAGCATTGACTATTATGGGCTGTATTCTCCATTACCTGGCATCCTGTTTAGCCAATCACACCCACGCAATATTAGCATAACAGTATGGTTCTCTTGAGGTAGCATTTTTTTATGCTATGTGTTCAACTTGCACAGGTATAAGTGATTACATAAGATGCAAGACAGTGGAGAATTAGGTCCTGTGTGCAGTATATTAAAAATAAGTGACAACTTATATACATTATATTTTCATGCCAGGCTTTTGCTGCCACATCTACAAATTTAATCTTGAGGATACAGTTACAAAATCCAAGTTCACAAGGTGGCAGCACAGAAACTATTTGCTATTTTAATCTGTTTTATCCCACTGTGCTTCTATGTGGGTTAATTAGTGATTAGAGTTCAGACTGTAAACTGCCACTCAGAATACTGTTCTAAAGTTTAGGATGGCCCATCCAGGCCTGTGTTTGCTGTCTCAGTCAGCAAGTCATCTGATAAAGCCAAGCCTTGTTTACTCAGCACTTAATAACTAAAAGGTACAGAGCCTTCTAGCATCTGCAGTCACCATTCCCGTTTATAGCAATATGCACTTGCACATTTCACTGCACGCTCCAATCTCTACAATTAAACAAGTACTTTCATGCAACTCTTGTAAAAGATTTCATTTTGCTACCTTTTCAGATATGCAGTGACATTAAAATTTAGTGTTTCATATCATGCCCATCAAATTCAGCAACAGTTCTCGAAGATAATATATTGAACAGGGTTCAACACTAACAAGCCATGAGTCTGCATCATCATGAGGCCCCTCTTACTTTCCTGTTCTTGGCTTGACTCCAAGCTGCCAAGGGCTGGGAAGAAATGCTGGCAAGGCAGCAAAGACCGTGGGGAGGAAGCAAAGGAAGGAGGGGGGAGGACTGGAGTGGAGTTCGCAGTGCAGTAGTAGATAAAGAAACCACAATGAGTAGCTCCAGAGGAAGCCTTATCTAGTTCTTCCTAGCTGCAAGAATGGCAGTCAGCAGGCCAGCTGATTAGGCATGATTGAGTTAGGAGTATCAATGAAATTATGTTAAATTAAATGTTAAGATGCCACAGCAACATTTTGGGGGGGGAGTTAGGTAACTTATTTTCAAGATCTTAAAAATCTGGGGTGGTTTCTTGGGGTCAACTTGGGAGATTGTTATAATTTTTTGTTTGTATTACCGTAGTGAGTAGGAGCCCTCATTAAGGACCAGAACCCCACTGTGCTAAGCACTTATAGAAACAACAACAAAAATGGTTCCTGTGTCAAAGAGCTGAGAATCAAAGTATAAGACAGTAGATGGATACAGACAGGGGAGTACAACGAAAACAGTGAGACAGCATTGGTCAGCATGATAGGCAGTGGTATCAGCACACCACCGGCCTAACTGGTGTCAAGTTCTTTGTAGGCATCATGGGAGAGGTTCAAGAAGGGATGTGAGGAGGATGGTTTGGAGCGAGGAAGAGAAACAGGACCTACTGAAGGTCAGCATGGAAGAAAGCATGAAGATGCCTGTTTGATAGAGGTTGGAGGCATGGGCTAGTCACAGGTGGGAGTTGACATTTTGATAGCAAGTAAGAGACTATACATACAATGAGATTAAGCCAAAGAAGGGCCTTGAGAGTGACAAACAGTTTTTGTTTGATGCAATAAAGAAGGGAGAACCTGTGGAGGGATGCAAAGAGAAGAGTGACATGGTCAAAGCGATGGGCTGGGAAAGTGATCTCTGCAGCAGGACTCTGAATGGATTAGAGTGAAACAAGATTGTAATTGTCAAGGTCAAAGAAGAGTATTTGCAGTAACATAGATGTGTTATCATGAAACCTTGGATGAGAGTTTTAGGTATGGGGATGGGTAGAAAAGCCCGTATCTTATTTCTTATGCAGAAAGAATCTGCAAGATTTATACATAGACTTGATGTAGAGAGGCCCAAGGCCAAAAATGATCCCAAGTTATGGGCTCGAATGACAGGAAAGATGGTTTCAGAGTAGCAGCCGTGTTAGTCTGTATCCTCAAAAATAACAGGAGTACTTGTGGCACCTTAGAGACTAACAAATTTATTAGAGCATGCTCTAATAAATTTGTTAGTCTCTAAGGTGCCACAAGTACTCCTGTTATTTTTGAGGAAAGATGGTGGTGATGTCACAGTAACCAAGAAAGGAGGTAGCAGGGAGGGCTTGGGCCTGGAAGATTAAGAGTTCTGTTTTAGTCATTTTGAGTTTGAGCCGACAGCTAGACATCCAGAAGATGTCAGAGGGGGCGGAGATTTTAGTTTGGACAGAAGAAAGGTATGGAGTAGAGAGGCAGATCTGTGAGTGTTCAGCACAGAGATGGTAGTTGAATTTTGTGTGCATACAAGATTACCCAGACATAAGGTGTAGACGGAAACAAGAAGGGGACCAAGGACAGAGCCAAGTTGATCATATCCCAGGCAGCTAGAAAGGTAGGGTGCATGTAACAGAGTTAACAAGACTCGGTGGTTGCAATGCATGTTTTATCATGCTTCTTCATTCAGGGTCTAGATTTGTTTTTAAGGAGTATTTACGAACAACATGGATTGAAGCCAAAGAGTGGCAGCAGAAGCTCAAGCCTTTCCTTTACTGTGTTGGCACTGGATGGTGAGTGATCTCCAGAAGGCCTTATGTGCAAGATGTCTGACAGTATCAAAATTTGATCTAATGGCTTTCTAATTAACCAGTAGCACCCACATAAATCACATGGCATCCTCATGTGAAAATGTGAAAGTTAGCTTAATCTGAAAGGGAAAAAGCCACCTTAAATTTGGATTGGAGAGAAGCTTTGTCTTAGTCTATGTTTAAAAAGTTTTGTTGGTGTAGTTATACTAGTTCAACGAGCAAAAACAAACTATACCAACAAAAGCACTTTAATGCTGGTATAAATGCATCTGTACCCGTGCTTTCACCGGTATAGAAATGTTGCATTTGGCTTTATGGGTAAAAAGTTTCTTGCACAGACCTGGCCTAAGAGACAGTTCCAGTGTGGGCAAAGAATTCAGTACGACAGCACTGTGGTCTGTCTCTCATGTCCCTTTTATAGGCAGGGCCGGCTCCAGGGTTTTTGCTGCCCCAAGCGGCGGGGGAAAAAAAAAAAAAAAAAGCCGCGATCGCGATCAGCTCCACCACGCCGCTTTCTTCTTCAGCGGCAGGTCCTTCCCTCTGAGAGGGACCGAAGGACCCGCCGCCGAATTGCCGCCAAAGAGCCCGACATGCCGCCCCTTCCCCGTGGCCGCCCCAAGCACCTGCTTGCTGGGCTGGTGCCTGGAGCCAGCCCTGTTTATAGGTGCTACTGCAGTTTGAATTTTTTCTAAAACTGACTTCTGCAGTTACAAGCTCGGCTTGTATAATGTGGTTCACACCCCCAGGAAAAATGAGAGTTAGCATTTCACATTAATCTACACTAGGTAAATTTGCCAGGCCACAACCCTCTTGCCTTCTAAAAAACCAGCTTCTTCAGTGTCAATTAAATTGCAGAAAAAAAGTTTTATTTTTTTTAACAAGCCATTAACATGTCCATATACCATAAATGGAAAATGATCTTATAACTAACCCTTATTCCTCTCTCACTCAAGTTCCCTTATTGTTAACACTCACATCACATCTAAAGTTAAATGGTACATTTGTGTCTTTTTGTTCTGCAGAGTACCCAATTGCATTGGACACACTATATGTAATAAATAATTACTAACAGAATCTGCTGAAAATAAAGGTTTTAGAGAAGGCTGTTAGGAGGTCCCAAATAACATGTATTTTGATGAAACCCACTGAAGAAACCAAACCTGCCAATCAGGAAACTTGCTATTCAGAAGACCCAAAATAGCTTTTTGCACTTGGAGTGTACTAGTGTTAGCAGAGAACTTCAGTCTGCATAGAAGAAGCAGAGCTGTTTGAGCTGAAACATTATAACCAGACATGGGGGACCAAAGTGTTCATTGACAAGGTTTTTGTTTTAATTTCAAAAGAATTATTTAAAAGATCTATGTATGCAGGTATAAAATAAAGAGGTACAAGTTTAATGTATTACTAGTTGTCCATATTTCTCAGGTTGCTGAAGGTGTTTGGCCTCCAGCCTGTCTCAATATACCCAAAAGCATGTACAACTACTGTTGAGAAATATTGTTTAAGTTACAGTAAGACTCAGACTAAGACTAAGGTCACAAGGGACCATCTTCTAGTCTGACCTCCTGCACATTGCAGTCCACAGAACCTCACCCACCCACTCTTGTAATAGACCCCTAACCTCTGGCTGAATTACTGAAGTCCTCAAACCATTTAAAGACTTCAAGTTACAGAGAATCTACCATTTACACTAATTTAAACCTGCAAGTGACCTGTGCCCCATGCTGCAGAGGAAAGTGAAGGGGGGAAAAAAAAGAAAAAAGGTGTCTCTGCCAATCTGTCCCGGGGGGGGGGGGGGGGGAGGGATTCCTCCCCAACCCCAAATATGGTGATCAATTAGACCCTGAACATGTCAGCAAGACCACCAGCCAGACACCTGGGAAAGAATTCTCTATAGTAACTCAGAGCCCTCCCCATCTAGTGTCCCATCACCAGCCACTGGAGATATTTGCTGCTAGTCATCACAGATCATCTATGTGCCATTGTAGGCAGTCTCATCGTACCCTCCCCTCCATAAACTTACAAGTTTAATTTTCCTTCAGATGGCATCACCTTCTGGGGAAATCTGGCAACGAGGGATCAGAATTTATATATTACTGCTCAGAAGAGAAACTATCTCCTGCTGTTCATGGTAGACCAGACAGGCTGTATTCTTAAAATGATCCACAAGAGAAAACTCTGGTAGCCATTTGATGTTTTAAAGACCCTTTACAGAATTTTTGATCTGCAGAAGCAGCTTTGTCATTCCAATTTTCATGTCTTATTTAAATATTGCTGTATATAATGTTTTGAAGTAGCCAGATGCAACTCAATAAGAATGTTATTAGTAATTTCTCATGTTCTATATAAATCTTCATGGTGGACTGAAAATCTCTTTGCTAGCACAAATTTAGTCTATGCTTCAATATAGTTAGAAGTCCTGAATAACTGCTAATCCTAGGTAGATTTCATATATTTTACAGACCACATTTAAAGTTTGGAATAAAAAAAACACCCCAATTCGGCTAAGGAAAAAAATACAGAAAACCAAATTAGAACATAGGAATGACATACATCAGATACATACCATGCAAGTCTCAAAATCACTTATTGTGCCAAACAACTGGAAGGAAACAAATATAATGTACTTCTAAATCCTGGAACTTACAGACTGGGGAACCCTGTTTTGTTACCAGGTAAACAGATTGTGAAAATAACTGGGTTATAAGACACCCACACAAACATCTCTTTTGTAAAAGGAAATCAAACCTGACCAGCCTACTAGAATTCTCTCAAGTGTTAACAAAAAGTATGGAGAACAGATTTATTTAGGCTTTGAAAAAGGCCCCCGTCAAAGTCCCTCATAAGAGGTTATTAACGAAACTAGAGTAGTCATGGAGTGATGTTTGAAAAGAGTCATGGTTCAGAAGCTAGGTTAAAATACAAAATTAAAAAAAAAAAAGGCAGAAATAAATAGCCAGTTTTCAATACGTCATAGGTTAACATGTAGTACCCAATAATTCCGAATGGTGCCAGCGATTAATACATTTGTTTTAGGATAGCACCTCAATCTCTTATTTGGGGCCTCCAGGCCCACAGTGCTAAATACTGTATACACAACAAAAGAAAATTCTGCCCCAGGAGAGACTGCGATCTAAATTCATATATTTGTCAATATTAGTGGGTGAATAAGGAGGTGGTAAAATCTGCTGAGTACACAGTATTATTTAGGTTACTCAAGGAATTCCAGAAGGATTTAAACCAACAGGACACTGCCAGGCTAGAACTTCAGTGTTTACAAATACAAAGTAGCTCACATGGGGGGAAAAAAACAATTTGAGCTACTCATACTTTGCTGCGTTCTAAGATTAACAGTAGCCATTTAGGGAAAAATATCCAAGAGTTATTGTGGATAGCTCAATGGAAGCACTCTGTTAGTGTGCCACAGCAGTAAACAAAAGGTTAGGATAGGTAAAGAACAATACGGATACACAATTGCCTTATGTAACGGCACATATTCATTTATGGTTATCTGATCTGGGGGAAAAAAAGGTACAGCAGAAACAAATGGGGGAAAAAAACAAACCCACCCAACAGGTCCAAAGAGTCTCGACAGAAGTTATAGGCATGAAAACACTCCCAGGGAAGTTTGAAGAGATTAAGACGGCTTGGAGAAAGGAGACTGTTAGTGGTATACATAAAGTAATGAATACTGTGATAAAGTCAAAGTCAAGCACTCTGCCCCCCTTCTCATAATTCAAGAGCAAGGGAACATCTAATTAAATTGAAAGCAATTTAAACCTGAAAAAAGAAGCTCTCTTCCCAATCAGTGACTATATATTTTATTTCTGTCATATTTTTATGAATGACACATTAGTAACAAGCATTTTTATGGGGAAAATATCTGAACTGCTTTGCAGCCTATGCAGCTACATCCATTAAAAAAAATCAAGATTGCAGTCCTGGACTCCAGAAAGGCCCAGAAGCTTTCCTAACTTTCAGAGCTGCCAATTCTCAGCGTTAGGAGCTGCAAAGAAAGGAAACATTAAAAACAGAACTGCTGCCAATTGTTTCAACCAATACAGTCCATCTTAGTGGCATGGTAAGGAATAATACTCCTACAGTTTCTCCTCAGGATCTCAAAGCACTTTACAAACACGAAAGTTAATTTCACAATGTCCATTAGAAATAGGTAAATATTATTTCTCATTTTATAACAAAGATGGAAGCACACAGGTAAATTGCCTTACCTGAGGTCACACAACAAACCTGTGTCAGACCCAAGACTGGAACTTAGATATCCCAACTACCAGTGCCAGATTTTAATCATAAGATCAACCTCCTTCTTTAGGAGAATAGACTCACTATTTGGCAGTTTAATAAACCTCATTATAATCCACATAAAGTTACTCTCCACCAATAATATTGAAGATGCTCCAATAATAAATTTAAAAAAAAAAGTCGCATTTTACTAGTATATTGTAAGTGGAAAAAACAAAATTTGAGTATTTTAAATTGTTGGTTTTCCCACTTCTATTTTGCAAAGTTCAGTTAGCAAAAAACAGTCAAAAGGGGTGTGCACAAGGGGGGGGGGGTAAACAGGGGCACAAGCCCCCCCAATAATCAGTAGTGTCACAGACATCCCCCAACTCCAGAAGCTGTCTCCCGCCCTGTCTTTTCCTATAAAAGAACCCCTGACTATAATGGCCAAATGGCTTGGATCCCCAGGGGTTTGTTATAGCAAGGGTTTACTGTAAATCCTCATAACATCATGTGTTTAACATGCCCCTCCAAAAGCAGTCAAATTTAAATTCATGCACACACCCCAAGTAGTCAATTAACTAATTAGAGTGTAGAACATCAGTCTGACTTCATTTGAAGTGCTCTCAAAAACAAAAATAACCCCAAAAAATCTACTTCTGTGAACCTGAAGCAAAAATATTCTAAGTCAATTTATATCACAGCCAACCCTATTAACTACCTAGACACACTGATTGTGTTAATTAGTGAAACATCAGAGCTCGTTAACTTCTATCACTATACAAAGGCCTAAGTGACTTAAGTTGCTATTTTGATGAGAGAATCTGCTCTTCCCTGTCTCCACATCAGTTCACTTAAGAACATAAGAACTTAAGAATGGCCATACTGGGTCAGACCAAAGGTCCATCTAGCTCAGTATCCTGTCTTCCGACAGTGGCCAATGCCAAGTGCCCCAGAGGGAATGAACAGAACAGGTAATCATCAAGTGATCCATCCTTTCACCCATTCCCAGCTTCTGGCAAACAGAGGCTAGGGACACCATCCCTGCCCATCCTGGCTAACAGCCATTGATGGACCTATCCTCCATGAATTTATCTAGTTCTTTTTTGAACCCTGTTATGGTCTTGGCCTTCACAATATCCTCTGGCAAAGAGTTCCACAGGTTGATTGTGCACTGTGTGAAAAAAATACTCTTTTCTTTGTTTTAAACCTGCTGCCTATTAATTTCATTTGGTGGCCCCTAGTTCTTGTGTTATGAGGAGTAAATAACACTTCCTTATTTACTTTCTCCACACCAGTCACGATTTTATAGACATTTATCATATCCCCCCTTAGTAGTCTCTTTTCCATTTAAATGGTGAGGTCTTTGGTGGCAGGGGTTGTTTCTTATTATAAGTCTGTACGGGATCTAGCAGAATGAGGCTGCAATCTGCTACCATAATACTAATAAGATATAACTTTAAAAACACCACAAAAGCTATAATCCACTTTCCTGTATTATTCATGAGTGTATATCTATCTTTTTAAATAGACCCTCATCAATATAATTGCAGCCTGAGGAAACTGACTGTTACCCAATCAGGGCTTTAGGGCTTTGTAGGAGAGAGGTTGAGAGCACCATCCGGCTGTTTCAAACCATGACAGCTAGTAATAAGGGTATGTCTACACAGCAATGTAAGCCCAGGGTCAGTAGAACTCAAGTTAGCAGACCCTGGGTTTGTTAACCTATGGCTTGAGCATCTGCACTCACTTGTAACACCAGGTTAGGAAATGTTGAACCCTGGGTCTTAACATGCAACTCCTGTATCTAAACTGCATTATGAAGGTACGAGTCCAATAGCCCATATCCTAGACTTCCTACTGCCCTCCCAAAACATGGCTGCTCTAGCCTTTTGTTCATGGTGGAAAACTCACTGTCCAGAGGACAAAGTCAGCCTGCTTGTGGGATACTTTTGATGGACTCCCAGAACATGAGTCCAGTATGACTGTGTCTACACTGCAAACCAACAGGGCTTGAATCCTGGGTCCTGGCTTGATTAAGGCTCAGACCCTCCACCCCTGTGAGCCTGCATCTGAGTCCTGGGTTAGCATGATCTGTGTGTAGACAAAAGGGGGGGGATGGAGGGTTAGGCTCGAGCCTGAGTTTGAACCCTAGGCTTACACTGCAGTGTAGACATACCTAAAAGGGAAGGGAGCCTCTGCTGGAACCAGAGTTGCTAGCTTTAGTACAAATGATCTGCCAGACGCTAAAACAATCCAATCAATTTCAAAGAGCGTGAAACATTATATGCAAAGTGGTGACAGAGGTAGCATGGGGGTGCCCACACCTCCACTGGTGCTGGGGAGAAGTAACAGGCTGCAAGAACCATCCGTTATTGCCAAAAGGAAGAGGAGTCTAACTACCACCACTCCTGTCAACAAAGGGGGGAGCAGGAAGAGCCAACCACAGCAGCAGATAGATAAGGGGAAACCAGGAGATGAACTGTCAGAAGGATATGAATTATATTGGGCAATGTGAAGCCTTACCACTACCCTCAGGAGTTTGAAGGGGGCCTCAGCAGAGGAGAGGAGCAAGGTGGGCCAGTGTGCTGGACTTGAGAGGAAGGGAGGGAGGGAGGGAAGGATCCTTGTACCACTGGCATTGAAGCACAGCCTCTTTACTAACACAGCCTCAGCAATGCCTGCTAGCAAGGAGTGGCTGTAATTACTGTCAGGAGTCTCAGCGTGCATATCTAAACAGACTATTTGTCTTAAGTCCAAGCACATTTTTCTGAAGTAGTTTTGGAAAGTAGAACAAGATCTTTAAAAAGAGGCAAGAAGCTGAAATCAGAGCACCCTTTAGCAGAGCGCACACAGCTATACCAAGTCAACAATTAACACAAAAGCTGAAGAATACATTGTTAATGCTTTCATAAATTGCCTGTATTGTTCAACATTTATCTTGTTTGAAAGGTTAAAAAAGTAAGCCTCACACACTTCAGATGCAACTTGATCACTCATTTCTTTATAGGCCACATCAGACCATGATCTTTTATTAAAAATATCTTACATCTTGTTCATATGGCAAACTGAAACAATCAAAATGGGTTGCTTCGTTAATAGCTTTATTTGGATATATATCTTAGTTGTAATAATTCAGTTTCTCCTAATTTTGAGCACACAAGAATTTTTTTATATTTAGATTCAACTACAGTAGATTTTAGGAGTTCTGCACTGTAATAATCATGATTTTGTTGTTGTTACTTTATGCTGTTTACTATATTGTGAAAGAAACTATTCAAATGGTGGGGAGAGAGCAGCGCAGGGGAAGAGCATGCCTGTTCAAAGTTCGTGTCTTCAAAGGTACACAGTCAAATATAGAAAAGGCTTAATATAATCCATTACCAATTACTTTGCCCTTTTCATGGAGAGCCCCACAACACACACACACACACACACACACACACACACTTCCCTACTCCAGGGGGAGAAAAAGGGAACATGAAATGACTATTCTTCCACTGGCTCTGCTACAACTCAGAGTCAGAGCAATAGTGGTCTCCAAAGCACTGGATCCTGCCTGCAACTACTGGAGGCAGCCACAAACAGACAGTGTAAGGGTATGGCCATTCCCAGGCTGCCTCGGAGGTCTGGTTTCTGCCTCCAGTAAGCTGTAAGGAGGGGAAGGGGAGATGCTCTGTGACTGTAGGGCTTATTTCCATTCTTCCCTTGTTTCACGTATCCCATCAGAGTTCCTCTGGGCAGCATCTGCTGGCTCTCTAGACACCTTTGAGGTGCAGTGGGCACTGTCTGGGGTTCTCTGCGTCCCTCTCAGAATCCCTGCTTATGGCCCTGTAACCCTCACTCCTGTTTAATCATTTGTTGTCCCACACAATTAGTTGAACCCTTGCTTTAGTGGCTCCTCCCCTTAGGCTGGGTGAAGGGCCTTCTGATATGGGTGGGCTTCCCAGAATTCAATAGGGGTAAGGACAGGAAACTTACTGAAATGTATCAGTGAGCTTTCTCCTGTGCAGAAGAAATTAAGATACTCATCTGCTTGCAGACCCAGCCCTTACCCCAAAAAGCCATCCAGATCACCAAGCCTCCCAAAACCACCACCACAGGCAGGTATTGAAGTTCTTGAGCCAACTGAAGCTTCTGCAGCAGTGTAAAAAAAACAAGGCAGTTTTTAAACAAACATTTAAGTGGTACATGTTTGTGATAGTTACTACAATCAAAATAATTTCCCCCATTAATCATACACTGCCACAGAAATTTAGCATTGGTGCACTGCAGAAATCCATCTGTTTTACCACAGATTTTAAACCTTATTTGCTACCATACATGGGGCTCAGTGTACAGTGGTATACTAAGAGGTATGTATTTTGAAAGTACATGAAATATTTCATTTGTACATGTGTCTGCATTAGGCTCTTTATGACAGGAATAAACTCATGTACAGCTAGCCCTATTTAATGTATACATACAGCACACAAGGCATTCTCCCCTTAAACCAAAGAAAATAATGCAAAGTTAGACACATTTCTTAGGCCAACCTAAAAATCTGAAATGTGAAAAATAATTTGATATTCAAAATGCCTCAATGTACAAGACAAACATCATGGAGAGTCTCCCCCATGGCCACTGCCTGTAGCAAATCCTTGGGTAAGGGTTGAATAGCTACGAGCAAGCCTTAAATTTTGGCTGTAATTTAAAATTCATATTGTAGTAATGTCTAAAACCCACAACCAAGTTGGGCCCCACTGCACTAAGCACTATACCAACCATAAAACAGTCTCTGGCCCACAGAGCTTATATAGTCAAAAAAGTCAAAAACTTAACAGGGGTATGAGCTAAACAAGTGGACTGGGGTGGGATAACTGGATAACATACAAGAGACTAGTAAATCATTCAGTGTTTAATGAACTGGCTTGATAGCTACTGGAAATGCTAAAGTCATAGTATTTAATAGCACTTATTTTTCCCATCAATACTTCTAAGCTTCTGTCACTATTCAACAAATGTAATCAAGATTATATGCAGTAATACAGCAGACCTACATCAAAAGAATTCCCAGACAGCAAAGCCTTTTGTCTGTCAACCGCTTGCTACAAGAATATCATCGCCATTATTTCTTCCAGTTCCAGTATAAGAATGTATCCTATAGATGCATAATACCCTTACACAGAGATACCCTCTCACAGAGGCATGAAGAGCCTGAAATATTCTTTTCTGAATGTCTGCACAGAAGTGCTTTGTGTATTGTTGATGGGTGGCAGGAGAGAGCTCAAGTACTTATTCTACACAAAAGTCAGTTACTCCTTCCCCTCTCACCCCCCCCTCCCCCCCCCATTGATCTTTTACTTAACGGTGCTGCAGTAACTGAATCCAATCTTAAAAATAAACAAACAAGCTGAATTTGTCCAGGCAAATCCTGACACATTTATTATTGTGTAGATGAATATGAAATATGTATATTATACTATGGCATTCTCCCTTCACTTAGCTTATTAGCTTTTCAGGGTAGGATCTGTACTTTCAAATATGTATCAACAGCAACTAACATATTGTGGGCATTTTCAGACACTAACAAAAAATGTGAGTAACCACTTCCTCTGATCCTACAGAGCCCTCTATTCCTATCCAAACACTGTATAAACAGCACCCTACATACAAAACTATGGGAAATCCTTCCAAATACTGCAGTGTAACAAACAAGTCTCGTAACTGCAGGTGGCATGAACACATTCATACTGAAGTTCAAGCACTGCATTTACAAACTTTCAATTAGTTCAATGACTGCAAAACATGCTTAAATTCACTGCTATGTATGTGCATTTCATTCTGAGACCCTATCCTTTGTATAATAAAAATAGTTTGCTGGCATAATTTTCAGGCAATAATGCAATATAAACTTCTACTCAAGAATTATTTAAGTGTCTGGTAATACAGTATGATCAACTAGATCCAGATGTTGTTCGGAACCTCATGGGACTGCTCCTGAATGAACACATTAGGCTTCAGGAATGTATAAGGAACATATATGTTATTTCTTCTGAATTAAAATTAGGAAGAGACAGCTGCCTGCTGAACCCATTGGGCAGCATCATGCATTAGGTATAATCTATTAAAACTGTTATAATGCAGTAGTCTCAGAATGATGGCTGACGTGTAAGCAGAAGCTCAGGTGCTGACTTTACGCCAGTGTTTCTCAAACTGGGGTCGCCGCTTGTGCGGGGAAAACCCCTGGCGGGCCGGGCCGGGTTGTTTACCTGCCCCGTCCGCAGGTCCGGCCAATCGCGGCTCCCACTGGCCGCGGTTCGCCGCTGCAGGCCAATGCAGGCTGCTGGAAGCGGCAGCCAGTAAGTCCCTCGGCCCACGCCGCTTTCAGCAGCTCCCATTGGCCTGCAGCGGCGAACCACAGCCAGTGGGAGCCGCGATCAGCCGGACCTGCAGACGGGGCAGGTAAACAAACCGGCCCGGCCCGCCAGGGGCTTTCCCCGCACAAGCGGCGACCCCAGTTTGAGAAACACTGCTTTACGCTGAGAGAATTGTGATAACTATCTCAACCATTTATACTCAATAGCCGTTTTATATGTTGTAGTGAAACTAAACTTTTATAGAGTTGAAAGATATAATAGGAGAGCATAGTTACATTAGTTTGAGTTTTCCTTCATATTTTTCTTCTAGTTCCTCACAGAAGGCCACTTTGTTGTAGTTTATGACAGAAGTTAGAATTGAGCTTCATTACTACAGAAATCATGCAATGGGAAACAATCAGCACGGTCTTCATTTTTCATTTGCCTTTAAAGAATTTTCAGCTGGATCTTTGTGTTGCAACACCAGGCTCTTCAGGCCCTTGAAATAAAAGTTAAACAAGTAATTCTAGTCCCTCCCCCAACATGTGAGCCCCCCTCTCCTATAAAGCACATGTATAGAGCTACATTAGTGATTATTTTATTTGGTTTTGCAGTCTGCCTGTTGATCTTGTCAGTCAGACTCCAATCGGACAGCATTACTGATGGTGACCCATTATTTCAGTTTTGCTCACATACATGGTATAGTATTGCTGGGGGTTTCAGTGGTTGTAGGGATAAACAACAGGTCATTCTTTAGCATGTAGACTATGTGGGTCAAAGGAAAGGAATATTGCACAATAGCAGCAGTTTATCCTCCTAAAAACTAGTTTTGTGCTGGGAGGGGAGGGGAAGGGTTTTTGGCTTTAACAGCAAAAGAGCCCCTCCCACGGCAGCAGACGGAAGGGGGATCAGATCAAAGTAGGTCATGAGCCTCAAAATTTATTGACTATCCCAAAACAAGTCAGAAAAAGGTTAAAAAAATTAAAGAGAACGTACAGGTAATGTGGGATCGGACTTGAGGCAAATACATTTAAAAAAAAGTCCCACAATAGAATGAGGACATGTATTTTATGTCAGCATGCTTGTCAAAGACCAGGTCAGATGGCTAGCGTTCACTCCCATACAACTGATTTGAACCTCCTCAAATGCTCTTACTATATACTTCATGTGTGTGTTTGCACCAATGATTCTGAATATTAAAATTCAAAACAGCATTAATATAGTTCCCATAGACATTACCATTCTGACTGGGACACATACTGGATGCTGAATTATTCCTCACCACCACCACCAATACCTAATACTACTAACTCTTATATAAAATACTTTTTCATCTGTAGATCTCAAAGCGCTTCACAATCTTTAGTGCATTTCTCCTCACAACCATCACCACCCTGTGAAGTAGGGAAGTACTCTCATTTTAGAGATGGGGAACAGACACAGAGATTGAGTGACTTGCCCAAGGTCAGATAGGAAGTATGTTGTGGAGCAGGGAATTGAACCCCAGTCTCCCAAGTCATAGGCTAGTCCTCTAACTACTGGAACCTGCCCCCCCATCCCGCCTGCCTCAAGAAGCAATTGGTGAGATGTTTTCAATCATGTGGATGTCTGTCTGCTAGGAAGCACCAGGAACGGCTCACTTCTAAAAAGCTAAAATAGATGGCAAATGATCTTCAGCTACTATTAACATTGGCTAAACAAGTGTCACATACGTGACCTGCGCTAAGGACATTCAATGACAAAGACTCCAAGACACTTCTACAATTTGTATACACAGTTTTTTTAAATAAGTAAGGTCAAGATGTTTTAGCGGATTTTGTCTGATAATCAATTCAGAGATCTGTAAATAGACCATTTTCTTCTTACAGATGTCTCTGCCATTTTAAATGCCTATTATATAGCATGCCAAATAAAGTAATTTTGGCTAGTAAAAAAAACATGTTAACTATCTTACCCAGGGTGCAAATAGCATGCTGAATTATTTGTACTGCAACAGAAGGGTGAGTGGGAGGCACCTTCAGAAAGCAAAGTAATTCCACCAGTGCCTGAGAGTGCAGAGATAGGTCTAGACCACGGTCGATATTTTCATTTAAGTTTGTTAACTCCCTCTCAAATACCAATTGGTTGTTTATTTGTCTTTATTCCAGGTGAGCTAGTGTGTATACACGGATATGATCAAACGTATGATTTTTAAGCAGAACACATGACCGAACTGAAGGAACAGATATGCAGACTGTTTAATTAATTTGTTACTTTGGGAATACATTGTACACCGGTTTTTCCAAGTAAGGAGCAGACATCTGAAAACTAGGTAGCTAGCTATTGAAACTCCATGTCCATGTCTATTCCAGAGGAAGCAAAAACAAGATATAAACAGGGGGGGAAAAGAAAGTACGAGAACAAATGTTGGTTTTCTTGCCTACCAACCTTTGGTTAGTAAAACCTCTCTGCCTCCACTATTCTGTATGAATAAATCCAACCAGTTGTGTTTTTAATCCCAATATTTAACCATACCTATGTGCAATAATTTGAAGGCTTGTTAGGACTGAAAGCTCTAAAAACAAAAGGCAGTATCAATAGAGTTTCAGTTCTGGGAACATTACAACCAGCTCATCATTAAGATTTACACCCCAGCCTTGCCATTTACTGTGCATAGGTACAGTATATTGCATCAGCATCCAGTGAATTACAGGACTGGAGTTATGGATGCTCAGCCAAAACTAGAGCCACACATTCATGTTGGTGAAGGAAGGCATTTGAGTAAGTGAAGACGAGCAAGGTCTCCAAAAGCTTTTAGGCCCTCCCTGAGTAAGCATTATAGCGGAGAGTGATCTACATCTCCAGGGGCAGAAGTCAAGCTACTTTTATTGCAGTGCCTTACTTTGGTCATCCACATTTGAAAGTGTTTGTTATATTGTACAACACAAACGGTACAAATGACTAGGTTACAAAATATAACTTTGTATTTTCCTAACACAAACCACTACCACCCACTAAATATACAGATTGAGAAATGTGGCTATAAGGATGTTCAAAATAATAAAATTGAGGTATATAGCTCATGTAACAACTTTTCCTTTTGTCCATGTCAGCCTGATTTCTATATAAACCATGTACAAAACTGAGGATAAAGTATCACACTTATCCAAGTTAGATCATTTTCTGGCAACTAACTATATGACAGGCATAGCCTGTGAGTCACTTTCCAAAACTAGGGAGAATATAATTACACCAAGAAAGAATGTGTGACTCAAAGATTTCTATTGTTCAAATGGACAACTGGGTCCTCTAAATTTCAGTTTGCTTCTCTGTACAGAAGAGTTACTAAAATGTCAATAGCAACCTACAAAAACCACCCACACCACACCAAGCAAATGAAAGAAAAAGAAAAAGAAGGGGGTTACATAGCGGCAAGCAGAAGCTAATGAGATAGGATGAAGTCACAGATTATGACATTGTAAAGACAGGCCACTATGATGAAACTGGTATGTTTGACTCATGACAACAGCCTAATTAATTGCTACCAACATTAATCTCACCTAGACCCACCCCCAGATTTCCCCCCCAGCTGAAGGAAGCTCTGCAAACTCTTTCCTCCCCCAACCCCCCTGCTTTCTGCACCCATCACTCCTCAGCTGCAGGGGGAGGAATCCTTGTGCAGGGAGCTGCTCCCCCATCTGCCCAATTGCTGTGCATCCAGACACCTTCATACCCAGACCCTCCTGCCGAGCTTCACACCCCTGCACTCAGACCCCCCCCAAATGAGCTCCACTCCCCCTGCACCACTCCGACGAGGCACCCGCACCCAGATCCTCACCCCACTGAGCCCCAACCAGCTGCATCTGGACCCTCCCCTGAACCCACCCACACCCTCCTGCCAAGCTCTATTCCCCCCCACACCCAGACACACACACACCCACACCCAACCCAACCACCTTCACCTGGACCCCCTGCAGAGTCCCATTACCGTTGCACCCAGAACCCCCCCCAAAAAACAAGCCCCTGTGCATCCAGATCCCCCACTGAGCTGCCCACACTGCCCCACACAGCACCCTCTCAACCCAGACCTGGATCCCCACACTAAGCCCCTCCGCACTTGGGTTCTGCCTTGCTGAGTCTGCCGGCCCACACCTGGTGCACCTGGAATGGAGGGGCAGGGCCCTGGGGTGTTTCTGGGGCAGGCCCAGTCCTTGCGCTGTGTCAGGGTTGGGGTCAGCCTCACCGCTGAGTCTGTGTCCTGGGGGGAGCTGCACAGTGATCTCCCAACTCTGTGCAGCTAGTGGCCTGTGCTCCCTAATGCCATGCTGGAGCCTCCACATTTATTTGAGAAATAACATTTGCAGAAGTTTGCACAATTTTAAAATACTGTGCACAGAATTATTGTTTTTGGTGAAGAATGCCCTCAGGAGAAATTGTTTTGGGAATATTACTAAGTGTCTTAACTGTTTCCTAGCCATCTCTGAGCCAAGGAAGTCTGTACAAAGAACATTCCCTAGTTAAATCAGGGTCTACACCTTGGATGAGAATCCACTTGTATATGAAGTAGAGCTTGATTGTGAAACAGAGCCTCCTACACACTTGGGGACTCTGAGCACTGTTGATTGGTCCATGGATGGAGACAAAGCACTGGATAGGTGGTTTAAAAGACTGACAAAAATAGAGTTTCCACATGCGAGATGGGGTGGAGGCTTTACTCAAGCTTGCTTCCTTTTCATTTTTACTTGGTAGTTTACATAAGACGCAGCACTAATGCTTGTCCAGAGATGATAGAACCACCTAATCCTGCAAGGATACACAGCCCTTATTTCCTTATAGCTGGCCCGGAAGAGCTAGCCACATACAGTCAGTCAAACAGCCATCTTTATACATACTACATTACCCGTGGGATTTATCAGTTGTAAAGGTTTCACAGACATTCTTGAAGAAAACGCTCGTTAGGTTTTCTAGTTCTAGTGAAATTGGTAAGAGGAAAATTTTTCAACTGAGAAGAGTTCTTTCCCTCAAAATAAGAAGCAGAGAACATGCTATGGTTCAATTCATGGCCACCATAGCATGAGTTTCAGTGGTGAGAGAAAGCAATAACTAACTATTCATTCAACCAACTTGCTACTTTTCCTGGTAAAAGTATTTATACTAAAGTTTTTCCCGCTCTTGGCACCCCAGCTCAACTTCTATTCCACTTGTATTTTCACATCATCACCAGTTTACTGCTGAAGTAAGCCGCTCTGCCATGCTACAGCAACAATAAACTAAGAGTTTCTTCTATCCATAGAAGCTGTAGTGCCCACTGTTACCAAGGCAGTGAGAAGAACGTTAAAAAAAAAAAAAAAAACCACTCAAATCTGGTGATTTATGTCTCATTCTTACAAGGACATATTAACCTGGTAAAACAAAGAAAAAATGAATAAGTTGACCATTAAAAGTGAGAACTCCCTTTATTACAGATTTCTTTATACTTACAATACACTTACCTGCTGCGTCATGTTTCTGACCTTTAGTCAAAACGAGACCAAACAAAAACTACTCCATCCTTTCAACTCCAGAACACTGCACAGCATGTTAACGTGTTTTGGACTACAGCCACACAGCATCTGGATTACTCCCAAGCAGAAAGTCTCCCAAGCAGAAACGTTAGGTTAGAAACAGGGCCAGCTCCAGGGTTTTGGCCGCCCCAAGCAGCCAAAAAAAAAAAAAAAAAAGCTGCGATTGTGATCGTGATCTGCGGCGGCAATTCGGCGGGAGGTCCTTCGCTCCGAGCAGGAGAGAGGGACCCCCCGCCGAATTGCCGCCGAACAGCTGGACGTGCCGCTCCTCTCCGAAGTGGCCGCCCCAAGCACCTGCTTGGTAAGCTGGTGCCTGGAGCCGGCCCTGGTTAGAAATAGCCAGTTTAAAATACATTGGCCAGATTCTGTGTCTGACTGAGATGCATTCAGTACAGATCTGGAACAGGAGAATGGTGGCTTTAAGCTCTGTATATGCTCACTGCCCCATCAATCCTGTGCCATCTCTGCTGTGGTTTAAGTTGGAGCAACCTGAAAAAGACACTAACTTATACCCATCCACTCACAGCTGCTAGGGGCTACTCTGGCAGCGAGGGATTGTGGAAGTAGAAGAAATGCCTCAGCCATGGCCCCCTCTCCCATGGGAATGCTCTTCACACTAGGGCTGCAGAGCTGCTACAGCATATGTGCCACCCAGAGATTCTCCTTACATGAAGATCCATCATGCTGATTATGACTATCTGCTGCAGAGGTGCAAAGCTGTCGGATCACAACAGAATCCAACCTGAACATTCCTTGCTTGGGTAACGAGTAACACCTTCAATTATTACAACAGAGTTAAGCAAGCCTCTTAAAATGGAACTTGAGCTATTTTAATACCATCAACCCTTGCACATAAAGTATTTACTTTCCTTCTAATGCCTTCTGGGCAAAAAGGGAGGAAATTCAGAACTTAAGTTCCAATATCAACCTTAATTTTGATGTGCACTTCTGCCTACTTTCCATATATGGGCTGGATACCCCTGCCTATTGGTACACAACCTTCACTTGGCCATGTAATTCATTCACTGAAGTTAATTCTAGAATATAACCTGCAGCAATACTGGATGGTGGGGGGCGGGGGGAGGGAGAGAATAGGAGAGAAGAAGAGCCCCCACTCCATTTCTGTAAGTCAGACAAGCAGTAGAGGATAGCATATGGTCCCTAACAGGCAAATGGGGAAGTATCTCTCCACAGTTGGTTTCATTGGGCCTGGATGATGCAATCAATTGGTTTCAATGCCTAACAGATTAGGTCTTTGATGAGAGCTTCTGCAACTGAATATCAGCCCCGGTGAGAGACAATGCAACTCCCACAACCTTGAAGGCGGGGAGAAGTCTAGTGAGAAAAACAGTTAGCGTCTCCTTTAAGGATCCCCACTCAAAGTGTTCGATGCCTTCCTCCCTGCTCCCATCACCTGAGCTGGTTGGGGTTCAGGTAAACCACTGCAGTCTGCACATCTGATTGAGGGTCTATAAACCCTGACATGTTAGCCTGACCCCTCCCCCCTCCTGCGCAGATTAACAGGTAGACATGGGCACAAGATGAGTAAATCAGATGGTGGCTGAATTAAGTGAGTGTCCATCATGAAACTGCACAGGGTTTGCAGCAGAGAGGCAATTAGTCACTGACATTCAAATGCATACCAGATGTGAGGCTCACGGTTGAGAGAGTCTACAATGGTGCCAATGTGATAATTTTGCTGTTTTATCCAATTTTTAGAAACTAGGGAATGGATCATGACAGCTGGTATTTCGATCTATGGGCACTGTATTTTGCACTGGGACCAGTTTCCCTGGAGGTTCACAGCTCAGTCTCACTGGTGAGATGATTCTCAGTTGGTTTGGCCAGGGGCATGAACTAGGACCAGCTGGTGCCCCCTCAATCTTTGGCAGCCAGGAAGCAGCTACCTGAAGTTATTGTACACCTGGATGAAAACATCTGGGATTTTGTAAGGGGGATGAAGAGAATTTGAGCTTATCCAGGACCTTTTCCCAGGGGTGACTAAGCTGGACAAAAAATGCTGCAGCAGAGAGTCGCCAAGCCTCCATGGGTTGATAAGGCTAGAAGATGCATGAATTGTTTAGGAAATCTATTTGGTACCTGAATTCTTCCCATATGTCCTGGATAATGCTCACTGGCAGAAGGAAATAGTCTACTCAATCATGGTTAAAAGACACTTAAGTGACATTCGAGGGAACTATGTAATGAGCATAAGGAAGGGTAATAATCAACTACAGTAAACTACAAAGTTAGAACAAACATGTCTCAATCTAGAAATAACTTCATGTTTCAAGTTGGTGACCTGCAGCAATCCTGAATAAAGTTTTATGGCCCAGGATAAAGCAGTGTACAGTTTGGTAAATATGGTTATTTTGCTCAAGCTTCATGAGAAAGTTTCTGCCTTTGGCAGTATCCTACCAGACTAGCCAGATCATTGGTCTGCTGCGGCAACTCCAATGGAAACCCTTAGACTAAATGAGATAAACAATGTCTAATTGTATCAACTACTATACTATATTTAGGGCCAGAGTCTGATCTTCCTCAAATTGATTAATACATTAACAGTCCCCATGAAGTCAGTAAGACTATCTGTGGAATAAGGTGCTACTCAACATGAACAAGGGCACCCAAATCTGACCCTCACTCAGAATTTGAAAAACAAATCCAACTAGCCCTCACAGCTGATGGCTCAAAAGTATTCCATCTTGCAATGGCACTGAAGTACAAAACCTATTTATCACTTCACATGCAAAGTTAGTTAATACTGGAACTCTGATACGTTTAGACAGACTCATTCCTGCAGAACTGTAGAGTGAGTGAGTGACGGAAGTTGGAAAAAGAAGTAGGAAAAGAAGAAATCTATTCATCCTGGGATTCGCAGAAATGTTCATGAATTTTACCACTACTCGTTTTACTACCAAAGTCTATTTGTCCATAGCCAAAAAATTGGATTTTCTCCTAAGGAGGGATCCAGAGCTTACCTAGTTATCGGATTCTGAGACCATGTTGTCCCAACTTCTCTCAAAGTTAGTCAAAAGAGGCAAATGGAGACGTATTTGCTCCTGAAGCCTTGATGGAGGACAACATATTCCAACAGAAGAAGAATATTCTAAGGGTGTGGTGGGGGGGGGAGGAGACTATTTGACTGCTGTTGTTTTGGAAAGAGTGATTAGCATATGCCCAAAAGTCTGTGGAAGTGACTGGGTCTGGTAGATGAAAAAAAAGTAGTGGTGATAGAATCTGACATTTCTTTACTTGTGCAAAGAGTGTTCTCAAAGTATACATAGTGGACAGACACCACCAGCTGTGCACCTGTGTAATCTAAGCCTTTGAGAGCTCATTCCACTTTATCAAAGGCATTTCAAGGAAATAGTACTCATTACTGGTAAGGAGGATTTGCAGGGTTTGCTAGATAAGCTTTCAGAGAAGTTGTCCATTAGAGATTACTTCTCTTGGAGACACTACACATTTGAAAAATGATGATACTTAAGACAAGGGTTTCCTCACATGAACTAAAATGAGGGTGCATTGCATATGGAATAAGCAGCATTTTCAGGTCCTGGGTAATTTTTGAGCTAAATTTCTAGGACTGAAGGGTGGAAGTGTAGATTTTTTGCCACTTGTACAAGTTGTGAAAGGTTCTCTCCTATTAATTTTTTAGATACTTGGGGCTCTCATGGATATGCTATAGCAGCTTTTCCCTTCCGCACGAGGGAATGAATCCTCCACTGAAGAGAGAGTACTAGCCATGTGTCACACCAAAACCAGTTATGCCTCAAACTGGTTCCTTCAATAGATCTAACCAATTATGGTTGGAGGTAAACCTGGAGATTACTGAGCTACCCTTACTCTCCATAAATAGTTTGTCACAATGGCAGTAAATACTGAAGTACAGTTTCTGGAGTTGATCCAAAAATGAAGGCTTACCTAAAGTCATCTTTATTGCAGTTTTTGTTTTATGATCAGTCCTTCACATATTGCACCACTCTTCAGCCTAGTATTAGTAATTCCAGTGTAATCTCCATTGCACGGGATTAGAGGAAAAGGAGAGGAGGGTTCCCCTAAGGAAGAAAGCTAAACTCTTGTTGTTATAATCTGAGAACAGGCCAGGGTAAAACCTGGCAGCCAGCAAATATTAAGAACTCTATTGTGTTACTGAGCTCTAACGATTTATTGGCAAAGTGGTGCTTTGCTTGCATATAATGTGTTATGGGAAGAAGAGGGAGAAATAAGACCCTAAAAAGCAACAATTCATTTTCAGAAATCAAGTTGATCTTGATGAGGCATGAAAGTCATAAGTAGAGCTGTATTAGAGAGTGGATGCACTAGATCACCCATCGCTCTTACTTCAGATGCTAAGCAGAAATACCAAGTGAACTGCAATAGCTTCCAAATTCAACAACACACATTCACTGTTCTAACACCTGAAAAGTGTGGGATGAAGATGAACAATACCCAACATCTGGCTGCCATCAAGTTGTCATGTAGGAATCACAGCAGAACACTGAAGGAACCAAAAAGGATTTGATATTTCTGCCTTGGAACTCAGTGACCAAAGCAGCACTAGCTAAATCTCTCTCTCTAATGGGACAAAGTTTGCTCACAAGGGGTAATAATCCACAGGCTACTCTCCAGATCTTCCCTTTTGAAAGAGTTTCTAATCAACAGGAGGGAGGAAAGAGCACTTCTGCTTTGTCACTGGAGTCTCATGCAGGGACAATTTCAAAAAATTAAAAGCCAGTTCAGGGTAGCTAATGACAGATTCCTAAGCCCACCTCAAAGTGATTCATGTTGAGTAGAAAAGCGCTAGAAATGAGGGGATAAGATATAAACGACATCCATGAGTTAATCAGTCTCTGCCAGAAGCCAATGTAGGACACATACCTTTATTTCTTGGTTAACAATTGATTCATTTGCCTGAATCAATTGCAACAGCAGCAATAGTATCTGCTCTACAGAAAATAATGAACAACTGTACTGACGCCAAATTGATTCTCTTCCTTTTCAGGGATAAACAATGTCAGTCAGCTGTGAGCATAGCACCCGCACTGCAGCAATGCCATAGCAACCATTTAATTCCACAGGATCTTGTAGTGCAAAGTTTCAATAAGAGGCTTGGGAAAAGAAAGTTTCTCCCAGGTTACATCACAATTGTGGAAGTACAATTTTGAAAGGGAAGGAAAGCTATTCATGACAGAGAGGCTTAGACAGTATCCTCAGATTTGCATAAAAAAGACCACATGCAAAAACCTACAAGAAGGTGTTAGAGTGATGTTAATCTGAAAGTCTGGATCATTCATACAAGTATATTTTGCAACCTACTTGTGTTCAATGCACAAGAAACACAAGTTGAAGATAGCATTTAGCAGTGAGAATAAATATAGGTAGATTAGTTGTTCCTTTTTATGGCTCTTCTATATGCTCTAAAATATCTTCATCCTGTAGCTGATGTGTAGGTGGGGTGTCTTGGAGACAAGCCTGCTTACTGGCATCTATGAATCCCTGGCAAGTGGGCCCACATTAATTTATACAGAACTAAAAAAAAAAAAAAAAAAAAAAAAAAAAAAAAAAAAAAAAGATACATTTCTAGCCCTTAGGGTTGCAAAGATATCCTTCCAAACATGAATCAAGCATAAACCAACATAGTGCCATCTAGGGTGACCAGACAGCAAATGTGAAAAATTGGGACGGGGGTGGGGGTAATAGGAGCTTATATAAGAAAAAGACCCAAAAATCTGGACTGTCCCTATAAAAATCGGGACATCTGGTCACCCTAGTGCCATCATCTTGAATCTGCAATCACATTTTGACAGAACATAATAAAGAGCTACTTATCTATACTGAAATGAACACTCATTAGCACAAGTACTGAGGGAGGAGTTTGATGTTCAGAACTGCAATAATCTAGCAATTCAGAAGCTGATAAAAAAAACTGTTAATAAAAGTGCTTATCAGTAATGAGGGATAACTGTTATTCCTCATATCTTATAATCTATGTTTATCCACAAACCGCTGTCAAGTAGAAAAATAGCACGAATAAAACTAAGATTCCAGATAGGACTTCACTGCAATGCTCCCATGGTGCCAAATGCCTCTGGGGAAAGTCCCACGACCACATTGACTTCCTTCAGCACAAAGCTAGTTCTGTCCTCCTTTGCTTCTGCCATCTTCTTCAGGTAGTATTACTCTCCCCTCCTTTATTGATTACCATGTTATTACTCCTGCTCTGGCTGGAACTGCCATCAGTACTGTCTCACCACTTCTGACTATCATCAAATCCTTCCTCTCATCCCCAACCACCCCCTAAGCTCTCCCTTCCCTCTGCATACAGGATCAGGTCTATTTTTTCCCCTCTTTTTTAAAAGGTCACCAAGATCAGCACCATCTCCAACTCCATCCTCCAATCCAGCTTCCTCCCTCTCCGCTGAAAGGCTGTTCTCAAAGTCTCCAATAATTTCCTCTTAGCCAAATCTCAGAGTCCCTTCTCCATTGCCATTCTCTGACCTCTTGGTTAACTTCTGACAGCTAATTGTATACCACTTCTCACAAATCTTGTCTTCCTTTGGCTCTGGCAACTGCCCTCCCCTGGTTCTCCTCTGACCCCTTCAACTGCTCCTTCAGTGTCTCATTTGGCAAGTCCCCTTCACTTCCATTGTGCGTCTCACATGGCTCCATCCTTGGCCTCCTCTCCAAAGGTGATTTTATCTATACAGAACTTCAGCTACTATCTTTATGACAAAGATTTAAGAATTTACTGTGTTATTCTTGACCGGTTTACTCCCATTCAACCCCATATATCACCCCATTTCACATCTCCTTGTGTAGCTTCGGCCATCAACTACATGAAGGCCACTAGGGACTTTCCTATTGCTAACTGATTTTTAAGTGAAAGGTGCTCTGCTTCTATGGTAATGGGTGGCAGTACAAATCCCTGAGACATGATCATCGTTTGTCCAAAACAATGCTCATCTTCCCTATCATGCTGTAGTCACTTCGGATAAGAACCTATGTATCTTATCAAATGTCATCATGCCCCCTGCCCCAAATGTTTGTTTCTTCCTCTAAAGTTTTATGTAGAGACAGACAGCAATTCACATGTACGAGGGCATGAACAGTCACCAGCAAGGTTAAGGAAGACGACCTCATTTCCCCTCCATACAGTATGTTCCATGCATTATTATGGTTCTACAACTTCTTCTGAAACGTCTTGCATTGGCACTAGCAGAGACAAGATACTTTATTAGATTAATCATGGATTTATTCTATTATGCCAGTCTTAAATTCAAAATGCTACATGCTCTACAGTCACCATTAAGAAGTCGGCATACACTACAGTCACTACAAAGTGGTGGCTGGAATATTCCACAGTCGCCAATGTTTAGAACAGGAAATAAACATGATAATGCCAGAACCCACTATGTGCACTGTAGGTAAAAAACAACCTCTTCAATGGCCACCACTGTCACAAGCTTAACATATGGGCTTATGGTCTCTACCTCAATGTTGAGGTAATGGCATTTTAAAATGAGACTGATCAGTAGAGTGCATTTCATTCACCATTCACATCCTGGAAAAGGACCAAGCTTGGGATTCCATTAAATTCATGAGCAACCCACACAGCTAAGTTACCTGACCCCTTCTCCACCCTTGTCCCTTCCCATAAAAGTATGGAGCATGCAGAGAATACATTATATAATTTACATTCAGCAGGTATTCTATAACAAACACCATGAAGTTTAATAAAAGGTAAAAATGTGTATATGATGATCCCTACAGATCAGAAAATGTTTCAAGCGCAGCTCTCTGAAGTGACTAAAAATAGCACTGTGGGGTTCCATGTCTGTGTCCAATTCCCTATCAAATGCATCTTTACTTATAAATCTGATTTTGTGTGTGTGGGGGGGGGGGGGAAGAACCAAGCTTGAGATCTCAGCCTAGGTTCTGAGAATCAAGATGGGATCTTTCCTTTTCACCCACCACTGCCAATTGTCAAAAGGTTCTGCAGACTAAGTTAGGCCCTTAGTGATATCTAGGGCCCTACCAAATTCACCACCATGAAAAATTGGGGGTCCTGCCCAAAGGAGTTGCGGGGGAGGGGGGACACAAGGTTATTTTTTGGGGGGGGAGGGGGGGGAGATAGTATGGCCACCCTGACTTCTGCACTGCCTTCAGAGCTGGGCTCCCGGCCAACAGCTGCCGCTCTCCAGCTGCCCAGCTCTGAAGGCAGTGCCGCCACCAGCAGCAGTGCAGAAGTAAGAGTAGCAGTACTGCAACCCCCTACAATAACCTTGTGATCCCCCCACAACTCCTTTTTGGGTCAGGATCCCTACAATTACAACTGTGAAATTTCAGATTCAAATAGCTGAAATATTAAATTTACTATTTTTAAAATCCTATTACCGAGAAATTGACCAAAACGGACCGTGACTTTGGTAGGGCCCTAGTGATATCTGTGTAACTCCACTGCCCTCTATGTGTTTGTACAGGTGTAATTATTAAAATGTAGTATAAAACTGCCTGATAGACAGAAACAGACACCAGCTCACTCTTCTTAGGTGCGCTGGCTCTGCTGTGTTAACAGCAATGAAATGCAGCAAATTTTTTTTAGAATCATCATTAGCACAAGTATTTGAGACTGTACACACATGCAGCAGATCTGTTGAGTGAAGAGATGCTTTTGCTTCTCTGCTGAGTCACAGGTTTTGTTTTTTAAGCTTTAACCATCTTAACAGAAGGCACAAAATTAGGATGCTACATAAAATCCTATGCATACTGTGAAAGCACAATTAAACATTCTAACTAATGCACTGGAGGAATAAATGCCCAAGATTAGTAGATTCTTTGGCTCCTTGGTCAGAGACTCAGAGTAATATGCTCATCTTGAAAATATTCTATGAAGACTGACTCAATGGTATTTTAATGTTTAAGTGTCAGACTAGAATAAAGGCAGGATTGTGTAGAAAACAATGATTTTAGACATGCTTTATCAGATATTACCTAGGGTTACCATTCGTCCGGATTTACCCGGACATGTCCTGCTTTTTGTGTTAAAAATAGCGTCCGGGGGGGAATTTGTAAATCACTAAAAATGTCCGGGATTTCCCTCCCATGCAGGGCGAGGCGCGGCTGGGAGGGCTGCAGGAAATTCAGCCGCTCGCATGGGGCTCTGGCAGCCAGAGCCCTTCCCCCGCAGCTTGCCGGGCTGGACTCCGGAGCAGCTGTAGAGCTCCTCCTCCCCGCCCCTGCATTCTGAGCCAGCCGGCCTGCCGGGCCGTTTGCATCGGGCCTCGGCAGCTCCTCCTCCCCTGCTGCCCAGCGCCCCGCTCCGGCAGCACTGGGTGGGGTGGGACCGGGTTGTGTGTTGCGCTGGGGAGCGCAGCCACGTGTCCGGCTCCGCACAGAGCCCAACACCATGTTCTGAGCAGCAGGGTAAGGGGGCCAGGGGGCAGGAGAAGGGGCAGGGAGATTTTGGAGGGGGCAGTCAAGAGACGGGGGGGGCTTTCTGGGGTGGGTGGATAAGGTTTTGGGCAGTCAGGGTACAGGTAGGGGGTAGGGTTCTGGAGGGCAGTTAGGAGCAGGGGTCCCAGGAGGGGGCAGTCAGGGGACAAGGAACAGGGAGGCTTAGGTAGGGGGTGGGGTTCTGGAGGGCAGTTAGGAGCAGGGGTCCCAGGAGGGGGCAGTCAGGGGACAAGGAGCGGGGGGGGGGGGTTGGGAGTTCTGGGGCGGGGCTGTCAGGGGGCAGGGGTGGGGAGAGGGATCGGAGCAGTCAGGAGACAGGGAGCAGAGGGGTTTAGATGGGTCGGGAGTTCTGGGGGGGGGCTGTCAGGGGGTGGGGAGTGGTTGGATGGGGCGTGGGAGTCCCAGGGGTCTGTCTGGGGGTGGGGGTGGGGGTGTGGATAAGGGTTGGGGCAATCAGGGTACAGGTAGGGGGTAGGGTCCTAGGGGGCCAGTTAGGATGGGGGGAGGGTCTCAGGAGGGGGCAGTCAGGGGACAAGAGGCAGGGAGGCTTAGGTAGGGGGTGGAGTCCTGGGGGGCAGTCAGGGGCAGGGGTCCCAGGAGCGGGCAGTCAGGGGACAAGGAACGGGGGGAGGGTTGGGGGTTCTGAGGGGGGCGGGAAGTGGGAGGGGCAGGGGCGGGGCTCCTCCCATCCTCTTTTTTGCTTGCTGAAATATGGTAACCCTAATATTACCAAAGTTGTTCTGGTAAACAATGAAGCAGTTTTAGTATCTTTACTTGCAAGTTTTAATATACTCTGGGTCGAAAATGAGGAAAAACCCAAGGTATAAGAATTCAGTTTAAGCTGAAGGTCATTTTCAAACTTTGCCATGTGCTTGCCTGAATGTTTTAGACACAGGATGACGCAGCATTTGGTTAGAGTGTAACTAACCATTTAAGCACCCTACATTTCTGGAAATCTATGCTCACCCATCTTGAAATCAGCAGAAGCTCCCCTTCCATCATCGGAGAAGGGAAAGCCCAGCTGCAACTCTCCCTTCTCTTCACCCCTACAGATGCAGCCCATTTATTAATGCCCAAAGGAGACCAGAAGCACTCCTGCAATGAGCACATCTGTGGGGTAAACAATGTACTGCCTGGATCTGAGCATGCTTCCCACTGGGCTGCAAATACCACATTTTTAAATTAAATAAAAAAAATCAAATTACAGGCTAATTAAAGCCAGAAATACACAAACTAGAAAAACCATACCCTAGATTGGAAGCTTAACATGACAGTTAAACCCTTAAATTCCAATGCACCATTTATTACCATCTACTGCTCAAAACATACTATAGCCTCTCCAGAGCGCAGAAACCCTCTGACTACTTACAGCTGGCTTTGCAGTTACTCCTGTTCACATCTCCACCTCCCTCACTTGTCGAACTCTTCACATCCTTCCAAAGCGCTGGCAGCACCCAGCTGCCTCTCACTATTGATATATATTGGGCAGCAGAGCTGAAGTTCTCTTTGACCAACTAACATCTGCCAAGTAAGGGCTGGCAAGCCAGCTCAGAAACAACCACCACAGCTTACTTGCTCTGGGCCTCCCAGCTGCCTTCCTGTCATGTTCTGGGGTGCAACCCAGACCAGTAAGAGGTAGTGCCACTGCCTGCTCTGCAACCCTGGGTACCTTAAATGCTCTGCTGCTGCGGCCTACAGCCCAGACACCAACAGCCCACAGAGAAGCATGCGATTCCGTGAGTGGGATGCACAGCACACACTAGTTCAGTGTTCTGACCTCAGCAGCCTGCCTACAACATAACAGCCGTACCGTGGCTTCCACCAGCCTGGGTTACTACTCACAAGGTGACTCCAACACATCCCCAAACCTGAATATCCACAAAACTGTCCGCCCTGAAATGTCCAGCCCTCTCCTGGAAATTCAGAGGAGTAATAAGGTGTGTTGCTACTTTAAAGAGACAAACAGCAACTTGCTGCTTTAACTGGCATTAACAAATCACTTCAATTCATACACTGCACCGGGATGGTTTAAATTAAAAACAAAAAAGACTGCATTTGAACTCACTTAAAATAGAAGGATAAAGACCAAATGGATAGAAGCAAATAAAAGTAAAATACTCTTCGTAGTGGCTAAGACTTAACAAGCTACAGCCTTGGTTCAAGATAGATTTCTTACCAATCTTTTTCTTTCCAACCATGGCTGATGTTCTCACTCAGGACCTTCCACAGAAGTACGAAGTGCTGGTTTCCCTCTAATTTCTGGGGATTGGGAGGGGGGGGGGAATCTTTCCCCGCAGGAAAATAATCCCCCCCCTTCACCCCCCTTCTGCTGAAGCATCTAGTACTAGCAACTGTCAGCAACAGGTTACTGGACTAGACGGGCCAACAGTCTGACACAGTTTGGCAATTCCTCCATTTCCTACTCTAACATCTCTACTTTTGTTTCTCCCATACAGGGCCGGCTCCAGGCACCAGCTTAACAAGCAGGTGCTTGGGGCGGCCAAGGGAGAGGGGCGGCACGTGCGGCAATTCGGGGGCGGCAGGTCCCTCACTCCCTCTAGGAGCGAAGGACCTGCCGCCGAACTGCCGCCGCCGATCACGGCTTTTTTTTTTTTTTTTTTTTTTGCTTGGGGCGGCAGAAATGGGGGCCCTGCTCCCATAGGAGCTGAAAAATTATGTTTGGCTTTTCCTACTCCTTGGCTCTCTTGGGAAGGGCTGATGTTACTGTACAACATGCTTCGTTTTTTCTAGCCCACTGTACCCATCCAGATGAGCTATTAACTAATTCTACTGCAAATGCAGAAATTTCATGCCAATTTTAACTGTTGGGAGAGAAGATTCCAAATGATCAGAAAGAAACTCGGCAGCCATGTGAGAGGCTGGTAAGAAACTTGAGCCAACGTGGCTCATGCATACACACACAACTTTTCAGTAGGTAGGTAGGTAGGTATCTGGAAGTCCAAAACATGAAGGCAGATCTACCAACCCTAAAAAGTTCTTGATACACATTTTCCCTCCCCAAACTGCTCTATTATAACTGAAAGGTTCTTAGAAGGAGTATGTGAGATGCCTTTGTAATCATCAATTATCTACTTGCTAACAGCCTTCTGAGTTACGTAAATGGCACGACAGCATGCACCTAACCAGCTATTAATAATTAACAGTCTTCTAGTAATCAGGTTACAAAAGCACCAGCTATACAGTGCCATCATAAAAGCTTTAAGGTTCTTCTGGAGAGAGACTGTTCCTGTACAGCCTTGAAGTAAGCGCATCAGAGTAAGTCATACATGTGCCACCTTCAGAAAATTCTGTTTCAAATGAAACATGGCTATATCTTTTTGACATTAACAAGGGTGGGAAGTACTGAATGCCGTTTGTCTAGCAGTTAAATATTAATGGCTTTGAAGTTTAGAGGTAGATCTTTAAAAAATTTACAAACTTATCCCTGACTTGTCAGAAACCAACTGCTGTCAATGGAAAAACTGCACTGTAATTTAGGATTTTTTATTTAAAGTCTATCAAAATTTCTTGGAGACACTTTAAAGCAATGCCTTTGAGCAATGGCAGCCCTCTGCATTCTTTTGAACACAGCTGGAGTGAGACTTCAAAATATAGGATCATCCCTGGAGCTTGACAACTCATCCCTGATCAAAAATTGCATTAAGTGGAAAAAACTTTTAGTTACTGGAGATAAATCAGATTTCTTTCTACACTGAAATAGATTCACCACCACCAAAAAAATCTTTAACAGTTAAATATCTAGATTTTCACCCTAATCCAGCAAAGTTTTTAAACAGGTGAGTAGTCTCACTGCAGTCTATGAGACTACTCCTATACGTAAGCAAATCCTCATTCATGAAATCAAAACCAATCATATCACCCTGCAAAACCCACTATTAAACACCTACACATCTTAATTTATACATCTTTCACATCCTCCCAACTCACTCGCCTTCCATGCACCCCAGGGGGGCATGCCCCAGACTTCGGGAAACTGCTGTAGATATCTGTAATAGTACATTCCTCCCCTGCCCCATGCTTTGATGGTCAGCAAAATAAATTAATGTTGACACTTAACTCAGATGCCCATAATATTTTAAGATACATTGAAATGAAAGGTCAATTCAGGCTTTAGAGCTGCTGTTTCAAGCGGTGGGCAAATCCAGGAAGACATCACTGCATCAGTTATTCGTAATCATAACATACTTAACTATACCATCCTTTTTAAAATTAGAACCAAGACTCTGGAGAACAACTGAGAGGTCTGTCCCTACCCCCTGGCTTCACACCAAGCGGGTGCACCCCACACTTTGGGAAACTGGCTTAAAGTTAGGCACATGCATATGAATCAGGGCCTTGAACATGTATGAAGAGCATGCTCTGTGCTGTACAATATAGGAGACAACCCATCTTCAGCCCATACCAGGAGCCAGATTCATAGCGTAGGTCTATGCAGCCCAGGCTCTGAAGCCTAGGGAGGGCGGTGGGCTTCAGAGCCTGAGCTGTAAGTTCAAAGTACTGTTGAACTTACTTAAGAGCGCTAGCATGAGCCTCACTACCCAAGTCTATCAACCCAAACTGAGGCTTGCTCCTGCAGGCTGTGTAGACATACCCACAGCAAGCTATTTGTAAAAACATTAATTGCACTGTAGTAGGATTCTCTCACCCACAACTGATGAACCTATATTTGGAGTTCAGAACCACTAGTTTGCTGTACATCTTCTATAGGGAAGTAAAGCCTTGACACCTATCTAGAAAAGATTTCCAATATTTTATTTATAAGGTCACGCACAATGTTTACCTACATTCCATCTGAGGGCAGTATAGAGCCTTAAAAACATGTGTTTGTACTAGTTAGGGTGCAACTTATTTTCTTTTCTGGTTCTTACCTCTTAACCAATCAATACTTTGATAAAAAAAAAATCATCATGTGATACCACTTTGACCTCGAGGAGTTGGGAATAAATATTGAAATGAAATGTCACACACAGGTATATTTATTTAGTGACAGCAGATCAAAGTCAGTTTTCTGAGGACGCAAAGCAACAAGTTTTTTTTTTTTTTTTCCAAATCAATTTGGTAATGAGACACTGAACATATCAGAAACACACAGACACTACACAACAACATTTTACTTCAGATCATCAAAGCTGCAGCAAAATCTGTAGGTCTCCCAGATAGGTGTCATTACCTTTTCATTTCAGTGCTTGATATCAGACTAATAAGAAAGTTGAGACTTAATACTACTGCAGTTTCATCTCAGCAGCAGAGGAAACAGGAGAAGTGTAAGTGCCATAAAAAAAAGTTTCATTACTTAAAATTCATATAATTTGTATGTTTTGATCCTTTTTTAAAAAGGCCCACCATTTTCTCCCATGAGATGTCATATGTATTTTTCTTATCCAACTGCAGAAATTCAGAAAATATAAAGTTTCACATCTCTTTTCACATTCTCTGCTTTAGAAGTGGACAAAGCTGAAACAAGGGCAAAACTCATCAGATTAATGGCTGCATGAAAATGCTTCCTTATACTGGGGACTTCCTGTTTTCAGGTATATGGCTAAAAACTACAAACCCCAATCATGAATCTCGTCACATTTATCTAGACACACGGTTGTCAGCCTAGGAAGAACACATTAGAGGCTGACAATTGAAGTTCTCTCCCACCAAACATGCTCCAAATAAAAATATATTAATATTATAGAATCTTTACACCATGTAAGCACAAACACATTTATTTAAATAAGTTTAAAATTTCAAAATTAAGATCTCCACCATGAAGAGGGGCGGGAAAATGAGTTAAGCCAGGAAGGCCGGGGGAGGGAGATGTACAACAAGCAAGAGATGCAGTAATTTACACTTAGAAAATTGACAGTTTTTCACTTAACTACAGTGCCCATTAAACCAGGGGTGGACAAACTACAGCCCACGGGCAGGATCCAGCCCGTCAGGGCTTTGGAGCCGGCCTGCGGGATTGCCATCCCTGTGGCGCTGCAGGGATGAAGGCAGGCTCCCTGCCTTCCCTGGCCCCGCTCCGCTCCCGGAAGTGGCCGGCACCACACCCTGGAGGCCCTTGGAGGAGGGAGGGCAGAGGGCTCAGGGCTCCGCACGTTGCCCTCGCCTGCGGGTACCTCCCCCGAAGCTCCCATTGGCCGCGGTTCCTCCTTCCCAGCCAATGGGAGCTGTGGGGGGGCGGTGCCTGCAGGTGAGGGCAGCACATGGAGCCCTCTGCCTCCCCCTTCCCCAGGGGCCACAGGGACATAGTGCGGGCCGCTTCCAGGAGTGGCATGGGGCCAGGGCAGGAAGGCAGCCTGCCTTAGCCCCACTGCGCACCACTGCCACCCCAGAGCCACTCAAGGTGAGCAGCGCCAGGCTGGAGCCTGCACCCCGAACCCCTCCGGCACCCTGAACCCCTGCCCTGAGCTCCCTGCCACACCCTGCACCCCTCCTGCACCCCAACCCCCTGCCCTGAGCCGCTCCCAGCACACGGCACCCCCTCCCACACCCTCCCGCACCCTGCCCCAGACCTACATTCATGGCCCTGCATGCAATTTCCCCACACAGATGTGGCCCTCGGGCCAAAAAGTTTGCCCAACCCTGCATGAAACAATACTTCATTGTTTTACTCCTTCAGCTTGCAGGGGATATGGCTGTAGGAGGGGATATTTGACATCACTATTTTTTACTATGGCTAGTAGGCATCTGGTACAGTCAGCATTCTCCTCATCTTTCTTAAATGGAAATTAGTTGGAGATGATTAGGCTGCCTTGTAGAGAAAGATATTCCCCTACCACAGATGAGTTCTCTTTCCTTAGGGTATATTTAAGGCCCCTTGTTTTCAGTTTATTGATTTTTAATTAAAAAACTCCTACATTTTACAAAAGCTGGAACTGAGTAAAAACTGAATATGCCCAAATTTTGGGCCACTCAAATACAAGAAAACACAGATTATGTTAAGAAAATCCAATACATCAGGTAGATGTGTTTATGTTAATAATAAATTGCCTTGCATTTACACGGTCTCTTAAAGTAAAATCATGTTGTGGAATCTACACACCTGCATGTATCTACTGTTAGGGTATACTTTAATGAAACTAACTGCATTAAACTGCTTCTAATTTCAATACTCTTAGTTTTCTTTGTTAGTTACTTTCTTCCTGTCCTACCATTTCCCATTATTAATCCTGATATTTATCCAGAAAACTGGTGCTAATTTTTGCACTGATTTTCACTTGTTTAATTTTTGTAATAAAAACACTGATAAATTCCAGGGAAATTTTAAGCAAAATGAAATGAAAACAAGAGGGCCTTTGTTAGATTTGCTGTTTTATCACTTGTCATCCTCCTTCTCTCCCTCTCCTATTTAAACGGCCTCTTTTCCCGTATTTTCTGCTCTCTCCCATACATCCTCTCACTCCCCTTCCCCAGAAAAATCTGACCCTTGTATACTTTTAACTCATCATACTCTTCCTCCTACTCCCTTCTACATACCAGGCCATTCACATCTCACAGATAGGCCTGGAAAATTTTACCCAACAGGTATTAAGTTTAGTCATCTTGCTGTTAGATAACACCAGATATGAAAAATGGGGGACACCCACTGTGCAGGGGCATTACCCAGATGAAAAGCTAAACACCAAGGCAATGCCCATAGACCTGGCTCCTTTTCTATTAGCCTCTGGATAACTGGTGTCTGAGATCTGAGGCACCCCTTCTCCCTCCCTCCTTCTGTGAGCATTATGTCTCTTCACTTTTGACATTGCACCCACAGCTTCCTTACTGCTCAGAAGGGTGGAGGTGGACATAGGCACCGACTCCATAGGCACCCACGGAGAAAAATTAGCAGTGCTTAGCACCCACCGGCAGCCAAGCTCTCCCCTCTCCCCACCGCCTCTCCCCTGCCGGCGGCCCCGCTGATCATTTCTCCCCTTCTCTCCCAGCACCTCCCACCCGCTACGAACAGCTGTTTCCCGGCATGCAGGTTGGCTCCAGAACGGAGGGGGAGGAGCAGGGACAGGGGCGGGAAAAGGTGATGCAGGGGCTTGGGGTAGGAGTGGAGGGGGCAGGACCCGGGGCAGAAGAGGGGTGTTGAGCACCCCCTGGGTAGAGGGGAAGTCGGCACCTATGGAGATGAAGAAGGCAAATAATAAGATCTGTTATTCTACCTCTTGCTCAGTCTCTGCATTTGGTTCTCTCTTTCTTTCTTTCAAGCAAACAGAGCACATGCATGCTTCCAACCCTACTTATCAATCATCATCAACAGCAGGTGAGTGATACTGGAGTATCAGTTTCACTAGTGCTCCAAGTTTCCGAAATGCTCCAATGAAAACTGACATGTATCACAGCAATTTCAGTCAGCTGCAGCTTGACAAAACAACCAGCAGCAGCAGCACTGGAGCAGTCTGCAAACATCACTGCTTTGGTTTATACTTACTTCACATTTGGATTATTGTTTTTAAAAAGGAGGACAGAAGCTTAGATGCTGCAGTTGGTGCCTGAACTCACCAGGGTTGCCAGGCATCCAGTTTTCAACCAGAACACCCAGTCAAAAAGGATCCCTGGCAGTCCGGTCAGCGGCGCAGCAGGACTAAGGCAGGCTGCCTGTCTGCCCTGGCTCCTAGGGACTCTTAGAAGCGGATGGCATGTCCGGCTCCTAGGCGCAGAGGTGGCTATGGGAGCTCCGTGCACTGCTCTCCTGCCCCAAGCGCCAGCTCCGCAGCTGCCATTGGCCAGGAACTATGGCCAATGGAGCTACGGGATGGTGCCTGCGGGCATGGGGAGCGCGCAGAGCTCCTGTATCCACCCCTGCACCTAGCACATGCCAGCCACTTCCAGGAGCCGCCTGAGGTAAGTGCTGCCTGGCCAGAGCCCGCAACCCACACCCCCTCTCACACTCTAACCTCCTACCCCAGATCAGACCCCCTCGTGCACCCCAAGCCCCTGCCCAGCCTTAAGCCTCCCACACCCTGAACCCCTCCTTTCTGGCCCCACTCTGGAGCCCGCATCCCCAGACAGAGCCTGCACCCCCTCCCACACCCCAACTCCCTGCCCCAGCCGAATGAAAATGAGCAAGTGACGGGGGGTGGGGGATGGAGTGAGCAGGGGGCAGGGCAGGGGTGTTTGGTTTTGTGTGATTATAAAGTTGGCTTCGTCAGGTATTCACCCACGAAAGCTTATGCTCCAATACACCTGTTAGTCTTAAAGGTGCCACAGGACTCTCTGGTGCTTTTTACAGATCCAGACTAACATGGCTATCCCTCTGATATATGTAGTTGAGATACTTAAATGTTAGTTGTGGAACAACAGAATAGCTATCTCTAGGCCTGTTCTAGAAGATGGGGGGGGGGGGGAACATGGGCTGTTATAGCAGGGATAAAGGAGAGACAAGACAGAACTGGATGCGGGAATCAAATCAGTATCTTAGATGTCTGTATACGAATACGAGAAGTATGGGGAATAAGCAAGAAGAACTTTAAATGCTAGTAAATAAACACAAATATGACAGTTTGCATCACAGAGACCTGGTGGGATAATACGCATGACTGGAGTATTGGTATAGAAGAGTACAGCTTGCTCAGGAAGGACAGACACGGAAGAAAGGGAGGGGGTGTTGCTTTATATATTAAAAATATATACACTTGGACTGAGGTTGAGATGGAAATAGGAGACAGACTTGTTGAAAGTCTCCGGGTAAGGATAAAAGGGGTAAAAAACAAGGGTGATCTCATGCTAGGGTCTACTACAGACCACCTAACCAGGAGAAAGGGGGATGAGGCTTTTTTTTAAGCAAACAAAATCATCCAAAGCACAGGACTTGGTGGTGATGTGGGACTTCAATTACTCAGACATCTGTTGGGAAAATAACAGCAGGGAACAGATTATCCAACAAGATCTTGGAATGTATTGAAGACAATTTTTTATTTCAGAAGGTGGAGAAAGCTATTAGGGGGAGGCTGTTCTAGATTTGATTTTGACAAATAGGGAGGAACTGGTTGAGAATTTGAAAGTGGAAGGCAGCTTGGGTGAAAGTGATCATGAACTCATCATTTCATGATTCTAAGGGATGGTAGGAGGGAGAACAGAAAAATAGAGACAACGAATTTCAAGAAGGCAGACTTTAGCAAACTCAGGGAGTTGGTAGGTAAGTTCCCCTGGGAAGCAAGTCTAAGGGGAAAAACAATTTAAGACAGTTGGCAGTTTTTCAGAGAGACATTATTAAGGGCACAAGAGCAAACTATCCCACTGCGTAGCAAAGATAGGAAGTATGGCAAGAGACCACCCTGGCTTAACTAGGAGATCTTCAATGATCTTAAAAAAAAAAAAAAAAAAAAAAAAGTCCTACAAAAAGTGGAAACTAGGTCAAATTACAAAGGATGACTATAAACAAATAAAGTATGTAGGGACAAAATTAGGAAGGCCAAGGCACAAAATGAGATCAAACTAGCTAGACACAAAGGGTAACAAGAAAGTTTGCTTCTAATGTATTTGTAGAATGAGGAACACCAAGGACTCAATGGGGGGGGGGGGTAGAACAATAACAGAAAATGTGGAAATGGCAGAGGTGCTTAATGACTTCTTGGTTTCAGTTTTCACCAAGAAGGTTGGTGGTGATTGGACATTTAACATGGTGAATACCAGTGAAAATGAGGTAGGATCAGAAAGGCTAAAATGGGGAAAGAACAAGTTAAAAATTACTTTGACAAATTAGATGTCTTCAAGTCACCAGGGTCCAATGAAATGCATCCTAGAATACTCAAGGAGCTGACTGAGGAAATATCCGAGCCATTAGCAATTATCTTTGAAAAGTCATGGAAGATGGGAGAGATTCCAGAAGACTGGAAAAGGGGAAATATAGTGCCAATCTATAAAAAGGGAAATAAGGACAACCCAGGGAATTACAGACCAGTCAGCTTAACTTCTGTACCCGGAAAGATAATGAAACAAACAAAACAAAACAAAACAACTAGAAGATAGTAAGGTGATAAATAAAACAGTCAGCATGGATTTGTCAAGAACAAATTGTGTCAAACCAACCTGACAACTTTCTTTGACAGGGTAACAAGCCTTGTGGATGGGGGGGGGGGGGGGGGAGTGGTAGACATGGTATGTCTTGACTTTAGTAAAGCTTTTGATACTGTCTCACATGACCTTATAAACAAACTAGGGAAATACAACCTAGATGGAGCTACTATAACGGTGGGTGCAAAACTGGTTGGAAAACCATTCCCAGAGAGTAGTTATCAGTGGTTCACAATCATGCTGGAAGGATGTAACGAGTGGGGTCCTGCAGGGATCAGTTCTGGGTCCGCTTCTATTCAATATCTTCTTCAATGATTTAGATAATGGCAGAGAGAGTACACTTAAAGTTTGTGGACGATACCAAGCTGGGAGGGTTGCAAATGCTTTGGAGGATAGGATTAAAATTCAAAATGATCTGGACAAACTGGAGAAATGGTCTGAAGTAAATAGGATGAAATTCAATAAGGACAAATGCGAAGTGCTCCATTTAGGAAGGAACAATTAGTTGCACACACACAAAATGGGAAAGGACTGCCTAGGAAGGAGTATTGTGGAAAGGGATCTGGGGGTCATAGTGGACCACAAGCTAAATATGAGTCAGTGTAATGCTGTTGCAAAAAAACCAAAAATATCAGTCTGGGATGTATTAGCAGGAGTGTTGTAAGCAAGACACGAGAAGTAATTCTTCCCCTCTGGTTAGGCCTCAATTGGAGTACTGTGTCCAGTTCTGGGTGCCACATTTCAGGAAGGATGTGGACAAATTGGAGAAAATCCAGAGAAGAGTGACAAAAATGATTAAAGGTCTAGAAAACATGACCTATGATGGAAGATTTGGAAAAAAATGAGTTTGTTTAGTCTGGAAAAGAGACGACGGGGGGGTGGGGGGGGGGGCAGGGAGAGACACATGGTAACAGTTTTCAAATATGTAAAAGGTTGTTACAAGGAGGAGGGAGAAAAATGTTTTTTCTTAGCCTCTGTGGATAGGACAAGAAGCAATGGGCTTAATTGCAGCAAGGGATGTTTAGGTTGGACATTAGGAAAAACTTCCTGACTGTCGGGATGGTTAAGCACTGGAATAAATTGCCTAGGTAGGTTGTGGACTCTCCATCATGGAGATTTTTAAGAGCAGGGTAGACATACACCTGTCAGGAATGGTCTAGATAATACTTAGTCCTGCCATGAGGCAGGGGGATGGACTAGATGACCTCTCAAGATCCCTTCCAGTCCTCTGATGCTATGTGTTTAACTTTAAATCCTTATAAAAATCCAAGCTTAGGGCTGCTTAAATCACCTTTGTGTAGAATGTATTCACACCCATAGTCAAGGGTCAAAAGTCAACAAGTATAGAGGTTAGGGAGTGCTATGGAAACCTTCTCCCACACATACTGTATCTAGTTAACCTTACTTGCTCTTATTTTCTAGCAGGGAACCTGCACAGAGGTTGGAAGGGGGGGGGGGGGGGGGGAGGAGGAAGCAATGACAATGAAATCCTTCCAAATCTAAGCCAGGACAGAAAGCAGTGTACAAGCCACTCCATAACTGTCAACACAGATCCAACAGTAGTAGTAGTCCTCTATGAGCTCTACTTAGGAGAGCTATTAAGGGGAGTTGCAATTTGCTAGTCTACTGTCCATACCTGAGCCCTCATTTCAACCTCCAAATCCCTTTCTCACACTGTTGCTCAGAGCCAATGCAGAACCTTTGCTCCATGATGTGCAGTGACTGCAACACCATACATGCTGTTCATGCCTCCGGATGAATCATCACTAGGCCACCTCAGTTACACCCAACATTAAATAGGATCCATTCAATGCACAAAACTGAGCATCAGACTTAGATGGACAACAACTAATCTTATGGATGGGGTACAAGGGCACATTAGCTTTCAAGTTTTGCCCAGATAATTGTTAATAATTGGGAATGGTTTTAGAACATTTTACTGGATGCCCAGAAATCCACAAAGCAAGGAAGAAGACTTTTTTTTTTTTAACTAGTGCACACAACCACCATACACTGGCTTAGACACAGACAAAGTGAAGACCGCTACAAGAAGAGTTAAGGACAATAAGAAAGGTATTTTTAAATGGTACAGGTCCATTACTAGATGGAAGTAGCAGAACTTCCAATAATACAGAAGAGGCAAGAGTGTTCAAGAGACATTTTGGTTCTGCACTTGGGGAAACATGATTTAGTCACATCATGCAGTGAAATCCTTACCATTCCAATAGTGACTCAGGAGAATGTTATACAGCAGCTACTAAAAAGTTAAACATTTTATTAACTTGCATCCAAGAGTTTAAAACAAATAAATAAAATAAAATAAAAAATAAAAAAAATAAAAAAAAGAGTTGCCACGGAGCTCTCTAGACCATTAATGTTGATTTTCAATAACTCTTGGAACACGGGTGACGTTCCAGAAGACTGCTAATGTTCTGTCAATATTTAAGAAGAATAAATGGAATGACCCAGATAATTATGGGCATACCAACTTGACAACAATCCCAAGAAAAAAAATGGAGGGGCTGATATGGGACTATTAAGAAAGAATAAAAAAAAGGTAATATAATTAATGTCAAATCAACATGGGTCTATGGAAAATAGATCCAGCCTAACTTGAGGGTTGTTTTTTTAAAAATGTGATTACAAGCTTGGTTGATAAAGGTAACAGTGTTGATGTAATATACTTAGTCCTCTGTAAGGTATTTGACTTGGTATTGCACAATATTTTGATGAAAATCTAGAATGATACATTTAATATGTGCCATGTTAATTTTTGTGTGTGTTAAGAACTGGCTAAGTGACGGTCTTAAAATACAATTTTAGATGGTGAATCATTCTCAAGCATGTGTATTTACAGCAGGGTCCCTCAGGGATTGGTTCTTGGCCCTAGGCTATTTAACATTTTTATCAACAAACCTGGAAGAAATCAAATGATCACTGATAAAATATGAAGATGAGACAGCGATTGCAGGAGTGGTAAATAACGAAGAGGACAGGACAGATTAACTGATACAGAGCAATCTGGGTTGCTTGGTCAACTGGGCATAAGCAAACAGCACTGCCAAATGTGAAAAACCTAGGAAGAATGCAGGCCACACTTAGTGAGTGGGGGACTATCCTGGGAATCAGTAACTCTGAACAAGACTTGGGGGGGGGGGGAGGGGTGTCATCGTGGTTAGGCATTTAAACATGAGCACCCAGTATGATGCTGTGGCCAAAAAGGGCCATCATAATCCTTGGATGCATAAACAAGGGAATCCCTAGTAGGAGTAGGGAGGATATTTTACTTCTGTATTTAGCACTGGTGCAACTGCTGCTGGAATATGAAGTCTAGTTTTGGCATCCACAATTCAAGGATGTTGATAAACTGGAGAGGGTCCAGAGAAGAATCATGAGAACGATTAAAGGATTAGAAAAGGATGCTTTATAGTGATAAATTGAACAGATTAAGCCCCTTGACTCCAACAAACAGAAGATGAAGAGGTGACTTGATCAGTTTGTATATATGTGGGGAACAAATATTTGATAATGGGCTCTTCAATCAATCAAGCAGAGGCATAACACAATACAATGGGTAGAAGTTGAAGCTAGACAAATTTGGATGGGAAATAAGGCATATAAAAAGAAATTAAGAGCTAGTGGAAGTGACATACCAGCAAGAGGTTGTGATGGATTCTCTATCATTGGCAATTTTTAAATCAAGATTTAATTAACGGATATCTTTGTCTTGTTTTTTTCCCCCCCAAAGACCGAAATTAGTTCAGGGAAATTCTATAGTCTGAGGTACTGCATAACAAGCCAGATAATCACACCATTAGCTTATACCTGAACCAGTTAAGCACTTCAGTGCTTGACCTGTTAAGCATATTAAGCGGTATACATTTTTACCCTGCTGCTTTGCTGACTGTGATCCAGCCAATGTCATAAATGACATTGGGTCAAAAAACCCAACTTAAAGTTATACTATGCATGAGAGTTTGGAGAGTTACACTTGAGAATCTGGGTTCCCTTTAACAGAAGAGGAGGCAAAAACCCTAAACACCAAAAGCCTCATTTATCTTGAGTAGAAACACTTCAAAAATTAACTATTTTCCTACATTTGCAAAACTCCATGAAAAAAAAAAAAAAAAAGTCTGCCTATCCCATAGTGGACAATATCGCATAGGAATATCTTGTTCCTATTAAAATGGGAAGAGAAGGAGGCGGCAAAAACAAGGCTTAAAGTTGCAACCAGAGATCCATTTTAACGACGTAATTAAAACAGATGCCTCCATAAATGAAGTACATCAGTTTGACAGGGAAGGAGAAATTGTAATGAAATAGAGATACTATGAATTAAATTCAGCCCTAGCATAAGTGGGTGTAATTTTCATCAAGTCAATTGGAGCTGTCCCAGCTTATTCCATGGACGAGTTCATCCCCACAGCCAACCATGCTAGATTACGAACTCAATGTATGCAACTAGCACACCACAATTCCAAGTGACAGCTACCAGAACTCAAATCTATGTTGCTGTCCAGAACGAGACAGTTATTGCACACAGCTCTGTGGAAAGACAAGAAAAAATGAAAGCCAAGTTGATGGGGGTGTCTATGAAATTCTAGGTATTACAAGGATAATACCATTTAAACCTGTTTGGAAGAGTTTCTTTCACTATTTCAATTAATTTCACCCAATTAAAAAGTGTACAGCACAATTTCTTAAGACACTTTGCAGGACAAGACTAGCATGTTTACTGAGAAATCTTATGGTACAGATACTGCTCTTTTTATTTGTAGTAGCTTAATACTAATCTTAAGAAGCCTGCAGTATTTTACTGTAGGATTTGTAAAACTCACTAAGGAAACCTTTCTGCTTCCTCTCGTGTGTGCTTCCATTCTATGCACCCATGCTACACTGCTTAGAGGAGGAAAAGAAAGATGAAGATGGAAGTCTGGCAGCTTTAATCTTAATTTTATTGCTTTGATAAATTTTAGACACTTGAGAATATTAATTTTTCAACAGCGTGGAAAAACATTTTCCTTAGATCATTTCCATACTGTTGACATTTTGAGGACAAATGGTTCAATTCACAACTTTTATGATTTACATTTGCCATCCGCAGGTGGTAGCTTTTTTTAGTAGTATAACATAATGGAACAAACATGTTTGATTATCAAATATAACACCCTATACAAACACTGCTGATCTCTGTAGATATTCCAAGTCGGCTGATTATATTTAAAAATCAATTTCCTATTTCGTTACTCATGTAGCATAGGGACACTGTACCTAGTACAGAAGGTACTATTTACAGAAGTACAGAAACCAACGACAAGAGATTCCTCTTTCAGATTCAACAAAGGAGGATTTCTCAAAGCTGCAGTAGAGTAAGTAAGCGTGCAAACTATTTAAAAAAAAAAAAAAAATGTCTGACAGTACACATTCTTCACCTTTTAATTAACTCTGGCATTTTGAAACACACAGCTGTTATGACAATATTTTGATTATAAACAGTGCAAAAAAAGACTGGCCCACATTGCTAGTAAAGAAAAAACACTGCTACAGTACTGTATAACTCCTCAATAGATCAATATCCATATTGTGGCCCAAATCTTTTAGGCACTTGACACTTTTACTAAGCCTTTCAGAACAGGCCAAAATAGTATACGTTGTATTTGCACAATACCACTCCTTAATTGCAGCAGAGTATTTGCTATTGTTTCTGGAGCTGAAAAATACTAGCATTCAAGTCCCCCCCCCCATGAAAATAAAAGCAAAGTTTGTAACAGAAAACATGGACTAAAGATGCAGAGCAGAGAGATCTCATACATTAGGTAAGGGAAAAAGAGCATTCCCCCCGTCCCCCTTTTATGGTAATTTCTGGATCATTTACTTTGCAGGACTTTGAGAACTGGCTCTGGGCTCCATGACAGCAGCAAAGACTTTACTGAAGATGTGATGGGTACATGCAAGCATACAGCCCAGACTGGAAACATCCTGTTTGGGTTAAGGCTTGAATTCTGTTGCCATTGCATCTGCTGCCCTTCCACTGTTTTGTTGTTAGAGGGCTGCAGCCTTACCAGTCTCTCTGGTAACGAGCAGTCGCAGGCATTTCAAAGGGTAGCTCTACACTTACAGCAGCGTATAGCATACAGACACTATACCCGTGTTAGCTGGACGTGCAGACAAGAGTGTGTAGCTGGTGAGGCACAGCTTTGGTGAGTAAAGTACAGACATGCCAGAACCCTAGTGTATATACCCCATATGGCTCGCTACATGCCCAAACAGTGCTTTCTACATCTACACTGCTACTTTTAGCAGTGTAATGTTCTGCTGCCAGAATCCTTCCAGTGAAGGGACTTGGGCAGCAGTGAAAGACTCCAGCAGGGAGAGGCGGAAGGGAAAGGGTCCCCACTGCCTCCTCCCGCCAGAACCTCTCACTGCCACCTGTAGCTATACACTGCAGCGAGAGCACAGCCTGCCTGTCACTGCAGCATGTAGCAGTGGTGTGCAGGGTATGCGTAGAGAGGTTAGAAAAGGCCAGAGACTGCTGTCCTGCATCCTGTGAGGCAGAGGTCACACTGTCCTGTTTGCTGTGGTTCATCAGACTCGTATTTTCTGCTAGAGGCTGCTATCTTGTGCTCCAGAATCTAAGGTTCCATTTCAGCCTTATTCTTGCAAGGAGAATCTCAAAAACGTGAGCGGAGCATGAACAGATGCAGACACGTCACCACTATTTCATTACTAATTTTAAGCTATAAATAGAAAAGAAACAACTCTGGCTCAAAGAAAGGGAAGTGAGGAATGAGACTGGTAGAGTGCACTACAGTAAGTACAGCAGCATAACAAATGGGACGCTGAATGAGGAAGGGCAGGAGCCTTTAGGACAATGTAAGTCGTCATGATAATGTCTCTGGTGCAAGGTAATTGGCAACTGTACGCAGTGTCATAGCCTTGTTGGTCCTAGGATATTGGAGAGACAAGGTGATTAAGTAAGATCTCTTATTAGACCAACCTGAGGAATAGTGCTGTGTAAAATCAAACTTTTCTCCCCCCATCAGTTGGTCAAATAAAGAGATTGCCTCACCCACCTTGTCTCTCTAATTGGCAGCTGACTCCTGTGCATAGTGACTGTTGGCAAAAAAAAAAGAGAGAGATACAAGTATAAGTGTCAGTTAAGATTAGAGAGAGGGGGACATTTCAGGAGACAAACGACTTAAAAAGTTTAAAGTTTTAAAAATAGTTTCCAGGGAGAAACACTGAATCTCTAAGGCTTTGTCTTCACTACCCGCCGATCCGGCGGGTAGCAATCGGTCTATCGGGGATCGACTTACCGCATCTAGTGAAGACGCGGTAAAATCGATCCCTGATCGCTCTGCCGTCGACTCCGGAAATCCACCTCGGCAAGAGGCGGCAGCGGAGTCGGCGGCAGCGGTCGACTTTCCCAAGTCCTCACCGCCAGGTAAGCCGACCTAAAATACGCAACTTCAGCTACGGTATTCACGTAGCTGAAGTTGCGTATCTTAGGTCGGACCCCCGCTGCAGTGTAGACCTAGCCTTAGTCTCAATCTGCTGTACGTGTATAATATTATTTTAAATCTGGAAAAAAAAAAAAATCAGAAAAAAAGTAAGTCATCTAGAAATCTTTTTTATATACAGAAGGAGTGATATTTAAATAAAAACATCCAAGAGAACTCTCCTTTCCTCACACACAGATTCTATCCTCAGAAAAGCACAAAGAGGAAAGAGACCCTTATGGAGTTATCGGAAAGACAACACAGAAGCAGAACGAGCCTCTTAGATATCAATTTTTACATGAAGAGTAGTCATTAGGTGTAAAAATGGTTGTATACGTGACATTAAGTACCACATCATGCTACTCCGTCAGCAGGTGATTTTGCCACCTCCCCCTCCCCGCCCCCCAAGTCCAATAATGATGAAAGAGTGGTCTACTGCTGGTTTAAGAAACCAGCACATACTGCACTCTATTTTTGCATGTAGTTCATAAAACCCTTTACCCCATGCAGACAGTACTCCACAGTTAGACTTTAGTGCCCATTGCTTGTGTTAATTTAAAATGACCACTAGTTTCTGAAGATTATTATTTCTCTCTACTTCATAAAAAGCTACTATTATCTGGCTGAATTATAAAAGCCAAAGCCCTTCACCACAAGATTCTTGGTATTATTTAAGATTCTATAAAATTTCATAAATAAGACTGAGTCATTCAGGAAATGTTTTCAAAGCTATAATCTTGAGATTGCAACACATTAAAATTCAGTATTGGATATTTTTTAGAATATATTTTTATTTATTTACCTTTTTGCTTCCTCTAGATGGCATAAATACTCATAAGCAATGTTCTGACGCCTCCGCTCATCCATTTCTTCTGCTGAAAGCCTTTCATCATCCACAATAGCTGTAAACAGAAAAACTATGTCAAATTACACATGATTAGAGGTGACCCTCAAAGCAATTTTACTAAAAAACAAAACAAAACTGCTGCATCTGAGAAAATGCTCTTTATAGGACTTCACTGAGAAACATTTGCCAAATACAGAAGTACTCTTACCACACCAAGTAAAAAAAGATTAACAGTGTTAAAACCACAACATTTTAAGAACTAAGTTTTATAAAAGTATTGGGGAAATTTCCTCCAACACTCTCTTCCATGCACCACATTCAGTATCCTAACATTCACACTTTCCCCTCTGATTTTAGATTCTTCATACTATTTATCTAAGGGGGCATGCAGAGTTCAATTATTTTTTTCACCACCTTTTTTAATATGTGGAGGGAAGATAAACTCCCCAGCAACCACTTTTTCAGGCAAATACTAAGATAACAGGTAGCTAGTAGGCCTTCTAACTGGAATTCTTCTTACTCCATTATATACAATCCCCATCACCAACCTCCCTCTTTTGTAAAAATTAAAGTCCTGACCCTCAAAGGATAACTTCTCCAGTATATGTGGGTACAGTTACCAAGATTGCACAGATAATTTCCTGCACAGTCTTCTGAAAATGTAGGCCTACAGCTTCTATGGCACTAACTTGGTGAAATTGTAAGTCCTGCAATTACATTCTGCCTACTAAAAACCAAAAAACCCAAACACCACCACCCGTAACTAACTAAACTATGCCAGTCACCATGCTTATCTATTTGCACGTTATTCCTCATCACCAGCCTTTGATCTATTTGTATCTTTTGGATTGTAAGGCTGCTGGAGTGGGGACTTGCGTTTGTACAGCACCCAGCACAACATGTCTCCATTACCCTAGCATAAGTAATTAATGCTCCCTGTGCAGTCTCCACTGGATAAAGTAACCTCCATTTTCAGTTCTAAAAACTATTGTGGGGGTAGTATTGCTATGTGCTGTCAAGAAGTTAGGTTGCACCCCAGAGATGGTTGCATTTCTGTGTGGGTAAAATTATCTCTATAGTTTGCAAGAGCACTTAGTGGATAGAAAATTCTGTATTTGTACAATTTCACTTCTCGATCAGCCATCAGTGCCGCAAGCACACTGCCAAAGCCAGAAAAATAAGAAAATTAAACCATAGTAAATAGGGCTGTCAAGCAATTTAAAAAAAATGAATCATGATTAATCGTGCAATTAATCGTGCTGTTAAACAATAGAAAACCATTTATTTTGAATATTTTTGGATGTTTTCTAAATTTTCAAATATATTGATTTCAATTACAACACAGAACACAAAGTGTACAGTGCTCACTTTATATTACCAATATCTGCAAAAAGCAGAAGAAATAGTAGTATTTCAATTCACCTGATACAAGTACTGTAGTGAAATCTCTTTATTGTGAAAGTTGAACTTACAAATGTAGAATTATGTCAAAAAAAAATAACTACACAAAAATAAAACCGTGTCAAAGTTTAGAGCCTACAAGTCCACTCAGTCCTATTTCTTGTTCAGACAATTGCTCAGACAAATAAGTTTGTTTACATTTATGGGGGATACTGCTGCTCGCGTTTTGTTTTCAATGTCACCTGAAAGTGAGAACAGGCGTTCGCATGGCACTTTTGTAGCCAGCGTTGCAAGGTATTTACATGCCGAAGGTGCTAAACATTCATATGTCCCTTCATGCTTCAACCACCATTCCAGAGGACATGCATCCATGCTGATGGGTTCTGCTCGATAACTATCCAAAGCAGAGCGGACAGATGCATGTTCATTTTCATTATCTGAGTCAGATGCCACCAGCAGAAGGTTGCTTCTCTTTTTTGGTGGTTCGGGTTCTGTAGTTTCCGCATCAGAGTGTTTCTCTTTTAAGACTTCTGAAAGCATGCTCCACACCTCGTCCCACTCCGATTTTGGATGGCACTTCAGATTCTTAAACCTTGGGTCGAGTTCTGTAGCTATTTTTAGAAATCTCACATTTCTTTGCATTTTGTCAAATCTGCTGTGAAAAAAAGTGTTCTTAAAATGAACATGTGCTGGATCATAATCCGAGACTGCTAGAACATGAAATATATGGCAGAATGCGGGTAAAACAGAACAGGAAACATAATTCTCCCCCAAGGAGTTCAGTCACAAATTTAATTAACACATTTTTTTTTAAATGATCATCATCAGCATGGAAGCACGTCGTCTGGAATGGTGGCCGAAGCATGAAGGGGCATATGAATGTTTAGCACCTTCGGCATGTAAATACCTTGCAACGCTGGCTACAAAAGTGCCATGTGAATGCCTGTTCTCACTTTCAGGTGACATTGAAAACAAAACGCGAGCAGCAGTATCCCCTATAAACGTAGACAAACTTGTTTGTCTTAGCAATTGGCTGAACAAGAAGTAGGACTGAGTGGACTTGTAGGCGCTAAAGTTGTACATGGTTTTGTTTTTGAGTGCAGTTATGTAACAACAACAAAATCTACATTTGTAAGTTACACTTTCATGATAAAGAGATTGCACTACAGTACTTGTATGAGATGAATTGAAAAAAAAATTTTTTTTTTTACAGTGCAAATATTTGTAATCAGAAATATAAAGTGAGCACTGTACACTTCATATTCTGTGTTGTAATAGAAATCAATACATTTGAAAACACAGAAAAACATCCAAAAATATTTAATAAATTTCAATTGGTAGTCTAATAAGAACATAAGAATGGCCGTACTGGGTCAGACCAAAGGTCCATCCAGCCCAGTATCCTGTCTACCGACAATGACCAATGCCAGGTGCCCCAGAGGGAGTGTACCTAACAGGTAACGATCAAGTGATCTCTCTCCTGCCATCCATCACCACCCTCTGACAAACAAAGGCTAGGGACACCATTCCTTACCCATTGTGGCTAATAGCCATTCATAGACTTAACCTCCATGAATTTATCCAGTTCTCTTTTAAACCCTGTTATAGTCCTAGCCTTCACAACCTCCTCAGGCAAGGAGTTCCACAAGTTGACTGTGCGCTGTGTGAAGAACTTCTTCCTTTTATTTGTTTTAAACCTGCTGCCCATTAATTTCATTTGGTGGCCCCTAGTTCTTATGTTATGGGAACAAGTAAATAACTTCCTTATTCACTTTCTACACCTCACTCATGATCATATCCCCCCTTAGTCTCCTCTTCACCAAGCTGAAAAGTCCTAGCCTCTTTAATCTCTCCTTAGTCTCCTCTTCTCATCTCTCTCTCACCCGTTCCAAACACCTAATCATTTTAGTTGCCCTTCTCTGAACCTTTTCTAATGCCAGTATATCTTTTTTTTGAGATGAGGAGACCACATCTGTACACAGTATTCAAGATGTGGGCATACCATGGATTTATATAAGGGCAATAAGATATTCTCCATCTTATTCTCTATCCCTTTTTTAATGATTCCTAACATCCTGTTTGCTTTTTTGACTGCCGCTGCACACTGCGTGGATGTCTTCAGAGAACTATCCACGATGACTCCAAGATCTTTTTCCTGATTAGCTGCAGCTAAATTAGCCCCCCCCATCATATTGTATGTATAGTTGGGGTTATTTTTCTCAATGTGCATTACTTTACATTTATCCACATTAAATTTCATTTGCCATTTTGTTTCCCAGTCACTTAGTTTTGTGAGATTTTTTGAAGTTCTTCACAGTCTGCTTTGGTCTTAACTATCTTGAGCAGTTTAGTATCATCTGTAAACTTTGCCACCTCACTGTTTATCCCTTTCTCCAGATCATTTATGAATAAGTTGAATAGGATTGTTCCTAGGACTGACCCTTGGGGAACACCACTAATTACCCTTCTCCATTCTGAAAATTTACCATTTATTCCTACCCTTTGTTCCTGGTCTTTTAACCAGTCTCAATCCATGAAAGGATCTTCCCTCTTATCCCATGACAACTTAATTTACGTAAGAGCCTTTGGTGAGGGACCTTGTCAAAGGCTTTCTGGAAATCTAAGTACACTATGTCCACTGGATCCCCCTTGTCCACATGTTTGTTGACCCCTTCAAAGAACTCTAATAGAGTAGTAAGACATGATTTCCCTTTACAGAAACCATGTTGACTTTTGCCCAACAATTTATGTTCTATGTGTCTGACAATTTTATTCTTTACGATTGTTTCAACTAATTTGCCCGGTACCTACGTTAGACTTACCGGTCTGTAACTGCCAGGATCACCTCTAGAGCCCTTTTTAAATATTGGCGTTACATTAGCGATCTTCCAGTCATTGGGTACAGAAGCTGATTTAAAGGACAGGTTACAAACCATAGTTAGTAGTCTATGTTTAACAGTGTGATTAATGTTATTAACTCAAAAATTAATCGTGATTAATCACGTGAGTTAACTGCAATTAATCAACAGCCTTAATAGTAAATAAATTTCACATCATCCCAATTCTATGATATGCCATTTACAACTGTTAAAATAAACAAACAGGCTATCTCCTCCAAATGAAAGATATATGTGGGACAGATGCTTCTGCGCCCACAATTGATAGCAACATGCACTATACAGCAGCACTTCCCTGATGAATCATAAAACTCTTAAAGAACATCCTTACTAAGCACATGTGCAGTTAAAACAAGTTGAAGTCCCTTGCCTAAAATTCTGACCTAGAGTTGCTACTCTGTATGATACATTCACCTATATTGCACTGAAACTTCGAGCTTAGCAGTTTCAGTCACCTCTGTGCATCTATCCTTCTCTGCACTTCTCCTCTTCTTGCAACTTTTAAGATAGCACCTTTAGCCACCACTAAAAGTTTCATCCATTGATAAATCAAATTCATGCTTTATTCTGACTTTTTTTCAGTCCATTAATTCCAGCAAGCATGACACGCTAATTTACAGACTGCAAAAAAACTCAAGTCAATTTTTCCTCTGCAATAAGCCATCAAATCTAAAAAAATATTATGTAGTCTGTTGCTAAACCTAATGGTATGGAATATTATAAGTCTGTTTATACTGTTTTAGGATTCCTTCCATTTGTCAGTATAAATAGTTAGTGCTCTCTCTATACCGAGACATTTTCTATTGTCTGATGTCTATTGAGCTGAAGAAAGGGACTGTTCGTTTGAAGCACCGACCGTTCCATCAGAGCATTACTAAGAGAAAACTGGATGTTTGAGAGAGTTATTAGCACAAAGCAAGTCGCTTGTTAAAATTACTCACCATGAGCCAGTCAGTGCGATATCAGTATCCCAAACTAACTGTGGATGACACAGTATTGATTCTCTAGTTCAGGTTGCTAAGTCTCCATTATAAGCCTGATATTTTCTCCAGGCACAGACCAGCTACTACAGTATCCAAAAAGGAGCATCTATAATGTCTGTTATAATACAAATCCCTAAAGTGGAAGGAATTTAAGTGAGCTGGTGGAGTTGTCTTTATGAGCTATTGAAGTCACAAAGAATGGACAAGTTCCATAGGGTGTGGATATTTAACAAGTGCCAAATCCTCATTTTAGGGCTCCAGGAAGCTTGTCGGCTCCACTGAGAAGACACCCAAGTTTATAATTTATGCAATTCTTAAATGTTTCAGGGACTTTTGAGGTTTAAAGGTGGTTGTGACAAAAACGGAAATTTCCTGACATCTCCTTAGGAGACCTTATTGAATTAAGTTAAAATATCTTTGGGATCCATTGTATTAAATGAATGGTTTATCTATTATTGTGGGCTGGAATTGTATGTACCCTCGGGTGGGGGGGGGGGAGAAAGAAGAGAAAGATGTGAGATCTGGGGGGTTTACAGGACTATAGCGAACAATGTGCCAGATAGGAATTGCTTTTTGGAATAAAAAGCGTTAAGTGGTTTTTCCTGGGAACGTTTAGGAGAAGATGAATGCAAATTCCCCAAATCCAGTAATGCAAAAAACCCAGCCTTTTGAAGCTATACCTTGAGGAGAGGATCTTTGTTTGCTCATCACCTGCTACCAAAGGCCAAGATCAAAGGCTGGAGCTGTATAAAAAAAGTGAACTGCTCAGCCTGGGTTTGTTTCTGAATCTGAGACAGTTATGAATTTATAATCCCAAGAAAAATCCAGTGGTGGGTTTTGAAGGTCTGATGCCTACCAGAGGCCAAGGTTGGGTTCCGGTGATCTCTGGTAAGCTTTAGAATGCATGTAGATTTTATTCTTTAATACATTTTCTCTACAGTGAGAATAAATGTGTTTGCTTATAAGAACTGTGTGGTAACTTACACTGCAGGCCAATATGCTGTTCATAGCCTTTGGAGGGAAAGCAAAGCAGACGATTGCCTGTCTGGCTTACTGGGCATATTACAGTGTAGGCAGGGAACCATACAGCTTGGGAAACCCCTGGTCAGGAGAGAGAAAGATGTGGGTCTCCGCCTAATAGAGGTGACGGCTGAAGAGCCAGGAACCTAGAGTGGGTCACCTTGAGGGTCCATGGAGCTGGAATACGGTACAGTTGCCTTGAACTATGAGAGCAGTAACATCTACGTTCATTATGTATCAATCTCAAGTCAGTGAAATTCAAAGTTTGAGACAAATAGCATTGTTTCATGAAAGTTACAATCATCACTAGAGAGGCTGATACAGATGCGTACTTTTTGAAATAAACTTCCGGGTGCTAGGAGCTTTACACACTTTTGGCAAAGCAGCTAGCATTCCAAGAAGAACCCAGGAGAGGTTACATTCTCCAGTGTTTCATATTAGAACCTCTGCTTAGATTTCGCAAGTTATAACAGGCACCAGAAGGGCCAGCGCCCGCGTAGGGCATGAAAGTTATGCTGACTGCTGGTCCCATCCACAACATGGTTCCCAAACCTACTTTATAAATGAAGTGAGCCTAGGAATTAAGCAGGTACACTAGGTCCTTAGATTGGTATTTCCCCAACCCCAGACTACACTTCAACAGCGCTGCTACTTCCCTATTCTATTAAACAATGGACCACCTCTCCCCCCTCTACAGTCAGAGACAAAGGAGCACAGTTAATTGTCCTCCAGAAACAGAAGAACAGAAAGCAACCCACCTGATACATATTTACAAGTCATCACTGTTTGTCTTAAGATAAATTCCAAAGCATGCTTCTGTGCCTCCGCCCTCCATTACTGTATTTATCCTCACACACCCATGAGATAGGGGAAAAAGCTATACCCACTTTACAAGTGAGGAACTGAGGCAGATACCTTGGGTAAGTCACTTAATGGGTCACAGGTGGCCTGTGGCAGAGTAGGAAACTGAACTTGGGCCTCATGTCCCAGGCTAATGCCCTAACCACCAGGCCATCCTTCCTCACTTTACAAGTGCGGATTTCAGTTCTAAAGAAAAATCACTTTAGCTGTAGGGTTTCAAGCGTCCATAAGGTCAACCTTCAATCACATCTAGCATGAACTTTTCAAAGATGCTCCAGTTCCACAAGTCAGAAGTTTGTCCCACCATCTATTTGGGAAGTATGGTACACTTTTACCATATATCTGTCACAGCCTCCAACGCAGTGTGGAAAAGTCAAAACCTCACTATGAAGACTATTGGGATGGGACAGTAACCAAGAGAGACTGGTCACCTATCCTGCAGTAACTGCTTTACATGTTTTTGTCCAGGTGGATCCCACATATGGTGCACATGAGATTAGAAACTTTTGACCAGCAGTGTCAGATGGTGCCACACCAGCACCCTGCATGTCCTCATGGTCCCCCACCACCTCATGGCACACAGGCAGTCTGCTCTGCCTTCTTCACATCCCTCAATAATTCAGAATGCCAGCACAGATCAATGCCAAAGGAGCAGGGATGGAAAGCAAGCTGTGCAATCCACACATATTTTAAGGCAAGTAATCAATCCCTCCGTTTATGTCCAATTTGATCCCACTTATGGTAACTACTTAGCAATTCCTAGATTAACAGGAGAAGGGATCTGAGGAGTCCTAGCTAAATAAGGTAGAGGTAGGAGATGAGCCCCAAGTTGCCGCCCTGCAGATATCATCAATATAGGAATATCTCAGACATACCGAAGTAGTTGCCTGGGCTTTAGTCAAGAGGGCCCTAATGCCGGAGGGAAGAGACACATGCTAGTTAGTAACAGATTATGATGCACCAGGCTGATCCATTCGAAAAGTCTCTGGGAAGATGTGGCCTGACTTTCCACAGCCTTTCCCAATGCCACAAATGAATGGGGTGCCTTAATGAATGCTTTTGTCCTATTCAAAGAGGAATGGGCTCTGGAAACATCTGAAGTATGGACAAACCAAGCTCCAGAGTCTGAGTATGGTTTGAGGAAGCGAATAGGAGGTTCATTGATTGGTTTAAATCAGATACCACCTTGGTGAGAAATTTGGGATGGGATCTGCCCACCATATTTGATCACAGAAGTTTCTATTACTTTTTGAAATTTAAGATTGGAATTCATTTGGTTCTTAACAGACTGCCCTGAGATTAGTGCTAATACTCTTGAGCCATTGCAGGACAGCAGGACAACAGGGAAAGTAATTCTGAGAGATTCACAGGTTACAAGGCCAGAAGGGACCATTGTGATCATCTAGTCCAACCTCCTCTATGACACAGGGCATAAAGCTTCCTCAAGATATTTCTTAGAGCAGATCTTTTAGAAAAACATCCAATCTTGATTTTAATTTTTAAATGTAGAATCTATTACAAGTCCTTGGTAAATTATTCCAACGGTCGGTTAGTCTCACTATTAAAAGTTTGTCTTATTTCCAGTCTGAATTTGCTTAGCTTCAACTTCCAGCCCTTGGATTGTGGTATGCCTTTCTATAATAGACTGAAGAGTCCATTATTACATACGTGTTCCCTGTGGAGGCACATATAGACTAATCAAGTCACCCCTTAACCTTCTCTTTGTTAAAATAAGCAGATTGAGCTCTTTGAGCCTAACACTGTAAAACAGGTTTTCTAATCCTTTAATCTTTCTCGTGGCTCTTCTCCGAGTCCTCTCCAATGTATCAACATCCTTCTTGAATTGTGGGCACGAGAACGGCACACAGTATTCTGGCAACTGTCGCACCAGTGCAAAATGCAGAGGTAAAATAACCTTTCTACTCCTACTAGAGCTGCATAAACAGGGGGACCGAAGGATTGCATTAGCCCTTTTAGCCACAGCGTAACACTGGGAGCTCATGTTCACCTGAGTATCCACCATGACACCCAAATGTTTTTCAGAGTCCCCCCTCCCCCACCATCATGTAAGTATGGCCTACGTTCTTTGTTCCTAGATGCCAACATTTACATTTAGCCATATTAAACACACTGTATGATTACACCCTGTTTACCAAGCAACCCAGATCACTCCATCAGAGACCTCACTTGCCCTCTTATTTACCATTTCCCCCAATTTTGGGGTCATCTGCAAATTCTCAGTGATTTTATTTTTCTTCCAGGTCAGTGATAAGTGTTCAATAGCATACGGCGAAGAAAACTATCCCTGCAGGACCCCACTAAAAATACACCTATTCAATGATTCCCCATTTACAATTGCCTTTTGACTTACCAGTTAGCCAGCTTTTAATCCATTGTGTGTGTGTCACGTTCGTTTTATACCTGTCTAGCTTTTTAATCAAAATGTTACGTAATACCAAGTCAAATGCCTTACAGAAGTACAAGTAGATTAGATCAACACTACATCCTTTACAAACCAAACTTGTAGTCTCATTTAAAATATATATCAAGTTAGTTTGACAGGATCTATTTTCCATAAAAATGTTGATTTACATTAATTACATTATCCTCATTTAATTCTTTATTAATTGAGTCCTGTATCTGCTGCTATCTTGCCCAGTATTTATGAGAGACTGACAGGCCTATAAGCCAGGTCAACCCATTTGCCCTTTTTACATACTGGCACAACATTAGCTTTCTTCCAGTCTTCTGGAACTTCATCAGTGTCCCAAGTGTCCCAGTGTCAACATTAATAGTCCAGTGAGCTCCTTGGTCAACTATTTTAGAACTCTTGGATGCAAGTTATCCAGACCTGCTGATTTAAAGATGTCTAACTTTAGTAGCTGCTGCTGCTGAACTGCCTCCTGAGATTCTAGCTGAACAGTGACCAAGAGCTCAAAGGGGGTTCCACAAGGCCCATAAGAACTGCATTAACATCCCAAGATTCTTCCAAATGGGAGAACAGGCATGAACCAGTCCTTTTAGTAGTTTTAAAATAATGGGATGAGAGACTGCTGTATACCTTTGATCGAGAAGGTGGCAAGCTGAAATGGTAGCTAAATGGAACCGAATAAAACTGATGACCTGGAGGATGTAATTCACAATCTGGGAACCACAGGCTTGTCAAGATCTTGTGAAGCCCAGATGGAAAAATCTCTTCCACTTTGATCTGCAAACTGATCTTGTAGAGAGGGTTTCCTGTTCTGTATTGGGATCTCTGATTTCTGTGGCACAATCCAGGCCTGCTTTATTCAGCCAGACAACCTTCAAGAAATCAGGTAGAGAGAGGTGGGGTCTGGGTAGAAACTAGGTCCTTAACTCCAAGGGTAAGTCTGGCGGACAGAGGAGAGATCAGCTGTTCTTTGGACAGACTGAGTAGGTCTGTGAGCCAATACTCTGTCACCCTTTACTGGGTTACACAAGTACCACTGTGGTTGCATCCTGCCTGACCTTCCTTATGGACCTAGGGTTTCAGGGGGATGGGAGGAAAAAGCAGCGAGATCTTCAGATCAGGAATGATTAAAGCATCTGGGCTAATATCTACTCTAGAGCAGAAGAGGGGGCCTTTGCTTGTCTTGGTGGCAAATAGATCTGATACAGGTCCTCTCCAACCCCCACCCCTATCTGTGGAAGAAAGGCTTGAGAAAGAGTCCTTCAGCAACCACTTGAGTTTGGCTGAGTACTGCCTGCAGAGATAACCCGTCATATTGTATTTTCCTCATAGGTGAAGGGCCATGGGAGTTGTCCTGTAATTACAAGAGTTGCACTGCTCAGGGAATCCCTAGGAAGGAGGAGGATGGATGGATGGATGCCTGGAGGAGGATCTCAACTCGATTCTAGGGAGAGACTGGGTGAGCAAAGGGGAGCAGCAGCAAATCTGTTCTAGAGTTGGTGCTGCCCTCAATGATAGAATACTATCAGTACTGAGGGTTTAATTCCTTTCTGGAACCAGGGAGATTGGAACCTAGGCCACCAGTACCAAGGCCAGTGCCAGGGACTCGGTGCTGGGAAGTCAAGGACAGGTCTGCCTGTACAGGTAGGTCTGGTACTGTGGGTGCTGATGCCAGGGAGGAGTCTGCCAGTAATGGGTTCAGTTCCACTCACAGCCAAGTGAGGTACAGATTTGGCCCTGCTAACCTGTCCAGGTCCATCAGGCATCTGGACTCCGTGTTCAGATGGTCTAGGACTCAATTTCTTTGCTCTCCTCAGAAAAAAAGTTCTGTATGTAGACGCCTCCCTCACAGCAGTGGAGCAGCAAGCGGGGGGGGGGGGGAGAAAGACGGGAGGGAGGAGAAGAGAAGAGAAATTGCTGGAAGGAGCATCCCTTTTTGGAGTTGAAGGAACCACTGTCCAAGTCAGATGCTTCCCTCACGGGCTGTTCCAGTAGGTAGTTTTAGCAGAGTATCTCTCTGGAGCAGTAAGTTCAGGTGGAGAAGGGCTGACATACAAAGCATAGGCCCAGAACGTGTGTGTTTGTTTTGAGACAGACAGACAAAATGCAAACAAAAAAAAGAAACCAGCTGTTTCCATCAATTTAAGGAACATGTCCACATCACAATGGACACAGCTTGAAGCCAGAGTGGTTAAGTTTAGCTCTTAGGCACTTTGCAGTAGTCAGGACTACCAAGCAGTAGTCAGAAGAAAGGATATTTAAAGACATATGGGGCTGCCAACAGGGCAGAAATTTCTCATGGAGCTCATCTAATCTAAACATTCACAAATTGGTTTGATGAAAGGGCCCTTTGAGGTGGCAGGCAGGCACCCTACAGCTCCTTCTCACTGCCATGGAATGGTAAGGGGGAACGGACAGGTTCGGGGCAGCTCTGCCCATTATGCCATCAGGTGGGGGCATGAGCCTAAACAGCCTCACTGGTCAAAGGTTCCAATCTCGCATGCATGAGGTATACAGATGCACCATGTGTGGAAGCTACACAGACTAAATTCCCTTAAAATATGGTTTTGTGAGCAAGTCAGTTTTAGCTGCCAGGTTGTGGGTTTTGTTAGGATTCTAAAAGATATCCCAAAATGCTATGAATAGAACTGTACAAACACTACTTGTAAATGAAGAGAGTTCTAAAGAGTGTTGACAGGGCCAATGCTACCATTAAGGCAAACTAGGTGGTTGCCTAGGGCGCCAAAAAGCGGTGCCCCCAATTATTTTTTTTTTTTTTTTTTTTTAAATATAAACACAGGGTTCCTGGGCTGGGCTGCCGGCGGCGCGCCGACACGTGCGGCTCAGACTCCCTCTCCCAGCGCAGCGGCCGCTCCACTTCTCCCGCCTCCCAGGCTTGCGGCGCCAATCAGCTGATTGTCACCGCAAGCCTGGGAGGGGAGGAGAATTAGAGCGGGGGTGGCATGCTCGGGGAGAAGACAGAGCAGAGATGAGCTGGGGTGGGGAGCTGCCGCACGGCTCCTGGGAGGGGGGGAGTTGCCGCGGGGGGGGGGGGGGGTCGCCTCAGGGCGGAGAGCTGCCACAAGGCTGGGGGGGGGGGGGGCAAGGTGGAAGTTTCGCCTAGGGTGCGAAACTTCCTTGCACCGGCCCTGAGTGTTGACAAGTTTGAATTAAAAAAAAAAAAAAAAAAAAAAAAAATGGAGTGTCCTATAGATTATACCATAACGTTACTCACTCCATCAATTACATATTATATAGTTACATATACTAACTTTATGGTGAAGGAGTTGGAGACAATGGAATTTGTAAGAAGACAGTAAAATGTGCAGAAAGTAACAAAACATGAAGTGAACGAGAAGTGGCATTAAAATTTGAAAGTTTAAAATCCTATACTGAAATTTAAACAAGCTAATATGCTAAATTACTTGTTGCATCACATATGTCAGAACAAAAGCCTACCTAAATCCACCATATGCTTGATCTTCTATCAAGAAACAATTACACCCTCTAATTTTGATTTTATTTTTATTTTTTTTGTTATATTAAACTCTATAGGCCTTCTCCTGCGGTCTGTAAGCAAAACTCCCTGTGAAGTCAAAGCGAGTTTCGTTTAAGGACCAAAGAATTAGGCCCTAAATTAGTAACAAAAGCCAGTTACAATCTAATATATATTTCTTATGACCTAAATTCTCCCCTGCAAGTGGGCATTCATGAATTGTAACAAAGTTTAGCCTCATATCTCAGCTGAAACAGAGACATCCGACTACCCTTGTCTGTTTTCTGGAAGGAAAAACAAAACAAAACAAAAAACACTCTGGCCATGGCACCTGTGATAGCAACTACAAGAACACTAGTACAGACAAGATGGTACACGGAGAGTTTAAAGCCACTAGTTCATTTAAGAGACGCTCACTGCAAAGATCTGCACTCCAAACACTGGCAGTTGCCTGCAGCTTTGTCTGCATTAGCACTCTGACCATCACTACAACACATACAACAGAACTAATAGAACACTCATCAGAACCATAGAGTAGAGAGCCTAAAATGTGGTTGAGAGTTCAAGTCTGAGTCTAACCTAGAGAAAAACAATCATTTAACCCTAGAAAAAGATGCAGAAACAATATTGATGGTCACAAAATTGCAGTAAGATTAGGTAGAATAACTAGACCGTGTCCGAACAAAGATTTTCAGGGGTTTGTAAAAAACAGAAATCTGCAGCCAAAGTAGTACTTGATTTAAACACTTCTTTAGAGCACAGTTACATAGTAAGAATCACAAACTATGTGGAAGATTATGATCAATCCTCTGGATTAACACTAGTATAACATCAGAATCTGACCCAGAAAGACGACTCCATGCATACACCTGCTATAAAAATATCAGATTATCTAAACATTAAGTTCATTAGTTCACATAAAAGTCATTTTCCCCATGTTGTGGTCCTCCTGTCAAGACGAAAGTCAATTTTCATTTGATATTAGAAATTTACTTGACTGAATTTATATTAAGAGCCTTTTAAAATAGCTGTCCCAACCCCACTATATAGCATGGGGGACAGAGGGAAGTTAACAGTACAGGAAACATACCTGATGATAAACAGGAACTTAGTAACAAGTATTTGAAGTATTGGTTTCTACTCTGAAAAGTGATTCTAAAAAACAAAAAAACCACCACCTACTTGGTATTCCATATCAAAATGTGTTAATCTTAAATTGATTTTATATTTTTAGTTTATTTAAGTCATGTAAGTACCAGACCTGTAAACTCAGCCTAGGCCCAGAGTTAAGCCAATTCTTTCCTTTTCACATATCACCACAGAGATTCTTCAAGTCAAGTGATATTGCACACGGGTAACTGACAGCATTACTGGAGGTGCAGAATCTTTATTACTGGTAGTAATTTGCAATAAGCTGCCCACTGCCCAGGTTGACTTTGTGGGGATAGCAGTGAAGAAAAGAAGATGACTTTTTACTTTAAAGCAGAGTGAATTTGATATAGAAGCAGTGACTTTCAAAACACAGAACCCCATGGTCCCATTTTTGTAGTTATTTTCAGTGTAATTAAACCTAAATTTCTACAGTGAGAAATAACTAGAGGACTGCATGAAAAATAAAGTCAAGTTTATTTTGTGTGTTTCAGTTTTATGGGACTATTTAAGAAGGTACAGTGTCAAGTCATCTGGTATAAAACAAAAATTCACAATACAGCCTGCATACAATTTAAAAACGTTTATGCTTTAAAACCTACTGCAGCACATACAGTAATGAAAGTCTTCTTACAATCCTGATGTGCGCACAGGCACATGATTACAAGAACTGAGCCTCTGCCTGCTGGAAGCAGCTTATACTGAATTTCAGGTCTTGAACTCTTCTGGCAGCTACTTGGTTGTGTTGAGAGCTGGGTAGGACAAAGAAAGGGAAGAGAGCAAGTGACCATTTGGCAGAGCACCTTCCCTCGCAACTCCTTCTGTTGAAGATTTTTGTCTGGCATACTGAGGAAAGGGTGGAGGAGGAAGAGAAGAGGTTTGTAGGGAACTTACACCTTAATACGTATGAATATGGATCCAGGTGGTGTGTTTGGGAAGGAGGGGAACGCTAAGCTGTAATGCTAGTACTTCAGTGGGAAAGTGAAAACTTGGCAGCTAGGGATTTGGGGAGGAGGGGAACAGGGGGAAGGGCACAGACAGTATGGGCAAGGTGTTATTGGCCATCCAACATCTTGACAGATGAAAGGTGTGTGTCGCAATGGAATGGGGGGAAAAAAAGAGCCTGATGCACGAGCAGCAAACCTTCCCACAGTGGCTATAGGTGCACTCGCCAGATGGAGGTTGAAACATACTCTGCTTCCTGGCTCAACTGCAGGCCTCAGCCTGGGCTCTCTGATGGCGCTCCATGGCGACTCCCCCAGCATTAACCCGGCTTCTCCAAACTGAGTGATTGTGGACAGGATTCTCCCAGTTGACAGTGGGAATGCTGAATTTCTTGAGAGAGAGATTGCTTGACCCTTGTCACTGTATTGGAGCTTTGGCCTTCCTCTGCATTGCGGGCGCTTCTTAAGTGGCCATAGAGCACAGCCTTCTGCAGATGATCTTGAGGCATGAGCTCAATGTGTCCCAAACAGCGAAGCCTGTGAACATTGGGGAGGGATAGCTTAGTGGTTTGAGCATTGGCCTGCTAAACCCAGGGTTGTGAGTTCAATCCTTGAGGGGGCCACCTAGGGATCTGGGGCAAAATCAGTACTTGGTCCTGCTAGTGAAGGCAGGGGGCTGGACTAGATGACCTTTCAGGGTCCCTTCCAGTTCTATGAGATAGGTATATCTCCATCCAGCATAGACTGTAGACTGGTTATCTGTGATCCATTGGTCCCAAGTAATTCCAAAGATTTTTCTAAGACAGCAGAGATGGAAACTGTTCAATCTCTGATCCTGCTTGGAATACATAACCCAGCTCTCACGATCATAAAGTAAGGTACTAAAGACATAAACCTGATAGATAGAAACCTGTGTGTTCAGGGTTAGCAACTTGTTATTCCAAAAACGTGAGGCAAGTTTGCAGATTCTAGCATCACGTTCCCTATCAAAGTTAAGTGAGCTGCTAAGAATTGAACCAAAATAGTAAAAAGGATCCACATTATCCAGAGCTTCATTATTGACATAGATTTTAGGTGGAATGTTGGTACCTTGTGATGTAACTGTTTTCTTGATAGTGATTGCCATGCCAAATTTGGTACATGCATCAGATAATTCATCAGGTGAATTAGAGACAAATGCAGCAGTATGTGGGAAAAGCAGATCCTTTATAACAAGCTGGGTGACATGCCTTCTGCTCTGGAATCATCTGATGTTAAACAAGCTGCTATCCAGCCTCGATTCAATTAGTACGCCAGATTAGCTTCTTCTCAAGTACGCCTTTAGAAATTATCAAAGCCGGTGGGTGCGAAGATGCAGCGTTGCTTCATACCAGTATCAATACGAACCTCGGGTGATGTTTCATTTTCATACTGGATCCACTGCTTGTGGAACTCCTTGACTAGGGAGAGAACCTTTTGTGGACAACAAGGAGTCCGGTGGCACCTTTTGTGGACAGCCAATTCTCAACAGGATCTTACAGATGCCATTCCTGCTAACCGTGTTGAAGGTATTTTGTAGGTCAATGAATTCTACATAGAGAGGTGCCTGTTTATGACTTTTTTCTTGCAACAAGAGCAAGGTGTTATAACATAACTAATATGGGGAATAAACAGGAAAATCTGGGCGTATTAGTACTAAGCTAAATTATGACTTAATTGGCACTGAGATATGGTGGGATAAATCTCAGACTGGAATATTTGTATAGAGGGGTATAGCTTGTTCAAGAAGAACAGGGAGGGGGGAAAAGGAAGGAGATGTTGTACATAGTGCATCAAGAATATATGAGAGAGAGAGAGAGAGAGAGAGAGAGAGAGAGAGAGAGAGAGAGAGTGTGTGTGTGTGTGTGTGTGTGTGTGTGAGAGTGTGTCAGACCCAGACCAGTGGGGTACAGGAGTCTGGTAGAGGGCAAATATACTGGTCACTGGATGAGTAGTTTTCTGTTCCCTGAGTGACCAGAGCAGGGGCTGCACTAGAGTAATCAGGAAGCTGCTAGAATCAATTAAGGCAGGCTAATCAGGGCACCTGGGTTTTAAAAGGAGCTCACTTCAGTTTGTGGTGCGAGTGTGAGGAGCTGGGAGCAAGAGGCGCAAGGAGCTGAGAGTGAGAAGGTGTGCTGCTGGAGTACTGAGGAGCACAAGCGTTATCAGACACCAGGAGGAAGGTCCTGTGGTGAGAATAAGGAAGGTGTTTGGAGGAGGCCATGGGGAAGTAGCCCAGGGAGTTGTAGCTGTCATGCAGCTGTTACAGGAGGCACTATAGACAGCTGCAGTCCACAGGGCCCTGGGCTGGAACCCGGAGTAGAGGGCGGGCCCGGGTTCCCCCAAAACCTCCCAATTGACCTGGACCGTGGGTTTTTCCAGACGGGAAACCCACATGGTGAATCTCTGAGGCAAGAAAATCCACCAATAAGCACAGGACCCACCAAGATAGGAGGAGGAACTTTATATATATAATCACACACACACTTTGAGGCCTAGAAGGAGGTGAGAGGCAGACCAGTTGAAAGTTTCTGGATGAACACAGAAGGGGAAAAAATAGGGGTGACATCCACCAAATCAGGATGAGGCATTTCTAGAACAAACAGAACTATCCAAAACACAAGAACTGGTAGCAATGAGGGACCTAAACTACCCAGACATCAGTTGGAAAAGTAATATAGCAGAGCACAACATTTCCAATAATTCTTGGAATATATTGGGGACAATTTGTTTCAGAAAGTGGAGGGAGTAACTAGGAGGACAGCCATTTTAAACTTGATTCTGCCTAACAGGGAGGAACTGGTTGTGAATCTAAAAGTGGAAGGCAATTTGGGTGAAAGGGATCATGAAATGATGTCATGATCCTAAGGAAAGGAAGGAGTGATGGCAACAGAATAAGGAAAATGGACTTCAAAAATGCAAACAAACCCAGAAAACAGGTAGAGAAGGTCCCTTGGGAAGAAAATCGAAGAGGTAAAGGACATCAGAACTAGGAGAGATGGCAGTTTCTCAAGGAGACAATATTAAAAAGGCACAACCACGAACCATCCAGTGTGAAGGAAATATAGGAAGAATATTAAGAGGCCAATACAGCTCCAGCAGGAGCTCTTTAATTACCTGGAAAATTAAAAAACAAAATCCTATGGGGAAAAAAAAAAAAAAAAAAAAGAGAAACATGAAGAAATGGGTAAGGAGAAGTACAAAAGAATAGCACAAATATGGAAGGACCAACAACAACAACAAAAAAAACACCAAAACAAAAAACAGAGGTATAAAAGGAGTTAAACCTAACAATGAACATTAAAGGCAATATGAAGAGGTTATTTTAAATACAACAGGAGCAACAGAAAGATGAAAGAAAAAGTGTTGGTCCTCTACTTAGTGGGGAAGGTGAGCTAATAACTGAGGACATTAACAAGGCTGAGGTGTTTAATGCCTATGTTGCTACAAGTTTCATTAAAATAGTTTAATGATGACCAGATACTCAACACAATTAATATTATCAAAGAGGAAAGGAACACAAAAGCCAAAATAGGGGAAGAACAAGTTAAAAAATATTTTGAAAGAGATAGATGTATTCAACTTGGCAGGGCCTGATGAAATTCATCCTAGCATACCTCAGGAACTAGCTGAAGCAATCTTGGAACAGTTAGCAATTATCTTTGAGAACTCAGAGGATGGGTGAGGTCCCAGGAGACTGGAAAAGAACATACATAATACCTACCCATCTTTAAAAAGGGGAACACAGGATCTGGGGAATTATACACCACTCAGCCTAACTTCGATACCTGGATAGATACTGGAACAAGCCATTAGACAATCAATTTGTAAGCAACTAAAGAAGAAAAGGGTTAAGGAATAGCCAGCATGGATTTGTCAAAAATAAATCATGCCAAACCAACCTAGATTTCTTTGACATGGTTACTGGACAAGTAGTGGGGGGAAGCAATAGACATTATATATAGATATCTATAAATAGAGATCTACATCTTGATTTTACTAAGACAGTCCCACATTACATTTGCGGAAGCAAGCTACGGAAATGTGGTCTAGAGGAAATTATAAAGGTGGGTGCAAAACTGATTGAGTACAGTCTTTCAAAGAGTAGTAATCAATGGTTCACTGTCAAATTGAGGGTGCATATTTAGTGGGGTCCTGCAGAAGTCAGTCACCTTTTCCATAACTGGCGTTTGAGAGGTGTTGCTCATGTCCATTCCATATTAGGTGTGTGTGTGTGCTCACCACATGCAATGGTGCTGGAAGTTTTTCCCTCAGCAGTATCCGTAGGGGACTGGATCTGGCACCCCCTGGAGCTGCACATATAATCCACGGAATAAGGTGCACTGCTGGCTTCCCCCACCCTCAGTTCCTTCCTGCTGGAAACTCCAACACTGGGGAGGGAGGGTGGGTTATGGAATGGACATGAGCAACACATCTTGAACACCAGTTACGGAAAAGGTAACTGTCTTTTCTTTTTCAAGTGCTTGCTCATGTCCATTCTATATTAGGTGACTCCCAACCAGTACCCTTGGAGGTGGGTAGGAGTTCACAGATATGTATATTGCAACACAGCTCTGCCGAACCCAGCATCGTCTCTGGCGTGCTGAGTGATGGCGTAGAGCACCGTGAACGTGTGAACTTAAGCCCACATTGTGGCTCTGCAAATGTCCTGGATAGGGACGTGCGCCACAAAGGCCACCAAGGACACCTGAGCTGTGGTTGAATGGATCCTCATGATCAGCGGGACCTGTACCAGCTCGTAACAGGTCTGGATGCAGGAGGTGATCCAGTTGGAAATCCTCTGCGAGGACACCAGAAGACCCTTTATCCTGTCTGCTGTCACGATGAAGAGCTGGGTCGACCTCCGGAAGGGCTTGGTACGCTCCAGGTAAAACGCCAGGGTGCGTCTGATGTCCAGGGCATGCAGCCTCCTCTCCTCAGTGGTGTGCAGCTTGGGACAAAACACAGGGAGGAAGATGTCCTGGTTAATGTGGAAGGAAGACACCACCTTTGGCAGAAAAGCTGGATGGGGTCACAGTTGAACTTTGTCCTTTTAGAACACCGTATACGGTGGCTCCGATGTCAGGACTTTAAGCTCCAACACTCATCTTGCGGATGTTATCGCCATGAGGAATGTGACCTTCCATGACAGGTGGGAGAGGGCGCAGGAGCCCATAGGCTCAAAGGATGGGCCCGTGAGCCTAGAAAGAACCAAGTTAAGGTCCCACTGTGGGACAGGAGCCCGGGCCGGCGGGATGAGCCTCTCAGGAATCGGACCGACATGTCATGTGAAAACACTCTGACCTTGGATCAGCAGGTGAAAAGTGGAGATAGCTGCAAGGTGTACTTTGATGGAAGAGTGTGCCAGCCCCTGGTTCTTAAGATGGAGCAGGTAATCGAAGAAAGACTGTAAAGAGGAGCGTGTTGGAGAGACGCTATGCTCAGGGGCCCAGTGGGAGAACCTCATCCATTTGGCCAGGTAGGTTGCTCTAGTGGAAGGCTTCCTGCTTTCCAATAAGATTTGCTGGACCTCGTTAGAGCAGGCCTGCTCCTCCAAATTCAACCATGCAGCATCCACGCCGTGAGGTGGAGGGGGTGAGGTTGGGGTGTAGGAGATACCCATGATCCTGTGAGGGCAGAACCAGTTGGTTGGGAAGGGGCCAGGAGCAGCCACCGCCAGGTCCATCAGTGTGCTGAAACAATTTTTGCACGGCCACGCCAGAGTGACCATAACAACTTTGGCTTTGTCACTTTTGACCTTTGACAGAACTCTGCTGACGAGCGGGATCAGTGGGAACGTGTACATCAGACCCCCAACCATGACAGGGGAAAGGTGTCAGAGAGGGAGTCTTTGCCCAGACCTTGTAGGGAACAGACGCAATGATATTTCCTTTTCGGTCTAGTGGTGAACAGTCCACTTGGGGAGTTCCCCACCTCTGAAAGAGGGGCCAGGCTACCTCTGGATGTAGCAACCACTTGTGGTGAGAGGAAAAGGATCTGCCGAGGCGATCTGCCAGAGTGTTCCTGATGCCGGGGAGGTGACAGGCCTCCAGGTGGATCGTGTGGTCGATGTAGAAATCCCACAGTCGGAGTGCCTCTTGGCAGAGGGCCGACGAGTATGCCCTCCCTACCCCCGCCTGTTGACGTAGAACATCAAGGCAGTATTGTCAGTCAGTCACTTTCACCACCTTGCCTGCCAGGTGCAGTACAAAGCCAAGCGTACCGCTCTGAGCTCCTTGACGTTTATGTGCAACGTCATCTCAAGGGACCACATGTCCTGGGTCTGGAGGTCGCCAAGATGTGCTCCCCAGCCGAGGTCCGAGGCTTCCGATGTCACTCAATCACCCTGGGGTCGGTCCACCATTGTAGCGAGGTAAGTATCGTCAGTGGGATGGTAACCACCTTTTCCAGGTAATCTCTGGACTGGTGATAGACCATTGCCAGCCATATCCTGAGCCTGGCATGGCAGACGACATACGTACATGCTGCCATGAGGCCCAGCAGGTGCAAGCAAACCCTAGCCGTTGTCAGGAGGAACATGGAGACTCGTCTGGAACCTCTCCTGTGGTAGAAACACTCTGGCGCAAGGGGAGTCAAGCACTGCTCCGATGAACTCTATCCTCTGCACCGGAACGAACGTCGACTTTTTGTCGTTTACCAGCAGGCCCAGGGATTACCACATGGCCTGCAGCACCGTAACATCCCTCTGAACGTGGGACCTGGAGCAGCCTTTGACGAACCAGGTACAGATAGATCTGGATACCTTGACGTCTGAGGTAAGCAGCTACCACCAACATACACTTGGTGAACACCCTTGGTGCTGTCGTGAGGCCGAATGGGAGGACCGTGAACTGAAAGTGGTCGGGACCCACCGTGAAACATAGGAAGCGTCTGTGACCTTGAAAGATCACTATGTGGAAATATGCATCCTTCAAGTCAAGGGCAACATACCAGTCTCTTGGATCCAGGGAGGGGATAACGAAGGCCAGGGAGACCAACTTCTTTAGGTATTTGTTGAGGTCTCAGATCCAGGATGGGCTGTAGACCACCCTTGGCCTTTGGGATTAACAAGTACTGGGAATAGAACCCCTTGTTCCTGTACTCACAAGGAACCTTTTTCACCGCACCCAGCTGCGGCAACCCTTCTACCTCCTGTGTGAGAAAACTCTCGTGAGAGGGGTCTGTGACGGGCTGGACCCCTTGGGAAGCCACCTGATGCGCTGAGATACCACTGAGTCTACCTGTTCTGCAGCATGGGCCCCCTTTAACCTGTCCTGCTGAGGCAGGCTATTAAAGCCTTCTCTAACACACACACACACCCTTGAATATCTGCTCTGGGAAGACTCAGTTTAAGGGACTTGCTCCAGCACTCAGATGTCCACCGAGATATACTATGAAATTTGCCCCTTCCCTCAATGTGAAGAGAGGTGTGCACACTTCCCCCCCGGTTAGAAATTATAGAAACTGGGATTAAAAAACGAAACAAATTTTATTAACTATAAAAGGCAGATTTTAAGTGGTAAAAGGGGTAACAAACAGAACAAAGCAGATTACTAAGCAAATGAAATCAAACATGGAAACTAGGCTAGTTTCACTAAAGAAATTTGTTACAAATCTTATTTCTTCCCCTAGATATTGCTGCAGGCAGGTTGCAAAGTTTCTGTGGTTCAGAGTTCCAGTTATATTCCTTTTCAGTCTGGAATCCCCCCTTGCTTTCAGTCTTTCTTCTTGGGCAGACCAGCCATGGAGAGGAGGAGTCCTGTTTGCCTTTCTCCCCACCCTTAAATAGGATTTACATAAGGCGGGAATCCTGTGTTTCCCAACCTTGACCCCCCCCTTCCCTTCCAGTAGAAAGTCCCAGGTAATGTTTTAGTATCAGGTGACAAGATCACCTGACTCTGTAGGATCACAGCATCCATGAGTCAGTTGCAGTAAGAAGTGTCCACAGGAAGGCCAAGCTTTTCACAGTCCATTATCCTTGCTGATGGGCCATCAGCCCTGTCTGGCTTTTCCATTGTTGTACCTGAAGTGTTAGCAGTGGGCGTCACACAAGGTAGCATAGTTGAAATACAGATACAGGAGTCAATAAACCTAACTTCAGATACAGAAATGATACAGCCATACAAATTGGATAATCGCCTTCAGTAAATCACAACCTTCCCAATGATCTCAAATGAGCCATCTTGCATAAAGTATATCTCAGTTATGTCATATTCGTATCATAAGCATATTTTCATGAAGACTATGGAATGACACGTTACAGGGTCCCTAAAGAGGAACAAGAAGGGGGATGAGAGGCAGGTAGAAAGAAACTGGAAGGTGTAACCCCATGCCACAGTATTGAGGACCCAGTGATCCAAAGTTATAGTGGCCCATGCAGGGAGGAAAAAAAGAAAGGTGGTTGGAAAACAGGAAAGATGGATCTGTGGTATAGTCTGATAGGTCGCCCTCGAGCACACCCTCAAAACGCTCACTTGCCCCCCGCTTATTGCGGGTCAAGCCCAATTGGGCAGAGGGTGAAGGTGGGTGGCTTGGGCGGTGCAGGCAGCACTTGAAAACTATAAAAAGAGTAGGGGCTACAGAGTAGCAGCCGTGTTAGTCTGTATCCGCAAAAATAACAGGAGTACTTGTGGCACCTTAGAGACTAACAAATTTATTAGAGCATAAGCTTTCGTGGGCTACAACCCACTTCTTTGGATGCATATAGAGTGAACCATATATTGAGGAGATATATATACACACACATACAGAGAGCATGAACAGGTGGGAGTTGTCTTACCAACTCTGAGAGGCCAATTAAGTAAAAAAAAAAAAAAAAAAAACTTTTGAAGTGATAATCAAGATGGCTCAGTACAGACAGTTTGATAAGAAGCAAGTGTGAAAATACTTACAAGGGGAGATAGATTCAATGTTTGTAATGGCTCAGCCATTCCCAATCCCTATTTAGCCCTGAGTTGATTGTGTCTAGTTTGCATATCAATTCCAGCTCAGCAGTCTCTCGTTGGAGTCTGTTTTTGAAGTTTTTCTGTTTTAAGATAGCCACCCGCAGGTCTGTCAAAGAATGGCCAGACAGGTTAAAGTGTTCTCCCACTGGTTTTTGCGTATTATGATTCCTGATGTCAGATTTGTGTCCATTAATTCTTTTGCGTAGAGACTGTCCGGTTTGGCCAATGTACATGGCAGAGGGGCATTGCTGGCACATGATGGCATATATCACATTGGTAGATGTGCAGGTGAACGAGCCACTGATGGTATGGCTGATGTGATTAGGCCCTATGATGGTGTCACTTGAATAGATATGTGGACAGAGTTGGCATCGGGCTTTGTTACAAGGATAGGTTCCTGGGTCAGTGTTTTTGTTCAGTGAGGTGTGGTTGCTGGTGAGTATTTGCTTTAGGTTGGGGGGTTGTCTGTAAGCGAGGACAGGTCTTGGGAGACCTGACTAGTGACAGCTGACTAGTGACTCCATTCAACCGATTGGTCGTGGGATCGGTGCCGAGGCAATGAGGACACGAAGGGTCGGTCTCTAGAGTCATGCCGGGGGCTCGTGCCGCCACAGATCTGCACCAGTTTACCAGCAAGCCGTACCTCGAATCCAGCTGTTGGTGCCCCGGGTCCAGAGACTGAAGAGTGCTTCTCTGAGCCTGCCTCCCTACTTCTGAGGCATGATGGCTCCATGCGAGCGAGCACTGGCAGGATGTCCCCTGCGATGGGGAGTGGTACCGCTGAGGCGCGGACATGCGGTACGGTCCCAAGGTGGGTTTACCCCTGGACTTGGGTACTGCTGGAGTCAGTGTGGGCGGCACTGGTAGTGTCAGGATCTCCTGCGCTGCCTGCAGGGCCTTAGGTATTGACGGGACTTCTAGCTGTCGGAAGCCCTCACTGCTGTCCGGTGTGGCGGGCATAGTATGGGAGGAGTTAGTCTGCTAGACTTGAGCTGGGGCTCGACTCCCTTACGGAGGTGTTGAGCCACCCAGCATGGGTCTTGGTTCTCCTCCGGCCCTCTCCTTTCCCTTACGGCAAGTGGGAGATCTTCCTCTCATGGTCCTCTTGGGCTTCTTGGCCAGTGGATCGGTGCCGGCTCATAGATGGTGCCAGCAGGGCACTCCACACCGATGCCGCGGTGCTCGGGGCCAAGTCAGACCTCTGCTCCGGTGCTGGGGTCAGCGCTGACTCCATCAGGAATGCCCTGAGACAGATGTGTGTCTACTTTTTTGTTTGGGGTTTGAATGATTTATAGATGTGACACGTGTTGCTTATGTGTCCTTCACCTAGACACCTTAAACAACTAACATGCGGGTCGCTGATGGGCATAGGTCGCTTATAACAATCGCATGGCTTAAAGCCTGGAGACTGGGGCATGCCCTGTCCCTAGGCTGAGTCCCGTCCAGGACCACTAACTAGAACTAACACTAAACTATATACAACTATTTTACAGGAAGACTCGTTTGTGAAACACAGTGAACAAAGAGAAGAGAAAAGTATCAGAAGCAGCAAATGTTCCGGCACCGTCACTGGCGGCAAGAAGGAATGGAGGGTGGAAGGAGCTGTCGGCGCCCCGTATACCGTGGCATGTGTCCAGGGGGCGCCAGAGCCGATCCCCTAGAGATACCACTGAGGAAAAAAAAAAAAAAAAAAAAACTTCCGGCACCGGTGCATGTGGTGAGCAGATACACCTAATATGGAATGGACATGAGCAAGCATTCTAAGAAGTATTCAATGTTTTCATTTACGACTTGGATAGTGGAGTGGAGAGTATGCTTATAATCTCCACACGACACCAAGCTGGGAGGACTGCAAGCACTTTGGAGGACAAGACTAGAATTCAAAATGACTGACAAATTAGAGAATTGGTCTGAAAAAAAATTAACATGATGAAATTCAGTAGAGACAAGTGCAAAGCATTTCACTTAAGAAGGAAAACAAATATACAAAAACTCAAAATGAGGAATAACTGGCTAGGCAGTAGTACTGCCAAAAAAAGTCTGGGTGTTATAGTGGATCACAAATAGAATGAGTCAGTGTGCTGCAGTTGCGCAAAAAAAAGGGGCAACTATCATTCCTGGGTGTATTAACAGGAGTGTTGTACATAAGACACAGGAGGTAATGGTTCTGCTGTGTTTGGCATTGGTGAGGCCTCAGCTGGAGTTCTGTGACCAATTCTGCATGCCACACTTTAGGAAAGATGTGACAAATTGGAGAGAATCCAGAGAAGAGCAGCAAAAGTGACAAAAGGTTTAGAAAATCTGACCTATGAGGAAAGGTTAAAAAAACTTGGGCATGTTTAGTTTTGAGGGAAAAAGAATGGGGGAGGGCCGGGGGTGGGAGGAAGACCAGAGAACAATTTTTAAAATATATTAAGGGCCGTTATAGAAAGAGGATAGTGATCAATTGTTCTCCATGTCCACTGAAGAGAGAACAAGTAGTAAAGGGCTTAATCGAGGTTAGATATTAAGAAAACAACTTTCTAACTACAAGGGTAGTTAAATTCTGGAATAGGCCTCCAAGGCAGGTTGTAGAATCCCCATCATTGGAGGTTAAGGACAGCTGGGACAAAAGCCTGTCAGGAATGGTTTAGGTTTAATTATTACCTAGACAGAACCAAGTTATTTTAATTCATGTCAGTGAATTCATGAGCTTGCATGAAAAGTTATTAGAAGCTGTTCTGGACCATTCTGTTCTGTAAAATGGTTGTTTTGTATTGAAGTATTTATTTTGCTGCAAAAAAAGCTACTTTGGGAGAAAGTTCTCATTCTCTGATCCTGTAGGTCTTCTACAGAATTCCATATTCAAAGAGCACAGTAGCAAATGAGTAGGACATGTCCCTGGATAATAAAAGTGGCTAGCCCAGCATGGGTTTTTTTGTTTTTGTTTTTTTTAAAATGGCTCCAATCCATGCCCCAAAAGTTCTCTACACCAGCTGACACACAGCAAGCTTTCAAAACTTATCACTGCTGAGAAAATGCAGGCCAAAGAGACACTGGGATTTTTTTTTTTTTTTGGCAAAAGTGGGATTTGAATAAGTAACGAACATCTCTAAACCTGCGCTTTCCAAATCTCGCTCTAAAATAAATAAATAAATAAAAACACACACATATATGCAAAGAAATAAGTTGCCCTTTTCAAGTTACTATATGTCTGACAGTCAGCTTGAGAGCTCTTGGAAGACTAGCACAACAGAAGTATACACATTTCTCTTCTGACCAGGAGATGAAGTCTAGTCTATTATTTTTACTGCAGTAGTACCCAGTCATGATCCAGGACCCCACTGTGCTAGGCACTATACAAAAAGAGAACAAAGACTGTGTTGCACCTGAATTTAAGTGCGTATTTATTAACTGAAAAAAAATAAAAATAAAAAAGTTATCAGGATATAAAATTAGAGAGGTTTTGTAAGCCACCTCTTCCTTGGACCTTTTTCATGGGAGTGCGGGGGAGAGGAAAGGGGAGACTCTCCCCTCCCCCGCAAAAAAACCCTCCTTTATCTTATCTTATTTTAAGAACTAGTACATTAAATCCCAGAAAAATCCTTCTTCCACACCAGAAGAATAAAACCAGACTTTGCAGCCTGCTGTATCTGCTACCACATGTTCAACCACAACCATTTTCAGAGATTTAGCATTGCTTCTAATACATAAACATTAGGGCTATCATACCAGGGAAGTGTGATGCAACAATGGCCACAGCCTGTGGTTCTGGAGCCAAGCGTCTGATATATTTTATGGAGTCTGTCAAGTGTCAACATTGGCAGGAAAGTGCTGGGATTCTGGAACAAGTCTCAACTTACTTGGCCTAATTCTTGAATTCCCACAAAGTTTAAAAAAAAAAAAAAAAAAAAGTCAGATTTAGCTCTACAGACACAAGCTGGCTTTGAGATTCAACACAGTCACAAATATTGCTAGAGCCTTTAACATTCTATTTTTATTATATACTATGTTAGACCTCCCTTGGAAGGGGAAGATTCTACCCTTAATCTGAGACTTTCTGCCTCCCCACAAAGTGAGCAGTTTAATGTCCCTTAAAACAAATTCACCTATGCTAGAGAGTGTTCTGACATTAAATTTGCCTATTTTAAAAAAAAAAAAAAAAGGAAAGAAAGAAAGAAAGAAAAAAAGAAAGACTGTATGGCTCTCATTCAGGAGATCTTTAGTAGAGTTCTTAATCCTACACAGAAGATATAGGATATCTATTTTGTTTTAACTTTAAGACACTAATATGAAGAGCAAGAGGCACAGTGGGGGAAAAGAACATTTTAGAGCCAAGCCCCCCAAGCATCTGGAATTCCATCAGCTTTAGGAGGCAGGGAAAGAGGAACAAGAAAAATATACTGCTCTTCCCAATGACCACAAACCTGAAGTAATTTGATCAATTCTGTTCACCTTTGTATTTCTACCAGGCTGACTCCCTTGGCAAACATCTTCAGCAAAGCCTCAGTAAGGTTACTGCTCTTCGCCATTGCACACTGATACTTGCTCTTAAATCACATTTTGCGATTAGCACATGTACATGTGCTAAAGACTTGTGCCCTGAAATTGCACTTCCTCTCTGCAAGCTGTTCCCCAGTGTTAATGCTGTGTTTGCATCATACTATCACTAGGTACCGTTCAACCTATGCCAATTACATGACAGTCAGGGCCGGCCAACAACATTTTGGCACCTGAGGCGGGGAGCTCAAACCATGCCCCCATCCCCCCTCGCTTGGGCCAAAACTTTGAAAGGTCTCAATTCTGCCTTCTTCCTGTTCTACTACTCTCATGGTACTGCTCTGCTACCTACCCCAATAAAGGAGAACAACTTAAAATGCCTTGTTCAAAAATTTTAAGTAACACAACTTTCAAACGCCTGAACAGCAAATGTAACTTTTCTTGCCTGCATAGTAAACATTGGCATTTTTATCTGTTTGAATAATCAAAGTGATGCTTTCCGTGCCTTCTTGGTTGCAAAGATTTGAACTGCTTCCTGAAGGTCCACAGTCTGGGCCAGCTCATGCTCTATTGAGATGGTTGCAAGGCCGACCGGTCTCGCCTGTGTTATTGTGGAGCGTAGATGTGTTTTTATTAGCTTCAGGTTGGGGAAGCTGCATTCTCCACTGGCAACTGTTACAGGAAGTGTTAGAAGTATGCGCAGAGCAACAAAAGCATTTGGAAAAAGAGGGTGGTCATCTTATTTGTGCACATATATTCCAGAACAGCCTTTGGAGTTGATCCTGCTGAAATGGATCTTGAAAGGGCTTTCAGTTCATCACCTAAATCACTCGCATCAATATCACGCATGTCATCATGTGTCAACACTGTCTCGTGCCCTGCATTGCTGGTGTAGGTCTTCTTCAGGTATAGTGAGGAGTCTTGGAATATCATACAACATCCCAAATATACTGCGGTGTTCCTTGAGCTGCATGAAATGTTCAGCTGACAACCAGGTGCTAGATTGTGCAATACAAAAGAATTTAACTTTGAATTGTTGTTTGGGGTCTCTTATGGGATTATCCCATGCCTCGTAATCAAAATGTCGTCTTCTTTGGTGACTCTTGTATTCTTGAATGGGTGGGAAAATAGCTTTAGTGTGAAGTTCCTCTGCCAACTTCTGTGCACTCTTCAGAACCTTTTGAAATCCCTCATCTGACTGGTAAGACTGTAGGCATGACTTTGCTTTGTCCAGTTGTTCCGTTGCTCCAGATATATCAAAGTCAATACCTTGGAGTCTCTTACTTACAACATTTATTTCAAACAGTATGTCATGCCACAACACTAAGCCACACAGAAATTTGAAGTTGTGTATGTTTCTGGTGATTCCATTTCCCTCTGCCACTGTTCTCCCACAAATAGTTCCTGTCATAGCATTATCCTCCATAATAGCAACTATGGCATCATCTATCTTCCCAATTTGGTGTTTGATAGGCTTTATTGCCTCCACTTGACTTTCCCATCGTGTGGCACTCAGTGGTTTCAGTGTCAGAGGGGATGTTCCCAGACGTTGCTTCAAAATTTGCCATCGGTGAGTTGATGCAGAGAAAAATACATAGATGCTTTGAATTGCATTAAAAAATTCAACAGCCTCACTAGAAGCTGATGCTGCACCACTGACCACCATGTTCAATGAATGAGAACTGCATGGGACCAAAAAAAGCTCGAAGGTTTAACTCTCGGATCCGTGTCTGCACTCCTCTGTTCTTTCCTCTCATGTTGGCACCATTATTGTAGCCCTGAGCTCTCATGTCAGCTATCGCAATTCCTGTATCTTCCAGCTTTTTAAGAAGCACGTTTGTCATACCAGCTCCTATAATATCACCAATGTCAATAAATTCTAGAAAATGCTCCAACAGTCACCATTGCAGGAACATTTTCACTAGGTTCTGTTGTTGTTACAAAAATGCACCATTAAAGTAATTTGTTCCATATGGCTGATGTCAGGTGTGCAGTCCAGAATAACAGAGTAATATCTTGCTGACTGCAGATCTGCCACAATCTTCTGTTTGACTTTTGTTGCCAGTAACTGTATGATCTCATTTTGAATGGTTTTTCCAAGATAGTGGTGTGATTACATTTCTTGGGTGGTGACTCTTCTTAGATGTTCCTGGAGTACAGCATCAAACTCAGCCATCAGCTCCACAATTTTAAGGAAGTTTCCATTGTTTGGCACATACAGCTGATCTGAAGCGCCACACAGTGCTAGGTTTTGGGTAGTAAGCACTCTCAATGGCAATGAGCCTTTTCAGAACATTTTGCCAGTAAAGAGAGACTGATGCAATCTTCTCTTGATGCTGATCATCTATGGTGGCCTTTAACCTTAGTCTCATGTCAAGCTCTTTCCACCTATGGAATGCTCTCTGGTGATTTGCTGCCTTCTCATAGCATGCCAGATTTCTAGCCAGATTTTTCCAGTCCTTTGTTCCTGTAGAACCCAATGTGGCTGGAACATTAAAATTGGAAGAGTTTGCAACAAAAACAGTATGCAGCATTCTGGGTTTTTGAGTACATAACCCATGGCCTCTCTATTTTGTCACCGTAGGGGATTTCACACCAGTAATGTGTCAGATGGAAACTTCTGTTTTCATTGTCTTTGGGGAACATGAAGTTTTTCACTTGCTGTGGCCCATGCAGTACAAGCAAGTCCCTCAGGCTACTGCTCAAGTGGGTCCACAGTCCTGGATCATCTAGACTTAAGGAACTAAACTCAGCAGCAGCAGCAGCTGCTTCTTGCGCCTCCTCCACACTCTTCTCTGATCTACACTTTTCTTCAGGAATGTGCATGGTTATGTCCATTTGAGATGGAGATATGGATGCTGCAGGAGCTGCCAGGTCACCTGCTCTCTGACTAACTGGAATAGCAGGCATCTCCTCACTGCTCACATCCTCACTGGGGCCGGAAGGCTCACCGTGAACATTGGTGTCTATATCTCAGGAGAGCTCCTTCCTGCTTCGATAGAAAAGCTTCCTTTCTTTTTCTGAATGCTGCCCCAGAGGGGAGTTTTCTTCTTTCACTCATGACTGCTGTTCTGTGCCAGCTATAGTGGCTCTCACTCAATTGAAGGGGACAAATAAGCAGGCTGGTAGCAGGGTCCTCTCACCTTTTCTCCTGCTTGTCAGTTAAGTCTCATGTGCCCTCCTTCCTCCAGCACAGCACTCCATCATCTCTGTGCATCTAGAGCAGAGAGAATACATATGCACCAGCAGCAGACACAAATTTTCTACACCCTGGGTCCTAGTGGTGCCCCCGCCCCCAGTCTGGCACCTGAGGCGGCCACCTCAGTTCGCCTCATGGTAAGGCCAGCCCTGATTACAGTCCTGACCTGACACTGAATAAGCTGGATATAGATAAGGAAGTGAACTGCAGCTGTTCGTTATCTGTTCATTCTTTCCCTCAGTCTACCAGCTGTACCAGGCAGCCTAGAAATCTGTACCAGCCATAATGCAGTCAAACTTTAGGCCAAGTGAGAAAAATGCTTAGCAATCATTTGGAGGGTGTTCTGGTTTCATACACTTGAAAAAACTACAATGACTTTTGTTCATGTTGGTTTTACACAGACAGCAATTTTGTGGAAAACTTGTCTCAGATGAACACATCACAGCAGACTCTAGACATTCAAAATAGCATAGTGTATTCCAGCAGGAATTCTGAATGAGACTTTGTTATCTGTTTCCTCTGAAGTTAGCCTCTCAGGAGAGGCTAAGTACTGGTTCTTTAGTCAATGTGCCCTCTATCAACATTGTTTTCCTGAAGAAGCTAGCAATTTGATCTTGTGTTATTTTAAACTCATTCACCATGTGTTCTTTACTTGTTTCTCTGGAATTACTATAAGTGCTACCGTGCTTACCAGGAAAACAAAAGTTTGATTTTATTTTTCTATCTTTAGCAGTATTCATGATTCTTCCATAGGGATCACACTTGTTTACATTTTATCTAGATGTAACCTTCATTCACCATAACAGTATAGCCAGTATGTCAGTTGAACACAACAAAAAAATAGTTTCACCTTAAGTCATGAAAGAATTCAAGCCATCAATCAACTACAGTAAAATGTAACTCCAATTCAGCATGGAATTAGTACTGACTGGTATGCTATTGTTTTATTCACAAGATAAATATTTTGAAGTCACACTACAAATGTCATCTAGTTTCTTTCTAAATTGTTAGACAACTTATATCCTGTAAGTTTGTATCAAACCCTTTATCTAGCACACACAAATTACACATGTATGAAAAGAATTCTATATTAAGAATAAAAGTGGTACCGGGATTTTACCAATGAGTTTCATGAAGAGTTCAATCTGAAAAGTAATCACCCATGCACCAAGGGGGGGAGGGGGGAGAGAAGAGGAGAGCAACATGCAATAGGAAACATGCCATCTACCACTTTCTCCTGAACTCTACACAATTTTTTGATTACAGGGAACCCCAAAAAGCTAGCCCACATATAGACAAAACTCCATCAACAGCAGTGGCTCAATGAGTAAGGGAGGTAAAATGCTACAAAAGGTACTGAAGTTGGGGAAAGGACAGTAGTGCTATAGGAAGAAAGGACACCACCAACAGGCAGCAAGTTAGTAGGAAAGGTAGCCAGAAGTGTAGCAGACTGTAAACAGAGTTTACCCTCTTCTCATTTGAGGCATATGGCGTTTAGGTTAGGTTAGGTTAGTTTACCCACTTTTTTAAAGCCATTAAATCACTAGGTAGATTGTGAAGACATCACAGTGAGGAAAGAAAAGTAAAAAGGAAGACATTTAAGTTTGTGACTAAGCTGTACTTAAGCTTCCCTTTGGAGACAGAGCCACAAGTAACAAACAAACAAACAAACAAACAAAAACAAAAAAAAAACCACACACCGAACACCACACACACCCAGGTTTTTTGACAGACATCGGTATTAACTAAACCTACTTCCACATTCCCATTCATGTATTTATGTTAATAATGAAGACCCTGGATGGAGCTTTGGTTACAGTGATGTCAATTTAGACACATGTACAGTACAAGTACTAAAATTTAGCTCAAAGAACAACAGAACTTAGGAGTTCTCTGTATACTAATAAACTGACTTTATTAAAGCTAAGTTGTTTATTGTGTGTCTTAGTCCACAAAGACAGGACCAAGTTATGCTGAACCCTGTGCTTTAACATATTTTAGTAGTAAAGAAGGGCCTCTAGACATGCAAGAAGCTAAGCATGTTTTCATGAACCATCTGACAGCTCTTGAATGACAAGCCAGTTAACATTCCTTTTCACCAGAAACATTTTTTAGAGGTTTGCTATTTAGTTTTTGGTAAGAGAACAGAGTTCTGAAACATTAAGAGGTAACCAAAGAGCAAGAATATATTACTAGAATAATCCCCCACAGCATAACATTTTTAGCTAAAACAGTGTCTTGTTGGATTTTTTTTTTTTTTTTGTGAGCGATAAAATATTTGAGAGACTTAGCCACATTACATTTAGAGAATGATCATGAACAGTAGGTACCTTTACATTTTTCCTTGTAAAGAGACAATTTGTCACCTAAGCCAGAGTAAATGCAAGTAAAATTAAAAGTATGCAAACCCTCACACAACAGCAGAATGTGTTTTAGGATGCTTCCAGAATCTTTGTTGAAGTGTGTCTTTTCCCCACGTGGGACAGCCTAATATGCTGTCCTGGTAGGAAATCCTTAGCAAAGCTGCTAGCCGCTTTTAGTAGGGGACTATACTTAGCAGTGAACAAAGGCCACATGAGGAAGAAGAGAAATAACTGATCTTCTGCTCCTCTCCTCAACCTACAGGCCCGGGCAGAAGAACCCACCCACTGTGTCGCCTGGAGAAGTGTAGTGTAAGATTGTGAGTGGAGCAGTTGCTCATCCTACATTTTTAGTATAGTGTAGGGTTGCCAACTTTCCAATTTCTGGAAACTGGACAACCCTGCTCCACCCCCTCCCTTGAGGCCCCGCCCCCTCCATCCCCCAAAGTCCTGCCCTTTGCTCATGCCTCTCCCACCCTGCCCTACGCCCATCGTACTCTCCCAACCCCACCAGTAACATGCAGACGGGGGGGAAGCGCTCTCCTCCCAGTGCACCTGCCCCCCTCCCAGCATGTTCAGCCCCTGTCCCCAGCAGCCAGGGCAGAGTGGGGGGTGGCCTGCTGCCGCTACCTCCCACCATTAGGCTCTCTCTCAGGCAGCCCAGCCACCACGCTGGATGGCTGGGCTCTCACGCAGACCCAGAGCGGAGTGGCCAGTGGGAGAAGTGGATGGTCCCATCCCTTCCGTTCCCTGGCATGTTTCCGACTCACTCAGCCAGCCTCTAACCCTGGTAGCCAGACCCAGGCGGGACCAACTACTTCTCCCACCAGCCGCTCCAGGGGAGAGGGAGAGGGACTCCTGCAGGCGACACTGACCAGACACTGTCAGGTGCCGTTTTCAACTAGGCTTTCCGGTGAAAAAACGGACACCTGGCAACCCTAGCGTAATGCTCAAATTCTATTCTTTATAGGTTTTTATACCACCACTTCTCACCCTTGTATTTGAGCACCTTCCCGTAGTGCATTAGGCAACATGATTAACATCTGTCACATATGGTTTCTTCTCATCTTTTCCCCAAAGGGAAAAGCATGTAGAGGGGAGTGTCTTGTTTTGGTAGTTTTTAAATATACCTTTTCCTAGGTGTATATGTTAGAAGAGGCAAGGTCAAAGAAACGTGCCTTGCACTTGGAGCAGAAAGCGGTGAGGTTTGTGATGGTTCTTAGTGCCTGGGGGAGTTCATTCCATGGTCTTGGACGCCCCCCCCCCCGAGACGGATCGGTCTTCATTCACTGGAACTTTACACCAGAAATGCTACCCACAGCATACATTTAGTGCAGGAAGTAGATGAAGGGAGCATGGGAAGAAGCAGCCAGAGGAAGTGATAAGGGGAGGAGGAACAAAGAGAATGAGCTTGGCAAGGCCATGGTTGGGAACCAGGTCACAGAACTGGGGAAGAGGAGACCAAAAAAGTTTTCTTCTGTCCCAGAGACTCTCTCCGATCAGGTCAGGCAAAAAGTCCTGCCTCCACTAAAGCTAGTTCAGGAAGTCTGCAGTGTTGGTCCCAGGATAGTAGAGACAAGGTGGGTGAGGAAATATCTTTGATTGGCTCAATGAAAGATATTACCACAACCAGCTGGTCTCTAGTTCAGGAAGTGACAGGAGTGATAAGGGTGGACTAAAACACCATAGCGAAGGAAAAAGCCTGTAGCACAGCCTGACTTTTTGAATTTGTCTGCTACTTTTCACATCCTAGAGAGAGAGATCCCCATGGCAGCAAACTGCAGTGTCTTTGCTCCAGGCTGGTAAGTAGTGACATTCAGCAGTGATGTCTGGTCTTAAGTTTTTGTTTTTTGCTTTGCAGATCACTTTTCCCCCCCTTGGGTGAAAAACTGCTCCAAAGGGTCTCCTTCCCAACCCTACAACTCTTTATCTGCTTCTCTATTAGACTTTAAAACTCCGCTCTATCTTCCCTGCCTTGATATTCTGAAAGGAGCTTCAGGATCCACCCAGTTTTCTTGAGCAGTTTAATAGAAAGTTGTTTTTTTTTTTAAATCTAAAGATAAACATCACCAACTGAATAGAAAAAAATTCAATTGTATGCACACACTGATTTACATTGTTATAACTTAAACACATTTCCTCCCCAAACTTGGCTCATTTCTCCTTCCTCAGTAAGTACTGCTATCATGGCAGCTTTGACGTTCCTATTTTCAGCTGTTTGAGTTTTGGATACAAGAGAAGTGGATTTTTTAAAATCCTAACTGGAAAGGTTAATTTAAATCCTTCATAAAACAGCTGAAACAGTTCAGTTCCAGCCCACCAAGTAAGTTCACTTGCAGGACAAGACTAAACAGGAAGAGTTTTCGTTCAAAATGATTGTTTGAGAAAGTCAATGGAAAGAGTTAAAATAGAAACAATTTCATATTGTTAAACAAAACACCTGCGCAGTGCAAGTTAAGTGCAGAACAGAACTGTTAATCTATACTGTAGAAGTAAATCCTCTTGCATCTTATTCGGCATTGCTATGTATTCAGTCAAATTCCCCTCTTTGTACCCAGCACACTGCACCACCAACCTTGCATAGGTGATACAGTGGGGAAGTGCAGGCAGAGGAGCCACGAAGAGGGGACACACTCTGTCCTGGCCCACAAACTAGTGCAGAAAGGTACAATGGGGCCAGGAACATGCTATCTGCATTTATTTGAACTATTGGGGTCTTAATGCTTTTCTCAGCAAGGGAATGGCAAAAGGGACGGTGACAGTTACAGAGCCTCATAGGCAATCATATCAGTAGGGATAGAAATTATCTGATGCCAGTGAGAGGCCTCAGTTCAATGTTTCGTTGCCAAGTGTTCACAGGCCTACCAGCAAAAATTGACACTCAAGTCTAAGAGACTTTGCCCTCTTAACCCCTAGCTATCTTCTGGAAATGAATGCTAAGTACAAGGCAGCATAAATAGGCCTTGCACTGCAGCTGCCTATGCTACCACTATTTCTTTCGTATGGCTTGGGTAGGTATCAACAATTACAAAATGTATATCTAGATTCTATAAACAGCACATTGCCACAGCAGTGAGCTGGTGAATGTCCTTCATGCCCCTGGTAAAAGAACGAAGGGGACACTCAGATATGACGTGCTCCATCGTTTGTGTCTGGTAGCCACATTCACATACAGGTGTTTGCCTCATTTTCCATTCAAAGAGGGTTTGTCCACATCTCCCATAAGGTGTCCTGATGCAATTCAATCTGCACCAGTCTTTCTGACATAAATCAAAACCTGGTGGTTCTTCAGCAGGGTCATTGACAAGCTGTTTATTTTGAGCAGTCGATACGCTCTGTGTCACTCTCCATTAAGCCTGAGCATCAAAGTTGAGTGCAAGGATCTTGATGCAGTTCTATAAAGGGTTATGGGATTTTAATCTTGTTTTCGATGGGTTCTGCAGGTCATCGTGCAGGTCATGTGTGCATTAACATGATTGATAAAGCAAGATGTCTGTATCGTTATTGATTTGAACTGGGACCATATAGAACATGGTTGCAACCAAAGTCCTGTAGTGGCACCAAATCTTGTATAAAGGGGGTCAAATGAGGTGTCTAAGACAAGATTAAGGTTTGCTGGTTATGATTATGCGGTCTATATGTGTGTATCGATTTTGTAGTTGAAGTTCTGAATATTGGCTCTATACGGTCTGTATTTCCAACTTATGCTATGCTTCTGGGAAACTTCCCAGACAAGTTGGTGTTAGCTCTGCCTAGCCTGCTTGATGGCCCATTAAGGGCCATCAGCTATACAACTGACCCATTGAGAGAAGGCAAATACACCTTGCAACTCAGCAAAGTATGCAGGGACTGGCTCATGTGACTCCAGACTCCATTTTGCTGTATTTTTCCACAGTAAGAACAAAAAGGTGTTCTTACACCTGGAAAGGACTATAAAAGGCTGATGCCTCTCCTTCATCTGGTCTTCAATCCTGCTTCATACCTCTGGAGGGACTTTGCTACAAACTGAAGCTCTGAACAAAGGACTGATAACCCATCCCAGCTGGGGATGTATTCCAGAGACTTGATTTTGAACCTGCAGTTTATTTCATCACTGCTACAAGCCTGAACCAAGAACTTTGCCATTACTGTATGTAATTGATTCCATTTAACCAATTCTAGCTCTCATCTATATCTTTTTCCTTTTATGAATAAACCTTTAGATTGTAGATTCTAAAGAATTGGCAACAGCGTGATTTGTGGGTAAGATCTGGTTTGTATATTGACCTGGGTCTGGGGCTTGATCCTTTGGGATCAGGAGAACCTTTTTTCTTTTACTGGGGTATTGGTTTTCATAACCATTTGTCCCCATGATGAGTGGCACTGGTGGTAATACTGGGAAACTGGAGTGTCTAAGGAAATTGCTTGTGTGACTTGTGGTTAGCCAGTGGGGTGAGACCAAAGTCTTCACTGTCTGGCTGGTTTGGTTTGCCTTAGAGGTGGAAAAACCCCAGCCTTGGGCTGTAACTGCTCGGTTTTAGCAATCTGTCCTGAATTGGCACTCTCAGTTGGGTCCCGCCAGAACCGCATCGTTACAGCTGGATGTGCAATAAGACCAGGAGCAACAGACATTACGTGCATGGCGTTACGGAGTTGAGTATCAAGGAGTTTAGCGTGACTGCCATGGGACCACACTGGTGCACAGTATTCAACCGCAGAATATACCAAGGGAATTGTTGCAGTCGTAAGGTCCATGGACTGGAACCCCCATGATGTTCCAGCCAATTTCCTGATAAGCGCGACACGAGACCTGATCTTATTATGGGTGTTCAAGGTGTTGTTGAAAGGTCAAACTCCAGTCCAGTGTCATGGAGAGATACTTTGCATTAGCCTCGTGGCTGAAGCACTCACTGCAGAACTGCACATAGAGTTTGTTATTAGCCATTTTATTGTTCAGATTAAAGTGGTCACCATGGGTTTTTTTTTCCAGGTTAGGCCTAAGTTTCCAGTGTTGGAAATAATCAACCATTGTATTAAGATCTCAGGTTAGGGTGGAGCGGATGATATGGAGGCTTATGTGCTGCATAGCTAGGGCAATGTCACCTGCATACGTGAATTTCCTTGACTCCGTCACTGGTATATAGATTAAAAAGTACAGGGTCAAGGTCGAGCCCTCAGGGATGCCAAAGTTAAGAGTTCTTGGTCTACAGATCTGGCCATTAAGGTGTACCTTAAGCAGCGGTCCCCGGTCATCACCGCCAAGAGATGGATTGTTCACCAACAGTGAATGACATAGGAGATCTTGAGGAGGAGACCCTGTCTCCAGACAGCGTCATATACTGAGGACAATTCAACAAGGGCGATCCCTGTCTTCAACTTATGTTGGAATCCTACCTCAATGTGGCCGGTGAGTGAAGGTACTTGGTCACAGCAGTTCCTCCCAGCAGAGCAGGCAAGATTTTGCACAAAGAGGATGTCTTCAGTAATGTCAGACAGACAGCAGAGCAGCACCGGTTCCATGAGCTTACTGGTGGTTGAGAGGAGAGAGATGGGGTAGTAGTTGCATCCTCTGGGAGTTTCCCAGGCTTCAGTAGGGCAACCATCGTTTCCTGTCGCCAGCTTGTTGGCACTTCTCTGGTTTTATGCACAGCAGTAAAAAGCGCTCCTAGCCATTCCCGTCCCAGTCTGCCCAGGTTCTTGAGAAAGTCTGGAGGAATGCCATCAACCCCTGCAGCTTTCTGGCTTTTGGTCTCCAACAGTGCAACATTGATTTCCTCAGAGTATGGAGAGGAGAGTGGAGATTCTCCAGGCACCAGTGAAGGTTTGAGGAATTCCCATTGAACCTCCTAGTGTGTAATCTTGTCTGTTGGCAACTTGCTGTTAGAAAGAAGATGAAAGGTGACAGTATTTGCTGTCACCTTTACCGGGCGTCGTGTTACTGGCTGGGATCCTCCAAGTTGCTGCAAAAGAGCCCATTCCTTGCAGTTCGAATGGACATGGCACTACTGATCTCCCAGTGAAAGTAGCACCTTTCTCTGAGTTTACAGTTCAGAGAAGTACTCTTCCTCCCCCTTTTTTATCCCCCCATATATAAACAAGGGAAGGGATATGGAGGAGGAGGAGCCGCTTCATTTTTCCAAATCAGAAATAGTTAAAACCACATTAGAGAACCACAGCCACCGGTAGCAATTTAGCAATCTGAGTTTAGAATTTATACTCTTGACCTTATTTTAGGAGTATGGCTATGCAAAAATAGCCCTCATGTATTCACAATCCTATCTACTTAGAGCAAGGATGGCCAACCTGTGGCTCCGGAGCGACATGCGGCTCTTCAGAAGTTAATATGCGGCTCCTTGTATAGGCACCGACTCCAGGGCTGGAGCTACAGGCGCCAACTTTCCAATGTGCCAGGGGGTGCTCACTGCTCAACCCCTGGCTCTGCCACAGGCCCTGCCCCCACTCCACCCCTTCCCACCCCCTCCCCAGAGCCTGCCATGCCCTTGCTCCTTCCCTTCCCCCCCCCCCGAGCCTCCTGCACGCCACGAAACAGGTGATCGGGAGGTGTGGGGAGGGAGCAGGAGGGGCTGGGAGCCTGGGGGAGCTGCTTAGAGGCTGCTGACGTATTACTGTGGCTCTCTGGCAATGTACATTGATAAATTCTGGCTCCTTCTCAGGCTCAGGTTGGCCACCCCTGACTTAGAGTGACAAAAATAAGATTTTACTACCTGCTCCACCCTGCAGTGCCAACAGAGATATGGTAGCGATTCAGATTTTATTCCTACTTGTGCATCTATAGAGTTAATAGGTTTCCAGTTGTAGGACCAGTCATTTGCACCTGCATATCCTACCAAGGCATGCTGTTTTCACTCAAGTTATACACTCATGTTTAGGAATTCGTTAATGTATAGTTTCCATTAAATTAATATCACCAACTAGGTGACAAGTTCTTTTTTATTGTGTATTTAAATATTTCAAGGCAGATATACGAGTCATCCCTAGTGTCTACCTCCACGATCCACTTTATGAACTGAAATTCAAGATTAGTGTAATAATGATTAGATGACTTTCTTCTACCCCAAATTTATTACCACTAGTGACACGCATTTCCTTTTTAAAAAACTTAAATATGGCTTACTTACCATGACTGAAGTTTCAGCAAAAAAATTGAGACAGATGTCTGAAGAGTTTGAAGCCATTTAAAATTTAAACAAGAGCTCTGTCTGCTTGAAACAGCATTACCAAGACCACTAAAATACAGGAAGCAAGATCAGATTTCAGACATTGCTATGGCAACTGCAGGGCATGCTATGCATATAGATTTAACAAAATTAAACTATTAATTTGAAGGAGGTATTTTTAAAGCCACTTCAAAGCTTCAGCGGCACGGGCCGAGGGATGTGCTGGCTGCCCTTCCTGCAGCCCCCATTGGCCTGGAGCGGCGCAGCCAGTGGGAGCTGCGATCGGCCGAACCTGCGGATGCAGCAGGTAAATAAACCAGCCCGGCCTGCCAGGGGCTTTCCCTGAACAAGCGGCGGACCAGCTTTGAGAACCACTGCTCTACACCAAAGCATCCTAAAAACCATAAACAAAAACCTGATTTTGCTTAATATATTTCTATTCCTCTATGCATTCAGTTTCACTGTTGCAAAGGTGGGCAGGTCAACATGACTGCTTCAGGAGGGAGAAACTTGTTTGTTTTGTTCCATATTAAAATGGTGTCCCAGATGGTAAGAGGCTGAAATTTACTACTAAGACTGGTCCAAAAATCTGTTCATCTCCTGTTTGAGGAAGGTGGTTTTACACAGATTCAGGGATATTTCCTAGCTAATTACAAGCGTCAGTTATTTCCATGTGGACAACAGAACTATGACAAAGTTGTCCAGAGTGGCAAGAGCAGTATGGGCCTGTGGCTCAGGGTTACGTACTCTTGCACTTCCCTGATGGACTTGCAAGATCTTGAGCCACTGACTTTGTTTAGAAACTTGTTTTTCAAATTATGATTAAACCTACTTGTTAGCCCGGATATTTCTAATTCAGGTCTTTTGTGTCAATGCACAAACATACATGCAAATTGCAAGGTTAGTGAAACTTCCAGAGAAAAACAATTCTTCATGTTTATGATAGGTGCAATTAAGCATAACTTTCATCTATGGATTTCAAAGTGCTATACAGTCATTAATCAATCAAGCCTCACCACACCCTCATGAGGTGCAGTAGACTATTACATACCTATAACCTTACACTCAAGGCCACCCAGAAAGTTGAGGGACTCCCCAACAGTTTAGCTATGTAACGTTACTTAAGAAGTTACCAGGCAGCAAAGCACAATAAAAAAAAATAAAGACCAAAAAAAAAATCACCCACACACCACAGAAGCGTCAACCATATCAGAAAAGATTAAGCCTGATTTAGTTAGAGCATATTATGAGCCTCTCTCAATTTGTAATTAATTCTCAAAATAGCCATATTTTCTTGAAGCTCTAACCCTGAATTCCTCTCACATCTCATCCAGGATCCCTGCATCTTCACTTTGGTTCCATCCTGTGGAGCAGCTTGTTCTTTTTGAAGCTGTACCACTATATACAAATCCACACTGATAGTCACCAGAAAATAAATCACTGGCCTTCCCTCTCTTATCTTCATCCACTTATATATAATCATGGTCGAATACTATTAGGGCTATATGCTGTTCAGTATAATTTGCTATAGGACAGAGCCCAATCAGCTATTAAAATAATAAATTTGTAAAACAGTTGGCCTCTGATGAAAAAGCCCACAGCTAAGCTAGCACGCACATCAAATCTGATCTCACCCTTACAAAATATGTTATGAGCCTTCCAAGTCGAGAGTGAGGTCATTGACAACAGTATAGAAAAAAAACTGTACTAAACCTGGCTTGTAAATTAGAAATGTTTCATGTCTTCAAGCAATCTAGTACTCAAAACAGTTCATTATTTTGAGGAAATTATTTTAGCATGCTGTGCAATTTAAGGTTATGTCACAGTCAACAGGTATTATGCCTACCTGTCACAGAATTTGCCAAAGAAAATCCTTTAGTCTTTTCAGTGGTAACATCCTCTAGCAATTTCTAACCATTCTATCCCCATTTTGTTTTGTGTGTACACTTCTGAGACTAATCAATCAGGCTAGAGACAAGAGGAATATTGTAAAGATATATTCAAATAGCTAGAACTATATTTTTATTCTAAAGGAAAGTCTTATGGTTGACAATCCCATGACTTGGCAAGTTTTCCCTTTCCAGTTAATGTTACTGTTTATTCATTGTAAACAGCTTATAAGATACTTGAGGAAACCTACTCATTGTGAGTAAGTGTGAGACTTGTCACCTTCTGCAGGATCTAAGCCCACATTAAAGAAGCCTACTATCTTAATATTTTTGCCCTTAAGGTTGTGAAGACTTTCTTCACAATGTTAAACAAGTGCAAACCCATACAGTGATGTCTGCCAGAGTCTGTAGACAGAACACACCAGAGTCTCTGCTGCTGCCTTACAACAGCAGAGCTAAAAGTGACCAAATCCTGGCAACTGTCACATCTGTAATTCAAAAGTCAGTGGGCAGCAGGGAAACCCACAACAATCTGGTCAGTTTCACTCTGTGGTTGCTTGGGATAGCTACCAGCAGCAGATGAAGTCACTAGAGTTATTCACTGGAAAAAGAGGACAACCCAAAAATAGAAAGGGTAGAGTAGCAGAGACACCTCAACCCAGCCGCCAGAAATTTGAGGCAGGGTAGAAGAGCAGAACCAGAGAACTTCTGGCTGCTGCCTTAGAGCTTTCTCCTTTCTAGCACACAAAGGAGAAAGGAAGAGGGGCTTCAAGTTTTAATGGAACATCTACTTGACCCTGCAATCTAGTCACCTTAGATCCCAAACCCCCAGTTGTTTAGACACATTATTCCAGAGTCCACCTGGCTGTGGATATCTGGTTTCTAGTTAAACCCTTCAGGGAAAACTTGACAGGAAAAGAACACAGGCTTAGCAAAGAAATTTTTTAACACAGATGCTTCCTTCTTAATGATGTGCATCAGAGAGCTACATATCCTTGAAAAAACAATCCTGAATGCAGCCCCCACAAGCCTGATTTCACCCCTCCTCAGAGTCCTGGGCTTGGCTGGTGTTCTGAGGCTAGGCAGCACTTCTTGCTTTCTCCAAAGTCTGGTCATCTTGGACACAGCAGCAGTCTGGCCCCTTGCTCAGAAGGTGTGCCTATCTTTGAAACAGTCCATTCATTTTTTGCCCTTATGCTTCAGCTGGGGGAATTCAAGGCTCAAGCCACTCTTTCCCCAGTCAGGCTTTTAGAAAGGTATTCAAAGGCAGTGGCACTACCCAGGGATGATCCATTATTCCAGTAGGGGAGAGCCATTTAATATTGATGGCTTTCATTATTAGACATCTCTGCGGTGTTCCACACCCAAGCAGAGAGAGGACAATGTCTAGAATAGACTGGCCTTGTCAAGACAAGGCTGGTTTTCCCACACAAATTGGATGTCTTAATCCAACATGGAGGTTACAATACAAAGTGAAGGTCACAATGAAGGTTATAATCAAAAATGTCATTCACAAGACAAATGAGTTCACCATTTGACAGACATATCCCCACTCTGTCACATTTTATACTATTATTATGGCTCGTGATAGACAGAGGACTAAGTTTAGAAGTCCAGTAAGAACTTCTACATGCTGCAAGAGATGGATTTAGATACTCTTTGAAAGGGAAAGTAGTAAAGAGAAATACAATAGGGTTATAACAAATGTAGTTATGGAGGACAAAAAAAAAAAGGTGACAGGAGAGACTGAAAAGGAAACAAAGACAAAACAAATACACAAAGCATTTTCTATAATATAAAGAAAAAAGGCAAATGAAGATGGGAAGTTACTTTTAAATGAGAAAGTGTTGATACACTATGTTATAACTAAAAACAGTATCCAACAGACTATAAGCAGGAATTGCTATAGTGCATCAGACCAGAATCCATATGGTCCCATACACTATCTCAGACAGTGGCCAGGACACCAGATGCTTCAGAGGAAGGCGCAAGACCACCACATAAGACAGTCTCAATCTCCCTCCTCCCCCACCACCTCAGCTCCTCCAAAATCAGGTCTCATTCGTCTCTAACAGATATTGGCTTATACTTTAAAGTATGATGTTTAATATCCCTTCACCTTTTTTCTTTTAATTATGAACTCTGGATATTCTTGATTGGGGACTTTTAATCTACTTTTTCTACTCCATTCATTTTATATACTTTTATCATGTCCCCCGTCTCCTTTTCAAGGTAAACAATTCTAATCTTTTCAATCTCTCTTCATATAAAAGTAATGGACATTAGAGGAAAAAATATTAAGTTTGTACACCTTATAGAGTTTTAAGTTAACTGTAGCAGCTCAAGAAAACAATGCTGGCATCATAGTAGACAGCTCAGTGAACATCTCTGCTCAATGTACAGCTATTGTCAAAAAAAGCAAACAATATGCTTCTCAACATCAGGGATGGGATTGTGAATAATAGAAACAATGCCTTTATATAATCAATGGTGCAGCCTCACATGGAATACTGGTCACCTCATTTCAAAAAGGACACTGCAGAACCAGAAGAGTTTTGGAGAAGACTGACAAGAATGATCAAGAACAAGGATGAAAAAAAGATTTACATTCATCAACACCAAAGTTTATTTGCTATTGAGTTGCCTAACTTCCTAACTTGTTTAGGTCCCTCTGAACCTTCGCAGTCTTCCTTGGTCCAGGCTAAACTAAGTATCTGTGTGTCATCTGCAAATTTTGCCACCTCATTACTTACCCCACTACATCATTAACTACATCTACATAACTAAACACAATGGAACTGAGTGCAGAACCTTGAGGGATCCCACTGTTATCCTTTTGCCACTATGACAATTGACTACGTAATCCTACTCTTTGCTCTGTCTCCTTGTCAGTTTCTGATCCATGATCATGCATTTCCTCACTCCAGGAATACTTAGCTTATCCGATAGCCTCTTGTCCAGGACTTTGATTTAGACTTCCAAGAGGTCTCCAACAATCACATCAACTATTTTATCAACATGTTCAAAGAATTCTAAGGCCTTGTCTTCACTAGGAAAATCATGTTCTTAACTCATGCTAGCGAACATACAGTAACTAACATGAGATCAAACCCTAGCAAAGACAAGGACGTTTGTAGTTTTAACACTGTTTAGCAGGCTGGGGTAAACCCAGGGCTTCCCTGTAGTCTCCGCCTAACTCATGTTAGAACTACATATTGCCTTGTCTGCACTAGGATTTTCATCTCATGTTACCTAATCCAAGAACAACTTTTTCCCTAGAGAAGATGTACTCTAAGAAATTAGAGAGACAATTTTCCTTTACAGAAATTGTGCTTGTTAGACCCTATCATATTATGTTCTTAGTGTTTTGTTATTCTGTTTTTAATTATTGTTTCACCAGTTCACCAGGGAAAGACTAAAGGCTTACTGATCACCCAAAGCCTTTAAATAGAAGTAATATATTTTGTTACCCTCCAGTCCTCTGGAACAGTGGCTGTTCTTAATGAGTGCATATTTTGTTAGCAGCTCAGCCACTTCATATTTAAGCTCCTTCAGGGTTCTTACACACACTGCTGACAACGCTACTATAACTGTTTAAGTCCTGATTCTCCCCACACTCCAAACAAAAAAAAACAAAAAACAAAAAACCTTCAGTCTCAACTATATTCACATGAATAATTCTGCTGATTTGAAATCAGTAAAACTAAGCATGTGTCCCCCCACTGGATTAGTGCCTTAAATTGCAGTGGGCCTGACCTCTGGGGGCCATGGCTAGTAAACATCAGGAAATCTTTACAAGCCCCCACTCCAAACTTTGGAATCAGGCAAGAGTTAGCATTTTGGCTTCATATTTGTAGATTTCATTATTTATTTAATGGAGATGGATTTCCCATCTTTTATGTGCCTTGGCAATGTTGTTAAGAGTTTTTAAAGTTTTAAAATAACCTTATTGGAAAATTTATGTACCACTGATATCAGCACAGCTCTTAAGACATATGCATTTATAGAGCACCTTCCCAGAGATCTCGCAAGTCTTAATATTTGTGAAAGCTTTTATCATCCCACTTAAATAAGGCATTATCCCTATGTTACAGATAACATTAGTCTGTTCGATTACATCTTTGCGTGAAAAGTAACATCAGAGAAGGTAGAAAGATCTATTACTAAGATGTACTATGCATGTGCGCACATTTATAAACATTTGCTAGAACTTTAGTAAATATCCTACAAATTATTAAAACAAAATATAAATTTGCTACTTTCATAGCATTTACACACTCGGTTTTCAAAAAAATTCAGTAATTTGCAGTGGGTAGCTGTGGCAGTCCCAGATGAATCATCTTGGTCTGGAAATATCACACAGCAAGGCACAGAATGGACACTGGCAACAAACAGGCCTTTATTCCAGTCTTCCTAGAGAATTCTCACAAAGAACACACCTTGTTCCGTCACATACTGTATCACTTTTGAAGAAAAAAAAAAAAAAAAAAATGATAAGCTTACTGTGATCTGAGTCACTGCTTATAGTCACTCAGCATTACCATCAAAAACCTATTCTCAGAGCACTGGGTTTACTGCTAATGAAGCTGGAAAGAAAAAAAGAAAAAAGAAAAAAAAGAAAAAAAAAAAACAACCACTCCAGTCCTCCTCTCTCCCCCCCGCCACCCCCTACAAGTTCACTATAATATGCTTTCTACAGTAACATGCAGATTGATGCAGCAACTATACACACTTATGTTCATAGAATGTAAATTCATAAATAGGTATTGCCATTACCTAAGAAATCTTTATATTGTATCAAGTAAGCAGTCCGATCAAATTATTTACCAAAAGTCTGTCATTGTCTGTCAAGTGACCTGATTAAAGATTTAAATTTTACACAAACCCATTAATTTTTCGGTAAATGTGCAAGTTCTTTAAAATGGCCTGAATTTTTATAGAAATATTGAAGTTTTCAGCCTCTACCAACACATTTATATTGTAGTAATTCCCAGAAGCCACGATCAGGACTGGTGCTAACTGTGCTAAGCAATGTACAAACACACACCCCCAATTATTCAAACTCAAATTGTAAGCTAGCTAGGGTGCAGATGTAAGACCCTGATTCTGCAATCAGATCTCTGAGTGAGGATCCCTGTGCCCATGCGCAGCCCCTTTCATTTCAGTGGGACTCCACCCAAGCGTAAGGATCCAACTACGCGGATGAAATTATTGGAGCAAGGTCTAATTTTCTAAGTTTTATCAAACACCCTATAAAATGGGGATACTTCTAATGAGGTCCTGCAGGAATTTGTTCTTGGCCCAATACTATTTGCAATCACGATCAAGAAGAAAACATAAAATCTTTGCTGGATTAAGTTAGCAGATAAATATTATATTGGTAAACCGTGATAAGAATAGTGATCAGTTACATAGGCTTGGTCTACATTAGAGACTTATGTTGGTATAACATCGGTGAGGGGTGTACAACCCACACTCCTGGACAACCAACCGAATTCCTGGTGTAGACAGCCCTCAAGAAGGCTTCTCCCATTGACGTAGCTACCGCCTCTCAGGGACATGGATGGGAAAAGCTCTCCCATTGGCATAGGTAGTGTGTTCATTAAGCGCTAGAGCAGCGCAGCTGCTGCACCACTGTGTGTGTGTAGACAAACCCATAGAAATATCAGGATTTAGAATACAGCTCTTGGACACATACATTAAAACAATACTTTCCACATTTATGTAGCACTTTTCATCTTATGGAGTAGTGCCACAGGATCTTTAATCTCCATGCAGGAGGAAGACCAAACCTGTTTACAAGCCAGGGCCCTACCCACAGTAGATACTTAATCTATAACAGAAGGAGCAAGGGCTGACTAAGCCCTACCAAGATTTTAATGTTGTTTCAGGAAGACTAGGTGCAACAAACCTAATATTTCAAAGACGAACTATCCCTTTATAGGCCTTTCTACAACTTCCATACTTTTGTGGTACAGAACCACAAGAGTTAGAAAGCTTGTTTCCAAACACATACAAGGATAATACATTCAAAAGAGAAAATTCACTTTTTAGGGTTGTACTTCAGTGTAACAAATGACATAGGCCCTGTCTACACTGGCAAGTTTCTGCATAGTAAAGCAGCTTTACATGTTGTAACTCCTAAGGTGTACACACTACCAAGCCACTTAGTGTGCAGAAACTGCACAGTTGCAGCGCTGTAAAAAAAATAAAAACCCCACACACCCCAACAAGAGGCATACAGCTTTCTGCGCTGGGAGTACAGTGCCGCGGTGCCAGTGGAGACACCCGGGTCGATTACAGCGCTGCGATTGACCTCCGGGAGGTGTCCCACAATGCCTGTTCTTGCCCCTCTGGTCATCGGTTTGAACTCTACTGCCCTGACCAACCAACCAACCATCCATCATCCCTACCCCATAAATTCCTTTGGAATTTTGAAAGCCCCCTTCCTGTTTTCTCAATGATGCGTGCAGTGGTCTCAGCGCATCTTTCCAGGGAGCCATGCCTGCTCCACACACCAGGCAATCCCCTGCTTGGAACAATGCCGACCTGCTGGACCTCATCAGCATTTGGGGAGAGGAGACAGTCCAGTCCCAGCTGTGCTCCAGCCGTAGGAATTATGATACCTACGGGCAGATTTCACGATGCATGACAGAAAGGGGCTGTCATAACTATAAAGGGAAGGGTAACAGCTCTCCTGTGTACAGTACTATAAAATCCCTCCTGGCCAGAGACTCCAAAATCCTTTTACCTGTAAAGGGTTAAGAAGCTCGGGTAACCTGGCTGACACCTGACCCAAAGGACCAATAAGGGGACAAGATACTTCCAAATCTTGGGGGGGAGGGGGAAGGCTTTTGTTTGTGCTCTTTGTTTAAGGGGTCGTTCGCTCTTGGGACTGAGAGGGACCAGACATCAATCCAGGTTCTCCCCATCTTTCTAAACAAGTCTCTCATATTTCAAACTTGTAAGTAAAAAGCCAGGCAAGGCGTCTTAGTATTACTTTGTTTTCTCAACTTGTAAATGTACCTTTTACTAGAGTGTTTATCTTTGTTTGCTGTACTTTGAACCTGAGACTAGAGGGGGGTCCTCTGAGCTCTTTAAGTTTGATTACCCTGTAAAGTTATTTTCCATACTGATTTTACAGAGATGATTTTTACCTTTTTCTTTAATTAAAAGCCTTCTTTTTAAGAACCGGATTGATTTTTCCTTGTTTTAAGATCCAAGGGAGTTGGATCTGTTTTCACCAGGAGTTGGTGAAAGGAAGGAGTGGGGGGCGGAGGGTCAATTTCTCCTTGTTTTTAGATCCAAGGGAGTTGGATCTGTTTTCACCAGGAGTTGGTGAAAGGAAGGAGGGGGGAGGGTCAATTTCTCCTTGTTTTTAGATCCAAGGGAGTTGGATCTGTTTTCACCAGGAGTTGGTGAAAGGAAGGAGGGGGGGGGGGGCGGAGGGTCAATTTCTCCTTGTTTTAAGATCCAAGGGAGTTGGATCTGTATTCACCAGGAGTTGGTGAAAGGAAGGAGGGGGGGGGGGGGAAGGGTCAATTTCTCCTTGTTTTAAGATCCAAGGGAGTTGGATCTGTATTCACCAGGAGTTGGTGAAAGGAAGGAGGGGGGGGAAGGGTCAATTTCTCCTTGTTTTAAGATCCAAGGGGTTTGGATCTGTATTCACCAGGGAATTGGTGAAAGGTTTCTCAAAGCTTTCCGGGGAAGGGAATTAGCTTGTGGGAATGGTGGCAGCGGACCAGATCTAAGCTGGTAGTTAAGCTTAGAAGTCCTCATGCAGGCCCCCACACTTGTACCCTAAAGTTCAAAGTGGGGATACAGCCTTGACAGGGGCCATGACCGGGACACATTGCAGTGCAGTGTCAAAGCGAAGGAGCTGCGGAATGCTTACCACAAGGCATGGGAGGCAAACCGCTGCTCCACCCACGAGCTCTTCTACAAAGAGCTGGACACGATACTCGGTGATGACCCCACCGCCACTGCGAAGGCCATTGTGGATACTTCGGTGGCTCACGTGCCAGTCGAGTGTGGATCAAGCCAGGAGGAGAAAATCTTGGACAAGGATGTGGAGGGAGAGGGGGACCCAGAAGCAGAGGATGATTCAGAGGTCAGAGATGCATGCAGCCAGGAGCTCTTTTCTACCCTGGAGGAGGCTAGCCATCACAGCAGTCGGATCTTGGCGAAGCACAAACAGGAGGAGGCAGCCCCTGGTAAGTGGATTTGATTTCGGGAATTGCTGAACCAAGTTGTTGGGGGCAGGAGGGTTGCAGAAAGCAGGCTTGTTTCTCTGTGATGTGCATACCACCACATGCCTAGTCTGAGCAGCGGAACAGGGAAACTCATGGAGATACTGGGCAATCCACTGCCACAAGTTCTTCGGCAGAGCTGCTTTGTTTCTTGCCCCATTAACAGTAACTTTCCCACGCCACTCTGCTGTCACAAGGGTGGGGGAAAAGGGGACACCATTGCTGCACACAGGCGAGCCCCATAAGGGCTAGGGCGGAAGCCGCAGGCTTGGAGAAGACCCTCCCTTGATTCTCTGCTCACCCTCAGCAGTGAGATATCTTCCATAATGAACACAGCCTATAGAAAATGTGGGGACAGGAATGATTATAAGGTCCCACCTCCCCCACAGTGCTGGCTCTCCCCAAGATCCATGTGCCCAATGTACAGTACAGTCCTGGAACACGGATTAACCCTGCGGCTACTCAACATTTTGGGGGTCTTGTGGCTCATGTGTGCTTGCCTTGGGTCAGCCAGACAGTGACAGGTATGTGAATACTGGCTGTGTTTTAAATCACTGAATTAGTGTTCTTTGTTTTGCAAACAATACTGCTTCTGTAAAATGTTGCGTTTTGGCTTCACAGATATGACCTCGGGAAGCTGGGCTCCCTCTTTGTTATCGGCGGCTGAACGACTGCGCAGAATTAGAAAGTGGCTACGAAGAACTAAGGAGGACTTTCTGCGTGATGTTACGATGCACTCTGCCACCGAGAAACAGGAATTGAAGGCGGGACAGCGAGAAGAGGGACTGAAAGGAAAAAGCGGCATGCCAGAATGAAGCCACAGAGCAGCTCTTAAACATTATGGAGCGCCAAGCAGACACACTCCAGGCGCTACTAGCACTGCAAACCAAGCAGTTCCGCACCCGCCCTCCCCTGCAGCCACTGTTGCAAAACTCTTTCCCATTGGCCCCCAGACACCAGCACACTCTTATCAACCTCCGGGCTCCAGTCTGTACCCGCAGCATTCCACTGCTCTGCCGTCACAGTCCAGCACTGTGGACTCCCAGTACCCATTGCACTCAACACCCATCCCTCTGCAATTTGACCCTTCTGAAGTATAGTACTGGCTGCACTGTATTCCAAAGGAGAAGGTTGGATATGATCCCTGGATATACACAAATCTTTAACTGTCCCAGGACCCCACCTCCTCCAGGGATCCTCCCTTTCCCCATGCCCCTCAGTGCTGAGGTCTTTTTGTTTGACTCTCTGCTCCGGTTGTTGTTTTTTAATAAAAAGATTGTGTTGGTTTGAAAGCAATCTTTATTCTATTAATTGAAAGCAAACAGAGCCCTGCAAAGCAACAGACAATTATCTTAAACCTTCATATTGCATCCTCTGAGCCAATCACAATCACCTCCTAGCATTACAAGCATTGCACTCCAGAGTATAGCAACAAATATTAGTGGCTTTCAGCCTCAAATTGCTGCCTCAAGGAATCCCTGATCCTTGTGGCCCCACGCTGCGCCCCTAATAGCCCTGGTCTCTGGCTGTTCAAATTCAGCCTCCAGGCGCTGAGCCTCAGCAGTCCAACCCTGAGTGAAGTTCTCACCCTTCCCTTCCCTTCCCAAATATTATGGCTATAAGCATAGGAATATTGTCATCGGCCATCAGCTTCCCATATAGGCAGCGCCAATGGGCCTTTAAACGGCAAAAAGCAAACTCGGTAATTCCGCACTTTCTCAGCCTGTTGTTGAACTGCTCCTTGCTGCTGTCAAGGTGCCCCATGTATGGCTTCATAAGCCACAGCATTAAGGGGTAGGTGGGGTCTCCCAAGATCACAATGATCTTCTGGTCTGGGAAGAAAGTCCATGCTTGCAGCTTCCTGAAGAGGCCAGTGTTCCAAAGTATGCGTGTGTCATGCAGCTTTCCGGACCAGTTTGCATTAATGTCTGTGAAACACCCACAAGTGCCTAGAGAACCATTAAGAAATACCCCTTCAAATTAATGTACTCGGGGGCTAGGTGGTCTGGTGCCAAAATTAGAATGTGTGTGCCATCTAGCACCCATCTGCAGTTAGGGAAGCCCATTTGTGCAAGGCCATCCACAATGTCATGCAAGTTGTGGAGTGTCATGGTCTTTCAAAGCAGGATGCGATTAATGGCCCTGCACACTTCCATCAACACCAGTTCAATGGTTGACTTTCCTACTTCGAACTGGTTAGTGAACGACTGGTAGCAGTCTGGAGTAGCCAGCTTGCACAGTGTAATTGCCACATGCTTCTCCAACAGAAGTGCAGCTCTCATTCTTGTGTCCTTGCGCCACAGGCTGGGGCAAGCTCATCACACAGTCCCATGAACGTGGCTTTCCTCATCTGAAAGTTCCGCAGCCACTGCTCATCATCCCAGATGTGCATGACGATGTGATCCCACCACTCAGTGCTTGTTTTCCGAGCCCAAAAGTGGCGTTCTGATGTGATCAGCACCTCTGTCAATGCCAAAAACAATCTCGTGTCGTAGCTACTATGCGTGGCGAGATCAATGTCAAACTAAAAAGACAAGAGGAGTGTAAGGAATAACTCCACTGCTACTTGTGACGCGTTAGTCAGAACGAGCAGCATACTGGTCAACAGTTTGGGATCCATTCCTGCAGACTGAAGAGGCAGAGCGCACAGTACACAAACCGTTGAAAGATGGTGCCAAATAAGGACAGAAGTACAGGGATTGCTGGGATGCGAACCAAAGCATCACAGGGCATTGGGACAGGACCCAGGATGCCCCATGACCCCCTACAAGTCTTAGCGGCAAAAGAGAAAGAGGTGCACTCCGGGTAGCTATCCCACAGAGCCTCACGCCGAATACCACTGCAAGTGTGGCAAGTGTGAACACGCAATTGCGCAGGCAGCTGACCGTGTGAACACACAACAGTGGTTTCCCTTCAGCGTTCTCTGAGCGGTGCTGTAACTGTGCCAGCATAGACATACCCACAGAAAACTAATCATGCGCTGCAAAGCACCGACCACATATTTGAGAATTCCACTTACTTAGAATTCAAATGAAACATGACCCCTCAAGATCTGCCTATCACTCAAGACTGAATAATTTTTTTAACCCCTTGCAAACAAATTTAAGAGCACTACAATAAATCCAGCATATCAGCCAATTTAAGTCATCAAATGCATAACTCAAATATTGGGATGCACTGTAGTTATTTATATTGCATACACCACTGTGATATCTAGAAAAAATCCAGTATGTGTGGCACAGAACAGGAAATGCACACAGATTTGCATAACTCATTTGTACAGCAAAAATGAGTACTGCATAACTGAAGTAATATTTCCAGTGCAACATCAGCACTTCCTGTTTCAATCACATTCCAAGTAGCTTTTAGATATGCTCTAACTATTCAGTCTTCCATGCACACAAGATTTCAGGGAAACAAGCCAATTTTGTACAGAATAAAATGCAGGTAAGAGCTCCTACAACTAAACACAGATTGTGTGTACTTGATTAAACAAAGCATTTAACTTTTCAAGTCCTTGTTCAACAGTTAATGATTAACAATGTACAAAAGACTGGTTGAGATAAACATTGTATTTGGTTGCCAAATTGCACCCATCAATAAAAATGGCCTAGCAGAAAAGTGTTTGCACAATCCCACAATAATCACAAGCGCTAGGCAAAGTGTACACCCATAAAGTATACATATGTAGGATACAGTTAACAGAATCTTTTTGAAGGTGTGTATTTATCCATCTGTTTTCACATAGTAGACCCTTTAAAAATTTTTACAAAGAATTTATTTTACTAGTTGCACTTGAGAAACAGCTGTTTGTTCCCCAACATCCACCACGAGAACTATATGCAGACAAGATTATAGGTTCTGAAATTAAAACTGAGAAACGGCAGATATTTCTGCAAGGTGCAAAAAGTTAAGCCAGTGGCTTTTAGCAGAAGTAAGAACTTCATGATTTCTCTATAATTACATAAAATAACATGTTACAGTATTTTAAAAATCTTACAACCCACAATTGCAGTGGGAACTTGTTAGTAGCAATCTCTTTTATAAAACCTGGATATCATTCTTTTCTGTACATATGTTCTGTCAAGATCAAGATTTCAGAAGGTTTTTCAAAGACAAACAGCTGCATAATTTACCAGGTTGGCTGTCTTCATCACGACTTCATTTAATATGAAAGACAAGTTCAGCACATCCAAAATTATAGCCCTCCATTCACAATTTTGTCACCAGTAAATACGCATTTTTACTGTAAAAATCACTTTAAAAAAAAAAAAAAGGGAGTTTAAGTCTTAGGAGTTGGTCCTGTGTAATTTTGGTGAACTGAAAGTTTACTGCCATTCTTCACTACAGATTGCATCTGTTTGAGATTTAGAAAAAAGTTAAATGGCAGAAATATTTATACTGAAAACAGTTACTGTACATGCAGTTGCCATGAGGCTGTTAGAGTGTAGTTTATGGACTATGCTTCACACTGATAGAAACATCTTAACGTATCTACTCAAATTAGTTTATGGATTAGAAGTTTCATGATTGTCTTATGGAAGCCAATGAAATGGCAACTGAACTCTTTCCTATTTCTTTTTAAACTGCTGGTAGCATGCAGAGTTGAAGTCATCGATCAGAGGGTGTTTTACACCCACCAACCCTCCCTCCCTATCCACCTGGCCAAAACATCTTGTGGAAAGGAGGACTCAAAACTTCCAACTATAGCTCCTTTGCCTTCAGTTGTACAATGTATTTCCTTGCTTGGCATTAGAAAAATATTCCCTTTGGAGTGCATTTTTCTTCTGCTTTGTTTAATTCTTTCCACTGTGACATCAAAGATTAAAATATCAGATAATTATCTAGAAAAGGTTATCTTATATCAATGCAGACCAAGTTATTGGCATTGCAGCATGAATTGTAAAATAAAACTAGTTATTTAGCAAGTTAGGGACATAACTTACTCTCTCAAAGCAACCTGAGATTTCACGATACTAGCAAGAAATTCATTAGCACTTAAATGTTCAAGGGCAGGATTCCCCTCACAATACCTGTCAGGCTACAATAGACTACCTGTATTTTACATGCCTTTCTTTTAGCTGTGGAACTGCCTTGCTAACAATATGCAGGAAGAGAACCATCTATTCTAAATTGCATATGAACATGGGCAGTGAGTATCGTAGGCAGGGGAGGCTGAGCCTTCCCAAACAGCCTGGTGTGGCCCCACCCACACTCCACCCCCAGACCCCTCCTGCCTGCTTCCAGTTCCCTTCCTGCTCTTCCATGGTCCAGAGGCTGGGGCCGGCAGGCTGGGGCCAGTGCTCCCAAGACCTGGGAGTGCTCTGGGGCCGGGGGGCCGCGAGCAGTTGCAGTGGGGATGCTCTGGCACCGGCAGGGGAGAGGGAGAAGTGGGGCCTCGGGGAGAGGAGGAAGGGCGGGGCTAGCCTCCCCCAACAGCTCATTCACCTGCCGCCCATGCATATGAGACAAGAAAACTATCATCTCCATTAAAACCGAGCTTGTTGAAAACAGCAAACTTGCTTCCTGAACTCACAGGCTGGAGTACAGCAAAATGTAAGATTACAACCACCTCTGTCAAAAACCTGAAGTCTAAGGTTATGTCTATACAGGGCCGGTGCAAGGAAGTTTCGCGCCCTAGGCGAAACTTCCATCTTCCGCCTCCCCCCTGCCCAGCCCTGCGCCAGCTCCCCACCCCCCCCATCCGCCCTGAGGCACCCCCCCTCCCCTGCGTGGCAGTTCCCCCCCGCCCTGAGGCACCGCCCACGCGGCAGCTCCCCCCCCCCCCCAGGGAGCCGTGCGGCAGCTCCCCACCCCAGCTCACCTCTGCTCCGCCTCCTCCCCGAGCTCGCCGCCGCTTTAATTCTCCTCCCGTCCCAGGCTTGCAGCGCCAAACAGCTGATTGGCGCCACGAGGCGGGAGAAGTGGAGCGGCGACCGCGCGCTTGGGGAGGGGGCGTAGCAGAGATGAGCTGGGGTGGGGAGCTGCCGCACAGCTCCCCGGGCCGGGGGGTGGGGAGCTGCCGCGGGGGGGGGGTACCTCAGGGCAGAGGAGGGGGGAGCTGCCGCAGGGCTCCCCACCCCAGCTCACTTCTGCTACACTCCCTCCCTAAGCACGCCGCCCCCACTGGCAATGACAATAATTGCATGGAGCAGCCGCTGCGCTAGGAGAGGGAGTCTGAGCCGCACGTGTCAGCGCGCCGCCGGCAGCCCAGCCCAGGAACGCTAAAAAAAAAAAAAAATTGGGGGCACCACTTTTTGGCACCCCCAAATCTTGGCGCCCTAGGCAACCACCTAGTTTGCCTTAATGGTAGCACCGGCCCTGTGTCTATACTAGAGACCTTACAGTGGCACAGCTGTACCGATACAGCTGCACTGATGTAAGGTCTCCTGTGTAGCTGCTCTATGCAGACAGGAGAAAGCTCTAGCAGCAGAATTAAACCATCCCCCAACAAGCAGAGATAGCTATACCAACAGGAGAGCGTCTCCCACTGACAAAGTGCTGTCCACACCAGAGCGCTTCCATCAGTGTGATTTACGGGGGGGGGGGGGGGGGGAGGGAAGCTTTTTTCACACCCCTGAGTGACATAAGTTTTACCAGCAAAAGCGCTAATGCAGACATAGCCTTAGTTAGGCCAAGTGCTTAAAGCACCAAAAGGTCACTAGCAGAAAGAAAAGTCTTGGCGATTTGCTTGCCTAATAAATTATATAAGTTAACTCTAGACTCTGTTGCAGTCTTAACTGCAGGTGCAGGCCCACCGATACGAGGGGACAGCCCTGAGGCCTGGAATTGCTGTCAGCGGGCATGTGCAGATGTGGGACTCTGATTTGTTTTTACTGTAGTCAACTGTGCTTGGCAAAGACCCATCAGCATTGTGTGTGTGTGTATTTTTATTTATATATAAGCAGCACATGAGTTACAATGGAGGTATCTAGAGTTCTGCTAAGGCCAGACCATGTTTTCTGATTAGTGAGATCTTTTAAAAGTTGTTCTCCCCCTTGCTCCCCCAGACAAATCAGCTCTAAAACTGAAAATTTTGGTTCTCTGCTTTTTGATGCAATAGCTATAGCTAAAACATGCAACTCAGACATATGCCAATATAGCTATAGGTTACAAATAAGTATGCTTTTGGAAGGTGCAATCTTAGTTAACATTAATGATATATGAAAATATCAGTAAAATTTTAGTAATTTAACAGATATTTAACAAATAGCATCATTTTCAAATGTGCTGAGCATCCATAACTCCTGTTGACTTCAAAGGGCTTGCTGTGTTTGTCTGCCATACCTACTTCCTCTAGCCATCTAAAACGGGGTGGGCAAACTACGGCCCCTCAGGGCTTTGGATCCGGCCCCTCAGGGCTTTGGATCCGGCCCCTCAGGGCTTTGGGGAATTGCCCACCGTGGTGCCATGGGCCCCACGCCACTCTCAGAAGCGGCTGGCACCACTTCCCTGTGGCCCCTGGGCAAGGGGGCAGTGGGCTCTGTGTGTTGCCCTTGCCTCCAGGCACCGCTCCCTGCAGCTCCCATTGGCCGGGAACGCGGAACCACAGCCAATGGGGGCTTCGGGGGAGGTACCCACAGGCGAGGGCAGTGTGTGGAGCCCTCTGCACTCCCTCCCCCAGGGGCCGCAGCACTTCCTGGAGCTGCGCGGGGCCAGGGCAGGCATGCAGGGAGCCTGCCCTGGCCCCGTGCGCGCCGCTGCCACCCCAGAGCCACTTTAGGTAAGTGGCACCGGGCCGGAACCTGAACCCTGCCTGCACCCCACCCCCGAACTCCCTGCCCTGAGCCCCCTGCTGCACCCCACACCCCTCCTGCACCCTTGCCCTGAGCCCCCCATACACCCCACACCCCTCCTCTGCCCCAATCCCTTGCCCTGAGCTCCTTCCTGCACACCGCACCCCGTCCCACACCCCACACCCCCTGCCCTGCATACAATTTCCCCACCCAGATGTGGCCCTCGACCCAAAAAGTTTGCCAACCCCTGATCTAAAAGGTTGTCTACCATGGCTATCAGTCTGGTATCTTTCACCATCATTAGCCTTCACTCACATACTTAAGAGAATCTGTCCCATTTATAATCTTTAAGGGTCTACATTGACTGTACCCATTGGTAAAAATCCCCTGGGAGAGGAAGCTGCAGCTCCGTAAAGCAGCCACAACACCCCCTTACATTCGGAGTGGAGGGGGGGGTGCACTATAAGGGGCCAGAAAACCCAAAAGAAGTAGGCAATACTGGCCAGGAAGGAGACAAGGTAAGCAGGGCTGGGGAGCCTGTCACTATAATACTCTTATTTCTCACCTTTGCACAGCCACTATAGTCCCCTGGGAGAGTTAAAGCAAGTCACCACATGAGTGGGAAAAAAGCAGGAAGCATAGCAATGAACCACCACTTGCTCCCCATCAGAGTAAATATATCCATTGCCCAGTATAGGGTGCTTAGCTGTCCCAGGAAAGTAGTTTACAGAAAAAAGTAGGACTAGTTTCATTTCTTATCTATATCCAAGGTACTTATATGCCCCCTCCCCCATCACCACAGTAACTGAGCACCCCACAATTTTTAAAATATTTATCCTCACACCCCTCAGAGGTACTCATTCCCATTGTACAGATGGGAAACTGAGGCAAAGGATAAGCAACTTGTCCAAGGTCACATAGGAAGCCTGTGGCAGAGTAGAGACTTCAACCTACATCCCCAAGTACCAGGCTTGCCCGCTACCACTGGACCATCCCTCTTCATATGTGTTTGGCAATCACTCCAAAACACGTCATCAGTATCCGCAGCAGTGAAAAGGGCTTAAAATATTTACCATACACCTATTAACTAGAGGCTAATGCAAGAGAGAGATGGAGCTCTCAAAAATGATCCAATGACAGCTCCCAGGTAGAAATCATGATGGCTTAGCTGGCTCAGCTCTAAGTAGGACACTGCCAAATAACATCTTTGGCAGGATGTCATCACCCCACCCCATCTTTTATATTAGCCTGTGGCTAGAGGTCTTTTGACGTCTGTGTCTGATAACTTCATAAGGACATGAAAAACTCAAGATGTTGCAGACCACAGAACAAATCAGAGCTGCCATGCTAAAATCTGGAAAGCTGTATCAGACCATAAAGCTAGGATTGATTAGTGTTTTGAGTTGTGCAAATTATTTTCACATTAGCATGCATTTGTCTGAAATATTACAAGAGAGATTTCTGAAAGGATGCAAAAGAAAGTAGTAATATCTGACTCAGAGGGCAGGGGAGAGAGTAGAGCAGAATACAAAATCTGAATACAGGAGAGTGATGTTATATTATGCCAAAGGTTTTTTTTTTTTTTTTTTTATGGTTATCTAATGTTAGCCTCCCAAATCCTTATTTAGGCAGTAAATAAGTGATCTGATTTCCAAAAGTGCTGAAACACCAGCAGTTCCCTTTGAAACAAAGATCAGAACCATTATGTACATTAAAGTATGCAATTGGGAGCCTAAGTTTAATGCAACCTTAAAATAAATATATACAAATATATATATACACATCTCTATCTCTCTATCTATCTTTGCAGGCTACATTACACTCTTCCTGTGGCCAACACTAGCTGTTTGAAACTTTTTGATTTGAAGGTAACTGTATTAAAAAGCATTCAAAACATGTAATAGTTAATTATAAAATAATACCCATACAGAATTGTAATTCTTCCAGTTTATGGTTAATGCTGCAGTGCTATATTTTTAAAACCCATATTTTAATATTAAACTGATAAATACAGACAAATGAAAATCTATCCTATAATATTTAACAAAAGAAAATAATGCTAACACTAACCATCCAGCTCTTAAAGAGCAGAAAATAAGTAAGCCAAACTGAGCCGATTCTATATATAGCAACTGAAACAAAACAAAATTCCTAGAACATTCAGAAGTTTGAAGTCTTTTGTTTTTGCAGATGTTATTTAATGCTGGAAAGGGGATAGCATTAGTGCTACCATTTCATATAGCTAAATTGGACTATGAAACTAACCTTAAGAGGTTCCGTGGTTTTTATATTATCACTCTTCAATGCAGAGGAGAAATCTCTCAGATTGTTAGTCAAGAAAGATGTATAAAACCAGGGTAATTCTAGCACTCATATTTGAGTAATATCTAGCACATCAATACAAGAAGTATAATAGTACTTTCAAGTATAGGGCCAATGATAACAAAACTTCAGAGAAGTCTATGTAATTATTTTACCTACCATTGCTAGAACACCTAAGATTACTGAAACAAAGGTGAGAAAACATGTATATGAAATTGTCCAGTTTGTTTACTTTGTGCATAGCCAGTTCTCCCCACCCTCTTCACACACCTGTTGGGGTGTGAAGAACTTCCTCCTTTACCCCCCCTCCCCCGAAAAAAAAAAAAGGTACAGGAAAATGTGGTGTAAACCCAGGAGAGTTGGCAGGATAATACAGAGACAGTATCAAAACCGGTTTTAACATTGTTCTTTTAACTGACTAGATTTCATGTCCCTTTCATTAGTTCCCCACTCACTCTATGGCCCTTCCACATCACTTTTCCACCACTGCCAATACCACGCCTCACGCACATGTGACCACCGCCCTAGCAGCAGGTCTAAGCGCCTACAGATTTGCCCTCTTTACTCGTCGTTAACTCTCGCCCTACTGTTTCCTCCCTCGGCCGCTCTGGGTTACTGTCAGTTTGAAAGGTGCTCTGCTCTTCCCCCTTGCGAGCCACTTCCTGGCTCACGCTAAGGAAGGACTCTGAACCCCTGCCCGGGGCCACGTGCTTCACTGTGTAATCCCACCAGTCACTCATTGTCAGAGCTCCTGCCAGCGCCGGGCTGCTCGGGCACACCACCGAAACCAGAGCGCACTGGGGCATGGCGCTGGGCTGCGCTCGCTGCCTGCAGCGAGAGCGGCAGCTGGCTGGGGCCGGGCTAGAGGCGGACACCTGTGCAATCCGCCCGGGACTCCCTGACCCACAAGGCGGACTAAACCCCCTGCTGCAGCCGGGGGAGGGGGGCGCGCTATTTCCGACACGCAGGTAACTCACCTCCCCCAGCAGGTGCGTACCTCGGCGGCAGCCTGGCAGTGAGCCCAGCCCTGCCCCGTCCGCGCGCAGGGAGCTGCGTTTTCCCCGCACACGTGTCTGTCTCTGGGGCACTGCAGGGCGCAGGGGGCCGCCACTCACCTGGCTCCCAGCGCTGGGTTTGGAGCTGCTGCCTCAGCCCCGGGGAGGCTATTAAACCCCGGCCTCCACATTCCGGCCACAGCCCCCACCCCGCACACCAGGGTCACCGCAGCCCCCCGCGTAACCCAGCGGCCGCAGCCGGGAGCGGCGTGCAGGCACTTACAGCCATAGCGGGGTCTCTGCAGCTCCTCATGGTACATCCTGGAGGCTGCTCCCACACACGCCGGGGGAGCCTACGGGGGCGCTTCTGCCGCGCTGCCCCGGGGCGCGCGGTGCTGACACGCAACCCGCCGCTCCGCACCCACAGCGGGGGGGGGGGGGGGGAGCTGCTGCCCCACTGTGGCCCTGCCCCCTTCTGCAGCAGGAGCCTGCCTGGCCCCGCTCCCCCGCAAACTCAGGCTGGGCTTGTGTCTAGTCCCGCCACAGCCTCCCAAACTTCGGGCGCGCAGGCTACTCGGTGCAACTTCAGCCCTTCCTGGTGCCTGGCTGCCGCTGTCTTATCCGCTCCCTCCCCCTCTCTGATTTGCTCTCTCTCTCTGCGGAGGGGGCCGGCCCTTCACCTGGGTGCACCCTCCCTCCTGCCCAGGCTGCTCTGTGCGCTTACTCAGCGCCCTCCTCCCCCACTCCCACCCCGTTTCCTTTCTCTCCTGCCAGCCCCGTTATTCACCCGAGGGGAAGAGCCGCCGGGCAGCGACCCCTACCGCCCGCAGCCGGCCAGCGCACGCCGGCTCCAACCCTCTGGTCCCCCCCTCCCGGCCTTCCAGTCCGCCCACAATCACTTCAGCCGCCGAGTCCTGAGGGAGGCGGCAGGAACCAGCCATCCCAGCTGCAGCAGAGCAGCAGCCCGCGCACACTGAAACCAGCCCCTTAGTGATCTGTCAGCCTGCTGGTGACAAACCTGTGGCTTGTGCGGTTTCCAGCACCGAGGAAAAGCACTAGAAAGGAAACAGAAGAGCAAAGGAACGTGCAGCCTATTTCTGTCCCAGCTTGTTGCTCGGGTACAAATAGGCAAACACCCTGCTTCTCCGTTTGGGGCCCTTCCCCCCAAAGCCATTTCTTGCACGTGAGTGCTTCTTACTAGAAAAAGCACAAAATAAAGAGCTGACGTTGCAGCCCCAGAAAGGCGGGGCAAAGTAGCGGCATAAATAACCGTCTGTTATAAATATTAAACACCAGGCTTCTCTAGTTATATTTTAAAAAAAACCCTCAACTGAAACAATCATTACTGAGTTGTCATCTTATGTGTAAATAACCATATTTAAACGTGTTAGTGGACAACCCCTGTTATAATACTATTTATCCTTGGCTGCATGGACAGAAAAATACCCACAACACGGTAAAACATAGTAGAGAGCCATGTTTTAACCATGGCAGAAATGTAGGCTAAAGCATGGCTCTCTGAAATGTTTATAACATTTTCCATCCACATAAGTAATATATAATAAACCATATTATAATGTGTTTTGCCCCATGGATGGGCCTGGTTCTCATTTATACTCAACACTGCTCTGACAGTGCATGGGAATCTTAAGGTGGATGGAAATTACATATGTGCTCATGTTAAAGTCCCTTTATTCTGCCAGAATGGTAGCCTTAGTGTAACTGACAATCAGTCCTGGATATCTCTGGAGAATACTGGTACTAACAACAGGGTTCTTGCAGGAATATATTTCATCTCACCAAGGTAACTCGGGTGAGTTGGGCTGTCCTTTATCAGAGGACCCAGAATGTTAGATTTAGGCTCTCAGCAGTGGGACCCACCTGTAGGAACTCTCAGAGAATGTGTCCAGTCACTGCATCTCTAACTGTTGCCAGAACTCATCATAAGTCCTTCCTGTTTAGATGAGTGTAATCATCACCATTTACATTTCCAGTGTTCCCATTTGCCAGTATGCCCAGTGTGGTTGGGGTTGCAATGAGGATCTGCAGTTAGGGAGCTGGACTTCGTTTCAGATTTAATGTAGCTAGTAGGTGTATTTTTGCTTGTGGGTGTTTATATAAATAAATATAAAGACTTTGTTATTTCAAAAGTCAGGAGAATCCAAATGAAAACTAAAACACACTTTAACAAACAAATAAAAAAAATCAGTAAGCTCCTTCCAACACCATCAGTTCTGTTAAACGAGTAAAGAAACTTTCGTTGTTAAGAGGGAGATTTAGGTTCTGTTTATTATTCATTAGGAAGTTTGTTTTCTCTTTGGCACTGTTTGGGAGTATGAAATGGCCCGGAGGAATGTGTGACCTCTCCTACCTGTCTGCATTGGGGCCAGGCCTTGCTGCTGGAAACCATTTATTTAGTTCAGTGTGTAACTGATTTGTCTTATCTGCTTGTTTTTTCCCTATGGAGAGAATATAAAAGGGGGCAGGGGGAAGATACATATGCTTTCACAAATATCATAGCAGTTCCATTGACCTATTTAGGGCCTATGTTCTCCCCTTCATTAAGGTAACCAGAGGGAGCAGAAAGTGGCAGAACTGGGTGGGGCCCATAGAAGAAGGGAAGGATAGGGGTGAGTCAGCAGCTAGGGTTGAAGCTCTGAAGAATAGCAAGCCAGGGTAGCATCATTCTATAGTATTTCCTTATCAGCCCAGCAGAGATCTATATAAGTCTTAAGCTGCTGCAAGCAATATTAATACCAGCTTCATGTTTGCAACCTTGTTTGCACAGGCACAAAGTGCTGTGAAAAGAGCAAATGGCAGCACAGCTTGCACAGGAAGAAGGGCCAGCCATCACCAGTGAGAAGATGACTCCCCATAGATCCACAGGGTACATCTACATGACAAAAAAAAAAAAAACACCCTGCGGCAGCATATCTCAGAACTTGGGTCTACAGACTTGGGCTCATGCTACAGCTAAAAATAGCATTGTAGACATTCCCACTCGGGCTCCGAGACCCATCCCCTTTGGCAGGTTTCAGAGGGCAAGTCCACATCCCAATGGGAACATTGTTTTTAGTTTTTAGTTTAGCGCCATAGCACAAGCCCTGCAAGCCCAAGTCTGTAGACTTGGGCTCTGAGACTTGCAGCAGTGGGTGATTTTTTGCAGCGTAGACACACCCACAGTTTCCTCTCCCCACAGACCTCTAGAATCCCCATGGTTTTAAAGGCAACACTGCTTCTCTGTAGCCTCCCACCCCAAATCTCTCACTTCTGAGGGTATCTACACACACACACACACACACACACACACACAATCTTCTGACTCGGAACTGGAAGTGTGTTAAGCCTGAGCTAGTTTATCCAGCTGGGGGGTGTAGGTTAGAGCCACAGCTCCACTGTAACTTGGGTTGGAACCCACCCACTTTGTAGTAAGGATTCAGGCTACAAGTGCTGATAGTCTTCCAATGCCTTCCCATTCCCACCCCCTCACCCCACAAAGGATAGACAAGTTCTACAGCAGTTAACACAATTGACTGGGAAAGAATCCTAGAGTGTCTCCGCAAAAAGAATCATGGGATATGCCCCCAGACACACACACGTGATGCAGAAACAATGAGGACACAGTGATGCAGTTAGCACTTTGCAATGGGGATGCTCACCCCCATGCTAGACTAACCTGGGTGCTCAAATCTAGGCGTCAAGCACCCAGGTTAACTGTGCAGTATAGGCATAACCTCAGGGGAGCATAAGGAAACTGTTAGGCAAACCTTTCAGAATTTTCTTGGTCTTCTATTCTGCATCTACAAATATGCATAAAGGATAAGATGTGGACCAAGATTCGGAGAGTACACACCACTAGAAACTATGACATACAAGGTGAAATCCTGGTTCCATTGACTTCAAGAGGGTCAAGCTTTCACCTACACTACCCTGTTATTGGAAAAACAAATATGGAATGTGTATTATAGGTAATTGCTGGTTTTGATTGTAATCATGAAGACTCACTGTACTTTAAAATATCTGATTGAAGTTTAATTTTATGATTAAATGTTATTTTAAATATATATATTCAACTTATTTTAAATGCAACATTTTGACAGAAGAAAGAAACTGGTTACTTTAATTTAAAATGTTTAACCTAAAAGAATGTGATTTATTTGTGCTTTCCACTGCAAGTTGCTCATAAGCAGTGTGGAAAAAAATGCAAAAGATCATTGAGAAATATGCCATATTTCATGATAGATGGAGGAATTCATCTTGTTCGCCTCCAAGGATTTTATCCCCAGGAGCACAGTATAAGTTGTAAGTATCATGCTATAGTTTAAATTCCAGGTGTCATATTGTCATGGAAGAAGGATGTGGAAAGACAGATCTATTTTATTTTTCTGTTACTGCTTGACAGTGGAAAACAACTACCAATAAATACCAGGCAAAGTGCCAGTTTCATTTCCTCCATTTGAAACTGTGCCAGAAGAGTATTAAAGTAAAAAGTGAGACCAGCAAGCAAGAAATGTTTTTAATGGAGCATTAAAAAGGGTTGGTGTTTTGTTTTTTTGTTTGTTTGTTTTTAGGAAAGGGATGACATTGGAAAAATTCTAGACGTGCTGTTAAAAGTGTTATTACAAAACTCCATTGACTGCAATGGGAGTCTATCTGCATCAAACACAGTGCAGGATTGGAACCATAGAGAGGACACTATTTGCTAAAATATTTGTCGCTTCAGTTACAGATGCATGATACTCTGCAATCCTCCGGTTTTTATTCAGGAATAAAAGTCAGTGAGTTCAGTAAGTTTTTGCCTGAGACAGCAGAACTAGTCCCATAGGCCCCAATTAGCAAAATATTTAAGCATGTGATTAGCTTTAAACATGTGACTAGCCCCATTCCTATTCTGCAAAGCACTTAAGCCTGTGTTTAAAACTTTAAGCACTACTCTTGTGCTTAAAGTTAAGCACGTACTTAAGGGCTGTATTGAACTGGGACATTCTGTATTGAACTGGGACATTAAAGCTTGAACCAAAGTCCAAGGCTATTATAACAAGATTTCTATTGACTTAAATGGGTTTTGGATCTGGCCCTTAATCACAAAGCACACTAGAAAACTATGGTCAAAATTTCTTAAGAGACTACTTACTTACACTTTAATTCAAACAATTTATTTATTAATGTTTAAAATCTCATCGGTGTTTTATACATTTTGAGAAAACAATAACAATAGTAAAAGTAAAGAGATGGAGGAGGTTGCAAGATGCCATCTTTCTAACAGGACCTTCTAATACTCACCTAAAATAACAGACTAATTAATGGCAACTTGCATGACTAAAGGTAAAGGACAAAGTAAAACCTGAGTCAGCACCTCAGGAGTATGACTTTGTCACATTCTTTCTGTGGTGTTAATGGGAGTGGGTTAAATGGGCAATCTTTTTGCTTTAAAATGATGTCATTCCTAATTTTCAAATACTGTATTAATTTATAAGGTAATAAACAGATTTAAAATCCTAAAGCAGTTTTGGAAATTGTGGCAATAAATTCCTATAAGGTTTTAATTTCCACAGGTCAAAGTCTGCTTTCAGTAACACCAGTGTAAATCCAGAATAACTCCACTGGCTGTATGCCAATGTAAGTGAAAGCAGAATTTGACCTCATATTCTTACTTTGTACTTTGGATTCATGTGATTGATTTAGAAATCAGGACCTTAAAACCCTGCTGTTACAATCTGGTTTGTAAATGCCACGCACATTTTTTATGGGTCTTTTGTGTTACAATCTTGGACCATGGTAGTGGTGCAGTCAACAAATTATTATTTTTTTAAATGAACAATGATCCATCTCCCTGTCAAAGATCCTGCAGGTGCACCAGGCTAGGAACTGGGAGGTTTCCTGTCACATGCTGCTCCTACAATACAGGCCCTAATTAGCACTCCATCCTCTACACATGTATTAGGCAGAGACATATGCTGCAGTGAGATGCTACTACCACACTGTGCAGACCCACAAGCAGGTCTACCTGTCTGAGGATGGAGGAGGAATATGGAGGAGAACACAGCATAAGAGAGATACCTATCCATCCAGAAACTAGCTCTTTTTCAGTTGAAGACAAGAGATACTTTATCAAGGAGAGTGTATTGAGAAGCACTACAGTAAACAATAATAATACTCAAAAAGAGCCAAGAACTAGAAAGGGCCAAACAAGAGAACTGAAAATAAAAGAAATGGCTAGAGAGCACTGAAATCTAGATTGTATACACTTTTCACCATTTTCTAGGTGAGGCACTGTGCCCTCCTAACCTCCATCCTCCTATACGAATACACAGGTGTGACACCGTGAGGGACTGATCCTGCAAAGTGCTGGGGCATTTGGATACTACTATAATACAAATAACCATAATAACCAAGGTCCTGGCCCTGGGCCACATTGGGGCATAAGAAACATTGCTACCTCTTTACTGCTCTTTGTAAAATCAAGGAATGAGACAGGGTATAAAAGTTAACCATAAAACTTCTACATGGCACTGACTTCCTCATGACATTGCAAATTAAAATTAAGGGTAAAACTTTCAAAAGCATCTAAGTGACCTAGGAGCTTAATTTCCATTTTCAAAAGTGACTTAGGTTATGCCTACACTACAATTAGACATCCACAGCTGGCCTGTGCCAGCTGACTTGGGCTTGCTCTAAGGAGCTGATTAATTGTGGCGTAGCACATTGTAGCACTTCAGACATAGGCTGCACCCCAAGATCTGGGACCCTCCCACCTTGCAGGGTCCTGGAGCCTGGGCTTGAGCCCAAACATCTACACCTCAATTAAACAGACTGTGAGCCCAAGTAAGCTGGCATGGGCCAGCCACGAGTTTTTAATTGCAGTGTAGACATACCCTTAGGCATTTTACAGCTTCAGTTGGTAGCACCATGATTTCCAGGCCGTATCATGTTAAATTGTGGATTTAATCTTCATGTTTTGTTGCATTTCAGAGGCCAATGGTCACAGATGAAATCTGAAATGTACTGCAGCTACCTGATTATGAACAGTAGGTTTTTAAACCTATTTTGTCTCATCTGCAGTTGAATCATTAATTTCCTAATAAACCAGATGTGAGGATTATGTGAAGCCAGTGTTTTCCAAAAGACATTTCACTAATTTGAGGATGTCTCTTGGTGGTTTGCTGTGGCCTCTAGCTTCCTCACTCCCTGCCTCTGGGCTAGGCAGTAACTGGCTTTGGCAGGAGAGAGATTGTTTGAAGCAAAGGACATCTCCAATCTTGGTTAACATGGGGAGATGTACAGGATGGGAAAGCTGAAGGAGGATAGAGTAGAAAAACAAGACCTAAAAAGTGAACTTAAGATCACCTCTATCACTTTGCATATCTATTGTCCCATTCCTTCCATACTTTGTCCAGCTTTGTTTTTTAGATTGTAAACTGTTTGGGGCAGGGACCATGAATTTCTATGTATTTGTGCAGTGCCTAGAACACCAAGTCCTCAACCCTGACTGGGATATTTGGATGCTACAATGCTATAAATATTCAATAATCAACATGTATGCTTCCATTTTTCCAAATGGGAAAAAAAGTCCTATCAGAAAATGAATTGTTTTAAAATTTATTTAATTGAAAGAAACTTTGTTTCAACCCTTTCCATTGCATCAGTCTAAAATTTGACGTGGACAGCTTCTTTTCAAATACACTTTTTGTTTAAAACAGCCAAAAAATACCTTAAGACACTATGGAATTAGCAGAGGTAAACCATGATGAATGGAACATTTCCCAGGCAAAAATATTAACTTCTATGCCCTATTCAAATGAATAGAACATTTGCATTACAGATTTCAGTGGGACAATGGGACATGGTAAGAACAAGCATCAGAGGGTCCTGTGGCACCTTTAAGACTAACAGAAGAACAGTACACTAACTGATTCTGTGGGTATCCTGATTTTATAGTCAAGAGTTTCTGCTCCACTGGCACCGGTCTTACCTATTGGGAAACTATTTACAAATATATAGAGATCACATGTTTTTTATAGTTACAGAGTGTTCTATAAAAAAAGATGTCTCTCTATTTGTAATTAGTTTCCTACTAGCTAAGATGCTCGTAGGTGGTGCTCAAAAATATGTAGTGTTGTTCCTGGGTTTTGTAGGACCAGTAACACTTCTTGTTGTGCACTACAAATGGCTTCCTTTGTAAAGCTCTTTGCACGCAACATTTTAATCCAGCCACTTGATATAAATAAGAATCTCCCAGAACTCTACGGGAAAGATGCCACTGGGGACTTATTTTCCCTCTTCAGCAATGCCTGGGTAGAAGGTGCCAGCCCTGGGTGAGGTTCTTTGCATCCCATCCCTTCCATGGTTTAGGGTTGCTACCTTCCCAGTTTTTCCAGGATCGTCCCTATTTTTAGGTAGCTATCCCGGAAAATCTGAGAGTATAGTCAGGACATTTTTCAGAGTAGCAGCCGTGTTAGTCTGTATCCGCAAAAGGAACAGGAGTACTTGTGGCACCTTAGAGACTAATAAATTTATTTGAGCATAAGCTTTCGTGCGCTACAGTCCAAAGGCTGTTTGTTAGTCTCTAAGGTGCCACAAGTACTCCTGTTCTTTAGTCAGGACATTGTAAGTTCCAGTTTGTGTCAGTCATGCCTTTGCTGGCTCCTCTAGTCGCACATGGCTGTAGTGGCAGGAGCCGCAGGGTGCTGGCACCTGCACAGAGTGAGTTCTAGCTCCAGAGTGTCTTGGAGCCACAATGAGGGGGCAGTTTGGGACCAGTGAGTGGGACAGGGGAGGGTGGGGCTGGCAGCATCTAGTCAGCACCGTGCAAGTACCAGCTGTGGGTTCATCAGAGGGTGGCAGCGGAGTTGATCTGGCCAGTGCTACATCCTACTTGGTGAGGTCAATGCCCAGGACAGCACCAGCAGCAGGAGCCGGCATGGGCTGGTACCCTCTCCCAGGAATGGGATGGGGAGACAGTGCTCTGGGTGGAGACAGGCAGTACCAGGGTGTATGTGGTGAGATGTGGGGGACAGGCAGATGTCCCATGGTGAGAAGGAGGGGGGAGAATGTGTGAGAGTGAGGCATGGACCAGGCATTGCTAGGCTCAGTGGTAGATTAGACAGGTGAAGTGAATATCAAATTTAATGAACAGAACAAATATTGGTGCAGTTTATTTCATCAATATGTGTTCTGTTCATTAAATTTGATATTCGATTTGTCTATTGAATAGTTTCTGTGATTTCAGAGAAGTGAAAAACCCTTTTAATGTATGCTGTAGTAAGATTTACATATCTTTTGTAAACCAGCCACTAGAGGGGGACATGACCACAGAGTCTACACAGACTAGTCCAACAGAGGGCAGCAGTATACACATCATACCAATGTACTACAGAGAACATATTACAATAAATAAAATAAGTCAGACTTATTCTGCCTGATACAGAGGACTATGGCCTAGTTCCTCAAAACTATTTACGCAATTAGGCACCTAAAATATGTTTGAGGCTCTGGGCCTAAATGTCTAATAAGCACACACTTTAGATATCAATTTGGTCAGTAATCTAGTGTAAATGTTTCACAACTCAGGACTATGAGAAACAGATTAATGTAAAAAGTTGTATTACAAGAATATAATATTGCAGATCATAAATTTCTCACTGCTTTCTCATTCATGTTCCAGCTCAGAAATGGCTGTATGTGAAGCAACACTTAACTATAGATAACAAATTGTAACAGGTTCACCAATTATTCTGTTGGGTTTTTTTTAGCTGCAGCCGATAAGAGTTAAAACAGAAGAAATATGAAACAGAAAATTGATGAGGAAAAATACAAGTATCAGAGTCAAGCATCCCATTGTAGGCACATAGGTCTAAAAACAGAGTAGTCTATGCTACCTTGTGTTTCTTGACAGTCCTGCTGTGTACAAAGGGATTTTACACAAAGAGGATATTGATAGTTGAAATTCTTGGGTGGCTTAAGTAGGAGTGACGCAAATGCATGCAGGTAATTAGAGAGACTAGGCTTTCTGTTGGAAATAGCTGCTTTGATGTCACTTTTCCTGTGACAATACATTTCTTTTTATTTGTAAATTATGTGCTGTGATTAGTTGCATTTGTCCTACAGAAAGGAAAACTCCATTTGCTACTTTAAATGAGCTCTGTCCAAAATGTTACAGAGCAACTGGTTATGCTTTAACTTGTACATGAGAGAAAGAGGGAAAGACACTGGGACTGAGGCTATGTCTACACTACAAACCTTACAGCGGTACAGCTGTACCTCTGCAGCTGCGCCGCTGTAAGGTCTCCCCTGTAGCTGCTCTCTGTCGGCAGGAGAGAGCTCTCCTGCTGGCATAATGAAGCCACCCCCAATGAGCAGCGGTAGCTATGTCGGCAGGGGAGTATCTCCCGCCAACATAGTACTGTCCACACTGGCACTTTTGTCAGTGAAACTTATGTCGGTCGGGGGAGGGGGGGAGTTGACACCCCGAACAACAAAAGTTTGATCAACAATAGCGCTAGAGTAGACATAGCCTGAGGCAGAAAGATACAGTAATTTTATTTGGTAAACAGAGCAGTAGAATTGCTCTATAGGTGTGGCCAGTTTGATTCTGTGCAAAACAATAAGGAATGTAATTAATGTAATTCAAGCTTTCAATTCTCAGAGAGCTTTTAGATTGTTTTCTTCATGCAGCTAATTAAAGTGTAGCAAGATGAAGTTATTCTTCCCATGCTGGCCTTGATGCAGACTAAATTACAATGCATTTGAACAAAAACAACGTTGGCAGCATTTCTACGCCTATAGCTACAAAAAACAAATTGCAATACAGTAACACTCATAAGAACTAGAATACAGCTAAATTCTGAGACGTGCTGAGCATTAGGGCCAGATCCAGTAACCCTTACTCATACGAGTAGTTCAGTTATGTTTGTGGATTTCTCACATGAGTCAGGGTTGGGCCCTGTTGAGCACCTACAGCTTCTGTTGATCTCACTGGTGCTGAGAACTCCAACGTGCAATCAGAAGCTGGACTAAGATGTACAATTTTGCATATTCTTTACAGAAAAGACCTTTACTGTATGTTTTTTAATGAAATCTGCAGGTAAAGCAATAGCAGGAAGAACAAAATCGGAACTTTCCTCCTCCCTCATTCCCATCAAAGCTGTTTTACCATTACCTAGGGCTTGTCTTCTCTGTAACAGTTATAGCTCAAATTTCTCCACTCAGACTACCCTGGTGAGAACAGCCCAACTGAACAATACTTCACTTTCACAGAGTGATTGGATTAGCATCTGATTGTGCTAACTCCAGTTGTAGTGTGTAGCTGCATCAGCAGCACTCAAGCTTCAACCCGTAAAACCTGTGGAAAAGCTTTGTGTGGCTCTAAAGCTTGTCTCTCTCACCAACAGAAGTTGGTCCAATAAAAGATATTACCTCACCCACCTTGTCTCTCCAGCTAGCTTGAGTTAAAGGCACCACTTAACTGGAGTTAGAGATTTTTGTGTGTCAACAGGAGTCAGGTTTGGGTCAACACTTAAGTTATATCTCGATTTGACACTGCAGTGAAGACAAGCCCATGGATAATCAAGGCAGCCACTTCAGCAGAACAAGATGTTCCAGGCACAGTAGCCTCGATCCTGCACTAGTAAATCAAGAGGAGTTTTACTATTGATTTCAATGGGTGTTGGATCTGGGCCACAGAAAGAGAATCTGACTTCCCTTTCCGGTGAAGCGATACAGTTTTGGGATGCATATGAAAAAAATATTAACTTTAAAAAAAAAAACCCCAGAGTCCTGTTTAATTTGCCGCCTATTATGGCTCCTACGTCCCTTTCAACCTTCCTTCTTCCCAGGTTTCTCCCTCCCATCAAATATCTGTGGTTTGGATTATTTTGCTCATATATATTTTTCCAAGTCAAATCTCATTTTGTTACCTGGAGGAGCAGCAACTGCTACACACCATAGAAGGGTGCGGTTTGCTATCCCCTGCCAACGTTTTCCCAGCTGGTGCAGAAAGGGGTAAGCCATGACCATGCATCCTCTTCACTCCACCCTCCAGGGTTTCTAGAGTGCAATGAAGGGTTAACCGTCAGTGGGAAGGTTAAAGCTGCCACACATCCTGCAGGACACAGCAGTACCACACTCCCTGTTGCTTCTCATGGACTCTCTCACATAAAGAGATAGGGATCAACTGCAGAGACTAGCATAGAGAATACAGCCAGGTTAGATTGCAGCAGCATCAACATGGCATTTATTTTATACATTATCTTTTGTCATTAGTTAAATAAGCCTATCTAGCTTAGGTACTTTTATGGCCGCCATCACTGTAGTATCTGAGCACCCCACAGTCTTTAATGTATTCATCCTCGTAACACCCCTGTGAGGTAGGGAAGTGCTATTATACCTCCAACACCAAATGACAAATAAAAAGAACCCAGCATTTTAAAAATCTCATTATTTTTAATCCACTCTCATGGTTTGGGAGGACCCAACTCATGAGTATTGAACACATGGCAATACTGTGATGGTGGCTAAATGACTCCCTCCAGATTCAGCCCAGGCATTGTACTGTACTGCACATTAGAATGGGGGGGAGGGGCGGAAACTTGTGTGAAAGGCTAACTTCAAGTGGCATTTATGTTCTGCTAGTTAGAAAGCGGATGTTCCCTAGACATTAGAATGGAATGCTATGTTATTTTTATAAGGTGGGATCAGCTGGGGGGGGGGGAGGGAAGGAGCACTACATTTATTATACTCTTATTTTTAAATCTGTAACTTTTACACTATACGCTAGTATTATTTAGATAGTGTTGTATAACAGCTGATATTGAGCTAAGATACCTACAGCAATTTTTTTTAAAGATACCCAGATATCCACTGTCCTCAGTTTTTTCCCTTAACAAAGTTGGAATCCCAGCAGGGTCTGACAAATCCTGTCTGCCAGGGCAGACCAACTTCTCTGCTTGAACAAGCTTATAAAAAGTTTTTGTTCAAAATGTTTTGGACAAATGCCCTGTATCCTGCAATAGTGGCAGTGTTTTATAAGAAGGAGTTGATGGTGTTTTTCAGAGAATTCTGCAAGCACTTGTCACCTTGATTAAATATTTATTTATTTATTTAACAGTATATTTTTACTTGAAAGAACCTTCAGCTCAAGATATCATGAATGACTGAATACCGAGATCTGGAGCTACTCATAACGAGGGAACATCTGTGCTCTGCAGCTGCCAGCACAGTCAGTGAGAACCACCCTTTACCAAGTAGCATGTTGATTTGGCGAGATTTAGATTGTTTCCTTACACATTATCTGGGGATTAGGCACTGTCTTGTTATTGTTTCTTTTTTTCTGTGGTACCTGGATGTCTTAGGATCTGCATGTGTCCTCAATTGCATGCGTCTAATGATGTACATGTGTGTTTCCTCCACACGCAATATTTACATATTTATTTATTTATTTGGACTTATATTAGTGCCTATGGACAGCTCTAGGTCAGGGGTTTCTAAACTGTGGTACATGTACGTGGCGGTATATGAGCTTGTTGGAAGTGGTAAACCAAAAACTCTTAAACAAAAACAAATGAACACACACACCTTTCAGTTTCAAACAAACAGTCATCACATGCACTGCCACACACCAGAAAATGCCCAAGAAATACAATACACTCTCCTTTCACACATTGATGCTGTATTTTGGGGTAACTTATTGTTGAAAATCCACAAGAAGCCATTAATGTGGAGAGAGCGGATAGATAAGAGAATAATTTGCGTTTCTCAATTGATCTCAGAGGATCAGTTTCTGCCATTCTAAGTGCCCCAACAATGATACAATCTACCTGATCCAGCTACATGGCATTACCTGCAGTTTAAGCTTCTCTTGAATAACATGTTTGATCATGACGTACTGGAAGCCCCAGAGTCTCCAGAATTGTTGGTGATGCTATTCGCTCCCGGGTGCTGAAGAAAATAGCTGAAGAAATCTCGGAGTCACTGGCAATAATAGGGGAGCTATAGACCAGTCAGCCTGACCTCGATACCTGGAAAGCTAGTAAGCAGTGTATAAAACATTCAGTTTGTGAATACCTGGAGGATAAAGGGGTAATCACTAGCAGCCAGCATGGATTTACTAAGAACAAATTATGTCAAGCCAGCTTGACTTCCTTCTTTGACAGGATAACTGGTTTGGTGGATAGGAGGAATGCAGTGGACATAATATACCTGGGCTTCAGCAAGGCTTTTGACACAGTCCCAAATGACATTCTGATAAGTAAGCTGGAGAAATGCAGGATTGGCAGAACTACCATTAAGTTGATACATAATTGATTAAACAACTGCAAAGAGTATCTATTAAAGGAATGATGTCAGATTGGAGGGAGATCTCAAGTGGGGTTCCACAGGGATCTGTTTTGGGTCCAGTGTTATTTAACATCTTTATTAATGATCTGGATGTAGGAATACAGAGCAGTGATCAGATTTGCAGATGAGACACAGCTGGAGGGAGTTGCCAACACTTTAGAGGATAGAGCTGGAATTCAAAGGGATATTGATACATTGGAGAACTGGGCTATAGACAACAAAATGAAATTCAACTAAAACAAATGTAAGGTGCTACACTTAGGGAAGAAAAAACAAATGCACAAATACAGCACTGCTGAGAAGGATCTGGGAGTTGTGGTGGATCACAACCTTGACATGAGTCAACAATCCGATGCGTTTCCAAAAAAGCAAATGCAATATTAGATTTCTTTAACAGAGGCATAGCATGCAAGTCACGGGAGGTGACACTAGTGCGCTACTTGGCACTGGTTAGGCCTCAGCTGTAGTCTGATTGGACTGTGTCCAATTTTGGTCACCAATGTATAGAAAGGATGTAATGAAACTGGAAAGGATCCAGAGGCAAGTGACAAAGATGATCAAAAGGATGGAATGCAAGCCATATGAGAGCAAAGGCAGAAGGAATTGGGCATGTTTAGTTTGGAAAAGAGGTGGGGGGGGGGGGGCATGATAGCAGTCTTCAAATACTTGAAAGGCTGCCATAAAAAAGATGGAGAAAAGTTGTTCTCTCTTGCCACAGAGGGCAGACAAGGGGCAATGGGTTCAAACTCCAGCCTAGCAGATTTAGATTAAATCTCAGGAAAAACTTCCTAACTGTAAGAACAGTAGGACAGTGGAACACACTGCCCAGGGAGGTTGTGGAAGCTCCTTCACCAGAGGTTTCCAAAAGGAGGCTGGATAGCCATCTTTCTTGGATAGTTTAGACCCAGCAAATTCTGTGTCTTGGCATAGGGTTAGACTAGATGACCCTTGCAGTCCCTTCTGACACTATGGTTCTATGTGGAGAGAGCTCCATAGGTTGCAGCCTGTGACAACTTCCTGGCCAAATGAACCTCCTTAATTTAGATTGTTCCAGACCTGGTGCAGGCAAGGATTTGCGTGTATCCTGGAACACCAGCCAATGGGGAAGCATCTTACAAAACATTAAAAATTCTACTATTGATCTATGGTTAAGGCTGACTCATCAGAAAATTATATTTCATCCATGCTGGTCCCCACATAACTTATAAGTTACAGGCCTGGGCTTTGCAAAACAGGCTGCTGCTAGAGATGGATCTCCCAGAGCTGTACTGGCTCACATGCTTTGAGACTGTCCCAGGTTATGATCCTTTTGGCTAGAAGTAGGCAGGAGGATTAATATGATAATGGATACCTCCTGAAAAGTTACTCCCCAGAACTGTGTTTTGAGATATATCTCTTCATCTTGAATACTTGCCTGTTCAATTAATATCAACAAGAGGGAAGAAATACAAGCCAAAATAGAGAAAGAATATTTAAATAAATTAGATGTATTCAAGTTGTCAGGGCCTGATGAAATTCATCCTAGGATATTTAAAGAACTAGCTGAAGCAATCATGGAACTGTTAGCAATTATCTTTGACATCTCATGGAGGACTGGAGAAGGGCAAATATAGTACCTATCTTTAAAAAGGGGAAGAAAGAGGACCCAGGGAATTATAGACCAATCAACCTAACTTCCATACCTGGAAAGATACTGGAACAAATTATTAAACATTCAATTTGTAAGCACCTAGAGGATAACAGGGTTATAAGGAATAGTCAGCAACAAATCATGCCAAACCAACCTAATTTCCTTCTTTGACAGGGTTACTGACCTAGTGGATAGAGGGGAAGCTGTAGAGGTGATGTATCTTGATTTTATAAAGGGTTTTGATACAGTCCCATATGACATTCTCATAAGCAAGCTAGGGCAATATGGTCTAGATTAAATTACTTTTATGTAGGTGCAGAACTGGTTGACAGATCGTACTCAGAGAGTAATTATCAATGGTTTACTGTCAAACTGAGAGGATGGATCTAGTGGGATCCCATAGGGGTCTGTCTTGGGTCTGGTACTATTTAATATTTTAATTAATTACTTGGCTAATGGAATAGAGATTACGCTTATAAAATTTGCACATGGCACCAATCTGGAAGGGGTTGCAAGCACTTTGGAGGACCAGATTATAATTCTAATCAACCTTGAAATTTAGAGAATTGGTTTGAAATCAACAAAATGAAATTCAATAGAGACAAATTAAAGTACTTCATTTAGGATGGGGAAAAATCAGCTGTAGTGATACAAAATGGGGAATAACTAGGTAGGCAGTAGTACTGCTGAAAAGGATCTGAGGGCTATAGTGGATCACAAATTGGCTATGGATTTGTCTACACTGCAATGTAAACCCAGGGTTAGTTGAAGTAGAGTTAGCAGAATCTGGCTTTGTTAACCTAGGGCAGTGGCTCTCAAACTTTTTTACTGGTGACCCCTTTCACATAGCAAGCCTCTGAGTGCGACCCCCCCTTATAAATTAAAAACACTTTTTTATATATTTAACACCATTATAAATGCTGGAGGCAAGTGGGGTTTGGGGTGGAGGTTGACAGCTCGCGACCCCCCCCCACGTAATCACCTTGTGACCCCCCTGAGGGGTCCCAACCCCCAGTTTGAGAACCCCTGACCTAGGGCTTGAGCATCTACACTTATTTGTAACCCCATGTTAGGGATTGTTGAACTGCGACACCCAGCCTGGGGCTCTAGCGTCTACGCTGCATTACGTGAGTCCAAGTCCAACCATCCTTATCCCAGATTCAGTGTCCTCCCAAACGGGTTGGTCTAGCTCTTTGTTCATGATGCAGAGTGGAAAAACTTGACTGCCCACCAAAACTGGATAGTCCAGAGGACAAAAAGTCAGACTGTGGGATACTTTGGCAGACTCCCAGAGCACGAGTCAAGTGGGGCTGTGTCTACACTGCAGAGTAATAGGGCTTGAACCCTAGGTCCCAGCTTGACTCAGGCGTGGACCCTCCACCCCCATGGGATCCTAGGACCCTGGATTGGTGTGATTTGTGTTTAGACAGAATTGGGGCTAGGCTTCAGCTTGAGTTCAAACCCTGGGCTTACATTGCTGTGAGAAGCAAGAGGTCCCCTGGCACTGAAGCTGCATGATGCCCAGAGCAGGGACAGGAACCTGACTCTCCCACATCCCAGGTGTGTGCCCTTGCTCCTGGGCTTGGCTATTCTGGGATAGGTCTCTCTCTAATTCTTTTTGGTGAAATATTTCAAAAAAAGGTCTTGGCTTTGTTCCACATTGGAACAAAACCAAATGTTCAACCCTCAAACCTTTTTGTGAAATGGAATTCTTGATTTCCAATTCTACACTAGTTATGAGCAAACATTTTAGGTTTCCTGTGGCATTTTACTATAGAGTATGTAAATATGAAAATTAAGCCTATTAAGGCCTAAAATAAATGTGGCACAAAAGAGAGAAATTTGCATGACGTCCTTCAAACGTCAGCCCTTTAAGAAGGTGGTAAGTGAACCAGTAAAGTTGGGGAACCAATGCTGTAGGCATTTGCAAAATTGAAACGGTACTGTATAAAAGCCAAACCTAACTGCCTGCATGCCAAATGAATGCAATAAGTTACCCCACATAGTAGACCTGATCCAACTCCCATTGACTTCAGTTCAGCCCGATTCTGATCTCTCTTGCTTACACCAGTTTTGCATTGGGGTAGCTCCATTAACTTGTACAGCTCCTCCTGATTTTCAATGGTGTAAGAGAGGAGAATCAGTTCCACTCAAGTGTGTCCAAAGTCTTCAATGGGAGTTAGATCAGGCCCTTCAGCAGACTTTGCCTACTCTATCCCTCAGTTTACCTTCTCCCCAGGGGCTGAGAAAAGAGATGGGCTTTACAGCATATCCCAAATCCAGACTCTGGGAAGCCAAAGGAGAGAGGAAGTTTCCAGAGTCCATGACCCTTCACAGAGAACACACTGTCAGCACCATCCTCCCACTTAAGTCCAGGTGGCTTCAGCAAAAGTGTGTCTTCTATAAGCAATTATGATGGTATTGGACGGGGAGAGAGGTGGTTGCTCAGATAACCAAGTCCCAAACCATTCAGGCCTTTTCAGGTTAAAACCAACACATTAAATTCCACATGGGAGCTGATCAGTAGCCTAGATCAGTGGTCTCCAAAGGGGGGTGCGTGGCAGGAGGAGCACTTTTTTTTGGCGCTTCGGCAAAAATGGTAGAGCCGGCGCGGCAGGGGGTGCATGCTCAAATATTTTTTTTACTGATAGAGGTGCTTGATCAAAAAAGTTTGGAGACCACTGGCCTAGATCACAGAACAGCTAAGTATATGACTTTGCACATAGGCAACACGTAGGGGGGCATGTGGAATCAAGTGCCCCCCTCCTCGATTTCTGCTTGGCCTGCCGGGGCAGAGGGAGATGGGCTCTGTCCTCCTTCCTCTGTGCCTGCCCCCAGCATGCTCGGCCCCTGTCCTTGGCAGCCAAGCCTGGGTGAGGAGCTGAAAGGGTGGTGGGACCAGCCACTTCTCACACCGGACACTCCGGGTTGCTGCTCTGTGCAGCACAGCAGCTGCCTGAGAGAGCCTGGCTGGGGAGGTGGCAGCTCGTCCACCCACCTGAGCCCAGCTGCCAGGGACAGGAGCTGAGCGAGCTGGAGTCCCCTCTTCCCCTGGGACATTTCCAGCTCACTCAGCCCCTGTCCCTGCAGCCGGGCCGGGGTGTGTGTGTGTGTGTGGGGGGGGGGTGATGGTAATGGGAGAGGGGTACAGACTTCCACACATCCCCAGCAAGGCTGTCTCTCAGGCAACTGCTGTGCTGAACAGAGCAGTGACCCGGAGCAGCTAGCTTCAGCTGGTGTGAGAAGCGTCTCTGTTCCACTCCCCGCCCGGGCCCAACTGCCAGGGAGAGTCATCAAATGTGCCGGGGGGCGGGTGGGGGGGAAGGTGCAGCAGGAGAAGGACAAAGCACCCTCCCTCCCCCCCGGGAACTCATAACTCAGCACAAAGGACATGTGTAGGCAGCCCTAAAGCTGGAGAGCTATGCTCATATTGCTTTTAAACTCAAAACTGTTTTTCAGTTATCTGCAAAGTTAGACAGATGCAACCTACGGAGTTAACCTGTAACTTTTGGATTCTGCAACACACACGCTATTCAGAGCTCCATCCCCCACTCCCTTACTGTCTGATGGACCCTGAACGCCTCATCTCTCCTTCCATCACTTGGAAAATTTCACTTTGGCTCCACCGTCTCAATCTCCAGTCTAAATATGGGGGAAGGTATGAAAGACCAGAAACAGAGCAGTGAGTTGGGTGGGCATTTTGGATATGCAAAGGTAAGGAGGACAATTGGTCATAAGTGGGAGAGAACATAGGACCTCATCCATGTTACTCCTCAAGGTGTGCCTGTGGCCAACCCTGATTGCAGGAAAGCATGAAAGGGTCTGAAACCATTTGTTCTGTATGCATTTTACTTTAATAAATAAATGATTCAAGGTGAATATTTTAAAGATTTTCCTACTAGCTGAGAGATGTTTGCAAAGTTTCATTCAACAGTAAATCTTTCTGGCAGCTATAAATCCTTTGAAAATGAGTGTGTTGAAGTAGCCAATGTGGTTCTATGCACAGTACACTTCCTGGCAGTAACTGATGATTCATTGTACGGCAGTAGTGATGGCTGCTGACTTGCTGGCAGAGAGTTCTTTTTGTTGGCACACACTGTAAGGAATACTAGTGTGCAGGTTTCACAAAGCCCAGGTGGTTACCTGAGCTGAAAAATGCCGACATTTTTATGGAAGGACCACAGCCTGCCCTAGTGCACAACTGAATGATCATTGGAACTTTCAGTGATTACTGGAAGCTGAATGCAAGTATTCTTTTCCCTGATAGACTTTTTTCTGTATTTTCCTATGCCCCCTGGTGATCAGACAGCAAATTGCACTATGCTATACATAAGTGAATCTGTTTATTTCCAATAATCTGATATTGCCAGAGACCCAAAGCAATGTGTAATAATGACCTGGTGTAATTAAAAAAGCACTTGTGTCATGGCCAGTGTTTGGAATTTTGTTAGTGCTCCAGCAAGAGGGTGTCCATGAGGTACATTTTGTGAACTAACATGTAGAATAAACTAGTACATTTTCTTAGGTTTCAGATACAACAGGCACATAGACAAACGTATTATTTGGCATTGCTAGTTCTATTGAGGATTTTTAAAAACATATTTTGTGCTGCTGTAATTCAGTGGCTGCTTTGATTTTTTTTTTAAACCTGGCAATTTGCCACTGATTTGCCTTTAAAATGTGGGTTAGGACCTTTTGCTTTGAAAATTGATACAGTGATGTACAATCACTGTTTTAATTTCTTTATAATAACCATAACCTACATAGTTACCATAAGCACACCAAGAGTTCCATCCAGCATTCAGGCCTTGCATTGACTTTAAAGGATATTAGATCTGGCCTGAATCTACCAACTTGCTACAATAGGCCCTGATCCTGCAAACACTTATGCACGTGAGTAACGTTGCACTTGTAACTAATACCACTGACTTCTATGGAGCTGCTCATGTGAGTAAAGTTACACACATGTTTAACTGTTTGCAGGATCGGGGATTACTCTGGAAAGGCTCTGATGTAATTTGTTACAAGAAATTAAATGGTTAATCTAATTAAGATACATAAATCAAACTGGTGGATAAGATGCAGATTACTCCCAATAAGTTCAATTTGATGGACAACTTGCTCCTCCTACTGTACAGGAGAAAAATCTTTGAAATTAGTTCAATCCTTCAACTCTAGTGTTATGTTCTCTTGCACCTGGTTTTCTATAGCAGCAATCATGGCCATGTTCTGGGCCTGTCACGGGGTCTGCTACTCACCACTTGGTAGCACCTCCTCATGGGTCATCTGGGGAATTAACTTGCCACTTTCCACATCTCACCCAGCAGTCACTCAGCCTGTTGCCTCTGTCATTCGCACTGAGGCCCCTGTATTATTCATCAGGAGCTGCAGTGCCTCTCCTTTGTGACTTAGTCCTCCAGCCCTGCTGGGTTATAATCAGATCAGAGTCTACTTCCTCAAAGTCTCAGGCAGTTGCCATCTCCTCTGTGCTGACTGCGGCACTACTGCACTGGTTGGTGGGAAAACCCAGGACCTCTCTCTACACCGGGTTCCAATCTGGGGACCCTTGAACCTGCAGTTCAGGTCTATCCCTCTCAGACCTTACTGCTCCCTCCCTGGACTGCTTCCTACTGTGCCTTGCTCAGGCTCCTACTCTCTCCCTTGTATCAGGGAGCATGACTGCAGCCCCCTGCTTTTAGCCTTGGTCTAGAATGTTATCACCTTTTTTCGCAGCTTTATCACATTGCTGATTCATTATCAATTTGTGCTCTGCTATAACCCCCAGATCCTTTTCCACAGTACTACTGTCTAGTGAGTTATTCTCCATTTTGTAGCTGATTTTTCCTTCCTAAGAGTAGTACTTCACAATTGTCTCTATTGAATTTCATCTTGATTTCTGACTACTTCTCCACTTTGTAAAGGTCATTTTGAAATCTAATCCTGTCCTCCAAACTGTTAGCAACCTCTCCCAGCTTGGTGTCATCTGCAACCTTTAAAAGCACACTCTTCACTTCATTAGCCAAGTCATTTATGGAAATATTGACTAGTACTGGACCCAGGATAGCCGTTTGTGGGACCCCACTAGATAGGCCTTCCCAGTTTGACAGCAAACCTTTGATAACTACTCTGTCTTTCAACCATTTTTGCACCCACCTCAGTAATTTCACCTAGACCACATTTCCCTAGCTTGCTTAGAATGTCATATGGGACTGTGTCAAAAGCCTTACTAAAATTAAGTTATATCATGTCTATAGCTTCCCCCCATCCAGAAACCCTGCCAAAGAAGGAAATTAAGTTGGTTTGGCATGATTTGTTCTTGACAAACCTATGCTGGGTATTCCTTATAACCCTGTTATCCTCTAGGTGCTTACAAACCAATCATTTAATAATTTATTTCTGTATCTCTCCAGGTATCAAAGTTAGGCTGTCTGGTCTATAATTCCCCAGATCCTCTTTGTTCCCCAGTTTAAAGATAGGTACTATGTTTGCCCTTCTCCAGTCCTCTGGGACCTCACCCACCTTCCATGAGTTCCTGAAGATATTCGCTAATAGTTCTGAAATTGCTTCAGATAGGTCTTTAAATACCCTCAGATGAATTTCATCAGGCCCTGCTGATATATCAAACGTATCTAAATATTCTTTAACCTGGTCTTCCCCAATTTTGATTTGCATTCCTTCCCCCTTGTTGTTAATATTAATTGTATTAAGTATCTGGTTACAATTTACCTTTTTAGTGACAACTGAAGCAAAATAGACTTTAAATAGCTTTCCTGATGTTGTCCATTATTAGCTCTCCTTTCCTGCTAAATAGAGGACCCATAAGCGTCGAATCCATGGGTGCTCCAGGGCTGGAGCATCCATGGAGAAAAATTAGTGGGTGCTCAGCACCCACCGGCAGCCAAGCTCCCCCCCTTGCCTCTCTCCCACCAGCAGCCGCACTGATCACTCCTCCCATCCCTCTCTCCCTCCCAGCACTTCCTGCCCACCGTGAACAGCGGTTTCACAGCATGCAGGTTGACTCCGGGAGGGAGGGGGAGGAGCAGGGACGGGGCACACTTGGGGGAGGGGCGGAAAGAGGTGGGGTGGGAGTTTGGGGGAAGGGGTGGAGTGGAGTGGGGGGGTGTCGAGCACACCCCGGGTAAAGGGGAAGTCGGCGCCTATGAGAGGACCTACACCTTCCTTCTCTTGCTCTTAATGTATTAATAGAATTCTTCTTGTTGCCTTTTATGTCCCTTGGTACATGGGATTTATTTTGTGCCTTAGCTTTTCTGATTATGACCCTACACGTTTGTGCTGTTCTTTTGTGCTCCTCCTTAGCAATTTGTCCATGTGTCCACATTTTGTAGGATTCCTTTTAGATTCTCACATCATTAAAGAACAGATGGAGCTATATCGGCCACTTTCCATTCCTCCTAGCTTTCCTTCTGATCGGGAGAGTTTGCAGGTATGTCTTTAATATTGTCTCTATGAGAAACTGCCAGCTCTCCTGAACTCTTATTTCCTTTAGATTTTTTTCTCATGAGACCTTAGCTATCAGTTCTCTGAGTTTGTTAAAGTCTGCTTTTTAGAAGTCCACTTTCCTCATTCTGCTGCTCTCACTCCTTCCTTTCCTTAGAATAATAACATCTATCATTTCATGATCATTGGCATCCAAATTGTCTTCAGCCTTCAGATTCGTAACCTACTCCTCCCTGTTATCAGAATCAAGTCTGAAATGGCTTCCCCCTGGTTATTTCCTCCACCTTCTGAAACAAAAAGTTGCCCCCAGTACATTCCAAGAACTTACTGGACATTTTTGTGTTTTGCCACATTACTTTTCCCTCATTACTTTCAGGTCTTGTGTTTTGGACATTTTTGTTATTTGTTCTAGAAATGCCTCATCCAACTCCTCCTCCTGACTTGGTCATTTATAGTAGACTCCTACTATGACAGTGCCCCTGTTTTTTCACCTTTTATCTCCCCCCCAAAGACTTTCAACTGCTCTGTCTATTACCTCCTTCTGGACCTCAGAACAAGTGTATATAGTCTTGGTGTATAATGGAATGCCTCCCCCTTCCCCCCCAGTTTGTCCTTCCTGAGCAAGCAATACCAATAGTCTAGTCATGAGGTTTATCCCACCAAGTCTCAGTGATGCAAATCAGGTCATCATGTAATAATACTTCCAGTTCTTCCTGGTTCATACTCCTTGCGTTTGTGTATAGACATCTGTAGCAAAGCATGGACTCACAGTGCATCCCCTCCTGCTGGTCATATTGGGAATTAGCTCATCCAGCACTCTGAGCACCTCCTGGTGGCCAGTGACTCACCTGCCACAGGCCCCCCCCATGTCCCTCCCAGCCCCCAGTGCCCTTTACCTCAGGGTTCTGCCCCAGCAGTACCCCCACACTCTGGGTCTCCCCTCCCAGGGGACCCCCTCAAACCCTCTACACCCACCTGGCCTCAGTGGCTACTGCCAGTCATCATCTAGCCCCCCCCACGGGGGCAAACTGCAGTCGGTCATGGCCACTCATCATTGGCAAGCAAGTTGGGCCAGCAGTCTCTGCCTAACCCCAGGCTGCACCTCCCAGCCCTAGTACCCACATAGGCCTTTATCATGTCCTCAGCCAGGTGGGTTGCCAGGCTGGAGTTCCCCAGCACTGCTCTGCCCCAGGTACCCTATTCCCAGGCAGCTAGGTCCTTCTCTGTCTCCACAGCTAGAGAGACTAACCCAGCTCCTCCCTGAGCCCTTATAACAGAGCCAGGTTTGGCCTGATTGGGGTGTGGCCCCAGCTGTGGCTGCCTCCCCAATCAGCCCAGCCTTCCTCCACCAGAGCGGGGTAACTGCCCTGCTACAACCTCTAAGATGTTGAGTGTATCCCCCCCTTCTCCCAGTATCCCTCTTGTTATTCCTGTGACGCTACTGTAATTTTCCACTTCCCTCCCAACATTTATCCCTCTGTTAAGGTCACCAGGTTTTATACTTACCTATGTATTTTTGTCAACTGCCACCTTTGAATTAAGTTAAAATCCTCCTTACTAGATTGGTCAGGTGGACCCAATCTCTTCCCAGCAGCCCTCCTTCCCAGAACAGCATCCCATAGTTGAAGAAGCCAAAGCCCTCATGTTGACACCATCTGTGCAGCCATAAATTCATTGCTAGAATGCATGTGGCCCTGCCTGGATCCTTAGCCTAAACTGGAAGAATGGTCGAGAACACCACCTGCTCCCCCCAACTCCTTCATTCTCCACCCTGGTGCTAATGTTGGTGTGATTTCTGGTTAATCAATGGTCCTGGGTTGGCTTTGCCATTCAAATCCAAGAGTTTGCTACTGGGAGTAAAGTGCCACATATCCTAAGAGTCCAGTGCTGAACTATTATGTGCATGCATTCAGTCACCTAATTTTAGCACCATAAAACTTAGTTGCCTGATCTTGGAACTGCAACCTGCCCTGGGTCCCCCAAACAGAAAAGGGATGGCTGGGCAAATTATGGCTTACACTCACCATTACTACGTTTACCTTTCCAGCTAAAGAATAGTAACAGGATTGTATTGTTACTTGGACCCTTTTCTATATCTTTACAAACAATAGGCAATAGGCCATTGTACTCTTTGTGTCTTTTTTTGCATAATGGAATCCCATTGTAATTCTAATAAAAAAGTCTGATATGTGAATATTGTCACATCAGTGATGTCTCAGCAATAAACAAGTTTCTCGTGCATTTGGGGTCTCAGGAGACATGGTGGTGAGTCTATGCTACCGTGAGCTTTCATTTTTTTGACAATTATATTAATTTTTCCATTTAAAGTTATCCTCTTTTTTTTTTTTTTAGATTCTGTTATCTGTAACTCCTGTTACCAGGAAACAAAGGGGATGGAAAGAAAGAAAAAAGTCCACCAAGCTACCAAACAGCAAATACATCTATATTAAAACACAACAACCTAAAATAAAATTCCCTATAACTGCATAAATATTACTTCCTTTAAAATGCTCTATGAGCAATCTAAACAATGACGCCCTCCCCCATCCTCTTCCAGTGTTACAAACTTAGCACAGGGTTGGAACCTATTTCAGTAAAATCACCCAGTGGTAAAAGAGCATCAGTCACTCTGTCTCCTATTGGCTCCACCCAGTTGCGGGTGAATCACTCACAGCTTTATCAGATTTCTACTCTGTATAAAGTCCACCAGCTAGGCTGGATTGTAAAGCAAAGTTTGTTGTTTGTTTGCCTTTTAAATTCTGAACCACCTGACACTGGCAAGGGAGTTTGAAAGCTGCATGAATGTGCTTGAAATCAGGACCTGGGGGGAATACATTTTTATTCTCTGTAAGAATGTTTAGTTTTTCTTTCACATAGGTTAAATAAATTAAAATAAAATAAATAAGGCTGGGCTTTTCAAAGGGGGCTAAGGGTGTTAGCTGCCCAGCTCCTATTGAATTTCTATTGTAATTAGCTGCCTAACTTGCTTTGAGAATCCCAGCCTAAGTGTTCCCCTCTGTTTCTATGTGCAGAGGAAAGCAAAAGAGGAATCCCTTTTTCTGAATCCCAGAGCAGCCCCTCTAGGGGTAACCTGAGGAGATCAGGATCCATGGATGGGGCATGGATAGGCCAGAGAGACAGAAAGTGGGGAGTGGCCATTTGCTATTGGAGTGGCGTCTCCACCCCCCACCCCCATGGTATCCTTGTGTACACTCATAGTGATCATATTGTTTCACTCACTGCTCCTGGAGAGCCCTCCAAGTTTAGGGGCAGTGACGATCAGAATAGCATTTGCTGCCTCAGATGTGGCGTGGAAGAAGTGGGCCTCTATATGGATGGCCCTGGCCTATATGGATTATTACTTATACTGCAGCCAAAAGTGTGCTAAGTGGTTTGGATTTCAGGAGGTGAGCAGGTTTCAGGGGCCAGAGCCCTTTCTGTTCCAGGATCGGCTGAGAGAGCAAGCCTTACCCTTGCCACTGCAGTCCGGGGTACATTCCGTGATGCCAAACTCTGTTTCCTGTCCCCTATGCAAGAAGCAGAAGCAGCAGGAGAGAGAGAGAGAACACTGAGACTGAGTTGGCCCTTTGCCTCCTTATTGGCTTTTGTCTCGTTTGTGTGTGTCGAGGACATGTTCTTTGATAAGGGGCCTTTTTTTCTCTCTTGTTTAATGAAGTTTGAATGGTGAACAGTTAATATAGAAAAAGGCAAGTAAATACGGTGCAATGCTGGTCACTGCAAAACTCATGATTCACAGGCTTGTGGATTATTATAATCCAGTTTCTGCCTTCCTGTAATCCAAACTCTGAGATAGAAAAGCTATTAGCCTTTATAGTCTAGTGGGTGAGCTGAGGTCAGATCAATATATATAATCAGAATAATATAGCCAAACTAATGAGGTATTTAACATTTTAAGTGACTATAGGAGTAATATTAATTTTAATCCAAACTCAGCGCAAACATCCTTAAAAACTATTCTTGTTTTATCAGCATTTAATGATGTAATAATAAATATTTTATATCAGTGTTACATTATGAATATATGACAATCGTTGGCTAAGTGCTGAATCCTGCCTTTTTGAAGAGAAGGACATGCACAACAGTGAAAAACTGGGATTACTGGTAAATCTGAGCATTGTCAGGGCTGCAAATGTTGTCCCCTCACCTGGGTGTTTTAGTGTTTCAGCTGCTGCAGATATGGATGTAGATGGGCTCCTTCCCTGTGCTCTGTTGCCCATCCCAATTCAGTATAATTAGTGATCTCTCTGTCATATACTCTTAGGAATCTCCCCTAGTCATTTTGCACATATACCTTCTTGGCTCACTTGGTCCACTTCAGCAACAGGAAATAGCATGATCTCAAGCCCAAGTAGGTTTTTGTGAGAAGACCAGGATTCTGCTGGATAAGTTGCAATTTATTACAATTCACAATATGGGTTGTGAATCTCATGTATCTCCTATGTGGGACCTTTAAGCAAATTTTCTTTTCAGTGTTGTTACCAAGAAGTTAGATTCCAAAGAAAGCAGCAAGAGCTGCAGAATATGAGCAACACGAGGCAGGGACCACTTATAACCATCTTAATGTCAGTAACCGAATGGGTTATGCCACATTAGGCTGGAGTGAGCTCAGAATCTGACCGTGGATCCTTTATTGTTTCTGTAGGGCTCCATGCACACCCTTGGTGTAGGCATACAATCCAAGTGACAAAATAACAATAATAAATAATATTGCTAGCAGGGCAGTGGAGTGAAAGGCATGCTGAGGATGGTCCATGCCATGCCTTACAGTTTGGTGTGAAATACTTTATATCCCAAGCCACAAAATGCTGTAGCCTCCTCTTACATATTGTATAGTTTCCGGATCTCTCACACATTGTACTGAAAGGTAGGCTGCTCTACATTTAAAAGTTTTACTGGCATAGGCGTACCGGTCCAGGGGAGTGATTTTTTCCCTACTGCTAATTGACACAGCTATGCTAGCACAAACCTTAGGGCAGACAGTTATACTGGCAAAAAAGTGCTTTCGCCGTACATAGTACTCTGTTTGGGGACCTGGTTTAAGCAGTCTTTTGGTGATATAAGCCCACTCTCCCATAGATTGGTTGGCCAGTATAACTATCCTGGTATATCTATACCAGCAAACCCTTTCAAATGTAGACAAGGCATTCATTACAATGAAGAGCATTTTAAACCTTCATTAATAACTCTACATTACACTTGGCTTGCTTCATAAGTGAAGAATATTATTCCTACTCTGGCACAAACAGAATAAACGTTGGTTGCCATGGGACTATCCAAAGCCACATGTCCTCAACTGCTGGATCTTGAAGAAGGTGCTCGGATTTAGCTGAAAATGTATATATTCACCTACAGCCTGACTTTTCTCTATTGCCTACACATCTGAAGCGGTTCATATGCTTGGTTTATTCCAGCATCTGTTTGGAATAATTTATAGTTGGAAATTTATTCCTGATCCACCCATTTGAGATGCCAGAATATAAATAATAGAGCAATAAAAAACAAACAAACAAAACCAAAACAAAACCAACCAAAACTTTTGATCAAATTTTGCTCTTTTTCAGGCTCTTTCAGTAGAGAGGGAAAAATGAGATGGAGTTTCTGAAGTGCCGATATTTTGTGGCTGCTAGGATCCTATAAAGCTACAGTTTAGTGTTTAAATTGCTGTTAGTCTTTCAAATGCACAGATCATTACAGCTTTTGGTGATTTACTCTGTGCATAGTAGAGGGTAGGACTGGGCCCTTTACATGAACACATACCCCTATTGTGCAGTTTACGTAGTGACAAGACCAGACTTCCTTTTGTGCCATTATATAGTATAAAAATATGGGTCCCAGATGGCTGAATACAGAGGATCTTCACCTCCTACAAACGTAACTTTTATTTTGTATCGTTGTTATATCGACTTACATTTCTTTCACGTTAGTAACTTGTTCCAGGTTTTCTTTTAACACTGTCTTGGATCTCTATCACAGGATATATATAATGGGCACTAAAGATGAAATACATTCATAGCCATAATAACACAGCACTAAAAATATGTTAAAAGTACCATACTGATTAAATCAAAGCAATTATTTTCAGTATTTTGTGGCTATAATAAAGAACGCATCTTTAATTGTCAGTACACCTGGTGTACATTCATTGCAAAGAACAACTCTTTACTGGAATATAGTGGAGCAAAAAATGCCCCTTTATTAATTTGATGTACATTAAATATCTTTGCATTTGTTACGTGTATGATAGGTATTTGGCAGATAAATTTATACACACTTCCACATTTTATAGATTTATACTGTACATAGTCATCCTACACAGAGCATGCCCTTTCACAGTTATAGAGACAGCTTTTCTCAGGGGACTTTATACACTTGGTCAAGCATTTTGGCAATCAGCAATCTGACACAGAGGAGCATGCCAGAAAGATGAGTTCACAATTGTACCAGCTGTACTTGGAATGAAAAATCCAGAAACCTGAAAGTGAGAATTTATCAATGCACACACATGCAAGCACATATATACAGGAGTGATAACTGTAACCCACATTACAGGAGATCATACAGAGCAGTAAAAAAACAAAAAGGTCAGGGCCATTGCCAAGATCTCAGTACAAAATTGTGGATCTGAAAATGAATGTGTAGAATGGAAATTTAACTTAAAAATCTTAGTACTTTATATACAATATATATACACATTGTCATGTTACAAAACACAGAATACCAGGACATACAGACACACCATGTTTTGTATGTTAAAGACAGTGTGCCAAATTCTGCTCCCAGTTGCCTTGTTTCAACGCCATTACTTTTACTTGAGCTCTACTGGGGAAAATTAAGAGCAGAATTTGGCTCAGCATAAAGAAAGCACATACATTTTTTCTTTTGTTTTTGCTATTTTGGGGGATTTAGGAGGCACAAACTAGTTACCAAGAATCAGTACCTTGACTATATCAGTAAATTATATTGAAGGCATGGAATTATATTTTCAGTTGGATGGTTATTTTTGTCTACACGGGACTGAAATTAACCCAGTGAAGAAGAAATCATCCATTTTTTGTTTATTTACATGCCTTCACACGTCAAATATATTTGTGGCCACATACAAGTTACAATTTAATTTATTAGAATTTTAACTCAAGACAGATGATAACAACAAAATGCACATTTTTAAACATATAAAATGGCTGGAAAATAAAGTCATCAGTTGATTCATGTGGTTTCTGACCTGGGATGATATTACAATGCAGTGTATTGGTTGGAACCCCTGTCACTTGCATGAGGACATCAAAGGTTAAAATTATTAAGTTACAATCCATACATTGGTAGATTAAACCAACGTGTTATAGAGAACTCCTCTCACCCCAGGACTCAGTAAAGAAGTTGCTTCCAATACTGCGTAACACAAGATCATGCATTTAACTGTTGTTTTTCTTTTAAGTTAAATTATAAGAAAGCTCAGGTCTTAATCCCGTAAGCTGCTCATTGACTTCCATTGACTATATAGGTATAGGGGCTTGCCTATATAAACCAACTTGCTGGATCAAGGCCTAAATCAGTAGGTGTATGCTGCTCTAGTTTTGGGGGATTTTTTTTAAATGAAAGTATATTCTTCATGGTCATAGGTGAAGTGCTACAGAAACTGGCCACCACACTGGCTGGGATCCACACAGGGGGAGGGAGGAGAGAGCTCTAAGTTTCTTACAAAAACATTTTATTGTTAAACATTAACTTTAAATAGTTATATTTTTTAACATTCTATTACTTTTCCTTCTAAAGTATTTCATTTTAATGTTTGTTACATAGTTCCAATAATGATGATAAGGTCAGCAACATTCATTGGAAACCTAAAGAGTCATTTTCATTTTTTTAAAGAAAGACTACAAGAAACTGCAGGCTACAGTGTCCCACCACTAACATCATTTTTTTTCTTTCCATTAGAATATCTACTATCCACCAATGATGTTGTTGTATCAGCATTGCTGCACTGTTGTGTTTTATTAGTTAACTAAATGGTTCAGAATGAATTTCAGTCTCAAGTAAATCAGCCAATATGCGTGATTCCCAACTATGGACAGTGTGGTGGTGTTTGTTTTAATTTCTTTTAAAAATGTCTTAGTTTTCCTGTACCAAATATGCTTTGTTCATTCTTGTGAGAATAGAACGCCCTTTTTTTCTGCTGACTCCTTAATTTCGCAATGCACAGGCACACAGACTCCCCGGAAACACATTGGAAAGAATGAAGTTGTTTGCATCTAGGGAAGAAGTATAATGAATGCCGGAGCTCTAGAATAACTCTCTCCACCCTCTTCCCTTGTGTGTGTGCTTTTTCAGACTGGCTTCACTTGAATAATAGCAGGAATGGTACTATACACCGCTCATTACGGAGCTAGATCTTTGTGAATGTTAATGATTAATTGAAAGACACCCTGGCAATGGCTCTGTTTCTAGCTGGTCAAAGAATGCTGATAAGAGCAGTGGCAAACAATTTAGCCATAAGAACATTATTAGAACAGCACCAGCTATGTCTGCAGAAACAATGAAAAACATACAGTACAGAAAGAAGACAGACATATTCCCATATATTACACAGATGTTAATACGTTGAGATCCATATGGAACATTATTCAGAACATACTTTGCTTCAAAAAAGAAAAAAAAACCAAGAATTTATATTTGATTTTGAATATTCTAGTATGCTGAGTCACTGGAACCCGTGTGACTGATACTTCTATATGGTTTGTTGCTTCATTGTTTGGCACAGCATGGTGAGGGAAGGATGCAGCTAAATCAAAGCTTACTCCTAAAACAATTACAGGCGTTCTCTTTCAGTGACATAAAATGAATGGCAAACTAAGAAAGCGCTTGGCACCACAGCAATTTTATGGATGATTAAGTAAAGAATTTTGCAGTAGTGTAGTGTATTTTGTATTCAAAGTATAATGCAGCAAATGGCAATCAATGGCACTGAGAATGAAATTGCATTTTAAAAACAACATTCCAAATTAAGTTTTATAATGTATAAAAGTCTTACACTTGTCATACACACACACACAGAGGAATGTGTGTGTGTGTGTGTGTATGCATTTTCACCAAAACTGTACAGTACATCTCCTTTACAATAAACAATACTCACGTAGCTGCATTATATCAGGGCAGTGATTAGAACTCAAAGAAAATTTACTGCAGAAAATACCTAGGACCTGAACCATAGGCCTCTAACCTACTAGTCCTGACCTTTTTTTTGTTTTGTTTTATTCTATTTCATAATCTCTTGCTTTCTCTCTCCCTTCTCCCCCATCTTTTTTTCTTAACTGTGCAAATGTGGTCCTGTTGAGAATGAGAAACTGATCCTGTCACATTGCTTCAGCTGAAGATAGGCCTGAATTTACCAAGTAGACAGTGGGATGTCAGACAAGTATAATGGGAGTGAGTTTGAAAGTGTGTGCAGTGATGGGCAGAGAAAAGCACTAGATGGCAGTTCTAGCTGGAGACACCCATGAAATGGGAGCAGGGCTACAGAACACAGATCTATGTAAGCACCTGGCAGTGTGGTTTGCTCTCAGCAGTTTATATCAAGTGATGTACAGTGTCCATTCATGGCATTGCAGTTTAGGGTTGCACTGCTGGGGCTCATGGTTCAGATCTAGGGGTCCTAGATGCCCAGGGTATGGTAGGTGGCCAACCTTAGAAGTAAGAAGATGTGGGGATCTTTAGGATCCAAGAAGAAAGTAGCAGAGCTGACTGGCCATGGAGAGACCAAGGGAAACTGCAGTCCCCTAAGTTGATCCTCCTTCTCATTACTAGACTGATGTCCCGGGTTATAGCCTGCAGCTCAGATGAAAGGAGGAACTGAAAGCTGGAGTAGCTGACAAGATGCATAGTTCAGCTACTCCCACATGCCCGCTAGGATGTCTGTCCTATTAAATGTATATCAATGGAGAAGGTGGATGGAAAGGGCAGTTCTATTTTGTGTTGAGTTACTCTTATCCAGTGACCATCGTGGCTAAGCAATCCCTTTCCCCTCCTGAGATATTAGACTGTCCACGGGGGTATGGTGAGGAGAAAGTAGCATGTATTAGACCACTCCACTAAAGAGAAGATCATTAAAGCCCCAACTGAATTTGTGATTTGTCCCACAAATCTACTCAGCCTTGAAAATCAGGGAGGCATGACAGGCTCCCCAAAGTCACGTTTTTGCTGCACTAAGAGGAGTCTCAGCGCAGCAGAAATTTCACCCTAATTTATACAAATTTAGGTGAAAAAAGACTGCAGACAAACTCTACTTTCTTTTAATTTATTTTATTTGGGTTGGATGCAGCTCTGCACAAGCTGGTAAATGTGGAAATACACTAGTGTAAGACAAGAATCAACCAAGCACACTGAGTCTTAGTTCTATGCCGTGTTTACTGAACCTCTGGATCAAAGAGAAGTCCTGAAGTGGCCTGGAGTCCTCTCTAGTAATTTTAAGATTCTAGAGCAGGGTTAAATGTTGAAGGATCCTCCTAGATCCAAGAAAAGAAGTGGAGGAAAACAGATCACTATAGGAAAAATAAAGGATAAAAAACAGTGACAGGCCCATACATGTTTTCCATAACCTGGTTAAACTGCACACACACCCCTATACGTGCACACACCATGCTTGAAAGTTTTCAGAAAGATCAACTGGGCCACGTAGCAGATGCCAGCAGGATGATGTCAACCTGAGGACTATAATTTAATCACTCTGTTCTACAGAGCTTGAGAAGATCTACTACAAACCAATGCTTTCTAATTAGTTTGTGATTCTGCTTTTGTGTTACAAACTCACGTCTGACACATGTTTGCCATATTGTGGCAAAAATCCAGTTTTGCGTTTATTTGCATGCTAAAGTATTTCTTTTGATACTGTTTGCAGTGTTGTGGTAGCCATGTTGGTCCCAGGATATTAGAGAGATCAGGTGGGTGAGATAATATCTTTTATTGGACCATCTTCTGTTGGTGAGAAAGAGAAGCTTTCAAATTTCAGGACCTGAAGAAGATCTCTCTGTATCTCAAAAGCTTGTCTCTTTCATCCACAGAAGTTGAGCCAATAAAAGATATTACCTCACCCACCTGGTCTCTCTTCATGCTGTGTTTCCTGAACTGATAGTAAAGGATCTTATTAACAAGGGCTGACATTTGACAGTGAGTTTGGTGAACAGGAAGGCAGGAAACGCTGAGGAAAAGTAGTCCATCTGACTTGTTTTCTCCTGGAATTTGACTGCTGAGCATTTTTTCCCCACATTCTGGAGGAAGTGGAGCAGCTCTGCTTGCACTTCCTGTATATGTGACCCACTGAGTGTATAGTTTTGAGGATTCATTTTTAACCTTGTGTTTGAACTGTAGTTCCATTTCCAGCTAAATATAAAAAAATAAAGTGTGTCAGACAAGTTATGCTCACATAGCGCTGCCTTGGTTGGATAAGGGAGCTATGACAGGATGTATGTAATGCTCCCTGGCTGAATGAAGAAGTGTTTTAAAACCCTTCACTGCGGACAGAGCTAAAGCCTAGCCAATAGAGACTGCCTGAGCTGTCAGGCCTGGAGAAAGGAGCTAACAGCTATGACTCCATTAGGCTACTGGAAAGTGGAGCTGACAGATATGCCTCAATAGCATGGCTGGCAGCTATATAAAAGTGAGGTTTCCAGGGGCGCCAAGAAAGAAAAGGGGTGGGGCTTCTGGGAAAGAAGAATGAAACTTCCTCCCAAGTGGAGCTGAGCTTGGTGACAGTACCAGGGCGCTTTCCTTGATCTTCATTCACCACATCTAAAGGGATAAGTGGAGTTTCTGACAGGAGGATCTTTATTCCTTGATTATGTGTGTTAGTTAGGCCACCTGGACATTAAATGAACTTTCACAGACTATCTGCTTCCCATGATGGGGACAACTTGAAGGGCTGTTTTGCTTTAGCTTGTTTTCCATCCTGGGTTAAAGAAGTGTTGACCTCAAACCCAAAGGGTGGAGCATTGGCTTATTACTGGAGGATATAAGGAAATTCTAGGCAATTGAGAGGAATAAGTGAGGGAATTTAGAAGAGGATATATGAAAAGCAAGTTAATTTGGAATCAGTAGAATGGTAGGATCAGGGAGAAGAAAGGAAAAAGTGAGATGGGAGACTTGATAGATTAAATAGCCTGTTTGGAAATCTTGGGAATAACAGGGAGCAGGAGGCTGGGCAAGAGGAGGACAGCTGGGCTGGAGCTATCAGGCAAGGAGCTCTGGCATCTTTTCTTCTGTGATGAAAGGCTGCATGATTGTCCTCTGTGAAGGCACTGGCTAGAACCAGGCACTATGAAGGCAGGATTCCCTGCATTTCTCTGCCTGCCTACTTCAATCCCACCCTGCAGGAACCATGCAGTTCTAGTCCTAGCAGTCTCTTTCTATAGTTATAAATCTCTGACTACCTTGAACAAACATTATCACTATGTTGAACCCTCTTAATTTCAAAGCAGAAAAATGGCTAGAACTTGCATCTTCCTGCACAAATAACAAGGGCCCCCAACATCTGAACTGAAAGAGAATCTCTGTTACCTCACAGCAGGATAAGGACTCTGACACACAGATAAGTAGTTATGATTTCATCCATTAGAGGGCTCTGGTACATTAACCTAAGCCAGTTTGGTTTGTTCTCTCTAATATGTACACACACAGTATATGGCATTTTCCTATGAAGTTGCATGTGATTTATCTTCTTCAATGAAGTAGAGTAGCATCTGGATCTAAGCCTCCAAAGGTCAAATACTGGTGCTACAAGTGGCTGTACTACCAAGCCACTGATTGTATGTACACAGCTTCAATTATATTCTCTGCTCTTGACCTCACAGCATAACATGTTGGGAATATCGAGGAGGGAGGGCTTGCACTTATTTTTTCTTTGTTTCTCTTCCCTTCTATTCTTCCTTTTCTTCCCCCCCCCTCCTCCTTTGCTCTCCCTTCTTTTCCCACCCCCACCTCACTTTTTTAGTGTGTGTGTGGGAAGGGTCTTATAACATTCATTGGTATCCTGGAGCTGCATCCATGCACTCAGGTATTTTGTTTTTCTGGAGGCCAGTTTATATCACTTGCCATATCCCAATCACACTATGTGCTCTAATGCTGTTGGCTACACTGTATCTAGGCTGAGTCACACACTGAGGTGGCTATAAGCAAGAGATCTAAGATGTAGCCTAGACTTAGCAAAATCACCAGCATTGTTGTGGATAACGGTGAAATAGTGGTGAGGATTTTTTTTTTATAGTAAATGAGCACGTTTTTAAACATAATGAGATTTTAGCATGTTAGCCCTGAATTGGAGCCCTCAGTAACTGATCCTTATTTTCCTATGTCCCCTTTCCTCCAAACTGGTCATAGCGCTGCACATATTGAATTTCGTAATTCTTTAAAGTAACATACAGAACTGAACACAACATATCGCTTTAAATAGACAGTGTGTGGCACAAAAATGTTATTTACCACTGGTTGTTGATCATCAATCTAAATCTGTACAGAGGCTTCAGATTTCGAAACAAGATGTGCAATAAGTACAAGGCAGTCATCTGACTAAGGGATGACACAAGGGAGTGCCCTGAAAAATGAGTGAGAGAGAGAAAGAGCGAGATGCACACAATGGCCAGATTTAGATATTATCCTAATTACAGGAAACGGCTTTTCACTAATGCTAAGGCTGTGACAAATAGATAAAATCCATAAGACTCAAAGCTAAGGCTAACATTCTGTCTTTTTTTGGGAGGTGTGCAGGGCTGGGAGGACTAGAAAGTGTTAAATGATGAGATATTGTTAAGATTAATATTTGCAAATTTATGCCAATTGTATAAACTGATATACTAAGAAATGTTACAACTGCTAAACTTTAAAAAAAAAAAAAAAAAAAAAGTAGGTAAATGATTTGGTTCTGGAGATTCTGATCATGTTAAACAGAGGCCAAAGTTAACATGTAGGAGGCATTCTAATACAAAATATTTTTTCTAAACGTATGTCATCAAGGGAGCAAAAGTTAGTACGTTAAATAGCAAAAGCACTTTTCTTAAAGCTGTTTACTTTTCATACAGGCATTGGGCTTTATTCTGCCTTCACTCACACTAGTTTTACATTAGTGTAACTATTGACTAGAGTAGAACTACTCATGGTTTACACCGAGATAAGTTCAGACAAAGCCCTTGTTTTCTAAAATGCTCAGAAATTTCCAGACATCCAAGTGTTGGTATTTCTAAATACACTCTGGAGGATCAGCAAGCAGTGAAAATGCTTCTTTTCCAATTCTCTTACTTTGGTCACCCATTATGAGCTTTGCTGTAACAGGAGTTGTTTCTCCTCAGCACAGACAGCTTTACTGTTATGATTGCAATTGTTAATCTTTAACCACGATTGAATCTACATAAGATGGTTTCCTCTGAAAGAGGCATTGCCACTGCCAAAGCCTGCCATGCCCTTTTCTAAGAAAGCAGGAAGTCCCTACTGCTTAAATATAGTCACACAACGTTAATATTCTCAGTACCGATGCAGACTATGCAGTTTCCTGTTTAATGCTGCATGCATTGATCTGTGTAAGATTGACTTTTACTGCACCAATACTGTTAAATAATTGACTTCCATGTCTGTATCACTGTGGAAGCTAATGGTGTCATGGCAAAAATCTAGGACCTATTTTTTAATGTCCTAGATGTGACAATACGCTTGCATTTTAAACACCTAGCTATGAGCACGGTTTTCTCTTCCTGAATATGTCTTTGAAAATGTTTCAAGAGGTAGCTTTGCAATTTGAAAGATAAAAAGTATTAAACAGCAAAAGAATGCAAAAGAAAGTGAAACTTTAAAACTTTCTTATGGAAGTTTCTAAACCTCTGTCACAGAAAAATATCTCATTTTGAGTTAGATTTCTGCTATCTGATCACCATTCTAAGAACTGAAAATCTGAAGCCTTTGCACCATTCAGTTAGGAGAGTTGACACTTGAAAGGAGAGGGAAATAAATCATAAATGGCTTTTTTCCAGTTTTACATCAACACCTGGGTTCTTGTGTCAGGAAGTCGAAGTCCCACCAGACCTCCACACACTAGAACAGTTGAAGCTAGAAGAATGGGGATTGCTTTGGTGATGCCAACAAGGGAACCAAATATTAAGTTTCCAAGTACAGCTGCTGCTTTGCATAGTGCGTTCAAAAAGCCGAAGCCTGTTGCCCTAAAAGAAAAAAAAGAATAACATTAAACATGCTTGAAAAATTAAAGCCTTTGGGACAGATCCTCAGCTGGGGTAAATCAGGGTAGCCCCATTGACTTCAGTGGAGCCATCTTGATTGTATAGTGTGCCAACAAAACAAGGGGACGATCATCTTTGTATGGGGAACAGAAAGTTTTAATTTCCTCCAGCTGACACACCTGATCAAACAGTACTTGGTGGAAATGCTGATGAGATCTCATCCTCATATAATAATGAACATTAAGACTTTGGACATGAACCGAATGGGGGCTTGAAAAATGGGTCTTGGGATGGAGGTGAGATGTAAGGGTATGACTACACTGCAAAGAAAACCCCACAGCACCGAATCTCAGAGCCCGGGTCAACTGACTCAGGCTTGTGGGGTTGGGCTGTGGGGCTATAAAATTGCAGTGTAGACATTTAGACTCAGCTCTGAAAGCTTGCAAGAAGGGAGGGCCTCGAAGTCCAGGCTCCAGCCCCAGCCCGCACATCTACACTGGTATTTTCAGCCCCGCAGCCTACGCCCCATGAGTCTGAGTCAATTGACCCAGGCTCTGAGATTTGGTGCCACAGGTTTTAATTTGAAGTGTAGACATGCCCTAAGAGATTCTGCAGGATAGGGAAGGGAGGTAGTTTGCTAGCTGAGAATTTAACAAAAACGCATTCGAGTGGACATTGCTTTATGGAAACATAATATATGATCCTATTAATATTCTTTATCAAAGCCCAAGAGTAACTCATCTGCTTAGCTGATGACAAGGTTAAAACTAGATATGTTCTGCAAACCACTTTGATTTTAATAAACCTTGTTTAATCATGAATATATCATATGGAGACTGTTGCTTAGGTAATTTTGCACAGGATGTCCCAAAGAGAACAAAACCTCTAATAGAAACAAAGAAAGGCAAAGGGTATCAGAAGTGTTAGTCAATATGGGTTTGGACAGAGGTGTCCTGTGTCATCAGGGGTTCAGTCAGAGGAACAGAAGGGTGAAGCCTGATGACCAAGAAGACACTGTAGTGGGATGTTGTACAAATGCTGAAGCCAACATTCTTTTTTTTCCAAGAATTCTTATGGGAGAAAAATCATAAATGTTGATATCTATTGTTTCCACATTAGCTCTGTGAATTATGCACTTTCTGAACTCATGACACATAGTCAGTCTTGCTGTGTGATTATAACTATCATTTGTGTATTAGACCCTTGGCATGTACTGTGGTGCCCACAGGTCACTTGCAGCCAACAGCTGTGTTTTATGATTCCCTTGCAACCTTTAAAATATTTGGACTTTAGCAAAATATTGTTCCTTTTGATTAAAGTATTCATTATTCTTTTTTATGCAACACATGGTGTCCCTTTAACATACCACACTAGGGAAAAAACCTCAGTGATATGTCTGGGGGAAAAGAGACAGGCAGATGGAAAGCAGAAGCTATCAAGAGATGCTGCTTGAGAAGGTAAGCAGGAAAGTCATGGGAGGGCCACTCAGAGTGGCCACCAAATCTTGGAATCTTACCTTTTGTTCCTAAGGTGGCTATTACTCTGGTATGTAAGCACTGCTTGCTGCCAGAGAGTCTGCTGAGAATGGTGCTTGAGAGGAGAAACTGAAATGCCTTGGAACCTTTGAGGCTGCAAGATTTGTGGCACGAGAGAGGGAACAGTGCAGACCTGTGAGACTCACTTTTTAAGTGGGGAAACTGAGGAAGCCCTGTAAATATATTACCCAAGATTGAAACCCTCTGACTGAGGGATGGACCAAGGAATCCATTGCAATGTTGCCTGAAAAGCTGCTAAAGCCACTGCCTGACAGAGAGATTGAGGAAGCCCTAGGAATGATGATCACTTGATGATTCCCTGTTCTGTTCATTCCCTCTGGGGCACCTGGCATTGGCCACTGTCTGAAGACAGGATACTGGGCTAGATGGACTGTTGGCCAATGTGGCCGTTCTTATATTCTTAAAAACTGTTGAAGAAACCAATCAAGGGGAGGACTGTGGGAGCCTTGGGAACACTGTTGAAGGAGGCTGGTACCTCAACAGGTGCTAGTTCTGCGCTAAAATATAGCAGTGCAGTCAGAGATAGCATGGGCAGCAGCTTGGGCTAGCTGCCTGAGTACAAACTGGACCTCCTGGATATGTGCTTGGGCAGCTAGCCTGAGCCACGGCCTGTACTACTGCTGCCACACTGCTATATTTAGTGCACTGGCTTGAGCAGAGCTAGCGCATGTCTGTCTGTCCATGCTGGGAAGCCCATTCCCAGCTGCAATGTAGATGTACCCTTAGAGGGGCCCTAGAGAGCAGGATGTGATTTTCCCCATCTCCCCAGGAGAGTCTGTGTTGTAAGGTGAGACTCACGAGGAGGGGAGTCCCATAGTGCAAAATGGGGCATCAGTATAGTGGTATTGACCGATTCAGGGAGAACCTCTTGGAAGGGCCACGTCTCCAGTCTAACTGATGCCAGGGGGGAATCGTGGTGAAGGCAGAGAGCTTGATTGGTACTGGGAGGAGTATCATGGTGGAAGAAAGGGATTGATTAGTATGAGAGTAGGTATTGTTCCATTTTTGTCTTTATTTATGCACAGAATATAACCCTAAAGATATACAACTTATTTGTTATGATCAGTGCAAATACATATATATATTAGGGCTGTCAAGTGATTAAAAAAATTAATCACGATTAATTGCACTGTTAAACAACAATAGAATACCATTTACTTTAAATATTTTTGGATGTTTACTACATTTTCAAATATATTAATTTAAATTACAACACAGAATACAAAGTGTACAGTGCTCACTTTATATTTATTTTTTATTACAAATATTTGCACTGTAAAAAACAACAACAAAAATTGTATTTTTCAATTCACCTCATACAAGTACTATAGTGCAATCTCTTTATCGTGAAAGATGAACTTACAAATGTAGAATTATGTAAAAAAAACCCTGCATTCAAAAATAAAACAATGTAAAACTTTAGAGCCTACAAGTCCTCTCAGTGCTACTTCTTGGTGAGCCAATCACTCAGACAAACAGGGTTGGTTATAATTTGCAGGAGATAATGCTGCCTGCTTCTTATTTACAATGTCACCTGAAAGTGAGAACAGGTGTTCACATGGCACTTTTGTAGCCAGCGCTGCAAGATATTTACATGCCAGGTATGCTAAACATTCGTATGCCCTTCCATGTTTTGGCCACCATTCCAGAGGACATGCGTCCATGCTGATGATGGGTTCTGCTTGATAACAATCCAAAGCAGTGCGCACTGATGCATGTTCATTTTCATCATCTGAGTCTGATGCCACCAGCAGAAGGTTGATTTTCTGTTTTGGTGGTTTGGGTTCTGTAGTTTCCTCATCAGAGTGTTGCTCTTTTAAGACTTTTAAAAGCATGCTCCACACCTCGTCCCTCTCAGATTTTGGACGGCACTTCAGATTCTTAAACCCTGGGTCGAGTGCTGTAGCTATATTTAGAAATTTCACATCGGTACCTTCTTTGCGTTTTGTCAAATCTGCTGTGAAAGTGTTCTTAAAACGAACATGTGCTGGGTCATCATCCGAGACTGTTATAACATGAAATATATGCAGAATGCGGGTAAAACAGAGCAGGAGACATACAATTCTCCCCACAAGGAGTACAGTCACAAATTTAATTGATGCATTTTTTTTTTTAATAAGCATCATCAACATGGAAGCATGTCCTCTGGAATGGTGGCCAAAACATGGAAGGGCATATGAATGTTTAGCATACCTGGCATGTAAATATCTTGCAACGCTGGCTACAAAAGTGCCATGCGAACGCCTGTTCTCACTTTCAGGTGACATTGTAAATAAGAAGCAGGCAGATTATCTCCTGCAAATTATAACCAACCCTGTTTGTCTGAGTGATTGGCTCACCAAGAAGTAGCACTGAGTGGACTTGTAGGCTCTAAAGTTTTACACTGTTTTGTTTTTGAATGCAGTTATGTAACCAAAAAAAAATCTGCATTTGTAAGTTACACTTTCACGATAAAGAGATTGCACTTCAGTACTTGTATGAGGTGAATTAAAAAATGCTATTTCTTTTGTTTATCATTTTTACAGTGCATATATTTGTAATAAAAAATAATAATATAAAGTGAGCACTGTGCACTTTGTATTCTGTGTTGTAATTGAAATCAATATTGAAAATGTGGAAAAACATCCAAAAATATTTTTAAAATTTCAATTGTTATTCTATTGTTAGAAGTGTGATTAATCGCGATTAATTTTTTGAGTTAATCACATGAGTTAACTGTGATTAATTGACAGCCCTAATTTTATATATATATAAACACACACACATATGCACTTATTGTAGCTTCTACTAGTGCCCTAAGGCCAAAATTTGCCCAAAAGATTATGAACACTGAGAAAAACAATGTTTATGTAGAGATAATGTAATTCTTTTCTATCAACAGGTCTCAGCCTAAATGCAGTAAAAGCTAACAGAATAAGAGTTAACAGAACTAACAAAAGAATATAGATCTAGCTAATGCAAATTTCGACACAGATCTAGACATGAAATCTTTGGAAGGGCAATGCTAAGGAACATATAGGGATACTTTTTATATTACTCTGTAGAGGTAAATTGCTTCACAGATGCTATCTGCTTACATCATCTAGTTATAACAAGGGCCTGCATATAATTTCCTGAGCATTTGGAACATTTATTTTCATATCCTGTGTGCTCTACAACTAGCACATTCAGAACCTGCAGTATATTCCGGGACTGTTATCATGTGGATATATGATCTGTATTTTAACTCAAATATGAAGGTACTTTTTAAAGATGGTCTGTAATATATTTGCACTAAATTGGTGCAGTATTCAGGTACGGGAAAAAACCAGCTCTTTTGCAAAATATAATTGGCATAGTCAAACTTTTGCAACTGGATGGTGCTGCTAATTTTCTGATCTCAGGAACATTGTCAAATGATCATGAAGAGAGATGAATAACACTGTTAAAATAAGCCCATTTTTCTTTGCCCTTGACTGTTTCAAGGTTTTAAAGTGAACAACCCTGTAGTAAATGTCATCTTTTGATCTTTACGCAGTCTCCACGCATAAAATGTTGCATAAAATACTATATTGTTAATTGTAACCAGGAACACAAATAAGATGTTCAAAGAATGAAGAAAAATGTCTGAATAATGTAGTCCTTTCTTGCTGCGTCTGAACGGTGTTCTCTCTATTTTCAATCATCTCTGATCGCTCACTTGAATCTTGAAACTATGGGCCTGACTGTGCATGCCTTGTGCACCAATAAACATGAACAAGAGTTTCGATGCTCAAGGAAAGCAGAATCAGGCCCTACAGCTTTAAAATACAAATGTATTTGTTAAAATATTTGTGATTTAAATCAATCATATCCCATATTAATACTTCCCTTCACTGCACCCATAACTCATTCTAGTACGATGGAGGGACTGAGAAATGTTGTATGTATCTGCCCCAATCTCCAAGCACAACAGGGCACAGTCTCCCCCTCTATCTCTGCTGCAATCCTTGCTGCTGTGCTTCGAAGAGGAGATGAAGTGTACTGACATTCTAAGAATCATCAAGGAAACTTGGTGAATCATCAAAGCACTCAGTGTGGATTGAAATGCAGACGCCTGAAGGCGTGAAGTCATTACCAAACATTGTACCAATCTGCACTACATTGATCAGTTAATGGGCAAATCGTTGGCACAAACTCCCGTTTTCTGAGACTGTGAGGAATTAGCTGTGTGATTCCCATTAGGGACTGGGGGAGTTATGTAGTCATAATCCTGTGCACAGCTTAGAAAATTGACAGGAACACATCACATCAATACTGGTAGTGCAGTGGGGTGGATTTGTTCAACTCTTTAAAAATTATTTATTTTATATCTTTTAGTAATAATAGAATAACAATAGGCAAAATCCTCCAGAAATATGGGAGTGTGACAGGTCTGCCAGTGTGGTGGCAGTTAGAAGGTAGGTTTTAATTCTGGTGCCAGGGAGGCCTGGTTTAGTTAAGACATGACAAAGAGAAACGGCTTCCTTTAGCCAAAGTCCCAAATGAAAAAAGTGGCTAAAAATGGGAGGTTAGTGACCCAAGCCTATAGCTCACCAGAGCTCTTTCCCTGGATGCCATGTATATTCTGTGGGCCAGGTACTTCTACTATTAAACTTAATGGTCTGGCGTTGCAGCCAGAGCACCTAGGGACTCTCTTCCTGAAATCCCAGCAGCATTTGCAGGGGCACCTGTCTGTACAGGCCAGGGATTTGACACTTTAGTTTCCAGACCCAGTGCCAGGTTCCATCCACATCTTCACATAAGACTATGAATAGCATTATCATGGCTCCCTGAAATATATGTGAGAAGATATAATGGAAGCTAGCAGTTTTTCCTCAATATGCTATGGCCAATCTTCTAATGTTAACAACTCAAGCATGTCCAGCTTTCCCCCCCTTTCACATTAGGACACAGTTTCATATCCTAGACTAAGAAGGTGAAAATTTTACCCACAAGTAGGACCACAGAATTTGCCTTTCTGCATCAGATTAATGGTTCATCAAGGACAATTGTATAGTCTGGTTATAAATCTCTGAAATGTGATCATTTCACCACCACACATGGAAGTATACAATTGGAGATATAAGAAAAGGAACTACAGTCAGAATTAGGGGTCCTAGATTTTTACATCCTTGATGCTGAAGAGTGAGAGGGAGGGAGGAAGGAGATAGACACTTTGACAAGTACCTAGAGAACTAGATCAAGTGAGTTAATAAAACCCATGTGCTTTTTACAAAAAATTTTTCCAGCTGAGTTTATCTGAATTCATCTGCTGGACAGGACAAGTGCAAGTCAGCAGATGGGAATGATCAGGATTATATTACATATGAATCCTCCTTGAGATCATATCTGAAACAAAACATACAGCAGTAGCCTAAAAATAAAGACAGCAAAGAAAGACTTGTGAGGCATTTTATGTCATAAGAAAAGAAACATGAGTTTCAACAGAGTGCAGTTGAACCACATTTGTAGAAAATAACTGCCAGGAAGTGTACTGTGAGTCAGTGACTGCAAAGCTATGTCTGAGATGAATACAAAATTTCTCTTCTGACAGCAACAACAATACAACATAGGGTTTAAACTATCCTGTGGATAATGTTGATCACTCTGGGGGAGTTCTCCAGGCTCAGAAAGGGAAATGAAGGATGGGTGCACTGAGTAGTAGGCAGATCTGTAATTTTTCATTTTTGACCGAACTCTATGCACCCTTTTCAAATGCTCTGGGAAAAGGCAGGAGACGATGATTGCATTTTACAGTTCATTGTGAACTCTAAATTAGCTGGCCAAGATCAAAATCCAGATGTCTGGCAGACCTAGTGAAGTTAATGAACTGTTGGATTACTTGATCTAATGTGACCGTGAGGAGGTACAATGAGATGACTATACTTATCAGTCTTATTCCAAAGTCCACTTAGGTTTGACTTGTTTATCTGGTCACAGCTACTCCTGGGTGAGAGTTCTAACTTCTAATCGTGGTGCTCCCCAAACTAGTTCACAAGAAGCTATTGTCATTTACATGAATGTAGCAATTGAATGTTAAAGTAAGAAAAACTTCCTAAACATCTCGTCTCTAGAGAATTTTAGCCCTATTCCATTCAAATGTGTATTACAGATAGAGCTGGTTGCCTGTGCAACCTTAATTCTACCTCCTCCTGCATATGCATTATGGTACAGTCTTTAATTACTTGACTGCATACTATTTTTTCCCCACAGATCCCTTGCCTGATTCAGTGCACGGCATGGACCTGCTCTGGGGATAAATCAGGGCTGTACAATGAAGGAGACTGTTGTCTGTAGGACCCTTGCCTCATTTGTTGAAGAAGCTGGAAGGTGTGTACTGAATGAATCATGGGAATGCCATAAGAGAAAGGACAGTCTCATGCTTAAGGTAGTTGAATGCTGGCCTGCAGAACTGGATTCTATCCCTGCCTCTACTACAGAGTCCCTGTGTGATGCCGGGCAAGTCGCGTAACCACACTTCATTAATTGTGTGTTCCTCATTTTCTGGGTGTCCAACTCGAGACCCCGGAATCTGATTTGCAGAAGTGCTGCAGCTCATAGCTGCAACTGAAGTCAATGGGAGCTCTGCTTTGAACATATAAACTGTTATACGATGCTAAGTATTCTGAAAAGTTAGGTGTCTCAAATTGGAAACCCAAAACTAGTGGACACTTCTGACCATATTGTGCCTCAGTTCCCCATGTGTGAAAAGGGGACAATAATACCACCTTTCCTCACTGGGATGTTGTGAAGATTAATTAATTTATGATTGCGAAGAACTAAGAAACTAGAATAAGAGCACCTTAAGGGAAAAAACACAGGGTAATTAATAATTCTGTAGTCAGTGCAGGGTTTCGATGGTGTGCAGTAAATAATGCATGCAGTCACATGCTAAATGATGAAGATAAAAGAAATATTGGCTAGCTTGCTCAGTGAGTGAACACTGTCCATCCTGTACACTGAATGAGTCAGGGTCCCATCAGAAAAATAAATACAGGGGGGCTGATTTAAGGTTGCTAAGCAACCTTAATTCTGGCATTTCCAAACTTGTGAGTGTGCTTGACTTTGCAACCTTAATAATGTTCTTTTAACATAATTTTATTTTGTGTAATTGAGATACAATTCTGATAAGAAAAAATCTCAGGGAACAGAGGGAGAAAGATTTTGAGATTGCATGAAAATACGAGGCAGCACTTTCCTTGTCAATTAATCTGGGAAGATCTTAAGGGTTCAAAACCTACATTTCTTAAATGTTTGGAAGGGAGAAGGTTTGGGAGGCCCTTAAATGGCTGTAGATTGATTTGGGGCAGATACTACGGGACTGAGAGTCTGAGACTAATCAAAGGCTTTCCAGAACCAGTCTGTTGGCTGAGCAACCCATCCAGAAGGAAGGTGATGCTCAACAAGTTACTATCTTTAATGACATGTTTTATGCTGTTAGAAACTGGACCAATGCAGCTAATCATTATTGTATTGTACAAAAATGTGTTTAAAAAGCAGTAAAGAAAAACCCAGAAGTATCAGAGTTACTGTTGTGTAAATTTAAAATCTTAATTAGAGAATAGGTGTATCTCCTATTTCACCTCTATGTAGTCTCTTATATTTGCAGTTGAACAGCTCCGATGAAGATTTATAGTATATGTCCAGACAAAAAGTATGAAGATGGAGTTAGTAATACCAGTCATTTAGGACAAACAACATTAAAGGAGTATTGTAATTACCTCAAACCCAAGCATTAGAAAACCCAGGAAACTCACAGCTAAGGTTAAACTTAAAAGAAACCTAAACATGTTAAGGTTCACAAATGCAGTTAGGTTACTGAAACAACCCGCACTCTCTCCTGTAGTCATACCAACACAGGGAAAAATTAAATGTGTCACTGTATGTCATGTACATTGATTATTTTCAAAATTCACATTGTATACCCAACTGACAAAGAGCCAATATATTACATAAATTACTTGTAGTACAGTTTATTAAACTCATGACATTGGCAAATTGTCAGGTGTGTGGGGTCCAGCTAGCTTCTAAGACCTATTGGGGAGCTGTGCTGGAAGGAAGGGAAGGTTTTTTGGGTTGGATCACTTGCCTATGTTAAGCCTCACCTCCCACAGCTGGAAAACATCTGCTTTTTTTCTAGCCCACTCTCCAGCTGCACCTTGCTTTCCTCTATTGCTGGTTCCTCACCTCTCCTACAGGCAGGGAAACAGTAGAGAAAGCAGTGCACAGCTGGTAGCGGTAAGGAACTGATAATATAGGACAGAATGGCTCCATGCAGGGGAGAGGGCTGGCAACCAAGAAGAGGCAAGACAGTACCTTAAGGCTCTCAGCCAGTTTTGGATTGGGCCTGTGTGCTAATGTGCAGTCAGGTGAGAGTAAAGGAGGATTAGGGAGATCTGAGAGGTCTCAGAGGGACAGAGAAAGGGTAATCAGAACCAGGGATGGAGGCAAGGATGGGAGAGTGGGGGGAAGGAAGGATGAGAGAACAATTGTTTGGAAGGTTCTAAAGGTTAAGGAATTCTTTATGGTGATCTAGAGACTGATAGACCATAAAGGTACATGTAAATATGGATGGGCCTGCATAAAAATATATATTTACCTAATAGACTATAACAGAAAGAATGGTTATGGTCAATTGTGTCAGCCTGTACTTGGACATCTGCAGTGTTGTTGTAGCTGTGTTGGTCCCCCGTATATGAGAGGGACAAAGTGGGTGAGGCAATATTTTTTATTGGACCAACTTCTGTTGGTGAAAGAGAGACAAGCTTTCGAGCTCCACAGAGAAGAAGAAGAAGAGCCCTGTGGAGCCCGAAAGCTTGTATTTTGAAGAACATTTTGGAAAGTGCAAATTTACTGCTGCAATTTACGTCCATTGCTTCTTGCCCTATCCTCAGAGGTTAAGAAAAACAATTTTTCTTCCTCCTCCTTGTAACAGCTGTTTACATACTTGAAAACTGTTATCATGTCCCCTCTCAGTCTTCTCTTTTCCAAACTAAACAAACCCAATTTTTTCAATCTTCCCTCATAGGTCATGTTTTCTAGACCTTTAATCATTTTTGTCGCTCTTCTCTGTTCTCTCTCCAATTTGTCCACATCCTTCCTGAAATGTGCCACCCAGAACTGGACACAATACTCCAGTTGAGGCCTAATCACCTCAGAGTACAGCGGAAGAATTACTTCTCGTGTCTTGCTTACAACACTCCTGCTAATACATCCCAGAAGGATGTTCGCTTTTTTTGCAACAGTGTTACACTGTTGACTCATATTTAGCTTGTGGTCCACTGTGACTTCCAGATCCCTTTCCGCAGTACTCCTTCCTAGGCAGTCATTTCCCATTTTGTATGTGTACAACTGATTGTTCCTTCCTAAATGGAGCACTTCGCATTTGTCCTTATTGAATTTCATCCTATTTACTTCAGACCATTTCTCCAGTTTGTCCAGATCATTTTGAATTTTAATCCTATCCTCCAAAGCACTTGCAACCCCTCCCAGCTTGGTATTGTCCGCAAACTTTATAAGTGTATTCTCTATGCCATTACCTAAATCATTGATGAAGATATTGAATAGAACCAGACCCAGAGCTGATCCCTGTGGGACCCCACTCATTATGCCCTTCCAGCATGACTGTAAACCACTGATAACTACTCTCTGGGAACTACTCTCAGAGAACACTTCCTTCCCACAGGAGTCTAATTACTTCAATGGTTTTTGGATTAGGTCTATAGTCCCTCTTTAGAAGTTGTACTTCTTCTCTGCTCCTGGTTTCCTAGGCAATGTAGATGGAACCCCAGAGCCCATGGAGCCTCATAAATGGGCAAAGGGTAGGGAGTCACTACAGGGAGAGGGGATCACAGGCAGGCAGGAATTGGCATGGGAACACACTGAGAGGGGAAGAGGTGGCCAGTTACAGGAAAAGGAGCAGCAAATTGGGTCCACACAAGTGTTACTTTTCACATAACTCTGCAAAAATAGGGCCAGCCCTGCACAGAAATAACCCAGAAGGCCACTGTTAGGGCCAGATTTCCTACTCAACAGGTGGTGCTGGGAGCTGAGCTCTTGTGAAAATCTGGCCCTTGTGAAAATCTGGTATATATTGCCAATGGCCAGTCAAAGATCAGCAGATTCTACCAACCAGCCTTTTTATGCAATATAAAAATATTTGCTCTCTGGTTGAGCCCTTGTAGAAGAAATTTCAGCTGGAAGTCATCTTTTGTGGTGGAACTGTGGGCAGCTGTTATTGTGTGTAAATTGTTTTAAAGGGACAAAACCCTTTCTTGTAGTAGTGGTATTAGCAGAAACTGCTAAAGAGCAACTATTAGGTAAAGATGTAATGCAAACTCACTAGGATATATGCTGAAATGTAAAAAAGTAGATGGAGTAGTTACCAGTAGTAACTTTTTATTATTATTAAAAAATATTATATTTTTCTTCCACTAAAATTAATGAGTTTTATCACAGTAATTTTCCTCTACCTGGCTTTAATAAAATATTTACTTCTATTACATTCAGGAATGCCAAGAAAATAGCTATCTGTAAAGAAGGTTTATAATGCTTGGTTGATGGGATGATTATTACCGGAAGAGCACTTCCTGAGGTGTAATAAAAACACAGTGACATAAAAATAGAATGCTTTGGATTCATAAGTCATCTGGTATGGTTATCTTGAGATTGCTACAACAATGGAGATGAACTGCCAGTGTAAAAAAAGAAAATATCTTTGAAGCTTTTCTGCCAAAGAGGAACTAGAGGTGAGTGTTGTACTTATACTTGGATCTATAATTTCTCCTTTCCCGAGGAAAGGTCTATGCATATATTCACCCCAAAAGCTTGGAATAGCATGTAAGGCATTAGGCAATAAGTAGCCTCTGGGTATTTTTTTGTCCTGTATTAAAAATGTCTAATGCCTTCATGACATGACGTACAATAATGTGAGAAAAGATGCCCCCCAGGCTTCACTGACAGGAATCTGAACAATTACAACAGGAGCATTTTTTCAAGAATAAAAGGAAGAAAATAAACTGTCTCAGTTTTCAGATCTACTAGTTTTACTCTTGATGAACTACAACATCTTATACATCCTTGTCCTTCTAATCCCTTCACTGACATTAGACCAATGATCTAGAGCTCCAATCTCAGTGTTAGATGAGAAACTTTCTTGCAGAAATTGGAAGTGGCCTGGGGGCCCTTCAAGAGCCTGGAAAGGTCAGAAGCAGTGCTCTAGAGGCTTCTTTGTAGCTGGTTAATGAAGAGATCATGTAGATACCTGCTGACCCTTCATACAAATCCTCACAGGACTGATTAATATTTCATACTTGGGCCAAACGCATTAGCCCTCCCAAAAGATGCTATCAAATCCCTGTGCCAGTGATTATATTATAGTCTCCACATCATTTCACAGTCAATACACAATTATACTTTGGTTCAAATTCTGCCCTTTAGTTATACTATTGTAAATCCAGAATCAGTCCACTGAAGTCAGCAGAATCACTACAGATTAGCACAGTCTAAATGAGAGCAGAATTTGAACCTACATGTTTCACATCAACTATACTTCTTATGGTATTAATTCAAAAGAGCCGGTATCTGATGCAAAATATGTCTCAAATCATTATCAAACAAACCGCTCAGAAACCAGATTCTTTTTCCCTCTGTTTGCAAGAGAAATAAGGAGTGGAAGACTAGCACACTATAATAATAATTAATGGAGATATCCCATCTCCTAGAACTGGAAGGGACCCTGAAAGGCCATTGAGTCCAGCCCCCTGCCTTCACTAGCAGGACCAAGTACTGATTTTGCCCCAGATCCCCAAGTGGCCCCCTCAAGGATTGAACTCACAACCCTGGGTTTAGCAGGCCAATGCTCAAACCACTGAGCTATCCCTCCTCCCCCAATACATTATAAGACTTGGAGTATGTTTTGCAATGGAGCCAGCAGGACTAACACAGTTATATTTCAATGTACCTTCTGTCTGTAGGATACAGTTCCACAGTAATGACATCAAGGGAGTTCCATGCTGAGATGGTGAGACCATTGTACAAACACAGCATGCCTATCATCATGGATTCACTGGTACCAAACCACAAGAAAAAACAGCTAATTCCAGAGAGTACCATAGAACCACCTATATTCAAGGCAGACCAAAAAAAAAGTCATTGTTTTTACAGAATAATAATATTTATAATCTTGTTTGTTTTGCATAACAATGGCCTTTCCACATTGGACAGTTTAAATCACTAAACTGCACATTTGAATTTAAAACTAAATTCTAAAACAGAACCAATTTCTCTGGCAACTATCAGTAGGGACCACACTTCTTGCAATTACAAGGAATGCATTTACATACCATACTAAACTAACAAGAATAATTTAGTAGGACTCAGTCTTTATGTAGGATGTTGCTCATAGAAAATCAACATAATAAATTACTTAGTTATTTAAGTAAAATGAGCATAAATTTGTCATCATGAAGAGTCGACATCTGATTTTCAACCTCCACTAATGTCCCAAAATAGAAACCTGTCTACGGGCTCCTCTAAATTATGCTAGCTAGATAGTTCCCTACACTCACTAAATGGTCTGCTCCACCATCTGAGGATTACCCGCGCACAGCTCCCTCTCCCTTTAATGGAGCAAGCCAATACTGAGCACTTTTAAAAATCCCACAACCACAAGTGCTTAAAATAGTATACTTATTTTATTTTATGGTAATACTGAGTGATGAACAAATATATGGCAGTTGAGAATTGGCTGGGCTCCTTAGCTGTTAATTTCCAAACTTTCTAACATTTAGGTGTTTTTGAATTGGTGTTTAGGATTATACACTAATGAAAAAGTCGCTGGAAGGGATTTCTTCTTGCCTTTATGAACAGCAAACCCTAAAAGAGAAAACTTTGTATTATCTAGACTGCTTTAGGGTTTTTTGGAGGGATTTTGGCAAAGCCCATACCTAACATCGTTAAACGTCCAATTCTGTCCATCAGAAGAGCAGATACAATATTCCCTGGTAACACAGCCAAAGTTCCCAGGAAATTAACAAAGTAAATCCAATAAGCACTGTAGTCATCATCAAAGGTAATCTGACATCCTGTCTTGTTGTGCTTAAATATGCAGTTTATAAATTCAGTGTCAATGAATTTATATTGCTCAAGATCTGTGGAAATAAGGGAAGTGTCAGCAAAAACAATATCAGCTAACTCATAACCCTGCGAGAAGCATATGATTTAAAACATCCCAAGATTAGACACTCTTATTGATGAATAGGAGCTTACATGCTGCTTTGCTTAGTATAATATGGCTAGTTACTGCGGTTACTTGTTGGTATTTTCCCCCTTATATATAAACATTTTCCAGATGAATTCAGAGCTCATGAAAATAAGGGACTATGGCCTTGATCCAGCAAAGCACATAACTGCTGCTTAAAGTTCCATATGTGCTTTGCTCAGCTGGAGGCTGATAGTACAGCCTACCACCCGGCACACTGAAGATTTACAAACTTCCACCACTTAGCATTGTCAATGTTCCTCAGTCTTGTTCAGCTACCGACCTGGGGCTAGAGACTGTCAATCATGTCACCTTTGGGTGGGTTTGTGGTGAGGACGAATAGCCACTGGAAACTCAGATGAGACTCATTTTCATTTGGGATCAGGATGTATTAGCTTTCAATTGCAGTTCTATTCTAAAAAAGTGACTGCAAAAATGCTCTAGAATCACTCAGAGGCAATTAGGTTTTTCTAAGGGCTTGTCTACACACGGCAGCAATGCCCTCCAGAGGGGGGTGTAAATTTGAGGGTGCTGTAAGACCCCATGTAGACCCCGCTGATGGACTAGGAACCTTTTAGAGCATGTCAGCAGGGTCTACACAGGGCAGTTACTGCACTTTCCAATTGACACCTGGTGCACATTGCCCCCCATGTAGAGAAGCCCTAAGTGCCCGCTCTGCAAACACAGCCTGAGGTGTGGGTTATGTTTGTTTCCTTTTTAGTGAGACACAAATGAGGCCAGAGCATCAGTGACTTCTCCAGTTTCCACCTTGTTGTCCCATATGGCCATTTATTTCAAGGACCCTCAATACTAGCCCCGGACCGTGTTAGGGATTTGAACATAGTTCTCCAGAGGTATAAAGCTAGTGTGCTCGCTCACTGGCATTTCCATTTGTTACGTTTTGAACCAGGAAGTGAACAAGCTATTAAATGCTGACAGTTTTCCCCCAGTGTCCTCCAAACTCGCTCTGGAAGATCAGACCCTGCATTTCCCACTTTGTTTCTCTTACTGCTGTCAGCCTTGAGGCCCGGAGTCACATAGACTTTCCCTTCAGGCAAAGAGGGCTGGCCATTTTTACCTTGGACACCTACCAACACCGTTTGCAAGATGGCCATGTGGGAGAGCAATAAGAGCTGCTACATCCCCCAAATGTTAAGCCCAGTGAACCAGATTCTCATCTCATTTACATGGGATTCAATTGAACAAAATGGAGCTACTCTGGATTTACGACTATGTAAATAAGATCAGGCCCTGCCCCATTGTCTCTGCAATATTCCCACTTCTTATTGGCCTAGGTAATGGGGGGAGAAGAAAGAAAGAAAGAAAGAAAGAAAGAAAGAAAGAAAGAAAGAAAGAAAGAAAGAAAGAAAGAAAGAAAGAAAGAAAGAAAGAAAGAAAGTGTACGAGTCGTGAACTCAGATCCCCTCCCCTAAACATGGTAGCATATTGCATATCACTACTAGACAGGTATGCCAGAAAGTCTTACTGAGTTATAGGTGAAACCACGTTATATCGAACTTGCTTTGATCCGCCAGAGTGCGCAGCCCTGCCCCCCCGGAGCCGCTGCTTTACCGCGTTATATCCGAATTCGTGTTATATCGGGTAGCGTTATAGCGGGGTAGAGGTGAATTGTATTCCTGACAAGCAGGCTTTGTGAAATAAGACCACGGTAGTTGGACAGTGATATGATTTTCCTTTCAGCATACCTGTGCTGGAGAAGTTGGTGTCCACAAAAGTACAGTTCCTGAAGTATGTGCTCACAGAAGTAATGTCCTCAAATAAGCAATTCTTAAAAAGGGAATCTTCAAAGGTTACTGATTTAAACTTCATCATAATAAACCTGCCCAATACAAATAATTTCCATCAGTCTGCCTTCATGCATCATGATTAGAGATTCAGCTGTGCAGTCTTACATGGATGCCATTCTCAGAAGTCCCACACCCACAAACATAATACTTCCTGCAGAGTCAGAATGGCTGATTGACTGATGCTGTGCAACCATTGTTAAATACATTGATTTCACAAAATGACATTCCCTCACAGCTGCTGGGCATACCCTTTTCATAGTTAATACAAGGATAAAATATTTGTTATCACCAATTTCTAATCAAAATGTAAAGAACCTCAGGACTCTGATGTAATATACTTTTAAAAGCAATGTTAAATAGCATTTCACAAGTGCTACTGTATTCTTCGCTAAGGCTCCAGAAATCTGGCTTCTTGGAATAAATGATTAGTGGAGATGCTAACAGATTTTAAAGATCCTTTATTTCTTGAGCCAGACAAAACCCTCTGCATCAGGTCAGGCTCAACATTTGGGCCCAGATTTTTAAAAAATGTTTACACAAAAATGCTGGAACACAGTCACAAATATTGCATGTGCAGATAATCTGCTAGATGTCTAAATGGAAATATGTTTATGCTGCTACTGTGACTACATGTACAATTGTAATTATTGTGCATAGAAATTTTTGTGCACACTATTCTAAAATTGCCTCTTTCTAGTTCCTAGCTCTTCTTACTTTCTGGCCCCTCCTTCTTACTGACTCTCAGATTACTAATACCATAGCCTTTTGACCTGTTATTTAATTCATTTTAAACAGTGAAGGAAACCTATTAGATAACCATACATATAATAAAAACATTAGACTCAATATTCTTAGGCCACGTCTACACAAACTTTTTGCCAACATAGCTATGTTAGTCAGGGGTGTGATGAGGTGTGATTTGTGACCAACATAGCTGGGTCGGCAAAAGCCCTTTGTGTAGAATCATTTATACCAGCAAAACTGCACTTTTGGCAGTATAGATGTTGGCCGGGGGGGGGGGGGGGGGGGGAGGGAGGGTTGGAATAAGCTATACTGGCAAAAACAGTTTTGCCAGCATAAGCGGCATCCACCCTAGGATCACTTTGCCAGTATAGTTATACCAGCAAAGCCTTCTAAATCTTAGTCTAGCTAAAATTTCTACTACACAAACTTCTCATGTCTTATACTAAACAACTGATTTAATTTTTAGGTCAAAGAGCAATTTTCTTCTTGGGGTAGAAAGTAGGAGTAGGAGTTGGGGGTGGAAGAACATCATTGTGAGGTAGATAAAAATGGTGGGAATTAAACTTTCTCACAGATAAAATTGCTAGAATCACATTTTTTGTGGGAAGAGGGGACCCAAATTCTATTTTGATTTTCATAGGTTACTGGCTAATGACTTTGCTGCTAGTATTGGACAGGAAAATGATGCCTTCAGTCTATTCATTAATTAACAACTGTAACTTTTCTCATCTGTGACAGACTCGGATTAAAATCTGTCGAATTCAGTGTCAACCCATTATCCTTTTTCACAACACCGCCATGCTTTGTCTTCCTGTTCAAAAAATTGTCTCGATTGTTTAAAAGGGAACAAAAAACAACAGGACTAACCAATCAACAGAAGAGCCAGATTGTGTCCCCTGCATACTGCAAGATGTGTCTTTTGCATTTTGGACAGGAAACATGTTTTGAAACAAAATGAAAAAGAAAACCCAGCTGCTTTAAAACTGGTGTAGATTGTTGAGATGGTCTGAATTCAGATCCACCCAGATTTAGAAAGTTAGAACGCTGAATATTGTTGGAAACACGTTCTGACTAGGAGAGATTATGAAAAAAGGAGCAGAGGGGGCAAAGAGAAAAAAATCCACACACACACAAAAAATTCCACTAACTGCCCCCGTGAAAATAGTGAATCTTTTTTTGGAGGGAACAAACGCAAAAGTTTGCACTCCTGAGAAAAAATGGCTCAAACAGTTCACCAATCCCAAATGTCAAAGTTTGCATACCTGATAGATTCAGGGCAGATTTGGGAGCCACAGTATTTTTACAAGCATTTTTATTTGCAGTACCTGGGCTGGCAGAGTGCACGGCAACTGAAATTTACTGAATGATAATAAAAGGCTCCACTTTTTTAGACAACATCCATCTCCTGAAATGGAACTAAATTTGGAAGGCAGAAGCTAATTTAAAATGAAATAGGCTAGTCATAATTTTCAATTGCTCTGCATTGAACAAAACTTTAATTGCTTCCAAATTCAAATTCTTATTAAAAAAGAAGCCTTCTTATATTGCCAAAACCATTAATATAATAAACTTAAATGTAATTTTATTATATAAATAACAACTATTTAGTACCACAAAGCTTAGAACCTTAATATAGTTTATATTATATACATATGTATTGTAGACAGAGACCAGACACTTAAAACAACTCTGTGACCATAGAGTGATTAAACATAATTGGGTTGCTTTGATGTCTTTATATAACTAAGTCATTTAGAATTGTGCTCTGTAAAATTCTAGCTAGTGCCTTTAGACTTCTGGACTCAATTTAAAAATAAAAGGACATTGCTCATCTGGATTTTTACTTTTTACAACAGTTCATACTTTCTATCGAATGCCTCTGGTATTTATCTTTTCAACCATTTTCCCCCTTTTAAGATGTCATCCTGTAAGGTGCTCAGTGTTTCTGAAGCTCAGCATTTGGCAGAAGAGACCCTAAGTGAGTACCAAGAAAGGGAAAAAAAGTAGAAAAGAACAAAAGAAAACCACCCTTTCTCCCACCATTAGAGATACATCTCCTGCATCCCCACATGCGACACACATTGGGTCTGAAAATCTGAGTCCCCTGGTGAAAGTAAGTACCAATAATGTGTATCCTCTAGTCTGGTTTATCAGAATAACCAAGGCCTCAATCCAGCAAAAGGAATCCACCTACATGGACCCATAATGCATGTACAGTCCCCATCTACTTCCACTAGAGTGCAGGATCAAGCACCAAGGAGATAAGAACAAAATGACTCTTCCAAAAATTAAATGTAAACAAACCCAACCCAACCAACCTATTAACAGTCAACATTGAAAAACATTAGCGTATTAAGAGCTCGTCTACACAGTGCAGCAAAGTACTCTAAAAAGGGGCAGTGAGAGCTCAGAAAGCACTCTAAAAGGGGGCAGTGAGAATCAGAATGCTTTACAAATCATGTCCCTCTACCATTTTACCATATAGACAAGCCCTTAGACAGAAACTTAAAATGTTAGTGAAATTAATGATATTTTCTTAACCAAAATCTTTCTAGACCTGTCATTGATGTATGATCCATTCATGTGAATCTGATTTTCCAATGTGAAGTTGAAGTTGAAATCTACAATTCTCTCTCCGTTAAAATGTTTCACTTTGGATGCATATTCGTCCGATTGCAGATGTTTAATGACATCAGGGAACCAGACGGACAACCCATAGTAGCTGTGAAAAGCAGAAGCGTTCAGTCACAAAGCTCACCTTAACGTCAGAAGTATGTACAGACTAGAGAGACAACCTACAGCATCCAGCTACTTAAAGCAGATAACTAGATCTGCAGAAACACTTCTACTTCTACCTGAATTTTAGATTTTTAAGCATCAAGCATAAGAATGCCTTTAGGATGAAATGCATTTTGCTTGCATAAAGTCAGAATAGTGGGGTCTCTCACACTCTTCATCTGTGTGAGATGGGAGGAATAAATCCATCCTCCAATCAGGATCAGAGCTCAGGGGTGCAACATAGACCTCCTACAGTTGCTGGTTTAACCTGTTGTGCTTTCAAGGTTGTTAGGGCCACTGGAACTGTGTGGTCACAGATCCCTTATTTGATTCACACTGTAATCGTTCCCTATGCCAGACTATGCAGGGCCAGCAGAAACACCACCAGTGGGATGCAGGGAGAGTGGAGGCCCCCGGTTCAGATGTTCTGCCAGCTGCTCATGCTGTGCAGTCCCAACACAGAGTTTAAGTGGCTGGAGAATCTTGCCCAAGCTCTCTTCACTACAGTGAATGTCACTGTGAAGTTTAAACTCTTTAGTTAGGGATTGGGCCCCAGCAAATTTACACTGCATAATGATTACAATGGTCTGAGAATTATCCTTAGCCCTGAGAGGGACATGATTGCTATGGAAATTCCCAAACCAAAGTAAGCTGGTGTATCACTTACTCTAGTGTTAAGGTCTCAAAAAATGTTATCTGGAATCAGGGGACAACTGGCTGGAAGCTGGAGTGGGTCAGAGTGGAGTGCGGGTTGGGGCACTTTGTATGGTGGGAAGTTGCAAAAGAGATAAGGAGATGCTGTTCCTGAAATAGAGGTGGCATAGAGCACTTTATGAAGGTGGAGGAAAGCTGAGGAACTAAAAATGAGTTTTACTCTCCTTCAGTTCCTCAGTGTACTTCAATGAGGATAAATTTAGCACAACAATCATTAATTATGATTAAAAAATACAAGAAAAGTTTATTTTCTGACAGTTCAATTTAAATCTATGTAGAACGACAGTCATTAGGTTAATAAGGAAGCAAATAAGTGAATTACTGTAGCATCTGTTCACCAATGAAACATGTGCATGGAATAATAAGCCATAATAATAATATTATTGAGGATTTATATAATGCTTTACATCTTCCAAGTGCTTACAAACTCTGACCCTTAATACCTTTTTTTCTCATGGGAAATCTCTTTTTATTCAAGAGGATAGTGCGCTGGGCCTATATATTCAGAAGTGACAAGTGATCTGGAGTTCCTCAGTTTTTGGTCACACAACTAAACACCTTGAAGAGTCCTGAAAGTCAGAACCCTTTAAGGTGCCAGCTGGGAAACCAAAAATGGAGTAACCCCAAAATATGATGTTTTATTTAAAAGATAATTGAGTAAGTATTGTCAATAAGAAAAGAAAATCACAATGACAAAGCAGATTTGCATTCCGCATGACCGGCAGCATTAAAATTCATCTGTATTTCAAGTTTTACAGGCCAACCATGGAAAATTCATCAAGAATCCAAGTCAATCATACCCAAAAGACAGCGTGAACCATACAACTGTAAGTTTGATTGTATTGTCCTTGACTGGATAGTTGAAACATCTCATAAATGTTAACCAAATCTGTAAAATATGAGAAAATACATTTAAAAATAAACAGTGTTTTAGACAATTAAGTTATAGAGGCCTGGATTCTGTTCTCTGCTTCATCAGTGCAGCAGCAAGCAAGGGGCATCACATTACAGCTCTTTGATTCTCAGGCCAGACCTGCATGCTGGTGTAGGTAAAAGCAGGTTTGGGTATTGCCAAACTCCATTTATCATGCACCTTTGATGGCTTCCCCTGCACTGGATCCACTGTGGTTACTTCTAACATTCTTAATCCCTATATAGCTTCAAACAATCACTGTTTAAAAACAAAACGGTCAGAAATATTTCCATCTTTCCCGCCAAAATTATACTGTTCTGAGTGAATGACAGGCAATATTCCACCCTGAAATACTGACACTTTTAAGGTCTGATATGTCATGACCCATCACATCTAGAACTTGGTGCTTTACACAAATGGGAAGGAGCTGAGACTGCCCTCATCTCAGAAGGTTTACAGCAGAGCTGGTTGGAAAATGGGGTTTTCCACGACATCTCCCACGATACACCACTGTCTCCCTTCCTGGAGAGGCAAGGCAGTACATCATAGGAGTCTCCTGGCAATGGTATATCATGGGAGATGTCCGATCAGGGCGCTTCACCCATAGAGAATGGGGACATGAGGCAACTTAACTACAACTCCCATGAGGCACTGCAGTAGCATATCTAAATTGAAATATTTCTGTTTTCAGCCAAAATATTTCAGATTTTGGCTGCTTTTTTTTTTTTTTTTTTTTTTTTTGCAAATAATTTAGTCAAAAACCCAATTTTCCATGAAAAAACAGTTTTGATTAATTTTTTTTTGACCAGCTGTAGCATACATATTTTCAAGATATCATTGTGACATTATTACATGTGGAAAAGCTATTTTAGATAATTTTGAGTGGCTTCTAAATTAGTTAGTGATAATTTTTCTCTCTTTTCAAGGTCTGTACTGTAGGATTCAAAGTAAATGATGTGAGGATATGGAAAACAGGCCCAGTAAACTTTTATGAAACGTTATAAAACAGTTCTAAGGTTTCTGGTAAAATACTGGGCATATGCTGAATACATGACTGTATAGTGTCTTATAAAGATTTTATTGGTATTCATTTTGGATGACCTGCATAACTTATTCATGGCTTCACTAACTGTAAATAACGTGGCCATCCCAAACCTCATACTGATAGAACCTTTTCATCATCATATGTTCCCCCATACCCCATATCACACTTGTTTTTCCAGTATATATTAAACAGTGCTTGAGACATAGTCCCATATTATTGTTAAGAATGACTCATAAGGGTCTGGCCTGCCCTTTTCCTTCTGAAGAATGGACCCATCATCTCTATGATGCTCAATTCTCTCCCACTGGCCTGTGAAACTGAAATCTTGTGATTGTTTCTGAAGCCAGGTGTCATATTCAGTGTACAGCACACCAGCTGTCCACATCAGGTCATCCAATCACTCCCATTTCTGGGCACTAATGATGGCTCTCTTGTTACCATATACATGAACTACAACTTGGATTTTATTACTTACCCCATATAGCTCTGTGCGGATTCTAACAAAACACCTTCTGTACCAGGTTCCTGTGTCGCTCTGAATTTCTATGAGCTCATCTATCTGTTTGGGAGTTTTTATTCTGTTAACCTGTAAATGGAAACAGAGAAGCATTTTCTTGAACTGTTAAAATGCAATTAAAGGGGACTTGAAAGTTTAAATATGCTCCATAAGTTAAAGATGGGCAGACAGTTAGGGCAGATTTTCAAAAAGATAGAAGTGTTAAGTCTTAACTGGAAATTTACAACTACAAATATCCTATTTGCAAATGCAATATAATTTACATGCCCAAATTAGGTGTGCTATTGCACACACTTTTGCTCTTGGACCTGTGTTTCTGCATATTCAAACACTAGTTTCTGTGCAAACAAAATAGTTCAACTTTGCAGCTGCTTTAACAGAGAGTTGCCAAAAATGTGGGCGTTAATGTGGTATTGTGGGTAAGAGCATAACAAGCAGAAATACCCAATTTCTTACAAACTGAATGAAGTATGAGATAATTTGCCATGTATGCCATGCTGTCCTATTTGAAATATATCTAAGGTACATATTTGGGGGGAAACAATGGGGAGGAATATGTGGCTAATCAACAAACAAAATGCATGATAACACTTTTGTGCTGAGAAGGGCATGTCTTGGGCCCATCAGGGATAAAATGTTAATGAAACCCTTCTTCACTATTATAGCATTAAAGAGATGAGTGTGGTCCAGGGTTATGTATTCAGTTATTGCTGAGTTACTTTCACTGTGACAAACACCATTAAAAGTTTTTTAAATCATTTATTAGAGATACCAAAAAAGAAGGAAAATAGTTAAAGCTTTTGAAATATAAAGTATTAGGTACAGCTTTGATTTTAACAATATCCCTTACTCCTTTTCCCTTTAGCTGTGGGGAGTTTTTATAGGGATTCCCCCCCCTCTCTCCCCCGCTGCTTCACCATCTTTAGATGGTTTTAAAATGTTTATTAAATGTCCTTTTTAGGAAAAGAGAAAGTTAGTTGAAATGGGCTGAAGCTGTCGTTGAAGTCCAGTCCTGTTTTCTTTAAGACAAAACCAGACACCCGCACAAAAGGGAAGTAAAACAATAGCAAAGATAGAAAATGCAGCTTGTGTGTCTGGTGCTGACTCTCACTTGCAACCTTGCCACCAGAGAAACACAGACACAGTACATGGCCTTATCAGCTACTCTGAGACCTGGCAAACTTGTACCAGTGTTGGGCTGTTTAAAGCTGTGATTTTAACTGCCTGTCTGGAGAGCACAATGTGGCAAAAGGTGGAGTTGTCTTGGCCAGCTCAGCCAGACTTAGCCATGTTGAATACACACCCACCTGAAACTGGTGCGTACTTACTCAGCATGGCCAAGCCAAGCCTCTGCTGCTGCTATTCATGTTACCATGGCTACACTGCTATTTCTACCTCTGCTAGCTAGCACGAGTATGTGTACACAAGAAGAGTAACCATAACTCAGCTCTAGACAGGCCATTTGTTTGGTTTTAAACCAGACAGTCCTCTTTTTGAGTGGCTGTACTCAGATTTAAAAAACGGATGTGGTTTTGTCCAGTATTAGACAAGGGACACCATTCTGAAGAGTCACGCCGTTCTGCCCCTGCTGGTGTGAGCTTACACTGGCAGGGTCACACCGGCAGGGGCAGAGCCATGTTATTCCTGGAAGTACCAGCATGTCTGCTATTCTGGGAATGTATGAGTGGCTACCCTATCCAGCTCCTAGTGTAGACATAGCCTAAGTGTATTCCCCACCCCAGTTCAATTTGTCTCCTTTTCATTTTGGTTCTGATAACCATATCTAAAGGTGAAGCCCTAATCATACTGGAAACAAGTGTCAATATTACTAGCAGATGACAAGTGGCTTCTGGACAATATGACATCATATAGTTAGGAAAACGTATCAAAAGAAAAAGGAAAATCACCTGAATTTAATAGAAATTACATCTGCTGCAGGATCAGAAAACATGTTAACTACCAAAGGATCTGTATCTTTTTGATATAACCAGTAACACAGAGGTAAAATAAAAGATGACAAATATATCAAGGCATACAGTGAGACTGGATGAAGCTATGAAGTTTAAGAATACCAGCTGAGTAAATAGTTGGATAACAATTCACAATAGCCAGGTCTAATTTAAATTGAAAAAATTAAAGACAAAAAAGCAAATTACACAAAAATTCTTTGCATGTGTGCCTAATAGGATAAGATGCTAACACAGTCCAATGAGGAAACTGTGATAAACTAACATTCTAATAGTGTTAGCATTCTATTAGGTTAATATTGTATTAGGAAAACACAAGCCTACATTAGGGACCACTTCAATGCATAACCTTGATGTACAATCCAATGTTTCTAATCCTTTAATACTTTGGTATTAGGAGTCAAGTTTTCCCATCACTAACAGCAGCAGCACTGAAAAATCCCAACCCCCTGGTGTTTTGCCTCTTATCCATGCAATGGGAAAGTGGAGGTTTAATCATATTAAAAGTTGACAAACTATTTACAACATTTAAAAACAACACACTGAGTTTAGTTTTAATCATTTTTCCAGTGTTTTATTTCAATAATTAATGTTATTAACAGTGGTTCCCAAACTTTAACAACCTGTGAACCCCTTTCACTAAAATGTCAAGTCTTGTGAACCCCCTTCTAAAAATGAATATTTCCAGGGATTTTCTCCTTTACCTGAGCATAAATTATAAAAGCAGTGATCTTGGGAGTATAAATTTGTTTTTATGACATGCTTATTACACACTATTTATTATTAATTATTTATCATTACAGTATTTTTATTACATTATGAAAACAGTAACATTCTTCCAAGATCTCACTTTCATAGCTTGTATCTCTTTGAATAAGCCAGTTATAACACAAGGCTCCTATGTTTCATCCAGGAGTATCAGATGTGAAACAGCATGAAGGTATTTAAGAAGCCATCTCAAAGAGTTCCTCGTACACAAGCATTCAGGTCTCGGGCAGTCCAGGCAAACAATGGACGTTACAAGAAAGCTTAAACTTGTTCTTCATAATAATTTTAAAAACAATACTAGCTGCCTATTTAATTTTAAAAACTGCAAAAAATATCCACCTCCCTTTCCATTTCTTATAAGGAGTCTTGTAGTTTAAATCTCCTCAGTGTGATAGATATGCTTGCTTTGATCTGGTTAGATCTTGGAAGTCCAGGGGCTCTAGGCTGCTGCCCCCATGCTGCCCAGAGTCCCTAGGGACAATTCTGTCTGCCATTAGGGAATTTTTTCCCGAGAACCCCCTGTAACATTTCGCGAACCCCCAGGGGTTCACCCCAGTTTGGGAACCACTGATGTAGAAGGAGGTACTGTTCTCTAGCAGTTAGATCAGTGGAGCAGGAGTAACTAAGCCCAGGTTCTTTCGCAGCTCCACTGCTAACTCACTGTGTAGACTTAGGCAATTTGCTTTACCTACAAATGACACAAGGTATTAGTAGGTGTAATAATAACAACATTATGCTGGAAGGTTGTAATGGCTGCCATCAAGTGGATCTTTGATCCAAAGGCAGTCACAACCTGGTTAAAGCTGATGGGTGTGCTAAGCACCCTTCTTTTAGACTAAACTGAAGGAGCAACTAAGCTCCTATATGAAGACAGCTGGAGATGACAGACACTACCATCCAAAACAACTGGCTACCTGGCAAAGTCTGAGCAGAGTTACATCATGAAGTCTGAGGGGTTCTCCTGGGACTGATTGCAAATGCAGGGAGTAGGGGATTATTTTTGGCAAGATGTATGTGTGTGAAAGCAACAAGAAAGCCAGCAGAAAGCAAGAAGAACAGTTGTGAGCATTAGTCTGAGAGGGAGCAGAGAGACAGAGTGCCTTGGGGCACAGAACTGGCTGGAGAGGCAGACTTGGATTTCTGAGCAAGGAAACTGACTATTGTGGTTTGTTTCTGCCGTGTTCAGAGAAACAAGACTTTGCGTACATTCTTTGTAAATAAACAGGATTGCACCAAAGAAATACTTGTCTCATATAATCCATTTCTCCTCCGAAAGGAAACAAATCTGCAAGGTCCTGAATATTGGTAATAACTCAGGCCAAAGAGGCAACAATAATAAATAGTCGACTTCCCAGGAGGGTATCAGAAAATTATTTTTAAATGTTTTGAGATCTTGATATAAAAGACATTCTACAAAAGTGCAGAATACTTTATTCTTTTAGCTGGGTAAAAACTGAAATTCATTTGAAAAGGTTTCAGTGCATAAAAAGGAGCTGTTAGAGGTCCAGTGACTTTATCCTGCTGTATGTGTTTACTATTATCCATGTTAATGCAGAGGTAGGCTTTGCAGGAGCTTTCTTAAGGAAACACTAAAACTGGAGAATATTGGTTATATCAATACAATGGAACTTATTGTTACATCACTGATTCACATGCTCTGCAATATGCCAGCTGAGGTTTCCAAAGCCAGCTAAGATATTTGGACACCTAATACCTATTAATGTTAAAGGAAACTGGATATCTAAATCCCTTGGGTAGATTTTAAAACTGTAGCCATTTAGTTTATATGGCAGGGCTGTAGAATAACTTCCTTACTCTGAGTCGGATGTACCACAGGTATGTAGAGTACAGTTACTGCTTGCTAAACCATTCAGAACCTGGTTGACAGGAGAACGGATGCTGCTCTAAGAGATCAGCTTGGTGATTAATACTCACTGTGAAGACTTTTTCAGGCTGCCCACGAGCTCGCATGTTAGTGTCATGAATTTGCTTGAGAATCATCCAAGCTTCATCGTGTTTTCCAACCTATAAAATTTGACCAAATTACGGAAAAGATTTATGTTAATACTACTTAAACAATATTACTAGCTGGTACTGTGATACTATGGGGATGAATGCTCCAGACATAAAAAACAGGAACAGGGAATTATAAAGAACACGTTGAAAGTTTTACCTCCAGCAGAAACCTTGGACTTTCTGGCATGAAAGTGAGTGCTACTACTGAGGAGACACAGGGCAGTGCACAGACGACTACAAATACTCTCCAGCTGTGAAACTGGTAGGCAGACCCCATACTAAAACTCCACCCTATGGGAGAGAAAAACAAACATGAAAAGAAACAAGGAGCATTTCACACGTTGACGTCTGGCGACTTTTAAATAGTTGGATGTAAATCTATACCCAAATTTGGCCCAGCAAATATTTATTTTGAGAGGGAGGAAAGGAAATTATCCCCAGCATTTATTCTATTCTTGTTCCACAGACATTCAAGGGATCAAGCTTTACTTACACAAATGCTCACAGGATGAATTTTAAACTTTTCTCTGTGATTATTCACACTGGAAATGGTAATACCTTATGTGGGATGGGAGGCTGCTCGGCACAGCAGGGGGAGAAAGTTTCCCAACCCCCTGCCAGAAACCTCATCCAGAGATAACGAAATGAACCAAAGAAGGACATCACTGCAACCTTCGCAAATAGGACCTCACAGATACACATGCAATGGCTTTGTGTGAATGTTACAGGGAAATTAAATTTAAATGCTACACCCACCCAATATGTTTTACAATAGTCTATTTTTTCTAGGAATGATGCCTCTGACTGGGCCTGTGTGAGCTTGAAAGGATTTTATAAAATTCCATCATCCTGCTTATCTACTTCATCTGGCTATATTACTACCACTCCCTGAGAGAGTCAAAGCCCAAGTGGCTTCTTCAGACTTTCCTATTGATTACTGATAGGATTTACATCTATCCCATTAGGGAACAGTAATGATGCCACGGGACTTTTGGATAACAAGTGTTGAATTCTCACAAACTATTAGTAATCAATCCAAACAGCATAAAAAATTGCAAAAAAACCGTGACAAGTATATTCATATAACAAATAAATTTGAGTCAATAGCAATATGTAAAAAGAAGTTAAAATCAGAGTAAACTTTTCATTGTGAATTATTTGCTCAGTTATCTGCTTTAAACTAAGCAGGCATGTTTTTATTTTTCTGGTAAAGCACTGGAATTTTGTTTTTAATTGAGTTAATTAATTTTTCGGTTCCTGAAATTGCGTTACCTCTCATTTATAAAAGTGAATATGGCCAAAGTGAATTCCTTTTTAGGTTTGGGTGAACAGCTAAGGAATTTTTTTTGGTGGTGGTTTTCACCCCACTAATTTTTATAGAACTGAAAGATAGAAGAATAACAGTTATTTTGATTTAAGATTCCAAAGTCTGTTTTTTATTTATTTTTTTCTACAAAAGGAAGATGCTAATGTCAATAAACTCAATATGGGAACAGAGTCCCAGAATGCAATACAAGGCAATGTGCAATGCATAGACAATTACAGGGCATAACTCTCTTCACATCTAGTCCCAGAACACTGTACAAAGAGCCATCTAAAATCTATTATCATAAACATCAAATGCCTTCAGTTGGAAGTACTAAGACGTTCAGTGTGTAAACTCTCATCTGAGATTCAAATCCTTAATACTGAACCAGTTAGGGCTTAATACTGAACCAGTTAGGGCTAGATTTGAGGCAAAACAGGAGGGGTGAGAAGAAAAAAACGAAAATAATTGTCTCCTTCCTCCAAAGAATAGATCTTGTGAAGGAATCCTAACAGAAATATCACTGAGTTGAGTTATTAAGAATAAGTTTCCCTAGCTAAAATACTACGAAGAAGACGAAGGGAAAGAAGGGCTTCCCTTTCGCAAAAAGTTTATTAGTCAAGCCTTGATCATTTAAGGAACAGTCAAAACTCTGAAAATGCAAGATAAAAAGATACAGATATGTGGATACGCATCATACTGTATATTCTCTGTGTAATAGATACACATATATTCTGCTGAAGATTTCCTTTGCATCATTCTTGTACAGCACGATTACAGAAGCATGATTGAAACTGGTAACATGTCCCCTGATGCTCAATGAAAACACTGTAATTCTCCCTTTTACATAATGACACAAACATGTTTGACATTATTAAGCTTTTTCTTTGTAGGCTATTTTTGTTCCACAGAGTGTGTCAGAATATGATTTGTTTTTCATTTGCCATAATACAACAAAATACAGCTTTGTTTTGTAGAGTAGCTTTCATAAAAACTTTACCTGAAAGCACTTTACAGAGTTAAATAACAGAATCTGAATTAAATAACAAGGGAGAGAGAAATAATACAGTTAAAGTGTAAATAATAGCAGAAGGAGAAAGAAATTGAGGTAAGAGAGAAAAAAGATGTTTTCAAATAAGAGTTAAAAGGAGATTGAATTAATGAAGCAAAGAGTTACAGCAGGGGTCGGCAACCTTTCAGAAGTGGTGTGCCGAGTCTTCATTTATTCACTCTAATTTAAGGTTTCGCATGCCAGTAATACATTTCAACGTTTTTAGAAGGTCTCTTTCTATAAGTCTTTAATATATAACTAAATTATTGTTGTATGTAAAGTAAATAAGGTTTTTAAAATGTTTAAGAAGCTTCATTTAAAATTAAATTAAAATGCAGAGCCCCCCGGACCGGTGGCCAGGACCGGGGCAGTGTGAGTGCCACTGAAAATCAGCTCGCGTGCTGCCTTCGGCACGTGTGCCATAGGTTGCCTACCCCTGAGTTACAGTAAAGCTGCTACAGGTGACAGCTGCTGCAAAAGAGAAAGTTCTTGCACCAACAATAGTGAGATTGTGTGAAGGGACAAAATGGGGGCCATAAATCAAAGTAGCTCCATTGAAGTCAATTAAGTTATGTTGATTTACGTCAGTTGAGGATCTGGATCTTGAAGTGGGTGTGGAACGAGGAGAATTGTTTGAGGAGTAAATGAATGCATTGCAGTTCTAGGTATGGTAACATGTGAGAAGACGGGCAGCAGTATTCTGCACAGGTTGGAAACATTAGAGCCTATAGAGAATGGACTAACAAGGTGAAAGAAGCTGATGGCTTGGATGAGGATTTTCAGCAGAGATGGACTCGAGACAGTAATGTACCTTGGCAATGTTACAGAGATGTTCACAGCAGATTTATAGACAAAGGACATGTGTAAGCAACGAGAATTTAAATTCAAGAATTACATCAAATTATGGACTATAAACCAAATTATTCTCTGTGTTGTTACAGCCCCAATAAAGCACCCGTAGACTGTTGTGTTTGGGTCCCACTATGCCAGACCAATACATTCTTAAGCTTCCTTTGGTCTGAATCAGCTGCAGCACTTTCTTTTTCTTTGTCCTCTCTGTCACACTTCCTGAGCACAGGCTCTCTGGCTGTTACCCCGTTATGTAAGAGGGACCTCGCGGTCCAACTGCCTTGGCCCCTGGGACCAGTGTTGATCCCCCCAGACTCCTCAGTAGATTAAGAACACCCTTTTCCAGCATTCCAGCCTCATGGGCACTCTGGTTTACAGTTCACCTCTTTAGGGATGTATCACAGTTGAAGGACATAACACCCAGGCTTTGTAAAGGTTTCTAACACAATCACTCTTTACCTTAGACAGCACAAGCAATATACAGAGCTAGACAAAACAATAAAACATCTGTATACATTTTCCTGCCTCAGTTTCCTCATCATACTTGAACGTTCTTAGGTCAGAGTCATCTAGGGTGTTCAAGACCTCCCTCTTGCATATGGCTTCTCCTCCAAATCATTGAGTGTGCGTGTCTCTCTCTTCTCTCCCCTAACCCCCCTCCAGCCAGCTTCATTCTGCTCTCTTTCTCTTTCTGAGAGACCCTTTCTTTTAAAACCCCCAGTCCTCTATGTCAGGTGACCCCATGATCAGCCTCATCAAGTGATCAAAGTCACCCACCAGCTGAACCACTGCTTAGTCACCAGACCATCTAGGCAGACTGGTTCTGGGTGGTAGCCAACTCTTTGTCCAAGGGGACTTCCATGGGAATAGAGGACCATCCAGTTTTTAACCTGCATTGTTAGCTCTGTGCCACCACCCCCTGGAATTTCAGTCCAAGGTTGAGGTGAAAAGACAACAGAGAAGGCAGAGAATCCCCACATTCAAAATGGTGTTTGCCCTCTGACACAGATGTACATACGATATCAAACACAATTCATAAGCTGTGTATAGACAGATTCCCCAAATTGTTACACCTATACAATCACACTGACAGACACATTTGCAATGGTGCAATAAAATATAATTTGGTCCAGTGGAGGCAATGAATTGTTCAAGACAAAGAGAGAGAGGGATGAAGGATGCTCCTTATACCCAATAGCAGCACTTCTGTTTAAGAGACATTGAGCTGAAAGAACTTAAATCAAAGCCACAATTTGCTTAGTCAAAGCAGGTGAGGGAAAAGACAGTTTGACAGGTGGGAGAGGAACCACAAGAAGGAACAAGAGATGTCTGTATCATTATGGAAGTGGACTAAGAAGATGGAGTGGTCCCTAGGGTGGACCACACATAATAAAGGAGGAGGAATCACCAGCAGTCAAAAGAATGAGTTATTAACTGCATGGAGGAATAACAAGGAGTCCAGTGGCACCTTAAAGACTAACAGATTTATTTGGGCATAAGCTTTCGTGGGTAAAAAACCTCACTTCTGCCCAAATAAATCTGTTAGTCTTTAAGGTGCCACCGGACTCCTTGTTGTTTTTGTGGATACAGACTAACACGGCTACTCCCTGATACTTGCATGGAGGAATGTAGCTTCTGTGCTACAATTAATGGAACGCAGCCAAGGACCTTGTTCTAGGAGAAGTAAGTGCTGAGACAGAGAAGGCTACATAGTGGTTTCTTTAAAAAAAAATAAAAAATTAAACATTAAGATGACACTGTGTAACAACTAGTTGTAGAGGTTTGATGGACATGGAAGAGAACATAACTGTAGTGGGATCTACAAACCCCATACTGAGCAGAGGCAGAAAGGGGAGGGGAGCCTCTCCTGCCTACAGGCAAGCAGCCTGACCACATCCCTACGCAGCTGCCAGAACTGCCAATCATGGAGGCAGGCACTCACAGCTGCAATCAATACAGGAAACAAGGCCTGCTATAAAAGGAAAGAGCTCAGAGGACAGTGAAGGGGTAACACCCCTGCACCAGGCTTCCTCCAGAAACATGGTCCAAAGGGACTGAAGGAGACCACTAGGCCTAATTAGAGACCAGGGGCCAATAATTGTCCCGTTCAGGGGCTAACCAAAGAAAGCCAATCAGGGGACAATAGAGACCCTCTGAAAGACCACATCAAGGACTGGTGACAATAACACAATATCTTACACAGCCACTGGCAGCACACAGGAGATACATTATGGCAGATCCAGATGATGCTTGAACAGCATCACCACAGAGACATTAGCTGGTAAGGTGGCTCATTTCTGGATCACCATTGCCCAGGGATGGAAGGATCAATAGTAGCAATTTGTGTCAGGAAAGATGCTACTAGGAATGGTAAAGCCAGTAACACACCAAAGCACTATTTGAAGAGGACAGACTTGTTACTGCCATTATAGCCCTGACTCATGTTTCCTTGGGAAAAATGAGTTATTTCTTTGGCACATTTTTTAATACATCAGGACATAGTGCAATAGATCAGTAACTCATGGTATTCACAGGGCCTGGCGTAAGACTAGTCTATAGATAATATACATTCTATGGCAGGAGTTACTCCTTCCCACCCCCCGCTCATTTATCTTTATTTTGTCTATATGATGCCCATATAGTCTCTGATCCTGCAATTTAGTGTATACACAAATAATATCAACACTGATTTAATAAAAACCAGTAAAAATTATCCCACTGTGTGAAACTGATTTATTTATTTTAATTCCATAATGTGTTAGGCAATTAATAGTTGGTGCCTGTGACAAAGAGCTTACAAACTAGGGTCCTCATCCTGCAATTTACAATGCATGGAATACCAAGATAGACACTGCTATAATAAACTGCTTCCTAATATATGAACAATCAAGCAGAGCTAGAAATAGCATCCGTCTCTATCTTGATACTCTATGTATTGTAAATTGCAAGATCAGCACCTTAGACTGTAAATTCTTTGGTGCTGGCACCCATCTGTTAAGTGCCTAGCACCTTCTGGAAGCAAAATAAATAAATATACAGTGTACCATTTTGATATTATAAAGTACAATATGTTAACAACAGGATTTGCAGGCTTCTGAACCTGTTTTTCTGGCCTTTTGACTAGGTTTTGTAATTCACAAACTGCATAAGATTACGTCACAGGATCATTTAGTGCTGCTGCCTCTTTCTCAAGAAGAAATGAGAAAGAAAACAAAGTGACCAATAACCCTTCAAGCGTTGTTTATTACATTCAGTGCCTGAGAGAGACAGACATCTAGGCATGGAAAGTTTCTTGAGCCCTTGCTGGCTTTGAAAAAGCTGAGATGCTTAAAAAAACAACAGATTTTTACATAAAATTCTGCAGAAAATTGTTTTTTATTAAAAAAAAAAAAAAGGATTTATTGTATTTCAGGCTGATTGACTGAGGAACAAGTGCCAATGCTGGTGAATCAATTAATTTGAGCAAGTAAAGATGTACTTTGATTTGATACATTAATTTTTTTATACAAACAAACTGGAGGCTGTAACTTACTTTCCTAACAACATAAACTGCTTCCTAATATACAGTCAAGATGAGCTAGAAATAGTGGCAATGTCTGTTGCTGTCTTCGTATCCTGTGTTATATTCTTGAGTAGCAATGGCTCCTTCATAATTAAGGTTGAAGCTTGCCTCACTTTATAAGCCCAATTTTTAACCTTCCCCTCGAAAACTTCCCGTAAAACAAACCAATCCCCCTGAAATATCATGTTCCTCATTTCATCCTAGGGTAGTATTCTGATTGGAAGTTTGGGAAAAAAGCAGAAAGGGGACTTTAGTATTATTTAAAATGTACTTTTCGCTGACTGTTTAACCCCCACCCCCTTTTTTTTTTTGGTTCAGCGGATCTCCAAATGGCCCGGGCTACAACATCTAAAGTTTTATATTTGATTGGCCTATTTTTTCTTTTTTTGGGAGAGGGAGGATGTAAAGAAGGAGAGGTGGCAAGGGAGGTAATTACAAACATATCTAGTAAAAAGAGCTTGTTATGGGGTGTGATACACTATGTTGATAGGTAGGGAAGGAGCGACTCATTTAAAGCAGAAACAGAAGGTCTGGTCTACATTTATGTTAGGTCGACATAGCTATGTTGGTGAGGGGTGTGAAAAATCCACACCTCTGACTGATGCAGCTATGTGCTGATCTCGCCCCCAGTGTATATGCAGCTATGTCAACAGCAGAGTGCCTCCGTCGATGTAGCTACTGTTGTATGGGGATGTGGTGTTTCTACACTAGTGGAAAAACTCCCTTTGTCAGTGTAGGCTGCATTTATTCTATGGGTTTATGCCAGCAGCATAACTATGTTGACGTAGCAATACCAGTATAGTCTCTACAGTGTAGACATATCCTCAAGCAAAGGTAACGGAAGTTGGTGCTGTATATACCAGCAAAATGTTATTACCGTAAGTCAATTGTGTAGCAAAATCCAATTTTAGTGGACAGTAACATATTTTTGGATATATTTTTATGTGGAGAAATTACATCCATATTTACAAAAACGAATATTCTTGGCATCCTCCCTTTTCAGCCATCCAAAGCACCCTATTCTACACAATTCCACACCTCTAAAAAAAATCAGTATTCTTTAAGGTTCATTTATAAACTCCACCGTAACACTTTACATTATTCCAGTGATAGGGCAAAAACAGGGCCGGCTCCAGGGTTTTTGCTGCCCCAAGCGGCGCAAAAAAAAAAAAAAAAAAAGCCGCGATCTGCGGCGGCAATTCAATTGCTGCCGAATAGCTGGACGTGCCGGCCCTCTCTGGAGTGGCCGCCCCAAGCACCTGCTTGGCAAGCTGGTGCCTGGAGCCGGCCCTGGGCAAAAATAATCCTTGTGGAAGTGATCTCACCAACTGGGCCATTTTCAATGTTCATTCTCCTAATCTTACACCTGAATTCAATATCTTCGGACACTCTCTCCTCTATTTGTATATTTGCTGAGGTGAATGGTACTCCAAAGATACACTTTCAAGGGCATTCATCCTCTCTTATCTCAAATAATGTGACCTACCTCACAGAAAACCCTCTTGTGATGCCTGGTCCCCTGTGTGACAGGGTATATCAACCCTGCACTGGTGAGGTGAGGGTTAAGGACCTGCTCTGGATGCAGGAAGCCATGCTCCCTTGTCTCTACTAGGCATGCTCCAAGTGGTGGGAGCATTCAAAATAGAGGAGCTCAGCTCAGCTCAGCCTGGGCTGACCAAGGAGGAGTGCAGTTGGGGGCAGCAGCCTCCTGCCGGGAAGCTTCCAGGACTCCAAGTCGCCTGGACTAGCCTCCTAGCTAAGCTGCTGGAAGCCCATTGATCACAGGAGCTGAGGGCAACGACTCGATGTCACCAGGGGAAGGGGCTCCTGAGACGAACTTGGGAGAAAGCCAAGAGGGATCCCAAGACAGAGCCATGACACCGCAGAGGTACAAGAAACAGCAGTAGGAAGTGAGCCAGGGAGCATGAGTAAGGGTAAAAAACCCGAGGCCACATATATGGCCTACTGGTTGGAACCCAGTGGAGTAGGGTGGAGCCAGGTTCCCTTACCTCCCACCCCCAGGGATTGTGTCTGCCAGGCAGAACAGCCCTTGATCCTAACCCTTGGGCAATGCTACTGTGGACTGTAGCTGGTAGGCAGAATGGCTCCTGACTCTCACCATTGTGCACCACTGTTGTGAACTGCAGCCGCTAGGCAAAGTGGTCCTGGACACTTGCTACGAGGTGGTATTGCTGGCCTGGGGCACGCAGGCACCCCCTGACACCTTGGCATATAATCTATTTATCTGGTTTCCCTGATTTGGTTTGAACTTGTTCTTCTCTTAGTCTCAATTTGTCATCACTTATTGAAAAACATTACATCTCATATTGCACAGAGTACGTTCCTGTGCAAATGATCCTCAGATCGATTTTCAGTCAATTCAACAATCACTTGTTGTAGATCAAGCGCCAGTCTGGGCTAAGTAACAATGTTTGTTTGGTGTTTGTTTTTTAACCACCATCTTTGTTTAAAGTCAGATGCCACAAAACTGAAATTGTTGTGCACTTGCCACTCCTTATTTTTGGAAATGAGAATCATTTATATATACACCTTTATTCTACATATGCATCTCAGCTTAGAGACTCTGATCCAATAAACGTCAGTCCCAACCTGACAACTATAACAGCTGCTCACCTCACATTTCAGGTGTGCACAAAACAGATTATAAAGTTCTGTTTCCAATGTCAATCAAATACCATATTAATAGAGCAGGGAACCACATCAAAATGGATACTTTGAAAAGGATGTTATAAATCAAATAAAGCCAAATCTCAATGAAATACAGTTACAGTACAAACAAAATCAGCTCATGTTATAAACCTCCAAAGTCAACATCTTGTATGACTGATTTTTACCTTTGTATTTATTTAATAGAGGATCATACTCAAAGTCAAGTCATCTCATTTTCAAGAAACAGGTTATTGCTTGTGTTTCTCTGACAGCAATCCAATCTGCAAGCTTCCAAAGCGAGTGTATGCTGTTTTACTCTCAGACATATAATCAGTGTTACAGTCCTCCAGACAAATTCCTATGAAACTTCTATGACAGCCACAGTAAAAAGATTTCTCTCTGTTACCCAGTGCAGTTTCAATTAGTAAAAACGAAGACTTATACAAATCTTCCAGATCAACACAATCAAAGCCACAGCTGATGTTGTCACTAGAATTTGTCACAATAACATATGCAGCTAGGATTACACAATCCCCACTCCACCTCCTCATTTTCAGACAAATTCAGCCATCCTTACTTATGTTCAGTAGTCTAATTCTACCAGTAGTTCCACTGAAGTAAACTGAGTTACACTGGCATGAAAACTGGTGTAAAACAGTGGACACTCATGCCTAATGTTTTCCCAGTGCAGTGCCTCCTATTTAATTCTGGAAAATCCTAGGCAATAAGACGCTTCCCAGCTATTAAGTTTAGTGAACCAATATTTAACAGTGCTACATTTAATGCATGACACCCATTCACAGCTCTGGACACACACTTTACCTTCTGCTGTCACTCTGACAACATCAAAACCTTTTTCATTGTATAACTCCTTAAGATTCCTGGCACCCTGTCAACTGGTAGGTTTATTAAGGATTTTATTGCTCTTATCCTTTTTTCCCCTCCCTCTTCTCTCTGTTTTTCAGCTGCTGCAATTTATCTCTTGATTTACTCACATTTCCACATTTTTGCCATGAATAATAATTTATATTACAGAAATATAAAAAGAAATATAGGGGATGGGGGGGGGGAAGAAGAAAACGCAGTGGCAACACATTTTTCTTAGCCTTGGGTTGCCTGTTGTAATACCCATTCTAAAATCACATGATAGAGTAGCAAAACAAAATTAAAAGCACAGCAACTATTTGCTTATTATTATGTTTAACACATTCAGAAACTGCATCAAATTTTCTTAGATCATGAACTAGGCTGGGAAACTTGGAACGACTACTATGATAATCTTGGAGTTGGTCCCCAAGATATCTTTCATTCTGATTGTCTGAAGATAAGCTTTGGAGCCAAACGTAAGCATGTTCTTGGAGCTAACTCAATTTGCCTCTCCCATCCCTGAGTTATGATACAACAGGACGGATATAAGTGCTTTTACTCTGTTTTATTCTGAGTGTTGTGCAGCAGCTATCCAGAGTTAAATATCACCCTGGCTCCTTGGAAATGCTGTATCCCAAAATCATTAATCTGAAGTCAGTAGCAAGTTCCAAGGTGCTATGGATTGTTAAAATAATTGGTCCCACTGCATCCTGGGAATAGTTTTCATGGGCCACTGTGCAAAATAAAACCTTCAATGACTAAGCTGGAAGCTCTGTAGCAGCTTCTCACTGAATATCACCTTCTCACTCTACTGATTAGCAGAAATGACCAGATGAATCACCGAGCCTGCAGCAACAGATTACAGAACAGTAGTAGTGCAGGACAAATAAATGGCAAAATGTACAACGATGATAATTTACATGTAACCACTTATTTAAATGTCAAATTCCAGCCCTTGTCAGATTTGTTTTCTATTGTGGCACTGCATCTCCTACATGGAATTATTAAACGGAAAGAATATCTTTAAACAAAGTTTCTGATCTGAGGAAAGAAAGGACATTTCAGTTGTACACATGCTAATGGAAGTGATGCACAGCATACCTTGGAATTTGTTTCTAATAGGAATTTAAGGCCTTTTTCTGTGGTGTTTTCATGGTACAAGATTCTTGTAAAAGAGATGCTTCCTATCTTCATTTAAAAATAAATAGCACTCACTGCAGAAAGAAGGGAGGTTACTGTCCTCCAACATCCCATATCAACACAGTAGGTACAGTTAGGGGATTTTTACCCCCAAACTTCTAGACATGAGAATCCCATATCTTTGGTAGAAATGACCCCCTCTTAACAATGCAGAGTTTTCTAAAGGTGACAGTGAGTGAGGCACTTTCCAGACCTAGGTATTCTTCTCATGGGGAAGCCTTCAGATCTACAGTAAAGTCACAATGTCCCATCTACTGGGACTCCAATGTGTGTGTGTGTGGGCGGGGGGGGGGGGGGGGGAAACAGGGCCGGCTCCAGGCACCAGCTGAGCAAGCAGGTGCTTGGGGCGGCCAAGGGGAAGGGGCGGCATGTCGGGCTCTTCGGCGGAGGGTCCCTGTCCCTCTCGGAGGGAAGGATCTGCCACCAAAGAAGAAAGAGGCGTGGTGGAGCTGCCGCCGATCGCGATCGTTTGTTTTTTTTCCCCGCCGCTTGGGGCGGCAAAAACCCTGGAGCCGGCGGGGGGGGGGGGGGGGGGAGGGAGAGGAGGTGGTCGAAGAGCAGCCCGAAATGTAGGTGGAAGGGAAATGGCCAGGGAAGCCAAGGGAATCCATTGATTCAATGTATGTCATCAGCAGCTTCCCTTCTATGCCCTTCGACGGTGCTTATCACCCTAGGACCTGAGCACCTACACTGGCCACAACTCAAAAGCCGTTCTCCACCCTCTTATGTTTACTTTTAAATCTGGCGATGTGCTCACTAAATAGAACCTGTGATTAACCTAAATTGCCGCTTGATGGCACTGTTACTGCACTCAGATATAAAATAGCCAGTAGATAATTTAACTCTACAATGAACATTGCTGGGTAATTTAGAAAACCCTAGATATACCGTAAGCTAAATCTAAAGGATAGGGCTAGAAATATTTTACACTGGGCAGAAGTTGAGACACACTGTTACTAGGTTTCAATTGGTAGTAAATCTGCCCTCAGCGTTTCCCAGTTTAAATGTTAGCAATATCAGTGGAGTAAAAAAAGGACTGCAGCTAGAACATCATCCACGCTTTGAGGTCCTGAGATGGGAACAATGGATTTTGACCATATTAAGCTAAATTATACTTGTAAGGAATCAAGTTAGATATTTTCACAGGGTCAATTGAAATAAATGTTTTCTGAGAAACGTAGGTACTATTTTGGGATTGCACTGGAAACATGTTCTTGATAGGGGGCTATAGTGTCGGGGGGGCTGGTTACCACACTAGTCTTTCATATACATAAAGATATAAATCTTGCTAAAATCACACATGAAGAGTAGTTTGATGGTCTGAGACTAATCACCAATGGATCTCACTCCACATTACAAAAACCAGCATGCAACCTGGCACAATAAATCAACCACTGGCAATTTTTGCAGAAGAGAGCCCAGAGCTGAAATAGCTGGAGTGTTGCAGGTCATGACTGAGGTACATTATCAAAGCTACATGTAGAAGCTTGCATAATGTCTGGCCGCATTATGTCTGGATCTCTAGCCAATGCTATTAGTCCCTGACATTCACAAGGAGGAGCAATTTAATACAAGAAGAAAGTAATACTGTTAAGCAGACAACCTCACATTGTATCTTTTATAACTGTATTAAATTCCTAGCTCAGGCCTGCTCTGAGGACATTTAAATCTTTGATAAAAGCAATGAGGTATTTTAGAGACATATCCTCAGAAATTTAACTGGGTCTTTTAAGTTTTGAGCTCTGAGAGCCAGAACCTCAGATGGTGTAAGCTGGTGTAGCTGGAGCTATGCTGAGTTACACCAACTGAGGATCTAGTTCTATTTGTGCAAGGTTGGTGAAGAGGTGTTAATCAATGGATCTCAAAACATTTAAACCTAACGATCATGATGGCTACCCTCTCCCCCTAACCCAATAAAATTATTCTGGAATAAGGTAGCTGGCCAAAGCTACAGACACATGGGGTAGCAGGGAGTGGAACAGTCTATTCTCTACTATTACCATTGGCTGCTTCATTAGCAATAAATGATGTAACACATAAGCAGAGACATAAGGAACAGTGTTCATTAAACATACTGTGAGGCCAGCATTACATGCTCAGGCTCAGTTGATTCTCTCGATGTCCCACACAGGAGCAACCTCCCCACCCCACACAAAGCCTCTAAATCCCACAGCATTAAAAGTTCCACCTTAACCCTCATTCTCTTTCTTCGGTTCCACTCATCATATGACATCTTTCCCATTTTTACAAACACATTAAACAAATGAACTTCTATTCCACAAAACACCCTAGGCCAGAGATTACTAACACTGAGTAACGCCTAGAGGACTCAATCAGTTTGGATCCCATTGTGCTACAAACTGTACAAACAGAGAAAATGACAATCCCTGGCCCAAAGAACTTACAGTCTATAAGACAAGACATATAGGTGGATGAAAGAAACCAGGGGTTCAGGGTGAAGACTGGTGGGAGGGTATAACAATAATAATAGGGTGTAGACAATTTTCAGTCAAAAGCAGTGATCACAATCTGTCATCTGCCTAGCTGTTACCAGGTTACAGTTTCCTGTGTGCATTATGGCAGAGGTGACTCTAGAGAAGGCATTTGTTGTAATATTTGTCCCTCCTGAGTGATCACCTTGTATAATTCAGGTGACACTGCACTACTCATGATTTCTTTAGTCCATCAGTTCTTGTACCTTCCTAAAGGCTTGATCTATATTGCAGTGCCTTCTCCCAGAGCTGCTATATCTTTGGCTGGCCATTTTCCATTTTGTAGTTTCTCACTACTTTTCACTATAGCAAGTCCCTCTTCATTGGCAGCGAATTTTTGCCCCTCACACCATCAGAACTTGCACTTGACAGCTCTGGCAGCTCTGCAACGGAATGTTCTCAGGGTGTCGGCCAATATTAGAAATCACCCAGGTGGTATCTACCTTTTCTGAACAGCGTTGCAGGTGCACTGGAGGATGCTTGAAATATGTGGATGCTTGTACTGCAGCAGTCACTGCAATATTTTGGAGGCATCTTGACATCAAGCTTACCACAGATCTATAGATTGACAGAACCACAGTTAGATCATCTCAACTGTACGGCTGTGAAATGAGAGTGTTGAGGAAGGCTGCAGAGCAGCAGATTGACGTTTTCAATTCTCCTTGTCTTTGCCAGCTGCTTTATATTAAGTGACTGGACAAGATCAGCAATGAGGATATTCATAGCCAAATCCAGCAACTCCCTCCATCAACAATAGCTTAGTTTCCGTGGCTTTCTTAGTACAGACATATTATTAGGATGAAAGACCAATGAATTAGGAAGTGTGTTTATCAAGGAATGCTGTTACAGGGTTGGTGATTGCTCAGGTGCTAAAAGCTCTGGTGGCCCAATAAGATTGCCAGTGAGAGACATAGTATGAACATCCAGCCAGCCTGTCTTAAGGACCAAGCTAGAGATCGGCCTGGATGGCGCTTGAGCAGCAAGGATGCTACATCCCTTTGGGATTTGCCTTGATGATTACGATGATGATGATTGTGGGGGCACTAACATTTGGGGTGCTAAGGAGGGGTTTAGCCATTATTGTTTCTAGTGGTTTTGGGTCTGATTGTATTATTACAAGGTGACCATAGATATAGTGGTGGAACCAATCCACCCCAAACATTACGGAGTCTTGATCTCTTCTATTTTGGTCAGTTTCCAATAGAGTTCTGCTGGCATACAAAATTGGCTGTCCCTGTATTTCAACCACCTACAAATCCTTTCTCCGATGCACCTTTCTCCGAATCCCCCAGCTGGTAGTACTTCAGCACAAGGGCATCGGTAATCAGCTTTTTAAATGTTTCAAATACTTGCTGATGTGGCACTGCTCAGTCCCATTCCACATTCTGCCTTGTAAACCAGCATATGGGCAGTGCTACTGTTACCAAATGAAGACAGAATCTGGACTGGAAGTTTATAATTCATAGGAAGTGCTGCACCCCAGGTACATCCACCGGGGCTGGTATATCTCTGAATGCCTGGGCTTTGTTCGGATCTGCTTTCAACCCTTCTGCTGTTAGCAAATAAACTTAAGTATGTCACCTGTTGCTGTCTGAGATACAGTTAAACCCAGAAAAAAACATGTATGTTCTTGTCTCAGCATTGCTACAGTTGCCACACAAGATCTTTTAGGAGTTTTAATTCTAGCAGGCAGTACTGACAGTGCAGAGCAGAATGACACTTCCTGCTGTCCCGGGGCTAGGTAGGCACCTGCTATTCTCAGAAGATTTCAGTACATGTTGTGACTTAGCAGGCACACCCCACCCTCATTAGACAGCAATAGTTACTGGGGGCCTCAGGAAGGAAAAGTGGTGTGGGTAGAGGAGGAAGCATCGATTCCCATGAGATTTCTGCTGTTTTACTTTGGATAAACTGTTGAAAACCTAAATTCATCCAGATATGGACACAGCATAAGATCAGCCCCTCTCTAATGTTGTATATATGGATGGATTGGAAGGTTTCTGTTAGTCTGCTAAGGAAATGCTAATATAATAGCTGTGACAAGCTTGCTCCAAGAGCTATAAAAATCAGCAGAAAGTCCAGAATGCTACAGAAGGCTTGGGAAATGAGGAACAGGGCGGAGAGTTTTTAAGTTATACTGTGTGTAGACTGTAATTGTTGGTTTTAAATCTGAGATTCAGTTAGCCCAACACTACAGATTGAGCAAGTTGCTGTGATTCACAAGCCTCAGATTTATGAAATAAATTAATTTTTTAAATTGTAGAGGTGATGGATGGATGTGACCATGTTGCAGAATTAAAGAAATGACCCCTAACAGGAGAAACCTCAGTATATTGCTGGATCCCTAATAGACTGGTACTGCCATTTGGCAGCTGTTAAAGGTGGTAAAGGATGGGTAATCAGTGGGTTGTTAATGACTATAAAACACAAGTGTCTTTTGCCTTTCTGGCTAAAGGGAATTGAATTCATGTAGGAAGACATGGAGAGTTGAACCAGACTGTTGTAAATGCTGAGCTGACTGGCAACTTCGTATTCTTGCTTTTAGTGCCATATTCCTATATATGGTTTTCCTTCACTGGGGAAGGAGGTAGGACTCACTATACAAAACAAAGACATGGATAAGGAAAAATTACTTACTGATAATTCATTTTTTTCTGGTTTTCAGAGTCCCTCCTCTTTTCACACTGTGGAAAATTCCAGACGACCAACATGATGGTACCATCTATGCCAGGAAGCAAGAAATAATGAAAGACAGAGGCTATAAGGGCAGACTTCATCCCTTCAAGCCCTTCATTGAGTTCTACAGCCAATAACTCTCATAATACAAGGGGAGAAGGGAGGGAGACAGAAGAGGAGAAGAAAAGGGACTCTGACAAACTGAATTACCAGTGTGTAATTTCTTCTTGTCCTGCGTCCCCCTCTTCTACTATCCTGTGGATAATTCCAGAGACTCAGCGAATATAGTGAGCAGTCCTATAAGAGGAGATGGGCTTAGCAAAGAGGCAGTTTATGAAACTTTGGGAGCTAACTTTATGCTGTCTATATGCATAAGGGAAAGCAAGACAAAAGAGTAAGGCAAGGATATAAGTGGCACTGCAGATTTTCAATGTGGTGACCGTAGCCCTCTCAACCCAAAAGGTGGAAATATCTAGGCTAGATTAACCCTTTACTGGAAGAGGTGCAGTCTTGTCTATCTGCCCACAAGTCAAGTTAATGTACAACTTTAACCAATGACAGATATGGGCAGAACCGCAAGAGACCCTAGTGTGGGTCATGGAAATGGACAATCTCTTTGCTTATGTACAGTAGTGAGTGTGAAGCAAATACATCTTAATGGTTAGCTCTATATCCAGAGAGGGCAGTTTCTTATTAAAGGGGGAGAAGAGAGCTAGGTAGAGGATTGGCAGGACCATGAGCTAATTCACATCGAACATTTAGGAAGTAACTCCCGAGGCAACTGACACACCAGTTTGTCGGTCAAAAAAGAAAAAAGTTAAACTAAAAAGCTTGATTCTCAAACACACCATCCTGGGGTTAGCAACTAAAAGAGAGTGACTGGGGGAAACTTTCCTTTCTGTCCCCACAGACCCTGGCAGACCCACTGAGGGGTCACATTTCTGAAAATTACCATGACTGAAAAACGTGGAGATGAAAGGATTGGAAGTGAAAGTCCATCAGACTTCAGAACAAGGCAGAGATGGCTGAAACCCAAACTCCGAGAGTGGGAAGCTGCAGACCCCCATCTAACCTGGCTAAAACAAACTCACAGACATACTATAAGGAACTCAAGGCCGTGAGAGCCTGCACACAGGTCCATGAAAAATATGTCATCCAGATGTATGATTAAGCTTCTTGCTCAAGGGCTTGTGGCTATTTAGCCAACATGTATGAAACTTTGAAAGAGAGGTTAAGTGACTTGCCCAAAGTCATAGAGAACAGTGACTGCTTTGTCTACTGTGATCTTATTTAAAGTCCAGAGGATCAAAGGGAGCGAAGTAGAGTGGATGGAGAGACGGGAAAAGATATTTAAATGCTTTCCCTCAGTTCCAGGAGCATAGTGTGAGGACCTTGGCATAGGATCTGAAGGCAAGGCAACCCACCGAGAGACTTCCCTAACAAAGAGAAAGGTAGAGGACATCTTTTAATGCAAGTCCCATTGCTCCAGGATAAGGGAACCTAAGTTTTAATTGGGGAATTCACTCTCTTATTTTTCTCTTGTCCTGGAAATAAAAGAAAAAAAGTAATAGATAAAAATAGAGCTGATGGCATAGGGCTGCCTTCAATTCTTCTTTGACTAAGAGTATTTCAGCTTAGACTGGCAACACACATGATACCACCTCTGATTCTTCACACAAATTCTCTGTGGTTCTGCAAAATATCTTTGGAGACAGCTGGGGCAAGTCGTAGTCATAGGCACTGTCGGTGACTCAGCCTCCCTATCTATAAAATGGGGACAATAATACTTCAGTTAAGGACTAATTCATTAATGTTTGTAAATTCTCTGAGAACTTAGAAGACATTAAATAAGAGCAAAACTAGCTTCTGAAACAAACGGCCCAAGGGAGGAGACTGAGTTTAGTTGAATCCCTGGGGAAAAGCGAGTAAGTGGCTTGAGAGGCAGAGCCATTATCCCTGTGGAGAAAGACTGCATAGCAAATGTAGGCCCCCTGCAGGGTTTTCACCAACAATCTTGCTGCCAGGGCCCGTACAGTTGATTGAAGGTGCTCTCCCTTTAGGCACTGGGACCTTGCACAACAGGTGTAGGATCACCATACAGTGCTTAGTTTTGGCTTTTTCTGGTTGGACCCTTCCTGTTCTTGTCCCTCTTTTCCTTGTCTCACTTCTTGGGATCCTCTTCCTCTGATCTTCTAATGCCATCCAGGCATTCCTACAGGGAAAGAAGGAGTTAGATTCAAAGAGCTGAGAGCAAAGCTCTGTGCTACCAGAGAGGAGGTAACTAAACGGTGAAGACTGTCCTTAAATCCTCTGCCTTTCACAGTTCTTTGCCTCCTTGCTTTATGGCACTGTAACACTGGTGGTCTGGAATTTTCCACAGGCTGGGGAAAGAGGTGGACAAAGTTCTAACAATAAAAACATATTTTCTTGAGATTTCCTAGTGATAAAATTATCTCCCCACCTGGCTATCACCATGCAGAATCCAATTTTGCATTTGAAAGCTATGTTAATATTACCTTGTGCAATTCTGTGCTGAATACGGACACAACACGTCTGCTTTGAATAGCTGGAATTTTGTCAAAGCACTTTAACGCCACACTGGAATGGGTAGGCTAAGGACAGTATTGAGGAGCTCCCACTTTGTCCAGAGTCATTTTTCCATATTCAGAACACTTGTAACCAGGATTCAAACCTGCACAGCCACTGCAGACCCCCATGCTGAACGTAAACACCATTATATTTAGAACCACTGGAAAATGGGGTATACCTTCCATGCCAAACAACAAGGATTTTGCTCTGTTTCTGGTAGAAACCAGATTTTGTAGATTCTAGGCTAACTGAAAAAAATGATCTGTTGTAAGACAGATCTGTAGTAAAAAAAAACCAAAACCAACAGCCCCTTTTTGTGTTACCACATATATACCCAATGCTATTGTAAATGGAACTGGAGTGAAGAGTTAATATCTGGATCCAGGTTAAGTTTAGGTTAGAGTTCAGGTTCAAAACTGAACGAGAGCTATAGTTCACAACCGAACAGAAATCTCAATAGCTATTGTCTCTATTTTTTAAAATCCCAATTAATGCACATCACACAACAATGGTTGTTTTTGTGAGATTTCAGCTGCGTTGGGGTGCATCAAAACCAGATTTGGAAAACAGGCCTCTTCCAGTTTTGGATCTGATGCAGACCCAAAACTGAAGGTGAGTTTAGGATACTGGGATTCTAACTTCTGCTTCCTCAAGTCTACATGAACTGGGGTGGGGTTAGGTGTTTGGATGTGAAGTACAATTTCAGGTCTCTCTCCAGATTTAAATACTGTTCTCAATTGCAATTTTCCTAATGTTCTGATAAAAGTTGAGGGTGTGGGGGGAAAGGAAAGCAAAAGGCAATGCTGTGGTGCAATTGCTGAAAGCATCTTGAAGGGATGGTAAAGGAAAGAATGGCATACTGGAATGTTGCCTTAATTTAACAAATAGGTTAAAAAATAAGCATGAAAATGATAATAAAAAGCTTTTTTGAAAAGCAAGTGGGATTCACTTAAATATTTACATCAAACTTTCCATTATAGCTCCCAAGGAAGAATTTCCATTGAAGAAATTCCATGGAACTTTCCATTATAGCTTCTGAAGAAGAGCTCTGTGTAATCTTGAAAGCTTGTCTCTCCCCCCAACAGAAGTTGGTCCAATAAAAGATATTACCTCACCCACCTTGTTTCTCTAATATCCTGGGATCAACACAGCTCAACAACACTGTGTATATTATAGCTCAGGGCAGATAAAAAATAACATGAAGAACTTGGGAAGATAATGCTCTAATTATGCATAAAAGCCAGAGCAGGCCACCGAGGGTTAATGTTAAACTGATACCATTGAAAATCTCATTACAAGGATTGTGGCAATAATTGAGCTGACAGTATGGCTGACTGAGTCAGTGGCCCCAGAGATTTATATACCCACACAGCTCTGCAGAGTCCTTGATTGGGTCTGACTCCACGGTGCTATTCAGTTAGAGCATTTTACAGTGTGCAAAAGTAGATAAAACCCTATGAATCAGCAGCAAATCTACTAGAGATCACTCTGACAACAGCCAAGTAACTTAAGGGATACCCTCAGCATTAGTGGGCTCATCAGACTAAAAGAATCCAGGACAAAAAAAATAATCACCTCTTACTTTAGAGAGACTGCTGATCAAGCAGCTTCAATTTGTTAACAAAACTTGTTATTTTAAAAGCTGTTGCTCTGCTGACAAAATTAAAGACTCTGTGGTTAATATAATCAGATTTTGGGCTATGCAGTCAAATGGCATTAAAAACACCCTTGAAATTAGGCTTTAAACTGCTTCATTTCAGACTTCTTGTTAGACTTTTAGCAATAAGATAACTCTTATGTCTATTCGGAATTTTCCTCGACTTTCTTCTGCTGCATTTAGTGAATTAAAAAATGGATCCAATGGTTTGGATATGGAGTTGGACATGTCTGTTAGGATAGCACTAAAGAGTATAATAATATTCATTCATCAACGGTAGGCAAAATCCAGTTTTATGAACAGTAAATGTAACATTTCCAAACATCACTGCCCAGAGCAGTATTTAACTATAGGCTAAGCTGAAAAGAAAACACTGCCTGAAACAGGATCCGATTATATAATTTTGGAAATAATGACTTCTAGCCTACAAAATACACAATCTATACTGATAGAAAGATAGCTCTATATCTCTCTATATATTGGTCCTCTACAACTGAGCCCACAGTTTTGAGTTTACAGTTTTCTATTCTAGCCTGTATAGATTCTTATACTGTGCTCATCACTGTAGTATCTAAGCACCTTACAGTTGTACATTAAGCAACATGGCTAACATCTGTTGTGTTTGTTTTCTCGTCCGCTCTTCTGGGGGAGAAGAACATGCAGTGGGGCATCTTGTCTTTGTAGGGATTTTTTGTATGGTTTTGGTGTGTGTATCTCCACAAGTTGGGGGACACAAATATTATGATTTCAATAGCTACTTGATCTGTGGGTACAAACCACGTTTGTGTCCCAAAATCAGGTAGTGAATCTTCATCAAAATTATGTATGTACCTACAAAGATATGAGAATGTATTGCAGGCATCTATTTAAAGGCTGGATTAATGCCCTTTGAAAATGTGGTTCATAAGATACCTGTATAATACACAGAATAATAGACTGCTGAAAGACAACTCAATTGACTATTTTAGGACTGTGATGACAATGCTTAGAATGCATATGTCTTCAAAAGTGTTGTATGTACATGAACTAATTCATCCTCACTGTTTGTCATTGGCATAGCTTTGAGAGAGACAGCCCAGGCTGGAGAGTTAACGGGGCACAGTGGTCCTACAGTTCCAGGTTGTACCCCGAAGATCGTGTCACAATAACTAACAAAGACATGGAAGAAAATATTATATGGTAATATAAACAGATTATAATACTTTTTTCTCTTTTCAAAAATCCTCACAATTTCCCTAGCTGAATCTAGGATTTTCAAAGGACTGTAGGGAAGTTAGGTGCCTAAATCCCACTGAAACTCATAGATTCCTTTGAAAATAGCAACCTAAGAGCCCTATACTGATCTCATCTACTAGTATTCATCATTGTTATTTTTATGTATTCTAGTAGCACCAAGAGGACCTAACCAAGATTGAGGCCCAAACATATAGTAAAACACAATCAGTGCCCCCAGAGAGCTTACAAAACAAATAGGACAGAAGGGAAAACAGAGAGGTGAGATGAAGTGTCTTGCCTAGTCTTACATAGCAGGTCAGTAGTACAGCTGGGAATAGAATACAGGTCTCCCAAGTCCTAGGACATGTGTACACTGTTGTGCAGTTCAGACTACAGGGCTGTGAATTCAAAAAGGACTACGTTAATGTAAAGTAGGAACCTTTTAGTTTGTTTCAGAGTAGCAGCCGTGTTAGTCTGTATCCGCAAAAAGAACAGGAGTACTTGTGGCACCTTAGAGACTAACAAATTTATTAGAGCATAAGCTTTCGTGGGCTACAGCCCACTTCTTCGGATGCATATAGAGTGAAACATATATTGAGGAGATATATATACACACATACAGAGAGCATGAACAGGTGGGAGTTGTCTTACCAACTCTGAGAGGCCAATTAAGTAAGAGAAAAAAAACTTTTGAAGTGATAATCAAAATAGCTCAGTACAGACAGTTTGATAAGAAGTGTGAGAATACTTACAAGGGGAGATAGATTCAATGTTTGTAATGGCTCAGCCATTCCCAGTCCTTATTCAATCCTGAGTTGATTGTATCTAGTTTGCATATCAATTCCAGCTCAGCAGTCTCTCGTTGGAGTCTGTTTTTGAAGTTTTTCTGTTGTAAGATAGCCACCCGCAGGTCTGTCATTGAATGGCCAGACAGGTTAAAGTGTTCTCCCACTGGTTTTTGAGTATTATGATTCCTGATGTCAGATTTGTGTCCATTAATTCTTTTGCGTAGAGACTGTCCGGTTTGGCCAATGTACATGGCAGAGGGGCATTGCTGGCACATGATGGCATATATCACATTGGTAGATGTGCAGGTGAACGAGCCCCTGATGGTATGGCTGATGTGATTAGGCCCTATGATGATGTCACTTGAATAGATATGTGGACAGAGTTGGCATCGGGCTTTGTTACAAGGATAGGTTCCTGGGTCAGTGATTTTGTTCAGTGATGTGTGGTTGCTGGTGAGTATTTGCTTTAGGTTGGGGGGTTGTCTGTAAGCAAGGACAGGTCTGTCTCCCAAGATCTGTGAGAGTAAAGGATCATCTTTCAGGATAGGTTGTAGATCTCTGATGATGCGCTGGAGAGGTTTTAGTTGGGGGCTGAAGGTGACAGCTAGTGGTGTTCTGTTATTTTCTTTGTTGGCCCTGTCTTGTAGGAGGTGACTTCTGGGTACTCGTCTGGCTCTGTCAATCTGTTTTTTCACTTCAGCAGGTGGGTATTGTAGTTTTAAGAATGCTGGATAGAGATCTTGTAGGTGCTTGTCTCTATCTGAGGGATTGGAGCAAATGCGGTTATATCTTAGAGCTTGGCTGTAGACAATGGATCGTGTGGTGTGTCCTGGATGGAACAGACTCCAACGAGAGACTGCTGAGCTGGAATTGATATGCAAACTAGATACAATCAACTCAGGACTGAATAAGGACTGGGAATGGCTGAGCCATTACAAACATTGAATCTATCTCCCCTTGTAAGTATTCTCACACTTCTTATCAAACTGTCTGTACTGAGCTATCTTGATTATCACTTCAAACGTTTTTTTTCTCTTACTTAATTGGCCTCTCAGAGTTGGTAAGACAACTCCCACCTGTTCATGCTCTCTGTATGTGTGTATATATATCTCCTCAATATATGTTTCACTCTATATGCATCCGAAGAAGTGGGCTGTAGCCCACGAAAGCTTATGCTCTAATAAATTTGTTAGTCTCTAAGGTGCCACAAGTACTCCTGTTCTTTTAGTTTGTGACTGCAGTGTCCCTATGGGGGACTTACAGCACTGCACTTTGTGCAGTGTCTAGCTTCTCTGTACTCTCATACTGCTGCTCTGTTCACATTTCACGGTCTTTCCTGCTGGTGTACTAAGTAAAACAGAGAAATATGAACCTATATATTGGGAATGTTGTATTAATTTTGATGGAATATATGGGCTTAAAGAGTTAAAGGTGTTAACATGACCCTGTTACTGTTTAACGTTAAACAATTTTTTAAAAGGTTTGGTATACAAAGACCTTAGCTTGGTTAGTACCATAACAAACATTTTTTTAATCTTTTATTGAAAAGAAGGAAAAACAGTTAAAGCATTTAAAATTTAAAGTATTAAATAAAACTTTTATTTTAACTATAACCCTTGGTGCGTGGTTTTTTGTTTTTTGGGGGGGGATGGTTAGTTGTAGAAAGCTTTGCTGAGGAAAACCTTTCTGTTTGACAGTTTTTTAGCTGATATGAAAGATGGCAATAACTGGGTTTTTTGGGGGGGGGAAGAGAAAGTTAGTTGAGATAGGCTCAAGCTGTTGTTGTCGCAATTGTTAAAATTTAATTTCGTTTCTTAGAAGACGAGGCAAATGCGCACAAAAGGGGAAAGAAGACAACAGCAAAGATAGAAAATGCAGCTCAGGCTCGTGGGGCTTGGGCTGTGGGGCTATTTCATTGCAGTGTAGACCGCCCACCCTGCAGGGTCTTAGAGCCAGGGCTCCAGTCCAAATCCAAAAGCCTAGACAGCAATGAAACCACGCCACAGCCTGAGCCCTGTGAGCCCGGGTCAACTGGCATGGGCCAGCCGTGGGTGTCTAGTTACTGTTTAGACATAACCTTTGAGACCTGCAAAGCATTGGGTTACTTAGGACATTGATTCTAGCTGTCCTTTTGGTTTCAGGCTTGCAGCAGTGTTGCAAAATATACAATTTTGGCTAGCTAAACCAGACTCTTATTAGATGGAAAGAAAAGCAGACGGATAGGAAAGAGAAGAAATGAGGTGGGGAAGGGAAAGAACACATGGGGGAAGGGAAGTAATGCCTATTTCCCCTCACGTATGCTCAATATCCATCTGTAGCAATGAATACACACAGCAGGGCATATGATCATAGTACCTCTTCAGATACTGTCCATGAGTACAAAAGCTTCGGTGAAGTAATTTACTCAGTATCTAGGTGTGACTACTAGAAATAACAAGTTATTTTTTTTGAGGGGGAGGAGAAATAAATTTGCTAAAAAAATAAAGTACACATTCTGTAATTAATTCTGTTCATCTTATTTTATAGGCAATAGCATTACAAATTGAAGTAGTGAGATTCCAGTTGTACAAAAGCTCTATGGGCTGAATCTGTTACGGAAATCACAGTAAATTGCAACTGCAAGGGAAACTGCGGGCTCTTATCAGCCTGAGAGTACGGTAAACAAGGAGGGGTTAAGAGACTTGTATTTTATTCTAAACAAAATGGACATAGAATTGTATGCATCTGAATTCTCGTACAAGAGGACTGGTAACCAGCTCTGATATCTAAATGACTGTTCATTAGCACATATCAGCTGCACTTTTCTATGATTTACTGTAGGTAGACCACACAGCACTGATCATTTCTCTGTTTATGGAAAAAAGGCTTTTGTCTCTAAAAAAAATAAAAAGCCGATCCAGGAGCAAATTTCACCAGAACAAACAAACTAATCTCACTTTATTCATTACTGGCAATGACAGGCAAAGATTATGCCTGCTCCTTCTTCCAGTTTGGAAATATTATAATCTCCGATGCACCAGGCACTTCTAAAAGATCCTGGGCCAGATCCTGGTGCAGCTCCATTGATTTCAATTGAGATATTCCTTATTTACATCAGTGTGAGTTGAGAATCAGACCCGCTGTGTAAAATGAGTCTTTCAAGCAAACACAGAAAAGGAGTCGCTGCTCTGATACTGCCATAAAGTTACTGGCTTGCGTTTTTAGTTTTTCCTAAACCTCTGGGAAAACAAATCCTTTTTCTCTTTTTCAATCAATTTACAGAGCCACAGGAGAAGGTTCTTTCTGAAGTTCACTTAATGAGCATCTTTATTATTCATTAAGTAGATGTGTTAAAAGCTACTTAAGCTTCTAACAGTTGTGATTATAAACTTTTAAATGACCATAAAAAACCCTGCAGCAGGGTACAGAAAATAGTGCAAAGTGATAAACAAAAGAATTTGTTTTGCTTGCCTATCCTGATTTGCATAAGCATCCTTTCTATATTCTGCTGTGTTGTCATTCTTGTTGTTGCTAAGATAAAGATAATATTTTTAAGTGTACACCTTGAGTATATACTAATTAGACAGGATTTTCCAAAACAAAAAACAATTCAGGAGTGGGAGTTGACCACTCAAGCGGTCACTAAAACTACCTTGTTCCCACTGTAATTGACTAAGATTTAGAAAATGCAGTATTAGCTTGCAGGAGACAAAATGTATGGAAATGCACTGAATGTCAGCAAAAAGTCAACACTTTGGGATCATTATGCCCTTTAGTGGAATAAAAAATAAATCAAAAGATGTTTCATTATACAGTAGATGCTTTTATGTCTTATTCTATTTGTTTTGTATTACACAGATTTCATGGCAAATATAGATTCGAGCATAACAAAGCTAAAATATCATTTAAGTCCAAAATAATATTTTCCCATACCTAAAATATCCACAAATTCATAGCTTTTAAGGTCAGAAGAGATCTTATAGATCATATAGTCTGACCTCCTGTATAGCGCAGACCATAGAATTTCACCCAGTTACCCCATATTAAGCCAAGTAATGTTTGACTAAAACATAACTTCCAGAAAGGCAGATATATAAGGAAGGAAATATAATAAAGTTGCTTTTTCTTTTAAGATTCGGGGAACACGTGTTTCCTCCTGCTGAAGAAAAGTATATAGGGGGGAAAAATCCATAAATTCCGCTGAGTTGTTATTGCATTCTCTACCTAGCGCTGAACTACCGGGGCAAAATATCTCTTAGTGTGGATCCTCCCTAGAGCCTGCTCCCTGAGTGTGCCTTATTCTTCTGCATGGCCAATGGGTCTCTTGCAGAGATTTTTTGTAGAGAGGAGAGGCTGCTCTGAAGAGGGGAAAGCACCCTGCATCGCTTTCCCCTATAAAAGGTATTTCCAGAGTTTTCACTCTCCTCTATAGTGCGGTGGGAGGGGAAAGGTTTGGGGCAAATAGGAGTAAGAGTGTGTACAAACCCTGCACCAGATGAGAAACGATTAAAGAGCAGTTGTGGGCTCAGGCAGCCCCCCACCACACCTCTGAAGGATGCCAGTCTTGGAGGAGGAGCCTTAAAAGGGAGAGGCCCTGTTCCAAAGGTCCCAGCCCTGGGAGATGGACAGACTTCTCCTCATAAGCAAGGAGATTCTAGTAAGAAGAGACTGACTTGCTGAATCTCCTGAAGCTGGGGACTAATTGGGAGAAAGGAGCCAGTTGAAGCAGCAGTGAACTGAGGCCCTACAGCTGGCCCAAGTTACACGTCCAGCACCACAGAGGAGAGCTGCGGGACTCCTGCTTTGAGGGGAGTGACTGAGGGACTGCCTGAATCAGGGGGAGTACTGGGGAGAGCAGAAGGACTGTTTGGAATATAGCCCAGCTACTGCGGGGTCGGGGGTGGCAGCTCAGCAGAAGTTCCTCTGTAGCCAGCTGGGAAGAAGCAGCAAGGAGCCACAATTCCAAAGCAGGAGTAGCAGCACTCCTAGACCTGGGGAAGATGCTGACAAATAGGGAAAGGTAGGAAAAGCCCAGGGAAGTGGCAGGGGGACTGATAGAACAGTCCTTGGCCATCTAAACAGGGTCCCTGGGCTGTTCCTACCTTTCCCTATTTGTCAGACCTGGGTTCCCCTGCATCTCCCCCAGACCAAAGGGAGGAGGACAGGCTTCCAGATTGAAGGAGGTCAAGAATGACAAGTCCAAGATGGGGGCTGTGGGCCTGGCATAGAGGCTACTAGACTTTGGATTTTTCCTGTCTTGTGGACTGGCCTCTGAATTAGCCTAAAAGGGGCGAGTCTCAAGCATGACCCATCCAGCAGGCCAAGTCACAAGGTAAAGGGAACCACTAGCGCGCCTGGACGGCAGTTCTGCAGAACTATAGTGGAGGAGAACCCCTGCGAGCGGTGGTCCGGCCCATGAGTCACTTTACCACATGGAGCCTTGTTTATTTACTGTGTTATGACAGACTCAGCTGAGTTAGAAAAGGAAAAGACCCGTTAGGAGTTCTAAGCCCTCTCCTTGCCTGTGCAGGATTATTTATTACAGCAGCGGTCACCATCCTCTTTTCCTGAAGCCCCCTCTTTGACTATTGGGTTCTTCCCCATGTCTGCTGGCACTATGTCCTGACACGCTGCCGCCATCCCTCCTCTTTCCTACCATGTTAGGGTTGCCAGGTCTCCATTTTTTTTACCAGAACGCCCAGTCGAAAAGGGACCCTGGCGGCTCCAGTTAGGACCGCCAACTGGGCTGGTAAAAGGTGGTGCTGCGGGTCTAAGGCAGGCTAGTTCCCGCCTGTCCTGGCACCGTGCTGCGCCCCAGGTACGGCCAGCACGTCCGGCTCCTAGGTGAGGGGGGGCACGGGGTTCCATGCGCTGCCCCCTCCGCCCCCCAAGCACTGGCTCCGCACTCCCATTGGATGTGAATTGCAGCCAATGGGAGCTGGTGGGGTCGTGCCTGTGAGCCGGATCTGCTGGCCACTTAGGAGCCGGATCTGCTGGCTGCTTCAGGGGCGTAACGCAGGCAGGGAGCTTGCCTTTGTGCCCCCCTCCCCCGCCCGCTGCTGACTGGGAGTCACCCGAGGTAAATCCGCACCTCAACCCTCTGCCCCAGCCCTGAGGCACCCCCCAACCCAGAGCCCCCTCCTGTACCCCAAACCCCTCACCCTCAGCCTGTAACCCCTTCTGCACCCCAAGCCCCTGCCTAAACCCGCAGCCCCCTCCTGCACGCTGAATCCATCGGCCCCAGCCTGGACCCCCCTCCTACACCCAAACCCCTCATCCCTGGCCCCAGCCCAGAGCCCATACCTCCTCCCACACCCCAACCCCCTCCCTCAACCCACAGCCCCCTCTCCCATTCCGAATCCCTTGGCCACACCCCCCAGCCTGGACCCCCTTCCTGCACCCCAAACCCCTCATCCCCAGCCCCATCCCAAAGCCCGCATCCCCAGCCGGAGCCCTCACCCCCTCCCGCATCCCAACCCCAGTGAAAGTGAGTGAGGGTGGGGGAGAGTGAGCCAGTGAAGGAGGGGGAAATGTAGTGAGTGGGGGCGGGGCCTCAGGAAAGGGGGCGGGGCTAGAGTGTTCAGTTTTGTGTGATTAGACAGTTGACAACCCTACACCATGTGTTGTCCTCTCTCTTCTCATTTCTCTCTCTGTTGTCTATGTTCCTTCACTACTTTTATTTCCTTTTTTTTGGTTCTTCTTTTTCTCTTTTAGGTTCTGCTCTTGCAAATTGCCACATTCCTAGTGACTGCAATGGGTGAAGGATCGAACCCTTTCTGTACACTCTTTTTGTTGACTTTTCCTCTCCATTCTCCTATTCCCCGAAGACTCCACTGCTGCTGGGAATGGGCCTGTCCATTCAAGGCTTAGCCAAATGCTTTGGGAGCAGAGAAAAGAAGCTGGGCCAGCAAGTCAGTGCTGAACCTGCAGCTCTTTACAGGCGAAGCTGCTCCTGCAATTAGCAACATTATGGGCCACACTGAGAGTAGGGAGGAAGCTGGATTTGTTTTCAAGCGACCACTTGCTACTTTAACTGTAGACGTAGCAGCTAGTTTCCAGTGTGAGAGAGAACTGGCTTTAGAGTGCTATAGCTTTCCCCACCCACAATGACACTCTTTTTTACCCTGTTCTCACTCCCCTCACCCCAAATGCCAAATTGGGAACTACCAGCCCTATGCTTTGTCTTGTCTGATTTTAAGTGTCTCAGATTATGGGGATTTTGCCAATTCCTGTGGGAGACTGTTTCACAGTCTAATAGATCTGGGACTTGTTTCCTTTTTTTTTTTTTTAAATCTTCACATTATGCTTTTCTCAAAACTTGTATTTACTTTTCAGTCACAATGCAATTTGTTTCTTTGTCTCATTTCATTTTTACTTAATCCTTTTTATCCTGACAGCTAATAGATTTTTTTCTACGCAGTGAGGCAAGCAAAATCCTGATAGAATTCCCTTTAAAAAAATATATTGTCAGCCACACTGTATTACTTAAAGCTGTACTCAAAAGAACAAGGAAGGGTGGGGGACCAAAGGTTCACAAGCATTTTTTTACTCAAACTTCAATAGGAGCTCAGACTACATGATCACAGTGGTCTGGCTTTATAATCTAGGCATTTATAACCTATGCATTAATGACACCACTGTATTTTCTGGCTAATTTATCAAAAGGTATTTATAATGCACCAACCACAACAGTATCAGTTTAATAGTTATATGACTGTGGTGAGGGCTTTTTGTATTTTTCTCCCCATTTTAATTTTCTTCTACATTCATGCTTTTCTTGTACTTTAAAATTTTTATTAACTCTTAATTGTGTTTCGTTTCTGTCTTTCTTCTATTTAGGGCTGTCAATTAATTTCATTTAATGCATGTGATAAATGCAAAACAAAGTAACTAGATTAAAAAAGTCACAATTAATTGCAATTTTAATCACACCATTAAAGAATAATAGAATACCAATTTAAATTTATTATAAATATTTTTGGATGTTTTTCTACATTTTCAAATACACCGGACCCTCGCTAGAACGCACATCTATATAGCGCAAATTCGCATATAACGCGGTCGCAGCCATGGATCCCAAATTTAATTACTTTAATTGCAATTCATTTTAATGCTGTCCTCATGTTAACGTGGTACCGCGCATGGATCCCAAATCCCGCGTTCTAGAGAGGGTCCAGTGTATACTGATTTCAATGACAACACAGAATGCAAAGTGCACGGTGCTCACTTAATATTATTTTTGATTACAAGTATTTGCACTGTAAAAAAGATAAATAAAATAAATAATATTTTTCAATTCACGTCATACAAGTCCACTCAGTCCTACTTCTTGTTCAGCCAATCACTAAGACAAACAAGTTTGTTTACATTTACTAGAAATAATGCGGCCTGCTTCTTATTTACAATGTCACCTGAAAGTGAGAACAGGCATTCGCATGGCACTGTTGTAGCCGGCGTTGCAAGGTATTTAAGTGCCAGATAAGTTAAACATTCGTATGCCTCTTTATGGTTCAACTTGTAAGCTCTAATGTTTTACATTATTTTGTTTTTGAGTGCAGTTATGTAAAAAAAAATTTGTAAGTAGTACTTTCACACTACAGTACTTGTATTCTATTACAGTTTAACAGTGTGAGTAAAACAGATTAATCACAACTTTTTTTAAATCTCACAATTAATTGTGATTATTTTTTAATTGTTTGACAGCCCTAGTTCTATTTGAACTCTGCCTCCTGCAGAAAGATTAAAGCAAACTCCATTGATCTCCTTCTGTCTAGCATCGCTATATCACTGACAACAGCCTACTCCAGTGTGTTCCATCTTTGAACTACACAACAAAGCAGACCACTGCTTATGTATCTCCATCTTAAACCAACCAATCAGGTGTTGGTATAGCAGGAACTGCAGTAAACAATTCTGGGAAATCTGACCAGTGTGTGCAGTAGCTTTTGCCTAGATCTCTTAGGTCCAGTCATTGTAGTGATAGCACAGTGTGAAACCATTCAAGCATGTCTCCTTTTATTACAAATCATGTAAGTGCATCCTTGTCTTTTGATTGGTTGAATGCACTGCAGCAGAGAGACTCAAATCTGACTCTGGGGACTGAAGCAGAGGGAGAAGAACTCACCATTTTGCCTAAAATGAAACCATGATTTATAATACATTTTATAGCTCCCTGGGTAACTAGCTCCTCAAGAAATACTAGGAGCAGCTGATGAAACAGGCACCTGTCTGAATTTCTAAGCTGCATTGAAAGCAGAAGTACCTGTAAAAGTCAGAGTAGGGAAGGACCAGCATAGACTTCACTTCCAAAGCTTATAGGTTTTAACAAATAAATAATGCCTTGCACTTGTACAGCACCTTCCACTGCAAGTTCTTAACAAGCTTTATAAACATTAATTTGCTCTTACACAGTGAATAATAGTATACCATTTTACAGATGAGGAAACTGAGGCATAAAGAGGTTAAGACCCAAATTTTCAAAAGTAGGCACTCATTTTCAGTGCTTTGATTGCTCGGTGCCCATCTGGCACATCTCTGACCTGAACACTCACAACTCCCATTGAAGTCAATAGGTGTCCCATGCCAGACACCCAGACACCCAAAATTAGTGACTACTTCTGAAAAGTTTTGGCGTAAATAACTTGCTTAAGGGGACACAGCCAATCTGTGGCAGAGCCAGGATAAAACCAGTCTCCTGACCTTAATAACAAAACCATGCATTAACCATTTAATTGCTGTAGAAATAGATTTCTAAAAACAGAACAAAACACCTTTGCTATCATATTAGCTAAAATATACTGCACTTACCATTGGTAGAAAAGGAGAGAGAGACCCCTTTCATGATAGTGATCTTGAGACACAGAGCTCCAAAGAACCATGCAAATCCCTCTGTTCCCACTGCCATTCAGTACCCCTGATATCCACTCCCACCCATGGGAAGAATTTGAGAAGAAAGAGATTAAAATATTACTTAGTGCCATCCAGCTCCTGCTGCCCCCATGAGAAGTATACATTGAGGGAAGGTTTAAAAACTTTATGCTTTATGCTTTTACTACTGCTCGGGGCCTCCCCTTGCCTCCAGCTTCACTCATGCCAAAGGACACCAGAAGAGAGGGTTTAAAACTCATCTGCTCCTAATACCAGTTCTGTGTGCATGGAGCACCCAGTCATCTGCACTTCAGCGAGAGAACATGGGGCGGGGGAGGAGCATTTAAAACTTTTCTACTCTCATTGCTGCTATATTGTTTTAGAGAGAAGTGATCCCAACAGCTTAGTTCTCCTTGAGTACTTTTTAATGTAATTGGCCGTGCCCCCATCTCCACTTTTTAAGATGATATATTACACAGTAGTTCCATGAAAGAAAGGGATTTTCTTTTGCTTTTAAATGTGTATTTGCCTTTTCTTTTATGATAGCTCCAAAGGGAAGCCGAAAGAACAAAGAGATCCAAGTGTGGGGGATCTAGGTGTGGGCTGAGAGGGTTCTGTGTGGGGCATTCTGGGTGTGGGCAGCTCAGTGGGGGATCTGGATGCGAAGGGGGGAAGATCTGGGTGCACAGGGGCTTGTTGGGGGGTTCTGCGTGCAACAGTAATGGGACTCTGCAGGGGGGTCCAGGTGAAGGTGGTTGGGGCTCAGCGGGGGGAATCTGGGGGTGGGGGGATAGAGCTCAGCAGGCGGGTCTGAGTGTGGGGGGCTCAGTGGAGGGTCCTGATGCTGGGGGAAGTGGGACTCAGTGAGGTGAGGATCCAGGTGCAACTGGTTGGGGCTCGGTGGGCTGGGGATCCAGGTGTGAGTGGCTCGTCAGGGTGGTCCAGGCACAGAGGGAGTGGGGCTTATCAGGGGTGGTTCTGAGTGTGGTGGGTGAAGCTCGGCAGGAGGGTCTGGGTATGAGGGTGTCTGGATGCATGGGGGTTGGGTGGATGGGGGAGCAGCTCCCTCTGCAGGGACCCTCCCTCTGCAGATGAGGAGTGATGGGTGCGGGGAGAGGGAGGGGAACTGCAGCGCTTCCTACAGCCGGGGAAGAAATCTGGGGGTGGGTCTGACCCAGCCCCGGATGCTGTGCAGGGGTAGAGGATGTCCCATCCTCCCCAGCCCAGCCTGGACTAGCAGCTGAGCCCGGCGCAGGGTAGAAGCCACCAGCCAGGTCTTCCCCAGTCCCACCTCCTGCCCCACATAGATTTACCTCTCTGCTGGCTGCCTTGGGCACCTGAAACATACTGCTGGGGAGGGTCACATGACCACTCCTGTGGCTTCCCTTTGCTTCTCCATCAGAAAGTCATTTTTCTGCAGGGAAGTGAAGAAATCGGTGGTGGACATAAATTCTGCACATGCGCAGTGGTGCAGAATTCCCCGAGGAGTAGACTCTGGAGGCAAATACCTCCAGACAAGAGGGTCCTTCTGTGTCTATGTACCAGCATGACCCCATCTGGGTTCCAAGAGGCTGGGATGGGGACAATAGCTTCCTCCCTCATGTAAATGGTTTGAAAGTGCCGTTGCTACCTGTTTATGCTGTGATTCTCTGGGGGCCCAGCGGCCTCTACACGCGGCCTGCCTGTGTACTTATGTAACCCACACATCTTCTGGGTGTGGTGTTCTGTCCTATCTAGTGGCACCAAGACCACTTAGAGAGAGTTAAATGAGTCTGCTCTACAGCCTTAGCTACCAGGCAGTTGGCTTTTAGCTTATGTGGTAGAGGCTCATGCACTAAGCTCCAGAGGTCCCCAGTTCGATCCCGCCCGCTGACGACCATGGTCTGTCATCATTACACTATCTTTTCTGTTGTTTGCTGTGCCTTGTCTTTGCATACCCCCTGTACTAGAGTCAGCATACCCCACTGAGTCAAGTGTTTGCACCTCAGTTTTCCCTTCAACTCTCCAATTGAAGTTGGAGTTTTAATTAGCATTCCCACTCTTGGAGTCTGCTTTACGAAGCCATTTTGGTTCCACATCATAAATAGTTCCTTTGGCCAATGCAGGCCCAGGTAGTTTTTCACAAGTTCCCTTTAACACACAGTTCCTGTCCATTTTGCAGCATTGGGCTCAGCTGAACCAAACTGCAGTCCTGTTCCAGTTACTATCTGTTGGGCTCTTCCTGGAACACAACACAGTACCTTGAGCCCTTCCCTGGGCTCAGAGTCCATTTGGCCCTTTTACCAAAGCTTCGTACCCCACATCTTTTTAACACCTGTAGTAGGGCAGCATCAGAGGGCTTCCTGGCTCTCCTAGTCCCTTCTCCTTAACCCATAAGGGAGAGCTCACCCCAGCCTAGCTCTACTGCAGGGAATCCTTCCTACTCCCTGCAGTGCTCTCTCCTCCACTGCGTTAGCAGGCAGTCCATCTTATAGGAGGCACTGCCTCCAGACTGCTCTCATGTGATCCTTGTCACCTGACTCAGGCACAGACCAGAGTTTTACAGGCCCTGGTACTCCACCCTGTGACACAGCCTATGCATCATGGGCTGCCTCCAATCATGTCTCAATGCATAATATGGTAGCATGCCAAATTGAACAAAGAAAACAGAGAGCAGCCAGGAGCAGCCCTTACTCCCACTTGAATACCTACCACCTGTACTGCTGGCCACACACTTGTCCATCAATAAGCCCCATCCCTGGATGGATCTGTGGATCTAATTTCTGTTGGGCTACTTGACAGCCAAAATTAAGAGCTGCAACTCACTGAGATCAGGACTTAATTTGCTACTGTTTAGAGCGGTTGTGGTGTGTCTCATATCCTGGGGTTGACTGGGAAATTTTCTTTAGTTCTGTAGGCCACTACAAGTCTGGATACAATATAATTAGAGATGAGCCAAAACTCTCCCTCAAACTTTGATTGTTTGATTAAATTGGAGCCAGATTCAAACTGCTTCTGATTTTTGTTTTTACAAAAACTAAAACCAAACACATGAGATTTGCAATGAAAGCCCCATCTCTCTCTGCTCATCATTTTTAACCAACACTGTACATGGTTGGCAATATACATTTTTGTACCTCTGCCAAATTGGTCATTTTACAAGTTTTTTTTATCAGAGAGGGGAAATGATTACAATGGCTTGGGATGACTCCTCTTAGCCCTGGTCTACGAGTTTAGGTCGAATTTAGCAGCGTTAGATCAATTTAACCCTGCACCTGTCCACACGACGAAGACATTTTTGTTGACTTACAGGGGTCTTAAAATCGATTTCTGTACTCCTCTCCGACAGGGGATTAGCATTGAAATTAACCTTGCTGGGTCGAATTTGGGGTAGTGTGGATGCAATTCGACGGTATTGGCCTCCAGGAGCTATCCCAGAGTGCTCCATTGTGACTGCTCTGGACAGCACTCTCAACTCAGATGCACTGGCCAGGTAGACAGGAAAAACCCCGGGAACTTTTGAATTTAATTTCCTGTTTGACCAGCATGGCGAGCTCAGAGGTGACCGGGCAGATCTCACCAGCACAGGTGACCACGGAGTCCCAGAATCGCAAAAGAGCTCCAGCATAGACCGAACGGGAGGTACTGGATCTGATCGCTGTATGGGGAGTGGAATCGGTGCTATCAGAACTCCGTTCCAAAAGACGAAATGCCAAAACATTTGAAAAAATCTCCAAGGGCATGAAGGACAGAGGCTATAACAGGGACCCGCAGCAGTGCCATGTGAAACGTAAGGAGCTCAGGCAAGCCTACCAAAGAGCCAGAGAGGCAAACGGCCGCTCCGGGTCAGAGTCCCAGACATGCCACTTCTATGATGACCTGCAGGGCCGGCTCCAGGCACCAGCTGAGCAAGCTGGTGCTTGGGACGGCAGACTGTTCGAGGCGGCATTCTGCCCAATCCTAGGGCGGCACGGCCGCTTTTTTTTTTTTTGGTTCTTGTTCCGCTCCGGCCGCCCTGTAGGGGGCGGCGGCGCGGAGAACCAGAGCGCCCTGCAGGGCAGTCCTCTTCCTTCCCTCCCCGCCGACCGGAGCGGAGCCCTCGCGGCAGGCGGCAGGAGGCGGCGCAGCGGGAGGGGCCACGTGGCAGCGCCCCTGCTGTAGCCCTGGTCGCCCCCTTCTCTCTCTCTCCCGCCCGCTCTCTCCCCCTCCCCCCCCCAGCCGGTCCCCCTGCACCCGCGCTCCGGCGGCGCCGCAGGTTTTCTTTTTTTGCTTTGCCGTTCTGGCCGCCCCGTTTTTTTTTTTTGCTTGGGGCGGCCAAAAAGCCAGAGCCGGCCCTGATGACCTTCATGCCATTCTAGGGGGTGCCACTACAACTATCCCAGCCCTGTGCGTGGACTCCGTCAATGGATTCTCACGCAACAGGGATGCAGATTTTGGGGACGAGGAGGAAGATGATGAGGAGGAGGAGGTTGAAGATAGTGCACAGCAAGCAAGTGGAGAAATCATTTTCCCCGACAGCCAGGAACTGTTTTTCATCCTGGATCTAGTACCCTCCGAACCCACCGAAGGCGGGCTCCCGGACCTAGAAGGCGGAGAAGGGACCTCTGGTGAGTGTACCTTTGTAAATATAATACATGGTTTAAAAGTAAGCGTGTTTAATGATTAATTTGCCCTGAAGACTTGGGATGCATTCGCGGCCAGTACAGCTACTGGAAAAGTCTGTTAACGTGTATGGGGATGGAGTGAAAATCCTCCAGGGACATCTCAGTGAAGCTCTCCTAAAGCCTGTTAGCCACGCGGTGGGGGGAGGGGTGAAGCAATCATCCCAGAGAATTGGGTATGTGTGGGGGGTTTAGTTGGGTTTGTGCTGCACACAGCCCCTCCTTTTAAATGGCCAACGCATTTTAAATGGCCAACCCAACGGGTGCTTGGTATGTGAAATGAGGGCGCTGCTGTTTGAAACCATTGCCACATGTTATGAAGGTTAAAGAAGCCAAAAGACTGTGGCTTACCATGGCTGCCTGCAAGCCAAATTCTGTTGCCCGCTGGCCCTGCGTGTGTGATCTCTCACACCAAACTGGCAGGCCCTCAATATAAGAGGCAAAATGCGACCTTGTAAAGAAACCACACGTGCTATGTAATGTTAACAGCTTAGTTCACTGTGGAAGAGTCTACCCATTGTTCTCTAAAATGTGTCTTTTTAAAGACTACTCTCCCTTTTTTTCCCTCCCGCAGCTGCAAATGTTTCAATGCTCCCCGTATCATCTCCGTCCCAGAGGCTAGCGAAGATTAGAAGGCGAAAAAAATGCACTCGTGATGAAATGTTCTCTGAGCTCATGCAGTCCTCCCTCACTGAAAGAGCCCAGCAGAATGCGTGGAGGCAGACAATGTCAGAGTTCAGAAAAGCACAAAATGAATGCGAGGACAGAAGGGACACGCGAGAGGACAGGTGGCGGGAGCAAGAGGAGAGGTGGCGGGATCAAGATGATAGGTGGCGTCAGCGTGATGAGAGGAGGCAGGAAGCAATGCTTAGGCTACTAGAAGATCAAACTGATATGCTCCGGCGTATGGTTGAAGTGCAGGAAAGGCATCAGGAGCACAGACCGCCGCTGCAGCCCCTGTGTAACCAACTGCCCTCCTCCCCAAGTTCCATAGCCTTCTCACCCAGATGCCCAAGAATGTGGTGGGGGGGCCTCCGGGCACCCAACCACTCCACCCCAGAGGACTGCCCAAGCAACAGAAAGCTGGCATTCAATAAATAAGTTTTGAAGTGCAGTGTGGCCTTGTCCTTTCCTCCTCCACCACCGCACCCGGTGCTTCCCTCCTCCCCCACACCTCCTGGGCTACCTTTGCAGTTATCCCCCCATTTGTGTGACGAATTAATAAAGAATGCATGAATTTGAAACAACAATGACTTTATTGCCTCTGCAAGAGGTGACCAAAGGGGGGAGGGGAGGGCGGTTGGCTTTCAGGGAAGTAGAGTGAACCAAGGGGGCAGGTTTTCATCAAAGAGAAACAAACAGAACTTTCACACCATAGCCTGGCCAGCCATAGATTCATAGATTCTAGGACTGGAAGGGACCTCGAGAGGTCATCGAGTCCAGTCCCCTGCCCGCATGGCAGGACCAAATACTGTCTAGACCATCCCTGATAGACATTTATCTAACCTACTCTTAAATATCTCCAGAGATGGAGATTCCACAACCTCCCTAGGCAATTTATTCCAGTGTTTAGCCACCCTGACAGTTAGGAACTTTTTCATGAGACTGGTTTTCAAAGCTTCTCTGATGCGCAGTGCGCCCTGCTGTACTCTTCTAACCGCCCTGGTGTCTGACTGCGCGTAATCAGCAGCCAGGCGATTTGCCTCAACCTCCCACCCCGCCATAAACGTTTCCCCCTTATTCTCACAGATATTGTGGAGCACACAGCAAGTAGTAATAACTATGGGAATATTGGTTTCGCTGAGGTCTAGCCGAGTCAGTAAACTGCGCCAGCGTGCTTTTAAACATCCAAATGCACATTCTACCACCATTCTGCACTTGCTCAGCCTATAGTTGAGCAGCTCCTGCCTACTGTCCAGGATGCCTATGTATGGCTTCATGAGCCATGGCATTAAGGGGTAGGCTGGGTCCCCAAGAATAACTATAGGCATTTCAACATCCCCAATGGTTATTTTCTGGTCTGGAAAGTAAGTCTCTTTCTCCAGCTGTTCAAACAGACCAGAGTTCCTGAAGATGCGAGCGTCATGTATCTTTCCTGGCTATCCCATGTTGGTGAAACGTCCCTTGTGATCCACCAGTGCTTGCAGCACCATTGAAAAAGTACCCCTTTCGGTTTATGTACTGGCTGCCTTGGTGGTCCGGTCCCAAGATAAGGATATGCGTTCCGTCTATCGCCCCACCACAGTTAGGGAATCCCATTGCAGCAAAGCCATCCACTATGATCTGCACATTTCCCAGAGTCACTATCCTTGATAGCAGCAGCTCAGTGATCACTTTGGCTACTTGGATCACAGCAGCCCCCACAGTAGATTTGCCCACTCCAAGTTGATTCCCAACTGACCGGTAGCTGTCTGGCGTTGCAAGCTTCTAGAGGGCTATTGCCACTCGCTTGTGAACTGTGAGGGCTGCTCTCATCTTGGTATTCTTGCGATTCAGGGCAGGGGAAAGCAAGTCACAAAGTTCCATGAAAGTGCCCTTACGCATGCGAAAGTTTCACAGCCACTGGGAATCATCCCAGACCTGCAACACTATGCACTTCCACCAGTCTGTGCTTGTTTCCCAGGCCCAGAATCGGAGTTCCATGGCATGAACCTGCCCCATTACCACCATGATGTCCAAATTGCCAGGGCCCGTGCTTTGAGAGAAGCCCTGTGTCCATGTCCTCATCACTCTCGTCACCGTGCTGCCGTCGCCTCCTCGCCTGCTTTTGAAGTTTCTGGTGCTGCATATACTGCAGGATAATGTGCATGGTGTTTACAGTGCTCATAACTGCCGCGGTGATCTGAGCGGGCTCCATGCTTGCCGTGGTATTGCGTCTGCACGGAAAAAAGGTGCGAAACGATTGTCTGCAGTTGCTCTCATGGAGGGAGGGGCAACTGACGACATGGCTTACAGGATTGGCTTACAGGGAATTAAAATCAACAAAGGGGGCGGGTTTGCATCAAGGAGAAACACACACAGCTGTCGCACTGAAGCCTGGCCAGTCATGAAACTGGTTTTCAAAACCTCTCTGATGAGCAGCGCACCTTGCTGTGCTCTTCTAATTGCAAACAGCCTAGTCAGCAAACAGCGCCAGCGAGATTTTAAACGTCCAAAGGCACATTCTACCACCATTCTGCACTTACTCAGCCTATAGTTGAACTGCTCCTTATTACTGTCCAGGCTTCATGAGCCATGGGAGCAAGGGGTAGGCTGGGGTGGGTGCGACCGCGCGGTGCTGCCGGCTGGGAGAGCAGCCTGAGGCTAAGGCCTCCAGCTTGCATGATATTCCAGGCAGGACTGAATCTCCATTAGATGAAACTTAAAGAAGAGAATGACCTGGAGTCACTCCCATTTATGTCCAGGCGCTCCCGAACGACCTCACCGAGGTCGGCCAGGAGCAACCAGGAGACAGCAGCAGATGGTGCAATACAGCTGCTAACCATCTTTGCTAACTTGCAAAGGCAAGGAGCTGCGGCTGTGTAGCACTGCAGTACCGCGTCTGTCAGCAGCATCCAGGAGATGTACGGTGACAGTGAGCTGAGCGTGCTCCACGCTTGCCGTGGTATGTCGTCTGCACAGGTAACCCAGGAAAAAAGGCGAGAAACGATTTTTTGCCATTGCTTTCATGGAGGGAGGGAGGGACAATGTTTTTGCCCCATCAGGCATTGGGAGCTCAACCCAGAATTCCAATGGGCAGCGGAGACTGTGCGAACTGTGGGATAGTTACCACAGTGCAATGCTCTGAAAGTCGACGCTAGCCTCGGTACTGTGGACGCACACTGCCGACTTAATGCGCTTAGTGGGGACACACACAATCAACTGTATCAAATCGATTTCTAAAAAAATCGGCTTCTATTAAATCGACCTAATTTCGTAGTGTAGACAATCCTAGTTTCTTAGCCCCCAGATGTGGGGTCATTTGACATTATATTGAAGGAGATATTTGGAAGTAATCAAAAGGATAATACACTTAAATCTGCAATGGAAACAGAAAAGCATTTTTTCAGACTTAAGATGGTGCATTATATGAAAACCAAACAATGCCAAACGTTTACCGCCTTTTGACATTCATTAAAGATATTTACCTTCAAATATTATTCAGAACGGGAATGTGCACTTTCAAAATCGTGTGCAAAATGGCTCATTAACCTTCCTATAAAACCTAGCCTAGTGACAGTGTAAGTCAGTGTCTCCATAGTGACCCATGCTGACCTTGTTCCTGGGCAGTAATTGTGAACATCTCTTCACAGATGTTTCCACTTCTAATAGCAGCTCTGTGACATGAACTCCTCTTTCAGGGACCCTAGGCAAGTCCACATTCATTTTCAGTTTTCACACAAAGGACAACAATTATAAATTAACAAAGCCCTTCAACAGAGGCACTAGCACTTAGAGCGGAGATTATGAGGGACCTGAAGCAGTGATCTTTCAACACAGGGTCCCTGAAGTACTACATCAGTGCCACCTTATGATCTTTTTATTAATGAAAGTTTTGCTTCGATTTTACCCTATTAGCACATTGTTGGTTGTGTTAACAATGGGAGGTTGGTGCCAAAGCACTGTTAACTTGTTCTACTTTGCCTTTTTGATAGCCTCCTGTCTAGCCTCCAGGAATTATCATGCTACCTGAACAGAAAAAGAGACAAGTTACTGCATATATGCCATGTCATTTTCTTTCTCTCCTGACAAAAAGCAAGGGCTAGATGCTCAGCTCGTGTAAACTGGCATTGCTCCACTCACAGCAATGAAGCTATGCTGACTCACAGCAGCTGAGGATCTCCCCTTTTTTCAGAAGTGTCTTATATAAGAGTGTGTACTTATGAAAGGTGTACACTGCTAAGAAAAAAGATTCTACCCTCTCTTTCTAGTTTCCCTCTTTTTATACCTGCAATACAAGTATCTACCATGGCTGTCAGCTCATTTAAAAACACATTAGCTAACACCTATTAGGTTTGATTCTCCTCTCAGGGCTGGTCCACACTAACCCCCCAGTTCGAACTAAGATACGCAACTTCAGCTACGTAAATAACGTAGCTGAAGTCGAAGTATCTTAGTTCAAACTACAGGGTACTTACCGCGGGTCCACACGTGGCAGGCAGGCTCCCCCGTCGACTCCGCGTACTCCTCTCACGGAGCAGGAGTACCGGTGTCAACGGCAAGCACTTCTGGGATCGATTGCTTACCGTCGAACCCGGAGGTAAGTATAGATGTACCCTCACTTACACTAGTGTAAATCAGGAATAATTCAAATGAAGTCAATGGAGTTACTCTGATTTTGAACAGGTGCAACTTCATTCATTTCCATGGAATTACTTCTGATTTACATTGGTATAAGGGAACAATCACGCCTCATGCACACACTGTGGCCTGGTCTACACTTAATTTTTGCTGGCATAGCTATGTTGATTGGGAGTGTGAAAAAAACAGGCACATGCCTAACTGACGTTGCTATGCTGGCAAATGCCGTAGGGTAGACAGTTATACTAGCAAAAAAGTTTGTTTGTATTATAGCTTATTTTGTTCAGGGAGCTAGGATAAGCTATAGCAGCAAAATAACTCTTTTGCTGATATAAGCTCACTAGGAGGGTTTGCCAGTATAGCTGTACCATTGTAACTATGCTAACAAATCCTTCCTAGCTTAGACAAGGTCCACATGAAAAGCAAAGAGCAAAGAAATGCCTCCAATCTAAATAAATAGATCACTGAAGTGGGTGGATTGGGCTATTTAGAATTCTGATTTGCTTTCTGGTAGGTGAAGATATAATGTTGAGGATGACTGGAAAGTATTTTGGGGGACAACTGAAGATTTTGGATCATTTCTGGGGGAAATGTAGAATTTATAAAAGAGAAAATATCAATACATGTAGTCTGTTTGACCCAAACCAATGTCAAAAGGGTAAATCATTAAGAAATTAATTCATCAAACTTGTTTCAAAATAAAAAGGGAGGAAATCTTGAAATGCAAAGCACCTCTCTTTTCTTGTTTCTTTCCTTTCTCTTTACCTCCTCCTTGGGTGCCATTTTGGAAAGAGGAGAGGGGGGAATAATGTTGTTCAGCAGATTTGTGTGTATTTGTGTTGCCATAAATCTGTTCTTCCCTAGTTCTCTGAAATACCCTCCCTGTCTTCAGCCTCACTGCCCACTATATTATTTTCTCTCTCATTGATATCTATTATTTTATAGCACCCATAATGGTGCTAAATACTTCACAGAAGGCATGGTCTCTGAAGCCTAAATTAAAGGTGTCATACAAGTGGGAGCAATGAATAGTATGGCTCTGATGAAACAGGAAGACCAAGGTATGCAGCAATATGATCATGTTATTATGCAAATGCACATCTTAGTGGTTCAAGTTTTTTTTTTAATGTTACAGCTACATGTGATAAATGTATTTATTATGCACATTTGTGCAGGATATATTGGGAACAAGGTGGTGTCTGAAGAGCACTGCACTCTGGCAATCCCCAACTGGCAGATTCCTTCCTGGAGACCACTGCAAGGTGGAGCATATTAAAGCAAACCCTAGACTGCCCTAACATGTTGCAAGCCAGGCTGAAAACCAGGGAGGCGTAGCCAGCTTTCCGATGGTTCCACATCTCTCCTGCACTTTGCAGACGCTGGAAGTGGCAGAGAATCTGGCTCAGTGAGTGATAATGGAGGGCTAGAATTCAGTGCTTTTTGAGTAGAATTTCATTTTAAACATTTGAATCTTAACCTTTCGCAGTGTAGCTGCATAGTTCTTGTTAATGGCAAGAAGAGTTATGCAGCATGTGCAGATATGGACCTCATGGGTTTTAAATGTAAGCTTGGCGACAAACAGGATCTTCTAGAAACAGTTGGCCACATCCTTAGCTGGTGTAAATTGCCATAGCTCATTTGATTTCACTGATATGATCCCACTTTTGCAGCAGCTGAGGATCTGTCCCATTGTTTTTAAATTAGCCAGTGGGGTTAAGTAAATCCATCTGAGAGTGATGACCCTTGTATGTCTCCCCACTAAAACCCATACAAATGGTTTTACCAATTTTGCAAAACTGATGTTTGAACAGAAAAGTTTGTGCTTTTTCACTGTGATGAAGAGACATTTTTGCTGGCAATTCCCCCCCTTTGCTGTTAGGACTCCCCTTTTATGGAGTGGGGGGGGGAGGGGGAAGCACTGCAAGGTCTAAGCCTTGTGTGGCTGAATCTGAAGAATATCATCCCTCAGAATTTCCTTTTACATTTCTTTTTAGGTCACCAGCTGAAGTGATACCTCCCAATAACAGAGCAGAAAGGCCTGATTTAGTATGGCTTTCTATTACTGGTGTTCTTCCACTGTTGGAGGATGAGGGGAATTAATTCCCTAGTGTCATTGCTTTGGCATAGGGGTATGCATTATTATTTGAGATTTGTTTTCATATAAAGTTACAAAACAGCATCTCAGGAAAGGTTACTGAGGTATTTCCAGAATCTGCAGTAAAACTAGACAACCTTTTAAAAATCAATTTATCATAATGTTTGCATTTCTGCTTCAAGGTAAATGTAAGTGAAAGAATAATGTATACTAGAATGAAAAGTTACTTGGTATCCAGAGTACTTTACTAATTGAAAAGTAAAATCAATTCATATACTCTTGCCAGTAATTGTTTTTGAGTTTTGGCAACTCAAGGACCGCGAGGCCAGGTCAGGAACTCAGATTCAGCTTTTCTGTGAGATTCCCTGATTAATTTTAATCCAAGATTCTTTGCTATCCGATTAAGCAGATTTAGTCTGTATAGTTATGACCCATTCCCCCTTTTCCTTCCCACCACCTGTCCTCATCACCTTTCTGAAAGCCTCAAGAATCCCCCGTTTCCTTCCCTTTACACTCCAACTCTTGTGGTCACCATTGGTCTGGCTGAAGAAAATTGGTTAGAATTTCCATTGCAGCTCATGGCAGTCCTTTAATTGTTTGGAAAGGTGCAATGAGCAACGTTTCTACATCCTGCCTGTCCACAAGAGCTTATTTTTAAAGGGCGCTGAGCAACCTCCATGCTCACTGAAGTCTGTGAGTAGTCAACAACTCAAAGTCAGGCCCAAGTGCCCAGGAATCAAAACTGTATCTCAATGTTACCTTTTTACTGTGCTATGACTTTCAGGAGCTCTTTCATTATATTGGTGTCCATTGTATAACTTGAATCAGCTGGACGTTTTGTACCTTATTCAATCTAAAAGCTGTTACATTATATTGCAGTCCATTATATTTCTACATTGCTGAAGTACAAGAATAACTTATGGCCAACCAGCCACTGCAGCATTGTCTTCTAGGCTGGAGTTGCAAACATTAATAAGAACCACCTTCCTTGCTCTCCTGTCCGAAGATTTTATGATCTAATGCCTTACTCTATTTTTTTTTTAAACAAAGGGAATAACTTTTCCCTTCAATCTATTTCAGCAGCAATGGCACAAATACGACACCATGGTTTTCAAACTTTTTCTGTATGATGCAATAATATCTGTTTACAGAAAATACATTTCTTCAGTTTCAGTGATAACAATTAAATTACAAGAGATTCCAGTGTATTAAGTTCCAGTCTCATGAGGTTCAGGGACAACTGGCTGAAGAATGAGCAATGGCTGATTTTTGCATGTTTCAATATTTTGTAATTTATGGTCTGATATAGTGAGTCCACTTGCATAAAAACAATCAATTAGCCCTTTATAGTAAGTAGGTCAATATTCTGAATACAATCTCAGAGTACTCTCTTTTTCTGATTGTAAAGTGGTTTACTGATTATGTACGATAGGAGTAATACACATGTGGGAAAGACTTGTTTCTTACCATAGTGAGGAATTATTGCCCAAGCCATGGCAGAAGCATAGATGCCTCCAATCATCCAAAACATGCACAGCCAACTTAAGTGTTCACCACGCTTCTCTCGAGCAAGAACTTCAGAAAAATACGAGAACACTGTTGGAACAGCTCCACCAATCCTAAAGGGAGACACAAACCATGTGTTAAAGACAGAGCAATAGCAAGTCTGAACAAACATCACTACTGTACCTGCTTAGAACCTGAACTAAAAGAGCCTTTGCCACAAAAAAGTGTTCTTATCTTTGTTTGTTTTTTCTTAAGTACATTGCCAATTTAATAAAGGTCTTCTATGTGCCATAGGCCTGACTGCAGTGCATTTGAAAACTTTCGGGGAAGCCCCACACTTTTGACACAATTAAATGCATAGATTTTCATGAAAGCATTATGGTCAATGAAGAAGTGCCAGATTAAATTAATTGTCAGTGAGCTGTGTTATAGAGCTTGCAGAATTGTAACCAGCATAAAGTTGTGTATTTGACTTAATTTATATGAAAATCCATATGATTATTATGGTAGGATTGGTAGTCTACCAACATGATGACAAAATTCTCATGTAGTATAGAGAATTTTTTAAAATTAATTTTTGGTAAAATTTTCTGGAGTCATGGTATAAGTAATAGCTGCTCTCCCTCCATTCACTCCTTCCCACCCCAACTCCCCAAGTCTTGACTTCCCTCCTTTAACAGAGGATAGGCAAAAAGGACGCTGAAATTTGCAATATCCCTGATTATTGCATGTATGCTTAAAAAGTGTTATGCAGTTATATTTTGTATGATTTGCTAGTAACTTATGCTAATTTTTCTCTTTTTGGTCTTTGAGTATTGAATTTTAATTTTGGATGCAATGACTAGAGAGTTGTTATTTTATTTCTCCCTACTGTGCAATACTGTACGTGCTGGTAACTCTGACGTTACACAGCAATAAATATTTTATTGTTACCCACATTGTTGGAAGACTCCTATACAGTATTTTTACTGAATGAACCAATTACTAATAAAAACAAAGTTTAAGAAAATACATGTGGTTAGAACTGAACAGTTTGAAATGAGAACTAAAGGCCTTTTCTTCACTGTAGCATCCTGGCAGTTCTATCCTAGTTAGGCATTTCTAAGGTGCCCATCTTCATAGTAGCTAGGAGTCTAGAAGCATCTCCTACCCTATCCAGGTGGTTTAGAGTACTTGAAATGAATGTTTTTTTATTACAATGAGCATTTCTGAAGCTTGTGCTACCAGGGGCCATACTGCTAAAAAATGATGTCACCTGTGACACCAGCAGTATTAAAATCGGGATCAATAAACCACCATCAATACCAATTTACCAATGAGAAGGAGGAATTTTGTTGTTTAATATTTAAGCAAAATGTTTACTCGTTATGATTGCCAACTTAGATTTAAAACAATGTAAATTGGTTTATTACATCTGATACTAAGCTTGTGTTGTGCTGGGGGTCCAGCATCAATGACACAAATCAAGCCCCTTTTCTGCAATGTGGCCACTGCCTGCAGACAGCTTAGAAATGTCTATTTAAAACACAATTTTACATAAAATTCAGTTCATCTATGGTGAAAATATGGACGTCTCAAAAGGCTACAGTGAGAAAAATGGTTCAGCTTTCTTCTATAAAACCTAATAGTGAGAAGTGTAAGGTTATGCATTTAGGGATGACTAACAAGAATTTTAGTTATAAGCTGGGGATGCATCGGTTGGAAGTAACAGAAGAGGAGAAGGACCTCGGAGTCCTGGTTGATCGCAGGATGACTATGAGTCGGCAATGTGACATGGCCGTGAAAAAAGCTAATGCGGTCCTGGGATGCATTAGGCGAGGTATTTCTAGTAGGGATAAGGAGGTGCTGGTTCCGTTATACAAGGCACTGGTGAGACCCCATTTGGAGTACTGTGTGCAGTTCTGGTCTCCCATGTTTAAAAAGGATGAATACAAACTGGAACGGGTACAGAGAAGGGCCACTAGGATGATCCGAGGAATGGAAAACCTGTCGTATGAAAGGAGACTCGAGGAGCTCGGTTTGTTTACCTTAACCAAAAGAAGGCTGAGGGGGGATATGATTGCTCTCTTTAAATATATCAGAGGGATAAATACCAGGGAGGGAGAGGAATTATTTCAGCTCAGTACTAATGTGGACACAAGAACAAATGGATATAAACTGGCCGTCGGGAAGTTTAGGCTTGAAATTAGACGAAGGTTTCTAACCATCAGAGGGGTGAAGTTCTGGAACAGCCTTCCGAGGGAAACAGTGGGGACGAAAGACCTCTCTGGCTTTAAGATTAAGCTTGATAAGTTTATGGAGGGGATGGTATGATGGGATAATGTGATTTTAGTCAATAGGTCAATAACGTGCCATCGCTGGTAATTAGTAACAATGGTCAATGATGGGATATTAAAAGTTAGTACAGAGAACTTTTTTCCGGAGGGTCTGGCTGGAGAATCTTGCCCGCATGCTCGGGGTTCAGCTGATCGCCATATTTGGGGTCGGGAAGGAATTTTCCTCCAAGATAGATTGGCAGAGGCCCTGGAGGTTTTTCGCCTTCCTCCGCAGCATGGGGCAGGGGTCACTTGCTGGAGGATTCTCTGCGACTTGAAGTCCCCAAATCATGATTTAAAGACTTCAACAGCTGAGTCAAGGGAGAGAATTATTCCAGGAGTGGGTGGGTCAGCTTTTGTGGCCTGCATCATGCGGGAGGTCAGACTAGATGATCATAATGGTCCCTTCTGACCTTAAAGTCTATGAGTCTATGAGTCTAATAAAATTCAAGATATGCATAATTTTCAGCATTAGATTCAGGCCTTTCATTATTGGTCTTTAGATCTTTGCTATAGGCCAAAAAGACAGTTATCCTTCTTAAAACTGCAAAATGTTCCATCATGTCCCAGGACTCAAGATTTGTGCTTTCATTTTTCAGTGTTCAAGACAATGTCTATGGGGCTTCAAGGAGTATTTTCATATCACTGAATCTCTCAGAGAACGTGGGATATACTCTGTAAAACAGCTGCAATTCACACCTGGTGAAGTTGCAACTGAATTTCAAGGTAAGGATAAATGCACATTTATGTTGCTGTCACACTGGCTGCTAAAACTGATTGGAAGAAAGAAGCAAGTTTACCAACAGGTTAAAACAAATATTATAGAGGAAAAGAGTAATACAAAAATAAACTTCTGCCCTATGAACATTCAGTGGGTTCCAATACGATTTATTTTAGAAGATGTTAAGGTACTTCACTAAGTGGTTACGTGTCTCAAGGGGATTGTTCTTTTGTTGCTTCCTTCTAGGCATCAATTTGCAAAGGATCCATAATAGACTCTTACATATATTATAAATAGCTCCCGAGATTGACTGAAGCATGCTAGTTCTTAAATTCTCTGCAAAAGTCCTGCTACACAGATTCATAGCCCCATAAAATACAACTCTTGCTATAGAGCTAGAAATGTAGTGTGAAATCTTCATCCCCACTCCAGTCCTTTTATGGTGGATAAAAGGGCCAGACTGGTGTAAAGGGGACCTTACAGCCTCATACCAATCTGGGTGAGAATCCCCCTGGTACAGACACAGAAGACAATCATAAGGCTGTTCTCCAAGGATCCCCTTTAAGTCCTGGAATAGGGTACTGCTGGATGTAAGCTTGTGGAAAGCAAGTCAGGGATGAGGCTGCAGCCCACAGTGCTACGGAGATTCTGAGCCTGTGGAGGATGTTGTTAATTTAGACAGGCCCTCAGGGCTGCCTCAATCAGGCTGGGGTCTAGTCTCCAGAACAGCCCAAGACTGGAAGTGTACAAAGGTGTCTTAAAGCTGCCATAACCTCCCCTCCTGGTCTGAGGTGGAGCACTGACTCTCACCCCTACAAAAATACCCTGAATATAGTACTCGCTGCTCAAATTATTTCTTATATTATGTTGGAGAATCACTGGCAGTGGCAGAAACAAGTTTTCCATATCCCTGCCTAATCCTAAGAGGTGTTGAACATGCACTTGTGTTGACTTGGCGATCGAGGTGCTCATCTTTTAGAAGCAACACTTTCACTTGGGGCTTGCTTTAGCCTGTTTCTTTAACGCCATATTTGCTTTGAAAACGAGTTCTTGGCATGGCAGTGATTTTTTCCCTATAATTGATTCTATCCATTAAAGAAGTTTGTGGTAGCCTCTGGGTATATTTAACTGGTATTTACATATTCTGGTCACTCTTCTACTAATCTTATCACCATATTCTTGCTTCTAAATTTGATTAAATGAGGGTCCAGATTGAAGCAAAAAGGAAAAACAGTCACTTCTAAGTTCTTGTCACCTAGTAGAGAATCTAGTCTATATCCACATATTGCAGTTACTATGGTAGTAGTTACAAATTCAGGTAGCCTATGCAATGTTGTATTAATAATAAATAGTCATAGCTAAGTATTTATATAGAGCTTTGCACGTTCATATCACTTTACAAAAACTATCTAGTACACAGGGACAGTTCAGGCAAATCTGGGGCCCATGACTATGAAATTCAAGATTCAGCATGTAATCTTATTCCCAAATCTCCAAGGCCATGCAAGCTGTGGGGCTGGGACCTTAGCAGAGCTCAAGGGAATGTGCCTTGAGTCTAGAATTCGTACAAGTGTCTGTGGAGGGTTAGGGGGAAATGGCTGGATGTTTCCTAGTAAACTGAAGGAGGGAGGAACTTGTAATGTGCCATATCCTAGTGTCATGATAAAAGGAGAGATATCCTGATCCCTGACAAGCAGCTTAAGATATCCCCAGGATGCTCTCTGTCAGCATAAAGCAGCTCAAACACCTGTGACGAGGTCTACAAACCCAACATAACACACAGGCAGAAAGAGGTTAAGAACTCTCCCTGCCTGCAGACACCTAAACCAGTACCACCCTGGCACACCTATGAGAAATAAAGAGGGAGGAACAGGGTAAGAAGGGGGCAGAAGAATGTGGGACTTCAAGGGAGCAACAACTCTCTGCCAGTCTTCCAAAGGAGCTAGCAACCCCTGGAAGTACAAAGGATGGGGACAGAAGCCCTGAGGGCCAAGGACTTTTTGACTCATTTATGGACTATGCCTTTTCTTAGTTGATTTGATTTAAGCCACTGCTGCTCAGGTCAAGGCCCAACCCAGGTCACTTCAACTGAGGTTTTGCAAAAGACGGTGTCCATTACTACTGACGGGTGGTACCAAAAGTGGGATATCACTACCACTGAAAAGTGGACAACTCATTAAAAACAAAACAAAAAATGTACAACAAAAAAGTCCCAAACGAAGGTGAATCGGCTCCTACAGTGGCTAGTCAATTCACAAGCACAACAGCAGCAGTGACAACAGCAACTGTTAGAGCAGATGGTGACACACCAGTAACAGTTATTACAATATATGACTGACCTGCTGCCTTTACAAAGCTGCTTGAACCACACCATGGCAGGAGCTGTGCCTACCAAAATTTGGGGAACGTCCCTAGACCTAACATTTCCCAAGATGATGGCAGATGACGACCCCAAGTCCTTCCTGATAATCTTTGAGAGAGTAGCGTTGGCATCCCAATGGCCCTCAGAGCAGTAGGCTATCCAGCGTGCCCCATTTTGGCAGGCGGAGCTCAGGCAGTGTACCAGGGCCTTGACTGGATGGCTGCACAAGATTATGAACTCGTGAAGACAGCCATATTGAGACTGATAAGGCATTAACGAAGAGACCTACCATCAGCTCTTCTGCAACGAGAGATACCCCCAAAGGCCAGGCAATGAGCGTTGCCCAGAAACTGAAGGACTTCTGGTGGTGCTGACTAAAGTCAGAAACTCAGATGGGACGCCAGGCAGTGGAGCTGATTGATGTTGAACAGTTCATACAGATTCTCCCATTGGCAGGCCAAGATTGGGGCTGCAGACACTGGCCGGAAACACTGATGGAAGCGATCCACCTCATGGAAGACTACCTGACTGCTCAAGCTGCCTGGGAGCCTCCCACCAAAGAGGCACCATGGGCCACTATGAGCAACAAGGAAGAGAACCGCACCATGAGGGAGAGATGGGAACTAGGCCAGATAAGCCCCAGGAAGGCCCTAACACCCAGCTGGGTGTCAGAAAGAGCCCACAATAAGTATCACTCCTAGGGTGCCTCGACAAAAGTCCCCCAGGATGACAAACAGACACCTCCAAATATGCAACAAGACCTTCCCCACCTGCTTACACAGGCACAGGGTCGCCCCGAACCTTCACAGGAAGACGATAACCAAAGTTACGGACCGGGGCAGGGTGCAGTTGTTTGTTTCTCCTGTGGCCAACCGGGAGACTGGAAGTACAAGGGACTTAGATGGAGATGGAAGCCCTGAGGGCCAAGGGCTTTTTGTCTTATTTATGTTATGTTTATGGACTCTACCTTTTTCTAGTTGCTTTGATTTTAACCAATGTTGCCTGGGTCAATGAATGACCCAGGCCACTCAAACTGGGGTTTTGCACAAAGCAGTGACCATCACCACTGAGAACACCACACTGGAGCATGGGCAGCTAACATCACTTTGACATGTCAACCTGCTTTTAGCAGGCTGGATTGCACCCTATGACCTAAAAACCCTGTATAGCTGAAGGTTTGGAAGCATTATTTGAATTGGCCTTGGTAATATATGATGACTCTCCAATGACTTCAGCTGAGTTATTCGAGATCTTTGCTGGTGTAACAGAAAAAATTTTGACCCACTGTATTTTTATAATAAAATTGAAAATGATGTATTAAAGCAGTCTGCTTTTAGTCACCATTAGCTCCTTGGTGAAATTATAAACAGGCGTGAAATTTTGACTACCATGAAGTCAATGGATGTTTTGCCATTGACTTAAATGTGACCAGGATTTCACCCTGCATTTTACAGGGAATACGAACACCATTTCCCACAGGACACATTATTACATCTGCTTCAGACAATTAATTAGCTAAACAAAGTATGCTGTGTGCCCTTGTTAAATTTAGGAATTATGTGGTTAATCCTCATTTGTAAAATAAACATCAGGCACCAAAATGTATCTCTCTTCACACACACACACACACACACACACACACACACACACACACACACACACACACACACACACACACACACACACACACACACACACACCATATTCTATTTTTTTCTATACTGAACTGAAAAGGCTTGGCCCTAACTTAAAAATGCTGGTTATTCTGACAGCAGGGTGGACTGATTTAAATCACCTGATTTTTTTTAAAAAACAACAACAACATTGATTTAAATACATCTGAGGCTTCATAAAACCAGTTTGAAAAATTGTGCAGTTTATTGCAATTTTAGATTAAAATTTAAAATGAACTAAATTATAAATGCTTTCTAAAAAATGCCTCTACTATTAGGGTATCTTATTTGAATATTATAAAATTTCTATAGGCAAAGAACAACATATCAAAAAGTAAGGCTGTGATCCTACAAACACTTAAGGAGGTTCATAACTTTATACACATGACTAATTCCATTGACTTCAAAGTGCGTAAGTGTTCACAGCATCAGGGGCTAAAGCCTAAATCTGTATTGTTGTTAAAAACTTTTCTCTTGGTGGCATAAAATCTTTATAACTTCAACACAAAATCACTTCAGTTTTAATAGTGGACAATTATTTACATTTTCACTACATAAACAAAGTTATTGTGAACTTTCAATACCTTGCCCGAAGCACTTCAGCTTTCTTGACTAGTGGAAGTTCAATATATTGCCCTAAAAATAAGGACTGAAGTTGATGCAGTATTCTGTGGGAGGCCAGTGACACGAGCAAGAAACGTAGTGGGGTGGTGACACCCCAGATTGCTGAGGAAGCACATGGCTGAATTTTGTAATTTTCCCAGGCGTAGTGCTTACAAGTCCAGCTGGGAGGTAATGAAGGCATGCACTGCTCTAGTCCAGTTGGGAGGTAATGAAGGCATGTTTTATCGAGACAAGGTCATCATCTGCAAGAATGAGACAGTCTTCTAGCCAGTTGGAGTCCTGCTCCTGGGGATTTTCATTACAGTAGATATGTCCTTCCTAAAATTATTACATGCACTTTTGAGCACTGCCTCATGAATTCATTCATTAAGAGTGTTACAAAATTTATACCATTTGGATAAGTGCTAGATATAATGGGTTAAATTCATTCAATGGGCTTACACCAAAGACGAAAGTGCTCCAAAATGTGAGGTGTTTTTTTTTTTAAAAGGTATCCTGTTGTTTTACCTTTCTTACATTTATCCTATCTACATCTATCATGCCCATCTGTCATCCAACTTCAGTGAGGTTTCACTCAACCTCCACCATAACTGTGTTTTCATATCAATTTTCGATCTTTCTATTTTAGACAGCAACATTTAAAGAAGAGAACTATTACTTACTGGAAAAAATCACTCAAAATAATGTATGACACCTCTACCCCGATATAACGCTGTCCTCGGGAGCCAAAAAATCTTACCACGTAATAGGTGAAACCGTGTTATATCGAACTTGCTTTGGTCCACCGGAGTGCGCAGCCCCGCCCCCCTGGAGCACTGCTTTACCGCATTATATCCGAATTCGTGTTATATCGGGTCGCGTTATATCGGGGTAGAGGTGTATGTCTTAGTTTTCACCAAAAGAAGGTGCAATTGTTGACCTCAAAAGAAAATTCATCATACTGAATACAAGTTTGAAGGAACAGGGATTTACATTTTTATGCTTGAACTAATCAGTAGTTATCATTTGTTCTGTGGAATTACGAGAGTGAAGAACAAAAAAGAATTTAGCCAATATATGGCAGGAGAGATGGATTTCTGAAAATAAACAATAAACTAAGATGCATCTCTCTATTTGTCACATCAAAAAAATTATAAGCGTCTGCTAATCTACCTGCAGGGCTGTAATTTGTCGCAATAGATTTGGGCAACGCACACTGTGACAGCTGGGATGCAAGCAACACTTATGCAGAGCAATCAGGAACCTGGCTTTAGAAAGTATCTGGTGTTTGTTTGCAGATTTACTCACGAAAGGGGCTTGAAATGCAGAGGCATGTCAGGAATAAACAGATAAATAAGAAAAACACACAAGATTAAAATGCATAAGACAGTAATATGCTCTTTGACTGAAATAGCTAGTCATCTTCTGCTTATAAACTGAACCAGAGCCAGACAGTGAAAGTACAGTAGAGATTATGTCGGTCTGTGATGGCGTTTGCAATATTCATCCATCCTGTTACCTGTGGTCAGCTAAGATGCTACATGAGAGAGTTTGAAACATACAACTGCTATTAAGCTGCTTCTTGGTTTGGATCAACCCAACTATTGTCCTGCCTTTCCTGCTCCACTGTCCGATTGCAACCGTTACTCCCCCTTCCTATCAGCTCCTCTTTTCTCTGCCTGGTTTTTATAGTCTGGTGACAGACTCCCACTGCCACCCAGTCTCATAAAAGACTTTTTCCCTTCAGAGCCTTCAGGAAACTGGTAATATCTGAAAGTGAGCAGGCACTCATACCAGTTTCCCTTGAGGAATAACTGCTGAATGATGCCTTAGAAAAATTGTAGTTTAATGAAAATCAGTACAATGCAGTTCATTGTAACTGTGTTTTAAATTCAAGTGTTTCTGGACCATGTACAGTAGGATGCAGGTTGTTCAGGTACATGTGCAGCCTGAATGTCTATTAGAGAGAAATAGCCACTTTCAGATTGGAGGTTTAGGAATTTTAGTCACTAAGAGAAGCCCATGACTATGGGGTTAGGTGACTGGGGCATGTGACTGCTTCTGGGACTATACAATACAAACCTCTAGGCACAAGCTAGATATATGGAGCTATGTCCTCACCCTTCCTCAGAGTTCCTTCTAGTACCTCAAAGGTCAGCACATAGATTCTGAAGAAGTGGTGACAGAAGGTGGTTTGTATGGATCCGTGCAGGCACTCATCTCAAAGAACTTCCATTGCATGCAACCTGATTCTGGTCCTGGAAGTTTGGTAACTGTGATCCTCATAAAGGTGGTCTGAGCAGGATCAAAATAATGATTGTAACACTATTCAATTAAGTACCAGCTCTTCACTTTTGCATAGCATTGCTCCCTAGATTTAGCCTGTGTTCAGAGCACCAGGTAGCAGCTTTGCAAATAGGCTCTATTGAAAAGCTTCTTAGAAAAGCTGTGGCAGCGGAGCATTGACTCCACTTAAATGTGCTCCAAGGTCTGCAGGATGGAAACTCTCTCTAGATCATAACATGTCTTGAAACAAACTGTTATCCTCTTAGCAGGTGTATAAAGCCCGACCCTTGGATATGTCCCCACAAACTACAAAGTTGAGGGGACGTATCTGTGGCTTTTGGTCTATTAAATTAGTAGGTGATTGTTCTTCTCACATTTAAGCTACCGTAGAACCTCAAAGATATGAACTGACCGGTCAATCACATACCTCATTTGGATCCAGAAGTATGTAATCAGGCAGCAGCAGAGAAAAAAAAAGTAAATACAGTACAGTACTGTGTTAAACAAACTACTAAAAAAATAAATAAAGGGAAAGTTTAAAAAAAGGTTTGACTAGGTAAGGAAACTGTTTCTGTGCTTGCTTCATTTAAATTAAGATGGTTAAAAGCAGCATTTTTCTTCTGCATAGTAAAGTTTCAAAGCTGTATTAACTCAAGGTTCAGTTGTGAACTTTTGAAAGAACAACCATAATGGTTTGTTCAGAGTTACGAACATTTCAGAGTTACGAACAACCTCCATTCCCGAGGTGTTCGTAACTCTGAGGTTCTACTGTATGTAGTATAACGTGTCTTGGTTAATGACATGGTTTAGGGAGCAAACCTAACTTTTACTCTGATTCAGATAAAAGACAGACCACTTCAGAAAATAATTTTGGGTATAAATGCGTTAGCTTATAAATCAAGACACATTAATTCAAGCTTCTTTCTTTTTGTTTGAAAAAGCATCAGTTTCACATGACACCACAAATCATGTGTTATCGGAAGAATTTCTAGGTTGTAATTGCTCTCAGAATGCATGCATTCTTTCAGCTATCTTTTCACTGCCTCTAACTCAGTTTGCTGTTATATGTAGTGCGATGCTGAACTAATACAATACATTTTCCACTCTCTATGCTCAGGGGCAGCTCTATGTATTTTGCCGCCCCAAGCACGGCAGTGAGGCAGCCTTTGGTGGCATGCCTGCGGGAGGTCTGCTGGTCCCGCGCCTTCGGCGTACCCGCCGCCAAATTGCCGCCGAAGCCGTGGGACCGGCGGACCTCCCTCAGGCACGCCGCCAAAGACAGCCTGACTGCCGCCCTCACAGCGACCGGCAGGCCGCCCCCCGCGGCTTGCCACCCCAGGCATGCGCTTGCTGCGCTGGTGCCTGGAGCTGCCCCTGTCTATGCTACATCACTTATCAGCTTAAAATTATTTCAAGGCACCTAGACTGAAATTTCCTACTGAAACAAATGTTTTATACAGCTAAGTAACTTAGGTTGTCAGCAATCCCTCAAGATCGAGGATGATCTTTTTCACAGGTTTTATTTTTCATGGGTCCTTTGGTGGCTGAGGTGGCTGATCCTTGAGCCACAGGCTCGTTGGCAGACATTGCAGATGGTGCTAGAAGACAGAGTTGGCCCGCGCTTGCTGTGTGACATTTGTCTTTCCTTTCTTTTCTGGCGTTTTTCTGTGACCAGGGCAAGGCGATTTTCTTCAAAAGTGGACATTCCCTTTCTGACAAGTCTTCGCCAGTTATCCCTATCCTGGCCTGCTGTCTTCCAGTGTGTGGTGTCAATGCCACATGCCTTGATATTTATCTTGAAGGTGTCTTTAAAGCGTTTCTTTTAGCCTCCCCCATTTCCTTTCTCCTTTGGTGAGTTGGGCATACAGCAGTTGTTTTGGTAAGGGTACATCAAGCATGCGCACACAGTGCCTGCTCCACCTCAGCTGATGCTGGATAATGCTGGCTGAAGATGTTGGCTTCTGTGAGGACACTGACATTAGTGCAACAATCCTCCCACTTTATATTGAGGATCTTCCGAAGAAAGTGCTGGTGCTGGCGTTTTTCAGGAGTTGTCTATAGGACACCCAAGTCTCACAGCCGTAGAGGAGAGTTGGGATTACCACTGCTTTATAAACTAAAAGTCTAGTATATGTTCTGATGTTGTGAAAGGAACACATGCTTTCTGAAAAGAAGAATTCAGCTTAAAATAATCAAGTAATCACTTAGGTAAAGTGAAATAAATTAAAGTCTGTTACTTATCAAGACTACCTGGAGTTTAGATAAAATTCTCCAGCACGAGTCAACAGTTCACAATGGCTGATCTGCCATAATAGGTAGCAATTTTAGTTCAAGGTAGTATTAACTCATGGTGAAATTAAAAATCTTGTTCCAGTATTGCAGAAGTCTTCCTCTAGGGACTTAAAAGACAGAGTTAACAAGGTGCTTATTTGTCTTAGTCAAATGTAGGAGGAGCCTTCAGTGGCCAGCTGATGAATGCAGCTCTCAGTCTCTTTTCCAGGTGTTTTCAGCTTGTAGGAAGTCAATGCTGAAGCCTCTATGATGCGTTGGAGTTCATTCAGCCCACACCAGCAAGGGGCTCAGTCAACACCTGCCCTACAACTCTGGGTACCTTAAATGCTATGCTACTGTGGCTCACAGCCACAAGAATGCAGGTCACCCCCCGGCTTAATTTACAGTGGAGACTGGTAGATGATATCTTCCCTCCTGTCTGGAAGAAAACCTGTTTCTCCCTTTGTTGGGTCCCAGACTGTAAAGCACAATAGCTGTGAATATCCATAATTCCTCATATAATGTTAACACATACATTTCACAATGATATCACCACTGTGTCATTCTTTTTTTAAATATATTACACGACACCTTTTAGATACAGATTATAACAAGTGTGTTATTTGTAACTAGTATGTCAGGCCTGACAAGAGTTACTGACACAGAACAGTGAACTACCAATGAGCCTCTGTGTCACACCCTCCTAGACTTTTTAGCCAGCTTTAGGGTGCAGTCTCCTACCGAGTTCTGATCTCTATCAGTGGAGGAGCCAGGCTTATGGCAAACAATGTCATAAGAAGAGATGACTTTGCATGTTACCCAGAATTTCTTCATCTTTTCATGTCACCTCAAGCTCATTTCTCAGATGCTCATCTCCCTCAGGGAGATGCCCTTTCTCCAGCAGTATCTGTGTGATATTTATTTTTCTGCTAGTTATTCCCAGTTTTGTAATGTGAGCAAACATGTTTCAGCTTTTTCTGGAGTCCAGCCTGCTTTGAAATGGCAAAGCTTGTTTTGCGGTAAAATTTCCAAAAGTGACTGTGTCTTAGGGGCCTGTTTTCAGAAGTCACTGAGGCAATTAGCCTCAGTCTCACTGACAGTCAACTGGACATAGATATCTAAGTCCATTTTGAAAATGGGACTTCCATGCTTTTGAAACTTTTACCCAAAGCCTAACCACCCTCTGCTCTGTTGAACTTTCTATTAAAAGCTTCTGGTTCATCTTCTGGTTTTCCAGTTTGTGAAGAATCTATGATGTAATCAACAGTTCTTTTCTGAATGGTTTCTTGCTTGTTTAGTTGTATTTTGACTGCAGGAAATTCTGGCATCCGCCATACAGCTTTGCTCTCATAAGACCTCTTATCAGAGGATGGCATTTCTGTCCAGGTTTCTCCTCCTGCTTTTAGATTCGTTGTACTATTAAAGACTAGTTTAAATGGTGTACACTTTTGCCACTTCTTTTACCTCATTAATGTAATATTTCACATAATAACTTAAGAACTATATACAATTGTCTGAGATAACGTTCTGACCCTGTAGGAAATTATTCGGACACCTTTCTCCAATAATATCCCAGAGGGTTCAGATTGTAAAACATAACATCACTCAATTCTTTGATTAAAATTTCTCATTCTTTTTGTTTCCTTTACACAGGAATGTATCTGCAATAAAGCCCCTTCCCCAGCTAACAAAGAGACTTCTTGGATTGCTCCCCATAGAAAGAGGGAGCCGACATCTTCCATCAGTGCTGGCCAAGGATCCCTGAAGAGGGTCCAGGGAAGGCATGGAGCTGAATGTGTAAATTATCTCTATTTCCAAAACCCATGTGACTGAAGTAACTACTCCATATCACCCAAGAGGAGGACTGAGGAAAGATGTATGTATACAAGACTTGAGTCAAGGCTCATGGCAAGTTTGCTTCTTCACTCACCTGGTGTCAAAGCTGGAGTCAACTTTTGTTTTTTAAAGATTTTTCCCCCCCTAGTCCCAAGAGAGGAGTAAAAGAACTTCTGGAAGTTCTTCCCATAAAGGTCAGTACAACTGAGGGGTGCCAAGCGGTGCCCTTTTCTTGTATGATGGTTAAGACAGTCCCAAGAAAGCCAAGATTTCACCCTTCCCCACCCCTCCAGTCTTTCCTCCCCGCAACTGGAAAGTTCTGGCCCCTTAGAAAGTAGATGTTTCACCTTGGTTTGCACATGCTGAAATAAACCAGAACTTTTAGAAAGCAGCCTTCTCACAGTTACTATCATTGCTACTGAAATAGCTGCGATATCTGAGGCACTGTAAGCAGCCTTGATAAAGTGTTTACCTTTCAGATTAGATGGTTGTGGCCTCTGACATCTTCAAGCAGATGATCCATCAAAGATGCCAGCTTGTTCCACTTGGCGTAGTCATATTTAGCAAGAGGATCCTGATAATTAGCCACTCTCATTTGTAGAGTTGCAGATAAATAAGCCTTCCTATTGTCAGGATACTAGGGGAAAGTAGTCAGGACTAGTGGCAGGAGCTTGGGATTCCAGAACCGAAGCTAGGGATCAAAGCCAGTATTAGGGTCAAGAGTCAAGCTGAGGCTCAAGCCGGAGTCAGAGTCAGAAATTAAGCTGAGGGTCAGAGACAGAGTCAGGAATCAGACTGAGGGTCAATACCAGGAATCGAGGTCCATGTTGGCGTTCTAGTGATCAGCTGGGAGTCAGACCCAAGCTCATGACCATAGGTTCATGAACAGAGAAGCAGAGCAGTCATGGCAGCTAGCTAGGGATGCACACTGTTGCCTGGAGACTACCTGGTACATTCCATGGGTTTATATAGGGACAAGGAGCCAATTAGGGATCACTAAGACTACTGTCAGTCAGATCACTTGAGGTGGAACTTCCTGTGGTGTTGAACCTCTCTCTCTAGATTATAAATCAGAGGTAGAAGCCAGCTTACAGCTACTACTGGGTGGCAGTGCGGGCCTGTTAGTTGCCTTGTAGCACTCCAGGCTTAGGTTCAAGTCCTACTGATCTCTACATCTAGCCAAAGAAGCCAATTTCTCGCATCCTTATAATGAGGAATGGATTTGTGGTTTTGACTTGCACTGGCTCACAAGCCACAGCCACTATTGAAGACTTCAGAGCAGGGCTGCAGTAGAAGGAATGGTGGAACCAGAGCCTTTCTGGAAGTTAGTGAAGGGTCATCCAGAGGTCATTGACCAGTCCAGTCAACCCTTCGTTGGTTAGTACAGCTACTCTACAAGGTGTCATGATTTTAATATATGAGACTTCTTTTGGACAGCTGTCAGTTCCAAGTCTAAGGCTGTAACTTTAAGGGTTATCAAGTGTTGAAAGAAGCAGGGAGCTAGTAATGGAGTAGATGTGGGGAAGTGGGATACCAGGAGAAAGCACGAGCAGAAGAGCGCATACTCCTGCCTCATACTGAGAAAGCAGGACAATCAGCGAGTTATCTTAAGTGTCTATACACAAATGCAAGAAGTCTGGGAAACAAACAGGGAGGACTGGAAGTCCTGGCACAGTCAAGAAATTATGATGTGATTGGAATAACAGAGACTTGGTGGGATAACTCACATGACTGGAGTACTGTCATGGATGGATATAAACTGTTCAGGAAGGACAGGCAGGGCAGAAAAGGTGGGGGAGTTGCATTGTATGTAAGAGAGCAGCATGACTGCTCGGAGCTCCAGTATGAAACTGCAGAAAAACCTGAGAGTCTCTGGATTAAGTTTAGAAGTGTGAGCAACAAGGGTGAGGTCGTGGTGGGAGTCTGCTATAGACCACCAGACCAGGGGGATGAGGCTTTCTTCAGGCAACTAACAAAAGTTACTAGATCACAGGCCCTGGTTCTCATGGGGGACTTCAATAACCCCGATATCTGCTGGGAGAGCAATACAGCAGTGTACAGACAATCCAGGAAGGTTTTGGGAAGTGTAGGGAATAATTTCCTGGTGCAAGTGCTGGAGGAACCAACTAGGGGCACAGCTCTTCTTGACCTGCTGCTCACAAACAGGGAAGAATTAGTAGGGGAAGCAAAAGTGGACGGGAACCTGGGAGGCAGTGACCATGAGATGGTCGAGTTCAGGATCCTGACAAAAGGAAGAAAGAAGAGCAGCAGAATATGGACCCTGGACTTCAGAAAAGCAGACTTTGACTCCCTCAGGGAACTGATGGGCAGGATCCCCTGGGAGAATAACATGAGGGGGAAAGAAGTCCAGGAGAGCTGGCTGTATTTTAAAGAATCCTTATTGAGGTTGCAGGAACACACCATCCCGATGTGTAGAAAGAATAGTAAATATGGCAGGTGACCACCTTGGCTTAACAGTGAAATCCTTGCTGATCTTAAAACACAAAAAAGAAGCTTACAAGAAGTGGAAGCTTGGACAGATGACCAGGGAGGAGTATAAAAATATTGCTCAGGCATGCAGGAGTGAAATCAGGAAGGCCAAATCACAACTGGAGCTGCAGCTAGCAAGGGATGTTAAGAGTAACAAGAAGGGTTTCTACAGGTATGTTAGCAACAAGAAGGTGGTCAGGGAAAGTGTGGGCCCCTTACTGAATGGGCAAGGCAACCTAGTGACAGAGGATGTGGAAAAAGCTAAAGTACTCAATGATTTTTTTGCTTCTGTCTTCACGAACAAGGTCAGCTCCCAGACTATTGTACTGGGCAGCACAGTATGGGGAGGACGTGACCAGCCCTCTGTGGAGAAAGAAGTGGTTCAGGACTATTTAGAAAAGCTGGACGAGCACAAATCCATGGGGCTGGATGCACTGCATCCGAGGGTGCTAAAGGAGTTGCAGAGCCACTGGCCATTATCTTTGAAAACTCATGGCGATTGGGGGAGGTCCAGGATGACTGGAAAAAGGCTAATGTCGTGCCCATCTTTAAAAAAAGGGAAGAAGGAGGATCCGGGGAACTATAGGCCAGTCAGCCTCCCCTCAGTCCCTGGAAAAATCATGAAGCAGGTCCTCAAGGAATCAATTTTGAAGCACTTCGAGGAGGGGAAAGTGATCAGGAACAGTCAGCATGGATTCACGAAGGGCAAGTCATGCCTGACTAACCTAATTGCCTTCTATGATGAGATAACTGACTCCGTGGATGAGGGGAAAGCAGTGGATGTGTTATTCCTTGACTTTAGCAAAGCTTTTGATACGGTCTCCCACAGTATTCTTGCCAGCAAGTTAAAGAAGTATTGGCTGGATGAATGGACTATAAGGTGGATAGAAAGCTGGCTAGATCATCGGGCTCAACGGGTAGTGATCAATGACTCCATGTCTAATTGGTAGCCGGTATCAAGCGGAGTGCCCCAAGGGTCAGTCCTGGGGCCGGTTTTGTTCAATATCTTCATTAATGATCTGGAGGATGGCGTGGATTGCACCCTCAGCAAGTTTTCAGATAACACTAAACTGGGAGGAGTGGTAGATATGCTGGAGGGTAGGGATAGGATACAGAGGGACCTAGACAAATTAGAGGATTGGGCCAAAAGAAATCTGATGAGGTTCAACAAGGACAAGTGTAGAGTCCTGCACTTAGGACGGAAGAATCCCATGCGCTGCTACAGACTAGGGACTGAGTGGCTAGGCAGCAGGTCTGCAGAAAAGGACCTAGGGGTTACAGTGGACGAGAAGCTGGATATGAGTCAACAGTGTGCTCTTGTTGCCAAGAAGGCTAACAGCATTTTGGGCTGTATAAGTAGGAGCATTGCCAGCAGATCGAGGGACGTAATCATTCCCCTCTATTAGGCATTGGTGAGGCCTCATCTGGAGTGCTGTGTCCAGGTTTGGGCCCCACACTACAAGAAGGATGTGGAAAAATTGGAAAGAGTCCAGTGGAGGGCTGGAGCACATGACTTTTGAGGAGAGGCTGAGGGAACTGGGATTATTTAGTCTGCAGAAGAGAAGAATGAAGGGGGATTTGATAGCTGCTTTCAACTACCTGAAAGGGGGTACCAAAGAGGATGGATCTAGACTGTTCTCAGTGGTACCAGGTGACAGAACAAGGAGTAATGGTCTCAAGTTGCAGTGGGGGAGGTTTAGGTTGGATATTAGGAAAAACGTTTTCACTAGGAGGGTGGTGAAGCACTGGAATGGGTTACCTAGGGAGGTGGTGGAATCTCCTTCCTTAGAGGTTTTTAAGGTCAGGCTTGACAAAGCCCTGGCTGGGATGATTCAGTTGGGGATTGGTCCTGCTTTGAGCAGGGGGTTGGACTAGATGACCTCCTGAGGTCCCTTCCAACCCTGATATTCTATGATACTGTATCCTCAGGAGAGGATGAAGACTCTCTCTCTAGAGGCACTCTAACGAATAGGATCTTCTTCAATAGCTTCCTCTTCTGAGGTTCCATAGATTTAGATTGGAAGGCAGATGAGACTTTCTTTTGTGATACCTCAGAAGTGAATGGAGGAGATGTATATTTTGTGGCAGGATAGTCCTTGGTCTTGACAGAAAGCCTTTTGCTAGGTGTTGGTGTCCTAGGCTGACCAGCTCACAATGGCTACAGTGTCTATGGAGCACAGGTAACAAAATTGTTAAGATCCCATTAAACCTTAGACTCTAGAGGAACCAAAGGGAAGTCAGTCTGTATCCAAAAAACTCAGTCTCCACCATCATTCCAGAAGCAGAAGTCAGAACTGAGGGAGGAAGCTGGAGATCCTCACTGGACCACCCTAAGGCTGCAGACTCTATGCAGGGATGCAAGTGGCCTGAAGTGAAAATGTAAGTGGTATCATGGCGGAATTTCACCCTTTGTGAATCTAGTGCTTATTGGGGGTGCCAAATTGTTAGTGCTGGAGACCAAGTCCTTGTTTATCCACAAAAGCAGAGGAAGAATACAGGCAGACTGCAGAAGCTTCCCCATATTACCCCAATTCTGACCAAGGCAGGGTTTAAAATTGCAACTGAAAAGGTCCTACTACCAATCTCTTAAATCATCCCTCTCCCATCAAAATTATTTAGACCAAAAGAAAAGAAATTGAAACAAACAGAGCCCCAAATATACCCTCAAGGTAACACCCACAATATGGGGCAAGTGTCACTAAAGATCAGTTTTTACATTTAGCAATCGACTGCTAGTAACATTTTGTGCTTGTATAGCACCATATATATGAAGTTCTCAAAATGCATTACAAACATTAATGAAGTCTTAACACACACCTTTGAGATAGGTAATATTTTATTTTGAGATAGGAAAAGTGAGGCACGGAAATTGTTAGTTGTCAGAGTTCACACAAGACATCTGTGGCATAAACACGAACTGAACTCCCGTCTTCCAGTTCTCAGTCCCATGTCATAGCCAAAAGACAATCCTTCCTCCCCTTTGATAGGTCTTTTAGGGCTAGTCACATATGTGCACTGTGTAATTCTCCAGCCACTGAAACAAGACTATAACCCTACATTACATAATGTGCATATCCATATATGATTAAACATATGGCAAGTTTCATAAACACAGAAAAATTAAAGAAATGAAAGAAAGCAGAAGAGCTTACCCAAATCCAGAAAATAAGCGACAGAAGAGAAAGAGGCCATAGCCCTGGACAAATGATGACAGGAAGGCAAAGAATCCATTGACAGACATGCATATCAGGAGAGACTGCCTCCTTCCCACCTTGTCTGCCAAGCCTCCCCAGAAGAATGCCCCCAACATCATCCCAAGGTACACTATGCTACCTGCAACACACAGAAAACAAGATGTTACTTTGTGAGCTACACAACTGACGTCAATTGACCAAAAATTAATCATAACATACTAGAGTATTTTTCCAGCAAACTTTTTAACTTGTGAAATTACAGAACAGGAAGTAATTTTGTCCCCTATCTGCTTATGAGTGAGTTAGGTGTATAAATTGCAAATGCATCTGTGGAAGAATAGACACCCTATTGTGAGCCTTAATATATTATTAAACTAGGTGCCTCTAGCTATAGGCAGAGGAGTAAGAAGTGGAGAAAAAGTTCCAGCTATCCCACAGCAGCACACTGCATGCACGATAACACTGCAAAAATTGAAATCTGCCCTACAGAAATGCATTGCTGGAAACCTATTAAAAACAAGCAGTTATGTGTGGGATCATTAGCCACCAGTAGTTATTAGACTAAGCACAACTTGTTTTTAAGAATTAAGAAACAAATGAATGGTAGTTATCAGAGTGCAGCAGTATCAAAGAACTACCATTTTGTTGTTTCTCTCTTTTTCTATAGTACAGTCTGTGCCAGGCATGGCCAAACGGTGGTTCGTGAGCCGCATGCAGCTCTTTTACAGTTAAAATGCGGCTCCCAGAGCCCCCTATGCATCCCCCCTCCATTCTCCGCCTACAAGACTGGGAAGGGGGGAGCTTGGGGCTTCTGCTCTGCGGCAGTGTTGTGGGATGAGGGGTTTCTGCCCTGCGGCAGGGTGATGGGATGAGAGGCTTCTGCCCTGCAGGGAGGTGAGTTTAAGGGCTTTAGCCCAGTGGGGGTCATCGGGGCAAAAGCTCCACACCCTGGCAGGCATCGCCCCAAGGGGCAGGTTGTGTGCATCTTGCAGCTCTTGAACGTCTAAAGATTATTGTATGCGGCTCAGAGGGTCAGGAAGTTCGGCCCTCCTGGTCTGTGCTTTCCTCAAATAGTACTGTCCTGAACAAAAGACAACACTTGAACAACACTGCTTTAAACGAACTTTTTAAACATGGCCAAGCACATTAAAAGAACACAGTGAAAAATTCTTTGTGGATATTATAATAAAGTGATGCTGTATTAAATTTACAATTAAGTGCATGATATTGATAAAAAAATTGGAGCCTTCAAACTCGCCAGTAAATTCACTTCAAACTAAAGAAAAGGAGAACTGTCAGGATAAAAATCATATTTAAAAAAATCTTTATCTACATTTCTGTCATCATCTTAGAGTATAAAAATTGACAAGTTAATGTAAATAGCTTTCAGAAATCTAGGTTGGTTTTTTTACTCCTTGCACTTCTCTCTACTTGGACACTTCTCTCTACTTGGACAATAGCCTACTTCGTTTCTAGTCAATTTCATTTTCAGGTTCTAATGCACTAGGACAATGCTGCAAGGGTATTTTATTTTAGTTTGTTTGTTACATTTCATATCAACACTTATTAGTCTCAGGTTTTGTAAAATACACACACATACTATATACACATTTTTGGCCAAATGTGACCTTACAGTGCCCATTATTTCACAAATGTGGATCAGACAAATGACATTTCAGTCACACACGTTTAGCAAAACTATCTCAATATTGACATTACCATTTCATGCAAGATACGTACATTATCCTGTTTCACTGATTAAAAAGGTCTTGAGTTTGACTGTTAGAAACTTAACAGCTTAGTGCAACATAACTCAAAAGTCAGAACAGTTTGTGCGAAATCATAGTACAATTATAAATCTTAGTTTGCAGTCTCAGAGAGTGCTATCCAACAAAGTAAATCTGACTGGTAAAGGCAGTGACTTTCCCTGAGCTCTGCCCAGGTCAAATCAGATTTTTATTTTGTTTTTGCTGCTTGTTTTAACCTATCTGCTGTTCCTTCTCTCCACCTCCCACATGCTTACCAAAATTCCTGGTTGGACATCACCCATCTAATGGCTGCTGCCCTATTACATGTCCTATACAGAACAGGAGCTTAAAAGGAGAATAGCTGGAAGCAGGTTATTAGTTAGAAAGTCCTGCTCCCCCTCTTTGAATTGGATAATGAACAGTAAAATAAAAATATCAGGATAAGCATTATCCATTCATTGTTTGTAAACCCAATATCCTCTACAGAGTAGCTAATGTCTGATGATCTCTCTGAGGGTTGATTTTGCATTTAGAACTCTGAGTTAGCTGTAAGAACTGAAAAATCACAAGTAGGCTGAGAACTCCCTGAAGTATACATTTAAGAGGGTTGCATTGTCTATTCCAGAATATGCATGTGATATTTTTCACTTATGAAAGATAAGCCACCTATTGCGGTTCAGAAACAAGTATATAAATGATCATGGATCATGTGAAATATTCAAGACTTGTCACCATGGAACAAACAGGCCCCAGTACATTTTTTTAAACATAAACATAGCCTCCATTTCCAGGATTTGTATTTATTCATTCTCAGTGACGCAAACAAAAAACATTCACTTCTCCAGTCTGAGAGCCGCACTTCTTCCATGTACACATCGTACCCAGATTAATGCACCATTTAAATAGAAACATTTGGCCTGTATCCTCCTGAGCAGACTGCTCTTGTGGAGCTGTTCCTGTCTCTCAGTTTTATGGAAAAGGAACCAGCCTTTCTTATTCCCTCATCAGGATAATGAGTTTCATATGCTCCAGTTATCTGGGTCAAAAAGAACATTGACCCTTCCTCAGGCTAGACAAGTTGGGAAGGAGAAAAGTAGCCGCAACCCCTTAATCATTAATGGTGTCCTGTACCAATGCTCCAGCTTTTCTATAGCTACTTAGGTTTTTGCCAAATATAAAACAGGGACAGGATGTTTCTGGCCCAAGAGGGTCTTCTCCATGAGTGCCAAAAGGCCTGTGTACATATGACAGGTCCATTGCTGTTCACCCCTGAGATTGGTAACCCTCCCAGTATGAAGGCAGAGTGCCAGCTTCCCTCAAAAAAGCAGCAGTTAGGTGCCTTCTCAATATCTCTCTCGATGCTGGTAATCTTGCTAATTACCAGTGTGCCTCTAACCTTCCTTTTTGGGGGAAGATTGAGAATGTGGCAAGGGAGTTAATTCTGGAATCTTTTAGTGTCGTCAGATTTCCTTGATCCTTTTCGATTTAGAGTTTGGCCGAGGAATGGCTTAGAGCCTGCACTGCTCTCCCTGGCTGATGATTTCCTAGTGATGGGCAAGGAGTCCACATCCAGTGATTTTATTACATCTGTTAGCATCTTTTTATACTGTAAAGATGGGGTTTTCTTAACTAGCATATACACAGTTCATAGTGGGGGTAGATGGTATGGCTCAAGTATTTCTGGTCTCTAAGAAATCTCCATGGATGATTTGGAACAATTACCTGAGTTCTCTCTTGCATGTAGGGAATTATTGCATTACTCTTTAGATGGGCGTCTCTTGAAGCTTACTTGGAAATCACAAATGGAGGAAAATGTGATGGTTTTCCTGCTTAATAGCATTAGCTGCAGGAAACATATTAGACCTATTTTGACAACTGCTTTGTCACTATATCCATTTCAGGGGGCAGCTCAATTGGTTGAATTTTATACTTGAAGCCCTAAATGATTTGAGTCCAGGCTGTCAGAGACCACATCTTTCCATGCTCGTTGAGGTTAGTTGCTGTAGTATTTCAAGTGTTGGAAGGCCAATGGTGCACAATTCACCTCTTTTCCCAGATTTATTCTTGAGGATGGTAGGATGGATTGGGTGTATGGTTGTTTTTTTTTGGAAATGTCTTTTTTCCTTTGCTTCTCAGGCAAATAGTGTGTGCTTTATTAAACATAAGTCTTCCTTTGTAGTGCATAAAAAGGCACAATAGGGCAGCCCTAAGCAGAGCTTATTCTTCTTCTCCAACCCTCCTCTGACTATCATTTTTTATTGCCATGGCTAATACCACCATGATCCCCATCACTCAGGGTCACAAACTTGGGATCTCTTGATGGACTCATCCCTCTTCTCCTCATGCAGACACACAGTTTCCAAGTCTTGCAATTCCAAAAATATAAACCTTCCTCTTTGTCTCAATAGCTAAAACCATTGTCCATACCCTGGCCAGGAACTCTGCTTTAGTCTGTCTCTTACCCACATTGCTTCCCTGAACTGCATTCAAAATACAGCTGCGAAAATCATCTTTCTCAGCTGTCATTCAGCCCATGTCATTCCCCTCTGAATCCCTTCCCTAGTTCCTATTTTACCATCTCATAATTGCCTTCAAAGTCCTACATAACTCCTCCCTAGTCAGCTTTCATTTCTATTTCTGTCAATGATATCCAGTTTCAAAGCACCTTCCTGTCTTCCCCTCCTTTCTCTTCTTTGCACTTCCTTCTGTGTGGCCCCCTTTACACTGAACACACTTCCAACCCCAAACAACCAAGTCCACTTCCTCTCTTCTTTCAAATCACTCCTCAAGACTAACTTTTTTTCTGCAATGTCCACAATAAGCAGTGAAAGCAACAAAGATACAAAATTCTACAGAACAATTGATGTAGCAGAATCATCATATAACATAATCAGATAACCACATCATTTTAACCTCCATCCTCCCTTTTCCCCAATCCACATATATCCAAGAGTTCATTGCTCTTGTTTGTCACTTCATGTCAATAACAACAGTGTAAATGGCTTAGGGCAGAGCATGTCTCTTTTATTTACTTTATAAATCACTTACCACACTTGATACATTTCATATAGAATTTTAGATGTCTAAAAAATAATGTGTAAAACACCCCTCTTTTGGACAACCCATGCTCCCTTTCACAGGAACTTTAAAAGCACAGGCCACCACCTTAGATAAATGTACACCTCAAGACCTAACATGTCATGTGGAAGACAGCAGAATTCTGGTAATTGCATATTTGAGCACACTGCAGCTGGTACCACAGCTTGTTCCATTTTTTGGTGCTATGCACTTATGGATCTGAGATAAGAATCAAGCCTTTAAAGAACATGCGTGCTGTTGCTATCTGACATGCATATTAAGTTAGACACTGGTCTCAGAGACCTCTAATGACAATTGTTTTCAGGAAAATAAATATTGCTTTAAAATACAAAGGCTACAAGTGTTGCACTCTGAATAATGATTTCCTCAATGAAGTGTTATGCAGTCCAAGCACACTCAGTTATCTGGTAGAGAATCCTTGAAAACAACTCAGTGGCAGTAGAAATCAAACAAACCCCATGCTAAAATTAACATGCTCATCTGCTGTCTTTGTTTTCAAAGTAGTAACAATTTGCTTCACTTTTCTTTTCTTTTTTTTTTTTGCATATTGGAAATGCAACACACTCCAAGGATTTTCCTGTTATACACATGCATAACAGATACAAAATACATGCTTTGAGTCTTTCCTCTTCGGATTAAGGACTGTTTTTCTAAACATACTACAAATAATCTGCAAAGGTCCTTTCCCCAGACTCTTCTTTCCTCCAGAACATGGATTGAAATGTCTGCGTTGGAAGGGCAATGAAAAGCAAGCAGTGATTAAAAGAATTATTGCCCGGCCATGCCAGAAGAAAGACAGGAGAGAGGAGGCAATGGATGTGGTTTAATTAGATTGCCACATTATTCACCTAAAATATCAGGGCATACCCAACAATAAATTGTACAGTGAAGGTCATCATCCTGTCCTTAATCATTTCCATATAATCCACAGCCTGGTCCCAGCCATTGGATGGCTGGGACCCCGCTGCCCTTCCCGCATCTGAGATTAAGAGGGTTATAAAAGGAGGGGGACTGGCTCCTCGCTGTTCTAGTCATAGGAGCCTCAACTCCCCCCTTACTCAGCTCCCTTCAGGGATATTTTCTTCAAATCCTTTCTAAACTGTTTTATCTGATAACTGTATCCCTTCCATAACTATACCTGCCACATCTGCCACAAGGCGACACCAGCAATGATGCCTGGCTGTCTCCTCCTACCCCCACTAGGTTAATATCAGACATAATTATATCCATTCCCCCAGCAGATAGGCGTACCCCATCCTCCCTGAATAACTCAGATGCCCAGTAAGAGGTCCCAATGGAGAATTACCAACTCCCCTTGGGTACATATGAATATAGCCACCTAGCTATTCACAGACCCCCTGGACTTACTGACCCATCAAGTCTTCACCCCCCCCCCCAGCCACACACACACACACACACACACTGTGCTGCAACATGTCAGGCCCAAATAATTGTCACCTCACAGAACAATTCCTGGATCTGCCCAAAAGCCCATGTAGCTCTGAGTAGCAATTTGACCCCCTTACATCTTCCCAAATCCTTTCACCAAGGTGAACAATAATGGTATCAAGTGTTTCCTCGCAGGCTGCCAGAGTGTGAACAAGGGGCATCAGCTGGACCCATAGCATGCCCCTGTTTCCATGCCAGCTCAGGATTGCCTGACCACCTAGGCCTAGCTGAGAAGTGCTGCTTGTGTGCCCAGTACACAATGCTGTTGTGACGGGTTGAATCTCAGAAACCCCCCTGAGAACTGCCAACTGATGTGCCAAGACTGCTTCTGCCCCTGCTTTCCCTGCCAGCTCGGGACCCCAGCACCCTGTCTTGCTGAGCCAGACACACCCGTCTGCTCCAACACAGACCCAGGGTCTGAATTACTTGCCCCAAAGCTGCAGACTTAATTGAAAGCAGCTAACAGAAGTGTTCTTGTCTTTAACACTCAGATGACCAATTCCCAATGGGGTCTAAAACCCAAATAAATCCGTTTTACCCTGTATAAAGCTTATACCGGGTAAACTCATAAATTGTTCGCCCTCTATAACACTGATAGAGAGATATGCACAGCTGTTTGCCCCCCCCCAGGTGTTAATACATAATCTGAGTTAATTAATAAGTAAAAAGTGATTTTATTAAATACAGAAAGTAGGATTTAAGTGGTTCCAAGTAGTGACAGACAGAACAAAGTGAATTACCAAGCAAAATAAAATAAAACACGCAAATCTATGTCTAATCCAACTGAATACAGATAAAATCCTCACCAGTTCCAGAATGCTCCCTTTTACAGACTAATCCTCCTTTTAGTCTGGGACCTCACACCCCTTGCAGTCACTGTCCTTTGTTCCAGTTTCTTTCAGGTATCTCTGGGGGTGGAGAGACTCTCTCTTTAGCCAGCTGAAGACAAAATGGAGGGGTCTCCCACAGGCTTAAATAGACTTTCTCTTGTGGGTGGAGACCCCCTCCTCTCTCCTATGCAAAGTCCAGCTACAAAATGGAGTTTTGGAGTCACCTGGGCAAATCACATGTCCATGCATGACTGAGTTCCTTACCAGCCAAGCAACATTCCTGGGGAAGCCCAGATGTGGATTGGTGTCTCCAAGTTCATTGTTGGCTTAAGTGTTTCTTGATTGGGCACTTACTGAGAATAGTCTTTTCTCAGGAAGCTGACCAACTGCTTCACTACAGCCTACTTAGAATCAAACAAGTATGCAGCCAATATTCATAACATCGAACACAAAAATGATACATGCCTACAAACAGGATTAATAGATTCAGTAGATCATAACCTTTACAGAGATATGTTACATGGCATATGTAGCATACAACGCATTATAGTTATGTTATATATATACACATACCATAAAGCCTTATGGGTGGCACTGACCGTCACACCCTCCTCCTGAACTTACTGCCAGAGACTTGGACACTCCTCAGAGTCTGTCCTACTGACCTCAGTTTCCCCAAATTTGGTCCCCAAATTCTACTGGCTGCCACATTGAGCTGTGCCTTAGTTTCCCTAATCAGTATCCTCTAGATCTTGGCTGCAGCCACCCCCACCTGTGCCCATTTCTCCTAGTTTGATTCCCCAGTTCTGTTGAAATCTTGGCTGCAGCTATCCCAAGCTACACCTCAGTTTCCCCCCCGTCTTGATTCCCCCATCTCAGCTAGCTTCCTCGCCAAGTCCATCCCAAGCTGTGCCTCAGTTTGCCCAATTTTGACCCCCAGTTTCAGCTGCACTATTGGTTGCAGCCATGCCTGAGCCACGCCTCAAAGTTTTCCTCAGTTCAGCCCCCAGTTTTGTCTGGAGTCTTGGCCACCGCCACCCTGAGCCATACCTCAGTTTCCCATAATTTGGGTCCCCCTTTTCAGCTGTAGTCTTGATCTATGCCTCAGTTTCCCCAATTCTGGTCCCCAATTTCGTTTGGAGTGCTGACTGCAGCCACCTTGAGCTTTGGTTCCTAAATATTGGCTGGGATCTTGGCCCCAGCCACCCTGACCTGTGCCTTAGTTTGCCCAGTTTATGTTACCTGCGGAGGTGCTCGCCATACTACATGCTCCCCCCTCTTTTGGCCCCTATCCCTAAATTCCCCCCTTGAGTTGGATCAGAGGTGTTTGATCTGTAACATTGGGTCTACTGGGGAGACCCACGCTCCGCTGGATGCTGCCTGCATCCCAGTCCTGCACCCCTGCATAGCCTGGAGAGTGCCCAGGGTGTTACCTGCCCACCCCTTAATGACCGGACTCTAAGACTTGGGGAAACCCAGGAAAGACATTCCAAACTCTGGGAATGTCCCTGTACTTCCCCTATTCTCATTCCCACACCCAGCCAGTCATCCTGTCTCCCCACTCCTCTGTAAGAGGGGCCACACAGCTCTGTGAACAGCCAGCCATCCTGCTCCACTCACCTGAGGACTTACATACTAGCTGCCACACCCAGGCAGCCACCTTGCCCCCCAAATAGGCCCCCCCACCCCCTCCTCTATGGTATGGGGAGCCTCAGCCAGTCCTCTGATCCCCAGGAGACACCCACTCATTTCTCTGCAGTAAGAGGAGTCTGGTCAGTCCCCCTACCCCTACCGTGAGCCACTCCCCTTCTTCCTCTGGCTCAGGCTCTGGGCTCCCCCTTTCCCCCATGTCTTCTGCTTTTGTTGCCAGCCCAATCCAGGTAAAAGAGGGCCTGGTTTGCCGAATTCTCAAACTGCGTAGAATATAAATACCTCCTCCCTTCCAGTCAGCAGGAAGGGCCCCCGGCCCAGCTGCTTCCATTCTTCTACTTCCCTGTGAACCTTCCCCCACACATCTCCTCTACTACCTGTTATAGTAGGAAGGGTGCCCTTAAAGGGGACAAAAATACCAACCCAACCCAGCCCTCTTTCTTCCAACAACCCGGACAAGGACTCACCACATGGAGGCTGTGGTGAGCACATTTTGTGAAATAATTCAGTTGATGATCGACATCTAAAGGGACATTTAGTCTAGACCAGTGGTTCTCAATCCTTTTTCATTTGCGGACCCATAAAAAATTTCAAATGGAGGTGCAGACCCCTTTGGAAATCTTAGACATAGTCTGTAGAGCCCCAGGCATCCGCAGACTACAAGTTGAGAACCACTGGTCTAGAGAGTGTCTACATCATGCGCACACGTTTTGGACACCCCGGGCTAGATGTTCAAAAGTGCTCGGCGCTCAGCAGCTCCCATTGTGACACTTACGGCCAGATTTTCCAAAGATTTCAGCACCCAGATCTGACCACTTATTTTGGTGCCTAAGTGAGCTTTGAGCGCTTTTGAAAATCTGGGCCTAAATACACATTTCATTAAGTGGTATAAAAGTAATGTAGGACTAGCATGCAGTAGAATAATATAGTTAATCAATGGTTCTATGTCCTCCTGCTAAACTAGCATTTGCTTTAGTATACCCAGCGTATGGCAGCTCCCCCTAAACATGTGCAGATTTCACCAATTTCCCCTTTTTTATTGTTTTGGTCATTAGACTGAGTGAGGAAAGTATTTCAAAAAATTAGAAACAGCCTCTTAGTAAAAAGTGACCCCTTTCTTTAAAATAAGATTATTTGTACTTTGGAAAATAAGATCCTAGACACAAAATCCTAAAATGGTTCCAAATAAGAGAAAGTTAGCTGTTATCTAGAAATACACAATACTTTACTTATTGTTGTATTTATTCATACAAGGGACTTCTTGCAAGCTACCATTATGGAAATATAAATATTAATAGCAAAGAATTTAAGTGCCATGTCTAGCATAATGAATAGTAATACCCAGATCTATCTTTGTTTTAACCCTGATTAAAAGTGTACATAGAATTTAAAGATTATAATCTTTCACTCCTATATTTGATTCTTGCCTGTAGCTAGTCTAGCTGATCAGAGAGATGGTGGAGAGAATTATAACCCACACAGCAGTTTCCCTGAGACAAACATAGCTTCTAATTAAATTGCTCAGAACATGATCTAATTCAAATGAAAGGTTTTACACCTTTAAGGAAAGAACAAATATAAGAATAACTGTAATTACTCTAGAAATAGTAGAACAAGAACTTCACATTCAAAACCCCTGCTACTCCCCATTTCCCTGTGTATTCAGAATACTAGATCTTCAGGTGTACTCATCATATTGCACTGCTCACCTTCTCATATGAGCTGCATTCAAAGAATCTGAAATGGAGGGAGAAGGATGTCAGAACTCTAACTTCAGTGTCTGACCCTCTTGCCACAACCTCACCCTCTTGCAGACACAAACCATATGTGAACTAGTTTCCTCCTTCCTCAAAACACTTTTTCATGCAAACACTGCAAAAGGCTTTTTTCATGTGGCAAAGTGAGGGAAGTCAGTTGCTGACAGGTAATTTGGGATATGGATGGAAGGAATAAAACTTCCCTTCCTCATTCTTCTTCCCCTCAAGATGATATATGGCACTCCCCAACAATCCTTGAAGTCAGTGAGACTCCTCTCACTAGTCAAGTAAGGCATATGCCTAAGTGTTGGAGGACTGGGTCCTTAGAGAGGGGCAACAGCTTCCCTCTAATGAAAATCTGGCCATGTCCCCATCTGTATTCATTTTGTCTCATACACTTACACGCTAAATGATTGCTCCTATCTAACTTACAATATATGCAAATCCCAAAGCAGTACTGAACATCAGTTTTTTCCTCTATTACCATTCTCTAATCTAATCTACTTCTTCTGCATTCCCTTTTATGACATCTGTAGAGGAGGAGAATTAATTATAGCCTTAGGTCGGCAATTTGAAACTGTCTAGTGCTAATATTTAATTACACAGTCACTTTGAGGGTTTTTTTTTATCCTGCTAAATACGTTACATATTTACAAACATCCAGGTTTTTCCTGCTTTCACATGCACTTGAAAATTGTGAAAATAATTCTAACAGTAATGTCTATTAGCCACAAATCTTAACGAAATTAGGATTATAAAAATGTTTTAAAAGATGCACAGCAATTTTTCAATCCAAATACAAATGTGTGTACAAATGTTTTATGTTTGTACAGTGTCTGCCACATTGGGGCCCTGTCCTCTAGTACAGTGGTTTTCAACCAGGGGTACGCCTACCCCTGAGGGTACGCAGAGGTCTTCCAGGGGGTACATCAACTCATCTAGGTATTTGCTTAGTTTTACACCAGGCTACATGAAAAGCACTAGCGAAGTCGGCACAAACTAAAATTTCATACAGACAATGACTTGTTTATACTGCTCTATATACTATACTCTGAAATGTAGTTACAATGTTTATATACCAATCCATTTATTTTATAATTATATGGTAAAAATGAGAAAGTAAGCAATTTTTCAGTAACCGTGCTGTGACACTTTTGTCTTTTTATGTCTGATTTTGTAAGCAAGTAGTTTTTAAGTGAAACTTAAGTTTTGAAGTAGTTTTAAAAGGTGAAACTTGAGGGTACGCAAGACAAATCAGACTCCTGAAAGGGGTACAGTAAGTCTGGAACGATTGAGAGCCACTGATCTAGTACTACCCTAATAAATACATAATTAATGGCAGCTCTTAGTTATGCAGAATTTTTAACTTTTTGTGACATAGTTTTAGCACTTAAGTGCATTTTACATTCTCATTACCATAATAAAAGAGCAGCTGTACTTTCATAATAAATAATGTCAAAATATTTTCAATACCAATGTTGCCTACTCTTTTAGATTACTAAAGCTAAGGCTGGCATTAGCATCACTGGAACAATTTATTTCAGAGAAGTTAGTTTACAGCTAATACTGTTAAGCAAATATGTTATTTTTCAGTTGGACTAAAACATGGTGGCCTAAGAGTGGGAAAAAAAATCTGTCTCTATAATATCTGTTGTACAAGTGCTACTGTACTTAAGTTTTTATTTAGCTAGTGATTTTCGGCTTTTATCTTTTTTCTGTTTATAATTTTAATGAATATAGAGCCATGGTCATTCATTCATTCATTTGCATTTCGCCACCATCACAGTACAAAGTAAGCTCAAATTAAGCAGTCTAATTTCAGAAAAAAATGCACCTAGAGAGGATCAAGAAGTTTTTCCAGGTTACAACAGAAAAAGGCTTGAACAAAAGTAATTTCAGCCTTGACTCTAAAGAACTGTAGATACGTTGCCTGATACATGAAGATCTTACATTTGGAAACTGTGGCGTTTAAGTAATTCATTCCAGGGCAATATGAAAATGTATTTTCACTTTCAGAAAAATTCTTCTCTAAGTTACTAATGGTTTCTCAGCAGCAGAGAAGAAATGTACCTTAAATTCCCAACATGAGGGAGAACCAGAAACATAACTAAAGAGCAGGGGTCCCTCAAGCTTTTTCTTTCTGAGCCCCCCCCCCCCCCCCGCCAACAAGCTATAAAAATTCCACATCCAGTCTGTGCCACCACAACTGTTTTTCTGCATAACAAGTCTATTAAAAGCCAGGGCCAGCATTACGGGGTAGCAAGCAGGGCAATTGCCCAGGGCCCCATGCCACGGGGGTCCCACAAAGCTAAGTTGCTCGGGCTTCAGCTTCAGCCCTGGGTGGTGGGGCTCGGGCTTTGGCTTTCTGCCCTGGGCCCTGGCAAGTCTACACCAGCCCATATCTGGTTTATTTTGGCAGACCCCTGGAAACCTGGTCATGTCCCCCCCCAAGGGGTCATATTTATAGCAATTAATTAATTAATTGTTATTATTTTAAATAATGTTTTTACTCTGCAGCAGGAGATCAGGTAAAACTTCTGGCAGCTATGAAGGCAGAACTAAAACCTAGCAGGCTTGTCACCCTCCCCTATCAGTGACTAACAGGTCTGTTTCTACCTATATACCCGCATGCAGATTGAGAGCCCGTTGGTTAATGGATCTGTGGACCTTGTAGATAAAAGAGAAAGACCTGATGTTAGTACTTCTATACAGCTAGAGAATAAAAACATCAAAGAAATTGTTTTATTTTTTGAAAGTGAATTAGGGCTTCAAAACCCTGTGTTTTAAAAGTATGGAGACACTTGGTAACGTAAAAAATTGTTAATGCTTCTGCATTACACAGCGCAAAACCATCTTATTAATTAAGGACCTGCTCTAGCTCCCAATGGAGTAAGATTGAATTTTGCTGCTGACTCCAATGGGAGAAGGATTTGGGATAATAAAGCTCTGTCTCAGAGGTTGCACATCATCATTATTACACCAAAAGAGACAAGAATGTGAATTTTAAACCCCATTACAACACACTAATACTATAAATATTTTCCATTTGTTAAAGAATGTAAAGATTCTTCAAAGAAAATACACAGTACATCTGTTGGTGTCTCTTGGCTCTGTGTATCAATACAGTTTCTCAGGCATTTGCCCTGTAAAACTGCAACAATAGTCTGTTTTTTCAGAGTCGTAGCTGATGGAGGTCTTTGATAATTCACTGGTAACCATTTCCCAGTAGGAAAAGAGTTGTACAATAACACTGAAGAAATTCCAAACAAACCCAAAACTACAGTATGTAGTGTATGGGTGTGTCTGAACCAGTCTGCATTTTTCTCCAGTTCTGATCAAGTTTTCTTTCTTCCTGCTTCTTATGTTGCAGGTTATCTGAGAACCAAAGGAATGTGTGTGGATGGCAAGGTGAGAGGGGGTGCTTTTGTACTACAGCACCTTTAGTGATAGTCAGGGAATGGTTATAGAGTTTTACCAACACTTTTACCCCTCAGTCTCTTGGTTGAGTAGAATTTTCTATACATATTTTAGAATTTGGTACAGTCTAGGAATTTTCAGGGGTGAACCAGGAAGGAGGCTTCTTCTCGGCTTCTGATGGGGTGGGGAGTAGAGGGGAGTTCTTATCTACCCTGACAGGAAAAGTTGTTCACCCAAGATGGTGAGGAGTTGCATTTTCAATGTATTTATCCAGCCTAGAGTGTGCCCACCCTTACGAGTGGTTCCAGAGGTGGGCAATGGATCGGCGGTCAAAACACGTCCCCCATAAGTATACAGCTGCACCTTGTCTGCATTCTGGAGAAATGGATGATCCAACTAGCAGATCGAATTTGAGGATTACTACGAATCTCAATCAACCAACTGGTTCCGGATGATGATTTTCTAGTCATAGGTCCTCTAGTTAAGGTCCTCCAGCTGAATGTTGAAGGGTTATTTGCTGCCAAGCAGGAACTTATTGGTTTTCTGTCAAAGGAAGTCCTAGCAGATGTCATTTGTCTACAAGAAACTCACATCACTCTGAATGAAGCATGTTGGTTTAAGATAATTGGTTTTGATCTGTTAAGTTATGATCTTTACGTGAAACACGGATGAGCCACATATATCCGTAGTGATATATCAGATGCTGTCCTTATTGGTGGGTTTCAAATCAAAAATGTATATAAGCCACCGGGTGAAACATGGGGTCCACAAGTTCCCCCAAGGCTTATGCATCTGACAGCATACGTTGGTGACTTTAATAGTCATAATAGCGAGTGGGGTCATGTGATTGCAGACCCAAACAGTGAACAACTGTTGGAGTGGGTAACAAGTAATGATCTCACACTGGTCCATGACACTAAGCACCGTGGTACCTTCCATTCAGGATGTTGGAATAGGACTATTGCCCAAACCTGTCCTGGGTCACGTCACTTGCCAATCACTCACAGCCAGAGGCATGTACTGTACTTAATGATTTTCTATATAGACAACATCATCCATCATTGATTCAGATGGGAATACATCTTCCGATTATAAGCAGTGTACTGAAGCCTAGATAGAACTTCTAGAAGGCAGATTGGAGATTCTTTACAGAGTACTTAGAACAGAGCATCGTAACCATCCAATTAAACATTATCTCCAGGGAAGACGCAAATCATTATTTCTGTTGTGCCATTTTTAAAGCTGCAAGTGGAACAATTCCACGCAGCTTCCTACCAGTGTACATTCCATAGCTGAATGAGGATTGTGCAAACTTTCTGAGGCAGTATGAGCAGTCATGTGATCTGGAGATTGTGGACCATCTTATAGAATCATTGGATGCCATTCGCCGGGCTCAATGGGAGGAAGCGACAGTGGTGCTTGACTTTACCTCGTCAAGCAGGAAGAGCTGGAGCTTAATTCCTCGACTAGGTGTGGCTCAATGTCTCTGTGCACAAAGCAGGCCGGCAATTACTCCAAATCAGATTGCCAGTCATCTGTTGAAGGTCACCAAAGCCCCTGTTAACGGAGTTGTCAAATGACAGGTACATGATGAGCGGCGGTGTTTCCTAAGGAGCAATTCAGCCGATAGTAAGATGGAGCCATTCACTAGTCTGGAACTGGATAAAGTGCTGAATGATTTAAAAACATGTACAGTTCCTGGATATGATCAGATTGCACCTGAATTCATGAAACATCTGGGTCCTCATGCTCAGGAATGGCTCATTTGATTTTTCAACAGAATTCTGTGGGAATCCAGACTGTCTAGAATCTGGCACCAAGCGAACGTCATTGCCTTGCTGAAACCAATGAAAGATTTACACTTGCCTGTGAGCTACAGACAAATTTCACTTCTAAATGTCTGCTTTAAGGTGCTTGAGTGTCTGATTTCACAAAGAATTTCACCACCTGTGGAAGGCATGCTGTCATCAGAGCAATCTCATTTTCTCCATGGTCATAGTACATATGATCAAGTGCTGGCACTTACAACTTTCATCGAAATTGGATTCCACCATAAGCTGAAGACTGGTTCAGTTTTCCTTGGCCTGACCTTAGCATACAATACAGTTTGGCACATGGGCCTCTTGGTGAACTTGTCTAGAACTATGCCAAGTTGGTTAGTATGTGCAATGGCTCCATTTCTGAGAAATCGCCATTTCCACGTGCATATTGGTGATATAACAAATACATGGAGGCACCAGAAGAATGGCCTCCCACAAGGATCAGTATTATCTCCAACATTATTCAACTTACATGCAAATGACCTACTATATACTGGGTCTTGCAAGTTTGTTTATGCAGATGACATATGCCTCAGCACTCAGTCACACTCAAGAGTGTTCTGAATGCAGATACGGCGTCTATGACCGATTATTGTTGTCGGTGGTGTGTGATACTAAGTGGAAGTAAGACTGTGTCAAGTGTCTTCCGCTTACATTATGCGCAAGCGGGTAGAGAGCTGAATATAGTTCTCAATGATCAGCAAATAAAGTATGATTCACACTTGGTCTATCTAGGCATCACATTGGATAGAACTCTCAAACATCATGACCATCTTACAAAGACAGCGACTAAGGTCAAAATGCGCAGCAACCTGCTCAGAAAACTGGCTGGAACGACATGGGGCGCCAATGCCCAAATGTTACACACTTCAGCCTTGACATTCTGTTATTCAGCAGTGGAGTACTGGGCTCCAAAATGGGCTTGCTCATCTCACACAAAGATGATCGACATACAACTTAATTGCACCATGCATATTATTTCCTGTACACTTACATCTATTCCTGTACCCTGGTTACTGGTTTTCTGCAATATTGCCCCCCTCCCATGTTTCCAGAGAGAAAAGCGTAGCAAAGCTTGTGACAAAATTGTGTGACATGCCACATCTACCATTAGTTAAAAACTCATTTAATCCACCATATATGATTGTCTGCCCTCACGGCGCCGGTTATGGATAAGTTTACCAGGTGAGGGATTTATGGTAGAGGACATGTGGTAAGCTTCATGGTCCACAGAGAAAGTGACAAATAATTATTTTGTCTTGGACCCCACTCAGTGTCAACCTGGGTATGATTTACCGTGAAAGCAATGGAGCTGGTTTTGTACTGGACATGGAATTTGTGCTCCAGCAGAATTTTGGTGGTGTTTTAGAGACAGTTCACTATGTCAATGTGGGCAGCCACAAACCATGACACACACTGTTGAGGACTCCAAAATGACTCAACTTCCCGGAAGTCTTTGTTCCTTGAACACCATTGATAAGAATGCTGTGGTTTGGCTTGACCAGATTGCATACACCAAATAATAATAAATAATAAAAGTGGTTCTAGAGATTACTTCTGAGAAACCAAAGATGGAAAGGTTGGTATGATGCCATATCAGAGGAGTCATCAAATGTTGAAGACCCCCAAGGCAATCAATTCTGTAAACTTCATTATCGTGTCAGACAGCATCTTGATCAGATCATCTGGGAAGCCTTTAATGTCCAGAAGTATACAGATTAGCAAAATGCTCGTGTTTGATTTGTCTCTGGTCTCACAGATTAAGTGGTACACTCTGAGAGCTTTGTGGCAAGTGAGTCTTTCCTGGATTTGAACTCTGAAGTGAAAAGAATGGCTACACCACCTCCACGTTTGTCCTGACTGGATCTGGGTCTGCATTGGCAGTGTATAGAATAGTTTTAGTAAACCAGGTGATCTAGCACTGGGTCTGTGGATATGCACAAGCTATCTTACTTATTATATTACTTGTTGATTATGAAAACAAAATATTTTTTAATGCCTTCAAATTCTGCATGCAGTTAGCTCTTCCCACACACCAGAAGATCTCTACATTATAATACACGCAAACAACAGGTGTGCTAATCCCATATGCCTTTCTTTTAATTAATTAATGAGGGTCTATGTGTTTACAGAATGTGATTTATGGGTACTCTGAACCTAGGATTATTTAAATTAAAAGACATTTTAATAACAAAAGAATAACCGATTTACTCCTTCTTCCAGTCAGATCAAAAACAGATAAACTCTTAACTGCAGAGTGGGAAGCAGGGTAACTGCAGAAGGATGTCACAAGTAATAGATTGCTCACTAGGAAGGGGATCTGCCTCCTCACAGCTGTATTCTCCGATAAGACAGCAAAATAAGGAATACAATAAACCAATGACTTTGCAGTATATGAGCTTCATCATTTGTGCTTTAAGAATGTTATCATTTTAATAAGAACATCTGAGATCAGAGAAGCCTTACAGAAAACCCATGTCACAGCCAGATGTTTAGCACCCTTAATTATTCATTTGGTTTAACCTTATTGGGTAGCTGCAATCATGCTACAAGCATGCACAAACTGGACACTGCTTGTGATTATTGCAACAAATGGTACCACACAGCAATATTATACCACTATTGCTTGACTAAGCCAAATTAACAACCTCTCACAGGCTGTCTGAGACCAGTGCAACAGTTCCCTAATACCTACAAATAATCCCTGCTATCAATATTCAAACTAGCATAAATACAGTGCTGTAAGAATCAGTTATATCCAGTTATCTTGCCTCCCAGGTAAACAACATTTTTTAAAAGATACTGTTACCAATATGTAGCATATACAGCACTAGGTTTATCAAAACCCCAGTTAATCCCAGATAATGATGTGAAGCCATTGATGGATTCCCTAGTTACTATCACTGAACATATAATTTTTATGCTATCTCCTCCTTTGAGCCAACAGTTCCTTCTGGCATTAGAGAAAATTCTAACTGACAAGCCTGAGATAAAACACACCTAGTTAAGCCTTCCTAATACCCCTAATTCCTGGTTTCTCTTCCCTTTGCTACTGAGGAAGGTCCTCAGAATTTTTTTACTCTGAGATTTTGATGCTACTTACAGTGCACTAGTCACCTGGCTCTGAATTGACCCTGTCATGCTAGCAAATTGGTGTGACTTTGCAATTTGAGATGCACTTCTCTGACAGTACTCAGAATCAGAATGATTATGAACAGTGTATTTGATTGACCAGCTCAAAGCACTTCCTATGCAATGTTCCAAGATTAATTCAATCTCACAGCAGAAAAAAAAATCCCCCAAAGCTTTTAATTGACCACACAATCATTTATATGCATAGTCTTGTTTCATATCAAAACTCACCATTTTGGTCACTTGTTTATTTTCTGAACACTAAATCATTTTTTTCTTGCTTGATGCTATTTCTGATTTCAGGCACAGCTGAGTAATACTGTAAAATATGGTCCTGTTAAATTAATGCTGCATTAGACACGAAAATCCTATCGAAGTGCATACATCTACATTAATACCAAATGAACCCAACACAATTAGTGACATGAAGGAAATTAAATTAATATATTATATCTAACAGCTGATTTTTACTTCATCATTTAATTGGCTCCAAAAGCTGCTTATTGCAATTATGCTCCAGTGGTGTACGCACTGCTTTCCTGCTATACGCGGAAATAGCATTTTCAGCCATTATCTCTTTACACAAAGATTTTTTGCTTCCTTTGTGTAATGGTTTGGAACCAGATTGTGGTTGCTGCCACCTTTGCAGCTCTTTTCAGTAACAGACAATAGGGCCCTAACTTAATAACTGAATTGGTGGGAAAGGGAGAGAAGCCAGTGAGAGAAAAAAGGACCTCAATTTAAAGCCTTTGACTCTCACTGATTTTTCAATATAGCTTTGGATCAGGACCTAACTGATCTAGGGTGTGTCCCTAAAGTGAATAAATGTTCAGATGTATGGAGGTGTGTGAAACAGAGGAATGGACTCTCAAAAAATATCAGTATTAGTGTGATAGGATTGACTGAAAATGCTCTCAATTGCAGAACAATGATCAGCCTTGTTTTTTTCTTTTCACATTCTACTGTTTAATCCTGTAAATTCTCTTTCCTTGTAATTTCTGTTCCTAAAGTTCCCACACCTGGAATATTTTATTTCCTTTATCAAATACTCATACATTAGCATCTCTGAATTATACGATATATTTGATTCATGGTTACAGTAACTAACTGCTTAACATTAAGAGAAGCTATGTATCGAACATGTCAACAGTATTTAGGTCAAATCTGATTGACTTTTATGGATTCTTCCCATGCTCTTTATTAAATAGGGGCCAGAGTGAAGTTCCAGTTTGTGATTCAGGGACCCCTTGGTGCCAACTAGCAGAGGGTACAGGGGCTGCACAGAGTTTTACAGGGATCCCTGAGGTTAGATATGTGCATAATAGTTCACGGAAGGGTGGCATGCAAGGTCTCTACTTAGAGCCAGAAGCCCACTGATAATAATTGTGAAATGTATGGATGGATAATATTCAAGGAGTTATGTAACTATACTGAAAATGATGCTCTCAAGGTCTTGGAGTTAATGCAGGTTACCAGGAGGTGACATAACTTGGAAATCCTCTTTTCAATATCTTTACATAGTTGGTATTTCCCCCAAATGGTACTTTGTTGTACCAAGATGTTACATTTCCATTTTTGATGAGTTAAGTGTGTGATGCTTCCAGGGGCTGCACAAGATTGTGAGGAACCTCGCTACCACCTGCTCTGTAGCTGGCATTGCAAGATATTTATGTGCCAGATGTATTAAAGATTCATATGTCCCTTCATGCTTCAACCACCATTCCAGAGGACATGTGTCCATACTGATGACAGTTCTGATCAATAACGATCCAAAGCAATGCAGACCAATGCATGTTTATTTTCATCATTTGAGTCAGATGCCACCAGCAGAAGGTTGATTTTATTTTTTGGTGGTTCGGGTTCTGTAGTTTCTGCATTGCAGTGTTGTTCTTTTAAGACTTCTGAAAGCATGCTCCCTTCATCCCCCTCTCAGATTTTGGAAGGCACTTCAGATTCATAAACCTTGGGTCGAGTGCTGTAGCTATCTTTAGAAATCTCACATTGGTTGGTACCTTCTTTGCCTTTTGTCAAACCTGCAGCGAAAATGTTCTTAAAATGAACACGTGCTGGGTCATCATCCAAGACTGCTATAACATGAAATATATGGCAGAATGCAGGTAAAACAGAGCAGGAGACATACAATTCTCCCCACAAGGAGTTCAGTCACAAAATAATTCTTGCATTATTTTTTTAATGAGCGGCATCAGCATGGAAGCATGTCCTCTGGAATGGTGGCCAAAGCATGAAGGGGCATATGAATATTTAGCATATCTGGCACATAAATACCTAGCAATGCTGGCTACAAAAGTGCCATGCAAACGTCTATTCTCACTTTCAGGTGACATTGTAAATAAGAAGCTGGCAGCACTATCTCCCGTAAATGTAAACAAACTTGTTTATCTTAGTGATTGGCTGAACAAGAAGTAGGACTGAGTGGACTTGTAGGCTCTAAAGTTTTACATTGTTTTGTTTTTGAGTGCAGTTACGTAACAAAAAAAAATCTACATTTGTAAGTTGCACTTTCATGATAAAGAGATTGTATTATGGTATTGTATGAAGTGAATTGAAAAATACTGTTTTTTATCATTTTTACAGTGCAAATATTTATAATATAAAATGAGCAATGTACACTTTGTATTCTGGGTTGTAATTTAAATCAATATATTTGAAAATGTAGAAAAACATCAAAAATATTTAATAAATTTTAGTTGGTATTCTATTGATTAACAGTGTGATTAGAACTGCAATTAATCGTGATTAGTTTTTTTAATTGCGATTAATTTTTTTGAGTTAATCGTGTGAGTTCACTGCAATTAATTGACAGCCCTAATTAGAACCATGGTCTTTCATCTCCAAAAGCCCAGGACTCTACCACTTGAACTGAAAGGAGAATTCCTTTCGTTGACAGTAGTAGCAAGTGCCTTGTCCTTTCTATGGTCCCCATCCCCACTCCTACACACACAGAGCCAATGGAATACACTGGCCCAATATCAATCTCAAGAAAAATGTACCAAAAATAATAATTATTCTTTAATGGTCCCAGTACACCTACAGCTGCTGGCAAGGCCAAATTACAAAACTCCGGGCTAAATAAGTTTTTAAATTATTTATTCACAATGGTGCCAACAGGCAGTGTTATAATTTCTAAATGAAAGATTATTCAGATGACTGTATCCACCAGTTCCTGATCTCCATTTAAGAGCCTGGCCTGTGGCAACTTCAGAATTGACCTGGAAAATTGCTATGGATTCTAGCAGACTGGAAAAATCCTTCTGCTTTTTAAAAATGAGAAACTCTGGCAAGCTCCACACAAGATCAATACACAGCACAGCAGAATGTGGCACGTCATCACACAGGCTATGTTCATCCATACTCCTGCAAGTTCACAAGAGGTCATCAGCTAGTCTATTTACCATTATGTCACAAATCATTGCTGGCTAGCTTCAAAGGCAGCAAAAAAGTCGCTAACTGGCCACACATCTGTGCATTTGAATGCTGCTTTCAGTGTGAATGCAGACACAACCAGAGGCGAGAGGAAGAGTACAATGGTGAAGAAAGAGTACATCTAAAAACACAACGCGTTACACATTCATAGGTTTCCTACAATGTTGTTCACTACTGTTATTTGCACCATACTTGCTATATGTTCCCTTCTACACACATACAGACACACACACTTCCTGCCCCAAAGAGAGGAAACAGAACACCCACCCCCTGCATAGGTTTCCTCTTCATTTCCCAGGAAAGCCTCCAGGTAGGGCCAATTAAGGTATAGTAATGTAAACCCCTTTTCTTTTTTTCTGGCATTCAGTCAAAAACCTTATTGCTGTAATTACAGCTGCTGTTTCTACTTGCTCCGAGCTGATATGGAAACATTCCCAGGCAAGGTGGCAGGATAGAGGCTGGAGGGACTTCAGTCAAGTATTTGCTATATCAGCACACTAGAGGGAGTGCAGGAAGTTGTTAACCATGATCAGTAGCTGTTTTGAAGCTGATGTGGAAGGCTTCATTAGGGGCAGACATTCTTGCATGTACACACATACCACTTAGGTTAGAAGCTGGAAGCCCCTGATCAATCAGTAGAGAGTTCTATCAGGGGTACGAAGTTGGCAGCCATTCTGAGCACCAGTCAGATCTAGCCCAGTCATGTAGGGAGAAGACAGAGCTGCCAATAATAACCCAAACTGAATCTGTGGGTTGGATCTCAATACAGTTTCCTGTAATTTTACAGACGTCAGTGCGACTGAGACTGGGAAAACACCATAAAGAAGGAATCACAGATTGGAGGCCAAATGTCTTTGGGAATTGTATCATATCATTGAACCAAAGACATTGTGTGAACATAACAGCTATAGTAATTATCAGTTTTTCTTACTGGCTCCACATTGTGGATGCTGAAACAATTGGTTATGTAGTACAACTAAAAGTTTAATCTAGTTGTCAATATAATACCCAGTATGAGCCTACGTGAAAGTAGATCTCTGATTGTCACAAGTCCAAATCCCTGTACTTATTTAAAAAGAAAACCTTTATTTTATTTATATCAAATATAAACACATAACAAAACAAAAAATGCACGCACAAGATGGAAATACCATATAAACAACAAAATTCAGTGTTCATTATTTGTAAAAAAAAAACATGAACCCATACAGGTCATGCAGGGCATCAATTGTTATAGTGACTAAATAGATAAATAAGTGAAAACATAATCTATGAGTATCAGGGACTAATATATACTAAACTGCAAAGTATGCAGTAGTTTCATGTGTGACCAGACATCCTCATTTTTTCCAAGTGTTTCTATTAGACAGTCATTTTTTCCCATTAATGCAGTAGTAGAGAGCTCACTAAACCAGTCTGTGAATGAGGGAGGAACTGCAGTTTTCCATTTTCTCAAAATAACACTTTTGACCATTAAAATGGTTACTGTAGTCCATTTATTTGGCGGCCTCAAGCATGGTACCATATTGCAGCCAGGCAGATGGAAAGGGCAAGGGGTGCCCCAGAAGCAAGAACAGGCGCTGCATTTCAGGCAGTAGACTGGGGAATGGGAGAAGGGGAGGGAGTGCCATGGATGTCCTCAGGGAAATTGTCAACCATCATTCCCTGATGGACGTCTAGCTTGACCACCACCCAGACAACTCTATCACCTTCACTTTTGTCCAGGTGGAGGACACTTGGTTTTGGCACTCCTGGTTGGACCACATTTATGTGTTTTGATTTCACATCTTGGTGGCTCACTACTCCAGCATCAGGCTGGCCACATTCTTGGACCACCTCCTAGTGGTTGTGTTGGCCTCACTGACACTCGAGAGGCCAGGGCCGGCCTACTGACTTTTCAGTAACAGCTTGTTGGAGGATGTGGGCTTTGCAGCATCCTTCTGGGAGTTCTGGCTGGCCTAGTAAAGGCAGAGGCATGTCTTTCACTTAGCACAGAAGTAGAGTGGGATGTGGGGAAGGTATGTGCCTGGCAATGTTACCCCAAAATTCAAACCTAAGGCACCCCACAATGACCTTTATACCCTAATAACTCAATTGTCCATTTGGTCTGTTTTGGTAAGTAACAGGAGGTGGTCCACCCTAGAGGAATTACCCGGGTTTTACCAGGGAGTTTGTCTCTGACTTATGGAGGACTCCCCAGAACAGATTAGCTCTGTTAACCCTTGGGAGGATACAGCCTTCCGCTCAAAGGATTAACAGTGAGGCAGCCGTTTCTTCTAAAACAAAATAACCTTTATTTAACACATAATATTCCCTAATACAATAAGTTTAATACATATACCAAAAGAATAAGCCATAAACCTTCTTAACATAACAGTCATATATATTCTATCAGCACATATGCATACATTCTGCATGCAATGGCCAGTTACATGCAGAATAATGACAGCAAAGCATTAAAACATTAAAACATAATAAACAATGAACACACACATACACAGACATCCAGACTTATTAACTCAGGCATACACATACATGCTTCAATTGGAGTCCTTTACTAAAATCACCATGCTTGCTTCTTAATCTTCTCTTCCAATGAAGACTCTGCTGCTCTTCTCATACAGGTGCCTTCCATTCACATGAGAGGGATTGACTATAGCCTGTCAGCTCTCCTCCTTATATACAGTTGACCCACCAATCAGCTTCAAACCCTTTAGAATCTGGACAAGATTGAAAATGTACACCTTTAGAGCTGGATATGTTTGAAGACCTGTGTTCTAGCTGACTGACCCCTTCCTTTAGGTGTTGGAGTGACCTTTATTTCACCCAAGTCTACCTACTTGCCATTGGTCAGACCATTTTAAGACTGCCATTTGATTTTCACAGCTCTAATTCCTTGTTGCCGCCATTTTGTTTTCCCTCACTGTGACTGCTGAAAACTATCTATCTTTAGAATTACCAAAAAAATTACATATTTATATGCACCTTATTATGTTTCACTGTCACTACTCCAGTTTCACTAATTTACATAAGCCCAAATCTCGATCTTTTCCCTACTTCAGCTAATGGTGATAATCAGCACCATTGATGCTGGACAGCGCCTAGTGCTGGACAGTGCTTTTTCAGCACAGAGAGCAGCTGAAAAATCCTCTGTATCAGCTCTTCTGATGCAGTTACACCCAGGAGACCAGCCAGAGGAGGGATAATGATAGAGCAGCTGGAGTGGGAAGTTTTGGAGCTGGAGAGGCTCCTGGCTACTCACCCCGGGGATCCATCCCTCTGCAGAGTGTCAGAAGTGGGATGGGCCCTGGGCCCTGGATAACCGTCGGGCAAGGGGCACCTTTGTTCGATCCCACATCCAGCTCCTTCAGGAGATGGATTGTTGCTCCCACTTCTTCTATGCCCTGGAGAAAAAGAGGGGTGCCAAAAAGCATATAATCTATATCCTGGTGGAGGATAGCACTTCTCTCATGGATCTGGTGGAGATGCAGGGAAAGGCCGGGGCCTTCTATGCCAGCCTCTTCTCAGATCCAACCGACACCACGACCTGCAGGGTCCTGTAGGATGAACTCCCTATGGTCCTCCATCTGATATCCACCAACAAATCTCTGGTCATTGACAGGCTGACTGTGGTGTTCTACCTTGCATTCTGGGATGTGCTCAACCTGGACCTCACTACCGTCTGGGCCAAGTCCTTAGGGAGCAGGGTGCTCCCCCGGTCATGCAAGCAGGCTGTGCTCACCCTAAGATTGGGGACCTCTGCAACTTCAGGAGTTGTGCCCAGATTAGCTCCTCAGCATGGACTAAAAGTTGTAGCCAAAGCAATCTCACTGCAGCTGTGGTCCGTTCTGGCAGACAGGATCCATCCCAACCAGACCTACACTGTTCCAGGCCAGACCATCTTCAATAACCTCTATCTCATACAGGACCTACTTCATCTAGCATGTACAGATGGTCTGTCACTCGCCCTCCTGTTTCTGGATGAGGTTTTCACCAAGAAGGTTGGTGGCAACTGGACGTCTAACATAGTGAATGCCAGTGAAAATGAGGTAGGATCAGAGTCTAGGTAGCATCAGAGTCTAAAATAGGGAAAGAGCAAGTCAAAAAATACTTAGACAAGTTAGTTGTCTTCAAATCACCAGGGCGTGGTTAAATGCATCCTAGAATACTTAAGGAGCTGACTGAAGAGCTATCAGAGCCATTAGCAATTATCTTTGAAAAGTCATGGAAGACAGGAGATATTCCAGAAGACTGGAAAAGGGCAAATATACTGCCCATCTATAAAAAGGGAAATAAGGACAAACTGGGGAATTACAGACCGGTCAGCTTAACTTCTGTACCCGGAAAGATAATGGAGCAAATAATTAAGCAATCAATTTGCAAATACTTAGAAGATAATAAGGCAATAAATAACAGTCAGCATGGATTTGTCAAGAACAAATCATGTCAAACCAACCCGATAGCTTTCTTTGACAGGATAACAAGCCTTGTGGATAGAGGGGAAGCAGTAGATGTGGTATATCTTGACTTTAATAAGGCTTCTGATACTGTCTCGCATGACCTTCTCATAAACAAACTAGGGAAATACAACCTAGATGGAGCTACTATAAGATGGGTGCATAACTGGTTGGAAAATTGTTCCCAGAGAGTAGTTATCAGTGGTTCACAGTCATGCTGGAAGGGCATAACGAGTGGGGTCCTGCAGGGATTGATTCTGGTTCTGTTCAATATCGTCATCAATGATCTAGGTAATGGCATAGAGAGTACACTTATAAAGTCTGCAGATGAAACCGAGCTGGGAGGGGTTGCAAGTGCTTTGGAGGATAGGATTAAAATTCAAAATGATCTGGACAAATGGTCTGAAGTAAAGAGGATGAAATTCAATAAGGACAAATGCAAAGTACTCCACTTAGGAAGGAACAATCAGTTGCACACATACAAAATGGGAAATGACTGCCTAGGAAGGAGTACTGTGGAAAGGGATCTGAGGGTCATAGTGAATCATAAGCTAAATATGAGTCAACAGTGTAACGCTGTTGCAAAAAAAGTGAACATCATTCTGGGATATATTAGCAGGAGTGTTGTAAGCAAGACATGAGAAGTAATTCTTTTGCTCTACTCCACGCTGATTAAGCCTCAACTGGAGTACTGTGTCCAGTTCTGGGAGTCACATTTCAAGAAAGATGTGGACAAATTGGAGAAAGTCCACAGAAGAGCAACAAAAATGATTAAAGGTCTAGAAAACATGACCTATGAGGGAAGATTGAAAAAATTAGGTTTGTTTAGTCTGGAGAAGAGAAGACAGAGGGGACATGATAACAGATTTCAAATACATAAAAGGTTGTTACAAGGAGGAGGGGAAAAATTGTTCTTCTTAACCTCTGAGGATAGGACAAGAAGCAATGGGCTTAAATTGCAGCAAGGGCAGTTTAGGGTGGACATTAGGAAAAACTTCCTAATTGTCAGAGTGATTAAGCACTGGAATAAATTGCCTAGGAAGGTTGTGGAATCTCCATTATTGGAGATTTTTAAGAGCAGGCTAGACAAACACCTGTTAGGAATGGTCTAGATAATACTTAGTCCTGCCGTGAGGCAGGGGACTGTACTAGATGACCTCTTGAGGTCCCTTCCAGTTCTATGATTTGACAGGGTGGATCTCAGGTATCTCACAGGCACTCTATGGGTATTCAGCTTCAGGGCCTGCTTTGTGGGGCTTCTCCAAGTGCTGTATGCCACTGTGGAGTGTCTGATCAAGCTCAATTGAGCCTTGACCAAGCCTATCACCTTGGACTGAGAGTTGCTTCAGGGCTGCCCGCTGCCCAGACAGCTCTATACCATCGCAATCAAGCCCTTCCTCTGTCTCCTCCATAAGAGTATGATGGGGTTGGGCCTTCACGAGCCAGACCTGTGGGTGATCCTGTCAGCATATGTCCTCATGGCCCAGGACACAGGAGAGTTGGCATGGATGGAGGCTTGTAATGCCATCTATTTGGTGGTCTCCTCTGTCTGGGTCAACTAGGTCAAGAGCTCTGGCATGATGGTCAGGGATGGGTAGCAGGTGGGAACCCTTCCGCCATCACTCTGCCATCCGGAGGGGCGCAGGTCTACTGTTTTACCTGGGCATCTACCTTTCTGCCACTGATCTCTCCCCATGGAAGAATTGAATCAATCTAGAAACTAGGGTATCTGACTGGTTGCGGAGGTGGACAGGGCTGCTCCAGTGCCTTTCCTTTTGTGGAGGGCACTGCTGCTCAACCAGCTGATCCTGTCCATGTTCTGGCATTGGTCCTGAGCCTGCACTTGGTCTCTGTGAGTGTCCTAAGCCTTCCCTTGTGGGAGAATGGACAGGGCCTGGTCTGCATCCACAGCTGGGCCTGAAGCAGTTCCGCCTTCAGGCCCAGCAGACTGCTTTTCAGTGCAGGCAGCCTGGCATGGAGTGTGCTGGTGCACATCTTCCTCCACTGCCTCCAAGGACTCTGATATGACCCGCAGCTCCTTTATCTCCGCCCGATACGTCTTCCCAGAGACCTCTCTGATCAGCTGGTCTTTGACCAGTACCTCCTCAGGACCTGGAAGCTAGTTTTCCCTAGCATCTACTGAAGGGGAGAGCCTCCTTGCAGAGCCTCTGATACACTACCCCCATCTCCATATGTAGATGCTGGAGTTCCCACTGGTGCACCGGAGGTTGGTCCTGGCTGGCACCTCCACACTCTGAGACCTCCTGGACTATGATCAGAGGGACCAGCAGACGCCGTGGCGCTCAGCGAGTGCATGGAGCTGCCCAACCTGCGTGTTCCCTGTCCAGTGCTCCAGGAGGTGAGGGCAGCCTTGCCTCCAGCTTCTCTTGCTTTCCTTGAGTGGGTCCTGTGGAAAGGTGTTCCTTGCCCAACCCTCATCCCTGGCCCTCCAGAACTCGTCATTGGGACCCTGCCCTGCGAGCCTCCCCAGAACCCGCCGACATGCCACCTGAGGTGCACGACATCCAGCTGGTCTGCCTCCAAACCTTGCCCAGAGAACATCTGCACTCACTCATGCTTCATACCATCTACTTCTTCACCCTCCTGTTCCACCCTGACACCACAGTGGTGGGACTTGCTGCCACCTGAAGAAGACAAGGAACCCCAGTGGGCGAGCGTGTACTCCACTCTGGTTCCACAGCCCACCGGGGGATATTAGCTGGTGGCAGTTCTTCCATGGAGTCATGAGCACAGGCGTGTACTTGGCACAGTTCACAAACTCCCCCGACACCTGCCCCGGCACACATCCTAAGTAGCGGGCATCAGGTTGCAACTCCTCTTCCAGCTCCCCCAGAACCTCTTATGGAGGTTCTGGCTGAACTGGTTCTCACACCTCCTCATTTATGTGCACTTCATCCATGGCCCCACAAAGTCGTGGGCTCTCCTCGTCAACCTCCTCCTGGCTCTGGCCAAAATGGCCATTCGTCACTCCAGGAGGAGGAGGAAGCTGGCCCGGGGGGGGAGGGGGGGTTGCTCTGCAACTGTGGGTCTATTTCCGTTCCCATGTTTGATCATGTCTTTAGGCAGAGTTCCTCTGGGTGGTGTTGACTGATTTCCTAGATGCCTATGAGGAGCAGAGGCTGCTATCTGGGGTTCTCTGCTCGTTGTCCCCTCTGGATCCCGCATTTTTAACCTTTAACTTCACTCCTGATCCTGTGTTCTCTTTCGTTGTCCCAAGTACTCAATTGTGACCTGGGCTTAGTGGTCCCTCCCCCTTAATTGAGGGACGGCCTTTAGTTTTGGACAGGCCTCGACACATCTGTCCCACTACTCGGAAGTAGTACAGAGTTCCCAGAATTCAGCAGAGTTACTTGGGCTGGGTACACAATTGGGATTGTGGAATGAATAAACTATGGCCAGAGAACTTCCAATAAACCTCTCACCATCCCATTCCAGCTATTCTCTGTGCTGCACACTTGTGCCTTGTCATTCAGCTGTACTCAGCATGGGAGATTCCCAGGTTCATACGTAGGTTTGTATCTTTATCTCTCCTCTCTCCACAAACAAGTCTTTCTGTTCTTTATGTGGGTGATATAAAAATGGTGAAATAAGGGCCAAATATAAATGAAAAAGCAAAGTTATACAGCTGGATAAATAAAGGTGCCTTTGTGGAATTGTTATTCACCGCTGTAATTGCTGTGCCTGTGAAATGTTTGCACAAATGATGCATTATAAAACTGAAATGTATTGTTTCATATTATTTATTTAGGCATTTTGCTAAGTAACTTCAATGGCATTCCGCTATCAAAGTACTTTATAGTTGTAAAAAAAACCACTGGGCTTGATTTTCCACTCTGTTACCAACAGCTTTAAAATTCAATGAAGTTACATCAGTGTAAACTTGTATTAGTGGGTAAAGAATCAGGCCTAGTATACTCAGGGCAGCTGTTCCCACTTCTGAGGCAGATTTTTCTCCCACTTAAAATGCTATCAGAGTTAGATAAAAAAATTTAACTGCATTTTCTTTGCTTTTAAATATTGTCATTTGAATAAACAAGTAAAAGCTTTGGAATATACTGTATTTTAATTGGCTACCAGTTCTTGGCTGACTTGAAGGTACAAAGGTACAATTAATAGCCCAGGGCTTTGAAATGTCCTTAAGTCCAGGGTTCATTAGGTCCCCATATAAAAAACATAGGTTGAACAGAAGGAAGAATTTATTCAACAGTGGACTTGGAGCTTATGGCTTATGTTCATTCCACCCTTTAATAAAGTTCATTAATATCCCTAATGTATACTTTTATACTTCCTGCAAAGGAGTTCTTATGTCCTCTCATTTCAAAACATAAATTTTGATATAAGATGTGATGCTCAGGAGCTGAGAAGAATCAGATAATAAAGATCACCATTTTGATAAGTGGGGACTTGTAGACCATGATTTATCTACACTGAAAAATTAACTAAACATGGACCTTGGGGAGAGTTCAAAGTTGTGTTAAAAATATTCAGTTTGGTTTAAAAACTAGATTTGACACCTAATGCATTAAACAGTCAGATATCTTCAGCCAGAGGAGCCTAGACAGCAGAGATTAAAAAAAAGTGGAGGAGAAAGCCAAATTAAATGTGTAAAATCACCAAAGCCCTCAGGCTTTTCCTTTGGGAGGCGATTCTTTCTTTCCGCCATTCTTGTACAGATTGTAAATTTCTATGTGATGTGAATGGTAGAGTCCTGATTTGTGGTGGAATAGATAGAGCCAGAAAATAACCGACTCTGTCTGAAAAAGGAGCACAGCAATTTCTAACTACTTTAGACACAAGTGTGGGGAGGAGAAACACCTTATGGTGTTTGAATTAACTTAATTCAGTATTGCCAACCACAAAAGATCAAAAATCATGTTTTTAGATTGTCTTTTAACTAAGGCTGTCAATTAATCGCAGTTAACTCATGCGATTAACTCTCAAAATACCTAGGACAGGGATCAGCAACCCTTGGCATGCGGCCTGCCAGGGTAAGCACCCTGGCGGGCCGGGCCGGTTTGTTTACTGCCACGTCCACAGGTTCGGCAGATCGCGGCTCCCACTGGCCAATGGGGGCTGCAGGAAGAGAGAGAGAAGGTGGATATTCATGTTGAGCATCCGTGGCTCAGAGAATTGGATATACCGCACTTCATTACTGGTTCAAATCTGACCATAATCACTACCTTGTGTCAGGTCCACTGTTCTGTGTGACATGTATTTAGTCTCAGTCCAGTTCATAGCAGACAAGAACCACTTCACAAAAAACCCCTTGTCCATTGATTTCAATGACAAAAGGTTGATTTACATCAGCTGAGGATCTATCTTAATTTTTTCCTCCCAGGCAGAATTCTCACATCATTAAGGTTGATGGCCAAACTGAGCATACATCGCAGGAAGAATGTTCTAACTGTGAAACTGGAAAGCAAGTGAGCTGTGTCAAAGATAAACAATGCACATGATAGTGTTTGTATTTTTAGCGCCTTCATCTGAAGAAATAGAGTATTAATTCTACTTGTAGCAAATTTTCATCTTGCTTGGGAATATCCATGGCATATTTCAGGGAATAGAATTATATTTCTAGAAATTTCTATTACCACCTCAAGAATTATTACTACCATTAAGCACAAGCACAATGAACTCCCACTGTTATTTCAATGAGATTCCTCACATCCTAAGGGTTGCCACAATTTCACTACCCATTCTTAACCTAGACACATTTCCAGAGAATAAAATGATTTTTAAAACCATTCCTATATACCAATCTTTTCAAGAACTATGCTTACCTCAGGGTAAACTATCATTCACACTAAGAACCAAATTTCAGCCATCAGAAAAAAATGAGAGTTTTAATATTAGTCCAATGCAGAATTATCATATACACCGTAGTGACAGAGAGAACTAAGATTCTATCCATGTTGGGAGCAAAACAGTGCTTCTGCAGCTACAACGCTCTCTGAACACAGTTGTCACCAGCAGGGTCTAGAAGTAAAAGTACAAATTGGGTGTGATTCCCCATTGCCTTGCACCTTGTGTAGCCAGTTATATCAGTGCAAAGCAGATGCAAATGTTTGTAAAATGTTACCAAATCACAGTAGTCAAAGCCAATTCTCAGGTATTTGCAATCCAGTATCTATACATCGCTATACATAACAAACCTCACACTTCTATATAACGGCGTATGAGATATTTAAAAAAAAAAAGTGGGTGTGCCAAACACTAGTTTTATTAGCAGAAAGAAGTCTTGTCATCTGCTACACAGGAACGGTTATGTGAATATCAGTTACTATTCAGACCTATTTAAAAAGAAATGCTGAATATTTACTCAGGTGTTCCAGTCAGTTGTACAATGACATGTGGACAATGTGTGCGGTCCAAAGTAAATATCACTGAAATTGAATTGGGAGACAACCACATGCTCACTTTCAGTAGGTAATTATTAAATACTAATATCTGGGCAATTTACACTTCCCGCTTTTTTTTTAAATTCAAAAACAATTAGACTACATTATCGGTTCCCAAACTGCATTCTTAAAATGAAAACAAAAGTTCAAACTAGCAGAAACTACTTTGGATTTTAAATTCTGGGCCTGTTTCTGACTGATTGGTTTCAGTGAAGCTACTCACGGAGTATGGTACTATTCAGTGTAAGGTTAGTAGAACAAGTTCCTGTGGATTTATGGGGAAAAAAATCCAAACCAGTAAACTTAGTTTAAAAATATCTCTGCTCAGACTTACAATCACATTTCTTTAAAACTGGTAAAAAAAAAAAAAAAAAAGATGTGACGTAGCCAGCAATCAACAAAGATACAATGTTTAGCTTCCATACTAAAGTAGTCTCTTTAAAAAAAAATCTGTTCAGTGTGGCTCAAGAAATTTCAAGTTTCAAGAACCAAAAATTACTTAATTACTAGAAAACACGTGTGGCATCGAACATATTGAAAAAAAATCAAAGGAAAATTTGAAATGAGATTTTGTTCAAGATCTTCCTAACTGATCCACCAGATCAAGAGAAATTTAGTTTAGCCTCCTTCCACTGCACCCATGAAGCCTGTTTCTGGAAATAAATTGAAATGCAGGGGCTAAATTGATTAAGTACAAGATAATCCCACTGATTTCAATAGGAGTTAGGTGACTAGGCACCTTTGAAAATCCCACCAGGGGCCTATCTGCATCTTTAGATACCTAAATACCTTGAGATCCCGGTCCTTCAATTCACTGCACACTGGCACTTTGCTGCATCCAGACAGAGCCTCAGAGAAGCCAGTGGGACTGCACGGGGGCTCAGTGTTAAGTCTGAGTGCAGGATCAGGACGTTAGATGGATAAATCAATATGGACTTGGCAGGGCCGGCGCTTCCACTAGGCGACCCTAGGCAGTCGCCTAGGGCGGCAGGATTTGGGGGGCAGCATTTTGCCGCCCTCGGCGGAAATTCGGTGGCGGGGGGTCCTTCCGCTCCGGATCTTCAGCGTAAATTCGGCGGCGGGTCCTTCACTCGCTCCAGGACCCGCCGCCGTAGTGCCCCGAAGACACGGAGGAGAAGGACCCCCGCCGCCAAAGACCCCAGGCCCCCTGAATGCTCAGAGGAGGAGCGCTGCCGCCTAGGGCGGCAAAAACCCTGGCGTCGCTCCTGGGACTTGGCAGTAAGCCTCAATCCACATAGGCAAACTAATGAGCCTGTATGTAGCCCCACTGAGTTCACTGCAGCTCGGGGTGGATGGTAAGGTTCAATCACATGGAGTAGCTTTATGGGACTGGGGCCTAGAATGCTGAGAAGCATTTCTGTACACTATAAAATATTAAAAGTAATAATGCTTGCCACAAATATAGTCACATTCAGGCCTCCTTTGCTGATAGACTGTACAAGGAATGTTTTCCTGGTGGCTGACATGTTTGTAGCAAAACCAACCCCCTCCCCCCCCCCTTTTTTTTTGTAACTAATCTTAAATATGTACCATAACGTTAACAGTGAAATCTGAATGGCAGCAAAGCAGCTTTTTTTAAAGCAACTTTTTCAGCTGGATTAAATTTAATATTACTAGTGATGGGAGCAAGAAAAACTGTGTGACCTCATTAGCAGCATCTTTGTATTAATTAGACCTAATGCAACTGTCAAAGGTTGAATTGGTCTAACTCTCTTGGGCTGTGTCCCTGCTGCTGGCAGCACAATTTTATGTGGTAGATCTTCATTAAGTCAGCCTTTTTCTGTCAGGCCAGTGAGTTCAAAGTCAATACCCTTTGAAATGAAGACAAGTAACTAAGAAACTGCAAACCATCAAGATGTATGCAGTAAGAGCTGAACTGACCTGATTTTTATGTTGTCTTTCCCCATCACAATCCTATGTAGTTGTCTCCCCTTGATGTTCTTAGCTTATTTTATTTTTCCTCTGCAAAGCACCATGCATATCTATGACTGTACATAAGTAATAAATAATGAACTCTTCTAAAGGTCACAGACAATTGTTTCCTTAAATAACCAAAGAAAATTTTATTTTATTCAGTAAACACAGAATATAAAATTAGGTTAGATTGTTAAATAACTAAGGGCTGGGATGCTAACACTTGCTTAAATTATAGAAAAAGTACAGAAGATTCTCAATAAACCTAATTATCTGTTATTTTAGCAGAGATCGTAGCCACTTCTGACCTGCCACTTTGTCCCCTGGGCAGCCTATCCTTTCACAATGAAGCCAGGATTTCTCTAGACTAGAATTATGTTAGACCATGTTTAACATGTGCTAAAGTACAACTTGTCCTGACTAGAGTTTTAGAAGGTATTCAGGGGTGGCCCTAGACTAGCTGCCAGCAACTGGTGCCCCAGGCGAACCATGCAATCGGCGCTCCCAAACCCCCAGGGGGGGATCTAGGCTGAGGTTTTTGGTAAACTGGGAAACATTTTGCCCCTTTTTTCCTTTTAATGTTTTTTAAGCATTTTTTTTAAACAGAGGCTTAATTATTCGGTTTGTCCGTCCATCCGTCTGTCCAACCAATGTTTCTGAGATCAGATAAAATAGAGACACGAAATTTTCAGAATAGATTTGTACGTGACGGCTAGATGATATTTCAGTCTGATTTAAAATAAAAATGCATTAAAATGTTAATTATAATTTTTATTATTACAAATCCAAAATCATCCATTACGCTATCCTGCTTTAACTGCCATTACCACCACATCCAATATAGAAAGAAATAAGAAAACTCTTCAATGAACTTTAACCTGTATTTACAAAACACTCAGAATAAAAAACACTCTGTGCTCTTAAAACATGACTTTTCTTGCTTTAAGTTTTGAAAATTCAGTCACTAGTTCTTTTAGATCCAGTTTTCCAGCTATTTCATGCTCTATTGACATTGTGGCAAGTCCAACAAGTCTCTCTTGCACCATCGTTGAACGCAGATATGTTTTTATCAATTTTAACTTTGAGAAGCTACGTTCCCCACTAGTTACAGAAACTGGCAAAGTTAAAAGAATGCGTAGAGCTATAAAAATGTTTGGAAAACTGAGTTTATTGTCACAAACAAACTTCAGTACTTCTTCAGGAGTGGAATGTTTCTTAAGTCATCTTGAAAAAGCCTGAAGCTAACTACACAAATCTGTAGCATCAATGTCTTTTGAATTTTCATGAGTCAATGCCGACTCCAGTTTTATACAAAATTCTCTTATCTGTTTTGCTGTTTTCTTTTGCAAGCGGTGGATATCATATTGAAAGCCAAATACTGACTCTAGCTGCTGCATCTGTTGAAATCTTTCGTCAACCGAGTGAATAGCAGTATCGAGGACTGCGAAGTAGAAATTCACTTTGAACCTTTGTTTTGGATTTTGAATGGGTGTGTCTCGTCCTTCATACGAAAACTGCTGTTTCTTTTACCGAATGCGAACTGGCTCTGGTTCAAATTCTGTCGGAAAGTCTATTTCTTCAGCAATCTCGAGAGAATCTACCAGTGTTCTTTCGAACCCTTCATCACTTTTGAATTCCTCCAGAATATTTTTAGTTTGCTGCAGTTTTTGAATAGCAGAATGTATGTTCAAGTTCTTTTCCTGAAGCTGCTTACTAGTGAGGTTAATCTCTAAAAGGATATTATACCAAAAATGAGTGAAGTCACAAATTTGAACTTGGAAAGGCCATTGGCAAGAGCTTCTGCATCTGAATGGGCCATATTGCCAGATGATCCAGTAAAGGTAGTATCATCAGAAATTTCAATTAGGGCATCATAAATGTTTCCAAGTTCATAGCGAAGAGGCTTCAAAGCATCAATGCAACTCTTCCATCTTGTCTGACTAAGTGGTTTCACAGTTAGAGAATTCACATGGTGAGTCAGAATCTCCCAACGGTGTGTTGAGCCTGAGAAAAACACATAAACACGTTGCACCAGGTCAAAGAAACTGCTTGCCTCCAAACAGCATCTAGCAGCATCATTGACAACGAAATTCAGAGAATGCGCACTGCAAGGAACGAAAAAGGCCCTAGGATTGATTTCCATCATTCTCCTTTGCACACCATTGTCTTTACCCTTCATATTACTCCCATTATCATAGCCTTGGCCAAGTAAGTTTTCAACAGATAATGACATTGTTTCAAGCTCTTGTAGAATAGTTTCAATCATAAATGCTCCAGGTGTCTCCTTCAGTGGTACGAAACCCAAAAAATGTTCCTTTATGAGCACTTCAACATTATCTTCATCTGCAGACTTTTCCATAGCCACAAAACGAATGACAATCATCATTGGTTCAACATGACTCACATCTGGTGTACTGTCCAGTATTATCGAAAAGTATTTTGCAGAATGGGCAGCTTTTACAATTTTTTTAATGGCATTTGCTAGGATTTGAATCAGTTCATTCTGCATATTTATTCCTAAGTAATGAACCTGTGTTTCATGATCAGTTATTTTACGTAGATGCTCCTTCATGACTGGATCAAACAAAGCTAGGTATTCAACAAATTTTAAAAAGTTTCCATTACCTGGAGTGTATCATTTTTTATTTCTATCATGGCCGCAGAATGCTAAATTTTGCCCACCGAGAACTCTCACTAAAGTAATCAGATGCTCTAATATTTGTTGCCAATATTCTTCTTTTTCCTTGATCACACGTAAATTTTCTTCATCGATAGTTTTTCCTTTTTTCAATCATAATTCAAGTTCTTTCCAATTTTGAAAATATTCCAAATGTTCTGTACTTCTTTCATGTGAAGAGAGAATTGAAGATATGTTTTTCCAGTCCTTCGAACCATTTTCAGTAAGTGATGTACAATTGCTTGATTTTTAAACAACCTGCAGCAAAAGCAAAACACAGAGTGCTTCGACACTGAATATTGTAACCAATTTCGATGAATTTCCTCCCCATTAATGAGTTTCCTCTTGCAATGCTGAGCAGAGAATTTTCTTTTATTTCCATCCTTAGGGAAGGGAAATTCATGAACTTGTTCAGGTCCATGTTCCACAAGAATTTGCCACACACTGTCATCACATCTGGGCCATGAAGATGTTGTGAGCTGCCTTCATCTACAAGTAAGTTTCCATCATCTTGAGTTTCCAAACTGCTTTTTTGTGGATGTGAGCTAACCTCTCCAAGTAAAATTCCTTCATCTGGATGCTGTGAACTGCTTCCATCTTTATTTGGATTAAAGAGAAGATATTTCAGGAAGGATCCCTGCTGTTTTGCTTGGTCCTTTTCCTTCTCAGCCTTTCATTTACGATACTCAGCTCCTGAGGGTTTTCTTTTTCCTCTTTCTGCCATGGGGCATTTGAATATTGTTATGTACTGTGCTCCCGACTGCAAGCATTATAGCGTTAAGGATGGCTGACACATCACATGGCTGGCGATTTAAACCACATTGCAACCATCCCAACACATCTTTTCACTGCTTAAAGGTTCAATGTTTGGTAACATACACTCACTTACCTATTAAAACAGTTAGTTATAGCATTTACACGGAAACAAAATGACCTTTTTCGACGTTATAACCGGACACCGGTTGTTTGGAAAATAATCCCCTTCCTCACGGCTACCTGCTTAGAGTGTGACGTCATCACTTTCGTAGTCTATTAAGCGTTAATGCTGTTACTTTTATGGACCTTATTTATTACAGGTGAACCAGTTATAACAAAGAAAAGTTCATAATTATACAGCCCGAAAATAATGCTAAGGTTTAAGAACGCTTAAAGATACTCATATTGTGGATTTATAATGCTGAAGACGTTATTCTTTATTCTTTGGCACCAAGAAACACAATTTTCCACAGTATTCGCTCGATTCTTAACCATCTACCGGTGACGTGTGTTAAAATGACTGTTTGACATGTATCAACTCGCGATATCTCCGCTCTACATGAATTTCCGGCTATGCGACCTTGATGTATATTCGAGTTAGGTGTCACTAGCATTGCAGCTCTTGCCGCTGGCGGATGTGTTTCATTGTGGCTGAGTTATTGCTTATCAAAACTGTGGAGTGGGTCATCTTGACCTTACGTCGCAAATTGAATTTTTTTTTTGCTAAAATATTCTTTATTTTTGCAATAAATAAAAGATATGACATAATAAATTCTCAGAAATGTAGAGAAATGAATTATAATTCATATTCCCTCCGTATGCACATGGGAATTGAAATAATGACATCTTTGCTATTATTATTATTTTTTTTAATTTGATTTTTTTCCCCCCCTTGAATTTGGCGCCCCATTTAACTTGGCACCCTAGGCGACCGCCTAGTTCACCTATATGGACGGGCCGCCCCTGAAGGTATTAGTTATATTGAGCTAGCTAACATGGACTAACATCACATCTTTAAATCCTAATCTAAGGAAAGTCTCCGACATCTTGTCCTGTTGGTCGCAAAATGGAGTCAGAGTGTCTCTGACCTCCAAGATCTGTTTAGAACCTTCTCACACACTTTTGAACCTCACTCTTGAGAATACCCTGTTTAATTCAAGTACGTTCTGATGAGCTTTGGGGAAGACATTAAGTCAAGGTAATATCTGATACTGAATTTGTGAGGTTTCAGTAAACATCTTGATGACTCAAGTAAACTCTCCTTGGATGTTCACCTTCCCAATCCCAGCACTATTATCTCCTTATGGTTGCATTTACCCTCATGTATGAATCATTAGGATGCCTACAAGTCATCCAAGGATGATAGAAGCTTGGCTCAAGTTGAGTGAGAGAGTTCTCCACTTTACAATTCTGAATTCTAGTACAGAACTAGAAAATTAAAAATCATAGTAACAGAAGTCAATGAAAATAACTGATCATGTTGGTTATAGCATGTCACCCTCATTAAATAACTCAGAATACTTTAAAAACAAAAAGAAGAAAAAAGCCCTTCCATAAGCAGCTGAAGGGTATTTTATCTTAGATTTTTGATCACAGCAAATGCTGCAAAGAAATCTAAGATGCTCACAGAAAAATCTTTCAACAGACCACACTTCATCTCACCAGGTAACAGTAAGAATTAAACAGAATCTGCAAAAGACAGGTCACATGTTTCAACACCTTGCAAAGCAGGCTAGTAGTTTGCAACTGTGGATGTGGGAACAGAATACATGTGGACAAATATAAATAATGAGACACCCGCTCAGAGAGAGAGAAAGATGCTGTGACTTAGTCAACCCTACATCATTTACACTTATATAACTCTTCACCTTATTCTTTAAATATAAAGTATTCTCTGTGATTACAGATTGAAAGAAAACATTTAACCATAACTTTGTGTTCCTTAGAAAAAATCAGAAATTCTACTACTACATCAGCTGAAGTGTAATTAACCTTTAAACAACACCAGGATTCATTCTGAATAGCATTAACCTTTCAACACAGTGAAAACAACAATTGGGCAATAGAGCAAAGAGAAGCTAAACTTATTATGCTTGGAAAATTGGTTTTGGATGCAGGCCTATAGTGCAATTTGAACCTCTGAATCCTCAGAGATGCATAATATCTTTCTACAGCATTTTGGGGCTGTTTGTTTTATTTCCATAAATTACTGTCAGTGAAGACATTTTTGGTGACTTTTTCAGTCTCTACGGAATTCAGTTAGATATCTGTCATGCAAAGTAAAAATAAATCATTTCTCTCTGGTGATCCGCTGTCATCAAAAGCCTTGAAGACACTGCCATAGTGCAGACCCATTTCCCCCACACATTGTTGCCTCTTTCAAAGATTAAAAAATAGAAAATTAAAAAGCAAGGAAATGTCTTATCATTTCTCACACGTGCAAGTGTGCTTTTATATAAATAAGTCAGTTACTGTAGTGGAAAGTAACACGCAATGAGCTACCTTACAAATTCGAATGGGGTGGAGAATACCCTTCTGGAACTTCACCAGATCTTTTTCTTCTTCAATCTCTACTGTTATTCTGAGCACAGAGACTATGATTTGCCCTTAGTCCTTGTGAGGGTCCCCTTATGCGAAGAAAGCTCCTTGAGCCCTCTTCTGCTGCTCACCCTCACAAGGGCCAGGGATAATCTAGCCCTTAATGTTTTTTGATGTGCTGCTGCAATCCAGCCAGTAAAAGGGACACAACTAAACAAACCGTATTCTTAGATTTATGCTGATACTGGTGATAACAGCAATGATGCTTCAGACCATCAAGGAAGAAAAAAAATTATCTCCAGGAGAAAAAAAAGAGAGGAAAATATATTAGACAGTTGTAAAAAAGTTCAGAGGCAAGTTAGGAAAAATCCTAGTTGTCAGACAGCAGCCTTGGACAAACAAAAACCAAAGCTGGTCAAGCAAAATGGAACTATTTATTGCTTATTGGATGAGCTGCTGACCAAATTCTTGTGAATTCACTGAGCAGCACATCCTACCAGAAACTAAACATGACAACTGGTCCGACACCTGTTTCAGGGTACATGCTATCGAATGGGTCTGCCCACAGGCAATAAGAAGTGCTGCTATTATTCTGTGCCATTTACAAAGAAACTGAGGTGACAGGCCAGCGTTCATGTTTTTATTTCAGATCAGATGTACCAGTCAGTCCATATGCCTCGGATTTTCACGTTCTTGTGTGATTACTACTATAGCTTGTAATTTCGTTGAGAGATTTCTGTAGTGCTCACCATTGATGTATCTGTGCACCTCACAGATATTAATGGGTTTACACTCCCAGCACCCACGTGAGGCAGGGAAATATTATCCCCATTTTACCAATAAGGAAACAGAGCACACAGTGATGAAGAGACTTATGCAAGGCCATACAAGTAGTCTGTGGCAGAACTAGGAACAGATCGCAGATCTCGTAAGTCTCACTCCTGTTCCTTAACCACAAGACCAGCCTCCAAAACAGATTCAACTTAAAAAAATACACACACACTCCTTTTGGCTACAGAAAAATTGGGCCAGTCATATTTTCTCGTGGACAATCAACTATGAGATCTGCCTTGTCCATGAATAAGTCATCAGCAATGGCTTCCTAGAGGGTTTGGATATCTCATTTAATTAAGCAAGTAAACTTCTGGATACTTATCCAAGCCTCTTAGGGGTGCAGAACTGCAAAAACAGGCTCTCCTATGGGTGAATGATCAGGTCAATTATTTTATCTAAACTAGTCAACTAGTAAACTCAGCCATTTTATATACGTATATTACAATTTGAGGTTGTTGTTTTTTTAAAACTTTCCAATTCTAGCAATATAAGAGTATGGAACTGACTAACACTGAAAACTTCTTACTATTATAGAATAGCTGGAACTATAAGATTTTTTTTTTTTAACATTTTACAAAATATTTTTTCTTAAAAAAAAAAAAAAAGACTAACTTGAAAGTAAGGCTGGTATGGAAAGATTTCCAGCCTATCCCAAAAGAAGGTATCAAGGTTATTCCCTTCCTACCACTCTGTCCCTTTTCTGGTTTCTCCTTTTCTTCCACATCAATGCTAAGCTACTGATCCTGACTTCAAGGCTCTGCATAACACTTACTCCCACCTGTGATATATCCCCTACCATTCTCTTCCCTCCACCCTAACTTGTCTTTTTACCACTCACTTTTGCTTCTTTTACTCACTTCCAACTTTATGCGCTTTTTCACTCTGCCTCGGAGACTTTGAAATGCCTGAAATCTGGTATTCTCCTCCTTTAAAAAAACCAAATGTCCTGAAAACATACCTGTTCCATGAAGCTCTACTTCAAACTGTGTGTTTGTTGTCCCATATATTGCTTTGTATTGTATGGAATTGTTCCTCTAATCTCTTTGGGGCAAAGACTCATTTTATTTGGCACATTTACACTTTATGCAGGGAAGGGTACATAAACAGCACTATATAACTGAATAACAAATACATTTTCACAGTATCTTATACCCTAAAATATTAGGATCAATTCATCCCTAGCATAAAAGGGACACAACTCCCATTAAAGGCACTGACTTACCACTGAGCTGTGAATGTGATCCATTGAAAATACATCTGCATCTACATTAATATACATACAAAAATGACATTAAAGACATTAAGTTTGCAAAGTCAAACATTCAAAAATTAGAAAATGCCAGAATTTAGATTGTCCATGCAGCCTTAAACTGTCCCTTTGTGTATATGCATTATGATACAGTCTTTAATTACATGATCACATGCTATTTTTTACACAGGAGTCCTGCTTCAGTCAGTGCATAGGATGAACCTGCTCTTGGGAAGAATCACGGCTGTGGAGTGAAGGAGGCTGTTTCTAGGATTCAGTCTCATTTGTCTAAAAATCTGAAGGTGTATAGTGAAAGAGGCAGGGCACCACATGAAGAGATATGATGCATTTGTGGTAAGATAGATGAATACCACACAGGAGAACTTAATCTATCCCTGCCTCTGACGTGGCCTTCCTGTGTGTTACTGAGCTACCCACTTAATCAATATTTTGGCAGATGGCCACTAGTTTTGTGTTCCTCATATTTTTGCTGTCCAACTTGATACACATGGGGCTTGATTTAAGTGATGAGCATACATTTCAATTCAGTTATTAATAGTGGTAGATGGTCAGTTCCTCTGGCAGTAAGACAGAATGGTATGGGGGAAATGAGCACAGTGTTGGGAGTCAGGAGATATTTAGTGTTAATCTTAGGGTATGTCTACACCCAGCCGCTAGTTCGGCGGCTGGGAATCGAAGTTCTGGGTTCGACTTATCGCGTCTTGTCTGGACGCGATAAGTCGAACCAGGAAGTGATCGCCGTCGACTGCGGTACTCCAGCTAGACGAGAGGAGTACCGCAGCGTTGACGGGGGAGCCTGCCTGCCGCGTGTGGACCGAGGTAAGTTCGAACTAAGGTACTTCGAACTTCAGCTACGTTATTCACGTAGCTGAAGTTGCGTACCTTAGTTCGAATTGGGGGGTAAGTGTAGACCAAGCCTTAGCTCTGCCTGATCCACTGAATGGCCTCATCAGTAAAAAAAAAAAAAAAAAACAACAACACACCCCTCCCAAAACCTCCTTTCTCACTGGGCAGATGTAGACATAAATTCATTAGCATTTGTGAGGCGCTTAGATACTAGCCTGATGGACACCCATGAGAAATTAATAATTCTGTATTATTTGCTTTGGATGGTGTGCAGTAAATAAGGAAGTGGCCACACATTGAGTGATGAGGATAAAAAAAATATTGAAGAACTACCTAGACATTGAATGAGACGGTGGGGAGATAGACCCTGTAGAAAAAATAGTGTATAATTAAAGACTATCATAATTCATAGGCACAAGGGGGCCATGTTAAGGTCAGATGGGCAACATAAATTCTTGCATTTTCTAACATTCATGTGCTTGACTTTGCAATCTATGTAACACTCTTTTAATATAGGGGTTTTTTTTGTAAGTAGTTTATAGGGCTTTTAAGGAAAAAGGTAAACACTAATTCTATTATGTACATGAGTAAGATTTGAATTCTAGGCCTTCAGCACTGCAACTTAGCTTGAGCTACAGACATTAGCTTGTAGCAAGAGAAAGGTGTACTCTAGCAGGGGAAAATGGACTGCTAGCACCAGGTACTGGATCCAGCATTTGGTCAGGGGGAGCTCAGACTGGCTCCCTCTTTTCCCTGCTGAAGGAGATTGTGGACTCCTGTCCCATGTAGTGCCACTTGATGGGGCTAAGGGGAGCATGACCTAGCTCTCGCCTCTTCCACTCCACACTACAGTTCCTCTGACAGCAACAAGTTGTCTGTTTTCAGGATTTTCAGTGCAGTGTCTGTGGCTGTGGAGGTGGCAGTGTCAGCATGGGCCCATTTCTTTAGAATGTTCATGTTCAATTATTATTTTGGCAAGCTACCAACATTTTTGCTGACAAAGGAAGCATGCGCTTGGACATGGCAATTGTCAACAGTTTATAACAGCTAAACATGAATGGAATTTCCTGGAACAAAGAGAAGGCACTTCTCTAGTCCAAAGGCTTTCTCCCTGCCAAATTACGAAGAACTGCTGCAAACACTGGAGGTGTAAGAGCTTCTCTAAAAAGGTCATAAGAATCTTTTATAACAGAAAGTGTTAGGCACCGTAAACATAAATGGTTGCCATCAGCTCCTCCGATAATAAATTATAATAAATGAATCACAGTATGTGTAACTAAACAATGGTTTCCTCCTTCATGAGTCATCTCTTTCTATTCTCCCCCTTACAATGAAAAGCATGAGATCTCACATAGACTGACTACATGATATTGTGTGTGATACTTGGGCTTTATACATCATCTTGAGGTGATATCATGGCCCCTCCTTCTCTCTGCCCCTCACTATGTTGGTCTCAGTCCACCAGCTTGAATTTAGCAAAATCACAATAACACTGCCCATAAGGCAGGCTAGTACACTTTCTCCCTTTGAGTGATCTGATAAACTGAGGCTAAGATGCTCTGTTTGAATCTACAAGGAAGGCAATTCCATTGTGATTTTGCTAAAGTAGTCAGGAAGCATTCAGTGGGAAACAGATTGACATCTTTTTATCCTTAGTGTCAGTAGAAAACATTGTATTTTTCTTGTCTTTTTGAACTCCCAGGAGAAGGCTTTGCCTCAAGGGAAAATATTTTTAGTACATCAGCTTGAGTGTATCTGCTGCCGCACTGAGTGCAATTCCAAGAAACATAAGTTTCTACCTACTGGGCAATGGAAAGAAAATCATTGAAAACATTTCTACAGAAATTAGAGTCTAACGAATATGTTGGATTTCTTAGATCTTCTTCCTAATAATTGCATCAACTTTTAGCCCTGGTGCCATAACTTTAGAATCCTAACAACATTAACAATCCCATTAAGTTATGAAATTATAATAGTAAAACAATTTTAAGGTCTGTCTAAAAAGACCCAGTTAGGATGTGATCATGATGTGAATTTATAACAGCAAAATAATGGAAATGCATGTCTGTGAAGGCCCAGTTATGATGCCATTAAAATGCTTCTGCCACAGAGTCTCATGATATTGAAGAATACTACATATCACTGGGGATATAGTTATTCCATCTATGCAAGCTGTGTATATAATGGATATAAATATAATGCTCACCACTTGCATTGTAGTATTGCAATCTACAGCACTTGCATTTTGCTAGGGGGCAAGTAATATCACTATGTTTTTGTGGGCCCTATAGCTATGATGACCCAAGGGGTCACAGTGTCATTGGTACATATTAGGGGAAGGTAAGGCTGCAATGGCAGGCTTAATTCTGATTTTCCTTGCTTGTGTGTGTTAATCTTTTAAAGAGGTATTACCAAATAAATATTATATAACACAGAATCTAATATTGTTACTACAAAAAGATACAGGAACATTTATTGTAATTTCCATATTTGAGGCATGAGACTACTATATAACTATCTAAGTATTAAGTGTGTTCTGTTTTCTTAACTTTACAAGCAAGGTTTCTATCTACATAATTTCTGAGGAATAAATTCATACACATTTCTGTAATGAATCTTAGTTAAGATTTGCCAGAAATCATTTTAATGTCACTGTAACAGTGTAGCCAACCTTGAGTACAGAATGAGCCACACCTGGCAGAGATCAGGATGATTGCCCTATGAAGAGCAGCAGAAGAAGGCAACGCTCAGGGATTAGAGACTGCTAAGAGTGAGCAGGCTCTAGCAAAGAGTCCTGACAGTTAGGGCTCAAACTTCAGCCAGGTAGGGCCAGAAAGTGGCCTGCCAAAGCAGGAAAGGCCCCAGGCAGGAAGTCCTGGGAGGAGAAAGAGAAGCTTTTGTTTGTGTGAACTTTTGGCTGGACTTGAAAAATGAACAAACATTCAAAATAAAGTTAATAGTGCACAACTCAAGAAAGGATGGGAATGAACAAAAAAGAGTCTATGTTTCTTGAACAGTCCAAGAGGGGGAACTGAGGCAGGCTGCCTGTAGCATGACCCTAGGCCATGCAGGGTCACACAAGAGGTGGCCAGTCCACTACAACTGGCATAGTTGGCAGGATTTGACAGAGTCATCTACTATTAAGGAAGGACGTGGCAACAGTGCAGCAATTGGAGGAAGCTGTTCATCTGATGTCTGAACAACTGCAATGGACATAGGCAGTTCTTCTGCAGGAACAGTGGCAGCTGCAGAAGGCAGAGTGGGACATGCAGTGGAAGGTACAGATGGTGGGGTTTGGGACCCAGCAGTGCTGGCAGGGAGACCACTGCCTCCTACATGAGAGTAATCTCTGTGCGTGTTTCTGATGTGGCAGAACAGGGCACAGAAGATTTGAGTGCCGGAGGGAGAAGTATGCATACTGTGGGGGGACGTATAAGAAAAAATAGAAGCATGGGAGGGTAAGGTCCCAGAGTAAGGGTCCACCCAAACATTTTAGAGCGGAGAGACAGGACACAGTAAAAGGGTATGTCCTTCCATAATGAGGTCGGTGGGAAGGGAAAATCCCTGAAGACCAAGCGAGAGAGACAAAGAGATGGGCAGTCAAGAGGGAGACAGTCTGTATGTTACAGAAATACATCAGCCCCAGCTACCAGTGGTCAGGGAAACACGTGGGGGTGATGATGGTCACAGCAACCTCTACTGTGATTGAGTGGAGGGAAGAAATAAAGCCAGAATTGGCTGCTGGGCAACATGCTCAAAATGTGGGAACCCATAGGGAATGGCAGGGTTGTATTTGGGAGAAGGCATTTGGGAGAAGGGAACGATGACTGAGGCTGTAATAAAAGTGGACCTTCCCGTCATGGCAGCACCTCCTGCCAAGATGTGAAATAGAGCCCCAGGAGAAGACGATATAGGCAGCATGACCTCTCTGGTGGAGAAGTATCAGCTGGAATTAGCTGCTATGGAAGAAGCCAGGTAGCTTGCTCTGTTGTATGAATTCAGCCATCTATCTTGGTCATCAATTAGATGTCTTCATTAATTTTAATGAAAGACTAATCTTAGCACCACACAAATAACTAATGTCTTTTGTCTCTAGCAACAAAGTATATGAGCCTTCAACTAATATAAAAGCAAAGACTGTCTTAAAGGATGCTTATTGGTACAAATTCTGCCCTCAGTTATACCCCTGCATCCCTAAAGAAGCCAGTCAGGGTGCACGGGTGTAAATGAGAACAGAATCTGATTCACTGTATTAAAACCTAGAGAGTAAACTATTGGCGTCAATGTTGAGAATTCCATCTGAAATAGGCTAAATACCTTAGTAAGACAGCTTCTGTCATTACTTACATTTTGTAGGACAGTCTAATTTTTACATGCTGAACATTTAGGAAATTCAGATAGTTCCAAAACAGTCAGGAACAAAGGGACAAGAAATAAAACAGTAGCAAAACTGAGCTAACGTGAAAATGAGAGAGTTTCAACAAAATCATGCGCTATAAAGATAAAAGAAACAAATAATTTTAACATTGTAGGGTCACAGTCTACTCATTTACGCCAGGGTAAATCCAGAATAGCTTCACTCATCAGATCACATTTTTAATATAGTTCTTCTGGATGTCTATTGCTGTAATTGAAAGCAAAATTTCAAACAACAGTAGGTCAAAGCGCATTACAGAACTTCTATTGTGCTGACGAAAGATCCACATAGCCAGTTACTGTGTGGCAAGCTAGTGGACTGTAGATTTACACCCCGCTTGCCATGCAGAAAATCCTGAAGACAAGCCCTTAGACTACAGAGAAAAAGAAAACACCCAGGACTATCTCAACAGTATTTGTGTAGCTACTTTTGTTGACTGACCGTAAAAAACAAAAAAAATTAAAAAAAATTACTGTTTTCATTAAATGCATTTCAGCCATCTAATACATTTAGTGACGTGCAAAGTCACATTTAATAGAAGAAAAAAATTATTTTTCTTAACAAGCATTAGTGTTGGCAAAATAATAAGTAGACAGACTACAAATGTAATTTGTCATACAGTAGAAATATATAGATTTGACTCACCTAGCCATCCTGATCCAGAATTGGGTATGCACATGTCTGTCTCAGCACTGGGCAACACAAATCCAACCACAAAAACCTCTACCCCATCAGCCATTAGTGCCATTCCAAGAACAAAGAAGAGGGCCCACTGAAAACGGCCATGTCCACACTCTTGTATAATCAGCTCATACTGCTGCGCTAGCTCCTCCTCATCAGCTTTCCTTTCTGTTTCCAGTTCATGACGGTCCTTATATTCATCATGGATGGGCTGCTGCAGGGCCACTATGCCATCCTTGCCTTGCCCTATGTTTGGGATTCCCTGATATTCCCCCTCGTAAATCTCATCATCTTCATCATGCCCTTCAGTTGCTTCACTTGACCCTTCATCATCATTGGCTTCTCCATCATAATTTCCTCCTTGTGTATAGTAGTCTTCATCATCTTCCTCATCCTTGAATTGTTTGTAGGATCTCTGCGTATACCCATCCTGAACTTTGTCTACCGTTTTATTCACCTTCTTTACAGTTTGTCTCTTCACCTCCTTGGCAATGTCCTTAGCCCCTTTCACTAATGAAGTCCTGTCTTTGTATGTGTCTTCCATCTTGTATTAATGTACGATGGTCCTACTGCAAATGGATCTATTGATTCTGTCTGGAATATCTATTCTGCGCTAGACGTCAATAGTGGAGATGCGAGAACATGTTCAGCTTCAACAAGATATCTGCAAAATATAAAAAGAGAATATCCTTATTTATATTTTGTTCCCTCTTAGATGCTCCTTCACACTGGTATAGTACCATATTAATAATTGTTTGGGAGCTACAGCTTTCAGTGGCTGCATTTCCACAACTATAACAAAGGGCTCCAAAGATGGTATACATACATTTTCTTTGAATGTTATTGAGAAAATGCTCTTAAGAAAATCCCTGTTTCCCTACACTATGGAATTTATTGTCTACTGGTGTCTCATCCAACATTAATTTTCAGTCTGAAAGAAAAAAATCTCTATACTAGTGCTTTAAAATAAACATTGCGTGTTTCCAATTTATGAAAAAAATGTTAGGGATGAACATCGCACCACAATGTCATTTTTTAAGAAGTTAATTTATGCTTGTGAAAAGTGAACAGATGAACAGTTATGGACACATAAGTCTATTTACAAATATCAGCTGTGCAAGCTTCCCCATATTAGCCCATCAATGTGCTTCAACTTTGATCCGGAGGAGCCACATCTAGTGATGAAAGGGTAGTCCAGTCTTCATAAAGATTCAAAGATTGGTCCAAAGTATGTTGAAATCAATGGAAAGACTTCCACTGACTTCAATAGATGTTAAATCATGCCCTCAATCCTTAGTGCCAGTTTTAAACTGTAATGATGTTGACACCTGAACTAAGGAAATGGACTGAGAACATTAGCTAATTGCACATAGGCCATGAAACATTCTGTGGTTAATGCCTTTAATCACGTTGGGTGGTATTTCCAAAGCAGCTAAGTGATTTAGTACATAAGAACGGCCATACTGGGTCAGACCAAAGGTCCATCCAGCCCATTATCCTGTCTACCGACAGTGGCCAGTACCCCAGAGGGAATGAACCTAACAGATAATGATCAAGTGATCTCTCTCCTGCCATCCATCTTCACCCTCTGACAAACAGAGGCTAGGGACACCATTCCTTACCCATCCTGGCTAATAGCCATTAATGGACTTAACCTCCATGAATTTATCTAGTTCTCTTTTAAACCATGTTATAGTCCTAGCCTTCACAACCTCCTCAGGCAAGGAGTTCCACAGGGTCTTATGTTAAGTTGATTTTAAAGTGTGCCTCCCTCCAGTTAAAATTAGCATATACTATAAACGGGAAGGGGCTAAAGAAAGTTATTTTGAAGAAGTTTTGCTTTAAGAAATATATGACTGAAAAAGTACTCAAACTGATATAAATTAAAAACTGAACCGGTCAGATTAAAAGCCAATGTTTGGTTCTTTTTTTTTAAATCAAATTCCCTTCCTTATCTCTAATACATTCAATTATTTTCCCTCATTTTTGCTGTTTGCATAAACAAGTAGTTCATGCAGTGGTTCTCATGCCTCAGCATGCAGTGCTTGGGGTACAAACAGTGCATAGGAATGTTTAAAACCAAGATAACTACTGTTTTTGTTGAAAACAATTTGATTCATTAAACCATTTACATTAATAATGGTTTAAACTCCTGCCCCCCCCCAATGTTTTACTAATTGGCCTTTTAAAAATAAAGAGTATTTTACATTTAAGGTGGAATTTTCAAAAGTGCTCAGTATCGGCTTAACTCTGCTCCTCGCACTAAAGTCAATGACAGTTTTGCAACTGAGCTCCGTGGGAGTAGATCTGAACCAATGCTGATTCCTTTTTAAAATCCACCCTTAAAGTAATGTGTTGTACTAAATATTTATCCTTAAAAGTGTAGTTCAGAAATCCATTTTTAGATTGGCAATGTTCTGGGGCATAGGCAGAATTATAAAATGCATTATGAAAGATAGGACACAGTAATTTTAATAACAGAAAAAACTGAAGTAATATAATGTGCATCTAACCTTAAAAATCAATATGTTTTAATGAAACTAAAAGAAATGTTAGGACTTCCTTCATAAATATTACCAAAAGTCACCACAGTTCTCTATATTTCTTTTTATTCCCTCAGTCTACATTAATTTTACACATTTTGAATGTTCCTCAAATCAATCAAAGGTCAGAGTACCCTTCAAATGTTTTATGCAAACCAAAGCGGTCACCAGCAGAAAAATTGAGCACTTAAAAAAATAAGAATGTAATATTTATGATGGAAAACTATAGCCTAATTTTAGACTCATATTGTTCCTCCTAAGTAGGTCTATTGGGCCAAGGCCACTGCTGTCATTAAAGTTCTTTAGCTTTGAAAGTCTCCCTCAAAAGACATTATTGGTATGGTGACCATATTCCCCTGAATATGGGATGCCTGGTATAATTACCCATATTCAAGCGAGTTCAACGATAATTAATCAAAACTATGCAGTACAAACATTCAAATTAACATCAGGTTGACAGAGCCCCTGTTAAAAAGAAATACTGCGTAGTTGGATTCTTTTTATTTACCTTCTTATCTTTAAGGCTTTAGGGTTCAAACGGGGATGGGTGACACACGCACCCCTACCCTCTCTCTCTCTCTCTCTCTCTCACACACACACACACACACACACATACACACAAACAGGGAGAGATCACACACACACTCCCATACACCTCTCTTAGGCTAGGTCTACACTGGGGGGGGGGGGATCAATTTAAGATACGCAAATTCAGCTATGCGAATAACGTAGCTGAATTCGATGTATCCGAGCCGACTTACCCCGCTGTGAGGACGGTGGCAAACCGACCGCCGCATCTCCCCCGTCGACGGCGCTTACTCCTACCTGGGCTGGTGGAGTGCGCGCATCGATTCGGGGATCGATTGTCGCGTCCCGACGAGACGTGATAATTCGATTCCCGAGAGATCCATTTCTACCCGCTGATCCAGGCTGGTAGTGAAGACAAGCCCTTACATAGGGGAGGTGACCGATGGACCTAACCCTCCCTGCCCAGTGCTCTCTGCCCTCCATGCCTGGCTGGGCCCCCAGGACAGACCCAGAGCGGGGGTGGGTGGGTGAAAGGGGCTGCTGTGGAGCCTGCAGGTTCAAGGCGTGAACAGGCTGGAAATTGCTTCCTCCCCGCCACTCCAGAGCTTAGCTGAGGAGAGGAGAGGCTCCCCCATGCCAGCGTTGTGCTGGGCTTTGGCACATGCAGAGCTCAGCTCCTCCAGGCCAGTGTCCCGGGCCGGAGGGCCTTGGGCTTTCCCAGGGCGCCAGCCCAGCCAGAGGCAGTGGGGAAGGAAGGAGCCTGCCAGCCAGGCTGTTGGTGAGCTGAGCGCTCCCGCCAGGAGCTGGTTCTCCACACAGCACTGGGAGTGGGACGCGACCTGCCGTAGGGGATATGGAGGAACAGCAGGGCGTGGACCAAGGGGCAAAGCAGGGAGAGGACAGCGAGAGGGGAAGTACATAAAAGGCAGATGGGTGGGCAGCAGAGGTGACACATAATCGGCCACCGCCTGGCACCTGCCCACACTCACCAGCCACCACAGCACGCAGCCAGTGCCGGGGGGGTGAGAGCTGAGAGCTGGCCTCATGCTGCACCTTTGCCCCGCCACCAGCCTTGCACACCCACCCCCCATTGTCGGCCACTGGAGCCGCCCCCTCCCCCGACTCACCGCTGGTGGGCGGGCAGCTGGCGAACGGAGATCTGGCCAACACTACTGATTGGTGGGAGGGGGACAGAAAATACCGGTCAATCTGCCCATTTTTAAGAAAAAGTGGGACACCTTCAGGAGGGCTTAAATACGGGACTCTCCCTTTAAAAGCGGGACAACTGGTCACCCTACGTAACATTAATTACTGTGGTGGCTGATGTCCACACTACCCTCCGTCTGTCAGTGGTGTGTCCCCTCACCAGGAGCGCTTCCACTGACTGAAGAGGGGCAGTGTTGGGGCCGAGAGCCAGGGCTCTCAGCTCCATGCAGCTCCGCACTAGGGGCCCAGCAGCCACCCGGGGCTTCTCGCCTTCCTGCTCCCAGCTGGGAGTGGGTGGAGGGGGCAGTGTCATGGAGCTTTTCGTCTCCGCGCTCCCTACCAGGAACAGGGGGAAAGCCGCTCAGAGCTTCTCTCCTCTGGCGGGAAGATCTGCGCCTGGAGTTCAATCGGCTGCTCCTGGCGGGAAGCAGGGAGTCAGGACCCTGGGGGCAGCAGGGCTCCCAGTCCCAGCAGGGAGCCAGGGTGGCAGCCCAAGCTGAGAGCCTGGGTGAGAGCAGAGACCAGGCAGCAGCCAGAGAGCCAGCTTTCTTGTCAATTTCATGGCTGGAGCCCTGAAATTGACAAGAATGACAGCCAACAGCCAATGTAAAGAACACAGTGCCTACACAGACACTGTTGCCCTAACTACACTGACATAAGCTCTATTCCTCTCATGGTGGTGTTTTTATTATGTCGGCATAGCAGAGGAGTTACATCGGCAGGAGGGGCATTTCAGTGTGTACACCTCCACTGTTTTGTCGACAAGGCTTTAGAGAGAAAATCTACTGTTTTCTTGCAAGTTGTCTCAGATATGAAAAATGACTAAGGAGAAATAGAAAAATATTATGTACTATGATATCATATTGAAATAGAATGCTTTTCAAAATTGTATTCAAGTTCTTTAACATTTTATATGTGACACAATTCACATGAGACAAAGGCCTATATCCAGAAAACTACGTGTTACTTTAAGCATGTGAGTAGTCCCTCTATACTTAAAGTTACACGTGTGCTTGTGTGTGTTGCTGGAATAGGGTCTTACATAGCAAAAAGTTTGACTACTGATCTGCATGCTCCACAAGGGGGATGTGGGGAAACCCCTGAAGCAGCAGGAGTCCCTTGGACCTTTACATGCTGCCTCCTCCTAGGGAGAGAGAAAAGAGGAGTCGTGGAACAATGGATCCTCCAGTCTCATCCCCAGCCCACCTTTATTTATTTGTGCCTATGGGGCCCCTGCAGAGCTCACATCCACTGGAATGCTACCCTCCCCTTCACAGAGGAACTATGCTGGTATTGCTGTTAAAGGAGCCTCTGCAGTCACAGGGGTGGTATTTGCTTCAGAGGGCAGGTAAATCCAATTAAAGGATAAATACATGAATTTAAGGAAGAGGAGGTACCAATGTTTCTAAGTCACCACACCTCATGTCCAAAGGTGGGATCTGAATAGTATTCTACCTAGTTGTAAATCAAAGATAGACATGTCATGTGTAAGCCTAATTTATATTATTTGCCTTGTACAGTAATGATTGCTGAGAAAATTATAGCTTTTCCTTTCAGGGAAACCACTGGAAGTCAGAAGCAGAAAAGGATTTCAAATAAATACAGAAATCAGATTGAAGGGTATTTAAAAAGCCTTCTGTCAGGGTTTTATAACATCAGATTGAAACTTAGAATACACATCCCAAACTAAGAGAATTAACTTTCATCCAAAAATGGATGGGAAAAAAAATCCATATTTCTGAAGCTACGCATTTTTTAAAAATTGGGATTCCAATAATTCAAATGGTTTGGGTAGGTGGATATGCTACAACCCAGACTACTTTTGCCTTTTTAAACAATAAAGCAGCCACTACACTGAATTTTCCAAATGAAATACTGCACACACATGCCACAGTTCACTTGTTTTTGATTATTCGGTATGATTGCACATAATTGGATCTGTATATTCTACACCAATATACATCATAATTATGTCTTCATAAAAATTCACATACTCTGTTGCTCTCCTCACAATTACATGCCATATCAAGATAACAGCTGATGAAATTACAGTAATTACAGTAAAAATAATAATCCAACATACATTATTTTTAAAAACAAGGAAATATCCATAATGAAGATCATATTGTGGCAGCATGGTATGCAATAGCACTCTAGGGAGAGGGAAGCTGGGGTAATATGTTGGCTTACTAGGTTTTGAGACATGCTTGTAATGAATAAATTCATCTATATTACATAGCTGCAAGAAGGGGAATATCTGAGTGTTTGATTATTCCTTCTGAAACCCTATACGCTGTTATATCCAAAACTCAGTTTTATAAAACAACAACTCAGGGCCCAATTCTCATTTACAAATCCACCTGGCAAGAGACAGGGAACCTAGTTCTCTGCTGGCACACTGTTTACACAGTGTAACTCCACTGACTTCAACCGATTTACTTCTCAGTTACACTGGTGTACTAAAGAGGAGAATCAGGATCAGTAGTTTTTATCTGGAAACTGCACTTAGTATAAATAAACAAACAAATAAATAAGTAACCCAGCAACGTTATAACTTAGAAATAAAGCATACAAGAGACAGGAAATGCTAAAGTGAACCGATGTTCAAGAAAATAATCTAGAAACCTTCTCTGGGCCTGTGTCTTTTATTAATAAATATTTAACAATATGAAGAGTACTACATTAAAGTTGAATGCTATATTTAACAAGGGAAGCAGAAATAGAAAATGCTACGTGTGCAACTTTGTGGAGTTGCTAGACTGATCACCCTTCACACTTATTGTGTAAAATATAGCCAATTGCTTGACTATACTTATGGTTCAGTATTAAAAATGTTCAAGAGACCAAATAACCAAGCTTAGCCAATTTATTGTCTAAAGACAAAGCAATACAATACAGAAAGGAAAGTGTTACTGCATTACCAATCCATGTAGGACAGGGGTGGGCAAACTTTTTGGCCCAAGGGCCACATCGGGGTTGCAAAACTGTATGGAGGACCGGGTAGGGAAGGCTGTGCCTCCCCAAACAGCCTGGCCCCTGCCCCCATCCACCCCCTGACTGCCCCCCTCAGAATCTCTGACCCATCCACACACCCCCGCTCCTTGTCCCCTGACCACCCCCTCCCGGGACCACCGCCCCTAACCACCCTCCAGGACCCCACCCCCTATCCAACTCCCCCACTCCCTGTCCCCGACTGCCCCGCCCAGAACCTCCGCCCCATCCGCGCTGCCTGGCAGGAGCGGCAGGCCAGAGCACTGGCGGCACGGCGCACTGAGGCTGCGGGGGAGGGAGAACAGCGGGGGAGGGGCTGGGGGCTAGCCTCTCCGGCCGGGAGCTCAGGGGTCGGGCAGGACAGTCCCGCGGGCCGTAGTTTGCCCACCTCTGATCTAGGAAGTAGTTTTTTTCACAGCATTCAGTTCCCCTTCTATACTCCAAATTAGCCCTATTTATCATGTTTGTTTATGAGCTAAAATCACTCTGTAGGTCACCCAAGACTAATATTCACCAATCAGATTTCTACTTTGTTTTTCGTGTGTCCGGGGGTACCTTATCTTTTGCTGCTGATACTACATCCCAAATCTTAGGGGCTTTGAAGGCACTCCCTATCTGTACCAAGACATAGAACAAATATATCTTGCCTTTAACAGGTTTCGTATTTGCCATTGCCAAAGCTGACTTCAGCTTTGCAAAGTATTGTGGGGTACTTCGGCCAGGTCTACACTTACCGGGAATTGATGCTGCTGCAATTGATGCAGTGGGGGTAGATTTAGCAGGTCTAGTGAAGACCCACTAAATCGACCACAGAGCACTCTCTAGTCAACTCCGGTACACCACCAGAACGAGAGGAGTAAGATAAGTCGACGGAAAGCGTCTCCCATCAACGCAGCTCAGTGTAGACACCTAAGCCATGTCAACTCTAGCTACGTTATTCACGTAGCTGGAGTAGTGTAAACTTGGGTCGACTTACCCCAGCAGTGTAGACAAGGCCTTAGTGTAGGTGAACAGAACTGTAGGAAGAGCATAATACAAGACAGTTAGCATAACTACCCAACATTCATATTTAATATATACAATGTTAATACCATGGACAAAATACCAATAATGTGGTGTGTGTGTGAGAGAGAGAGAGAGTGGGTGTGATTAGAACATGTGTTGGCTAATACACTGCATTAGATTTTTTTCATATAATTTCAGATTATTTTGTTTGTTTGTTTAAAAGAAAAGAGAACAAGAGGAAGAGGGGAAACCACAGCACTGATTATAGCTTTCTCAATGCACCCTTAACTGATGCACTCTAAGCTGAAGTAGGCATGCCGTTAATTCAGGTGTCTTTCCTTGTACATGTCCAAACTTCTAAACACTGTAGACAAGGGTGCTGAAAAAAAACAAGAAGTGTTCTAACACATGTGCCCAAACCTAGATCTATTAATCAATGACCCAAACTTCCCCACTAACATCAAGGAATATGGATTTAGGGTTCTTCTTTGGGCCAATATCTACTATTAAGAAAGGGCAGTGTCCTCCAGTTATTTTTAAATATATCTATGGTATAGATATGAACTTTCAGTATTGCCAGCAACATAAATTACTGTATACCAGTAACCCTTAAAAACTGACCAATTGCCTTAGATAACTAAATAACATTACTTCACTCTTCCCTACAGTAAGAATAGTGAATATTACAAATACTGAGGTAACTACAACTATAAAGTCAAGGTTTTAGTGGCTAGACTTTAAGAGCAACCACTGTATGTGGCCCTGTACAATAGACATGCTGTGATAAATGAAGTGGGGAGGTGGTAGCTCCCTTTTATGGACACCCAGCCAGCCAGTTAGCTATAAAGTCCCTCTTGGTGGCTGTTCTCTGCTTGCTTTACCTGTAAAGGGTTAAATAGTCTCCCTGGCTAGGTAAAGGAAAGGGAGTGGGCACCTGACCAAAAGAGCCAATGGGAGGGCTAGAACTTTTTAAAATTCGGAAAAAAAACTTCCCTTTGTCTGGTGTGGTTGTTCTCCAGGAAAGAAGGGAACAGGGTGCAGTTATGCTGTAAAAAGCTTTAAAAACCAGTTATGAAAAAGCATCAAATCATACCTCAACCCTACTTATCTGAAACCCCAAATATGTAAGTAATCAGGGAATGTCTAGGAAGACACGATTAGGGTTATTTCTTTTATTTCTTATTGGCTTGTGGACTCCTCTGTGCTAACCCCAGATGCTTTTGTTTTGCTTGTAACCTTTAAGCTGAACCTCAAGAGAACTATCTTGATGCTTAATTTTTATAATTGTTTCTTTTAAGATCTAGCAAAAAGCCTAAGTTCCAAATGTATTTCCTATCTTTTTGGGTTTAATAACATTTACCTTTTTTAAGAACAGGATTGGATTTTTGTGTCCCTAAGAGGTTTGTGCATGTTGTTTAATTAGCTGGTGGCAACAGCTGATTTCCTTTGTTTTTCTCTCAGCTCTTCCCGGGAAGGGGTGGTGGTGAAAGGGCTTGAGGGTACCCCACAGGAAGGAATCCCCAAGTGTTCCTTCCTGGGTTCTCAAAAGGGGGCATTTTTTTTGCACTTGGGTGGTGGCAGCATCTACCCATCCAAGGTCAGAGAGAACCTGTAACCTTGGGAGTTTAATACCAGCCTGGAGTAGCCAGTACACCTCTATCTCGATATAACGCTGTCCTCAGGAGCCAAAAAATCTTACCGCGTTATAGATGAAACTGCGTTATATTGAACTTGCTTTGATCCACCGGAGTGCACAGCACTCCCCCCCCCCCCCCCCCGGAGCACTGCTTTACCACGTTATATCCGAATTCATGTTATATCGGGTCGCGTTATATTGAGGTAGAGGTGTATTAATTTTTAAAATCCTTGTAGGCCCCCACCTTCTGCACTTGAAGTGCCAGAGTGAGGAATCAGCCTTGACACATGCATTTTTCCTTTTTTCTGAAATCAAGACCATTTCTTGTCTAGGAAACAATAACTGACAATAGAAATATGGCATGTTCACAATTAAATACCCCATACACCTTTTGTAAAGTAGACAGAGAATAAAATATACAAAAAATTACATTTACTGTTAAGAGTTATTTAAATCTCTGATACAAGTCACGATGGAGCCCAATCTCTATCATCTCCAAATTCGCCCCATTGTAATTAAGTATTGGAGGTTTCATCCCAAATGATCCATTTAATTGCTTTTGTAGGTTTTACCATCAGTGTTATTACAATCTAGTTTTGCTGAAGAGTTACTTCTTTTCTTTTTTACATGGGTGTGTGTACATGCAAGAAACAATTCAAGAATATTTGGTGCCCATTAACCGAGGTGACTTAGACCTGGGTGACTGATACTACAGCAAGTTTCAGGCAGGACTTTTAAAAGCTTCCCCTACATAGTTTTGCCAATCCACCTCAATCCTGAGCTAGGCCACCCTTCTTACTCCTGTTGAATGCCTTGAGTGAGCATTTACAGGTGCTCTCTTGAGTAAAGAATACTAAATTGCATCAAATGGTGCAGTGGTTTTGTGATGCAGACAAATATCCCACAAGGAATATTGTAAGCCTAAACTGGATGCAAAAAACAAGTGAAAAATATTGAACTAATTTACTGTACCAGCCAGTTTGTCCAATTGTAAAAGAAAGCATTACATGAATGTAAGCAGAGTTGGAATTATTTTTCTAAAGTATTTTTCTTTAACTAAAATATTTTTGACTAACTCATTTCCCACCATATTTTTCAAATGGTTATTGGTAAACAAAAAGCCTGTTTCCTCCTGGAAAAAGAGCTAGCTCCAGTCTCATACTTTCCTCTCTTTAAAATTCATTGTGTGTCCATCAGAGGTATCCAGATCCAATATGTACTGTCATTTTCAGCTGTCAGCATCAAAGTGAAAACAACTGTACTGCATTTAAATACAGAACAGAGAGGAACTGGCACAAAGCTCTGTTCTGATCGCTTGAACTCTGTCAGTCAATAAAAAAATCCTGTCAGTGCTGTTTTATTTTTGTACATTTTCTAGCACACACCATCTTTTTACTATCTGCCATGATTCTGTTCCTTGTCTCCTGCAAAGATGGAGGGAAACAGCCTTCTGTGAGACCCATACCTTGGCACAGGCAGGTCACCTGGCAGGAGTTGGTGTGAAGTGCTCAATGGGGGGAGAAGAAAGTGAAGGAACTCCCTTAAGAAAGGAGGGGATATGGTCCAAAAATAAGGAAGGAAAAGCCTGGATTAGATAACAGGAAAAAAAACAACCTTAAGTGTTGTAATAACTAGACATTGAAATTGAGTTCTAAGAGCAGTGGGCAAGGCACCCTGTCCTGAGGTATCAAAAATTCATTAAATAAGACGTTGGAAATTATATAGAGAGTAAGTCCTGCAAAATACAGCAGAATCAGACAGGATGACTTGAGTGGTCTTTTCTTACTTTCAAAACATCTATAATGCTCAAGTACTATGGAGATGGGAGCTGTATATGTACCTAGACAGACAGATGCCACAGCACATGTCAGATCAGAGAGCTGAGATCAGTGAGCATATGTTAAGGTCAGAGAAGGCCTTGCAGAGCAGGTTGTGCAAGACCTTGGAATTAATAGTAAAGGCTTTCTATATATCAGAAGAAATACAGGTGTTTAGCTCCTGCTGGAAAAATACACTCTGTGGAGGAGAGAGAGAGAGCGAGCACATACAATATCCCTTTTCTGGTGGTATGCATCATCTTTGTGATTAGAGAATGACAACTCCAAGACTGTTCTCAGTCCTAAACTAATATAGTCTGCCAGCTCTCACATGCTCTTTGCTGCTGGTATATGTCCTTATCTTCTTGGGGAATCAGCTACTTGCTGCCAATAAACCTTGATAAGAGAGCAGGAGCTTTGGCACAATGTTATGTATAAATGCTGGCAGCAGCTAGAGAACATCTAGTTGCCTGAAAAATAGTTTTAACTCCCTGGTATTTTTAACCCCTTGCTTTCCAGGCTCTGAGCAAGGCTGTGCCACCCATCCACAGCATTCCTCTTTTTTTTTTTTTTTTTAAATTGTAACACTTTTTACTTTTCATTGTTTGCGACATGCTATAAACAGGTTGAAAATAAAAACCCTTCCCAGTTCACTCTCTCCATTTTCAAACACTTCATTTTGCACTTTTAGTGCTGCAGCAGCAAAACTAGCTGCCTTTAGTTATATCTCTGTGTACCACAAGCTTGACATAAGGGATGATGCTAGCTCTGAGAATCCAGCATGACTCCACACTAACCCTTTCTACCTTGAATGAAATCAGTTCTTGTTGCCTTCGCTGGGCAAAAAAATAACAGAGCCTTTACTAGGCTCTCAGTAGTGCTACAGATCTTTATGACTTAAAGCCTGCTTCCTCATTGGTATTCATCCAGTATCCCATGCAAATAGTCTTTCACAAATTAATATATCAATAAAAAGAACACTACTAACATCATTCAAAGCCCCTCTGGTGAGAGACTGTCTCACTGGCGGGAGGGGAGGAGGAACTGAACGGGGCCACCAAGTCTACCCCATTGGAGAGAAGAAGTCACATGGTGTGTCATAGGCAGAAAGGAGCAGTGTGTGCATCAATGAGTCTGCATAAGAGAGATGAAATAAATGCTTCAGTAGAAACAGGTAATGAGTAAAAGCAGCTCCTGGGATTTGAGGGGGAAGAAGCTGTCAGTACAAGGAAGGTGCATCAGAGCTTGGTGGCATAAGCCAGTTCATGTGTAGCTTGTTATTTAACTGGTCTAGAAAGCAGTTAGTGGAGCTCTGCAGGCAGTGCACACTCTGTATTTTACTCTGATTGTGTTCCAAAGAGGTTTTTTTGTTTTTTAAACATCTCATTGAACTGTTGACCTAAAACATGGAGATGTAAACTGAGGAGACTATTCCCACTGACTTAAAATCAACATTTAGGTAGGTAACATTTAAAGTCGATGCACGTTAACAGAACTCCTTTAAATAGATGCTGCTTGCCTGTCTTATTTAGCTGCAGCTGAAATTAGATTTTTGAGAGGGTAACAAGAAGTATTGCTAGATTTATCTTCCTGAATGATAGCAGAGCCTATGCCTCCTCTTCCAGTTAGTATCATGCTGTATCCTATCATGAGACAGCAAGATTCATGTCTGGCTATGTTTGCTGCCTCCAGACACACAACTCATACTTCACCTTCACAAGAGAATTTTCTTCACTATGAATCTGCAATGGCCATATAAGAAGGAGTCACATTAATTTAACTCTGCACAGTCCAGCCAGAGGCAAGCAGCATATCAGCAGGGAGAAAGTGTCATTTACAACTGATTATTCAGAAGGGATTAAAGAATGAATAGGTTCCTATGCGGCTTTCATTGAGGAATGAAAGTATCTCACGTTTTGAATATTGAGAAAATTAGATGAAATATTCTGTCAAAGGGAGAGAAGAAAACACCCGATTTCAAACAGCCGCAGAGCAGAAATGCTATTAGTCTGATCCTAAGATGGCAATCTAGTATGGTGTTATTCACAAACTGCCCGTGGCTTGAACTATTATCATATTTTACAACAAAGAAACTGAGGCTCAGAAAGATTGAGGCCACTATTTTGAATTTGGATGCCTTCAGAGACTGATTTCTAGAAATGCTGAGCACTCCCAGCTCCAACTGAAGTCACCAGGGAGCTGTGGATGCTCAGCATCTCTGAAAATCAGATCAGTTATTTAAGTGCTTAAGTACATGTGTAAGTGTCGAATTATAAGCATCCAACTTTGAAAAATTTGGCATAAGTGATTTGCCTGGGAGAGTTTTCTGGTCTATTGGACTGGGCATGTACTGAGACCTAAATTCTAATCCTGATCTGACACTGATCTACAGAAGTCACTCTCTCTGTGCCTCAGTTCTCCCATTGTAAATTAGGGACAATGATATTTACCTACAACAGTCACCATTAGAAAACACTGTGGTTTCTCAGATAGCACTGGCGCTGAATATTTTCTTTTTAATGGAGACCACTCTATCCTAAAAGGCACATTATTAGCATAAAAGTGAAAAGCATCAAGGCCAGTCAGACAGAGAACTTGGAAATCCTGCACTCTGAGCAGGGCTGGCTCTACCATTTTTGCTGCCCCCCCCCCAAAAAAAGCCGCCCGGACTGTGCCGCCCCAAGAATGGATGGAATGCCACCCCTTAGCATGTGCCTGGAGCTGGCCCTGACTCTGAGCATTGTACTTAATCCTTTAAAACCAGGGGTGCTCAACCTTTTTCTTTCTGAGCCTCTCCCCCCCCCCCAACATGCCATAAAAACTCCACGGCCCACTTGTGACACAACAACTGTTTTTCTGCATTTAAAAGCAAGGGCCAGCATTGAGGGGTAGCAAGCATAGCAATTCCCTGGGCCGCCATGCCTCAAGGGGTCCTGAAAGCTAAGTTGCTTAGACTCATAGACTCATAGACTTTAAGGTCAGAAGGGACCATTATGATCATGTAGTCTGACCTCCCACATGATGCAGGCCACAAAGTCTGACCCACCCACTCCTGGAATAATTCTCTCCCTTGACTCAGCTGTTGAAGTCCCCAAATCATGATTTAAAGACTTCAAGTCGCAGAGAATCCTCCAGCAAGCGAACCCTGCCCCATGCTGCGGAGGAAGGCGAAAAACCTCCAGGGCCTCTGCCAATCTACCCTGGAGGAAAATTCCTTCCCGACCCCAAATATGGCGATCAGCAGAATCCCGAGCATGCGGGCAAGATTCTCCAGCCAGACCCACATTGACCACTGATACTAATTACCAGCGATGGCACGTTATTGACTTATTGACTAAAATCACGTTATCCCATCAAACCATCCCGTCCATAAACTTATCAAGCTTAATCTTAAAGCCAGAGAGGTCTTTCGCCCCCACCGTTTCCCTCCGAAGGCTATTCCAGAACTTCACCCCTCTAACGGTTAGAAACCGTCACCTAATTTCAAGCCTAAACTTCCTGACGGCCAGTTTATATCCATCTGTTCTCGTGTCCACATTAGTACTGAGCTGAAATAATTCCTCTCCCTCCCTGGTATTTATCCCTCTGATATATTTAAAGAGAGCAATCATATCCCCCCTCAGCCTCCTTTTGGTTAGGGTAAACAAACCGAGCTCCTCGAGTCTCCTTTCATACGACAGGTTTTCCATTCCTCTGATCATCCTAGTGGCCCTTCTCTGTACCCGTTCCAGTTTGAGTTCATCCTTTTTAAACATGGGAGACCAGAACTGTAGACAGTACTCCAAATGAGGTCTCACCAGCGCCTTGTATAACGGAAGCAGCACCTCCTTATCCCTACTAGAAATACCTCGCCTAATGCATCCCAAGACCGCATTAGCTTTTTTCACGGCCACGTCACATTGCCGACTCATAGTCATCCTGCGATCAACCAGGACTCCGAGGTCCTTCTCCTCCTCCGTCACTTCCAACCGATGCGTCCCCAGCTTATAACTAAAATTCTTGTTAGTCATCACCTTACACTTCTCACTATTAAATTTCATCCTATTACTATTACTCCAGTTTACCAGGTCATCCAAGTCTCCCTGCAGGATATCCCGATCCTTCTCCGAATTGGCAATACCTTCCAACTTTGTGTCATCTGCAAACTTTATCAGCCCACTTCTACATTCGGTTCCGAGGTCAGTAATAAATAGATTAAATAAAATCGGACCCAAAACCGAACCTTGAGGAACTCCACTGGTAACCTCCCTCCAACCTGACAGTTCCCCTTTCAGTACTACCCGCTGCAGTCTCCCCTTTAACCAGTTCTTTATCCACCTCTGGATTTTCATATCGATCCCCATCTTCTCCAATTTAACCAATAATTCCTCATGCGGTACTGTATCAAACGCTTTACTGAAATCGAGGTATATTAGATCCACCGCATTTCCTTTATCTAAAAAATCTGTTACTTTCTCAAAGAAGGAGATCAGGTTGGTTTGGCACAATCTGCTTTTCGTAAAACCATGTTGTAGTTTGTCCCAATTGCCATTGACCTCAAGGTCCTTAACCACTTTCTCCTTCAAAATTTTTTCCAAGACCTTGCATATTACAGATGTTAAACTGACAGGCCTGTAGTTACCCGGGTCACTTTTTTCCCCCTTCTTGAAAATAGGAACCACATTAGCTATTCTCCAGTCCAACGGTACCACCCCCGAGTTTACAGATTCATTAAAAATTATCGCTAACGGGCTTGCAATTTCTCGCGCCAGTTCCTTTAATATTCTCGGATGAAGATCATCCGGTCCGCCCGATTTAGTCCCGTTAAGCTGTTCGAGTTTGGTTTCTACCTCGGATACTGTAATGTCAACCCCCCCTCCTTTATTCCCCTCCGTTACGCTGCCTCTATTCCTAAACCCTTCATTAGCTTCATTAAAGACCGATGCAAAATATTCCTTTAGATATTGTGCCATGCCTAGATTATCCTTAATCTCCACTCCATCTACAGTCTTCAGCGGTCCCACTTCTTCTTGCTTTGGCTTCAGCCCCGGGTGGCAGGGCTTGGAGCCCTGGGCTTCAGCCCAGGTGGTGGGGCTTAAGCTTTCTGCCATGGGCCCAAGCAAGTCTAATGCTGGCCCTATATGGTGGACCTCCCTGAAACAGCAGCCCCCTAGTGGGCCCCAGACCCCTGTTTGAGAACCACTGCTTTAAACCATGCTGCCTCAGGGGTATCCTTCTTTCACTCCTTCAAACAACCAGTTAATGAAACATTTATTGCACAACCTGCTTCAGTTTTACAAATGCAAAAGAAAAATCAGCAGATTTTATTAAAGAAAAACATCCAGTGCTTCTTAGTGCACAGATAAAAGAGCAGATCAGTCCACTCCATCTCTCTCTTCACAACATTATGAGTGGGGGGAAAAGATAAGAAATCAATTTTAGCTAGATTTTTTTGTTTTGTTTTCTTAACTATTTCAGACAAAAGAAAATGATCACAATATGGGACATCTCAATGATGTCATTTTGTGAGTAATTACCTTTTATGAAAGAAAATGGAAGTATAACAAGAGAAGTGTGAATATGACAGTGTATATATACTACTCTTTCACAGGATAACTTGGTCCCAAGTAAGAGGCTTCAGAGTTCAGATTGCAGATAATGGGAGGGGGAATGAGGGGAAGCTTCAGTGGAATTTAGGGGAGAGGTAGCAAGAGGGGGAAACAAAGAGGGCAGATAACGGACTAGAGCTCTGATCAGGAAGACTGACCATTTCCACATCTAAGTAATGGAAACTAGTCTTTCCCCCCATATCAAGTTTGTATAAAAGTGAATATGCTAAAATGCATTTCACCTGACTACCTCTGTCCAATTTGTAGGTTATTCTCACCCTACATGTAGCTCTGTATGTTTGCTACCTGTAGGAGTAAACAAAACAAAAACACAGGACAGCAGTAGGCCAGGTTACTCACTAATAAATAGAGTCAAATGCTATCAATGTCACACATCCATGGTTCATTAGAAATCATGTGACAATAAAGGCATTGATAATACCAGATGTTCTTGCACACAAAAGGTAGGGTGATTGTAAGAGGTCAAGACATGGAGATTCAATGATCAGGGAAGGGAGCTATAAGCAAGTGTGATGGTAAGAGTGTTTATATAGCAGTATAATGAAAATCATTTGATAAGAGGACAGATTAGAAGTGCCTTGACAATAGTTATCCTCAATATTTTCTGAACATATATGTGAAAAATGTGTAAAAACTATATATGGTGAACCTTTTCCCAGAAATGTTGCTTCTGTATGCTTAATGATAATGCACAGTTTGAAGGCTCTGTATAATTTTATTGAAATGTAAACATACGAGTCCTTTTTTCCTTAAGAAATAATTAGGGTTGGTGACCTACCTTACAACAGCTCAGTATTGCATGTAGAACTTTCTTGCCATTTAAAAAAAAACGTAACATGCTGCACAACATTGCCTTAAAGATTGAAGCAGATTGTTCATGTTCACATTATAAATGAGGGAGATAGTTTTGTTTGCTTCTGAAAGAGCAGGTACATCTGAGATGGACAAGAGGGGACTTTAATGAGGAGTTTATTGTATTTTAACACTAACCTAAAAGGCTAAATTCTCCTCAAGCATCTATTTAACAAGAACAAACAAGACAGCTTCATCCCTGTTGTGAACAAATTAAATTGGATTCTTATCCACCCCAGTTTTCTTCTGCTTTCTTAATTGCCAAACATAGGGTGCTTTATAAATGATTCAGTTCAAAATTCTATATCAAGTATATGCCAGATGATATCGTTTCCATTTCATTCTGTTTCCTGAAGGGCTTTCCTAATACTGTATTCTCAGCACGCTAGCCAGCTACTATATCAGGATGCACTACTGTTACTGCAACTTGCTGGTTTGTTATTCAGATATCAAAAATATTGTAAATCCCACAAAAATACCCCAACTGTGAGAAAAAAATCCCAACATCCTGGATACAAAATGCTAATTAAATAGTTCATGAGATGAAAATCACAGTGAAAGACAGATGATAACAAAACTGAATGTGACTTGTATATTTAGAAAAGTACATTCAAAAGGGAAAGCATGTTGTCATCTTCAGAGTTCATTCTAAAACCTGTGTGTTGTCTGCATTTTCAGGAAAGTGTCTGCATGTTCTATTGAACTGACATTAGAAAATACCATTTATAAATTATCAAAAGTTACACATCTACAGCCAAATGTCTACACCAACTATACGCTCCGAAACTATCAAGAAAATATGTTGTTACACAGACGTTATTAGTATTAACTCATGATGTAATATATCCTAATAAACTTCATACCATCCCTCGTTGGAAATGTCCATGAATGAAAAAAATAAAAAGGAACTAAGAAAGAAGAATGCATGCTGATAAATCATCACAGGACAGATGATTAATCTGATTGTTTTTACTTAAATAAATTACAGGGTACTGATCTTTGTACTACCCAGTAATTAATGTCTTTCTTCTTCAAAATGTAATCATTTCTGGAGGCAAATATACAGAAGGCGGTGGAGGAGATAAAGGGAAATTGTAGAGGTTTTTTCCCCCCAAAACTTTGAAACTGAGAGCTGGGTTATTTCTTGCTAAAATAGTGTCAATCTGTCCTGCAGTGACTCAAGAGCATGAGTACCAACCAGGATACAAACCCCAAACTGTCTCGGAGTTCTATACTTAGACTTCACCAACCAATCATCACGTGTGAACTCCTCAGGCACTATAACAGCTTTTACATGGAATCACAGACAGTCCCTTTGGGTACTCCAATCTGTCTTACCACCTAGGTACGCTTACCTTTGTGATAGACAGATACTCTTACACCAAGGATCACAGAAATATTCAGGTTACTCCCAGTCCCAAAGGATCAGTCATTTACCCCGGTCAACTGCAGCTTAGATCTCACACTAAAGACAATACTTGTAGCCAATCCTACATTAAACTATCTAAAGATTCGTTAAACGGGAAAAGGAAATGAGAGTTATTCATAAGGTTAAAGCAGGTAAAAATGTATACACACAAATGAGTTCCAATCTTAAGTTTCAAAAAGTAATCAAAGCTTCTATAATAAGCAAGCTCTATATGTCCTCTGGGCTAACAGAGGCTAAGCACTGGGATCTTTTGCTTAGGCCTAGTAGTTCTTCACACACACACACACACACACACACACACACACACACACACACACACACACACACACACACACACACACACACACACACACAGTTCAAGCAACATAAAGATCCAGATCCTCCTTATTACAGGCTTTTATTTCCTTCTCCTCTTCTGCTTAGAGCTGCAAACTCATCTGATGGGAGGAATTCACCTGTAACTCTCATCTTCATGTGGGGGGAGGTGGAGAAGAGTAATCAGCAAAGGCTTTGGTCCCTTTTAATGTTCCACTATAGTTTGTCTGGCATCGAGAGGCCTTCCTTGTCGGGCAGGACATAACCCCTTCTATTGGAGACCAGCATTTCACGTTAGTTAATGTTTCTCTCCTGTCTGGTGATTTACAGTTACAAAGGCTCACAGTACAAATGCTCAAATATTACCTTTCAATATGGTACACGGAGGTTATGAGTGAGATTAATGCATGCAGCAACTCACAAGCATTCAATAAAGTCTAAACACTGAACACATGCTTATAATTTTAATACCTATTGTAACAATACTAACACAGAGGTGAGCCAGACTGGTTCCAGCTATATATCTGTCAATGTTCAGAGGAGACATGGGGCTCTTGGCTTGAGTTGGCATCTAGTCTGCCAGCATCACAACATTAATACAAAACATCTTGATTCACACAAAGCAGTTTAAGGTAACAGAGTGAAGGTAAGAGCCCATGAAAACAAGAACATCCTGTGTTAATGGTGCTGATCGCTATAACTCACCCCTTTACCCTAAAAACTGCAGCTCACATGGTACTCAATATCATCCAATGCCTTGCCTTAATAGAGGGCTACTTCACAGCACTGCTCAAAAAGCAGTTTGAACACTATTTATTTGAAAGTCCTACCACTCATCTAATGAAACTTTAACAATTTTAGATGGAAAAAATTATGGTGGAGTCTGACTCCTTGAATACGCACTCTTAGCTTAAAAAGCTATCAAACTATAAATATTTTAAACCATCCAAAAATCCAATTATTGAAAATCCAGATCCACCTCTTCGATAATTGTGCTGGTGTGTGGATATAATGCAGCTATTATTTACAGTCATTTCAGTTTGTACCAGAAAACCACTTTTTTAAAATGTCGTACATCTGTTTTCTACCCTAAGTCAAAGACCCCCTATGTAGATTCTTACAAAGATAGATAAATCCAGTCTTTCAGCCATGTTATAAATGTGTTATTCACTGCAAACCTGTTTACTATGATCCTAAACAGATTAAACAGAACTCAGTTATACAGCAAGTTGCACTGTAGAAAGCTGTCACGTTCTGGGGTGCAATCCAGACCAGTGAAGAGTTGTGTCATCTCTTATCCTATAACCCCAAGTGTCTCGCAATGGCTCGGGTCAGCAACAAGAATGCACTCTGTCTATGTATTGGGCAGCCCTGGTCCAATGCTTTGGTTCCTGGAGCCTGCCTGTAATACCACAGACTTCCACTGGCCTCCACCAGCCTTGGTTACCAACCAGTAAAGTGACTCCACACACCCAAGTTTTCCCCAAAACATGTGTTCTGAAATGTCCAGCCCGTCGTAGAACAATCAGAGGAATATTAAGGTTTGTTGCCCCTTTAAGAAGTTAATATTCAACAGTTTGTTACTTTAACTGGTGTTCCCAAACAGTTCAGTTTAAACACAGCACTGGATTGGTTTAGACTGAAAATAAAACACATATATTTAACTACAAAGAGATAGGTTTTAAGTGAGTACAAGTATAAGGATTAAAGTAAGAAATGGTTACAAGAGAAATAGAGAAAATATTTTCTAGAAATTAAAACTTAACAAAAAAGCTAGACTTGGTCCAAGGTAAAATCCTCATCACATGTTGCCATCAAGATGGCTGACCAAAATCCTGGGTCAGGATCTATCCCCCAAAGTCAAAAGGCTGGTACCTCTGTCTTCTTAGGTGAAAGGCTGATAACTTAGGGTTTCTTGGCCCCTCTCTTTTATAGTCCGATGAATCTTTGAAATGGATTCTTCTGAAGAATCATTCCAGATCAATGTCTATTTCCAGCTGAGAGGTAGGCAACATGGAGTCTGTCTTGAAGGAAGTGTCCTGCTGCTTCCTCCCTTGCTGGAGCTGTGTCTTCTAAAATGCAAATTTTTCAGTTCTTGCCCCTCTGGAGCAACTGAATGACCATTAGACATGCAACTGTCAATCTCCTCCGCCACTGTCATAGTGTGGGGTTTGCCTCTACCCCTTGTTAGCTTGATGGGTCTGTTTACACAATATGTGCATACATTCCCACTGTCTTTCAAAGTATTTTGGAAGTAATGCCCCAGGTGAGGAGACCACATTCCTTGGGTGGGGTAATCCTCAGGTGGGGTAAATTGGCTAACACACCTTAAGAATTAGAATTTCAGTTTATTTCCACAACTTTACACCAGTTGCTTGCACGTATGTTACATGATGATATTAATAACCTGTGAGTCATGAGCTTTTCATTGACACTTTGTACAACACTTATCAGATATATTTATGATATTAAAGAAATGAGGTGCACTGGAAATGGGTAAGCCAGTAGCAGTTCATTACCAGATATCTGGGTGCCTTTTGCCCTCTGTCCTTGGGCTGTTCTTAATATCACAAAAGCACATTTAGCTTTTCAATAAGTCAAAGAAAGCACAGAGGCTAAATGAAGTATAGTAAATAATAAATCAAAGTGGCTGCAGATGCACAGCTTCCATTAAATCACAAACTCAATATTTTAACAGTTTAAATTATACATTCCTACCTGGTTCACTAAATTCCATAAGCCATCATTTTGTAGATTTTTGTCTCCTGTTAGGTTACGTCTAGACTGCAGCTGGCAGCATGCTTCCCAGCTCGGGTAGACAGACACACGTTAGTTCAGCTCGAACTAGTATGCTAAGAATAGCAGTGTAGCCGGGGAGTTACATGGGTGGCAGCTTGGACTAGCCTCCTGAGTATAAACCCACCCACACCCCTGGATATGTATTCAGGTAGCTAGCCCAAGCTGTGCTTGTGCTGCCCCCTGCTACACTGCTCTTTTTAGCACACTAGGTAAAGCAGAGCTAGTGCATGTCTGTCTACCCAAGCTGGGAAGCACTCTCCCAGCTGCAGTGTGGACATACCCCTAGTGGCTGGACCACATAGAGGGTGACAGAGAGCCAGAATGAGTAAGCATGGGTTACATATGCTTAAGGCTAAGATTTTGTCATGGATATTTTTAGTAAAAAAGTCACAGACAGATCACGGGCAATAAAGAAAAAACTCTCAGAAACCGTGACCTGTCCTTGACTTTTACTAAAAATATCCATGATAAAATGGGAAGGGACTGGGCAGCTGCAGAGTGGCTGGGAGCTCTGGAGCCCCCCCACCACCTCTGGGGGCTCAGAGTTCCAGGGTCCCCCTACCCCGCCACAGCAGCCAGGGAGCTGCAGGATACCCCCACTGCCCATGGCAGTTCGGCGCTTGGGGGCCCACTGCCTCAGGCTGTGGGGGTACCTCACAGCTCCCTGCCGCTGCAGGAGGTGGTGGGACCCTGCAACCCCAGGCCACCAGGGCTGAAGTCACAGAGGCCTTTGGAAGTCACGGATTCCATGACTTCCACGACCTCTGTGACAAAATCGTAGCCTTACATATGGTCAATACTCCGATATGTAGAGTCATACAGGCTCTAAAGCAGCAGAACTAAAATGAAACCACTTTTCAGTCTCTAGAGGAACCTCTTAAAATGGTTTGTTTTGAAAACAGGCTAGTTGCCAACTTGAAAAGTGTTCTGCTCCCAAAGGTCTAAGTCCATATTGCAATATGGTGTAGGTGAGCTGAGACCCACATATTTCATTCCAGAAAACATTCTGCCATTTAACACCATTAATTTATTTTTAAAAACAGCAAGACACACTATTTTTACTCAACCCAGACTTAGAGGCTGTAGGGCCTGGTTCAGTATTTCCAGCTGCCCAGATTATCATTATTTCCACTAAACCCTTGGTGGTCTTAATTTATTACCTGCTAGCCTCAAATTCCTGGAAAATGAGCAAGCCTCTCTACTCTCTCTCTCCTCTTTAAAAGAATCATTAAATGTTCAGCTTTCAAAATAGTGACTAAGATATATATCCAAAACAATTGACTCATTTCTCCCCCCAACCTGGTACAGTATATGGAGATGTTCTGACAGCAGCCAAAGAAAAATATGTCATTTTTTTAGATACTAGAAAAATTGTCAACATCAGCTTCCAATAGAGACCAGTCTATCACAACTCTTCCCTGCTTCACTAGTGGGAGGCTCCCTCTGCTCATCAATAGATGTTACCTTATAGACAGGTCTTGGTTTGAGTCTCCTCTGTGGTAACACACAAGAAACGTATACAGCAATTTCAGCTACTCAGCTGCAGATTCAAGTATCTGGCTTATGTTGTATATCTGCAGTTCCTTCCTTGCATTCCATTTATCCAGTTATAACACAAGAAGCAGTAGCAAACCTGCAAGCCTAAAGTAGCTGTTTACATAAGGACATCAACAAAGAAGAACAAACTTCTCTACTTGATCAAATTCCCACTTAGTCAATGGAAGTACTTTCCCTGAGGACAAGGGGAGAGGGCTCAGATGTCTAAACACCAGTGTGTGGAATGGGTAGCTTCAGTAGTCTGCTAACAAGGAATATTTAAAATATGCAAAGAACAAACAAAACCATGCAGCTCTGGTAATATTATTAACTGTGATTGTGGATTTGTAACAATCCACCTTTCTGGCATCATGAGTAAAACAAACAAAGTAATAACAAACAAACAAACAATACCCTTAAAGAAAGGAAGGTTTAGGGCTAGTCTGGTGTTTGGATTTTGAAACTGTTGTATACTGGGGACCACAGATTTGATTCTCAGTGCTGCCAGTCAAACAGCATATTAGAAGTGCTGTCAAAGCAAGTTTTGTGCTGTCGTACACAAGGCAGAAGGAATAAGAGCAGTTACCTTCCGGGGGGGGGAAGTCAAGAAACCCTGAGAGTGGAATTGTATCATGGAATTGGAGCACACTAGGAACAATATGGCTCCTAAGTGATGTTGTCATGACCCATCACTGTCAAGCAGTGGGACTGAAGGTATAAACCTAGAAGCTAGAAGGGGTGGGGAAGTGAGAAAGTTCCTTTTTATAGTCTGTCATAAAAGGAAACATGTAGAGGACATGAGGATAGTGCATAGTTATTAAAACTTGAGTCTTAATTGCCCAAAACTAAATAAAAATGTTCCCTATTCCTCTGCAATGATCTTGGGGTTCATTAAGCAATAAATAAAAAAGGAATAAAAACTTTTATTAAAACAAACTGGAGAGCTTCTGTGGTGAACTGCGGCACACAGCTACCATGTGTTCTTCACCCCTGCTTCCAGGGCACATCTCAAAATTCCTATGTTCATAATAGTGTCCTTTGTGAGGAAGTGTATCTGTGCAAGATTATAATTTAAACAGATCTCTACATCTTCCCTCCTAAAAAAAAAATCCAGTAAGCTCTTACATACATACATATATATAAACAACTAACTAGCTAATAACACATACATTCAATTCTCAACCTATCTAGAACATTTGCATAAACTCAATGTGTCAACTACCTAGAGAGGAGAGGTCAACAGCACATCACTCTGGAGTGAATCTTTTCCACTCATTTCCCTCAAATACCCTTTCTCCAGGTAGGTGAGCAAGTCTCTATGAGTCTTTCAGGATGTTTAATCTCCCGCTCTCATCTTCTCAGTATCAACCTTTCGTTAGAGTCAGAGTTGTTCTTTTGTTCCTTCACAGTTTCTCCTTTGTCTGTTGATGATGAATGGTCAGTCAATTGGGAAATGCCAGAGTCCACATTTACTGTCAGTGTTTTGGAACTTCCTGGGATTACTCTTAGATCCCTTCGCTTACATCAAAATGTGTCACCTTGGTCTATCTGGACTACATAAGACCTTGGATGTAGCTGAACTTTAATGGTAAAGGTGAGATTCTTCAGGCACACTATCACTTGGGTTAAGAGATGGGAGATCACGGGCTCTTTTGTCAAAATAATATTTCTGCTTCCACTTCTGATTTTATTTCATCTTCCGTATGGTTTCATTGTCATGAGATTTCAGCAAGTTATCAGTGATTGGTAAATTAGATTTGATCCTTCTTCCCATTAACAGCTGAACTGGAAAAAAAAACCATTCTCCAGAAGTATACTTTGGTAAACCAATAAAGCTATATACAAATTACCCCCACGGTCTAAAATCTTTTTTCATAAGGTTCTTTACCATCCGTATAGACCTTTTCACAAGTCCATTCAATTGGGGGTAATTTGGATTTGATGTTTTATGATAAAAATCCCAATCTATAGCAAATTGCCTAAAATCTGCACTGGAAAACCATGGCCCGTTATCGCTAAAGACTTCATCTGGAATTCCTTGTCTGGAGAAGATTCCCTTCATGCTGGCTATCACTAGTGCAGTCTGCAAATTTCTGTATACAGAGAATAAAAATCTGTGACTATTAAATAATCCTTTGATTGCCAGATAAATAAATCAGTGCCTATCTTCTCAGAAGGCCTTTGTGGAACTGAACGAGGTCTCTGAGGTTCTGCCTGTTTGCATAGCTTGTATTTCAAACATGAAAAGCAGTTTCCTACCACATTAGTAGTGTCATGATTGATCCACATCCAAGACAACACCTCTTGTGTTCATTGTTTGCATTTCTCAATTCCTAAATGACCCTTGTAGCTCTTCTGTAGCATTTCTTTCTGGAGGCTAACTGGTATTACAACCTTGCTGCCCTTGAAAATCGCCCCATCTATCATAGTATGTTCATGTCTGCAGTTCCAATGGTCTCTTATACTTGGACAGCAACTGCTTATTTCTTCAGGCCACCCTTTAATTATCACTTCAAGGATTCCCAACAATTCATTTTTCTGTGTTTCCCCTTTTATTTGTTGCAGTTTCCTGTTAGCTACAGGAATTGACTTTACAATCAGATCTACATAGAGATGCAAGCCTATCTCTAAGGTCTTCTCTGGCTTCACAGTGGGAGACACTGCTCTGAAAAGTGCATCTGCAGTGAACCTGAATTTACCAGCTGTGTAAATTACAACTAAATTATACTTTTGCAGCTTTATCATCATTCTTTGAATCCTTGAGGTACAGTCATTTAGCGGTTTGCCAAATAACGCTACCAGGGGCTTGTGGTCCGTTTCAACATCCAAAATCTGACCATAAATATACTAATTGAATCTCTCACAGACAAACAATACTCTTAAAAGCTCCTTCTCAATCTGTGTGTAAATGGTTTCTGCTCAGTTAGCGATTTGGATGCATATGCCCCTGGTTGATAACAATCCACATTTTTCTGTGAAATCACTGCACCTAACCCAAAGTGTGAAGCATCTGCTGAGATTTTAATAGGCCTTCCTGGCGCACAGAACTTCAACACTGGCTCTTGTATCAGTTATTGTTTCAAACATGCTCATGATTCCTCCTGTTCTATACCCCAATACCATTAAGTTTTATTCTCCAAGAGTTTTCTCAAAGCCGCAGGTTTGGTAGATAAATTAGGTATGCATTTTCCAAGATAATTAACCATTCCCAGGAACTGATGGACATCTTTCTTTGACTGGAGACATGGCATCATTTCCAATGGCTGAAACCTTCCTCTTATCAGATTTTACATCTTCATTGGAAATAATATCCTCAACAAAAGTCAGTTCTGTAATCCCTAAAACACATTTTCCCCTACTTAGTTTGAATTTTGCAGTTCTAGTTGCATCCAGGACTTCCCAAAGTCTACAATCATGCTCCGCTTTTGTTAAGCCCCAGGTGACGATCTCATCTTTTGAGGTATCAACAGTGTTAATATGTTCATAGATTGTAGTATGGTTTTGTGATACACTTCTGGTGCTGAAGCTATGCCGAAGGATAAGCATAAAAGAATCTGTATCTTTCAAATGGTGTATTAAATGTGCATAGTTTTGAGTTTTCTTAAATTACTTTTAGCTTCCAAAAACCTGAGGATGCATCCAATTTACTGAAATATTGTGCATTTGCAAATCTTCTCTGAGTGGTAGTTTGAAATGTTCTCTTTTTGTAGCCTTGAGGTATCTCGGATATAAGCATATAAGCTGGCTGTTATTTTTCTCCACAACGACTAGGGAGCTCACCCATTCTGTTGGCTCTTCAATTTTTTGTATTAGTTGCATTGCTTCCATCCTTGCAAGCTCATCCTTGAGTTTATCACGGAGTGTGAATGGCACCTTTCTACATGGATGGATAACTGGAGGGACCTGCTTGTTTATCTGGATTGTATGTTCACCCTGCAAGCAACCCAACCCTTGAAACAGATCAGGATATTCCCAAATGAGTGCCTCAGAGCCAGGTTCAGTATGATCTTGTAGTAAGAACACCCGTTTTGCCAGACTGAGTTTTTCACAGGCAGCCAGGCCTAATACTGGTGTCACCTCTTTTGGCACTACAATGAATGGGAGCCTGTACATGGTGTTTTTATAGCTGATGCTAGCAATGCACCTCATCTTCACTGGTATATTTGTTCCAGAGTAACCAGTTACTTTTATTTTTGTTGGTCCCAGTTTTGGTCTTATTTTCAGTCTCTCATAATCTTGTTCAGACAGAATATTAACCTGAGCTCCTGGGTCCAGTTTCAGTGGAATAATGATTTCATTCACTTTCATAGGCAGTATCCAGTCCCTCTCATCAGGATTGCTTGATGTCTATGTAAAACTCCTCAGCCATGTTGTCTTCAGCTGAATGCACTTGACTTTTCTGCATTTTAGATCTGTATCATTTTGCAAAATGATTATTTTCCCCACGTTTATGACAGATTTTCCCAAAGGCAAAACAGTGTGGCCCTAGCAGTGGTTTCATTTTTGATTTGACCTTTTCTGGCTGTAGCTTTTGTACTTAGTGGATGGATTACCCCATCTGGTGAATTCCCTTTGGCTTGCGCTGTTGCATATCTGAAGAGCTTTTTCAAAAGTTGAATCTCCTTCATGGAGCACTCTCTCTCAACACATTGTCTTTAATGCCACAAATAATTCTACTTCTGACCAGAGACTCTGTCAATTCACAGGTTTTACTGAGTCTCCTTAATTCTGTGACATATTGCTCTATGGTGTCATCAGTTTTTTGCCTGTCTCTCTCAAAGGTCTCATTCTTTTTGGCATGCAATATTCCTCAGATTTAGTCAGTATTTTCCTTAGCTTCGTGCTTTCACTTTCTTCAAACTTAAAGTTGTTATAAATATTCAGTGCTTCCTTCCCAACAATACGCAAAAAGATTGATCATCTCTCTTTATCATTTTTCTCCTCTGCCCCTATAGCTGCTAAATACGATTCAAATCTCTGTCGGACAATTGCAGACTGGATGGAGGTTGCAGCACATCTGTGACAGTGTACCCCATAAGGCTTTATGGGGAGGGGGTGCTTATAAATGTATGTATGACATAACTGGAATATGTTTTGTGCTGCCTGTGCCAGGTAACATATCTCCGTAAAGGTTATGGTCTACTATATCTATTCATCCTATTTGTACATATATATATCATTTTCTACTTGAGGTTAAGAATATGGGCTGTATGCCTGCTTGGTTTCTAAGTAAGCTTTGGGAGGCATTTGGTCAGCTTCTTTAGGAAGGAATTCGCCAGGTTAAGTACCTGATCAGGAAACACTTGGGGAACAATGCATCTTGGAATGCTCCAATCCACATAAGAAGTCTTCCTGGAGACATGCAAGATACCATGTGGACAATGGCGTCGGCCTGTAAAGACTGAGTCATGCAGGGGCATGTGACTTGCCCAGGTGTCTCCAAAACTCCATCTTGGAGCTGGACTTTGCATAGGAGGGAGGAGGGGGGTCTCCTCCCACAAGAGAGAGCCTATTTATACCTGGGGGAGACCCCTCCATTTTGTCTTCAGCTGGCTAAAGAAGGAGTCTCTCCACCCCACAAGTACTCCTGTTATTTTTGTGAAACAAAAGACAGACTACAGGGGTTGTGAGAGATTGCTGGACCCAGGCTAAAGGGAGAGTAGCCTGTAAAAGGGAGCATTCTGGAACTGGTGAGGAACTTATCTGTATTTAGTTTGATTAGGCATAGATTTGCGCATTTTATTTTATTTTGCTTGTGACTTACTTTGTTCTGTCTGTTACTACTTGGAACCACTTAAATCCTACTGTCTGTATTTAATAAAATCACTTTTTATTTAGTAATTTACTCAGAGTATGTATTAATACCTGGGGGAGCAAACAACTGTGCATATCTCTCTATCAGTGTTATAGAGGGCGAACAATTTATGAGTTTACTCTGCATAAGCTTTATGCAGGGTAAAACGGATTTATTTGGGTTTAGACCCCATTGGGAGTTGGGCATCTGAGTGCTAAAGACAAGCACACTCCTGTGAGCTGTTTGGGTAAACTTGCAGCTTTGGGACAAGTGATTCAGACCCTGAGTCTTTGTTAGAGCAGACTGGAGTGTCTGGCTCAGCAAGACGGGGTGCTGGAGTCCAGAGCTGGCAGGGAAAACAGAAGCAGGGGTAGTCTTTGCACATTGGGTGGCAGCTCCCAAGGGGGTTTCTGTGATCCAACCCGTCACAGTAGACTGGATGAAGGTTGCAGCACATCCATTCCTGACTTTCTTCCCTTCTCAAGATAATCAAGTTACTATTGTGCTCACAAAATACATACAAGAGCCTCTGCTCTTCTCTGTTTGCTGCTCCACCTGCTCCCCTTTCCTCTGCTTTCAGTTTCACACACAGGAGTTGACCTCAAAATGAGTGCAGTCTCCTTCTCATTCAGCACTTCTGACACCAGAAATGATCTTGGGGTTCATTAAACAACAAAACCAGTGAATGAGAAAGGAATGAAACTTTGAATAAAACAAACTAGAGCTACACTGTGTTTTCCACCCCTGCTTCCAAAACATCTCAAAATGCCTGTATTCATAATGCTGTCCCTTAGGAGGGAGTGTCTATAAACTATCATCTCGCACAAACATATCTACATCCTCCTTCTAAACAAAGTGCTCGATACTACAGCAATGGGGACCATGTAAGGACCTATGTAGATAGAGGGATAGATTTATTAAGGAATGGCAACTCCAACCATTCCCTCCCAACCGTGAGTTGCAATTTTGTTTGATAAATCAAACACTTAGCTAGCAGAGAGTACATAGCATGTTTAATTACCTTCCCATGTTCCATCTAATAAAGCCTGGAGGTAACACCATCATTACACTCACAGTCTAATGTGGCAAAGTAGGATATGTTGTAATACTGCATATTAGAAAACAAAGGGAAGAGTTTAAGTTCAGGTTTCTGGAAATTACCAAACCTTGCTCAGTTCCCCATAAACAGGCAATTTTGTGAAAGATTCAGACTGTTCCAAACTTTTCACCAACACTTATGGTTGCCTTTGTCAGCCTTAAAGCAATATTATCATCTCTCCATCAGACTGCAAGGGAAACTGAGGTGTCATTCAAGCCAAGCTGCTGTCTGAAATCATTTCCTTTTAATTTATTAGCTCTTTCACTTCTCCCCCTTGATGATTTGATATTAATCTTTCGCACTCTGACTTTTTACTGATATTGTCCTTGAATAAAAGTCAATCCTGCTCCTTAGCAGTCCCTTGAATCAAAAAAGGCTGCACAGTCATAGCATATTCACGTTCATCACAATGAATGTTTTGGAAAACAATTAGCTTTGTGTGTAACTAAAGACATCGCGATTATCAGTAAATCAGGGAAGCACTGCCACATCAATAACGTCCCCTGTGTGCCACAGATAAGGCACATGGTGCCCTGATCAACACCTTAATTATACACGCTTACAAAGCACATACAAGCTTTTACCATTCACTTTTGACTGGCTCTTCAAATATTTTCTTTTATTCTTTATAACATGTTACCCTGAACTTTATTCTATATTATTCTGTTGCTTCGGTAACAAACTTCTTAAGTGTTCCACATTAACACAGAGCATGAATATGAATTTCCTCCCTCCATTCCCTCCCTCCCCACCCCCCCACCACCCCGTACCACCACTTTTCTTATTTGGGAACAACCTTGAAAACTCCTCCATGTGAGCAGTGGTACTGATCACTCGCCTAGTCACAGAGATGACATATTGTCTGCCCTCCCAGATAGCTGTAAGAAGCTGCAGGGTTATGTGCCAATTTTGGGCTAGAAAGAAAAAGGAACTAGGGCTGTCGATTAACCACAGTTAACTCGTGCGATTAACTAAAAAATATTAATCGCAAATAATCGCACTGTTAAACAATAGAATACTAACTGAAATTTATAACATATTTTTGGATGTTTTTCTACATTTTAAAATATATTGATTTCTATTACAGCATAGAATACAAAGTGTACAGTGCTCACTTTATATAATTTTAATTACAAATATTTGCACTTTAAAAATGATAAACAAAAGATAGTATTTTTCAATTCACCTCATACAAGTACTGATGTGCAATCTCTTTTTCGTGAAAGTGTAACTTACGAATATAGACTTTTTTTGTTACATAACTACACTCAAAAACAAAATATAAGACTTTAGAGCCTACAAGTCCACTCAGTCCTCCTTCTTGTTCAGCCAAGTGCTAAGAGAAACAAGTTTATTTACATTTATGGGAGATAATGCTGCCTGCTTCTTATTTACAATATTACCTGAAAGTGAGAACAGGCGTTCGCATGGCACTTTTGTAGCCAGCGTTGCAAGGTATTTACATGCCAGATATGCTAAACATTTGTATGTCTCTTCATGCTTCGGCCACCATTCCAGAGGACATGCTTCCATGCTGATGATGCTCGTTAAAAAAATAATGTGTTAATTAAATTTGTGACAGAACTCTTTGGGGCAGAATTGTATGTCCCCTGATCTGTTTTACCCGCATTCTGCCATATATTTCATGTTATAGCAGTCTCGGATGATGACCCAGCACATGTTGTTCATTTTAAGAACACTTTCACTGCAGATCTGACAAAACGCAAAGAAGGTACCAATGAGAGATTTCTAAAGATACCTACAGCCCTCGACCTAGAGTTGAAGAATCTGAAGTGCCTTCCAAAATCTGAGAGGGATGAGGTGTGGAGCATGCTTTCAGAAGACTTAAAAGAGCAACACTCCAATGTGGAAACTCCAGAACCCGAACCACCAAAAAAGAAAATCAACCTTCTGCTGGTGGCATCTGACTCAGATAATGAAAATGAACATGCATCGGTCTGCACTGCTTTGGATTGTTATCGAGCAGAACCCATCATCAGCATGGACACATGTTCCCTGGAATGGTGGTTAAAGCATGAAGGGACATATTAATCATTAGCGCATCTGGCATGTAAATATCTTGAGCCTCCAGGTACAACAGTGCCATGCGAACGAAAGCCTGTTCTCACTTTCAGGTGACATTGTAAACAAGAAGCGGGCAGCATTGTTGCCTGCAAATTGTAACCAAACTTGTTTGTCTGAGCAATTGGCTGAAGTAGGACTGAGTGGACTTGTAGACTCTAAAGTTTTACGTTGTTTTATTTTTGAATGCAGCTTTTTTTTGTACATAATTCTACATTTGTAAGTTCAACTTTCATGATAAAGAGATTGCACTACAGTACTTGTATTAGGTGAATTGAAAAATACTATTTATTTTGTTTTCTCCAGTGCAAATATATTTAATCAAAAAGAAATATAAAGTGAGCACTCTACACTGTATTCTGTGTTGTAACGAAAGCAATAGATTTGAAAATGTAGAAAACATCCAAAAATATTTAAATAAATGGTATTCTATTATTGTTTACCAGCATGATTAATCAATTAATTTTTTTAATCGCGCGATTAATTTTTTTAATCGCTTGACAGCCCTAAAAGGAACAGCTCATTCTTGGGAGCATGGAGGTTCCAATTCATAAAAGAAAAACAAACAATTCATTAAGTCCAGGTAACATACAGTGGCCTACCTCTAGCAGTTATTTTCCAAAAGAATAATCCAATGTCTAGAACATTCAACCTCAGTGGGCCAAACAATTTAATAAATAAGTTTCTGCCTCACCAGCCATTCAGTGTTCTTGATTCCAGCACACTTATATCTTTATAAGAGTTTCATATTATGGTGGCCTCAGACAATTTAGAGCACTGATGAAGTGCTAACGATACAATGAATGTATATGGCAACTATCATCCAAAAAGATTCCAAAAAGTCCTTTATAGGCTGTGGACCTGATTCAGGACAAATATGCACCCACAGGGCAAGCTCCAGCAGGGCAGGGTATTCATGCCCATCAGGAAAGGGCAGCTTTTAATTCAGTCCAGCACTCGTAGGAGTTTAAATCAGCACGATTTAAACTCGTAGGAGTTTAAATCAGCCCTCGGGACACACTCCTCCCCTGCTGGCCTATTTCATCGACTTCAATGGGACTACTCACTTCAGAGTTTGCAAGCTAATACCTAAGCTTACTGTAACTGAAAGGGATTAAAGGGGAAAGTATCTTTTTCTTTTTCTGTTTATTTTATACATTTGGCTGCACTTCGGGACAGATCTTTAAAAAAGTATTCAAGCATCTAACTCCTATTGAAATCAATGGGATTTAGGCACCTAAATATCTTTAAGACCCGGCCCTTTGTGTATAGTCCATTTCACAGTTTCCCTCACAAACTCAGTTAGATAGTTCCCACTGATCTTTTATATACAAACAGGAAAGAGAAAAAGATTTAAAAAGACAAAAACAAGAACATGTGATTATAAAACCCCAAAAATTTACAGGAAGGCTTGGGGAGCAGGATAGTATCTGAAAGCACTTTAATTAATTTTGTGCAATGGAATAGTTTTCAGATTGACTGTATCCCTTTAACTGCATAGTCCACCTATGGACATAAAAATTATGAGTTCCAAACAGGACCCATCAGAATGCATGTAGTATTACTCTAGTTAATTGCATAACTTGGCTACATCCATGTCAAATTAAGAACCACATGCTGCTCCGTACAGCATAATCACTTTTGGTAAGTGAAAAATCAAATGAATATTTTTTAAAATGCTAGTATGTGCAGTAAGACGTCAAATAGGATATGGAAGTGTACCATGTTAACCTTCAATGCAATGGAGAACAGAAATCACTGAGGCAAATCACGACCTGACTTGCACAATGTGTACTCTGAGCATACAATTGTTCAGCCTTCTGAATGTCTGACTTCAGGTAGTTGTGTGTGCATGTTGAGGGGACAGTCCCATAGCAATGGACAATACTGTAGCCCTAGGTATTGGAATCTAACTCTCCCACATCCCCGATGAGTGTCCTAACCACTGAACCAGAGAATCAATCTCTCTCTCTCCCAATAAATATTATTTAATACAAAGTGGAACAGCTCCAATGGGAGAGATTGACCCACTCCAATAGCCTGGCGGTGAGGGCACTCTTCTAGGAGGCAGGCGAGTTAGGGTCAAATTCCTGCTCAGGATAAGGCAAAGTGGGATTTGAAAACAGCTCTTCCACATCCCAGCTGAATGCCCTATCCACTGGGCTACTGGCTATAATGGGGTGAGGTGGAGTGTGTGTTTCTCTTTCCCTGTCTTTTTTGTGAGACAGGGCTGACCTGGCTTAAGCACCTAACTCCAGGAGAAGGGTCATGGCAGAGAATCCTGAGTGGAAGAGGCACCTGCCTCTGCTTCCTCAGTCAGGCGCCTATGGCCCAGACCAGTGGGAATTAGGTACCTAGCTCCCTTTGTAGATCTGGGCCCCAACCCCCTGCCCCTTTCCTCCTCATTTCACTCCTGGCTAGCTTAGGGGCTCCCTGCTCAGCCTGCTGGCTTCTGAGAATCCCTTTTTTAGGTGCCTAACTCTTCCCATATGTTGTATGGGAAGCCTATCTTGGGGCTGTGAATTCCACTGGACAGCAAGGAGCCTAGGTGGTTGCTCTTTTCAGCATTGCAACACCTAAGTCCTCTTTGTGATTCTAGCATAAAGGGCCAGGGACATAGAACCAACTACCAGGAAATGCAGGATTCCAGAGGTCAAAGAGTTGCAACTTGTGTGCTGTAAAGCTGTGCTCACTAGCCCCCTACACTCCGGTAGGCTGGGGGAGTAGCAAGGACAAGGCAAGTGGACTGCCAGATCCAGAGAGCCAATCGCCATTTTCCCACCTCAAGAGCGGATGCATAGCAACCATGAGCACTACTTCAGCTGGGAGGCTGCAGCAGTGGTGGTGGAGCAGCAGCACTGTCTCTCCATAGCTTGAGGAAAGATTCTTCCTTGCAAGTTTCCACAGTGCCAAGCCCAGTTACTTTGTGGAATAAGTACTTACTTTCTCCTATCGAAATGAAAGGTTTACACTAGAGCATCACAGAGAGAGAAGATGGCGTCTCAGAGACCCACAAGGGCTGACAATCTGTAGAGGATGTCATGTCTAGATCCAATGGATCCTGGGATTTTTGTGTAGCCAGCTCCCTCTGTGGTGCTCCCTAGGTATCCCTCCTCCAGAAATAGGCTAGTTACCTTGGGCTGAGCACCTATAGAAACAAAAGCCTAAGGAAGTAGTCAATACTGGTACCAACCGCATTAATTACTGTACAGATTTCCAATCAGAAACCTACAGGTAGAGTTGTGGGAAGCAGATCGCTCTTCCAGCCTAGCACACACACTGAGACCTGCAGAGACCTGACCACAAAGGGGAGCTTCTGTAGAGGAGCAGCAGAGATGCTGCTTTACCTTAATTTATGGCACATGGATATAAGTCCTTAACTTTCCCCATTGTGCATATATTTTGCAGGGATCTCTGATCTGTGTAATGTTACATGCCACATGTGCTGTAAGTGCTGGTATTATTAATCATTATAAATTCCTAGCTCAGTTAGAAGTTAGGGATGGAATGGCCATCTTAGCTTTTTATTTTCTGGCTTTTGCTGTTTTGTGTTAAAGCCTTAATGCGAACTGCTGGCTGGCAGAAATGCAGTCAGACTTTGATAGGATTTCAGTCTTAAGATCAAACAACACTGTGATATCATGATGTACACTGGATAGAATCTTCAGCAATGTTATGGTTATGCCTGAGTTATGTAAACATTTATTTGCCTGGGGGGCAGAAGGGGAGGAGAAGTGAGAATTCAAACATGATTCAGAGAAGAGATAAAGATACTTTGCTTAATTTACCTTTTATAATTGTCACTGTTGTCCTCCTGTTAAAGAACTAATCTCACCAGTCCTCTAAAAATATTTGCTTGATTGTATTTAATGAACAGATATTTATCTTTTTCAAAAAATTTAAATTGTATACAGAGCACAAATGGCGTAATAAAGTCTGGCAGTGTATGCATTTCCACAAGAATAGATATTTTTAATCTTTATAACTCCTGTAAAAGAGTACTGATACACTAAATTAAGAGGTTACTAAATCCTATTTTTATAACTTTATAGTAAATAAATATTTCATCAAGTAAAAATGCTACTCATATCTTTTAACTTACAGTTTTAAAGCAGAAGTGATATTTTCTTCAGTAATTGAAGCGGTTTTCTAATCTAAAACAGAAATTTAAAAATCTGATTTAATGTTTTCTTAGCACTGTTATTACCCTCAACATTTCAGGCACACTAATAAAAATGATCTAAACAGAAATTTCTTGTTTAGCAAATTACAGATAAACACTTACAGAAATCAAGCCCCAAATTCAATCCATTGCAACATTTTAAAAATAATTCCTGATCTGTTTAAAGATTAAAACATTGTGCGCTATATAATACCATGGCAGCAGCAGGTTCCCTATCATAGGTTTGAAAAGATATTTCATCCAATTGATGAGCTTTTGTTTAAACAAGCATTGATATGCATGCTGTGATGCATGTGGTCACAAGAAATTCTCAGCAACATATAGCCCACGTGATTAGGCTACTAGATAAAAACAGTTTTTACAGTATTTAGAATTTTTTCACTAATTCAGTATTAATTATGCAAAAAGAGTTTTATTTTTTAAAGACATTTCCACCGTATTAGGCCCCATTCCGCTCCCACGGAAGTCAATGGCAAAACTCCCACCGACTTCAATGGGAGCTCTGAGCCCCTGAGCATAAATGCTTACTTATTGTGTTTTGGAAAGCATTGTCTTTTAAACTCATTTAAAATCAGGCATTACCGTATAATAATTTGTGGATCGAGCAATCCTATATACAGTATTTTGAACTGACATAATTTTATAGTGGTCTTGGTCACTCATATAGCATGTTATGACATCATTTATTGCATCTGCAATAAAACACATTTTAAGAGTATAATTACAAGCTTTATGGATGATCTTACTATGTGGCATGTTTATTCCATGTTGCTGAGAACTGAGAAAAAACAACTTTTTCATTTTACTGCATCATAAAAAATTAATTAGATTTCTCGAATACAGTATATAATCAGAAAGCACACTTGGTTCTGACCTCATTTGTGATAAAATAATAAACAAAAAAAATTGTATTTTTTCAGAAGCCAATGGTATGTGATTTTACATCCGGCTGATGTTTGAGAAAGTCCATGCCCTGTCTGTGCTTATTGATCTTCAGGGTCATCTTTTAATAATACCAAAAAAAGCTTCCAAAATAAAGACCTTAAACCTTTTTTCTTCCTTTTTGTTGTACAGGTTTCTTTTAAAGATGCTTGTCAGCACTAGCTCTGTCAATAAAGTTAATTGGCAAACTGTCTCTTTGTCAATATATGGCCTATGGCAAGCTTTCCTATAAATCTATACAAAAATCCACTTGAAATATATTATGGTTGTACTTGAATAGGGTTCTGTGCTTCCCTGGAATTTATAAAGAGGAAGTCTGCCTGTCTTCAAATGGTATGATACAGATAAAAAAGCAACTAGCAAGATTCAGTAAATGTTAAAATTCAATAAACAGCAGGGAATAGCGGGCTGGAGTGTGTGTCTGATGGTGTTTTGTTTTCAATGGAAATGGGAAATAAATGCTTAACTACAGAAAGAACAATGAATATTTTACATAACAGCATAATGGAAGTTCCAGTTCCCATAAGGGCCACACTTCCAAGCAAAGAAAATTCATCACAAAACTTAAATAATGCATGTTTTCATGAAACACAGGGAGTTCCCAGTGCAATACAGGAAAATAACTGCGATTCCACAGAACTATACTCCTTTCACGGAGTCTATGGCTACAACTTTATGTCCTGTTTGTGCCATAGCTAATCCTTTCCATAAATCCTCTGTCCTCAATTGTGAATTAAACAGGAAGTTGCTTGTAAAGATCCCTCAATAGGAACCTGTCCATTTCCAAATCCATGTGTAATCATCCTATGGAGCAAAATCCTTTTGATGGTGAGTAGAGCACACAAACACAGAAACAGCTCCCTTTCCCTCCTCCTCTCCAAGCACAAGTTGCTGTTAGCTCCCGGCACTGCAGTGCAGTGCAGCCCAAGCCAGGCTAGGCGGGCCACAGCCCCCATCTGTTTGTCTGTGTAGGGTTCCCCGTGCTGTGCTAACCCCCTGCAATCCCCTGCTCCTCGTACACGCTCATCATGTCTCAGCCTCCTAACTCTCTGCGGGAAGGAGCGCTGGAGGCGGTCCATCCCTGAGAGCCTCTGGGTGCTCTCAGCATCTTTTGAGGAGACAACCACCCCCACCCTGCCACCTCATTTGCATCCTTCCCCTCTTTCCCCCAATCTGTCCGCCTCACTTTGCGCACAGATGTTACGTGGCCGCCCCGGCCAGCATGACTCAGCCCTCCAGCTTCCTATCCCATGGGCACCAAGCGAGTCCTGCATCCCCAGGCACGCGCAGAACTCCGCAGGGGACTTCAAGGGGGCGTTACGCGCGCGGATTTCCCGGGGGAGTTCTGCCTGCGCCCCAGGGTGCTCAGCACGTTTCGGCCCCTCTCTCTTTTTTACCGCTCCTCACTCCGGACACCGCCCCTCCCACGCTGCAGTCCCGCAAACCAACCCGGGTGGGGGGACATCAGTCTGCCCTCGGGTTAGAACTCCCCAGGGATTTCACTGGGACTTTTGCCATGGCTTAGCCTCCTCCACCCCAACAACTTAATTAAGGGACTTCAGGATCTGTCCCCAAAGCAACTGGAGACCAACAACTTTGCACGCTTCAGGAAACTCCTATCCTTGCGTCGAAGCCGCAAAGGAGGCCGTTTGGGAGGGGGACTTACTACAAAACATCCCAGCAAATCTGAGCCCCGATCCTTGCATGCAGCCTAGGAAGGGGGAAAGGCAGGGTGGGTTTCAAAGGCAGGATCTGACGGTTATCATTTATCTATTCGCTTAGGGTGAAACACAACATGCTCCCCCGCGCATCTGAAAGCCTCTATCTCCTCCGCATCCTTTCATGCATCTTCCGGACCATCTTTGCCCCCAAGCACGTCTGCAGCTTTCCCACTGCGTCCCTAGAGCCCCCTGACCACGGAGCCTTGCTATCGCTGCCCTCCGCCACGCAAAAGTTGTGCCAGGCTTAATAAGCGAGTCGGTTTCAAAGGCACTCGAGTTGCAAAGCAATTCCCACCCCAGGGAAAGGCAACCCGGCGTCGGTACCGAGAAGCGCCCTGTAGCCCAGCAGCACGGCAGCCGCCCCACTGCCCCAGACTGTTTAACTCCCCCCCAGTCAAAGTCAGATCGCCCCGGGAAACCACCGTCTGCTCCTGGAAACCATCCCTCGTCGCCGCAGCCCACCCGCTACCTGCCCGGCGAGCAAAGCCGCTCGCGGCTCCCGCAGGGCGCCGCGGAAAAGTTGCAGCTTCTCAGACCCGCACGCTCGTAGGGAAAGTTGCCCCGGAGGCAGGAACAGCCGCCTCCGCCCATGAACTCTTGGGCGCGCCACTTACCCGCGAGGACACACCGAACCCCCGAGGTGTCCGCACCGAACCCCCGAGGTGTCCGCACCGAGCAGCGGCAGCCGCCTCCCGCGTGCGGAGCGTGTCACTTTCGCCTGCCTCCCCAGCTCGGCTCGGCGCTGCTGCTGGCGGCGGCGGCGGCGTCTCCGGGAGGAGTCGCCAGGCGTGACAGAGCCAGCGGAGGGGCGGACAAGGGGTTGTGTGGGCTGCACGTTGCAGTCCTCCCTCTGCTGCAGTGCTGGAGCGGGAGAGGGAGGTAAAGGCGGGGAAAGCGGAGTCACCGAGACAGGGGGAGAGGGAGGCAGCGCACGAACAATAATTGAAGGCGTGAGAGTGGGCAATCTCGGCTCACTCAAGCAGACACTCCTCCGGGACGAGATTGGGGCATTGCAAGCCAGCACTGGGCTGTGCGGGAAACCCCCCTTAAACTGCCCCCCTTTTCTGGGGGGAATCCACACCCATCTACATACACAGGCACTTCGTCCCGAAGTTAATATTTCAGTAGAGGCAACAGCAGAGAAGACTGTGTGAAAGGCTGTTTGCCTAGGAGCTGTCTGCAGCAGGCTCTTAGCAATCCAACGCGTTTCTGAGTGGCTGCTCCTTTTATTATATCATAATGCTATTGGTGTGCAAGGTGCTGTACAGACATGCCCCCCAAAGACATTACAGTTTAGGGACACCCCACCCCCATGCTCTAACCCCCATTCTCTTTGCAGTCCAGTGACTTTAGACATCTTATACTAGTCTTAGGACGTAAGAATCCCATGCACTGCTACAGACTAGGAACTGAGTGGCTAGGCAGCAGTTCTGCAGAAAAGGACCTAGGGGTTACAGTGGACGAGAAGCTGGATACGAGTCAACAGTGTACCCTTGTTGCCAAAAAGGCTAACGGCATTTTGGGCTGTATAAGTAGGAGCATTGCCAGCAGATCGAGGGATGTGATCATTCCCCTCAATTCGGCACTGGTGAGGCCTCATCCAGAGTGCTGTGTCCAGTTTTGGGCCCCACACTACAAGAAGGATGTGGAAAAAATGGAAAGAGTCCAGCGGAGGGCAACAAAAATGATTAGGGGGCTGGAGCACATGATTTATGAGGAGAGGCTGAGGGAACTGGGATTATTTAGTCTGCAGAGGAGACGAATGAGGGGGGATTTGATAGCTGCTTTCAACTACCTGAAAGGGGGTTCCAAAGAAGATGGATCTAGACTGTTCTCAGTGGTAGCACATGACAGAAGAAGGAGTAATGGTCTCAAATTGCAGTGGGGGAGGTTTAGGTTGGATATTAGGAAAAACTTTTTCACTAGGAGTGTGGTGAAGCACTGGAATGGGTTACCTAGGGAGGTGGTGGAATCTCCTTCCTTAGAGGTTTTTACGGTCAGGCTTGACAAAGCCCTGGCTGGGATGATTCAGTTGGGGATTGGTCCTGCTTTGAGCAGGAGGCTGGACTAGCTGACCTCTTGAGGTCCCTTCCAACCCTGATATTCTATGATTCTATGAGTCAGGATGACCCCTCCCATGAATAAAGGTTTGTAGGATCAGTCCTTGTTTGGATTATTAGTACTAATTGTTTCTAATGCAGAATCATTTAAGGGCTCCAAACCAGCATTAGAGCTCTGTTGTGCTAGGCATTGTACAACAAATTACACAAAGATAGACCTCGCCTCAAAAACTTTACACGTCTTTTGAGGTAGACAAGCCTTACAAGTGTCAGAACTTGCTTCCTAGAGGAAACCAGAAGCTCTCGAAAGCCATTCCATCCTATAGACTTATTACCTTTTTTTTTAAGCGATAGCTGATTTAATACTAAAACGTTGCAAAAAAGATTTACTAACAGAAAATCCCTAAAGAAATCTCATTGTCTTTAGTCGGTTTAAATAAAGTTATGGTGCTAAGATTTTTTTTTTCTCCACATATTGGGCTTGATTGGTTTGAGCATTGGCCTGCTAAACCCAGGGTTATGAGTTCAATCCTTGAGGGGGCCATTTAGGGAACTGGGGTAAAAATCTGTCTGGGGATTGGTCCTGCTTTGAGCAGGGGGTTGGACTAGATGACCTCCTGAGGTCCCTTCAACCCTAATATTCTATGATTCATAGGTGTCAATGACTACACCAGCTGTAAATGATGGAGAATAAGACCCACTCTGTCCTGCACTGAGGACAAGGGTATAATTGACACCTGATCTGCATATAGCATCACCACAATGAAGGGGAGGAAACAGTGAAGAGAGCAGATAGAAATAAGGAATCCTTTCAATAGACAAACAACCCCCAGGTAGTTCGATAGACTCTTCATTAGATTACCTGAAAAGAAAATGGCTCAGCTACAAATAAGATCTATAGCAAGGGGCTAGAGACAACAAAGAAAGACACCAGTACCAAATACCCTCTGGTCTCTTGGCAATACTGGCCTAAGAGCACCCCAGTGACAGATGGCACACTGTTGTCATGATCTTTACCCAAAAGATGGCATGTAATATATCATTGAAAAACTAACAACTCTGATCATTAATCTTCCTGTGTGAATTATGTATAGTTAACCCACAAAGAATTTTACAGCTGTTCTGGAAATATGTGGCTAAAATATGTTTAAACCAGGCATAAACAGGTTTTTCTCCAGACAAAGAAAGGAGGCCAGCGCCTCAAACTGGTGTGGCCAAATTCAATGGGCAGTTCATTTGTATCAGAGCTTGCAGGAAATGATGATTTGCATTATAGAAATTACTAGCAGGGGAGGAATGAGTGTGGTGTCCACATCCAGCAAGGGACACGAACATTATCTGTAAGGCCCTACCAAATTCATGGCCATGAAAAACGCATCACGAACCATGAAATCTGGTCTTTTGTGTGCTTTTACCCTAGCATACAGATTTCATGGGAGAGACCAGCATTTCTCAAACTGGGGGTCCTGACCCAAAAGAGGGTCATGGGGGGGGGAATGCCAGGTTATTGTAGGGGGGTTGCAGTATTGCTTCTGCACTGCTTTCAGAGCTGGGTGGCCGGAGAGCAGTGGCTGCTGAACAGGCGACCAGCTCTGAAGGCAGCGCCCTGCCAGCAGCAGCACAGAAGTAAGGGTGGCAATACCAAATTACTTCAGGGTTGGGCAGTCAGAGAGTGGCGGCTGCTGGCTGAGGTCCCAGCTCTGAAGGCAGCAGCACAGAAGTATGGGTGACCATACCATACCATGCCATCCTTACTTCTGTGCTGCTGTTGGCGTTGGCACAGAAGTAAGGGTGGCAATACCGAATTCCCCCTACAATAATCTTGCGACTCTCCCCACACACTCCTTTTGGGTCAGGACCCCCCTAGTTACAACACTGTGAAATTTGAGATTTAAATATCTGAAATCATGAAATTTACTATTTTTTAAATCCTATGACCATGAAATTGACCAAAATGGACCATGAATTTGGTAGGGCCCTACTTATCGGGGGATATATTTCAGAAGAACACATTTCAAAGGTTTACTGGACTACAAAGAGAGAAGGAGAAAATTCCTAAGTTATCCATCACCTGAGGAGACAAAGGAACTGAGTATTTTGAGGTCTGTGAAGTGTTCTGGCTAAAAAATCTGGTCAGTCATACTAGCAGAAAGACTGGTAAGAAACTTCTTTGAACAAAAGACTGTAGTTTGTTATGTTAGATTCAAGTTTTAGAAGTATATTCTTGCTTTTGTTTGTAACCATTTCTATCTTTATTCCTTATATTTGATAGCACTTCCACCTTTGTCCTTTTATTAATAAACTTACTTTACTTTTAGTACAAACTACTGTATCTCAGTGCTTTGATTGAAACAGAGTGTTTGTTAACCTCAGTTAAGATAATAAGTTGCTGAGTACTGTCTCTTTAAAGGAACAATTAATTTGATAACGTTTTGTGAATATGACAGAAGGAGCTTCAGAAAGACTTCTCTGAGGAACTCAGGAATTGGGGTTTCCTGATTGTTACCTGCTAGGCAAGGTTTGGACTAGCAGCATCCTGAATGCTGGCAGGGACTGACAAACTGATGTGTTAGGGAGCTGAGACATAGTATAGCAATAGCAAAGCTCTCACTTGCTGAGGCTAAGAGGGGTAACCCAGTCACTCACAATTTGGGGAACCCCAGCAGGCTTTCACATATACCGAGTCTTCTAGACAATTAAAAGTAATTTCAAGCACAGCAGCATCCCCTGAGCCTTCCTGCCTATATTTTTGGGTTTTCATTCATGTTTTCTTACTTTTAAAAATGCTCTTCTCTCCTCTGTTGCTGTGTGACTCTTCTCTCCTCTGTTGCTGTGTGAAAGACTCACACAAACAGCAAGGGAAATTAACTAATTGAATGATTACCCAGGGGAAACAGTGAATTGGTCTATATACAGAGTGCTGTCAAATGCACAAAGCGAACAAATAGAAAAAATAGAGAAAAAATCCTTTTTCCTCTAGTCCTGTTATGTTATAGTAATCTTAGGTATTACTTGCAAGGACAGTAACAATTTCAGTCAGAAGTGTGAGTTAAAATAACTCTGATCATTTAAAAAAAAACACCATGAAAATGCAATTTCGAATATTCAAAGGGAAACAAAACAGATTGCCAAGTTTTCTCATCAGCAACAAAAGGAGGTATCACAAAGTCATTATCACTGCATAAGCAAGAAATGCAGCAAATGTCTCCCATTCAATTCATTATGGTCTAATTAAAGTTGCTATATTTCTGAATACAAAATGCATCTTGTGTTTTATTTGATTTTACAATGTACCTCAAAAGAAAATCTTTTGCTTAAGTAGAGTGACCAAGAAGAAAGACATGTTTCTTGTGAGCAAATAAAGGAAAAACTCATGATAAATTTCATTAGAATAAGTTTTGGAACTGTACAGCGGTTTTGTAGGTCATATCTAAGTCATAAGGATAAGAAATCATGCTCAAACCAAAGAGCAAAAGGAGGCCCAAAAGGCCTTTATAACCGATAGTGCAGGGTCATTGCAGCAGACATCTTGTTCCTCTCCTACCCCACTGGACAGGGAGAGCTCTATTTGAGAGCGTTGAGACACACCCTACCATAACAGACTGACTTCATACAAAAAATGTCTTTTCTGAAGACAAAAGGTGAGACTTTATCTACAAAAGTAAAACCTCTGGATAGACACATGAGCAAGGTGGAGCAGCATGGAGGCAAGATGATGGCAAATGAAGATCAATATTGATACATGCAAAGTAATGCACATTGAAGGGGAAAAATTGAACTACTCACATACCTTTACAAGGTTCTAAATTAACTATCAGCTCAAGAAAGGGACCTAGCACTCTGCTCAGTGTGCAGCTGTGATCAAAAAAAAGCAAACAAGATGTTAGGATGCATAAGGAACAGGATAGAAAATAATACCAAAAAAATGCCTTTTATGTAAATCAGTGATGTGGCCTCATCTGGAGTAATACTACATGCAGAACTGGCTACCCCCATCTCAAAAAGGATATTGCAGAACTAGAGGGGGTTCAGAGAAGAGAGATGAGAATGATCAAGGGCCCGGAAAAATTCCCATATGGAGAGAGATTGAAAAGATTGTGTTCTCACTTGCAGGGATGGGTCCATATATTCAGTAGTGATGGGTTCTTCAGTCGCTATACTACAGCAGGCAAAGTGAGATGTATTGATTGGCTAGTATGAGTCTCGAGAGAACTTTTCTCTCTAGTGAACAGCCCCTCCAGAATGTTCACCACTCCAAAGGTGCAGCAGGCTATGACTCAGGGCCTCAGTAGATTGACCACACTCATTAATTTTTTCTTATTTTTTCCTACGTTTTTCCTCAGCTCTCCACCTTCTTAGTGCGAAGGGTTACTTGCTTTTTAAGGACCTCCTGGGCAATTGTGGGGACTTTTATTGAGCTCTCCCCTCAAATTAGCCCCTGATAATGCCTGAAAAAGTAGGGTGAGGACAGGATCTGTACCCCATGCTCAGCACCTTTGGCCGAGTGTATCAGAGGGGAAAAGTGTTCCTTTTGCTCCCAAAATCTCAGTGCTACTGTGGTTACAAAACAGGCCGCCAAGCTATCCCACAGGACAGAGTAGTGGTGGCCACAGGCAAGTGAGGGGCCCAGTAAGGCAAGGTGCAGAAGCAAGTGCCCAGGACACAACAGCCCAATCCCTGGCCACTGATGTGAACCAGGCCGCATTGCCAGGTGTCCCACCTCAGAGGTCCCAGGATCTCCAGTCAACAGAACTAGCACATGGTAAAACATTGGGGCACCAGTCACCTTCCCTCCTCTCCTTCACCAGCCAAGGCATCACAATGGGACCTATATGTTTCCAGGACTCCCCTGTCCCTGCCATTGGGATGCTGTAGTCAGGACTCCCCCACCCCCCATTCCTCAGAGGTCCCGAGAACTGCTAGGGGCACAGAGTAATCTGTTTCCCACCTTTGCCTCCTCTTCCCTTATGACTCCAAATCCTCACCCCTCTCTCCTGGTAGTCCTCCCTCTAAGCGGGCTCGAGGTCACAAATGCAGACATAAAGCAAAGAAATCCTAGAAGATCCCCAGCAACTGCTGTTCCCTGCACAGTTTTTCAAGTCTGTTCAAGTCTGTTCTGTTGTGGTTCTTGGTATTTCCCCTGAGCATTCACCAAAAAAGAATTAAGAAGGCCATGAAGGCAGAATGGTAAACACAGCAAAGACAAAGTGTCCAACCCAATTCTCCCCTTCCCCCCCAAAAAATGTTAAAAAATGACTCTTCCCCAACAAATCGTTTTCTAGTGCCCATTAGTCAAAGGCATTCTTGGTTGCTTTACCAAAAATAGGTGCAGCTTTGTCAACGCTTGTCAAGGACAATATCAACCCCAATGAAGGGGACTTCCTACCCAAAGTTTTCACTGACAGAAGGGTGGAATCAGCTCACCACAGAGGCAATGATGCAGTCTCGGCAGAACTTGGAGCCTCAGCAAAAGCCACTTTTGTCACGAGAGCAGTCTTTGGTTCTACTGAATCCCCACTGTCTGACATTACCACAATGCTGAAAATGCTGGGATCCTCTTTAAAGAGAATTTCCATAACACCTGCTCTAGTTTCAGATGCCTCACTTGATGCTTTCAGGTCCTCCATCAGATCCTCCACCAGATCCATGGTGTCCAGCGCAGTGGCAAGACAGCATCATGGCTAAGGGCAGAGAAGGTAGATATTTCTGCAAGACAGGTTTTTGGTAGCAATCCCATACTCTTGAGACATTTTCTCAAGGTACCAATCAAAAAAGCCACCTTCAAAGTACAGGACAAAAGCAATGATGGTAATAAGAAAAATCAGTATAGAGTTTTTAAGCCATTTTTCTATTTTAGGCAGCCCTTCCAAAGTTATGGAGCTTCATATAGATGTAGTAGGAGAGACAACAGGGTCTCTAAAAATAGATGGGAGAAAACCAGGCCCATTAAACCCAGAGGTGACTCATTCTCCAGGAATGCCCCTAAGAACAATCAGTGACAACCTCTCTCCCTCCAACGTTCCTGGGGTGGAGGGAAGGGCGCTTGTCTCTTTTTGTTCCTACCTGGTTTGTGATCATCACAGATAAATGGTCGAGACACATCATTTCCAGCAGTTACACCATAGAATTCAAAAGGGCCCCCGACCCTCTGTCATGGAGTCACAGAGTCTGGTCTATGCCCCAGCCCGTAACCAGTCTCCTGAGAGAAACCCCTTTAGTGTTCTGAGTCCCAAGGACCACACAGTTCCATTGAGGCAGGCATCCAAAACTTCAGCACCACCAAATCCTCCCTATGTAGCTTCCTGCAGCGAAAACCTGCCAAGCCAGACTCCTGGGGAGGCTTGTACTGTAGCCCTTCAGGGCACAATGCTCTCAGGGAATATCTACAGTGACACAACCAACCTTTTCAAAACAAGGTAACCATTTATTAGTCACCTGGCACACAGAATCTGGAAGTCCAGAGGCTCAACCCCCAAGCTGTAGTGAACCCCTTGTTTAGGATCTGTGTCTCTCTCAGTCTGACCTCCTCTGTCAGTTCCCAGGTGAGAGAGCTCCCAGTTTCCTATAGAAGTCCTTTGTTCTTGGTACCTTTGCTCAGCTTCCCTGCCAAAAGATGGGAAATCCATCTGCCTCTGGGTCATTGGCTGCTAGGTATCAATATCCTGGTGATTTGGTTTTCTATTATCTTTTTGGATTTTCCAATGATATGTGGTCCTACCAGATGACTGGAGGATAGCAAATGTGATGCCAATTTTTAAAAAAAGGCTCCAGAGGTGATCCTGGCAATTTCAGGCTGGTAAGCCTAACTTCAGTACCGGGCAAATTGGTTGAAACTATAGTAAAGAACAGAATTATCAGACACAGATGAAAACGATTTGTTGGGGAAGAGTCAACATGGTTTTTGTAAATGGAAATCATGCCTCACCAATCTACTAGAATTCTTTGAAGGGGACAACAAACATGAAGACAAGGGTGATCCAGTGGATATAGTATACTTAGATTTTCAGAAAGTCTGTGACAAGGTCCCTCACTAAAGGTTCTTAAGCAAAGTAAGCTGTCATGGGATAAGAGGGAAAGTCCATCTCCTGGATCAGTAACTGGTTAAAAGATAGGAAACAAAGGGTAGGAATAAATGGTTAGTTTTCAGAATAAAGAGGTAAATAGTGGTGTCCCCCAGGGGTGTGTACTGGGACCAGTACTGTTCAACATATTCATAAATGATCTGGAAAAAGGGGTAAATAGTGAGGTGGCAAAATTTGCAGATAACTATCTTGAGTAGTTTTGTATTAAGTCCAAAACAGACTGTGAAGAGTTACAAAAGGGTCTCACAAAACTGGGTGCCTGGGCAACAAAATGGCAGATGAAATTCAATGTTGATAAACGCAAAATAATGCACATTGGAAAACATAATCCTAATTATACATATAAAATGATGGGGTCTAAATTAGCTGTTACCATTCAAGAAAGATCTTGGAGTCATTGTGGATAGTTCTCGGAAAACATCCACTCAGTGCACAGCGGCAGTCAAAAAAGCTAACAGAATGGGACTTATTAGAAAAGGGGTAGATAAACAAGACAGAAAATATCATATTGCCTCTTTATAAACCTATGGTACGCCCACATTTTTAATACTGCATGCAGGTCTGGTCACCCCATCTCAAAAAACATATATTGGACTTGGAAAAGGTTCAGAGAAGAACAACAAAATTATTAGAGATATGGAACAGCTTCCATATGAGGAGAGAATAATAAGACTGGGACTTTTCATCTTAGAAAAGAGACAACTAAGGGGGGGATATGATGAGGCATATAAAATCATGACTGGTATGGAGAAAGTAAATAAGGAAGTGTTATTTACTCCTTCTCATAACACAAGAACTAAGGGTCACCCAATTAAATTAATAGGAAGCAAGTTTAAAACAAACAAAGGGAAGTATTTCTTCACACAACACACAAACAACCTGTGGAACTCCTTGCCAGAGAATGTTGTGAAGGCCAAGACTATAACAGGGTTCAAAAAGGAACTAGGTAAGTTAATGGAGGATAGGTCCATCAGTGGCTATTAGGATGGGCAGGGATGGTCTCCCTAGCTTCTGTTTGTCAGAAGCTGGGAATGGGTGACAGGGGATGGATCACTTGATGATTACCTGTTCTGTTTATTCCGTCTGAAGCACCTGGCATTGGCTACTGTTGGAAGATAGGATATTGGGCTAGACTGGTCTGACCCAGTATGGCCGTTCTTATGTTCAGTACTCTTGTCTGGCTTAGACAGTGAGGTGACACATACACATACCTATGACCATGTCTACACTAGCACTTATGTCAGCAAAACTTTTGTTGCTCAGGAGTGTGAAAAAAAACAAAACCCACCCCCCCTGAATGTTTTGCCAGCATAAGTGCTCATGTACACAGTACTGCCACTCATTGAGCTGGTTGTATTATGTCAACAAGACAGCTCTCTCCTGTCGGAATTATGTGGCTACACAAGCTCTCTTACAGTGGCATAGCTGTATCAGTACAGCTCTGCTGCTGTAAGCTTGTAAGTGTAGAGAAGGCCTAAGTCTCCTAGCCTGCCTTGAGAACAAATTTAGAGGTTTTTTTCCCCCCTCACTGGGTAGCCAGGAAAAATATAGGAGAAACTGAGGCACTCATAGGCATCATAAAAATATTACAGAAAATTCCCACTTTGTCACACTCCCCTCCCTCAACCCATCCAAGAAGAAAATCATGCTTAGGCAAATCTACCAAAGTCTTCAAATCAGGGCAATAGAATGTGTTCTAGACCAGGATTGATATCGGGCTGGGGGCTTAAAATCCATACTGTTCCCGTTTACAAAGAAATCTGGGGAGAACAGGGGAGGAAGGTAATTTGCAGGAACAGAAGCTGGAACTTGATGAAGAGAGTTGCTTATCAGAAGAGTGCTAGATTAGAAAATAGGAGCACTTAAACAATTTGCTTTGTTTGTTTGATATTTTGATTTCATACTGTGGTTTCATAAAGCTCCTCACCAAGAAGTGCTCCCCACTCTGCAGATGTACGGTACTTAGCCAAGTTAAACCCTCACTAATTTGTGTAATGATTGTTAGCCACACATGCATTGATATATTAAAATAATAATAAAAAAGAATGACCAGAGGAAAAATCTAATATTGGGCAGTCTAATAAAATTAACCTTTTAAATAGATCTGTATAGAATTGATGCATCCACCCTGGCTTATGCTAGTCCTCAGTAATTATAGGTTTCCCATGGATTTATAAGTCACAAAGGAGTCCAGTCATAAGTGAAAACGAGCAGAGGAACTCTCTACTCTACAACCAAAGGTGAAATCAAGTAAATCCTCAAGTGATATTATTGTGAGCAACATTATCCATTGGCTCAGGTACCGTACCAAGAGAAGATCTATTGGTGTTTGAATTCTGTTGGACATTGTAAATATATGAAGCAATAGGTATTTCTCCTTCTGGACACTGGCACTTCTGTTTCTGTGCTGTTGCTGTCTGAGGGCAGGTCTGCACTATAGCTGGGATCGACGCTCTGAGATCGATCCACTGGCGGTCGATTTAGCGGATCTAGTAAAGACCCGCCAAATTGACTGCAAATCACTCTCCAGTCAACCCCTGTACTCTACCCCCAACGAGAAGAGTAAGGTAAGTCGACGGGAGATTTTCTCCCATCAACCCCCCGCGGTATAGACCCTGCGGTAACTCAACCATGTAGCCGGGGAGGGATAGCTCAGTGGTTTGCGCATTGGCCTGCTAAACCCAGGATTGTGAGTTCAGTCCTTGAGGGGGCCACTTAGGGATCTGGGCTGAAATCAGTACTTGGTCCTACTAGTGAAGGCAGGGGGCTGGACTCCATGACCTTTTGGGGTCCCTTCCAGCTCTATGAGATAGGTATATCTCCATATATTCAGGTTGACTTACCGTGGAAGTGTAGACATAGCCTGAGTAATCTCAAAAGATTACACTGCTCTACAGCCAAAATGCTTCTGAAATAAATGTAGTCAAACTTTACTAATTCTGGGTCACTGAGAATGAAAATGATGCTTAAAATTGTTGATTGGCTCTAGTTTTCAAGCTATGCTATTGGGTCAGTATATACGACCCTTGCCTTGGGAATGGCAGAGGATAAGTGAGTTATAAAGGGAAGGGATCTCAGTTTAAACCAGAAATGACTAAAATACATCTTTGACTGGATCTATGAATAAATCTATGACTGGGTTTGGACAGTACTTGCTTTTTAGGCAAAACAATGAATGATGCAATCTGAAGCTGGTATTGCGTCATACATGATATGAATTGCATCATGTTATTCCTAGAAGTCATGGATGATGCAATCATAACGAAGCTTACATCACTCTGCTGAACAAATTGCCCTATATCAGCTCTAGAAATCATACAGTGTCGTGCTCTCTTATTTGTCAGTGTTTGATTTTGCAAAGGGACACATTTCTGTTTAGCCAAAGTGAGCAGAGATGCCTCGTACTTGTGTGAACAGTGCAGATAACTTCTGCTATGTTTGTGGTGAAGTGACTTTTGCATCACAAAAGCGCAGTATAACCACTATGGTTAAGAAAGCCTATCACCTTTATTTTGGCTGCAAAATTGGAGATCAGAACACGAGGTGGGCCCCACACATATGCTGCAACACTTGTGCAACAAATCTTCGCCAGAGGTTGAACAGGAAAAGGAAATCTATGCCTTTGGCAGTGCCAAGATTTGGAGAGAGCCAACAGATCATACCAGCAATTGTTACTTCTGCATGGTGCCTCCAGTTGGGAAAGGTGTGTCAAAGAAGAAAAAGTGGACTGTGCATTATCCAAACATTCCATCAGCTATACGCCCAGTACCCCACGGAGAAGGACTGCCGGTTCCTGATGCACCACAATCATTCTCACTTGAGTCAGACGAGGAAGAGGAAGAGGATGAAACTTCTGGTCCTGAACCATCAATGTCACAGGACCCACATTTTCTCCCATCCTCCTCCTCTGAACCACACCTCATAAAACAAGGTGAACTGAATGACCTTGTCAGGGATTTGGAACTACCCAAGAGTAAGGCAGAGCTGTTGGGCTCCAGACTACAGCAGTGGAATCTCCTGGCAGGTGATGTTAGGGTTTCCATGTTCCGTGACCGTCAAAAGGATCTTGTCCCATTCTTCTTCATGGAAGGTGATCTTGTAGCCTGCAACAACATCGATGGTGTGCAGCCCTCAACATCGTTCACGATCCAGATGAGTGGAGACTGTTCATTGATTCATCGAAGACGAGCCTTAAAGCTGTTTTACTGCATAATGGCAATGTTTTGCCATCAATTCCAGTTGGTCATGCAGTCCATATGAAGGAAACCTATGACAACATGAAACAACTTTTGAGGTGCATAAACTATGACCAACATCAGTGGCAGCTTTGTGGCGATTTGAAGGTTGTTGCTCTCTTGCTTGGTCTGCAGACTGGATACACAAAGTACTGCTGTTTTCTCTGCAAATGGGATAGTCCTGCAAGAGATTCCCACTACATCAAGAAAGATTGGCCACTCCGACAGTCATTGGAGCCTGGGAGGAAAAGTGTTCAGCATCCACCACTTGTTGAATCAAGGAAGATTTTGTTACCACCCTTACACATCAAGTTGGGTCTGATGAAGAACTTTGTCAAGGCCATTGACAAAACACAAGCAGCTTTCAAGTACCTCCGTGGAAAATTTCCAAGGTTAAGTGAATCTAAGATAAAGGAAGGTGTTTTTGTTGGTCCTCAGATTCGTGAACTTCTTCGAGATGATGCATTTGACCATGCACTGCGTGGCTAGGAAAAGACAGCATGGAAAGCCTTCCAGTTAGTGGCAATAACTTTTCTCGGAAACAACAAGGCAGACAACTACAGGTCGTTGGTGGAAAACCTCCTCAAGGCATCCAAAAGCCTTGGTTGCAACATGTCACTAAAGATACATTTTTTGCACTCTCATCTAGATTTTTTTCCACCGATCTGCGGAGCAGTGAGCGACGAGCACGGCGAGCGATTTCACCAGGACATTGCAACAATAGAGAAACGCTATCGGGGCAAATGGAGCCCATCAATGCTTGCAGACTATTGCTGGACAGTGACAAGAGATGCTCCATTTAATGAATACAAGAGACAAGCCAAGAAGCGCCGAGTAGACACTGAATAGGACTAAACTATGTACAGAATAGTTTTTTGCCTTTTGTTTCATAATAAATTTTATTTATATAACCCTTTTGCTGATTTTTAAAGTGTTACATAAACAGGACAGGTGAAATATTATCATGTAAAGCAACCATAAACACATGAAAAGACCTAGGTTTACAATTTATGATTAAAACTCTACTATCTACACAATATACATAGACATAAAATGTAAAAACTTAAATATCTTAGAAACAGTAGCCAATCAGTTGTTTTAATTGTCATATTTGAATTCAGCACATCAAAATACATAATAAATAGCACATTTTATCTCTGAAGCAGACGACTTCTCAAAAATTGTAGACCAGTGTTATTAAGGAGAGGCAGTGGAATCCTGGCAGATAGGGAACTGGACTTAGACCCAGGAGACTCTTGTGTAGGCATTTCTGCTGTGTGACCTTGGGCATGTCACTTCAATTCCTTGCGTCTCTGCGTTCTGTGCCTTGGTGTATATACTGTCATGACTCTGTGTTCTGTGCCTAAAAGTCATACTGTAGTGCCAAGAAGCTCACTATGGACAGGTGTTCCCCTGTCAGATGTAAGGTACATGTCTGACAAAGCCTTCTTCCATTAGATGGATGCTGTTACTTAGGACATGGTGGAGGGAAGTCTACAGAGATTAACAGGTATGTTTTCCCCCTAGAAGCTTTTGGCAGAGGCCCTGTGCAGTCAACATGGGCAAATTCCCAAGGGTACTGTGGAGATATCAGGACCAAAATTCCCACAAGTTTCCATTGACTAGGTTTTAATATCTACCCCATCAGAGATGACTTCACACATTGGATGACATCCTCTCATCCAGACCTGTGGGTCTCGATTTGACATATCTCAGCGATTTCTAGATGACTAGGTAATGTATAATTATGTAAGTGCGGTAACCATATTGTGGCATGTATGTGACCATACACAATGGAGGAGCTCTTCAAACTCTTTCCCACAGGGGAGGCAAATCCCATCTCTGGCCTAGATGATGCAGACAGATGTCTGTTAAGGGAGGGTCATGGAGATTTCCTTCCTCCCAAGCCTCCATCCTCAGAAGAGCAGTGTCATTCACTTCAATGTCTCATTCACTTCAGTGGGACTACTCACTTAAGGGTTCACATGGTGAAATACCTGAACTGGAATGGTAGAGAATGCTGCAGCATTATCCCACTGTAAAACAACTTTGTTAGTATACATAAGATATTAAATATGGAATAGCTTAAAAACACTTTAATTCAGGGTGTTTTTTTTCCAAATAAGAAACAAGCCCCCCCCCCCCTTCTTTGAAATAACTGATCAGCACAAGACCTTAACTCTGGCTTTTCAGCTGTCACTTGCCACCTAGGCTACAGCATGCTTCAATCAAAACAAAAATCGTAACAAGCCTTTAACTTTACTGACAGGCATGCCGAAGTATCACACAATGTTGCAGACCCAGCTCACATTTTTTATAAACTATTCACATACAAGTGAATTCTCTAACATGTGGTGTTTGGAGATAGAAATTGTCTTCATTTCTTTTAACTAACAGATGAATAACTAGCATTGAATTATACCAAGGCTACCTTTAAAAGTGAAGAGTATTATCAACAGTATCTCCCACAGCCTACATACAGTAGATGGAGTTCTGTAAATAATCCATTCTTTGGATTATGCATCCACAGTCCTGGATACAAATTATACCTATGACGACCCTGAGTGCTGAATTTTGCATTTGTAAGGTGTGTAATCCACAGGTTGAGATAAAGTTCAGAAAGCTCTCTATCATCTATCTATGCATCTGAAGAGGATCATGTGCATTGTTTATTCTAGCAAGTGCTAGGAACATATTGCGCTGGTGAAATGTGCCATGATATGCTACTTTGATGTAGAATTATAGTTTACTGGACTAAGTCCTCCTAACACTTCTGTTCAGACTGTCACCCCTCTCACTTTCTTGAGTAAGTGGTAAGGCAAAACTCCCACTGACTTGAATGGGTGCAGGATAAGTCTCAAGAACAGCAGGGGAACATGCGCAAATGTAAGGTGAGTTCTAGAAATAGCAGCTCACAATCCTCTTACAGAGAGCAGAGATGTTTATGAAACTGAACCTAAAAATTAAGTTAGAACCTTTTCAGCAGCAACTGAATGGGCAAAATCAAGACCTGGTGCAAGTGGCAGGGTTGCCACCTATCTAGGTTTTCCCATGATCATCCCTTTTTCGAGGTAGCTGTCCTTGGAAATCTGTAAGGGTGTCAGTAGACTCTGTAAGATGTCCAGTTAAATGGACTCAGGATCATTGTGGCTGTCCCTTTTTTGGTACCCCGGAAATGACAACCCTAGCAAGTGGCCATAAATCCCATAAAAATCTGGGCTAAATTCTGCATGAGATTGTAAACTCTTTGGGGTAGGGCTTTCATTTATTACATTTGTACAGCACCTAACACAATGGTACCTTCACCTGATTGGCCTCTAGCTACTATTGCAATATAAATGTTAAACAGCAACTTAACTGGCGGTGTAAGTTACACATCAAGTTAGATTGGTCAGAAGCTGATGAGGATAGTAATGGGAGTGGGTGTGCAAAGTATAGCTCACACACTTTGTGGGTCAAAGTGGATGAGCAGGAACTACAGCTAACAGGAAGGTGTGAAATAAAGCAGGCCTCTCCCATACCCTATTTTGATCCTTCCTAGTAGTTGCTTTTCCTGCGACATCCTTTTTCATTGGCCTGGCACATAAATTACACTCATTTTGCACACCTCTTAGCCCTGGTCTACACTTGGGGGGGGGGGGGGGAAATGGATCAAAGTTACGCAACTTCAGTTACATGAATAACGTAGCTGAAGTCGACGTACTTAGATCAACTTACCGTGGTGTCTTCACTGCGGTGAGTCGACTGCTGCCGCTCCCCCGTCGACTCTGCCTGTGCCTCTCGCTGAGCTGGAGTACAGGAGTCGACGTGAGAGCGCTCGGTGGGTCGATTTATCGCGTCTAGACTAGGCACAATAAATCGATCCCCGCTGGATCGATTGCTGCCCGCCGATCCAGATACCCTTAGGCTCAGTCCTCGGCTCCAGCTGCTTGGCAGCATGCCAGTGGAAGGGCATTATCTTAAACTTTAGGAACCTAATCCTGCTCCCCCTGAAGTCAATGGAAGATTTGCCACTTTAGTGGGTGCAGATTGGGTCCTAACTTTTCTATAGAGTGGATTGTTGTGCACAAATGCCCAGTGGTGCTGGAACTTGGGGTGCTGCCGCACCCCCTGGCTTGAAGTAGTAATAACAAACACCAAATACATGGCTTCCCTGGTTTCCATCATCAGCACCCCCACCATAAAAATTGTTCCAGTATGCCTGCAAATGCCCCCAATGGCTGGCTAATTAAAAATATATAATCTTTAAACATCTTGAAAATACAGGGGTGATACCATCCATTAAGTTGCTTTTGATTCACACAGTAAAATGACTGTAGAGATTTATACTGAACTGATGAGTCACTGACATAAATCCAAAATACTAAAATATCCTCTTTGGTGTGCAGAAAGTACAGCAAGCATCTGAGGAGCAGTGTTATTTTCTTCTTCCATTACAGGATTTTGTAAATCAGCTATATGGACATCTGTGTTTAGAGAGATACAACCTTAGTAGTTTATAAATGGTCACAACCCACCACCCCACACTACATACTCATTCGGGGCAGACTGTGAAACCCCTACTCACGCTGGAGATCTTGAGTAGTCCCACTGAATTATTCATGTGAGTAACTGCTCAGCAATGTGACTAGGTATTTCATAGTGTGGCTGTGAATGAGGTTTATTTTCACCCTGCTTCCTCGCTTGCTTTTGGTCTGAACGGTCATTTGATTGTTCTGTCATTTCTATATTAGATATCTTGAAGTCTTTCCTGAGTCAAATAATTTGCAAATCAAATCTAAAAAATGCTCACTGGGCCTTCTCCAATATCATTTGTCATGTCATTAATTTTAATGCAGTATCTGCGGTTTCATAATACACTAAACATTATCAACTTATGTTCTGGGGAACATTAGCCTTTCAACGTGTTTGTCTTGAATAATTTCCCCCACTATATTTTGCAGTTCATCTTCAATTAATATTCTTTCCCTAACCTTACATTTTTAATATTAAGCATGCCAAGTTCTCCAAGATGACATGGATTTTAAAATGGCTATAGAAAGCTCATAGGAAGTCAAGTTTATTTCTATTTTTAGTGTGGCATAGCTTTTAGAATCAAACTGATCAACTTGTAATGGGGCTTTAGAGTTTTCCATAGTTTTTTTTTATTAAAAGGGGCATCAATGCAATGAATGTAAGTATGAAAGTAAAATCATAGACAAAAAATATTGGACAGGAAACACTGTCCTGACACATTTCTAGCTTCGGTTTCATAAGCAAAGTTAATAACACATATCTAATTGAAATATTGTTTATATGTATCAGATGCACATATATTTATGAACTCTGTTGTAACATAATCATAGCACAGATTTAGGTTTTCTAAAAGAAATAAGAGTTTGACTTAGAATAAGCTGCACATATCAAAGGTTATTTTACTGTCACTATAAATTTTTTTTCTCTTTTGTCAGCCTCCTTAGAGCAAATGCGCAAAGTATGGTGGCATATAAGGGCACCACAGGATTCAGGTTTTCTTTATCTAATGGTGTTTCTTTGATTATATATAATTACCACAACCTCCAAACTGAGATGCAATATTCTTATTGCATATGTACTGCAGATACAACAAGTAATTAATTTACTGTATACCATACTTTAATCAAAAAAATTTTTCCACAAAGCCCACAAACAGTAACCCATGTCAGCCAAATGCCCTCTGCACCCCAACGTTATATAACTGGAGAAAAGCGGGGGTGGAGGGCGCGGCGGGAGGGGAGAGAGAGAAAAGAAAAATAGTAACAGCCTTAAGTTTATGTCACAGTTCAGGGTAACTGCACCAGTATTCCCACTTTATGGTCCACCAAGGGCACCCACTCTTAGGTGTCTAATCCCCCAGCAGCCACTTCTCTTTGGTGGAGACACAGGTTTCTCCCTTATTTGGGTTTTTCCTGGCTGCACAGTTCCCTGCCTACATTGTGAGTTTCCCAGCAAGATACGCTGCCTAAGCAGGCCTGCTTTGCTTTTTCCCTCGGAGGCTATAAACAGCATAATTGCCCACAGTTACAAGGTACCACAACTTTCTGACCGAACAAAACCAAACACCCTTGCACCGCCCCTTCTCCGAGGCCCCGCCCTGCTCACTCCATCCAACATCCCTCCATCACTCACTTTCCCTCACCCTCCCTCACTCGCTCATTTTCACCGGGTGGTGAGGGTCCCTTTTCAACTGGGTGTTTGGTTGAAAACTAGACACCTAGCAACCCTATAACAGCTCTTTCTATGCAAACACATATTCTTGAGGTGAAAGCATTACATAGAAAACATGTTAAAACAATTTAAAAACCTGCATGCATGCTAATAAGCTTACCAGAGATCACCGCAACTCCAAGGGGTCTGGTAGGACTCAGTCCTTCAAGCCCCACACAGCGGTTTTCCTGCGGTTACAAGTTCATAATGCCTTTTTCTCAGAACAAGAACACTCCTTTGTACAGTTTGGGCCGCTTATATTGTCTGCATGTAACAGGTGATCTGCAGACAAAGGTCCCCTCCTCAGGGCCAAGCTTCAAAAGGCTGAGTTCTTGCATAACCAGAGGTGGTACATTTGCATACACCTTCTCCTAGAGATTTCCTGGGAAATCCACTTAACTTTAAAAGTTCACTCTTGTCAGGAACATTGTTTCAAATAGTCCTTTAGAGCTCATAATACTTCTTGGTCATGTCTCTCCCCCCAGAGAGGTTACATACAGTCCCACAATAATACATAAACATCTACATTTTTAATACAATGAACTCCTGAGATACTTAATTCAATATAGTGTGTCCAGGATATTGCAGGAAATTGCCACATCTCTTGTCTCCCGGGGCATCTTGCTTTTCCGGGTATCGTAGACTGCAAGCTCCTCAGGACAAGTGCTATCTTTGTTTATGACACATACAGAGCTGAGCACAATGTAGGCACTTAGAGTGCAATTTTAAAAAGTATCCAAGTAACTGAGGAATGCAAGTCTCATTCTTTTTCTGTAACCTAGGCACCTGACACTTAGGCATTTTTGAAAACCCCACACTTAATAATCAACAGTGGCATAAGTAGGGCCACATGGAAACTATAGATGTTTTGATGCAGGGTTTAGGCTCATTTTCTTTCAGAAATTTTTAAACAAAACTGGAGAAATTGTATTCAGAGGTTGTGTGAGGTAGCTCTTGGTTCCTTATTGTTTTTAATCAAGCAGTGTAAAATAAGAAAGACAAACTAGTCCTTTAAATATCTTACAAAAACCACATGTAATTACCCCTGGGAAGGATTAGTAGCTGCGCTAGTGGGACTGTGGCCCCAGGCATGGGCCACCTGTCCTACTGTGTCATCCCTGAACCTGACCCTCATTTAATATAAAATGAAAAAGAAATTGGAAATAGGAGAGAAGAAAGCAAAAGTGAGACCAATCTTCTATAGATAACATTTGAAAGAAACATTTAGGCCAGCCTGTGACTGCCTTTCTGTGGATGAGTGGGAAGGAGTGCAAGGAGCCATGCTCTTGCATATCCACCTACCCCACTGGTTAGGGCTAGTCAGAATTGCAGGCCCTGACCTGTGCTTGCCCCACCACCACTAGCCCATAGAAGAGGCTGAGTGCAATAGGGAAGAATAGGCTGCACCATAAAGAGAGATTGAAGAGACTGGGACTGTTTATTTGTTTCCTCTGAAATGTAAAGGAGGAGGGTAGGACATGCTAAAGGTTTAAAGAATAGCGAATGGGTACAGAGAAGGTGAATTGGGAACTTCTAATACAAGACCAAGGGGGCATTCAATGAAACAGAAAGGTGGCAAACGTAAAGCTTATGAAAGGAAATACTATTCACACAATTAACCAGTGGAACCCACTGCCAAAAGATATAATTGAAGCCAAGAGCTTAGCAGTATTCAGAAAAGGATGTACACTCAGATGGATAACAAGAGCATATAGAGTTATAACAGTAAGGAGTAAAAACTAACAAAACCCCAAGAGCATCCTTTACACTCATGCTTTATGGCATATACCAACCTCTAACTAATAGGGGTTAAGAAGACAGTCTCTTTGTGAGCAGGTTATCCCATCAAACCATCTGCAGTGTTCTTCCACCTTCCTCTGAAACAGCCAGTACAGACCACCACTGTCAGAAAGGATACTGAATTGGATGGACCATTGGGTGTGATCCAGTCCAGCAATCTGTAAATTCCTGAATATAGAAGCACTTTCTACTTTTTAAAAAAGTTTTCTATTTACTCTCTGCTGTCTCTATTTCATCTCATCTCCTCGGTTCATCTTGTAATTTTCCCTTCTCTTTCTTCCCATTCCATCATCTTTTCTCTTATTTCTTTCAAGGAGTAGAAGGGGACTTCAGAAACCTTTGCATTCTGATGGACAGAACTTTTCAAATTGCCTGTTTATAGGTTTAGATTTTAAGGCCACATTACGATACTTTACTTTGAGCTCCTGCATAACACAGGCCATAATATTTCACCCAGTATTTCCTGCATCAAGCCCACATCTTGTGCTTGAACCAGAGCATAGCTTTCTACAAGACATCCAATCTTGATTTAAAGACTTCAAGCGATGGAGAATCCACTACATCCCTTAGCAAGTTGTTACAATGTTTAATTAAACTCACTGTTAAAAATTACACCTTATTTCCAGTCGGAATTTATATAGTTTCAGCTTCTAGGCATTGGATCAAGTTATGCCTTTGTCTGCAGATTAAAGAGTGGTCTACTGTCAGAAATCTTCTCCCCCTATAGGTACTTACAGGCTCTGATCAACTCACCTCCTAACCTTCCCTTGGATAAATTAATACATTGAGCTTCTTAAGTTTCTCACTTTAAGGCAGGTATGAATGATTCTCATAGCTCTTTTCTAAATTCTTTCCAACATCCTTTTTAAAGTACGGATGCTAGAATTGGACACTGTATTCCAATAATGGCTGTACACAAAAATAAGAATATCTCTCTACTTCTACTTGATATTTCCCCACTTATACATCCAAGGATTGTATTGGCTTTTTTAGGCTACTCCATAACACTAGAAGCTCATGGTCAGTTGGTTATCCACCATGATCACTACTTCCAAAATACAGTATACATCTTGTGTGTGAGATCTATATTCTTAATTCCTAGATGTATGACCTTACATTTTGCTGTATTAAAATGCACGTACTTACTAAGCTATCCAAAATGTTGCTGTAGAACTCACGTGTCATTATTTATCACTCCACCAATTTGTGTGTCATCTGTAATGATTTTTTCTTCTAGATCACTAGATATTGAACAACATCGGGCCAAGATCAGATGCATGCAGAACCCCTTTAGATGATGATTCCTTATGTACAATTGCTTTTTGAGATCCATGCCAGTTTTTATTCCATTGGAATTTATATAAATACATACAGGTTGCCATATGATTATGTTAGAGAAGGCACGTGAAAGTCATGCCTTATACACTTGGAGCAAAAGGTGGTGAGGTTTGTGATGGTCTTTAGTTCCTGTGAGAGTTCATTCCAGTATCTTGGGCTAGCCCCTGAGAAACCTCTGTCTCCTTCATGATTGTCCTACATCTTTCCAAACATAGAACCAAAATATTTATCAAACACTTCTGTCTTTTCTGCATCATCATCAACAATTTTAACATCTCAACCTAGTAACAGATATTATTTAGTAGGAGTAATAATAGTAGTATTGCTTTATGGTAACACCTAGGGACTCAGTCAGAGACCAGGATCCCAGTCTAGTAAGCACTGTATAAAGATAATACAGTCTCTGCCCAGAGGAACTCGCAATCTAAGGTTATTTTAGGGGAGGTTTGCGGTACTGCTACCCTTACTTCTGTGCTGCTGCTGGCGGTGGCACTGCCTTCAGAGCTGGGCAGCTGGAGAGTGGCAGCTGCTGTCTGGGAGCCCAGCTCTGAAGGCAGAGCTGTCGCCAGTAGCAGTGGAGAAGTAAGGATGACATGGTATGGTATTGCCACCCTTATTTCTGCGCTGCTACCTGCAGAGCTTGGCCCTCAGCCGGCAGCCACCACTGTCTGGCCACCCAGCAGTGCAGAAGTAAGGGTGGCATAGTATGGTATTGTCACCCTTACTTCTTCGCTGCTGGTGGAGTACTGCCTTCAAAGCTGGTTGTCCGGCCAATAGCTGTCACTCTCTGGCCGCCCAGCTCTGAAGTCAGCACAGAAGTAAGGAATAGTATAGGGTAAAAGCACACAAAGACCAGATTTCATGGTCCGTGATGCATTTTTCATGGCCATGAATTTGGTAGGGCCCTACCTATAGAGCTTGCTTATCATAGAAGATTCTATTACTTTTTTAAACTTAACATTGGAACTCATTTGTGTTATATGTGAACCTGTTTTAACCTTGTGAATAGCTCTCTATTTCCTTTCTCGTATAATAAATCTGTAGATAGTTTCCTATAGGATTGGCTATAAACATTGTCTTTGATGTGAGATCTAAAGTGCCGTTGACCTGGGGTAAGTGACTAGTCCTTTGGGACTGGGAGTAACCTGAATATTGCTGTGATCCTCGGTGTAAGAATATCTGTCTATCACAAAAATAGATCTATGTGCATGGCAAGAGATTGGAGTACCCAGGGAGACTGTCTGTAACTCCATGTTTAAGGCTATTATAGTGCCTGTGGAGTTTACACTTGATAATTGGTTTGTGAAATCTAAATAGAACTCACAACCAATTTGGGGTTTGTGCCCTGGTTCTTAACAGTGTGCCCTAAGGTTGGTACCCATGCTCTTGAGCCACTCCAGGACAGCCTCTACCAACACTTACGGCCTAGCTTGTCTTATTACACTAGCTTATGCAAGACATGTTACACAAAGACTGGAAAATTTTAGTCCCAGCTGCAAGAACTGATAAGCTTATGTCTTTTTCCTTGACTGTATAGTGAGAGAGGGCAACTCTTATTTTGATTGGATATTTCAACTCTTCAGAAGTAGTTCGGTCACCATCTGATTGGTTCATGCCAGCATCTCCAAGAAAAGAAACCAGGAGGGACCACCCAGCAGAAATAGGATAAAATGGCATGTCTCCTTCAGCACATCACTTCCCAAAAGTGAAAGACAGCTGGAAGGGAGAAGACTGAAGTCCTGGGAGTTCTCCTGGTGATATCAAGTACCTGTTTCATATAGCGGTCTCCTATTTTTCAGCAATTCAGGTTGCCACTAGCACACTGGAAAAAGACTAGTCATGTGCCTCCTTCATTCTACCTATGTTTGCAGTGTCAGCTGCAGCGAAGGATAACTGAGGAAAGTTTATGGCTGAGTAAAAATCTGGTGATAACTAACAGACTTTTTCTTGAGTGATGACCCAAATCAGTCAATTGACCACTTCCTGAAACTAAGTTCCTAATTAGCAAGGAAGGGTACATGAGCGTTTTAAAGATTGTCACAGAGTTAGTGTGTGTCTTGTAACAGTCAAGATTAGTGTAAAATAGCTTTTGAACTGAACAACTTACTATTGTTAACTAGGATTATAGAACACTGTACATGTCTACCCTAGTTAATAGTTTCACGTTGCCTGTCAAGTTCTAGGTATATAGAGACATAAAATAAGACCAAGTGTGCAAACTTTTTGAACTGCATTCAGTCGGTCAAAAATGTAAGAGTTTATTTTAGGTAGTTAGAAGTGTTAGTCAGATTCAGGGGCTAATATCATTCCTTGAGAAATAGGTTAAAAGGATTGACTACTATAGATCTATTGGGAATGAGACCTTGGTGAATTGGAATGTAAGTAATTGACCAAAAAATCGGGTTTTTTTTACGATCTAGCTTTGATTGGGTTTCCTCTGTTGTGTTAGCAATACTGGAGTTGATAAGCAATTGGCACAAGTGATCCCTATTCCGAGGGACTCAGTCAAATACTCTAAACAAAGTCACCTTCCCAAGATAGTAATTGAGTGTGTGTTATTTTTTTGTTGTGGTTGTGTAGTTTGACTCTGAAAATCTAAGTGGTTGTAGCAACCAATTTTTCAATTTACATAGCTGAATCATAGTCCAATATCATTTTTGCCTTCTTATATCCTATTATTTGCTATTGTTAAGGATATTTAACAAACTCTATAAAACTAATCTGAACTATTAAGTCCTTTTTTTTAAGTTAAGCAATCAAAATAATAAAAAAACCCTAAGAAAGGTGATATGGGTAATCAGTTAAACAGTTGCTTAACCAAGGTTTGTTTTACACCCTGCCTTTCTTACACAGAATGAGGCATCACCTCATTCTAACAAGATTGCTTTTCCAGACATGCATAAGATAGCTATTTCTATAACAATGCAGAAGTTATCACCAGGGATTTCCCTACACCTCCCCTGAATTTCCCCAACACCCTCCCCAGTTTTGTGAACTAGTTACATGCAGTGTTGCCAATTTAGTGATTGTTTGGAAATTTGAATTGAAATTGAAACATGAATACACACTTGTCAGTGCATTCATTTCGGTGATGTTGGCCAACTTCATAACTTCAAATTATGATTTGTAAGCAAAGTCTAAATGAGCTCTCCCTGACAGCTAGTGATGAGCTGGGGGCTGGGGGAAATGGCTTCAGGACCAGATTGTATTTACATTCACACCTAATCTACCTAGGTATCCATCAAATAGAGCTGTGTTGCCCAAGTGATAGATTTTGGCTGGGGTTGGGTTACAAATCACTTGGTGTGGGGGAATGAAATGTTGTTATTCTTATTGTATGAGTAAAGGGCAGTAGAACTGTACCTAGCCTGTGCTGATTGAGGCTATCAAGAGAGAGGGTGGGGACAGCTGTTTTGCTTGATGGTCTGCCTGAGTCACAAGTACTATTTGACCTGTCCCTCTCCGCTGTTTAAAGGCAGAGCTGATTAGGCTCCATAGATAGTCTTTTGTTTTGTTAAGTGACCACTGCAGCTGAAATCACTGATAATCAGGTCTAAGTGCTTAGACCTGCTGTGGAACAGTGTTTCTGTTGAAGAGACGGCCCAGCCTGCACTAGCAGCGAGGTTCCCCCACTGAGAGCTCAGCTGAAATCACTGAGAGCTGGGTGGAACCTCAAGAGACCAACTTAAGTCAACTCCCACCTGTTCATGCTCTCTGTATGTGTGTGTATATATATCTCCTCAATATATGGTTCACTCTATATGCATCCGAAGAAGTGGGTTGTAGCCCACGAAAGCTTATGCTCTAATAAATTTGTTAGTCTCTAAGGTGCCACAAGTACTCCTGTTATTTTTGCGGATACAGACTAACACGGCTGCTACTCTGAAACCTGTCAACTTGCAGAGGTCACAGTGGCAGGTGACAGCAGAAGGTGATGGCGCAGGGCCATTGGCAACAGAGCGATGGAGTGAATGGTGGCACAATGAACAACAGTGGCCAGAGCGAACAGTGAGCAGCTGGAGGAATGAGCAGGTGCCTTCTTGCCCCCCACCTGGGAGGTGAACTAATGTGAAAGCACCTCTGAACTCTGAATCTCCACTGACCAAGGACAACACCGGTGAGTGTTAATGAGGCTGTTAAGAATGCTGGAGACACAACACAGTTCATGCGAACAAACATGGCTGTGGCATCATACTTTCTATTTAAGCAAGAGATACCACACACTACAAACTGGAGGCCAATGTTAAGTGCATTGTCACTTGTTTATCCTGAAGTTGAACACTGGTTCCGAACAAGACAAGCAAATGCTCACTATCTTTCTGCAAGAAACTCAACTGACTGGCTAGAAGCATGTGGTGAAACAGTGAAAGACTCAACAGTTGAAAAAGTGAAGAACTTTCTCACCACATTCAAAAAATTTGCATACATGGCTGATGAATGCACCGATGCCAATGGCCATCAAGTATTAAGTCATTGTGTATGTTATCTTGATGTCAGTGGTAGGCCAGTAGATGCATTTCTAGATGTTCAAGCTATAAAAGACATATTGGCTGCATCTGTGACAACCCACATCTTAGAAGAGTTAAATGCTTGTTAATTGGATGTCAAACAGATGGCTGCTTGTGCATTTGATGGAGCTGCAAACTTCTCTGGAAGACATGGTGGAGTACAAGCTTTGCTAAGAGAAAAGTGTAACTCTGATCTCTCCTATACAAACTTCAGAGGCCATCTACTCCAACTAGTGTTAGTACAAGCTGCAGACTCTTCAAAAGACATTAAAAAAGCTATACATTTAATGACTTCATTATATTCTTTTTTCAGCAAGAGTCCAACAAGACTGAATATCTTGGAAAATATAGAAGATACACTGGGACTGAAGTTCAAATTAGTCCAACTTGGGAAAACCCTCTGGCTTTCTCATGAGCGATTCTTGGCTGTTGTCTTAAAATTACTCCAGCCATTATTACTGGCTTTGGAAAGTATCTACCAAGATGGAATGGATCTAAGTAGTGAGGCTGGTGGATTACTTTTGCTACTACGTTCAGAAAAGACTATTGCCATTCTCTCTCTTGTAAGTCTACTGTTGAAACCACTTGGGTCATTAAACAATGCCATGCAGGCATCTGCTACAACAGTAGTAGATCTTTGTCCAGCAATAGAAGCTACATTTGGATCAATCAGAGAGCTATCCATTGAAAATGTACTGGAAGAAGCAAAGACTTCAGTCCAGAAGTTGACTAACGAAGGCATTTATATTGAATCCTTAGGTGAAGAAGACAAGAAGTGTTTGTTAAGACAACTGAAAAAGTACACAGATTTGATTCTTAAAAATCTGCAACAGCAACTTCTAGATTCTACTCAACCTTTACATAGCTTTTACAGATCCCAGTCCTATAAAACACTGACAGTTGAGTGGAGTGAGGCATTGGGGCTGCCATGTGCTCAGGACAGAATAGAGAATTTGAACACAGAGTGGAATATCATACGATGAATGAATGAAGATTTGACTTCAACTTCTTTTTTTATCATCACTAGTGGCTTGACCCAATCTTTATGCTGTTTCCTGGGATGAAAGAAATAGGAATTCATCTCTTGCTACTCCCAGTCACAACAGCTACAGCTGAGCGTTCGTTTTCATCATTGAATAGAATTTTGTGGTCTGAAAGAAGTCACCTTCTGCCTGATCATGTGAATGAACTAATGAGCCTATCAATTGAAGGAATGGAAGTACTGGACACACGAGAAGCCACCAAAGTCATGAAACATTTTTCAGTTTTTACTGTTGTGCCATACAGCCCACCTTCACCCTCACGGTCTCACCCCTCATCAGCCCTGACACCCCCCCTGTAAATTCAAACAGTCCCCCCCCCCCAATTTCAATTCCTGGGGGAAACAACCACTACTTTATTTATCTAGGTTGTGCTCCAACAAAGCACCTAAGCACATGCTTAAGTGCTTTGCTTGACAGAAACCTTATTTACTAACTTATCTAAAGTGCTCATCATGATAGTTCAAGTACATTCCAACACTGATGAATCTCTCCTCACAGCATACATGTGAAGTGGGGAATTATTCTTCTCATTTTACACATGGGAAACTGAGACAGAGAGATTAAGGGCCTGATCCAACACCCACTGAAATCAATGAAAAGGCTCCTACTGACTTCAGTGGACATTGGACCAGGCCTTAAAGCAGCTGCAACAGTGGCTGGAGAGCAGCTCCAGTGTAGCCTAGGAGAAGATGGATCCCACCCACAAAAGTGCCAGGATCTGTCCCAGCAAAGATTAGATCGAAATGGTCAGCTCAAATGGGAGCCAACATTTAGTTTTTTGTCAAAATAAACTTTCACAAAGACTAAGACTAATAGAAACGTTTTCATATTTCTTTTAAAAATTGCAACCAAAACAATTGTTAAACAAACATCATCCGGCTGTGTCTGCAACCAAAACACTGCAGCACTAGGGTCTGAAAGAGAAATCAACTTCAATGTAAAATGCAAAATGTAAAACCAGCATAAAGAGCAAAAAGTGTGTTGGATTTTATAACTCTCATCTTAATAATGTAAGATGTTAATTGTTAACTAGATAAGGCAAGGTGTTGATTTGAAATATGTAGGTTTAAAAAAAACAAACAACAAACAAAAAAACCCACCACTTATCTGTGCCTGTTTATAATAAGCCTGAAAAGTACTCAAATTTGGTGGTAAAGTTCCCAACATTAGGGCAAATTTTTCTTTAACTTCCAGAGTTGGAAGACATTTAGAAATGGAAGGAAGGTAAAAGCCCTAAACTCTTGGCTAAATCATTATGAACCATCCCTGCAGCACTATGTTACATCAATGTCTGGCATCCAGCAACTTCTGAGCCATATTGTAGTCTCGGAACAAAAGTTGAATTCATTGATAGCTGCAACCTCAGCGTTAATCTTAGGTTCAGTTATCTACCCGTCAAACTTCCAAAATTTGAATCTCAGTAATAAACACTGTGCCTCTGGTTTGATGTTGAGTGAAATGCCAAGAAAGACATTAACCAACTTTTTGTCCAATATTCCTTTATTTAATCTTGCAGACAGCAAAACTCTTTTCCTTATCATGCCGGGGGCAAAGTTGGCACGCCAGCATGCCCTCTTCTGGCTGGATGTGGCACTGTAGCACCTTGTGCCTCAGTTTTCTCCTCCTTATTTTGGCCTATTCTGGCTACAGGAGTGTCCTGACCCTTTTGGGCCCCCAGAGTCCTTTACCAAAGTCCAAAAGAAATGTAAACAAAAGCAAACCAGCTCAGCTGGCAGCCACCTCATCACATCACCTTATCGGTTGCATCTGCTGCTCTATACTGTCCCCCTGTCTAATCACTGGCTTCTGTACCTCAGTCAGTTCACTAGCCCAGGGACTGGCACACTTCTCCCCTCACTCAGGTTCAGGAAGACTACAGCTCCTCAGGGCCCCTGCCCTGCTTCCAGCTCACCTTTGGAGTAGCTGTCTGCTCTGCTTCTGAACCTTCAGGCTGCTTCTCAGAGAGAGGGAGGGAGGGAACTCTCGCCTTGCCTTTGGTCTCCTTCTCTCCCCCACCCAACTGGGCTCATCCAGCTCCTTATGGCTACAAGACATGCTCTTCCCCAGTTGGGTTTTATTTGTAATTAGGCCAGGCCCACCCATCAGGTGTGAGCAGACATGTTAACTGACCTCTCAGGTCCATAATATCCCTTTCATGGCATGTCTGGGGTAAACACCCCATCACAATGCCATAGTTCAAATTGGTCAGATTTTTAAAACAGCCCCTGAACTTGCTCCACAGTGTTTTTTGCATGTGTAAAACCAGTGTGTGTGTGCTGGTTGTCATTAAAAGGTAAACATTTGCCTACAGTCACCATAGACTAGGAAGTAACTGCAGTATTACATGTATTGTCATGTAACTTGGTCAATATCTACCTTTTAATGGCAACCACTGTAGATTTGCAATTAATTAGTTTTTGCACTCACTTTTGTATAAATAAATGTAGATTTTGAAAAGGGAGTGCAACCTTAAAATTAGGTGGTACAAGTGGAGGAGCTGGTTTGATTATTAGGCCTAATATGAATTATCAAGGGGATCCACTGGGTTCGTTACATAAAAATTATAATAAAAAAGGCAACATCTTACTGGCTCAAGAAAAGCTTTTCAATATGTAAGGACCCAACTTTGATTAATGGATTTTAATAGTGTTCAAGTTCATACAGGAGCTCAGATTTTGTTTTGCTGAATGAAAAAAAAAAAAAAAAAAAAAAACCCAAACGTAAAAAGTGGTAAAAGCTGTATCCCATTCAACTGTGGGCCAAATCTCTGAATTCAATGTCAGTTTTGCTTGAGTAAGGCAAAATGTAATTAACAGGTTATTCTGCAGAGACACAAGCACCAATGTAAATGGGAAAAAAGAAAAATCAGTGCTATCTCAGTATCCCCAGGAGTTTTTTTTCTCATTTCCTTTTTGGCCTCATGAATTTAATTTAATTATGTTTTCCAGTATATATGAAAATGCCAGTGCCCGATCAAGAGCAGTTTGCTGTTCATATTTTGAAAAAAACCCAGCTCTTTACCAAAACAAAGCATCTTACAAAAATATTGTGACTCTTGGAAGAAGTAGCTGTCTTTTATGGATTAACTGCTGCAATTTTATTACATTCTTTAAAAGAAGGTAAATTATTATAATCTTGTAAATGAGGATTGTGGATTGACAGACTCACTGTCTGACAGCAAAGGTGTCACTTAACCTTTTGTGAGTCAGTTTTGGCTGAGGCCAACCTCTCTGTGTGTGCACCATGTACCCACAAAATCTGTGCTTGCATCTGAATACTTGTACCTCTAGCTACCCAATTTGTGCCTACTTAATATTTTTAGTTAGTCCTCACAATATGTCTATGAAGTAGGTAAGTAATAATTACCCACATTTTACAGCTAGGACAATCGAATCTCAGACATGCTAAAAGGCTAGAACTTTCTAAAGAGGTGCCTAATATTGGATGCCTCAAATTTGGATGCCTGACAAAAATGTTTATAGGGGCAGATTTTCAAAGGAGCTGAGCACCTACAAATTCAGGTGAAGTTAGTTGGAGCTGTGGGTGGCTAGAACCTCCAAATTCAGCCACACAGCAAGTCAGTAACAGAACCTGCATTTGCCTGACACTGGCTTAGTCCACTGGACCACAGTGCCTCATAGGCAAATCAATTCATCCCTGTGTCTTTCTGTTTCTTTGTACACACCTCACAATGTCTTATCAGTAAAATGGAATTAATACTCATCTAACTAACAACCTACCCACCCCATGGCTCTCTTTCTTAATGCACAGAGAGCTCATTTGTTGACTTAAGTAGATATGTGAGAAAAATAATTCACTTCAAAAGAGACATGTAGACCAGATGTCAGACCAGTCATTGTAGGAAATCCAATCTAAGGCATAAAATGACTGCCAGTTATGCCCCAAGAAGCATATGATAACCACCGTTATATAGGTGGTGTGTGTGTATATGCATATATACAGGTATGTATGCCTTATTTATATATATGCCACACTTTACCCACCTGTAAAGTGAATACAGTAATGTATACCCATCTGAGTGGTGGAAAGGTGTTCTGTGGTTTAATCAATGTGTGTAAAGCACTACAAAAATAAATATATACAGTTGATACAGAGAGGGGAAAATGTCAAAAGCAGTCATTGTAGTAGCTGAGTGCTGTACACAGATATGAATTTATTGGTAGTGCTCGTATTTTTTATACACACACAATAGGAGAAATAGATGCTATTAGGATTTAGGAGGACTCATGTAGTATTTCAAGTTAATACTTTTATAGTATGAAAGATGTGTTGTTTACAAAGATGTGTTGTACGCAACAACTTAAATCAGTACACTTAAAGGGGAGAAAAGGTCAAACCAAGGTTAATTGCATTTCTTGACATTTCGGAGAAAATATGAGTTCTTCATGTAGTAAAAGCATGAAGGAGCAGCTGGCAGTACTTTCAGAAGAGCACAGAGCAGAAAAGAAACAATCAATATACAAGCACAATGGGAAAAACTACCCTTTAAGCCTAATTAGTAAGGCATTGTGAAAGAGGGGGAATTATATCATTGTAAGCACAACATTAGCTCAGTAATGATGGAAGTAACCCAACTGTTTCCTCTGTATGTGATTCTCTCTCCCTTTTTTATACCACATTCTCTTGAGAAATTAAAGGAAAGGGAACAAAAACAGAAAAAGCCTCATTAATGGCTTTCAAGTACTTTAAAATTCAAAAGCTCAACACGCAAAAATACATATAATTAAAAATGATTAAACATATTTAAACATTTTTCTCATATTAAACAATCAATCCTCTGCACACTTCTACTTTTGTGTCCATGTTTTCTAAGATTTGCAGCATAAGCCTGAGCTCGGGGTGGGGTGGGGTGGGGGGTTGGTGGGGGGGAGGGAGGAAGGAGTGGGGGAAGAGACAAAAAAAAACCTAGAGGAGATATGAAAACAGCTGTGAAAAATTCTGTTTGTGGCTAACAGCATCATGAACTTTTGATGGGCTAACAAAATAAAAAGTATGTAGTATTGAATTAAGAATTCTATTCTATACAGGTTTCTATACAGTACTACTACGATGGTATGGTGTGTGAAAACTATATGCACCTCTGAACTTTCTAGGTTTCTTTTTGTTTTCCTCAACTCCAGATTTAGCCCCCCTAGCCTGCCAAAACTTACATAAATGCTTAACTTTATGCCCATGACTGATCCCATTAAATAAATGGGACTATTCTCGCATGTGAAGTTAAGCATATCCTTTGCAAACTCAGGAAAGGCAAAAAGTATTTTACTTACAGGACCCTACTCACACAAGTAAAACTGATCATTGGAACAATTCACATGAGTAAAGCTATCTAACTGTGTGCAGCATCAAGCTGAAATGGATTTGATACTTGTAAAATAACCACTAGTCCTCTTTTTTGTGATTAAAAAAAAAAAAGATACCATAAAAGAACACAAAGATACTTGTTAAGGACCAGATCTGGCATTTCCTGTGCTCCCAGAACTCCCTTAGACTTCAAGGAGTGCAAGCAAGTTCAGGCATGAGGTGATCCCTGCAAAGAAACTTCCGGCTGAAATTAGCTTAGTAGAGTTCTTATTGGTTTAGCTTGATAAGGAGGATCCATTCTGACTCATCTGGAAGAACCCTTCTGTTGCCCCTAACTTCTCATTCCTTGTAGTATGGGCAGCAAAAACAAAAAGCAGTCAGGAGAAAGCAGTTATTTGACTTCTTTGGATACACACTGGGATTGTAAGGCTGAAAAGAGAATGAATTAAGGCAGAAAAATCCTTGGGAGAGGAGGTAGAAACTAAAATGAGAAGCTGGAAGACTGAGCCAATGGAGGGGATGTTGTAGGAGGAAGAGATGTGCAACATGTGCAAAATAGAGGAAGGCAATAAAATACACAACAAGCTTTAGCCCAAAATGTTGCATATTTCTATGCATTTCCCACTCGAGTGCTGAAAAGTTTGCAAATAAACTGCCCATTCTAAAGAACCATATCAGATTATTTTCTGAAGGCCATTTAGTCCTGGGATAGATGTCTGCTGGTCATTCCCTACCAAGAGAGAGGAAGGATGATTCAGTAGTTAGGGCACTAGACTAAGGTTTGGGACATTTTAGTTCAAGGCCCTGCTTCGCCACAGACTTCCTCTGTGATCTTGGGCAAGTCAATTAAGTTAGGATCCACAAAGGTACTTAGGCACCTAAACCCCCAGACTTAGATGCCTACGTCCCAGTTTTGGCTCTACTGCAATCCACAAAATTCCGCTGAACCAGTTCGGTGCCTAAACTCACTCAGAACCTATGTTTTCAAAGTAAAAGTTCCCTAGGTGCCTATGTATTTTCCTCTGAGCATGTGCACTCCTGCCTCCCTCTAGGCATCTGGATGTCTATCTCCCACCTAAGCACCAGAGTGATTCACGAACTGGGGGAAGATAGGCATTCGGCAGCCTAGGCTGCATGCGGGGCCTGATCTGGTAGGCATGCTCATAGGCTGCCTATCGGATCAGATCCCATTCAAAATGTAGCTGGAGAAGGAGGTGCCACCCCGCACCATATGATTTTTAGCTCAGTGGTTAGAGCACTCACTTGGGAGGTAGGAGACCCAGATTTTGCCAGAGGCAAAGAAAGGATTTGAACGGGGGGGTCTCCCACTTCTCAGAAGGCGGCTCTAACTACTGAGCTATGGGATATTCCAATGTTGGTCTTCACCAGTCTCTCCTGTGGAAGCTACTCCATTGTGGCTAAATAAAGAGTGATTGGAGCAGGGGTACTGGACCTGTGGTCTCCTGCCTCCTAGCTAGGTGCCCTTACCACTAGACTATGGAGTCATTCTCACACCCACACTCACTCTTTGTGGCCAAATGACTGTTTAAGTGAAACCAACACCCCCCCCCACACACACACACACTTCCATTTTATTTGGAGTGAAGCAGGCACCTCATTCCCTCAAGAAGTGACTTAGATGCCTAAGCAACCTGGCTCCAGGAAGTTAGTTCCCACTACGGATTGCTAAGAAGAGCTAGGTGCCTCCCTGCAGCCTAAATTAGGCACCTGTCTCCAAGAGACGGGTGGGGCTTAGCATACATCCCTCTGGTGGGCATCTCCCCATTGGTTGGCATTGGTGGCTCCTCCCCACCCCCCAGTGTGCTGGCTTTTGTGGATCACATTCTTAGGTGCCTCTCTCCCCATTCATTGTATAGGGAGCGTAGGTGCCTAACTCAGCTTTGTGTTGTTCCTGTGTTTTTCTAGCACCTAAGTTAGGCACTGTGAATCTGAGTGTTGCAAGTCTCTTCATGGATCCCACCCTTAGGCCTGGTCTACACTAGAAAATTAAGTTGGCACAATTATGTTGCTCAGAGGTGTGTGAATTTTCACACCCCTGACCAGCATAGTTAAGCCGACCTAAGTGCCAGTGTAGACAGTGCTAGGTCAACGGAAGAATTCTTGCCTCTCAGAGAAGCGGATTGCCTATGCCGATGGAAGAGTCCCTTCCATCAGCATAGATTGTGTCTATACTGAAGTGCTACAGCCGTGCAACTGCAGTGGTGCGGCTGTGCCACTGTAGCATTAAGTGTAGACAAGCCTTAGTCTCTCAGTTCACCATCTATAAAGTGGGGATATAGCACCTCCCTATCTCAAGGGTGTTGTAAGAATAAATACATTAAAGATTGTAAGGTGCTCCATAAATATGTACAGCATTTTACAACACACAGTAAGACACTGTCCCCGTCTCAAAGAGCTTACAGACATCACAATATAATGCCCCAAATAAATGCACAGTGAAAACCCTTACTGACCATATTGACAGTTTTGACATTCATGGGGTAAGAATGTAATTCAGAACGCTGACCTGTTTACACATATCTTTATACTAATTACAGTTTCCAGAATCACTGTCACAATTACAATTTATCACTAAAAGGTTAAAAACATAAACCTATGCATAACTCCCTTTTGAGAATTTCTCTTTTTTTTTTTAAGCCAGATCATGCTGTGTTCAAAGTACAGTAATGAACCCAGTTCCTCATTTCCACTTTTGCTGACAGAGAGAGTAAGACAGTATTTGAATAATTCCACAAAGATAGTCATGGCATGTCCTCCACAGCCAAACACAAAACATACATTAGTGTAAGTAATACAGGGTGGAGACTGTAAATTCTGAGTAGCATTACATTACATGATAAAAGCTGTACGTTTGTGGGTATATCAAACTGATTATGGAGTAAAGTGGTTCAGGAGGAATGAGCTGTATCTTAACAAAACAGAAACAGCTGGAGATAGATTTTGCCAGATGTGGCCTGGACATATTGAGCCCACTCACTTGTGTTTAGCTAAAGCATCTGCCAGAAAGGAAGGCACCTAGTCTTGACGTGAAGACATCAAGAAATGAAGAATCCACCATTTCCCTTGGCAGATCTTTCCAGTGGTTAATCACTCTCTCTATTAAAATTGTGCACCTTATTTCTAATTTGAATTTGACTTCAGCTTCCAGCCCTTAGTTATTATGCCTTTCTCTGCTAGATTAAAGAGCTCTTTAGTACCCAGTATTTTCTCCCCAAAAAGGTATTTCTACACTATAATCACATCACCTCATAAACTAAACAGATTGAACTCTTTAAATCTCTCACTGCGAGGCATTTTCTCTAGCCCTCAAATCATTGTTGTGGCTCTTTTCTGCACCCTCGCCAATCTTTCAACATTCTTTTTAAAATGTGGGCACCAGGACTGGATGTATTATTCCAGTATCCATCTCACCAATGCTGCATATAGAGGTAAAAAAAATCACCTCACTACTCTATCTACTCTTCCTCTGTTTATACATCCATTAGCCCTTTCTTCCAGACATGCGAAAACACAGACAAGATGCTTCTCAGGATATAATACTCCCATTCTGTAGCTATGTAGTTTCTTTTGCTCTTGCATTTGGCTATTTTAAAAAAACATTGTTTGAATGGGCCCACTTTACAAAGTGATTCAGATCACTCTGTGTGACTGCCCTGTCCTCATAATCATTTACCCATCCACCTATCGTTGTGTCATCCGCAGCAGAGATTTTATGTTAACCACCAGACCACTGATGAAAATGTTGAATCACATTGGGGCTAGAACTCACCCTCATTAGAAACCCCCTTTTGCATTGGTGCAACTGTGTCCCCTCTGGCCAGCTGGGTTGAGGTCCCTTAGCTCACTCAGCCTGGTGCGGCTGTCAGTCTATTCCTGGTGCCCAGGGGTCTGAAAGCCCTCTCCACTCTTAAGTCCGTCAGGAGGCTGGTAGGGGAACCCCAGCCCACCCACTCCACTGGGTTCCAGCTCAGGGCCTTTAAGCTTGTCTCCCGCTGCCCTGAGCTCCTTCCAACCTCCCCCCGTTTCTGCAGGTTCTTGAGCCTGCTGGTCTGGCTGTCTCCTTCAAGGGTGTTGCCCCTGAGTGGCTCTTCAGCAGCTTGCTGGCAAGAATTCCCTTCGCCAGCCGGCTCACTCCTCTGGTAGCCACCCTGCCCCTCTGCTTCCCAGTCCTTTTATCCTCCCAGCTGCTGTGAGGCTGCCAATCAGCAATGGCTGGCAGTGCCTGTGTTAACCCTTTGGTTGCTGGCCTGGCATGGGGTACATACACCCCATGACACCCCACATTCGATGATGATTCTCCATTGACAACTACTCTGAGATCTGTCAGCTCTTAATCCATTTAACATTTGCTTTACTAATATTGTATAGTGCTAATTTTTAAATCAGAAAGCTGTGTAGTACTAAGTCAAATGCCTTGCAAAAGGCTGAGGATATTACATTCAGTGACCTTTATCAAGCAAACTTGTAAACTCCTCAAAGAACAAAATCAGGTTTGGTGGTTTAGGGTTAGACCTATTTTTCATATAACTATATTGCAGGGGTGGCCAAACTGCAGCTCACAAGCTGCATGCGGCTCTTTTGCAGTTAAAGTGCAGCTCACAGAGCCGCCCCCGCCCCCCACCCTCTGCCTACCAGACTGGGGGTGGGGAGGAGCTTGGGGCTTCTGCCCTGCGGCAGGGTGGTGGGACTAGGGGCTTCTGCTCTGCGAGGAGAGGGCATCTCGGAGCTTCTGCCCTGCCAGAGGTGCCTGCTGGGACTTCAGCCCCAAGCCATGGCAGAATTCCCTAGCCCCACCACAGGGCAGGAGCTTTGGTAGGCGCATCCCATAGGGCTGAAGCCCCAAGCCCCAGCAGGCACGCCCAGCTCTCGAACTTCTGAAGATTATCATATACGGCTTGGAGGGTCAGTAAGTTTGGCCACCCCTGCTATATTGAGAGGCATTAATTATATTCCCAACCTTTAATTCTTTATTGATTGAATCCTGTATCTTCTTTGCCCAATGTCAGCGTCAGTATAATCGGCCTACAGTTACCCCGGTCAACCAACTTCCCCTTTTTGAATTGACACAACATTAGCTCTCTTCCAGTTTTTTTGAATTTCACTAGTATTCCAAATGTACTAAAAATTCATGTTAGCAGGCCCGATATCTCTTCATTTAACTCTTTTAGGACTCTTGGGTGCAAGTTACCCAAGCCTGCTCATTTAAAAGTGTTTATCCCTCATAGATGTTATGATCCTCATTAATTACAATGAGCTGGAAAATATTTCATCATCCTCATGTGATATGAGTGCATCCATCTACTTTTTTCCAAATGCAGAATAAAAATATTTATTGAGTATTTCTGCCTTTCCTGCATCACAGTTAATTTTACTATCTCCATCTAAGAATGGGCCTATATTATGTTAGGATTTCTTTTGTTCTGCAAAGATCTAAACTCCTTTTTATTGTCCATTAGCCCTGCCAACCAGGAAGGTTTCCTTGATGTCTTTAGTTTCTCTTATTAGTTTCTACACTTCGTAACTTCTGATTTGTATTGATTCCCATCTACTTCCCCTTTTACCCAATGTTGTCCTCTTTCTTGATTATGAAATTGTGACTTTTTTCAAATTTATAATTTCCTCAGTCTGGGGAAATTAGCCCTTTTAATGCACCAAGTATATATCTAATTGGGACTGTCTTCCATTTACCCATATTGAATGTAATCAGGTCACAATCACTGATCCCTAGGCAACCACCAACTTCCAGCCCCAGTGATTACTTCATTTTTATCTATCATACTGAGGTTCAAAATAGAGTTACCTCATACTAGGTGTAATACTTCTGTAGTGATTTACCATCAGGGACCTGATTTTCAGAAAGTGCTGAGCACCCACCTTCTGAAAATCCTGGCCCTTTACTGTGCCTCAAATTAGAAGCCAAAAAAATTGAGCGACCCAAAAAAATCACTAGACACTTTCTAAAACTTTGGTCTAAATGCTTAGATACAGAAGCAGTTTCAAAATGAATTTTAAGAAGCATGCTCAGTTCCAAGGAGAACCCTGAGGAATGGAATGCAGCCAACATATTATTAAAGGTGGATCTAAAAATGCAACTATCTTTTTTTTTTTTAATTTCAGTAATGGGAAAAGTCATAGGAATTATTTTAAGAGATTAAATATATATCCAAGGAAGAGTCACACTTTCCTAATTTGTTTAAAAGATCAAACTGCCAGAGCAGATTTACAGAATGAAATAAACATCATGTTCTCTACACTCCAATCTTGTTATAACATTCTTGTATTTAAAGCAACTGTACATTGATGGACACTAGAAGGATAACTTTTTGCAATGCTTTCATTTTTTTTAGCTCTCAATAACAGTGTAAAATAGGGGCTGATTTTCAGAAGACATCAGGCAAACTAATTTTTTGTTAGAAACTAATTTTTAAAGCCTGATATCCCCCCCCTCCCCACACACACAAACAGTCTTTCTATATCTGAAAGTCCCCTTTTTACTATTAATTACAGTTATTTCCATAAGTATTACAATAATCAATGAATAAATAGGGCAGCTATCCTTCCCAGAGTGCTCTTATAAAGTCACTCTTACACCTTATATATAGCTTAGAACCACAGATTGTAAGACAGTCCCGCGAGCTCCTGCTGAGGAGCAGGGTCTGGGGCTTGTCCCGCTCCAGCCAGGGCGCAGGGTCGGGGACCGCACCACGCAGCTCCTGGAAGCCGTGGCATGGCCCCACTCTGGCTCCTACGCGCTCCAATGGCCCCGCTCCAATGGCCCCCTCTAACGCTCCAATGGGAGCTGCAGGGGCAGTGCCTGTGGATGGGGCAGCGTGCAGAGCCGCCTGGCCGCACCTCCCCGAAGGAGCCAGAGAAGAGATATGCCCCTGCTTCTGGGAGCCACAATTCTGGACCAGCCATCAGGAACATGGAAAGAAGTTCTCTCTGTATTTGGCATCAATGGAATGACTCCTGCAGAGGGAATTGTAGGGAGTGATTTGGATTGCCTTAGACTGGAGCAAGTGTTAAAGGGTGCTAGACATGCTTGACTGATGCTGCTCCAGTTGTGATTAGAGGACAGAAAAGGGACTACCCCATCTTTCACTACACTGATGAAAGAGATCAGGGAGCAGGAAACTCAGGACTCTGAAGATAACCCTTCCCGAGGGACTAAAATGAGGGTGTGTACTTTAGAAGCCACTCAGTATAATACCCATCATGAAAGTGACCATATGATATGATAGCTGAGTTGCAAGAGAAAGTAGTTGTCCTGGCAGTGAACCAGCACTCTGTAGTGTCTCCCCAACAAATGATGAGCGGTCGAGGATATTGACACCCCCCCCCCCCAGAGCAAATGCGAGATTGACAGCTGTACCAGAGAGGCAGGGGTCAAGAAAATGATAGGGCCTGCCAGAACCCCCACCCCTTGAAGCCCATGCATTTCTGTTATTGGTGTGAAGAGGATGCGCACTGGCTACGAGGATGTCTGAGTCCTGTAAACCCCAGGAGAGTTGAGGAACAATTTAAGACCCTCTACATAAGTAAGACAGCCAGAAATTTCAGAGAAACCAGGTACGGGAGCAGCCTGGGTCCCATAACCACCATTGCTCCCCCCGACTCAAAGATGTGAAGACTGAGTCTTTGCCTCCAATTATGCCAGACTTGCCTATAGGACTGTGTGGACCAAAGTCTGAGGTTGGAGTGACTATTCATGGAATAGAGTGCACAGCTGTTCTAGATAGTACTCTCAGGTCCCTGTCATCTTCAAACCCTTTTACTGGCAACATCTGATCCATCTTCCCCTACAACCCTTAACCAGCTTGGCCATAGGGGGTTAGGAGATGACCAGTATCTGTACCTGGGATATGTGCTAGTGAAATTAAAATTCTGAAAGGATGTGGATGGAACTGAGAAAGAGATAGCCACTCTTGCTTTGATCCGTCCATCCATTGGATATCTGAACCAGGTGCCTTGGAGTGTAGGAACAAATGCACCCATGTTTGGAGCCTTGTCTCAGCTATGCAAAGAGTTTGCTGGACCTAAGTATACACAAAGGCTGAAGATCCATGCACTGTTTGGAAGTATATCAATCTAAAGAAGGAGTGCAAGACCAGCGTGGACTTGGAGGACTGGTGGGAACAATCAAACTAAGATATGGGCCTCTAATTATTATTCCTACTAGGACAACCCATCTAGTGGATGGAATCGCTCAAGTGGATCAGAAGGCCACCAATCAGTTAATCCTGGTTGAAGTCCCAGATACAGACACACTGCCGAGTGGATTGATGGTGAAGAGAGGTGTAGCCAAAACCTCATCTCATAAGAAAGTGTCAGTAAAGCTACCGGTGGCTAAACTGAGCACCCAATCGCTATCTCTTGGGCAACTATGTTAACACAAGTATCAGAGGGGTAGCCATGTTAGAAGACGTCTGACGAAGTGGGTATTCACCCACGAAAGCTTATGCTCCAATACGTCTGTTAGTCTATAAGGTGCCACAGGAGTCTTTGTCGCTTTTTATGTTAACACAGGTATACTTGGCTGCAACAGTGGACCATACTGCCCCTAGCAGGAAGATCATACCCACAGTTGACCTAGAGAAGTTGAAATTTGGGAACTCCGAGTCCTCTAGTGTGGAAAGAGAAACTGAAATGGAAACTAGCACAAAGAGCCCAAGTGTTCTCCACCTTGAGAGGGACATGGGTTGTGCCAAGGGAGCTGAACATCACATGAATGATGATAGACCTTTCCTTGAAAGATCAAGGTGGCTAGCACATGCTGATGTCAAAGATGTTTGGAAACATACCCAGGAGCTAACGTTCAGGAATCATCAGGAATTCTAGAAGTCCGTAGGCTGCCCCAATTGATGTGGCCAGTAAAAGAATTGGGATGTACATATGTGCATAGATTATTGTGCATTGAATAGATATACAATCTAACCAATATACCACCCCTAGATCAGTTTATGTGTTAGACTGTCTAACCAGAAGCTGTTGGTTTTCCATTTTGGATCTGAGAAGTGGATACTATCAGGTACCCATACAGCTGATATGGAAAAAAACTGCCTTCATTTGTCCACGCAGATTCTACAAATTTCAGCGACTGCTCCAGGTAATATCTCGGGACACAGCCACATTCCAGAAATTCACGGAGCAGACAGTTGGTGACATGAACCTTCTAGATGGCCTGATGTATCTGGATGACTTGATAGCTTTTTGTCACACTTTGGAGGAGCATGAAGATTGCTTGTTGAAAGTGTTGGACTGCCTGCAGGAACAAGGGTTGAACTATCCTTAGACAAATGTTAGTTTTGTCAAGAAAAAGTAAAGTAAGTAGGGCATATCATCTCTCAAGATGGAGTTGCTGCAGATCCAGACAAGCTGGAAGCCCTGAAGACATGGCCAAGACCCAAAACCTTGGAAGAATTGCAGAGCTTCTTGAGATTCTGCAATTACTATAGGCAATTTGTAGAGGGATTTTCTGCCCCCACCAGAGGAGGTCAGGGTCTGCATCCACATACCAACTATTAGAGTCAGAGAACCCTTGGGAAACTAGTGGACTCCAGATTGTGAGAATGCTTTTCAGATGTGAATAGATGCACTGATGCATACTCCTGTGTTAGCTTTTGCAGATAATAAAGATATGTACCTACTACACATTATGTTAGTATGGAAGGACTTAGAGGAGTTTTCTATCAAGAATATCAAGATGGATGGAGAGCAGCTGCCTATACCAGCAGAGGTCTAGCATCATTGGAGAAAAACTATCCAGTTCACAAACTAGAGTCCTTAACATTTAAAGTGGGATGTGACTGAGAAATTCCATGATTAGCTCAATGGAGCAAAATTCACAGTTCATACTGATAACAATCCCTTAATTTATATCCTGAAGTCAGCCCATTTGGAAGCCATAGGGCATAGGTGGTTAGCAGCATTGGCCCCCTATGATTTCCAAATACAGAATTGGCCAGGACATGTGAACTTGGATGCCAATACACTATCCCAAAAGCCTGACAGAGAGAGGTCACCAGACTAGGAATGGATTGACATCCCAATTCCTGGAATGAGAGCTTTGTGTAAGAAGGATGAGAGCCCAGCCTACTGATGCCACTGTGAACTAGATTAGAGCCATCAAGATGCTTGGATTTCCTCTGTATGCTCTACCTGAGGTGTAAACAAATACCACCCATCTGGATCTTACTTCATTATCCAGATTGCATCAGCAAGATATCCGCCGTGCCCAGCTTAGGGATCCTAGCCTGAAAGTGATCCTGACTGCCAAAAGACTGGGGAGACCTATGAATACCATACAGAATATCCATCCAGATACCAAACAGATTTTGAGACAGTGGGACTGGTTGACATTGAAAGGAGGCCTGTTATATCAAGACACTAGGGACTCTCAATCACCATCATCATCAGCTGGTGTTGCCAGGAGAATGCAGGGACCTGGTGCTGAAGTCCTGGCATGATGAAAGAGGGCATTCTGGGGTAGAGCAGGCACTTCAAATGGTAAGAAGAAGGTTCTATTAGCCCAGATTAGTGAGGGATATAGATGAATATTATAAGAATCACACCAGATGTTTAGCTTGGAAGATATTACCCAGAGCATCTGCCCAATTAGTTAACATGCAAAGCCAGGAACCCATGGATCTTTCATGTATTGACTTTCTGTCCTTAGAACCTGACAACAAAAAGAACACTCATATATTAGTGGTAACAGATCATTCCACTCAATACTCTCACGCATTGCCCATGAAAGATCAGAAGACTAACACAATAGCCAAGATATTATGGGACAAAGTACACTATGGTTGGCCTGCCAGAATCACTCAGATCAGGAAACTTATAGAACTAATACAAGTAATTGAGATAAAGAAATCCTGGACCGCTCTGACCCACAAGGAGACCCACAGCCAGAACATTTCAATAGGACGCTTTTGAAAATGCTTGGACTTTCAGTCTGATACAAAAACACAAACAGAGCCAACACACTTCACAGCTAGTACAGGCTAATAATTGTACCAGGAACAATGCTACTGGATACTCCCTTTATTATCTAACGTTTGGAAGGGAAGCGAGACTACCTGTGGATATTTCTTTTGGAGTGTCACCAAGATGGAGGTGGCCTTGAGATGTAACTCCAACATATAAAGAAATTAAAGCAACAACTGGAGAACACTTATTGACTGGCTACAGACACAGCAGTGAAGATAGCAACTCAGAATAAGATCAGACATGACCGGCGCATAAGGGCGCAAGATCTACTCGCAGGGAACCAGGTTTTGATAAAGAACTTGGGAGTAAAAGGGAAGACCAAACTGGAAGATAGGTTCTAATTTCCCTCAGGTCATTCAGAAATTACCTGGGATTCCCATATATCGGCTCCAGATGGATGGATGGAAGAAGAAATGTCAGAACTCTTCACAGAAAGCACTTGTTGCCTATTGGGGAATTGGTACCCGTTCCTGAAAGTGAGCCTGGGATAGAGATGGCAACTAAGCCTATTACTAGAAGTCAGGCTGTTCCACGTAACTTTGATGGTCTGGCTCTGACTGAACAGAGACATGAAGATGAGAGCATCTCTGGTGATGAATCTGATGACTGGGGTTTAACTACTTTTGTCAACCCACCCAGAGCCTAGGATCATGATGCCCTGTGAGGCTCTAGCATCTATGGGTCCCCTGCACAACAACTCCCAGTGGCAAATACAGCTGCAGAAGGTGAGGTGCCCTTAGTGAGGTCCAAAAAATGAGGGGACAGTCTATTTCTCTCACCAGTCCCCTTTTTCGGGTTCTCAGAAAGAAACTTTGGGGTGGGAAAGGCTGGTTACCACAATGTTTGCTGACTGAAAGAAGGTTAAGGAGCAAGCTTCACTATCAGGACTGTTACCTCAGACCTTCTTCATCCTACTCCTGAGAGATGTCCTGACCAGACTAGCCCAGAGAGAGGGAGCCAAATGACATCTCCACTGCCATCAGCTCCTGCTAAATCCCAACCACCACCTGGGATGGAAGCCTTTGTCTCACACCTCTCCCCCACTTCCTCATGTGTTCTTTCCTTCCCCATCTGAGTTCTTCTGTTTCCTATCACTCTCCTTTTCCTTCTGTGTAATAAATCTGGGTTAGCCAGTCAATACTATGTATTTTGCAACACTGCTGTAAGCTGGTGACCAGAAGGAGACAGGCAAATGTGACGCCCTAAACTGCACGGTGCTGGTACACACTAGCTCAGTGAGAGCTAGTGTGAGTAGAAATAGCAGAGTATCCATGAAAGCACGGGCAGTGGCAGCATCCATGCTGGGTAAGTGTTCATGGGGTGCAGGCAGGTTTGTCCTCAGCATAGCCGTGCTGTCGCTGCCTGTGCTACCATGGCTACACGACTATTTATATTCTTGCTAGTATGTGTACGCAAGCTAGGAATCACAGTCCTAACTCATAGTGTAGATGTAGCCTTATAGTCAACATCAAAGACAGAAGCTGCATTTTCCATCTTTCTATTCTTTTCCTCACCCTCTTTTTTGCAAGTTCATTTTGTTTGATCTTTTAGGAAATGGGACTGGACTTTGGCAACAGCAGCAACTACCACAGCTCCAGCCCATCTCAATTAACTGTTTCTTACCCCCTAAAAAAGGACAGTTATTACCATCTAAAAGACAGTTAAACAGTGGGGGTTATTTCTAAAAACTCTTCAAATAAATAGAAAGGAAACAAGGGATGTTGTTAAATGAAAGCCTTATGAAATTCTTTATATTTCAAACGCTTTAGCTGTTTTTCCTCTCTTTTCTGTATCTTTAAAAAAAAAAGGTTACATGGATTTTAATAGTGTGTTCACCATGGTACTCAGCAGGCACCTTTATATCAAATCCCAAACCTTCTTTAAAACTGTTTATTGTCGGACAGTTTTGGGATCAGTTTCTCTCTTTGGGCCCTTTATTCCATCTCAAGTAATACAACACCTCCATTCCTGAACCATAAGCGCCGGCTTCTTCTGGGCCCAGGGGGATGGTCAACCCCCGCGCTCTGCCCCAGGCCCTGCCCCCACCACACCCCTTCTCCCAAGTCCCCATCCCCGCCTCTTCCTGCCCAGTTCTGCCCTGTCCCCGCTCCTCCCCCTTCTTCCCAGAGCCTCCTTCACACCACGAAACAGTTGATTGTGGTGGGTGGTAGGTGCTGGGAGGGAGAGGAGTTGATCGGCGGGGCTGCCAGCGGGCAGGAGGCGCTGGGGGGGGAGAGGGGAACTGGCTGCCAGTGGGTGCTAAGAACTCACTCGTTTTTTTCCGTGGGTTGGCACCTATGTCCTGAACCATCTGGATCCCTCCTACAAGAGGACAGGGCCTATTCACTCCACCTCCTCCCAATGGCTGGCCTGCTTTACTACTTCTCAGATCAACATTCTTCTCTTTCACCAATTCTGCCCCCACTTCCTTGAGCCAAAAGACCACAAAAGCTGCTCATACTTAGCTATAGTTTATGCATAGGATCTAGTTGCACCGTGAAGAGGTCAGTTAATTTTCTTGGTAAACAAATCTAACAAAAATAATTTCATAATATAATATTGGATTGTGACATCTGTGGGCAAGCGATGAGAATAGTTGCAATCTAGAAGCCCTTTGTCAGGTGTAGAATTAGCTTGTATGTAAAGCTTTAACAGATGCACAAACTATGATCAAAAATATTTTAAGAACATCAGGGGAGTTAATAAATTGGATTTATTTAAACAAATATTGCCAGAAATTTGCATGTTATTCAGCTTTACTGGCAGTGAATGAAACAGTCTAGACCTTCTGTCAGTTACACAGAATTGTGGTAGAATACAAATTCTGTATGAAGAGAAGAGTGACAGATAGCCACTCAAAAGTCAAGTTAACAGGAAAAAAATTGTAACCCAAATACTTTGCACTCTAATTATTCACTATAGTATACCACGGCTGGTTACTTCAAACATCTATGGTTTTAAAGTCCTTGGTGCTAATGTCAAAATGCAGAACAAAAAAGCTAGAAAGCCACAATGAGCAAAGTCCTGTATTTTCCTAGTTTTCTCCTATTGTTACTTTTTTGGGGTAAAAAATATGTAATTGAAATTTCAAATGTGCTTTTCTGTACAGTCAGACACAAAGCACAGTTGAATATTAACTCCATTATGTCTTTCCTGGGTGTTCCTTTACAGAACTCCTTGCTAATGAAAAAGGGAATGATATATGTAAATAGCTCGAGTTTACTTGCAGAAAACATTTAATCTTCTCAGAGCCATTTCACAAGCTATTAGAGTGCTGTAGAAAATGCAAAAGGATTTAATTCCAAATTCTCTTCCTGCCAACAATATTAAATATACACTGTATGTTTCCTATGTCTTGCTATGAATATTGAAATAGCTTTAACAGTTGTTCGAAATAAAAGGCACTTACGCACTGACAGAGTAAGTTGCCACCCCCAGTACTTTCTGATTTTCATTAGACAACAAATGTGCAGATATAATTAAAAGCAATATTTTGCATTCTTTTCTTTTTTCAAATTAGCAGCACATTTTTATATTAATGTTAATCCTTTCAGAACTATCAGTTAAACATATTCAGAGAGCTTAGATTTTGCATGGATTTGGCTTAATCTTTATATATATGATAAATATGCTAATCTAACCTAACAATCCCACAAGATGGTAAAAACATCCTTTCTACGTACAGAAGCTAGAGGAAATGAAACCACTTAGAAAATCTCTCAGTTTATCACTATTGTTTTATTTTTATGGCCTTCACCATGGTATATCACCATGGAAACAGAGTTCATAGGTCATCCATGCCTAAAATTCCCTTCAGAATTAAAGGACTCTAATCATCAAGATGTCTGGAAAGAAGTGATTGCGGCAAATCCTAAGTGTAGTACTTCAGAAACGTAATTTCGTCTTCATTGTGATTACAGAACTTGGACATCAGACTTGCCAGGGCTCTCAAAGCTTTGCATACCATCACACTGGATCATATGGATATTGTCTAGTTTCCAGCTGTGTTATTCTCTGTTAATAGACAGACTGAGATCTGTTTACATTTCATGGCACTCATATACCTAACAAAATTGAGTCCCATTGATTAAGGCAGTGCCTGCATGACCCAATGACTAAAGAGAGATGGATAAAGCCATCTCTCTTCCTCTTCTCTACTATTAGGTTCTTTTTATGCTCTACTTGTTTATGCCTGGAAATATGGCATGTAATAAGCATAAGTCATCACCTTGGTTTCATGTTATGCAAAATGCAGCAGGCAGTTACTATAAAATGGTTACATTTGTCATTGAACTGTTATTGTTGATCTGACATCTCCGCCTTGCTTTTAGTTTTCTGAAGGCACACACTGTCGTCGTCATCCTGCACCTGCTGAGTGCATAGATGAACTGGATCTCACTAGCTTTCTGTAATCAGGGTTCATTAGCCACAGATAAAGTAGAGTCACCCACATGTAGGGTCACCTCCATCTGTGGGGATGGAGACATCATTAGCATCAATTTAACTTGTTGGGAACAGATTCCTCCACCCTGTCCATTTTTTAAAAGGTCCACAGTTTTAAAGTGTGGGCTTAAGTGCTTTGCCTGGCCACCTTATACACACAAACCTTGCAACATTCTATGTAGTGCCACGCAAACATTCAAGACACCACCACCCACCCTGGGATTTCCTGACACCAAAATAGTACCCAACTGACCCATACGTCTCCAGGGTAGCTATCCGCCTCAGGGCAACAGATATTCATGGTGATCAAAGCTCTCATCTTCCTGGGGCTGCACTGCAGTATCAGGATGAGCTAACCACAAAGGTATAGAAAGGTCTTTCTTCATTCTATAGTTATGTAGCTATTGCTGCTTGTCCTGCATTTTGAGAACACAGTCCCCAACAGCCTGTGGTCATGATCCAGACTCCAAAGCAGCAGTTCACCAAATGAACCTTGGGCATCATATAAAGCCAGTTTCTCTGAGGGTGAGTGTGCATAATCGTTGCCACAAAATCTTTGTGAACTGCTGGTCTCTGTATCTGGCTATCTGCAGTATTGCCAGAACACCTTCACCAGCTTGCTTCAGATATCACACAACTGCTTTTTAAAAAGCTCCTGCAGAAACCTTTATTGCTGAGCAAAAATGAGACTTCATTCACAATTCCTTTCAGCCTTTTCTATCCTTTTCAGGTTTTTATATACCCGTCACCACCTCCCTATCTGAGCACCTTCCAGTAGAGCATTAAGCTATATGATGAATGTGTTACATGTCATTCTTTCGCATTTCCTCTGCCCATGGGAAATTGTGAGGATTTTTCAATTTAATCTATGTACACTCTGTGGTGTGCTTACATTAGCAATCGCAAAGCTGAAGAAGTATGCTTGGCACTTGGAGCGCACCAGACAGAAGTTTTTGGTAGTTCTTAGATTGTGTGGGTGTTTGTTACACAATCTTGGACCAGCCCCCAAGAAAGCTTCAATTTCCTGCACAGACACGTTTTACATTTGTAGTGCACCATTCCATTATGCCTGAGGAGGGGAAGCTGTTGACTGCAGTCCTCACCACCAATCAGTTTAGTCAGGTCCTTACAAACACCTTGGTGTTCTATGGGTGCACATGAAATCTGTTAGTTTTTGGCTCTGAAGTTCAAAGAGAAGATGAAAGCAATTCCACTGGCTTTTTTGTCCTTTCAGAACGGGAACAGTAGAGCTAACACTGATACACCACACCCTACAGGGCTGTCCCATTGGTTCAGCTACCAACAGTTTGATTTTCTAATGCAGAGACAGCACTAGAGAACTTTATCCAGGGCAGGGGTAGATGGCACAGAGAAAACAGCAAAAAATCCAACAAGCTACACTGAATGCTTCCTTATGTTGCCCTTTACATTCAGCAGCAAATATCTTGTAAAGAATTTCACCAATCACCAGGCTTTATAAGATGCCTTATCTCTCTGTCTCCATGTACTGAAGACCCACCTAGAGAAATGAATAGCCCGGAAGGCCATGAGTTGTTCTGTTAATGCATATAATTTAAATTTCAGCAGGCATCATCAATTTACAAAAGATGGGTTAGCAATACATTAGTGCTTCCACAGAGAGCTTCTTGGTGTTATGTTGGCTGCCTCTGAAACTATGGACACTAGACACCTCTATGACAGAAAGACACTCCAATCAGCTGGTGAGAGGGCACAGTGCCATCCAAACATATTGGGATGAGCATAGGTAGCCAAGAGACCATCCATGAGCCTCAAGTCTGTGTTGACTGATGGCAGAATTCCCAGCCTGGAGTGTCCAAAGACCCATCTGTTCTATGGGAATAAACCTGTAGTTAGGAGAATATTCTGGCACTAATATATTGCTTGTTTACAGTGAATTCAAAAATTACAGATACGGCGCAAGTATCCATCAGATGTGCTAGTCTGTAGGGGGCATGGAAGCTCTGTGTAAAGGAGTACAAGGGAGAGCAGTCTTACAATGGCGTTTTCCCTCTGATTTTTTCATAAGACAGCCACCAGGTAACAGAGAATGGCGTCCCAACAAGATGGCTTCTATCCACCTGCTGGTTCTCTGCTTCTGACTATAATTCAGCATGGTGGGGACATATGTTTGAAGCCCTTACATTTTTTACAACATAAAGCTCTGCTTTATTAGCTATTAAAGGCGGTACATCTAAAGGTAAAGGATAAATTAAGATAATAAATGAAAAATTGCAATGAAAGTGTCCTCACTGTGAGATCTGCTCTACTGAAGAATATTTCATCAAGCCCCATCGCTGGAGTCATTTTTAAATGGATTGGACCAAGCACTAGCACAGTGGCTCTCAGCCTTTCCAGACTACTGTACCCCTTTAAGATTTGTCTTGCGTACTCCAAGTCTCACCTCACTTAAACACTATTTGCTTGCAAAAAATAAGACAAAAATACAAAAGTGTCACGGCACACCATTACTAACAAATTGCTTACTTTCTCATTTTTACCATATAATTATAAAATAAATCAATTGGAATATAAATATTGTACTTACGGTTCAATGTATAGTATATAGAGCAATATAAACAAGTCATTGTCTGTATGAAATTTTAGTTTGTACTGACTTCGCTAGTGCTTTTTATGTCGCCTATAGTAAAACTAGGCAAGTATCTAGATGAGTTGACGTACCCTCTGGAAGACCTCTGTGTACTCCTAGGGGTACACATACCCCTGGTTGAGAACCACTGCACTAGAATACACTTTGCGCTGGCAAGGGGATGGACTACCACTTTTCCATGATTCTACTACACTTTAAGCAGAGCCATCCTTTCCAATTCTCAGTATTCTGCTAACCATTAGAATGGAAGTTACAGAGTATCTATCTGCGGAGACTTTTCAGAGAATAATTACTTTGTTGCATTGTCTAAGAACAGCACATTCTGTTATCTGGCTAATGAAAGAACGGCAGATACCGGTAGCTCTAGTATTCATTTGTCATGAATATCTATTTAGAAGTATTTCATTATTTAACTTTAATTAATGAAGTTCAGCAACTCTATTTTCAAATAGTGTTAATGAGAGAAGAATTTGGCCCTAAATGTTTATGAAGCAGCTGATGAAGCTACTTAGTTAGAAGAGTACTGTAACTAAGTTAAAAGTTAGAAATTGAGTTCTGCTAATTGGGTTTTTCTTTGTACATTCATTATATTTTAGTTGTGATGGGGCGTTCATCCCACACCAGCATGGATGGGGTTAAAGTGGCAAGAGAGGCCAATTAGCCTTAGGCTGCACCTGCTGGGGAGCTGAGGGGCAATGAGACGGAGAACAAAGTTCACCTGGGCAGGAACAGGCAGGACTTCTATAAAGAAGTCGAGGATGGAGGGGTCTGCAGTGAGGTCGGCCTGTAGTCATGCTCCCTGATGCAAGGGGGAAATGAGGAGCCTGAAAAAGGCAGGGTAGGAAGCAGTCAGATGTGAGAGGGCTAGACCTGAACTGCTGGTTCAAGGGTCCCTAGATTGGAACCTGGTGTAGCGGGCAGGCCCAGGTTCCCCTACCAGCCAGTGTGGGAGTGGCACAGTGGAGATGGAGACTGCCTGAGACTTTGAGGAAGGAGTCTGTTAATACTCTGAAAGCGGAGGACTCTTGTGACTTGGCCAGAGGGCTAAGCCATGAAGGAGAGGCACTGCAGCTCCTGATGAGCAAGAGAGAGGCCGCAGTCACTCAATGGGTTGAGTGACTGCCAGATGGGGTGCGGACAGTGGTGAACTAATTCCCCAGATGAGCCAAAAGGAAGCGCTGCCGAGTGGTGAGTAGTAGACCATTTTACACTAGCAAATCCATCAAAGAACTATAACGTTTCCCTACATGTTACCTGTATGGAGAGCATTAATACCTTGCAGCTAGGGGTCAAACCCAAGACTTTACTACAAACCTAAGCAAAACAACCTTTCAAGTGACAATATGCCACAGCTTGCAGTACCTATTTACCTAAGAGGCATCCAGTATTTCATATATTCAGAATGCCCAGAGTCTATACGCTGCATGGGAAGAAAGCTTTTAAGACCCCCTACTCCACTCTGCATATTGCACTCTCCCATGGAAAGAGGGAGTTACACCTCTGCAGCATGCTCCCTTTCTCCCCAACCCTCCAAAAGCTTATCTGTGAGGTTCTAGCTCCATGGAGTTGCAAGTAAGCGCCTAAAGAGTCTCCCATACAATCTCCACCGGATTGGAAGTGGTTAAGGAACTAGCCTGGGAACCATAAGACCTGGCTCAAGTCCCTGCTCTGCCACAGGCTTCCTGTGTGACTTTGGACTTCAGTTCTCCAGCTGTAAAACTGGGGATGATAATACTTCTCTGCTCCACAGAGGTGTTGTCAGGATAAATACATTAATGGCTGTGAATGATGTGCTCAGATGCTAGGGATGGGGGCCCTAAGCAGATAGGGGAACACACAGGAAGTTCATACAGTTAGGACTGTATTAACTTGAACTGCTTCATTCTCTGCACTGTGGAACCCTTCTTGGGAGAGGCTCCAGGGAAACCACAAGAGCAGCATTGTCCCATACCCATTCAGTGCATGGGTGGGACAGTGCTCACTGAATGAGCAGTTAGGCAATATTTTATCCTCATTGTTCAATGTGGACCTCATGCCTTATTTACTCCTCATTATTCAAACCCTGCTCTGAAGACAGAATTATTAATTTCTTCCTGGACTTTTCTATGCCATTCCTCACTATGGCATCTCAGGACTTCACAACACCCCTGTGAGCTGAAGGGGTACTATTATCCACATTATATAGATGGAGAGCTAAGGCACAAATTGATTAGGATCAAAAGTGTCTGCTAATTTTAGGTGCCCAGTCTGAGATACCTAGGACCTGATTTTTCAGAGTACGTAGCATCATAGAGCACATTATATGTTCAAAGCACTGCTCCCTTAGACTTCAGCTGCAGCTGTGAGTACAAAACACTTTCGAAAATCAGACACCAGAGTCAAGTTGGGCACTCAGAAATTAAGAAACACACAATTAGCAACCAGCCCTGAAAAGTCTAAGCAAGTTTCTTAGCATCACACAGGAACTCTGTGGCAGAGGCAGGGATAGAATCCAGTTCTCATGGAGAGCACTTCACTGCCTTAACCATGAGACTGTCCTGTCTCTTCCTGCAGTCCCCTACCTGATTCACTACAGACCTTCCAGCTACACAACCCTGATTCATCCCTACAGCAGGTCCAGCATGTGCACTGGGGTCCTGTGGGGAAAAAAATAGTATGCAATCATGTAGTTAAAAACTGTATCACAATGCATGCACATGATGGGAGAGGAAGGACAATCACACATGGAAGCTGTGAGGGGATGGAGCTTGCTCAGTGCAGATGGAATCTTCCAAGAATTTAGCTGCCAAATTCTAACTAGTCTCTATTGAACATGTGCAAACTGCAATTTTTCAGAGGGGTATAACTTGGCCAAATTTGGGTGACTTTTCACAGGGATGGCAAAAGGCACATCGCTCTCCCTGACAAATTTCATTACCCTGCTCCAAAGCATGGGAACACTACAGGGTCTCAACAAAATGGTTGTAAAATATTTTTTCAAAATATTTTTTCTAATCAATTTCACATATATCTACCAACAGCCATCAGAGGATCACTTGGTAACTACCAAGCTGGAATTAAATTGACTACCTAGAGTGGTCAGTTTGTTGCCCTAAAATCATACATATCCACTAAGCCAATTTGCTTACCATCAAACAGATGGTGCTCTGAATTGGGACGTCTACTTGATAGGATCCAATGTACCTACAGTCCTGTGCTGTGGTAACCAATGTGCCTCCCCTTAAAGTGTGTATCACACAAGGAGTTCGTGTAGTTTACGTTTTTAAAAGAATACTTTAATATTAAAACTAGTAAAAAGGTTTCCATTTTAAATGAGAAAGATCACTGAAATTCCAGGTAGTTCCACTGCTTTTATAGCAACATACTCTAAAGTTGTGACAGCACTGGTGTCTGGGTGTGAGTCAGAGGTGAATGGCAGATAACTGAACAGCTGTGATGCCACTATTAGTTCATTTTTCTGACAGGATTGAGCCCATATTTATAATTAAGCAAAATGCAACTCTCCTCCTCTCCTAATTTTTGTTTTCCAATCTAAAGAGAGATAAATTAGTGTAGATTGGTAAGGGAATTATGATAATAGACACAGCTGCTTCAATGGTAACTGGATGTATGTTGTTAAATTTAGATTTAATGCAGATTAAACTCATTACTGTCTCTTACACAGAAACATTGAATATGGCTAAATATAGGAACCAACTGATGGAAAAGGAAAGCTTTGTTTCCAAACTTTGCTACAAGAGCAACCCCATTTATTCTCATCTCAATTCTTTACCGATCCCATCCAGACATCTATTAGAATTGCACCTTGTTTTAGAAGAGTTTAATTTATTAACCAAATACTTCTCATTTGTATGTGCTGAGTATTCAGATATTTGAGGAGAGAATATTTGATTGATATAGATGCAAAATTACTAAAAAAGGTAGGATGGCTAAATCCATAATTTAAATGAAAACTAGATTTAAGGGTTTGGTTATATCCCAGAATGAGGTGGACTTCCCACACCCCATGAAACATCTCCAGGAATAGTTGAGAAAAGAGTTTGGGAAACCTTAGTATTGCTTCCCCTTTGGAAGATTGTGAAAAATGGTCTCCAAAAGATTTGTGCAACTGTTTGGCCACTCCAGTGAATACATTTATTTTACAGAGAATAGATTAGATTACCATATTGTACCTAAGACGCACAGCTGAAAAATCCAGAGAAACTACATGACATGAATAAAGTGGAATAAAGATTCAGCCTTAATATTTATTATTTGATCCCGAGCTTCTAACAGTTGAACTATTAAATCCATCAATGAGGAAGTGACACAAAAGTCAAGAATTAATTTTGCTGTTAGAGAGAAAGTTGAGTCTCCTTTCCAGAATGTGATTCTCATAACACTCAATAGCGTGACTTCTCAAAGAATGGAATGGAAAGGAAGATTTGAGAGATGTTATGGTTCACATATGCATGCTCCATGGAAAACAAGTGAGCTGGCATGTTTCACTTTAGGCTACAAGCCTTGAGAACATGCTTTTAATAGCAAATCTAAAAGATATTCAAACATTGCAACTGCATAATGAGAACTGTCTCCTGTAGTGTGTAATGTATAGCAGTAATTACTGTGAAGGTATTTGGAATACCACCTACTTGTAGTTGTACCTGTATCATGTCATGGGTACTGAATTAGGTAGTTAATCAGATGTGTAACTTTGAGCAGGTGAATCGTCCCATTAATGCCAATCAAGACAATGGAGTTGCTCATGTGCTTAAACTTGCGCATCTGCTTAAGTACCTTGCTGAATAGGGACCTTAATACAATGAGGCCCAGATCCTCAAAAAGCTATTTAGGCAGAGTTTGGCACTTCAACAGCTTTGAGGATGTGAGCCTAAGTGTCTCTTTGACAACACAACTCAGAGACCTTTAAAAACTGGAAGGAGCGGAGCTGGACATTAAAAGGGTATGGTAATAGCAACAAACCACCCAGCCTCTCATAAAAATCAGAAGTAAAGTGGGAAGGGGAAAGTTTCGATAGATCATCTGCATAAAGTGTCTTTTCCAAATCATTATGTACCCAAATTCTTAGCTTATAAAAACAAGGTTATTATCTGATGCAGGGGCGGCTCTAGCTTTTTTGCCACCCCAAGCACAGCAGGCAGGCTGCCTTCGGCGGCTTGCCTGCAGGAGGTCCCCGGTCCCGCAGATTCGGCAGCATGCCTGTGGGAGGTCCGCTGGTCCTGCGGCTTCGGCGTACCCGCCGCCAAATTGTCGCCGAATCCGCGGGACCGGCGGATCTCCCACAGGCAAGCCGCCGAAGGCTGCCTGACTGCCGCCCTCGCAGGAATCGGCAGGGCACCCCCCACGGCTTGCCGCCCCAGGCACGCGCTTGGAGCACTGGTGCCTGGAGCCGCCACTGATCTGATGACAAGCTAAACCTGACCAAATATGAAGGCCTGGACTTTAATGAGGTATCAATAGAGGAGGTGTCAATAAAGGAGACTTTGGAACAAATGGATAAATTGAACAGTAGTAAGTCACCAGGACCAGGTGGTATTCACCCACGAGTTCTGAAGGAATTAAAATATGAAATTGCAAAACTATCCACTGAGATCTTTCTTGAGTGGTAACAGATAATTTAGACCTCATCATTTTGTATGTATAGTTGGGATTATGTGTTCCAATGTCCATTGCTTTGCACTTATCAACACTGAATTTCATCTGCCATTTTGTTGCCCAGTAACCCAGCTTTGAGAGATCCCTTTTGTAACTTTTTGCAGTCATCTTTGGACTTATCTAGAGTAATTTTATATCATCTGCAAACTTCGCCGCCTCACTATTCCCCCCCTTTTCCAGAACACTTAAGAGTATGCTGAAGAGCACAGGTCCCATTACAGATCCTTGAAGGACCCCACTACTTACTTCTCCATTGTGAAAACTGACCATTTATTTCTACCCTTTGTTTCCTGTGTTTTAACCTGTTACTGATCCATGTGAGTCACTTGTGTGGTTGCTGGATGTCAACCTGAGCAACCTTGCCCCCTAAAAACATGCCTTAAGATGTCATTGATTTGTGATAGACTTCAGTATGTGTATTTAAAGCTACTGGACTACAGATTACATTCCTACAATACAAACTGAATTTGCATTGGAACAATCTTAGAGCAGATTTCTTCTGAAACAATCCCTGACAAGGGCTTATTTGGAGACAAATGGATACCATGTACATTACTGGACTATTAAGAATACAGCAGATAGACTTAGCTTGCATTTTCATATGTGGAGTAGTATGTACTTCCCTGACCCCAAATGACAAACTGTTCAGATATATGTTTTGTACATCCACCAATACTAAAATGGTTTTAAAAGAAACTACAAAAAATTCCTCATATGCAGATGAATACTACAATGTACACTGCACAATACTATTTTTGCATGGAAAGACCGGTTTTTATTTTAAAAACAGGCCTGATGTCTACACAGATTTGTTGGTCCAAGATTTCTGTGATACTCAGGAGTTCATGCATGCCAGTAAGGGTTGCAGTCAACTCTGTGTGCCTTAAATGCTATGCTGACGTGGCTCACAGCCTTGACACCAACAGCCAGCATAAAAGCAAGAAGATCTCAACCTGACTTCCACCACCCAGTTTCTCTTTGCAGAGGGACCTCAACAACCTTTCCAGCCTGAATTCTCCCCAAAAGCATTTCTCTTCAGTGCTCAGCCCCTCCCACTGTAGCACTCACACAAGCTTATTTAGTTTACTGCTCTTTTAAATAGCCAGTACACAGCAGCCTGTTAGCTTAAGTGGGGTTAACAAACCCTCCACTTTAATAGATAGCACTGAGTTTAGCTTCTAAGGCTAAAGTCTAATTTAGAGTCTTGTTCAAAGTAGTTTTTTCACTACAGTCATTCTTCCTACATGGCTGGCCAATCTTCAGCCAGCATCCAACACAGAGCCCAAAGCACTTTGTTTCCTTTCTCCAGGTGAAGGATGATAATATGGCTTCTTTTCTTTGCTTATATCATCCCAAAATTCATTGAACCTATTTGAAGAAGCAGAAAGGCTCCCCCCTTGAGACTGTTAAGTGTTCACCTTCTCCCACTTGCTTGCCTGATGGCTCTGTTTACCTTGCATGTAAATGTGCCTTTCATTATCTTAGATCACATCTTGCTAATTTACATCAGAGAGACAATCAAGCCTGCAAAACAACATTCCATTGTATAGGACCAGTTGAGCTTAGGCACTGTCTGCCAAGCACATTTGAGGGACATATTTCCAGCACATCTGTATTGGTTTTTGCATGTTAAATGTAGAATAAGAATGTTAACATAAGAATATTAATGATCAGTGATTTACTAGTTTTCCAATGTTCTATTATGAGACTCCTTTTAGATAAATATCCTGGGGTGTTCATGGAGTCACACTTGCATTGTCAGTTTGGCTTGCAGGCCCAGCATTGAACAGATCAGGATGTGTATGTTTGATGTCTGCCTGGAACTGCTTCACCTTGTTCTTGGGTCTTTTGCTTGCCACCCCACAATATTCCATTGTATATTTCTTCACTGGTTTTTCCTTGCACTAGATTTAACACTCCCTCCAGGACACTTGCATGAGCTGAAATATAGCAACAAGAAGCCAATCTGACACTACTTCATCTAGATCTTGAAACTTTAGCAGAGCACCAGAGAATGGAGGGGAAAGAAAGTCTTCCTCTATGCTTAGCCTTGTATAGAATGAATGATGAGCATACAGTATCTATGACTAATACGTGGACTGAAGTTAGAGAAGTCAAGTGTTTTATGATCTTCCGGAGTTTTAGATGGCTTAAATATGTTCCTTCTGATCTTCTACAGAAACAACCACTGGAGCTCTGAATAGCTGTTTTGAGCTTCCTCCAGATCATTTTTTCCAGTAGCCAAGACAGTGGAAGGAAGATGCTCTTTGCAAAACCATTTAAACCATATATAATGGATGGGCATATAGAAGAATCCAAATAGGTCTGCTGGGCCTGATATCTAGCACCTCTCTGCCACCAGTATATGTGCAATTTGATACGTGTGTCATCTGCTCACACATGATACTTCAAATACTTGCACACACAAGTAATAGATTCTCCCTTCGGAAATCCATTTTTCTAAATTAAACTTAATCATATGCTTGCAGAGCTCTTCTGTCAGAGCATCTCAAAGTACTTTATAAACACTAATTATGCCTGAACTCCCACACTGATATAGTTAATTATAATCATTTTAGAAATGGAGAAACTGAGGCATGGAAAGGCTAGATAACTTACCTTAAGTAAGACAGACAAAGGAAATCTCTGATAGAGCTGGAAATAGAATCCAGGTTACTGGCTCCCAATCATGTGCTTTAAACACCTGACCCGCTTTCCTTACTGAATCTTCCACAGAAATTTCTTTTTGTACTTCAAATCTTCATGTCAGAATTTACTCTCTGAGTCAGCTTTAGAGGAACCCGAACTCCCATCTGCATCATTCTTCCTATTCTTAAAAAAAAGTTATTGCCTTTGCACAGCACGATCAGTGTCAATTCTGAGTGATGCCAATGTTCAGGTACATTAATATAGAACCTCTGTAGTTTCTTCCTCAGATCTTCTCCTTTTCATTTAAACTTTCATTGCTGCATTTCTTTAGCTGTCTCATTGACACTCACTAGTACAGCCCAAGAAATCATGTCATGGTGTGAATCCGGTTATCTTTCCACAAAACGACTAGTTTGGTCAGTTTTCTTCATGTGGAAGGAAGATAAAAATCTGGTAAATCTACTTACAAACATATTTCATTGAATGTTATACAGAAAGCTGAGAAGCCTTTAGAAGAATGAAAATTTTCCTACCAAATGGAAAGGTTTTCAATTATTTTGTCACTAAAATAGTTGTACCAAAAGAATAGGACAGTTAGCCCCAGTGTCTTAGCTAAATTCCAATACTCTATTCCGCCTGTTTTAATTTCACCAACAATTTTAATTCAATATTCTTCTTCATTTTGTCATCTGTAACTATAGCCTACTGAAATAGACATGGAGTCTTCTTGGGCCCTTCAAAATTTCAGGTGTCTCACACTGATCTTGTTTTCTCAATTAAAAAAAACTTAACTGGATTGTTAAGGTTTTCACAATTGAGTATGTAAAATGCAAAATTAAAAAGGTCAACTTTAATCCTACAGAACTGATTACTTTTAAAATTGGCTTCTTTTGTTGACTTTTGAAAACAATGAATCAAGCCATGCTCAGTAGTTTAAAAATCATGAATGTTTATATTTGGCAAACGAACCCCAAACTGGGATGATCTTAACAGCAAAGTAAGGTGCACTGAATGTGTGTGGAACTGGATATGTTAAACACTCATAGTAAAACTTCACAGATTTTCTTGAAATTAGACCTCAAGTTTAGATAGTGAGACCACTATGTAGCAGAGAGACTTCCAGAAAACTCCTCACCAGAACTGAAGATCCCTTCCCACAACCCTGCAGGGGAAGCAGTTGGAGTCAACCAGAAAGGAAGCAGGAGAGGCCATGGGAGCCTCTATGTTGGCACCTGAAGAAACTCGGAAATGCTTTTATGCGCCAGTCTCTTAATGATTTAAGAATTTCATGAAGTCTGAAGTCTAAAAGGGGGCACAGGGTAGGTTGCCAGGAGGCGTACAAGGAGGGCAGCCTTCAGAGGCTGAGGGCTAGATAAAGGGAAGACTGCAAAGCAAAAGGCATCAGGTAATGGGACAGAAGGACAAGTAAAAAAAATCAAGTTAGAAGGAGACATGTGCCAAACCTCACTGCAATTTGCTTTTAGAACATAGCCTTCCTCCCTCCCCTCCCGCCCACACTGTGTTTTATCTTTTTAGATAATCTTGTCAGGGCAGACACTTCTCTTTATTCTGTCCACCAAGCACCTAGCATACTTGGCAGCACATGGGGAAATAAAGTAAAATGGGAAGTTTGCAGCACAATTTTTTCAATGGTATGAGCACAACAATTCTAATAGGAATGTGGGAGGTGCGGACTCCCCCCCCCCCCTTCCACACTAATGTGACGCAAAAATGGCTAAACCCCTAAGGCTCAAGATTTCCAAAATTAATCACACTTGGGCTGAGAACAAGTATGGACAACTTCAGCCCAAAAGGAATTAAGATCTAAAACAAATCTCACAATTGGGTGCAGAATCCGGACCATAGACTTTTCTGTGCTTACTGGTCTATCATCTGTCATAAGTCTGTCTGTGAACAGACTATAGTATGTGCTTGAAGGGCCCCACAAAACAAAAAGCTATGTATTAAGCCACGGCCTGCAGTGACTTCTCACACATAAAAAGCTTACATAAATGCTCTTTGTAAATAGCGTCCATGCTTTTTCTCTCAGCATTTAGAAGCTATGGATTTCCATTTTCATACAGCACACCTCACCATACAGGAGTGGGAGCAAAGCGGTGACTCGAGTGCAGTCTCAGCATAGCATTTCCAATAAACACCATGCCACTCTCTGCACAGCAGTCATTCCACACTGGAGCAGCTGAGCTGACAATCACCTGCTGTCTTTGTCCATATTAACCCACAACCTGAGACATACCATTAATACAGGAATAATGGAGATTTTCACACCAAAGAGGGCAGGGCAGAAAACAAGAAGTGAACAAGCAAATCATCAGTTGCCTGAGGCTGTGGGATGTGTCAGTGATATGGCTCAGCAGTCCTGGGACAGTGGCAACTCAGCAGGCCTCAGTCTGTAATGAGTGGGTGCTATAAAGGCAACAAGATGAAGATCTGGGACACCCCATCACACCACAGCAAGTAGATTTGATGGTTGACTTTTATTTACATTTCAGGGTTTTTCTCTTTTTAAGTTTTCTATTGTGATCAAATAGATTTATGAGACACTGAAATCACCTTGCCATCTTCTGAACTATCTATGGCCAAGGCACATGCCCATAACCTAATATGACTCAGGGAATTTGGACTCATCTGGGTGCATGAGAGGTGTTAGGGCTTTCACTCACTCGTTTGGGCCACCTTTGCTGCTTCATGAAGTGCATGTGGCTTGTGCAGCTCACCTGCTAACCTGGTTGGGAGACATCTGAATGAGGAACTTTATCAATGTAAGATTGTAAACTCTTCGGGGCAGGGATTGTCTAGTTGCTCTGTGATTGTACAGCTCCTAGCACAATGGGGTTCTGGCCCGTCACTGAGACTCCCAGGCACTACTACAATAAAAATCATAAATATGAATAAAAATAATCTCCTTGCCATAGCCGTTTAGAAGCATTCACAGCTAATCCCACAAAGAAAGGGAGATACAAACAGTTCTTACAGGCTCAAAATAATTTCTCAACATTGCCTCTCTTGCATATATACCGTGATCATATTTGTCAATTGTTTGACTACAGCTGCAGTTCAGTCATAAAAATGTTTAAGAGACCAAATAGCCAAACTTAGTTACATGTATTGTCTAAAGATAAAGCAGTACAATATGAAAAGGAGACCTACCTACCCTCTTTTCAGGAAGCAATTCTTATCTAGTAGCATGTTCACCTCATACAGGTGTGCTTCAAACATTTCAGCCAGTAGCATTTTAGTATTATTTTATAAGTTACACAACTCTTGACACATTACTACAATCCAACCCACCAGTTCATAACTGTTCTTTAACTTGGTTGTTCTGTACTTGTCTTATCTCTGTTTTGGATACTATATTTCAAACCATCTGGGGATAGAGGGAAGATCCCAACCTGTGCTAAGACACACCATTCACATATTTTGGCTCTGACAGGCTTTCTATTTTCTAATGCCAAAGTTGCCTTCAGCTTTGCAGTTACTTAACAGAATTGTGGGAAAAGCATAATGCATTCAGTTAACATAACCTTTCAACACTCATATATAAATGCATAATGTATATTATATACATATTGTGCACATAATACCCATTAATGGGCTGTATACTATGCCTAACATACAGGTCTTAATGCCTTACAATAAAGGATCTTCTTTTGTCTGGATATACTCTTGCAGCAGGTATTGTTTGTTTGGGAAGGTTTGTTATAGTGGGAATCAAAGAGATCAGTTTTACATTTTAAGCTAAAGGCTGAGGCTCAGCATGGAAAGTTTCAGCCCCAAAGGAGAATTTTTGAGAAAGTTCTGAGCAAGTGAAAGCAGAAGGCTATAATAATGAAAGTCGAGTTATTAGGTGTATTACAACAGAGCCTACATACCAAGATTGGTATCCTATTGTGCCAGTCAATGCACACACAGAGAGCTTCCCCACCCTGATGGGCTTAAACTCTAAATAAGTTGTCACCTTAGCCATTGGCATCACTATGTGAAAGCTGGGAGGACATGCAGTATACACACAAGTTAGATTTTAGTGATAGAAGTGTGACGTTGTGCAGTCTACATGGTTTTATAAAAACATGATAATAAGTGAATATAATGTAACTGGGATAGTTTTATAAAAAATTTGATAAGTGACTATAATGCAAATGGGATATGCTTTGTGCAAAAGGTCTCTTGTAAGGTATCATTACAAAGCTCATAATCTACTGAGTGTGATCATCCTATTTGTAGAAATGTACCACTCTTGTATTTAAAACTAGAAATATAAAATGTAACTCTGAGGGCCTATTGTAATTATGTAAAGTGTGGGCCATTAATGATGGTTTGGAATCTTGATGACTCCCATTGTCTGCAGATGGCTGTTTACCTGTGAGTCTCCCTGTATATGTGTGTGCTGGCAAGTGAGTAATGAAGTCTTGCAGTGACATGTGATCATGTCACCTGAACTGGAATCCATCTTTAACCTGGTGCTTTTCCAGTGAGGGGGGGGGGTGGAAACCCAGAGGGACAAAGGGTTCCCGCCTTATGCAAAAGATATATAAAGGGGTGGAAGAGAACAGAGAAGGAGAGGAGCCATCATGAAGAAACCCCTAGCTATCACGTGAGCTGCAACAAGAGCTGTACCAGGGGAAAGAATTGTGCCCAGGCCTGGAAGGTGTCCAGTCTGAGAAAAACTTACTGAAGCATCTCTGAGGGTGAGATTATCTGTATTTAGTTTGATTAGGCATAGATTTGCGCATTTTATTTTATTTTGCTTGTGACTTACTTTGTTCTGTCTGTTACTACTTTGAACCACTTAAATCCTACTGTCTGTATTTAATAAAATCACTTTTTATTTAGTAATTTACTCAGAGTATGTATTAATACCTGGGGGAGCAAACAACTGTGCATATCTCTCTATCAGTGTTATAGAGGGCGAACAATTTATGAGTTTGCCCTGCATAAACTTTATGCAGGGTAAAACGGATTTATCTGGGTTTAGACCCCATTGGGAGTTGGGCATCTGAGTGCTAAAGACAAGCACACTACTGTACGCTGTTTTTGGGTAAACTTGCAGCTTTGGGACAAGTGATTCAGACCCTGAGTCTTTGTTAGAGCAGACTGGAGTGTCTGGCTCAGCAAAACAGGGTGCTGGAGTCCTGAGCTGGCAGGGAAAACAGAAGCAGGGGTAGTCTTTGCACATTAGGTGGCAGCTCCCAAGGGGGTTTCTGTGATCCAACCCGTCACAAGAAGCATATTTTGACTTCTGTTTGTTTGTAATCATTTATATCCCTGTTCCTTCTCTACTTGGTATCACTTAATTCTAAGTTCTATTGTTAATGAACTTGTTTTACTTTTACAAAAGCATCTCTGTGTATATTAAACTAAAGGGTAATAGCCTCTGCTTATCTAGCAGGCTGGTGTGTATTCTTTGGAGGCAGCAAACTTGAGAACTTCTGTGAGGGTCCAGTGAGAGGAACTGAATATTATAGGGGAGACTGGAAGGGCTGTTGGGTCACCTGGCAAGCAGTAACCAGGCTGGTAGAAGCCAGGGTGAGGCAATTGTGCTGTGAGGAGGCTGCTCATGTCAGGGCTCTGAGCCAAAGCTGCACAGCATAGAAGCACCCGGGTTACAGAGCAGACGGTGACAAAACCCCTTACTGGTCTAGGTCAAACCCCAAAGCATCACAATGGCTCCATCTGGAGCTCTTTAATTACCTGAAAATCAAAAAGGAATCCTACAAAAAGTGGAAACATGGATGAATTGCTAAGGAGGAGTACAAAAAAATAGCATACACATATAGGGGCAAGATCAGAAAGGCTAAGGCACAAAATGAGTTACACCTAGCAAGGGACATGAAAGGCAATAAGAAGAGTCTCTTTAAACAAGAACTGTCAATTAATTGCAATGAACACTTGCAATTAACTGAAAGCAAAATTAGCACGTTAATTTTTTTAACACGTTAATCCCATACCTGTGGGTGGGACAGGAGGCATCAGCGGCAGGGGGTTGAAGCAGCCCCAGTCCACAGCCCCGAGCCCCTAGAGGAGCTGGAGTCCCAAGCAGGACAGAATCTGAGAGCCCCCAGCTTTGACCTTATATTTGAAAATATAGAAAACCCCAAAATATTTAAATAAACAATATTAGAATACCATTTAACAGTGCAATTAAAACTGATTAATCACAATTAATTTTTTTTATCACTTGACAGCCCTACTTTAACACACATTAGGCACAACAGAAAGATGAAGGAAAGTATAGGTTCTCTATGAAGTGGGGAAGGAGAGCTGATGACTGAGGTGAGTAATGCCTATTTTGCTTCAGTCTTCACTGAAAAGGTTATTGGTGATCAAATACTCAGCAAAATTAATATTAACAACAAGGAGAAAGGAACACAAGTCAAAACAGGGAAAGAACAGAATAAAGAATTTTTATGTAAATTATATGTATTCAAGTTGTCAGGGCCTAATGAAATTCATCCTAAGGTACTTAAGGAACTAGCTGAAGCAATCTCAGAACTGTTAGTAATTATCTTTGAGAACTCATGGAGGACAGGTGAGGTCCCAGAGGACTGGAGAAGGGCAAACATAGTACTTATCTTTAAAAAGTGAAAGAAAGACAACCCAGGGAATTACAGACCGGTCAGCCTAACTCAGATACCTGGAAAGATACTACAATAAATTAAACAATTAGTTTGTAAGCACCTGGAGGAGAATAAGGTTGCAATAGCCAGCATGGATTTATCAAGAACAAATTATGCAAAACCAACCTGATTTCCTCTTTTTGACAGGGTTACTGGCCTAGTAGATGGGGAAGCAGAAGATATGGCAGATCTTGCTTTTAGTAAGGCTTTTGACACAGTCCCACATGACATTCTCATAAGCAAACTAGAGAAATGTGATCTAGATGAAATTATTTCAAGGTGGGTGCACAACTGGTTGCAAGACCATACTCAAAGAGTAGTTAGCTATCAATGGTTTGCAGTCAAACAGAGAAGGCATATCTAGTGGGGTCCTGTAGTGGTCAGTCCTGGGTCCTACTATTCAATATTTCCATTAATAACTTGTATAATGGAGTGGAGAGTATGCTTATAAAATTTGCAGATGACAGCAAGCTGGGAGGGGTTGCAAGCACTTTGGAGGACAGGATTAGAATTCAAAATGACCTTGACAAATTAGAGAATTAGTCTGAAATCAACAAGATGAAATTGAATAAACAAAAGTGCAAAGTACTAGACTTGGGAAGGAAAAATCAAATACACAGCTACAAAATGGGAAATAACTGGCTAAGTAGTAGTACTGCTGAAAAAGATCTGGGGGTTATAGAGGATCACAAATTTAATGCATCAATGTGATACAGTTGCAAAAAAAGGCTCATGCCATTCTGAGATGTATTAACAGGAATGTCGTATGTAATTGTCCCAGTCTACCCAGCACTGGTGAGGCCTCAGCGGGAGTTCAGTTCTGGGTGCCACACTTGGAGAAAGATGTGAACAAATTGGAGAAAGTCCAGAGGAGAGCAACACAAATGATAAAAGGCTTAGAAAACCTGACCTATTGGGATAGTTTTAAAAAAAACTGGACATGTTTAGTCTTGAGAAAAGGGCTGTTATAAAGAAGGGTGTGGAATCCTCATCATTGGAAATTTTTAAGAACCGATTGGACAAACACCTGTGAGGGACAGTCTAAGTTTACTTGATCCTGCCTCACTGCACAGGACTGGACCTGATGACCTCTCAAGGTCCCTTTCCGCCCTATATTTCTATGATTCTATGCTTAAAATTAAACAAGTGCTGAATTCCCATTGTCTCCAATACGACTTGAGTGTACCTGTAAGTATTTTGCTGAACTGGGGCTTTAGAGACATACCATTGTAGTAACAGTTGCTGAGTGTCAATCCAAGTTTTGTTATAGTGAATTGGACTTGAGCCAGGGGCAGAAGCAAGCTAGGAAGGGAAATTGGGTCTTGTTTTCAGGGAGGGGACTGGAGGAACACATGATTGTTTGGGACTTCTGAAGTAAATCAGAGGCAGGAGGGAGTCAAAGATACAAGTGAGGAATTCTGACTGGGACAAAAAAAATCAGGGCATATAGGAGGGGATGGAGTGGGAAGGACTCTGTTGGCTTTTTTGGAACCTAATTGGGATTTGGAAGGGGTGGGAAGGTGGAGAGACAAGAGATGAGCCTTAGAGCTCTTGGGAGTAGTGCACCTTTAGTTTTATCTTCCCCAATTTGAGAACAGCCCCCACCCCACCACACACACAGTATGATGATCAAAAGTATTGTATGTATGCTTCCATACAAAAAAGAGTTTAAAGATATTGAGTTGTACTGGCAGAGAAGAGATTACAAGAAAGCATTTAGCACACGTCACAGACTTAACAAAGCATCATTAACTTTATAAAGACATGCTGCTGTAAGTTAAACTAGCCCTTCAGAGCCGTCACTGGAATCACATGCTGGTGAGTACTATTGGTAATGATAACTCTGTTGCATTACATGAAGACAGCTGTTTCTGAAGACGCATTTGTAACAGTGGGCAAGCCAAAAGAGTCATTGGGGTGTCAGTTCCCTAGACAGAGTGGCATGTTATTCTTGTACCATATTAGATTTTAGACTGTTATTTCCATTTCATTTACTTTTGTTTATTTAAACTTACTCCAGTTACTTCATGCACAAAAAATAGTTAGTCGTTTTTGCATACAAATTTGCATTTGGATTTTTCTTTCCAGAGCTGTCAGCTGACAATCAGGACAAAGCAACTTGGTTCCTCCCCGCAACACTGGGAATATGATTCATGTTCCTTGAAATTAACTCAGAAGGAGTCTGACATGCACACGTGTCTTCTTCCTTGCTATATTCTGCTGCAGGAGTTAAAGTTTGTGGGTAGATTTTAGATATGTGGGTAGCGGTGATGGGTGAACTATGGAAGCTGGTTTCAATTTAGATGAACAGACAAAAGTTTGGATGTTTATTTGAAGCCCTTAGTCTTCGGAAGGGGGCTGGCAATCTCACAGTACCGGCCTTTTCTAGTTTTCTTGTATTCCTTGCTTCTAGTCAGCCTAGTACAACCCATTACTGCATTTCAGCACTTCTGGCCGTGGCAGAATGCCAGTAAGTCTTCTGGAAAATACCTAGTTCCCAGTTTAGTACTTAAGGACTGACTAGTTTTTAGTAGCACTGATAATTGACAACATAGCAGGGAGTGTTTCTGGCCAGTAGTGTATTGCATATTAAATCTGGGCTCTGACTCCGGTTTAGGCCCAAGCCCCTCTTCTGTCCATACAGAAATCAGTCTGACTTGGGAAAGAATTCCTCTGGACTCCAGCCCACAAACTCTGCTAGGGGGGCGTATCAGAGCCTGAGTTCTGCTGTGAGTGGGTCAAAGCCCAGAAATTTTGCAGGGTGGCTCTAGCTCAAGACCAGACAGTAAAGAGTCCACCACTACTGTTGCACAATCCCTGGGGGCTGTACAGCCCTCTGCCCAGCCCTTCCATCCCAAAGCTTTCTATTCATTTCCCAGGAACCAGAAGCAACTTCAAATGCAGCTTCTTGGTGTTTAACCCCCGCATTTCCATATGGACTCAATTGAAAACACCGTTAACCCTCATGTGTATTTACTGTGGTCAGCTCTAAGAAGTGGTGCATCAAGTGCGCACACAGCCAGATTCTGATTAACCTCTGATGCGAGGCGAGGAAGACGTTTGCCTTCAGCAAAAGCACAAGAAATGATCATATCTGCATACCTATATGCAAGCGGCTGGCAGCACTGGAGATCGACGGGACAGCAGAACAATGCAGAGAATGAATAAAGCAGCTGCAAAACAGATTATTGCAAAGTCAAAGATTCTAACAGTACCTCTGGGAACTCCCCAACTTTCTGCCTCTTTTGTGAGAAATTAGACCAGGTAGTGAGAACTGTGGTAGCACTGAGACCACAGTGGTGCATGACAACCTGCTGAGCAGGGGGATGACATCCTTATGATCCCCCCAGTCACAGGCACCACCAGAGGAGAGACAGCCACCAGATGAAGAGCATGAGTTGACCCTGGTGCTGAGTCCAGTAACTGAAGAGGCTACTACAGCATCCTGGGTCTGTACTCAAAGGAGCTGTTTGGATACAGTCCTGGGGAGCAGCCCACTGCAGAACCAGCTACAGAGCAAGTGCTAAAGCTAGAGCCTGGTAAGTTTCTGCCACCATGTTTGTTTGTAATACCTGGGTTTTGGTGTGCTTCCATTCAGGGCAGAACCTATGCCACGCCCCTAAAACTCCCTGCTGCCCCCTGATTCCATGTAGGATTCAGAATGGACCCTGTGAAATGAGGAAGAAAGCTAAACAACTAATTATGAATTTTTTACTAGTTACTCTCTGGCTGGTATATGTACAGGTTGGGTATCCACAATTAACAGCTTCACGTACCCATCCTGTCTAACACAGCACATCTTATAATATATGGGCCATGCCCACACTGTCCTGGAGCACCTGTAAATGGAGTCTGTCCGTTCCGTCCCCCCCCCCCCAAAAAACAGAGTCCAAATGCCAATGGAGGGTGGCTGTCTATATTAGGAGTCCATTTGGCAGTCAGTCAGTTGGGTCTGTGCATGAACTCAGGGTGCTTTTAAGAAGCCTATACTGCATCTCCATGCTAAATCAGCATCTTGTTGTTTACCATCCCATAAGAACATAAGAAACACGACATTTCACCCATTGCTGGCTGGTGATGAAAGCAAACTTCATCCTGATTACCCCGGAAAGTAATCAAACATCTGGAGTTCCTACTCCATGAGGACATATTTATTAGGCCCACCTCGAACTCATGGGCCCTGTCCATTCCAAAATGTGCTGGTCACTCACTAGAAGATTAGTACACACAGATAACGGTCTTCCACTGGCCTGGAACAGAGGTTCCTACTTCTGCTTGGGGACCTCCAGAATATCAATGTTCTCCACAGCTTGCCCTGCCTGAAAGGATGGAAAAACCATAGCTAGTGACTAGACCACTCATAATTCCCTCCATCCCCAGAAAAAATGAAGGGGATATATAAATCATTTCAATTTCAATAGAATTTTTCATGTGTATCTTACCCTGATGTGTGATGGCTTTCAGTGCTGCTCCAAAGGATGTCTAAAGTGGCCAGTGTTTGTGTGACTAAAATAAAGCCCCTTGATAAAAAGTATCTTTGACCTTGAATATAAGCAGCCGCTTTGACAGAGTGGCAAGTGTAACTTTTTATCATGGTCAGACAATAATGTGCTATCATTTTCCTTTCAAGGCCATTCTATCTCTGCAGGGCAAACACATGGCACCAGGAGCCTGGGGGAGCAGAGCCACCTACCATGGGCAAGGAGAACAAGTCCAAGATAAGCTGATGAGAGAAAATCAGCAGATAAAGTTCCAGAAGGACAAGGATGCAAGAAGTGTGGAAAGACAGAGGTTGCACAGAGGGGGAAGGGATTGGCTGACAGATTAATGGAGCATGACTGCAGATTGAGAGAGGAAGACAGTATGCAGCAGAAGGAGCTGTTCGAGTGATTGCTTGTGCTTGTGGCTACCAGACTTTAGGCTGCACTGCCACCTTCGGCTCATGCTCCAGCCTCTGCAGACTTTGAACAATTCAGGGGCTGGCTGGACCATGTTACAGGCAAGGAGCAGTAGCACTTGGAATGGACAAATGTTCCCTGTGCACTCATCCATTCCAGTCCAGCCATGGCCTGTAATTGCAAAATGCACCAGAAAGGCCAAAGCAGAACAGAGGGACAGGGGACTCTCAAGAATGGCTGGCCATGTCATTTGGTAACATTGATCTTTTGCTGTTTTGGCACTTGAGCTTGTTTCTTGTGTTGTAGATTTTGTTGACATCTGGTCTGCCTATCTGGTTCTTACACTGATATGTAAGTGTGTGTAAAATAAATTGTAGCCTTGTGTGAAAATTCAACAATGGCAAGTTTTATTATTTGTAATGTTAAAAATGACACAAACTGTAAAGAATGTTCTCACATGCCCATTCTCAATCAATTTCATAAAAGAAATTACAAGCTATCATCACAATAATCCATAAACTGAGAATTGCAGTATATGGCCTATATTGATAAAATGCATACACATCTTCATACATCACAAAAGTGTTTACAAAATTTATCATCCATAATATCATTGGTATTTAAAAAGGCATCCCACAGCTGCCTCACACCCCATATACAGCACAACCTCAAATTCAATTCCATTCCCCCTCATGCATGGGACTGTGCAAACCCATTATGTGGACACACCAAGCATCCCTAATTTCTGTTGTGCATTTGGATCCAGCACCAGTTATGATGGGTGTGCTGTCTGACTGCATGCCTCGGTTCAGAAATCCAGCACTGTCTTGAGTTCACTCTTGGCAAAAAGGTTTTGGGCAGACATTGCGCAGAACACAGCAAGCCACAATAATGCGGACTGCACTGATGACACTGGCATCCACATTTTTTTGAAGGCAATGCCAATGGGACAGCATGGATGCTGTCAAATGCACATTCCACCACCATCCTACAGCTACTGAGTGTGTAGTTGAACCTTCTTTTGCCAGGTCCTCTGAGATTAGTGAATGGTTTCAAAAGCCATGGCAACAGGGAGTAAGTAGAGTCCCATAGAACAACAGTGGGGACAGTGACTCCATTTATAACCAATGTCATTCAGTGGGAATGATGTCCCAGCTTCTCCATGAAAGTAAAGTCCCGATCTCTGGAACACTTTGGCATCGTGTACCCTGCCAGTGCATCCCTCATTAGTGTGCTTGAATCTGCCCCCGTGATTGACCAGGACCTACATAACAATGGAGTAGTACCCTTTGTGGTTTATGTACTCATGTGCTCCTTGCAAAGGGCAAACTATAGACACATGTGTCCCATCAATGGCCCCATCACAGTTTGGAAAGTCCATACTCAAAGCCAGCAATTATTTCAGGAACATTTGTAATACCCACCATCTTTAGTTACATCACAGTACTGATCAAACCTCTGCCACAACAATCTCCACAGCTGATTTACCTACTCCAAACTAGCCAGCCATGGACCTGTAGCAGTGTGGGGTGGATGGATATAGTGACCCCCTTGTGGGCCAGCATGCTGTCATGCAGCTGGAAGGTTGGGGCAAGCTGATCATAAAGCTCCAGGAATGTCTGCTTCTTCCTGTGAAAGTTCTGGACCCACTGCTGGTCATCCCAGGTCTGCATGACGATGTGGTCCCCCCAGTCTGTGCTTGTAGCCTTGCTGCTGAAGTGCCAGTCTACACAGGGGGTATCTGTGGCTAAGACAACAATCATGAGCAGCATCAGCTGCCAAGTCAGTATTCCCCTCCGAGAGGTACCTTTGGCAGATCAAAAACTGCTGCCAAAATGTCACTAGCATCTCACGGATGCTCTGCCTGATTCTCAAAATAGAACTGACAGTGTGAGGTGGAGAAGTTCTTCCACTGGGGCAGGATCCATGTTAATGGCTCTGGCTGCTAGAAATGTGGGGGCACAAAATAGCTCAGCTGGATGTGTTGGAGGGCTAAAACCACCAAAACATTTCCAGTCAACTCCCTTAGGATGGACACACACATTCTCTCACAACCCACAATGAACCAAACCAAAGAGCAGCTTCAGCGGGCAAGGGTGCTAGGAACCCTGGATATGATGGTACATGCCCCCAGAAGCTGAAGTTCTGACTCCAGCCTGCACAGTTCAGTATGGATGCACTAGCATGGCTGTGAGGCCCAGGTTTCCAATACAGTGTGGATGCTCAAATGCAGGCTTGGAGACACCAAGTCTGCAGGTGCTGGTCAGAGAGATACTAGTGGGAACAGGGTGGTAATAGAGGATCAGGTTTGAACTCTTGGATGGGTCTAGGCCTTTCGGACCCTTGCAGAAGCCCCCTCTCCTGATATGAGCCAACTGGCCTTCAGGCTGTGAACCAGTTGCAAGGGGAAGGAGACAGTTTGTATCTGGAGTGGAGGCCAAATACTTGGAAAGAACTGACAGAGCTAGCAGCAGGAGACAACTGAGAAGATATTTTGGCAGGAGGGAAATTGAGGCACTCAGTCTGCTTAGTGATGGAAAAGTGCATCTCATTGCAGAAGAAAAGCATGATTCCCCTTGGGTGGAGCAAGGGAGCTGGGGAGAGGTGGGCCAGAGTTCTAATGCACAGTTTCTCAGCACAGAACTCCAATGTACTTGTCTTTACTGCTTTAAGGGCTAAGAAAAAATTTCCCAGAACTCCTATACCCCCATTTTCTACCTTTCCCTTCCTTCCCCCTCTCCCCCATTTCCTTTGATATATTCCTATTTTACTGCAGAATCCAAACTCCCTGATGCAGTTTGAAATGACAGCAAACAAATAAGCCAAGACTTAATACATTAGCTCAGACCAAGTATTATACAAAACCAGCTTTGCCCTCATCCTTGACAAGCTCTCCCCTTTCCCCTACAACCAGTTCCTAGCCTGACGGTCATTTGGGGAACCAGCAGCAATGGAGGTGGCTTCCCTGCAGTGGGGATGGGTTGTGTAAGGAGAGGGTGTTCCTGCAAGAGTGGGGAAGGACTGACCCCACGCAAGGGTGCACAGTGGGGTTGGGCAGAGGGAGCATTCTGGATAAAATTCTCCTTCCCTGTAGACGGAAAAAAGTCTTTTGCTTTAAGTAAATTCTCTTAGTTAAAGGCAGAAAAACCCAACTCACCAATCAATTCCTGGAGATCAGCCAAAGAAAGATATGCCTGAACCCATTAGGCTGAGAGGGTTTCATTGTGTAGCTCTGCTATAAGATTAAGTAGCCTGGCTGACTTCAGACTAAAGAACCTGAATTAGAATTATGATGTTCATTGATATAAGTGACGAACAACAAGCTGCAGATTGTATTTCACAGGCCAGAGCTATATCCTGCCCTGATGTAAAGGTGACTCAACAGGCCAATGACCAGAAAACTGGATTTAAAGATAAAAATCTGCACATCTGGATTAGATTAGAACAAAAACAAGTTTTGATTTTCCAACGGCAATTTACAAAAAGGATATTCTCTGCCCATAGTATCTCAGTTTACCTGGACAAAACCTGACAATCCTAAATCGCTCCAATTCTTCATGTAATAGATTGTTTCTTTTTGCTGGCACTATAGCATGTATTCTTTCTTGTCTCTTCCTAGCTATGTCACTGGGGGGAAGGGCAGAGAGAGAAAGATATGGAGAATGGTGAAAAGCAGCAATGGTCTGGCAGGGACATGCAAAGGAGTTTGACTCCATTCATCCAAAGTCCATTCTTTTTACACAGGGGTTTGGAGAGAGACAAAAAATTGAGACCTCCATGCATGCAGGAATTATGACTGGTCAGTTTGCAGAAGGGGCATAGACAGCATTCAGAATAATGAGTGGTACAGACCAGTTTGTCCTGGCCCTTCTAATTATCCTTTGCCAGGAACAGGACATCCAATACAACTGAAACGCAATAAATAATAATAAATGATAAAAGGAAATAGTTTGTTCTACACAGTACATAATTAACCTGTGGAACCTATTACAACAAGATATCGGCTTCATATTCATAGAGTTTAAGGCTAGATCATCTGGTATGACTTTGTATGTCACAGGCCATTAACTTTCACTCAGTCATTCCCGTACTGAGCCCAGTAACTTGCGTTTGGCTAAAGCATAACTTCCAGAAAGACACCCAGTCTTGATCTGAAGACTTCAAGAGATGGAGAATCCACTACTTCCTTTGGTAGTTTGCTGCAATGGTTAATCACCCTCCCTATTAGAACTTTGTGCAAAATTTCTAATTTGACTGTCTGGCTTCAACTGCTTGTCATTGCTTCTTGTTCTCCCCATAAAGATACATTTAACATGTGCTTTGCTGATGTTGTATAGTACTAATTTTTAAATGAGAATGTTGTGTGGTACTTAGCCTTTCATAAGGCATTTCACTAAGTATATTACATCTACACAGTTAGCTTTATCAAGCAAACTTTTAAACTTCTAAAAAAATGAAACCAGGTCTGTTTGACAAGACCTATTTTCCTTAAAGCCATGTTGAATGGGCATTAAATATCTCCCCAACCTTTAATTCTTTGTCATTTGAATCTGATAATTTTCCATTATTTTGCCCAGCACTGATGTCAGGCTAACCGACCTGTAGTTACCCAGATCATCTCATTTGCCCTTTTTGAATATTGGCACAACATTACCAACCATCCAATTTCCCCAATATTCCAAGAGTATTACAAATGAATATCAGCATCCCAGTGATCTCCTCAGCCAACTTTTAGGAGTCTTAGGTGTAAACTATCCAGCCTGCTTCTTTTAAAAAAGGTTATCCCTCATAGATATTGTCTAACATCCTTCTCTGTTACAAGTGGACTAGAAAGTACCTCTAGGTATCAGTCATTGAGTATATTATTGAGGTCAAGGATTTGCTAGGAATTTAAAAGAGATTAGATAGTTACTGTATATGGGAAAGAACATCTGCATTTCTTATATATAAGCTAGGATAAGATGTATAAGAGATTGTCATGGATCAGACTTTCAGCATCAGAACTCAGCTGTGTCTTAGCTTCCTCACCTTGGTGCCCCAGTCTTGCTGCCTCAGAATTTGGTAGTTTAGCCCTCCATCCAAATATAATTCAGAGTAACATGCACATGGAGGTGAAAGAGATGCGGGGCTTCACTGGGTTAAAAAAGGAATTAGATACGTTCATGGCGAATAGGTCAATCAAAGGCTATTAGCCTGACAGTTCACCTTTCAGTATGACCCGTTGTAGTCTCCCCTTTAACCAGTTCCTTATCCACCTTTCAATTTTCATATTGATCCCCATCTTTTCCAATTTAGCTAATAATTCCCCATGTGGAACCGTATCAAATGCCTTACTGAAATCGAGGTAAATTAGATCCACTGCGTTTCCTTTGTCTAAGAAATCTGTTACCTTCTCAAAGAAGGAGATCAGGTTGGTTTGGCACTCCAGGCCAAAGAATCCTGCTTTGGGGTGAAGGTGAGAGTTTCCATTCTTCAGGACAGGGCTCATATGCAGTCTCTGACTCCACTGCAGCCTATCCCAATTCAGGGTTTCTTTCTATGTCCTGCCTCTTCAGGCCTTCAGCAACCTACAGGCTTCCTCCTAGACATCATCTAGGGATATGTCTACGCTGCAGCTGAGAGCAAGCTTCCCAGCCTGGGTAGAGAAACTTGTGCTAGCAGGGCTTGAGGTAGCGTGCTAAAAGTAGCACGGTGGATGATTCCACTTCAGTGGACACTGGAGTTAGCCATTTGAACTCAGACTTAGGGAGTTGGTAGTTCACGCTCTAGCCCACCCTTCCGAGTCACAAAGTGCTATTTTAGTGCACTAGCTGTCTACCTGGACTGGGAGGCTCACTCCCAGCTGCAATGTAGACATAGACCTCCAACAGGTCTGGTCTCTCTCTACCAGAATATGTATTACCCATACCATACATATAGTATATATTATCCATACCATATACACATATAAAAATGCATTAAGCACCAGAAACATTAAGCACAAATATTGTAACAGTGGTATAACCTAAACTGGCCTATGCCATTGAAACCCCCACACACCTCCTAGGTGTGATGCCGTCCCATCTAGTCGCACTGAGACCACTTAGAGAGAGATTAATGAGTCTGCTCTACAGCCTTAGCTAAGGGCCAGTGGGTTTTGGCTCAAGCAGTAGAGGCTCATGCATTTAGCTCCAGAGGGGCCAGGTTTGATCCTGCCCGCTGACGACTGGGGTCTGTCAGTGTTACACCATAATCCTGTCCACCTACGCTAAGTATCCCATAGCAACTTGCATTTGCTGAAGCAGCTAGGAAACTTGTCAAAATCAAGATACGTTTGTCCTATGTCTTAGTACAAGCTAGGGAAGTACCTTCATGGACCAGTATCTGGAATGGCTAATAGCCAAAACTAAGAAAAGGAAGAAACAGAACAACAAGTTAGGAACTGGGACAAACTGATGGGTTGGGTTTTAGTGGTGTGTTAAGAAATGTGTAACTTGTAAAATCATCATATAAACAATACCAGCTGAAATGAGCAACTTTGGGAGCACATCTTTTGCGTAAAGTGAATGCAACATCTCTGCACAAGACTGCTTCCTGGAGACTGGCACCTTATTGAACCTTTTTCCTGTTCTATATTATTGGCTTAGAGCAATAACCAGACTGACATTGGTTATCTGGCCTCTGGCTCATTATGAAATATATTCAAAAGTGTGGTCAATCAATTGACCATACAATTTATCACCACCCCATTCTGAGGGAAGGCTGCTCCTTATATTTCCAGTCACTCCTTCTCAGCATGCCTTGCTGCAGCCTACAATTCCCAGTTATGTCTCCTTGACTCTCATGATAGATCTGTGCCTGCCCTGTCACAGGTTATAGCAACATAGGGACTTCCAGAAGACTCAAAGAATGCTAATGTACCAATATTTTAAAAGGGTAAATGAGATGACCAAGGTGTTTATACACCTGTCAGTCTGACCTTGAACCCAGTCAAGATAATGGACCAGGTGATACAGGACCCTATTAATAATAAAGGAGGGTAATATAATAAATGCCTTATTATATATATAATTATATATAATATAATCAACATTGGTTATGCAAAATAGATCCTGTTAAAGTAACTTGATTTTTATGAGATTACAAGTTTGGTTGATAACAATAGTAGTTTTAATGTAACATACTTAGACTTCTGTAAGGCATGACATGGTATCATGTGACATTTTGATTAAAAAACTGGAAAGGTAAAATTAACATGGCACACATGAAATGGATTAAAAGCTGGCTAACTGATAGATCTCAAAATGTAATTGTAAATGGGGAATCATCAATGTGTGCGTGTGTTTCTAGCGGAGTTACAAGGGATCAGTTCTTGGCCTTACGCTAATTAAAATATTTATTAATAACCTGGAATAAAATATAAATTCATCGCTGATAAAGTCTGCAGATGACACAAAAATCAGGGGAGTGGTAAATGGTGAGCACATTGTCAAGAGGTTATGTCCCCTACATTGATACAGAGCGATCTGGATTGCTTGGTAGGCTGGGCGCAAGCAAACTATATGCATTTTAGTATGGCTAAATGTAAAGGTATGCATTTAGGAACAAAGAATGTAGGTCATACATACTGGGTGGGGGACTCTATCCTGCAAAGCAGTGACTCTGAAAAAGATTTGGGGTGATGGTGGAGAATCAGCTGAACATGAGCTCCCACTGTGATGCTGTGGCCAAAAGGGCTAATGTGATCCTTGGATGCATAAAAGAATCTTGAGTAGGAGCAGACAGGTTATTTTACCTCTGTATTTGGCACCACTGTGACTGCTGCTGGAACACTACTGCTATTCACAATACACAGTTTGCTACAGTAGACATTAAGGGGTGAAGGGCAAAATAGGCTTGGTTTGAGCCAAGAGATGACTCAGTATGTCCCTGCTCCAAGTCCTGCAGTCCCAAATACAATTAAAATGAAGGCTGTATTGGACATAAGAGATAGTCCACTCCTATAGATGATTAAGTGGTGTGCAATTACCACGCAGAAATGAGGCTGCTGAAGAGCTGGACAGGCTTATCCAATTGTTAAGCCACACTGACAATCTGCTAATGGAAGAGTTGCAAGAAAACATCAGCACGCAAGAACACCAAATAGATACTCTTCAGAGGTTATGTCCCCTACACTTTATGAATTATTTGGCAGCTTGTGACAGGTACAATTCAGATCCTATATATTGTACACAAGACCACAGGGAGGAAAAGGCCCAAAGTGTTCATATCAGTAGGCAGAAATGTCAAAAAAAAGTCATCTCTCAGCAGGAAGACACTCAAATGCAGCAGAAGAACATGACTGAGTCATCAATGAAATATTCATGCCTCAGTGAGGAGCCAGATGGGGACATAGTGAATTAGACAGTCACCATACACCATGTGTGAGGGAACTCCACACCATGGCAAATGCCATTCACAACATGAGAGTTTTGTGACAGGCTAGTTGGCAAAGTGTCCTGGCTTGCATATTTGTATAAAGAGAGAGGTTTGACCCTTGTGCCATGTTTGACATAAAGAATGTTATTTAGCTTATGATATCTAAAGTCGTGGAGCTGTAAAACTCCTCCTGTCTTGTAGAAAAACAGTGACTTTTAAAAAGAAACATTAAACCCCAAAAAGGAAATCAGTCCTATTCCATGGAAACCCACTGCAGAACTGATGGAATTTGTTAAGGCTCTAGGACTGTGTGAAAATTGGGATGGATTTTGTATTATTGCCGCCATTCCCACCTTTGTTTTAATAAAGCCAATACATTACTGTTATTCTGTAGACTATTTAATAGCATTGGGTCTTAACTGATGGACAGTCTTGCACTATTGTATGGTATTTGCCCATTCTGGTTAATTATTAGATAGGCTTGATATGGAAAAAAAATCATCATATTAGTTAGCTGAAAGCCCGTGCTGTCGCACAGATGTGGCAGTTGGGTCAAGTAATCCACCATCTGTGCAGTCTACCTCATACAACCAATGAAATTGTTGCATGCATAGAGTACAGATGGTGATTGGGTGAGTTACCTCGAATATCACAGTGGTCTAAGACCCTTGGCATGGCATAGATACATGTCTTATTGTAGCTGTATACCACAGGATAATTGATCCTGATGATATTCTGTCTCAGCCATGCATGTATCTGTTTCCATCCTCTCTCATTGACTCAGATATTCTAGGCTTCAGAGTGACACACAGAGTGACAATCCTGGAATCTTATTGAATAGATTTTGTATGGTCCACAGTGTTGTTAATTCTCACAATTTTGTCACATGTTTTGCAACATTTGGTCTTAAAGCCCCAGTTTTTGGAGACATTGGATTAGGAGAGAATCTCCATTTTCATTTAAAAAAGTAAGCTCCTAGCTTGAAAACATGACTCATGTGTACCCTAAAGACCCAGAAACCAGAAGCAAATAAAAAGAATCCCACATTTTTTAAGTCTTTTTTTTTGGCAGGGTGGTTGGGGGTGTGTGTGTGTGAGGGCTGACATGATTTTTGAACACTCAGGGGTGGCAATATTGCTGTTACTTAAAGACACAGGTGACTGTGGCACTCATCCCTGTCTAAGGTAGGATGATCCTCTATGGAGGCCAGTCCAGTAAGCTGAAGCAGAGAATTCTAAACCAAGAACACACATATAAGCAAACACTCAGTGCCAGCTTAACTATTAGTCGAAAAGAGAACAGGAATAGTATAAATCTCCAAAGAGACACACACAGACATTTCAAGTTTGAGGGCTTGCTTATCTCACAAAGCAGCCACCTCCCCCTTTAAGGGGGTGCACTTGAACCTTTGGGTAAGGTTAATAAGAAAGTTTATTCTCTTTGTTTGCCTGAGTAATTCACCCCAATGAGTTTCAATGCTCAGAGGTCCCCCAAAGAAGAAATATACCCTCTGTAACTTACTGCAGTCACACCTAAATGAAGATTACAGTCTGACTTGCTCCATCACCTGGCACTGATCAAGGGTACCTTTTGCTTGCCAAGATTATTGACCCTACCAACTCACAGGCTCCTTCAGATCACAGCGCTCTTCCCTCAAGGGGAGCTTCCTTCCCCTAACACCTGATCTGAGGCCTCTGAAATCAGATCCTTTTTATAGCAGCAGCCACATCTGAGTCCAGCTGGCACATTTCCTTCCTCTCCTTGGGAGCTGTATTGAGCCTTGGGGGTATCTACGCCCCATGCACTATCAACACAGAAGGACAGGTATTGGAGTTTCACAATAGGATCTGCTGTCCTGCCGGGAATGAGGAGCTGAGTGGGCAGGTCTCTCTGAGATGAGTTTGCCCTAGATTTCACTAGCAATTCAAGATATTTTTTCCTTGCAGAGGAACCCTATCTGTCTCCCATATCCAACGTAGTGAAAGAGAATTTAAGCACAGCTCCACAGAAATCTATGTAATACAGATGTGCTGCCCTCTTCATGTTAAAATGCCATTAGAAGATGCAAAACCAGCCAAGGACTCAATCCTGCAAGTTTTGGATAGGCAGTTGTCTGCACAGATGCAGCTGCAGGATTGGAGCCAAAATAAAGGGAGGCACAGGGGAGTTTTTCCTACATCAGATTTAGTAGATCACTAAAAAAAATCCTACAAAAGCAAGCCCCACTGAAAGCATTAGTGAAATCCACTCAGTGAAAACATTCTGTTGCAATACAGGCTGCATTGCTACTGAATTGCATATAATACCCCCATCTCATTATAAGGGAAATTTGGAAATTAACGATACAGCAGATAAATAGCTTGAACTCCTCCCTCCTTTTTTTTCCTGTGAAATCAAAATCCTCTATTTCCCTTGTAATCAATCAGTTTAATGTTCTTACTGTCAAAACAACTATCCTCATACAACTGTGCAGTGCCATAGCTCTATACGGTGTAAGCCCCAGTATTCATAGATAAGAAACACGACTACACACTCCCTATGTATTGTTTCACTATATAGATTCATAGATTCATAGATTCTAGGACTGGAAGGGACCTCGAGAGGTCATTGAGTCCAGTCCCCTGCCCGCATGGCAGGACCAAATACTGTCTAGACCATCCCTGATAGACATTTATCTAACCTACTCTTAAATATCTCCAGAGATGGAGATTCCACAACCTCCCTAGGCAATTTATTCCAGTGTTTAACCACCCTGACAGTTAGGAACTTTTTCCTAATGTCCAACCTAGACCTCCCTTGCTGCAGTTTAAGCCCATTGCTTCTTGTTCTATCCTCAGAGGCTAAGGTGAACAAGTTTTCTCCCTCCTCCTTATGACACCCTTTTAGATACCTGAAAACTGCTATCATGTCCCCTCTCGGTCTTCTCTTTTCCAAACTAAACAAACCCAATTCTTTCAGCCTTCCTTCATAGGTCATGTTCTCAAGACCTTTAATCATTCTTGTTGCTCTTCTCTGGACCCTTTCCAATTTCTCCACATCTTTCTTGAAATGCGGTGCCCAGAATATGGCTAGTGTTGCTGTTAGAAGGAAATTTGGGGGCCTTAAAAGTCTGACTGTCCCTTTAAATGAAATACAAGGGATAAAAGATACAAAAATTAAGCAGCACAATCTGGCACCAATTCATTGCTTTGCAAAGATTTTTTTTTTCAGTTGCATCTCTCAGATTTAATAGGCACAGTACAATTCTAAATACATACTTCAACCAAATCATTTTAAGGCAACCATAAAATATCCAGTCTTCCTGAAAAACCACCCAAGCACCAAAACAAACCCCCTATTAATCATCTGGGAAAACAAGTGAGTCTTGCAGCTTATGCCCAGGGTCAACAAATCCAGCCTCTGCTGCACCCAAGTGAATTCCACAGCCAAAGTGGACTCCAAAGGAATTTTCTCCTCCCACAAAAAGTCTGATCTTCAAAGGAGTTACTGAAATGAGCTTTTTTTTTAAAAAAAAAGATTCCTCTTATTTTTGCACTATTTAAGTGAGGGGTCACAACTGGCTCATTGACAACCATGTTTACTGAATTCTCACTCGTGAAAGAAAAAAACTATAGTATTTCTCGTGATTTTTTAATATGCATTTGAGTTAATCATTGTGCTCAAACAGATGAAGGGGCTGACACTATTGAAAACTGCAGTGCCCAGACCATTTGCTATAATGGTCTGATTCAAGACAGCTGCCGTATGGGGCTTCTGTCACTGTTCTGCCAGTCCAATCCAATCTTTATTTTATAGCGTCTATTATGTATGCATCCCAAGGAACTTTGCATAAAACATAATTAAAACAACCATTACACTGAATAAGCCTCTAGAAATGAAAATATCCTTTTATTGGCAGTCCTTAATACCAGAGCCAGAGGCATCTAGATGCTGAGCTGTTTAGCCAAAATCTTTACTAGCAGGATGAATTCTAGCAACACTTAACTGACATGCATCTAATGAACACAAAGAACCAATAATTTTTTATTCAACCTCAACCACAGGAGCAAGACAATGATGAATTTGATGTGCCAGCTAGATCTTAAAATCAATTCCTGCTGCAACTGACAGCCAATGCAGTTGAAACAGAGCCAAAGTTACAGCATGTGGATAGAATGACTTTGAATTAACATGTGTGCTATTGAATTCATTACCATTTGGGGTCCTCAGATGGATGTAAGGTCAAATCAGGGGAAGGAGGCAGCATTCTCCTTGTCTCAGACATATTCTCAGCTACAGAAAATCCAGAAAGTCACATGGGATGCACACCCATTGACTTGGAATCTCTGTGTTCCTCTTTGTAAGATTTGGCAGCCCAGCATTATGTGATCACAATGCTGAATATATGCAATGAATGGCTTTACTTAAATCAATAAGTGAGATGGAACCCCACAGAAGGACTTAACTGCAGAGGCATCATTTCAGTAAAATGCTGGAGGGGGGGGGGGCAACAAAGTTGTGTCAGCAAATAGAACATTGTATGTGGTATTATGGTAGTGGAAGACATAACGGAGCATATAGACCTATGAAAAGCCTGGGGGATATTTTTGTTTTGGGGTTTTTTGTTCTATTTTAAATGCCTTTGAATTTGATGGACTTTGAATAGCAGACACTTGAGCCCTTGTTGTTTTTTAATGGAGTCATCCTAGTTTACAGAAGCACTGAGTATGGCCCCAAAAATGTTGATTTCATCAGTCCAAAAAGGTACCTACCTGGAGATATCACAGGCCTGACTTTCATAGCTGTTGAATGTCTACAGCTCTCATTGATTTTAATGGGAGCTGTGGGTGCCCAGCACTTCTGAAAGTCAGGTCTTGTGTGTTTCAGGTTGGGCACCCCAAAAACTGAAGCACAAAAAAATGACAAGTCACTCTTGGAAATGCTGATCTCAACCTTTCTGGGCCTCTAGTTACTTGTCTATAAAATGGGATTTAAAATGCTTATCCATCTTGGTAAAATATTTGTGATCTATCAATGAAAAGCCAGAGTCTGATCTTGATTACTTTGTTGTAAATGAGGAATATTTTTAATGAAGTCAATGGAATTACACCGACATTAAACTGGTGAAAGTTTGATGAGATTCGGGCTAGAAGAACACTATATGCATGCAAAGTATTATCTCAAAGCTCTTTATTAAAAAATATGCTATTCAAATTCCTGTGAACCAAGGAAGTAGTAACAGCTCCATTACACAGAAGGGAAAACGGAGGTGCAGAGAGGTAAAGTGACTTTCCCAAGGTGATACAAGATGTCCATGGCAGAGACAGAAATAGGACCTAAGTCTGACTCCCAGTCCAGGACTTCAGCCACAAGACCATCCCTCCTCTCCTTACTATCCAGGACAGCATTATGTGCTCCTATATTTTAAGTAGTATATGATATAAATGGGATTTTGTTACCTGATTTAAGACTCACCTGAAACTGGCCCGAAGCAGAAACATTAAAAAGAAAGGGAAAGAAGGAGAAATCAGAAGCAGAAATTGCAAGGTAAGAAAGAATGGAGGAAATGAAGAATTCATGAGACTCCTCACTACTGCTGCTTACGTGGTTAGTACATCTGACTGAGGCAGACAAAACACTTAGTAAAAGAGTAGTGACTATCGGACTAATTAATCTCGTCTCTGAGAAAACACCACCACCACTTCCCTTTCACATGCCAGTAATCAGGATTGGTATTCCCGAACAATCAGGATTGTGGCAATTTTATGGATTTCCAGTAACATGTAATAAGGTGGTATATGCAAACTACAGCTGTACCCAGCCAACTCCAGCTTGAATCACTCAGAGTGAATTAGAACAACCCATAAATTTGTCAAAGTCATGAAGAATTATTACTGTTTGAGGAGTCCATCCAACTAACGCTAATGCATACATGACCGGATGACTTTCAGTTTGAACCTGCAATATCACCTTGCAACTCTCAGAACAAAACAACAACATTGTTTTTATCGTTTTCCTTAGATCTGAAGTCCCCACAGACGACATGAATCAGAGAACCTGGGAGTTATTTTTTTGCCTCCAAAGCTTTCTTTAGCAAAGCAACATTATGTAAAACTACAGGTATTTCACTTTTAAACCTCTCAAAAGTCAATTCAGTGCTATCAGTTTCATAGCTAAACATTTTTTCTCAACTAGTGAATTAGCAGCTAATGGAAATTTTAACCCTCAGACCTGGCAGGCTTCCTGCACAATAATGAGACATGAAAGCTCTAAGATTTATTTAAGAGGAGACTTCAGTGTTGACTGCTAAGGACTTCTATACACAAAATAATGGAATTAAAAGAAGGGAAGTTTTTCCATTTTTATTTCAGTCATGTTGTTAAAAATAGTATTATACTGCTATGTACTGTTTTGGTTTTTGTTTCTGTGAGCACTGTTCTCTCACACATAGGCTGCATTATAAACAATAAAACACTATTGCTATGTAAGTATACCAATACATATAAAACATATCAGGCTTTCACAAAATCTGTTAGCACTGATCCTCACAGTGACATGGTCTCCACACCCTTTTCTGTTTGAATTGTTTCCCCATTTCATTTGTCTATCTGTCTTAGAGCCAGATCCTGCACCCACTGAAATCCACAGGAAAACTCCCATTGACTTTAATGGGAATTTCGTTAGATTGCAAGGTACTTGACATCGTAGACATTTTTTGACCAACACATTTTCCCAACAAAATACAGCGGTTCATTAAAATAGAATTTTTTCTAGGGAAATGTTAATTTTGACAAACTTTTCAATTTTTGGTGGAAAAATTAAAACCAAAATATTTTGTTTTGAATCAATATGTCAATGTTTCAAAATGCTGAAAATGTTGATATTTTAAAAATGTGGAAAGTGTATAAAATGTTGACATTCTAAATGAACTGTTTCATTTCCATTGAAAATATCCAAATTTTACATTGTCATTTCCAAGGAAGTTTTTCAGAACTTTTCTTTCTGTGAAAATTTTTGCTATTTTAACTTTTTGTCCTGTTTTGGGATGAAAGCAAATGTTAAAATATCGGCATTTCCCACAGGATGGAAATTCACTTTTTCAAACAGCTCTGCAAGGTACCATGCTTCTTATGCGACTGTAATATATTATATACATGACAAATGATAATAAAATATATTGTGTGTATTCACACACACTATACATCTTCCTGCTAGTAGGAATATGCACACTTCAGATTTACTAGTATCCTGTCTAGTCTAATTTTAAAGTGCTAAGTGATAGCTCTTACACCATTTCCCTTGGGAGAGTTTCCCCTTACAGGCCAATAGGTATCATACCCTATATATATTTCTATAGATTTATTTCAGGAGTGAGGAATGTCATGTGATGGTGTGGTACCCAGGTTTTACTGCATGAATTTGTGATGGACATGTTATTTCAGGTATATAAAGGCACAAATGGGTTATGTTGGTCATCGCAAAAGAGCGCCAATAAAAGCTTTATGCGTTACTGTATGAAGATGGATTTGTTTGTGCCGAATTGTGTACAGAACAGCTATTTTAGAAATGCTTTGGGGAAAAAAGCATGGATATGTTTCTTCATAGCACTCCATCTGTTAAGCCAGGTAGCTTTAGTACCAAGAGTCCAAGTGTAGAAGTGTTGGAAGCAAAATATTAATTAAAAAAATTAGAAACCTCTAGAAATGATCCAAAATAGCTTTTCTATAACTCAATGTGATTTGTAAGGTCTGATATCTTTGCTCTCATAGGACTAGAAACAAGTGCCGCACCTTGTTAAAAAGGAGGGGATTCCTAGCGTTCCAGTGGTTTAAAGTACCCATTCCTAGCCCTGAGGACTAACAAGCTAGTGATTCTTAAATCTGCAAACAGTCCAGAACCAATCCTGCATTTCAGATCATGGTGGTTTTATTGTTGTTGTTGGCTTGAGTGTGTGTATGGAGGGGGATGCGTGCAGGGGGAGGGAGGGAGGGAGACAAAACTCTACATTTGGTTGTGAGATGGGGGACATTTTTGTGATTGTCATTATTTTAAAAAAATGACAACTCTTTGAAAGCTGCTCAGTGATTTGCAATGTTGTTAATATTTCTGATAGAGGTAGGTAGATGGATCAGTGAACAAACTGCCAGCAAGGCAACCAAAGGTAATTGCTGCCCCCGTACCATTTACAGGACAGCCTCACCACCACCTCACTTCAAAGAGCAGCCATTGTTTTCTAATTCAGCCTGCCAGAGAAATGTTGCCTTCTTTTCCCCAAATGGGGAATTCCATCTTCTTCTCCCCCAAATTAAACCTACATAATCTTAGGTAAATAAATATGAGGAGCAGCATGGGCAATATTCAGCTTCGGCTAGACTTAAAGTCCAGCATCTCTTGACCAATTAAGCAAACGGAAGGGGGGGTGGGGAAGTGTTCTGATCACTTGCCCCAGGGCAGCTGAGATTGCTCAACAAGAAAGCATCGTTATCCTAATTTTCAAGCTCAGGTCTCATACTCTCAGGTAGATTAAAACGAAATACTGTTGTTGTTGCGATTGGCTAAAGGCATTTCTCTGCATTCTGCTAGATCCATTATGGACTACTGTGCCAAGGGCTTTCAGTTCTGTCCTCTTGTTTTTCATCTGTCTGACTTGCACTTGGTGTTTTATGTAGTTGGCCCTTTAATGTAAATTATGGCACCACAAGTCAGAGAGTGTGAGCCAAAGCCAAGACTAGATCACAATTTTTTTTCTAATTCAAAATAAATTTGAATAACTAAATAATACAGATATAATCATGTCTATATGGCTGGAAATCTAGGTCTGACCATACAGAACAGCAGTTGACTACACCTTCACTAGCATTATCAGTTACTGCTCCCTATGGTAATGTCTATGAATATGTTTTGTGTTTGGCCATTCCCTCATATCTGCAAAAAAAATCCTGGAGTGGGCTTTACTACATAACCTGCATTAACTTGTTTTAAGTTAATCAGTCATATTCTATTACTGCAAGTATTTCCCAAGGCAAAAACCCTGTGCCCTATCATTAATTGTGGATTTCATGGTAGTTAAGGCCTGCTCTACACACAAAGTTGCACCAGTTTAACTGAAGGTATAGTCCTACAACACAGTTTACTTAAACCAAGGTAAAATGCAGATAGACACTCTTAAATCACTTTAAGATTTATAGCAGCGTAGCTCGCATTGGTAAGTGTACAAGCACAAATTAAGATGATATAGCCAGTTTTAAATACAAGTGTGTCCACAATGGTGTTTTCATGGGTTCATTTTAAAGCCACTTTTATGTGAGCTAGTGCAACTTTTATGTGTTGCTAAGGCCTTAGCGCACATTGAGAGGCAAGCAGTGATGTAGGGCAGTTGTCGACTTCTCACTCCTTGCCTGCATAGAGTGGTCTAGTAGGTAGATTGCTATTTATTTTAATTTTTTAATCCGCAGGTTCACTAATGGCTGATGTAGCCTGGTGATCCCCTTGTTCAAGCAATCAAGTCATTTCAGATCTTGTGACAAATTACTACATGAGCTCCAATAATGTCAAATCAACACAGGTGTATTGCTGGCAGCCACTGGCTATTATGCTCATACTCCAACTTTAAGCAGGGCCCACACATTAACCTCAATGGGGCCAGGATTTTACCCATAGATCTGATTTTTCTTTGTTTCTAACCACCTACAATTGCAAGCATGGCTCAGTCTAGGATTGCTGATATGAAATCTAGAACTGGGGCAAGACTATGCAGCATTGTGGGGTACATCCTATAATTTAATTAATTATTCCCTAGTATATCAGCCTTACTAACAAAAGATGATATTTATATTTCTTATGCTAGGCAAAGGAACCAGAAAAGATCAGCAGTAGCTACTGGTTTTTTAAAACCCCCAAATCTGGAGCTTTTTGAAACACTGAATTTGGGAGAGTTAAAACTTTTGCTTTTTGAGGGTTAGAAAACAATTGCTGTGATGTTCAATGCTATTAACTGCATTTTGTTCAAGTATAATGCTCAACATTGTGGCAATTTTGCATCTCTTCTAGCTTGCTGTGTGGAAGCTTATTGTCTACAATGGATTTAATATGGAAATATCAATCTTGTGTCATTCTTTTGCAGTGAACAGTTTGACAGTTGCCTGAATCTGTGCAACAAAATTGATTATTCTTGTTTTCGCTTTATAATCATAGAGGTAATCTTCTAGCACAGCGATGGCTACAGTATTCTGCTCTTTCTTGTATCCCTAGCAACACAACTCCAGTTCCCTTAATCAAAGAGTTCAGGCTAATAGAAATGTGTCACATCCTTCCTGAAGGGATATGAATCAAGGCATTTTCCCCAGTATGCAAAAACGACTAGGAGCTGAAGGAGTTTAGCAGGTCATTAGAAATGCATATAATTTGAGAGACTATGTGGTGTAATAATTGTGGACCTGGGCCTATCCACTTTGGAGTCAGAGTTCAATCAAAGTCAAATTCATAGTAAAACTAATTTGATGGTCTCATCTCCGTTATTGATGACTGATTACTATGTCCTTAGTAAAAACACTAGACAAATTAAAACCACCAGTTGTTTCTGTTCAGGACTGGATCATTCTGAAGATTACAGAAATCAGTGACTGAGAGGTCTGATTGACCGCAAGGTGTTAATTTTATATAGGATAAAAGCAGCGATATTGCTAAATAAGTTTCATGGAATAAAATGTCTAAGTTTTCAGGACAACCTCATAGAGGGAAATTACCCCATCCCACCCCCACATAAAGGCAGAGTGAAAACCATATTTTAGTTTGGGTAAATATCAGCACGTGAAAATACTAAATTTCACCTAGCTCAGCCTATTGACTCTTGGTAACTTTTGTTTCCTCTTATATAGAAAACTATTCAAGGAAAGAGAAAAGAGATTAAATTCAGCTGTACAGCTATTAAACATTATGGCTACCGTCAGGCTATCCTCTTTTAATCATAATCTGTTTCTTAAAGTATTTAGTCCATTCCTCTACCTCTCCTCCCACCCCCCGCCCTGAGAGGTTGCATGACAGCCACTGATCACAGCAATCAATGGTACATGTCAGAACTCAGTCTCAAAACAAAATAATCTCTGTGTACTAGATGTGAGATACAACCTTTGAAGGCCAGGGAGAGATCCTCTAGGATCCTCATACTTTTCATCATTATACCTTCTTGTACCCCACCCCTTCCATCAAAGATCCCTATCAATCCAACCCATCTTTCAGGACAAGAAAGGCGCGAGGGCCCCTTTGGAGTCACGTATGACTGCTATAGGGACAGCTGGAAAGTGACATGACGCACATCTCCTGCAGAGGCTGAACATGCTGCCTGTGATATGTTTACATTTATTTCATTTCCCATATTAAAGAGGAACAGAACAGAAAATCTTTCAGCTTGTAAAAACATTTCTAAACAGTCTGAATAGAATTCCCAGACAGTTTTTAAAACCAGCAGATATTACCGTTAAAATTAATTTATGTATTTTTTTTAAAGATGCATAGAGTAAAATACTCTAAAATTAGCATGCACTGAAAAGCTGGTTTCTGACCACTTGGCTAATGACCTGATGCTCAAGATTAATAAGAAAAGATAATCAAAATTCTCCTTCTCTATATTCCAGGACAAATAATTTCACTTAGAGAATCTTTAGTGTGCAAATAGAAATAAATGAAAACGTATGTCATGTACAAAACTCATGAAAAAGAAAAAGGCAGAGAACTCTCTAGTTCAGCGATTCTCAAACTGTGGGTCAGGACCCCAAAGTGGGTCGCAACCCCGTTTTAATGGGGTCTCCAGGGCTGGTGTTAGACTTGCTTGGCCCCGGGGCCAAAGCCCAAGCCCCACCGCTCGGGACTGAAGCCGAAGCCTGAGGGCTTCAGCCCTGGGTGATGGAGCTCAGATTACAGGCCCCCAACCTGGGGTTGAAGCCCTTGGGCTTCAGCTTTGGCCCCTTCACTTGGGGCGGCGGGACTCAGGTTTTGGTCCCCCATCTTGTGGGGTCATGTAGTAATTTTTGTTGTCAGAAGATGGTTGCTGTGCAATGAAGTTTGAGAACCGCTGCTCTAGTTTGTATCATAGGTCTGAAACAATAGGACTTCCCTGTGAAATATTTGAAATTTTAAATATTTCTTTGAATGAGAAGTAAGCAGACCCAATTTACACTGAATCTGTGAGTAAAAGTTAACTTCCCTTGAGAATAAATTATTATTCTGAGAAAGATACATGGTGTAACTATGATGGGCCATTTAGGTTGAAGTAGGTGTAAGGGGCAACACCTCCATAATTGCTTTGACTCAAGGAGGTGGAGGACTTAGTTGGCCCAGTTTAGCTATATTGTAAGATTGCTGAACATAGCAGTATGCATGATGAAGTATGAAAGAGGGCTGGAGAAATAGGAAGTAATAACACTTCTTCCACAAGAGCAGAAGTGAAGGACCAGTCTATCACCTCAGGACCACATGGTCAGAGCTGTTGGGCCTTCATCTAACTTGTCTATGCAAAAGGGGTCAAGTACATTTAATAAAGGGCTTGTGATGGCTGGACAGAAGTACAGCCAGCCTCTCTCTCTCTCTCTCTTCCTGGTGTAGGTGTAGGTTGGGGCAGGGGCAGGGGCAGGGGCAGAGTGGGGGGGAAGAATTAAGACAGAGAGCAAAGGAGAGCCACAGATGGTTCCTCTGAATCTGTTTCTTGCAGTGGATGAGCATGCCTCTCAGCTTCTAAGACACAAGTCAGGCCATGATATCTAAAAGTGGATGTTTGTCAGTTTTCTGAAGCTTTTCTTTATCTTTCTCCATAGTAAAGATTTCTGATAGCATGAACAAACCTACTGAGTAACTTCTGGAAATGTAGTTCATGTCCTGTAGGAGACCATTTTTATGTTGTTTTGTTTGCTCTATGATTTTGTTTTCATAAAGAACGTGCATTAATATTACAATTACAATTCTTTTGGGTTCATATAAAAAGAGGTATCATCTCAGACTCATTACTCAGCAGGCACTGGTCCATTATGGACAGAGATGTTTTGACCTCAACAGCTGGGCAGTAAGAGGAGTGTTTGAAAAGCAAACCCCACGGCATTGTTTCATTCCAAGACAAGCCATAGTGGCAGTAGCACAGGGGCGCACATGTTGGTATTTCATAGGCTGTCTGGGACAGCCTGGGCAAGCACTGAAAAGAGACACTAATGAGATACCCAAAAAGGGAGCCTGTGACAATAGAGCATTGGAATTTCAGCAAAAATAATTAGAAAGAGAGAGGGAAAATACTGATTAACTATTTCACCCTGTTGGTGGTGAATTATGCCTTTTGTCCCTGGTTTTGCACTTTTATTGTCAATTATACTGAGAACATACATCTATTGGAAAGCTACAAAACTTGCTTTATTGTATTTTATAATACAACAGTTCATGACAGATGATCATTAATATGTACATTTTCATGCATGGCTCTGGGGATGCTTCATATAAAACAGAATTAAAACATATAATGCATACAGGAAGGAAAAATAATAGGATAAAGTGCTGAAGCTTCTCAGTTACAGACAGAGCAGAAGAGAAGCTAGACATTAGTCTCCGACAACATATACTGACACCAGGGTTGTACACCAAAATACGTACATGTCAGAGCCATAGAGCTCATAGCAGTCAGCTCCAAAATCTCAGTGCTCTTCATCTGTTGGAGGAACTGGGGCTCTGTGGGTTGTCACAATGCTCTTTGAAAGCAGTGTGATCTGGTGGATGAGGTGTTGGACTAGGGTTCTACTCCCAACTCTGACACAGATGCACTCTGTGTAACCTTGGGCAAGTCACTTCACCAATCTGGACTGAATTCACAAAGGGAGTTAGGTGTGGTAACACTGAGCCCTGCTGCACCTCGAAAAATCAATGGGATTCACAAAGGCTGAGTTTGGCACGTAGGCTCCCTAGACAATGCATGGGGAGAGAGGTGCCTTAGAATGGGATTCACAAAAGCCAGCACCTTAGGTGGCTCCTTGCATAAGGTAGCCAGTGGGAGATGTCAAGTCCAGAGAGGTGTGCTACGCATTGTCCCTTTTTTGGACATAGGTGCCTAAGTCCAGGCTGTGGGGAGATTTCATTCTCTGCTTGGGATTCTCAAATGCAAACCCTTTCTTGGTGTATGGTTCCTACATTCTTTTCGCAAGAAGCTGGGGGCAGGAAGAAGGACTTCCCTCATAATTTTTAGCCCCATGGTTAGGGTACTCACTCCCACCTCCCAGGTGTGTGTCTAACGACTAGGCAACAGAGTCATTCCCATGCTTGCACTCTCTTTCTCTCTGGCCAATGATTTTTTCATTATTTATTCACAGGAGACTAGCTTCAATCAGGATCCAGTCATGCTGCTCCAATGAATTCTTAAATTATATATCCTTAGAGGAACAACTTCAACAGGAGAGACTGGGGGACTCCCCCCAGTGGAATATCCCATCACTCAGTGGCTCGGGCTTGCACCTGAGAGATGGTAGATCCTTGTTCAAATCCCTTCTCTCCCTCAGCTGGAGGGGGACTTGAACCAGGGGTTTCCCACATCCAGGATGAGTGCTCTAACCACTGGGCTAAAAGTTATGAGGGAAGTTCTTCCCACCCTGGGTCATTTTGTGTAAGCTCATCTATGGAGGTCCACTCTGGTAGGCGAGGTCTGAGCACAGTTACTGGATCAGGTCCTGCAGAGAAATCAGGTAGAGTAACACCTATCTTTTTCTGGTTCACGCAGTGACGTAAGTAGGCATTTTAGAGCCCAGGGTGCTCAAGCATATTTGTATCCCCTACCTTTTTTCATCCCCCTGTTTTTTCCCCTGTGACTTTGCGCCCTGAGTGGCTGGCCCGCTCGCCACACCCTGGTTACAGCCCTGGGTTCATGCATAGCTCTGGGGCTTAGGAGTCCAGATGCCAGGCATAGGGCTGCAGTGTGCATGCTCAGGGGCAGAAACATAAATGCCTAGGAAAATTTTACTGCAAAAATTTAGGCTCTGAGTGAGTTTAGGCCCCTGCAGGGTTTGGCGGCACCTGTATGGGGGCTTTGTGAAACCCAGTGGAGCCTGAATCTGGGATTTAGGTGCCTATAGTGCCAGTTAGGTGCCTAAATCCATTTGTGAATCTAGTCCCCTGTGCTTTTCCCTCTCACCTTTTGTCTAGTGTCTTGTAGTATTTAAGCAGACACACATAAGAAATCCCTTTCATTTAGTATTATTATTTATTTTTATTGCAGTCCCACCTAAGGGCCCCCATCAGGGATCAAAGATGTAAGGTACCAAGCATTATACACACTATTAATAACAAGACAGTCCCTGTCCCCAAGCACTTACAATTTTAGCATCTCGTGCCAGGCAACAGGGGGAGAAAACAAACAAATGGGGCTGGGGGGACAAAGTAACTGTGAAAATCAGCTCTACCGGGTACAATATACAACAGTTGCAGCACATCCCCTGCCTTGTTTTCATAACTCTATCACCATCCACACACTCATTTGTTAAGGTAGAGCTCATCCTAGGACTTCTGGGGTTCTCATCAAAATCAAATGGTCAGATCCTAGTCTGATGGCTACATAAATACAAAACCCTTGGCTATCACATACTTGTCGCATGGGGAATAGAATTGGTGACCTTCTCTTAGAAGTACATGCCTCCATCACTTGAATTAAAAGACATATCCACTTTGCAAGACTCCACATGCCAGAGGGTAAGAGTTAAGAAAGGAACACTTGGGCTCATCTGACATGCTGTAATGAATCCTGTGCAGCGGATTCAGAGACCTGTGTACATGAATAGGGCTACGTATTCCAGTATGCTCCAGTATTTCATGTGCTTACCAGCCAAGAGATCGAAGGGTGGTCACTCTTTCATGCACACACTCCTACTGATAAATTCTGTAAGCAGATTTTCTGGGTCCAATTTAAAAAAAACAAACAGAGCTGGCAAGGGATTTGGTTTTTAATGGGCTGTCTAGGCACTATAAAAACATGTAACGAAGATGGTTGGTCTATAACTAATGACTTAGGGTGGGATTTTCCAAGAGATTGTAACAAGGCAGCTTGCCCTGAAGGGCCAGCTAATCCCGATTACAAAGGAGCCATACCTGGCTTGGATCAGGTAGTTCCATTGTTAGAGCGGCTGAAAGCAATGAGTGGGTGAGGTGTCCTGGTAGTAAGCTGGGGGGAAAGGAAATGCCCCGCCCAGGTGAGGATACAGCTGGAGACCACCAGGGTAATTGTTATGTTGTGGTTTGCTGTATTGGGAAAATAAGAATAAAAGTCTGGCCAGAAGGGCTTGTGAGAGCCTGTCTGGTGGGAATGCAATGAGAAGGGAGGAACTGTTAGCATTGCAGAGGCACCCCTGGTCATGAGGGGTTGCATGGGAGCAGGTGTGTTGAAAGAAATTGAGGGCCCTGGGACATCCTGTTTTCTGGGTTCCCACACCCTGCCATTTCACTTTATTTACACAGATGGTTTAGGCCCCCTGCCCCAGAGCTCAGGGGGCTGGTACAATTGTCCCCCTTTTCCCTCCCTCTCATCAGCCCTGCATGGGAGGGGGCTGACACTACCTAAGAGAAATAGGTGCCTAATTCCCATTGACTTTCCCTGGCATTTGAGTGCTTTACGCCATTGGGGTCCTTGAAAAATCATGACCTTAAAATTCTGATATATAAAATCTGGTTTCAGACTTTATTTTGGGGGAGAGAAAAAGGCTGTAGCAGTTTTTCTCTATAGAAAAGCAATATTAAGAGCCGATACTATTTTTCATAGTGTAGGTTTTGTGCAAAAGCACTTAACACACAAAGATAACTCCTTTTATAGCTATAACTTCTGTGCAGCTTATGAAAGCATACACTGCATTTTACTTTAAAAAATAAAATTACAAACACTGAACATATTTAAGTACAATACAAAAGCACCCCAAACTCCCTGAGATGGAACACTATATCAGTGGTAACTTGCTAAAGAGGGACTTGTATAGTAGAACAAATTTAATAAATAAAAATGTTTTTACAAAGGAATTTACTTCATCAGTATCTTCTGTTCTTGTTGCTGTTATTAAAGATATTTGTATTTTAATAAAGGCTTTTCCCCTACCCTGCTCTGTTTCTTCTGAGCCCATTGAAGTTTGATGGGAGTTTTTCAATTGACTTCAGGGGGCTTTGGTTCTGGCCCTTTGTGCTATTTTTGAATTCATAATCTGTTGCCATAGAGATGATTGTGATCTCAGAGTTTCAGCATTATGACTTCATTGATGAATCAGAGGAAGGTTGGCTGTGTGGGGGGGGAAAAACCTTTGCTTAAAACTAAGCAGTTTGAGAAGTGACAAGCAATTTAAAAACTGCAAGTTAAATGGATTCACTGCGCATTTGTTTTATATTTGTAAGTATTCCTCCCAGAGAATGTGCCTTTTTCTGTAAAATTATCTTGGAGAATGTTTTCAGACCAGGCAGAAGTTTTATTATTTTTTCAAGGAATCTAATTTATAGTTAGTTATTTGAACGAACAAATTAACATGAGGGGAACAAAATAGTAGGTGATCCACAGAGCCAATGGCAAAACAGATCATCTAGTTCAGAAATAACCATTCTAGCCTAAAGAAAACAAGGAGGCGGCTTTCTTGACATCTATGATTTAATATTCATTATGTATTTCCTTGGCAATGGGACACACAGAAGACAACATTATATATTTATATCTATATAGATATACATATAAAATGCACTGTGGGCTGATTTTCTGAGAGTTATATTTTTCTTCAATTTCCCATTTGTGACATTGGCAAAGAGGCTCCCTCTGATTCTCATCTCAGCAACAGCACGGTGTTCATGTGATTCAAAGTCACACTTTACTAATCACCAGGGACCTTCCTCACCTTGGGGCCTAGATTCTTTAGCTTTCTCTATGCCCCTTGGTGATGCAAAGGGGCTGGAAACTGCCCAGGTCAACCCAGGCAGAGATTTCCCCATTGTGAGGTAAGTGCCAATGGACAAATTCCTGGCATATCTGGCTCACGTCTACCCCTTCCAGCACCTGGCATAGGGTATGTGTCAGGGCTGATCAGGTGCAGCCAGAGCATTCTGTGCTCTGGCTATTCCTGGCTAGCAGATTGCCATCTGCCAGCCCCTGAGGACTAAGCTTCACCATCCTAAGGGAAGTTTGGGATGCGATTGTGCTGGAGACATTTGGCATTCAGTGGGTGCCAAGAATGAGTTGAAGCTACTTTGTCGAGTACCAGTTTTCTTACTGATTTAATCCTGACGTCTAATTTACCTCACCATTTTACACCACCACTGAGTGAATTTGGAAAAGAGACTTCCACTGGAGTTGCCTCCCCTAAATCCAGGCTGCATTTGGCCCTGTGCCTTAAATGGTATGCATTTAAATTCGTAAGTGATTAAAAGGCTTTGGAGCAGAGCTACCTAATCTCTGGTTTGGGGCCTCTGGCCCAGTCACCGTGGGGCCGCTGCAGCTCCAGGGTGGGTACATTGCAGTACTAGTGACATTACAACACATGCAGAATAGACGCAGTGTGATGTTAGGCTGTATTTGGAAAATACAGGAGGAAGGGGGAGGTGTTACTTGCTGCAGTGCCAGCCAAGCACAGTCTTTTGGGCCCAGAGCAAGTTGGGCACATAAATATTTTTGAGGATCCAGGCCTGTATGCTTCATCTGCTCTTTCTGCTTGACACCACAGTGAGGTTTGTGTGTACAGAGGGGCTGTGGCCTCAGTGCAATTGGGTGATGGCAGAGCTTCAGCTGGAAGAAGAATGGAGTGGCTGAGCTGCTGCAGCAAGACAGGCTACCGTCTGGGAGGGGAATGGAGCTGGAGGAGTACTTGTAGGCAGCACTATGAGAACAGGTAAACTAGCCTCTAGCCTGACTCAGCTCAACTGGGTGGTGAAGGAATGTTCCAGGGCCACCAACCATGTGATAAAACTGAAGGTTCTACTGAACCCAGCACCAGGAAGGGCCTCCTGTTTAGAAGCGAGCATTGCCCAGAGTGTTAATAATGTGTCGAGCCATTTTCACGTGACACCCATCTGGGCTAGGTGCTTTATGAGTCTTGAGATGTTTAATACCCATGACAATCTTCAATGATTGAAGAAATAAAACTGCTAAGTTTATTGCAAAGTGATAAGCTGCCATTTGGTTGATAGTGTATATAGAGCCTTATGGAAGGGTAAAAAATGTGACATTGGAATCAATGGAAATTAGGATCCTAAATACCTTTGGGGATCTGGGTCTTAGTTTCCATTTCCAGATCTTAATTCCAAAGATAACAGTCATTGTGGCAGTTTCTCCTTGCATGCAATACTTTATAAGAGGTAATACTGTGAACGTCAACCACACACCATTCAAAAAGGCCAGGGCCACTTCCCTGCAACTTACAATGCCAATAGCTCCCATAGAGCCTTGGAACATATTGTAGATATCACTGAATAAAATTCCCTTAAACAAATATTTACAAGTAATAACTGATTTAATTTTTCAAAAGCAGATGGATCATGGTTAGGATTGGAAAATGTCCCAAATCAAGAAGTATCAAAGCATAATCTTCAGGCGAGTGAGCATTTTTAATATCTACCATGTTAGTTCTGGATATTAATCTTTCTGAAAATAAATGGAAGGAAAAATATCAATGTTTTTAAAATGATGTATGTAGCTTGGAACGCTAGCTAGAATTCTATTCAAATGGATGTGAAGCCCCCAAATCTCACTGAGTTGTAAATCAGAAAATCAATTTATGCCCAAATCCAAAATATAATGACATGCTAAAGCCTTGACTGAGACCCAAAAGAATTTAACAAAATCCCTCCTAGCATCTAAAAATGTGAATGTAAATACTTCTAAAAAAAGAAAAGAGTCTACTTAAATGCACTGATATAAAAAGTATATTTGGTACTGCACGGAGTGCTCCAGAAATCAATGCTATTCTGTCTCCTAAATCAATATACATTATAGCAGCTCCCAAAGGCAGAGGTTTATGTACTGAAATAGCTGCATCTTTCTGACACAGGCCAAAGTGACAAAAAACCCATCCATCTCATTCTCTTTTGAGATTAGAGTTTGGTTCCAGCTCTGCAAGATACATCTCTGGGATAAAAATATTTGTAAAAGAAAAAAAGATTTTTCCTTTTAAGAGGAGAATAAATATAATGAACTTGGAAGGTGAACTTAGCGCTTGAAAGGGGCCAGATATACAGATCTGAAAAGCGAAGTTCTCTCTGTGTCTATCAAATGGTTGGACTGTTCAACCTGTCCAAACACAGTTTTTATTGTTTTGTTTCTTTGTCAGCTGAAAAATGACCTGCCTGCTTTCTCTCCAAAGTGACGCCCCACCATACAGAATGCTACCAGGCCACTGTGGAATCCAACAGGGGAATGACCACTGCTGGCCATCAGTTTGTGATGAAAGCTAATGACCTGTGATTTTGTAGCAGCCTAAAATGTGGGGAAAGGGAACGTTTAAAATCCCTTTTGAGCTGAATGGCACTCACTTATATTTTCTATTCAAGACATTCTAGGTCCTGATTCAGCAAAGTATTATTATTATTAATTTGTATTACTGAAGCACCTTGGAGCCCTAGTCATGGACCAAGCTAGGCAGCATACAAACAAAATGAAGAGATATTTGCCCCAAACATATTCTTAACTAAGTATGCAATCCTATCCCTAGCCATGTGCATAAGTATATTGCCGAATCAGAGCCTTAGCCCATCATTTGACAATCAGTTAAAATGGCAGTGAGAAATACCACTGCCAAGAAAGCCAAATATTTTTTGTTTTTGATCTACTCCTTTTTTTTTGTTAGAGGTCTGAACAACTTGGTTTGCACTAACCACAGCAGTGGCACTATCTCAGCTTCCACTACACTATTATGTTTTGCATTTTGTGGTGTACAGTGCAATACAATTGTCATGACTTAGTTTTAATATACTGGACCTTCATATTTCTAGAAGTCATCCCTTTGCTGGAAGCAGCAGCATTTTGTGTTCAGTTCAGATGCAGCCCATTACAGAGGAGAAACCCACTCTGTTTTCTCATGGAGACCTTTTTGTTCTCTCTTTTCCTAGTTTTCTCTTAATCTAAAATGGAAAAAAAAATCAGTCAGACTGAAAGCATAAGGTTACTGTTTGTGTCTGAAAAAAGGATAACATATGATGGAATCCAAACAGGGAAAGATAAAATGAATCAGGGTATTTATTTACATCAAGATGAAGCTAAGATAAGGAAAAGCTATCTCCTATGTAATGGTCCCATAATCACAGACTGGTAATGGCTGCATGAATGCTCTCCCATTTTAAGTAAAACTTGTCTGCTCTGTTATTGCTGTACTGTGTTATTTTTAAGTGTCACGAGTAAGCAATGTGCACTAGATTTGAAAGCAGTCTTCCAGCTATTCTCCTTATTACCGCTTGGGTCTCATGATTTAAATCCTTGGGGGGGAAAATTGTATATATATATTGTGACAGACCCAGACCAGTGGGGAACAGGAGTCTGGTAGAGGGCAAATATACTGGTCACTGGATGAGTAGTTTTCTGTTCCCTGAGTGACCAGAGCAGGGACTGCACTAGAGTAATCAGGAACCTGCTAGAACCAGTTAAGGCAGGCAGGCTAATTAGGACACCTGGAGCCAATTAAGAAGAAGCTGCTAGAATCAATTAAGGCAGGCTAATCAGGGCACCTGGGTTTTAAAAGGAGCTCACTTCAGTTTGTGGTGAGAGTGTGAGGAGCTGGGAGCAAGAGGTGCAAGGAGCTGAGAGTGAGAGGGCGTGCTGCTGCTGGAGGACTGAGGAGCACAAGCGTTATCAGACACCAGGAGGAAGGTCCTGTGGTGAGAATAAGGAAGGTGTTTGGAGGAGGCCATGGGGAAGTAGCCCAGGGAGTTGTAGCTGTCATGCAGCTGTTACAGGAGGCACTATAAACAGCTGCAGTCCACAGGGCCCTGGGCTAGAACCTGGAGTAGAGGGTGGGCCCAGGTTCCCTCCAAACCTCCCAATTGACCTGGACTGTGGGTTCTTCCAGAGGGGAAGGTCTCTGGGCTGTTCCCCAACCCACATGGTGAATCTCTGAGGCAAGAAAATCCGCCAATAAGCGCAGGACCCACCAAGATAGAGGAGGAACTTTGTCACAATATATAATACAGTAGTATTTCATACTGAAATAGCACTATAACAAAGTTCTATTTCTAAGCAATTGCTGCTGTACTACTTACTTTAACCTCCAGTTAGTAAAATGCTGGATTTTCATCTTAAAGTGACCATGAAATGTTGTGTTTTGTCACTACCTTCCAAGAGATTAGCCATCATGCAGTGATAAACTATTCTAGAATTTCCTCAGTTGGAAGAGAAGGTACCATATAATTTTCAAGCTCCAATACATTGGGGGGCTTTCCTCTCTCACCTTGGAGTCAATCTCCAGATTCTTTATTTGGAAATACATGTCTACACAGATGATTCATGACTAGCATGTTAGGGTAAAAAAATGTTTAATGGTGTCTCCAATGCCCAAAGTAGCTGCTGGATCAGAAATTCTAAGCTGAAATTTAAATGCAACATGGAGGCCAACTGCTTATATAGGAAAAAGGCTAAACCAAAACAAATTGCTGAAGGCCTTTTTATTAAACTAAAATATACTGCAAGAATAAACCACGCAATTTTCAAGACTCACTCTTGTTATCAGGCTATGGAGGGGAAAAAAGAGAGAGATCAGGCTGTGATCTCTCCGATCAGTGATCTGTGAGGACCTCACAACCCAGAGATTTACTCCCAGTTCTCTTATGGGGGGGGGGGGTGTATACACACACACACACACACACACACACGAAAAGTGTTTTTGGTAAAATAAAAACAAATGCCCTTATGCATTCTACTTTGTTTCATAGATATATATAAAAGGGGGGAGGCGTAAGATTTTATGGGTTTCTTTATACTCAGTTGGGGGTCAAGGCAGGAGCGGCGCCAGGGTTTTTGGCGCTCTAGGCGGGGGTTCTTCCGCGCTCCCGGTCGTCGTCGTCAATTCTGCGGTGGGGGGGGTCCTTCCGCGCTCCCGGTCTTCGGGGCACTTCGGTGGCGGGTCCTGGAGCGAGTGAAGGACCCACCGAAGAATTGCCGCCGAAGACCCGGAGCGTGGAAGGACCCCCCGCCGCCGAATTGCTGCCAAGGGTGGCAAAATGCCGTGCGCCCCCCCCCCCCCCCAAATCCTGGCAACCGCCTAGGTTGCCTAAATGGAAGCGCCGGCCCTGGGTTGAGGCTATTATAAATAGCTGCCAGTGTGGCCATTTTGTTTATTATGAACTAAGGGGTGAAAAGGTTCCATCACAGGGATTAGATTTCACTAATCAATTGAATAGAGCTGTGAAAACAAAATGGAGAAAATAAAGTTGTGTGAGCTGAACATTATTATAGCCTGAAGCACCATGCAGCATTGATACAGCCCCAGACTTCTGGAAGGTTCTGATGTGGCCCATCCTTTGAGGCATAGGCCAATCTCTTGCTAACATTTAAAATAAATCCAAAGCAAACACTCACAGAACAGGGAATTCTGTACATGTAAATACCCTGGATTTATATAGGGTATAGGAAGAAAGCAGGCAAAGTAGAGGGGCATATGTATTCATTCCTACACCCCAAAAACAGGGCTGGTAGCTGGCCAAAATTATAGATTATAATTTATGTATGATTTTAATCAATAAGCTCCAAAGCATGTAGTTATGCACACAGCTGGTCTATGTTAACATGTTGCCCTCCCACACCTCCTTGTTTCATCTGGTTTTAAATTATATTGTAAGCCCTTTGGGACACACATTGCATTAGTACAGCACCCAGCACAAATGGGGCCCCAACCCCAATAGGGGCCGTAGACACTACCAATAAGAATAAAGTCTGGTCGATCTAAGTTAAGGCTAGAAGCCTTGAAGATATGCCTTTAAAATAAATAAGCCATACAAATCACCTTTACATTACCCAGGAAATAACCATACATGGATATGCTTCTTCAATTTACTTAAAAATATGATAAAGGGAAAATTGAATGAGACAAAACTGATGATTAAAGAGCCATAAGGGAGCTTACTAAGTTTGCAGCATAAGTCCTGTCCCATTGCCTAGTATTCTCCATGAGAAAAAGAAAACCGTTCAAAGAGTAACAAGGATTCCCATTTATTAAGCCCTGATCCTTCAAACACATACACACGATTAACTTTATGCACAATGGGACTACCCATGTGTAAAGCCAAGTATGTACATAAATATTTGCAAGGTCAGGACCTAAGACAAGGCCACAATATAGTTTGCAACATCTATAAGCTGTTCAAGATGTTCCTGGCAGATTCAGACATGGGTTTTATTACTCCATTTGGAATGGATTTGTAAAAAAACAGGTTGTCAGATATACTACTATTTAGCTATGACAGGTGAGGCCAAGTAATCTCCCCAACACTTCATTGCTGGTGGTGAATATTTTCTGGCAAAGCACCACACTTTAAGACATGACTCACCATGATTTACTGCATCAAAAGCCAAATAATTATGTAGCTGACCTTTGTAAATCATGTGGATACTAAACTATGGATGTTAAAGTAACATACAGTTGGGTGAAAAAGGGGACATCAAATGTCCCCTCAGTGGTTCAGTTCAAGGGAAAGAAGAGGCAATTTGTGCTACAAGGCTGGCCTCTGGGGGATATTTTGTGAGGACGCTGATGATGACAGTAGTGGGAGGGGGCAGAGAATGAGGCCTGGTTGCTTGGGGGAAGGGCAGGAATGGAGTGGGTGTGTTTCTAGTAGTCCACTATCTTCCCATAGAGACAGCACCCCTGCAATAAAATAAATCCTCCCATTATATACTTACCTTTCCATTCATAATAAACTGCCCCGTTTCTGTCCCCCTCTCTCCCAGCAGTGAAAACTATGTGCACATATGGAGGGAGGGGGGAAGAGAGTTGCTACCGCACTTCTACATAGTACACAGATGAGAGGAGTGAGCCTCCCAGGAGAGTTAGAAGGCAGGTGACAGAGGGCAGTTTCTCACAGCCCAGTCCATCCTACCCACTCTCTGAAAGAAATGGGAGGGTCAGCTTCTCTACAAAGGAGGAAGAGAAGAAACACATGTGTATGTGTTGGGAGGGATGGGGGTAGCCTTCGTAGCCCAATCCTCATTCCTCTGAAGGAAAAGTTACTTAATTACAAAAGCTCAGTTCAAAACAAGGTTTGCAGACCTCTCTCTCAAAAAATTGTCCATCTCAGGCAGCAGTGGAAGCCACAAGCCATGCCCAAGAAACTTTTCCTTCTTGATCTTTCATTAGTCTCTTCTTCGGTGGGAAATCAGGCCACACAAGCCGGACCCTCAGCTCTGTTCTCTGTTGAAGGGAAAATGAGCTGAAAGGTAACTTATTGCTTAGGAAAATAGATGTGTTCTACCTCTTGCAAATAACTTTTACAAATATATATTGTTTCTGGTTACAAAATATGTACAGCTGGGATTTTCAACAGAGTCTAAAGGAGTTCCGTTAGGCTCCCAACTCCCATTGCATTTCAGTGGGAGTTGGATACCGTTCCTTTAAAAATTCCAGCCAAAAATAACTAGACTACATTAAGCACAAAAGATAGACATTACAGCAAAATATCCAAAATAATGCCTTAATACGAATACCTTTTATGTATCTATCTCAGTTATTGATGAGGCACCTATGAGCTTCATATCCAATCTTAGAAACTTATGCATGAGGATGCTGAAAAGTCTTTCACAAAACGTCTATATTTTATGTGACCATGGACAGAGGACTATATATATATAAAATAATCAAAGTATCATAAAGTACTTTCTAAAGTAGGCATAAGCACGGAAATATAGATAGGAGGGCTCTGTATCACAGCATATACTATATAGAGTTAGCTGGGAACAAACAGGAATCAAAGATCAGAATTACATTTTTAATAAAATTAGTGTACAGATAAAACAACCTTGGAGAGCCCCGGATTCTGAAGTGAGCTATAGCTGACTGGTAAGGGGAAAGAAGAGAAGAGACTCTGCATGGATTTCAAAAGCTATTACTTTTCTGTGAATTAAAAGTCTTTAAAAAATATATGCATCCCTGTGTGGCTTAATCAGATACTGGAAAAATTAGACTTTGTGTGTCATTGTTCCACTGACGTGTGCCTTCACCAATAACATTTTTGCACCATGTCATAAAATGGTTACGTTATTTAAAATACTGATGGATTGGGGAAAGGCCTAGTGGTCTGAGCATAGGATGAAGAGACAGGAAATTGTAATCATGGCTCTTTAATTCCTTCCCTCGGCGGCCTTGGGCAATTTACATAACTTCTCTATGCTTTGATTTTCCCATCTGCTAAATACCTACTTAACTGACTGGTGTACTGCGAGGATTAATTAGTTATTTTTTTGTAAAACACTCTGAAGATTAAATGTGTCACAAAAATCCCCAATTTAAGTATTATCACTTCTAGATATTCAGACCAAATGCAGCTTATAGGTAACATTTTCAATTCCTAATGGACTTAGGAGCCTAAGTACCATTTTCAAAAAAGATTGCCTATTACTTTTGAAAATGGGACTTACGCTCCTAAATCACGTAGGCACTTTTGAAAAGGTCACACAAAGACTATTAAAAATAACATTGGGAGTCTCCTGTCTTCTCATTGACATGAGAGGGTAATGATCTACTAACTCTCTCATGGCTGACTGCCTATCAGCCAGCTGGGGGAAAACTGTAATGGATGTGTGGTCTGAAGTTTGTTGGGTTCTTTCCTGGCAGCAGGATCATCCCCCACAATGAGTATTCATAAGCCCTAACATTTTGTGCTCTTTCCTCAAACTTTACACTTTACTTTTTAGTACTTTGGGAACAGTTCAGAGATCACAGAGCTGCAGCTACCCTGCTGCTCTAGAGCACTTTCTTTTCATGGAAATGACTCTCCAGGACCAGCTCTGTAGTTCTTTCCCATCCTCATTCTCCTTCTTCCCTTTAGCGCTCTGTGGCCACTTAGAAAATGATGAATTTGTGGGTGGGGGGAAAATCACATGAAGTTGACAGTTTGCTACAGTTTCCTTACAGTTGCATCCAATTTTCTCTGAGTCAGAGCAGTAGTAACACGACATTTCTCTTTGCTGCAAAATTGCTCTCAGCAAATTTGAGCCCCTCTTCCTCCTCCCCTCCACGACAGACACACTTAGAACCAAAATAGAACATTAATACCTAAAGATGGCTGAGACTACAAGACAGCAATAAGTGTAAAGAGATTTTTTTTGGGGGGGGGGAGGGAATCACATTTGCCTTTCTCATCTCATATGACATTAGATTAGAGAGACTTCTCTAAGTTCTTCCGCTTAAATACATGAACACAAACACAATGCATTAGAATTGTCTTTTCCTAACTTATTCAGATGAAGGGCATGATCATTCAGCAGCTTCATCTCATAACTGACAAATATTAAGGGAATTCTTAACCCTCCCCACTACCTTGTGACCCTAAGAACCCCTCATTACCAACTGGCAAAGGGTTCACTGTTCTGTCAGTAATTCCCATCAGTAGGGCCCTATCAAATTCACGGCCATGAAAAACGCATCACAGACCATGAAATCTGGTCTCCCCCTGTGAAATCTGGTCTTTTTGGTACTTTTACCCTATACTATACAGATTTCACAGGGGAAGACCAGTGTTTCTCAAATTGAGCGTCCTGACCCAAAAGGGAGTTGCAGGGGGGTTGCAAGGTTATTTTAGATGGGTCATGGTATTGCCACTCTTACTTCTGCACTGCCTTCAGAGCTGGGCAGCCGGAGAGCAACAGCTGTTGGGCGAGCACCCAGCTCTGAAGGCAGTGTCGCCATCAGCAGCAGTGCAGAAATAAGGGTAGCAGTACCACAACCCCCCCCCCCCCCCCCACACACACACACTAACCTTGCAACCCCACACATACAACTCCTTTTTCGGTCAGGACCACTACAATTACAACACCATGACATTTCAGATTTAAATAGCTGAAATCATTAAATTTATTATTTTTAAAACCCTATATCCATGAAATTGACCAAAATGTACTGTGAATTTGGTAGGGCCCTACCCATGAGGCCTGGCAAACTCATTACACCTAATACATTGCGGTCTTTGTATTTATCTAAAAAGACTTTCATGTGAGGTATCAAATGAAAGATGGCAACACTGTTCATTGATACCTTTGTGGAGTGTATGTATTAACACTATGAGGAATTATGTATACCTACTAACAGGGCTTAAATTCAACTGGAGCTGTCTGAAGCAGAGCTCCGGTAAATATTTTCAACCCCCCTGGAGATTTTATAGCATTTTTTGGGGAGAGGCATGGGGGTCTCCGGGAAATACTCTATAAGAATTTAAGCCCTGCCTACTAATATTAGGCTTTAAAGTCTGTAACCAAACAAAGGGAGAAGCAGCTTTCTTCTAGACCCGAAGGAAGGTAGCTATCTCGCTGCAGCTGTAGATTAAGCATTGTGAGCCAAAAAACAATGGGAGCTACATTTGCAGTAAAGTCAATAGGAAAAACAGGTTGACCCGGGGTGGGGGGTCAGGATGTGAACTCAACATGGCACCAACACTCCAGGGAACAAACAACAGGAATACATTTCGAAAGGTCTATTGGTCGATAACGGCATGCAAGGACAAATCCCCCACCCCACCGCCCATTATCCATTTCAGTGAGGAACACTCTTGGGGGAGGGAGGTGGTGAATGAGGAACTGGACTGAGTGAAAACCAGAATGCTCTGCAGAAAGACTTGGAGGGTGAGAAACGGCTTTAGACAAGGATTGTAACTTAAATTAGTCAGCTTTAAATCTAGAAAGCGTACACTTTTGTTTTATTTGTAGCCATTTCTGTTTCCATTCTTACTCGATACTCACTTGAATCTGTGAATCTCTGTTCTTTGTTGATAAACTAAAATTTGTTTTCACTATAAATAAATTACAGAGCTGTATTGGTATAAAGGGTCCAAAACCTGAGTTGTAACTTTCCATCTGTGTGTATATTGTTTCTTTGGGAGGCAACTTGCCATGTAATTTCTGTGAGGGTCCAGTGACAGTGTCTGGATGCTACAGGGGAACACTCTTCAAAGGGGGTTCAAGGATTGGAGTGCCCCTACCATTAACCTGCAAAGCAAAATACGACTGGCAGAGTCTGAAGTGTGTTTGAAAGGCTGACAGTATACAAAAGTGGACACCCAGCTATCACAAGTTAAAAATCCCCCATGCTGGAGGCAGGGGGGTAACAAGGTGCCCCACAATCCTGAGTGCCCCAGAAAAGTGTTCCCCGCCCACTGTCATGTGATGTTGGTAGATAATCTCAGAAAACTGATTTCAGTGGGAGTTAAGGGCCGGAGAGCAACAACTGTTGGGCGAGCACCCAGCTCTGAAGGCAGTGTCGCCATCAGCAGCAGTGCAGAAATAAGGGTAGCAGTACCACAACCCCCCCACACACACACACACACTAACCTTGCAACCCCACACATACAACTCCTTTTTCGGTCAGGACCACTACAATTACAACACCATGACATTTCAGATTTAAATAGCTGAAATCATTAAATTTATTATTTTTAAAACCCTATATCCATGAAATTGACCAAAATGTACTGTGAATTTGGTAGGGCCCTACCCATGAGGCCTGGCAAACTCATTACACCTAATACATTCGTACCCAGGATAGGGTGCGAAACACTTTAGGGTGCACATTCAAAGTGCTCTTTTATCTGGGAAACCAGAGGCAAATTTCTGGGAAAGTAAATTCAAAGCTGGAGGCCAGGGTTCTGTAAATTCAGTTTCCTTGTCACTGGTTTGGCATATGGTACCACATTTGTGACAATGTGCAATGCTTTATGGTTTGGTAGCAGCTCCGATGAACATACTGTGCAGACCAAGTACCACTTGGGTGAAGGGCCAGCTCCAAAGCAGAACAGGTTGGCAGAAGACTGTGAAGGTGCTCCAAGCATATTTGAAACTCTGATCCTAAGATTTATGTACTTCTGCAGAACAGTGTGGTGAAGCCTAAAATCCTCCTGCTTGCGTTATGACTGACTCACCTGCAAAGCTGTCACTGCTTCAGCTTTTGAAGTATAGATTAGAGACTAAGGAAGAAAAAAAGTGTGGGGGATTTTTTGAGAGTAATTTGTTGCCATTGTTTGAAACAATAATGCTCATGTTGAAAAATAACTTTTGGAATAATTGATGTGCAGCTCCTCTGGTGTAAATCTGACATACATCAGGAAAGGTCTTCTCACATAGTTTCTCTATGGAGCCAGACTAACACAGCTCTGTGAACCAGCAACATTTCTTCAGTGGGCCGCTCAGTATTACATCATTCCGTTTTCCACATTTCATCATTGATATTTCATCCCTTGTTTACAGTATGTATGATTTGGCTTTAGAAACCTAAAACCAAGGTGCCCTTTCCCATAAATTACTGAGGATGAAACAGTCTATCCAAATAGGCCTTATTAGCCAGGAAAATTCTCATCCTAAACAGGAAAAAACAAACAGTTACTAACCTGTTCCGTAACTATTGTTCTTTGAGATGTGTTGCACATGTACATTCCACTCTTGGTGCCTGCGCACCCAAGCACATGGCCATGGGAAACATTTCCCACTCAGCAGTTCCCAGCCAGGCAGCTCGAGCGCCTGCTGCTGTCATGCACAGAGCATGCGGTACAAAGAGCAGAGCCGTCGCCCCCCACCCCTCAGTTTCTTCTTCACAGAACTCCAATGCAGATGGGCAGGAGGATGGGTTGAGGAATGGACATGTGCACCACATCTTAAACAACAGTTACAGAACATGTTAGTAACCATTTTTTCTTTGCGTGATTGCATATGTGCATTACACTCTTGGTGACTCGTAAGCCATGAAACAGGAGGTGGGTTTGGCGTCTAATTTAACAAAGACTGGAGGACAGCCCATCCAACTCTAGTATCGTCTCTCAAGTCCTTAGCGCATGGCATAATGTGAAGCAAACATGTGCACTGAGGACCAAGTTGTCACTCTACAATTGTCTAGAATTCAAACTTGCACTAGAAATGCTGTGGAGGCCACTTGAGATCTTATTGAATGAGCTGTCATCTTAATTGGCAGGGTGAGAGTAGTGAGCTTGTAGCACATGCAGATGCATGAGGCTATCCAAGAACAGATTCTTTGAGCAGCAACTGGTTGACCTTTCATTCTGTCTGCTATCGCCACGAACAGATGAGAGGATTAGTTCTATCAAAGAAGAATGCCAGTACTCTAACATCATGGGAGTACAAACGCTGTTTTTCCCTGTTTGAGTGTGGTTTCAGGAAGAACAAAGATAAGAAAATTGTCTTGTTGACATGGAACAGAGACCACCTTTGGGACAAACTTTAGATGAGGGGGTAGGTAAACCTTGTCCTTTAAGAAGGTTGTATAGGGAGGCCCAGACATTAGCACATGAAGCTCTCCTACTCTTCTAGCAGAAAGCGATGGCTACCGACAGTGCCATCTTAACGGATAGATGTAACAGCGAGCAAGTAGACAGAGGCTCAAGCAGCAGAGCCATAAGTCTTAATAACACTAAGTTGAGGTCCCATGGGGAAACAGGATTATGCACCTGAAGATATAATTTGTCTAGGCCTTTCAGAAATCTTATGGACATGTCATTAGAAAATGCAGATCAATTATCTACCTGAGGGTGCAATGCAGAAATTGCCAGTAAATGTACCCTGATAGAACTAACAGCCAAACCTTCACCTTTCACATACAGTAGATATTCCAGCATGTGCTGGATTGAGGAGCAGGATGGCAAAACCCCAGAATGATGTGACTAGATGGGAAAAAAGCTCTACTTAGAATGGTAAGTAGCTCTCATGGATGGTTTTCTACTGTTTAGCAGGACATTCTTTACCTCTTTTGAACAAGATTGTTCTCTCCCAGCCAACCCTCGAGCATCCATGCAGTTAGATGAAGAGCTCAGGTGGAGCCTCTGACCATGATCTCAGGAAATTAGATCTGAGAGTACCAGGAAGGAAATCAGGTTTCAATTATAGAACCAGGAGAGTGGAGAACCAGTGGTGGCAGGGCCATGCTGGGGCTATAAGAATGACTCAGGCCTGCTCCAATCTGATCTTTAGCAGGACTTTGGGAATAAGCAGGAAAGCAGAGAGATGCCTGCCTGACCAAGGAAACAAGAACATGTCTTTCAGGGAACCCAGGCTGTGGTAAAATGAGTCTTTGTCTGCTCCTCTCTGTCCTGTTTCTGCTCTTTAATTTAGCTCTTGTTTTCTCCATATGTATTGTCATGCTTATGCCCATTTATTTGCCGTTCAGCTCTGATACAAAGTTTCTATGAAACATAGCATCATAAATTCTGTGTTTTTAGGGTTTGAATCCTGCATCCCATGCATAATCAAAGCTCCCATTGTTCTTGAGATCTTAAAGAATAACTATTATCAGGAGCTAAAGTAAGGTGGAAACAGGAGGGCTCACCACAAGTAAGCCACTCCATGGCTTGGGGGTACAGCATTCTCCCACAGCTCCATCTCCTCCTTGGCTGGCATAGTAAGCATTCTCTGCCTGTTTCAATCTATTTTAACCACTGTTTATTAGTGATAGTTGTCTGTTATATGCCAACTTTCCTTTGCTTGCATTAACATCCCTAGTCAAATTGCAAAACTAGAGAAAAGAACTGAGCACTTCACATTCACCTATGAGAGGAGAGGTATAACTTTGTCATGCTATTTAAGAAATGGGCTAGACCTTCATGTGATGTAAATCAGCTCAGCTCCATGGCAGTCAGTGGGGCTATGGCAATTTAAGCCCCCCTCCCCCCAATACATCTTTCTCTTTTGTAAATTCACAATATATTTTATACTAATTGCCATTGTAGTAGCACAAATAATAATGAATGAGACAAAACTTTCATACAGATGAGAAACAACAGTAAAAGAAAATAAACTAATATAAAGAAAAAAATAAAGATGAGTAAAACTTCAAAATAACAAAAGAAGAACTTAGTGGCATGTGTCACTTTCTTCGGTTCGATTCCCCCCACCACTTTCCCACATCCAGTTTGTTAGAAATGTTGGTACCAGAATCAGGGGCACAGAGTACAGTATGTAGAAATAAGCTCTTACTCTCCAGCCAACCTAAGTTTGCGTTCTATTTCCCCCCCCTGTAACTTCAGCCTCCCTTATTATTAGAATGCATGGATAGTTCCCTTGAGCTGGACATATAGTCATTAGCCTCTTAATAATTTCTTAGGGATAAAACAGGTTATGTTTCTGCTTTGTGGCTGATCAAGACCAAGACACCAATCTTCCAAAGAAAAAAAGTGCTGTCAAAGGATTTCCTTGCTGGCTTGGCAGTCTAGTGAAATTGCACTCCAAGTTCAGGCTCTGGGCTCCTGATCCCCCTGAGCAATGGATTCAGTCCCTGGGTAGGAAGAGAGCCTCAGACTGTCCTCAAGAACTCCCCACTTGGTATTGAAGAGCTCCAGCAAGAGCCATCTGCAACAATCAGCAGCTGGAAGGAATGAAACTGTCAAAGAGAGGCATTGGTTGGCCAGGGAGTAAATGAAGGGAAAAGGGAAAGATCCCAGAAGATTAAATATAAACCACAGATTGAGTTTTCAATATCTTTTTTTAAAAATGCATGAACTCTCTCGTGCAAGATGAAGATCTCATTTTGATGCAGAACACTCAAACTCTAAGCAGCCCTCATTCTAAGAAATGGAAAATGAAATAATCACAGAACTATGAATGGCAAATTGCAAATTAACCTATTTCTTGTATAAAAGATACTTAATCATTTTATATGGGACAGTCAACAAGTATATATCTACTTCACAGAACTAATTAGCAAAATTATTGCTGCAGCAGAAAATGCACAAGACTTATTAATAAAGTCCAACCAGAATGAGACTTCTGAAATCCTTAGGACAACCAATTTTACAGGACAAAGGACATTCCTTTTCTGGTACTGGATTGTCATTTTCTGCCAATCTCATAATCATCTTTAATTAAGAAAGTTGTCAGCAAAATGAGGCACTTAAAAAAAAATCTTCTGCTTCATGCCACTGACATTTGCGTCAGGTGTCACCAAGGACATATGAATGGCATGGCTTCGGAATCTAGCCCAGTTCAGTGCATAAAATGTTCATTTTTTGTCATGTGAACTGCAAGAACAGTGAACAACAATGAGATATGATTAGAAGGATCACAGGGGCATAATAAAGTCTCCTTTTTAAAGTACCTTTCAAATATACTCTTCCCTTCTTTTAGAACCCTGCAGCTCCAACTCTTTATAAAGCAAAACACAGCTAGGCCACCATTTGGGTTATTTAGAGTAGTAAGAATGATCTTGTACTTCACACAGTTCAGAAGCCATTGAAATTTGTCCTTAAATTTATACATCAGGTCAAAAAACAATTTTATATTAGTTTGATTAAGGACCTGCTTAAGGTTTCAATTTTTCACATTTCAGATCATCGGCAATTTATTAATCTACCGCTCAAATATTTTTGCTTGAGATGGGCCCAAACCAAAACCCTGGATCTGAACATCCCAAACTTTGGGGAAGTTCAGCTCTGAATCCATCCTTTGTGGCTCAGATCCATCTCTCTTTTTATAGGTTCCAGTATTGTACCTTTGGCTTTAACCTGGGAAGTTTTTGTTTTAGTATGGCATATAAGAAAAATGAAAAGCAATTTGACCCCATTATCTTTAAAGCTGTACTACACAGTAACATCACCACTATTCTTTGTCCTGCACCAATATAAACCTAATATGGTATGTGTAATACTTTATACAGATATGTACATATTTACACGACAAATGAGTGAGTTGCTTCTTACCCAATATGGCAATAAATTAAAGCTATATCTGGTAATATCAGTGACAGGTACTACAGCAATTTCGTCTGGGTGAAAAGGAGAATTGATAAAACAGAGTCATGAGAAGAAACAAGCATTTTAATTGTGCGAGTTTTCCTTCTGTCCCAATAGAGGATTTTCTTCCCTAAGCAATACTGAAAAAAGCGGGTGCTTATATAAGACCTACCTTGGATGTATTTCACATGGAGCACCAGTGACACATATAGTTGCGCAGAATGTATCAAACACTTGGAGATTTGTTTTTATAACAGCCAGCATGTAGATTTGGGGGAATCCTCTGCTGATGTGTAAAGAGGATGCAAAAACAGATATTTGGACCTAATCCGGTGCTCATTAAATTTAGTGGAAAGTCTCCCATTGTCTTCTATAGATGATGGACCAGCCCCAATAACAACAGTTTCAGCCTACAGGCTGCTATGGGAGTGCCTTGTGGTGTGTACCAATTTTTGTGTACTTTACTTTTTTTCGCTTCTCTGGCACCTTCGTAGTTATTGTGCAACTTACCCACTTTCCCCCCAACCCCAAAGAAACAGTCTCGTTTCATTTTTTGCTTTTATTTCTGATTTAAGGACATTGGTGTGTACTCATCCCCCTTAGTTATTAATTCTTTTTATTTAGATTTATAAAACCACATACACAAAAAAGCGCCTAGCCCACGTGCTAGGTGCTTGACAATTATTTAAAAATACAATGAAACACGACAAAACCAACAGCAGCCTCCTCCACATTTGTCAATAACTAGTCAGATCTTATAGCAAAGAAATATGACCTTACTTCCCTAAACCATGCCCCTCAGGAACATCCCCACCCCAAGGACCCCACTAAAGAGACCAGCTTTGGTCAACACATTCAGGCTATTTTGTACCGGGGGCTGGGAGTGAGTTCCAAAGTCTGCTTACCGAAAATTTACAAGCAAGACAAGGGCTAAATTAATTCGATAATTTATTCACTATGAATAAGTTTACCTGGCACTATTGTTCTTATTAGTTTGTCTAAATACGTAAGCAAAGTTTTCCCTGTTTGCAGATTAAGCCTCTTACTTCTTCATCTATCCTCACTGACTGATTAAAATACACCTCTACCTCAATATAACGCTGTCCTCGGGAGCCCAAAAATCTTACCGTGTTATAGGTGAAACCACGTTATATTGAACTTGCTTTGATCCACCGGAGTGCGCAGCCCCGCCCTCCCGGAGCACTGCTTTACCGCGTTATATCTGAATTCGTGTTATATCGGGTCACGTTATATCCAGGTAGAGGTGTAATTAGCCACTTTTAATACCCCCTTTTTATATATTTGTACTCATTAATGTCTCCCCTCAGTTTTCAATTCTCTAAACTGAATAAGACCAGTTCTTTAAGCTTTCTTCACAGGTTTTATTTTCCAAGACACTTACAGTATTTATTGCTCAATTTAAATGCATAAGAGGGTTTTATATTTAATAAGCAAATAAATAAGTAGTATGCACAGCTAGAAAAATACGGGCAATGCTTCACACTACATCCACAGAGAAAACCAGCATTCCCCTGTAATACATTATTTATAATACAGCAGTATCCAGACACCCAGTCAGGACTGGGGCTCCATTTTGCTAGACACTGTATAAACCAATGGTGGGCAACCTGCGGCCCACCTGGAATCCCCTTCAAAGTCCCATTGCCCCTCCACCTGGAACCCCCCACAACAAGCCTTTCTGCATCCAGATCCCCCCACACCTAGACCCCCCACTGAGGTGCCTGCACCCAGTTGTCCCACACAGAATCTTCTCACTGCACACCTGGATCCCCCCACACTGAACCCCTCCACACTTGGATCCTTCCTGGTTGAGCCTGCGTGCCCCACACCTGGGGTGCCTGGCGCAAAGGGGCAGGGACCCAGGGTGTTTCTGGGGCAGGCCTAGGCCTTGTGCTGTGTCAGGGTTGGGTGCAGCCTCACCACTGAGTCTGTGTCCCCAGGATGGGAGGTAGAGAGGCTGCAGGGTGATCTCCCACCTTCATGCAGCCAGTGGCCTGTGCTCCCACTGCCATGCTAGAGCCTCTGCATTTATTTATTGACAGATAAAACTTACAGAATTTTAAAATATTGTGTGGAGAATTTTTAATTTTTTGGCACAGAATGTCCTCAGGAGTTTTATTTACACCGCATGAGCAGACTGAAGTCAGTGCAGCTGCATTCAGGCAAAGCAGTCTGCTTTCCCCATTATAAATTGCACAATTGGTGCTCAGGGCTCTGATGCTGCATACAAACATGAGTAACTTTATGTACATGAATAGTCCCTGTGATGGTATCTCCACTCCACACAAGCCCTGAGTGGGATAGTGTGGGCCAGTAGTGGTCAATTAATCTTAGACGCTGTGTCTGTAGAGGAGCCAGGGATTGATGGTGCCTAATGGCAGATGAAACCCAGCTGAGGGAGGAGCTAGGCTTGGAATATAAAGCCAGGAAGCAAGAGCAGGAAAATGCTGCAGGGGGGGAGGTTTACAGTAATTCCCTAAGGGGAAAGAGTTGGCTAGGGACAAGGCAGAGATCCAGATGGAGAGTAAGCCCTGGGGACCTGACCTGGGTTAGGGAATTTAACAAGAGGCTGAGAGGGGTGAAGTAGCCACAGGGAGTGGAGGAAGCTCCAGTGATAAACCTGGAGATAGGTGAGAAGATAGAGAGGTAGGGTAGGAAGAAGCCCAGGGAAATAGGAACAGGGTCCAAGACTGAGCAGATCTTTTGCTTAATTAAAAAGTCAAATAAAATAAAGTGTTTGTATTGTAAATAAGACAGCAATAAATATGACAGTGTCATTTTGCTAAATTGCCTTAAGAAAATTTCAGATTTCAGCAGAAAAGCTCAATTTCTTTTCGTAAAGATGTTAAATATCCATTTTAATACATCTAGATGGTTTCTGGAAGCTATTTTGGTTGTACTACAAAAGGTGTGGCTGGCTTATATTACAGGATAATTACCTTTTGCTGATGATTTTCTGAAGACATGTATGGAATCTGATGGTAGCCTAGCCATGGGTGATCCAGCAATCAGGCACTCCATCAGGAATTGAAACCCAATTCAGTAAAGCACTTAAGCACATGCTTATGTCCCACTGAGGCTACAGAATTCAGATAACATCCTTTATTTAAAAACAAACAAAACAAAAAGAGACCACCATCGCTGTGGTTATTTTGATGAACATGCTACAAAAGTTTGCACAACTACTGTGACCACCAGCCCGTTAACCGACTCGTTTTCCCAAGGCCCAATTTAATGTAACATTGTATAGCTTGCAATAATTTATACCAGTTGAAAAGCCAAGAGATTCAATTTTTAAACTGAGTTAATTCACAGGCACTGTGTTTCTTATCATAAATGTTTAATCATTCTCAGCTATTTTAAAATAACTTTCACAGTTTTATTAAAATCTTATTGAAGCTTGTTGAAAGCTGACATGTCAAGGGGCATCCTACCTCTAATGATCTGATGTCTCCTCCATTCCTCCTATCGTTTTCTCATTCTGGGCCCAGTCCTACAATGAGCTCCACAGGGGTAGACCCCCAATGTAAGCAAGAGTGTTCAGGTCCTTTTAAGGCCTCTAAGGAATGGGAGGTCATTTTCCCAGCACTGTGGAGCAGGAGCCAGCAGGAGCCTTCAAGGACAGGCCCATGTGCAGGTCATTGCAGAATTGCTATATTGGGGAAATTTTCCACAAAAATTTGTCACCCCCCCACTGAAAGATGTTGAAATTCATAATTTTAGACCAGCTCCATATGTTTTATAGTTAATTACTATTATACTTTATGTTGTCCTGTTGTGCCCTTCTATTATCCTTGACCAGTGTTTCGGATCAAAGTGTGCCACAAGCAAAATGTAATACCATGCAATGAAAAATATTTTTACAAGTGGTAGAGTTCATGTGCAGATAAAAATTCTGACCAGACTATTGAGATGCTTCTGAAAAATGAGGCACTAGGAGTTTGTTTTGGAACTCCTAATGGGCTCACTACTGCAAAACGCTGAGAAATCTGGCCCTGATCCAGCAAAGCAGGTGCTTAACTTTAAGCACATAAGCAGTTCCACGATCATGCCCCATTTGAGGGAGTTAGCTATTTTGGGACAGATTTTCAAAGGTAATCAGGTGCCTAAAGTTGCAGATAGGTGCCTAAGGGGACTTTCAAAGCTTTAAGTGAGTTAGGTGCCATTTCAAGGGGCCACTATGAGAGTGTAGTGGGCAGGAAGTTTCTGTTTCAGTAGAAAGTGTAGCAATCACTCCTACAGCTTGTGTAATTATTGTCAGGGCTGCTCATGAAAAGCCCAGTCCCGCAAGGTGTTGAGTACTGTACCTACTACAAGGTAGGGCCTGGTGAGCTGGGCCAAGCAAACAGTCTGCGTTTCAACAGGGCTAAATGTAAAGTCATGCATCTAGGAACCAAGAACAGAGGCCATACTTACAGGATGTGGGGAACTCTATCCTGGGAAGCAGCAATTCTGAAAAAAGATTTGGGGGTCATGGTGGATAATCAGCTCAACATGAGCTCCCAGTGCCACGCAGCAGCCAAAAGGGCTAACACAATCCTTGGATGTATAAATAGGGGAATATTGAGTAATAGTAGGGAGGTTATATTACCACTGTATTTGGCACAGGTGCGACTGCTGCTAGAATACTGTACCCAGTTCTGGTGCCCACAATTCAAGAAGGATGTTGCTAAATTGGAGAGGGTTCAGAGGAGAGCCACAAGAGTGATTTAAGGATTAGAGAACATGCCATACAGTGATAAATAGATTGAATTTAACTTAAAGAGCAGGTTAAGGGGTGATTTGATCACAGTCTAAGTACCTACCTGGGGAACAGAAATTTGATAATACAGCACTACAATCTAGTAGACAAAGTTATAACAAAATCCAGTGGCTGGAAGTTGACTCTAAGCAGAGTTAGATCAGAAATAAGGTGTAAATTTTTAACAGTGAGTAATTAACCATTGGAAAAATTACCAAGTGTTGTAATGGAATCTATCACTGGAAATTTTTTAAGCAAGAGTGTGCTTTTCTGGAAGATATGCTCTTGTTCAAATGGGAACTAATTCAGAGAAGTCCTGTGTTATGCAGGATGTCAGGCTAGATGATCATCATGATCCCTTTGACTTTATAGTCACATCTTCACATGATCTGGTCCCTAATTGGTAGGTGTGCAATTGGATCACAAGTTAAGAGATGGGAAGTACTAAGTTGTTCCAATTATGCCAATCACAATTTTCTGAATCTCATGCATTGTTTAAATCTTGAATGCAAGCCTAGTACAAAAGATGGAAATACTGCAAAAACCATCGACAGTAAGTATATTAAATGGGGGGAGAAAGTCCCCAAACCCTGATATTAAATAAAGTTATGGCTATAAGTATCCAAGTATAAAAAATTGCCTGAAGTTTATGGTTGAAGGAACATTGCTTTTTCATGCTTGAATAACTAAAAATCATCTGAACAGGTTCTTTTCAAAATTTCCATTAGAAATAGACCAAGAACAAGCATGAGAAATGTCAGATGAAAAAGTAATTGAGGGGGAAGTCATAAATCACTGGAAGTAAGGTCTTAGAATGAAAGCATCATCTGACCCAGAACTACAGCACTGCTGGCACAATGCTATAATGAAATAACCCTAACCCAGCCCAAATATAGCAACTTGTTGATCACACTACTGCTGAAGCCATTCTTTATATAAACTCCTGCAGACATATGTTTTGCTTTCCAAGCACATCCACAACTACTCGACAGAAATAAGTGCTTGTTCTGTATTCCTACAATTAGCCAGTCAGACAGATTATGTGGATCCCTTCTGTTCTGCCAGCTAGACACACTGGCATTATAAATGTACCCACAAATGGAACAACGGAGACTTTCCTTACTACCTGCAATTCCAATAAGATTTCATGAGTCCTCCCAACATGTCGATAAGTTCATGAAAGTTAGAGATGGAAAAGAAATGTTAGATCACAGAGTCCATGCCTCTGAAAGTGCAGGACATAGTATCAATAGACTGACCACAACTGTGTGGTGTGGGAATTTACCCCTCTTGCTTGGTGAATAGGCTGCCAAGTCTCTAACTATGTCTATCACCATTTATTGGTGCCCTCTGGATGCATTAGAGCATTTCTAGAAGTGCTAATTCAGGAGGAGAGATGCAGATTTTTGGATCACTGAACTGGAATTTTTACAAGCATCGACCCCAACAGGCAAAACCACTGGGAGCTATGTGGAAAGGAAGACGCTTAAAAGAATTGGTGATACTGGGGTCCCCATGAACAGAACCAAGTAGTGGGTGTACCACTCACACCTGTAATTATAACATTGAGTAGCCACCATAAGGTCTTATTCCTTCTGTCACCCGAGGAGGAAGAGACAGCTTCCTTTGGATTGTTGTGCCTGGGAGAAAATGCTCCCCATCCTACCCCAGCCCTATTCTTCATTAGAATGTAAGTCTAGCCTACTCAGAGTGAGACCAAGAGAGTCACATGTAGTGTCCTCACCAGAGTTAAATCTTAAGCCAACAGCCACTGCAATGCTCCTTCTGGGGGAGACAAAAGGAAGAGAGCAGTATACGGCACAGCTTAATACATTCAGGCGGGTCGTATTGGCTCAGAGAAATTACTACTATGCTAGCAGGTCTAGAAGCAAGTTTCCCTAGGATATATTTGATAACAAGGACGTTTCTGAGAATCTCTAGCAGCAAATTCAATTAATAAAACAGCTATGATGTTCCATTTGCTGCCCTTCCTACCTTTAATAAAGAAACAAACAAGAAGCAGCTCTGTGCTAGTCTATTGTGACAGGTCAGAATATTTGCTTTACTATTACAAGACATCTTTGGATCTGAAAAAATTATTCTGTTTTTCTGTTGAATATTTTAAAGGAATCAAAAGTTGGATTTTTTTAAACACACTGAGTCACCCTGAATATAGAGCTTACAAGATATTTGCATCTCCATACCCTTGTCTCTGTAGTTCAACCCATACTTTTGATAGTTCAGTGAGAGTTGGATAAGACTATGCCTATAGCTTAGAAGCTGGCAAAATTCCCATCCAGCCTCCCCAACAAGACCCCAAATCTTTGTCTTTGAAATCCTTCCTTAAAGCCCACATCTTCAAGCAATCCCTCCACCTGCCTAATCAGGGCAAACAATCCTCTTCTCCCCACCATCCTAATTCAGAAATGTTCCCGTGTTTGTTTAGTCATAAACAGGGCTTGATCCTACAAACCTTACTCGTGTGAGTAGTGCCATGAGATTTCACACTTGCAATATGGGACTAGCTGCATGAGGGAAGGATGGCAAGATCAAGTCCCTAGAATGTAAATTCTTCAAGCTCTTGAAGTCAATGGCACTAGTTCTATGAATAACTGCTCACCAATAGGAGTTTGACCCTATGTGTATTAGGCACTTCACAGGCAAAGCCAAGCAAGCAAGGTCCCTAAACCAAAGAGTTTATAAGCTAAGGGCTAGGTTGTGATTAGCCCTGATGTGGCTGTGCAGGGAAGCAAGGCTTCCTCCCATTCCCCTGCATGGTAGGGTCTGGGCAGGAGGAGAGCAGGGACTGCACAACCATATATTCTGCCCTGTGAACAAGTGGATAGGGGAGGTTACAGTAGGTGAAACCACAGCTCCAGTTTGCAATGCACTATCCAGTAAAACTCAGCTGACATGAGGAGGAAGTGAGCTGCACCCCACAGAACAATAAGGGAGGAACTGTGCCTCAGAGGCCCAATCTCAAAGCCTCCCTGAGCCAGACCAGCCTCCCTGCAACCTACACATTCAACTTCCACTGACAGCACCAAGGAAAAATTTAACTGCTGGCTCAGCAGGTGCAGAATGACACTTTAATGCCCTTTGGGTAGATTGAAGGGACACTGGTGTTTTTTTCCCCACCAAGGTCCAATCTTGTGAATAAACATTTCAATGGTTATAGCTTCACAGACATTATGCAGGACACAGTGGGCAGCTGAGGGGGAAGTCACCGCAGGGATGGAGGGTGGAGCAGCTGTCTGCTGAGTTTGAACAGACAGACACAAGGGCTATTAAAAGAGCTCAACTGTCATATTCATAAATGTGCACCAAACACCATACAATTCCTAACAGGCCCAAGAACAGCACGGCCAAGTAGAGCACCGTACACCACAATGCATTACTGTGGCTCACTGTTAAAGTGCTCTTTCCAAGCCTCCCTGAGCCGTATAGCTCCACATTGACCGTAGCAATGTGGACATCAAAGTGGCTGGTGTATGGCTTCAAGAGCTGGGAAGCACGGGGTAGGATGAGTCCCCCAGGATCACTATTGACATTTCAACACTGCCAATGGTAATCAGCTAGTCAGGAAAGAAGGCCTCTGCTTGTAGCTTTCTGAACAGTCCTATGTTTTTAAAGATGTGAGGATCATGCACCTTCCCTGTCCAATCAACACTGATGTCAGTGAAGCATTCCCAGTGATCCACCAGCACTTGCATAGCCATAGAAAAGTAGCCCAGTGCCAAAATTGAGATGTATGTGCCATCTCTTGTTCCACCGCAGTTCAAGAACCCCATGGCTGCAAATCCATCCACTATGTTCTGCACACTGCTAAGAATCACAGTCCTGCATAACAGGAGATGATTGATGGCCTTGCACACTTACATGATAACTGCCCCCATAGTGGATTTTCCAACTCCAAAGTGATTTCCCGCTGACCAGTAGCAATCCAGTGTTGCAAATTTCCGCAGTGAGATCGCCACTCACTTCTCCACTGTCAGTCTCATTTTGGTGTCCCTGCGCTGGAGGGCTAGCGCAATCTTGACACACAGATCTAGGAACATGGCCTTGTGCATCTGAAAGTTCTGCAGCCACCCCAAGCCCACATTACAATGCGATCCCACCAGTCAGTGCTTGTTTCTCAGGCCCAGAAGCAGCACTCCACCATCTGCAGTTGCTCCGTGAACACCACCACCAACAACCTTGAATTAGTTCTCATTATGTCCCAGAGCAGTCTGTCCTCCATGAGATCATCATGTTCCCCACCGGTCCGGTTCTTCTTGTGACTCTGCAAATACCAGTGGGTTGCCCTGCGCTTACAATGCTTATGACTACAGTGCAGAGCTGTGCAGGCTCCATGCTTCGGTCAGAGTTGGCGGACAGTGAGGACAGCCACACAAATTCATAGGATTTTTTTTAAAAGGTATGAAAATTATGGGATATAGCTGACATTATGGGATGGAGATAGTTGCACACTGGAAAGTTGACCACTTCCTCCCAGTGATCCCTGCACAACTTCTTTCTGCCCCACCATGCATTACCAAAACTCCCCAAAAGATAACGTACTGGATGGTGGAGGTTGCACACTGGGATACCTACCCATGGTGCACTGCACATTGACAAGCACTCCTCGTGATTACACTCAGCACCAACACAAGGAGCCAAGTATGCATGCGCACAAGCCGTATACTAACTGTGGCAGCTTTATGCTGCCGTAACTTACATCAGCCAAAGTTTGTAGAGTAGGTATGCAAGACAGCCACAAAAGAACAAACTACAATACACACATTTTTATTCAGAGAACGTTGCTTACTTCAACGGGTCAGCACCACAGTCCTTCCATAAATATCAGGTCAAATCTCAGTGCCAAACCTCCTAGCCAGTTGTAAAGGCAGATTAACGCTTCCAGTCTGAAGAAAATAATAAAATAAACCAAGCATAGCAACTATAACAGTCAAAGGAATCACAGCTGAAGCAAGGATGCATGCAGTATTACTGTGTGCAGTTCTGGTCTCCCATGTTTAAGAAGGATGAATTCAAACTGGAACAGGTACAGAGAAGGGCTCTTAGGATGATCCAAGGAATGGAAAACCTGTCTTATGAAAGGAGACTCAAAGAGCTTGGTTTGTTTAGCCTAACCAAAAGAAGGCTGAGGGGAGATGATTGCTCTCTATAAATATATCAGAGGGATAAATACCAGGGAGGGAGAGGAATTATTTAAGCTCATTACCAATTTGGACACAAGAACAAATGGATATAAACTGACCATCAGGAAGTTTAGACTTGAAATTAGACGAAGGTTTCTAACCATCAGAGGAGTGAAGTTCTGGAACAGCCTTCCAAGGGGAGCAGTGGGGGCAAAAGACGTATCTGGCTTCAAGACTAAGCTTGATAAGTTTATGGAGGGGATGGTATAATGGGATAGCCTAATTTTGGCAATTAATTAGTCTTTGACTATTAGCGGTAAATATGCCCAGTGGCCTGTGATGGGATGTTAGATGGGGTGGGATCTCAGTTACTACAGAGAATTCTTTCCTGGGTGTCTGGCTGGTGAGTCTTGCCCACATGCTCGGGGTTTAGCTGATTGCCATATTTGGGGTCGGGAAGGAATTTTTCTCCAGGGCAGATTAGCAGAGGCCCTGGGGGTTTTTCACCTTCCTCTGCAGCGTGGGACATGGGTCATTTGCTGGAAGATTCTCTGCATCTTGAAGTCTTTAAACTATGATTTGAGGACTTCAATGGCTCAGACACAGGTTTGATACAGGAGTGGGTGGGTGAGATTCTGTGGCCTGCGTTGTGCAGGAGGTCAGACTAGATGATCATAATGGTCCCTTCTGACCTTAAAGTCTATGATTCTATGATTCCCCCTGCGGGCATGGCTATAAAAGAAATGCCCAATATTGAAAGTAAAGGTGATAATGGAGACAACTAAGGAAAGTATCTTCAAAAGCCTGAAGAATATTTTGCTCTGCAACTACTAGACAAATGACAAGATAAAAAAAATATATAGTTGATCCATCTGTCGTGCACCTTAAACAAAAACCTAAACCTGGAATTGCTGTATGCATTGGAAAAAAATAATGAAGATCCTGGGCTAAATTCCTCTCATTTACACCCATCTGAAGTCCCCATTTTGCACCAGCATATCAGTGTAGAATTTGGCTCAAATATTGAAAAGAGGAGTTGGGACCTGTTTAAGGAAAACAAACTGAAATAAGCCATGTACTCTAAATATACATGGCTTGATCTGTGTATAGGAAAAAACATAAGAAATTGAGAAAAAATATAAAATCTCCATAAGAAGGAGAGTACAGTAATTAACAGTTTGTGCCTGAGCTGAAACACCAATAGCTGCTGCTGCAGCCAGGAGGGGGAGTCCTCTACATTTAAAGGCACAATACTCAGAAAAACAGAGTCTAAATCCCACTCTGAACTTCCTGAAGTTGAACAGTGTCTTCCAGTCCTAGTCCCATCTTTACTAGGAAGGAAAAGCAGGTTTGCCATTATAAAGCTGAAGTCAAAACAACAAGCTAGAGAAACTGTTTAAAGACAGTTACCCAAATCAAAACAGCACTTCCAAAGCTGTATAACAAACAACATGCAAAAGAAAAAAATTGCACAGTACAAAAGAGAGCAAACGAGAAGATTGGTACTGTTCTTGGAGAAGCCTTTCAGCCAGCAATGTGAAGTATCAGCTAAAGATAAATCTGTGACAAAGTTCATTTTGCATGGAGGTGTGCAACAAAAGATAGAAAGCCAGATCCTTGACACTGCTGTAGCTGTTTTCATTGTATAAAGCGGCAAAAAAATATTAGTGTGTGATGTGAAAATTCCTCACCTGATAGGTAAATTCTGGGTGGCGTAGAATTGCTGTAGGAGCTCCTAAAACACCTCTCTCCTGGTAATGTAGAGCTGTAGACATGGCTAGATTAAACAGGGTGTGGCCAGCATGTCCCTACAATGTGCCACTGGCTCCCAAAATGGACTCTTGTGCACCAGGTATAAATTAGCAGTCGTAACAGTGGTTTAATTTATGCTGGGGACTGGCCCAGTTCCCTGCCAGCCCAATTCTCCATTGCCTTGCTTTACTTACACTTGTGCAAAAAGTGCAATGCAGGCGTAGCAATTTGCACACATGTAAAAAGCTACACAAGGTGCAAGGCAGTGGAGAATCAGGCCCACTGTCTTTTGGAGAATGCACTGTTTGGCTGGTAGACTCAGATTAAAGTAAGATACTGTACCTGTGCAAAGACAGTAGCTTGTACAATGTATTTTTATCTGTGTATAATTTAAGATAATATTGCCCAAGAAGGCACAGCAGGAGAGAAATCCACTACAGTATAAGAAATGCATTGGAAGCTAGAAACTGAAAACATTAGCAAGAAGAATGAGGAGAAAACGTTAAAGGAGAGTGCAGGTGAGCAGGAAAATATTATAGGAGGCCAAGTAGACTTCCAAAAGGCTGCAAAATGGAAGTGTCATCATCTGCATAAGAATGAACTAGAACAAGATCCTGAGACTGTAGGCATGTGGAAGCTCTCTTAGGATCATTCAACTGGAAGCATACACTGTTTGACCTTTGAGACAGTTACATTAAATGGTGTATTCGATTGCAGTTAAACTTTTGTTTAAAAAAAAAAAAAGTTTTGTTGGCCAGAATCAACAGTTTCATGTCCAAAGGGCGGGGGGGGGGGGGCGGAGGGGAGAGTATGTGTGAAATGTGCTTCAGTAGTCTGGTAAATTATATGAAAAGTGGGGAAAGCCATTAGTATAATGCATTAGTGGGTGTTTCCATCTCACAGATGAAGAAAGCTGGAAGCAAAGTTACAACAAACCAGATCAAAGGAACAAAGACAATTTTGCAATCTTGGGCTGGGGGGAGAAACGTAATAACTGAAGGAAACAAAATTCTAGTAGTCCTGATCACTAGTAATCACACAAGAAAGAACTTGGAGGTGAACGGTATTTTCCACAATTAAATTACAGGAGCTGTAGGTATACACTCTGCAAATATCAGAGAGTATTTTTGAATTGGAGGATCAAAATCAGCTAAGCATCTGTCAACAAAAATTAGGAAAGAAAATGCATCAGAGGCTGATGAAAAGGGTTTAGAGTTAAAACTTGAGCTTCAGTCTGCAAGAATTTATTTTGCTAGACAAGAAGATTGAATTATGAATATTTGCTTTAATTGTCCCATGGTTTTGATATGCCTGACTAGATTATGTTTTGCTGATTCGTCTTCCCGTAGTAATCTGAAAATGGATCTTTAAAGTACTCAAAGACTACAGAATAGGCTGCAGATATTTGGGGATTGTGGAATGTGAAGTTACACAGTGTTTTTAACTCTTGGGATATTTTGTGTTTTTTTTCTTAAAGCCCTAGCTCCTGAATTTATTTGATTATGTGAGAAAGTCAGCTTTCACACTTGAGAGTTAGCAACTTACTCTCTCTAATGGTTATGGAGAAAAGCTTGGGAGGAGGGGGGATGGAATCCACATGCAAACTAAAGGCTCAGAATCCAGAAGATAAGTTTTTAGTTCACTTTATTTTGTTTTAATCCCAATTTCTAAGCCTCTCTCATGATACTGCATGGGTGGCGTTGGCAATACTGCAATAACAAAATTATAGTTGTGAATATTTGTGGAGATTTACACAAATTTTTGTGGACACTGGTCTGTTTCGGTGCCTAACTGTATTTTTATTCAAATATTTAAAACAGAAGTATTTTTAAAAACAGAAACATTCGCTACAGCAGTTGCAAACCAAACACTGAATCATTGTAATAGTGTATGAAAGTGAATTTGAGTGGAATAAGTGAAATTGACCAATATTGTCATTGGCCAAGCTCAGAGAAATAAAAAGTCAGTTGTAATTTTATTAATAAATATTATTTGTGACACAGCTAAGAAATGTTTTAATCTTACAATTTTCTTAAAAATCAGCTTTTTCAGACTTCAGGATAAGTGTGTTTCAAGTTTTGGTGGATAGTTCAGGTCACCTCCTATTTTATCTATGCCAGTTACTCTTCCTGGGAGTTTATTAGTTATACATTTGTTTTGATCTCCTGTTTGCACATACCCTATTCTTCATTTTTGGTGTTTTTCACTATATGCTATTGGCAACAGTTGGCCTTTACAAATCTATTATTCTTTGTAAATATTCACCATAATTTCCAGAAACCAGCTATCCAGGTCAATTTACCTTTTTGAATAGATGAACAATAAAGGATAAAAAAATAACTTCCCCACACTTACTTGCTATTGAACTATTGATTAGGTCTCAGTTGGAACAGATGAATAAAACATCAAGGAATAAGATAACAGTAAAATACAATATTGAACCATCAGTACATTTAGAAGTGCACCAATACACCTATCTAAGGATAAATCAGTGAGAATTAGCTGCAGTTTCTAAATGGCTTTAGCAATCCAGACACAAAAAATGCATTTTTATGGGGTACCCAGATAACTCCAATATCTTCAGTGAACATAGAATCATAGGGTTAGAAGAGACCGCAAGGGTCATCTAGACTAACCCCCTGCCAAGATGCGGGATTTGTTGGGTCTAAATCAACCAAGACAGATGGCTATCCAGCCTCCTTTTGAAAACCTCCAATGAAGGACCTTTTATGACTATCCCTCCTCCCCCGTCAGTCTGTTCTATTGTCCTACTGTTCTTACAGTTAGGAAGTTTTTCCTGAGATTTAATCTAAATCTGCTATCTTGTAATTTGAACCCATTGCCTCTTGTCCTGCCCTCTGTGGCAAGGGAGAACAACTTTTCTCTATCTTTTTTATGGCAGTATTTGAAGACTGCCATCATGTCCCTCCTTAATCTCCTTTTTTCCAAATTAAACATACCCAGTTCCTATAGCCTTTGCTCATATGGTTTGTATTCCATCCCTTTGATCATCTTTGTCATTTGCTTCTGGATCCTTTCCAGTTTCTTTGCATCCTTTCTATATATTGGTGACCAAAATTGGACACAGTACTCCAGCTGAGGCCTAACCAGTGCCAAGAAGAGTGGTACATGCTAGGTCTCTGTTAATGAACCTAAAATTGCATTTGCTTTTTTTTTGGCAACAGCATCACATTGTTGCAAAAATACCCTAATTTACAGTAGTGTAACTGAGATCAACGTCTCATCTCTTGCATATGTTACCTCTGACATCAGCAGCAAGTGGCACTGGTCTAAAATGAAGGAAATTAGTTTCATAACTGAAAGCTTTTCCTCACTTGTTTTGGATAAATTTTAGAGTTAAAAGCATATTTCCACAATGTACCAAACTGATCCCTGAAGTCAATTGAGTTACACCAGGGATGAATTTGGCCATCCAAGTAAAAGTAATACCTAAACATTGCATAAACAAAAACCAAAAAGAGTGGGCTACAGCCAGCATGTGCTATACTTTGGGCATTAAAGGTGTAATCAATATAGCCTCCAGTAATGTGGCATGGCATTCAGCAGCTTGTGGTGCAGGATTAAGGAAACATTTGTCAATAGCAAGTTTGAATCCAGAGCTGTATTCTGGAGAAAGAGAATCACTCTCGTGGTGCCTGTTATAAGGTGATTCTATCAGTTGTAGAAGAAATAATTGTATTGATTATTAATACAGGGGGCCCCTGGTATACAGCGGGGTTGTGTCCTTGAAAAGGGCGATGGATACTGAAAGGACGGATACCGGGGAATTTTTCCCCCATAAGAAATAATGCCCTGCCCTGCCTCTTCCTGCCCCCCCTCCACCCCGGCCCCACCTCTTCCCACCCAGTTCCGTCCCCTCTTCCGAGTACGCCCCATCTCCGCTCCTCCCCTTCCCTCCCTCCCAGCGCCTCCTGAACGTCGAGGGGAAGCACCCTAAGACAAATGATGCAAAAGGTGAAGCGACGGATATGTGGATCGGGACCGACGTGAATTGGAACACGTTCCCCTATTGATGAGCAACGGATATGTGAAACAACGGATAAGGGGGAGATGTATACTGGGGACCTCCTGTATACAACAACCCCCATAGCCTGTCATATAGAGATATAGATGAGAAGTATTGATTAATGCTGCAATGCAAATAGCAGGCTCAAATCTTGTATGATAAGGTTGCTTAGAATAACTAAGGTGTAGCTTTACATGAATAGCTTGATAAATGAACTAACAGGCAAGTGACAGTGTCATGACTGAGTACAGTGGGAAGCGAAAACCTCAAAACAAAAGTTATTGATATTTTAGGATAAGTTTAAGGAACAAAAACTGAAACTTTTATGTATTAACCACAGAAATATCATGGTAATTAATTGACAAATAGTAATGAGTTTGATGTAAATACTTAATTAACCTATAAGAATTGGGGGACCTCAACAGAACTGGAGAGTGGAAGTTAAGATAAGGAAAAGGGTCTGAAAGATAAGGGGCATAAGATACCATGGGTGTCAGCATAACATATTATAGAGATGCTACCCTGCCTGGGGGAAACCAGGATGACAACCACTGATGATGGCAATGATGAGGATAATGACCGACACTTTGGGTTTTCCAGCAAGGGATAATGTGAATAATGCAAGGACAATTCTGTATAATCTCTCCGTCATTTTAGCTATAGTGCAGCATGTGAAATACTGTTTTGCTTGTTAAATAAAATTTCTAGAAGTAAAGATGTTATATTGCTTCTTGTGTGCTCCTTGGGGTACTCATTCTCATTACAATCTTACTATAGTAGCTGACTTGGGTAAGTGACCCCCCTCAGACCACTGCATGCTAAACTAAAGTGAAATTCCAAATGTTAGATGACGCTACACTCCCTAGACTAAAAGGGTGGATCTGGGTCCTTTTTCTATTGTTGTCAGTCACACTCAGCTATCCCAGGATTAAGAGCCTAGCTATAGTAGGTCAGTGACATTTAGCATTCTAAATATAAGGTCATACTCGGATATAGATTTTGATGCAGAATTCCCAATCGGTTCCAATAGGAAGCCCATAATAAGGATAATATTTAACAATTTACATAGTTTAACAAAATGGTGGATAACCTTTCTTCCAGGTGCTCAACCACCTCTGATACATAATTGCATGTTAAGGCAGGGTGGTTTGGTGGATAGGACACTAGACTAGGTGTCAGAAGACCCGGTGTAAAGTCCTGGTACCATTGAAATCAATGGCAAAACTCCTATTGAATTCACTTATGCCTGTATTCACTCCTGGTTTCTATTGCCAGTCTCACTGACCCACTAAGTGACCTTGAGCAAATCACTTTACCCCTCTGGCCCTCTGTTTCCCCTCCTACCCTTTGTCTGTCTTGCCCACATAGCATGTAAGCTCCTCAGATCAGGGATGTGTTTGTACAACAGCTAATACAATAGGGCCCCAGTCTCAGTTGGAGCCCATTGGCATTACAGTAATACAAAAAGTAATAACCATTGTATTGAAAACAGGACAGTGACTGTCAGCTAGTGTCAGATTTCAAAGTAATTCTGTTTTCACAGAACTGGGATGTTGAAGGTAGATGCTGATGAAACATTACTGTTACCTTTTCTCATCTGCTTTGATTTGCTTCCCTTTTAGTTTTTGTGAAGGAATTAATTACAAAAGCAAATAACTCTGCTTTAATAAAGTTTTCAGTAAGGCTGAAAGCATGTTTCAGTGGAGTGCAACACACCCAAAACCAGTATTATGTATATTTTTTAAAACAGAAGTTTTGCATCCTTTCAACAACAAAAACACCAACACTACCACAAAAACAAAAACAAAAAAGTGTGATGCTTAGAAAAATCTGAAAGGGAAGCATTAAGAGATCCAGTCAGTTCCCTACAATCATAGTGTCCTTCATGGATCATTATCACACACAGTATTGAATGTTGCTAAATAAAGTCTGCAAATATACATATATGAACTTAAAATAAACAATTTTTTAAGATATTGGAAAGCCTAGTCTTTAAATCCCAAATTTTCAACTTTAGATAATGAATATTGTTCAACAGTGGACTTCTGTCAACTATGGTCTCAATGTAGAAATATTTTATTCAACATGTCAATAGAAAAATTAATAACATTTTGCGCAGTGGTTCTCAACCTTTCCATAAGAACATAAGAATGGCCATACTGGGTCAGACCAAAGGTCCATCCACCCCAGTATCCTGACTACCGACAGTGACCAATGCCAGGTGTCCCAGAGGGAGTGAACCTAACAGGTAATGATCAAGTGATCTCTCTCCTGCCATCCATCTCCACCCTCTAACAGAGGCTAGGGACACCATTCCTTACCCATCCTGGCTAATAGCCATTAATGGACTTAACCTCCATGAATGTATCAAGTTCTCTTTTAAACCCTATTATAGTCCTAGCCCTCACAACATCCTCAGGCAAGGAGTTCCACAGGTTGACTGTGCACTGTGTGAAGAAGAACTTCCTTTTATTTGTTTTAAACCTGCTGCCCATTAATTTCATTTGGTGGCCCCTAGTTCTTATATTATGGGAACAAGTAAATAACTTTTCCTTATTCACTTTCTCCACACCACTCATGATTTTATATACCTCTATCATATCCCCCCTTAGTCTCCTCTTTTCCAAGCTGAAAAGTCCTAACCTCTTTAATCTCTCCTCATATGGGACCCGTTCCAACCCCCTAATCATTTTAGTTGCCCTTCTCTGAACCTTTCCTAGTGCCAGTATATCTTTTTTGAGATGAGGAGACCACATCTGTACGCAGTATTCAAGATGTGGGCGTACCATGGATTTACATAAGGGCAATAAGATATTCTCCATCTTATTCTCTATCCCTTTTTTAATGATTCCTAACATCCTGTTTGCTTTTTTGACTGCCGCTGCACACTGTGTGGACGTCTTCAGAGAACTATCCACGATGACTCCAAGATCTCTTTCCTGATTTGTTGTAGCTAAATTAGCCCCCATCATATTGTATGTATAGTTGGGGCTATTTTTTCCAATGTGCATTACTTTACATTTATCCACATTAAATTTCATTTGCCATTTTGTTGCCCAATCACTTAGTTTTGTGAGATCTTTTTGAAGTTCTTCACAGTCTTCTTTGGTCTTAACTATCTTGAGCAGCTTAGTATCATCTGCAAACTTTGCCACCTCACTGTTTACCCTTTCTCCAGATCATGTATGAATAAGTTGAATAGGATTGGTTGAGAAACATTAGCTAGATGAGTGGAGTACCCCCTGGAAGACCCTGGTTGAGAACAAATGATCTAGAGGATTCCATCTAGGGATCTCAAAGCACACCTCTTTGCAAACATTTAATGAATTAAGTCTCAATATCTCCAGAATGTACAAATTAGTATTATACTCATTTTATAGAAGGGGAAACTAAGTGACAGAGCAGTTAATTGACTTGTCCAAGTCACACAGGAAGTCTGTGACAAAGTCAGGAATAGCACAGTCTTGTTTCTTGCCAAGAGACTTATTTCTAGTAGTATTTTCAAAACTTTCCATATCGTTCTTGCCTATCGTTCTGACTCATTCTTCTTTCTTTTCTCAATGTCATTTCATTTATCCTGGAATATACTTGGCAAGTTATCCATTCTGTGATGCAACCATCACACAAGGGATTCTTTTGCCACCTTGCTGGAGTTCTAAGAATTGGTTCTCTTTGATCTTGCTGTTTAATTAATGCTCATCTGTGCACTGAAGTGGGGGGTTAACTACAATTTGAGTTTGTGTTTCAATGGCTTCACAAAGTCAGTGCATGCTGACCTAGTTGTATTTTTGATCTATAGCCATTTACATTCACCATCTCAGAGTATTCTAGGCAGCATTTCCCTGCTCCAATTTACCTCACAGACCATATCTTCTTGTTTGTTTCCTTCTCCCTTCACTCATCTAGCATCTGCTTCCTCTGGACTGCTTTCCGCAGTCACTGGAATCTTCTCCTCTACAACCTTTGCCATCTGGAATACTCTTCTATCTCCCTTCAAATCCATATTGAAAGTATTTGTCTTTACCTCTACATTTTCACCCACCCACCCACAGATACTAGTCAGTTATTTCCACTATTGAATGGCTTTATAAAGAAATTTTTCTGTAATTTATAGCACATTGCTTTCTGATGGCTTAATTTTTAATGTTATAAAGCATTTTGGGTTGCAATTGATAGGACATAGTGATGCTTAGATATCATGGAGGGATGCACTAGAAATGCAGAGCTAGGTAGGAAATAAAGTTGTATCGTCATTTGGATTATTCATTATCTAGCATTGCATTATGAAGTGATATAGGATGCAAAGGCATGAAGTGTACTAGAGGTTGTGGGCCAAATTGTGTCCTCAGTTCAAGGGGATTATATCAGTGCAAGTCCAGGGCACTGCCTCACTGTAACACCAAATGACTTGCTTTCTGATACGAGTTTCACTTGCTACAGTGCTGCATTGGATTTTATATTGTCTATGAATATTTGTTTTAAAGTCTATGAACCCTGTTTTCAGCCAAAACAAATAGAGATATACCTTAGCATGTTAATGAATACTTCAAACCCTAACAAAAACTGCTCCATGAAGGATGTGAGTTTAAATTCACAAGGACTTTATATCCAACTTATCCCCCAGATAGGCTCAAAGAGTTCTTTTGAAATGGACCAATGATTCTGGAGATTACCCCTATGCACCAATGCAAACTAGAAGGAAATTACAAGTTTTTGCATGTGAATAAAGGAATAATGTGCTTTATCAAATGTATTGGAACTTTGAAATGTAGTTGTACTTGTTGATGGATGCCTGGACTAAAGGATGAGACAATATACATCACGTGAAGTAAGTTTTTTAATACCCAAACTCTCAAAGCTGCACAGGACTGTAAGAAAAGTGAGGAAGAATGGAACTTAACACACTGTGGCTGGAAAACACAGGACCTGCTTCGTTCAGGGAGACCAGAACACCTGGTTGCTCCAAGAAGAGCAACAGTTCAGCTGGCCACACTTGCCACTGCAAGAAGCTCTTCAAGTGACATTTGTTTCTAGGAGACCATAGTATGTGAAACAAGAGATTTCCAGGTATCTAGAGTGTCTAGCTGACAGCCTGGCCAGCTGGCAAAGAGAGAAAAGTTGGTAACGTGTGAGGTCCATAGATAGCTTACTCAGAATTCTCTGTAACTAATGAAGCACAGGGACATACTAGCTATGCTCCCCACAGTGTTTAGGCCGGCTGTGCTCATGTTTTGTTTAACATATGTTTATGGTTTGTGATTTTCTTGATTTTTTTCCTTATGCCAAAGAAGCGTTATTTTAAATAACTAGAATTGGACGTGGCGACTGTTTGAGTTACCAGGCACCTTGGAGATTAGAAAGTTAACTTCTAACCTTAAGGCCTGGCTATATCAAGTGTAACTGAGTAGAAACTGGCCTTTTTAAAGCTTAGCTTGTAGGGTCGTTATGGCAAGGAGTGAGTCTAACAATAGGTTTTTAAAGCACCCTGTTCATTTGGAAAATGGCTGCCTAGGAAGGAGTACTGCGGAAAGGGATCTGGGGGTCATAGTTGACCACAAGCTCAATATGAATCAACAGTGTAACACTGTTGCAAAAAAAGCAAACGTCATTCTGGGATGTATTAGGAGGAGTGTTGTAAGCAAGACACGAGAAGTAATTCTTCCTCTCTACTTCGTGCTGATTAGGCCTCAACTGGAGTATTGTGTCCAGTTCTGGGTGCCACATTTCAGGAAAGATGTGGACAAATTGGAGAAAGTCCAGAGAAAAGCAACAAAATTATTAAAGGTCTAGAAAACATGACCTATGAGGGAAGATTGAAAAAAAAAAAAAGGGTTTATTTAGTATGGAAAAGAGGAGACTGAGATGGGACATAATAGTTTTCAAGTACATAAAAGATTGTTACAAGGAGGAGGGAGAAGAATTGTTCTTCTTAACCTCTGAGGATAGGACAAGAAGCAATGGGCTTAAAATTGCAGCAAGGGAGGTTTAGGTTGGACATTAGGAAAAACTTCCTAACTGTCAGAGTGGTTAAGCACTGGAATAAATTGCCTAGGAAGGTTGTGGAATCTCCATCATTGGAGACTTTTAAGAGCAGGTTAGACAAACACCTGTCAGGAATGGTTAATACTTAGTGCCATGAGTGCAGGAGACTGGACTAGATGACTTCTCAAGGTCCCTTACAGTCCTATGATTCTATGATTTACTTCACCACAAAGTTCACTTGTATTTATAGCAAATAAATAGTAGTAGTGTTTTATTAATGAGGAAGTTGAATGAAAGATACATAAGCCCACCTGAAAACAGGATCTTGTGACATTTAATAATGTTTCATCCTCCCCTTCCTTACTATTTGTTTTTGAAGTACCACAATAAGCTAGTGACCGAGCCTCATTTGGATACGAAGAACGAAAATTCTCTCCACTTCTATTGATCCCTTCACAAAGTATCTGTCAGGCACCCCGGTACCCATCCTAATCAGCTCTTCCTCCTGGCTCATTTAGTGTGAAATAAGACTTGAACCTGCCTCTCCTTCTCCCAAGAGAGATGGAGGCAATAAACACTGTATTGTTTGATTTTGACAGAGCATCTGTTTTATGTATCAATGGAGACAAGTCAATTTAATACTGTCTGAGGGTTTACTTCAGTCACACAATTTATCCTGAAGTGTTGTCACTCTTCTTAGAAGACTGCTGCAGAAAATAAAAATGATGAGAAGCACTAGCACCTGTTCAGGCAGAGCCCCTGCCCACTTAACCACTGCTCCCATTGCAAGTGGCTTGGAGTGGAGCTGGGAGAAAGTTTTCTGATGGAACAGGTTTTCCCATCGGGAAATGCTGGCTCCACAACATCAAAATGCTTTGCAGAGACAACTTGTGACATTTTCTAAGGACACTTATCAAAAGACATCATTTCTATAAGATCAGAATGTTTTGTTTCAATAGTGTATGCAATGTAGTAGCTGCGCTGGTCCCAGGATATTCAAGAGATTGGGTGAGATAATGTCTTTTATTGGACCAAGTTCTGTTGGTGATGGAGAGAGACAAGCTTTTGAGCTTACACAGCTAATCTCAAAAGCTTGTCTCTCTCTCCCCCAAACAGAAATTGGTACATTAAGAGACATTACCTCACCCACCCTGTCTCTTCTTTCAATAATGTCACTTCAGCGGCTGCACCAAATGAAAAACCTTCCACCTACAATTCAGACTGCTATTACCAGATGTAGTGTAACACCACTGAGCATTTGCAAAAGAAAGGCCTGATGCAAGAACGGATATGTTTAGAACAAATATCTACAGCCCACCAAAGAAGCGGTAATCAAAATGTCTTGCAGTACTAAGTCAAACACCTTACAGAAGTCTAAGTATATTAGATCAGCACTATTATCCTTATCAAGGAAATTTTTCATCTTAATACATTAAAGGGTAGAAGGGACCATTGAGTTTGTCTTCCTGCAGAACACAGGCCACAAAACCTCACTAACTCCAGCATCAATCCCATCTTCTGGTTGAGCTAGAGCAGCCCTTAAATTTTCTCCCTCCCCAGAGCAGCAGGATAACTAAGGGGGAGATTGGCCAAGTCACAATCTCCCTTCCAGGCTGCACCAGGAGTCTCTACAAGACTAAAATTACATGGCACTGTAGTACAATGCCCTCATTTTCCATCACAGAATAAACTAGAGTCTTGGATTTCTCCCAGAAGTTCCCAACTACTTCAGTTTCAAAAAACATATTAAAACAAAGATAACGCATTTTGCATACAGCTCAAACAACTGTCCTAGGTAGGTCAAGAGAGCTAGCATTTTATGGTCTAAGCATAGTTAGCACGATTCTCTACTGTGTTTGAACTCCACTCAGGTGCAGCAGACACTGTCAGGAAGCAAGTTGCTGCTCCCTGATTCTCAGCTGCCTGGCCCTAGTACAATTTAAAGTTGTGGAACGGGCGGGGAGTTTAATTTATACCTGTGATGTAAGGAACCTGAGGGACCATAAATTATGCCAGTGAAAAATTGGACATAGTGGGATCTTGCTCTGTCATGCCCTTTCCTTCCCATGGTGCCTGGAGGGGAGGTTCTAGCAAGGAGGCAACAGAGTAACCTCTTCCATCTTTAAACTGGCAGACACTCCCCCTACACAGGGGAAGTTGTCCACCGCAGATCTGCTGCCACTTTTAATTCTCTTTGCGCCACATATGCAGGAACACAGGTTTCATATTAAGGTAGGCTAGGAATGCACTATTCATTATTTATTCTTAAAATGTATCTTCTTTATAAAGAACATATTGGATAGAACATAGCCTATAGAAATCCTGGAAAATTAGGAGCTAACTTTTACCTATTCATCTAGTTATTGCTCATTCTAAAATCTTCTCATTTTCCTTTTATCTCATATGGGTATAGATCATGATCTTCAGCTTCAAATGTATATTTACAATATTTTTTGATGTTTAGAGAATACAATAAAGTTTTTACCCTACAATAGAAGTTACCTTTTTGAGAGGGAAGGGAGTTCATTGGATTTGACTATATAAAATTAGATCAAAGACAAAAATAGCAGTTAGAATCCACAAAAGTTAACTGTTTCTTATAGTTACTAGGTTAAAAAGACATTTAAGGAAGTGGCTGTGAATTGATCATGCTCACCATTTTTAAACAAAAAGTCTTTCAGATGCACTAAAGCAGTGGTCCCCAACCTTTTTCATCTGGCGGGCGCCAGACGATGAGCCACGGAGGACCATGGCAGCGGACAAGCATCCGCCAAAATGCCGCTGACAAGTGGCAACGTCAATAGGTGTCGCTGCCGAAATGCCGCCGACAAGCAGCAGCATCCAGACGCGTCGCCGCCGAAAATCGGCGGCATTTCGGCGGCGACACCTCTGGATGACGCTGCTTCTCGGCAGCATTTCGGCGGATGCTCATCCGCCGGCCAGTACGCAGGTGCACTTAGACGCCCCGGCGGGCGCCATGGCACCTGCAGGCACCGCGTTGGGGACCCACGCCCTAAAGGGAATAGTGCAAGTGTAGTTTGATTGGTCTTATTGTAGCATTAATAAATGCACGACACTGGAAAAGTGGTAGTTTAGGAAATGATAAGTGGAGACTGCCAACAATGTTATTTTGCATGATTGCACTGTAATTATTTTATGTCATTGAATCAAGCTGTGCATGATTAAAGGCTATTTTAATTCTAATGACAAATAATGCATTTTTGTATTGCTAAAACACTGTACAAGACTACCATCATTGGGTCTGGTTACAATTGACCATAAATCTTCATTAACAGTAATTATGGAGAAGTGAAAGCTGCTCCATGGTTAAAGCTGAAGTTCGTGTCCCATTATAAGCTATTTATGTTTTTAAAAACCTACCTTCCCCCTTAAAAAATAAATCAGTTTCCCTAAAATTTCCATGCAACTTTTCATTACAAGGTACAATTTTTCTTGGAAGTCTAGTAAAATTCAGAAAAGTTATGGTATTTCCAAAATTTCCCTCTCATTTACTATTCAAACATTTTCTTAACTCTGGTTTTGGCTCTCAGTGCCAGTATATGCAAAATGATTTGGTCTGCAAATTCTGAATTCATTTTTTTGGCCCTACTGAGTTACCTTTTGGCAATTATTGGCAGGGAGGGGGGGAAATAGTGGGAGCCTAAAATAACGGTTTATGAATTTGTAAATTACTTAGAGAGCAATGTTTATAATAGTATTAAGAGGCATAAGAAACAAGGTGCTAAGTTTTAACTGTGTGGATAATTAACCACTGGAAAAAACTTAGCTAAGGATGTGGTGAATTCTTCAGCACTGGAGGTCTTTAAATGAAGATTAGATGCCTTCCTAAAAGACATGCTGTATCTCAAACAAACATTATAGGCTTAGTTCAACCAGGCCCTCTCAGAGGTCCAGAGAGGCCCGGGCCACTTTCAGCTTTTGAGGCCACTAGCCATAACAAAAAATGACGGACACATGAAAACAAAATAAGGCACCAAAAAAAAGAGAGACATAATTTGAATATATTTTTTTAAACAAATGCTTTTCTAGCCTTTTTCTGTGCAAATGCACTAATTATTGGGGGGGGGGGAAATCTAGCTTTCGTGCAATGTCACAGTTGCTATTAAGCATGGCGAGCCCATTCAAAAGCTTTCGCCCCATAGTTGAACAGTGATAGTTCTTTACCTGCTTCAACATGTTGAAGGTGCATTCACTTGACACCACTGATGCAGGCAAACTGACAAAAATACGCAATGCAATTGTGATATTAGGAAATACCCCAGAGAGTCCAAATTTGAGTATTTCTTGAAGCAATTCCTTTGGCTTGCAATCCAATTTAAAGTTCATGGAATAGATTTGTTTGAGGAAGATGACCTCATCAGTGAGATCTTTTGAGATTTCTTTGTTGTACTGTTGCTGAAATTGTTCAGCTGCAGAAAGTAGACCTTCATTACTCAGTCTGTTGAACTGCCAAAGAAACCCCAAAAGGGTACAAATTAGTCACAGTGACTCAAATCGACATGTAAGACCTGACTGAATAGAGTTAATGATGACAAGGAAAACATTGACTCTATAATGCTGCTCAGCATCGGATTCAGGAGGTAAGTTGCGTTTGGTGGAGAACTCAGATGAAATGCCAATATTCTGTGCAACTAATTTGGACACAGTCAGGATCGCATCCCATTGTTCACAAATCTGTTGAAGGTCATTGATAAGACTTTCAATGTTATCCCTCTCAACATCAAGTGTAGCATTGTGTGCTTCAATTACCAGCTTAGTTTGGTGGATCATTGTAAGTAGCTTCATCCACAGAGATGACATCAGAATGCATTCAAATTTGGACATGTGCTTCTGAACAGACTGAAGTTCAGTTTGAGCCTGTGCAGTGAGATTGAGAGATTCAAGCTCATTTAAAGACTTTCTCATTGAATTCAAATGCTGCGCAACTGGTTGAACACCATTAATCCATGCAGACCATCTAGTTTTGGACATCCCATGCAGTGAAACAGGAAGAAATTGCTTCAGAATTTCCCACCTTTGTGGACTGCTACTGAAGAGATCGTACATTTGCTGAACAGTTCCAAAGTAAGTAATTGCCTCCTTGCATGATTCAGCACAGTCAACACCTACAAGGTTTAGTGTGTGGTTTCCACAGCTGCAGAAAATACAGTCTGAATTATGCTCAAGCAGAACTGCTTGTATACCTTTGTACTTCCCAGCCATATTAGCTCCATTGTCATAGGCTTGACCAATGCAGACTTGAAAATCTAACGTAAAACCTTCTAGAATTCCTAGTACTTTGAGCAGCAATTTCTCTTCCAGTTTTTCTCATGAAATTATCAAACAAAATAAATCTGTCTACAGTCTTAACATATTGAATAACCATAGTAGTCTGTTCCTTGTGAGAACAATCTGGAGTGGCATCAACAATGACTGATTGAAAAATACCTGGCATTTCAAATCTCATCAAGAATTGTTGTTTGTACGAATGACCCACATAGCTCAAACTCGTTTTGTATGCGTGTGGAGAGATAATGGACTTGCATGCGCTTTTGACTCTCTTGCGATTCTTGAACACGTTTAACATGCTCTGATAAAAGTGGGTCATATTTGCTGAGGAGCTCAACTATGCCTAGAAAGTTTCCATTTGCACGATCGCCAATACGTTGACTGGAACCAAAGAAAGTCAATCCCGCTCAGAAAGAAAAAGGATGACATTCCAGATGCTCTCAAGAAGTTTTTTCCAGTTATTAGTTTCTGTAGAGAGTTCAGTCAAGAATAAATTCTCAACTGAACTTTCAGCTGATGCTGCCCTACTGGCTGATTTCCATGCAACATAGTTTTCTTTGTGTGATGTTGAACTCTCGTGTGATGGTATTGGGTCTTTCAACTTCCTCCAACCTCTGTTGATGCTCCATCCTGATTGCTCAGAGAGAACTGATGCATTTGCAGCACTTTTCTTCAAAATGTGGCACGGTGCACAGTACAGAGATTATTTTTCCGTACTCCAGCATAAACAGTCTTTTCTGCAGTTCTCACCATTTGGAAGAGTTTTTGTCAGCAGACACGTAGGGAAAGCATGATTATCAGTATCTCGTGGAATGTTACTTGGAATTTCAAAACAGCTAATTTGAAGAAAAGATTGCATTTGTGCAGCATTGCTCTTGTCAATAATTCCAATGTCAGTCACAATCAAACCTCTAGTACTCATGAATTGCTGTTGCTGCATAAGATCTACATCTTCCTGTTGCTGTTGAGTTTCTTGATCATACACAGGATCTTCTGCTGCATCTGTTACTGTTGGCACATCTCCTTCTTTACTACTGTCCTCATGTTCAGGTATTGGCACTGAAATATCACCTATTGCAGTTGCGGAGTTTTTATTATCTGTAGTATTGTTTGTTGGGTAAGGTGTGTTTTCCAGTGGTTTGAGAAATGAAGTTATTGGCTTTGAGTTCTTAGCTGCTGCTTCACTCAGTTGTTTTCACTGTCTCTTGCTTGCACCACTTTCAAATCTCCCCTTCATAGTGATCTATCTGGTCAATATGTAGCCTATCCACACTTGAAATATTCTGCTGTTAATAAGTAGCTTATCTACACTTGAAATCTTCTACTGTAAACATGTACACATATGGCGAATGGTACACAAATGCTGAAAAGACTTAAAACGAAGGAATACTAATTAAGAACACAAAATGAAACAGTCAGACAGGTTATTATCCTTATCACTGAATCAAAACTCAAGCACACAAGATATAATATAACAGGCTGACCTGAAGACAAAGGGATGACATATATATAGTAAATACAGACAGAGGGATAATGTCCAAAAATTTCAAATGTGTGTCCTCACGAAACTCACTGTACAAGATTGTCCTCACAAATTTTCACCTTGAATCTGGGCCTATAGACTATGAAAGCCTATAATGATGGCCAAGCTACCAAGCTAGGGCTCAATCAACCAACCAGTCACCTCTTTTAGCTACCATATGAAGATAATGATGAGGAATTCTCACACATAAATAATTCCTTAGTCAACTAGACGTAAAACTATAAAGACACTAAAATGTAACAATTCTCTAACCTTTCAATATGCACTTGATCCAGCACCAGCCACTAGTAATGGTTTGTTTATATAATCAGCTGATCTGAAAGGACACATTCATCACAGTCTAATCTTGCGCCATCAGAACCAATATTTTTATTAATATTTATGAACATTTTTAACTCTTTAATATGACAAAATCTATATCAGTTAAGAAAAAAATTATGTCTTTTACCAAATCACATCTCTTATTTGCTTAAATTTGCAGCTCTAAGTTGAGAGAATGTGTCACATTTTGGTCCGATAGGGATGTGCATAAAAAGAAGTTGCAAAACTTGTCAAATGCCAAAAAATTAACAAGTGTATAAATTTGAGGCCCCCTTTGAGCTTGATGCCCAGGCCAAATGGCCTCCTGACCCCCCCCCCCTCCCCAATTGGCCCTGAGTACAACAATCACTTGGTCAAATTCTATGTCTGTGTTATGTACAAAAAGTCAGACTAGATTATCAGAATGGTTTCTTCTGCCCTTAATGTCTATGAATCTGTAACTATAAACATCCATTGATATAGACTGACCTTCTGCTGACTCCAAGCGCTGCTGCAGCAAACAAAGGATGGAGACGATAAGGATTACAAGAGAGGCAGGCTAGGTGGGAAGGATATGCAGTGGGGCAGGAGTCTGGGTGGGTAGTGTCAGTGATATAAGCCAACTGTGTGTGACCAAGGATTCTGTGGGGGAACTGACTGGATCATCTCTGTTTGTGTCCAACATTTGCATTTTTGAAGGGGTAAAATTTTAGTTAAGAAAGTGTAATTTGGGGGGTGTCTCTGATCTCCACTGAAATGCACTTTCAACCTTTTCTTTTTACTCTATTTGTTTCACTTAGGCTGGGCAGCATTTGTGGCTTGCTGGCTCTCTTTTTAATCTATCTATTCATACACCTCAGTGATATGATGTGCTATCCACAAAGATATCCTGTGTCTCATTTACAGCGCTGCATACTTCAGACAGAATTTAAGCAAACAGGTATTTATACAAAAATCAGATACCTGAACATGTGTTTTCAATCACTGTGCCAAACTGAAAGATAATATGTCAGGATCTGTAAGTTCACATCAGTGGTGTGTGAAAGCAAGTAAGTGGAGGTATTGGTTCACCCATAATTGGGCTGTGACAATATCTGTGGGGTGTGGGAATGGGTAATGAGTAAAGGAGCCATAGCTTAGTTGTAAACTGTGTTCAGAACCTCGATAAAGACTTGGGGACAAATTACACATTAGAAAGTGGATTGTAAGGTAGGATACTCACCACTCATAGTGCCCCCTTGTGTCAGAGTGTGATGCTGCAAGGGGACCTTGTCTCTGGTGCCTCTGTCTGGCTATTTGCCTCCCACTAGGTCTTCCCTGGCTCAGACCTCTGGCCAAGTCACATAAAGTTGAGTCACCTTCCAGGGTAACAAAATGTCCAAATGAAAAGCCAGACTAAACATCCAAATAATAATTATAATTCTTCTACCCCTTCAGGCCCCACTGCAGTGTTTTTGCTGGTCATCCCTCAGGCCTTCCCTCACAGGAACCTAATAATAATAATAAATGGAGATATCCCATCTCCTAGAACTGGAAGGGACCTTGAAAGGTCATTGAGTCCAGCCCCCTGCCTTCACTAGCAGGACCAAGTACTGATTTTTGCCCCAGATCCCTAAGTGGCCCCCTCAAGGATTGAACTCACAACCCTGGGTTTAGCAGGCCAATGCTCAAACCACTGAACTATCCCTCCCCCCCCCCCATCTACTCCTATAGTTAGACTTGCATGGCCCTTCCTCGGGGGCTGGTAGGGGAGTCTAGACACACGCTCTGCTCTGAGTTCTGGCCCAGGAACCCTGTATTAAGCAGCTAAATCTGCTTCTTCAGACATGCTGCTGTTTCTCTGGGCCACTTTCTACCAATAAACTCCCTTGTGCTGCTTCCCTACACTCTGTACATAATATAGCCTCCCTTTGGAGCTCAGGCCTCTGGATTCTTCCTCCTCTACTGAACTCATAAGTCTTCTATCCCTCTTGGGTGCCACAAAAGTGCTTTTCCTGACCCTACCTCAGGGCCTCTCCCACAGGAACCCAATTCTTCGTTTCTCCTTAGCAGGCTTTCACTGTCTCCCTTTCCCAGGGACTATGGCAGCTTCCCTTATGGATCTCTCTGCTCCTTGTTGGCCCTAGCTCAGGACTTCTCCCACAGGAGCCTAAGCAGTGTTGACACCTATGGGTTCTCCTACCAATCTCTTCCTTTAGACTCAATTCCCACCTCTATTTAAGTAGTCCTGATTCCCTGCAGCTGAGGTTACTAATTACACTGCTCTACAGCCAAAATGCTTCTGAAATAAATGTAGTCAAACTTTAGTAATTCTGGGTCACTGAGAACGAAAATGATGCTTAAAATTGTTGATTGGCTCTAGTTTTCAAGATATGCTATTGGGTCAGTATATACGACCCTTGACTTGGGAATGGCGGAGGATAAGTGAGTTATAAAGGGAAGGGATCTCAATTTAAACCAGAAATGACTAAAATACATCTTTGACTGGATCTATGAATAAATCTATGACTGGGTTTGGACAGTACTTGCTTTTTAGGCAAAACAATGAATGATGCAATCTGAAGCTGGTATTGCGTCATACATGATATGAATTGCATCATGTTATTCCTAGAAGTCATGGGTGATGCAATCATAACGAAGCTTACATCACTCTGCTGAACAAATTGCCCTATATCAGCTCTAGAAATCATACAGTGTCGTGCTCTCTTATTTGTCAGTGTTTGATTTTGCAAAGGGACACATTTCTGTTTAGCCAAAGTGAGCAGAGATGCCTCGTACTTGTGTGAACAGTGCAGATAACTTCTGCTATGTTTGTGGTGAAGTGACTTTTGCATCACAAAAGCGCAGTATAACCACCATGGTTAAGAAAGCCTATCACCTTTATTTTGGCTGCAAAATTGGAGATCAGGACAAGAGGTGGGCCCCACACATATGCTGCAACACTTCTGCAACAAATCTTCGCCAGTGGTTGAACAGGAAAAGGAAATCTATGCCTTTTGTAGTGCCAATGATTTGGAGAGAGACAACAGATCATACCAGCAATTGTTACTTCTGCATGGTGCCTCCAGTTGGGAAAGGTGTGTCAAAGAAGAAAAAGTGGACTGTGCATTATCCAAACATTCCATCAGCTATACGCCCAGTACCCCACGGAGAAGGACTGCCGGTTCCTGATGCACCAGAATCATTCTCACTTGAGTCAGACGAGGAAGAGGAAGAGGATGAAACTTCTGGTCCTGAATCATCAATGTCACAGGACCCACATTTTCTCCCATCCTCCTCCTCTGAACCACACCTCATAACACAAGGTGAACTGAATGACCTTGTCAGGGATTTGGAACTACCCAAGAATAAGGCAGAGCTGTTGGGCTCCAGACTACAGCAGTGGAATCTCCTGGCAGGTGATGTTAGGGTTTCCATGTTCCGTGACCGTCCAAAGGATCTTGTCCCATTCTTCTTCATGGAAGGTGATCTTGTAGCCTGCAACAACATCGATGGTGTGATGGCAGCCCTCAACATCGTTCACGATCCAGATGAGTGGAGACTGTTCATTGATTCATCGAAGACGAGTCTTAAAGCTGTTTTACTGCAGAATGGCAATGTTTTGCCATCAATTCCAGTTGGTCATGCAGTCCATATGAAGGAAACCTATGACAACATGAAACAACTTTTGAGGTGCATAAACTATGACCAACATCAGTGGCAGCTTTGTGGCGATTTGAAGGTTGTTGCTCTCTTGCTTGGTCTGCAGACTGGATACACAAAGTACTGCTGTTTTCTCTGCGAATGGGATAGTCGTGCAAGAGATTCCCACTACATCAAGAAAGATTGGCCACTCCGACAGTCATTGGAGCCTGGGAGGAAAAGTGTTCAGCATCCACCACTTGTTGAATCAAGGAAGATTTTGTTACCACCCTTACACATCAAGTTGGGTCTGATGAAGAACTTTGTCAAGGCCATTGACAAAACACAAGCAGCTTTCAAGTACCTCCGTGGAAAATTTTCCAAGGTTAAGTGAAGCTAAGATAAAGGAAGGTGTCTTTGTTGGTCCTCAGATTCGTGAACTTCTTCGAGATGATGCATTTGACCATGCACTGCGTGGCAAGGAAAAGACGGCATGGAAAGCCTTCCAGTTAGTGGCAATAAATTTTCTCGGAAACAACAAGGCAGACAACTACAGGTTGTTGGTGGAAAACCTCCTCAAGGCATCCAAAAGCCTTGGTTGCAACATGTCACTAAAGATACATTTTTTGCACTCTCATCTAGATTTTTTTCCACCGAACTGCGGAGCAGTGAGCGACGAGCACGGCGAGCGATTTCACCAGGACATTGCAACAATGGAGAAACGCTATCAGGGCAAATGGAGCCCATCAATGCTTGCAGACTATTGCTGGACAGTGACAAGAGATGCTCCATTTCATGAATACAAGAGTGTCGTGGAAAGAATCACCCACGCAGTGATTTTAGTTCACAGACTCAGAGCCTGAGGCCTTTATTGCAATACATACCAAACGCGTTTGGGGTGCAGTTCGAAAACTGACACCCCGAGCCCCACACACAGGCGGGTTTTTATTTCATTAAACCGCAAGCAAAGTACAAACAATATGTCATGAGTTAAGAAACTGGGGTTGGGGTCAGTCATGAGTTGAGGAACTGGGGCTGGGGTTAGTCATGAGCTGGTCATGAGTTAAGAAACTGGGGTTGGGGTCAGCCCCCCCCCCCCCCGCACCTCCCTCATTATTTTCCGAGAAGTGGTTGTTTATTTCGGTAAAGGGGCGCTTGGCGGTTTTCCACAGGGGTGGCGCTTGGCCCCAGTTTGGGTACATTTCTCAAGACACGGCACATGTTATTTTCCGGGGGTTTTCGGTGAGGGGTTAAGGGGGGTTTACCAGGGGATGCTTAAAGAAGAGCTATCATTGGTTAATTTTGCAGATAGCTGGAATTGGAAAATGTTGCAAATAGCTGCAGCAGCAAGGATGATTAACTCTCTGCAAAGACAATTTCTTAATGTAAGCGGATATTCTATTTTTCAAGCAGTTTCATAAACTTGCGGTTATTATATTACTAAAGCAGTTTCTTCAGCTTTTAGCATTATTCTGTATTTCTTTCTTCCCCCCCTCCCTTCCCCCCTTCCCCCCCCCCTCCTCTGTTCATTACTTTTGACCGAGTTTGGCAGAGAATTGTGTTGTTCAGTTTTGTTCAGGCTTTAGGCCTGCCCTACTCTGTGTAAAGGCCATCAGCATAACAGATCTTTGTTGGAGGGTTTATTTCGGGGCCCACAGATTTAAAGCTCTGGCTATCAAAAAGAAGGCCCCCCTGTTCTATTTCCCCACAAGAGACAAGCCAAGAAGCGCCGAGTAGACACTGAATAGGACTAAACTATGTACAGAATAGTTTTTTGCCTTTTGTTTCATAATAAATTTTATTTATATAACCCTTTTTCTGATTTTTAAAGTGTTACATAAACAGGACAGGTGAAATATTATCATGTAAAGCAACCATAAACACATGAAAAGACCTAGGTTTACAATTTATGATTAAAACTCTGCTATCTACACAATATACATAGACATAAAATGTAAAAACTTAAATATCTTAGAAACAGTAGCCAATCAGTTGTTTTAATTGTCATATTTGAATTCAGCACATCAAAATACATAATAAATAGCACATTTTATCTCTGAAGCAGACGACTTCTCAAAAATTGTAGACCAGTGTTATCATTAAGTTGCCATACCCTAGCTGCTAGGTTACAGACAAGGCTCAGCAGCCAGCCTGTGACATGTGTCTAAAAGTCTGGGAGAACCTCAGTGAAGATATTTTCATACTGAGGAACTTGAACCAAGTACATATTACTCCTGCATAGATACACTTGCTCCTAGTCCTGCACCAGCCCTGTTCTTGCTGCTGTCCTGCTCCAACCCCACCCTAGATGCCTGATTCTAGCTCTGAGCATTAGGCCTGACCATCTCCATCCCAGTTTCTCACAGAATTCAGTTTAGCAAACATTGAAATGCTTTGTGAAATCGCATTGGTTTTGCCAAAAAATCATTTTGGAGAAAAATCAGAAAAGAGTTCCAATAATGTTGAAACATCCCATTTTGACATTTTTGGAAACAAATGTTTTGAACTTTTGTTTTTAAATGACTTTGTTCCATTGTTTTACTTGGTATTATAAAATAAAAAACTTAAAATACAAGAAAAACACAATGTTTCTTAGGTGAAGATACATAATGAAGAAATATTTCCAAGCATCTAAGGCCCTGATCCTGCAAGCATCCCTGTGTTGGCACAGGACCTGAAAGGGCATAATACATGCAGAGTATTATGCCTTCAGAAAGTCGTCAGTAAAACCTAAAATGGAAAAGACTTGGAAGTGATCTATAAAATTCCAAAACAGACTAAAGCCAAAAATGTATTCCTGATTTCTCCATTGCAAATCAACCACCGACATCTGTAACTTTTCCTCTTCTTTTCTGCCGACAAACTAATTGGTTTTCCAAGATGGAATTCACAAACAGTGAATGTTTAGGAGCTAATGCATTCCGTGTAACCATAATACCTTTCAACTTCAATCAGTCCAGCCTGACACAAACAGTAATCTCCACCTCTACCTTTCTCATTTTGGAGGGTCCTTCTCAATTTAGATCCAGATTTTATCAGTCTTGACTGACTTCTAGCCCTCTCAAGGAACAGTTTAATCTTTTTCTTCCCTTAAAACTGTTCGTTCTCTGTCCCAGTTATACCTATGAGGTCTGCAAGGCTGATCAAGCTGATTGTAAAATTGTAACTAGAAGGATAATGCATCACTTGTTCTGAATAATTATGTATAAGCAGAAAAACAAACAGAATATAAAGCCCCAGTTAAATGGGTCATGATTTTATTTAAAAGTGAATGGGAACATAGGTATACATGTCACACAGACAACCATGTGCCAGCCTAGGCTTCTTGCAGGAGCAAAGCTCTTCTAGTCACCATGGTTATTGTATGCAGTGTAGCAGTGTTGGTGCCATGATATTAGAGAGATATTTACAGAAATATAACCATTGGCTGTAAATCATGTTTACAGCCAATGATGACAGTAGCTGGTTACAATGTAGACGTGGCCTAAATGTCTTTAGCCCGCACTGCCTTTGAGCCAAATCATGGGTTGCTCCTCTATAGAGGACAATGGAGCTCAGTAAGTTTGATCATTCCTTCAGGCGGGGCAAGGGTGCCTCTTCCCCAGCAGAACAGGCAGGGAAGGTTCAACCCAAAACTTGTATATCTGTTGAGAGTCTCCATGCCTCTGCATTGACTCCTGGCCTCCTTAGTAGCATGGTTCCTGCAGAAGTCATGCTCCTATGGACATCCTAGCTGACTGCTGCTCTTGGTCTTGCTGTAAGGTGAGAAACCCTGTGTGAAAGGTAGAACTTACCTCTTGGGGATAAAGGGAAATACTACATAAGGTTCTCTTAGCTCTGCCTTTTCCAGTCTCTGGTCTGCCTTCTCCAAGTCCATGAATTACCCATGGAGAGGTGAGGATCAAAGCTGGTGCAAAGCTGATACTTCTCCTTCCATGACCTCGTCCTACTAGGATCCCCTGTTTTTTTGGTCCCTTCCATTCATGGGAGCAGAGAGGAGCATTTGGCCCAATAAAACTACGGTATGTTTCAGATTTACTACTTTAGAACTTTTACAACATTACTGTGAAACTTCTTGAAGAGAAAAAGCCTCAATTCTGTTCTTTACTGAGTTTAAAACTTTCAGTAAAAATACTGGTGATCTTTGCACATTCTAAAGTGCCAGATGAATGTTAAACTCAATTATGGGATAAGTAACAAAATTAAGGGTGCTAGAAATAGAAAAGCCAGATATGCTTATCAGAAGAGTAATAAAGAAGGGGAGGGGGTGTGGATAGAAGAAAGACCTATACAGCAAACCATCTGGGGAAAAAAATGATCCAAAGCAAAATAATAATGTCTACCATTTACATATTTTCACTTAGGGCAAGAACAAAAAGCAGAGGAATGAATATGTTGGCAGAGTCAGACTTTTCAACAAAAAATCACTGCAGAAAACAAAACAAAAAAATAACCACACAGTTTAGTTACAAAAAAAACCACAAAAGGGAAAAGTTTCAAGTATGTAATGATAATGATTAAATTTAGACAAATTGTAGCATTCAGCAATGAGTGAATGGGCTGAAGATCAGGAGGGTCAGTTATGAGTTGTATAAAGATCTTACAGTTAGTGCAGATTATTTCTCATAGCTGTCATTGTCTGATTATCCTTTTCCTCACAGTCTCTGTTCTGCTTTAATTCTTCTCTTATTTCACTGGCAATTTGCAGCCTAGAAGCTTAGCCACCAATGCCAATATTATGTTGATCTGCCAGGAGAGTGGTTGGCCCTTCACAACCAGAAACTAAGGGCCAGATGCCAGTTACAGCAGGGTGGGGGCAGCTGCCAGTTACAACTCCCTGTTGCTCTCCCCTAGCCCCATCTTGGGGGCTGCTCTAACTTGAGCCAGCTGGCTATGACTTCCAAGGAACCATAGCCAACTGGGGATAGCTGGAGCACACAGTGGTCTGGCCATACCCCTCTGCCTGAGATGTCCCCCTGTGCTCGTGGTGACAAGGAGAAGGGTGTAGGAGCTAGCTATGCTGGCTCTATGCCCCCTTGAGAATCTCCCAAACTGGGGGAACCCCAAGCAGATGATTTGTAGGTGGTTTCCATTCCGTTTGGGCCACCTGACGAGCATAAAAGGAGAACAAGGCAGAGCATCTGCCCCTAAGATTCTCATTTGCATGATCTCCTCACTTCATTCATTCTGTTTTAGATTTTAAGGTCTGTTCATGACTCATCTTGAGATGGATGGATATTTATATACCTGCCACACACTCGTACTCAGGAGTACTATCAAAAAACCTGACTCACTATGAGTAAACTTGATGTTCATATGCACTACCTTTCACCAACTTAACACCATTTTGCTGGTACAAAATCAACTGTCATAGTGGTACTTTCATGAATTATGGGAAAAAACATAGTTTTGTGTCATGTAATGTACAGCGGTCCCTGCTGGACTGGATGGAACTAAAACTACTCAAAATTTGTAATCCTCTGAGATGGCCAGCACCTCCAACTGAAGTAAGTTGAAAGTTGAGAACATGCAGCATCTCACAAGAGGTACTAATTGTCAGTTTAAAATTGCACCCTAAGTCACCTTCTAGTGGCAGGCTTACAGAGTATATGAACTATCTTGAATGGAACATTCCTTTAACTGACGGAGGCCTGTGTTTCTGACCGAAAAGACTTCTAGTCTGCAAATCACATGTCCAGAGTTTAGATGACCGATTTTATTTCTAACCCACCGTATGTACAAGAACATGAATTCATTATAGTCCTTCCATTTTCCCTCTTCCCGCATCGGCATGCAAAGGAGAGAGCAAACTTCAAAACTTCTGGACAGTAAGAATAGTGGAGACCTATATTTAGCAAGACCTAAACTCTGGAGGTGTAGCTGATACAACAAATCTAGTCAAACCCCTTTACTCTCCCATTTGCAGTAATCATCTTTAAATAAACTGTATCACCAAGTAGCTGAAGAGTTTCTTGTTCTTTACAAAGTGGCTTTTTAGAACTGCTGGTTTTGGTGTAGAAATGCTGCAGAGATTGTTGGGAGTGGGTGGACACTTTCAGCAAGAAGGCCCTGTTGGAAACTGATTATATTTGTGATAATAAAAAAAAAGTGATTCCCCTAGAGATCTTTTGTAGGCGGAATTAATAATCATAAAGGCAGGAGGGTTTAATTATATGTACTAGTCTTCTGCTCTGTACAATGTAATCTTGACAGGCACCGCAGAATATCTGTAACGCTTTTCTTCTGCTTCTTGCAAGTTTGGTGTACGTATATTGTCTATTAGCAGCACAAAGAGCCCAGAAGCAATGGTAAGGGATGTGGAGGAAGAAAGGGGGAGTTGCTGAAGTATTCCTCTTTTTGTTCTTTTGAGATTAGTACTAGTAGTGTCATTGTCTACTCAGTGTGTTACTGCTTTTAAGAATACTATTAAAGCTAAAAATCATCACTGATTTTAGAGATTAAGAAGCTGTATCTGGCTTTCCTCCAAGGGAAATGGCTTATTATGGAACAGTCACTCTAGAGTTAAGATTGTATTTATAATAGAAATTCAGTTACACAATTTTTGCCCTGTCTCTGAGCTTCACAAAAAAATGTGATAGAAGCCTCAAAATTGGTAGGTTTGCTCTGGGGCTGAGAGAATTTTTCTTTGAACTTATACGTGATTTATAAAAGTGGTTCTTTAATGATGACACCCTAAAGATAGAAGTGTTCAACAGAGTTCAAAAATTCTTTTTATTGCCTTTTACAGCAAAAGAAAGATAGGAGAAGATAAACAACACTTAGTTCACTTACCTGAAATCTAGAGCCTAATACCAAGTGGAACTACACTATGGAATATTACCTTCTACAAACTAAGGACCTAATCCAAAACCAGCTGAAGTCAGAGTTCCCCATTGATTTCAATAGGCTCTGGATCAGGCCCTAAGATAGAAATCACCAGAGTCATTCTCAAAGACACTGCTCGAACAGACCAGGAGGGTGGGAATAGACTTCTAAATGATCCAGAGGAATTCTACAAATTCCTGGAGAGAGAAAGCAGCACATGATATGCAATATGAATTCTGGAGGACTATTGCATCACCAGTTTAAAAGACTTTGTTCACACAGATGATATCCACTATAGGCTAGAGATAAGGTGGTGCAGCTGCCTGCTTTGGTTTCAGAATAGTGCACACAGCTGGTCTCAGAAAGGACCAATTTTAAGAAGGATGGCATCCTTTAATGTGCCCTGTCCAAATTACATAGTGATTCACAGTGCCAACATTTACGTGGGTCTCATATGAAGCAGACAAACACATTCAGTGGAGGGCAGGGACACACGTGAGTCCAGTGGCCTGTGCTATACAGGACACCAGACTCCTTAGAACCTATGTGTGATTAGACCCTGCAGCCAACCCATGGCCAATAGTAGATATCCAATTATGTACAATCTAGACCCTTTGGATGGGATCCACAAAGGTACATATGCATTTAAGTCTGGAGTTTAGGTGCCTAAGTCTTGGGTTTAGGCTCCATTGCAATCCAGAAAATTCCCAATGAACACTATAAGTGCCTAAACTCATACTCTTTTAGGGAACAAATTCCCTAGGGGCCTATGTTCCCGCCTCCAAGCATATGTAATTTGTACCGGCTCCCCCCTCCCCCCCTTGTCAGCCCTGAATATAACTGGGAAAAGTCTCTCTGGTAGACAAGCCTGCTGGACTAGATCCTCAGCAGTGGCCAAGAAGCCCACAGGGCAGCTCAGGACAGGGGCTGAAAAGATGGCATAAACTTGGGCCAGCTGTGTGCCACGTTGATCTCCCATCACAAGTTAAAGCAGCTTTCAGGCCACTTTAAACAACACAGGCTGCTGGTGGCCCCAAAGGACCAATAGGGCAGCCGGAAGATAGCAGGGTGTAAGGTGTAAGCACTCTGCTAGACCTTTCCCTTCCCAGGCACTAGTGTCCCTTTGCGGGTTCCTCCTGCTAGCTGCCTGGTCCAATATCCAAATTCTGGAATCCTCAGTGAGTATTTTAAATAATAAACTTTATTAAAGAAATGAAAGTAAAACCATAAGCACCAGAGCTCTGTTGGTCGGGTAGAGTCGCAGTGGGGCAAACACACACACACTTCAGATTGCCTGCTTGCAGATTCCCAAAGAATTGGTAACAATGTACAATATCTGTATATTAACAATTGACCAATCAATACAGAGAAACAGGGTCAACAAATCAGAAACTGTTGCTAGGCAGAGTAGGACTAGTAACCTTCAGCTGGATCACAACCCCAACAGGACCTGCAGACCCCCACGCCTCTGGCCAGTTGTCTCTTCTGCACATGTGCAGATCGGCAAAGGTCACACAGCTGCACTCACTCTACTGGCCCTATGCTGTTAGCACAGCCTACATAGAGGAGCAACAGCTATGCCCCTGGCCATCCCCCGGCCTCTGCATCACCAGAGGAGCCCTCTACACTGGGGTGATCCCCCTGTGTCTAGCTATGGCAGCCTTAGGGCTAAAGCAATGTGGGGCATATGTAAGTACAGCAGGACCAATTTAAAAAAAAAAAAAAAAAAAAAAAACGAACAGCGAGAAATGGTCTATGGTGTGAATGCACAAAGAATACTTTGAGCCTGTGTTAGTAAGACATGGGGAACTATGAAATCTCATTTAACTACATTTTGAGTCATAGCGTACAGGACTCTTGATAACAGCACACCAGTCTAGATCTTCATTTAAAAAAATAAGTCAAAGGCCTAGTGGATGCTAAAAATACAATCAATGAGGAAAAAGCATCCATCATATTGTCAGCTTTATCGGGGAATAAGTCATTGATGCAAGCGCTACGCATTGAGTTATCAGACAAGAAACTGGAAAAATGCATTATGTGCATTTAGCATTGGTAGGGCACTGTGGTGGAAATAAATCAGTGCTGAATAGGGTTAGTCTTGTTTCATTATATGTTATTACAATACTACATGCAACAATACAGCTTGTCTAGCAGTGACTGATTCATAACTGAGAAATGTCTAAAGTTTAGTAGATCTTTTTTAAAGCTATATGCAAAAGTGTGTATACTGTGTATAAACACACACTGTGTCTACAGGTACTGACAAACGTTTCAGAAATATGTAAACTAAACTAATAAAAATACAGTAGGATCCATTTCTTTTTCCAAACAAGACTATGGTTACTATATTCATCCTGAAGGCAGGAATCTAGTTACATTAGATGAAAGTACTGTATGACAGAAGTAAAAATATGAAAAAAATTGTTCTAGCTAGAGACCATGCAACATAACTTAAGCTGAATTTATAAATCAGTTGTCCACATGCAGCATCTGAATATGTTATTGAACTTGAAAACAAATGCTGCACATGAACACTTCACAATTTGTTATATTTGCCCAATCAGAAGTTAGCTAAAGTCACCCAGTGTTGTTACATTATTTAGGTCTTTGCACCATTTGGCATTCCTGGCAGCCTTTAAACATGGGCCTCCCTTGAGAACAGGGCAGAGCCTCCACTCAGGGGTAGCTGCAGGAAGGACTGTGCTTCAGAAGGTATGCAGATAGAGTGTGCACACTGCAGCATGGCCGTGATCCAGCAAAGGATTTAAACTCTTATGTGAAGTTACAATTAAGCACGTACTTAAAGTCCCACTCACTTCAGTGGGATCAGCTGTGCCTTTGAAAATCTCCCCCATAAGCATGAACCCTGAATGCATCTAGAAGGCAGAGCCAGCACTAGGCATAAGCAGACAAAGCAATTGCTTAGAGCCCGGAGCAGCTCAAGGGACCCCCTATTCATTATTGGTATGTGTTTGGGGAGGGGGGGAGCAAAATGTTCCTGCTTAGGGCCTCTGCGCAAAGGTGCAACCCGCACACCGCAGAGCTGTTGGCCAACCCTAAGGGCTTGTGCAGAGGAGGAAGTAAGCTATGATCTTATATCCTCCTTGTCCCCTTTGGGGCTACTTAAACCCCCAGGTCACTACATCTGAGCAGTCCCTGTGCTACTGTGTCTGGCCCTTGCTCAAGATGTGTAAGGAAGAGGAAGTTATGGTGTTCCCCACTCCACGTACCTATGCTGGTGCATCTTTGTATCTCTTGGCACTCACCTTACAAAGCTTTGCACAGACTATTTTAAAATGCTTTTTGTATAAAAGTTTATTCAAATCAGAATGCTGGGATTGGGTTGTTTCAGATAGTTAATACTTAGCATTTTACAGCAATTTATATTTCTAAAGTCCTTTAATTATTAAACTCAATTAAATCTAGTAAAAATTACCCATCTCACATGGGAGTGGAGAGGTTTAATCAGTTAATGTATATGTGATGCTTTGAGGTTCAACCCAGACCAGTAAAGGCTTGTGTCAGAACCTGCCCTGTGACTCTGGGTGTCTTAAATGCGATGCTGCTGTGGCTCACATCAGTGACACCTGCAGCCAGCCTACAAATCTGGCTTCACAGCCTGGCTTCTATCACCCAGTTACTTTTTGCACAGTGACCCCCAGTACTCTCCCTGTTCCAAATTTCCCCAACGCTGTTTATCAGTGTGACAATCTGCTGAAGTTCCCAGAACTGAGAGTTCCTGTGTTGCCCCTCTCAGCCTCAGCAAGGGAGAGTTTTGCTACTGCTAAGCTGTGTGACAGCTCCCTGACACACCAGCTTGTCTGCCCTGCCAGCAAACTCTTCAGGACTCTGCCAGGCCAAACCTTGCCTTGCAGGTAACAACCAGTGAACCCCAACTCCCGAGTTTCCCACAGACATCTCCCTGCAGTGTCCAGAAGTTAAGTCCATGTTACTTTAAAGAAATGGTACGCTGGAGTTCATTAATTTAACTGGGGCTTGACAAACACTCATTTCAGTCACAACACTGAATTGTTTTATAGTAAAAACAAGTTTATTTAACAAAAGGTCATAGGATTAAGTGATAGCAAGTATAAAGATAGAACGGGTACAAGCAAACAAAAGTAAAAATACGACTCTAAGACTAAAACTTAATTTCAGCATTACACTCTTTGCCTAAGCAGCTTTCTCACTTACACTCAGCTCCCAGAGACTTCAACCCCCTTGGTTGAAGGATTCAACGTTCTGTGATTTCAAGATCTCTATCGTCTTTAAACCCCCAAGTAATGGATAACCTTGGGGTTCTCTCCCCTAGCTTTCTATAGTCCTCTACAGCTTTGAAATGTATTCTTTGGAAAGTAAGCCCACACAAAGTTTCTCTTGTCTGCGGGGGTGTAGATGCCATGCTGTTTTCCCAAAGTTCATTGACGCTGCTTCAAGAGGCAGGAAGGCTTCCTGGGGGTGCAGTCTCCGTCCCCCCTCAAGATTAGGTATTCATCTTTCCTCACTCGCTCTCCTGATGGCTTTGTTTACCTTGCATGTTAATATGCTTTCCTTTGTCCCGTTACCTATTAGTGTGCAGTAGCACTAACAGTAGAGGATAATAAGGTAACAGACTTATGACATCAGAAGTATCCAAAGAGAAGTATCCAGACCATCAGCATCCAGAAGCAGGCTGCACAGAGGCAGTTTTCCAGGCCTTGGAACTAACCTGTTCCAGATCAGAACATATTGGAGTCAGTTTCCTTGTTGATTAATGAGGTGTGACTTGTTTTACAAACCACCTATCCAGTGAAAAGAAAAGGATTATTTTTGCCTGTATTTGAAACTGCATAAAGTGTTTGCAGTTATGCTGATCCTTGAGAGAGTGCTCATGCAAATAATATTACTGCCTTACCTGTTGCATTTTATCCACTATTTCAATGTGATTAGCTACAATCAACATACCCATCATACCCAAGCTGATTAGTAATAAGCCAAAATGAAGCAGTTCAGAGGGAGTTAAGAGTGCTCAACATTTCACAGGGTTGGGCACAATTTCTCCTCCTCTTCCTTCAAAAAATCATCCTGTATCATGTCCTTCTACCCATCATTTAGCTAATCTATAATGCTCAAATGATTCAATTGGTGGAGCTCCATGGGGATCCATTACATTTATCCTAAACTTGGACATTACAACTCATTGACCAACAAAGAAGTTGTCTCCACTGTGAGTCCCATAGCTACACTAGTTGGAGCGCTGTTAACTTTTTCTTAGTTCCTCCAGCTTCTTAATCAGTTTTCCTTGGTCTCTTCTGACTTCATCTACATGTTACTCAACATGGTAATTTCTCCTACGTTTACAATAAGGTCTTCAATTTTACCTTTGACTTCGATGTCCATAATAACATGCAAATAGGTAGCATATAGATAAACAAGTATGACTTTGGCAGGTAGATTTGAAAGAATTTTATTCCTGTGTAAGGGTAAATTCAAACTGTAAAACTCACTCATTTTGGAAATTTAATTTATTTGTGATGAATATACCTGTTCCTTACACAAGTACTTTAAACAAGTGGGGGTGGGGGGGAGAAAAACCATGATTACTATAACATCCCACTTTCTCTCTGCCCTAGTTACTATTAGGTGAGTTGCCTCAGAATGCCCTGAAAATTAAATAACTTTATACTTGAACCATTCTCCATTTTATTTATTGAGATGCTCAGGGAGATTAAATGCAAATTTGTTGCCTTAACATCAAAAGAAATTAAACCGATGTGTGCTTCTCTGGCAGAGAAGCAATTACATTTAAGAAAGTTTAAAAAGCCGGTTACCAAGCAACTACATTCAGCCTACATATATTGTCTATTCATAATCTCTAGCAAAGTACAGAAAATGACAGGCTGTCACTAAAGAACAGGGACACACAGAATTATAGCATTCTTACTCTGTGTTCTTCCTACAGGAGAAAGTTCAATTATATCCTACATACAATGAGGAGTTTAAATAACTGCAATAAGTATAAAATGTTAGGGTGTCTCAGAAGGAACATGAAAGGCAGAGAGAAGCTTCAAGAAAATAGTCACCACCGCTAAAGCAATTCTACTGTCTATCATACGTTCTGGACAAGTGTCCCAAACAAACTTCTCTAGGTAGAGATGGGGCTTGAGCTTTCCCAGAGTTTTGGAGGAGGACCATGTGTTCCCGTTTGGCTTCATTGCTGTTTGTCATTTATGCAACGTATACCACTCAGGTTGGCTGTTACACCCTCATTAACTTCAGCAGGACTCCTCTGGGTGTAGTGATCTGCCCATGTGATGTAAATTGCAGGATTGAGCCTATTTTTTTCCCTGGGCTTCAAAAAACAAACAATCCAACAACACTCTTTGTTAACGTGCTTTCCTTAAAATCCATCCTTGGTTACGTTTCAAATACTTGATGAAATCCAGGTCCCACTGAAGTCCATGGGAGTTTTGCCAATGACTTCAGTGGAGCCATAGTCTCACTTCTGCTCTTTATGTCTAAAAGGATGATGGTTGTTATAGAGGAGCGGACTCACCCCTGCGGTGCCTCCTGCTGGTAACTTCCGGGAATTAGCTCGTTCCAGCTCTGGAGCACCCTCTGCAGGCCGGTGATCCACCTCCCCGGGGAACCCCCACCCACTATTCCCACCTCATCTCAGTATAAGGCTATTGCCAGTCATCGTCTAGCCCCACGCTGTGGGGCAGACTGCAGGATCAGCCTACTCATCACTGGCAAGGTTGGGTTTGGATCTGCTGCCTTGGCCTACCCCTGGGCTGCCCTCTGCAACCCCCAGTATCCCTTGGCCTTCTGCTAGGCCACAGTCTGGGGCTTTCCAGGCTGGAGCTCCCCAGCTCCTCAGCCTGTCCCCAGCCCTGCTCCACTCAGGTACTCTGTCTCTAGCTTCCTGCAGCCAGGCCCTTCTCTCTCTGAATGCAGAGAGAGACTTCTTCTGGGCCTCTGGCTCACAGCCTTTTATAGGGACCAGCTGGGCCTGATTGGGGCATACAACTGTGGGTTCAGTTAGCCCCACCCCGTTATATCTGCAGCCAATGCCAGGCCTGGAAGGGGGAGAATAGAAGGGACCCTGGCTCAGTCAAGGGCTGACTGGCGAAGAGGCAGGAGCTCTCTGGATGCCTACCTGAAGGCACAGACCAGCAACCCGCCTGCCAATGCAGCCACTGGAGGCAAGTAAGTCTTCCCCCAGCCAAGGGGAACCTACAGAGAGGCCCCACCTGTGGGGCAACTGGACTAGTGGGGCCACTCCCCAAACCAAAAGGACTTGCGTAAGGAGCAGGCCAGGAAAAACAGGCCCTGAACACCCCCTCCTCCCCCACGGCTGGGAGAAAGATCCATCTCCCCTGTTTAGGGGTTGAGAAACACAGGACCCTGGGCCAGGACCTGAGGGAGAAGGAGGTGTCAGGTCCCCCTGAAGCCCCCCTAACCAATGATCTAGCCATTAGGCTGCCCAGCCACTGAGGGCCCTATCACAGGTGTATTTAGTTATAAAATTATCTTTGAAAAAGTATAGAAAGCTGAAAACTGGTGTCACTGAAGGTTCAACAGACAGGCAGGAATATGAGAACTAGTCAGTTACTCTTTTGCAGTAGTAACAATGAGTAAGTGCCTGAACCCATAAACATTCAGCACTTACGTCACTGCTTCCCACAGGTAGGTAGTGTATAATAAATGTTAAGGTTGCCAGCAAATGTTATACTTGACTTGATAGTCTCCATTCTACTTTCTGCCTGTTTCAGTCCCTCATCATTTTCCCAAATACTTTCCCTTTGGGCTGAAATTTTTCCAAAATTTGTCTTATGCCCATGGTGAATCGTTGCACAACTTTGAGCTAAATTTGTTGTGCCATATTTGAGTTTTAAAAGTACAAGTGTTGGAAAAATAAAACGTACACTTTTTTCCATATGTCCCAGTAAAGCACGGTGCGATTAGATAACACAAAAAATCTGAAGATTAAAACAAGCCAATTTTGAAGTTTTTAAGTCATAAGAGCCCTATTTTCCATGTTCATTACACTAGTTTTATACCAGTATGACCCTGATTGTTCGATTTCAAAATCAAAGAAGTGGAACAGTACATATATTTGGGCCAAGAAGTTAATATGCGCCAAGATCTGAACAGAGAACTCTCGCGAAGGATTCGGGCAGGATGGTGTGCATTTAATTCCATCAAGGACGTCCTCAAAGGAAAAATCGACAAGACCACACGTACAAATATCTTCAATTCAACAGTGCTGCCAGCCATGCTGTATGGCAGTGAAACGTGGGCACTGACGGAGAGAGAAGAGCAGCGGCTGTTGGTAGCTGAAAGGGCAATGGAACGAGCTATGTTGGGAATTTCCCTTCTGGATCGCATCCCAAATGAAATGATCAGAGAACGCAGCGGTGTGAAAGATATTGTCGTGGAAAGCAGATATAACAAGATGGGATGGGCGGGCCGCACAGCACAGCTCACAGACAATAGGTGGACTGCAATCATTGCTGAGTGGTACCCGTGAGAACAGAAAAGACCACCCGGTCGGCCTCCAAGAAGATGGAAAGATGACATTGTTAAACGTCTCGAATGAACATGGAGAAGAAAGGCAAGAGTGCAAGAAGAATGGCGGACGTGTTGTGATCGGCGCAGTCTTAGCGACAGCTGAAGACCGATCGATTCAGGTGATGACCCTGATTGTAGTCAAGGTTTTAGTGGTTGGCTTCTTAACCATATTGCTTTGTTTATGCACGTTTTTCTCAGTAAGGGGCAAAAAAATCATGACACCTCCTCTGCAAGTACAGAGATCCTACATAGGATTCAAGTGTGACAAAGTGTCTCACCAGCCAATGCACTGCGTTGTGGCTGGGTACAGCTTTATCAGCTTTGTTCCTCACCATAATCTCACTGACCAGCATTTCAGGTCTGCTGGTGGCCACCCTTTGTCCTGCCACTTGATCCTCCAGCCAGGTCACTTTTTAGTCTGACACCTTTTGGAGTAAGTCAGAGTCCAGTCCAATAACAATCCAGCAGCCCTGTGCCAGAGCTTCAGCCCAACTCTAAGCCCATTAGGCCTTATGATGCTGCTTCTTCCTGCTGTGGCCTGCCTCTAGGCCTTCTTCCCCAGCCCTCCAAGGGAAGGTAACAAAGGAAAGGCCCAACACAAAAATAGTCCAAACGTGTTCCTGGCCTCCCTCCTCCCTCCTGGCCTCCTCCCTGCCAAGCCGTAGGGCAGCTCAGTGTCCTGAGGGTTATCATGGAATGTTCACAGGAACCCTCTGCCAGCCTCATCCTCTGCAATGCTTCTGCCTGGGGAGTGGTCAGTCCATTTCCCAGGGCCCAGTCCTTTTGAACTGGGCCTCTCCATTTTAAGACTCAATCCAAGACTGACATGCTTCGCAAGTGCCACAGAGCAGGGCTACCTGAGCCCAAGGCAGCTCTTTAGCCCCTTCTTGCCTGGTGTACATCCCGTCACAGGGCTGCCTGCACATCAGTATGTGATGTAAAGTGGGATGGTCTGGGGGGAGCGTATTAGATCTACATAGGGGAGCCACAGAGGCTGTTTTAGCCCCAAATCTAGAGTAGTGTCTGCAGAGCAACTCCGTATCATTCTGGGGTGGAGAGGGAAGGATTCCTCCCGTATTCCTTCTACAGATTTCCCCAACTGCCACACCAGTTATTCAGGCTGGGCACTGAGGGCAGAGGTTTTCTCCTGAATTCATTGCATGTTCTGAAAAACACACTGTCTGAGCAATTTAAATCATGTTATTAAAGATACTGGAAATAATAAAACAGCTCATCTGATGCAGACAGATCAAATGGTGAGAATTAGATTTTTCAGTTGAATGAGGAAGCATCAATTCTTTCTGCTAAGCTCTTGAGATAAATATATAGTCAGTGCAGCTGAGAAGTTCTGTTTTAACTTTTACAGGTGGTTAAAATATTTCTGGCCTTAGCAGCATTCCAAATATAAGTATAGGGATATCCTGCTCAAACCAAAAATATCTTCCCTAAAGGTATAAGAAAAAAATTAATTGTATGTGTTATACAGTATCTCTCTGTGTATATATATGGGGTTGTGGGTGTCCACATCAAGAGATAAATGGGATACAAGCCAGCACTTCTTGAACACCAATAACTCCCAGGAAATTGGCTTAGCAAGAAGTACAGGATCAAACCTATGCTGTACACTTGTGCATACATGCTACACACAAAATAAACATATTAATAAAACTATAATTATGGTTGCAAAGTCAAGCACTCAAAAGTTAGGAAATGCTAGAATTAAGGTTGCCTGGCTCAGCAGGAGTTCTGGGAAGTGCATACACAATGCCGCCCAGGGCATGGTGATCTCACCCCCTCACTACTTCTTTGCAGAAATCTGCTATTGCCCTGTAAAGTCCTTATACTACCTCAGTGTAAGGACTGTTATTGTTCCTGGCTGTTGAATAACTGTCAACTGTGGGGAGAGGCTGGAAAACATAACCCATTATGCATAATTACGTGCATGCTCAAAGTATTTATACAAATCTGCCTTATTTGTAGGTATATAAGAAAAAATCCTACCAGAGGTTGAGGTAGTGGAAGTGCATGTACGAGATAATTGACTAATGTTTTCAGTAGACTTAGTTATCATTAACTATGGAAATGAATAAATAGTCATTTAATAACGGCCTTTGTCATCAAAGATAGTTGTCCTAGAAGTTTACTTGAGACCTAAACAAAAGTTAAAGACAGCAGATGATGTCAAAAGAATTTCTGTGTCTACCTTTATTCCATAAGTATAAAAGTAGACTCCAGAGGATAAGGAGAGTCCAGAAAACAGAGTAAACCTTGCATAGTGTTGGGTATTGCATAAAGTGAAATGTTCAGGTCAGGCGAAGACATCGATAAGTGATCAGAGAGGAAAAGGACCTATAAATAGGAGTATGGAGTATAAATAGTTTGAATAATTACCCATAGGATGCAAGGCAGATAAAGAATAACAATATGTATCTTCTTGTAGGAACAGAAACATTCATGTGGTGCTGCTACTGAAAACTCTCATAAATTAGTATTTTTACCTGCATTAAAATATTAATGTTTTATATGTAAAACTTAATATATTTTTAACAAACCAAATATTCACAGTGCAACTCTTAAAATTATTTATCTTATATTAGTGGCAGTGCTTCGAAGTCTGTTCCTTGTTGTTATCGCAATTATTAGTTATACACAGTACTTTTCAAATCAGAGAGCAGGACACAGTCCCTGCTCTGCAATGCTTAATCTAACTCCATGGTGTTGACCTCGCATGTCCTTTTGCATGACAGAGTTGAATAACACAGTAATTCAGGCACCCTTCAAATATCAAGTGTATTCCTGAGTAGCAGTAAGGATACATCATAAATAGTGTGCACAATGTTATCTCTAATGAGGGTATTCTTAATAAAACAAAACTGCACTATCTTGCTGGGTAGCTTGTGACTTGAAGTTGCTGGAGAAACTCTACAGAAAGTTAGTGCAGCCAATCTTTTTGTAATAGCTGCACTGTAATAAAGAAATGTCAGAGCTGCATGTGGTTTTTATGTTGTAGGTGAGTTGCCCATTCAAGTGTGTTAACAGACTAACACAGACTTTGCTTTCTTCCATACAAACTGCACTTAATATAGGTAATGGAATAGCTTTAAAATTAAGAACTTTCGGCATGATCACCAGTCCAGGTGCCCTGCCCTGAAGTAAGTTACATTGCAGGAGGGGAGCTATAACTTCTAAGTAGGCTTGGCAGAATTCAATTTATTTATTTTTTACAATTTCAGCAATTAATGATGTTTATTTTTAAGCATTTTTTTTCTCCAATTTTTATCTATTTAATTTTTCACAGTTGTGGGAATTTTTTTGCGGGGGCCAGACATCATTATTTAATGATAGCAGAGGTTGAGATTGAAAAAGTTAAAAGTTTTATAACTGTTAAAATACAAATCGTCAACCTCACTTGTCAAAATATAATAGTAAATATCCTTAAATTAAACTCTAATAAGTTCTCAAAAAGTATTTTTCTTACTTTCCTATCTGTACATTTCAATTATTGATGGAAATATTTTTTGTCAGTTTGTGTCTATGGTGAAATTGATATTTACCACAAAAAAAAAAAAAAAAATCTAATCCTTCCAAACCTACTTATAAGGGACTTTAGACCAGTGGGAAATTGGGCTGAGCAGACTCTCACTCTGCCCATGCACCCTCCCCCGTCCCTATCTTTCCCAACCCCATCCCCCAAATATGCCTTACTCTGGGTGGGAGTTCCCTGCAGCACAGGAGGTGGTGAAACCAATGGCAGAGCTGGTGTGGGAGGCATCAGAAGCAGGTGGCAGGGTCACCTCCTCACTTGTGTAGTTTCCCCCCTCCAAAGGTGGAATTCTCCAATGCAAATCTCCAGCTGCTTTAGGTTCACTTTTCCCTGCAAACTGGCAGACCAGAGATTCCAACACCATTAACATTAAATTGTTAGTTGTTAAAGCTTTGCCCAGATCTGAGTGTTTTCTTCATTTTTATTGGTAAATCCCATTTCACAATAGTAGTAAGAAACTAGGCCGGAGGTTTACTGTACTTTTCACAGAGTTAAAGTCTCTTGACTACTGGCCTTGTGCTTTTTAACACCATTCAAGGCATATTATAATTGGTCCAGAAATGCACTGTCTATTGTGTCTTGTTGAATAAACTCATTCCTTTCAATCCTGGCATAATTGCATATGGAGAAATGTGATGAAATCTGATGGGCTTCCCATTTGTAAGTGATCACTACTCTGAGTGTTTTGCCTTAATAAATATTTGTTAGACCCATCTGCTGAGTAAGTGAACCTTAATCCAACAGATTACAGTGTTCATTTACTGAAACAGAATGAAACACTGTGTTATAGGAGCTCTGTTATATAGATCTTTAGTGGCCCTATCACTGCAACACTTTAGGTCCTCTCAGTCTTTACAAATTATAAAAAATGTTTTAGTGAGTGGGGGTGAGGAAGAAGGTTATCTAGCGTGGTCATAAATATTTGCTTTGGCTGAAAATTAACATTCAGGGTTTTGCCCACTAGCAAGTTTTAAACAGCACCAGATTGCAAGGCGTGCACATCTCCAGCTGATTTGGGAACCCAGCTGATTCAGGCAACCACTACCCCCAATCTCTATCCCAAGCACTCCATCCCATTCAGCTCTCCCACCTTCCCTAGAAATAGGACCCCCAGTATGGGGGAGTAGCTGCTGATCAACTGCTTCTGGGAAGAACAAAGGCATGGAATAGTCTCCTAGTGATGACACAGCTACTAGAGTAATATTTTCAAGGATTTCTTTACAGAGTGGAAGAATCCAGGAGGTACATGCTGAACTTTGACAAAGGAATCAATGCAAGAGCAGATAGCAGGACATTTGTTCATTCAGTGCTCTCATTATTTTTAACGTTGTTGCAGATTTACTGCTGCTGAGAAAGCTTTTTGTTCTAATTATAACAAGTTAGTGGTGTGCATCAGTAGCAGCTGCTGCACAGAGATTTTTTTGCTATTAGTTACTAGCCACATTTGCATTGTGAAAAAAACAGCTTCCCAGAAAGGGCTTCCATGTTTTCCTTTTCTGTCTAAGCACATTTGAAAAAAGCAATATGTTTTTTGCTATTGTTTGTCATTGACATTAAGCACTTAAAATGTTCCACACATGTACTGGGACTGTAGATGTGTACTTAGGATGATCACAGCCTTATCATGGTCAGAGAATTACCTCTTCCAGCTTTGAGTCAGGGCTCCCTTTTGCTCCTGTCAGTGCAGGGGAATGTATTTTGTTGCTCTTCCCTGGATTAGTGATAGGTCTGGGGTAATTTCAGAGTTCTTCAAGGGTTAATATTAGCCAGGGGTCCATTGGCCCTGTAAGATGGTGTTGGGGCTGACTGCAAGTTACCTTAGGCTAATGTTACAGAATGGTTTGCAGGGAACTAGTAGCAAACTGACTTTGACCAGCCGAGCTGGCTTGCAGCAACTTGGCTAAATAAACAAATAAAAAAATAAGAAAGGCCTGAAACTGTGAAGTGTGGGAATAAAAAACTGCAGTGTTTCCTGCCAAAGCCTGCTTGTGGGTAAATATGCCCCTCTTTAAAAAAAAGTAATAATTAAAAGCAGCTATAAAAATTGCTTTAAACAAACAAACAGTCTCACCTGTGGACCCTGGCCTTGTGGGTGCCCAAAAATTCCCCACGCTACAAGCCTTCAAAAACAAGGCAAAAGGGTCCGAAACTGTCCGTAGCAAAAAGGGTGTAAGCATTAATTATTGCTTGCTTGCTAAAAAGCACATATTTAGTAATGTGTAAAGGCTAAAAAGCTTATTATACTTTAGCAATAAAACCGGTTATACTTATGCACCTAGCATGGCTTCACTAAATATATCCAAGCCCTCCCCCCCCTTAAAACTGACAGATGGATCTTACTCTCTACATATCATAGGTTGTTTCTTCCTCAGTGGCTAAGCCTCACACAATTTAGATATCACTCAGCGTCCAAAGAAATTCTATCTCCCCATCTCTCCCCATTTCCCATCTTTATTCTCTTTCCTCTCCTTAGTCTCTCTTTGTTCCAACTGTGGAGGAGTGATAAATAATGACACCATTAGTGGGGTATGAAGAGGCATGATTAGGTTAGGGCTCAGATGCATCAATTCCACTAAAAGTTTTACGACCAGGACCATACTGCTGAGACCAGAACACTCTGCTCCCAATGCCAAAGAGGTTTACCAAGGGTTCTGTTAGCTGCAGCAACCACATGGAGTTTAGTTGTCTTTGAGGGTTGTGGATGGAGAAATGGTGGGACACTAACAGCATCCCAATGCAAGAGGGCAGGGGGCTCACTGGTATCTAGTAGTGAGTTTCAGCTGGCCTGACCAGTTGATTGTACTCCAACTCATTAATCTCATGTAAGGTATCAATTGAAAGCTAATAACATATTGATTATTACTATTATTGCATGGTGTACATATGGAGGCCAAATTCAAAATGACAAACATATTAGATATTACGTTTGTGAGGGGTTGGACCCCCCGTTCCGGGGTGCCACCTGATGTTCTGGGGTTCCACTGTGCCCGCCCATTCCACCAGCCTGGGCTCCCTCACTCTGTCCTGCTGTGCCAGGTGTGTGCGCACGCGCACACACAGAGGTAGGGACACACCCATCTGTAGAATCCCACACAGAGTCTGCAATCAGCTTTGTGTGGGAAGTCTCAGCTCGGGGATTGCCCAGCACTCACGTGCACGCACCCTCTGGAGTGTAAACCCAAAATGATATTGTCTTGCACTTAGAGATATTTATACAGCGCAAGCTCATGAAGTTAGCTCTCTCCCTCAGTGCAGAGGAAGATATGCACAGCTTTTCGCCCACCCAGTTATGAATTGCACAAACTGGGTTCTAGAATAAACAAAACACAAGTTTATTAACTACAAAAGGTAGATCGTAAATGATTATAAGGGATAGCAAACAGATTAAAGCAGATTACTGAGCAAATAAAACAAACACGCAAACTAGACTGAATACATTAAAGAAATTGGCTACAAATAGTAATTTCTCACCCTAAATGTTGCTTTATGCAGGTTGCAGAGTTTCTTGAAGGTAAACTGCACTGCTTGCAGCTTAAATCTCCAGGTATACCCTTCACAGGCTGACCTTTCTCGCCTGGGCTCAGCCCCTGCCTCCCCCACCCCCAGTTTAGTTCCTTTGTTTCTTCAGGGTGTTTTCAGTAGTCTTGCTTCTTGGGAGGGGAGGCAGTGGAGAAGAGCCCAGATTAACTCACTCCCCAGCCTTAAATAGGATTTACATATGGCGGGAATCCTTTGTTTCCTAGTTTGACCCCCACTCCTTTCCAATGGAAAAATACCAGAAGTCCAAAACGATGTCCAATACCAGGTGACATGATCACCTGACCCTGCAGTGTTAAAGCAGCATCCCAGGAAACTTCTCAGAATGGAAGGAGATTAGTATGGTCAAAGTCCTATTGTCCTTCCTAATGGCGTGGGCATTCCCCAGGTGCAAGCACTTTTGTAATTGATACATAGTCCATACTCCTAACTTCAGATACAGAAATGATACATGCATAGAAATAGGATAATCACATTCAGTAAATCATAACCTTTCCAATGACATCTCACATGACCTATCTTGCATAAAACATACCTTAGTTATGCCATATTCATATCATAACAATATTTCTATGAAGAATATGGGGCGTAATGTCACAATGTTATCAAAGTGTATCTTGGAGGCAAGGCTAACATTGCCCCCCCCCCAGACAAAGGAATGTGGTTCTGCCACATGATGGTATTTCCAAGGTACATTATGAGATAAAGCGAATGCAATACATATAGAAGCTAAACAGGACCATCAAGCCAACAAGGGGAGGAGATAACCACTCAGCATTACAGCAAAGGGAGTAGATTGCAGGATCAATTTGCATTTTAGCAAACACCAACAGGGCAAGAAACCAGCATGAAACTTCCTTCGCCAGGAGACTCCCTATCACCTTCCTCACAACTTGAATGAACTCTACTTTGGGGTGTAACCATCAGAAGAGTCCTTTTCAAAGGTTCACTGGACTATAAACAGAAGGGCAAAGAACCCCAACTTACCTTTCTCCTAAAAAGACCACAGAACCGAGCACTTTGGACTTTGTGGAGCATCCTGACCAGAGGGGTTGGTCAGCCATCTTGCTGGAAGGTAGAATGGTAAGGCAATTACCTTGAACAGAGGCTATAGCTTGTTTGTTGAGTCATAACCTCTAGAAAGCATTTTTCACTTTTATTTGCTTGTAACCATCTCTAAATCTATCCTATCTCCTTTTGTTAATAAACTTCTTTTACTTTTAATCTAAACCAACCCAGTATTATGTCTGATTTAAAGTGGATGTTAACTGCAGTTAATGTGGCAAACTGCTGGGTATTGTATCTTTAAAGGAACAAATGAACCTTAATATCTTTCTGAATGGTCCAGAAGAGAGCTACACATTGCAGAACACATGGTTTGGGGAAAATTCAGGACTGGGAGATGTTGGGGCTCATCCTGCAAGATTTGATCGTGGCTGGTGGAGGCCAGAGTGTGGCAGTGGTGTAACAAACAGGCTGCTGAAATCAGAGCTACTGAACCAGAGCTGCTTAACATACGGACACGCAGTGCATCCTTGTATGTTAGATGGAAGCGTCCAGACAAAAGAGCTGCTAAAGCAGAGCATTTTGAGGCACTCAGGGTTACAGGGCAGTCAGTGACACAACCACCCACTGGTCTGGATTGCACCCCACAATGTGACAAATGGTGTCTAAAATTTCTGTTCTGCACATTAAGGGCCTTGTAAGGAGAAGAACACTGATATCAGTCTAGAGGCAGATGGGGAACCAAAATCTCCCAAAGTTTAAAACAATATTATGCATTATTCATTTATCTCAATGTATTTAAAATGAACCTCTGATAGGGACCTGCCCTTTCTTGGAGCAGAAGAAAGGAGTAGCTAGGTCTATCATTGTCTAGCCTTTCCCAGGTCTTATGCTCATGAAAAATGGAAAATCTCTTGACTTTCTGATCCCCAGAAACCCACTGGGAATAGAGAGGAGGAGGAAACCAGGAGGTGGTTGCTTCTAGATTAGCATTAGGGCGGGATTGGCTTGCCCCTTTGTACAAAAAGGCTGCCAGAGAGTGATGAGCACCTAGCCACTGGAATAGGATTTATCTGTGGGCATGACCTAACAATACAACACCTGTTGCAAACCAAATATCTTGCTGCTGCAGGTTAGGGAATTCATTAGTTTAATCCCCTAGGCTTTCTCCTCTGAAGAGGACCATTCAAATTTTGATTCTGGTCATAAATTTGGGGGGAGGGGCAGTGAAAGGGAATGTTTTACTCTTATTCTAATCTCATGTGGATGCTTGACCACATCACTAAATTTCCAGAGAATTCAGTAGGACTTTTAGTTTTGTCTCAGGATAGTCCCAGAGCTATAACTGACCAAGTAATAATGAGGCTAGGATTGAAATGAATTATCTAAGACATGTAAGAAAAGTGGCTGTCTACTCTATGTTTAGCTTTCACTAGTGTATCTTACCTTCAGAAGCCCCAAAATTCACTCCCAAAAGAAACAAAACGCATTCCCTCAATGTACTGCATTGTGTGCAAAACATTTTACAGTGGAGGCTAGGGACTGGAGAGCGGAACATTTAGCAGCTGAGAGACCTTCAGAGTTTCACTGAAGGATTTTTAGGAACAGGGCAATGTCCAAAGTTTCTTGATCGTGGTTAAGATTGCTAAAATTGCTTGAGAATCCATGCTGGCCAAGATCTGGAAGATTTGGCCTGCTGGTAGCAGCTTTTGTTTCCCCTGCCAAAGCAAAGTATTTACAGGGGATACAAGAGAACTGTAGCTGCATCATCTCAACCAACTTAAACCAAATTCCAAAAAGGCAGTTTCAAGCTGTTTCTATCAAAACCAAACAAAGGCCAACAAACATCTCAACATCTTCCTGAATTGCCACATGCTACACCATGATCCAAAGCCTGTATACTTAGGTGCTACACTGGACCACACCATGACATTCAAACAACATCTTACTTAGACCTTACTGAAAATAAAGACAAAAAACAACCTGATCAGCAAATGAGCTGGTTCTACCTAGGGAGACACTGTGCAGACACTAAGATGCTCTGGGTTTGCTTTGTGCTATTCTGTAGCAGAGTTTTGTTCCCCGATGTGGCTTATATCCTCTCACACAGGACCAGTTGACATTATATGAAACTATGCATATAATAACTGATTCCATGAGATCAACCAACTTGGCCAGGTTGCTGGTGCTGTCCTGCATTGCCCCTTCTGATATCAAGTGATAAGTCGCTTTTCAGAATCTGCTCCTTAAGGTGCAAGACATACCTCATCTACCCCTGTTTAAAGATAGGTCTGATCCACCTATCCACTATCTTAACTCAAGGCACCTCGTTTGGACCATTCCTTTACAGAACTTCAGTGTCACCTCCAGATGGCGTACTAGATGTCAAGATCAAGTTTCAAACATCACCAATGCCTATCTCATGACAGATCCAACAGTCCAGCCCCCTGGCTTTGACCTTCCACGCTATCTGTGGGCAAAGCTCAATTGCATCAGAAGTAGAGTAACTAGATGTGTCTCAGGTGACTATAAATGGGGCCTCCTTGACGCTCTCCATTGCCACTGTGGCCAATTAGAAGATGTAGATCAAATACATTCAGGCTGCAGCCACTGGCAAGGGCTGCCTCATGAATTTACATAATGCCCTTCCCTCAGCTATTGAATAGTTAAGGCCTTTAGACCAACACGCTTGACTTGAATGTCTATGTGAATGCAATTGAAATAAATAACATTTTTAAAATGAACTTTTCAGAAGCCCAATTGTCATGAAATTGTAGTAGTTTGAAGCACACTGGCTCACATTTATCTGAAACTATTATGATGACATTCATTTTTTAAAAATGGCTTCTAATCACTCAAGCTGAATTTGCTTTCCTCATACTTCAAGCAAAGCATCAGGGTTTTCTTTGTGCTTTTAATGGTAGGCCCCTTCACTGACTGCTCCCTCTTTCCAAACTACCACTATGTATGATAAGAATAGCTAGCAGGGTACCTTACTTTCAGACTCTGAATGATCAAGTAGGCGTTGTTCTATCAGGGTTTCTACCAATTCCTCTCCCTCCTGGAGAAAAAAAAAATGTGTTAAATCCCCATCAACCCAGTTCTAAATAACCATAACGTTGTACCTATTAAAGGAATCTTCCATTATCAATGCCAAACAAAGAATGACTTGTAGTGCAACTATTACATACCCAGAAAGTGCCCACCCCTGTAGTGGCTAGACACAATTTACCTAATTGAGATCAATGTATTTCTCCCGAAATAATGAGCATGTACTCTGTGTCCCATCAAGGTGACTGAACCATCTTAATCAAATGGATTGTAATTGGGAAGCTGCCTACTGGGGGCCAGATTCTCAGCTGGTATAAACTGCCATACAACAATTTATACAAGCTGAAGATCTATCCCCAGGAGTCTAATTGCTATATACCTACAGGTAGTCAAATACCTGAACAAAGAGATGCTCTTGCATTTCATCTTAGAAGTGGCTAGCACCTACAAGTGAACTGGCATCCAGTAGAGGGTACAAATCCAGGTATAATGTGCTCAGTCACATTCTGTATGAGCTGATGCTTCTAAATTGCCTTCAAGGGGAGCCACAGTCACAGAATGTTACAATAATCTTAAAGCAACAAAGGCAGAGATAACCATGGCAAGGTCCACATTGGAAAGAAAAGAGATTGCATTCTCTTGGCCAGTCACAAATGAAAGAAGGTGTTTGAGTCCACCACTTCTCTCTGGGACTCTAAAAGCAAAGCAATGCACAGTTCAGCCAGGGATCTCTCTGAAAGGAATGAGTGAGGCTGACCTGAAGGAAATCTGCCATCTCCTGTTTTAGCCTACATTCAAGTCAACAGCACTTCATGATCAACAGTATTGAAGGTTGCTGGTTGATCTAATATAATCAACATGTATGTTTAACCTCATTTCATTGGCCTAAGAAGACCCTTGATCACCCACTTTAATGCTATCTCCATGCTGTATCCCTATCTCTCCATTCTGTATCCATGTGTGAAGCCTGACTGGGGTATGAAAACTGAGGCGATGATATATCCTGCTGAATTTGGCTTACCTCAGTGACCCTCTCCAAGGAGGAGAGATAAGAAACTTGATCAGCAACAGTTGGGGAATTAGTTAATGTCAATAGACAGTATTTTCCCCACCGGCACCAGAGCACTGCAGATTAAAAGCTTGCAAAGCTGCTTGCCCTTCATCAGAGAGCCATTAATGCTCCCCATCAAGATGGGCCCAACTATGCCCTCCTTGTTCCAACTACTATTTCAACAGTACATATTGATCTACAATAAAGGTGACGGTGTTATGTCACATATTCTGGATGGGATGGGGGAAGGAAATCTAAGATGTCATTTAAAAAGCTGTGCATTTTACAAAAACAAAGGAATAAAGACAATCCAATATATCAATTTGCAAAACTTAAATCCAAAACATTAGTAGCTGTAGTTTTAGCATTTATACAAGAATGTAGACGGTCTTTTAGCTAAATAGAAATCTACATGTGTAAACACTATTATAGCATTCTCTCCTGAAATTTCTAATAAAAAAATTACAGAAGACTTCTCTATCCACCCTCAATTATTGGTATTCATCTCCCACAGAGGAATACCTTGTGAGCATCTGAGGGCAAAATTTGTCCCTGGATATATGCACAGGAAAGGCCTGTTCTTAAAAGTGATAAACATTCTCATCTCCTGTTCGTGCAAGACTCAGCACTTGTCAAGATTACTCAGCAACATAAGTGACTAGCTCCACATTCTCACAAAAGTGTTTTGAAAGAAACTGTATGTAGAATTCTCACCTTCCACTATGCGTAAAAAGAATTATAAAAAACTCATTTATATTCTAATTAAAACACCGTTATCAGGAGCTGGAAGTGGTCAGTATTTTCTCATGGTACCTTGTGCTCTGGAATCAAAACTTTCTTTCTAAAATTATTTTTTTAATCTTCAAAGTTGTAAATAAAAGCTTCAGATGTGAACTGCATATAAACCAATGCAGTAATGTCTGCCTCAGTCTGGAACAATCATTCTAAGATAGTGTTTCTTAACCAGGAGTACACATACCCCTGGGGGTACACAGACGTATTCCAGGGGGTACATCAACTCACCCAGATAATTGACTAGTTTTACGTCAGGCTACATAAAAAGCACTTGCAATTACAGTACAAACTAAAATTTCTTACACACACTGACTTGTTTATACCGCTCTATATACTATACGCTGAAATGTAAGTACAATATTTATATTCCAATTGATTTATTTTATAATTATATAGTAAAAATGAGAAAGAAAGCAATTTTTTAGTAACAGCATGCTGTGACACTTTTGTATTTTTATGTCTGATTTTGTAAGCAAGTAGGTTTTAGTGAGCTGAAACTTGTGGGTACACAAGACAAATCAGCCTCCTGAAAGGAGTACAGTAGCCTGGAAAGGTTGAGAGCCACTGTTCTAAGAGGTGTAAACAGGGACAGTGCAACCTATTAGGCAACATGGGCAGTCGCCTAGGGCACTAGCATTTGGGGGGGGCAGCATTTTCTTCGGCGCGACTGCGGCAGCCGGAACTTCGGCCGCCCCGGTCGTCGTCGGCATTTAGGCGGAGGGAGCCGGGGCAGGGGGGTGTGGGGAGGGCCACCTGCAGCAAGTAAGGGGGGGGGGCGGCATGCAGGGGAACCGCTCCCCGCCCCAGCTCACCTCTGCTCCGCCTCCTCCCCTGAGCACGCCGCCCCGCTCTGCTTCTCTCCCTCCCAGGCTTGCGGCGCCAAACAGCTGATTGGCGCCGCAAGCCTGGGAGGTGGGAGAAGTGGAGCAGCGACGGCATGCTCGGGGAGGAGGCGGAGCAGAGCTGAGCTGGGGTGGGGAGCTGCCGCCCGGCTCCCCGGGCGGCGGGGGGGAGCTGCCACGGGGGAGGCGCCTCAGGGCGGAGGGGGGTGGGGAGCTGCCGCAGGGGGGGCGCCTCAGGGCGGGGGGGGGCAGGGAGCTGCCGCAGGGCTCGGGGAGCGGGGAGGGCGCAAGGTGGAAGTTTTGCCTAGGGCGCGAAACAACCTTGCACCGGCCCTGGGTGTAAACTACCCCATTCATCTCACTGGTGTGTTCACTATGAAGTCTAATGATAGTAGTTTAAATAACTGCACTGATAACTATTTCACAATGATCAAAGAATACAGTGGGAAATGTAAATTACTCATGCACCCTAGAGGGTTCTTAATTAATAGTATCAGCTCAAGAAAGAGACCTGGGTGACACTGTAGACAGCTCATTGAAAACTGCACAATATGGAGCTGCAGTTAAAAAGGCAAATAAGATAATAGGATGCATAAGGATTGGGATAGTGAATAATATGGAGATTATTATAATGTCTTTATATTTTAAAATGTGACTTAATTAATTATATCTTATAATCAATGATGCATCCTCATCTGGAATACTGTGTGCAGTTTTCACCCTATCCAAAAGGTTATTACAAAACTCAGGGGAGTTCAGAGAAGGGCCTGGGGAAAAACCTCTCATATAAAGAGGGACTGCAAAGATTGGGATTATTTACCTGGAAAAGGAGAGAAACAAGTGGGGACATAATAAAGTATATAAAATAATGAATAGTCTACAGAAGGTAGATCGGGGACTCCTGTTCTCCCTGTCCCATAACACAAGAACAAGATGACATTCAATGAAATTATAAAATCACAAATTCAAAACCAATAAGAGGGAAAATATTTTCAACCAATGTCTAAACAAACTCCCCTACTCATTGATGCAGTAAGTCTAAAGACCAAGAATTTAATAAGATTCATAAAGGCATAGGCTAATTATATAGATAATTAAGAATTCTAGATACTCTAGATAAATATAACAAAAACTTCATGGAAGGGATATTGAACCTCATGCTTCAAGGCCTAAGCCAATCTCTAACTATTAGAGAGCAGGATAAGACCTAATGTGGGGCCAGATTATCCCACATCTGCTATTGAAGGGTTCTTGCACCTTCCTTTGCAGCATCTGGTTCTGGCCATAGGCGCCAACTTTTCCCGGCGCTGGTGGGTGCTCAACCCCCGCCCCCTCCCCGACTCCACCCCTGCCCCGCCCCCATTCCAACCCCTTCCCCAAAGTCCCTGCCCCAATTCCGCCCCCTCCCTCCCCCTATTGGACTCCTTCTCCAAATCCCCACTCCGGCCCCGCCTCTTCCCTGAGTGCACCGCATTCCTCCCCCTTCCCCCTCCCTCCCAGCTGTTTCGCAGCGGCAAGCGCTGGGAGCTAGGGGGAGAAGCAGGCTGCGGCGTGCTCAGGGGAGGAGGTGGAGGCGGAGCAGAGGCAGAAGTGAGCTGGGGTGGGGGGGGCGGGGAGCTGCCGGTGGGTGCAGAGCAGACACCAATTTTTTCCCCTGGGTGCTCCAGCCCCGGAGCACCCACGGAGTTGGTGCCTATGGTTCTGACCATTGTTGGAGACAGAATACTGGACTAGCTGGACCTCAATCAGATGACAATTCCTATATTCCTACGGTCCTACAAGAAAGAAGTAGGATAATCACATGAAGATTTCCACAGGTTACTCCAAGAATCATCTTCCTTTGATGTCTTCAATGGGTAGAGCCTGGGAGAGTATCAATATTTATTATTTTCCACCCCGATACCCATTATCATGCATGTGTTTTGTGGGATTGTGTGAATGGAAATAAAACACAACAGTAAAATGGGGATAATTATACAACTTCCTTTGCAAAGTGCTTTGAGATCTGTGGATGAAAAGTGCTAAATAAGAGCTATGAAGTCGTCGTAGTAGTAGTGTGTTTATCCTGGTATCTAAATGACACATCTAGGACCCCAAACCATGGGAAACATTCAGTCTTTTGCAGGGTCACGCTCTAGTGTGGAGAATTCTTGACCACAGTGCCTCAGAGTATCTATCCCTTAGTCATAGACGTGAGCCAAATACCCACCAGGCGGGCATACTGTAAGTAATAAGGACTGATTTATCCTTTTCTGACACATGTTCACCCATCAAACAGACAGAGTTCATATTTTATGTTCTGTTCAACAATTTCCCCTTGCAAAAATTGCCTCCTGCTGAACAGACAATAAGAAGTAGCCTAGTATATTTTTTTTAAAAAATGATACTTGGATGATTCATACTTTTCTGAACAGAATGTCACCCACAGTATACATTTATTCTCTCTTCTGTGTATTCCTCAGTCCTAGAGGAAGCTACTGTTCATGAAAAACAATTCATTTGACAAGAGGAAGCAGTTGGGAAATGAGTATCAAGCAATAAGATAGAAATCCAGTTAAAAAAAGAAACTTCATGTTATTCTTCTGTTGCATTTGCATCTAAGTGCGATGAGAAAACAGAGCTTGGATCACAATAGGGATATATAATGGGATCTATGGCACTGAAATAAAAAGACAGAGAGCCAACAGTGACGGACTAAAATTAGAACTGAGAACAAGTTAACAATAACAGATATGGAGCCCAAACAAAAGTAGACTGAAGAAATGAAACTGTCTAAAGGAAAAGCAGTTACTGAACTACAATATTTATAGAGCAGATCTAAGTGCTCCCATGTGAGGTAACAATCTTGGATGAGCAACTTTATCTGAACAAGTCATCATGGTTCTTTTTAGAAGCTTTTGAAGATGACTCAAGTAAACCTCAGGGCTATCTTTGTTTTTTAATTTCTGCATGATGATGGGGAGCCAGATTTTTTTCCCCCTTTTGGTCATGTGGCTTGCTTTTTCTGAAGAACACATACTCATAAAAAGTAAATTAAGGTGCCTAATCCCCACTATACACACTAATGTTTATGGTGCAGCTAGCAAGTCAAGAATTTACCTTTATTTAAATTGCTTGTTATGGCAGCTTCCCCCTTCTGTAGCACCAGCTCTAATTACCTGGTGAGTGAGACTGCCAACATCATTATAAACAGCTTGCTATTCCTACCATAGCAGCAGAGCATGCCAATGGGCATGATGAAAAGAAAGATTAAAATGGCTACACAGCTTGGAGGAGATCTCTGGAAAAAGTGAAACGGTTCATTTCTTTTATGGAACCACTCGTTTGTGCTCTAATTTCCATTCTGCTGCTTATTCTGTAATCCATCCAGACCCTGGTTGGTACTGCAGAGGTGGCACTGTCAAATGGACTGCATACTGCTTGATACAGCTGTCTAAAATTGGAAACCCGGGCAAAGAAAACACATAATAAACCTGAGGGGGAAAAAGCCTGTAGCTTCACAGAAAGATTCTGAAGCAAACACCATGCACAAGCTATCTATGCTCCCATGTCAACATCCCAAATGATTTATTTGGTAGGAGCCCTGATGGCACTGCCCTCAGAGTGAAAGGCACTTAGAATTTGATAGTTTTTTTCTGGGCTATAGAAATTAACATCCTTCTTCCCTTAGTCAGCAGCTATATTGTTAACATAAATCACATTAGAATATTAAACTGCCCACATGTGTAAAGTACCCATACATGGACTACTATATGCCTCAGCCTGCAAGATCCAGAAAGCAGCTTGTGGCAGATGGCCCAATAAAATAGAAATTAGTTAATTTTTACCACTAAGAAAGATTTTTTCAAGTAAAAAATTTTTTGAGTCTCTCACACACAGGTAAACAATGAGAGGAGAGGTATATAATGCCTATACACCATTAAAAAATTAAAGCTGATTAAAGTATACAGAGCCTGATTTTCTCCACACTTGTACAGGTTTTACACTACTGAAATTCCATTGACTCCATGAGAGCTACTCCTGATTTGCACTGGTGAGTGGAGAATCAGGCCTATACAGTATTTGCTCTATGAAACCATTTGCCTTTCTTTAATGGACAGCTATGGATAATATCTGAAGAGGTCTCCATCTTCTTTCCATGCAGCCAGGTCAGCCTACAACTAAGCACACTACAGCACTACCTCCAGAATGGGATTTTCTGGTATTAACTGGCAGCAGTAACGTATCAGTGCTGCTGAAACTATTGCATCAATTCTTCAATAGCAGGAATGATGGGAACAAACATGTTACATCCCACCTTCTTGCACAGGTATATGTGTGGAATTATTAGGTACCAAAAAGCCTTTCCTCCCAATGGATAAGTAGGTAGAATCTTTCTCTAAAACATACCTCCATCTCCTTATGGCTACTCATGATATTATGTGAAATGCTATGGTCCCCCTTTCCTGCACAATTAATATTATACCTTTTAAGGTAGATTTATTATCTTGAACAGGTTGCATAACTCTTAAGCTGCAAAGTGCCTCTTGACATACACTTTCTTGCGCATATGGGCTTAATGCAAGTTTTATGTATTGGAAAATTTAGGAATAATGGAATTAAAAAGGTACAAAGGCCAGTCTACAGAGACAATGTGGGTGAGGTAATATCTTTCATTGGACCAACTTCTGTTAGGCCATGCCTACTCTACAAAATTATTTTGACATAAATTATGTTGGCACAAAGCTGCCGCGGTTAGCACATCACTTGTGTGCGTGCATACTTGGATCCTTTTATTGCGGGTGTGTGTACTCACCAGAAGTGCTTGTATCGATGCACAAAAGTGGTGCACCACAGGGAGGTATTACCACCATCCAGCGCCCTGTCTTTTCAGAAGTTTTGGCAATGCATGATGGGGCAGAAAATTAGTTGTGCAGGGGCGACTGGGAGCAAGAGATCAACTTCCCAGTGTGCAGCTGTCTTCATCCTATAATGTCATCTACATCCCATAATTTTTGCACCTTTTTTCAAAATCCCACAAATCTATGCAGCCCTCCTTGCTGTCCACCATCTTCACCAGAAGTGTGGAGCCTGCACAACTCTGCACTATTGTCATGAGCATTGCAAGCACAGGGCACACAATCATGCAATATTTGCAGATCCGCAAGAAGATCCAACAATTCAGTGGGGAATATGACAATTTCTTGGAGGACAGACTGCTGTGGGACACAGCAAGAACCAATTCAAGGTTGTTGGTGGCATTCATGGAGCAGCTTCAGATAGTGGAATGCTGCTTCTGAGCCCAAGAAATGAGCACTGACTGGTGGGAGTATACTGTCATGCAGGCTTGGGATGATGAGCAGTGGCTGCAGAACTTTCAGGTGTGCAAGGCCACATTCCTGGATCTGTGTGCCGAGCTCGCTCCAGACCTCCAGCACAGGGACACCAAAATGAGGGGTGCACTGACAGTGGAGAAGCAAGTGGTAATTGCACTGTGGAAACTTGCAATGCCAGATTACTACCAGTCAGTCGGAAATCAATTTGGAGTCAAGAAATCCACTGTGGGGGCTGTTGTCATGTACATATGCAAAGCCACTAATCACCTCCTGCTATGCAAGATTGTGACCCTCAGCAATGTGCAGGACATAGTGGATGGATTTACAGCAATGGGGTTCCCAAACAGCAGTGGAGAGATAAACTGAACGCATATCCCTATTTTGGCTCAAGCCCACCTTGCCAAAGAGTACCTCAACAGAAAAAGCTACTTTTCTATGGGTATGCAAGCATTGGTGGATCACCAGAGATGCTTCACTGACATCAATGTGGGCTGGTCAGGGAAGGTGCATGACACACACATATTTAAAAACATAGGATTTTTCAGAAAGCTGCAAGCAGGGACTTTCTTTCACGATCAGGGATAACCATTGGAAATGTTGAAATGCCAATAGCAATCCTGTGTGACCCAATATTCAATAACAGAATACCAATTTAAATGTATTATAAATATTTTTGGATTTTTTCTACATTTTCAAGTATGTTGATTTCAATTGCAACACAGAATACAAAGTGTACACTGCTCAATTTATATTGTTATTTTTTATTACAAATATTTGCACTGTAAAAAGATAAACAAAATAGTATTTTTCAATTCACCTCATACAAGAACTGTAGTGCAATCTCTTTATCATAAAAGTGCAACTTACAAATGTAGAATTATTTTTTTACATAACTACACTTAAAAACCAAACAATGTAAAACTTTAGAGCCTACAAGTTCACTCACAGTCTTACTTCTTGTTCAGCCAATCGCTAAGACAAACAAGTTTGTTTATATTTATGGGAAATAATGCTGCCTGCTTTTTATTTACGTCACCTGAAAGTGATAACAGGCGTTTACATGGCACTGTTGTAGCCGACGTTGCAAGGTATTTACATGCCAGATATGCTAAACATTCATATGCCCTTTCATGCTTCGACTTCTAGATTGCACTCTCTTTTGTTTATCTTTTTTACAGTGCAAATATTTGCAATCAAAAATAATAATATAAAGTGAACACTACACTTTGTATTCTGTGTTGCAATTGAAATCAATATACTTGAAAATGTAGAAAAACATCCAAAAAGATTTATAATACATTTAAATAGGTATTCTATTATTGTTTAACAGTGCGATTAGATGGCAATTAATCACGATTAATTTTTTGATCGTTTGACAGCCCTAAAAGAAACTGTGAAATTTTAAAACAAGTTATATTTAAAACTTACTAAAACGTAATAAATTAAGAGAACAGAACTTATGAAAGGAAAAGAACATTCATGTCCATTTCACCTACACGTACCCCAACTGTGTGGCTTTCACAAGTTAGTGTATGTGAAGCTGTGATTGTCTTTAACATCCCACCAGGCTGGAGTGGCAGGGGTAGTGCAGTGGCCCCTGATGTATGTGGAATGTTGAGTTCTCAGTGGGCTGCAGAGGGAGGTGAACCTGAGAATGTTGACGCTGCAGGTCCACCAGCATCTGTGTTTGCTGCCTGAGAAGCTCCATTATGTCCTGAGTCATCTCCCTCTTTTTCCTGCACCTTTCTCCTCTTCACTTTTTCCTTCTCCAGGCTGTCCCCAGTGTTCATCCTCCAGGCTCTGTGCTCATGGTCCAATGCAGCATTGCCTTGCAGGATCTCATTGAACATGTCCTCCCAAGTCTTCTTCTTTATCCTCGTTATCTGGGTCAGGCGTTTCTAGTGCCGCCACAAAGGGAGTTCTCTCTTTCTTTTTATTAAGTTGTGGGCCAGAGTGAGTGGTTATTTGTTGAATTAGTTAATTCTTATTCTAATTAATTAGTTAATTCCTTAATTCTGCTAAACTTTCTGGGTGTCCCTGTGGTCAGATTCCCAGTTTATCAGAGTAATAAGGGGTTAAGGAAGCGGCACAGTCTCTTAAGGAGTCAGTGCTGAATGCTAAGGTATCCGTTGAGGTGGCCAGTTGGTTTTGTGCAGTTATGGGTCTGGTCAAACCCGCCATTACCTGCATTAAGCCCCAATGGGTTAAATAATTCTCAGGATCCTCATTGGGTTGTTGGGCCATTATCACCACTTGTGCCATTAAATGCCTGCGGCCCATCAGTTCCCCAAAAGTTATTAACAATTCTACAATATTTGTGTTGGGCTCACAAACTATTCTATCAATAACCGCCCGAATTTCAGATGCGGCACAGATGCTCATTAGGCACCACACTTCATTTGCATCTAGAGTTTCTCGGCCTGCAAGTTGGAGCACATTTAAACTCCATTTAGAAAAATTTTCTCGATTTAAGGGTCCTAACCATTTTGACATAGCTTGGAGATGGGAGCCAGATCCAGGCGTTGCAGTGCTCCCTCCTTCTTCCATCACTGTTGTAGTCGCAGTGCGTCTTATGGCTGCCACAGGGATTTCATGTTCCTTGTTTTTAGAATCATAATCCCAAATATCTCCATCCTATGCTTTACTGGGATCCCATGGTTCATCATTCCAATTAGCGGTGCTGCTTTGCTGGTTGTCACCCCATTCTCCTGCTGCTACCACCACCATCTGGTGGGTTGCGAATCCCAATTTTTGCTTAAGGTGTTTAATAAGGGATTCACAGCGATTATGATTGGCAGGGGCTCTGCCTTGTTCTAAAGTTAATTTCTTAACCATCTCTTGTAACACTTGATTTTCTTTCTCTATCTTATCCTTCTCCCCGACCTGCTCCACTAACTCTCTCTCTCTCTCGCTCACTCTCTGTTTCTCTCTGTTTCTCTTCTCTAAATGCATCCCAAAGGGAATCTAACTGACTTTGTATTCCCGTTCCCAGTATTTTCCATTTTTCAATTTCTTTTTCCGCTTGGGAAAGCTTCTTATGCAGAGAGGCATTCTCCTCTTGGAAAGCAGCCAGACGGTGATATGACTCATTGCATGCTTCCTATAATAGCCAGATTGCTGCCGAATCTCTTTTAGCCAGGGTGGAAAGTTTATACACCAGCATGTATTTAGCAAACTTGTCTTCTAAAGCTGAGATGGTGTGGACATCTGCCAGTACCTGTTTGGTCCATGGACTATGTCCATATTTTTGCAGGATTTGTTTAAAAGAGTAATCTCTTGAACAAAAGACAGTGATCTCTGCCCTCCTCCCTTGGAGGCATCATCTTTGGATTGCTTCCTTTTAAACATTCTTACAAAAGGTGCCACCTTATATACTATTGCTTTATGTACCACTATTTGCCCACACTCCTCTATCCTTCAGAGCTGGGTCTTACACAGGAAATGCAAGAAATACTGCTTGAAACTCCTATACCCTTTGGAGTTTACTTCGGTGCTTGGGTTAGAGTGAGAAACATGCTCATTCTCATGCTGCTTGGGATTGCTTGTGCACAGCACCAGTCACAGCATCAGACATGGTGAGTATGGCCACCTGGGGGTTAGAAAAAGGAGGAGGGAATTGCTTGGTTGCATGAAACTAGTAGCATAGGGCATTGGCACTGAATGCTGGTACCATTTTCCACAAGCGATGATGATTTTAGATGATATCTCACTCCTGAGGGTAACAAATGCACAGAAAACACAGCTGCTGCTGGCATCCCAAAGCCACCTGGGCCCATATGCTGCTAGCCTGTGTACTGCAATGATGCCTATCAAAGTGATCACTGACTGACATGGGAAAGTGTCCTACCGCAGAGGAAGAAATAAGGCTGCCATCCCTAGAAACCTTTGGCAGAGGATTGCAGACAGGGACAATCAGAGGGAGGGCCAGGAGGGCCATTTGGCCTGGGCCTCAAGCTCAAAGGAGGCCTCAAACTTAGACACTTGTTAATTTTTTCGCATTTGATAAGTTTTGCAACTTGTTTTTATGCGCATCCCTATCGGACCAAAATGTGACACACTCTCTCAGCTTAGAGCTGCAAACTTAAGCAAATAAGAAATGTGATTTGGTAAAAAACAATTTTTTTGTTAATTGATATAGATTGTCATATTAAAAAGTTTAAAATATTCATAAATAATAAAAATATATCGGTTCTGATGGCACAAGATTAGACCGTGATGAACATGTCCTCTGAGATCAGCTGATTATATAAACAAACCACTACTAGTGGCTGGTGCAGGATCAAGTGCGTGTTGAAAGGTAGAGAATGGTTACATTTTAGTGTCTTTATAGTTTTATGTCTAGTTGACTAAGGAATTATTTATGTGTGAGAATTCCTCATCATTATCTTCATATGGTAGCTAAAAGAGGTGACTGGTTGGTTATAATAATAATTAATGGAGATATCCTATCTCCTAGAACTGGAAGGGACCTTGAAAGGTCATCGAGTCCAGCCCCCTGCCTTCACTAGCAGGACCAATTACTGATTTTACCCCAGATCCCTAAGTGGCCCCCTCAAGGATTGAACTCACAACCCTGGGTTTAGCAGGCCAATGCTCAAACCACTGAGCTATCCCTCCCTCCATCCCTCCCCCAATAGTTGGTTGAGCCCTGGCTTGGTAGTATGGCCATAATCATAGGCTTCCGTAGTCTATAGGCCCAGATTCAAGGTGAAAATTTGTGAGGACAATCCTGTATAGTGAGTTTTGTGAGAACACGCATTTGAAATTTTTGGACATTATCCCTTGGTCTTTATCTGTGTCTGTGTTTAATATAGATCTATATGTCATCCCTTTGACTTCAGCTCAGCCTGTTATATTATACTTTGTGTGCTTGAGTTTTGATTCAGTGATAAGGATAACCACCTGTCTGACTGTTTCATTTTGTGTTCTTAATTAGTATTCCTTCCTTTTACGTCTTTTCAGCATTTGTGTACCATTCGCCATATGTGTACATGTTTACAGTAAAATATTTCAAGTGTAGATAAGCTACTTATTAACAGCAGAATATTTCAAGTGTGGATAGGCTACATATTGATCAGATAGATCACTATGAAGGGGAGATTTGAAAGGGGTGCAGGCAAGAGATGGTGAAAACAACTGACTGAAGCAGCAGCTAAGAGCTCAAAGCCAATAACTTCATTTCTCAAACCACTGGAAAACACATATTACCCAACAAACAATGCTACAGATAATGAAAACTCCGCAACTGCAACAGGTGATATTTCAATGCCAATTCCTGAACATGAGGACAGTAGTCAAGAAGGAGATGTGCCAACAGTAACAGATGCAGCAGAAGTTGTATGATCAAGAAACTCAACAGCAACAGGAAGATGTAGATCTTGCGCAGCAACAGCAATTCATGAGTACTACAGGTTTGACTGACTGACACTGGAATTATTGACAAGAGCAATGCTGTACAAATGCAATCTTTTCTTCAAATTAGTTGTTTTGAAATTCCAAGCAACATTCCACGAGATGCAGATAATCATGCTTTCCCTATTCGTCTGCTGACAAAAACTCTTCCAAATGGTGAGACCTGAACAAGAGACTGATTATGTTGGAGTATGGAAAAACAATCTTTGTACTGTGCACCCTGCTTTATTTTGAACAAAAGTGCTGCAAATGCATCAGTTCTCTCTGAGCAATCAGGATTCATAGATTCTAGGACTGGAAGGGACCTCGAGAGGTCATCGAGTCCAGTCCCCTGCCCTCATGGCAGGACCCAATACTGTCTAGACCATCCCGGATAGACATTTATCTAACCTACTCTTAAATATCTCCAGAGATGGAGATTCCACAACCTCCCTAGGCAGTTTATTCCAGTGTTTAACCACCCTGACACGTAGGAACTTTTTCCTAATGTCCAACCTAAACTGATGGAGCATCAACAGAGGTTGGAGGAAGGTGAAAGACCGAATATCATCACATGAGAGAAGGAAGTGATTATTCCCCTCTATTCGGCACTGGTGAGGCCACACCTGGAGTATTCCGCCAGTTTTGGTCCCCCTACTACAGAAAGGATGTGGACAAATTGGAGAGAGTCCAGCGGAGGGCAACGAAAATGATTAGGGGTCTGGAGTGCATGACTTATGAGGAGAGGCTGAGGGAACTGGGATTGTTTAGTCTCCAGAAGAGAAGAGTGAGGGGGGATTTGATAGCAGCCTTCAACTACCTGAAGGGGGGTTCCAAAGTGGATGGAGCTAGGCTGTTCTCAGTGGTGGCAGATGACAGAACAAGAAGCAATGGTCTCAAGTTGCAGTGGGGGAGATCTAGGTTGGATATTAGTAAACACTATTTCATTAGGAGGGTGGTGAAGCACTGGAATGGGTTACCTAGGGAGGTGGTGGAATCTCCATCCTTAGAGGTTTTTAAGTCCCAGCTTGACAAAGCCCTGGCTGAGATGATTTAGTTGGTGTTGGTCCTGTTTTGAGCAGGGGATTGGACTAGATGACCTCCTGAGGTCTCGTCCAACCCTAATATTCTATGAGAGTTCAACATCACACAAAGAAAACTATGTTGCATGGAAATCAACCAGAAGGGCAGCATCAGCTGAAAGTTCAATTGAGAGTTTACTCTTGACTGAACTCTCTACAGAAACTAATAACTGGAAAAAAAACTTCTTGAGAGCATCCTGAATGTCATCCTTTTTCTTTCTGAGCGGGTATTGGCTTTCTTTGGTTCCAGTCAAAGTATTGGTGATCGTGCAAATGGAAACTTTCTAGGCATAGTTGAGCTCCTCAGCAAATATGACCCACTTTTATCAGAGCATGTTAAACGTGTTCGAGAATTGCAAGAGAGTTAAAAGCGCATGCAAGTCTATTATCTCTCCACACGCATACAAAATGAGTTTATTGAGCTATGTGGGTCATTCGTACAAACAACAATTCTTGATGCGATTCGAAATGCCAAGTATTTTTCAATCATTGTTGATGCCACTCCAGATTGTTCTCACAAGGAACAGACTACTATGGTTATTCGATATGTTAGGATTGTAGACAGCTCAAAATTTTCAATTGAAGAAAGGTTTATTTTGTTTGATAATTTCACAAGAAAAACTGGAAAAGAAATTGCTGCTCAAGTACTAGCAATTCTAGATGATTTTAAGTTAGATTTTCAAGTCTGCATTGGTCAAGCCTATGACAATGGATCTAATATGGCTGGAAAGTACAAAGGTGTACAAGCAGCTCTTCTTGAGCATAATTCAGACTGTATTTTCTGCAGCTGTGGAAATCACACTAAACCTTGTAGGTGTTGACTGTGCTGAATCATGCAAGGAGGCAATTACTTACTTTGGAACCATTCAATAAAATGTACAATCTCTTCAGTAGCAGTCCACAAAGGTGGGAAATTCTGAAGCAATTTCTTCCTGTTTCACTGCATGGGATGTCCAAAACTAGATGGTCTGCACGGATTAATGGTGTTCAACCAGTTGTGCAGAATTTGAATTCAATGAGAAAGTCTTTAAATGAGCTTGAATCTCTCAATCTCACTGCACAGGCTCAAACTGAACTTCAGTCTATTCAGAAGCACATGTCCAAATTTGAATGCGTTCTGATGTCATCTTTATGGATGATACTACGTACAATTATCCACCAAACTAATCTGGTAATTGAAGCACGCAATGCTACACTTTATGTTGAGAGGGATAACATTGAAAGTCTTATCAATGACATTCAACAGATTCGTGAACAATGGGATGCGATCCTGATTGAGTCCAAAGTAGTAGCACAGAATATTGGCATTTCATCTGAGTTCTCCACCAAACGCAACTTACCTCCTGAATCCGATGCTGAGCAGCATTATAGGGTCAATGTCTTCCTTGTCATCATCGACTCTATTCAATCAAGTCTTACACATCAATTTGAATCACTGCGACTAATTTGTACCCTTTTGGGGTTTCTTTGGCAGTTCAACAGACTGAGTAATGAAGGTCTACTTTCTGCAGCTGGACAATTTCAGCAACAGTACAACAAAGAAATCTCAAAAGATCTCACTGACGAGGTCATCTTCCTCAAACAAATATATTCCACGAACTTTAAATTGGATTGCAAGCCAAAGGAATTGCTTCAAGAAATACTCAAATTTGGACTCTCTGGGGTATTTCCTAATATCACAATTGCATTGTGTATTTTTGTCAGTTTGCCTGCATCAGTGGCGTCAAGTGAATGCACCTTCAACATGTTGAAGCAGGTAAAGAACTATCACCGTTCAACTATGGGACAAGAGCATTTGAATGGTCTCGCCATGCTTAATATCAACTGTGACATTGTACGAAAGCTAGATTTTCCCCTCAATAATTAGTGCATTTGCACAGAAAAAGGCTAAAAAAGCATTTGTTAAAAAAAATATTGAAATTATGTCTCACCTCTTTTTTGGTGCCTTATTTTGTTTTCATGTGTCGTCATTTTTTTTTAAATTATGTCTAGGGGCCTCAAAAGCTGGAAGTGGCCTGGACCTCTGAGAGGGCCTGATTGCAGAGTACCTCCATGAAAGTTTCATTGAGATCTCAGGAGGATTAGGGACATCCCTCTGTACATAAACAGACTGCTCTGCATGCCTTCCTCCTGCCCCCCCACCTAACTCTAGAGGGGACTGAAAAGTGGATAGCAATTCTACCTCTTTTGTTTGTACCACTACCTCTTCTAGCAAGAGTAAATTAATGAAAAGTCAAAAGCTGTGTTCTGCTATTTTTGGGCGGCCATCCCTGTAGTGGAAAATTTTGTATACATTTACCTGAAGTTCGTAAACTCCTAGGCCTGTCTCTTGAAGGTGTTGTGAAGGTTTCCTCTGAGGACCAGGACTGAGAGGTTAGATATGGAGTGATTGTTTTCTGAAGTGTTCAACCATAGGTGATGTGGTGTTTTTGTCTTTTATCATTTTTCTGTGAGAGTTCATTCAAGAGGATAGTGATTGTCTGGTTTCACCCATATAGTTGTTATTGGGACATTTAGTGCTTTGGATGAGGTACACCATATGTTGTGATGGGTTTGTGTAGGACCTTTCTATCTTGACATAGATCATCATAGCAGTGGAGATATGTCTGCAGTTTTTGCATCTGTTGTTCTGGCAGGGTCTGGTGTTGCTTTGAGTTGGTGGGTCCTGGTCTGTGGGGAGCTTGCTTCTGATGAGCGTGGCGAGGTTGGAGCATTGTTTGAAGGCCAGAGGAGGGAGTTTGGGAAAGATTTCTTTCAGGATGTGGTCCTCATCAAGCATGGTTTATAATTGTTTGAAGATACCCTGCATGGCTTCCAGTGGGGGTGGTAGGTGACAACTAGAGCTGTGCAGTTGGAGTAGAGTTTTTTTCTGTATTGAAGCAGGTTCTCTCACGGTATTTGGATGGCCCATTGCATGATGCAATCTACTTTCCTTGTGGAGTGTCCTTGTTTGGTGAAGGCAGTTTTAAATGTATTAAGGTGGTATTTGAGTGCCTGGCTGTAGATAACAGATATCTTGGTGTGTTTGGGGTAGTTATTGGATCTGTGAAAGTAGGTGAGGTGGGTTTCTTATCTATAATTGTCTGTAGGGTTCTACTTTTGAAGCTGATCGGGGTATCCAGGAAATTGATGCTGATGCAGGAGTATTTGTTTGTCCAGCATTGAGCTAATGGGTGGCATTTCATAAATAATATATAATACAATATGGAAACTAAACTTACTTGGGAACAGCAAACACAACTTGGGTGGGGTTCGGAAGAAGGTCAAAACATTATTATTCTATACTGTAGTAGCATCTAGGAGCCCCAGTCATGGCTCAGGACCCTATTATGCTAGGCACTATACAAACACAGAACAAAATACAGTATCAACTGCACAATAAGAAAATATTTAAAAAAAAATAAAGGGTGATCAAACAATTCTAGCTTTTCAACCAAAATCAGTCTTCCCACAAACATTTCATGCCTAATGGTAACATGAAAAAAAATTCAGTGAGGCTATTCTACTGTTAGAACAAGATTCTACTCCCATATCTAGGGAGGCTAAACACAAAACATGTTTTCTTTGATATTTCTTCTTTTCCTTTATATTTGAACATTTCTGAATCTTATATTAAAAAAGGGTTTGTGACAGACTGATCCAAATTCATTGCTAGCATAACACCATTGACTTCAGCTGAGTTACATCAGGGATAAATTTGGCTCATTATGTTATTTCTCATGTGAGTTGGCAGCAGCAGCTCTCAGTCTCCCTCTCCACAGTTCTCAGCCTTTCAAAATGCAGTTTTTTAATTTACCTGTCACCCAAGGCCCAAGCCTTAGATTGACTTAGGTTAACTTGGTTTTACCTTGTGTACTATGAAAAATCCACTTACAGTCTAAGCAAGTAACATGCCAAAGTCAAGCAAACAATATATTGGCTTGGCAGAAATAAAGGCAAACTGCAAACTGTAATACTGTTTATGAAAAGATGGGGGAAATTGCAATCTAGGCAACATGCTAGCAGGCAGGAGAAACGTGTGCTGTTAACAGAACTGGAAAATCCTGTAGGATTTGATAACACACTATTTTTCAGCAGACTTACCAATACACAGATCTCCAAAAAATGATAAGGACAAATATTTTCAGAGAAACTGGATACTAAAGATATTATTTTATCATTGTTATTTAAGGGCCATAAGGAAGAACTAGCAAATCACCAGCTATGTAGCCCAATGTCTATTCTGGATTAAATATCTGATCATATAAAAAGAAAGCCTTTATGTAAACAATGGGAAGAGAGGTGACTAATAACGAACAAACAACATGGTCCTATCAAAAATAGGTTATACCAAACAAATCAAGAGTAGCTGCTGTTGCATTATATGAAATTTAATATCACCAGCTAGCCCCCCATACACACTAGTCAAAAAGAAAAGCATCTATAATATGCTATTCACTGGTACCAAATAAAGCAGAAACCTCCTGAAGAACAGTGTCAAGAAGACAACTTCAGAATCAGCAGTGGGACTGTTACAATAATAGTTAAAGTGTATCTTCTTACCTTGAAGGAAGTTTAGTAATTTATAATGCAATATTTTTTCTGTACTACCCTGCAATGAGTAGAAACCTTCCAATGAAAATAATTTCAGAGATAAATTTATGAAAGAGCTATATATCTTTTCTCCTTACCAACGGGGTTCCTATAAAAATCTTTAATAGTAACATTTAAGATATCCAGAAACAGTATTGTGTCCTATGGAGATTTGCATTGTAGAAGTCTATTTTAGGTACATTTTAGTCAGTAAACCTATCCAGTATACGGAGATGTATTTGAAAATATTCTAAAAAAGTTAGATTAATTTAAAAATATTAGGGACGGATTTTCAAAATTTGGATATACAAAAATAAGCATTTGACTGTCTACCTGATTTCACAGCTGTGAATTCAAATCAGGTATTTCTGCACACTAATGGCTAGCAGTGCATCTGACTGGCTTGTTACATGTGCAAATACATGTGCAAATTATACTTGTGCTAATTTCTTTTTTATTGGCATTTCACATTTGACTTTTTGAAAAAATGTGCCTTTAGGGCAAAGTTTTGTAAAACAAGCCCCATATGCGGTCTGTGCAAAATATACATGTAAAGGTTACAAACAGGTAATTTTGATGATGATTTTTTGATATACACCTCTACCCCAATATGCGACCCGATATAACATGAATTCTGATATAACGCAGTAAAGCAGTGCTCCGGGGGGACGGGGCTGCATACTCCAGCGGATCAAAGCAAGTTCGATATAATGCGGTTTCACCTATAACGCGGTAAGATTTTTTGGCTCCCGAGGACAGCATTATATCAAGGTAGAGGTGTATGTCATATATCCTTCACATGCAATTATCTGTTTGCACAGCATGTGTATATTTAGCAGATACATATTAAGGTATTTATCTTTGAAAATTGGCCATCTTTAGAGATTTGTGCATTTTTATTTGTACATTTGTTTATATGCTTCTTGAGGTACGAGTTTTCAGCTTAGCACATAGGAGTTATATCTTTCTACCAATCACATTCCCTGCCATTTCAAAGCACTGTACTATTACAAAATGCAATCAGCAACACAAGGCTAAGTTAAAAAGTAGCTTAGAAAGTGCCTTTCAAAGCATGTATACTTTCAGACTTAAAAGATCTAAAATCAAACTACAGTGAAAAAATATTAACCTGTAAAGACTTTATAGCACATCAGCAAAAATACTCATTAAGATCTCAATGAGACAGTTTTTAGGGCCACACTACTTTTTCTGGATATAAATGTAAGATTAAGTTTAGTTATCACATGTGCATTCAATCTAAACTATTTGTCTAGAACTTTTTAATCAGGGTTGGTTCTATTAAATGAGACCCTTCAGTTACCCTTCCTGTCAATTAATGGAAGATTAATAAAGATCTGTGGCTGAATCCCCTAGAATGATTTGAAAAATCTCACCCAAGGTTTTGAAATCCCCTCTTGCCCGAGACTACAAAATTGTTTTTGCGTTATTCATCTGATTTTTAAAACCTGAATTTAAATAAAAAAGCTGAAAAACATTGCACCGAAATATATCGCTCCAGTGCTTAAGTAAGGGAATAAACAAAACATGTCATGTTGGCTTTAGGCTCCACTAGAAGTGCACCACTGGAATGGGGATACATGCTTTCTAAATGAAAATGAATCAAAAATTTACATAGGAAAATAATTATATTCAAGCTTCTAATATGCATGCAGATATAGGCCCCAATTCAGCAAAGCACTTACTAAGTGTTTTGTGGACTAGATAATAAATAAATAAATAAATAAAACCCACCACTTAGAATAGAGATGGATTTCAGCAGGTACTTAAGTGCTTTTTGAATCAGGGCCATACGGTACAGCGGGTGAGATCCTGGTCCCACTGAAGTCAATGAAAACTTCCCATTTACTTGAATAGAGACAGGCATTCACTCGGTATTGTAGCCTGATTTAGGGTGTACTGATAATGTTAATTTGGATAATATGGGAATTTAATTATTAATTTAATTCGTATTTAATTTTTTTATTTTATTTAATTATTAATACCTTTTTTTGCTTTGCTTTTACATTAAATACATTACTTACAAAACCCCATGGATTACAATGCTTAGATATTATTTTGCTATTTCTCAGCTGTTCTAAACCTCCTTTATGTTTTTGAATGTATTTTTGGGCAAGCAAGCAGGTTAGTATCCTATAGGCTACAGTATGTGGAGATACAGTTAAAAACAAACTCCTGAAAATATCCTTTTAAAGCATCTCACTATTGCTGTCACCAGTCCCTCTTCAGCCTTTTATAAGTAATTGAGTAGAGAAAGATACCACCCTGGCACTGCCTGAGGGTCACTTTAGGGCATGTCTACATTGCGCTACAATGCGCACCACAAAAGGTGTGAAAGCGGACTAATGTGCTGCACACTAATTGGTCTGTGTAGATCCTGCTGGTGCACCCAAAAAGTTCCCTAGTGAACTTTCTATACTAGTGAACTTTTAGTGCATACTACCAGAGTCCACACAGACCAATTAGTGCGCAACACATTAGTGCACTTTAGAAATCACACCCACATAGTGAGCATTGCAGCACCATCCAGACATGCCCTTAGTCTTTGATCTTGAATCACATTTATACATTGACGTGCTTTTTAAGTCAATGTAAGTAACTTGAGGCTTGCAGAGAGACAAGCCCCTATTATTTCTCATCTCTGCAGCCTTGTAAATTCATGAAGAAGAAATTACTCAGTTTTTCAGGAGGAAATATTTCCTCCACAAACATCCATACACTCCCAAACACCTGGAAAGTAATATCTTCAAATAGCTCTCTTCAAAAGGTATAATCAAAGTAGTCTCTCAACTACATTTCTCCTACTCTCCCTTAAACTGCAAAGGAAGAATAATTATCTTTAAATATAAGAAAAGGCAGAATCTACAATACTCTTTCAGCTGTAGCCCAGCTCTAATATTTCTCATCATACTCTCATCCGAAGTCCAATTTTGTGCCTCTGGTTGTTTTTTTTAGTCACGATCCAGGTCTCCAATTTCAGACACTATCATATACTCCCTTCTCTCCGGATGCATCATATTATTCTTCAGCTGCATTTTGCTTTAGACTGACGTCTTCTTAAAAAATCTGTAGTTGCAACCTTTCAAGCCCAAGTTATTAATTAAAGGGACACTCTCTCAAGGAGTTTAGGTCCCAAATTGGTTTTGCTTAAAAAAACCAAAACAAAATTAAATAGTGGAGGTGCTGGGGGAAAGGAGTGCTATGAACTCTAAAATGTGTCCTGATTCATGAAAGCACTTAATCATGATTATGTGCTTAAGTCTCATTGTCTTCAGTTAGACTTAAGCATGTGTTTAATGCTTTCCTGAGTTAGGGCTGTGAATAGTTCTCATTATTAGCATTTTTTAAATTTTCAATTAAAACAGGCAACAGATGTGTGTAGGTGATTTAAACAGTCCCCTCAAAGTGTGGGAAGACTAAACAAAACAATATTGTGATAGCATATGAGACCCACAAACTAACCATAAGAGTAAATAAAATTGACTAGACCAGTTTTATTATCCACATTTTCACTGCCCAAATTCAAAAAGTAATTTGCATAAATTGTGAAAACAGACATTTTAAAATGTTCCATTTTAATAAATATTAATACCTAGCTATTATATAGCATTTTTTCATCAGCAGATCTCAAAGCGCTTCACAATTTTTAATGTATTTATCCTCACAATACCCCTGAGAGATAGGAAAGTTTCATATCCCCATTTTACAGATGGATAACTGAGGCACAGAGAGGCTAAGTAACTTGCCCAAGTATACTTAGTCAAAGAGGTGAGACTTTTAAAAAAAATATAAACTGAATCTTGACAGAGTCCCTTTAAAGTTACTGATTCCCCCCCCCCCCAGAAAATCACTGTACTGGAAGCAAGCTAACCCAGTATTAGGGCTATCCAAAAAAATCCTCAGGGCTAGTTTTTTTGATGTTCTTATCAAATAAAAGAAATATACAGAGTAGAAATACTGTGGGTTAAATACAGATACTATCTACTATATCTCCGCTGGATATGAATAAGCTGTGACCCTAAAAGCCCCTCAGTGCCAACTGGCAAAGGGTTTACTGTCACGTAACAGCAACTCCTATCAGGTCTGACAAACTCACTACATCTAGGGCTACCATATGTCCGGATTTCCCCGGACATGTCCGGCTTTTCGGTCTATAAATAGCCGTCCGGGGGGGATTTTTAAAAATCTAAAAATGTCCGGGATTTCCCCCCGGTCGGCTATTTATAGATAGAAAAGCGGCGGCTGGGCACCCAAAGCCCCTTCCCGGCTCCCCCCATCCCCTGCAGCCTTACCATGCTGTCTGGCCCGCAGCTGTCTTCCCCCTCCTCCCCTCCCCTGAACGCTCCGCCCCCCTGCTCCTCCCCCTCCCATGCTTCCCGCGAATCAGATCTTTGCGGGAAGTCTGAAAAGAAGCAGGGGCAAGCGGGAGGCAGCAGCAGGTAAGCTGGGGCGGGGGGCGCGAGGAGAAGAGCTCCGGGGAGGCGCGGCCACGGCCGAGCGGCTCCCTCCGGCCCGGGCCGAGCGGCGCCCGGCTGCCCCAGCGGCTCCGGCCCAGCTCGGGCCCCAGCACCCCCAGCCCGGACCCGGCCCGGCTCAGGCCCCAGCAGCGCCGGCCCGGCTCGGGCCCCGGCACCCCCAGCCCGGACCCGGCCCAGCTCGGGCCCCAGCACCCCCAGCCCGGACCCGGCCTGGCTCGGGCCCCAGCACCCCCGGCCCGGACCCGGCCCGGCTCGGGCCCCAGCAGCGCCGGCCGAGCACCTCCGGCCCGGCCCCAAGCCCCGCAACCCCGGCCGGAGCGCAGCCCGATTCCTGGGCTCTTTAAAGCCGGCCCTGGTCAGGGGACAGGGAGGGGGGGTTGGATGGGTCGGGAGTTTGGGGGGGGGGGCTGTCAGGGGGGCAAGGGTGTGGAGAGGGGTTGGGACAGTCAGGGACAGGGAACGGGGCAGTTACATGGGTCTGGGGGGCTGTCAGGGGAGCAGGGGTGTGGAGAGGGGTTGGGACAGTCAGGGACAGGGAGCAGAGGGGGTTGGATGGGTCAGGAGTTCTGGGGGGCTGTCAGGGGGCGGGGAGCAGTTGGATAGGGCATGGGAGTCCCCGGGGGTCTGTCTGGGGGCGGGGGTGTGAATATGGGGTGGGGGTGTGGATAAGGGTCGGGGCAATCAGGGGACAGGTAGGGTCGTAGGGCGTTCTCAGGAGGGGGCAGTCAGGGGACAAGAAGCAGGGCGGCTTAGATAAGCGGTGGGATCCTAGGGGGCAGTTAGTGGCAGGGGTCCCAGGAGGGGGCAGTCAGGGGACAAGGAGCGGGAGGGGGTTGGGGGTTCTGAGGGGGGCAATCAGGGGGTGGGAAGTGGGAGGGAGTGGATGGGGGCGGGGCTAGAGCGGGGCTCCTCCCCCCCCCCCCAGTGTCCTCTTTTTTGCTTGTGGAAATATGGTAACCCTAACTACATCTAACACATTGCTATCATAGCATTTATCTAGAAAAATGTTGTGTAAGGTATCAAATAAAAGCTTATATCATACTGGTCATCATAAACGTGGTGAGGTGTATGTATGGCTTTCATACTAGAAGCTGTTTGTATGTACTAAAAATATGTTTAAACTAAGTAACCAGGCGGGTTTGTGAAACAGGTTTTTCTCAGACAAAGGAATGCTGGTTTACCTATCTGCCTAGCTCGCCAATGTAAATCAAGCAATGTGTAAGTCAACACAAAGGAAGCTTCATTTGCATATTACGTCAACAGGAAAAGCAAGTTAACAGGAGAATGAGAAAGGTTTTCTGGACTAAAAGCAGGAGGAAACGGTGCAACCTTAATTATCCATCATTGAGGGAACAAAAAGAGGAATGAGCACCTTTTGTAACTATGAAAGCTAGATCCTGGACCCTAGGAGGATAGTAATGCTGAGAGGTTACTTTAAGTGAAAAACTTAGCTTAGACCAGTGGTTCTCAACCTATTTACCATTGTGGGCCACATCCAATACTACCTATATGGCCCTGAGGATGTCACATGGGCTGCAGCTCTGTGCTGATTGGGCCGCAGATTGAGAACCACTGGCTTAGACAGAGATTTTAGCCTGCTAGCATTATGTTTAGTCTTTGAGGAGCACGTTATACTTTTGTTTTATTTGTAGCCATATCAGTTTCTACTATATTTACTCAGTATTACTTAAATCTCTATCTTCATTAATAAATGTCTCCATGTTTTGTTCTGTGTAGATCTCAGGGCTGTAATATTAAGTAAAGTGTGAATGCTTAATTGAATCAAATAACTGGTGTGTACACTGTCTCTTTGGAGATAGTGAACATGGTAATTTCTGTGAGTGTCCACTGACCGGAGCTGGATACTCCAGGGGAATGCTTTTCCAGGGGACTCAGGAACTGGGACAAACCAAGTGTTACCTGCAAGGCAAAGTAAGGGCTTGCAGAGACCTGAGAAATTGTCTATGATGGCTAATTAACTGGGGTGACAGGGACCTGTCACCAAGTATAGCTCCAGCAAGTCTCTCTTTTGCTAAGGCAGAGGGATAAGCAGGTCACCCATAGTTCTGGGTGCCGTGGGAAAGTGTCACATAAGCATATTAAATACTTTGTCATCTAGCTAACCCAGGGGCGGGCAAACTTTTTGGCCTGAGGGCCACATCGGGTTTCTGAAATTGTATGGAGGGCCGGTTAGGGGAAGCTGTGCCTCCCCAAACCGCCAGGTGTGGCCCGGCCCCCACCCCCTTTCCAACGCCCCCTGCTTCTCGCCCCCGACAACCCCCTGGGACTCCTGCCCCATCCAACCCCCCTGTTCCCTGACAGCCCCCCCAGAACCCCCGCCCCATCCAACCCCTCCTCTCATTCCTGACTGCCCCCCAGGACCCCTGCCCCATCCAACCACCCCTTCTCCCTGTCCCCTGACCACCCCCGGAACCCCTGCCCCTGACTGCCCCCTGGCGCCTCATCCAACCCCCCCTCCTTCCTGACTGCCCCCCCGGGACCCCTACCCCCATTCAACCCCCCTGTTCCCCACCCTGACCCCTATCCACACCCCTGCCCCCTCACCACCACCACCTCAAACTCCCCTGCCCTCTATCCAATCCCCCCTGCTCCCTGCCCCCTTTCCGCGCTGCCTGGAGCACCGGTGGCTGGCAGCACTACAGCTGTGCTGCCCAGAGCAGCAGGACAGGCAGCCGTGCCACCTGGCAGGAGCCAGCCACACCACCACGCAGCACAGAGCACCAGGTCAGGCCAGGCTCTGCAGCTGCGCTGCCCCAGGAGCATTGCACCGGCAGTGCAGTGAGCTGAGGCTGCGGGGGGAGGAGGAATAGCAGGGGAGGGGCCGAGCCTCCTGGGCCAGGAGCTCAGGGGCCAGGCAGGAGGGTCCCGTGGGCCGTAGTTTGCCCACCTCTGAGCTAACCCATAGCAAGGGGCAGGGTGTTACTGCACTGCCCCGCCCCGGAGAGGCCTGGGCTCAGGGAATCACAGTCTCCCTCTTGGTCTTCCCACTGATCTAGGGAGGAAGTAAAGCTATCTTACTGGCCCACTAAGTATGCCACCTACTGTGTTTTGGGGGACTGGACTCAAGGCTCCACCCACTTCCCACCCCCTCCTGTCCACCTTCTCAAGTGGTTAATATAGTGGCTCTACAAAGACTCCTCCCCTGCATGTAGTATGTAGTGGGAGAACACACCTGAGCAAGGGAGGTCCTCAATCTCATACTCCCTCTCTAGACCAGGTGTGCTGGTAGGGATGGAGAATGGGCACAGCCTTTCTTCCTTGTGCTGCTGCACAGAATGGGCCACAATCCAGCTCTTTGCTAACTGTATTTAAGTTTGTCAGCTAGACAATATGGGAAAGAAAAGTGAAGAATTCCACCCAATTGAACCTGATCCTGCAAAGACTTATGTATTTGCTTCACTTGAAGCATGCACCATGTGCCAAAGTCTTTGCAGGATCTGAACTTTAGTTTGTATTTCTTTATAATTTTCTTATTCTTTTTTTTCTTATTCCTATCAAATGGAAGACTGATGCTGGATTAGCATACAGGGGCAACTAGTAAAAACTTAGTGAAACAAACTCACACCTTCCAAAACAATTGTAAAATGAATAATTAATCTCCTTATCCAGAATATCCTAACTTGTTTCCCACACTGTGCAAAACTGAGAAAGCTGATTTTGAGAGGGTATCCTAAGCTCAAGACAAGTTGACACTTTCTTGTTGACTCCAACAGCTGCTTCTTCGAGGAGAAATTAGAACCTGGTGTGTAATGCCGATTCAACTGAGGAGCCCATGACAGCTCCATCAAGAACTCAGCCGTGAACTGACAAATTAATGCCTACTCGATCTCATGCTGAAGCTTCATTTCTTGACTCTAATACCAGGTTTCCCCTTAGTTAACATTCAGTCATTCTGTTCCATCCTTAATAAAATAAAATAGCTTGCTACATGCTAGGATTGTACATACATTTACAAAGTGTAAAATCCGCCCGGGGGTTGAATTTCAAACACCAGTAATATCCTGTGAGGAATGAAGGCAACTGCACCTTGGATATCATAACTTCACCATAAAACTTTCCCCTTTTGTTCAAAGCAGCAAGATTCATTTTGGCATATTTATGGATTTTTTCCCCTCCTCGCCTTCCTTCTGCCCTATCAGGAACTCAAAAGAGATGCTGTCCATCACGAGAAAAAAAAAAGTTGTTAGAAATACTGGCTATCGGGGTTCAGAGATTTAATAAATAAACTTCAAATGGCTGGATGCTGATGAGAAAAGCTGGTTGGGGCTTCCCCAAAAAATGATAATGGGTAACTATGTTTACTCCAGTATGAGTTTAAAAATAAACGGCCTTCTTGTGCATTAATTATTTACTTTGGATTATTTTCCCCCCATTTTATTTGGTGTGCTTGTGAAAGAATTGACACTGTTGATAGAATTGTTCACTGCTTGATAATAAAAGTTCTCTGCTTAATTAATTAGGGCTAGATTCTGACTCTCCCTTCATGCCTGCACAAGGGAGCAAGAGAAAGAACTCCCTTTACACACCTATGTGGGTTACCTGGCTTTTAGGTCCTGTCATGTAAGAGTAAGTGGGCCTACTAAAGTAGGTTCATAGATTCCAAGGCGAGAAGGGACCATTGTGATCATCTAATCTGATCTCACGTGTAACCTAGACCCTAGAACTTCCCCAAAATAGTTCCTAAAGCATATCTTTGGAAAAAACATACAATCATGATTTTAAAATTGTCAGTGATGGAGAATCGATCCTGACTCTTAATAAGTTGTTCCAATGGTTAATTACTCTCACTGTTAAAAATGTACACCTTATTTCCAGTCAGGGCCGGCTCCAAGCACCAGCAAAGTAAGCACGTGCCTGGGGCGGCACATGCTAAGGGGCGGCATTCCGTCCATTCTTGGGGCGGCAGAGTCCGAGCAGCTTTTTTTTTTTTTTTTTGCGCTTCGGCAGTTCGGGTGGCGGCAGTCCGAGCGTTTTTTTTTTGTTTTTATTTTTGCTTGGGGCAGCAAAAATGGTAGAGCCGGCCCTGTTTCCAGTTCAGATTTATTAGCCTCAGCTTCCAGCCACTGGATTGTATTTCAACTTTGTCTGCTAGATAGAAGAGCCCATTATCAAATATTTGTTCCCCATGTAGCTACTTCTAGACTACAATCAACTCACTCCTTAACCTTCTCTTTGTTAAGTTGAATAGAATAAGCCATGTCTTAATTTTGTGGCTCTTCTCTAAACCCTCTCCATTTTATCAACATCCTTCCTGAATTGTGGATACACAATTCCAGCAGCAGTCGCATCAGTGCCAATTACAGATGTAAAATAGCCTCTTCACTTCTACTTGAGATTCCCTTGTTTATGCATCAAGGAACTCATTAGCCCTTTTGGCCACAGCATTGGACTGGGAGCTCATGTTCTGCTGATTATCCACCATAACCCCCCAAATCTTTTTCAGACTCACTGCTTCCCAGGATAGAGCCTCCCATCCTGTAAGCATGGCCTACATTCTTTGTTCCTCGATGTATACATTTACATTTAGCCATATTAGAACACACTGTTTGCTTGTGGACAGCTTTCCAAGCAATCCAGACTACTCTGTACTAGTGACCTGCCCTCATTATTTACCTCTCCTATTTTTGGGTCATCTGCAATCTTTATCAGTGATGGTTTTATGTTTTCTTCCAGGTCATTGATGACCCTATGCTATTTAACATTGTTAAGACAGATCTCTATGGGACCCCACTAGACACACACCCACTTGATGATTCCCCATTAACAATTCCCCATTAACAGTTCTCTCTGTTAGCCAGTTTTTAATCCCTTTAACTTGTGCCATGTTAATTTTATATCTTTCTAGGTTTTTTTAATCAAAATGTCTTGTGGTACCAAGTCAAACAGAAATCTAAGTAGTGCTCGCTATTACCTTTATCAACCAAATTTTTCATCTTAATACATTAAAGGGTAGAAGGGACCACTGTGACCATTTAGTCTGTCTTCCTGCATAACACAGGACACAAAACTTCACTAACTCCTGCATCCATGGCATATCTTCTGGTTGAGCTAGAGCATCCAATACATTTTCTCCCTCCCCAGAGCAGCAGAAGAAGAGGGAGATTGTGGCTGAGTCACAATCTCCCTTCCAGGCTGCTCCAGGAGTCTCTACAAGACTAAAATTATACGCCACTGTAGTACAATGCCTTCATTTTCCATCACAGAATAAACTGGAGTCTTGGATTTCTCCCAGAAATTCTCAACTACTCTAAAGTTCCAAAACAAAGATAACATTTTTACATACAGCTCAAATAACGGTCTTAGGTAAGTTAACTAGCATAGTGCAAAGAACCAATCCCTGCAAGGCCCCACTAGAAACACACCTGGTTGATGATGATTTCCCATTTACAATTACATTTTGAGATCTATCAGTTAGTCAGCTTTTAATCTATTTAATGTATGTCACGTTATTTTTATTAAAAAAGTAGAATATAAAATTGTCATGTAATACCAAGTGAAAAACCTTACAGAAGTCTTATTATATCTACACTGTTACTTTTATAAACAAAACTTAATTTACTCAAAAAAATATAAAGTTAGTTTGACAGGATCTATATTTAATAAACCCAGGCTGATTGGCATTAATTGCATTATCCTCCTTTATTAATCGAGTTCAGTATCAGCTACTCTATTATCTTGCCTGGGATCAATGTCAAACCGACAGGCCTATAATTATCTGGGTCATCCCATTTAACTTTTTTTTAATACTGGCTCAACAGTAGCTTTCTTTCAGTCTTCTGGAATTTCCCCAGTGTTCCAAGGCTCATTGAAAATCAACACTAATGGTCCATAGAGCTCCTCAGCCAACATTTTTAAAGCTGTTGGATGCAAGTTATCCACACCTGCTGATTTAAAATGTCTAACTTTAGTAGCTGCTTTTTAACATCTTTCTGAGATACTTGTGGAATGGAAAAACTACGATCATCATCATATGATATGACTACATAATCTGTTTTTCCCTAAATACAGAACAGAGATATTTATTGAACACTTTTTCCTTTTCTGCCTTATTATTGATAATTCTACCATTTCCATCTTGTAATAGACCAATAACATTGTTAGGATTCCTTTTATTTCTAATATACTTTAAAAATGTATTATCCTTTGGTTTCTGGCCAGGGACTCCTCCTTGTGTCCCTTTACTTACCTTATCAATTTTCTTTTGTCCTAACTTTTGATTTATATTCATTACTATCAACTTCCCCTTTCTTCCAATTGTTTTTTTTTTTTAATAGCTGTCTTCACTTCCACGCTAAACCAGGTCGTTTTTTAACGACCTTCTTCCTCAATTGTGGCTCTTTGAGCATCTAGTAAAGTGTTCTTAATCAAGTCCCACTTACCATTCACATTTTTTTTTTGTCTCACAGTTAAGATTTAGATTTTTTCACAGTTAGTTTTAGTAAAAGTCACAGACAGGTTGTGGGAAATAAACAAAAATTCACTGAAGCCAGGACCTGTCTGTGTCTTACTAAAAATAATGGGGGAGACTGACAGGGGTGTGTGGGGAGGGGGGAGGACGACTGAAGCCTGAGCCGGGTGGAGGAGAGAGACTGAGCAGAGCCCCATGGCAGCTGGAGATTCCCCCCTTGTGGCAGCTTGGAGATCCAGGGGCCCCCAGCCAGCAGACAGATCCACCCCTGAGCTGAAGTGGAAGATGTCACGGAGGTTTCTGAAAGTCATGGAATCCATGACTTCCGTGACATAATCTTATCCTTACTCATAATTGCTTTTAGCTTTGTGAAACTGGCCCTTTTAAGCACCAAGTACATATTATGGTCAGGACTTTATTCTGTCTGCACATTATAAATGTGTTCAAGTCATGATCACTTGTACCTAAGACACTTTATAATGGCCCACCTTGTTTTCCCAAAATTCAGACGTAAGGCACCCCACAATGGCCTTTCTACCCTATTAACCTAGTTAACAGGTGGTGGCCCACTCTAGAGGAATTGCCCAGGTTTTACCAGGGAGTTTGTCTGTGACCAGCAGAGGACTCCCGAGAACAGGCTAGTTCTGTTAACCTGTGGGAGGACATGGATACAACCTTCTGCTCAAAAGGATTAACTCTCAGGAAGTAATTTCTTCAAAAATAAAATATCCTTAATTTAATTTAACACATAATATTCTCTAATACAATAAGTCTAATGCATATACCAAAGGAATAAACCATAAACATAAAAGGCAAAAATTAGAATACAAACAAACTATCAACACATATGCATATTCAAATACCCAATACAATACAATTAACACAGTTATAGGTGGTTACAGTCTGCATGCAATAGCCAGTCACATGCAGAATGCTGACAGCACAGCATTAACACATGGACACACATACACAGACATCCAGCTTTATTAACTCAGGCATACACATACACACTTCAATGGGAGTCTTCTATTAAAATCATCATGCTTACTTTCTCCGATGTCTTCTATTTCCTCTGAGAGGTCCTTCTGCTCTGTCTCCTGAAGTTGCTCCAAGCTCTGCTTCTTTCCTCTTTCTTCTGTGATTTCAGCTCTTATGTTGTTCTCCTTCTTGGTCTTGATCTTCTTAATGGTTTTGCTAGTGCTCTCACTCACGCCGGCGTCTTTCACTCAGGCAGATGACATTGAACATGGACTGACACAGACTGACTAAAGCTGCCAGCAGTCTGCCTTATATAAAGTTGACCCACCATTCAGCTTCAAGCCCTTTAGAATGTGGACCTAATTGAAACCTTGTGCCTTTAGAGCTGGACCTGTTTGAAGCCTTGTGTTCTACCTGACTGACCCCTCCCTTCAGGTGTGGAAGTGACCTTTATTTCACCCCAGTCTACCTGCTTGCCATTGGTCAGACCATTCTAAGGCCACCATTTTGGTATTCACAGCTCTAATTCCTTGAGGTTGCCATTTTGTTTTCCCTCACTGTGACTGCTTAAACTATCTTTATTAACTATTTAAACTCTTATAATTACTAAACAAATTACATATTTATATACACCTTATCATTGTGTTTCATTGTCACCACTCCAATTTCACTAATTTACATAAACCCAAATCTCAATCTTTTCCCTGCTTCAGCTAATGGTGACAGATCAGCACCATTAATGCTGGACAGTGCCTAGTACTGAACAGCATTTTCAGCACACAGAGAGCAGCTGAAAACTCCTCTGAATCAACTTAGTTTTTTGGTAGTCCTCCTAGATGGGTAGAGGGACAATTCCCATGCCTGGATTCACAAGTTCAGAGCAAACATTTTCAAAGTTATAAAGTAAAATGTACATATTTTCTTATAGCATGGAATACTGACATTTCAAGTGAGATTAATGCATGCAACAATTTACAAGCATTTCATAATCTAAACACTAAATACATTCTTATAAGACTAATACCTATTTTGAACAAAACAAACATATAGGCGAACTGGTTTGGTTTCCAGCTATAAGTTTGTCAGTTCTTAGCTAACACCTACAGCCTTGGTCAGAGCTGGCACTTGGTTTAACAGCATCACAACCCCATCTTGTGCTTTAACTGTTAGGACATCAACCCATAAGCATTCAAGATCATTTTCTTCCAACTTATCAGTGACTCTGAAATAGGTGATGCCATTTTTGCCACTGCCCCTCCCCTTGTGCCCACTCAATCCTTCCTAAATAGGTTATAACCATTGATTTTAACATTCCCATCATCCTCAGGTAACAGTGGGGAATGAGCACAGCCTGCACTCCACCCCATTCGCTGGCCACAGTAGCTGAACCAGCATAGGATGGTCAGTTATTTAGTTATGATATAGGGATCAGTAAACTATTCCCACACTCAGAGGTGTGTCTAAGTCATAATGCTTCCCAGGGCTACTCTTGGGTTGTTGCAGTTTATAAACAATCCTTATTCAGAGCTGTGTCTAAACTCAGAATTTAGCCCTTACCGGCTTGTACAGCACTTTGAAATTGTGATATGCTATACAAGTGCTAAGTGTTGTTGTTACATAGTGACTGAGGAACACCACAAACATGTTGATGTTACTAAGGGCTGGGCCACACTAAGCCCCGGGCCACACTAAGCCCCCAGTTCGAACTAAGATACGCAACTTCAGCTACGTGAATAACGTAGCTGAAGTCGAAGTATCTTAGTTCGAACTTAAAGGTACTTACCGCGGGTCCACACGCGGCAGGCAGGCTCCCCCGTCGACTCCGCCTACTCCTCTCGCGGAGCAGGATTACCGGCGTCGACGGCGAGCACTTCCGGGATCGATTTATCACGTCTAGACAAGACGCGATATATCGATCCCAGAAGATCGATTGCTTGCCGCCAAACCAGCGGGTAAGTATAGACGTACCCTAAGATACAGAGACATGTACAATATGGTCAGAGAGACCACAATATGCCTCACCAATGTGCCTCCATATTGCCCTGCATGCTGACGGCAATGCCTTCAGCCCCCACTATTGCACTACCCAAGTCCCACCCACTTTTACATTTTAACAGGTACTTCTAATGAATATTTCTTATTTTCCATATTAAATAGTGGCTAACTGCAATGGCATTTCTGCACTGCTACTGGGGATTTGAAAGACAAAGCAGGAGAACTAATCTGGGCTCCTTTTGTCCTTCCTGCCTCATCTTTGGAGCAGGCAAAGTAAGAAGACTACAGATCCCTTGGTGCTCCTCTTCAGCACCAACGCTGAGAGGGCATGCCTTGTTTCCAAAGGACAAAGACTGATCATCCAGAAAAATGCCAGGGAAAGGGAACTTCAGGCTGAATGTAATTACTCAGACAGGATTCCTGTCCCCCAGGAAACAGAATTATCCATTCACTCCAGTCCTCTATGAATTGCAATGTTTTCTGCAAATGTACCATTTCCCCTCCCAACTCCCCAACACACATTAAAACACTTTGACCTAAGAAGTTCAGGCTTAAAAGAGGTTAAATCTGACCTTGGTCAGTAATGTTCACTTTTTCAAAACATGCCTTTAATGTGTGTGTAGGCAATTTTGCATATTCAATCATTTAATGTGAATTTGGGCATTGCCACTGGAGCATGTGAATGACAGAATTTACACATGTAAAATCCCATTGGGGTACCCTTCCTCCATTTTCCTCCAGCAATCGAGCTGCCTCAAGAATACACCCATCTCTGATAGCCAGCAGTCAGATACCTAATAGGAGTCCCAATCTCTGATACATCTCATTGTTTAAAAGGACATATGTAGCATCTCCATGTCTGGAAGGGATCTAAGCAACTGCTGTGTTCGAATAATGCATGTCATATTTTATTAAGAGTGTTTGAACTCTATTGTATCTTGCAGTCAGACAGTCTTAACAAAAAGTAATTGTAGTAGTAAAATTATTCCATATTACAGCTCAGAGACTAGTTTCAATAACATGTGAGTGAAGATTCCAGCAGCATATTGAGAACGTTGTACTCAGAGGAAGGGATGAATTCCAGTCCCAGCGATGTTTTGTGGGGGGGGGGGGGGGGTGCGCGCACACACAAGATTAATTTCTGGAACAGAGAATGGCAGGAGGAGAAAACAGCCTTTGTTCCCTGAAGCTGGCTCATGCTGTTGCAATCAGTGCTGGCATTCATAACACACACTCTCATACACATACACTGCTGTGAGAAAAGCTTTTAGCATTCTGGTCCCTCCTTTTGATTCCCAACTGGAAATGATCAAGGAACAGAAAAATAGAGAGGAGAAGGGAGGAAGGAAACTGAGATTAATGTTTTATTTGCAATTTACATTCAATTGTTTTTATCTTCATAATAATTTGAAAACAATGGTGCCATATTGCCAGTGAAAATAAAATAGTGCCTATCTGCTATGAACTATGGGCCAGATCCTACACTCTTCCCCTCTGGCTGTTTTAAACTGTGCTGGAGGCTCAAGTCATACTGCCTACCTGGGGATTCCACTAGGTTAAGGGAAGTCCCTGGGCCATATAGAGCTGAGACAGCTGCCACTACATCACCCCTGTCCAGGCACAGAGGGCATGTTGGTTATGGCTGGGAGAAAGGAGATGTGGCTGGAGTGCTGCTGTACTCCAGTGACCTCTAGCTATTCCAATGTCCCCAAAGGGCTTGTAGCAGCTGCACACAACTTAGAGCAGCTCTGAGGCCACTAAGTTGTGCTGGAAGCCAAATGGGTACAGGTCCAGTCTCAGAATTGGGATGGGGGGGACAGAGATGGCATTAAGCCACCCAGCAGCTGCTGTGGGTGCAACACCACTGCAGCTGAGAATCTAAGCCTATATTCTTAACCTTAAATCTGCCCCCTTGCGCACAAATATTATGATACAATATTTCATTTCCTGATGATAGACTCTTGCTCAAATACTATAGTATATCAGCAAACTGCAGTTTTTCTTACAAACTTAGATGGACATATATTATCTAATTTTTTCTTATATTTACAACTATTTAATTATCTAAAGGTCCATTATATCTTTATTGACTAAAGCTTTGGGATATAGGTTCTCTTCTGTTTAAGAATGTATTTAATAATTGTCACCACCAACATTTCAACCAGAAGCATAGTCTTCCTTCCTTTGGTGCAATCCAGGTGATAAGGCAATGAACTACACAGCTAACTTAGCTGCAAAAAGATATGCAGCACAGACTCTCTTAGGTGCAGTTCAGGAGCTGAGCAAGTTAACTGTGAAGCCAACATAACCAACTGTGAAGCCAGTTCAAGGCAATCTGCCACCTTAGGCAACACTTCAGTGTGCTGCCTCCACCCCACTCAAATTCTGTCATGACGGAGAAGCAGTCAGGCCAAATCTGCCATCCTAGGCATCTGCCCAGAAAACTGGCACCCCAGGTAGCTGCCTAACTTGCCTATAGCTAGAGCCGCCTCTGTGGGTTGTAAATGAGGCAGGGGATGGCAGAAAAGAAAGGATAGTTTCAGGGTTAGGACAGTTTGAATGCTGCCCTGGAGAAAAGACAGTTACCTTTTTCCGTAACTGGTGTTCTTCGAGATATGTTGCTCATGTCCATTCCATATGAGGTGTTTGTGCTCGCCACATGCATCGGTGCCGGAAGTTTTTCCCTCGGCAGTATCCATAGGGGACCATCTCTGGCACCCCCTGGAGTGGCATATGTATGCTGCGGCATATGTATGCTGCCAGCCCCCTCCACCCTCAGTTCCTTCTTGCAGGAAATGCCAACAGTGGGGAAGGAGGGCGGGTTGTGGAATGGACATGAGCAACACATCTCGAAGAACACCAGTTACGGAAAAAGGTAACTGTCTTTTCTTCTTTGAGTGATTGCTCGTGTCCAGTCAACTTAGGTGACTCCCAGCAGTACCCCTGGAGGCGGGTAAGGAGTTCACAGACATGTAGATTGCAATACAGCTCTGCCAAACCCAGCATTGTCCCTGGCCTGCTGTGTGATGTGTGATGGCATAGTGAGCCATGAACGTGTGTACTGAGGACCACGTCAGAGCTTTACAGATGTCCTGGATCGGAACGTGTGCCAGGAAGGCCGCCAAGGATGCCTGTGTTCTAGTGGAGTGGGCTCTGACGATTGGCGGGGTAGGGACTCCCACTAACTCGTAGCTGGTCCGAATGCAAGAGGGGATCCAGTTAGAAATCATTTGCGTGGATGCTGGAAGGCCCTTCATCCTATCAGCTATAGAGATGAAAAGCAGAGTCAACTTACAGAAAGGTTTTGCCCGATCTAGGTAGAAAGCCAGAGCCCTTCTTATGTCCAAAGCGTGAAGGAGCCTCTCTTCACTAGTCTCATGGGGCTTAGGGCAGAAGACCAGAAGAAAGATGTCCTGTCATGTGGAAAGCAGACACCACTTTGGGGAGGAAGGCCGGGTGAGGCCGGAGCTGGACCTTGTCCTTATAGAAGGCCGTGTACGACACTTTTGAGATCAGGGCTCGCAACTCAGAGACTCGCCTCGCCGACGTCACCACTACCAGGAAAGCTACCTTTCATGATAAGTGAGAGAGAGAGCACGAGGCCAAAGGCTCAAAGGGCGGGCCCGTGAGCCTGGACAGAACCAAGTTGAGATCCCACTGAGGGGCCGGTGATCAGACTTGAAGAAAAAGCCTCTCAAGGCCTCTAAGGAACCTGACCGTCTTATGGGAGAACACAGTCTGCCCCTGGATTGGCAGATGAAAGGCCAAAATGGCTGCCAGGTGCACCCTGATCGAGCAGTGTGCCAGGCCCTGGTTCCTTAAATGAAGGAGGTAGTCCAAGATCAACTGCACTGAAGAATGAGAAGGGAAGATGTCCCGTTCGGCCGCCCAGCGGGAGAACCTCGTCCACTTTGCCAGGTAGGTCTGCCTAGTCAAGGGCTTTCTACTCTCAAGGAGGACCTTCTGGACCCTGTCCAAACAGGCCCGTTCATCCGGGTTCAGCCACGCAACATCCACGCTGTGAGGTGGAAGGACACGAGATTGGGGTGCAAGAGTCGGCCGTGATCCTGATAGCGTCCCGAACCAGTGCTAGCGAGGACACACTGGGGCGATCATAATAACCTGCACCTTGTCCCTCTTGATTTTTGCTAGGACCTTGCTGATGGGCGGAATCAAAGGGGACGCATACATCAGCTTCCTGCCGATGGCAGGAGGAAGACGTCGGAGAGGGAGTCCTTGCTCAGACCCTGTCTGGAGCAAAACCTGTGGCACCTCCTGTTCTGCCTGGTGGCGAACAAATCCACTTGGGGAGTTCCCCACCTCTGGAAGATCATGCCGGCTACCTCTAGGTGGAGCACCCTTTTGTGGTCAGAGGAGAAGTCCCTGCTTAGGTGATCTGCTAGCGTGTTCCTGGCACCCGGAAGGTGACAAGCTTCTAGATGGATTCCGTGGTCAATGCAGAAGTCCCAGACATGGAGTGCCTCTTGGCAAAGGGCCAAGGATCACGCTCCACCTTGCCTGTTGATGTAGAACATCGAGGCTGTGTTGTCTGTGAGGACTCTGACCACTCTGCCCGATGGCACCACCCTGACCTCTTTGACATTTATGTGTAGTGTCGATTCCTCTGGGGACTACATACCTTGGGTCTGGAAGGTGCAGACATGCATCCCCCCCCACCCCCCAGCCGAAGTCTGAAGCATCCGAAACCAACTCAGCTGAGTGAGGAATGCTGACGAAGGGAACTCCTTCCAGGACTTTCCCGGGGTCGGTCCACCATCGCAGTGAGGTAAGTACTGTTGCGGGGATGGTGATGACCTTCTCCAGGTGGTCTCTGGACTAGGAGTAGACTGGCGACAGCCATTGCTGCAGGGTCGCACCCGGAGCCTGGTGTGGCACACCACATATGTACATGCTGCCATGTGACCTACTATGTGCAGGCAAACCCTGGCCATGGTCAGGGGAAACGCGGAGACTTCCGTGATGAGGTTCGTTAGTGCCTTAAATCTCTCCAGTGGCAGGAATGCCCTGACGCAGATCGAGTTGAGCACCGCTCCGATGAACTCTCTCCTCTGTACTGGAACTAATGTGGATTTTTTGTCGTTCACCAACAGGCCGAGGTGACGGCACATGGCTAGAAGCACTGCAACATCCCCTTGGACCTGGAGTTGCCCTTGACGAGCCAGTCATTGAGGTACGGGTAGATCTGGATACACTGATGTCTGAGGTAAGCCGCCACCACCGACATGCACTTGGTAAATACCTGTGGTGCTGTCGCTAGGCCACACGGAAGGACCACGAACTGATAGTGGTCGGGACCTACCTTGAACTGGAGGAAGCGTCTGTGTCCCTCGAAGATGGAGATGTGGAAGTATGCATCTTTCAGATCGAGGGTGGCGTACCAGTCTCCCAGATTGAGGGAGGGGATGATGGAAGCCAGGGAGACCATGCGGAACTTCAGTTTTGTTAAGTAGCAATTCAAGCCTGGCAGGTCTATTATGGGCCGCAGACCGCTCTTGGCTTTGGGGATTAAAAAGTATCGGGAATAGAACCCCTTGTTCCTGCACTCCACAGTAACTACCTCCACCGCACCCAGCTGTAGTAGAATCTCTACCTCCTGTATGAGAAGATTCTCATGAAAGGGGTCCCTGAAGAGGGATGGGGGAATTTGCAAGGGGGGTAGAAAGTAACTGAAGGGTGTAACCCTACGCCACCATATTGAGGACCCATCGGTCTGATCTTATAGCAGGGGTAGGCTACCTATGGCACGCGTGCCGAAGGCGGCACACGAGCTTATTTTCAGTGGCACTCACACTGCCCGGGTCCTGGCCACCAGTCCGGGGGGCTCTGCATTTTAATTTAATTTTAAATGAAGCTTCTTAAACATTTTTAAAACCTTATTTACTTTACATACAATAGTTTAGTTATATATTATAGACTTAGAGAAAAAGACCTTCTAAAAATGTTTAAAATGTATTACTGGCATGCGAAACCTTAAATTAGAGTGAACAAATGAAGTCTCGGCACATCACTTCTGAAAGGTTGCCGACCCCTGTCTTATAGACACCCACAGAGGGAGGAAGGAAGGAAGAAAGGTGGTTGGCAAACAGAGGGGAGGAAGGATCCGGGGAACAGTCCGGTAGGTCGCCCTAGGACGTACCCTCAAAATGGGCGCTTGCCCATCTGTTTACTGCGCGTCGAGCCCACCTGGGATGTAGATGGGGGTTGGTGGCCAGGGCGCCTCTTGTAGCCCCTGGAGCTTTTGTGGGAGGCTCCTGACGAGGGTGGCTCCCCTGGATCTGAGGCTGGTGCGGCTTAAATCTCTTGCGGGCAAGGCCGGGGATGTACAGGACCAGTGTTTTTAGGGTCATGTGGGAATCTTTCAGGCCATGGAGTTTAATGTCAGTCTGTTCTGTGAACAGGGCATGCCCGTCAAAAGGGAGGTCTTGCATTGACTGCTGAGCCTCCGAGGAAAGACCAGAGACGAGCAGCCAGGAAGCCCTGTGCTATGAGATGGCCGATACCATGGTACGGGCAGCAATGTCCGCCACATCCGATGCCACCTGGAGAGCTGCTCTGGCTGCAGTTAAGCCCTCATCCAGGATCACCTAGAAGCCTCAGGAAGGGCACTCTCAAACTTGGTCTTGGCCTGCCACATATAAAATCATTGCAGCCTAGTAAAGCATGATGGTTGGCCACCCACAACTATAGTCTGGAGGACAAATAAACTTTATGCCCGAACAAGTCTAGTCTCCTTAGTCTTTATTCCTAAGGGCAGCCCTGGTTGACCCTGTCTCTCCCTGTGGTTGACCCCCACTACCACTAGGGAATTGGGAGCAGGGTGGGTATAAAGGTACTCGTGGCCCTTAGATGGCACAAAGTACTTGCGCTCCACCCTCTTGGAGATTGGAGGCAAGGAGGAGGGGGTTTGCCAGAGGGCATTTGTAATTTTAGTGACCCCATCATGTAGGGGCAAAGCTACCCTGGCCGGGGCCATGGGGCAGAGAACATTAAAGAGGGAGTCTGCGGGTTCCTCTGACTCCTCTGCCTAGAGGCCCAGGTTGGCAGCAACCCTCTTTAACAGCTCCTGATGCACCTTAGCATCATCCTCGGGCACCAGTGGAGGGGGCCCCACTATGGCCTCATCTGGTGACAATGAGGAGGAAGTCAGTACCAAGGGGTCCTCCACAACCACAGGTGGTCCGGTGGCTTTCTCACCCACTTCCTCCTGTGCCTGCAGGGTGCCTACAGCCGAGGCCTCTTGGGCTGGAGGGGGTGGGAGAGGGCTGTAGCCGGTCTCTCCTAAGCTCCGGATACTGAGCAGGTGGCCTGAGAGGGCTGAGTGAACCCCCATGGGTTCCATGGGTACCACTATGCTGGCCACAGAGTGTGAGGCTATGGGCCTGGATGTGGTGCCGCTGACATAGTCTGTACCATAGGTTCTGGAGCCTGACCTGCTGCTAGGGAACCTTGCTCCGAACCAGAGCTAGTGCCCGAGCAGTCGCTCCCCTGCAACTAAGATGGGGCTGATTGGTGGCTCTGTCCCGATCGGTTTCCATCGCCCCTCCTGGAGTTGGATCTGGCTGATCTCGAGGAGCATCTGGATTGGGGTCTCGGCGACCAGTGGATCCGCGATGGCCTTCGGCCAGCAACCTATGCCTCACGCTTAACAAGCAGTACCGGGATATGGAGCAGGATCGGGAACTAGTGCGGCTACATCTTCAGGATGCCAAGCCCACTCGTGGTGATGCCGCCCTGGGGGATCGGCAATGGTCCGGGGAATGGTACCGTCGGTCCCTCGACCTGTCCCAGGAGCGGTACCAGTGCCACGAAGATTCCATACACAGACTCCAAAACTCCTGCTGGGGGGTGCATGCCTCCAGAAGTCTGCGCCCGGTTACTGGCGAGCTGCACCTCAAGCCTCTCTGCCCTTGTCCAAGGTCCGGAGACCAGATGGGGCTGTGAAGCTTCTGCCTATCACAGTCAGAAGCATGTTGGCTTGCTTCCTTCCTATAGGATAACTCAGTGGAAACTTGAGATTGAAATCCATTTCCTCTTTCATGCTCACACATTGCATGATACTATAGTGTAAGCAGCGTCTGAATGAGCTCTCCCCTGACATCTAGTGATGAGCTGTGGAAGAGGACTTCAGGACCTGATCTTGTTTGCATGGGAATACCTACCCTGCCTAGGTGCTCAGCATGACGGGATTGTTTGCCCAAATGATCACTTTGGCTGGTGTTGGATTCCCAGTCTGCTTGTTATTGGGGAAGAAGTAATAAAGGGTTGTTATCCTTGCTGTGTGCATCAAAGACAGCAGAACTGTGCTTGGCATATCCCGATTGAGGGACTCACCCTCAACTAAACGGCACTCGCGAGGCAGGGGACATGGGTTCCAAAGCCCAGTGAGTTGAGAGAGGGTGGGAACAGATATTTGTTCCTGGTGGTGTGGGTCTTGCTTAAGGGTCTCAGACACCATTTGACCCTTCTTCTCTCCACTGTGTAATAAAAGAGCTAATTTAGACTCAACTGAGAGTCTTGTTACACACTGCAGAGCTGAAATCACTGATACCTAGGTCTAAGTGTTCAACCTGCTTTGGGACAGTGTCTCTGATGCAAGAGACTGCTCAGTGTGCACCAAGAGTGAGGCTCCCCCACTAATAGAATATCAGGGTTGGAGGGGACCTCAGGTGGTCATCTAGTCCAGCCCCCTGCTCAAAGCAGGACCAATCCCCAGACAGATTTTTGCCCCAGATCCCTAAATCGCCCCCATCACTGAGAGCTGTGTTAAGTGGTGGGCCCTAAAGACATCCCGGAGGATTGGTGATCAGCTGGCAGAGCAACCAGCGGAAAAGGCATGGCAATTGGCCAGCAAGGCGGCTGCTGGAGAGAACCAGAATGGAGACCCACAGAGAGGAGTGGCGATCAACCAGCAGGGCAGCTGTTGGAGAGGAGCAGGGCAGATCTCAGCAGAGAGGCGTGGCGATCAGCCAGCAGGGGAGTGGAGTGGAGCCCAACGGAGGGGCACGGCAATTGGCCAGCAGGGTGGCTGGTGGAGCGGATCCTGGCGGAGAGGCATGGTGATCGGCCAGCAGGGCGGCTGGCAGAGAGGAGCAGCGAGCAAGTGCCTGCACAGTGGAGCGAGTAAGGTGGCTTACATCCCCTCCATCTAGGGTGGGAGGTGAACCCTGCACATGTACCTCTGAACTCTAGGTCTGCACTGACCAAGGACAGCAACTGTGAGTGGGAGGCAGTGAAGGGATGGGCATGTTAAAGGGACTTTTGGTTGCTGAACTTAAAAACCTGAGGGAAAAGGACACTGCCCAACTTACTTGGGGATGGAACTTTTGCTCATGGTTTATGTTTAGGAACCCTGTTTGCGGTGTTCTCCCAAATTAATGCAAGGCGACTTCCCCCCATTTATTAAAAGTTTCTTTGCTACACTCAGATGCTGTGCTTGCGAGAGGGGAAGTATTGCCCCTTAGAGGTTCCCAGGGTGTGGTGTGTAATTGTCCCAGGTCACTGGGTGGGGGCTCGAGCTGGTTTTGTGTTGGATTGTTGCAAAAAGGAACCCCTATACTGAACCCGACACTTGTTGCTGCCAACGCTGACCGGCAGAAGGGTGACAGTAGGGCTACTCATGAGTGTTGTTCATGGCAGTTATTCATCTGGAAAACAGCAATGAAGCATTTGTTTTGGAGAAGAAGAAAAAATAGGTAGATTTCTGATTGTCCCTACCAGTGATCAGAGGAAAAATAGTTATGGGAGCTCCATTTATTTGGCACTGGTGCAACTGCTATTGGAATATTGTGTCTAGTTCTGGTGTCCATAATTCAGGACAGATGTTGATAAGTTAGAAAGGGTTCAGAGAAGAGCCACAAGAATGGTTACTGGATTAGAAAACATGACTTATAGTGATAGACTCAAGGAACTTAACCTATTTACAAAGAGAAGATTAAGGGGTGACTTGATCACAATCTGTAACTAACCACATGGGGAACAAATCAGGGCCGCCCAGAGGGGGGGGGGAAATGGGGCAATTTGCCCCAGGCCCTGGGCCCTGCAGGGGCCCCCACGAGAATATAGTATTCTATAGTATTGCAACTTTTTTTTTTACAGAAAGGGTCCCCGAAATTGCTTTGTCCCAGGCCCCCTGAATCCTCTGGGCGGCCCTGGAACAAATATTTGATAATGGGCCATTGAATCCATCAGAGAAAGCAATAACATGATCCAATGGCTGGAAGTTGTAGCTAGACAAATTCAGAATAGAAATAAGGTGTACATTTTAAAGAATGAGAGTAATTAACCATTGGAACAATTTACAAAGGGTCATGGTGGATTCTCCATCACTGACATTTTTTAAATCAAGATTAGATGTTTTCCTAAAAGATATACTCCATGAATTATTTTGGGGAAGTTCTATGGCCTCGTATAAAGAGGGTCAGACAAGATGATCAAAATGGTCCCTTCTGGCCTTGTAATCTATGAGATTCACTTTTCAGAGGTTTCTCTCCATTTCCTTATAATGGAGTGTGAGGGGGAGGGTGGTTCTGATCTTGTGCAAAGGGAGAGTTTGGGACATAGAAACTACATGGAGCCCTACAATTCTTTAAAAAAAGCAGACTCCATTCCCATGGATTCTCAGGGCAGTGGTGAAAAGAGTAGACCCTTCCATGATGCTCCCTGGCCACTCCCCTTCCATCTGGCAGCATGGCTCCCTCAGGAACCATGCTGCAGAAGTTTTCCCCCTTCAATTGCAATCACTTTCCCTCTGAGAGGAGTAGAGAGGACATAGAGGGAGTTAAGGCTGCCCGGTGCAACATTAACTCCTGCATGTGTTTACTATTAAAATCTGCTAGGGTCAAAAGGGTCTATGACATGTAAAAAGCAGCTGCTCCAAGGCGCTGCCCCAAACACGGCACACTATTGAATCTCAGATACCAGACAACAGAGCATAAGGGTTTGATCCTACAAACTGCAGAGCACTCTGGTCCCAGTTCAAGAAAATACATAAGCACTTCAACTTTAAGCATGTGAGTAGCCCAAAGGGACAATGCATATGCTTCAACTTAAGCACATGTTTAAGCATTTTGGGGGTCAGGCCAGAGCCCTTGCAGGACTGTGCCCCAACAACAGAGGTTCTTCTGTAGACTTGGGCATGGGGCAGCAGGCCAGGGAGCTGCTCTCCCTCCTCCGTGCCTTATTTCCACTTGATATTGCTCCCCTCCATCAACATCTAGGAGTTACATGGACTTTTCAAAGAGATACAGTTTAAAAGGGCACAGCTAAATTTTGGGCCAACTATAATTCTTTCAGCGTGGCTTAAAAAAAAACTTCTCTGGAGCTCTCAAAGGCATATAGAATGCTCCACCATTTTCTGAGCTTGGCATATAATCAAAGGAATGTGGGTTATTTCTCCTGGAGCTCCCTGCAGTGCTGAGCCAGGGCAGGCTGCTTGCTCAACTTCCTTCCTCTTCTCTTGTCCTTTGGGCACTGTATCCCCACATTCAAAAACCACTAATCTTAAACAATAAATTCCAAAAAGAAAATGGGTGGTTGCAGCTTGAATCTAACAACCCCTCGTTCATTTAGTCATTCACAATTAATACAATGACCACTGCCAATAAGTTTAATAAGTGCCCGATTCTGATCTCCCACCAGTGTAAGTCAGGAGCTGCTCCACTGAAATCAGTGGCATTACAGCTGTGTAAAACTTGCTTAAGTGCCTGAGGAATATCAGGCTCAAAATTTTAGAGGCAACATTTTACATTATGAGCTCAGTTAACTCAGAATTTAACACATAGGAATATGGTTAGTCAGTGTCTGTTACAGAGAAAATTTTTGATTTTTTGGCATCAGCATATGATTTAAATACTGCACGCAGATTAACCTGGCAACTAAGAAGACTAAACGGATTATAGTATTAATAATTCTGTAGATACAGCCCTGCAAAATTCTATTCACCCAGGTAGGGATTTTTTTTAAAAGGGCACGTAAAATATCTTCAGGTTTTTTTTCCATGTAATTTTCATTCTATTGAAGGGCAGACAAGCAGAGTGAGTGAGTAAGTGTGTGTGAGAGAGAGAGAGAGAGAGAGAGAGAGAGAGAGAGAAACACACACACACACACACACACACACAGAGTTACAGTATTGGATGTAACTGGGAACAAAGACTACAGGGAACAGAGTTTAATGGATTGTGATTACTGTTCTGGAACAGATTGAACCTCTTTATAGCCTATGAGAAGACAATGTGAACTGAATTCAAACAAAGAACTGTTAATGGGTTTTACTGCAAGCTACACAGTTAAAAAAGAAGCTCTTATAATTTACAACTATGGTCAATATTTCAAAGTAAAAAAGGATTTAAAATAAATAAGACGTATCTGGAAAACCACAAACTTATTTATTTTCTCCTGATACAGCAGGCTACCTCCCCTGAAAGCAATACCAATAACATTCTTATTTTTATTTTAACTGTTATCATTACTATTGTTATGTTCTGGTTATTTTGCACTAACATAGTAACTTTCATTTCTTGTTGCTCACTGAAGCTGCTATTCACGTCTCTGTCCAGCACAAGTCCTTGCTGCTGCTGAACCAGATCAATTGTACTTCAGCCAATGCTTCAAAATGAAGCATAGTCTGTGTCAGCAATTCTGTTTTGTTCCCCTCTTTACTCCAAATCAGGTATTCAGGCATTTTCCTCCCCTATAATCAGCGGGGTAAGGGAAGAGATGTTTTCTCAGCTATCCATAATGTTCCTGTGTAGCTGGTGGCACGGGGGAGGGGAGACACGCCATCTCTATGTAGGTACCTCCCTTTGTGGCAAAATATTCAGTTCTAAGATGCACCCAGCCTTGGTTTATTCCTTTGTATCTGTTATCTCCCCGAGTAGGAGAGGAACATGAGACTCACTATTTCATAGGTAAATGACTCCTGCATTTTAGTAAGAGAAAGAGCAAATTAACTAAAACTACAGCATGGAAGCAGCTGCCTCCCCTTGCCAGGCCATCCTGGTGCAGATTCCCCTCTCATAAACCAGAACATGCCTGATCCCATTTCTTACCAATAGAGACTGCCAAATAAAAGTTGCTCTTTGTGGGAGTGAAAGGGTAGATGAGTTAACCCATAAAAAAACACTAAAATGACTAGAACCCAATTGCGATTTCTCTCACACCAGTGGTATTCAGGAGCAATTTCACTAATGTCAATAGGGTTACACTGGCATAAAAAGTGATAAGAGATCAGAATCAGGCCCCAATTCTCTACAGATAAAACTCGACTTTTTCACTGAATTGTGGCAGGTCTGTTCTGTGTACCAACAACAGTTTTCACATCTTGAATTATTGTCCACAAACTGACACTAGAAATACTGGTGAGTTTGTCAGAATCGAGCTCAAGTCAAAGTTTTTCCAGTAGAATATGACTGGGTATTTTTCCCCCTTCTAAGTCTGAATCCTCCCACCAGACGCCCACACTCTTCTAGTCTTTTTGTACTGCCTGCACAACACACATCTCCAGCAGAAAGACTCAAACAATTACCTAATGGTGCAGAACAAGCACGACAGCCCTCTGTGCTGTGCCCCCCATTTCAATGAGGATGTGTTCTGTATGACTCAGAATGAATCAGACTGAAGAAACAGAACTGCAGCCTCAGAAATAATAACGACAGTGTACAATTTGGAGCAAAGATACTATACTGCCTAATCCAGGGGTCTCAAACACGTGGCCTGCGGGCCGCATGCGGCCCGCGGGGTTATTTTCTGTGGCCCGTGAGCTCCTCGCAGCCCCCCGCCCTCCCCAGTATTTACCTAGAGCAGCTGCGGCCCGACGCGCACCGGGGGCAGGGCAGGGCAGGCAGGGGTGGGAAGAGGCGGGGCTGGGGCAGGGCCTCATGTAAGGAGTGGAGTGGGGGCGGGGCCGAGGGTGGCGGGGGGGAGGTGTCAGTAAATGCGACCCTCGGGCCAATGTACTAGTCCTCATGTGGCCCTCGTGGTCATTTGAGTTTGAGACCCCTGGCCTAATCTTTGCCCAGCACCTAATTGCATTGCATATTGTATGCCTAATAGAATATACATGCACATGCATGACCATGCTTGTAATAAAATAAATGCTCTTTAAATCAATCATAATTTGATTTTGTTAGGTGCATTATCAAAATAAAATAGTGAGGGATATAAAGAAATCCATTCCCCGGCCAACACTTTGGCTCTGCATGGGAGTGCATCACTTGGGAGAGGTCACAAGGACCCTTTACTCCTTAGACTCATGGACTTTAAGGTCAGAAGGGACCATCATGATTATGTACTCTGACCTGCACATTGCAGGCTACAGAACATCTCCCACCCGCTTCTGTAATAGACTTCTAACCTCTAGCTGAGTTACTTAAGTCCTCAAACCATGCATAACAGCCAGGCATGACTGGGCTGTGGATTGCAGGTTCCCAAAAGGAAGCGTGGCCATGGACCCATACTCTTCACAGTGGTCTGCAGAGTCCACCTGACAAAGACCTGAGTGCACACTACACCTTTTGGAAGGTTAGCAAGTCTGTCACTCCAGCACGTGCTCCTCTGGGACCCCAAGAAGAATTTTGGCTGACTCAACCAGAATTCCTTCTGCTGACATGCTCCTCTCCCAGTTCTCCTCCAGCACAAAGCATTGCTCAGAGCCCAACTCTGGCCCTTTAAGCACAGATTTTGTAGCAGTAATGTTCAGTCAGAAAATTCCCATTCCTGACCTCTCTTCTCACTTCAGCTAGATATTTAAAAAAAAAATAGTCTTTATTAAAATTTTATCAGACAGTTCTTTCATATTAGAAGAGAAAAAATTATCTTGGATATTACAAAGCAATAATATAATTATTACATTCATGTATCAGGCTCTTACCCGCTCTAATCCTCCAGTATCTATTTTCTGGCTTGTTTTTCTAAATCTAGCCCTCTTGCATACACTGATGGTTCTTATTTCAGTGACTATTTTGCCAACTTCTTTCATGTATTTCTATTAAGATCTACTCTTATATACTCCCATTTTTGCATTATGTCCTCTTGTTTTCCTATATTTTTATCACAATAAAAGGTTTATGTGGATCAAATTTTAGCAATCCGTAGTGAAAGGGTAATTAATCTCAATAAGGTCAGCATTAAAAATCTGTTCTTTCACTACTAGGAAGAAGTTCAATCTCCTAAGTCATTGCACATAACACAAATCCTTGAGCTGTCCTACACTGCACCATCTCACGGCCAACTGCATCTTTTCAAATGCATTAAAGTTAATGCAGTACTTACTAATGCTTCTACAGAGGGACATGTTCCCTGGGGACAGTAACTCTGGACCATTGCAGCTGCACATTTTCAATCAAGAACATTTTTATTTGCGTTTTCAGTTTGTTACACATGGTAAATGCCAACATTTCACCTCCCCAGGCTGGGATAGCCCCTGTTCCAGAAGGGCTTCCCCAGAAAAATTTCTGAGTTCTGCTCTGCGAGGCAGAAGAAAGAGCATAAGGCTGCTTTTGCCAACTCTATTTCATCATTTTCTTACCACTAAAGGGAGATTAAATTGATTGTAAAGAACAGATAGATTCCTCAGCAATCAGCTGCTACAGCTTCCTTTTGTTTCCCAGTTTCTTGCTCCGCTCTGTTTCTTCAAGGATGACTCCTGGGCTTTGCTTTCTTATTCGGCTGCTCTGCTTCACCTGAAACAGGAGCTCCAGAATCTATCCAGAGACTAAGTTATTCAGAGGCTCCTTCCTGCCCCAGATCACTAACCTCAAAGTTATTTTCACATGGGGAGAGGGGAAAGACAGAAAGGATCACGCCAGAACAGCAAACTCTGAGTCTTCAGAAACTCTGGTTTTATCCTACCACTTTTTTCTTCCAACTTTCGCTCACACCAGTCCTCCCCTCTGGGTGCATGAGGCCCCATCTTGCAGCAGGACTGAGGGCAGAAATAGGGTGGTTACCGGAGAGGTTAGAACTTGCTACCCCGCCCCAGAACTCTGCATAGGACACTCCCCCTATCCAGCCCCTCTGATCTGAGCACACCAGGCCCCATGGAGCACCAATCATCCCCCAAACATGTAGGTTCAGGGAAGGGAGAAAGGCCAGGAGGAGCTAGCCCTGAGGCAGAGACACAGTTGGCTGGAGCAGACACAGAAGCAGTTGCACTGGGAGTGGGGGGGCATGTGGAAGTAATGAGCCTCCACCTAACTTACACTTCCCCATCCCCAGCACTGACCGGGACCAGAACTGTACAGGGGCGAGCCTCCCATACCTCCAAGGGCACCAGGTGCCAGGTAGTGCTACCACTACCTTGGCCAGAGGAAGGAGAAACTCCTTGGCAGAGCCAGCCAGCAGGAGCAGACATCAACAGGGCAGCCAGAAACTTGGATTTTTTGGGAGGGTGGGTGGTGTTTGTTTGTTTTCCCCCTCCCAAGTTTTTACACTGGTCTTTCCTTCCCCAGCTGACTGGCAGCTTGCCCTAACATCTCTGCTCCATCTTCCACAATCACTTCAGTTCAGCCTCACTCCTTCTGCCCTCTTCCCTTCCTTCACTACTTCTTCTCCCTTATCCTCATAATAATGTTGAGGGGAAGTTAATAAAGAGCTTCAGGTAAAGAGCAGCCAGAGGAAGCTATTGCAGTATTGCTCCTACAAATCCCAGGAACTATGCTACTTATTCTTAAGTGCCATCTACTGGCACCCTAGATATTAACTAGCTACTTACACAGAAACAGAAGACTCCTGAAACAAATATCCCCCTTCCTCACAATCCCCCACCCCAAAATTAAACAAACAAAATCATGTAACTAGTATGACATTTGCAAACCATCACACTGTTTACTCTGCTGGTACACAGATTAACTGAGGCAGAGCAGAAATGAACCCTAGTTATAGTTTGGGGGACACAAATATTTTTTTTTACCTTTATGAAGCTCCTTGTCAAGTAGTTACAGACCAGTGAAGCTTTGGTTTTACTATTTGGAAAAGTAGAGCTAAAACAGCCATAAAGACTAGAAAGATGTAGATAGCACACAACCTGGCAAAACAATACCCTGGAGATTATTTATCTAGACATTTGCTGTGCAACACATTTAAAACTTACACCAGCAGAGAAATATCTTAATTATGTCGTTGCAAAGTTGCCATCTAGAACACTAAGGGTGAGATTTTGTTCAGTTACATTGGTACAAACCTGGAATAACTCCCTTGACTTTAGTGGAATTATTTGGAATTTACACTGGTACAACAGAGAACAGAGTATGGACCAACATTTTCAGGTGATTATAGAGACAAAATTAAGCAGATCATGTCTCCTATCTTAGGTACTTATAAGTAAGATTTTGTCATGGTTATTTTTAGTAAAAGACACGGACAGGTCATGGGCAATAAACAAAAATTCACAGAAGCTGTGACCTGTCTGACTTTTGCTGCTGCAGGTCCATGGTTTCTCCTGCCACCATGATGGCTGGGAGCTGCTGGGTCTCCTCCCCACCCACATGCGCGCGAGGCTGTCACCGGTCGCTGGAACCTGTAGGAGGACCCTGAGGAGGCTGTCACCCATTGCTGGAACTCCGTCGGGGCCCTGCTGGCTGCTAGCTCCAGTCCCATGGCTCCAGGGGCTGAAGCAGAAAATGTCACACGGGATCTCTGGAAGTCATGGATTCCTTGACTTCTGTGACATCAACGTAGCCTTACTTATAAGGCTCATTTCTGTAGCATGTGAGCACCTCACCACCTTTAATGTACTTATCCTCACAAAACCTCTGTGAGGTAGGGAAGTATTATTTTCCTTGTTTTACAAGTGGAAAAACTCAGGCACAGAAAGACAATGTGACTTGTTATGGATCACACCAGAAGTCTGTGACAGAGAAGAGACTTGAACCCTCAAAAGGAAGTCAGTGGGTCATTTAAAAGAATTTACTATGTTGAGAAATATTAAAGAGTTGCCATTTGTAGAAGATCCTATTAAAAAGGAGGACAATAATACTAATACTGACTATAGCACACTCAAAACACTGATGTTTAGTGAAGACTAAATATCTATTGAGAGGAGAGGTCTTTTCCTCAAATGGACAAAGAAATTCATAGATTTTAGGGCCAGAATGGAGCATTATGATCATCTGCTCAGACCTCCTGCATAAAACACAGGCCATAGAACGTACCCCAATATTTCCTGTATCAAACCCATCACTTCTGTTTGAACTACTACACTAGCTTAAGAAAGCCATCCAGATAAATAGAGAAAACAGAAATATTGTACATTATACCCTGTGGCTAACTCACAAATAAGAGCCTAGACCAGTGGTTCCCAAACTTGTTCCGCCACTTGTGCAGGGAAAGCCCCTGGCAGGCTGGGCCGGTCTGTTTACCTGCCGCGTCCACAGGTTCGGCTGATCGCGGCTCCCAGTGGCCGCGGTTCGCTGCTCCAGGCCAATGGGAGCTGCTGGAAGTGGCGTGGGCAGAGGGACGCACAAGTGGCGGAACAAGTTTGGGAACCACTGGCCTAGACAGATGTCACTTTATTCCTCAAAGTGACCACAGATCTTTATGAAACACTGCAGCGTAGTCTTTACCCATTTGTAATAATGGACGAGTATTCCAGATTTCCTGCAATAGCAGTGGTGTCATCCTCATCTTTATCGGATTGTTTATTCACAGTGTAAACAATTCATCCAATAGTTAAATCAGACAGTGATCCACCTTTTAATGTTCAAGGCTTTGTTTAGTTTGCAAATTAAATATAGTTTGCACACAGAAAGACACCATCACACTGCCTACAGGAAATTGAATGGAGGAAGACTTAAGTCAACAAGATCAAGATTGCTGACATCTATCCAAAGAATTCTAACAGGAAAAGCATTAAATACCTCTAAGATATTGCAGCTCAGGAAAAACTTCAGTTCACAGGTGAAACTGCTTTAAAGTTAGTGATTAACAAACTGGTGATAATCCACATCCTGAAATCTTAAGAAATATACCATTCATTGATCCTCGAATTTAGAAAAACGATTAAAAAAAAAGTCAAGCAAAATGCAGATCTTAAGAGGCAGGCAGTACATTCACTTTTGTATTGGAGACACATGGGATGAAATCCTGGCTCTATTGAGGTCGACAGCAAAGGTTCCATTGACATTAATGAGCCCAGGATTGCATCCCTAGTATAGGTAAAACAATCTCTTCATACTGGGTGAAATTCACACCTGTGCAAAGGGTCAGCACAAGGCCTATGTGCCTCTCAAGTTCCATTTAAGATTTATTTTAAGTGGTACTTAAGTGGTGCATAGGCCTAATGGTGACTTCTATGGGAGTGAATTTCACCCACTAAGAAGATTACCCATTTAACCCTGTCTGACTATGGGTAACACGGAAGGAAAGGGTCCATGATAACTACAGAAGGATGTGGGAGAACAGCAACTAAAAATTCACCTGATTTCAAAGAGGATCTAATTAGATGGTAAGCTCTCTGGCACTGGGACAGGCTTTCCAATATGTGAATGAACAGCGTCTAACTGCACAATGAGGTCTCAGCCCCCGAGGGCAGGGCTTTGGAGCTGTGCTCCAGCTCCGCTCCAGCTCCAGGCAAAAACCTGCAGCTCCACTGCTCCGGAGCTGCTCCGCGCTCCAGTTCCGGGCTCCACTCCAAAGCCCACCCCGAGGGCGGCCTTTATACACTGCTGCAATTCAGGTGATGCTATTTTGAAAAACACAATGAAAAAACTAGGAAGACGTGAATGTATTTAAAAACATGTTTGAATACTAGGTCTCTGTAAATACATAGAAGTTCTATTTTAAAAAGCAGTGTTCTGTATAACCAATAAGACTTTAGGACTGCGACTTTAAGAACTGGCTGCCTAACTGTACCATCGGTCAAGAGTACAACTTCCTGCTGAGTAGAAAGATCAATGGATACCTTTAGTCACTGAACAGAGCAGATATCCTTACTCCATTTCAATAGAAAGTATTAAATAAAGGGGTTTTGATTATAACAAGAAACTGAACTTTCTATCAACTGATTTTCATAATATGCTAAAGCACAACTTTAGAGAGGTTATTTTTCCAGGAAGATATCACAAGTTCCAGTGCTGAGTTGCCAGCCCATCAACTGCAGTTCTACTTCTACCGCATCAAATCTTAAACCATAATCATATGGATTTCCCTCACTAACTTTTCTGCATGAAACATTCATAAGTGAACACATCACATGGCTTTTCAAAAATCCATAGGCACAGAAAAAACAGAAATATTGCTCCATTATCCAGCATTCACGGTTTTAAAACAAAATTACTTCCCTGGTCTTTCTGGTAATAAAGTGTCCAATCCTGCACAGTGCTGGGAAGCTTCAACTCCCACCTGAGTCAAATTAAAGGTGATTCAGTGGGTCACAACAATATGCAGAACCTCGCAGGGAATCAATCTCTCTCAGGATCAGGGCAGAAGATCTCTTTCTTCATGTAAACTAGTGTACTGGTGTCCTATTGAACTAGCAACGGACAGATAGAGAGGAATAACCAATTAGGCAGAAACCTGAACCAGGCTGGAGAGTGGCTATGAAAAACTTCCAATCCAATTCCCAATCTTTCCTCTCTCTTCCTGTATGCCAGCATTAAGAGTTTAATAAGATTTAAAATTATGTATCATAGGTTACTCTAATTTCCAGTATGCTAACTTGGCAGTAAAACCATATGCACTAATACAATTAGTTTTACTTAAATGGCACTTCTTGCAACTCATTGACAGGATATGCTGCATTATGAATGGGTGAGCCAGCCGAATCCAGAAACAGAGCAGCAAACAGGAGCTGCAGCAGCAACTTCTTCCGTGAACCTGTTGAATTATATTTCATTGATTCTCAATCCTGCAAGATGTACAGTCTATTAGTTACAATGATTATTGGCACAAATATACCTCAAAAATAAAAACAGACTCACATGGATAGGAGTTTACCTACAAATTCACAGAAGCAGCAGGAGGGTCCTACCCTACATTTTTCTGTTTTAAAAAATTAATAAAAGATAAAACAAAGGATAAAGCAGAACACTAAATAACATTGTCTGTTGTCATCCCATTTCATACGACATTACAACAGGAAATCCTTCAATTCAGAACACATCAGTAGAGAATTATCCCCAACACATCCACAAAAATGTGCCAGACAGAATTATTTCTGCATAGGCATCAACAAGAGTGATGCTGCCATATTATATACCATTTACAAATTAAAAAAATAAAATTGAAAACAAAGCATATTTCCACCCACATTTTCCTGTAGAAAGCACTGCCTAATGTTCTCATCTGCTGCAGCAGTGGATAATTTCTCTTTCAACAACAAAAAGTGTGGCCAGATTACAGGTCTAGATGACCTCTCATCTAGCAACTCTGTAAAGTAATAGGAAAGGCAGTGGTTTTGCAGCATTTCCAGAGACAGACCAGAGAACCCTCTGTATAAACTCCGTGCTGACAAGGCTCCGCATACATATGGAAGATAGTAGTAATGCCATAGCAGTAACGGGGGAGGCCAGGAGACAGCCACTCTGCATGGCACAGCCCTCCCTCTCGAGTACAGGCAGTAGTTAGTTGTAACCAGTATTAACGCCCCTCTGACCCTCAACTGTTGTGGGAATTCTTGGGGGACAAAGCTATGAGAGCTAAGGGATCCTGTGTGTGAGTATGCGAGAGAAAAAATAGTTCATTACAGAAGGGTCAGCTCCCCACATAACCGCCTGAGGACCCACAGGATGGAGCCCTAGAGTTTCCAGGTCTTCCACACTGTATGAATCACCATAACTCATTCCTTGAAAGAATGCTATTGAAGAAATCTCTAAGGTTCCCTTCCTGGAGTTTCATGCATACTTTTGCTCCAGTTGGTTTTCCCTGGTAAAGAAGCATGAAACCCATAGTTCATATAAAATTGTTAATGTGTACACTGGAGGCAGGGGTAACAAGATGACTCGCAATCTGGGGTACCCAAAGAACAATCACAGAGGAAAGGTATGAACACTCATTTAGCACAAAATAGAGATGCAGAGAACAAAATTAATCAAGGACCCAAAGGTTATAAGGAGAAGAAATTCTTTAATTGCCTATACACCAATGGTAGGAGCATGGGTCACAAACAAGAGGCATTTGAATTATGTTCATAAATGTGCAATTCCATCTAGTGGGTATTACTGAAACACGAGGGGATGATTTGCACAATTGGAATGTTAAAATCAGTTATAATCTATTAGAAAGGATCAAGTGGGAAAAAGGGAGGGAAAGTGGCACTCTGTCAAAAAATGGTATTACCTGTTTAACTCTGTGGGAAAGTTTGTACCTGTTTCAGAGTCACTGATATCTTGGAAGAAAATGATCTTGAATGCTTATGGATCAGTGACCTAAGAGATAAAATGCAAGATGGGTGATTACCTGGTGTCTACTACAGATCATCAAATGACACTAGGGAACAGGATGACCGGCTCCTTATGCATGATTATGGGGAACTTCAATTTGAGTGATATGCTGGAGGTCTCATGCTGCCAGTACTAAAACATCCTTGGAAATTCTAAATGTTATAGACGACAATTTCCTAACTGAAAGGGTAGCATCCAGCACAGGGAAATTCTGTTAGACTTCATCTTGACAGATAAAGAGGAACTGATCATAGAGGCTTAAAAATAATGGTAGTTTAGGTACAAGTGGTCATTATTCAGTTTGCACACAATAAAGGTAATCAAATCAAGTCCAGACCAGAGACAGATATATATTTGGTGTTCTCAAAGGGTCAATTTCACAAAGCTGAAAACAATTATGAGCCAACTGGAAGGAAGAACTTAATCAGAAAAATGTGAATGATAATTGGGAATTGTTTAAGAACAGTTTACTAGAAACCCCCAAAAGCCACAACTGAGGAAGAAAGTTCAAATACTAACATGGTTTAGAGGTGAAGTGAACACAGGTGTGTGTAAGAAAGGGGAAGACTATGTAATAAATATAAATCAGAAGGATGAGGGAAGCAAAGGGACACAAGGATTAAGGCCAGCAGAATTAAGGACAAGAAGGAGCTTTTAAAGTATGGTGGGGGGGAGGGGGAAGAATCCTAACAATGGAATTCATCGATTATTAAATAGAAATGGTAGAATTATCAATAACAATGCAGAAAAGGAAGAAGTGTTCAAAGAACATTTTCATTCTGTATTTGGGAAAAACAGATGATGTAGCGATATCCTATAAACGCACTCTTTTCATTCCACTAGTATCTCAGGAGGCTGTTAAAAAGCAGCTACAAAAGTGAGACATTTTGAAATCAGCAGGTTTGGGTAACTTGCATCCAAAAGTTTTAAAAGAGCTGCCGAGAACCATGTTGGACAATTAATGTTAATTTTTCAATAAGTTTTCCAACACATGGGAAGAGTCAAAGAAAGCTAATGTGGTGCCAATATTTTAAAAGGGTAAATGGGATGACCCAGGTAATTATAGGCCTGTCAGGCTTACATTGATTCTGGACAAGATAATGGAGTTTCTGATATGGGACTCTAGTAATAAAAAGTTAAAGGAGGGTAATAAAATTAATGCCAATCAACATGGACTTATGGAAAATAGAGCTTGTCAAACTCACTAGATATCTTTGTTTTAATGAAATTACAAGTTTGGTTGATACAGGGTAATAAGGTTGATTTACACTTCTGTAAGGCGTTTCACTTGGTACTGTATGACATTTAGATTAAAAAAACTAGAATATAAAATCAACATGGGATACATATTAAGATAATTTAAAAAGATGGTTAACTGATAGATCTCAAAATATAGTTGTAAAAGTGGAATCATCATCAATCATGTGGGTTTCCAGTCAGGTCCTGCAGGGATCAGTTCTTGGCCCTATGCAATTTAACATTTTTATCAATTACCTGGAAGAGGACATAAAATAATTACTGATAAATAGGGCTGTCAAGCAATTTTAAAAATTGTGATTAATCGCATGATTAATCACGCTGTTAAACAATAATAGAATACCATTTATTTAAATATTTTTAGATGTTTTCTACATTTTCAAATATACTGATTTCAATTACAACACAGAATACAAAATGTACAGAGCTCATTTTATATTTATTTTTTATTACAAATATTTGCACTGAAAAAACAAAAGAAATAGTATTTTTCAATTCACCTAATACAAGTACTGTAGTGCAATCTCTTTATCATGAAAGCTAAACTTACAAATGTAGAATTATGTATAAAAAATAACTGCATTCAAAAATAAAACAGTGTAATACTTTAAAGTCTACAAGTCGACTCAGTCCTACTTCTTGTTCAGCCAATCGCTCTGACAAACAACTGTGTTTACATTTGCAGGAGATAATGCAGCCCGCTTCTTGTTTACAATGTCACCTGAAAGTGAGAACAGGCGTTTGCATGGCATTGTTATAGCCAGCATCGCAAGATATTTACATGCCAGATGGACTAAAGATTCTTATGTCCTTTCATGTTTCAACCACCATTCCAGAGGCCATGCGTCCATGCTGATGACAGATTCTGCTCAATAACGATCCAAAGCAGTATGGACCAATGCATGTTCATTTTCATCATTTGAGTCAGATGCCACCAACAGAAGGTTGATTTTTTTTTTGTGGTGGTTTGGGTTCTGCATCAGAGTGTTGCTCTTTTAAGACCTCTGAAAGTATGCTCCACAACTTGTCCCTCTCAGATTTTGGAAGGCACTTCAGATTCTTAAACCTTGGGTTGAGTGCTGTAGCTATCTTTAGAAATCGGATATTGGAACCTTTTTTGTGTTTTGTCAAATCTGAAGTAAAAGTGTTCTTAAATCAAACAACATATGCTGGGTCGTCATCCTAGACTACCATAACACAAAATATATGGCAGAATGTGGGTAAAACCATGGAGCAGGAGACATACAATTCTCCTCCAAGGAGTTCAGTCACAAATTTAATTAACACATTTTTTTTAAACAAGCATCATCAGCATGGAAGCATGTCCTCTGGAATGGTGGTTAAAGCATGAAGAAGTATATGAATGTTTAGCATATCTGGCACGTAAATACCTTGCAATGCCGCTACAATAGTGCCATGCGAATGCCTTTTCTCACTTTCAGGTGACATTGTAAATGAGAAGCAGGCAGTATTATCTCCCTAATCATAAACAAACTTGTTTCTCTTAGCGATTGGCTGAACAAGAAGTAGGACTGAGTCGACATGTAGGCTCTAAAGTTTTGCATTGTTTTGTTATTGAGTGCAGCTATGTAACAAACAAAAAAATCTACATTTGTAAGTTGCAATTTCATGATAAAGAGATTGCACTACAGTACTTATATGAGGTGAATTGAAAAATAGTATTTCTTTTATCATTTTTACAATGCAAATATTTGTAATCAAAAGTAATATAAAGTGAGCATTGTACACTTTGTATTCTGTGTTGTAACTGAAATCAATATATTTGAAAATGTAGAAATACATCCAAAAATATTTAATAAATTTCAGTTGGTAGTCTATCGTTTAACAGTATGATTAAAATGGTGATTAATCTTAATTAATTTTTGTAATCGTGATTACTTTTTTGAGTTGATCACGTGAGTTAACTGTGATTAATCAACAGCCCTACTGATAAAGTTTGCAGATGACACAAATTGGGGGACTGGTCAATAATGAAGAGGACATGTCACTGATTCAGAGTGATCTGGATTGCTTGGTAAGCTGGGCACAAGTAAACTATGTGTTCTAATATGGCTAAATGAAAATACATACATCCAGGAACAAAGAATTTGGACATACTTACAGGATTGGGAACTCTATCCTAGGAAGCAGTGACTCTGAAAAAGATTTGGAGGTCGTGGTAGGTAATCAGCTGAACAAGAATTCCCAATACAACTCTGTCGCCAAAAGGGCTCATGTGATCTTTGGATGCATAAACAGGGAAATCTTGAGTAGGAGTTGACAGGTTATTTTACCTCTGTGGCACTGGTGTGACTGCTGCTGGAATACAGTGTATAGTTCTGGTGTCAAACAGTTCAGGAATGATGTTCATAAATTGGAGAGGGTTCAGAGAAGAGCCACAAGAATGATGAAAGCATCAGATAATATGTCTTATAGTGATAGAATCAAAGAGCTCAATCTATTTAGCTTAACAAAGAGAAGGTTAGGGCAGGGGTGACTTGATTAGTCTAGAAATACTTACACGGGGAACAAATATTTAATAATGGTCTCTTCAGTCTAGCAGAGAAAAGTATAACACAATCCAATGGTTGGAAGTTGAAGCTAGACAAATTCAGACTGGAAATAAGGTGTAAACTTTTAACAGTGAGGGTAATTAATCATTGGAACAATTTAGGAAGGTTTGTGGTGGATTCTCCATCACTGGCAATTTTAAACCAAAATTGGATGTGTTTCTGTAAGATGTAATCTACTAACTTTTTTGCAGGAAGTTCCATGGCCTGTGTTGTAAGGAGGTCAGACTAGGTGATCACAATGGTCCCTTCTGGCCTTTGAATAATAGTGGCCCTTGTTATATGCCAGGTTATACTTACAAACTTAAGTTTTTGATTGTTTTGGCTGATGAGGTTTGTCTAGGCAAGTTATCTAAGTAAGATTAGAAGCCAGGTCTTACGATTTCCAGTCCTATGTTCTACCACTAGATCATCCAGCAGGTCTGGTTTCCACTGGGTCCTCTTGAGACAGGGCTGCCCAGTGGGGGGGGGGGGGCAAGTGGGGCAATTTGCCCCATGCCCCAGGCCCCGCAAGGGCCCCCACAAGAATATAGTATTCTATAGTATTGCAACTTTTTTTTAATGGAAGGGGCCCCCAAAATTGCTTTGCCCCAGGCCCCCTGAATCCTCTGGGCGGCCCGGTCTTGAGATCTGTGCAGATCTTGAGGCATCCCCTGGACGTACAGGGATCTATACATGGATGGCCTGCATCTCTACGTGATCTCAGGGACCCCCTGTAGCTATCCCCAACTTCCAGGAAGATTCCCATATTTGGAAAAAGCATGGTGGAACAGGTAATCAGCCTGTTTTTTCTGAGTTCTGGAGGTAGAGATGTGCACCCCCACATCACCTCCCTGGCAAATTGAAAACCTGGTCATGCAGAGTGCTCTGCAGGGTTTGAAGTAGGAAGGACAGTGCCAAACATGTTGCATCTGTATGAGCCGGGTGAGATCTGTACGCAGATATGAGAGAATGAGTTACTCAATAGAGACTGTAAATCATGAAGTAAGCTTATCAATTACTTTAAGGTGCAGCAAGAAATGTCATTGATGCTTTAAGTGGCATTCCTTTCTGAATTAGTACTGAGGTTAGTAGTAGGCACAAGATATGGAGGTACTATAGCTAACAGAACCCAACCAACTGTAGTCATCAGCCACTTACACGTGTGTAGGGTTGCTAGCCTCGTTAACCCAATGTAATTAATGATATTCAACCTACCTATGTTCTTTCAATAGCTTCCGTTAGATATGGAGACTGTGAGCTAGATCCTCTGCAAGTGTAAATCAGCACAGCGGTGTAGAAATCAGTGGAACTACACCCATTTATACCAGTTGAGGATCAGGCCTGCTCTTTTGACCCCCTTGTTCTAAACTGTTGCATAGCATTGCTATATGGTGCTATATAGTTTCACTCCAGTTCACAAAGGAAAAGGTGCTGCAGTATCTAAAAGTAGTTTTTCATTCTGCTTATTGAACAGAAAACTTCTTATGGTTTTCTCATTAGAATCATAGAATTATAGAATATCAGGGTTGGAAGGGACCTCAGGAGGTCATCTAGTCCAACCCCCTGCTCAAAGCAGGATCAATTCCCAACTAAATCATCCCAGCCAGGGCTTTGTCAAGCCGGGCCTTAAAAACCTCCAAGGAAGGAGACTCCACCACCTCCCTAGGTAACGCATTCCAGTGCTTCACCACCCTCCTAGTGAAATAGTGTTTCCTAATATCCAACCTAGACCTCCCCCACTGCAACTTGAGACCATTGCTCCTTGTTCTGTCATCTGCCACCATTGAGAACAGCCGAGTTCCATCCTCTTTGGAACCCCCTTTCAGGTAGTTGTAGGCTTCTATCAAATCCCCCCTCATTCTTCTCTTCTGGAGACTAAACAATCCCAGTTCCCTCAGCCTCTCCTCATAAGTCATGCACTCCAGACCCCTAATCATTTTTGTTGCCCTCCGCTGGACTCTTTCCAATTTTTCCACATCCTTCTTGTAGTGTGGGGCCCAAAACTGGACACAGTATTCCAGATGAGGCCTCACCAATGTCGAATAAAGGGGAACGATCACGTCCCTCGATCTGCTGGCAATGCCCCTACTTATACAGCCCAAAATGCCATTAGCCTTCTTGGCAACAAGAGCACACTGTTGACTCATATCCAGCTTCTCGTCCACTGTGACCCCTAGGTCCTTTTCTGCAGAACTGCTACCTAGCCATTCGGTCCCTAGTCTGTAGCTGTGCATGGGATTCTTCCATCCTAAGTGCAGGACTCTGCACTTGTCCTTGTTGAACCTCATCAGGTTTCTTTTGGCCCAATCCTCTAATTTGCCTAGGTCCCTCTGTATCCGATCCCTACCCTCTAGTGTATCTACCACGCCTCCTAATTTAGTGTCATCGGCAAACTTGCTGAGAGTGCAGTCCACTCCATCCTCCAGATCATTAATAAAGATATTAAACAAAACCGGCCCCAGGACCGACCCTTGGGGCACTCCGCTTGAAACTGGCTGCCAACTAGACATGGAGCCATTGATCACTACCCGTTGAGCCCGACGATCTAGCCAGCTTTCTATCCATTAGCTGTGAATAAAAACTCTGGTTTTTTTTATTTGAGATTCCAAAAGAAATTCATTATCAGAACAGAAGCATATGTGTTTTGAACAGAAACATTTGGATATCAACCTGATTTTTGTCCATAAATATTAGGCCCGATCCTGAGAGGTCCTGAGCCTTATTTAATCCTATATATTTCTCTTACGCCACCCTCATTGCCATTTTATCTGAATGCCAACCAAAAAACTATCACCACTGTCTAGATGACCATACATAGTCCAGTGCACTTCTGTTTTCCCTTGGGACAGCAGTGAAAATTTTCCTGTTGAAGTAAATTGGAACTGAGAGAGCCTAGCACCTCTTAGGAACCACATAGCACCTTATCAGACGTGGCTCATTTATAATGTCTGCAGTGGTGTGTGTTTTGTTCTGTTCTTTCTCCCTTTGGCTTGCTTATTTATTTAGTCATTTTAGGTGCTTTAGCATCATGGCACCTTACAGTAATTAAAAATTAAGCAAACATTAAAGCTGCTAACATGATCAGATAACCAAGCTAAATTGCTGCATCCACTTGCCAGCATAAAATTACTTAGTTAGCAAAATGTCTGATAAATGTAAGTGTCCCTTGGATTACACTCTGAAAACCACAAAGCTCAGGTTATGGTGAACTACAAGGGGGAGCAAGTTCCCCTGGTGAAGATGCTCTACACAGAGCACTACCCTGCCACTAATCCTAAAATGGTCTCTTCGAGAATATGATAGCAAGAGGTCCCCCGCTGATCTCTGCCCTCGTGGTGTGGTGAAGGGTGGGTACAACACATGAGCAGAACAGACAGACATTCTAGGATTTATATTCTGGTTTCTATAGGATATAAATATTTGGGATGCGGGATGTATTCTAGGAGCAAAACCTGGAGTAACTGTGAGGACATGTTCCTTTAAGGGCTGTAGCCAGCTTAGCTGAATAGATAGGTGGACCTGTAAGCAGTTCTGACACAGCCACGTAAGCAACTTAGAAGGTACTACGTAAGCAGTAACAGTACCTTCTAAGTTGCTGAGCTGAATCTATAATAAACAATATATTCTGAGCTTCCTAAAATCCTGACTGAGTCTCTTTATGCAGAACCCATAAACACAGCATGGTACCAGAAGTGGACAGATAAGAGTAATTGGAGAAGAGTGTACAGGACAAAAGGGGTAAAGAAAATGGAGCAGCTGAGAGCTCCACTAGAGTTGAAATTATCTGGCAATGCAGCACATAACTGGAAAAGATTTCAAGAGAGATTTAGCCTGTACATGCGAGTGGCTTCGTTGAAAAAGATGATAAGCAGAAGGTAGATGTTTTTTTAAATATTCCAGAGCAGAAAATGCTAGCTGTTTATAATAGTATGCAGGAAAGTCAGGCAGAGAAAGCATGTTATGAGAAAGTTATGAAGGAGTTTGAAGACTACTGTACACCAAGACAAATGAAACTTTTGAAAGATATAAATTACAGGAGAACTCAGGCGGAAGGAGAGTCGTTTGAGAATTTATATTGGATCACAAACTGTGGAGCCAAACAATTATTGTATCTATCCGCTGTCCATAATCGGAGCTCAAATAGTGATGGGCTTTCAAGATCCAAAGATTAGAAAAAGACTTTGGACAATGCAGATTTGAACACAGACAAGGCAGAAAGAATATGCAGAGTAGCAGAGGTTACCCAGAGCAGACTGACTCTTTTGGAGGGAAAACAAGACACTGTCTTGATTGACAAAATCACAAATCCTCAATGTAAAAGGAAATACCAACAGCAGTGCACAGCAGAAATGTACAACAAGCCTGCAAAAAGTGAGCTTGCAAGAAAGGAGTTTGTTGAGGACAACATAAAGAATGGCACAAGGTGTAGAAGCAAACACAGACCTCAGCAATGTCCCACCTTTGGACAAAGTGCAAAAATTGTAAATATTTTGCAAGAGTGTGCAAGCAGGAACAGCAGGTGCACAAAAAAACACACTGGGTACCAGGAGGACAACAGAGCTAGCAGTACAGATGAAGAGGGTTTTTTTAGGATCTTTGAAGCACCTGCAGCAAATGATTGGATATTGCCCTGGCAATGAATCGATCTTTTGTGAGTTTTAAACTAGACACTGGTGCTCAAGCAAACGTGGTATCAGAATATATGTGAAAGGGTTGAAAGAAAAAAACTGGGTATAATAAACAGGTATAGTTAAGGGCTTACAGTGGACAGCTCATTCCTACTCTGGGCACATATGAACTAAAGTTAAGGTGAAATAAGGTATAGAAGGTGCTAAGGTATACATCGATGACATTTTAATATGGGGAAGAACAATAAAAGAACATGACCACAGGTTACAGTGAGCACTGGAAAGGGTTAGGGCAGTAAGATTAAAATTAAACAAGCCAAAATGTAAATTTCAGGTCTGAGATATCACATACCTTGGAGAAAGAGTACTGGCATAGGAAGTTCAAATAGATCCTAACAGAGTTCAGGCAATTACAAATATGCCATCCCCCGTTGACAAAGGAGTGTAACAATTCTTAGGGATGGTTAACTCTGTGGGAAAGTTTGTACCTAATTTGGCTGCTAAGACCAGCAACCTTAGAGCGCTCTTGCACAAAAATAATCAATGGAGATAGGATGCCAATCTAGACAAGGAATTTGAAAACTTGAAACAGCTAATTAAGAAGGCTCCGGTCCTTAGATTTTATGATTGCAAGGGACAGATTAAGGTGTCCACAGATGCCTCAAAGGCAGGCATAAAGGCAACGTTACTACAAAAGTATGAACAATACTGGAGACCAGTGGCATATGCTTCTGGGGCCCTCACTAAAACTGGATGTCAATATGCACAAATTGAGAAGAAGGCTTTAGCTTTGGTGCACAGTTGCAAGAAATTTCATGTGTTCATCTATGGGCAACCGGTCATTGCTAAAACAGACCATATGCCTTTAATATCTGTTGCAAAGAAGGGACTGGCTGACACTCCTCCCAGAATACAGAGACTGTTTTTTCAGTTCCAGTTTTATGATATGAAAATAGAATATAAACCAGGAAGGAGTTTAGTGGTAGCGGACACTCTGTCTAGAGCTTTTGGCAATACTGTAGCAGAAAATTATTCCGAATCTGATATAGTGCATGTGAACCTTATTAAAAAAACTACCCAGTCTCTGACAAAATGTGGACTGTGTTTGCAGAAGTCACAGAACAGGCTGAAACCTTGCAAAGATTGATCAAAGTTATAACAGTAGGTTGGCCTGGACACCATACAGTTAGTCCATATTTTCACTTCAAAGAAGAAGAACTTTCAATGACTGATGGTATTTTGTTTAGAGGCAACCAATTAATTTGTTCCCAAAGTGTTACAGCCTGACATGCTTATTAGAATTTATGAAAGACACTTAGGAACTGAAAAATGCAGAAGGGTCAGAGATGTGTTGTATTGGCATCAAATGAATGAGGATATAGAAAAAGCAATTAAGAAATGTGAAATGTTAAAATGTACAGCCTACACCTGTGAAAGAGCCTATGCTTTAAAAGCTTGGAATAAAGTTGGTGTTCATTTATTCTATTCTATTCTATTCTGCTGACAAAGATTATGTTTTGATTTTAAATTATTACTCACACTTTCCACAGATTGCTTTACTGGACAACACCACAGGAAAGCATGTATTAACATGCATTAAATCAATATTTGCTAGACATGGTATTCCTGTAGGGGTAATGTCAGACATTTTACAGCTTGCAGGATATGAACTCAAGAAATTTGCAAGAGACTGAGAGTCCTACATACTCACAGCCAAATGGTCTAGTAGAGAAGGATATACAAATAATAAAGAGGCTACTAAAAAGTGAAAGCATCTAATTCAGATCCTTACTTGGCATTGCTTAACTATACGGTAGCACCTTTGAGATGTGAGTTGTCTCCTACAGAAATTCTGTTTAACGGAAAACTAAAATGAGACTGCCTAATTTTGTAGAAAATGATGTTAACAATGACTGTTATGTAAAAGGGTTGAAGAAAGCTGATAACAAAAAATGCACTATGACTGAGGGTCACAAAAACTAGACCCTTTGCAGCCTCAGGATGTTGTGTATGCATATGATGGAAATTGTTGGGAACAAAAGGCAATAGTTACTTGTGCAGTGGCTCATAGGGCAGATGAAATAGTCACTCCTGAAGAACAGATTTACCGAAGGAAGAGGAGACATCTCCCTTTCTTCAGGAATGTATTGTAGGAGGAGGAATAGGGTTGCCAGGTGTCCAGTTTTCGACCGGAATGCCCGGTCAAAAAGGGACCCTGGTGGCTCCAGTCAGCGGTGCAGCAGGGCTAAGGCAGGCTCCCTGCCTGCTGTGGCTCCGCAAGGCTCCCAGAAGCAGCAGCACATCCCCGCTCCAGCTCCTAGGCATAGGGGCAGCCAGGGGCTCCACATGCTGCCCCTGCCTCAAGTGCCAGCTCTGCAGTTCCCATTAGGCTGGGAACCACGGCCAATGGGATCTGCGGGGGCGGCACCTGCAGGTGGGGCAGCGCGCAGAGCCGCCTGGCTGCACCTCCGCGTAGGAGCCAGAGGGAGGACATGTCGTTGCTTCTGGGAGCTGCTTGAAGTAAGTGCCACCCGGAGCCTGGACCTCTGACCTCCCACCCACGTCCCTTAAAACATAAAATCTGTGTGATTTTTTTTTTAAATTAGTCACTATATATATTAGCTATATTGCAACATAATCAGACTTCAGTTTACAGTATATTGTTTACTTAATTGTGTAGGTATCTTGGATAAACAATTATAACAATATTTTAAATCAATCGGGCCAAAAATACTTTTCTTTTACCAAAAAGACAGCTTTATGCTTCTAGTTTTGCAAACAGAACTCAGTAAATAGGCAGTTTGACAACAAATATTATGTACCAAGTAAATGAAAATGACTGTTGGGTGTTTAGGGCCTGTGTTGTGGTGGGAAAACACATTGACTATGCACAGAAAATTATTACAGTCCTCTATATCTTGTCTTATTTAATAAAAAATAATAATCAAGGAGTTCAATACAGATTATGATCTTGGTTTACTGTTCACACAATTCCACTTTTTAAATGAAGCTGCTTTTAATGTTAGAGTGAGAAGGCTCAAAGTTTTATGGCAGGTTTGTGGCTTTAAAATGCTCAAATGTATCTGAAAAATAAAGTTTATGAAAATCTTATAAACCCATACACACAAATAGAAACAATAACTGGTCTTGAGGGCCTAAATGACATAGTTAGAATAAAAAGATAATGATACAAAATTGATTCCTGCTATACCTCACAATGACCTCTTTTCAGAGAAAAACACTATTGTGTCCAGCTCTTTAATCAGTTGACACTTTCTGTCTTCATAGAATCTGCTCGTTAGACCTCCACAATGCTGCACCTTACTTGCTTCACACAGAAAATTCTCTTGCTGTTTTCTAAATTATTGTCCATAATGTCTTTTGCATTTTTCTTGTCTGCCCTTACAGAATAGCAATATGCCAAGAAAGTCCCAAAAGTCAGCATTAATGAACCATGACCTTTCTTTCCTGAAATCATGTTTACTGTCTTTAATCAAGCTGCTATTTTTAGATATGTTCGCCTCTGGATCCCTTAAGAGTTACCAAGTTTTAGCTGATGTGAAACTAAGTGCTCTTTAATATTTTGTTGTATCCTTAGGCTCCATTTTAAATAATGATGTTGCCATGCTAACCATGTCACAGGCTACAAGAGTCTCACCAGAAATAAATAGATTTCTGAGAATTCTAATAAAGCATCTCTAAAAACTTACCTTACTATTACATAAGGCATAATAGTGTCCTGTCTGTTGTAGGCCGCTACTCTCCATAGTAGTGGGCAAAGCATAGCAGAACTAGCTGCATGGTGAGCACTGAACCATTCTAACAGCAGAGGATATGATGCCCGACTACAGCCAGTATGGATAAGGAAACATACAGTTGGGTGCAATTTACATAACTTGAAGCAGCATGTAATCCCTTCTCATGTATACAACTGACAATACCACACACAAAGCAGAACAGGTCTCACCATGACCCCTAACTAACAAACGATGCCTTCTTTAGGCCAGAGGGTACCAGCTGTGGTGGTGGCTGATCTCCCAACGTAATGCTCTTGAGAAGTAAGTTTGGAATACTGTAGAGTTATAAACACCAGAGTTATGAACTGACCGGTCAACCACTCATTTGGAACAAGTACGCACGCAATCAGGCAGCATCAGAGACCAAAAAAAAAAAAAAAAGTATGTGTTAAACATAAGCTACTAAAAAATAAAGGGAAAGTCACATATTTCTTCTGCATAGTAATGTTTCAAACCTCTAGTATTAAGTCAATGTTCAGTGGTAAACTTTTGAAAGAACAACCATAAAGTTTTGTTCAGAGTTATGAACAACCTCCATTCCCAACGTGGTCATAACTCTGAGGTTCTACTGTGTTGTGCCTTGCAGGCATGAACATGGGCTGTGGAGCAAAAGAAGAAACTTCCCCATGACCTCTTCCCCCAACTACAATTGGACAGCACAGAGCAGTTCTATACCCAAAATCATTACCCAGTGGCTATAACAGTAAACTCTGGGCAACGGGCATTTTCCTTCTCTCCTCTCTGCATCTGCCTGTATCTCTATCCAAACTGCTTATTTTTTCAGGGATTTCCAGGGCTCTCTATTTCATCTGTCATACTTTTTCTCCTCTATTCCCAAACACTATACATCACAGATACACTCTTTCCCCTGAGGAGACCTGTGCTGATCTTCCTCTTAAGTCTGTTAATGTCACTAATTTCTTTATTTCTACACAGAGGAATACTATTTGACTCAATAACTCATCAGTCTGAGGATGGCTTTAAGCTAGGTTTCCTACTACAATCAGCATTACTAGCCTTTAGCCTTTTGACATTAACTGTTACGTACAGTGTGACAAAGACTGGAGAAATCAGATATTGAGAGGTTTATAATGATTACAGGCATGTAATCAGGCACTCACCTCTGACACGTCTCTGAGTGGCAAGGTACAGTATCGCAGTCTTTTTCTTGCATGTGGTGCCTTCTGTAGGCTTCCGGCCAACTTTGGTGGGTCTTCAGTGGCTTGGGCCTCCGGCCAACTCACGAAGTCCAAATGAACCCATTCTGGGGTATTAGACTGTTTATTTACTAGATTCTTTATCTGCCCTCCCAAGGGTCTTCAGCCTCAGTCCTGGGTCCTTTAAATTCAGCCCTTTGTTCAAGCTCCCAGGTAAGCTTTTGGGGTTGTGAGAGCGCAAAAGGAGTGAAAGAGCTGCCTGTAGGAGACTTGATGCCTGGAGCAAGCTTGCTAAATGACCTAACCAGAGACACCTGGTGTGGGAAGGGAACCGCAAGCAGCTGGTTCCTTATAAGAAAGCTGAAGCAGTTGTTTGAGGAAGCTGACTCTGGAAAGTCTCCAGGGGAGTCAGCTGTGAGCATGACAGATGCAAGCTGAACCCTGAGGCAAGTTACCCCCTAAGAACTCATAAATAGGGAAAATGACTTGATGAAGGAACCTTTTTGCTTACCCTGGCTCTGAGGTAAGAGCCGTGCCTTAGGACAGATTTGGGGACTCTGAATTTTGCTTTTATATTATTGTCTGAGTAAACCTATATCCCTATAAGGGTGGCAATTGGACAAGCGTGTGGAGTCTCTGTAAAAGAGCCCGGAACAGGGAGAATAAGGGACAGGGCAGAGGCACTTTGGCCCTAAGAGGATACATGGGCACTTTGGCCCTAAGAGGATACATGGGTGCAGCCCACTCAGCCACAGGATTTATGCAACTTTATCTGTGGCTAGTAAACAAACCTAGGGTTACCCAATAGTCTAGCTTCCAATGCAGGGGCTCTATAAAACAGCACTTCTCAATTTGGTTAGTTGCTGCTTCTTCCCTGGGCCTCTTCCTATATTGTCCCTTCATCTTCACCCTTATTTCAGAGTTAAGGTTCTTAGGTCATCTCTTTTCCCCGAAAATCCTGCTATGCAAAATGCAGGCAGAAACCAAACTCCAGCTATCCCTCAAGCTCCTTTGGCCAGAGAGGCACACTTTTTTTTTTTTTTTTAAATATGTCCTAAACTTGAGGATAAAGGTATATTTAATAGTAATGATAGAAGAAGTGAAGTAACTATAGTTACAGTGATAACCAGTCATTATGGCCTGAATTTTAATTTATATTTACTAAACAAGCACAAAAGTGGGTTGTGCAACACATGTAAAGTCCAAGAAACAGTTGAGTATTTGCTATAGCAATGCAGGGAGAATTACACAGATAGAAAGATTCTTTATGAAGAAATGAGATGCCTCAAAGTGAAAGAATAGTCTGAAAGGACTGGTGAGAGTTCTGGGAAAGTGAGGTAGCATTAAAAAAGCATTTCTTCACTCTTTTAAGGATATTTGACTGAGTGAGAGGATATAGATTTTTACTAATGCAAAAACTGCTGTAAATGGCAGTCACAGCTTCACATGCTGTGTTACTAAAGAAATTCTCCAGCCTCCATTTTTGTCTGCCTGATCTCTTTTCTGAACAAGGAGGAACTACTCCATCCTAAGATGGGAGCTGCTGATCTTAAGCATGCTCAGTCCTGAGATAGGGTGAAAAGTTTAGTCAATTGGTAGAAAACCCAGAATTTCCAAGATGGTGACTTGGCAAAAGGCCAACTGTGTGTGTAGGAGTCAGCAGAATCACTCTGAGGTAAACAACAGCAGTGAGCATGTGAAAAGTTAATAGCTACTGAGCATGTGCAGTACAGGGTAAGAGAGAGGTTAGCTGGCTGATTAGTCACAGTGCACTCATGGGGGACATGGATCAGCGTTCATGTCACACTCCCCATCAGTTCCTGGGCCGGGGAAGCTCACGATCCAACCAGCAAACCAAATTCAGTGATGAATCATGGTCACGTTGCGTATATGCTAAGAAGAACCACACTCATACCTGTTACAACTTGTTCTAAAGATCAGATCTGTCAGTCATAGCTCTGAGGTAAAGGTTGATATTGAACATGTGCAAATGAAGTAATTGCTTACATGAATGGGAAGGTACATTAGGAGAGAGATAGAGTGCAGCATAAAAGGCCAGCTGTCAGCAGGCTGAATTGGATTTGGAGAGAGAGAGCCATATGGAAAGGATGGATGAAGCGGAGCTGCTGCAGAGAGAAACAAAGAAGACGACCAGAGCGGAGCAAGGCTGACTGATCAGAGCAAAGCTGAGTGATCAGAGCTGAGAAGCGGTGGCAGGCAGCAATTATAATGTAAAGGAATACCAACAGATATATAAAATAAGCCTACTATTTTTAATTCTAGTATAGCGTAAGTACATTGTAGAATAGTACACCTCTACCTCGATATAACGCTGTCCTCGGGAGCCAAAAAATCTTACCGTGTTATAGGTGAAACTGCATTATATCGAACTTGCTTTGATCCGCTGGAGTGCGCAGCCCCGCCCCCCCGGAGCACTGCTTTACCGCGTTATATCCGAATTCATGTTATATCGGGTCGCGTTATATCGGGTAGAGGTGTATATAGGATTAGCCTGTGTGTGCTTATAAAACTGCATAAAATCCTGTTAATTGCAATTTACCTATGTAAACTTCAAAGCACTTAAAGAACTGCTGTCAGCGATTTGTTGCAAACTGGCCAGTTGTAACAAAGCACTTCACTTAGAACCATTTAGCATATATGCTATTGTAGCTTGAATGCTCTTTAAACTTGCAATAAGGGATTTGTGTAAGGGATTTTGTGCCTTATTTAGGATTTTTAGAATATACTGTACTAGGGATCATTAGTTACATTAATAAAAAGATACTTTGTTTTAGTATAAAAAGAATACTGCCTGTGTCAATTACTTTCAGAAGGTTATATCTATATCCTTTGTTTTCCTTAACAACCGGAAACTTATACCTCAGTAAGGACAGATTAAGGAAGCAACAGGCAGGTCATTTTAGGGGCACCCAAAAATCCATTTTTAGGGTAACAGCTGAGGCTGCTGTGCCACAAAACAACAGGAAAGAAAGATCTCTTTAGCTTCCAAGATTGCTGCTCCAGTGAGGCTTCTCTAGGCTGGTCTGGAGAACCACCTTTGCTGCTCTTTTCCTCCCACCTCGCTGCTTCCTGGGGCAGCAACACCTCCAGCAGGAGCCATGAAGACCTGGTACTGTTGGGATGGATATATATATACAACAGTGATTCATATATTCATGTAAAAAGCAACAGAGGGTCCTGTGGCACCTTTAAGACTAACAGAAGTATTGGGAGCATAAGCTTTCGTGGGTAAGAACCTCACTTCTTCAGATGCAAGTATATCATATATTCATGTAATATGTTATAGGTTATTGAGGCCTAGTATGAATGACACGTGCTTGACATGAATACGTGCGTTGCATGTTGGCAACCGAAGCAAGAATTTAAGATTAAGAACTATTAGAACTATTTGTGCAAAAACAATTCTATGTTTTGGGAAAAATATGGAAAATTAGCAGAAAAGGAAACAACACCAGCTGGACTGATATAAAATTGTATAAGAATTGGGGGAAATGGCACTCCTTGAATTATGGCAGCCCGCCCAGGATTATTTCTTTGGAATTGTGTGGGTAGAAAGCTTAGTAAACAAAGGCAAAGAACCGATGACGCGACAGAATGGACTATAAATGGTTGCCTATGATTTTTGCAAATTGGAGTTGTTTATTGATTTAGAGCCACCCCGTGTGGCTTTAGATATGGTTTTTGCCAGCTCCCTGTATCTTATGATTTTATGATCAGAAGAAATCTTGAGTGGCCATCGGGACCAGTCTGACCTTTGGACCTTGATATAGTATGTTTGGGGTGTTAATGCGGAGTGAGTAAAGTTTGTTTCGTAATCAATAAAAAGCATTTAAAGTATTGTATACCAATACTGTGTTCGGTATCTGCCTGCTCCCCATCCCGTAGGAAAACCTCTATTGCAGATCTAACAGTACGTCCGTCACAAGGTGGTGTCACAGAATTACACTCTTTTTGTTCTCTCAGAAAATAATTCCCAGTTTTGCCTAATACTTGCACAATTCATTTGTAAATGCAGATGCTAAACAATTGTTCAATATCAAGTTCTTCTTTTTCAAACACCTTTATCCGTTTGTTAATGTTTTGAAGAGGTAGACTCTTTTTATTTTGAATAAAGTCACACATTTTTAAAGCGTAATGATCTCTGTCTAAAATCTCAAATTGCTTTTTAAAATAATGTAGAACTTTCATTGCTTATGTAACTTCATTGCAAACACAAGCTCCATACTTATTAAAAATGGACAATTTCACTCTGCATTTTCTGCTAGCACACTGGAGATGTCATTAGCACACAGTTGCATCTTTCAGTGGATAGACTATCAATAAGTAATCTAGGCAGTAAATAAAAATCCACAGAGAAAATCTAGTTGCTAGTTAATTTAGAGGCTTGAACTGAAAACAGAATAGAAACACGAGAGCGAGTTTTTAGCCATAAATAACCATGTAATTTTCAGGTTTCTTAAGACTAGATGTTAAAGCTCTATAATCAATGAGGGGTGAGAGAGGAAAAGGTTCCAGAGAGTGAGGGCCACAGTTCTGCAGTCCAAAAACAAAATGCCATTTAGGAAGCGATTGTAATTACAGCTGCTACTGAGAACTGATAATACTTACTAAGGAAGCTGTTTCCACAAGTGAAAAAGCCATCCTAAAGTGACAAGTGAAAGGAGCTCCCTTTATGGAGGAAAAACTGTGCATAGTTCTAGGGCAGAAGCTTTTCCACGAATGACTGTGAAGACCTACTTAGCACTGGAATTCCATAACAGCAGGCTCTGGAAGGGATATCAAAAGAACTCATCCCTTTAAACTGTATTTTATCAATTTATTCTTGCCAGAGAAATCATGATCAAGACAGAACTGAGAAATGCTACTCTTGGATCAGGTAGGATTGTTGTGACATGGGGGAAAAATATATCTACATTTAACTTTCTGGGACTTTTATTTCATTACAAACACCCCTAGGGGAAATCCTTACATTTGAACAAGGCTCTGCATTCATAGTCTAAAAGAAATGTTTTTATAACTTTGCCTGGGGAAAAAATATTTGTTTTGACTTAATTGCGAACAATCATTAATTATGTAAGAGGTAAAGGGAGCTGGGGGAGAACATTCATGCCTATCTCCAGATGGACGATATGTTTATGCATGCTTCAAAGGGAATTCTCACATGTTAACGTTGCACTGGGCTTTTGTGAATATGTGCTGAGAGAGGAGAATTTAAGACTATCATAGGAGTTTAAAATTGTAATCTTTATAGTTAATTAATAGAACAGATAGAAATAGTTCACCTTCAACTGAATGCTAGCTTTCATATTTTATTTCCTTCTTCCTGTATCTTAGCAGACACTTACTTTAGAATTAGAAATATTCACTACATTTATTTTCACAGCTTTTAAGAGTCCATTCAAAGTAAAAGCACATGGAATGCTTACAGTTCTCCTCCCTGCCTCTTTCCTTTGCCACTATCATAGCAAACAGATGCACTTTTCCTTATTCCTCCTTTTCCTGGGCCATACTAGGTTGTTGTTGCCGTGGCAGTTAGCAGTATGGCTGGTCCTGCTACTCAACCCAGCATATAAAAATAAGCAAGCATAAATGTATAGCTGGTCTCTTCTGTGTTAAATAAATCTGGTGTGAAACATACTAGTAGTTATGAAATTGTTCAGAGTCCTGAAAAATGGAAGCAGAGAACTAAATGTAAGTTGTTGCAGTGCTGGTGTTGGTGCCATTGACTGAGGATGCGCTCCAATTAATAAAAGGGAAACTGCTAAAAAATGAATGACGGCAAGTAAATGTTTTTGTGTTTGGTATAACTCTATTTAGTGCTTGCTAGAAGCTGAACATGGTGAAGAAACTGGACCAGGGAGTGAAATATTTGTATGAATAAGGAATACAGGTAACTCCTGCAGAGTTGAAGGGGACATGTCCCTCCAATATTTTACTATTTTGTTCATGTTCTTCTCAGTATGACTGTAGGACTGACACATTCTAACTGCTCTACTATCTTTTAAAATATGATTGCATTACTACAGTAAGGCCAGTTCTTAAGTGTCATAACAAGAGATTGAGCTGATGCATATTAAAAAAATCAAAATACATGTGCTGATAATAGGTGTGTTTTCAAATTGTGTTGCTAATCGGCTAGTGTCACATCCTGAGAGAAGAAAACTTTGCCAAGACTCTTCAACTAGTAGCTTGCACGATCAAGAAATAATCAAAGCCAGTTCTTTTCCTAGGAATTCTCACAACAGCAGCTTCCAAGTGTGTTGGTTAATCCAGAAATTGTTTAAAACAACCCAATACAAATATGCCTCCCACTCCATTATTAGTGATTCTATTAATTTTATTCCAATCAATGTCAAGACAATTGAAATTCTGCCATAATCAATGTTGTTGTGCTCTATACATCTTATCTACATAAACACACCTTTATCTTCCTCTTTCCTCTCCTGTCTTGTAGGTCTATAACAATTTCCTATAATCACTTTATTCTATTTTATTTTAAATAAAACTCTTCCCTTCCCCCCCCCCCCCTCCCCGGTCATCAGATTACATATATTATTCCTCTTTTCAGCTATGTCTCATAATAATGTCCTTCCTAAATTTGGCTCATTTACCAGTTAGTTTGTTTGTTTTTTTTGACTTTTTAAATAGTTCAAAAGCTTTCTATTTAAACACCTACAATTCCATTTTTGTTTTTTATATTCATTGCATGTACAGCACAGTACAAGTTATTTACATTCTTTAATAAAAGATCTTCCCTCTCAGCTTTACATTTCTCTGTGCTTTTCTGTTAGGTCCATAACACATTGGATCCTGCTCAGCCTGGCATAAGCAGACACAGCCCCCATTTAATTTAATTGGAATTGTGCCGGCTTAGTCCAGAAATAAATTTGGCCTATTCATATCAATGTTTTCACAAGTGGCTGTTGATTTGGGGCACCCAGACTGAGAAAGATTGGGCTTGATTAACCAGAAGCCCTGAGGACCCCTAACTCCAGTTGAAGTCAAGAGAAGTTAAGCTCAAAATGGCTCCAGCTTCACCTGCCAAAACAGAATGAGCTGAAGAAGAGCTCTGTGTAAGCTTGAAAGCTTGCCTCTCTCATCAACAGCAATTGGCCCAGTAAGAGATATTACCTCACCTATCTTGTCACCCCAAAACAGAGGCATACAAAATCAATGGCTGCTTTTGAAAATTTGCCTGCAGGTCATTTTTATATAAACTCCAGCAACTCTTTTATTCACAGCCAGAAATCTGGTCATTAGTCTTACAGAGAAAAGGAGCTTCTCTGTATAAATGGGTAGAATTCTTCCATTAATTAGGTGGCAGCAAGTTTTTAAGAAAAGAATTACAATACTTTATAAAAGTAATATTTTTTGTTTAATATTTTAGATGTTATAAATGTTCACTATTATAACACAGAAGGTCATCTCATTAAATGATTTTTTTACTTTGAGATAATCTTAAAAGAGGGCAGGATTTAATCAGTCTTAACCCATATTTCCACCATATCAGTTCCTAGGGACCACTTGACTTCATTTGAAGAGCTTTGGAAAGAAAGAAAGGATGTCAAAGCTGAGAATCTAACATGTTCATCACCATACCAGTAATAAAGAAGACTTTCCCCCCTATCAGTAGCTGATAAAATTGTAAGAAATCTTGGGGAAAACCAAATAAATTTAGTATTGGTAAAACACACTAGTTTCACCCCCCCCCCCTTTTTTTTTTGACACAGGTGAAAAAAGTTCTCTCTAACCCAAATTCTAGAAATGTCTACAGATCCAAAATACATCATAAACACTGTGCTTCGAGAATTTGCAGCCCAGGAGAGAGGGCACTAAGTTAGCTGTAAAGCATCCTCTTGATCCTGGGGTGTTCCCATCCTCTCCCCAAAGGGAGAAGCACATGCAGTGGCGTGCCTTGTTTTGGCAGGGTGTGTCTTTTTCTTTTCAACATCATTATACCTGTTGCAATGTGTTTTACCACACGTATTAGAGAAGGCAAGGCCAAAGAAATGCACCTTGCACTTGGACCAGAAAGTGGTGAGGTTTATGATGGTCCTTAGTTCTACAGTCTTGGACCGTCTCTGGAGAAAATTCTGTCTCCTGCACAGATGAGATTTATTTTTATTGTTGAGAGTTCCATTTTGCCAGAGGAGCAGAGTTGTTGACCATGGTCTTTGTCCTAGAGTTTTAAATGGTCTTTAAAGTCTCCTGGGCCCAGGCCAGTGAGCATTTTGAAGATAAGGACTGAGACCTGGAACTTGATTAGAGGGGACTGGGCTAGATGACCTCTTGAGGTCCCTTCCAGTTCTATGATTCTATGGGAAGCCAGTGTAGAGAGTGGAAGACAGGTTTGATATGTTCCCAGTAGCCTGCATTCCTGAGGAGATGTGCTGCAGCATTCTGTACTAGATGGAGTTTTCTAACTGCTGAAGGCTTCATGCCCAAGTATATTTCATTGCTGTAATCCAGTGAAGAGGTGACAAAGGCAAGTATAACTGAGACCAGGTCTTCATCCACCAGCAAGGGACAGAGATTCCTAGCTAACTGGAGATAGTAGAAAGAGTTACTTGTGGATGCTGCTATATAAGAGCTCAGTGTCAGCAGGGAATTATAGAATCATAGGGTTAGACGGGCCCGCAAGGGCCTGAACTGACCAATTGTGGGTTTGTATCTTCAACCAATGGGGAGACACTGGCTGCAAGCTCTTCAAAATACTTCCCTCTGCCCACAAGCATCACCTCTGTCTTGCTTGGGTTCAGCTTCAGCCAGCTGTTCTTCATCCAAACACTGGGCCACCTTGGTGGTAGTAGTGGGGTCATATATGGCGTGGTCATATGTGGTGAAGGATAGGTAAAACTGTGTTTTATCTGCATATTGCTGGCACTTGAGTCTGTGTTGTCTGACCAGTTCACCTAGTCATAGAATCATAGAATATCAGGGTTGGAAGGGACCTCAGAAGGTCATCTAGTCCAACCCCCTGCTCAAAGCAGGACCAATCCCCAACTAAATCATCCCAGCCAGGGCTTTGTCAAGCCTGACCTGAGTGGTTGCATGTAGATGTTGAAAAGGACCAGAGAGGAACTGATCCTTGTGGGACTTTACAAGTGAGAGTTATAGAGGTGGAGGTTCAGTTTCCCATCACTACTTATTGGGAATGTCCATCTAAGAAGGACTCAGCCATTTTATTGGATTGCCCTGGACTCCTGCCACCTCTTTCAGGCAAAACAGCAGAATCTCATGGTCAACAGTGCTGAATGCTACAGAGAGGTCTGGCAGCGTAAGAACGGATGTCTGTCCTTTATCCACTGACATGAAAAGATAATCCATCAGTGCCATTAAAGTGGAATTGAAAAATTCCATGTCCTGGGCTGAATTCAGATTGTGTTGTCTAGAATGTTGTATCTTCAGTTAGATGATCTTGTTATTGGCCTTTTCTTAGCTTTTCTATGAACTGGGCAGTGATTGGCTAGGACTGAAGTATCCAGGGTGGGTTTCTTCAGTGTTGGTCAGTCTTTTGCATGGTTGGAGGGGGAAGGGAAAAGTTCCTCTCTGAATGAGATGTTGGCTATTTTGGTTAGGAGTGGCACTAGTTGTTCATGACTCTCTTTCACAAGCATGGGTCAGATTCAGTAGTCTTGGGTGTACTGCAGCCTCAAACCCAGTCCCTAAACTGGGGCTTGTGAAGGTATCCTGGAAAAGTAGTCTTACAGCTGTATGCCACAGTGCCTGAGCTGCGGAAATCATTCCCTGTCTAGATACAAAGCTTTTAGGGCCCTTTTAAACCACTGCAGCCCTTTTATGAAGAGCAAAGAAGCCAGAGAGGTGCATGTGGGGGAAAGGACAGGCAGCAAAGAATGTATCCACAGAGGTGTGTGGAATGCCCCTGCTTATCCTACATAGTTTTGCTCTGCAGTGGTCATCAGCTTCTCATTGTAAAGAGTACAGCGGGTAGGTCAAGGGTTATGGTGGGTCAGTCCATACACAGTGTATTTCCACTAGGCCAAAACCCAAGAGGGATGGGAGCAGTTGCAAGAACTGTTCCTCCTGCATATACATCTATTAGGAGGCCATGACCCATCTGTAATAATACCATGGTTAGTTGGGTCTGGGGGTTTCATCCCTGAACTCGGCAACATTTTCTGTGTAGAGCAAAATTGTTGTAACTGGGGTTTGCTAACATTACCAGGATTTGCCCCCAATTACTTATTCCTGGAAATTGAAAAGACAGAGAGCATTCTTTGCCTGTTTGACCCTAGTGCAGACTTCAGCAAGAAATGTCTTTTGCCACTACCATCAATAAAACCCAGACTAAAACTGTCTCTCCTCCTATGCTGTGTAGATTACAGTAACTCCTATGTACTGGAAGAATTTGTTTTCAAATGCAGCTTCATGACCGAGCAGCATGTTGTGTTGCCACCTGGTGTAGATGTGGTGTAAAAAAACCTCTTTCACTTCTATGTGAGCAAAGCCTGCATAATTGCAAAGACAAATCTCTCAGAAAAAGAAAAATATCTCAGCAATGTGACCAGCCTGCTGACTCATGCAGTGGACTGAAGTTAGTTTTGGTGGAAAAGACTGTACTCCAACTTGTGATCTAATCCCCACAGCTAGAGGATTTGACAAGGGGAAAAGTTAGGGTGGCAGGCAAGGGAATTACAGCACTCAAACTAAAATGAAAAATGTACAGATCTACAGTTGTCAATCACTAACACTATGATCCTGCCACAAACATTGAGTGTCACACAATTGCTCATATAAATGGGATACAGTTAGAGGAAGGATGAGACTGTTTGTTTTAAATTAATCATTTCTGTTTTTCTTTTCTTACACATCAGTTTCCAAACAGATCTACACTTTATAATGGAGATTCTATTCAAAGGTTCTACCTAGTATTCCTTTGCACAAAGAAACTCTTAAAAGCAATAATATAAGTAGTATGAATATAATTAAAGCAGATGAATAATGACAGAAACTATTGTTATTTCTAAAGGGTTTTTTATTGGTGAACAGAAAGTTAATATAATTGAAGTTTAACAGTTTAATTGTTGCCAACAGTTCTTTGTAGAGTCCAGCAAGTAAGACTTTTCTGCCTTTAAGACTACTGCAAACAAGAATTACAAAATAAAAATGGTCTGGTTTTGAATAACAGATTTCAGAAGAAACTGCAGTCTTTTCTGAAAGATGTTGATATTGTGCATTTTATGGTCATTCAATACTATATAGTTATAGTAGAATTCTTTAACTCCTGAAAGAAAATGTCACCATAAATATGTTGCACATATGCATATTACCACCGAGGTCTCAGGAAATGTTGATCTTTTTGATCTCATATCAGAAGTGATTTAATTGATCGTCTGTTCTTTATAGTTTTTTAAACTATAAAGAATCTTTACCACAGAAATACTCAAGTGGTTGTTTAGCAAAATTCTTGATGGATGATGTTTTGACTACACTGAAGACTATTTCCTGCAGTAGGAATATGTCAGTGAATTGGGATTGTGTGACATGGCACTATTTGTAGCACCCTAGTTACTGAAGTTGCTGCAGCATGAAGAAAGCTGCAGGCTTGGCTATGAGCAATTATATGCTTTCTGCAGTGGGGGGACCGAGCACCTGCATGGTAATCACTGGGCTAAAATTGTATTTGTGAGGATACAAGTGGAAGGAACAGAAAGTAAGGGGGAGCTCAGAGGATGAAACTGGGCTGAGGAGTGAAAGGCTATAGGGACACCATCGCTTGCTGTAAACCTGCAGTACACTGTGTTACATTGCAAGGAAGGAATAAATACACACATGGTGAAAAGGTGGTGTGTGTCTATGACTGAGAGTCCACACAAACTGGCCAGGCAGTGCAGTTCACCAGGTAGTGACAGAGACACCCTATGACACATGGGGGCTTGTCCAGGAGCATTAACCTTCTCTGCTGAGAGGAGACTCTAAGGGGACCTGCGTAAGGGCAAGAGATGCAGGCACAATGAACGAGATGCTGCACTGGGTAGTGGAACAACAAAAGGAGATGAAGACCCAGCAGGTGGAGAGGCAAGCATTTCTGGGTTAGCAGGCAGCGCAGCAACGAACGTTACAGGAGTTCATCAAGGAACAGGCCCAGATGCAGCAATGTCTCCTGCAGAGGCTGGTGAGTTCCAGTGAGAGGACTGGAAATTGAACAGTAAACCTGGGGAAACACAAAATGTCCCTGGGGGGATGACCAATGTCTTTTAACTAACCTTTTAACAGGTGGTTACTAGCACCGGATGGGACAAGGGTGTGTGGGCACTTCAGCTAGCCCCTTATCCGGCTGGTGAGGCTCAGGTGGCCTATATGGCCCTGAGCGAGCACCAGGCCAAAAATTGATACCCTGTCAGAAAAATCCTGCCAAAAATTCAGGGCAGCCAGTTGAAACGGCAGGATATGTCCTAGGGTCTTTGCACAAAAATTGTCAGATTGGACCCCTCAGTGGTTGCGGCTGGATAGACAGGACATTGAGGCTCTAATGGACTCCATTATTCTGGAACAGTTTACACAGGGCCTCCCTGAGACTACAAGGGTCAGGGTTCAGAGGCACCAGCCAGATTTGTTAGAGGCAGTAAAATTAACAGAGGTGTATGTGGAGATGGACTTTCCATGGAAAGAGCTCTGTCCCCCTGTGACCAAGGATGGGGGAAATAAGGTTGAAGAAACTCATGTAGGGAAGCACAGGAAGGCAATGCAAGGGGTAAACAAGGGGCCCCAGCTGCCTGTGCAGTAGTTTGCTACTAGTGCAGGGCAGAGGGCACATAAAGAGAAACTTCACTTTCATGGACTGCAGGATCGCAGAATTCTATGGGTGGACAGGTGTAAAAGGGCAACCTGGGATAAGGATGATTCCTGTCACAGCAGGCTGAAGAAGAGCAGCAGCATGTTCCCTTGTATAGAGCACCCTGGTTAAGTCACAGTGGTGACAGGAGGGGGTGACAATAACTATTTATTGTATGCGGGGAGGGGGGGAGAGAAGAGCACTTATCCAGTGGCAATTATCCACTTGGAAGTAGAAGGGAAGTTTAGATGGCAGCAAGTAGGGACAGTGAAGTCATTGCCTTACTCAGTAATACTAGGAACTGACTGGACTCCATTCCCCTTATGTGTAGACTATGGAGGAAGAGAACCCAACTGGTGGATCCATGTAAAAAGCTCACAAGTGTAGACTCTCCAGTGAGTCCTCCAGGTCTAGTGTGTGATAACCATAGACATACGGTAACAAGCTCACAAAGATGCAACACACGGGAAGACTTGGGGAGGAAGAGGAGGAAAGCATGAGAAGGGGGCAGTGAAGCAGGGAGTGCTAGATCAGGGACACCTAGAGAAGGAGGGCAGAGGCTTCGCCAACTCCCAGGAGGTACAAGCCCTGGACAGGCACGGGATACCGAACACACTGGAGAGGGAAGGGTTCTGACAAAGAAGCCTTGGTGGGCAAACCTACCCTACTAGTCCCCAACTAGGGGCAAGATAAGTCGGGAAGAGAGGGATCCCAAGATTCTAGCTCTAGAGGGACAATTCATGGGGGTTGATATGAGCCTGGAGCCAAGTAAACTAGAGGAAAGATGGTTGGGATGTGATTGGTATGATCAATGGGCAGAGATGGAACTGTGGGGGAAACCTCCACCCTCTAATTGTACTTTTGTGGGTGGAAGGCAGGAGACCTTCACAAGTGTTCCATGGAGGCTAGCTACAAAGGGAACGGGATCCCCCAGTAGAATCCCAACCCTGTAAAGACGGTCGGGCACAGGCAGCAAAGAAGATCTCTTCTGGAGGCAAGGGAAGACCTCGGGTGAAATAAGCACAGGAGGGCTGTGACAGGGCACTGTTAGAAGCACCCTGGTCATTGATGTTCCTGAAGCATGAAGAAGGCTGCAGGCTCAGCTATGAGTAATTAAACTTTTCTGTTGGGGGTATACTTATGGTGAGCTCTTCATAAAACAATTTTAAAGTAATGACTCCTGAGGTATGAAGCACTTTTTCCCTAGGATACAGAGACTCTGTTTACGACCATAGCAATCAATGTGTGTTAATTCACTACAGGAGGGTATCACAGTTACAGGGTTAAATGCACCTCTCTTTCCCCTCTGGTCTCTGAGTTCACCCCCTCAGGCCTTGTCCCCTTACCTCTTCTGGGGTGGAATCATCTGATTCTTCCCCTTTTAGTCCAAGTCCTGGTCTATGGTACCCTGTGTATCTACCATGCTTACCTAACAAGTCTGATTGGGTTCGGAACCTGCAATTCTCCCCTGTGGGAATCTGACTAGTGATGAACCAAGTGACCAGACAGCTGTCTTAAACCCAAGTATTGTTTTATCTTAACAGTAGGAATAAAGCATAACACACGAGAAAAAGGATTTTAAATCAGCGAAAGGTCTACACACATCTCTTACCTAGAGTCCTGCCATCCTTTAGTAGCATCCCTAATGGGCCCTTACTTTCCCAGTCACCCCTATCCTCTGGGGTCAGGGTGTCAGTCTATATCACTGTCTCTCTCTCTGCTTGAAGATGTATGTCACTTTAAATCTAGTTGAGATCTTTCTTCTCTTGTTCTCCTTGGACCTCACCTTGACAGTCTAATCTAGTGAGCTCATCAGGGGGTCAAAGGTAAAACACCAAAGCCAATGGCTATTGTATTGTCTCTAAGAGTTAGTAGTCAGCTATCTCAAGCCATTGTTCTGCTTCCTGATTATTTTTCCAACAGCCTGCTATTAAACCAAAACATTCATATGTAAACATCCCAGTATTTAGCCCAGTATTGTCATACAGTAAAACATTCCAATAACCAGGTCAAATACAGTATTCATAAATTACAGAGCAGCCTCTCTTGCACCACGGAGGACTCACTTATTAGTTCCCAAATTCAAGGGAAACTTATTGAGTATTATAAGAACTAGTGTGTGTAACATAGTTCAGGCCAAGCTTGACAAGCATGAAAATTTCATGCAGATGAGACTAAGTTCACTTTATCTTTTGAATCCTTCAATAAATGTTTTGAAGAACAAGGGTGTTTTTGTTGTAGGTGATATTAAAATGATTAAATCTGTGCAAAAAACACAAACAAAAACACAGAGAGAAAAATAAGAGCTATAGTTAACTTTTCCTACATGGTTCAGTCTGTACAGATGATACTTTTTCTGGCTTCAAACCACTACTGTGACTCTTGTTTGACTAGAAAAGCAAATGAGTATAAGTAGCTGGAAAGGCCTAGAATAATTATCTTTCCTCGGTGGAAATATCTGTACATACTGCACTGCAATAGAAGCTAACAGTGAAGATGATTAGTATTTTTGATGCACAGTAGGAATCAAAAAGTTTCAATAGATTTCATCAGTCGACAAAACCCAAAGTGTGGGAAGAGAATAATTATTGTCATTTCCCCACTCTCTAGGCATCTACAATTATCCTTTTCATTGTAGTAATCAGCTTCATACCCTTTGATCTCCTTTGCCTTTTATCCACCTAATTACAAAGGACTGGTAAACGTTTGCACAATAAAGATTGGTTTGAGTAATCATTGCGAACCCCCCACAATTTTCAAATGCTTGCATCTCCTCAACCAAAGGCAGTATCAGGTTGAAAAACTGACACACATATTTTCTTAAAGGCCAAATATTGCTCTGACTGGTGAGAATCATATTACAATGTATTATTATTATTTATTTATTATGGACCATATGTTTACTAACTGTTCTGTGGGGGCATACACTGTTGCTTTATTAACGAAGGAGCAATGTGCACTCTAAACTAGCTTACAAAAACAACAAGGAGTCTGGTGGCACCTTAAAGACTAACAGATTTATTTGGGCATAAGCTTTTGTGGGTAAAAACCTCACTTCTTCAGATGCATAGAGTGAAAGTTACAGATGCAGGCATTATATACTGACACATGGAGAGCAGGGAGTTACTTCGCAAGTGGAGAACCAGTGTTGACAGGGCCAATTCAATCAGGGGGGATGTAGTCCACTCCCAATAATAGATGAGGAGGTGTCAATTCCAGGAGAGGAAAAGCTGCTTCTGTAATGAGCCAGCCACTCCCAGTCCCTATTCAAGCCCAGATTAATGGTGTTAAATTTGCAAATGAATTTTAGTTCTGCTGTTTCTCTTTGAAGTCTATTTCTGAAGTTTTTTTGTTCAATGATAGTGACTTTTAAATCTGTAATAGAATGACCAGGGAGACTGAAGTGTTCACTTACTGGCTTATGTATGTTACCATTCCTGATGTCCGATTTGTGTCCATTTATTCTTTTGCGGAGGGACTGTCCGGTTTGGCCAATGTACATGGCAGAGGGGCATTGCTGGCACATGATGGCATATATAACATTAGTGGATGTGCAGGTGAATGAGCCCTTGATGGTGTGGCTGATGTGGTTGGGTCCTCTGATGGTGTCGCCAGAGTAGATATGGGGACAGAGTAGGCAACGAGGTTTGCTACAGGGATTGGTTCCTGGGTTGGTGTTTCTGTGGTGTGGTGTGTAGTTGCTGGTGAGTATTTGCTTCAGGTTGGGGGGTTGTCTGTAAGCGAGGACTGGCCTGCCTCCCAAGGTCTGTGAGAGTGAGGGATCATTTTCCAGGATAGGTTGTAGATCGTGGATAATGCGCTGGAGAGGTTTTAGCTGGGGGCTGTATGTGATGGCCAGGGGTGTTCTGTTATTGTCCTTGTTGGGCCTGTCCTGTAGTAGGTGATTTCTGGGTACCCGTCTTGCTCTGTCAATCTGTTTCCTCACTTCCCCAGGTGGGTATTGTAGTTTTACGAATGCTGGATAAAGATCTTGTAGGTGTTTGTCTCTGTCTGAGGGGTTGGAGCAAATTCGGTTGTATCTTAGGGCTTGGCTGTAGACAATGGATCGTGTGATGTGTCTTGGATGGAAGCTACAGGCATGTAGGTACGTATAGCGGTCAGTAGGTTTCCGGTATAGGGTGGTGTTTATGTGACCATCACTAAACTAGCTTGTGCTGCACTACACAGCATATACAATAGCTGTTTGGGAGCTTGACCATGTTTCTAGTCAGAAGTGTGTGCCCCATAGGTATTCTGGCCTGAGGCAAGATAGCTTGACCCCCTCTTAACATTCAAATACTAAACAGGTATCCTACCCTGCAGTGAAGGCACTGTTGAGAGAGTGGATGGTGAAAAGCCTTTTATTTCCTTTGCCCTCAACTGTTCCCATGCAGTACAGGCTGTATTTGCCCCTATATAACATAACTTCACATCTTGGTTACTTTTTAGGAATATCAGAAAACATTTGAAAGATATTTTCTTTTTACTCCTGTTCTTTCTTTTTAGAGTTTCACAATGTACATGTACCTCTTATGTGGAAACACTAATCAATCCTTTAATTGATGCATTCCGCTCAAGTGGAATGCGTGCTGAAGCAGTCTTTTAAATGCCCACATGGCATTGCAACATTTCTTTCACAGAAATTTGCCAATTGGGTAGAACTAGAAGTATATTTTACCCCATATTAGTGGCATGATGAGGTAGAAATGAAGCCATTATAAGGGACCAGGGCATAAGTGGTCTGGCCTAGAGATCACAGCTGGACTGAAGTCCACAAGTGAGGAACAGTAGCCAGTGAGCAGAGGTCAGAGGAATCACTAGAGCCAGTTTCAATAAGAAAAAGAGTTGAATCATAGAACTGTAAGGTTGGGACCACAAGGATGATCTAGTTGAATCTAAACCAGTGGTCACCAACCAGTCAATTGCGATCGACTGGTCCATCCTAGAGGATCTCCCAGTTGATCGTAATCTACAGCGGCGGAGTGTGGCTGCAGCTAGGGCAGACTCCCTGCCTACCCCAGCCCCACACCACTCCCGGAAGCGGCCAGCGCAGCCCCATGGCCCCAGGGGCAGGGGTCTTCCTCCGCGTGCTGCTCCTGCTCCCATTGGCCAGGAGAGCTGCGGAGGCGGTGCTTGCAGAGGGGGCAGCGCGTGGACCCACTTACCCCCTGACCTCCCCCAAGGGGCGCATTGGCTCCTTCTGGGAGCGATGTGGGGCTGGGGTAGGCAGGGAGCCTGCCTTAGCCTCGCTGTGCCTGCCACTGACCAGGAGCCGCCAGAGGTAAGTGCTGCCCAGTGGGAGGCCGCACCCCAACCCTCATCCCTGAGGCCCCTCCCGGAGCCAGCACCCCATACTCCCTCCTACACCCCGAATCCCCTCCTGCACCCCAAGTCCCACCCTGAGCCCCTTCCCAGAGCCAGCACCCCAAACCCCTTCCTGCACCCCAGGCCCAAGTCCCCTCCTGGAGCCAGCAGTCTATATCCCCTCCTCTACCCCAACACTCTGCCCCAGCCCAGCCCAGACCCCCCTCCTGCACCCAAACTCCCTCCTCGAGCTTGCACCTCTCACCCCCTCCTGCACCCCAACCCCCTGCCCTAGGTTCAGCCCAGAGCCCCCCCCCCATCCCATCCCACACTCCGAACCCTTTGGCCCCAGCCCAGAGCCCACACCCCCTTCCGAACCTCAACCCCCTGCCCTAGCCCGGTGAAAGTGAGGATGGGATAGAGCGAGCGACAGAGAATAGGGGGGATGGAGTGAGCAGAGTGGGGCTTTGGGAAGGGGGGAAGGGGCCTTGGGGAAGGGGCAAGGTAGATCCTGGGTTCCCCTTAGTTTCAAAAAGTAATCTTGGATGTAAAAAGGTTAGAGACCACTGATCTAAACCATCCAAGAGAGATGGCTATCCAGCCTCCTTTTGAAAACCTTCAGTGAAGGAGTTTCCACAACATCCCTAGGTAGTCTGTTCCATTGTCCTACTATTCTTACAGTTAGGAAGTTTTTCCTGAGATTTGATCCAAATCTGCTATGCTGTAGTTTCAACCTATTGCCCCTTGTCCTGCCCTCTTTGGCAAAAGAGAACAACTTTTCTCCATCTATTTTATGGCAGTATGTGCTGGGCAGGAACACCTGAGCCAGCCCTCTGTCACACCAGCTCCAATTAAGGGAGGTAAATTGGAACTGCCTGGAAAAACCTGCGCCTGATTGACAAAGGGGAAACAGCTTGATTAGTCTGGGGCTATATGCAGGCCCAGAGGAAGGAAGCATTGGGGAAGCCAGAGAGTGATAGCTCTTCTTTACTGGCTGCAGAGACTGAGAAATCCCTAGGGTTGAAGCCCCCAAGCTGTATGTGGTGAGAAGGTGGTGGGATTGCATGCTGTAAATAAACTGCACTGGTGATTGCTGAGCCAGAAGGTCTCTGAGTGGTTTTTGGAATGCAGTAGAGACAGGACCAAGGGGGGCCTTACTGCACCCTGCTACACAGTAATTGAAGACCACTATCATGTCTCCTTTACTCTCTTTTCCAAACTAAACACACCCAGTTCCTTCAGCCTTTCTTTGCTCATATAGCTTGCATTCCATTCCGTTGATCATCTTTGTCACTTGCCTCTGTATCCTTTCCAGTTTCACTACATCCTTTCTGTACATTGGTGACCAAAATAATTAGACACAGTACTCCAGCTGAGGCCTAACTAGAACTGAGTAGAGTGGTACTATCATCTCCTGTGACTTGCACACTATGCTGTTAATGCAACCTAAAATTTCATTTGTTTTTGTTTGTTTGTTTGTTTGTTTTCTGCAAAAACAGTGCGTTGTTGACTCATGTTGAGGTTGTGATCCACCACAACTCCCCAGATCCTTCTTAGCAGTACTGCTGCCAAGCCAGTTATCCCTCATTCTGTATTTGTGCATTTATTTTTTCTTCCCTAAGTGTATCATCTTATATTTGTCTTTGTTTAATTTCATTGTTGTCTGTAGCCTAGTTCTCCAATTTATCAAGATCCTTTTGAATTTTAGCTTTAGACTAAAAAGTGATAGCAACCTATCTCCCCCAACTCAGCTTTGTGTCATCTGCAAATTTGATCAGTATGCTTTCTATTCCTATATCCTGGCCATTAATAAAGGTGTTAAATAACACTGAACCCAAAGCAGATCCCTGTGAAACCCCACATGAGACCTCCCTCCAATCTGACATCATTCCATTAATAGCTACTTTTTGTTTGTGGTTGTTTAACCAATTACGTATCCATTTAATGGTAGTCCTGCCAAGTCCACATTTCTCCAGTTTAACTGTGTCAAAAGCCTTGCTGAAGTCCAGGTATATTAGGTCCACTGCATTCCCCCATCCACCAAACCAGTTACCCTATCAAAGAAGGAACTCAAGCTTGTTTGGCATGATTTGTTCTTAGTAAATCCATGCTAGTTGCTAGTGATTGCTTGCAAATATCTGGAGGATGAAGGGGTAATGTTTTATATATTGCTCCAGTAGCTTCCCAGGTATCGAGGTCAGGCTGACTAGTCTTTAGTTCCTTGGCTCCTTTTTCCCCTTTTCAAAGATGGGCACTACATTAGCCCCTCTCCAGTCTTCTGGGACCTCATGTCATGCATGAGTTTGCAAATATAATTGCCAGTGGCTCTGAGATTTCTTCAGCTAATTCCTTTAGCACCCTGGGGGGAATAGCATTGGGCTCTGCTGACTTGAATTCATTGAATTTAGTCAGAAGATCTCCAACGTGTTCTTTACTTATCTTGATCTGCATCCCATCCCCTTTATTGTGTATGGTACTTCACTAGTTGTCCGGTCACATATTATTTTTTATGAGAAGACTGATAAGAAGGCAGAGCTGTTCAATGCCTATCATCTTCCATTACCAGCTCATCTTCTCCATTGTGCAGAGCACCATCCCTGAGCTTTCTTTTTTGTCTGACATATTTGTAGAACCTCTTCTTGTTGTTTTGCCAGATGTAACTCATTCTTTGCTTTGGCTTTCCTGTTTTTGTCCCTATATGCTCGTGCTATTCCTATGTATACTTCCTCAGTGACATGCCCCTCCTTCCATTTCCTATATGTATCTCTTTTGGTTTTTAGATAGCTAAAAAGCTCCTTGTACAGCCACATTTGCCTCCTGTGGCTCCTCTTATCTTTCTTTTGCATTGAAATAGCTTGATGTTGAGCCTATAGTATTTCATTTTTTAGGAACTGCCAGCTGCCTTTGACTCCTTTTCTTCCTAATTTGTCTTTCCATGGGCCCTTCCCTACTATTTCTCTGAGTTGGTTGAAATCCACCTTTCTGAAGTGAAGTGTCCTTGTTTTGCTGTTCTTGTGTCCTCCTTTCTTTTGGATCTTGAATTCTATCAGATCATGATCACTTCCTCCCAAGTTCCCGACCACCTTCGCATTCGCAACCAATTCATCCCTGTTGGTCAACACCAGATCCAAAATGGATGACCCCCCTAGTCATTTCCTCAACTTTCTAAATCAGAAAGTTGTCCCCTACACACACTAAGAATTTGCAGGACATATTATGTTGTGCTGTAATAGTCTTCCAACAGATATCAGGGAAATTAAAACCCCCCATTAATACTAGCTCATGTGTGTTAGCTAATCTTGTTACCTGCTTGTAGAATGCCTCATCCACTTCCTCTTCTTGATTTGGTGATCTGTAATAGACTCCCACCATAACATCACTACTATTCTTTTCCCTTTTTATCCTCTCCCAGAAACTCTCCGTTTGTCTTCCGCTCACTTCCTCTTGGACCTCGGAGCAAGTATATACATTCATGACAAACAATTCCACACCTCCTCCTTTTTTCCCATACCTATCCTTCCGGAACAAGCTATATCCCTCATTGCTGGTACTCCAATCATGGGAGTTGTCCCACCAAGTCCCTAATGTATATGAAAAAATGACAATTGGCCATGACTTCCAATTCATCCTGCTTGTTCCCCATACTCATTGCATTGGTATACGGGCATTGAATACATTTTGCAGCCTGCCCTGTTACTTTTCTTCTTGCCTCTTTAATGCCATTGTGGTTTCCAGTCCCTTCTCCAGAATTTAGCCCCTTCCCCTTGTCTTCATGACTTGAGCCTAGATGCACATTTGCTGAATTTTTGTCACCATCCCCAATAAGATCTAGTTTAAACCTTTCTTTAACAGATTAGCCAGATTAGTCCAAAGATGCTCTTCCCAGGATTTGATAGATGGAGCCCATCCCAATACAGTAATCCTCTTTCCCGGAACATCAGCTTGTTGGTGGAGAAGCCAAAGCTCTCTAACCGACACCATCTGTGTAGCCATTTACTTCCACAATTCAATGCCCAGGCCTTTTCCTTCAACAGGGAGGTTTGACTACAACATCATTTGCACCCCAAACTCTTTTACCCTTCTTCCCAGAGCCATGTAGTCTGCAGTGATTCACTCAAGGTCATTTTTGGCAGAATTGTTGGTGCCCATGTGGATAAGTAGGAAGGGGTAGCGGTCCAAGGGTTTGATAAGTCTCAGCAGACTCTTTGTCACATCCTGAATTTTAGCTCCAAGCAAGCAGCACATTTCTTGGGATTCCCAGTCCAGACAGCAGATGGATGACTGCCCCTTAGAAGAGAGGCCCCAACCACCGCTCTTCTCCTCTTGGTCATAGAACCCTCATCCCTAGCGCAATGTATCCCATTGCCTTCCAGTTGACAGGCTCTCCTTCTGATCCTTTCCCTCAGATGATTCTTTCAAGGCATTACAAGCAGTAGTACCAAAAATGTTATACTTATAAGAAGCACACGGGATCTTTATAGGGGAGAAGGCAGCACGCTGCATTTATTGAGAATACAATAGTTAGCATATGCTTTTTAATTACACACACACACACACACACACACACACACACAGTCCCGCCAGTTGATGTTTATAGTTACCAGTCCAGAGTCTGGATTAATCTAGTGGCCAGCCACATTGGTCGCAAAGGGGACATTGCAATTGAGACATTGAAAACCATCTATATCATAGGCTGCAATTCCCACCCTCTCTCAGAAAGGAAAGGATGCCAATTTATATGCCTCATACCCTTGGACATGGATTGGCACCAGGGGCAGCTGTTGAGACCTATCTGGAAAAAGGTCCTCTGTGTTGGCTTCAGGAAGAACAAATCCAGAAGGATCTGAGGAACTGGTGGTCTAGCTTGCAGGATGGCCTGTTTGTACGGAGGTGTTTTGTTGCAAGCCAGACTTTTGACCCACCTAAGGTGCCAAGGGGGTTAGCACAATTGTCTTGGTGCGCACACACAGATCACAAGAGTTAACATAATCCTGGACTTCAGCTTGTATACAGGACCACCAGAAGAAATGGGAAGCATGTTGAAAGTCTTAAGGAGGCCAAAGTGGTCTGCCAGTGGAGTGTCATGGCAGAGATGGAGCTCTTCTAGTTGGGAGTGGAACATATATGCACCCATAGAGGTAGGTGATCGCATCCTGCGTAGACCATTGCATTTTGGTTCTGGCTCTCGTTTGTTCAGGCTGTTCCATCACCTCCTAGGCTAAAGGGTTGCCCTGCAAAGCGGATCGGATTAGATCAAGCAGGTCTTGGAGAACTGTGGCACTAAGGAAGCTGAGTTTCAGGAGACAGAGTGGTTCTTGTTTAAGCTCCTCTCCCTCTTGGTGGTAGTCCCCTTTTCAGGATAGAGTGCTAGCTTTCCCAATCCTGATTCCTGGGTGATAAGTGATAACAAAATCGAACATAGAGAAGAATAATGCCCACCTGAGCTGTCTTTGATTCAAAGCTCGAGCCTTCTGCAGATATTCAAGTTTCTTATAATCAGAAAAGATTTGCACTGGAGGTGATGGTGCCACTCTTCAAAGACTGGTTTAATTCAAGTAGTTCTTTATCTAATATCTCTAATAATTCTGTTCAGCAGGGGTGAGTTTTTGGGAGTAGTAGGTGCAGGGATGCAACATGTGCTGTGGACCATGCCTCAGAGAAAATGGCCCCCGATGGCTACATCGGAGGCATCAGCTTCCATTATGAATGCCTGGGCCAGCTCCAAGTGTGCTAGAATAGGAGCAGTGGTGAAAGCAGTCTTGAGCTGTTTGACAGCTTCACATGTCCAAACAAATTTGACGTCGTTGTGGAGGAGATTGGTCATGGGGGCTATTTACACTGAGAAGCCTGGAAGGAACAGTCAGTAAAAATCCTCTTTTCAGGGAGATGGGGTCTCAGGCTTGAGAGTGACTTCTTCTGGCTAGCCACCGTGATCTGGAGTTCCACAGCAGGTGCTGCTTGGGGATCTATTTTGATGCCCTCTGGGGAAAGGATGTAATCCAAGAATTCTGTGGTGTACTGGTCAAAGGAACATTTTTCCAATTACATTTTTCCAATTTCACAAACAGGCCATGCTTCCATAGTCTTTCCAGGATAGAATGAACATGGTAACAATTCTGCTGAGGATTATCTGAAAAACACAGGTATGTTATTGATATAGATGACTACATACTGTCCAGGATGTCTCTAAATACATTGTTCACAAAACGTTGAAAGACTGCAGGAGCATTGGTCAGCCTGACTGGCATTACAACATTTTCAAAGTGCCGATAGCAGGTTTGAAAGTCTGTCTTCCATTCATCTCCTGCCCTGATGCACACTACGCTGTAAGTGCCCCAGAGATCCAGTTTCATGAAAATTCTGGCAGACTGTACATGATAGAGTACAGGCTTTGGGGTGGGGCCGGGCATGAGGGGCTTGGGGGGTAGGGGGGTTGGGGATCAGGCTTACCTCGGTCGGCTCCCGGTCAGCAGCACAGCGGGGGGGGGGGGGGTGTTAAGGCAGGCTTGCTGCCTGTCCTGACTCTGCGCTGTGCCCCAGCAGCGGCCAGCAGGACAGGTCCGGCTCCTAGGTGGAGGCGCAGCAGGCGGCTCTGCGCACTTCTCTCTCCTGCAGGCACCGTGCCCGCAGCTCCCATTGGTTCCGACCAATGGGAGTGCGGAGCCGCTGCTCGGGGCGGGGGCAGCGCGTGGAGCCCCATGGCCTCCCTAGGAACCGGACCTGCTGGCCACTTCCAGGGCACAGCAGATAGCCAGGACAGCTAGGGACTAGCCCACTTTAACTCCGCAGCACCACCAACCGGACTTTTAACAGCCCGGTCGACAGTGCTGATCGGAGCCGCCAGGGTCCCTATTTGACCTGGTGTTCTGGTCGAAAACCGGATATTTGGTCACCCTAGTTGGGGTTAGAGATCAGAGGTTGTACCAGGCTAGATTCAGGCTGGGATCAGAGGCCAGAGATCAGGAGAGGAGGTGAGGTCTGGAGTCACAGTAGGCCCAGAGTCTGTGGTGTGGCCCAGGAAGTTGTCTGGGCAACCCCACAGAGTTAAACAGGGTGGCTGACCAATCAGAGGGCTGCAGGGTACTGTCACTCTGGCTCCCTGGGGCAGTACTTCCTGCAAAGCCTATTCTCTACAGTGTGCCCTTGGTGTGGCTCTGCATAGCCTCCTGGTGGCACTGTGGGAATGGCAGCTGTCCCAGGCTCTGCAGACCTGCATTCTAGTTCCTTGCATCCTTACAATCATCAAGTTGTTTCATATTAGGCTAAATAATGTATCTGAGAGGGAAATGATTGAGAAATAGTTCATTGTGACATAAGAAAAGGAATATAACTAGTATTTGCAACAAAATTAACTATTGTATAAAATTGTCATTAAATACAATACTAAAATATATAGAATTTTCTCAACCTTATGTAATCTAAAATGGAAATACCTGTGTGAGATTCTCAAGAGTTTAATCAAGCTCTGATTCCTAAAACAGTTTGCAGGACAATAAGAATGTGTAGAAAACAGTAAGATAACAATTGAGCACCCAATAGATCAGAGGTGGGCAAACTACGGCCCGCGGGCCACATACAGCCCGCAGGACCCTCCTGCCCGGCCCCTGAGCTCCCGGCCGGGGAGGCTAGCCCCCGGCCACTCCCCCCACTGTCCCCTCCCTCCCCCACAGCCTCAGCTCTCTCCGCTGCCGGCGCAATGCTCTGGGTGGTAGGGCTGTGAGCTTCTGGGGCAGCGCAGCTGCAGAGCCTGGCCTGACCCGATGCTCTGTGCTGCGCGGTGGCATGGCTGGCTCCAGCCGAGAGGTGCGGCTGTAGCGCTGCCAGCCACCGGTGCTCCAGGCAGCGTGGTAAGGGGTCAGGGAGCAGGGGGGGTTGGATAGAGGGCAGGGGAGTTTGGGGAGGTGGGCAAGGGGCGGGGGTGTGGATAGGGGTTGGGGCGGTCAGAGAGTGGGGAACAGGGGGGTTGAATGGGGGCAGGGGTCCCAGGGGGCCCATCAGAAATGAGAGGAGGGGTTGGATGGGGGAGCGGGGGGCAGTCAGGGGCAGGGGTTCCAGAGGCAGTCAGGGGACAGGGAGAAGGGGTGGTTGGATGGGACAGGGGTCCTCGGGGGGCAGTCAGGAAGGAGTGGGGGGATTGGATGGGGTGGCGGGGGGCAGTCAGGGGCAGGGGTTCCAGGGGCCATCAGGGGACAGGGAGAAGGGATGGTTGGATGAGGCAGGAGTCCCCGGGGGGCAGTCAGGAAGGAGGGGTGGTTGGATGGGGTGGCAGGGGGCAGTCAGGGGACAGGGAGAAGGGATGGTTGGATGGGGCAGAAGTCCTGGAGGGGCAGTCAGGAAGGAGAGGGGGGATTGGATGGGGTGGTGGGGGGCCATCAGGGGACAGGGAGAAGGGATGGTTGGATGGGGCGGCGGGGGGCAGTTAAACAGACCCTTAGCCCGAGGCCTGAGTCAGCTGGCATAGGCCAGCAGTGGGTGTCTAATTGCAGTGTAGACATACCCTATATTATCATGGACTCTTTAGTATTGGGAAGATACTGAACATTCTAAATTACTTACCACTTGGTATGACAATACTAATATTCATTTAAAGAATGAGAGATTATAGAGTAAGTAGAACAAGGATAAGTTAGAATTAAAGGTTTTAGAGGGGAGAAAAGAAAGATACATAAAGAAAAGTGAAAAATTGGGAGATAATCTAAGTATCTAAAAAAATCTCTGTGTTAATAAAACATATTACCTAACATATGTAATCACCACAATAACCACTTTGTTTATATTTATGCCTTTTCCCCCTTATCCCTTAGTCAGCTATTTGTTTCAAATTCTGAAGCCTACGTGGTAAGATCTGTGTCTTTATGTTTGGAAGTCAATGGAACACGTTGTAGGCACTATACATAACAAATTAATACTATAAATATAGATGAAAATAGGAGAGACAAGAGAAAAGGAAGGAAGAAGAAATATATCTAATATTTCATGATGAACAACCTCATTGGAAAATATCTGATAAAATGTGTAACAAAGAAAAAGATAATTGGTGCATCATATAACCTCTCCAGCCCATTAACTTTAGCAAACTATACCGGTGGATATTTTAAAATATTAATTGCAAACTTGCTCTAGCTCCTCATTCTGGTTTTCTAAAGTTTCAGCTCTAGAATCTCATCCATCCCAGAGAGTATATATTTTTTCCATTCATAAATCTTACCTATCACTTGTGCAAACCTCACACAATGAAAATAGTTGTCAGAGAAAATTAGTTTGCGACTACTGTTTATACATTTCTCTGCAAGGAAAAACCCCTTACAGAAAACCTTTTACACTCTTCAGCTGCCCTACCTAACATTTCAGAGCAAAACCAATTAATATTTAAACTAAATTTAACTAATACTACAACAGAGTCCCTGAATCTCTTTAGTCAGCATTCTATTGATGACATGGCAAATGAATGTACATAGTCTCAATAACCTTGAATGTGCCTTGGTAAGAAAAGATCCCATCCCCACTGACAAGCTAAAAGAAGAGTTCCTAGAAAGGAAATTTTCCAAGAGTTAGTTCTCATGAGACACACTAATTCTTTGCTATCTGAGATGTTGGCTAAAATAATGTGCCAGATCAGTGGGTCAGATCAAGCTCTGTGTGGCACAGGACCTGAGGTTGGTGGAAGCAAAGGGGCATGTAACCCCACATTTACACTCTCCAGATCCTGAGCTGACCTTAGGGTTTCTCTTACTTGCACCCAGATGCAATGGCCTCTAAGAAGATACTCTGGCAGCCAAGGAACACTGCAGAAAGGACTTGACGGGGGAAATCTTTATGGGGAGAAGACTTTATTTTGAGGATGAGGCAGAGGTGAAAGTAACCCGGTACGTCCCGGTATGGCGTACCGGCAAGAGCCTGTGCGCCATATCGGCGCGGATCGGCTTCCCCTGGCAGCAATTTAAAGGGCCTGGGGCTCTCGGCAGCGGCTGGAGCCCTGGGCCCTTTAAATTGTTGCCAGAGCCCTGCTGCCGGAGCCCTGGGGAAGTGGCGGGGCTCAGGCGGCGATATAAAGGGCCCGGTGCGCCTGCCGCAGCTACCGCCCCGGGCCCTTTAAATCGTCCCCGGAGCCCTGGGGTAGCAGTGGCAGAGCTCCAGCAGCTATTTAAAGGATTCAGGGCTGCGGCAGCCACTACAGCCCCGGCCCTTAAAATAGCCGCCAGAAACCCGCCGCCGCCTCCCCAGGACTCCGGCAGCAGAGCTCTGGGGCTGATTTAAAGGGACCGGGGCTGATTTAAAGGGTCCGGGGTTCCGGTAGCCGCTACTGCCCCGGGCCCTTTAAAATCAGCCCCAGAGCCTGCCGGAGCCCTGGGGTAGTGGCGGCGGGGCTCCGGCGGCGATTTAAAGGGCCGGGGGCTTGGCCACCACTACAGCCCCGGGCCCTTTAACTTGCCACCGGAGCACCATCGCTGCTACCCCAGGGCTCCAGCAGCAGGGCTCCGAGGACGATTTAAAGGGCCCAGGGTGGTAGCGGCTACTGGAGCCCCGGGCCCTTTAAATCACCGCCCGAGACCCTGGCTGCTGCTGCTACCTCGGGGCTCCGGCAGCGCGGCCCGGGTGGTGATTTAAAGGGCTCAGGGCTCCCACTGCTGCTACCCTCTGGGGCCCTTTAAATCGCCACCCAAGCCCTGCTGCTGGAGCCCTGGGGTAGCGGCAGCAGGGCTCTGGTGGTGATTTAAAGGGCCAGGGGCTCCTGGCTGCCGCTACTGCAGTGGAGCCCCAGGCCCTTTAAAGCTCCACCAGAGGCCGGGGCCCCCTCTGATGGTGATTTAAAGTGCCCGGGGCTCCGCTGTGGTAGTAGCACCTGGAACCCCGGGCCCTTTAAATCATCCCCGGGGCTCCTAGCCGCCTCTGCAGCTGGTAGCTCCGGGGGTGATTTAAAGGGCCTGGGGCTTCCAGCTGCTGCTACCACAGCCCCAGCCTCAGGCCCTTTAAATCCTGATTTAAAGTGCCCGGGTATTTAAAGGCCCCGCCTCTTCTAGTAGAGGCCCCACCCCTCCTAAGGACTCCGGAGTACTGGTAAATCCTTTAAGTTACTTTCACCCCTGGGATGGGGACTGACTATTGCTGGGGATGAAGTTTTGTGGTGGTTTGGCTGCTTTTATTTTGATTAAGTGTATTTTAGTGGGTGTTAAAAGCATCTAGAAGTAACAGAGAGGTTTTAAAATATATTTATAAATATCTAAAATAAAATACAGTATATTATATTTTTGTGAATATTTGCTCTACGTTTATACATTTAGATGCTATGTTTCTTCAGTCATCAGGCTAGTGTCAGGCTAAATGTCATGTCTATTTCATAAGTTATCAGGGCTAGACTGTTGGACATGTGTCTGTTGTACACCAGATGGTGTAGCTGTCACCAGCATAACTGGAGGCTATAATTTAGTGTGGAGCAGTTTTACACCCCACCACCTGTTCTACAAAAAGCATAATTTAAATGGTATCAGGACAAACAAAGAGACTAATGGGCAAAGGGACTCTCTATATTCCCTATTATATGCAAGTACAGCCTTAAAATCTTGACTTTCTATTAATTATAGCCCCAGGACTTACTGCTATTGGCCACTCAATGGTCACAGGCAATGGAGTGTTTTTGCTCCAAATGCCAAAGATGTAGCTTTTGCCCAACATACTGAGCTACACTGACAATGGTAACCTACATAAGCCAGTAAGTGAACACTTCAATCTCCCTGGTCATTCTATTACAGATTTAAAAGTCACTATCATTGAACAAAAAAACTTCAGAAACAGACTTCAAAGAGAAACAGCAGAACTAAAATTCATTTGCAAATTTAACACCATTAATCTGGGTTTGAATAGGGACTGGGAGTGGCTGGCTCATTACAGAAGCAGCTTTTCCTCTCCTGGAATTGACACCTCCTCATCTATTATTGGGAGTGGACTACATCCCCCCTGATTGAATTGGCCCTGTCAACACTGGTTCTCCACTTGCGAAGTAACTCCCTGCTCTCCATGTGTCAGTATATAATGTCTGCATCTGTAACTTTCACTCTATGCATCTGAAGAAGTGAGGTTTTTACCCACGAAAGCTTATGCCCAAATAAATCTGCTAGTCTTTAAGGTGCCACCAGACTCCTTGTTGTTTTTGTAGATACAGACTAACACGGCTACCCCCTGATACTTGACACCATGCAAGGCACTAAATTTAGCCGTATGGAGTGGAAATTCATCAACCTCAACAAAAAACTTGCACAGATACAGACAGACATCATCTTCCTCTCCAAATGCAAACAGATGGGCATCATACCAAATGGACTGAAGGTAAAAAATCCATTGCAATCAACATACTACACTGACTATGGTGAGAGACTGTGCCACACACTCTCAAAGAAACTGAGGAACCACCTGATCAGCATCCTGTACAGCAGACAGGAGAAGATCAGTTCTGAGAGCTCATTCTTGGAGACTCTCATACAATACCAACCTTCCACACAAACTTCCACATGGCTGGACTTTACAAAAATGAGACAAGCCATTTACAATGCACACTTCACTTCTCTACAGAGGAAAAAGGACAGTAAGCTATCTAAATTCCTACCTGCCACAGGGGGCTACAACAGTGGTACCCTCAACTCATCTAACAACACTGTCAATCTTTCCAACCACACACTTAGCCCAGCAGAAGAGTCTGTCCTATCTCGGGGACTCTCTTTCTGTCCCACCATCCTCACGAACACGATACAGTTCTGCAGTGATCTGGAAGCCTACTTTAGTCGTCTCCGACTCAAGGAATATTTTCAACGCACCACTGAACAGTGCACTGACCCACAGGAACCCTCCTACCAACACTACAAGAAGAAGAACTCTGCGTGGACTCCTCCTGATGGTCGAAATGACAGACTGGACCTCTACATAGAGTGCTTCCTCAGACGTGCACCGGCTGAAATTGTGGACAAACAACATCACTTGTCCCATAACCTCAGCCGTACAGAACGCAATGCCATCCACAGCCTCAGAAACAACTCTGACATTATCATCAAAGGGGCTGACAACGGAGGTGCTGTAGTCATAATGAACAGGTCGGATTATGAACAGGAGGCTGCCAGGCAACTCTCCAAGACCACATTCTACAGGCCACTATCCTCTGATCCCACTGAGGAATACCAAAAGAAACTACACCATCTGCTCAAGAAATTCCCAGCTACAGTACGGGAACAAATCTACATGGACACACCCCCAGAGCCCCAACCAGGGGTATTCTATCTGCTACCCAAGAGCCATAAACCCGGAAACCCTGGACGCCCCATCATCTCAGGCATTGGCACTCTTACAGCAGGATTATCTGGCTATTTGGACTCTCTCCTCAAACCCTACGCTACCAGCACTCCCAGCTATCTTCGAGACACCACCGACTTCCTAAGGAAACTACAATGCATTGGTGTTCTTCCTGAAAACACCATCCTGGCCACCATGGATGTAGAAGCACTTTACACCAATATTCCACATGAGGATGGACTACAAGCTGTCAGGAACAGAATCCCTGATGAGGCCACAGCACGCCTGGTGGCTGAGCTTTGTGACTTTGTCCTCACCGACAACCATTTCAGATTTGGGGACAACTTATACCTTCAAGTCAGTGGCACTGCTATGGGTACCCGCATGGCCCCACAGTATGCCAACATTTTTATGGCTGACTTAGAACAACACTTCCTCAGCTCTCGTCCCCTAATGCCCCTCCTCCACTTGCGCTACATTGATGACATCTTCATCATATGGACCCATGGAAAGGAGGCCCTTGAAGAATTCCACCTGGACTTCAACAATTTCCACCCCACCATCAACCTCAGCCTGGACCAGTCCACACAAGAGATCCACTTCCTGGACACTACAAATAAGTGATGGTCACATAAACACCACCCTATACCAGAAACCTACTGACCGCTATACATACCTACATGCCTCCAGCTTCCATCCAAGACACATCACACGATCCATTGTCTACAATCAAGCCCTAAGATACAACTGAATGTGTCTACAGTCAAGCCCTAAGATACAACCGAATGTGCTCCAACCCCTCAGACAGAGACAAACACCTACAAAATCTTTATCAAGCATTTGTAAAACTACAATACCCACCTGGGGAAGTGAGGAAACAGATTGACAGAGCAAGACGGGTACCCAGAAATCACCTACTACAGGACAGGCCCAACAAGGACAATAACAGAACACCACTGGCCATCACATACAGCCCCCAGCTAAAACCTCTCCAGCGCATTATCCACGATCTACAACCTATCCTGTTAAATGATCCCTCACTCTCACAGACCTTGGGAGGCAGGCCAGTCCTCGCTTACAGACAACCCCCCAACCTGAAGCAAATACTCACCAGCAACTACACACCACACCACAGAAACACCAACCCAGGAACCAATCGCTGTAGCAAACCTCGTTGCCTACTCTGTCCCCATATCTACTCTGGCGACACCATCAGAGGACCCAACCACATCAGCCACACCATCAAGGGCTCATTCACCTGCACATCCACTAATGTTATATATGCCATCATGTGCCAGCAATGCCCCTCTGCCATGTACATTGGCCAAACCGGACAGTCCCTCCGCAAAAGAATAAATGGACACAAATCGGACATCAGGAATGGTAACATACATAAGCCAGTAAGTGAATACTTCAATCTCCCTGGTCATTCTATTACAGATTTAAAAGTCACTATCATTGAACAAAAAAACTTCAGAAACAGACTTCAAAGAGAAACAGTTGAACTAAAATTCATTTGCAAATTTAACACCATTAATCTGGGCTTGAATAGGGCCTGGGAGTGGCTGGCTCATTACAGAAGCAGCTTTTCCTCTCCTGGAATTGACACCACCTCATCTATTATTGGGAGTGGACTACATCCCCCTGATTGAACTGGCCCTGTCAACACTGGTTCTCCACGTGCGAAGTAACTCCCTGCTCTCCATGTGTCAGTATATAATGCCTGCATCTGTAACTTTCACTCTATGCATCCGAAGAAGTGAGGTTTTTACCCACGAAAGCTTATGCCCAAATAAATCTGTTAGTCTTTAAGGTGCCACCAGACTCCTTGTTGTTTTTATAGAAACAGACTAACACGGCTACCCCCTGACAGTAAGAACCAGAGGGGCACCAGTCTCTCTACCCCAGCTGTCGTTTCTGAGGGTTTAAAACAACCAAGGGACACTGGGGTGACCTGTATGTGTTTTGCTGGATCAGGCCAGAGCACCAGTGCGGGCAGCCCCCTGACGGGACTGGTGGGTTTATCATGGATTTCCGCAATTGACAGGAGCGTCCCAGGCAGCCAGGGCCGTTAGGCCGGGCCCTAGCGTCAGCCACGCACAATACGTGCCTGAACCCACTGACGGCAACAGAAATCCGGCCCTGCTCACGTGACACCCTCACGCTAACTGCCCGTTCACTACCCGCCTTCCCGGCCCGGGCAGCAACGCTGGCCAATCAGCGGGCGGAAGCAGTCCTACCCACGGGGCACGCGATGCCGAACAGAGACGGGCAGAGCGCTCCACTCCCAGACGTGAGGTGCCCTGGCAGCGGCAGCTCGCCGATGGGGGAGGCAGTTACCTGTGAGCCCCGCCCCGCGTTAATTGCGCACATAGTGATTGGCTGCGCTACGAAACGGCTATCCAATGATAGGATGCTTTACAAAAGTACTCAGAACCAATCTCAGAGGCTTTGGCTTTTACCGACGGCAGTTTGAAACTGTCAAGCTCCCGAGTCTGCCGGGGCCGCACCGGGGGAGGCTGAGCCCGTAGGCGGGGGGCTGCGCAGGTATGGGGAGCTCGCGGGGGTCCTTGCAGGGGAGACTGAGTCCCTGCCAGCTTCCCTGGGGGAGAAGGGGCGGGTGCACATCATACAGTGGAGAGTCTCCATAGTTCTATTCCCGCCCCCCCCCCCCCCCGACTACTGCCCTACAGCCACGGCTCCTAATTCCCAGCCCGTCCTATAGCCACGGCCTCTCCTGTCCTTTGGGCCTCCCGCCCCATAGCCACGGTCCCTTCTGCCTCGCCCCTCCCCCTTAGACACGGCCCCAACTGCTCCTCTGCCTCCTCGAATGGCCTCTGGCCCTGTGTCTCCCTGCCCCATAACCACAGCTGCCACTGCCCCTCTGCCTTCCCCCCCCGCAACCTGGCCCCCACTGACCCATAGCTCCTACTGATCCCCTTCCATCCCCCATAATTGTAGCCCCCACTAACCATCCTGCCTCATAACCCTTGTGGCCCCCCGCTCCAATATCTACAGTCCTTGCTGAACTTCCCCACCTGCCCATTATTCACAACCTCCACTGAACCCAGCCCCATGTATGGTTATACATGAACACAATATTTGTAATTTTATCTGAACTTCTATGTCCATTTGTGACTCGGAGATTTTCATTGAAATCCTAACACTCCCCCCTGCACACCTGTGCATAGATGAGTCTCCCCCTGGATTCCACACTCCTATCACTCCTTCAGTTTTGTCAAATCCCCCACATTATTATCTATGACCTTATACAGTTAGCTTTGTGGGTAGCACTTGCAATTATTAGCAGTACCCTCAACATGACTACTTGTGGAGTTATCCATGGCCCTCACTGAACATGTGACCTTCCACCCCATATTTCAATACAGTAATAATCCCCTTCCCCGGTGGGAGTCATTAACCTGTTTTCTCAGTTTTTTGTTCCCGTCTTCCCCATTCCCCAGAGACTTTTGAAGACTCAATTGCTCCTCCCAATCTGCACATCTCAGCAGTATTATTGTTCAGTCTGACCTTGCTCTCACTAGTGCCCTTTGTAGCAGTTGTTCACCCACCATTGGAGCAACTCTACTGGTGGTACTAATGGTGGAAGCTGTAGAGTGACCGTTACTTGGAAAGTCCAAATACAAAACTTAATAGTATAGATATCACCTGTGTTTGCAAACTCAGGTGAGGTAAGGGGGGCGGGGGGAAGATGAGGTGAACCCTGGCTTATATAGAGAGAGGACAGATTTTCTTTTCTAACCTACAGAAAGATGCCCCTGCTAAGAGCTGTGTCAATACCAGGTTATTTGCAACATACTATGCTTACCAAAGAAAAGTAAACATTGAACTGATCTCAGATCCTCACTTAAAGTCAAGTGCTTTGCCCACTGAAATCAAAACAAATAAGTTACACTCTACCCTAATTGGACCTTGATTTCTGAAAATAGTGATCTCAATGCAGTAAGCCAGTCTTCCTGTTTTGTTTTAGTGTGGGTTTCTGTTGTGAAATCTATTCTTCTGGATATAAACTGAGAGAATTCCAAAATTTAAGACATACTGGATTTTTTTTCCTTTCAAATAAAGACCCAAACCTGAAACCGACAAATCTTGCAATTGTTTTAGTTGCACAACAAAATGCACAGTGAAGAAATATGAAGTGTTTTAGCAAATACTTGAAATTTCACTCTGTGTGGGTGTATATAATATTAACAGCTATTATATAGCTTATGGCACATTAGGCACTAGCATTAATTGGAGACTCAGCAGTCCTGTCTCTTTGAGTTTGGACCAGAAACAATCACAGCCTTTAAATTGCCTTTGAAGCATTTTTAAAATGTCAATTTCTCTGTTCTGAGAGTAACTTTCCCTTCCCCAAGTCATGGATAATTCAAAGGCAGGACATGCTGCATCTCCTGTCTTTGAAATATCTACAACAGTCACCCTGAGCACTGAGAAACCAAAAGTGTGAATTTCAGCAAGGGATTAAGCATCCTAGGGCGTCCAATCTCTCTAACAGATTTTAAATGAGTTAAAACAAATTCAAAAGCATAGTTGGGAAAGTAGCTTAAAGCTTTTCTTTATCTTTTTACATGACTGTATTGATCTTGGAGGCTATTGTAGCTAACTTGTTCTGATGTCTGTGTGTGCTATCCTCCACAAATATGAGTTTGGGCCCTGACAGCATGCCTGCACATCACTGAATTTAGTGGAGCTCTGTGTGAGTGCAAGGGTGTGCCCATCTAGAGTCAGTTGCAGGATTGGGGCCTGGAATTATTAACTAAGTTGTGCTCCCATTTTTAAATCCATTTTATAAAGTGAACTATTGTAGCATTGCTCTCTGCAATGTGTAAAGCCCTGACAACATTTACATCAAATGACTGGATTTATGGGTTTATTGGCTGTGTAAAAGTTCAGTCTGGTGAAATCTTTGCATACATGATTTCTGCCTACATAGTTTTCTTCCGCACACCAGAAAATTAGGAAAGTTACTTAAATTCTGCAAGTATTGAAAGTAAAAAACTATACTAGAGGCAAAAAGTTTATGTAGTGCAAGAACGTCCTCTTTTGTTGTTTTTTTGTTTTTTGTCCCCCCCCTTCCTCCACACACACACACACACAACCCCAAATAAACCCTGAAACTATTTAAGTGATACTGGATGATCAATTAGCCTGAGTAATGGAGTCTTCCCACTCTTAATGTGCAAACACAACTTCCATCCACATTACTACACATAACTAGGGGAATAAGACACTACCTATTGCTTGTCATTTTGAAAACCAGAATGGATATACAGATACTTAAAGATGGTTACTTTCTGCCAATTTAATGATAAAATTTAAAGGAATACTGGCAAATTAAAAATTATACTTCTATCAGAAAATATCTATTTCAGTTTTCTTTTCGTACTTTATTTCACTTGTATAGAAAGCCAGTTTCTTCTGTTGTCTGTGTAAGTCTTTTTATACACAATCCTTTCCCCTGCCTATAAAACAACTTGCATGAATGTACTCTAGACAAAACTTTCCTGTTCTCTTTTGCTCAGACACAGCTAATATCTGTTCCTCACCTTCACACCAGATAACCATACCACCCTGTCATACACTCTCTAATCAGTCCTCCTAGCTCACAAATTCATACTTGACTCAATCATCATTTGTTTATTCACCCATTCTCTTCCGCATACCCTAAAATTAATCAGTTTTCTTCTGTGCCCCACAAAATCTACTGCCTTCCAGCAGGGACGTCAGCACCTTTCTTCCTGTTGGGCCTCAAATCCTTTGACTGCTCCACGTCCCAGGTCCCTATATAGGGTCTATCCTACCCAACTCCCTTGTTTAGGGAAGCGCCACAATCATTTGTTGTAACTAGAAAATGAAGTCCAGCTTCTGCTATTTTATAGAATTGTCTTTGTGCAGAATGTCATCAGATGAGGAGAAAAGCTCAAGTCCAGTTTTGCCAAAAGACTCAGATCGAGGCAGTTCTGTCTCTTCAGATCTTCAGGTAGGACAGAAGCAACTGCATTTGAACCTCTTTTACGGCATTTTATTTGACAAAGTGTAACTGTGAAGAAATGCTGTGGATAACTTTTTTCATCTTTTTTAATTTTTATTTATTTTAGGCATACAAAAGAGAAATAAAAATGTTAATGGAAGGAAGCAAAATAGAGAATACAAGCAAAATTTGAGTTTTTAATAAGCAAATAGCCACATTGCTAATTTTTGCTTAGTAAAGATTCAAACTTGATGTAACTGCACACAAAAAAATTAATATATGGAGCATGTGTCTTGACTAAGCTTAAGAGACAGCACATTAATCCCAAAAGTAGAAAAGTGCTGCTTTCTTACAGCTGTTCTTACAGGTGTGAATTACCAAATTAAAACAATAAAATTGTTAAGGATAGAAAGCCTTTTGACTCTAGTGGCTAACCAATATTCAAGATCTTGAATGTTGTTTACATTAGGAGGAAAAAACGATGCTAGTAGTTTCTTTGGTGCAATCCTGTTTATTTACAAAGATGTACATAGTCCCGTTTCCTTGAACACAATAGGAATCAAACAGAAGGCAGTTTCTTTGCTCGATATTCCAAGCCTCTTTTTCCAGCCAGCGCTCTACCCAGAAAGTTCTCTTTGCTTTTTTTCCCCCCAGTGTCATGATGCAAGTACTTCTCTGGCTGTCCTTACCTTTCTGCTGCCTTATCCTTCTTTGATATTTATCTGTGTCTGCCCAGCTCCCATGCCCCCCAAAATACCCAGTTTTCTGCATTTGCATTCTTCCCCCAGTGAAGCCTCTCTGCCCCCATAGCTTAGTTCGTGACTAGCCTTGCCTCTGGCATGTCTTTTGGATGGTTGTTCTTATTATTTCAGCTATATGCTTTCCTGGGTCTGAGGCGGCTGGAGCACTATTTCCTCCCTTAGCCTCTCTGGCACACTTCCTGTGCACTTTCTGCTACCCCTTCATGGAAATGGAGTCCTGCATCCCACTTGCCTCAGGCCCCAAAGACCAGCACTGACCCATACGATATCCTAGTAACTCAAATATACCCTTTCCCAGAACTCTGCCCAAATCGTTGAGTCTTCCAGTTTCCTTCTTCAACAGGCCAAATGGTAGGTGTGGCATGTAACAGACACTTTGCTCAATATTCTAACACCATTGCACTCTGGTTAACAAATAATGAACAAGAGCACATATCATTTAGAAAACAGCTAACATCCTAAATGAGATGCTGCTCACTAGCTCATCCTTCCCTTGGGAGTCTTTGGGGTCCATCTGTGTTCAGGAAGGCAGGGTTCTCCATACCTTATTAGGCTCCTACATGCAAATCTTTTCAGCCTGAGCTGGTGAAAAATGATTGAAGAGTTACGGGATCAGCTCCTGTCTTTTTATAACCTTCTAGCCCCTCTGTCATGTGACCTCCTGGCCAGTGCCAACTGTTGATCCTGTTGCTAAGAGGATCTCTCCCTTGACAAACTAGTTCTCCAGGTTGAGAGCCTGTCTTTTGGTAGAGCAATTACATTTGAGTGGTCAAATACTTGAGTCAGTGGCCCTATTTTGTTAGCCCTTTGCCACCTACTTTTTGAATTGTAGGCCAACGTGGAGGCAAAAGTGCACAGAGAAGCTGCTATATTCAAAATGTAGTTTGCAGCTTGTTAAAGCTATAGAGAGAGTTAAAAAATCACACAACTAATAAGCTGTGCAAAAAATCTCAAATCATCATAGGTTTTACCCATGGCTGAGGATGGATCAACATTATTTGGAAAGCTTAGAAGAGAATGGTTTGAGCTCTCACCTGGATTTGCAGTATCGCCAGTCTTTTTCATCCACAAGAATTATTTTCATTAAAGAAAATGTATGTTTTGAATGGGTTACGTTTTTTGTTTTTTGTATTCTTAATCTTTCGATCTTTTCAGCACCTATAACATGAGCCCAATACTAACAAAGATTCAACTTTCTCCTTTATTTAGTATAGAGATATTTTCAAAACATGTACCTTCAACCACAAAATAAATTACAATCCCTCTCTTTTTCCTGCTGTACCTTCTGTGGGACAGGAATGCATGAGGATGCATCACAGCTGACCAGGGTGAAATTGTGGCACATTGAAGTCTAGCAGAACTGCCGTTAATGTCTGTTGGGTCAGGATTTCACTCCAGAGGTCTACGGTCTAAAGATGTCAGCCCATTCAGGTGTTACTATACTTCCTCCCCCCACTTTTTTTGTGACTGCTCATTGATATGGTATCTGGGAGGAAGCATGTACACCCTCTCAGAATAGAAAAGGAGGTTGAAAATGACTGGCTTTTGGGAGATTTCAGTACCCACCCAAAACCAGAACTATTTTATGTCTATTCTAATTGGCACATGGTTTCATCCCCTCTAACCTTTCCTTCTTTGTTCACACAAAGATTTTACAATACAAGTGTCCTATCAGAAACCTTAAGTTCCAGAAACCGTATATCCGAACTTGTCTTTAATTGTCCCAAACAATGGATCTTCTATCACATCCCTTGAGAATCTATTCTACAGTCAGCTACATCTCAGTACAGGGGAGTTGAGTCTGATAATGAAAGGACATTTTCTTTTTCTTAATGTAATCCCATTATTTCTAGTTATATATCTGTGTATTGCTCCATCTCCAGAGTTAACATTTTCAAATATTTGTAGACTTAAATTCCTGCTTGGCTGAGTCTGTATTGTTCTGAAACCTTAAAACAGGTCAGCTAGAGAGCTCCCCTGGCTTTACAGTTGATACAGTGTGCTATTGAAGATGTTTGTAAAGCAATTTAAAGGTGAAAGGTGCTGTTTAAGTTTTAAACATTAGTAAATGCAATCTAATGGCACCTCATTCCCCGATCAGAAATCGGACTACAATATAAGCTTGGTCCTTAATGTAGCTCTTGCTTCTTAAAGCCACTAGAAACCACAATTGTTTTATGGAGTTTGAACAGATATTTTCTCTTATAGGAATGTAGCCAAAATAGGCTAATTTTGTCGACAAAATAAAGTTTTGCCAGTTGGTAGAGAGGCATCCTAGCTTTCAGTCACTCAGTGGAACAAGTGTGTAATGTTGAAGCCCCTTTCTCAGGTTGAGCTGATATGGTTTCTACCTGTCGGGCATCTATACATTTGTCCCTTTGAACTATAGATTTAGAAGGGATTCATCTTTGCAAGGCATGTGCTTCTTCCCCAACTATAGTATATATATGGCTATGCCTCTTGTTGAATCCACCATCAGAAAGCCTATCAGCAAGGACAATTCATCCATATTTCCAACACTTAAGTCAGAGGATAAGTCAAAGGCATTGCCATATAACAAGCTCTGAAAATAGACAGGATTGTGTTTGCATTAAATTGTTACTGAATATCAGGCAGGTCCTGAGGTCAACATGCAGATCATAATCATCCTTACGGTTGGTTCAAAGTCTAGTCTAGTGTGACATAGTCACTATGGGTCAGATTTACAGATACACTTAACATCTATATACTGATGCTGCTTTTCTTAGAACTACTAGAGTCTGATTATTTTTTTAATCTTGAAATCCTAGAATCCTAGAAACAGGACTGGAAGGGATCTGGATAGGTCATCTAGTTCAGTCCTCTGCATTGAGGCGGAACTAAGTATTATCTAGCCCATCCCTGACAGGTGTTTGTCTAACCTGCTCTTAAACATCTCCACTGATGGAGATCCACAGTCTCTCTAGGTAATTTGTTCCAGTGCTTAAGTACCCTGACAGGAAGATTTTCCTACTATCTAACCTAAATATCCTTTGCTGCAATTTAAATCCACTACTTCTTGTCCTGTCCTCAATGGATAAGGAGAATAGTTTATCACTCTTCTCTTTATAACAGCTTTTTACATACTTGAAGACTGTTACCATGTACCCCCTCAGTCTTCTCTTTTCCAGATTACACAAACCCATTTTTTTCTATCTTTTAGGTCATGGTTTCTAGACCTATAATCATTTTTGTTGCTCTCCTCTGGTTTTTCTCCAATTTGTCCAAATCTTTCCTGAAGTGTAGTGCCCAGAACTAGACACACTAGTCCAGTTGAAGCCTTATCAGTGCTGAGTAGAATGGAAGAATTAATGTTTGCCTTACAACACTCCTGCTAATACATCCCAGAATGATGTTTGCTTTTTTTTGAAACAGTATTACATTGTTGACTCATATTTAGTTTGTGACACTATAATCCCCAGATCCTTTTCTACAGTACGCCTTCCTAGGCAGTCATTTCTCATTTTGTATTTGTGCAATGGATTATTCCTTCCTGAGTGTAGTACTTTGCATTTGTCCGTATTGAATTTCATCTTATTTATTTCAGACCACTTCTCCAGTTTGTAAAGATCATTTTGAATTCTAATCCTGTCCTCCAAAGTGCTTGCACTCGCTCCCAGCTTGGTTTTGTCTACAAATTTTATAAGTGTACTCTTTACATGCAGATATTTAATAGAACCAAGCCCTGGACAGATCCCTGCAGGACCCCACTTGATATGCCCTTCCAGCTTGTCAGTGAAGCACGGATAACGATTTTGAGTTTGGTTTTCCAACCAGTTATGCACCCACCTTATAGTAGGTTTGTCTAGGCTATATTTCCCTAATTTGCTTATGAGAAGGTCATGTGAAACAGTATCAAAGCCTCACTAAAGTTGAGATATATCACATCTACTGCTTCCCTCCATCCACAGGGCTTCTTACCCTGTCAAATAAGGCTATTAGATTGATTTGACTTGATTTGTTCTTGATGACTCCATGCTGACTGTTACTTATCACCTTATGGCTAGGTGCTTACAAGTTGATTGTTTAATTATTTGCTCAAATTTCTTTCTGGGTACCGAAGTTAAGATGATGGGTTGATAATTCCCTGGGTTGTTTATATTCCCCTTTGTTTAATAGATAGGTACTATATTTGCCCTTTTTCAGTCCTCTAGTATCTCTCCTATCCTCCATGAGTTCTCAAAGATAATCGCTAATGGCTCAGATCTCTTCAGCCAGTTTCTTAAGTATTCTAGGATGTATTCCATGAGGCTCTGTTGACTTGAAAACATCTAGCTTGTCTAAGTAATTCTTAACTTGTTCTTTCCCTATTTTAGCCTTAGATCATAGAATCATAGAATATCAAGGTTGGAAGGGACCCCAGGAGGCCATCCAGTCCAACCCCCTGACCAAAGCAGATTCCCAACTAAATCATCCCAGCCAGGGCTTTGTCAAGCCAGGCCTTAAAAACCTCCAAGGAAGGAGATTCCACCACCTCCCTAGGTAAAGCATTCCAGTGCTTCACCACCCTCCTAGTGAAATAGTGTTTCCTAATATCCAACCTAGACCTCCCCCACTGCAACTTGAGACCATTGCTCCTTGTTCTGTCATCTGCCACCACTGAGAACAGCCGAGCTCCATCCTCTTTGGATCCTACCCATTTACACTGATGTTCACTACATTTGTCATCCGATCACGTTAACCTTTTTGGTAAAAGCTGGGGGGGGGGAGGGGGGAGGGAGTCATTTAATATTCAGCTATTGCTGAGTTTTCTGTTATAGATGGGAAAAACCTCATAGAATAATGGGCCTATTGTGTTCTCAGATATATTAATGTTTTAATATTGCAAACCTAGGCTAAATAATCCCAACCTGTCTGACCTCCAGCTTCCGGCACTTTACCTCTAGAAGCCAATTTTATGCTCCAGTGGGATTTTTTTAGTTGATGTGCAGCACTGAAATAGCTTTGGAGTGATATTTAGCGGAAGGGGGGGATAATGTTTTGTATCCATGTGAACATTAAACCATTTGGGCTTTTTTTTTTTTTTTTAATACTTCACATTTGTTGGCCACCTCTGCACTTCAGTGACAGGGTTGGGGTTTTTTTGTTTTGATTTTTTGAATAGGATAGAGGCTTCTCCTTTTGGTTAATCACTTAAAATGTTCATAGTCCACATTAAATCTCATAGTTTGCTCTTTGCTTGTTTCAATTTAAAAAATAATACAAACTTCCTTTCTGTCAGCATTGCCCTGTAACTTTCTATGGCAAAGTTCCATGCCATAAATTTGGTGACTGTTTTAGATACATGAGCGATACTTCTGTGATATTACATGTTGGATCAGTTTGGATATACTGTCATATGTGTTCTTGCAAGTAATTAATGGGGTCTTACTGAGAGAAATGAGAACTTCAGAGGACTGTCTATATACTCTACTTTTCCCTTGGGTTTGGTATGAATATTTTGAGTGCTTGGGATGTACATATTAAGCAGCATGACAGTGAGGAGAAGAAGAGGGTGGCCAAACCATGTGACTGGAAATGAAAACATCTATGTTGCATCTGTGTGTCTTGCTACCTTCTTGCTGTCTGATTTTGAGCAGATGCATTAACCTTGGTCAAATAATTAATCCTTGCCCAACTCACCATGCAGGGTTGCTATGAAACTTGATTTATCATTTGTATTGTGTAGTGCCTTGATATTCTAAAACAGAAGGGACAGTAGGAGTAAATAGTGATGTTGTTAGTTCACTAACAGCTTTGAGCTGTTGGTTGGGCTTTCATTTCCTTGACATCTTACTGTACTCCAGTCACAGCAAATTTCAAGAGAATCCAATTTAGCGTTTCATTGTTAGAGGACTCAGAAAGCTCAACCTTTAAACAGGAGTTGTGATGCGACCTCAACTACAGTGGTGTTGCAGGGTTGCTATAATACATAGCAGATTTCTGAACACAGTTTCACTAGAGGTGCTTGCATACTATGTAAAGTGATACAACCCATTTCCGGTATGCTACAATAACACACTTTGAAAATTATACAATCCAAGTTCTGGAGTTTATGATGGTGGTGGGAAGCTAGATTGGTCTTTGTTTTTCTAATAAGGTATAAATGTAACATGCAACAAAATTTAAATATTTTAAAGTAGGTGAGAATATTCAAATCAAATTTAGACGGGAAGATATTAAACAACCAAATCTCATATTTGTAATTCCTCCCAAATATATACTCATTGTACAAACATTGAAACCTGATTTACTCCTCATTGGCACCTCTGTGATAGGAATAAAACTATATTTCTTCATATACAATAAGAATGATGCGCAAAAGCAGTAGTAGGCCATCTGATAACTTACTGTAAGTGATTTGAAGAAATATTTGTCCAACTCTTATGCTGTTTTTTAAAGGAATTTAGAGTGCTTCCTATAAGATCTGTAATTTTAGTTCAGCTAGCAAAGAATTATTTAGAATGTGTACTGTGTGGCCGTTATAATGCATTAACTAGAATACAGTATGGGCTTTCTAAAATAGGAAATAAAAGGGAGCTAAATCATTAACTCTGCCTATTAAATTGAAGGGAAACAGCTGAGCCATGAAAACATAAGTAAAATTATTATTCTGCCATGTGATACAAAACTCTCATTTAAAAGCTAACATATCCATTTTCATTCCTTTCTTCCTGTGTTTGCGTTTAAAAACGATGACAGTAGCTGTATAATTATTTATCATCCTGTTGTGACAGGATGAATATGAAGAGCTGCTTCGTTATGCCGTAGTGACTCCAAAGTTTGAACCGTGTGTCCTGAGGCAGTCTGAGCCTGCTGCAGAACTGACAGCACATGACAGATTTTCAAGTTTAATGGATGAAGTCATCAATCACCCTAAGACTCCAGGTAGTGTGTGGGGAGTGGTGGTGGTGTGGGGAAATGTGTTTATATGTTTGAGTATAAAGAGAATTTTCATAACATAAATAGATACTCAGATAAAAGTATCTGGTGATTGCATAATTTGAACTGCACTGTCTGATATAATATGCAAACTTGGTTACTTTAAGAAAGCACACTCTATTAAGATGTGGTCCGCATTAACAACAAGTATTTTCAATTTTTTTTCAAATACATACTATGAGATTATATGTTCCTCTCTTAAGAAGTGAAGATACTAGCAAATGACACCAAAATAAAATAGACTCCTTTACACTTACATCCATGAGAATATATGATTTTCTCTGATGGCCAATGACCAAGTATTGCCACTTGGTAATACCCTTCCACTGATGTCTTTGAACTGACAACTTTAAACCTAAGAAACCAGTGCTATGTGTTACTTCAAAGTACCTTGGATCATTTTCCCTTTCATCTTATTAATAACATATACTGTACTAACTTTTCCTAAGAACATAGCTTTTCATGTTAGAGAGCTGTTGTGAGAGTAGTTTGAGGAAGAATAATAAGCATCATAAGATAAAGCAAAGCATTTTGTGTCTTGTCTAATGTGAAAAGATGCTCCAACATGGAGAGCATTTATTAAGATGCATTTTTTATCAATAGGAATCTGCTGGGTGTACACAATGGTTTAATTTTTAAAATGGCTTTTTTGTTTAATTTTTTTAAATTTTCAAGTAGTAACAATTTAACAGTTCATTGGATGTTCCAGGCCATGTTTTCAGGGCAGCAGTAGCAGCTGTGTCCCTTGTACTTCCCCTTCCACAGAGGTTTGGCCAGTTGATCTGTGTAGTGAAAGCCACATTCATAGAATATTAGGGTTGGAAGGGACCTCAGGAGGTCATCTAGTCCAACCCCCTGCTCAAAGTAGGACCAATCCCCAACTATATTTTTTTGCCCCAGATCCCTAAATGGCCCCCTTAAGGATTGAACTCACAACCCTGGGTTTAGCAGGCCAATGCTCAAACCACTGAGCTATCCCTACCCCCTACATTCATGCACTCTGGCCAGCAATACCCTTGCTCCTACTCTCCCCCTCCCTTCCAAACACACAGATGCCACTTGAAGAAATGCTTGTTCGTTTAGAAGAGGAGCCGAGTCATCTTCTGAGCTGAGCCATTAGTGCATCATCTCCAAAACTTCTCCCCAGTGCAGCACAACCACAGTGGATTCTCTGAACATAAGAACCTCTGTGGGAAGGGGTAGAAGGCAGGTTTTTACCCTGATAAGAGCACAAGAGTGGCAGGTGATACTGAAATGCAGACACACAAGGAATTTGAGAACAATTAATGCTGTCATGGAAAGGTTCAAATGCAGTCTCTGTAGTTCTGTGCTTATGAAGCTTATGTGCATGAGCATGAAGTGACCTCTCTGGGATGAGAAGAGGTGATGAGAATGTTTGTGGTTACATCTACACTACAGCTGGAATCGACGCTCTGAGACCGATCCACCGGCGGTTGATTTAGCGGGTCTACTGAAGACGCGCCAAATTGACAGTAGATCACTCTTCAGTTGACCCCCCCCTTGGTAATTTGACCTAAGGTATGTCGACTCCAGCTACGTTATTCATGTAGCTGGAGTTGCGTAGCATAGGTCGACTTACCACAGTAGTGTAGACATAGCCTGTGTCCTGTATGGGAAGTGTGTCAGTGCTGTGTAATAAACAGTAACATGCCCAGTGCCGACAGTCGGAGCCAAAGAAGTCACAGATCTCTTAAAAATCACAGAATACATGACCTCTGTGACTAATTCGTATCCTTAGTCATAGAGTTCCACGTTGTCCTCCAACTTCTTCTAAAGTGAGAGCAGATACATGTGGGAATAGAATCCACTATGGTACAAATTATTTGAATTCAAAAGAATTTTTCTCTGGGCTTCAAGTCTCCCAGCACAATGAATGCGGATGGTGGGGGAAACATTAATTACAATTGGTTAGTTTTATGTATCTTTCAGTTTCTCCTTCTGTAAAATGGGGGTAATGAGACTCATCCCCATTGGAAAGCATTTTGATATCTATGGATAAAAAGCACTAAGTAAGAGCTAGGTGGTATTAACATGATGTTGTGGGTCAATAGGATTCAAACACAATTGTAAAACTCTAGAATTCTAGGACAGTTCTAGAACAAGTTGCTGGAAACCCCCGAGTTGCTGAGCTTGTGAAGGTAAATGGGAAAAGTCCCAATTTTGTACCAGTTTGGAACAATATTACATAGCAAATCCCAGTCCAAAAAATACTGCTGTTGTTGACTAGAGATTTCAATTCCAACTACATTGAAATCAGTCTCCATGAATACAGTTTTCTGGCTCATCGTATGATTTTCTTCAGAACTGAACAAATGTAGTGCTCGATGCTGACATCCTATTCAAGTTCAGTACCTTGCTCTCAACAGGATTGTTTATGGAGTATGATAATACTTGGTATAAGTAAAGGTAACAGAATCAGGGCCCATAGACAGCAGTTTGTTTGATGATTGCTCCTACTTTCTTGCAGAGTGTACTATAGGAAGATCAACAGGCTATCTGTCTGAAAAGAATACTGAGAATCTTTAAAGCTACCGTATACACCACAAATACGCATTTATTTTCAGTCAGGCAAAACAGACTGGTTACACTGGTATTTCTAGTATAAAACAGCCAAAACCTTGTGAATGACCAGCTTAATAACCAAATAAGAAACTGAGAGATGTTTTCTCCCTGCAAGTTATCCTTGTAAAAATGTTCATTAGTTAAAAATAATCTTACACCCAAGGTCAGTGCTCAGGATTCTGTGCTTCTCTTGTCACGATTTATGACCTGACTAAATTTTTTTTTTTCTACTGTGCTCATCAACTCTGTATCTGAGTGCTTAACAGTGTAGAATTGAATTGGAAGCTCTGCTTTAGTTTGAGTGGGTATTCTTGCTGTCTAAACATAGAACCTGAGCTACTAAATTGTCAGGTAAGAAAGGAAAAACTGACTTTAGACTAAATATTTCCAGATAAACAATGTTTTCTTTCATGGTTCAATTAAAACTGACAAATTGAAAAGGGAACTAAAGAAACTTTAGGTTCTTTAGAGAAAAAAAGATTCACCTTTACTTCTCTTCAGTCCTCATTGGTAGTGAACTAACTTTTTTGTGTGTCATTTTAAAAACTTTGAGTTCATAATTTGATAGTAATTTGTTCTGAACTTAAAATGGAAACATTTTTCTAGGTGAGCTATATGCAAAATGTAGCCTCTCAGTTATGCTCCATTTAATTTATCCTGGATCATTTAATACCTCTAAAGATGTATAGTTTATCTGTTGCAATGATTTAGGCTCATTTGGTGAGTAGCAGTTCACCCATCACCCCCACCCAATTAAAAGATCTTCAATTTCTGTACTTTCTATGGTTAAATGATTCCTTAAGGGGATGATTTATCTTTATGCTTGGGTATGGAATTCCTCCACCTCAGCAGACTTAAGCATAACTCTTACTAGACTCAACTTTCCACTATTAGAGTCTGCTGGGGACTATTCCTTATACCATCTCTAAAGTTTTGTTTGTGGTTATTTCAACTGATAGATTTCACTTATTTTTGGTGCTTGTTGATCCTCCTTTCATAGGTCTTTTAAAAAAAAAAAAAAAAAAACCCACAAGCATAAGCTGACATTACATCCTTCCCCTGGAAAGCCTTCTGATTTATTAACCTGACAATCTTTCTATTCCCATGCAGTTTATGTGGAGAAGCAAGACTATATAGATTCCAAGGCCAGAAGGAACCATTAGGATCATGTAGTCTGACTCCATATAACAGGCCATAGAACTTTCCTAAAACAATTTCTAGAACGACTCTTAGAAAAACATCCAATTTTGATTTAAAAATTCAGTGATGGAGAATCCACCAAGACCCTTGGTAAATTGTTCCAAGTTAATTACTCACACCATCAAAAATGTATGCCTTATTTCCCGTCTGAATTTGTGTAGGTTCAACTTCTAGCCATTGATTGTGTTATAAAATTTCTCAGCTAGCTTGAAGAACTCATTAAATATTTGTTCCCCAGGGAGGTACTTATAGGCTAATCAAGTCACTCCTTAACCATCTCTTTGTTAGACTCAAGGAGCTCAATCTATTTAGCTTATCACTATAAGGCATGTTTTCTAATCCTTTAATCTTTCTCGTGGGTCTTTTCTGAATCCTCTCCAGTTTTTCAACATCCTTCTTGAATTTTTGACACCGGAACTAGAAACAATATTCCAGCAGCAGTCACACCAGTGCCAAATATAGAGGTAAAAATAACCTCATTCCTTCCCGAAATTCCCCTGTTTATGCATCCAAGGATCGCATCAGCCCTTCTGGCCACAGCATCACAGTGAGCACTCATGTTTAGCTGCTTATCCTCCATTACCCCAAATCTTTTTCAGGGTCACTGCTTCCCAAAATAGAGTCCTCCATCCTGTAAGTATGGCCTACGTTCTTTGTTCCTAGATGTACAGGTTTACATTTCACCATGTTATAAAACACATTGTTTGCTTGATAAAAATGTTAAATAGGGTAGAACCAAGAACAGATCTCTGCTGGACCATATTGGAAATAGACCCGCTCAATGATGGTTCCCCATTTACAATTACATTGAGACAAATCACTTAGCCAGTTTTAATCCATTAAAGGTGCCCACACGTTCATTATATATTGTTCTAGTTTTTTTAAATCAAAATGTCATGCAGTACCAAGTCAAATGCCTTACAGAAGTCTAAGTATATTATATGAAAACTATTACTTCTATCAGCCAAACTGGTCATCTCATCCCAAAAAAATCAAGTTAGTTTGACAGGATCGGTTTTCCATGAACCTGTGACAATTTGCATTAATTACATTATCCTCCTTTAGTTCTGTATTAATCGAGTCTGGTATCAGCTGCTCCATTATCTTGTCCAGAATCTATGTCAGACTGACAGGCCTATAATTACCTGGGTCATCCTGTTAACCTTTTAAAAAATTCACACAACATTATCTTTCTTCCAGTCTTCTGGAACTTCCCCAGTGCTCCAAGGCTTTCTGAAAATCAAATTAACAGTCTGAGCTCCTCAGCCAGCTCTCTAAAAACTCTTGAATGCAAGTTATCCAGACCGGCTGATTTTAAAATGTCTAACTCTACTAGCATCTGTTTACCATCCTGCAGATATACTAGTGGAATGGGAAGAGTATTATCATCACCATATGGTGAGAATATATAATCTGTGTTTTCCCCCAAAAATATAGGACATATTTATTAAACCCTTCTGACTTTTCTGCATTATTATTTTTTATAATTCTACCATTTCCATATAGTAATGGACCAATACCATTGTTGGGGTTCTTTTTGTTCCGAATATATTTCAAAAAGTCCTTTTGTCCTTATCTGCTAGGCTTCCTTTTTCAATTTTCTACAATTCCTAACTTCTGATTTATATTCATCACTATCAACTTCCTCTTTCTTTCATGTTTTTTTTATATATATATTATATAATATTTTACAGCTGCCTTCACTTCCCCTCTGAACCAGGTTGGTTTTTTTTAAATGAGTACAGCCTTCTCCCTTTTTGGGGGGGAGGGGGAGGCACACATCTAATAGTGTTAAGTGATTCCCACTTACTCACATTTTTTTCGGATTTAAATTCTTCTTCACAGAGGATTTGGCTCATAATTGTTTTCAGCTTTGTGAAATTGGCTATATTAAAGCAACAAGTGTATATATACTGGTATATTACTGGTCTGGGCTTTATTCTGCTTGCATATTATAAATATGATCAAGTTATGATCACTTGTACCTAAGCTACTATTAATTTTTAGTTCTCGATCAGTTTTTGTTTATCATAAGCTAAGAGACTTAAGACATATTTCAATACCTTGAATAGGGCCAAACACTTCTGGAAATTATCCTACTTGTTCGTAGCCTTTGTCTATATATTAGGGATTTTCAGATGTTCTCCCACTGTTGATTTAGCACCAGTGCAACTCTACCAGTGCTAGGAATGCTAGTGGTGTGTAGCCCAGTCAGAGGGTTTTACTCAGTATCATCTTAATCCAGTTCTGAAAATGCCCGTGCCTGGTTTACCCTAGAGAGCTTATCATTCTGAGCACCAGTGGCGTTTCAGAAGACTAAAGGTGAACTAGCAAGGGGGATCTTCAACAAAAATTCTTGCGCTGCTCTGCTCCCATTTGGTCTTTATCTATTGCTGTGTTATGACAGTAAAATTCTCAAGACAGGGTTCTATAACTTTTTTTTAACTGCCTGCAAAGGGGGGAAGTGTACACCTATGCTGTATATAATATTAAATGGCTGGAGTTCTCAGTATTCTTGTTTACCCAACTTCCCCTCATTTTTGGAGGGTTTTTTTTCCCCCCACTAGATTTTGAACTTGAGGGCAGTTGGAATTGTAGCTCTTACATATCGTACAGAACACAGCCTTGTTTGAGGGGTAAGTGTGCAGGTGGCTCCATTGGTTACTATTTTTTCCAAATAGTTCCAGGACTTTTGGAAGCATGCATTTCAAGTCTATGAGTGTGGCTCTGTAGAGGTGATATACTGTTGATGTAGAATTTCAATTGTAGTAACCTTTGTTTAAAATAGTTTTTACAATAATAATAGTTTCCAGTCAAATAGGAAAACTACTCAGAATAAAACATGCTGTGCTGTTAAATCCAGAGTTCAGAGGCTTTGGAATTGTTTCCTGTTCTGTGTGATCAGTATAGTTAATTGGATCTGAAAACCTGAGAGACTGGAACAAGACATTTCTTGTAGCACAGGTGTACAGGGGTGACTCCTCTCCAAACAGTTGAGATGAGAGTTCTCTTTAGGCTATCAGTCCACAATACTGACCCATTATATTCCACATTTGCAGTTTACTTAAAAAAATTCTCTCCCTGAATGTTATTTTTAAAAGTTGATTAATGTGCTTAGAATGTAAACAGGGCACCCCAGTGGGCCTGAACTCCCAGATCATAAGAGAATTTGATGGACCTATCAAAATCACCCCCCCCTCCCCAAACACACCTTCCTCCTCAAGTATTTTCTCTCCCACTCTTCCCCCCCCCGCCCCAAAATCAATGCATTCTTTCACCAGGAAATGCTTGCAGCATCTCATGATGGTCACCAAAGGAGAGGGGGAAATGTTTATGCTGCCACCTTTTTTTTCCTTCTTCTTTTTCTTTCCCCCCTCCAAGTTTTTCTACCACGTGTCAAGGAAGCCTGAAAGATGTGTGGTACACCTCTTCCTCGATATAACGCGGTCCTCGGGAGCCAAAAAAAAATCTTACCGCGTTATAGGGGAAACCGTGTTTTATTGAACTTGCTTTGATCCACCGGAGTGCACAGCCCTCCCCCCCCCAAGCACTGCTTTACCACGTTATATCCGAATTGGTGTTATAGGGGTCGCGTTATATCGGGGTAGAGGTGTATTTATAAAGGTTTTCTCTTTTTGCTCTTTTATATTTAGATATACCATGTTTATCAAGTCTCATCTTCTCTGTTTCTTGAAGCTCTTTCAACCTTGAGTTAAAGGAATGGAGGTGTTTTGATAATTGAGAGCTTCTCCCCTGTGTTAGTTTTGTTTATTTAATTCAAATATCCAACAGAGTTTTAATCAGGCTGACTAAAAATTGCTCAGGCTTCAGTATCTTGTGGTGATCTCTCTACTTCTCCTGTTTTCCATAGAATTCTCCAGCAAAAATAGGGAAATAGTACCTGATATGTTTGATACAAAACAAAAACTAAAAAAATATTCCTTTCCTCTACACCTCCCCCCCCCCACTAATACTATTATAAGTATACATTAAGAGAGAGATAAAATTGCATTGATAAGTGATTAGAAAACAGTGTTTAAGTTAGTGTTAAAGTCTATGACTCTATGTGGAACGTTAAGGTCAGAAGGGACCATTATGATCATCTAGTCGGACCTCCTGCACAACGCAGGCCACAGAATCTCACCCCCCCACTCCTGTATCAAACCCCTAACCTATGTCTGAGCTATTGAAGTCTTCAAATAATGGTTTAAAGATTTCAAGGTGCAGAGTATCCTCCAGCAAGTGACTCTTGCCCAAGCAATTTTCCCCCTACATTCGTAGGTACATGTGTTATGTATTTTAGCAGTGCATCATATTACTCTGTATTCCAGCCAGAGGAGACACATGGGGGAAAGAGGGGACATGCAGGGTCATGTTCCCCCCGCACTCGGATTTGCTGCTTTGTTTGTGCTGAGCTCACACAGAGTGAGCATGTGCAGTAATACTGCTGAAGCCAGCTGCCCTCACTCTGCGCCCCCCCCCCCCAATCTGCAGGCATGGGTTGTCTCTGATGCTAGATGCTCCATTAAAGTATTTCACATTAAAAATAGATCATGTAAAACAGTCTTGTACTACAGATCAAAGTATAACCACACAGAGTAATAGTGAAAGCACATATATGCCATTTAAATGTATATTTAAGTAAATTTTGTAGTTAATTACCTTTTACTCTGAATGACTGACTGCTGCTTATTGGAAAGAAACTGTATAACACATCTTTGACTAAATTATTAAAAAACATACCATAGAAAACCATTTTTTAAATTATCTACATTGGATTACTCAATGCAGTAGCATATGTGTATGAGAATGGAAAAAATGGGATGAGACTACACCTGTAAATACAGGTCTGGAAAAATCTGTATAATCTGATAAATGAAATCCGTTAACCAAAGACTACCATAATGCTTATACACAAAGGAGGTAGAAATATAGTTGAGACCTGAAAATCAAAGTCCTCTGCTTGTGGCTGTCATTAAAGATCACATAATCTTTTCACAAGAGTTAACCCTGTCGCTGGCCAAATTCCAGACTATGAAACTATATTCCTCTTGCATTTTTACTGGATGATAGTATTTCTCATTTCCTGATGATGTCTGATGATAAACAGTTACCCTGTTTCACCCAAAGGTGGTTGTGTTTCAGTGGTGGATTAGGTGGGCTCTTGTATTTAGCATTGTGTATCAAATTCCAAGCATTTTGGAATCCTTTGGCCTAAAAGCTTCTACATAAATGCAATTATCATTCAACACAAACAGCTTCCAAGATAGGGTTGTGTAAACCTGAAAGGGGGTCAATTTTTATGAATTTGCCAACATGCCAGTTAGATTTTACAGCTGAAATCTAACAAACTAGATTTGCCAATTGGATAAGTGTTGTGACCAATGTAGAATGGAATCTAATATAATAACTCCTTTTTATTGAGCCCAGGGAGCATTACTTAATAATTTCAATGCTGGGTTCTCTTCAAATCAACTTTCAACTTCAACAATATTTCTCAAATCAGGACACTTGATTCATTAAGAATAACCAAACAACATTTTTTTTTAAATTCACCCACTACCACATTAATATACAACCAGCAGTTCACCAATTAAGTGTAGACACAGCCAATGTTCTAGGTACCTACTGAATAAACTGATAGTCTTGCAAGCAATTGTCAATTACTAGGCTTGAGGATCAACAGTTACACCAAGAAACAATATAAATTGCCAAGATTTCTTATTACATTTACTTACGAACATCAGTTCTTTAGTAGCTAAGACATGTATCACCTTTCCAGTATTTCTCCAAGAAGGAAGAAGGTACTTGTCTCTAAGGAACTTTTGAGTGTTTGGTCCCTGCTTTTTGAATGGATTGGTGCAACAGGGACAAGGTTAGAGTATCAAAAGAAATTGCATGAAGATTATGGTGCAGATCTCTTGAGGCCAATTTTCTTGGACTTAAAGGAGTAAAATGGTTACTTAAGATCCCAATAGAGAGTGTAGACTTAAGATAACCTAAAGAACAGAAGAGGAATCTTTGACATGAAATCTCACCACTTTTCCTCTTAACCTGGTCCAGGTGTCTGTTGCAATGGGGATTCTACAGCTTCCTTGTGGGTTCAGTCAACTCTGGAGTCTCACCTGCTGACCTTCTTTTTTATATATACACACACACCCTGATTTCAGAGCTCACTGGAGGTGGCCACCCTTTGATTTCTATTGGTCACATGCCAATTGAGTGCTCAGGTTTCAGCTGTTTCTCTGTTGTTTCCATCAGTATCCAGTAGATGGCATTGATGTATATCAAATTTCTTCAATCATTTTCTTATCAGAGACTGATTCATTTCAAGGACTGTACTTCAGTATTGATCCACATTATTGGATTTCCCCCCTCCCTTTTAGCACTTTTTAATAATCGAAAATTATATCTTGGTTTATATCTTTCAACATTCCTTCTTCCTTGTACCATACAATTCCTATTACTTCTAGAGTGCCCTAATTATTTACAATGAAAACCAACAAAATCCCTTATCTTCCAGATTTGATGGATGTACTTCATACATTCTTTGTACATAAGCACTTCCTGTTGTTTAGGGTTTGCAACAAAACAAGAGACGTTATCCACATATAGAGGGATGTAGATCTGACTCATAAGGCAAGCAAATGTGGAGCTCCTAATTTGGGGTGAAACATTTTGACAAGGCAAAACAGATTTCCATGGTATATTTGATTTACAGTGCAAACAAATTTGGGGTGAAAACTTGTGGTTTGCCTTATTTGACCTTTTCTCTCTCAGCAAGAGATTTGTAGTTTGGTTAACTTGCAGCTTCCACACCCATCTCTCGATCTACTCAGTGTGCAATGGGCCACTTCACACACACAAAAGCAAAAAACTACCGGGCAAGGATAGTTTTCTTGGAGTTTTCTTCTTCGCAACCTAGCTAGAAGAGGTTTTATCCATATGCAAATTGAGAGATTCTTGCCTTGGTTATTAACAATACTCATTTAGCCATTTTAGTTTCTATTATTGAGGAATGGAACTCTCAACCTTGGCTGATCTTTGGTCCGTAGACCAAGTGTCTTACATGATATGAACAGGTTTTTTTTTTGTTTTTGTTTTTTAGTGCCTTTACTTCCTAGGTGGATCCTATTTTGGGATAAACAGAGGTGGACAGATTTCCTAACGTTGAGGGCCAGGAGAAATTAAGTCATTAACTAATCAAGGCATATCTGTTTACTCTACCCCTTACAGTGATGAGGATACTATGTATTCGTATAAAACAGTTGATTTCATTACCTCTGTTTTGATTACAAGGATAGAAGGTATAGTTTTTTTAGGATTGAGCAGGTAGTGGAATTATTCTCAAATAACTTCCCATAGGCATTCTCCTACTGCAAGTATAATATTCTTCCATATGTTTCCTGCATAGGTAACCACTTGTGTATTTGGCATGACTTGCTGTCCCTATTAAATCTCAAGCATTACGGGGAATGTAAATTATTGGTAATGATTAAAAGATTGATTTTATAGGGGTCTGTTACTTTCTATTCCTATTCTGCAATTTAAGTTTCTATCTCTAGTGTTCATAGCATGGCATGGCAAAAGCAAAGGTGTGTGCAGAAGTAGTATTGGGTAATCATTGTCTTGGGAAAGGTGGAATAGGAGGACGACAGCATAGTGAAAAGGAAGGTAAATGGGGACAGGTTGTTTGCAATGACGATTAAATAAAAATCAAAACTAAGAACCTATAATACTACTAAAATGTAGGAATACACCAGTTGTCCATCTAGCCTAATATCCTGTCTCTGACCATTACGTATATGAAATGCTTCAGAGTAATGTGAAAACAGAATAAAAGGCATCTGGCAAGCTATGCAAAAACATATAATGGAATATGTACATCTCCCTAAACCAACTTGGTGATTTAGTTTATGCCTTGGAATGTGAGAGGCTTTTTAATTCTTAATTTCAGATGTTAATCTGAGTTTAAATGTTTTCTTTTATTGATTTTTACTAAATTATTTACCTTTATTGCCAGCAATGAGTTCAAACAAATTCAGTATCAAGGTACTTTTCCCCCCCACACACACACTTTACATTTGTTGCATACTGACTTCTTTAGCTGTTTTTGTTTAAGCAAGAGTGCCAGAGATTGTTCTTTATCCCATTTGTTTTATATATTGAATTTCTGCCAAAACTTTGGCATCTTAAGTTTCAAATATTTTAAATCTCTCCTTGTATGAGGGTGGGAGTCAGTCATACCTCTTTTTATCGTAGGTTTTTTCCAGATTTTACCTATTTGAGTCTGCATAACTGAGAGTAGGTAACCAACACTAATACTAATATTTAGCATGTTAGTTTTTCAGAGTCTTGTACAGAGAAAATAATCCTCAAAAACCAGCCCCATTAGGTAGGTAAGTAATATTATCCCCATTTTAACACATGACAATAGAGTGACTGAGCCAGATCCTGACCTCCATTTACACACACGTAAATTGGGAGTGAGTCTGTGGACTACAACAAGTTAGACTTGCACTTTTGTGTAAGTGAAATTGGAATTTGGTCCAGAGAGACTAACAGCTCGATTTTTTTTTTTTTAGGCTGAAGGTGGTATATAGTGCCATCTCAAGAGGAGCCTGGGAAGGAATTGTGACTGACTCTTGAGTCACAATTCCTTCCTGGCGGCCCTTCTGGCTTGGAGGTTGGGAGGGAGATAATGTCAGCTCTGCCCGCCTGCTTGAAAGGAAATATCAGTCCAGGGAAGGCATTTTTGCTGACCCCACTCACTCTCAGTGCCCCAACTTATTTCCCTGAACGACCATAATGTAGAGTCACAATCTAGTCCCAAAAGACTGCCAGCCAACTTGCCTTGGGTAGGCTGGAACATACATTTTCTGGCTCTGTATGCTCAGTCTATCAGATGCTGCTGCTGTTCAAATGAACACAGAATTCAAGGCTAATATTAATTATATACAGTAGAACTTCAGTTACAAACACCTTGGGAATGGAAGTTGTTCGTAACTCTGAAATGTTCATAACTCTGAACAAAACGTTATGGTTGTTCTTCAAAAGTTTACAACTGAACATTGACTTAATACAGCTTTGAAACATTACTGTGCAGAATTAAAATGCTTGCTTCCCTTTTAGTAGTTTACATTTAACAGTACTGTACTTGTTTTTTGGGGTTTTTTTCTGTCTCTGTTGCTGCCTGATTGCATACTTCTGGTTCCAAATGAGGCATGTGGTTGACTGGTTAGTTTGTAACTCTGGTGTTCGTAACTCTGAGGTTCTTCTGTAATTCTTTTTTCTATTCCCTTAATAGAGCCTGGCTGTCTTATTTGCTTCCCCCCCCACTGCAGTTGCATCTTAAATGGATCATTACATTGATAATAGTGACTGTGTGTTCTCCTCCCCATGAAATATTTCTGCTCAGTGTACGTTACCTTTTACTTGTCCGTGCTGACTTTCTATAGGTCCTTTCAGAGTTAGCAAAAACTCTTCCAGGACACTAAATATTTTGAATCCAAATGATATTCCCCAGCCAGATTGTAATTATAACATCTCAACTTTTAAATTACATGACAACGTCCTTTATATATTAAGTTTCAAAAACCAACATTATCTTGCAATTTTCTCTACACACACACACACACACACACACACACACACACACACACACACACACACACACACATTCTCAGAAAGGTTGAATACTAAAATAAAACACAAATGTGTGAGACTTCTCCTTTCCCTGTGTACAAGAAAAGAGACGTTCTATCCAGGGCTGCTTTTTAATACCTTTTTAAAAATTAGAATTTGTTCTTGTCGGTGCTCCACCGTTGCTACACTGATGCCTCCCCTTGGTCACTCTGGGGATTAGCACTTGAGGTAGACACCCTCTGGTCTGCAGCTCCTCTTTTGTTCCAGGATCCTCAGTGTCTCCTTTGTGACTTAACCCTCCAGCTAGGTACCTCAGCATTCCCCCTTCCAGGGTACAGTCCATCAGCAGTTCTAGGCAGTTTTCCCATTCACTGCCTCAGGTCTATGCTATGCAGTGTCCGGTAGGGAAACCCAGGCCTGCCCTCTTCTCCGGGTTCCAATCCAGGGACCCTCAGCTCAGTGGTTCTGGGCTTCCTCTTTCTGCCCTCCCTGCTCCTTCCCTGGACTGATTCCTACACTCTGGTTCCCCATCTCTTCCCTCCTCCCCTCCCCAGGGAGTGACTGTTGCCTGATTTCCTTAGCAGCCCAGTCTGTAGCCTGCTACCTGTCTTTATAGGCCTTCCCTGTTCCTACACAGGTGAGCATCTCTCTAATTAACTGCCTCCAGTCTAAAGCTCCCCTCTTTGCAGTCAATTAGCTGATTGGGCCCACCTGGCCCTATTCTATTCTTGCAGGGCTAGTGTGGGGATCTCCCCCATCACAGTTCTAAATATAACACTAACAGCAGAAATTTTCCAATGGATATGCTTTCCAATTGCTCTTAAAAATATTGTTCATCTTCATATTGTCAACTTGGGGGACTTGTTGCATATTTTAGTTGTTCTTTGTGTATAAGCATATTTGCCTTTCCTGAATTAAGTAAAGTCCAGTCCTACTTCATCTTCAGTCTGTCTCCAATAGTTTCTTGGCATGTATTTATCTGTATTGCAGTGGCACCTAGTAGCCCCAACTCTCAGTTAGGACCTATTGTGTTAAAGCACGGTACAAACACATAGTAAGATACTGCCTGCCCCAAAGAGTTAAAAATCATAATAGGCGATCAAGTCAAAGGGTGTCGGAAAGGTAGCATTATTTCTTCCATTTACAGCTGGGGAATTGAGGCACAGAGAATCCAGTGTAATGTTTCATTTATTTATGGAGTGCTGTTTATGGTGATACCGGGGTGAGGAGGGCCATATACATACCTGAATGTATAAATAAAGGTACACTGTACATTGCAAACAAACAAGACATGCTCCCCACCCTGAGGAGCTTATGGTCTAATGTAGATACAGTAGAACCCTATTTATTTGACCCTCATTATCCAGCTCTACACGGAAAACCAGTGCACACAGGTCCAGAAGGGGTGTGTGTGTGTGTGGGGGGGGGGGGTGTCTCTCCTATGGCGCTGCAGCTTTGCGCTTTCCCATTCTCTGGTTTATCCCGATTGTATATCCGATCTGGCCCCGGTCCCAATTAGATCGCATAAATGGGGTTCTGCTGTATTATGAAACCTGGGGAAACAATTCAGAAAATGGTGAGGGGGTAACGTTTAAATGGACTCCACTTGACATGATTTCCTGAAAGAAGTCTTTCAAGTAGAGGGATGCTTTCTGCTTCCTTGTAAAGCTAGTTTCTCAACACTAGAAAATTCACTTGGTCCTTAAACAGTGCTATGTTTTGGCACAAATGACCTTGAAAGTTTCTGGTTTTAAAGGGAACAATACTTTGACGTGGGAAGCATAGTTCATTCTTTCTGAGAGTAAAACTTATCAGCCAACTGCTGTTTTACAGATGTTCATCCCTTAGGATATGTCTACACTGCAGCTGGGAGTGTGCTTCCCGGCTCGAGCGGACCTAGCATGCTAAAAGTAGCAGTGTAGCAAGGGGTTAGCTTGGTGTCTGAGCACGTACCTAGGATGTCCGAGCAAGAGTGTGTACTCCGGGGGGGAGAGGGCTTGACCAAAGCTACCACTTTTGCTGCCCCCTGCTACGCTGCTATTTTCGGCGCTGGTCTGAGCAGAGTTAGTATGTCTGTCTGCCTGTGCTGGGAAGCATGCTCCCAGATGCAGTGTGGAAATACCCTTGGAAGCATACTTAGAGGCATACTTTTGGGTTTACGTGCATAGAGAAGGAAGACTTCTGGTGACATAGGCCTTTTGTATACCCAACTTCTGACTTGCCTCCTGAATATACAACAGCTAAACCCTTCAAAGAATCAACTTTTAACCTTTTTGTTTTATTTTTAGTTTTTACACCGGTAAAGGGACCTTCTCAGGCAGACATGGAAGGACTTTGCCCTGTTCGTTCGGGAGAGACTTCTTCACAAGGGTCCTCATCTGGTCCAAGAGAGATTGATGAGACTATAGTGACTGAGTTAAGTGTTTCAGATGAAAAAGTGACCCAGATAGAAAGCATACTTGATCTCTGGAGTGGAAGTCTTAAGGTATTAAATTTGTGCTAAATGTAATATCCTTATATTGAGCAGATGACTATTGTGACATTGTATTTTCTCCTGTGCTTCTACCAATCTAACTACATTGGGAAATTGATGTAACTTATGTTGCTTGATAGCTAAACAGTTGAAAACCTACTGGACTGGCACAGAGATGGACTAATAATCTGCTTGCCTTTGACTAGTGAACACTAAATACTCCAAGAATCAGTTCTGTTCATGCAGTGGCGACTATAAGTGTGTCTGTATCTGTGGTCCCAGAAAGCTCCTTAAATTTCAAGCTCTGTGAATGTGCACAGGCAGGATCAAAACTGCCTATCAAAAACAGATCAGATGGGAATTGGTGGAGCAATAGTTGTATTCTTCCAGCTCCCACCTGCAAGCAAGCTCCTCCCACTTGACACCAGAATGAGACTCCAGTCACAGTAGAATGGGTCATATTTTGAACATCTGCACATTCATGTTCTGTTGGATTTCTCAGGAGCGGCTCCTTTTCAGTGGAATTTGTAACATCAGTGGGCTCTGCTGGACTCCTTTGAGTTTGGCTCTGAGTGGAGCTGGATGCCCTGTAGCAGTGGCTTCCTCTTAGTGGTGCTCAGTTACCCAACCCCCAGGCTTTGCTCCTCTCCTCTCCCTTGTTGGCTCCACTGGCTAGATTAAAATGGTACAGGTACTTTTCCAAGTGTCACTGGTTGTGGCACCAAAATGAAATATTGTTAGTAGATTGATCATGGTTTGATTCTCCTCCTCCTCTCTTACATGCTTTTATTAGCAGTCTAATAATGAAATGTATTTAAGTTATCATAATTAGATGTCTCAGTGTGTCTGGTAACTGGACAAAGTTGGTACATGCAAGGTTCAGTGTAAATTTTGATGTCTGATTAGCTGCCATACATTCTAGGATTAAAAGACTTGGAGAGGATAATTTTCCTAGTTTCATTAGTGCTACCCTTTTCAGACAAATGTTCTGACTGAACTCAGAAAATGGAAAATGACTTTTATTGAACATCACAAGCTGGAAATGAGACAAGAGAAAGAGAAACATGCTGCACATGTGAGACAGCTGAACAATCAGATGGAGAACCTGAGAGAGCTGCTAAATACTTATGAAATCTCCATTGGCAGAAAGGATGAGGTAACAGTTTTCTTATTCTGTTCTGTCTTCTATTTTTAGAACTCTCTGAGATTGAATTTTTTTCTCTCTTAATTGTACTTTCGCAACAGGTAATGTAATGTATACGCTCTAAACTAACTTACTTGCTTAGTCAGAAAAGAAGCATCAGAGTATTTCAAGCCACTCAGGATGAACTTCAGCAATTGTAGAATCAAACTACATTATCAGTAAACCACATAATTACTGTGCATTCTCTAATACTAATAGGGAAATTTTACTGTTTTGTCCCTAATTTATGGTTTCTCTTTCATGAAATTCACACTGTTTTGGATTAGTAATTACAGATCACTTCCACCTACCTCATCCCTTAAAACAAAATTGGTTTAAAGGCTTTAATTAAATTTGTTGTGTAGATTGGATGGGTTTCCACATAATCTTTCAAATGGGAAGAAATCTCTTACATATTTAGGGAGAACTTTTTATTTTAGCATAATCTGATATAAAATGAGCACTATGGTTCTGTGCTCTTAGAGTAATATTTTCCTTGCAGCACCTACACCAATTGTCTTGAATTCAACTAGTATTACACAAATAGGTATAAAAGAGTAGGAATTGTGGGAACCTTGCAATCATAAGCCACTTTAATCCCCTCTTCTACATAATAGCGTTTAAAACCTTCACTTGAGAACTCTTCAGCTGAATTTTGAATTTTAACAGTTTATTTTGAAAATACTGTTCAAGCTATATTCATAAACACCCATTGAAAGACATTACATAGAAAGAGTAAAAGTACACTCCACCTATTCACTGGACATACACAGTCCAGTTATGCAAACCATGTACATTCAATTGCTGCAACTGCATACAAATCCTGTATTTGCCAGTGGAATTCCACTTGCAGTCAGGCCCACAATCCTTCCAATGTATTCCATTTTGATATATTTAGTTCCAGATGGAGTAATTAAGTGCAAAAATTATACTTGTATAGCACTAATATGAATGTATTGTAATTGCTGGTGATGAATTTACAATATTAACACCTCTACCCCCTACAAGACAAAACTCTTCCTCACCAAATCACGTCTATCACTATCCTTTATGGAGCTAATTGTGTAATGACAATGGCATATTTTGATTTAGCTGTAGATGAATGTTCTTCTGCTTCCTCACTTCAGTGCATGATTTGGTGGATTGAATTCTAAAATAGTGGTCCATAGGCCTTTTTAGAGATTGACCTAAATTGTTCACTTGCTTTAACCTTTCTCCTAACAAGATTGACAAAGTCTTAGACTTCAAGTAGTAATCACCTACCAATTTCATAAATAAAAATTGTTCATAATTTAGGTTTTTGCTCTAGTCTTAGAAATCTTACAAAGATCTATCACTGACTTTCTATCTTAATAGCAAGAAGTATTTAATGTTTTTCATTTACATCAGCTACCTTAAACTTGTACAGTTTTAAGAAGTTGGTAGTGGCTATATGTGCCACTGTAAACACAACAGACAAAAATATTGCCAACATGAAAATCAAATAGCCTGTAAACTACTAAATAAAACATATGCAAAAATGGTTTTGTTTTCTAATTGACTTGTAAACACTTCATGAAGATTGCCTTGTAATGTTAATCAGTTCAGCATTTACACTGAAACGGCAAAAAGTTATAAATAGCCATGACACCCAGGCAGAACAAAGCAGTTTAACCAAAGTAGATTTCACAAAATACAACATTAGCAATTCATAATGTTTAAAAACTAAAGAAGGATCAGCCTTACTTAAGATATTTCAAATAGGCTTTTACTATTGCTGCCTTTAGTATTTTTGAGCTAAACTTAACTTGCCTCAAACGGTATAATTTTCTTAAATATTATTTTCTGCAAACTACAACCACTACAGCATGAGTTAAATTCTGCATGGAGGTATAGGAATACTGCACTTGTCTCTAGGTAACTGCTTTGATTACAAAGCAATTCTGGTCCATTACTTCTATGATAAATGTACATTAATGGAATGAATCAGAAATGTAGGACCGGAAGGAACCTTGAGAGGTCATCAAGTCCAGACCATCCCTGACAGGGTTTGTGTATTCTTAAAATCCTCCAGTGATGGGAATTCCTCAGTCTCCCTTGGAAACCTGTCCCAGTACTTGACTAGCCTTACAGATTAGAAAGATTTTCCGTATCTTTCTTAGTATGGCACCCAAAATTGGACACAATACTCCAGGTGAGGCCTTACCATTGTCAGGTGGAGCGGAACAACCACCTCCCATGTCTTACATTTGATGCTCCTGTTAATAAACTCCAGACTATTTTCTTTTTTCACAACTGCATCACATTTTTGGCTCATTTAATTTATGATCCACTAACACCTCAAATCTTTTTCTGCCTAACCAGTTATCCCCCATTTTGTAATTGTGCATTTTATTTTTCCTTCCTAAGTGTAGTACTTTGTATGTCTTTACTGAATTTCATCTTGTTGGTTTCCAACTTATCAAGGTCATTTTGAATTCTAATCCTCTCCTCCAAAGTGGTACTTATGTAGCAAATTATTAATAGCACAGTGTTTCCCAAGTGGTGGGTACCGCTGTATTATTTAGATGAAATAAATGGGCCAAAGGTGTTAACATAACAGTTACTGTCCAGCATTAAATAGTGTTAACAAGGTCTGGGTTTTGGTATATAGAGACCTCTACCTGCTTAGTACCTTTTAATCTTTATTATAGATACAGAAAAGAAGGAAAAACAATTAAAGCTTTTGAAATGTGAAGTATTAAGTGAGGCTTTCAATTAACAGTTGTTGTTCCCTTTCCCTTTAGCTGGAGAGAGTTTTAGAAGGAAAACCCCCTTTGTTTGACTGTTTCTTAAATGGTATCAAAGATGGAAACAATGGTCCTTTTGGGGAAAAGAGAAGAAGTTAGTTGAGATGGGCTGGAGCTGTTGCTGTTAAAGTCTGATCCCATTTCATCTCAGGTGGTGGTTGGGATTAAGATGGAGCTGGTAGAGGTGGCGATGTCATTTGGATCTCTCTCTCTGGCTTGTTCTGGTTAGGACATCCCTCAAGACTAGGATGACTAAGACCCATGGTCTGAGGAGATGGTGCGGGGTAGCAGCCATGATGGTGAAGCTTGCTTAAGTAGCCTCTATCTATCTGTTCTTCCATTTTTCCTCCAACTCTTTCCTTTAAGGATCCAAAAAGAGAGTGAGGGATGGAATAGCCCATTCCCTCATTATTTTGTCCACCACTTAGGCCTAATATTTGACACCCCAATTTTGGTTCATTACTTTCCAGTTCCACATCTTTTGTTTTTAACCAAGCATGATTTCAGCATAGTCCATGAATCATATCAACTTGGCCTTTTTATTTGGACTAACTTGGGGTTTTTTTTGTCTGGTTCTATTGCACCTGTTTATAATATTCATGATAGAAAGTAGGTCAGGGTGCTTTCAATAAACATTTGTTGTTGTAGGCTATTGTAACATCTTATGAACTTTCAGATCTTCTTATAATTAAGCTCACAATTAGGGTAAATTTATCAGCCCAATTATTAAACCGTTCCAAGATGGGTCATGCGGTCTGGTGCGGAGGCCTGGGGCCATGGAAAGCAATCCCACCTTGCACTCTCACCCCACAGTGGCAGCTTCTGTCATGTGGGACTTGGCCGGGCTCCCCACTCTGAGCGTTACGACCTGGTGCATGTGGTCGCAGCACTAATGAGGTTTGGCCCTGAATTTGGACCCTGAGTGGATTGCAAAACAAAAAAAAGATAAAATGCAGTTGGTGTGTCACCTAAGTACAAATTTTGGGAACCACTGAGTTACTACATATATTTACACCTTTAGTATATCTTTTCTAATACTAATTTCCATAATTCTTCTGTGAGGTAGGCAAGTATATTATCCCTATGCCAAACTTTCAATAATACAAATCATTTATTGTTTCTGATTTGCTGAGTTGTGTTGTTTTTGTGAGTAATTAAAAGTTTGTATATTCTTCTAAGTCTTTGCTTCCTCTTAATTCAGTGATGCCACAGTGTAGCATTCATGACATAAGTTTGCAGAAGTAGTAGAAAATAACAGTTTAATTCTGATAAGTTACACAGTGTAAAACCTTCCTTGAGTGTAGCAATGTCATCGAATGATGAAGTCGAGTTAATTTTAGTCCTGATTTGAACTTTAAATTATTGTTCTTCTTTTAAGGAAAAGACACAGTAAAAAGCTTGTTAGAAGTATTTCATTAAAAATGATAAATAACCCATCCAGGTAGCAAACTTCCATTCATTTCCCAAAGAGCATAAAAATATCTGTCTAAACCTTCTGTTTAATAAATATTTTGGCAGGTAATCACTAACTTGTCCCATGCGATAGACAAGCAAAAGGAGAGGATAGAGCTAATGAAAAAATTTACACGGTGGCGAATTCAGCACGTGGAGGCCAGACAAGAGGTATGTGTGGAAAACAGAAGATGTGATAGTAGATAAGCCTCTGAACTGAAAAGGGTTAGAGTTACTGCAGCTCTTGTTAGAATCAAAAGAAATGACAACTTTTCTATTTTGATGTATGTGACAAAATATTGAATAAGTTCAAGAGCATCAATTCAAAAGAGAACATTACACTGTACTTACAGAAATAATTATGGTAGGGCAAGTGAATCAAAATTATGCTCTTTTTTATCACTAATTAGAAGGATATGCTGATAGCTGATCAGTGTCAATTACCACCTATATTAGTAAGGATGATATCTTCCCAATGTCTGCAGCAGCATGAATAAAAGTGTTCATTCTAAAATCCTGTCACAGAAGCCATTGCTTTTATGTGAAATGTGAAAAATACATTACTTATCACCATTTGATTTTGGTGCTGGTTTTGCAATTAAGGTCTGTGGTGTTGTCCTCCCCTCCCCTATATTTTGTGTCTCCACACTTCTTCCTCAGCCCTAAAACATCTGTCAGCCGCATTCACACAGATCTTGGAAGTTCTGATAGTCAGCTAACTAAACCTACTAACCAATTACTGATGTGAAAGATTAAGGGCCCCACTGTCCAGGATCAATTCCCAAACCCCTCTTACCCCAGGCTGTCAGTAAGGACTTTCTGGGCTCCATTTTTCATTAGGGTTTTGGATGGTGTCTGAGAAGTCTGAAGCTCCTCATCACACAAAACCCCTCTGGCTGCTGGAAGGGAGGAGCATTTTCTCTCTCCTCCCTTCCCATCTAGAGTTTGCTGGTAGCTGTGAGGCTGGTGTGGACATCTTTTGGCTACTCAGCCCTTCTTCAGCTTGTTCCTTTTGTTTTAATCTCACTGATGGACTGGATAAGTGGATCTACTGTTACCATTTTAGAAAATATTTTGAGTGTCGGATACTTGAAAATATAATTTGATTTTTTTTTAAAAAGGTACAAATCTTTTAAGCATTTAAAGGGTGCTGTGTGTGTGTGTATGCATTTTATTTATATATAAAATTAAAATAAATAAAAACTCTATTTTAAAAATATCTGGTATATGTGACTCTCCAGCTACCATTGTGACTGCAAATGCTATGCGGTTCCTGCAATAACTCCATACAAGTACCTTGCACTTCTAAAGTGGCAGCAGTATGTGTGGTGGTGTGTCAGCTAAAGTATATTTAAACAGAAAGTATAAACTACAATATTTCATATAATCTGTTATGCTGTAATCCATTTAATGTTACAAAACAATTGACTATATTCTCTTTAATGATCATAGTGCTCATTAAAGAAATAGGAAACATATAATTTGGTAATATTTTACTATTTAAGGCATATGCAAATAGACTGGCGGACAGACAGTTCCAGATAGCTTTGATGAAGAGGGTTTGGGCAGCTTGGCGCTCTCTTAGTGAAGCAAGATGGAAAGAGAAAGTAGCAAAAGCCTGTCAGTTAAGGGCTGAGGAAGTCTGTGTTCAGCTTTCCAAGGATTATGAAGCTAAAATTGCGGAGGTAAGGGTTTTTTTTTTTTTTTTTAAGTGCCTCTTACTAAACAAACTTTTAAATAAATGCATTGCTTTTCTTCAGAGTGCCAGGAAACCTTTCCCAATTGCAGGACTGGGAATCAGGAGATCTGGGTTATGTAGGTAGCTCTGCTATAGATTCCAACTTTCTAGGCCTGAGTCACCTGTCACTTAAGCTAGTTGTATACCAATATAAGTGAAGTTACTCAACACTTTTATGCCAGAGAGCGAAAATAAGAACCTATGTTTGAAATTAGATGAGTCACTTAACTTTTATCTGTTGGCTCCTTTTGTCTGCCCGCAAAAAGGGGATGACACACACCTACTTAACAGTGGTATTTGTAAGTCTTAATTCATTAATGTTTGTAAAGTCTTTCGGAGCCTCTCATGGAAGGTCCTGTAGAAATGCAAGATTATGATTGTGAATGAGCCAGTCTATCATACTGTATAAACAGAAATCTTTGTATAATAACTGCTTTTCTGTTAAAAGTTGATAAAAGCTGATATTTTCCCTACAACTCTCAACTTCATCCTAATGAAGATGTGTGAAAATTTAAGCTAAGGTAGCCATCACACATCAGACCACTATGATATTACTTTTCAAGATTGTTACAATTTAAAGGAATTAAAAAGCACAGTCAGAGGACTTGTGCTCCTAAGACACTTAGGTGCTTTTGAAAATCCTGCCCGAAAACACAGTTAATTTTGAAAATGTAATTTAAGGAAAAATATCAGAATCCCTTGCTTTGTGAATGTATAACTTAATCTGTCCTTAACCAACACAGACCTCGTGTTTGTTGGTTAAGGACAGATTAAGTTACAACCATTTGTAAAAATGATAGATGTATTTGTGGATGCAGTTAAGGAAGTTCATGGAAGTATGGCCTTTCATGTTAACAAGAACAACAGCTGGAGTTACATTACAGGAGCAAAGATAAAATTATAAGATACAGTTAGAGTGATCTCTAGGTAGGGTCAGGAAGAAGTGTTTGCTGTGTTTTCCCCCTGCCACACCACAATATTGTATAGCACAGTTAAATGATTACAAGGATTTGACCTGGAAGTTCCTGGTTTTAATCCTGGTTGGGACAGAATACTGGACTGCACAGACTGTTAGTCTGTTTGGGTATGGTAGCGCCTGTGGTTTCCATCCTTGCCATGTATGCACTCTAGTCTGAGGTATTCAAAGAATTGTGTTTGAAAGATCTATATTTAATCTTATTTCTAAAACAACAAAGACATGGAGGGAAAATATTACACTGAGAAATTAGTAAAGTGGCTTTTTAAAGCTGAATGAATAATATGGTGGTTTTGTGTATTCACAGGTGTATCAAAATAATTCTTTGTTTTTTATCTCTTTACTGTAGTTAAATGTTGCTCTGGAAGAGGCAAAAGCTGATATCCTGAGACTGCATAGTGAAAGGGAACAGTATGAAGGCACCATGAAAAAAGCCTTTATGCGTGGTGTGTGCGCACTGAATCTAGAAGCAATGACCATGTTTCAGGGCAAAGAAAGTAGGACAGACCATGGTTAGTATTAAAAGTAAAGTAAAAATATATCACTGCATGGCCTTGCTTGCAGTGCCATTTGGATTAGTTTACTCTTTATTTTTAATTTGGGGATTTAAATAGGAGTATGACAACACCAAACTTATCATGGGATCAGCTTTGCTACATGCTTAAAAAATGCACTGAATATGTAAATAAGCTGTCTACTGGAGAGGTTTAAGTAACAAATACCCCTGTGGCTGGCTGATTCTTCAGCAAAATATTGCAGGCTTTGAAAAGACAGCAAGTCTGTAGTGATCATTTGGGGGATATATGCTCTCCAGCCAGCTCTTTCCCCCCTTCTAATCTTACTCATTTGTGCTTCAGGGTGCTAAAGTCTTAGACATGTAGTGTCACTTATAGAAGCTAATAATTATTAATTTTTATTTTTGATCATCCAAAAGTGTGCTAGGTACCTTCGTCGAAATTAGCAAAGTCCATGCACCAAACAGTTTATACAGTAGTCTAAATGGAGATGTGATGCAATAAATTAGGAAAAGAAGAAAAGAGCAGGGTGGTAGAATATGATTTCTGCCTCATATACCACCTGATCTTAGGTGTATGTAGTGCATAGTAATACCCACTATACTAGGTTTTCAGAATCTCAGGGAACTAATTAGAGATTACCGTGTAGTGGGTGGTCTATATTGGTACAAAAATAGTCTATACTTTTGTTCGATTTTTTTTTCTTTATTTTTAAAGCACAGTTTAAGTAACTGATTACTCCGAATGAATACTAATTGGAACCGCAGACATTTAAGTCTTTTTAAAATATTCTTAGCTGGGTTATATTTTAACAAAGTTGTTTTTTTGCAGTTGCGGAACTTGAGAATAAAAGTTTAAGGGCCATGCTAGGTACTTCAACTTTTATCTTTGTTCCAGAACAGTAGAAAGGGACTATCTCTTGAACACTTACTTGACTATAACACTTCTCTTCTCCTTCTATTCAGCAAGCAATTTTTTTACCTATTGGAGCATCGCCTTTCCACCACTGACTGTCTTCATTACCTTCACAGCTGTAAACAGAATTCTTGTAATAGGGTTTAACTTGGGATCCCAACTTGGACTGCTGCTTCTGCGGCAACAGAACCAAGAAAATGTTGGGGCTATTCATACTCAAACTGTGTGTATTAATTAGTTAGCAACAGAGTAGTGGATTTAATTAAAAAAACAAAAAAACTAAATATGTGAAGCTAGAGAACATTCCCTGCTAAAATAAGGGCTTGCCTACATGGTACAGCAATGTGCACTTTGGGGGGGAAGGAGGGGGAGATTAATTTTTAAAGTGCACTAACGTGTTGTCCACTAATTGGTCCGTGTAGACCTTGCTGGTGCACACTAAAAGTTCCTTAGTGGGGTTTAATGTAGTACTAAAAAAAATGCTACTACATTAAAACGCATTAATGAACTTTTAGTGCACACCAGCAGGGTCTTAGTGTTTGTTTTTAACGTAGCAGCATTTTTAAAATTATTATTAATTATTATTATTATTATTATTATTATTTTAGTACTACGTTAAAGCGCACTGGGAAACCTTTGGTGTGCACCAGCAGAATCTACAGGGACCAATCAGTGACAGTTGTGTAGACAAGCCCTAGGTTTAGAATTTGGAGCCTTAAACTACTTCACATTCTTTTAAATATCTGAGATAATAGTAGAGCATCTCTAATCCACAATTCCCCAAAAGGAAAGAAAAAAATTACTTGCTCTCACTTCCCAGCATTAATGCTTCATGCTCTTACACTTGAATGTACTCTTTATTTACTATTCTCATGATTAAAACCAAATTAATTGTCACAAATGACGAAACTAAACTTCTGTGATGCATTAACATTTGTTTGTTTACTTCTTGTTTTACAAAATTTTGTAGTTCAGTGGGTCTTTGAGTCATTAGTGAGAGGGTATTTACAAATTTACATACCTGTGAGATAGAAAGAGAGAGAATTTCTCTAAAGCTATAGCAGGAGGCCAAGCAGGAAAGGGCTGGAGAAGGTTCTAGGCAGAAGTTCTGTAGTGAAGCAGGGAGTGGCAGAATAGCATTAGGGATCACCATACTCCTTTAGGAGGGCAGACTAGATGAAAACCGTGTCCCTTCTGGCTTTATAATCTATGAATTTGAAAGCTTCAAAGACGGTAAGCCAAAAATCAGTGATCAGTTATTTATGCACAACTCCCGTTTGAAGACAAGTATCAGCTGTGGAAATGACTTTTAAAATGTTTAATTTAAACTCCTCCTCTTCCCCTTGCCATGGATATATGGCACTCAGGTCTGCTGGAGATAAGTCTAAGAATCATCCAAGTTTTATACTTTCGCTCTATATATTTGAAGAAAAAGAAACCAAAGCATCTGAACTCGTGCATGTCATTACAAAAAACACTTCTTAGATTATTTTTGTAACTAGTATACACTCGTCCTATGGTCATACATTGGCCCTTTCATATCTTAAACTAAAAGCAAAAAGTAATCCTTGTATATTTTCATTCCTTCTTCTGACATCAGTAGTGATTATTGTATTAACAGAAATGTCCTGCTTATTGACTTGTTTTTCCTAGAAAAATATATATTTAAACTAACGCATCATAAAAGCAAATATTATGAATACATAAGCAGAAGATTAAAGTAGTAATGTTAGGTTGTTTCAAAACTTGGAGTGATGGAAATTTAACTGCCACATGGAGTCACTGTTGTCTATGGAATGATCAAAATCTCTATCCTAGCACTACCAATAGTGAGAGTTTCAGTTTTGTGAATCTGCTTTTAGAGAGGGCAAGGAAGTCAATAAATAAAAAACATATTCCTGCTTGCTGTATTAAAGAAACTGTGTGTTCTGAAAGAAAAGAACAAAACCTGTTTGGAAAAGGTACTGGACTCAGTTCTCCCTGACCTCTGCTTTGTGCAGTGTTGGGAGCTGGTTATGGCTCCCTGAATCTGTAGCAGGCCAATTCTCATGTGAGTTAGTTACTTACCCTACTGATGCAGTGTCCCTAAGTGATCTTACACCAGTGCAACAGGGCTCCAACATGCCACCTCCTTTCGTTGCCATGCTCCCTACACCAAAGTTGGGGTGGGATACGTAATATAGGAGCCCCTCTGCCTAGGGAATTCTCCATTGGCAAGTCATGTCCAGAATCCTACCTATTTGCATCACCTGACCAGCACCAAGAGGTTGGGGTGTAACAGAGGATCTGGCCTATGGTATTTGCAAGCTTCTGAGAGAGGGATTTAAATACAGGAGAGCTACATAAAACCCTATGTAATAGACTGATCCTTTTAATAAGATTATACACAAATCCCAAAGGAACAGAAAGGTTTTACTGTGACTCATCTTCTCTCCTTAAGGCTTGCTAGTGTTCATTGGGTTTACCAGGTTCTGTGCTGATTGCTTTAATCTGTGTTTCTAATAATAGATCCAGTAAATAGGAGAGAAGATCCTGGAACTAATGCCACTGGAAGGCTCCCTCCTTCCCAATTTGATCCTCCGTCACCACCACCTCCAACAGCAGCCACTGTTCCACAAGAGGAAATTGTAAGTATTATAGCAGGAATAGAATTAAAAAATGTGGTATTAGAAAAAGTTCATTCATTAAGCTATTTAGGCATCAGGTTTTTTTCATTGAACAAACTGAATAACTCATGCATTGAGAGAACTTTCAGTAATATTTTTGCACTTGGATAATTTACAAATAGCTTCTTTTTAAAATGTCAGAACTCGGTTACTTTGGAGACATAAATACTTCGATATAGCAGGATGTACTATAGTATAAAACACCATATGCACGTAGTTGTTGGGTTATGGTTGCCATGTTGTGGGTTTTTTTTTTTTTCCCAGAAAGTTCTAATTTTGTAAGTAGAAAATTTGCAAGCTAGTTACTTAGGACAAAGAAGGTCACAATCTTAAGCAGAATCTGCTTTTCAAGGTACCTTTGTGGAAAACAGTTGCTGAGACTTGTTTGGAAAAAATATCTGAACTTGATTTAGTTTGAGAAAATAGAATTTTACATTAACTGAAAGGCCAATTTTCAGAAATGTATTTTTACAAGGGACAGTGCCAACTTGGAATCTAGTCACTTTCAAAACCTGAGTTAAAAATAGTTTCAGGTACTACATCTGTCCTTAGATCCCACTGAGAATTTGTGGTGATTACAATTAAATATTTCCATTTTATTAAAGACCCGCCCAAGCAGGGGAAATAGTGAAATGGACTACACACAAAATAACCAAACTGAAAAAATGTCAACATTTTTTCCTTCTGATCTTTGTTACAGAATCTTGGATATTACTCAGATCTCTATAGGTACCCAACTTTCTGACAACGTGGTGGTTTTTAAGTTGACTGTAAAAAGCAACAGAGGGTCCTGTGGCACCTTTAAGACTAACAGAAGTATTGGGAGCATAAGCTTTCTTCAGACTTGCATCTGAAGAAGTGAGGTTCTTACCCACGAAAGCTTATGCTCCCAATACTTCTGTTAGTCTTAAAGGTGCCTCTGTTGCTTTTTACAGATTCAGACTAACACGGCCACCCCTCTGATACTTTAAGTTGACTGTGACTCTATTTAGCTTTGAGTATAGAATCTGTAAAGAATAAAATTCAGCAGCTAATTGAAGTGTCAGACTAATCAAATAATAAAACTGCATTTTCATAAAGAATTAAGTATGATCCAAACTACAGTTCATTCCTCTATAAAACGCTTTGATTTATTTACAGTTTTCATCCCATCTGGGCCACGCAAGTACTTCTCAGACCAGATTAGAATCAAATTCTCCAGTAATAGTCGCTAGTGCAGCTGTAGGATCTGGCATTACATCAGCTCAAAAACTGGTAACAAACTAGAATTAATTGATTTAATATTTGAAATCATTGTAGCTATTAAAGTCTGTCTTGGATCCTTTCTTACTGTGAGAATTTGGGGTAACATACAGAAGTATGAAGTAGAGGCGTTTGTCCAAGAGTTTAAGTAAAGGCCTGGAGAGAAACTTGAAAATGCATCAGTTCATTTTAAATGGATTATTTGTTATATATTAAATGAAGTTAAAAATGGGGAAGGCTTTTAGGAAAAGGAATGAGTGGTGTTAGGAAATAAAATGGGGATGATATGAGAGGAGAAGTTTGTGCAAAATTGTATACAGCACATCATGAGCTATTAACATTTCAACAGCTGAAAGGTTGGGTTGGGTTTTTTAAACAATCTGCCTCGCTTTTAGCTTACTAGTTGAAATCTGTTCCTCGTTCCCTCCTCTGCTCTTGCATTTAACCTACTCCTTTTTGTTTCTCTTCCTCCTCCATCTTCTTTTTTGCTAAGCTCATACCTATCTGGCAGTTTGCTGTCAGTACTTCTCTGGGGAAGGATGGAAGATTGAAAAATTGCAGTGCCTCAGTTTCATTATGTGTAACCTTTTTTGTGCCTGGTATATTATTGATTCAAGGACCCTGCTGGACTGATGTGGGTACCTACAGCTGTCACTAGTTTGCAGCCAGAAAGCAAAGCTACAATTGTTCCACACTGCTAGATTTGTCAAAATAGCTGACAGAGGGCCCTTTCATGATCGAGGTTTGCTGTGCTTCAGCACAATATTAATTAACCACATCACAGTACTTACTGTTATCATGATAAATGTAGTATTGCCTTTATTTAGAATGGGAAATAACATGGTAAATGTAACTGCAGGTAATAAATAAATACACAATTTTTAATTGTGCCCACTGTATGGAATCTTTCTATACCATTATGGACTCTAGTTTACCTACAGTACCCATAAGTTCTATTCATATGTGTAGCTAATAAAGCAAAGCAGTTGCCTGGTTGCATTGTACATACTGTGTGTAGGCATCTCTACTAATGTGTCTTGTTTATTTGTAGCCTATGGCAAGAGTAGTGACATCTGCTCAGCAGAAGGCAGGAAGAACAATCACTGCTCGAATCACAGGCCGATCTGATTTGGGACAAAAGAACAGAATTTGTAGTAGTTTAGCTGTAATGGGAGTCTCACCACCCATGAGTTCAGTCATTGTAGAAAAGCATCATCCAGTCACTCAAGTAAGTCCAACTGATATTAAGGTAATAACTGTCTTGTTACACCATGTCTACTAGTAGTTTGAGACCCCTCCCTGATGAGCTTTTATCTTTCTGTTTTAACAGGTACGTGTGAGCGCTATTAGAGTAAATAAGCAGTATTTTTTTTCTGTTGGGTGTGTGTTCTAGCAACAAAGATTCATGTCAAAATGATGAGGGCTGGAAATGAATAATCCCACTTAAACTCTACCCCTATTTGCCCCTTCCGATTGTAATAATTTTTCTGATAGGTTTTGAAGCTTTTGTTGGTTCATTGTACATCTACTGCTGCCAGTGCCCTCTGCACAACTGAGGTTAAATAGCTTTTTGGAAGCAATACTTCCTGAGTCATTGTGGAGCTAGAACTTGTGTATGAACTTGATTTAATGAGTGAGAAATGTGGCTGGGCCAAAAGCAGTAGTGACAGGATGGACTGACAAGCTTAGAGCATGTATCACTTTTTTTAATGTCATGCCCCTAACCAAACAACTGTGTGGATGGCAACAAAGCCGCCCCGCTTTTTGCTGTACTTGATTCTTACTACCTCCTTCCCCACCACGCACACATCCCTTTCCTATGCAGTATGTTGCAGTGATGGTGAATTGAATGACTATAGTAATAGAATATTGGATAGCCAATATACACCAAGGAAAAAGGGTTTTGAGCAGTGGCTTTATTAGCATAAAAAGATCAATCGAAGTCATTTGTCCAGCGTAATAGGCTGACCACCATCAGAGCAAGAGCCTTTGATCACTTGGATGTATATGAAGGAGAAATCTGGCTGAAGATGTTAGCTTTAACTTGTGAAGTCCTAAGTGGTTTGGGTCTGGTTACATGAAAGATCACCTGCCTCCTGGGGTGATGTACTTGAGCTTCCTTGATATAAGCAGCTGTGGTTGCCAACAAAACACTTCCTCAACTCTGCATTGGTTTTGCAGCTCCTTTGGCCCACCAGAGCCTGGATTTAACCTTCTAGCATGTGGCAAGACCTTTTCCATGGGCTTTTGGGAAAGATACAAGTTATTAAGCAGTGGTGGTCTATGCCGTGGGGCTCCAGAGGTGTGCTGTTAGCTTTATTTTTCTGAAGGCGAGGACTGGATGCAGAGTGTATGACTAGACAGACACTTGAACTATTAGACTAATTTTTGTAGATGTGTTAAATATGAGCTGGCTGGAGCTTGGAAAAGGAATTTTAAGAGGCAGGGGAAGAGAGCAAATTTGGAAGGCATGTGCACCCTCTGTTCAGTCTCAAACTAGAAAAGGAAACAACTAGCCCCCTTGAAGCTCTCTGAACCAGGGGATGTTTCAGGCCTCTGTCCCATATACCTTACCACTTGTCATGTACATTTGGCAATAAATACATAACGCAGCATCAGCTGTAGTGAAGTGCTTTGCTGATTGAATTAATCTTTGGCAATGGAAAGATTCTGGCTGGAGAGTCATTAGTGTGATTAAAAAGAGAATGACCATAGTTACTGCAACAGGGAGGCCATCTGCCTGGTAGCAAAACAGCCTTAAGCCTTGTGAGGAAACTCCTGTGATGGAAATGCAATTGTCTTCTTACCTAAGGGTAACTGACATCTCAATATTTCCTTAGGAGGAAGCCATCTTGATTTATTCCGAAACTATCCTAACTTTAAAGGAATGTTGCAGTAACTAAATAGGACCACAACAGAATAACTTAACCAAGGGTCTTGAATTAAACAGGCTGATCTTTTTCTAAGCTAATTACAGAAGCTTAGCACTGTTGTCTGCACTGTTTATTAAAAGCTCCCATCTACACAAATAAGAGAACTTTTTTTTTATTTTGAAAAGAGTTAAAGCATAGATGGTGATGAATGGCCAAGAGCTAAGAGAAAGTGAGGTCAGTGACCCGTATTACTCTCTATCCATCACTGGTTGTTTCTTCTCAGTTTTAGGTTCAGGTTCACTGCATTCCAGCTAACTTAATAGGGAATTCAGTTTCTAGGAGTATTTTTTTAAATGTTCATAGATGTATCTTGTTTTATTTTTCAGCAAACTATATCCCAAGCCACTGCTGCTAAATACCCTCGAACTGTGCACCATGCTTCTAGTGTCACCAGTATGAGACCTCCTGGACACGGTGGACGAACACCTCATAGCCAGTCTCATACTAACATTCAGTCAATAAAAGTTGTGGACTAAGGAATATTTTGAAATGCTTGAATTTTTCCTTCCAGGTGGAGAGTTTTACCAAGTTGCAGAGTAAAGCTCTTCCCAATGTTTCCAGACTGATGTAGCAAGGCTCAAGGATACATCATGTTTTTACCTTTTAAAAATCAAATTGTAGACCTACTCAAATGTTGTGAGGGGGGGGAAAAATAGCAATTTGACTTTACAATGTAGTTCTCTGTAAGTGCAAGCTATGTCTATTTGAGAGAACCTATTTTATTACATGTATACTTTATTTAAGGAAGCTGTTGAATACGGTTTTTAATAAAGGATCAAAATAGATGTTTGTCCAGGGTCTTATATAAAATGTTAATTACAAGTAGATTTAAGTTTAAAAAAAAAAAACAATTAGATTCAGTCACATAATGAAAGACTTAAGATTCTTTGTAGTACCGTAACATTTGAAATTAGGTGGACGGATTAATGCTAGGGAAAGAGTATGAAGGTAACTTTTTAGCAAACAGAGATCCAAGATCTTACAAGGAAAAAAATTATTCAACATAGTAGCCTCCTAGCTGTTTCCATAATCAGTATTGGGGTTCTTTCCATTTTTAAGACCAAGTCAAGCATCTTCTGCAGAACCAAATGTAAGTAGTTGTTTAAAATAGCCAAATGGCACTCACAACAAATGTTCAGTGCTCTCATTATAGAGAGAGGCTACCATCACGTATCACAGTAAAATATTCATTCCCAAATAACAAAGCTGCTTTTTTTAGAAAAAGGAACAGTTCAGTTGCATCCACTAGTTGTTTTCGATTTACAGCAAGAGTGAGTAATCAGTATATAGTGTTACGTGTCCTTTTGTTGGATAAATTTATTCCTAACATGAGGCACCTGCCCATGTTTTATTGAAGTTGTATCTTGTATTGTCCTGTATAATCAAAAAAAGTTTTTAAGAATAAACCCCCACCCAAATCATGTCATTAAACAAGACAAAGCCAGTCAAAACAGGAAAGTGTTCTCTCTTTGCAATTTACTTTAAAATGAGTTAAATCTCAAATTAGGCTGGATGCTGGCCTATTTCTGGAGAAGGTGTTGATTATTTATCCACATAATCCTCACTTATGAAATACAAGTGATTTGCTTTCTAGCTGACAGGAACTACATTCAGTATCAAGCACAAATTGGTTTAAGTGCAGTTCCAATATGGAATTAGTGTAAGTCGCATACAAAAACATTGTAGCATGTTCTCTCATTTGGCAGGATAGTCACAAATTACTGAGAATGACCACTACAATTACATGAACGTTAATTTTAATTTATTTTTTTTATGGCAGTGTAATTTCTCTCAAAGGTGAAATGTCAGAAAAAGGCAGAGTATGGAACTAACCAAATTAATAACTCAGGTATAGAAGTTTGTGTTGTACCACTAATAACCTGTAAATCAAGCTCTGAAAAACTTCATAGGTGGTGAGCTACATTTTGCAAATACAGTAGAACCTCAGAGTTATGAACTGACCACTCAACCACACACCTCATTTGGAACCGGCAGTAGAGAATCAGGCAAGAACAGAGACGGGGGGGAAAAAAGCAAGTACAGTACTATGTTAAATGTGTAAACTACTAAAAAAATAAAGGGAAAGCAGTATTTTTCTTCTGCACAGTAAAGTTTCAAAGCTCTATTAAGTCAATTTTAATTGTAAACTTTTGAAAGAACAACCAGAATGTTTTGTTCAGAATTGCAAACATTTCAGAGTTACCTTGGGAATGGAGGTTGTTTGTGTTTAGAACCTCAGAGTTGCATTGTAAGATCTTTTCTGGAAAGAGTATTTACAAATGACTTTCCATCTGGAACAGGCCTGCACAACACGCGGCCCGCGGGCCGCATGCGGCCCGCGTGGGCCCACTGTGCGGCCCGCGGGCAAGCGGTGAGGGGCGGTTTCCGGGTTCACCCCCTGCCCGGGGGGCCCGACCTCACAGCCCCGCGCGCCGCGCTCTGACTGCCCTGACAGTCAGAAGCGCGGCTGCCGGGTTCGCCCCCTGCCCCGCGCTTCTGACTGTCAGGGCAGTCAGAGCGCGGCGCGCGGGGCTGAGGTCGCCCCCCCCCCCGCCGGCAGGGGGCGAACCCGGCAGCCGCGCTTCTGACTGTCAGGACAGTCAGAGCCCGGCGCGCGGGGCTGTGAGGTCGGGCCCCCCGGGCAGGGGGTGAACTCGGAAACTGCCCCCCACCGCGGGCTGTGAGGTCGGCCCCCCCCCCCGCACACGCGTCGCCATCTCCCGCGCCTCCTGCCTGGCGTCCAGTGTCACTTCCGGGGCTGCTGAGGCAGGAAGCGCTGGCTGGGCACGAGGCAGACCTGGTAAGTCCGAGCGAGGGGGGAGGCATCCGGCCTGGGCTCTAGCCGCAGCTCACGGTGCCTGGGGTCAGGGGGATGTCCGGGTCAGGGGGATGTCCAGCTCAGAGGGGCTGGGCTCAGAGCTAGGGGTCAGGGCTGCGGGGGGATGGGGTCGGGGGGTGCTTAGCTCAGAGGGGCTGGGCTCGGAGCTAGGGGTCAGGGCCGGGGGGGGGCTGGGGTCAGGGGGTGTCCGGCTCAGAGGGGCTGTGCTCGGAGCTGGGGGTCAGGGCTGCTGGGGGATGGGGTCGGGGGCTGCTCAGCTCACAGGGGCTGTGCTCGGAGCTGGGGGTCAGGGCTGGGGGGGGATGCCCAGCTCAGAGAGCCTTACCATGCTGCTAACCCCCGTCTCCCCCGTCTCCCAGAGCCTCAGCGCGCCGCGTCCAGGAGCGGCCCTGGACAGCGCTGCAGCGGCCTGGCTCCAGCGGGACGTGAGCTCCCGCTGCTCGGCTGCAGCTCGCAGCCCCGCTCTCTTACCACACGGCTCTGAGCGGGAGGAGCTCAGGCCTCTCTGGAGCAGCGCCGCTGCAGCGCTGTCCAGGGCTGCTCCTGGACGCGGCGCTAGGATGACCAGACGTCCCGATTTTATCGGGACTGTCCTGATATTTGCTTGTTTGTCCCGCGTTCTGAACGATGTTCGGTTGGGACACTGGACAAACAAACAATTTTGCCCTCTGCTCCGGCGCACAGGCGGAGCCCGGAGGGGCTCTCAACCCCCCCCGCCCCACTCCGCCTCCTCCTTCCCCCATTGGATCCCTCCCCAAATCCCTGCCCCCAGCCCCGCCCCCTCACTGCCCCATTGGATCCCGAGCCGGGCCTGGGGAGGAGATGCCCCTGTGCAGCGCGGCGGCAGCTCCAGCCCTGCAGCCCACGGGGCAGCACGGTGCGTCCGGGGGCAGCGCGGAGCGGGCAGGGCCCGGGTGGGCGGCGCGGCCCGGGGGTGTGGGCCACCCATCAGAGACACGCGGCGGAGAGGGGCTGCCGGGGCGAGACTTGTCCCAGGCGGGGCGGCCGGCGTACAGGGGCGAGGAGCCGGTCAGGGTCCCCCAAACCGATAAACTTCCCCGCCGCTGCCAGGGAGTCCCGCACCTCTCCCGCTCGGCTGCGCTCCAGCGGGCCGGGGGGCCAGAGGCTCCGCGGGGAAGGCAGCTAATGCCCCCGGACCCTCCAACGGCTGGATGAGCTAATTCCCGAGAAGACCAGCAGGAGGCGCCGCCGGGGTGAGTCCTGCTTGCTTACACGGGGGCTGGGCGGCGCTGGGGGGGGGGAGATGGGGTTCGGCGGGGCTGGGTGGCGCGGGGGGGGGGGCGTTTCAGTACGTCCGGGGGGTTTCGGCCCTCGGCTATTTTCTTTGGAGTAATATGGCCCTCGCCGCTTTACGAGTTGTGCAGGCCTGATCTGGAACATAGTCCATAGCCTATGACAGCTTCTGTTAAAAAGTTCATGAAACTGCACATTTCCTCGAATCCATCTCAGTGCTCGTTTCAGCTCTGATTTTCTCTGTAAAGAAAGAAGGAAAAATGCTCTTACTAAACAGGCATTGCTCCTTCCCAGGTCTACAGTTAGACCGTTTTGCCCATGTCAGGCATGCCACTACAATTGGAACTGGTGTGTTTGTAAAATAAGTCTGTCCATCCCCCCACCTCCAAAGCCCAAAGTAATTTTAATGGTTTCTTCTGCCCAGTCAAGCCAAAAATCCCCATAACTACAGATCTAGTAAGGAGCCTTGTTCTTTTACAGGACTGCACTTATGGAGCATCTCCCCCACATAGCTTTGTCTTGCATATTAAACAATAGCTTACCAGCTACTTGTTGAAATCCTACATGCACCAGATCTTCATATATATGTTTGACTGGATTCTGGTGAGCCAGCAATATACCATGTAACCAGATGAGCAACATTCGGTGTCCATGTTCCTTATAGCTTTTTTTCCCTATGCAATATACAACATACATGTCTGTGTCATATGCTTGGAGTAAAATACCCTGATGTCCCAGCTGCTTTTGTGAAAGCTCCCAGGTTGTACGGCATTCCTCCAACTCTACTCATGCACTCATTTCCTTTGTGACCTATAAGCAAGATTGGAACTAAGACTTCCAAAGGTGAAAGACTAGTTTTCACTCTAAAGCAAATGGAAAAATCAAGGTTAATGGTTCTTAAAATAAATTTATTCCTTTAACTTGTTTTAATGTATGGAAATACACCATGGTGTACTAGCAAAGAATGCAGTATGTGCTGCCGAAATTGTGAACTGTCAACGCTATATGGTTCTTTCCTAAAAAATATGGAGATATTGCCAACATTCCCTGAAGATTCTGAAGCAGGTGCATGAGTGAGGTCTCACAGAATGTGTTAACATGAAATTTATTTAATTCACAATTAAAGTTAATTTAAAAAAATCAGATAAAATATCATGAATTTGATTTGAGTGAAATGTCCCTATTTGACCAAGGAAATCATGTGTAGCTGTGAACCCATGTCAAAAACCAGGTCAGAGTTGACTATAACTCCCAGCAGCCATGTCTTCACCTAAGCTATTTATATACTATTGTACCTGATCAGTGTATTTCATTACCTGTCCACTGTTCTTCAATAGCTTTCATTTGCTCCTCTGTAAACTTCCAGAACAGGGCCAGCTTTTTCCATTCTTGGGGTTTTAACTGATTGTAAGCCAGATTCCAGAGGCAGGAACGGATTTGCTTAGTCTGTGCACTGTGATCCTGTTTGAAGGATAGAATAAAATCTGGTGCATCAACTTGGTTTTCTAGATGTTCCTAGAAAGAAAACAAAGGTGTTAAATAAGCTGCACAAATTTTAACTACAGGTTCAGAAACAATAGTGAACATTTGTACTTGGCTACTCTGGCAGTTAAACTACGTTCAGCTGTGTACTTTGACATCCATGGTCAGCAACAGGTAATTTTCTTAGTATAGACAAAATAAAGAGTAGCCTGTTATCATAGTTTGGCTAGCAGAGCTCTGGGGGGTGGCAGATCCCTTTTCCTCACTGCTTAGGGCAACTGCTACTAATCTCAAAACACGGCTGAGCAAAATTAACTGTAGAGCGGACAGGACCTAAGGCCTGTTGTTGTATGAGTTAAAATGTAATATATTAAGATACTTGTAAAATTAAATGCTACTTTCACCAGCAATCTTGTTATAGATTTACTATTAATATGCTTTTCTAGGTGGGCGCTGTCTATGCTACAAAAATGATAATTTTTAAACATAATTGTGACTAAGCCACATAAGATGTTTTCTCTTGCCTCTGTGGACAGAAAAACAAGTTTAAGCCATGTTTTATGGTCTGTCTACATTAGGCTTTTTTGTCAAGTTTCCCACCATTGCTACCACTGGCTCAACTTCCTTAGTGAGGGCACTAGTGTAGACAATGCGCTGGTTGCTGGCAAGTTAACCATAGCAACGTGTAGACTGTCTCTCAGAGTTAGATGACATGGTTAGAAGTAGAACACAGTGGACCCTTGGAGCCCTTACTGCATTGAGGCTCTTACTAATGGAGCACCACCAGCGGGAAATCTTGGAAGGGTGGGGGGGAAAATAAGGGAGTTTTGTCATTGACATCAAAGGGCCAGAATTGAACTTCTATTGCAGACATCCAATAAGGCCCCAGTTCAGCAAAGCATCTAAGCCTGTGAATTCAATGGGACTAAAGTATGTGCTTAACTCTGCTCATAATGGAGTGGGATGAATATTTTAAACCCCAGAACAGTGTGCCAGGAGAATAAAATATTAGCTGTCTAAAGCATCCAAAGTATGGCTTAGGGTTGTAGGACATTTTAATTTACTAAAAGTGCTACTCTAAAATTATGGTTCAAAAAATAGTTAAAATATTGTAACACCACCACTTGTTTATTTCCTAGCAGCTTATGTTCCATACTAGTAATATTTTTGCTACTCCAACGCCCTTGCCCATCTGTACTGAGATACTTGGCTACAGCTAATGTGGTAGAAGCACTATGGTTTTATTTCCTAACATCTGTTCAACTGTTTCACAGAAACACCTGCTTAAACATCTTTTTTTTTCCTCAGACAGTTAAGTAAATGTATCGAAAGGAGTATTCTTTAGTGCTATCTCAGTTGTCATATTTTCTCCAGGAATGAATAGCTTGACCTCCAATTCCCTTTTAAGCTGAAAGGAATAATAATGTACCTGACAACGATTCCAGCTGAACCAAACCCAATCAGACACACAGAAGCTGTGTAGTCCGTGGACTTGTTATCCCCAAGAACTCTGCTTTACCTGCACTTGTTCCCTGCAGCATTAATTATCAGGAAGTATGAAGGAATGAGAAGTAATTTATTTGTGTAATAGCTTAGCAATGATAGGCAGAGGTAAAGCAGAGAAAAGATTGCAGAGTTACACCCTGAAGTGTAACAAGGAGGCAGGCACCTGAATTTCTTTCTCAGTCTATTTATATTTCCAAGGAACTAGTAAGAACCAGCAAACATTGTCAAAAGGCAGGTGGTTCCATTGTCTGATCAGGTGTGTTTATTGGAAGTAGTGAAATAAGTCCACTTCCTGATACTTATCTGAGGGTGGGCCTCTCAGCAAGAGGAAATGTCTCACTGGAAGCTGGATGCCAAGAAAGGGAGGCGGGTCAGGTGAGAATGCAGAGAGAGGCACATTAACTGAACTGAAGCTTAGAGCTAGTCTACACTTACATTTTATAGCGCTCTAACTTGCTGGCTCAGGGGTGTGAAAAATCACCCCCCCCGAGTGCAGCAAGTCTGAGCGCTTTAAAGCGCTAGTGTAGACAGGCTGCGAGTGCTGGGAGCCACGCTCCCAGCTCAGAGCTAATCCCCTCGTGGAGGTGGATTACCAGGAGCGCTGGGAGAGCTCTCTCCTAGCGCTCATGCACGACCACTTCAAAGCACTGCCGTGGGAGCATTCCTGCAGCAGCGCTTTGAAGTTAGGGGGGAGGGATAGCTCAGTGGTTTGAGCATTGGCCTGCTAAACCCAGGGTTATGAGTTCAATCCTTGAGGGGGCCACTTAGGGATCTGGGGCAAAATTGGTACTTGGTCCTGCTAGTGAAGGCAGGGGGCTGGACTCGATGACCTTTCAAGGTCCCTTCCAGTTCTAGGAGATAGGATATCTCCATTAATTTAATTTAATTTAAAAGTTTCCAGTGTAGACATACCCCTAGTTAATGCTTTTGGCTGGTTGGTTTTTTTTTTTTTTAATAGGTGGGGCTTGATTTTCAGAGGAGCAGCCTGGATCTGGAACATCCTGGCTCCTGGGACTTCGTGGCCACAATCTGAAGTTTGGTTAATATTGTCACCTCTGCAATTTTTTCCATGTGGCAGAGAAGGGACGGGATGTGCCCAAGGCCTCATGTCAGGGGCAAAACCTGGAGTAGAACTCTGCACTCTCCAATCCTGCACTCACTCTTCTGAATTTTGTAAACGGTGGGTGACACTTGGTGATGGGCAAGAAGGGAACCAGCTGAGGCAGAAGGGGCTTTAAATCTGGTTAGAATCTGCTTCTTCAGCTACTGTCCCCTTTGGAAAGACAGAGCTGTTTCATACCTGTTTCAAGGTGTAATGCCTTTCTGCTTTAATAATCATATCAACAATGAGGGCATGGTTGCTCCTGGATGCGACAGCCAGCGCAGTTTTTCCTTGCTGAAAACAGAGACAGTGAGTTACAGCATGTGCCCAGGTGACGGGCAGAATAGCAGGAATCTAGAGTCTGTTTACTGAGCCCTGACATTTGCAAAGAAAATGTTTCAATATAATTTTATGTCTCCAGAGTAACAGTAAGTAAATCTCCTCGCTGCTCTGGATGAACTGGAGCCCTTTAGTTCAGTGCATTCCAGATGCCTGCAAATGGACCAGTAGAGCATTTCAGATATTTGTGTTTGCTAAGGTAGGGATGAGAAGCCCCTAGCATAAGAACAAGCTTATGTCCTGGACCCTGGTATATTGCTGCCGCTCACCTCTCATTCTCTATTATGTACTCTAGCCTGTAAAGGACATGGGCTGTTTGATGATGGGGGTGGAGCAATTTCTTGGCAGGTTGAAGCCTACATACCTGACTAGAAGGTGGTGCTCAATGTCTGGTACAGCCACCAAAACACACAAGAACCACTGCTTTCATTCCAGCCACAGAGCACTGTTTAATCTATCTGAATACATCTCTGCTACTAACAGTTCAAAGCCCATGTAAATGCTTCTGTGACTTTACTGGTTTATCTCTGTAATCCTTTTATGTCGTTGGATTTGCACTGAGCTCAGCTGCCCTACATATAAGTATTCTAGATGTTTTCCACCTATTAAGGTGTAAGTGATCTTTCACATTAGGACTGAAAGAAATCAGCCTCTAATTAGAGGGCTCAGAAATTAAATTACAAAGCACTTTTACACTCCAGCTATTATAAAGTTCGCTAATATATACCTTCTGAATTCTAGCTCCCAGCGCCATTCAAGATCATTATAATTAGCCCATTTGGGAGCCCAGGAATTTACATTTCACAAAATCCTCATCAGATAGAGAACATTCTACATAAGAGAAAAGACAAAGAGCCTTAAGAACTTCCTGGAACTCACATCTGCCTGGTCGCTCCCCATTCACAGGAGAGCAATCCTGCCTTCTCTAATATATATGTTCATACCATTAGGACACCTGTTACTATATTCAAGAAGTTACTTGACATCCTGACAAATGGGGGGTTCTTTCCTGGCCACTGAAGAGGCCAATAACCAAGGTAGAATTTTAATGAATCTGGAGAAAGAAACAGGTTCAAACGGAACATCCTCTGTGCACAAAGAAGCAACAGCACGCATCTAGGACCATCCCATCACCTCCTTTCTAGCCAGAAAAACTGAAGACTCAAGATGCGGGAGGGGAGAGAGGCCTGGCAACAACACAAGGTCAATCCAAGCAGGCTGCCTTTTCCCTAACATAGGGATGGGAGTACCCCTAACCCACTCACCCCATTCCAAACCAATCCAGTCCCCAAACCCCCATATCTGCCAATGTCCCCAACCACTTAACCTGTCCAGCCTACAGACAGGGAAGCTTCTAGCCCAAGAACTAACAGGAATGCAGCTGGGGAGAGCATTTGTGATGCTCCTTCTACACTACTCTGCAGCTCACAGCCAAGAAGCACTTCTAGTCTGGGTGTAACCTGGCACAGAAGGATAAGGGTATTTCATGCTGAAGTGGGCATGAAATATTTATTTTCATTGTTCGCCTTCTCACCTCTACCTTTAAAGCACTGTGATCTCTCAGGTGGCGAAGGGCTTGTCTGCAATGGGCCAGGGATTGTGTTACGCAAACAGGGTTTAATCTTGGTTTAAGCCTGATATGGGAACCACAATTCTTGGCTCAGGGTAGACAGACCACAGGCTGATCGAACGTGAAGACTACATCTCATACCAGTATCTTACCGCAGCCTCACAGAACACATCAGCCACGTAATCCTCCCTCTGAGTCATGGGTCTCTTCTCACATGGGGAACAAGTAGCTTTTGTAGAATCAATATTGGCTTTTTATTTTTCTGCCAAGCTACATCAGTTTCAAACTCAGTCAGGGCAGCTTTACGTAAGGAAATAACTTGTATTGTCAACAATTTGGTTTATTCTTAATTTTTTAAAAAGCTACTAAAGAGCTACATTTGCTTGCCAGACACTTCAGGGCCCTACAGCCATCAGTGTATCCAGCTCAATCACCAAATTAAGAACAGGGCAAGAAAACACTTGATGCTTTTTGCTTACTATGGTATTTCTCCATAGACTGTTTGTTTTGGTGCTTATACAAATCATTACAAATTATGGCTCTGTTTTTCCAAAGCAGTCTCTAATGAAGACATGGCTTGGGGCACCAGAGCAGTGTAAGCAGGAACAACTCCACTGAAATTAATTAGAAAAGCACATGCCTCTATTGGCAGTGAACCTGGCTCCAGACATGTAGCTATTACATCTGCAAACTGTTATTCTGTCCTGTTAGTCTTATGTTTTTTCCATCAGTGCTCTTTGATAGCAAGGTCTGTAACACAAACCCCATAACAGAGTAAGCCTTTGCTGCATGTTTCTCAGTGGATTTAGTTTTGAAGTGCATTGGATTTCGTCACATTTGGCCTCACAACTAGCTATTCACTGAAACATTCAGATCTCTGTGAGTTGTTGCCCCATGACAGTATTAAAGGGAAACTCTCTTCATAACAGCTACATTCTAGTCATGCTCGTTTTATGAAGAATGTTTGGAAACAGTGACCTCCATATCTTCAGCGAGAGGGGCATCAAAGCAATGATCACATAACCGCGTCATGACGTGAATAATGCAGTACTGTATACCTTGTCGGCAATCTTGAGATCACAGCCTGCCTTTAGCAGCAGTTCCACTAGTTCCACATTGCCAAGATCAGCTGCCAGGTGGAGAGGGGTTTGTTGCTTCTGCAGGGATTAAAACAAAAAAGTGAAATAAACCAGTGTCCCTTTAGAAATAAAACACACACGATTAAAATCCAAAGGTTTATGATGAGAGCATGCACTTCACTGGAAAACCCTGAACAGAATGAAGGCATGTAACAGCTGAATGATCAAACTGTCAATTTTCTTTCAAACAAACGAGCGTGACTGAGTCTCTAAAGCAATGCATGTCACATATGCAGAAATTTTTTGCATACATGACTTGTGTTTACATAGATGAGAACTGGCAAAACAAGAAATTTTAGGCTTTTCTCCATTAGAAATGTCTGTTTCAAAGTAGCAGCAAGCCCAGCTATAGATCATGATTACTACCCATGTTACCCTTTCTTTGCCTGTTTAATTGACCAGCTTCATGGAGGGTACATTTTGAGAGAGAGAGAATTACAAGCAGATTAGCAGGACTTTATACTTTGTTTACTGACTGTTTAGATGGAATGAGAATCCAGCTTGCATAAGTTAAGTACCATCGAACAGTAAATATGAGTGAAATTCACCCTGCGAGGAAGCTTTGTTCAAGGCCCTGCATGCTACTTAAGCCGTGTAGTGAAGCTATACAGAGGGAAAGCAGTGGGACAGTCTTGGTGGAATTCTCATATATTCATTGATTTTAAGGCCAGAAGGGACCGTTATGGTCATCCAGTCTGACCTCCTGTATAACACAGGACACGGAATTTCACCAAGCGATTCTTGTATTGAGCCCATAACTTCTGTTTGAGCTAGAGTATATATTTTAGAATGACATCCAGTCTTGATTCAAAGGGATGGAGAATCCACTGTCTCCCTAAGTAAGTTAGCATACACTATGGAGAGAAGTCTCCAAACCAGCCCTGGCATTGAAATTGGTGTTGGAGGAAAGCCAGAGGAAGAGCCACAGAATCTGTAATCATGCAGGTCCAGTGGCCTTCAAACTGTGAGCAAAGGCATACAGGCTGGAGCAGTGGCCCCACGGATGCTACACTTCAGCTTCATTCCCTGAACCTGAAGATGGGAATCTTGTTGTCGTCCCATCCCCCCCAATGCTCTTCACCCACATAAAGCCTAATTACTTGGCCTTTCTGGAGCATTACATTCTAAACAAAAATTTAACTCAGTATACACTGGAATTCAGTTCTAGTAATCACTCCACTAACAATCAAACTGAATTTCCCACTTTCTTTTCATGATGAACCATTTGCCCTTTGCTTATATCAGATTGAAAGGCAATTCTTTGATTTTCTTTGTTATTTGGAAGTATAGGAAAGTATTTAACACCTCTATCAGTGCCACTTCACTGCAGATAAGGTATGTTATTTATGGGCGTGCCATATAAGAATCAATATATTCTGATACCGACCTTTGGATTGAAACATCTCATTTTGTCCACAGGGTCCTTGTAAGTTGAATATTTTTTGATTCTATGCTCCTGTCTAATTTATGAAGTCTATGGGTCTGTTTAGAGTGATTTTTATGTCTTTATATATCCATTATAAATCTAGCATAAAAGATTGTTAAGATTGCATGGCTAAACGCTCACGAATCAGGAAATGCCAGAGTTACGTTTCCATATGCAACCTTAACTCTGCCTTCTTGTGCTTATGCACCATGATACAGTCTTTGATTTCATGATCACTTACTCTTCTTCATAAAATGTCACAACTTTTTCTACAATCTTAAAAATACAAGTATAGTTTCTCTTACTAGCATGTATTTATCGGAGTGTGCCAGAGACAATAAAAGTAATTTATATATAAAAGATGGGCCAGAAAAGTTTGCAGAAGTGTTTATCTCTTGTATTACTTGAGAAATAGCATGGATCATGTACAGTAACTCCTCACTTAACGTTGTAGTTATGTTCCTGAAAAATGCAACTTTAAGTGAAACGATGTTAAACTAATCCAATTTTCCCCTAAGATTTAATGTCAATGCGGGGGGTTAGGTTCCAAGAAAAAATTTTGGGAGCAGACAAAAGGCATTATATACTGTACAGTACAGTACTGTGCTGTGGTGGGGAGGTGGCCCCTGGCTTACCCCACACAGGCACAGCCTTTGCTGCAGACAACGATGCAGGCAAGGACGCTAGGAAGCACCTTGCGCAGCAGCAGCTTCCCCCAAGAAGAACACGTGCTGACTTTGCTGGGGAAAGCTCCAGGCCTGCCTCTTCCCGTCCCCACTCCACTCCAGGCCCGCTTCTTCCCACCCCCACTCCACCTCCTCCCCAGAGCACACTGTGTCTCCGCTCCTTCCCCTTCCTCCCAGCGCTTCCCTGCCGCCAAACAGCTGTTTGGCAGCACTTAGGACTTTCTGGGAGGGAGGGGGAGGAGCAGAGACATGGCGCTTCCCCCCGCTCCTCCTCCTCCCACCAGTGGCGGATTTAGAGTTAGTGGGGCCCTGTGCTCAGCTTCATTTTTGGGCCCCCCCGTGGGGGGAGCATTCTCTCTTATCTCCCCCCACCCCTGTTTTTCATTCTTTTTTTCCTCCTGGGGCTCAGGGTTGGGGGTGTGGGGTCTGGGAGGGAGTTAGGGTGCAGGAGGGCGCTCAGGGTGGGGGTGTGGGGTCTGGGAGGGAGTTAGGGTGCAGGAGGGCGCTCAGGGTGGGGGTGTGGGGTCTGGGAGGGAATTAGGGTGCGGAAGGGCGCTCACAGTGGGGGTGCGGGAGGAGGCTCAGGGCTGGGGCAGGCAGGAGGTGCAGAGCACTTACCTGGGGCAGCTCCTGTTTGGTGCAGGGGGTGTTCAGGTGGCTCTGCGCAGCGCGGCACCGCCCCCATGGCCGCGATTCTGGGAGCTGCCCCCTCACCCCTGGCAGGCAGGGCCACCCAGAACGCAGGGCCTTTAGGGGCCGCTTCTCTCCGGCCGGCTTTGAAGGGGAGCTTAAACATCTTTGCTTTTCCTCAGACAGTTAAGTAAATGTATCGAAAGGAGTATTCTTTAGTGCTATCTCAGTTGTCATATTTTCTCCAGGAATGAATAGCTTGACCTCTAATTCCCTTTTAAACTGAAAGGAATAATAATGTACCTGGCTGCGCGGCTGCCCCTGCTCCTCCTGAGTCCTCCGGCCCGTGTTCGCAGGGCCACATTCCGAAAGGGGCTTTAGAACTACAGGCCAGGGCCCCGGGGCCCCCTTATCCCAGGGCCCTGCAGCCCCTAAAGCCCCTCCTTTCCGGATGGCCCTGCCTGCAGGGGGGGAGGGCAGCTTCCCCACTCGCTCGCTCGCACCCTCCCTTCCTCCCAGAAAGTCCTAAACGCCACCAAACAGCTGTTTGGCGGCAGGGGAAGCGCTGGGAGGGAGGGAGGAAGGGAGGGGGAGGAGGCAGAGAAGAGGAACTTGTGCAGTGCTCCCTTGTAAAGTCAGCCAAACAACATTCTAAGGGAGCATTGCACAACTTTAAATGAGCATGTTCCCTAATGGAGCAGCGACTTAACTTCGAAACAACGTTAAGCTGGAGGACGTTAAGTGAGGAGTTACTGTAGTTAAACTGTATATTATTTTTAATGTTTAGATTTAAAAATATGCAAAATGCTGCCTCTCTCAGGTTCCAGGTGATTTGTAACAATATTACAAATACAATCCAAGAGCTACAGCAGAGAAAAAGCAGCAGATCCCACAAAACCCAGTTCTTCTTCAGAAAACAACATATGCACAAGGAGGCAGAGCAACCTCAAGTCTGGTATTTTCTGACTCCTGAATGCCTAATTGGGCAATTTTAATTTTCTCTTGATGTAGTTGTTTTGATGGAATTCCTTCATTGCTTTTTTTGTTGTTGTTTTTTGTCCAGGACAAATAAACACCTAATCTGGAACTATCTGACTGGGTCTCCACAAGGTTCCCATTAACCAAGAGAAGGGCTCCTGTGCAGATCAAAACTTTATGCATCACATCAAATTTTCAACTGTGTGAGTTAACTGGAGCTTGACTGAGGCTGGGATCCTACAAGCCTCTGCCTCATTTAGCATGCACCTTAGAAGATCACTTTGAAAGGAAAAAAAAAGGGGGGGGGGGATTTAGAGTTTTTTCTTGAGGAAATAAAATGTTCTTCCAGTTAACTGACATACTGCAGCGGGTTTGTCTTTAGGCTCAAGAAGAGCGATACGCTTTAGCAATGTATTAAATATAAAATATAATATTCAACAGAAATTAATGAAAGCATTTTCTGAATATATATCACATTGCTATCCAACTCTAAAACAATATCAGCAGAATGTGTGGAATGAATAATACACTCATGAATAAGTCGGAGGCAACTGCCTTTTCTTCCCCCTTTTTGTACTTTGACCTCTTAAAGAGATATGTAAAATAAACACACACTTGTATTTAAAGTGAAGAAAATACAATCTCTTCTTTCAGTCTCTGATTCAGTTTGCTTACCTGATTCAAGGCATTTATATCATAATTAGCATCCAAGAAGCTAATTACTATAGGAAGGTGATTATTGAGGACAGCCAAATGGAGAGGGGAATTCTGCTGTAGAGAGAAACAAATGAACAGTAAGACTAGTACAATTTCGATAACAATAGAATTCAGATAATACAAGAGAGTCCCATTAAAACCTGCTGCTCAGATTTGAAACGCATGCCATGATCCAGTAACATTTTTCCCTGATAGTTCTTCAAAATGCAGAAGTACAATCTGCTCTCTCAGCCCTAGAAGAAAGTCAGATTCACTAAAGAGCTTTTAGTTGCTAATAAACCTATATTTGTGAATTACTTTTTCAGTCAAAACATATCTCGTTGGCAGCCAATTGCTTTACACCAGTGGGTACGTGTACCCCTGGGGGTACACAGAGGTCTACCAGGGCAGGGGTTCTCAAACTTTTTCTTTCCAAGGCCCCCTCAACATACTATAGAAATTCCACATCCCGTCTGTGCCACAAGAACTGTTTTTCTGTGTATAAAAGCCAGGGCCAGCGTTAGGGGATAGCAATTGCCTGGGGCCCCACGCCACAGGGGGCACTGTGAAGCTAAGTTGCTCAGGCTTCGGCTTCAGCCCCAGCCCCAGGCGGTGGGACTTCGGCTTTCTGCCCTGGGCCCCAGCAAGTCTAATGCTGGCCCTACTTGGCGGATGCCCTGAAACCTGCTTGCGGCCCCCAGGCCACGGTTGAGAACCACTGTTCCAGGGGGTATGCGTTCATCTACATATTTGCCTAGTTTTACAACAGGCTGCATAAAAAGCACTAGCTAGGTCAGTACAAACTAAAATTTCATACAATGATTGGATTATATTGCTCTGTATACAATACACTGAAATGTAAGTACAATATTTATATTCTATTGAGTTATTTTATAATTATATGGTAAAAATGAAAAAGGACGCAATTTTTCAGTAACAGAGTGCTGTGACACTTGTATTTTTAAGTCTGATTTCGAAAGCAAGAAGTTTTAAAGTAAGGTGAAACTTGGGGTATGCAAGAGAAATCAGACTCCTGAAAGGGGTACAGTAGTCTGGAATGGTTAAGAACCACTGCTTTACACAAAGTGGTGCTGTGCATGGGAAGGGCCCATGCAAAAGAAAACTACTTGAATTCTGCCTCAGGGATTACGTATTCCCTGTTATATAGTTAAAAACAAAAACAAAAAAACACACCTTTTTTTCTAAATAATTATTGTTTTCCCCATATTTAATTAAGCTGTGATTTAGGGATACCTCCTCACCCTTGTAATACTAAAAAGTCCTTTTAGGGTTGCCAAGAAAGAAATTAAGCAGCTATTCAAAATCATCTGCACTTAGAGCTGAGTGACTATATTGTGTTAGAGAAGGTATCTGACACATTTGGGCCCTGGTCCCCACCAGGATGCAGGCCACCACAGAGGTGCAGGGTTCTGGGGTAGATCTAGTCACAGGGCTCAGTTCCTAGCCCCTTCCCACTTACAAATGACCCAAAAGCAGCTTACAAAGAACAAACAGAATGAGAAAAAATGTAATTATTCACTGCATAATGTCTATGAATAATTCTTGGTCTGTAGTTTGTCTGCAAGCAGTTCATAATAAGTATTTCATATTAAAGAAGAGCTGATATATTTTGCTTGAATACATAGGTCACATGGTATTATTTCTGTTTGCCCCAGCAACATGATTTGAGGTTGCACCCATTCAATCAAATTGAATGAACTGTGCATAGCTGTGTATCAGGTTTCTGGGAAAATACATCTCTACCCCGATATAATGCGACCCGATATAACACGAATTCAGATATAACGCGGTAAAGCAGCGCTCCGGGGGGGCGGGGCTGCGCACTCCAGTGGATCAAAGCAAGTTCGATATAACGCGGTTTCACCTATAACACGGTAAGATTTTTTGGCTCCCGAGGACAGCGTTATATCGGGGTAGAGGTGTACTCAAGAATACACATTCAAAATCCACTTTCCAGGAATATTCTCTAACATTCACTTAAATATTGCTGCTTCGGTGAGCACTCTTGCCAGTGAACTTGTTTGCTACAATATCTGTGGAAAGTGAATGCAGCTGGAAGTGAGTTCAGTTTTTATTATTCAAGTGATTATTAGTGGAAAAAATTATGAGGCGTTTGCCCAACTCTAGTCACCATGGAACCATGAGACTGATCAGATCAGTTTGTATGTTGAACCTGTAAACCAGGAAGGTTTCTTGTTAAATATCTTTTAGAAAAATCAGCACCAGTTCCAGTTCATTACTCTCTTTATAAACAATACCCATTTCTTCAAGGCTGTAGAAAAATAAAGCTCTTACCCAGCTTTTTACTGAAAACATTTCAAAGAAAAAACCACTGATATTAACATTTGATAAGTTACTGCAGCCATAGAAAGGCAACGGAAATAAGCGGTGCTACTATGGCTGACTGGTTTTTAAACTAATAAAATAAACTGTTTCAAAGACTTTAATATTATTTATATAATTTCACCTCCTCCACACAGTGATAAACAAAGAAACAGCAAATGGTCAGTAGGCAGCATAATTGTAACCGGGTCAGTCCCACGATATTAGAGAGACAAGGTGGATGAGACAATATTTTTTATTGGACCAACTCCTGTTGGCCTGTGATACACAGGTGGTCAGGCTAGGTCAGGGGTGGGCAAATTTTTTGGCCCACGGGCCACATCTGTGTATGGAAATTGTATGGCGAGCCATGAATGCTCATGAAATTGGGGGTAGGGGTGCGAAGAGGGTGAGGGCTCTGGGGGTGGGGCCAGAAATTAGGAGTTCAGGGTGAGGGAAGGGGAAGAGGGTTGGGGTGCAGGGTGTGTGTGTGTGTGTGTGTGTGTGTGTGAGGGCTCCAGCTGGGGGTGCAGGCTCCGGGGGGGGGGCTGGAAATGAGGGGTTGGGGGTGCAGGAGGGTGCTCTGGGCTGGGACCGAGGGGCTCAGAGGGCAGGAGGGGGATCAGGGCTAGGGCAGAGGGTTGGAGCGCAGGAGGGGGATCAGGGCTAGGGCAGAGTGTTGGAGCGCAGGAGGGGGTCAGGGGTGCAGGCTCCGGGCGGCACTTACCTCAATCAGCTTCCAGAAGCAGCGGCATGTCCCCCGTCAGGCTCCTATGCATAGGGGCAGCCGGGGGCTCCGCATGCTGCCCCATCCTCAGGTGCCACCCCTGCAGCTCCCATTGGCCGCATTTTCTGGCCAATGGGAGCTGTGGGGGCAGCACTTGGGGCAGGGGCAGCGTGCAGAGCCCCCTGACTGCCCTACGCATAGGAGCCAGAGGGGGGACATGTCGCTGCTTCCAGGAGCTGTGCGGAGCCACGATACGGAGATGGGCAAGCCCAGACTCTGCTCCCCGGCAGGAGCTTGAGGGCCAGATTAAAACATCTGAAGGGCCGGATGTGGCCCCCGGGCCATAGTTTGCCCACCCCTGGGCTAGGTGATCTGACGGTCCCTTCTGGCCTTAAACTCTATGACTCTAACAGTAATAGGTAAACAACCACAAATCTCAGAAAAGGCAGTCAAGAAAGATGAAACACGCTTGACAACAATGGAAGTAACACTAAAACAGTAACTGTAATAGACTCACCTCAGGTTTAGGAACCAGATCGATATTTTTACTGATAAGAAACGTGACCAAGGATGTATGTCCATTCTGTGTTGAAATGTGCAAAACATTACTATTGTGCTGAAAGAAACACATTGGGAAAGGGAAAAAGACTTTTTACCACTGGAAAGAATTCAGAGAATTTAGAAAAACTGTTCTTTTAAAACATCTATTGAAACAGATGAAGCTTCAGTTTAAATTTGTGTTACTGTCAAAACTAGTCCCCCTTTAGTTAAATGATGAAGTAGGATATAAATTCACACAACATTTTTATGACTGTCAAAGGTACTATAAATCATTACTAGACTACAACACAGGTAGTTGGCAAAATACATATCCAGCAATGCTAATAATTTACTACTCCTTTTTAATCTACCATAAAAAAGAGAAAAATCAGTTTGATCAGCCACCCTGTGCCACTGAAAATTAGGATTTCAATTTATCTCCCAATCCTGTCGCTTGGTATGACCTTTAACAAGTAATTACATTCACATTTACACACTTTGAAAATCACTGAAAAACTTTCCTTTAATACTTCTGCTAAAGGCAGCAAAGATTAATTTTCCTGAGGATCAAAACTAGTCATTTGTGCTGCAGACGAGACTTCACCCTGCTGATGAATTATCAAATACTGTAATTATTAATGGTTTCCAAGTCAAAACATATCAGAAATTCTTTCATATTTTAATATGAGCAACAGTCACTGTCCTGCTTGTTATCAGCACATGCTTCTGTTCTCAATTTGCTAGGGACCAAAAGGTTCACCTTAAATTCCTACAGCATGTGAGCCATAAAACAAATCAAACTTGGACCTAAGTCCAGGAACCAAATGTGGAAAACAGGCTTATTATTAGCTTAGTTATATATCCTGCCAAAAATGCAGATTTTTCAATTACTTCTCTTTGTCACATTTCCAAGCCATATGTTGTATTATTGCACATACATTAAATAAAAAAGCTCCAACACAATACTACGTAAAATAAATCTATTTTTCTTTTTCTTTTTCCATATAGTTTTTTAAATATTAAAAGTTCTCCATATTCTTGAGTAATGCCCTTATTAAACAATCAGAGGGGTAGCCATGTTAGTCTGGATCTGTAAAAAGCGATCTGTGGCACCTTATAGACTAACAGACATATTGGAGCATAAGCTTTCGTGGGTGAATACCCACTTCATCAGACGCATCATGCATTATTAAACAATGTAAGTCACATTTGCCTTCAATACACAGAGAACAGACAGGATGTGGATCTTTGTAGAGTCTATGATGTCCCGATAATATGCCAGAGGGAATATTAACTCCGTACTTTATTTGAAATGTTGATGTCACTTCCTGCTTCCAGTAACAGCTCAGCACATTTTTCATGACCTCCTTCAACAGCCAAATAAAATGGTGTTTCTCCATTCTGGCCCAACACAATGGAAGAGAAAAATGTTTGTTCAAATTCAAACTGTTCAATTGTAAAGCTGACTTATTACACCATGATATTTGGTACAGACAGTATGCAAGCTTAGCCAGACTGATACAGTGTAAAGGGAAAATAAGATTTGGTCACAAATGTCAATACAGTAAAAGCTTTGTTATCCGGCATGTTGGGGCAATGGGGGTGCCAGTAAGTCAAAAATTCTGGTTAACAAAGAGGGAGGGAGTTTGGGTGCAGGAGAGGGCTTGGGGCAGGGGGTTGCGGTGCGGGAGGTCGTGCAGGGTGCCGGATCCGGACAGCGCTCACCTCAGGTGGCTCCCCACAAGCGACAACATGTCCCTAATGCTCCTAGGTGGAGGCGTGGCCAGGTGGATCAGCGCGCTGCCTCTGCCCGCAGGCGCTGCCTCCGCAGCTCCCATTGGCTGCGGTTCCTTGGCAATGGGAGCTGCGGAGCCAGCGCTCGGAACAGGACGGGGTGGAAGTAGCTCACGGAGCCTCCCTGGCCGTTTCTCCACCTAGGAGCAGCAGGGACATGTCGCCGCTTCCGGGGAGCCACATGGAGCCAGGTAGAGAGCCTGCTGGCCCCGCACCAACCAAACCCTATTGAAGATCAGAAATATTGGTTTATAGAGCTTTTCAGTTGGTAAAGTTCCGGATAACACAGCTTTTACTGTAATCTGAATTTTTCAATATTAGCATTCAGATACAATGATGATTAACAACAAACATTTCTAACACAAACAAGCTACTATTTAACATTTTAATGAGTTCTTGTGTTTAAAAAAAACAGCCCATGCTAACACAGAGTTACAACAGCTTGCAATGACCGATTCCTAGAGTAAAACATTACCATTACTGTGTGAACCATCAAGCACAGATCACGAATGCAGAAACTATTCCAAATCACCACATTCACTGCAGTATTAAAAATTTCTAACTCTACTGCACTTGAACTCTGGGTGATTTTTTTGTTGTTGTTTTAGTAAATTTAGTGTTTATGAAAGGCACCACCCTGACAACGGTGGAGGCAGAAGTTCTCTATCCATCCATAGAAAAGAGCAGGTAAATACAACCCAGGCAGCAGCACTCCATTCACACTACTCTGCCAACGGAATTCAGCCTTGGGCTACGCTTCAAAGTTAGGTTGACATAGATATGTTGGTCAGGGGTGTGGGAACCACCCCCCCCCCGGCCAACCTAGCTATGTCGACCTAATCCCAAGTGTAGATGCAGCTCTGCTGCTAGAAGAATGCTTCCATCAACCTACCTACTGTGATTTGGGGAGGTGGTATTCCACATCAGAAGGGACCACTTCTAGGGGTGAAGTCTCTGTGTCTGTTTAATCTATGACCTCTCCGCTGAGACTACAACATGGAGTTCAAGCTGTTAGAGAGATTTTTGTGATGCACATTCCATCAGGAATTGGACTGATCCAACCAATTCATTTCAGATGCACCACAGATCAGCCAACAGATAGCGTCTTTCAGACACTACTGACGAGAGCTGGATTCCAATCAGTGACCTGGAGAAAGACTATAGCTTACTAGTCATTCCTCTTCAACAATAGAGCTCTAGGTCTAAAGGGACCTTGGTGAATTCAAGCTTTGTGCTGATTAGCTTGACCACCCCAGAAATGAGATTATTTTTACAGATATTTGTAGGTTCTGGGTATTTTTTTTAATACTTTGTTTTCACTTTGTCTTGCACACCTTTTACCTTTATTCTTTATCTCCCTCAGCAGCTTCTGTGTCCTTACCTGATTGAGTTCATTTATTTCTTCCCATTGATTTAACAGAACTTCCAGCACCTCACAGTGACCATTTTTAGCAGCTAGATGCACTGCTGTGTTTCCCTCCTGTAAATGAAAACAGCCAGAAACATACTGTAAAGCCCAAATTAAGTAGAACGTGCTGCAATTAATAAAAACAACCACCTATGGACTGTGTACAAGTACTTTAATACAAGGTCCTATGGTCTCTTCCTCCAGCATGCACAGAAGGGATGCAAACCTAGTGAAACCACCTCCTCATGCAACAGAGAGAAAAGAAGCAGCTTTATAGAATGTTCTGACGTAGCCCTAATTCTAAGGAAGTCCTTCCATGTGTACACAGAGGAAGCCATGCTAACAAGGGGGAAAGGAGCTCTGAGGATTTAATGGATGTCTCAATATCTCTTCAATTTCCCTCCAGTTCTCAGGACTTCCATTGATGTAAAGGCCTGAAATTCCTACCTATTCTGCAAGGGTACAAAACCACAGTCTGTGCATGAACAATTCAGTAGAAAATCCATGAAGTAAATCTTGGAACTTCCAGTGAGTTTTTTCCATAGGTTTCTCCATGGAAGGGGACTGGGCCTAGCTCACAGTCCCTTGAAAAACAATATAAAGATTAAGGGCCAAAACCTGATCTTGTGAAAGTAGGCATAGCTCCATTGAAGACACTGTAGTCATCTTCCCCCTACTGACACCATCCCCTACTATATAAAATTTAAAAAAGGAAAACAACTAAAAGCAGCTCACAGAATTAACATGGCATTGGCCACCCATCACCTTGCTTGCCCGGCTTGCATATTATATACAGCCTTCTCCTTCCCCACCATTATGGTATTTTCTGTTCGGAATGTAAGCTAATGGATGCTTATCTATCCAAAGTACTCATAGAGCCCCCATTTCCATAGTATCTGAGGTAGGGGAGTGTTGTTACCCCGTTTTACAGATGGGCAACTGAGGTACAAGGAGACTAAGAGCCAGATATTTAAAGTTGTTTGGGCACCTAAAAAATGCAGAAAGTCACCCAGTGAGGTTTCCAAAAGTTACATCAACGGGAGTTATGCTCCTAGACACCTCTCTGCAACATTAGGTACCTAAATGTCTTGAAAATCTGACCCTTTGGGACCTGCCCAAGGTCACACAGGAAGTCTGCAGCAGAGCAGGGAACTGAACCCAAGTTTCCTGAGTTCTAGGCTATGCACTAGACCATCCTTCCTCTCCAAGCATTAGAAAGCTTAACTTCAGATTGCATCACGTCTCCTATTAATACGCATACAAAACCTTATTGGCAATAATCAAAGACAGCTCCACTATTCTCTCTGGATTACTGAAAATGGCTGTGCTTGTCTGTCTACATTTTGTATACCACATCCAGTACCATGGTATCCGAACACTGTGTATGAGTGTATGACCTTCAGTTACACAAGTAATTACATTGGGGTCAGTTATGACTCTTAAGCACCCTTTATCTGGATTTGTATGAAAAGGGGAGGCTTACCTTGTCTTTTTCAGAGGTGAACAGCTTGAGAGAAATCAGACTGTATATCATTTCAACATGGCCTTTTTCAGCTGCCAGAAGAAATGCCCTTTTACCTTTCTAATAGGAAACAGTCATCAGAAAGGTTTTGTTATTAAAAATATAAAGTCACTCTGTTGCAGAAATTTCACCAATTATTAGAAGAGCCATGTCATATGTAGGTGCACATATATTGTGAATAAATATTTACATGTCATGTGCACAGGTAAACAAAAAACTGGAGTCTAGATCCACCCATGACAGGGGGAAAAGAAGTAAAATTTCTTCAGTGTAAAATCTGGATTAAATAATTTAAAAAAAAGAAAATCTAAACTGACCAGAAATCATGAAATAACAACACTAGAAACAGAAGCTGTTCTTCAAATATTTAATATTTAGTCATTTCATCTTCCTGAGATGCAAATATTGGTTGGAAAGTTTATTTCACTAATGTTTGTAAATCATTTTTGAGCTCCTCAGAAAGAGGCACTCTAAAAGTCCAAAAAAGTATTATTTTTGTTATATGCTGTATGTGACCAGAATTTTGAAAACAAAGCCAGCTCTAGATAACTCTGAAATCAAGAGGGGTGGGGAAGGTGGAGAGGGAATTAGAGCATTTTTATTCATTTTAACCCGCCATAGTATTTACAACTGTGTTTTAGCAAACTCTCCTGAAACAATACTGTGGGAATTGTCTTTCCAGATCAGGCCATCTAGCCAGCCACCAATGGGATAGCTAGATGCTTCAGAGAGAGATGCATGAAACTCCACAACAGACAATTATGGAATAACCTGCCCAAAGATACCTCAGTGCAAACTGAGAGTGCTTAGAACCTTGCACAGTCAGATTATTATGGCCCACTGGTTTCAAAGGAAGATGTGGGAGCTCAGCACCCGACATGATCAGATCCTAGATGACTACATTCCCGTGTGCAAAGATAAAAATACACCACTTGGCTAGGTAAGCCCTCAGTGTGGGATCCTGACACAGCAAGGCAAAGGGCTAATCGGAAAAAGCTCAGGTCCGTCCCTGACACTCCAGAAAATCCAAGGAGTCTCTGTGAGATGCAGGTCATATTGTACTTCACCTCACAATATGAAGGAAACAAGCCCCTATATTTTGTAGGTAACTAGACACATACTGTACCTCATCTGGCTTGTTTAGGTCCTTCAGCTGAAGTTCCTGGAGAAGATAATCCACTATGTCAACGTTATTGTTCAGAGCTGCAAAGTGCAGGACATTCATTCCCTCCTAAGGAAAACACAAGCCTGTTCTGTAAGATTATATTACATTCTTCTCAAGATGAATATGTTTAGTGTTGGTTAAAATTTGTCATCAACAAACCTGGTCCGTAGCCTTTTGGTCAGCACCTGCTTTAACTAACATTCGCATTATATCTAGGTTTCCAGACCAAGCTGCAAGATGAATCGCCATCAACCCGTGCTTCAAATAAAATTAAAAAGGCAGAAATTACCATTAAAATACCCCAGACTACCATTCAAATTGCACTATATGATCTTATATGATTAATGTGCTGAGCTGACTCTGTGACACTGGCCCTGTTAACACTATTCCCAGACACTGAAGGACTAACTGTGGATAATATAGCCATAATTTTTCCAGATGAATAAAAGTTACCTCTTTTAATTTTCATTCCTTTGTCCTGCGTTTCTTCATCTCTGATAAACCTCTTTGGGCTCTCTCTCTCTCTCTCTTTGTGCTTCCTCCTCCTCCCTCACTCCCACCAAAGGAATACACATCAGGAGCTTCTAATCTCTCTTTCCTGGTACCATTCGCATAGGTATTCTGTCTTTTGTTTTCCTTGGGTCCCCAATCTCTCTTCCTTTATTAGCATTATTATTATTTATACCGGAGCCTCAATCATGGACCAGGATCCCATTGTTCTAGGTGCTGGACAGACACACAACAAAAAGACAGCCCCTGCCACAAAAAGTTTGTAATCTAAGTACAAGACAGGACACAACCAATGGATACAAACAGACGGGGGAGTATGGAGAAACAATAAGGAAATCACATAATGGCTATGTCCTGCCACCAAGCTTTCTCTGTTCAGTCCTACCCCTTGTTCCCTGTCACAATCCCACTCCATCTCCCCTCTGCAAAGCAAACCAGGCTACTTGTTCCTCAATCTGTGATGCTAGTTCTCTGAAGTCAGTGAGAATAGACAAAAGCAGGCTACACAAGAGGACTGTTAAAGTCCTCCAGAGCCATACAGCCAAGGAACTAAGAGATTAAACAAGCCTGTTTCAGCAGTACAGGTGAATATGACACAGGGACATATCTCCAGGACTGCATAGGGAAAAAACCATCAGAATCAAGGGGTCTGCTGTGGAGACCTCTGGACTCAGAACTTTGAACAGATGTGTGTAATGATTTGCTATTATTCTTATGCTTCCCCTGCCATAGGGATATAATCATGTTGTATGAAGGATCACTGCCAAATTGAAAATCACATTTCTATCTGAAAATGTTGTACCTGCCTTTGTTACAGTCGATACTTAAAAAGGCTAGTGTAGAAGTTAGAGAAAAGTAATTATTTTACTCTATTTTTTCCCAGCTTGTCAACTTTGTATATTTGTGTATAGTTAGTTTCACTGTATTGTTGATGGTACACCTTCTTCCCCAGAGTCTACAATAGGATGCAGAGACAATGGGTATGTCTACACTACCCGCCGGATCGGCGGGTAATGATCGATCTATCGGGGATCGATGTATCGCTTCTCGTCTAGACATGATACATCAATCCCCGAACATGCTCCCTGTCGACTCCGGAACTTCACCGGGGCGAGAGGCGGAAGCAGAGTCGACGGGAGAGCGGCGGCCGTCGATCCCGCGCCGTGAGGACGCGAAGTAAGTCAATCTAAGTCGATCTACGATATGTCGACTTCAGCTACGCTATTCTTGTAGCTGAAGTTTCGTATCTTAGATCGCCCCTCCTCCCCTCCCTCAGTGTAGACCAGGCCCATGTCTTCATATGTGTTAGTACAGCATTCAGCATAATAGGTCTTTGATTGAGACTGTAGCCTCGGGGTGCTACTGTAATATAAATATTAAACAACAATGAACAGCAGCAACAGAGTTGAAAGTGAATGTGGAACAAGCATCACCCACTGTGCACACCTAAAGAAAGGGGGTAGACGGGTGGGATTGTGACTCACAAAGACCTTTCTAAGCAAACATGGGAGCAGAAGAAAGCTTAATTTTTTTTAAAAGGAGTTTTACAAATCCCACAATTTCACACCATACTATTCAAAAGGAGCTCAGTTAGAATACAGGCTTACATAAGAACTAAGAACGGCCATACTGTGTCAGACCAAAGATCCATCTAGCCCGTATCCTGTCTTCTGACAGTGGCCAATGCCAGGTGCCCCAGAAGGAATGAACAGAACAGGGAATCATCAAGTGATTCATCCCCTATTGCCCATTCCCAACTTCTGGCAAACAGAGGCTAGAGACACCATCTCTCCTTTAAAAAAATAGTCACTTTAATCATAAAAGTCCCCATCCTTGCAACCTGTGTGCATGTGCTTGACTTCAGCAGGATTAGCTGCGTGCTCAGAGTTAAACATGTGATTAAATGTTTGCAAGATGGGGTCATTAAAGTGTGCCTTTAATCATTTCTGGAATCTACCTCTCTGAACACAGCTGTACTTTAGAGGTGGCTGGTGTAATGTCAGAAATGTTAAACTGCCTGCGGCATTATTTCCCACACCTGCAATAATACTTTCTAGATGTTGTAATTCCAGGAATAAGGCCAGAACACACTGTGTCATCTCCACAGACATAGTATTAGACATTATTTCCATAGTGGACGAGTAAGTAGAATAAAAAGGGAAAATGCTTTTAAATATATCATTTTTAACAGGTAAGCTGAAAAATGAAGAACAATATTATGTTTATTTCCAAGGTTTTATTTTTTTTTCCAACTTAAATTTTACACAAACAATGATTTTTAAGAACACCTTGGACCCTACTGTTATTTATTTGGAATGTTATTTACTTGGAATGAAGATGAAATTCATACCAGATTCAGAAACAAAGTCAGAACATTTGATATATCATAGAATTTCTTATTAATTGCAAGCTACAACTGACTGTCAAAGAGTGCATGAGTTAGCTGCAAGTGCATTACATTATATGGATTTTAAATTTCCATCTGTAAAGTTCAATTAATAACGATGGGGAAAATATTTCCATAGGGTTTTTGGTGGAGGGAGAACTAGGGGATTACCAACATTTACTAATTAAATTAATTAAAAACTAATCCTTCCAAGCTTAATTATAATCAGAATAAGACGCTGAGGGGCATGTTTAATGAGGCCACTAGCATACACCTTTGTAATTCCACAGCTTTATGATGCACCCAAAAAATGTTAATGATCCCATAAATTTTTTAAAATTATTTTATTGCTTAAATATACTTTAAACAAAGCTCAGAGAGAGATATTGGGAAACAGTTTACCGCTGACGATAGCTTAATACAGTTTAAATACAAGTTATACAAATACAGAAGATACACACTTGGAATTAATATACATTACAATTATATATATTAGGGATTACCTCCAAGAACTCATGTGTGACATGTGAGGTCCCAGAAGACTGGAAAAGAACAAACATAGTACCTATCTTTAAAAAGGGGAACAAAGAGGACCTGGGAAATCATAGACCAGTCAGCCTAACCCCAACACCTGGGAAGATACTGGAACCAATTATTAAACAATCAGTCTGTAAACACCTAGAGGATTATAGGATTAAGCAAGGACAAATCATGCCAAACCAACCTAATTTCCTTCTTTGTCAGGTTTGGCCTAGTGAATGGCAGACAGAGTTGTAGATGTGGTATATCTGATTTACTAAGGCTTTTGACACAGTCCCACGTGACATTCTCATAAACAAACTAGGGAAATGTGATTCAGGTGAAATCACTATAAGGTAGGTGCACAACTGGTTGAAAGACTATTCTCAATGAGTACTTATGAATGGCTCACTGTCAAACTGGGAGAATACATCTAGTTGGGTCCTGCAATCGTATATCCTGGGTCCAGTATTATCCACATAACCCTATTACCCTAGGTCATAGCTAGCTCGAGTACAGCTGCAGCAGCAAGGGTGGTGGCACGGTCTAGCCTCCCAAGTACAATCCTGCCCAGGACCCAGGGTACACCCTTCAGCGGCTAGTCCGGGCCACTGCAGCTACCCTGCAATTGTTACTCAAGCTAGCTGTGATCTAGCTAGTTCAAAGCTGACTTAGGCACATCTACATGTGCTGCAATCACACTTCATAATTGTAGTGTAGGCAGACCCTTAGTCATTGGTATGGAGGACTATTGTCCAAAGCCAGCTGTCCACCACCTATAAAATTGATCTGTTAAGGTTATTATATTATAGCTGTAGTCATTTTAGAACTTTTCATATTAATCATACACATGGGTTTCAGCTTGTCAGACAAAAAAGGTACAATCACATGGCTAATTCGCTATGAACATTTTGGGTTCAGAATGATAAGACTTACTTAATTGTCTTTCCTGATGGTATAAATATTTAAGTTTCTAAATGGCAACTCTGTTCAGTTTCTCATCCCTGCTTGCAAGTGATTCACAATAAGGAAATCTCTGAGCTGTAATAGAAGTCGAAGTCTATGGGATATACAAAAGTTAACTCAGTTGCAGACCCTGGCAGCAGTGGACAATATTGCTCAGGTGATTTCATCTCTATCTTTCAAAAAGATCCCTGCAGATGATCTAGGTTAATTGCTCCACCATGCTAGAGTCTCTGCAGGATTCTATTCTGTCGCACTTCTTCTGTACTGTACATATGCAAACTGGGGAGAGGGGGAAGACAGTTTGGAAGGCGCAGATATCAGTATGCAGAGGACACTGAGCACCATGTCTCTCTCTCACTGAACCCAAAGGGTACAGTATCTTTGTTTTTCCAGTACCTGGCCAAGGTAGGGGGCTTGGAGTAGAGCGAAATGGCCAAAACTCAAACCAGGCAGGACGGAAGCGATATTAGTTGATTGGAGGAAAGCATCTGAAGGGCACGACAGGGATAGCGTCTGCCTCCTTGACTGAGGTGGTGTTTATCCAAGCTTTTGTCAAAGAGGTACACAACTTAGCAGTCCTTCTGAAGCCTCATTTGCCTTGGAGTCCCAAGTGGTCTTGGTGGCCCAAGTGACTTTCCATCAACATCTTACACCGTTTCTCTTGAATGTGGACCTTGTAACAGTTATTCGTGCCTTTTGACCTCCATTGGAATATTGTATAACACTGCACATGGGGCTACTCTTTAAAGACCACTCAGAAGCCATAGCTGGAGCACAGTGCGATATTAGCGATGAGAAGCACCAAAGATTGCGCTGGCTCTTTGTTCACTTCTGAGTGTTGCTATTGTTCTTTATATACAGCTTTAATTAAATATAGCTGCTTTCACATGCCCCTAGTGACTAAAGCTATGAGGATAGTTGTGATAAATCTACTGTGTAGACTGCACATACATTTTTAATCTAGGACTCTAGAAACCCAATCCTGCCTCAGTTGAAATCAAGGCCAAAACGCCCATAGACTTCAATGGAGCAGAACGCTCTGCAGAACAAAAAGCAGTTGTATTGCCAATGTCTGCAACAGTAACAGAAACCCCAGGTGAAATGGGGCTAGTGAAAAGTTAAGAGTGACGTCTTGGCACTTTTTCCTGATCAAACTAAACACTCCATTCTTCCCCTCGCTACCTCAATCTGGATTCCCATTTGCAACACAGAGCCAGGATTTGTGTGATGTAACACGGTAACCCATATGCCAGGCAACCTCCTTTCTCCCTTTGGGACACTTCACTGCCTTCAAACTAAAGTGTTCTAGAACGCCTAACTTTTGGAACATACCCTGCTATGGCATTTTTTGAAGCCTATGAATATCACATACTGTGGAAGAGGTGGGTCACACAAAGAAGCATTCACATATTTCACAGATAATTATTTTCCTCCTAGCTCACAACCAGCTGTAATGAGTAGCCTCCTCCCAGGTGCCTCATTGTGGCCTTAGGGCAGCCTTACAAGTAGCCCCTTGCCTCATTTTCCCTTTTGGGTTCTCACTAATTCCAAAGCAGCACACACTCAAGTCCATAACATAATTTATTAACCAAACATAATACACAAGTCTCCAAGAATAGTCCATATCAACCCAGTGCAAGTAGGCGTTAAAAATCATATATCCTCCTGGCCATTCACATAACACGTACCACTTTCCAGTGCCCTCTGCCTCACCCAGACTCTTTGTCAGTCCTCCTCTGTCCCTCTATCGACACAGCCACCCCGACCCTCCTTCTGGGGTACAACCCCACTCTTCCCAGTGGGAACTTCCACAGCCTCTTTATTGGGAGCCTCTCATTGTTCCTCTGGGCCCCAGCTCTCCAGCAAGGAGATACCAGTGGGTCATTTCCTCTACTTCTCTCCCTTCCTTCAGCCCTCTTTGGCCCTTGGCTCCAGCCCTCTGTCTTAGAGCCAGCAGGATGTCACTCTGCTGTTCTCCTGCCTTTAGCGCTCTCCAGCCCTGGCTCTCTGGCTTGGGAACACCAGCCAGCAATCCCCTTGCGGATCTCCTGCCTTCATCCTCTCTCATGGAGAACCTTCTTTCTCTGGTAGCTCTCATCTCCTGACTGATTCTGTCCGCTCTGATGCACTGGATCTCACCAGACCTCTTAGAGTATCCTAGATGCTGCCCCACCCTCTTAAGTGGCCCAACTGGGAGCATCAGGACAGGAACAGGGTCGCTGAGCCCCGTTCCTCTTAATGGCCCAGCCTCTCTGTTACTCTCGCCCATAATCAGGATTTGCACTCTACGTTCTTTTTAGCGATGGTTTAGTTTTAGTTTAGGGGGGAAAAAGTATAAAACAGGAGAAGTCTTGCATGAAAAGGGTATAAATATTTCTAGAATTTAAACAAAAACATCTCTAATATAATGTTTTAAGAACTCCAAAACCGCTCTGTTGGGCCCTTAAACAGGAATGAGAAATTCTAGAAGACAGGACAGAGACAGGGGCTTAAAATGTCGGTTTCATTTTTTAAAAATTACAACATCCAATTATTCATAGAAATATTGTCATGAATTACAAGTCATAACTTGTAACCCAGCTGTTTGGATGTATACATTTCCCTTCAGTGTTTGTAAGTCAAACATTGCAGCACTGTGTTAGTGTATGGGGAGACAGTGAAACAAACCGAAACAAAATTGAAGATGGCTAATCTATTTTCACCATATCCAAGCAGAATGAAGTACAAAAGTAAACAAACAGATATCTGGTGAAAAGTGAATTGCATTTTAAAAACTCTTTCCATTTGAAATCTGTTCATTCTTAGTAACCCATAAGGAATTTTGCTTCATTACTATATGGGCTGGATCTCCCACTGTGCTGCAGCCACTCTGCCTCATACTGCCGGCCAAAGTGGCTCTAAAACTGACAGTCTAGCCACCCACCCCAGTGCAGGGAGTCCTTTGATGGCATAGAGACAGCATAGTGGCTACTATACTACTCCCCTCTCAGCTGCCAGATTTGGAGGGGGGGGGGGGTCCTGGAGGAAAGGGGACGTGGCCAGTGGTTATCTGTTCTCCAGTGATCCCTGGTTGCTTTGTCAGCCCGTTGGGGCTATTGGTGGTGTAAATTAGAGCAGTCTAACAGCTGCTCTAATTTACACAAGGATCCAAACTGGTACACACCCACCCCAGGATTGGCATTAAATCACCTTTATACACACACACACACACACACACACACACACCCTGTGCTGTACTGTTGCAACTGTAGCAGCCAAGGGTTCAGACCATGTGTTTTGATCTGACAGTATTGGTTTGCTTACCTTATCTGCAACATCCACTCTAGCTTTGTGATGGAGAAGAAAATCCACAGTAGATATATGATTTCCTGCAACAGCAAAATGGAGAGCTGTGCGCTGCAGCTGAAATAAAACAAGCTTGGGTGGATAGGTATGTAATACAGTTATTTTTATTACACAAATTATCAGGATTTCTGAATCCTCTGATCAAAGCTCCCCAACACACATTCATTTGCACACTCTCTAGCCAAAATTTGCCATTATCTGTATTTCTGTTCCCTTGTATCTAAATTAAATATTGTGTTTAATGAAATCTAGTAGAACCAGAGTACAATAGGTATTTATGTGCCATTCTAATCCCTTCCCTGAAACTCACTAACGTGTCATAAACAGGGCTTAAGTAAACACACATTGCTTAGAGAGAGGAGATATGCTGTGCAGAAAACATTCATTTTCACAATTTCTATTTTACTGTTTGATTTTAAAAGCAAAGATTTAGGTGATATCTATACTATGAGTGCTATGCAATAGCTGTAGACCAGGCCTAAGATTTACATAATTCGATTTGTTTCTTGGTGATATCCTGGTTGCTACATATTTGTTTTTGATTTTATCTCTCTAATGCATGACTCGAATGCTCCTCTTACTTGGTATTAGTCACCATTTCAGTTTGGTCTGTTGTTTATGCAAATGAAGGTTTCCATCCTCCAACCCTCAATAAATAACTTTACACATGCAAATAATCTGAAGGAGTTCAATGGGTCTACCCATATGAAATAAGCGTGGTCTGCACTTAAAAATGAGATCAACCTAGTTACATCGCTCAGGGCTGTCAAAAATTTCATGCCCGGAGTACCATTAATAGCAGTATGTATTCATGGAAACAATATTCTTATTCAAAATAATGTAATTTTAAAAGGATCCTTTTTCTCTTTCTTTTCTGAAGGAGGACTCAGGAATCCAGCTGCAGGTACTCTTACTTCCCCAGTTCCAAACCAAGCACGTGGAAAAGGTGGCACATTTTTTTCAGAACTTGTGATTAAGTATTAGGACGTGCTAAGTCAGACAGTTTACACCTAAAAGTTTGATGCAGGCTGGCGACCATTTGTACCAACCCCCTGGATGGGCTGCCCAAGGGGAGTGAACTGCCGTGGACAGGCACTACAGGGGGACACTCTTTGTTATTGCAGGATGCCCTGGACTAACATCCTTCTCCATGAAATGCTGCAACACTTTGTGTAGAATTTTCTAGTCCAAATTTAGATCTACACCAAAAGGCTACAACTCTTGTTGATATCAATGGAGTTCCATCTGCTTGCACCAGGTCTGAATTCTGACCTCACCTTGTAGCCACAGAATACAAGTGCAGTCATGTTTCAGCACACATTGAACAACACAACTCTTTATGTGCATTTTAATCTGCAAAGCATTTCACAAGAACCAAAAATGCCTGTGAGGTTAAGTATACCCATTTTGCAGATGGGGATATTGAGGCAGAGGTTAAACTAATTGCCCAAGGTCACAGAGTATCAAGATTATAACTCAGAAGTTCCTGGCCCCACTCTTATACACTGATCACTAGACCTGTGAATTACTGATCACCCTGCACTCTTGTTAAGTGCAAGTGGAGGGCACTCTTCACTTCACAAGATTTGGGCACTCAACTGGACACCTGAAATACTACTTGTTCAGAGAATTTTCTACAAGGGTATCTTTATCCTCCTCCTCTTGCAATCAAATACACTAATACTTTTGAGATTTCACTTAGTGACCATACACAAGGCATATTTCTGGCAATTAAAATGTCATACACAGTATTTTATACTCACTGTATTTACAGCATTAATGTTAACATTCTTCCTAAGTAACTTCTCCATGGTTTCCAAATTGTTCATTTTAGCAGCATGCTGAAATTCTCTCTCATGTGGTAACACTGTAAAAAATGTGACAAAGTAGTTTATGGTATTTAAGAAATAGTCATAAAAAACTTAAATTATAACTCTACTTTGTTCAACATCTTCATTAATGATCTGGATGATGGGATGGATTGCACCCTCAGCAAATTTGCAGATGACACTAAGATGGGGGGAGAGGTAGATAAGTGGAGGATAGGGATAGGGTCCAGAGTGACCTAGACAAATTGAAGGATTGGGCCAAAAGAAATCTAATGAGGTTCAACAAGGACAAGTGCAGAGCCCTGCACTTAGGATGGAAGAATCCCATGTATTGCTACAGGCTGGGGACCGACTGGCTAAGCAACAGTTCTGCAGAAAAGGACCTGGGGATTACAGTGGATGAGAAGCTGGAACAGTGTGCCCTTGTTGCCAAGAAGGCTAACAGCATTTTGGGCTGCTTTAGTAGAAGCATTGCCAGCACATTGAGGGAAGTGATTATTCCCCTCTATTTGGCACTCGTGAGGCCACATCTGGGGTATTGCGTCCAGTTTTGGGCCCCCCACTACAGAGAGTCCAGCAGAGGGCAACGAAAATGATTAGGGGGCTGGAGCACATGACTTATGAGGAGGGGCTGAGGGAACTGGGCTTATTTAGTCTGCAGAAAAGAAGAGTGGGCGGGGGGGGATTTGATAGCAGCCTTCAACTACCTGAAGGGGGGTTCCAAAGGCATGGAGCTAGGCTGTTCTCAGTGGTGGCAGATGACAGAACAAGAAGCAATAGTCTCAAGTTGCAGTGGGGGAAGTCTAGTTTAGATATTAGGAAAAACTATTTCACTAGGAGGGAGGTGAAGCACTGGAATGGGTTACCTAGGGACGTGGTGGAATCTCCATCCTTAGAGGTTTTTAAGGCTCAGCTTAACAAAGCCCTGGCTGGGATGATTTAGTTGGGGTTGGTCCTGCTTTGAACAGGGTGTTGGACTAGATGACCTCCTGAGGTCTCTTCCAACCCTAATCTTCTATGATTCTACTCCCCTTACTTCCTGTTGTGATATGCACATCTTGTTTCAATATTCTATGTGAATTATTTGCTTTTTATCATGGAATTGTTGTTACAACATTACATTCCCCCCGCCCTCAGGCATCTGGTTGATCTCTCTAGTTCCAGTTCTTTAAGAACAAATAGAAATAGAATTTTCACAGCACAAAAATATCATTAATTGCACTTCCCAGCATTTATATAGTTCCCGTCACCCAAATGGGTCCCAGGGTGCTTTACAAATGTAACAACCAACAGTACAAAATTACAGGAACTATTTCACTCATTCTTTTAAATACAGCCACCTCAGGAGTGAAATGCAGCACTTGTTTGAGAGACAAGGTGCATGAGGTAATATCTTTTATTGGACCAACTTCTACTGGTGAGAGAGACAGGCTTTTGTAAGTTCAAATGCTTGTCTCTCTCACCAGCAGAAGTTGGTTCAATAAAAATATTACCTCACTCATCTTGTCTCTCTAATACCCTGGGACTGACACAGCTCCAACAGCATTGCATACAGCAGCTATTTAACAGAACACACCACCAATCTCCATAACACTGTCGGGCAGGAACTGATGCATGCATATATCCAAGTAAAACTGATAGAGGAGTTTAGGTAGAAAGAAGGTGATTACCTACATTGTAATTTGACTGGGACACCTGAGAGAATACAGTATTCCGATTCTCGGAAAATTCATGAGATTTACTAGAGCTTAAGAGCTTGGTTTTATGCCTCACCCAAAAAGAGAGCACCTCTAGCAGCAAAGAAACCTGGGGAAGCTAGGCTTTTTTGGATACAGTATTAACAAAACCACTAGGCACCCACTTGGTCGGCTGTGACAAAACTATTAATGTTTAATAAACTCAGAAAAGAGATTTCAAAGAGTGAGCATTAAACATCAGTCTAGCTAAAATAGAAGTCTAAGGCCATGTCTACACTTACAAGCTTACAGTGGCACAGCTGTACCGATACAGCTGTTCCACTGTAAGGTCTCCCATGTAACCATATTATGCTGACAGGAGAGAGCTCCCCTGTCGATATAATAAAACCAGCTCAACAAGCAGTGGTAGCTATGTCAGCGGGAACGCGTCTCTCACCAACATAGCACTGTGCACACAAGCACTTCTGTCGGCAAAACTTATGTTGCTCAGGGGGTATTTATTTCACCCCCCTGAGTGACAAAAGTTTTGCCGACAGAAGTGCTAGTGTAGATATGACTATAGACTCCTATAGACTTCTCTGTCAGCACACCTCTTTCCTAGCACAATAGATACAGATAACTAACCTTTAGCTGTTAGGCTAAATATCATAGAGACCAGATATCTAACAGGGGCACCAGTTTGGAACTGTCGCAGAGAGGACAGTGTTACCTACTGAACCACCAGCACCACTTTCTGCAGCAACTACTCGTTTCCTAGAGATCTTCTATCCAAGCCCTGACCCACTGCATTCTTGCTTAGCTTGAGGTCTAGTGAGATCACAGCTTGAGATAGAATGATTTCAGGTTACATTCAGGGAAAGCAGCACCCACTTAACTGTATCTTATCTTTTATCCCAGAATTATCTTTCTGGGAATAATCCACAGCCACAGTGGACAAAACAGACGTTCAGCTGGACAGTTCCAAAGTAATGCATTTATTATAGGCTTTTCTATGGCAATGTCACAGCAGTATCTAAGTACCACACAATGAATGTATTTTTCCACACAATATCCCTATGAGGCAAAGAAATATCATCTAACAGATGGGGACAAAGACCAAGAAAATCAGCAAGATGCAAACAAAAGTGCATTTCTGCATTAAATACAAAAGACAACAGCCTAACAAGTTATCCAGCCATGCTTCACCAAAGCAGTGATATCCCAAGAGCTATTATATTACTGTAATGTGGAAGTTCCCCTCCACGCTAAGGGCATGTCTACACCTACAGTGCTGCAGCAGCACAGCTGTACCAATGCAGCTGTTCCGCTGCAGTGCATCTGGTGAAGGCATAATAAAACCACCTCCGCGAATGGCAGAAGCTATGTCAGCAGGAGAAGCCCTCCTGCCAACGATGCGCTGTGCACACAAGTGCTTATGTCGGTATAACTTATATTGCTCAGGGGGCTGGTTTATTCACACCTCTGAGCGATATACATTATACCGACATAACCTGTAGGGTAGACATAGTCTAATTCTCCCTCTCACCTGGAGTCCTGAAGTCTGAATTTCTCAGTGTCACATTAATGAATTTTCAAGAGATCTTAATGTAAAAAAACATTCCACTCTGTTCACACTGTGCCTGGGATAAAGAGGAGTAAGACTGATGGCAGAAACAGTACAGGAAGCAATAACCTGCACAGAAACAAGAAAAAATCTTGTTTGGAAGGCCAAGCCTACAAATCCCTATGCTTCTTCTTCCATTGCCACATTTAACCATTATTTCAGCACTAATGGACCTGATCCTCCTTTACCTACATTGCTGCAAACAAGTAATAATTCTATTGAAATCAAGAGTTGAAAGAAAGGTCCTTTGGTATGCTCACTGTGTGGAACAAGGCAAGGATACGTGGTATGGGTTTTTAACCAGGCCGCAACTTTGTCAAAGTACATCCAAGGTTCTCATCAGGGGACAGCCCAGAGCAGTCACTCACTCCCCTTTGATCATTTGCCAATTCTTGGAGGCTTCCACTGCAGGGGGAGCCAATCATCACACAAGGAGGGTCTCTGTGAGCTCCACTTGCCTGCTAGCTCCCTCCCACTTTTGGGGGAAGACGCAAGAAGGGAGCTCAACCCCCAGCCAGCATCGCTGCCAAGTGCCTTGGCAGGGCGGTCCACCAAGATAATGCCCCGGCTCCTGGTTTGCATTTGCCCCCAGTGAGTTAGACACGATGCCTCCATCTCATAAGAAGATGCCCTTGGGATGCCTACAGCGTTACCTTTTTGGATCCTAAGCTTAAATCAGCCAGTTCCTGCACTGGGCACCTGCCAAAAGTTGGAACAACTAAATGACTCCCATGCAGGTCCAAGCTGTGACCTTTGGGAGGGGGAGAATTCCAGCCTTCTGGCTGTCCAACATCCAACCCCTAGGTTTCACTGGGAGGAAGGCAAACAAAAACAAAAACCCCAACCAGCTTCACTCAATCTGGTGGTATGGGGAAAAATTCCTTCCTAGCCCCGAAGTGGCAACCAGCACAGCCCACAATGACCTAGGTAGCGGAGGAAGGGTGGTGGACTACTGGAAACCAACAAACAGGAAGTGGCTCTGAGCACTTGGTTTTATTAAGTCCAAATCTCCTGGCTCCAAATCATTGGCCAAATCACAGGAAACTGCAGCCTATCCTGAAGTTCTGTTGGAGGTGGAAATCTCACATCCTGTCCTTTTGCCCTCTTCCATTGCAGGAGCCACCAAAACACATCCCTCGCTAAGCTTGAGGTCCGCGTTGCTTCAGCATTCTCTCTTGGAATGGTTTAGAGCAGGGGTAGTCAATTATTTTGTGTCAAGGTCCAAATTTCTTAGTCAACGTATAGTCAACCCAGGAAGTTTTTGGAAAGTGTAGGGGACAATTTCCTGGTGCAAGTGCTGGAGGAACCAACTAGGGGCAGAGCTTTTCTTGACCTGCTGCTCACAAACAGGGAAGAATTAGTAGGGGAAGCAAAAGTGGATGGGAACCTGGGAGGCAGTGACCATGAGATGGTCGAGTTCAGGATCCTGACACAAGGAAGAAAGGAGAGCAGCAGAAAACGGACCCTGGACTTCAGAAAAGCATACTTTGACTCCCTCAGGGAACAGATGGGCAGGATCCCCTGGGAGAATAACATGAAGGGCAAAGGGGTCCAGGAGAGCTGGCTGTATTTTAAAGAATCCTTATTGCGGTTGCAGCAACAAACCATCCCGGTGTGTAGAAAGAATAGTAAATATGGCAGGCGACCAGCTTGGCTAAACAGTGAAATCCTTGCTGATCTTAAACGCAAAAAAGAAGCTTACAAGAAGTGGAAGATTGGACAAATGACCAGGGAGGAGTATAAAAATATTGCTCAGGCATGCAGGAGTGAAATCAGGAAGGCCAAATCACACTTGGAGTTGCAGCTAGCAAGAGATGTTAAGAGTAACAAGAAGGGTTTCTCAGGTATGTTAGCAACAAGAAGAAAGTCAAGGAAAGTGTGGGCCCCTTACTGAATGGGGAAGGCAACCTAGTGACCGAGGATGTGGAAAAAGCTAATGTACTCAATGATTTTTTTGCCTCTGTCTTCACAAACAAGGTCAGCTCCCAGACTGCTGCACTGGGCAGCACAATATGGGGAGAAGGTGACCAGCCCTCTGTGGAGAAAGAAGTGGTTCGGGACTATTTAGAAAAACTGGTCGTGCACAAGTCCATGGGGCCGGATGCGCTGCATCCGAGGGTGCTAAAGGAGTTGGCGGATTGCAGAGCCATTAGCCATTATTTTTGAAAACTCATGGCGATTGGGGGAGGTCCCGGATGACTGGAAAAAGGCTAATGTAGTGCCCATCTTTAAAAAAGGGAAGGAGGAGGATCCGGGGAACTACAGGCCAGTCAGCCTCACCTCAGTCCCTGGAAAAATCATGGAGCAGGTCCTCAAGGAATCAATTATGAAACACTTAGAGGAGAGGAAAGTGATCAGGTACAGTCAGCATGGATTCACCAAGGGGAAGTCGTGCCTGACTAACCTAATTGCCTTCTATGAGGAGATAACTGACTCTGTGGATGAGGGGAAAGCAGTGGATGTGTTATTCCTTGACTTTAGCAAAGCTTTTGATACTGTCTCCCACAGTATTCTTGCTGCCAAGTTAAAGAAGTATGGGCTGGATGAATGGACTGTAAGGTGGATAGAAAGCTGGCTAGATCGTCGGGCTCAACGGGTAGTGATCAATGGCTCCATGTCTAGTTGGCAGCCAGTTTCAAGCGGAGTGCCCCAAGGGTCGGTCCTGGGGCTGGTTTTGTTTAATATCTTTATTAATGATCTGGAGGATGGTGTGGACTGCACTCTCAGCAAGTTTGACGATGACACTAAACTCGGAGGCGTGGTAGATACACTAGAGGGTAGGGATCGGATACAGAGGGACCTAGACAAATTAGAGGATTGGGCCAAAAGAAACCTGATGAGGTTCAACAAGGACAAGTGCAGAGTCCTGCACCTAGGACGGAAGAATCCTATGCACTGCTACAGACTAGGGACCGGGTGGCTAGGTAGCAGTTCTGCAGAAAAGGACCTAGGGGTCACAGTGGACGAGAAGCTGGATATGAGTCAACAGTGTGCTCTTGTTGCCAAGAAGGCTAACGGCATTTTGGGCTGTATAAGTAGGGGCATTGCCAGCAGATCGAGGGACGTGATCATTCCCCTTTATTCGACATTGGTGAGGCCTCATCTGGAGTACTGTGTCCAGTTTTGGGCCCCACACTACAAGAAGGATGTGGAAAAATTGGAAAGAGTCCAGCGGAGGGCAACAAAAATGATTAGGGGTCTGGAGCGCATGACTTATGAGGAGAGGCTGAGGGAACTGGGATTGTTTAGTCTCCAGAAGAGAAGAATGAGGGGGGATTTGATAGCAGCCTTCAACTACCTGAAGGGGGGTTCCAAAGAGGATGGAGCTAGGCTGTTCTCAATGGTGGCAGATGACAGAACAAGGAGCAATGGTCTCAAGTTGCAGTGGGGGAGGTCTAGGTTGGATATTAGGAAACACTATTTCACTAGGAGGGTGGTGAAGCACTGGAATGCGTTACCTAGGGAGGTGGTGGAGTCTCCTTCCTTGGAGGTTTTTAAGGCCCGGCTTGACAAAGCCCTGGCTGGGATGATTTAGTTGGGAATTGGTCCTGCTTTGAGCAGGGGGTTGGACTAGATGACCTCCTGAGGTCCCTTCCAACCCTGATATTCTATGATTCTATGATTCAAGGTCCGGACTCCAGAGAAAATAATAATAAGAAGAAACCAATAAAAATGATAAGTAAATAAAGATTTCAGGGTCTGTTCAAAAGTGTCTGGCGGTCCGGATTTGGCCTATGGTCCACCTATTGACTACCCTGGTTTAGAGTTTGAATAATGAATCTTTCCATGCTTGTCTCACTTTTCGTTTCCTGCCATGTTATCCACAAAGATAAAATCTCTCATTACCCTGCAGGAAATACAATATATTTTGCAGGCTAAACAGAGAGTTTAGCTGGTTGAATAGTGGAGGAAGAGGGTTCCAAGAAGCTATGCTTTTTCATTTACTCAATTTTTTGGTTAAATTTTTCATTTTAGAATTTTAATTTTTTCAGGTTTTTGTCTTTTCCTCCAAACCCTCTCCACTTTTTTTCCTATTTGGCATTGAACTTCGGGAAAGGAGAGAAAAAATGAAAAAGACATTTTAAAATTAACATTTCCAATGTCTAAAAAAGGGCCATTTTCCTATTAAAAAATTATTCACTTGACAAATTTCTGCCAGCTCTTATAGTGATATTACTTGACTTATCAACTATACCTTATTCTATAGCACCTTTTCCCACCTAACCTCAAAAGCGCTCTCTGTATGGGCTGCAGACAGGAAGTAGGATACTACACCCCTGGAGACTGCAAAAGTTTTACCATTGACTTCAATGGGGCCAGACATTCACCCAACGTCCTTTCATAGTTGATTTGGGCCCTGATTCTGCAAAATGTATGTACATGCTTCAAGCATGTGAGCAGTCCCACTGAAATCAGTGGGATTTCTTATGCGTTTCAAGTTAAGCGTGTGCACAAGTGTTTGCAGGTCCAGGGACTTGGATTGTAGATGGGCCAAAACCAGCACCCCTGATTCTCATTATACCAGACTTGTAAAGACTGAGGGGCTCTGATAGATACTTGATGTACATTATTTTTAATGTACATAAAATTGTACATAGTTTGATTACTTCCTTCTCTGCCACCTTTGGTATGTTCCTTGCTTTGGGGCAAAAAGGAAAACAAAACAAAAATGGACCTAATAACCTGACCACTTCACTTGCATGTTGTATCTTGTTCCCCCACCCTTTGTCTGCTCCTCCTCTAGTTCAGAAGGTAAGCTCTCTGGGGCAAGGTGTGTGTCATACACTCAAAGCCTCCTGATTAGATGCTACTATACCTATAACACAAATTAATAATAATCCCCCCCCAAAAAAAAATGTTGGGAGGGGAGGGAATTCAGACTTGTAGCCAAACTTTATAGCTCCCCTCCAATTTCCACAGTGGCCCAACCCAGAACTGCAGAGCCAAACACCCCAGGCCCTTGGGAAAGTCTGGATCTTAACTGTGCAGCTTGAGCCCGGTCTAAAGCGGATCAGGGAGGGAACACAAAGAAACCGGCTCGACTTCGGTCAGCTTGCTCCGGTTTCTCTCAATCCAGGCTCAGGAAAACACCTCCTGCAACGGATCTGACGGGGATTGTAAAACGTGTCCCACTCCCCAAGAGATGCAAACGGCCCGGTGCAGAGCCGAGGGACAGCCTCTGCCCAGTCTAGCTGTCTAAAAGCAGTTCTTTCCTCCTCCTGCAGCGGGGCTGCTCTCTCTCAGCTCTCCCGCCTCACGCCCGCCCCCGTTGCCCTTCTGTGGTCTGCCCGCGTCGCGATCCCCGCTGCCCCGACCCGCTGTGGCCGCGCAGCGCCGAGCCCCAGCCACGCGCACTCACGCGTCTCGTAGTCGGCTGCGGGTGCCTCCGCCGCCGGCTGCGTTCCATCCTGTCTGGGGCTCAGCGCGCCCAGGAAATCGCTCAGCGCCTTCATAGTGCGGCCCCAAGTCCTCTCCTTTGCCCTTCAGGGAAGCAGCCGCCTCCAGGCAGGGCTCTGGGGCTAGCTACTCAACAGGGTGCGAGGAGGGAGGTGCCAGCTGGCAGCAGCGCCCTGTGTGCGCAGGAGAAGCATTTGACTTTGACTTTGTTTTAAGTGCATAGAAAAACCGGTTGGTTAGGGTTGTAGGTTGTGATGATGCGGGCTATAACCGAGAGGCAGTCAGAAGAAAAGGGCCACCCTGCCCTCCCAGGAGTACTAGTCAGGGCCGGCTCCAGGCACCAGCCCACCAAGCTTGTGCTTGGGGCGGCACCTGGAGGGGGGCGGCGCGGCGCTCCGGCCGCCGGGGAGAGCGGGGCCACGGCCGGGCTTGCCGCCCTCCCCCTGGCGCCCTCCCCCCAGCCGCCGGGGGAGAGCAGCGAGCCCCGGCCGGGGAGAGCCGCCCTGCCCCCTGCACTCTGGCCGCCGGGGGGAGAGCCGAGCCCCGGCCGGGGAGAGCCGCCCTCCTCCCAGGGCTCCGGCCGCCCTCCCCCCCGGGGGGGCGGCCGGAGGCTTTTTTGCCTGGGGCGGCAAAAAAGCCAGAGCCGGCCCTGGTACTAGTACTAGTGAGCTGCCTAAACCTTGCCAGGCACCATCGAAGTACAACTCCCATCACCCACCTCTCACTCACCAGCTTTACTGCCTCCTTGACAAAAGGAAAAAGATTAAAATCACCTTAAAATAAGGCAAGCAGAAGCAGGAAATAACCCAACACTTGATAATGCCCAGGCAACAGAGTCCATCTAATTGCTGCTCACTGTACAAAGTATGGTGGTGTCACTTTTATCTGGACCTCCCCATATTAGTCTCTTTTCATACATTTAGACTGCAAACTGGAGCCAGCACAGACTTTTACGGTACAGCTACAGGAATGCAAATAAATCAATAATGTACATTCAATGTCTAATACAATGGGTCCTGAGGGTATGTCTACACTGCAATAAAACACCCACAGCTGGCCCACGTTGGCTGACTCAGGCTCACAAGGCAGTAAAATTGCAGTGTAGCTATTCCACCTGGGCTCCAGCCTGAGCAGCAACACACTGCAATTTTATAGTCCCACCATCTGAATACGCTGATCGGTGGGGCACACATATTTTATTGCACTGAAGACATACCTTAAGTGCTACCGCAGTACAAATATGTAATAACTGTGTGTGAAAATACCGGCTTTGCACACGCAAATTGCTGTGCTTCTACAAAGTCAAGACGTGGCAGTACCACCAAACTAGGTCTACTCCCCACTCCTACTTTGATCTACTTTAGCCACTCTTCATATATTATTCTAGAGGTGAATACCCTTTTGTTATAGAATATAGAAATTTTCTTTTAATGTGACCTTTTAAAAACATGAATATAGCATTCTGTAAAATTAATATTGTTAACTTGATATTGGAAAAACTACCTCGAGCTGTGCAAAAATATAATTCATCTATCTTGTGTGGTTGAAGGCACTTACGATTAAATATTTTTGCCTCTGGCTATTGAATTAAGTGCTAACATTTCAAAAGCTTAATTGTCTTTTTATTTAAAACAATATTAACAGGAATTTACATAGCATGTTTCATCTCTGACTCTCACAGTGGTTTACAAATTAAGTAGAGTGGGGTATAGAATCCAGAAGTCTTGGCTACTAGTCTCATGTTCTAATCACTATGCAATGCACGATTTTACATTTTTTTTCCGGTCAGCTGGTTTAAATCTTTCCAATACAGTCATGCTGAAGTGCATACATAATCTTTAAATACGATAAACCTAGGCCTAATTATGAGAGGCAACAGCATCAACATACACATCAGAGATAATTAAAAAATGAATCAGTGTGAAAGTAAACATGTAAAGAGGAGAATGCATGGCTTACCATGTCACAGCTGAATCACAGAGATTCTGCTTTCAGTTGCTTAACATTCCTATGAGTCAGGTGTTCCAGAATAATTTCTTTTGAGTAGGAGACTTATCTTTGTATTGTACCTGGCACTGGTAATTTAATATAGATCTTAGTATTCCTTTTCCACAGTAAAACCCAAAGAAGAGTAACTACTTAAACAATAAGGTTTACCTTGTGAAATTGGCACCACTGAGGGTAGGGATTTGCAGCTTCATAAAGAATCAGGGGTAGAGTTGAGTATAGAATCCAGGAGTGCTGGCTACTAGTCCAAGGTTCTAATCAGTACCTACAGCACCAGTTTACAATTCCTCTCTGTCATCTGAATTAATGATTCCATTACAGCCATGTCATAAGTGCTCAAACTTTGAAGATGATAAAACTAGAGCACCAAATGAGGTGAACTTGCCATGGAATTCACCAGGCTGGTGACCATTTCAGAAGGCTTCAGCATCTTCCAGAAGACTGAGTGAGTAGCTGCCAACAGTACCAGGGCAAAGGGGTAGCTATAAATCTCCCTCATTCTGTGCCCCTAGACTAGAGCCAGGACTTTGCAGCTCATAGCCCCAGAAGCCCCTCCTCTCTCAGAAGCACCAAGGTCTATCTATGAGAGTTGAAGGCATTAGTTTATATTACAAAAATTGTGGCCAAGCTAGTAATATTAGGCAGAGTGGTGGTTGAGGATAGGCTATTAAAAAGAAAAGGGAACAAACACAAACAAATAATAGAAAGCTAAGTGAATCTTGGGTCGCTTTTCACAGGGATTAGGGGACGGGGCAAATGTTGCAGGAGTACAGATTATTAGATTTGGATAGGGAAATAAAAACATTTAAGTGTACATGATTCAGAACCATCAAATCATGCACACACTATTAGCCTGTGTAACGACAGGGCCTTGTTATCCTGGTTATTGATATCCTTCTCTTCCTCCTCACCCCGTCTCCTATTATTTGTTATGCCCATTTGTTGTGTCTTGTCTTTAATCAGAGTACAAGTTCCTTGGAGCAGGACAAATCTCAACAAAGGTGTTTAAACAGAGTTTAGCACAAAGGAGCATGATCCTAACTGGTGCTGCAGTAATATAAATAGTGATGTGAAGTGGGGGCATGGCTGTGAGATCCCTCAGAACACACGCATGCAAGAGGAAATCTGTTCCCAGCCCCAAGGCATCTTTATTGAGCCCCCTCTGGGCTGCTCCCCAGACCTCTCTCCTGGCAGCATGACTCTTGACAGACATCCCCTACATTTGCCTCCTTTGGGATAGAAGACAGAGAGAAGGATTTCAGTTGATTTGTAAATACAGCAATAATTTCAATGTATGAGTCTGCCAGTAGTTCAGGAGTGGAACTGCTGCCCAGACTCAGCCCCTGCTGTCCACACCTTTGGAGCTACCATCAATTAGAGTGGCTTTTGGAACTGGGGAAAAAAGCAAAATAGTGGTTGGAATATCACCCCAATTTTGGAAGAATCAATTGCTTTCCAAATCTCCAATCCGATCAGGTATGTGGGTGGGTGCAGAAGGAAGGTGACTGACTGGACCCCTAGCATATTCAGGAATCCAACTACAGCAGAACCCTGTTTATTCGATCGAATTGGGATCTGGGCCAGATCGGATAGTCAAATTTGGATAAACCGGAGAATGGGAAAATGCAAGGCTGCAGTGCCATCTAGTGGCCACAGGAGAGATCACCTGCTTCTGGATCTGTGCGCGCTGGTTGTTCGGTTAATACAGAGAGCCAGATAATGGAGGGTCGGATAAAAGGGATTCTACTGTAATGGACTCTGGACAATTAAAAGAAACTACACAAAGTTAGTCATAGTATTATCAAATGATGGTGAGATATTCTGTAGGTAAGATTAGGATGCCACTTCAGAACTTGGAAGTAAAAAGCAAATGACAAACTTACTGTAGATAGATATGTGTTAAATTGACTCAATGCTGTTATAATGCTATTACACTCAACTGCATTATTTGGTTCTGTTAATTTACATGATAATTGAAACCTGCTTTGTGCTTCAGAGGACTTCCCCTTATGTTTGTGCTAGCCATACTAAGTATATGCTTCCCCCAACAAATTCCCTCCAAACCATCAGTGTTCGGCTTGTTGCTTTTTTGTTTCTCTTCTTCAGAAGTAGCAGTGCAAAGTATAAACTCTTCATGCCTTTCACAGCTAGGGCTATGAAATATTCACCCTTCACTCAGTCACTTGCAACTAAAAGAAAAGTAAATTCAAGAAGAAGAAATGTTCTTTTTATCATTTTAAATTAAAAGAAAGAAACTCATATTGTACAAAAGCTGAGTGAAAGAGGCACAGAACTAAAAGTAAGGCATATTGAGAATGGAGAGCAGTTCAAGATTTCCATTCTACACCAAGATTAACCCTCTCCAAGCCTTTCCTCTTACAAGGATATTTGGTGGTATCAACACAAGGGGACAATGTGGTACAGATGAAATTACTATAAGGCGGGTACACAACTGGTTGAAAGACTGTACTCAGAGTAGTTACCAATGGTGCACTGTTAAACTGTGATGGTGTATCTAGTGGGGTCTCTCAGAGGTCATTTCCGGGCAATATTTTCGTCAATTACTTGGAAAATGGAGTTGAGAGCATGCTGATAAAATTTGTGGATGACACCAGGCTGGGAGGAATTGCAAGCACTGTGGAGGATGAGATTATAATTCAAAATTACCTTGACAAATTAGAGAACAGAGCTGAAATCAACAAGATGAAATTGGATAAAGACAAGTGCAAATTACTTCACTTAAGAAGAAAATAAAATCATATCCCCAACTGCAAAATGGGGAATAACTGGTTAGGCAGTAGTACTGCTGAAAAGGATCTGGGGGGTATAGTGGATCACAGATTGAATACGAGACAACAATGTGATACAGTTCCAAAAAGGGCTAATATTCTGGAGTATATTAGCAGGAGTGTTAACTGTCCCACTCTTCTCAGCAATGGTGAGGCCTCAGGTGTAGTACTGTGTTCAGCTGTGGGAGCCACACTTTAAGAAAGATGTGGTGATACTACAGAAAGTCCAGAGAGCAACACAAATGATAAAAGGTTTAGAAAACTCAAGGAAAGGGTAAAAAAAAATGGGGCATGTTTAGTCCTGAGAAAAGAAGACTAAGGGAAGACCTGACAATAGTCTTCAAATATGCTAAGGGCTGTTGTAAAGAGGATGGTGATCATTAGTTCTCCATGTTCACTGAGGGAAGGACAAGAAGTAATGGGCTCAATCTGTAGCAAGGGAGATTTAGGTTAGATATCAGGGTAGCTATGCTCTGGAATAGGCTTCCAAGGGAGGATGTGGAATCCCCATCATTGGAGGTTTTTAAGAACAGGTTGGACAAACATCTGTCAGGGAAGGGGTATTCTTGGTCTTACCTTAGCGCAGAGGCTGGACTTGATGACCTCTCATTGTCCCTTCCAGCCCTACATTTCTATGATCTCTACCATCGCTTAGACCCATGAAAGCTAACTTGTCTAAAAAGGGCTTCCTGGATGTTAACAAGAGCAAATTTCAGGTCAAGATTTTCAGTCACTACCTGTATACCAGGAATATTTAATTTAAAACCAACGAGTTCAATACTTAGCTATACATAGAAATCTCTGTGTGTGTATTATTTATAAAAGAGAGAGATTAGAAGTGGAAAAATGAAATTTATCTCTTCTTCACAGTGTCACCACACTGAATTTTTCAAAAAGATGTGCATCTGTAAGATGCTACAATCTTGCAAATGACTTCCATTAAAAAAAAAAAAGTGACTGTGCCTTCTCTAACAAACACATAGCAAATTGTGTGTGTATAAATTAAAAATCCTAAACAAAAATACTCTCCTGCACATAATTCTCTTTCTGGGGAAAGGACAAGAAAACAAACATGACAGATGTTTGTCACATTGCTTATTGCTCTATTATACTACATGAACCTAATAAAAATAAAATGGAAAATATGTTCTATTTCAGACTATATATTCAGCAATATATTATGTGTATGAAAAGCATTAAACAATCAAGCCAAGTTTCTCCTTTAAATATATAATCTCTTTTCTAAAGGTAGTTACATTTTATACTTGTACCAAAGAATAACTCACCAAGTTTTTAGGTGCGAAGGAAACACTAATTTTGCACTAGTATTTTATTCTGTCTATAGAAATAATGCTTACAAAATGCTTCTCTGTCAACTGTAACAACACTTTTGTATGGATGATGAAATAACTGCCAGTGCCAAAACAAACTTATTTCATCTGTTCAAATAATTGTGGTTGTTTCCTTCTCCTTTAACAACATGCTGCATATGTAAAACTTATTTCTATAAGCTATTCTCAGAAAAACAAAAATACACTTCATAAAACCAGAGCAGCTGTATTTTTTTTAAAAGGAAAAAAGTCCTCACATAGCTAATGTTCACCAATGCATTATTTGTGGTGGATATTTTCTTTTGAGGTGCCATTTTACTTTATATTTTAATGACTTTTAAAAAAAATAAACTCTAAGAATTTTCTCGTTATTACAAAATGACATGCTTGAAAAAATATTACGTTATAGGCATATTTGATTATAAATTGACACTAAATATTTAAACAATTTAATTTTTGGGAAGTAAAGAATGTAAATAGAGTATTTTAAATAAATAAGTGTACTTTACAGCTTTTCTCCCCTTACATATATTCATAAAAACATGGTTTATAACAAACTACAAAAAGAATTTTTCATAAACTACATCTCTTCAAAGAAAAAAAATATGTGAGCAAAAGAAGGAGGGTTATTTCCTGTCTTAATATATTCAGGACTATCATTTCAATGTCATACACATTTGCACATCAGTCACACTACCATTATACTAGTTTATCCTTAACTTTTCTTAAAGTGAATTTAGTGCTTTTGAAAGGTGCTGGTTTGACAAATGCATAGGAATCTGAAGCTCTCTATCTCCATAGAACCAGTGAGGCACAGCCTGTATATGCCACACCTATTCTGGGGGTCTCTCACACGCCATGCTCATTTAAGGGGTTGATCCTGCAAAGTGTTTGTAGTCAGTGGGCGTTGAGGTCACTCAACATACCACAAGCGTGCCAAGCACTGCTCAGGACTGAGCCCTACAAACCTGGCCCATCAGTTCCTACAGAAGTCAGTGGCAGGCTTTCCACTGACTTCAATGAGAGTTGGATTTGGGGCCCAATCCTACGGAGAATATCAACATGGACATAAATGAGTACCAATTGTTTTGTGCTGTGGATATCTGGCCACTAGAAACTGAATTCAATCCAATTCATTTTACACTGGCTAACAATCATCACATATTAACTGTCGGTCACTAGCAACCTAAGTTGAATTGCTGGTGACTTCCATACCCTGAGTCTCCACTATGTCAAGATAAAACAAAGCCCGCTCTTAGCATGCTCTTTTTTCCACAGATATAATTTAGACAAAAACTATTATGAAAAAATGATTTGAATGGAAAATTAATTCAATGATCTAGTCCCTGCTAGATCACTTATTTTTTTGTCTCAAATGTTGTATTCCTCCAATGGAGGTTTACAGGGGTTCCAAAGTGACAAGTATCAGAGTCCAATCCTTCACCTGCACCAAACTAATTTGAATAATAAAACACCGATTATGAAATTCTTCATATATGATAAAGTGTTACACAATCATTTAAAAAATGTTTCAATCGTTTGTTTGGAATTGCTTGGTTTGGCTTTCTTTGATGTTGACTGTGGTGTCATTAGTCCAGGCCTAAAATAAAAAAAGAACACATTAGGAACAAACAAACAAACCCACCAAAAACAAACAAATATTAAACCACCTAAAGTAACTTTTACAACACTGGACAGTTTGCTAGCTTGACTTTCAAATACAAGTACATATACACTTGAGGAGATCTATCATACCTTTTTGTTCCTGTTGTGGGATTCATATATTGATGTCCTCTGCCCATGCTTCCTAAAGAACGATTGTGAACATCCAAAATGAATTATTTAAACACACAATGAGCACAGCAGGGAGCTGCATGACTAGCAGAACTTTTAGGAGAAAAGTTCTAGATGAAGAATTTCCTTCCTATTATTTTCTGAAGCAGTTGGATTGAATCTCTTACCAAGCAGATAACATTTGATCATTTCCTTAGTACTGTCAATTATATTCAAAATAAGTAAAAACAAAAAAGCCCTTTAGCCCAATAACAAATTAAGGAATAAATTTGAATGTGATCACAGATTTCTGTAATAGAAATGTAATGCTGTTGATTTCCAAGATGGCCTACTGAAATTCATGTTTGTTTTACACTGTTTGTCTTTCTGGGAATAAAACTATTAAAAAATCTTCACTAATATGCAGCATTTCTTCTATACCACAACTTGTCTGCATAGCTAGGAAGATCTACACCAGTATTTTAGGAAATCATCTTTGTAAAAACAATCACATATAGTATAATGCTGCTATTGTAGCTTTATAAATATGCTTGGAAACTCTCATGTTGGATCAGAAAAGAAGCACTTTGAACAGTTTCTTAAATACTAGTCGTAGGTCTCTAATCTTGTCCTATTTATCGAGCCAATTCCAAAGTTAACTCTCCATAATCAAAAAGACAAGTACTAAAGCAAGCCAATTAGTGGCAAACTAATACACCAAACTGGTTCATGTCATACAACGGAATTTGATATTTTTCAAATGGAAATAGCCAACCCCTTTAGACAGGTGTTCTTAAAATTCAGTAGCTGTACCAGACTCAGAACCCTAAAATGTACAACCCATTCCTTAAAAACCCTATTGTATATTGGATGGGGCAATTTAAAAAGGTGACATTCTTAACTTAAATACTCACCAACTGACTTTGAATTTTCCGTAATTTGACTCTTAACTGGACAAACTATTTGCTCTGTCAACTCCTGGATAATGCCTTTATTTAAGCAAACATCCACATGCCTGTTGAACAATGAAAGGTCAGTTGTTTTTTGTTCCACGTTACAAATTGGACAAACCAGAACATTGTCTCTGATGGCTCCAGAGGAGTAGGAAGGCTGAGTTTCTTTTGTACATTCAGACTTTTCAAAGCGTTCTGCATTTTCCAATGAAATGATTTTGGAAGAAAAATTCTGTTCTAAGTATATGTTGCTAGCAGTTTCATTAAGCAGACTATGCTCTCTTTCCTTGCTAGTATTAGCTACTACTTTAGGGAATGCTTCTGTGCTACTGCTAGTAGAGTTGTCAGCTACTTGTCTTGACTGTACTGTATCCACTGATTTGTTCATTTTATTTTTTTGACACATTTCAAATGTTTTCTTTTTACTGTCCGGAGAAAAATGATGTGCATTCTCCCATGAATTCTCACTTGTTGATATTTCTGCATTATCTTTTACCAATGTCCCATTGAGGCACTTGTCAATATGTCTGTTAAGTGCCTCTAAATCGCTGTCTCTTTGCTCCTCAAAGCAAACAGGGCAAGTGAGGCTATGACAGTCATTCAAATTCGCTGAACCTATGGCGTCATTTGTTTCGTCCACAGGATTTACTGATGACTTTATATCATGTGAGTTCTGCTTGTTTGCAGGTTTGTTTATAAGAAGCTCCCGGTTGCTTTGTTGCCTTGCAGCTCGCTTTTTATCAAAAAAACTCTCTCTGTGAGATGTTTCTGAAGCTTTTGTAAAATGTTCATGGCTGGATTTCCCTGGCTGAAGCAGAGAAGCATTTGCTTGCTTTCCTGGCTTTAAGAAATTGATAATGCTCCTCTGTTGGTATTTCTTTTCTTCTTCATTTAGAAACCCTGATACTCGTATACCTGAATATGACAAACGAGACAGATAAAAATGTAATTGTAACTGATAAATAAAACTAAAACTTAATGAACACTAATGGGTATTAATAAGATACAAAGCCACTCAATATAAATAGGTATCTTATAACAGAAACTGTATTATGAATGTGTGTTAGCAGCTGATCACAAAGCAATTACAATTTTACTACCAGTCCTGAAGATTTGCCAGCTACTTCAATTTTACTGGGAATTTCAGTGCCCTTAAAACACCACATAGCAACATCATGTGATGCCATAAACGTCACGTAGTCATGTGGAAAGTTAAATTCTAAAGTTGTTCATTTCTGGATGCCAGTAATTAATAATCATGTTTATTGCAGCAGAACGAGGCCCTATTGCGCTAGGGACTGTAACAAACAGTAGCAGACAGTCCCCACCTCCAAGAGCTTACAATCTAGATAGACAAGACAGACACAGTGAAGAGGCTTAACACAGAAGCAGAGTGATCAATGTGATGACAGAAGACGTCATGTTAGTTCCACAGCTTTTGGTGGGGTTGGGGGGAATGGATTTAGTTAGGAGGGGGATCAGCTAAATGGGAAGGGAAGGAGGTTAAGGGGGCCAGGGGAGAACTGAGTAAGAGGGGTAGGTGTGGAGTGAAGCTGAGGTGAAGAGACCGCGACTGAGAGGATGTGCTGGAGCAAAGAGCAGACCAATCAGCAAAGGGCAGAGCAAGTCCAGTCAAAACTGCAGAAAGGTCTCTGAATGTTCAGAGGTCCCTGCTTCGGCTGCTTCTGCTCCTAGAGGCTGAAGTCTCTTGCTGGCTCCTCTCTACAATTCTTCCCAAAGACCACGTGGTGTGGGAGGAGAGAACGGGTGGCAGCGCATGGATCCCAGTTGTCTCAGAATGAGTGTGGAGTGTCCCCTTCAAAAATTTGGGTCTAGCTGGGGAGCAGCATGGCCCCAGTTGGGCCCTATTTTACCCTGATTTGTCTGCTTCTGTTCCTACTGGCTGGAGTGTCTGGCATGAAATTTTCCATTAAAATATTTATGCTTTGAACTTTTTCTTAAAACTGGGATATTACTTTTTTTAAAAGGAATAGTGAACTATTTACACTTAGAATAAAAAAAACCACTATTCATTTCAGCAAGAAATCTTAACTTCAGACAAAATATAGCACCACCAAGTTATAACACTATCATTTAGGTCATTCCTCTGTCAAAAATGATAGAGCCATATACTCAACTCTTCCCTGCTGCCGTGCAAAGGAGACTTAAAGCTGCTTTAAGGAGGCAAAGCTGAGGATTCCCATGTCACAGGATGGCACCCCAACATTGGCATAAGGGTGTTCCAGGGCAGGCAGGGGTTGTGGAGGAGGCAGCAATCTCAGCTGGTGGAGCAACTCCCTAGGAGCCACGATCCACCAGGACAAGTTAGAGCAACACTGAAACTGCTCTAATTTGCACCAGGGGCTTTGTCCCCAGCAGGTCTCAAGATTATTGGGGGGAGGGTAAATCCAACTATGCTACCCGTTCCCAGGAGTGCAGCATGCCTGATCTGAGGGACTTGGGGATCTTGCCCTAAAAAGGAAAACAAAAAAGTTATAAATATTTTACCCATAAGTCTTAGCCGCAAAGGGTGAGGGGTAACACTGTCAATTTCTGTCCTTAGCATATCTTTAGCAACAGCAAATATTTCTTCTTCAGTAGAAACAGCAGCGAGCACTGTGGAAGCTCTTGTTTTTACTTCAAAATTCACATTCTTCAGTTTCAGGGTAACGGTTTTACCCTAGAAAACAAATAAAACACTTAACATACATGGTATGGAAGAATTTTTACAGTGATTTATTCTGTAAATAGGCCATTTTTTCACTTAGCTGAACTCTACTTCAGTGTCTAAACAATTACTTTAAAGCAGGGGGCTAGATTCACTGCTGCACCCAACTTATGCTGGACACAGCATAAATGGTGGGCTATAATGGAGCCTGTTATCATAAGATTTTCTGCCTGGCTATAGCCTGCTGCCAGAGCGGAGTAGCTGGGGGCTGCTCTAACCTGCACCAGCTGGCTATCTGTATCTGTCAGATGCATATTGCTAATGTACTCTGGCCACTTCCCCAGTCTCTACCCACCTCCCATGCATCTCCTGGACTGGGAGTTGCGGGGCAGCTGCCAGCTATGTCAAGTCTACATCTACCAGGAACTCTTGTGTGCTTTGGGAATGCCCAGTTAAGGATCTCCAACGTCTTTGCTCCCTTTATATCACTTGAGTGGTGCAAAGGGAGCAGAACAGGGCAGAAAATCTGCCCTAATATTTGTACAGGCAAGTGTGCACATGCAATTCAAAAAGTGCACCGTAAATCCCAATCACCTGAAAATGTGTTTGTAAAGTGATAAGCTAAAAGTCGTTACCATATCTCTCCTCCAACTCAAAGAGTTTGGGTAACTCTTTCAAAAGCACTTAAAGACTTAGGAGCACTGCAAACAATGGGATATAGGCCAAGTCACTTCAGAGCTTTAGACAAGTTTACCCTTTGTTATTTGTCAATACAGAGGCTTTTTCTCCATGCTGTCATCCCATATCCTTGTGTAACAACCACCTTCCGTGGCTGAAGAGGACTGATTGGTACCTTTAGGAATCTTTGAATGCTACTCTTTGCTTTACCAATAAAGATCTCTGTTGAATAATGTGCGGGTTCCTCCCAAAAAATAAGTAAAAATTCAGTGTATACAGTATATTGTGCTCAGTAATGCTATAGGATCTGTATATTTACTAATAATAAGACAAGGAGGAATACATCGCTTTACAGTTTACATGCTTGGCCACAGTAAGGCTCAAAGCAATCCATTTTTTATGCAGCTTGACTACTCCTTCTGTTAATGAACATAGCTTTTAGAACAACACGTACGATATGCTAAATAACTTGGTAGATTGGTTTCATTTCTTAAAGGATCTCACAAGATAGCCCCCTGAAGCTAAATGCAATTTCGGTCTAAATTATTCTAATCATCAAGGAACAAAGTAACAGAATCCCTTGAAGCCAGAAGGTAGAGCATGATAATGCAGAAAGCATTACTGCTAACAGAGGGCACTGCGGACCTGGGACCTGACAGTATAAAGAGGTTGATTTTTTTTAACTAAGAAAAGAATGATTTAAATACCTTAAGTCCTTCTTTCTGCAGATCCTGAGCAAGATCTCTGCAAAGTTCTTGACACAAGCTGTATTGTTCTTCTGCTGTGTTAATTTCACTGAATGTCCTAAATGAACATAAAGATTAGTCATTTTTTCCCCAATATGCATTTTGGAATGATGCATCCTTAAGATTTAATATTTTTCATTAACAGTTTAACAAGAAGAAAGTTTTGTGGGTTTGAGGGTGTTTTTTTTTTGAAGTCAGGATGTATATTTATATTAAACAGAAACATATATGCCAGGGATTGGCAACCTTTGGCCCGCGGCCCGCCAGGGTAAGCACCCTGGCGGGCCGGGACGGTTTGTTTATCTGCTGCGTCCGCAGGTTTGGCCGATCGTGGCTCCCACTGGCTGAGGTTCGCCGTCCCAGGCCAATGGGGGCTGTGGGAAGCGGCGCAGGCCGAGGGATGTGCTGGCCATGGCTTCCTGCAGCCCCCATTGGCCTGGAGCGGCGAACCGCGGCCAGTGGGAGCCACGATCGACTGAACCTGTGGACACGGCAGGCAAACAAACTGTCCCGGCCCGCGTGCCGCATGCCAAAGGTTGCCGATCCCTGATATATGCACATTCAATAACTGCACAAAAGAGGTTTGCAAATCCCACCAAACAAAGGAATGGGGTGTTGTAGTCACACTTCTCAGGCAGTGTTTGAAAACATATGAGATTTAGGTTGATAAATGCTTAAATATTTACAAGAGAGAATGCTAATACCAACTGAATTCATAGAGCCAGCCAAAACATTTGTATATAAGCTTCTCTGCATAGTGTTGTGTAACATTGGAAGGAAGAGAGGATTAGGAAATTAATCCAAGAGCCAAGTATCAGATGTAAATACTGTAACACGGGTGCTAAGAAACAGATGTTACGGTAATTATGGCTAGAACCAGAGAAGGAAAAACTAGCTTTCTGCCAAAAATTTAATTAATTCTGTCTTTGCTACACCTTTCCAGGGAAAGGGAAACCTTACCTTACCTCAGTGATAATGTGAAAGGAAGGCTGGTCTTGTGATTACAGAGGGAATTGGTCGTGACACTCATGGTTGTCTAACGCTTTCAGTTGTAAAAGATTCTTTCCATTGAGAAGCTCTTACACCTCCACTGTTTGCAATAGGCTTTTGCTATTTGGCAGTGAGAAAGCCCTTGTGCTAGAGATGTGCCTCTTTCTTGTCCAATTTGTGTTCATGTTTGGCTGATATATAAATTATTAAAATTGCCATTTCCCTGTTGTAACTTACATTCCTCAGAAAAATTATGGCATACTGCCAAAATAATAACTGAACATGAACATTCTAAAGTTGGGCCTACAATGCTGCTAAAGCAGCAGCAGCACCACGCACTGCACTGGGAACAAGTTGCTGCTAGAGCTGTAGCAATGTGAGGGGGATGGGCAGGGAGAATGCTGGGCCCCGCCCCACTCTCTTCTCTAACCCAATCAAGCACATGCTCCCAGTAGCCCATCCCTCCCCCAACTTTGGGAGCACCAGGGAGCAGGAGCTAAACTCCTATCTCTCAGAGAGAAAGAGGGGGCCATGTGAGTTGAACTACCTTGCCTATCCCACCGTGCCCCAGACAGCACATGGCCACATTAGCCCATTCCTCACTCTTTCCACACAGAAAGGAGTCCCCCCACACCTCCTGAGTCTGGGCCAGGCTCTCCACAACTACACAGATCCAGCATGTGGCTGCCAGTAGCCCATCCTCCCTGTGGGATAACCATCTTCTCCTGCTGATAGCAAACATGGTTAATCCTGTACCTCAAACCGTGTAGAAGTTTCAGTATTCAAACACGGCTGTTGATGCACAACAGGGTGTTTGTAACAGTTGTACAAAATAGATTTTGTTAGTTATTTTCCTTTAAAAAAACAAACCCCAGGAAAACACCCACAAAAAAACTCCAACCTATGTTTAAAGAACTTTACATTGTAAAATTAAACACATGAGAGTTAGGAAATGCCACATTTATAGTAGCTGGTGCAACCTTAAGCTTTCCACCTTGTGTGTATGTATTGTGATACAACCTTTAATTACATGATCGCAAATTATTTTTTCTGCAGGACCCGCCTCATTCAGTGCGCAGGTTGGACGCACAAGGGGTGAAAGGTTTCTAGGGCAGGCAAGGGAATTGATGGAGAAAAGTAGACAGAAAATCTTGGTGTGGATAAGAGGGGAAGAGGAGGGAACGGAAGAAGGAAAAGATGAGGTCATGTCAGATTTTGTCAGTTTTCTCTTTGAAAAAATCAGTGAGATCCTGAGCAGAAGGTGAATTGGGGGCAGGAAAAGGGAAGGTTTGAAGAAAGGTGTCAAAAGTTGTGAACACATGGCTGAGATTTCAGATATGGGATTATATCAGGGTGGAAAAGTCAAATTGATTTGCTTGGAGACTAGCAGAATTTAAGGAGAAGAGAAGAGAACAAGTCACTGGTCTGGGACTCAGGAGATACCTGGGGAAGCTGCACCATTTACAGTCACGGGCGGTGTCTAACAGCATATCTACCCTGGTGCACAATAGTCTAGTGAAGCCCAGGCCTAAGACACTTAGAATTTTTGTCACTATACACAAATACTTTGTGAACTGCTGTTGGAGTTCACCAAACCTATAACGTACATCTGGAGAAGTTATATCAGCATCAAGAGAAAAACAAGTTGCAGCTGATGGTATACATTTTATGGGGCAAAAGATAAACATTCCTTTACAGTATAATCAGAACAGTTCAGCAGAAAAGTAAATAATTTAGATGATCCACTGGTGCACAAGACCAATCCATATATATCTCCATATCTATAAATACACAGAGCTGCTTACACTGATGTTTACATAACTCTCTCCCCATTACTTCTTAGGTAATGTCAGAAGCCCCACACTCTCCCTAGATGACGGCCTAAGAAAAGAAACCTGATGCTTTCTTCTCATTTAAAGCAATCGGGTGGAAAACTGGTAGGAGAAAACTTATGCAGGACCCTGAAGGCAAGGACAGGAAGCTTGACTCTTATGTAGTGAAGTTACTAAACATAAAACTAGCTGTCCTAATATACATAAAATATCAACTAACACTTATAGGATTGTACTATCTGATGTCTTAGCCACTAGTGGTTAGTCTATACCCTATAGGTATAGGTATTTTCTAGGCAAGGTCTTGGTATAAGTTAAGTAATAAGCTGTGACGTTATTGACATGAACGGGGACCATATAGATCATCGTTGCAACCAAGGTCCTGTAGTGGCACCAAATCTTGTATAAAAGGAGTCGTCAAATAAGGTGTCTAAGACAAGGTTATGGTTTGCTGGTTATGATTATGCTATCTGTATGCATGTATCATTTTTGTATTTAAAGTTATAAGTATTGGCTCTATACTGTCTGTATTTCAAACTTGTGCTATGCTTCTGGGTGACACCCCAGACAATTTGGTGTCAGCACTGCCTAGCCTGCTTGATGGCCCATTAAGGATCATCAGCTATACAACTGACCCATTGAAAGAAGGCAGATACACCTTGCGACTCAGCAAGGTATGCAGGAACATGCCTATGGACAGAACTCTAAGGTTTTTTTCTTGCCATGTGCCCGAATGCTTGTCTTTGGAACAAAGAAAGAAAGGCCACATGACAAGAGACTATAAAAGACTGCTGCATTTCCTCCATCTTGTCTTCAATCCTGCTTCTTACCTCTGGAGGGACTTTGCTACAAACAGAAGCTTTGAACAAAGGACTGAATGTCCCATCCCAGCTGTGGATGTACTCCAGAGACTTGATTTAAACCTGCAGTTTATTTCATCACGGCTACAAGCCTGAACCAAGAACTTTGCCATTACTGTATGTATTTGATTCCATTTAACCAATTCTAGCTCTCATCTATATTTTTTCCTTTTATGAATAAACCTTTAGATTCTAAAGGATTGGCAACAGCGTGATTTGTGGGTAAGATCTAACTTGTATATTGATCTGGGTCTGGGGCTTGGTCCTTTGGGATCGAGGGAACCTTTTTCTTTTACTGGGGTGTTGGTTTTCATAACCATTTGTCCCCATAACGAGTGGCACTGGTGGTGACACTGGGAAACGGGAGCGTCTAAGGGAATTGCTTGTGTGACTTGTGGTTAGCCAGTGAGGTAAAACCGAAGTCCTCTCTGTTTGGATGGTTTGGTTTGCCTTGGTGTGCATAGAAACCCCAGCCTTGGGCTGTAACTGCCCTGCTTTAAGCAATTTGTCCTGGATTGGCACTCTCAGTTGGGTCCCACCAGAACCAGCATCGTTACATGATCCTACAAGGCCTAATAGCTTAGCTAAACAAGACATAAGGTCCAAAAGCCTTAGCATAAGCAGCTAACCAGGAGTAACCCTAGATCATAAGATATCACAAGAAAGAATGCTGTAATGACTGAACTGCTGACAGGTAACCACAAGATGCTAGTTTATACCAGCTTGGGATATTTTAAATTAGGAACATCAGCAGATGTCTGACCACAGGAGTGCCATGGTAACTAACTGACATATATGCTAATAAGCTTGAGGTAAACAGACTAGTAACATATGGAAGAAGGGCACCCCCCAACATTAGTAGGGTGAGGAAATACAAATAAGAAAAAGGGGAGAAATCCCTACTGAATATGCATTAGGCATAGTGTAGTCAATGTAACACATTATAAAATTGTATCTCAGTCGGTGTGCCTTGGAAGATGTAACTTTTGGGAGATGCCAGGATGATGAGTACTGGTAATGATGGTGATGGTGAGAATGACAACTAACATTTTGGGTCGTTTTGTAAGGGACGTTGTGAGTATGTGGTTGCTCAGACGCACATTCTGTATTATCTTTATCTACCTTGCTGGGTTGGAGTGTTTGTGACTTTACAAAATTGTGTTAATAAAACTATTTCAAATTCAAAAGGCTTTTCCTAAGTGTGCTTGTTGCAACTGTGCACATTGGGGTTTTCAACTGAACAGTAATTCTAATACTACAGGGCCTGATCTTGGGACAAGAACCTACCAAGTCTCAGAATGTTAATGGGGAATCAGTAAGTAATCAATATAAATAATACACAATCAGTAGATCAGGCAACAAGTCAAATAAATGTGATGACTCAACTACATTATTTTACATAGATTGGTTTTATTAAGTTAGTGATTAATGGCATTGTTTTTTAGATACTAACATTACCATACATACCTTTCAGTGCTCATACTTTTTCTTTCTCCGTACCTTTAAAAAAGAAAAATGTTTTTATGAACTTCAGTCATTTTCACAGAGAATTTTTATTTTTTTTAATAACCCCTTCATAGTTAACTGAGAAGATTTCAGTATATTTTCCATGGGATTTGAATGTTAACATTTCTGAGAACCTTGCGTAAATCAACATTGCAAGGAAATGGAAAACTGGGAGTTTTTCTTCCTCTTAAAATTGTGTATATTACAGATGAAGTAAAACTGTAGATCAGTAATGGCTGTTAATACAATTAACCATTTGCACTATGAGTCAGCCATACCCATTAATGACCAAAAGGGCTTTAAGACTTTAAAAACAAATTAATATATTACATACAATTCTTCCATTTTCTTGGCTCACTATCTCTCGCAAAGTGCTTCTACTAAAATCATGATTATACCAGTCTTATTTTTATTTTTTAAAAAGAGGAAAATCCTCTTTCCAGTTGAATCAGACTTTCATCCTTTTAAAAAGTGACCTGTAAAGGATTTTTTTTCTAAATGGGGCTTGTGTGCCTTTTGTCACTTTTTATGAGATATAGTATAAACCAATGTGTCTTCAGGCTTTTTTTTTTTAATTATTTTTGACTTGTTTTTGCCTGGATCAAGAATATCTAGTTTGTTCTCCAAAAAAAAAAAAAAAATTAGGGACAATCATCTGGGAGGTCTCAGGGATATTTACCGTATACTCAAACATCTTTTGAAGGAGCAAGGGTTGAAACTTTAACAAAGGCTTGCTTTCTCCAAAATGTTCATCACTGAAGTTAAAATAGGTATTAACAAGATTAAAGAAAAAACAAAGCTTTAAAACAGTCTGACAAAAAATCTCTTGCCTTTCTGATGACTTAATGTTTTTGTTCTTGGTTCTTATAAATATCCCTATTGCTTTAAGTTTTCACAGTCATTATGAAGTACTCAAGACCAAACAGGACTTTGATTTCTAATGTAAATAAAACCAAGCAGATTATTTTTGTAATTAAAAACAAAAACTTTCAGGCTTTCTTTATCCATCATACAGAAAAACTGGACAAGCCATGTTATCCTTCACAAGTCACCTTTAAAGATATAAATTTACTATGTACTTCAAAAAAAAAAATACAAAGATTTGTGGTGGTATATATTGATCTAAGCTTTTGTGGTGTGAAGACTTTTTTATTTTTAGTTTTTTTAAATAAATGATAGCTTACATCTATACTGTGCTTTTCAAATCTAAAGGGTCCCCAAACTGTTTTTCAAAATGTGTGCTGTTAAACAGCTGTTTTTCTTTTGACTACTTATGAGATTATTTTGCAGTCTTAAAGGAAGGATTTCTCATTCTGCTAATACCAGAGAAGCAATGGTAAGAACAAGAGGTAATATTTTCAAAAGTGCTTAAGAGCCTTTGGAGCCTAAGTCCCAGTGACTTTCAGTGAGATTTAGCCTAAGTGCCAAAGCACTTCTGAAAATGATCTTAGGCTCCAAATTCTACACTGCAAAAAAACAAAAACAAAAAACTAACTCTCCCCCCCGCCCCCAGCAATGAGTCTTAGAGCCCAGGTCAACTGACTCAGGCTAGTGGGACTTGCACTACAAGCCAAAAATAGCAATGCAGATGTTCCTGCTTGGTCTGGAGCCTGGATTTTGAAACTCAGCAAGAGAGGACGGTTTCAGAGTCTGGGCTCCAGCCCAAGAGGGAATTTCTACACTGCTATTTTTAACCTTGTAGCGTGAGCCCCATGAGCCTGAGACTCGCTGTCACAGGCTTACCCCGCTTCCACTCCCCCCCCCCCCACCCCACACTTTCAGTGTAGACATACCCTCAGGTGCTTTTGAAAATGTTACCCAAAAGCAACAGCATGACAGAATTAAATAGAAAGGGTTTCAGAATCTTTAACTAGGGCTCTTGCTTACTAAACATGAACAGCATGGCAAAATGTTCAGTTGTGGTTTTAGAGTGATGGGAGGATGTGTATTTGCATTCAAGACAGGTGTGTGGGAGGGTGATAGTTTTTGAGCAGATATTGGCCCCTCTTTTTCTCCATTAGGAGCCTATAAGGGCAGCATTTAGATACCACAATGACAGGAGCTTCAAAAATACCATGGATTAGATTAGATATGAAGAATGAAACACGAACGTTGGGTTCTACCCCAACAAATTCAGAGTCAATCATACTATCAATTTTAAAAAATTATATCTAAACACGGTAGGAGACATAGAAACTAGGGACAGATCCTCAACTGATGTAGTCAATTGAAGTCAATGGAGCTGTGATAATTTACACCAGCTGAAGATTTGACACTATGTATTTGTTTTAAGATCATATAGGAATAATTACAAATAGCGAAGGTGTATTAACTACATGGAAGAAATACTTGTTAACTTCTATGATAAGGCAAAATAAGTATAATAAAATAAACCCTGTTTAGGTTAGTTATACGTATGACATATCTCGTAATCTATTTTAGTATTGATAAGGTTATTCTAAACCAGTGGCTCAGGGCCCCCCGGGGGGGGGGGGGGGAGGGGGCTGTGAGCAGGTTTCAGGGGGTCCGCCAAGCAGGGCCAGCATTAGACTTGCTGGGGCTCAGGTCAGAAAGCTGAAGCCCCACTGCATGGGGCTGAAGCCCGAGGCCTTGAGCCCCACCAGCGGGGGATGAAGCTAAAGTCTGAGCAGCTTAGCTTCACAGGGGCCCCTGTGGCGTAAGGCCCCAGGCAATTGGCCTGCTTCCTACTCCCAAATGCCGGCCCTGGCTTTTATATGCAGAAAATCAGTTGTTGTGCCACAGGTGGGCCGTGGAGTTTTTATAGCACGTTGTGGGAGGCCTCAGAAAGAAAAAGGTTGAGAACCCCCGTTCTAAACAACACGTGCTCGCCATACAGCTGTCTAAAACTGGGTGCTATTCATTTCTTGGTGTGCATGTATGGCCAGAGCTTTGTTTGGCAGACCATTTAGATTCATAAACCAGACAGGGATTTTGGTTCTATAAGCTCTCTACCTATTCTGTGTACTCCAAAGGGTCATACATTAACAAATCCTTCACTTTTTAAAAAGTGGTTGCTTTGTAAATTAACATTTGGTACAGCAATAAAGCAGGTGTTATTTGTAAGATATTACTAACAGTCACAATTTTTATATATGATACTATCTAAACTTACCTGACAGATATTTTTAATGTCAAACCCAGCAAATCTATCTTATAACATTCATAATGTATAAGATGTGTAACACACTTGGGGAAATATTTAACAAAACGTAAAGTTCACACAGTAAAACATATACCAAGACATACTTTTCCAAATCCGTTGAACCCAAACCAAGTGAGACATCCAAGAAATTATGCCAAGATGTTTCTGAAAAAAGAAGAGAAAGCAGTGCCCTCTGCTGGTAAAGTTCAGTGCAGGTCAGAATTCCAAGAGCTTTTAACATTTTCTCTGTTACTTTTCCTATACCAGGCACCTGAAGAACAAGAATTAATGTGTCTCAATGAAGTTGGAATTTTTGAAATCTTTGGATAAATGCTTAATGTTTAACATTTAGTACAATTCAACTCAAACACAATTTTAGAACTAGGTTGGCACTGAAGAAATGAAATTATCTTTAAGTAAATTATCTGTTTTAGAACACTAGTATTCACATAAGGAGGACATGAGTGTATAGTAAATTTGATAATATTCTCACCTTTCTAATGGGCAAATCTTTGATGAAGTCCATTACAGATTGCCTATCAGGGGAGATTCTGTACTGTCCATTAGGTTTATTCTGATCACTGCACATTTTTGCTAACATCATATTTGGAGCAATTCCTTAGAAACAAACAAAACAAAACAAAACAAAGGAAGAAACATAACAGACATTTTAACCATAAGACTCAATCTTCCATTTCAATGTTCCTAGATTTAAAAGTGTAAAATTAATCATCCTATGCGTGGCAATGACCAAAGAAGAACAGAAAGGAGAAGACTGATGTAAAACAGAGATTCTCACCCATTTTGGTCATTACAGTCGTCTGGCACTTTTTGAAAGAACAGGGACATGCAGGGCCGGTGCAACCCATTAGGTGACCTAGGCGGTCGCCTAGGGCGCTAACATTTGGGGGGCGGCGACCGCGGTGGCCGGATCTTCGGCCGCCCCGGTCGTCGTCGGTATTTTGGGGGCGGTATTTCGGGGGCAGGACCTTCCGCTGCCTGGGCGGCAAAAAAGCTGGTGGCGCTCCTGGGGACATGAGAACTGCTATGTTTCATTTCAGCTATGCAATAGTGGCTAAAGCACTCATTGTGTATAGTTTGTCTATCAGGTTAGGTGTATAAAATACTTTGAGATATGCAGGATGAAAGGGATTATATATAAATGCAACATATATAATTAAGTGATGAGGGTTACGTTTCTTTAAACGCAAAGTTTTCTGCAACTTGGTACATGATTACACATTAATATGACAGTAATTTACAGTAGAAGAGAAAGCTTGGTGTGGAAGAGAAGTTATGTTTGGTCTAAATATGAATGAGGTATCTCAATCAATTATAGTTCAGACATATGGCAAATAGTTATGACACATTTAACAACCTAAACATCGTAGCAGAGCTTCACCAAGGATGAGGAAAGACAGTCCAGTGGTTAGGGTACTAGTCTAGAACTTGGGAGAGCTGGGCTCAAGTCCCTGCTCCACCACCGACCTCCTATGGTACCCTGGGCAAGTCATTTAGCTTCTGTGTGCCTTAGTTCTCCCATCTGTAAAATAGGGATAATAATGCTCCCCTACCTCACAGGGATGTTGTGAAAATAATTACATTAAAAACAGTGAGGTTTTCAAATACTATGGTAATGGGTATCATGTAAATATCTAGGATAGATGGAATATCTATCTGTTCTTGAGAATTAAGGGCGATTTATCCTTTTTATTGATTTGCGTGTGTCTTTTTTACTCTTTTTAGTAAATAGAGTGCCATAGATCCAGCTGGGCACTCCCTTCCAGCCATCCACTGGACTGGTGTGAGGGGAACCCAAGCCTCTGGCTCCCTGGATGTTTTAAGCTTCCAGAGTCTCAGCAGGCTGCAGCCCTGTTTCTTCCCTTGGTCTCTCTGGCACATTATCTCAGTCATAGAGCTTCTCAGCCCACTTGCACCTTAGATCCCAGGGCCAGCACTGATCCCCAAGGTACCCCAGTTACTTAACATACTCATCCCCAAAACTACACCCCCAAAGGTGTGAAGCTTCTGGTTACAGTTTAGAGCTCTCTGGAGCTCACAGTAGTTATAAAGCATATGACATATGCTCACACACACTGCATGGAATCTATTATCTTAATGCTCTTTTACTTAGTCATGTACAGAAGAGCATAGATCCTACAGAACAACAAACATTTAACCACAACACCACTTCCCAGCTCACAATTCCCTTGTGAGCCCTTAGGGACCATCTGTGTCCAGAAAAGCAGGCAGGCAGGCCAGGCCTCATGCAGGCTGTTACATGCTGGGTGATTTCTGTCATAGAGTCCCTTCCCCAGCTTGTGATATCTTACTTTCACCTGCCCCACACTTCCTTTTCCTTGCTATTTAACTCCCCCATCTCCAACTTCCTTTGTTCTGTCTTTTGAGTAACTTTCCATTGCTCCTACCTCCCCCACCCCCACTGTCCAGAGAGATAAGATGATAATGGTTTTCTAACGATGCAGCTACTTTTTAGCATAACTTTGGAGTGGTTAAAGTACCATTGTTAAACTTTAGAATTCCCTATTGTCCCTGCTATAGGACCTATCAGTAATGGTGGATCCACATACACAAAGACACTCACGATACAGCAGTTTTTCATAATACAACTTCATAATATCAACTAGAAATCATAAATTATACGGACAGAGCCCCAGATCATCACACAAAATAACTGGGTTTTTACAGATGAACCCTGTTGGTACTAAGCCCTGGTCTACACTGGGGGGGAACTTGACCTAAGATATGCAACTTCAGCTACTTAGGTCGACTTACTTGGCTGTGAGGACGGCGGTGAGTCGACCGCTGCCGCTCCCCCCGTTGACTCCGCTTCCGCCTCTCGCAGCGGTGGAGTTCCGGAGTCGACGGGGAGGGCGTTCGGGGATCGATTTATCCGCGTCTAGATGAGACGCGATAAATTGATCCCTGATAGATCGGCAGGTAGTGAAGACCTGCCCTTAGGGTGTAAAGAGGTGAATAGCAGGTGACAAATAGATTGATTCTTCTCTATAGCCTCGATGATTTAAAGACTGACTGCTGTTTATAGTGATTATAATTTATTCCTGGTGATGCTAGGAACCATTCTGTATATCACTGCTTACTAATAGTCCAATTAGCCTTCTAGATTGTCAGATTATTAAACAGTAATCACTTTTCATTTTCGTTCATCAAATCCCCAGCATTCTTAAGAGGTCCACCCCCCCTTTTCTAAACAGTGAGTCATCCAGAAGAGGATGAAATTTTACAGAAATGAAACTAAAAATGTTGTTGACAGTCAAGCAGTACTGCTTCTGAGTTTTGCAGGGCCCTATATGAAGTAACATGTTGGGTGTCATCCAGCTTTGTTCCATCCTATTACTTTCTCCTCTACCCATGTTTTCACAGGACATTTCCCCTGCCTACTTCCTGCCTGCGCCCCCCCCCGCCCCCCCCCCCCGCCCCCCGTGCTCCAAGCTCCGCAGGCCCTGATAACTCCTTTACACAGATCAGCAAGTCATTGAGGGCTTGTCTACACTGGCAATTTACAGCACTGCAACTTTCTCGCTCAAGGGTGTGAAAAAATGCCCCCCTGAGCACAGCAAGTTTCAGTGCTGTAAAGCACCAGTGTAGACAGTGCACCAGCGCTGTAGACTAGCCCTAAGAGTCCTGAAGAGCAACTATCTGTACGAATGGACTGAATGCAGTTCGGGGATTTGATCTCTGACGCAGCCTAATAGGGGCGATTCAGACAGGCTATCATAGATCGAGTTCCAGCTGGAAGATCAGCTGGGCAAGTACGAGCTGCATAGATCTAAAACTGCCACTGCCTTGAAAAGTAAATACTAACCTGTCTGGTAAACAGTTTATTTTATTTTTAACATGTCAGTGTATTTAGTGCTCAAGAAAGTGATTAAAAACTAGCTTGAGCAAGGCACAGGATGGGCAAGTGTTGAACATGTTTCTCCACACAGCTCTGCTAATGTGCCTTTATCCTAACTAGTAACAACTATAGCATTCCAATGTTAAATCTATCTTTGATCAAAGGCTTACAAAATCAGTAGGGCAAATTAAGATTTAAATGCAGCTGTCCAGAGGTGTAAGACTAATGCCTGAGCCAACTGGGTCACTTTTCCACTTTAGCGGAGGAGTTAAGATTGAAAAGGAAACCAGGAAGAAAAAGGATGATCTGACTGCTATCAATAACCAAAAGTATACAATGCCAGCAATAGCAATTAATTAAAGAAGAAAGATTTCTTGTGGTTAAATAAAGCATAAGACTGGGTTCTATTCTTGACTCTGAGATTTCTTGTGTGATGTGGCCTTGAGCACGTCACAATCTTGGTGCTTCAGTTTACACATCTGTAAATGGGGTATACTTCCTTACATCAAAGAGGAGATGCAAGGCTAATTTTTTAATGCTTGTAATGCACTTTGCGATCACTGGGTGGAAGGCACTACATATATGCAAAATATTATTATTTATGTACATGTGTGTACCTGCACTGGCAGTCAATCCAGTTTTTTGTTCAATCCGAAAGCGAATTTCCTTCACAACTTCTTCAGCTGAAGTTCCAAAGACCACTGAATTTAGCAACAGTTCTTGATCTCTCTGTTCTTCAGTGTACAGGTGGGAATTAGCAACAGGCTGTTCCTCTGTTATAGAAGTATTATCTTCAAACAATATTGGTGAGGATGAGTGTGCATCTTCATTCAACTTTAGTTCATCAGGTGCAGTTACATCTTGTTTACCTACATTATAAACGGGTACACATATGTGTAACTCATCCTTCTTAATAAGCAACATATATTTTGTGAATTGATTCCCCTGCATAGCTCCTGAAAAAAGCTGATTTACCTATTTCACTTTTTTCTGTTTGCAAAGTTCAAGTAATTATGTAGCTGAAATAATTTCAATTACTGGTACATTTTTTTTAAAAGGAAAGGTCATAACCACCTCATTGTATTTGTTTATGCGATTTGAGCTTGGCCCAGGATTAGATTTGGCCAGGAAACTGAATTTCACTTTGGTGGGGGGAAAAATTGAAATTTTGGAAATGTTTTTGTCCCAAATTGAGATAAAAAGATAAAACATTATAATTTTTTTGAGGAAGTGAAATTCTGCAATATTTTCTTTCAGAAACACTAAAACATTCTCTCTGTGGGAATATTCTGGTGTTTCTGAAACAAGAGTGCCTAGAAGCTCTGGCTCTGCTGCAGCCTGCCAGGTGGCCCCCAAGCAGGATACTGAGAATCCCAAGTTGTCTGGTTCCTCTGCAGCTCACCTGGTAGGCTGCAGCAGAATTCAGGCTCCCAGCAGCCAGAGCTTCCCAGCCTCATGGGCAGCTCACCTGGTGAGCTACCAGGGAGCTCACATTCCTAGCGCCAGGCAGGTTGCAGGAAAGCCAGGGAGATTGTGAGCCCAGGTTCCCAAACTCCTTGCCATATGGGCTGCTGAGGAACCTGGAGTCTGGAAGCCTTGGTAACCTGAGCTACTGAGGGGTTGCCACTGAAAGATTTGTCAAAAGACACACATTCATGCAGAACATTTAGCTTTTGATGAATCTGCATTTTCTAATGGAAAAACATTCCATTGAAAATTTCTGACCACTTCTATCCAATATCTTCTAGGTATACCCAACCAGGTGAAGTCCAGCTGCAGTGCAGCTTGCAAACGTACCAAAGCAGGGAAGGTAACAAACTGAACAATATTATAGTACTTAGATAATATGGAAAATATTACCAAGGTTTGCACATATTTACAACAGCTAAGAGATTTGTTGAAAAGAAAACTAATGAGAAAAAAAATGGAAAGAACAAGTGGGAGTAGATGTGTTTGTGAGATCATGTGTAAATTGCACAACATCTTGGGGAACATTCAGGCCCACTGTGTCCTTGAGGGAGAGAGAGAAAAATACTTTTTATGCTGATTATGGCCCATAGCAGGAGCAAAATGGCAATTCCAGATGCACTTGGCCCTTGAGGTTTGGGGAACATGATTGGATGACTACCATAGTGAAAATCAGTGTAAATGGGGTAGGATCTGAGGCTAAAATCAGCAAAGAACAAATTAAGAATTACTTAGACAAGTTCAATATCTTCAAGTTGGCAGAGTCTGATGAAATATATAGTAGATTACATAAGAAACTGAAGAGATCTCTGAGACATAAGCGATTATCTTTTAAAACTCATTGAGGACGGGAGAGATACCTGAGGACTGGAAAATGGCAAATATAGTCCGTATCTATAAAAAGAGGAATAAAGACAACCCAGGGAATTATACATCAGTCAGCTTAACTTTGATACCTGGAAAGATAATGGAGCAAATAATCAATCAATTCGTAAGCATCTAGAAAAAAATAAGGTAATAAGTAACAGTCAACATGAATTTGTCAAAAACAAATCATGTCAAACCAACCTAATATCCTTCTTTGACAAGGTGACAAGCCTTGTGGATAGGGGTGCAGCAGTAAAAGTCATATATATTGACTCTATTAAGGCTTCTGATACCACCTCACATGACCTTCTCATAAAGAAACTAAAGAAATATAGCCCAGATGAACCGACTATAAGTTCATCTTACACTGGCTGGAAAACCGTACTCAGAGAGTAGTTATCAATAGTTCAAAATCAGGCTGGAAAGGCATAGAGTGGGCTCCCGCACTGGGTCCAGTTCTATTCAATATCTTCATAAATGATTTGGATAATGGCATAGAGAGTACACTTATAAAGTTTGCAGATGATACCAAGCTGTGAGGGGTTACAAACATGGGCGCCAGGTTTGTATAATTTTTGGTGGTGCCCAGAACGGATCCAATCAGAGCCATCCCATCCATAGGATGGACTGGGACAACCGCCCCAGGCCCCGCACTTTGGGCGGCCCTGCGCTTCAGGGGGACGCAGGGCCCAGGGTAGCCTGGGGGTTTAGTGAGGGGCCTGGCACTGGCAGCAGCAAGTGACCCGGCCCCAGCCCACCCCACTCTGCTCCCTCCCTATCCCCATTCCATCCCTTCCCCCAAGCCCCCGCCCCACCTCTTTCCGGTGATAAACTGTTATCCATTGAGGACAGGACAAGAAGTAATGGGGTTAAATTGCAGCAATCGAGATTTAGGTTAGACATAGAAAAACTAACTGTAAGAGTAGTTAAGCACTGGAACAAATTACCTAGGAAGGTTGTGGAGTCTCTGTCATTGGAGGTTTTTAAAAACAGGTTAGACAAATACCTTGTCAGAGATGGTTTAGATAATACTTAGTCCTGCCTCAGTGCAGGAGACTGGACTAAATGACCTATTGGGGTCCCTTCCAGTTCTTCATTTTTATGATTCTCGGGGTCTGACTCTACACGCCTTCAACATACAGAACCACAATTGACTTCAATGAGAATTACATGTCCTGAGGGTTTGCAAATGGTATTAAAAAAAAAAAAAAAAAAAAAGAAGCCTGTTCATTTAAGCAAAAACGGTGTTATTTTGAAGACAGACGTGCCTAAGTGCATACTTGCCAATATGTGACATGTTTATAATGCCTATTTTGTTACATCTCTGTTCTGATAGAAGATGGGCCAGTGTTTTTCAGTAGAATTGAAAGGTGTATTCTTGTTTATCTCCTCAATGGCCTTCTTGATAGTTTTGAAATGTGAGGGATTAAAATGATGCTGTTTGTCTGTGCATAAAGTCAATAACTGGCACAAGACTTTGCCTACAAAACTTTTTAATATCCCCAATGGTGGATCCCTCTGTGGGAAATTCTGCCTTTCCACATTCCAATAGCAAGAATTGATGTAATCATGTTTTAATCATTCTTTATTTTTGAAGAGTTCATTTCTTATGTATTTTTATTCTTGTAATGCACTTTAATGGAGCTCAGGTGCATTGCCTTTGTAACACGATTTCTGACACTTCTAAAGTGAAGTTAGGGCTTACATACCATGGCGCTGATTGCAGTTTGCTATAAAATACCTATTCAAAGAGTCAAGATCCTCTCTAATAGGGAAGAGATTTGTTTACATTTAATAACTGATTACTCTACAGAGCCATACATCATAATTTTCATATATAATAATTTCCAATTTACTATGCTAATATCTATAATATTTAGTAATTTGGTTACCATTTTTTGCAATGTTTTCTCTTTTGATGAAGTAACTTCTTTTATCTTCGGGCCAGTTCTGTCTTTCCTCTAAGTACTCCGTTATGTTCAAGTAGGCTTCATCTAGGCCAATGGGCATAAAACTAGGATCATATTCAGCCAGTATTTCTCTAACCTTGATAAACACGTAAAGAAAGTTTAAAGTTGTGCTGCAATAGCAAAACATGTTGGTGTGTATTAAAATGAAGTTGATACTTTTGCAATAACATGCATACTTTGCACATCCATTTTGATCAGAGAATCAGTACCATTACTCTAAGTATTTATGAAATAAATAATGTATTGATATGGCAAATTTATAAAACTTCTGTTTCTCATTTAAAAGCAGCAATAAGTCAGTATTACACACCAAAACAAAGATCAGGCTCTCTGAGCAATGTGCATTTTACTGAAGAGGTAGCTGAGAGATATATGTTTAAGTGGCTATACACTCTCACATCATTAGGTTCCCATGACACTGTGGTAACCATGTGAAAAAAGTTCAAGAGGCTTGTAAGTTTATCAGAAACTTGGGATGCGTATGTGGTCTGATTCAGTTTTTCATGCTGTGCTGTGATTTGCATTCATATCTGAAGGATATAACATTTAATTCAATGTACGGAAAACTGGTTGCCTAAGAGAAGAAAGCTTTAACCATAGGAAAAATAAATTGATGTAGCTGACAGCTTGAGGATATTTTAGTGTAGTTGTTGAGGACAATGGGCAATGCTTAGTGCTAGTTATAGCCCTACCAATAATCATACAGCTCATTTAGTTAATTTACATACTGCAATTCTTTTGATAAAATACAGAAAAGTTGTGTGGTTTCTTACACCTAAGTAGTTATAATTCATTGCTCTGACCACACTAACATGTAAAATAAGCCGCTTCTTACACAAGTGGTGTGTAAAAGTACAACTTTTTCAATCTGATAGTGACATTTCTTTGTATTAAAGAAATTTACTTAATGGACCTTAAAACCCATTTATGTCTATCAGATCTTCATCTCCCCAAACCACTCACAGTGGTCATCTCTTGTTTAAATATTCTTTTGAGGGTCTTATGATATGCAAATCTTAGAGTAAATGCTCAAAATAAAATTCTGACACCTATTTTTGTAGTTTTAAATGCTTCATTTTCACTATAAAATACTTGAGAACTTTTAGTAAAATTTTGTGATTTAAATCTTCAAGGACAGTCATGGGTTCTTCCTCTTCTTGAAAGTGACTAAAACATAGCCTTCCCAACAAGTTTTGATTGCTAATGTGAAATCAGTTTGCTATTTTCAATCCAGGTCTGAGTAAAAATGGTATAAATATAATGAGAACAACCACAACAAATGAGAGGAAATGGAAATTTTCAGGAAGGGGCCAAGGCCTAAGGACCTAATCCTGCATCACTGAAGTCAATGGAAGATTTGCCATTGACTTCAGTGGATATAATATCAGGCCCTAAATGGGTCTGGAGACTGACCCATACTATTACCACTAGAGTGATCCCTCCACATCAGATTTCAGGCTCTGGACTGGCACTCAGGAGATCTAGATTAAGTTCCTGGCTCTGCCACTGAGACCATGGGCAAGCTAATTAATCTTGCTGTGCCTCAGTTCTTCATCTGTAAAATGGGAACAACGCTGCCTCCTTCCTCCTACTCTTTGGAATCATTGGAAGGTGCAACAATTTGTATATGGGGAAGTCTGGCCTCATTTTATCAAATGCTCCCTTAATGGAAATAATATCTGAAGCGCCAATAATAAAAGGAACATAAAAATATATACAAATCTTCAACTATTTTACCCTTATCCACAAGACAAACTGTAATACAAGACTACATCCATATCGTGAGGTCCTAATTACATCATAAACAAGTCTGATTCGTTCTCAAAACCACATATTTATATAATATACATTCTATTCATAAAATGGAACTGAAGAACATCAAATGGAATTAACATCAGTGTTTAGTTTACCAGTAATCTTGTAAAGTGAAAAAACCCCACTATTTTTTGTAGATCTTGGGTCAAATTCATCCCTGTTGTAACTCAGCTGAAATTAATGGATTTACACCAACAATTAATTTGCCTCAACAGCTACAGAATATATTTAATCTTTCTTCATACAAAGTTATATGTATTCTAAATATTTCTATGGATGTTAATTCAAACTGATCTTTTGCAACTCTCTCATGTGAAGCTTTAAGAATATAATCTAAACCAATTTATTTAAATCTTAAGAGAACACAAAGTATTTAAATATATACAGTTATTCATCATAATGTATTAATTACATGCATAGGTTTTTTTTTCCTTAATGGAAAGGAATGTACCATACTTTTCTAGGGACAAGAAACACTAATCACCTTTCCTCCTTCCTTAATTTTTTCCACTTTACTCCTCAGTCCATTCATTCTCTGGAAACAAATGTAGAGGTCTTTTGAGCTCATTAATGCTCTTTGATTCAATAGCTCTCCCAGGTAATTAGTTTTCCATATGGTTATTATGGTATGAAGAAATTCTCTTTGCTCTTCCTATTTACTCCTAGTTTCCTAATTATTAGATTATGTGCTATGGTTTTGAATTTACCAATATAACAACATCATCTGTTCATTACATAATTTTGAAAACCTCTATTATCTTAAGTCTATATGGAACCAGATTATGGATGAATTTGTCCCTACTGCCACAGAATGTTAATTTAAATGCTGTATTTAATTTACATTCAAAGCCATGACCTTTAATTTAACCTTTAAATTAACTTTTTTTAATCTTATATACAAGTTTTGATTTACTGTTGTCTTAAAATCTAAAACAAAAGTATGTACTGCTATTGGTTTGAGAGATGTTCTCGTTGATTACTTACCTCTTTACTCACTTCTTCATACTTTTTGAAGTTTAATGGCACTATAGTAAGATGTGGGCATAGTTTCTTAGCAATAAATCCAGGCATGGCTGCACGTACCCCAAATCTCCTAGCATGATAATTTGAAGTGGACTTAGCAGGGAAAAAATAGATATAGAGTTAAATAACCATATCCTACAGCATACTTGTGAGTTTTAATACATGCAGCAATTTTAAAGACTGAAGTAAAAAGATATAGAGACAATGCTCTTGTCACAGAACATCTATCAAACTGCAGTAACCAGTTCCATTCTAGATTCAGTATGTTATGTTCCATAGCTTGTAATTTATTTGCATTATGAGAACTACATGATTTTAGGGACTGGTAACTGGACAGTTTTCATCTCTAGTTTGCGGGTTCATATTAAGTCAATTTGTTAATTGATAAACTTATTTAACTGAAGTGTTTTCAGTTTTTGCAGATCTGCTTAGAGAGGCACTAACCGGCATTTGTTAGAAATGTTAGCAAAGTGCACAGTATTGAGTAGGCCATAGACACTGTTCCCATTTGCCCCCAAAAGGTGGTCTCTCTAGAAGAGGGGTGAGTCACACTGGCTGAACAGCTTGTGGAAGCTTGTATGGCTGTTGTCTATGCCATTCTTGTTCCAGGGATAAAGGACATCAGTCTCCTGGCAATCCAGTACCTTTCACATGCCCTTTAAACTATACTCCTCTTTCTTGCTTTGGAGGCTAATTCCAATATTAATAACAAAAAAATTGAAATTAAAGACTTGCTTGTATATCTGGTCATCCAAGACAATATTAATTTTAAAAGTTAATAAAATTCCAGTGTGCTTGATTTTTTATTAACTGAAGGCCTCCACCTTTAGTATACTCTGAGGAGCAGTAGGGCTCACTGAAATATGGGAAACAGACTGAGACATGACATGCTGTGAGGTTACGTGGGGGAGACATATCTGGAGATTGAATTATTTCCCAGGACTAGTTTCAGAGGAAGAAATAAACAAACTAAAAAAAGGTTAAGTTACTACCACTTCTGCTCTATTCAGAGCCTATAGGTTTAATCTTGCAAGGTGCTGAGCACCCTCAACTTTATTAGAGCAGAAAAAATAAAAATGCCACCAAAAAATCTGTTAAAATGGATAATATCTCTAAAGTAATGATAATTCTACACGTTTTTCGTTTCTATAGCATACTATATACAATGGATCAAATTCTAGGTTGATTTATTCCCCATGCAACTCCACTGACTGAATTTGATGTAAACCAGCACAAATCTTGGCCCAATACGTGCCAATCAAACTAATCATAATCCACATCAGCATCATTTTTAGAATCAGACAAAAATCCACCGGTATATAAATAAATTCTAAAGGCTTTCTTGGATGCTTTAATGTAATTTTCATTTCACGCTTAAATCGATGGGAATCTGCCAATAATGAGGTTGCCAGGTGTCCTGTTTCCGACCGGAATGCCCAGTCAAAAAGGGACCTTGGCAGCTCCGGTCAGCACTGCTGACCAGGCCGTTAAAAGTACAGTTGGCGCGGGGCTGGCAGGCTCCCTACGAGTCTCCGAGCAGCTCCCTGAAGTGGCAATATGTCCATCCTGCTCCTAGCTTAGGGCCGGCCATGGGGGCTCTGCGCACTGACCCCGCCCTAAGCACTGGCTCCGCAGCTCCCATTGGCCAGGAACCACAGCAAATGGGAGCAGCAGGGGTGGCGCCTGCAGACAGGGGGAGCGTGCTGAGATCCCTGGCCGTCCCTGTGCCTAGGAGCCAGAGGGACATGCCGGCTGCTTCCCGGGAGTTGCCAGAAGTAAACACTGCCCGGAGCCTGCACCCCAACCCACTGCCCCAGCCCTGAGCCCCCTCCTACACCCAAACTCTCTCCCGGAGCCCACACCACCTCCTGCACCTCAACCCCCTTGCCCCAGCCCTGGGCCCCCTTCCCCAGCCCTGGGCCCCCTCCCGCACCCAAGCTCCCTCCCGGAGCCCGCACCACCTTCTGCACCCCAACCCCCTTGCCCCAGCCCTTAGCCCCCTCCCGCACCCAAACTCCCTCTGGGAGCCCGCACCCCCCCTTTATCCCAACCCCCAGCCCGGAGCCCTCTCCCGCACCTGAACCTCTCATTTCTGGCCCCACCCCAGAGTCTGCACCCCAGCCCACAGCCCATATCCCCTCCTCCACTCCAAGCCCCTCATCCTCAGCCCCACCCCAGAGCCCTCACCACCTTCTGCACCCCAACTCCCTGCCCCAGCCCGGTGAAAATGAGCTAGTGAGCGAGGGAGGGGGGAGAGCGAGCGAGAGAGGGAGGTTGGATGGAGTGAGCGGGGGACGGGGCCTCAGAGAAGGGGCGTGACAAGGGTGTTTGGTTTTCTGCCATTAGAAAGGTGGCAACCCTAGCTAATAATGAACAGTTGAGGAAAAAAAGATTTCAAAATGCAGGTCTCATTTTATATATTTAAAATAATTTGAATCTAAGTAGTTTAAGTGCTCAGGATCTGTCTCAATTAGTATATCCTTTCATATTTTAATCAATAACAAATCAATACATTTGATTTCACGTAGGAGCTAAACATTAGATTGGTATGAGGCCTTCTAATTTTGCCAACCAAAGTGTGCTCCACAGAGCTCTACAATCAAGCCTAAGGTGGCTCTAAATATCAAAATAAAGATACAGCACAAAGAGAGTACAGGCCCCAACATGCAATTCTCCACCTTTAATTGAATGGCCAGGCCAAGAGTTTATATGCTTAATAGAAAACTTTTTCCTTTCTGTTACCTCTTCATAACTTAAAATTTTGCAAACTACCTGGTTCTTTGAAATGTAAAATCCAAATTTACACAGTAAGAAAACAAACATTTTCGCCATCTGTGTTATTATTGTATGCATTTCTAATGTTCCTGTCACCGAATCTTTATGTAATTTGGTCTTTGTATCAGTTTGACATTTGACCGTACCAGCATACTCATCGATCCCACTGCTATGGGTTTTTCCTTCAGCTCTGGGTTGTCTCTCATTTCTACTGCTGCATAAAAGGCATCCATGTCAATGTGTACAATAGTACAGCTGAGATCACGGCTCTGTTCTAGCTCCAGCGCAAGTTTGTCAGCCTGTACAAAAGTGTATAAAATGTACACAAACACAGAAATTACAAAAATATATTAGATTGGCCAAGGTGCCACAGGCCAAACAATCATAAAAGAAAACCCTTGTCACATACTAAGAGGAGAAAAAATGGTTACTCACCTCCTCGTAACTGTTGTTCTTCGAGATGTGTTGCTCATATCCATTCTAGTTAGGTGTGCGCATGCCACGTGCACAGTCGTCGGAAAGATTTCCCTTAGCAGTACCCATTGGGTCGGCTGTGGAGCCCGCTGGAGTGGCACCTCTATGGCGCTCAATATATGACCCTGCTGACCCAGTGCCTCCTCAGTTCCTTCTTGCCGGTTACTCCGACAGAGGGGAAGGCGAGTGGGTCTGGAATGGATATGAGCAACACATCTCAAAGAACAATAGTTGCGAGAAAGTGAATAACGGTTTTTTCTTCTTCGAGTGCTTGCTCATATCGATTCTAGTTAGGCGACTCCAAGCCCTACCTCGGAGGTGGGGTCGGAGTTATGGAACGACAGACTGGAGCACTGCTCTGCCGAAGGCTACATCGTCTCTAGCATGCTGGGTTATAGCGTAGTGAACGGCAAATGTGTGCACCGATGACCATGTCGCCGCCCTGCAGATTTCTTGGATTGGCACCTGGGCCAGGAACGCTGTTGATGAGGCCTGCGCCCTCGTGGAATGGGCCATGAGAGCCGGGGGTGGAACATTGGCCAATTCGTAGCAGGTGCAGATGCGGGAGGTAATTCACAATGAGATCCTCTGCAACAAGACCAGGAGACCTTTCATATGGTCTGCTACGGGCCGGTTCTGTTCAACATCTTTATTAATGATCTGGATGATGGGATTAAATTGCACCCTCAGCAAGTTCGCCTATGACACTAAACTGGGGGGAGAGGTAGATACGCTGGAGGGTAGGGATAGGGTCCAGAGTGACCTAGACAAATTGGAGGATTGGGACAAAAAAAATCTAATGAGGTTCAACAAGGACAATTGCAGAGTCCTACACTTAGGAAGGAAGAATCCCATGCACTGCTACAGGCTGGGGACCGACTGGCTAAGCGGCAGTTCTGCAGAAAAGGACCTGGGGATTACAGTGAACGAGAAGCTGGATATGAATCAGCAGTGTGCCTTTGTTGCCAAGAAGGCCAGCGGCATATTGGGCTGTATTAGTAGGAGTATTGCAAGCAGATCGAGGGAAGTGATTATTCCCCTCTATTCGACACTGGTGAGGCCATACCTGGAGTATTGCGTCCAGTTTTGGTCCCCCCACTACAGAAGGGATGTGGACAAATTGGAGAGAGTCCAGCGGAGGGCAAATAAAATGATTAGGGGGCTGGAGCACATGACTTACGAGGAGAGGCTGAGGGAACTGGTGTTATTTAGTCTGCAGAAGAGAAGAGTGAGGGGGGATTAGATAGCAGCCTTCAACTACCTGAAGGGGGGTTCCATAGAGGATGGAGCTAGGCTGTTCTCAGTGATGGCAGATGACAGAACAAGAAGCAATGGTCTCAAGTTGCAGTGGGGGAGGTCTAGGTTGGATATTAGGAAAAACTATTTCACTAGGAGGGTGGTGAAGCACTGGAATGGGTTACCTATAGAGGTGGTGGAATCTCCATCCTAGAGGTTTTTAAGGCCTGGCTTGTCAAAGCCTTGGCTGGGATGATTTAGTTGGTGTTGGTTCTGCTTTGAGCAGGGGGTTGGACTAGATGACCTCCAGAGGTCTCTTCCAACCCTAATCTTCTATGATTCTACCACAGAGGTGGGCAAACTTTTTGGCCCAAGGGCCACATCTGGGTGGGGAAATTGCATGCAGGGCCATGAATGTAGGGCTGGGGCAGGGGGTTGGGGTGTGGCAGGGAGTGCGGGGTGTGGGAGGGGGTGTGGTGTGCAGGAAGGGGCTCGGGGCAAGGGGTTAGGGCAGAGGGGTGTGGGGTATACGAGGGGGCTCAGGGAAGGGGGTTGGGGTGTAGGATGGGGTGCACAATGTGGGAGGGGGCTCAGGGCAGTGGTGCAGGGAGGGGTGCGGAGTGCGGGAAGAGGTTCAGGGCAGGGGGTTGGGGTGCAGGAGGGGTGCAAGGTGCAGCAGGGGGCTCAGGGCAAGGGTTGGGGTGCAGGCGGGGTGCGGCGGGGGTTGGGGTGCAGGAGGGGTGAGGACTCCGGCCCAGCGCCACTTACCTTGAGTGGCTCCGGGGTGGCAGCGGCATGCACCGGGGCCAGGGCAGGCTCCCTGCCTGCCTGCCCTGTCCATGGCCCCGCGCCACTCCAGGAAGCAGCTGGCACCATGTCCCTGCGGCCCCTGGAGGAGTGGGGGCAGAGGGCTGAGCGCGCTGCCCTTGCCTGGGGGTACCTCCCCCAAAGCTCCCATTGGCCTTGGTTCCCCATTCCGGGCCAATGGGAGCTTCGGGGGACGTACCCACAGGCAAGAGCAGCGTGCAGAGCCCTCTGCCCCCTCCCCACTCCCCCAGGGGCCGCAGGGACATGGTGCTGGCCGCTTCCTAGAGCGGAGCGGGGCCCACGGCGCCATGGGGGGTGGCAATCCCGCGGGCCGGATCCAAAGCCCTGAGGGGCCGGATCCAGCCCGCGGGACGTAGTTTGCCCACCCCTGTTCTACCACCATGAATAATTGGTTCGACTTCCGGAATGGCCTTGAGCGGTCCATATAAAAGGCGAGCGCCTATCGAATGTCCAGAGAGTGTAGGTGTTGCTCTTGGCTGTTTGCATGGGGTTTAGGGTAAAACACAGGCAGGAAAATGTCCTGGTTAGAGTGAAATTGGGACACCACCTTTGGAAGGAAAGATGGATGAGGCCTGAGCTGCACCTTACCCTTAAAGAAAACGGCGTATGGAGGGTCAGAAGTGAGGGCCTTGAGCTCCGAAACCCTCCTTGCCGAAGTAATGGCAACCAGAAAAACAACCTTCCATGATAGATACAGAAGTGAGCAAGTTGCCAACGGTTCAAACAGGGGCCCCATCAGTTGAGGTCCCATGCAGGGATCAGTTGGATACAGATGCTCCAGGCCCTTGAGGAAGCGGCCTACCATGGGGTTGGTGAAGACAGAGCGCCCAGCTGTTCCCGGGTGGAATGCAGAGATGGCTGCCAGGATACACCTGCACCTTGATGGACGAAGCAGCCAGACCTTGGCTGCTTGAGCTTCAGCAGGTCCAGGAGGACAGGAATGGGGGCCTGCAACAGTGGAGAACGGCCCTGGGAGCATCAGATCACAAACCACTTCCATTTTGCCCGATAGGTGGCCCTACTGGAGGGTTTCCTGCTACCAAGCAGAATTTCCCTGACCACCTCCTAGCACAGGAGCTCCATGGGGGTTAGCCATGAAGCTTCCAGGCCGTGAGGTGGAGAGACTGGAGGTCTGGGTGACAAAGGCAACCGTGATCTTGGCTAATCAGGTCCGGGATCAGTGGCAGCGTGATCAGGGTGTCTACCGAGAGGTCCAGGAGCGTGGTGCACCAGTGTTGTCATGGCCACGCTGGAACCACCAGGATGACTGCCGCCTTGTCCCTGTGGACTTTGAGTAGGACCTTGTGCACGAGAGGAAGCAGTGGGAACACATACATGAGATGATCTGACCCTGGAGGAGGAAGGTGTCCAAAGGGAGCCCTGGCTGTGGTTCCGGAAGAGGCAGAACCTCGGGCACTTCCTGTTGCTCCGAGTGACAAAGAGATTGATATGGGGGGTTCCCCACCTCTGGAAGATGGTGAGAATGACATCCGGCCAGATGGACTACTTGTGGTTGCGGAACGATCTGCTGAGGTAGTCCGCCAGCTCGTTCTGTGATCTTGAGAGATATGTCGCCTCCAAGTGGATAGAGTGGGCTATGCAGAACTCCGACAGCTGGAGGGCTTCCCGACAGAGAGGAGAGGAATAGGCCCCACCCTGCTTGTTTATGTAAAACATAACAGTTGTGTTGTCCGTCAAGACTCACACACACTGACACATCAAGCAGGCCTGGAAGGTTTGGCACGCTAGCCGAACTGCTCTGAACTCCTTGATGTTGATGTGGAGTGAGAGCTCGTCTTGAGACCAGAGGCCCTGAGTCTGAAGGTCCCCCAAGTGTGCTCCCCACCCCAGTGCCGAAGCATCTGTTACCAGGGACAGGGAGGGCTGAGGAAGGGGAATCCTTTGCACACGTCTGGTTGGGTGAGCCACCAGCGCAGGGACTAGAGGATGTGACCTGGAAGAGTCACCACCGAGTCCAGACTGTCGCATCCCGGGCGGAATGCTGACTTGAGCCAAATCTAGAGAGATCTGAGACACATCCTGGAATCCTGTACCATGTACATACAAGATGCCAGGTGACCAAGTAGTCTCAGGCAGGCCCTTGCTGTGGTGGTAGGGTACCGTCTGAGACCTTGTATGAAGTCCGAGAGCATTAGAAAATGGGCCTCTGGCAGGAATGCTCTGGCACGACCCGAGTCCAGTATTGCCCCAATAAACTCTACCCTTTGAGTTGGTATAAGGGTCGACTTGCTCTTGTTGAGAAGAAGGCCCAACCTGTTGAACATGGACCTCATGATGCGTATCTGCGCTTCTACCTGGTCCCTGGAGTGCCCCCGGAGCAGCCAGTCGTTGAGATATGGATACACCTGCACCGGTCTCCGCCGAAGGAAGGCGGCAACGACCAACATGCACTTGGTGAACACCTGAGGGGTTGTGGACAGGCCGAAGGGAAGAACCTTAAACTGGACGTGGTTGCGATTGACCACAAACCTGAGGTATCATCTGTGAGCAGGACGTATGGATATATGAAAATACACGTCCTTGAGATTGAGGGCGGCATACCAATCTCCCGGATCCAGAGAAGGAATTATGGAGTTCAGGGAGACCATGCAGAACTTCAGATTCACCATGAATCTGTTGAGGCCTGCAGGTCTAGAATGGGTCTGAGACCCCCTTTGGCTTTGGGGATTATGAAGTATTGGGAATAGAATCCCTTGTCCCTTACCTCCTGAGGAACCTCCTCCACTGCCCCTGCGGCGAGGAGTGCCTGCACCTCCTGGATAAGGAGTTGCTCGTGAGAAGGGTGTCTGAAGAGGGATGGGGAAGCTGGATGGGAGGGAAGGGAGGAGCAGAATTGGAGAGAATATCCCACTTCTACCGTGCGAAGAACCCAGCGGTCCGATGTTATTTGGGACCAAGCACAGTGGAAGTGGGACAGATGATTCAAGAAACAAGGGGAAGGATCTGGCGTTGTGGCGGGTGGACCGTCCTTGGGCACACCTTCAAAATGCCTGCTTTGAGCCCGATGATGGCTTAGTCGGGCCATGGCCCTGCCCGGGCGGAGGATGGGAAGGCTTGTGCCTGCCATTTCTGCCCCTCCTTCTAGAGAAATCCTGCCTCAGCTGAGGAGGAGAAGGGCGTTGTTGCGGCCTGAAGTGTTTGTGTTGGGTTGCCGGTATGTGCATACCCAACAACTTCATCGTAGCCCAGGAGTCTTTTAGGCTGTGCAGCCTGGAGTCTGTTTGCTCCGCGAACAGGCCTGCCCCATCGAACGGCAGGTCCTGCAGAGTTTGCTGCACTTCCGGGGGTAAGCCAGATGCCTGTAGCCATGAACTCCTCCTCATGGCTATCCCTGAGGAAAGGGTGCAGGCGGCAAAGTCCACAGTGTCAAGGGAGGCCTGCAAAGAGGTCCGTTCTACTGCTTTGCCCTCCTCAACAATAGCCCCAAACTCCTCCCTGGACTCCAAGGGAAACAATTCCCTAAGTTTCAGCATGGAGTTCCAGGAATTGAGCCTATATCTGCTCAGGATTGCCTGCTGATTAGCAATCCTGAGCTGTAAGCCCCCTATGGAATAGACCTTCCTGATGAAAAGGTTGAGTCTTTTAGAGTCCTTGGATTTGGAGTGAGATCTTGCTGCCCCTGCCTCTCGTGTTCATTCACCGTCGACACCACCAGGGAGCAGGGCTGTGGGTGGGTATACAAATACTCGTACCCTTTAGAGGGGTTGAAGTATCTCCTTTCTACACCCTTGGCTGTCGGGGGAATGGAGGCCGGGGTCTGCCACAAGATCTTCAAGTTGACCTGGATGGCCTTGATAAGTGGCAGGGCTACTCTAGATGGACTTTCAGGGGCCAGTATGTCCACCATAGGGTTCTCTTGTTCCGCCACCTCCTCGGCCTCTAGGCCCATATTGCACGCCACCCTGCGCAGCACATCTTAGTGGGCACAACTGTCTATGGGTGGTGGCCCTGAAGTAGAAGTCTCTGCCACTGCCTCATCCGGAGAGGATGACGAGGACGCAAGTGGGGGAACAGGGTCATCCTGGACCTCTTAGTCCATCGAGACATCCTGCCCAGCCTCCTGTTCCAGGTCAACTATCACTGGGTCCACTGAAGGAGCGGGGGTCAGTTCCAGGGGAAGCACTGAGGCCGGAGTCCCCTCAGCGCCCCTGGGGGCAGGGCGGCTGTCTGAAGCCACTGGCAACCTGGGCTCAGATAGCACTGACCGGGAGCCCTTGGACAAAGTACCCTGGGCCTGGTGATAGCCCAGGGGGTCCAAAAGGGCCACTGTGCTGGCCCCTGCCATTGTACCGGCCATGGCATTGTGCCCACATTGGGAAGTCTATGTGCCGACCGGTGCTGGCTCCGGCGTGAGTATTTTTACTCCGTCTCCAAGCCCGAACTCAAAGACCAGGATCTTGATGCCCATGGCCGTGCCAAGCGGAGCTGAGCTGGTGAGCGGTGCTGTGAGGATGGGGAGCAGTGCCTGGATCGGGATCGATGCCAGGATTGGGAGTGGCGCCGTGACGACTGGTGGTGCCGAGACCTCGATTGGTGCCGTGGTGACTGGTGCCGAGAACGGGACCTCCGTCGCGTCGGGGATTGGTACCAGGATGGTGACTGGTGCCACAAGTCAGACCGGCGCCGTGAATACGACTGGTGCCACGACTCAGAGTGGTGCTGAGGGATGGATTGGTGCCACAACTCAGAGCAGTGTCTCCGTGTTGTCGGCGAGCAGTGCCTTGGAGATGCAGGCGGACGCAACATCGCCGGCTTGCCGCCTTCGTTGGCGCTGGGGGCTTGTCCCAGAGGGCCGGAGACTGCGGTGTGGTCATGGCAAAGGTGTCAGGGTGGATGGCAGCCCCACTTCTTCCACCATATGGCTTTTGGTAGTCCAATGGCACTGGACTCAATGGTACCCTTTGCAGGACCGAAGTCGACAGCGCCGGCTCCAAAGATTCTGGCACTGGGCCCTCCTCCCTGGGGCGCGCCCCATTGGCCGACTCTGAAGGAGTGGGTCTCGAAGACGGAGATTCACTCCTACCCTACTTCCAGTGCTGCTCCTGTGGCGCCAGGGAATGGGATTGGTGCCGGACAGTTCCTGCCGGCTTTGGGAGCAGCAGTGCCGCAGGTCTCTGTGCCCAAAGTCCTTCTGCAGTGCCGCTTCTGCCACGGATGCCGGAGCGCTCCACACCGATTAACTCGGTGTCAGGTCTTGCTGCACTCAGGTGGATTGCGGTCTCAGAACCACCTCCATAAGGAGCTGTTTTAAATGGAAGTCCCGCTCCTTTTTTGTTCTAGGGCAAAACCCTTTACAAATCCTGCACCTATCGGCCTGGTGTGCCTCCCCCAGACACTTTAGACAAGTGTTGTGGGGAGCACCCGTTAGCATGGGCTTATTGCAGAACTTGCAGGGTTTGAACCCTTGGGACCGAGGCATGCCCCGAGTCCCCAAGGGGAGATAGGCAGTCAGGATGGAGGGGAAACCCACACAACCAACAGCTAAAACTACTAACACTAAAACTACAACAAACTGAAAGCTAGGCGAACGAGAGGAGAACTTGCTAAGCAAATCACCCCAGTTCCAACGACCATCACTGGTGGTAAGAAGGAACTGAGGAGGCGCCGGGTCGGCAGGGTCATATACTGAGCGCCATAGAGGGGACACTCCAGGGGGCTCGACAGCCGACCCGACGGGTGCTGCTAGGGGAAAACTTTCCGACGACTGTGCATGTGGCGCGCGCATACCTAATTGGAATCAATATGAGCAAGCACTCGACGAAGAAAGCTGGTTATTGCTCCAACCTGTTCTGTGGGGGAAAAGAGGTAAGTAACAGATGGCAAAAAAGTGAAAGTGGAAAAAGTCTGTTATATTTATACATCTAAATGCAAGTACGCATAATATTCCACAAATATACAAATTGTATTTATTGTTTACAGAAGTACTTTTTAACAAAACCTAAAGGTCTCTCCCCTCTCACCTAGTTGAGCTCTCATACTGCAACTTATTTGCTAAAAGGATTACTACTGAGTAATATGAGATTTTCCCCCTTCCTTCTGGTTTGCTCCCAGCCAATTTGTTTGAAGACTGAAAGACCAGGATGTGGAATCAAATTAAGCTTTTCCACATAGCAGTGCATTGCCACATATCCTAGTTCAGTGAGTTGGGCTGGTCAAACTGGTTTGTATAAAATGTAAGGCCCCAGTGGGAAAGGTAGAAGGTGAGGAGTTCAAATAACAACAGAAGAAATATTTGAAAAAATAATGAAAACTGCATGATATAATATATAGAGGAAAAACAAGTCATTACATTTAAATCCTCCAGGAGCAGACTAAGTTATTTTCATTGTAATATCAATTAAGCAAGGGCTAAAATCCATGTAAAATTATCAAAAGGCATTTCTCTTCATTTTAATTAATTTTTTTCTTCTTTGTTAATTCTGATGATCTCATATTCTACAAACTATAGGTAAGTTATTCTCACACTCAAATGACCTTTAATTACTTGAATTTATGTTGCCTCCCACACCCCCAGTCACACAATTTAATCTGCATTTCCAGATACTGTCTTAATACAAAAAAATTGTTTTTCCCCCCACCTGCATTACTAGCATAATGTCATATCTAATGATTCACTAGTATCTTATGCACATATAAAAACAGAGATGGAAACCCCTTTAAGCTAGTCACGAATTAAAACCATGATTATTTAAAATAGCAACAGCAGCTCATTAAAGGAAACACAGTAAAACAAAAGCTTTGTAGACTTACTTCTGAGAATCATGTTTGTTTATAACCATATTTCCCTACTAAATCTGAAGACAGTTAAAGACGAATTTCTCAGAGGTAAACCAGGTGCATAAGTTGAAAAATTATGTAGCATTCTTTTTTGAAAGAAAATTCTGATATGGAAGACTTAGGGGGGGGTTCAATATATTTTATAGGGGAAAAGAGCTGAAAATTTGGGCCATTAGACTTTTAAAATTCTTAATTTTTTTTATTTATTTTTAGACAAATAGATTGAAGAAGTTATAGTGATTTGTTCTTGACCAAAGATGTGATATAGATGCCAAAAAACTTTCTTTCTTAAGTAGCATATATGAAATAAGAATTAAAAAACTTAATTTGGTGCCTGTTTATGTTTGTAAAACTATCTGACAGAATGGAGAGAAACTAGGAGTGACTAGTAATACTCTGTTACAAGGGGACAGCAATGTCATGCAGAGTAGAAACCAACATCCATAAAAATGGCAACAGTGGCTGTTGGCAATAGTTAATACAATTCAGAAGCTGATACTTCTGAAAGTTTTAAATTAATCATAGTATTGAATAAATGAATATCAAAATATAGCTTTGATCCTTCACATTATGGATTATTGGAGAACTTCAGACATTTCTGGGTTGTGTAGTAGACGAGTCTCAATCAGCCATGACCAATTTATCAGAAGTGGGAACTTGCTGCATATAGTATTGTATAGGAAAACTTGGCCTGACTAATAAACCAATGACATTCAGTGCATATGAAACTCCAACTTTGGCATTTACGATTTTATTTTATTTATAAAGCCAAATAAAATATTTTAAAATGCTAATGGTAAGTTTTGAAGGGTATACTTACTGCCCAAGAATACTGAAGATGTTAGAGATTACTTTGGGACATCTGTGATTATAAGTGCTCCTTTGCCCCTAGCCAGCTGCAGAGGAGGCTGTCTAAAATAAAGACAAACTAAAACACCTTTATTTTTCATTTCTGACACACAGAGTCCCATAGCATGTGCAGGTTCTGTTATATCAACAAAACACTAGAAAAAGGGGTATTATGTTGCTGACGCTATGGATTTATGTTGCTGCCATGCCCAGCATCACTGGGATACTGTCTAGCAAAAGGAATGGCTTTTTAGAAATCTTGTATATTACAATATCAGTACTGGGCTCTTTTAGGGCGCTCACTAACATGACAGTTCTTTTCAGGTTGACTGCCAACCTGAAAAGAACTGTCATGTTAGTGAGCACCCTAAAAGAGCCCAGTTTCCCGCCCTCTACCATCCTACAAACTGATAAGACTTGATCTTAAGATAAAAATTTACAGTGTTACACAGAAGCATGGAGCTTTTCATACTTCTGTAACTCTGCAAAAGTTGTCTCCCCCCTTACCAAGCTGAGGCAAATACTAGAGCAGGGTTTCTCACACTTCATTGCACCACAACCCCCTTCTGACAACAAAAATGACTGCATGACCCTAGGAAGGGGGACTGAAGCCTGAGCCCCGCCACACTGGACAACAGGGCTGAAGCCTGACCCCCATCGCCCTGTAGGGGAGGGAGGCAAAGCTTGAGGGCTTCAGCCCTGGGCAGGGGGGCTGTAACCTAAGCCCCGCCGCCCAGGACTGAAGCAGAAGCCTGAGCCCCACCGCCCAGGGCTGAATCCTTCTGGCTTCAGCTTCCACCCTGGGCAGTGGGGCTCGGATTTTGGCTTCAGCCCCAGGCCCCAGACAGTCTAACACCAGCCCTGGCGAATCCATTAAAACAGGGTCACAATCCACTTTGGGGTCCCGACCCACAGTTTGAGAACAGCTGGACTAGAGCATCTGGTTACAGATCATAAGGAGGTGATATCTGAAAAAGTGAAAGAAAGCATGGTTTCATAGGTAATACAGTTGAATGTTGCCTTGGAGAACTGGATTCTATTACTGCCTCTTTCAGAGAGTTCCTATGTGATGCTAGGAAAGTCATTACAAAAAAAAAAAAAAAAAGGTTTTCATGGGTGGTCACTGATTGCGTGTTCCTCATTTTCTGGGTACCCAACTTGATACCCTGTGGTCTAGTCTGCAGAAGTGTTGAGCACTCACATCTGCAAATGAAGTTACTGGGAGCTGTGTGTTAGAATGATATCATACTGTACATGTTTAAGTACTCTGAAAAATCAAGTCCTAGGCACTCGATGGTCAAATTGGGAACCCAAAATTAGTGGACTCTTTTAACCTTAATCTCTCTGTGCCTTCATTTCCCACATGTAAAATGGGGATAATAATATGACCTGATCTGATGGGTGTTGTGAAAATAAATTCATCAATGTTTGTGAAGTACTCACATACTGTAGTGATGAGCGTCACAGAAAAAAATATGAGGAAATTAATAATTCTGTATCCAGATCAGTATTAGACTAGAATATGGTAAACAAGGCTTGGGACTACATATTGAACAATGAAGATAAAACAAAATATTGAACAGCTGCTCAATGAACACTATCTATCCTGTGCACAGAATGAGGCAGGGGTCAGATTGAAAAAAAATAGTATGCAATCATGTCATTAAAGATTGAATCACACTGCATGTAAACAGAGACAAATTAAGGTGCTTGACTTAGCAACTTTAGTGTTCTTTTAATGTGATATTTGTATGCAATACTATCTAGTTTCTGATAACACTGTCCATCACTGCAGTATCTGAATACCTATGCAAAAGTGCTTCTTTTGGACCACAGAAACATTTTCATACACAGCACCATTTCTTATATCCATAGTTTTCTCAGACAGACCCTTTATTTCCTTCCACTGTACATGGATGTTCACAACCAAGGCCCTAATAATAAAGGAAACCGATTTTTCTATTGTAGGCAATATGCACCTTTGGCCAGATTTTTTGTTTATAAAACTTTGAAGACTTCAATGACATAGTAGTTAGCACGCAAAGATAGATAAATCACAAAGTGAAGTAATAGGATAATCCTAGTGACATTTTTCCCTATCACTATAAACCATCTAACATAAGACATGCATAAGCCAGGACTTTTAAAAAAAAATACACACAAAATGTTTAAACCAAAATGACTGCTCTGGTATTTGTTAAGAAAATGAATCAATGAGTTTCATAGGAGTGCATCATGAGCAATGGATTTTATTTATTAGTTGATTAGGTGTTTTCAGCGTTGGGGGAAAGGAGTTCTTGTTTTAATTCCATTTTGTTTATACAAGAAATACTTCAAATGAAGTGTCTTATTATCTATTTAAATTTTCTTCTGTTAACTAAATATAAATTTACACCATCAAAATATTATGCAGGTTTTAGCTGTATAATTGTAGCTAACATCAAATGAACCAGGCAACTAACAACTTGTGCACCACTTTGAAATTTTAGGACAGGCATCAATAATATACTCCTAAACATTGTTATTCTCCCTCCACTCAAAAAACTTCCCAAATTGGTTAGTACCTGTAGTTGTGCTTTCAGAAGCTGTTGGCTGGTAATTTTATCTTTTAGCTGCATCATTTTTTCAATTCGTTGGTTAACTTGTTGATCTTTCTTAAGCTCATTTTCATAAAATCTAGAACCCTATCAGAAAAATAAAAAGTTAAGATACATTTGAAAGTTGATTGTTTTCCTTATAATCTTACAATAACTGAACAGAAAAAGAAGATGCAATTTGTCTGCTAACAACTCATTTAAATGGAAAAAAACCAGCACTGAACTAAAATGGACAGTTGTTTCCAATCCTATCAGAGAAGCAGATACAGCCTTATGATATGTTGGGCTCTGTATATTTTAAGGATTTCTTACGCGTATTATATATATATTTTGGATATTCACATAGTTGATGTATACACACAAAAGACAACTGTGGTACTCGGATTTCATGAAGTTCATATTCTTCCTTCCCTCCGCCACTCAGAGTTTAATATACTTCTGAGGAAACCTGCTAGGCTCCAGAAAGGCGGGGACATGCCCTGATGTGTGATGATGCAATTCTAAAAACATTAACTAGATCAGAGAGATGTCAAAATAACTCAAAAGAAATAAGTTACTTGTACTCTCTAAGCTATTTTCTGTTATATCTTGAAAGATACTGAATGCAAAAATTGACCTCAGGCATTTTTACTTTTCATGTGCAGCATTTCCTCATTGGTCCATATGGTCTCATCTGGAGAAAAATAATGCCATTATGTAAGTCAATGGTACAACCTCATCTGGAATACTGTGTGCAGTACTTGTCACCCAATCTCAGAAGGATATTGCAGAATTAGAAAGAGTTTAAAAGAGGGTGATGGAAATGTTCAGGGGTATGCAAAATCTCCATATGAAGAGAGATGGAAAAGATTCAGATTATTTATCTTGGAAAGGAAATTAATAAGAGGGGAGACATGATGAAGGTATAGAAAATAATAAATGATATAGAGAAGGTAGATCAGGAACTTCTGTTCTCCCTGTCTCATAACACAGGACAAGGTGATAATCAATGAAAATAAAAGGGGGTAGATTCAAAACATATTATTTTTTCACAGAATGTGTAGTTAGAGGCACTCATTGCCACAGGATGCCATTGAGGCCAAGAATTTAAGAAGATTCAGAGAGGGATTTGATATTTATGTGATCCAGTTTTATAACAGTTAATGCTAAAAAAAAAAAAAAAGTATTGGAAGAGATTAAAACCTCATGCTTCAAGGTTTCAACCAATCTCTAACTAATAGATATTAGGGATGAACTTTCCTTCAGTATCAGGCATGCATGTAATCTTCTCTTCCCTCTATAAGCAAACATTAGTGATTGTGCCTATTGGAAAGAAAGTCCCATACTTTTTCTCTTTGGTGCTAGTAGTAAATTTTTTACAGGTATTTAAGATGTTAGTAATTGCTGGCAAGCAACTATGAAATTTGGGTTCCCTTATATCTGTCTTGTAGCTCCTCACAGTAGTGATGCAATAATAAGACTGTGTTCCTTACAAGGGCTTTTTTGTTTGTTTTTTGGAGCAGCTGAAAGGGAAGAGAGATTTGGGAGAGTTCCATACAAGAATCTACAGCTATAATACACCTGATACTGTACAGTTTGTTGATTTTCCCCCCAACAAATGCAGATTTTAAAAGGGCATGAGACTTGTTCTCCTCATTTTACAGTTTTCAAAATCTATCATTCATTTGGCTCCATCTCTCTCTCAATATAATGGCAGCAGCAGTAGCAGTTTGGAAGGAATTATTTCAAAAAATACCAAATGGGATGTCTCTTACAAAGGATCACGGTTTGAGGAAGTGCTGAACAGTAAGATCAGGTGAAATATATGAAAAACTAAACCCTTTGTTTCATGCAAATATCCTTAGCACAGTGAAAAAATGGACAATACAAAAGCAGTCTGCAATAGCAGAATTGTTTTTAATGCTATATTTTTCAAAGTTCTCCCTAAAGTATTAGCTCTTCCATAAAGCAACAGTACAGCATTCATTATTTTACCATAATTGTTTAACAACAAATCTAGGGCCAGATTGACCTCTCTTGTAACAGAATGCTGTGGAAGTGGGGGAACTCTGAGAGGTTACCCTTGCTCAGTTATCCCAAGATTGTCTGATGGGAGGACTCTGAAAACCTTTTAGATTTGGAGCCTCCTCCCAAGCTCCAAAGGAGAGGTGCTGAAAGGGACTGCACCACTGGCTGCTTCCCCTTCGAACACACCCTAAAAAGGAGGTGTAGTCAGCCCTAAGGAGTTCTACTAAAAAAGTTTATATAACCGGAAACCATATTAACTTTTCCAGCAAAGCGTACTGCATTGGTTGTGGGGAGGGTGATGAAAAGCAACCTTTCCTGTGTCACCCACATACAGAACAGAGGAGGCTGCCCCCATTTATGCATGCAAAACTAAGAAATAAAAAAGTAAAAACCAAAGCACTAGTGAAAAGGGTTACACAAACGAACCTTGGTGGCCTCCATTATGATTTTATTGATTTTCTCTTTATCCAGTCCTTGCATTCCAGCCTTATTATCATTGAGGCCCATTCTAAGCAGAAATCCATCATCATCAGAAGTGTTAACAATTTTCTTTGTGCTGTCCATAGCGCAACGCAGTGAGTGCTTTTTCAAACTTTAATAACCTAAAAGAGAATATAAGTTCCATACTTCTTTCAAAACTCCAGTTGATGAATAATACAATTCCACAATCACTTTCAATTTTATTAGACACACCAAATACTGAGGTTTGATATGGAATTCTTCAAAGTAGCTCAACTATACACAGTCACCAAACAAAGAAAAAACCTCAACTGTATTAGTGTCTGGAGTAGAGCTGCGTGGAAAATGATTTATCGTCCTGTGAAAATGTTAAAGATTCAGTAATTTTCCTCATTCTACTTTGGGGCGAAAGAAAATCAGAGAGAGACAGGAACATGAGCCTGGGTCTTCCACACCCCAGGTAAGTGCTCTAACCACTGGGCTATTAGCTATTCTGGGTGATTCCTCTTTCTCTTGTTTTGACCAAAAATTCCATCCTGGACTTGAGAAACCTTCACAACAAAAATTTTGTCTAAACTGATACATTCCCACAAAAAGTTTTGGTTCCAACGAACTGGCATTTTCCAACCCAAAAACCTGTTTCTTTGAAAAATTTCCAACTAGCTTTATATCTGTTTGTTTGGTAACTTGGGCTCAAGCAAATGATAAGCATTTTAATATGGCCAAATGTCAAGTTACACAGCAAGGAACAAAGAACATAGGCCATTCTTGCAGAATGGAGGACTCGATTCCGGGAAGCTGTGATTCTGAAAAAGACTTGGGGGTCATGGTGGACAAATATGAGTTTCCTGAACAATACTGTAGCCAAAAGGACCAATGCAACTCTTGAATGCATAAACAGGGGAATTTCAAGTAGAAGTAGAGAGGTTATTTTACCTCTGTATTTGGCCAGGGTGTGACCACCACTAGAATACTGTGTACAGGTCTAGTATCCACAGTTCAAAAAGGATGTTGATAAAATGGAGAGGAAGTTCAGAGAAGAGCCATGATATATTATTAAAGGATTGGAAAACATACCTTACAGTGATAGATTAGAGGAGCTCAGTCTAGCTTAACAAAGAGAAGGTTAAGGGGAGACTTGATCACAGTGTTTAAGAACCTATACGGGAATGGGTTCTTCAATCTAGCAGACAAAGGTATAACAAGAATGAATGGCTGTAAGTTGAAGCAAGCCAAATTCAGACTAGAAATAAGGTGAACAATTCTTGACAGTGGGGGTAATTAACTATTGGAACAACTTCCTACGGTTTGTGGTGGACTATTCATCAATAGCAATTTTTAAACCAAATTTGGTTATTTTTCTAAAAGATATGTTGTCACTCAAACAGGAATTCAGGGAAGTCCCATAGGGTTGCCAACTTTCTAATTGCACAAAACAAATACCCTTGCCCTGCCCTTTTCCTGGAGGCCCCACCCCCGCTCACTCCATCCCCCCTCCCTCCATTGCTCGCTCTCCCCCACCCTCACTCACTTTCACCGGGTTGGGGCAGAGGGTTGGTGTGCGGGAAGGGGTGAGGGCTCCGACTGGGGGTGCTGGCTCTGGAGTGGGACCAGAAATGAGGGGTCTCCAGGCTGGGACAGGAGGTCGGGGTGTGAGAAGGGGTGAGGGCTCCGACTGGGGGTGTGGGCTCCGGGGTGGGGCAGGGGTTGTGGTGCTGGAGGGGGCTCAGAGCTGGGGCAGGAGGTCGGGGTGCGGGAAGGGGTGAGGGCTCCGACTGGGGGTGCGGGCTCTGGGGTGGGGCGGGGGTTGTGGTGCTGGAGGGGGCTCAGGGCTGGGGCAGGGTGTTGGAGGAGGTTTGGGATGCAGGCTCTGTCCAGGTGGCGCTTACCTCCGGCAGCTCCTAGGCGGAGGGGCCAGAGGACTCTGCGCGCTGCCCATACCTTCAAGCGCCACCTGTGCAGCTCCCATTGGCTGCGGTTTCTGGCCAATGGGAGCTGCGAAGCCAGCGCTCAGGGTGGGGGCAGCGCGTAGAGCCCCTGTGGTTGCCCCGGACATGCAAGCCACTTCTGGGAGCCAGGTGGAGCCAGCCTTAGCCCTGCTGCGCCACCGGACGGACTTTTAGTGGTTGAAATCCAGACGCCTGGCAACCCTAAAGCCCCATGGCCTGTTTGATACAGGAGGTCTGACTAAACAATCACAATAGTCCTTTCTGAGAGGCAGGTTTTGTTTACAAAAAAAATAAAATTACACTGCCAATTTGAAGTAAAGAACATTCCTATGTGCAAAGCGTACTGCATTAGACTTACAGCTGTACAGTGGCTTTTCTTGTGACAGGCTATCTTTCCAGATGTAAAAATAAAATCAAACTGGCACTTCCCACCACCATGTTAAATTTATTTTTTAAATGTAAATTAATAGATTTTAAGGCCAGAAGGGACAATTATGATCATTTAGCAGCCTGACTTCCTGCATGATACAGGCCACAGAACCTAAACTAGGAATTTCTACATCAAACCATAACTTCTGTTTGAGCTGGAGCATATCTTTTAGAAAGACATCCAGTCTTGATATAAAGACTTGAAGTGATGGAGAATCTACCATGTCCCTAGGAAAGTTGTTCTATTTGTTCATTAACCTCACTGTTAAAAATGTGCATTTTTTTCTTGTCTGAATTTGTCTAGCTTCAGCATCTAACCATTGGATCTCATTATGCTTATTTCTGCTAGTATTAAACAGCCAGCTACTATCACATTTCTTATCCATGTAGGTATTTGCAGATCACAAACAAGTCACCCATAACCTTTGCTTGGATACAGTAAGTTGATTGAGCCTCTTAAATCTTTCACTCTCCACATGTTTTCCAGACCTCAAGTCATTCTTCAATAAAATGTAAATGAAATGCTGCCCAAGCAACTGTCACATGACAAAATCTGCTTTTCAGTGGGTTAGCACAAAAAAGCAGAGTTCTCTGAATGACAGCTCAGCATAAGCTCAATAAATATCAGAACATGTATTTATTATTGGAAGAGGGTATAAAAGGCAGCTCCCTCCTACTGCTGATTCAAAAAACAATTTAATTTTCTCTCCCAGGCAAGGAGCACCCATCTCCTTAACTTCCTCTCAGTTACTTCCTCAGTCAAGAGTCCTTTCCGTCTGATAGGAGCCACACCCTTTCAAGGGATGTCTCTGGATGTGCTGCACACCCAGACCCAGTTACCACAGTAACTCTATTGCACAACAAATGGAAATAAAACGGTGCTGGAACTTTTCTAGCAAGATGCATATTTAAAAACTGTTGCTTCTCCAGCTGAGGGGTTAGGAAAGAAGAAGCAGGATCCCCTGCCAAAGATCTGGAGGCAGACCACATTTGTGTTTAGGCATTTATGGTTGAATTTTCCACCTGAAATGATCACATACGGTTCATGGAGGGGAAGGATTCCTCTATATGTTAAATACTCAGAAGACTGACCCAAAAGCATCACTAATTAATTAATTTTTAATCTTGTGTTTTTTATCTCATTCTTAGGATTTCTGAGCTCTTGGCAGTATGGTATTCTGTTTGCATTTAGAAGGTTATGTTCCCAATTGTATTAGAAATGAAAGCTGAAAGTTTCTGCAAAAACTTATGAGTAACCCTAATCAAGGTGCTTCTCTATTCATTGTGAGTGAATGGATTTATCAAATCTTTAAGCACATGCATTTGTTTCCCTTATTTTCTATAATGATGGTGGTGTTCATTTTTGCTGAATTTTTTCCCCATGGAACAGGAGACTGACTGCATTCCTGTAGTAGAGCAAGTTATATTTTTTAAATATAAAAGTTCTATCTGATTAAAAAAATCTTAAGTTTTAATTATATTCAATGCATCCGGTTTATTATTCGTGACATTTTTTCAGAAGAGCCAAGACCAGCTGAGTAATAATCTGTGTGTTTTTTGGCTCTGGCCTGTCAGAGCACAGAACAAAAGCAGACATCGGACGAACACCTTGGGTGCTCTGAGGCCAGCTGGGAGTGGGGAGTGCCAGGCAGACCTGAGACCAACTCAGTAGTGCTGCATGACTTTGAAGCACATTTTCATACTCTCTCCACCCGTGTTGGTGCAATCAACCACACTGTTGGGAACCATTGGCCCTGCAACTGCAACAGAGTAGCTGGTCTTCCCAGCTCAAGCCAAAAGCACTGTTCCCCACGTTTCAATGATCACACTAAAGTCTGTGCAAGGTTAATTATCACTTCCATTTCAGTCAGTCCAATAGTAGTCCTACTGGTACTGGCAATGCCCGGTTGTGTGAATGTGTGGGGAAGAAAAGCAATTTAGAAGCCGCACAGGTAATAGACATTATAAATACCAATGGATGTAATGACTTTTCCCCAGAGGAGATGCCTCACCAAGCCTACATTTTAGATAATTTCTCTCTCCTTACCTCCTTCTTTTGTCCACTCCAGTCTTTGTGGCTTCTTCCATGCTGCTTCCTATGCTTGGATTGATCTCCTTATCCCAGCACATCAGGTTCCCACCCTCTCCTTATTAACATTATTTCTAAAGACTCCATTTTTCTGCAAGAGCTTCAAGCATTAACTCATGTCAGTCAAATGCCTTCTTTACGTCAATATTACATAACTGGGAGGAGAATGATGAAGACATTGGTGATTGAAAAAAAGTAACATTTTAAGATAATACTAATTCTGGTCTATTAATATGTTTTTGACACTGTAGGCTCCTCTAGGTAGGGCCAGTCTTGTATAGCACAGAGCACGTTATTGGTACTTAAATAATAAAGTACATAAATATAAATTAATAGCTTAATTAGAATTGAGAAAAAATCATTTATTGGAGACATGAGTTTAGCTCTCCACAGGATTTACAGATGCACAAAACAGAAAAGGTGAGTCATAGGTAAAATACCTTTCAGCTGTCTAGTGGGACAAACAGAAACTGAAGACCACTTTGTTTACAGAAAGGCATGTCCTTAGGAAAAAAACACATCAGCTCACTGCAGTCAAATGAACTGTGGAAGCAATAATAAACCAACAGGCACAGCACTGTCAAATCAAAGTAATGGGAGATCTACCAGTATAAACAGAGTGAAAACAACAAATTTAAACATGTAAAGAAACACAGGAGGGGGAGAACATGTGACATTGCAAAAACAAAGTTGAAGGAACAAAATGTTGCTGATATCAGTGCAGAAACTGATAAGGAGTAAAGGTTTAAATGGACCTATGAAAATTAACTATAAGAATTCTTGTCTGACTTTAAAGCACAGTGAGATTAAAGTTTGTTTATGACAACTTGAAAAAGGGTGCAAAGTTTTATGGATTGAAGAAACATAAATGAACATATTCTACTCAGAACAGGAGGCAGAGTAGATGGCTACACAGAACAATGTATTTCGGGGGTGCTGCCACTGCAAGAAACCTCTGTAAGATTGCACTGTTTCTCTTATAGCATTTGATGCAAGGGATGCTAAATATCTCTTCTTAGTGTTCTATTGTGTAGAGTGTGGGATCAGAGAAACCCATGAAGTCAGTCAGCCTGCAATTGAGCACCAACCTATTACTCCAATTACACTGCTCTACAGCCAAAATGCTTCTGAAATAAATGTAGTCAAACTTTACTAGTTCTGGGTCACTGAGAACGAAAATGATGCTTAAAATTGTTGATTGGCTCTAGTTTTCAAGATATGCTATTGGGTCAGTATATACGACCCTTGACTTGGGCATGGCGGAGGATAAGTGAGTTATAAAGGGAAGGGATCTCAATTTAAACCAGAAATGACTAAAATACATCTTTGACTGGATCTATGAATAAATTATGACTGGGTTTGGACAGTACTTGCTTTTTAGGCAAAACAATGAATGATGCAATCTGAAGCTGGTATTGCATCATACATGATATGAATTGCATCATGTTATTCCTAGACGTCATGGATGATGCAATCATAACGAAGCTTACATCACTCTGCTGAACAAATTGCCCTATATTAGCTCTAGAAATCATACAGTGTCATGCTCTCTTATTTGTCAGTGTTTGATTTTGCAAAGGGACACATTTCTATTTAGCCAAAGTGAGCAGAGATGCCTCGTACTTGTGTGAACAGTGCAGATAACTTCTGCTATGTTTGTGGTGAAGTGACTTTTGCATCACAAAAGCGCAGTATAACCACTATGGTTAAGAAAGCCTATCACCTTTATTTTGGCTGCAAAATTGGAGATCAGGACAAGAGGTGGGCCCCACACATATGCTGCAACACTTGTGCAACAAATCTTCACCAGTGGTTGAACAGGAAAAGGAAATCTCTGCCTTTTGCAGTGCCAATGATTTGGAGAGAGCCAACAGATCATACCAGCAATTGTTACTTCTGCATGGTGCCTCCAGTTGGGAAAGGTGTGTCAAAGAAGAAAAAGTGGACTGTGCATTATCCAAACATTCCATCAGCTATACGCCCAGTACCCCACGGAGAAGGACTGCCGGTTCCTGATGCACCAGAATCATTCTCACTTGAGTCAGACGAGGAAGAGGATGAAACTTCTGGTCCTGAACCATCAAGGTCACAGGACCCACATTTTCTCCCATTCTCCTCGTCTGAACCACACCTCATAACACAAGGTGAACTGAATGACCTTGTCAGGGATTTGGAACTACCCAAGAGTAAGGCAGAGCTGTTGGGCTCCAGACTACAGCAGTGGAATCTCCTGGCAGGTGATGTTAGGGTTTCCATGTTCCGTGACCGTCAAAAGGAGCTTGTCCCATTCTTCTTCATGGAAGGTGATCTTGTAGCCTGCAACAACATCGATGGTGTGATGGCAGCCCTCAACATCGTTCACGATCCAGATGAGTGGAGACTGTTCATTGATTCATCGAAGACGAGTCTTAATGCTGTTTTACTGCATAATGGCAATGTTTTGCCATCAATTCCAGTTGGTCATGCAGTCCATATGAAGGAAACCTAGGACAACATGAAACAACTTTTGAGGTGCATAAACTATGACCAACATCAGTGGCAGCTTTGTGGCGATTTGAAGGTTGTTGCTCTCTTGCTTGGTCTGCAGACTGGATACACAAAGTACTGCTGTTTTCTCTGCGAATGGGATAGTCGTGCAAGAGATTCCCACTACATCAAGAAAGATTGGCCACTCCGACAGTCATTGGAGCCTGGGAGGAAAAGTGTTCAGCATCCACCACTTGTTGAATCAAGGAAGCTTTTGTTACCACCCTTACACATCAAGCTGGGTCTGATGAAGAACTTTGTCAAGGCCATTGACAAAACACAAGCAGCTTTCAAGTACCTCAGTGGAAAATTTCCAAGGTTAAGTGAAGCTAAGATAAAGGAAGGTGTCTTTGTTGGTCCTCAGATTCGTGAACTTCTTCGAGATGATGCATTTGACCATGCACTGCGTGGCAAGGAAAAGACGGCATGGAAAGCCTTCCAGTTAGTGGCAATAAATTTTCTCGGAAACAACAAGGCAGACAACTACAGGTTGTTGGTGGAAAACCTCCTCAAGGCATACAAAAGCCTTGGTTGCAACATGTCACTAAAGATACATTGTTTGCACTCTCATCTAGATTTTTTTCCACCCAACTGTGGCGCAGTGAGTGACGAGCACGGCGAGCGATTTCACCAGGACATTGCAACAATGGAGAAATGCTATCAGGGCAAATGGAGCCCATCAATGCTTGCAGACTATTGTTGGACAGTGACAAGAGATGCTCCATTTAATGAATACAAGAGACAAGCCAAGAAGCGCCGAGTAGACACTGAATAGGACTAAACTATGTACATAATAGTTTTTTGCCTTTTGTTTCATAATAAATTTTATTTATATAACCCTTTTGCTGATTTTTAAAGTGTTACATAAACAGGACAGGTGAAATATTATCATGTAAAGCAACCATAAAGACATGAAAAGACCTAGGTTTACAATTTATGATTAAAACTCTACTATCTACACAATATACATAGACATAAAATGTAAAAACTTAAATATCTTAGAAACAGTAGCCAATCAGTTGTTTTAATTGTCATATTTGAATTCAGCACATCAAAATACATAATAAATAGCACATTTTATCTCTGAAGCAGACGACTTCTCAAAAATTGTAGACCAGTGTTATTTGGGAGTAGGGTGACCTGATGTCCCGATTTTATAGGGACAGTCCTGACATTTGGGGCTCTGTCTTATATAGGCACCTATTACCCCCCACCCTGTGTCCTGATTTTTCACACTTGCTCTCTGGTCACCTTATTTTGGAAGGAGAGGACCTACTACAACTAGGGAGGAATACAAGCGTCTCTTCTGAGAGTTCCCTACTGAAGAGGAGCAGCTGCTGTCCTCCATAGCTCCGTAGGAGATACAGAATCAAGTGGTGGTGGTGGCAGCTCAGAGGATGTCACTAACGTGTGGGATGCTCTGTGAGATGGGCTCCACTGAGAAGAAATTGGGTTCTGTATCCTGCCTAAAAGTAATTTTATGATCAGGACTGAAGGAAGCAAACAGCAAGGAAGCATTACATATTGCAGGGAAGAGGCAAGCCACAGAAGCCCGAAAGAAGTCGGAGAAAGAAGTGGGGAATCTAATAGTCCTGGAGATACCAGAAAGGGAGCAGCATGGGGAGAGCAGAAGAGGAATAAGGACGTGTGTGTGAAGTGGCACTAAGAGGAAGTGATTATATATCAAGTGCCCCTCTCCTAACTTAAAATAAGTATCTATTTTTGCTGCAACCCTGTAGCTTGCCTTCATTCAAATCCCAGTAATTCCACCACCAGAATCCTTTGACTTGCTATTTGTGATGTGCTAAAAAAAATCAACTACCCTCATTCCAATAAGAAGCCCCATTTCATGATTTCTTCACAATTCCAATAAGACTATTAAATGACAACAAAAACATTTAATTAAAACTTGACACTTGGTATCATTACTACATGTCCATAAAGTAAGCTTCTGAGATTTTCACAAGTAAAAATAGATTTAACTATTCTTTTACCTCTGCTTTTGTAGAATATGTCTATTTTCAAATGAGAACAAGGCAAAAGTATAAGAGTTAACTCAACACACAAATGTTGGGAATGAAAAAAAACTACTGGATAATTGTACACATTCCCCTATTACTGCAGGATTTAATCCACAGAGAGAGGGCATATCAATATAAAACTGAATTTACCTTTGATCCTAGTGAAAAAAGCCAACATGCAGCAATGAGTGCAACTCTTATTAATGTTAAAAAAGAATTCTACAGATACACCAAAGGGACAAGCGACACCACAATTAATTAAGTCAGAAGGAAAAGGATTTAATTTCATTTAATTTTGACTGCAAGGGATCATTGTGCGTATAAAACAAGAGATTCAAAAGGGATAGCGCACTCTGAAGTTAATAGTACAAATGAGATTATCAAAGAGAAACAGAATAAAAGACCGAAATTTACCCTGGCTTCCCATCAATGCGGCACCTAACCAGGGATGGCTATTGATCAATACAAGATACCACTTACAATTGGGATCTAAGTGCTTACAGTTATGCAGCCCAGGGATCAAGAGGCTAAAACCAGGAATTGAGCTCTCCTTTCCCTAGTGAGAGAGTGTACTATATAGCTACCCAATTTCTTTTTATTTTTAAATAAAAAATGAACATTATAAGTAGCCTACTGTGAAGTACTGTTAAAATCCAAAGGGCTCTATATGGTGGGAAAATCCCTTACATTGGTGTTTAACAGAATTGTTGATTCCTTAGCAGATTATAAACTTCTGGGATACATTTGGCAATAATCACATCTATGCAGCTATTGGCTGCAAATTAAGTTGCTAGAGGACCACTTAACTCAGGCTTACTGTATCCTGCTGTGAAGTGGAGGAAGGTTGGTTCTTTCCTCTTCACTTCACCACACTTGGATCCATCACCAATAATGTACATTTACAGAATAGTTATTTTAAAAATCTGGTACAATTCACACAGTAATTTGTCACATTTATGATTTTCTTAGGTACCTGATTACACAGAATCCTTCAAGAGCAGAATCTTTTCAGTTTATCACATATTTATCACAGACACCTGGAGTGTAATATTGCCCCCCTTGAAGTCAATGGCAAAACTCCCATTTGACTTCAATAGGGCCAGGACTGCAGCCAGAAGTGTGAAAATGTGCCCAACCTCACAATTAGTTTATCAATATTAATATATTACATACAAAAACTGTGTTAGGAGTATTAAGTTTGCAAAGTCAAGCACTCAAAAGTTAGAAAATGCAGCACTGAAGTTGCTCACACAACCTTAATTCACCCACCTCCCCTTCGACATACGCATTAGATACAGACTTTAATTCCTTGATCACATACTATTCTTTTTCCACAGGGTGGATGAAGCTCAATGAATGTGTAGCTATTCAATATTTATTTTTATCATCATCAGTCAATGTGTGATGTCATGCCTTATTTACTGCACACAATCCCAACTCTGTACTGAATACTGAGCTATCAGTCCTTCGTGGGCTTTTTTATGGCACTCATAGTAATATCTGACTTAGTGAATTTCTTTTCATCCCTATTATCATCCGCATTTTACAGTTGGGGAATTAAGGCACAGAGATTAAATTGTCAAAATTGTTCACTGATTTTGCGTACCCAACTTGAAGCATCTTATAAAAAAAAAAAGCTTCGTTTGCTATTCAGTCCTGCTTCACTTCTTGAGCAACATCCATCATGTGCACTGAATGGAACCTGTTTGGAGAATTTTACTTTGTTCTACTGAGCATATCCAAATGGTAATTTTCAGTGGCTTATAATTCTGCAAATTGTATGGATTTTCACAAGGACAGCCAGGACTGGCCCATGGCAATGCCCCTGCTGAATTTCAAGTCTCTGCTCCAAAGCTTGGAGGCACTAGACCTTTTAATAAAACACTTGTAAGAATTTTTCAACATTGGGAAAATAACATTTTTCTTTAACATCCTTCATGGAAATAGATTAACCATTTTTATTGAAACTTACGGGGGAGGAGGGGGACGTTAAGCCTCAGATAGACACCTGGAATAGGAAATTTCAGCCCGAATGGTTAAAGTTTTGCAAATTTACAAGCAACTGAAAAGAGCCTTCTAATGGAAAGTATTAGGCAATGTCAGCTCCACCTATAATTACACAGGCATGAGTTCAGAAATATACTGGAAGTTCTCAGATGAAGAACATACATAACATTAAGGCCTTTACATGGATAGGCAGGTGAAACATTATCCTAAAGAAATCCCCAGCTACCAGTACCAGAGATTAAAAATCAGACAAGAATATTTACACCCTTTTTAAAAAAAATCCCACAATAAAATAATTCATTTTTAGTTAAACACTAAAACTGCATTCATGCTTAGCTCAGTCAAACATCAGAAAAGAGTTAAACACAACACTGATTACAATGCACTGCCATAAGGGTGTGGGGATAATTCAGTGTTCTTTTGGGATTCAGAAAGCAGTGAATTACCCCAATAAATATATTTGTCATGACAACTTTACTGTGCCTCCTCCCCACTTTCCTACACTCCTGGGGCAGGCAAAGGACTCAAGAGCCAAGGCAAATAACAAGGATAGCAGGCAAATAGGCTAAGTGCCTCAACATAGCATAATGTTATGAAAGGAAGTCATTGATAATCATAGCCTCTCCTTTAACTTAACAGATCAATCAGACTGCAAGCTGTCAAAAGCCCAACTTTTTGTTTTTTTGTGTGTGGTGGGGATGTAATTCAGTCTTACCACATTGAACAACTTTTCACCACTAAAAATACAATATGCTAAAACATTAACAGATATTATTTTGGATCTCTGATAGGTAGGTTCCTACTAGTCCATTTGCTTAGAGTGTGTTTTATAAAGTAAAGAAACTATGTGGCACATACATCCTGGACTGGAGAATAGAGATCAGAGCTTTGGTGTTATACATACTTGAACCAAGTTCAGAGAAGCGTACAAAATTAAGCTCCATCACGTACGTGAGGAGAGCATATTCTTGGGCAAAAGTAAGGTTAAGTACTAGGAAAATCCTCCACGAGTGAGTCCCACACACCTCATGCACCTGCTTCCTTACGTTCTGCAGGATAGAATAAAAGTGAAGTATGGATGGAGAACAGGCAAAGGTCTAAGGAGATGGTTTAAGGGTTATCCTCAGCCACGATCCTTCATATGTCACTTTACTTACATTACAAACTATCTGAGGCAAGGACCATGTCTTGTAGGATCAGAGGCCTAGAACAATGGGGCCCTTATTTTGGTTGGGGCCTATGAGTTACACTTTAAGACCCATCTCTTTTGTAAAGCACTTTGGGATCCACAGATGAAAAGCAGTACACAAAAGCTAAGTATTATTATTAATATATTAAGAGTTTAACTATGTGATCCATTTATTGGCTTTATTCCTATTGCTGAACAGGAGGGATTTGGCGGCCATATAGGTACACTTCCCACCATTACATAATTAAATTACAACCATCTTAGTACAGGAATAAGCTGATCTTGATAAATGTACATAAAATACAAAAGATAAGCCAATAGACCTATGGGGATCCCCCAAATGCATAGTTTTGATTACTTGCTGAATCTCTAGGGCAGCAACAGAAGAGGTATGTCCATCTGTTTCTGTTAGTCAGAGTTAGGGAAGTTCAATACTATTAAAATATTTACTAAGAACTTATGTATTGGAAAGTTATTCTGCCAAGTCCAGCATTTTGTTGAATTCAAACTACAGTACACCTCTACCCCGATATAACACTATCCTCGGGAGCCAAAAAAAATCTTACCGCGTTATAGGTGAAACCGCGTTATATCGAACTTGCTTTGATCCACCAGAGTGCGCAGCCCTACCCCACCCCGGAGCGCTGCTTTATGCATTATATCCAAATTCGTGTTATATCGGGTCACATTATATCGGGTTAGAGGTGTATTTGATTTATCCTTTATTTGGATGTATACATATTTTAACCCAATGGTCACTAAAAGTCCAGTGGGGCTGCCGCTAAGGCAGGCTCCCAGCCTGCCCCATGCCCCAGCGCAGCCCCGGCAGGGGGAAAGGGGGCAGGGATCTCTGCACTTGCTCCTGCCTGCAAGCATCGCCCACACAACTCCCATTGGCCAGAAACGGGGAACTGTGGCCAATGGGAGCTGGGGGGGGGGGTGTGCCTGCAGAGAAGGGCAGCACGTGGAGCCACATGCCGTGCGCCCCCGCAGGGGCCACAGGGGCGCGTTGGCCCCTTCCGGGAGTGGCGTGGGGCCGGGGCAAGCAGGGAGCCTGCCTTAGTCCCACTGCGCTGCCGACTGGGATCCGACCAAGGTAAGTGCTGCCTGGCGGGAGCCCGCACCCCAATCCCCAGCCCTGAGCCCCCTCCCGGAGCCAGCACCCCATACCCCTTCCTGTACCCCAAACCCTCTCCTGCACTTCAAGCCCCTGCCCCAGCTCTGAGCCCCCTCCCAGAGCCAGCACCTCGAACCCCTGCCCCAGCCCTGACCTCCCTCCCGGAGCCAGCACCATACCCCCTCCTACGCCCCAACACTCTGCCCCAGCCCGGAGCCCCCTCCTGCACCCCAAATCCCTCCCAGAGCCCACACCCCCCTCCTGCACCCCAACACTCTGCCCCATCCCAGAGCCCCCTCCTGCACCCCAAATCCCTCCCAGAGCCCGCACCCCCCTCCTGCACCCCAACACTCTGCCCCATCCCGGATCCCCCTCCTGCACCCCAAATCCCTCCCAGAGCCCGCACCCCCCTCCTGCACCCCAACAGTCTGCCCCATCCTGGAGCCACCTCCTGCACCCAAACTTCCTCCCAGAGCTTGCATCCCTCACCTCCTCCTGCAGCCCAACCCCCTGCCTCAGGCTCAGCCTGGAGCCTCCTCCCACACCCCGAATCTCTTGGCCCCAGCCCAGAGCCTGCACCCCCTCCCAAACCCCAATCCTCTGCCCCAGTCCGGTGAAAGTGAGTGAGGGTGGGGGAGAGCAAGCAATGGAGGAAGGGGGATGGAGTGAGTGGGGTGGGGCTTCCGGGAAGGGGTGGGGTAGCTCCTGGGTTGCACTTAAATTCAAAAAGTGATCTTGTGCATAAAAAGATTGAAGACCACTGTTTTAACCTAAAATAATAACATTGTAGTCCAGATTTCTCTCTGATTTATGCCTATGCGCCTAATGTATATATCCCTTTGCTACTGAGGATTCCTGTACAAAAAGAACACTGGCTGACAGGCTCAAATGTAACCTCCTCTTTAAGCCCTTTAAAAAATAGTTTAATCATTATAAGGGGAACATCTATCAGCTGTGTTAAACCACAAACAAACAAAGACACATGCCAATATGCAGGTCACAGGGTCACAAGCTCCATTCTTTTGATCCACAGAGGTTTGAAATTTACAACAGCTCTGGTTTCTGAAGAACCTGGAAAACAGGATTCTTGTCAGTTTCAATCCCCTGCTGATTTACAAGAATAGAACTGGCAGGAAGGACTGATGGATAGTGACAGACAGTAGCGTGTATGCATACAGAAACTTAACATCCTCGGTTTGCTGTTGACTCATTCAGATGAAGAGCTGAGATTGTTACATGTCTTTTGCTTTTGTTTTAGAGCGCTAGTAATGAAAAATCTAAACAGAGAAATTTAAATATTTTATCCCAGTTTTGTATTGCAAAATTGTAAATTGCTAAGGATGTGATGTGCTGATACAGCTGAATATATGAATATAAAACTGGGCCAAGATTTTCAGACAAGACTAGTGATTTTGGGTGCTGAAGTTGAAACATCTTAATGAGACCTCATTTTTAAAAGAGCAGTTGGCTCAGTATTTTCTGATAATCAGGCCCCCTTCACAGATGTCTGAAATCATGTCTCTTCTGAAACATAATATTTGAAAACAAACAAACAAAAATAAAGAAAAAATGTCAATGATTATGCTATCACCTATTATTAAATTATTTGAACTCCACTAAGTGCTGTCCACACGCATATCAATTCTCCCAAGATAAGGCTGTAATCAGGTCCCATTATAAGCTCAGTTTTTAGCTCCTTTATAACTTTGGCTAGAAAAATTGGTTTGGCTTGAAGATTTCCAAATTTACTTTGAGGACAAAGAATTGTTTTGTTATCTGCAGTTTCTCCTCCTGTCTCAATTTTTATATAGCATTACAATACTTTTTCAAATGAAATCCACTGATCTTGGTTTGCAGTATACAGATATGCTTATCGACATTATTTAATATATCTGAACCACAGAAAACAAATGTTGAACAATTTGTAATATAGCCAGAAAAGGTTACTTAAAAAATTGCCATGATCAAAATTCACTAGCAAAGGGCATGCCAAAAGGTGTACAGCCACTTGCAATCTCGTTTGTACAGAAAAATGTACATTTATATTCTGTATATTCTTTCAGCAACAGAACTTCTAAAATATTTAATGTTTCACTTTCAAACATCCCTAAATTGTGTTCTCTTTTCTGGAAATCACATGCAATTGTTCTGGAAAGAAATCACATTTTCAAAAATATTAAAAGCAGTTTACATATCAGAGACAAATTTTGCTTTTTAAACAAAAGCGCTTGAAGGACAGCCTTTTAAATGGTTTTAAATGTAAGAACAATTATAAGTTGATGTCTCTCAAAGAACACAAGATCCTGAAGGCTGCAGGTCAACCTGTGTTTATGCAGGATTCGGAAAAAGAAGATCAAGAGTCGTATAGGGAAACTGGGGACAGTAATCGGAAAATAAGGAAAAGACAGAAGCACTGGAGGAAAAGTGAGTGAACCAATTATTCATACATTTAAAACTTACTCTTTTTAAAGATAAATCATGATCACTAGAGCCCTGTGTGGATACAAAATTTGTATCTGCATCTGATCCACGATCTGCAGAAATGACCTGTGGATAGAAAGCAGATATCCGCAGATTTGCAGGGCTCTAATGATCATCTATTACAAATGTCATGGTTTATTTAATAGAACTATGAAAAACTATTTTTGTATTTAATTTTCTTGTTTTTTATTCAATACATCATAATTAGGGAGCAACAGTAGCTACTCCATGGTAGATTGATGCTAGTTTCCCATTATAAAACTAGTTTTTAAGCTCCCCACAACTTCTATCTAGGAGACCAGAAGGAACAGGGATTGGGGTAGGGAACTAAGAGGTCACATGGACCCTGGTCTGAAAATGGGGGTTCTGGAGGAGGAGCACATAAGGGGCATGGAATAGGGGTGGGGGACAAAGGGAAGTAAGACATGGAAAGTGAGTGCTGGGGACCAGAAAAGCCATGAGAGAGTGTAGTGCACAGAGGGTGGCATGAACAAGGCTGCACAGGGGACTAAGACGGAGCACGGAAAAGAGGATAAGGGTACCAAGAAAAATAAAAGGGTGCATGGAAGAAAAAAAAGGTATGGGAGTGTCTGGAAAGGAGCGTAAAGCACTGGGAGACACATGGGGCACAGGACCTGGAGATGGCAGAACATGAGACATTAAAGAGATGTGATAGGGACTAGAGTAGGGCATGGAGATAGTTACAAAGAATCAGGAAGAGGCACAGAGACAAATGCAGAGGACCACGATAAATCATTGAGGGGGTGAGTAAAAGTGTGAATAAAAGCTTTAAATGCTTACAATTTTTTAGTCTGAAAGGATGAAGGGTTATATAGCTGTGGAAAGGCCAGACATTGTACCATTGGGGTGTTGGGTGTTTTTGAAGGTGGACTTAAAAAAAAAAAAAAAAAAAAAAGCCAATGTAAAAAAAAGCTGGACTCAAATCAAACACTTTCAGTCTTAACTCTTTTTTTTTTTTTTTTTGATTATTTGGGTGTTAAAATAATGTTTGCCAGTATAATTCATTAAATGCACAATTTTACGTTAGATGTAAAACCTGCTTGAATGACGATATGTTTTTCTGTCAGTTTTGGCAACCTGGAAGTATTTCTATTTTTGGTACTCAGTTTCTATTTATAACACTGCTCTACAGCCAAAATGCTTCTGAAATAAATGTAGTCAAACTTTACTAATTCTGGGTCACTGAGAACGAAAATGATGCTTAAAATTGTTGATTGGCTCTAGTTTTCAAGATATGCTATCGGGTCAGTATATACGACCCTTGACTTGGCAATGGCGGAGGATAAGTGAGTTATAAAGGGAAGGGATCTCAATTTAAACCAGAAATGACTAAAATACATCTTTGACTGGATCTATGAATAAATCTATGACTGGGTTTGGACAGTACTTGCTTTTTAGGCAAAACAATGAATGATGCAATCTGAAGCTGGTATTGCGTCATACATGATATGAATTGCATCATGTTATTCCTAGAAGTCATGGATGATGCAATCCTAACGAAGCTTACATCACTCTGCTGAACAAATTGCCCTATATCAGCTCTAGAAATCATACAGTGTCGTGCTCTCTTATTTGTCAGTGTTTGATTTTGCAAAGGGACACATTTCTGTTTAGCCAAAGTGAGCAGAGATGCCTCGTACTTGTGTGAACAGTGCAGATAACTTCTGCTATGTTTGTGGTGAAGTGACTTTTGCATCACAAAAGCGCAGTATAACCACTATGGTTAAGAAAGCCTATCACCTTTATTTTGGCTGCAAAATTGGAGATCAGGACAAGAGGTGGGCCCCACACATATGCTGCAACACTTGTGCAACAAATCTTCGCCAGTGGTTGAACAGGAAAAGGAAATCTCTGACTTTTGCAGTGCCAATGATTTGGAGAGAGCCAACAGATCATACCAGCAATTGTTACTTCTGCATGGTGCCTCCAGTTGGGAAAGGTGTGTCAAAGAAGAAAAAGTGGACTGTGCATTATCCAAACATTCCATCAGCTATACGCCCAGTACCCCACGGAGAAGGACTGCCGGTTCCTGATGCACCAGAATCATTCTCACTTGAGTCAGACGAGGAAGAGGAAGAGGATGAAACTTCTGGTCCTGAACCATCAATGTCACAGGACCCACATTTTCTCCCATCGTCCTCCTCTGAACCACACCTCATAACACAAGGTGAACTGAATGACCTTGTCAGGGATTTGGAACTACCCAAGAGTAAGGCAGAGCTGTTGGGCTCCAGACTACAGCAGTGGAATCTCCTGGCAGGTGATGTTAGGGTTTCCATGTTCCGTGACCGTCAAAAGGATCTTGTCCCATTCTTCTTCATGGCAGGTGATCTTGTAGCCTGCAACAACATCGATGGTGTGATGGCAGCCCTCAACATCGTTCACGATCCAGATGAGTGGAGACTGTTCATTGATTAATCGAAAACGAGTCTTAAAGCTGTTTTACTGCATAATGGCAATGTTTTGCCATCAATTCCAGTTGGTCATGCAGTCCATATGAAGGAAACCTATGACAACATGAAACAACTTTTGAGGTGCATAAACTATGACCAACATCAGTGGCAGCTTTGTGGCGATTTGAAGGTTGTTGCTCTCTTGCTTGGTCTGCAGACTGGATACCCAAAGTACTGCTGTTTTCTCTGCGAATGGGATAGTCGTGCAAGAGATTCCCACTACATCAAGAAAGGTTGGTCACTCCGACAGTCATTGGAGCCTGGGAGGAAAAAAGTGTTCAGCATCCACCACTTGTTGAATCAAGGAAGATTTTGTTACCACCCTTACACATCAAGCTGGGTCTGATGAAGAACTATGTCAAGGCCATTGACAAAACACAAGCAGCTTTCAAGTATCTCTGTGGAAAATTTCCAAGGTTAAGTGAAGCTAAGGTAAAGGAAGGTGTCTTTGTTGGTCCTCAGATTCGTGAACTTCTTCGAGATGATGCATTTGACCATGCACTGCGTGGCAAGGAAAAGATGGCATGGAAAGCCTTCCAGTTAGTGGCAATACATTTTCTCGGAAACAACAAGGCAGACAACTACAGGTTGTTGGTGGAAAACCTCCTCAAGGCATACAAAAGCCTTGGTTGCAACATGTCACTAAAGATACATTTTTTGCACTCTCATCTAGATTTTTTTCCACCGAACTGCGGAGCAGTGAGCGACGAGCACGGCGAGCAATTTCACCAGGACATTGCAACAATGGAGAAACGCTATCAGGGCAAATGGAGCCCATCAATGCTTGCAGACTATTGCTGGACAGTGACAAGAAATGCTCCATTTAATGAATACAAGAGACAAGCCAAGAAGCGCCGAGTAGACACTGAATAGGACTAAACTATGTACAGAATAGTTTTTTGCCTTTTGTTTCATAATAAATTTTATTTATATAACCCTTTTGCTGATTTTTAAAGTGTTACATAAACAGGACAGGTGAAATATTATCATGTAAAGCAACCATAAACACATGAAAAGACCTAGGTTTACAATTTATGATTAAAACTCTACTATCTACACAATATACATAGACATAAAATGTAAAAACTTAAATATCTTAGAAACAGTAGCCGATCAGTTGTTTTAATTGTCATATTTGAATTCAGCACATCAAAATACATAATAAATAGCACATTTTATCTCTGAAGCAGACGACTTCTCAAAAATTGTAGACCAGTGTAATATATGTTTTGTTAACCCTTTTCTTCTTTATATTTAGGCCAGGTCTATACTATAAACTTATATCAGTATAACTACGTCACTCTGGGGTGTGAACAATCCTCACGCCTGAGCGAAGCAGTTATACTGACCTTAACACCCACCACCCACCCTCCCGTGTAGGCAGTACATCAATGGGAGAGCTTCTCCTGCTGACATAGCTACTGCCTCTCATGGAGGTGGAGTTACTAAGCTGTTGGGAGAGCTCTCTTCTATCGTTTTAGAGCATCTTCATCACATGCACTACAGCGGCGCAGCTGCGCCAATGTAAATTTGTAGTGTAGGCCTGCCCTTACACTACTTATTATGAGTGGGCACTAGTTCTGGTGGTCTCAAATGTGCAAAATGCACACCGTGAACTATATAACCAATGCTAGGAGGCCACATTTTAAATACAGCCTTTGTTACAAAGTCACAAGCTATATGTCATAAGTTCCCCAGTTTAGAGGAAATGCAGCTTTACAATAGCATTTCAATGACTCATGAACATCAGCAACTCACATGTCTGAAAAGTGAAATGGATTGCCTTATTCAAAATTTGATCTTTAACACAGATTATTTTACACATTGATAAAATAGAAAACTGATTATACATAAGCCTTAAATACACTGACAATTTCCTACATCCACTTGTAAAACAGTAAAGTTGTAAGTCACTATTTTGGCAGTTTTTCCCTACTGGTAATGCTCACCTTGTAAATATACACAAGTATGTTTTGTTAACCCTTTTCTTGTTTATATTTAGGCCAGGTCTACACTATAAACTTATATCAGTATCACTACCTCACTTCGGGGTGTGAAAAATCCTCACGCCTAAGCAAAGCAGTTATACCGACCTTAACACCCACCCACCCTCCCGTGTAGGCAGTACATCAATGGGAGAGCTTCTCCTGCAGACATAGCTACTGCCTCTCATGGAGGTGGAGTTATTAAGCTGACAGGAGAGCTCTCTTCTATCATCTTAGAGCGTCTTCACCACACATGCTACAGGGGTGCAGCTGTGCCAATGTAAATTTGTAGTGTAGGCCTGCCCTTACACTACTCATTCATAAGTGATTTTGAAAAACAACAACAAAAAAATCACAAATCTTTGTCATTTTGTTCTCTGCACTGTACAATATTATGAAGCTAAAGTTTACTACATTGATTACACAAATATAAAGCATAACTTTCTTTTTTGAGTGCCAAGTTTGTAATAATGTTCCACCAACATACAATTTTCCTCCTCTTCTTGTAGCAAGATAATCAAAATTAAACTAAACCACTATATCAACGATCCCCAAACTGTGGGGCGTGCCCCGCTATGGGGGCACAGAGGATCATTTGGGGCAGTGCACAGTGGGGCCCAGGCCAGTCCCCACAGGGGATGGGGAGGGAGCACGACCAAGCCCCGTCTACCCCCAGCTCTGCTCCGGCCCCATCCGCAGCTACAGCCCCAAACATAGCCCAGCCCTGGCCCCAGGTCGCAGCTCCCAGCTGCAGCCGCAGCCACAGCTCCGGCCCTTGACCGTGGCCTGCTTCCTGGATGCAGCCCCAGCCGCAGCTCCCGTGGGGTGTGGACAGATTACATTATAGTGGGGGGGGCATGACATAAAAAGTTTGGGGCCCACTGCACTATATGTAATTAAACCTTGAAGGTATCTCTACACTACATACTAAAAATGGGTTTGTTGGACCTGGACTTGTGGACTTGGTGTTCCCTGAGCTTCCACACTGTATCGTACAACTTGGTTTACAATTCCTGGAACCAGCTTTTACGGGACCATACTGCACTATGCAGACCTTCTGACTTGGGTCCACAGCTTGACCTGCATCTATACTGCAAAATAATAGGGCTTGGACCAGTCTCACAGCAGGACTTGTGTTTTGACCTACTTCCCACCCCAAAAGGATCCTAGGACCTAGGTCCTGAGTGCTTGCTGACTTGAATCTGACGGACATGTGTGTGGATGGAAGGGGGGCATGGGTTGGGTTCAAATCAGAGTCAGAGCCTAGGCTAAGGCCATGTCTACACTAGAGAGTTTACAGAGGCACAGCTGTACTGATGCAGCTGCACTGCTATAAGATCTCCCATGTGGCCGCTCTATGCTGATGGGAGAGAGCTCTCCTGTTGACATAATTAAACTACTCTCAATGAGTGACAGTAGCTATGCTGGCAGGAGAGCATCTCCTGTCCACATAGCTCTCCCCATACCAGCCCTTCTGTCAGTGTACTTGTCACTCAGAGGTGTGTTTTTTCACACATACACACCCCAGTGACATAAGTTATATGGACAAAAGTGCTAGTGCAGACATAGCTCTAGTGTGCAGTGCAGACATGCCCTGACATGCCAGAAGAGCAGACTGTCAGAGTCACACATAGGTGCAGAAAGGATTTCTTTCAAAACCGCAGTTCAGAGGTTAACACATTTCCTTTGAGTAGGGCAGGGGACAGTGTTGTGAATGGCCTCCCCCCACCTCCCCTCTGCCCCCAAGTCTCTCTCTCAGTTTGGAACGGAGGGGGGAACTGGGCAGAGGATGATTTGGCTGCTGCTGGTTTCCCTCTTTCTGTCCCAGCTCCTCAGTGCCCCGCGTGAGTCCCAGCCCCTTCTGTACCGACCCCACGAAAAGTGGGCAGAGCCCAGCGTGCCCGGGGCGGCAGGACGCTGCGGCTAGGCGCGGCATGTTTTACCTGTCGATGGAAAGAAGCATCACTTCCGAGCTCCCCCTGCTCTGTTTCTCAACTCAGAGCCGGCGGCACCTAACTTCCCTGCTGCTCCCCCGCTTCCTGTGTTCTCATTGCCTCCCTCCCCCGTCTCCATATTGGTTAAGGGAAACGTTTGTAACTGGAGGAAACACAGAGCCTGTTCCCCGAAGGACCACGCCTGGGGGGAGGAGAGGGAGGCCAGCCTCAACTGACAGCCGAAGTGAAGCCGCAGCTACATACCTGGGCGGGCGCTGGCTAGAAGACTGGGGGAGGGAGGAGGGGAGGCCGTAATTAGAAGTCACACAACCGAACCAAAATGTCCTTAGCTTTTAAATCAAGAGTGGAGCCCTTCCCCCGCCCTAGACTACAACTCCCAGGATGCAGTGCTCCATGAGGTCATTCCCATGATGCATCGCGCCATCAGATTCCGTGCCCCTCCCTCCAGACTACAATTCCCAGCAAGCAATGCGCCCCTCCAAAGTGGGGCTGGGGGGAGTTGGTAAATAGTGGCAGAGAGCAATCTCCTGCCTAGAGTAAGATGGCGGCAGCAGCTGCGGTGGCGCTCTGAGCGGAGATAGTCACTCGTTCCTTGCACTGTGGCTCTCACCGTGGGTCGGGGCCGCGGCGCTGCAGTGAGGGCAGAGGCGGAGAGTCGAGTCACGGAGCCGCGGCCCCGGCAGCTGCAGAGAGGGCAGGCGCGGCTGGCGCCCCCCCGGGAGCCGAGAGGTGTCGCCCAGGTAGAGCCCCCCCGGCCGTCGCTCCCGTTCCCAAGGCAGGAAGAGGCTGCTGTGGGCAGGGGCCGCTCGCTGTTTCCCTGCTCGGTGGTGGCTGCGGGCGGCGTCTCCATGTCAGACAACCAGAGCTGGAATTCCTCCGGCTCCGAGGAGGATCCCGAGACCGAGTCCGGGCCGCCTGTTGAGCTCTGCGGGGTCCTCAGCAAGGTGAGCAGCCCCTTCCGCCGTGCCACCCGGGGGACTCGGAGCCTCCCCCTTCCCGGGCGGGTGGGCACCGCGCGCACCCCCGCTCTGCCCGGCAGAATCGAGCTAGGATCCCCTGTCTCGCCGGGGTTACCCCTCTGAGGGGCAGCCCCGAACCCCTTTCCCCCGCGGAGACAGGGCTCTGGCTTGGCTGGGGCAGCGGCCGCCTGACCTAGGGGAGCCTGGCAGTGAGTCACTCGCAGCAAAACATCCACCCCCAGCTCGCGGGAGGGGCTGTAACGGCCCGCACACACCGCGAGGCCGTCCCCTCCAGCCCGCCCTGCTGCGAGGGGAACCTCCGCAGTACTCCCAGCTCTCCCCCTTCTCTCGGGGAGAAGCTAAGCGCCGCTTTCGGTGCTCTCCTTCCTGTAAACCAGGTGGGGCGGGGAGCCCTTCCTCGCGGAGAGGCTGTGGAGACTGTCTTAAAATCCATCCTCCAAACGGACGGGGGAGTCTCGCCTCCTTCCCTTCCTAAATGAGGAGGCATCCTCGTCATGAATGAGCGTCCCCTTGTCCCTTCTTTCTCGATCCCCACCCTTTGATTCACCCTCCCCACGTGTAAATTTTGGGACAGCAGGGTCTGTAACTAGAATAGTTCTCCTGCAGAATGAGAGTGCTGGCAGCGAGGGCGTCTCCATTCATCAGGTTTTTGACTGGAGCCTGGCAATCCTCTCCTAGGTAGTGTGCGTTGCGGGCTAGGTTGTAATGATACCTGTGGTGACTGGTGTGGGACTCCACGCTGAGCCTGTATGGGGAAGAGGGAGAGTTCTTGGGGTTGCAAAGGAAAAGCATCTTGTTTGTTTGTTTTCTTGCCAAGACTTTTTTGCAGGAAGTAGCAGCATGTGATGTGCACATACAAATCACTTCTAATCAATAGGGATACGTCAAAGAGGAGTGGCATGGCCTTTAATCCCAGCATCAAAACAGTGCAAACCCCCCCCCCCCCCCCCCCCCCCCCCGGTAGTAGGAGATCCGGGTGGAGGGGTGGAGAAGAAGGAAAAATTGCACGGATGCTTGCTTTTTTAAAAACAAAAAAATTATGTTGCTTATGTTTATGATGAGGGGGGAGGAAAGAGGATTAAACCTATTCCTTCCTTTTTATTACTGTAAAGTTAATAAAACAGCTTATGACGTGTGAGATGAGGTTAGGGAATTCAGTTTTAAGGAGTATTTTAAAGACTAAATATTCTGAGTGAACAATTTAAGTAGCAGAAAGTAACTTTTCAATATATACCGAAATGTCCAGAGAATTAAAATGTTGTTTTTGCATCTCTCTGTCACTCTACGCTGTAAGGAGGGGTTTAAGCCAGAACTGAATGCATGATTCAGTATCCCATGACCTGTGAACATCCCCTGTATACTTAAAAACCTATGGTACTGTGTTTTTTGAGGGAGTAGGACTCTGTTTATGAACTCTTTCCAATTAAAAAAATGTTTCTGAGCTCATAGAGGGGAGCAGTGTTGCGGAGAGGAGGCTGGCCTTGGCACACTGATCTGCAGGATCTCATGTCTGATGCTGGGGAGGGGACAGGAGGTACATTACAATGGGTTTTTTACATGATGATTTGGTTCGGAAATGTGGCTTATTGCCCGAGATTTCTGCAATGTTACCTCCTTATTAGGTGATCCAGATCATAAAGTAAAAATCTGGTATTTGTTTGTAGTATGCCATCCATTTTAATATTGGCAAATGAAATGGAGTCTAAAAATTGCATTCTAGGAATTAATGATGGGTTATCATGTATGCTAAATCCCAAGGTGTTTCCCAAACATCTGTGTATTATTATACATGCACTATGTGCATATTTTAGAGTTTTGTTTGTAGTGTTTATGCTCATATTATAGCTATTGCCTTTCCTGTAAATAATCTGAGTTGTGAAATATGATAAAACCTGTTGCAGTGAACCTGCTGGAAGGTATTATATGAGTGACTGGCTAACTTTAATTTCTTTGCTAGTTAATTAATGTCTTCTGTAATACCTGAGAGGCAAATGAGTTTAACTGAAATTATCGCATAATAACATGTTTAGTTGGCAAATAGAAATTAAATATAAAAAAAGCCTTTTAAAAACAAAACAAGACTCCAAACTAGTAATAAAAGGTTGTATTTCCTTGCATTCCCTGCAGTGTCTTAGGTGCTCAGGATTTCATCATTTTTGCAGGAGGGAAAAGCCGGAGTTTATGGCTTGTCTATAGAGGAAGTTCATGAGGAAGTTAGTGCAAAATAGCTAGAGCCTTGGCTACACTTGTGAGTTACAACACAATAAAGGAGCCCCGGGCGCCCTAGCTCACTCCCTGTCCACACTGGCAAGGCCCGTAGAGCACTCTGACTCCGCAGCTACAGCGCTGCTGGTACTCCACCTCGGTGAGTGGAATAACGTTTGCTGTTCCCCCGCTGGAGAACCGTGGCACCGGTGTGAACGAGGTGTTGCGTTACTGCACTGTGATCAGCCTCTGGAAATGTCCCATAATCCCCTTAAATCAAGTGGCCATTCTTGTCATTGTTGTGAAATCGGCTGCAGGAATGCAGAAATGCCCTTTCAGAGCTCGGGTTAGGAGAAGCCGGCTGCTTAGCAGCTCCAAGAAAAAGCAAACATTTACTGTTTGCTTTGAGTGAGTGAGAGAGAGGTTGGGGGGGGAAGGGACGGGGGTTTGAACTTACAAGACAGCATGCTGACACACTCTCAGTTCCCCCAAAAACCCACTCTCTCCCCCCACATACACACAACACACTCCCTGTCACACTCCACCCCACCCCATTTGAAAAGCACGTTGGTCACTTGCATACTGGGATAGCTGCCCATAATGCACCGCTCCCAATGCCGCTGCAAGTGCAGCAAATGTGGCCATGCCAGTGCGCTTGAAGCTCTCAATGTGGACAGACTGCAGCGCTTTCCCTACTGCGCTCTACGAAGGCGGGTTTAACTCTCAGCGCTCTACATCTGCAAGTGTAGCCATGCCCTAGGATGTTAATTCAAAGTGCAGTAGCTATTCTGCACTAACCCCCTTGTGGTCACTCTATACTAAGAGTGCTTGAACCTAAGCAGCACAAAAGCACTTTTAGTGTGGAAGAAGTGTGTCCACACTAGCTGCTGGCGCAGAATAGCTATTTTGGGGTCTTTTCTCAGTCTGGATAAGCCCTCATTATTCCACAAGTAAGGGGAAAAGAAGCTAAATTTTAAGCTTTTTGATTTTTAAATGTATTTTGAATGCCTAAGTTTCCCCATGCATTGTCCTACTGATTAGAAATTTTAACCATTTGAAAAGCACTTTTTACAATGTGTGTATTGTTCATCACTTAAAGGTGGATACAAACGAGGACAGATTTTAAGATATATCAGACTTTTTAGTTTGTGTCACATGTAAATAAATTCACTTGTTTAAACAGTTAGAATTTTCTTTACCAGAGATCTTTTCTTCTGTCCAATACTATGTTGAAGACATAATGGTGAATTTGGGGCATTTTTCTGTAGTATCAGACCAATGTCATAAGCACATGATTCTGATTAATAAAAGCTGTTCAAAGGTACCATCTAACTTGTGTTAGTGGAGGAAAGACTCTCTTCCCTTTTCCCATTCTCCTGCCTTTGTTATAATGACAGAAACAAAATATTTTCATTATTTCCTCATCTTGTTTCAGTGAGAATTTTCATTTTAGAACCACTGTCATGATCTAGTAAACATTTAAGAACAATTTTACCAAAGTTTATGAACAACATTTTTGTACTCACTTTCCCATTATTGCTCGTTAAGTAGTATATCCTCTTCTAACTGGTTGTTGCTTTTGAGCCCAATAATTTAGCGAGAACTTGTTTGCCAAAGTGTGTGCCCAATGCTGTATGTAACAGACATGGGTCTTACAGATTGTTACCATGTAAGACTTACCCAGATAGTACAGTCCAGACATGATGATAGACATCAGACATACAAGATACATTGAGGATCAAATCTTCATTCAGTGAATTTTAGTTTTTTTTTGTTTGGAAGTATGAACAATGTATGATGGATTGTCATTAATATATTAAATACAGAATTCCATTGTCATATAAATATGTGAATGTAATGTCGTAAACAATTGTGGCATCATTGGACAAATCTGGTTAAGAGTAGGCTATATAAGTATCTTGGTAATCTGCAGCTAATGAATCAGGGTGTATAGGGTTAGTACCCAAAAGTGACTTTGAGACTTTGGCAAATGTTAATTTACTAGTGTGAAAATGGTGATTTTTAATCTATAGAACTATATTTATATTGCTGTGAAGGGGGAATAAATGAATAAATATATAAATGAATCTTTATATGATCTAGAGAATGACTCTTTTAAAACAGTATCTTTATCTTACGGAAACAGTTCTTATGAAAGCTCATCTTCTGTTCTACTTACATGGAAGGTTTAGCAACATTAAAACCAAAAGATTAACTTCTAAGCCTAAAAAAGATAAAACCTAACTGTTTTACCAATTAATGTTTCTAAGTTTTCACTAAACTTCTTTCTGCATCAGTGCACTTAATTGTAATGAACGTTTTGTTTTAGTTGGATGAGATACGGCTTCTACAGACAAGACATAATGTTAGTCTTATTGTTAATGAAGCAAAAATGTCTTAAGGTACTGTGCAACACAAATGATTGATGAAAATGAGAGTTCTGATCAAGGGGATAGCAAATCTGTAATTTGGGGAGAACTTTGGAAAACTTTTTCTAGTTTTTAAATGATCATGAAATTTAATAAGGAAACAAGGTGTCTTCTCATCAGTATTTTTACTATTTTCAGACCTTGCTCAGCTTTTTGAGATTTATTTCTTTGTTCTCTACAGTGGACCAACTACATTCATGGGTGGCAGGACCGATGGGTAGTTTTGAAAAACAACACTCTAAGTTACTACAAATCTGAAGATGAAACTGAGTATGGCTGCAGGGGCTCGATTTGTCTGAGCAAGGCTGTTATTACGGTAAGCACTATCTCAAAGTTCATGTCTTTCATGTTTCACTAGAGCTTTATAGATAGATTACATTTATGGACAAAATGCTTGGTGTAAATGGCTAAGGAAAATGAGTTTTGTGATGGTATGCCATCTTTTGTCAGTGGTTTAAAAGCAATATGTTTGCAACCAAACAGGGAACATATGTAAGATAATAAAGAATAAATATGCAATCTAGGATGGAGATCATGATTGACTTCTTCACTCCTCTGACACAACATAATATTCTGCAATAAAAGCAAAGGTCATCTGTGCAGTAGACAGTTTTCTTGGGAGTTGACTCAAGGCTGTGGAATGAACTCCCATGGGGAGTAGGGCCCATCACAAACCTAATTACTTTCTGCTCCAGGTGCAACATGTTTCTGTGACCTTGCCTTCTCTAACATAAACATAGGGTGTGTGTGCATGCGCACACATGCTCATGTCCATTCATGTAAATGTAGAAATATTAAATTAAAAAATCCAAAACATTTCACTGTGCACACTTCTCCCCTGTCGAGAGGATGAGAAAACGTAGGATGAATGTTAGTCATGTTGCTTAATTGCACTCTTGGAAGGAACTCAGATACTACAGTGATGGGTTATTAGAATCTAATAGAATTCAAAAAAGTGAAGCAGCTCCAGCAAGCCTGGAAACCTTGTGGGTTTTTTTAGCTTTAGGAATATTATTGTATGGTTTCATGTGGTTTAATACTATAGAGAGAGCTACAAAATGTGCAGCAACTTTGCAATGATAATGTTAGATGGGTTCAGTTAAATATTTGTCATCCTTTGAGTGAGTTATGTGATATGGGAAATACCAGATAGTGTTTTGTAGTATATAATTGGACAAAAGCAGCAATGTTTAATCTTTCTGCAAGCCCAAGAAACAGAATATGTTTGGTTTTTGTAGTTGTAAAGTGGGGGTGAGGTGAGAATTTTACTACTTATAAATATTCCTGTCACAAAAGCTGCAGTTTGAATGTATTTGATTGGATTAACTATAGAAAGTACTAATTTTGAAAGGTAGATTGAGAAAGTAAGACTTTTCCATTTGGATGTTTGGCAGTTATGAACATCTATAATCTAAAATGCAAGTGGCCAAACAGTGGGCTGGTAGATTCTCATTTTGGATACTGGGTAATATTTTAAGAGTTCCCGCTCATGTGGATTAAGCATCGATGACATGGATCTTGAGCAAAATATGACTCTCTGATTACAATTTAGTATGGCTAATTTTTGTTTCATCAATATACAATACTTTGATTACATTATTCACATTATGTTTAGGCTTTTTAGAACTGGATGAGCACAATAATGTTTGGATTCTTAAGGGATTCTTGTTACATAAAAAGTAGAATGAGGTTGCACGTGGGTGACAATAACTTAGATTTATAATTGTTTCAATCACGAGTTTCTTAAGACAATAAGGGTAGAAAATGCAACTGAATGTCAATCAAATTCAGAAATCTAAAATGTGCATCAGCTATAAATAGCTACCTGCAAGGAAATCTTTATGTTGGCCCTCATATTTCCTTTTAATGGCAACAAAAGAGCTAGTTGGCTTATGTATTTAGACGCAACTCTATAGAAAAAATTAGTAACTGATCAGATAAATTATTAGATGAAGAAGGGCAGGAGAATTTTTGTATCAGCAAAAATTGTTCTCTGCTGTGTCTGGTCTATGATTGCATCAGTGGAAAGTGGAAGTCTTGACTTCTCACTATCAATGAGTGTTTGGCGATGATTCTGAATTGACGCAGTCAGAATCTTTATTAGGCATATCTAGTTGTACAGACTTCTATTAGGCTAAATTTAAAGCCTATCTTTAGTGTGTCATGATCTTGACAGATCTCATAAGTCAGGCATGGTTAATAGTTGTGTACAAGTTCTTAATGGCAAACAACAATGCAGGAAGTGGAGTGTGTGGCAATTGTTCCTTGGAATTGATATTGAAAGAACTGCCTCAGCATAATGCTAGATGGCACTATACTAATAGGTGATATCTTTGGTATGAGACGTAAAACATTTGTTATTAAAGGACAACTTCCATGATGCTTTTTTGAAAGAAAAGGTACAAGTTCTCGTATGTGATGGGCAAATTCACGTTTAGGTAGTCATGCCTATTCAAAACTTGCCTGCAGTTTCAACTGGAGACTTTTTTTACTCCTTTCTTATAAAGGATTTAGTGTTTCTGGTTCAGAATGACTGCATTTCATTGATCAGTAAGCTTTTAAGAGCAAAAAGTAACTATCCAGAATTATGGCAGTACTTCCTTTGTAGCTTTCAGTATTAGGACAACAATAATGTTGTGCATGCTGGTTACAGAGCCACAATACCAGCCATGAGACCTGATAACATGGTTGTAAGGGAGCCACTTCTTCCCCCAAACCCCTCTTCTTATCTCTTCTAGATGCTAGCAATGCTAGTATATAGAATAGACCTTACTAGTGCTTTTGATGGTATTAGTTCTCTTTGTAGTGGGGAAACAGCCCTCCTCAAACCAGCATTGCTTGCTGACGGTAGAGACTCCCTGAGCTGTCCTTTCTATCTGCTGACCCCCCTCTCTCTGCTGAGGTCTAATTAAAAAAATAAAAACAGAATTGTAGGTTAACAATTAGATCTCGTGCCTCATTATTTCTTCGAACACTGACCAGGTGACTTCTGTTCTGTTCTACAGTTGGCCTCTGTTGTTTTTGTGCTTCGTACCATCATTGCTGATGTGCAAAAGAAGGACAAATTGCTGTTAGATTTCCACAGTACCAGCTCTCAATGGTCATATGGCTCAGCAGGATGTGTAGAGTATTACTATAGTCCTAGCTCTAATAGCAAGGATTGCATTACTACTAAAATTGCAGTTATTTTCATATAATATAGCTTGTAAAATACTTTGAAAACCTTCAGAATTAAAATATGCTCATTTTATAACATTTTATGAGGTGTGTGCATGGTCAGAAGAGCCCTTCAGCATGGAGCTGAATAGATGATTTGACTAAACATTTGGAAAAATGTCATGTTTGAGAAACCTTCAGTGAATCTTAAACTCTAATGGCCATATACTACTAAACTTTATTACAAGAAGTAACTGATACATGCAAGATCTGACCCCCGTATCATTGCTCCAAATAATCTATAAGTTCACTGCAAATGGGCTTCTTTATTAATCATGCTGTTTTAATTAGCAGTGATCCCTATATTTTATTGTAGCAAAACTGTTTTTATTTTCCATTTGGAAGACCAAACAAGACTTGTAAATTTTCATGCCGTTCTATAGATTTTTCTCAATTTTTGCTTATATTTACACTGAGATTATTGTGACCAAACCAATAAGAAAATTGTGAAATGGACACTGAAGTTAATGAATAAATACCAAGGACCATTCTTAAGATTTTTGTAACATTTAGTTGTCATATTTCTGTATTGTAAAGAGAGATGTTTTAGATTTAGACACTTGCAGTGAGTGCACTTGGGACATGAGTAATTGGCATAATTTGGTATTGCAAAGGATACCAAGAGATTGGAATAGGTGACAATGTTCTCTTCATTAAAGTCTAGTTTGTTAATGGTTATCAAAAGCAACTTTTTCTACAGACTTGGTAAATACTCAAGTTTTTCAGCAAGCTTATATTTCTGATTTCCTTTTCATGAGCTGATTTATTTCTGGTTTATTTACAGTATGGTCTTGGTTACCACTGTTTGTTGGGAACTAACGGTGAAAGCTGAAAGGAAATATAGGAAGACGCAGTGAAATTCTTCTTTAAATAGACTGGCTTTTTAAACAGTAAGAAAGGATGTCCTACATTTGTGAATTTGAACACATACAGATGAGTTTCCTGTGAGAAATAAATTCCTTTCACAGAGTCTCCATGTTTTACAACTTGAAAATATAATTTAACTCTTGAATGATTTCTACTTTCTTACTAGTGAAAATAAGAACTTGGGGTGTCAAAACTACTGTTAAACAAAAAATATGCTCAGAACAACAATTAGATTGACTTGCATTTTCTTTTTAAGCAGTCTTGTTTATAAAATAGAATTTCAGGACTTGGATTAATTAACGTTCGAAAATTTAAAGGGAAACTTGACTTTATCAGTAGTTCTAATCTCCTTAAAGTTGTCTCTTGTATTTCATTTTAAAATGTATACAATGGGAAAAAATGGGCTCTTGAATTTATTCAGGATGAAATTAAGCAATTTTATAAGTGCATTTAAAGGATGCATAAGGATAAACTTTCCAGGTAGCCCATTAAGTGAATCTGGGGGCTAATTTTCTCCAACTTGCACACCCTGAACTCCTGAATGAGCAATATTACTAATAAAGAAATTCCAGTTAAAAGATAAATGTACACTTATGACTGTTGTCCACTGGTAGATTTGATTAAGTTGTGCAGTCAGCCAGTTAAATTAAATGCAACCATCATTTAACATTTAGTTACTACAGTGGTGGGTTTTATAGAAAAATCTTGAATAGAGCAATGCCATGTGCTCAGATACCAAAGCAGTAGATTTGTGTACAAAAAAAATTACTATTTACACTAAAGAATAGTAACTCCTTTCCAACTCCTTAATTTGTAAAAATAAACCTATTTATATAAAAAAAATATATATATAAAGCCTGTTTAACAAATATTTAGCATTTAAGTAAACAATTTTTTCCTGGTTTGGTACAGCATTTATTCAGCCTCCTCTTTACTAAAAAGAGGCCCTGAACTAATTTAGAAATGGAGAATATGTGGGCTGTGAAATCACTAACTAGATTGAGGCTTATTTGAAGTAGAAGGTGATTAGGACGTCTAGGTTTTAAGGCATAACTTAAATAACCAAATGGATATTTCCGGATTTGAGCGGGTGTAGGATAGAATTGGAGAAGTGATTGTAGACAGTGACCTTAGAGATAAGAGGAAGACGGGAGAGTAGTTGGAGAGGCAAGTGGGGGTCAGGAGTAGGTTCTGAAGATGAGAAAATAAAACATGCTTGTATTATCAGGGGAAAGAGAGCCAAAGGAGAATGAGAGGTTAAGGAGAAAAGTAAGGGAAGGGATGAGAGTGGGAGCAAGGGAGATCTGGGGATAGGATGGGCTGGGTCACTGGGGCAAGTGGAGCTTTCTACATGAGCCCCTGCCCCGGACAATTTTTGTTTAACAATCATATTTTCCTATTTTAAAAATGTTTCTCTTTCCTATTTGAGTCTTTCACACAGCAACAGGGAAACGGGCAAAGTGCTGTTATGCACAAAATCTGAAAATGAGAAATTTTGTTTTCATCTTTGAATTACTGTGCTTAAGTGTTACTAATAGCTACGGTAGGTAGATGTTTGGAGAACTGAGAATTTTAAATTGATTATGGTCTTTTAATTAGTTAACTACATTTTTGGGTGATGTGCTTGGAAAGCAAAAATTGCGTCTGCTTTCTCGGGATAGCATTGATATGGAGAGGGATTCCTTTCAATAGTAGTAATTAAACTAATTCCTAAGTAAGGAGTGAAAAATAACTGACACTGATCCAGATTATGTTGGACAAATTGTCCCAATCCACAAGTACTTACAGAATCATTCTATTTTAGAATGTTTTTAATTACAAACACATTACTGTAATAAACAGTTACTCTACAATTCACACATGGAATTAATGATAAATTGTATAGTGTAAAAAAATATTCTGGACTGACTGCAGTTAGTATCCTTCAAGAAAAAAGCCATTTCTCTCAATATTGCATTGTTTTGACTTCATCCATGTGTTAAAACTTCTAAAGTGAGGGATATAGTTTAGTACTAAATGGGCCAAAGTTGTTTATTATGACCACTACTTACATACAATAAATAATATATGTATTATCATAGCACTTAGGAGTCCCACTCATGGACCACTACACAAGAAATTTATGCTATCAGTGTTACTTTGTTTCCTTTTTATTCTCACATTAGCTTTTTATTGAAAGATTTAAATATTAAATTTGACTGAATGCTCAGAATCAGAATATTTTGGTACTAGCAATCTGTCAGAACACATGACATGCAGGCCAGACATGTTATACATCAGAAATGTACGTCATCCTCCTGGTTGCTGTAGGCCAAAGGATTTTTGTTATGGAACACTCTTCACCCATGCTCTATCAGCCTCAGATGTATACTTAACATCCTGATCATTGCGTAACTATTAAAGCTGTTTGTGATTAAACAAGGCTTGCTCCTCACACACACACTTGTACTCCTTAATTCTGCTGAATCTGTGAATTTGCATTCATTTTCATAATAAATTATGGTTTGCTAAATACTAGAAATCATTACTTGTAAAATGCAATAGAAGCTGGGCTGGGAAGGACAAACTATTAACTGTTATTGAAGTGCTGACAGTTTGCTCTGGGCTGTCCAAAACAAATAGTTGTGCCCAAGAAGCTAACAATCTAAAATATACAGGTATATTTAATAGCAAAGAATACAAAAATTCTTGCAAGGAAGTTAATTTTTTTGCAGAAACTTTCAAGCCATTTTGCAAGCTAAACTCTGTGAAATTTTCCCATTAAGTTATAAATGTCTTATGTCTATTAAAGAAATTAGGCACTTGGTTAGTAAAATCTGGGGAGCAGATTACAAAATTGGTCAGTTACTGTATTAAATGTGTAGCCTATAGGTGTATGCATAGATATAAGTTAAGGCCCTAATGCAATGAACCTATAGTTCACAAAGCCTGTAAAACAATAGCTTAGCTAAACTAATAAAGGCATAAGGCTCAAAAGCCCTAGCATAAGTAGCGAATCAAAAGTAAACATAGATCATAAGATATCACAAGATAGAATGCTGTAATGACCAAACTGCTGACCGGTAACCCCAAGATGCTAGTCTATACGAATTTAGGATGTTTTAAATTAGGGACATCAGCAAATCATGAGAATGCCATGGTAACTAATGGATGTGTATATGTAAAAGATTAATAGCCTATGGGGGGAAGGGTACCCCAACATTAGTAGGAAATAGGGAAAAGGGGCTGAAATTCCTATTGAATATGCATTGGGTATAGTGGTGTCAGTGTAACACATTATAAAAGCTGTATCCCAGCCTGCATGCCTTGGGAGATGTTTGGATAATGACCACTGGTGGTGATGGTGATGACTGTGTGGGGGAAGATAACTAAGGCCTGGTCCACACTACCCCCCCACTTCGGACTAAGGTACGCAAATTCAGCTACGTTAATAACGTAGCTGATTTCGAAGTACGTTAGTCCGAATTTACCGCGGGTCCAGACGCTGCAGGCAGGCTCCCCCGTCGATGCCGCGTACTCCTCTCGCCGAGCTGGAGTACCGGCGTCGACGGCGAGCACTTCCGGGATCGATTTATCGCGTCTAGACAAGACGCGATAAATCGATCCCAGAACATCGATTGCCTGCCGTCGGACCCGGAGGTAAGTGTAGACGTACCTTAACACTTCAGGTTGTTCTGCAAGAGCTGCTGTGACTATATGGATGCTCAGCTCATTCTGTTTTCTCTCTTCCTACCTTGCTGGGTTGGAGTGTTGGAAACTTCACTGTCTTAATAAAACTATTACAAATACAGAAAGTTTTTCCGAAGTGTGTGTGTATGTGTTGCAACCATGCACATTGAGGTCCCCAATAAGACTGGCTAAGAGAGATGTGTCTTTTAGCTCATGCAATAGAGGCTCCTGCATTAAGCTCCAGACATTCCAGATTTGCTCCCGGTGCCAACAGACCAACATTACACTAACTTGGCAGAAATCACTTTCCCCAGCATCAGCAGGACAAGATATTCTGTACTCTGGTGGCTGGGGACGTATTATAAGAAAATCTTGACTAGTAAAATATGTAATTTAAATATTGCAGCCTCATTGTTAAAATGCAGCTCTCTCAAATCAACTAACTTTGAGGCATGTTCAAGAGGTATGTAGAATACTAGCCTCCATCACCACTTGTTAAATTTCCAGGCAAGCACCTTTGTGCTTTCTCCAGTACTGCCCCTCTCACTTGTGAGAAACTCCCATAAACATCTGCAAAGCTACCTCATCCTCCTTAAAGGTCTACTTGACATGATGCCTACAAAAAAAACTCGACAACGGTTGGGCTGTTGTGTGATGACCAATATTCTTATTGTTTCCTTGTACTCCTCCATTGATTTGATTGTATCCATCTTTTCTCTTGTTTTATACTTAGATTGTAAGTTCTGGGGTAGGGACCATCATTAGTTGTTTGTTCAGCACCTAGTGCAGTGGGGATCTTGTCCAGGGCTAGGGCTCCTTGGTGGTATGGCAATACAAATAATAGTAATAATAATCACTTTTGTGCTGTTGGTCAATATTCCTCATCTACACATCCAAGAACTGCATTAGCCTGTTTAGGGTATGTCTACATTTAAAATGCTACAGTGGCACAGATATGCCACTGTAGTTGTGCTGCTGTAGCACTTCAGTGTAGACATGACCTATGCCAACAGGAGGGATTCTCCCGTCATCAGAGGTAATTGACCTCCCTGAGAGGTGGTACCTAGGTTGATGGAAAAATTCTTCTGTCAACCTAGTATTGTCTGCATTGGGACTTAGGTCGTCTTAACTACGCTGCTTAGGGTTCGAATTCTAGTGTAGACCAGGCCAGAGTAACAGTGTGCCAATAGGAGCTCATGTTCAGTTTTCTAACAGACACCCCTGAGACCTCTTTAGAATTGCTGCTTTCCAGGATATAATTCTTTGTCTTCCATCTTTTGCTGCTAGTGGTACTTTCCGTTGGCAATATTAAACAGGGTGGATTGATTAAAATCAAAGTGATTTTAGATTGGCAAGTGGGAAACTTTGATTTAAATGTATTTAACCCCATTTTTGGTTACTTCACTTCCTGACCCTTCCATGGGGCCCCTGTGATGTTCCAAGGATTGGCTGAACACTGTTCTGTGACCACCTGCAATACAGAGCAACTTATTTAGATTAAATGGTTGTCTTCATTTGATTGTGAATTCCATATTTGGCCTCTGAGTCTCATTGAGAACTCATGGCCAATCCAACTAAGTGTACCCTGGGAAACGTATGTGGGTTGCGTTATGTGCGCAGGAAAAATCAGTTTAAACACATAGTGGGTCTTGCTGAATTACCACCAAAAGAACAGGTGCTGTCAGTGTTTGGACCACCTGGATGTTAATTTCTCTATATTGTCTTGTGCTCCCATCCCACCAATGTATCTTGTGTGGAAGAATACTCTACCCCAGGTTAATTCTTCAAATGCTTGTGACGGTGTGGTTACCCAGTTTAAGGATGTTCCTTGTAGCTAACCCATCCTGTGGAGTCCAGACCTTACTAAAAGCATTTATTTTGCCTCCTGGTGCACTGGTGGGTCTACCAGCCATCTTGTCCCAAGCGTGGAAAGGGATGGAAAACCCAGTCCTTTCTCAGTTTTTTCATGGAGAAGTTAACAGCGGAGGTAATGTCTAGCCACCAAGTAGGTTTGTGATACTCCCTCTGTTACCTCTTCAGGTTTTCCTTTACCTTGTCGTTGACCATATACTGTTCTAATGGTTGCATGTGGTGGATATGTACCCCTGCATCACCCACTTCTATTTAGCCATTTTCCTTGAGAGTGCCTCATCAGCTGGGCAAACACCACCCATGCAGACTCTTTCCTGGATAGAGGTGGAGCTTTTATGTTCTGTCAAGTGTACCTTCATCCAGACTCCTGGGGGATCTGTGTAGGATGTGTACACCACATCCTTGGAGACGTGAGGAAAGAATTAACCTTCTCAGTGAAAGGACAAATGCTTGCTTTTCCTGCTGGGATCTGAAAAGGAGAGTGTGGGTGTGGGAGGTTTTAAGCTGTTATGAAAAACAGTGATCCTCTCTAGTCTCCTTCAAGCAGGAGCAGAGAGATGATCTTTGGAGATGTAAAATACTTTCCTGGACTAGGCGTCCTGAAATGGAACAAACCATAGTGCTGCTAAACAGGCAGATGAAAGTGTAGGGTTGCGACCCCTCCCCCTTTTCGTATATCCCTTGTTGGGGAACTTGGTTTGTCTGTTGGCTCTCCTTTAAAAGGGCAGAAGAAATTGTTTAGGGTTAGTTATAATAACTGTTCCCTGAAGAATCTTGAAATAAAGCTTAAAACCAATCTTTCTCCCACCTGTCTGGGCATCCCACATTGAGTAATTAAGAATGGAAATGATTTGTAGTCATTGTCTGGAAGTTTAATACCTTGTTAATTCAGGCAACTGCCAGAGAGATCCCATATGTGTATTCTGGTCATCCCGGGACATCTCAAGCAAAAGCGGAAGCCCAGTCTCCATATTAACTTTAAAAAGTAGCCCTTTTTTTTTTGGGTAGGGGAGGAGAGAAGTGGAACCCTTTCAAACATTCTGTGGGGTGTATATATACTATATTCATGACCATGCTATCTGAACACCTCCATCATAGTGGAGCAAAAAGGGCACAATTCCAGATTTTTCTTTGCCAGGTTATTATTGAAGGACAATATCAAAGTTAGTAAGCACAAAGATTTATTCATGTCTTATGGAGGGGATCCTCCTATTGTTTCATGGGTCTTGCTCTTTCAAATTCATTAAGGCAGCTGTGAACTTTAGGAATTGAAGATAGTGGTCTAACATTAGGACAGCTCCATTGTACATGTATTTTTTTAAATGTCCCCTTGCCCCCACTTTTGATTTAACCTGCAGTTACACCCTGGAAGATGACAAAGTTGACAGTGGAGTGTTCCACATTTCTCTCAGTGACTTTGAAATCAAACTCAATTTGCAAGTTGTGTGTCATCATTGCAAACTCAACTTGGGATCTGAAAGTCTAACTGGCTTGCTTTCTTCCACATCATTGTTAAAGGTCTGCCTTTGGACCTTAGTTAACAGTGCTGTTGTGTGAGCCAGAGTAGAATCAGTTCATGTTCCCCGCGTATACTGTTTACCGTGATGACAGTTTTTTTGGAAGAAATTAATCTCTTCAGAAAAGTAAGCAGATATGACTTTAAAATCATATCTGGTCTCTCTTACCGCACTTTAGCATTTTAAAATGCCAGAATAAACCCTCGTATCACATAAAGAAGTGTGTACTTTAAGAACACCCTACATCTTTGTTTCTTTCCATGTCTTGGATATAAGCACACCTCTAAAATACCTTTAGGTATTCTGGTTTTCAACAGGCAAATAAGCATGCCAGCTATACTACCTGCTTCCATACTCTTACATATGGTACTGGTTCAGAACGTGACTTTGAACTGAATTACGGTTTACATTGTCAGATCCTGTGTAATTTCTCTCCATAGTTTTCAGCTAAATGTTCACATTTCCAGATATCTTCCTTTTTAAGGTAGTGGATTGTGACCATTTAGTTCAACACCAAAAGCATGAATAAGCTGGAAGTTCAAGCATGATGTCCTTGGGGAATGTTTATAGCAGAACGCAGAAGAAAATATGAGCTGAAAAGGAAATGGAGGAGAGGATGTGAATTTCTAAACTTTAGGTTCAGCCTAGACCTGTGACTCTGGGTGTAGAGCCCTACCTTCCAAAAGCAATTCTCTCCTCTGTCTCCCAAGTAGTTAACTTAAATATAGTCTTTCCCCATAGCACCTATGTATTTGGAAGGAGAGTTGAACTAATGGTTACCCATTGATTACATCAGAGACCAAGATAAGCTCCTTTACCATGTCATGACTTTGTAAAATCTTTTAAAGGAGAGGGGCCACAAGTTTGACAAGAAATCAACGTTTTTGTAAAACATAATTTTGTTCTTTCACAATATTTTTTCCTGATAGTTGTTTTATTAGATGCACTAAAGCATGTAGTATTTAACATTTATTTTTTAAAATAAGATGAATAATGGTCTAGTGCATAGATCTCTTACTATAAGCTAGTTGAAGGCTTTGGTAAATGAGTCCATGGAGATAGATGGATACATATACTCACAACTTCCAGAAACCTATTCATGCTGTGTCGGAATAAGAATATGTTAATACTTGGGCTTTTGAGACAGTGAGATAAAAATGTGAAAATTGAGTATTTTATGAAAAGATTCTAGCTTGGGGACATTTTATTTAAATATTCTATAGTGTTATATATGTTTGATTTAGAAATATGGAAAAAAGATGACATTCAGCAGTTAAATAGTTTTATACAGTCGGTTACAATAAAACTCCATAGCAAGGCTTCCACCAGTTCCACCCACACTCTCCTTGTCAATTCAAATGTATTAAGTTCCCTAATTCTAGTTCTTGTGAAATATTTATATCACACTAACTTTCACTCTTTGTCAAGACTGCCTATATAGATAAAAATGCAGGGATGGAACCATTTCATTGAAGAAAACTGTTTTCCCCCTGGCCCCCATCATGGATCATATTGTGTACACTTAATTCAACAATGCTTTTCTGGCCTTAATAGGACATTATTTATACATGCTATTGTATTATAGTGTAAAAGTGTCAAGCTGTAATTGTGCCTTCATAGCTGTATAATGAACTGCTTTTTTATCAATATCTGTTATATGCTGGAAAACTGTACATACAGACTTCCTGCCTTATTCCTAGTTACATCACCAGCTAGTCTCATAGCTGCTGTCACTTGAGTTTGGAGTGAAAGAGGGACAGTACAGTGGTCCTGGAAACACTTTATCCCCATGCGTTAATTTCCCTGCAGGCTTCTAATCCTCCCACTCAGTACCTTAGTTTAAGTACTGCAAAATAAGTACTACAAGCAGGTTATCGTTTATGGAACACCTATTGTAATTAGAGAATTAAAATTGCAGCAGGAATTCTATTCAAATTCTGTTCTTCAATCCTTTCTAAAATTCACATGCATTGTTGAATTGGCATGCCAGTTCAGCACTCGGTGGAGGGGCCCAGGGTAGTGTTTGTGTGAAGATGTATGTTCTTTTGATCAAGAGGTTCATGTGCCATCCAACCCGCCAAAAAGACTATTTTTTGGAATTTCAATTATTTTGGTGCTTGCATACAGAAACAAAATGGGGAACATAGTATCCATATGGAATTCACCTATTGAGGTCTAGTGTCCAGCACCAAGAAGAAACTCAGTATCTAAAGATTAAAATTATTGGAATTTGGTTTTGGCTCTGCTTAGGGCTCAAGCCTGGCTCATTACTATGCTGTGCAGACTGGCTTCAAACTCCTGTGAGCTTGTTCCTGGTGGCTTGCCACTTAAGGAGAGAGGAACACTCCTCCAGAAGGAACTCTGTAACTTTGGGGAAGGCGCATTGGCCTGGAAGCCAAAAGTCCTTAAGTTCAGGTATCTTGTTCCATGGAGTTCTGTCAGTATATTTGTGCACTTCACAAGATCTTATCACAAACTTCCTACACCAGCATTTCTGGATATGGCAACCCTTCTGAAATCTGAAAAGACTACTTCATTCCTTGTGAAATTTAGCAGAAAGGATGGCGATATGGCAATGCACTGAACTGTGACTCATGAGGCTTGGCTTCAACTCCTGGTTTAGCAATTCCAGACTTTAGCCAAGTGACTTAATCTGTGTCTGGTTCCTTGTGTAGACTATTTTGGCTTGGTTAGAATTCAGGAGCTAATGGCTGACTTAGTGCTGAGGAGCCTTCTAAAGGTCTGGAAACCATCACAGTTCCAGGCAGCTGCACCAGTATTTCCTCTTAGCGGCTCAATGAGGGCATCCACTCTCAGGCTTCCAGCTCCCCTGGCAGTCACCTATCTTGGGTGTAGACACATGTCTTGCTCCCTCCTGACCGGGGTATCTCCAGGCTGAACAGTTCCCTGCCTTCACTGTGTTGTTCCCAGCAAAAGACACGCTACCTAAGCAGGCTTCTCATGCCTTCTCTTCAGATAGTATCAACAGAGCAATTGCCAACAGTTAAGTTACCATTCACACTTCCTGTGCAAGCCTATTTCATTCGTTAAGATAAAAGCACTACAGAGGAAAACACATTAAAAACAATATATATGCATGCCAATGAGCTTATCAGTGATCACCCCAACTCTAATGTAGGCTCTGGCAGAAGCAGTCCTTGCAAGCCCCACAAAGGAGTCTCTCTTCTATGGTCACAAATTCATAACCGCCTCAGCTCAGAACTAGCACCTTCCTGAAAAGTTTACTGTTTCCTTTATGCAGTTTGGGGGTCTTTGGTCAGGAACTGGTTATTAGTAGACAGTGGGTCTCTCCCCCCCGTGGCCGAGCTTCAAAAGACCTGGCTTCAGAGAGATGGTGTATTAATTTAAGATGGAATATATGGGCTTAAAGAGTTATGGTGTTAATATAATTCATTTACTGTCCAGCACTATACAGTTTAAGGTTTGGGCTTTGGCATAGAGAGACTTTAGCCTGCTTAGTACTATGGCAAATATACTATTATTTTTTTAAAACTTTTTGTTAAAGATATGAGGGGGAGGGAGGGAGGAAAAACAGTTCAAGTATTTGGAATGTTAAGTAAGGTTTTTATTTTAACATTTTAAATTTTATTAATTGAAGAGGTTTTTAAAGGGGGAAAACCCTTGTTTGCCAGTTTTTTAGATGGTATTAAAGTTGGTAATAACTGTCCTTTTTGGGAGAAAAGAGAAGAAGTTAGTTGAGATGGACTGGAACTGTTGGCGTTAAAGCTTGATCCAGTTTTCTAAGGAGATAAAACAAGACAAACCCATGCAAAAGGGGAGAGAAGAATAGCAAAGATAGAAAATTCAGCTTCTCTGATATTGACTCACTTGCAACCTCACTGATGGAAAAACACAGGCACAGCACTGTCACGTTCTGGGGTACAATCCAGACCAGTGATGTGTTGTCACCACCTGCCCCGCAACCTGGAGTGCCTCACAATGCTTTGCTGTTGTAGCTCCCAACCAAGGCTGCTTCCAAACAGCCTGACAGCATGCCGGTCACACTCTGACTATCTGTATAGTTGCAGCCCTGGTCCAGCGACTGTGATCCCAGCAGCCTGTCAGCAACACTCCAGTCCTACTCTGACTTGCACCCACCTTTGTTACTGCTTGCAGGGTGACCCCAACGTATTCCCAGTCCCAAGTTTTCCCCAAATTTATGTGTTCGGCACCATCCAGCCCTTTTCTGGACAATTCAGGTATTAAAGGTCCGTTGCCCCTGTGAAGGGTCAGTATTCAACAGTTTGCTGTTTTAACTGAAGTTACCAGGTAGTTCAGTTTAAACACAACACTGGATTATTTTAAATAGAAAAAAATTATTTAATTACAAAGAGAGGTTTTAAGTGAGTACAAGTATAAGGTATTAAAGTCAGAAATGGTTACAGGAAAAATAAAGATATGTAGTAGCTAAAGCTTAACAAGCTAGCCTTGGTCCATACTTGGAGTAGCTGTTTGATGCCCCCTGAGGAACAATCCACCACAGAGTCTGCAGCAGACACAGATGGACAGAAGTTGCCCGAGCCTGGTAAGTTTCTGGCTCTGTTTTAATGTTTATTAATACACTAATGGGAGGGATTTCTGCTCTACGAACTGATGCAAAAGTTACGAAAATTGTCAGCTAGCAGTGTGTACCCACTAATAGCAAATTGTATCCCAGCACCTTGGCACCCTCCTCCCTCCCACCACTCTGTGGAGTTAAAATTTACAACCAGGAAATACAAATGGTGAAAACCTTTAAAGTGTGTTTTTACTGGAAAGGCACAGATTTTTTGCTAGGGCCATTCCTGTTCCTTAAAAATAAACTTACATTGCTATGCCTGTAAGTATGCTACTTTGCGGTCTATTGAGTTGTCTGGAAACAATGAACTATGTGGGGGTGAGGGATGTGGAAATTTTTTTGATTTACAAATCAAGTCCTAAATACTACTGGGTTTGAAATTTTACCCAGAAATATGCCAGGGGTAAAGGAGAGCAGGAAGGCTGTGGAGTTCTGCGTGTTTGCATGCAGCCATAACACAGTAAGTCATGTAGAAGCTAATGTAGCATCCTATTAATTCCCTCATGAATTCTGACCTATTCCCAGGTGCTGATAGCTGCAAACTTTTCCTGAAGCAGGAACTCCAGTCGGTCATAGTCTGGGGAAGGGTGTATTTTCCAGGGCCGTCTCGGTAGCTGACCAGCCCACTCCATTCAGATGTGCTGTTCAATCACTATGTTTGAATACCTCGGTTGCATAAACTGCAGTTTCCTACCTGCAGCTTGGAATAACATCTCCCGTTGCCAACTGGGCACCACAAGAACTGTTATGTCCTTGAAAATATGGAAGGCCTGAAATAATAGAAAAAGATTTTGTAGCACAGCCACTGATGGCGCACCCCCCCCCAACTCAAGTAATTCTGCAATTTTCTAAAACCAAACAAACAGCTTTGCATTTTTAAGTCACCATTGTGTGTGCACTTCTGCTGCAATTAATCAAGCTGTGTCCCGTGACATTCTGTGGTCTGAAGCATCCCTCTCACAATATGTAGAAGTACAGTTTGGAGAAGTATCACTTTGTCCATAGGCGACTCCGTGGGTGCTCCAGGGCTGGAGCACCCGGGGGGAAAAAAAGGTGGGTGCTGAGCACCCACCAGGAACCCCCCATCAACACCTCCTCTCCCTCCTCCCCCAGTGGCTCCTGCCTGCCGGCAGGCCTCATGGATCAGTGCCTCCCCCTCCCTTCCCGCATGCCGCAATCCAGCTGTTTCGCGGCATGCAGGAGGTCGGGAGGGAAGGGGGAGGAGTGAGGACGTGGCGCTCGGGGGAGGGGACGGAACTGGGCAGGAAGAGATGGGGCAGGGCCAGGAAGGGGTGGGGTCTTGGAAGGGGTCAAGCACCCCCTGGCACTTTGGAAAGTCAGCGCCTGTGACTTTGTCCTTGAAATTCCAAAAGGAATTTTTCTGTGCTCCTGCACTGAGCTATTTGAGACAGTAACACTCCATGTCTTGTTCTGTTCCAGGCCCCTTGACCTCTACTGGCTGCAGTACCTCCACCTTTTGTACACATTGCATCAGAAACCTGGGCCAGTGTACCTTCATGGACCATTCGAAGAGGAAGTCTTTCCCTGATGAACTTAGGGTTGAGGTTTTGGACAAGACCAACAAGCAGGTCCTGTACCAAAAACAGAGGGACTTGTGGCTAGAGGAAAGGCATGCCAAGAGGCAAGAGGAAAGACTCAGGCTGGCTGCACAGATTGAGGCCAGGGTTTCAGTGCGGAAGCATGCATTTGCACCGCAGTTCCTGGAACAGGATAAGGAAATAGGACAGAGCTCAGCAGAAAACTTTCAGTGGCTGATATCACTAATGACTGCAAGAGTAGAGGCTACTGCTGCATCACCCACACCACAGCCCGAGTCCCTTGCCTGCTATACAATGCTGCAGTCCAAAAGCAGCTTAGAAGACTCCAGGACTGGGTGGCACATGCAGTCGGGCTCCATGAGTGGCTGGGCAGGGCAGCCTTGCCCCATGCAGCCCTCCATATTCACTCCCTCCCCTGTGGATGCCTCCAACCCCCTCCCACACTGCCAAGTGCATGGCAAATGGGGAGAGAAGGGAAAGGAGAACAGGTGACCAAAGGACATGCCACAGTAGGAAGTTTCTGTCCTGTACATGGTTTCACTATTTGCACTGGTTCATGCACTTTGTTTTTTCCGTAAAATTCTGTTACTGGTGTTTTGATGTGATAATGGCAGCTGGCCTGTCTGGGAATTGATGAATGTTGTACTTTTCTAATACATTGTTTATATAAATTTTTTTTTATTTCATCAAGAAAGTTTATTGCTATCACTGCTTCACATCATACAATGTATATTTAAAATAATAAAGGTTAACACATGATCAGGAACAATTATGAATTTGTATGCAAAGACTATCCTGCAATACAGTTGTCTATAGCAATACATACTTCAATCTTTTCCTTACATCAGTCCATACTGTGACTACCTCCCCCCATTCAGAAGTGGCGATGTCATTCATAAGTATATGGCATAGTACTGAAACCCACCACAATCAATGAGCCCCTCTCCCAAACACATTCATAATAGTACTATTTCACCCTCTTCCATTGGGCCATGTAAGTCCATAAGGTGGAAGCACAAAGCATCCCTGACTTGCCCGGGTGCATCCAGCTCCATCCGTGAAAGGTGCACTTTCTGGCTGAGCATACTGATTCAGTGGCCCCTTGCGGTCATAGGTCTATTCAGGGGGAAATGACTCACCTCTGGCTTCAAAAAATTGTGAAGAGCACAGCAAGCCACAGTAATGCGGACAGCATTGATGATGGGTCTCTAGACATCTCCAATGGGATTTCAGCCTACCAAAAGCACATTCAGTAGCCATTCGTCATCTGCTGAGAGTAATTAAACTGTCTTTTGCTGGGTCCTCTTAAATTAGGGTCTGGTTTCATAAGCCAAGGTAAAAGTGAGTATGCAGGGTCCCCCAGAATACCGGTGTGGTCAATAACTCCATTCATGACAATGTCATTTGGTGGGAATAGTATCCCAGCTTGTCCATGAATGTAGACTCCCAATCAGCAAAAAACCCAAGTGCAGTCCATGTTGACATTCATGAATCACCCTCTGTGGTACATGAGGGCCTGGATATTTAGTACCTTTTGTGGTTTATGTACTCCTTCCCCTTGAGGAGGGCAAACTGTGGGCATGGGTCCCATCAGTGGCCCCAGCATAGTTTGGAAGCCTCATTCTCTCAAAGCCAGCAATTACTTCAGGAATCTTTCATGCCCACCGCCTTGGGGATAAACTACAAGCCTGATTGCCTCAGAAAGCTCCAATACCACTTTACCACAGTCAACTTTCCAACACCAAACTGGTTTGCAGTGAACCTGTAAAGGGGTATAAAAAGTAAACTCTTAAAGGATCCATTGCTAATACCTGCCTGACCAAGTTGGAGCTGAGCAGTATGGGTCTAGCACTTTGGGGTTTAGCCCATTTTATAAGTATCTTGATCAAATGCTTATAAATATTTTGTTATTGTTTGGGTGCAGTAAATTGCTTATTTTTTAGGCATGTTTAGAGCAAATACCATTCACCCTTTGGATTTAATAAAGGAATTTATGGTTAAATTAGTGCTGTGGCAATACCCTGGACAAATAATAATTCTAACTTTGTGCTTCATATAATGTATTTTTAGATTGTCCGCAGTAATTGGGCACTCTCTTGAGAGGGTGGCTCTGACACGTTACACTTTTTAAAACTGTTTTGCAGTCTATATAAGATCCATAGCCAAAACATTTTGTGTGAACAGTCTCTTCTTTCTTCACCCTGTCCATCTCCAGCCACAGCTGCTCTCCTATCTGTCTTAATGCTCTCTGGAGGCCTGCATGTGCAGCTATGCATTTCCTGAGGCTACTTGTGAAGTAGGTTGAAAGGGGAGCCAGAGTTCCGCTTCTTCTGCTCTAGGTCCTGATGGTGGATAGTGACTCCTATTCACTCCTCACTCCTTGGCTAAATGATCCCTTCCTCTTCTGGCCTTTCAAAACCTACCAAGGCCAGGGAGAGACCCAGAAGGAGGAGGGATAGAGCTGGTAGCTGAGGAGCTGTGATGAGCACCTAGGAAGCCTGCTCCCCCAGCAGATGTCTCACTGATTCCCTTTCACTTATCCTCAGGTTTTTGTTGTTTTTTTAAAGGGAAAGAAAAATTTACATTCAAAAGCTTCATTAATGTGGAAGACTGCAGGCTATCTAAGCCCTCCAGAATGTATATTTCTTAGTTCTGTTGTAACATTAGGGAATGTCACATTAAGGTCCTTTTTACATATCCCTTCAAAGAAAGCTAGCATTAGAAGAAGATAAACATTAGAAAAACAGGAAATAGTTAAGATGACACTTTCCACACAATACAGCCATGCAACCTTAACTTTGCCCCTTTAGGGATTCCAAAAAGGAACTGGGAACATTGCAGTACTTTCCCTGTCTAGAACTGCCATTTTCTTTTTGCCCATTTGACCTGTTAAAGATCTTGTGGACAAAAATGTTTGGTTTTGTTTTTTGGGGGGCAGGGGGGAGGACTTGATCTGCAAAAAGTTCTTCAAAATAAGTTGACTGCTTTAGCAAAATAATTTTCCTATGGCTTATGAAGAGAGACTGCAACTTTAATAATTTTTTTTCTCCATATTGATTGGAAAGCAAAGCAGTATGAAACCAGTTCCATGGTTTATTTCCTCTTTATTAACTCTGTATAGAAAGTCATAATATCTGGGTATTAAATAGTTTGTTACTAGTACCAGTCAATTGATTAGTTGTGTGTGCTGCATTTCTGAAAGGAGATTAAAATTCTGGACTGAACACAGGTTCTCAGGCTCATGGCCAAAAAAGCATTTGCCATTTCATGGTAATATTGTTGCTTAGTTATGTTAAGTAACCTAATGGTGTTTTTTGTTTGCTTTTGTTTATCTTCTTGAAACTTTGTTTTCCTCCTTAAACTGATAGAGTAGAGACAGAATCGAGAACTCTGAAAAGCATATTGTCTTCTCATACATACAGTGTCTTAGGCTAGTCCTCACACTGTGAAGGAAATACTAGATGAAACATTATACACACACCACTATGTTATCCTTGGAACCATGAGTTCTATGTCCTAGAATCTAAGGCAGGTAAAAAGAGGATGAGGCCAGGGGTTAAAGACGTGAGGGGAGACAGTACAGTTGCACTTGTGTTTAAAACCTTCCTCTTTCTGGTTTGGGTAAGCCATGCATCCTAACAACTCCCACCTCCTTGGCTGGTGTGGTGAGAATTCACCCTCTTGTTTCAGTCTCTAACCACGGGATGAGGCACAGACTTCCATTTACCTCCTCTTCCTATTTCTGCACCTGAACAGGGAGGCATTCCTGGATCACATGCTGTGGCATCTGAAAAAGAATGGATTTCTATCGGCCTTGAATATATTGCCATTCTGGAGGGTTGTGGGTATCTCCTGACTTGGCATTAATGGAATGTCATGGCTCTGTGCTTTCATATAAATATTATGACACTTAGTATTTCATATTTTCAAAGCACTTGTATCTTCACAACAGCCCTGTGAGGAAGCTATCTTTCTCATTTTGAATAAGGAACATAAAAGCTATCATTTGCCCAAAGCTATTCAGTTAATTGCTGGCACAGCCAGGGATTGAAATCAGGAGTGCCTGATTACCAGCCCTATGCCCAATTCACTAGATTAACTGCTGTTTTTAGTATATAAATATTGACTACAAAAAAAAAAGGTAAAATAGTATTAAACTTTGTGAAGCAAAGCACTCCAGTTAGGAAATGTCAGAATTAAGGTTCCCTGTGCAATCTTAATTCAGTTCCCTTGTGCATATGCATTATGATAGCTTGTACTTACTTGATCCTATACTATTCTTCAGAGGGAGGCAGGAATCTGAGTTGGCTAGCTAGGGAAACCGTATTGGCAGTTTCTTTTGTTTGTGGAGAGAGGCAAGTAATTTACTAACTAAGCCTCTTTTCCTGTCTCCCTCCACAGTCTAATTGCACTCCTTCTTTGTTCAGCTCCTTCTTCTGTCCCTTGCTGCTGTTGCCTTCTTATAGAGCTTGTTACTGGTATATCTATCCATGGTACTGTCAGACAGAGGCAGCCAAGTCCCTAATCACTAATTCCCTGCTGCACCAGAAATAAACATACTGTTAATGTTTTATTTTAAAATCAATTTTAATCAGAGCTATCCTACCCATGAGTGATTGCAGATCTCTGCATATGTGGTTTGGTGACTTCTAATATTCTGTTTGCAAGGTAGAAGGACTGAAAATGAGGCACTGAAGAAATTTTTAAACTATTATTTTTTTAGTAGTAGTATTTCTAAGTATTCCTGATTTCTGAAATGCTGTGGTTAAAAAATCAACAACACTTTAACTTAAAATGATCACCCATTCTTTTATTTCAATTCTGTCTACATATTAAGTTACATTTGGGAGATGGGAGGTTAAGTAAATTACTTAGATGTCAACCTTAACTATGAAGTCTCCGTTAAATGAGAGAAATGATGTAATATTGAGACTTCTGTGTATTGTTCTAAAATGGTTCACGTGGCATAGTCCAAAGCAGGGGCTTTGTCTCAACCTTTTTCTTTCTGAGGCCCCCAATATGCTATAAAAACTCCACAGCCCACCCGTACCACAATAACTGGTTTTCTGCATATAAAAGCCAGGGCTGGTGTTATGGGGTAGCAAGCAGGGCAATTGCTTGGGGCCCTGCAAAGTTACATTGCTCAAGCCTCAGCTTCAGCCCCAGGTGGCAGGGATCAGGGCCCTGGGCTTCCACCCATATGGTAGGGTTTCAGCTTTCTGCCCTGGGCCCCAGCTAGTGTAATGCTGGCCCTGCTTGGTGGACTGCCTGAAGCCTCACAGCCCCCCAGGGCGCCCTGGGCCCCTGGTTGAGAGCCACTGTCCCAAAGTATTTGCTACCATGCTTCATGAATGCATAGTAATGTTTAGATATTTGAAGACACACATGAGAGGCCACATTTCAAATCAGCCTCTGAAATTGTGTAGGCAAACTGCATGCAAAGTCTCTGTGCACTTGTAAACAGGATAGTCACTCAGGCTACGTCCTCACTACGGGGAGGGGGGGTCGATTTAAGATACGCAAATTCAGCTACGCGAATAGCGTAGCTGAATTCGACGTATCGCAGCCGACTTACCCCGCTGTAAGGACGGTGGCAAAATCGACCTCCGCGGCTTCCCGTCGACGGCGCTTACTCCCACCTCCGCTGGTGGAGTAAGAGTGTCGATTCGGGGATCGATTGTCGCGTCCCGTCGGGGTCGATCCCCGAGAGGTCGATTTCTACCCGCCGATTCAGGCGGGTAGTGTAGACCTAGCCTCAGTGTGCGTGGCCAGTTTCCATTTCATATGTGAAAGTCAAATGTATGTAATTTCAGAGACTAGTTAAATATTTGGGTTCCATATTTGAAATTGGGAGCTAGTCCTTGCACTAAGATATAATACCTGTTACCCCATAACAGTCAACTTTTAATGGTATGGTGACAGAGGATGATTGTGGTTTTTGTATGTAACATTTTAAGGCATGTTTTTGAATAATTTTTTGTCAACTTATTGTCACTGGTGTTCAGAGTATCTGTATACTATAATGTCCCATTATTGTGTATTCTTTTAAATTTTCTGTTAGCCTTTTGATTAAATGTGATTATCTAGGAATTTTGAAGGGTCTTTGCGATCTGTCAGACCGTTCTTTTGTCTGTCAACTAGCATTGCATTTGTATCATTCTACATGAACACAAATGTTTATTGATGATTGATTTTATACTGCTGCCCATTACTACAGTATCTAAAATCAGTAGTAGCCGCCATAGTGGACTTCATGGAGTGTCTGCCTCTTTTTTCTGAAGTTAAAACTCAGCTTGAGATATTTATTAGTTTTGCTTTTTTAGTCTGCTATAAGGTTTGTTCATTTTATTTGGATGGGGGAAGGAGTGTTTGGTCTATGCTTGGGTAGAATCCCAAGAATCCTTCAGTGTTTTTAAATTGATCTTGTGGCAGTTGCTATACTGTTTCATCAGCTCTTACTATATACAATATGTCACACTGTAAACTGCTGGCTGTTTTCTGGGTTGGTGTAAGGTGTAACTTATTGGTTTAACTTTTTTTTTTAACTTAACTTAAAATTTATCTAAAATTCTTATTTAGGCCCACCAAACAAAATGGAGCCAATACTGTAATATGAATTTAATTAACTCTATAGTTAAAAAAGCAAATAGTGTGGTCTGTAACACTGTATAGCTAGACTCTCAGCATTCTATGCTTGAGATATAGCTAATCTTTATTATGCTTAATTCTAGCTGTGCTTATCCTATCCCCCTTTTTGTTTCCCTCCACAGCCTCATGATTTTGATGAATGCAGATTTGACATTAGCGTAAATGATAGTGTTTGGTACCTACGAGCTCAGGATCCTGATCATAGACAACAATGGATAGATGCGATAGAACAACACAAGGTATGGCTTCTGATTTTTTCCCCCCAAATTGATATCTATATGTGCTTATGAAGAGTCATACATCTGGATCTGCAGTCATTAAAATACTTATAAAGGTACACGTGATTTAAAAATATATATTCTTGAATATAATTATTTATTTAAAAGGGCAACTAGAGCTTTTAGAAGCATACTTCAAAAATAACGGAGCAAAAATAAAGCAAAAACTGAAATCTAACTTTTCTTGAGTATCTTTTAGCCAATACCTGATTTTACCATAGGTACATCCATACATTTCAAAGATTCGGCCTTTTCTGTCTGTTAAGGCTGTTGTTCAGACTCTCATCTCACACTTATGACTACTGCGTTCTGTTCTTCCTCTGACCTTGATGTCACCCAAATCACTTAAGTCAGCACTTAAGCACTGTTGAAAACTTTATTTTGTACAGACATGGAGTAAGAGACAATCCCTGTCCTGAAGTTTTTTGTCTCTTTATTTGTGCGGTGCCTAACACAATAGGGCCCCAATCTCTGGTGTCCTCAGATGCTATGGTAATAAAAAAAAACAAATAGGTAAACCTAAGTGTTTATCTTTATGAACTTTCAGCAGTGTTTTCACCGGTATATACTTTCCTTATCTGAGACTCTTAAGTTTCTCCTTTTATCAGGTATAGTTTAAACAGCACATGTGCATTTCCATTCTGAAATCTTTTGCATTAAATTGCATTTGGTTGTGTAGAATGTGCTCTTAGCAAATATACTGACTTGATTAAAAATACTTTTCTATTAGTAGATAATAGTTTCTGAATATTTCTTACCTGTATTGTTCCTTTTATGTCTTCACTTTAAGGTGTATCCAGCACATTTTTGAGTGTATAGAATTAGTCCCAAACCAGAATTCCTCTTGTGCAGTCTGGTGTAGAGGTGGTGAGAGGAAGTGATGTAAAACTTGAAACCATGTCAGTTTGGCAGTCCACTTTGCATCGCTTCTTCTGTAATACCTAAAGAGAGCTCTCAACTAATAATGGATAGATCGATCAAGGTGTTGGGTGTAGATGATTTTTATTTTTTTAAACATATCTGGAGTTGAACATATTTTGACCAAATCCCTTCTCTGTTACCCCTTTATATGTTGGTCCTCTTCAGGAATGGATGAGGGAAAAGATGGAACTAACAAGATGTGCTTACACCTTGACCTTGCTTGTATTGTCCCATTCACCATCCCCTTTGTCTTTAGATTGTAAGCTCTTCACAGCACGGACTGTCTCTTGTTTGGTACAATGCCTAGCAAACTGGGGCCTCTGGCAGTACCGTGATATGAGTAATACAGGAGTTCTCTTCAATACTCTCCCAATCCTTTGATTCCAGGCCAGCAGGGTTTGCTGTGGCAACATTTCCCAACTCCTTTGCAAGTTTTGTTCTGTTAAATCAGTGATTTCCTGCCATTTGCATTCTGGAACAGAAATGGCGTTCTGGAGAGCATTTTGTCCACCAACTTCATGGGCTGTAGGAGATTACATGTGAAATTCTGTTGGAGGGCTGGAACACCTTGATAGACACACCATAATAGACAAGATTATCCTTGACTGTGGAAAGAGGAGTTGGTAAAGTGAAAGAATTGTCACCTTTCCATATGAAGGCTTAGGAGTTAGAGCTCCAGGATCTGCACTATTAGTCCTGAGAATTGTGTATAATCTCCTGGAAAAGGCCAGTTTAACGGGAGGAGTTGCACTGGAGGATTAAGTCCCTGGACACTCTTTGGTGACTAGAATCTAGGAGCCTTTCAAACTGGGTAGTTTGCTAGTTTCTCTTCCCCTGTTGTCCTCAAAGTTGAGGGGGGAAAGGAAATACTGAAATTTTAGTTCTGATCTAGGAAGCACCAGAGATTTATTATATATAATGTTAAATTCTTATAAACTCAGTGTGTGGTAAGCTACTTTTGATCAGATCTGAACAAATGAATTGGTGTTTGTCAGTTTTCTGTAGATAATCATACATTAAATTCTGATGAAATGTGGTTTATAACCTAAAGTTGAAGGTGAACTGCAAAGTTTAAAACAAAAATTGAATTGAGCAGAAAATTCTGCACACCAGTTTCCCCCAGCCAGACTGTGGGGAAGATTAAGCAAAGAAATTTAACTGCTCTTAAACTTTTTCTCTTCCCCTTTCCAGGGGAATTTTCTTGCACTTTCTCATTCTTTGAAGATGTCTTGAGTTGCTAGTGAGAGCAAGGAAATCATGTCCACTCTGTTTCAACATATGCAAATGTCATAGTTGTATTAGTTTATCATTTTGAACCTCCAAATTTGAAGAATTGTCAGTGAAAGTTTGCCTATAAATAATTTTCCACATAAGAAATTGGCTGTCAGTGTTGCTTTAGGTACAAACAGTTTTGGCTTCTAATGGCATAATGCAGTGACTTTCTTTAGTGCTTACTTCCATGTCCTTAGCATTACCTCTGGGTTAATGGGAATTCAATCTGTGGATGAGTTTCTCAGTGCTGCAAAACCAGATAATTGAACTTCTAGCTCCTCTTCTCAATTGAAGTCCACTGGATGGATTTTTTTGTACTTTTAATAGAGGTAGATTTCTGCTTAGTACTTTGATATTGGAAGATGGCAAAGTGTAAATTCTGATGGAAAGTGTACCAATTGAAGGAAGAGTGTGTCAGCCACAAGTGGGGAGCAGAAACTATCTATGTATATAGCTGAACCCACAGACAATAGTTCAGTTTTTTATTACTTTGTTGGTTGTTAGTGTTATGCTATCAGACCGCATTGTTCTGAATCTGAAGTTGTTTTCGGTGATCCACTTTCTGTATAACCCAAATTTTCTAGGGTTTTTAAGCCTAGATTTTTTTTTAGGGGGTGAGTGGAGGGAAAGTCCTTTACACTTATTGCTTTTGATTGTCTTCCTTTGACCTTCCTCATTCCATACCACTATGTGTATGTTCAGGAAAAGTAACAACTATTTTAAAATACAAAAACCAAACTCGTGTCAATACAACAATTGTCAGAGCAAATCAATTACTATAATAAAGCAACAAATTATTTAGTAAAAAAAAAAAGAATATCTAATACAAGAAACCAAATACTCTGACCAAGACAAGGCTTGCACTGTGCTTCCATATAACATACCTGGTTAATTCTCTGTCCTTGGCAGGCCTCTTCTCCTAAAATAATGGACATTAAACAAGTTGGTGACACACTTGGTTTCTCAAGATGTAAAGATGTTTCAAGAGACCACTATATTTATATATGTTCATGCTCTCTGTATGTGTGTGTATATATATCTCCTCAATATATGGTTCACTCTATATGCATCCGAAGAAGTGGGTTGTAGCCCACGAAAGCTTATGCTCTAATAAATTTGTTAGTCTCTAAGGTGCCACAAGTACTCCTGTTATTTTTGCACTATATTTACCAATAACTCTGACTTAGAGTATGATGTTGTTTAAAGTAACCTGCAATGTGAGGGGAAAGAAGTGGGGTTAGTACCTTCTTTCTCTGCCTGAAAATTTTATTTTTATGTATTCTTATATTATGGTGTTGGAATTATTAATAATAATAAAATAAAGAGCATAACTATGACACTAATTCAACCAGAAATTCCTTTATTAAACCTAAAAGGCAAGTAGCATTTATACTGCTGCTCTAAATGTGCCTTAAATCTCTCAGCAATAACCACACCCATTTAGCATGGATCAGGTACTTACAACTGGTTTATACCTGGCATGCTCAAACCCGTGTTGAATGTCTCTAACTTGGTCATAATTAATGACTGCTGTCTGAAGACCCTTGATTGGTTTTAAGCTTTAGTTCTTTGCCCAACGTTTACATCCCACATTGAGTAATTAAGAATGGTAATGATTTTTAGTCATAGGCAAAAACTTTAAACCCTGTTAATTCAGGCACCTGCCAAACTCTGCAGCAATAGCTGCCAGAGAGTTCCCGTGCGTGTATTCTGGTCCTCCCAGGAAACCACCAACAAAAACCGAAGCCCAATTTCCATATTATTAACTTCAAAAACAAGCTTTTTTGCGTCCAGGGGGAGGCAGGCGGGGGAGGAACCCTTTCAAGTGTTCTTTGGAATATATATATCGCATTCATAACCATGATACCTGGACATCTCTATCATAGAGGAGCAAAAATGGCACAGTTCCAATTTTTTATTTGCAGGTTACCTTTGAAGGACAATATCAGAGTTAGTAAGCACAAAGATATATTCATATCTTATTGAGGGGATCCTCTTATTGTTTCATGAGTCTTGCTCGTTCTAGAGCTGCAGACTAATCAAATTCATTAAGGCAGCTATGAACTTTAGGAATTGAAGATGATGATCTAAAATTAGGACAGCTCCATTGTACATTTCTTTTTCTAAATGTGTCTTTGCCCCCACTTTTGATTTAAACTGCAGTTACACTCTGGAAGATGATAAAGTTGACAGTGGAGTGTTCCACATTTCCTCTGTGACTTTGACATCAAACTTGATTTGCAAGTTGTGTGTGTCATCGTTGCAAACTCATCTTGGGATCTGAACGTCTGGCTTTCTTGTTTCCACACCATTGTTAAAGATCTGACTTTGGACCTTAGTTAACAGTGCTGTTGTGTGAGCCAGAGTAGAATCAGCTCACGTTTCCCCGAGTGTACTGTCTCTACAGTGATGACAATTTTCTTAAGAAATTAATCTCTTCAGAAAAGTAAGTAGATATGACTTTAGAATCATATCTCGTCTCTCTTACTTTAACATTTTAAAATGCCAGAATAAACCCTTTTATCACATAAAGAAATCTGTACTTTAAGAACACCCTACATCTTTGTTTCTTTCCATGTCTTGGATATAAGCACACCTCTAAAATACCTTTAGGTATTCTGGTTTTCAACAGCCAAATAAGCATGCCAGATATATACCTGCTTCCAGACTCTTACATTCTGAACCAGTACCGTATGTAACTTTTGAACTGGATTACGGTTTATATGGTCAGATCCTGTGTAATTTCTGTCCTTAGTTTTTAGCTAAATGTTCACATTTCCAGATATCTTCCTTTTTAGGGTAGTGGACTGTGACCATCTAGTTCAGGGACTCTCAAACTTGATTGCATCATGACCTTTCTGACAACAAAAATTACTACACGAGCCCAGAAGGGGGGTCTGAAGCCTGAGCCCACCCAAGCCCCGCCGCCATAGGCTGGGGACCTAAGCCTGAGTCCCACTGCCCCAGGTGGGGAGTGGAGGGGGAAGTCCAAGGGCTTCAGCCCCAGGTGGTGGTGGGGGGGAGGGGTGGTAACCTGAGCCCCGCAGCCCAGGCCTGAAGCCCTCGGGCTTCAGCTTTGGCCCCAGGCGGTGGGCTCGGGCTTTCGACACTGGTGATGGGGTTTCGGCTTCAGCCCTGGGCCCCAGCAAGTCCAATGGCAGCCCTGGCGACCCCATTAAAGCGAAGTCATGACCCTTTGGGGTCCTGACCCACAGTTTGAAAACCGCTCATCTAGTTCAACACCAAAAGCATGTATAAGCTGGAAAAAAGCATGATGTCTTTGAATGTTTATAACAGAAAGCAGAGGAAAACATGAACTGAAAAGGAAATGGAGGCGAGGGTGTGAATTTCTAAATTTTGGGTTCAGCCTAAACCTGTGACTCGGGGTGTAGAGCCCTATCTTCCAAAAGCAATTCTCTCCTCTGTCTCCCAAATAGTTAACTTAAATATAATCTTTCCCCATAGCACCTGTGTATTTGGAAGGAGAGTTGAACTAATGGTTACCCATTGATTACATCAGAGACCAAGACAAGCTCCTTTACCATGTCATGGCTTTGGAAAATCTTTTAAGGGAATGGGGCACAAGTTTGACAAAAAATCAATATTTTTGTAAAACGTAATTTTGTTCTTACACAATATTTTTTCCTGATAGCAGTTTTAGTAGACACAGTAAAGCATGTAGTATTTAACATTTACTTTTTAAAATAAGACAAATAATCTTATAGGACAACAGTCTAGTGCATAGATCTCTTATTTTAAGCTAATTTAAAGCTTTGAAAATAAGTCAAAAGAGAGACACACATGTACTTCCAGATATGTATTTGTGCAGTATCTTAATAAGAGTAAGTTAATACTTCTGCTATTTAGATAGCAAGGTAAGTCTGAAAATTTATTATTTACCAGGTACTTCCACACACTTCTTGCAAGTTTCAATTTATAAATTCTCTTATTCTAGTTCTTGTGAAAAGTTTTAGACATGTTGAAGATTTTAGAGTGTAACAATACCATACTAACTTTCACTTTTTGTTGTCAAGATTGGCTTATATAGATAAAACTTCAGGGATGGAACTGTTTCATTGAAGAAAATGTTATTTTCCATATTACAGATCATATGTACACTTGATTCAGCAATACTTTTTTGGCCTTAATAGAACATACTTTGTACTTGCTATTAAATTATAGTGTAACAACAGGCTTATTATGTTGTAAGCAGTAACTGTGCTTTCGTAGCTGTATAACGCATTGCTGTTTTGTCAATAGCTGTTACATACTGGATTTAGAAAAACTGTAGATACTGACTATCTGCCTCATTGATGATGAAACCACCAGCTAGTCTTATAACTCTTGTCTCTTGCTGTCACTTGAATTTGGAGTGGGAGAGGGACCTCATGCATTCATTTCCCTGAAGGCTTCTAATCCTCCTACTGAATATCTTAGTTTCCGTTCTGCAAAATAAGCACTTTAGGCAGTTTATCACTTATGGAACACCTATTGTAGTTAGGGAGATAAAATTGCACGGGAATTCTGTTTGTGTTCCAGTCTTCAAACCTTTTTAAAATTCACATGTATTGTCAGATTGGCTTAAAAATTGGCATTCCAGTTCAGCACTTGGTGGAGGGACCCAGAGTGGAGTTTGTGGTGAAAATGTAGATTCTTTTGATCAAGGAGTTCCTGAGTTTCAGGCCCCCAACAAATATTGGTTGGTTTGGGGTTTTTTCAATTTTTGTGTGTGCGCGCGTGTGCACAAACAAAATGCTGGATGGAGCATCCATATGAAACCAGTGGTGGCATCTGTAAGCCAAACTGGCTTATAACTATGCTTTGCAGATTGACTTCAAACTCCTGAGAGCTGTCCCTGGTTCTTAGCCATATAGGGAGAGCGGAAATCCACCCAAATTTGGCTATTATAAGTATCTGAAAATTGCCATTTGCACATAGTTAGTAGAGCTTTGTTAGTTTGGTCACATTATTCCAAACATTGTACTGGAGTCCATCTTGAGGGGAGGGATAGCTCAGTCGTTTGAGCATTGGCCTGCTAAACCTAGGGTTGTGAGTTTAATCCTTGAGGGGGCCATTTAGGGAACTAGGGTAAAAAAAAAAAAAAAAAAACTGTCTGGGGATTTGTCCTGCTTTGAGCAGGGGGTTGGACTAGATCTCCTGAGATCCCTTCTAACCCTGATATTCTATGATTCTATGATATGTAGGAGCTAAGTAGAACTCTTCCTGCAATTGTACCTCCTGGCTGCAATGGCACTGGCACAGGAGCAGAGCAGGTAGACTGTGACCTGTGTTCTCAGTGCTCTTCCTGCTGGTGCTCGCACATCATGGAGAAGGAACTTGACTGGAATTACATGGGCGAGCAGCAAAAGGGAGACTGAGAAAGTTAAGGAGGGCATAGGAGATGATTGGGGTGCTAAAACAGGTTGGAAGTGGTGGTGTGAAATATATAATGAAGGTGGAAACAAGAACAAAAGGAGGTCAGTCTCATGGACAGAAAGGATCAGGTTAAGGGGAACTGGGGCAATTGTGTAACCAGAAGCTCACACTTCCCTCCAGAATATAATATTGATCTAGGATTTCTAAATCTCACTGTTCCTTTGCTGCTATTTGTAATTCTTTTTTCTAAAGTGGCAGAGGTAAGTACTGTGGATCTATTGGTTCCAGTGCTGCTGATAACCCATGTGGGAGTCAGCATGGTTCCACATGACAGAATTTCCTAGAAAATCTCATGAGAACCAATTCAGTATTTAATGCAGGGTTTGGGTTGTTTGCAGTAACTAAGGCCTCAGGTTACACGTAGAAGATGAGAATAAAACATTATATTAAAAAGCTGCCTATTCAGTGAACATAATCTACCCTGTGCAGTGAATGAGGTATGTGTCTTGGGGAAAAATAGTATGTGACATGTAATTCGATTGTATCATAATACCTACACTCAACTGGGCTGATTTAAGAATGCTCAAACAACCTTAATTATGACATTTTCTAGCTTTCTGGAAGTGGTGACTGACTGTCATGCCATTCTAAGCCTGTTCTTTGTTTTTAGGAATATCTAAAACACTCCCTTGGTTAACAGCTAACACCTCTTTCAGTTAAGGGCTTAAAACTCCCAATCTACTTTTCTGACAACCTAACTAATCCTTGTACAAAACTCGGCTTTACGTTTCTGATAGCTGTGGTTAAACATAAACAGGTGGGGAGGCTTTCGCAGGCCTTCTTTTTATGCACCATAAAAGAAGCAGAAAAAGCCCAAATTAATTTTTTTCTTTCATTATCTTTAGTGAGCCTCACTGAGAGAACCCGTATATTCATCTGACCCAGCTAAGAGTGTACTTTGAGATCGCATTTCCTTTTATCCAAATGTGGTATTTAAAATTCATTTTCACTGTTTTCTCTAAGTAGAACTCTCCAACACAGTTACAAATCTATATCTTAAAGGCAGTAAATTTTGCTATTGTAACAGCAAATTTACAAGGTCTGAAGAGATGGTGTCTGTAGAGGCAGCAAATTCCTCAATTTCCTTCATTAAACTTAGGATAATCAAAGATAATAGCTTGAAGGATTTTTCATGGAGTAGTATTGATACTTTCTACCCATCCTTAAAAAATACTATCCTGTATTGTAATTCTTGTTGAAGCTTTTAATCCAAACCTCTCTTGAGAGGAGCAAGGGAAAAAGGTTAGACTTTCAGAAAGTGAAAGGCTACATTTTCCCCCAAAATTCTACATATTATGTGGCTTACCTAGTTAACCTGGAACTTTGCAAATAAATCTCCCTGATTGAAATGTCACAAGTGTAAAATTTCAGGTAGAAGGGGCTTTTAAAAGCTTGTGGGTAGCAGGTCAAAATTGGTCTTCCAGATTACACTATTTTAAATTAATTGGCTACCATGGTTCCATAATACTATAATTAAAGTTGGGAAAAATTACTTTGTTTACCTTCAAAGGGGTAGCCGTGTTAGTCTGGATCTGTAAAAGCAGCAAAGAGTCCTGTGGCACCTTATAGACTAACAGACGTTTTGGAGCATGAGCTTTCGTGGGTGAATACCCACTTCTTCGGTCATGCATCCGAAGAAGTGGGTATTCACCCACTAAAGCTCATGCTTCAATACGTCTGTTAGTCTATAAGGTGCCACAGGACTCTTTGCTGCTTTTGTTTACCTTGTTTACCGTAACTATTTCTAAGTGGATATTTTGTCTTCTGGTTTAAAAATTCCCTTGGATTAGTTAATCCAGCATTTTATTGACTATTTACTGTTTCTTTTTAAGTGTAAAATTCTTTGGTTACTAAGTGGGTAGGTAGCTCTAAGTAGGCTGCTGAAGTTCCTTGTTAACAAAACTATATTTGTAAGACTTACGGTAGCATGTCACAAGGAGAGTGTTTATCTTCAAAGTATGAAAGCCAAGGCTGTATGAGTTTTGTAACTGCATTCCATTGTACTCTGAACAGAAAACACTGTTGATTTAAGCTGAACTTTAAGTTTCATTTTGAGTCTGAGCGTACTTAGAAAAGACTATTGCCTAGCAACATGGATGGGTAGCTAGTAGCAGAGGAGAAATTTAAACTGTTTCAGGTTCATGCATTAGAACTAGATTAGAGTTTGCTACACCGTGCATTTGTCATTTTCTTGGCCTTTGTATGCATTCTGAGGGTCCTGAGCCTTGGCCAAATCAAAAGCTTCCCAGATACAGCTTGTAAAGTGCTTGTGCACCGCCTAAATCTCTGAAAATCTGAGAAGGGAGACTCTGCTTGATCCTTGTTTTTCAAGGTTTTGCAATCGAGAAAATCATCTTGAGTTCTTAAGTTTTATTGAACTTTTTAAAATTCCCCCAAATTCTGGAGGCAACAGTGTGTCAAACTGGATTACTCCTGTACCTGATAATCCATGTGTATATATTAGGTATGTGGAAGAGAGAGGATTCACTGGATTTTTACAGTTCAGGACAATCACCTAAAGATACTGCACCATGAAATATGATTTATATTCCATTTATGATTGGAGTGGAAGATGTGAACCTTGCTGTATTAATTTAGATGGATTAAATGGGCCAGAGATGTTAACATAACCTGGTCACTGTTCAACATTAAACAGTGTTAAACAAGGTTTGGGGTTTGGTATACAGAGACCTTAGCCAGCTTGGTACCATGGCACAAACACCATTAAAGATAAAGAAAAGAAGGAAAAACAGTTGAAGTATTTGAAATGTAAAGTATTAAATAGGTCTTTCAATTTGACAACATTCTTTGTTCCCTTTCTCTTTAGCTGGAGAGATTTTGGTTTAACAGTCTTTTAAGTGGTATTAAAGATGGTGGTAACTGTTCTTTTGGGGAAAAGAAAAGTTAGTTGAGATGAGCTGGAGCGGTGGTTGTTGCTGCTGCTAAGTCAGATCCTATCTTATCCCAGCTAGAGCTGATAAATTTGGCAATGTTGTCTGGGTCCCTTTCTCTGGTTCGGTGTGGTCAGAACATCTCTCAGGATTAGGATGATGAAGGCCTGGGGTCCAGAGGATGGTGGGGGTGGCAGCCATGATGGTGACGATTGTGCCAGTAGCCTCAGTCTGTTCTTTCTCCATATTTCCCCCCACCACCACCACCAGCTTCAAAGTCTCTTTCTTTAGGGACCCAAAAAGGGAGTGATGAATAGCCTGTCTCATCATTATTTTGTTCACCAATTAGGCCTAATATGCAACACATCAGTTTTAGTTTAATTTCTGGACCCATGTTTTCTTGTTTACTAACCATGATCTTAACACAGTCCTTGAGTTATAGCAGTAGTCCTTAGTGTTTGGACTAATTTGGTCTTTGTCTCCATTTTGTACTTTTCCCTGTCAACATTTGTTCTAGGTTATTTTGACATCTTATGAACTTTCACATACTTTTTAGAGCTGAGCTCACAATTAGATTAAGTCTGTAGGCCCAAGAATCACAATAAGAACATAAGAATGGCCATACTGGGTCAGACCAGTGGCCCATCTAGCCCAGTATCCTGCTTTCCGACAGTGGCCAATGCCAGGTGCCCCAGAGGGAATGAACAGAACAGGTAATCATCAAGTGATCCATCCCCTGTCGCCCATTCCCATCCCTGCACATCCTGGCTAATAGCCATTGATGGGCCTATCCTCCATGAATTTATCTAGTTCTTTTTTGAACCCTGTTATGGTCTTGAGCTTCACAACATCCTCTGTCAAGGAGTTCCACAGGTGCGTTGTGTGGAAAAAATACTTCCTTTTGTTCGTTTTAAACCTGCTGCTTATTCATTTCATTTGGTGACCCCTAGTTCTTGTGTTATAAGAAGTAAATAACACTTCCTTATTTACTTTCTCCACACCAGTCATGATTTCATAGACCGGTGTCATATCCCCCCTTATTAGTTTCTTTTCCAAGATGAAAAGTCCCAGTCTTCTTAATCTCTCCTCATATGGCAGCCACCATACCTCCTAAAGTCTCCTTTTAATGATAGTGAGAGGTATCTGGTGGCTTCCTTCAAGGTCTATCATTATGAAGAGACTATTTTGATCATAGTTTTATTGGAAAAAATGAACCACTCAATGGCAGCATTGAATGGAAAAGATAAGATTGAGTAAATTGACATTAAAGCTCTATTGTGGTAGTTTTCAAGCTGAGTGGGGAAATACATTTTTGGGAACCAGAAACAGAATTGATGGGGGAATAAAGGTAAAGGTAATTTTAAAGAAACTTTAATCCTGTCAACATCAATTGTAGAATAGAATATATACATATGTAGACTTATTATAGAAATTCAGTTAACTTGTTTTGGAAATGTAAATATGTGTAATCCTTACACGTTTATTTTACCTTGGTCTTTACTGGTTTAGTTGTTTATGGTACAATACTTGTAGAGTGGAGAACCACAAACTTGGGTTTTGGCAGGCTAGTGAATAAAGAAATGATCAAATATCTTTAAAAGTGAAATCTAAAAGCTTGTTATATGTTCTAGTACAAATATGTAAATTTAAACATCTTAAAGCGTTATCTTTTTGGTGAACATGGAAGTTCGTGTTTCCAAGAAGAGTAAAACTGACTTAATTTTGAAATGACTCCCCACTGCCTTAGGATCCCAGTACATTGCTTCAACTAGATCCTATAGTGAGTTTGCCTGTTAAACACCATTAAGTGTAGAAATACACTACCCTATACTGATAGCAGCTCTTTACCATAAAATCCTCAAAGTAGCAAGGTACTATGGATAATTACTATTTGAGAATTCTCAGACCTAGAAATATTCTTGATTCTGTCACTGCTAGGTTTTTTTTCTTGCTGGAATCAGATTGTAAAGCATTGTTAGGCTATGATTGTGTCTTAGGCCTGTTGTACGCTGTTGTTGTTTTTGTTTGTTTTTACACTGGTATAACTGTTTTGGTTAAAGTGGTGGATTTTTTTACTGAAACGTTATCCTGGTACAACCCCTAGTGTAGATGTAGTTCTACTGATATAAAGGTGTCTTGTTCTAGTACAACTTGTTCCCCTTCCAGCACAGGAATATCTATAATGATGTGTGTATATCCATGCAAAGTGTAGACAAGTCCTTACTTACAGCATTGATACAGGGTTGTATACAGGTAGGTCCATTTTCTTCCTTTTTATCTTCCCTGCCTTTGTGATATCGAAAGAGCAAAGTAAGAGTAAAATGTGAGCAAATGGAGTAGGCTTCAGACAATTTGGACTGAGTCTGATTTAAGGATTAAACAACTTTTTATTTAAGAAAATGTCATTGCTAAAGGGACACTGTCAAGTTAGAAATCACATTTCCATCTGAAAAGCTATCTACAATTGTTAAGCAACCATTAAGATTACTTTAGCTGGAAGATAAGTGTTTTTTCTCTTATCTTTATACGTTTTTAGTTTATCCATTTGACAGCATGCTGTATATAATCAGTTTCACTGTTCTGTTGAAGGTCATCTGTACTTTGCCCCACTCATGCAGTGATCTGAAGGAGCTCACAGAAGCCCAAGGCCCTGCAAAAGGGCATTTGCATTAACAAAAGCAGTAGTGTTGAAATGGAAGAGGTAGCGGCAGGCATGTGCAGAAAGAAACAGAGTAAGGAGAGAGGGCCTGTTTGGTGTTGCTCTTAGGCCTGCCTTCAACCCTACCAGGAAGACTTAAAAATAATTGACAAGGGAGCAGAATACACCTAATACATTCTTTAAAATAAAAATAAATAAATAAATAAATAAAAATCCCAGGAGCATTGTTTAATGGGAGCTCTATTTGAACACTTTTTTAAATTGACCAATTTTTAAAAATTCAAGTTGCCAGTGTGATTTTCTTTTTTTCTGGGAGCCCCTGACTTATTCAGCTTCTTTTGTGCAAACAGTATAAAAGACTTCAGAGGCAACATTATTTTATGTTTGAAAATAATTAAATTCAGGTGTTCTACCTTTCTCTAATTCCCAAAGTAAGTATTTAACCTTTTGTGACTTTAGAATACCCAACTAACTCGCCACTTGGGAGGTTTCTCGTAAAGAACTTTCATGATGACTAGGGCTGTCGATTAATCACAGTTAACTCATGTGATTAACTCAAAAAATTAATATCACAATTAATTGCATTTTAATTGCATTGTTAAACAATAGAATACCAATAGAAATGTATTAAATATTTTTGGATATTTTTCTACATTTTCAAATATATTGATTTCAGTTACAACACAATACAAAGTGTACAGTGCTGACTTTATCTTATTACTTTTTATTACAAATATTTACACTGTACAAATGATAAACAGTATTTTTAATTCACCTCATACAAGTACTGTATAGTTCAATCTCTTTATCATGAAAGTGCAACTTACAAATGTAGTTTTTTTTGTTACGTAACTGCACTCAAAACAAAACAATGCAAAACTTTAGAGCCTACAAGTCCACTCAGTCCTACTTCTTGTTCAGCCAATCACTAAGACAAACAAGTTTGTTTAGATTTACGGGAGATAGTGCTGCCCACTTCTTATTTACAATGTCGCCAGAAAGTGAGGAACAGGTGTTCGCATGGGACTTTTGTAGCCGGCATTGCAAGGTATTTACGTGCCAGATATGCTAAACATTCATATGCCCCTTCATTCTTCAGCTACCATTCCAGAGGATATGCTTCCATGATGACGACACTCGTTAAAAAAAATAATGCGTTAATTAAATTTGTGACTGAACTCCTTGGGGGAAAATTCTATGTCTCCAGCTCTATTTTACCTGCATTCTGCCATATATTTCATGTTATAGTAGTCTTGGATGATGACTCAGCACATGTTCATCGTAAGAACACTTTTGCTGCAGATTTGACAAAACGCAAAGAAGGTACCAATGTGAGATTTCTAAAGATAGCTACAACACTTGACCCAAGGTTTAAGAATCTGAAGTGCCTTCCAAAATCTGAGAAGGATGAGGTGTGGAGCATGCTTTCAGAAGTCTTAAAAGAGCAACTCTGATGCGGAAACTACAGAACCCGAACCACCAAAAAAGAAAATCAACCTTCTGCTGGTGGCATCTGAGTCAGATGATGAAAATGAACATGTCGGTCCGCACTGCTTTGGATTGTTATTGAGCAGAACCCCTCATCAGCATGGACGCATGAAGGGACATATGAATCTTTAGCGCATCTGGCATGTAAATATCTTGCGACACTGGCTACAACACCTGTTCTCACTTTCAGGTGACGTGAACAAGAAGTGGGCAGCATTATCTCCTTTATCGTTTGAGCGATTGGTTGAAAAAGAAATAAGACTGCATGGACTTGTAGGATCTAAAGTTTTACATTGTTTGTTTTATTTTTGAATGCAGTTATTTTTTGTACACAATTTTACATTTGTAAGTTCAACTTTCATGATAGAGATTGCATTACAGTACTTGTATTAGGTGAATTGAAAAATACTATTTTTGTTTTGTACAGTGCAAATATTTAATCAAAAATAAATATAAAGTGAGTACTGTACACTTTGTATTGTTATAATTGAAATCAATATATTTGAAAATGTAGAAAACATCCAAAATATTTAAATAAATGGTATTTTTTATTGTTTAACAGTGTGATTAATCACGATTAATTTTTTATTCGCATGATTAATCATGATTAATTTGTTTATTGCTTGACGGCCCTAATGTTGACTGATGTTTTTGTGAATCTTTTTAGTTTATACCTTATAAATAAATTGCTCTGTTACATGGAATACTTTGTTTATTTACAGTCCTTTGTAAAATATTTAAAAATGATCTGTGGATAAAGATTATGGAAGATACCTTGTGATACTACCTGTTACTTTTAGATTGTTTCACCCTTTATGCCTTCCAATTGATGCACAATTTTATCTGGTAATCCATGGTTCAAAAGAAGTCTTGCTTTCAGGTTATTGTGTCAGTTTTACCTGCCTCCAGCAAGATGGAGAATAACGTTCTCAGTATCAGACAGTGTTTTGTCCTAAAATTATCTGTAACAGGTTTTCTTGCATGGTTTACTTGAATAAATTGTGCTTTTAATAGCAAGTTGGTATAAGAAAACACAAAACGGTAAACATAAAACTATAGTACTTGGTGTCGTTTCTAGAGATCTGGAAAAGCTATTCTATAACCTTATTTACAAAAAAGGGGAAAAAAGTTATTCAGGAATCTTAAGCATGATTCTTTCGGAATTCACCACTGTCTGTAGGACTCTCTCTTGATGAGCCCGTGTCCATTGTAGAGCGAGAGAGATCCTATCTAACAATACCCCAGGGGTTTGGTTTTGAGAGACACCAAAGCATACATTATTGATGAATGATCAGTAAAACCTTTCATTAAAAACTGAGAAAACAGTATTTTAAAAACAAAATAATGTTGAAAGAATGCTTAAATACATTTGTACTCTTTACACAACACTAAACTTAGCCTATCAATATTAAAGTAATTATTTGAAGAATAACTTTTTGGCCAAGTGAAACACTTTTTTTTTTTCCCTACAGGTAGTTACCAAAGACTGCCCTTATCCAAAAGTAGTTTCAAAACTCTTAAGCAAACCATCTCTGCTACATGGACTTAAGTAATATTAACAAAGTTTAGTTACAATTTATTCACATAGATAAGGGTAAAATAAGAACTTTAAAATGGATGGATGGATTTCAAGATGGGCAAGGAAACAGTGGCATTTAGTAAGATTGTAGAAATATTTGGTTCAGAAGAATAGTTTTCTCCTATTAGGTAAAGGAGATGGAAATAGGTTTGTAAAAGCAGCAAAGAGTCCTGTGGCACCTTATAGACTAACAGACGTTAGTCTATAAGTGGGTATTCACCCACGAAAGCTCATGCTCCAAAACGTCTGTTAGTCTATAAGGTGCCACAGGACTCTTTGCTGCTTTTACAGATCCAGACTAACACGGCTACGCCTTTGATACTTGAAATAGGTTTGTATCTCTAGTCTAACTTCTGACACAAATTAATTTAGCTATGCTTAAGTTTTTTTGTTTTTATTCTTCTCTGGCAGCCTTTTCTCTTGCACTCTTAAAAATTATGGCTCAGAAGGGTGCTTGTATTTTAGAGGAAATCCTTCTCAAATGATTACATAATCCTGATTAACTTGATCTATATTCCCTCCAAGGGAATTGATATTTTAATTAAACATTAGTGCTTGTGTGTGTTCTAAAACACCTTAATTTCTTCAAGCATTCGTGTGTAGACTTCTGACTAAGACTTCTGGCTAATAGAAATTTATAATAGTTTTTTTGGCAGACATAATTTATTTGACTCCATTACTGTTGATATATTACTTAATTTTGTCAGTCCATTAGGAATTATTTTGATTATAATGCTGATTCAGTGTCTTGCACACATTTTAATTGGTGCAGCAGTTTACTTTCTGGGTTTGTTTATATTTGGACATTGATGTAAAAAGTGAACAATCAATTGTACTGTTAATGTCTTGATGTTGGCAATTGAATGCAAACCATTGCTATTGAAAATCAATCCTATTGATTAACATTCTAGGCTTGCATATTATACTTATAACAGAAATTTTCTCTAATGGAAAAGTTCTGAGTATAGTTTATTAAGCTAGATGTGTGTGATACTGTTTGTCTGTGGAGCCTCCCAATCTGGAAAAAATGAACTGCTGTTCATTGCTACACTGTCACCAAGAAGCTCAATCTTCTACATGGTTGCTAGGCTTTGGTGTCCAGGATAGTGCCTCCTTTCAGCAGGTCTTAACTCAACTCAAGTTTTCTGTTATTTTCATGATCATAAAGGATCTGCTTCTGCACCAGTGTGGTCAAATCAAAATGGTACACAGCCCACTGCAGAGTGGGCCTGGTCCTTTCTGTGGTTCTTTATGCCCTGCTATGTCCCATGGGTCATTCACTCACATGACCATTCCCGCTTCCCAGCTCCAGGACCCCCACCACCCATGGGGGCTCAGAGCTCCAGGGTCCCTTCCCCTCCCCCTGGTGGCCTGGGAGCTGCCAGGGATCCCTCTTCACTGCTGCAGCTGGCGGGGAGCTGCCAGGTACCCCTGCTGCCCATAGCGGCTTGGAGCTTGGGGGCTCACTGCCTCAAGCGGCGGGCAAACCTCACAGCTCCCTGGCGCTGCAGGAGGTGGCGGGACACTGCAGCTCCCAGCCACTGAGGCTGAAGTCACAGAGTTCTTTGGAAATCACGGATTCCGTGACAAAATCGTAGTCTTATTCATCCGCACCAAAATGCATAGTGCAGTTTGGTGTTTGTATGTCAGCCCTGTGATTGAGGCAAACATTCAGAATTGATGTATCAAACTGCACTAGCAAGACTTGAGTTTTTTGGCTTTTGGAATATCAGTCTCAATGAACCCAAACTATCCAAGATACTGTTTGTCTTCTGACACTATTTAAGCATAATAAATGCTGTATAGCAAATATATTTGTGCTTTTATTGTCAATAGAAAGTCAGCAAAACATATGTACAGTTAACTAGTTTCTATAGCTTATGAAATAACACCTAAAAAGACCATACTGTGAAATTATTAACCTTTATAACATTGATACTAAAAAAATTTGATGCATTTCTAAAAGAAGTATAGCTATACTTAGGCTCCAGTTTATAATCATATGTTTGGCAGATTTCCTAGAAAACCTTGCCAAACTTCTACTATCTTAAGAGTTGACAACTAATTTAACTAATTATTAATCACAATCACAATTTTCCTCTTCAACTAGACACTGGAAATAATTTGTTCCAAGTTCTGTATTCACTGCCTTATAAGATTTCCCTGAGAGCAACTTCAGAACAAGATAACCTTATTAACACAAAGGCTACTGTAAACTTTCCATCCTTCAATATGTCTACACAAGACCTCATTTTTATATTTGTAGAACTCTTTTAATTTGGGTTTAGGCATTCAAAATTGTACAATTAACTAATGAAGTTGAGCACTCATATAGTTGTAAGCTACAGCAAACATCTCTTTAGCCTTCCCTTGAAGGACTAGATGGAGCATCTCTAGTTGCATTAGGCCGTGACAGTGGTGAAGTCGCAATATGCCTCAACTCCTTCTGATATTAATAATTTGGTTATGAACATTGGCCTCATAAACTGCAACATACATTAAGGCTCTTGAATGGAAGCGAAAACTTGCATCGTATATGAGCTGCCAGGGAGTAGCTAAAGTCTTAAAACAGGAGTAATATGCTAATGTGCCTGTAAAGATGAGAGGCTGTATTTAGAGTCAGCTGCATCCTAGGTATGCAAGCAGTAGCTCCTGAGAATAAAGAATAGCAGTGATCTAGCCTTGAAAACACAGAAGTACTAATGGCTCCAAAATCTGTTTTGCAGGATAATTGTTGGCTTAGTGGTGATCGCTACTAGTAGTGATGGTAAAGTTTTACTAAGGACCTAAGATGTACACCATTGCTTAAATCTAAGGATAATATGATATCCATACTTGAAGGTAAATTATTGAACAAAATCTCAAGAGTTGGAATATCCCTCAGCAGCAACTCTTGAATTATAATTAGTGCCTGACTCTGTTCTGTTCATAAAGCTATGGAACATCCATTGCCAAAAGTACCATTAACTGATTTGAGAGGCTGTTGCAATAGGATGCTCAGGTAAGAGTAAAATTTAAGTGTTTTTGTCAAGGTATAGAAGTCCAGTTATTACTTCTTTGTAAGGGATGGAAATGTATAGGCTAGTCTGTAGTGATGGAGGTATATGGGGTTTAAGGATGATGTTAGAATCCCTAGTTTTGAAACTAGAACAACTAACTTTGTGGTTCAGGATTTTGTGTAAAAATTCTGATCTGCTTTTATTGCAGCAATCATACCATAGTAATCATTTTAAATTATGCATATACAAAGAAAAAGGAATATTAAAAACGCTTGGAATTCAAAAGTGAAATGGTTATCAATTTTGGAAAAGTTCCTCTTTCTTATTTCTATCTTCAGTAAAGTACCTCAGAGGGGATGTTAGTTAAAAAGTCTCTGGCTGGTACCAGAAGTTGGCTTTGGGGGAAAGAATAAGTTTATTGTTTTTGGCTTAACCAATTCTGCTTTTAAGACAAACATGACAAATGCATACCAGGTGGGAGAAGGATAGAAAAGTGAAAACTTGTTTCACTGATGGTGGTTTCACTTGTGTACTCCAGGCGAGTTATGCTGCATAGAGGACTCACGAATTGGTGCACTTTAGCCTATGACCCTTGGCTGTTTTCCCTGATCTAGGATGACATCTTGTGGTGATTGGGGAAATCTGTCTGTACAATTTATGAATAAGGCTTACAAGTATGTCACGGAGGCCGCGGAAGTCACGGATTCTGTGACTTTCTGCGACCTTCGTGACATTGGGGTTCTGCAGTAGTCCAGCCACTGCGGTAGAGAGACCTCTCCCAGCTCGCCCCCCAGCTCCCAGCCATGCCTGCCAATGGGGGATTCCCCCCAGCTCCAAGCCTTGTAGGGTGATGGGGGATTCCCTGGAGCTCCCCAGCCCCCACGGGCGGCGGGGGATCCCCTGGAGCTCCCCAGCCCCCACGGGCGGCGGGGGATCCCCTGAAGCTCCCAACCCCGCACGCAGTGGGGGGATACCCCGAAGCTCCCCAGCTGCTGCCGCCCGTGGGGGATACACCAGAGCCCCAGCCCCTGTGGGTGGCAGGGAGCACCCAGAGCTCCCCAGCCGCCTCCACTGGTGGGGGTGAGGGGCCGCAGCTCCCTGCCACTGCATGCAGTGGGGCAGGGTACTGGACTCTCTTCCCTCCCCATTTTGTTAGGTATGTTTTTAGTAAAAGTCAGGGACAGGTCATGGCTTCTGTGAATTTTTGTTCATTGCCTGTGACCTGTCCATGACTTTTACTAAAAATATCCATGACAAAATCGTAGCTTTACTTATGAATGCTGGTTCATATTGTGAAGTTGTTCATATAGAAATTGCTGTACCATGGAATGCCTCTGTATATCCACCATTGCTGACAAACCTGTAAGCATATCTCTCCCAGATTAGTTAACCTTAATGACTGCACTTTGATTGGTCAAGTGATATGTTAAGAAGGTTGGCTGAATTTGGGGGAAGCCACTTCCTCCAGCTTGTCTGTTGGAGGCTGGGGTTTGGAGAGTGGAAAACTACCAGTGGTAGGCCAGAGGAAACAAGTAGTGGAATATATAAATCTGAGGGACTTGGAGGAAGCTTTGGGCTGAAAGGGAAGCGAACGGCATGCATTTGTAGCTAGGGGTGCATTTTAGCTGTGTGACCAACAAAGCTCAGAGAAAGCAAGCTGACCTGGAGAGAGAAGCTGCATGATTGAGAAGACAAGCCATGGGCTGCAGCAGAAGGATCCTGGATGGCCCCAGAGGTGTCTGATCCCAACCTTAATGTTCTGGAGTGGTGAGGATACTGAAGCATGGAAATGCATGTATGGTTTATTTTTGTATAAGTTTGTGCATTTCTCATGCCACTGAAGATAGCAATGGTAGCTTAGAATCATGTGAAAAGTCTGTCAGTTACATTTATCATATGCCCTTGGAGAGTTAATCTGTGAACCTAGAAAACACACACACAGCTTGAGTTCTGCAGAAAGTGTGTTGAAGCTGTGTCGGAGACTGAGGGGTCATCATTGGTAACAGAGACTAGACAGTTGGACTGTGAGGTCTCAGCTTTCAGGATGAGGTTCTACACAGAGGATCTGCATCCTGAGGTTTTGTCTACGGACCCCAAACCTGGAGCAGTGCCTGGACTTTTTTCAGACTCCTGAAACTTAAAGCGCATGAGGCCCAGTGCGGTAGTTCCTGTCACAGCAATCTGGTGAGTGACCAAGCGATGGCACTTGACTAGCTATGTGACGTTTGGCTACCATACTTTGGTCTCTTCCCATCACTAGTCCTCCTTCATGCTAGAGCCATGCTTCTTATACTGTCTTCAGATATCCTGCTGGTTATGGTGTCATGAAGTGTAGTAAATTCCAAAGATGGTCTAAGTTAAAATTAATTAGATAGACCAAAAAAGGATAGATGGAGAAAATAGAATAGTAATAAAATGACACTGGGGGGAGTGGATAGCAGTAACCTTAAAGCTTGCATCCCAGAGGTTGCTTAGAATTCTTGTGGTGGCTTCTTACCTGGTACTCGATCCAAGCATAGGGTGATGATTCATGATGATGATGATGATTGATGATGCACCCCTCCTATCAAAATTAGCCAGCTAAAATAAGTAACCAGTGGTCCAGATACATACATGTTTTCTTTTTCATTTTAAAACCATTTTGGTCTGTTGCTATAACAATTCTGTAATCTCACCGGGAGCTTTGACACTCCCTAATTAACTGTTCAAACTCATTGTGCACCATTCCTTTGAATCAGTTATGTAAAATTACTGAAAGTACAGAAGATGTTTGAAAGGTCAGTTTAACTTATAGATGCCTTCTTCCCACTATGGTTAAACAAGGCTTTTAATACATGTGGCAGAATTTTTAAAGACCCTAAAATTATATGCCACAACACAAGTCTGCAAAACAGATTCCTAAGGGATACCGTCTGAAAAGAGACATTTTGAAAGTTACTCGATGAGACTATTACTGCATGGCGTGATAGATACTACTTAAACCTTTTTGGGGTATGCTTGATGGACAAGAAACTGATGAACCATTGAGAGAGCCACAAATTCGCTGTACTAAATTAACCAGTATCTACTGATGCTAAGAACACAAGAGCCTGCATCCTTTAAGTATTCTCAGTGCTCTTTCCAGTGCTGAGTTCTAAAACCTGATTAAAACTTCTCAGACACATGAAGTTGCACAAATGAATGGGAAATAAACAAATACCTTTGTAAACAGGGGAGTTTGCAAGGGGAGTTTTGGAGGTGAAGACTAGGAGAACCAGGCAGAGGAACAGACAAGCTAGTGAAGGGAGTGTGTGATGTTCTGGCAGTGTTGCGGTGCTCGTTGCTGGTTTGTTTTGCTGTGGGTGGTGGTGGTTTGGTTTGGGTTTACTGGACTAACGACATAGGTGGGAAGGCTATGACAGATACAGAGGCAGCAGTGGTAGTGACCCAAGCAGTGGAAGACACATTGAAGATGACTGGATGTGGAAGCTGCGGTATGTACATGATCCTGGAGGGGGTACCTGAAGAGTTTCATCTGCATGAAGTGCCGCCTGATGGAAGAAAAGATCTGAGGATTGAAGATGCAGGTGGAAACTCTGGTTGAGTTTAGAAGGGGGTTCGAGCAGATGATGGAGCAAAGACATGAGGAGGCTGAAGGGAAAAGCTCAGACTTACAGATGGAAGCAGGACCAAAGAACTCTGAGGGGAGACTGCTGGGTGAGGAAAGTGCACAGTGGAAGCATGTGACGAAGGGAACCAGGCAGAGGAAAAGGCGGGCTAGTGAAAGAGAAATAGAGCTCAGGAATAGGTTTGCGGAATTGGAAAATGAAGAAGGGGCACGGCAGGTGGTCACTGAAGGTGGGAGGGCAAGGAAGAAGAGAAGAGCAGCTAGTCCTATGAGAAGAGTGGAAGAGTCAATGGAAATAACACCACTAAATAGGAGCCCCAGGAGGATACAGGATGGGTTGCAGAGGATTTCAAGGGAGAATAGGAATCGGGAGGACTTGCAGCCAGAGGGAACAGGGGATAGACCGGAGAATCGCACCATCACCAGGAAAAGGCAGGTCTACATGATTGGGGGCTCCTTACTGAGAAGAATAGACACGCCTGTAACCAGAGCTGATCCAGAGAACAGAAGAGTGTGCTGTCTGCCGGGTACTAAGATACAGGATGTGGACCTGAGGCTGAAGAGGATCCTAATGGGAGCGGGAAAGAATCCACTGATTGTGCATCATGTGGGAACAAATGATACAGCTAGATTCTCGCTGGAACATATCAAAGGAGACTATGCCAGGTTGGGGAAGGCACTTAAGGAAATTGAGGCTCAGGTGATGTTCAGTGGGTTTCTGCCTGTTGGTAGAGAAGGGCAACAAAGGTGTGACAAGATTATGATGATCAACAGATGGCTCAGGCAGTGGTGCTATAAGGAGGGCTTTGGGATGTATGGCCACTGTGAGGCATTCATGGACAGAGGACTGTTCTCTCGGGATGGACTTCACCTGAGTAGGGAGGGAAATAGACTTCTAGGATGGAGGCTGGCACAACTGATGAAGAGAGCTTTAAACTAGGAATTTGGGGGAGATGGTTGGGAGATGTCCAGGTAATCTCCACCTCGGATTTTAACTCTGAGAGATAAGAAAGGATACAGCCGTGGGTAGTAGAATGGTCATAAGGAGGAAGAGTAGTGTAGATACCAGTCAAATAGGTGATACTGGTGGTAGAATGTCTGTGCCTAATCGGGTAAAGAATGTGAGCGAAGCCAAACAGCAAAAATTAAGATGTTTGTACACCAATGCAAGGAGCCTAGGTAACAAAATGGAGGAACTAGAGCTACTGGTGCAGGAAGTGAAACCAGATATTATAGGGATAACAGAAACATGGTGGAATAGTAGTCATGACTGGAGTACAGGTATTGAAGGGTATGTGCTGTTTAGGAAAGACAGAAATAAAGGCAACGGTGGTGAAGTAGCATTGTATATCAATGATGAGGTAGACTGTAAAGAAATAAGAAGTGATGGAATGGATAAGACAGAGTTTGTCTAGGCAAAAATCAAATTGGGGAAGAAAGCTACTAGAGCCTCCCCTGGGATAGTGCTTGGGGTGTGCTATAGACCACCGGGATCTGATTTGGATATGGATAGAGACCTCTTTAATGTTTTTAATGAAGTAAATACTAATGGGAATTGTGTGATCATGGGAGACTTTAACTTCCCAAATATAGACTGGAGGACAAGTGCTAGTAATAATAGGGCTCAGATTTTCCTGGGTGCGATAGCTGATGGATTCCTTCACCAGTAGTTGCTGAACCAACAAGAGGAGATGCCATTTTAGATTTGGTTTTGATGAGTAGTGAGGACCTCATAGAAGAAATGGTTGTAGGGGACAACCTTGGTTCGAGCGATCATGAGCTAATTCAGTTCAAATGAAATGATAAACAAAAATAGATCTGTGACTAGGGTTTTTGATTTCAAAAGGGCTAACTTCAAAAAATTAAGGAAATTAGTTAGTGAAGTGGATTGGACTGAAGAACTTGGGGATTTAAAGGTGGAGGAGGCCTGGAATTACTTCAAGTCAAAGTTGCAGAAACTGTCAGAAGCCTGCATTCCAAGAAAGGGGAAAAAAATCATAGGCAAGAGTTGTAGACCAAGCTGGATGAGCAGGCATCTCAGAGAGGTTATTAAGAAAAAGCAGAAAGCCTACAAGGAGTGGAAGATGGGAGGGATCATCAAGGAAAGCTACCTTATTGAGGTCAGAACGTGTAGGGATAAACTGAGGCCAAAAGCCATGTAGAATTGGACCTTGCAAAGGGAATTAAAAACAATAGTAAAAGGTTCTACAGCCATATAAATAAGAAGAAAACAAAGAAAGAAGTGGGACCGCTAAACACTGAGGATGGAGTGGAGGTTAAGGATAATCTAGGCATGGTCCAATATCTAAACAAATACTTTGCCTCAGTCTTTAATGAGGCTAATGAGGAGCTTAGGGATAATGGCAGGATGACAAATGGGAAAGAGGATATGGAGGTAGATATTACCAGATCGAGGTAGAAGCCAAACTCAAACAGTTTAATGGGACTAAATCGGGGGGCCCAGATAATCTTCATCCAAGAATATTAAAGGAACTGGCACATGAAGGTGCAAGCCCATTAGCAAGAATTTTTAATGAATCTGTAAACTCAGGGGTTGTACCGTATGACTGGAGAATTGCTAACATAGTTCCTATTTGTAAGAAAGGGAAAAAAAGTGATCCGGGTAACTACAAGCCTGTTAGTTTGACATCTATAGTATGCAGGGTCTTGGAAAAATTTTTGAAGGAGAAAGTAGTTAAGGACATTGAGGTCAATAGTAATTGGGACAAAATACAACATGGTTTTACAAAAGGTAGATCGTGCCAAACCAGCCTGATCTCCTCCTTTGAGATGGTAACAGATTTTTTAGACAAAGGAAACGCAGTGGATCTAATATACCTTGATTTCAGTAAGGCAATTAATATGGTTTCACCTGGGGAATTATTAGTTAAATTGGAAAAGATGGGGATCAATATGAAAATTGAAAGGCAGATAAGGAACTGATTAAAGTGGAGACTACAACAGGTCATACTGAAAGGTGAACTGTCAGGCTGGAAGGAGGTTACTAGTGGAGTTCCTCAGGGATTGGTTTTTGGACCAATCTTATTGAATCTTTTTATTACTGACCTTGGCACAAAAAGTGGGAGTGTGCTAATAAAGTTTGTGGATGACACAAAGCTGGGAGGTATTGCCAATACAGAGAAGGACCGGGAGATCATACAGGAAGATCTGTATCAACGTTGAAAGAAAGCAGCTGTTGTGAAGCTGCAGCATGAAAGTAGTGAGAGGTTAAACTGCAAAAAGTGGACACCTGTCAAGCCGATCCGCGTTTAGAAAAGCTGAAAAATTACACCAACCCACTCAACTAGGGGCTCTGCAGCAGAGAGCGAATAGAAATAGTAAGCCAGCCAGCTGCAAGCTTAAAAGCCCCATCTGCTTTAGTTTTCAGAAGGTTTCTGGAATTGGTATTTCCCTTCAGTGTGCAGGGAGGATTTACAAGAGCAGAAACCCACTGCTGAGCTGACTTAAGGGAACAAAGACCAAGTTTAGCCTTTAACAATAGGTGTTTATAGAGCTTGATTATATGGGTGGGAATCATGAACTTGGTGCCAGGGGTATTAGTAGAGGAGTGAGTTTCGATTGTCATCCATTTTTTCTTCCCCAATAATAGTAAGTTCCTCTGACTTTTAATTCTGAATAGCTGGGTGAGGCTTTACACAAGAAAGGCAGATCTTTTTAACAAGACCCATTTAGGAGAATCCTACTCCCCTAGCTAGTTGGATGGCTGAACACTTGACGTGCTGTTGTTTTAATTTATATGGAATAAAGGGCCTAAAGTTAAATTAACATGACCTTGCCTCTGACCAACCTTAAACAGAGTTCGGGGTTTGGTATGCAGAGATCTCAATCTGCTTAAGTACCATGGCAAGCACACTGTTAAAAATCCTGTTAACCTTTTATTAAAGATACAGATAAAGAAGGAAAAATAGTTAAAGTATTTGAAATGTAAAGTTATTGAGTAAGGCATTTAACATCCCTTGTTTCCTTTAGCTGAAGAAAGATTTTAAAAAGAACCCCCTTCCCTTGTCTGACAGTCTTTTAAATGGCATTAAAGAAGGTAATGACTGTACTTCTGAAGAAAAAGAGAAATGAGTGGAGATGGGCTGGATCGGTCACTGTTGCTGTTAAAATTCGATCCCATTCCTACAAGGAAAAACAAGACACACACAGACAAAAGGGGAAGAACAGCAAAGATAGACACTTCATTTTCTGTCTCTGGTGTTAACTCTAACTTGCAACTTTGCTGGTGGAAAAATACAGGCACAGTGCACTGTCTTATCAGCCACTCCAAGACCTGGCAAACTTGTACCAGCATCAGGCTGTTTAGGGCATTGCATTTAGCTGCCTTTCTGGTCACAGGCTTACAGCAGTGTTAAAAATATACAGTCTGGATGGCTAAGCCAAATGCTTATTAGACAGAAGGCAAAAGAAGAGAAGAAATAAGGTGGGAAAGGAAAAGGATGCACTGGAGAGAGCTTGGGTGTGTGTCTCTCATCGTAGGAGATGTTTGGGATTTAGCTGGAGATGGCGGAGGTGACAGTGTCATCTGGCTCCCTCTCTGGCCCAGTCTGGTCAGGACATCTCTCAGGATTAGCATGAAGAAGGTCAAGGATCCCAGGAGACACTGAGGGTGGCAGCCATCTTAGTGAAGCTCATTCCTTCCTCTTCTTTCATCCAGCCATTGTTGTGGTAGCCTGCTTTTCCTCTCAAAGGCGTTTCTTAGGATCCCCTTCCCCCCACCCAAAAGGGAGTGATGGTCAGAATAGTCCCATTTTGTCCACTGATTAGGCTTTTTTTGATACACCAGTTTTGGTTCATTGATTTCCAGTCCCACACTTTTCTTGTTTACTAGACACAATCTTAACACAATCCTTGAATTATATCAGTAGGCCTTTTTGTTTGGATTAATTCAGTCCGTCTCCCTCTTACACCTTTTTTATCAATATTTTCTATAGGTTATTGTGATACTTTATGAACTTGCGTTCACTTTTCACAGTTGAGCTTGCAATTAGGATACATTTATTTGTAGGCCCAATTTTCACAACACTGCCCATCTCAGAAGCTTCTAAGGAAATTCTTGGTACCATAGTAAAACGGAATAAGCAAGAGCTTTCATCCCTCTCCTATGGAGGGGAACAGCTCTACAAACTTAACAGACTGGTTGTCAGAGTGGGCTGAATGGACTGGTCAGCAAGGCAGTGGAGGATATCCTAGGAGCATGGGTCTGCTTATATAAATTGCACACCATTTTTGCCTCTGCCATCCTTCAGGATTTTTTGGCCATTTAATTACAACTACTCCATGATAGGAAAAAGTCTTCAGAATTTTTTTAGCATCCGTATATGTTAATATTCTTTAACATACATTACCACTAAGCTGGAGTAGGGTCTAGCTAAATAGCTTGAATTTGATGTTTGACTGGGTCCCATCTTGAATCCTGACTTCAGTGAGACTTTTGGGTGCGCAAGGAATTTGGGATTATGCCCAAAGTTAAGAACATAAGAATGGCCAGACTGGGTCAGACCAAATGTCCATCTAGCCCAGTATCCTGTCTTCTGACAGTGGCCAATGCCAGGTGCCCCAAAGGGAATGAACAGAGCAGGTAATCGTCAATTGACCCATCTCCTGTCACCTATTCCCAGCTTCTGGCAAACAGTTGAACTCCCTCCTGAAACCAAATTGTCATTAAAAGATTTACATGTAAAAATAAATTTGATTAAATATACTACTTAATAGTAAAATCCTGGAAAATTGTGCAAGAATGTAGATGAAACTGAGGTGTTTGCAGTGACTAACAAGAAATGCCATGTTTCCTAATTTCATGATCTAAAATGCTTCGACCAGGGAAGTCTAAAAAGTTAAACATGTAAAAGTGCATTTGTGGGGGCTTGAGCAAAGTAAGAATTTAAAAAGAGAGTAAAATATCTATTGTGATTAAAAATGAAGGCCATATTAAATAGGAAAGAAAGGGTTTTTGTTTAGTTTTAGTTAATTCCAATTAAGAGATGCGAGATTTGGCACATTTTGAGATGTGGAACAAGTATTAAGCTAAAGTAGTTTCACCACACCACCATTGTTTTTTAAGTTTACAAATATTTAAACTCTGAATAAAAACTACTTGAGTTCTCTCTCCTTCACCTTTTCAATGTGTATCTTAAGTTATTCCCAGACCCCTTCACAGCCATAATATCATGGCAGTCATCCATCTCAGAAGTGTTTAGATCCAACTCCCTTCCTCCTCCGTTGCTGCTCCATGAGTTGACAGGAAGTGTTCACTGCTTCAGTTTTCTTAAGTACACTGAACACTTAACAAATAGATATTTCTTCCCTCAACTAACTGAGTGTACTGTCTGCCTGAGAAGTTCTACTCCTGGGGGAATTCTGTGCCACTGCATGCACACAAAAATCCATGTGTCCTCCTCCTCCCCCCAGATTTATTTGCTTCCATGCAGAAAATGATGGGGAAGCAAAAGGAAGCTGCAAAAGCAGTCATGTGTCCCTCCTCAGTAGTGTGGGCGCCTCGTTTCTGGTGCCTGGAGTAGGCAGTGGAGAGGTAAGTCACTACGGGATGGGAGGCAGGGCTAGGGATGCCCATGGGAGTAGTTTGTCAGCTCTGGTTAGCTGACTCTGCACTGGACGCCACCTCCTGGGTCCTAGTGCCAGTTGTCTTTCCCCTGCTAGGTGCAGGGGCAGCGGAGCCTTCCCAAAAGTGTGGGGGGAGGGGCTCTTGCCTCCTCCTTGGCTCACCCCGTCCCTCCTCTTCTGCCCCCAGCCAAGCCAGAAGCCAGAACAGGACCAGGAATCCCGGGCCCCTCCACCTGCCTGGGATGGGGCAGCCCGAGAGCAAGCCCCAGTCTGGGTGGGGGATTCAGAGTGCAGGGACACAGGCCAGGGGCTGCTCTCGGGTACCCCCCACCCCGGGCAGGTGGAGGGTCTGTGGATTCCCAGGCTCCAGCTTCCGGCTTGACCAGGGGGCAGAGCCTCTGGGGGAGGGGAGAGGCAGGGGTGGGCACATGGCGAAAAGTGGACAGGCCAGGCCTGTCCGCTTTCAAAAAGTGGGAGGGCTTTGGCTCCCCCCGTTCCGGCGCCCCTGGCTGGATGCCATGTTTTCTGTACAATGATGAGTGCCCCTGGTGGGATATGGCAAGGCCAGCCCTAGATCAAATGGCATCACAGACGAGGAGTGTCTGCAGCATCCCCACCCTCCGTTTGTTAAGGTTTTGAATACCTTATATTTTATTGCATTTGTAGCCCATTTCATGACTTTGATGCACGATGTGCTTTCATGAATTATCCCTGTCGTATAAGACTATAAATTTGCACGCTAGGATGTGTAAATCTGTATTTATTCATGCCATATATAAGCAAATAAAACAAAATTCTTTTTCTCTAAACTTATAGAAACTTTTTAATTTTAAGAATAACTGAAATGTACTAACATCAAGAAATTGAACTGCGCACTAACATTGGGGGGACCAGTATTAAATAGTGTTACACTAGGCGACAATCTTGGAATGTTAACTAGTCCTTTAGTTCCAAAGGTCGCTTTTCTCACCTTTGCCCTCGTGAACTGAAGCACAGCGTCAGAGAGATCCAAACACTGGCCAAAGGCATTTTCAAGTGATAAAATAGCAAACTATGTCAGTCTCTCATTGGCCATCGTCGACTGAGGATATGTTTTGATGAGCCTGAGCTTTGAAAAGCTATCACTGTGACTGACAGCATGAGCAGAATCCTCAAAACTCTGCATCATGAATGAATTGAACTTGGAGTGGAGAGTGCATCCCATGTGGCAAAATGTGACAGATGTTGTCCAATTCAACATAGAGGTCCGTAAATTATTCAAGAGTATTTTCCTGTCCACTGACAGCTTACTACGGTCATACCAAAAAATCCAGGTCTTTTCATGGTGCTTCATCTGTCCAAAATTTTCTTCGATGGACACTCGAGCAGTGTCAACAAGCGAGCAAAAAGCCTCCTTCCTGAATTTTTCTTCTGAGCTTCCCATCATCATCTTATCTCTGCCCTGGTAACCAAATTGCCTCATTTTCTAATCAGTATGAGTTTCCTTGAAGACAGGCTCAATTCCTAAGTTTTCCATAATTTCTTTGGCAACAGGATGGCATCTTCAAATCTGTTGTCTCCGTAGGCTACAATGAAATTAAGGCAGCTTCTCATCAAAGTAGTAGCGGTCACGATGTCCATCGACTGAGTTTGTAATGCCTCGCTTACAACATTTACTTGGAACAAGATTTCTTGCCAAACGACAATTGAGACCAGAAATTTGAAGTCAGTGATCCGGTTTGCTAGGCTTTGCGTCTTGTCAGATTCTGGCCTCAGCTTTACTTGACTGCACCAGTTCAATCAGGGCATTGTAAACCTCAGTCACTTGGTACTTCCCTAGCCTTACACTGTCAATGCAGCTCATTGTCCATGAAGATCTTCTACCTGATAGTTATTGCTTGAAAACAGGATGTATGTCCTTTCAAGTACTCTGAAGAGAGATACTGAATCTAAAGAAGATTATGCTGGATCTGACACAACCAGGTTGAGGGAATGGCAGCCACAAGGCACAAAGAAATCTCTTGGATTCAGCGAAAGGATCCTTGCTTAAATGCCACTGTTTCCTCCATTCATATTTGCGCCGTAGTCGTTGCCTTGGCAGTACTGAAGTTTTATTTTATTCTCATTCAAAACATTCTTAAACAGTTCTGTTAGGCTTTTCCCAGTAGAGTCACCTACAGACCGGAAATAGTGTTCCTTTACTTGGATGCAGCCATCCTCGTCATCAACAAATCTTACCGTAAAGGATATTTTTTCACTGTAACTAGTGTTGGGAGTGCAGTCTGTTTTTACTGCATAGTACTTCGCTTTGCCGAGCCACATCAATATGTTATCAAGCACCTTCCTTGCCATAAGGTCGATCAATTAGTTTTGAGTTGTTTTGCAGTAGTAATGGTCCATAGTGTGACAGGTTGGATCACAGAAACCACCTTGGGCTGTCAACTGATGTGCCAAGACTACTGCCCCTTCTTTCCCTGCCAGCTTGGGACTCCAGAGCCCAGCCTGGTTGTGCCAGACCCTCTTGCCAGCCACAAACACAGACCCAGGTCTGAACCACATCCCACAAAATGCAGGCTTAACTGAAAGCAGCTTAAGAAGTGTTCCTGTCTTTCACACTCAGATGCCCAACTCCCAATGGGGTCCAAACCCCAAATAAATCAGTTTTACACTGTATAAAGCTTAAACAGGGTAAACTCATAAATTGTTTGCCCTCTATGGGTATGTCTACACTTACCCGGTAGTTCGGCGGTGAGCGATCGAACTTCTGGGTTCGACTTATCGCGTCTTGTCTGGACGCGATAAGTCGAACCAGGAAGTGCTTGCCGTCGACTGCGGTACTCCAGCTAGACGAGAGGAGTACCGCGGAGTCGACGGGGGAGCCTGCCTGCCGCGTGTGGACCGAGGTAAGATCGAACTAAGGTACTTCGAACTTCAGCTACGTTATTCACGTAGCTGAAGTTGCGTACCTTAGTTCGATTTGGGGGGTTAGTGTAGACCAAGCCTATAGCACTGATAGAGAGATGCACAGCTGTTTGCCCCCCCTCCCCCAGGTATTAATACATACTCTGGGTTAATTAATAAGTAAAAAGTGATTTTATTAAATACAGAAAGTAGGATTTAAGTGGTTCCAAGTAGTAACGGACAGAACAAAGTGAATTACCAAGTAAAATAAAATAAAACAGTCAAGCCTATGCCTAATACAGTAAGAAAACTGAATACAGATAAAACCTCACCCTCAGAGGTGTTCCAGTAAGCTTCCTTTTACAGACTAGTCTCCTTCTAGTCTGGGTCCAGCAATCACTCACACCCCCTGTAGTTGCTATCCTTTGTTCCAGTTTCTTCCAGGTATCGTTATGGGTGGAGAGGCTATCTCTTGAGCCAGCTGAAGACAAAATGGAGGGGTCTCCCAGGGGTTTAAATAGATTTTCTCTTGTGGGTGGACATCCCTCAGTCCCCCTCTGTAGAATCCAGCTACAAAATAGAGTTTTGGAGTCACATGGGCAAGTCACATGTCCATGCATGACTGAGTTTCTTACCAGTCAAGCCACATTCCTGGGAAAGCTCAGATGTGGATTGGCATCTTCGAGTTCATTGTTGGCTTAAGTGGTACTTGATTGGGCACTTAATTTACACATTCCTTTCTCAAGAAGCTGACCAAATGCTCTACTAGGCTACTTAAAATCAAGCAAGTACACAGCCAATATTCATAACTTCGAATACAAAAATGATACATGCATACAAATAAGAGGAATAGATTCAGTAGATCATAACTTTTACAGAGATGCTACATGGCATATGTAGCATAAAACATATTCCAGTTACGTCATATATACATTCATAAGCATATTTCCATAAAGTCTTATGGGGTGCACCGTCACACATAGCTTCTTTACAAACTCCTCTCGATGCAGGTGCTCATGCATGACGTTGTCATGTTTCCTAAGGAGCTCTTACCAAACCAGGGAAATTGCTGTTATGTTCAGTGAACAACTTATCTGACGAGCCCCAGAAAGCCAAATTATTGTTTGCAAGGAGAAGGGTAATTGAGATCAGATCTTGTCAGGATTCCCTCCCCACTCTAAACTCTAGGGTGCAGATGTGGGGTCCTGCATGAAAGACCCCCTAAGCTTATTTCTACCAGCTTAGGATAAAAACTTCCCCAAGGCACAAATTCTTCCTTGCCCTTGGACGGTATGCTGCCACCAACAAGTGAGTTAGACAAAGATTCAGGAAAAGGACCACTTGGAGTTCCTGTTTCCCCAAAATATCCCCCCAAGCCCCTTCACCCTCTTTCCTGGGAAGGCTTGAGAGTAACTAAGGTGAGCACAGACCAGACCCTTGGGTTTTTAGGACTAAAAACCCCAATCAGATTCTTAAAAAACAGAACTTTATTATAAGGAAAAGTAAAAGAAACACCTCTGTAAAATCAGGATGGAAGGTAATTCACAGGGTAATCAGATTCAAAACACAAAGGATTTCCCCTCTAGGCAAAACTTTAAAGTTACAAAAACAGAGATAAACCTCCCTCTTAGCACAGGGAAAATTGACAAGCTAAAACAAAAGATAAATCTAACGCATTTCCTTGCTATTACTTACTGTTTCTGTAATATTAGATGCTTAGTTCTGATATGGCTTAGGGAGATGTATTTTCCCTGCCCTGGTTCCTCGCTGACCCGGAGAGAATACAAAGGAACACAAAACAAAAACATTCCCCCACAGATTTGAAAGTATCTTCTCCCCTTATTGGTTCTTGGTCAGGTGCCAACCAGGTTATTTGGGTAAGGAGGGATTTTATGCTACCCTTAGCTGTGTGTTTATGACAGACCCTTGAGCGCATTTATTCAGCTTGAGCCTGGACTCAACCTCCATCCATTTGGAGTTGGCCATAAAATTGTTGGGTGACTTTTCGTGTTGCTTCAGAGCATCACCTAAGTTATGACAGTAATTGTACCCAGAAAGCGCAAGCAACAATTTGACATTCTTGTAAATATTTTGCAACAAAAACAGAATATTTTGTCAGTTGATTTTGATTAAACTAGCCAATGCCAATTCAGTTTCTCACCATGCTTGAGCACTCTTTTGCAGTGTGACTTTGAGAAGCGTCGCTTCTGCTCATTTACTGGAAACGTCATATCCTTGATTTTTGCCTGGCCCGTTCAAAATTGTACAATCAATATTGGCAGAGTTTAGGATCACTGGCCATAAAGCAGGATCTGATGTATCGATTTGTGGTGTGCAATTTTTCTCACTGCAGTTTCTGTCTTCATGCGAGGCTGATTCTTTATCATTTCTCTCCTTATTGTGCAAAACCAGTTCTTTCTTCGTCATCACTCTCCTTTACACCGCCAGGAAAACTGGGCGATTCTCCATCACTTTCCTCATATTTCCATTCCTTATCTTCAGGTAAATCTGCAAATTCCTTAGTAATAGGACTTCCATCATTTACGCTTGGCTCCTTCTTCGGGGCATCTTTTTCTATGAGGGAAAACAGTATTAGGGAGAGCAAAAGTCTGTGATGTGCAGTCTTAGAAAGTCATCAAACATTACATGTTAAACATGGCAAAAGAAGTAACTATTTCTTGTATATTGTTGAGTTAGGGGTTCAATAGATATCTCTGGTGTCTCAAATATGTCACTACTTACACTCTTCAAGTCTTAAAACACAAGTACATGTTCACAAGTACACAATATAACAAGGTTCACAATATAGCAGCTGAGCTCTCACTTCATTTCAGTTCGTTCTTGTATCTCACTGACTGACTGATGACATCCCACCCCTTATATACCTGCGAGGGCATGGCTGACAACATTCTAGGAATTTGAGGAAAATGTAGTTCTCCGAAAGTCTGAAAGGTTCCACAAGATTCTACTAAGGTCCAGAACATTCTAGGAGGTTAGTGAAAATGAATCCACATACGGAATACCTGAAACATTTTACTTCAAACATTCCATTTTACCTTTTGTCGGTAACAACAAAAACCGCAGCACACACACCCCAGCCCAGTACCCCAGGCAGTCGCCTGTCCCCAAATCTGGCCCTGGGGCAGGGCAAAGGGTATGGGGTGGAGGAAAGAGGCGAAGGGGATGGGATAGTGGAGGGGGATGTGGGAGTGACGGGAAGGGGATGGGGCAGGGTATAGGTTGGGGAGGAGGCAGTAGGGAAGAGGACTCAGGGGAGAGCGGGAGCCCAGCATCCAGTGTCTTCTCGGCAGCAGCTGGGGCTCCCCCGTTGAGTCAGCCCATTGACCCCCCCCACCCCAACGGGCCACACACACCCTGCACCTGGACCACCCCATTGAGCTACCCCCCACACACACACCACTGAGTGCCAGCCAGCTGCACCAAGACCCATTCCCCCAGCACCCGGACCCTCCTGCCAAATTCAATCCCCTTCATACCTACCCTGCAGAGCACTATCCCCCACACCCAGACACATTCCCCCCCTTGTTGAGCCCTAGCTACCTTCACCCGGCCTCCCCTTGCAGAGACCCATTGCCCCTGCACCCGGAACCGCCAACAAGCCCCTGTGCATCCAGATCTCCCACTGAGTTGTCTGCACCCAGATTGCCGCACCCAGAATCCTCTCACCCCACACACTAAGCCCCTTTACATTTGGATTCTGCTGGGTTGAGCCCGCCTGCCCACACCTAGTGTGCCTGTCTCTTGCACTGTGTCAGGGTTGGGTGCAGCCTCACCGCCGAGTTCCTGTCCCAGGGGGCAGAGCGGCGGGAAGGAGGGCTGCAGGGTGATCTCCCATTGCTATGCAGCCAGTGGCCTGTGCTCCCCACTGCCGTGCTGGAGCCTCCACGTGTATTTATTGACAAACAAAATTTGCAAAATTTTGCAGAATTTTAGAATATTGTGCGCAGAATTTTTTTTGGCGGGGGGAGGGGGCACAGAATTCCCTTATGAGTACTGAGAAGTGAGTGGGCAAGGCTGAGCTGTTCCTTTTGTTGCAGTACTTTGGGATAATTGTGCTAGGACAACGTGTTTTTTATATACATTTCTAGGATTGTCACTCGGAAGCCTAAAATGTCTGAGTCACTGTGCAGTGATAACTGCTACAAGCATAGCTGACAGGTGTTTTTGTTTAGAATATCACCAGGTTGAATCATCAATGGGTTTTGTGGTCTGTTACCATCTAATTTTAAAGTTCTTGGCTGTTTTTGACTTTACAAATTAGACCTGTATCATATACAGCTACAGTAAGTCATGCATCTATGCCATGCCAAGAGTTCTAGACCATTGTAATATCAGAGGTAAATCAACCAATTGCCACCCTTCCTCTACAGCTAATTTGCATGCAACAGTGTTATTAGTTGCTTGAGGAAGACTGCATAGACTGTGGATTATTTGGCGCAACTGCAAGACCATGCAGCGCGCACAGTTCACCCAGCAGAACACAACCACCCTGTGATGGGTTGGACCCTCCTTCTGGGGTACCACCTGATGTGCTGGGGTCCCACTGAGCCTGCCCGTTCCACCAGCCTGGGCTCCCTCACCTTGTCCTGTTGTGCGACACACACACACACACACACACACACACACACACACACACACACACACACACACCTGTAGAATCACACAGAATCTGCAATCAGCTTTATGTGGGAAAACTCAGCTCGGGGTATTGCCTGGCATTCAGGTGAACAGTCCCTCTGGATTGTAAACCCAAAGTTATATTGTCTTGCACTATACAGAGATCTGTACTGCGTAAGCTCATGAAATTCACTCCCTCCCTCAATGTGGAGGAAGATATGCACAGCTTTTTGCCCCACCCAGTTAAGAATTGCACAAACTGGGTTTTAGAATAAACAAAAACAAGTTTATTAACTACAAAAGGTAGGTTTTAAGTGATTATGAAGGATAGCAAACAGATTAAAGCAGATTACTGAGCAAATAGAACAAACACACAAACTAGGCTTAATACATTAAAGAAATTGGCTACAAATAGTAATTTCTCACCCTAAATGTTGTTTTATGCAGGTTGCAGAGTTTCTTGAAGGTAAACTGCACTGCTTGCAGCTTAAATCTCCAGGTATACCCTTCACAGGCTGACCTTTCTCACCTGGGTTCAGCCCCTGTTCCCCCCAGTTTAGTCCCTTTGTTTCTTCGGGTGTTTTCAGCAGTCTTCCTTCTTGGGCAGGAAGGCAGTGGAGAAGAGCCAAGATTAACTCACTTCCCAGCCTTCAATAGGATTTGCATATGGCAGGAATCCTTTGTTTCCCAGTTTGACCCGCACCCCATCTTAATGGAAAAACACTAGACGTCCAAGATCGGGTCTAGTACCAGGTGCCATGATCACCTGACACTGAAGTGTTAAAGCAGCATCCCAGGAAACTTCTCAGGAAGGAGGAAGATTAGCATCTTCAAAGTCCTATTGTCCTTCCTAATGGCCCATTCAGGCTGATTGCCTACTGTCTGGTGAGCGTTCCCCAGGTGCAAGCATTTTTGTAATAGATATATAATCCATATTCCTAACTTCAAATACAGAAATGATACATGCATACAAATAGGATAATCACATTCAGTAAATCATAACCTTTCCGATATCTCACATGACCCATCTTGCACCCACCCAGCTTAGTTGTGCCATATTCATATCATATCTCTATGAAGCATATGTGGCGTAGGGTGTGTCACCCACAGAACTAGCATCCATATTAACCCCTAACACTGTCCCTTACCACAGTGCGCACACCTCATTTGCCATGCAGACATCTCTTCCAGCACAAAACAACCCATACACAACCAACCTGAAACTTAGCCCCTCACTGCAGCACACACCCTCAGTCGCCATTCACACAAATCAACATCCAGTTCACATCACAGCCACCCAAAGGATGACACAACCACCATACATAATGATGCCAAACACACAGCCCTTCACTGCAGCACAGACCCCCTCATTCGCCATCTGCACAAATCCACACAACTTTCCCAGCATAATTCAACCGACACACAAATCAGCACCACTACTGGACACAATAAACTCAAACATCACTCTGAAGCTTAGAATAGCTGTTGTCTGTGAAGCAGTGGAAACAGTTGCAAGCTCTTTTGTTAAGAATTTCACCAAGTGCAATCGTCACTGGGATTCACGGTCTGTTACCATCCAGTTTAAGTTCTCAGCTACTAGTCTTAATTTAAGATCATTTTAAATGCACTTATTTGTCTCTCTTTATCTCTTCAAATGTGTTGATATTTCAATTGCTTTTTCTGCCTTTTCGTTTCTGTTACTAAGACTTAAGGATATACCAGTCCCTTTGTTCTACAATGCTTTATTTTGCTTGGTGGTGGGAGGGTGCTGCACTGAGGTATCCTTAACAGTTTTTAAACAGAAATGACATCTAATTATCTTCCAGTACCTCTGGATCTGAAAGCATGTTTCTCCTACATGAGCTGAAGAACCAGGTTTCTTAGTTCAGAGGCTAAACACGCAAACCTCCTAGGTCTGCCCATTAGTAGAGGAAAGAGCCACTCTGTTAAGTGTGACCTCTCCTATTGAGAGAGTTTTACTGCTTGTAAAATCCTTTGTTGATCTATCTAATTTAAGACTGCCTATCATAACACTTGATTATTGCATATTTGCTTTTTTACTTTTTGTTGTCTTTGCACAGACAGCTATTAGGGTGAATACTTACAAAAAATCCATATTTAAAATAGTGATGAAACAGTTTGTGGGGGTTCATTACCATCCACTTCACATAAATGTTAATATTTCAGAGCAATTGTTCTGAGTGTGGTCTTAGGATAACTTGTTAGTCTGTGGATAGCTGACTGGTCGGAAGGTGCTTTTTGTTTGTTGGTTGGTTTCTGGCTGCTAAACCACATTAAAAGCTAAAAAAATATATTAAATAACAAGCAGTTGATTACATGGAAAAGTGCTACAGGGATTATATGCAATTACAAAAAGGGCTGAAGGCTGTTGTGATAATCAAGAATAGGCATGGAGGGCCTGTAGGCCGTCTTAAAATGTGTCAGAGACAAGGTGAGTGAGGTAATATATCTTTTATTGGACCAACTTCTGATGGTGAGACCTGCAGAAGAACTGTCTCACTCGAAAGCTTGTCTCTCTCACCAGCAGAAGTTGGTCCAATAAAAGATATTACCTCATCCATCTTGTCTCTCTAATATCCTGGGACCAACACAGCTACAACTATCTTGCATACATTCAAATGTGTCAATTAGTGAACTCATTTTAGAAGACCATTTCTAAGAGGTGTCCACTAGATGGCATCAAAATGTTCAGTGTGTCAGGATAAAATGTTGCACTTCTGAAGTATAAAAACAAGTTGAATATCAGCCAGTACTATATACATCAAGGGAGCAACACAGCGAAAGACTTGAAGTGGTAATGTAGCAGTAGCTGAATATCTGAACGTTTTGATGCCATCTAGTGGACGCTTTATAGAAACTGTCCTTTAAAACAGGTTCAACTGACACATTTTAAGACTGTCTTTGGGACTTCCATGCCTATTCTTGATGATCACAAATAGCCTTCGATCCTATTTGTAATTGCATATCACACCTACAGCACGTTTCCATGTAACCAACTGCTTTTGATATTGTGACCAAGGTCCGGGGGGACGGGACACTGAGGTTACTCAATTAGGGCAACAGCAAAGAATGGGGCAGACTATCCCCAAAGCTGGTGGAAATTTCAATACTTAGATTTACCAAGCCAGCAGAAAACAGCTTCAATAATACCTTACTGGTTGCACAGAAGCCAAAAACACAGTTCCCTTATAGCAACCCAGCCTTGGGCTCCCTCCCAGACCTCCAAGTCAAATATGAAAGTTCTTCCAATCCCAAAGGACCGGGCACATTACCTCCCAGGTTAATTAATATTTCAGAGCTTACCCAAATACATGCTTACAGCCAATTCTTTTTTTATTTAAAAAGAAAAAAAGATTATTGGTTAAATGATTATGCATACAGACATGAGTACAGTTCTGAGATCAATTTCATAGTAGAGATGGTGAGCTTTAGAGTTGCAACGAGTTCTTAGAATTAATCCATAGATTCAGTCCAATGTTCCATACCAGGGTAATCCAAATTAAATTGGAGATCCCAATCTTGCAGCTCAATGCTTCCCCTGATAAAGCATAAGCACATTTGAGAGAAAAAGGATCAGGTCCCAAGAGTTTTTTTTTTTTTATAGAGTTCCTGGGCAGCATAGGGTCCTTGGCTGAACAATAGGCCTTTGGGAAACAGAAGGTTACATCAAACATCACCGGCAATTAACTGTATCGATTAATATAAGGTAATTTATCTATTAAGCAGTTCATATTCAGTTTACCACAGACATTATTTCACTCACGTGTCCTCTAAATGTTAAGATTTCCTTTTGATTTCTGAATCAATAGCTATAGTAATGGACAGGAACTGTCTGTTTACCTGGCTAACATCTAACAAGATATAAATAAACACATACAATTAGTATCACTTCTAATTCTCTAACAATACAGGTTTGAATTGCAAAGTTCTAGCATACCTAACATAGAATGGTCCTAATTACCATTATATACTTTTCTAACTCTTTCTAAAGGTTAAATCTGGGTCATTTAGCCTGCGAGCTGCTTAACTCTTTCTGGCCATGTGTCTCAGACATTTAATGTATGTTTAGTTTTTAATATGGCTTATCAACTGCAAGCAAAACAAAAAACAAAAAAGCTTTCCGACCCTATCCATGGACCCACAAGTTATCCAAAGACCACAGTCAGAACAGTTAATGTTAACATTAACGTTTATGTTCAATATGCAGAATATATTCTTGTTAGTCAGAAGTAGCTTTTCCCATTTACTGTCCTTAACCATAAGCAAGGCTTAGTATACTCGGTGGCAAATTGAACTCCCCAAATCTGTGACGACACTCGCTGGTTTTCCCAGCATTAATGCAGAAAACTGGAAATTCTGCAGCTGCTTCGATAAATTAAGATTCTAGTCTGTTTGCTTAATGGATGATGATACTGCAGTGGCTTTTGTGGTATTCATTTTGTATCTCAAATCCATTTATTTTACACTATTCCCATGTTAGAGTGCTTGCTCACGTTGATTCCATTCTAGGTGTGTGCTTGCTCATGTGCACTGTTGTCAGAATATTTTGCCTTAGCGGTATCCATAGGGGCTGGCTGTGGCACCCTTTGGAGTGCTGCGCTCATGCGCTGGTATATGAGCCACCGCCGGCCCTACGCCCTCTCAGTTCCTTCTTACCGCCTGTGATGGTTGGTCAGAGCACCTTCCTCTTTCTTTGCAAGTGTGATAATGGTTCTTGCAGCCTATTGGACTGTTTCTTTTGTACATAGGTGTCAGATAGTTAGTCATTAAGTGTTTGTTTAGTTAGAGTTCCAGCAGGGACTTTGTCCCGCATTGGGGCATGCCCTGGTTCCAGGCTTCAAATTGTACTCCGCATGCAGTAAGCCTATGCTGGTTAGTGGCCCCCACAGCAGTTGCCTAAAGTGTTTGGGGGAGTCGTATGTGAAAGAGAAGTGCAGAATCTGCAAGAACTTTAAGCCAAGGACCCAAAAAGAGCGGGACACTTAAAGCTCTCTTCATTGAGACATACACTTCGCCCGGCGTCAGAGCCTTCCTGCTCAGAGTCAATGCCTAGTACATTGGCATTGGTGCGGAGTGCCCTGCCAGCACCGCTTTCCCCCCCACTGGTGTCCAAGAAGCACCAAAAGAAGCAGCGCAGCCCCTCCCTGGCGCCAAATACAGAGGGGAAAGGGGGTGTCTGGCAAAGGACCCTGTTCAGGCCGCCTGCCCACCCCTGAGAGCCATGGGGGTACCTCCCTGACTGGACCCTCAGCCTGCCCAGGGATCCACCTCCGACTCCTGGGAGCAGTAGGGGACCCCGGCACTTTAGTGCCTTAGACACCCAAGGCCTTCCAGGTGGCTAGGAACCTTCTGGCCCTTCCGACACCACCTATGCCACATGCGATGTCTGATTTGGCTAAGGTTCTCCAAACAAAGGACAAGCCAGCTGTGGGCCCACCGCAGAGGGCGATGGAGCATCGTCAGTCTCTGGAGCAGAGGGGTCGGTCCCCAACTCTGAGGCCACAATCCCCGGCTCCACAACCACGGTCCCCGGCCACACATCCCAGGTCACCAGCACTGTGCTTGCAGTCCCCGCTGACAAGATGCCGGATCGTCTACATTGAGGCACCAGTCTCCGCATCCCTGGTACCAGCCCTCCTTGTGTCAACCGACATCCCGGCACAGGTCTTTGTCCCCCAGACAGCCATCAATGTGCCAGTCCCCGTCGCCCCGGCACCGTTCCCCAGAGAGGCATCAGTCACTGGAACCTCGGCACCAGCCCCCCCATTCCTGTGCTCAGTCGGCAGAGGCAAGCCTCCACAGCTGCGCTCCCCCCTTGTTCCCCAAGGGAGGACTTGTCTGAGTCGGAGCGGGAGTTCAGCCCCTCACCGTGGAAACAGCGTTCTACTTGGGTTCTGGAGTCCTGCATGGCACTGACAATGGTAGCGTGGCAGCAGGGCCACTGGCCAGTTCAATGGCCCTGTTGGAACCCGTGGGGCCTGCCAACGATGCCGGTGCCATACTCGCATCACTCCTCCCTGGCTGCCTTGGAGAAGCATCCCCCTGCACTGCTGGCACTGAGGTTAGAGCATGACACCGAGTCCGATGCGGGTATGGAAGGACGGGTGCAAACACCCTGTGAACCCTCCCTGAAGGAGGAAAGTGCCCCAGTCCCTTCCCCCATGGTGCCGCCATCGTCCTTGTCACCGGACGAGGCAGTAGAGGGGCCCTCGCACACTAGCCCTCCTGATGACTTTACGGCACACCAAGCCCTACTTAATAGGGTGGCATCCAACCTAGATCTGGAGGATGAGGAACTGGCAGAGCTATTGGACACAGTGTTTGATGTTTTCATGGCGGCAGCCCTGACACAGGTTGCTCTGCCAGTTCATAAAGGGGTATTACAGATTGCCAAGACATTGTAGCAAACTCCTTCTTACGTCCCGCCCATGTCCAAGTGGGCCAAAAAGAAACCTTGTCCCTGCCAAGGAGCTTGAGTACCTCTACATTCACCCACCCGCTCCTTCCCCCCCCCCCCCCGGTTCACTTGCAGTTTCGATGGCTAATGTAAAGGACAGGTAAGCACCGTGCCTAAAAATAAGGACACGCAAAGATTGAACCTTCTTGGACGAAACAGTTATTCAACAGCCAGTCTCCAGTTCAAGGTGTCCAACCCTCAGGCCTTGCTGGGGAGGTATAACTTTAATTTGTGGGACTCCCTCAAAAAATTCAAGAACTCCTTGCCACAGGACCTTGGCCAGGAGTTTGTGGCCATTCTGGAAGAGAGCAAGACGGTCGCAAGGGGCTCCCTCCAGATGGCCTGGGACACTGCCGACTCAGCGGCCAGAGTGGTTGCCTCAGCCGTGGTGATGAGGCGCAGTTTGCAGTTGCAGTCCTCTGGTCTGCCCCAAGAAATGCAGTCCTCCATCCAGGACCTTCTGTTCAAATGGAATGTGCTCTTCTCGGAGCAGACGGATGTGAGGCTGCATGGGCTGAAAGATTCTTGGGCCACACTATGCTTGCTTGGCCTCCACACACCTCAAGCTGCATGAAAGCAGTTCCGGCCAGGTCACCCAGATCCTGGGGCCTCCTGGGCATAGTACCTTCAGAAGGAAAGGGAGAGCAAGGGGTTTAAACACCATTGCCCCTCTTCTTCCCATTTACCTGCCCAGTCCAGCCCTGCGAGACATCAAGGGGGCTCGAGACAGGCGTTTGCTGGTGTACACAAGGACGACACACCAGTCGAACTCTAGATTCCAACCCCTACCTTATTCCTCAACCAATTGTGCCCCTTCCGGTAGGCATGGTCTCAGATAATATTGGACCGTTGGGTGCTCAGCATTGTGTCCCTGGGCTATACTCTGCAGTTCTCGACTGCCCCTTCCCCATCCCTCTTCAGGGACCCTTCTCATGAGCGACTGCTCATTCAGGAAGTGGAAACCCCCTGTGGCTGGGGGCAGTAAAGGAGGTCCCTCAAGACATGAAGGGGAAAGGGTTCTACTCTCGATATTTCCTAATCCCGAAAGTAAAAGGGGGCTTGAGACCCATTCTGGACCTGTGCCACTTCAAAAAAATCTCTATAAGATGAAGGTTTGCATGGTCTCTTTAATCTCCATTATCCCCTCTTTGGATCCAGGAGATGGGTACGCTGCCCTCAATTTGAAGGACGCCTACTTTCATATTTTCATTTTCCAGGGGCAGAGGTAGTTCCTCCATTTTGTGGTGGGCCAGTGCCCTTTCCAGTTCACGGTACTACCTTTCAGCCTCTCGTCTGCTTCGAGAGAGTTTACAAAGTGTATGGCACTAGGCACGATCTGGACTGCGTAGTCAGGGTGCTGGATCACATACCGTCATCCCTGGAATGGTGGTTGGATCCCAACTCTGTGTTGGAGGGAGTTCCCTTACCGGCCCCAGCCCCATCTGTAACCCTGGTCTCCGTTGCCTTGGACCTGGATTGCGGAGCCCACCTCAACAATCTCAGTACGCAAGGTCATTGGTCACAAGACAATTGATCTTTCCACATAAATGTCAGAGAGCTCAGAGCTTTCTTGCCTCACCTGAGGGGCCAGGTGGTCCAGGTCCTGACGGACAATACCACCACTATGTTTTATATCCACAAGCAAGATGAAGCCTGATTGTCAGCCCTTTGCCGAGAAGCTCTCCGGTTGTGGGACTTTGTGTGCGGCATGCCATTCATCTCGTGGCTGCGCACCTTTCGGGGGGCAGGAACATATTAGCAGATCACCTCAGTAGGACCTTCTCATCTCCCCACAAGTGGTCACTGCATCCGGAGGTGGTCAGTATGATCTTCCAAAGGTGGGGGAGTCCCCAGGTGGACTTATTCGCGTCCAGACAGAATAGGAAGTGCCATGTATTCTGCTCGATTCGCAGGATCAACAGAGGCTCCCTGTCCAATGCCTTCTTGCTCCCATGGTCTCCGCTGTACACCTTCCCACTAGCACTATTAATCCACAGAGTCCTCACGAAGATCAAGCAGGACAAGGCGAGGGTAATCCTGATATCTCCGGGTTGGACTCGCCAACACTGGTTCGGCACACTGCTGGACCTCTCAGGAGCGGCTCTGCTACAGCTGCTGCTCTGGCAGGGCCTGCTTTCCCAGAAACACGTCCGGCTGCTCTGCACCTGATGGCTTGGCTGCTGCATGCTTGAATGTGGAGGAACAGGAGTGCTTGGCCCGTGTTTAACAGGTTTTGTTGGGCAGCAGGAAGCCCTCCACCAGAGTGACCTACCTGGCCAAATGGAAACGGTTCACATGTTGGGCCTCGGACCAAGGTCTTCGTCCTGAACAGGCCTCACTACAGTTGATCCTGGACTAATGTCTGCATCTCAAGCTCCAGGGCCTCTTTCGTCCATCAAGGTCCACTTGGCTGCTATTTTAGCCTTCCACCCTCTGTTCCAGGGCAGGTCAGTCTTTGCTCATGACATGACGGTCTGGTTTCTAAAAGGTCTGGAGTGGCTCTATTCTCAACTCTGTGACCCCGTCCCTCCTTGGGACCTGAACCTTGTACTGTCAAGGCTCACTGGTCCTCCCTTCGAGCCATTGGCTGCTTGTTCCCTCCTGCTCTCATGAAAGGTCTCATTTTTGGTGGCAATAACTTCAGCCCGTAGGGTCTCTGAGATTAGAGCGCTGCCCTCAGAGCTGCCCTCCACAGTGTTCTATAAGGACAAGGTTCAGCTGCGGCCACACCCAGCATTCCTGCCCCAAGGTAATTTCGCAGTTTCATACGAACTAGGACATTTACTAACTCTTTTTTTCCCCCAGAGCCTCATAAGTCAGATGAGGAACGCAGACTACTCTGTCTGCACGTCAGAAGAGCGCTAGCCTTTTATATCGAAAGGACCAAGCCATAAGCCGACACACCTCTTCATCGTGGTGGCAGACAGAATGAAGGTCCTTTCTGTGTCTGAGAGAATTTTGTTGTGGATCACTGCCTGTATCTGGTTTTGCTATGAACAGGTGAAAATGCCACCACCGGTGATTGTAACCGCCCATTCAACCAGGGTGCAAGCCTTGTCAGCTGCCTTCCTGGCCCACATGCCAATTCAGGATATTTGCAGCGCCACTACCTGGTTGTCCATCCATATGTTTGTGTCCCATTACGCGATCACCCAGCAAGCGCAGGACGATGCTGGTTTCAGTAGAGCAGTATTGCAAGCCACACGACTATGAACTCCAAACCCCACCTCCAAGGATGCTTCACTTGTGAGCCACCTAGAATGGAATCAACATGAGCAAGTACTCAAAGAAGGAAAAACAGTTACCTACCTTTCATAATTGTTCTTCGAGATGTGTTCCTCATGTCCATTCCATTACCCACCCTCCTACCCATCTGTTGGAGTTGCCAGCAAGAAGGAACTGAGGGTGTAGGGCCGGCGGCGCCTCATATACTGGCGCATGAGTGAAGCACTCCAGAGGGTGCCACAGCTGGCCTTACGGATACCAGTAACGCAAAATTTTTTGACAGTGGTGCATACCTAGAATGGAGTGCACATGAGCAACACATCTCAAAGGACAACAGTTACTAAAGGTAGGTAACCGTTGTTGGGTTTTTTCAGATTTCGTTATACCATTTTTTTGTATTTACAAAATTGCACTGTAGAAAGTTGGAATAGGTGAAAGGAGGCACAGCTGGAGGCTTCAGCAACTGGGTGAAAGACAGTCTAGCCATTTACATATCCTGAAAGGATTGATTCAACAGTGCCTCTAAGGTGCACTATATGTGGATTCCCCAATACACTTATGCCAGTGTGTTTTGATACTCTCTCTAAGTTGTTGCAAGCACAAATAATGATCAGATGGTTTCCTCAGTTAGTTTTAATAAGAACTAACTCTGTACATCCCTTGCCTTCAACCTGTTTGAGTTTGAAGGCAAGGGAAAAGTAGAGGTCTAAACTGACCTAGTCGAACCAGTGCAGAGCCCTGTGTGGACACTCTAAATTCAATTTAAATATGTATTCTTATAGGTGATGCTGGTAGCTATATCTGTAATCAAGGTTACCTGACACTTTTCATTATAAGTATGAGTTCAATTGCTTATAGCTTGCCCAAACTATAACAGTTTGGACTGAAATTTTCTGCCAGGTGTCTGCCTGTCACAGGGTCCAGTTGCCACTAGGCGCAGTCTCCTGGTTGCTCTGGGGATTCAGTTCTTTCCAGGTCCGAAGCTCCCTGCTGCTGCTTGCTGCACACTCTATTGCCTTTCTCTCTTTGTCTTCCCTTGCCCCCCCCCCCTTGCAACTCAGGGTGCTCCCTCTTCATGACTTGGTTCTCCAGCTTGGTCACTCTGCGTATTTCCCCCTTCTGGGATATCACAGTCTTTCCTTACCAGCAGTCTTAGGAAGTCTTCCCATTCACTGCATCTATGGTTCCACTTCCCCAGTGGCTGGTAGGGGAACCCCGGCCCTCCCTCTACTCCAGGTTCCAGCTCAGTGACCCTCTAGTCAGTAGTGAAGGTCTGGTCCCTCCTGGATCTTATTGCCTTTCCCTGAGCCTTACCTTATCTTCTGGCTCACCTTCTCTGGATTTGCCAGCCCTACAACTCCCTTCTCCCAGGGAGCAACTGTAGGCTGCCTACCCCTATGGACACAAACACAACTCCCTTTTCCCAGGGAGTGACTATAGACTACTTCCCTGCAGCCCTTTTCTGCTATCACCTCCCTGGCTTTATAGAAGTGCTGCCCTTTCCCACACAAGTGAGCTTCCCCTGATTAGGACTTTCCTTTCAGCCTTAATTCTCCCTTCTTATAGGCTAATAGGTTAATTGACCTATCTGGCCTCCATTAACCCCTTTGGGGTGAACACCCCATCATTGTACCTCAAACTGAATTTTTTTTTAAGTTTCAGCTGAAAAAACATTAACCATTTCTGAGAACAAGATAAGTAGAACATTTAAGTGCCCATGATTTAAAAACCTCCTTGCAACCTTTTTTGGGAAGCTCTAGCACCTACATGCTTTGGAGCAGTGACTTTTAATTTGGCAGGGGAGTTACCCTATTGTCAAGGATGTACATTGTGCCACTCCCAGGAAAATCATTCAAAATTTGCCAAGTTATAAGTCTATGAAAATTTAAGTGTGCACATGGTTGTTGGAGGCTTTTTTTTGTCAACTAACTTCTCTAAAGATTTTGTCTATGCTTGAGCATGCTCCATCCTCACACAGCTCCTAACTGCCAGTCAGATTGCAAGAGTGTCATTCCCACAATGACTTGAGTGTGCTCTGTCCCAAGTGTGCAGGGCGTTCATTGCAGTTAGTCCTCCTGCCTGCAAAAGAGCACTGTGGCAAAAGACAATGGAACTGAAAGTAGGGAGACTGTCTCCTGTGCTTTCAGTGCACCCCTTGCTGTTTCGTAGGCACAGTTGAAGAGGAGAAGTCAGACTGACTGAAATGCAGAAAACCGGGGTGAAGCTTGGGGAAAGGAGCTGGGGGAGAGGTCATACAGGAGGGGAGGGAGAGCAAGAACATGTGAGTATGGGCATGAAGGATAGGAGCAGGGACAAACTGGAGAGGGAATGGCGAAGGATTTATAACCTCTGGAGCAGCAGCTCTTGACCTTAATTAGTTCATGTCTCACTGCTAAATTGTGAAATGAACTGATGGAACATCAAGCTCACATACCTCAGTTTAGGAACCCCTTCTTTAGAATATACTTCCTCTCAGAACTTGGAAATGAACTCAAGATTCCTGATTTTCAACATTCCTCTGCTGTCAGCAAATATATTTGAACTCACTGGCAAAATGTCTCCTCTTGCTCTAGTAGGTGGTCCATAGAGGATTCATAGTTTAAGGCCAGAAGGATCCATAAATCATCTAGTCCAGCATTTCTCAAATGCGTCCACCATGGCCACGTGCGTCCACCAGGGGCTTTTCTTGCAGCCACAGCTTCCTGGGCAGTGAGTGGGGGGAGGGAGCAAAGCAGTGGCCACTTCCTCTGGGGCCACCACAGGGTGGATTTGATTTAAATCATTAGTCAGGAAGACTCGATTTAATCATGGATTTCTACATAAAAGTGCATTCTTGTTGATTGTTATAACCTTAATACATATTCTTCACAACTCAGAGATAGATGTAGGTTTCATTTTTAGAAGGTACACACTATACATTTTTTAAGTGATTTATTTTGAAAACTTCTCAGAGTTTTACAGCTATATCAGAAAATGAATGATTGTTGGTTATTTCATTTACCAAAGGTAATTGAAGCAGATATTTATGAAGTCACTGGGAGGTGAGCTATCTCCAATTCAACAGGTTAATCATTAATATTTGGAGGATTTTCTTGCCATGCTGTATTAGGAGAAGAACATCACCAGACAGACATTGAAATTGTTTTATTTAACTAAATAAACAATGTTATGTATTCTGGATTTTTTTCTTCAACAGCAAACATAATATTTTAACAAAACAAACATATGAATTTTTGAATTTAGTTAAACATTCAAGTTTTTTAAAATTTGTTTGTTTTTGTTAATTGTTTTTAACTAAAATAGTTAAATGAAATATTTAAAAAAAAATTAAATTGACTGTCAGCCAGGTCAACATGAGAAACTTAAAATATTGGCTTCTGCAGCTGACTCAGTCGTCTTCACCTTCATTTTCCAGTTTGTTCATAATCTGGAAAAGAAAAACAAGCTTTCCTGCTTTTTCAGGTCCCAAACGATTTCTCAATTTGGAATGAATTGGTCCAAAGGAAGAAAATATTCTTTCTACACCAGCAGAAGAAGCTACTGCTGTTAAGTGAGATTATCACTTCAACAGTCTCTGAATCCAAATGCTTAAGTGACTTCCACCAGTTCACTGGTGTGACTTTCTTTAAAACATCATCAGCAAACCTATTTCTTGAATGGTTCACCCTTAGCGCTGAAGTTTATTATAGTTGGCATTATGGAGGGATGATTGCTGGATATCCATGTCATAGCCTCTTCTTCAGCAGTTAAGGTTTGACCTTGGTACCGAGTATTGAGAATATTTGCAAGAAAATGAAATGGAGATAGTGCTTGTCCCATTTGTTTTTTTAATGCTTGTAATTTAACTCTCATTGCATGTTTCTCTTTTTAGGATCTCACTCAGTTCCTTCCGAATTTCAATAGTGTCAGCAATAAAACAACTATTTCCCTGCATTTTGTTCAAGGCTACAGAAATAGGCTTCAGGGTACTCAGCATGTGTTCAACATTTCCCTTAAGTCCAATGCTGAGAACTTTGGCTGTGACCGTGCCATCTATTTTTGTCACGATTTTGATCACAAACTGTCATCAGATTAGGCCAGTTCTTGATACAGTGCTCAAAACAGTCCACTAGTGAGTTCCATCACACGTCTTGTGGGAGAGTTAGCTTGGTTCCTCCCACTTTTTTCAGAGCAGCCGCTGCAAAGTGGTTGTTACGGAAGTATTTTGCAATTTCAACAACATTAGCCTTTATTTCTGGAATACTGAGGTCTTTGGCTAGGAGGTACATTAAATGAGCACTGCAACCCATATGTTATCAGCTTGGGACTCTCTCTTCTAAATACCTTCTCCTCTTGGATACATTTGCAGCATTGTCCGTGACCAAGCTGCATACTAGACATTTGATTTTTTTTTCACAGTTTGTTATAACTTTGTAAGTATTCTGTTGTGTGTGCATTTCCTGATGTATCAATTGTTTCTGTAAGGAAGACATTCCCTTCTTCTGTTGTAACACAAGCACATACAACAGGATCATTGTGGACATTGCTCCACCCATCAAGACTCAGGTTAACAATTTCACCCTTTAGACCTTTTGTACACTGCTCAATTTCTCTTTCATACACTTTATCCAGCAATTTGCCTGCGACATCTGCTCTGTTGGGTGGACTGTATCCTGGTCTTAATGACTGAACCATGTTAATGAAGTGTGGGTTCTCAATCATACGGAAAGGAGAGTTTGTTGCATAAACAAACCGGGCAGTTTTTTCATCAGTTACCTCGTTTTGTAATCTGCTGGTTCTTATCACAAACTTACCTATGGTTGTTTCTGGATGATGGAGGGTTTTTTTCTTTTTACTGTGGCTATGTGACATACATGATGTGACTGAAACACTATCATTGGCAGATAACTCTGAAACTATAGAAAATGATGGTGATCTTGAAGTTGGATAGTCTTCAGACTCCTGTATGTTGACGATGGATTTTCCTAAACAAAATAAGTCAGTGCAGTTATTGAATTATTATTACCATACTGCTCATTTAGTATTACTCATTGCATTCACTGACACTCAGTACTACTTTAAAGGTGAAATTGTAAAAGGAAGATCTGCCTATTTCAGCTATTTATTTTTTATCATAACTGCATCTCAAATGATAGTACCATAGAGTAACAACTGTATTTTTTGCTCAAACATGAGAATTCAAGAATAGTCCAGAAGGAAGACAGGCAGTCCTTAAGAAAAGTATGAAATAAAAAAGTTTACCAACCTGAAGATCCAGCATGTTCCTTTCATCGTCTTCAACACAGCTTCCTCCTGAGAAGGAACACTTCTCATGATGTTTCATTCAGGCAACCAGGCCTTGCATTTCTTTGTTGCACTGTTTGCGTTTTGCACGCATGCCTGTCTTACCCACAGGTAGAGGAACTTCAATAAAATATTCCCAAACTGGGTCTCTTTTATGGCCTGCTGCCAGTATAGGTTTTCCCTTCTAGTGAGAGAATGGTATGACTTGGACATGTGTATGTCTGTCTATATTTATTTGTTTTTCCTAAAGTTAATTAAGTATTTTAGGAAAAATTGTCAGAGAGGCCACCAGCAAGAGGTGGTGGCCTCACTTTGAGTCCACCACAAAGTTTGTTGTGAGAACTCCTTATCTAGTCTGACCTGTATATCATGGGCCATCAAATTTTATCCAGTTACCATGTAGTAAGCCCAATCATTTTGTGTTTGACTAAGGCACGTGGTCTTGATTTGAAGACCTCAACGAATGGATAATCCACCACTTTCCTTGGCAATTTGTTGCAGTGGTTATCACTCTAACTGTTAGATATTTGTGCCTGAGATCTAATTTGAATGTCTGGCTTCAGCTTCTGTTATGCCTTTCTCTGCTAGATTAGAGTGATTTAGTACCTGGTACTTTCTCTCTGTGAAGATACTTATATACTTTTCAGTTTACATCAACCTTCTTTTAGATAAGCTAAACCAATTGAGTTCTTTAAGTCTCTCAGTGAGCCATTTTCTCAAGCCCTCAAATAGTTTGTGTGGCTTTTCTGCACTCTTCACTTTTTCAACATCCTCTTTAAAATGTGGACACCAGAACTGGATGTACAGAACTGGATGTATTATGCCAGTATCCATCTCACCAATGCATGTACATAGGTAAAATCTCCTTCCTACTCACTACTCCCCTCTTTATATTACTCACAGCGCTCACTAGTATCTGTTTATACATCCAAAGATCATCCTAGCCCTTCTTGCTACAGCACTGCACTGGAAGCTCGTGTTCGGTTGCTTGTCACTGTAATCCCTAAAAGTTTTTCTGAATCACTGTTTTCCAGGATATAGTTCCCCATTCCGTAGATATTGCCTGCTTTCCTTCTTCCTAGATATATGTAAAACACATTGTAATTGTATTAAAACACATTTTGTTTGAATGGGACCAGTTTACCAAGTAATCTAGATTGCTCTATATTAGGGGTTCCCAAACTCTGGTATGAGACACATCTCTGGTGGGTATGCGGGAGAAATTATGTAATCAGGGGTTTATTTATTAATTTATTTATTGCATTTTCCTAATAGGCTAATCAGACGAAGCTTTAAAACTTTGTGGGAATTTGTTATATAAAATAGAGTAGTTAATTTACTTAGATGTACCAATGAGAATACTGATACACTGAAACATTGATGTACAGAGCCCTCGCCTCCAATCACTGTAAAGCACGGGTTCAATTGCCCAGCAACTGGATATGGGTGGAAGACTAAAGACAGGTAGTGTTAAGAAGAACACACAAAGTATCAGTGATGAGAAGGGTAGAGGTACTCAGGCAACTGGTAGATCTGGAACGGGCTATGTAATAAGAAAACTTTGAGAACCTCTGCGCTATAAGACTTCCGTGTCTTCTTTATTACCGCTCTGCCAATCTTTATCATCCACCAATTTTAACAGTGATTTATTTACTTTCATATCATTGATAAAAATGTTGAATAGTATTGGGCCTAGTATCCATACCAATGGGACCCCGCTAGGAACACCACCATTTGATTTCCCATTGAGGACTGTTTTTTTTTTTTTTTTTTTTAAATCTGTCAGCTAGTTCTTGATCCATTTAATGTGTGCTTTATTAATAGTACTGTACAATAATTTTTTATCAGAATGTCATGCGTCACTGTCAGATACTTTATTAACATCTATATTACATCTGTGCAGTTACTTTATCAGATAAACTTGTAATCTTCTCAAAGTTTGACAAGCCCTATTTTCTATAAAATAATGTTGACTTACATTATTTATATTATTATCTTTAATTCTTTTTCACTTTTCCATTATTTTCCCCAGCACTGATGTCCAGCTAACTGGCCTGTAGTTAACGAAGTCATCCTGCTTGCCCTTTTTGAATAATGACACAACATTAGCATTCTTCCAGTCTTCTGGAATTGCCCCACTATTCACAGACTTATTTAAAATGAACATCATGGGCCAGACAGACATCTCCTCAGCCAACTCTATTAGGACTCTTAGGTGTAAGCTATCTAGGCCTGTTGATTTAAAAATGGATCACTACCAAACACTGCTATCAATTACTCCATTAGCTCAAATTGGGAGTCTGAGCTATGGACGTGAAGCGTCTAATCCTGCTGATGACTTAAGAGGGTCAATACAATTCCACAGGAGGAAAAAAAAATTGTTTGCTTTTTGAAAAACAGGAAATTACATAAACTACATTTAAAAGGACTCCAAGATTGCCAAGTTATGAGTTAAGAAGTTAGGAAATGCCAGAATTAAACCCATGCAGTGTTGTACATATGCTTTATGATACAGTCTTTAGTTACATGATCACATACCTCTTTTTCAGGATCTCTCTCATTCACTGCCTAGCATCAGAGTTGTGTAGTGAATGATGTCTGATGGATCCTTGCCTCATTTGTTGCAAAAATTAGGAAGTGTGTAGTTACTGAGACAATAAACTGCAGGAAGAGAATGGTCTTGTAATTAAGGCAGTTGAAGGCTACCCAAGAGAATTGGATTCTATCCCTGACTCTGCCACGGGTTCCTGTGTGATGTAAGTCACTTAAACAAAAATGTTCACAGTTTGGCTACTAATCGTGTTCTTCACTTTCTGGGTGCCTAGCATGAAACACGTGGAGCTGGATTTGCAGAATTCCTGAGCATACGCCAACAATGAGGAGTCCTTGTGGCACCCACTGCCTGCATTCTCCACCAAAACTGTGACAGATTTCTGTTACCAATCTGCCTGAGGCGTTAGGTGATCAGACTGAGGCCACAGGATCGTTAGGGGAGGAGATGACGGAGCACTCCAAGTGACTGAGTTTAAAGCTTTATTAATAAAATAAAGTAAAATAACAGCGGAGATTGTTTCTCTGCTGGGGGTTTCCCACATCACTCAGAGGAAGAAAGCGTTAGTGCCCCAAGCCCTAACCCACTTTCATACTCACACACGCACTACCCGGAGCTGGCCAAGCGTGGGTGTAACGTACAAAGAAGGGGACAGGTGGGGGGAGTTTTGTTCTGTGCACAGATCGTCCGGGGTCCGCTGTTGATCTCCGATTTGCTTCAGCTTTTAGGAGGGTTTTAAGTCCTGGGGTGTTTGGGGGGCATTTTGTTTAGGGACCTCTGTCCCCCGTGCTCTTTGTACCAGTCCAAACCGACTTTTTGTGAGCTCCTCAGCTTTCCTAAAACACACCGGCTTCAGGGACACAAAACTCTGTTTTCCCCCTCGTTGGCCTTCACCGTTTTGCCAGTTTTGCAATCCCCTTCCCAGCTATCCCCCCTTTTCCCACAGTTGGCTGGGGTTGGGTGAAAAGCAAATGTGTCTGCATGTTTTTTGGCTGCATAAAGTCTGTTTAAGCGCCGTAACCTTAAACTAAAGCCGGCGTCTTATCTTCAGGCTAAGTTAAAAGCTAACGCGTTAAGTTAACCCATTTTTTTCTCCCTTTCTCCCCCTTTGGCCTCGCAACCTGCAAAAAAATCTTCCACTCCACACTCATACCTTTAACCCTTCCCAAAATGCCTTGCGATGCTTGCAACAGTGTTAGCAACATATAATGCTAATTTGCCTCCCCAGAAAACCCCCTAAGGGAGGCCACTGGGTTGTAACTAAGGGAGGGGGCCACTGGGTTGTAACACTAGAACCCACTTCATCAGATGCACCCTCATTACCACTACAAAAGTGATTTTTCCTCCCTTGGTATTCTACTGTTAATTGAATTATCTTGTTAGACTGACCCCTCCCCCCCCCCCCGCCTTGGTAAGGCAACTCCCATCTTTTCATGTACTGTGTGTGTATATATACCTGCTACTGTATTTTCCACTCCATGCATCTGATGAAGTAGGTTCTAGCCCTTGAAAGCTTATGCCCAAATAAATTTGTTAGTCTCTAAGGTGCCACAAGGACTCCTCGTTTTTGCTGATACAGACTAACAAGGCAATCACTCTGAAACCTGAGCATACACAATGGCAACTGAAGTTAGTTGGAGTCATGCTTTGAACATTTAAAGTGGTATAAAAATCCTAGGTAGTCTGGAAAATTGTACCCTAGGTGTATCAAGTTAGAAACCCAAAATTACTGGATATGTTGATAATTACGGCCTTAATCTCTCTGTGTCTCTGTTCCCCCGTCTGGAAAACAGGGATACCTTCCTACCTCACATTGGTGGTGCGAAGATCCATTAACTTTTTTAAACACTTGGATATTGTGATGAGCATCAGAGAAAAGTCTGTGAGGAAACTAATAACTTTGTATTCAGTGCAAGGCAAGTAAATGTAATAAAGATTGGGAGGGAGCTTAAAGTTAATAGTAAAACACATTTGCATAGGTTAGTTATTGCATAACCTTATGGTTCCAAATCATTTAAAATAGTGTTATTAAAATAAAAAACAACCCCCACTGGTTCTGTAACTTGCCACTATCTGTTGATATCCTTAAAGCATGCACTATTCTTCTCTTGGTCTCCATTACACTTATCCACTATCTCATCCCTTTATTCATTGTCCCATTCCATCAATCTAGTCTTTCCTCTGTGCATACTGTCCACTCATTTTGGGGCTACCAGGTCCCTCACAACTTCCCCCCCAGTAAAAATGGATATTCCCATTTCTTATTTTTCACCTGATTGTTTTCTGTCCTTTCTTTCTTTCCTGTTTTTTTTCCCTTTGTGTTTTTTCCAAATTGCTCAGTTGCTTCTCCATCTCTTGGCACACTCTTCCCTCAACTCTAATATCTGGCATCAGGTCTTTGGATCTCCTGTATTTAAAAGAAGATTTGACCTTTTCTCTCCCCTTTGTTTGCAGGCATACCTGGAATCCTTTTCAGTGTTTCAGAAAAAGCACTGGACCTCAGGAATTCACACACATCTCTTTCTACTCACCTCCACAACAGTCTTTCCTACCTTCCTTCCATCTATTTCCCTTTTATTAATTTTTTTGTTTGCTCTTCCCCATTTTACTATTTTCTTTGCTTTTTCTTTTGTTCATTCTTTACCACATCTCCCTTCGCCCCAGATTTTCTTTTATCTTTTTTGCCTTTTTGCTGTTTTTTCTTGATCAGATTTTAATACTTCGTTTTTTAGTCTGAAGTCAACAATAGTAGCATTTTACATAAAAAACATTCTAAAGAAGGATCACAGTATCCTCCTCAATTTCTGTTTTGTCAACTCCTGGGGCTATATTTGAAAGCAAGGAGTTGCCTCCTGCTTGTTGTTTTGTTATGTAAAATAATAGATATTTTTCTTAGGCTGCATTATAAATTATCTCCTTTGGTGGACAAGCAAGTATTGAAACACCTGATATGGTTAAACAAGTCTGCCAAGGCACCGCCAAAAGCAATTAAGGAAACCCAGGAAAGAAAGAACATGCTTTATTTAAGTAGAGACGTTACCCATAAGTGCATGCTTTACTCTGGAGTATTATTGACCCACTTTAGGAAATGCTTAACTGACAAATCATTATGTGCTGTGATGGAGGTCTGCAATATGATTGTCTGAATACATTTATTGTTGTACTACTGAAAGCTGCTTTCCTGGTCTGTTTTGCTGCTGTCACCAGTCCTAGACAAGCAAAGAAGAATCACATGAGGTTTTTGATGATGTGCTTGTTCTCATTTCGCATCTATCGTTATGAAAAAGCATTCTGAGAGGGATAATGGATTCCATGCAGAGATATAGAAAACTGGAGATGATGTCGCAGTATACTAACAATGTCAATTTTGAGTGCAACTGTGAGGCTACTGTATATACATGGAACTCTAATGAAATTGTATCTGGATTTTCAGCATTGTAATTTGACATTAGTGTTTAATGCTGCATATTGATTGATGATACAACTTCCATGGGCAATTTGTTCATTTTTGAGCAGTGACTGTTAACTTATCCGTCATGCGGACTGTGGCTGCTTGTTCAGTTTTCATCCTGGGAAATTAAGAATTATCTGGCTTGTATTGACTTTCTTCACCTTGATATAATTGAGTATTTTCTTCAGTGAATAGCTAATAATGATCTGCTTGGCAAGACATAAGTGCAGCAGTGATCTGCACTTGTTTAGATGTTGCAGTAGTGGAATGGTGGGGCTTTGCATGATGCATGCTTTTATTATTTTTTGTTCTGTTGTAGTTTCTTGTGTGTACCTGTAACTTGCTGCATGATTGCATGTGCACCAGTTAAAAAGCAATACTTGGTTTTTGCCTTTCTTCTTTTAGCCAAGTTTCCTTGCCCTAATTTTATTTTTTTCCCTACAATAGTTACTAAAACATAATTCTAATGCAAGATAATTATGTCAACGCCATCTGTAAATATACACACTTCTGTGATTCATATTTTTAGTTGTGTTCAGCTTAGTCTGCTGAGCTTTCTCCTTATTGGTTGTAAATATAGATCAAATTAGATACTTGCTTTTTATGTAGCAGCTTTTCATTAGAATTATGAGTTACTAGGTCACTTGCTTGTATACCATTTTGAAGCCTGAAAACCTTTTGTAATGGAGCTATCCAGTACAGTACAAACACAACTGATTGATTTGACAGTGTACACTGCTGTAAAGGTATCTTTTTTGCATTTCCTCCTAAATTAAAATATTTTTGTGTTTGTGGAAAAAGGAGTTTTTTCATCTTGAGCTTTTATTCTGCAGATTTAATTAAACTGGCTCTAAAACATAATGGTAACTTTAACAGAAAAGAATAAGGGAAAGTCAGAAATATGGCACTAAATCCCCTGTCAAAATGTTTTGCTTTCTATCAAAGCAAATTAAGACTTATTGAATGACTTTAATTGAATTGTGTTTATTATTCAGTGATGTTACCATCTTTAAATATATATTAGATTAAGCAACAAAACAATACTGAAATATTTAGTAACCTTGGTTGAATCTTCAAAAACATGGACGTTCGGAAGCAAAGCTGAAACTCTCCTTACACTTGTGCTTTATTCATCTGTAAACAATTTGGATCCAATTTTTGCATAGGCATATTTTGTCTGTGTCTCTCATTGGATTCTAAAACCAAATTTGAAACCAGCTGTCCCTTTTTTAACTAAATTGCAGTAGTTCAAAGTGGATGTATGTTTTTTGGCACCTTGTTTACTAGTAGCATTTAAAGAGAGCTCAGTTTTGAAATCAGATCCTTACAGAATTTACCGCCAGATAAAAAGAAACAAAATGAGCCACCATTTTCAAAATGACCCTATGATAAAATCATTTTAAAAACACTTTTTGTTAGTAATTGTCTAATTCTAGAGATGAAGATAAATAAATATAATAATTAATTTATATATAATTTTCCTGGGCAGTGAAGCTGGTCTGCAATAGAACAATGCTATGTTTAGGTTTACGGCATTTTAGGTGAAATTTTAAAAGCAAAATTTCATGAAGATGCTCCTACCCTATGAGGAGCAGCGGCACAGGAGCCAGCAAACAAGGGAGTTTGAGTGGAGATCTGTTTGAAGAGAAGGGGGGCAAGCCCTTGTTCCTTAGGGGCAGTGAGTGAGTTCTTATGTGTGTTTGGTTGGCTGTAAACAGAAATCAAATCAGCAAGCAAAGTCTGGAAGGGGGCAGTGCATTGTGACTGAAGGAGCCTTTGATCACATCTGAACCTTGATTATGGGATGGGGCTTCCTTAGGCCACAGGCTTATAAAGATAGCCAACCAGCAGCACAGGAGCAGCACTAGCACAGAAGCCACCAAACAGATGAATATGGGTGGGGTGGGGGTGGGGTTGTAAGGAGTGTTTTGAGGGAGGGTGTGCATGTGTGTTTGCTTCTTCTTGACAGGAGTTTAGAAGGGGAGGCTATGACCACTACAGAGATGCAAAGAATGGAAGAGGGAATGAAGATGACTGGATGTGGAAATCACGGGAGGTATATTATTCCGGAGAGGGTACCTGAAAGGTGCTTCATTTGTATGAAGTGCTGCCTGATAGATCTGATGGAAGAGAAGATCCAATGATTGGAGATGCAGCTAGAAACAATGGTTAAGTTTTAGAAGGGGATTCGATTGAGTGATGGAGGAAAGGAAAGAGGCAGCTGAAGGAAAAACTCTAGACTTGCAGATGCATGCTGGACAGCAGTACCGTGAGGGTAGACTTCTGGATGAAGAAAGTGGCCCATGGAAGCATGTGGCTTTTCCTCTCCCTTGTTCCAAGATGGGAGAGCAAGGAAGAAGAGAAGAGTGGCAAGTCCCACAAGAAGGGGGAAAGAGACAGTGAGGATAGCCAGTGTTTGGAGCCCCAGGAGGACTCGTAGATTGCAAGGGAGAACAGAAGAAAAGACGACTGCAGCCAGACAGAACAGAAAGGGGAAGGCCAGAGAATTGCACCCATATCAGGAAGAGGCAGGTCTAGATAAGTGTGGGTTCCCTACTAAGAAGAACAGACAGGCCTCTTCACCAGAGTTGATCCAGAGAACAGAAGGGTGTGTTGTCCGCTGTGAGCTGAGATATGGGATGTGAACCTGAGACTGACACAGATCTTAATGGGAGCAGGAAAGAATACACAGTTTGCCCTTCATGTAGGAACAAATTACAGTGCTAGATTCTTACTGGGGGGGTATCAAAGAACACTATGCCAGGCCTGGGAAGATGCTTAAAGAAATGGAGGCCCAGGTCACGTTCAGTGGGATCCTACCTGTCCCTAGAGGAAGAGAATGAAGGCAAGACAAGATTTATGCTCAACAGATGGCTCAGGTAATGGGATGTGTGACCACTAGGAGGCATTCATGGACAGAGGTCTGTTTTTATGAGGTGCACCTGAGTAGTGAGGATAATAGGCTTCTGGGATGGAAGTTGGCACAACTGATTAAAAGAGCTTTAAACTAGGAATTTTGGGGAGAATGTTGGGAGATGCTTATGTAGTTTTCACACCTGATTCTAATATTGAGTGGAAGGAAAATCAAGTAAAAGGATACAGCAATTGAGAAAGGAACAACAGAGGGTAGAGAGATGGAAAGATACTGCTAATGCCACTGACAGTAACCGTCAGAAAGGTGATATTGGGCGTAAAATGACTGTGAGGAATCTGGATGAAGCCAAGCAGAAACAAAATGTGTGTGCATCAGTGCAAGAAGCCTGGTAACAAGAATTTTTGCTATAATCTGGGGACTTATCAGTTGGAAACGACAGAGAAGGACACAGACCTGTATGTATTGGTTGTTCACAAGATGACTATGAGCCCTCAATGCGATACAGCTGTGAAAAAGGCTAATGCAGTCCTAGGATGCATCAGGCAAGGTATTTCCAGTAGACACAGGGAAGTGTTAGTGCCGTTATACAAGGTACTGGTGAGACCTCATCTGGAATACTGTGTGCAAGTCTGGTCTCCCATGTTTAAGAAAGATGAATTCAAATTGGAACAGGTGCAGAGAAGCACTACTAGAATGATCCGAAGAATGGAAAAATCTGCCTTATGAGAGGAGGCTCAAAGAGCTTGGGTTGTTTAGCCTAACCAAAAGAAGGCTGAGGGGAGAGATGATTGCTTTCTAAAATACGCCAGAGGGATAAATAACTTAACTCCTCTCTCTCCCTGGTAAGTACCAATGTGGGCACAAGAACAAATGAATATAAACTGTCCAACAAGTTTAGGCTTGAAATTGGACGAAGGTTTCTAGCCATCAGAGGAGGGAAGTTCTGGAACAGCCTTCCAAGGGGAGCAGTGGGGGGAGGGAACGTAACTGGTTTCAAGACCTGAGCTTGATAAATTTATGGAGTGGGTGGTATGACAGGACTGTCTACAATGGCATGTGGCTCATAGGGGAGAATGGCAGTAGCTGAAATCCACAACGGCCGGAGACAGGCCACTAGATGGGGAGAGCACTGAGTTACTACAGAGAATTATTTTCCAGGTGTCTGGCTGGTGGGTCTTACTGACATGCTCAGGGTCTAACTGATCTCCATATTTGGAGTGGGGAAGGAATTTTCCCCTGGGTCAGATTGGCAGAGACGCAGAGGTTTTTTCGCCTTCCTCTGCAGCATGAGTCACGGGTCATTGTCAGGTTTAAACTAGTGTAAATGGTGAATTCTCTGTAACTTGAAGTCTTTAAACCATGATTTGAAGACTTCAGTAACTCAGTCAGAGATTAAGGGTCGATTACAGGAGTGGGTGGGTGAAGTTCTGTGGCCTGCAATGTGCAGGAGTTCAGACTAGATGATCACAATGGTCCCTTCTGACTTTAAAGTCAATGAGGTGGGGTGGGGAGGAGATCTCTCAACTGAAATAACATTTTTCTTCTCTGATTTCATACCATACAGTGGTATACAGTATATAGTTATAAGAAAACTGCAAGATGGCAGAGATTTCCACCAACGTTTCTAGTCTGTTCATTTTCCATCACCTCAAATTCAAGCTTCTTGCCTTCATCTCTAAGGCCCTTCTCAATGCTGTCTCTATCTACTTGTTTGGAGGTTCTCTTGTCACATTAGACATTGTCTTCGACCACCTATTTGTCTGCTTCACACAACCATCTCACTGTTTACTCTCAGGCCACTCCTTATGCATGGAACATTGCCCTTGAACTAGTACTTAAGGCCACTATTATCTAACTTCAGTTCCCTTTTCAAGACCTGCTTCTGCAGTTACACCTATGAGAAATCAGTGAACTAATGATAGTTCAAGACAAATCACTTTAAATTCAGATTCACCAAGTCATGTAAAAGGCTAAAGAATATGTAATCATGTGAACTTGTTACTATTACCCTTTTCCTCCCTCCCTTTTGCTTCCTATTTATCATGTATCTCATCTCATAAATAAGATTGTAATTCTTCAGTGCAGGAGTTGTATCTTCCCAGGTGTGTAGGTACTGTACAGCACCTAGCACAAAGGGGTCTTGAATCTGAGTGAGATTTTTGGGCACTGACAAAAATCTGCAGACAAACCTTTTACTTTTTTTCCACGGACTCCTCCAAAATTACAGGGATAAATAATACCTTCACAAGAATGAAGTGGCAGTATTCAAAACTGTTCAAGGGTTGACTCTGAGACTGCTTTCCTCTTCACAGTATGAAGCTATGTGTTAGTGCCTGTAAATAATCATAGGTTACTGTAGTTTCCTTCTGGAATATTATGTAAATTGCTTGTTAGGATTTAAATGTCCAAAAAACAGTGAATCTTTTTTCCAGACGACAAAATTATATTTGGCTTACCCCAGTTCGGATGTTGAACAGCAGTGTTGTATTTCGTACGTTGCTCTTACTGAATTTGTGAAGCCCGTCCAAATGTTTACAAATATTTTATATACCCAGAAATACTGAGCACTTTTGGGGAATAATGTAACATGAGTGAGCTGTAAATTTTCTTCAATCAGTGTGTAACTTGATCTTGGGTAAACAGTGGTGTCAAACTAGAAAGTCAAAAAATTCCTTCCTTAACAGTTATCCTAGTTGCATGCTTTATGCAATGCTTCAATTGCAAAAATAGTTTGAGTCACTAAGCCCATGCTACTTCCTGGTAAGTAACTATTTGGCCAGTTTTAGAGGAAATATCATTGATTTGCTTTCATGGTTTCTTCATTATTAAAAGGCTTATTACACTTGTTTTTTAGACTGAATCTGGCTATGGATCAGAGTCAAGTTTACGGCGCCATGGCTCCATGGTTTCTCTGGTGTCTGGAGCAAGTGGATATTCTGCTACATCCACCTCATCATTCAAGGTTAGTGAGTGACATTTTATAAACATGATTTGTGAACGAAGGAGACACTCTGGAAAGGAACTTACTTGTGAAGAGACCCATGACTCTAACTCCGTTTATCTTCAGCAATATAAAATGAAACATCAGTAAAGATACTTTGATACCTTCAAAATGATAAGTAAAGTGTTGCTTAGTTCAATATGTGGTAATAGAGGGATGATACAGTAAGTGTCCACCTGTCTCCGTGCTCTATTGTCAGTTTTAAACGGGTATTTTTCTCCAATAGGAAGCAGTCAAACCTGCGGGAACACTTTACTTGTCTCTTCTGGCATGACACTGAACAGCAGGACTCTAATTGAAGAGGAGTGCAGTTCCCTTGATAGGAACAAATTTGGCTTAAATAAATTGGAAAGAAACGAAGAAAAGAGGCATCTTACTATTATAAATGTTTACCATTTTAGCCTTGCTGAACAGTAGTTTTTGATGAGGAAACAACACATGGGAAGAGCATCACAGAAAGAAAAGGGGTAGAAATTAATCTGTATAGAGTAGGGCTGCCAATTAATTGCAGTTAACTCAAGTAATTAACTAAAAAAAATTAACTTGATTAAAAAAATTAATGGTGATTAATCGCCATTTTTTTAATCATGCTGTTAAACAATAACAGAATACCAATTGAAATTTATAATTTATTTTTTGGATGTTTTTCTACATTTTCAAATATTTTGATTTCACAGCACAAAGTGAACAGTGCTCAGTTTATATTATTTTTATTACAAATATTTGCACTGTAAAAAATAAAAGAAATAGTATTTTTCAATTCACCTCTTACAAGTACTGTAGTGCAATCTCTTTATTGTGAAAGTGCAACTTACAAATGTAGAATTAGTTTTTTTAACGTAACTGCACTCAACAATAAAACAATGTAAAATTTTAGAGCCCACAAGTCCACTCAGTCCTACTTCTTGTTCAGCCAATTGCTAAGACAAACAAGTTGGTTTGCATTTACAGGCGATAATGCTGCCCGCTTCTTGTTTACAATGTCATTTGAAAGTGAAAACAGGCGTTCGCTAAAACACTGTTGTAGCTGGCATTGCAAGGTATTTACGTGCCAAGTATGCTAAATGCTTTATGCCCTTTAATACTTCGACCACCATTCCAGAGGGCATGCTTCTATGCTGTTGATGGGTTCTGCTTGATAATGATCCAAAGCAATGTGGACTGATGCACGTTCATTTTCATCATCTGAGTCAGATGCCACCAGCAGAAAGTTGATTTTCTTTTTTGGGGTTCAGTTCTGTAGTTTCCGCATCCGAGTGTTGCTCTTTTAAGACTTCTGACAGCATGCTCCACACCTCATCCCTCTCAGATTTTGGAATGCACTTCAGATTCTTAAACCTTGGGTTAAGTGCCTAGCTACCTTTAGAAATCTCATATTGATGCCTTCTTTGCATTTTATCAAATCTGCAATGTAAGTGTTGTTAAATCGAACAACACATGTTGGGTCGTTATCAGAGACTGCCATAACAGGAAATATATAGCAGAATGCGGGTAAAACCTTGGAGCAGGAGACATACAATTCTGCCCCAAGAAATTCAGTAACAAATTTAATTAAAACATTTTTTTGTAACTAGCATCATCAGCATGGAAGCATGTCCTCTGGAATAGTGGTCTAAGCATTATGAGGCATATGAATGTTTAGCATACTTGGCACATAAACACTTCGCAATGCTGGCTACAACAGTACCATGTGAATACCTGTTCTCACTTTCAGGTGACGTAAATAAGAAGTGGGCAGCATTATTGCCTGTAAATACAAACAAACTTGTTTGTCTTAGCGATTGGCTGAACAAGAAGTAGCAACGACTGGACTTGTGGACTCCAAAGTATTGCATTGTTTTATTGAGTGCAGTTATGTAAAAAAAAAACTAATTCTACATTTGTAAGTTGCACTTTCACGATAGAGATTGCACTACAGTACTTGAATTATGTGAATTGAAAAATACTTTTTCTTTTGTTTCTTTTTACAGTGTATTATTTTTATTATAAATATTTGCAAAGTGAGCACTGTACACTTTGTATTCTGTGTTGTAATTGAAACCAATATATTTGAAAATGTAGAAAAGATCCACAAATATTTAAATAAATGGCATTCTTATTGTTTAACAGTGCGATTAAAACTGTGATTTATTGTGATTAATTTTTTTAATCGTTTGACAACCCTAGTATAGAGTGAAGAACTCTTATGCTGAAACTAGCAGTGTTTTTGATCAAGTATTTAATTAGGTTACGGTGGAGCTGGTACCAGCTGAGATTTCAGTTTAACAGATGACTTAAACACTTATTTTGTTAAAATCTTCTAAGTGGCAATAAACAGAACACAGATATAAACTTTGAAGATCATTTGAGTTGTTCATGATGGCTTGATGAAAAATGATTAATACAGAGAAAATAAGAATTCCAAAATAACCACTCGTTGAAACTTTTTCTTGTCTCACCTTTTTTGGAACCCTTCTGTGAGAAATCTGAAATACTCCAGACTTTGCTTCACATGTACCAATTACTCCAATATCAGTTATACATGCAAAGTTTGCTGGTGTAACTAACATTTTACCTGTTTAAACATTATTAAAGCTTGCCAAGAGTAACCCACCATATTTAGCAGTGACATTGTGACTGAAGGGCACCTCCATTGTTTCCAGAGATTGTCCCACAAAATGCCCTATAGCTTAGAGGAAAGTGCACTGGAGTGGGAGCCAGGAAACCTCAACTGCCTAGTGCAGGGATTCTCAATCTTTTTCTTTTTGAGGTCCCCCCCCACATGCTATAAAAACTCCACCGCCTATCTGTGCCACAACAACTATTTTTCTCCATATAAAAGCCAGGGCCAGCATTAAGGATTAGGAAGCAGGGCAATTGCCTGGGGCCCCGTGCCACAGGAGGCACCGGGAAACTAAGTTGCTCAGGCTTCGGTTTTAGTCCTGGGTGTTGAGGCTCGGGGCCCTCGGCTGCAGTCCTGTGCGGCGGGGCTTCAGCTTTCTGCCCTGGGCCCTAGCAAGTGTAACGCTGGCCATGCTTGGCAGACCTCCTGAAACCTGCTTGTGGTCCACAGGGGGTCCTAGACACCTGGTTGAGAACCACTGGCCTAGTGTGTATATTTCATGCACATCACAGCCTTTATTGTGGAACGCCGGGAACACTAACTCTAAAAGGCAATTGCGTATTATAATTCAACTAACATTTTAATTCTCTTGAAACAGTGCAATATCTTATAGTAATGTTCACTTTCTGAATTTCTATATCTCAGAGCTATAAAAATGTCCAGCATTTGAAAGTAGGAACCTGTTTACCCAAGGTATAGGAGGCAATAGTCTCTTAATTTGGGACTGTGCAAGGTAGAGTGAACAAAACATTAGAAAATATACTATAGGGAATATCCAGAGACAGGGAAATGTACTGCATAAACTAATACAGTAGAACCTCAGAGTTATGAACACCTCGGGAATGGAGGTTGTTCATAACTCTGAAATGTTCGTAGCTCTGAACAAAACATTATGGTGGTTCTTTCAAAAGTTTACAACTGACCATTGACTTAATACAGCTTGGAAACTTTATTATGCAGAAGAAAAATGCTGCTTTCCCTTTATTATATTTTTTTAGTAGTTTACATTTAACAGTACTGTACCGTATTTGCTCGTCTCTGCTGCTGCCTGATTGCATACTTCCGATTCCAAATGAGATGTGTGGTTGACTGGTCAGTTCGTAACTCTGAGATTCTACTGTAAGTGCAATGGGTCTAACACCTATGACACAATAACTAGTTGCTATAAAATGCTGTAATTACTTTAACATTTATGGACTGTTATCTGAAGTGTTTATAGGTGGCAGTGAATGCTTGAAATACAACTCTTATGCTATTTTTATTTTGAATATTTATTACTATATTTTCTATTATAAACTGTAGTGTTACTTGAGGTTTTTCTTCTGTATTTCCAGAAAGGTCATAGCTTGCGTGAGAAGCTTGCTGAAATGGAAACCTTCAGAGATATCCTCTGTAGACAGGTTGATACTTTACAGAAATATTTTGATGCCTGTGCAGATGCAGTCTCCAAGGATGAACTTCAAAGGGATAAAGGTAAATAAACTAAATAAAATTTACTTACAGTATTGTCCCCACTACAGAAAGCTACCATGTTGTGGAATCCAGTTTCAAAATAGTGGCATCCATAACAATTAAAACAGTGCAGACAGAATCAAACGCTATCTAGGTATTTTAATGTATTATTCACCATAGTATGTAGTCAGCCAGACCGAATTATATGATAGCATTGTTAACCATGTTGGGTGCATATTGTAATGTCCTTTTCAAAAAATGGATTTTGACCTCACTGCCCATAACCCCAAAGCTTTTAAACATATCTTGAACTGATAGCTTTCAACATCACTGAAGTGTTAAGATATCATCTGAGTCTGTAGCATTGAACTGTTGGTAGTTCCACTTTAAAAAGATTAGCTTAAACCCACAAAAGATGGCAGTCGAGCTTATATTTGATATTGCATCCTTTATTGTGACAAATTGAAATACTTGGAATAATGAATTATAGCTCGTATCTGAGCTGCCATACTTAGGCAGTATTTGGTTGGTTTAACTAAGACAATTTGTCTTAAACCCATAAAGGCCAAGAAGTTAACAAATCACTCAAAAGAAAACTACCTTTCTTCTCACTTCAGCATTCTGAAAGTTCACAAAGTATGGTAGGCCTTTCTCATTAAATTTCCAGAAAAGTGTGTTTGTATAATTTTAGTTTAAATTTGAAATATGAACCTTCTGATGGCAGAAATTCTACTGAAAAGTGATAACATTTCAGCAATATTGAAATTCAAATATATATTTTGAGTTTCAGTTCTGCTTTAATATTAGTTTTTTGTCAGAAGACAAACTTTTTGCCATATTAAATAAAATATGATAATGTTTGTGTGGTGAGGTTCTGTATTGACTCAGGCTCCAATTCAGCCAAACACTCCCACAGGGCACTCAGAGCACAATTAAGGATGTTCTGCTATCCCAAATAAGTAAAGCATTTAAGCACATGCACTTAAGCACGTGCTTAAGTGCTCTGCTTAATTGGGGTTTCAGAGCATCCTTGATTGTGCTGGGAGTGCCCTCTTCTGAAACGCCCACTAGTTTTATGGCTGTGCTGACTGTCTTCAGTCCCTAGCAGAGTGGGACAAGGTTGTGGACAGTGATGGGGACTCAAGCAAGATCTACCTTGGAACAATTCTAGTATCTTGTTGCTTATTCAGTATAGTAGAACCTCAAGGTTACAAATACCTGGGGAATGAAGGTTGTTTGTAACTCAGAACAAAATGTTATGATGGTTCTTTTAAAAGTTTACAAGTGAACATTGACTTAATACAGCTTTGAGACTTTACTGTGCAGAAGAAAAATGTTGCTTTTAATAGCTTAATTTAAATGAAACAAGCACAGAAACTGTTGCCTTGCCAAATCTTTTTTTAAAACTTTCCCTTTATCGTTTTAGTAATTTATGTTTAACTCAGTACTGTACTGTATAGTATTTGGGGTTTTTGTTTGTTTGTTTGTTTTTGTCTCTGTTGCCTGATTGTGTACGTCAAATTCCAAATGAGGTGTGTGGTTGACCTGTCAGTTCGTGACTCTGGTGTTCATAACTCTGAGGCTCTATTGTAATAGAGAAAGAAGGAAAACAATTCAGTATTTTACACTGGACTTCAACTTACATTTCTGTCACTGTTGAGCAAATTATGGCCCCAGGCAACAGAAGAGTCTAAAAGTTTCCTATGCAAAATTAAAGTAACTTTAGAAGTATTTATTAATAAGGAAATACTGATCAACCATCCAAATGCTACGGTAATACTTTCCTGCTCAATAAGAATTTGAAAAGAACCCTTTTCTGTCATTGTGCTTCTTAGCTAGATGCAAATAATCTCTCTCTCTCTCTCTCTCTCTCTCTCTCTCTCTCAAATTTAGTGGTTGAAGATGATGAAGATGATTTTCCTACAATGCGTTCTGATGGGGATTTCTTGCATAATAGTAATGGCAGTAAGGAAAAATGTAAGTACTTCTAAATTTGCATTAACTCAAGTTTTCTCTAGATATAGGTTATTCCAATTATTCCTATCTTATAGAAAGTATAGTGACAAGCCTGGTATATAAATCTAGAACAGTGGTTCTCAATCTGTGGGCCACTTGCGGCCCAATCAACATACAGTTGCAGATGATGTGACATCCTAAGGACCATACAGGTAGTATATATATATATATATTGTGTTGATGTGGCCCACGGTGGTAAATAGGTTGAGAACCACTGATATAGATAGTTATAACTTTCTGCTTGCTTTGCAAATGAACAGCTTAATGATGTGCATAGGAATGGTAACTGTACATACACACTGATGAAACCATTTTAAATCTGTAACTTCACTAGTCAATTACAGGGTCATGGCTCTCTGAGTCACATGTCAGTATTTTGCTAACATTCACCAGCTGCTATTGTGATTCTCACTCTGGAATATTGAATACTAAAGGCTGCATGTAAATGTTAATGTTGTGAGCCTGACAGCTTCACATTTCCTGTTGTGCCTAACTCCAGGTCTACACTGCAAACTCTTGCTGGCAATACAATGTTGGTTGGGGTATGATCAGGTGTGATTTATGACTGAAATAGCTGTGCCAGCAAACCCCCTAATGTGGATGCAACTTATGGCAAAACTGTGCTTTTGCCAGTATAGCTTATTTCACTTGGGAGGAGGGAGGGAGTGGGGGAGACACTGGAATAAGCTATGCCAACAAAAGTGCAGTTTTGCCCATATAAGATGCATTCATACTAGGAGTGATTTGCTGGTACAGCATACCAGTAAAGCGCTGTTGTGATAGACCTGGTCTAATAGTGATGCTGTTTCCCTAAATCACCTTTCTGTAAGGGACTTGCTGATGGAAGACACAATGAGGCCAGTTAAAGTATCAGTCTTATCTTCTGGATTTCCTGTGGTGTAATAATTCTTAACATCTTAATGAATCTTCCTGTAATACCCCACATTAAAGTTGATAAATTCTGAGTAAAATTTTTTCTACTTTCTATTTTTATGATCACAGCACCTACTGTATATGAACAGGAAATTTGAGTCTTCCTGTTCTAGAAACTTTCAAAAGTTTGGCCTGCTTCTGCTACTTATGGAAGTAAACGCCAAAAAATTATTTCTGTAATTTCCAGTGCTTTTCTTTTGCTCACTGGTCTGAAATTGCAATGTACTCAGCCTCTTCATTTGTGGGGGTCTTTTTTAACATTGTCCAGCTGCTACTTCAGACCAACTGAGTTGGCGTTGATTGATTCTCAAGAGGGTTTCATGTAGTACTCCTTGGCTAATAGATTGGTGGTTGAAACACTGAATTGTAAGACTGTTTGAAGTAAAGCAGGGAAAGAAAATCTGAAGGCTGTTCAGGGGCTCCCACTGAACATGGAGGAGTCTCCAGAAAATAGCATTTATCAAAATAGTTTTTATATATAAACCTTTGCAACATTATACTAGAAAAGATTAATTTGACCCAAATAATTTATTTGCCTGGGAGGTATCAGAAAATTTTGATATTCCCATGTTTCTCCTGTTTTACAGTCTCCGTTATCAAGATCTGTTTAATTACAAATGTTCTTTTTAGCGGGCTAGCTGGAACCTCTTTTGGGGAAAAATGGAAGAAGGAACCTGTCAACACAAATCTATCGGCCATAGGAGTCATTGAGCAAGATAAAGCAATATAAAGTGCTTCCTCTACTGAGTAGATTGCACTACTAATCTGGCAAGCAAATGAATGTTACGCTTTTTAATAATTCCTGGTGTAGTTTTGGCGTAACTCAAAACTGGGGGAAACAATGGATACCCTCTGTAAGAGGAAATGGAGGAATATATATATGCATACTTACGCTTTCCACAGTGTAGAAGTTTTTCACTATTTCATAACAAAATGCTTGAATAATTTTTATCTAAGAGATGTAAAATGTTTTAGCTTCAGGTTCTATTTGCTTATATTTGGGTGGAAGGGAAAAAAATCAAGGTAGAATTTTGATCGTAAATGCCCTTTATGTTAATGTTTTGTTATAAGACTATAAAGCAGGGGTTCTCAAACTGGGGGTCAGGCTTGGGGGGGGTCGCGAGCTGTCAGCCTCCACCCCAAACCCTACTTTGCCTCCAGCATTTATAATGGTGTTAAATATATTTAAAAGTATTTTTAATTTATATGGGGGGTTGCACTCAGAGGCTTGCTATGTGAAAAGGGTCACCAGTACAAAAGTTTGAGAACTACTGCATAAAGCTGTATGAAGTTTTGCTTGGAAGCTCATGTATAGTGGCAATGCATTTTTAATTATCTGAAACAATTGTTATTGAACACAATATCTATTTATTAAAAGGTCAATCGATTGAATAAGTAATCTAATCAAGGAGGTGTGCTAGGATTTAACTATTCTGTTTTACTAAAGAAAGTAGTTTTCTTTCCATCTCACTTCTATCAGTAGAAACTGTCATCATGGAATTAACATTCGTCAGCTGCATTTTTAGGCCCTGTCTTCACTTAAGTGTTTGCTAGTGTCGATATTCCGGTAGAATTATACTGACAACACCCACACCCCCAGTGAAGACACAGCTTGTACTAGCAAGAGTTCTTTTGCCAGTATAGTTTAAAACAGTTCCCCAAATAGAATAATCTGCATCTATGCTAGGGCTTTTACTGACATAGCTGTGTTGGTCAAGGGTATGGTTGTCCCCACACACATTCAAAACTGACATAGTTATGCTAGCAAAACTTTTATGTGTAAATAGACCAAGCCTACTGTCCCTATCCCCGTCATCCTATAGAGAAAACCCTTGCTGTTGAGACCGATGAGAGAGATTTAGGGTGGATCCCACAATATTGGAAAAAGCCTTCTCCAGTGCCACTTGAATGCAGAGGAGTCATTTGCAATGGGACAAGTGGGGCAGTTGCCCACTTTACCATGTTTTGTCCCCCCTGACTTTTCGTAGGTCTGTATGCTCCATTGTCTTCCTTTTTTGCCCTCCCCTCCTCCCCAACTTTGCAGGATATAATATAACATATAATGTTCTATATGTTGATGCAACTTTGCCTCCTCAGAATTTTTCTGATATGGTGCCATTGCTTGCAAGCTGATGTTTTACATGAAAGTGTAAGCTGTAATGTTAGCTATTAAAACTAATCTCAGGGAGATACAAACTCTCACTAATTTCACTGCATTATACATTTTAAAAGGATGATGTGGCTTTGTCAAATTGTATAATGTTGTGGGATGATGTAGGAGTTGTACCTTAATCAGTAATTCTGTTTCTTTGTATCTGCATTTCAGGGAGATATTTGCTGTATAAACTAGATTGTGATGTATGGGACAGCCCATTATGAAATCAACCCCACATTTTGTTTGTGTTTTAATGTGTGCATCTGGTCGTACTCGGACTGAAAAATGTAGAAATGATTCTTACTCCATTTCTTGTTTTTTATGTTGATATCACTTGAAATTCATGTTAAATCATGTTCCTTTATAAAAGTTTACCAAAATAGCCAATTTTAACTCTTCTTTAAGAACCGTTGTAATCGATAGGTCTCAAAGTGTAATTGTAAGTGGGGAATCACTGACCAGTTGTATTTCTAGTGGGGTCCCACAGGGATCAGTTCTTGGCCTTATGTTATTTAACATTTTTATCAAAGACCTGGGAAAAAACAAAATCATCACTGATAAAGTTTGCAGATGGCACAAAAATTGAGGGAGTAATAAATAATGAAGAGGACAGATCAATGATAAAGAGCAATCTGGATTGCTTGTTAAGCTGGGCACAAGCTTAACAATATGCGTTTTAATATGGCTAAATGTAAATGTCTGCATCTAGGAACAAAGAATGTAAGCCATAATTAGGTATCCTAGGAAGTAGTGATTCTGGAAAAGATTTGGGAGGTGAAGGTGGATAATCAGCTGAATGTGAGCTCCCAGTGTGACACTCTGGCCAAAGGAGCTAATGCAATCCATGGGTACATAAGTGGGAATCTTGAATAGGAGTAGAGAGGTTATTTTACCTCTTTATTTAGCACTGGTGTGACCGCTGCTGGAATAGTGTGTCCAGTTCTGGCATCCACAATTCAAAAAGATGTTGATAAATTGGAGAGGATTCAGAAAAGAGCCATGAGAATGATTAAAAAACTAGAAAACATGGCTCTTGGTAAACTCAGAACTCTATCTATTTAGCTTAACAAAGAGAAGGTTAAGGGGTGACTTGATTATAATCTGTAACTACATGGGGAACAAATATTTAATAGTGGGCTCTATCATCTAACAGAGAAAGGTATAACATGATCCAATGGCTGGAAGTCGAAGCTAGACAAATTCGGACTGGAAATAAGGCATACGTTTTTAAGTGATGTAATTAGCCTTCAAAACAATTTACCAACGGTCTTAGTGGCTTATCCATCACTAGCATTTTTTTAAATCAAGATTGAGTCTTTTTCTAAAAGATATGGTCTAGAAATTATTTTTGGGAAGTTCTATCGCCTGTGTTATGCAGGAGCTCAGACTGGATGATCACAATGGTCCCTTCTGGCCTTGGAATGTATGAATCTATGAAATTACATCCAGTATATTATTGGTACCTGCTATATTGGCTGTAGTTTAGGTCACAAAGCAGTTACTGCTATAACCCTTTGCTTTTGTATGCTTGTAACTTTCCAAAATGGTCACCTTGTGTGGCTGAAATTTTCCATGCTTGGACACTGCCCAAAGATGGGGTAGTCTGAGTGAAAATTATTCAGCTGCCTCTTATGGGCAAGTGGGGAAAGTACTTTTCCCATTGTGTATTTAAAAACAAAAATGAGGGCTTTATTAGTGTATTGTATTAACACCTAGAGGCCTTCACAGAGATTAGGGCCCCTTTATGCTAGGTGCTGCGAAGACTCATAAGAAACTATCCCTGCTCTGAAGAGCTTATTTAATTAGACAGGCAAAGGGTGGGAAAAAGGAAGTATTATCCCCTTTTAACAGATTGGGAACTGTGGCACAGAAAGATTAAGTGACTTGCCTAGGGTCACACAAGGGGTCTGTGGCAGAACCATGATAGTAACCCAGAGTTCCTGAGTCTCAGTCCTGTGCCTTAACCACAATTTTTAATGGGGCTCCAGTAAAAACAGCTGAAGATTTGAAAATTAATATGTATGTTGTCCTCATTGTGGACTAGTACCTTCATTTGGTTTTAGGGACAGTATTAAAATATGAAGTGGAAAAATCATTTTTGAGCAAGTGAATATCTAAGACCCTGATGAGGCCTCCGCCCTCCATCTGACATTACTACAAGCATTTTCCCTTCCTGACCTAATCAGGCATCTTTGACAGAGACAAGCAGTTGGGATAGTTTTCATCAGGAAGACTGCAAGTGCTAATTGAAAACAGACCCAATCTCTTCCCACCACTGTTCAGACCTTGACATAAAGAGCAGGAGAAGTTGTAGATTATCATGATTTTGGGTCTTTGCAGAATTTGTTGCATTCCTATTATGATTTTATATTGTTGATATGTCCTAAAAATCAGGAAGTCCATAATAGTCAGACTCTCTATTTTTCTAGGAAACAAGGCAGTACGGCCTCCTCCTTCCTTAATCCTTCTTTTTCAATACTTCCTGTTAATCTCTGAATTCAATTCTAAATTGCTATTGATTTTCATTGCTCTCAGTGAACCCACTGCACCATTCCCTTGCTTGCTCACACTGCTCTTCCAGTCTTGACCTCCTTTTCGTTCTTTCACCAGTATTCTCTATAGGTGGCGGGAGAGCATGAGGGAGGTTCTGGCTTTTGCTCAGAGCTTATCTACACCATATGATAAAGTGCCCTAGGCTGTTTTGATTTCTAAAGTGTGTAAAAGTGCTGTGCATTAATTTGTCCATGTAGACCCTGCTGGTGTGCATGAAATGTTCCCTAGTGCGCTTTAATGTAACAGCACTATGTTATAGTGCACTAGGGAACATTTGGTGTGCTTTAACGTAGTACTATTATGCTAAAGCACACTAGGGAACATTTAGTATGCACCTGCAGGGTTTACACAAGTCAATTAATGCACAATACATTTGTGGGCTTTAGAAATCACAACCCCATAGTGTGCATTACCCCACCTTGTAGACAAAGCTTCACTGTCCCTGTGAAACAATATTTTCTCCTTCCACAACTTTCTTTTCCCCTGTCTCTCCTACAAATTAAATATTTCTCTATATTATTCAACATGGAGTATGTTTTGTTATCTGTATGAGAATACAATTTATTTTCACATCACAACGTGTGTAGATTAGGGTATTTGAAGCCTTTGATTTATACTTAATGATTGGAGGACTTGAAGCAATATATAATCTTTAACCCTCCCTTCAAAAAGCTTTTTCATGTCGTTCAAGGAGGGAGCCCTAAGTATCTCTAGAGCATTAGACCACTCATTGAGACCATGTGACACTCTCCGTCCATTCCCCCTGACTGTAGGTGTTGGCAGTTTTTTACCATTAGAGAACAGCGATTACATCTAGATAATTTGTATTTTTTACTTGAACAGCTTACCCAGTTTAAAGCATTAGTTCAGTCTGTCAGGCAAATACGTGTTACATAGGTTTATACAAACATTCTTCTGTTTTAAACATTCATAAAATCTAACTTAGATGCAAAGTAAATAATATTGAGACAAACTGACAAAGACCAGAAGATGAATGTTGTTGCTGGACAGTTGGTCTTTAGCTTGTTCAATTATGAGTTACTTTCTCATCTAACTGTATTAGTTTTAAAAGGGGAGTTGCTTGTGCTTTCTAGTATTTTGTGACATTACATGTGCTGTATTTAATGCACTATTTTGTCACCCTTTGTATGAGCTTGATGTGTTAAGTACTTCTTTTTTTCTGTCACATTTTTAAGTGATTTGTTTAAATAGCCTTAGCAACAGATGGCTTGGCTGGCAGCATGAAGTATTTGAAACTACAGAACCCACTGTTCTTAAGGAGAATTCAACACATTTGCTATAATGGTTACCTTTGAAAGATAATATATTTTACTTTATTACTATTTTTAAAAAACTCAGTCATCTATTTAAAGCCACTTTAATATTCCATTTTGGGTATGATTGCATTTTAAAATTGTTGCTTTTTCAGTACATTATTGGTTAAATTTTAAGGTTGTTCTGTTGTAATTAGACGCCATTTCAAGATGTCAAAGTGCGATTGTTAAAAAGTATTACCACTCCCTACACCCACATGATTTGCTGAGTAATATAGCATAGCAAGTAGACTTGGGGAAATACACTACAGTAAGATGAAGCTGAAGGAATGCATTCCTGCCTTTGAGCCTCTTTCCTGCTCCTATGGATAGCTGGGAATTATTGGTCTCCTTTATTTTTATTTTTTTAAATGAACTTCACACTGGTTAGCTAAAAACCTCTTTAGACAGCTGGCTGTAATCTAAGGCTTATGTGGTATAGTATTCATTTGAGTCACTAAGGTGGGTATGAGAGTGAATGAATCTTATCTGTTTGTTTTAGTATTTCCACATGTAACACCCAAAGGAATTAATGGCATAGACTTTAAAGGGGAAGCTATAACTTTCAAGGCAACTACTGCTGGAATCCTAGCTACACTTTCTCATTGTATTGAGCTCATGGTAAAACGTGAGGAGAGCTGGCAAAAAAGACTGGATAAGGTAAGATTTCCCTTTTATTTTGCTACTTCAGTAGATCAAGTTGCTTTCATTTAACCTTAAACTTCAGTTGTGATGAGGATGTTATCGGGGGAGGGATAGCTCAGTGGTTTGAGCATTGGCCTGTTAAACCCAGGGTTGTGAGTTCAATCCTTGAGGGGGCCATTTACGGATCTGGGTCAAAAATCTGGCTGGGGATTGATCCTGCTTTGAGCAGGGGGTTGGACTAGATGACCTCCTGAGGTCCCTTCCAACCCTGATATTCTATGATTCTATGACAACTTGCGTTCCTATTCCATGAAGTTAAATAGAAACATTAAGGATGTAAATTAACTAGATGAAACTAGGCAAATGCCAAAGGTTCATCCTTGTTGTGCAGATCATATAGCATGCCATCTATCCTGTGATAGTCTTCTACCCACACTTGGTTCCACAGACTGTTCCTAAATTTAATTGTTTTTAAATATAGAGATGAGCTAGCAGGTCTCCATAACAATAGGCATATTTCGTGCAACTTCCTAAGAGAAAGACCAGTTGCTTTTCTTTATAAAGTGCTCTACAAATCTATAGTACTGTGTTAATTGTAATGATAAAGGATGATGGCAATACTGGAGCTTAACCATTTTGTGGAGTGCTCTTTTACTACTTTAAAATACTGTCTAAATATATGGTGTGATTAATATACCTGTTGAAAACAAAGTAATTTCTAAATGCTAATGAATCAAATCTTACAGTAATTAGAGAAGCAACTTTAAAGAGAGAAAACAGCACCACCCTCTTTGGAGGTAATCACTAATGGCAGTAGTGGTTCATGATGAATCTGTTCAATGACCTTGAATACCACCAAAGTCTAGAAGGAACAGGGATAATCTCTTCTCCCTTCAGATGAGATTGCTGGAAGCGTCTGTTGCTACCACTTAATGTGTTGATTCCCAGGGCCCAGCCTTCACTGTGATTGGCCTGCCTTATGTGCAGTCCTCTAGTCATTTGCCACCTCTTGTTTGAATTTAGTATGTAACCATACTGTGCATCATGTGGTATCTCAGGTCTTACCTCAGTTTGTATAGCATGCTGACATATTAAATTCATATTTCATATAAAAGAGGAACCCATAAAGGAGGCAGACCATGTCCAGACCTTAATTCCGATCTCCTCACTCCACTCTTCCCAAGCAGCAGATCTAAGCACCAGCCCACTGCCAGCCACAACTCAGATCTTCAAATCCACTGGGATTTTGATACTTTATCTGCCACTGCTTGGACTGTAGTTGGAGTAGTCTCTAAGTCCTGGGATCTTCTGGGAAATTTCTTTGTAGGCTAGTCCAAGCTTTATGGATTTTAAAAAATAAGGTGTTTTTTTTTTTTCTCGAACATAGCTTTACAAATGACATTTTGTAAAAGAAACTGGATGTTGTTTAGCATGGATATAATGTCCAACTTGTGTGCATATTTTAACACTGATATAACTTTTGTGAAGATAATTTTGCTGTTGCTGCTGGTAAAAAGCACTGTCAACTTGTAGTTTAATAGCTTGATTAGGGCCTCTGATTAGTTAAATGTCCTGTTGGTAATCCTTACAAACTGCTGTGATTAACTTCAGTCTCTTTCCCCATCCCTCTGCCTTTCATAAATTTGAAATGTTTCATACTGAAAGCAATGAAAATGTAATTAACCTATCAGTGAATGGAAAATAGCTTTTAATTAATTTGGTTTGATTTGGCCTGTAAGTTTAATATATAGACTACAAAAACTAAATTTCATTTTATTAAAGTTGAATTATATAAGGAAAAGAAAAGGGAGTAAGCAAGGAAATAAATATCTACATAGTCTCCAGCATCTAATCTTTTGTCTGCTCCATGCTACACCCTCGTGTTGATGCCTTAGTTCTTCAAGTGTCTTCTGCATGTTCATTCCTGGGGATATGGGTAGACTGCTGCAGCTGCATGGTGGAACTTACTGTTATCAGTGCCTGTAACAATGTTAGATCACTCATGCTTCCCCTTCTGCCCCTCCTCCAGCATTTGAGCATGTTCTGGGGGCAGGGCTATAAAAGGGGGTGCAGCAGCAGTTGCTGCCTCCGTTCTTTCCAGCCGCTGACTCAAATGGACATGAACCTTCTTTGGATTTCCTGGATCCATAGAGTTTTAGATAAGAGCCTTGTTCCTTTTGTATATACAATTAGTTAGTGTTAATTGTTAGTATAGTTAGTGTCAACCTGGGCATTGATGGCGGATCTGAAGACAGACACACACAGACTCTCGAGATGCACATCACACCCCATAGTCTTTCTTGCATTGGATGCCTACACTCAGAGTTTGAAGTGTTTAAGAGAGGACCATTCTCCTTATGTGGTACCTTTACCCCACATGCCAGAAAAGAGAGGCAGAATAGATTCCAAGCCCTCTTACTACAAGAAGCGTTATCTGTTAAATCTTATGGATCAGAAATTTCTTAAGCTTCTGGGGGGAAAAAAGACTAGAGGCCTGAATTGGAACAGGGCACTTCCAGTTTCAGAAAGACAACAGTGCTGAAACTGTCATCCTCTGCACTGAGCTCTGGTTCTAAGATGACTGAGCTCTCGTTAGCTAACTCTTTGGACCCAGTTCCAAGAAAGGTACAGTTTATGACTGAAACAGGTTTCTTTTTTGTTTGAAACGATGCTTGAGGCTCCTATGGATCTGGGACCCTTGGTTCTGAAGAAAAAGAAGGCCAAGACTAAACACCTTTTGGTGCTTCTGAAGATTTTCCATTCAGGTGAGTCATTGGATACTTCAGATTATGGACTTGTGGATCCAAGCCTTTTATGGATCCAAACATTAAGGACTCTATATCATGAGAACATTCCCATGCAATGGCTCCAAGAAGACAGTTGGATCAGAGTATCTCATCATTTCCAGTTCCCTCTATTGTTACTGCACAAGTACACTCAGAACCATGTCCCTTGGATCCTTTCAATTCCTCACCAATATTGGGGAACTGTACGAGAACTCTGCTCAGCTCCTTCCACCAGATAAGTGACAGAAAGGAGACATTTTATCACATGGATCTGCAGACATTTTACCGTCACCCAGGACCCCTGTTGGGTGGTCTGAGAAGAAATTGTTTCCTTTGTCTTTGTAGCAGATCCTTACTTCAGTTGTATCTCCTATAATTTCTCTGTTGGTCCAGGATGGGTTCTGCATTCAGAAGAGCTGGATCAGTCTGTCTATCCAGAAACTGAGTCATTATCATTTCTTTCTAAGAAACATTTTTCTGAGGTAGACTATCACAAACGTCCTTATAATCCTGATTATGACATGATACCAGACTAGAACAGTTGGCAGGATGCCATGGTTATGCTGGCTGACTGCAGTGTTTCCCTATCAATCCTTTTTTAAGATCTACATCTTAATTTTCATGTCAAGGTAGTGGTGCCTCTACAGATCTGAAAAATTTGGATCCTAGACAGTGGGATCCTTAAGTGAAAGATAAGTCACCCACTGTTGTTCCTGATACACTATACATAGAAGAGGAGGAGGGAGATTCACCTCGTCAAATGAACATTCAGCATAATGAACAGGAGTTAGCTGGGCACTCCTCTCCTGATGAAAATGTTGGTGTCCTTTCAGCTTCATCTTTCTGAAGATGCTACTCAATTTCAGGAACTAGTCAACAGAATGGTTACTATTTTAAACATACTGTCTGTGGCAGTAGAGGAAACTCCCCATCCTGTCCCTGATATCCTTGGTACTACATCTTCTAACAAGGTATATTCTTGCCCCATCTTGGAAGGTCTCTGGCAACCAGGGATATCAGTATGGAATAATCTATCATCCTCTCAACCACTATCTTAAAATAAAAAATAAAAAAAATCCTCTGCATTCTTGCGGCCAGAACAAAGGATATTTACATTGTACTTTTAATGACACAGAAGGGAAAAGACTAGATTATTTGGGAAGAAAACTCTTTTCCTCCACTTCTGATCATGAGGATCACTAACTATCATGGCTAGGTACCAATTTCATCATTTGGACATAATTACACTTTTTAAAAAATTAGTCAGTACCCCTGTCAAAGGACAGAATGTGGCTAAGTACACTCTGATGGAATTCTTTGAAGTCTCCGATGCGGTTTCAAGATCAGCAGCCACTGCCATAACTCTTTGCAGGCACACATGGTTATGTTCTTCCTTTCTTCCCTTTGAAACAAAATCAAAAATTGAGGATCTTCCATTTGTGGGAAATGGTCTCTTCAATTCTAAAATGGACAAAGTCTTAGAGAAAATGAAAGATGAGATCAATGGCTAGGACTTTGGGTCTTTTGCAATCCTTTAAAATGAGAAATCTTGCACCTGCCTTTAGATCGCAGACAATACTATCCACCTTTCTTTGTTGTCTTAGAATTATACTCCGAAAATTTCAGTATCTACAGCAGCATTCTACTGTTTCTCAACCACAATATGTTGAAAGTGATCCTCCAAATCAGGGTGAGACCAGAGAATTCTTCTTCCACTTCCCTGCATAATGCTAGACCTCAAGTTTGACATCAAGATTGAGCGATGCAAACCAATCTTGGATCCTCCCTCCCCTTTTGGGGACCATCTATCTCATTTTAATATGTTGCAAAATATGACCACAGATGGGTTTTGAACATAATAAAAAAGGGTTATACCATTTAGTTTGAGGATGCCCCCTCCTTTTCTTGGTTCCCTCTCTTGAGAAGCTATTAAGAACAGAACTTCACTCTCTCTTTTACTAAAGGAAGCAATAGAGGAGGTCTTAGTAAATCTCAAATCTTGGCTTGGTCTCTCATTATTTACTAGCCCCAAAGACGAATGGGGTTGTACATCCGATCTTGGATCTAAGAAAATTAAACAGGTACATCTGGAAGTTTCGGTTCAAAATGCTGACTCTTGAATCCAACATCATCTCAAGGATGTTTATTTCCATATTTTGATACAGCCATCAGAAGATACTTTCAGTTCTCCCTAGGCAGGACCATTTTCAATACAAAGATGGTGGATTGTACAAACTTTTTGTACACCATCATTTTGAAGGCTAGAATAATGAACTACAAACATAGGCTAGGTACACACTACAGCTTATGTCGGTATAAGTTATGTCGCTCAGATGTGTGAGTAAGCCACCCCCCTGAGCAACGTAAATTACACCAACCTAAGTGCTGGTGTGGACAGCGCTATATCTCCTGCCGACATAGCTACCACTTCTTGCGAGGACTGGAGTAATTAAGTTGACGCGAGAGCTCTTTCCTGTTGGCTTAGAGCATCTGCACTTGTAAGCTCTTTAGTGTAGCCATAGCCATAGAGTACATGCATCTATATATACATAATGTTCATAAACGTCCACACTGCCACAAATGTGCAAAAAAGTGAAATTAAAACAGTGTGAGGAGGAACCCCACATTTTTTTTAAAATGGTTATTCATCTTTTGTCATACTTTCTCATAATGTTTGAGTCTGATTAATAGCTTCAAAATCTGATTATGTTCTTACAGGAAATTGAGAAAAGGCGAAGAATAGAAGAAGCATACAAAAATGCCATGACGGAACTTAAGAAAAAGTGTCATTTTGGAGGGCCAGACTATGAGGTATGAATTAAGTTTATTTCTTTTCTTGCTTAGTATTTTCACAGATTAAATCCTTTCATGACTTAACTTGTTAAACCAGATGACTTTCCTTGTAACTGACAACTGCTTTTATCAATATTTATTAAATACATACTCTGCAACAGGGAAACTTGTAGGAAGGGTTTCAATCCAGACATTTGTAGCAAATGAGGGAAAGGGGATAATAAGATGCATCTGAGTATACTTAGTGAGACTGTCAAACATTTTTCTGTCTGAAGGATTCTACTTGTTACGAGCAACACCTAAGATTATTATAAGATTTTTCTGAGTTTGTCAGTTTGCTTCATACATTTGACAGCACTTTGTGTATAGTTAGTTTGGCACTCTCACCCCACCCTCCCATAATCAGTTTTTCCCTGTTTGTGTGTATCACTTATGCAGAACAGGGAAGAGAAAAAAACATTTGAAATAGAAAAATGCGAATAAAAACATCATAATTGAACTTGGAGACTGGTATAGTATCTGAATCTAATTTAAACATTGCCAAGTTTTTTGACTTGCTAGTCTCCCTTTAAACTGGTTTTGTGAATTCACATCTTTCTTAAAAGTTTCTCTCAGTTAAGCTATGAACATCTAAGCAGCTTTCCACTCAAGTATGCAGTTGGTCAAATTTTGCAGACATAAACCTTTGTGGAATATTATGAAGCTTATACACCCATACTGCCACTAAGCTAAATTACAGTCACACTAACGCTTTCACTTCCATGTAGGTCAAAATTTTGTAAATACAAAGGTGCAAATCTTGACTGAGAAATAAAGTATTAATACATTTTGTTCTAAGATGCCAAGCAACTGCTTTGTGTGTGGTCTTTTAGTTTCAGCTGCTCTCTGTGGTTGAGGAGTACACAATTCAGCTAATAAAGGGATGAAGTACAAAGGTGGACTTTTTTTGTACCCCTGATTCTGCCTCCCCTCTCCCCCTCCCCCCGCAAGGAACTGAATATACCAGCTGGAGATTTTAAGAAATCCCAGACCATGCACCCCCTTCCCAAGCCATGCCCCTTATGTCAGCAGTAGGGAATGTGGGGTGTTGAAGGAGCTGCTTTGCTACATTTATGCCGCCAGAAGATTCCTCTACACTGAGGTGATCCTCTCCTTTCCTATTAGGGACAGAGGCAGGTGGTCCTGTGATGAAAAGCAGTTGCACTACACCCCAGGATCTGGGCTATTGTATCCCTAACCACCATCTGAATTTTGAAATTTGAAATGAACTGATGCATGTTACAAAACTTCTTACCTTTCCATGACAAAGGGCTTGTCCACATGGGGACTTAGTGGCAAGCTGTAGTGGAAGTCTACAGTGCACTAGCCTGCTGTACACTAAGGGTATGTCTACACTACGAAATTAGGTCAATTTTATAGAAGTTGGTTTTTTAGAAATCGATTTTATACAGTTGATTGTGTGTCCCCACTAAGCGCATTAAGTCGGCGGAGTGCATCCACAGTACCGAGGCTAGCGTCGACTTTCGGAGCGTTGCACTGTGGGTAGCTATCCCACAGTTCCCGCAGTCTCCGCCGCCCATTGGAATTCTGGGTTGAGCTCCCAATGCCTGATGCAGCAAAAACATTGTCGCGGGTGGGTTTGGGTACATGTCGTCAGGCCTCCCTCCCTCCGTGAAAGCAACAGCAAACAATCATTTCTCGCCTTTTTTCCTGGGTTACCCGTGCAGACGACATACCGCGGCAAGCATGGAGCCTGCTCAGCTCACCGTCACCGTACGTCTCCTGGGTGCTGCTGGCAGACACGGTACTGCATTGCTACACAGCAGCAGCTCCTTGCCTTCACGGCAGCAGAGGGTGCAATACGACTGCTAGCTCAATACGACTACGACCTCGGTGAGGTCGGTCAGGGGCACCTGGGCAGACATAGGTGCTCCTGGCCGACCTTGGTGAGGTCAGTCAGGGGCGCCTGGACATAATGAGAGTGACTCCAGGTCATTCTCTTCTTTAAGTTTTGTCTCATGGAGATTCAGTCCTGCCTGGAATATCATGCGAGTTAGAGGCTTCTGCCTCAGGCTGCTCTCCCAGCTGGCAGAACCACGTGGTCACAACTACCCCTTGCTCCCATGGCTCATGAAGCCTGGACAGTAGTAAGGATCAGTTCAACTATAGGCTGAGCAAGTGCATAATGCTGGTAGAATATGCCTTTGGACGTTTAAAAGCTTGCTGGCGCTGTTTGCTGACTAGGCTGTTTGCGATTAGAAGAGCACAGCAAGGCGTGCTGCGCATCACAGAGACTTTGAAAACCAGTTTCATGACTGGCCAGGCTTCGGTGTGACAGTTGTGTGTGTTTCTCCTTGATGCAAACCCACCCCCTTTGTGATTTTAATTTCCTGTAAGCCATGTCGTCAGTCGCCCCTCCCTCCGTGAGAGCAATGGCAGAAAATCGTTTCGCGCCTTTTTTCCGCGCAGACGCCATACCACGGCAAGCATGCAGCCCACTCAGCTCAGCCGCCGCTGTTGTGTCCTGGCTGCTGCTGGCAGCAGACGGTGCAGTAGGACTGCAAACCATTGTCCTCAAACGACCGCTTCCGCTGCCACTCTTCTCTCCTGCAGACGCCCTACCACGGCAAGCATGGAGCCCGCTCAGATCACCGCGGCAGTTATGACCACTGTAAACACCACGCACATTATCCTGCAGTATATGCAGTACCAGAAACTTCAAAAGCAGGCGAGGAGGCGAAGGCAGCTCGGTGACGGCAGCGCAGTGATGAGAGTGAAGAGGACATGGACACAGACTTCTCTCAAAGCACGGGCCCTGGCAATTTGGACATCATGGTGGTAATGGGGCACGTTCATGCTGTGGAACACCGATTCTAGGCCCGGGAAACAAGCACAGACTGGTGGGACCGCATAGTGTTGCAGGTCTGGGATGATTCCCAGTGGCTGCGAAACTTTCGCATGCATAATGGCACTTTCCTGGAACTTTGTGACTTGCTTTCCCCCGCCCTGAAGCGCAAGAATACCAAGATGAGAGCAGCCCTCACAGTTCACAAGGGAGTGGCAATAGCCCTCTAGAAGCTTGCAATGCCAGACAGCTACTGGTCAGTCCGGAATCAATTTGGAGTGGGCAAATCTACTGTGGGGGCTGCTGTGATCCAAGTAGCCAACGCAATCACTGAGCTGCTGCTGTCAAGGGTAGTGACTCTGGGAGATGTGCAGGTCATAATGGATGGCTTTGCTGCAATGGGATTCCCTAACTGTGGTGGGGCAATAGACGGAACGCGTATCCCTATCTTGGAACCGGAGCACCAAGGCAGCCAGTACAGAAACCGAAAGGGGTACTTTTCAATGGTGCTGCAAGCACTGGTGGATCACAAGGGACGTTTCACCAACATCAACGTGGGATGCCCGGGAAAGGTACGTGACACTCACATCTTTAGGAACTCTGGTCTGTGTGAATGGCTGCAGCAAGGGACTTACTTTCCAGACCAAAAAATAACCACTGGGGATGTTGAAATGCCTATAGTTTATCCTTGGGGACCCAGCCTACTCCTTAATGCAGTGGTCCCCAACCTTTTTGTGGCCAATAGCACATTCATGTTTGCAGAAGAGTGTGGCAGGCACCAACAATTTTTTAAGGCTTAATTTGTATTTGTACATTAAATAATATGAAAAACCTCATATTTAATATTACATAATATATGAATCCATAAGATAAAAAAGGTAATTTTACATGTAAAAGGTATTAATTAAATCGGCAATTACTCTTTCACCTTACCATGTGAATTTGCTCTTTTTTATCTACCTGTAAGAAAATTAAGGAGTTTTTACAAAATAAATATCAAAAACAGTTTTCATCTTATTTATTTTAAAAAAGTAAAACATTGTTGAACTGCTGGTCCAAATATATTTATTATTCTTACTTTAACATAGCCAATTATGGTTAATTAAAAAATATTCTTTGTATTGTTACTTGTATCTGGATGTCAATAAACAAACAAATATGAAAAAAAAGTTAAACACAAGTTAATCATACGGGCTCATCAGCACTTAATGGAAAATAGGTATCACTAATTCACGTGGTTTTTCTAATAGTCAGTGTGATTTTTGGCACTGCATTTCTTCAGCCAATTTTTCGTAGTTGGGAGAGTAGGATGATATTCCCGTTCGTAAGCAATCGTCAAGATGGGCATCTGTAAGCCGAGATCTGTATTTTGATTTTATGATGTTCATTGTTGAAAACAGGACTTCACATAGATAAGTGGAACCGAAATAAGATTTTATTTTGTATGCTACATTTTTTTAAGGCAGGAAACTTTTCGGTCAACCAGATTCCAAAAGTTTTCATCTGTTGCGCAGGATTTTAGAACAATATCATTTTGAAGGTCCAAAATCTCCAGTTCCACGTCTTCTGTTCTTACTTGAATGAGACTCGCAATTGATGTAGCCATTTCTGTTACCTCTATTTGGCAAGTAAAAGGATTCACAAGAAAGGCAACTACAGGCTCAGTGATGGTGAACTGTTGAAATCTCTTTTCAAATTGTTCCAGAAGTGTTTGAATGTGGATAACAAATGGTGATGGGTTAAAATCACTGTCACATACCATTTTCTTCATACTTGGGAAATGTACGAGAGACTTCGTCTTCATATGTGACATCCACAAGATCAGTTTTGCTTTGAATGATTTTACAGAACCTATAATTTGAGCCACATGTTTGTCTTTTCCCTGGAGCTCAAGATTGAAAATGTTCAATTTGTCAGTGATGTCGGCAAGAAAAGCCAAGTCCATTAACCAGCTGGAGTCTTCTAGTTGCTCGAAGTTCTGATTTGTGGACTTCAGAAATGCTTTGATCTCTTCACTTAGGCTTAAAAAAAGTGCAAGAACTTTACCTTTGCTCAGCCATCGTACTTCTGTGTACAAGATAAGATCAGATTGTTTATCATCAAGGTCTTCCAACAGGGCCTTAAGTTGGTGTTGCAAAGGTTTCGCTCGAATAGAGTTAATTATTTTAATAATGACATTCATGACGTGTTGAAAAGAAAACTTTGACGCACAAAGCTTCTTGGTGGACAATGCAATGATAAGACAAAGTTCGGAAAGGATTCATTCTTCTTACAGAGTGCAATGAATCCATTGCCGCTGCTCATCATTGTTGGTGCCCCATCAGTGGTGATCGCAGACAGCTTGTGTAGTGGCATACTAATTGATGTTGCGTATGATTTGAATAAATTATAGATGTCCTCACCCTTTGTTCACCCTTTCATAGGCAATACTTTTAGTAACTCTTCTTTTACGGTGAAGTTACGAAATACCATCCTCACCATAACTGCCAACTGCGCTGTATCCGATATATCTGTCGACTCATCAAATTGCAGTGAAAACCAGTCACATATTTCCAAGTCATCCTTTAGCTGAGTTTGCATGTCGTTTGAAATTGCATGTATCCTCCTCGTAACTGTGTTGTCTGATAACTGCAAGTCTTGTATTGCTGACAAAATCTCACCCTTGTTAGGAAGTCCTTGAAACAGGCAATCAGCACCAGTCAAAAATGCTTCCTTCAACAATTCACCATCTTGAAAGGGTTTTTTCTTCTTTGCAAGCAGATGAGCAATTTTAAAGGAAGCAATAGTAGCACTTTTAGACTTTACCACTTGTCTAGTGAAAACAGATTGCTGGGCAGATAGAAGAAAATTAATCAACTCAGATTTAAGTGGATGGCTAATGTCATAAGAGCTGTGATTAGTTTGGAAATGGCGTTCGACGTTTTTTCGGCACTGCAACAGAAAGCAAACACATTTCCCTTTATTTTCAATAAAACAATAGGATTCTTCCCACTCTGTGTTGAAATAATACATACATACATATATTTTATTTGAACCACTCATTTTGGGGCAAAATGTTAAAAAAATAATAAACCGCAAAGCACAAGAAAATAGCAGTATCAGTGCCATGGAAGAATACTCACATACAGGGCCGGCTCCAGGCACCAGTGGAGCAAGCGCGTGCCTGGGGCAGCACATGCTACGGGGCGGCATTCCGTCCATTCTTGGGACGGCAAAGTCGGAGCTTTTTTGGGCGGCAGTTCTGGGCAGCGCAGAGAGAAGCCAGAGAAAAGCCGCGAGGATAGAGAACACCGGCGCCTGCAGCCCCAGAGTTCTCTGTCCCTGGAAGGCACGGGCCCCGGCTTCTCTCCCCTGCTGGGCACTAGGCGGGCACACATAAATGCCCTGGTGGGCGCCATGGCACCCACCGGCACCACGTTGGGGACCACTGCTGTAAGCCAACCGCCCTCCCCCCTTTGATCACCGCTTGCAGAGGCAATAAAGTCATTGTTGTTTCAAATTCATGCATTCTTTATTAATTCGTCACACAAATGGGGGGATAACTGCCACGGTAGCCTGGGGTGCGGGGGGGGGGAGGAGGGAAGGACAAGGCCACACTGCACTTCAAAACTTATTGAATGCCAGCTTTCTGTTGCTTGGGCAGTCCTCTGGGGTGGAGTGGTTGGGTCCCCGGAGGCCCCCCCACCACGTTCTTGGGCATCTGGGTGAGGAGGCTATGGAACTTGGGGAGGAGGGCGGTTGGTTACACAGGGGCTGCAGCGGCGGTCTGTGCTCCTGCTGCCTTTCCTGCACCTCAACAATACGCGGGAGAATATCCGTTTGATCCTCCAATAGCCTCAGCATTGCTTCCTGCCTCCTCTCATCACGCTGATGCTACCTGTCATCTTGATCCCGCCACTTCTCTTGCTCCCACCACCTGTCCTTGCGTTCATTTTGTGCTTTCCTGCACTCTGACATGTCTGCCTCCACGTATTCTGCTGGGCTCTTTCAGTGTGGGAGGACTGTAGGAGCTCAGAGAACATTTCATCACGAGTGCGTTTTTTTTGCCTTCTAATCTTCGCTAGCCTCTGGGACGGAGATGATACGGGGAGCGTTGAAACATTTGCAGCTGCGGGAGGAAAAAAAGGGAGAGTAGTATTTTAAAAAGACATATTTTAGAGAACAACGGGTAGACTCTTTCACGGTGAACCAAGGTGTTAACATTACATAGCACGTGTGCTTTCTTTATAAGGTCGCATTTTGCCTCTTATATTGAGGGCCTGCCAGTTTGGTGTGAGAGATTACACACGCAGGGCCGGCGGGCAACAAAATTCGGCTTGCAAGCAGACATGGTAAGCCACAGTCTTTTGGCTTCTTTAACCTTCATAACATGTGGGAATGGTTTCAAACAGCAGCACCCTCGTTTCCCATACCAAGCACCCGTTGGGTTGGCCATTTAAAAGGAGGGGCTGCGGTTTTCGGGTTAACGTGCAGCACAAACCCAACTAATCCCCCCCACACACCCTCCCAATTCTCTGGGATGATCGCTGCCCCCACCACGTGGCTAACAGTGGGGCTGATTTCTGTTCAGCCACAGGCAAACAGCCCAGCAGGAACGGCCACCTCTGCATGTCCCCTTAATAAAATTCCCCTATTTCAACCAGGTGACCATGAATGATATTACTCTCCTGAGGATAACACAGAGAGATAAAGAGGATTTCCGCTCCATCCCCATACACGTTAACAGACTTTTCCAGTAGCTGTACTGGCCGCGAATGCATCCCAAGTCTTCAGGGCAAATTAATCATTAAACACGCTTGCTTTTAAACCATGTATTATATTTACAAAGGTACACTCACCAGAGGTCCCTTCTCCGCCTTCAAGGTCCAGGAGCCTGCCTTGGGTGGGTTGGGAGGGTACTGGCTCCAGGGTGATAAACAGTTCCTGGCTGTCGGGGAAAACGGTTTCTCCGCTTGCTTGCTGTGCGCTATCTTCAACCTCCTCCTCGTCATCTTCCTTGTCCCCAAAATCCACATCCCTGTTGCATGAGATTCCATTGATGGAGTCCATGCACAGGGGTGGGGTAGTTGTAGGGGCACCCCCTAGAATGGCATGCAGCTCATCATAGAAGCGGTATGTCTGGGGCTCTAACCCGGAGCGGCCGTTTGCCTCTCTGGTTCTTTGGTAGGCTTGCCTGAGCTCCTTAAGTTTCACGCGGCACTGCTGCGGGTCCCTGTTACAGCCTCTGTCCTTCATGCCCTTGGAGATTTCTTCAAATATTTGGGCATTTTGTCTTTTTGAACGGAGTTCTGATAGCACCGATTCCACTCCCCATACAGCGATCAGATCCCGTACCTCCCGTTCGGTCCATGCTGGAGCTCTTTTGCGATTCTGGGACAGCATGGTCACCTGTGCTGATGAGCTCGCCACCCTGGGCAAACAGGAAATGAAATTCAAAAGTTCGCGGGGCTTTTCCTGTCTACCTGGCCAGTGCATCTGAGTGGAGAGTGCTGTCCAGAGCGGTCACAATGGAGCACTCTGGGATAGCTCCCGGAGGCCAATACCGTCCACACTACCCCAAATTCGACCCAGCAAGGTCGATTTCAGCACTAATCCCCTCGTCAGGGAGGAGTACCGAAATTGATTTTAAGAGCCCTTTAAGTCGACAAAAATGGCTTCGTCGCGTGGACGGGTGCAGGGTTAAATCGATCTAACACTGCTAAATTCAACCTAAACTCGTAGTGTAGACCAGGGCTGAGTCACCATGTGGACCTTGCTACAGTGGCTGAACACAGTGACTTAGGACTTGCCTACATAGCCCTGCAGTTGGGACTACAGTTATGTGAATTGCAGTGTGCACTAACTGCCCCATGTGGATGCTACTGGTGCAAACTAAGTTACCTTGTTCTCTTTAACGTAGTCCTATTCAACATGAACTAGGTACCTTTTAGTTAGCACCAGCAGCATCCACACAGGGCAGTTAGAGTGCAACAATTTGGTGTGTTCTGCAAGTCACAGCCCCACAGTTCACACTGCAGCACAGTATAAACATAGCCTTAGGCCTGGTCTATACTGGGAGGGGGTCGATATAAGGTACGCAACTTCAGCTACGGGAATAGCGTAGCTGAAGTCGACATATCTTATTTCGACTTACCTCCCGTCCTCACAGTGCGGGATCAACGGCCGCGGCTCCCCCGTCGACTCCGCTACCGCCGCTCGCCCTGGTGGAGTTCCGGAGTCGACGGGAGCGTGTTCGGGGATCGATATATCGCGTCTAGACGAGACGTGACATATCGATCCCCGATAGATCGATTGCTGCCCGCCGATCCAGCGGGTAGTCTGGTCGTACCCTTAGTGCACAAAAGGGTAGTGGCACTTAGTGCACTGCAAGTTGGGATGTAAGGGCTACCGTCTCTTTGTGGATAAGCTCTAAGGTATGTTGTAGGAGTTCAAAGAAAATGTTTTGATACTTCTAACATATATTGTAGTCAGGAATTTTGGCTTTTATTGAAATCCATTAATAAATATTTGTAAACATTGTAAGGAATGAATTGGTTGAAAGTGTGTCTGCCTGTCAGCCTGAAAAAGGTACTGTAATTTCCATAGGATGTCTACTAAAACAACTGAAAAGTACTGAATTTTTAAAATGATAAACTAAGGAATAATCATTTCATTCATTCGATGTATTTATTCTTCACTCACTTCACTATCACTACATGCTTCCTCCCCCAGCCTTAACTTTTCCTGTGTTTGTGAAATCTAGCATTGTGATTTAATAAGAACTAAAAATTTCAAAACGAAAGTCCCTGGACTTCTGCAACATCAGAGCTTCATAAGATTGCTTTATAGATAAAAGGAAAAACATTTATTACCTTTGGGGCTGGTGAATATGTGAAGTTTGTGAGTGTCAATGGGCCTTGCTAAATGGTGTAACTTATAACACTCACCAACTAACTTTTTTTATATTGGATTTTATTACTGCCATAAGGAAATGGCATTTTTAAATCTCCTAGTAATATGATAACTTCACATGTATTTACACACATTTTTAGATGGCATCAAACAGTGAAGAGGCATCCATTGGGCTTTTAATAAAATTCTCAACTTCTACAGCCTCATCAGGTAGCTTTTTCAGTTCCACTGGCATCCACTTAACTGCCAAAGCTTTCCAGTGAAGTGAACATTGTGTCCAAATAGCTTGGAGTGCAATAGTCTGGATTCTAGTCACAAGATCACTGTATTTTCTTCTTATAGCTCTGGCATTATAAGTCCCAGTACTAACACAGCAATACCAATCCACTCTAGCTGCAAAAACTGATTGTTGAAAACTTCAGATTTCCCCCACACACACCCATCCTCCCATACCACATCCTCTCGGACAGCAAAACAGGCAGTACTCACATATGGGTCTTTCCTGTTCATATTGGACAACTATTAAGTTGGGCAGAATAAGATACCATAGTTTCATCCAGTTAGAATTAGCTTTCTTGAGCTCTTCTAAACAGCGGTTTGCCAAATATCTCGAGCCATATCATGAATTTGTCAGCTGACTGAATCACAGGAAAGGGAAATTACTTTTAACTTAAAAAGCTGCAGCAGATTCCAGCACAACATTGGTTGAACTTTTTGTCTCAAATATTGTCGTTTCTGTATTTATGAGCCATGGTGGCTTTTACTATCCAGTGACAGCAAATAATGGCGCTCAAAGGGTTTTTGTGTTTACAGCATTACTATATGAAACAGTCTTCTGATTTTGTAACCTGGTAACTTTTGGCTTAAATTCAGTGAGTTTCTTTCTTCAAGATGGATGGTTGGTCTCCAAATGGCCCACCTCTTTAATGACTGTATGCATGTTCCAAAATCCTTTGCTAGTTTACTTCAACTCCTTTGAAGTATCAGGGTGGCTGGCAAGCATTCTGTATACATTTTGGTCTAAGTTTGCCAGAGAGAAAAGTAAGGCTGCAAGTGGCCAATCCATAGAAAAAGGAAGAAAGGGTGGGTGGATGGAGCCGTCCTACTCCATTGAATAGGGCAGGAAGGTAATCCAGTTAATTTCCCTTGAAGGAAAAGCTGGTGAGCAAAAAGCAGCTACAGGCCATCTGCATATTCAGCAGGCATGATTTTGTGTTTGTGTTCAGTTCAGTTTTGAATTTATTTCCACTCTGCTCCTGATGTCTTCTGATCCTCCAATTAGTACCTTGTCCTGTCCCAGAACTCCCTCATTTTGAGACTAGTTAGCATGATTCCATGATCCTCTCCTATGTGTCCCCCAATCCATCATCTCCTGGGCCATTATCACAGTGTCCCCAGTCTCTTTGCTCCCCTCCCCCCAGCTCAGCCAAGCAGCTGGAGTTAAAAGGTGAGGTTGTTTCTAAATATTTATATTTATAAACAGTGCTCTTTATACATGTTTTTTTAAATACCTCTTTATTTCTTTACACTTCTATCCACCTCCAAAAATAGTGGCTGTCACTTCTTAGCAAGACTTACAAACAAAAATGAATTTTGAATTTTTGACCCAGGTCATTTTAGAAAGATGATTGTGTACAAATAGATTTAAAAAAAAAAAAAAATCAGACTTCCCACAAAGACACTTCACTGAAATGAGAAGTAGCACACAAAATATCAAGATGTTCCTGTTATTAAATTAGCTGGAGAAGCCTCGAAAACTATGATTCTAACAGAATTAGCTTCAACATTAAAATATGGATTATTATGGAGGGGAAGTAGTTTCTCCATAGTAAGTCTGTAAAATAAAACTTCATATGTTAAACCACAGAGTCCATTACATGGATTCATGCAAAAACAAAGTAAAGTTGGAGTCTTCATGAACTGCCATTTAAAAAAATAAAACTGCTTTTTATTGTGTAATGTTAAAACTGACAAACTAATAAAAGAACTTTTAGAGTTGATAGGCCATCTGTTCTTTCAGGAGTCTACATATAGCAGGGGTCCAAGATTTTACACATCATATTGTATGTGTTTATAATGGGGTGAATTAAGGAAGAACAGACTGGTCTTAAAAGGCCAGTGTTATGATCATGTTTTTTTTAAAAATATATACATTTATTATTAACACTTTAAGTGATCAAGCTTAGAGGAACTTTAAGATCAAACTTAAGCTTTATCATGTTGTTCTTTACTTTTTGCATTTTTCTCTGCATGGACAATGAACATATTTTAGTTGTATTTCAGGCATGAAAGGCTGACAACACAGCTTAATATTTCAGTCCCGGTAATGGAATGATAATTTAAATTACACTTTATGCTGGGCTTTGCAAAAGAATTTATGGAAACACTTTTGTCACAAACTTCGTAAAAGAGTTCTCAAATAATAAAATGTGTGTGTGTGTGTGTGTGTGTGTGTGTGTGTGTGTGTGTGTGTGTGTGTGTGTGAGAGAGTAATATGTAAAACCTAAATTTTAGGCCAAATTTTACCTGATTGTTTTTTAAGTGTGAATTTCCTGGCTTTTGTTGTTAAATGCATTGAGTGGAGTATTATCTTATTTTACCAAGTAGTGCTTTATTTTGAATTTTACTCTTAATTTTGTTAAACTCAACTAATGGTGAAAAGACTCATTGTTATGAAAAATGGCTTTTGTGTAATAGGTTCATAACTTTATATTTGTTACGTGCTTCATCTGCAAATGAATTAGGACTTTTTTACACTGATAAAGAAAGCCAATTTATCAAATTGGCTAACTTTCATTTTTTAAATTAAACTCCGTTTTCTGAAGTGTAGCATTCACGTTTCCTCCATTTTCTTTGACTGTTTGTTTTTCTGTGTTTTGGTTTAGGAGGGTCCTAATAGTCTGATTAATGAAGAAGAATTCTTTGATGCTGTTGAAGCTGCTCTTGACAGACAAGATAAAATAGAAGAACAGGTATTGATAGTACTAAATGTTTTAAGAGGCAATTATGTTCCTACTTTTAAAAAATACCATACTTCAATCTAGGATCTTTGTCTGTCTTTTATGGTCCAAATTCTCTCCTGGGATACATTCACAGAACTCATGTTAACTGGTAGGAATTTGCCCACAGGTATGTGCACAGAAGTTTGACCGTTAGAATTTGTATAGTAAAATATTTATGTATTTATAGCACCTGGGAGTCCTTGTTATGGACAAGGACCCCATTGTGTTGGGCATTGTACAAACAGAACAAAAAGAGAGTTCTTCAAGTGCTTGCTCATGTAGATTCCATTCTAGGTGTGTGTGCGTCCACATGTGTGGCTGTCAGAGATTTTTGCCTTAGCAGTACCCATAGGGCTGGCTGTAGTGCCCTCTAGAGTGCCTCATTCATGCCATGGTATATCAGGCGCTGCTGGCCAGTGACCTTTCAGTTACTTGATGGAGTCCCCTCTCCATCTGATTTATGAGCGCTCTATGCAGGCTGCACCAAGTATTTGGGCTTCCATGTGCAGTGGGCCGGCGCCGAAGAAGGAGGCAAAGCGTTCACCGGCGCTGAGCAAGAAGGCCCAAGGGTCATCCGGTAGAGGGACCAGGCCTGTCTGCCAGCCTTCTCCGGAGCAATCCGAGCATGCCTCTGCAGCTGGGGCTCTTAGGGTATGTCTACACTACGGGATTAATCCGAATTTATATAATTCGAATTTTGGAAACAGATTGTATAAAGTCGAATGTATGCGGCCACACTAAGCACATTAATTCGGCGGTGTGCGTCCATGTACCGGGGCTAGCGTCGATTTCCAGAGCATTGCACTGTGGGTAGCTATCCCATAGTTCCCGCAGTCTCCTCCGCCCATTGGAATTCTGGGTTGACATCCCAATGCCTGATGGGGCCAAAAACATTGTCGCGGGTGGTTCTGGGTACATCTTCCCCCCTCTCCAGGGAAGCAACGGCAGACAACCGTTTCGCGCCTTTTTCCTGGGTGAACAGTGCAGACGCCATACCACGGCAAGCATGGAGCCCGCTCAGCCTAAGACAGCAGTCATGAACATTGTAAACACCTCACGCGTTATCGTGCAGTTTATGCTGAACCAGAACCTGCAAAACCAGGCGGCGAGGAGTAGGCTACAGCAGCGCGGCGGCGAGAGTGATGAGGACATGGACATGGAATTCTATCAAACCGCTGGCCCCGGTGCTTTGGAGATCATGCTGTTAATGGGGCAGGTTATAGCCGTGGAACGCCGATTCTGGGCCCGGGAAACAAGCACAGACTGGTGGGACCGCATAGTGTTGCAGGTGTGGGACGATTCCCAGTGGCTGCGAAACTTTCGCATGCGTAAGGGCACTTTCATGGAACTTTGTGAGTTGCTTTCCCCTGCCCTGAAGCGCCAGAATACCAAGATGAGAGCAGCCCTCACAGTTGAGAAGCGAGTGGTGATAGCCCTGTGGAAGCTTGCAACGCCAGACAGCTACCGGTCAGTCGGGAACCAATTTGGAGTGGGCAAATCTACCGTGGGGGCTACTGTGATGCAAGTAGCCAAAGCAATCACTGAGCTGCTGCTACGAAAGGTAGTGACTCTGGGAAATGTGCAGGTCATAGTGGATGGCTTTGCTGCAATGGGATTCCCTAACTGTGGTGGGGCGATAGATGGAACCCATATCCCTATCTTGGCACCGGAGCACCAGGGTACCCAGTACATAAACCGCAAGGGGTACTTTTCAATGGTGCTGCAAGCACTTGTGGATCACAAGGGACGTTTCACCAACATCAATGTGGGCTGGCCGAGAAGGGTTCATGACGCTCGCGTCTTCAGGAACACTACTCTGTTTAAATGGCTGCAGCAAGAGACTTACTTCCCGGACGAGAAAATAACCGTTGGGGATGTTGAAATGCCTATAGTTATCCTTGGGGACCCAGCCTACCCCTTAATGCCATGGCTTATGAAGCCATACACAGGCAGCCTGGACAGGAGTCAGGAGCTGTTCAACTACAGGCTGAGCAAGTGCAGAATGGTGGTAGAATGTGCATTTGGCCGTTTAAAAGGTCGCTGGTGCTCGTTACTGACTCGGTCAGACCTCAGCCAAACCAATATCCCCATTGTTATTGCTGCTTGCTGTGTGCTCCACAATCTCTGTGAAAGTAAGGGGGAGACCTTTATGGCGGGGTGGGAGGCTGAGGCAAATCGCCTGGCTGCTGATTATGCGCAGCCAGACACCAGGGCAATTAGAAGATTACACCAGGAAGCGCTGCGCATCAGAGAAACTTTGAAAAGCAGTTTCATGACTGGCCAGGCTACGGTGTGAACGTTCTGTTGGTTGAAAACCCGCCCCCTTGATTGACTCATTCCCTGTAAGCAAACCACCCTCCCCCCTTAAATCACAGCTTGCTTTTAAAGGAAATAAAGTCACTATCGTTTAAAAATCATGTATTCTTTATTAATTGATTATAAACATAGGGAGAGAACCGACAAGGTAACCTGGGTGAGGTTTGGGAGGAGGATAGGAGGGAAGTAAAAGGCCACTGAAAAAATTCAATATAATGACAGCCTTTTGGTTGGGCTGTCCACTGGGGTGGAGTGGGAGGGTGCTCGGCGCCTCCCCCCCACGTTCTTACACGTCTGGGTGAGGAGGCTATGGAACATGGTGAGGGGGGAGGGAGGTGCTGCAGCGGCACTCTGTTATCCTGACGTTCCTGACGCTCCACCAGACGCCGGAGCATGTCTGTTTGATCATGCAGCAGCCCCAGCGTTGCAGCCTGACACCTCTCATCTCTAGCGTCCCTCATGACCTCACGTTCACTGGCATCTTTCCTGTACTTAGATACCGTGTCCTTCCACTCATTCAAATGAGCTCTTTCATTGCGTGTGCATTCCATTATTTCCGAGAACATCTCGTCTCGCGTCCTCTTTCTCCGCCGCCTTATCTGAGATAGCCTTCGGGACGGAGGAGGGAGGCTTGAAAAATTTGCAGCTGCTGGAGGGATGAAAAAAAGGAGAGAAGTTTTTTAAATGATACATTTTACAGAACAATGCTTATACTCTTTCATGGTGAACAACACTATTCACATTACATAGCACATGTGATTTCAGTACAAGGTCGCATTTTCCATCTTAATATTGAGTGCCTGTGGCTTTGGTGTTAGAGATCACAGACGCAGGTCCAGGCAACAGAATTCGGCTTGCATGTGGCCATGGTAAGGCATTGTCCTTCGGCTTCTGCGCCCTCCTTTCCCACATAGCAAGCAAAGCCCGTTGACTGCTGCGGTTTTCCTGTTTACCTTCAGCAGCAGAAAACAAACTAACCCCCCCACACACACACCTGCCATGAATTATCTAGGATGATCGCTGTACCCCTCCCCCCACCGCATGGCTGGCATCAAGGAAGATCCCTCCTAGCCAAAGGCGAAAAGCTCAGCACCAATTCCCCTCTCCCCCCCCCTTTGCACTTGGCTAACTGCAGGGAAGGATTTCTTTTCAGCCACAGGCAAACAGCCCAGTAGGAACGGCCACCTCTGTCCTCTTAATTAAATTCCCGTATTTCAACCAGGTTACTATGAGCGATATCACTCTCCTGAGGATTACACAGCGAGATAAAGAACGGATGTTGCTTGAATGCCAGCAAACACCGGGACCATACGCTGCCAGGCTTTGTCATGCAATACCAGATTACTTGCTACTAGCATGGCGTGGTCAAGTGTCTTACCATGGAGGACGGAATAAGGCTGCACTGCCCAGAAACCTTCTGCAAAGGCTTTTGGAGTACCTCCAGGAGAGCTTCATGGAGATGTCCTTGGAGGATTTCCGCTCCATCCCCAGACACGTTAACAGACTTTTCCAGTAGCTGTACTGGCCGCGAATGCATCCCAAGTCCTCAGGGCAAATTAATCATTTAAAAACGCTTGCTTTTAAACCATGTTTTATATTTTAAAAGGTAAACTCACCTGAGGTCCCTTCCATGGGGTCATGGTCTTGGGTACTGGCTTGGGAGGGTACTTCAGTCAGGCTGAGAAAAAGATCCTGGCTGTTGGGGAGAACGGAGTGCTGTGTGCTCTCCGCAAGCTCGTCGTCCTCCTCTTTCCCGTCCGCAGAATCCTCAGGTGTGGCTGATGAGATTACCCCCGCCTCGGAATCCACAGTCAGAGGTGGGGTAGTGGTGGCGCCCTCCCCCCCCCCCCCTAGAATTGCATGCAGCTCAGCGTAGAAGCGGCATGTCTGCGGCTCTGACCCGGAGTGACCGTTTGCCTCCTTTGTTTTCTGATAGGCTTGTCTGAGCTCCTTGACTTTCACGTGGCACTGATCTGAGTCCCTATTGTGGCCTCTCTCCATCATGCCCTTGGAGATTTTTTCAAAAGTTTTGGCATTTTGTCTTTTCGAACAAAGTTCTGCTAGCACTGAATCCTCTCCCCATATAGCGATCAGATCCAGTACCTCCCGTACGGTCCATGCTGGTGCTCTTTTTCGATTATCGGCCTGCATGGTTATCTGTGCTGAGCTCTCTGTGGTCACCTATGCTCTCCTGTGCTGGGCAAACAGAAAATGAAATTCAAATGCTCGCGGGGCTTTTCCTGTCTACCTGGCCAGTGCATCTGAGTTCAGATTGCTGTCCAGAGCGGTCACAATGGTGCACTGTGGGATAGCTCCCGGAGGCCAATACCATCGAATTGCGGCCACACTAACCCTAATTTGAAATGACAATATCGATTTTGGCGCTACTCCGCTCGTCGGGGAGGAGTACAGAAATCGATTTTAAGAGCCCTTTATTTCAAAATAAATGGCTTCGTTGTGTGGACGGGTGCAGGGTTAATTCGATTTAACGCTGCTAAATTCGAATTAAACTCATAGTGTAGACCAGGCCTTAGTCCTCTTAAAGGTCTGTCACTGACTCTGGTGAGTGGTACAGGACCCACCCCCCTGCCTGCACCATCGTCATCCCACGTGCAGAGAGGTGCCACAGGACCAGGCTATGGCTCCGCGAGAGGGGAAGCCAACCGTTAAGACCCCTCCGGGGGCGCGGGAACACCGTAGATCACCGGACAAGCAATCCCTGTGGCAGGTCGCAGCCGTGCCGCCGATTGCCTAAACTCTCCCCCTGGACGTCGAGACATTATTTCCCAGTGCGGGGTCGGCACTCCCCATATTATGACAGACTCCGTTCGCCCCCTCACTGATCCGCGTCTAGACGTCTGTCTCGATCGCCAGCACCATGGGACCACTCCCCCTCGTGTTACCAGTCTCCCCGGCACCCATTTCCCCCCCAATGCAAATCTCCCCGGCACCAGGACCGTTCTCCCCGGAATAGCCACCGATCGCTTACACCTGGTCAGCGCTCACTGGTAGCCATGACCAGCAAGCAGGTGTCGTAGTCTCCTCCCTGGTCACCAGAGAGTGTTTCCTCTGGCGCGGAGGCCCGGCTCAGCCCATCGCCCCAGTCTCCGCTACGGGTTTGGACGCCCGAAACTGCTCTGCTGTCCACAGCACCGCAGTGGCAGCAAGGCCAGTGGCCAACAGAAGGCCATATTGAGGAGCATGGGGCGTTCCAGTGATGACGATGTCCCCTTCGCAGCACGTATCAGTGGCCGTGTCGGAGCAAAGATCGACGGCCCCACCGGCACCAGGCCCAGTACTGGAAGCTGGCTCCGAGGTCAGGGTGGAAGATCCGGTGCCCACCCCCAAACCTCCCTCTCCAGTGGCTGCTGAGCCCTCCGCACCTCCACCGGTGGCCATGGCCGTCACTTCTTCCCCGGACGAGGCGCTCACGGGACCTTCCAGGGCCAGCCCTCCAGATGACTTTAAAGAACACCAAGCCCTTCTCAGGCAGGTGGCCAAGAACTTGGGGCTGGAAGTGCAGGAGATGGTGGAGCAGGAGGACACCCTTTTCAATGTCCTCTCGGCTTCCACGCCCACCCTGATTGCCCTACCTGTACAGGATGGTGTCCTCTATGGAAGTCCCCATCCTCCATCCCACCCACCTTGAAATGGGCCAAGAAAAAGTACTTTGTGCCGGCAAAAGGTTTTGAGTACTTGTATACCCACCCTCCCACGGGCTCGCTGGTGGTGTCTGCAGCCAGCGAGAAGGACAAGCAGGTCCCCACCACCTCTACCCCCAAGAACAAAGAAGCCAAGAAACTTGATTTATTTGTTAGAAAAATTTATTCAACGGCCAGCTTACAATTCCGAGTGGCAAACCATCAGGCCCTGATAGGCCGATACAATTTTGACCTCTGGGACAGCCTCCAGAAGTTCCAGGACTCTCTCTTCCTCAGGGTCAGGGTCAGGAGTTTGGTATCCTGGTAGAGGAAGGGACTGCAGCAGCCAGATGCTCCCTGTAAATGGCATGGGACATGGCGGACTCAGCAGTGAGGGCGGTCACATCGGCGGTGGTTATGCAACGCAGCTTCTGGCTCCAAATGCAAACCTTTCCCAGGAGATGCTCAATTCAAGCCCTCCGAAGTTGGGCTCTTCTCTGATCAAACGGATGCCAGACTACACGGGTTGAAGGACATGAAGGCTACCCATCACTCGTTGGGCATGCATACCCCTCAGTCTGCCAGAAAGCCATTCCGGCCTCCACCACCATTGAGGCCTTGGCAAGCCTGGCAGGAATCTACAAAGAAAAGGGTTACAAGGTTTAGCCCTCGCCACCCTTCCTCCTCTCACTCGCCATCCTAGCCCAGCCCAGACCTACCAAGCACACGGGGGGGCAAAAGTGATTGTTTTGAGGGCGCGCTTGAGAGCGATGCTCCAGTCAGCCAGATCCTGCCCATCCTTTCCTCAACTGCCTTTCTCCCTACCACTTGGCCTGGTCGTGGGTTACCTTGGACTGCTTGGTCCTGGACATAGTAGCTTGGGGCTATACCCTGCAGTTTGTAGATACCCCTCCTTCCCGCCCCCCTGCTTCCTCATCTCTCTTCAGGGACTCCTCTCACGAGCAACTCCTGGTTCAGGAGGTGGACAAGCTCCTGCAGTTGGGGGCTGTGGAGGCGGTTCCACGGGACATGGAAGGAAGAGGATTCTACTCCCGATACTTCCTAATCCTGAAGGCCAAGGGAGGACCTCAGACCGATCCTGGAACTGCATGACCTCAACAAGTCTCTCAAGAAGTTGAAGTTCCGCATGGTCTTCCTGGCCTCCATTTTCCCCTCCCTGGATCCGGGGAACTGGTACGCCATTCTCAACTTAAAGGACGCTTACTTCCATGTCTCCATATTCCCATGACACAGACGGTTCCTGCATTTCATAGTGACTGGGCACCACTTCCAGTTCACGGCACTGCCCTTTGGCCTGTCCTCAGCCCCTAGGGTGTTCACAACATGCATTGCACCAGTAGCGGCTTACCTCAGATGTCGGGGACATCCAGATCTTTCTGTACCTTGATGACTGGCTCATCAAGAGCAGGTCTCTGGGTCATGTGCGGAGAAACTTCAATCTGGAACGCTCGACCTGCAATGACCTGGGCCTGTTTATAAACACAGAAAAGTCCACGTTAATGCCGGTCCAGCGCATAGAGTTTATAGGAGCAGTTCTCGATTCCACACGAGACAGGGCCTTCATTCCGAAAGCACGCTTTCAGGCCATGGTGGATCTCATTTTCTACATGAGGAGACATACGATCACCATGGCCCACACTTGCCTGCGGCTGATGGGGCCACATGGCAGCGTGCACGTACGTGGTCAGGCACACCCGGCTTCATCTGCGACCCCTGCAAACATGGCTAGCAACGGTCTACGTTCCCAGCAGGCACCCCCGGGACCAAGTGGTCATGGTGCCGGACCGCGTCTTCTCATCCTTGAACTATTGGCTAGACTCCAAGTCAGTGCTGCGGGGAGTTCACTTTGTGTCCCCATCACCGTCGCTCACCCTGGTCTCAGATGCATCAGACCTGGTCTGGGGAGCCCACCTGGGTGAGTGCAGCACTGGATGCAGCACAACTTAGCTCTTCATATCAATGTCAGGGCAGTGCGCCTGGCCTGTCAGGCGTTTTTGCCCCACCTAGAAGGCAGGGTGGTACAGGTCCTCACGGACAACATGGCCGTGATATATTACATCAACATTACATCAGGTCATTGGCCATGTGTCAAGAAGCGCTCAGCCTCTGGGATCTTTGCGTGCAGAATGCCATCCAGCTGATGGCCACTCATTACCTAGAACCAGGAACGTCCTGCCAGATCGCCTCAGCAAGGCCTTCTCCTCTCGCCACGAGTGGTCCCTCCATCCGGAGGTGGTCAACCTGATCTTCCAATGGTGGGGGACTCCCCAGGTGGACCTGTTTGCGTCCAGGCAGAACAGGAAGTGCCACGTATTTTGCTCTGGGATCAGGAAGGCATCTGACAGGGAGCCCTTGTTCCCACCAGGGGATAAGGGCTCCCTGTCAGATGCCTTCCTGATCCCAGAGTCGGGAGTGCTGATCTGCGCTTTTCTGCCAGTGCTGCTTATCCACAGAGTCCTGCTAAAGGTGAAGCAAGACAGAGCGTGAGTCATTCTCATTGCCCTGGCATGGCCTTGCCAGCACTGGTTTAGCATGCTGCTGAGTCTTTCAGTGGCCAACCCACTGCAGTTACCTCTCCGTCTGGATCTGCTATCCCAGAACCACGGCAATCTGCTGCAACCGAACCTGGCGTCGCTGCACCTGACGACGTGGCTGCTCCGTGGCTCCGTCAGGCCAGAGAATTTCGTCTTGGATCACGGCGTGCATCCGCCACTGCTACGGGCTGGGGAAAGTGCCCCTGTCAGTGACTGTGACGGCTCATTCCACTAGAGTGCAGGCATCTTCATCGGCCTTCCTGGCACAGGTGCTGATCCAAGAAATCTGTTGGGCCGCCACCTGGTTGTCCGTCCATACATTCACGTCGCACTATGCACTGACTCAGCAGGTGCGAGACAACACTGGCTTTGGCAGAGCTGTACTACACGCTGTACAAGGGTGAACTCCGAGCCCACCTCCATTGATACTGCTTGCTAGTCACCCAGAATGGAATGGACATGAGCAAGCCACTCAAAGAACTAAAAACTACCTTTCGTAACTGTTGTTCGAGATGTGTTGCTCATGTCCATTCCATTACCCTCCCTCCTGCCCCTCTTTTGGAGTTGTCGGAAAGAAGGAACTGAGAGGGCGTGGGCTGGCAGCGCCTGATATACCGCGGCATGAGCGCGGCACTCTAGAGGGCGCTACAGCCGGTACTATGGGTACTGCTAAAGCAAAAATCTCCAGCCACGCACGTGGGCGCATGCACACCTAGAATGGCATGGACATGAGCAACACATCTCAAAGAACAACAGTTACGAAAGGTAGGTAACCGTTTTTTCTAGACAAATTGGAGGATTGGACCAAAAGAAATCTGAGGTTCAACAAGGACAAGTGCAGAGTCCTGCACTTAGGATGGAAGAATCCAATGCACAGCTACAGGCTGGGGACCAACTGGCTAAGCGGCAGTTTTCCAGAAAAGGAACTGGGGATTACAGTGGATGAGAAGTTGGATATAAGTCAACAATGTGCCCTTGTTGCCAAGAAGGCTAATGGCATATTGGGCTGCATTAGTAGGAGTATTGCCAGCAAATTGAGGGAAGTGATTATTCCCCTCTATTTGGCACCGGTGAAGCCACATCTGAAGTACTGGGTCCAGTGTTGGACCCCCCCCACTACAGAAAGTATGTGGACAAATTGGAGAGAGTCCAGTGGAGGGCAACGAAAATTATCAGGGGGCTGGGGCACATGACTTATGAGGAGAGGCTGAGGGAACTGGGATTGTTTAGTCTGCAGAAGAGAAGAGTGAGGGGATTTGATAGCAGCCTTCAACTACCTGAAGAGGGGTTCCAAAGAGGATGAAGCTAGGCTGTTCTCAGTGGTGGCAGATGACAGAACAAGGACCAATGGTCTCAAGTTGCCATGGGGAGGTCTAGGTTGGATATTAGGAAAACCTATTTCACCAGGAGGATGGTGAAGCACTGGAATGGGTTACCTGGCGGGGGGCGCGGGTTTGGAATCTCCATCATTAGAGGATTTTAAAGCCCAGCTTGACAAAGCCCTGGCTGGGATGATTTAGTTGGGGTTGGTCCTGCTTTGAGACGGGAGTTAGACTAGATGACCTCCTGAGGTCTTTTCCAACCCTAATCTTCTATGATTCTATGATCTTAAAGAACAACAGTTACAAAAGGTAGGTAACCGTTTTTTCCTACTCCAAAGAGTCTGCAATCTAAGTAGTAACTTACTAATTCTTCCAATAGTGTCCCTTTTGGTGCTCCACTTCAGGCGCACATGAAGATTGGATGATTTCTAGCTAGCAGTGTCCATTCAGCCCACACATGCACCCTATGCCTCCTTGTGGCAGACACCGAGGCTATCTAGGGGTACGTGGGCAAACTGCCTGCAGTTCCTTCTCTACCACCTCGGCCTGAGACAGAACTCTAGTGTGTCAGCCTAGAGCATACTTGGACTTTTCTCTTTTTCTCAGTTAATTTATAGTTGTAGGTCAGTATTTAGTATAGTTAGTTTTAGATGAGAGTATCATTTTTTCTTCCTTCTGGGATACCGGTCTTCTCCTGTAGGGGTATGCTTTGTTCTCCAGGCTTCAAATCCCCCAATGGCCCTTTTGTAACTGTTGTTCTCCTGTCTTGCCAGGAGGCTATGCCAATAAGTGACCGGCACTCCATTTGTGTCTGTTGCCGGGGGAGTCACATCTCCCAGAAGCATTCCTTCTGTTTGGCCCTTTAAGACCAGGGCTAGAAAAAACAGCGAATTAAAGGTCAGACTGTTGGCAAGAGAATGCTCCCTGCAACCACCCTCTGATCCAGATGAGGAGATTACCCTCCCCTCCCTGGTTCATCTGTCCGCGGACAGATCCTGCACCCCATCAACCTTGAGGCATGCTTCCCCTAAGAAAGGGAAGTCTTTGGAGCCCGCTTGGAAGACTCCCAGAAAGAGGAGCACGGACTCTCACTCTGAGTCAGCTTCAAAAAAGACCAGGTCCCCGTTAAGATCCTTGTACTTCAAGAGTACTGTTGAGATCAAGGACTCTTTCTCCAGTACAGTAGGCCTGCAAAGCCCAGGAGCTCCAAGGACTGAAAGCACAGTTCCGATAGGGCAACTAAATCCTTCACCAGTAAGGAGGGTAAGCACAGGGTACTATCTATTTTGGCCCTTCCATCAGCACCAAAGCATCCTGTTCAGCCATTGATGCTGTCACGTGTCTTAACCAGCCATTGGTACTGATATAAGCAGCTCAGGCAGGGGTACCTGTGCAAGCAGTACCCTTGATACTGAGCAAACATTGGGACTTGACATCTACAATGCCTGCAGTACTCCTATCATCCTGGGGACTGTCAGCCACAGCAACCTCTGCTACGGCGTCAGTACTGGGGTCCTTTCTGGTACCGCAGGAGTTCCGATACTCAAGGGACCTCTCGGTGTCAGACAAACCAGAGTGTCCATTGTTGTTGGGTACCGAGCATCTCTCAGTACTGAGACCTCGGTCTGAGTGGCCCCTTCATGGCACAGGACTGTGTTCTGTCCTCAATTCCTGTCCCACCATGGGAGGATGTGGAGAAGGAGACCAATTGGGAGTCCTCTTTGATTTCAGTGAAGGGTTCTCCTGCATACCCCTTCAGGAAACCACTTTTGCGCAGGGAGGACCTTGCTGGTCAGCAAGAAAGGTGGAACGAACTTTGTATGCCACCCGTACTTCCTTATAGACATCCCCCAATGGCCATATTGGGGCCTATGGGCTGCCAATTGACAGCAATTTAACAGCCACTGGTACTGTCCCTCCAGAAGACAAGGTTTCACATCCTCCCTCTACCCATCCATGACAAGAGGAGACATTTGAAGAGCAGAAGGCTAGGGTAGATGAAGAGGTCACCCCTGACTTTCCCAGTTCATCGTTGTTGCTGGATGAGGCAATTATAGCTTCACCACCTTCCACAGTTGACAACTTCAGGCAGTTTCAGGACCTCATTAGAAGGGTAGCAGACACCCTGCAGATCCCTCTGGTGGAGGTCGAAGATCCGCAACGCAAGCTGCTAGATATTTTGCAGTTGGCAACACCCTCCAGCGAGGCATTACCTATTAATGAGGCTCTCCTGTATCTGGCTAAGACAGTGAGGCAAACACTTGCCACTGTTGCACCAATGGATTCCAATTTTCTATTTTCCTATCCCCCACCTTACTCCGTTGGTGGATGCAGTGAATGAACAGGTTAGGCAGCAATTTTTTGACATCTGCCCCCTATGACAAGGACCAGAAGTAAGTGGATATTTTGGTCAAAAATCTTACTTGTCTGCAACGGTGTTGTTCCAGATCACAAACTATCAGGTGGTCATGACCAAATACAATTTTACTAATTGCAACAAGCTTCATGGGCTTTATTGAGCAGCTGCCACATGACTGCAGGGAATAATTCCAATTCATAGTTGCAGAGAGTCACCTGCTGGCCAGAACAGCTTTCCAGGCATCCCTAGATGCTGCTCATTACTGCCAGCTCCATGGCAATAGTTATGCGCAGGGTGTCATGGCTCCAACTTTTTCAGGGTTTCAAGGAAAGTTTCAGAACACAGCAGGGGACCTCCCTACTGGTCATAGGCTTTTCTCCGAGACCACGAATGACTCCCTGCACATTTTGAAGGACTCCATGGCTACCCTATCTTTCTTAGGCATTTACACACCAACGAGCAAGAAGCTTTTTAGTAGGTCAGACTGTCCAGAGGTCATGCCCTGCTCAGTGCTTAGGATACCCTAGACCCGTGGAACTCCCCAGAAAGAGAGAGAGGTTGCAGGGCAAGAGGGCTATTCAACAGCCCTCCACAACCACCCAGGTGTCAGTTTTGATGGACTGGTCAAGAAATGAAATTCTTCTCCCCCCCCCCCCGGATTTACAATTGCACCCTTTAGCCCACCTCCCTCCCTTTGGGGACCACGTTGTCCATTTTCACCCAGCTTGGGAGCAGATCACCATGGATCAGTGGGTCTTGGAGGTCATAACATCAGGCTATTCCATCCAGTTTGTGTCTCTCTCTCTTCCACCCTCATTCTCCTTTCCTCTTCAGGGACCCCTCTCATGAGCTTCTTCTAAGGCAAGAGGTGGACACTCTCCTCCAACTAGGAGCAATAGAACCAATCCCTTCCCTTTACAGGGTCAGGGAGTTCTACTCAAAATACTTTCTAGTGCCACTGGAGAATATAGGTTGGAGGCCAATCTTAGATCTAAGACAGTTAGAACAGTTGAACAAATTTGTGAAGACTCAAAACTTGAGGATGGTGACTCTAGCAACTGTAATTGCCCACCTAAACACCCTCTCAGTTCAGGGCAGATGGACAGCCCATGAAATCAGTTTTGATATCAACCTGTTGAAGCTCAGGGCAGTCAGGAATTCTTGTCTCCATTTCCTGCCCCTCATCAGGGGCAGAGCGATCAGGGTCATGATGGACAATATGTCCTTCATGTTTTACATCAACAAGCAGGAAGGAACAAGATCCTCCTTGTGCACTGAAGCTGTAAAGCTCTGGAACTGGTGCATAGCCCACCACATCCATATTTCAGTGGTCCACCTCACAGGCATCCAGAACACCACAGCCAATGCTCTCAGCAGATACTTCTCCCACAACTATGAGTCGTAGCTGGACACTCAGGTTCTCCATGGCTTATTCTAGAGATGAGACTGCCAGAGATCAATCTTTTCACCACCTTCAAGAACAGGAAGTGTCCTCTTTTCTGTTCAAGGCAGGTCTGGGTCACCACTCCCTGGAGGATGCCTTCCTTCTCCTGTGGAGGAAGAGCCTGTTCTGTGCCTTTCCCCCACCACCCATAATTCTAAGGGTATTGAACAAGATCAGGCAGGACAAGGCCATAGTTATCCTCCATAGTACCTACCTGGCTGAGACAAGCTTAGTACCCTTAACTGCTTGTGTCCAACCATCAATCGAGCTCCCAAACATTCCACATCTCCTGTCTCAGGATGCTGGTCACATGCTTAACCCCAATCTAGTAGTTCCAGGGCATGGTTCCTGGATGGTTCTCACGAATACAGGTTTCCCCGCTCTATGGAGGTACAGCAGGTGCTGTTAAACAGTAGAAAAACAGCATTCCGCACTACTTACCTGCAAATATGGAAGCGATTCGTCGGTTGGGACAGTTGTTGATACCTCTGGCTGGAATCCATTTGTGTTTCCCTCATCCTAGATTACCTGCTGGATCTGAAGACACCCAGCTTATCCATCATTTTGGTCAAGGTACACCTGCCCGCCATATCAGCCTTTCATCTTCCTGTCCAGGGACTTTCCATTTTTGCTTCCTGGATATCATCCAGATTTATTAAGGTCTGAGTAATTTCTTCCCCCACATTAGACACCCCACCCCATCTTGAGATCTCAACCAGTTTCTCAACCATCTCACATGACATCCATTTGTACCAATGGCAACCTGTTCCCTACTTCATTTATCTGTGAAGATGGCCGCCTTAGTTGCCATCATGTCGGCCCGTAAGGTCAGGGAAATTGGAGCCTTGATGGCAGATTACCTTTTTTCTTTTTTAATAAAGTCTCTTTACATCTGCATCCTAAGTTCCTACCAAAGGTTTCAATCGGATTTTCATCTTAACTAATCTATCCATCTACCAGTATATTTTATGAAACCTCATAGTTCTCAGCAAGAATCCTGTTTTCATATTTTGGACGTTAGAAAAGCCTTAACCTTCTACCTGGATAGGACTGAGCAGTTTAGGAGAGTGCCTAGACTCTCTGTATCCTTCGCAGATAGATCTGAGGGGGCTCCTATTTCTGCTCAGACTTTTGAAATGGCTGTCAGGCTGTATCTCTGCCTGTTGTGAGTCTGCAGGTGCTCAGCCCCCTCAGGGGTTAGAACACATTCAACCAGATTGCGGGCAACATTTGCTAAATTTTTGAAGAATGTTCCATTATATGAGACACACAGAGCCACTACTTGGATTTCAGACCATATGTTTTTAAAGTTTTAGACTCTGCTTCATGCCGTCAGATCTGATGCTACACTTAGTTCCGCAGCATAGTCTTCAGTTCTGGATCCTGTTCTGAAACGCTTTCCTCCTTCTAGAAATAGTGCTCAGAAGTCACCTGAAGTGAAGCACCCACAGGCACACTACTCAGAGGAGGAGGAAATGTCTGTCCCTATGGGTGCTTCACTATCCACTCTCCTTCCCCTCTGCTTCAGTTGTTCCCTAGGGGATGACTGAATAGAGAAGGACCTGAGGGCAATTTGTCCATACACCTTTATATAGCCTCAGTGTCTGCCACAAGGAGACAGGGCGCATGTGAGAGTTGAATGGGCACTGCTAGCTAGAAATCTCCTATTGAAGGCTTGAGAGGTGCATGTGCACCTGAAATGCAGCACACATAGGGGGACACATCTCGAAGAACTACAGTTAGTGCATAGGGTGAGTAACACTTCCTTTTTATATAACATTTTGTTCTTTTTAATTTTTTTATTTTTAAAACTAAAATTAATTTGAGAAATTTGGGCACAGTGGAAACAGAAGTCCATTATCCATAGAACATGACAGCATAAATAGTGTTAATAACATGGGTCAATTTGTCTCCCCTATTATCTTTAAAGCAATTCTTAATAGACGCAAGTAATTAAAAAATCCTATATAAAACTCACCTTGACTGTACTTAGGTGAATAACCTACACAAATAAGTATATCCAATACACTATAAATATTTCTTAAATCTAATTGTTCTTGCCACCTGAAGTGTCTGTTACCATTCGTGATCTGTGAAACAGTAAAGAGAGACCATTTACTTGCTCCCTCCTCTTATATACGTCCTGTCAGTTCTACTGCCACCTGCTAAATACTCCACCAAACAGCTGTTATGTACTAATACATTTAACCTGTTTCTCTTAGTCTCAGAGTGAAAAGGTCAGATCACATTGGCCAACATCATTACCCTCTGGTGATGGATACTCTGCTGTGGGGACTCACAGATTCGTCCAAAAGGTGAGATGTTTCCCAGGCTCTTTTCAGAGTACTTAATGTAAATAAAATCACTATTTCTGTTCTAACTGATACATTAGTCATATGGATTGGTGAGATCTAATGTGTAGATGTTTCTAGTAACTTTGAACACATCACTCATTAGAATTGACATATCCAGGATTGGAGAGGACTTTTTCCTTGAAAAAAATCTTCTATTTTTAGTGTCTATTTTAGAATATTCTGGATATGTAGCAAACTTGTCATATTTTATGAGATTAAGAAAAAATCATGCCAGAAACGTAATATTCTTTAAAGATGCTTTTTCTTAAATATAAAATCATTAAACTAATTAAAAGAAAAAAAAGCTAGTTTTTTGTTTTGTTTTTTTAATTGTGGTTGATTTTGACCTTTTTCAATGTTACTGGAAACACTACTTTTTTTTTTTTTCCCAGGACCATGTTGGGAGTATAATATATAATAGTTGCATGAAATTAGCTTTTGCTGCTGTGCTTGCTGCTTATGGTGCTTTTGTTTTCCTTTTCTTCATTATCTTGTGCTTGGAAGTTGGTACTGAAAGCTCTGTTGTGCCTTTGTTCTGATTACTTGATTTTTTCTTTGTCTGTCTCTGGTAGCCCTATAGTCGCTCTTCCTCCATGTCTTCCATTGATCTAGTCAGTGCCTCTGATGATGTTCACAGATTCAGCACCCAGGTATTGTAAGAATATATAGAGTGGCTTTGTATATCTTTTTGCTGTATTTCATCTTCTCTCTACCTGGGTTCCCTTTGTTCCATAAATCACTTGTGCTTGTTTTAGATGAGTACAGATAGACACATACCAAGGAATTCTCTATTCCTGTTACTGAAAGATTGTCTTTTTACATTCTGCTTGTATCCATATCATACTTGCAAGGGTCTGAATCTGGGAAATAAGGAGGATTAATGTCTGCAGAAAAAATAAAAATGTGTGTAACTTCAAGATCCCACATTACTGATGTAATAACTTAAAATAATAAAAGTGAAATAACACCTGGTCTGTGTGGGATGGAAATAAATTTGACTTTAAAATGAAGGATCGTTGTTATGCTTGCGTGTAAATCATTTATTCTAAACAGTGTTTAATTTCCCAGTCTTTTTCACATATTTAGTTCATATATCTGTTACAATTACCATTAAGAAACTAAATCTTTCTACATTCCAACAGCACTGTTTGCACCTCTGAGACTTTGTTTCTAATTCAGCACTAAAAGCTTATTCTAGATTTTATTGGGCGTGCACAGTTTGAGTTTGGAAACTTTTTTTAAAAAAATATAGTTTGTTATACCTATTTGTGGCAGATTCACCAAGGCACACAATACCAAAGCAAAATATACTTGTAGATCTGCATAAGCAAGCCAAACATTTTAATGGCCTCCTGGAAGTGTTCAACGGACAAGCTATTCAAAGAAGCAATGGAAAAAGCAGTCCTAAGATGATGATAACATACCCTTCTGACAATTAAGCAACAGAAGGGGGACTGTAGGACTTCATCAAAAAGGTGACAAATTGCTCTGTCATATAGGCTGGTCTACAGCTTTTAACCATGGCCACTGTACAATTGCTCAATACACCTGTTTTAATAAGCCCTACCAAGAGCCTCCAGGCCAAATTTGTAACAGTATTTAGGCATTGCTGTGCTCAGCATTGCAAAGCCTAATTGATTTAGGAGCCCAAGTTTCATTTCCAAAAGGGGTTTAGGCACTTAGGAACCAAAATCCCTTTAACGGTCAATGCCTAAATACCTTAACAATATAAGGGCTAAGGCCCAGATTTTTTTAAACTTCAAAGATTGAAGGATCAGCTGTGGACCCATTTTGATGATAACTTGTTAGTGTCTAAAGGAATAGGAGGCTGTAAATTTTGGAAGAAAATTACTAGTGTCCGTAAGCTTAAGAATTTTGAAAGATACAATAGTGAAGAACTTACTGAATTCCCAAACTTGCCATTCCTACAACTGGGTTTTCCCTCTGCTCTCCATTACTAGAGGCAGAACCAAACCTGTTGGTCATCAGGAAGACAACTTGGCTCTTCTTCAGAATGTGCAAGCCAGTGAAAATACTTCCAAAACTGAAAAACAGCATAATATTATATGTGTGTATGTAATAAACTTTCCTTGAATAAAAGTGTCTCCAGCGCATTGTAATAGTTTTCATTAAACCTAAACTTGTTCATCCAATTAATGGACAGATTGGAATGACCAATCTGGATATTCAGTGAAGAGAAATCATCATCAGGCATCAAATTTTCTCACTCATTTCCAGGCTCCCTATTCCTACTTCTTCAGGCATGGCTGGCGACACCACTTGGGCATGTTATCACACTTCCCCCATCTGTGATCACTTCCCTTCTTTGGTGGTTGGACCCGCTGACAGTATGTGCAGGAGTCCCATTCTCAAGACCCCCACCATCAATGTCTCTCATCACAGATGCTTCAGCGATAGACTGAGGAACTCATTTCGGGTCTCTCAGAACTCAGCCTCTGGTCTCCAGAAGAGTTCTTGCTACACATCAATATCAGGGAGTTCAGGGTGGTTTGCCTAGTCTGTAATGCATTCCAACCCCCCATGGAAGGCAAGTGCGTGTCAGTTCTTACAGACAACACGAGAGCGATGTTTTATATAAACAGGCAAGGTGGAGCAGCATGTTCCTCTCACCTGTGCCAGGAAGCTCTTCACTTGTGGGAATTCTGCATAGCCCACTCAATCCACCTCAATGCCTCCTATCTCTAGCAGTCACAGTACGAGCTAGCAGATCGCCTCAGCAGATCCTTCTCCAACCACCATGAGTGGTCCATCCATCCAGATGTCGTGAAAGGCGTGTTCCAGAAGTGGGGGACTCCCCAGATAGATCTATTGGCAGTGAAGGACAACAGGAAGTGTCTTAAGTTTTGCTCCTTCCTGGGTTACAGCCTGGGGTCGCTCTGACACCTTTCTCCTCCCTTGAATGGATCATCTCTTCTATGCGTTCCCTCCCATCTCTCTCATACACAAGGTCTTCCTAAGGGTTAGAAGGGACAAGGTCTCATCCTGATAGCCTCAGCCTGGCCATATAAGCACTGGTTCATCACCCTTCGAGGCCTCTCGGTGGAAATGCCAATCTGCCTGTCTCCGTTTCCAGACCTGATCTCCCAAGACCACGGTTGTCTACATCATCCGAACCTCGAGTCTCTTCATCTCACGGCCTGGAAGCTCCATGGCTGAACCCTGCAGAGGTAGCATGCTCTGTGACTGGTCACAAGGTGCTTTTACGGAACAGAAAACTGCCTGCTAGAGCCACTTACCTGGCAAAGTGGAAAAGATTCTCGATCTGCCCATCACCTACACAGTCAACATTTCCATTCATTTTAGATTACTTATACCACTTGAAACAACAAGGCCTAACCATGTCATCTATTAGGATCCATCTAGCTGCCATCTCAGCCTTTCACCCATGGGTGGACGGCCATTCTGTTTTCTCAAACTTCATCTGTAGTCTGTTTCTTAAGGGCCTGGAGAGATTGTACCCAAAGGTACAGCAGCCACTCCCTCCCTGGGACCTCAACTTGGTGTTGGCAAGACTAACAAGGCCTCCATTTGAACTGCTGGCAACGCACTCTGCTCTACTTGTCCTGGACGGTGGCCTTCCTGGAGGCCATTACTTCTGCCAGAATCATAAAATCATAGAATATCAGGGTTGGAAGGGACCTCAGGAGGTCATCTAGTCGAACCCCCTGCTCAAAGCAGGACCAATTCCCAACTAAATCATCCCAGCCAGGGCTTTGTCAAGCCTGACCTTAAAAACCTCTAAGGAAGGAGATTCCACCACCTCCCTAGGTAACCCATTCCAGTGCTTCACCACCCTCCTAGTGAAAAAGATTTTCCTAATATCCAACCTAAACCTCTCCAACTGCAACTTGAGACCATTATTCCTTGTTCGGTCATCAGGTACCACTGAGAACAGTCTAGATCCATCCTCTTTGGGAACCCCCTTTCAGGTAGTTGAAAGCAGCTATCAAATCCCCCCTCATTCTTCTCTTCTGCAGACTAAACAATCCCAGTTCCCTCAGCCTCTCCTCCTAAGTCATGCGCTCCAGACCCCTAATCATTTTTGTTGCCCTCCGCTGGACTCTTTCCAATTTTTCCACATCCTCCTTGTAGTATGGGGCCCAAAACTGGACACAGTACTCCAGATGAGGCCTCACCAATGTCGAATAGAGGGGAATGATCACGTCCCTCGATCTGCTGGCAATGCCCCTACTTATACAGCCCAAAATGCCATTAGCCTTCTTGGCAACAAGGGCACACTGTTGACTCCAGCTTCTCATCCACTGTAACCCCTAGGTCCTTTTGTGCAGAACTGCTTCCTAGCCATTTGGTCCCTAGTCTGTAACAGTGCATGGGATTCTTCCATCCTAAGTGCAGGACTCTGCACTTGTCCTTGTTGAACCTCATCAGGTTTCTTTTGGCCCAATCCTCTAATTTGTCTAGGTCCCTCTGTATCCTGTCTCTACCCTCCAGCGTTGCAGGAAAAAACCATCCCAATGTGTAGAAAGAACAGTAAATATGGCAGGCGACCAGCTTGGCTTAACAGTGAAATCCTTGCTGACCTTAAACGCAAAAAAGAAGCTTACAAGAAGTGGAAGATTGGACAAATGACCAGGGAGGAGTATAAAAATATTGCTCAGGCATGCAGGAGTGAAATCAGGAAGGCCAAATCACAACTGGAGCTGCAGCTAGCAAGGGCTGTTAAGAGTAACAAGAAGGGTTTCTTCAGGTATGTTAGCAACAAGAAGAAAGTCAAGGAAAGTGTGGTCCCCTTACTGAATGAGGGAGGCAACCTAGTAACAGAGGATGTGGAAAAAGCTAAAGTACTCAATGGTTTTTTTGGCTCTGTCTTCACGAACAAGGTCAGCTCCCAGACTGCTGCACTGGGCAGCACAGTATGGGGAGAAGGTGACCAGCCCTCTGTGGAGAAAGAAGTGGTTCGGGACTATTTAGAAAAACTGGACGAGCACAAGTCCATGGGGCCGGATGCGCTGCATCCGAGGGTGCTAAAGGAGTTGGCAGATGTGATTGCAGAGCCATTGGCCATTATCTTTGAAAACTCATGGTGATCGGGGGAGGTCCCGGATGACTGGAAAAAGGCTAATGTAGTGCCCATCTTTAAAAAAGGGAAGGAGGAGGATCCGGGGAACTACAGGCCAGTCAGCCTAACCTCAGTCCCTGGAAAAATCATGGAGCAGGTCCTCAAGGAATCAATTCTGAAGCACTTAGAGGAGAGGAAAGTGATCAGGAACAGTCAGCATGGATTCACCAAGGGCAAGTCATGCCTGACTAACCTAATTGCCTTCTATGAGGAGATAACTGACTCTGTGGATGAGGGGAAAGCAGTGGATGTGTTATTCCTTGACTTTAGCAAAGCTTTTGATAGTCTCCCACAGTATTCTTGCCAGCAAGTTAAAGTAGTATGGGCTGGATGAATGGACTATAAGGTGGATAGGAAGCTGTCTAGATCGTTGGGCTCAATGGGTAGTGATCAATGGCTCCATGTCTAGTTGGCAGCCGCTTTCAAGTGGAGTGCCCCAGGGGTCGGTCCTGGGGCCGGTTTTGTTCAATATCTTCATTAATGATCTGGAGGATGACGTGGACTACACTCTCAGCAAGTTTGCAGATGACACTAAACTGGGACGAGTGGTAGATACGCTGGAGGGTAGAGACAGGATACAGAGGGACCTAGACAAATTAGAGGATTGGGCCAAAAGAAACCTGATGAGGTTCAACAAGGACAAGTGCAGAGTCCTGCACTTAGGATGGAAGAATCCCATGCACTGCACTCCACTTGCTGGATGTGACGCATGCACTAGCCTTCTGCATAGAAAGGACTAGATCATTTAAAAAATATACTCAGCTTTTTGTAGCCATTGCAGACAATGAAAAGCCTTCTAGTCTCGGCCCAGAGAATTTCATCGTGGATCACGTCATGTAGCCACACATGCTATGCAGAAGTCCCCTCTCCTGCCCTGATGGTGCACTTTGGCAGCATTTGTAGCTCAAGTTCCTATCCAGGACATCTGTATAGTGGGAATGTAGTCGTCAGTTCACACTTTCGCGTCTCGCTACACCATCACCCAGCAGCCTAGAGATGATGTGGGTTTCAGCCAAGTGGTATTAGTCAGCATGCCAAAGAACTCCAAACCATCCACCTGCACAACTGCTTGGGAGTCAGCTACTTTGGAATGGACGTGAGCAAGCACTCGAAGAAAAAATGATTACTAACCTTTCGTAACTGTTCTTCAAGATATGTTGCTCATGTCCATTCCAAACCATTACCACCCCCTTGCCTGTCCCTCTGTCGGAGATAGCCAGCAAGAAGGAACTGAGGGGTCAGCGGGGCGGCAGGACCCTTTATACTGGCACTATGAGCGTGTGATACCAGGGGTCATTGGAGCTGACCCAACAGATACCACTGAGGGGAAAACTTTCTGGCAGTGGTGCTTGGGGCGAGCACACACCTACTTTGGAATGGACATGAGCAACACATCTCGAAGAACAGTTACAAAAGATTAGTAATTTGCTTAAGCCAGGGTGATCTGTTTCCATACTTCTTATCTTTCCTATGCACTGGAATAGTTTGCTCTTGTGCCCTTAATAATGTCTCTCTAAAAAAATGCCAACTCTCCTGAATTTTTTTCTTTAAACTTTTTTCCCCATACGATCTTACTTATCAATTCTGAGTTTGCTGAAGTCCATTTTCTTCATTCTGCTGTTCTCCCTCCTACCATTCCTTAGAATCATGAACTGTATCTTTTCATGATTACTTTCTCTCAAACTGCCTTCCACCTTCAAATTTGCAAGCATTTCTTTCCTATTTGTCAGAATCAAATCTAGAACAGCCTCTCCTTTAGTTGCTTTCTCCACTTGCTATAATAAAAAGTTGCCTCCAAAAACTTGTTGGATAACACTGCTCTACAGCCAAAATGCTTCTGAAATAAATGTAGTCAAACTTTACTAATTCTGGGTCACTGAGAACGAAAATGATGCTTAAAATTGTTGATTGGCTCTAGTTTTCAAGATATGCTATTGGGTCAGTATATACGACCCTTGACTTGGGAATGGCGGAGGATAAGTGAGTTATAAAGGGAAGGGATCTCAATTTAAACCAGAAATGACTAAAATACATCTTTGACTGGATCTATGAATAAATCTATGATTGGGTTTGGACAGTACTTGCTTTTTAGGCAAAACAATGAATGATGCAATCTGAAGCTGGTATTGTGTCATACATGATATGAATTGCATCATGTTATTCCTAGAAGTCATGGATGATGCAATCATAACGAAGCTTACATCACTCTGCTGAACAAATTGCCCTATATCCGCTCTAGAAATCATACAGTGTCGTGCTCTCTTATTTGTCAGTGTTTGATTTTGCAAAGGGACACATTTCTGTTTAGCCAAAGTGATCAGAGATGCCTCGTACTTGTGTGAACAGTGCAGATAACTTCTGCTATGTTTGTGGTGAAGTGACTTTTTTGCATCACAAAAGTGCAATATAACCACTATGGTTAAGAAAGCCTATCACCTTTATTTTGGCTGCAAAATTGGAGATCAGGACAAGAGGTGGGCCCCACACATATGCTGCAACACTTGTGCAACAAATCTTCGCCAGTGGTTGAACAGGAAAAGGAAATCTATGCCTTTTGCAGTGCCAATGCTTTGGAGAGAGCCAACAGATCATACCAGCAATTGTTACTTCTGCATGGTGCCTCCAGTTGGGAAAGGTGTGTCAAAGAAGAAAAAGTGGACTGTGCATTATCCAAACATTCCATCAGCTATACGCCCAGTACCCCACGGAGAAGGACTGCCGGTTCCTGATGCACCACAATCATTCTCACTTGAGTCAGACGAGGAAGAGGATGAAACTTCTGGTCCTGAACCATCAATGTCACAGGACCCACATTTTCTCCCATCCTCCTCCTCTGAACCACACCTCATAACACAAGGTGAACTGAATCACCTTGTCAGGGATTTGGAACTACCCAAGAGTAAGGCAGAGCTGTTGGGCTCCAGACTACAGCAGTGGAATCTCCTGGCAGGTGATGTTAGGGTTTCCATGTTCCGTGACCATCAAAAGGATCTTGTCCCATTCTTCTTCATGGAAGGTGATCTTGTAGCCTGCAACATCATCGATGGTGCGATGGTAGCCCTCAACATCGTTCACGATCCAGATGAGTGGAGACTGTTCATTGATTCATCGAAGACGAGTCTTAAAGCTGTTTTACTGCATAATGGCAATGTTTTGCCATCAATTCCAGTTGGTCATGCAGTCCATATGAAGGAAACCTAGGACAACATGAAACAACTTTTGAGGTGCATAAACTATGACCAACATCAGTGGCAGCTTTGTGGCGATTTGAAGGTTGTTGCTTTCTTGCTTGGTCTGCAGACTGGATACACAAAGTACTGCTGTTTTCTCTGCGAATGGGATAGTCGTGCAAGAGATTCCCACTACATCAAGAAAGATTGGCCACTCCGACAGTCATTGGAGCCTGGGAGGAAAAGTGTTCAGCATCCACCACTTGTTGAATCAAGGAAGATTTTATCACCCTTACACATCAAGCTGGGTCTGATGAAGAACTTTGTCAAGGCCATTGACAAAACACAAGCAGCTTTCAAGTACCTCCGTGGAAAATTTCCAAGGTTAAGTGAAGCTAAGATAAAGGAAGGTGTCTTTGTTGGTCCTCAGATTTGTGAACTTCTTCGAGATGATGCATTTGACCATGCACTGGGTGGCAAGGAAAAGACGGCATGGAAAGCCTTCCAGTTAGTGGCAATAAATTTTCTCGGAAACAACAAGGCAGACAACTACAGGTTGTTGGTGGAAAACCTCCTCAAGGCATACAAAAGCCTTGGTTGCAACATGTCACTAAAGATACATTGTTTGCACTCTCATCTAGATTTTTTTCCACCGAACTGCGGAGCAGTGAGCGACGAGCATGGCGAGCGATTTCACCAGGACATTGCAACAATGGAGAAACGCTATCAGGGCAAATGGAGCCCATCAATGCTTGCAGACTATTGCTGGACAGTGACAAGAGATGCTCCATTTAATGAATACAAGAGACAAGCCAAGAAGCGCCGAGTAGACACTGAATAGGACTAAACTGTGTACATAAGTTTTTTTATATTTTATATAAATTTTATTTATATAACCCTTTTGCTGATTTTTAAAGTGTTACATAAACAGGACAGGTGAAATATTATCATGTAAAGCAACCATAAAGACATGAAAAGACCTAGGTTTACAATTTATGATTAAAACTCTACTATCTACACAATATACATAGACATAAAATGTAAAAACTTAAATATCTTAGAAACAGTAGCCAGCCAATCAGTTGTTTTAATTGTCATATTTGAATTCAGCACATCAAAATACATAATAAATAGCACATTTTATCTCTGAAGCAGACGACTTCTCAAAAATTGTAGACCAGTGTAATCTATCTTGTGTTATAAGCATTTCCCAATGGATGTCTGGGTAGTTGAAGTCCCCCATCACCACCAAGTCCTGTACTTTGGATGATTTTGTTAGTTATTTAATAAAAGCTTCATCCACCTCTTCTTCCTGGTTAGGTGGTCTATAATAGACCCCTACAGTGACATCATCCTTGTTTTTTACCCCTTTTAGCCTTACCTGGAGATTTTCAATAGGTCTGCCTCCCACTTCTATCTCTACCTCAGTGCAAGTGTTGATATACAAGGCAACACTTCCTCCCTTTCCCCCCCTTCCTGTCCTTCCTGAACAAGCTGTACCCTTCTGTAGCAATATTCCAGTCACATGAATCATCCCACCAAGTCTCTGTGATGCCAGTTATGTTGTAATTGTGATTATTTACTGTTACTTCTAGTTCTTTCCAAACTATTCTTTGTCCTCCCTGCATTAGTATGCAGAAATCTAAGATATTCATTAGATTTCCCATCTGTATTCCCTCTTCTCTCCTTTGCCCCTGCTTTAACTGCCAATTTCCCCTGCAGATTCCAACCCTTCACCCAAGTCTCCATGTTCTGGACTTACCTGTGGACTTTTGTCTCCTGCCCCCATCGAACTTAGTTTAAAGCCCACCTCACTTAGCCAATCTGTTACATTGTTCCTTAAATATTATCTGTACAAAAATCTCAATGATTATGAATCTTGATAAGTTATGTGCTTTCAGTACAGACCTCACATGCTACCCTTCACAAATAAATATCATGAAAGTATTGTATTAGGTGTAGTGAGTTTGTCAGGGCTAAGACGGGAGTAGCTTGTAAAGAACAGTGAACCTTGAGCCAGTTGGCACCACTAAACCTCTGTTTTCTGAGTTCTGTGGAATGCTGTGTTACTTCTGGGAGCGAAGACTGAATTGAGTTGATTCCTTTTACTGAGGAAGGTACTGAGATTCTAGCAATAATGCGCCCAGTTCAGACATTGAGTGCAGAAGTGATGATTACTAGAAAGGCTGCTTTGATAGTTAAGAACAGAAAAACCGAAATAAACAGTTCAAACAGTGGTCTGGTATTTGCACCCAAGACTAGGTTTAAATCTCAAAGGGATATTCAGAATTCTCAGAGAATTAACCAAAGCCCCTGCCCTCAGAAATCACTGGGGTTATGGATGAGACACAGTCCAATGTTGCTAGTTAACTTATGCTATTGAGGAAGTAGATAAAGAATGCTTTCTGAACGTGTTAGTTTTATGGCCCCCTTGTAGGTTTCAAGGGACCTTTGCTGATCTTAGATAATTTTAGTTGTGCTCCATGCTCTAAATTTTTATTGGATTTTATAGAGTATTTGGAATTTGTAGATTGTTTAGACTTGGAAGGATTAGTTTTTTATTGCTAATATCGGTAAATGTCAATTTCACCATGAACACACAAAATGATAAATATTTGCACTGATGAGAATCGAAATTTACAGATAGGCAAAGTAAGAAAAATGCTGCTTGAGAACTTATTAGTTTGATATTAGTTTGATTACTAGTTAAGGATATTTACTTTGTCAGTATCACATGTCAAAATAAACAATGTGTTTTAAGAGTTATAAAGCTTTAAGTTTTTGAATCTCGACATCTACTGTCATTAAATAAGTCTGACACTAGCCCCCCAATTTCCCACAACTGTGAAAAGTTAAATGGATAAAAATGTTAAAATGCTAAAAATAACATCAATGTTAGCCATCAAAATTATTTTTTTTTAAATCTAATTCAGCCAAGCCTAATTATTTTCTTTAAGCCAGTAAGGTTTCCATTACTCTACAAGAATTTCATCAATTATTTTCACTAATTATCAATCACCGAGCTGTCTCTTAGGGTCCAGATGTTTTAAAGGACCTTTACTTAGAAAATCTGCCCACTTGAAGGTTGTAAACAGTGTCCTGGAAAGAAGAGAGCGGGAGGAATCGTGTCTAGGAAACCTGTTGCCCAGGTCTGGGAGAGGGTGGCCTTCCTGCCTGAGTTATAAAGTGAAAGGAGGACAGACTTTTCTTTGTCAGTTAGTTCTAACAAAAACTTTGTGGACTGGTCTCTCATCCTTCCCATATCACTCATTTTGCTTCCACAGAACATCTATAAATCAGCACTGAACTTCCATGAAATATAGTCCTCATTGCATACAGTGTTTCATTATTTGTTTGAGGGGATTAACTTTTAAAGTGTGATTCAGGGTACAATTACCTCCTTTCCTAATCTCGAATGTACAGCACAGAAAGTACATAGTACAAAAAAAGGCTTCTTTATTTTAAAATAAAATATAAACACAAGCTTTTTGTTTCCATCTCAAGCAAATTGGAAAAACACATTAATACATATTCCTTTGCTCGTTCCTCCACTTAAACTTGTTATAATATACTTCATTTGATAAATGCCTTTATTTGACAAGTGGCGTATGTTTGTGTATAAAGAAATGTCTTTCTACATCATACACAAGGTATTTATGCCCCAATGTTGCTAATTTTATTCATGATTGTGTACTGCTTAAAATACCAGACATACAATATAATACCTTGTTTAATTTTTATTCAAGATATATATTTTTAAATAAACATCCTTTAGTCACTACCTCTGTAGATTCAGGCAGACATCGCAAATTACACATTAATCTGCTGGTGTTGAAACATCTATTTTGAGTATTCACTTGTTTTTAAGATACACACGAACTGAAGCAAACTTGTCTGCCATGTTATAAAACATTTGTGAAGTAACTTGTAATATTCTTTTTTCCTCCATAATTATCACAGATTATAATTTCAATTGAAAAAGAGCAGGTTTGGAAATGTGATCTGAAAGGATTTGGCACCTACATTCCAGGGCAGACACTATAAATGTGTATAGAAAACTTAGGGACCCTTTAAACCCTGTTCATACCCCACAGCCATATACCTAAAGGATGCTTTTCATTCAGACAGAAGGAGTACAAATATGGTAGTATTTGTGTAGTTTAAAGAATAGATTGATGTATATCAAGTACATTTTTCTAAAGACTACAGTAATTCACATACAGCAAACAGTGATTTTAAAAGTTTAAAATATTTGTAAAAGATGATGCAAAAACTTCATTAATTCATCTTTTAATTTTATGGAGTGCAGACACATTGGCAATTAAACTACTTGACAGTGTCCCTTTAAATCAGTCAACACTCCAGGATGCTATCGAAAGACTATAGCAGCTTGTGCTAATGCAGAATAGTAGATGTTCAACATCTTACTCATACTTGGTTTTCCTTCACTGCAGCCCATAAAGCTTTTGGGACATCTGAATGCTTACAATATGGATTAACTTTCTAAGAGTAGAAAACTAGTGGCTTTGATCTGTTTTTTTTATTGCTCAGGTTCCTAAATGCTGTTCTTCATTAAGTGTAAATTATCAAAAAAAGTCCTGCACTTCAGTGTGATTCTGTTGATCTAGGTACTTATAATGGCCACTATCTCTGTAGGATCAGAGCACCTCTTAAAAATTGTAATAGAGGTAATCTCTCTTCCTTCCCCGTAGGTAGAAGTAAAAATTTGAATAGTTAGTACAACTATTACAGGTGGGAGAGAGAGATGGGGATGGGTGGGAAGTGCTTGTGCGAAGAATTAATTTTATTTGGGATGAGTTTTGCTTTTGGTTCCGAATGCTGCAAGGTCTCTACTAATTTAACCTTTGCTGGTTTTGTGTTCCATTGTCTATGTCCAGCTCATGCGCTAGATCTATTGCTAGTATTTTATAGTGGCTTATGATATTACTGTACAGTGCCCTGAATGTGCTGGCAAGGAGGTGGCAGGAACCTTTATAAATGTTGCATTTTTTTTTCTCTAAAGGTGGAAGAGATGGTGCAGAATCACATGACTTACTCTTTACAGGATGTAGGAGGAGATGCCAATTGGCAGTTAGTAGTAGAAGAAGGTGAAATGAAGGTAAATAAAATTGTGTTGCACAATATTTTATAACATTTTTGAATTTATATAAAATGTTACCCTGAAATCTGTCTCTATCATGTGCATACTGATACTGGCCCATATTCTGATACCCTTACTCCACACGTAGTCACATTGATTTAAAACATGACTAATGGAGTAAGGTACTATCGATGAGATATACAAGGATAACCATTTTATATCTTTAAGTACACACAGTATTCTTTATAACTTTATACCAGACATTTCATTCCTTTGCAGAGGGAGGTCACTTTCCTTTATCACCCTCTCATCTTGAAGGTCCCATATTAGACTGGCTTGGGCTAGCTGGAGTGAGAATCTCCCCACACTAGCCTGCCACGGACTAACTGTGTGGACTAACCTGACACACGTTAACAGTTTTGTTATTGCTTTTTCATCTAGTCCTCATTGAAATGGGCATTAACAAACTATTTTTCTTCAAATGGCTTTGCATATACATACTTATGCTTTGTGGTGCCTTGCAGTAGAACCTTTTTCTAGCAGTGTCAGCTAGAGCTCTGTCACACACCCCTCTCCTCAGCAGCACTGACGTTCTGAGGGCAAGCCTACATAGGGGGCTCAGTTCCTTCCAAGCACGTGCCTGGAAGGATGTGAACATTTCTGATGTCTTTGGAGCCAGAACCTTTCTCCTCTTAGTTAGTTTTAGCTTTGTTAGTATAGTTAGTGTTATTCCCGGTTATGGTGGAATTGAAGAAACAGAAGAGGCTGGCATTTAAGAGTGTGCTTCCTGCCCAGTTGTCTTCCTGGCATCTGATGACCACGTGTGGTGCTTCAAAAGTTTGGGACAAGAACATTTGCTTTCTGGGTGTTCAGTTTATCAGACTTTTTCTCCCAAAGCCCACAAGGATAAGGAGACTCTGTGACGGGTTGGATCACAGAAACCCCTTTGGGAGCTGCCACCCAATGTGCAAAGACTACCCCTGCTTCTGTTTTCCCTGCCAACTCAGGACTCCAGCACCCTGTTTTGCTGAGCCAGACACTCCAGTCTGCTCTAACAAAGACTCAGGGTCTGAATCACTTGTCCCAAAGCTGCAAGTTTACCTGAAAACCAGCTCACAGGAGTGTGCTTGTCTTTAGCACTCAGATGCCCAACTCCCAATGGGGTCTAAACCCAGATAAATCCGTTTTACCCTGCATAAAGCTTATGCAGGGCAAACTCATAAATTGTTCGCCCTCTATAACACTGATAGAGAGATATGCACAGTTGTTTGCTCCCCCAGGTATTAATACATACTCTGAGTAAATTACTAAATAAAAAGTGATTTTATTAAATACAGACAGTAGGATTTAAGTGGTTCAAAGTAGTAACAGACAGAACAAAGTAAGTCACAAGCAAAATAAAATAAAATGCGCAAATCTATGCCTAATCAAACTAAATACAGATAAGTTCCTCACCAGTTCCAGAATGCTCCCTTTTACAGGCTGATCTCCCTTTAGCCTGGGTCCAGCAATCTCTCACAACCCCTGTAGTTTCTGTCTTTTGTTCCAGTTTCTTTCAAGTATCCTGGGGGGGGGTGGAGAGGCTCCTTCTTTAGCCAGCTGAAGACAAGATGGAGGGGTCTCCCCCAGGCTTAAATAGACTCTCTCTTGTGGGAGGAGACCCCCCTCCTCCCTCCTATGCAAAGTCCAGCTCCAAGATGGAGTTCTGGAGTCACCTGGACAAGTCACATGTCCCTGCATGACTCAGTCTTTACAGGCTGAAGCCATTGTCCACATGGTATCTTGCATGTCTCCAGGAAGACTTCTTATGTGGATTGGAGCATTCCAAGATGCATTGTTCCCCAAGTGTTTCCTGATCAGGTACTTAACCTGGCGAATTCCTTCCTAACGAAGCTGACCAAATGCCTCCCAAAGCTTACTTAGAAACCAAGCAAGCATACAGCCCATATTCTTAACCTCAAGTAGAAAATGGTATATAAGTACAAAGGATGAATAGATATAGTAGACCATAACCTTTACGGAGATATGTTACATGGCACAGGCAGCACAAAACATATTTCCGTTATATCATACATACATTTATAAACACCCCCCCATAAAGCCTTATGGGGTACGCTGTCACACCCTCCCCCTGAACTTACTGCCAGAGACTTGGACACTGTCCATGGCGGAGGCAGTATACCTAAAGTTCCTCTTTTCTGGACAGGGCATCTGCTACCCAGTTCTCCTTTCCTTTAATATGAGTAATCTCCATGTCAAACTCCTGTAGGACCAGGCTCCAGCGTAGCAGTTTGGAGTTGGTGCCCTTAGTTCGGTGAAGCCATACTAAAGGTGAATGGTCAGTTAGAATTCTGAACCTCCTATTAAAAAGGTAAGGTCTTAATTGTTTGACGGCCCACACAATGGCATAGCATTCCTTCTCTATAACAGAGTAATTCTGTTCGGCCGGGGACAGTTTTTTGCTCAGGAAGGCAATGGGATGCTTCTTACTGTCTTCCCCTGTCTGCATCAGCACAGCACCCAACCCTGTGTCTGATGCGTCAGTGCACAACTCAAAAGGCTTTTCGAAGTCAGGGCTGGCCAGCACAGGCTTCGCAGACAGGAGTGCTTTTACCTTGTTGAAGCCTTTTTGGCATGCCTCCGACCAAATGACCTTATTAGGTTGATGCTTTTTACATAAGTCCGTGATTGGGGACACAACGTCACTGAACCCCACCACAAACCTCCTGTAATAGTTTGCCAAGCCTATGAAGGATTGGACTTGCCTTTTAGTCTGGGGTACAGGCCATTTGACGATGGCTTCCACCTTAAGAGGGTCGGGGGATATTTTGCCCCCCCCTACCCAGTGCCCCAGATAAGGGACTTTGGCTGCCCCTATCTTGCACTTGGAGGGCTTTACAGTTAGCCCAGCCTCTTTGAGCTTTGATAGCACGACTTCCAGGTGCTCTCTGTGGTCACCCCAGGTGTTGCTGAATACAGCAATGTCATCTATATATGCCCTAGCATAATGCTGCAAGCCATTTAACACTCTGTTGACCAGTCTCTGGAAGGTGGCACCCGCATTTACCAGACCAAAAGGTAACACTGTGAATTCATAGAGCCCTATGTCCGTGATAAAAGCTGATTTTTGTTGCGCCTCTCCCTCCAGAGGGATCTGCCAGTAACCTTTGGTCAGATCAAAGGTACTAAGGTACTTGGCTTGGCTTAGCACATCCAGCATGTCATCAATTCGTGGCATGGGGTATGCATCTGTTACAGTGACAGCATTGAGTTTTCTATAGTCTACACAAAATCTAACGGTGCCATCTCTTTTGGGGACCAAGACCACAGGGGAAGCCCATGCACTGTCGGAATCCTTAATCACCCCCAAGTCCAACATGCTTTGTATCTCAGCCTGAATTTGTTCCTTCACCTTGCCGGTGGCCCTATAAGGCCTGGAAGGAGGAGGTTGAGCCCCTTTTGTGAGGATCCTATGGGACAGCAAGTGCGTCCTCCCTGGTTTGTTGGAAAATACCTCACTGTACTTCTGCAGTGTTGACAATGCTTCCCTCCTTTCGAGTGGTGTCAGCTCACTACAGATTTCTATACTTTCAAGGGACGACCCGTCTTGGCATTCAGCCATCAGATCAGTGAGTGGGTGTGCCTCAGTTTCCCCTTCGACGCAACAGATCATGTTTACCTCGGCCACTCTGCTGTGATAGGCCTTGAGTCTGTTTACATGTACCAATTGGGGTACCGCACCATCCAGGGGCTTTTTAACTTTATAGGTGTCCTCATTCGCCACTTCCACCACTTCAAAGGGCCCCTCCCAGGAGTTTTGCATCTTGAACTTTTTGGCAGGGCCGAGTACCATGACCAAATCTCCTACATCAAAAGTGCGTTTACAAGTATTTTTATCATACCACGCCTTTTGCTTGGCCTGACTGCTCTGGAGGTTGTTTTGTACAATCTCCATCATGTCTTTCAACTCCCTCCTGAACCTCTGGACATACTCAGTCACAGGTTCCTCCCTTACCGTGTTGCATCCTTCCCAGGTATCCCTGATGAGATCGAGGGGTCCCCTCACTTTCCTCCCATACAGAAGGTCAAATGGAGAAAAGCCTGTGGACTCTTGGGGTACCTCCCTGTAGGCATACAGCAGGAACGGTAATAGTTCATCCCAACTTTGGCCCCTTTTTTTGGCATACATCCCCAGCATGGATTTTAGGGTCCCATTGAATCTTTCCACCAGCCCATTGGCCTGGGGGTGGTAGGGGGCCGTCTTAAGCTGTTTCACTCCACACACCTTCCATAGCTCATTGAACAACTGCGACATAAAGTTTGCCCCCCGATCTGACAAAATTTCCTTAGGGAAGCCCACTCTGCTGAATATGGTGAGCAGAGCTCTTGCCACTGTCTCGGCTTCTATGTTAGACAGTGCAATTGCCTCAGGGTACCGAGTGGCGAAGTCTACTACCACCAAGATATACTTGTTCCCTCTCCGGGTGGGGCGTGGCATAGGGCCCACTATGTCTAATGCCACCCTTTGGAATGCCTCCTGGATGATGGGCAAGGGACGAAGCGGAGCCTTTTGGGGTCCCCCCGGCTTCTTCCTCTCCTGACACACCGCACAAGTCCTACAATAATCCCTCACATCATTCTGTATCCCTGGCCAGTAGAAATTCCTCCTCAGCCTGTCATATGTTCTCTGTACCCCCAAGTGACCAGCAAAGGGACTGTCATGCGCTACCAGCACTAATTCCCCCCGGTGTTGGCTGGGTACAACCAACTGCTTATAGGGTTGCCCGGGACCCTGGTTTTTCCCTACAGGGGCCTGCCTGTACAGTTTCCCGTCCTCTTCAAAAAACTTCTCCCCCCCCTCCCTTCCTGGAGTTCCCTCCGAGATACACTTTCTTATACTTTCAAGGGAGGGGTCCGCCCTTTGTTTAGCTGCAAATTCCTGACAGACAACCCTTGAGATAGCGTCCCTGGGCACTGACTGCATCTCCCCTGCCCCCACCCCTGGGAGCCTGTTGTCCTCAGCCAGAAAGAGGCCTGGCTCTGCCTCTCCCATATTTGGAAGTACCCCGCCTCCCAAGTCTCTGGCAGTAAGTTCAGGGGGAGGGTGTGACAGCGTACCCCATAAGGCTTTATGGGGGGGTGTTTATAAATGTATGTATGATATAACGGAAATATGTTTTGTGCTGCCTGTGCCATGTAACATATCTCCGTTATATCATACATACATTTATAAACACCCCCCCATAAAGCCTTATGGGGTACGCTGTCACAGACTCATTTGGAGCATCTCCTTCTCAAGGAAGCTCACAATGCTAGACTCTCTGGATCCAATCAGTCCTTAGGTCTAAGGGTAGGTCTACACTGCAGTTAGACACCCGTGGCTGGCCCGTACTAAGTGACTCAGGCTCAGGCTAAGGGGCTAAGGGGCTGTTTAATTGCGGTATAAATGTTCAGACTCAGACTGCAGCCTGGGCTCTAGGACCCTGCAAGTTGGAGTGTCCTGAACACATGGCAATTAAACAGCCCGTTAGCCTAAGCTCTGTGAGCCCAAGTCAGCTGGTATGGGCCAGCTGCAGGTTTTTAATTGCAGTGTAGACATACCCTGAGAGGCCAGCCTCAGCTCCCAGTAACTAAAGGATTCCAAGAGGCCACAGCCCATCAGGGCTGGATCAATTCCCTGCAACTCCCTCAGTCAAGCCCCCAAGGCTACACTTGTCTGAACCAAGGGCCACATGGCAAAATCTGACTGCCCTGGTTTCACAAGAGATGTTGAAAGACAGTTTGGCCTCTGTCACCGGTGCCATACCTCTTGCATCACAGTTACCCAATCCTGATGGAACCCCTGCAGCTGCAACCCCAGAGTTAGTTCTGACTTCCACTTCCAGATCCAGGAAGATGGACTTGATTGGTGTGTCAGAATCAGGGCCTTTAATTCTGTCTGTCCTGGCATCGAAGAAAGAGGCATAGGGACAGAATGGCTGCTGCTAGCAATGGCGGTTCCCATGAATCAGAACTTTTGAATCCATCCAATTCTGACGAGGCTATAACATCTCCAAAGTGTTACCCGCACAAATTCTCTGTTACTTACGCACATGCACGCACACACCTTTACCCAGGGCTCAAGGCATAATCCACTTGATTTATGCACCCCTGCCTTTTCCCAATTCCTAGGGTTCAGGGCGTACTCTTCGTGGGTTTGCAGAACCTTTTTACCAGTGAAAGAGCCTTACACAGTAATATTCTTCATCGTCTATTTATTAACAATTACCAAGCAAAATACACATGCTAAGTATACAATGCTATGCTCACGAATCCTGATCATGCACGCGGACTTTCCCTGTTGGCCAGGCAAGGTCAGTCTCGTCTGGATTCTGGTTGCTGCACGTCAGTCGTGCAGAGGATTCTTAGCAGCTCTGACCTCAGGCTGTGTCTTAGAGGTGAGTTCCTCGTCTTCTTCTTCCAGGTCTTTCCTTCTTATTATTCTTCTTTTCCTTCTGCTGGTCTCCTTCTTGGACCCCAGTTTATATAGTGAAACTTGAGTCCTGCTTAGCTATACCTTAACCAATCATTTTACTAAAATATTACTGATCAATCCTAACCTATTGTAAAACAATTCTTTAACCAATCATACCCCACGGTCTTAATTGATTTACACCTAGCAAAATTAATTATGTGAAAAACAGAAACAATCAAAGAACCAGACAGATAAACAATGGAGAAGTGAGGGCCATAAAGACAAAACAGTAAAGATATGGGGATTTCACAACCACAGCTATTGATAAGTGATTTCTTGCCAGACAGAATGCTATCAAACTAAGTTTTCTTTAACCATCTTAAGATCTGTTTCTTTATCTGGCGATGGTAGGTAGTATTGGGACAGGATTGCCTTCTTAACAACCTGATATTACATTGTTTTAATGTAATTTAGATGGAATGTGAGAACGTCACTTTCTGCTTCTTAGCTCATGGCTACTGCTCTCTTAATATGGCTGCAGACAAATGCCTCACCCCTTACAATATAGCTACAAGAAAAGGCCTTATCCTTAATAAAGAGGGACCCATTCCACCCTCACCTTCAGTAACAAGGGAGATGGATTTGCATATAATGTTGAATCTGATAGCCGCTTCTTCAGACTGGTTTTAGATTTCTGGGTTGGTTCCAGCTTCATCCTCTGTTTTGGAGAGCTCTGTCACGTTGGTAGCCCAAATTTACTTTCAAGTCCAGTGTGTTCATTGCTTCCAAGCACGAAACACAAGGTTTCCACAAGGAGACATGTTTCCCCAGTTTCAAGATCATTTTTGCCTTCTCCTGTTAGAAAGAAGAGGCCAGAACACTTTATGCTTCCTTCTCCTAGGATCCCTATAAGGTCCCCACAAAGAACTGGATCTCCATACTTCCCTCTGGATCCCCCAGTGCATTCTGTCTTGGATCCAGACCTTGATCTTTACCAGGAAGAAGATAGAAGAAGAATGCAGAGACCTGTGGCTCTATTTGTACCACCCTGTGGTCTGCCACCTGCAGGCATGTTCCCAAACCCCCATTGCTGGGAAAACTGGAAGTCCTGGTGCCTTACTGTGGGACACCTCAGGAATTTCTCAGTTAGCCTCTATGTGGATGGAGAGGTAATGTATCATCTGCAAAGGATCTGGCAGTCCAGAGATCCTCGGATCCAGCCCATCTGGATCCATCAAAATTATGTACAGTGACGCCTGAAATGCTGTCGGGAGGAGGAAGACAAGGAAGTAGCTCCCTCTTTGAGCAGGACCATTTGGAAACAGATTGTGAATGTAATTTATCACTGGATGAACGTGTGGGGGTGGCTTTGGCCTCCTCTCCTTCCAAAGGACCACATGGACAGTTAATCCGCAGCAGACTAGTGCTAGTTCACACCCCAGCTTGCCACAAAATGTTCATGGGTTACAAGCCCCTCTTCTAGATGTAGGAATCTGGGTATATTTACCTCTGGTGTCATAGAATCATAGAAATTTAGAACTTGTAGGGAGCTCGAGAAGTCATTGAGTCGAGCCCCTGCACTGGGGCAGGACCAAGTAAACCTAGACCATCCTTGACAGGTGTGTCCAACTTGTTTTTAAAAGCTTTCAATGATGGGGATTCCACAACCTCCCTTGGAAGCCTATTCCAAAGGTTAACTACCCTTAAAGTTAGAAAGTTTTTCCTAATATCTAACCTAATCTCCCTTGCTGCAGATTAAGCCCATTACTTCTTGTCCTATCTTCAGTGGACATGAGGAACAATTAGTCTGTGTCTTCTTTATAACTGCCCTTAACATACTGGAAGACTGTTATCCAGTCCTGTCCCCTCCTTCTTTTCTCAAAACTAAGCATGCCCAGTTTTTTAACCTTTCCTGATAGGTCAGGTTTTCTAAAACCTTTATCATTTTTGTTGCTCTCTTCTAGACTTTTTCCAGTTTGTCCTTAAAGTGCTGTGCCCAGATCTGGACACAGTACTCCAGCTGGAGCCTCACCAGTCCTGAGTAGAGTCAGACATTTACCTCCAGGGTCTTACATGCAACACTCCTGTTAATAACATTTCTACACCAACTGAATAAGATAGTTTGAGAGGGTACTTGTGTCTCATTAAGGCTAATCAGTTCTGTCTCAGTCATACATTTGACCTCCCTATGGCTCAAAGTGAGAAACCTGAACTCCCTGTTAGACTACCAGTAGACAGTCAATTGGCATTGTTTTTCAAACAGTTTCTACGAGGAATATACAAACTCTGGATTTAATTTAATAAACTTAATTCCTGCTTTTTTTGGTGGTAATTGTATAGTGAAAAATTGACATATATGACGTTCCCATTTCATAACTCCAAAGTTGCTACTTTTTTTCCTTTCTAAAGCTTTAGGAAATATAATTATTGCTGTTCAAGTATATGTATCAGAATGTTAGTTAAAGAATATTTTATCATAGGCCTTCACACTGTGTGCCATTAACTAAAAAAATAGTTTGAAAAGGGTGTGCACATACAACCAGATAAACCAAATGTTTGTTTCACGTGCTGAGCTTTAAGCATTTGTCCCCAAAGCTCTATAAAAAGCTAAGGATTTTAATGAGTATTTGCACAAAATATAGAGTCAATTCAGAGCTGGCTAAAATGTGTAAACGGATTGGCATGCTATTCTGTATCTTGTCACTGCATCAGCTTTTACTGTTTGAAAACAACTGTTTTTAATGGTGAACCTCAAAAAGGAAATGAAAATTGAGTTAACTCTATTAATGTGTACTAAGTGCCCCCCAGTAACCATGCTCAGGGTTGGGACATTCACCATTGCTTATTAAATGTTAGTTTCCAGCAGCAGGCTTTCCTCTGACATTTCCTTCTTGTCTAGGGCACCTGCTCTCAGATTAAGCCAGTTTGCAGCCTTCAGGTCCTCTTGGACTCCTCACTGGTAGTGGATATGCAGATAGCCCTGGTGGGAGGGTGGGGACACCCATTTTCATCTTTAGATGACCAGAAGATTTCACCCTATCCTGTGAGTCACCAGACCTGGCTATGTGATCCATGGATTCATGACCTCCAGGCTTAATTAATGTACCTCTTACTATGAATGAAGCCAGATTCCCTGAAAAAACTCTAAACTAGTACAAAATGCAGCACCTGTTCTAAGCAACACAAGTTGCTGTGAGCGAAACACCATTGGGCTCATTAGCTTCTTATTGAAAACAGAATCTAGTTTAAGGTCTCTGTCTTGATAATTAAAGTCCATGAAACTGGCCTTGACTTCTGGAGGTCATTTCCCCATACTACATATCCATGACCTTTCATTGGGATCTTATTCCACTTGAAGAGTGAAAGTGTTCTTCGTTAGGGGGAAACTCTTGAGCATAGGAAATAGAACTCTCATGGGAATGGAGCCAAGGCTTTGAACTTTCTGCCAGAGGTAAAAATGGCCACTAACCTCAACACACTTAAATAAATGTAAAATTTATTTTTGACTTCACTCACCCATTGGCCCCTGTATTTTCTGAGGGGAAAATCCAAAACTTTAATTTTCATCAAAAAATTTACTGCTACCTGTTACAAAAGGGATACTTTATCTTTCGGTACTTGGTTGGTGCTCAGATACTATGGTGGAGCGGATATCAGTAACAGGATTTGAATGGACAAATTTCTGTTTAAGTGCTGTAGAGTCCTCAAAAGTTCAAGTTCACTGATATCCTAGAATGCTCCATTCTGAAAGGTCACAAATACCACAACATCGGAGGGCAATATTTCTTTAGCTCTGAAGGTGCCTCTTATTAGATGAAATACTTGTTCTAATAATTCAGAAAGGTTAGAAAAATATACCATGTACAAAAAATTATAATGGACTGGCTCAGTAATACAGCGAAATTCCATGAAATTCTGCAAATCTGGAATCAGCCAGATGACTTCATGGCGCTTCCTGTATAGTGTCTAGCCCAGTGTGATCCAGATTGGAGCACATAGATACTACAGTAATTCAAATACTATACTATCAACTTTTAAAGATTAAAGAAAAACAAATTAGTATCCATCTCTCTGGTGAATATCCCAGAAAACCTGGTTAGTGGGGACATCCTTGTCAGGTCCTCAGATAACACTGAGTGTAGTATAAGACAGGGCTGACTCTAGCTTTCTTTTTCTGCAGGTCACCTAAGCATTTCATAATCTATTTTGAAATAACTTTTTCTTGTCCCTTTCCTAAGTGGAGCAAAGTGCTCCACTTAGGAAGAAAAAATCAGTTTCACACATACAGAATGGGAAGAGACTGTCTAGGAAGGAGTACGGCAGAAAGGGATCTAGGGGTTATAGTGGACCACAAGCTAAATATGAGTCAACAGTGTGATGCTGTTGCAAAAAAAGCAAACATGATTCTGGGATGTATTAACAGGTGTGTTGTGAGCAAGACACGAGAAGTCATTCTTCCGCTCTACTCTGCTCTGGTTAGGCCTCAGCTGGAGTATTGTGTCCAGTTCTGGGCACCGCATTTCAAGAAAGATGTGGAGAAATTGGAAAGGGTCCAGAGAAGAGCAACAAGAATGATTAAAGGTCTTGAGAACATGACCTATGAAGGAAGGCTGAAAGAATTGGGTTTGTTTAGTTTGGAAAAGAGAAGACTGAGAGGGGACATGATAGCAGTTTTCAGGTATCTAAAAGGGTGTCATAAGGAGGAGGGAGAAAACTTGTTCACCTTAGCCTCTGAGGATAGAACAAGAAGCAATGGGCTTAAACTGCAGCAAGGGAGGTCTAGGTTGGACATTAGGAAAAAGTTCCTAACTGTCAGGGTGGTTAAACACTGGAATAAATTGCCTAGGGAGGTTGTGGAATCTCCATCTCTGGAGATATTTAAGAGTAGGTTAGATAAATGTCTATCAGGGATGGTCTAGACAGTATTTGGTCCTGCCATGCGGGCAGGGGACTGGACTCGATGACCTCTCGAGGTCCCTTCCAGTCCTAGAATCTATGAATCTCTCCCTCTCTTACTCCTTGAGTTCACCAAGTTGTAGTCAGATCTGCGGTAACTATGGATTTCCCTCTGCTGTTAGGGCAGCCTTTAGTTATTTCTTTTAATCTCAGTACTGCATCCAGCACATTAGCATGAAAAATCAATCTTGCAGAATTTTTCTCTTACCCATTTAAGTACTGGATGATATTAATGTTTAGCTTCTTTGATTATCTGTTTTAATCACTGAAATATTTCCTTCCTAAACATAGCCTTTGTATAAAATATTAAACCATTCAAATTGCATGGTTTAAAAAAAAAATCCACTTTGCCTAGGATTGTTCAGTCATTCTTACTGCTGTTTTATGTAACTTTGTTAAATGGATTGTCAAATTAGATTCTCAAGATGAAGCACAACAAAAATTCAAAGGAGTTTTGGCCTTTTCCACTGTGCATTTCTTTTGTGCTATTTTGTATTTGCCCAAAGGTGTACAGAAGAGAGGTGGAAGAAAATGGGATAGTCCTAGATCCTTTGAAAGCCACACATGCAGTCAAAGGCGTTACGGGACACGAGGTCTGCCAGTACTTCTGGAATGTTGATGTTCGTAATGACTGGGAAAGTAAGAAATCGCCTTTTTTTTTTTTTTTTTTTTTTTTTAAGTCATGGCTGTTGGTTTGAATGTTGTTTAAAACCTTTACCTAATTTAGGTATGTTTGTGCTTGTACACTGATCTAGTTCTTTTATTTTTAGCAACCATTGAAAATTTCCATGTTGTGGAAACTTTATCAGATAACGCAGTCATCATTTACCAGACACACAAGGTAATAATATCTTACATTTATATAGCACCTGACATCCAGAAGGATCCCAAAGCACTTTATATAGAAACTGCTATACCAATCACTAAATATAGTCCCATCTATTGTGAAATATTGCAGCTGTTTAACAGCACTATACAAAAGTTTAGGACAGGAAGTGAAGAATTCTGTACCCAATTGCAGTTTCCTCAATTTGGAATTTAACAAAGATGGCAGAATTATCACTCTTAGCCTTGCATGTATGTCATGGAGACTTTAGGGTCCAAGCCTTCTTTTACATCTCTTTAAAATAATAGCACCTCCATCATTAGTGTGTCTCCTAATGCCATGTTAGAGCACTGGATACTACTGACCCCAGGGAAGAGTCCTGAGTCATTAAGACCACTTCCGGTAGCACCATGGGTTTTTATTTGAGGTAGTCCTGACCATAGCTGACCCCACACAGTTTGAGAGAACTGACAAGGTTACATTCTGAACTGATGTGTTACAAGTACAATATTCACTTTGTAATCTTGTTTAACTAGTTCCTATGCAAACATTTGTCAGGATGCTTGTTCATACTACGTGCTACACACAGAGTCTGGTCTGAACATTTAATATTAATAGCTTCTGATTATTAGAGATGAGTCTGAATTAAAATCCTGAACAAACTTTAAGATGGCTGAGATCCAGAACAATTTTTTTTCTTGGATCCAACTTTACCAATAATACACTTTGCCTGAAAGCTGCCATGAGAGAATATACTATTTATTGGGTTGTGTTGCAAGTCTGGCTGTATAGTATTATGAAGCACTCTAAAGAGGTTGATTAATTGCCAGTATTTCTACAAAATATCAGGAAAGTGGCTTCTGTAATGCTACATTTTATCCTTTAGTTATTCTGCTTCTAAAACTTTTTTTTTTTCTTGGAAAGTGACAGTTTGTCATACCCTCCTTATTGTTCCTACATAATATATTACTGAATCAATAGTTCTTGCCATTTAAATGTTACTTACTGTTCAAACTATGGAGTCATACTAATGGTGGACAGGTCTATGTATACATATATCTTGGAGTTCAGTTTGGTGACTCAGACACCAAACCATACAAAACCTAGATCTAATATTGGAAAACCCTGAAGGAGCTGCCTATATTTTTTTATTGTTATAGGGTGACTAACCTGTTGTGTGAGCTGGCACATCATCTCTTTTCATAGAACCTGAAAAAACTTTATCAATTTTTTTAAATCAGACCAACAGAGATGGACATGAGCAGAATAAATTTAGCACTGGAACCAAACATAAGAATGCTTGAAATAGCTTATATCCCATTTCAAATATTTTGAAAAAGGAAATGAATTATCAACTGTTACTGAGCTTGAAGAAACTTTCCACTTGATTTTGTCAAACTTGAATTTCTCTTCAATAATATGGCTATGGCAATATAATTTGCCAGATTTGTAATTGATGACTTTAGGCTGACATCTGGGCAGTAAATATTTTAATTTTTTTTTTTTTTTTTTTTTTTTAACAATCAACTACTGTCTCCCTGTAGAGAGTGTGGCCAGCTTCTCAGCGGGATGTGCTATATCTGTCTGCTATTAGAAAGATACCAGCGTTCAGTGAAAATGATCCTGAAACTTGGATTGTCTGTAACTTCTCTGTGGAACATGATAGTGCCCCTGTAAGTAATTCCTCTGAATATTATCAAACTGTGCTTTCAGAAGTTTTTTTAATCCAAAATCTTAAACGTATCACAATTCATAAGGCTGTCACTTTATTCTCTTCTAAATGCTTCCTTAAAAATCCACCTTTGCCGTGATGCCTGCAAATCATCACTTTCTAGTATTGGTTAGACAAGTAGAGAGCTGTGCTTTTCAGTTCAACTGTTTTTTTTATTATTTCCCTCCCCATTCATCCTTACCACATTTTTTCCTGTTTCATCCAAACGTCATATCCTGTCTGACACCTAGACTGTAAGCTCTTGGGGGCAGAGACTGTCAACTTTATTACTTGTTTGTGCAGTGCCTAGCACAAATCTTGATAGCAGCTTCCAAGCATTACTGTAGTGTTAATAATTAATATTTTGACATTCAGATGTTAGAAATGCTGATAGAGGAAATAAACTTTGCTTAATGTTTATTAAATGTTTAATTTCTTGGCAGCTGAACAATCGATGTGTTCGTGCCAAAATAAACATTGCTATGATCTGTCAGACGTTGGTGAGCCCACCAGAAGGGAACAAGGAAATAAGCAGAGACAATATCCTATGCAAGATTACATATGTAGCTAATGGTACGTATAGATTTTTCAATACAGCATTTTTTACATTACTTCTATGGGTTGTGATTGCTGGCAAAAATAAAGTTCAGAGTTTTCTGTTAAACTTATTTTTAGATCAACATCTATGAACCAGCTGTTAGTCAAAATCAGAAAGACATAATACAGGTGCCACAGTCACCAATAAATTCAAACAGTCACTGTGTGATTGGTTGGGAGAACAGTAGAAATGTCAAATGTGTTGTATCACACAATCGTAAATATAGAAAAAGAAAAAGTGAACGTTGGAAAAAAGCAGTTTCAGCTGCCCTATTTGGGTTGATTGGCGTACATTGTACTTTCTTTAGCAGTGTACATTGATTAATCTTTTGATGTCAAGTCTGTTATTTCCGTAAACAACCTATTGGCTAGGCTGAGGAGAAGCTGCTGGTAGTAAAGGTGTAAAAACTTCTTTCTTTCAAAGTAATTAGCCAAAACAGTGGAAATATATTTTGTTTAGCTGGTAAACATCCCCAAGTAGCCAGGCTATAGATTTCAGTAGAAATTGAGAGTGACCACTTCTGCCCATGCTGACCAAAATCCTCAACAGCCAGATATAAGATTAACATCATCAGTAAACTAAAATTCCTATACACGTACACACATTCAGAGGCCTGCTTGAAAAGAGTAATATGGGAACCGTGTAACAGTCTGCCACTTTTATGGACGTACAGAACATTTCTAACTAGCCTATATATCTTTCATGTTTTCAATATTCTTATCCCCCACTATTAAATAGCATAGTGAAGACTCAATAGTTACCTGCACATCTGAATATTAAATATATTACAGTACTAATAAGAAGGAAAAGTAAATCTAGTATTAAATTACTTTATAATTGGGTTTCATGAATGAAGACACCCCTCCCAACCAAGTATTTTGTGGCAAATTTGATCTGAATTTTGCAGCAGAAACTTCAGTATTGTAGAAACTTCAAGTTTGAAGCATCAATAATGACCTCCATTTATAAATCTAATTAAATATGAAAATAATTAAATCAGTATTCCTTGTGTTAGTGTGATGCTGAGCTTAATTTTGTGCTGACCCTACATATTTATTTGTCATTGTGCTGTGGGATATTGTATTTAAAATACCGTAACGTCATTATTGGAAGGTGTTGGGGGAAGCTGGAGATTTTGACAGCTGGGTAGGGGATATTTGGGGCTGCATTGTTTCATGTTTGGAAGGTTTTTGCAACCACAAGGGCTAGAAACTTTTTTGTAATGAGAGCTTAGTTTCTGAAGCACAGTTGTGCAGAAAGTGGCAGACACTGACAAGTTGCATGGCTCCAGAAAAGGAGTACATAGAACCAAAGAGATCCATTTGGACTCTGCTTATTATAAAGCATTCATAAAGTCATCAGTAAAACATTAAGAGTGCAGCGGTTGTGCAGGCAAATGCAACAGCCATTGAATGTTCACCAATAAATCAAATAGCCTTTTGTATAATACATTTCTGAAATGGAAAATGTTTACAAGGACACTGGAGTTATCTCCTGTTCTTTCTGAAAAATGCCATGAGATTATAGTCTTCCATTTGTCATCTACCAAAGATGGGAAAAAGAAACTGTTTTAACAGCTTCTCCTAAGGGATGATACCATTAAAAATGGACTGCAAATGGTCTTAAAATCTGGGCTCATGCCCTTTTCTGCTGCTTTATGACGTATAAAGAGGGCCTGAAAGATACTTTCCCCCATTTTGTTTTACCTTAAAAATATCGGGAATGTTAATTGTTTTTCCCCAGCTTTGCTAGAGGACCTCATGAATGTCTGAGGATGTGTTTTGTTAGCATTCATCCTAACAGGAGGGTGAGGGAATGTTGAGTTTTAATATGAAAAGTTTGGAAGAAGTGATATTAGTGTTAACAAAAGCAAACGCTAAACAATCTGACTAAAATTCCCAGTTGCTGAGCTTTCACTATGTAGACTCCTATTGCTGTAGGACCTGATCCTATGAGAAGATTCATGCAGGTGGACCCCTGCACCTATGCATAGTCCCATTGACTTCATTGAGCCCTGCATGGATTCAGTGGCCAGCCCATGTGGATCCTATTGCAGGATCAGCACTACAGCCTTCCAAGCTAGACAGGACATGATTTTCTCACATAAAAAACAAGCAGAATTGTATATAATTTAAAAAACAAAAAAACCTTTCATGTCTTCATCGCACTCCAAAAAGAAGCAAAATTGGTCAAAGCTGAGGTGTTGTATTTTCCCTTCTGCGGGTCACTTAATGAAGCAACAGCCCCTAATATTGCACTGCATTCCTGATAAGATGTAAACAGTGTCAAATATATACTGTACCTACAGTCTCAGTATTAGGTGTGATCCCAAATCCTGATCTGGAATTTGAGCCTGACCTAGTTCAGAAGCAAGAGTGCTATTAAGTGACACATTGTGGTTCTGTATAACCAATAAACTGAAATAGTTCTTTCAATCAATATTAAATTACAAATGTAGAATGTTTGAGTTATAGTACAGATTTTCCGATGCTCATAGCTGTTGAACTAGTAGTTATCAAGAAATGTTGACTCTGGATGCAAAGGGATGGATAGTCAATGTTAAACAAGTAATTTATTTTTGTCTACAAATTAGTGTTAAGCATTTACTAGTCCAGCCATATGCATGTTTGTTTTAGAGTATAGCTTTTATCTATTTTTTATCTTTATTTTTAGTGAATCCTGGGGGATGGGCACCAGCCTCCGTGTTACGAGCAGTGGCAAAACGAGAGTATCCCAAATTCTTGAAGCGTTTTACATCATACGTGCAAGACAAAACAGCAGGAAAGCCTATTTTCTTCTAGTATTAACAGGTACTTGCTAAACGTCTTGTTGAGTTTTGGCTTCTGTATACATTGCTGTACATATTAAAATCCAAACAATAAGCTAGACAATCTACAAATGTGTTTATTACTGTAATTATCACAGCTATTGTAAGTTTATCTATATTTTGATCTATATGCTAAAGCGAAGTTGTTAATAAACCAATGTATTTTCTACATACATAAAGAAATAATAAGGTTAATACAATTAGTTGACTTACTTACTACAAAAAATATAACGTCTTTGTGTAAATTTTAAAAATGTATTTTTGCATTATGGTGATTTTCTGAGTTAAGTGAAAATCTTGGTTTAGCATAGGATATATTGGACTGAACAGGTTAACATATTATAAAAATGTATATTTTATATTTTTAGCAAACTAGAAATGCAGGTAGAAAGGATCAAGCACTGGCCTTTCCTCAAATAGCTGCCAAAATCAAACCGTTTAGTATTTGGTGTCTTTTAGAATAAGATAATGCAGTGTAGTGAGTAGTAAAAATTATTTTAAACTTTTGTAAAAACAGAATGTAGTCATTCAAACTGTAGGAGTTTATCCAGGTATTCTTTGGGGTGTTGGCCACCTAATAGTTAAAGCAGGGACTTTGAGATAACGTAATAGTTGATATATGTCCATCACAGGATTTGACTGAACAATCTCATTCTTTTACGTTGCCTAGTTGGCAGGATAGTCATGTTTTAGGATGTGTTATGATGGTTCCAATGCAATCTGAATTGTCGTTAATACTCAAGGGTTCTGGTGGATATAGTTTTGGGTTTTCACTGTCTTTTTGATAACATATATGCATACGTGTAGGGATGGGGTCTCTAGGGACATAATTCATTCATAGATATAGTTTATCTATTAAAAAATGGCATGTGTTAAACATCAGCAAAAATAAAACTATGTGCTAACCCAGTTTCAGTCATTCTCAGGGCAGCCTGGCTATATTACTAGACTTGGGCCTTCATTGACTGGAAGATCTTAGTATGTACTCTTGTGATATTCGATTTAGATTATACAGTATGCTTCAGTATTCTTCATTATGTGTAAATCATGTCAAAACAATCCAGTGCCAGCAGTTTATGCAGAATTTGGCAGTTCTGATATTATGGAGGGTTGACAGAGGGTTTTTGCCTATTTGCTGTCCTGTTCCCTCATGATTGCCTGTGTTGAGTAGGTTTCATTCAGTGTACAAAATTCTAGAAGTCTGGGTCATCTGATCGTCTTTGGTAATAGTAGTTTGTCCCTATAGTTTCTAGCTCAAAACTTACTTCAGTTGCATTTAGTTACTGAAGGCCTGTCTGAAAATGTGTATCATTAAAAACTCAAGTGTTTGTCAAACAAGCAAAATTTGGAGGCAAGACATTGTTTCTAAATTGTGCTTTTGGAATGTTTCATAACTATTTCTCATTTTCTTAGTAGTGTTCTAAATGTATTATGCTATGTCCTTTCCATGCTTCTACAGTGATTGAAACAAGACTGTGTGTGAACATTCCATGTTGGAGAAATAAACCAAATTGAAGGCTCCAAGCTGGAACGTAGGATCTACAGTCTTTTTGTGGCCCAAGTCCTAGGCTTTGTGTTCTGAAGCGAAGAAATACTGCAACACCGTGAGGCTGAACATCTAACACTAGCTGTCTTCTGCTAGCTCTCCTTGCTGAATCAGTGTGTAATTATAAATACATGTATTGATACATGTATATGGATATATTTTTATTTGCTTGCTTTAGAGGAGAAAAAAATACAACTTTGAATCACCAACTTGGGTTACTGCTTCAATTTTAAACAATTTGCAAAGCTTTTGTTTACTGTGGCCCTTCACAAGACACTCATATGGTTTTCTGTTTTTGTGCATGTCTAAAAAGCACAAAAGACAAATGCACATATAGCATACTGTATGTGCTTTATATGCACAAAAACCTGTGGGTGGTATTTTTTTCAGGTTTGCAGTAAAGTCTAGGTGACCTTTGGGCAGGGGTTTTGTTTTGCTTTGTATAATCATAGTTCATTGCTGCTGGTTTCTATAATGAATCATCTTGTTATGTAAAATGTCTCTTAATTGAGGGCTGTCAATATCCATATGACTTTGCCTTTTCTGTTATCTTACTCCTATGAAGACCTTTGGCTCTGATGGAGGAAGAGTGTGAAAAGCTTTATTTTTTTTCCCAGATATCTTTATATTTCTATTGTATTTTTTAGTTATGTAATATGTGCTACAGAATTTATTGAACATGATTCAGAAATTTCTAGGTAGATTCTATATGAGAGGGCGAGACTGTGCCTGAAAACTACAACAGTAGTCTGTCCATGCTATGTTACATGTGGACTGTGGGTTTTGTGAAACTGCAAGAAGGTACCCTGTAATATTTATTAAAGCAAATTGGACTACATAGGACAACATTCCCAGTCTACAAGTAAAAGCGAGTACATTATTTCCTGTTCCTGCACATTTTTGTTCTCATCTTAATTAAAGCCACGCTATGAGGTATGTGTAGAAAATGTGAGTTGCGTTAATATTTACTACTTGATCAGAAACTTAACAGAGCTATAAGAATCCACAGATTCTAAGTGAAAAGTTCCCCTTAGTTGCTGTGAGAACTTGAATGCAAATATCTGCCTGCCTTTGATCTCTGGAAATAGCCATGAGGAGTGGACTGTGGGGCAGAGACTAGTACTCACTTGAGCGGATTTCTCGCTTGGCAGCCTTTAGGTGGAGATTATTCAGAGGCATTTGTTGGGCACTTCACTAACTTGTATATGTCAAACAACATAAGATTCAGATATATTTTTTTCAAAAGAAAGCTGAAAGTCTTATTTAATATAGTATTGCAGGTGCCTGGATATAACTACAAAAGAGTAATTTAATGAAGAGTTGGCTGATAAATGTCTGATATCTGCACAATGTTGTAAGTGAATTACTCCTTGTGTCTGTTAGTCTTTATTCTGTATAAAGAGGTACAAACACATGTAACACATGGTTACACACATACATGCAGATTTCATGCTCTATAAAACTTTTCTCCTCTTTTATTTGCCTTTCTCTAAATGGTGTACATGGAATATGCCTTATTACAGAATAATTCTGTTCTTGATTTGAATATGTAGAAAAGTGCCTATATGGTAATGCTAGTAAGGCAAATAAGATGAAAATTGTACATGTTTACTACATCACCAGTAAGCATTTTATATAGCGACGTTAAAAAGAATTTCTTATACCTCAAATGTTTCATCTTTTTGCAATCAACTGAAAAATGGTTCATTGACCATAGCCACTAATGGGAACTTTACAAAAAGTCTTATGCCCAAAATACAAATGTTTAACTCCTTATTTGCCATTTCTGGTAACTATCATCGAACACAGGCAAGTTAACTGTTTCTTAATTTAATTGGATAGCTTTATTTTACAAAGGTATGGAAAGTTTACAAAGAAGTATATAAATCTTAATATCATTAGTTGCATTTGCACTAAATGTGATGTACTTTTGCAATTTATTCTGTAAATAAAATTACACTAAAGATACTATTTGTAAAGAATACATTTTACTTTTAGATAAAAGCACTGGTCTTTCACTACAGCTAGCCCTGCCCAATCAGAATTACAAGAAGCTCCTTACTGAATATGGAAAGAGTTGTGAGTTCAAGAGTCATAAGTACTGACCCTTCAAATAAAAGCTTAGGCTTCTTCTCATGCTGTGTAAATGTATGTTGTGTATCCATTATGCCCTTTCTTCCAGAAGAGATCTCCAAACCTTTTTTGCATTTATGAAATCTCTCTCCTTCCTCCTCCAACACTTGGGCTTTTTTCTGCCAATTAATATGTCACCTTAACCATGTGTGTGTGGTACTATTGAAGAGCACTAGCCTCTGACTCCAGATTGTCATTTTTGTAAATTAAATCGGTTCTTCTTAATTCAGCCTATTCAGAGAATGCAGCAATCTTCACCTTCAAATGTGATAGTGTCCCTTAACTTCTGTTATCTTGGGAACCTGGATCTGTCACCAAATTAGATCCTCTCCATGACTAGATACAGTTTTTATTGGGGATGAGGGGATCAGGGGAAGAGGTGGTTCAACAGTTTTCTGAATCTGAATAATTTCTCGTAAGTTTCTCTAGAAAAAATGCCATTGCACCTTTTGAGAGGAAATCACTTTTTACCTAATTGGGCTGTGCTGGTTTATCTGAAGTTGTTGTTTTTCTTTAAACTAATCAAATTGTCCAGTAAAAATCTTTCACCAAAATTTGTCAGTTTTACAGATTAAGCTGTATTTGAATTGCCACTGTTCATCCACAGACTCAAAACATGAATCATACTTTTGAGTACCTTGAGTATGTAGAGTGTAGCTGTTTGTTCTGTGATAGCTTTATAATACTGATAAGTTTTAAAAATTAAAAGTTGGCTCTTCCATGTTACAATCACAAATTTAAAACCAGTATTTAAAAGTGAAAAGTATTAAAATATTATGAAAAATAGCTCTGGTTTGTAGTTATTTTTAACATTTAGTGCTTTGAAGAAGTAAAATGTCATACATAGCATTTTAATAAAACAACCAAACCCTTGCATATTTCTCATTCCTGGGTCTAAGAAATTGGCTTGTTGTAGGACAGTAGCTATTTTTCATTTACTGTGGCCATCTCGTGGAAACATCCAAAGATAAATTGGATTGATTTGTAATACAAGTCTTCCTCTGAGGCATGCTAAAGGATATTGCAGTTTACTTTTTCTCTTTACTGATAACTTTAAAACACTCAGTGGGGGAAGGATTTTAAAATACTTAAATCTGACATTTTTAAATAACTTATTTTGAATTTGTATTTAACTAGAGTGTTTTATTTATATTATAGTTGTGCCAAGATTATCCTGGCCCGGCCATGTCCCCCTAAATGTTCCTCTGTGTCCCCCTAGTGGGGCATGCCCCACAGTTTGGGGATTACAGACTTAAACCTACCTTTCTTTGCCCTTTCCTTGGTCCTATGCCAAGTGCAACTCTCACAGTCCCAAGAATGAGACCCAAGATCTGTTAAACTGCTTTACATGAAGCACTTTGCTTGCTGGTTACCATTTTGTTTGGATTTCTGCGATTGTTTCACTGTTTTTTCCCATCAATTGCACCTTCTAGCCAAGGGGCGGGCAAACTTTTTGGCCTGAGGGCCGCATCGAGTTTTGGAAATTGTATGGAGAGCCGGTTAGGGGAGGGGGTCGTGGCCTGGCCCCCACCCCCTATCCGCTCCCCCCGGGACTCCTGCCCCATCCAACCCCCCCTGCCCCTGATGCCCCTCCTGGACTCCTGACCGCCCCCTGACACCCCATCCAACACCGCCTCTCATTCCTGACTGCCCCCATCCAACCACCCCTTCTCCCTATCCCCTGACTGCCCCTGGAACCCCTGCCCCTGACTGCCCCCCGCCACCCCATCCAACCCCCCCTCCTTCCTGACTGCCCCCCAGGGATCCCTGCCCCCATTCAACCCCCCTGTTCCCCGCCATCTGATCACCCTGACCCCTATCCACACCCCTGACCACCACCACCCCCCGAACTCTCCTGCCCTCTATCCAACTCCCTGCCCCCTTACCGCGCTGCCTGGAGCACTGATGGCTGGCGGCACTACATCCATGCTGCCTGGCTGGAGCCAGCCATGCCATCGCTACCGCGCAGCACAGAGCACCAGATCAGACCGGGCTCTGCAGCTGCGCTGCCCCAGGAGCTCACAGCCCCACCGCCCAGAGCATTGCGCCAGCGGTGTAGCGAGCTGAGGCTGCAGGGGAGGGGGAACCGCAGGGGAGGGGCCGGGGGCTAACCTCCCGGGTCAGGAGTTCAGGAGCCAGGCAGGAGGGGCCTGCGGGCTGTAGTTTGCCCACCACTGTTCTAGCCACACCCATCTGATAGCACTGGCTCAAAGAAAGACAGAGCTCACTGCTAGGTCATTCTGAAGCCCTAAAATCTGGGCAAATGGCTAGTCAAGGATGTGGGAGGTGTTGTTATGTAAACTAACTGTTGCTTTACAAAGTTGCTCTCCTCTTCCCTCCCCTCTCTTCTCTCTCCGCCCCCCCCCCCCCCCCCCCCCCAATAAACTTTTCTGTTTTATGGTTGGTATCCTGACAGGTTCCTTTACTCCTTAGTTCTCTACATACACTGTGTGTTGAACTTCCTCTTTGAGACATGGTGACAACATGGTGTGCATGGCAGAACTGGAGGTGGAGGCACCATTTTAACAGCACAAATTAATTACACATCCAATTGCCATAAAACAGATGATGCCTCAAACAAGGTCTGCAACGTTCTGACTTATGAAAATAAGCCCCCTTATGCTCATTTGCTAACACTGCCTAGTGGAATGGGCAGTAGTTTTCTTTTGTAACTAAGTATTCAACACACAAGTCTTGGCCAAATTCCAGCATGTGTCATTTTGTATCTACTTAACATATCTCCCTCTGGTAACTGGAGACATTACTCTTCATTTTCCCTAGGCTAAAAGAAACACCTGTTGTACTGATGCTGGTGCAGAATGGATGTCTTCCCAGTCACAAGGGGGCTGGCGAATTATTCCTAAACAAATATGTTCTGATAATGGAATAAGATGCCTTTTGCTTGTTCATTTTTGTACTAGTTTTATGGGTCACTAGTTTCACTGCCCAGATCTATTTGCCCCTGTGTGATTTAGGAAAGAAAACCGGACACCTTCAGCAGAGCAGAGTGTGGGCAGGGAGGCAGGCAACTCTGCTTAAATCTTGAAATTCCTTCTGGTACAGAGTTGTTGGCTTCCCTATGATTGGATTTCTACACTCCAAGCTTGGAGGATCCAGCCAAGCAGTATCTCGTTATCCACGCCCTGGTACACCAAGCAGTGTCCTGTTGTTCTTCCCCCAGCCCAGGGACAGTAGATTTGCAGCAGTGGTAAGACTGAGCCAAAACGTCCACAAAAAAGAACCAGCCAAGGATGTCTTCTTTCATAGTCACAACCTGTTTGTGTAGACAATGGACATTTATATGGCACTGGTAATTAGGGGATGAATTTGCCTAGCCTTAATAGGAACCAATAGGCTTTTCAACTCTAATGCATTACCTATGGAAAAAACTAATCTGAAACCTTTACATGTCTTCTCTCTTTTGATAGACACAATTTAATAGAGGGAAAATTTGGCAGTTGAGCAACAATAATATATATCTGCATATGTAGAAAACCCACATATGGGTCTTTTCATAGATTTTACTGTTTGTTTCATTTTAAAAGTAGTATTTCTAACACTTGTGCTTATGCATACTGAAAATTACCCTGTGGAACTCATTGCCCAAAGATCCATTAGAGTTTATGAGCTTAGAAGAATCTAAAAAAGGATTACATGTTTTTAGAGACAGAGAACATATATTACTTTGTTTTTTAATCTTGTTGCTTTGGGTGTAAACTAACCAGTAACTGTTAATTGTGAAGATCCTCCACCCCCTTTCACCTCCAGGAGGGGTCAAGGCTGAAGCCTACTTATTACCATATAAACATAAAGTATGCTTATTCATTGAGGCTGGATATCTACAAGGACTGTGTCCAGCACCTAGCACAGATGAGTCCTGGTCTATGACTAGGGACCCCAGCAATATGGTAATACAACTAATAGAATATGATGATTCATTCATTTGAAAGGGTATTGCAGTTAAGAGTAGAACTGTTTTTGATCACTACAAACCTGGGCCCTAATCAAATTATCTTTAAAATTAATGGACACTCGTTCCATTGACTTAAGGGGAGTTGGTTCAGCCCATTAGTCTAGATTTGACCCCATCATCAATAACAGGTGAAAAGTGTATGTTCTTTGGTAACTGTCCTGCCATCAGTCCTTTTTCCTTGCACCCTATTTGTCTCATTCAGCATATGGCTTCTTTTATGTATCTACCCCATGTTATCTAACTGTAGGACTCATCTGTAGTACAGGATAGCACACTTAAACATTTTTGTTTGTACTCAAATACCTACTCATGTAGTATTTTGGAGGAAAGAGGAGGGGAATGGGGAGTGAAGAGGATTGCTGATGAAACAGTAGCTATGCATTTTGAAGATTAAAAACCTTTCTGTAAGTGCTAACATTATTAGCTTCACTCAGTTATACCAGTTCCTTATCAGGACAGTGGATTACTTTGCACAACCGTCAAGATCATGTGGCTTCTTACCAAAGCCATGTTAGAAGAGGAGTTTGCAATTGAGTTCTCATTCTTTGGATAGAAACAGGTGGAATTTGACTTCCTCACGACAAAAATAAAAATCAGTGCCAAGGCGGGTAAAAATGCACAACAAAGAGCACCCACCATTTTGTAAGCCATCTTAATGCTTCACTGTAAAAATGTTATCGCCATGTTGGTCTCAGGAAATAAGAGACAAGGTCAGTGAGGTAATCTCTCTTACTGGACTAACTTCTGGGAGTGAGAAGATTTTGAGCAACACTGAGCTCTTCAGGTCTGGGGAAGGTAATCTGCAAGTCACAGCTAAATACAAAGTGGAAAGGATAAAGAGTTATCTATTCCATCTTGTATTTAGCTGTGAGTTTCTGATTACCTTTGCCAAACCTGAAGAAGAGTTCTGTGTAGCTTGAAAGCTGCTCTCTTTCACCAACAGAAGTTGGTCCATTAAGAGGTATTATCTCATTCACCCTCTCTGACTCAATGAAGAAATATCACAGGTAATTGTGTGAAGATATATAGATAGATAGATCATAGGACAGACACTCACCAGATTCTTTAATGGTTATGTATCAGCAGAAGGCTAGCCTGTAACAACTACTGTTTGTCATTTAGGAAGTGTTTTTCTACTGTCTGGATACACAGAAGATGTAAATATTGGAGAGAGAGCACATCTTGAAAGGGTATCATGCACCTTGAAAATTATGAGAACATGCTTGATTACAAAAGAAAATAAGTCTATTTCTTGAGTGAGGCTTAAAGGACACTAAGTGCATTTTGGGCCCATGAGAAAAACTACATTCTGTCCCTAGGAAAATAAGCAACATACAAGACAGGGTGGATGGATATAAATCAGGAAGAAGGAAACCTTAATTTTTATTTTTATTTTTTGCAATTTTACTTATTTTCCTAAAGAGAGGTTGATCAGTATAACCATTAAAACATGATGGTTTGCAACTACTAACTATAGCATTCATGCTAAATTTGGTACTTTTAGTTAACCAAGTGAATACACTGTATACACATCTATTTAACCAATTATATACCCTAATGTCCATATATTTAGGTTCTTACTTGTCATTTTCTAACAAAAATAACACTTTAATTTTTTTACTCATTTGTGTCAAGTGGCATTTGGATGGAAGTTTGATTCAGTTAAATGCACAAATGTTTAAAACAGCATTCTAAAATTGTTTTAGATAAACAAAATTACCTTATGCTAGATATAGAAATATTCTGAAACAATTTTTTTCTTATGTATTTAAAATTAACTGATTTAAATGAAGTATTCACTGTAGTTAGTGAATTGAATTGATTGTTTTTGGTCAGTATGGCCCAGATTGTCAAAGGTATTTAGATACCTACGTCCTTCATGATGGTAGAACTCATCCTCACACCTTTTTATTCTTAAACTGGATGAGGAAAACAATTTCTGTTTTTTTCAGCTCCCAGTTGGTTTCTCAACTTTGAATTAATGAGTCATTGAACTGAAATGAAGAAAATATCCTCTGTACCTGCATAAGAAGTCACTACTGTCAAAAGGTGGTTCAGCACTTCATTTCAAATGCTGAAGCCAGTGACTTCCACCAGTTCACTGGTTTGACTTTCTTTAAAACTTTGACAGCTAACATGTACTGCTTGATTATTTATTTAAATGTTAATAGATTATAGTAAGTTGAGGCATTCGCCTAAGTCAGGGGTCAGCAGAGTTTCACTTTCAGAAGTGGTGTGCCGAGTGTTCATTTATTCACTCTGATTTAAGGTTTCGTATGCCAGGAATACATTTTAATGTTTTTAGAAGGTCTCTTTCTATAAGTCTATAATATATAACTAAACTATTGTATGTAAAGTAAATAAGGTTTTTAAAATGTTTAAAAAGCTTCATTTAAAATTAAATTAAAATGCAGAGCTCCCGGGACCAGGGGCCAGGACTCGGGCAGCGTGAGTGCCACTGAAAATCAGCTCACGTGCCACCTGTGGCAAGTGTGCCATAGGTTGCCTACCCCTGTCCTAAGTTGTCAATTTCAAATTTAATTTTAAATTTACTTTTAAGGAGAAGAAATTCTTAAATATTTTTTTGAAAAATGGATTTTCAATCACTCTGATATAAGATGTGCTGTGATTCTAGATACATACCACCTATATTATGAAATATAACGTCAACAGTCTGAGGATTGTTAGTACATACCTCATATAATAGCACCCCCTATTCAATTACCTTATAGAGTTGCAATTGAAACCTTCATCAGTCACTCAAAAATGCCTACTTACAACATTTGCACCAAAACAGTTATCAGTGTGCCATCTGGGACGTGATGTTCCACTCACCTCGGAACACTTGGCAGTCAACAAGAATAGTTTATTCTGGCCAAATTCCACCATGGATAATTCTATTGTCCACCATGAAGTCCCTTGTGCAGTTTCATCTAGATGTGGTATTCTTCATCAGGGTTTTCCTTAACTGTAGTACTGGTGACCACTTTCATATAGCACGCCTCTGAGTGCAATCCCCCCATATAAATTTAAAAACTTTATATATTTAACACCATTATAAATGCTGGAAGCAAATCGGGGTTTGGGGTGGAGGCTGACAGCTCACAACCCCCCATGTAATAACCTCATGACCCCGAGGGGTCCCAATCCCCAGTTTGAGAACCCCTGCTATATGCCATTCCACTACAACAGAGTTCTAGGGCAAGGGTGGTTGCATGTTAATAGTGAAATGATTACTCTGTGCATGTTTGTACAGCATGTTAGGAAACATTTACACGTAACCTATCTTTACTAGCATTAATGACAATTTTTGTAAATGAAGGAATTGTAAGTGATTTACTGTACTTTATCATAAATATTAGCCCTGGGAGAGGGTGGTTAAAAGACCTCTTTCTGGGATTACAATAATTGTCAGTACAAATATGTATAGTTTGACTATAGACCTCAGAGGCATAGAATAAGGAATTGTTTAATTGAACACCTCAGATCAGCTTTTAAAACCACCAAAATAGTCAATTAAGAGTGTTGGGCACCTACTGGTCATAGGGCTTTTAATGCCCCCAATATTACCACAGCAGAAAACTGAAGGCAGCAATTGCTCTAGTAATAAAGAGTACACAAACCCCAGGTGTTGTGTTTCACTATCATTTAACGCAGTCAGAGGGGTCAGGCACCAAAGTGTATGACTTTATAAAAAAAAAAAAAAAATCTGCAACTGGCAATACTGTGAGGTAAATTTGGGGCCAAAAATTTTGGTTCCTAAAACTGACTTTTTGAAAAACCTTAGATGTACAGAATTATTTAAATTCCACTGAAAACATTGTTTTAAATATTATCTACAAGCTGCTACTACCGTCTTTTACATATATGTAAGAGGCAGAAAAAGAAATTGACTAGAAAAAAGAGAAATTGACCAGATTATTTTCATCAGCCTAGCACAGCGAAGTACATAGAACAAACAGTATTAAAAGCAAGTTATGTTTTGAGAGTTCTCGGTTTTGAAAACCTCAGGTCGTGACATAGCTAAGGAAATTGGCTTTTAAAATCTATACTTTTTAAAGGGGTACACCTTTACTTGAAAAAGGTCATTCCCACCTTAGTTTTGTATCTGCTAGTGTTACAAGTAACACCTAAGATCGCTGATTGAAAAAAATTAGTGATGGAAAAGATGTGCTCCTCTTTGACAACAGCGTGCATGTAGACAGTTCCATGGTATTGTTGATTCTGATAGTTGTATTTCCTGTCTCATGCAGTAACATTAGGACATCACTTGAGGGATGAAGCTTATGAACATGCTCTTTTACAGTCTTTGCAAGATGAGGCTATTAGAATAGAAGCAGCCATGCTGCAAATGAAGAGGCAGCAGCCAGAGATGTGCAGTGTGAAAGAGGACTGAACCTAAGCATGTTTGATACTTTGGATCTCAGGTCTGTTCACTTTCTTGCGAGTAAGACCCTTATTAATATGGAAGCAGAAACACTAATATGAAGTAATAAAGGAAATTAAGAAATGTTTCTATCCATGCTTTTTAAAAGGATTCTTAATAAGAAAATTCCAAATTAGTACATTTCAAAAATGTCAACCCTGATGGTAGATCTGTATAAAGGGGAACATTAAGTGAGGAAAAAGTGATCTGTCAATTACAGCAGTGACAAAACACAACAGAGACAACCTCTGCACTACCCCCCAAAAAACCCAAAACAAAACCAAAACCTTTAATCTCCTCAGTTCTTGCAAGAGTCATTTTGGAAGAAGTGTGTCTACATGCTGGTCACCAGGACCACTGAGAGAGAGAGGAACTAGACATACTTGCTGGGTCCTTTTCACTCACATGAGCCTTTTGGGGTCAATTTTCTCCAGATGAACTAAGGGCTTTAGCTGCTCAGCAAAGTTTCGCATGTCATCAGAAACTATGTCTTGTCCTGCAGGAGCTACAACACTCAGCTCCACGAGGTAGGAGAGAGACAAGGGTTCAATGCTATCCGTGTTTCCTGGAACCAGGATGCGGAAGATCTTGTACACTACAATCTTCATGATACCCTTGCGGAACACATGGCCCTTGGCGACAAACTCGTGGTCCATCCGGAAGCCCATCTCCATCAGAAAGTCAGTAAGGTTCTCTGAAGTAGCGATGTCAACACAGTTGCGCACCAGAGCATGGCGGTTTTTGTCTCCCATTTCTGGCTGTCCCAAATAGCGCAAGTGCCAGGGTGTGCCAGTTTTGTCCATGGAGCGCCGTGCCCTCAGGACAAAGGGACTGGCTTGCTGCCCTTTCAGGAGGAACACCATCTCATGGTCCAGGAATGTCTCAGGTTCCATGTTGTCACACAGACCACGCAACCGGTGAAGGAGGCTCTCCAGGCTTTGATCCAAAACACTTCCTGGGGAGGAGAACAAGTTCATTATTTCACCAATGAGCAGTTTACTATTGCCCTTACGACTACATGGTTTCATCCACCAGTGTATGGGATACCCCAAATCATTTCACCATATTTAAAAAAAAAGGAGCAAATAGAACAAATGCTCATCCAAACTCATTTTTCAAAAAGTAGCAGAGGATGCAAAAGCTGCAGGAAACAACATACCCAGTGCTCTTCATCTGGGAATCTCACAGTATTTACAAAAGTATTATTCTTCCCCACTTTATTTTTTATAGAAAGGGAAACTGAGGTGTATAACATTTGAATGACTTTGCTCAAGATCAGACAGTCAATGGCAGTCAAGAAAAAAACCTAACTCTAATTACTAGTCCTAATCTCTGGACCACTCTCCCTACACAACACACGTAGGAGATGCAGGTACATTAGTGCTGTTTTTCAATGTCTATACAACAGCAGCACAGAGCCACCAATCTAACGTTAATAATTACACTGGAGAAGGTCACAAAAGCTTTCAGAGGGATTTGCAGCAGAACCAAAAAGTACAAGGGCAAGAGCAAAGCCCAAAACAAATATTAAGTACCCAAATATTCTGCACCAAAAAGGAGTTTTGAAAAGGTGTGTGGGAGGGGGTGTCCACATGAGTTCCTTTTGGAGGCAGTGCACTGTCAGAGACAGATGGCCTGCTTCTGGAGAGTTTTAGCCCTAAAGGTCAACGTCTTTCACAAAAGAAGTATGACCTCCCTAGTTTAGGATCTGATTGAGGTAAGGTCTTTTCTTCTCTTTCCTATTCCCCCTCTCCCCTTCCTCTCACAACGTTAAAAACTGGAATGACTTAGGTACAGGCAAGCTGCGAGTTTTCAAAAGAACCTGGCAGCATGCCAATATGACATGAAATCAAACCCATCTTCTCACCAGCCTTACCTTGGAGTAAATACTCCATCATGTTAATGGTGCCGCCAGTGACAGGCATCATGGTAACAGGTGGGGCCTCCATGGTTTTGGCTTCCCTGGATGAAGCACAAAGAAATCAGGTCCATGACTACAGCAGGTATTCAGGCGCAGGGAGACCCCCAGTGACCCCGCAGTGTGTGTGTGTGTGGGGCGGGGGGAGACTGCCCTTCCTCGTACGGGAACCGACGCTCCTTGCAGAGCGAGTAGGGCAACCGGGTGCGGCTTGGATACAACCTCCTGGTAGGGGCCGGGTGCAGGTGAGCCGCGGGGGAGGATGGATGGCGGGGTTGGTGGACCCTGCCGCGCGGAGGGGGGATGAGGAGTCGGGCGGGGGAGGGGAGCCACCCCGGGGAAAAGAGCAAAGGACTGGGGGGGGGGGCGGAGCAGCCGGCCCCGGGCGGGGTCCTGGAGCCCCAGGAGCAGGGCGAACGCTCAGCCCCTCACCTGTAGGGCGGCGCGGCGGGACGGGACTCCCCTCTTTACGGGCTGTTCCAAAGCTCGGGCCCGGCACAGCCCCGCGACCTCCGCCCGGCCGCCGACCTGCTCCCTCGCCAGAGCGCGCATGCGCCGCACCCCCCACACTCAGGCAGCAGGCGGGCGGGCGGAGGGAGCGGGGCGGGGTTTCCTGCTCGCTCAGAGGCCGAGACCAGCGGGAGCCTCGTCTGCGCGTTCTTGGGTATGGAGAAAGGTGTGCGCGTCGCTTTGTCCCCCGCCCGCCCCGCGGCAAACACCCCTCACCATCACCACCCCGCCCGGCCAGCCCGGGGCAGACACCCCTCAGCGCCCCCCCAACCCCGGGCACACACCCCTCAGCGCCCCCCCAACCCCTCCCAGCCCGGGGCACGCACCCCTCAGCGCCCCCCCACCCCTCCCAGCCCGGGGCACGCACCCCTCAGCGCCCCCCCCACCCCTCCCAGCCCGGGGCACGCCCCCCTCAGCGCCCCCCCACCCTTCCCAGCCCGGGGCACGCCCCCCTCAGCGCCCCCCCAACCCCTCCCAGCCCGGGGCACGCCCCCCTCAGCGCCCCCCCCAACCCCTCCCAGCCCGGGGCACGCCCCCCCCCAGCGCCCCCCCAACCCCTCCCAGCCCGGGGCACGCCCCCCCCCAGCGCCCCCCCAACCCCTCCCAGCCCGGGGCACGCCCCCCCCAGCGCCCCCCCAACCCCTCCCAGCCCGGGGCACGCCCCCCCCAGCGCCCCCCCAACCCCTCCCAGCCCGGGGCAAACACCCTCTTCCCCCCTGCTGCTTCCCAGCCAGGGGCGCGCTGCCCAGCCCCTGCCCGGCCAGCCCGGGGCACACAGGAAGAGGCTGAAGTTGGTTCCTTATTCCCAGCTCCTTATTGGTGGCCCCCAGTTCTTTATTCAAAGGCAAAAATTAAGTTTTCGGTAAGCAGGGCCGGCTCTGGCTTTTTGGCCGCCCCAAGCAAAAAAAAAAAAAAAAACCGGGGCGGCCAGAACGGCAAAGCAAAAAAAAAAAAAAAAAACTTGTGGCGCGGGTGCAGGGGGACTGGCTTGGGGGAGGGAGCAGGCGGGAGAGAGAGAGAAGGGGGCGTGCCGCCCTAGGATTGGGCAGAATGCCGCCTCCAACAAGCTGCCGCCCCAGCACCAGCTTGCTCAGCTGGTGCCTGGAGCCAGCCCTGTCGGTAAGGTTAAATTTTTAGAAATGGCATCAAAACTAATGTAATACACATATAAATAAGTATTTAGTTTATTAATTAGATCATCAAATAAACGGGGGTTTAGCTGATTATGTGCCCAAACAAGTCTTGGATCACCTGAGCCCCAGGTGAGTCTGTGACATGTCCCCATGATGCTCAGACTGTTTCAAAGGAACTGGTAGAAATTGCACCCAAAGCGTCATTTTGTGCAGTGTGTTGCCATGGCACTCCCTCACCCCACTTCCCTTTTGTACATGGGCTTGATTAAGGCGCTGGGATTTCACTGGTTGTACGTGACAAAATGTGTCTTGGGTCACCCCAACTGACACATCCCCACTGCCCTCAAACTCTTCTGAAGGGGCTGGGATATGCCACTCCCTGACCCAGCTCAGCATGCTGCCACATGTCATGCTCCCACACCACTTCTATATTGTACATAGGGCTTGAATAAGGAACTGGGTTTTTACTGTATGTGACAAAATGTTTCTCTGGTCACCCCAAGTGACAGGTTCCCTTGACCATCAACCTCATCTGAAGGAGTTCAGAGAAGTCACTTCCTGACCTGAAGCTTTGTTCTTGTACAATACGCTGCCACATGTCACCCCCATCCCAGTTTTATAGTGCATATGGTGCTTGAATAAGGAACTGGGCTTTGATTAACTAAATGGCAAAATAAGTCTCCGGTCACCCTGGGTGACATGTTCCTGGAACCTTCAGACTCTTCACTACATGACCCAAAGATTTCATCTTGCATAGTATGGTGCCAGATGTCACTTCCGTATTGTAGCTAGGACTTGAATAAGGAGCTGGGTTTTGACTGACTGTACATGACAAAACAAGTCTCAAGTCACCCCAAGTGACATGTCCCCATGGCCATCAGATTGTTTTGAAGGAGTTGGGACATGTCACTCCCTGTCCCCTGATGTTTCATTCTTGAGTAATACTCTGCCACACGTGACACACCCACACCACTTCCATAGTATAAATCAGTGTTTTTCAACCACTGTTCCGCGGCACACTAGTGTGCCGCGAGATGTTGCCTGGTGTGCCGTGGGAAAAAAATATTAAACCATGCTTGAATGTCGGAACTGGTTACTAAAATTTTTGAATCCCACCACTGATGTTAAGGACTATAAATAGCTCAGAATATCAGCTTTGTGTTCAGCCAAACAGGCCCAGGTTGCGCACTGAATAAAGTATTTTATAATTTTTCATATTTCTGTTTACTTACTATTTCATAATAAAGTAATTATAAAATACTTTCTTTGTGTTTATTTGATTCCTATTCAAGAGAATTACTTTATATATAGTCAATATAGGCACAGAGTTAAATTTTTTAACATTTTCTAATGGTGGTGTGCCTCGTGATTTTTTTCATGAAACAAGTGTGCCTTTGCCCAAAAAAAGGTTGAAAAACACTGGTATAAATGGTGCTTGAATACGGCACTGAATTTGACTCACTGTACATGATAAAACAAGTCTAAGGTCACTCTAAGTGAAGGTAACCTTGGAAGAAGAACTGATTGAGACATCTACCAGGATTGCATCATCCAGGAAAACAAGATGCCTCAGAAATAATATGTTAAACAATCCATTGCTATTTGCAGTACATTGCTGTTTCACCTTTCACACTGCACATGTACACTCAGTTGCACCTAGTGTTGGATCTTCAGAGCATGAGAGTATGTGACTTTACACATGGATGCCATAGCATCAGTTGTCAAGAGACTGTTTATCATGTAAACATAAAATCTTATTTTTTGTGTACTATATGCCTTTCGGACTCAACATACATATTACCATTTGCGGACATGCTAACAACAGACCAAAGCATTCCAACAATTTCGTGTTGGCTGGCATTACTTTCCCGAGATACTCTTAGAACAGCTGGTCATCAGCTCAGACCATGCAAAGTGGAATGTGACTTCAGTTGCGCTTTAATTCATGCTACTACAGAGGTTTGCCGCCACATGACTCCAGAAGTTATCTCAATGCTTGTTTTGAAGGATCTAATGGAGGAGGCAAGTTTACAATATTACACATTTGTGCAGCACATAAGATAAAAATAATGTATATGTGCTATGTAGCTAATGTGAAAGGTTTCCACTGTTGTCAAGAAGTTTTTCTTTTATGCTTTTGGATTATTGCAAAATGGGGAAAACAATGCATGAATGCACTGAAATGAGTAAGACTCAGCATGATTTTCAGACCAGCACAGCTTATCAGACAGTACAGGAACTTAATAAGAGAGGTTACACAATATGCACAGAAATAAAAGAGATCCTTCACTGAAAACATTCTTGTATTTAACTAGGGAATGGTGATTGAGAATAAACAGGGAGCAATTTGCAGAAATTCACCTTTTGTTAAATTGATTCCATCATCATCTGGAAAAAGATGATTGGGAGGCTGTAAATAACAACTGGAATACAAGGAAATTGCAATGGCTTATGCAATTTCAAAAATTTAAAGGAAGGAATGTGTGGAATTGCTGTGGAAGTGAAGAAGATATGGTGTCTTCCCACCTCTCCTATTTAAGAACATAAGAACAGCCATACTGGGTCAGACCAAAGGTTCATGTAGCCCAGTATCCTGTCTTCCGACAGTGGCCAATGGCAGGTGCCCCAGAGGGAATGAACAGACAGGTAATCACCAAGTGATCCATCCCCTGTCGCCCATTCCCATCTTCTGGCAAACAGAGGCTAGGGACACCATCCCTGTCCATCCTGGCTAATAGCCATTGATGGACCTATCCTCCATGAACTTACCTAGTTCTTTTTTGAACCTTGTTATAGACTTTTTTAACCCTGTTATAGAGACAATTTCTTTAGCACAATGCAGTATTCTATATGCTGGAGTTCAAATTGTCCAAAAAAGAAAAAGGAAATGAAATCAACAATTTGTATGCAGGATGTCAACACTTTAAACTGTATTGGGAGGCTGGGCAGATATGAAACGGGGTATTGTTATTCTGGAAAGTATTAATGGTTGACATCAACTGGTTGATCTATACACAGTTATAGTGATGCTTGAAACTATGGCTCTACTAAATAGAGGGGAGGGGCTATGTATGTCCCCCATTTCCCCCCCTTTTATTTTCTAGTTTTCCACAAAATCAGTGGGGTGCAATCCATTGATGCCTAGAATATTCCCTGAAAATATTAAATTGATTGGATGTAGCGTTGAAAAATTATTGCCTTACATGCAGACAGACATACAAATAAAGAAATGCCATCAAGTTGAGTGCCTGCTTTTACAATTTGCTAACATTAGAAACACTCCCGTTTTTCAATAGGGCTGACATTGTCTATGAGTGCACCCATACTAGGAAAAAAGGTGTGTTATCACCTAACACAGTTTTACCACCCTGTTAGCAGATAGAGGCAAAGCGGTGTGTAAGTACCTTTACAAGGAGAAAATGCTGTGTCCTAAGAGCCTAACAAGAAACAATGTCTGGAAGTTGAAGCCAGTCCAAGACAATAGTAGCTATTTTGTCTAAATTATGCTGGCTGAAGGGGGATTCTACCACAGTGCCAGGTGCATAATTAAGTTAGTTATAAAAACTGAGGGAGTCATGCTGGTTATTAATGTCTAAAGGGAAACCTTACCCAAGCAAGAGGTGAAGATTCTTATATTAAAGAATGTGGGGAGGAGAAATGGAGGCTAACCAGTACACAATGATCTGTCCCCTGAGGTTGGGAGGGTGCTGACAACAGCTTGAGGGCCAGAATCTAGTGAAGGTGAAAGGGGTTCTGGGACTAATGAAACCCCATTTTGTACCGTAAACTCCACTGCTGCATAACTAGAGAGGGGCAACTCTTATTCTAAGGCAGTGGTTCCCAAACGGGGGTTCGCGAAATGTTACAGGGGGTTCTCGGGAAAAAAATCCCTAATGGCGGACAGAGCGGTCCTTAGAGACCCTGGGCAGCATGGGACGAGCAGCCTGGAGCCCCTGGACTTCCAAGAGCTAAGCAGATCAAAGCAAGCATATCTATCACACTGAGGAGATTTAAACTTCAAGACTCCTTATAAGAAATGGAAAGGGAGGTTGATATTTTTTGCTGTTTTTAAAATTAAATAGGCAACTAGTATTGTTTTTAAAATTATTATGAAGAACAAGTTTAAGCTTTGTTGTAACATGTGTTGTTTGCTTGAACTGCTCAAGACCTGAATGCTTGTATAAGAGGAACTCTTTGAGTTGGCTTCTTAGATACCTTCATGCTGTTTCACATCTGATACTTCTTGATGAAACATAGGAGCCTTGTCTTATAACAAGCTTATTCAAAGTGGTACAGGCTATAAAAGTGAGATCTTGGAAGAGTGTTGCCATTTTCATAATTAAATAAAAGTACTGTAATGATAAATAATAATAGTGTGTAATAAGCATGTCATAAAAACAAATTTTATATTTCTAAAATCACTGCTTTTATAATTTATCCTCAGGTAAAGGAGAAAATCCCTGGAAATATTCTTTTTTAGGAAGGGTGTAGTGGGGCAGACGGCCCCACTCCCTGAATTTGGGCTGCAGCAGGCCAGTGGGCCTGCACAGCCAGGGAGCCAATCAGGGCCCGGCTCAGCCCTATAAAAGGCTGCTCAGGAAGCGCAGCAGGCAGTCTGTCCCAGGCCTTTGACAGGGGAAGGTTGGTCTCCAGGGTTGGGAGACTAGCACCTGGGACAGCGCAGTGCTGGGTAGGCCCAGGGGAGCAGAGGGTAACTCCAGCCCGGTGTCTGCCAGGCTGCAGGCCCTGAAGGGAAGGGCGTAGCCGGTGCAAGGGGCCGAAGGGGAAGCGGCCCAGGGATGTGGACAGATGGAGGGAGAGAAGGAGGACAGGATGGCTGCCACTAGAGGGTCCCTGGGTTGGGACCCAGAGTAGTGGGCGGGCGGGCCTGGGTCTCCCCCCTTTCCCTCTTGCTGTGCACCTGGCTGAAGGAGTGGCCATCTAGAGCTGCACCAACCCCCTGCCAAGAGGGGAGTGACTTTGAGGGTGCAGTTGGCCAGGACGCAGAGAGGCAGCTGATTGATCCGCCCCCTGGAAGGGGGCGAGGATGGACTAAGGGGCACTGCCGGAGGGCAGTGGCTCGAAGAGGACGCCGCGAGCTTGGGAGCAACGCGGGTCCGGACACGCCAACTGAGTGCGAGACGATGGATGGGACACCACCAGGAGGGGGCGCTCCACTGGACAGAGCTAATTCCCGAGACAACCAGTAGGAGGCGCCAGGTGGTGAGTCTCAACCCCGTCACAAGGGGGTTCGCGAGACTTGACATTTTGGTGAAAGGGTTCACAGGTTGTTAAGTTTGGGAACCACTGTTCTAAGGCGTGCTCTGTCTTACCCATTGGCTTTGCTTTCAACTGTCCTTGTTCATTTGCATCAACTATCAGTAGCCATCAAGTACTGGCTACTGGGGCTTTTATGTAAATGCAATGGTATGTTATCTGATTTTCTATTAGCACATAAGTGATGAGGAGGTGATAGGAATTATGTCCCATCCCAACCTTGGTGCACTCCCTGCAGATGCTAAATTCATTGGAAGTGGTTAATGGAAGCAAATAAAAATGTATGTCCCACTTCCTTATATAACCTACATAGCTGCAGTTTACCTTTTGGTTACTCACTGTGATCATTAGGGAGAGACTGACAATATATGAGCTTTATAGCACCCAGGATTGGCCCCTGTATCCCAGGAACCTATAGAAAAAAATACATAATGATATAGCTCACTGCAGAGTTAAGTGCCATCACAAAATATAATTTACCATAGACATCAGTGACCGCTCCATTTTTAACCTTTGAACAGCCTTCATAATCTTTGCAACACCTGGCTTGTATAACCCAAGATCTCAAAGTATTTTATCAATATGGACTAAGCCTTAGCACTCCCGTTGGGTAGGTCAGTATCACTATCCTCACTTCACAGATGGGGAAACTAAAGTACAGAGTGGGGGAAAGTGACTCACCAACATTCACACAAATCAGTGGCTGAATTAAAAATTTTGTCAGTCACAAGATTGTCCATGGATTTCCTTATATAACCCACATTAATACCATGGGTTTTTCTCTGGCCCTCATCACCATAGTATCTGAGCACCTTATCCTTAGTAAAGGATTTTATCTTCACAACAGCCCTGTACGGTAGGGCACTAGCACCCTCATTTTACAGATGAAGAACTGAGTAGTTTAAGTGACTTCAAGTCACACAGGAAGTCTGCAGGTGAGTTGGCAGTTGAATCCAGATGTCTTGAGTACTAGAGCAGTGTACTTCCCAGTATGCCATCCTTCTTTGTCCACTATCTAGTCTCTGAATCACATGGAGATATACGGGCCAGTTGATGCCCCATACCTTGGGTAGACATCTACACCTGTGCAAAGTGGATGCAAAATGTTGCCAGATCAGAAAGGTACCACTATATGCCCACTTCGCACAAGTGTTAATGGTGACACAATGTGCTGGGCAACAGAGAATCTGAGTCCACTGCTGCCTTCAAGCTTTAGCTTGGGTAGTTGGCAGCTCATGCTGCTAGATCTAGATGTCCTGGATTCAATCCCTGCAGGGAGCTGTGGGGTAGAAAGGGGTAACTTTAAATTGTTTGACACCATGTAACTTTATTTTTTTAAATTACTATAAACATTTAGTCCAGAGAATCAAGAAAAGTAGGACAGCTCTTATTGTTTGTTTGGTTTTCTCTGAATTGTCAGTAAGACAAGGTTAAAAGATACTCTCATGAATTGCCTGTATCACTAATTCTATCTCAGAGAGCTCTGATTTCCACTATTTTAGTCACAGAGGTTCTTGATGTACCTTAGGGGACACCATGATTGAGACAAAGCAAAATAATCACAGTTATTAACCATGGTTATATTATTCTTAAAGAGAGGAAAAGAAAACAAACAAAAACACAAATGACATGACACAACTGATAAAATGGTTCTCCAAGTGGTTGCAGACATGTATTCTACTCAAGTGTGCATGCACCCAGTGTACCGTAGCCGGAGAACTCTGTGTAGCAACTGACTGTGCAGTGCTCATGCCCTCTGGCCCCTCCCATGGCTATTTAAGGGCGGTGCTGTCCTCATCCCATTCAGTTCCTTCACACTGAGCACAGTCAGAGTTGGAGCTTCTTGTGTGGGTTTTACCTCCTGGTTACTGTGAACACAGTGAGATTCTCTGAGCATAGGCACTGTCGTTTGTTTTTGCCGGTGGGTGCTTTTGAAGAGGTGTGTGTGTGTGTGTTTGGGGGGGAGCTCTGCCAGTTTTGATGGGGAGGCTATTTTCAGCATATTTATACACTTTCATATTCTAGTTATTGAATATGTATGTATCATTGGTATCTTTACTATTTTAATGATTAAATTGTTATGAACTACATAATTACAAATATATTATAATGAATTACAGCATTTTAAAATCATTGCAATCACCTACAAGCTGTCTTCACTAACGTCCCAGTTTAAATACATTACGTCTCATTGTAGCTTTCTGGATAATTGTCAGCAGTTATAAGATGTATAACTTATTTACATCTAGTTCCCTGGTGTGGTTTTGATGCACATTAAGGACAGCTACATTATTCAGTTGCATCTGTCCCAATTACTGTTTGTGAGCAGAATACACACATCTGCAACCACTTGAAGAAAAAATGGTTGCCTACCTGTACTGTAACTGTTCATCTTTGAGATGTGGGGGCAGACATGTGTTCCACGATCCACCCTCTGCCCCCACTGCATTGGGGTCCCTAATCTTAGATTCCAGTGTGAAGAAACTGAGGGGAATTGGGGCTATGGGAGGGGGTACGAGAGCCAGATGGTACGAGTGCTGCCCCAGTGGGTATTGCTAAGCAAAGTTCTCCAGCTTCAGTGCACCAGGCACACACACACCTGAGCAGAATACATGTCTGCGCCCACATTTCGAAGAACAACAGTTACAGTACAGGAAGATGATAGAAGTGAAAAATGGTTACAATTGCTTCTGTGTGTCCCTCTGAGAGTGGGCCTGCCTTTGATGGGGGACTCTTCTTTTGGCAAGTTGAGACTCAGGGCTTATTTCCAAAAATGGTTGTGAAACCAATCTTAGTATATCCTTACATAATTAAGGGACAATATAACTTTATTTAAGGAAAGGTGGACCCTGTTGGTTGTTTATAATTGGGCAAAGTAATCAATTGTAATTAAATCCTATGAAACTGAAGAAAATATTTAAATCAGTTACTTAAAAGAAGCCATTTAAGGATCTGTTTTAAGACAGGCCAATTACAAATATTAGGAATCTTAACTCCAATTAAATCCCACTGTTTAGCCCCTGTCTCTTCTCCACAAATACATGGTCTAACCATTTCATAATTAACAGGAGAACTGTTCAAATATTAAGTTACAACAGCATTTCCATATTTCAAAAACTATTACAAGATTCTTAAATCTAATCCCTTGGCAGTGTCTCTGTTAACTTTCTCTCACCAATCCATGTTGAAGTCTTGGGGAAGTTTTCCTTGGATTGGTTTTGTTTCTTGAGTCGTCCCTATTTTTTGTAGCTGTCTGTAATAGCTTGCTTGTAGAGATGGATAGGATGAGTTGTGTAGTTCTCACTGTTTAAGCAGGATAGCAGGGTGTGTGTGGGGAGGGGAAGGAATGCTTACTTGGAAGATTTTTATACACTCCTTATTTCCATGAAATTATAGGATAACACACCTCTTTCAGGCTTGTTTAAATTCAGAGTTGGTGCAGTCACTCTTTCTTTGGCTTCATGCCTTCAGGATTGACTTAAGTCTCACCTTCAATTCCTGAATAAGCAGTTTGCTTAATGAATATGTAACATTTCTTTAATTGCCTTTATTCTTCTTCTGGCAGGAAAACATCAGATAACTTTTAAAGTTAGTTTTAACTTTTTTTTTTTTTTTTTTTTATTCAGCCCATCTTTAGAGATACTCTGTTTTTATTAGAGTGAAACGGGAAATAAAATTCTGATTTCAAAAAGTACAAACGCTCCTATTCTTTATATAAACTGTTCTTAAGATATTTTTTTTTAAACTAAATAACTTGGAGGAAGTTGTTAGCTTAAATAGTTATTAAGTTTTTTCTAAAAAAAAAAAAAAAAATTTTTTTGAAGCGATGATTCTTCATCTTCCTGATTTGGGTAGGAAAGTTGCTTGAGCATTGCCAGTAATTAATTAATTTCCCATTAATATAAATGTTCTGTACCAGAGGTTCTCAAACTGTGGTCCACGGACCACTCCATTCAGGTGGTCTGAGGATAGTTCCCTCTAAGGTGCGCGCCTGGGCGGCCACACAGGAGAGAATGAAGGGCCACCCACCAAATTAGTGGAACCGTGCAAGCATGGCTCCATTAATTAGATGCCGGGACCCTGGAGAAGACGCATGTGTAAGGTGAGGTTGTGGCCTTGGAGGGAATTGGGGGGGGGGGGGTAGATGGGAGGGGGCAGTGGGGTGAGAAGATGGGGTGGGACTTGGGAGGAATTTGGGACGTGCAGGGCTGAGTCGGCCAGAGAAAGAGGTGACTTTCCCCAGCTCCAGGGCTGCAGCTGCTGGGGAGAGACCCCCCTCCTTCCCAGCCTCAGCTCTGTGACTGCTGTGACGGGGGAGAGACCCCCCTCCTTCCCAGCCCCAGCTCAGGGACTGCCACGGTGGGGGAGAGAGGGCACATCCATTGCATTAGAAAGGTGAGACTACTGATATTAAAATATGAGTTGTGTGCTTTTATTTGTAGAACAAAAAAAGTTTATTATTAAGGTTTTTTTTTATATAGCACTTTTATCCAAAGCGCTTTACAATAGTTCGCTAACGGTACAAACAACATTGGGAAAGATCATTAAGTGGTCCACTGAGACCCTCAGCAATTTTCAAGTGGTCTGGGGGGGGGAAGTTTGAGAACCACTGTTCTATACTTAAGTGGCTTCTTACATAATACAGTAATTAGTTTAGCAAGGTCATTAGATTCCATGCTGATACATAAAACATTTTATCATTTACATAGTAATGATCCTAGGAACTTGGCATTTAACTAACATATTTGTAAGTATACATTTCACAAAGGTGTTTGCATTTCAACATTTAAGAAATAAAAGGATTAAAACATTTTCAGCTACAGAGATTTTTCCTGGAGTTTTAAAGACACAAGCAGAGATTTTTCTTTTAAAAGAAAGGGGGGTTAGTATAGGCCCACTTTACGCCTAGGTTTATTGCGCTGATAACATATTCCTACATTCCTTTTTGAGGTATCCTGGTCTAGACAGGACATTCTTTTTTGGTTTGTTGTTTCTTGACCCAAGCCTTCCCAGACTGGAGCTTGCATCTTATGGCTCTGAGAATGAAAACCTTTCCTGAAAAGCCTGGGGGACTCCCAGGATCAGAAAACTGATTTTCAATTGCAAAATAACATAATGGTAATTTGTACCTTCTAGGGCAGCAGTTCAAAACAAGAGGATGCTAGTAGGCTTGACAGTTATAGGAGGAGGTATGAAGTGACTTTTAGTTCAAAGCAAAGCATCACATCGCCAGAACCAGAGCAGTGCAAGACCTAGGCCTCCTTCACGTTCCAGTCTACATTTGAAATCTCCAGACTCTCTGGAACAACAGGTTCAAACTCTGGCAAGCAGTGACTCAGCTCTTCAGCTTACCATGACAGGTAAATTAAGTACCAGTTGACTGTCTGCAAATATTTCAAACAAGACCTTCAACCCCCTTCTATCTAGATACTAATCCAGCCCTTGTCATCATAGTACACTCCTCCTCATGGAGGCTGTGGCTGTGCGAACAGGTAGTCGAACCCCTAGGAGGGTACGAAGTACTTCCTCTCCACACCCTTAGCGGTGGAAGGGATGGATGCTGGGGTCTGCCAAATGGTCTTTGCATTGTCTTGTATAGTTTTGATGAGGGGTAGAGTGACCCTGGATGGCCCTTCTGGTGCCAGAATGTGCACTATAGGTCCTCCGATTCTACCACTTCCTCAGCCTGCAGGTTCATATTTCGTGCCACCCTGTGCAGGGGTTCCTTGTGGGCATGGCTATCTATAGGGGGCGGCCCCGAGATGGAGGTGCCCGCCACCGCCTCGTCCGGGCAGGATGACAAGGACGCTAGTGGGAGAACTGGGTCCTCCGGACCCTCTTGATCCTCAGGGACCTCCTGCTCCGCCTCTAATTCCGTGCCAGCCACTCCAGGGTCTGGCTCAGGACCTGGGGTGGGTTCCGGAGGAGATGGTGCAACCGCCGACTCATCTGCACCCCTAGGAGTGGGGTGACTGGCCACTGCCTCAGGCACCCTAGGCTCGGATCCACTTGGGAACTCTGGGCCTGATGGTATGCCTATGGGTCCAAAATGGCCACTGAGCTGGCCTGTGCCACTGTACAGGCCATGGCTCTGCACCAACGTTAGGTATGTCCCACGCCAACTTTTGCCGGGGTCGCTGCTAATATTTGGACCCTGTCTCCGAGTCTGAAGATGGGGGCCCAGTACCGTGATGGCCATGGCGGTGCCGAGCGCAGCTGAGCCGGGGAGCGGTGCTGCGAGGCTGGGGAGCGGTGCTGTGACCTGGAACGGTACTGCGATCTGGAGCGGTCCCATGAGCGTGGTCTGTGCAGAGAGCTGGATCGGTGCCGATACAAACGGTGCTGAGATTGGGACCTACTGCGCGATGGCGATCTGTGCCGTGAGTGGGAGTGCTGGCAGGATCTGGATCGATGCCATGAGTCAAACAGGCACCACGAGTGCAACCGGCACCGTGGGTGGGACAGTTCATTTCTCACCAAAGCAGATGTCTGCACCAGGGGCCCACTGCAGGCAGCTTGAGCCTTCTTGTCTTTGGGCTATCTGGGAAAAGCTTAGCCTTCAGACCAAGTTAGGGCAGAAGCTTACACATGACATTCTCAATAGAACACAAAATAGTTTCTGAAGAAGCTAGTTTGGGAGAAGCGTGATGACACTGTATAGTCTGAAACTCCCATAACAGTAATACCTCTTTATGTTTCTAGTAGGCCCACCCTTCTTCCTTATCATTGGAGCAGTTTAAGGGTTATACAGCTTTTAATTATGCCACTATTGTTAAAGTGGTTTCCCCCCTAGAGCGGACGCACTGATACTAGTACAGATGTATTTCTACTGATGTTGCTTATTCTGCTTTCTGCACAAGAATAACTATATTGCTGTAATGCACTTTTTATGCCTGTATAACTGCATCCACAGTAGGGATTGGAGTAGTGTAACTATTTTGGTTTTTAAAAAAAACAAACCAGCCCCTAACCAACCTAGTTATATCAGTACAAAAATCTCTATATACACCAGGCCCTTATAATAGAATTATAGTTTGGTTCATGAGCCTGAACATGGAATGGCAAGTGGACACAGAAGAGGGTGGTGGAAGAGAGTGGGCATGCTGCCAAGTCTTTTTTTATTGGAAGACAGAAGAAGGGGAGAGGGAAGTCTGGTTTCCAGCTCCACTTTGTTACACAGAATATTATTTGGTTGAAAAGCTGATAGCATATTTCATTTTATGAGGCTTGAGGATCTCTCTCTTAGGAGTATGGATTCAATACAATTTAATGAGAGTACTCCATCCTGGATTGTTTTTGATGGCTTGCATGGTATTTCAAAATGGCAATTTTGTAGCATCTCCTAACTTCTCTCCCCTCCCCGCAACTCCCCCCCCCCTTTTTTTCTGGACCGTGTTTTCAGCTCAGGCTTTTACATCTTCCACAGATTTTCTGTTCTTCCCTCTTCTACAGGTTGTTTTGGTCTCCATGTCTAGTTGTGCACTGTTTTCATAGACTTTGGGCCTCTCAAATGCTTCATCATCCTCACTGTCAATGTTATCTGATGTGCTTGCCCCTTTGCTGATAACATATATCACATTACTGCTTCTTTATGGTTTCTTGCAATCTTTTGTTATTTTCATTAATGAGCGATCCAAGGCGAACAGACACTGTTCTGACAACTTGGCATCCTTTATATTTTCAACTATCCTGTCTTATTCTTTTTAAGGTTCTATATTTGTTCAACAAGACAGAATTGCAGTTTTAAAAGCCTGAGCTGGAGGCTTATTCCCGGAACCACCATTTATATTTGCCCTTCCATTGTATAATATTGTACCCCTATGAAATAGGGATGGACCACTGTCATCTAGTCTTCTCCCCACCCCCACCCTTGAGTTGAAGGACATCTAGAATATCACCTGCAACATCACCCATGCAAATATCAGGGCATGTACCTGGTATTGTGGTTTGTCTATTAAATTGACAGGCAGCTGGAATGTCAAATCTGCAGATCTATCTGCCAGAATTTCTAAATCCTGGTCCTCTCTGGGAACTGACTGACCAATAACTCTCCACTGTGATGCCTGAACAACTCCTATGCTGGAGGGTCCTGCAGGAGGGCACAGAACGACTATAGCCAAGACCAGGTCTACACGACAAACTTTTGCCACCATGGCTGTGATTTATGACTGACATAGCTGAGACACCAAAAGCCCCTGCTTTCATGCAGTTATTTCAGCAAAACTGAGCTCTTGCTGGGTAGCTTATTTTGCTCAAGATGGCTGGAAAAGGCTACACCCCAAAAGAGCAGTTTTGCCTGTATAAGCTGCCTCCACACTGGCAAAGCCTACGTATAGCCCTGGAGCAAGTCTCTGTGTGTGGTGGGGTGGCAGAGCCACTCCAGAGGAGGAAAGTGAACCAGCCCCAGGTGCTCAGGGTTGAGGAGGAAAGCCAGCCTAGGGTTCACCTCAGGCCTGGTCTACACTACGAGTTTAGGTCGACTTTAGCAGCGTTAAATCGAATTAAGCCTGGACACGTTCACACGACGAAGCCCTTTCTTTCGACTTAAAGGGCCCTTTAAACCGGTTTCTTTACTCCACCTCCGACGAGGGGATTAGCGATAAAATCGGCCTTAGCGGGTCAGAAATGGGGTAGTGTGGACGGAATTCGACGTTATTGGCCTCCGGGAGCTATCCCACAGTGCTTCATTGTGACCGCTCTGGACAGCACTCTCAACTCAGATGCACTGACCAGGTAGACCGGAAAAGCCCTGCGAAGGTTTGAATTTCATTTCCTGTTTGCCCAGCGTGGAGAGCACAGGTGACCATGCAGAGCTCATCAGCACAGGTAACCATGGAGTCCCAGGATCGCAAAAGAGCTCCATCATGGACCGAACGGGAGTTATGGGATCTGCTCGCCATATGGGGAGATGAATCAGTGCTAGCTGAACTCCGTAGCAGTAAACGAAATGGCAAAATATTAGAAAAGGTCTCCAAGGCCATGAAGGACAGAGGCCATAACAGGGATGCACAGCAGTGCCGCATGAAAATTAAGGAGCTAAGGCAAGCCTACCACAAAGCCAGAGAGGCAAACGGAAGGTCCGGGGCAGAGCCGCAAACATGCCGCTTCTACGCGGAGCTGCATGCCATGCTAGGGGGTGCAGCCACCACTACCCCAACCGTGTGCTATGACTCCTTCACTGGAGAAACACACAGGGAAGCGGGTTCGGGGTACGAGGAAGATGAGGATGAAGATAATGTAGATAGCTCACAGCAGCAAGGAAGCGGAGAAACCGGTTTCCCCAACAGCCAGGATATGTTTATCACCCTGGACCTGGAACCAGTAACCCCCAAACTCACCCAAGGCGTGCTCCCAGACCCTGAGGGCACACAAGGGACCTCTGGTGATGTACCTTTGTAAATATTACACATGGTTTAAAAGCAAGCGTGTTTAATGATTAATGATTAATTTGCCCTGGCAATCGCGGCCAGTACAGCTACTGGAAAAGTCTGTTAACGTGTATGGGGATGGAGTGGAAATCCTCCAGGGACATCTCCAGAAAGCTCTCCTTCATGTACTCCCAAAGCCTTTGCAAAAGGTTTCTGGGGAGGGCTGCCTTATCCCCTCCGCCATGGTAGGACACTTTACCACGCCAGGCCAGTAGCACGTAGTCTGGAATCATTGCATAACAAAGCTTGGCAGCGTATGGTCCCGGTGTTTGCTGGCATGCAGACAACATCCATTCCTTATCGCTCTTTGTTATCCTCAGGAGTGTGATATCATTCACGGTCAGCTGGTTGAAATGGGACGATTTTATTAAGGGGACATTCAGAGGTGCCCCTTCCTGCTCTGCTGAACAGAAATGTTCCCCGCTGTTAGCCACGCGGTGGGGGGGAGGGGTGAAGTCATCATCTCCGATAATTGGGTGTGGGGGGGAGGGGGGTTAGTTGGGTTTGTGCTGCATGTTAACCCGGAAACCGCAGCCCCTCCTTTTACATTGCAAACCCATTTTAAATGGCCAACCCAACGGGTGCTTGGTATGGGATATGAGGGCGCTGCTGTTTGAAACCATTCCCACATGTTATGAAGGTTAAAAAAGCCAAAAGACTGTGGCTTACCATGGCTGCCTGCAAGCCGAAATCTGTTGCCTGGCACTGCGTGAGTGATCTCTCACACCAAACCGGCAGGCCCTCAATATAAGAGGAAAAATGCGACCTTGTAACGAAAGCACATGTGCTGTGTAATGCGAACAGCAAAATTTAACGTGAAAGAGTGTACCCATTGTTCTCTAAAATGTGTTTTTTTTTTTTTTTAAAACAACTCTCCCTTCTCCTCCACCAGCTGCAAATGTTTCTCCTTCACAGAGGCTAGTGAAGATTAGAAGGAGAAAACGGCAGACTCAGGCTGATATGTTCACGGAGCTCCAGATGTCCTCCCACGCTGACAGAGCACAGCAGAATGCGTGGAGGCAGTCAATGTCATATTGTGCAGAAAAGCACAATATGAACGAGAGGAGAGGTGGCGGGCTGAATCGTGGGATGAACAGAGCAAGTGGCGGGCTGAAGATGATAGGTGGCGTCCGCTTGCAGACAGAAGGCAAGACTCGATGCTCCGGCTGCTGGAGCATCAAACTGATATGCTCCGGCTGCTGGAGCATCAAACTGATATGCTCCAGCGTATGGTTGAGCTGCAGGAAAGGCAGCAGGAGCAGAGACCGCTGCTACAGCCCCTGTGTAACCAACAGCCCTCCTCCCCAAGGTCCATAGCCTCCTCACCTAGTCACTCCACCCCAGATGATTGCCTGAGCATCAGAAGGCTGGCCTTCAATAAGAGTTAAAGTTTTAAACTGCAGTGTGTCCTTTTCCTTCCCTCCTCCCCCACCCATCCCGGGCTACCTTGGCAATTATCCCCCTAGTTGTGTGATGAATGAATAAAGAATGCATGAATGTGAAGTAACAATGACTTTATTGCCTCTGCAAGTGGTGCTCGAAGGGGGGAGGGGAGGATGGGGTGGTTGGTTTATAGGGAAGTAGAGTGAACCGGGTGGTGGGGGGGGGGCGGCAGGTTCATCAAGGAGAAACAAATAGAAGTTTCACACCGTAGCCTGGCCAGTCACAAAACTTGTTTTCAAAGCTTCTCTAATGCGCACCGTGCCCTGCTGTGCTCTTCTAACTGCCCTGGTGTCTGGCTGCGCGTAATCAGCGGCCAGGCGATTTGCCTCAACCTCCCACCCCCCCCCATAAATGTCTCCCCCTTACTCTCACAGATATTGTGGAGCAAGCAGCAATAACAATGGGGATATTCTTTTCGCTGAGGTCTGAGCGAGTCAGTAAGCTGCGCCAGCGCGCTTTTAAACGTCCAAATGCACATTCCACCACCATTCGGCACTTGCTCAGCCTGTAGTTGAACAGGTCCTGACTACGGTCCAGGCTGTTTGTGTACGGCTTCATGAGCCATGGCATTAAGGGGTAGGCTGGGTCCCCAAGGATAACTATAGGCACTTCAACATTCCCAATGGTTATTTTCTGGTCCGGGAAGAAAGTCCCTCCAGCTTTCGAAACAGACCAGAGTGCCTGAAGACGTGAGCATCATGTACCTTTCCCGGCCATCCCACGTTGATGTTAGTGAAACGTCCCTTGTGATCCACCAGGGCTTGCAGCAGCATTGAAAAGTACCCCTTGCGGTTTATGTACTCGGTTGCTTGGTGCTCTGGTGCCAAGATAGGGATATGGGTTCCGTCTATCGCCCCACCACAGTTTGGGAATCCCATTGCAGTAAAGCCATCCACTATGGCCTGCATGTTTCCCAGAGTCACTACCCTTGATATCACCAGGTCTTTGATTGCCCTGGCAACTTGGATCACAGCAGCTCCCACAGTAGATTTGCCCGCTCCAAATTGATTCCCGACTGAGCAGTAGCTGTCTGGCGTTGCAAGCTTCCACAGGGCTATCGCCACTCGCTTCTCAACTGTGAGGGCTGCTCTCATCCTGGTATTCTGGTGCTTCAGGGCTGGGGAAAGCAAGTCACAAAGTTCCATGAAAGTGCCCTTACGCATGCAAAAGTTTTGCAGCCACTGGGAATCGTCCCACATCTGCAGCACGATGCGGTCCCACCAGTCTGTGCTTGTTTCCTGGGCCCAGAATCGGCGTTCCACGGCATGAACCTGCCCCAGTAACACCATGATTTGCACATTGCTGGGGCCTGTGCCTTGTGAGAGGTCTATGTCCATGTCAATTTCCTCATCACTCTCGTCGCCGCGCTGCAATCGCCTCCTCGGCTGGTCCTGGTTTTGCTTTGGCATGTCCTGGCTCTGCATATACTCCAGGACAATGCGCGTGGTGTTCATAATGCTCATAATTGCCGTGGTGATCTGAGCGGGCTCCATGATCCCAGTGCTATGGCGTCTGGGCTGAAAAAAGGCGCGAAACTAGTATCTGACGGAGGGAGGGAGGGGCGAGTGACGACATGGCGTACAGGTACAGGGAATTAAAATCAACAAAGGTGGCTGTGCATCAGGGAGAAACACAAACAACTGTCACACAGAATGCCCCCCCCCCCCCAGATTGAACTCAAAACCCTGGGTTTAGCAGGCCGTTGATTTCACGGAGGGAGGGGGAAGCAAATGAATACAGAACAAATCTATTTTTTACATCTTAAGCTGGCAGACGATGGTGCAGCATGACTGATAGCCCTCGGCATCTTCTGGGTGCTTGGCAGAAAATACTGGGCGCTTGGCAGAAAATAGCATACTACGACTGATAGCCATCATCGTCAAGACAGTTCGATAGGACTGAGCATGTCTGCCCAGGTGCCCATGATTGACAGCCACTGCAGTACGATGACGACGGATACCAGTCGTAATATACCATCTTCTACCAAAAGGCAAGGGGCTGCTGCTGTGTGCAATGCAGCCCCACGTCTGCCAGCCCGTCTGCCAGCACCCAGATCACCGATGAAGGCTACCAGTCATACTGCACCGTCTACTGCCAAAAGGCAATTAGCTGCTGCTGTGTAGCAATGCAGTACCACGTCTGCCGGCACCCAGAGGACATATGGTGACGGTGAGCTGAGCTGAGCGGGCTCCATGCTTGGCGTGGTATGTTGTCTGCACCGGTAACCTAGGTAAAAAGGCGCGTATCGATTGTCTGCCATTGCTCTGACGGAGGGGGAGGTGCCTGACGACATGTACCCAGAACCCCCCGTGACACTGTTTTGCATCATTCAGGCATTGGGATCTCAACCCAGAATTCCAATGGGCGGCAGAGACTGCGGGATAGCTACCCACAGTGCAACGCTCCGGAAGTCGACGCTAGCCTCGGTACTGTGGACGCGGTCCGCCGACTTAATGCGCTTAGAGCATTTTATGTGGGGACACACACAATCGGCTGTATACAACCGATTTCTATAAAACCGGCTTCTATAAATTCAACCTAATTTCGTAGTGTAGACATACCCTCAGTCAGCTCCATCTGTGCTGAGATTTAACATGTTAGCCAACATGTTTAAAAAAATATATCTGTTGCCCTACTGTAGCCTTTAGACAGCTGCAGCTCTAAGAACCTGATGCCAGCCATCCAATTACAAGTGCTCTATATTGGTTTCAGGGTGTTTTTTGTTTCTGAGGGTGGTTTGTTGTAAGCATGTTATCTTCTGCCCTGGACCCACCTCAGTCCCCAAACTTTGCCTTTGTGGTAAGAGGTTCCACTGCTGTATTTTGCGTACAATAAAAGGGGCTTCATAAAGAATCAATAATTATTTCGCCATATATAAAGTTGATCTCTACCCCGGTCTAGAGCAGGGATCTCAAACTCAAATGACCACAAGGGCCACATGAGGACTAGTACATTGGGCCGAGGGCCACATCACTGCAACCCGCCCCCGGCCCCCACTCCACCCCTTCCATGAGGACCCGCCCCTATTCCAATCCCTTCCCCCAAATCCCCGCCCCTGCCCCAGCGCTTCTCCGCCCCCTACCCTGACCACACAGCTCCCCACTCCTCTTCCCTCCCTCCTGGAAGGGAAGCACCTGGAGGTAGGCAGAGGAGGGGGGGATGCGGCACGCTGGGGGGGAGGAGGGGCGGCGGGGGAGGGGAGCTTGGTGGCAGCAGGAAATAACTCAGGGGGTACGGGGAGCTTGCCGGGCTGCAGCTAATAACTCTGCGGGCGGCATGTTTGAGACCCCTGGTCTAGAGCATGAGATGTAGAGAGGAAACGGAAAGCGTATCCGGTTGTATGGAATTGGTGGACTAATGCTGGATATTGGGTGGGCCAGACATGGAAAGTATATTATGGCCTAGGACCTGAAACACAAGGGGAGGAGAGGCTCTGATCAGTACTTTAGCTTCTAAATGGAAAGGTGTGGGTGATAGATTTCTTTGTGATGGTAGGATTTTTGGCTCCTAGCTGAAATTGAGGGAGTCAAAGTTGGTATATATTTCCAGAATTTTTGTTTAATGGGAAAGTGGTTTAAAAACCTTTATTTCCAGATTATGATTTTTTTAAAACCTTAATTTGCTAACTTAAAAAATAAGTAGTTATTTGACTAGGTTTTAAGATTAAATATTTATTTACATAGTTGTTGTCTAGTACTTTCATTTGAGAGTTCTCCCTCCTCCTTGTAAATAATCTTGATGTTCAAGAGTTATGTGTAATGTAGTGAGTAACATATTGGTCAGTTAATTTTGATGCACTAGCTTTCACTGATGCAGAGTGAATGCAGTAAGATTAGAGTCCTAGCCCAAACAGATTGGAAGACTTTTAGAAAAGTGCATTTTTGTGTTTAGGGTCACACATCTCTCTGAAATGACCATCACAGACTTTGCAAAAATATTCTATTTTAGCAGACCACTACCATGTGCCAAATTCCAGAAAAGAAGTCTTTTTTTGCCTGGAAAGTAGGGAGAAGTGTCCAAAATAGGCCTCAATGGAAAGTTTCATACTCAACTACTGTATTGAGAAGTTATTGCAACTCCACAAGTGTTCGTCATACCACCAAAGGACAATATGTAAACAATCCCTGAAACAGTGATTAATATTTAGTATAGTCACTAATTATATTTAAAAATATCACAAGCCAAAACGCTTTTCCATTGTTTTACTGAAACTGAAAAAGTATTCTGTACCAAAATGTACACAATTTAGTAATAGTACAAAATGTTAATTCTGCAAGACAGAATGTCAGTTACATTCACCAAAATGAACCCTGAACCACCATTTATTGCCAGCTCAGTGTTACTTTAAATAATAAATCACTGGTTGAACATAGAAACAAAGCAGTTTCAACTCTGCATAAATAAAAAACTACTGATAATACTGCAGAAAGATAAACATTCATGATATTTACATGCTACCACAGCATACCTAGCATGTAGTATGTCTTCTGGCTTGAATGATAGCTTTATGAGACCAATACATTAATATTAGAGTTGATGTGCTACAAAATCAGTCCCTCACAAGTTATACCAAGCTTGCACATTAGAAGAACAGCATTCCCTCTCTTTCATCCCCACCCCCGAAATGCCTCTGTATCCCTAGAAAAAGACCAACCTGCTGACACCATCCTTCTAGTAAGAAGGAATGTTCAAATCCATTTATAGTTTTCTTTCAGTGACTGGACAGGATAACTATTTAGCATAGCAACTGATACTTGTTTTCTCAGTAGTAAGTCAAACCAAAATAAACCTACCTAATATTTCCTGCATAATGTTAAGAAACACCCTACGTTATCTCACTGGTCCAAATACAGTATTTTAATGGACAGTTACATTTCTTGTGTTAATTTTTCTAGTAACATCATTTCAATGGACCCTTGTAAGTTTTCGTAAGATGGATAAACTGGATTTTTCAGAAGATAAATTATAGTTTCTTTTTTCACAAAAGAAAACATTTAAAAAGAATCAAACATAAAAACCAACTGGAACATTAAAGACACGTGATTTTTCTGGCTTTATTACATCTCCAAGTTAAGCAGAGGTCAAACACCTATCCCTGGGAAAGAAGTGTCGAACACCAAAAATTATTAATGTGCAAACGCACTGTACTTTAAAAAGATGAGATTTTAAAAGTGTAAACATCTGTTGATTCATTCACTTGAATCCCTTGCTACTTACAGAAAGAGTTATGTAAAAAACTGTATTAATGTTATCAAAGCTCTAACCTGCCTGATGTGTAATCGTTTCTATGTCTGTATCATGAAAGTTTTAGAAAGTCATGATACAGTACTTCTCTCTGAACAAAATGCCCAGACAGTTGAACGCAGTGGTTTCATACCCCTATTAAAGAATGTCAAACATTTCTGCACGTTGTAGCAACATATTTTCCTTAAAGGAAAAAATGATTCAACTCAGTTAGGGAGCTAATAGTTAAGTGGAACAGCAGCAAGTGAAGTACTATAAATAGATCGTTTCTACAGATTAATGTGAGACTCAATAAAATTATCTCATAACCCAAGACCTAAGCTTAAAACTTGAACAAACAAAATTAAAATCAGGAGTTCATGGAAGCAATTAGGCTGCTATTACTTTATATTTAAAACCTACTTTTTTAACCAGAAAACAAAAATCACAAGGAACATTACATACAAACCAATTTTAGCCAAATCATTTTTTTAAACATACAACAAATTACACTACAGAACTTGTTTTCCATCTCAATCATAACTGGAAGTTCACTAGTCAAAATACCCTCAATCCTTAATGACATAAAGCTGACCCTTCAGAAGAGCATGCGCAGAGTAAGAGAAATATCAAAAACTCTAAAGCCATGTTCAAGACATCTGGGATCTCCATAAAGGAAGTAATTTTTAGCTGCTGAAGAAAGTCAAAGTCATAAGGAGGAGTTTCACTGATCACAAGTCTGCTGATCTTCTCAATTATTTTCCACAAAAATCCTTGTACTGAAGACTGCCTTCTAAAATTCAGAAATATATATTATTCTTTACTCCTGGTCAGTTGCTATGGCAATGATTCACTTCAACGCTCCTCTGACGTTCAAGCTGCTTTCTCGGTGCAGGTTCCTTGAAGATCTCGTAGATTTATTTTTGACCTAACAAAAATAGTAAGATAAGCCTTTTGGAGTCAGCACTCTCTCTGTAGCTTTAACTGTTTCATGTACCATTATTACATATTGTGCTGTATTTGGGACAGAGGAAGACACAGAATAGTACTAAGCTTTGCATTTCTTACCTATTGTGAATCATGTGGCTTTTGACTAGATGTCCAGCTGCCAGTGCTGCCATTAATGATAATTCCCCTGCCATTACTGTAGCACATACAATTTTAGCAAGCTGACGTGCATTTTCACCAGGATTGTCTTGACTTGCACCCTGGACCCCTAACATCTGTAGACAAAAATATTCAACATCCACTTTAAAACCAAGCGCTGGTAAAGGTAAATTTGTGTTCAGTTAGAGTTATTTAATAGTCCTTACTAAATTACGTGAAACAAACCAGCTTTTAAGTCCCTCAGACATTAAAAAGTAGCATTTAACTTAAATTCGATGCATGAATACTCTTCGTCTAGTTCAGTGGTTCTTAACGTGGCGCCCGCCAGGGCATTTATGTGCGCCTGCCTACTGACAAGGGAGCGCTTCCGCCGGACCACCCACCGCCGAGGAGTGCGGCCGCCGGACAACCAGCCGCCGAAATGCGGCAACGCCAAGAAGCATTGCTGCCGAAATGCCGCTGCTTCTCGGTGGCATTTCGGCGGTGACGCTTCTTGATGACGCCGGTTCTCAGCAGCATTTCGGCGGCTGGTTGTCCGGCGCCCACCACACTCTTCTGGGAACATGAATATGCTATTGCAACAGAAAGGTTGGGGACCACTGGTCTAGTTAGTCATATCTTAAAGCCTACTAAAGTTTGAAAAAAACTTGCAGTATTACTTAGACACACAGTATACAATAGAACCAGGAGGAGTTTTGATTTAAAGGGATGTTATTTTAATTTTCTTTGATGCTTTGTACCTGCAAACAGGCTTGCTGTGGTAGCAAGTTGGTCCCTCCACCAACTGTTCCAATTTCTATAGAGGGCATTGTGCAGCTGATATACAGATCTTCATTTGTGGGACCTGTTGACTCCATCAGAGTGATGCAGTTAGAGCTGCCCACATTCTGTGCTGCATCCTTAAAGTCAGAATAAAAACGTTTAGTTCAACTATCTTAAGAATATATTTAAAAAACCAAAACCCAATAGTGCTGTGAATTGGCTGAACTTACCTGTCCACAAGCAATGTAGATAGCTGTGACAATGTTTGCTGCGTGGGCGTTATAGCCACCTATGCTACCAGCCATCGCAGAGCCCACCAAATTTTTGTTTATATTCACCTCAACCATAGCTTCTGTAGTAGTCTTCAATACCTAGACAAAGCCATATGCTTTCATTATACTTCGCATTAGACAGCAGTAGTAATCCCATGTTGTATAGTATTAGCACTCAGACTGTGATTCCATGGTTGAGGAACTTGCTGCAGAACAGTTCTCTAAAAAGTAGACTTTCATTTAAAAGAAAATTTAAGTTCTTATAGTTGCTAAAATTTTCCAAATATAAACACAATGCAAACCAATGCAGAGATATTTGCCTGAGTCTGCAGATAAGCCTGAAATAAATACTTCTAAGAGATGTGGTGAACCACCCCATTTATTTCAATGGAATGTTGACATTAAATCTGAAACTTAAGGATGACAATATAAAAATAGTTTGGCAGAAAAAGCCTGTTAATGAGCTATGATAGTACCAAACTGCCTCCAAGGTAACTCCAAATAGCAAAAATCCTCAATTGTCCTCATCCCAGCTTGCCACAATCTCTAGCTTCCCCCAATGACTTCTACAATGTAGTTATATATTTTTTAATACAAAATTCTGCAGTACAACAAATTTCTGGGTCACTAAAAAATTAAATATCAAATTAAGTCACAAGAAATACTACTAATTGCATTACTCATTTTTACATATTTAATTCAATGAAAACCTCTTTACATGAAAGTCCCAAAGAATTTCCAGTCTTGTGCACTGTGAGGTGTAGCAGAACCCAGGCTAACTGCTGCAGATTAATTTGCCATGGTGTATCCAAGGGACCAGTTACAAAGGTTATTAAAACTGAACTGAATATCAGGTAAATTACTTAAGTGTCAGATCTATTAGACTATGCAATAGTCTTTCAAAAGAAGGGGTGGAAGACCCACCACTTCAGACATTTTAAACCAGACAGCACAAAAGTATATTGAATGAAAAATCCTCTACTAGTAAGTCGCTTTTATCTATAACTTCCATGATCCTACAATAATGCTCAAAGTGAAGAGTCATCATTATGTACAATTTATAAATTTCAATTTCAAGTTAAATTTTTATAAAAGGGATTAGTTTGGTTAGACAAAAGTGCTTTTTTCCCCAAGATGAATCAAAGCGGTACTTACTTCTCTGACCACCTTGGCTGGAATGACTGCTTCGCAGACAACAGACTTCCCTCTGCCTTCTATCCAATTTATGGCAGCAGGCTTTTTGTCTGTACAATAGTTACCACTAATAGCTAGAACCTGGAGATCAGGAAACTCTTCTTGCAGTCTCGCAAGTGCCTTTTCGGTACCCTGACAGAAGCAGATATAAATGAAGCTTAACTTCTCATGAGGACTGTATTATAAACCACTGGAGAACTTAACTAATATGTGACTGACTATCACAGAGACGGTAAGACATCAGGGCTAGACTGAACCTTTGGGCTCAGCCCCTGTGCAAGGAAAGCATATCGCTGGAGCAGCAATGGGAAGGAATTGTTCCTCACAGAGGAACCTGGACTCCCCTTTTGGGTAAGACGGTGCTGGTGGGTAGGGATAATATAATCATTGCTCTGCCCCCATCTCACTCAATTGTTCGTAGAGGAAATAATGAATTTACAAGCCTTTGCTCCTCCCCACCATGCATGGGGGCTCATCCTGGGGCTGCACAGGTGGGTGGAGGCTCTGCCCCCTCTAACTCCAGAGTGGCTACATAGGACCAGAGAACACTGGCACTTATCAAGGTATGCACACAACATGGATCTTAAGACTCTGGGATCAATTCTTCCCTTTATTCTGGATTGGGGGAAGAAGGAGAGCCTGAGTTGCATGAACAGATTTTTTTTTTCTTTTTAAATATAGTCATTTTAACCCTCCGGTCTTCATTGCTTAGGTACTACTCTTGATTATGGTCAAAGACACAAAACGAAACCATTACAGTTTACCATTTTATATCACTAGAGAGAGAGACAGCCTGCCCTCAGTAAATTGCCTAAGGTAAATAAAACAAGCAAAGGTAAAAAAATCAAGTTCATATGGGAAGATGGCCAATAAGAATGAAATTGAAGTAGGATTAATAATCACTTTAATTTCTCACTCATGTAAACCTGTTTTGCCTATTTTAGATTTAAGCATTTAAGGGACAGAAAGTAAATTTTACTCTCAAAAGCACTATAAACCCTAACATAAGACTCTGATTCTGGATGGCCCTTATACAAGCCCCAGAAAAAGAAAGGGGGAGAAGTTGAAGGGAGGGAAGTGGGGAGTCCTGTGTCCTTGCTTCCACTCCCTGTATAGTCATGTAAGACAGGACAAACTAACTCAGAGTTAATTTAGTGACATGCTTTAACTAGGTTTTTTTTTTTTTTTTTTTTTTTTTTTTTTTCAAAAAATGCTAAGTAGAAACAGACTGGATCTTACTTTTGAGATCATGTTCATTCCCATTGCATCCCCTGTTTCAGACTGAAAACGGATATAAAGGTTACGACCAGCCAGACTGATGTGAAGCTTTTGCAGACGAGCAAACCTGTAAATAAAAGAGAATCCACTGACTACTTACAATTCTTTCTCTCTCCCTTAGCTCGCTGAAGACTACAGGCTGCTTTTCAGCTACAAATGACAGTAAGCCATTAGGTCTGGATAACCCTGTTAAGCACCATGCACAATGTGGGCTCCTCCTCCTGCTCTATGCGCAAAATTAAATCAGCACCAACTACCAGGCACAAAGTCCTCTGACAGCTGATCCAAGACAAATGTTTAAGAAAATTTACTGCTCCTGAAAGTAACTGTACTGGTTTGCCTAATTTTTCTAGCCATGCAATTTGTGAAATACAAGATCTTAGTGTTGTAGTTACCTAATTTCAAACAATTCCCTCCCTCCATCCCTGACAAAAAAATTCTGTGTTACTGAATATTAACTACTAAGAGAAGGAGATTTGGCAATTCTTAAGTCAGTTATATACAGAAACAGTGTCTAGAGCAGTGATAGTAAAGGCATGTCCCACAAACCAATTCTATTGCTATGCAGTAAGCAAGAACAAACTAACTTGAAGATATTGCCCATTATTCAACAGCAGGAAGGATGGCTCTATACCATGGTATCAAGCCTTGCTGGAATATGCTCATGCGTACTACTGACCTGCACCTGCTTTTGTGGAACATGACTCTGCTAACCAATACCGAAAAATCGGTCTTCGATTTTTCCAGAGTTAATATACAACAACAAATACTTGGGAGGGATGGGGATAAGAGAAGTTATGACATTCATGCTCTAAATCATGTTACTTTTAATACTGTTATGCTTCTCCCCACCCTGTCAGTTCTGGCATTATAGGGTCAATATTCTCTTTAGCCTCTAGAATTAGAGAAGAACATGTTATATCATTTGAAAGATTAGATGGTGGTGTACAACATTGGTTCTAATTCTACAAGTGCAGGATAACAACCACTAAAATCAAGTCAGAACTGAAGTGTGAGAGTGTTTTTGGAGGTAGTAACAAGTATGAATGGTAATCAGAATAATACCATTTTAACTTCCTTTTTCTTCCTGTGATTGAATTCCATATTTTCCTAGGGGATATAACATTTGTTTGCAGCCCTAATGGTTAACCAGATATTGGACATGAATGATGTTGTTGATTACTTAGACCAAAGTTATTTGGATCCCTGAATCTAGTATCATGTAATTTCTTGCATCGTAGTACACCTAAACATGGGAGATTTCTATATTTCATTATAGATTTACATTAGTAAATACTTTACAGAAAGCCATGTTACTAACCTACTTGTGCTGTCAAATGCATCTTTGACTATTTTAAACCCTTCAGAGTTTTCAAGCCAAGCCTTCACTTCTGCAGCCTGGCAGGCAGAGGGTAATCTTACAACTGGTCCTCGAGTCATCCCATCTGCTAGAATACGGCTATTGGCTCCTCCACCAAGCTAAGACCAAAGGGGAAAACGAATAACATTACTGGGAATTATTGGTAATTTGTAATAACGTTAATTAAATAGATACCTATCTTATACAATTCAACTCATTTTGTATTAAGTGATGGGCTCTTAATCAAGGCAAGGAGCTAACCCTCCAAGAATGAATTTTACTTACACGTATTGCTCTGCACCCTCTGTTTGTGCTTGCTACCAGACAGCCTTCTGTTGTTGCCATTGGAACTTGAAACTCTTTGCTATCCAGGAAAAGTGGCCCAGCTACACCTACAGGGATGGGCATGTATCCAATCACATTTTCACAGCAAGCTCCCATTACCTTAAAAAAAAATGTTAGATTTAACAGTCATTAAGGATATGGCATGGCGATAGCATGTTGAGAAATTGATAACAAATAGTCATCAACAAATAAAATAAATAAAAATTAGCCTACTTTACCAACTGACTCATCAATAAAATACAACATTTTTACACTGCAATGTTTTATACGGCACAAAGTTTGGAAGTATTTAGTAAAGCTTGACAGTAATCTTCTGAAGTTCACTGAAGGGTTTAATCATTGAAGTAATGTATAGTAACAGATAAAACTGCAGATTTTTATATATTAGTGAATGCTATGTGCTTGTATCTATTAGGAGAGTTACTGTACAAAGTGAAAACTGTATTAAACTAACAATCTGGATTTTGAATAACTTTCCCTTTATTATGACTCAACTCACGTTTTCACTCATCCCAGTAAACTCAGCTGTGGTATTATCAAAGCCCTAAATTTACTGAGATTAGGGAACTGTATACATTAATACATAATTGTCCTTTTTGATCATGCTACAAAACTGATCTGGACTCTTAAGTTTTCATTTAAAAAAATTAAGTATTCAATACTTAATAAAAAATAAATTAATGGAGATATTCCATCTCCTAGAACTGGAAGGGACCTTGAAAGGTCATCGAGTCCAGCCCCCTGCCTTCACTAGCAGGACCAAGTACTGATTTTGCCCCAGATCCCTAAGTGGCCCCCTCAAGGATTGAACTCACAACCCCGGGTTTAGCAGGCCAATGCTCAAACCACTGAGCTATCCCTCCCTTATGTCTGTGAGAACTTTCAGATGTGAACTGAATGAATACCCATGCAGTCTGTGTTTGTATGAAGACAGGTTGAAACTATAATTGACAGCTCTGTCTTCATTCCTTGGAAGTGGAGCACATGAATTATAATTTTGAGAAGAATTTGGGGAAAATACACAAAAGGAGTTACCTTAAAATTTAAAAATTAATTCACTCTTGCTTGTCTCCATTATACTTACCAAAGAATAATTGTAATGCCTGTAAGGAAGATATTGTAGGGCTGAAGGTTCAGGGAGCTTCTGAGATAACATCTGTCTGCGAATAGATACACCACGTTCCTGAGTTTCCATCAAAGTTTCCAATTTGTAAGCAGGAATATGCTTAGCACTGACTAGGTTGATGACTTCTGCATCAGTGAGGAATTTTGCACCTCTCTAGAAATTAAAAAAAAAAAAATTGTGTTTGTACCAACTGCAGTATAACTTTTAATGTTTCCAGTAATATTTAATGTTTCCAGTATGGTAAAGGATACTCTTTACTTCTGCAAATCATACCTAAAGAATCTGTTTCATTATCAACATCAGTAAACTGCAGCATACAAAGAAAATCATTCTAAATGAATTACTGGTCTGTGTCAATCATGAATCCATATAAACCAAAAGCAAAGGAAACTAACAAACCTCGCCCAGATACCCCAGCTGCAACTTAAACTTATAAAATGTTGTGAGATTCAGAGTGAGGCTTTTACTCATTGTAATGTATTGTAGTACATGCTTACCATCAAATAACCTGCAATACCTAGCCAAACTAAGAGTTATGTATAGACTAAAAGTTCCATTACGAAATTTCATTGCTTTTCCAGAGTGAAGGTAGACTCTTACTTTAAACACTACAGGACAGATCCTCAGGTAGCATTAATTACATAGCTCCACTGAAGTCAAATGCCAGCTGAGGATCTGGCTCTGTGTATTGAACTATCCAAAGAAGACAGATTATTTACAAGCTTATAAATGGACATTTTTCTGTAAAGTACAAATTGGGGAAAAGCGGGAAGTCTGATGTTCTGTAGCAGTGGTCCCCAAACTGTGGGGAGTGCCCCCCCCCGGTGGGAGGGGGGCACAGTGGGGCCCGAGCCACCCCCCACAGCAAGTGGGGAGGGAGTGCCACCCAGCCCCGCTTTGCCCCCATCTCTGCTCCGGCCCTGCCTCTGCTCTCGCCCCAGCCCCGCCCCCAACCTAGGCCCTTGCAGCTTTGGCACCAGCCTCAGCCCCCTTACCTCTGTCCGCACCTCCCTTCTTGCCCCTCCCCCCCCCCCCAGGTCCCAGCTCCTAGCTCCTGACCGCAGCTCCCATGGGGGAGATGCAGATGGGTTGGAGGGGGGAGAGGAACGTGAAAAGCTTGGGACCACTGGTCTGGAGGGAGCACAATACTCTGTCTCATGGGGAATCAGAATCAGTAGCCACACAACCTCGGAGATTTCAGAGAGCTTGGGAGCTGAGGGTGAAGAAAACTGAGCACCTGATGTTGCTCTCAACCAGCCACCTTTAATAGATGTATGGACTAACACTCTAGTTTTTCATGAGCGGGAAAGCTACTATGATATGGAATTTTTTTTGGGGGGGGGAATATGGTAACAAATCTTTTGTTTACAAAAATGGGCAAAAACTGAATTTTTGGCTGCATGCATTCAAGAATCAGAACATATACAAATAATTGAAAAGCAGGAATTGACTGCACCAGAAATGATCTCTAAAGTGCATTTTGCAATGGGTGTATACTAAGAGTGTAAGCCATACTATTTACACGTACATTCAATTGTAAGAGCAATGCAATCAATTGAAGAATGTATTCACAAACACGGTTTCACTGTGAAGTTTTAAAATACTGCTTATAATTTTTTGGTCTTGAACTTCTCAGCAGAACTGGAAACCTTATAGTTCTCTTTTCTTACCTCTGCATTTCCAAGTATACATAAACATTCTTCAGTGGAGCGTGGCTCTTTGGGCAATTCAATTTCAGGCTCCTTTCTATTAAGGAGAGAAGAAGTTTCCATAGGGATGCAACTACCAACCACAAATGTAGCCTTGGCTGATGGCTCTGCTAATGCAGGTTTTATTACTTCAACTGCATAAAGACAAATTAAAATTGGAATTTAGATTACAAAAATCTCAACAGACTACAGTTTTTTGGTTGCAAAATAGCCCCAGCATTGGATCCTTCAGTACCTAAGATACCCAAAGCATATATATTACCTTTTCTCTCTCTGGAAATTACAGCCTCTTCTACTGTGCTGGATTTCTGATGATTTTTTACAAGTACAGATTGTTTTCTGCAGCAGTTATCAGGAATCTTTTTCTGAACTATCAAGGGAGAGGTTATGGGGTTCTTCAGTGAGAGCGTGGACTCCGTCTCTGTCTGTTCAAAGAAGATGTATTTCACAGCAAGAAGAAGAGCTAAACCAAGAGTGATTACTTGCTCAATGTCCAAACTGGCCATTCTGAAGGAGGATCAAACAAGAAGTAAATGTAAATGTGTTTTGAGTGTATAAAAAACATTTGTATATCACTATAAACTCACACACTGCTTTAACAAACAAGCAAGACATGCAAGCTAATACCTAACAAGAAAATGCTACAAAGCTAACCTGCAATGTTTATATAATCTCGGGTATATAGCTACATTTTATAAAATGTATCACTGGGGCATCCATTTGCTTTAACAAGAGCAATATGTTGATCATAATTTATGCAGTTGTTAGAACTCTACCCCCTTTATAACACATTATTGAAGTACACTACTTTAGAAAAGAAACAGCACGGCAGTTCAGCATGTTTGAAGAACAGCAGTGACACCTAAAACTTCTCTCACTAAATATTTACTAAACCACAGTAAACAGCAATTCCTATGTTGAAACCCTAGCAAAGAGAAATATAATACTAAATCACTCAGAAGGCATGTGCCATTCAACATCTAAATCAACTGATTTAACAGTTATCTCCTGGTAAATGTAGTGTGGTTCAAATATCATATCTTGCCATCCGAGGCAATTATTATAGTGGATACAGAAATTAAGCTGCTTAAATAGGTAAGGAATCAAGAGATTTAGAGGCTGATTTTCAGAGGTGATAGGAATCCATGGCTCCCACTGACTTTAATTGAGTTGTAGGTTGTCAGAACCTCTGACAATCAAGTCCATAGTACCTTAACGTTAGAAAAAAAATTGATCACAAGGAGAGAGAACAGTGACAAGGACCTTTTTTCCAAGTCCTTGGGGATGGGTGGTGCATGTGTGGAAGAAGCTGTGCACATGTTCCCAGAGTAAAGGGAAGCTGGTTTGAACACCTGACTAGACTACATCAATTACCATTAAATTGACTATGGAATGCCATGTCACACAAGGATCTCCATATGTAGGGAATCCTACAGTGGCCAGAGCAGATGGGTTTATGGTTGCTTTGCAAAGTACTTTGCCTTACAAAGTAACCTGAAAGCACCAGAGAATAAGCCTCAGTCAGTGGAAGATGCAACAGAATACTTAGAAGGACCAAGATATTCACCCACCTAGAAAGATAAAATTGCCATAGAGAAACATTAGGTTCAATTCTCTTTGGTGCATTTTCATCCATTCCCACTGAATTTTCTGCTGTACTGTTTTGAGCAGATGGTTCTGCTATCCAGCGACTGTGAGCATGAACAAGAACCAGACCTAGAGACTTAAAAAGGAGAGAGAGAAAAGTGAAACCTGTTTCCAGCTGTAACTAGCCACCAAATCTAGTAACAAGTAGCAATTTAAAATTTTTTTTTTTTTTTTACTTTCCCATGCCCTCCTAGGTTTAAAACTAAAGGCTGGTGTTGACAACAGGCAGGGAATATAACTTTACAGTAACTGAGAAATATTTATGCATACATTTAATTATATGGTTGCTTTTTTCTAAAGAAAGGGAAAAACCCCACATACCATAATCATTTTAACCCTCTGAGTTACAGGATTTGGTTTGTTTTCTTCTTCTTCTAAAACACGGGCAAAATGACTAAGTTGCCATATGGGACGCCCCTCACGACTTTCACGAGAAAGCTACAAGGAAAAACAAAAAACCCTGTTCAGTGCATATATTTGAAGAAACAGAGAAGCAAGCAAACTTTTTACTATTATGTCACTAGAGAATTTGATTACTAAGGCTCTGTCAACACAAGAAAGTTGTACCAGTTTAATCTAAGTCAGTTTTTAAACCAGTGCAACTGCCTATGTGGGCACTTTCTTTTTGGTTTAAAACTGGCTTGTTTTGGCTTAGTTTACAATGACTTCAAACCAACTTAACCTAAACCACAATAAAAGAGTGTCCATACAGCCTTTTGCACCAGTTTAACTAAATCATTTACAAATCACACCTTTAGTTAAACTGGTTGAACTTTCTCCTGTACACAAGCCTGTAGTTACATTTGATCCACTTAATACCACACTGAAGACTCAGTGGCAATACAGGAACCAAAGAGAAAATTTAAGACCCAAGCAGGAGGCTCTCAGCCCAAAATGTTCAAACTTCTGTGTCTAAAGTTAAGCCCTTAAGCCCATAAAATAAATAAGGCCTTGGTTCACAAAAGCCTCCTCATTCAGGAAAATATTTAAGCATGTGCTTTCCTGAATTGGGGCCTGGAACTGGCTCAATTTTCAGAGAAGCTGAGCATCCACAAATCTGGGATTTAAAGGGCCCTGGGGCTCCAGCAGCCAGGCTCGGGCAGGGATTTAAAGGGCCCAGTGCTCCTGCCACTGCGGGGAGCCCCAGGCCCTTTAAAGTGCCTCTGGAGCCCTGCCGCCACTGGGGTAGTGGCGGCAGGACTCCGGCGGTGATTTAAAGGGCCCAGGACTCCGGCCGCTGCGGGGAGCCCCGGGCCCTTTAAAGCGCTGCTGGAGCTCTGGGACCTTTAAATCCCCACCCAAGCCCGGCTGCCGGAGCTCCGGCGGTGATTTAAAGGGCCCGGGACTCCCCACAGCGGCTGGAGCGCTGGACCCTTTAATTCACCGCTGGAGAAGCCGGTCCAGCTTACTTTCACCTCTGACTACAACCATGCAAATTATAACTTTGATTATGACTCCTCTTGAACAAAGAAATAAATGTATAATAGGATATAAATTGTGAAGGCTAAACTTGGGTGCCATATTAAATTGTTATTTCTCATTTTAAATTAATAGCTATACAAAGAAAAACGGGACACCAGCATTAGGCCAACATGCTGTTATACTACTGATGCCATCTTGAAACTGGTCTTACCTCTAATACCAAGGAGACACATGCTGGAAAGAAAGTCAGGAAGACAAAGTAGTTGGCAAGAACAGACATGCAGCCAAAGCAGCACATGATTTCAAGCTGTCGCACTCCTACATTAAAAAGAGGCAAAAACATTCTTACATTTTGTGCTTACATCTTACACAATGTGCTTTCTTTATGCTGAAAAGGTATCACAATGGTAGCACAACAACATTAAACTGACTTTGTACATCATAAAAGGACTGACTATCCCATCCCTAGATTGCGAAAAGTGAACACATTAAGCAAGGGTGATCTTGCATTTGTATTTCAACATCAATACATTAAATATTTAGTGTACTGATGCTGAAATACAAATGCAAGATTAGGATCTACACTGTAAGGTGTACCTTGAAGAATAATACTGTCATCTTATTTAAAGTGTAAATTAGCATTAGTATTTTAAAGCTCTCAATGAAGGACTGGTTCTAAGTTTGCAGGCTTCAGATTGTGACTCCTCATTCATCTGTCTACCAGAATTTGATTTTAAAGTAAACTTTAATCCGTGATATTTGGGCAGAGGTAGTCAGTCATGTATTGAAGGAGTCAGGCAAAGTATTGATCTGTGGCTACTCTCTTGTAAGCACTGCACATATGAGCAGTTACTGATCTTCCTTCTGAACTTCACTTTATAACTAAAAAAAGTTTCAAAGCGATATTAAAGGTTATGAATATTTTCAGAATTAGTCTGCCCCATGAGCATTTCTGTAATTAGAAGAGAACTGAAGTTTTCATTAGGTAGCTTTTCCAAAGGTATATTTAAATCACACTGAGCTGAAACTTAGAACTAGGGGGTTGAGGTGGGCAGGTTTAAATATGCTTTCAAGGTTAAAGATGACAGGACATGAAGAAGAGCTCTGTGTAAGCTCAAAACCTTGTCTCTCTCAGCAACAGAAGTTGGTCCAATAAAAGATATTACCTCACCCACCTGGTCTCGGGGGGGGGGGGGGGGGGAGTAGTCTTGTGCACTTTTCTGGTGTACAAAACTAGACGGAAAGGTTTTTCCAACCCATCCCACCAAAATTGTTTTTACATTAGAAATTCAGATCTGTCTAGCCTAGAAGACTCTGTGAGGGCTGGAGAGCTAATGAAATGATGTCATCAACAATGGTAGGAATGAAACCTGAAAAACTGAGGGGAAGGAATTTTTAGTCAGACTGTTTAAACAATGTTTTTGTTAACATAAACTACTAACATTTTGGACAACAGACATCCAAGTTACAGATTCATAATCTTAACTTCTTTGATTAAGATAAGAGAGCTAAAAGCATAAATCCTCTGAAATATCCAGTAAGTCCCACAGCAAAACCATGAAAGACCAAGTGAACACGCCTGATGTTTCTAAAGGTAAACAAGCAGGGAAGAAAGACCTTAAAAACAAACACACACACACACACACACACACACACACACACACACACACACACACACAGAGTTTCAGGCCCTATTCATACATCACAAAGAAGCACAAAAGTGTTTCCTTTGCAGGGCATCTTTAAAGTTCTGTGAGTGGCATTCAATGCCAGTGAGTAAGATAGCTAAATTTTAAAAACTGAAAAATTGCATTTAGCCCTTATTGTGGATTTATGACTTGCAGTTTATTTATTTTAAAAACAGCTGAATTATTTACATCTGAAAAGCTTTTTCTTTTTATGCTTAGTAGCTACATTTCCTAAAACAAAAATCTTCTATAGTGCCAATGAAGATAAAAATCATAGAAAAGAAAAATATAAGTAGAAGTTGCTTTGCCTGTTTGTAGTTAAAACAGACTAGTAATCCCTAGCATGTAATTCATTTTAGAAACATTAGTTCTTACAACAATAAGGAGGCAAGTCATTGTTATTTCATACATCTATTTGTATGTATTTCATACATACATGAAAGTGTAATGGATTAAAGAAGTTCCGCTATAGTGGGAGATTTCAGTTCATCCCAAAATAGTAAGGGAATAGCGTACAAAATAAGACGCCAACCATGTAAAGTGATCTGTGCAAGAGAGCCTTGCACCCATGCAGTGTCCTACAAGAATTCAATGGAAATCTGCATTTTCCTTCATGTCATCAGCACCTGCAATACTATTCACATCTGTTTTAAGATAACAAAAAGCAAGTAAATTCAAAATATAGGCAATGACTATATTTCCCTAATTGTGCAAAGACACTGAAATACGACCAGTAAGAACATCTATTGTTTGAGAACCAGGAGATAATTGACACCTTAGCTGTGAATTCTTTCTTTTTTTAGCTTGAGATAACTAGACTCTTGACTATATTACTCACCTGACATAGTACCAACACCAATCACAAGACACTCAACAAGGGCATCAAGCGTAAATGTAGGACCTAGAATTGCCATTCCCCGTGAAATATTTTCTCTTACTTCATCCTAAAAAACACAGGAATTTCCCTCAGTTAAAATAAAGGCAAAATACAAACAGTGATGTGTTTGCAAAGTTACACCAATAGACAGCTCTCTGACAGAGAATGGGATGAATCACATCAACTTTTGATTTGTGTTGAGGAAGTGAACTGTAGACCACGGTGATCAAGCAAAAAGGTGGGATTCAGATAAAATGTGAAAAAGGCAGGCACAACAAGTCAAGCAGACTCGTTGTTCTTAACATTTCTCACCCAACCCCTCACAACATGATAAAAGAGCCGATAGGTCCCAGGGTAGGTATAGGAGCTCCCATAAAAAAGAGCTTCAATCATGATTAATAAAGTGAGGATTAAAAAGGTTTAACACCTTGATTATATAAATGCATATTGTATGTGAATATATGGCCTAATACAGACATGTGGGTTCATTTCTCAAATTCTCCTAAGGATGATTTTGTTCTTTAATCATTTAATTACTTCAAGATGTTAACCTTTAATAATAATTTTTATTGTTTCACCATTTATGTAATCTGATTAATGACTGTACAGCTCTCCATCCTTAGCTGGGAGTTATTCTAAATTTCTTTAATTGAGATAGACTTTTGATAATATTTATTAAAGAGACTAGGACACAAAGTTTTGTTAAGATAAAAATCAGTGAACACTTAAAGTCTATGCATGAGTCTACTTGACTTCTGATTCTTTTAAAGCAGTTTAGTAGTTTTTAAATAGTTTAATGGCTGTACTTTCTATACTAAAACCTAGAATACTGCAAATCAAAGCTATGTCACTAACACATCTTTCCTTTTTGTCCGACTACTTGTATAATCAACTTTTTAAAAGGCCACTCATGTCTTCAATAATAAAAAGACAATTCTACTGGGGTATGTTTGTATGCAGATATATCCCCATTATGAAAAAATAATAATTTATATACTCAGGACATTTAAAAAAAAATAAATGAAACTACAGTACACCCTCGCTATAATGCCGTACACAATAACAAACCTCTCCCAAGGCTGGAGGAGCTGTCACCTCCCCACCCCCACCCCTGCGGGGCCAAAGGAGCTGTCAGCTCCCACTGCCGGGCTCGAGGTGTCAACTGCCCCCTCCCCCAGGCAGGGCTCTTTCACTATAATGAACCCCTGGCTGTAATGAACAAATGGATCCCCAGAGGTTCATTACAGACAGCGTGTACTGTAGTTAGGGACAAATAGGAGCCTTCCTTCCTCCACAAGAAGCATTAAATCTAGATTCTTAGATTTAAAAAAATCTCAATATCCAAAAGCCTGAACCTCATTAAAATGCTGTATCATTTACAGGGCATTAGCATTAACAGGCTGTAAAAACTAGGGTTGAGGGATTTAATTAGCTGTTTGATAAAGCTAAACAGATTTACTATAATGGAATCAGAATCACAACAGTAGTCTCAGACCTGGGTATGGAATAAGATGAAAGTTCGATGAAATAGAGCAGAGATCTGGCAACTGAAAATCACTAACATGCCTGAGAGAACTGACTAAGGATTTACTAATTTTTTATTTTTTAAACATGTAAACTCCTATCTTAAAAACTCCAGAAACCTATTCTGCACTAATTGCATGTAGGACACTCCAAGTAGTGAGAAATCCTTGTGGAACTTAGGCCATCTACTGTACTCATAGTTAGTATTATATCTTGTTTAGCTATTCATGGTGCTCGATGGACATTCTTACGTTTTCATATCTTCGAAAAAAGCAAAGATTCTTGACACAGTTCAAATCCAGGAGATGGGAGGGGACACTGATTTGGACTTGCACAAATATTAGATATGGAGTTCCAAAACAGATGCCTCACAGTGCCTGGATGCTAACAAAAATCCTATTTCATGCTCTGCAATATCAATGTACATTTTACACTTTATTTTATTAAGTTTGTTCAGATGACTGTACCTGTGTACTTCCATTCTTTTTACTATTTTAATCTTACTTAAAAATTTCCTGGATACTTTTTATTATATTCTTTAGACCACTACAACATTTTTCCTTTAGTTGGTGGCACTTTACAATCTTAACTTCATTCTAATGAAGCTTTTGTCTGGGAACTGTAGACTCACTAAACAGCATTGCTAATATTGTTTCCACTACAGTCCCCCGGCCTGATCCTGTAAGCACACTGATGCACATGAGTAACTTTACTCACCTGACTAATTCAACTGACTTCAATAAAACTATTCACTTGAGTGTTTGTAGGATTATGTAGGAACACTTGACATAGCATTACTATGTATATTTTTGTTCATGTATATATGTCTCATGAGGCATTAATACTCAGATGTTAAATTCAATAGCTACATTATAAAAAGCAAGGCTGACCTGTGAGTTGGAACTGAGTGCAAATTTGGCTAATGCACTGGCTCTGGAAAGGTCAATCAGAAGCAGGAAAAATGGTAACGCTTCACTGAAACAAGAGACATAGAGGAACACATTAATGATCCAATAACATTAGGTTTAAAAAACCAAACTTGTGCATTATACACAATGGAAAAATCAAACTTTTTTTTGAAGCAGTAGCTAATCATGTTAATCTACCCATTATAGATCTTTACATAATTTAGACCAGAATGAGCCACACTTTATATTAGAATTAAAAAATGATTTAACATATGCACAAGGATTTCAAGCCACTTAAATTTTTAAAAACCTGAAAATATGCAATACTTACTTCAAGCCTGTCAATTCTTTATCTAGGAAGTGAATCACCACTGTACTGAAAACAAAACTTGAGAAGATTGTGAAGAGGCCAGCAATACCTTAAAAAAATTGTAAGAGTTGCATTTTTAGATCATTCCAGACTAAAATAAGAAGGCACTGAAACCCAAACATTTTACAAACTAACTTTCTCCTTCTTCCAAAGGACCTTTTTCATATGATTTTACACTCTAATGTTCTCTTTTGCAGCAATAAACAAGTATCTCTGACTCAAGTGTTTAACTGCTACACTAGCCAAGAGGGACTTTTCAATATTGTGCTCCAATTTAATCTCTGTTTGGGAGGGATGGGTTTAGTTCAGATTATATATTTTACTAAAGAGGCCAGAAATCCCACTTAAAACCAGTGGCTGAATATGATGAAGGAAGAGGACATTTCCAACCCTATCATTTATGAATGATCATGGTAAAATATTTATTTTTCTGTTATTAGAGAGTAAGCCCCAGGCAGCATGACAAATGCATGCTTATTGTGCACATGTAAAATACAGAATTAAAATTGTTAATGAATATGTTTAGCTTTGCTTCAGCTTTTCAGATTGTTATTTTCTTCGGATAAGCTTTCACTGTTAATACTATGGGTTTGTCTTTTCAAAAAGATGTTTCAAGTCCTAGGATTTAGCCCTGGACCACATTTTAATCTAATTTCTGATTTCCACTATTCCTCAATCACTGAAATAATGTTTGAAGATAATTGTGAAATTGGAAGTTTAAATTCCTTCTGAATTAACACATAAGCCAAAAGAGCTTTAAAATACAAATTTAAATTGTTAACCATCATTTCCAGATTGAATTAAATATAGCTTGTTTTTAATTAACTAACTACAGAGTTAAGAAATTACCAAGGGGATAAACGTATAAACAAAATCCAGTTTTAAAACTCCACTTATGGTTGTATGATGGGGGCAGAAAAGACAATGGGTGGGGGCTGAAGTTCAGTCTAAGGGAAATGTATTTGCCTTTGGCTAGTTTCAGTACACACTAGGCTTTTTGGCCCTTTAATAAGAATATTTAAAAGAACATGCTCTTTGGAGAAGTTCCTCCACTTTCTTCGCAAATTTCAATTCTTTCTTGTCAATCTATGTGAAAATCACAAGCACGTTCAAAGTTCTGATGAACTGGGATTTAAATGTGAATACTCTTTTTAAAAAAAAATTGTAAAATTCCCCAAAGAGAATCACAAAAGTGTGATTAGTGCTGCATTTTAACAAAATTAAAGATCCTGAGGAATCCAAGCCACAAATCTCCTGGTTACTCACTGGAAAAAGGGACTTCATAAGAAATCTGAGAGGATGATCTCACAGAAGTGGTAATTATTTCAAGTTTTGTTAATACACACGTCAATAATTACATTTTTTAAAACAACAGTTATATACTCGCACCTCACTTCTGTCTTTCCAAACTTGAGAGAGAGTCAAAATTTTAATAAAGAATCATTTCACTTGTAAGCAATATTGAAATGTTCATCTTGCTACCTATTAGAGGGGCAGATTGATTCCACTATATATGTGACCATTTATGTTCTAACATTCACGAACACTATTCTACAACTAAGAAACTAAGATAACAAATAATAAATACAAAATAAGATACTCTACCCAAAATATATTTTGATCCAAGCTGCCTTAGATTCTGAAACTGGAAGTATATATAAAGGATTGCTATACAGCGCGTGATTGTCAGGATTATGATGTCACTGCTCAGAACGTCCTGTTTGAAATAAAGATGGCTTTAGTTGGCTCTTATATTAAAACCCAATGAAAGTTTAACAATTAAAAGTACCATAAATTTAAATTATTGAAGCTGTAGAAGTGTTAACGCCAAGCGTTCCTAGTCCACCAAGTGTCTCAATTTGATTAAGAGCTCAATTTAACAAAGACCTGCTGTGTCACAATGTCTACTAACTACTTATGGCTGTACACATCAAAAATGGGGAAATTATGCAGACATTCCTTTCCATGGTGGCTAGCATGAGGAGAATTACTTCATTTCTAACATTTTAGGCCATTTTCCTCCCTTTGCCCTTATTCTATGAGAAAAATCTGCATTTTAAGAGTAGTTTCAGGGTTAAGTAGTAGATTAACTATTTCAAAATAAATTTAACTTCTTACTTCTTCAAGTTTTGGGCATTCATAATTCCAGCCACAGATCTTATCATTGCCAGTGAACATCTTCATGGACATCATACAGATGGTGAGAGTCACAGTCCCCACAATGACTTCCCATGGATGAGAGGCTACAAAAAGGCCATGCATTCGAAAGAGTCTTGACAGCATTTTCAAGTTTCTTTTTCTACACCTAGAACATGCAGCAAAAGAAAATTTAGTATAATTAAGTTCAAAAAATGGAAAAAGAATGAGCACTGTATAATTTCCTCCAAGCTACTACTTCTCATCAAGTCTGTATGTTTTAAGACACTAAGGCCTGGTCTACACTTACCCCCCAAGTCGAAGTAAGGTACGCAAATTCAGCTACGTGAATAACGTAGCTGAATTCGACATACCTTACTTCGAATTTACCGCGGTCCACACGCGGCAGGCAGGCTCCCCCGTCGACTTCGCGGTACTCCTCTCGCCGAGCTGGAGTACCGCAGTCGACGGGGATCACTTCCTGGTTCGATTTATCGCGTCCACACCAGACGCGATAAATCGAACTCGGAACTTCGATCCGCAGCCGTCGAACTACCGGGTAAGTGTAGACTAGCCCTAAGGAATCTCACCTCCATCTCCAAATATGTATTTGCCTCGCCTGTTCTGAAAACATCTTCTAATCTATCTGTTTCTCCAGATTCCCCAAAACCTGAAAAAAGTCAGCTTCCCACCTCGCCAGCAAGCACTCCATTGCCTTTTTTCTCAAAGAGATCTACTCAAAGCCCCCGGATTTCTTCTTTTCCAATCTCACCTTTGTACTCTTCCATCCACTGAAACCCATTTACAAATTTTACCAACCTCTTACCTCTGGCCAGTTCTACTCTATCCTTGTTCTCTTTGACGATCTGACCTCCGCCCTTGTTACAGTCAACTGCTTCATCCGCCACATACTCTCCTCAATGGCCTTCAGTAACTTTGAACTCTCCAGATGGTGCCTATATTTTAGGTTTTTGTGCTAGCAATGGTTGGAATTGGTGTTAAAAACACTGGTGTTTGAGCTACACTACATCATCTAACCATGTGTAATAAATGCTACTGTGATCAAAATACAACCTGCCATTCCATGTTAGCACTGCCGCTAGTGGTACTGTAGCAGTGGGAGATTTTTCACAACAACCTTAGTGTAGATGAGGCCTCAAGTTCTTATCTCAATGACCTTTCTTTCAATATTTCTTCAGGGGGAATTGCCTCTTCACTTAGAATCTCAACAAGCATATTTGACTACTCTTCTACTCTCCATTTGGTTGCCCTCATTCACTCCAAATAGTTTCAACTACTGTATTATCTTTATACTCATCACTACTAAATCTACCTCTCTATCCTGATTTTTCACCCTCTCTCCATTTCTGCATCTCCATCAGCAGCTCAAACATCCCTTGGACACCTTATTGACACCACAAATCAGGGTATTTTTCCTCCTCACCCTCCTCCTCTGGCTCACTTCTCTACCAATGTTGACAACACGCACCATCCAACTGAAGCCATTTTGACTTTTCTTTCTTTCCTCCTCTGTATTCAGGCCCTTACCAAATAGTGCACCTTCCTTCTCTATAAATCCCACTAAAAATCTATTCTATCTTTTAATTCTTCCTGTTAAAACCTTAATCGTCTTCAACTCAGCTACACTAATTCCCCCTCTGGCCTACCTGCCTCTCATCACGCCCACCACTTCAAACCATCCAAATAGCTGCTGTGAAGGTTATTTTCCGCTCATACTACTCGGACTCTTGTCTTCTCCACATCTCTCAATATCCATTACTAGCTTCCAAACCAAATTCAAGGCACTATTTCTTCATCTAAAAATATTAATCCCCTTCCACAACCAATGTTCTGCCCAAGCTTCTCCAGTATCTTTTACCTCTGTCACAAACTTCCTTTTCAGTGCTGCCTTTCATCATCCCATTATTCTTTTAACACGCCTAGTTAACATTCACCAAGAGGCCTCCCTATCCTCCAAAAGACTCACCTATTCTGTAAATCCTTCAACTATGAAAACCACATCACACCTTCTTTCCTGTTTATTACTTTTGGATTCTAAACTCTTCAGAGATGTTTACCCCCGTTTAAGGCTACGCAGTTAGAACTAGAATTTCATTGCACCTTAGGGTTGTTATTGTGACAAGTACTACTGGAGTTTGTGGCTTATTTTTCCATGACATGAAATCAATTAATTTTAAATATCTAAGATGAATTTTTAAAAAATATTTGATACCTTAAAGTTAATCAGTACTTAGATCACTAGGCCAGGGAACATCTTTTCATTATGTGACTTTGGGGATTGTGGATTGGGGCCTCTATGCATTTCCATAACAGAAACAATTTAAAAAAAAACACCCACATTAACAGAAATTAGAAGTAGCAACTCTCCCCCTCCAGGGAAGTGACATGCCTTCTTCTCAACCCACATCTCCTCAGACACCAGAAATGCTGCAGTCACTCAACAGGGAGGCATAAACCAGCCTGCAAAAAGGCTTAACTGCAGGCTGAAGAGGTGAGGGCCTCATTAGCTGGCAGAGTCTTTTTCTGTCCAAGTGCACCTCCTTAATCACAGGGGTGGGTTCTAGCACCAAAATATTTTTCTTCATCCTCCTGCATAGACGGAGGACTTTGGAGCATTTTTCTGAGAGTTAAGAATTGTTAATTATACATGAGCTCTGCCTGTATTTATATATCCATGAATTCTTTGAGGGGTCAGCAAACTGGACAAGGAGCCTGTCCCTTCCTCTATCTTCTCTCTTCCATTTCCCTTCAACTGAACCCATGCTGGCCTTTATAATCATTTAGGGTGTGATCCACAAAGAATATAGGCATTCCAATGCTGAGCATCATGGCACCTAATATTTAGGTGCCTAGAAAATCACAGGAACAACACTGAGATCCAAAAAGCCACTCTAGGCGCATAGGCTCCCTAGACAATGAAAGGGGAGAGAGAGATGTCTTAGAATACAATCCAAAAAAGCCTGAGGCAAGGCAAAGAGCCACCTAAGTTAGCCAATAGCAAGAGGGGTGCTAAGCCCTGACCCTCTCTCACAGATAAGTGTCTAAGTCTGGGCTGTAGAGAGAAGCCTATCTCTATTTAGCAATCCACCCACAGGCACATCTTTGCTGGAGTCAGGTGTGGCATTTCTTGCAGGAATGAGTTAGGTCCCTGACTCACACCATGCAAAACAGCCAGAGGAGGTGATGGTGCCTATCCTCACCCCCCACCTTCAGCATGTAGCATTTCAGCTAGTGGTTAAAGCATTTGTCGGTGATGCAGATTCAATTCCCCCTCTCTGCTAATGAGGGAGAAACAATTTGAACAGGTGTCTTCCCACCTCTCAGGAGAGTACTCTAACCACTGAGCTGTGAGCTTTCCAATGTGGAGCTCCTTCAGTTCCCCCTGTTGAAGCTGTTCCACTGTGGATAAATAATGAAAGAGTGCTTAGAGCAAGCCAGGGTCTCCCACCTCTGAGAAGGGTGCGCTAACCACCGGACTAGAGTCATTCTCTCTCTGGTGCAATTGTTTATATATTTATCCAAATGGAACAGCTTCAACAGGAATAAGGGAACCTACTGGATTGGGTATCCATCATTTGATGCTTGCAATCTGGCTAATTATGTTTCAGATTGCATTTTCTGGTTAAGAGTACTTCTTCCCAACCCCCAATTACCTTCTAGGTTTTGGGGAGGCTACCGTAGGGTTTTTTTGTTTGTATTAGTTGACTTGTATTTTTAATACATGGCAAAAGCACCGAGAATCTCTCTCATATTTTGCACAGGTGCTCTTTAATGTCTTGTATAAATTTAAATAATAACTGATACTTTATTCTTTGTAGATTATTGCATCTGGTCACTACTTCATAGACTGATGAGTAGCAGAACTGTTCCCCATCATTTCAAGAAAATCAAGCTTCTGCAATAATCCATTAAATAAACTTCTAGTTCTGGAAAACTATAGGTATGAAACTAGTTTAAATCAAATAAATGTAATGATTCTGTAGAGACTATTGATGAGATTTGAGAACTTTGTAGAGATTTTTTGCAGTTCTGGTTTTCAGAAGGTGGGATTTAAAACCCTGTATTTGTTGGCTTAATTGTTTGTCAGGAAGCCTTGATTGTGTTGAGAATAATAAAGTTGGCTATGGGTGAACAGGGCAGGCAGGAAGGTGATAGATTTCTAAGGTTTCTATTTTTCAACACCATCTAAAAATATAGTAGAAACCAAGAAAACTCAAACTTGAAATTTATAGTAAACATTAGTGTAGCTTCTTATTTTTAAAATCATGTCTTCTTAATTTCAAACGACAAATCAGTGTAACTATGCAAATTTCTAAAAGCAAATTAATAATGTAATTCAATATCTTGACACCATCTAAAATGTCAATTATTTTAAATGAAGATATAACAAGTAGCATATTTTAATGAATGCTGCTGCATTCAGCCATGTTAGAGCTCCATTAGCTAACAATGCCGTGACAAGATGTCTTTAGGTTAGGAACAGGAGCCCATCACTGGCTGATGCAATCACTTTTATGCAGAGTTGCCAATGAGGCACCTTGTGTTTATCATCAATAATTAATTGTACAACAGTAGCAAATACTAGATATTTTGCATAATTTATGTTCCCAGTCAAATAAATAATTTCATTTTTTTTCTTAACAGATTTTAGTGAGATCACTTAAATTTGATAACGCAAACACCTGTTTAGGCTTTGCTCTTAAGTGTCTGAAATAGCATCTGAAGTGAAATTTGCTTTGGAAAACCTTTCATTAATGTCACTGAGCATTAATTTGCTCAGAACAGTCAAAGTGCTTTAAAATATTGATGGGAATGAGGTTCAGGAATGTTGCTAGCCTTGATTACAATGGAGAACAGAGGTGAAATCTTGACTGTTAAAGTAACTAAGAATTTTGCCATTGATTTCAGTGGTGCAAGGATTCCACCCCAGCAGCCTTGAGATCACAATATTCTGCAACATTTTTACTATTTAATAGAAAAATTATAATAGCATCAAATTATTCTGGCCATTTCAAACTCATTGCTACCATTAAGAAGTTCCTATGTTTATTTTGAATTTTTAATTACAAATACATCTTGCTTGTTATAAGGGAAGCTATACAACTATTGCAAACACTTTATAGAATGGCATAATAAGAATATTGCTTTACAATGTAGTATAGACACTCATATGAACAGAAAGGTGGAAACTATGAGAAGATGAAGTAGAACAAAAGAAAAAATAGCAGTAAAAATGTAAGAAAATGTTCTGGCAGCAAGTCGAATGATGCATTAATGGTGAGGCATGTTTTCCTTTTACAAAAGCCGTGTTGACTCTTCCCCAGCAAAATTTTATGGTTGTTTCAACCAATTTGCCTGGTACTGAAGTTAGGCTTACCAGCTTGTAATTGCCAGGATTGCCTCTGGCACCTTTTTTAAAAATCGGAGTTACATTAGCTATCCTCCAGTCATCCGGTACAGAGGCTGATTTAAGTGATAAGTTTTCATACCACAGTTAGTATTTCTGCAATTTTATATTTGAGTTCCTTCAGAATTCTTGTGTGAATACCATCTGATTCTTACTGTTTATCAATTTGTTCCCAAACCTCCTCTATTGATACTTCAATCTGGGACAGTTCCTCAGATTTGACATTTAAAAAGAATAGCTCATGTGGTGGGAATCTCCCCCACATCCTCTGAAATAAAGATCAATGCAAAGAATTCATTTTGCTTCTCTGCAACAGCCTTTTCTTCCTTGAGTGCTCCTTTAGCACCTCAGTCAAGTCGTATCTGCCTGTTTGGCAAGCTTCCTGCCTCTGAAGTACTTAAATTTGTTGCTGTTCATTTTTGTGTCTTATGATAGTTGCTCTTCAAATTCTTTTTTGGCCTGTTTAACTATACTTTTATACTTGGCTTGCCAAGAGTTTATGTTCCTTTCTATTTTTCTCAGTAGGATTTGACTTCCAATTTTTATAAGTTGCCTTTTTGCCTCTAACCACCTCTTTTACTTATTTACCCAGGGTGGCATTTTTTGGTCCTCTATTTTTTTTCATTCTGGGGCCTCTATTAATTAATTAATTTGAGCCTCTATTATGGTGTTTTCAACAAGTTTCCAAACAGCTTGCGGGCATTTCTCTCTTGTGACTTTTCCTTTTATTTTCCATTTAACTAGCCTTCTCACTTCTGTGTAGCTCCTCTTTTGAAATTAAACTCTACTGTAGTGGGCTTCTTTGGTATCCCCTCTCCCCCCTATAAATATTAAATTTAATTACATTATGGTCACTATTACCGACTGGTTTAGCTACATTCACCTCTTTTTTTTTTTAAGCGCCATCCTGGGGCCTGTATATAAGATGGACACACTGTGTTTGATACAGTTTCTGAGTGGAAGGCCTCCTACCTTTCAAGAATGATGTAAACAGTACAGTTGCAACACCAACTAATTCCGCCATAGGTTCATGCTCTTCCAAAAATGCAACTGAAGCTAACTGTCCCAAAGCATAAAAAGTGCTAGGCATTTGTTGTGGCATTACAAGGATATAATTTTCTATTAATCCCATTGTTCTGACATTGAGCAATATGATCTGGTTATCTTTAAAACTGTCATACACTGAGTAATCTCACAAGCCTCAGGGCAACTCTCTGCAGTACTCTAGCCCTTGCTATTTGACTTGGAAGGAACTAATTTTATTATGAGAGAGCCTTTGGTACAACTCATTGAGTTACAGTGACAATTTTCCCAAGGAAATCCTGTCCAGTCCTTAGCTAAAAAGATGGTTGACACAGTATGGATGTCTTCAGCATGGGTCCCCACAGTCAGTAAAAAAAAAAAATGTATCACCGAGTTTTAGAGGCAGCCCATCAATTTTAAGTATACAAAAATTCCTTGTAGCCAGCCATACTCATTAAACAGGCACAGTTCAGAGAAACGTTATTTGATGTGTTGGGAATTAAGACAGATACGGGGTGGAGGTTCCTCACAGTGCCACCACCTCAGTGTACAAAGGTGTTATTTATCTTACTGCAGAAACCTACAGCCGGGAAAGCAGGTGCCGCCCAAGGGCTCCACCTTAGCTCCGTGCGCGCTGCATTTCTGGATCCCATGATGCGCTCCCGTGAGAGGGTCCCTCGGGGTAAGCAATGGGAACCCGCACTGGGGCGGAGTCAAATAGGGGCTCGCTGTACAGACAGCGGGGGTGATGCCTGGGCACAGGCGCGTATCGGCGACACGATTTCCCCATTTCTATACCCCCCGCCCCCCAAACATAACAAACGGCGTGAAGGTGGCCGGGTTTGGGAGCTGGCCCGAGCCCCCGCCGCGCAAGCAGGGCCGGTGCGTCAGCGGCACGTTATGGCCTCTCCCCCCGGCCCCGCAGCTCGGACACCTCTCTCCGCCCGGCTACTTAGAACGATCGCGCCTCAGGGGCCCCGGTTGTGACCTTCCCTGCGGCGCTGCCCAGGGCACGGCAGCGCGCCGGAGGGCGGAGCGGGCATGGAGGAGCGAGCAGCTGCCATCCACGTCCCTCTGGCAGTGGCCACGGGTGTATCCACCCCATTATCCAGCCGCTCCAGACTCCGCGGGGGGGCAAACACTAGCAGGGACAGGACCCACTCACCGCAGCCGCTCTTTCAAGACCTTTAAATCAGGCCCAGGCGGTCCTGGTCCCCCGACGCGGAAGGACCAGTGTCGTAAAAAGGCCAGTCCTCACCCCGCCTGATGGAAATTCTGACCCTTCTCCCCGGTCCCCACTCACCGCTGGACGTGCCTGATGGAGCTCGCGCTTGCAGCTGCTGCCCTCCTCTTTCCTCTCGCGCGCAGCGCCGCAGCAGACTGAGAAAGCCGCGCACGCAGCGACAAGGACAACCCCAGCGCGCGACACCCGGACCGCCGCCATCGCCCGATCGCACAACCAATGGCGGGCGCCCGACTCGACGCGTCACTCGCCCGTTGCCTTAGTAACCAGCCAGCGAAGCCGCACAGCGCGAGACGGATCAGGAGGGGAGAACGCACCATCTCGCCACGGGCCGACGGCCAATGGGCCGTTGTGCTGCTCCTGAAGTACTTTCTCATTGGTCGGCAGACTGGGGTTTATTTGCATATGGCCATCAAGTGAGCGACTGCGACTGGCTGTCCAGACCGGTAGAGCTCCTACCGTGGTGCAGGGAGGCGGGGCTATCTCCCTCCTGCTGTGGGGAGAGCGGAGAGCGAGGCTCCTCTCCCATTCCTTCCCCACCTGGGTCCCGCTTCCCCCGGCCTGAATAACGCCCCCCCCCGCGCGCACCTGCCCGGGCACCGCTGCCCCGTGCCAGGCTGAGCAGCGCCGCCGTGCTGGGAGTGTGGTGCCGCCCCGAGCCAGGCTTGGGCCCCACCCGCGCGCGGCTCTGCCGGAGCGGTCTGGCCTGGCCTCCTCCCGGCGTGTAACGGGCTGTCGGGGCAAACTCCAGCACGGCCACGCGGCCCCGAGTCCGCACCGACCTTGCATCAGCCCCTCAGGCCGCCGGTCCCGAGGTAACCTGGCCATGCGGGTCTGCTTCGCGGGCTCCTGCCAGTCGCCTCGCGGTCCCACATCGCTGTGCCGCCCTTCGAGCATCAGGCTTGGCCTGGCATACCGGGCGTCTGCTGCTCGAGCTAATGCCCACTTCCTCCACTGAGCCGTGCGCTCTCCGCCCCGCTGGCGCTCTCCCCCAGGGGAGCCAGTGCAGGCTACTCGGGCTAGGCTGCGCAGTCAGTTACAACATGCTGGTCTATATCTTCTGCCTCTGACTTGCATACCCCCTTTGAGGCAGAAGCTTAAATGTTGCCATTCTGGATGACCCCAGTGGTCGGTCCAGTACAGTTTGCTGCCCCTGATAGCATCGGCTGCTAGATGGCTAATGGCAAGATGCAAGAAACCCCATAATGGACAATTATGGAATAATCTCCCTGAAGAAAAGGTTTTGTCTGGCTCTAATAGTGTTTGGTGTATGCCTTGAAGTATGCAATAAATTTTTTTTGAAAATCCTATCTGATGTAACTGTGGATATTCCCAATACCCATATAACTGTCTTATCTCTTAGAATCGTACTAAAATCTTGTCCTCTATGATATCTTGTGGCAATCAATTGAACAGGTTAACTGTGTTGTATAAAAAGTATTTTATGAGTTTTACATTTGTTGCCTTTCATGATCTTGCACTAAGAGGGCAAACAGGGATGCCAGATAAACCTGATCTTTCACATTCTTTTTCTTGTATACTTCTGTCATGTCTTTTTGGATTTGTCTCCTCCATGAATTAAACAGTCCTATTGTTTTCAGTCTCTTCTCAGACAGAAATCACCCATCTCTGAACCCCACTTCTGTTTTTGTTACGTGTTTTGAGATACGATGTTTCCTAAGGATGCCCATTGCTGCCTCATTCATTACAGCGTTGAAATTGTTGGTCATTGTTTCTACATCTTCCTCTAGAGCAAGCAGCAGCGCAAATTTTCCGCTGATCATTGCTTGGAATTGCTCTGCAATGTTTTGGTCTCTGAGTCTTTCTAAGTCAAACTTCTGGTGAACTTTGGCCTGACGATTTTCCTTAGCCGCAGCTGAAAATTTAGCATCACAAGGTGGTGATCACTTCCAATATCAGCACCAGGGAAGCTCCTTGTTTTAGCTCTGTTAATCTCAGAACTAAATCGGTTTTGCCAGTCGATCTGGCTGTGACATAGACCATTAGGTGCGTGCCATGTTGATCGTCTAGATGCTTTATGTGTTCCTAATGTGTTTGCAAGAACCAGATTGTTATAGGTGGCAAACTCCAAAAGTCTCAATCCTCTCTCATTGGTTACCGCATTACAGAAAGGGCCACAATAATCTTTCCAATCTGTCTGTGCTTTAGTACCCACTTTAGCATTCCAATCTCCTTGTACAATCAGGAGATCTTTCTTGTGTACCTTATCGATGATGTCTTGGAGCTGATTGTAAAAATTTTCAATTTGCTCGTCATAGTCTGTTGTAGGGGCATAGACTTGTACCACTGTGATATTAAATGGTACTGCCTTTAGATGGATGGAAATAAGCCTGCTGGACATTGGGCGGCATCCTAATACTGAATTCTTGATATCTTTATGCACAAGAAATCCTACGCCATTGACATGTTTGTCCTCTCCATTGTAATGGAGTATATGGCCTTCTTCTGTTAGTACCTCTCCAAAGTTCTTCCATCTGACCTCAGAGATTCCTAGGAGGTACCAGGTGTACGTGAGTTCTTTGAACCTCCCTATTTGTCTCAATGTCATTACAATCCATGTGTCTATGGTGATGTTATCTCTTCCACAGATCCTCTTTGTTGGGGTTACACCAGTAGCATACTTGTCGCGTCTGCCCGGGTGGGAAACGGATGGCTCCGTCATTATTAACCCGGGCTGCGATCAATCCGGTATGGAAATTGTTGACTTGCTCATCATATGGTGCGTCTTGGGCAGATGTCTAACCTGGCAGAGCCCATCCCTCTCCAGGCAGCTCCCTTTTAGTCGCCTCTTACGACATGCAGGAGGAGCAGTGGGCCTATTCTGTCCCCGGACTCACAGGGGACAGATGGGAAACATCGTAAAAAGACAAAACCATGGGTCACAAATGAAATACTACAAATGTGTGACATTAGAAGAGAACTTAAGAGAGACAAGAATAGCACGGAGGGAGCTGATAAATCAGAGCGATTGGCAGAAAGATCGAGAAAGGAATGAAGGTGGCCAAGGAGATATGGATTGAAAAACAATTCTCTAAAATTGAAGAGTATCAATAATAAAAATAGCAAACGAGCCTTCCAGGTTGTAAAAGACTTGACGAAGAAAAGATGGACCAAAGCTAACGCAATTCAAGACAAAGAAGGGAACAGTCTTACAGAAGAAAGGGACATCATCAATAGGTGGACAAACTACTGCTCTGATCTATACAACCACCAGACAAATGGAGATCCTAGTGTTTTAGACAGCCCAGATTCAATAGAGAAGGATGACTTTCCAATACTGCGTGAAGAAGTGGACACAGCTGTGAAATCACTCAAGAATGGAAAGGTTACAGGTATTGACAACATCCCAGCCAAATTGATGAAATTCCAAGGATAAATGGTAATAGATGTACTCACCAAGATCTGCAACAAGATCTGGCAGACCAGTGAATGGCCCTCCATGTGGACACAATCACTAATCATCACTCTGCCAAAGAAAGGCAACCTGCAATTGTGTCAAAATTACCGGACCATGAGCTTAATTAGCCATCGTAGCAAAGTGATGTTGAAAGTCATATTGAACAGATTGAAGCCACAAGCAGAGAATATCATCGCTGAAGAACAGGCTGGCTTTTGTGCTGGAAGAAGTACCACAGAGCAGATTTTCAACCTTCGTGTTCTATGTGAGAAGTACTTACACCACCAGCAGGACATCTACCACGTCTTTGTTGACTTCAAAAAGGCGTTTGACAGAGTATGGCACAAAGCAATCTGGGCAGCCATGAAGAAGTACAATGTTGGTCCTAAGCTTATTCTTACTATTAAACAACTGTATGCCAAGGCCAGCAGTGCAGTTCTCATCAATGGCACAATAGGAGAGTGGCTCATCAATGGCACAATAGGAGAGTGGTTTCGCACCACTGTTGGAGTCTGGCAAGGCTGCCTTCTTTCATCCACACTGTTCAGCATCTACTTGGAGCGCATAATGACACATGCCCTAGAAGATCACATATGCACAGTCAGCATTGGGGGGGCAAACAATCTCAAATCTTCGATTCGCTGATGACATTGATGGCCTGGCAGGCAGCGAAGATGAACTTGCCAACCTTGTGAAACAATTGGATGAAACCTCCACAAAATATGGCATGGAAATCAGTGCAGAGAAAACCAAGCTGATGACAAACGTGATGGGATCAGCTCACATATCACTGAGAAGAAGAGGTAGACAGAAGAAGAGATGGATTGACAACATAAAAGAGTGGACAGGAATGGACTTCCTGGAGACTCAAGCACTGACACACAATCGTCCGGGGTGGAGACGGTTGATTGCTCATCAATGATGGTGCCCCAACAACCAATGCAGTTATGGGAGTGATGATGACGATGATGTTTTGAGATAAGATGATCAGCTGGGTGAGGGCATACCAATGATTTATATAATGATATATTTTCAGGGTTATTTTCTATCTCATTTCTTACGCAGTCTAACATTGTTTGCCATTTGTTCTTGTTGTTGTCCTCTGCTGTGCATTGAAAAAAAAGGTTTTCATTGTATTGTCACTGATAAGCATGACTTGTTACTTTAGAATACAGCAGTGTGTATTAGTAGTTCAGATTATTCCTCCCAGTGCATTACCTTGCCTTTGTCAGCAATTAATTTAATCTTCCATCATGTTGTCCATTCACCTAGCTCTTTTAGGCCCCACTAACATTCTTCTGTCTTCTCTAGTCTTGATTTATCTAAATTTTACCATTTTATGGGTCAACTTCTCTTCCATGTCATAAATAAATACATTAAGCACCAGCCCCTGGATAGGACCTTGAGGATCCCCTACTGTTAAACTTTTGCCATACTTAAAATGGACCATTCCTTGTCTTTGTTTTCTATCTTCTCAACAGTTTCTGATTCATGACAGTACTTTGCTTCGATGTGAAAAGTTAATTTTGTTAATAGTGTCTTATGAGAGAGTGTTAAAAACTGTCCAATAAATTATATCAAATTATATAAAAACTGTCCAACAATCTATTTGCTGATTTGTTGACAGGCTCAAAGAATTCTAATAGATTAGAAAAATATTATTTTTCCGTAGAGAAGCTGTGCTGGTTTGTTCCTTCCATATCATATTCATGTGGGTGTTTTATAATAATATTTCTAATTATAATTTCAACCAAATAAAGTAAGGCTCACTTGTCTATAATTCCTACCATCACCTCTAGATATATTTGTAAAGATAGGCATTACATTTGTTAACCTCCAACAGAGCAGCGAATAGTAACGTCACTTCATACTTAAGTTCTTTCAGAACACTTACATCCATTCCTGGTACTCTTTAACTTATCTTCTCTTTTCACACCTCAATTTCTGACAGCATCTCATCTTTATTATCTGAAAAGGATGGGGATAGGATTCTTATGTCCCCAGTATCTTCTCTAGCCAAGGAATCATTTAGCTTCCTTATCGTCATCACTTCTTCCCTTTACTTCTTCGTAGTCTATCAGAAACAACTGAGGTTCTTACCCACGAAAGCTTATGCTCCCAATACTTCTGTTAGTCTTAAAGGTGCCACAGGACACACTGCCGCCTGTTACTCTCAGGTGCTTTTCTGTTTCTGATATATTTAAAGAGTTTCTTATTGTGTGTTTTTAGGTCTTCAGCTATTTGCTTTTCAAATTGTCTCTTAGCCCTTTAATTTCTATTTTATAGTTACCTGCCACAGTTTATGCTCCTTTCTGTTAGCTTCAGCAGGGCTGGCTTTCCATTTTTTGAGGATACCTGTTTGTCTTGAATAACCTCTTAAATCTTGCCACCCCAGTTTTTAGCCTTTCTAATTCTTTTTTTTCCCTCATCCCTTCAGTGTCTCTATTATAGTCTATGTAGGCAGCTTCCATGTAGAATCTAAGGATTTTAGTTCCCTTACTTTTGACTTTAGGGTCTTTTGGACCAGTGTTCTAATTTTTTTCAAATATCCTTTTTAAAGTTTAGTGTGTCTGAACTAATTTTTGTTACTTTTCTTCTACCAAGGTGGGTGAACTTAATTATATTATGGTCTCTGCTACTTAGTGGTTCAACTGTAATTACTTTTTGAACCAGTTCCTGTATACACCACTGGGGCAGAGAGTGAGATGCCTTGGATTCAACTTCCAACAATATGCTGATGACACTTAACTATATATCTCATTCTGAACTGATGCAGTAGTAACCCAGTATTGAATGTGTGTTTCTAGTCCCCCTTTGTGTCAGTCTGCAGGGTATTTGAGTTATTATAACCCCAGCTGCAGAGCTGTGGCTCTTTGGCTTAAGCAGTGGCAGCTCATGCAGTTAGCCCTGGACTTGACTTATGCAGTGGCCACACTTTCATCATTTCCTGACTGAGGGCCAAATAATGCCCGGTGTGGAATGGTCCATTCAATGGAGGGCATGGGAAGTTTGGGCTGCCTAGAAATGTGAAGGACCATCTGGTAAGTCTCCTTTACAAAAAGTTCTACTACATAATTCTATCTGAATGGGGTAAAATTCGGGCCAACATAAAGTGAACCTAGATTCAGGAGCAGGAGCATCCCTCCAGTGCAGATGTGCTTTAACCTCTCCTCCCCTTGTTCCCCACAGAAGAGGCTGGACCAGTGCTTCTGAAGCGCTGTAACTGTACACCAAAGAAGGGCCTAGTAGTGGACTTACTTTTTAACACTTCTTTAAATTCTGAAATGCTGCTACCATTGAGGGAGGAAGTGCACTGTTATATGTACACCTCCCAATTCCTAATACCTTCCGCTGACTCTGTGTTCACAGACATTCGTAAACTGGTATTAACAATGCCTACTTGGCACCAATGCAGCAGATCCTGACCTGGGCCACTCACAAGCAGCCTGACAGCATGCACGTCACACCCAGCATGTCTATGTATAGCTGCAGCCCTGGTCTAGCAGCTTTGACCCCAGCAGCCTATCGGTAACACATTGGTCACATTGTGACTTCCACCAGCCTTGGTTACTGCTTTGCAGGGTAACCGTCCCAAACACTCCCAGTCCTGAATTTTCTCAACACGTGTATTCTGCACTGTCCAGTCTTCTCCTGGACTGTTCAGATATTAAGATCTGTTGCCTCTGTAAGAAGTCAGTATTCAACAGTTTGTTACTTTAACTGGAGTTATCAAGCAGTTCAGTTTAAACACAGCACTGAATCGTTTTATTTTAAAGGTAAAAAAGTTTATTAAAAAAAGAAGATAGAATTTTAAGCAAATTCAACTGTAAGAGCCAAAGTTAGAAGTTGTCACAAGCAAATACAAGTGAAAACAAGCATCTGAAATTTAACTTAGCAAGTTTTGGTTCAAAGCTTTGTTTAAGATGGCTTTTATCACCCACAGTCTTCCAGCAAGATAGTGACTGACCCTTTTCTTGGTCAGGATCTCTCTCAGAGGCCCAAAGGTGCTGGTGCCTTTGTTGTCTTAGGTGAAAGAGAGAGAACTTGGGGTTCTCTGCCCCTTTCTTTTATAGTCCAGTAAACCATTGAAGGGGATTCTTCTGAGGGTTACCCTTTAGAGTACAGGTAATTCAAGCAATGAAGAAGGTGACATGGAGTCTGTTGGTGAAGGAGGCTCCATGCTCTTTCTTGCCCCATGTGTATTTGCTGAATTGCATATTGTTCTGTTTTCTGACATCTCCTTCCCCTGCTGTATCGGGAACCCTGTTTACTACTACTAAACAGGCCTTTGTTTAGAATAGGCAGAGCTGTAATGCTTTTGAATATGTGCCAATAACATTATACAGGGAGATTTCATAACTTTACATATTATGTTGCTACATATGTTTCACCATGATATTATTGGCTAGTGAGTTATTCATTCTCAAATTATTCCACCTAAGGCATATTTTGTACAAACATTATTGCAATAGTTTGTAGGGTGTGAGTACAGGGATGCTAAATGTTTCAATGCTCAGTGTTGTAATGCAATGCCCAACTTCCTGCCTCCCAGTGGAATTCACAGCCCTCAGTTAAGTGCCCAGGCTCACCATGCATTGTAGGAGGAGAGTTAGTCTTTTAAGAAAGACTCACAGAAGACAGTAGGCTGTCTAGGGAGCTGCCTAATATAGCCAGGAGGAGAGAAATGCAGAGGAAAGGGGAAGGGCTTGGGGGGCAGATCCACAAAAGGTAATTTGGTGTCTAACTGATAGACCTCAGTGAGGCACTTCCCACCAATTAGAATTCTCAGCCAGTGAAGACAAACCCAGTGTTTCCTGCCACTTTCAGTAGTTCCTTTAATGCCCTGTCCCTCAGAGTCTGCGATTTGTAGTTCTTGTCAGCTTCATATGCCTCAGGGTATGTCTACACTATGAAATTAGGTCGAATTTATAGAAGTCGGTTGTTTAGAAATTGTTTTTATAAGGTCGATTGTGTGTGTCCCCACACAAAATGCTCTAAGTGCATTAAGTCGGCGGACTGCGTCCGCAGTACCGAGGCTAGCATTGACTTCCGGAGCGTTGCACTGTGGTAGCTATCCCACAGTTCCCGCAGTCTCTGCTGCCCATTGGAATTCTGGGTTGAGATCCCAATGCCTGATGGGGCAAAAACAGTGTCGCGGGTGATTCTGGGTACATGTCGTCAGGTCCCACCCTCCCTCCCTCCCTGCTGTGAAAGCAACGGCAGACAATCGATTCGCGCCTTTTTTCAGCCCAGACGCCATAGCACTGGGATCATGGAGCCCGCTCAGATCACCGCAGCAATTATGAGCACTTTAAACACCACGCGCATTATCCTGGAGTATATGCAGGACCAGAACCTACAAAGGCAAAGCCAGGCGAGGAGGCGACGACGGCGCGGCGATGAGAGTGATGAGGAAATAGACATGGACATAGACCTCTCACAAAGTATGGGCCCCAGCAATGTGCAAATCATGGTGTTAATGGGGCAGGTTCATGCCATGGAACGCCGATTCTGGGCCAGGGAAACAAGCACAGACTGGTGGGACCGCATAGTGTTGCAGGTGTGGGACGATTCCCAGTGGCTGCGAAACTTTCGTATGCGTAAGGGCACTTCCATGGAACTTTGTGAGTTGCTTTCCCCTGCTCTGAAGCGCCAGAATACCAAGATGAGAGCAGCCCTCACAGTTGAGAAGCGAGTGGCGATAGCCCTGTGGAAGCTTGCAACGCCAGACAGCCACCGGTCAGTCGGGAATCAATTTGGAGTGGGTAAATCTACTGTGGGGGCTGCTGTGATCCAAGTAGCCAACGCAATCAAAGAGCTGCTGGTATCAAGGGTAGTGACTCTGGGAAACGTGCAGGTCATAGTGGATGGCTTTGCTGCAATGGGATTCCCTAACTGTGGTGGGGCGATAGACGGAACCCATATCCCTATCTTGGCACCGAAGCACCAAGCCAGCAAGTACATAAACCGCAAGGGGTACTTTTCAATGGTGCTGCAAGCACTGGTGGATCACAAGGGACGTTTCACTAACATCAACGTGGGATGGCCGGGAAAGGTACATGATGCTCGCGTCTTCAGGAACTCTGGTCTGTTTCAAAAGCTGCAGGAAGGGACTTTCTTCCCGGACCAGAAAATAACCGTTGGGGATGTTGAAATGCCTATAGTTATCCTTGGGGACCCAGCCTACCCCTTAATGCCATGGCTCATGAAGCCATACACAGGCAGCCTGGACAGTAGTCAGGACCTGCTCAACTATAGGCTGAGCAAGTGCAGAATGGTGGTAGAACGTGCATTTGGATGTTTAAAAGCGCGCTGGTGCAGTTTACTGACTCGGATAGATCTCAGCGAAACCAATATTCCCATTGTTATTACTGCTTGCTGTGCGCTCCACAATATCTGTGAGAGTAAGGGGGAGACATTTATGGCGGGGTGGGAGGTTGAGGCAAATCGTCTGGCCGCTGATTATGCGCAGCCAGACACCAGGGTGGTTAGAAGAGCACAGCAGGGCGCGGTGCACATCAGAGAAGCTTTGAAAACCAGTTTCATGACTGGCCAGGCTACGGTGTGAAAGTTATGTTTGTTTCTCCTTGATGACTCCCCCGGTTCACTCTACTTCCCTGTAAGCTAACCACCCTCCCCTCCCCCCTTCGATCACCGCTTGCAGAGGCAATAAAGTCATTGTTACTTCACATTCATGCATTCTTTATTAATTCATCACACAAATAGGGGGATAACTGCCAAGGTAGCCCGGGAGGGGTGGAGGAGGAGAGAAGCACCGGGTGGGGTGGGGGAGGAGATAAGGACAAGGACACACTGCACTTTAAAACTTTACAACTTATTGAAGGCCAGCCTTCTGATGCTTGGGCAATCCTCTGGGGTGGAGTGGCTGGGTGGCCAGAGGCCCCCCCACAGTGTTCTTGGGCATCTGGGTGAGGAGGCAATGGAACTTGGGGAGGAGTGCTGTTGGTTACACAGGGGCTGTAGCGGCAGTCTGTGCTCCTGCTGCCTTTCCTGCAGCTCAACCATACGCTGGAGCATATCAGTTTGATGCTCCAGCAGCCGGAGCATCGACTCTTGCCTTCTGTCAGCAAGCTGACGCCACCTATCCTCTTCAGCCCGCCACTTGCTCTCTTCAGCCCGCGATTCAGCCCACCACCTCTCCTCGCGTTCATATTGTGCTTTCCTGCACTCTGACATTGTCTGCCTCCATGCATTCTGCTGTGCTCTGTCAGCGTGGGAGGACATCTGGAGTTCCGAGAACATGTCATCCCGAGTGCGCCTTTTTCGCCTTCTAATCTTCACTAGCCTCTGAAGGAGAAACATTTGCAGCTGGTGGAGGAGAAGGGAGAGGTGGTAGTTAAAAAGACACATTTTAGAGAACAATGGGTACACTCTTTCACGTTAAATCTTGCTGTTCACATTACACAGCACGTGCTTTCGTTACAAGGTCGCATTTTTCCTCTTATATTGAGGGCCTGCCGGTTTGGTGTGAGAGATCACTCACGCAGTGCCAGGCAACAGAATTCGGCTTGCAGGCAGCCATGGTAAGCCAGTCTTTTGGCTTTTTTAACCTTCATAACATGTGGGAATGGTTTCAAACAGCAGTGCCCTCATTTCACATACCAAACGGCCGTTGGGTTGGCCATTTAAAATGGGTTTGCAATGTAAAAGGTGGGGCTGTGGTTTCCGGGTTAACGTGCAGCACAAACCCAACTAACCCCCCTCCCCTCCCCCCCACACCCAATTCTCTGGGATGATCACTAACAGCGGGGAACATTTCTGTTCAGCAGAGCAGGAACGGGCACCTCTGAATGTCCCCATAATAAAATCACCATATTTCAACCAGGTGACCATGAACGATATCACTCTCCTGAGGATAACAGAGAGAGAAAAGGAATGGATATTGTCTGCATGCCAGTAAACACCGGGACCATACGCTGCCATGCTTTGTTATGCAATGATTCCAGACTACGTGCTACTGGCCTGGCGTGGTAAAGTGTCCTACCATGGAGGACGGAATAAGGCAGCCCTCCCCAGAAACCTTTTGCAAAGGCTTTGGGAGTACATGAAGGAGAGCTTTCTGGAGATGTCCCTGGAGGATTTCCGCTCCATCCCTATACACATTAACAGACTTTTCCAGTAGCTGTACTGGCCGTGAATGCCAGGGCAAATTAATCATTAAACACGCTTGCTTTTAAACCATGTGTAATATTTACAAAGGTACACTCACCAGAGGTCCCTTGTGTGCCCTCAGGGTCTGGGAGCACGCCTTGGGTGGGTTTGGGGGTTACTGGTTCCAGGTATCCTGGCTGTTGGGGAAACCGGTTTCTCCGCTTCCTTGCTGTGAGCTATCTTCAATGTCTTCATCATCATCTTCCTCGTCCCCAAAAACCGCTTCCGTGTTTCGTGATTCTCCATTGACGGAGTCAAAGCACAGGGTTGGGTTAGTGGTGGCTGCACCCCCTAGCATGGCATGCAGCTCAGCGTAGAAGCAGCATGTCTGCGGCTCTGCCCCGGACCTTCCGTTTGCCTGTCTGGCTTTGTGGTAGGCTTGCCTTAGCTCCTTAATTTTCACGCGGCACTGCTGTGCGTCCCTGTTATGGCCTCTGTCCTTCATGCCCTTTGAGACTTTTTCTAATGTTTTGGCATTTCGTTTACTGCTACGGAGTTCAGCCAGCACTGATTCGTCTCCCCATATGGCGAGCAGATCCCGTATCTCCCATTCGGTCAATGCTGGCGCTCTTTTGCGATCCTGGGACTCCATCATGGTTACTTGTACTGATGAGCTCTGCGTGTTCACCTGGGATCTCCACCACGCTGGGCAATCAGGAAATTCAAAATTTCGCTGGCCTTTTCCTGTCTACCTGGCCAGTGTATCTGAGTTGAGAGTGCTGTCCAGAGCGGTCACAATGGAGCACTCTGGGATAGCTCCCGGAGGCCAATACCGTCGAATTGCGTCCCCACTACCCCAAATCCGACCCGGAAAGGCCGGTTTCAGCGCTAATCCCCTCGTCGGAGGTGGATTAAAGAAATCGATTTAAAGAGCCCTTTAAGTCGAAAAAAAGGGCTTCGTCATGTGGACGGGTCCAGGCTTATATCGAGGTAACGCTGCTAAATTCGACCTAACATCGTAGTGTAGACCAGGCCTTAGATGGAATAAATGGGCCCAAAGAGTCAAAAGTGTTAACATGACCCTGTCACATCCAACATTAAACAGTGTTATACCAGGTTTGGGGTTTGGTATACGATGAGCTCAGCCTGCTTATTACCATGGTGAACACACCATTAAAAATCTTTTTCACCTTTTATTAAAGATATAGTTAAAGCATTTGAAATATAGAATATTAAGTAAGGCTTTCATTTTACCAGTATCTCTTGTTCACGTTCCCTCTAGCTGGAGAAAGTCTAGAAGGAAAAAAACCCTTGTTTGATAGTCTCTTAGATGGTGATCACTGCCCTTTTTGGGGAACAGAGAAGAAGTTAGTTGGGGATGAGATGGAGCTGTTGTTAAAGTCTGATTCTGTTTATCAGGATGGCAAAGGCTCAATGGTGTCATGGTGGATCCAAGAAGATGATGGGGGTGGCACCCGGCAGCCTCAATGGTAAAGCTCATTCCTTTCCTGTTCACCTGTCTTTCAGTCAGAGGTTGTTGGGATACAGCTGCTTCTTTATTTTTCCCCCTCAAGAGTCTTTTCTTTTAAGGACCTCCAAAAGGAGTGATGAGCGTAATAGCCTGTCCCCTCACTATATTGTTCACCAGTTAGACCTAATTTCTGACACACCAATTTTGATTCATTGATGTCCTGTGGCACACACTTCATATTAATCAGGCCTGATCTTAACACAGTCCTTGAGTTATATTAGTTGGCCTTCTTGTTTGGACTAATTCAGTCTCTCTCTCTCTCTCTTGCACCTTTTCCCATCAGTGTGTATTTATTATGGCATTGTGACATTTTTATGAACTTTCACTCACTCCTTACAGTTAAGCTCACAATTAGAGTAAATTTGTTGTTCGGATGATCACAACAAGGCTCCATTGAGGACTACAGTTCCCAGAAGGCATTGCACCACCCTCTGCTTGCTCCTGCTTGTGATTCAGTGCCTCAGGAGTGGGAGGAGCTGCCTGAAGGGAGGAGGAGGGTTGCCTGGAGGAGCTGCCTGAGGGAGGGAGAGTGGCTGCCTGGAGGAGCTGTCCCTAGGAGGCTGAGGAGTGGAGAAGGAGCCATGAAGAAGGGAGGTGACATTTCTGACAGTGACAGTGATGAGACAGTAGTGGAGGGCTCAGTAATTGAGAGTGAGCTAGACGAAGAGGAGCTGCACACGAAGAGGTGATAAATATATATGTATAGGAGCAAGTGTGACTTAAAAAATGAGTGTTAATACATTGCTGGGACTTATGTGATGAGTTGAATGCTGCATCTGTGCCATGTAGGACTATCACCTTTGGAAACAAAAACACAAAGCACAAAGAACAATCCTATGAGACTGGAATCTACCTAATATAAACCTGATTAAAATGGTTTTAGAATAGCCTTCCTAGATTCTTTGATAAATATCTATTTTAAGATTTTCTGCGACAGGTTAAAGTGTGAGGGGAAAAAAATCTCCATAGGGTATTCCGGAACCCTTATATGGAATAGTAGCTTACTCTAGAAATAGTCCCATTGATTTTTATAGGACTACCTGAGAAACAATGTATTACTCAATGGGATAAAGGTATCAGAATCCAGCCCAAAGAAAATAAAATCAATGATAAAAGCATTGGTAAAATAAAAATACTGCAAATGTGGACATTTCTTTTATTTTTTAATTTCAGAACTCTCTTGATGTTCTCATTCAAACTGATACTTTGGTTACTGAGAAATTAAACCCGCTGAACAACATTGCCCTTACTCTGTATCTCCTAAGAAATGTTGACTAAAAATGTTTGGAAATTTGTAAAAACAGAGATGTATTCATGACTCACATCCTTCTATGCCAATTTGCAGCTTGATGCAGATTTTTACAACCAGGTTCTAAACTTTTGAAAAATAGTGTTTACCTTAAAAATGCTCTCACGTAATTACAGTGGTATTTAATAAGTGATAATATAGGGAAGGAATGGAGTTAGAAATATTGGCTTTGGTTAATATTTTGTTGCTTGTGTTTGTACCTTTGGTAAGAGGATGACAGAACAATTTGTAGGGTTTTTTTTATTTTTTTTAAAGGTTATCTTTTGTTAACAAGGAGGTATCTCTAACAACTGAAACCATCTTTGCTGCCGAAATAAGAAGAGTAGATGGAGGTAAGAAATTGTTCTTTTTTCAGTAGACAATATATGTTGTTTTTCCTGAGACCTTTATTTCTTTGACTCTTTCTTAATTTTTAGGCGAAACAGTTTTGTACAGTATTTTTAATCAGAATAATTTTGCATCTCTACTAAAATCTGAATAACAATTAGTTAATCTTTCAGGCCAAATTTTCAATATATTTTAAATATATACATTTAAAACATAAATTTGTTAGTGCTTATTTTCCTTCATTCTGCCAGTATGTTGTTACTAAGGGTACCTAGTTTAAGAAGAGCAGGGGTATGAATTTATTTTTTGTTAACTCTAAAGGCTTTCTACGATAGCCTCAAAGTAAGGGGCATAAACAAGTATTTGATGGTGTGGCATAAAATTTTCACTGGGACCTGTCTGGGTTGCCTTCCATAATTCAGCCTCACTTAATCGCTTTTAAGTAATGTGGTGATCCCATACTCCTGTCAATAAAAACTTGACTGGCAAAGCAGAATTCTACTGCCTACCTTGCAAGTGTTTGAGCATTCCGAACACAAAATACTAGTGTGCAGAACTCTACTCTGGCTTCTTATTTGTTTCTGGGTCCAATTCATGGTATTTTTGCCTATTTTTAAGACCCTGCATGGTTTGAAATCTGGCCCCTTGAGAGATTACCTCTCACCTTATATCTACTCATAGTAGGTAGGGGTCTGATTCCAAACCCCATTGAAGGCAATGGGAGTCTTTCTAAATGGCTAGGATTTTCTTGGTGTCAGTTATTGGAGCTGAATTCTCTGTGGTCTGGTGATAAAGTTTTGTCAGCAGAGAGGATCCTCACCTGAAAGAACTTGCTCCTTCTGGTCATCCACTGGAATTAGAGCTTCAGAGTACAGAGCTTTTGTTTGGCTCATTGTTAAGCTTTTGGTTTCTATTCAGCCCATTGTAGTTAGCATGTTATTATTTGTGCTAATTTTTATCACATCAATTTCATGACAAGAAAATATGCGCTATAGTCAATTTAAGTTGATAAAATAAGCAACAAAATAATTTGGATGCCAGTGTTGTGATTTTTGCAGTATAAGGGATCAAATTCAACAGAGATGCACTCTATATTACTCTAGAGCTGAGTTTTTTTCTCAGTATCATCATTCAGTAATTTTAATCTTCCCATATCAGTTTGATAATTAATGTGTAAAGATGAGTACTAAAGTTTGTTATATGCATGAGGACACTGACTAAAATTCCAGTTGTTAGAAAAAAAACCTATTGTCAGAAATGAATCACACTGTCTGATGTGTAGCCCATGTTTCCTTAATATTGTCTGCAAAAGAATTAATAATTTTTTCCCTAAATTGTTTTCTTTTCAGTTCTTGCATCTGCCATATTGTGATTTTAGAATCTAGTTCAGAAGTGACCAGTGTGAAGGTGTGATTTGTCAAATTATTTTTTCAGGCAGTTGGAATTTGCAGAAATTCCTTGAGTCTGTATAACAGTAGTGCAACAAAAGTGGCTTTAACTACCTATTTTTGTGTTTAGTTTTAGAAAACCTGTCCCCAGAGATTCAGTTTGTCTGTAAATTCAGTGATAATCTAAAAAATATGAAGCAAAAGAACCAGATAAATCCGGTATGTATAGAAATTACAGCTCCTCAGCTACACACATACTGCAATGAATAATTATTAGAGTAATTGTGCCTGACTGTGCCCCTCCCGCTTCTGTATGTGGAAAGAGCCAGAGTGTATGTAACTGAAAAGGGTTTTATGGAAGGAGGAGCACCAAATCTGCAGTATATACTTACCCCAGGAATGCACAGCAGAGTCTCCTCTGGAGTTTCATGGGGGCGCAGGCCTTGCTACACTTTCAGGAGCAGGGCTGTAATTAGCCTGTAAAATTACCGGATGTTCAAATTGGCAACCAGTTTTTTCCACCTGCAGATGACAGGCTGACAGAATGAGTAGTAGGAAACTCTAGATTGATGTGATGGAGATTCCTGTCCTGTATATGAGCTTCTTTAGACTTACATAACTGGGAAAATATTTCCAGTTATGCCTGTATAGTAACATCAATGTAATCCCCTGAGTGAATGCTCTTATTCTGATATGAGAGACTTATTTTTAGTTTAGCTTAAACCCTTCCCAAGAGACATAAACTAAATCAGAAGAAGGAACTCTTATTCTAGAATAAGAGAGTCCACACTGGAGGGGAGAGGAGTGTGTGTTATACGGGCATAACTATATTAATTTAAATTCACATTTTAGGTTAAAAATACTTTCCAGTGTAGAGAAGGCCTTAGTTTAGGGGACAATTTGTGTACTATTAGTATTTCTCATAGTTGTTGTGATTGATGCTATTACTTCAGCCATTTCTGGAGTAGCAGCCTATCCTCTTTAACTGGAAGATGCGGTTATTGTTATCAGAGGGAAGAAAGAGTGGTTAAAAATAACTGGGGACAGGGGAGTATTTGCTTCCAGAACTCAACTAAAGAGGGTGAATTTGAGGCGAGGAATATATTTAATTTGTACTTTGGTCATTTCACAAATAAAAGAGCTCAAGCTTAAGGGTATACAATTTAATTATATAAGGTATATTTTCATTCTGACTGTATTTTGTCTTCCTTGACTTGGATTGAGTAAGTAGCCCATATGCCATAGTAATATTTTACGTAGTAATCCGGTCTAGCAGAATTTGGAGTCTCACTGCTAACTGCTGTATTTAGGTCTTCCAAAACCACTGATAATAGGAAGAAGCTAGGTGTATAATAATGCTGAAAAATTAAATCATTGAGTAGTTTATATTCACCAAGTTGTTCAAACACTTTTTTCTCCCAGCTGTCTCATAAGATGAGTGAAACTGAACAATCTCAGTCTCTGCTACAGTGAGTATAATATGCGCTGGTCAAATTCCATTCAGACAAACAGTAATTTCCCAGCAAAAAGTTTCCCTTGTAGCCTCATTTGAATGGGATATTTTTTCCAGCCTTGAATTATAAAATAGTTTTACTGGTTGCTAATAAGCAGTTGTGTTTAATGCCAGAGATCGCTTTGTATCAGTGATGGGTGAAACCATTCCATTCTTTTGCCCATTCCTATATATTTATATATAAGGATATATAACTGGGCATAACTGGAAAAAAATAAAGGAAAATTTAAGTTGTCAGAAAAAACATCCTGACACAGATTTATGAAACCATAGAATGGCCTATGCCATGGAATAACTTGTGGAAGCACCATCCCTTGGAGCAATTAACACTAGACAACACAAAATCCTAAAATCCGGTAGGGAATAATCTGTGTTGGGAAGAAAATAGGCTGGATGATCTAATACAGTGATACTCAGTGGTTCAGGAACCAAATTAGCGATCAACATTACCCAAAAAAGCCATGGTAGTGTGAATTCATTGTTTCATTTACTATAGTACTATATACTCATTTAAACAGTGTGACAGGGGAAATATTTAGTTATATAATTCTCACAGCAAAATGACTGACCAAGTATTATTTTATCAACTACAATTGGTTAATAATATAGGAAAAACATCTTGATTTGTCAATAACTTAGATTGGTTAATAAATAAATCACACAGTGTTTTAATATCATGTGCTGCATAGAGCCACAGGAGACATGTTAAAGAGCCACTTGTGGCTTGCGAGCCTCAGTTTGAGTATCATTGATCTAATAGGTGTTTCAATACTATGAATTTATGATTATGGAAATCAGTTTGTAAGTACCATGAGATAATGGTTGGGTTTTTTTTAACTTGCTTTATAAACAACAGCAAGTACATCTTTTTATATTTCCCATACTGTATCACGCCATTTGTCCCTTTAATTGAGTATCCTGTCTCTAGCAGTAGCCAGTACCTGATACTTCACCAACTCAGTAATGCACCTATCCAGTTGTTGTTGGTATATACATGGCAGAAAAAGCTCGTTCTTGATTTCTGCAGGCTTATGCCCTGAAAGATGCTTCCCTCTCTTACTACAGAATCTTGTATATCTTTTTCTCTTCCCTGGGACCTAAACCAGAAAATCTGCTAATGCCAGATTAGCAGAGTTCATCTGGATGGGCTTGAGAAAGGGCCTTCATCTTTTATGGTTTGGGCCTCATCCTTTAGCAGCACCCTTAGGAGTTCCATGGAAGGTTTTTAATGAGCTCCCAACCAAGTTCCTTAGAGTAGTTTCTTACCTTAGGCCTCCTGTTAAGTTTGTTCTCTTTGGAGCCCAAACCTGATGCTAAATGACTTCTGTTCTGAAACATTTGAGCCCATTCTCAACATTCAACTTTGTCTCCTGGCATAGAAAGTGGCCTTTCTAGTGTTGGTCTCCACAGCCTGGCGATTCAGGGAGCACCCAGATGTGACTTGTGGTACCCATGCCTCATTTTACACAAAGTGAAAATAGTTCTCCAAACATGCTCCAGTTGTCTCCTGCAGATGGTTCAACCTTAGCTAGGAGATCCCTCTCCCCAACTTCTACCCACACCCAAAAGCCAGACTTGAAGTCTGGTGGCACTCCCTGCATGTCTGCTAAACTTAGTCTGATTTGCCTGAACTGAATAGGTCTGCAAATCCAAGTCCCTATTCATCCTGTTCAAAGAACCTCACTAAAGGGGGTAGATACTGTATATCCTTTCCTGCAGGTTCAAACCTTTTATCTGCACTCCTCCTTCCTTGCAGATCTCTTCTGCTCAGACAGGCTTTGAGCTCACTGTACTTGAGTGGTGGCCATGTTGTTGGCATCGGCCAGGCCCTTCGCTGAGCGTGGTGTGGCCTCAGTGGATGAATTCAGTTGATGCTGAATTTGGTCAGTAAGTTCTTTGGAAGTTCTCTTCCAGACTCCAGCAGGCTCTGACACATCTTCCTCCCTTGCTCTCCGAGTTTCTTCCCTACTGTCATTTTAGCCATGCCTATTTTAACATCTCTGTAGTTACTCTTCTCTTCCTTGGGTGTGGTCTGCAGGTCAGAGTTAGCAATCCATATTGGTGGCTACCACATCACAGGAAAAAATTTTCTCTTGCAGCATTACTTGTTTTCTGTGATGTGGCAAAACCACTATGAGCACCTATGTAGGGTACCACATGGAACAATCAGTCTTAAAGTAACTAGAAGGTCAACATAGTGTAAGCTGATCATATATTTTCCCAGCTCTGGAAGTTCTCCACTGGTGAAGCTCCTGGTCACAAAAATCCTGCATCTGGTTGGACTACCACCTGCCTACCTGGTTGATGAAGAGGACTCAACAATTTGGTCACATTGGTTTTGCACATTGTGACTGAATGCACCCCTGTATTCACACCCTACAGCAGTGGTCCCCAGACTTTTGAGGGTTGTGCCCCCCTTCCCTCTGTTCATGCCCCTCTGCCCCCCCAAGGCCAGGAATGAAGCCGCAGCTCTGCGGTGGGGGACGCAGACAGGGGTAAAGGGGATGAGGCTCGGGCCACAGCTGGGGGTGGGGCTGGTGCTGGAGCCAAGGCTGGGGGCGGGGCCAGGAGCAGAGTCAGGAGCAGAGCTGCAGCCAGGCTCCCAGCTGGGTGCAGAACCGCACCGAGGCTGGGGACGGGAGTCAGACATGGGGCTGGGAGCCAGGGCCACAACTGGGGGCTGGGTGGTGCTTCTTCCCTGCTTCTGTGGGGGCTGGCCCGGCCCGCCGCCTGGCCCTGAATGTTCCTCTGTGTTAACCTGGGGCGGGGGGGCACACCCCACAGTTTAGGGACCTCTGCCCTACACACTACTGTAATAATCTTTGTGTAAAATATGCCTTGTCAGGTATTGTTTGAAAACTAATAACTCACTGATCAGTAATATCATGGTGAAATCTGTGTAGCAACATTATATGTAAAGTTATGAACATAAGCTGAAATTATGACCTAAATGTGTTTACCAGATAAGTCTGGGAAGGGGGTAAACCTGTTCCACAAAGACAAAGGACAAACTAATGCCGATAGTCAGGTGTCCTGAAAATTGATTGGCAATCATCTGTCAAGTGGTCATTCTTTGGCAATGAGCCAGAGGCAGGAACAGCTCGATCTGCAATTTAGCAAGCAACAGCGTGGAATCTCTTTCATCATGAAATTCCATATTCCTCACAGCGGGAAGGAACTTTATCTAGGGGTAACCCAGGAAAATGCATTTCAAAAGGTGCCTGGACTATAAAAGCAAGGGGCAAAAGCACCCCGGATTCTTTCTCTCTCTATCTCACCTAAGAAGACAGGAACCAGCCTTTGGACTTTGGGAGGGGTTCTGACCTGAGAATTTGGTCAGCAAGGTTGCTGGGGACATGTGGTAAGGATTTTATCTTGATCCAAGTCTAGTTTGTTAAGTTTTAGCGACTAGAAAGCATTCTATCTTTATTTCTCTTCTCTTGTATTTCTCTCCATTTCTGACTTTAATACCTTGTACTTGTACTCACTTAAAATCGCTCCTTATAGTTAAACAAACTTGTGTTATTTTTTAATCAAAACTAATCCAGTGCTGTGTTTACACTGAATAGGTTGGTAACTCCAATTAAAGTAGCAAACTGTTGTATGTTGACCCTTTACAAGGCTGAAAATTTTGTCCAAAGTACCAGAACGTGCATGGGTGGTGGGTGAAGCCCCGCTTTGGGGAGGCTAGCCTGCTGGCCGTGACTCTTCTGCCCGAGGCTGCACCCACCCGCACGCCAGAGCCCAACCCCCCCCATAACAAGAGGAGCCCCACAGCCTGCCCACCCCAGCCACGCCAGGATGCTGCCCCCTTCCCCCCACCCCCCACCAGTCCGGCCCCAATCACACCGGGCCAAGCCTCCGGCCCCGGCCAGCATCCCCCGCCCCCCATGGCTGGCCAGCCTCCCCTCCCATGGCCGGCCAGCCCCAGTGCACGGCCGAGCGAGCTGCCTCACTCCCCCGCCAGACCGTCCCGCCCACCACTGGCTCATCATGTTCCCTCCTCACTCCCCCGCCCCCAAGGAGGAGAGACGCGGCGAGCAGCAGCAGGCAGGCAGCAACAGAGGGTGGGGGCCTTGGGGAAGGAGCAGGGCCACTGCGGCCCAGGTGTCCGGCGGCAGGTCGGCGGCAGCTGACCCAGGGAAGGCATAGCCCATGAGAACGGGCAAAGTATTTTTGTGCATTGCTCCTTGAATGGCAAATTTTTAAAATTATATTTATTTCTTTTTAGGGGTGCAGTATTTACTACAAAGATTTCTCAGCCTGGTCTTCCACTAAATGCCTCAGTAGGTAGAGAGCAAAATTACTCTGTAGGTATGTTTTATGTTGTAAAAAACAACCTAAAATACAGTCACTCTAAATTTGGCAGAAACAACTGAGAAACTGTAAATGAGTATACATATAGATTTATTTAGGATATAGATTTGTGACCTTTGAGACCAGAGGGGCAGATTTTTAAAGGTACTTACGTACCTAAAGAAGAATTAAATGGCTAAATCCAACATTTACATGCCCATGGTATTTTTAAATCCACTGCTCAGCTGTTGCCTAACCCCCCTGGGTGACTGTTTTCCTGCCAATTGGCACTGAAATATCTAAGCCTTGGTGTCCTAAGTGCTGCCACTCCCCCAGAGCAAATGGTTGTAGCTTTGTAACCCAGTAACTGTGGTCTGGAGCAAGGGTGAGTGAGGAATGGATGGGTGTCCATGAGCGTCCTAGTGGAGAAGATAGGAAAGGAGGGTGGGGAAGGTTTTGCTCAGATCAGTTGCAAGGTTGGGATAACGGCACCAGGACCCATCTGGGTCACTTTAGGAGTTTAGTGATGGTAATTCTTACTTTCTTCCTGTGTATTTGAGGGATTTTCATGTATTTTTCCTATTAGCATATTCTCTAAGGCCAGGGCTAAATGAAGAGGCAGGACTTTTTCCTGTTCCTTCCACCCTCGTAGAAGATTGTCCCCTTGCATTCCTATAGCAATTGGGGATCCACTAAGCGCTTGAGTATATCCAGAGCATAAATTCAGGGTGCCATCAACCCAGCTAGATGATGAAAGCTATCTTTTATGTGCTCGGGGATATTGTTGAAATTGACTTCCTCCAGGAGTTGCTGGGAACCGTCTGAGGCTATGGACAAAGGGACTTGGATTAGTGTGTGCTGGCATGGCATGGAGTGCCTCCCTCCCTTTCTCTCCATTTGCTCCTCCCCTACCCTCCAGAATGCTGACATGAAAGCATGGTGGGAAGCTCAGCTCACCATTGTTTCTGTCTTGTGCCTGTGGTTAGCTTTTGGCTGGGAGCAGGGAAGTGGAGTGTGTCTTATCAAGTGGCTAGGGTTCCTAGGGATGCTCAGGGGGACTCCAGAGGGAGGGGAATAAAAAGTATTTTCTCTTTTCCAGTGCTGTACTAGATAGTGGAAATGGCCGTGGAGCAGTCAGACGTGTGTAAGGGCCGGTCAGCCTCTCATCGCTTTGCAAAGTTCCAAGCTTGCCTTGCTTGAGTAAGAAGATGTCCAGTTAAGCAGGGCAGCACTCATTTCAGCTTTTTAAAGTCCCATATGTAGCTGCTTAGATGGTCCCCATCTAAGTGAATAGGGAGAAAAGTGCCTAACTGGCACCTATCCTGGCTCTCAAAATTCCGCTAGGTGGTGAACCCTGTGGGAGACATGCTGAGTGGGACAGTGCCTAAGCAGGGCCACCATTACAGATTTTGGAAGGGGGATCCAACTTTAACCGTTATTCCAGGGGCTACTTAGGCACGTGAAAGCTCTAGTTTTTTGGCAGATAACTTAGCAATTAACTGACAGGAGCCCTGTATCTAATTCCTATATAAAAAATGAAAATGAAGTAAATATTAGACCCACTCAGCTCTAATACTCGCATGTTCTCACGTCTGGTGGCAAGTCACTTAAGGGACACTGGTTAGGTTTAAAATTTTAATGTATATTCTTACATTGTTACTAACTCTGCGGGGAGAGAGACCCCGTCAGGACTCCTGGGTTCTATCTCAGCTCTGAGAGGGGAGTGAGGTCTAGTGCAGGGGTGGGCAAACTTTTTGGCCCACGGGCCACATCTGGGTATGAAAATTGTATGGCGGGCCATGAATGCTCATGAAATTGGGGGTTGGGGTGTGGGAGAGGGTGAGGGCTCTGAGGTGGGGCCAGAAATTAGGAGTTCAGGGTGTGGGAAGGGGCTTCGGATGTGGGTGGGGGTTGGGGTGCTGGGGGAGATGAGGGCTTCAGCTGGGAGTGCGAGCTCTGGGGTGGGGCTGGAAATGAGGGGTTGGGGATGCAGGAGGGTGCTCTGGGCTGGGACCGAGGGGCTCGGAGGGCAGGAGGGGGATTAGGGCAGGGGGTTGGGGTACAAGAGGGAGTCAGGGGTGCAGGCTCCGGACAGCACTTCTCTCAATCAGCTCCCAGAAGCAGCAGCATGTCCCCCCTCTGGCTCCTACACATTCCCAGATTCTGGCAAACGGAGGCGAGGATATGCAGAACATGGTGTTGGATCCCTGCACACTCTGGCTAATAGCCATTGTTGGACCTATCCTCCATAAACTTATCTAGTTCTTACTGGAACCCTGCTTTAGTTTTGGTCTTCACAACTCCCCTAGCAAAGAGTTCCACAGGTTGTCTGTGAAGAAAGACTTTATTTTGTTTGTTTTAAATTTGCTGCCTATTAATTTCATTGGGTGACCCTTGTTCTTGTATTATGTGAAGGAATAAATAACATTTCCTTATTCAATTTTTCCACACCATTCATGATTTTATAGACCTCTATCATATCCCACCTTAGTCATCTCTTTTCCAGGCTGAAAAGTCCCAGTCTTTTAAATCTCTGCTCATATGGAAGGTGTTCCATACCCCTAATCATTTCTGTTGCCCTTCTTGGTACTCTTTTCCAAATCCAGTATATCTTTTTTGAGATAGGGTGAGCAGATTTGCATGCAGTATTCAAGATGTGGGCGTACCATGGATTTAGATAGAGGCAATATGATATTTTCTATGTTATTATCTATCCCTTTCCTAATGATTCCCAACATTCTGTTAGCATTTTTGATTGAGCAGATGTTTCTAGAGAATTATCCACGACTCCAAGATCTCTTTATTGATGGGGTCAGCTAGTTTAGACCCCATCATTTTGTATGTATAGTCGGGATTATATTTTGCCATGTGCATTACTTTGCATTTATCAACATTGAATTTCATCTGCCATTTTGTTGCCCAGTCACCCAGTTTTGTGAGATCCCTTTGTAGCTCTTCGCTGTCTGCTTTGGACTTAACTATCTTGGGTAGTTTTGTATCATCTGCAAATTTTGCCACCTCAATGCGTACTCCTTTTTCCAGATAATTTATGAATATGTTGAATGGGACTGGTCCCAGTACAGATCCCAGGGGGACACCACTATGTACCTCTCTCCATTCTCACCATTTATTCCTACCCTTTGTTTCCTGTCTTTTAACAGGAGTGCCTGGCACTTCTTTCAGGATCATCTCACGATCCTTAATTTACTTTAATGACAAGCTTTTTGTTATCTTACTCACCCTGCCTCTGTTTATAAACAAACTCCCTGCCCCAAAGGCTGTACTGTTCCCAAATTACACTCAGGCTTAGCTGTGTTGCAGTTAAAACACCTCCGTCTGGGGCTAGGGTGAGTAGACCTCTGGCATGAAACTTGGGGGTAGGGGAGGCTAGAGCTTCCCTGGCCTCCCTAAATGATGCCCCTGTGCCTATGTACCTTTAAAAATCTGGCCCTTGCTTCCTTTTTCAAAGATGTCCTGGACTCGAGTTCAGGTTACATTATTTTTCATGTAACGTTGGGACTGTATAACTTTTGCAAGTTTGTTATAAAATAATTACTATTCATGGTTTTCCTAAGATATTGATATAGTTCTAGATTGAAGCTGAGTTTACTGTGGTAGCACTGCTTAATAAAATTGTGGGTCAGACTGTGCCTGGATGTTCCAGGGATGTGCAAAGGGAAGGGAGGGGGTGAGAATCACAGTCCCTGTGGGCCCCGTGCGCCTTCCTAGCACTCCGAGGGCTCAAGACACCCCTAAAAGGGGAGGAAGTGGGCAACAGCGCTGACTGAGTGTGGAGGGTGTGAGAAATATGCTCCATTCCCTGAAACAGATAGTGGTAGTTGATTGGTAACCTTTGAAGGCACAGAACTATGGGTCACAGATATAAGAAAACAGGAGGTAAAAGTAGTAATAAAATATATAATTAAGTTAGAAAATAATTTGTTGTTAAATAGAGCTTCCGTCACTAAACTCAGTTAGCTTCAGCCAGGGACCACCTCAAGAAAGAAGAACATAAGAAAGGCCGTACTGGGTCAGACCAAAGGTCCACCTAGCCCAGTATCCTGTCTACCGACAGTGGCCAATGCCAGGTGCCCCAGAGGGAGTGAACCCAACAGGCAATGATCAAGTGATCTCTCTCCTGCCATCCATCTCCACCCTCTGACAAACAGAGGCTAGGGACACCCTTCCTTATCCATCCTGGCTAATATCCACTAATGGACTTAACCTCCATGAATTTATCTAGTTCTCTTTTAAACGCTGTTATAGTCCTAGCCTTCACAACCTAGGGGGGGAGGGATAGCTCAGTGGTTTGAGCATTGGCCTGCTAAACCCAGGGTTGTGCGTTCAATCCTTGAGGGGGCCACTTAGGGATCTGGGGCAAAAAATAGTACTTGGTCCTGCTAGTGAAGTCAGGGGGCTGGACTCGATGACCTTTCAAGGTCCCTTCCAGTTCTAGGAGATAGGATATCTCCATTTATTTTATTTAACCTCCTCAGGCAAGGAGTTCCACAAGTTGACTGTGCGCTGTGTGAAGAAGAACTTCCTTTTATTTGTTTTAAACCTGCTGCCCATTAATTTCATTTGGTGGCCCCTAGTTCTTGTATCATGGGAACAAGTAAATAACTTTTCCTTATTTACTTTCTCCACATCACTCATGATTTTATATACCGCTATCATATCCCCCCTTAGTCTCCTCTTTTCCAAGCTGAAAAGTCCTAGCCTCTTTAATCTCTCCTCATATGGGACCCGTTCCAAACCCCTAATCATTTTAGTTGCCTTTCTCTGAACCTTTTCTAATGCCAGTATAAGTGTGAAGGGAATTTGAAATTTCAACATCTTATAACACCCAGGGGCCCCTTAATCAGAAAAAGCTGAGAAGCTCTAAAAGTGCAATTCAGTGACAGTAAATTTGAAAAATATTATTTTATTTACCATCATTATAGGTTTAGATACTGACATGTCTGGATTTCTGAAAACAGAGAGAAAGGTGAGTATATTCATACAACAGAATGCATGTCAACAGTTTGATTTGATTTAATTAGCACTTACAGAATATTTTCTGGGGAAAAAAATGAGGTTCCATATGTTTTGAATATTTAAAGCAAAAATACCAGTCTTTGTCCAAATCCACTCTGAAGCACATGTTCTTAACACAGATGCATAATATAGCCAGGGAGGGTGCAAGGATGTTTCGCGCCCTAGGTGAAACTTCCACCTTGCGCCCTCCCCGAGCCCTGTGGCAGCTCTCCACCCTAAGGCGTCCCCCTCCTCCCCCCGCGGCAGCTCCCCACCGCACCCCGCCCTGAGGCGCCCCCCCCCGCAGCAGCTCCCCCCCTCCGTCCTGAGGCGCCCCCCCACGGCAGCTCCCCCCGGCCCGCGGAGCCGTGTGGCAGTTCCCCGCCCCAGCTCACCTCTGCTCCACCTCCTTCCCGAGCACGCCATCGCTGCTCCACTTCTCCCACCTCCCAGGCTTGCGGCGTCAATCAGCTGTTTGGCGCCGCAAGCCTGGGAGGGAGAGAAGCAGAGCGGGGCGGCATGCTCAGGGGAGGAGGCGGAGCAGAGGTGAGCTGGGGTGGGGAGTGGTTCCCCTGCGTGCCGCCCTCCCCCCCTTACTTGCTGCAGGTGGCCCTCCCCGCGCCCCCCTGCCCCAGCTCCCTCTGCCTAAATGCCGACGGCGACTGGGGCGGCCGAAGATCCGGCCGCCACCGAAGGACCTGAAATGCCGCCCCCCAAATGCTAGCGCCCTAGGCGACTGCCTAGGTTGCCTAATGGGTTGCACCAGCCCTGAATATAGGTTGAAAGCAGTTTGGTGACTGACAATATCTTACTGCAAGAGCTGTGGCTGAAGCTGAAATAGACATGAACTTGTAAACAGTGTGGCTTTCTTTAATGGGCCAGAATCACTGTTTATCTAGATGCTGAGGCCCTAGGAAACCTCCCCTGCTGGCAGACTTGTAGTTACTTAAAGTGGTTGCAATTTTCCCTTCAACGGGTGTGTAGTAATCCAAAAAGTTAGCAGTGCTAAACTTAGAGCTTCTCCTGATTGACAAACCAGTGATGGAGGCTGCTGGTGATAAAATGGCCTATTGTGCTTGAGGAGTGAATCATTCTCTAGAACCTTGGCCCTTGCTGGTTCAGGGAGATGCATTTTGCATCTCTTTTGTCTGTGGTGTTGAATCCAAAGATTCCTGTGTTGTCACACATGCTGTGTGAATCCTTGCTTATGATCACTTCACTAGCATATGTGTACTTCAGATATGAATCTGTAATTTGTGCAAGCCATTTTCCATACTAGAGTTATACTCTAGGGTCAAGTAACAAAAGACTAAGTCTGTGCCACATACACAGATAAATAATTTACCATTGATTTTTTTTTTTTTTTTTTTTTTTAGCCACAGGTTATTCTGTTTATTTGGGAGGACTAAAGACACATTTTTTTCATACAAGGGTTGCCACCTTGTTTAAATTATATAAGGTGGGTGAAGCAAAATTTGCATCCAAAAGGAAGCTGTTAAAGTTTCATATAAATAGAATTTACTTTCTTCATAGATTCTGAGTGAGATTAACATTTGGAAAATAACAGAATCTTCTAAAGTTCCCAAAAGAAAATACTAAAGACAATATAGTAAAACATATATCTTGTAACAGATTAAACTATATGAGTAAGTAATCATATCATAAACAAAGCCAGGAGATTCTTTTCTTTACAGTACATACTAATATTGATACACCTTTACCCCTATATAAGGCGACCCGATATAACATGAATTCAGATATAACGCAGTAAAGCAGTACTCCGGGGGGGGAGGGGGAAGCTGCGCACTCCGGCGGATCAAAGCAAGTTCGACATAATGCGATTTCACCTATAACGTGGTAAGATTTTTTGGCTCCCGAGGACAGCGTTATATCGGGGTAGAGGTGTACTAACAAATTTCATCAAGTAAAACTTCCCTATATTTCAGAGTTGGTTCAGTGGAATAAAATCCAATATGAAAGTTCCTGAAACAGAATGCCAATGATTAATAGTCTCAAAGGAGGTTGTAAAACCTAAAGATACTAGGAGAACTAGGAATTCCAGTGTCTAGGGAGAATTCCCAGAGATGATATCTGACAAACTGGTAGGAGTAAAAGGCTCCTTTATATTGCTTTAGCTCCTGTGAGTTTGCTTTTTCTTGTACCTGAGACTCCCAGTTACTACAGTGAATTATATTTGTTCGTATTTTCTGATCTCTTGCACTATTTGATGAACAGATCAAAATGGTCCAGAAAGAACTATAGCAAGAGAAACTGATAGCCATTACAGTCTTCCCAGCACAGACACCTTGACTATCTCAAGCTTGCCAGTTTTGCAGCTAGAACTGTGAAACTTCAAGACAAATTGTTTGTCAAGATTTTGTAATTTAGTAGAACATTGACATCCTTAAACAAGTCATATTTGGGTTTTACTGATTTTGACAAAGTAGTATTCCTGACTGTTTATTCTACCATTCCTCTGTTTTCTGAGTTTCCTTATGCCCTAGTATCTTGCAGTAATCTTTATTCTTATCTCACAAAGATTGCCCATTGTTGGTGTTTCATAAGCCATAATTCTTCTTCAATTAACCCTCCTGCGCATACACTGTATGGGTGCAGGATCAAGCCCTTTTTTGCAGTAACTGTGAATTCTCCATATTATAAAATGCATCTCTTTAAACTGGATCAAATTATCATTTCAGTATCCCTCCTTGTCTCAGTCCCTTAAACTGTTGTATAATTATAACATTTTAAGTATATTCTTAGTCTCTTTTGGAAATCATATTTATCATATGACAGTAGTAATTTTCCCGTTACTTAACAAATTTGTTTCTCCTTCTCCCTCCTAACTTGCCAATAGATCTTTTAATTTGCATCCTTGGTTACTGGATTATATCATAATGTTTAAATTTAGTCTCTCTAAAGGACTGCATGTTCCAAGTTTGTTCTTAAAATCCATAAATTGGTATGAAGAAGGTTCTTCTCCTCAGTGATCTTGTCCTCTTGTTGTTTTATTACACTTTTAATTGTCAGTGTGGTTAATCAGATTTATATTGCTGATATTAAAATGCTGTTGCTCTATACAATTTTGCCATGTGTTGGCAACAAAAGATTTTAAAAAATCTCTTGAAGGAAATTTACCCTAAAATACAATGTTGGGGCAACAGTATGAGCAGCGAAAAATACAATGTTGGTAAAAACTGTAAGCATGTCAGTCCTCTGAGGTACTAACTGAGGTACCTGGTTCAGAAATTTCAGACAATCCTTCATAGGAAGGAGAAAAAATTCTTTATTTTCATTGATTGAAGAACAGGCACTGTCACAGTTCAGGACAACTGCACCTGTATTTCCCCTCAATGGTCCAACTAGGGCACCTGCTCTTAGGTTTCCAGCTCCCCAGTCACTGCCTTTCTTAGGTGAAGTCCCGTGTCTCTCTCCCTTCTGGGGGTGGTATTTCCAGGCTGGGCATTTCCCTGCCTTCACTCTGTCGTTCACTGCAGAGGCACTGGCAGGCTGCACAAACACACCTGCTTGTTTTCTGTTCAGAGACTGATAAGCGTTATTGTCAAATTATAAATTTCTTATAAACAATTCTTTCTGTGTAAGCCTATATTATTCTTACGGTACAAGCACTACAGAAAAACCATATTAAAAACAGTAAAAGAACCTACACACATGCTTATAAGCTTACCAGAGATTACCCCTACCCCAACATGGGTTCTGGAGCAGTCCTTCCAAACCCACCGAAGGAGTTTCTTTTGTGGTTACAAGTTCATCACAGCTTCTGCTCAGAACAAGCACACAGTCTTATGGGCCTCAGTAGGCCCAGTCCTGCTAACCCTTCTGTAAGGATTGGGGCCCTCTGTGGACTAGAGGTCCTGCCCATTTGCTGGATCAGAAAGAAGGCCCTGAGCCAGTTTAAAACCAGGCTATTTATCTAAAAATAATTTCTTTGTCTGTTGGTCCCTGGAGAATCCAGTTTGAACTAGTATATGCGTACCTTTCCAAGGGGGGTGGTGTCAGAGGCAGGGCCGGCTCCAGGCACCAGCCGACCAAGCACATGCTTGGGGCGGCACCTTAGAAGGGGCGGCCAATGTTGGGGTGGCGGGGGGCGCTCGTGGTGTTTTTTTTTTTTTGTTCAGCGGGGCGGCGCTCGAGGGTGTTTTTTTGTTTGTTTGTTTCAGCCGGGCAGCGCGGGGAGTGTTTCGGCGGCGCGGCACTGGGGGGGTTGGCTTCAACGGCCCAGCCCGGCGCTGGGGAGGGGGTTTGAGTGGCCCAGCGCACCAGGGGTTTGGGCGGCTCGGGGGGGGGGGGGGGGGGGGTTGGCTGGCCCGTGGCGCTCCGGGGGTTTGGGCAGACCGGCGCGGCGCTTTGGGGGGGCGGGGGTTTGGGCGGCCCGGCGTGGCGCTCGGGGGTTTGGGCGGTCCGGGGGTTTGGGCGGCCCGGCACGGTGCTCGGGGCGGGGGTTTGAGCGGCCCGGCGCTCCGGGGGTTTGGGCGGCCCGGCCCGGCATGGCGCTGGGGGGGGGGTGTTTGAGTGGCCCGGCGCTCCGGGGGTTTGGGCAGCGTGGCGCGGCGCTCGGGGGGGGCGGGGGTATGGGCGGCCCGGCGCGGCGCTGGGGGGCGGAGGGGGTTCGGCGGCACGGTGTGGCACTTGGGGGGGCGGGGGTTTGAGCAGCCCAGCGATCCGGGGGTTTGGGCGGCCCGGCCCAGCCCGGCCCAGCCCGGCCCGGCGCTGGGGGGGGGGGAGGAGTCGGCGGTGCAGCGCTGGGGGGGGGGGTTTACGGCGGGGCGGCGCTCTTCTTTTTTGCCTGGGGCGGCAAAAATGTTAGAGCCGGCCCTGGTCAGAGGACAATAATGGAAGAAGTACATTAGCATCCCTCTCCTACTAGAGAAGGAACATACAATTCCACAAAACACATATATAATTGTATTTGTAATACAGTGAAACCCCGCTATACCGCGATGTTTGGGGTCCAAAAAATTACATCGCGCTAAATGCAGGGTTGCGGTATAGCGGGGTTTCAAGCCCGTCAGTGGTCCCCAAGGCGGTGCATTGATGTGTGCCGCCTAGTGCCCCTAGTGCCCAGCAGGGGAGAGAAGCCGCGGCACCGCACCTGCCGGGGACAGTGAGCACCGGCGCCCGCAGCCCTGTTGTTCTCTGTCCCCGGCTGGCGGGGCCGCGGCTCCTCTTGAAGCTGGAGAGAAGCCATGGCCCCGCGCCTGCCGGGGACAGAGAACAACAGGGCTGCGGGCGCCAGTGCTCACTGTCCCCGGCAGGTGCGGGGCCGCAGCTTCTCTCCCCTGCCTGGCACTTCTCTCCCCTGCCTGGCAGGCGTCATGGTGTTGGGGACCACTGGTACATACAGTACTGTATTACTGTATGTCTTAAACGGGGGCCAAATTGTGATCGTGTTATATGCGTTTCACGTTATGGTGGGGCGCCTTATTGCGGGGTTTGACTGTACAATGGAAACCAAAGGTATTACACCTGATTCAGTAAGGATTAGCTTAATTCAGTAAAGTTTATCTTAATTCCATAAGGTTTGTTCAGAATATTACAGGACCCTATTGTCAGTCTGTCACAGGCACATCTATTGGTGTCATGACAAAAATGACTATAAAACTGATGAAACTGCCTACAATAGCATGCAGCCAGTCTGTGACTGCTAGTAGCAAATATCCCCAACAGGCAGTGATGGGACACTATATGGGGAGGGCTCTGAGTTACTACAGAGAATTTTTTCCCAGGTGTCTGGCTGGTGGGTCTTGCCAAAATGCTCAGGGTTCAACTGACTGCATATCTGGGGTCAGGAAGGAATTTCCCCCCAGGTCAGATTAGCAGAGACCCTGGGTTGATTTTTATTTTATTTATTTATTTATTTATTTTTGCCTTCCTCTGTAGCATGGGTCATGGGTCAATTGAAGGTAAAACCAGGGTAAATGGTGGATTCTCTGTAACTTGAAATCTTTAAATCATGATTTGAGGACTTCAGTGACTCAGCCAGAGGTTAAGGTTCTGTTACAGGAGTGGGTGGGTGAGGTTCTATGGCCTGCAGCGTGCAGGAGGTCAGACTAGATGATCATGATTGTCTCTTATTGCCTTAAAGTCAATGAGTCTAAATAACTATATTTACCCTACTTTTTGCATAATATTCAGCGTTGGATGTGGGACAAACTTTCTGCACCCTGTCAGTAGTTGCATGTGATTTAAAACAAAACATATATATATTGTATCTGCAGTAGTCCGCACTTCTACTATTTGCTTTGACTACATAACGATTTAATGTCGTGCTAAAAAAGGAAGAGAAATCATCCTGAGCATTAACATGGGACACGAGTACCCTGAGAACAGGATGAGACCTTTGATCTCAAAATAGTGGTAGATTTATTCTGCATCTTATCCTGGATCTTCAGTAATAGGGGAGTCAGCAACTTAATTCATTCTGCCTTTATGACTAAGGGTACAGTCTAACCCCTATTAAGGTCAATGGGAATTTTTCCATTGTGGAAATTCTTAGGGGTTTGTAGCTTGCTTTATCAAAAAATTGTAACCCTAATATTATGAGTATTAATGAACCGTAAAGTAAATGTTCATTACATGTTTTTAGAAACATGTATCCATTTTTGTGAACATTTTTTTCATTTAGATTTCACATCGATTAAATGATGAAGATGACTCTCCAGAAAGAAGCCTACTGTCAAGTGCAGTTGTAAAAGAGACATTAATGGCTCCAAAGGAATGGACACCACGGAATGTATTTCCAGGTGTTTTAAAAGATTGTCAAAGTGCCACTATGACCATTACTGAGATAGATACTACGGTAAAAGATAATTCTCTTGAGAAGTCTATACCTGACTTTATTTTATCATCAACATCAGAGAAGATTTCCAGGGAAACATTAACTGTACAAAGTATAATGGGTGATGAATTTGAAATTAGAGATTTGCTGAAACCACTCAGTGATTCAGAGAGTCCAGAAATGATAAACCCCTTGCACGACACGTTACAGTGTCAAGGTGATGCTCTATCTGTAGATATATCAGTAGATGAGAACAGCAATGTCCTGCCAATAGAGCTTCTGACAGCACTGAACTCCTTTTCAGAATCTGTAGTACAGCCTGTCCGTCAATTAGTAGGGAAGGAAAGAGAGCTTAATGCTGAAGAACATGTGAGATCAGAACCCAGTATTTTCCAGATAGATGACTGCACTCAAATAACAGATAACAGTTTTGAACCTCAATTTTCTGTGAAGCAATTGGAAGAAATAAAAGCATTAACAGAGGCTCCATTTCAGGGTACTTTAGATGAACAAGTATGTACATGTTTTAATACCTATTTGAAATGTTTTGTGTATCTTACAATATTTTACTGAAGAGTTAATTTTTTCTAAGATGTTATTAGTCTTGGTACAGAATTATTGAGTCTGGAATTTACATTTTTATTAGTCTTTTTTTTATTTAAAGTCTTCTAATCCTTTTCTACTTTTTCACGTCAGTTATTGAACTTTTTAGAATGGAGAAATCCTAGTAAACTTTGTCTACTTGCTTCATACTATTCTATGCTATGCAATGTTATCTGCTTGTGCGTTCCCCATCGTTATAGTATCAAAGCATCTCACAGATATTTAAAAATAGAAATAATATCTCTTCTCAGCCTGTAGAATAACTAGCATGATTAGCTGAAAGGATTATTTTGTATGTACATTTATGTGTGAGAGTTTGTGTGGTGTGTGTGGGAAGAATTTACTGAGGGAAAAAGTACTCCATTTAGGAAGGAGCAATCAGTTGCACACATACAAAATGGGAAATGACTGCCTAGGAAGGAGTCCTGCAGAAAGGGATCTGGGGGTCATAGTGGACCACAAGCTAAATATGAGTCAACAGTGTAACACTGTTGCAAAAAAAGTGAACATCATTCCGGGATGTATTAGCAGGAGTGTTGTAAGCAAGTCACAAGAAGTAATTCTTCTGCTCTACTCCATGCCGATTAGGCCTCAACTGGAGTATTGTGTCCAGTTCTAGTTGCCATATTTCAGGAAAGATGTGGACAAATTGAAGAAAGTCCAGAGAAGAGCAACAAAAATGATTAAAGGTCTAGAAAACATGACCTATGAGGGAAGATTGAAAAAAATGGGTTTGTTTAGTCTGGAAAAGAGAAGACTCAGAGGGGACACGATAACTGTTTTCAAGTACATAAAAGGTTGTCACAAGGAGGAGGGAGAAGAATTGTTCTTCTTAACCTCTGAGGATAGGACAAGAAACAATGGGCTTAAATTGTAGCAAGGGAGTGTGACGTTCCCCTTGGTGTTATCTGGAGCGGTGATCTGCTAGGCCACTCCAGTCCTTGACTCTGGGAGCCAGCCTTACCCTGCTCTGCTGTGAGAACCCCCACTCCTGGGCTGTTCATACACAGCCTCTGGCATGTAAGCTGCTCCTTGGATTGTGCAACCGAATGACACTAGCCAATATCTCCGGTCCCAGACACAACCCTAGGAACCTCCATCTTGTAGTGCCCAGTTATGCCCACTGGACGCTGCAAGCTCATATGAGTTCGTCAGTTTAACAAAGAAATTGATATGTAGCAGGCTCGTTATCCCAAGGGGAGCCTCTAACATACTTCAAACCAAACACACTGCTTCAGTACAAACAAACAAATTTATCAACTATAGAGAGAGATTTTAAATGATTATAAGTCAAAGCATAACAAGTCAGATTTGGTCAAATGAAATAAAAGCAAAACGCATTCTAAGCTGATCTTAACACTTTCAATGCCCTTATAAACTTAGATGCTTCTCACTACAGGCTGGCTGGTTGCTCTTCAGCTAAGCTCTCCCCTTTGATCAGCGCTTCAGTCGCATGGTCTGGCATCTATAGATGTAGGTGGAAGAGGGAGGAAGAGCATGGCAAATGTCTCTCCCTTTTATCATGTCCTTTCTTCCCTCTTGCCTTTGCCCCCCGCCTTCAGAGTCAGGTGAGCATTACCTCATCGCAGTTCCAAACTGACCAAAGGAAGGGGGGTGACTCCCTGGAGAGTCTAACAGATTCTTTTGTTGCTGCCTAGGCCAGCGTCCTTTGTTCCTGTGAGGTTGGGCTGGGTTTGTCCCATACATGCCCTGATGAGGTGTGAACTGCCTTTCTGCTCTTGGAGAGTTTTTGCCTGGGCTTATTTTAAGCCATGAGGATACATTTTCAGCCTCATAACTATATACATGAAATTATAACCTATAACATTACTGTAACATTATTGTAACAATTATAATAACATCACTATAACAGCCATGCTCAGTACATCATGAGCCTTCCAAAGACACCCGACATGACAAACTTTGCATTGGATACCACACAATCATTTTACGAGGAATAACATGGAGGTGCTGGATGTTCCCCCAAGGTACAGAGCGTTACACCTCTCCTCTTAGTTTACTGCAAGAGGGTTAGTCACTGACTAGCTCAAAGGCAGTTTGTGTTATAGTTCTCCTGGCATCCAGCCATTATGGCCATGAGGCGGTATGCCTCGGTTTCCCCATTCACACACAGCAAACCAAATTTTTTATGGTTTCTCTGCTGTGATAAGCTTTAAACCTGTTTACAGGTATTAATTGAAAAGTAGCATTATCATAAGGTTTAACATCCGTGTCAAAATTCTTATCCCCAAAACTTAACATTAATACCAAAATTTTTATCACCGATGTGCGTTTACAAGTATCTTTATGATACCACACCCTCTGTTCAGATAGTGTAGTTTGAGGTTAGTTTGTTCATTACCCATGGTGTCCTTTGACTCTCTCCCATGTAATCAGTCACTGGCTTTTCCTTCCCTCCATTGTTCCCCATTGTGTGGGCTCTTAATTTAATCGTGTATCTGGAATTTTGGTGCCTCAGGGTCTGGCAAGATAGGTGTTAAGGGGGACCCTGCACATTGGCTGGCCCTTTGGGGAGCGGTCTCCCAACCCCAGGACTGTACATATGCAGAAAATCCAGCTCCCCTTTTGGGGTTACCCTGTGTTTCACCCTCCCAGCACTGAGTCCTTCCCTGCCCCCTAGAGGGCTGTGATCTGTGCTCTCTGGGCTAGGTATGTTTACCCTTCAGTCAGATGCACCTTTTCCCAGCAGCTCTCCCATAATTGCTTTCTGTGTCTCACCAGCGTGGGGAAAGACACTCCCCTCTCTGTCAGTTGAGCCATTTGTATTCTCACAAACTACCACCTGGCAGTTTCCTGGTCCCAACTCCTCTGCTGTTACCGGTTTTGGAGCTGCATCTTGATTTAAAGAGACACAGTTACTTTCCAAAAACTTATCAGAAATAGCATCCTGAAAAATTGGGACCTGGATTGGGGTACCCTCTGCCACCAGTTTCTCTGAGGCTAACCTCACAGAACCAATATGATAGGTTTCAATTGCTTGGAGGGTTTCTGTGTTGAGGACAGCAGAACTAACATGAGTTATTGGTTGCCTGCTTCCTCTTAGCACAAGGCATTTATTCCTCAGGTGATCAGTGGAATTACACTGATAGTACCTTTTGGGCTCTTCTGCTTTTACAGGAGATTTGGGATGAGGGTTAGAGGAATGTTTATGGGTAAGAGAATGTTTAGGCTCCCAACCCCCTTCTCTCTTCCCAGGGGCAAAATGGGATTCTCCCTTCCCATCAGTTTTAAACCCCTTTTTCTGTGGCCTGCCCTCAATAGACGGCTGATTCTGTTAGAAGGCATCAGCTAAAAAAGCCATCTCATCCACAGACTTTACATCTTTGTCCCATTACATCCCTATCTCCTCAGCCATCCACTTCCCTTGCTGGGTGTTCTTAGTAGTTCCAAGGCCTGTATAGCATGGCACACAACTCCAAGTGTGTTCCTCTGTGCAGGCAATATATTTGTAGAACTCCAGTTATTAAGTAATCTATTTATTCTAAGTCTCTATCTATCTATCTGTGCATGTATACCTTAAATGACATTTTGCTTTTAACACCACACACAATAATCCAGGCACAGCATTTCTTTTAATAGCTTGACTATCAGTAGTTTGAAGTAATACTTTTTGTCACAGCTTGTAGGTAACCAGAAGAACCAGGATTTGATAATTTCTGATTATTGCAATGTCGCCTCTTATGACAAACAAGCTGGTGAAGGAAATTCCGGTTCAATAGAGAATACCTCGGGTATAGAAACTACCAAAGCAACTTCTTGTACATTAAGGAGGTCAACTCGATTAAGAGAAAACTGCACTAGAAAGCACATAGATGAAGCTTCCAGTTGTTATAAAATGCTAGAAGAAACTCACCAAAGAATATATAGTAATGACGAAGAAACAGGAAATAAACTTTCATCTAAAGATTTTGGGTATGACATATATAACATAAAAAGCTTACTTCTCTTCATGCATGAACTCTTTATCTCTCTCTTCCAATTTATTTAATAAATATGAAACTTACATGCCACTCATTCCTCATTTGTACTATGTAAATGTTCATTTAAGTTACCTGAAAGGTAAAGATTTTACATTTTCTTAAAAACACTCAAGGTCATATTCTGCACTGATTTATACTCCATACAATCCCATTGAAGTTTGTGTGATTATGAAAGGTATGCATCTGCACATAATTATAAACCTCCTTTACAAATTAAATGTTTACTTCTAAATCTAGTATAAATATTACATTGTTGTTTTATAAAGTGGCGAATATTTTTATTCATTCTGAACAAATCTCTCATCAGTAGAACACAAGACTCTGCTTGTAAGGACAGCAAAGAACAGCATTCAGAGCTGGAAGCCAGTACATACCAAGGATCAACTATGGATGTAAACAGCGAGGTTGAGCAGATGAGGAAAAGCCAAAGGCTTGCAAAGAAAATTAGTAAGAGATGCTTCTGACATTTATTTGCCAGATAAGTTACTCTTCTGTTGAACTGATTCAAACAAATGTACGGAACCAGAAAAGTATAAATTTGTTGGATGGTATTTTCAAAGCCACTGAAATGTGCATTTATGAGCTACCTTTTTAAAAAGCTTTATATACATTAGTTTTAATAATTATCCATGATACTTTGTACCAGGTTTTATTTCACTACTTACAGTACAGACTCTAATAATTGACTTGCTTACACACATCCTTCATAAAATTTAAGAAAAACATTCAGGGGTGGAAATCTAATTTTGTAACATTATAATTGAAATGACTGAATATTCTGAAACACCAAAACAAAACAAAAAATAGATCCAGAGTACAAATGTAAGTCCTACAGTCTGATTTGCAAAGGCAAACTCTGCCTGTGCAGAGTCTCTCTGAAGTCAGTGTGACTCAGCATGCACAGGAATTCACCCCCATGGAGCAGATTGCAGGTTTCAATCTATTTTATGTATTTTTATGACCTCCATCACAGTTATATCTGTGCACCTCACACTCTGTGATATATTTATCCTCACAACACTCCTGTAAAGTAGAGAAGTCTTATTATTCCCATTTTACATGTGAGGAACTGAGGTGTAAAGAGACTTGCTCAAGGTTACACAGGAAGTCTGTGGCAGAACACTGAATTGAACCTGGGCCTCCTGACTCCTTCGTCCCCTAACAATGGCACCCTAATTACTTTTAAGATTGGAGTGTTATAATTATTTTCATTTATGCAAGTCCAGTTTGGCTTTAACTGTGTACTTAATATATTTAAATTTTTTTGAAGGTATACGTTATATGAACTATAATAGTAGTATAATATAAGTTGTTAATTATAAATCTACCACTACCCAGCACCTTGCTTTCATGAAGGGTTGTCAGTATTTCCACTATAACCATGCTTATGATGGGTTTTCTAATCAGATGACTAATATTTATTTAAAATAAAGTCAGCAACAGGTTTTCATTCAAGAGCAAAATATTTTTTTAAAAACAAAATGCTCAAAATAAAATGTATTTTTCTGTTTTCATCATGATTGGCTGTAGTTATATGGCCAAATCCTATTGCATAGAGCAAAATGAATGTACGTCAGTGTTCACCAACCGGTCGATCGCGATTGACTGGTCAATCCTGGAGATTCTACCAGTTGATCGCAATCTCTGGCTGCAGCGGGGCTGCCACTAAGGCAGGCTCCCTGCCTGCCCCAGCCCCACACTGCTCCTGGAAGCAGCTAGCACGCCCCCATGGCCCTGGGGGAGGGGGAGCAGGGGTCTCCATGTGCTGCTCCTGCCTGCAAACACCTCCCTGGCAGCTTTCATTGGCTGGGAATGGGGAACTGTGGCCAATGGGATCTGCAGGAGCGGTGCCTGCAGAGAGGGGCACCATGTGGAGCCACGTGCCCCCCTCAGGGGCTGCAGGGGTGCATTGGCCCCTTCCGGGAGCGGTGTGGGGCCGGGGCAGGCAGTGAGCCTGCCTTAGCCCCGCTGTGCCGCCACTGACCAGGAGCCACCCGAGGTAAGTGCGGCCTGCGGGAGCCCGCACCCCAGCCCTGAGCCCCCTTCTGGAGCCAGCACCCCATATCCCCTCCTGCACCCCAACCCCCTGCCCCAGGCTCAGCCTGGAGCCCCATCCCACACTCCGAACCTCTTGCCCAGAGCCTGCACCCCAGAGCCTCGGAAGGGACGGGGTAGATCCTGGGTTGCCCTTAAGTTCAAAAAGTGATCTTGTGTGTATAAAGGTTAGAGACCACTCATGTACATGGACTTTCCTCCATTTCAAAAATATCAAAAGTCTGAAGATTGGAATCTTTAGCCACAACCAGCCAGGCTGCTTGTGCAGCCTGCAACCACAGAATACGGAGAGGGGTGGCTCTCTACTCCCACATGAGCAAAATTTTAAGCTATTGGATCTGCACAATGCATGAACTATGCTCGTGCCCTTGCCATGCCTCCTGCCTGGCCATAATCCATCCCCATCCTTCTGCCTTCCAGCATAGACAGCAGCCCTGGAACACTTCTCCGCAGCATGAAGGGAGCATGCAGAATTCCCCACTGTTGGTAAAGTGTAGCCTTGTGCCCCAGTACAGTAGAAATGGTTCCACTGCATTTGAATCCTTCCATGGGTGCATAATGGAAAGCAGGATTTGTTCCAAAGTATAATAATAGTGTTTGTTTCTATATTTTGTTTTGTAAACTTAGAAACATACGTAAAACACAAAACATAAAATAATTGCTAATAAATGCCATAGGTTTGGTAAGGAAGAGAAGAGTGACTAAGCAACTAGCTATATATTGACTGCTTTTCTTTCAAGGAACTGTAGCGCAGGATAGCAGATTTGATCAAACTTGTTGAAAATGATTAATACACTTTGTCTAAAATGTAGACAGCCAAGAGTTTAAAAAACCCACTGTTTAAAAGCCATATTCTTTCATTCTGTGCATTGAACCTATTTGATATCAGGAGATTGGTGCAAAGTTTATGGGGTTAAATACAATCTTTAGTAAGTGAGATTGATGTTTACGTATTTTACTGAAGGAGCAACTTTCTGAAATGTCTGTTTTTGGCAGGTTAGTAGTTGGGCAAAAATTCCTGTTGACAAGATTTTTCTTCAGAAAACTTGTATGCTAACTGTAGTGCTGAGGCCAAAACAATAATCAAATATATTTTTTCAGTTTACCAGATCTTTATTTTATGTTTTTCAGCAAAACAAACCTCTGTTAAAAAAATTTCAAATATTGCACCTGTTGCCTCCATTCCTCTTTCAAAAATCTATAGGAAAAATCTTTTTGGTGAGACCTTACTGCATAAAGCTGTTGCTGAAGATGATACAGACCTTGTACGCAAAATTATAAAAGTTGGTGCAAATGTAAATACTCAGGATTATGCTGGTAAGTTTCAATTCCAGTTAAAAGATAATTTTATATCTTTTATAACAAATATATAAGCATAAGTAATAAATGTTAATGCTACCAGATCACAAACAGAAAGATATTTTAGAGTTGATCCACCACTTTTTTGAATTCTTATTAGTTTAAGTTCTTGTAAGTTCTCACAAGACAGGTAACACTGCTCTACAGCCAAAATGCTTCTGAAATAAATGTAGTCAAACTTTACTAATTCTGGGTCACTGAGAACGAAAATGATGCTTAAAATTGTTGATTGGCTCTAGTTTTCAAGATATGCTATTGGGTCAGTATATACGACCCTTGACTTGGGAATGGCGGAGGATAAGTGAGTTATAAAGGGAAGGGATCTCAATTTAAACCAGAAATGACTAAAATACATCTTTGACTGGATCTATGAATAAATCTATGACTGGGTTTGGACAGTACTTGCTTTTTAGGCAAAACAATGAATGATGCAATCTGAAGCTGGTATTGCGTCATACATGATACGAATTGCATCATGTTATTCCTAGAAGTCATGGATGATGCAATCATAACGAAGCTTACATCACTCTGCTGAACAAATTGTCCTATATCAGCTCTAGAAATCATACAGTGTCGTGCTCTCTTATTTGTCAGTGTTTGATTTTGAAAAGGAACACATTTCTGTTTAGCCAAAGTGATCAGAGAGGCCTCGTACTTGTGTGATAACTTCTGCTATGTTTGTAGTGAAGTGACTTTTGCATCACAAAAGCACAGTATAACCACTATGGTTAAGAAAGCCTATCACCTTTATTTTGGCTGCAAAATTGGAGATCAGGACAAGAGGTGGGCCCCACACATATGCTGCAACACTTGTGCAACAAATCTTCGCCAGTGGTTGAACAGGAAAAGGAAATCTATGCTTTTTGCAGTGCCAATGATTTGGAGAGAGCCAACAGATCATACCAGCAATTGTTACTTCTGCATGGTGCCTCCAGTTGGGAAAGGTGTGTCAAAGAAGAAAAAGTGGACTGTGCATTATCCAAACATTCCATCAGCTATATGCCCAGTACCCCACAGAGAAGGACTGCCGGTTCCTGATGCACCAGAATCATTCTCACTTGAGTCAGACGAGGAAGAGGAAGAGGATGAAACTTCTGGTCCTGAACCATCAATGTCACAGGACCCACATTTTCTCCCATCCTCCTCCTCTGAACCGCACCTCATAACACAAGGTGAACTGAATGACCTTGTCAGGGATTTGGAACTACCCAAGAGAAAGGCAGAGCTGTTGGGCTCCAGACTACAGCAGTGGAATCTCCTGGCAGGTGATGTTAGGGTTTCCATGTTCCGTGACCGTCAAAAGGATCTTGTCCCATTCTTCTTCATGGAAGATGATCTTGTAGCCTGCAACAACATCCATGATGTGATGGCAGCCCTCAACATCGTTCACGATCCAGATGAGTGGAGACTGTTCATTGATTCATCGAAGACGAGTCTTAAAGCTGTTTTACTGCATAATGGCAATGTTTTGCCATCAATTCCAGTTGGTCATGCAGTCCATATGAAGGAAACCTAGGACAACATGAAACAACTTTTGAGGTGCATAAACTATGACCAACATCAGTGGCAGCTTTGTGGTGATTTGAAGGTTGTTGCTCTCTTGCTTGGTCTGCAGACTGGATACACAAAGTACTGCTGTTTTCTCTGCGAATGGGATAGTCGTGCAAGAGATTCCCACTACATCAAGAAAGATTGGCTACTCCGACAGTCATTGGAGCCTGGGAGGAAAAGTGTTCAGCATCCACCACTTGTTGAATCAAGGAAGATTTTGTTACCACCCTTACACATCAAGCTGGGTCTGATGAAGAACTTTGTCAAGGCCATTGACAAAACACAAGCAGCTTTCAAGTACCTCCGTGGAAAATTTCCAAGGTTAAGTGAAGCTAAGATAAAGGAAGGTGTCTTTGTTGGTCCTCAGATTCGTGAACTTCTTCGAGATGATGCATTTGACCATGCACTGCGTGGCAAGGAAAAGACGGCATGGAAAGCCTTCCAGTTAGTGGCAATAAATTTTCTCGGAAACAACAAGGCAGACAACTACAGGTTGTTGGTGGAAAACCTCCTCAAGGCATACAAAAGCCTTGGTTGCAACATGTCACTAAAGATACATTTTTTGCACTCTCCTCTAGATTTTTTTCCACCGAACTGCGGAGCAGTGAGCGACAAGCACGGCGAGCGATTTCACCAGGACATTGCAACAATGGAGAAATGCTATCAGGGCAAATGGAGCCCATCAATGCTTGCAGACTATTGCTGGACAGTGACAAGAGATGCTCCATTTAATGAATACAAGAGACAAGCCAAGAAGCGCCGAGTAGACACTGAATAGGACTAAACTATGTACATAATAGTTTTTTGCCTTTTGTTTCATAGTAAATTTTATTTATATAACCCTTTTGCTGATTTTTAAAGTGTTACATAAACAGGACAGGTGAAGTATTATCATGTAAAGCAACCATAAACACATGAAAAGACCTAGGTTTACAATTTATGATTAAAACTCTACTATCTACACAATATACATAGACATAAAATGTAAAAACTTAAATATCTTAGGTTTCAGAGTAGCAGCCGTGTTAGTCTGTATCCGCAAAAAGAACAGGAGTACTTGTGGCACCTTAGAGACTAACAAATTTATTAGAGCATAAGCTTTCGTGGGCTACAACCCACTTCTTCGGATGCATATAGAGTGAAACATATATTGAGGAGATATATATACACACATACAGAGAGCATGAACAGGTGGGAGTTGTCTTACCAACTCTGAGAGGCCAATTAAGTAAGAGAAAAAAAACTTTTGAAGTGATAATCAAGATAGCTCAGTACAGACAGTTTGATAAGAAGCAAGTGTGAAAATACTTACAAGGGGAGATAGATTCAATGTTTGTAATGGCTCAGCCACTCCCAGTCCTTATTTAATCCTGAGTTGATTGTGTCTAGTTTGCATATCAATTCCAGATCAGCAGTCTCTCGTTGGAGTCTGTTTTTGAAGTTTTTCTGTTTTAAGATAGCCACCCGCAGGTCTGTCATAGAATGGCCAGATAGGTTAAAGTGTTCTCCCACTGGTTTTTGAGTATTATGATTCCTGATGTCAGATTTGTGTCCATTAATTCTTTTGCGTAGAGACTGTCCGGTTTGGCCAGTGTACATGGCAGAGGGGCATTGCTGGCACATGATGGCATATATCAGAATTGTGTCAAATTTAGAGCCCAACCAACACTCTAGATATGTACTGGGGTATCTCCACCTGTGGGGAGATGGTTGAAGGAAAAAGCTACTGTGGTCAACGGAACCTTAGTGTGTTTTGATGCAGGAAGTGATGGAAGGCGGATTGGAAAGCTCTCGGGGATGGATCTTCTATCCTCTCCCTCAGTTCACTCTACTGATTCAATAAGAGGACTGCCATACAGGGAATTCACGCAAAGCTATGGTCAGTGCAGCTCAGGGCTTACATACTGCCTTCATCTTTCCCAAATCCTCTTTCCTCCATTGAGTGGAATTGCTGCCTGGGTGGCAGAACCAAGGTGAGTGGGAGTGGGGCCTAGCGCCCCTGCAATGGAATACTCCTGGGGGAATTCTGCGCCACCTCGCATGTGCAGAATTCATGTCCCCTCACAGATTTCTTTGCTTCCCCGCAGAAAAATGACTTTCTGAGGGGGAAGCAAAGGGAAGCCACAAGAGTGATCATGCGACCCTCCCCAGCAGTATGTTTTGGGTGCCCAGGGCCGCTGGCAGAGAGGTAAATCACTGTGAGGCGGGGTCAGGACTGGGGAAGACCTGGCTGGTGGCTCCTACCCTGTGCCGGGCTCAGCCGCTATTCCGGCTGGGCTGGGGAGGACAGGACTTCCTCTTCCCCTGCACAGCATTCAGAGCTGGGTCAGCCCCAGCCCCAGCCCCAGATTTCTCCCCAGGCTGCAGGAAGCTCTGCAAACTCCCTTCCCGACCCCGCTCCTCAGCTTCAGGGGGAGGGATCCCTGTAGGGGGAGCTGCTCCCCCATCCACCCAATCCCCCATGCATCCAGACCCCCTCATGCCCAGACCCTCCCGCTGAGACTCACCTCTACACACACCCAGAACCTCTCCTGCCAAGTTCCACTCCCCCTGCACTTGTACCACTGCGATGAGTCATCTGGATCCCCACCCCACCGAGCCCCAACCAGCAGCACCTGGATTCCCAACCTCACTGAGCCCCCACCTTGGTCTTGACCTCCCTGCAGAGTCCCATTACTGTTGCACCCTGAACCCCTGTGCATCCAGATCGCACACACACAGATCCCCCACTGAGCTGCCCAACCCCAGATTGCCTCACACAGAACCCTCTCAACCTACACCTGGTTCCCCCCACACTAAGTCCCTCCGCACTTGGATCCTGCCAGGCTGAGTCTGCATGCCCACACCTGGTGCACCTGGCACAGAGGGGCAGGGCCCTGGGGTGTTTCTGGGGCAGGCCTGGTCCTTGCATGGTGTCAGGGTTGGGTGCAGCCTCACCATTGACTCTGTGTCCCGGGGGGAGCTGCAGAGTGATCTCCCACCTCTTTGCAGCCAGTGGCCTGTGCTCCCCAATGCCATCCTGGAACTGCCACATTTATCTGACAAATAAAATTTGCAGGATTTTAAAATATTGTGTGCAGAATTTTTCATTTTTTGGTGTATAAATTTAAATTTTTTGGTGCAGAATGCCCTCACGAGTAAATGGAAATATTGTAGAGGCTGATATATGTTTCTGCCCCAACATGTCATTCCTTGTAAGCTGTGTGCATGCATAGGAGGGTGGAGGTGAAAGTGGGACTGGTGGGGCTGGAGCAGCTGCTGTGGCTCATGGGATTGGGCCGGGGAGCAGATAGGAACATCTACCTCCTGCTAAGTCTCAGTAGCTCCCCATGCTCCCAATGCAGAGAACCCAACCAGCCCCCTCAGCCATAGGCGCCGAGTTTCTAATCTGCTGGGGAGTGCTCCCCCCCGGCTCTGCCGAGGCCCCGCCCCCACTCCACTCCTTCCCCCAATTCCCCACCCCACCCTGCTTCTTCCCACCTCTGCTCCGCCCCGCCCCTTCCACGCCCAGTTTCGCCCCCTCCCCCAAGCGTGCTGTGCCCTCGCTCCTCGCCCCTTCCCCCCCAGCGCTGATCGGCGGGGCCTGCTGGTGGGCAGGAAGCACTAGGGGGAGGGGCAGGTGCTGATATCGGGGCTGCCAGTGGGTGTTCAGCACCCACCATTTTTTCCCCGTGGGTGCTCCAGCCCTGGAGCACCCACGGAGTTGGCACCTATGCCCTCAGCCCAGTGGCGTAGCCAGGGTTGCTGCCGAGGAGGAGCAGCAGAGAAAAAAGGCGCCGGTCCTTCGGCGGCATTTCAGTGGCCCTGCGCATGCGCCGAAATGCCGATGGAGTGGCGCATGCGCAGGGCTGCCGAAATTATTATTTTTTCGGCGGCCCCGCTTCCCTGGGCAGAGCACGGGCCCCGCTTCCCCATCCGGAGCGCTGTCCGGGGCACCGAGACCCCCGGCCATGCTCTCAAGGCTGTAGTCCCGGGGAGAGCGCCCTGAGTCCCAGCCCTGCTCTCACGGCCGGAGCGCCGGATGAGCGATGGGAGCCCGCAGCCCCGCTGCACCAGCCGGAGCGACGGGAGCCCGCGGCTCCATTCCCCCGGCCAGAGCGACGGAAGAGAGCGGGCCCCGCTTCCCCATCTGGAGTGCTGTCCGGGGCGCCGAGACCCCCGGCCACACTCTCAGGGCCGGAGTCCCGGGCAGAGCGCCCTGAGTCCCGGCCCCGCTCCCCCGGCCGGCCGGAGTGCCAGCCCCGCTTCCACAGCCGGAGCGCCACCCGGAGCACCGCGAGCCCCCCGGCCCCTGTCCACCGGCCGGAGTGCTGTCCTGAGTGCCATGAGCCAGGGTCTAGCTCCCCCAGCCGGAGCACCGGGTGGAGTGCTGCTACTCCGGGCACCGCGGAGCAGGGCCGCCGAAGGACGGAGCGGCGCATGTGCAGGGATGCCAAAATAAGAATAATTTCGGCGGCCCTGCGCATGTGCCGCTCCGTCTTTCGGCGGCATTTCGGCGCATGCGCAGGGCCGCCGAAAGACGGAGCGGTGCGGAATTCTGGGCTCGGAGGAGCAGGCGCTCCCCCTGCTCCCCCCTAGCTACGCTACTGCCTCAGCCCCAGATTTCCCTCCCTCCCCATGCAGAGAATCTCTGCTCCACCTGCTACTCAACCTTTGATTGCTACAGTTCTGCTGTCCACAAAGGTGGAAGTTGGATTTGCTCCATATGACCAGAAAGGGAAAAGAAAAATGAATAAACATTTTTCATCATGTTATTTCTCATTTTCCAGCCATTCTTAGATGTTCTTAAAGCAGGAGGTCAGACTAGGTGATCACAATGGTCCCTTCTGGCATTAAAGTCTACGAGTTTATACATTTAATGATGCTTGGAGATACTGAAATGGACCATCAACATGATCCCCACCATTATTAATTGCTAGTGTCTGTTCCTGAGACAGGAACATATGTTGTATTATTCATAGCTCAGGTTCTTTATTTTCTCACTTCTCTCTAAATTATCATCTTCAGTGTGACTGACTAAATAACAAGACCACATAAAAGGGTTGTCAGGTATATCTATATAGCAGCTGGGAGGTATAATTCCCCGTTTGGGTAGACTTACACGTGCTAGCTGTGCTTGAGCTAGCATGCTAAAGATAGCAGTGGCTTGTCTAGTACCTCAGATGAGGTTGTACTCAGGTAGCTAGCCCAAGCCGCCTCACATGCTGCTGTAGCCCCACTGCTATTTTTAGCATGCTTGCTCAAGCAGAGCTAGCACATGTGTGTCTACCCACGCTGGGAGTTATACATCCCAACTGCTGGTTAGACATACCCAGGGTGTAAAAGTTTCATTCACAGAGAAATTGCCGGTATGCAAAGGTTAAGTTTTCTTTCCTTTTTGAGCCAATACATAATCTAACGTCTACATTTGTTATAATGGCATGCAGTTCTTAGGTAAGTACAGATTTTGGCAGTTAGGATCTCTCATCTACATCACTTTTGAACCATATAAAAATTTGTCACATGGTCAACTTATTCTTAAAATATTGCAATTTCTAATAAATTTAGACTATCTTAAAAATTAAAACTTTATCAAATAGCCTGCAAAATTGATAAAAATTGGTGTCAAGAGTATTATTCAAATAGGAAATGTAAGATTTAGTTGACAATTTTCCTCTGTCATAGGTTGGACTCCACTACATGAAGCCAGTGTGGCAGGTTTTTATAAGACAGCAAATGAGCTTTTGAAAGCAGGAGCTGATGTTAACTGTAAAGGAAGTGAACAAGTAACACCAATACAGGATGCAGTTAAAGAGGGCCATTATGCGGTACGATTTCTATATTTGGGCACAAACTACATTTTACATATAAAAAATTCCTCTAATTGGGTCAGGGAGGTCACATAGCATTTCAGTTTCATTACATGTGCTGCTAATTATTTAGAATTTAGGGTTACATTTTAAGATTTCAAGGTATTTGGAATTCTTGCTGCCCAACTTCAGATAAAATCATGAGCAACACTTTACAGATTTGTTCTTTAGTGTGTGATAGCAGAAATTAGCTGCATTTTTCTAACTGTTTTTTGGGATATTTTACTAAATAGAATACTAAAATAGCACAGAAAAGGTAATCTAAATTGATAATGCTACAAGTCTCATGCTTCAGGTTGTCTGAGGACATCAAAACACATTATTGCACAATTGAATATGGTTTTTGTACTGCCTTTTGAAGTATGAGACTGCTGTTGGAGACAAAATATTGGACTGAAAGTAGATCAGCGTTTTGATCTGGACTGACACCAATATTTTTTCTATTTTTTCCCCCGTGTGCATAACAAATGGCTTCTAGAGCTCAAGTTTAAAACTTATGGATGCAGTTTCTCCTGCTATATTATCTCCTCCACTTACTCTGCCCTTTCCCTTATTCTTGCTACCTTTTTGGTCACTCATAATCTTTATTTCCTTCCTCTCCACTGACTAAGAACTATTTCCATATTAGTAACTGTACACGTGCCTATGCATGCGGTTGTGTCATAACTCACACCTGAACCCCAAATCATGTGTCTGAAGAAGTGTAGAGAGTGAGCAAGCTAGTGTGCCTGAGGGGTGTGGGTAAGGGCCATGTACCAGGACTCAAGTTTCAATAGTCCTCCACTCCCATTCTGACAATGCATTGAACCCTTTTCTTCCTGACCCTTACCCACTCTATAAAGGTTCCTGTACCACCGTTTTCAGTGGTAGTAGCGTGCTGCAGTGACCAGCTTTCCATTGAACTCATACAGATCAACACAGGTGAAAATGCATCCTACTCTGAGAGCAGCCACTTGGCCCACTGAGCACACTTAGGTGCTTTTCAATGTGTGGTCAGAGTGCACTGTCTTCCATGACTTCAGCCAGAGCGGCAGGAACATACACCTGTACCGGGAAATTTCATGGAGGCTGGAGCAGGCAGGCATTGAGCGGACTCCAGCCCAGTGCCGGGAACACGTGAACCAGTTGAGGCTCCCATACAGGAGCACAAAAGACTCAAACTGTCTCTCTGGGACGACTTCTTGTACATGCCCCTTCTATGAGGAGCTTGACCAGGTGCTTTCAAGGGCTCCCAGTACAGAACCTGAAGTGGTTCATGATCCCATCCTCAACCTCACCAGCCTCATTGTCCAATCGGATGCTGATGAGGGCTAGAGTGATGAGGCATCACGGACCATGGAGGGTGCCCCAGAAGACCTGGAGGATGAAGAGCATGTGATTCTGCACCTCTCTCTGGTGGAGCCTGTTGAGGAAGCCACCTACCCCGATGAACCCAAGGAGGATCCCGAGTCACGGCAGGAACCAAAACCTAAGGCTGGTAAGTTACAATGGACCTTCCCTGCCAATAACCCCTCTTCATCTTGTGCTAAATTTGAAATACTGTGCACTGACTATTCCCCTCTGGATAATATGCCATGCATTGCTATGTGTCTGTGAGTTTGAACTGCAGTGCTGAAAGCCATGGAATTGTCATGCCCCCCTCCCTACCAAACTCCTCCAACTCTCCCCTGCTCCATCCAGCCCCTGCTACCCCTCCCCGCAACAGTCCCCAAGCAAGACATAGTTATAAATCAATGATTTTATTGATTTCTGACGAACCTGTATTATGCATTTGGATAAAGCTATTTCTTAAAAACAGATTATTCAGGAAAAATCATTGCCCCTGTGTTTGTGTATTTCTTGGCCAGCAGTCAGACAGCAAAGGTTCTGGGGCTGCACAGACCATGGGAAGGAAGGGGTCAGGTTAGAAAAATCCCAGTTGGGGATGGGACAGTTGTAGAAAGCTTATAGTAGGTTGTCTAAAGTTAGTAACAGCTGTCTTTTGTCTTTTAAAGATTACACAGTTTCAGTGCTTCTCCCACCTGCCTGAGTTTACCACCACCTTGCAAGTGGCAGCTATGTGGAATGGGGTGGGTGGATGGAGGGGATGTTAGGTCTGGGAATGGGGAGGGAACAGAACTCAGTTCTAAAACACTTTGGTTCTCTGAGGAAATGTTAGTCACAGCAGTCTTTTCTTCCTTGGAAGATTACAAAATTGTTACTGTCCCTGTCCCTGGTGTGTTGCCTCTCCCCGCACTGAGCTATGCTGCACAAGCATATTTCAGCAAGTTTCCAGGGAAGCAGAAACTCTAGCTGGGTCTTGAGGTTTTACAGCAGTGCAACTCTGCTTGATCCACCTTCATAGCTGACCAACCCCCTTCATTTAGCAATATGTAGAGGAGTGACCATTAGCAGAAACATCTCTCTGGCATAGATTGCAGATCTCCTCCACGGGACAGAGAGCCACTTCTCTTTTCCATTCTGGTATCTTGGAAACAGCTATGTTCTCCAAATGTTAGCCAGCCTTTAAAAAAGGAATTGCAAACTGGTAACTTAGCACCCTGGAAGGAACTGCCACTCTCTCTTCCCCCTGCCCACTACCTTGAGACACTATGAACATTTACATTTTTAAAAAATATTAGTACAGTTTATTTACCATTAGTAGCCTGTGCTCCTTCCTCATGGGCTGCAAAAGTTGCCTAAGAACCAAGGATTGTTTAAAAGTCACATTCATGGAATGCTGAAAAGTATCAATATTGTGGCCTTCCACAGTAAAGTTATGTTATGTGGGGGGATTTCTGAGCTTTTTCCCAAGGACAAAAATTGTAATTCTACCCTTCTCTTTCAGTTGGTAGGACCTTCAGTTCCTGGGAGTGAAACCTCCACAAAGAGGGCTGGAGCAATGCCCCAGAGATAGACAGAGAAGAACCCAGGAAGAGCTGCATATAGGCATGGGCAGGGGAAACCAGGAACCATTTCAATTCCTCTGGGCGTGGAAGGATTGGGCACTTCATCAGAAAGAGACACTGATGTACTGGTTCATGGAGTAGGAAGCACAGCACAGAGAATGGGAGCATTCCCCCATTGGACTTGTGGCTGAATGAGTTCGAGGTCAACCTGCTGCCGAGGCTACTGAACCAGTCCATGAACCGCTACCTCCATTTCTTCCTCCAGCTGCCAAGCAGGATGCTGCTGAGCCAGAGGATCTTGTTTCAAGAATCCCCCCTAAGTGACTGGGAGAAGAACAAAGCCTGCAGGATTCCTCGGGCCTCACCCACCACTAGCACCCAAAACCCCTCACAGGGAACCCCGCTGAGTGACCAGGACGGGAATGATGAGTCTGCAGGAGTTCCAGAACCCCACCAAGTGCCCATCCCCCAAGTCCCTTACAGGAGACATTCCCGTTTTTCTCCAAAAGTCACTTTCTCCTGTCATTCCTTCTTGTCAGGAGGTGGTCAAGGAGACAGATACAGAGTCAGTAATATATGGCTGGTGTTTCCACTTGCATTCCCTTTATTTTTTAAGGATTTGTTTTTGACCCTTCCTTTTAAAAATTATTTCAATTACCCATTCTATCTAATACTTTTAATAAATATTATCGTTTCCTAGACTTGTGTGTGGCCCCTCCTTCCTAAGTTTGGTGAGCTGCAGATGAGTTCAGATTCAGAATTGGGCCCCACAATTCACAGCACATGAAATTGAATGGTATATAATTATCTGATGCCATGATACTGTGAATACTTTTCTGTCTGTCCCCCACCAAACCCTCCCTCCTGAGGCTCAGAAATATACTAAGTCCCAAGGATACATGGGAGGGATGGGAAAGTGCAGTTAGTATTGTGTTCTTACAGAAAGTGCTACTAGTTTTCAACGCAACGGAAGTCGGAAACACAGAAAATGGGTAGATGAACATCTGTATGGATTAGTTCACATGCAGAAAATTGAAACAGTACCAGTAGCAACACAGGCAATGACACCATCTGCCACTACCCTGTGCATAAATGCCCCCCAGTTCCCACTGAAAGCTTAACCAGCTTCAGTGGTAATAGGGATTAGTGCTCTGTAACAGCCCCTAAATGCAGTTAGGACTGCTGACAATGAACGGTCAAAAAACAAAATGACTGCATACCATGCAGAATGGCTGAATACTCACCTCTGCTCCAGGAAATCTTCATAAGGTTGGTAAGAGAGATTGAGTGCTCCCAATAACAGGTTTATAAACAAGTGTGAATAGTGAAGACAAAATCATTTCACAAAGACCACATTACAACTTGGCTGCCACCCTCCACAGCACAGACTCAACCCTAAGGTGTTAACAGGGCATCTGCACTGGGTTATAATTGTCTTTAATGTGTGCAATGTCACAGGAACGAACAGTAAATGATCTTTGGCTACAGGAAAACGAAACCCTCACAAGCTATGTAGCCCCACAAATAGGCACCAATGTTCCCTTATATGCATTCCCAGCAGCTGTATAAGGTGGGAAGGTATCCCTCAGCACAGGCAGATGTCACCCTCTGCCTCTCTGCTGTGGCAAGATGTGTGCATGTATGGTGTTCATAATTTCCCTTGCCCGCTGGGAACCAGGACCAATGTGCACGTGGGTGGGATCTGGTTTTCTATAAAAGTTTGCAAATCAGACTTGTGAGCCCACTTGGAATGGAAACACTCCTCTTTTACCCTCACAAATGTTATGGAGTGTGCAGCAGGGGATGAGTATATGAATGGCCATTTTGCCACTGACATCCAGATAGGTGTGTAGGCAGCACCAATGAGCTTCCAGCCTAGCAAACACACACACACCATAACCATTCTGCAGAGCTTGTAATTGAATTCCCCTTTTCCAGTGTCATTGGTGTTGGGGAATGGCTTCATGAGACAAGTTAGGAGTGGGTATGCAGGGTCCCCCAAAATAGCAGTTGGCACAGACACACTGTACAGAACCATCATTTCTGGGGAATAAAGTCCTCCTCCCTTCAAGTACAATCCTGATCACCTCAGCACTCTGGCGTCATGAACCTTTCTAGTATTTCCCACGTTTGTAGTTATGAATCTACTTTTAATAATAAATGGAGATATACCTATCTCATAGAGCTGGAAGGGACCTTGAAAGGTCATTGAGTCCAGTCCCCTGCCTTCACTAGCAGGACCAATTTTTTGCCCCAGATCCCTAAATGGCCCCCTCAAGGATTGAGCTCACAACCCTGGGCTTAGCAGGCTAATGCTCAGGCCAATGCTCAAACCACTGAACTATCCCTCTCCCCCTAATCTGTGTCTGTTGACCACTAAGCCTTGCAGAAAACGTGGTTCACATACGCATTTGTCCCTTTTGGGGGGCAAAGTATTGGGATGAGGGTGCCATTGATGGCCCCTGCATAGTTTGGAAGCCCCATCCTCTGAAATCCAGCTATTATTTCTGGAACTTTTCTTATGGCACCCACCTGTGAGTAGATCACAGTGTTAACTGCCTCACAAACCTGCACAACTGTGACCCCAACAATGGACTTTCCAACCCCAAAGTGACATGCAGCAGATCTGGTGGTGCCAGCTTCCATAGGGCAACAGCAACCTGCTTCTGAACTGGTATGGCTTCCCTGAATTGAGTGTTCTGGTGCCGGAGGTTTGATGCAAGTTCCTCACATGGCTCTATGAAGGTCTGTTTTCTCATTTGGAAGTTCTGAAGCCACTGCTGGTCATTCCAGGTTTCCAAAATGATGTGATCCCAGCACACCATGCCGGTTCTCTGGCACCAGAAGTGATGGTCCACCCAAGGACATACCTTGGCAACACTGGCATTCACCATATCAGTACTGTGTGAGCTGAATGAATTGTTATTGACCCTCATGGTCAGCTGACTTCAGTGTATCAGAATGTTCTGCCCAAATTCCATCCAACATCTCACCAGTCGCCTACTCCACTGCATAACCATTTGTCCCACAGTAAGAAACAGGAACAGAATCAGATCGTTATCTCATTGCTAAATGTCTTCAACCTACTTTTTCAGGGAATAACAGTGAGGGGCGATGTGATTAGGAACTGCCATCAGCAAATGTGTGAAGGCATGGGATAGTACCCACAACACACAGCAAAGCAGTTCCTAGAGTGTTTCCCTCTGCTGCACAGAATCCTGGATACAGCCCCTGAAATAGTAGCACTAATCTTATGTAACAACAGCGGCAGTATGGACATATATATACGTGTTACATTTCGTTATACCTGTGTCCAGCACAGCATATGCAGGCACTTGGGGCAGGTTTGGGGAGCATGTATGAGCCCGTACACAGTCCAATGTTCAAGTATGCAAGCCAGTGTAGACAGAGAATCATTTTCCTTCCTCATTCGTTCCATACTTGACATTCATGATTGTCTCTTCTCCACCACTCACTTTCTCCCTTTCATTTCCTCTCTCTCTCTCTCTCTCTCTCTGTGTGCGTGAGAGAGAGAGAGAGAGAGGTAAGAGCTTAGGCAGAGAGGAAAGGACAGGCAAAAAGAAGAGAGGAGGAAGTGAGAGAGACAGAGAAATGAAGAAATTTATCAGCAAGGGCTAGAGAGAGGAAGGGGGAGCACAGTGGAACTTTCCCCCCACTAGTGCCTGCTAGCAGGGTGTCCAGCTGTGCAAGCATTTAGCCTAGAGGGAAACAATGAATTACACCCAGGGAAATACTACTCTCTAATCACTGGTCTGAATTATTTTCTGCTCACTTTGCACTAAAGCATTATGTTAACAGGGTGTGAGTCATTTAAGTTTTAATTACTTTATTGCCACATTTTCATAAATGTGTGTGTAGTTTGTGTGTAAATTCTACAGCTGTGCATGCAAATTAGTTGCGTGCACTTTTGCATGCACAATTATGAAAACTGGCCCTTCTTGTTATAATACACTGAAGAGAAATCTACTCCTATGGTCTTAAGCAGTAAGTCAACTGAATAGTCAATGTTAGAGTGGATTTATTGGGCTCTGTTATTGTCTATGCTCTAGTTTCATAACACATTTCTGGATTCTGACCTCTCTTCCAGTCTGGCATTAGTGGGCTTTGCCTCTCTGTCTGAACATACAGAACATACACAGTTCAGATTTGCGCAGGAGCTCTGGGACTAAGGGCATGTCTATACTACAATTTTACGCAGAGTCGGCTCCAGCTTTTTTGCCGCCCCAAGTGGCGAAGGAAAAAAAAACAACAACAAACCCCGATTGAGCTGCCGCTGAAGACCCGGACGTGCCGCCCCAATCACGGACTGACTGCCGCCCCTTTCTATTGGCCGCCCCAGGCACCTGCTTCCTTTGCTGGTGCCTGGAGCCAGCCCTGATCTTACGTCAACCTATGTTAGGTCGACAAACAACCACCACAGTAATTACTCCTTCTGTCAGTGGTGCGTGTCCTCACCACGAGCGCTTCCACTGACTGAAGAGGAACAGTGTCAGGGGCTGAGAGCCAGGGCTTTCAGCTCCACGCAGGTCCACGCCCCTCTGGGAGCCCAGTTGCCCCACAGGCTTCTTGCCTATCTGCTTCCAGCCAGGAGCAGGGGGAAAGCCACCCAGGGCTTCTTGCCTCCGGCAGGGAGATCCCTGCCTGGAGTCCAGCTGCCATGTTCCTGGTGGGGAGCTGGGACCTCGGTGGCATGGTTCCTAGTAGGGAGCGGAGACCTGGCAGCAGCCTGGCTGGGGAGCTGGGAGCCATCTTTCTTGTCACTTTCACAGCTCACAGCTCTACCTACACCAACATAAGCCTTACGCCTCTCATGGAGGTGGAGTTACTATGTCGGTGTAGTAGGGCATTTACCTTGGCGGGAGCAACGCTGTAGTGTAGACACTGACATAGTTAGGTTGACATATGCTGCCTTATGTCAACCTAACTCTGTAGTGTAGACCAAGTCTAAGCCATACTTCTTCCACCACCTGCCAGAACATCTGTCTCCAGCACTGCCCAGAGAGTGATTCATTGCTCCTGCCTAACCCTTATTCATCTCAGGATTTATAGCTTTTTTGGTGGGCAGTAGCAAGTTCTGTCCCTAAAATCTTCTCCAGCTCTCCAAATCCAGAAGAAAATTGACCTGCTTTCTCAAGGTCAGTCACTGATCCCATAATTAGGGTGTTCATCTGGGACCTGCGAAACACAGGTTCAATTTTCTGCCCTTCCACAAGCTTCCTGTGTGATCTCGGGTAAGTCATTTAGTCTCCCTTTGCCTCAGTTTCCTATCTGTAAAATGAGGATACTTCCCTTCCCCGCAGGAATGTGGTGAGGAAGAATATAGTAAAGATTGTGAGGTCCTTGGATAATATAGTAATGAGAATGGTATAAGTACATTATGTGGTTAGACGTCCCAACTAACACTGGGTAAGTAAGGCTGTGTCTGCACTACGCACCTTTTAGCGACTCAGCTGTGCCACTACAGCCGTGCTGCTAAAAGGCGCACAATGTAGCCGCTGTTTGTCGGCAGGAGAGCGCTCTCCTGCTGACAAAAAACTTCCACCCCCAATGAGCCGGGTTAGTGTTGTCGGCAGGAGAGCACTCCTGCCAGCAAAGCGCTGTTCACACCAGCGCTTGTCGTCAGCAAAACGTTTGTCTTTTGGGGTGTTTTTTTTTTTAACACCTCTGAATGACAAAAGTTTTGTCTTTCACTTGCCAGTGTAGACAAAGCCTAAGAATTCTCAATGTTTCTGGCTGAGTGAGGGTCTGCAGGTTGACAGCACCTTTGGCAGCATTCCCCTAATGTGTGGCTTTAGAGAGGGTTTCACTACGGATTGAGTGCTCCTTTAACTTAATTCTCCTTCACCATTAGGTGAACAGGGGAGGCAGAGAACGAACTGGGTCAGTGACAGAATTACCTGCAAACTGTGAATTTAGGAAGTGCTCTCCTAGTGACTAGAAGAGGGTGTGACCTAGTCCAAGAACTAAACTGCCTCTTGGATATGCAGAGAGAGAGAAACAAAACCCCAATAGTGCTGAAGTGAGGGAGGGAGGAGTAAGTCCCAGAAAGGAAATCATTAAGTTACAAATTTTCTAATACTTAAAAATAATTGTTCTACACACACTTATTGGATAATGAGTAAAATTGGACAGAATTACTATGGCCTTATTCACGACATCAACCTTTTAAAAATAATTTAAGAAATCACCATGTTAACAAGACACTCTATTATTGGACCTTGATTTTAGAAAGTCAGCTGGTTATTCACTGAAGCAAACTTTCAAAAATGAAAAAAATAAATGGAAGGCTTTGGAACAAACTTGTATTTAGAGGAATGTTTGGGGCACAATAACTGGTCTTGGTAAATCCCATTACTGGGAATTTTAAAACTCTAGTGGTATTTTAACACTAGCGGCAGGTATTTCTCTGTACACCACAGAGAAGCATATATGAGGAGAGAGGAGTGGAAAATAAAATATTAGAAGAAAAAATATCTGAAAAGTTTTACCTCTAGGTGGCAGAGTTACTGCTTTGGTATGGAGCTGATCCGTTATTCAAAAATGAGACGGGGAAGTGTGCCTTTGATGAAGCTACTGACCAGCGTATGAAGAAACTGCTTGAAAGTTATATAACTAAATCTAGAAGAGGTTCAACATCAGGTAGGAATGAGCTATTCTGGCATATTCATTACTATTAGATAGAGAACAACAGAAATCCCATTGTCACATTCCCTTACTTATAGCCAACACTTCTATGGACTTCACTCACTTGATATACTAGCACAGTGGTTCTCAACCTTTCCAGTCTACTGCACCCCTTTTAGGAGTGTGATTTGTCTTGTGTACCCCCAAGTTTCATCTCAATTAAAAACTACTTGCTTACAAAATCAGACATAAAAATACAAAAGTGTCACACCACATTATTACCAAAAAATTGCTTACTTTCTCATTTTTACCATATAATAATAAAATAAATCAGTTGGAATATAAATATTGTACTTACATTTCAGTGTATAGTATATAGATCGGTATAAACAAGTCATTGTATGAAATTTTAGTTTGTACTGACATTGCTAGTGCATTTTATGTCACCTGTTGTAAAACTAGGCAAATATCTAGATGAGTTGATGTACCCCCTGGAAGACCTCTGGGTATCCCTGGTTGAGAACTACTGTACTAGCGGACTTGGAGCAGAGTCCTCTTGTTGGTTGTCTTCATTAACATGCATGCATGAGATGAAATAAAATGATAAGGTGATAAACTCTGAGCACGTCTTAGTTGTGTATCGTTTGTGTATATTTGAATAGTATATAGACTAAACATTTTATTAAAGCTAATGTTAAAAAAATTATAAAATGCATAGGTTGAGAAAAGAGTGTCTGTACATCTGGGTATAGTGTTTAGATTATCCACAAATACAATGTTTGTTTTTAAAGTCATAAGATACATATAGGGCATAATCAGCAATAACCCCAATTTAGGTGAATGAATTTAATAACACAGTTTAGATATTTAGCATCCATTCATTCGGATACATTACTCATGAAAAAAGTTATACAGAGAGTTGGTGGCGGAAAGCAAAATATATCAATGAATGAAGCTTGTCCCTCGTAATTGAGAAGTTAGGATAGTTTGCCCGTTTAGAGAAAAAACCAGTTCATCAGGAAAGTATTTGAGTTACTTTCCCGACTGCGCTTCTCATCGGCACTCCAGTTCATCCCTCCTGGTATTGTCGATGTCTGGTGATGTGTTCTATGTAGATGTCCCTCAACCACCAGACGGTGTCTGACACCATAAGTTGCCGCATCAGCCAAGCGTAGTGTTAACCGACTCCACATTCTCTCAGCACTCACTTGTTACCAGAGTCCCATTCGCCCAGGGCTCCGACAATCAGCGTGTGAGTTTGGACCTCATAGCCCCTAGCTCTCAGGGTGTCAGCCAGAGGGGTGTATTTCTCCAGCTTTTGAGATCGGCTGTCGTGGAAAGCCGGGATCCTGTTTTCAAAGGGCACTGTGACATCCACCATGATGATCTTCTTCCTGTCCTCATTGGTGATGATGATGTCTGGTCGCATTTGGCTGTCGGTTCCGGGGATGGCGGAGTTCGCGGCTACCTTCCCCACAGGTAGAGTCATAGAATCATAGAATATTAGGGTCGGAAGAGACCTCAGGAGGTCATCTAGTCCAATCCCCCGCTCAAAGCAGGACCAACATCAACTAAATCATCCCAGCCAAGGTTTTGTCAAGCTGGGCCTTAAAAATCTCTAAGGATGGAGATTCCACCACCTCCCTAGGAACCCATTCCAGTCCTTCACCACACTCCTAGTGAAATAGTGTTTCCTAATATCCAACCTAGACCTCCCCCATTGCAACTTGAGACCATTGCTGCTTCTTCTATCATCTACCACCACTGAGAGCAGCCTAGCTCCATCCTCTTTGGAACCCCCTTCAGGTAGTTGAAGGCTGCTATCAAGTCCCCACTCCTTCTTCTCTTCTGCAGACTAAATAAGCCCAGTTCCCTCAGCCTCTCCTCATAAGTCATGTGCCCCAGCCCCCTAATCATTTTCATTGCCCTCCGCTGGACTCTCTCCAATTCGTCCACATCCCTTCTGTAATGGGGGGACCAAAACTGGACACAATACTCCAGGTGTGGCCTCACCCAGTGCCGAATGTAGGGGAATAATCACTTTCCTTGATCATCTGGCAGTGCTCCTACTAATACAGCCCAGTATGCTGTTGGCCTTCTTGGCAACAACGGCACACTGCTGACTCATATCCAGCTTCTCGTCCACTGTAATCCCCAGGTCCTTTTTTGCAGAACTGCTGCTTAGCCAGTAGCAGTGCATGGGCAAGGCCTGTAGCAGTGCATGGGATTCTTCCTTCCTAAGTGCAGGACTCTGCACTCGTCCTTGTTGAACCTCATTAGATTTCTTTTGGCTCAGTCCTCCAATTTGTCTAGGTCACTCTGGACTCTATCCTTACCCTCCAGTGTATCTACCTCTCCCCCCATCTTAGTGTCATCTGCGAACTTGCTGAGGGTGCAATTAATCCCATCATCCAGATCATTAATAAAGATGTTGAACAAAACCGGCCCCAGGACCGACCCCTGGGGCACTCCGCTTGATACCGGTTGCCAACTAGACATCGAGCCATTGATCGCTACCCGTTGAGCCCGACAATCTAGCCAGCTTTCTATCCACTTTATAGTCCATTCATCCAATCCATACTTTTTTAACTTGCTGGCAAGAATACTGTGGAAGACCCTATCAAAAGCTTTGCTAAAGTCAAGATATATCACATCCACCACTTTCCCCATATCCACAGAGCCAGTTTTCTCATCATAGAAGGCAATCAGGTTGGTCAGGCATGACTTGCCCTTCGTGAATTCATGTTGACTGTTCCTGATCACCTTCCTCTCCTCCAAGTGCTTCAGAATGGATTCCTTGAGGACCTGCTCCATGATTTTGCCAGGGACTGAGGTGAGGCTGTAGTTCCCCAGGTTCTCTTTCTTCCCTTTTTAAAATATGGACACTATATTTTCCTTTTTCCAATCGACCGGGACCTTCCCCGATCGCCATGAATTTTCAAAGATAATGGCCAATGGCTCTGCAATCACATCAGCCAACTCCCTCAGCACCCTTGGATGCATTAGATCTGGACCCATGGACGTGTGCATGTCCAGCTTTTCTAAATAGTCCTTAACCTGTTCTTACACCATTGAGGGCTGCTCACCTACTCCAATACTGTGTTGCCCAGTGCAGCAGTCTGGGAGCTGACCTTGGCTGTGAAAACCAAGGCAAAAAAAGCATTGAGTACTTCAGCTTTTTCCATATCATCTGTCACTATGTTGCCTCCGCCATTCAGTAAGGGTCCCGTACTTTCCCTGACCTTCTTGTTGCTAACATACTGTAGAAACCCTTCTTGTTACCCTTCACATCCCTTGCTAGCTGCAACTCCAATTGTGCCTGGGCCTTCCTGATTACACCCCTGTATGCTCGAACAGTATTTTTATAGTCCTCCCTAGTCATCTGTCCAAATTTCCACTTCTTGTAAGCTTCCTTTCTGAGTTTAAGCTCACTGAAGATTTCACTGTTAAGCCAAGCTGGTCGCCTGCCATATTTGCTGTTCTTTCTGCACTTCAGGATGGTTTGTTCCTGCGCCCTCAATAAGCCTTCTTTAAAATACAGCCAGCTCTCCTGGACTCCCTGCCCCCTCATATTAGCTTCCCAGGGGATCCTGCCCATCAGTTCCCTAAGGGAGTCAAAGTCTGATTTTCTGAAGTCCAGGTCCATATTTTGCTACTCTCCTTTCTTCCTTTTGTCAGGATCCTGAACTCAACCATCTCATGGCTGCCTAGGTTGCCACCCACTTCTACTTCCCCTACCAATTCTTCCCTGCTTGTAAGCAGCAGGTCAAGAGGAGCACGACCCTAGTCGGTTCCTCCAGCACTGACCAGGCTGTCTTGAGCTCTGACCAGGCAATCTTGGATGACGTTGTGTCACAGCTGACAGGCTCTGGAATGGGGCTTGCAGCTACACAGGACGTGGGGTAGTGTCTTGTTGGCATAGCCACACTTCCTGCATCGCTTGTCCCGATTCCCGCGGTGGATGGCTCCATTCAGCGGGACGCAGTTGAGCCAGGCTCTGTGGATGAACCTCCAGTCAGCAAATCAAGTGAAGTTGCCCCTGGGAAGGAAGTGGTTACTGGCGTCCCACTTGCATGTCACCTTGAAGGCCTTGCCCTGGTCTGGCTTCCGTTTCAGGTTTTCCATGTATTGGCAGTGGATGGCATCCTTCAGGGTCCTCTCCAGCTTGGTTCTGGCTCTCGGAGTGATGATGGTGCTCTTTGTGTTTTTCACCTCTGGCACCATCTCCTGGTGTTCCTCGCACCGTGTCCAGTGGCAGCCGATACGCTTCTCCAGTCATTGCATAGCGTTGTGGGCACGAGTCCAGAGCAAAGCAAAGTCTCCCCTATCTCTTCCAAATTCACCTTCCAGTGAGCCACTCAGGTAGGTGGTAACATCTTGGTTGGAGGGGGTCCTGGCGATTCGCTTCTTGACAGCATCCTGCAGAGCACTCTCTGCAATGTTCCTCGCTGTGGCGTCCGAGCACCCCAGAAGGCAGAAGGCATGAGTGATCACAGCAACGTCGCACAGATCACCCATTCGAGAGACGCTGGCACCAAGGCTGGCTTTAGCAAGAGCGGGGCCCGATTCCTGGGGACGGGGCTTGCCACTGGCAAGCCCCGCCCCCAGGAATCGCGCTGCACTCCGGCCGGAGCTCCGGCCGGGGTCATGGGGCTTGGGGCCGGGCCGGAGCCGCTGGGGCCAGCGTGCTCGGCCGGAACTGGGGCCGGTGCCCCGGGGCCCGAGCCAGGCTGGAGCCGCTGGGGCCGGGGGTGCTTGGCTGGCGCACTTGGCTGGAACCGGGGCCGGTGCCCCGGGGCCCGAGCCGGGCCGGGCTGGAGCCGCTGGGGCCGGGGTCGGGGCTGGAGCCGCTTGGCCGGGCCAGGGCCAGAGGGAGCCGCTTGGCCAGGACCGGACTGGGCCGTGCCGCACCGCGCCTCCCCGGAGCCCTCCTCCTCGCGTTCCCCTCCGCCCCAGCTTACCTGCTGCTGCCCGCCTGCCCCTGCTTGTTTTCAGACTTCCCGCGAACATCTGATTCGCGGGAAGCAGGGGAGGGGGAGGAGAAGGGGGTGGAGCATTCAGGGGAGGGGAGAAGGGGGAAGTGAGCTGGGGGAGGGGTGGACAGCTGCGGGGCCCTTTTAGGCGCGGGGCCTGATTCAGCCGAATCGGCTGAATCGGCCTAAAGCCAGCCTTGGCTGGCACCGCCCTGCCTGTGCAAGATGTACACCAGTTCATTGCTGGCCCTCTGGGGAAGAAACATCCACTTCTTCATCAGCTGCTGGATGGTGTTGTCTGCCTTGTTAAGAGGTACCTTTTCCATGGCAGATCCCCTCAGGACAAATGAAATACAGGGGATTAGGAAGGTGTTCAAGATGAACTTCTGCCACGGTGCCAGTAGGGAGGAGTTGATCCTGGCCACATCTTGTAGGATCTCCGTGATGGTATCCTCAGATGTCTGCTGAACGTGGAAACCTGTTGGCATGCTGAGATGTTGGTATGTTTGCCCGTCCTCAAGGAAGATCATGGGTTCACCCTGGATCTAAAACGGCGGCATCTGGACCAAGTCCCTTCTCCTGCCAAGTCCCTTCGATATGCAGGGATGCACACTTCCTGGTATTGAAGCAGAGTCCCATCCAGTTGGCAGCCTGGCTGGTGATGTCAAGCATTTGTTGGAGCGTCTCGGGGTTGTCTGCGATCAGGACCAGATTGTCTGCGTAGGCCAGGATATTCACTCTGTTGCCATATAGATCGAAACCACCTAGACTGCTGGAGATCACTTGAATGAACGGCTCCATGGCTAAGTTGGAAACAATAAGGCTCAGGGGGCAGCCTTGCTTCATGCTGCTACGGATAGGAATTTGGGGCGTCTCTCCTTCCATGGAGCAGATGGTGGTGGTGCAGCCTTCATACAGTTCCCAGACCAGTTGGAGAAAGTTTTCAGACATCCCGAACTCTAGCAGCGTGTCAAAAATGTGCTGGTGGAGCATCGATCCAAAAGCATTAGCCAGGTCAAGCCATGCTATGGCACATAGCCTCCATGCCCTCCTGGTCGTGTGGATGGCAGTCCCTTTAGAGCTCTAGTTATTTAGTTTTTAATTGGACAAAGTTGTCTAAAAGAAGAAAAGACATCCCTCCCTCCTACTGTGGGTCTCGGTACCTTGCACCCACTACTCTGACAGATTCTAAACCATCCAGGTTTAAACGCCGTCTGACCTGCAACTGACTCATCCCCAAGTCGATGGGCATAGTCGATGCCTATTCTGTTTGGGAGAAAGTCACATCCCCAGAAAGTATGCAGTGTGCAAATTCTTCTCCTCAAGGACTTGTAAGTTGAGGGACTGTAATAGACTATATATCTGTAGTCCCCTGTTGGGGAGGAGGTGGGCACTGCTCCTTTCTCACAGCTGTTGAGGATGTCTGCCCCCTCACAGGGGGAGTCAAAGCAGTCCAAACTGAAGAGTCAGTATGCTTCTGCATCCCACAAAAAACGGAGTCCCAGGCCTTCAGGAAGCCCAAGAGAAAAAGAAGAAAAGTACAGCCCTTCTCCTATCTGAGAGGGCCTGGGCAGCCAAGGCTCTGAAGCTGTTTCCATTATTTTAGATAGTTCCTAAACATGTATTCCAGGGTTGGGAGTTTTGCCTTGTCCCTGGTGGCCATTTTGTAAGTTAATAAAGAAGCAGTTTTTGAAACCAGACCTGGTATGTTGTGCTCCCTATATGCCCTGAGCAGCTGTAACATTGGAGGGTGGGATCTGCCCCATTACAGGACCTCATGGCTGAAGCTACATCTACTTGAGCTATCAATGTGCACCACCTCAGACCCAGAGGAAACTACTATCTCTAAGGAACGAAAAGGATCATCTTCAGTGACTGCTCCCTCAGGCAGGCAACATACTCCGGAGTTGAGCAGCTTCACATTTGAGTTCTTTCAGAACTCTTGGGTGAATGCCATCTGGTCCCGGTGACTTGTTACTGTTAAGTTTATCAATTAATTCCAAAATCTCCTCTCATGAACACCTCAATCTGTGATAATTCCTCAGATTTGTCACCTACAAAAGCTGGCTCAGGTTTGGGAATCTCCCTAACATCCTCAGCCATGAAGACTGAAGCAAAGAATCCATTTAGTTTCTCTGCAATGACTTTATCATCTTTAAGCGCTCCTTTTGTATCTTGATTGTCGAGGGGCCCCACTGGTTGTTTAGCAGGGTTCCTGCTTCTGATGTACTTAAAAAACATTTTGTTATTACCTTTTGAGTTTTTGGCTAGCCGTTCTTCAAACTCCTCTTTGGCTTTTCTTATTACATTTTTACACTTAATTTGGCAGTGTTTATGCTCCTTTCTATTTACCTCACTAGGATTTGACTTCCACTTTTTAAAAGATGCCTTTTTATCTCTCAATGCTTCTTTTACATGGTTGTTGAGCCATGGTGGCTCTTTTTTAGTTCTTTTACTGTGTTTTTTAATTTGGGGTATACATTTAAGTTGGGCCTCTATTATGGTGTCTTTGAAAAGCGTCCATGCAGCTTGCAGGGATTTCACTTTAATCACTGTACCTTTTAATTTCTGTTTAACTGTTTTAATTTCTGTTTAACCCTTCATTTTTGCATAGTTCCCCTTTCTGAAATTAAATGCCACAGTGTTGGGCTGTTTAACAGGGATTTTAAATGTTATTATATTATGGTCACTATTTCCAAGCAGTCCTGTTATAGTTACCTCTTGGACCAGCTCCTGTGCTCCACTCAGGACTAAATTGAGAGTTGTCTCTCCCCTTGTGGGTTCCCGTACCAGCTGCTCCAAGAAGCAGTCATTTAAAGTATCGAGAAATGTTGTCTCTGCATTTCGTCCTGAGGTGACATGTTCCCAGTCAATATGGGGATAATTGAAATCCCCCACTATTATTGAGTTCTTAATTTTGATAGCCTCTCTAATTTTCCTTAGCATTTCATCGTCACTATCACTGTCCTGGTCAGGTGGTCGATAATAGATCCCTAATGTTATATTCTTATTAGAGCATGAAATTACTATCCATAGAGATTCTATGAAACATGTGGATTCACTTAAATTTTTTTACTTCATTTGATTCTACATTTTCTTTCACATATAGTGCCACCCTCCCACCCCCGCACGACCTGTTCTGTCCTTCCGATATATTTTGTACCCCGGAATGATTGTGTCCCATTGACCTGTTAATGTATGTGTCTACTCTATCAGGTCCTTTACGCTGACCTAAGTCGCCTCTAATGTCGACTTCTGTAATCTAGCTCTGCGAGAGGCGTAGCACTTAATTTGATTTTCATGGGTCGACTGTGAGGTAGTGCAGATGCAGTGTTGTGTAATTCGACTTAATTGGCCTCCAGGTGGTATCCCACAATGCTCATCTGTGACTACTCTGGAGAGCATTCTCAACTCTGCTGCACTGCAGCTAGGTACACAGAAAACAGCCTGTCCCCTGCTAACGCCCCAGGAATTTTTGATTTCTCATTTCCTGTTTGATCATCACAGCTGATCATGGAGACTACACGCCCCAAACGCGCTCCAGCCTGGTCTTCACAGGAGGTGGTGGATCTCATCGCTATGTGGGGAGAAGAGTCTGTGCAATCAGAGCTCCAATCCAGCAGAAGAAACGCTGACATCTGTGCAAAGATCACTCATGGAATGGGAAAGAAGGGCTACACAAGGGACACACAACAGTGCCGTGTGAAAATAAAAGGACTTCGCCAAGTGTACCAGAAGGCAAGGGAGGTGAAGAGTCATTCTGGTGCTGAACCCCACACATGCAGGTTCTACAACGAGCTGCATGCGATTCTCGAGGATGCCCCTACCAGCACCCCCACAAGCAACGTGGACACCTCACAGGTGTGTGAGTCTAAGGACAACAAGAAGGACGATATGGTGAATGAGAAAGAGGAGGAGGAGGAGGAGAATGGGAGACATGCGAGTGGTGGATCCATTCTCCCCGAGAGCCAGGAAATATTTTTAACCTTGGAGCCCTGTGAGTCGCAGGACATCACGGTGGCCGACCGTGATGCCGGGGAAGGCACCTCTGCTGAATATACAATTACAATCAAAGTCCAGTTAAATTTTAGCGAGCACACTGTGACGTTGTGCAGTCTACATGGTTTTATAAAAACTTGATAATAAGTCAATACAATGTAACTGGGATAGTTTTAGAGAAAATACGGTAATAAGTGAATGTAACGTAACTGGGATATGCTTCATGCAAAAGGTCTCTTGTAAGGTATCATTACAAAGCTTATAATCTACTGAGTATGATCATCTGATATGTATAAATGTATCACTCTTGTATCTAAAACTAGAACTATAAAATGTAACTCTGAGGGCCTATTGTAATTATGTAAAGTGTGGGCCATTAATGATGGTTTGGAATCTTGATGACTCCCATTGTCTGCAGATGGCTGTTTACCTGTGAGTCTCCCTGTATATGTGTGTGCTGGCAAGTGAGTAATGAAGTCTTGCAGTGACATGTGATCATGTCACCTGAACTGGAATCCATCTTTAACCTGGTGCTTTTCCAGTGAGGGGGGGGTGGAAACCCAGAGGGACAAAGGGTGCCCGCCTTATGCAAAAGATATATAAAGGGGTGGAACAGAAGAGAGGGGAGAGGAGCCATCATGGAGAATCCCCTAGCTAACACCTAAGCTGGAACAAGAGCTGTACCAGGGGAAAGAATTGTGCCCAGGCCTGGAAGGTGTCCAGTCTGAGAAAAACTTACTGAAGCATCTCTGAGGGTGAGATTATCTGTATTTAGTTTAATTAGACATAGATTTGCGCATTTTATTTTATTTTGCTTGGTAACTTACTTTGTTCTGTCTGTTACTACTTGGAACCACTTAAATCCTACTGTCTGTATTTAATAAAATCACTTTTTATTTAGTAATTTACTCAGAGTGTGTATTAATACCTGAGGGAGCAAACAACTGTGCATATCTCTCTATCAGTGTTATAGAGGGCGAACAATTTATGAGTTTGCCCTGCATAAGCTTTATGCAGGGTAAAACGGATTTATCTGGGTTTAGACCCCATTGGGAGTTGGGCATCTGAGTGCTAAAGACAAGCACACTCCTGTGAGCTGGTTTCAGGTAAACTTGCAGCTTTGGGACAAGTGATTCAGACCCTGGGCCTGTGTTGGAGCTGGACAGGAGTGGCTGGCTCAGCAAGACAGGGTGCTGGAATCCTGAGCTGACAGGGAAAACAGAAGCAGGGGTAGTCTTTGCACATTGGGTGGCAGCTCCCAAGGGGGTTTCTGTGATCCAACCCGTCACAGTGGACAGAAACCCCCTTGGGAGCTGCCACCCAATGTACCAAGACTACTCCTGCTTCTGTTTTCCCTGCCAGCTCAGGATTCCAGCACCCTGTCTTGCTGAGCCAGCCACTCCTGTCCGGCTCCAACACAGGCCCAGGGTCTGAATCACTTGTCCCAAAGCTGCAAGTTTACCCAAAAACAGCTCACAGGAGTGTGCTTGTCTTTAGCACTCAGATGCCCAACTCCCAATGGGGTCTAAACCCAGATAAATCCGTTTTACCCTGCATAAAGCTTATGCAGGGCAAACTCATAAATTGTTCGCCCTCTATAACACTGATAGAGAGATATGCACAGTTGTTTGCTCCCTCAGGTATTAATACACACTCTGAGTAAATTACTAAATAAAAAGTGATTTTATTAAATACAGACAGTAGGATTTAAGTGGTTCCAAGTAGTAACAGACAGAACAAAGTAAGTTACCAAGCAAAATAAAATAAAATGCGCAAATCTATGTCTAATTAAACTAAATACAGATAATCTCACCCTCAGAGATGCTTCAGTAAGTTTTTCTCAGACTGGACACCTTCCAGGCCTGGGCACAATTCTTTCCCCTGGTACAGCTCTTGTTCCAGCTTAGGTGTTAGCTAGGGGATTCTCCATGATGGCTCCTCTCCCCTCTCTTCTGTTCCACCCCTTTATATATCTTTTGCATAAGGCGGGCACCCTTTGTCCCTCTGGGTTTCCACCCCCCCCCCACTGGAAAAGCACCAGGTTAAAGATGGATTCCAGTTCAGGTGACATGATCACATGTCACTGCAAGACTTCATTACTCACTTGCCAGCACACACATATACAGGGAGACTCACAGGTAAACAGCCATCTGCAGACAATGGGAGTCATCAAGATTCCAAACCATCATTAATGGCCCACACTTTACATAATTACAATAGGCCCTCAGAGTTACATTTTATAGTTCTAGTTTTAGATACAAGAGTGATACATTTATACATATCAGATGATCATACTCAGTAGATTATAAGCTTTGTAATGATACCTTACAAGAGACCTTTTGCATGAAGCATATCCCAGTTACGTTACATTCACTTATTACCGTATTTTCTCTAAAACTATCCCAGTTACATTATATTGACTTCTTATCAAGTTTTTATAAAACCATGTAGACTGCACAACGTCACACACACACATTCAGTGGTATTGCATGTTTACTGTGAAGAAAAAGCGAGGTGCTGTGGTTCTCTGCTTACAAGAGGCCGCTCCAGCTATGCAGAGAGTGGCCCCCGGAAAAGACTGTTTAAGTGGACTGGGATAGCCCGGAAATCCTCCATAGATATCTCTAGGAAACTTTCATGGAGATACTCTGCAATACTTTGCAGAAGGTTTCTGGGCAGGGCAGTCTTATTTCTTCCACCATGGTAGGACACTTTCCCACGCCACTCCTGAATTAATTCTACTGGCATCATTGCGTTATAGCATAGCAGCATAAGGATCGGGTTTATACAGCATCTCCTTCCTTTCCACCTCTGTTACCCTCAGGAGACTGATATCAGATAGGGTCACCTCGGGGAAATGGGGGAAGTTCTCATTAAAAGTGCTCTTACAAGCTAAAAAAAGGGTATGTAGACCGACCCCCCCCCCCCATTCTGGATCGCCAAACCATGCAGCCGCTAATGTGCCTTTATTGTGCTCAGCATGAGTCAGCAAGTAGTTTAAAGTGACTGATAGGGGACTGGGGCCCCACATGAGAGATCCCGCAATTTGGGAGTGAAAACGTTCCTCCCCACTCTGTTCGTAAACAGCTTCCCGTGATGCTATGGGTAAGGGCCATTGTTCGACTAGCTACCTCTGCTCCTGACATGAGCCTGCCATAAACTTCATTAAAAGTGCAGTCACCCATGACCCAGGGGGGCCTACTCGCCATGGCTGGAGAAGCAAAACAGCACAGTGAACAGTTATAGATTCTGATTATGTTATGGCCTGCACCTAATGTAATAAGGGGTTGTTTCTTTTTATGAAAATGGCCTTGCTTTGGAAACATTTTATTCATGTAAAATGGCTCCTTTATTTTTCCCCATGACTAACAACGTGTCCTTCAGCGTGTCATCAACACCAGAAAGAAAACTTTCGCTGATTAGAAGGAGGAGAAAGGGAACGCGTGAGGACATGTTCACCGAGATAATGAACACCTCTGGGACAGCTGACACAAAGCTGAGAGTGTGGAGGATTTCACTGTCTGAGAAGTTAGACATAGATATGGAGAGCAGGAAAGCTTCCAATGAGCAAGAGCGTGCAGCACAGGATAAGATGCTTAGGATTATGAGGGACCAAGCAGACACGTTGAGGCGTCTGGTTGAACTGCAGGAACAGAAGCAGGAGGGTAGAGTTCCTCTGAAGATCCTGGTGGACAGCCAGCCAGCATCACCTGGTGCAGAATCACCATCCCCCAAGCGTTCCATGAGGCGTGGGTGAAAAGTCCATTATCCCTTTCACTTGGGCATAGAGGTTTCCAGTTCAGCAGAGGTAAAACAGATCCTATTAAAAGCAGAAAGAACTCTACTAGAAATACTTACCTTCAGAAATGGAAAAGATTTCACCATTGGTGTACCCAGCATCAGTTTTCACTTGTTCATACTTCCCTCTCTGGGGTTCTTGATTACCTGTTGGATTTAAAGAAGTCAGGTCTTTCTGAGAGTTCTGTCAGAGTTCATTAGGTGATTGTTACAGCCTTTCATTCCCCTGTGCAAGGATTTTCAGTCTTTGCTCATCCCATGACAAGAAGATTCATCAAGGGATTGGGTAATCTTTTCCCCGAAATTAGACTATGGGGTTTGAACTTTGTCCTTTTTAGTCTTATGAAACCTCCATTGGAGCCATTAGCTAACTGTTGTCTGCTATATTTATCTGAGAAAACAGCATTCTTAGTAGCTATCATTTCTGCCCACAGGATTGGAGAACTAGGAAGGTTAATGGGTAGTCCTCCCTTCATGGTTTTTGTCAAGGATAAAAAGATAAAAAGATATTGCTGTGCCAGCATCCCAAGTTCATATTTAAAATATCCTCCAATTTCCACATTAATCAAGCTATCCACCTTCCTGTGTACTTTTCAAAACCTCACCACCCTAGAGGGGAAGCTGCCCTCCATACCTTGGACATTAGAAGGGCTTTAACCTTCTATTTGGACAGAACTAAACCATTCAGAAACTCTCCCACACTGTTTACTTCAGTTGCAGACAGATCCAAAGGATCTTCATTTTCCACCCGAAGACTTTCAAAGTGGGTTTCCAGTTATATTCTTGTTCATCACCAAACTGCTAATATTTAGCCCCCTTCAAGAGTAATGACCCATTCAACAATATCCCAAGCTGTCTCCATGGCTGTGAATTTTTTTTCCAAATACTGAAATTTTCAGTGTACACTTTTTCCAAACACTACATGCTGATAAATGACACTAGATCCGATGCAGCTGTTGCTATGGCAGTCCTTTCTTCAGTGTTGGATCCAGTTCCAAAGCCCCCTCTACCTTAAGGTGATACTGCTTGGAAGTCACCTGAAGTGGAGCACCCATAGGGATACTACTCAAAGAAGAAGGAGAGGTTACTCTGCTTGTGCAATGTGACATACCAGGGTACAGTCCAGACCAGTGGGGGGCTGTGTTACCCCTGCGCTGCAACCTTGGGTGCCTTAGTGAAGTAGCTCCCACTTGGGCCACTCACAAACAGCCTTCTGGCATGCAAGTCACACCCTGAGTGTCTGTGTGTAACTGCTGCCTGCCAGTCACACTTGGGTTACATTCTGTCTCTCACCAGCCTTGGTTATACTGCAGGGTGACCGAACACAGAAATACATGTTCTGTACTGCCCAATCTCTCTTAGACAGTACAAAAATTTTAAATCCGTTATTCCTTTAAGGGAATAATATGCCAGTTTATTATCTCAAATAGTTATTCAGACCCTTCAATTTAAATACACTGGGTTAGATAAAACAGTAAAACAAGTTTATTAACTACAAAGAGAGATTTTAAGTGAATACAAGTAATGAGGCATAAAAGTCAGAAATGGTTACAAGAAAAATAAAGATAAGATGTTTACTAATGTCTAACCTAACAAACTATATTAGATTCAAGCAAAGTTTCTTACCATATGCTTCACCAGATTACTGCCAAAAGTTTCAGGTCAGGACCTCTCTCCCAGAGTCCAACATCTGCTTCCTTTTTCTCTTCATGTGTAATGAATGTGATGGGCAGGGAGAAAGAGAAAGGGATGTCTTGGGATGTTTGTCCCTCCTTTTTATTGTTTCAGTCCCCCTCTTGAAAAACATTTCCAGCTGGACACTAGGAGACAAAGAATCTATGTGGAAGGATGTTCCCTGCTGTTTTTTCCACCTTTTTGAACTTCCTTTGTCTTTCCTTCCTGCTTGATGACTCTGTTTACTGCTTAAATGCAAATTAAGCAGAGCACACATTTCTTTGTTTAGGACAGACCTGTTTGCCAGCCATCTGTTGAGCAGAGCTGTGGGGTTTGGAACATGTGTTAATAACACCATCCAGGGGAATCTTATAATTTCACATACAATGTTACCACACATATTTTACCAGGACAGTACTGACCAGCAAATTATGAGTTTTCAAATGATACCTTACAAGGCAGCTTTGTACTTTATACAAAGATTATTACAGTAGTGTGTAGGGTGTGAATACAGGGGTGTATTCTGTCACATGCAGTAACTGGAATTCTCTGAGATGTATGTCCCTACAGGTGCTCTACTACCCACCCTCCTTCCCCTCTGCATTGGAGTTCTGTCCTATAGGACTTCATGGTAGAGAAGGAACTCAGGCCGTTTTGCCCATGCAACTCTATATATCCTTGGTACAGGGCATGAGGATATCTGGAGCACATGCGTGGGCTGAACAGGTGCTACTGCAGAAAATCTCAGCTCTAAGACTCATGGAGTGCAACCACACCTGAAGTGGAGCACCCATAGGGACACCCATCTCAAAGAACTCCAGTTACTGCACAAGGTGAGTAACCTCTCATTCTGTGTCTGTCAGGTATTGAGTTTCAGTGTAAGATATCTTAGTGCAAAGTTTCATAATGCTTGTGGGCCATGGAGACATGGTTGTCACCATGAAAATTCTTCAGTTACTTGAACTTTATTGAAACCAGTTTCATAGCCAATCAGTAGTCACTGTTATGTGGTTTGAATTTCAAATTTTTTGAACACATGAGAATTTTTACAATCTCCATGTTTTTCTGTATAAAGAATTCATTCCTTACATTTTTCTGTCCTGTTGTATGACTAATTAGTAACCGATAGAAGGTGAATGTGTGTCTTTTATTCCTCTCCTGATTAACTTTACATATGCCTTAGGAGAAAGCTCCCAGCTCTAGAAGGACTGTTTTTAACTGTTGATAAAGCTATAAATACTGGAATGTAAGATCACAATGGTTATATGCTATGATTTTAGTGCCTGATTTATTTACATAAATATCTAGAGCCAGATCCTGGCCCCTATTCCAGCCCACTTATGCCACTCTGGCAACACAAAGGGGTGGCCAGAAAGCTAATTTAAACAACCAGCCAGCAACTAAACTGATTCGGGGGCAATCCCTGGCAGGTGTAGAGCTGATGAGTTGCCTTTTACACCATCCCGTTTCCTTTCTCTGCCCAGTGTACAAAGCATGCTGGGGGTAGAAGGGGCATGACTTGAGCAACTTGTGAACCAGCTATCACTGGCTTCAGAATGGCCTCTAAAGGGTCAACCTACTCAGGAATCAGGACGCTTAAAGCCACATTTACTCCTTCTTCTCCTCAACTGTATCAAGCAGACTTCTGGTGCAACTGGAGATCTGAGCTCATGATTTTAATGTCTAACTTTTTTTATCCTTATGTTTTCTTTGTTATTTCCAGATAGCAAATGGCTGTTAGGTTTCACTACGAGCTAGACTCTGAGTATAGGATGCTGTGCCTGTAAAGCAGAGAATTGTAATTTTCTTTTGATATTGATCCTTTCAATCTCTCGTTTTCCTTTCAGCTAAAAAGGATGTAGAGAGTACATTAAATGCTCAAAGAATAAATGACACAAACCAGCACCAGGTAACTTTTTTTTTAAGGAACAATCATTGTCATTTGGTGGTGAACAGTCATGCATCTGCTATTCTTCAATAAAGTATAATAGAAAGGTAGAGCATTTCTGAAATGCTCTTCAGAAACAGTACATACTAAACATTTCATAACTAATAATATCTTTAGCATATGATGAGGCGTGGAAAGACCTTTTTTCTTACTTGCTATAATTTTATGTGTTGTGGTAAATATCTGTGTAATTTACCTTGGTAGAGACTATCATTCTCAGAAATACTGTATTGGAATATAAGTGTTTTCATTTTTTCTATGTTTAACTTACATCCTAAAACACTGTTTTATATTTTATTGATGATAAGCATTCACCAAACAGAGTATCATAAACACAAAAATAGACCCTTTATTTGGAAAACATATTTTTGATAGTGTCATTGATGCTTTCAACATTTAGTTTAGTTTTTGTTCTGTTTCTGCTCCAAGCAGATCACCAGATGTGAAATAATCTCTAAGACAAGTCCAGTTGAGTTCTACCATATTTTGTGACTTGTAGCATTGACTATACAGTTGAAGCAGCAATCTAGAATGAAATATTACAAAGCAATCTACCAGAAAATTTAATTAATCATGTTTTGTTTTTGTAGTTGGAAGTACATTCAGATAGCACAGTTCACAATTCAGATGTTGGTAATAATAATATATCAAAGCAAGGATTTATCAACTTTGAACAAAGTAGCAAAGAAAATTCAATAAGAAATGCCAAAGGTTCCATCTCCAGAGTATTTGAGGATCATAGATTGTTGAATGAAAAAAACTCAAAAGATACAAGACTGGTTCCAGCACAGACAAAGAAATCAGCAGGGACTGTAGAAAAGATTGTATCTATCGAGAATGTCAGTGAGTACAGGACAATTGTGTCTCCTTCAGATACATCTAGAGACAAAACAAGAAGCAGAAGCCACAAAACATATGACCCTCATGTTGGACATAACAACATTGGGTTCACAGTTAATACCTCTTTCTCAAAAAGAATAACTAGGTCCTCTGTACATCATAATTATAGTTCAGATAATATTTGTGAAGTAGGGGAAAAGCCCAGCATACCCAAACAGACAGAAATGCAAAAAGAACATGACTTCTATAATAGTGATACTCCAGTTTCAGAAGAAAAGGAGAAGACTTGTGGAAGCAACAACAAACCTTCAATAATAGTGACAGACCAGATAACTGGTTTACTGTGCACTGAATCCTCAATTCCTGTAGTAAAAGCATCTACAGAGCAGTCTGAGAATGCTGAGTTAACAGAACTTGATTCTCACTCAGTACTTTCTTTGTGTGAAGAAATCAGTGTGCCTCTTGTGACTGCAGAGCAATGTTTTATGAATCAGGATAATGAATGCCATTGTCTTACCCACAATAACGACGGTAGCATGGGTGACAAGAGTCTGAACGCAGCTAAGAGAATAAGTAGTATCCACTTTGTTGAAGAAAACATCATTTACAATGAGAATAATAGACCATCAGACCAGTTTCTTTATTCTGAAAACTCCAAAGATCAAATTAACTTTGATATCGATAGAATTAATGAGGAGGAACAAAGTTTAAAACACTCTTTACCTCTTTTTGAAGGTATTTCTTTACAGGGAAACCGGCTAGAATCAGAAAGCCTAACTACATTTTCACCACAGGGAACTGTAAAGCTCACTGATTCAGGCTATACAGTCCTATCTGAACAGTATATTGACAATGAGAATCAAAACATTTATAAAAATGTCTCTAAAGATGTAGATAACTGTACTGTACAAACACTTCAAACAAGTACAGAAACGCTTTCATTGCATGAATTTTCAGCAGCTGTTAATAGAGCTAGTGATTCTGAAAGTCCTGAAAATTTTAGCATCAGTGTGCTAAGACCTTTTGCTCATCAAACAGATGAGGGAATGAGGATGATGCTAAGCGCAGAAGGAAGCACTGGAAGATGTTGCACTGAGAAAATTGAAGATGAAATGAATTCAGATATTAACACATCTACAGCTTTACAGTTACATGAAAAAGAAGCATTTCAAGTGAAAAGAAAGAGACAGGACATTCAGGAAATTAGCTTAGACACAGATTTGTATTCCACTAGTTGTGTGAACAAGAATTTACTTCATCCATCTCAGCTGACCCAAGAAACAGAGCAGGAAACTTCCCAAAAATCAGGTGAAAATTTTATTTATTTTTTAAATAATTTTAGGAATTCTCTGTAGGCATGTTGTAGTTTGTGATAGATCTTTTAGAGCAGCACAATATGTGCAGCATATACAGTAGCATACACAAATGGCAAATGCATGAATTGCATTCCAGAAATATTGCCAGGTATGCAAAATTAATTGATTGGCCATTTTTTCAGCCGAGCCCCTGGTAGTTATTTTGTTACTTTCAAAATATAACTATAATATTGATAAAAAGAACAGGAGTACTTGTGGCACCTTAGAGACTAACAAGTACTCCTGTTCTTTTTGCAGATACAGACTAACAGGACTGCTACTCTGAAACCTATAATATTGATATTGACTAAAGTAATGAAAATGAAGAAATTCTTAAGCACTCTTTGTTAAAGAATTTTTCTTTAAAGAGAAACCAGACTAAAACACCACATTTTCACAGAACAATTTTTGAATCCTTATTTATTCAATGTTTACAATTTTCATTGTATAGTGAATGGTGAACAAAATGTTCATAATGCAAAAATATTTCCAAAAGTTTAGATAATTATATCATAGAAGTACTTTGCCTATGCTACATAAACACTTTGACATTAATTTTCATCTATCAGTTAATAGAGCTAATGTTTCTGAAAGTCATGAGAGTCATGGCACAGATATTTTAAGTCCTTTTGTTCAACAAACAGATGAGGGAATGACTGCTGAGAGAAGTGGAGAGCAAAGCACTGGAAGATGTTGCATTGAGAAAAGTGAAGCAGAAGGAACTGCAAAGAATAATACTCCTATAATGTTACAATTACTTGAAACAGAAACAATCCAAACTAAAAGAATAAGACAAGACCTTCAGGAGACCAGCCAAAATACAGATTTATGTGCCAATAACAGTAATTCACCTAATCTATCACAATTCAGTCAAGCAGCAGAACAGGAAATGTATGAGAAATCAGGTGAGTTGTTAATAATATTTTATAAAGATACGTTTATTTTTCAAGATTTATAAGAAGGAGACTTTTGGTAATTTATAATAAGTGATTTAGAAAAATAAGCATAGTGCATGAAGCATATATCCTGTCCAACAAATGCCAAGTGTGTGAACCACTGCCAGGGCTTCTAAATGTGTTGATAGTTATTATGTAGCTATTGGAGAGTAAGCACTTAAATGATAAATATTATTACTGACAAAGCTACAAGAACGAACAAAGTTTCAAGCACTTTTTCACTATGTTGGTACTTACTTCTTTACAGGGAAAAGAGCTGACTTAAAGGGTTTGTCTACATCAGGGGTCGGCAACCTTTCAGCAGTGGTGTGCCGAGTCTTCATGTATACACTCTAATTTAAGGCTTCATGTGCCAGTAATACATTTTAACGTTTTTTAGAAGGTCTGTACCTAAAACATCCTCAATGCAGGGCAATAGAACCTTATGATACCCTACTCCAAGCTGTCATTCTCTGTCTTGTATGCAATCTCAGCAGCCTGGCAAGACTGAGCTGTCATGAAACTTAGCAGCCCAAGCAACACACTTGTTGCCCACCTCTTCTCAGGATAATGGATAAAATGATCAAACCTTAAAAGCTAACTGTAATTACATAGCAAAAAACACAGTGTAATTACAATGTAATTATAAACTGCATTGAGAAAAGTCACAGTGTTAGTACATTGTATTTTCCATACTTGGCTTCCAACAGAATATGTATTAAGAACACCAATGGGATGGTACGAAGTAAATCAAGCATCTAGTCAGCTTCTGATCATATGAATCAGTAGTAATGCATACTGAAAAGCAAAACCTTATTGTAATTGCTATGTAACTGCATTGTAATACTTAGCCTTATTATAAAGTTTGACAAAAAATAACTAAGGATATATCTGACATTTAAAAAACCTACTTGCCCTAGAAGAGTAGAATTCTGCAAAGCTGCTGTACGTACAAACACCTATCCATGTGGAAAAGAGAGCAGCAGGTAGTAGGATATGAAAAATATTTTCTTAAATGGCACCGCAAAACTGAGTGTTGAGTGATTTATGATAGGTTCTCTCTAAGTGAAACTCTCTCCTACCACACTGTTAGTTTATACAACTCATTTGCTTTGCATTTTATGAACTCATTTGTGGTGACTTCTCCCTCAAGATGGTGCCTGGTCTTGTGTTTTGTTGTTATTTTTCTTTCTCTCTTTCTTTGGGAAACATCCCTTCTTCTGTGTTCGCTAGGCCTAATTCCAATTCTCCAGCTGGTGTGACTACATTGGAGTGACTCCTGATTTACATCGGCATAAATCAGGTCAGAGTCTTTTGTTCAGGGCATAACACCTGTAGAAGGAGTTACTCGTGTTGATGAGATAGTCTCCTAGAAAAATAATCCCGTTGGAAGTAATCCAGTTGAAAGAGGTTTTATCGCATACTTTTAAAATGCAATTTCTTGCTGACAACTGATGAATGTCTATGAGAGCCGCTCAGCCTGCCACCACTCTGGGGTTCCCCCTGCTGGCCCCTTGCCAGCCAGGGTCCTGCCGCCGGTCCCACTCAGCGCCTGCTGCTGGCCTGGGGGAAGGAACCCCAGACTGGCAGCGGGCTGTGACCCCGGCTGGCAGGAGCCGACAGCCGAAACCCCAGAGCGGCGGCGGGCTTTCCACCGCCGGCTCCTGCCAGCTGGGGTCACAGCCCGCTGCCAGTCTGGGTGAAGGAACCCCAGGCAGGCAGCAGGCGCTGAGTGGGACCGGCGGCGGGACCGCGGCTGGCAAGGGGCCAGCAGCGGGAACCCCAGAGCGGCGGCAGGTTGAGCCGCTCAGCCCGCCCCGCTCTGGGGTTTCGGCCGCCGGCTCCTGCCAGCTGGGGTCTCAGCCTGCTGCCAGCCGGGGTCCTGCCGCCGGTCCCACTCGGCGCCCGCTGCCAGCCTGGGGTTCCTTCACCCAGGCCAGCAGCGGGTGCTGAGTGGGACCCCAGCTGGCAAGGGGCCAGCAGCAGGAACCCCAGAGCGGCGGCGGGCTGAGCAGCTCAGCCCGCCACCGCTCTGGGATTTCCAGCGCCGGCTCCTGCCAGCTGGGGTCTCAGCCCGCTGCCAGCCTGGGGGAAGGAACCCCAGGCCAGCAGCAGGCACTGAGTGGGACCGGCGGTGGGACCCCGGCTGGCAAGGGGCCAGCAGCGGGAACCCCAGAGCGGCAGCGGGCTGAGCGGCTCAGTCCGCCCCGCGTGCCATCAAAAATCGGCTCGCATGCCACCTTTGGCACGCATGCCGTAGGTTGCCAACCCCTGGTCTACATTTACAGTGGCATGTAGAGTAAAGACACTGCATGCCAGCTGAGCTAGCACAGATCTAGCATAGAATCTCGGACAAGGATTCATCTGTCTTCTTTGGATGGTTGAAGATCTCTTTGTGGGCACACTTGATGGTCTTGCAGGTTGGGCTGAGCAGCAGTTTTGTCCTTTTCAGCTCTCCATTCCATTTGACCACCTGGATAGCCACAGAGGTGTTCTGCAGCTTTTAGGCTGAGAACATGATAACAGCTGTATGCGTATACTATGTCCTTTTCTCTCTGGTGGTCACAGCCTACTCCTCCTCATCCACCTCCAGCTGTGTAGAATGCTGCCTGGTCCTCTTGACTCTGGTGGTTACAAACTGCCAATCCTCCTTTCTGATTTCCACTCTCACTGATTCCTTGATCACCAGTTCCTTTCTTTCTTGAATCTGGGATGGTGATGCTTCCTGAATCTGGTTCCCCAAGTACTCCTCAGCTTCTCTGATGCTCTGCAGTGTCAGTACTTGTTCTTCAAACCATTAATCTTTTCTTTCATCACAGCCATAAACTTGCTCTTTATACACAGGAAGTCCCTTCTGTCTTCAGGCAGGAAAGAAGACATGGCATATCCACTGCAGATCACGGTAACTGTTCCATCGCTGGCCATCACTGTAACAAATGTAGAACTGTACCTAGAAAGAAAGCTTCTCACACTACCTTCACCAAACTCCTTCCAAAACCCCTGTTTGCCACTCCTGTTTGATCTGTATAATGAGATATGTATGTGGATGTAAACAGAGTGAGAATGAGCTCTCCCCTGACATCTGGTGGTGAGCTGTGGAAAAGGACTTCAGGGGCTGATCTCGTTTGCATGGGCACACCCACCCTGCCCAGCATGATGGACTGCTTGCCCAAATGGTCACTTTGGCTGCTGTGGGATCCCTAGTTATTGGGGCAGGAGTAATAAAGGGTTGTTATCCTGGTTATGTGAATCAAGGACAGTAGAACTGTACTTGGCATTTTATGACAGAGGGACTCGCCCTCACCTATGTAGCACTCACTAGGCAAGGGACATGGGTTCCAAACGCCGGTGGATTGAGAGAGGGGGAGAGGGTTTGTGCCCGGTAGTGTGGGCCCCAAACACCACTTTTATTCCTTCTCTCTCCAGTGTGCAATAACAGAGCTAATTTTGACTCCATTTGGAGTTTTGTTACGTTCTACAGAGCTGAAATCACAGATACCTGGGTCTAAGCATTAGACCTACTTTAGGCTAGTGGTGCACTGGCACTGAGGCTCCCCTTCTACCAGCTAAAATCACTGAGAGCTGAAGTCACTAAAGAGCTGAGCTTGCTGAGAGCTGTGTTAAGTGGGGCGGGGGGCTAGCAGGACGGCTAGTGGAGAGGAGTGGATAGCGGAGAGCTGTGGTGTGGCGAGTGGAGCGGATGGCAGGGTGGCTGGCGGAGAGACGCAGCTGGAAGTAAAGACTGCGGCAGAACCCCATGGAGAGGCGTGGCAATCAACCCGAGCAGTGGAGCATGTGAGAGTGGGGGGAGCATATTTCCCCCCACTTCCACCCAGGCTGGGAGGTAAACTCTGCAGAGGAACTTCTGAACTCTGGGGGCTGCACTGACCAAGGTCAGAAACTGTGGGTGGGGTGACTGTTGGGTTGCTGGACTTAAGACCCTGAGGGGAAAAGGACACTGCCAAACTTACTTGGGGGTGGGTCTTTTGCTCATGATTTATGTTATAAATCCTGTTTGTGGTGTTTCCCCAACATAATGCTGCATTGTTTCCCTCCTTTATTAAAAGGCTTTTGCTACACTCAGACTCTGTGCTTGCGAGAGGGGAAGTATTGCCTCATAGAGGCGCCCAAGGGGGGTGGTATGTAATTGTCCCAGGTCACTGGGTGGGGGCTTGAGCCGGTTTTGCATTGTGTTATTGAAACAGAACCCCTAGATATTGAACCCGGCCCTTGTTGCTGCCAACTCTGACAGGCAGGCGAGTTACATGTATATACTTGTATGCATATTATTTTGTTCACCCATTCTGTATTTCCAGTTGTAGTGGGAAAACTTTATCAAAACCATGTATTTTTCAGTGTAATCTCCTCTGGAAGATCATTTCACAGCTCAGCTCTTTCTCCTCCTCCCCCCTAACCCCGCCTCCATCCCCAGTTGAGAATACTGTCTCCAGAAAACATTTTATTCATCCAGTATTTTGTGAGCTGCATGGGCCCATAGAAAGCAGCTATTTTGATTAATCATGGAAGGAGATGCCATCACTGGTGTAGCTGAAGGCACTGAAAACTGGGACCATGGCTTCCAGCTGTGAGCAGAAGCAGATTGGGAACCACTAAAAGGATGAACATACATGGGTGATGCTTCTTGGCTTGCTCTTCTTCCTCATTCATCAACTTTGTTATCCATCATGGATGGCTGTTTTTTTCCTTACCTTATCTCTTCCACACCCCGGTGGACTTTCTGACCCTTTCTGTTCCTGAAAAGAAACCTTTTGTTCCTACATTGTCATATATGCAGTGGTCAATATGAGTATCCGCTTCACCCATCTACAGTACAGCACTCATTAGGCCCTACTCATTCCTTTTCGGCTTACATAGAACTAAGTGAAAATTGCTAAACTCTCTTCCTACAGTTTGGTCTGTCACAAGAGTCACACGTTTCTCACTAAACAGTTAACAGGTCAGTTCTGAGGTTTTGAATATTTGTTTAAAGTGTGGATACCACCCGGTTGTATTTTTGATTTTTAAATCTGCTTTTTATGTTTGATGGGATTTTAATACTGAGTCACACCCACAAAAATGTACATAAAAACAAACAAAAAAAATCATTCAACAAATTGGATGTTGTATTTGCCAAGTTCCTGTCCTTTCCCACTCAGAACCCACCTGAGGATGCACTCCAGAGAGAACCATTGTTCTTAGAGTAATCTAACAGTTCCTCATTGTGCTGCTGCAAATATTTTTTAGCAGACATAAAGAAGACTGTTGTGCATGACAACTTCACTGGAAAACTTTGCTATTATTTGTGTTCATTTGCAGCCAGTTGCTAAGAGTCATTAGCTTAATGGGCTGCTGTTGGGTTTTTTTTTTTGTCTACCTCTCTAAAGACTCCCTTGGACATCCTCCAGTCCCAGGAGCTTAAGGAAGAAGCAGGAACTGGAGAACAGATGATTGATTTGGGATTTCAGAGCCAGAAGCTTTTAGGCTAAAATACAGTACATTATCTCAAAGAAAAAAAGGATTGAGTTGAAGGGGTACATGATGATACAAGCTGCCATTGTGTGCTCCAGAATCTCAGCTTTCATTTTGAAAAAGTAATTCCCCAGCCTTTAAGGCTGCAAAGATAATGTGAATCAAGTGCAGCTGATGCAATGATATGTACCTGAGATTGCAAAGAGCGAGAAACAATAGCGCAGAGAGATTTATGTATTGCCCCTATCCATCTCTAAGGGGTGTTAACTCAGATACTCAGTAATGATCATTTAAATGTCAGTATTGCTAATTTGCTGTGAGTTACAGCTCATTTTGGCACCATGAGCAAGTGGCACTTAAGAGAATACCCCCACTTATTTTTTTCCCCTGTATCAAGAAGGAGGCTATCTCTAGGAATGCAGGGAACTGAGGATTTACTGAGGAGAAGCAAAAATTGAAGGGATCAGCAGAGCCCATGGGTCTAGTCGGACCCCATGTAGAGGGAGCCAAACTCAAGGAACCCAGCAGAGTAAATATTGCCATAGTTTGAACCTCTTCACAATCTACTGTGATTGACATCTAATTTTGGCATCTCAGATGGGCAAAGCTTATTTTCTGGAGAGAGCTTGGAAGGGAGGTTTAGGTTGGATATTAGGAAAAACTTCCTAACAGTCAGGCTGGTTAAGCACTGGAATAAATTGCCTAGGGAGGTTGTGGAATCTCCATCATTGGAGATTTTTAAGAGCAGATTAGACAAACACCTGTCAGGAATGGTCTAGATAATACTTAGACCTGCCATGAGTGTAGGGGACTGGACTATATCACCTCTCGAGGTTCCTTCCAGTCCTATGATTTTATAATATAGGTTTTACATCCTATTCAAATGGAATGTGTTTTCTCCATCACTATGCATAATATGAAAGGTATAATATAATTTGCACAAAGTGAAATCTGTCTATACAACATCTTACAGGTAGCACATAAAGACAATGTGTCAAATTTTGCTTTCAGTTACACCACTGTAAATCTGGAATAGCTTCACTGAAGTCAAGGAAATTATTATAAATTTAAATTTACAGTGTACTCTAACCTGTTTAAAAAGATGCTTTTCTGATCATACAAACCCAAATACAAACCCAAATTGGATGTTGTATTTGGGAATCCCAGGGTTCCAGTTAAATGTTAACATGGCCAGTATTCAGGTAAATAATGAATACATATTTTTGAAAACTGTATTTGAAAAATTCAGGAACATGATAAATGGGCACATTCTGTTCAGTTACAATGAGGCAGATCTGGATTAGCACCAATAAAAAGAGTGGAGTTATTTCAAATTTATACAAGTTTACAGGAGAGCAAAATTTAGCCCATGGTGTTTCAACCATTCTACAATAGTGAAAAACGTTTAACATTTCAAACTGTCATATCTCACAAATGTTTCTTCCAGTTACCCTACTACTTTACAGAATATGAAATCCTTTGACCAAGGACCACATATGAGAAATTTCAAGCAGATGGCTTTAGTTTTGGTGACATACCTATGCCTGGTTTCATTGTCTGACAGCAAAGTGTGACATTCCCCAAGGTACAATCTGGACTGCTGAATAACTGTCTCTCCTCAGTTCTCCCTGGGATGCCTTTTACACTGCTTTACTGGTGAACAGCCACTCCTGGCCAGTTAACACAGACTCCAGCATGTAACTTGCTCCCAGCTGCACAGTATTGAGAGCTACTAGTTAGTCCCTCATAAATTACTCTGCAGAAGAATACCAGCAGATTCCTAATCCCAGTTTTGTCCCTCAGGAATGTGCGACTTGTACTGCTCAGTACACTACACTATAAAGTATGTAATTTCATCAGTGGAAAATTATATGCACCAACCTTCTTATCTCAAATCGAGTTTCCCCACACACTTTAATCCAAACACACTGGTTAAGATATAACAATAAAATAAGTCTATTAACTATAGAAAGATAGATTTTAAGTGATTACAAGTAATGATTCATAAAAGGATGGGTTACAAAAGAAATAGAAGAGTAAAACGCAAGCTAATACCTAATTTAACTAGCCAAGTGAACTTAAAAGCAAAAAGATTTTGTCTCACCATATGTTTATAGCAGTCTGTATTGGCTGAAAAGCCTTCCAGACAGGACCACCTCTCCCCCAGTTCAATGATGCTTTCTTTGTCTTTCGAGCGTTGTAGCAGTCATGAGTAGAGATGGGGATGAGAAAGGTAATTTGTGTTGTATGTGTCCTCCATTCTTACACCCTTAGTTCTCCCCTTTTTGATGATTATCTCCAGCTGGGGTCCAGGCGGCAGGCAATCTGTTTACACAGAAACCCCCCTCCCCCTCCCACTGTGTCTTTGCCAATATGTAAAGTCCTGGCTCATACCCTTCTTCCTGCCAAGGAATGGCCATATAACTAGGTGGTTGTCCAATTGATTATGCTGATACCTGGCTGGGGGTGCTACTGTGTCTTTGTCTCTGAAGAACTGGTTTGGGCCTGCCTATCTAACTCTGAAACATGTTACAGCAATTTTATACAGTAGAAAATTAAAACTTTACATACAATGTTGATACACATATTTTACCAGGACAATGTTCAGCAGATTATGAGTTTTCAAATGATACCTCACAAGGCATACTTTGTACAAAATGTATCATAGTCTTGTAAAAGTGGTGAACATAATAGTATAGACTGTCACACAGTGTTATCCGGAGAAACTGTCAGTTGCTCCTCCTCTCGGTACCTAACCCTATGCAGCTTCCTCCCATTTCTGACTAGAGGAGATGAAGTCCCAGCAAGTAGTAATATCTCCTGAAGTCACTCCTGGTAACTGAGAAGGAGTCTATGGAGAAATGGAATCTTTTTGTTGCTATACCACATAGTTGTGCTGAATAACTATGTAATCTTCTCCCTCCAACTTTATCCCGTTGCACCCTTATTGCAAGTTGTCTGGTAGTGGATTGTAAACTCTTTGGGCCACAATCCATGTGTACTTGATCTGTATTATATTTTTGGTGCTGTCAAGTAATAATAATAATTAAAACAATGGAGTTGCATAGAGTTATGCTGTTTGAAGTGAGATCAGAAGCTTGTCCCAGTTTTCTAATGAGAAATTTTGGTGTTCAATATGTCTTTAGAATCTTCACTATCAAGCAAAGAAGAGATAGCAGCTGTATCTGCTCAGCCTACCCATATTATAAGAGCTGGGATAAAAAAGAGAAATGCCAAAGGGGAAAGTCGCCTGCACCTGGCTGCTAAGAAAGGAGATTTATCTTTAGTGAAAACTCTTATAGCATCTGGAATATGTGTAAATCTAAAGGATAATGCAGGTTTGGATGTTTTAAAATTATTTCTTTGGTGATCCTCTAGTGTTTCAGTTTGATGGCAATTAAGAAACTCAACTTTTTTTTTAAACTCTTGAAAGAATGTAACCAAGATGTTTTAGAAAATAACGTATTGGTACCTAGTTTATCGAACAAGGTTAGTAACAAGGATTACTTTGTTATACCATTGTTATCTTTGAATTTGTATTTGCAGTCTTTCAAATGATACATATGAATCTTTTGGCAATAATATGTAGTATATTGACCAGCGCATCAGACAATTGTATATATATATTTATATACACACTTGTATGAATGTGTGTGTGGATGCATATACACACACATCACGTACTGTGGTGACATCTGTGGTGGGTACCCCCCAGGGTGCCACCTGGAACTGGGGTGCCACTGAGCCCTCTGATTCACCAGCCTGGGCTCCCTCTCACACTGTGCTGCTGTGACAGGCTGCAGACCCACTCCCGGTCCTACACTTCCACCAGTATTCAAAGAGGTAACACCAAGCTGCAGTTACATGAAGGCTCTCTGACCAGCCACTGCATGAACCAACGGTAGAGAGGCTACAGCCAAGATTACCCCCAGCCCCAGGCATGCACCCCTCCGCTGGAGTATAAACCCAAAATTATACCGTCTTGCGCTGCACAGTGAACTATACAGCATAAGCTCATAGAGCATCCTTCCCTTGATGTGGAGAAGAAATGCAACAGCCCCTGCCCCTTGAGCTAAGAGTCCCAAGCACTTCACTCCAAACTTACTGGTTTTGATTAAAACATAAAATAAGTTCATTAACTACAAAATGATAGATTTTAAGTGATTATAAGTGATAGCGAACAGATCAAAGCAGATTACCTAGTAAATAAACAAAAACTCAAACTAAGCTTAACATACTAGAAGGATAGGATTTGAATTAACAATCTCACCCTGACTGATGATACAAGCAGGCTTGCAGATTCTTAAAGCACAAGCTGCATTTGCTTTGCAACTTAGGTTTCCCAGGGTTCCATACTCAGGCTAGAAATCCCTTTAGCCTGGATCCAGCACTTCCTCCAGTTCAGTCTTTGTTCCTCAGGTGTTTTCAGGAGTCCTCTTGTGTGGGGAGTGAAGAACAACAGATGATGTCACTCCCTGCCTTATATAGCTTTAGCATATTGCTGGAATCCTTTGTCCCAAACTCAGTTTGTGGAAAAACACTGGTATCCAAGATGGAGTTCCATATCATGTGGCCTGGTCACATGTCCTTGCATACCTTGCTGAGTCATAGCAGCCATTACTTACAGGCTGTCTGGAGCGTTCTCAGGAAGGCTCACCAGGTGGTGGATAAGCTTCTCTTAAGTTTTTCCCAATGGCCCATTACCGTGAATAGGCCTGTAGCAGGGTGGTCACCCCACTCCTGCCTGGAAGGGCTTAAAGCAGCCCGGAAGAGGGCTGTGGCAGAAAAAAGCTGGGCTGTTGGGGAAAGCAGCCACAGCTGTAGCCAGTGCAATCAGGGCCCAGCTGGCCCTTATAAGAGGGCAGTGGGCCAGAAGCACGGAGAGACTCTCTCTGGCTTTGAGAGGGAGGGACCTGGCTACAGGGAGCTGAGAGAAGATACCTGGAGTGGAGCAGGGCTGGGTGAAGGCCAAGGGAGCTGGGGAGCTCCAGCCTGGAAACCCCCCAGGCTGCAGCTAGTGGAAGGCCAATTAGGTACTGGGGTTGCAGGGGGCAGCCCACGGGTAGGCAGAGGCAGCAGGTCCAAACCCCCCTTGCCTATGATGAGTGGCTTTTACACTGCTGTCTGCCCCAGGGGCTAGATGGTGACTGGAGTAGCCCACGACTGAGGCAAGGTGGGGATAGAGGGTTGGGGGTTCCCCTGGGTGGGGAGACCCTGAGACTGTGGGGGTATTGCCAGGGGGCAGCACCCCAAAGACAAGGGGCACTGGGTCCTGGGAGGGATACGGGGGCCAGCGGCAGTGAGACACCGGCCTGCAGTGCTCCGGAGGCTGGAAATGCTAATTCCCTGAGATGACCAGCAGGAGGTGCCGCAGCGGTGAGTCCCGCACCGCGACAAGGCCCTTCACAATCAGCTATCTAGACTGGAAGCATTTTGCCTAGTGGGTATCACCCAGGTGTGACTACATGTGAAATACAGATACATAGTCAATATTCAGAACTTCAGATACAAAAATGATACATGCATATAAATAGGATAATCATATTCAGCAAATGGTAACTTTTCCAATGACACCTTATATGACCCATCTTGTACAAAATGCATCACAATTATGCCATAATAATATCATAATAATATTACTAGGATGAATATGGGGTGTAGTATCACAACATCCATGAAATAAATTGCTCAGTTGTTAAATAAATTGTGGACACACGTGATACACATTTATCATGTACCTCCCCTTCACTTTGCCCACTTGGCTTGTGAATGCAGTGGCATTACTCACAAGTAAAGTTATCCACATGTGTAAATGCAGAATCAAGCTCTCAGCCTTTGAGCCACTTCACACAGTTCCATTTTTTTAAAATTGCATTACAAGGTAGAATTTTCCTTCTTTTCCTCCTAAATGTAGATTTTCCTCCTAAATTATGCAAGCCTTAGCCTCAGGAATGGCCAGTATTCCATTCTGGATCCATGGCTGGTTTAAAGTTTGATATCACATGATGCCACCAGTGCTAGAAATTAGATTGTCAGTATTTATGCTTTTGATTTCTGATATTTCTAATCTGCAATTTTTATGCTATTATTATTTCTGATAGTATGATTTAAAAAGCAGATAGTACATTTCTTTAGCCAGTACTGGAATAAATTTATCTTTGGAGTCAACTGAATTACAACAGGGAAAAATTGCCTCAGTGTTTCAGGGTAATTCTTTGTTTCTGATTTATTATAAACAAAGAAGTCCTACAGTTACTGGACTGAATACAAAAAAGTGTATAATTGTCTGTGACCTGTGTGGGTTTCAGACATCAGAATCACAATCTAAATTTTGATCTGGTTTTACTAGGCTGGACAGCAATTCATGAAGCTTCCAACAGGGGATTTACTGAGGTGATCTTAGAGTTACTAAAAGCTGGTGCTGATGTTAATAGCAAAAGCCTGGATGGGACTTTACCAATACATGATGCAGTTTCTGGCAATTATTTCAAGGTACAATTCTACTCATATTACCATGCCTGGGCCTGATTTTCAATTATGGGCATACAAATGCCACAATTGTGCATGGAAATGAAAATGATGGTTTAAATAACTGAATCCAAAATTATTAATAGAATACATGTGTAGACTTTCATTAAAAATGCATAAACGTAAGTTTTTAACCTGTCAAAATTGAAGTTCAGCATTGTGTTTCTTCTGCAACAAACAATGACAATATGAACATCTAAATCAGAGCATGTAGCTGTATTTCTTCTGCTACTTTATGTACTGTTGATGTTAACTGTAAGAACCAAATTCTGCTTTGGGATGTACATGTATAACTCCCATTGAAATAATGGGAATTGAATACATACATCAGAGGACAGAATTTTGTCGTAAGAACCCTGTAGGCCTGAAATGCAGGTCTTTGTCAGTAAGTGAAGAAATAAGTGATTTTTAAACAATGGGGGCCACATATTTAAAGGAATTCATGTGTCTAACTCCACTCATTTCAAGGGGAGTTAAGTGCCTAAATACCTTTAAATACCTTTAAAAACCAGATTTTGGGGCTGATTTTGCTCTCACAATGGGGTAACTGAGGAGTAGCTCCACTGAAGTTAATGAGGTTATATTCGGTTAAAACAAATGAAAGTGAACAAAGACTCAAACCCAGTGTTTTTAAAATGCATTCATTTTTAATTTTGACATCTCCATTTTTTGTGTTAATGATTTTGGATCATAAACAGTTTGTTAAAAAGTGTTTCAATTAATCTTTGAAGAAATATGTCTTAATTTTGTTGTAAGAATGAATGTGAGATTGTGCCATCTCCTCAATATTAAGAGAAAGTTGAAAGCATGTTAGGAATACTTACCAGCTGGAAGGGAGAGAGATGCATCAAGCTGAAGCCACCTTCCAGTTAGCCAATTGCCCTGGTCTACAGTACAGAATTACTTTGGTATAACTAGGTCGCTCAGGGGTGTGAATAATCCACACCCATGACTGACATAGTTATACTGACCTAAACGCTAGCGTAGACATGGAGATGAAGTTATTAAGCTGATAGGAGAGCTCTCTCCTGTCGGTTTAAAGTGTCTTCACCAGAACAGCTACAGCGGCACAGTTGCACCGATGCAAGTTTCTAGTGTAGACCTGCCCTTAATGGTAGCAGCTGGTTGTATTTGCAAAATGTAAAGCATCAGCTATCAGAAAAGAATGCTGGGAGAGGTACCCATAAAAAGGAGATCCTACCTTGAGAAGTTTAGCTAATGGTCAGGTAGTTATGTCTTGCTGCTGTATTTCATTAGTTTCTGTTTCTTGACACCTTCACTTTTCAGCAGAGAAATGTACTAATAAGGTAGTAAGAGAGAATTGTTATTACAGATAAACAAAGTACCTTATTTTTTCTTCCTAAATGAAAAGCTGTGGGAGGACAAGAGATACTCAGAACTTTCCAGCAATTTTACAGGTCCAGAGTTTCTAAGGTAGCATGCAATCAGGGAGGAAGAAAGGGGATCAGAGGTTTGCGTGGTAGGAGAGCAACTCATGGATGAATTGATCCTTTAGGGGGAATCTGAGGCATCTGAGAAGGACCAGAGCATCTGCACTGAGGTACATACCTTCTGCAGTTGTACTGGGGCATTCCATCCCCCATAGCAGCATATTTCCCTTTGAACACTCACTTCACCTCCAGGTGAGATAGTTTGAAGGCCCAAAATAGTAGTCTGTGTAAGTTAGTGCTGACAGTATTAATCTAAATGAGAATATTCCTGTATATTTGCCATGGAAGGGTGCCATACAGAGGACACTTAAAAGTCCATGCTGTTTTGCAAAGGGACTTCCATTAAATTAGAGCTGGGTAGATGATGTCAGATTGGTTCAAACATACACACCCTTCCTCCAGTTAGTCAAAAGAGCAGGTTTTCCATCTCTTTCATCTTCTCTGTGACAGAAAATAAAAATGAAGGAGATGATTTCACTGGCATGAATGGTGGACCAGGAAGACTCAGGCAGGGAAATAAGAGTAGTAAATCTGAAATTTTTTAGCAGGTAGGGCCTATGTGTGCAAACATATACAGTTTAACTTTAAGTACTTAAATAGTCCCATTAACTTCAATGGGACTAGTCATGTGTTTAAATTAGGCATGTGCATAAGTATTTGTAGAATTGGGGCCAAAGTCACCATCACATACCACTGAGAAACAAAGATCCACTTATTTTCTGTATCTTGTTTATATTTATCCAAAATGGTTATTTGACATTTACCAGATTCTGTTAATTTGGAATTGATTTATGATTCTCTGTAGCATCGTGGGAATGTGTTGCATATAGTGACACTATGAAGATGACCAACTAAACAGGCAATTATGAATTGGTCATATATTTAATAAACAAAAATTAAAAGTATAAGACATGGAACTAAGTAGATAAATGCAAAAGATACTTGCAAGCTAGATTGCTGTACTCTCTCCTCCTCCCTTCATATGTTTCTTTGTCTTGTTAGAGTGTTAACTCATCAGAACCGGAACTGTGTCATCTTATTTGTCTGCACAGCACTTAGCGCATTTAATGGGCTACTGTGATGATGATAATAATAATTAAAAACTATGTTGCAGGCAGTCAGTATTCTACTACATCATGGAGCAAACCCTAATGAGAAGGACAAGTATGGGAAAAATGCTTTGGATGAAGCATGCAATGATAAAATGAAGGAATTGCTTAAGTCTTATGGGGCTACTGACAGTGAAGTTGCTTATGAAACAACTGAGGTTACTGGTATGTTAGCTATTTCATAATGTTAATATGATAATTTTACATCCTTGACTCAAAAATGCTGCAAGTTTGCTTGAGTGTTTTCATGTCAGGGACAGGCATTTTCTAGCGGTAATATATCCTTGATGGTCATTTATCTATATAATTAAGACAGTAGAATGTATGGCACAAATTCTTTCCTGGTAAAGTCAGTGGAGTTATAAAAAGGATGTATCTGGTCCCTTAAATTTTGTTGGTTTTCTGTATTTCACTCACATAAACCTTGTAGTTTTTGCATTGAGTATTGGATTAATGTTTTAATGGGTTTCAGACTTAAATACAGTCTCCAGAACAGTAGTATTTAGATAATTTGATTTGATCTCATTTGCATATACAATTTTTTATTTATATCATTGTCTGCTTTTGAGTCTTAGTAATCTGTATAATTGGCATCTATTCTATTATATTGGTTTTATACATATAATTTTAAAATAATAATGGAAATATATTTGTTTTCTTAATTGTGGGGGGGAAAGATATAGGTCCTTCTAGATCAAGAAGACCAACACATACTTATTATGATTGCTATAAAAAGACTGATATTCCATTGGTTTTGCACCATGATATGACCAGAGAAAAATGTGGCACAGTAAGTGTAGATGTTGAGTTTTTTAAATATTGCTTTGCAGTGCAGTACATTTCTATTCTGTATATTGTCATCTGTTGATTGAATAATGTAATTACACCATGTGTTTAGATAAAGTAATAATCCCTGAAGTGCATGCTGAGAGGAGCAGCATGTTATGAAGCTAAGTGTGAAGAAAGTAAAGATAAATTCAGTTTATGCAATCTATCTCCATCTGTTTCTGTTCATGATTCCTGTGCATCTATACTTCCTTTCCATTAGCATGCTACATTAATATTCATATTGTTCATATGGATGGAAAATGCCAGGATCCATGAAGTCTCTCACCAGCATTTCCAAAGTGGCCCTTCTGAGGAGCAATGACTTGGCAATCAAGTTAATTGGAGAGAGATGAAAGGCTATTTTGGTTTAAAACAAAGCTTATTTGAACATAGGCCCTGTGAAAGTAGAACTCTCATTGATACATATGAGTCTGTGACACCTCAAATCGCAGCACTAGAGGTGATGGAAATGCCTTTCTTTAAACTATCTATACCTAGAGCCCCATGCATTCCATTGCAGCAGCAGTTGCTGCTGAAAACACCCATATTGTGCTGCAGAAACAAAACGTTCATTAAAAAAAAGTTCTAGCCCATATGGTTGCAAAGGAAACCTTGAAAACATTAACCAAATGTAAACTGATGCAGTGTTCTGTTCCCAAATCTGCAAAAAAGCCTGAAAAATGGTTCTAAATATCAACATTAATTATTCCACTGCTGATCATTTTAACAGAAGCTCTCAGCTAATGTGCTTATCTCAACTGCCTCCCACTTTTCTACAAGTGCCAGAAACCCCAGCTGTCCCTATCCCGGCTGTCAAAATCTTCAGCTTTGCCCCTGACAGCTTCTGTGATGCAGTTAGGCTTGTCAATACAAAAATCTTTGGCATAACAAAAGTGTAAAATGTGGGGAAAGATCAGATAGATTGAATTTAATATCAAAATAAACCACATGGGCTGCTGTACTGGTTTCATACTGGTTCATTTTCATATTTAATTATAAACCTCTGTTTTCTTTATTTAAATGAATCAACCACGCCAGTGTACTGTTGAAGTCAGGAATATTGCCACAGAATTTAGGTTCAGCTTGCTTAGGTTCAGTAAAACCTTGTCTATACCTCTGTAACAATAAAGTTAACAATCTTTGTATTTGATAGTATGAGTCCATCATTGCCACATTACAAGATATAGAAAAGAAGCAGGAAAAACTGTCGCTGTTTGAAGTAAGAAACCCAAAAGATGAAGGTAGATGTGAATTCAAGTTCAATTTTCATTATTGCTCTAATGTTTGCAATCATTACTCTAGTATATTGCTAAGTAATATACTTTCATACATCCTTCTGGAAAATACAATTTGAGAGAACGGTTCTAGGATAAAGAAAGAGGAGTACTTGTGGCACCTTAGAGACTAACAAATTTATTTGGGCATAAGCTTTCATGGGCTAAAACCCACTTCATTGGATGCATGCAGTGGAAAATACAGTAGGAAGACATATACAGAGAACATGAAAAAATGGGTGTTGCCATACCAACTCTAACGAGACTAATCAATTAAGGTGGGTTATTATCAGCAGGGGAAAAAAAATTTTTGTAGTGATAATCAGGATGGCCCATTTAAAACAGCTGACAAGAAAGTGTGAGTAACGTAGGGGGAAAATTAGATGGGGAAATAGGTTTTACTTTGTGTAATGACCCATCCACTCCCAGTCTTTATTCAAGCCTAATTTAATGGTGTCCAATTTGCAAATTAATTCCAGTTCTGCAGTTTCTCGTTGGAGTCTGTTTTTTGAAGTTTTTTTGTTGGAGAATTGCGACTTTTAGGTCTGTAATTGAGTGACTAGGCGTCACCTTCAGCCCCCAACTAAAACCTCTCCAGCACATCATCAAGGATCTACAACCTGTCCTGACGGATGATCCCTCACTCTCACAGATCTTGGGAGACAGGCCAGTCCTCGCTTACAGATAGCCCCCCAACCTGAAGCAAATACTCACCAGCAACCACACACCACACAACAAAAACACTAACCCAGGAACCTATCCTTGCAACAAAGCCCATTGCCAACTCTGTCCACATATCTATTCAAGGGACACCATCATGGGACCTAATCACATCAGCCACACCATCAGAGGCTGGTTCACCTGCACATCTACCAATGTGATATATGCCATCATTTGCCAGCAATGCCCCCCTGCCATGTACATTCTCCAAACTGGACAGTCTCTATGCAAAAGAATACATGGACACAAATCAGATGTCAAGAATTATAACATTCAAAAACCAATCGGAGAACACTTCAACCTCCCTGGTCACTAATAGTAAAAACTATTTCCCCATGCTAATTTTCCCCCTACTGTTACTCACACCTTCATGTCAACTGTTTGAAATGGGCCATCCTGATTATCACTACAAATTTTTTTTTCCTGCTGATAATAGCCCACCTTAATTGATTAGTCTTGTTAGAGTTGGTATGGCAACACCCATTTTTTTATGTTGTCTGTGTGTATATCTCTTCCTACTGTATTTTCCACTGCATGCATCCGATGAAGTGGGTTTTAGCGCACAAAAGCTTTTGCCCAAATAAATGTGTTAGTCTCTAAGGTGCCACAAGTACTCCTCGTTCTTTTTGCTGATACAGACTAACACGGCTACCACTCTGAAACCTGTCACCATGCAAGGTTCTAGGATAGTACTTAATTCAAGACTTTTAAAGTAGGGGTTCTCAACTTTTGGTACACATACCTTTCAGGGTACTTTCAGTCATATCTGCGATATACCAGATGATAAAAAGTGAAACTAGCTATTTGGAGGTATGGAAATATTACCTTTTCAGTTTGAACAAATCAGGCTAGCCATAAAAACATGAATATCTGAATAAGAACAACAGCAAGCAATAGTCACACAGTGCTCAGTAACTCAAGTCCAATATTATTGACAGTGGTCTCTTATTCATGATTGGATATGGTTGTTTTGGAGCCCCTCCATAGCCAAGAAGAACTATGCATGTATATGCACAAATGAATGCAGCATTTTCATTCCAGTGCAATTATAGTTGTAGGGACCCAAAACATTTTATGGCAAAAAATAAAAAATGTGTTAGGGGAAATGATGGGGCAGATTCATAAGTGATGGCAGTTGGAGGTGTAAATTACCTTTGCCCTCTTGTATCCAGGAAAGATTAATTTCAAAAGAAGACACCTGATGGTACAGATCTCCTACCACCTCAGGACTTCTGCTGGCGCAGATCAGCTTTAGTTTGTTGCTGGAGATTCAGAGGAACCAAACTGGCAGCCGCTGCTGAGGGAATGTATTTAGACAGTGCATCTCCTGGCCTCACTTGACATGTGGCCTTCCCAGCTGGTGCTGTCCATTTTTCGGGTAGATCCGACCCTCTGTGATCACTCTATTCCCCAAAAGAAGGAAGTTATAGCTATTTTCCATCATTGAAACCACTCCTAGTGTAATTTCCATTGCTGGGGCTTAGTGTTTAGGTTTGTACTAGCAGATGCCACATGTCTTTTAAACTAACTAAATTTGAGGTCCTGCAAAGATCAACAGAGCCCCGTTAAAAGAAATGTGAAGTAGGGGAAAAGTTGTTCTTGTTCATAGAGAAGGGGAATGAAAAAAAGACTCAGGTGATTGTATATAAAAGCTTTTCAATCATATCTACAGTCAGCAGTGGTGGAATATTCAGTCAAACCCATGGAGCTTCAGCTAAATAAATAAATAAAATTTGAGAGCTACTGCTCAAAATGGTTACATTTCCATGTGTTTGAATAACCAGGCAGGCTCCTGTGTGATTGAAGCAGAGACCCAGTTTCATAAAATAGAAATAAGGAGTATCAGACTTTCTCTGGCTAAGGTCACAAGAGAAATGGATATGATGGTCTTTATTTAAGTCCCTTGTGACAAAACCACCTAATAATTTGGCACCTTTTAACATAAACTGTAGTAGTTGCTTAGGAAGAGCACAAGAATGATCAACAGTATAAAGGTGCATTGGGATTACTATGAAGATAAATTAGCAACACAGTTACATGCAGTATACCCAGCTCTTAGAAGAACTGTGATCTGTCACTTTAATAAACACAATATGTTCACATTTCCCTTATTTTGATAAATAAATACATGCAATACTCAGTAAAATGAGAAAATCAGCTTTCTGGACACATTCTGTGAGTTGTGGGTTGTTTTTTTCATTCTGCAATGTTCTATTTTCAGGTGTAATGGTTGATAGAAATAAAAAATGTGTATTTCCTGTTTACTAATGGGTTTGATTATATTTGGTTATCATATCATCCCACTGGCATCCACAGGGACATGTTGGTGTGACGCTTCCCAGGGATCCCTAGGGTTGTGAGGTATCTTTCTACCACCTGCTCTTAGCGGGAGCAAGCCTTATCTGTGCCTGCCATGGGTCAACTCCATGAGTCCACTGGCTATGGGCAATAAAAGCACTTCCCTCCAGGCCTCCTCAGAACGCACACTTTCTTTACTGGTTAGCGAAAGGCATATTCTAACCCCCTAGTCATATAGGTGTCCCCCTGCAGTGTCCAGCTGCCGATCATTGGACATTCACAGAATTACCAGACCTTCTGTTCCCAAAGGAAAAGTACACTGCACCTTTCCAGTTACACCATAGTACATAACTCCACTTAACACACTGCCCTTAGATTTGTCTATAGTGAAAGTAAGTATACGCTTATTTAACAAAGAGCTTGCTTCCTAGATTAAAGACCTTTGGCATCTCCTTGCATTCTCCTGATATATCAGACTAATTCTTTCATCTTAGTCATAAACCAGACACTCTCCTGCTGTGTGTTCCTTTCTGTTGATTTTGTGATCGCTTTTCAACTTTGTAGTGTTGATTAGCTGTATGATGCTGTATGCAAATAGACTTCTGTTGTAAGATACACAATGGTCAGCCAGGGAAATAAATGTCTCTTATTCCTTGTCTGAACAGAACCTGTTTATCACCTTCTGGTGACCTGTCTTACATACCTCAAGAACACAGTTTTCAGTATATGTACGTAACTCCTCACATACTATGCATTTCACAATGACTATGATGAGCAGTGTGACAAAGGCTTTCAATAGAGACCTTACTTGACACTCTTTGGCAAACTACTATGTTGCCCTGTAACCCCTTTGCATGCCTGTGCACTCTGCCAGTTGGCACCTAGAGGTCCCTGGCTCATAGTTGGTAACTGCGCTTGTGATGTTGTTAAATCTGTGCCAGTTGAGACCTTTCAATTTTCTGTTGTATTTTAGGTCAAAGAAAAGAGGGCATCTAATAGGACCATTTAAAAATTGTTCCTCCTTGTGTTTCACAGAGGGATATACCTAGCAAACTTAATCAATTTCTAATCTATTTTTCTTTTACAGTCTTTTTCTGTGATGTATGTTTTAATACAGTATGTGAAACTATTATACATTGATTCAGATGTCATATTTGACTTGCAGAAATAAAAATCCAGGCTGTTCTCTAATATATAAAATATTCAATTTATCAAATTCTTGCTTCTATAGTCTTAGTGGACCTGGTCCTCAGCTGGTGTATGTCAGCATAACTCCATTGATTTCAAAGGACCTCAGAAAGATTTCATTGCCCATCAGTCAAAAGAGTGCGCTTTAACCTACACAATTCACTTAATTACTGTCTGGGTGTGTCTACTGCATTTCCAGACTTTCTAAAATTTGAGCTATTCAAATATAAGTAGTTAAATATAACTTCCTGTGGAGAATTTCATCTTGAGTGCTTATAAAGCAATGACTCATAACGTACATGACAGTATCACCTGTTGCCATAACAGTATTTTCATTCTCCAGCTTTGTTTTTGCTGCCTCAATAATTGTAATGATCATAATTCTGCCTCTCATTTTAATAATAATTTTGACTATGTTTAAATGCTGAACAGGACTGTATATTCATGACCTGTCGCAGATACAAGACACTTTGAATGAAGTGCTTGCCAAACAGAAAGCAGAAAGGGATGTCCTAGCTAAAAAATACAGGTAAGTGAAACGTAACCTGTGGTTTTATTAAAGGTTTATTTTTTAAAAACATCACAAATGGATCTTGTTAGAAGGCCAGCAAGCAGTAACACGAAGGCAAAATTGTGTGGTCCTAACTCAGTCTTTTATCAAGTATAACTCTATTGGTGTCAGTGAGAGTTTGTGCCTGCGTGAGAATTTCAGGATTTGGCTGACTCTAACAAGTAAAATATTTGTATAATCACATAATTATTGAGGCAAAAACAACAAGATACCTCCACAGGGACAGACCCTCTTGGAAACTAGATTGTATGTTCCTGGGCCCAAACCCAATGTTAGGCTCTGCCACAAAGTCTGTTTGGTGGAGTCCCAGAGCAGCTGATTGGCCTGCTAGCCCTACTTAAGCCATTACCAGGAACAGGAATATGTCCAAACAATTGGGCTCCACCCTGGTTTGGATAGTGTGCTTTGTGCTTCCTGCTTCCCCAGCTTGATCTCCTGGCATTTGACCTGACTTGACTTGTGGTTCCTGACCTCCAGTTTGTCTCCTGCCTCTGACCTCCTAGTATCCTGACCTGGCCTGACTCAGATTCTCGACTCATGATTCTAACCTCCATTTCCCCCCCCTGCTTCTGACCTCCCGGTATCCAAATCAGGTTGGTCCTTGACTCCTGGTTCAGGACTGTGGATTTTGGATCTGACTAATCGGTCTGGCCACCCATGAGCTGGCTATGACACTCATGGAAATCAGTTGAATATAAAGGATATTATCAAGATATTTTTCACAATTTTAAAAATAATTGCTTTACTTACTTCTACTTATAATAACCCAGTAGGAGCTTGAAATTGAAATCTCTCTTCTTACTGCAATTTTCATTCATTATGTAAGTGTACATGCACACATGTGCGCACACACAATTATCACTGCATAGCAGGTCATGAATTCTGGGCTGCTAATGTCAATTTTTGGGAGGAGAGGTTTAGATAAAGACTATGAAAGCATTTGTTTTACAAAATAACATTTATTTGAAGGATTACACAGTGTCAAATCCTGGCAGACTCTTGCATCTGTGTGGAGCTCCGTGGACTTCAGTATGGCTCCACCCAGGCCCATAAGTTTGCTCATGCAGAGCCCAAGTGAGGGCTGCAGAAGGCCTGAATGCAATAAACCAGTGTTGTGAGAGGAAGGGTCCAGAGGAATACCCAGAAGATTTATATCTCCCCTGTGCACTGGCCTCTGGTGATATGAGGGCAGGGAATTGGCCAGTGACTATGTGGATCCAGTTTCTCAATTCCACTCGTAGGGATGCATGGTAGGTCAAGACTATTACAGTAGTTAGGATGCTTCACATCCTGCCTCCAGGCTGAGGAGGAAGATTCTGACCTCTACAGGGTTTCTCTGCACACCGCTTATTATGCATAAGGATTGGGATTTGAACCATAAACTGTACAAACAATTAAAAGGTTGTTCAATTTTTGGGCCTCGGCAGAGTCCCGTTAAAATATTTCCGTTTCTTTAGAGGTTTTATACACAGACACAGAGACACACACACAGAGACAGGAGTTTGTATTTTGTGTTCTGAATTAATCGTTTGTTTGTTTGTTTTATTTCCTATAGGGCTTCAGTGGAGTCTTTTAAACAAGGAGCATTGAGGGAACAACTAGTTAAACTTGCTTCTAGGCAAAAGAGTCTTTTGGTTGTGGCACAAAACCAGAAAGAACTAGGCCAGAAAATAAAAAACTATAGGAAAGCAAAGCAAGTGTATTCTAGATGTTCAAAAAAACAAATCCCAAACTCAATTATTTCTCATGAAAAGGACAACAGAGATGATCTGACTGTTGATAAAATAGTTCATCCTGATGTAGTAACAGTAAATGTAGATCCTGGTGCCAAACTGACTAATGGAAACCCGGTGGAAACACTTCTCCCTGGAGAAGGTAAATTTTCAGATCAAGAATACAGCCAACATCCAAACAGCTGCTTAGATGAGACAGGAACAAATGAAGAGGCAAGTACAAGCAAAGAAGTTTCTTCCCATGCTTTGACATATGAAAATAAGGTTAGAGAATATACCTTTGATAAGACCTCAAAATCCACAGATACTATAGAAATGGTAACATTGCCGTCAGAACCTATTATTTGCATTACTCCAACAAAGTGCTCACAGCAAGAAAAAAATAATTATATAGCAATTGCAGTACAAGGAAGCAAGTCTCCAAATCCCAGTCCAGTAACCAGCATGTTAAATATTTCAGAAGCTGAAAGTTTTGTTATCAATAATAATATCCATCAGCCAATCACTGATAGTCAACAGGTTCTCACTGGTAAGACTCTGCAAAGATGTAGACATAGAAATGAAGCTTCCCAGAAACAACCAATAGTGGTGTCAGAATCTGCAGAAATCTCTCCTATTACTCTTCAGCAAAATATCTTCCAAAATAATAGAACCTCATGTAATGCTACAGGTCTGGTCTCATCTGTACCTTATCCAGGAAACAGCAGTCAAAATTCTTCACAGTACTCTGATAATCAGGATAGTGAACAACAGCAATTGAACTGCAGAGGAAATAGAAGGAAAAAAAATCGACTGAAAGATCTGCTTGAATTAGGAAAGATTAAGCCAGGAGAAAATGTTCTAGAATTCAAACTGCAGGTAATTGGTTTACCACCAAAATAATGTAAATATTAGAAAATAATGAAAAGAAATAAACCACATAATGTAGGAAATCATATCATAGGACTGGAAGCGACCTCAAGAGGTCATCTAGTCCAGTCCCCTGCACTCAAGGCAGGACTAAATATTATCTAAACCATCCCAAACAGGTGTTTGTCTAACCTGCTCTTAAAAATCTCCAATGATGAAGATTCTGCAACCTCCCTAGGCAATTTATTCCAGTGCTTAGCTACCCTGACAGGAAGTTTTTCCTAATGTCTAAACTAAACTGTCCTTGCTGCAATTTAAGCCCATTGCTTCTTGTCCTATCCTCAGTGGTTAACAAGAACAATTTACCTCCCTCCTCCTTATATCAACCTTTTATGTACTTGAAAACTGTTATGTCCCCTCTCAGTTTTCTCTTCTCTAGACTAAACACACCCATTTTTTTCATTCTTCCCCCATAAGTCATGTTTTATAGACCTTTAATCATTTTTGATTAAATATTGAACATTATACTGTACCAAAGCAGTTTGAGTATTAAGTTAATCTGTAAATATCAAAATAAACTCCTGTCTGAACAGCCAACTCTAGTGGCCCACCCCTATCCACTCTACTGATGAAGTTATTCCTCACTGACCTTTGCTTGGAGACTTGAGCTTGTTGGAAGAAGGCTAAGTGGAGACCTGGTTTCCCCCCCCCCCCCCCCAACTGTATATTTTAAAGTTACAAGGTTTTTTTTAATATCCTTGTAACCCGTCAGACAAAAGACTATTTAAAACATGCAGAATTAGAAAAATTGGGACTCCATTAAGAGACGGTTGCCAGTTTTCAGTGCTGAAATATGGTCATCATCAGTGTATCATGGTCATCATCAGCAGGTGTTTGAAATGGAACAGGAGGGATAGTCTGGACTCCTCAAACCTGTAGAGGAAAAAAAAATACTGCTACCTTTTTTTATCAGAGCAGTTATCCAAAATTCAAGTTTTGTTGGTAGTTTCTGTTAAGAGAAGAAATTGATGGTAGTCAGGTATTTCTTTAATGCAGCCCTATTTATTTACAAAGAATGTACATAAAGTCAGATTGCCCTGGACACAATAGAAATCGAACAACAGAAGACAGTTTGTCTTTCGCGAGGGGGCTTTTTTAAGTACCGGTGAAAGACAAAAGTGTTGTTGACAACTTCCCAGTGTAGACAAGCCCGAAGTCAGTCTGCCACCCCTGTATTTGTTATGAGACCACCATAAACCCCTTGGACTGCGCGGCCCTGCCACTGCCCAGGCTTCCATGTGCTCTAGTCATTGGGTGGTGTTTTCCATTCAGCTATCACTGAACAAAAGGGCCTTTAATTGTTCCCTCATTTAGCCTGAATTGAAGGCAGTTACCACACCTAACAGTGTCAGCAAGGTGGTGTGATTGCCCAAATCCCAGCATAACAGTATTTTAATTTAGAAATGTGTTCAAGTGTTTCCTTAATCTCTTTATTCAGTATCTTCAGCATGTAATACTGAATTTTTATTTGATATTTACAGATCAGCTTTTAAAACGATTTTCTACCAAGAGTCTTAAAAGAAAGCATTTCAGTGGGTGAAATGCCTTCTGCCAAATCATGTATCAAATAGCAGCATTCAGAATACTGTATATTTAACAGCTTTTGGTTGCAATTTCTATTATCTGTTTAACATTTACTGTCATTGCTAGCAGCAAAATAGAATGGTTGGCTGGTCCTTTAGACTGCATAATATTTGATTTTGAAAGTTCAGAGGTGGCTTTTAGGTTTTTTTATGACTAAATGTGATACTTAGGAGGACACTGTCAAGTCCTTTAGGCCAAAAATATAACACCAAGGGCTTGTCTTCACTACTACGCTAAATCAGCATTGCTGCATCGATGCAGCGGCGCCGATGTAGCGCGTCTGGTGAAGACGCATTATGTCGACGGGAGAGTGCTCTCCTGGCGACGTAATAGCTTCCACCTCTCATTGAGGTGGAGTAATGTTAGTAGGAGAGCATCTCCCGCCGACATAGCACAGTGTAGACACTGCTTTAAGTTGATGTAAGTTACGTCGCTCAAGGAGGTGTTTTTTTCACACCTCTGAGTGATGTAACTTACATCAGCTTAATCGGTAGTGCAGACAAGCCCTTAGAGATTGATCCCATTATTAGATAAACGAGCATGTTTGAAACAGCTGAACAGTTTGAAAAATAAGTTATTTCACTTGTTTCTATGCTAGCTGATGGTACAAGAGACACAGTAATATGCACCCTATATCTAAGAACAAGATCAAGCCCCCGCCTTCAAATATGTCCCTCCCCCACCCCGCCTTCAAATATAGAGCAGATATACAAGATAGTTGCCTCAGAAGTGACTACCAGTTCATTTCCAGTTCAAAGTGCTGATCAACCAGCTGAAGTATATAACTGATTAAGTATGTAGAGAGTCAGCTATGAAAGGCACACAAGCATGGACGGTGTGTGACTCCTCCATTTGGGGAAGCTGTGCACACTCAGACCGAGGCCCTGCCTTGAGGCCTTCCCCTGCTCGGCCTCCTCCCCCCCCGAAGCCCCACCCATGCTCCACCCCCAGCCCCGCATGGCCCCTTCCCACTTCCGCCCCAGCCACGAGGTCCCCCCGCCTGCTGCTTCATACCTTTCTCCAGCCCCGCTGCCAGCCTGCCGCTCACTGCTTGCCTCCTCCTCTGCCCTCCCCCCTGTGGCCAGCCGGCCAATCACCACTTCCACGCGCCTCTTCACCTCCTCCCCCGGTCCCATGCGGGCAGAGCGGGGACGGGAAGAGGTGGAGTGAGGGTGGGGCCTCAGGGGGAAGGGGACGAGTGGGAGCAGGGCCTCGGGGCAGAGCATGGGCAGGGCCATGGCCAAGGTGCCCTTTCGGCGGCAGCGCACCAAAGGCGGCAGGCCAGCTATATAGTGAGGCTTAGCCTCCCTTGGCCTCTTACACCTACCGCCTATGGACCCAAGTATGGGAAGGGTTCCTTGTCTGCACCTGTGGCCCACTGACTCTCTTCCATGGAAGAGCCTCTCTTAATAGAAGAGCCATTTTATGCATCATCATGCTACATGACATGAAAGTCTCTTAAGTTGGACACAGACCTCCTCTATACTGGGTAACATGTCAACCATCAGTATATGCAATCGTTTCCTTTATGGATGGGATTTGTAATATTGCTCCAGAACATGTGATGACCCAGCTTGAAGGATGAAGAACTCAGTTTGCCTATTGCAGTGTCTCAAGACCCTTCTAGTTATGATCTCCAATATTGACCCTAGCCTTTAACACTTGCAACCTGAGGAAGAGAATGTAGCTATTCTAGGTGTAGAAGAGCTGTATTTCTGCACCATGATGAGAATAGCACTCACTCATCCCATGGGATGCAGTAGATACCATAGAGATTAGTGCTTAGGTCTGTTGCTTTGTGCAGAGGAAAAGCACAACAAAGCTTCCTCCTTTGTGATTATGGAAAACCACTTGGTAACAGGATGCAATGAGTTTGTGGTACTTACTTAGGGTTAACCTTGGGTTCACAGGGTGCAGTTTTGAACACGATTCTAACCAGAGATGGGCCCAAGCTGTACAGTTGAGATCTGAAGTCAGGTTTCCTCAAGGTGCTTGGATTTAATGTGTTCCAATTCAGACACTCTATAAACATAGAGCCAAGTCACAAATTTTGGGGAGATTGCCTTTGGGGGGAGAGGGGATGGAGGATGGACCAATGTTACATTGTCAAGCCCACCTCTTGTTTAACAGTTTGACCTCACACACACCAGTCAGCCTAACCTTGTTAGAGCACAGTTTAGTTTAAACCTTGCTTAAATACGTTATCTGAACTTAATTTTAAGCCCAGTGTAGATACCATACTGTCAATAAGCAGTATAAGCCATGCAGCATGTTAACTACACTGGAAATACATAAGCAAAGTTACTTCTGTGCATAGGTGTTTGCAGGATCATACTCTTAGTATTATTAAAGCACCTATACTTATAATCTCTCCTAATTAACATTGTATAGTCTGAAGACCATCAAATTCTCTATTTTTTTTTTAAATTATCAAGCTTAATATTTGCACAGATAGCGATTTGGATGGTGTTTGTATTGTATTTTTAAAGTTGCTCATACAATGAAATTTATCTCAGTTTACAACTGAAATATTTATTTATTTCTATTTATGATCATGGCATGAGTTGCTGAATAAAACCCCTAGAATAAAGAAAAGATGCAAAATAGCTAGCTGCAACTTTTCAGTTCATATGAACTTTTAGAATTTTGCTTAAATTTAAAGGATATTAATTTTAATTTGTCAATTTACTTGTAATTTTTTTTCTTTATTTTCATTTTTAGGACTTCAGCCATAAAGTCACTCTTTTGGGAGATGGTAAAATCAGAACGAGTGACAATAGAACTTATGGGAATCCAGTTCAGTGGGTTAAGGCACTATTAGGAAGTGACATTTCTGTGAGCTGGAAGTATGTGTGGAATAAGGTAGGCTCACTGTTATTTCTAAAAAATCGCTTAAAAGCTATTGTATTTTTTTGTAGAACGATACCCATGTCACTTTTAGATACATGCTACTAGCTTTGTGATCAGATGGCTAGTGTGAAAGTTCTAAGTCATAAAGCACCAGACATCTGAGAAGTCCCCCAATATCTGCCAGCACTTTTGCAGCATTTATCCCAGCTCATATGGACACTTGAACAACTTTGTCCATCTTTTAACCCCCTGCATCCTTTTAAAAGTTGCATTTTTGTTTCATCAAGATGCCACTCACTACAAAGTGGACATTGCAATTTTTCTCAACACCCTGGGATAGTAGATTCACTGCACAGCTGCAACCCTGTGAATGAGAGGCCAGTGCTGCTTGCTTGAGCAGCACACCCAAGCTATTGGCCATGTGGCCTGCTTCTACGTGGACGTTGTATCCAGTTGCATAAATGAGGCTCTGAGCATCATCTAGCCAGTGGTCTCTGGGGACTTTGAAGCATTTTTGTAGTGTTTAGCCTTTGGCTGCTGTCAGTGCATTCACATTTCAGGCCTATTTGATCTCTTTAAAGGTGCTAAGATTTTTTTTTAAATTGGGCTTGTGCCTTTATTTCTTTAAGATAAAGGAGACTCGAAGATGTTTTTACCTTATATATGTGAAGTCTGTTGCTCCCTGTTTTTTCTGGAGGGTGACTCAGAACATGTCTATAGTGAGCTCTAACTCCTTTATTAAAAGGGGTAAGGATAAAGTTTAGTTAAATGGGTGGTAACAAATGTAACTTTAGTGCTCTCATGGCCAAGATGGAGTCTGCTCTGCAGGCAGCTCTGGCCAAGAGAAGGCACGCGCAGGAATGCAGCAGGGAAAGTCCCTTCCACCCTAGGGGCACCTGTTCCAAACCCACCGGAGTGAACACACACACACCAGAAGAGAACAATGAATATCGGAAAGAGAAATATTTATTTGCAGAGGAATGAGAGGAGAAAAACGGGGAAATATAAGGGGTGTGGTAAAACAGGGTTGCATTCAACACAAGGCCTGACAGCAGTGGTGAGCTGGAGCCGGTTCGCGTGAACCGATTGTTAAATTTTGAAGCGGTTTTAGAACCCCTTATTAACCGGCTTCCCTGAGGGGGGGCGCTGCGGCTTTGATGGGCTCCGGCCGGGAAGCATGTAATTTCTCCTCCGGCCGCCAGGGGGCGCTGTGCTGCGGGAGCCATGTGGGTTGCCGCCTGGCCCTGTTGCTGCTGCTGCTCCTCGGACCCCTGGCCCTGGGGTTCCTGCTGCTGCCTGGTGGGTCCCCGGCTGCTCCGCTGGGCCTGGGCTGCGTCCTGCTGCTTGGGCTCCTCCGAGCCGCTCTCCCCGTGAGTACCCGCCACCCTGCCCGCAGCCAGCCCCTGCTGCACCCCCTGCCCTGTCTCCAGCCAACCCCTGCCGCCCCCCCTGCCCGAAGCCAGCCAGCCCCTGCTGCACCCCCTGCCCTGTCTCCAGCCAACCCCTGCCGCACCCCCCTGCCCGAAGCCAGCCAGCCCCTGCCGCACAGCCCTGCCCTGCCTGCAGCCAGCCCCGCACCCCTGTCTCCAGCCAGCCCCTGCTGCACCCCCTGCCCTGTCTCCAGCCAATCCATGCTGTACCCCCTGCCCAAAGCCAGCCAGCCCCGCACTCCTCTGTCTGCAGCCAACCCCTGCCGCACCCCCCCTGCCAGAAGCCAGCCAGCCCCGCACTCCTCTGTCTCCAGCCCTGCTGCCCCCCCCGCCCAAAGCCAGCCAGCCCCTGCCGCACCCCCCTGCCATGCCCGCAGCTAGCCCCGCACCCCCTGCCCTGCCTGCAGCCAGCCCCGCACCCCCTGCCTCCAGCCAGCCCTGCCCCACGCCCTTGTCTGCAGCTGGCCCCACGTCCACTGGTGCCCTGCAGTTCCCAGGGCAGTAACCCTAAACACCTGCTTCAATGAGGGGGGCAGGGAGCAGCTGGGACCCACACATGTGAATTGGAGCTCATTTCTAGATCAGGCCCATCTTTTTAAAAAAGAACTTTAGGTAGAGTTAACATACATCCATATTTTCCCAGACATGTCAGGCTTTTGGGGTCTTAAATCGCCTCCCGGGAAAATACATACGTATGGTAACCCTATTGGTACAAAAAATACATACTGTGGCACATCCCTTAAATCAGAACTTTTTATAGGGAACCGGTTGTTAAGATTTTGGCAGCTCATCACTGCCTGACAGGCCCAGCTGTACCACAGTCTGAAAGGGCAGACACCAGCAATGTGTCTGCACACAGAGTTCAGGAGTCCTGGGGAAAGTTCCAGTCCAGTGGTGAGTCTTGGGTGCTCCTGGTCATAGGTGCTGAGTATCTAATCTCCCAGCTCAGCCCAGGCCCCACCCCCACTCCAGCCCTTCCCCCAATACCCCCCCCCGCCCTGCTTCTTCCCACCTCCGCTCTGCCCCCCCTCTTCCTGCCCCTTCCCCGCCCAGTTCTTCCCCCTCCCCATAGCGCGCTGCACTCTCGCTCCTCCCCCTTTTCCCCCCCAGCGCTGATCGGTGGGGCCTGCCGGCGGGCAGGAAGCGCTGGGGGGAGGGGCAGGTGCTGATATCAGGGCTGCCGGTGGGTCCTCAGCACCCACCATTTTTTTCCTGTGGGTGCTTCAGCCCCGTAGCACCCATGGAGTTGGCACCTATGCTCCTGGTTGTCTTCGGTGCCAGTAAACTTTCCCCAACAAACCCCTCCGGTGCCCTCTTCTGTCACTCTCTGCAAAGCCACACAGAGTTACAACCTCCCCACTTAACTAGCTAACAGCTTCCCTCCTTATTCCCAGTACTCATGGCTCCAGACAGCTCTGGGCAGCAGTGATACTGGGTCCAGCTCTGGTTTATCCTTCTCGGGCAATTCCTCCCTGGCACAGTGCTCCTCCTGGACCCTATCCTGGGGTGTCCCCGGTTGGTCTCTCTGTCCATAGGGTCAACTCCGTAGGTTCTCCAAGCTCCCCCCTGCCCAGCAGCTCCTGCCCGTGGTGGCTCTGCTGATCAACTCCTTCCCCTCCCAGCACCTCCCATCTGCCGTGATCAGCTGTTCTGTGGCATGCAGGAGACGCTGGGAGGGAGGGAGAGGAGTGGGGACGGGGCATGCTCGGGGGAGTGGGTGAAAGAGGCGGGGCGAGGGCGGAGAGGGGGTGGGAACATGCAGGGTAGGTGTGGAGGGTTGGAGTAGGGGCGGGGCCTAGGGCTGAGCACCCCCTGGGACAATTGGAAGTGCCTGTGTCCTTGTCCCTCCCAGGCTTTGGGCAGGTTCTTGGCTCCTTCACTCTGTGAGGGCCTGCTTGCTGCAGCCCTTCTGTCTGGAGCTCCAGACACAAACACACTCTCTCTCAGCAGTTGCCATGTTTACCATTTGTACTTGCTTCTGTAGTAGATTTAGTGCATTTTGTGTCAAGTTAAAGAGTCAATGCTCCCTCAGCATTGACTCTTTAACTTTCCCACACCAATGCATCTTTCCTGTGACCATTTTAGAGCCCAGGAAGTGCTAAGGAAGAGCAAAAGAAAAGTGCTTGGATCCTGAGGAAACAAGTAACTCCTCAGAAGCAAAGTAGATACAACCTTTTCCCAGTCACAAAATGATTTTATGTGAGATTTGAACTCATGTCCCCTGGCTAGTAGACTCTCAATGGATCTAATGTTCAAAATTAGACATCTTCAAGTGCAGATGCAAAAATTGCATTTTGTGTAACATACCTAATTTTTGCATGCATTATCTATACAAATTGTGTATTCAAAATATGTTCTTGCAGTAAGTAACAGCATGTACCAAATTAGACCTACAATTGCATACACCTAATTTTGAAAGAAACCTGATATTTTTGACTCTTATTATTACAGAAAACACAACATAAATAACTTATATAGATTTGTTTATATACAGGTCACATACCTTGGAACAGAGCTGTCAAAAATTCTTGTTGAAGAAGCATGTATTCCCAATGAGCCAGAATTACCAGCACAACAAAAACAGCCTTCTGGTATGTACAGACTAAAACCTAATTTCCGCTTTGGCTGGAAGTAGCAGAAAATGGTTTCTGAAGTGCTCAAGCTTCCACAGTTCACTCACTCCTTACTGATTTGGTTCAGGAATTACCCTCATTACATACCTTAGACTTGAAACAGAAGAAATAAACTGCTTAAGTGGAGACCCCTAGAAATGCTCAAAAGACAAATTATTATCCTGAGTGTTTCTCTCTCTAACAATATACAAGAACAAACAATAACACAAAGTATATTAATTCAGACATCCACAAAGGGACTTAGGCATGGTGACATTAAGCATTGCCACACCTAACTTTTAGGCACCTAGAAAATCACAGGAACAGCATTGTGATCCACAAAGCCTGAGTTAAGCAGACATTAAATGTGGGGAGATATGCACCTTACAATTCATTCCACAAAAGCCAGCATGCTAGGCAGGGAGCTGCATAAGGTGGTCAATGGGAGATGCCAATCAGAGGGGTGTATCCTAAGCTCTGCCCCTCTCACAGAGATAAGCGCCTAAGTCCAGGCTGCAGGGAGATGCCTACTTCTGCTAGCGATCTACAAACCAGGGGAAGATAGGCGCTCCTTCTCAGAGGGCGGAGCCTGATCTAGTAGATATGCTCAGAGGGCATCTAACTCCACACAAAAAAAGCTGGAGGAGGAGGAGAAATACCTCCATTATGACCATTAACTCAGTAGGATGCTCACTTAAGATGTGGGAGATCACCAGTTTGTCCCCCCCTCTACCTGATGAGAAGGGATTTGAACAGAGTTCTACCACCAATAACCACTGGGCTAAAGATTATAAGGCAAGTCCTCCTCCTCTTCCAGTGGATTTGTGCGGAGTTAGGAACACACTCTTTTTTTCTAGTGAAGACAAGGCCTTACACATTACCTTTGACATTGCCATAGCTGGGGATCAGGTTCAAAATTTGTATCTCAGTGTTAGTTCAGCCATGTGGTGAACTGTTGACTTCAGTGGATTGCATGGATGTAAGTGAGAGCAGAATTTCCCCCACTATATGTAATACTGTGTATTTCTGTTTTCCTTTAACCAAATCATGGAGTCCTTATGTAGTTTATACTCGTCTCTTTTTCTGACAAAATTTACATAGCGACCAATGGAATTTTACCAAAGAAAGACTGTGTAAAAATTAATGTCCAGTCCTGCAATTGACTCGACTGCTGTTAAGGTGACTGTATAGGGGAACAGGGGTCTGCCCGCACACTACAAGTTACAGGATTTCACACTAAATTGAGGATTTTAGGATTTGTTCCTGTGTTTAAATGTAAACCATAATGACTTCAGTGGGTCTCCGTGTGGGTGTAGGGGTTTGGTAACTTTGTGAATTGCAGGATTGAGACTTTGCTGACCTGCAACTCCAAACCCCCTACCCCAATGGCAGTGACTTTTTCAACCCACAAGGAAATACTTTTCTACTTTAAAATGCATCTCCAAAGCAGGATACATTCAGTTTGTTTGAATACATTTGTTTAGTTCTCTAATCTCATCTCTGTAATTATAGTCACTATACTCATAATTATACCCACTTAGCTCACTAAGAGAACCCAATTAAATCAAATGTCTTCACTCAGTCCTCATGATGAATCATTCTTTCATAGGCCCTGCATGCACTAAATAATGTATCAGTTTGTAGAAAAAAATTGTCTTAATCTTTTTCGCTACCAAGGATTAATTTTGTAACATTGGACCCAGGCAGTCACACATGGTGCCACCTCAGTCATGGTACTACCCCCACCTTTCAGCACACCGGGGGTCTGTGAAGCAGACAGCATGCAGCAAAAAATTCCACCACTTCCACAGATGGAGAAAACAGGAATACTGCCATCCCTTGAAGTAGAAACTGTGGAAATACCACCTGTGTCCAGAGAATTAAGAATTAAGACTTTTTATTTAGCACTGGCTAGGAAGCCTTGTGGAAAGGAGAAGGAAAACTGATGAGGTAGAAGAGAAAGAGGGAAGAAGGGAATTGGCTCATCAACTGTCCAATAGCATTTTTATCTGATGAGCTCTGTCCACCACTCTTGCCTGTCGTAGTTTGAGAACCACTGGCTCGAAACCTCAGAGAACACTTTCACTTTTGTCATCCTGGAGCGAGACCCAAAGAAACAAATTTGCCTCCACTATTCCATAACTTGCTATCTGCAGCTGCTGAAACCACTACTGTGCATCAGATGGTGCCATTACCTTTCAAATCCCTGATCACTGTTGTCTATCTTTATTGAGAGAAGTTATTTAGTTTCTCAAAAAATATATGGAAATATGAGGAAATTAAAGTTTTAAAATCAATTAAAAAGTGGCTTGCAAGAAGGATTTTAGAGAAGATTACTTATGTTAATAATTTTGTTGGCTGTAGTAATAATTGAGAGCAGTATTACTGTATTATTTATTCTTCTTTGAGTGCTTGCTCATGTACATTCCATATTAGGTGTGTGTGCTCGCCACATGCACTGGTGCCGGAAGTTTTTCCCTCAGCAGTATCCATAGAGGACTGTCTCTGACGCCCCTTGGAGTGGCTGCCGGCTCCCCCCACCCTCAGTTCCTTCTTGCCGCCAGTGATGGTGCTGGAACATCTGCTGCTTTGGCTAGCATTGATTCCTTCTCTGTTCTTGCTAACTTTGAAATCCTGTAAAATAGTTATACATCGTTAGTAGTTTTCTTAGTTACCCTTAGTAGTAGTTCTCCACCTGTCATGGAAGGTCGCGTTCCTGGTGGCGGTGATGTCAGCAAGACGGGTCTCTGAAATTAAAGCCTTGACCTCAGAACCTCCGTATACAGTCTTCTACAAAGATAAGATTCAGTTGTGGCCCCAGCCGGCCTTCTTGCTAAAGGTGGTCTTCATCTTCCATATTAACCAGGACATTTTCCTCCCGGTGTTCTGTCCCAAACCGCACAAGACCAGTGAGGAGAGGCGTCTTCACACCCTGGACATCGGCAGGTCTTGGCTTTCTACTTAGAATGTACCAAGCCTTTCTGAAAATCGACTCAACTCTTCATCGCTACAGCGGATAGGGTCATCTGGTGTCCTTGCAGAGGATTTCCAATTGGATTATCTCATGCATAAGGACCTGTTACGACTTGGTGGGGGTTCTGCCGCCGCCGATTGTCAGAGCCTACTCAACAAGAGATCAGGTGTCTTCGGCAGGCTTCCTGGCACACATCCCTATCCAGGACATCTGTAAAGCCACAATGTGATCCTCTGTTCACACGTTTACTGCTCATTATGCCATCACTCAGCAGGCCAGAGACGACGCTGGGTTCGGCAGAGCTGTGATGCAATCTTCACATCTGTGAACTCCTACTCACCTCCAGGGGTACTCCTTTGGAGTCACCTAATATGGAATGGACATGAACAAGCACTCAAAGAAGAAAAGACAGTTACCTTTTCCGTAACTGGTGTTCTTCGAGATGTGTTGCTCATGTCCATTCCACAACCTGCCCTCCTTCCCCACTGTTGGAGTTTCTGGCAAGAAGGAACTGAAGGTGGGGGGAGCCAGCAGTGCCCCTTGTGCCATGCTGTGTGGGCGCCACTCCAGAGGGCGCCAGAGCTGGTTCCGTACGGATACTGCTGAGGGAAAAACTTCCGGCATTAGTGCATGTGGTGAGCACAAACACCTAATATGGAATGGACATGAGCAACACATCTCAAAGAACACCAGTTACGGAAAAAGTAACTGTCTTCTACTACACCAACCAAGATGCAAGGAAGCAAAAAACTAAATCAGAGCCAGTATATAAATGCCTCGTTACTAACCTCTTCTCCAGTAAGAAACTATCCAAGCAACATAATACCTCAAATAGTGGGACTATAGGGAAGTCTACACTACAGTGCTGCATAAGTGCAGCTATAGCACGTCTGGGTGAAGATGCACTATGCCAAGTTTGTTTGTCTGGAGAAGACAAGACTGAGAGGGGATATGATAACAGTTTTCAAGTACATAAAAGGTTGTTACAAGGAGGAGGGAGAAAAATTGTTCTCCTTAGCTTCTGAGGATAGGACAAGAAGCAATGGGCTTAATTTGCAGCAAGGGCAGTTTAGGTTGGACATTAGAAAAAACTTCCTAACTGTCAGGGTGGTTAAGCAGTGGAATAAATTGCCTAGGGAAATTGTGGAATCTCCATCATTGGAGGTTTTTAAGAGCAGGTTAGACAAACACCTGTCAGGGATGGTCTAGAGCAGAGGTGGGCAAAATACGGCCCGTGGGCCACATCCGGCCCATGGGACCCTCCTGCCCGGCCCCTGAGGTCCTGTCCCAGGAGGCTACCCCCGGCCCCTCCCCCGCTGTTCTCCCTCCCCCGCAGCCTCAGCTCGCTCCGCCGCTGGCGCAATGCTCTGGGTGGCGGGGCTGCGAGCTTCTGGGGCAGCGCAGCTGCAAAGCCTGGCCTGACCCGGTGCTCTGTGCTGCGCGATGGCGTTGCTGGCTCCAGGCAACGCGGTAAGGGGGCAGGGAGCGGGAGGGTTGGGGATAGAGGGCAGGGGAGTTCGGGGGGCTGGTCAGGGGGCGGGGGGTGGATAGGGGTCGGGGCGGTCAGAGGGCGGGGAATGGGTTGAATGGGGGCAGGGGTAAGGAATGAGAGGAGGGGTTGGATGGGGTGGCAAGGGGCAGTCAGGGGCAGGGGTTCCGGGGGCAGTCAGGGGACAGGGAGAAGGGATGGTTGGATGGTGCAGTGGTCCCGGGGGTGGCAGTCAGGAATGAGGGGGGGGTTGGATGAGCCGGTGGGGGGCAGTAAGGGGCAGAGGTTCCGGGGGCGGTCAGGGGACAGGGAGCAGGGGGGTGGATGGGGCAGGGGTCCTGGGGGGGGACCGTCAGGGAACAGGGGAGGTTGGATGGGGCAGGAGTCCTAGGGAGGGGGCAGATAGGGAGTGGGGGCCGGACCACGACCCCCTCCCCTGACCGGCCCTCCATACAATTTCCGAAACCCAATGTGGCCCTGAGGCCAAAAAGTTTGCCCGCCCCTGGTCTAGATAATACTTAGTCCTGCCATGAGTGCAGAGGACTGGACTAGATGACCTTTCAAGGTCCCTTACAATCCTACGGTTCTGTGATTCCTGAGGGACTCCACCAACTGACACCTTTCACACCAGCTGGTTCCCCCGCCTCACCTTCATCAGTGGGGACATGCAGGCAATATTCCCAGCAAATCAAAACCTGGCTTGATTTTGGCTGAGAGAAGAGAAGACTAAGACAAACAGCAATACTGTAAGTAAGCTTCCTTTGTGTACATCCCTCTTTTCCTGTTGTACTTAGCAAGAACAATAACTGACAGTGAATATGGTTAAGATGCAAACCTCAAGAGGAAGTGGCCTTACCTACTGTTTTACTTGGAGCACTTTCTGGGAAAAGAAGAATAAGACAGAACCATCTGGTAATGTCAAATGAAAGTGTGTGGGGATGACCTAATGACCATTTTACAAATTTCATTAGCAGTTGCCTGAGCTATCTGTGCACAAGACATTTTTATTTTTATTGATGAATGTCTCTTTACAAATCTGGGACAAAGAGTCTTAGTCACAGCTCCTCTAGATCTTGTTGCATGACTATGAGCTGTTGGCTTTCCTTTCAAACAGTAGATTTATCTTGCACTTTAATTTAATTTATAGCCCATCTCTTCCCTATTCCTTCCAGTCTACTCATCAATCTGCCCTTAAAGCTGCAAGAAATTTAAAATTAAACAGTTTTTTGTTTTTATACATTTACCCCAGACCACCCCTTAAATCTTGTTTCTAATCCACTACCTTCCTTAATAAAATCCATACTAGTTTAAATTGAATATTTTAGAGAACTATGTTTTACCTTCATATGATTGTTTTATTACATTCCAGTATGTGTGTATACTACGTGTTTTACACACATGTGTATGCACTGGAGAATCAGGAATAAAATTATAATCCGAAATAAAATGTTTAATAACAATTTTAACATATGGTTGGAAACTGCAACCCACTGGTGATACTGAACAAATACTCTACTGTGAATCCTTCAAAAGACAGCGTATTGCCTTTTTATAAAGAATACTAGGGGATACATTAGGTGATGGAGGATTAAATAATTTGATATCTGAATGGAATGAAGAACATAATCTGGATTTAGATCTGAGGGACTGGAAGGCCATCTGGACAGCTACACAAAAATATCTGTGTGCACTAAGAACATGTAATTGGGCATTATATATTTTTATTATCAAATTTAAATATATCTATTTTATTGTTGTCAATCTAGAATATAGTTCTTTATGTAGCCGGGTGTATGAATTCCCTGTTTGGCATATACGTTTATGGTTGTCATGCCTCCATTTCTTAAATCTTTTTAAAATCAGATTACATCTATACTTAAGGAAGATATTGGGTTTCAGATCTCAGTAGATCCTGGTTTTTTGCCCATTAGGTCATTGTAATGTTGCTGGATTATCAACATAGATTTTGAAGTTCAAAAATAGGAGTGATCATATTGCTAAATAATAATTTAAATATCAGAATACATAATCAGTCCAAAGATCCTGAGGGACAATGGGTAATTCAGGAAGTATCGTTTAACATAGAGAAGATGTTAGTGGCTTCATTTATGTATCCAATGAAGATAGGAAAAGGCAGAAAACAAAGTTCAACAATTATTGCATATGATTGTGGTGTTGGTGAAGATTTTGAATGAAAGATTTTATACTGCATTTCTGTCAAATTAACAATCACTTAGGGAGTGTCCATAGGATATAGCTATCCATCATTAATGATCCACAATTTTCAGACATGTAGAGACAGAAAGAAAGTTTTACTAGTAATTGTTGTTCTCCAAAAGTATAGCCACTGAAGAGCCACACTATATTCCCTACCCTGTGAGCCAAGGAAACCTTTCAAAGTAGTGAATTGGTAAGGTGCACACACGTAACCCTTGAATCCAATATTATGTAACGGAGGACATACATTCCAGCCCCCTAAGCATCTGTTAGCTGCTCTCTACCTCCAGACACTTATTTTATATTTCCAAAGTAGACTGGATCTGCTGATGCAATATATTCAGAAAGGAACAGTTACTAGTAAATAAACTTTCTTTCTCCTTCATGACATTGCTTTTGCAGGTCCTCACTTTAGGGCAGGGGTTCTCAAACTGGGGGTCGGGACCCCTCAGGGGGTCACGAGGTTATTACATGGGGGGTCGCGAGCTGTCAGCCTCCACCCCAAACCCCACTATGCCTCCAGCATTTATAATGGTGTTAAATGTATGTAAAAGTGTTTTTAATTTATTAGGGTTGTCACACTCAGAGGCTTGCTATGTGAAAGGGGTCACCAGTACAAAAGTTTGAGAACCACTGTGTTAGGAGACCAGCAAACAGTGACAGGAATAGAGAGGAGTACTACTGTTTAAATAGGGCATGAAGTACTACTTTCTCAAATCAGGTGTCCTATCTGGCCTCATCAATCAAATAATGTTTTGCAAAAGTATGAATTGAATTCCAAGTTGTCACTGTACAAATGTCAGTTAAGGGCACGTGACAGACAAGCTGCAGAGGCTCTTATCCTTTGACATGTAGAGACTCTGGTGATCAGTGTCTTATAAATGAGAGAGAGAACCATTGATTGATGGTTTAAGTCTTTCTGGTACAGCTATGCATAACATGTCTGGAGTTTAATCTGGACTGAAATACCTTGACATTTCTTTTCCCCTCCTCCCCCTCCAAAATGATACACAAAACTTTTTGGAATTCCTAAAGGCTTTGTCCTATGAAAGTAGTAATTAATAACTTTATTTTAACATCCAACATATGTAACCTGGTTTCATCTGGTAGATCACGAGATTTTGGAAAAGTACTTAGTACAGTGGATTCTTGGGAAGAGTCACAAGGCAATTGGGAAACAATCTCTGCAGGCCTGGACCTCTTAGAAGACAGACAGCTAGACATTAAGGAGGCCTGTTGTGTCCTTCCTCTAGAACAAGGTGTGACGGGTTCGTTCACAGAAACCCCCTTAAGACTGTCACTAAATGTGCTGGGATACCACTGAGAACAAACCCCCCTGCCAGAGAAGGCTTCCCTCCATTCCTGTCTTGCTGAGTAAGACACTCCAGTCAACTACAGCACAGACCAAGAGGTTGGGCCACGCCCTCCTGCAGTTCACTGAAACTGAGATCCACTCAGCTCAGGGGCTTCTTAGTTAACAGAGACTTTCCCAGGACCCAATATTCCGTCTTTCTGGGAGCCTAAACCCCAAATAAATCCGTTTTACTCTGAATAAAGCTTATACAGGGTAAACTCATAAATTGTCCGCCCTCTATAACACTGATAGAGAGAGCTGCACAGCTGTTCGCTCCCCCAGGGATTAATTACTTACTCTGGGTCAATTAATAAGCAAAATTGATTTTATTAAGTATAAAAAGTAGGATTTAAGTGGTTCCAAGTAATAACAGACAGAACAAAGTAAGTTACCAAGCAAAATAAAACAAAAACACGCAAGTCTAAGCCTAATACATTAAGAAACATTACAGATGAAATCTCACTCCCAGAGGTGTTCCAATAAGCTTCTTTCACAGACTGGACTCCTTCCTAGTCTGGGTCCAGCAATCACTCACACCCCCGTAGTTACTGTCCTTTGTTCCAGTTTCTTTCAGGCATCTCTTGGGGGTGGCGAGGCCATCTCTTGAGCCAGCTGAAGACACAATGGAGGGGTTTCCATGGCCTTTTATATTCTTTCTCTTGTGGGTGGAGACCCCTTTGTTCTCCTGTGCAAAATCACACCAAAAAGATGGAGTTTGTAGCCACCTGAGCATCACACGTTCATGAATGATTCAGCTTTTTGCAGACCGACGCCACTGTTTACATGTTAGTTTGAACGTTCCCAGGAAAGCTCAGATGTGGATTGGCATCTCCCAAAGTCCATTGTCAGTTAATTGTTTCTTGATTGGGCACTTACTGAGAATAGTCCTTTCTCAAGAAGCTGACCAAATGAGGCTACTTAGAATCAAACACATTGAGAAACAAGTACATAGCCAATATTCATAACTTCAAATACAAAAGTGATACACACATACAGACAGCATAATCATAACCAGCAAACTACAACCTTTCCATAGATACCCCACTTGACCTCCTCTGTACAAGACCTGGTGCAACCATAGGACCCTGGTTGCAACAATGATCTATTGTCACAGTTCATGTCAATTACATCACACAAGGATCTTTCATTACTGATCTATCTGTCTGTCAAGGTAGAGCCTTCAGACTGCAGAATCCATAGGGAGGAAAGTGCTGATGGAATGCAGATCCACAACAGGGTACAAACCATGCTGAGACAGATGGACTAAAAGATTTAGAACCAGATGATTTGTCAGGGCCAGGCTGTGGGAAGCGTTGCGGGCCGAGGGACGTGCTGGCCGCTCTTCCTGCAGCTCCCATTGGCCTGGAGAGGCGAACCGCGGCCAGTGGGAGCCGTGATCGGCCAAACCTGCAGACGCGGCAGGTAAACAAACCGGCCCGGCCCACCAGGGGCTTTCCCTGAACAAGCGGCGGCCCTACTTTGAGAACCACTGCTTTAGAGGATTCAACAGCACAACCTATTGAAGAACAGGCCAAAGACTTCTAACTTAGACCCCAGGCATCTCCCACAGGAGATCCCCACTTAGGTCCAGGAGCACTCAAGTCTTCCGCCATAAAAAAGGTCTCACATCTATTACTCCTCTCAGGACTGTATTATTATAGATTGTTATTTTGTAGTGCCAAAAGAATATCAGGTGCTTCAGAAAATGTAGAAGGATACAGGCTTTATCTAAAAGATCTTAGTCTAAATTTTAGATATGAGTGAATGTAGGCGGTGATATATAGTAGGAAGAAGGCAAAAGAACAAGTTTTTAGAGAAGAAGGATGGTCTTGTGGTTAGTGTACTGGACTAAAATGCAGGAGATCTGGGTTTTATCCCTGGCTTTGCCACAAATGTCCTGTGTGGTCTTGGGCATGTCACTTAAACTCTGTGTGCCTCCTCTGTAAAATGGGGATAATAATCCTTCCCTACCTTATGGAAATGTTAAGATTAGATTTTAATGTTTGTAAGCTGCTCAAATATTTAAGTGATAAACGTACAGGATAGTATAAAATCCTATTAGAAATAAATTACAGAAGTACAAGAGTTGTATTTTGTTAGCTGTGTGCACAACTTGTTGGTTCAGTCAATTTTTAAATTAAATATATGAAGAAGATAAAAAATAAGAATAGATATTTTTGACTTGCAAGTTGTGGGCATCATGCAAAAGTTGAGATTTCAGTAGGGATTTAAATGAGCAGAGAATGGTGGCTCCGTTTACAGAAGAAAAGCCTTTTGAGTAACCCTCATTCAATTACTGGAGATACTGGTCTGAAATGGACATTTTTGTATTGCAAAACAAAAACAAAATGAAAATAAAACTTCAAACATACTAAGAATGGTTTAAACCCTATAAACTAATCATATATAAACTCATAGCTGTAGACAAAGATGGAAAAGATATTAGTGAGCAGGGCGGAAAAAAACTTGGGGGGGGAATGATTTTTCCCTGATTTATATAGAAGGGTCATTCTGATATTAGTGTGAACTACAATGAGTCTTTACAATATGAGTCATTAAAGTTGTGAATTACCTACAGTGGGAAGGTGGGGCCATGGGACAGAAAACAGGACAGGATGAGTAGTGAATGCTGTAAAGCAGATACAGCCCCTACCCCCACCTCCACCATACCCTATATACACACCGCAAATGCACTGTGGTGTATACTTGACTGACAAACAGCAAGTTGCTCTTTGAAAGCCACCCATCTTCCCTCCCTGCTCCTATGTGGCCCCTAATGTAGATGGCAGAAGGCTCAGGCAGCAGCCCACCAATCCAAGCTTCTCCTCTCTGCTCCTGAGGCACTCAGCTTAGCTTTGGATGGCACCAATGGAAACTCTTCAATCTCCAGCAGCCAGTATTCTAGTGAGTGGGAAGGGGAACTGGAGCTACTAAACTGGAAGAGGGAGGAGAAAAGTCAGCAAAAAAAAGTAAGAGTAAGCAAAGAAGTAAACAGAAAGAAAAGGTGAAGGGAGAGAGAACACAGACAGAAAACTGGGGAGATGGTGGTTAAATATTTGGCCATTAATTCATCCTGGGGGGCCAACTAGGTGACCAGACAGCAAATGTGAAAAATCAGGACAGGGGGTAGGGGGTAATAGGAGCCTATATAAGAAAAAGACTGAAAAATCGGGACTGTCCCTATAAAATCGGGACATCTGGTCACCCTACCCCGGCCAACCAAAAAAAAAAAAGGGGGGGGGGGGGCTGTGAACCACTGTGAAAATATGTCTGAGGCCTTGGCTACACTTGCGAGTTACAGATAAAGCCACCTACAGCGCTGTACCTCACTCCCCGTCCACACTGGTGTAAGCAGAGTCAGGATGAGCTCTACCCTGACATCTGGTGGTGAATTATGGCGAGTGTGGAAAATAACTCCAGGGGCTGATCTTGTTTGCATAGGCACACCCACCCGCGTGGCATGAGACAACAGCAACTGATAGTGGTTACTTTGGATGGGGTGGGATCCCCAGTTTCTCTGTTATTGGGGCAGGAGGAATAAAGTGTTGTTACCCTGATTATGTGAATCAAGGACAGTGAAACTGTTTTATGACAGAGGATCTCACCATCACCTAAGTAGCACTCGCTAGACAAGGGACATGGGTTCCACAACCCAGTGAATTAAGAGAGGATGGGAATAGGTATTTGTCTTTGATGGTATGGACCCCTTTTGAGGGCCTGAAACACCAATTGCACTACATCCTCTCTCCACTGTTGAATGTCAGAATTACTTTAATTCCATTAGGAGTCTAGTTACAGGCTGCTGAGCTGAATTCACTTTGGGCCAATAGTGCACCAGCACTGGGGTTCCCCTACTATGAACTGAAATCACTAAAAGCTGAAATCACAAAAGAGCTAAAGTTACTAAGAGCTGAGATCACTGAGTGCTGTGTTAACTAGTGGGGGAGCCTGAAGCTATATTGCTAAGCGGCTGGCGGAGCAGTTTGCGGAGACGGCTGGAGGAGCAGCGAGCGCCGCGGAGCCTTGCGGGGACGGTTGGAGTGGCCCAAGGATTGGCAGGCGGAGCTGTTTGCGGGAACGGCTGGAGTGGCTCACAGGTCGGTGAGTGGAGCCATTTGCGGGGACGGCTGGACCGACTCACAGGTCGGTGAGCAGAGCGGAGCAGCTCGTAGAGTAGAGCAGAGCAGTTTGTGGGATGGCAGGAAGTGGACTGGCTCATGGTGAAGGCTGCGGCGGAACCCCACGGAGAGACGGCCGGTCGGCCTCGGATCACGTAAGGTGCCCCTTACCACCCTGCGTGCCCCCCTTTTACTCTGGGGCTGCACTGACCAGGGACAGAGACTTTGGGGGTTGTTGGACTTTTGGGACTTTGGGTGGTTGCTGGACCCAAGAGACTTTGGGGGTGTTGGACTTTGGGGACTCTGGGTGATTTTTGGGTTGCTAGATTCAAGAACCAAAGGGAAAGGACACGGCCCAATTTGCTGGGGTGGGTCTTTTGCTCATGGTTTGTGTTAGGAATCCTGTTTGTGGTGTTTTTTCCAGTTTAATGTTGATGTCATTTACCTCATGTTATTAAACATTTTCTGCTACACTCAGACTCTGTGCTTGCGAGAGGGGAAGTATTGCCTCTTAGAGGTGCCCAGGGGGTGGTATGTAATTGTCCCAGGTCACTGGGTGGGGGCTCGAGCCGGTTTTGCATTGCGTTATTGAAACAGAACCCCTAGATACAGAACCCGGCCCTTGTTGCTGCCAACTTAGATGGGCAGAAGGGTTACACTGGCAAGGCACGTACAGCGCTGTTTCTCCGCGGCTACGGCGCTGCTTGTACTCCACCTCCCCGAGAAGAATAAAGAGTATTGCGCTGCTGCTGCTGCACTGTGGCACCAGTGTGGCCGCCCAATGCGCTCTGATTGGCCTCCAGAAGTATTCGGCAGTATCCCACAATGCCTGTTCTAGCCACTCTGGTCATCAGTTCGAACTCTACTGCCCTGGCCTCTTGTGACCAACCATCAAACCCGCCCTTTATATTCCCCGGGAATTTTAAAAATCCCCTTCCTGTTTGCTCAGCCAGGTGTGGAGTTCTATCAGCGAATCTTTCCAGGTGACCATGCCTCCATGCACCAAGCGAGCCCCAGCATGGAGCAATGGCAAGTTGCTGGACCTCATCAGTGTTTGGGGGGAGGAAGCTGTCCAGTCCCAGTTGCGCTCCAGACGTAGGAATTACGATACCTTCGGGCAGATATCAAGGGCCATGATGGAAAGGGTCATGACCGGGACGCACTGCAGTGCAGGATTAAAGTGAAGGAGCTCTGGACTGCCTACCGCAAAGCCCGCGAGGCAAACGGCCGCTCGGGTGCCCCTTCCCCCCGCAACCTGCCGATTCTACAAAGAGCTGGATGCGATACTTGGGGGTGACCCCACCTCCACTCCGAGCACCACCATGGACACTTCGGAGCGGGGGGAGGAGGAGGAAAGCGGGAGTGAGGGTGATGGGGTGGAGGGAGACACCCCGGAATCCCTGGAGGCATGCAGCCAGGAACTCTTCTTGAGCCAGGAGGAAGGTAGCCAGTCGCAGCGGCCGGTACTTGGTGGAGGACAAACAGAAGAGCAGGTTCCTGGTAAGCGGCTTTTATTTTTGGGAAGGAAATTTTTCGGGAGAGGAGGGTTAGGGCTGCATGCATGCCTAGATGCGGAATAGCGCATTGATGTGGTCTATCACATCGCGGTAATCAGCCTCGGTAATCTCTTCGAAAGTCTCATCCAGGATGTGGGCAATGCGCTGGCGCAGGTTTCTTGGGAGAGCCACCATGGTCCTTGTCCCAGTCAGGCTAATGTGTCTGCGCCACTGTGCCGTGAGGGGCAGGGGGACCATTGCTGCACACAGGCAAGCTGCATATGGGCCAGGGTGGAAGCTGCATTGCAGTAGAAGACCCTCCTTTGCTTCCCAGGTCACCCTCAGCAGCGAGATATCTTCCAGGATGAACTCCTGTGGAAAATGTTGGGACAGTGTTCAGTGTAGGTGCCCCCTGCAGATCTTTGCTCTCCCCAAGGCACAGAAACCCAGAGGACAGTACAGCCCTGAAACAATCAGTCCCCCTTACTCACCATTTTGGGGCTCCCGTGGGTTATGTGCGCTCTCTTTGGGATGGGAAAATTATGCTATTGTGTAGACTGTGTGTGCCCTCCTTAAGTGCGGGGGAATCATTACTCTGTCTGGTATAAATAATGCTGCCTCTGTTAAGTGTTGCATTTTGCCTTTACAGATGCAACTTTGAGATCTCAGCAGTCCGTGTTATCACCGCCTGAGAGACTGCAAAAACTCCGGAAGAGACCGTGAAAAAGCAAAGAAGACATGCTGCACGAAGTGATGCATCAATCTCTTACAGAGAATCAAAAAGCGCAGGGAGAGCAAAAGCAGGATCCGCAAGGAAAACGCAGCGCACCGGAAGCAAAGCACGGATTGGCTGATAAGCATCATGGAGTGCCAAGCGGACTCTATCCAGGTGCTCGTAGCCATGCAGGCGGAGCTCTCCCGCGCCCGCCGCCCCCCCCCCCCCCCACAGCCCTTGTCCCAAAACTCTTTCCCTTGTGCCCCCATGTCACCTCCAACCCACTTTCCCCAACATCTGGGTTCTTACCGCCACCAGCTGCCTCCAACACCTGTATCTTCACCAACCAGCCCTGAGAACTACGACTCTTACCCTCTGCACTCAACCCCCATCACCAGGCAGTATAGCCATCCTGAAGTGCAGCACTCATTGCGCAGCAGTCCAGACAGGACATACGCAAATCTGTGATTGTACCATTCCCCATCCCACCCCCTTGCCCTTTCTGATTCCCAAACAGTTGTGTTTCTTTCAATAAATGAATTTTCTTTTCAATAAATGGATTTTTTGGCTTTGAAAACATTCTTTATTATTGCATAAAGTAAAAGATACCTTAGCCCAGGGGGCACTGCAAATCAGCTTAGCAAACACAGATTCCTACTAACATTGTAACCACTGCACTTCACTCCCGTGCAGGGCACCAGACATTACTGCTGGTTTTCAGCCTCAAATTGCTCCCTCAAGCCATCCCTAATCCTTGCAGCACTGTGCTGGGCCCCTCTAATAGCCCTGCTCTCTGGCTGTGCAAATTCAGCCTCCAGGTGTTGAACATCGGCGGTCCATGCCTGACTGAATCTTTCACCCTTCCCTTCACAAATATTATGGAGGGTACAGCACGTGGATATAACTGTGGGGATGCTGTTTTTGGCCAAGACCAGCTTCCCATACAGAGATCGCCAGCGGCCCTTTAAATGGCCAAAAGCACACTCCACAGTCATTCGGCACCGGCTCAGCCTGTAGTTGAACCGTTCCTTGCTGCTGTCAAGGCTCCCTGTGTAGGGTTTTATGAGCCATGGCATTAACGGGTAAGCGGGATCTCCAAGGATCACAATGGGCATTTCGACTTCCCCTACCGTGATCTTCCGCTCTGGGAAAAAAGTCCCGGCCTGCAGCTTCCTGAACAGGCCAGTGTTCCGAAAGTTGCGTGCATCATGCACCTTTCCAGGCCAGCCTGCATTAATGTCAATGAAACACCCATGGTGATCCACAAGCACCTGGAGAACCATAGAGAAATACCCCTTCCGATTAACGTACTCAGATGCTAGGTGGGGTGGTGCCAGAATAGGAATATGCGTCCCATCTATCGCCCCTCCATAGTTAGGGAAACCCATTTGTGCAAAGCCATTCCACAGTGTCCTGCACGTTACCCAGAGTCACGGTTCTTCTGAGTAGGATGCGATTAATGGCCTTGCAAACTTGCATCAACACCATTCCAACGGTCAACTTTCCCACTCCAAACTGGTTCGCGACCGATCGGTAGCTGTCTGGAGTTGCCAGCTTCCAGATTGCAATAGCCACCCGCTTCTCCACTGGCCGGGCAGCTCTCAATCTCATGTCCTTGCGTCGCAGGGTGGGGGCGAGCTCCTCACACAGTCCCATGAAAGTGGCTTTTCTCGTCCGAAAGTTCTGCAGTCACTGCTTGTCATCCCAGACTTGCATGACGATGTGATCCCACCACTCAGTGCTTGTTTCCCGAGCCCAAAAGCAGTGTTCCACGGTGCTGAGCATGTCCGTGAATGCCACAAGCAATTTCGTGTCATACGCATTATGCAACTCGCTATCATCGTTGGACTCCTCACTGTCACTTTGGATCTTAAGGAATAGCTCGACTGCCAAACTTGACATGCTGGCGAGACTCGTCAGCATACTCCTCAGCAGTTCGGGCTCCATTTCCCGCAGACCGAAACGGAACACAGATCGCGCTGCACAGAAACCGTTGAAAGATGGCGCCAAATGTGGACGGAAACACAGGGATTGCTGGGATGCGAAGTGATGCATCACGGGGCGTTGGGACAGGACCCAGAATGCCCTGCACCCCCCGCCCCCTTCCCACAACCTACGGCGCCAGAATGGGAAGAGGTGCTCTGTGGGATAGCTGCCCATAATGTACCGCTCCCAATGCCGCTGCAAGTGCTGCAAATGTGGCCATGACAATGCGCTGTCAGCTGTCAGTGTGGACAGACTGCAGCGCTTTCCCTACTCAGCTGTACGAAGGCAGGTTTAACTCACAGCGCTGTACATCTGCAAGTGTAGCCATACCCTGACATGAATCTCAGAATTGAGGAGCACTAGTTTGGAATGTATATATTACAGGCTTACTTTTTTTTTGCTAATTGTTGACTGTAAATTAATTTCTAAAATGATTGCAATGAGACTAAAGAGAGTAGTGACTCAGCTCAATTATCCACTCAGCTCAAGTTGGATTTATTAAAGGGAGAATGGTGGCATTTAATTTACAAACTCTGTATCCGATAGTGTGGGACTGTAGTGTGAGTTTGACCACGAAGCACTCAAAGTCATTAACTGCTGAAGAAAATTCTTTCAATAGGGCCACTTAAATCTATCTTTATACTTTTAGAAGGTTTGACTTTAGAAATGCTTTTCTAAAAAGGGCTAGAACACTGTACTCAGTTTCTACAGTAGCTATTTCCTCATTTCCAAACATTTATGTTTTAACCTTAAATGCACATTTTCTGATTTTCACACATTTGACTTTATAATTGTAACATTTTAATAATGCTGTTGCAAATTATTGATTTATAACTTTAGGTCTATCTTGAAATTTTCTCTAAAAATATCCTTAGTTTTTTCTTGTAAAAGAAAAACTCGCAAAGGGCCAGAGTATAATCTCTGAATGGATATGTTCCAGTTTTTTTATGCCACCAAACACAAAAGCAGCTACCAGTTCATCAGCAGTGGGTTTTGTTGTTGTTTTTATGTACCAATGGCTGGTCCCTCCTTCCATGACATACATGCTCTTGTGAGACAGTCACAGCAAACAGCTACCAGGGAGAGAAATCCTTCAAAAATTAATTAAAATAAAACAAAAACTGAGGAGCAAAGGGAATAAGGTGCTGAACTCTTCATAGTTAGTGTGGAGACAGCTGTTTGCCCTGAGGAAGAGTCAGGGGAACTTGTCTGACAAATGTATCTCCTTATCCAGTCTCTGGCCTAAAGGTATGGTTCTACAAACCAGTAAATCAAACAAGCTTGTTAGGCAAGACTAAAGCCTCCTCACATGATTTCAGACCTACAAGTATGGCTTCAGAAACCAGCAGGCCAAGAACTTCTTATCAGGCCACCAGCAGAGATTCAGATGTTTTCCCCCCAAGGTAAACCATCCCACCTTGGGACATGCTAAAATGTTTGGGTCCACCATCCTACAATCTTGCTAAAGCACTCAGTAATGTTTTTTGTTTGTTTGTTTGTTTGTTTGTTTGTTTGTTTTTTAGTGGCAATCACCTTGATAGCCTACGAACCCCTCAAAATGCATTCTGGTTTGCAGAGAAGGTGGAAGATAAATTATCTGAGTAGGAAAACTAACTTCTGTGAGCTAGTAAGGATAAAGGAAAACTGTGATTCAGTACATAGCCTGAGATATTTTGTCAATTGTATGTGAAGAATTATCCTTTAAAGAACGTAGAGCCGCATGAAACTACTAGACAATTTAAAGCAGAGAACCCGGCTTTTGGGGGAAGATTCTTAGATAAAGGGCTCAGAAAGGATGCTTTCTCTGACACTCTAAAAGGCCTAAAAATTAGGCTGCAGACCATGTCTACCTAAGATTCTCAGTTCCTTCATTAAGAGCTCTTTAGTTCCTAATGCTTAGAAGGTCTCCAGAGCTTCAGAGTTCCTTGAACCAGAGCTATTTGCTTTAGAGAGGTTACTGACTCCAATCCATACACTATGATCTTATAAGCTCTGTAAAACTTCTGAAGAACTTTATAACACTTACAAAAACCTCATAGAGTTCTCAGAACTCTAATTTTTCCGAGCAGCTACATTCAAAATATTAGCCCCAAACTTTTTTTAAAATAGCTATGTGTACTGGTAATTAATGTTGGTAATTAATGAATAAAACAAATGTGGAGATATTAATCTTGTATCTCAAAAATGCCTTGTCTAATTAGTTTCAAACTTTGAGAAGAAGTTTTTCTCTGGCTGGAAACTACATATGGAAATTTTATAGAGAAAGGAGTAATATTTCAACAAATTAGAAGAAGGGGTCAAAATCAGCCTTATAATGGGAAATTTCATACAATTTTAACTATGGAGATGCTACTGCTGGATCGATAATTCTGCTATAAACTGGGGGCCCATCAGCTAGAAACATACAGGAGGAGAAAGGCCTGGGTGTATTAGTCAATCAGAGGATGACTATAAGCCATCAACATAATGCGGTCATAAAAAAGCAAAAGTGATCCTAGAATGTATCAGGTGAGATATTTCCAGTAGAGAGGGAAGTATTAATGCCATTGTACAAGGCACAGGTAAGACTTCATCTGGAATGCTGTGTACAATTCTGGTCACCCATGTTCAAGAGAGAGGAATTCAAACTGGACCAGGTGCAGAAAAGGGCTGCTAGGATGATCAGGGAAATGGGGAGGCTGTTTTACGAGAGGAGAATAAAAGAGCTGGCTTGTTTCACCTAGCAAAATGAAGGCTGAGAGGGGAGATGATTGCTCTCTATAAATACATCTGGGTGATAAACATTAGGGAGGGTGAAGTGCTGTTTAAGCTAAAAGAAAACATTGGCGCAAGAACAAATGGATACAAACTGGCCATGAATAACTTTAGGCTGAAAATTAAAAGATGGTTTCTAACCATCAGAGGAAAGAGGTTCTTCCAACTGAAGTAGTGTGGGCAAACAATCTAACTAGTTTTAAAATAGAATTTGATAAATTCATGAGCGGGGTTACCTGTTATATAGCAGGGAACTGTACAGAGTGACCCAGGAGATCCCTTCCAGTCCTATGTTTCTATAAAAATGATAGCCCTTAGCTCCAGATTGTTTTGCAGATTTTACGTTCCTATATATATAAAAAAATTATCTCTGCGGTTAACAGCTGTCTGTCTGTCTGAATCTGATCTCTTTCAAACTACTTTGTGACTTTCATCCAATACCACTATTTCTATCAGTTATTTTTCTAACACATTATCTATAGTCAGGAAGGTGAGTGGCTCCCTCTGGAGCTACTGCCTACTGTTTCACAGATTGGTTGTAAAGGTCTTTGTGTGAACAGCATTGTAATAACCTCTTCAGAGATACACAAACAACTTATTTGATGCTGTCAGCCTTTGCTTGCCTGGGGTCCAGGGTATATGAATGTATGCTGGACATCAGATTGTAGATCCTTAGTACTTTTTGTTCTTCTGTGTCTTGTGTTCTGAAATGAACATGTTGTGTAGAAAGACTGTGAGGTTGGTTTTGTGTCTGGGCTGTTTGTCGCTGTGGGTTCGAGACTGGTCCCTGGAATTCTTCTCTTCTGAAAGCACTGTTTATTGGTGGTTACTTCCCCCCACCCTTCATCTCAGGATGAGGGCCCCAGTGGCCTAATAGATAAGGCAATGGCTTTCTAAGGCTAGGTCTACACTACAGCGGGGGTCCGACCTAAGATACGCAACTTCAGCTACGTGAATACCGTAGCTGAAGTTGCGTATTTTAGGTCGGCTTACCTAGCGGTGAGGACGCGGGAAAGTCGACCGCTGCCGCGCTGCCGCCGACTCTGCTGCCGCCTCCTGCCGAGGTGGATTTCCGGAGTCGACGGCAGAGCGATCAGGGATCGATTTTACCGCGTCTTCACTAGACGCGGTAAGTCGATCCCCGATAGACCGATTGCTACCCGCCGGATCGGCGGGTAGTGAAGACAAAGCCTCTGTCAAAGATTGTGGGTTCAAGTCCCATCAGGGGTGGAAAGACTCCTTTTTGGGAGGGGAGGGATAGCTCAGTGGTTTGAGCATTGGCTTGCTTAAACCCAGCATTGTGAGTTCAATCCTTAAGGGGGCCATTTAGGGATCTGGGGCAAAACTCTGTCTGGGGATTGGTCCTGCTTTGAGCAGGGGGTTGGACTAGATGACCTTCTGAGGTCCCTTCTAACTCTGATATTCTATGAAGAATTGTATTCAGTGCTGTTATAGCCATGTTTGTCCCAGGATATTAGAAAGACAAGGTGGGGGAGGTAATATTTTTTATTGGACCAACTTCTGTTGGTGTGAGAAACAAGCTTTCGAGCTTTGAAGAAGAGTTCTGTGTAAACTCAAAAGCTTGTCTCTCACACCAACAGAAGTTGGTCCAGTAAATGATATAACCTCACCCACCTTGTCTCCCTAGTATTGAAGAATTATCTTTAAGGGACTGAGTGAAATCCTGGTCCCATTGCAGTCAAAAGGAGCTTTGCCATTTTTCACACCATGCAAGATCCTTCTTTCATTATTTTTTTCAGAGGGGGTGGGGTGGGGTTGTTTTTTGTCAGAAGTCATGTCTTGAAGGACAAAAAGGGTGTGTTTCATTTGTGTTAGCTCAATCAAGTTAGCTTAACACAATTGAAAAGCCCCATTAAGATGCAGGCTAACACATCTGAAGACATGTGGTTGCCTAGGGGGGAGGCTAGGTTACAACATGGCCAGCTAACATGCCTTCAGATATGTCAGTGCAGGGCTGCCGGGGGGGCAATTTGCCCCAGGCCCGGGGCCCCCACGAGAATATAGTATTCTATGGTATTGCAACTTTTTTTATGGAAGGCGCCCCCAAAATTGCTTTGCCCCAGGCCCCCTGAATCCTCTGGGCGGCCCTGTGTCAGTGTGCATCTTAATGGGGCTTTTTAATCATGTTAAGATATTGAGCTAAGAAGAGTCCAGCACACATCCTTTTTGTCTGTTAAGACAAGGCCAGAGAGCCCTGGACATTTGAATAGGGACTGAACACTGAGCTTTTCATTCTGGTGCCACTTTTATTCTTATTCTCATGCCAGCCCTCTTCCTCCTCCTAAGAGCAACTGCTAGCTGTAACAACTCTGCCATGGTTAGCAGCTGCTATGCTTGAGTGCAGCCCCTTTTCAATACTTCCAGCTGCGCTGTTATTGTAGACCTACTCCTTCAGTGATAGTTGTGTCCAGAAGCCCTGTCAAAAATATTCTGCCATGCAGCTGTGATATTGCGGGCAAATGTATTTAACAAAGAAAGGCTAAATAAAACAGTAAATAAAAAAATACAGCTTTCCAAAGTCCTCAGTTCACTGACTATTGGATTTGAACAGCAAATTCCATACTGCTGCTGAGCTGCTGCCTTGCTTCATCTTTCATGGTTGAATTTTTATAATGTGACATTGATACTGTTTTTAATAATGCAAACTAAACCTCATAGGGCCAAATTCTACCCGCAGTTACCCAGTCTCCTTTACTTTATGCATTTTAAAGAAGGTTCCAATCCTGCACATACTCAGGTGACAAGTATTGGAGCCTTAGGCCTGATCCTGCACTTTACTGTGTACAGGTGCACTACTGCCTCCATGCACAGCCCCACTGAAGTCAATGGGTGCAGCAATGTGCTTTCACTATAAATTGCAGATCGGGGCCTAAGATTGTAAGATCCCAGGGCAGGGGATCTGTCGCAGTTTATATGTCTGTAAAGAGTCATTCACACCTATGATCCTATATAAATAATAGCAGGAATAATTGGACCTTATTTTAATGTAGTGTTTTTAATCATTTGCTTTTTTCCCCCAACAGAATCGTCCCTCCAGTCTGACTCCGTAAAAAATTCCAGAAGCTTTCTTCAGTTAAATGAGATAGTATTAATAAATAATGAGGAACTTCTGCCATGTCATATAATGGATCAGCATTGGAAGTTCTATGTGGAATGTGAGAATTTTGGATTTTAAGAACTCTTCTGATTTATAACAGTTTTTCTTCATCATCAGTTAAGAGTAAAACTGACTTTTTAGAATTAAATTGCCTTGTTACTAGCATTTAAATAGCTTCTTTAGCCTGGTAGTATGAATATAAATCAGATATACTAAAATATTACCCGGTATCTGGATTTAATACAAGAAACTTAATTTGCAGCAGCTGAAGATAATTGTCAATGCTGAACTCATGTTTTGTTTTACTATTGAGACAAGGAAGTGTAGAGGTGAACAAAGTCCTTTTATAAGTCATACTCAGTCCTAGCATAGGTGGGGTGCAACTCCATTGACTTCAGTGGCATTATACCTGCTTATACAAGGGCTGAATATTTCCTCACTTGTCCAGATAAAAGCAGCACTGACAGTCAATTTGCATCTAACTTTAGAGGCAGTCTGCTTGAGCACATGCCACCCTAAATGACTGCAAAGGTCCATGTACCAATATAAGCAATTTTGTTAAGCAAAAATTAAGATAAGCAACTTTTAAAATAGCCAATTGCTTTGCTTTGCTTTACATGACCTAGAAATGTATTAACATTTCTAGAAGGTGGGGAAGGGGATGGGAGCAGGGTGGGTAAAAGCAAAATTTTATCCATTTGAAGTTCTCAGATGTGGGGTTTCTCTGATTACCAGATGTGTCCAATCTGAAATGACAGTGGAAGCACTAGTGCATGGCAGAAAGTGCAACAAGGTCATTTACTAGTAAAATAATTTTTTTTTTTTTTATCTAACAGCAGCTTCCAAATTTGCCCCAGCCTCCTGAGGATTTGTATTTGTTTTAATTTTAAAACATCTGAGTCTTCCCCATTTAGGGTGACCAGATCACTGACATGCATGAAATATCGGGACGCGGGGGGAGGCGAGGGGGGGGGCGCGGAGCAAAAAAAAAAAAAAGCCATTTTGCAGGTGCCAGGGGAATTAGCAGGCCCCGGGCACATGCGGCGCGTCCCGCCGCCCCGCGGAGAAGGAGCCGCTGGAGCGCAGCCGAGCGGGAGAGGCGCGGGGCTCCGGACCCCGGCAGCGGCGGGGGAGAGCGGCTCAGGGCCGCGTGAGTGGCCATGTAAAGTTTATTGGCTGGGGGGGGGACCCCGGCCGGCTCCTCGCCCCTGTAGGGGGGTAGCGTCCCCGCCCCACGCCAGCATGTCCTGCTGGCCACCGCAGGCCAGGTAAGGAGCCGAGTCCCCCCCTCCCCCCTCGTCCTGGCTCCTCAGCTGAGCGGCATTCCTTCTCCCTCCCAGGCTTGCAGCTGTAATGCCAGCGCAAGCCTGGAGGGAGGGGGTGGTGGCCGGCTTCCAGTTCCTGGAGCTGGAAGCACCGGGCGGGCAGGCAAGGGGGCTGCTCCCCCAGGAGGGAGACGGGGGGGGGGCTCAGCTGAGGAGCGAGGATGGGGGGGGGGGGGGACTCGGCTCCTTACCACCCCCCTACAGGGGCGAGGACTGGCCGGGGTCCACCCCGAGCCGATAAACTTTACATGGCCACTCGTGCGGCCCCGAGCCGCTCTCCCCCACCGCTGCCGGGGTCCGGAGCCCGCCCGTCTCCCTCCTGGGGGAGCAGCCCCCTTGCCCGCCCGGTGCCCGTACTCACCAGCTCCGGGAACTGGAAGCCGGCCACCACCCCCTCCCTCCCAGGCTTGCCGCCATTACAGCGGCAAGCCTGGGAGGGAGGAGGAATGCCACGTGCTTGGGGAAGAGGCGGGGCCAGGGCGGGGATTTGGGGAGGGAGCCAATGGGGGAAGGAGGGGGCGGAGTTGGGGTGGGGGTGGGGCGAGAGTCCTTCCGGGAGGGCAAAATTGCTTGTTTGTCCAGTGTCCCGACCGCACATCGGTCGGGACGCGGGACAAACAAGCAAATATCGGGACAGTCCCGATAAAATCGGGACGTCTGGTCACCCTATCCCCATTTATACAACATTTGACTATTATCACGAGAGTGATATGCATTCAAATTGCATTCTTGCTCTTTCACTCCCTGGATTACAAGAAATAGAAAAGTTGCAAAGGTAACACCCAATACTGTTAATTCCAGAGAATGGGACAGAGTGAGAGACTCATGCCAAAACATGGCAGCCTGTAATGGTTATTGGGGTGTGAATTATTGTCTTGAAGGGGAGTTGAATACTGCCTTAGGCAAAAGGAGACTATCAGGGCATGAACTTGATACAGGGGAAGGAGAGGGATGCTTCTAATGGGAAGTGTGTTAATACCGTGCCCTGTCATGCATTAGTAGTCATTGATTGATAAGGCCTTAAAGATTGAAAAAATACAAACTGTCATGAAGCCAAAAAGTTAAAGGCTTTTGAGTGGTAGGTATTTAATAAAGGTCAATTTCCACACAGAAAAGAGAGAAACCGTTTTTCTTAGCTGCTACAATAGAAGAATAGAAAGCAAAATCAGTTTAAAGTAAATGGTTATTCAAATATAGTTCCTGTCTTGTTTGGAGGAGGCTACCATCTTATTTAAAAAATGACCTTTGACTATCAGACCTACTGTACTGCTTGTCAGTTTATTTTGAATGTTTTCCTTGTTATAAATAAAATTGTTAACAAAAACTGTAAGGTCTTGACAGTAACACTTTATTTTAGTCAGTATAATAATAATATAATATAATAACATTGCACATGATCAAATTGCAGGTTGAGAGGTGGTGACAAAAATACTGGATCTCATGCTGATTCATAGGTGAGGGGAAAAGGAGGCAAAGTATTTGTAAACTGCTGTTTTTTTACTGATTCTGTATGTGAACGTAAAAAAGCTTAATTTTCTTTGATTTTTTTTTATCAGTGTTCACATGTGCACTTTAAGCAAGTAATAGAGTTAAGGTGTTAGCTTGACAGCAAGAAATTAATCTGGCCTAACTACCAATTAATAAAATTAGTAAACCTAGTTTTCTACTTTCCAAATCCATACTCTTTTCATAACTTAAAGAAATAGGACATGAGAAGGGTGGTGTCTTTGTAAATGCTTTATTTTTCATTCCAACTATGGTTTTACATTAAAATTTAAGCCTTTACAATCACATGCTAAAGAAGCACAGTTGGTCCTGGACACTGTGCAATACATGCAGGATCACCAGACCCCTGTTCTAGTGGAAATCTAATGTGGTGCATTACACCCTAGGTGACAGACAGTAGTGGCTAGTCCTCCTGACCCTTCTGCTTTCAGCAGCTGGCTGACTCGTCTTATTTAGTAAATGACTTCTCTTCTCCTATGCTCTGAATGAATGTACATCTCATGCTATGCAGAGCAGAGGAGCCAAGAAGGAGAATTCAAAGAGGAGGAATCAGCTGATACCCCCATCACTGTTAATATTTCATGTAAGGAAAAAAGGAGAGATTTCAGGGGCCAGGAAGAGTCAAGGAGGCAAAGGGGAGATGAAAATAAGTGAGGAAGAAAGCAAAGGGGATTGACAAAAGAATAAGGAGGGAGAGACAGGAACATAAGAAAGCAGCTGGGGACCAGACAATAAAATATAGAATAATAGATTTTAAGGACAGAAGGGGACTACTACGATTGTCTGACCTCCTGAATAACACAGCCCATAGGTTATGGAAGAACTGCATAGGGAAGGGAAGTAAGGGAGAAGTGACAATGGAACAAGAAACAAAAAGGACAGAATAAAATTCAACCAGTGCAGAGGGCTAGCACAAGCGTTATACAGGAAGTGGTGCACTGGCCCTCTGCACAGGGGTGAATTTTACCCAGAATGAACAGAGCAAATCAAGAGACATGGGATAGTAAAGGCCAGATTTTAAAGGGTATTTATGTGGCTAACAATGCAGACAGATGCCTAGTGGGATTTTCAAAAGCATCTGAGCACCTAAATCCTATAGGTATTAGGAATCTAGACACTTTTGAAAATCCCACCAGGCATGTCTCTGCATCTTTAGACACCTAAACACCTTTAGAAATTGCTCTAAGAGCTCAAGTTGTACCGCAAAAGTACAGTTTGAATGAGCAACAAAGCTAGGAAGGGAGAGTGAATTTTGAATGAGACAAAGATACAAATGGCACGCTGTCTGCAGTGGCTCATGACCATGAGTGCCAACCTCAGGGCAGACTGTCAAAAAGCAGGGCAGAAACCCCAAACTGGTTGTAAGTTCTATAATTAGATTTCACCCACCCAGTAACAAATGTGAACTCCTAAAGCACTACAACAGTCTTACCATGGAGTCACAGACAGTCCCCTTGGGCATTCCAGTCTATCTTGCCACCCACGCAAGATGGATTATGTGATAGATGATCACTTTACACCAAAAATCACAATAATATTTGGGTTACTGGTCCCAAAGGATTAGTCACTTACCCCAGGTCAATTGTACTCAGATCTCAAACCAAAGACAACACCTGTAATGAATCCTGTAATTAACTAACTAAATATTTATTAACTACAAAAAGAAATGAGAATTATTTACAAGGTTAAAACAGGAAACATAAATGAGTTACAGTCTTAGATTTAAAAAGGTGATATAAACTTCTATAATAAGCAACTCTATATGTCCTTTAGGGCTGACCTATGCCAAGCAGCATGAGGATCTCTTGTGTATGTTTAGAAGTCTTTGCCCCTCAGAGTTCAGACAGCAGAAAGAGACCAAGTTTCTCCTTGTCAGGGATTTTTTTTATCCCCTTCACCCCAGAATCCAAGCTTATGGGATGAAATCATGCACAGGTCTCCCCTTCCTGGAGGGAGTTAGGAATGCAGTAAACAAGGTCTGTCTGTGTCCTTTGGTGATACACAATGCCTCATTTGCCTTCAGTGGGCCATCTTGTGTACAGGATAAGCCCTTTACCTTAATTAATGCTTCTTTTCCTGTTTGGTGAGTTACACAATTACAGAGGTTTACAATGCAAACACTCAGTATAACTTTAGACCCGGGTGGGCACATATCCAGCCCATCAGACCTTTTGATCCGGCCCTCGAGCTCCATTGCCCAGCTCTGGTGCTTCAGCCAGGAAGTGGGATTGGGGGCTTGCCCTGCTCTGGCACTCCAGCTGGGGAGCGAGGTAGAGGGCTTGCCCTGCTCCACCCACCTGGCGCTCCCATGTGTTAAGGACTTGCGTGATGGGCGTGAGGGCACGTATGTTATTCTGGCTGCACAACCCAAATGTGCCTCAGGCACCATCAGAGCCTGGAATGTGCAAGCCCACGTGCCTGCTACTTGTTGGCTTAGGTGACTCTGATGTTTTAGTAGTGTTCATTTTCCATTGTTGAGGATAAAACAAAGAGTAGTTGACATGGGAGTGCTCAGTGGCAGTTTTCAAAGTTATGGGCTGTCGGGACCTACATGGGAGGAGATTTCTCTGAGCAGGGGGCTGGTGAATCTCAATGAGTTCCAATGACTGGACGCTGACCCCCGACAAATCCAGGCTAGAGAGAAAGGGCATGGAAAGGAGGTAAGTTTGGTTTAATTATTGTAATACATTGTTATGATGGTATATTTATAATAGTAAGTAAGGTTTTATGTTTATTTCCACTAAAACGTATTTTTATTATATGAAGTTTATTTGAATATCTCTGAATTGTTAATTTCATGAGCATTCATGGCCGCCATACAATTTCCATACCCAGATGTGGCCCTCGGGCCAAAAATTTTGCCCGACCCTGCTCCCCAGCAGGAGCACTGGGCAGGCGGCTCCCTGGCTGGAGCGCTGGAGCAGGGCAAGCCCCCAACCCCGCTTCCCAGCAGAAGCGCTGGATGGGCGCAGTGGGGCAAGCCCTCTACCCCGCTCCCTGGCTGGAGTGCCGGAGCGGGACAATGGAGCTCGAGGGCCGGATCAAAAGGTCTGACAGCCACATGCGGCGCGCGGACTGTAGTTTGCCCACCCCTGCTTTAGACCATGAGTAAGGTTGAGATTTTATCATGGTTATTTTTAGTAAAAGTCATGGACAGGATGCAGGCAATTTACAAAAATTCATGGAAGCCTGCGACCAGTCTGTTACTTTTACAATAAATAATGGGGGAGGGTTGATGGGGGGGATGACTGATGCCCGAGCCCCACGGTGGCTGAAAGCTGTGGGGCCTGCTGCATAGGGCTGAAGGTGAAGGGAAAATGTCACAGAGGTCTCTGAAAGTCACAGAATCTGTAGTTTCTGTGACTTCCATTACAAAATCTTATCCTTTGCCAGGGGATATAGATAGTATAAGTAGGATTAATACATGCAGCATCCTACAAACATTCCATTAAGTCTAAACACTAAACACATTCTTATAACACTAATTTTTATTTTAACTATACTATCCCACAGGTAAGCCAGACTGGTGCCCAGGTATGTATTTGTCAGTGTTTTGTGAGGCCTTGGGCCTTGGCATGTGCTGGCACCTAGTCTGCCAGCATCACAAGAAGGAACCATGATTGTTTTTGAGAATTGGTGGGCCCAGTTACATTTTCCAGAAAAAGGGAAACAGACAGAGAGAGACAGGAAGAGAAGAGAAAGATGAGAGAATACATTGAAGGGAGCAAGCAAACATTAGATATGAAATGGAATAGTAAAGAAATGAGAAAACAAACAACAGGGACTTGGTTCTGTGCTGAGTTACATGTCTTGCAAACCCAGTCACTTGGGTTACATAGGGTGCAAATCACTGCAGATTTTGGCTCTGTAAATGTTTAGTTGAGTATTTTTACAATTATGTCACAGAGTTGTGTGTTTTTTTCACCCTGATTTTCAAGTCCTAATTTGAGACAGAAGGAAAAACTTAACGATTAAACAATTGAAAGAAATTAAGGGAAGAAAAAATAGAAACAAAAAGGCAGGAGTGATTGATGCCATTTTGCCTTCTTCTTGGATGAGGCAGGCTGTCCAGCAGCCAGTCAGCTTAAATTCCTGTTCCTCATCTACTCATTGTTAAATGGACTTGGGGTCCAAGCATCTCAGATTACCTCTTTTTTACCCAGGTTTATTGGCTGGAATATACAGAGGTGCTTAGGTTGACTACTTGCTCAGAAAACGTCCATATGTGTATATTAACAATAGCCCCACTAGCAGTTTCTTATTTTTAAGAGCAAAGTATAAATAATTTCAGCAAGTGTCCCTCAGCTTTATCTGGAAAGTAGTGTCTCCCTCCTTTTTTATTTCAGCAGTGGAGAACTGAGTTATTAAATTTTTAAAAAAATCCAGTGAGACTGTTGGTGGAGAGGAAGGGACATGGAGGATACAATAAGAGAAGGGATCTTTATTTATGCTACCACAGAGTTGTTCAGGGCCTTGGAAACAAGGATAAGAACTGTCATCTGTTGTCTCATACTTAAATTGTAAGCTCCTTGTGGGAGAGGCAGTGTTTGCCAAACCCTTAGCACAATGGGGTCCTGGTTTATGACTTGGCATTCAGGTAATACAGATAATAAATTTGATACAGTGGATTTAAGGAAGGTAGTGCAGCAATTGAAAGAGGGGACTAAAGCTTTTTTTATTTGTATTTTTTGTATGCTGAGTTTTTGGCCTTGGAAAAGTTTCACTGATTATACATGTATAGTTTAAGAGGTGTAACCACCTATGTGGGTGCTCTTATTCTAGTATAAGTGTACCTTTTCCGATTTACGTCAGAAGGCATTTAAACTGCATATACTGTCCTGTCTAGACAAAGCATTTGTCTCAACAGTATATTGTGCCAGTGACTTCCACGTGTCCTTTAGATGTTGTAAAAAAAAGTTATTTTATTAATTTAAAATGTGTTGCATTTAAGTGTTGTTAGTTGTCTCCTGGCTCAAAGACTAACATTTCCTGGGGACTGATTCATGGCCCTTATTTTTTCATTACAGATTAGATCGGGCGAGTAACTCCTTCCCCCGTTCTTTTCATAAGTAAATTCCCTACTCGCTGTTGCATACAAACTGGGGCCCTGTAGTCGCATGTTATCCTCAGAACAGTTGTAAGACTTGCTCTGCTGAGAGAAAACTGACAGGAAATTAGGCGAGAGAATGTTCCTCCTTTCCCATGGTTTCAAGTAATGAACAACTAAGTGGAATAAAATATTTAAACAAGCCACTTTTTCCATCAAGGAAAATATCGGAATAAAGACAGAATAACTAAAAACCGTGGGCGAGCTATATCTTTTTATTATTATTATTTCACTTTTGCCCAAATTCATACTTAGAGCTGGGGCCTGTCCATAAATTATATGATGGGGGTGGGTGGGTCCTTAAATTTTGCTTTGTTTCAGTGTTACAAACAAACCCGCCGACGGGAGGGGGCAATTTCCCAGGGGTCCGAGCGATTTAAAAGGGCCCGCGAGCCCCGGACCCTTTTAAATCGCCAGGGCGGGCCGCAGGGCTCCTAGGCGCGCCCTCCCGAGTCCCAGCGCCCGCCGCGGGCTGCAGGGCAGCTCTGCGGGCCGCCCGAGGCTCCGTGCACCCCGCCGGACAGCGCTGGGGCAGGAGGGGCCCTGGGCGGCCGGAGGGAGGAGCCGCCCGGCTGCGGCAACGATCTCTGCAACTTTGTATCCAGGAGTGAAACTCTGCATCCATGTGAGTGAGCGGTGGGGGGCGCCGGGCTGGGAGCAGAGCGGGGGAGCCGAGCTCGGGGCGTAGAAACGGACACGGGACTTCGGGGAGCGGGGGCGGAGGAACCGGGCTGCGAAGGGAAAAGGGGGGCAGAGGTAGGCAGGGGCGGCGGGGGGCAGAGCCGGGTACAGGACTAGAGATCGGACTCAGGATCCAGCAGCCGCTGGTCCAACATCTGCAGCAAAGGCGCTGGTCAGGCTTTGTCTGGGGTCCGCCAGGGGAGGGGAGGGTGTTTCGGTGACAGCGCTGGGCTGGTGGTAGTGTGTGTGTGTGGGGGGGTGTTGAGGTTATTTTGATTTGGGGCTGTTGGCTGTTCTTTGGGGTCATGCCTCTGATCACAGGGGATTATCTCTGGTATTTGGAGATGGTTTGGGGGTGATGGGATGATTGGCGGTCAGGGCTGGTAGCTGGGGGTGGGGATGTGTTGCTGTTGGGACTGTTGTAAAGGGAACAGTGATGGAGTCTCACTAATAATAATCCTGGTGGATGCTCCATCACTGACCATTTTTAAATCAAGATCTGCTGTGGAAATTATTTTGGAGAGGTTCCTGGGCCTTTGTTATGCAGGAGGTCAGACTCTCTAGATGTCACAATGGTCCCTTCTGGCCTTGGAATCTATGAATAAGAATGTAACACTCCAAAGAGTGCTTCAACCAACTGGTGCATAAGTAACATGTCAAAGAGGGACATACAAGCCTTGGGGGATTATCCTGAGAATGTTCATACATCCACAGCTGTGGGTTTATAAAGCCCATGAGTGCACAGTAGGTAAATGTAATAATTATTTAGGTCACTGGTTAATGTTGGGACTCTCCCTCTCCCATATATTAGTCCTTTGTTTGTTTCAGCCAGACTTTTAGTTGGGATTTTCCTTCATGTTCTGGATGGGAAATTGGCAGAGGGAGATTATCTGGAACACAATGAATTTGGCTCAGAGATTAAATGACTTGCCTAAGGAAACCCAATGAATCAGTGGCACAGACAGAGATAGACCCCAGGGTGCTGCTCTAACCTTTAGGCAACATGATATTAAGTGTCCCCTAAACTTAGGCATAAAGCGCTATATTTTTAAAGGAAACAGTTTGGCCTCCTTTTCAGATTGTTGTACACAATCATTTACATATGTGAATTGTGTGCCACAAATGCAGAGTGTTGGGGTTCTTTTAGCTGTAGGCTTTAGGAACAGGAACAGCTTGACTGCTTTTCAGTGTATTTATTGTCATGTCTTGGAAGTTCATACATATTTCTGGGAAGAATTTTTATACAGAGATGAAGGATGGTCCTGGGGGTACAGCAATAGGAGCTTTGAGTTCAATTATCTGTCCTAGACTTCCTGCCTCCCACAGCTGGAGTGTGCAGTGGGGGCTGTGTAGGGCTGCCTATGATGGCACAATGCAGTGCCTATGGCAGGGGAATTATCTGGCTGCTTGTGGACTGGTTCGGGGGGGCAGAATGCCACTTAATCTCTCTGGGTCTCAATTTCCTATCTGTAAAATGGTGATAGCAATCCTTCTTTTGTTTTGTCTTGTCTGTTTAGATTGTAGTCTCTGTAGGGCAGGGAACTGTCTCCATGAGTGTCCCTGAACAATAGGGCCCTGATCTCAGTTGGGACCCACAGGTGCTACTGTAATACAAATGCATAAATAATAACAGCTGTAATGGTTTCCTGCTGGGACCTGAGTTATGGTGTCTGCATGCTCAAGTACCTTAGGATACATTCCTAGTTTTTGGACCAGTTGTCTGGAAATACCTTTTTTTTTTTTTAAAGGGGGGGGCAGATCTCACCTGGTTACTAGGGCATCAGGTTACTCCTGGCTGGAGAAGCAAGGGGGGAGAATTCTTCAGTGTTGAGACATTGCACTGTAGGTTCCAGACAGAGGGATCTGAGAAACAAATTCTGAAGCAGCTCTGGAGTTTGCACCAGTCCCAGGTGGATGGGAAAGGCAGCTGGATGGATACCCATGGGGAAGAGCTGAAAGTTAGGATCTCTGAGGTTGGTAAATGTGTATTAGAGAAAATGATCCACAGAAACACAGACAGTAGATGAAGGGCCAAAATCCATGTGCTGTGTATGTAAAATCCTGACACAGGCTATGTCAGCAACTTTTCACAGGCCCAAAGTCCAGAGCTTGACCAGAGTCCTAAGGCCTAGCAAACAGTGAACAATATTAGCTAAGAGAAGCAGAACAAACAAGAGACAACCTTCTTTTTTACTAAGATAAGCATGGTCAGCAAACCTTCAGATGGGGAGCAGTAATTGGCACTCTTATCTGAAGCTGCAAACAGACCAAAGGATTGAAAGGGGCCCTGTGGCTGTGTCTATGTCCACTCCTCTGCAGGAAAAGATAGCCATGCCCTCCCCACATACCTACCTTGAGTTCATGGAAAGGTTCAAACATCTCAGTATGAGATATGACATCCTCCCTCCTCATTGGTGCATCCTCCTCTCTCCCAGATGCCAGTGTCTGCCTTTAGAAACACAATGAGCAACCTGAAAAAAACAATTTCTATTGCCATGTACTTTTCAATGTCTTTTTGCTTTAACCCCCAGGAATGTACCTGTTGGACAATCAGAGGAGCTACCTCGTTCCTATGGACCCCAAATCAGAATTCAACATATATATTTTATACTTCTACACTTTATACATTGTTTAAAGGAAAACACATATTGTTAGTACATAGGTTACATGTTAACTTGAAACCATGGGCGGAGACATTATGTAATCTTTAAAGTATTGGCTTACTGTGCTTCTCTTGTCTTGCTGCTCGACCTATCCAGGGGCTCAGGACCTCCTACCCGGTCATTTCCCTCCACCCATAAAGGTTCCATATAATCCATTGTAATCAATTGCTTGGCAGTGTCTCTGAGCCTAATAAGCAACGTGACACTCTGCCAGTGCTGTGCATAATAAACCCACATGCTTGATTCTACACGGTGTCCATTTTGTTCCTTCAGCAGGAGACTGTAAGGAAGTGAAGGTTCCCCTGGGCCCAACTGTAGGGGATTCCGTGCCCATCCTTTCTAGGGGGCCCATTGACTGTTCTGCCCATTGCTGTTGGCAGTCCTGGTTACAAAGTGTATGTGGGAGGGTGGGGGAGAGGCAGGGCACTTGAAAGTTACCAAAAAAATGTGTCCAGAATTTATGGGACAGCTCCTTACCCTATGTGAGTCCTCATCTCAGTTTCGGTAAGACTTGGTTAGCCAAACCTCGTGTTTCCACACACAAAATGGTTGCTTTCCCCAGTCAACACTTCACATTGTCATAACTTTCAGGATCCCCCTAGGGCTTATCTGGAGAGGAAACAGCCTGTGTTAGTGGAGGATTGATGCCAATTCACATTATCTCAGTGACTGTCAGCATCATAAACCCTGTGCAAAAGCGAATCCTTTTAAAAATAAAGTAGCCGCCCTGTAGGGAGGCAGTGTGGTTCCCCGGTGCCCCAAAGAGGGACGAGCTCCGCCAGACACCAGAGTGGGCGGAGCCAGAACACTCCAAGCCTGCCCCCACAGGGTCAGAGGCCGGACAGCAAGTATAAGCTCAACCCCAGAGCTCACTGGCCCAGCTCCCGCTGGGGAGACTCCAGCAATGGACCTGGAGACTGGCCTGACCCGCCGACACTCAACGCGGACTAGCGTGTGGGAGAGGTGCTGAGCCTACCCCTTGCCAGCTACCTCGAGGATCCAATGGTGATTGAGCCCCCCCTCCCGAGGACACCACCTTGACTCAGGTACCTCTAGAGCTGGAGTTGGGAAGTAGCCTGGGGGCAGACCCGAGTAACATGTCAGTGTGTTGTGGCCAGGATCCCCACTGACACAGCAGCGGGCTTGTGGCTGTTGCTAGGGCCCTGGGCTGCAGTGGAGTGGAAGAGCCTGTGTCCCCCCTCTCCCAGGCCGCTTGAAGCCTGGGTGTGCTATTTACCTGTGGTTGCTCAGCCCCTGCCTGAGGGCCTGAGCTGTGACTCTTTACTGCCCCGCCCTGATCCCGGGGGGCTTGTTATCTGTTAATTGTTACCTGTGTGTGCTCAGCCCCCTCCCTGAGCTTGAGCCGGGACTCCTGCACCCCGACTGATTCCCCAAGGGGCCGTACAAGGACTAAGGGAGGCAGTGTGGTTCCCTGCTGGGACGCACCCTCTCTACAAGCCCGCTATAACATTTCTAAGCAGATCTACTCCCAGATTTAGGTCACAAACATGAAGAGAAAGGCGTTACTTGAGCTGTATATAGATTCACCGCTACAGGGTTTTGTGCTCTGGCAGCTGGGATAGAGACTCGAGGCTGTGAATGAGTAACCCGGTTTAAAAGGCAATAGTTTAGCACTGAACTTCCTCCCACCTTCATCACTTCCCTGATTGCCAAAGTAATGGGGGAGGGGGGTCCTCTCCTCCAGGGCTCGGGCGTGGGGTGATGGGTGCAGGGGATTCCCCTTTCTGGCTCGCCACGGCTGAGACCAAAAGGTGACCAGCGTCGAGGCACAGTTACCCCCAGACGATGTGCAAAGCGTTCGCTGGCTGCAAAAGCGACCCCGCCGCCAGGGAGCCAAGCCCCAGCGGCGCGGCTCGGGGCAGGGGAGAGTTCCCGGGGCTCGGGAAGGGGCGCGGCCTGTCCGGGCACAGCTGGATTGCGGGCCGCTCCAGCTGTTACTGAAATGTCCCAGCGCTTCTGCTGGCCGGACAGACTGAGGAAGGCGGAGGCGCCCCTCCTTTCCCGTCACCTCAGTCCGCCCTGCAGCCAGCGCGGGAGAGCCCGGCGCGCCTCCCCCAAGCCGCAGCAGCAGCCCCGCTGTCTTCCGCCTGCTGCTAACATCTGCTGCGGCCGCAGCCTGGGCTCCTCCGCTCTGGCCCGGGAACTTCCCACCCCCCAGCCAGGCTCAGAGCCGCTCGCTGCCGGGAAGGCTGGTCCCGCGCGGGAGGCGGGGTCACCGTCCCTCGGCTGCTCCGGCTCCGCTGTAACTTTACGCGCCTGGTTCCCCCCGGGAGGGGACGCGGGAGCCCGGCCTGCCCCAGCCGTGGGGAGCACCTCGGGGCTGCGAAGGAACGGGCTTTCCCCTGCGGGGCGGCCTCGCCCGCCAGCTACACACCGTGTGCGAGGCGGGACTCGGCGCCCCAAACTTTCGCACAGGCTCGGCCCCGCTGGGCGCGCCGCGGCTCGGAGCTGGCGGGCTCGTGACGGATCGTGTCCAAAGCTGCCGAGCCGAGAGGCAGCAGCAGCAACTTCTGCCGCCCGCCCCTGGGCCCCGGCTGGCGGCGGGGGAGGACCGAGCGAGCAAGGGGAGGAGAGGCGCGCTGGGGCTCGGTCCGGGTATTCGCCACTGCGAGCGCTGGCTGCCCCCTGGGGACTCCGGCTGGCCCGGCGCGGCGCTGGACGAGCAAAGGTCGCCGGTGAAAGGAAGCCCGGACTGGAGGGACCCCGCGGGGAGGCCCCAAAGCCATGGGGTGCTGCGCTCAGCCAAATGGCCGCAAAGGTAAAGCGGGACTGGTTTGTCTGTGTGCAAGCCCGGTGCTACCGGGCCAGGGACAGGGCACTTCAGAGTCCTCGTTGTGCTCCGAGAAGCCTTAGTGAGTATTCAGGGGCTGGTGTAAACCCGGCTCGGCCCCGGGGAGTAATAGATCTAATGAAGTGAACAACACACACCAATCACATGCCTTTCTGGGGAAGCGGCTGGCACAGAATTATCATCCACGTCAGTGTGAACTAATACTTCCTTGGGAGCTGCTGCTACGCTCATTGATACCGACTGCGGGGGCCGGTGCCCTGTTGGTCTAGGCAAGTGGTTCTCAACTCGGGTATGCAGAAGTGGGGGGAGGAGGGGAGAGGGGGTGGTACATCAACTCATCTAGATAGCTGCCTAGTTTTACAACAGGCTACATACAAAGCACTAATGAAGTCAGTACAAACTAAAATTTCATACAATGACTTGTTTATACTGCTCTATATACTATATGCTGAAATGTAAGTCCAATATTTATATTTCAATCGATTTATTTTATAATTGTATGTTAAAAATGAGAAAGGAAGCAATTTTTTCAGTAACAGGGTGCTGTACTTGTATTTTTATGTGAGGTGAAACTTGGGATATGCAAGAGAAATCAGACTCCTGAAAGGGGTACAGTAGTCTGGAAAGGTTGAGAACCACTGCTTTAGACTGTAAGTTCTTTGAGGCAAGGAATGTTTTACTCTGTAAAGTGCTGTCTACATTTTTTGGCACAATATGTACAGTTCATGGCCAAATGTTGCAAAAACAGTTGCATAACTTAGGCTCCACAGTCTGTATCTGTGCTGAATGCTCCTTGAAAACTTATTAATAAATGTAATTAATAATGAATATTCTGTGCCAGGTGTTGCACCGGAATGGCATGGAACTTTTGTTTGTTTGCTTTATTAGCCACACATTTGTAATTGTAACTTGTCATCTGGAGAAGATGTATGTACATATTTACAGGATAGCTTGTAGGAATTATACTGCTGCTTGTGCTTCAGCTCTATGCACCACATCTGTCACTCCATTGAAATAAATGAAACCAGGAATGGACAGGGTAAATGTGTGTGGGGGGGAGGGGTAGGGGAGGGAGGGTGCATGTGGGCCTGATTCTGCTCTCACCTGCATCAGTTTCACACCAGTGCAATGTCACTGACTACTCCTATCCCATGTAGGTGCAAGCGGGAGGAGGATCAGAGCAGTGAATTCAAAATCATAGGTCTTTTTTGTAGTTAGTGAAAGATATCAAGAGTTTTCCTTCAAGATGGAGATTCCATGTTCTTGTCAGTGGTGTATTGCTGGAGATTTCTGACAGGAATACTGGATGTTTTTTTTTTTTTAAATTAATTTGAGGAGAACTGTTAGGCTCGTAAAAATGAAGAACTGGTTTTACTGGCTGTGGTCAGGCATTCCGATTACTCCAAACTCATCCTGCTAATGCACTTCCAGTCTGACCTGCAGCACTCATGCCTTACTGTTCCAGTCCTAGGCCTTTTTATGAGCAGCAACAGTTAATCATGCCAAATTCTAAGTGGTATTGTAAGGGATAACCAAAATTTACTAAGGAGTTGGCTGAGCCATTCAAATTTGTTTTTTATCAATAGATTTTAGGTCTCTGCAGATGAAAGGCTAGTGCATTAATCTATAGTAGCACTTAGCTTCCTAGTATATTTATTCTTGTTAAACTCAAGACCAGTTTTTCCTAGTAGAGGTAAAAAATCTTAAGTGCTAATCTAGCCAGAAGAACATTTTCCCCCTTGAGAAAAGGAGTTAGTTAGTGAACTCTTCTTTTTCTATGCTGCAAACCTGATCACCTTATCCCACAGAAAAACACATGAATTGGGTCATGGAGCATAAAATTACCCATGACGTTCCACATAATAGGCCAGATCCTTGGCTGATGTATATCACCATTGTTTCATTTACTTTCATGAAGAAAAACACTGATTTACACCAGTTGAGGATCTGGTCCACAGAGGTTTCCCTAAATTATTCCAGAGGCTGGGGTTTGCCCTCCTGTGTAATGAACAGAGGGTTCTACACATATATTATGAGGTCTGTGAGGCTGGGTACATCTGTGCATAGGCGCTGAGCCTTCAGCCTGGCTCTGTAGCCCCATGATCCCTTTAGGATTCTAGGTAGCACAGCTTTATTGGAACCATGCTGCGGGAGCTTCTTCCATCAGCAGCTACTGATAGCCCCTTCCCCCCGCCCATGAATGGCGATTTTAAGGTCTAGAGAGAGACAGTGAAAAAATTCTTTCAGCTTCAAGCTACATTAACTGTTTTACAGATTCCCGTGAGTCTTGGAGAAGGCAATACATGCCCAGCCTCTCTCCACTTGAGGATCTCTGACTTTGTAGAGAGGAGGAGGGGGAAGAAAAAATGGCAACATGGGTCTCAGAGTATGGGTGTTGGAACTAGCGGTGCTGGGGGTGTGGTAGCACCACCTAGCTTGAAGTGGCTTCCATCATGTACAGGGTTTACAGTTTTGTTCAATGACTTTCAGCACTTCCACCATAAAAATCGTTCCAATGCTGCTGTCTCAGAGGATGATTAGGCCCCTTGTAATTGTAAATCAAGAGTGAAAACACTGAGATGAGTATTATTGCAGATTACTTTTAAGAGAAAATAGGCCAACATTTTCAAAAGCACTTGTGTGATTTAGAAGCTTCAGTCCAATTGAAAAGCAGTGGGACTTACGCTTCTAAGTTTATTAAGTGCTTTAGAAAATCTGACCCTTGATGTGCTGGGTATTGTGCAAGACAAAACAATAAGACCATCCCTGCTGCAAGGAGTTTTCCATCCAAAAACAGATGCATAAAAGAAGATGCACTGGAAGACCCAGTTAACTTAGTGTAGGTTTGTAATGGTTTCTCCCCTCTTATATAGTGCTGGGGTAGAGTGTAGATAGTGTGTGTGTGTATATATGTCATACGGTTTTGCACAAATTACGATGTTGCCTTTCTGATCACAATAGCACCTCTGAGGTTGAAATATATTTCTTTCAAAACACATATGAATCAAAACTTCAAAAACTGAACATCTGAGCAAAATTTCTCGCTGCTTGTACCTGCAACTGATCTGAAGAAACAAAGCCTGTTTCTCTTCCCACTTATACAGGAACTGCTTACTAGTGGAACTCCATTGACTTAGAGGGAGTTACTTCTGTTTTATACCAGTGTTTCTGAAAGTAGAATTAGGCCCAATGTCTTTCAAAGTAACTGGTGTCTAATTAAAAAAAAAAAAAAAATTCTTTACCTGCAGTTCTCCAAAACTGTATTTTTCAAGTTTACCACATTGAGCTACATCACTTCAGGTACCATCAGGGGCAGATACTATGTTCCATTGTATAATGTAACAAGAAAATGAGTGACAGCATAACGTGCTAAGCCTCAGTGTATTAAGTGGTACATTTGAACAACAGGCTGATATCAAATTTTTCAGATGCAAATGTTCTTTTACATAGTTCTCCTGCTATCAGGAGAAATTCTGAGCAAGTGTCAAACTCAGGTCATTGTGGGTATTTAGAAGATGTCAACAGTTAAAGACAGCATGAATTTTGTGAAATTACTGCTAAGAATGGGTAGTAGAGGATTTGCTACAGTGAAATCATGAAACCAAGCTGTTTAAATTATGAACTAAATATAAGCAGCTAAAGAGATGTGCTTATTACATAACACTTCCACGGTTACTGTACTTTGTAATTAACATTTTAATTTACTTTTTTTTTCTTTGTAGGGAGGAATGTTCCCCCTGGTCCTCACATATACATGGCTGCACACTCGATTGAAACATAGTTAAAGAGGATACTAAAGCTTGGAACACTGTTTGTGGGTTCTAGGAGGATGGAGGAAAAGAACTACTCTTGTGTATCCAGTCAGTCATGGTGTCCCTTGAGCAAAGCTTTCTAGAACACTTTCCCAAGGAAAGAAGATAAAGCAAAGTTCAAAAGGTAAGTTTAGACTGAACTTTGATTTGAGCAATGTTGTTGACTCAGCAGGTATAAGTTGGAGTGGTGAGGATTTCAACACGTATGCGGAATAATAGCCCTGAAGTATCTGATCCACAGGTAAGGTTCAGACCAAAGAGTCCATAAGGAACTCCGTAGTAATGTGAGCTGCTTCATGCTGACAGAGAACTTGGGGGGTAACTAGCTGAGGGTGGCTGGTGACTCACTATGTTTCCCCTTCCATTGCAGCTTAGCAGGGAAGCATCATCCTCTCTTCTTCTAATGCCCTCTGCAAACACTCCCCAGTTCTGGCCATGTTAGCCTAATTTTCACCTTCATGTCCCATGGAAAGCACATCAGGTGCTCTCACATCAGGTTATGTTTAGTTAGGAGTCCAAATATGGATTTAGATGCTTAACTTTTAGGCAACTATCTCTTTACTTATCCTTAGGCCATATACTTATTTTTCCCCCTCCTGCTAGGTTCCGCATTTCTGGCCCCCAGCTGGCATGACACAGTAATTTGGGGAAGAAATTTGCCTACTGAATCTTGGGTATTGCACCTGAGAGGTCCCAAACAAATAACATCACAGGGGGCCGGACCTAAACTTTGCTTGAGGGGAAGGATGGTCTGGTGGTTAGAGCAGTATCCTAGGACTCAGGAGACCTACATTCATTTCCCTGCTCTGCCACAGACTTCCTGTGTGACCTTGGGCAAGTCACTTAGTTTCTCTGTGCCTCAGTTCCCATCAGTAAAATAGTGATAATAGTTCTTCCCTCCCTCACAAGGTGTTGTGAGGATAAATATATTCAAAAGCATCAGGCAATCAGATACTATGGTGATTTGGGCCATATAAATACCTAAGACGGATGGAAAAGAACATACAGGAAGTTTAAAGAACATGCAGACAGCTAGGACTGAGAGACAGACAGACAAGTAAAATAGTTAACATTGGGTGCATCTGGTACTGTAGGAAAAGAGAAATAAGTCTGTGCATCACAGACAGTGAACGAACCTATGCTTACTGCTGATATAAAGTGTTAGCATGCAGAGCTAGAACTAAGTCACGCATGGCACCCATAAGAGACAACCACAGTTAATCTTAGATAAATTAGCAATTTCCCTGTGTCCTTTCTCAAAGGTAAGATTTAAACTAATCGAAAGTAAGGTCAGAAAGTCCAGTCCAACTACTGGAGTGTTCCACTAGACTCCAAATACTGCTGAATGGTTAGAAGCAAAAGCAGAAATAAGATGCCTCTTCTCTGCTTTGTATGTGTTTCTGGAGCGCTATGGCACATTGTAAAATCTCCTATTTGTTCCTTAAGGCACCATACAACTGTTAAACCTGCAAGAGCTTAAAACTGGGCAAGGATAATGAATGGATCATTCAAGCATGCCCCAGTCTAAAACTAAGGCACTACAACAGGCCACGTTTGACATATGGAGCCCCACAGGTAGAGGCCCGACAAACAGCATGTAAATAGTAGACATATGTCCCTCCATTGAAGCTCTCTGCCAATCACAGAAAGCGTATGCAATGCATTAGAAGAACTGAATAAGAAGATGGATGATACACTACAAAGCAGGTGACAATAGGACCAGATACTACTTTTTAGACAGCTACTGGGGAAAACTCAAGTTGGTAAACCAGAAAAATCAGGCAACTCTTATTTTATTTATTTAGATTTAACACCAATACAAAAATACTCATACAGAAGCTCCGAGGCCACTAATAATAATTATACTTGCAATGACCACTCAGGAGCATTAAACGCTAATATACAAATAAATTAACTCTGCCAGCCAGCAGCATTACATAATCAAATGGAGATAAACATGTTCCTCAGCAAACCAATTTAATAATAATAAAAAAAAAACTTGGAAAAGCCAATCACCACCTCTCCCTTCCATTCCAGGAACATATGCTCATCCTTCCTCTATCAAATAGTTTAATTTGGAGGGAGCAGAAAGAGACTCAGAGACAAGAATCTGCCTTATTCTGCAGTACTGTTAATGGAAATAAGTCAACAGATTGCATTGTTGGGGGAACAAGTGTGTATTAAGCAACCTGAGATTGCTGGATCTGCTAACTGTGGTCAGAAGGGAGAGCTCATGACATTTGTTGAAGTGTGGGTGCCTGGGGCTTGGTCATAGAGTTATTATTTAGATTATAGTAGTACCCAAAATGTATTAGGCTTTTCCAAACAAAGACCAACAGAAGGTAGAGGAATGAGATGCCACATACAAAGGATCAGGGTGACCTTGGGTACAGCTTATTAGTTGCAAGTCAGTGTTTAAATTCATTTAATTTTAATGTTAAACATATTGAGGCACCTGCCCTCGTCAACTTCCTCATCTCCACCTCCCTTCCACACCATTCCCTTGCTTCAGTTCCAGTGTCCTAACTCTTGTCCTCCTCCTCCTCATGTTTCCTTCTCCTCACTTAAATGAGCAGTTCACTCACATGAGCCCCGTTCCTGCAGAACATCTGCAGAAAGGCTTCTCTGTAAGGGAAGAAGGATGATGTGGTGGAATTGGCACCTACCCTCCTCTTCTTCTGTGACTTAAAGCATGGATACCTGGCCTGCCTCCCCTTCTTTCACAGAAATGGAGACTGAATTGCACCATGGTAATGTTCTTAGAGGATGGTGAATTTCAGATAGTGATGAGGAGAGAATTCTGCCGTACAGAGGGTTCAGGTTTTCCAAGAGTCCAGATTTCTGCAGCAGCTTGTATTACATGCTGCTCCACCATTGGCCAGAATAACCACTCTGAATCAGACTCATCTCTCCATCCACATATCCAATCTTATATCTGGAAGAGAGATACAGCAACCAGCTATCAATCTGGCATGCCACCAAAACAAGAGTTACCTCACGTGTGACCACACCTGCCAAGATCAGTGGGACCTCCAGATTGCTGGTAATAAAAGCCAAAAGCAAGTTTATGTAGATGGTGACATGAGGGAAGTAGTTCCTGGATTTTGTGTTCTGTATTTCAAGTACTTAGAACTCAGGCTCTAACTTAGGTGCAAGAGACAGTGTGGAAGCTTCCGCAGGAAAGACTGGCAGAGTGCAGGGCAAGAGTGCTTGGGGGGGGGGGGGGGGTTACTTGACCTACCAATCTCCAGCTGAGAACCACCTCCTCCCCTGGCCTGCAGTCCTGTTGCAACCCACTTCCCCCTATTGCTAGTTCAGGAAGCAGCTAGACGCAGCTGCTTGTGTGGGAAATAGGCAAGAAACAGTACTGAGCACAGAATGGCCTAATGCAGGAAGGAGTTACCCAGAAGCGGTCCTCTGTTCTTGTGTACAGTCAATGTATCTACAAGTTGGTGGTGTGTGAAAAGGTCATTGGCATCTCTCTAATTTTCACAAGGAGCCTGGGATTTGCTGTTACTTTGTGTACACACAGTTTATGGTAACAATGTAATAATAGTCAGGAGCTGAAGTAAAACATTACAATCTCCCAACAACCCAAATGCTCCCTATGTAAATCGTTCGTCTTAATCAAATGAAATCATGCCTAAGTCTGGATCTTCAGATATAGTCTATGGGCTTGTGGTGTGGCTATGTTTACTATCCTCCTCTGGTTATTTAAGTCCATAAATGTGTATAGTTCATTTGAAGCCCAATTTAAGCCTTTCTTGCCCTGCAACCCAGCTGAAATAGCAATGCTGTCACTGAGCTGGTCAAGACAATCTGTGGCCCAAGGCAAAACTTCAGTGTGCTGCCCCTCCTAGAACAGACTTTCGGGGTGGGAGGATATGTTGAGCCATCTGTTGGTTCGGTGGTGCCTAGTTTGTCTATAGCTAGAGTGACCTGTGCAAAGCCCTTCTGTTTTTGATTAATGCTGAAATGCACCTGCAATCTTGGCTCTGCAATTCCAGGCTCTGTTGCTGCCCTTAGCAATGTCAAGACAGTGAGCCTCATTCAGAACTTGTGCACCAGTTTTATGCCACTTAACTCCACTGACCTCCCAGGAGTTACTCTCCAGTTACAGTGTTGGGAGGTCAGAAACCAATCTAGTGCTCCTAATTGCCAGAGCCCTCACAAGTAGCTCCAAGAACTTAGATACCATTGTGATAGGCCCTATGCATTGATTAGTTAGCTAGCGTACAAAGAATGCATGAAAAAGGAAGAAAATAAGGTAGTGATATTTTTCCTGAGTAGCCTATAAACAGAAACCAAACTTAAAATCTCTACAGAGAGATAACTCTAACCACAATGGGGACACCCATTATCTTCCAGTTGCCATGAAATGTTCCTAGATATCATGTAATAACTCCATGCAGTACAGTGGAATTTCCATCTCACAGAGCAGGATCTCGTAGTATAGTGTATGCTAGCTTATAAGGTTTCTCATGCACTGTAGTCAATAACAACATTATCTTCTGTTCACAAACTATGCGCCAAATTCTTTTCAGATATATGGTTCCCTTAACTTTAAGAGCTGGATGCTTGCTGCAGAACATAGTTATTCCACCTGGATTTTATCTGGGATACCAGGATTAACACACACATTCTTTAAAATGTCAAGTGGGACTTTTACTGGCCACCAATGGCCAAGACGTAAGGTTTATGGTTCCTCTGAATTAACAGATGTCAGCGGAACCCCTGGCCCCTCCCAGCTGAACCCCTTCCAGCGATACCTATGTTCTAATTTTAGTTTGATTTTCCAAATCATCAGCTGCGCACTCTAGACTAGAGATTTGCTGTCAGGCAAAACAGCTATAATTGACCTCTGTGGTCTGCAAGTGGGCGCTCAGAGTCGATAGCATTTAGTTATACACCCTGGACTCAATTCTGCTCTCAGTTACACTAGTGAAGCCCAGCTGCATGGGGGCAGAATTTGCCCCTCCCCCCCCAATGCTTATGAGTGGATTCATTTTTTGTTAAATGTGTACTTGGAAGAATCTTGAGCTGCGTTCATGGCTTTATGAATGGGAAACACTCAATATCCTTTCGATCAGCAGTGTCCAACGTTTGTAGCGTGACAGTAGAACTTATTACTTCAAAGAAGTCAAGAGACCACAATCCACCCTTAGGGGTGACAGATTCTCTGCCTTGTTTCATTCCCTTTGTGCCTCTCAGGCTGAGGAACAGCAGGGGAGGGACAGTAGCTGTTCAGAGTGCTCCCACCTCCCATCAGGATCTTGGCTGTAGTGGAAACAGTGGGAGGCACTCGGAGAGATGAGACCCCTGAATGCATTCAAATACTTCCATTTAGAAATCACAGGGCATGGCTCTGGGAACACACACAACTCCTAGTCAAATACACATTTTCTTCTTAATCCAATTGTCTCTGAAGGCCATGATTTAGAGCCTGGAGGATACAACAGATTTCATCTCTGATAAGCTGCAGATACGCACGTGTCAAACAAAAACATCTTCAGATGAACTGCCCTGGATTTGAACATTCTAACCATAAAATGTCAGTGTGTCTGGGGAGGGGCAACCAAGACTGTTCGGTGTTATCAGAGCTGTCTGCTCTCGGTGGGCAGTGGGGTGGAGAATCCCACTAGGTTTGTCAAGGGGGCAGGGTTGAGCCCCCTACAGAAAGTGTAGGGGAGCTGTTCCCCTAGAGCCAGTGGATCATCTAATATCCATATAAGATCTTGGGGGAGAGCCACACAGAAGTCCTGTGCTGCCACTCCAGATCCAGAGCCCCTGTCCTCCTACTGGGTTGCTGACATTGGAAACTCCCCCACCCATTGCTGCTTTGAGAACTCCTTTGGAAGTGTATGTGATGTGGGGAGGAGGCGGTTTTATTTCCCAGCATAAAAGGCGACTGAGGCTGTTTTAGCTGGATTTGTTGTTGCTGGGTTAAGGGAATGATGTGTTCCGTTGGCCCTCCCTTTCTAGATTCGTCCCCACAAGCAGTGCTCTGGATCCATGGAGGGTCCTTCCACAGGGTCCAAAGGATCGGAGCAAGGCTTCAGTGAAAGTTGTTGACTCCCGCTCTCGCAGAATGGGAGAGATCAGCATACAGAGAGTCCTCTCTGTGCTTTGATCTTTGAAGATCCTATTGTGACAGAATCTGACTGGCCACCCACAAAAGGATATTTGGAGAAGCTTGCGGGGTAGGATGTGCTAGGCACATGGTACTGTATTTAAAGAGCTGTGACTCGGTTGAGTCACTGCAGTGATTATCATACTTTAACTTTATTTAGCATATTTCTCCAGAAGAATCTCAAGAGCAGGTTTCTGTTTACACTGTGCGGTGCCTTGTCTGGGGTTTCTCAAGTTAGTGGGTTGGTCTATAGACTAGTATGCTAGATGGGGCTCTGTATCTCTCAGTAGGGTTTCAACACCTTCTGCATTGTTGTATTAACTCTTAGCTCAGTAAAATAATCATTGTTTGTCCTGCCTCCATGGCTCTGTCTACACTGTTTCTTTGTTTTTTTTTTTTCGTTTTTTTTTGTCCCAATGTAACTACATGAGTGCAAACTCACAGTATAGATGCACTGCACTGCTATAAGTCAGGGGGTCACTCTGTGTGACTTACCCAGGTGAATTACTGGGGTAAGATGTACAGGTGTAAGCCCTGTTTTGCACTGGTGTGCAAATAGCTGGGGTTTGCTCAGGTCTAACTACATCAGTGTTGCTACATTGGTGCCGACTTCTGTAGTCTGCCCAAGTTGGTGACTGCCGAGGAACAATCGCTGCTAAGGAAGGACATGATCCTGTTCTTGGACTGGATTTACAGCAGTGAAATTCCACTGACTTCGTTGGAGCAGCTCCTGATTTACTCCAGCATGAGATGTGTCTGGCTAGTAACCTACAGACAAAAAAAGGGGGGTGGCTTGGGGGTGCTAGATTGTGGGTTTAAGGTGTGTCCTTCCTTGTGGGGGTTATGATGCAGCTGCTTCGTTGTGGGGGTTATGATGCAGGGAGCCCCTAGGGAACTGCAAAATTCCTCCACAGCCTCTGGAGGAGTGCATGGTGGAGCGGCAGCCCACCACCAATTTGAAGGGCATAGTGTGTATCCAGCTCAACATCAATGTCTGTACTGAGAGGAGCAGGCTCCACCTTCTCTGGGTTGGCTACAGCCACTTGGGTTAGCCTGGAGCATCCCTACATTCAGGGAGTGCAAGGACAGTAACTGTAGTTGACCCCTGTTGTAACAACACAAGGAAGAGAGAGGCTCTTCCGGTCTCTCTCTCTTCTCCCTTACCCACTTACACAAGGCCATCACAAACTGCCCAGATTATTTGTGGTTGTCATATTTATAAAGCTGCTCAAACCTGTGTCTTGCAAAAAACCCACAGGAACAGAGGAGGATGCAGCTGTGAATCCATCTAGACTGGTCTATAAGTGGCCAAACCCACATGCAGAGAATAGCATAATAGGTCATGTGAAATAAGATGCCTGTTGGCGGTTTCTGCTCTGAAAATATGGCAGTTAGTGGTCAGCACATACCTTGAAACACGCTGGTTCATATGCCCTTTCCATACTTGTATCCTGTCTCATGTAACTGTGGATGTTCTCATTAGCCAGATAAATACCTAAGCCTACAAAGCTGCTGAGCTCTTGGCCTCTATGATACAACATATAATGATCCTGTCACAAGGTTAGAAAGTGTTTCCTCAATCAGTTTTAAATGTATTGCTTATCAGTTTTATGGTGTTCTTGCATTATGTGGAAAGGTAAATTTACCTTTTCTCATTACTATCTACACTGCTAGCAAGTCCCCGCTCTAACTTAGACAGGCTGGATAGTCAGTGCAGAGTAGTGAGGGCTACAAGATGTAATAAGCCTTCACTGAGTCCTTAAGGACTATCCTTAGGCAGGTAGATGAATTACTACACCTACCAGGTGGCATAACCTTGGTGGGACCCAATAAGATGGAGCCTTCAAAAGAAGGTGGTGACTCCCACCTCCTTTCCTACCATAACAATCCTACATAAGGGGAAAAAAATATTGACCCTGCATGCAATACATAAGGAAAATGGAACTTAATAAGAGGAATGGTATAAGCACCTGAGATGTTATTAGGCACAGCCAGAGATTGGATTAGATAATGAGAGGTCCAGGAGAAGGGTAAACTTGGGCATTTCTATTCTATTCTGTATAGGTTCTTATACCACTCTCATCATCATAGGATCTGAGCACCTTCCAGTAGCGCATTAAGCGTCATGACTAAGACTACGATTTTGTCACGGGGGTCGTGGAAGTCATGGAATCCGTGACTTCGAAAGACCTCCGTGACTTCAGCCCCAGCGCCTAGGAGCTGCAGGGTCCTCCCGCAGCAGCAGGGAGCTGTGAGGTATACCTACCATCTGAGGCAGCGGGGCCCCCAAGCTCCAAGCCACCATGGACAGCGGGGGTAGCCCACAGCTCCCTGCCACTGCAAACAGCAGAGGGGGTACCCCGCAGCTCCCCGCCCCGCCGCGGATGGCAGAGGGACCCTTGCAGCTCCCTGCTGCCGCTGGGGGCAGGGGGACCCTGCAGCTCTGAGCTGTGGGTGGAGGAGGGGCTAATAGCTTCATGCCCAGGTTTATCCCATTGCTGTAAACCAGATGGGAAGTGATGAAAGTGTGTCTAACTGAGGCCAGCTCATCATCCACCAGGATGGGACAGGGTCTCCTAGCCAACAGAAGATGGTAGAAAGCATTTCTCGCAGATGCTGCTATGTGAGAGCTTAATGTCAGCGAAGAATCCAACAGCACTCTTAAGCTATTGACTGAATTGACCAATTGGGTGTGTGTGCCTTCAGTCAAAGGAGTCTGCACCTTGGCTGCAAACTCTGAAAAGTGCTTTCCTCTGCCCACCAGCAGGGCTCAGCTTCAGCCAGTTGTTCTTCATCCATGAGCTGATCTCATCCAAGCATTGGGCCATCTTGGTGGTAGTGGTGTGGTCATACATTGTGGAGAATAGGTAGAGTTGTCTCATCTTCATATTGTTGGCACTTGAGTCCATGTAGTCTGACCAGTTCATCACTGGCCATGGGTAAATGCTGAATAGGACCAGAGAGAGAATTTATCCTTGTGGAACCCCATAAATGAAGAGTCTAGTCATGGAGGTTCAATTTCCTATCACTATTCTTTGAATGCACCCCTCCAGGAAGGACTCAGACGATTTCAGTGCATTAACCTGGACCCCTGCCACCTCTCTGAGGCAGGATAGCCGTATCTCAGGTCAAGAATGTTGAATGCTGCAGAGATGTCCAGGAGGATGAGAATGGATGTCTGCCCTCTATCCATTGTCAGGAGAAGATTATCCATCAGTGCCACTAAAACTGTTTTTGTCCCAGATCCTGGCCTGAATCCAGATTGTGCCAGGTCTAAGATATTGACTTCAGTCAGGAGAGTTTGTAGTTGGCCTTTGACTAGCATCTCTATGAGCTAGCTCAGGAATGGAAGATTTGAGATACTGGGTGGTAGTTGGCTAGAACCAATGCATTTGGGTTGGTTTCTTCAGTGTTGATAACACTACTGCATGTTTGAAGGAACAGTTCCTTAATTGAATTAGACCTTACCTTAGACCTTAGTCCATCCCATGCTTTGCTGCACATTGGACTGTGGTATTAAGTGGTGGTTTGGGTTTATTCCGGAGACTGGGCTCTGTGCTTTCAAACAAGTACCTTCAGCATGTATAGCCCTCCCTAATTGGCTTTCAAATGACAAATACCAAAGGCGCCTTGCTGCCACGACCACTGCCCCCACCATTATTCTCACTACCACTATAACCACCACCCCATAACAAATCCTAATACAAACAATACTGTATACTCTAATAAAACCCAATGGCCAAGGCCCTTACACCTTAGTAATCCCTATGGGATGGTGCCAATACTGCAGCAGCCATTTAAAACATTTACAAAGGCCAACCATATAATAAAAAATTAAAGCAACTAAAAAAGGCCACAGGTCTTATTATTAAAGCACAGTTAACCCAAGTACATGCTGGGGTTAGTAAATTACATGTTATTTCTGCCCTTAGCTCAATAACCCAAAAGCTGTTAACAAAAATAGTATTAAATATCACTAAGGCCAAAAAAAAAATTGCAGTGGAATCTAGCATGTTTTTTTTAAAAAAAGGGATTTTTCTGGATGACCAGCTTATGGCCATTCAAAGTAATGTCAAGCATCAGGCGTGGCCTACTGCCCTTACAGTGCTTCAGAAATGCCATCTAATTTGTGGCTATAGAAACGTACCTAAAAGATTTTCTGGATGGAAGTGCAGACGTTCGCAGTGCTCCTTCCAAGCATACGGGCCGGTTAAAGGGGTGTGGGCTTCTACATACCAAATCCTGCCGGGTCCGTGAAAAAAATGCACATGGAATTAAATAATTCACCAAAACATTAAAAAAATAAACTACCTAGTATGCCTAATCAATTTATAATCAATGCTCCTAAAATAACACCCAACATTTAAATAAAAATAAAAAATCAATGGACACTCTGGCCATTAAAACCCCCACAACTTCAGTGTGTACATAAACTAAAGCCCGAAAAAGTTGTCACTGTTCATAACAATGTTTGTTAAAAAAATATAAAACAAAAAACTACCCTAACAGAACACCTGCTTTTCCAAGCTAATAGTAGCTTTGTGTATATTGAGGCCACCACTTTGCAAGACATACATTTTAATCTCACCACTGCTGCAGGAAATAATATCATTTATTGGCCTGCAAATAAAATTCTACAATCAGCCCTTAGGTTCCAAATACCCTTTAATTGGACTGTCTTAGCACCTAATCATTCCAATATTTGCCTTTACTCCTACCAAAGGTTCAAAAAATTTCTAAATTACAAGGGCAAATTCATATGCTCCAAAATATATATCAAATTAAAAACTATGCTTTTCTTACAGCCTATAAAGTGTCTATGTACTAAGTATAATGTATTGTGTTCTGTGACTAAAGTTGTACAGCAACCCCATTATATTATTAACAATAAAAGCATTAACATTTTTATTGTGTTGTTTAGTTTAAAGTTAAGTTATTGTTATTGTAAAAAATGTACTAATAGTACCTTCCATGTTTATACTAACCATGCTTTGTCATTGTATTTTAATTAAACCCCCAAAAGTTATACTGTACCATGTAAGCTAAAGTCAAAAATACAAAGTTTTAATAAAACTAAAAGTTTAAAATTAATAGTTGTGCTAAAAGCACAAAAGTGGGGAGTGTGGAAGTTGGGAAAAGAGCAGACATCTTAGTCTTCCAGGAAGAGCAAGAGTCAGGCTAACTAACAGCTAATAACTCGAGACTTCCAAGCAGGGCCTGGGTGAGTGGGAAAGAACTGTAAAAGTTGCTGGTTTTCAACCTTGTGTTAAATAAAAATAAAATGCAAAGTGTAGCAAAAATTGCTTAAAAAAAGGAATATGTATAAACAAAATGCAGTTGTTGATCATTACTGTGTGTCACAAAAGGTATAAATGCCTGCCTTAATTGTTTATCTGACGGAGACCTGCCTCGGGAGGGGAACCCCTGCCCATGAGTACTCTCCCCTTGCAAGTGTTAAAAAAAATAAAGCTGCCTCTGGCATGTTGCAACCAACCTCAAAGTAAGAACTTGTTTTTCTCCCACAGCCCTAATATTGTGTAATAAGTGCATCTGAATTATTTGCACCCTCAATAAATGTCACTTGGACTGAATATATGGTTGCACCTGCAGAGCAGGTACATGGATATCTAAGTGACTAATCGTACCCACTTATAATTGTGCCCACAATTTTATCCTTTGCAGTTTTTTGCATTTGTAAAATCATGAGTGCAAAAACAGAGTCTAGTTAAGCCTGGGCTGAAAATGTGCACCAAAGGACCCATTTTGCCCTCACATAAACTCACACTGAATTTGATGGGAGGTTTGCTCCTATAATTGAAATCCGGATTAGAGGCACAAAGGGATGGACACTTGGGTTCAGCTATACTGGTGCAGGAACTGACCTAAGGAGGGAGGAAATAGTGGCTGTAAGCCATCTACACACCCTGCCCCAATCCTGGAGCTAACTGGAGGTTGTTTTGGACTCTAGGATAATGTAGAGCAGCTCTAAGGCTAAATTGCTACAGAATTATAGGTCATTAGGAGTTGTTACACCAGCTCCTTTCACCCACCCACCTCTAGCCTGCCTATGACATGGAGTGCTGGGGATAGAAGTATAGAGACAGTTACACTGGCTTTATGCCACCTATGGATTCCCCTAATCCTGAGGCCAGATACTGTGTTCAAAAGCTATTCTAAAATCATCTTATTTCATTGTAGGTACCTATATAGTTATTAGTGTATTAATCAACCCATTCTGAGGCTGAGGTGCTCCTAATCTTGTAGCAGTTTTGTAAACCAAGAATCGAAGAGTACTTCCTCTGCACATTTCCTGAAGAAGGCTTTGCCACAGCAGTTTGCAGTGTAGCCTTTTCTGACTGTTCAATTCCATATTTTTCAAATTCAACAAAACATATGACCATAAGGTAGCAAAGCTGTCTTCTGCCCTTTCCCTTCCTATTAACCACACACCCATACAGCGGTAGCTAAACAGTTGCTTTTAGGGAGAAAACATTGCAGACTGCTCTATGCATGAGCAGTTCCATTAAGAGGGAAAATGGAGTTATAACTCAGACTGCACCTGGATGCAGACTCCTGACTCATTTTAATCCAGTAATAGACACGATGCTCTTCACACTCTGCTGCTGAAAGCAAAACACACGTGGAGAAAGGATCATTGTGTTTCACTTTCATTGCAATAAAACCTACGTTTGAAATCTGTTACATAGCAGATGGCTTTTAATATGCTGTTGCACATCCGAGACCTCGGCAGTTCCTTTGCAGCAGTCTCCCAGAGCTCCAGGAGGCAGAAGGGTGCATTGTGTGCTCCCCTCCATTGCTGCCAGGGCTATGACCCAGTCTCACCGCCACTTCCTTTGCAGCAGTTGCTGCCACCATGTAGGAGCAGCCCTTACCCCTCAAAGGAGGGCAAGGTCTTCTGTGCCAGGATCAGCCATACCTGGAGGTGATGGGGGGAAGTGCCTTTCCCCTCCTTCCCCCTTGTACACCCACACATTGGCCAGCCCCAATGCTATCGATAAAGAGGATGCTCTGTCTGATTTTTAAAGCACTGGTTTTAATTCTTTATTTTTAATTTTAAAAAGCAATATTTAAAATATCTGAACGAAATCAATATCCACTATTAACTGACCTGTAGAGAAATAACTATATGGTTCTGATTCTGCTTCCACTGAATTCAATAGGATTTTAGCTAAGGGGCTAAATTTAGCCCCACCCCTTAGTAGCACAGAGATGAAAATTGCACTTCTGCAACACCCCCAGGGACTGCTGCTGGTTTCTTCCTTGGGGGAGCACAAGTGGAGATGAAAGGGAGTTGGCAAATCAACCATGTCATACAGACACCCTTACTCAGGGTGAATAGTATCTTACTCTGCAAAGTGTTCCATTGACTTCACTGGGCTAATTCAGCATGAAGAATGGGTTGGTGCAAACAAGGCTGGCAAAATCTAGCCCTGAACTAACATGCTTATGATTTGCTGCTACTAAGTGAGGTTTAATATAAGAAAATAATAAAGAGTTTTCCATGCCCTATCTTTCTGCTATCATTGTTATTAAGCTGTAGCCAAATCAATGCAGTTTTGTTTCTGGCAGAAGCTGGAATTATCTTTATTGTAGCCTTCCATGATTAAAATCTCACTATACTGCTATCTTCCTACAGAATGAAGAGATATAAGTGTCCCTTCAAGTATCCCATGAGACAAAAGATCCTGATCTTGTTTTTAGCAGTGTGGCTGTTTGCACTTCTGAAACTCCTCAATGTTGAAAGACTCTTATTCCCTCAAAAAGGTATTTATTTAGTTGAGCACTTCTTAAGCACTTCTTCTTATGTTAAAAACAAATACTCCCATCTTAGAAACGACTTCCAGTATGACATTAACTGTTCGTGTATATACGAACAAGAACCCAGTGAAATTGGCAAGAGTTTAGAGATAAGAAGAAAAGACATCATTGATTTAGAAGATGAAGACGTTATAGCTATGACCCGCGATTGTCAGGTGTATCGTACACTTAGAGGATACCACCTAAAGCCTGTTTCCTTGGAGGAGGAAAGTTTCCCATTAGCCTACTCTTTGGTTGTTCACAAAGATGCAATAATGGTTGAAAGACTCATACACACAATATACAGCCGTCAAAATATTTACTGCATCCATTATGACCAAAAGTCTGCTAATACTTTCAAATGTGCTATGGACAATTTAGCTAAGTGCTTCCCCAATGTTTTCATTGCATCTAAATTGGAGACCGTGGAATATGCACACATTTCTAGGCTCCAAGCAGATTTTAATTGTTTGTCTGACTTGATGAGGTCGTCGGTTCCATGGAAGTATGTTATTAATTTGTGTGGTCAAGACTTTCCTTTGAGGTCAAACTTTGAATTGGTATCTGATTTGAAGAAACTCAATGGAGGAAACATGCTGGAGACTGTAAAGCCAAGTAGCAGCAAAAGGGAACGATTCACATATCATTATGAACTTAAGAGTGTGCCTTATAAATACATGCAGATGCCTGTAAAAACCAACATTTCGAAAGATCCACCACCTCATAACATTGAGGTTTTTGTAGGCAGTGCCTATTTTGTTTTAAGTCGGGCATTCATCCAATATACCTTTGAAAAATCTCTTCCTAAAGATTTTTTTGAATGGTCCAAGGATACTTATTCTCCAGATGAACATTTCTGGGCAACCCTTGCACGTGTGCCTGGAATACCTGGGGAGATTTCAAGGTCAGCTCACGATGTAACAGACCTGCAAAGCAAGACTCGACTGGTGAAATGGAATTACCTGGAGGACCACTTGTATCCTCCTTGTACTGGTACCCATATTCGCAGTGTGTGCATCTATGGAGCTGCAGAATTAAGGTGGCTTATAAATTATGGACACTGGTTTGCCAATAAATTTAACTCCAAAGTGGACCCTGTTTTAATAAAATGCTTGGCAGAAAAACTTGCCAAACAACAGAAGGAATGGGTTGATTTGTCTTCCGAAAGCTCCTTCATGCACAGAAGTTCTGCAGATGTTTCACTATAGCAGTACACTACACTCAGTAGTCAGTGTTATCCAGAGTCTGACGCTCCATTGCCTTGGGGTGTAAAATGCTCCTTCTGCACAAGTGTAAATGACTACACAAGGTGCAATGGAGAATCAGAATGCAATGGAGAGTCAGCCCCCAGATGTGATGTTATATGTCATGCCCTTTAAGGATCATTGTATAATTCACCAAAACAACACTGTGTCCTTAATATCTTTCAAGGTGATTCTTATAAAAATCAGCTCCACTTTTGAATGTTTTTTGGGGGGGCTGTGGCACTATTTGTGGTAATGGAATGCTTCAAATTGAGCCTGCCTGCGCAATAGCTAGGATAATTCCTCATGTCTGTCCTCCTTATTCCCTTCTTCTTCTTTAAAAGATTTGAAACATAGGAAGGAAGATGTCCAGGTATGCTACCTCAGGAAAGCTGGAAGGAAAAAACCCAAAACTAAAATGAGCCTAAGAGAAAGTCTGATGACCACTGAGCCATAGGGCTGATCCTGTGATCCCTCCACTCCCAGTCAGTGGGAGATGATGGTGCTTAGTCATTTGCAGGATTGGACCCATAACAATGATTTTTGCAATGTGAATATGATTGGATGATATAAGAAAAGAGAGATCCTGGAACCTTGCCCACTGCATTGGAAGTACCAGTGTTCTCACCTAGCTGTCTGTCTCTGTATTTAGTTTTCCCCTCTATTAATTTTATGCTTCCATACACTTTTCTGTACCTGTGAATTTTGTGATGGTTGATAGAGGCAGCATTACACATGGCAGTTCTTTTGAAGTCTGTATGTATTCACCGGAAATGACAGCTTTCAGAGCTCTACCTGACAGAAATCAGTGCCAGAAAATGTATTATTCTAGTTCAGTTGCCATCTCTTCCATTAGAAACATCCTCCTGCAAAAGCACAGTCATTCAGGTCAGGGACACCATTTTAGGATGGTGCACTGGGTCTATGTAGATACAGTAGGTAACAAATGCAGCTTTTAATTAGCATTCAGCAGTTTGGTATTACATTAAAATGCAAAGTATTGACAAGTCCAGATTTTGTCCTAGCCACAGGCCCAGATCCTGAGCTGGGGCTGAGGTGCACTCAGTGCAGCTCAGGAGGGGGCTGTGCAGAAGTGGCTTTATGCCACCTTTGTGCTTCCCTGGTCCTGGGCTGATCTGTGCCAGGCCAGGCTCCCACTTCAACTTAGAACCCACTTGCTTCAAATTGCTCTGGCTGCCAGTGGCCCCAAAGGCTATCTTAGTAGCCGTGGCTCTTGGGGCATGATGGAGCTCTCGCCATCCCCCTTCTCTCAGCTATGCCCCCTACACTGGGGGCCAGGAGAGGTGGTGGTGTAGGAGTTTCTACAGCAGCTGTTGTAACCCCCAAGTCCCACTATGCAGGGGGAAGTCATCTGAGCCCTGGATCTGTGACCAGAATAGCTTTGTACTGTCCCAATGCAGCCCAGGATCTGGCTCGCAGTGTTCAATAACAGTATTGCTCTTGTCTTTATCTATCCATAAACTGCTGCAGTAATACCATGCCCTGTTGTCTCATTTACAGACAGGACCAGAACTACCCTTGATGCACAGTACTCATGGAAAGTGTTTAGCTGATTACATAAAATTGTGACTCAAACTGACAGGATTGAGGACATACTTAATTTGAGCAAGTTATTCAGTCTTAAGGTTTAGCAAATAGGGCAGCCATGGACTAGTCACTAGTGGTTTAAGAATGGCACTGAGGGTCAGGAGTCATGGGCTTTCCTCCCAAATCTGCCACCAACTTGCCGTGTAAAGTCACTTAACTTCTGTGCCTCAATTGCCCCATCTGTAACATGGGAATAATGCTGTTCAACCACCTTTGTAAAGCACCTAGAGATCTATGGCTGACGAGACTATTGTGGTTAAAATGATAGATTATAACAACTTCTTCTCACCAAAACTATTTATGAAGTCTCTATAAATGCATGGAACACAAATTCCCTTGCTGTTCTCACATAAATAGTAATATATTTTAAAAACTAAATGCAATTTAGGCTGGTAGCCTGCCATTACTCCTTTGGTGCTGTTCTGGTTTATCATGGTAATATGGTGTATGGGGACTTTCTAGAATGGGAAGTATTGATCGTATTTACAGAGTTGTGCATTACCATGTTCACACTTGGGAACTCCAGAATACGTTGAATTATGCTGTTATATAAAAGGCTGTTAGGGTGTCAGAGGGTCAAACTTAGGCCTTGTCTACACAAGATAACTTGCACCAGTTTAACTAAATCAGTTTAAAAACACATCTTAAATTAAGCCACTATGAGTCTGTGTGAACAAGGCCTTATATACTTCCCAGACCATGGAAAATAAGGGAATGTAGAAGTGATGCTGTCTGCTGAGTTAGTGTCCCTGGGCCCCCATCACGCTACATGTTAGTGTGAAATATTTGTTTGAAGTGAAGTACAAGGTGTGCCCAGTCACAGCACTGCGAATTGTAAATACCCTGATGAATAGCTGTTCTTTTTGATGATATAATCCAAAGCTCTTCTACCTTGTGGCATGACGGTCTACAAAATGTTTTCAAATACAGTCTATCCCCAAAATTTAAGATTATTTCCCCCCCTCACTTGTAAAATTTAACATTGGCTATACATAGATGTATAACACACACAGTATGTATGTATACATGCAGTGTAGAGACCCATGGCATAGTTCTGTGATAAATTATGAACAAAAAATCACAATCATTACGCATCTTTGAGGTCATCACCTGCCCCTGCCCCTCATCCATCCCTCTCTCTCTCTCTCTGTTGGGACTTGTTTGAAATGACTGGTATGACCCACCTGTGGCTTTGCCATTCATGAGAAATGTGGCCATACCAAACATATGCTGAGATAAATATAAAATTTAGCGTGGGCAGAAACTTAGCATACAAACAATCAGGTATTCTACTTCAATGGGGAATTTTTGCTTATTGAGGCCAGAAACTTCCCCCACACCCTCCACAAAAGCCTTCTATATAAGTTCTTGTCCATAGCATTTTCAAATGGAAAATATATTTGCATTATTAGATGGCCTCCCATACTTCATCCCATTAAATACAAGGTACCTGTTCATGATCCCATTACACCTCCTGTGCACAGCTCCAGTAGCACAAAGCAGGTGGAAAAGCAGTTTATCTGGCCAGCTGGGGATTTTCCCAGAGAAGGCAACATGGCAGAGATATTACCAGCAGAAAGAGGGCATGAACATTGCAGAACATTGCTGCGGTTCCTGGCTGCCAGAGTAGCCTTTGCAGACAACACAACTTAGTGCAATGCTCAAGTTGCTACTTGGACCTTCCAAGCTGTGCTGTGGCAGAAGAATTAGTCCCCGGGATCAGGCCAAAGATATTTTTAGTGGCTGGAAATGGGGGAGGTTGACAAAAGTGGTAACTATGTTCTAAGAAGCATTTTTTAAGGAAGAGGAAAAAATGACCAGTTTAGGAGACCAAGCAAACCTTCTTGGTAGAGGGCAGTACTTGCCGAGCGCCTCGTTGACTTTGTTCAGGATTTGCCAGAGATTTCATCAAAGGACATTATTGTGAATGCCACAATAAAGCTGATTTGAATGTGACAACATCTAAAATTGTATTGTCTCCTCTCTCTACTATAGTTATGATTTGTATACACAATAATTAAAGTACACATTAATTCACTTGAGAAATATGCATATTTGGTAGGTGTGGTCATCTGTCCATCCCCAACTCCTCTGTGTCTCTATCATACACACAGTTAATCAGAGGCAGCTATTTATTTAGTAACTGCTCCTTTTAACGGTAGAGCAGTTGAATAAGTATGAGAGTCCGAAACAAGACCCTGCATCCAGACACCCTAAATCCTGGGCAAGTTTGGATCCAAAATTTGCAGCCCAAGCTCATCTCTGTTGTTTCATAGCATTATTGCTCAGCAACTACAACTCAAGGTATTTAGACATTCTTTATCCACTGTTACCTGCACTGTCTCCATCTCAAAGTTAAGAATGTGAAAATCCATGGATTGATGATATAAAAGAAGATACACATCACTGGTGAGTTAACGGTGCCCTGCTACTGACAACCCCCAAATGAGTATACAGTAGTATGGATTCTCCTCCTAGCTAGTTGCTGAACCTGCGTGCAACAACTCCTCCTCTCTGCTAAACCAGTGATCTAACCCTACCTTCCAGCTGCCAAACCTGTTCACAGTCACACCCTTTACCGGTGCTCAGATCCAACCCCAACTTACCAAATCCACCCATGAATCTCACCCCACAAAAGACTCCCTGAAATTGAGAGGTCAGAGAAACAGGGGAAAATGTGAAGGAAAAAACAAAAAAAATCACAGAAAATAGAGAATTTCATAGCTTTGGTGGGAATTTACTTGGCTCATTGAAAGGGGATTTCTGGAGCTTGGCAGACAAATGAATCTGCAGGTCACTTTGGCCCCAGTCCTACAATGACTGAGGCATGTACTTAACTTTAAGTAGAATGGAACTTCTCACATACTTAAAAGTTAAGCACATAACTCTTTGCAGGATTAGTGTCTCCGAGAGCCCAAATGTTGGTGTCATGGAAGTCAATGGCAAAACTCTCATTATGCCAATGGAAGCAAGCTTTGGTACTAAGGGTCCCAAGCTGATTAATTTCCAATGAAGTCAATGGAAAGATTGATATTGACAGCAAGGGGAATTAGATTGGGCCTTTAAAAGTTTAGCCAGCAGATTGATCAATTTTGAAAAATAGTCACAGACAACACTTGTGTAACTTGTCATGCTTATAAATGGATTGGGGTGAGAGCGGGAGGGAGATTGCCAATTTGAATGTGTGGTTCTCACTGTTCATATTTTCTTTCATGTTGGAATAAAAGGATTTTAAAAGGAAGATTAGGAAATATAGAAAATGATCATACAGTCTATATTTGCAATCAAAAAAAGTCTCGGTTGAGAATTTCTATGACTGCTGTATCATTAGCTTGTGTCATTTAAATCAGAATGTGGACCCATGAGAAAAGCAAAATGCAGGAGATGAAAATGGTGAGTAGATGGTACCTTATTGTGAATTAGCAGTGTGACCTGGATTGTTAAGTACAGGGATAGCATTTGTTGATGTTTTTGTAGAATTTAAATAGCTCTTGAAGGTAATGATTTTTGTTTACGTGAAAATGATGGTTTCCTTTTTTTTTTTTTCAGAATAATGTAGTTAATGTGTATTTTATTCTAGTATCTACTGAAAATATTCCTTTGCTTTTTGTATTTCAAGTGAATAATTTTACACTCCTTTCTAAAGCTTTCCAAAAACGTTTGATTTCAATTGGAGACACCTTTTTGCAGACACTGCTGCTATGTTTGTTTCCTCAAATCAATTTTTCCATTCAGTTGTATTTTACAGGATTGCACTTTATGTTGCTCTTGATGAAAGATCAAGTGGGCTTTGAGATCTCTCCTTTAATGAATGGCAGTAAGTGGATGCAGTATTCATAGTCTTAAATACGCATTCCCTTTGCAGAGGTCAATCCATCAATAATACATGCTGGAAATGTTATGCTGTACACTCATCTCAGGGGCATTGCAAGGGATAGGTCAAAAGACAAGGAGTGTATTTTATGACAGTGTAACCACTCACGCTTTAATGGGTTAATGAGTTTATAACAGTTACTTAGTCACTGAGGCCAAATCCTGAGCAATCAATGGGACTGAGTTGCAGATGCTCAGTGCCACTTAGGATTGGGCCCTGCTCCCATTCAAGTTAATAGCAAAAGTTCAACAGAAGAAGGATCAGGCCCTACGATGGAGCACATGTATACACACGCGACTACAATCTGACTAACTGAACATCATGCATCTTCCTCGGCCTGTCCCTTGTTCTTCATCTCAAGCCACTGGTATGAGGTATAAGGCCGAATCCTGCTCCAGCTTTCTCAGATGGATGGTCCCACTGCAGTCAGTGGGATTATTGTGAAAGTAAGACAAGTAGAGTTTGGCCCACGGATAGTATTTCTACAGATAGGATTTTGTTCTAAGACCAGTGACTTCCATGAGAATTTTTCCACTGGCCCTCAATGGGATTGGGATTTGGCCATTCATTTACAAAGAGTATAAAAGTCTTCAAAAACATTCCAGTGTGCGACAATGTTTTTCATAGTACAGTACAGATGAGATGGGTAGTGTACCTGCGGACCTATGAATGAACAACAGAATACTATTCCAGTAGCTGGTCAGCACTAAACAGAAATAAAAAACAAATTGGATGAAAAATGTGTTGCCTTTTCCTTTAGTCCGAAGTTCATGAAATAACAGAGCCTGATCCTGCACTACATACTCAGGCAAACATCCCAGGGAAGGTAATGGGATTTTGCCTTAGTTTGCAAGGCCGTACACTCAATTTGATGGTATTTCTCTGTCTGTCTGTCAATAACTTTTGAATGCTGCATCTGATCAATTCCAAAATTTCAGGGAACATTCTAGGCATCAGTGGCCAGAACCCTATTGAGTTGGGGGGCAAATGGAAAACCAAAGGGGAGAACATAGATGACACACGGAGCTCTTGGCATAAGTTCAGCAAAGTCACAGCTTCATGCACCTCTGTGATTGTCTATAGATCACACACAGGCTGGTGGCACCTATTAACACCTTGCAGCATAACAGAATCCCTTCTCTTCTCTGCTTTTCCTCCCAATAGAGTTTAACATGTAGCCACCCTGAATAACTCATCTCCCAGAAAAACAATAACGAGGGAAGAGAGGGAGATGAGAGAGTGCACACAGCCCCTGGCATGGGGGGGAGGAAATAGGAGACCCTGGTATGGGGAAGGGAGGAAATAAGGGGTTACAGAACCCTAGTGTGTGTTGGGGGGTGAAATTAAGGAAATCTGATATGGGGGACAGGGCAAAGAGCCCTTAGCATGGAGGTGAAGAATGGTGGATCCTAGTATGGGGGGAGGGAGGGGAATGGGAGTGAGAGAGACCTTGCTGTGGAAAAGGAGAGAATGGGCCCCACAGAACCCTCACCATGAGGAGGGGAGAATGGGGCACCCTGGTATGGGAGGTGAGAGGGATGCAGGTAAACAGAACCCCTGGCAGGGGGGAGATTGGGGGAATTACAGGGAGTCTCTGCAATAGAGCGGGATGGGAGAGTGGCACACAGTGGAGGAGAATGGAGGGATGCAAGAACCCCCTGGTGTGTGCAATGATCTTGGTCTACACAAGCTACCAAGTGTGCGGCCCCTGAGTTACCTGAGAATGTACTGTAGGGGTTGGCGCATAGGTCAGATCAAAACAAATGTTATAGGATGGGCTGCCTTGAGAGGGAAGAGCAGGAGCATCTGACCTTTGGAAAGTCCAGATGACCACAAAGAAGATGTAATAAGAGTTAGTAACTCACAGGGCTTTGGAACGTGGTTGCTGGAACTAGAGGGGCCTTGTATTGTCCTGCTTCACCCTAGCTGTGAGGACAAGCAAGCCTGAAGTGAGCAAGCAGAGCACTGCCAGAGGTGAGCAGTTAGGACAGCAGAAGTGTCTGAGGTGGGACAGAAGATGCCCTTTCCATTGCCTCTCATTCTGGTTCAGTGCCTCTCCTTTCTGGGCCAAATGCTGTTTTCCTTACTCATGTGAGTAGAGTTTGGCCTGGTGAGATGCAACTGCTTCTCCTGGGTAAGAAGGGAAGACTGGACCACTAAAGTAAGAGTCAGTGCCTCTGCCAACAGAGCTACAAGAGAGCCCTGTCTGGATTCAAAGCGTCCCTCCCTCCTTCCCAAAACCCTTGGCAGAGGGTGGCCTCCTCTGAGAGAAGAGGAGAGTGACTGCTGCCCATTCTAAAGGAGTTGCCCCACCAACTATGTGTATGCAAACAGCATCCCTTTTGCCTATGGATGGACTCCAGGCGTGTGTCTCTGTGTCAGTCTAAGTTCCTTGAGGGCGGGACTGTGATTTTTTGATTATACAGCAGCAAGGACACTGATAAAACTCAATGAACAAGTATGGCAAAGGTGGTGAGGACAAACGTTATGAATCATTGATGTATAAATATTTCTCTCTGAAAAGGCCTTACCCAAAAGGTCCTATAAGGTCTTTCTACAGTAACCACATCTTGGTTGTTAAGATGATTGTTGGTTCAACACTTAGTTGGGTTGAGATTCACACACAGAAGCCAGCGCCAGGCCCAGTGGCTATAAGTGAGCTTGTCTGTTGCTATTATTATTTATATTGCCATAGCACCTAGGAGCCCCAGTCACAGAGCTGGACTCCATTGCACGAGGGGCTGTACAAACACGGAACAAAGGGTAAGTCTGAACTACGGCTGAGAGTAAGCTCCCAGCCTGGGCAGACAGACTGTGGTAACGGGACTCGTGCTAGAAATAGCAGTGTGGATGTTGTGTCTCTGGTGGAGATTCAGGCTAGCCACCCGAGCTCAGACCCAGGGGATGGACAAGCTGTAGAGCCCAAGCTGCTGCCCGGGTCACACTGCTAATTTTAGTGCACTTGCTCAAGCCCTGCTAGCATGAGTCTGTCTACCCACTGTGAGAGACTGGGTCAGTGCAGAGACCCAGCTGCAGTGTAGACATGCCCAATGAGGTCTAGGAAGTTTCTCAGATGAGATATGCAGGATCCAGACAGTGTGCCCAGGGCAGAACAGAGAAAGCTTGTTTTCTGACTACAGAACTGGACATAGAAATATCTTAGCTGGGATGTCTGCAAGTGGAATTGCCTCTGTGCAGCTTGGAGGTTATCATCTCTGCTCGAGGGAAACAGGACTTGGGTACAATTTTGAAAACAAAAGTGGATTTGAAGAAAGTTGCCAAAAGCTGCATCAATTTCTCTTCCCCCAGGAATCAGACCTGCTGCAAAGCCTTAAGAATCTGCTCCTGCTTGGCAAAGGTGCAACAATAATAATGAGAAGAAGATTACAATATTTGGGTCAGAGAGGGCAGGAAAACACACCAGTATCTGAGAGAACTGTAATCTTCATTCAGAATTTCCTTGGCCAAGGCAGTTCACTGGTTTTTATTGGAGTTTTCTGTGTTGCTTATTTAAAGCTAATTTAAAGAAGTGAAAATGTGAGAAAGAGGTGACAGATTTTCACTCTTCATCTAATGCAGTCTCTTGACAGGAACCCAAACACATTTGAGTTTATTTTTAAAGAATCCTCCATGGGCTACAATTAGAGACTGCATGTCAGAAGGTAGCCTGTAATAGTGAAATTTCATTAAATGCAGCAGCATTTCTGTTATTTCACCTTTTCTCTGTGTTCTGCCTCAGTTTGTTCTCCAGGATGGAATGACTTTTGCTTGAAGTAATGAAAGGGAGAACAGAACGTAGAGAGAGACATGCAGGTAGCATTATCATCACTATAAAATGGTGTAAAATAAGGACACAAACAACTAGCTCACAGAGGTTCAGTGAGCTTTATTTGTCCATAAACATAATAGGAATTTCAAATCTCACAGTCGGAAACAGACAAGGTCCAAATATATGAACACTGAATCACTGGTTACCCTGGGAAGCAAGATGAAAAATGTCAGAGGTCTGCATTTTTCTCTAACACGTGGAGATGGAGATTCACGGGGGCTTTCAAATAGAAAGGCTCTTCCTACAAGGATGCAGAATGGTATCACTGAAACCATGAGATGTTTCTTTTATGAAGTTAGCATTATGTTTGCTTTTCTTCATGAGATTATTTCTTGTCATTTTACTACAGCAGTCCCAGCTCATTAGGAACTTTAGAAATATTCATATTGATTAATAAAAATGAATGTTATCATTTACTCTAAGCCATCTTGAAGTCCAGAACATATAAGCCTCTTCCTGGGCATTAGCAAAACAATAGACTAGCACTGGGTCTGTATGAACTAGGGGGAAAAATTAAAAGCAAATTGTCATGGGGTGAATAGACCCTCATGCTACTCCAGCCACTAAGGGGTTAACAGGGAGACTAGCTGTCTCCTCAGCTGACACTAATTGCTGGGGAGATCAAAAGGCTGCAGATTAGAGGACAGCTGTGGGTGTCAGAAGCTGAGGGGCTACTGAGGAGAGACTTTTTCAGTTACAGACTGGTAAGCAGCTGCCCAGGAAGTTGGCTTTCCAGAGTGGGAGAATTGAAATGTGAGTCTGGGAAAAGCCTCCAGGAGAGATGAGGTAGGAAGCAGCAAGGGATTGGGAAGAACTTGTTCTAGTGGCTATGTACAGGGTCCCTGGACTGTAGTGAGTAGGTCTGGGTTCCACTACCTTCTGCAGCCATAGAGATGGTAAGGACTTTGGAGCAAGGGTGTCAGGGCTATGTGGGGCTCTGGGACTGTTGACTCCTCTGTTGGAGTCACTAGGCTCCTGGCTCACCAGACTCTTTAGTGAGACTATTAATGATCTAGTTAGGGTCATAACAGGAAACTACCAAATATAGAACTAAATGATTATTGGTGAGATGGGGAAACTGAGCCACACTTGCTGCAAAATCCTGCACAGCTTGAGAGGGTGCCAGTTGGTTAAGGCAGCCAGACAATTAGCCACCCATTACATCTTGCTTTTAATTTTTTTTCTAGTTCATACAGACCCAGTGCTACTCTATTGTTTTGTGAATGCCCAGGAAGTGCCTTATATGTTCTGGACTTGTGTTTTAACAAGTAGAAAAGTGTGGATTTTTATTCAGTCCTATGACAGTTGTAAGGCCCCCTTGATTCATCAGTCTAGCCAAAGCTAGGGTTGCCAACTTTTATAAACACACAAACCTGAACAGCCTTGCCCTGCCCCTGCCCCTTCTCTGAGGCCCTGCCCCCACTCACTCTATTCCTCCTCCCTCTGTTGCTTGCTCGCCCCACCTTCACTCACTTCCCCTGAGCTGGGGTTGGGGTGTGGGAGGAGGTGAGGGCTCCAGGTGAGTGTGCAGGCTCTGGGGTGGGGCCAGAAATGAGGGGTTCAGAGTGCAGGAGGAGGCTCTGGGCTGGGGCAGGTGGTTGGGCTGTAGGAGGGGGTGAGGGCTCTAGCTGGGGGTGTGGGCTGAGGGTGTTGGGGTGCAGGAGGGGGTGAGGGGTGTGGGCTCCAGTCTGGCGGTGCTTACCTCAGGCGGCTGCTCTCGGAGGTGACCGGCATGTCCAACTCCTAGGTGCAGGGGCCAGGGAGGTCTCCACATGCTGCCTTGCTTGCAGGCACAGCTCCCATTGGCTGTGTTCCTGGCCAATGTGAGCTGCAGGGGCAGCGCGCCGAGACCCCGTGGCCACCCCTGCACCAAGGAGCCAGAGGGATGTGCTAGCCGCTTCTGGGAGCCGCATGGAGCCAGGGCAGGTAGGGAGCCTGCCTTAGCCCCACTACGTCACTGACTGGACTTTTAGTGGCCTATTAAAATCTCCTGGATTGCTTTCAGTAGCCACCAGGCAATTGAGGCTGATTCTGGCAGACTCCTGGCCAATCCAGGAGGGTTGGCAACCCTAGCCAGAGCACTTAGATTTGTGCTTAATTCTCATTCAGGTGACGTTAATAGGAGTTATGCATGTGCTTGGATGCACTGGAGCCTGAAATTGTGTGCCAAATGGCCATTGCATGCACTGCTAGAAAATGGTACACAGTTTGCTCCATTATATTTCAAGGAAAAGTTATTCCCTTTGCTCACAAACCATGCTTATTTCCCCACTCTGTTTTCTCATTTTCATCACGAAGGCTTAGGAGCCAGAATGTGAAGGAGGCAGAGGGATGTTTGACATATCAAGAAATAGTGCCAGTAAAATTCAGTAGAAGGAGGTGAATTCTGTAAACCACAAATAAAGTTGGAGAGAGAGATGGGGGTGGAAGGAGAGAAGGGAAACCAAAATCAGTTTAGCATAAATGTCATTCCAATTAATTTAAAAAATGTCTAGTGCCTGATTGAATATCAACAAAGCAGGAGTAAAATACGTACTGTTACTGGGCCGCAGGACAGTGCTTTCTCTAACTAGAGTGTGTGATTTGAAACTTCATGGTCACTTTCAACAAGGCTGTGGAGGATAGAAACAGGGAGCTTCCTATATTCTTTACAAAACAGTGGATTGTACATGGTGAAACCATAAGCACATCCAGAGCTTTAGTTTGTTGCCAGTGCTCACAATCGGTAAGATACCAGAGAGATAAAGCTTCTGGCAACTCATGCAAATGGTCAAACACCCTTCCCCAACAACTGAACAGTATTTATGCCAGCCAACTGTTGGGTCTGTTTCATCTTCTTAGGACTCATCAGCATGGTATAGCTTTCAAAACCAGTCTCAGTCCTTTAGCTCTGTTAAGTGTATTATCTTGAGTATTTTTTATTGGTGAAAGTTACAATGATCTGCAATTTGCTTGTATGAGCCATTATTTCATGTTGGGGGTTTAAATGAAGGTGTCTTTTTAAAACCCCGACACGTATACTTCCTAAACTGGCCCAGTGTCCCTTATGTGAAACCCAGACAGCTTTGCCCATCTTCTGATGTTACAAAGCCACCGGCGCTAGCTGGGTTGCTCCGTCATTTTAAAACTGAGTAGCCTTTGCATCCTGCCCCACAATGGCTGTGAAGTTTTACATTCACCTACAGTGAGGAACTTCAAAAATCTGAACAGCAGGGAGTCCAGATATCCAAGCAAATATTACATAGGGTGATAGGTTGAAATAAGTCTTCAGCTGGTGTGAAGTGAGTGGTGGTCTCAGTCCCATTCCTGGACAGGTGTTTCTACCATAGAACGACTGTTCCCACAACTGGCACTAATTGGTACTATTGCCAGCTATACCAGTGGCATGGAGACTGATCTAGTCCCTGCCCAACTAGAGCCGATCTCCTCTGGTGAGATGCCATTTGCAATCTATGCTGTAACTGGATAAAAAGGCCTCATTCTCCAGCGCTCAGGAAATAACTCCCTGGGTAACAGTATCAGAGTCTCAGGGCTACTGGTGTTGCCAAAGATGGCAAACTGCATCAGTTAGCTCCAGCATGCAGACCTGGAGAAGGGAAGAAAATACAAGGTACCTCAGTGACTTCCACTGAAGAGAAGCAATAATTGGCTCAGCCCAATGAAGGATTTCCTTCAGCTCACTGGGCAGAGTTGCTAATTACAAACTACAGAGGCTTTGGCTACTATAAGCAAATGACTGTGTGTGGTACAGAGGGCCATCTGTGGTTCACTATTCCATGTGAACAACACTTGTCAGGCCTGACATACTCATTACACCTAACATGCGGTTGCTATAATCTGTATCTAAAAAGTATCATGTAAGACAGGATTGGAAAACGAAGAACTCGCTGATCATTGATGTTTTTGTGCAATGTATGTAGGGGATGTGTGCAAAGAGTTATGGATATGTGCTAGAACAGTGGTAGGCAACCTATGGCACGTGTGCCAAAGGCGGCATGTGAGCTAATTTTCAGTGGCACTCACACTGCCAGGATCCTGGCCACCAGTTCGGGGGGCTCTGCATTTTAATTTAATTTTAAATGAAGCGTCTTAAACATTACATACAACAATAGTTTAGTTATATATTATAGACTTATAGAAAGAGACCTTCTAAAAAAGTTAATGTATTACTGGCACGTGAAATGAATAAATGAAGACTTGGCACACCACTTCTGAAAGATTGCCGACCCCTGTGCTAGAATTATGCTCTTAAAATGTGTCTGGCAAGCAATGCATCAGCCCAGTCTGCCGGAGACAAAGAAATGTGTATTTGCTTGGCTGACCAGCCTGGTTGTCAGGCAGAGACAATGAAGGCATGTTTACATAAAAGGTAATCAAAGCCCTCAACCTAGCAGGTGGGGGAAATGGCTTCTTAGCTATAAAAACAGGGGGTCTGAACCTCAACTGATAGTAGACATTACCGTATTATAAAAGTGTATCAAGAATAGGTGCTGACTTCCCCTGTTTTCCGTGGGTGCTCGACCTCCTCTGCCCCCACTCCACCCCTTTCATGAGGCCCTGCCCCTGCCCTGCCTCTTCCTACCCCTTCCCTGCCCCCATTCCAGCCGGTTCCCCAAAGTCCCTACCCCAACTCCGCCCCCTCCCTGCCCCATTCCAACTCCTTCCCCAAATCCCCACCCCATGTTCCCACTCCTCCCCTCCTCCGAACATGCAAGCAGCTGTTTGGCGGCGGCCAGGCAGGAAATGCTGGGAGATAGGGGGAGGAGCAGGGATGTGGCATGCTCGGGGGAGGGGGGGGAGAAGGAGGTGGGGTGGGAGGGAGGGGAGCTTGCATGCTAGTGGTGGGTACAGAGCACCCACTAACTTTTCCCCATGGGTGCTCCGGAGCACCCATGGAGTCGGTGCCTATGGTATCAAATAAGGTCTTGTCTGAAAGCTAATGACACCCTAGTGGCTAATATCATTGTGAAATGTATGTATGAAAAACTATAGGAGGAAATACGGATACTTAATGATATTATGCTTTAAAGTCTGTGGCCAAACACAGGGAGAAACCGGTTTTCTGCCAGACAGGAGGGAAGGCAGCTATCTACCATCTCTAATGCAATTAAGCAAGGTGTGTCCAAAACCAATGGAAGCCCCATTTACATACCAATCAGCAGGGGGATGGGAAGCCCACAGGAAGGGAAGAACAGCATGAGATCATCCTGAATCTGAGAACAAAACAGTAAGTTTGGGAAGATATAAGGAAAGAGCAGAAACCATCTTGGCATCCATCATTTGAGGGACTAAAGAGGCCAGAGCTCTTGAGATCTCAGAAAGATGGGCCTTTCAACCAAGAGGGTTGAAGTCTTTGGAAATTGAGGATAAGAGAGAAACCTGCTTAGGCAAAGATTGTAACTGGCTGAAATTAAGTTTTAGTCTTAGAAGCATATTCCTACTTCTTCTGTTTGTGTTTGTGATGGGGTGCACTTGCCCTGCACTGGATGGGGAAGGGTTAACTCCTCAGTATGGGCTGAAGAAGCCATGCCCTCACCCTTACTGGAGTTCTTACCTACAGACATACGAGAGGGACCAGAGTCACCGGGAACTGTGTATGCCAAGGAAAGTGGAGCCCCTGATTGTGCCCTGACTACTGTTCCAAGAGACATGGTAGGAAGTGGCTCGGGGGGGACTAGCCATAGTCCTGTGGGAAGTTGGCATGTTTCAATCAGAGCCTTGCTTATTCTGTGGCGGAACACTCTGTCACTGCTAGGACCCAATAGAGCAGAGTGGGCCCAGGTGCCCCTACCCTCCCCAGGTGGCAGCCATGCCTCCCCAGGTGGCAGCCATGTTGATTCTGGCCCTTAGGCCCCACAGCCCTGAGCGTGAGGGCAGCCATGTTGATTCTGGTCACCAGACTATATAGCCCTGAGCACAAGGGCAGCTCGGAGGACAGAGTGCACATGCCCCACACTGGACGGGGTTCCCCCACTCCGTCACAGTAACCCTTTCTAACCTTTATTCCTTCTACTTGTTATCACTTAACCTATGTTTTTTTGTTAAATAAACTTGTTTTTACAATAAAGCAACTCAGTGCTGTGCTTGAAGGAAGAGTGTATTTACCCCAGTTAAGTTACTAAGCTGCAATGTGCTTTTGTCTAGTTAAAGATGCAAACAAACCCTATTCTTTTTGAGTGTTCCAGGAAAGGGCTGGACACTTCAGGGCAGATTGTTTGGGGAAACTTCAGGACTGGGAGTGTATTGGGGTCACCTCTGCGAGTAGTAATCAAGGTAACCAGGATGGGGCTGTTGTGGTGTAACACGCAAACCTCTAGGGGCAAACACGCAAACACGCAAACCTCTAGTAATGAACTAGAGCTGCACAGTACATGCCCTGAGGGAACTGCAGGGCTGTTTGGTGTCTGGGCTGTGAGCCACAGCAGCAGAGCTTTTAAGGCACCTGGGGCAGGGGTGACACAATCTTTTACTGGTCTGGATGGCACCCCAGAATGTGACAGCAGCCCATATAGAAAGCAAGTTCAGCCCTGGAATGGGGGACTTGTTAGTTTAATTCTGAGAATATATGGCCACCAGCTCAACACAGCCCCCCCCCCCCTCATAATTTTGTATTTCTTGTCTGATTTTTTTCCACTTATTTTTTTCAGTGTTAGTATTCATTGATGAATTAATAAAGACAATACTATGTGTCCTTATCTCCTCTGAGTGTCAGTTTTCATCCTAAAATGCACTTTCATACCCCCCCCCCAAAACTTGAACATGCTATGGTTTCAGACTGTGTGGACCTGATCCTGTAGCCTTTACTCACAGTCCAATTGGTCTCAATTGGGCAGATACGGCTACAGGGATAGCTGCACCTCTGATCCCTTTCTGGTCTCTGAATGCACCTTCCCCCAGGTCTTAGACCTTGTGCCTTTACCTCTCCTGGGATGTAATCCTGCACTTCTCCCACTCTCAGACTGAGCTCTGAGCTACAGTACCCTCTGTATCAACCATTCTTACCCAGCAGGTCTGAATGGATTCAGCACTTGTGGTTCTTCCTTTTGGCAGTCTATGACCAGTGCTGACTACAGTGACCAGACAGCCTTCATAAATCCAAGTATGTATGTACCACAGTGGGAACAAAACATGAGGAAAATGCTTTTTAAAACAGTCCACACCCATGTATCTTACCAGTCAAACTTGCATCCCCGATGGAATCTAGGCAGGCCTCTCTTTGTCAGACATCCCAGCAGGTGTCTGTGTGACAGTGTAGTTTCCTGGAATAACGCCTCCTACAACTGCTTTCCTCCTCTCCTAGCATCCCTCTTTCAACTGCGATAGTCCTTTTGAGCTTCTGTTTCCAGGTTTCTTCCTGTCCAGCACGTTCTCTTAACAACCCCTAAGTGTTTTACTGAGGAGTAGCTTATCTTGAGCCATTGTTTACCTTCCTGCTTGTCTTTCCTGACAACCGTGTGCCCCCTCCATTGCTAAACAAATAAATTCACGCAGTAAACCTCCTCAGTAGCCATGGCAACATACAATATTCCTAAAGTATTATAGAGCTGATCTGATTCTGTCACATGGGCTTTAATGTGATGTAAAGGTGGGCTGGGTTGGGTCCACTAGCAAGAGTTCTACACTAGGGTTCAGAACCAACTCTCCTTAATATGGAGGTGTGTGGCCTCCATTTTCTAGCACTCAAAAGTGCTAAGCAGTATGAGCTGGGCCCTAATCTCTGCTTGTTCACACTTCTTTACTGAAGATGAGGGTGACTTAAATCTGCTCCATGTTGCAAAAGCTTAGGCAGCTCTATATGTTCTTGGTATGTTGCCAAATCAGCACACAGTAGGGCAAAGTTTAGATGTTCCTGGCAAACCATTTACAATAAAACTAACAAAGTTGCTTGTAAAAGACGTGCTGAAGGGGCAAATTTGGATATTCAGTTACTCATCCAATAGAATTGTTATCACAAAGGTGGAAATTAGTGTTATAGCAGGCAAATACTAGTATCTACAGTATATCCAAATAAAATTGAGAAATTTAAAAATGTAAGATCATTGAGATTTAACAACTTAAGCAACTTGAATAATAGGAAAAAGCTAAAATATAAAAATGTCAAGATTTAAAAGCAACTAATTGTAAATAATGGCAGTTCAGCAAAGGGTCAAGACCTAGAGAGTGAGAATTAGGGATGGGGGCGGGGAGAGGAGTCAATTTAAAAAAAAAAAAAAAAAAAAAAAATTAATGTGTCTAGTTTTGCCCTTCATTTTTTGTCTGAAATCTAATTATAGAATTAGTCTAATTACTGAGAAGAAAGCTTCCTTATGAAGCTTGGCTAGAAGATAAACTGCAACACTCATGCATCAAGGTCAGATTTAAAATATTTTTATCAGTGCTTTACAGCTACTTAAAGTTCATGAGTATGAATAAGGCAATATCACCATACAGCTGAAGATGACTTCTCAAGGTGACTTTTTCAGATGCGTCTAATTGAAGAAAACTCTAGATAACCTGTTACCTTGTATTTATATCCACACAGATTGTGTGGCTTGCTAAAATTTGGATGCTCGTAAACAGAAATCACGTATATAGTCTAGATATTATTTATTTAGTATTCACTCCTTTCTTTGCTTTCCTCTGACTCCCCATGTGGTGAGAGCAAGCAAATAAACAAACAAGTAACTGTGTTCTCATCCCACAAGCCCTCTGCTCCTGGAACTCTAAGAGGAGTTCTATGCAGGGAGGGCTTGCAAGACTGGCAGGGCCGGTGCTTCCGCTAGGCGACCCTAGGCAGTCGCCTAGGGCAGCAGGATTTGGGGGGGGCGGCATTTTGCCGTCCCCGGCGGAAATTCGGCGGCGGGTCCTTCACTTGCTCCGGGACCCGCCGTCGAAGTGCCCTGAAGACGTGGAGCGGAAGGAACCCTGCCGTCGAATGCTCAGAAGAGGAGCGCTGCCGCCTAGGGCGGCAAAAACCCTGGCGCCGCTCCTGAAGACTGGGCCTTTTGAGGCCAGTGAGATAGATTCCCCAGTATGCTCCAGCTGCTCTGTTCTACTCTGCCACTTTGAGTCAGAGGCAGGATGGCCCAGCAATGAGGGTGCTGGCCTGGGTCTTGGGAGACTGGCATTCAATTATTTGCTCAGCCACATGGGCAAGTCACTTAGGCAGAGGCAGGTGTAGCCTCCATGGGTACAGTAAAATAAACTCTGCTTGGACATGGTTTTGTGCTATAGTCAAAGAGCACAGACCAGCAGCAGCACCCTCTGCCCCAGCACCACAACCCTAATCCTAGTCCAGTGAAGAAGGAAGGCCCCAGGAGGGTGGGGACTGGAGACCAAGCCTGAGCTGTGCTCACCCTGTAGTGGTGGCTCTGGCCTGGCTCCCTGCTCCAGGTGTTGTGATCTGGCTCAGGGGGTCGTACCATTGCTCAGGTTTGGCACGCTTTGGTTTTGTTTCTGTGGGTGCAATGGAACCCATGCTAAAGCTGCCCCTGCAATTAGGCCTGGATCCATCCCCACCGCACTTCCCACCCCCCCAAAACAAAGAGAAATTATTGGAGCAGGGGGACCAGGTTCTGGGCCTCTCAGGTAGATGCCCTAACCACCAGGCTCCAGAATGATTCTTCTTCACCCTCTGCTCTACAGGAGGTGTAGTCCATCTGGTCTTGGAATCTATGGCCCAATGACTCTTTAAGATTTGTTCACAATGAAACTGCTTCCTCAGGAGAGTGAGGAGCCCCACAGCAGCATATCCCATAGCTCAGGCTTAGCGCACACTCTTGTGTATGTTGAGAAGACCCAGGTTCAATTTCCCTCTCTCTCTGCTGGGGAGAAGGGATTTGAACAGAGGTCTCTGTTCTCCCTCTTGGGCTGAGTGGAATCGAACCTGGATCTCCCACACTCCATAAGAGTGCTCTAACCCGTAGGCTAAAAGTTGTAAGTTTGTGGGAAGGGGGAACACCAGTTTCTCTTCTGGCTGTGTGGCGTTAGATGCCTGCCTCACTCATTCTTGCAAGAAATTACTTGGGCAGCTAAGCTGCCTGACAGGGGTTCTGGGCTGTGGAGTGTTAGCAAAGGTAAGCCTCGGCTGTAGGAAGAGCATAGGTGGCTATGTGTATGAAAGGGGTGGGGGTTAGGACACATCCCTCCTCATTATCTCCCATTGGCTAGTGTAGGGGTCTCCCTCCCTGCCTAATGTGCTGTCTTTTGTAGATCACATTCTAAGATGCCTATCTCTCCCCATTCATTGTACAAGGAGCCTGGATATCTAACTCAGGCTTTCTGGATCATAGAAAAATCACAGGAACAACACTAAGCACCCGGAAGTTACGTGTTATGATGCTGAATGTAACAGCACCTCAAAACTTCTGTAGATCTAGGCCTTAGTTTCTCTGGCCCAGATCCACAAAGGTATTTAGGGTCCCAACAACCATTGATTTCAAAATACTTTTGTGGCTCTAGACATCCTTGCGTCAGTGTCCCATGTCTAAAATGGGGATAATAGCACATCCTTCCTCACAGGGACAGCCTTCAACTACCTGAATGGTGGGGTTCCAAGGAGGATGGAGCTAGGCTGTTCTCAGTGTTGGTAGATGACAGAACAAGAAGCAATGGTCTCAAGTTGCAGTTGGGGAGGTCTAGGTTGGATATTAGGAAAAACTATTTCACTAGGAGGGTGGTGAAACACTGGAATGGGCTACCTAGGGAGGTGGTAGAATCTCCATCCTTAGAGGTTTTTAAGGCCCGGCTTGACAAAGCCCTGGCTGGGATGATTTAGTTGGTGTTGGCCCTGCTTTGAGCAGGGGATTGGACTAGATGACCTCCTGAGGTCTCTTCCAACCTAATCTTCTATGATAAGTAGCTGTGACTCAACCTTCTTAAGATGAAAGAAATGCTAATAGGGTGGGGAAAGGAACCAGAAGGCTTTGGAGATTATGCCACTGCTCCTGATGGATCAGTATCCCTGCCTTAGACACCTTTCTGCCCAAGACAGAAATCACCATAATGCTGCTTACAAGTCCATGGTATGCCCACATCTTGAATCCTGTGTGTGGTTCTGGTTGCCCCATCTCAAGAAAGATGTATTGGAATTGGAAAAGGTACAGATGGGGCAACCAGAACTGCATGCAATACTCAAGGTGTGGGCATAGCATGGATTTATATAGTGGTATTATGATTTTTTTTTCTTTTTTTTTATCTATCCATTTCCAAATAGTTCCTAATATTCTGTTAGGGTGTTTTTTTTTGTTTTTTGTTTTGACAGCTGCTGCACACTGAGCAGATGTTTTCTGAGAACTATCCACAATGACTCAAGATCTGTCTCGTGAGTGGTTACAGCTAATTTAGAATTAGTCATTTTGTGTGCATAATTGGGATTATGTTTTCCAGTGTGCGTTACTTTACACTTAACATAGAATTTCAACTGCCATTTTGTTGCTCAAGCATCCAATTTTGTGAGATCCCTTTGTTACTCTTTGCAGTCTGCTTTGGACTTAACTTGAGTAATTTAGTATTTTTCTTCAAATTTGCCACTTCATTTTTTTACCCCCTCTTCCAGATAATTTATGAGTAGGTTGAACATCACAAGTCCCAGTATACCTCCTTGGGGGACCTTGCTATTTACCACTTTCTATTGTGAAAACTGACCATTTATTCCTTCCCTTTTACCCCCTATTTTTTTAATCCGTTTCTGATCCATGAGAGGACCTTCCCTCTTATCCCATGACTACTTACTTCGGTGAGGGACCTTGTCAAAGGCTTTCTGAAAGTCTAAGCACACTCTGTCTATTGGACCATTCTTGTCCACATGCTTGTTGACCCCCTTAAGGTACTCTAATAGATTGGTATCAGAGGGGTAGCCGTGTTAGTCTGGATCTATTAGAAAACAACAGAGAGTCCCGTGGCACCTTTAAGACTAACAGATGTATTGGAGCATAAGCTTTCGTGGGTGAATACCCACTTCGTCAGATGCTTGCCATGTGTCTGACAAAGTGGGTATTCACCCACGAAAGCTTATGCTCCAATACATCTGTTAGTCTTAAGGTGCCACGGGACTCTCTTGCTTTCTAATAGATTGGTGAGGCTTTACAAAAGCCATGTTGACTCTTCCCCAACATATCTTATTCATGTGTCTGATAATTCTGTTTTACTATAGTTTCAACTAGGGCTGTCAAGCGATTAAAAAAAATTAATGCTGCATGCTTCTCATTTTCAGGAGACACTGTAAACAAGAACAGGTGTTCACACAGCACTGTTGTAGCCAGCGTTGCAAGATATTTACGTGCTAGATGTGCTAAAGATTCATATGTCCCTTCATGCTTCAACCACCATTCCAGGGGACATGCGTCCATGCTGATGACGGGTTCTGCTCAATAACAATCCAAAGCAGCTTTCTTTTTTGGTGGTTTGGGTTCTGTAGTTTCCGCATCAGTGTTGCTCTTTTAAGACTTCTGAAAGCATGCTCCACACTTCACGCCTCAGATTTTGGAAGGCGCTTCAGATTCTTAAACCTTGGGTCAAGTGCTGTAGCATCTTTAGAAATCTCACATTGGTACCTTCTTTGCGTTTTGTCAAATCTGCAGTTATGTTGTTTGTTTTAAGAACACTTTGTGCTGGGTCATCATCCAAGACTGCTATAACATGGAATACATGTCAGAATGCTGGTAAAACAGAGCAGGAGACATACAATTCTCCCCCAAGGAGTTCAATCACAAATTTAATTAACGCATTTTTTAACGAGTGTCATCAGCAAAGAAGCATGTCCTCTGGAATGATGGCTGAAGCATGAAGGGGGCATAAGAGGCACGTAAATACCTTGCAATGCCAGCTACAAAAGTGCCATGGACATGCAAATGACTGTTCTCAGTTTCTGGTGACATTGTAAATAAGAGGACAGCATCTATAAATGTAACCAAACTTGTTTGTCTTAGCAGATTGGTTGAACAATAAGTGGGACTGAGTGGACTTGTAGGCTCTGAAGCTTTACATTGATTTGTTTGAGTGCAGTTAAGTAACAAAAAACAATTCTACATTTGTAAGTTGCACTTTCACAACAAAGATTGCACTACTGTACTTGTATGAGATTAATTGAAAAATACTATTTCTTTTGTTTATAATTTTTACAGTGCAAATATTTATAATAAAATATACACTTTGATTTCAATTACAACGTAGAATACAATATATATGAAAATGTAGAAAAACTTCTAAAATATTTAATTTCAATTGGTATTCTATTGGTTAACAGTGCGATTAAAACTGCGCTTAATCGCGATTAATTTTTTTGGGTTAATTGCGTGAATTAACTGCGATTATTCAACAGACCTAGTTCCACCCAATTTGCCTGTACTGAAGTTACGTTTAGTGGCTTGTAATTACCAGGATCATCTCTGGAGCCTTTTTTTAAAGAATGGGGTTACGTTGACACTCTCCTAGTCATCTGGTACAGAGGCTGACTTAAGCAATAGGTTACATGCTACCGTTTGTATTTCTGCAATTTCTTATTTGAGTTCCTTCCTCCTTTATCAATTCGTCCCAAAGACTCCTTTATTGACGCCTCAGTCTGGGACAGTTCCTCATTTGTCACCTAAAAAGAATGTCTCCCTCACATCCAGGGCTGGTTGAAGGATATTTTGCGCCCTAGGCAAAATTTCCACCTTGCGCCGCCCCCCTCCGGCCTGGGGAGCCAGGGCTGTCCCTAGCTATTTTGGTGCCCTACGCAGTCCCCCCGTGGGCACCACTCAGATGGGGACGGGGGGGAAGGGGGCTTGCCACTTCCTGTGGGAAGAGCAGTGACCTGGCCCCAGGCTACTCCACCCTCCTGGCTCCCAGCCGCGCTGCCGGCGAGTGCGGGGGCGGTTCCCCCCTCTTCCCCTCCCTCCCCCCAAGCCTGGGAGCCAGGGGAGCGGAGCAGGCTGGGGCCGGGTCACTCCACTTCCCACAGGAAGTAGGCAGCCCCCTGTCCCCCCACGGAGGCCTGGGGCCTTCTCCCTCCCCCCCCATTTGCCCCCCAGCACTTGCTGGCGGTGTGGCAGGGAGCCAGGGGAACGGACCAGGCTGGGGCCGGATTGCTCCACTTACCATGCGGTGAGTGCAGGGTCAGGCCTGGCTGCAGTCTTCGGGGGAGTGGGGGTGGGGCTGGGGTGGAGCAGGGGCAATGGAGAAGAGCTGGGGAGCCCCCCCCCCGTGGCAGCTCCCAGCCCTGTGGCACCCCCCCCCCCCCCGCAGCAGCTCCGCCCTGCGGCATCCCCCTGCGGCAGCTCCCCACCCCAGCTCACCTCTGCTCTGCCTTCTCCCCTGAGCACACCGGTGCCACTCCACTTCTCCTGCCTCCCAGGCTTGTGGTGCCAATCAGCTGTTTGGCGCGGCAAGCCTGGGAGGGGAGGAGAAGTAGAGCGGGGGCGGCATGCTCAGGGGAGAAGGCAGAGCGGAGGTGAGCTGGGGAGGGAGCAGTTCCCCTGCATGCCTCCCTCCCTGTTACTTGCTGCAGGCAGTCCTCCCTGCGCCCCCCTGCTCCAGCTCACCTCCACTCCACTGCCTCCCCTGAGAGCGCTTTTTGGTGCCCCCAACCACTTGGCACCCTAGGCGGCCGTCTAGTTCGCCTAGTGGTTGCACTGGCCCTGCTCACATCCTCTTCAGTGAAGACTAATGCAAAGAATTCATTTTAGCTTCTCTGCTCCTTTAGCACCTTGATCATCCAGTGGCCCCACTGATTGTTTGGTAGGCTTCCTGTTTCTGATGTACTTATGACGTTTTTTGCTGGTAGTTTCTCTTTCACTAGTTGCTTTTCAAATTCTTTTTTGGCCTGTCTAACTACACTTGACTTGCCAGAGTTTATGCTCCTTTCTACTTTCCTCAGTAGGATTTTACTTCCAATTTTTAAAGGATACCCCTTTGCCTCTAGCCCTTTTTTTAAATAGCTTGCAGGCATTTCGCTCTTATGACTGTTCCTTTTAATTTCCATTTAACTAGCCTCCTCATTTTTGTGTAGTTCCCCTTTTTGCAGTTAAATGTTACTATGGTGGGTTTCTTTTGCACTTCCCCCTATAAGGATGTTAAATTGAATTACATTATAGTCACTGAGTGATTCGGTTATATTCACCTCTTGGACCAGACCTTGTGCTCCGCTTAGGACTAAATCAAGAATTGCCTCTCCCCTTGTGAGTTCCAGGATGAGCTGTCCCAAGGTGCAGTCCTTAATTATGTCTTGAAATTTTATTTCTGCATCCTGTCCTCATTGACTGGGTACATGTCACCTATGGGGATAACTGAATTCAGAGATGACATGTAACTGTTGATTGGGGGAGGGGGAGTAGGGCACAATTTAAAGATTCTGATGGGCTGCAGCTGGGTTCAGGGCAGGGCATATAAAATCTGGCAGGGCACATGACCCTGTATGCCCCTCCCCCCCCACATCACCACTGATTGAAATCCCCTCATTACTGGGTTTTATGTTTTTGTAGCCTCTCTAATATCCCTGAGCACTTCACAATCATTGTCACCTTCCTGGTCAGGTGATCACTAGTATATTACTTTTACTAGTCAAGCATCAAACTTCTATTCATAGATTCCATGGTACAGTTTGATTCTCAAGATTTTTACTGTATTTGACTCTGCTTTCTTTCTCATCTAGTGCCACCCCATCCCCGTCTCCACCAGCATGACCTACTGTCATTCCTATATATTTTATACCCTACTGTGTCCCGTTGATTATCATCATTCCACCAATTTTCTGTGATGCCTATTTATAGTAATATCCTCATATAATACTGGGCACTCAAGTTCACCCATCTTAGTATTTATCCTTCTTGTATTTGTATACAAGCACTTAAATTTTTTTTCAATATTCAGCTGTCTGCCCTTATATAATGTAATTTAATGGAACTTTTTTGTTAAACCTAGAAACAATGAACTTATTCCAGGACAATAAGGGGAATAAGCAATAATTGTGTAAGGTAGCTTGTTATACTAGTATAACTGTAGCCATGCTAGGGCTTGTACAAGCCCATCTATATCAGTGGAAAGTCAAAGCCCTAAGTAAAACAATGCTACTGGTAAAACTTTCAGGTGAAGGCCAGGCCTCAAGATAAAGTCTCTACTGTAGAAACACCCAGTTATAACTGTCTCTGTGACCTTAAAGTCTATGAACTGTGGCTCTTGTCAAATCAGCATCTGCTCCTGGACATCCAGTTAACAGCAATGGCCAAGAATACTTCATTATCTTGTACTTAGCAAGAAGTTTGCAATCTTTTATTTACAAATGCTGATGCCACAGCTGTCATCTATACAATAATCCAGTTTGGACTGAAAGTGAGCTCTTCGTAGAGCTAAGTTTTAAAATCATTTCACTAACAATGAAGATATTGTTTGTTCACCTATTTATAGCCTTATTTTAAGTGTGCACGTGGGTGTTTTTTTAAAACAGCCAGTGATACAAACTCAGTCTTGCGGTCATGCATCACCTAAAATAAACATCTGCAACTGAACATTCGTCAATAGGTGCCATTTTTGCACCATCACTTCTTTAACACTTCCTCTTGTGTCTGATCTCTCTTTTTCAAGCAGAATTCCACCTCAGACGAGGAGAATAATTTCTCCTAATTATGTTTATATTCCCACCCTCTAAAGGAATCTGATATCTGCTGACAATTAGGTGATAGGAGGAGAAGTTTCCAGAATAATAATGGGAAGTCATGAAGCCTCTGGTTGCCTGAGTCTGTTTTAAACCCCAGTTTGCTAGGCAACATGCAGGGTCTTTCACATGGAATTTAAAATGTAATTAAATAGGGGAAAACCCAATTAAAATGTGAACTACAACCCATGGAACAAATGTAATTCTCTTAATGCCATTGTGTCTTCTACTAGATATGCACCTTTACTCTCTAAATCAACACCAACAACTATAGAGGTATTACACCAGAGATGAATCTGGCCCATCAAGTTTCTTTATGTACTGAAGCCTTGCAATACTCCATTGCCAAAACTACCCAGTGACCCACACCAGTGTCACCTCTCTGTGATTATAAATATTTTAGATCTTTGCTAAATTAACTGGTAATGACTTTCATTTCATTACAGTACATGAATTTAGATTCCACTCTTGCAACTGGCTCTGCAGGGGGAATCCCCTGCAACTGCCAGGACCCATACTGACTTCAGAGGGATGCTATATTGGTGCAGAGGTCTATCCACAGAAACACAGTTGCAGGACTAGGGACTTACATTGTTATTAGAAAGCAAGGGCCAAATACAGAGCTGGGGTAAGAACTGAGTGCAGTAGAGTGGCACCTGTTTTAAAAATTTTGTCCATAATATTGGATGCAGCATTTATTAGCAAAAAAATGTGTGGTTATTTTTAAGTAATCTTGCTAACTTCAAAAGAGCAATACACTTAAAAATATGTATTCGAGATGGTCAAGTACCTGTCCTTTGGTTTTTCCTGTCTATTGCGCTATGCCATTAAAGGCTTAAACAATACTGTATTCTACCAATTTGGTCTATTTCCATGACCAACATTAATTCTCCACCCACTCTTTTCCTTCTGGAACACGAGGATGACGTCTACATTGTCAGAGATGTCAGCATAGCTTTGGGATGAGCTAGCTTGTTCTCTCTCTGTATGCTGAGTGTCTGGATCTGAAGCTGCAGAGCAAAACTATGGAAGAATCAAGCATAAATAATGGCTTAAAATAGTCTCAGCAACAGATTTGTGACTTAAAAAATAGATATTTAGAATCTGAAGGCCAAACCCCTACTAGGGAGACAAAATATGTGGGCTATGCTATTTAATAGTACCTCTTTAAATATGTGAGTTATATATTTACTGAAAGATACCCATTAGGTGCATCCATCCTCAAGTGTAAGTAGACATATTTTGATGCCATAGTTTATATAAAAGATGAAATGTACTTGCTGCTTTGTTGGTGTGGCCCACACAACTTAGTGTGTACAGCTTCTAGAACGACAAGGCAGGTGAGGTCATATCATTTTTTGGAGCAACTTCTGCTGGTGAGAGAGCTCTTCTTCAGGTCTGTGTAGCTTGAAGGCTTGTCTCTCTCCCCAGCAGAAGTTGGTCCAGTAAAGGATATTACCTCACCCACCTTGTCTCTCTCATATCCTAGTACCAACATGGCTATAACAACACTGCATACGCACTTCTAGGATGTTCTTTGGCAGTAGTGTGCTTTGATCTACTGCTTTAACACTAGTAGAAAATACAGCAGTAGATCCAGGCACACTACAGAACTCTTAGTATGAAGCAGCAGAGTCCACATGGCCAGTTAGTGTGCAGCAGGCTGAAGCACTGTAAACTTCACACCCTGGCTTGCCACGCTATGAAATGTCTACGGGATCCCAATAAGATCACTAGCTAGTTAAAGGGGGTGCATATGGCGATAACAAGTTAAGCACCACAAATAAAGCCACTAGTTCCACAGCAGATAAGATTCAACTGGATGCTCAATTACATGTTTTTGGCACATGCCTCACATGAGTGAGCCCTAAACGTACAAGTCCTCTATTTTACTTTTAAGTGTCTGTTACTGACATCTAACATTTTCTAAAGTGCACTGGACATAAGGTATATTGCTAGTGTTTGGGGGGTGGGGGGAGACAGATTATGACCCTGAGTCACTCATGCTATGGAAACCCTGTGTTCTGTGATCCTCTAAAAATGTTCATAATATTCATTGTTGTTGCTATGTTTGTGTAGCTGATTTAAATACCAGTAAATATCTGTAATTCCTTTCAGATCTAATGGCAAGCCATTACTGACTGCCCATCACTGGATCTAATTGGACCCAGGAGTGGGGGTGTTCAGGTGGGTTGTGCTCGTGATGGGATTAAGGGATCCGTTTCCCTATAGACATTGTGATACCAGCTACCATGGTGTGAGGAGTGATTACTAATGTTTGTTAAATGCTTTGAAGCACTAATAAGAATGGTGCATGTCTATTCAAATGCAGTGTTTGGCTGTAAGTGCTGGTAGTACTAATAACGTTGTCTCAGATAAAATCTCTTCAAATCCACCCTCTAAAAATACATTTTCTTTAGTTGGCTCCCTAACCCTTCTACTCCCTTCTGAACAATTCAGTTTGGTGTATTTGTCAGTGGGAGAATTCCATCACCAAGCATATTTGTGCTACTGCTTGTCTGTGAGATTCTGTAGGAAGGTAAATCGTTTTTAGTAAAAAGGCTCATGAGCTATTGCCAGTGGGAAAGTGAGTCTCCTTGTTGTATTCTCCAACTCTATGCTCCAAAAGCAAAACAAATAAGGTAAGTGTCATCCCACATAAACCTGGATGGAGCCAAATCTTTGGGTCTAAACACCTCCAACATTTGGGGAAAAATCAATTCAGATCCAAATTCTGTACTGGGCCTTGGCTCTAGGTGTTTTTTTTTTTTTAAAAAAGGACTTAATTACAAGAATGGGGCCTGCATTGGAAATGAGCTGTGTGCTTTTCCTCTATGGGTAGCTTCTTAGGAATGCATTTGACGACTCCATAGCCATGCTTCTTGGCGTACATTTGCAATCAGCACATGTATGGTGAATAATACAACAGCCATGGATGTGATATTTATTTCTGGAAGTTTTGTTTTGCTTCAATAATTTATGAAAATGAATCATGCTTTCTGCATCAGCCTTGGGAATGTGCAGCAGCCCAGAAAAGGTCACTCTGAGCCTCTTTCTCTGTGTTGGTTTATAGCAACTTCCCTCCTCTACACTTTTTTTTTTTTTTTTTAAATTTTTAAATAGCCACTTGCCCAATGTGTGAAGATCCATCTATATATATGTTGGAGAATGCAGAGAGAAGGCACAACAGGAGCAATCTTCAGGGTCATGCTGTGAGGGTTTGTATCCTCACAGACACTGGAATAGTCTGTCCTGCACATTTTTTCCTCTTCAGCACAGATAATTCTCTTGAAGTGTCCAAAGAGCCCACAGAGCAACTTTTGAGGAGCTTGTGAGGACAGTCATGTGGAGCAGCAGACTCTCCTAAGGCTGAACTTGGGCAGAGCAAAAGCTATTTTATGCTTCAGAATCTGGGACAACCAGAACATACAAAATCATATCCGGACTTGAGCAAGAACATGGAATCCATTCCTGATGCATCCACTTACACTGAACATACTGAGACTGTCTTTAGAGAGCTAACAGAGGATATTAAAGAAATCATTTTCAAATGACAGTTTGTCCATCTTCTCTCCCTACTACATTAACCTACTTTTTAGCTATTAATGTGCACATTCTTATAAAAGTCATCTGCATGTTTGCATGATAAAGTATATAAATATTGGAGCTGGTGACATGCTGCCATTTGAGGAGCCCAGCTGGTGTCCTAAGCTCTCTGGGCTAGTAATGGCTAGGAGTGTTTTATTCATCCCCCTTCTGGGTCTGGGTAACCCCTCTCCCATCATGGCTAATGCTCAGAACGATGTTAATGGGCTCCAGAGAAGGAAAAAATCTAAAATTCGTGCATTTTTTCCTGCATATTTCCTAATGAAGCATCCAAAAGCCCTTCACAAAATGTATGAGCAGTTCAGGAATCAATTGCCCATCACTGAAGTGCATTCACTTCTGGGATGGAACAGGACATCTGTTTAACAGTGCACAGGTAAGTTGAGCAACAAATTAGGAAAGGTAATATTTCAGAGACAAACAATACCATATTCAGTTTAGAGCTAATTGAAAAAGGGAATTTCCATCTCATGGAAATTCAACACTTTGGTCTGCTTTAGAATGAGAATCGGTCAAAATATTGAAGCTTTTTGCAGAAAGAAAAGTTCTGAATTTTGATTCAAGAATGTTGAAAAGTTTTAACATTCCAAATTGAACTGTTCCAGTTTGTTTACCCAAGACTAAATATTTTCTTTCAGGTTGGGTGGACATTAATATGGTTCATCATGCACATTCTATGGGGGTGGTGCATCATGAGTGATGTAGGCTGGTGACTCTTCCCCACTTAAAAGCACTGAGTTCTTTGGGAATGTGCAACTACAAAGTATCTTTTTATCTGGGGGGGGGGGAGGGAAATACAAACAAACCTGAAACCTCTCTATATACTTAAATATCAGAAAATTGGCACCCCAAATCAATGCAGCAGAAGTCTGGGCATCACCACAATTTTACAAAGTAATTGTCCAATTTAAGGCGGTCCAGATCCCTTATTCCCATCACAAGCCCCACCCACCTAAACCCCTCACTCCTGTGTCCAAGTAGATCCAGTGACAGGCAAGGTGTGGGTCTTTCATGCCAGTCCACTCCAGTGCAGAGAGAACGGCTTCACAAGTGCCCACTCCATTGTGCAGCTAGTTGGTCTAGTTCTGTGACATCAGCTCTGCATGGGCTGGCCTGGTGTGCTGCGAAGTCATCCTAGCACTATTACCATGTGTCAGGTTGTTGCAGAGTCAGCTCTGTGCTACTGCTGATCCAATCCGGCTTCATTGTAAAATCAACTTTGCTCCACCACGGCTTTGCTTTGGTCTTGCTGCGGAGTGAGCTAGTCTAGTTGCTCTAGGTGGGGGACCCAGAGCAAAACAAAACCCTTGAGTGCATCCTGGTTGCTAGGGTAGAACCCTTTCTCTCCTCCACCTTGATGAGCTTGAGTTTTGTTACCAAACCAGAGTCCACTACCTGTAAGCTCCGTGTGACCCACTCATTCCGGGGTAGAGGCTGCACAATTTCTATGCCCACAACATAGAAGAGCACAACAATAATCTGTTTATGCAATCCAACCATAAATAATTCCAACCAGTGCAACAAACTGAACAGATGGAATTATAGGTAAACAATATTATAATTAAGGTAAATAAAGCTGGCTAGATGTGGCTCTTACCATTATACCCTCTAGGAGTGGAGAGTTAAAGCCCACTAAGATCTCTTGCCCTGGGGCTTATACTAGGAGTTAGCCCCCTAGTCTTGTGGGGAAAATGACACAGGATCTTTAATGACCTCAAGCCATAATGAGCTGGGCTTTCCCATTTGAAAGACTCCCGAAGCACAGCTGCCCCTCTAGTTCAGCAGTGACTCAAAGGGAGTAAATGCCACCAACTGAATTGGCACATCCTGCAACCAGCACCATGTCTTGCAACCCTTGGACGTTCCTGGGACATCTCCAGTCCAAACACTGATTGGGTCTAGCTTATATACTCACAACACAAGGTGGGAATGGCTTCAGGCAAGGGAGGCTAGCCCAGTCATCCTCAGTTAGTGAGAAGGTTCATAGATTCTAGGACTGGAAGGGACCTCGAGAGGTCATCGAGTCCAGTCCCCTGCCCTCATGGCAGGACCAAATACTGTCTAGACCATCCCTGATAGACATTTATCTAACCTATTCTTAAATATCTCCAGAGATGGAGATTCCACAACCTCCCTAGGCAATTTATTCCAGTGTTTAACCACCCTGACACTTTTCCTAATGTCCAACCTAAACCTCCCTTGCTGCAGTTTAAGCCTATTGCTTCTTGTTCTATCCTTAGAGGCTAAGGTAAACAAGTTTTCTCCCTCCTGCTTATGACACCCTTTTAGATACCTGAAAACTATCATGTCCCCTCTCAGTCTTCTCTTTTCCAAACTAAACAAACCCAGTTCTTTCAGCCTTCCTTCATAGGTCATGTTCTCAAGATCTTTAATCATTCTTGTTGCTCTTCTCTGGACCCTCTCCAATTTCTCCACATCTTTCTTGAAATGCGGTGCCCAGAACTGAACACAATACTCCAATTGAGGCCTAACCCGCGCAGAGTAGAGCGGAAGAATGACTTCTCGTGTCTTGCTCACAACACACCTGTTACTGCATCCCAGAATCATGTTTGCTGTGTGTTTTTCCCCCCCCCCCCAACATTATCACACTGACTCGTATTTAGCTTGTGGTCCACTATAACCCCTAGATCCCTTTCTGCCGTACTCCTTCCTAGACAGTCTCTTCCCATTCTGTATGTGTGAAACTGATTGTTCCTTCCTAAGTGGAGCACTTTGCATTTGTCTTTGTTAAACTTCAGCCTGTTTACCTCAGACCACTTCTCCAATTTGTCCAGATCATTTTGAATTATGACCCTATCCTCCAAAGCAGTTGCAATCCCTCCCAGTTTGGTATCATCTGCAAACTTAATAAGTGTACTTTCTATGCCAATATCCAAGTCGTTGATGAAGATATTGAACAGAGCCAGTCCCAAAACAGACCCCTGCGGAACCCCACTTGTTCTACCTTTCCAGCAGGATTGGGAACCATTAATAACAACTCTCTGAGTACAGTTATCCAGCCAGTTATCACTCACCTTATAGTAGGTTGCTATAATGAGCATTTAGTACGACGGGGGAAATAAGGGGAGGGTCGGAGACTGCCACATTAAAAACTGAGACTGGTTGTAAAACTGAAATGTGATGGCACAACAGGTGTGTGACACACATTTCTTATTTGCTCTAGTGATTGTATAAACATCCATGAAGCATCTGGTTTTAATGTGTATTGATATCTGCAAGAGCTATTAAAATATTGCCTCGAACATTTTCCAGGGCAGCTTTTGTTCACGGGGATTATCACTGTTGACCTTGGGAGAGCATTCATGCAGGGTGACTCAAGCGGCAGGCATGGTAATAGCATTCTGTAGCGCCTCCTCCCAGATGCCCGGTATGTCAGCCTATCTAAGAATAATGGAATACAATGATCTCAATGAACATTTACACTTGGATTAGCACACCACACTGTAATATGTGTGGGTCACACACGTTTGTAATCACCAACGTAAGGGTGTTTTTGCCAAATGGTATGAGAAATGTCACAAATAGTGAATGATAAATGACATTGTTTCACATCATGCCACAGAGATCCGTGTTAGGGCCAGTATTTCATGTTTTCATTAATGGTCTGGTAGTGAGGGTAAGCAACACAGTCATGAATGTTGCAGATGATACAAAATTGGAAAGTGTCGTGAACGCCAGTGAGGACAGAGTAATAATATAAAGGGAGTTGGAACCCAACTCAGTTAAGTGTCTGCCCATTGAAAACTAGTTAGGTGCTGAAAATTAAGCAACTGCTTTGCTGGAGGTTACTCATAGGTGGAAGATGAAATAGGGTTCTGCTTGGTAAAATGCAAGCTAATGCATTTGGGGAAGACATAATTTTTTTTTTTTTTTTTTTAAACCTAGAAGTTAGAGGGACAAGATGGGTGAGGTAATATCTTTTTATTGGACCAGCTTTCTATTGGTGAGAACGATAAGCTTTTGAACTTGCACAGAGCTCTTCTTCAGGTCTGAAGACCAATCCAATAGAAGATATTACCTCACCCACCTTTTCTCTCTAATAGGTCCCTTCCAGTTCTATTATTCTATGATATCCTGGGACCAACACAGCTACAACCATTAGTAATTCTGAAAGCAGTGAGGTGGTCAAAGCCCACCAATGAAATAAGAGTTTAGTGTGGAGCAGCAGGAAAGGGCAATGTGCTTTGGGTGGCATGTTTACAGGCCTCGGGTCAGAACAGAGAGGGGATCATCCCTTTCTGTAGGGAGCTGGGAGTCCAATTTATTTATAAAAATCCAGTATAATGCTCACTGTATAGTTGAAAATTGATGTCCACCAGGCGATAGTTTTATTTTGTATAACCATTAACTGTGAATAATGGTAATTGCTACCTACTAATCTCATGTACTAGCAAAGATTCCCTTCCATTACATTATAAATAACAGACTTCTAGGCTTTCTAAAAAACAAAGCCAAAAGATCTTTGTCTGAATGGATTTTGAATTGTTGTCCAGTGAAAGTGCTCAGACAGTTTGGAGGCATTGGGACATTGTAGAATTTAATAGAAAACAATCATTTTACAGGGTGTGTGGTGGGTGGGGTTTTTTATTTTATTTTATTTTATTTTATTTATTTATTTTTATTTTTAGAAATCATAGAATCGGGGAGGGATCTAGTCCAGTCCCCTGCACTTAAGGCAGGACTAAGTATTATCAAGACCATCCCTGACAGGTGTTTGGAGATTTTTAAAAGCAGGTTAGATGATGAAGATTCCATAACCTCCCTAGGCAATTTATCACAGTGCTTAATCACCTTGACATTTAGGAAGCTTTTCCTAATGTCCAACCTAAACTGCCCTTGCTGCAGCTTAAGCCCTTTGCTTGTCCTATCCTCAGAGGTTAATGAGAACAATTTTTTTTCCTCCCTCCTCCTTGTAACAACCTTTTATGTACTTGAAAACTGTTATTATGTCCCCTCTCAGTCTTCTCTCCAGACTAAACAAACCCAATTTTTTTTCAATCTTCCCTCATAGACCTAAGTGTTTTCTAGACCTTTAATCATTTTTGTTGCTCTTCTCTGGACATTCTCCAGTTTATTCACATCTCTCCTGAAATGTGGGGACCAGAAGTGGACAAAATACTCCAGTTGAGGCCTAATCCGTGTGGAGTAGAGCAGAAGAATCAGTGTCTTGCTTACATAACTCCTGCTAATACATCGCAGAATTTGGGGGGGTGGGGTTGGTGGTTTTTTGTTTGTTTTTGCAATACAATTACACTGACTCCTATTTACCTTGTGATCCACTATTAACCCCAAATCCCTTTCTGTGGTACTCCTTCCTACACAGTCATTTCCCATTTTCTATGTGTGCAACTGATTGTTCCTTCCTAAATGGAGTACTTTGCATTTGTCCTTATTGAATTTCATGCTATTTATCTCAGACCATTTATCCAGATTGTCCAGCTCATTTTGATTTTAATTTTAATCCTATCCTCCAAAGCACTTGCAACCCCTCCCACCTTGGTATCATTTGCAAACTTAATGGCATACAGAGTACACTTATAATCTAAATCACTGATGAAGATATTGAACAGACCCCAGAACTGATCCCTGCGGGACCCCACTCGTTATGCCCTTCCAGCATGACTGTGAACCACTGATAACTACCCTCTGGGAATGGCTTTCCAACCAGTTATGCACCCACCTTATAGTAGTTCCATATAGATTGCATTTCCCTAGTTTGTTTATGAGACGGTCATGTGACACCATATCAAAAGCCTTATTAAAGTCAAGATATACCACATCTACTGCTTCTCCCCCCTCGTCCCCCGTCCCGCTCTCCCCAATCCACAAGTCTTGTTACCCTGTCAAAGACTGCTATTAGGTTGGTTTGACATGATTGATTTGTTCTTGACAAATCCATGCTGACTGTTACTTATTATCTTCTAGGTATTTACAAATTGATTGTTTAATTACCGTATATACTCGTTTATAAGCCGACCCCCCAAGATGGTTAGGTAAAAATAGCAAAAACTGTATGACCCTTTCGTAAGCCGACCCTATATTTCAGGGGTTGGCAAACTTTGGCTCCTGGCCCATCAGGATAAGCCGCTGGCGAGTCGGGACGTTTTGTTTACCTGGAGCGTTTACAGGCACGGAACCCCTCAGCTCCCAGTGTCCATGGTTTGCTGTTCCCAGCCAATGACATTGGCTGGGAACGGCAAACCATGGCCACAGGGAGCCGAGGGGCTCCATGCCTGCAGACGCTCCAGGTAAACAAAACAACAATGTATTAGATATTCAATTCAATGATTCCATAGAGTTTAAAATCATCAAATTTTGGTGTAGACCCATTTATAAGCTGACCCCCCGCTCTTTGATGCGTCACTCTTTTACCAAAAATATTCAGCTTATGAACGAATATATACAGTATTTGCTACATTATCTTTCCAGGTACTGAAGTTAAGTTGACTGGTCTGTAATTCCCCGGGTTGTCCTTATTTCCCTTTTTATAGATTGGCATTATATTTGCCCTTTTTTCCAGTCCTCTGGAATCTCTCCTATCTTCCATGACTTTTCAAAGATAATCAGTAGGATTGTCAAGCGATTAATCCCACTGTTAATAGAATACCATTTATTTAAATATTTTTGGATGTTTTCTACATTTTCAAATATATTGATTTCAATTACAACACAATACAAAGTGCACAGTACTCACTTTATATTTATTTTTGATTATAAATATTTGTACTGTAAAAAACAAAAGAAATCGTATTTTTCAATTCGCCTAATACAAGTACCATAGTGCAATCTTTTTATCATGAAAGTTGAACTTACAAATATAGAATAATGTAAAAAAAATAACTGCACTCAAATAAAACAATGCAAAACTTTGGAGCCTCCAAGTCCACTCAGTCCTCCTTGTTCAGCCCATCGCTCAGACAAACAAGTTTGTTTACATTTGCAGGAGATAATGCTGCCCGCTTCTTGTTCATGTCACCTGAAAGTGAGAACAGGCATTCGTATGGCACTGTTGCAGCTGGCATCGCAAGACATTTACATGCCAGATGCACTAAAGATTCATATGTCCCTTCATGCTTCATCCACCATTCCAGAGGACATGCGTCCATGCAGATGATGGGTTCTGCTCAATTACAATCCAAAGCAGTGCAGACCGACGCATCTTCATTTTCATCATCTGAGTCAGATTCCACCACCAGCAGAAGGTTGATTGGTTTTTTTTCTTGATGGTTCGGGTTCTGTAATTTCTGCATCTGAGTGTTGCTCTTTTAAGACTTCTGAAAGCATGCTCCACATCTCGTCCCTCATAGACTTTAGAAGGCACTTCACTTTCTTAAACCTTGGGTCGAGTGCTGTAGCTACCTTTAGAAAGCTCACATTGGTACCCTCTTTGCATTTTGTCAAATCTACAGTGAAAGTGTTCTTAAAATGAACAACATGTGCTGAGTCATCATCCAAGACTTCTATAACATGAAATATATGGCAGAATGCTGGTAAAACAGAGCCGGAGACATACAATTCTCCCCAAGTCATTCAGTCACAAATTTAATTAGCGCATAATTTTTTTTTATTTTTTTTTTAAATGAGTGTCATCAGCATGGAAGCATGTCCTCTGAAATGGTGGCCAAAGCATGAAGGGGCATACGAATGTTTAGCATATCTGGCACGTAAATACCTTGCAATGCCAACTACAAAAGTCCCAGGCCAATGCCTGTTCTCACTTTCTCACTCAATGCAGCCCACTCCTTATTTACAATATCTCCTGTAAATGTAAACAAACTTGTTTCTTAGTTATTGGTTGAACAAGAAGTAGGACCGAGGAGACTTGTAGGGTCTAAAGTTTTGCATTGTTTTGTTTTTGACTGCAGTTACATAACAAAACAAAACAAAACAAAAAACAACAACAACCTACATTTGAAAGTTGCGTTTTCACAGTAAAGAGATTGTACTGCAGTACTTGTCTGCGGTGAATTGAAAAATACTATGTCTTTTGTTTGTTGTGTTTATTACAAATAATATTTACAAATAATAAAGTGAGCAGTGTACGCTTTGTGTTCTATGTTGTAATTGAAATCAATATATTTGAAAATGTAGAAAAACATCCAAAAATATGTAATACATATTGGTATTGGTATTGGTATTGAATGTGATTTTAAACTGTGATTAATTGTGATTAACTTTTGTAATTAAGATTAATTGTTTTTGAGTTAACTGCGATTAATCAACAGCCCTAATAATCACTAATGGCTCAGATATCCCCTCAGTTCCATTAGTATTAACAGAAGCTTATATCCCTGCTATAGAATTCTATAGCATGATTTTTAAAATACCTATAGAAATGTTAACCTTTTCTAGTAAATGATGTATGTTTTTAGAACATCTATAGACCCCTATAAAATATTGATTGGTTTCTTTCCTATTAAATTCTATATAATGTTACCATAAGGGAATATAAAAAATATTACAAATACTTTCCATTTAATGTTAAATAACAAATTAGCATCTATGGTGTGTGTGTGTGTGTGTGTGTGTGTGTGTGTGTATAATTAATATATATATATTTATTTATTTTGCCAGTGACCAAAATATTGATCCTACCTGGCATAAAATATTTTCTTGACCTGTACAATTTTCTTTTGAATAAGAACATACTATAGTAAGGTGTGGCAGAAGAGGGGGATGGAAGGTAATATTAATAATTTAGGGCCTTGTTCCCTCCATGGATATGTCTAGTATGGCAGGCAGCAAAAGTAGCTCCACTGAGTGTGTATTGTATTGTTATTTTTGGGAGGTGAGAAACAGGTGGCACAGAAATCCCATACAGTTGTGAGGCGGTGTCTATATGCTCTTATTGGGCCAGGGAGCTCTGCTTCTCAAGTGCTTCATCCAAGGACCCTTGCATTTGGAGGGGGACCACAGCCTGTGCTTTTCTGTCCTATAAAAGTCACTACTCACTTCCATCCCATTTAATATGGAAAAACCCACTGGCCACTTTCACTATGTGCTGATATTTCTATCCAAACACAGGAAGAAATCTGGGCCTCCAGCTTCTGGTACTTCCATGTCATTTATATTACAAATCTCTGCCTAACAATACCACAAGGAAAGAATGGGTTGCTTTTGATATATTTTCTTTGACAAGAAGCAAAATTGGCAAGCCCCATAATCTAGTTTTGCTGAGGGCATGAGAAGCTGTCTGCATGCTCAGCTAACCAAAATTATACATTCAGATGCGGGATCCCTTTTGTTCCATTAATATCACCCAGCTGCCTGATCTAGCACAATTAGCCCAAGATATTTTCCTGAGTATCCTCTAAGTACTGACCTCACTGACTCATCCCATTTGACCGCGTGTGTGGTTTGTTGTCCTCTGAGAAAACTCTGTAGGGGAGCATGCCCTTCACTTAATTATCAGTGAACTGACAGTGCTGCTGCTTAAAGTAAAATAAAATAGGCCTAATTCACAATAGCAGTGTTGTTCCCATTTATAACAGGATTCAATGAACATAACAATGTCCATGGTGGGTCAGACTAATAGTTCATCAAAGCCCAATGTGATGGGTCATTCCATATTTATGAAAATATGCTTATGATATGAATGACATAACTGAGATGTACTTTATGCAAGATGGCTTATGTTAGATATCCTTGGAAAGGTTATGATTTATTGAATGTGATTATCCGATTTGTATGCCTGTATCATTTCTGTATTTGAAGTTAGTTAATATTCCTATGTATCTATTTCAAATGTGTTACTTTGTGTGTCAGCCCCAACCAGCCCTTCAGGTACAACAAGGGAAAAGCCAGACGGGGCTAATGGGCCATTAGCAGAAACAATGGACTATGAAAGAGTTTTTAGTTTTCCTGTGGACGCTGGAGATTGCCTGGCTGTGGCAGCCATTGCTTGTAGGCGGAGACAGGGGTCCAAGTCACCTGTTGCTGATACCCCACCTCCCCTTTTGGAATGCCAGTGATTTTTTTCCACTAGAAGACAAAGGGTCCCGCCTTACACAAGCTATACAAGGCAGGGGAGTGACGTCATCCAGGTTCTCCTCTGCCTCCCCACCCAAAGAGATGCTGAAAAACACCTGGAAGCAAGAACTGAACTGGGGGGAGAAAGGTTGAGCTCAAGCTGGACGGGCGTCCAACTTGTGAGTAATAATATCTGAAGTCTCAAGCTGGAGGCCAGTGCATCTGCCTTTCAAGACTTTCTGTAATCTGCCTGCTACAATATCTAGGGTGAGAAATACTATTTGTAACCAATTTCACCCATGCCTAGCCTCCACTCATGCCTGCACTGATGCTCACCAGCAGGAGTGATGCGAAGGAGAGGCAGGAATGGTCACGTGCCCCTCCCCAGACGCCTGGGAGTGGATAAAAACTCAAATAAGTGAACCCTAAAGACTCAATAAGGAGGCAAATAAAAAATCCAAAATGTATTTGACTTAAAAATCATGTGATTTTTAAATAATAATCTCAAATTTGAGGGCTTGATTCATAATTTTTAACTTTTACGGCTGGCATTAGTGTAAACCTAGAATAGTAAGTTGCCTCATCTGAGTTGGCTGCATGTTGAATAATATCATGAGTCGCAAATCCTCTTATACATAAACTGGGTACAATTGCAGCTTTCAGTAGCAAAATAACTAAGACACTTTGAATGGTTGAAGTACCTGTATCATAACATTGTAAGAAAGCTACCAGGAGATATGGGAGTTAAGACCACAGATTCTTTGGAGCTTACCTGGGAAAGTGTGGAGTGACCTGTTTTTGAATATTTTTGGCTCTCCCTCCTATGTCCACAGAAGGAGTTACATATTTGCCTAGCGATTTCAGAAGTATTTATTTTTCTGGGGCTCTCCTGTCACTCAGCATTGGGAGTGGTTAGTATTTTGTGATTCATCCTTAGGTGTACACATACTAAAAGGAAAGTGGGTGGTGTGTGTTTAATTTAAAACAAAACAAAAAAACCACTGCAAATAGAGCATATTGTAGGTGCTCCTCCTGTGATATTTACTCAAGACCTCACTTTCCACTGCCTGGACTAAAAATGCTGCCAAATCAGAATTTCCCACTTACAAATACTGGTGGTAGTGTTTTACGCTTAGGTCTCTCCTTTCCACATAATCTTTACTTAGGTAAAACTCCCATTGACATCAAAGAGGTGTTGCCCGAGTTAAATCCTTAGGATTTCACTTTGTACATAACATGGTCTCTGGGGATTTTGAAAATAACATTAAAACCCCTCAAACTGTGCAAACATTTCCATGGCAGAATACAAGGGGCCAAATTCTGCTTTCACTTACACTGATATAAATCGAGGGAATCTGTACTGAATTCAGTTAACTTACCCTGGATATACACTATTGCAGAATTGGGCCCAGTGGTCTCAGTTGGCAGCAAAGCACTTCGTGGTGCTCCAGCCTGCTCTAGTACACATGTTTCTCACGGCTGCCTTTGGGCTACTCTGCAGCCCAAAATAGCCTGAGTGCCCAGCACTGTGGCCACTCCCCCTCCTGCCGCTGATCAACTCCCCAAATGCCCCATGCCAAGTGTTGCAAAGTGGGAGCAGCACAGGGCCATGTACACCAGTCCTACACTGCTGCTATGCTGGGAGACTTTCCCTGAGGGCCATATTGGGGGCCAGAATCTGGCCCCTTGTCCTAAAGGATTAGAAAACGTGTCTTATAGTGATAGACTCAAGGAGCTGAATCTATTTAGCTTAAAAAAGAGAAGGTTATGGGGTGACTGTATAGTCTAAAAGTACATACATGAGGAACTAATAGTTAATAATGGGCTCTACAATCTAGCAGAGAAGAGTATTCTAAACTCCAATAGCTAGAACTGAAACTAGATACATTCAGAGTGGAAATAAGGCATAAACTTTAACAATGAGAGTAATTAACCATTAGAACAATTTACCAAGGGTCATGGTGGATTCTCCATCACTCACAATTTTAAAATCAGGATTGGATGTTTTTCTAATAGACCTGCTCTAGGAATTATTTTGGGGAAGTTCTATGGCCTGTGCTATACAGAAGGTCAGACTAGAAGATCACTATAGTCCCTTCTGGTCTTGGAATATACGTGGTTATGTCTATGCCAGTAGCTCGGGTTGTGATTCCCCTGCTCACGTTCACATAGTCGTGCTAACTCGCTGAGCTACTGAGAGTATAAAGAGTAGTGTAGCTGCAGTAGCACAGGCAGCAGAGGCCTGGTTTGGCCAGGCCAAACACAAACCCGCCTGAAACTGGTGGGTGTGTGCTCAGTACAGCCAAGCTGTGCCACTGCCCATGCTACTGGGAGAGCTAGTGTGAGTATGTGTCTGCGACCAGGGGCCTTGCACCTCTAGCTCATCGTGTAGACAAAGGCTATGGATCTATGACCTCATTTACACCAGCATAAATCCAGAATCGCACTACTGACTTCAGTGGAGTTACTCTTATTTACACCGATCTCAGTGAGATCAGAATCTAGCCCAACAAGATTTTCTTTTCCTGAATAAGAACTGCTTAACTGAATAAGGTATATCAGCTTCTAAACTCTTTGAGGCAGGGACCACATCTTTCCTCTGTTAAATACCATGCATATTTATGGTTCATAATTTCATTCATATTTTATCTTGTTTGTTCAACTTCTGAAATATGGAGTACAAAAAGCACAATTGGCTTTTCAGTGTTCAGAATAAACAAGTCTCTTGTTCAGTGTGTGGGTGGGTATGTAGTGTGAAATATTAAGCTAATGAGAAACAAATAGAAAATATGTGATTGCAATGTTGTAATGCACGAGGAAAAAACAGCAAGGAAAAAATCAATAGATTTAGATTATCACTGAGGGTAGTTTTAGCGCTTAACAGCAAACTAGCTACGGCTGTGCATTTGTGTTTCTCAAAACATTATACTGAGCCTTTAGTAGGGTAGGCAATTTTCTCCCTGGGGCTGCAACTACTAAGTACTAGATGCAATCAATTAATTGTGAGAGAGGCAGATGAATGGGTTTCCGGTTAAATGTTTCACAGCTCTATCTACAAATACAACCTAAGAAACAGTCTTTTTTTCAGACAGAGAAAAACTACCACGCTCTTTTGAGCTTCTACAAGAAGAATCAGCAATTTTGGTGTATTTTAAATCATCTGTATCAGAGGTCATATAAACTGCTCAGCATGCTCATGTGAAGAAGAAAACACTAGAATCGGACACAGAAGTAGAATTTCAGTGTGTGTGAATTTTTCAGTACATGGGATGTATATTTCTATATATGTGATTCTCTGAAAATACATTTTAGCTGTTTACCAGCAACAAAACTCATTATTCTGGTACAATTGCCAGTGGAGGGGAAAAAAGCTAATTATTTGACATTTTTATCTACCACACATTTTAACATTAACTAATCATCATGATGCCCCTCCAGAGGGGGCTGGGTGTCAGAATTTAGGAATTTCTGGCCCCAGTCCTATGCTGTGATCATTAGACCATTTTTTTTAGCTATTGCAAAGAAGAGACACTTTGGTTGTTGCATAGGAGCATTTTCACTAATGCAGGATCAGGCTCCCCTACATTCCCTATCCTGAACATCACTTTCTACTTATCATTTTAAGTGCAACACTTTTTGCACCTGGAATATGCAGATTCATGCCCTAAAATGACACATGACTAGAGTATTCCATCCACTTCTCAAGACAATCCTTTCCACTGAATGGCTGTTTCCAATCGGATGCCCACTAAAATGAATGGTGCAGCAGGATATCCCTGATGATTCTGTAAAAGCAGCAAAGAGTCCTGTGGCACCTTATAGACTAACGGACGTTTTGGAGCATGAGCTTTCGTGGGTGAATACCCACTTCTTCGGATGCATGAACCTGATGATTCTGATTCTCCATTGCCTTGTGTAGTTGCTTTTAGCTGTGTAAGGTGGCTGTAGAATGCTAGCAGTCTGATTTGGTAGTGTTTATATCTGCTTTGCTCAAGGCTGCAGGGAACCAGACAGAAAGGGAGGCAAGCCTTTTCCAGAGGACCTGGTCCAGCAGCTCTCATGTGAATAGCTGCAGAGACATGGGCAGGACCTTCACAGGCCTGCATGTTTACATTTGCAAGTTCTCTTAGCAGAGTCATGGGCATAAGCAATGCGGCATCAGGTCACCCTATCTTCTGTCACAGACCCTAGTGAGCGCCCTTCCTTGGCCACCCACTAGGTGTGCTGAGAGGGGAATCCAAGCCTTTGATGTTCTGGATCCCTGGCATGTTTCAAGCTCCTGGAGCCTGAATGGAATCCAGCCACTGCTCCAATCTCGGGGTCCCGAGGCATGGATACAGGGTGCAGATCTCTCTGGCACCCCCCTCCGAGTATTGGAACCTATTGTCCAGCTACCTAGCCCCTCTAGCCCTGACACTTCAGACTCCCTGGTACTTAAAACATGCCCTCTCCCAGAACTCCACCCAGAAGGTGTGAAGCTTCTGGTTTACAGTAACTCCCTGAAGTGCACATGGTATTTGTGAAGCAGTCAGTACACACACATGCTTCATCCAGTCTGACATGTTATATTTAACCATGTAAAGTACTGGAGAGTACAGATCATACAAAACAGAACATCCTAAATGTCCCTCACTAGTTCACCCTTCCCTGGGAATCCTAGGGGATCATCTGTGTTCCATCAGGCAGGGAGGGTCCTCTACCATTGTCTACCCTGCCCCTGCAGCAGCCTCCTTCATCTTAGTCTGGTGCAAACTGGCTCCCCCCACCTCCCTTGAGTCCCTTTAAAGAATCCAGGGGGGAGTGGAGGGTCACCTGCTGCTTTTCATTTGCCTTTTGGTAATTCTCTGTTACTTTTTTGATTTCAAACCTTCCTCTCTCCTTCAGCGAAGAGGGGGAGGTGTCCTCTCCCAGCTAGAGCAATCCCATTGTTCCAAGGTGTTTTACTTTGAGTAGACCATTGCTGAATGCTGATCACTCACCACTGTCTTTGGCCTGGCAGAGACTTTGACACAACCCAGCTAACTCGGGGGTAAGCAAATGTGAAAAATCGGGACGGGGTGGGGGATAATAGGAGCCTATATAAGAAAAACACCCAAAAATCAGGACTGTCCCTATAAAATGGGGACATCTGGTCACCCTATTCAGGGGGGAGCTATATACATAGAGGTTTCCCATGATATGGTAATATCATGATACAACTTCATAAAATCATCCGCAATTCAGAAGTGGCACAGACAGAACTTTTCATAGACTTTAAGGTCAGAAGGGACCATTGTGGTCATCTCCCCATTTGAAGAACAGAGCAGGGGTACATGACATGTACCTCAGGGAAGTTATGACAGCCCACTTTCTAGACAGAGTATCTGCTGTTACTGCTTATTAATTTGAACTTCATACATTTAGTCAGTAAACAATTCCAATGATCATACCAAAATAGAGTTTCTTGACAATATCACAGGTCAGAGCCCCTTGGGGAGGGATGAGGAGTTTCCTTCACCCATCCCCTCCGGTTTAAATTACATCTCAACTGAACCCATAAATTAAAGGGCAACATCCCCCTCTTTCCCAGCAATCGCTTCACACCCCTCTGAGGCTTTCCCCACCCTTTGCCAGGTATCGTGAATTTGTTGTCTTGGTTCCAGGGGAGCTCTGACCCAAGTTATCTGGCTCTGCCTCAGTTTCCCTTTGTCTGGAGAGTTTTGAATCACAGCATCCGTTACCAGTATCAGTGTCTCACTGTTCCAGCAGCGTTCTGGGTCACAGCACCTTCAAGCTGTGCCACAGTCTAACCTGCTCCCAGCAAAGTTCCGGCCCTTAGTATCTCCTAGTTGTACCAGGGTCTCACCACACCCAGCAGGACTCTTGGCCACACACACACACTCAGTACTGACTCAGTTTCCCCGATGAGGGTAGATAGCAAGCTTGCCCCCTCAGCCACTGAATTTGGCCTGGACAGGTTTGCACTAGAGCTCCCACAGTTTAATCCTGTTACATCACTACAGAAAATAACACATTGAAAAAAATAATTCCTATGTACCCACAGTCAGAATCCTGGAGCCCTCTTTGGTGACCATATTGACTCAGGCTACAAGCATCCTACTCATATCTATTTGCCTGCTAACCCCTGATCAGGCACACTCTTACGTCTGTCCTCTGGGGTGCCATAGGCATGATTTCACCCTCTTCTCCTGTTCAAGGAAGCTGTTTGTTCCTCTTCTTGCAGTAATGTGACACCACCATCAACAAAAGTTAGGCTACACCAGGTTGTCAGTGCTTTCTGGACTGATGATGATGCCCATGTATCCTGATGGTATATGGTGGACTCAAAAATCACATCCTCCACTGGTTTAGGAGACAAGCTGGGCTTTTACCATCAGAGTGTAACAAAGATGGTGTCTCATTTCTCCGCTGAGCATAGCTCATGTTCTGTCGTGCATGGCTATTTTAATGCTGAGAATTACCTTTGAATAACTTGTTGTTTCCTGTCTACTGTGGAGTGAAGTGGGCTCCGTGATAATGTGTGTTAGAATTGGGTTGTGAACAAGTTCATTCAAAAGGGGCTAGAAACAAAATGCAGCTAGAACTTGCACAGATCAAAGATTAATGTTGTTTTTCTTCGTGGTTAGCAAAGCAGGTTCCTGTGGCTCTAGCCTCCCAAGCAAAAAAGACAAACCACTTTAAAAAGGGACTAGCGTAACAGCTGAAGCTGCACAGCATTCTGTATTAAACTGCTATTGCAACCAAGCCAGAGCACACTGCACCTCTGAAAACCAGCCATAGGTGCTTTGTGAGGCAAGGACTCATGGAAGGAACAGGTAAGCTAATTTAGTTCTTCCCAGGCCCCCACTTGCCCTCACCATCCCTCCTGTTTGCTAAGGAAGATTGAAATCTCTTCCATAGATTCCATTTCTCTTCCATAGATTTAAGGCCAGAAGAGACCATGGCCATCTAGTCTGACCTCCTGACTTAGTACTCAAGCAATTGCATCCTCCCAGCTCGGCCACCCCAGTGCTCAGATATCAGTTTTTGAGGAACCTTTCACTGATGGCCTGAATTAACAGTTGCAAGAAGCGTTGATGAACTGACTCTAAATTTAAGGCCGAATCCTTCAAGGGGCTGAGCACCTTCAATGCCCACTGAAGTCAATGTCAGTTTAAGGCAATCTGCACCTTGTAGGGCCCTCAGGGAACCTGGATACCATCGTGCTGGGCGCGTTAGAAGAACCTGACTAGACTAGAAGAATTAGTTATCAACTACTGATGTGACTGACTGTATGCTGGCCCTACACCACTCCTCTTCACAGGCCCTGATGTAGAGAGTGGCGCGAATAGAAGGGTTTGAGTGCAGCAGCACTCTTTCAAACCCTGGCGGCTGCCAGAGTGACCTCTGATAGGCTGTTGCAGCTGGGTGTAATTTTGAGCAGTATTGAGACTGCTCAAAGTTGTGCTGGGGGGTGGGGGCCGAATCAGCCCCAGGATCACAGAGGGGAAGACACAAAGGTGGTGTAGAGGTGGTGCATCCTGTTGTAGTAACTAAGGCCCCCAAATTATGAGTTATTGCTATTTAAGAATTACCCAGGTCTCAAGGCTTTTTAGTAAAGATAGAATAGAAAGCTGAGAAAATAAAAATCCAAGAGCTAACACCTAGATTTCTTCAGTAGTCTGAGAAAATGCTGCTGCTGCTGCCTTTTGCAAGAGTGTGCCGCTGGAGCAGTTAAAGAGATTTCCATTTTTTCCTTGTCTATTAATAAATTAAAAAACATACTACATTAATATTGAACATTAGTACTGTATCTAACATCTCATACAATATCAAACTAGGGAAGTTGATGATAGAATCTGATTTAATTTAAACTGTGTATAAAAGGGAAGTCACCTATAAGTGATACAGCTGTGAGCAAAATATTGTAAACCTTAATGACAAGATTTACCTCAGACAATCCTGTTAGGGAAAGAAAGGGGTTCATTCATATTGATTACTCTTAAGTTAGTAACAGTGAAGAAGTAAGGCTAATATTTGCAGTCAAATGTGCTTATGCTATCAAGTTCATGAAATACCTGTGTTGAAAGGAGCTGTAAACAAAAAGAACTGAAATCAAACAGTATGTTTATAAGCCCACTTGACCACAGAGTGGAATAATCAGAAATTAACTGTTTCATTCATAATGCACAGAGTCATCTCAGCCATACACACTAAGGGTATGTCTACACTACGAAATTAGGTCGAATTTATAGAAGCCGGTTTTATAGAAATCGTTTTTATACAGTCGATTGTGTGTGTCCCCACATACAATGCTCTAAGTGCATTAAGTCGGCGGACCGTGTCCACAGTACCGAGGCTAGCGTCGACTTCCGGAGTGTTGCACTGTGGGTAGCTATCCCACAGTTCCCGCAGTCTCCGCCGCCCATTGGAATTCTGGGTTGAGATCCCAATGCCTGATGAGGCAAAAACAGTGTCGCGGGGGATTCTGGGTACATGTTGTCAGGCCCTCCCCCCCCCCCCCCCCCGTGAGAGCAACGGCAGACAATCATTTCGCGCCTTTTTTCCTGGGTTACCTGTGCAGACGACATACCACGGCAAGCATGGAGCCCGCTCAGCTCACCATCACCATATGTCATCTGGGTGCCAGCAGATGTAGCAATGCAGTACCACACAGCAGCAGCTAATTGCCTTTTGGCAGTAGATGGTGCAGTATGACTGATAGCCGTCATCGGCTATCTGGGTGCTGGCAGATGTGGGACTGCATTGCTATACAGCAGCAGCTCCTTGCCTTTTGGCAGTAGATGGTGTATTACGATTGGTATCCGTCATCGTCGTACTCCTCAGTGAGTTCGGTCAGAGGCACCTGCGCAGACATGTTTTGTCTCCTGGAGACTCAGTCCTGCCGGCAGTCCTATTGCACCGTCTTGACGATGATGGCTAGCAATCGTAATGCAGCATCTTCTGCCAAGCACCCAGAAGATGCCGATGGCTATCAGTCATGCTGCACCGTCTGCTGCCAGTCTAAGATGTAAAAGATAGATGGACCAGATTTGTTCTGTATTCATTTGCTTCTCCCTCCCTCCGTGAAATCAACGGCCTGCTAAACCCAGGGTTTTGAGTTCAATCTTTGGGGGGGGCCATTCTGTGTGACAGTTGTTTGTGTTTCTCCCTGATGCACAGCCACCTTTGTTGATTTTAATTCCCTGTAAGCCATGTCGTCACTCGCCCCTCCCTCCCTCCATCAGACAATAGTTTCGCACCTTTTTTCAGCCCAGACGCCATAGCACTGGGATCATGGAGCCCGCTCAGATCACCGTGGCAATTATGAGCACTATGAACACCACACGCATTGTCCTGGAGTATATGCAGAGCCAGAACATGCCAAAGCAAAACCAGGCGGGGAGGCGATTGCAGCGCGGCGACGAGATTGATGAAGAAATTGACATGGACATAGACCTCTCACAAAGTACGGGCCCCAGCAATGTGCAAATCATGGTGTTAATGGGGCAGGTTCATGCCGTGGAACGCCGATTCTGGGCCAGGGAAACAAGCACAGACTGGTGGGACCGCATCGTGTTGCAGGTGTGGGATGATTCCCAGTGGCTGCGAAACTTTCGCATGCGTAAGGGCACTTTCATGGAACTTTGTGAGTTGCTTTCCCCTGCCCTGAAGCGCCAGAATACCAGGATGAGAGCAGCCCCCACAGTTGAGAAGCGAGTGGCGATAGCCCTGTGGAAGCTTGCAACGCCAGACAGCTACTGGTCAGTCGGGAATCAATTTGGAGTGGGCAAATCTACTGTGGGAGCTGCTGTGATCCAAGGAGCCAATGCAATCAAAGACCAGCTGATATCAAGGGTAGTGACTCTGGGAAACGTGCAGGTCATAGTGGATGGCTTTGCTGCAATGGGATTCCCTAACTGTGGTGGGGCGATAGACGGAACCCATATGCCTATCTTGTCACCGGAGCACTAAGCCAGCGAGTACATAAACCGAAAAGGGTACTTTTCAATGCTGCTGCAAGCCCTGGTGGATCACAAAGGACGTTTCACTAACATCAATGTGGGATGGCCGGGAAAGGTACATGATGCTCGCGTCTTCAGGAACTCTGGTCTGTTTCAAAAGCTGGAGGAAGGGACTTTCTTCCCGGACCAGAAAATAACCGTTGGGGATGTTGAAATGCCTATAGTTATCCCTGGGGACCCAGCCTACCCCTTAATGCCATGGCTCATGAAGCCGTACACAGGCAGCCTGGACAGTAGTCAGGACCTGTTCAACTATAGGCTGAGCAAGTGCAGAATGGTGGTAGAATGTGCATTTGGACGTTTAAAAGCGCGCTGGCGCAGTTTACTGACTCGGATAGACCTCAGCGAAACCAATATCCCCATTGTTATTGCTGCTTGCTGTGCGCTCCACAATATCTGTGAGAGTAAGGGGGAGACATTTATGGCGGGGTGGGAGGATGAGGCAAATTGCCTGGCCGCTGATTAGGCGCAGCCAGACACCAGGGCGGTTAGAAGAGTACAGCAGGGCGCGGTGCGCGTCCGAGAAGCTTTGAAAACCAGTTTTGTGACTGGCCAGGCTACGGTGTGAAACTTCTGTTTGTTTCTCCTTGATGAACGCCCCCCCCCCGGTTCACTCTACTTCCCTGTAAGCTAACCACCCTCCCCTCCCCCCTTCGAGCACCGCTTGCAGAGGCAATAAAGTCATTGTTACTTCACATTCATGGATTCTTTATTAATTCATCACACAAATAGGATAACTGCCAAGGTAGCCCAGGAGGGGTGGGGGAGGAGGGAAGCACCGGGTCGGGTGTGGGAGGAGGGAAGGACAAGGACACACTGCACTTATTGAAGGCCAGCCTTCTGATGCTTGGGCAATCCTCTGGGGTGGAGTGGCTGGGTGGCCGGAGGCCCCCCCACCGCGTTCTTGAGCGTCTGGGTGAGGCGGCTGCGGAACTTGGGGAGGAGGGCTGCTGGTTACACAGGGGCTGTAGCAGCAGTCTCTGCTCCTGCTGCCTTTCCTGCAGCTCAACCATACGCTGGAGCATATCAGTTTGATGCTCCAGCAGCCAGAGCATCGACTCTTGCCTTCTGTCAGCAACCTGACGCCACCTAGCCTCTTCAGCCCGCCACTTGCTCTCTTCAGCCCGCGATTCAGCCTGCCACCTCTCCTCTCATTCATAATGTGCTTTTCTGCACTCTGACATTGTCTGCCTGTGACGTTGTGCAGTCTACATGGTTTTATAAAAACATGATAATAAGTGAATATAATGTAACTGGGATAGTTTTTATAAAAAATTTGATAATAAGTGACTATAATGCAAATGGGATATGCTTTGTGCAAAAGGTCTCTTGTAAGGTATCATTACAAAGCTCATAATCTACTGAGTGTGATCATCCTATTTGTAGAAATGTACCACTCTTGTATCTAAAACTAGAAATATAAAATGCAACTCTGAGGGCCTATTGTAATTATGTAAAGTGTGGGCCATTAATGATGGTTTGGAATCTCGATGACTCCCATTGTCTGCAGATGGCTGTTTACCTGTGAGCCTCCCTGTATGTGTGTGTGCTGGCAAGTGAGTAATGAAGTCTTGCGGTGACATGTGATCATGTCACCTGAACTGGAATCCATCTTTAACCTGGTGCTTTTCCAGTGAGGGGGGGGGGGTGGAAACCCAGAGGGACAAAGGGTTCCCGCCTTATGCAAAAGATATATAAAGGGGTGGAAGAGAACAGAGAGGGAGAGGAGCCATCATGAAGAATCCCCTAGCTATCACGTGAGCTGCAACAAGAGCTGTACCAGGGGAAAGAATTGTGCCCAGGCCTGGAAGGTGTCCAGTCTGAGAAAAACTTACTGAAGCATCTCTGAGGGTGAGATTATCTGTATTTAGTTTGATTAGACATAGATTTGCGCATTTTATTTTATTTTGCTTGGTGACATACTTTGTTCTGTCTGTTACTACTTGGAACCACTTAAATCCTACTGTCTGTATTTAATAAAATCACTTTTTATTTAGTAATTTACTCAGAGTATGTATTAATACCTGGGGGAGCAAACAGCTGTGCATATCTCTCTATCAGTGTTATAGAGGGCGAACAATTTATGAGTTTGCCCTGCATAAGCTTTATGCAGGGTAAAACGGATTTATCTGGGTTTAGACCCCATTGGGAGTTGGGCATCTGAGTGCTAAAGACAAGCACACTTCTATGAGCTGTTTTCAGGTAAACTTGCAGCTTTGGGACAAGTGATTCAGACCCTGGGTCTGTGTTGAAGTGGACTGGAGTGTCTAATTCAGCAAGACAGGGTGCTGGAGTCCTGAGCTGGCAGGGAAAACAGAAGCAGGAGTAGTCTTGGTACATTGGGTGGCAGCTCCCAAGGGGGTTTCTGTGATCCAACCCGTCACACTGCCTCCACGCATTCTGCTGTGCTCTGTCAGCGTGGGAGGACATCTGGAGCTCCGAGAACATATCAGCCCGAGTCTGCCATTTTCTCCTTCTAATCTTCACTAGCCTCTGCGAAGGAGAAACATTTGCAGCTGGTGGAGGAAAAGGGAGAGGTGGTTAAAAAGACACATTTTAGAGAACAATGGGTACACTCTTTCACGTTAAATTTTGCTGTTCACATTACACAGCACATGTGCTTTCGTTACAAGGTCGCATTTTTCCTCTTATATTGCGGGCCTGCTGGTTTGGTGTGAGAGATCACTCACGCAGTGCCAGGCAACAGAATTCGGCTTGCAGGCAGCCATGGTAAGCCACAGTCTTTTGGCTTTTTTAACCTTCATAACATGTGGGAATGGTTTCAAACAGCAGCGCCCTCATTTCCCATACCAAGCACCCATTGGGTTGGCCATTTAAAATGGGTTTGCAATGTAAAAGGAGGGGCTGCACAAACCCAACTATCCCCCCTTCCCTCCCACACCCAATTCTCTGGGATAATCACTTCACCCCTCCCCCCCCACCGCGTGGCTAACAGCGGGGAATATTCCCGTTCAGCCGAGCAGGAACGGGCACCTCTGAATGTACCCTTAATAAAATCACCCCATTTCAACCAGGTGACCGTGAATGATATCACTCTCCTGAGGATAACAAAGAGAGATAAGGAATGGATGTTGTCTGCATGCCAGCAAACACCGGGACCATACGCTGCCATGCTTTGTTATGCAATGATTCCAGACTACGTGCTACTGGCCTGGCGTGGTAAAGTGTCCTACCATGGCGGATGGGATAAGGCAGCCCTCCCCAGAAACCTTTTGCAAAGGCTTTGGGAGTACACGAAGGAGAGCTTTCTGGAGATGTCCCTGGAGGATTTCCGCTCCATCCCCATACACATTAACAGACTTTTCCAGTAGCTGTACTGGCCATGATTGCCAGGGCAAATTAATCATTAAACACGCTTGCTTTTAAACCATGTGTAATATTTACAAAGGTACACTCACCAGAGGTCCCTTGTGTGCCCTCAGGGTCTGGGAGCACGCCTTGGGTGAGTTCAGGGGTTACTGGTTCCAGATCCAGGGTGATAAACATATCCTGGCTGTTGGGGAAACCGGTTTCTCTGCTTCCTTGCTGTGAGCTATCTTCATTGTCTTCATCATCATCTTCCGCGTACCACGAACCCGCTTCCCTGTTGCGTGTTTCTCCATTGACGGAGTCAAAGCACACAGTTGGGGTAGTGGTGGCTGCACCCCCTAGAATGGCATGCAGCTCCACGTAGAAGCGGCATGTTTGCGGCTCTGCCCTAGACCTTCCGTTTGCCTCTCTGGCTTTGTGGTAGGCTTGCCTTAGCTCCTTAATTTTCACGCGGCACTGCTGTGCGTCCCTGTTATGGCCTCTGTCTTTCATGGCCTTTGAGACCTTTTCTAATATTTTGCCATTTCGTTTACTGCTACGGAGTTCAGCTAGCACTGATTCGTCTCCCCATATGGCGAGCAGATCCCGTACCTCCCGTTCTGTCCATGCTGGAGCTCTTTTGCGATCCTGGGACTCCATCCTGGTTACCTGTGCTGATGAGCTCTGCGTGGTGACCTGTGCTCTCCACGCTGGGCAAACAGGAAATGAAATTCAAAAGTTCGCGGGGCTTTTCCTGTCTACCTGGTCAGTGCATCTGAGTTGAGAGCGCTGTCTAGAGCGGTCACAATGAAGCACTCTGGGATGACGGTACTGGCCTCTGGGAGTTAAATTCCGTCCACACTACCCCAAATCCAACCTGGAAAGGCCGATTTCAGCGCCAATCCCCCCGTTGGAGGTGGAGTAAAGAAATCGGTTTAAAGGGCCCTTTAAGTCGGAAAAAAGGGCTTCATCGTGTACTAGTGTCCAGGCTTAATTCGATTTAATGCTGCTAAATTCGACCTAAACTCGTAGTGTAGACCAGGCCTAAGATCCTATCACTCTTGTTAAAACACGGAGAACAGACACAGAAGATTTATACAGCTGTTCTTGCTTGCAAAGAGTTCTTTAAATGACTTTAAACTTGGTTTAACAGTCCATTATATAAAGAGCATCAAAGAATATGGAGTGATTTTTGTGCTGATTGTATATACTTTAAACTGGACACTTCAGCAGCTAGGAGAGTGTTGATGAAGAAACTGCAACTTGAAAAACCATAATTGCAAAATTGGCTAAGTCATGCACCACAAAGGGGCCCACAGACAGTGACTTGCGGAGGTAAGTTGCTGACTGCAGCAAACTAGCCAGTGTTCAAGATATGTCCCAAGACGGTTGTACCAATTGTTATGGCCTAACTTGTCTTTTGCAAGCTAGTGTGACAAGATGTGTTACACAGAGAGATTGAAAAATTCTACTCCCAGTTGCAAGAACTCAATAGCCGATGTCCTCTCTCACCATCCAATCAGGGAACAGGACAGATCTCGTTTTAGTTGGAATTTTGAATCTTCAGAAGAAGTATGGGTCACCATCTGATTGGTCTATGCCAGCACCTCTAAGAAGAGGAGCCAGGTTGGATCACCCTTTAGCACATCACTTCCCAAAAGCCAAAGACACCTAGAAGGAGGAAGATGGAAGCCCTGGGACAGCCATGTGGGGAGTCCTCCTGGTGACATTAAATACCTATTTTGGATATAGGCACCTTTAACTGTCTCTTTATATTTTCCAGCAGTTCAGGTTGCCTGCTAGGGCACCAGGAAGAGACAACACTTGTGCCTTATCTTTTCTCCACCTGTGTTTGCAGTGTCAAATTCTGCTGTGAACTAATAACTGAGCTGAAAGCTTATGGCTGAGTAAACATCTGCTGCTAAGTAACACAGAGACGTGTTCGTGTGTGAAGATGCAAATCAGTCAGTTGAGCACTTCCTGAAACAGGGCACCTAATTAGTAAGGAAGTGTGCATACTTTGTAAGGATTGGTGAGACTCAAACCCAGGTGATCAAAGCTAGGAGGCAACAGGCACCTCCACACTGCCACTCAGCAGCAGCTGTAACCCACAAATCACAGCAGGCGTACACCACAGAAAATCTCACCTGAGAGCCAATTGGTAGCCATTGTGGAGGCTCTCAGTTGGCCCCTTGACCCCATACAATCTCATGGGCATACCAGGAAGCATCCAAGCAACAACATGGCTCACCAGTGAGCTGCCATGATTGATTCTGCTTCTCTGCTCCCAAACTCTCAGCATCGACTTTGGCTCTGACTTGGAGTCTGACCCTCGCTCTGCCTCTGAACATGGAACCCCAACATAAGTTCTCACCACTGACCTTGGTCTGGAAAGCTGACCTTGAGATGTGCAAGCCCTACCCTGGGTCCCTGATATGCTTGTGTATATGTTGTAATGAATTGTCACAGAGTTACAGTGTGGGTCTTTGTCGTGTAACAGCTTTCAATTGAGATTGCTGTAAAGTAGCTCTCAAACTGACCAAGTTATTGTTAACTAGGATTATAGAACACTGTACATGTGTTTACCCTAGTTAATGGTTTCATATTGCCTGTCAAGTTCTAGGTGTATATAGATATAAAACAAGACCACATGTGGAGTTGAAAAAGCTTGCACTCTGTCGATCACAAATGTCAAAATTTATTTTGGATAGTTAGGCCTTGGCTACACTCGCGGATTCACAGCGCTGCCGCGGCAGCGCTGTGAAGCGCAAGTGTAGTCGCGCCGCCAGCGCTGCGAGAGCTGTCTCGCAGCGCTGCAAGTACTCCACCTCTCCGAGGGGAATAGCTTGCAGCGCTGCGAGCGAGCGTGCAGCACTGCAGGCACTGATTACACTAGCGCTTTACAGCGCTGCACTCACTGCGCTCAGGGGGGGTGTTTTTTCACACCCCTGAGCGCAGCAAGTGCAGTGCTGTGAATTGCCAGTGTAGCCAAGGCCTTAGAAGTGTTAGTCAGATCCTGGGGCTAATATCATTCACTGGAAAATAAGTTAACAAGGGGTGTGACACCTTTTATCTCAAGATCATGAGTTCCACTTCAGGACAGATTGTTCAGTAACAGTGACATTAACCCAGTGCCAGCTGTGTCTTTAACTCCTTAGACACACCAGCTAACTACACTGCTTATTAATTTGCCAGCCTCAGTATAGAGTTTAAACAGTCCCCTTGGAGCCACCAATCCCTCTTGACACCAAGTAAGCAGCCCCCTCTGATATTAGGCCCCTTTCACCGTAATGTCACAGAAAATCCAAAGTCCTCTGTTCAAAAGGACCAGACACATACCACAGGTCAGCTCCTTCTTAGATCTTCCTCCTTTACCTAATAAGGCAATGCTCAGTCTGAACCTGTAATAAACGTATGTAGGCTTGCTTCATTTTCATTCAATTAATAAAAAGATATTTGCACATCGCTAAAGACACAGCCAGACAAAGACAAACTTTGCTCATTACCTTTATAAAACTTCTGTTCAACGTAACAAAGTCTGATAGCTCCAGATTCTAAGGGTTATCTCAGCTGTGGCAGCGAGGGTTCCTTTACCCGGCACACTGTCTTTACATCCTACAACTAAGTCTGGTGAAAAGAACCTTGTTTCCTTAGGTAGCCTTTATCTGAAAACTCAGCCATGTGACCGTTCTGACCCCAGGGTCTCCCAGATGCAAAGGTGGGGTGGGTGTGCGGGGTAGAGGTCCATGAGATAATTCTTCAGTGAAGTCATCCTGTGTGACTCATCCCTTCTCCATTGTTCTGGCAACTGGTTTCTATCAGCTGTACTGGTGTTTCCCAGGGACACATTGTTTTTTAATGAGTCTTAATAGATCCCTCTTTCCCCTACGGGAGCTCTTTCTATGGATGAAACTCAGCAACGATTAATGCCTTTTGTTATGCAGGGGTCTGTCCCGGCCATGTGAGACTTACATAACACAAATGTACAGACATTACTCTTAACAAGACAAATCGGGAGCTTAGCACTACAGTCATCCATTCACCAGCATTTAGGAAAGTCCAAACACTAAATTCTTTATTGCAATTTTAACAACTTAACATTCCAGCAGCATTAAGCCTGCCAGTCTGACATGAGTTGACATGTAGGCCTAAGCCCCCAGTGCCACAAAAGGGTTGACTACATAGATGTATTGGGAATTGGCATGAAAGTAACTGTTCAAATTATGATCTGGCTTGAGGATGTTTTCCCTCTGAGGCACGCTTGGTCAAAAAATCTAAGCAAAGTCACCTTTGCACGATAGTAATTAAGAATAAATATTATTCTCTATGGTAGTTGGGTAATTTGATTCTGAAAACCTGAATTATTATGATCAATTTTCTAATTTATGTAACCAAATCATAATCTAATACAACTTTTGCCTTCTTATATCCTATACTATTAGTGGCTGTTAAGGATAATTCATAAAATTTATAAAACTAAATTCAGCTCTCGAATCCTTTCCTTTAGTTAAGCAATTGAAATGAAAAACCTGTAAGGAAGGTGATACCAGCAATCAGCTAAGCAATTGCTTGATGAAGGTTTGTTTTATATCCTATCTTTCTTACACTGTGCTGGGTACAGCCTGGACAGACTCAAACATTGACCAACTGTAACCTGATTTGACAGTGGAGGGAGTTCAGCTCACCAAGCAGACTTTGAGGTTTTAGTTTCTCCAGCAAGAGAAAGAAACACGAGTTCTCCCTTTTGAAGAAAATAAGGTTGTCTCTCTCCTTGGCAATAACGATCCAAAAAGTAATAAGGTATTTTTTATCACTATTGCTCAGAATCATCATAATTTCTTCAATAAGAACCAGGTTGCACACACCTCTATTTTCCACCTTTACTGCCTGGTTCTAGAGGTTCCCCTCTGCAAGCACTTCATCTAGCTTGATGGCATTGTCCTGTGTATTTTTGGGTTGCCGCCCTAGCAGGACCCATTAGTATTGTTCTGTTGTAAATCCTAAAATTAAGTTAGTTTATATGGAACAAAATTGAGGAGCAGCACTTTTATCAGAGCTCAAATGTAAATCTTCAACACAGATAAAGCACTTTTTAAAGTTGCCATGTGGATGTACTTTATTTAACACTAGTTAATAACTGTAGTGTGGACACTGCCTTTGTGAGTACAGCAGTGTTACTCTGGATTTGCAGTTCTGTGACTGAGATCAGAATTTGGCCTCCCAAATTTTACTTGGATTACTTGGTCTGATAATTCCCAAGCCCTTTAACTCCACAATCAAGTGTAACAGTTTCACTGGCTAAATTGTGACTGAGGCTATGCTGCAAAGAGAGAATGAACTGCGCTACCATTTCTTCTGTGACCCTTTTCATTGCAAACTCTCTCCTGCTGGCTGTAATCCAAGCGCTCTTCTCTGGCAGCTGGGAGGCCTCCTATGAGCCCCTTTCCAATGCTGCTCGTCAGATGGCGGAAGGCAGTTGAGCAGCAAGCGTGCAGCACCCTCGCCCTGTAGCCCAAGCACATCCCCTTGAGGAGAATAATCTCCACTAGCATCAGACATGTAACTTTTGATTATACTCATGATGACAGCCTTCCCTGACAAACAGGGCACACAATATAAAGTCTGTTTGGTATTGTTGCTTCTCATAGATTGATGCAATGGGACACAGGTATGAACAAATATTCTGTTTCATGTACCTATGCTAAACATATAACACGGAACTGTGGTTAATTCAATGGATGACCAGCATAATTATTTCTTAGGCATTCTGAGGAACTTGTCCATTGTAATAGGGTCTCTTCTAGCACTAATATCTATCACTGGGTATTTTCAAAAGTGCTCAGTTCTGACCTAACTCTGCTCTGAGTGAAGTCAATGGGAGTTTTACTTTATGTTCTATTACTGTTCTCATCACCATGGTATGGGAGCAGCATCAGGCCAACACTGAGCACTTTTGAAAATCCTGCCCCCGGTTTCAATAATCTATACGATGTGGTCTAGTTGTCAGAGCAGGAGACTGGGAGCCAGGCGCCTGAATTCTATTTCTGATTCTGCCACTGATGTTTGCACATCAGTGCTGCAATGCACACTAAGGGGATGTGGTTTCTAAACGTGCCCAGAGGCTGTGCACTAATTGGCCCACGTGGGCCCTATTGGTGTGCACTAAAAGTGTTCTAGTGCACATGAACATAGTACTGTTTCAATATCATTATATTAATGTACACTAGGGAACGTTTAGTGTGCACCAGCAGGGTCTACATGGGCCAGTTAGTGGGCAACACGTTTATGCACTTTAGACATCACACCCCTCTAATGCACACTCCCTTATTGGTGGAATCAGAAAAGGAATCAGTGTTGTGAGACTAAGCAACAGTATTTATATAGTGCCCATCATAGGGCAGTCCCACCTGTGATCTCCCCCTTGTGTCAGGCCAGGGCATGACAGGCACCACCTACCTCAGTTTCCCTGTTCACAGTCCCTAGTAACGCCATACAAGCTCTCTTGACACAATAAACCAGCCACAAAGATGGCTTTATTATAAAACATTGTACAAATGGTCCAAAATATAACTCCCAAAAGAGGCAAGGCATGGGAGAGCATTGTGTCATTGCCCCACCCCCATTTCTGCAAGTGCTGAACTGCCCAGGGCTTGCTCTGCTCGGCCTTCTGGGGGAGAGAGGGGGAGGGCTCTGTTCCCACAGTGCACCTCCCCCCTGGCACATTTCCCACTCACATGGCCCCCTCCCCACAAGCCAGGCCCAGGAGGGAGTGGGACAGAGTCGTTTCTCCTGCTGGATGAAGAAGGTTGGCTGCTCTGGCTCACTGCCTTTGCAGCTGGACACCGCCTCCTGCAATGTGTAGTGATGTTGTAGCCATGTCAGTCCCAGGATATTAGAGAGACAGCGTACACAGTCCCTGCCTCATACACCTTAAATTAGAGCAACCCCTAGGCTGTTCTAACTTGCAGTGTGGGCCACATTGATCCTCCGAACCTGAGGCACAAAGATGGCTTAAAGCTGTGTCTCCTGAGAGGTGCAGAGTCTGATCCTATAAAGCCACAAGTATTTATTAATATTAATTATTTTTATTATGAGATTCACTGGATTTCAAGAATGGTGAAGAGATGCTTTAAACAATTTAAAAAGTAAGCGGGAGTTTTTTTTTTTTTTTTTTTTTTTACTGTATTTATTCTGTTGGCACTAATTCAGTCTGGGCATAGGCTTATACTGTACAGTGCAGTTTTCTTTTACAAGCTAAATATGAATATTTTCTTTGTCTTGTGTTTGGGGGTTGGTTGTTTGAGTTTTCTGGCAGTGCGCTGCACACTTGGGACCTGACAACACACAGCACTGCGCTGTCTGGACTCTCTGTACTTCCCTTGGGACCTGATTCTTTTCTCACTGTCATAACTATAAAGGGAAGGGTAACAGCTCTCCTGTGTACAGTACTAAAATCCCTCCTGGTCAGAGACTCCAAAATCCTTTTACCTGTAAAGGGTTAAGAAGCTCGGGTAACCTGGCTGACACCTGACCCAGAGGACCAATAAGGGGACAAGATACTTTCAAATCTTGGGGGGGGGGGGAAAGGCTTTTGTGTGTGCTCTTTGTTTTAAGGGGTTGTTCGCTCTTGGGACTGAGAGGGACCAGACATCAATCCAGGTTCTCCCCATCTTTCTAAACAAGTCTCTCTTATTTCAAAATTGTAAGTAAAAGCCAGGCAAGGCGTCTTAGATTTACTTTGTTTTCTCAACTTGTAAATGTACCTTTTACTAGAGTGCTTATCTTTGTTTGCTACACTTTGAACCTAAGACAGAGGGGGTTCCTCTGAGCTCTTTAAGTTTGATTACCCTGTAAAGTTGTTTTCCATACTGATTTTACAGAGATGATTTTTACCTTTTTCTTTAATTAAAAGCCTTCTTTTTAAGAACCTGATTGATTTCTCCTTGTTTTAAGATCCAAAGGGGGTTTGGATCTGTATTCACCAGGAGTTGGTGAAAGGAAGGAAGGGGGTTTGGATCTGTATTCACCAGGAGTTGGTGAAAGGAAGGAGGGGGGAAGGGTCAATTTCTCCTTGTTTAAGATCCAAGGAGTTTGGATCTGTATTCACCAGGGAATTGGTGAAAGGTTTCTAAAAGCTTCCCAGGGTAGGGAATGGTGGCAGCGGACCAGAACTAAGCTGGTAGTTAAGCTTAGAAGTCCTCATGCAGGCCCCTACATTTGTACCCTAAAGTTCAAAGTGGGGATACAGCCTTGACACTCACTTACACTAGTTGCACGTAGATGTTACTCTATTGATTTCTAAGGTGTTACTCCTGCTTGCATCAGTGGGAGTGAGAGGCAAATCAGGCCCTTTGATCTCAGCAAGGATGTTTGTCTCACACTAGCATTATCTATATTATCTTTGGACATAGGGCTTGTATTGGGCTGGGACTTTGTTACAGGACATTGCAAATTACAGTGTAACCATCTGTTTTGTTAAACTGTCATTAACACACCAGAGTTATTTGGCATTAACTCCAGATTAGTTTAACATCTCTGCTAAACACATATTTCTGCCTATATGCTGCCATTCATTACAATTGGTCTGAAGATACGCTCTAGTCGAGATAAAGCACCTTCTTGCTCTCCCAATTAATCTAATATTCATCAGGCTCAATTTATCCCCTAAAAATAGTAGGGCATCCGATAATCTTCCAATGCTATGTTTAGTGCTGCGCTAAAGTGTATTGTTACATTACAAAAGCTCCCTGCCCCTAGGGGAGGATAGGGAAGTCAGGTAGGACTCAGAGCCTGACAAAATGCATTTCTCAGAGCTCTAGGTTTGGAGCTTTTAATTTCACACTTTGCATATGAAAACCACAATTTGGGAAGTTACTGTCTCTGAGATTCCCAGTAAAGTAAAAGTCAGCGGGACCTCTTAAAGCTAATCCAACAAAAACCAGAACTGCTGAGTCACCATCTAGTTTCATGAATGGGCTACTCTGGATCAGGTCAGGTAACGATGGAGGTGAGGTCTGTGCCTGCAGGCTGGCATGTCTGATTCACATGGGGAGGTTGAATAAGGAAGCTATAGTGGAGTAACCAATCTGTAAAGGGAGGAGTGGCTGGAGTACATTGGACTTTCTGGTCCATAGGTGATGGCTTGTGGCCCATCAAAAAAATTTATGAGAGACTGTAGGGCAGGTGTCCTCTTGCTTCAGGGCCATAGGCTGAGACTGAGCAAGGATATGGGGCAAAGTTAAAGCTGGTTGTGGTTTCTTAACTATGAATTGCCTCACTTTCAAATTTGAGTTATTTAATAACTCTAGCATTGTAATGATGTTGCTTTGAATTACTAGATATTTATTTAGAACCTTAACTCTATCTTAAATACTTTTTTGGGGGGAGGAGGGGCCTGGGTCTGATCATTATTCTATTCTATTATCCACTGGTTCTATGTTCCTCTGTGAAAACTGCCACAAAATTACCACAAAAGAGAGAAAAAATCAAGAGCATGAAAATTATACAGTGCACAATTAAACAGTCCAAAGAAAGTCACGCACACCATAGGTAACAGGGCAGTGTCTGCATTGTGGAACCACACAGCATTCCATACACCTTGCAGTACAAATCAGGTATTCGGTTCTTGCTATGTGTATCATGCCATTTATGCAATTTCAGTGGTATTCTCTACCTTCTGTTCCAAAACCAGTGTGCAATGTTACTGTGTGCCATTAAATGGTGTTCAACCCAGATATGTCTTAATTTCAGTGGTAGGGGAATTGATTCTGTCATATAGTCTGTAAGCACTTCGGGAGTTTAGTCTAGTCTTATCAGATTCTTATATTCCCCTTATCGTTGGGGCCCTGGGCGCCTGGGACCCCTGTAATGAGCGCGTACTGAGGACCTGCGGGGTAGGCCGTCGCTACGCGCGGCTCATGCGACATCTAATGGTCTCGGACACTATCCGATGGTCCCGAGACATTTATACAGAGCACATCACCGGCCACCGCCAATACTGAGAGTGATCCAGCGTAACTCCTCGCACCCACAATGAGGAAGAGACCTAAAGACTTCCTCTGTTGGACCCTATCCCCTGAACCCACCGAACCGAACTGAACTCCACCATATGAGGGTCATCTTATCCTCATTACCCGGCCCACTTATTTATACCTATGATTGCCTGTAACCCCTGTATGAGTGATGTACCCTCACTGCTTGCTGACTGTACCTTGATTCATCCACCTTGTACCCCCCCATTGGGGATATTGCAGACTGTATGTGTTATGTGCTATCCAACGTCAAAATACTAACATCCCCCTATACTCTGTATGTTACCCCCGATGATTAATAACTGAAGTTTCAACACTCTGTATCATCTATTTGTAAACATTTTCTAATAAAATTTTAAATCTGAGCACCTTACAAAAGTGCATTAAGCAATATGATTAGTATTTATCGTGTGAGTCTTTCTCTCTCCCCTTGTTCCTTCCGAGAAGAAATTTGTGAGGTTATTTAATTTTATGTCTCCTATGCTATGTGTGTGGAGCAAAGTAATTACTTAGCAATTACATAGCACCTTCAAAAGATTCTAGCTTGTTTTTATTTTCAGGGATTTGCTCTACTGTATTAAACTGGAGTCGCAGCAACTTTAGGCCTTGTTAATGGCATATATTGCACAGTTCTACTTCCACTTTAAACATCTGAAGAAGAGATGCACAAATGCTGAAATATTCAGGTTTCAAAACTTGTTTCCAAACACACTCAATATTTTATCCATCCTGTCGTGTTATTGTCTAGCAAAACATTGTTAGGCCTGGCAAAACATATCCAATACAGACTGCAGTAAATATTAAAACATCTGTAGTGTTTATGATGACACTACTGCTACATGCCAGCTGTATAAATTATTGTATGCAGCGTTGTTGTAGCCATGTTGGTCCCAGGATACTAGAGGAACAAGGTGGGTAAGGTAATATCTTTTATTGGCCCAACTTCTGTTGGTGAGAGAGACATGCTTTCGAGCTATACAGAGCTCTTCTTCAGGTCTGGGAAAGGTACCAACACTAGGCATAAGTGGGCTAAGCACTTGCTTTGGGCCCTGAGTAGATCAAGGGGGTCCCCATTTGCTTTTTTAGTATGTGTTGTGTGGGCAAGGGGGAATGTTCCTGTGTAGGGCCTCTAATGGGCCAGCACCTCCTCTAGATGTGGGAAACCCATGCTCAAGTCTGTCAGAGGGTAGCACTGGCCCTTTAAGAGGGAAGAAGCCAGTGCAACTGCTACTAGTTAGCTGACCCCAACTTGGGCAGCTGAGGTCTGAATTGGACCCTGGATGAGGGGGAAATGGGCAAAACCTGCTATGTATTTATTGTGGAACTGGGAGAATGATTTTATTACATGGCTTCTAGAGAATCACTGTACTGGTGCAGATGAATAAATTTTATGCCCAGAAGTAAGACCGCAGTCGTGCTGAGCCACCCTCCCTGCTGGATAAAGAGTGCATGGTAGACTGAAGAATAGATTAAAATAATGATCCCAGAAATAAAAGGAATGGAGACCCTCAGGATCCCTTTGGGATATGATGCTAGAGATGGAGCAGAGACAGAGCTCCTAGAGCACTACATTTAGATGTCAAAGGTGGAGAGGTTGATACTGTAGCAGTCATGGCTTAAATAACTTGGGAATGAAGGAGAGGTCAGCTCTCCCTTCTGAAATAAAAAGGAGCTCCCTGGCTTGGATAAGCAATGTTTCCCTGCAGCTCCACCTCCTCCTCTCTGGCTGGTGCAGGGAGAGCTCCCTCTCCTGTTTTAGTCTATTTTATCCATTGATTGCAGCAGATGCCAGCAGAACAGTGACTCAAAATTATACTACAGCATCTAATCAAACAGGAAATAATTTAGATAGAATACAGTGGTTCTGGGGCAGAATTGTACTTAAATTGGCCTGGTACACTCAGGTCACTCCTGTAGCCTCTTGCTGGCATGGCAGATTTTTGCCTTTGCAACCTCTACCCAGTAGATTTTCAGCCTCTGGGTGCCAGGTGTGGCAGAAGCCATGGTAGACCCTGGGGTGAATCCTCAGCTGGCTTGTGGCTAAACAATTACATGATCTAAAGCATCTGACATCTGATCCAGATTTATGAGCGCAATGAACAGAAACTAAAAAAAATGCTCCAAATCATAACAGCTACCCTTGGAAAACATATTGAACAAGTAATTTTTTGTTTTTATACGTGGAAACATGACCCATCAGTTTACTGATTAAATGCCATGTAGACTATTTAATTTCTGGAGTAAATATTTAATTCGCTCTATCTTAACTATAGAAGCTATTTAATTTCTATATTTAGCATCTTCCTCCCTTCACCAGTACCCAGATGTTGCTGTAGATTTTGCATGCAAGTTGAATTTCCATCTTGCTCTTCTACCACTGTGTTACATTATTGAGTAATGCATATAGCAAAGAAATAAATTAGTGCAATGGAGAGGGAACAGATTTTTCATGTTTAAAAATAATGAAGTTAGATGAGATTGAAATATGAGAGAGAGAATACAAAGAGACCTCCCTACTGAAAAAGGGATACAAAGAATATGACAGGTCTCTCCACTTCATAAAAAAAAAGGGGGGGAAACACAATTGTGTGCAATCAAAATAGAAATGAGAAGCCAATGCACTGCAGAGAAGATGCTCTGAAGAGAAACATCTTAGTTTAACTATTACCCAGAGGGTTATGGAAATCTATTTCAGTACAAACCCTTTAATGCTCTTCCTAGAAATTGATATCAGGAAACATGGCCCCAGCCTGACCCTTCAAACAACAAGCCTTATTGGTTGGTTGATGAAGAGAATTACTGACATGCTGGTAATCACTACAGTAACAGTAGGCAGGAAGGGCAATGGTCAGTGCTGGGAACAGGCAATCAGGGTCCCTATGTGCTATTCTCCGCTCTTCTAGGGCCTGAGCCATAGCCCTTTGAACTTGATGAAAGTTTCTGAGTTCAACGGGCTTTGAATTATGTCCTTTGCTCTTTGTTTCTTCAATTTCTCTGCCATCACTAGGATGTCTAAAAGCTCTTCTTGAAAATGGACGATAATTAAATAGGATCCTGGACACATTCAGCACAATTGCATAGCTCAACTCAAGCAGAGTAAACCTCAAAAGCAACACTGCACTTAGACTGATGGAAGGTTCATAGGCCTTGAACGCAAGCCCTCAGGCAGCACTCAGGCCACAAATGCCACCTAGCAGCTCACCCCAATAACTAGGGAAGGGTCCAGTGAAAGGCTAGCTTGCAGAGGATCCTGCCACCAAAGCTCCCAATTGGGGGAAACATCCAGCCCGCAATTGGCTAAGGAGTACTATATAAACCAGGAAGTAACAGCAGGAAGTTTTCTGAGCAACTAGGGGACTCATTGGCTGGCTGTGATGATCTCAGATGGCTACCTGAGACCTGCTCCCCTACCTGCTCCTGGTTCTTGTCTTCCCCTCCCAGATTCCTGTCTATTCTCCATTCCTGCTATTGTGTCCTACTCCAGGCCCCCGCTCCTCCGCTTTACCCCTTACTTTATCTCTAGCTCTGACCCCTGGCCTGGTACTTGACTCTGGCTCTGCCCTTTGGCTTGACACCTGATTCTGTCTTTTGACCCTCTTCTCTGGCTCCTCTGAGCACTAGGCCTGACTGCCTATGCCCCAGTCATTGCAGCCAGTTTGAAAGGGAATGGCTTAAACACTGAGTCACCTATTAACATGGAAGGTATGAAATTATTCATTATTGCCCCAAATTGGCATACAGTATATGGTGGTGGCTCCATTAACTATGTAGGAATGAGGTTCACAAGCATCTTTAGAGCATCTTAAAGGAAGATCTTGATTTGTTTTGTTCAAAACCAAAGGTAAATTAATTCTGAGATGTTCAAAGTTCAGTAGTGTAAGGTCCTGGGAAAAGATTTCCAGTGGATTTGGCACCCCATCTTTTAAGTTATCATCTTCCTGTCCAGGAGGAAAAGCTGCTGGTCTACATATTCGGGAAGATGCACAGAATTTTGTCCCAAATTACTTAGTTGCCTTTTTCTACATTTGCAGCGTGGTGCCTAGGACAGGATGTTGTCTGATCTCCAAGGCAGAAAAGTATCTTTTTCATAAATCAGGTAGGAAAGAATAAAAAGAGCTCACTCTGCTGCTTCAGTGCTTTGCCAAGCAGGGCTGTTCTGAGTTCCTGTGAAATGGAACTTTCTCCCTCCTTGTAACAACCTTTTACGTACTTGAAAACAGTTATCATGGCCCCTCTGAGTCTTCTCTTTTCCAGACTAAACAAACCCAATTTTTTCAATCTTCCCTCACAGGTCATGTTTTCTAGACATTTAATCATTTTTGTTGCTCTTCTCTGGACTTTCTGCAATTTGTCCACATCTTTCCTGAAATGTGACACCCAGAACTGGACACAATACATGAGTTGAGGCCTAATCAACATGGAGAAGAGCAGAAGAATTACTTCTTGTGTCTTGCTTACAACACTCCTGCTAATACATCCCAGAATGATATAGATTTTTTTTTTTTGCAACAGTGTGTTACACTGTTGACTCATATGGTCCACTATGATCCCCAGATCCCTTTCCGCAGTACTCCTTCCTAGGCAGTCATTTTCCGTTTTGTATGTGTGCAACTGATTGTTCCTCGTTAAGTGGAGTACTTTGCATTTGTCCTTATTGAATTTCATCCTATTTACTTCAGACCATTTCTCCAGTTTGTCCAGATCATTTTGCCTATCCTCCAAAGCACTTGCAACCCCTCCCAGCTTGGTATTGTCCGCAGACTTAAGGCTTGAAAATACATGAATGCTTAAGGCTTGAAAACCAGATAGCAAATAAAGAAAATCCAAAGTTTATTATTTTTTTAAATCTAATGATTTTTAAGCCAATATCTTGATGGGGTGGGGACTTGACTCACAAATTTTGAATGCTCAGATTGATGATACATACTAGTTTGTGTTTGTTCATTGTTTCTATTTGAAATATTTCAATAGTCTCCTATGGCTTTCAGTACCATGCCCTTCATGATAGATCTGCTATCCAGGTCAATTAGTAAGGAGTTATATTGACATGATGCAAGGGAAAACTACAAGATCATAACATTACTATTCCTTTGTCTTACACTATACCTCTTTCCTGGGGACCAGACACATGTTTATCAACTCTAATGGGAAACCATAAAAGCTATTGAGTTTCAAACCAATATCTGATAACAAGAACAGCAATAGATTATTTATTGTCTGATGGTTTCAGACCATGTTTGTGGGAGAGTCTTGCTTTCAATTTGGTGCGGATCTCAGTATGCAATTGCAAAGCACATTAGCAAAAGGCCCCATTGTTTAAACATCATTAAAGGGCAATGAAGCATTGTATCAATTAATGCAAATGTTGGTCAAAGGATGCTTTCAGAAACTCAGATTAAAACCTTTGGAAGGAATCTTGAAGTGGACTGACCCAATTGCTTACTAGAAGAGGAGAGTTGTACAGAAAATGTGGGTGGAGACTCAACAGCGGCAAAAGTGAAGCTCAGTTTGATAGCATCCCTAGATAAATCTTATGTATAATATATTTGAGTTGCAATTGTAAAAATGTGGTCTTTTAGTTTCCACTCTGCTGGGAAAAAAAATCAATTGAACTTGTTAAGTGGTCACAAGTTTCTACCAGGAAATTGTTACCTCTAGTATTCCCCATAGCTGCAGCATGGGAGTTAATTGAATAGATTTCCTGAAAATATGGCATTTTGTCCAGACACAATTTAAATAGCTATATTTAAAAGTACTCACAAGTGTGAGTCTCACTTGATACTTTTAACCTCTCTACAATATGAACCAAATTCAACCCTGGTCATGAAGTCAACAGAGTTACACCAGGGACAAATTTGTCCCTATATGTATTTAAAAGTTGATGTTGCACATATATAGGGTTGTGTCACTATTAATAGAATTAAATATTGGATCATTGTTTTCTATAAGGACCTTTAAAAATCATTACTGCATTTTTCATTGTTGTATCATAAATAATTCTTATTTATACTATCTGATCAACTAAATCTGATGGGTAATTCCCCAGTGTAAACTGGGAGACATCTTATTTTCAGACAGATATGACAACACATTTACTTTTGACATCTATAGTTACATTATAGCTGATTATTATGTATCACAATAGCAGATTACTTGCTGTCCCCTAGTGGCTAGTTCATCTTTAAAGTTCAGTATGTCCATTATGGTTTCTCTCACCTTTAACAGAAATTATCTAAACTGACTTGTCTAAAATTTACATGGGACAAACTGTTAATCCCAGATAAAATATTCTCCAGAACATACAGTAGGCACATGATAAAAGCCTTATAAAATGATTAGTAATTGTATCTGTATTGCTTTAACTAATCAAGAGAATTCCAGAGATTGTACAGCAGCTTTTAACAAAAGTTCATGGCAAATAAGTACAAGAAAATCAAGCAGCAGCTAGAGAGAGCAAGATTTATATCTTCTAAAGCAATTACCGCTGTTTAGATTGTGTGTGAACTTCCTTAAGCTGTTACAGAAAGGAAATTAAATAATCTTTGAGAGGGCAGAAATGGGACACAGAAATTCCTGTATTCATATTCTGATGTCAAAAAAGAGCTTACTTTACTTAGACAACTGCTGTTTCAAAAGCACACGTACACAACATGGTTGAGCAGTTGGCAGCATTGCCCAGTGTTCTGCTAGGAGACCATAATAACTTGACGAAATGAGATTAAAGCAGCGTTTCTCAAATGTGGCCACCGTGGCTGCATGTGGCCACCAGAGGTTTTTCTTGCGGCCACAACTGCTGGGGCGGTGATTGGGGGGAGGGGGAGGCAAAGCATTGGCCCCTCCCCTGGGTCTCGAAGTAGGGGTTGGACCCTGCCCCCCTCTGGAGCCACAAACACCAGAGGAGCAGACAGCCGGTGTGAGTTCCCCACCTTCCAGTGGGCAGTGGGGCTCAGGCTTCTGGCTTCAGCCCTGGAGTGGCAGGCAGCAAGCTTCGGTGGCCAAGTGGCGGCAGACTCCGGCCACTGGGCTTCAAGCTCACCACCCCCCTCATCAACTCTGGCCCCTGCTGCCTCCCCCGCCCCCTGACCCATCCACCACATCACCTGTGGCCCCCAATGCCTCTCTACGCACTCCCCATCCAAGGCTTAATTTGTCCCCCGGCTTGCCAGGGCTGAGTATGTCTGTTGTGAAAAATGATATTTGTATGTTTATTAATATCACTTTTCACTGCTCCCCAGCTAGCTAACAAGTCTGCTGCTGCTTAAAGTGATATTAACAAACATACAAATATCACTTTTCACAGAAGCAGACTTACTAGCTAGCAATTCTATTATTTAAAAAAAAAAGAAACCAAAAAAGCAAAAGAAACAACAACAACAAAAAAGTCAAGAACATACAAAACACCTTATTTGTGTTTCTATTCTGTTTAGGTCCAGTAAAGAATAGAAACAACTGTATGTTGTTGTTATTATTGAGTCTGCAAAAAATCAACCCTACATAAATAAATTACAATAATTTGGACAGGTATATGTGCGTATGTATTTGTTTTTCCTAAAGTTAATTAAGTTTTTTGGAAAAATTGTCATAGTGGCCACCAGCAAGAAATGGTGGCTGCACTCTGAGGCCACCAAAATTTTGTTGTGAGAACCCCTGGATTAAAGCAATTTTATGTGGAATCCCTTAAACCATAATTATGTTTCCAAAACATAGGGGTTGCTCCAGCTCCCATTGTAGTCAATGGCAAAACTCTCAATGGCAAAGACTTCAATAGACATGGTTTGCTTTGTCTACAGGGATTTTTGAGGCAAATCTCATCCAAGGTTATTCTATTAGCCTTGGTGACATCACCAGGAAAGAGATTGTTGAATGCAGATTCCTAATTCATGTGCTGTAACTGACAGTAGTAGATCACAGAAATTACCTTTGTACCTAGATTTTCTCTACACTCATCTGGTTTTGGAATCATTAGAGTTTCATCTGTTAACAATGAAGAAAAGTGGCTCCTCATTCAAGTAAATAATTTTTGTCTTAGAAAAGACTCTGAAGTAGAAATCGTTTCAGCAGCTCTCTTCATCCTGACAATCAAATACTAATAGTTACTGGTAGTTTTGCTTTCACCTATGTTAACTCCAGCAAATCTATATAACTACAAAACAACTGTAGAAGTGTATCTCATACATTACAACTGATTACAGGACTCTTGTATAGAATGATGCATTCTTTCTCTAATACGATATAAAGTAAGGCACTTAATCTAGATTTGATTATAGGGGTACAGGGCAACCCTCTTGTCTTTGTAACCCACAAAATGTTTATCTCCTTAAAGTAATGATAAAGGTAGAATATATTCCATTTTGAAAAAGCTTTTTAATTTTTCTCATCCTACACAGGTCTGCATACAAAATCCTTGAATGTGCACTATGAGTTCAGAGCCTTCAGAGAGCTTCTGGGATATTTATACTTTCTTCACTCAAGATAGTAGTTTAGGTGAGTTAAAATTTGGTATGCAGGTGCTTCCACGAATAGGAAAAGTACACAATTTGTCTGACATTTTCCTGTAAATGCTGATAAAGTAGAACTCAGGGAGCAGCACCCAGGGGAGGCAGTAAGGTCCCTCCCATCCTCTCTGCTGAGATGTGGAAGCTGGGCGCATATGCAATATTCAGTGGTGTTTTTTTTCATAAAGCCACAGATGTCAGCCACATCATTTTGCAAGAATCTCAACTTTCATTTTTTAAACTAAGTTTCTAGCTTTCATGGTTGTGAAAAGAAAGCTTGAAAACGTGGCTCAAGTTTATCTTAAAGTCTCAAAAACCAAAAGGCAAATAAGAACTCCCACTGTTACTTTTTAAAATTTCCATGATTTTGTAGGGCCTGACTCATGATTTTGGAATGTTCAGGGCTGGCAACCCTGCCAAACCTAGGTGGTGGGGGAAGTGGGGGTTTGTGATGAACTCCTCTAAACAGAGTGAGATGGAGTATATTCCTGGGGGGAGGAGGGTGCAAAGAAAGGAGGATGGTTGAGGTAGGCAAGGGTTGTGAAAGAATGTAACTTGCAGCTCAACGGTTGGGGAGTGGGGGGCGCTGGCTTATTATGTGAGTGGAAAGTAGGGGAAATTTTACTGAACTTTTGACATATTACTTTTTTGTTTGTATCTGTTTGTCTTGCTTTTTACATGGTAAGCATTTCAGAACAGGACTGTTTTCTAGTCTGTGTGTAGAGTGCCTACCACAAGGAGGCACCAACTCCAGCTGGGGTCTTTAGGTGCTGCCAGAATACAAACAGGAACTAATAATTCTATTCAAAAGGATTGGGGGACTGTGATGGGGTGTTCGCCCCACACCAGCCCTGAAAGGGTTAAGAAAGCTGAGAAAGGGCCAATTAGTGTGATAGGCTGTCCACAAGGGGATTAGGCTGGAGAAGCAACTCCTGATTGGAAGATGAAGCTCAGCTGAGCTAGTGTGAGCTGGGCTAGTATAAGGGCTGCATTGAGTAAGTCTGCAGACACCCTCTGTGCATTACAGAGAGAAGGAGAGAGCCCAAAGAAAGAGTAGAACCCCTAGGAGCCTGTCCCTGAGGGAAGGAGGTACCGAGAAGGGTGGAGAAGAGTAGGAGGCAGCGTAGGAAGCAGCCCAGGGAGAGAGCAGCAAGGTTGGGAATTGAGCAGACCTTGGCTGAATATTGTAGGATCCCTGGTCTGAAAGCTGGAGTAGTGGGCAGGCCTGAATTCCCCTACCAGCACTGCTGAAGTGGCATAGCCTGGACAGCAGCTCCAGTGAGGCTCTGTACCCCAGAAGGGGAAACCACATAATGACCTGGCCAGAAGGCCAAGTCATGAAGAGGACTTGCAGCTCCTGGAGTGAAAAAGGGGCTGCAGAGAGAGAGGACAGTGAGTTGAGAGCCTGCAAGGTGAGTCGTTGGACATGGAAGACAGCTAATGCCCAGAACAGCCAGGAAGAGGTGCCGCCTACGGTGAATAAGTATCCCATAACATCTTGGGGTTTCCTTTCTTCCCTCTCTAATGTCCAGAGAGTGGCTACAGGCTCCCGCACTGCAGCCATTTCTGTTGCTGCTTCCTGGCTTTTTACTAGCTCAGCCCACACTTGCTCAGCTGAGCTTCATTTTCTAATCAGGGGTTGCTTCGCCAGCCTAATCTTCTCGTGTATGGCCTATCACACTAAGTGGCCCTTTCTCAGCTTCCTTAACCCTTTCAGGGCTGGTGTGGGGTGAACATCCCATCCCAGGGACATTTAATTTACTCAAATAAATGAAGGTTTAGATAACAGGAGGACTTCTTCATGGAAGCAATGGATGTAGGAGGAAACAACCTAAATGCAGAGAATGGGGATTGTTTGCAAAATATTTAAATACCTCCATCCCACAGACACATGGATTTTCTGTATATATCTAATATGTATCGTCACACACTATATTACTGTGTTAGAAGTCTAGGCTGGAATTTTCAAGAAACTAAATTCCATTGAAGTTCAATGGAATTTGTGCCTCAACCTCCCTTAGGTGGCTCTGAAAATCCCACCCCTAGTAATTATTGCCTGCAAACAGATGTGCTAGCATTGACCTGAAGCAACAGGAGAAGTAATTATTAATTATTATTGCAGTAGCTTCCAAAACTCCAGTCAGAATCGGGTCTCTATTATGCTAGGTGTTGCACAAACAGATAGGCAGACAGTCTTTGCTCTGAAGAGCTTACAGTACTTTTGTAGGGGTGCAGCGGCCGATGCTAGTCTTTCTCTTTGCAGTATCGGAGCCCTAGTGTTTGTGTATGAGTGTATCACATGTAATATTTAACAGATGCCTGTTTTGATGATTTTTTTAGTATATTTCCCCTTCCTTGGATTGGTTCTTTAATGTACACAATAGTTTATTTTTGAGCTCCAAAAGGGAGAATGACAAGGCATGAATGCAATTATTTCCATCTGCTAGCCACATTAATAATAAACAATAAACTCATTTGTTATTGGATTTTCCCCTAACAGTACAGAAAAAGAAAAGCTCCACTCATTTGTCTACTGCTCTGTTGTGGATATGGGGCCAAATATAGTCTTTATTTTTAAGTCCGTGGATTTACTCCAGGGATGAATCTGGTCCATTGAGCATATCACATAAAACAGTAATTTATTTTATTTGCACAGTCATACATGGTGCATTAAAAGAATATCAGAATCTAATAACAGATGCCTCCATATTTTCTTTTCAGTAAGACATCAACATAGCAGTGAAACAAGTGTTTGTAATACCGAATCAAATGCAGTTAATATAATCAAAATGCAATTTTATGATCTTCTGTAATGTCCCCCATGGCTCATTTACACAGATTAATGCAATTTTTTCACAGCTGAAAAATGTAATTCACAGAGCAACTTCTTGGTCTAAAATTACATTGATTCCTGCACACAAGATAATTTCTTTCAGATAAGACTTTTTTGGTGAATCACATGCAAGTGTAAACAAGTCGAATACACTTAAATACATGCCTAAATCATCCTTATTCAGAAAAGTGTTTAAGCATTACTTCAGTAGGACTTAAACATATATTTAAAATTAATCGCAATTAATCGCGAGATTTAAAAAATTAATCACAATTAATCACAGTTTTAATCACACTATTAAAAATAATAGAATACCAATTTAAATTTTTTATAAATATTTTGGATGTTTTTCTACATTTTCAAATATATTGATTTTAATTACAATGCAGAATACGAAGTGCAGAGTGCTCACTTTATATTATTATTTTTATTACAAATATTTGCAATGTACAAGTCGAAGCATGAGGGGCATATCTATTTAGCATATCTGGCACATAAATACCTTGCAAAACCAATTACAACAGTGCCATGCGAACACATGTTCTCACTTTCATTGTAAATAAGAAGCGGGCAGCATTATCTCCCTTAAATGTAAACAAATTTGTTTGTCTTAGCAATTGGCTGAACAAGAAGTAGAACTGAGTGGACTTGTTTTTGAAGTTTTGTTTTTGAATGCAGTTTTTTTTTGAATGCAGTTATGTAAAAAAATAATTCTACATTTGTAAATTGCACTTTCATTATAAAGATATTGCACTACTGTACTTGTGTGAGATGAATTGAAAAATACTATTTCTTTCGTTTATCTTTTTTACATTCTGAAGCAGTTCCCAATTATCATTCACATTTTTCTGTTAAAATTCCTTCTCCCAATTGATTTGGCTCATAATTGTTTTCAGCTTTGTGAAATTGGCCCTTTTAAAGCACCAAGTGTATATAGGTTTCAGAGTAGCAGCCGTGTTAGTCTGTATCCGCAAAAATAACAGGAGTACTTGTGGCACCTTAGAGACTAACAAATTTATTAGAGCATAAGCTTTCGTGGGCTACAACCCACTTCTTCGGTTGTAGCCCACGAAAGCTTATGCTCTAATAAATTTGTTAGTCTCTAAGGTGCCACAAGTACTCCTGTTATTTTTTCAAGTGTATATATTAAGTCCAAACCAGTATTTGTAATGTGCAAACAGAATAGTGTGGCAGACACCAACGAATACCCCCATCATGTGCTTTATCTGTTAAAAGGCTGATCCGTAAGCGTTCACGATCATTTGCTTCTCAGCTGTCATTACTTGGAAACTGATAATGCCATTTTTTATATAGAATGTCACTCCCCCTTCCTTCTTGCCCACTCAATCCTTTCTAAATATGCTAAAATCACCAGTTATAACCTTCCAATCATGGGAGTCTTCCTACCAGGTTTCAGTAATACCGACTAGGTTGAACATATGTTCATAAATGGGAAATTTTCAGTTCCTCTTGTTTGTTACCTAGGCTCCTAGCATTTGTGTATAGGCAATTAAAATTTTTATTTTCTTTGCATCTGTTGGTGCTTTGATTAATTTTGTTCTCAACCTCTTGATTTTGGTGCTAAATGAGTGCTCATTTGTTCCCTTTTTTCATCCTTCCCTTTTGTTAAAATAGTTTAGTGTTCTCCCAACTAGTTTAACCAACCAATCCTGTAAAAGGTTGGCTTCCATTCTACTGAGCTGGAGGCCATCCCGACTCCAATCTTCTACAAAACCAAACCCCTCTACCTTACACCACTTACCTAGACAGTGGTTCACCTCAAGGATCCTTTCTTTCTTTCTTTCTTTCTTTCTTTCTTTCTTTCTTTCTTTCTTTCTTTCTTTCTTTCTTTCTTTCTTGTGGGACAGGAAGGAAGATCACTTGGACATTCTTCTCCCTCAGCACTCTTCCAGGTTCTCTGAAGTTGTCTCCAATCTGTGAGGTATCCTGTGAAACAGTGTCAGTGCCAGGGGCTGCAGAGCGCTTTTAGGCTGTGTGTATATAGGGGCATAGATTTGCATCACCTCCTGCTTTACCCTCCTCTTCCCTTCTCAGGCACGCCCCTCCCCACACCAGCAGCCTGATCACCCTCCCTCCCAGCCCATGAACTCCCCTCCAAATATGGGTGGTGATGATGAGTCCCTGTGCACCAGGTCATAATGCTGGTCTCTCAAATTTGCCAGGCCAATTCTAAGTGCTGCTGTAACACCATGCACTAGGTAGCAATGCCACTCACTCAGATTTGGCCTGGCTGCCACACCATCATGACTGAGCCCAAGTAGCTGAGCCAAATTTGACTGAGTGCTGTCACAACCTGGCACCCGGGGTTGAAGCACCGTTAGTATGTGGCCAGGCTAAAAAGTGGTTGGGCTATGGTCCATTTGGCACCCCTTGGCTCTGTGGCCTATGGTTACTGCTGATATGTATTATCACCAGTGGATCCTTGCCCTCCAACTTCAGAAGCCTATCCAGTCTTACAATCACATATCGTGTCTTAGCTGTGGGAAAACACCACACCATCCTCTTGTCTGTCTCTTGCAGAATGTTCTTTCCATTCTTCTTAGGACAAAATCCACAAGAAGGATCATCTGTCTTCCTTGGCAGGTTGGAGATCTTTGTGGGCACGCTTAATAGTCTTGTGTGTTGGGCTGAGCAGCCATCCATAGCTGTGTCCTGTACACCTCTCCATCTATTTGACCAGCTGGATCTTCAGAGATATCTTTCTCAGTTTCCATGCTCAGGCTCTGGTAACTACTGGAAACTTCTAACAGTGTGGAATCCCTCTTGGTCCTCTCTGGTGGTCACAGCCTGCCCATACTAGTCTGCCTCCAGCTGTGGAGAAAGCTGCTTTGTTCTCTTGCGTCAGGTAGTTATGAACTGTAAAGCCTCCTCTCTGGTTTCTTTGTTTCCTCGGTGGCTCCATAGTAACAGTTCAAAAATCTTTTCTTTCAGCACAGCCACCAACTTGCACTTCAAATCACACCTGAAAAGCAAGCCTCTCTCAAACTCCCATGTTTGCCATTCCTATTTGCCTAACAATCAATAGCACCGTTGCTCTTCACAGAACATGGTCTATGTGTCGATGAGTTCTTTAATGGCTGCTGAGTCTGATGCATGAGTGACAGTCCTGTCCACAGGTAGGGCACACCCACACACTAGCAATGCCCTGAATCCGAGCAGCAGATTCTTTCCTCCTCGGACACCGGTCATCACAAAACTTGATCCAGTCTGCCTCGCAACGCCTTGCTCCATCTACTAGCTGACTCCGCCAACCAGAGCGGCATTCTGCACTCTTTTCCCAGTCATCCACAGAGATTCCAAAGGATACTAAATCATCTTTGCAATCATCCTGAAATCTATGCAGCGGTCTGCCTCTCTTTCTAGACCCTTTGTGAGCTTCAGAATACATCACACTCTTTGGGATCCTGTAATCCAGCATTACAGTATTGCCTAACAATGCCCATAAGGTAAATATCTGCCCCATCTTACAGATGGGAAAACTGAGTCTCAAAGAGACTTATGCTCTAATAAATTTGTTAGTCTCTAAGGTGCCACAAGTACTCCTGTTCTTTTTGCGGATACAGACTAACACGGCTGCTACTCTGAAACCTGTCAAAGAGATTAGTGTTTTACCTAGGATCAAACAGCAAGTGTCAGAACCAGCAAGTGGAAAAATTGAGACTGATTCCCTAAATCTCATCCTTCGGTTACACAGAAAGTGGTGGTAGTAAATGCAGTCAGTGGTCTTCTTTGTCCCTCATTTCTGAGAAGTTTTTTTCTGAGGGTCCACAGGTCTGTGCATGTGGAGGGACTCAGAACCAGGTATTATGTACTTTTTACACCAGGGGTCTCAAACACGCGGCCCGCGGGGCTATTTCCTGCGGCCCGCCAAGCAGCCCGCGCCCCCCGCCCCCAGCCTACCTCCAGGCCAGGGGTGGGCAAACTACGGCCCGCGGGATTGCCCCCCTCGAGCCCCACGCATCACGTCCCTGCGGCCGGGGGGGAAGCAGAGGGCTCCGTGTGTTGCCCTGGCTTCCAGGCACTGTCCCCCCGCAGCTCCCATTGGCCGGGAAGGGGGAACCGCGGCCAATGGGAGCTTCGGGGGAGGTACCTGGAGGAGCAGCAAGCAGCGCGTGGAGCCCTGCGTCCCCCGTCCCCCAGGGGCCGCAGGGACATGGTTCCAGCTGCTTCCCAGAGCGGAGCGGCGTGGGGTCGCCGCTGCCACCCCGGAGCCAGAGCCTGAAGCCCTCCTTCACCCCACCCCCTATCTCCCTGCCCTGAGCCCCCTGCCTGCACCCCAAACCCCTGCTGCACCCCAACTCCCTGCCCTGAGCCCCCTGCTGCACCCTGCACCCCGACCTCCTGCCGCACCCCTCACCCCTCCTGCACCCCACACCCCAATTCCCTGCCCTGAGCCCCCTGACGCACCCTGCACCTCAACTCCCTGCCCTGAGCCCCCTGGGGGCAGGGAGGGGGTGGAGTTGGGGTGGGGACTTCGGGGAACGGGTTGGAATGGGGGTGGGGAAGGGGTGGGAAGAGGTGGGGCAGGGGCAGGGCCTCATGGAAGGGGTGGAGTGGGGGCAGGGCCGGGGGCAGCAAGAGGGTGTGTGTCAGTGATGCGGCCTCAGGCCAATGAACTAGTCCTCATGTGGCCCTCGTGGTCATTTGAGTTTGAGACCCCTGTTTTACACGCTAAGGCTACAGGGAATCCACCCAGCAACTCCTAGAATAAGCTCAGCAGGATTGGACTCTTTAAGCAAAGACAATTCACAGGCTTTATATTTAAAAATCAATCATGTGTTTGAACATCTTAATTAAGATGAGTTAAAAAATTTGAACTTATCAGATCAGAGAGGGAGAAGCCAGTTTCCCTCTCATAAATGTGACCTTTAAAAAACTGCAAACCGTTTTAAAGCAGCACCATCTAGAGGAAAGAAAAATAATTACTTTCCCCCCATAATGCAGCTTTAAAGTCATAGCCGTACACTTCATACACATCAGTCCTTTTCTTTCCCAACCCTATTCCCACTAAAGTCAGTGGCAAAGTATACAAATCTCCTAAAAGTATAAAAAGTTGCTCCATTAAGATTAGCAGGTGTCCATTTAAAAGTACTCCGTTTTAAAAATATTTCAATTTGGTGCACAGAAATTGTATTTATTCATTCAGCACATGCTTTCTTTCAAGAAGTTAGTGCTATGTTATGTGTTACCCTTTGGGACACAGGGAGTTCATTCTTTCAGCAGTAATATTCCTTTACCAGGTATTCATTTTATATAATAATACTGTATATATATTCATTAGGTTTTCAGAATGTAAAATATTAATGCCAGTCGTGTCATTTATACACCGAAAACTGATTGTTGCTGCCATATGGGGTAAATTCTACTTCATCTCACCTTACCGTAATTGTGGAAGACCCTGAACACAGCTGTTATTGCTGTCAGTGAAGTTCCATTGCATAGCGGGTGACGGCCAGTCAAAACTGAGGGAACTCCTTGCAAAGGGTACATATCCTCTGTGTACCATGCAGCTTTGTTCTGGGCTCCCTGCATCCTAGTACACAGGAAAGTCTTGCAAAGGGGAAGCAGGCCAGAAAAGGGGCCAGTGGATCTGTATCTTCTTTACCCCAGCCCTCACACAAAGGGGGAACACCACAGAGATGGGGCTACTATATCCACGAGGCTGCAGTAGCAGCCATAGAGCAGCTCCCTTTCCAAACTCCTCCACTCTGACTCCTGTGAACATTTCAAATGTCCTATGTAAATTAAGCATGGTAGAATCAAAACAATGGAAGCCCCATTCACAAACAGGGGGAGCCCACAGAAAGGGAAAAACATCATGAGGTCATCCTGCCTCTTGAAACAAAGTCATTGAATTATGGAAGATATAAGCAAAAATAGAAGCCATCCTTAGCATCCATCACTACACTGAGGCTACATCTACACTACGGGGGGGGTGTCGATTTAAGATACGCAAATTCAGCTACGCGAATAGCGTAGCTGAATTCGACGTATCAGATCCGACTTACCCTGTTGTGAGGACGGCGGCAAAATCGACTGCCGCGGCTCCCAGTCGACGGCGCTAACTCCCACCTCCGCTGGTGGAGTAAGCGCGTCGATTCGGGGATCGATTGTCGCGTCCTGATGAGATGCGATAAGTCGATCCCCAAGAGATCGATTTCTACCCGCCGATTCAGGCGGGTAGTGTAGACCAGGCCTGACACAAGGGAACAGAGCTCTTGCAAGCTGAGAAAGGTGGGTCTTTCAACCAAGGGGGCGTCAAGGTCTCTGGAAACTGAATATAGGTGAGAAATTTGCTTAGGCCAAGATCTTTCACCTAGGAAGACAAGGGAAGCCAGTGCCTTGTACTTCTGTGGAAGGTCCTGACTGAGGGAAAATCAGCCATGGCTGGGAAGAAGGAATATTGGTGAGAGAAACATTCTTGAACAAAGCCTGTAACTTGCTAGATTAAGTTTTAGATGCATGTTTTCACTTTGATTTGCTTTTAATCCTTTCTAACTTTATTCCTTTTACTTGGCATCACTTAACTTTTATGTCCTATTGTTTAACTTTTTTTTTTTTTTACTATAAACAAATTCAATGCAGTGTTTAAAGGGAAGGGTGTATTTACCCCAGTTAAGTTAATACTCTGTGATGTGCTTTTGTATCTTCAGCTCAACAAATGAACCTTATTATTTCTCTGAACTGCCTAGGAGAGGGCTGTACACTCTAGCATACACAGGTTTGGAAAAATGTAGGTCTGAGAGTGTATTGGGGACACCTTACCGGTTGTAATCAAGGCTGGTGGAAGCCAGAATGGGCGTGTGGGGCTGTAGCAGGGCTGGCTCCAGCTGTTTTGCTGCCCCAAGCGATGAAGAAAAAAATAAAAAAATAAAAAAAAAAACAGCTGATCGGCGGCACTTCGGCGGTAGCTCAAAGAGGAAGAGAGGAACTGAGGGACCCGCCGCCGAATTGCCGCCAAAGACCTGGACGTGCTGCCCCTTTCCATTGGCTGCCCCAAGCACCTGCTTCCTTCGCTGGTGCCTGGAGCCGGCTCTGGGCTGTAGGCAGGCTGCTGGGGTCAGAGCTGCTGAACTAGGCCTACCTGGCTGGCACACAGACATTTCAGAGTGTGACCTGTATGCTTGTGAGTGGGTTGTGAGCATCTCAGGCTGGGAGCAGCAAAGCATTGTAAGGCACCCAGGGTTACAGAGTAAGCCGTGCCTCCTGAACTGCATAACAAGTGCCTCACAATCAGGAATGGATTTTATCCTCCGTAGCACCCTGGTGAGGTAGGGAAGTACTCTTTATTCTCACTTTACAGATGGGGAGCTGAGTGATGGTGGTTCCCCTGTTTATCCGTCCAATAATCACATTAGTCCTTTTGGCCACAGCATAGCACTGGGAACTCATGTTCAGCTGATTATATGCCACAACTCCCAAAACAATTTCAAAGTCGCTACTTCCCAGGGATAGGGTCCCCATCCTGTAATTATGGCCTACATTCTTTGATGTAACAGGCAGGATGCACCCTTCAGTTCTGGATAGAAAACCCCACTGATCTCAAAGACTTTGCTTCCCTCTTGTAAACTGAACAACAGCTGGACAGACTGGCTGACCATCAAGGAAGCCCTTCTTTTGGTAGCACTAAGATCAGTTGGAAAACAGGCACAATCTTTAACTGTCTCTCTTTGGGTATGTACACTGCAATTAAAAACCTCGCAGCTGGCCCATTCCAGCTGACTCAGGCTTGTGGGGCTCAGGCTAAGGGGCTGTTTAATTGCAATGTGGCTGTTTGGGCTTATGTGCAGGGTCCCACCTGCGAGCCTGATGGCATGGGCCACCACAGGTTTTTACTGCAGTGTAGACATAGATCCTTTCAGTCCATGAACAGAGAAGCCTACCTGCATTACGAGAAAAGACTACAGTCATTGTTACACTGTGAACTGAAGAATCTACCTATTTCTTGAAAGCCCAGCCAAACATGAACAGTCAAGACCGGTACTGGAATCAACAAAAACTACTTGTTTGTTTAAATATAAGATTATTTGCAGAATCTGGGCCTTAATTTCTAATTTTAGTGTTCATTTTTGATTGTCACTGTCAGTCCATAAATACTAATTGGGATAAACTTACCTTACCTTAAATGGAACCATGTTTGGACAAAAAAGTTTTTTCTCATGGTAGAAGAATAGAATTAAGCAAAGTTAATGCTTTGTAATCATGCTTGAATAACTATATGTATTACATTTGTTAAATTTGCGTATTAGTTTTGATAAATATTGAGCATCCCAAGTTAGACTTCAGACATTCAGTTCTTGTTATTTCCTGTCATGGAAGTATTTGTGTTACTTTCCATAACTTGCTTTTGTTTTTGAATTTTATTTTGGTTAATAAAACTGGTAACTACAGAGGAAGTCTTGAGTCTTTAGACAGAGTAACATGAATTTCAGATGAACTCTTGACAAAAATGTTTGGTCAAATTAAAATTTTAGCGATTGCATCTCATACCTGTATACTTGACAAACTTATTGAAGAAGTTATCTCAATAATAAATAATAAAAATGGCTGTTTCTGCTTTTAGAATTACGCTGCTGGCAATCTTTTTTTAAAAAGTCCCTTTATAGATCTCATGTCCCTTTCCAACTGGGATACTGTAATCCCAGTAGCCAGACCTAATTTCAGTTCGGATAACTACATGTTGCCTATCTAAATTCTCCCTGCAATTTCAAATGGGTCTGGTATTCTTCACTTCCTGTCCTAAACTTCTCTGTGTGTTTGATGGCCTGATCTGTAGGCTACAGGTTATAGGGTAACCTGGACCCTATTGTTCATCAGCACACACACAGTTCTATAGAAATGCAGGGTCAGACCAGAAGCAGCTATTCTCCAAAAACATTTTAGGTACACAGAGGGGTGTTGTAGAGTGGGAGATTGCAAATAGGACTAATGAGCAGTGTCTTAATTATACCAAAACTGGAACAACAGCATTTTTGTTTCAGTATAATTGCTTGGGGCAAAATGAGGACATTCTTCCAGATCACTGTGGGGCCTCTTCAAAGTGCTCAGATACTATGATGATCTGTGCATATAGTTGGGTCTATGGTTATTCTGCATAAATAATTGCAAAAGTCCTATTGTGTTATTTAGCCTTACTTGACTTGTCTCAAGTAGTAGAAAACTGAATTTTTGTTCCACTGGAAATTGACATTCAGAATCTTTTTCATTCTGAATTGGAACCAAAAGCCCAACTATTATAATTTTTGTTCCACAGGAAATTTTGTTTTGGATTATTTAAATATTTAGTTTTGATGTCAAATCAGTGTTTCAAAGCAAAGCATTTTTATCTTGTAGATACTATTGAAATATTAAATATAATATATAAATCAATATCCTAATATAACTTGTCAAAATAATAAGCAAAATGATGTTGTCTAAACAAATTCACCTTATTGAAATAAACATTTCAATATTATTGAAACAGTCTAAACAATTTAATTTAAAAAAAAATTTCCACTCAAAAATGAATCAACACCTTCCTGTTTAGATTTCAATTAAACTGTGTTTTCCAATGGAAAACATGTTCTGCCAGAATTTTTTTCAACTATCTCTACACTGAAATATGATAGTGGGTGGATGAGTGTTTTTGCTTTGGATCCTGCTTGTTGGCATCTGTCTACAGAACTGTCCTTCACTGAAGCAACTGACTATTTTGTAACACTTTTTTATTTTTTTTTAATGTGGGCATATTTTGGAGTTCCATATAAATTCCCTCCTTCTCTTATGTACTTTGTCACTCCTAGCCTGAAATGAAAAATCATATGCAGAAATATATTCAACTGTTATTGTGAAAGAACTTAAATTGGGTCACCTGGAATAAATTTTAAAGGTAGTGCACAGACCTTGTATACAGAAATACCACTATTACGTCGCAGAATCAGGTCTCCTGCTTACAGTATACTTAAGAGTAGCATAATTAATATAAGGTACATACATTTTCTATCTGTTGATAACTCTGAAAGCTCTTTTGCATATCAGTAGTGTTTTTATTTAAAAACTCAGACAAGCCATTGACCTCAGTGAGTACAGAATCATCGCAATAGATGTAACAGAATAGTCATTAATCTAAATTACACTAATTGAAGGAACAATAACTATTAGCTAGGCCTGGTCTACACTATGAGTTTAATTCGAATTTAGCAGCGTTAAATCGAATTAACCCTGCACCCGTCCACACAACGAAGCCATTTATTTCGAAATAAAGGGCTCTTAAAATCGATTTCTGTACTCCACCCCGACGAGCGGAGTAGCGCCAAAATCGATTTTGTCATTTCGAATTAGGGTTAGTGTGGCTGCAATTCGATGGTATTGGCCTCCGGGAGCTATCCCACAGTGCACCATTGTGACCGCTCTGGACAGCAATCTGAACTCGGATGCACTGGCCAGGTAGACAGGAAAAGCCCCGCGAACATTTGAATTTCATTTCCTGTTTGCCCAGTGTGGAGAGCACAGGTGACCACAGAGAGCTCATCAGCACAGGTAACCATGCAGGCCGATAATCGAAAAAGAGCACCAGCATGGACCGTACGGGAGGTACTGGATCTGATCGCTATATGGGGAGAGGATTCAGTGCTAGCAGAACTTCGTTCGAAAAGACGAAATGCCAAAACTTTTGAAAAAATCTCCAAGGGCATGATGGAGAGAGGCCACAATAGGGACTCAGATCAGTGCCGCGTGAAAGTCAAGGAGCTCAGACAAGCCTATCAGAAAACAAAGGAGGCAAACGGTCGCTCCGGGTCAGAGCCGCAGACATGCCGCTTCTACGCTGAGCTGCATGCAATTCTAGGGGGGGCCGCCACCACTACCCCACCTCTGACCGTGGATTCCGAGGCGGGGGTAATCTCAACAGCCACACCTGAGGATTCTGCAGATGGGGAAGAGGAGGAGGAGGAGGAGGACGACGAGCTTGCAGAGAGCACACAGCACTCCGTTCTCCCTAACAGCCAGGATCTTTTTCTCAGCCTGATTGAAGTACCCTCCCAAGCCAGTACCCAAGACCATGACCCCATGGAAGGGACCTCAGGTGAGTTTACCTTTTAAAATATAAGACATGGTTTAAAAGCAAGCGTTTTTTAATGATTAATTTGCCCTGAGGACTTGGGATGCATTCGCGGCCAGTACAGCTACTGGAAAAGTCTGTTAACGTGTCTGGGGATGGAGCGGAAATCCTCCAGGGACATCTCCATGAAGCTCTCCTGGAGGTACTCCAAAAGCCTTTGCAGAAGGTTTCTGGGCAGTGCAGCCTTATTCCGTCCTCCATGGTAGGACACTTGACCACGCCATGCTAGTAGCAAGTAATCTGGTATCATTGCATGACAAAGCCTGGCAGCGTATGGTCCCGGTGTTTGCTGGCATTCAAGCAACATCCGTTCTTTATCTCGCTATGTAATCCTCAGGAGAGTGATATCGCTCATGGTAACCTGGTTGAAATACGGAATTTAATTAAGGGGACAGAGGTGGCCCTTCCTACTGGGCTGTTTGCCTGTGGCTGAAAAGAAATCCTTCCCTGTAGTAAGCCAAGCGCGGGGGGGGGGGGGGGATTGGCACTAAGCTTTTCACGTGTGGCTAGCAGGGATCTCCCCTGATACCAGCCATGCGGTGGGGGGAGGGATAAAGCGATCATCCCAGAGAATTGGATGGGGGTGGGGGGTTAGTTTGTTTTCTGCTGCTGAAGGTTAACAGGAAAACCGCAGCACTCAACAGGCTTTGCTTGGTATGTGGGAAAGGAGGATGCAGAAGCCGAAAGACAATGGCTTACCATGGCCGCATGCAAGCCGAATTCTGTTGCCCGGACCTGCGTCTGTGATCCCTAGCAGCAAAGCCACAGGCACTCAATATTAAGAGGCAAAATGCGACCTTGCACAGAAGTCACATGTGCTATGTAATGTGAATAGTGTTGTTCACCGTGAAAGAGTATAAGCATTGTTCTGTAAAATGTATCTTTTTAAAAAATTCTCTCCTTTTTTCCCTCCCTCCAGCAGCTGCAAATTTTTAAAGCTTCCCTCCTCCGTCCCGAAGGCTATCTCAGATAAGGCGTCAGAAAAAGAGGACGCGAGATGAGATGTTCGTGGAAATCATGGAATCCACCCGCAATGAAAGAGCTCATCTGAATGAGTGGAAGGACACGGTTTCAAAGTATAGGAAAGATGAGGACAGGAGGGACCAACGTGAGGACATGAGGGACCAACGTGAGGACAGAAGGGACCAACGTGAGGAGAGGAGAGACGCTCGAGATGAGAGGTGGCGGCAGGAAGATCAGAGGAGGCAGGATGCAACGCTGGGGCTGCTGCGTGAGCAAACAGACATGCTCCGGCGTCTGGTGGAGCTTCAGGAACGGCAGCAGGATCAGAGACTGGCGCTACAGCCCCTGTATAATCCCCCTCCCCCCTTACCATGTTCCCATAGCCTCCTTACCCAGACGTGTAAGAACGCGGGGGGGAGGCTCCGTGCACCCTCCCATTCCACCCCGGTGGACAGCCCAAGCAAAAGGCTGTCATTATTTTAACCTTTTTTTAGTGGCCTTTTCCTTCCCTCCGATCCTCCTCCCAAACCCCACCCGGGCTACCTTGTCAGTTCTCTCCCTCTTTTTATAATCAGTTAATAAAGAATACATGATTTTTAAACGATAGTGACTTTATTTCCTTTAAAAGCAAGCTGTGATTTAAGGGGGGAGGGTGGTTTGCTTACAGGGAATGAGTCAATCAAGGGGGCGGGTTTTCAACGAACAGAACTTTCACACCGTAGCCTGGCCAGTCATGAAACTGCTTTTCAAAGCTTCTCTGATGCGCAGTGTTTCCTGGTGTGATCTTCTAATCGCCCTGATGTCTGGCTGCGCATAATCAGCAGCCAGGCGATTTGCCTCAGCCTCCCACCCCACCATAAAGGTCTCCCCCTTACTCTCACAGAGATTGTGGAGCACACAGCAAGCAGCAATAACAATGGGGATATTGGTTTGGCTGAGGTCTGACCGAGTCAGTAACGATCGCCAGCGACCTTTTAAACGGCCAAATGTACATTCCACCACCATTCTGCACTTGCTCAGCCTGTAGTTGAACAGCTCCTGACTCCTGTCCAGGCTGCCTGTGTATGGCTTCATGAGCCATGGCATTAAGGGGTAGGCTGGGTCCCCAAGGATAACTATAGGCATGTCAACATCCCCAACGGTTATTTTCTGGTCCGGGAAGTAAGTCCCTTGCTGCAGCCGTTTAAACAGAGTAGTGTTCCTGAAGACGCGAGCATCATGAACCCTTCCCGGCCAGCCCACGTTGATGTTGGTGAAACATCCCCTGTGATACACCAGTGCTTGCAGCACCATTGAAAAGTAACCCTTGCGGTTTATGTACTGGGTACCCTGGGGCTCCGGTGCCAAGATAGGGATATGGGTTCCATCTATCGCCCCACCACAGTTAGGGAATCCCATTGCAGCAAAGCCATCCACTATGGCCTGTACATTTCCCAGAGTCACTACCTTTCGTAGTAGCAGCTCAATGATTGCTTTGGCTACTTGCATGACAGCAGCCCCCACAGTAGATTTGCCCACTCCAAATTGATTCCCGACTGACCGGTAGCTGTCTGGCGTTGCAAGCTTCCACAGGGCTATCGCCACTCGCTTCTCAACTGTGAGGGCTGCTCTCATCCTGGCATTCTGGCACTTCAGGGCAGGGGAAAGCAAGTCACAAAGTTCCATGAAAGTGCCCTTACGCATGCGAAAGTTTCGCAGCCACTGGGAATCGTCCCACACCTGCAACACTATGCGGTCCCACCAGTCTGTGCTTGTTTCCCGGGCCCAGAATCGGCGTTCCAGGGATAGAATCTGTCCCATCAACAACATGATCTCCAAAGCGCTGGGACCCGCGGTTTGAGAGAATTCTGTGTCCATGTCCATGTCCTCATCACTCTCGTCGCCGCGCTGCCGTCGCCGCCTCCTCCTTGCCTTGTTTTTCTGGTCCTGGTTCAGCATAAACTGCACGATAATGCGCGAGGTGTTTACAGTGTTCATGACTGCTGTCTTGAGCTGAGCGGGCACCATGCTTGCCGTGATATGGCATCTGCTGTGTTCACCCAGGAAAAAAGGCGCAAAATGGTTGTCTGCCGTTGCTTTCATGGAGGGAGGGGTGAGGCTGTACCCAGAACCACCTGCGACAATGTTTTTTGCCCCATCAGGCACTGGGATCTCAACCCAGAATTCCAATGGGCGGGGGAGACTGTGGGAACTGTGGGATAGCTATGGGATAACTACCCACAGTGCAACGCTCCGGAAATCGACGCTAGCCCCGGTACATGGATGCACACTGCCGAATTAATGTGCTTAGTGTGGCCACATACATTCGACTTTATACAATCTGTTTCCAAAATTCGAATTCTGTAAATTTGGATTAATCCCGTAGTGAAGACATACCCCTAGATATAAAATTAATCTTAAAGCAATTTAGTGATATGCTAATAATATAAGCGAAATACAAATGGCCTTGATGGGAGGACTCAGTGTGGGAAGTTAAGCAAGTGTATGTCTTTGCAGGATTGGGACCCTAGCAATAGGGAAAGGGATGACATGTCTGTTTGTCCTGACATGAATAGGGGCTGCAGGATGAGGACCCCAAATTTGTAAGTGTGTACCCTCTTTTACTCTGTCTAATGTTAAGAACCAGTGTTACTGCAATTTACTAACTCATTCCCTCTACATCAGCAAAGTTCAAGGTTCCTCCCAAGACTCTACAACACTTTCTTGCATGGAGCTGGAAAATTCTCAGTGGTCGGTGATGAGATAAGCAGTTTCTTTCCTGGTGAAAGTATCTATTACAAAATTACACTAGGCCATTTCCTTAAGAAATTAAAATCAAAATCTTAAATTGAAGAGATGCCCCTAACTTAAATTTACTGGGGCATTTTAAAGAAGGTATGATCACACATCCTGTTCCACCACATTTCGCCTTATATTGGCAGTCATCCATCTTGCTTCACTATGTGTGTTTTTGGCAGGTGAATAACTCGGGCTGGAGTGTGGAACAGGCTGAGGATTTACAGGATGTGAAGAGACACCAGCATTCTGGGAACAGTTTGAACTTGGAGCACACCCACCAAGTCTGCGCTGGTATGGAACTTCTCCAGAAAGACAAGAGGCTGCTTCCAGGGAAGCATGCATTCAGAGTCAAACACCTCCCTTTTGGGAGGTCAGTAGCTGAGAGTCCTGATCAGCCAAGTGCATCTCCGCTGACATTGATGCATGCAGGCTGCAGGAAAATGACCCGCAATGACTGTGGTTCTGGCTGCAGAGGCATGGGAGCAGTGAGGCAGTGACTCCTGCCTCACTGCTCCCATGCTGTCTGAAGCGCAAAGGGAGCAGGTGGGACTTGGAGGAGCAGCAAGCAGAGGAGGTGGGAACAGATAAGGGGGGCTAGTCCTAGCCAGACAGCAGCAGCCCCAGTTCCCAGAACCACAAAGCCCCATCCTGCTCCTCTGGTGCCCAGCTTCTCCCTCCAGCTACCTCATGGGCACTGCCTCCAGCTATGCCAGACCGCTACCCTGCAGCTGCCTTGCCCGGGGAGCTAGGACCTGCTGTGCTGTGCCCCAGCCACCCCCCAGCGTCTCTCTCAGACAAAGCCCCCAGCCCCTGCCCAGTCACTTCTACATCCCTAGCTTCCCTTTGCTGCCTCTACCTCGATTATCCCCCTCACCTGCCCAGTCACCCCCACTTTCCTTAGCTGTCACCCCTACAACACCAGCTTTCCTTAGCTGTCCCCATCATCTGCCCAGCCACTCTCACAACCGCAGCTTCCCCAAGCGAACTCAGTCCCTCTTACAGTCTTCAGCTGTCCTGGCTGCCCTACATTACCCAGACAGCCCCGGCCCACCTCCTCCCATCCTTCAGCATTCACCCACCTGCTGTAGTAGAATCCTACTACTACACTGCCACGTTGTTTTTTTTCCGTCTCCTTGTCCTACCCTTGCTACTGCATGGGGCAGAGTGTATTAAGATGAAAATTATGGTAATTTACAAACTATTAGCAAATAATTTAATGAGTTAAAGAATTAAATAAGTTCATGGAGGATAGGTCCATCAATAGCTACTAGCCAAGATGGTCAGGGACAGAACCTCATGCTCTGGGTGTCCTTAAACCTCTGACTGCCAGAAGCTGGGAATGGGTGACAGGGGATGGATCACTTGATACATTGTAGTGTTTTGTTCATTTCCTCTGAAGCATCAGGCATCACTCACTGTCAGAGGACAGGATACTGGGCCAGATGGACCATTGGTCTGACCCCGTATGGCCATTCTTATAAGTTAACTTGCATATTTGCAAATAATTTGCATGAATAATAAATGTCACACACAATTCTGGACAAAACTTAGCTGCTATGAGAGTCCCAGCTGTTGTGGGGTGGCAGAAGATGCAGAAATACATAGTAATATGTTGGACACCCCTTCATTCTTCCCCTTCCTCCCAAAAATGGTGGGTGCTAGTGCAGAATAGGCCTTATCTAAAATGTTCTTGCTGGGGTCTTGCCAAATTGTATTGCAGGGGGAATACGCACCACCCCCTGCCAGTATACTATTGCAGCACTGGTATGGTGCCTCATCCCCCTCTCTGAAAATGCTTTTTTGGTTACTGCACCCCCAAAATACTACTGTGGGGGATTCCTGTCCTTCCCCCAAATGCTGTTGCTTCTCCCACACACAGATACTGTTTGACAGTGATGGAAAGAAAAGCAAATCTAATATCGTTATTTTTCCACTTCTCTAACGCATTAGTGCAGCAGCTCTCCTCATACACAGGCTTCTTGGGGAGTTCATATGTGGTTTCCAGAGCAATGAATGCTGATGTCGTCATGCTGGTGCATGTCAGCAGCAAGTCCCAGGATGTGTAAGCACACTTTCTCAGTCTGCATAGGAATTAGCATATGAAAAGAATCCGTAAAACTGGAGACTTACAAATTGGATTTAAAAACAAATTTCACTCTGAGATTTCTAAGTAACAAAACTGAGGGGAAAAAATATTTTTAAAAATATGGTTTTAAAATAGTCTATCTCCCTTTAACAAAAATTAAAAACTCTTCAGAATAATTAATAAATGCCTGATTTCTAATAATAAATGAATCTATACCATTGGGAGCAACAGTACATGGTAAGCTGTAAAAGTGTTGGCTGGTATTTAAAAAAAAATCCCACTACATACATTTTACTTCTTTTACTCCACATGTGCAATTTATCCTCAGAAAACCACATCTGCCTAGGCAATATTTCTACATCACCATACAAACTTAACACCATCCCTGTCTGCAGTGGTTTTGAAGATATGGGATAAAACCCTGGCCCCAGTGAGGTCAATTGGAGTTTTGCCATTGATTTCAGGATTTCATCCCTGGTCTTTAGTTATATGATCATATGCTATGTCTCAAATAATACAAATGAATATTTATACAGTTTTTTTCTGTAGTTTTATATGCATGTGTATTTATATTCGTGTGGTTCTGCTGTGCAGTGGTGGTGCTAGTTGTAAGGGGGCTGTGCAGAAGATAAGTTTGCCCAACATGGTATGGAATTCACCAGGTGGGAGTGCCTGCGTAACAGCATGTAGGTGGAAGAAGGGAGTATGGTGCAAGATCAGGGAACTGGTACTGCAAAAATCCTTCTACCCTCTGCTATGCAGGTGAGCTTAATTAGGGACTGTGACTCCTCCTTGAGCTGTTGAACTAGGGCATGCTCTGCAAGAGTAGATTTCCAGCTGCTTGAGGGCTGCAGGGGGAGGGATTCCCCCCCCCCCATTTAACTCTTGTATATGTAACCAGTGCCCAACATGCCTGCTTGGACTGGCTGCTGGGCAGAGGATTCAGAGTCTCAATGAGAACTTTGGGAGATGTGCAGGCTTGCTACACGGTTACGTGTGAAGCCCAGTTAACATCCTCTGAAAACTTGGTGGTTCATTGTCTAAAATAAATAAAACCAAAACATACTGAGCGTATGCAAATCCTCATAACTCAGCAAAATCTCAGCCAGTGTTTGCCAGCACACTCAAACCCCTCCTCATTAAGAAAATTACATTTTCAAAACAATGACTTTATTCTATTTTCCACTTTTGGAAGCTTGCCAGAAACCTTATGCTGATTGTAAACTCTGGCAGTTCACCTTTAATGTAAACGTCAGATGTTTTTTGCATTTGAATAGCTCAAAAAATGCCTTAAATTTAGAAATTCAAACCTGGCATATTCTTGCTTCTAAGTGAGTACTGAAAACTCTACTGCGTTTATTTCAAAGCCATGTTTTCAACTAAGTCATGAATGTTTGAAAATGACATACTGAACATGCACAATATTTCTCTTTCCTTAACAAAAAGAACCTTGCACCATACTGAGTTCAGCTGGAAATGTCTGAAAACAGATGAATAGGGCGTAGAGGGTAAGTTGTCCGTCTCATGCCTGACTAGAGGGCCTCATAGCCCCACCTCTTGTTGGTATAAATTATGTGATTTTTAATATATGAACACTGGATTCCACACTTATTTCAAATCCTGAGTAATATGCTCTCCAAAGAACCTTATACATATCCTCTTAAATGCAACCAGTTGTGAAAAGGACAGGAAGAGCTCGTACAGTTGCCATTGGATGAAGAATTCCTTCCGTTAGAAAGGTCTGTTTTAGGTCTCTTGGGTTACGTCTATGCTTAAAAAGTTTTGCAGGCTTAGCTATACTGGTTAGAGGGTGATTTTTTTTTAATGATATGCCTATGCTGCCAAAAGCCCCAGTGTGGTCACAGTTCTACTAGCAAAAAATGTTTTTGCTATTATAGCTTATTGAGCTCACCAAACCAACATAAGCTATACTACCAAAGCACTGTTTGGTTGGTATAACTGCAAGTACACTAGAAGGGTTTTGCCAACATAGCTATATTGGCAAAGCTCTTAAGTCTAGACAAGGTCTTAGTGTGAAAATTAAAGTTGGTGTGAGGAGAAGAGGGAATTGGTCACCATTTTAGATTGATTGATTGGCTGGTACCTACCCCAGGCCCTAAAAAGGTTGTGGAACCCTCATTGCTTATTGAAAGAAATTATCAATACGTAGGTCAACTTTCCTCCAACAGTTAACGGTGTCCCTTTTGGGCACCAGTTCCGTGAGAACAATAGGACAGTTCTGAGGACCACTGATTGGTGGGTCTCAGAGTTGACTCCATTATCTGCACCAGGATTCCTATTTGGCAGTGCGCCATAGACCAGGTATTACAGATTATTTCTGGTGCTCATTGTTACTTGGGCAATATACTGGTCACAAGAACTAATGATGAAGAGCACCTTATAAACCTCCAGAAGGCACTGATGAGGCTGTCTGACTGTGGTCTTAGAGCAAATAAGGAAAATGTGAATTTTTCAAAGATTCAGTTATGGCCATACCATTAATATAACTTGAAAAATAACAAGACAAAGTTGAAGCTATCCTTAAATCACCTCAACCTCAAAATGTGTCACAATTACATGCCTTTCTGAAGCTGATAATTTTTTACTACAGATTCTTGCCTAACATACTGAAATTGTTACATCCTGTAAACAAACTATTAAACAGTGGACAGAAATGCACACTGCACCAATTCTTTAGACGAGGCCAAGAAGTTTACAGCATCTGAAAGGATCCTTACACACTACAATACCTCTTTCCCCTGTGGAATAGGCACAGTAATTTCACATGTGATGGAAGATCATACTGAAGACCAACTTTTCTTTTTAGGGCTGTCAAGCAATTAAAAAAATTAATTGTGATTAATTGCATGATTAAAAAAATTAATTGTGATTAATTGTGCAATTAAACACACTGTTAAACAATAATACCATTTATATAAATATTTTTGGATGTTTTCCACATTTTCAAATATATTGATTTCAATTACAACACAGAATACAAAGTGTACAGTGCTCACTTTATATTTATTTTTGATTACAAGTATTTGCACTGTAAAAAAACAAAAGAAATAGTATTTTTCAATTCACCTAATACAAGTACTGCAGTGCAATCTCTTTATCATGAAAGTTGAACTTACAGATCTAGAATTATGTACAAAAAATAACTGCATCAAAAATAAAACAATATAAAACTTTAGAGCCTACAAACCCACTCAAACTTACTTCTTGTTCAGCCAATTGCTCAGACAAACAAGTTTGTTTACATTTGCAGAAGATAATGCTGCCCTTGTCATGTTTACAATGTCACCTGAAAGTGAGAACAGGCGTTCATGTGGTACTATTGTAGCCGGCATTGCAAGATATTTGTGTGCCAGATGTGCTAAAATAACAGGAGTACTTGTGGCACCTTAGAGACTAACAAATTTATTAGAGCATAAGCTTTCCCATCATGCTTTAATCATCATTCCAGGGGACATGCATCCATGCTGATGATGGGTTTTGCTCGATAACGATCCAAAGCAGTGCAGACTGACGCATGTTCATTTTCATCATCTGAGTCAGATGCCACCAGCACAAGGTTGATTTTGTTTTTTGGTGGTTCAGGTTCATCTCTCTCAGATTTTGGAAGTCACTTCAGATTCTTAAATCTTGGGTCTAGTGCTGTAGCTATCTTTAGAAATTTCATATTGGTGCTGTCAAGGCTGTATCCCTACTTTGAACTTTAGGGTACAAATGTAGGGGCCTGCATGAAAACTGCTAAGCTTATTTACCAGCTTAGCTCTGGTCCCGCTGCCACCATTCTCGATGGATTCCCTCCCTGGGAAGCCTTGAGAAACCTTTCACCAATTCCCTGGTGAATACAGATCCAAACTGCTTGGATCTTAAACAAGGAGAGATTGACTCTTCCCCCCTCCTTCCTTTCACCAACTCCTGGTGAATACAGATCCAAACCCCCTTTGGATCTTAAAACAAGGAGAAATCAATCAGGTTCTTAAAAAGAAGGCTTTTAATTAAAGAAAAAGGTAAAAATTATCTCTGCAAAATCAGTATGGAAAATAACTTTACAGGGTAATCAAACTTAAAGAGCTCAGAGGAATCCCCTCTGTCTTAGGTTCAAAGTATAGCAAAACAAGATAAGCACTCTGGTAAAAGGTACATTTACAAGTTGAGAAAACAAAGTAAATCTAAGACGCCTTGCCTGGCTTTTACTTACAATTTTGAAATAAGAGAGACTTGTTTAGAAAGATGGGGAGAACCTGGATTGATGTCTGGTCCCTCTCAGTCCCAAGAGCGAACAACCCCTTAAACAAAGGACACACACAAAAGCCTTCCCCCCCCCAAGATTTGAAAGTATCCTGTCCCCTTATTGGTCCCTGGGGTCAGGTGTCAGCCAGGTTACCCGAGCTTCTTAACCCTTTACAGGTAAAAGGATTTGGAGTCTCTGGCTAGGAGGGATCTCAGCACTGTACACAGGAGAGCTGTCACCCTTCCCTTTATAGTTATGACAGGTGCTTCTTTGCGTTTTGTGAAATCTGCAGTGAAAGTATCAGGGGGTAGCCGTGTTAGTCTGTATCTACAAAAACAACAAGGAGTCTGGTGGCACCTTAAAGACTAACAGATTTATTTGGGCATAAGTTTTCGTGAGTAAAAACCTCACTTCTTCGGATGCATAGAGTGAAAGTTACAGATGCAGGCATTATATATTGACACATGGAGAGCAGGGAGTTACTTCGCAAGTGGAGAACCAGTGTTGACAGGGCCAATTCAAATCAGTGAAAGTGTTCTTAAAACGAACAACGTGCTGGGTTATCATCTGAGATTGCTATTACATGAAATATATGGCAGAATGCGGGTAAAACACTGAGCAGGGACATACAATTCTCCCCCAAGGAGTTCAGTCACAAGTTTAATTAACACATTATTTTTGTAATGAGTGTCATCAGCATGGAAGCATGTCCTCTGGAGTGGTGGCTGAAGTATGAAGGGGCATACGAATGTTTAGCATATCTGGCATTTAAATACCTTGCAATGCTGGCTACAAAAGTACCATGCAAATGTCTATTCTCACTTTCAGGTGACACTGTAAATAAGAAGTGGGCAGCATTATCTCCCATAAATGTAAACAAACTTGTTTCTCTTAGCGATTGCCTGAACAAGCAGTAGGACTGAGTGGACTTGTAGGGTCTAAAGTTTTGCATTGTTTTGTTTTTGAGTGCAATTATGTAACAAAAAAAATCTACATTGGTAAGTTGCGCTTTCACTATAAAGAGATTGCACTACAGTACTTGGATGAGGTGAATTGAAAAATACTATTTCTTTTATCATTTTTACAGTGCAAATATTTGTAATAAAAATAATATAAAGTGAGCACTGTATACTTTGTATTCTGTGTTGTAACTGAAAGCAATATATTTGAAAATGTAAAAAAACATCCAAAATATGTAATAAATTTGAATTGGTATTCTATTGTTTAACAGTGCGATTAATTACAATTAATGTTTTTAATCACGATTAATTTTTTTGAGTTAATCGTGTGAGTTAACTGCGATTAATCGACAGCCCTAAAAATCACATACATCTGCAAATGGCTTTTTTGTGTTTGGCTGCATGTGTATGGTTAATTTTGTGTTTCTATTTGTGTGTACTTGTACTGATTGCATTTGATATTCAAATGGGCCCTGTGTTTATTTGGAAAATTGGTAATCCTCTCTGTTTGGTAACACCTGTATACACATTAACTTTTGCACAATGATTCTCCTGCAGTTTTCCCCTAGACTTGTGAGAGGTTAATCCTATCTGAACTTTGTATAAAGAGAGGGGTGGGAGAGGAAGATTGTCTGCAAATCTGTGTACCTTGATCAAAGACTATTGGCCTATAACTTTGGTATTATCTCCACAGGAATATTTACCAGTATAATTATATCAGTATAGTTATACCTGTATAACTCCCTGTATGGAAACTCTTATGTTGCTTTAGAAGTGGTATAAACTAAACTGGAAAAAGGCATTCTGACTCCAGAATGTGTGTGTCCAGGAAGGGAGATATGGTGATATAAATTATAGCAATATAATTATACCAGTAAATTTCCCCATTCCAGCCCTGAATTTTTGACTCATTGTCTGCAGACAAAAAGTGTTAGGCTAGATGCAACCTGCAGTTTTCCCCATTACTATGAGGCATTTTTCAAAAGTCCCTCTTAGTGGAGGGCAGTGAGAACTTGTATACAGAACTTGGCTTTTCAAGGATTTTAACCCCATCTAATATTACAAATATTTTTTCCTGTCCCCTTCCTCCCCCGTACCAGTGATATACCTGTGTTTGTCTCCCAGCTATCAAATTTCCCTTGATTTCCTCCAATGACAAGCCCAGTCCCCACCTTCTCTCTTCTCTGTGCTGGAGTCAGGGATAGAATCCAGTTCTCAAGGGCACCATTCACCATGAAACTGTATTTTCTCTTCTTGCAGGTCCCTGCCTCATTCATGACATACCCTCCAACTTGTGCAACAAATGAGGGAGGGATCTCATAAACCTTCACTGCATAAACCTGATTTATCACCAGAGCAGGTTGATCCCACACACTAAATCAGACGGGGATCCTGTGGAAAAAAATAGTATGTGATCATGTAATTAAAGATCATATAATGCATATACACAAGGGGACTGAATTTAGGTTGCACAGGCAATCTTAATTCTGGCATTTTGAGTGCTTGACTTCGTAACATTAATGTTCTTTTAACATCGTTCTTGTGCTGAATATATGCATATTGTGCATGCATATCATTATGCACACATCTGTACAACGTAGTCGAGTTAACATTTATGTGAAACTTTTGAATTTTCTTACTTGTGGATGTAAGAAACTGTGGATATCACAGTTTTACCTTATATTATTATATAGAGCAGCATCTTTTCCAACGTTTTGTAGCTCTATGTAACAGCAATGCAGGAGTAACAAACATCAGCAACCAACACACAAAGATAAAAGACAGTAAAGATTAAGTCCTGATCCTGCTAGCAGAGGTGTGTGGGTGGATCTTGGAATCCACAGGAAGCCCCAATAGAGCCAATGGTTTTCTGTATGGGGTTCAAGATTCTACCCATTTGAATCTAAACTTGCAGGATCAAAAGGCCACAGTCTAGTCAAAGCCTGAATACAAGTAGCTCTTTGTTTAAGACAATCCCTATATTTTTTAAAGGAGAATTTTCCATTCCTCCTCTGAGAAATCCTCTTGTAATCTGATAGATTTCAGTAGAGTTACAGCACTTTGGAAATATAACTGCTATAAAGTGATAAATACCATTGGGTATGTGCTCTTCTCTTCCTGTTGTAATAATATACATCTTCATAAAACATTACTGCATTCAGCAGTAAGAGGGGTGACCACCTGCCGCTTATTTTAAGGGATGGCCCCAATTAGATGTTTACCTTCCATCCATGTCAATGTAGAATGCGTCTTATCCTGTACTTCTGCAATATCTATGCAAAGGCTTGCACCATTCTACAACCGTTTAGTTTTTTACCATGAATCAAGCATGCAGGGCTGTCCCTGACAATAAGCTTTGTCCTGCTTTTCTCTGTGGTTGCTCTTTATTTCCCTGAAACGCAGGCGCTCATGCTGACAGTAAGGGCATCGCACACCATCCGCGAGAGTGTACTCAATTGGGAGTATTTGCATGCATTATTGCAGGATCCTGCGGTGTCTTTTGGGGAACCCCCCCCCCCGGACAAGTCTGTTAGTCCAGTATTGTCGTTCAGCAGCCCTGCCCCATGCTCGGTAGAGAAGGGAGGCTCATCCCCCTTGCCCGGTGCTGGTGTGTGAAGGCGGCTTGCTTTAGTCCCGAAGTCTCGCTGTTTTGCGCCCGCCTTTGCTGGCGGCGAGGAGGAGGCTGCACTGGGTACCACGCGCGCCGGGGAGCCGAGGGTGGGCGATGCTCGAGGCGTTGCAGAGCCAGTGCGTCAGAGGGGAGGGGAGCCGGAGCCGGAGCCGGAGCGGGGGGGGCGGCAGCAGGGATGAGCTGCTCAGGCGCCGGCTGTGAGGGAGGCAGAAGGTGAGACACGGGACGCTGCTGGTAAAGCCGGGCGCTGCAGCCTCCATTCATTCACCGACCTACACGCCCAGCCCTGCCGCCGCCCTCCCAGCGGCAAAGGGCCGGCCGAGGTGAGTGAGCGCCGACTGCGGGGGCTCGCGCTGCGGTCCCCGGCTAACCTGGCTGCCGCCCGCTGGTGCCTCCCAGCCTCCTCCCCCCTCATCCGGGCCTGGCTCGGAGGGTTGAGCCGCGAGGCGGCCGCCCGGCCTCCTCCGCGGCCGGCAAGCAGCCGGGGGTGCCGGTAGCCCGGGGGCGGCGCGTGGCGTTGGCGGCGGGTCTCCCCGCCAGGCAGGTGGGCGGCGAGGCGCTGGCCGGGGCGCTGCTGGTGTTCCCCTCCCCCATGGGAGGCCATCGCACCAGGTGTGTGCTGGCCTCCCTGCCCCGACCCCCAGGGCTCTCGGCCCTGCTCTTTGGCCTGTTCCTCCTCCGGCTTGGCCACCCCCTTCTGGGCTGCAGCCGCCCCACTGAAATCCGGGGGGCACGGACGGAGTGCTGCTGCATGGAGCCCTCTCCCCAGCTGTGTGTGAATTAAAGCCCTGGGTTAGGCAAAGGCAGCGGTTTCAAGGTGTAGTAGTAGAAATCAATGGAGGTCATTTTTGGATGGGTGGGAATAAACTGAGGGTGACTGTAAAGGCCTCAGTCAAACACAGCAAAATCCTTAATTGTAGAGAGGGCTATACACCCTGCTTTAACCCCCCCCCCTCCCTTTCTCACCTAGATGAGGGAGGTGTGCTAGATTTGTCAGCTGCTGCACTACAGCTTGTTACTTTTGCACAGGATTTGGATCCACCCTAACACCTGGGGGGCTGGATGTTGCATACTGCTAAAGTTTTATGTAAGTTTATCTTTGCTCCAAGGAAATGGCCACATCTCTGGCCCAAACAATTTGATGCAGCCAGGCAGTTTTTGTGAAAGGTATATATTATACAATGGACCTTTGCGGGATGTGTTTTGTTTGCCCCGCAGCAAAGTGTTTTACTTTGACATGAGCCATCATTGATAAAGCAAAGAGAGGTCTTGGCTATAACTTAGGCTGAGCTGGCCTTCTTGTCCTCTTGTAGAGGCCAAATCAGCTCGAGGAAAAGTGGGATGACTCCATGGAAGCCAGATTTATAGCAATGGCCAGATTTAGAGCAATGGCTCAGGTGTAATATACATTATACTTATTTTTAATTACTATATCTGAAGAGTGGTTTTATTGAGCACTTTAATCTTTAAAAATAACACCCAATAGGAAACTGCCATTTTGGAAGTCTTATGAGCTTTGATTACTTTCCCTCTGCCCCCTTTTAACCATATGCATCCTGACAAAAATGAGTCAACTGTGGGAGGTTCTCTGTGAGCTGAGGGGTGAAAACATTGTCTAGTTGATACTGCTTGTTCTTTCTGTTTACGTGTCCAACTTTTTTTCCTTTCTCTTACCTACTGGCTATCTGTTCAGTAAACACAGGTGTTCACTTTGGTATATTATGCATCACTGTTTGCTGAAGTGTGGTATATCTATTCCAGTTTTTAATTGGTGTATTTGTCATGGCAGGATGATCAACATAATGAAATCAATGCTGCTCCACTGAATGATTGGTAAAGGGTTACTGGAGATTACTGTAGTCTGTGTCTTCCGCCTCCCTCAACCTTTTCAGACAGAAACTGAGTACATTGTCATCTTATTATTCCAAGCCCTGACTGTACCAACACTTTTTTCTGGATTGCTTCATCAGCTTCTGTATAATTTAAACTTTCAGTTAAAATAATTTCTAGTTTATTAATTTAATGGTTACAACGAAAACTTAATGAATGTGAATTTATCCATTATTTCAATTAGTTGGAAACAGTATGTCTGAAAGGTGTGTGAACTCTTCAGTTAATCTCAAATTGTGTTAACTCTGAAGCTTAATGATAGCTATTTGTTTGAACAATAATTATTTTATTGCTGATCATTTTTGTAGAAACAACCTGATACTTTGGGACTGTGGGCATTACTTGTATTTAATATTATGTTTTCCCCCAGTGTGACCCTATTAAGTCTCCATTGTTTAGGGAAGCAAAAGTACCAAAGTCACTTAGTTACATAGGGAACCCATATGTATCTGACAGAATAGTGAGCAGTTTTTAAAATGTACCTTCTCCACTTAATCTCCTCAATCTCTCCAACAAATAGGCAAATGTGGGTCAAAGGTTGCCTTTAGAGCACTTGTTAATGACTTCTACACAGATAAATTCTACTTTGAAAAGTATGTAAAATGGCAATTTACCCGTTAATCTGGTTCAGATGTGTATTGAGTCATATCTGCTATCTTTTTACTCCTGTTAGCACTCTAAAGAATATACAACTCAGAAAGAGTCTCTTCTTGCTTGTCTGTCAACAGAATTGATTATCCAGTCTCATTTGTACAAGCCAATGTAAGGTAACTGGGGGTTGCACAGGTATTTCTGAGGGCAGAATTTGGCCTGCAAAATATTTATTACTAGTAAATGCAAATTGGAAAGAACCTACTTGAGTGTGTAGGGCTGTCCCTTAGTTTTCATTTTATATACATACATACATACATACATACATATGAGAGAGAATAACTGATCTGGAATCATTGAGAGACAAGTATGGAATCTCATGATGACACTTACAGAGTAATTCTTCAGAGTACAACCACACTTTATTTGCATCACTTCTTAAATGTAATAGGGTTTGGTGTGGTAGGAGTGTCTACTTTATACAAAGCTATGGTGATCCCTCACAGGTATTACTGACTATAGTGACAGGTATTTTAAAATATTTAATAGTTTTAGATCTAAAATGAAACAGACTTTAACTTTACTGTATTTTTAGCTCCTTTGCATGTATATATTTTGAGAAGCTTGGTAATTTGACTGTGTGCGTGCCCCGTTCCTTCACCCTGGCATAGAGAAGTGCTTTCTCCCCTCCCCCCAAATTTGTAACCTAGTCATCAAATCTTATCAGTCAGTACATTCCAAAAAGTATTAGTCATCCTGTTGTGGTCTGTGAAATGTAAAATTTGGGGCAGATAATAGCTTGCACGCTTTTAATAATGTGAGGTGCATACTCATCTCTGGCACTTTTTATTATCTGTGCATGGCCCTTGGTGTGTTCACATTGTAACATTGAGCTGGTAATAAAGTTGTTGTTTGTAAATTAAGAAAACAAAAACCAAACTCTTGCTCCGAGGAATGTCATTATGGGTATAAGCCATTCACAGTGCAAAGGGACTAGATAACTTCTCCCCCCTTGCACCCTGTTATAAACTACTGAAGTGAAAGGCATAAAAGGATAGTTATGCCTGGGTAACTATTGTCTGGCATCCCTGCAGTTTTGTTTGTGCATACTGCCTTTTTTTTTTTTTAATGACAGAATACACCCAACACTTACTTGGTGACTACAAATAATAAAGTTAACATTTTGTTGTATTCGGAGCTCTCAAACTGAGAGTCAGTTTCAGCAAGAGAGGTTTTAAATATCTCCCTGGAATGTATTCCTTCAGTCTTCCCAAAAGTAAGAGACTTTCAAGGCTGCCTTAAAATTATTCCAGAATTAGTGAGAATAGACAGGACTAACTTATTTTTTTCTGTATTTTGAAAATAATTGGGAATTTTATTTTTTATAAATAAAAATTGAACCCCTTGTGCTATGAGTCTAGTGAGTGGACTTTATAGTGAACTGTCATTTAGTATTCTTCGTCTTTGCTTATACTACCAAATAGTGTAGTTCTATTTGTCTTCTTTATGGCTGCTGTGTATTTTTAATAGTAAAAGGAGTCTTTAATAAGAGGTTCATATTGTAGTAACATGGGACCAGGTCCTTCAATTACATCCATGTGGGCAGACCTCTGTGCTTGCATGGCTACAATTGCAAGCTTTGGGTCAGGATGAACAGAACTTGACACCACTGTTGATGTTTGCTAGCTTTTATGAAGCCAAATAAAATGAAGCTGATAGATATGCTTCACTAACATGTTTTATCAAGTTTCTTTAATCCTGTGCAATCATTTGGGGGGGGGGGAATTACATAACCTGGAAGGGTGGAGCCTTCATCAAATCAATAGCCCCTGGAGCAATGCTAGAAGAATGTGTCTTATTTGGAAACTTAACATAGAGGTGATTAGTTACCATTAAAACTTCAGTGGCCATTTCTAGGCATGGAATCTATTTCTTTCAATGAACTTCATCTGGTATGGAATGCTGTACTAACCATAGTTCATTTCTACTTTTGTACATAGGCTGTCACATATGACAGGTGTTTTATTAGTACATTCTGCTGTTACTAGAAGACAAATCATTTGTCTGGCTCTTTGTAATTCTACATACACTCAGCAACGGAGTTTAGAGGGTAAACACTTTCTAATGAATGGCAGTTCTCAAAGCTTTGGTGGAAATTAACCAATAAACTTACGCTTCTATTGGAACTTGGGTGATTTCTAAATTGATTTAAAAAAAAGTCATCAGAGATCCGCAAGTGCGTATTAGTTGTTCATCACAGCAGCAGCATAGCCACTGCCATACTGCAGCATTGCCAGCCCAAAGGATGGCTCAAAAATTCTGAGATTGGCTTAGAAATCACGAAATTCCAAAAATAGGGGATTTTTTTTTTTGTCTTATGGTATTGGCATTTTAGGGTTAATGATGTCCAGCTTCTCTCTGAAGGCTTAAGGACTAGAAACTTTTAACTTTTTAAATGAAAGCAAAGATTCTCTGGTTAAAAACCTGATTCCAGACACTGGAGCTTTAATAAAAACACCAATCACAAGACTTGCGAGAAAATCATGAGAGTTGGCAACGCTGATATTGGAACAGACTGATAGTCCGCGTACTATAGTATCTTATTTTGAGCAGTGGTTTATGCAGCATGCTGTGGTTGCTTAATACCATCCGCAAAGTGCAAATGAGCAGCTGTAGCCTTGCAGGGAAGGGGGTCTCAGCTCTGCTCTAACTTAAACCGTTCAGTCATTTTTGAATGTCTGAGGATACTTTGTAGCTTGAGAGCCCATCTTCACCTTGGAATGGGACCAGGAGAGGTTGAACAATTAGGAAATTGTGGGGTAGCTTGAAGAAGTGATACAAGACACAGGCTTGGGAAAGGGAGCATCGGACACCCACAAAGGAGTGTGGGACTCTAGGAGAGTTCCAGGATGAATAATGAAGAGAAAGTTAGGATATAGTAGGGAAAGGATTGTATATGAATTCCTTTCACCTACCAATCAAACAAATGATCACCAGTCTTGTCTAGAGTTTTTATCTGTAACATGTTAAATGGCTGGCAGTTAATATGTGTTAACTAACATTTTTCTGAACACTAGTGTAGATACTTCATGAGTGTTTGTTCCTACTCATGTTTCACCTCTACCTTTCTTACATGATGTGATTCTTGAAACAAAAGGGCAACAACAAAATACAGCATTAAAGGTGCAAATGTACAATAGAATCTCGGAGTTAGAAACACCTCAGGAATGGAGGTTGTCCGTAACTCTGAAATCTTCGTAACTCTGAACAAAATATTATGGTTGTTCTTCAGAAGTTTACAACTGAACATTCTTAATAGGGCTTTACTATGCAGAAGAAAAATGTTGCTTTTAACCATCTTAATTTAAATGAAACAAGCACAGAAACAGTTTCCTTACCTTGTCAAATTTTTTTAAACTTTTCCTTTATTTTCTTAGTAGTTTATGTTTAACACAGTACTGTACTGTATTTGCTTTTTTAAATGTTTTTTTGGTCTCTGCTGCTGCCTGATAGCATACTTCTGGTTCCAAATGAGGTGTGTGGCTGACCGGTCAGCTTGTAACTTTGAGGTTCTACTGTATCATTGGTGTTCAGTAGGGGCATTATAAATTCTTCTGTAGTATTTTGTATCCTCTGCTTAAGCCTAACATCTTATTTGCTTCCAGTCTATTGCTATAAAGTATTTGTCTTTTAGCTGATCCCTGTGATACTGTAACCTGAAACTACTCCCGTCAGAATGGTCTGGGACCACCTCTGCTCTGTTGGCCGTGGTTTCCTCCCTATGTTTATCCTCTCTGCCTAAGTGCAATGTATTTCATGCCACTGATAACACAGTCCTCTTTGTACACAATGGCTGGTGTCTCTGGCTTCCTTCTCATATGTCTTTACTTTTATCTTTTAAACTACCTTCTCTTTCTTTGCTGCCCAGTTACTTAGGCTTGCTTAAATCCTTCTGGAGTTCCTGATCCTCCCTACTTTTGATTAACCTAAATAGTTGTGTTGCTAGCTGGATCTCATCATCATGGTATCTGAGTGCCATGCAATTCATCCTGTTTTTTTGATCATTAATAAATGCATTGGACACCATCAGTCCTGGTCCCTGGCGCACACCAACATTTTCAATGTGTACAAATGATAACTTTCTATATTAGCAAATTCTTACTATCGATAACAGAATCAGATAACTTTCAGATTCAGTTCTCTCTTTAACACAATATTTTACCTACCTGTCAACCTATAGGAGTAACTGTAATAATAATGTCACAGGTATTTGTCTAGTAGTGTTCTGAAGAGTGCCATACTTCAGTTACAGTACGTTTCAAATTCTTATTATTCTTAATGTGATACTTACAGGATGAGTATTGAACTAAAGTTTTAGGAGTGCTAACTCTCGATTGAATTATGTTCTTAAAATAAAATCTTTAGCCACTCAAGTTCTTGAGCCACATTTATATCTTTATTAATGAGAGTTATTTACACCATATACAAATAATCCATTGAAGCCAATGGCTAGCAGTAATGATGATTCATAGGTAAATGTTCGTTAACATAAATTATTAACCTTATGTGGTGATTATTTTGATAGGGTGTTTTAATTTATATGCTTGAATATTTTTAGATAAAAGACTGTGCATAAGTGCAGTATTGCAGTATTAAGTGAGGCACATTTTAGGATAACTTAGTTAACTAAGATTTTGTCATGGGTATTTTTAGTAAAAATAACTGACAGATCGCAGACAATAAACAATAAATCACGGAAGCCCGAGCACCACCATCCACAGGGCTGACGCCGAAGACGAAGAAGTCACCGAGATCTGTTAAAGTCATGGAATCCGTGACCAAATCGTATCCTTAACAATAACTAATAGTATAGACAGCAAACACCTACTGATTCTGCTGCCAATGGGGGCTGTGGGAAGTGGCGGCCAGCACATCCCTCAGCCCATGCCGCTTTCCGCAGCCCCCATTGGCCTGGAACAGCAAACTGCGGCCAGTGGGAGCTGCGATCGGTCGAACCTGCGGACGCTGCAGGTAAACAAACCGTCCTGGCCTGCCAGCGGATTTCCCTGATGGACTGCGGGCCAAAGGTTGCCAATCCCTGCCCTACGCAGTTGGAGGAGAGGTGAGGAGGATCCTCCAAAGGACATGCTAAAGGAGCAGTTATATAGAATAGGATGGAGTCACAGAATCCAAGGAAGGAGAAGATTTCAAGAAGAGGAGCATGGTCACCAGTGTCAGGCAGCTGACAGGTCAAGAAAGATAAAGATGGAGTATTGCGTCTGAGCTTTGGCTAAAAAGAGGTCATTATAGACTTTGGTGAGAGTGGTTTCAGAGCAGGGCAAAGGGTGGAAACTGGATTGGAGAGGGTCTAGGATGGAACTGGAGGGGAGGAAGTCCAGACAGCTATTGTAAATCATGCATTCAGTGGGCTTGGAGATGAAAGGGAGAGGGGGCAGTGGTTGGAGAGGCAAGTGGGGCCAAGTGTGGGTTTTTTTAAGATGGGGGAGACTAAAACATTCTTGAATTGAGAAGGGAAAGAGCCAGAAGAGAGAGAGAGAGGGGGAGAGAGAGAGGTTAAGAAAAAGAATAAGGGTGGGGATGAGTGGATGCCAGGCAGATCAGGAGAACATTACAGGAAGAATACTGACTATGAAGTAAAATTCCTTTTGCTCCAGTTAGTCATAGCTTTCTGTCATTTAGATGTGAAATATTAGCAAAGACGTACTACATGTTAGATTGTTTTTGTGAAATAGTGCATTAACTGGTAGCTTGAGCGACAGAGATGGAAGATGGCTGAAATAATTTTCAGATTGATGAACTCTTCATTCAGATTTAATTATTAACTGTGCCTACTTCAAAGGCTCTCATACACAGATTTTTAATCAATTAATTTAGAAGACTTCTGGCCCATTCTTATTATAGAAAGGTGCCCTGGAGGTTAATTGGCAAAAATCTTATAGCTTGGAGACTACTGTTTAAGAAACCTGGTGATTTTCTTGTTACAACAGGAATACATGGGACAGAACATGTAAATTCAAGCCAGCACAATAAATATTGTCTAACTGAATCATCACTAAGGAAACTCAGCCTCTGATTCAGCAGGATACTTAATCACATGCCTAACTTTGATCACTTGAATAACTTCAGTGGGGTTACATGTTTAAAATTAGGCACACACGCTTAAACACTTTGTTTAATTGGGGCCTTAAAGTGCAGTTACAGAACATGCTCCTCTTAACTGAACTCTACCACATCCGTGTTTATAACAATTAATTGTGGTCCCAATCATGCTCCCATTGAGGTCATTGATTTTTGCCATTGACTTCAATAGGAGCAATATTGGACCCTAATATTAGTCAGTATTGATAAAGCACTTAAAAGATGTAAAGAGCTATATAAGTGGTGTTCTTACATATTAAATAATGTATTTGTCTCCAGGGGTGGTGTTTTTTCTCAGGCTGTGAATCTAGGGTAGGAGAAATTCATAATTATGTTAATAAAAAAAGTAATATATAAATTGTTATACTGACAACATGAAGGTGTTTTTAACATCCAGTTCTATTTTTAATGACTATAAGTTAAAAAATATTTGGCAGTGATGACTGTATGTCATTTAGTAATACTCACATGGTAAAAGTGGGCATCTTCCTTGAGTATTAAATGGTGATGATCTTCCATCTTAATACTAAAAATTAACCTTTTAATCCTTTCTCAGAGCTAGACTTCTGCTCCAGAACAATGTAGTTTAATGTAGATATTCATATTTCTGTTGTGATTTAGAATGAAAAAAATTTGTGATGTAGTATTTTACAAGCTGATGACTTTCTCTTGCAGAATCCAGTGTTAAGATTCACATTAAAAAAAAAAAAAAAAAGACACACTTTGAGCCCAATCCTGTAGGCCTTGCACAAGCAAAATTCTCACTCATCTCCACTGAAGTTCTGCTTATGTGAGGATTGTTGAGGTCAGATTCTTTATCTACATAAGGATTCCATATCTCTGTGGTGCAAGAATGTTAACATTAATGATTGTCAAATTAGCGTAGTACTGGCAAGGACCAAAAAAAAAAAGTACGGTGATTTCTGTTTTTCAGATCAGCAGCTCAGATTTGTTTCTCTGGTACTAACCCAGAGCAGTGTAAGCAGCTTAAAACAGATTACAAATAATGTGGTTGGTGCATTAATCTGAGGCACTTGGTGGATGCTGACAGTGTTTTCTAGACGAGATTTTATTCTCTCTTATCAGTATAATGCTGGATATATTAAGAACCAGAGGAGTTACTTGTCTTCATGTGGAATCTTATCTTAAAGAGAGTGATAAAGTACAGGTCTCAATTAATTTCACAATGCTATCATAAAGGGATTATGAAGAAAATTCTGAAATCAAGGTAGGTTTATGTATTTTTAAAAATAGGAATACAATGAAACCTGCCTCAAAGAACCATTACATTTCAAATTATTAATAGAGATGACTTTTATCTGTTCTAAGGATTAACAAAACCTCAGGGATACTTTTGGGGAACTTTTTGTTGAATTCAGACTTGAGGTGATCCTTGATTGAGGTTTCATTGTGTATATTCTTGTTTGGTTTGATATCCTGTTTTAAGGCTTTTTCTCTTTTAGTTTTTAAATCTCCAAATCCAGGTTTATGTAACTTGTGTGGTCCCATTGTTTGTAGTCTTTTAGTAGTTGTATGTGAGAAAAACACCACTAATATGGTAGGGAGAATGTGCAAGACAATGAGTCAGGAGACCTAATTGTATTTTGAGCTTTGCCACAGATCTCCTTTGTGGTCTTGGGAAAGTCACTGGGTAGAGTCATGGGGATATTGAGGCTAAATTCATTAATATTAGAAGAGTGTTTTGAGAGCCTCTGATAAAAGGCATTCTAGAAATGAAAAGTATTATTTATTTATCTGCTTCTTTTCAATCCATTGTTGTTTTCATTTTGTTCAAATGTTTGATTAACATTTTCACCACTTTGTTGTTTCCATTTATTTGGGGCCTTTAAAAATGCTTTGTAACGCAAGCTAATTGTTCACTTTTTGACGTGTTACATAAGAAGGGATGATAAAAGTTTAATGTTGAGGGGAATTAGTGATAAATAATGATTAAATAATCCAAAATCTTAAAAAAACAAACAAAAAAACTCCTAACTGGATTTTGCATATTTATAAACCTAGCCTTTCTCCTTTTTATAAATATGATGCTTTGCTTGTTTATCTAATTTTTTGAAGCTTCTGCTTGGATTTGTATACAGTAAATTTCAAAATCAATGTTACAGGGGTTCTTTTTGTTCTTATTTTAAGTTTGTGTAGCATACTGAGAGATTTGTCAAGGAAGTGCAAATGCTAAACATGGTAGTGAAAATAGCTAAAAAGAGTTGCATTTATGTGTTGTAGGCAGGGCCGGCTCTAGGCACCAGCAAAACAAGCAGGTGCTTGGGGCGGCACATTTGCAGGGGGCGGCATTAGGGCCATCCTTTTTTTTTTTTTTTTTTTTAAACTCACTTCTTCCCCTCTCGCAACGCTGCAGAAGGGAAGCCATGGAACAGCTGGGGATCCAGCATGGGAGCTGAGAACCCACGGAACCCTGGGAGCTGTAGTTCCTTGGCTAACTCCCTGCCTATAGAGCCAGCCCTGGAGCAGGGAAAGAACTACATTTCCCAGCATTCCCTTGGCCGCTAGCCACAGGAAAGGGAGGGGGAGGGAGTGGGGAAGCTGAGACCCCATGCGCTTGCCGTGGATGGGGAGCTGGCTGCTAGAAGGGGGTGGTACTGTGAATGGGGGACAAGTATGCCCAAGGAGTAGAAGGCTTTGCCCCAGATATCCCCTTCAGAAGACTTCCCCAGACTGGATTAGGGATACTGGTGTGACCTCACCTTGCAGCAGCCCCCAAAGAAGGAATTGGGTGGACTAAATGGACAGTGCCCCTCTCTATCTGAAGCCTAGCAAGGGAGGTACGTGGATCCCACTAGAATTTAAAATGAAAAGTAAGGGAGGGGAGTCTCTGCTAGAGGGCTTGGGCAGCTTTAGATACAGTACCAGGCATGTAGGAGGATTTCCACTTCTGAGCCATGGAAGCAGAAATTGACTTTTCCTTTCCAGATTTAGCTAATATTCAGAAAGGGAATCTAGCACCTGCCTTCCAGATTTGAACACCCTCAAAATTCAGGAGTGCTCAAGCTCAATTTGGGCAGCTATTACTTCATTTCTCCCAAATCAAATATACTGATCCACTGTAACTTGTTGTAGAAAAAGTAGGATAAAATTGAGCAAGAAATGCTTCCCAGTGGTTATTAGGACTGGAATTGCTATTTTCAACAGCCATTGCCCCCCCTTTTATTTGTTTTGTTTTATTTGTTTAAAAGGAAGACAGTGATGTTGCATTGGCAAATTCCCCATAGAAACAAAGAGTGGAACAAAAGAATAATAAAGGCACCTCAAGGTTTCCTCATTTATGTAGGACAGTCTTATAATATGCATTCAGATATCCTCCAATCACACAAGCTGAAAATTGTTCCACTTTACTGCAGTTCTGTAACCATATGGGAACCAATCCTGTCTGTGTTCTGTGCACATCCAAAATTCCTGCTGAATGACCCGCCCTGGGAGCGAGTTACCAGTGACCCAGGGCTGGGGCGGCAGGAGGGTGCAGGTTGGGGGGAGAGCCCAGGGCTGGGGTGGCAGCGGGGTGGGGGTAGGGCACTAGTGGGGGGGAAAGGAGGGAGCCCAGCACTGGGGCGGCAGTGGGTGTGGGAGGGTGGGGGGAGAACCCAGGGCTGGGGCAGCAGGGGCGTGCGGGGGGGAGCCCAGGGCTGAGGTGGGGGGCAGCCAAAAAATTTTTTGCTTTGGGGCAGCAAAAAACCTAGAGCCGGCCCTGGTTGTAGGTTTTTTTAATAGAAACTCATCTGAATTAGTTAGGAGTCCTACAGCTATTCTGAAATGTCGATATTGTGTAAAAATGAATAAACTCCATTATTATCTGAAATGTGGAATTTTTGCTCACTTTAGTGATGTGATGTGGTTCATAATAATTTGAAGTACAGTAAGGAACATGCAAAACAAGTATTTTTGAATGAATTTTTTAAAATCAAATATTTAGTTCTTAAAATTTTGGGATTTTCCAGCCTTGTCTTATTTTCATCTCTTAAGCCCCTTCAATTATCAAGAAATGCATGTATGTACTCTAGTCAGTAGAAAGAGCTATGTTCGTGTGGTTTCTGGGGGACTGAGGAGGAGGGGGTGAATAGACCTGCTGATGCCTTGATGTGCAGCCTCACTGGGCTGCACCACATGACACATATTTTGACCAGAGAGTGGTAACTGTACCAGTTATTTTTTTTACTCTAAAATTTCTTGGTAGGTTTTTTTATAATATTACAAGCTAGTGATGTATTTAAATACTTAAGTACTTATATGGCCTCATTACCATAGTCTCACAGTCTAATGAATTTATCCCCACAATACCTCTGCAAGATAGGGATTGTCCCCATTTTACAGAGGGGGAACCGAGGCACACAGAAACTAAGTAACTTGCCCAGGGTCACTCAGGAAGTCTGTGGTGGAGCAGGGAACTGAACCTGGGTCTCCTGAGTCCCATGTTAGCACCCTGACCTCTAAACTTCCCTTCCCCTCATATTCCTAACAAGGAGCCATAAAAATAGTTTTAATCACTAAAAATCTGTGACACGCAGCCTTAGAGTATGTAACAATATAACGTTTTTTTTTTTTTTAGATTTAGATTAATTGTCCTTCATTTTTTGTGTGCAGGGCACTCTGTACTCTAGGGTTTATACTGCACCGGAATGAAAGCTGAATTTGCTGAGTGCATGTTAAGCATCAGATTTTGGGGGATTTTTTTAAAAATCAGCATAGGTTGATGTGGCTTTTCAGCCACACCATCCTCCCAGAATAGCTTCCTTGGCATTTGGCCTGGTATAGTGTGGCTGCTGTGGCTTGAAATATTTTCCTTACAAGGAGTGAAGTTTTTGTACTTTCCCCAAAATCTAGGGATTAGTTTAGGTATGGGGGGGAATTCCCTTTTTGTAGAAATGTAAACTGGTTTCCCTGCAAACATATTTTTTTTTCTTTGTCTGCTTGGTCTGATAGTTTTGAAAATGAGAGGGTCAGTCCATATCTGATTCTCCTCGTCAGGAGGGGCACTTTCTTGTGCATGTGATAGATGCTGCTTTGTATAATTCACATTTAGTGCCTAACTTTGCTCTGAGCATACTGGCCTGGAACTCCCATTCATTGCCATGGGAGTTCCATGTGCATAACTGACTTTCTGTATTAAAAAAGTAGCATGTATACAAAGTTGTTAACAATAGAGTTAGAGCACCTGATGCTGGCCATGACTAACTGCTCACTTTACATTGAGTAAAGTTAGGCATAGGTGTGTCCTGATCCTGCAAATACAGGTTATTCCAATGGATTAAAAAAAATTCTAACAAAATATTTTAAATATAAAGAGTTGAATTTTATCCGTTAAGTTTTATGAATATTCTCAAAAAAACCCTTAATCTCTTCACCCATCTATTACAATCAAAGGTTGCCAGAATTACATATCTTAGGCTACATAGTGTATTGGCTAAAAACTCACTCTCCCACAGCATGCCTGCCTTCCTTCCTCCTCTCCTTATGGTCTGTTTGTATATATTAGAACACTGCACATCTTGACCTCTATCTATGGATGTACTTCTGTGGTGATCATCACTATAAACTCTAAATATCCTAGAAATATCTTCCCTCCTTCATCCCCTTTGTGAATTGAACTGAAATTACTCCCAAGATTTTTCCTTGTACTACAGAGTACCTCCTTTTTTGTCCCAGTGTAGTTACTGAAATACAGTAAAACTTTGATCCAGAAGGGGAAAATGTGATGCAAATATTATCATCTGGTCAGTCAATGTGAATGTTTGTGATGATTTTACACACACACACACACACACACACACACTGGACAGGAATACAGGATGGAGTTTATGGTGCTTTTCCAGAAATAAAACTGAGAATATGAGTCTCAGTTAATATTCAGATTCACAACTTGAATGGAATTTCAACCTTGTCTGCATTAGTATTTTTTTAAATAAATGGGGGATAATTTTTCAGTCTTAACACTTAAGCTAATGAAGGTTTTGTGTCTGGGAATTAGAATATGGTGGAAAGTCACACAGAAACATAATGTTCACTCATCTTGTTAAATGTGGTATTTCAAGGGGCTCCTTGAATTGATCTCAGACACACTCTGTTACCACAGCTGTTTCTAAAAGAGGTTGTGCCATTCTGGCATAGTAATTTATAGGGGGAGGGTGAAAAGTCTCATTCTATTCGACACTGAAGCAAGTGTAGCATGTGTGACTTTAATACAATGAATTTTTAAAATCTTATGCAAGATGGTGCACTTACAGTGAGATCAAATGTCATTTGGCTTTTGTTTTAATGAAAGAAAGAATTACATTTTTTGCCTAATTAAAAAACAAATTATTTGGACATTCTTTCCCCTTTAATATCTGTTTTGCATGAATGCTCGTGATGAGTTAGGATGCTTAAGGCTACATCAAATTTGCTCATTCAGCCAGAATATTTCCTGGCCAATTGGAGGGTTATCTCATGAACGGAGCACAATCCCACAGAACGTGACAAGGATTTGACATGACAGTTTTACAGTCATGCAAGATACAGAAGCTTAAAGAAACAGAAAAGAGGAGTGACAGGCTTCACGATGAGGACCTGCTTTGTTCCTGGTGCCCCTTCGCTCCCCAGCCCCCTCCCCAAAAAAGTCCAAAACCCAGAATTGTGAAAATATGCAAGGTTCTCTCACCTGAAAAATTGAACAGTAATTCACACAAATATGGATTATATAAGCAACTTCTTTCAGGAGATGAAAACCTTCATGGTTTTTTGCTTTCTAGAGTCCAAAAGAATCTTAGAAATGTGAAATTTCAAATTGTCATAGCAGGTGGGAATGGAATTTGTTTATTGCTGGGATCAATGAGTTGCCTTGCCTCCAACAGCTTAATCTCTCCTTTAAAATAGATTCCTAAATGTTGGTTCGTGGGGCTACTTGTTGGTCAGCAGAGAGCTGCTAGTGACATGTTACTGGCCTTTCTTCTTGTTTCCGGCTGCTGAACTGCCCTAGAAGACAGCAAAAAAATCCATTAGATCCTTCTCCATGTAAGCAATTACTGTGATTTCCTCAGGAATACTATGATTTTTATTGAGAGGGGAGGTAGTCCATAAGGCAGACTCTATGATCTGAATTGCACCATGAACATGCTTGAGAACTTGCTTTAAAAGACATGTAATCTGCAGCACATTCAAAATTTATGGATGCAGAATAACAATGATGGGTAAGCTTTCTGCTGTTGTCTGCTATGGTAGATATGTATGAATAATGTTTTTATACAAACACTATAGGAATACTACTGAGTTGGAAATTCATTAGTTTAATTGAGGAGAAAGGTGGGAGGGAATAAAATTGAAAAGTTTGCCTTTTTTTTTTTTTTTTAACATTGATAAATAATTCACTTCTGTTCTCCTTGCTGTTTAGTGTGGTACATGTTAAAAAAACCAGAGAAACAGCAGGGATCAGGACTCATTAAATAATCACCAGTTCTTGTTGAATAGAAGAAATTTTCTTTTAGGATGTTAAAGGAATTTTCTACCTATTAATATGTTCCCAAAACATGAACTGATTATTTCTTGTCCATTTTTAGATGTAAACAAATATTTCTGTGTTTTTGTTTTCACAATGGCTTAGCAATCAAAAAATTCATTCAGTAAGACAGCTGTTGCTACATGTTTTCTGCTTTGATTTTGCCTTTTTTTATTAAAAAAATGCCAAGAATGATGGCCTAGAGTAGAGGCTTTTAGCAATAGCCTGTGGCTTGCATATCTCATACTGTCATGTAACTTGAAGTGAGCCTCTATCATTTCTTATTGTTCTCATACTAGTTCAGATACGTGGGTCTTTATTGGATCGTTTGTTTCTGCCAATATAAGGAAAACCCAAATCTTAGTTGTTTAGGTGATTTTATTTCCCTTAAAGCAGAATTTACTGGCTTAAGATTCTCAGCTTCACCTCTTCTTTAGCAGCTGGAACTAGTTTTTCCCTGTAGTGAAATTTCTGCTTTTATCCTAGGGTCTTTACTTACCTTAAAGCAGCTAAGATCTCACTCTAAAGCATCATCCAATCAGTCTTTTCCAGCAACATGTAATCTCACACATTTCCTCCTTAGTTCCTGCCCTGACTGTAGGCCTTACAGAAGTAGTAAACTTACAGGAAGTCTGTATGTTAACAAGCAATTTTAACCTCCTCCTTTATTACAATGAAGACTAGCTTTTGTCCTAGTCTCTTAATCTCCTGTGCAAACTAGACTTTTGTACTCTGCTCCCTAATTCCACTAGTCAGGGAAGGGTGAAATTATAATGGCATGGATGAGCCATCAGAGTGTGTGAATTTAATGTGGAAGGGGTTGGGAAGCCAGAAAAAGAAAGGGGAGTAGAGGATGAGGTTCCCTAGGACTGTGGGACAGAAGGATAATTCCAGCTCTTTAGGTCTTGTGTACACTAGAATAAAAGGTGGGTTTTAAAGTGTTGGCAAACATGTTTTAAAACTCTAGCATAGACAGTGCAAAGTGTATTTTAGTGTGTGATCTGGCAGAGGTGAGGAAAAATCCTTAGGGTTGAACAGTTTTTGCTTGCAGTTCCTGCGTTGGTCACTATGGGGCACTGTGGCAGCTGCAGGCAGACAAGGCTGTCTCTTTTGCCTCTTATTGCCTCTTGCTGTCTGCTTGCATATTTTACCTTTCACTTACTGCTATATGGCAGGAGGAGGGAAATCACCATTGTCAGATGTCTCGCTTGCCTGCTGCCATTCCTTCAAAAATAGTGGCATCCGTGGGTATTTTTCTGGAGTGAGGAGAGACAGATGTAGAGGTGAATGAGGTAACTGAGTGCCGTGGGTGGGGGTGGGGGGTGGATGGTGAATAATAGTATGGGGGATGGAGAGATAGTAATGGGGAGAGGGAGTAAACATGAAGGGGAGATCAGGAAGTGGAGAAGGATCTGATTGAGAAAAGGGAAGGTAAGAGAAAATACTGACACTAAAAATCAGTGAAGGGAAGAAGTGGGCTGAATCAGAAAAGGACAAATCCTTTGATAAGAGATTTGATAAGAGATGGAAAAACAGAAAAGCAATTGAAAAGCACACATTTTTTAAAAAGTGAAAAGACCAAGATACAAACAAAAGCGAAGGCCAAGTAGATAAAATGGAAAGTAAAATGAGGGAGCCATATGTTAATTTCTTATAAATGTTCCTGGAAATCCTGCTTTGACAGCAATTTGAATCTGTGACTAAATCATGGCTGTGTTTTTAAAAAAGGAAAACAGTTCTGCCCTTTGGCTGTGAAAGAGGTGACCCTATCTCTTCTCCTGGATCCTAGTGTCTATAGGTACTAGATATCACCCTTACCTACTTTTTGAAAAGCTTGACTTATAGATTACCTTTGAGTCTCCTGGGGGGAAAAGCAGGGGTCTTGTCATATCACATACCTTTCCAAATGAAAGCACAGAAATGTGCGTAAGAGAGACCAGAAAGGATTGGGGAGAAATTTGAGACGTAAACCATGAATTTTGTCAGGGAAAAGTTCTCAGGCCCTCCCAGAGAAATCTTGATTGCTCATATCTGAAAAAGTCATATAAAGAAGCCACACAACTTGACAGCTATGGGCAAGGTCAATTCAGCCCCTCATCCTTCCAAGAGAGATAAATTGGTTAGCTGTGGTAGTTCACTGCTTGTGGAAGCTCTGTATGAAACCTTAAAAATGAGGTCCTCTCTGTCCTATGTGGTGCTCTTTTGGGGGTGTAACTGCTGGCCTATTGTACCTTGAGGAGGAGGCATAAATTGACACTGCTTTCACTGGGGACAGTTGAATCCAAGATTCTCCCAAGTTTTGAGAAGCTGCTGCTGCCACTACTGCCAGCACAGTTGCAAACTTTCACGGGGTAAATAAGCACCTGACTTTCACAATAAGCCCAAAATCAAGCTAATCCCATTTCAAAACCAGGCCAAAACAAGCCAATCCCTAAGAACCCCAACACTCTATGTGACTAGATCCCCCTCATCTAGTACCTATGCAGTCTGGGACTGTGGTGGGCCCTCTCCCCCCACCCCTTGCCCCTGCTTGCCCCTAGCCCCTGCTTGCCGGGAGCCGATCAAAAACAAAAAAGGGGGGGGGGGCAACAAGCCAAACAAGCTACAAGCCAAAAACTAGCCAACAAGTAACTCATAAGCCAATTAAGCCCAAAACAAGCCCAATTTCTGCTCCCCCCCCCCCCCCCCCCCCCGCAGGTTTGGCATGTCTGACTGTACTTCAGCCGCCAGGTGATTTGTTAGTTGTTTTCTCCCCCCGTTGCCTCTTAAGTCCAATCTATGGTACCTGTAAGCTGGTGGGCTCCCTCACTGCTAGTGCATCAAATAAAACTCCCAGCTTCAGAATTTCAGGGATGGGTTAATTTCTTAAAATCAAAAGTCTCTCTCTAACAGCTGTTCCTTGACCTTTTAGCTTTCAGGTCACCTGATCCCTGGCCTCAAACTCATCATCTGGGAGGCAGATAATTAGGCAACTCCCTTAAAGGACCAGCTGACTGTGACACTACTATACAGGAATAGTATCAGTAGCAGCTCTGAGGTGTCTATTATTTGCTATGGCCATTTCTACAATTAAGAAATATTTTTTTTATCTTTGTATTTTGTGGTTATTTTGTAAGTATCTGGATTGAGGGTTTTTTGGTCCCATTGAAAGGACCTTTTGCTGTGTTGCCAGTATCTTGTGTTGTAAAAGTTGTGTGAGTACCAATAAAGGAAATCAATCCCTTTACCTGGGATGCAGATAATTAGGCGCAGGTGGGGCTACACCCAACTCCCTTATGTGGTGGGATGACTCTTTGACAGTAACTGTAGAGGTCTAGGCTAGCGCATGATTGCTAGTCTGGCACGGGCGCTTATACTGAGGAGGACGGAGGGAGGGAGTAAAGGATAGAGGGTGTTTGTGTGACATTGAGAGTATGGTGCATGTGTTGGAGTGAGTGAAGAACAGAGGGATTACAGAGGAAATGGTGGACACAGGCAACAGAGTAATTGAAGGAACATAGTAAGTACTAATGCAGATCATACCAATGGTCTGTCCTATTGTGTGTATATATTTTCAAAAGCCTGTTATGTTTGTGTGGTAGTCAGGTTTCATTGGCATTAACTTAAACTGGAAAACTTAATTATGAGAGATGCCTGCTGAAGGATGCTGGGTTTTATTAGTATTTGAGAATGGTGCAAATGTGAGACTACTGGAAATGAATGCATAAAGCTATAATTCCTGTGATGCATGGACACTGAGATATAGGTGTCCTCTCTCTTTCTCTCTCACTCTTCAGGAGGAACCAGTCTTTCATTTTTCTTTTCTTTTTTTGAATGGTGGTAGTGCTCAAAGATCCTTACTAGATTAAAGCCTCTTTGTGTGAGGCACAGTACAAATACACAGGACGGACACAATTCTTGACCTGAAGAACAGTATCAGACTACCTGACACATCAGATATCCATCAGGTCTGGAAAAACCTGAAAGATAATCAGTATTTATTTAGGCAAACTCTGAGTTTCATAGATTCATAGACTTTAAGGTCAGAAGGGGCCATTATGATCGTCTAGTCTGACCTCCTGCACAACGCAGGCCACAGAATCTCTCTCACCCACCCACTCCTGTAATAAACCCCTAACCTATGTCTGAGTTATTGAAGTCCTCAAATCATGGTTTAAAGACTTCAAGGTGCAGAGAATCCTTTAGCAAGTGACCCGTGCCCCATGCTGCAGAGGAAGGCGAAAAAACCCCAGGGCGTCTGCCAATCTGCCCAGGAGGAAAATTCCTTCCTGAACCCAAATATGGTGATCAGCTAAACCCTGAGCATGTGGGCAAGACTCACCAGCCAGACACCCAGGAAAGAATTCTCTGTAGTAACTCAGATCCCATCCCATCTAACATCCCATCACAGGCCATTTGGGCATATTTACTGCTAATAGTCAAAGATCAATTAATTGCCAAAATTAATTGCCATCATACCATCCCTTCCATAAACTTATCAAGCTGAGTCTTGAAGCCAGATATGTCCTTTGCCTCCACTGCTCCCCTTGGAAGGCTGTTCCAAAACTTCACTCCTCTGATGGTTAGAAACCTTCGTCTAATTTCAAGTCTAAACTTCCTGATGGCCAGTTTATATCCATTTGTTCTTGTGTCCACATTGGTACTGAGCTTAAATAATTCCTCTCCCTTCCTGGTATTTATTCCTCTGATATATTTATAGAGAGCAATCATATCTCCCCTCAGCCTTCTTTTGGTTAGGCTAAACAAGCCAAGCTCTTTGAGTCTCCTTTCATAAGACAGGTTTTTCATTCCTCGGATCATCCTAGTAGCCCTTCTCTGTACCTGTTCCAGTTTGAATTCATCCTTCTTAAACATGGGAGACCAGAACTGCACACAATATTCCGGATGAGGTCTCACCCGTGCCTTGTATAAAGGTACTAACTAACACCTCCTTATCTCTACTGGAAATACCTCGCCTGATGCATCCCAAGACCGCATTAGCTTTTTTCACAGCCATATCACATTGGCGGCTCATAGTCATCCTGTGATCAACCAATACTCCGACGTCCTTCTCCTCCTCTGTTACTTCCAACTGATGAGTCCCCAGCTTAGAACAAAAATTCTTGTTATTAATCCCACTTGCACTTTTCACTATTAAGTTTCATCCTATTACTATTGCTCCAGTTTACAAGGTCATCTAGATCTTCCTGTATGATATCCCGGTCCTTCTCTGCATTGGCAATACCTCCCAGCTTTGTCTCATCCGCAAACTTTATTAGCACACTCCCGCTTTTTGTGCCAAGGTCAGTAATAAAAAGATTAATTAAGATTGGTCCCAAAACCGATCCCTGAGGAACTCCACTAGTAACCTCCTTCCAGCCTGACAGTTCACCTTTCAGTATGAGCCGTTGTAGTCTCCCCTTTAACCAATTCCTTATCCACCTTTCAATTTTCATATTGATCCCCATCTTTTCCAATTTAACTAATAATTCCCCATGTGGAACCATATCAGATGCCTTACTGAAATCGAGGTAAATTAGATCCACTGCATTTCCTTTATCTAAAAAATTTGTTACCTTTTCAAAGAAGATCAGGTTGGTTTGGCACGATCTACCTTTTGTAAAACCATGTTGTAGTTTGTCCCAATTACCATTGACCTCAATGTCCTTAACTACTTTCACCTTCAAAAATTTTTCCCAAGACCCTGCATACTACAGATGTCAAACTAACAGGCCTGTAGTTACCCAGATCAATTTTTTTCCCTTTCTTAAAAATAGGAACTACGTTAGCAATTCTCCAGTCATACGGTACAACCCCTGAGTTTACAGATTCATTAAAAATTCTTGCTAATGGGCTTGCAATTTCATGTGCCAGTTCCTTTAATATTCTTGGATGAAGATTATCTGGGCCCCCCGATTTAGTCCCATTAAGCTGTTTGAGTTTTGCTTCTACCTGAGATGTGGTAATATCTACCTCTATATCCTCATTCCCATTTGTCATCCTGCCATTATCCCTAAGCTCCTCATTAGCCTCATTAAAGACTGAGGCAAAGTATTTGTTTAGATATTGGACCATGCCTAGATTATCCTTAACCTCCACTCCATCCTCAGTGTTTAGTGGTCCCACTTCTTTCTTTGTTTTCTTCTTATTTATATGGCTATAGAACCTTTTACTATTGTTTTTAATTCCCTTTGCAAGGTCCAATTCTACATGGCTTTTGGCCTTTCTCACTTTATCCCTACATGTTCTGTCCTCAGTAAGGTAGCTTTCCTTGCTGGTCCCTCCCATCTTCCACTCCTTGTAGGCTTTCTGCCTTAATCTCTGAGATGCCTGCTCATCCAGCTTGGTCTACAACTCTTGTCTATGAATTTTTTCCCCTTTCTTGGGATGCAGGCTTCTGATAGTTTCTGCAACTTTGATTTGAAGTACACCTCTACCCCGATATAATGCGACCCGATATAACACGAATTTGGATATAACGCGGTAAAGCAGTGCTCCGGGGGGCGGGGCTGCGCACTCCGGCGGATCAAAGCAAGTTCGATATAACACGGTTTCACCTATAACGTGGTAAGATTTTTTGGCTCCCGAGGACAGCATTATATCGGGGTAGAGGTGTAATTTGAGGCCTCCTCCCCCTTTAGATCCACAAGTTCTTCAGTCCAATCCACTTCCCTAACTAGTTTCCTTAATTTTTTTAAGTTAGCCCTTTTGAAATCAAAAACCCTAGTCACATATCTATTTTTGTTTATCCTTCCATTTAGTTTGAACTGAATTAGCTCATGATCGCTCGAACCAAGGTTGTCCCCTACAACCATTTCTTCTATGAGGTCCTCACTACTCACCAAAACCAGATCTAAAATGGCATCCCCTCTTGTTGGTTCAGCAACTACTTGGTGAAGGAATCCATCAGCTATCTCACCCAGGAAAATCTGAGCCCTATTATTACTAGCACTTGTCCTCCAGTCAATATCTGGGAAGTTAAAGTCTCCCATGATCACACAATTCCCATTAGTATTTACTTCATTAAAAAACATTAAAGAGGTCTCTATCCATATCCAAATCAGATCCTGGTGGTCTATAGCACACCCCAAGCACTATCCCCAGGGAGGCTCTAGTAGCTTTCTTCCCCAATGTGATTTTTGCCCAGACAGACTCTGTCTTATCCATTCCATCACTTCTTATTTCTTTACAGTCTACCTCATCATTGATATACAATGCTACTCCACCACCTTTGCCTTTATTTCTGTCTTTCCTAAACAGCACATACCCTTCAATACCTGTACTCCAGTCATGACTACTATTCCACCATATTTCTGTTATCCCTGTAATATCTGGTTTCACTTTCTGCACCAGTAGCTCTAGTTCCTCCATTTTGTTACCTAGGCTCCTCACATTGGTGTACAAACATCTTAATTTTTGCTGTTTGGCTTCGCTCACATTCTTTACCCGATTAGACACAGACATTCTACTGCCAGTATTGCCTATTAGACTGGTATCTACACTACCGTTCCTCCTTATGACCATTCTCCTGCCCATGGCTGTATCCTTTCTTACTTCATTTTCTTCCCTCTCAGTGTTAAAATCCGGCGTGGAGATTACCTGGACATCTCCCAACCATCTCCCCCAAATTCCTAGTTTAAAGCTCTCTTCATCAGTTGTGCCAGCCTCCATCCTAGAAGTCTATTTCCCTCCCTACACAGGTGAAGTCCATCCCGAGAGAACAGTCCTCTGTCCATGAATGCCTCCCAGTGGCCATACGTCCCAAAGCCCTCCTTATAGCACCACTTCCTGATCCATCTGTTGATCATCATAATCTTGTCACACCTTTGTTGCCCTTCTCTAGGAACAGGCAGAATCCCACTGAAGATCACCTGAGCCTCGATTTCCTTAAGCGTCTTCCCCAGCCTGGCATAGTCTCCCTTGATACGTTCCAGCAAGAAGCTAGCTGTATCATTTGTTCCCACATGAAGGACAATCAGTGGATTCTTTCCCGCTCCCATTAGGATTCTCTTCAGCCTCAGGTCCACATCCCATATCTTAGCACCCGGCAGACAGCACACGCTTCTGTTCTCTGGATCAGCTCTGGTTACTGGCTTGTCTATTCTTCTCAGTAAGGAGTCCCCAATCATGTAGACCTGCCTTTTCCTGGTGATGGTGCAATTCTTCAGTCTATCCCCTGTTCTTGCCATGAGTTCTTGGGAAGAACCTTGGAGATCCCTGGTGAGTGCTCTTGGGCTAGCGGAGGGAGTGTTGAAGAGTGAGAAGGAGCTCTCTCTCTCTCTCCCTTTTCTTTTCTTTTTTCTTCCCTTTTCTCTCTGACTCCCATCACTGATATTTAAAAAATTCTTACTGTGGGTGCTGTTGCTGTCTGTTTGGAGAGCCAGCCCCTCTAAATGCAGGGCTTCCCATTGACAATTGGCAAGGAGGCATGCTGCTGCCTATAGTGTTGTTTCACCATAGTTGAGGGACTAGCGGAAGAGTGCAGGCCAGGGGTAGGCAACCTATGGCACGTGCGCCAAAGGCGGCACGCGAGCTGATTTTCAGTGGCACTCACACTGCCCGGGTCATGGTCACCGATCCGGGGGGCTCTGCATAGATTCGTAGATTCTAGGACTGGAAGGGACCTCGATAGGTCATCGAGTCCAGTCCCCTACCCTCATGGCAGGACCAAATACTGTCTAGACCATCCCTGATAAACATTTATCTAACCTACTCTTAAAGATCTCCAGAGATGGAGATTCCACAACCTCCCTAGGCAATTTATTCCAGTGTTTAACCACCCTGACAGTTAGGAACTTTTTCCTAATGTCCAACCTAAACCTCCCTTGCTGCAGTTTAAGCCCATTGCTTCTTGTTCTATCCTTAGAGGTTAAGGTGAACAAGTTTTCTCCCTCCTTATGACACCCTTTTAGATACCTGAAAACTGCTATCATGTCCCCTCTCAGTCTTCTCTTTTCCAAACTAAACAAACCCAGTTCTTTCAGCCTTCCTTCATAGGTCATGTTCTCAAGACCTTTAATCATTCTTGTTGCTCTTCTCTGGACCCTCTCCAATTTCTCCACATCTTTCTTGAAATGCGGTGCCCAGAAGTGGACACAATACTCCAGTTGAGGCCTAACCAGCGCAGAGTAGAGCGGAAGAATGACTTCTCGTGTTTTGCTCACAACACACCTGTTAATGCATCCCAGAATCATGTTTGCTTTTTTTGCAACAGCATCACACTATTGACTCATATTTAGCTTGTGGTCCACTATAACCCCTAGATCCCTTTCTGCCGTACTCCTTCCTAGACAGTCTTTTCCCATTCTGTATGTGTGAAACTGATTTTTCCTTCCTAAGTGGAGCACTTTGCATTTGTCTTTGTTAAACTTCATCCTGCTTATCTCAGACCATTTCTCCAATTGTCCAGATCATTTTGAATTATGACCCTGTCCTCCAAAGCAGTTGCAATTCCTCCTAGTTTGGTATCATCTGCAAACTTAATAAGCATACTTTCTATGCCAATATCTAAGTCGTTAATGAAGATATTGAACAGAGCCGGTCCCAAAACAGACCCCTGCGGAACCCCACTTGTTATGCCTTTCCAGCAGGATTGGGAACCATTAATAACAACTCTCTGAGTACGGTTATCCAGCCAGTTATGCACCCGCCTTATAGTAGCCCCATCTAAATTGTATTTGCCTAGTTTATCGATAAGAATATCATGCGAGACCGTATCAAATGCCTTACTAAAGTCTAGGTATACCACATCCACCACTTCTCCCTTATCCACAAGACTCATTATCCTATCAAAGAAAGCTATCAGATTGGTTTGACACGATTTGTTCTTTACAAATCCATGCTGGCTATTCCCTATCACCTTATCACCTTCCAAGTGTTTGCAGATGATTTCCTTAACCACTTGCTCCATTATCTTCCCTGGCACAGAAGTTAAACTATTTATTTATTTCCCTTGTTATAGATGGGCACTATATTTGCCCTTTTCCAGTCTTCTGGAATCTCTCTTGTCTCCCATGATTTTCCAAAGATGATAACTAGAGGCTCAGATACCTCCTCTATTAGCTCCTTGAGTATTCTAGGATGGATTTTAATTTAATTTTAAATGAAGCTTCTTAAACATTTTAAAAACCTTATTTACTTTACATACAACAATAGTTTAGTTATATATTATAGACTTATAGAAAGAGACCGTCTAAAAACGTTAAAATGTATTACTGGCACGGGAAACCTTAAATTAGAGTGAATAAATGAAGACTCGGCACACCACTTCTGAAAGGTTGCCGACCCCTGGTGCGGGCAATGGCAATTTCAGGAAGAGGACTTCAAAAGAAAACACACAGACCCCTAGGAAGTGAAGTTGAGTGCACCAAAGATGAGTTACTGTCAAAGAGACATTGGTGCAGTCAGTGAAACAGCGGGGTGAAAACAGACAAGGAAGCCCCCCAATATCTGTGCATGTCCTTTAGACCATGGACAGTCGTCTACAGGGATCCATTGGCCAATCCCCTTCTCCCTGCTTCCCCGGTGCATAGGTAGGATACATAGGCCATGTTGTGGGAGGCTGAAGCAATGCACAGGTGTGTGGAGAAGATTCTGTTCTCACCAACGTCCATGCAGCACCCCCTGTACAACTATTTTACTCTGGTTAGGTGAAGTGATGAAAGATTTGGCTCTATATGCATCCATTGTACTTTACGCAACAGCAACTCAGTAAACATTGTATAGAAAAAGAAAGAAAGCATGTATTAAATTAACCAAATTGCGCTGGAACACACATCACTTTATTCTGCCCAAATAACATTTGGAAATAAAAAATAAAGCCAATGTTTGGGGTGGTTGTGACAAATTGACACGAGGCTGTGATTCATGCTCCTTGCTGCCAATAAAATTGAACAGCTTCCCTGTAGAGAAGAAGAGGTGCTAGTTAATAAATTCATTCTAATGTTATGTTTAGTAGGACAAGATAACTTCAGGCATATACTGTGTGGTATCTCTACAATAATATATGCATGTTCAGTTTTTCAGGGGGATGGCATTCCCTGTGGACATGTTGGATAATTACAGTCATGAAGACTTGGAGAGTTCTGCAGAAGACTACATGTCTGATCTTCGATGTGGGGATCCAGAGAATCCAGAGTTCTTGTCTCTTGTCAGCAACATCAAAGTAAGAGAGAGAAAAATCTGAACCGATTTATTTCTTGATTATTTGCAATTGAACGTAGAGTAAAAATGCAGATAAATCAAGTCTGTGTCTACTGTGTTAAAACGAGTATTTAAATAAGTATTATATTTTCTATATGTTCCTATCCTTTTTAAACTGTATTTGTATTGTACTTTGGAACACCAAACAACACATTGTTTTATACCAAGTGGGATCTTTGTGTCAGCCACTCAGATTGTTGGATGATGAATCTATGTATATTGAACAATTCTCTTTCATTTTAAATCATAACTGGTGAGTCAGGCAAACTCTTTGCTAGAATTAATCACAGAAATGTACATGCATAAGTTATGCTAGCAGTTACTGCATCTAATTGGTCATTTATGCCTCAGTTTTGCAAAGTGATTTGCTTGGGTGGACCTTTAATCCCATAGGCAGTCCCAGTGACATCCAAAAGGGTGTCTATATTGGACCATTTGTTCTAAAACTTTCCCTTTTGCCGTCACAGCAGCAGTACTGGTGGAGGCACTAATAGAGACCGGATGCTGGAATTTTATGATCTGATCCACCTTATCACTTAGCCTGTCTTTGTGATGTAGTGGTCAAAATCGGGTCTGCCTATGCTGGCACTCCCACTTGCTAGTATCTATGGTAACAGTGGTGTGAAATTTTAACTAAAGAGTCTAGAGTAAGTGAGGCCAGTGGGACTCTAAGCAAGAGTAGGGGTTCTCACTTGCAGATCCCTTTCCAGGAGCAGACTTTTAGGCACTTTTCTCTAATCATGGTAAGTGCTGTGTGCGTAAAAATAAAAATTCTGAGCCATAGCATACCATAAGCTTTAAACTGTTTTATAAGGAAGCAAATCTTTCTCATAGTCTGAATGTCTAGTCATTTGTTCATCACACAATCAGTGCTAATATATACATATTTATTTTCTCAAATATCTTCATTAAATATTAGAAATACTTGAATTTAAATAACTTCAAAATCATTTTGATGAAGATATTGAACGTTCTAAAATTAAGTGGTTCCAGTTTCCATATGTTGGTGCCTTAATGCCGCATTTTGGTGCTCAATTGAGCATTTGGACGCTGAAGTGCCTATTTTAGCACCAAAACGTGGGAAATGTTCACTTGTTTTAAAGGTGACCTGGCCTGCAAGGGAAGACAATTTGGGTTTGTGTATCAGGCATATCAAGTTTTTTCTTTCCTGTTTCCTGGAAGTCTTTGTTAGAAGAGTCTACAAAATGTATTTGAGGGTTTTTTAGCCCTTAATTGAGGATGAGATGTTGACTCTTTAATAAAGACAGCTTGTCTTCCAGTTGTTCATATAGCTTTTGAGTCGAATAGATATGAACAGAAATAAAACTGGCTTCCCCTCTCAGTAGAGATTCACTTCCTTGGGATCAGATCATAATGTTAGGCTGAGCTTTGTTCAGTGCAGGGCCTAATGGTAGGGAGAAGAGAGGGACATAGGGCTATATGCCAACTTTGCATTCCACTGTTCCCTGGCACAAGTTATACAGCCAGAGATCACCCCATCATGCTCGTGACCAGAAGCTATGAAGGGTGTTAACCAGTTGAATCTCCAGCTGGTCACTTAGGGTATGTCTGTGCTGCAAAATAAAATAAAATAAAAAAAATATATATTTATATTGGGTGGCAGAGAGTCTCAGAGCCCGGGTCTACAGACTCAGGCTCACAGAGCTCGTGCTACGGTGCTAAAAACAGCAGTGTAGATGTTGCTGCTCGGGCTCTGAAAGTCACCCACTTCCCCCAGGTTTCAGAGCCTAATATCCAGCCTGAGCGGCAACATCTACACTGCTGTTTTTAGCGCCATAGTGTGAGCCCAAGTCTGTAGACCCGGGCTCTAAGACTCGCTGCTGCTGGTTGGTTGAATTTTGCAATGTACATGTACCCTGAGGCCAAATTTAAGGCTGGCCTATTAAAATTGAGGAAATGGCCCAGTCTATCTGATGTCATAAACCTAATAGTTCTTCAGTCATTTATAGAATCATCCAGGAAAAATAGGATAGACAAAATGTGAATTCCTTTGATTGTTTTTGGTTTTGTTTTAACAGAGGAAAAACTTTTTAAACCTCCTCCCTCCAACATGCATGCACCTTGGAGGTCATTTTTATAAAGATCTGTATTATAAAGAGGCAAAACAGGGCCAAACTCCAGTGGTGGGGGTGTTTTTTTGGGTTTGCAGGTCACCTTTAAGCATCCAAGTTTGAAAACTGGGTTTGCTTGTCCTCTTTAGCATGCTCTATATATTTGACTAATGCTATATTAGCAAGAGTCCATTGAACCATTCTAAACTCTTTTTTCAGATTCCTATTAGCTTGTCAACTATAGGCTTCGTTCCTCTTTACGGTGGAGATCAGACACACAAAGTTCTTGCTTTATTTGCACCTGAGGACTCGCTCACAGGTTTCATTTTAAAATTCTAATCTAAATGTTGTAGCATTTTGCTTTTTGTGGCAAATACATGTAACCAATCCTTTATTCATTCCATGCTACCTTGCAATAACTAATTACCTTTTTCAGCTTGAATGCAGTGTCCATTACCTCCATTTTCATATTATTGTTAATTTCTGTTGTAGATTCTTATCCACATCTCAATAAGTGTGAAATTACTGTACCAATTGGAGCGGAACCAGCTAGATTAAATTTGGAAGATGTGTAACAAAATGAAAGACAGTGCCTTCCTGATTGAATGTGCATAATAATTAAATGCACCATGTACTTTCTCTTGAATTTTCTCCTCTCTGGCTACTTTGATACCCAGCCATCCTCCCCAGTCCATCCAAAATGAGGCTACTAAATTTATCTTCCTCTTCTGTCAAGCATTAATTGAGTCCCTCCACTGATCTGCCTACCACTTCAAGCCCCTTTTAGTCTACCACATCAAGTTCAGACTCATTGTCGTTGCTCAGCTGCAGCTGACATCCCGTATTGCATTTACCTTCCAGTCCTCCACTGTGCCAGTCTCAATGCTATGCTTGTCTCCTTCTCCCAATTCTGTCTCTGAATTTGCCCATGCCACCCAAAGTACAGAATGCCTACCTCATGCTGATCACCATCCTACCACCCTCTCCACATTCATCTCCCTTGTTGAGATTCACTTTTTCTGTGATGCCCACAATTGAACCAAAAATTTTAAAAAAATAACTCCTCTGTTATTAACTCCTCTGGGTCCCGAGCATATCCAGTCTCTTTGCTTACTGTCCTTTTAAATCATCATCTCTTCAGAGCAGGGAGTGTCTTCATTTTGTGGCTGTACAGCACTGAGCACATTGTTTGCACTAAAGAAAATAATAAATGCATTAATGGGCTTCTTACTACAGCTTAAAAGATGTCTATTATAACTTTAATAACTTTAGTGAATATCTTAAGTTTCAAAATGTCAAGACCACTAACTTTTTATATCCATCTTTTTCCTTTCAAGCTGTAGCCTTGTATCTTGCTGACCAATGGTGGGCCATCAATGATATTGTGAGAACATCTATCCCTTCTAGAGAAGGGCTCCAGCAGGTAAGGAGCTCCAGCATTTATATCTTAACAGTTTTTAATCTTGTAAGGACCACTTTATATAAATGTAATGGGGATAGTTAATGATCTGATATGTGTTGTACATTTTGATTTGATTTGGAAATTAATCTAATGGTGCAAATAAATAGGTAGGCCATCTTGTGTAGTGGGAGCATCAGCGGAGATGGAGGAGCTGGGGCTCTTTTCACATCTTAGTTTTCCATTTAGCCGAATTCTTCAAAACAATGTTGCTCTTGTGCAGCACTATCATGTGAAAGATACTTTGCCGCTAATGGTTTAAGGGCTACCTTCTGAGACTCATGCTGTTTGGGCCCTGGCGATTAGGCACCTCATGGGAGTTGTGCATTGTACTACTGGAGAAGCTTACCGGGCTGACCCCCGTCCCCCCCTTTTTTTTTTCCTCTTTAAGTTTGTTGTCAATTGTTAGAGTACCTTTCTGAGGGAGAAGGTTGGGGATGAGTTAAGTGAAATACAGGGATGGTGGCCTGCAGTGTTGGTATGGGGTTTGAGGAAGTCCAGATAAAGGACATGCCCTACTGTCTGTTATCATTAAGGCTATGTTTTAGTCATGGGTATTTTTAATAAAAGTCATGGACAGGTCACGGGCAGTAAACAAAAATTCATGGCCTGTGACCTGTCCATGACTTGTACTATATACCCCTGACTAAATCTTGGGAGGTGGCCTGGGGGACGCTGCAGGTGCTGGGCGGGGAGTCGGGGGGCATCGCTGGTGCTGGGGGTAGCGGGGAGTGGCCCGGGACCCCCGCTCGTGCTGGGGAGCGTTGGAGGGGCTGGCATGCTCCCTACCTGGCTCTGCAGCTCCCCGGAAGCGACGACATCCCCCTCCCTCAGCTCCTAGCAGAGGCGTGGCTAGGCAGCTCTGCGCGTGGCCAGGCAGCTCTGCACGCTGCCTCCATCCATAGCACTGGGTTCGCAGCTCCCATTGGCCGAGAACTGCAGCCAGTGGGAGCTGCAGGGGTGGCACCTGCAGGTGGAGGTAGTGCGCAGAGCTGTCTGGCTGCGCCTCTGCCTAAGAGCTGAGGGATGTCACCACTTTTTGGGAGCCCCTCCCCCCCCACAAGGTGAGTGCCGCCCAGAGCCCTCACCCCCTCCTACTCCCCTGCCCTGAGCCCCCTCCCACATCTAAACTCCTGCTGCTGCAGGGGGGCAGTGGCCAGTGCGACTGGCGCAGGGGCTTCCCGAGCTGCTCAGTCGGCCCTCGGGTCAGCCATACCGGCCACTGCAGAAGTCATGGAGGTCCCGTAAAGTCACGGAATCCGTGACCTCTGTGACAGACTCGCAGCCTTAATTATCATTCATCATCAAGCTTGTATAACTTTTGTTAAACCATAGCTAATGCCTGTGTCTTCTGAAGCACATTAGACTCTAATTTTGCAGCAGGGAGTCCAGAATATTTCAGCATTGCCACCACAAGCTTTTTCCTCTTTGCTGCCCCCATGTCCAGTAGAATCAATGCAATGTTGTTGTTTAATTTATTTTTTATATTTAAACTGATTTTATTTGATGCAGCTCCCCCCACTTCACCATCTCTTTCAGTGTGCAGCATAATTGCAATGTGTGTGGAGAAATGAGGGAAACTTGGTTAGGGTGCCTGAGACTTTTGGCATTGGAGAGAGGGGATGTCTCTCCTCTTTCGGGGCGGGATGGTGGTGACTCTGGATTTTCAATGTAAACGAGGGTTGAATTCCTTGTTTCCCATCACAGAAAATCTTGATGATAACTAGCTGCCACACTGTACCACATCCCAAAATCTGCCAATGTTATACTCCAAGACGAGAGACAGTTTTAAAACTGAAGTTTCATTAAACTTGGTATATAAAAAAACAAACAAAACCTGCTTGCATACACCCCACTGCTGTCCTTTTAGAGCATACACAGCATTGCTGTTCTTTTAGAGCTGCTGCAACCAGAGCTATTCCCTTTGACCCCTTGAGCAGCTGACCTTCAATCCTTAATGGGACAGGGCACAGGTAAATCTAACCTAGACATTCCCTTATGAAAGCTGTACTCACCCTTCTTTTCCCTTCCCTCCCCCACCCCCGTAAATGTAATGTCGTCCCAACATAACAAAATTTAAAATACAGTTCATCCATTTGACTTATTAGAAATCATGCACAAGATCATAATAGTCATTCTCAAGTGATTCTTTGAGTCATTCCTCTGTCACAAGTTCTGGTACTGATGGTGGAAGCTTCTGTATCTTTCTTCTTTATTTCACATTAAGCAGAAAATGTTTGCAGCAATTTTTGTTCCACTATCCAACTGAATAGTCAGTTCTGAACACCTTAAATCCCAAAAGACACTCATACTTTATGAAATAACAGTTCTTATATGATCAATGGTATAACCATATAACTCCCACGTTTTTCTTTGAGTGATGATCCTGATACGCATGCACATTTTGTGCTTGAGTCTGGAATTTTTTGCAAGCCGTATCTGTTCGCCTGCATGTGTGCCGTTTCTCTCCTCATGCTCCAAGCCAAGGGCATAAAATGTGGGGCGAGCCGACGCTTCTCCGGTTCCTTCTTACCACCTTATGTTCTGAGTTAGAATCTTCAGTATCCTCAGTTCCTTTTTTTGTTACCGTGTCATTGCTGTAAGATATTGTATATAGTTATTTTAGTAGTCTTTATACTATAGTCTACATAGTGTAGTTAGATGTATTTTTGCCCATTTTCTTCCTTCCCTGGGACTTTTCCCCTCAAGAAGTCGGGAATTATGCCCACAACCGCGGAGTTCAAAAACTGTTTCCTGCCTTCCTTTTCGGCGAGCGATGAACATCTACACTGCCTCACCGCTTGCAGTTCTGCCAAGTGCAGCATCTGCCGCTCTCTTTGCCCCAGAACTCATGAGGATCTGGAACTGAGACTCAGAAAAGATCTCACGGAGAAGGAGATGTGGGCCAGGGACCACACTCTGTTCGTCACGCTCATCAAGTGGGCAGCACCCCTTTGAGCATGAGCTTATGGACAAAAGCTAAGGGATTAAGCCTAAGGAGAAGGCTTCACATGAGCAAAGGGTACTCTCATAGACATAAGGACAAGCCATCTTCATCTACAACTGCTCCGAAGAGAGAGGATCCCTCTCCAAATCCATCAAAGTGGGGAGAGCCAGTGTGCACAGGCGCTAAGAACTTAGACCCGAGTAAATATTCTTGACAGGAGAAGGAGGCATGCAAGTTTATATATCTGATGGTGAAGGCTTGGGATAAACAGCTCCCGGTGCTCCCGTCCACTTCTAGAGCCGATATGCTACCGGTAGTGATTAGGTCCTGGTGGGAGCTGACCATCATAGTGGCCAGGGAAGCTTGAGTTCTGAAGGCTCTGCCAATGGACTCTCCTCATACCCCAGGGCAATCAGAGACCTACTTCTCTCTGGAGGACACGTTTGCTCTTCCCTATCCGCATTCATCCTTCCTATCAGGACTGTTCTATTCCGGGACATTCATATACTAAGGAAGAGACTACCCCAATGAGGCAGCGTGTTCTCCCATCGCACCATTCAGCCTTGAAGTGCACCCATTGGTATTGTCAGTTCTGACAGATACAAGGAATCAGTCTTTCTCTTTGGATGAATCTGAGGCCCCACAGGAGTCTCTGCAGCATTGGGCAGAGGTTGCACAAGCTAGGAGTTCCAGAAGATTGGGGTTCTCGCCTCTGACCAGATATGACTGATCAAGAGAATGGTGGAACCCAAGACATTGGGTCCTCCTTTGCCAATTGATCCATCCTACTGGCTATATTGGGGAGCATTGGAGTCCTACCCTAGACACCCAGGATCAGCGTAGAAGTCCTATTTGCTATCGCTCAGACACCCAGAACTGGTCCCATTGGAATATTCGGAAGGGGAAGGTGAGCCAGATCCACAGAGTCCAATGGTACTGGGAGCAATCTCATCGTCTTCACTGGATGAAGCAGTTACTCCATCCACTCCATCTCCAGCAGACCACTTGAAACAGTATCAAGAGCTCATGCAGAGCTACAGATTCAGCTTGAGGAAGTCCAGGAGCCTCAGCATAGTTTACAAGACATTCTGCAGCTTTCTGGTCCCAGTTGAGTGGCCCTCCCCAACGAGGCCATCATGGACCGGCAGAGATGGTTTGGCACACTCCTGCTTCTTGTGGCCCTACCACTCAGAGGGCCGAGAAGCGTTACTTTGTTCCATCCAAGGGGGGAGAGGTGTTTTTTTTCCCTTCACCCACAGCCTAACTCTTTAGTAGTGCAGGAGGCTGCAGAGCAGTCCAAGCAACAGCACCCAAAGGCTACTCCCTCTGATAAGGGACACAAGCCACTCAGCCTTCTAGGGAGAAAGGTCTTCTCTTCCATTTCTCTCTGGTTCAGGATCTCAAATTATTAGGCCATCTTGGTCAAATATGATATTACTACAGTAGAACCTCAGAGTTACGAACACCTCGGGAATGGAAGTTGTCCGTAACTTTGAAATGTTTGTAATTCTGAACAAAGCGCACTTCAGGCTCCAGATCCAGCAGCTGACACTCCAGCCCAGGATTCAGCAGCAGCTGAGCAATCTAGTCAGCCCCTGTATGAGTTTGCAAGCTTGTCTCACTCCTCGCTCTGTGTGTGAGTGTGTGTGCGCGTGCGTGCGCGCGCCTGCCCGCCCGCCCGCCCCTCGGATGGGGTTGGGGAGGTAGGGTGGGATTAGGCAGCCCAGATGTGCTTACCTTTTAAGATGCAATACAGGCACGGTACAGTACTTGCTTTTTTTTTTTTTTTTTTAAATCTCTGCTGCTGCCTGATCGGTTACTTCCAGTTTCACATAGTGTCTGGTTGACCGGTCAGTCTGTAACTCTGGTGTTTATATCTTTGAGGTTCTGCTGTAATTATAATAAGTTTTGGAATTCAAGGGCAAGCTCCCAAGGAGGCCCACTTCTAGGTTTTAGTGGATGAGGGCAGATTGGTGGCCAAAACTTCCCACCAAGTCACAGTGGATGTGACAGATACTGCTTCTAGGGGGATGGCTATGGTCAGTGTTATGAGGAGAAACTTGTGGTTACAATTCTCTAGTTTCCCTAGAGAGGTGCAGAGTGCCATATAAGATCTGCTCTTCAAGACTATCAACCTATTCTGTGAGAAGATGGAAGAATCTCTCCACTCCCTCAAAGACTCCAGACAACACTTTGCTCGCTGGGCATTTACACCTCTTCCCTAAGAGAAAACACAACAGACGGGTATAGGGCAAGATCAACTCCTCAGCCATTTTACCACCAACATCCTCAGGAGCCACCATTCAGGAGACAGAGGGTTTATAGACCCAGGCACACAGCCTTGGCAACATCCACTATGACTTCATATTGTAACCCCAAGTGAAGAGTGTATTTTGATGGGACTGTCAAGACCTGCATCCCTTTCTTGATGCTGCTTCATTCCCCTTCTCTATTATTTGGAGGCTGCTTTACCCAATTTGCCAAAAACTGGAGGGCCCTAACTACAGACAAATGGGTATTAGAGATTATTCATGGTGACTATATGATAGAGTTTCTGGTACCTCCTATCCAATAATCCCCTCCCCTGTTCCTTTTCAGGGCCATTCTCATAAGAAGATTCTACAACAAGAGATTAACTCCTTTCTCCTCAGGGGAGCCATAGAAAAGGTTCCACCTCAACATCAAGGGAAGGGATTCTATTCCCCTTACTTCTTGATCCCCAAGAAGAATGGGGAATGGAGGCCAATTCTCAGTCTGAGACAGCTGAACAGGTTCATTCGAAAACTAAAATTCTACAGGATATCCTTGGCATCAATAATTTACTCATTAGAGGAGGATAATGGTTCATGGCTCTTGACACAGAATATGCATATTTTTACATAGACATTCACCCAGCCCACAGGAGGTTCCTCTTCAATCAAGAGCATTACCAATTCAAAGTCCTCCCCTTTCGTCTATAGCTACAGCACCCAGGGTCTTCATTAAGGTTTTTTCTGTAGTGGCAGCTTGGATGGGAAGAGAGGAATTTACAGTTTTCCCTTACCTCGACGACTGGCTTCTGACTGGCGGTTCGTATGAGGAAGTCCAACAGACAACCAGTGTTCTGCTCAGCCTTCTGCCTTCACTGGGCATCTGTGTCAATCACAAAAATTCTACATTGACCTCCATGACGTTCATACCTTTTATAGGGGCAAAATTGGACTTGACTACAGCAAGAGTGTATCTACCTCTCCAGAGGTTTCAGGCCATGAACGCTTTCATACATCAGTTCGTTCTCAGACCCAGGACGTCAATCAGAACTTCCCTTTCCCCCTCGGCCACATGGCCTCATGCACACATGGGACACCATTTGCCAGGCTTCGCCCTTGTTGCCTACAAGCCTGGCTTCTTTCCATGTACTCAGCAGAGAAGGCCAACATAAACAACAAGGTAACAGTTCTGCCCAAAGCTTTAGACTCTCTCGTCTGGCGAACAAAACCAGAGAAGGTTTGGGTGAGGATCCCTTTCCCTACACTGACTTCTGAGGCAACCAGGGTTATTGATGTCTCCCGCTTGGGTTGGGGTGCACACATGAGTGATCATCTGGCAGAAGGCGTCTGAACCCTATGGGAATCCAGAATGCATATCAATTTACTTGAACTCCAGGCGTCCATTGAACCTGCAATGTCTTCCTATCACACATCCAATCCCGACATGTCGAAATAACATTGGACAACATGACAACGATATTTTATATAAACAAACAGCGGAGTGAGATCTCTCCCCTCTGTGCATAGAGGCAGTCACCCTCTGGAACTTGTGCATCAGTCATTGCATAATCCTATCAGCAGCATACTTACCCGGGGCGCAAAACTCCCTAGCAGATTCCCTGAGTAGACATTTTCCCACAAATCACAAATGGGGGAGATTCACAATTTGGTTCTTGGCATCTTTGCCCAATAGGGAATGCCAGCCTGGGACTTTTTCACCTTACAGGGGAACAGGAAATTTTCTTGATACTGCTCCAGAGCAGCTGTGGGCAAGGGCTTGATGGGAAATTGCCTACTGGTGTCATGGAAGGGTTGCGTTGGGTATGCCTTCCCTCCTATCCCATTGGTACCACATGTTCTATGGAAGATCTGCCAAGACAGAGCTTAAGTCATCCTGATTGTGCCCAACTGGCCGAAGCAGTTTTGGTTTACAGATTAGCTGAAGCTCTCAGTTCTCCTACCCGTGAACATCCTCACATTGCGGGACCTTCTAACATAGCACAAGGGCAGCTTCAAACACCCCAATCTGGGACCTCTGCGATTTGGAGCCTGGTATTTGGATGGGAATGAGAAATAGAATGCGCATGTTCTAAAAGGGTGCAATCCATCCTTAACCAAAGCAGCAAAGACTCTACAAGAAGGTGTTGCTCAGTAAAATGGAAGCATTTCTCCGCTTGGGCTCACCAACCCAACTTATCTCCAGAATCCACCGGGGTCTCTGCTATCTGAGTATCTTCTTATCCTGAAGTCTTCGCGCTCAGTTCTCTGCAAGTGCATTTAGTAGCGATCAGCTCTTTCCATCCTCCGATGGATAACTGTACAATATTCACTCATCCTGTTACAACTAGATTTCTGAAGGAGATTCTCAAATCCTGTTCACCACTGGTGAAGTTTGCACCTCAGTGGAATATCAGTTTTGTTCCGTCATCTCTCACTAATCCCCCTCCCCCCTTTGAGCCTCTAGCCACAGGCTGTATGGCCCATCTGTCCTTGAATGTGGCCTTTCTAATAACCATAATGTCAGCCAGAAGAGTCGGTGAGCTGAGAGTGCTCGTGGTGGACAAAGAAAAGGTCTCTTGGGTAAGTGATTAACTACACTGACGGGAGAGCTCTCTCCCATCGAATTAGAGCATCTTCATTAAAGCCCTACAGTGGAGCAGCTGCATTGGTGCAGCTATGCCGATGCAGCATTTTAAGCATGGACTTGCCCTTAGTCCTTGATCCTTGGTCCACCGACTCTCTCTTTTGACACTGGTGCCTCCAGTAAGAATTTTATCTGCTGAGTATCCACTGGAATTTCAGATTTAATCTGCTATAAATTACCCAGCAGTTTGTCTTTTCAAAATATCATCATATTTTGATAGATTACTCACAGGATATTTATCTGGCAAAATGATCCTTTAGGTAATTTGATTAGTATTTCCTTTATGTCCAAATCTTCAGGACACTGAGCAGCAGCATCTGGCTCAAATATTTCTGTTAAACTTTCAGTATCCAGGCCTGCATGAGCCCAATATGTTACATTAGTGATTACATCCCTTCTCCCCACTTCAACCATGTACAGATTGTCTGAACTGTTGTTTCTGATGAAGTTCAAAGGAGCGTCCACTTTTGCCATGCCAACATGAGACAGTACCCATGCAATATGTTAATGAGGCTAGGTGCTGGTGCCTCATTAACTGCAGGGGAACTTCAGCAGTGGTGTTTGACTAGGGCAGGGAATTGAGGGTGGGGTGCAGGAGAGGTTCAGGCTCCAGCCTGGCGCCGCTTATCTAAAGCGGCTCTGGGGTGGCACCGGCGCGCACTGGGGCCAGGGCAGGCTCCCTGCATTCCTGCCCTGTCCCCGGCCCCACGCCGCTCCAGGAAGTGCTGCGGCCTGGGGGCGGGGGGACGGGTGGAGGGCTCTGTGTGCGCTGCCCTTGCGGCGCCTCCAGGTACCTCCCCCAAAGCTCCCATTGGCTGCGGTTCCCCGTTCCCGGCCAATGGGAGCTGCGGGGGGCGGGGCCTGGAGGCAAGGACAACGCACGGAGCCCTCTGCCCCCCCTCCTGGGGACCGCGGGGAAGTGGTGCCAGCCGCTTTTGAGAGCAGTGCGTGACCCACGGTGCCACAGGGGGCAATCCCGCGGGCCGGATCCAAAGCCCTGATGGGCCGGATCCGGCCTGTGGGCCGTAGTTTGCCCACCACTGAGCTGTCACATTCTCTTCTCTGGGATTGCTTGTCTGCTCATACCATTCATTGTATGCAGGGTTGTTTTAGCCCAGTCGGTCCCAGGGTATTTATTAGAGAGACAAGGTAGGTGAGGTAATATCTTTTATTGGACCAACTTCTGTGTGAGAGAGAATCAAGCTTTCAAGCTGTGTGAGCGGAAAGCTTATCTCTCTCAGCAACAGAAGGTGAGTCTAATAAAAGATTATCTCACTTCCCCACCCCAATACCATTATCAATTATTTTGCCCCACTCCTGGGTAGGTTGCTTTAATATGTTAAGTTTGGCTTTCACACCTTTGATTTAATCAATATTCGCCTAAAGTTCCTTTTTCTGATTTGTAAATGGGTCACGTTTGGAGACTCCTTGTCCCCTAGGAGGAGGTGCTACTTTGTGACTGGTTTTCTGTGTAGGGTGATTGCACAGAATTACATGCTACTGCCCTAGCACATGCTCCTGTGCTATTTCTCTACCTCATCAGTGGTTTCTCTGCCTTACAGCAGTGTGCAGCTTCTCAAACAAGGTCTCATCTGCAGCCTGATTATCTTTTAAATAAGGTTGCATCACAGTCCAAATGTTGCCATTCTGCAATCCTGTCAGGACTGAATAGAGAAACTTGTGTTGTATAAGAATAGGGTGATATCTTAGGTCAGAGTCAGATTCTTGTGAAGCAAACTATAGTTCCTGTCTCAAATCAAGAGCTCGGACTAGGAAATCCCGAGGTGTCTCTTCGGGCTCTTGTGCTGTTCTTGAGAGCTGCAGGTAAAGTTCAGTTGCACCTTTTTTCCTGGTAATAGGATCTTAAGATACACCTCTGTTTTGGCAGGCTAAGATTAGCTGAGGCTCAGTCCTGGGCAAACTGCCCTGATCACAGCTTGTGTGATCTCTGCCTCAGCGTACCCCCTTTTGAATCCCACTTTCAATGTAATAGACCAGACTAGTTAGGCTTAATATGCCCTTTTGGTGGGAGTTCCCACTCTGTCCTGTTGTTTTAAAATCTTTCTTTAAAATTGGGTCTGTTTTCTGAGTTGAGGGTGACAGATTTTCTATAGAGGTTTGGCTTTTAATTTTTCACACAGCTTGAAATACAGTTTCAGAAAATATCTTCATTTTTCAGCATACTGGTTCTGAGCTCCCTCTACTTCAGATGTTCCAGTTTGCTTCTTTGCTTACAGCAATGAGATATAAAAGCTTATCTTTTAATCTCAGCAGTCTATACAATCCTTGATCTTTCAACTCTTCCCGCGCATTTAAGTAGCTTCTTCTATATTTGATTAAAACAAATTAGGGTGATCGTATTTCCCAAAGTGAAAATGGGACACGGTTTGGGGCTAGCCTGAGTCCTTCCTCCCACCCCCCGCATGAGGCTGTCCCAAGCCCCCCTCCCTGCATAGGGCCTGCCTAAGCCGCTCGCCCGAGCCCCCTCCCTTTGTGGGGCTCGCCAGAGCCACTCACCCGAGCCTCCCTCCCCGCACGGGGCTGACATCAGCGTTGCTGCTTGCCTGAGCCCTGCCTGACCCCTGTGCGAGGCTGGGGCTGGTGTCACTGCTCGCCCGAGCCCTGGTTGTCCCCCTGCCCAGGGCTGGTATTGCTGCTTGCCCTCTTGCACGTTCCTCTGCACCCCACTTTTTTGACAAAAGTGGGCATTTGTCCCATTTGCTCTTGCCAACTGATCAAGTTGGCAACAGCAAATGGGACAAATGCCCACTCTTGCAAAAAAATCGGGACGGTCAGGACAGGGCTTAAAAAAGGAACTGTGCTTGCCAAAATGGAATGTATGGTCACCCTAAGCAAAATGTTTTTTTGCTGCATTTTCACAGTAACTTGTCCCAGAAATGCTCAAAGAGTCACAGACTTCTCTTAAATGCTCATCCTTTGGCTGGTATAAAAGTCTGTCTACCTCCCTGTGAAGGTCCTCTAACTCTTTCCCAGCCATAATGCTTGCAAACAATTAAATCTTCCCTGGCAGCTTTTCCTGGAATAGTCTACAGCAGCTTCAGGTAGGGTCATCTCTCAAAGAGGTCAGATCACTGCATTCAGCTTCTCCTGTCTGTGCTTGTTAAGTGTTACATTCCCATAACAGAGGTCAGTTCCAAACTGGAGTTTAATAAAACTTTGCTGCTGCAACCAGTGCTATCGCCTTTGACCCCTTCAGCAGATCTTCAGCCCTTAATGGGAGAAGGACAATGCACAGGTAAATCTAACTCTGACATTTCTGTGTGAGTGCCATACCTCTACATCCAACAATGATGGAGACGTATGTTATGTGGGCCTTCCCAGAAGATCTGAGCACATGTTCTTTGTAGCACTCTAAACTCCTGCTAGCCTGGGAAGACTAAGACTAATTGACACTGTGCTCTCGTATTTGGCGAATGGTTCTTAAAATCCAAAAATACTGTGTTCATTTAAATTTTAATAAACAAAAATAAAGCCTTTAGATCATCAGAACACGTTTTTAATATTAAGGTGTGCAATGCATTTTATCTAATCTCTGATTTTATACACTGCCTGTCACCATGGCATCTGAGCGCTTCTCACTGCTCAAAAAACATTAGGCCTGATCTTTCAGAAATGCTGATCATTTGCAGCTCCTGCTGACATCAGCTAGAGTTGTGGCTAGTCAGCACCTCGGAAAATAAGCCCCCTAACGTCTAAGCTTCAACTAAATTGATGTTGGCCTTTTAACTGTTGCACATTTAAATGTACTTATGTGTTTCCATAGGTGAAGACTCTTGGAGAGAGGGTGGTTCTGTATGTTCTGAATCGAATTATTTATCGCAAACAAGAAATAGAGCGAAATGAGATCCCCTTCCTCTGTCACAGCAGCAATGACTATGCTAAGATTCTGTGGAAAAAAGGAGAAGCCATTGGGTTCTATTCTGTTAAACCTGCAGGTAAAAACATTTAAGTATTTTTTTAATAAAGCAATGGAAAACCAAACTCTTTTATCAGAACTTTTAAGCTGCACTAATGTGTGTGATTGATACATGAACCTTTTCTTGAATTCTTAGAGCAGACAAGGTTTTGGGTAAAATTTTCAAAAGTGACTTTAGGCTCTGAAATCACTTACGCTCTATTTATTTTTTTTAATTTTGCCCATAGTCTTTTTAGTAGCCATTATGCCCAGGACTCCAGGTTTCAAAATTTTTGCTTCCTGTACACACTCCTTCTCAGTCAGCAATGACCATCAACATTGCCTTTACTGTCACAGCGAAACCCATATCGTGGCAAGGTGCAATATCTGCTGTTTGTTCCTCAGTTGTACCCAAGAAGGGTGGGAACTTCGTCTCAAGAAGTACCTAATGGAAAAGGCCTTGAGGCTGCAGTCATACCTAGGCCAGGGGGACCACTCCCTACTTCAGCTTGACTCAATAAGGTGTGTGTCTCATGCCACGGGGTCCGACTCAGGAGTGAGGGAGTCTACCCCCACAGATCTCTTGGTGGGGTCTTGTCAGGAGGACAGGGAGCGTTTATATAAATATAAGAGTAAATCATCCTCCAAATCCACTTAGAAGAAGTCGAATAGAGCCCTGCCTAAATTGAGCAAGTCTTCTAGCTCAATCCAAGAGAATTTAGAACGTCCTAAGTTTCAGGGGCATGACAAGAAAGCCCACAAATCTAGGGCTCTGTCCGTACCAGACCACAATTTGGCGACAATAGTGTCTACAGTACCATCCATTGTCAGTTGGTCTGGAAGCGTGGCTTCAAACAGTGAGCTCACCAAATCAGCCATGAACACACTAGTAACTGTTCCCACCAAATTAATAATATTTCTGCTATGGTGGAAGACTCCATGCCAAGAATGCATAGGCGTGCCATTCCTTTCCTCCTCACTGGACAGGATGATCATTACAGATACCTCTGTGATGGGTTCAGTCACAAAGACCCCCTTGGGACTGTCACCTGATGTGCTGAAACTACCTATGAGCCCATTTTCCCTGCCAGCTTGGGACTCCAGAGCCCTGTCTTGTTGAGCCAGACACTCTATTCCGCTCCAGCACAGATGCTGGGTCTGAACCACGTCCCCAAAACTGCAGGCTTTAACTGAAAACCACTCAGCAGGTACTCCTACCTTTAGCACCCAGCTCCCAATGGGATCCAAACCCCGAATGAATCCGTTTTACTCTGTATAAAGCTTATACAGGGTAAACTCATAAATTGTCCGCCCTCTATAACACTGATAGAGAGAGATGCACAGCTGTTTGCTCACCCAAGAATTACTTACTTACTCTGGGTTAATTAATAAGCAAAAGTGATTTTATTAAATATAAAAAGGTAGGATTTAAATGGTTCCAAATAATAACAGACAGAACAAAGTAAGTTACCAAGCAAAATAAAACAAAACATGCAAGTATAAGCCTAATACAGTAGGAAACTGAATACAGGTAAATCTCACCCTCAGAGATGTCCCAATAAGCTTCTTTCACAGACTAGACTCCTTCCTAGTCTGGGCCTAATCCTTTTCAGACCAACGTTGTGGCTTATGGCCTGGGTCCAGCAATCACTCACATCCCCTTAGTTATAGTCCTTTGTCCCAGTTTCTTTCAGGCCTCTTTTTGGGGTGGAGAGGCCATCTCTTGAGCCAGCTCAAGACAAAATGGAGGGGTTTCCAGGGCCTTGGCAGAAACCCCTTTGTTCTTCTGTGCAAAATCACAGCAACAAGATGGAGTTTGTAGCCACCTGGGCAAGTCACGTGTCCATGAATGATTCAGTTTTTTGCAGGCAGACGCCATTGTTTACATGTTAGTTTGAACGTTCCCAGGAAAGCTCAGATGTGGATTGGTGTCTCCCAAAGTCCATTGTCAGTTAAGTGTTTCTTCATTGGGCACTTACTGAGAATAGTCCTTTCTCAAGAAGCTGACCAAATGCTTCACTGATGCTACTTAGAATCAAATACATTGAGATACAAGTACATAGCAAATATTTATAACTTCAAATACAAAAATGATACACACATATAGACAGCATAATCATAACCAGCAAATTACAGCCTTTCCATAGGCACCTTACTTGACCTACTTTGTACAAGATTTGGCGCAATTATAGGACCTTGGTTGTTGCAATGATCTATATGGTCACAATTCATGTCAATAACGTCACAACCTCCTTGTTAGATTAGGCAGCTCATATTGGCAACCACACAGCACAAGGCACTCGATATCTCGAGAGCCCAAACAGAAATCTCCCAAGCTGTCTGTCACCGAACCAGAAAGTGTTCAAGGTCAAGCTATAACCTCTCAAAGAATCTTGAAATATATCTCAGGCTGTATTTTGTTCTCTCTCCCTCTCACTCATGGGGTGAGGGTTCATTCCACAAGAGTACAAGTGACGTCTATGGCATCGCTTCAAGAAGAACCTCTACATGATATTTGCAAAGCAGCTATGTGGCGTTCCATCAACACATTTGTGAGGCGTTATGTTTAGTACAAGACTCCTCTGCCGATAATTCTTTTGGAATGGCAGTCCTTGCTTCTGCTCTGCAATCTGTATCCTTGCACCCTCCTCCTACTTGAGTACTGTTTGCACTCACCCAAATTGGAATACATATAGGGACCAGTACTCAAAGAGGAAGTTACTTACCTTCGTAACTAGAGGTCCTTCAAGATATTTGGTCCCGATCTGTATTCCATTACCCACCCTCCTTCCCCGCTGCTTCGAATCATCTTTTGATTCATGGCAGAGAAGAAACTGGAGAGGCAATCGGTCTGCCCCACTCCAATCTCTTTGGTTGGAGACATGAGGAGAGTGAAGGTACGTGCCAGACCGACAGGCACTGCTTTCAGAATTCTCCCTCTCTGGGTGCATAGAGCACATGCGTACCTCACAGTAGAATACAGATAGGGACCACATGCCTTGAAGAACCTCCAGTTACAAAGGTAATTAGCTTCTTCTTATAGCCCCATAACTCAAGAGGCAGAAATCTTGTCCAGTACCCTTCTAGTACTGAAGATGTACAGTAGTGCTGCATAAAGACACATATGTGGGTCATAGGGGATGATATTTTGTGCACAGTTTAATATATTTTGGATATGGTCAGATCAATCTGGTGAGGGTGAAATTCACCCAGATTGTGGAAGTTGCAAACATTAATGCTGTATTGTGCATATTTAGGGTCTGATCCTGCAATTCCCGTGTGCAGAACTCCAGTTGATCTCAGGGTGGCTGCAGGGTCAGGTCTCATTATTGCTGTTCCTTATTTGTGTGTATTGTGCTAGTGCCTAGGACCCCAGTCACAGACCATGACCCCATTGTGCTAGGCGCTGTACAAACACAGAACAAAATGATTGGTCCAAGGGGCTTACAATTTAAGTAGCATGTTTCTATGTCATTAACATTGCTTTATAGATAGTTCTCTCATTTTTTCTCACTGCTTAAATATACATTATAAGTTCTCTGATTGTTACAAAACTTGATTGCATTTTTCAACTTTTGCTGAATTAAATCTAACTTAATTGTAAATAATTTGTTGATCACACCGACAGCCCTCCTTAAAGAATAGAATATCTAATTTTGGGCCAAAGTGGTATGATCTAACATCCTAACTTTATCCTAGTCCCAGTAGAAGATTTTTGGATTAACGTCAGGGAAATTCGTGGTGAATTGCAACTGTTGGTGCACCAGAAGGGTTTTATGCTTTCCTCTTAAGCATCTGGCCTTGTCCACGGTCAGAAACATGATATTGGGCCAGATGGGCCATTGATCTGTTCCAGTATGGCAATTCCTGTGGGGAAGGTAATTGGCAGATGGCATGTCTTTGTTCTGTTTATCAATATTGTGCCTTTGTGCACGTATCTATGAAACTGCTCAGGTCCTAATAGAGCAATTTTCAAGCTAAAAGTTAAGCCAACACAATGATCACGAAAATGACTTCTGAGTTGAAATGTTAATACTTTATTCTAGTTTCTATACAGCCGATTTTATTAGATTCTGAGTGATGGAGGAGTGTTTATAATAAATATTTGTTCCATATACATTGTGGCAATTAGATCATGCAACTACAATTACTTTTCATGTTATTCTACCATTTACTAATCCTGAGCTAATAAACATCCAAGACTATTTGAATATGAAATACTGTTCTACTTCATGGCGTTTTTTTCTCTTTCTGTGGCGATAGACTGAGATGTAGTCCAGTGGTCAGACCACAGGACTGGGACTTACTCCTGTTTTTCTAATTTCATCTCTGATGTGTACTCACTGTATAACCTTAGACAAATAACTTAATCTCTCGTGACTGAGTTTTTCTTGCTTTGCAAATGAGAAAAGCAACTGACCTCACAAAAGTATTGTGAGGACTAATTAATTAATGTCTGTGACGAGTGCTATATATGAGATTTTTATTATTATTTTACTTGGATTGTAAACTCTCTAGGGTAGGGACAATCTTTTCTTTGTGTGCACAGGGCCTAGCACCATGGAGTTCCAATCCTGCCTTGGGATCAGTATTTACCACTGTAATACAAATCCAGATAAATAACATTTATTACTCTGATACCAGTGAGTTCATGGTTACTTTTCAAGAATTTTTCAATACTAAAATTGCTATGTTGTGTCACAGTGCACCTATTCTTAATTATAATTATGTGTAATCCATGCTATGCTATGAATGGAAAAATCCCTTCTTACAAAATTTTGCCTTGACTTCAGCATTATTGATGTTTCATAAAAAATTGGTGGGGGGATGATGATTTGTGTTTCAGTTCTTAAATGAGAGCTGACTTCCATACTTATGGGTTTGTTTTTAAACAGTTTTTTAATCTTATGTAAAAACAATATATTTGGATTGAGCCTTTTGGTTTTTTCTTCCATCTTTTCATTTCATTCTCTTTTCCAGATTTCCTCAAGAAATAACTCAGCAGGATTCCAAAATGTGCCTTTTCCCCCACTACCTTCTCCTCTGTAGCCTTCCATTCTTTATCGTGTAGCAGTAGCAGTACCAGACAAGATTTCTTACGTTGTGTTGCCTGCTGTAAAGCTGCAAAAATACAAAGTTGGCCCAACAAGCCAGTGAATGGCTGAATGTGGCTACTATGTGTACAGTACATCTATTATCATCAGGATACAGTAAAAGCCAAGCCATTATATGTTGATGATCTAAAACTATGAAAAATCAATGATGAAATACTGATGTATGGTTTTTCCATGATTTCAGGAAGCATATGTAGCTCCTATCTTACCCAAAGCTATCAGCTTCCAGTGCTGGACACAATGTTTGTGAGAAAGAGACATCGTGGGAAAGATTTTGGGTTAATGATGTTGGAGGATTTTGTGGATTCCTTTACTGAAGACACACTTGGTCTTCGCTACCCACTGTCATCTTTCATATATACAGGTAAACTCTGTAATTTTTTTCCTGTCTTCTCCACTCTGGCTTTCTTTAAACTTCCAAATAAATACTTCCATCTCAGTTCAACATGGAAGGAAGAGATTAAATTTCTTAAAGTTCATGACAAACTTTAAATAAATATAAAATATGCTGCTATTCAATGAACCTTAAAAAGTCAGATGGAGAATGTGCATGCTGCTTTATTTTCTTGTAATCCTTGAATTTCTGTTGGTTAGTATTATATCTTCGGCTGTCAATTAATCGCAGTTAACTCATGTGATTAACTCAAAAAAATTAATCACGATTAATCGCAGTTTTAATCACACTGTTAAACGATAGAATACCAATTGAAATTTATTAAATATTTTGGATGTTTTTCTACATTTTCATATAGTATTCTGTGTTATAATTTAAATCAAAGTGTATATTGTTTATTACAAATATTTGCACTGTAAAAATGATAAAAGAAATAGTATTTTTCAATTTACCTCATACAAGTACTGTAGTGCAATCTCTTTGTAGTGAAAGTGCTAGTGTCAGGGTGTCCCCCTCCCCCCGCTCCTGTACCCCATCTCCACAGAGTGGGGGGGGGGGGAACACACGACACAACAGGGCTCAAGACGGAAGGAGCTTGCTGGCAGCAGCTGCAGAGTACTTAGAGTGGGGTCAGTGTACTTAAAGGAGAAATGTGTGTCTCTCGCACTCTCACACTCATGGTGTGTGTCTCTGTCTCTCGCTGCCATGCTGTCTCCTCCCTCCATTCATGCTGCTTTGTAGAGTGTGAGGCTACATTAACAACAATGTGTTAACCCTTGAGGGCTCAGCTGAGTGTCAGTTCATCATTTAGCAGTAAGGCATTCTCTGGGAAATATCCCACCCTCTGACTCCACCACCTCAACCAAGCTTCACAATCATCATTGCTGTGTACAGTATTAAATTGTTTGTTTAAAACTTATACTGTGTATACGCGCGCGCGTGTGTGTGTGTGTGTGTGTGTGTGTGTATATTAGTCTTTTGTCTGGCAAAAAAAATTTCCCTGGAACCTAAGCCCCGCTATTTACATTAATTCTTATGGGGAAATTGGATTCGCTTAACAGCGTTTTGCTTAAAGTAGCATTTTTCAGGAACACAACTACAACGTTAAGCAAGGAGTTATTGTAACTATTTTGTAATACCCAGAAATGCTTCCTAGAAGACAGGGAAAAAAACCTGCAGTCCCTGCCCCCTTAATCTTACAATCTAAATTTAAGACATAGTACAATGATGGAAGGTGATAAATAAAAGGACGGGACTGAGTTCTAGATGGATGAGGATTACAGAAATGTTATCATATAGTTACTCAGGTTAGACATGTGCACATCTTGGTGGCTCAGTTCCTTTTTGTTTGTGATGTATTATAAGTATGATAAAGTAGAAGGTCAGATTATAATTGACTCAATAAGATAGTGTTTGAATAATTTCTTAAGCTGAGTTACAGATGTGCATACTGTGTGGTGTGGTTTTGTTTTATTTATGTTTCTTCAGCTTGTAAGCAATATTTTGAAAAGTACCCAGGGGATCATGATCTTCTATGGGAAGTTGAAGGAGCAGGACACTGGTTCCAGAGAACACCTATTACCAGTGTATTGCAGAGAGAAACACTCAAAACTACAGGTAATGATTCTTTAGAAACAGGGCCAGGAAACTATTGAAACTTGAAAAGTAAAGTTACATTGTACAGTGTCTACAGTAATTTTTGTAGACAGTCCCCATTGTGAACAATCCCCACAGAAGTCATTGGAAAGACACCAGCTAACTTCATTATTTAAATTGTATCTGCACTTTTTTTCTGTTGAATTTTTCTAAGAGCAGGAGCCTCTCAAAAAGAAAACAACAGTTCCCAGACTGAGGAGTGTTTTCTGCCGTCTGCCATGGAATCTGAAACGGGAAGCGAACAAAGTACAGAGATTGAAACGCAGCTAAGGGTAGGTACACACACTGTTTTCTGTATACATAAAAACCAAGAGATTTTACAGATTTGTATAATTTATATCTTCATATTCTTCTGGTTTCCTTAATTACTTGTTCTGTAAAATCTTTTACTGAAGAGAAAGAGATGGGTCTCCATATAGGAAGTTATATATTTTTTAATAATCTATTTTTAAACTTCTAATTAGAGAGCAAACTTCTAATTAGAGATACTGGATAAACTTTTGGGAAAAATATAGATGATTCTTAGGAAATTGATTATAAAATCCATTAATTTAATAAAAGTGTGTGCCCTCCTTGTTCAGTACTCCTGCTTTATCCCCCATTTTCCTGTGCTCCTCTCCCTCAGTAAGTCCTTTCAGGAATCCAGCTTGAACTTCCAGTATCTCTTCAGTGTTCTCTGGGCCTGTGAGCCTGGACTATAGCCTTTCTTTTGAACCATCCAGTCCATCAAAACCCATAACTTTTTATCAGATTACCCTTGAAGACATAGTTGTGGCTTCAATGAGAAGGCCAGAAACATACTTATTGTGAAATTTTGTTGTAGTTGAACTAAATTGACATGGGTGTCAGGAGCTATGAAAGACGCATGCTTTTGTTACACTTGGGTTAATGTTACCTTTTTCAGTGAAGCAGCACTGGCTTGTTGCTTAGACATTACAAATTCACCTACTGTTAATAGAATACTAGGATGCATCTTGTACTATCATTTTTTTCAACCAGTGCTTTCTTTGTATGCTATAGGATAGGGTATGAGATAGCCTTAGTAGTGTCTAGTAACTTGCAGTGGTAGATTGTTATAGGTTTGGGGGAGGAGGGTATTTCAATTGCTTTCCTCCCCCACCCTGCAGTCTTGGGATGTGTGAATATCCAGACTATGACACTTAGGCCTGGTCTACACTACGAGTTTAGGTCGAATTTAGCAGCGTTAAATGGAATTAAGCCTGGACACGTCCACACGACGAAGCCCTTTTTTCCGACTTAAAGGGCCCTTACTCCACCTCCGACGAGGGGATTAGCGCTGAAATCGGCCTTTGTGGGTCGGATTTGGGGTAGTGTGGACGGAATTCGACGTTATTGGCCTCCGGGAGCTATCCCACAGTGCTTCATTGTGACCGCTCTGGACAGCACTCTCAACTCAGATGCACTGACCAGGTAGACAGGAAAAGCCCCGCGAACTTTTGAATTTCATTTCCTGTTTGCCCAGCGTGGAGAGCACAGGTGACCACGCAGAGCTCATCAGCACAGGTAACCATGATGGAGTCCCAGGATCGCAAAAGAGCGCCAGCATTGACCGAATGGGAGATACGGGATCTGCTCGCCATATGGGGAGACGAATCAGTGCTAGCTGAACTCCGTAGCAGTAAACGAAATGGCAAAATATTAGAAAAAGTCTCAAAGGCCATGAAGGACAGAGGCCATAACAGGGACGCACAGCAGTGCCGCGTGAAAATTAAGGAGCTAAGGCAAGCCTACCACAAAGCCAGAGAGGCAAACGGAAGGTCCGGGGCAGAGCCGCAAACATGCCGCTTCTACGCGGAGCTGCATGCCATGCTAGAGGGTGCAGCCACCACTACCCTAACCGTGTGCTTTGACTCCATCAATGGAGAATCACGCAACAGGGAAGCGGGTTTGGGGTACGAGGAAGATAGCTCACGGCAAGGAAGCGGAGAAACCGGTTTTCCCAACAGCCAGGATATGTTTATCACCCTGGACCTGGAACCAGTAACCCAAGAACTCACCCAAAGCGTGCTCCCAGACCCTGAGGGCACACAAGGGACCTCTGGTGAGTGTACCTTTGTAAATATTACACATGGTTTAAAAGCAAGCGTGTTTAATGATTAATGATTAATTTGCCCTGGCAATTGCGGCCAGTACAGCTACTGGAAAAGTCTGTTAATGTGTATGGGGATGGAGCGGAAATCCTCCAGGGACATCTCCAGAAAGCTCTCCTTCATGTACTCCCAAAGCCTTTGCAAGTGGCGGGCTGAAGAGGATAGGTGGCGTCAGATTGCTGACAGAAGGCAAGAGTCGATGCTCCGGCTGCTGGAGCATCAAACTGATATGCTCCAGCGTATGGTTGAGCTGCAGGAAAGGCAGCAGGAGCAGAGACCGCCGCTACAGCCCCTGTGTAACCAACAGCACTCCTCCCCAGGTTCCATAGCCTCCTCACCCAGATGCCCAAGAACGCAGTGGGGGGGCCTCCAGCCACCCAGCCACTCCACCCCAGATGATTACCCAAGCATCAGAAGGCTGGCCTTCAGTAAGAGTTAAAGTTTTAAAGTTTTAAACTGCAGTGTGTCCTTGTCCTTCACTCCTCCCCCACCCCTCCCGGGCTACCTTTGCAGTTATCCCCCTAGTTGTGTGATGAATTAATAAAGAATGCATGAATGTGAAGTAACAATGACTTTATTGCCTCTGAAAGCGGTGCTCGAAGGGGGGAGGGGAGGGTGGTTAGCTTACAGGGAAGTAGAGTGAACGGGGGTCGGGGGGAAGGGTTCATCAAGGAGAAACAAACAGAAGTTTCACACCGTAGCCTGGCCAGTCACAAAACTGGTTTTCAAAGCTTCTCTGATGCGCACCGCGCCCTGCTGTACTCTTCTAACCGCCCTGGTGTCTGGCTGCGCGTAATCAGAGGCCAGGCGATTTCCCTCAAACTCCCAACCCGCCATAAATGTCTCCCCCTTACTCTCACAGATATTGTGGAGCGCACAGCAAGCAGCAATAACAATTGGAATATTGGCTTCGCTGAGGTCTATCCGAGTCAGTAAACTGCGCCAGCGCGCTTTTAAACGTCCAAATGCACATTCTACCACCATTCGGCACTTGCTTAGCCTATAGTTGAACAGGTCCTGATTACTGTCCAGGCTGCCTGTGTACGGCTTCATGAGCCATGGCATTAAGGGGTAGGCTGGGTCCCCAAGGATAACGATAGGCATTTCAACATCCTCAACGGTTATTTTCTGGTCCGGGAAGAAAGTCCCTTCCTCCAGCTTTTGAAACAGACCAGAGTTCCTGAAGACGTGAGCATCATGTACCTTTCCTGGCCATCCCACGTTGTTGATAGTGAAACGTCCCTTGTGATCCACCAGGGCTTGCAGCAGCATTGAAAAGTACCCCTTGCGGTTTATGTACTCGGTGGTTTGGTGCTCCGGTGACAAGATAGGCATATGGGTTCCATCTATTGCCCCACCACAGTTTGGGAATCCCATTCCAGCAAAGCCATCCACTATGACCTGCACGTTTCCCAGAGTCACTACCCTTGATACCAGCAGCTCTTTGATTGTGTTGGCTACTTGGATCACAGCAGCCCCCGCAGTAGATTTGCCCACTCCAAATTGATTCCCAACTGACCGGTAGCTGTCTGGCGTTGCAAGCTTCCACAGGGCTATCGCCACTCGCTTCTCAACTGTGAGGGCTGCTCTCATCCTGGTAATCTGGTGCTTCAGGGCAGGGGAAAGCAACTCAAAAGTTCCATGAAAGTGCCCTTACGCATGTGAAAGTTTCGCAGCCACTGGGAATCGTCCCACACCTGCAACACGATGCGGTCCCACCAGTCTGTGCTTGTTTCCCGGGCCCAGAATCGGCGTTCCACGGCATGAATCTGCCCCAGTAACACCATGATTTGCACATTGCTGGGGCCTGTACTTTGTGAGAGGTCTATGTCCATGTCAATTTCCTCATCACTCTCGTCGCCGCGCTGCAATCGCCTCCTCGGCTGGTCCTGGTTTTGCTTTAGCATGTTCTGGCTCTGCCTATACTCCAGGACAATGCGCGTGGTGTTCATAGTGCTCATAATTGATGCGGTGATCTGAGCGGGCTCTATGATCCCAGTGCTATGGCATCTGGGCTGAAAAAAGGCGCGAAACTATTGTCTGATGGAGGGAGGGAGGGAGGGACAAGTGACGACATGGCTTACAGGGAATTAAAATCAACAAAGGTGGCTGTGCATCAGGGAGAAACACAAACAACTGTCACACAGAATGGCCCCCCCAAAGATTGAACTCAAAACCCTGGGTTTAGCAGGCCGTTGATTTCACGGAGGGAGGGGGAAGCAAATGAATACAGAACAAATCTGGTCCATCTATTTTTTTACATCTTAAGCTGGCAACAGACGGTGCAGCATGACTGATAGCCATCGGCATCTTCTGGGTGCTTGGCAGAAGATGCTGTATTACGACTGCTAGTCATCATCGTCAAGACGGTTCAATAGGACCGCCGGCAGGACTGAGTCTCCAGGAGACAAAACATGTCTGCCCAGGTGCCTCTGACCGAACTCACTGAGGAGTACGACGACGACGGATACCAGTCGTAATACACCATCCACTGCCAAAAGGCAAGGAGCTGCTGCTGTATAGCAATGCAGCCCCACGTCTGCCAGCACCCAGATAGCCGATGACGGCTATCAGTCATACTGCACCGTCTACTGCCAAAAGGCAATTAGCTGCTGCTGTGTAGCAATGCAGTACCACGTCTGCCGGCACCCAGATGACATATGGTGACGGTGAGCTGAGCTGAGCGAGCTCCATGCTTGCCGTGGTATGTTGTCTGCACAGGCAACCCAGGTAAAAAGGCGCGAATCGATTGTCTGCTGTTGCTCTGACGGAGGGGGAGGGGCCTGACGACATGTACCCAGAACCTCCTGCGACACAGTTTTTGCATCATCAGGCATTGGGATCTCAACCCAGAATTCCAATGGGCGGCGGAGACTGCGGGAACTGTGGGTTAGCTACCCACAGTGCAACGCTCCAGAAGTCGACGCTAGCCTTGGTACTGTGGACGCGGTCCGCCGACTTAATGCACTTAGAGCATTTTATGTGGGGACACACACAATCGACTCTATAAAACCGATTTCTATAAAACCGGCTTCTATAAATTCGACCTAATTTTGTAGTGTAGACATACCCTTAGAAGCACTGTAGACACAAATAGTGCAAAGGCTGCATTTCTCTGGCATCAGATGGAAGCATCAAATGCATCAGTCTAAGAAGATAGTGTCCATGAAAGTGCATAATCGCATTGTAGATGAACATGATGTAAAGTGTACAGCCTGCATTCAGGTTTATTCAGTTCCCCTGCAGAAGGAATGTGAGTTTCTTTGTGCATATTTGAAACCTCAGCCAAATTTCACCCGCATATGGATATGCAATTGAATATTTTTGTTTGTTGACTATTATGCAGTTGTTAAGAGATGGAAAATTCTACAAGATAAAGCTGCTTGCATACAGTGAATACTGATGAATGTTAATGAGGTATTAGTTTGCATTGTACAAGCCAGTCAGAATGCACTTGGGAGTAAACTTTAATTATGCAAGACTGGTGCCTTAGGCACAAAACCTAGCTACTGAAATCTAAACTTTGTATTCAAAGTAAAATGTAAGTGTCTAGCATGGTTGAGAAGGTTACCTCCCAAAGGTAAACTGAATGCAAACAGATATATAATGTTTTCTTCTTGAGTTTGTAAACAAGCCTGAAACAATAACTCTGAGAGCTGTCATTCATAACAGTAAGTTTCTAACTCTGAAACTTGATTATGATTATTTAAATGTCATATCTACTGGTAATCATTTTAGCAGAAACAACTGATTAATGCACTTATATAAGGTTGTTGGCTGCAGTCACGTATTATGGGGGAAGGAGCAGTGGGCCATTTAATTGCTGTTAAGGCTTGCTGTGGTGGTGAATTAAGAATTCAAGCCCTACCAAAAAAGTCAAGTCACCTGTGCCCCTGTCCAAAAGTTGGAGGGGAAAAAAGAAATGCATCCAATGTCAAAAGCCTAAAATACTTTCTGGAGGCCAGAATCCCAAATCCCAGAATCCCTTCTAAAATACTAGAACTGGCTTTCTCCCTGATGACTGCATTATCAGTACAAAATTCTGAAGACTTAAGAGTAGTGTAAAATATTAATGTGGAAAACGATTCCCACATGTACCTGTGTATTACGTTATTTTTGTCTATAAAAACACAAGGAATACTGAAGTGATTGTAACACTAATATATAATTAAACAAATCCCTCTATTTAAATTTAATTGACGTTATCTCAAATATCAATGTATTACAGAACTCATTGCAACCCACTGGGTCTTGCAGCAGAGGTCTTTGGGGTTGGGTTGGAATTGCAGCAGAGCAGGTGGACATGGCCTCTTTTTAGTGCTAGTTTACCTAAAGTAGCTAATCTAGGGCAATTAATCATAGGTCTGTTTTTAAAACAAGAAGCTTATACTCTGAGAAATTATTGTAAAAATAGATTTGTGGGGTTGGATGCTTGTGTCTCAATGACTGCAGATCTAGTTTGGTCATGAATAAAAAGACGACTCATGTACCCGCTGGCTCTGCAGCCTACACCTAGAATCTAAGGCTGAAGCTCTGTTTTACCCAGCTTGCCACATCATCACCAGTAATAAAGATTTATTAATTTGGTTGATTTTTTCTTTTAAAAATTCCAAACTAGATGTTTTGGGATAGTAAGAATGTGTATTAGTCACTAAGAGAGTAGATCTGATTCTAAATTCACCCAGTGAGCCGATCTCTTTATTGAGAAGATACCGTTTTTCCACTTACTCCTTCATCTGAATGTAGTCAGTCTCCCAAAGAGCGACTTTGAATTAATATTCCAGAATGTAACTGGGGGTTAGGAGATGAAGGCATTTCAATCAGGAGAATAGAATCTCCAGTGGTTCAGACTTTTAAAGTACAGTATGTTTTTCTGCTTTAGGTTGATTCTCAAAAAGGCAAAGACATCTTAGATGCCCAGGCAAGCACTTCTGAAGGTAAAAATAATGTTGAACATCAATATTATGGTTTACATTTTAGTAGGGTAATGGCCCATTTTCACCATTACTTTTAACTTCTTTGTGCCTTGATTTAGTCATCTGCAAAATGGATAAAATTCTAATGCCTCTTTTAGAAGGGTTTTGAGGCCTAAATGATGTTTGTAAAGTACTTTAAGATCCTTGGATGAATGCTAGTATTGTAAATTTATTTTGGTCTGTTTTAAAAAAATCCCATAATGAAATGCTTTTTCACTTAAGCCCTGCATATGCCTACTTTTATGAAAAATACTAAAGTTATTATCTTACAATCTGCAGATCCATTAGGTATGTGTATTCTTTCATTTACATTCATTTTTTGTATCTTTAAGAGCTTGATGTTACGCCAGTTTCCACTCGAACACGAAGCAGTCATTTAAAACGTCCCAGGATAGGAAAGAGGAGCCAGGAATCTGAAACTGAAACTCCTTCAGGAGAGGATGAAAACCTTCTTTGGATATCAGGAAGCAGGTATTGTGTCACTTTTCATTTTGCAGTTTCAGTGGTGTCAGAGCTGTGGTGTACCTACTCATGTGGTACATGCTATTTCCTATCCCATTAGAAAGCAAAATTGATATACCCTCCCTTCCCCTGCTTTAGTCTGATTTGCTGATTACTTTAAAAACAAAACTCCAGGGGGGAAAAAGCAAGCTGCCGACTCTGAAGTGATCACACCAAAGCAATGGTTTGTGTTTCCATATAAACTCGGCAGATTTTGGGAACGACATTAACAACACTGTGGTGACTAGTTGCACATTCAGCAATTTTTATGGTACTGAAATCTTGAAGAATCAAAGTTTAAATATACATCACTGTGAGAATGTTCTCAGGGGTGTGTGTGTGTGGTATTTGTTAAATGGGAACATATAGAGCTTTTTGTATTCTGACTTCTATCTTGTATGGTACAAAAACTCTTGAAAGGCCACTGAAACCCTGAAACATTGATTGCACAGGCTCCCATGGAGAATATTAGGGTTAATTAAAAAAGCAAACACAAAAATACTAAAACCCCCTAACTAAAATGAAGAGAATTTTACTGGTTAGGCTCTGAAACATGTTTGGATTGATAAAAGGTATAGACTGATTGAAAGGAAATTAGTTGTATTCTGTTAAAACTACAAGGAGTCCAGTGGCACTTTAAAGACTAACAGATTTATTTGGGCATAAGCTTTCGTGGGTAAAAAACCTCACTTCTCAAGTCACTTCGTTATAGTAATTGGAATGTAGTTTGTGTAAAAATCTACGTTCCTGCAGCATGTCCATCTGACATCTATTTTCATGACTTGTTGGGGAGGGACAGGTTTCCTTACCGAAACAATCAAGTTCAAAAGACTTAGTGTAGCAAGCGGTGAAACAAAATTAGCTGCGGCAGCGCTTTAACATGGCTTGTGTAGTCGCGGAATAGCGCTGGGAGAGAGCTCTCCCAGTGCTCTTAAAAAAAACACCTCCATGAGGGGAATAGCTACCAGGGCTGGGAGCATGGCTGTCAGTGCTGGTACTTTACGGCGCTGCAAGTTTCAGCGCTGTAAAGTGCCAGTGTAGACAAGCCCTAAGTGGCTTCACATGTCCTGCATTATCCAGGGTCTGCTTTTTACTTTCCTTGTGAATAGCTAAATGGAACCAGAGATGATATGCTATTATGCACTTCTAGACAATATGCTGCTGTAAAATGGACAGTGTTTGGAATATATAAAATTTATTCAGTGATTTCTAACCACCTGTCCCACAGATTGGCAATCAGTGCTTCGAGACTTGTAGCCACAGATAATTGGCTAGTTGGATACTTGGGAAGCTGATGACTATTCTTGAAAATCAGGATATTAGGGTTTGTAGTAAAAATTTTGTGACACCACTGCCATAATCCATCTTGAGAAACTGGTGTGTGTAGTTACAGAACGCTTGTGAAACAACTGTATACAAGTCAATTGTGCACAATATCATTTCTTCATATATAAAACCTAAGTGCACTTAAAGATGAAAAATTCCATCATCCCAAAAATAAAAAGTGAACATTTCTGAGACCTCATTACCTGTTGGCTACATCAAAGCTTTACTTTTCCAGCCAATCTGTGTTCTGTCTGCTATCTTGAATTCTAATCCAGTTAGACGTTTTGTAAGCCATATGAAGTTAATGATCATTTTAGCTTTACAAGGCTACTCAAACAATTAAGTCACATAAGACTGATAGTGGTATACCTGGGTTGGGAGAAGCTGGGTCTCTTTTCACAGGGTCCAAATTCTTTTTACCGGAATTAACATTTTATAACTTCAGAAGCTTGCAGCCCTCATGAAGGTGTTCTGATTTCTAGCTTTGAATTCAATGGAAGGAAGATAGAGGCCTCTTTATATATTGGTGCAGCAACAGTCTAGTTGAATAGCTATCTAGTTAGGAGTTGGCCATTTTCAATATATAATTTTATTTATTTAGCTGGGTTCCACACTCCTATATGATGAATGTGTATTATACTAATTAACTTACTGTGGGAGAAAGTTCTCATTATTTAATGGTGTCACTGAGATTGTTAACCTAAAAAAATTAAGAGTGTTTTATTTTCTGTTACAGGTTGGAACCTGTAGCACATACATCTGAAAGCTCAGAAGAGTTAGTAGAAGAAACTGAAGAAAATGTAGTTGAAAATGAAGAGGAAACAGTAGTTGAAAATGAGGACCAGTTAGTATTGGAAACACAAGAGTTCTGTATATCACCACCTGAGAAACAAGATGAGAAAGAGGTAACAGCTAAGACTGGTTGAGGTTCAGTGTAAATAAGGCCCAGGTGGTGGTGGTAGGCTTGAGGAAGCTTTCCATCCACATCTGAGCAGGAGATTGCAACCTTTTGTGTCAAATGTGGTCTTTGCTACCATGAGGTGTGCCTTTGCCAACTCTATATGAAATTATTGCAATGCATTTTATGTGGGACTACATCTTAAATCCATTTGGAAGATGAAGCTGGTACAGAATTATGGTTAGGGAAACTTCCTCCATACTTAATGTGAACATTAGAGTCCACAAGAGCTTCTGTAAGGTGAATCCCCAGCTAGTTTGTTAACTCTGGCAGCACGAAGTAGCTGGAGCAGAGGCCAGAATCTGGTCTAGTATCTCTAAAGAAAATTAGATGATCCTCAAGGAACCAATGGCTTGCTGTATATCAGAGACTCCTGTAAATTTTGAAAATGCTTGCTTTAATTTTTATGCTTGAAAAAAGCCAAAACATATATATATATATATATGTAACTGTTTGCATAACAGTTTTACTCTGTAACAGAAGTTATGAAGTTAAAGCTAGAAGTAACATTGGTGTCTTGGTAGAATCTCACACCCTGCTGATCAAGTCTTTATGCAAAAGTTCTGCCTCTGAGTTTTTTACGCTGATGTTTTGAACAATGGTTGTGTCCTAGCTTGACTTACGAATGTCACTTTAGGAAACTGAATCAGAGCCACTCAATGGTGAGCTAACAGAAGCGACTATCAAAACATCACTCATGACTGAAGAGGAAACAGCTAGTGAAATACTAGATGGTGAATCAAAATTACAGTCTGACAATCCAGAAGAAGAATCTTTAACTCTGTTTGTTCCGTTAATCCTTGACTCTTCAGCGAAATCTTCTGAAGACACTGCATCAGATAAGGTGAGGGAAGTGCAACAAAATGATATTTTAGGTCTTTTTTTCTGCAATGCATATATTACATTTATTTATTTAATAGGTATAGGCCATGAATTACTTGCAAAAGCAGTTGTCAGAATGTATGGCAAAATCCATAAATAAAATAAGACTGCTGTTTTAGTAATATGCAGTAGCAAGGAATCTGTGTTAATTAAAACTAAGGAAAATGATGCTCTGGTCCAATCTCCCTTAGCAATACTCAAATACATATCTAGTATTTTAGTGGAAGATAACCACATTCAAAAAGCCATCCCTCTGTTGTGGCTAGTAATTTCTCTCAATGCTTAGATTTGATAAAATGAGTAGGGCAAAATAAAATATATTGCACCAATTATTTGCTGATAAAGTATAAGAAACTTATTTATTTGTAATACCGTAGCACCTAAGAGCCCCAGTCCCATGCCAGGACCTCATTGTGCTAGGTCAGTGGCTCTCAAACTTTTTTACTGGTGACCCCTTTCACATAGCAAGCCTCTGAGTGCGACCCCCCCCCCCTTATAAATTTAAAAACACTTATTTATATATTTAACACCATTATAAATGCTGGAGGCAAAGCGGGGTTTGGGGTAGAGATTGACAGCTCGCCACCCCCTGAGGGGTCCCGACCCTCAGTTTGAGAACCCCCGTGCTAGGTGCTGTACAAAAACAGAAGGTCCCTGCCCCAAAGAGCTTTACAATCTATCTAAGATAAGAGATGATGCAGACAGACGGGAGTACAAGGAAATGAGACCGTATTGATCACCATGATGCAGTGGTCTCAGGACTGTAACAACTGAACTGTTGCCAAGTTTTTTGTAGGCAAGAGTTTTAAGGAGGATAATGTAGTTTTGTGGATGTGCACGAGTAGCTGCTCCCAAGAGTGGGGAGCAGCATGGGAGAAAGCACGAAGATGCTTGTTTGAAAATTGAATAGTGGGCGATGATGGCTGGCATCATGGGCCAATCGGAGGTGAGAGTCAACCTTTTGATACTGCATGAGAGATGATCGGTAGAGTGTGGATAGGTCTTGAAGGGCCTTGACAGCGAAGACAAGTAATTTACGTTTGATACAATAGAGAGGGAGATCCACATCCCAAGGAATTTACAATCTAAATTCACAGACAGTTATAGGCACCACGCAGAATGCTAACTATTGGAACAAGTACATATGCTTACTCTGCACTAATTTCTAAGTGTGCCCCATTGTGCCTGAGTGATCCTCTGAATTTTTGTATTTCAAAGCTTTAGAAAAAATCAGATAATGTCAAGGCCCTAAGCCAGGAAGATAGCTTGTGTGAGGGGAAGGAGAAGATTGTTAATGGTTCACCCAATGCTGTAAATTGCTGAGTGCTTCAACTCCCACTGCGAGCTGAGGGTGTTCAGCACCTTGCAGGGGAAGACCCAGAGTCTGTACCATCTCAAGAACATGTGAATTGTCCCCTTGATTGTTTTGACTCTTATTTTTTCCTCAGGTTATGAACACTACTGATTCAGAAATACCGATGGAGGAAAGTGTATCTATGGAAAAAGAGGGCATTGAAGAGGAGCAGCAAGCAGCCCAAAGGAAGAAATCATCTGATGAAAGTGCAGATACTGTAGCTTCAGTGCCAAAAGAAGAACCATCTGATAATGGCCTTTCAAACTCTGTGGTAACTGAAGCACTAGAAGAATCAGTTTCTGAAAATGTGTCACCCAACGCATCGTCTTCCTTGGAAGAGCAAAGTGAGGAAGCAGGGCATGACTCACAAGAAACCCCTGTTGTCCTTGGTCAGAGTTCTTTGATAGTGGTTGAACTTGAGGATGTGTCATTCCAGCAACATTCAGAAGGACAAAAGAACCAATCAGAAGAGCAGTCTGAGGAGTCTTCTGAACAGATGGATCAATACACGCAGACAGCGGCAGAGAGAGCTGCTGACAGCAGCTCAGAAGAAACAGAAATTGAGGTACCAATAGTAGATCGGAGGAATTTACGAAGAAAGGCCAAAGGATACAAAGGACCACCCAAGAAGAAAGGAAAGCCAGCTTAACAATGAAGTCGCTTGTTAATCCAGCTATTTGTAAGTTATTATTTCATTTAAAATAGGGTATTCTTAAATCGCATGGGACACAGGATACACAAGTATTCAGAAGTTTGGGTTGGACTTCCCTTCGGGATTCACCACCTTTCCTCAATTTTTCTTGAATTTTTAACCACTATACAATGAGCTTCATCAGGGTATGGAAGTAAATGGCCAGTCTCCTCCTTTATAAAGGATAAAAGCTGAATAAATGGAACAGTTGTGCTAGCAAAGCAACAAAATTTACATTTAAGATTAGAATTGTTAGAAGAAAATACCATCTGTGAAATCCTAAACCCATTGACTTCAATGAGGCCAGGATTTCACACCAGATGTTTATAAAATTGTGTTTTCCGCTTAAGGAAAAAAAACAGGACTGAGGGTGAAAAACCCACATACTCTACCAGAGAATAGAGTAAAAGACTATATGGCATAAATATTGATCTCAAGATGAAGGGAGTATACACAAGAACTTACTCTTACAACTTAATGGTCCAAAATAACATGAACAGTGCTATCTATTTTTTCTCTAGTATTGTTTTAGGTGAACTGATTTTCCACCCCTACTTCCAAATCCCATTTACTATTCATTTGAAAGAGAAACAGCTGAGTCCATGATCTGAAGCACTGTCAAAACAATGTCTAGCATTGTACAATACAATAATGAAGCTTTTTAGTGGAGCATTAATGATGCTTATATGGTAAGTTATACATTTATCGTTTCAAAATTCAATGTTAAGCATACATTTTACAGCATCTACTTTTACTTGTATTGAGCTGCCCATACATTTACAGAACTGTTTGGACTGCCACCCCATGTGCATGTGCTGATTTGGTTCTTGATCATTTATCTTTGTGTCACAGTGCAGAAAATAATCCTTTAGCTGGAAATGGGCTGATTTTAAGTTAATAGGGAATGCTACCTGGTATCTTCCAAATACTTAGCTGGTACATTCAGCAGCCGTTAGATGTGATGTCTATCAGGTGCAAGACTCCTGTGAGCCCAGAAATTCCAGGTATACCATGACATTTCATTAGTGTAAAGTAAACATTAATCGGAGTTGCAGCAAACATCCGTGTATGCCAAATTATTGTCTTCGTGTAACTACCAGGAGATTGTTGCAGTTAGATGAAAAAGTGAAGTAGCCCTGACTCTGCTGTAATTCCTGGGATAACAGCTTTCCAGTTTGGTTACTTGGATAGTAACACCCAAGCTTGCAGCATTAAGACAGACAGAGAGTAGGCAGGAAAAAACCCAGACCATTCATCCGTGTTTCTGAATAGTCCCTTTTACGCTATCTTCAGTGATATCTCTAACACATTTGACTCAAATTGCAATGTCAGACATCAATTATATATTTTTAAATCGCCGTTTATTTCTGTCCAATAATGAAGCTCCTGCAATAATGGGTAAAAATTCAGGAATAAGTAAGAACAGTGGTGCATGCACAGAAAGGAAGAAATGTGACTATTTGTACTCTTACCTATTTTATAAGATAGATGAGCAAAAGTTGGCACCTACATGTCTCAAAATTGAAGGTACCTACTTATTTCTCTTTAGGATTTATAAATAAAAGGTTCACTTGAATAACATCAATGATCTTTTAATTTTTATCCTCTATGAAACAAATATAAGAATCTGCTTTGATTTTATGGATGTACAGTTTAACTTTTTAGATATTTTCTTATCTTATTTAGCTGGTGAAACACCCTTGTTCTTTTAAACTGTTTTCACTCACTTTAAAATGAGGGTGCAGGTTTTTTTAGAGGCTTGTATTGCATATGCTCTGGAACTGGGGTGCATAGAATCATTGAGCTATATTTGGATTTCTTAAAATGTTGCAACTTTTCCTGTCAATGTACATTTGTTGTATATGAACATTGTGGATGAGAGGTATAAGCAGAACTTTTCTTGATTGTTTATAAATATTCAAGTGAACCTTCAGCCTTTCTAAAACCAATTAAACATTTTCTATAAAGCACACAAGAAAAACCTTCTGTTATGTATGCTGTGGCTTCTCTTTTAGCGCTAAGATTGTTGTAAAAACAGACAGCTGGAAAACACTACATTTTATTGTTGCAAGAATTGAACTTGTTAGGGGGCAGGGAGTTGACTTAAAAAGATGTTTTTTGTGTACAATAAATTTTAAAAAGTGGATGATATGAATGTTAGGCTGTTAGTTGAAAAGAGTTAAGCTTTGGGAAAGAGTAATGGACTCGTGTACTTCAGTAGATACTTACAAAAATATCTTTTAATTAAAACTCACTTTCATTTTCAATTGTGTTAAACAACAGCATTTTTCAGACCATGCACCCTGGCTTAAGGTCTATTCACTTGTTCTCCCTCCTCCCCCTTCCCCCTCCCCCCCCATATGGATAACCCAGAACTAACTTATGCGAACATATCCTGTTTTCAGATATTTCCTGTTCATTGAACATTTAAATTTGCAGTTGCACAGTTAGCACCATTATTATTTCAACAGTAAAACTCCACTTGATTTCAGTGGCAGCAAGAGCAGTCTTAGGGGTTGAATCTGATTTCACTTAAACTGGTGTAAACTGAGTTACTCATTGATGTCCAAAGGAGTTACACTTGTGTAAAACTAGCAAAACTGAGATTAGAATCAGGACCCTGATTATTAGGAAGAACTGAATATGGAGAACAGGTGCATAATTAAGAATTCTTGCAGCCACTCTGCTGCTAACAGGGATATCCTACTACTAGAGAAGGATTACACCAGTCATTTGAGCTAAATGTCATATTTGGTATCAGCTATCTTAACAATTAATAATGAGCTGGTGAAATCAAGCTATTCGCACAAAAGAATTAATGTTCATTACAGTGCTGAAAATCCAATTACAACATAGCATAATCTCAAATACCTTCTGCTATACTATTGCAAAGAGAACACCTCCATTTACAACTAAGCATGTCAATGAAGAGTTTAACTTTGGGAAATAAAATTACCTTTTTTAGCCTTTTTTAGGCTTAACAGAAGTAAAACACGGTCTTTCTTGTTTCAGATTACCATTGAACTGTTAGAACTTTAAGATCTTACCACACCAGCAATCCAAAATCAGAACAGTGTTTGATTTTTATAGTTTGTACCAAATGTTACTAAAACATGATGTGGAACAATATATAGACAACTAAAGCAAGCAGTATTATTCTTGAGCCTTATTTAGTCTAGGAACAGAACTTAAAGAACACTAACTTTATCACCCTTAGATGATAAATGGTTTTGTATTTGAACCTGACATTCATTCATGTCTTATTTGTATTGCTTACTAATTTTCATGAAGATTTGCTCTGCTTCCCACAAATTCATATTCTTTTCTTTGTAAAGTCTATGTTCATTTCATGCAGAAATATTGTTTACTGTTCTCATCCTGTTTCCCAGAACCCATCACATTAAACTTGCATTCATATCTTTTTTCAGAACTGGAATTTTACTTTTAGCTTGATAAATGCTATGTCGCTTATTCTTTGCTGTGTTTCCCCACCTCCACTATCACAATATTCCCTGGAGTTTAGTAATTAGATCTCATTTACAATGACATCAACACCACTACCTAAGTTATACATACGCAAGCAATAAATAGTCCAAGTGTCAGCTTATGTGCTCCATTCTGATAAATGATACACCATTCTCAAACTTTATTTCAAAGGAGATACATTTTAAATTTATTTTCATAAATGTGGTGTTAGGTGTTTTCTAAACATGTGGTACTATGTTTATAAATCTCTTATGGAAGATGTACTGCTATTCTGGATTACTGTGTTAAGTCTTGTTATAGTATTTTTAGTTTTTCCTTTGGTATTGTCTTGATGGCTTTTTGAGATGTTTCAAAGTAGTAATTAAACTTATATTTTGTGACTTTTCCTTGGTTTCAGTATTTGAGTTCCCTCTGCTAAACAGCAAACATTTTCAATCACTCTAGCTCACTAAGGTACAATTTATAGTTCTCCAAATGTCAGTATTTAACTGTTAGTATTTAAATTATGGATTAAAGCTACCATGGAACTTTGAAAGCTCACTAACCAGAGTATAGAATAAAATACATATTAAAATAACTTAACTTTATGAATCTGAATTTTTCACCTAATGAAAAATACTTTTCAATAAACCCTAGGATTGCAGTCTGAAAATGTGAACTGCAAGACAAAACTGATTCCCCCCTCGCTCCCCATTTTATAACTTCATATGTCTGCATTTAATTTTCTTATAAATTATTAACTTCAAACTAAACCACTGGAGGTATAAGGTACAACTAATAATTTATCCAGTCAGTGCAGTATATTTCATACATATCTTAAACAGGTCTTCCAGAGTTAAAGGTTCTTTAACCTTAAGTTTAAAATAGTAACAAAATACAAATTGCAACATGATCCTCCACAGACTGGAGGAACAAAAACGTAAGTTGAGAGAAGGGAGAAGTCGCACATGTAGGTCCTGATCCTGCAACTGCATCCATGCAAGTGGACCTATGTGAACCCCCCAGTGAGGCCAATGTAGCTCCACAAACTGCCATGAAGACACAATTTCAGGAGTAAGTCCTTATTGGCAACAACTGTATTATGCAGCTAACAGTGGATTGTGTTTACAGCATGAATATGAGTTAAGTTAAAACATATCTTTGAGATTGTGTTTTCATAAGCAGAGACCACAATTAGATGAAAACGTCCCTCTAATTGTCTATCACTTACTGTATGTGAAGATTTAACAAATTCAACTGGCATTTCAGATATGAGATGTGGGAGGGATTGGGGCCAGAGCCTATCATCACACAAATGCGCCCCCCCCCCCCCAGCAAATATCAGTACACACTATATTTGCTTGTGATCCTCATTAAATTCAAATCAGTCATGTAACTTCTTTGTTTGTTCATTGTATGAATGTTTGTCTGAAAACTAGTTAACCAATTAGAAGGCATAGTCTTGGGAAATACACTGCTCTGACAAGGTTTTCCTAAAACACTCAAAAATTCTGGCTTTAAAAAAAAAAAAATGCAGTTAAGCCAGTCAGTGCATGAACACTTTAGACAGAAGCTTTTGTAGTTAAATTGGTACAAAAAATGCATTTAGCTTAATCCATTAATGGCAGTTTTTTATGGACTTAAGTCCCAGTTCTGCAGACACTTGCATTGTGCATATCCTTCACTTTATGCATGTCAGCAGTCCCATTTGACTATGTAGAATACCTTTTGATATATCTAGTACCACCAAGTCCAAGCATTCAGATAAATGAGTCAGGTCCAGAAAAATCACAGTCAAGAGTGTTTTAGGCATCTTGGCCCAGAGCTTCAAGGGTCTTGACATCAATGGAAGTTGGGAGCCTAAATACCTTTGGGGCTCTGGGCCCTTTTTTCTACAAGTATGAGGGCTGGAACCTTTTTTTAAATGAAAGCTGATTCTTATGTAATCACCTGACACAAGGGGAATGGGGCTTTAAGAAATAAAATATGGCATGAGCTTGCAACAATGTGTTTAATACAAAGCCTGTTTAAGAGTGGGATTACAGACTGAAGTATGTTTGCAGGTTTGGGGCCTTAATTTATATTCTATTTTGTATGTTGCCTTCTATTACAAAAATTCTACCTTTACACCTCTACCATTATGGAGCTAAAAATGTGATCATGCAGCATAAGGCACTAGTAGTGATATAGTCTACATGTACAAAATAACTTGTAATTGCAAATTATTTCCTTGTCTAGGACTACCTCTAGCTTCTTAAATCATCAGAGTAAGATAGTTGTGTATAATTGCTGAGGACTTGAAGCAAGTATAGATGGAGTAGCTAATGACAAGTTAGCTTCTGAGCTGACTGACCTTTAACATCTTGGATTGGATATTTATTGGTGGGGGTGGTTGTTTCATGGACCGCTTTAAAGAACCTGGGTTTTTTGTTTTCCCCCCCCCCAACTTCTGATGTAGTGGGCCATCCAACCCAAAAACTTGTATTCCTATACAGCCGATGGAAGATGAACACGATTACTTGCAGCTTTTAGCATATCAGACTGTTTGTTCCAATCAAATTTAATATGCAAAAATCTGTACAATCTGGGAGATTGTAATAGAGGGAACCATTGAAGATATATTTTTGGGAGGGGGAACAAAGCTTTGACTAGATCATACCTCAAGTATGAGAGGAACCAGGAATCAGTATTTGTCTAGTCCAAAGGTCCCCAAACTGTGGGGCACATCCCCCTATGGGGTGCAGCTGAGGCCAGGGCCAGCCCCCACAAGGGGTGGGGAGGGAGCACCACCCTGCTCCTGGCCCCAGTTCAGGAGGAGGGCATGACCCTGAAAAGTTTGGGAGACCATTGGTCTAGTGTACTACTTGTAACCAATAGTAACTGCATCAACAAGCACCTTTGAAATGAGTATCTTTTCCAAAATTCAAAATAAAGTTAAAGGTCTAATTTAGCTTTACAATAGCTTGGACACTGCAGTAGCAGTGTCCTCTAACAAATGAAGCTTGATTGGATGTTTTTGTATGTCCCACTGTGATTATAGACTAAAATTATGTACCTCTTAATCAAGTCACTTACTCTGAATAACTCACGTCTTTGTCACTTATTGAAAAAATTCTGTTTCCAATTATTTCAACATGTACAAAAAAGGTAGGGAAAGGTATTTTTAGAAACTCATTGCATAACTTTCAATTAATAGTCTAGGTAGGAGGTTTCCTACAGCTTGTTAGTATGTTCATGATCTCTGACCAATATTACAGCAGAAGGAAAAATTCTTATTTTGAAAGCTTAATTGCTTTCTGAATAAATATTTAGAGTATAACCAAATAGCATTTAAAGTAATTTGAATTTAAGAATAACCCCTGAATTTACATTCACTAAAGAATTTACATTAGTACTTTAAAAAAAAAAGTGTTATTGATTTAATTGTAGGTATCGTCTAGTATTTTCCTTCACTTCTGAGGTAATTCAATAGATAGTATATACACTTAGTAGAGACTGCCATCAGGAAACAAGGCAGCAAAGAAATCTATGACTGCAGACTCCTCAGTATTCTCTACCTCCTTGCCTGGAAGCACAGATCCATGCTCTCAGGCCCTACTTCCTCCTCTGATGCAGCTGAGATTTGGGGGAGGGAGGAATGATGATGAAGACAGTAGGTTCATGCATAGGATAAAGATTGACACACCTCTGGCAATCCTTGCATCAAAAGTCTGAGTGATTGAAAAAAAACCTGTTTAAAGCACACAGCCTTTCAGATAGCTAATGCCTACAAGTCAGAGGCTTTCCCCTTCTAACTGCAGTTCTAACCCCAGCAGAATACTTAGTGGCACTAAAGTACTAAAAGGTTGGTTCTATTACTTGTGCTGAGACATTACTATGCAGCTAGAGCCCTCTCCTTCCCTTCTCCCAGCTTCACTGCTTCCTCCAGGTCCTCTCCATTAGTTCACATGTGAATCTGTGAAGTTTGGGGTACACATCTTCACGCTTTATGGGGTTTTCCCACCAGCAAGTAAGCTTCAGTCAGCTGGATATATTGTATGGCAGAACATGCCCTGTGTGCTGTGCAGTTTCTGACGCTCAGCACTCTTTGCTGCAACTGCTTGGCCCTCTCTGCAACAGCAACAACTTGGGGTTTCCTCTGTTTTCCATCCATCTTTCGGACCCCAGCTTAATCTATGCTCTGATGGGCAGTTTGTACGCATGACTCTGCCCTATTGTTATCCACTGTCAAGAACCTCAGTTGAATTTTCTTCTAGATTTAGCAATTCTAAAGTGATTCCTGCATCACAAATTGCAGAAGGAGAGCAACCATCACTCAGTTTCAGTAAAAAGTTCAGAAAAAAATAAAACTGTCCCCACAAAAACAACAACAACACAAAATTGGAAAGCTGATTGACTTTATTCTGGTAATGTTCAATGGAACAAACAGTTTGTATACTATTGGGCTTTAATATTTGTAAAATTTTCAGGAACTTGATTGTTTAAGTTCTTTGGCCTTCCTCTCTTGGGTTCAAGTTTGACGCTTGGTTTGTGGGAAGCTAAATATCTTAAATTGCTTGCAAGCTTCTTGATTTACTTGCCTCGATTTTGCAAGAGTTCATGTGCAATATTTACTAAGACCCCAATCAAACAAGCAGGACTGCATTAATACAACCATCATTTTCTGGATTGTTGGTTACCTGTGCATATTTCCCTAAAGGAAAAAGAGAGAAAAAAATTGGAATAAAGCATTTTCCAACAGCTTCTGGTACTACAGAAAATTAAAAACTTAATCCTGAATGGCCATACTGGGTCAGACCAAAGGTCCATCTAGCCCAGTATCCTGTCTTCTGACAGTGGCCAATACCAGATGCTTCAGAGGTAATGAACAGAACAGGTAATCATCAAGTGATACATCCCCTGTTGCCCATTCCCAGTTTCTAGGCTAGGGCCACCACTGCTGCCCATCCTGGCTCATAGCCATTGATGGACCTATCCTCCATGAATTTATCTAGTTCTTTGTTGAACCCTGTTATAGTGTCTTGGCCTTCACAACATGCTCTGGGCAAAGAGTTCCACAGGTTGACCATGCGCTGTGTGAAGAAGTACTTCCTTGTGTTTAACAGGCAGCAGGTATAAAACAATTTCATTTGGTGACCCCTACTTCTTATGTTTTGAGAATAAATGTAAGTTTATACACCTTTAAAAGTCCCCTCCACCAATCCCACCTCGTATAGTCTAATGGACTCCCATTCCAAAACACTAACTGCAATATTAGAACTGCATTTTGATATTAATATAATTATTCTTAAAGAAAAATGAGATCAATTTAGCAACAACATTTTCCAGCTTATTTATGAAAGCTCCCTCCAGAGCTCAGAGTGTATAATGAAGAACTTTAGACCCCAAACAACCATATTTAATCTCACTGGGAAAAAAAAGTTGCCTCTAACCTAACAAGTCTTGAGTTCAGGAATTTGTTCACTGTAACTTCACAACTGCTAGAAACAGTAGTCCTGGTCCTGCAAATACTTATGCATATGTTTGAAACAAAAGGAACTACTCACACTGCATAAAGTTACGCATTTGCTTAAGTCTCTGCAGGATTAGGGCTACTGGTTAATGTCAAACACAGAAGAGCAAACAAGATTCTTGAACTTAGACCCAGGTAAGAAAGTGATTTTCAAATATTTTGAGTATTGTATTGCTGATTTTGGACCCTTACATAATTTGACATTTACAAGGTGAACTGAAAGTTTAAGACTAACATGCTTATAACAACAAATCAGATTCAAATCTCTCTTTATTCTTTGTTAAAATTCTAGACTAGTTATGGAATACAGCTGACAACTTTTTGTTGGATACTTACCCCAGATAACTTTGCCCCCTTGTGTCACAAGGCCAAGCTCACTCACATTCACCTCAATAACGGTACCTTTGGTAATTACACCCAATGTTGTGTACAGAGGGGAAGAGGGATTCTTCTTTACACCAAGTATTGGTAGACAAAAAGTAGCTTTAAGTTCAGGATGTGTTACATGAGCCTTCTTGAAACGTAAGCCCTGTTACATGAACATAAAATTATTACAGCCATTACTAAAAAAAAGTTGACCTCCAAACTACACTGTTATTTCCATAATTTCCTGTATTTTAGGAATTACGGTGAGAAATGATTGAAGTGATTTTGGTATTTTTTAAAAAGTCACCTGTCTGTTGTAAAATGTCAGATTTGTTCAACCCTGATAAATAATCAGATTAGATAAGATTTTCTAGAGACTATTCAGATTTGTACATTTTCAGTATGCATCACTTTAAAATTAGTATGGGAAGAAGAATACTTGTTATTGCAGATGGTTTCTGCATGTTGATGAAATCAGGAGCTAATAGTAAAGTATTTCACCTTATTATTTTTAGACTCAAGCTCTTAATTTCTAAGCGTCTCTTGTAAAACCTAAAATTGCAGCCATTCCTCCCCTGTCCCACCTATTGTGAAATTATAAATATCAGGGTCATACAGAGCTCTTTCCCATCCAGATCACAAAACACTTTCCAGAGGAGGAAATTACATTAACGTATTTACAGATGGGGAAACTGAGGGATGAAATGACTTGCCCGAGGTCACCCAGCAGGCCAGTGATAGAGCTGGCAATAGAATCCAAGTGGTCTGCGTGTCAAACCAGTGACCTATCCACTGAGCCACTGCCTCCCTGAAAGAACTCAGGGGTCGCCTCATACATCAGATTGCAGTGGGTTAGTCAAACACCTGTCAGGGATGATCTAGGTTTACTTGGTCCTGCCTCAGCGCAGGAGTCTGGACTAGAACACCTCTCAAGGTCCCTTCCAGCCCTATATTTCTATGATTTAGGCTTCTACAAGGAAACTATTAGAAATGTGGCTGGTTTACAACAGTTTCAACCTTAGCTCTGGATTATCACTAAGGTTATGAGACAGTCACAGAATCCGTGACCTCCACGACTTCAGGGCTTCAGCTCAGGTGGCGGGGCTCGGGCTGTTAGCCCCTGGCAGTGGGGATTGGTCTTCAGCACTGGGGGCTTAGGCTTCCATGAATTCTTGTTTAGTGCCAGCAATCTGTCCATGACTTTTACTAAAAATAATGAAATCTTAACCTTAATTATCACCAAAGTATATTTCCTCACTGGGGAGAGTCACTGCTGACAAATACTATGTACTGACTCAATGTTATAAATATACTCTAAATCATATTTGTATACAGGTAACTTACCATTGGTCGAATAAATCGTTCATATTTAGGAGGTTTTCGAGTAAAGCCATCCCCAACAAAGCAGACTTTGGTAACCATCCTCTTCCAGGCCTTCTTCTTTCTCTTTCCCGTACGGATCACCTTTAAAACTTCAGTTTCTCCTTGTGCACGGACTTTTGGCACAGGAACTTCCCATTTCCCCTACAAAGAAGGGCCGGTAGCATTATTAAAGTGTTGGTGAAGGAAGGGAACAGATATCAAAGAATAAAACACAGTTCTACTAAAGAGAAATTATAGTTCCTCCTTTTTATACGACTTACGGTGTAGCAACTCAAAAAATATTATTATAATAAAGACATTTATAAAAAGAGCCACTGACCATCATTCTGACAAACTGGGACAATTAGCATAGGGAACACATTATTGTCTCAAACATCTGAATTCTTTATATCTATTAGATGATATATTTTTAGTTGCTGTTCTTTTTCTGGCAATATTTTTTAAATGCAAGAAACATTTTTGATTATGAGGAGGAAGAACATTCTATTGAAGTCAATGGTGATTTAACGCTGTTGCTAAATGTCATGAAAGTTACTGTATATGCTTGTTAGCTATTTTTCTGACTCAATAGCTCTGCCATTAAGAGTTTTTGCAGGTACCAATATACTGAGTTTATAACTACTGCCAAAAAAAAAAAAAAAAAAGTGCTTAACATGATGCCAATCAAACTTCCAGAACTATTCAGACTCTGCCGCCAGATTGCAAGTGAAGTCAGCATGAATACTGTGACTGGTGATTAAACAAACCCTAGTAATAGCAATTGTCTGAATGTTTCTATGTTACTTACAGCTTTTTCTTTTCGTTTCTGTTTGATCATGTTGGAGAGAACTTTAGCCCGGGACTGGCCCTCTCTATCCAGCAGGTATGCTGGCACAGCTCCTTCTGGGGTTCTCTCATCATTCTTTTGCTTGGTGTTTCTCTTTTCGTGCATCTTAATGCTAAAGGGAAAAATAAGTATGCAGAAAAACATCCTCAGGGTGTACAAAAAAAATCTAACATAGCAGCTTGACAACATGAGCTACTATCACATTGGCCTGTCATCTTAAGCCTTATGTATGCTCAGAGGTTCTCTTTAAAGATACAAGTTATTTCTAACTTCAGCATTTATGACCAAAATTATCTATGCACAAAATGCTGTCAAGTGGACAAGCTAAATAAATCAAAATATTTTTCTTCTAATTAATTCAGTTATAATAACCGCTGTGCTTTTTCTGTTAACTGTTTACAAGAAGGGCAACAGAGAAATATCTGAATGAATACGAAAGTCATGGAAAGCCCTTAAATGCATTACCCTGTATTGTTGCATTGCCCACCCCTTGACTGGTACATCAGTGTAAGATCCAGAAGCAGTTCTAGTGTTTAACATTCATCACTGGTAGTGCTTCTAGTGCTAGATCCACTGGTAGTGCTTTTAGTGCTAGATGCTAGATCCACTGCTAGCATCTAATGGTAGGAACAGTTGTGATTGGGGAGAGCAAGGAGAAATATTTTAATTATGTTACAAAACAATTTGTTCCTGCAAGTCATATGCATTTTTCAAGTTTTAGTGTGCAATTCAAACAGGCCTCTATGGACAGTAGTTTAATAATTCATAACTACATCAATGTCTAGTCACAACCTTAAACTACCATGAGAGCTCAACCATGTCAAGGAAAAAATGGATACGCACGTCTTTTTCATTTGTATCTTCTCAGCATGGCGCTGCTTATGGTAGAGTTTGGCTTTCAACCCAATCAATTTCTTGGCCTTCTTTGACCGTTCATGAGCCTCACGGCCCTCCTTCTTCCTCTTCTTCTCATGGTAATCCAAGCGATAGCCATATCGCTTGCGGTGTAACTCTATGTAATCGTTCTGTGGCTGAACATGAAAGGAGATACTTTGTTTACAAGTTAGCAAAGTGTGGCAAGAAGCTGTTTGCACAATAGACTCAATTTCCTCTTATCTGCATAGTGTGTACCAGAGATCTGACATTCACCATGATGGAATATGTCTTGGAGATAGCTGGTTCCAAAACTATTGGATGCATCACACATGACATGGTCAATTAATAATGGACTGAGAGCAGTACCATGCTGTTACAACAGTCACTGTACAAGCAAAAATTACTTTAGTACCACAAATCTGAACGAGAGAGACTAAACAGGTGGGGTTCCTACACTGTTCAGGGCAGAAGGCACACACAGGGTCTAGAGTCCACACATACCTCATTCCTGAGGTCAGCTTAGTGTTAACTCAAACAAAAACAGAGCTAATCCTCAGTCTGAAGCTTGGCTGTTCCCAGAGTTTCTCTGCAGGACTGCCTCTCCCAGAGAGATAAAGCAGATATTCCCAGGTTTACTTAACCACACACTTGCTGGGTGATCAGTCTCTCTCTCCCTCTCCCATTATGAAAAGTGGGTATAATAATCTTTCCCTACCTCATATGGGCATTGTGAGGATAAACACATTTAAGGTTGTGAGGCACTCATATTATGGTAATGGAGGCCATATGTATAATTGATGACATAGATATGCCAACCCTCATATCCTGTTTGCAATTAATTAGGGCTACCATACGTCCGGATTTCCCCGGACATGTCCGGCTTTTCTATCTATAAATAGCCGTCCGGGGGGGATTTTTAAAAATCTAAAAATGTCCGGGATTTCCCCCCGGTCGGCTATTTATAGATAGAAAAGCGGCGGCCAAGCGCCGCTGGGCACCCAAAGCCCCTTCCCGGCTCCCCCCCCATCTCCTGCAGCCTTACCATGCTGTCCGGCCCCACAGCTGTCTTCCCCCTCCCCCCCTCCCCTGAACGCTCCGCCCCCCTGCTCCTCCCCCTCCCCTGCTTCCCGCGAATCAGATCTTCGCGGGAAGTCTGAAGAAGCAGGGGCAAGCGGGAGGCAGCAGCAGGTAAGCGGGGGGGGGGGGGAAGGGCGAGGAGGAGAGTTCCAGGGAGGCGCGGCCCTGGCCGAGCGGCTCCCTCCGGCCCGGGCCGAGCAGCGCCCGGCTGCCCCAGCGGCTCCGGCCCAGCTCGGGCCCCAGCACCCCCAGCCCGGACCCGGCCCAGCTCGGGCCCCAGCACCAGCAGCGCCGGCCCGGCCTGGCCCCCAGCAGCGCCGGCCCGGCTCGGGCCCCAGCAGCGCCGGCCCGGCCCCAAGCCCCGCAACCCAGGCCGGAGCGCAGCCCGATTCCTGGGCTCTTTAAAGCCGGCCCTGGTCAGGGGACAGGGAGCAGGGGTTGGATGGGTCGGGAGTTGGGGGGGAGGGGCTGTCGGGGGGGGCAAGGGTGTGGAGAGGGGTTGGGACAGTCAGGGACAGGGAGCGGGGGGGGGTTAGATGGGTCTGGGGGGGCTGTCAGGGGGGCAGGGGTGTGGAGAGGGGTTGGGACAGTCAGGGACAGGGAGCAGGGGGGGTTAGATGGGTCTGGGGGGGCTGTCAGTGGGCAGGGGTGTGGAGAGGGGTCGAGGCAGGCAGGTAGCAGAGGGGGTTGGATGGGTCAGGAGTTCTGGGGGTCCTGTCGGGGGCGGGGAGCAGTTGGATAGGGCATGGGAGTCCCCGGGGGTCTGTCTGGGGGCAGGGGTGTGAATATGAGGTGGGGGTGTGGATAAGGGTCGGGGCAGTCAGGGGACAGGTAGGGTCGTAGTGCCTTCTCAGGAGGGGGCAGTCAGGGGACAAGAAACAGGGCGGCTTAGATAAGCGGTGGGGTCCTAGGGGGCAGTTAGTGGCAGGGGTCCCAGGAGGGGGCAGTCAGGGGACAAGGAGCGAGGGGGGTTGGGGGTGGCAATCAGGGGGTGGGAAGTGGGAGGGAGTGGATGGGGGTGGGGCAGGGGCGGGGCTAGAGCGGGGCTCCTCTCCCCCCCCAGTGTCCTCCTTTTTGCTTGTGGAAATATGGTAACCCTAAATTAATGATAAGTATCTGCTCCCATGGTTCATGCTCCCAACTTCAGGATAACTCAAAAGAGAAGTCCTGTATCCCATGTATACAGGGTCCTGGGAGCCTGCCCATATTAATGAAGACCTATTGTATTCCTGCTCCACTCAACAGCCCTTTCCTAGTGCTCTAGTTTAACCACACAGGAATGCAAGAGTGGCTTGTGTGAAAATGATAAGCACTGAAGTTACAGTTTAGATTTACAAGATAGTCTTCTTAAGTGCCCAATGTTTAAATATCTACAGAGTTAAATGAGTCGCCACCATCAGACCATCTCTCACTTGTTACAAAACAGGTATAAAATATTCTCTTCTTCCATCCGAGCTTGGAGGAGCAACAGCTGGATTAATTTACTGGGTTTCGTTTGTAGGAGTGTGATCAGTGCTCCCCTTCACCCTTCCTTCACAGAGACTGAGCTGGGGGGGTAAGGGGCATAGCACAGTACTGAGCTGTCAGGCTGATGCTTTGTCTATATGCATAGGGAGGCACCAGCTGAAATGCCACAGCAGGGGCTGGAGATTGAGGCCACTTAAAATTTAAAATTAAAAAAAAAAAAAAATGGAGATCTACCTATCTCATAGAACTGGAAGGGACCCCGAAAGGTCATGGAATCCAGCCCCCTGCCTTCACTAGCAGGACCAAGTACTGATTTTGCCCCAGATCCCTAGGTGGCCCCCTCAAGGATTGAACTCACAACCCTGGGTTTAACAGGCCACTGCTCAAACCACTGAGCTCTCTTCCCCCCATGGCATTGGTTTTTGAACTGTGGGGAGGGGGGGGGAAGAGGAGTGCGCACGTGTCCGCTCGGGCAGGTCAGAAATGAGGAGTCCCTGGGGGTGGGGGAAAGGGAAGCACCGGGAAGCCCAGGCCCAGCAGCAGCCTGCTGCTCTCCGGGCGCTGGCCCGCGACTTTCGCCGCCTCATTCACCGTGGCCCGGCGGGGCTGGTCTGGTCACAGAGACGCGTATTTTAAACCCTCCGGAGCCCCGGTCTATGCCGCACTGTCACGGGCGCCAGCCGTGAGCCACCCGCTCCCAGCCCCGGAGGGCCTGGGACGGGGGCTGTGAGCCAGCCGGCCTGTCTCCGAGGAAGAGGCCCCCAGGACGGGACGCTAAGAAGGGGACGCAGGGCCCCGCTGCTCCCGGGACAGGCCGGCTCTGCAGCCGCTGGGGACAAGGGGGCGCCGGCTGCGCCTGGCCCAAGGCCCGCTCCAGGCACAGATATTCCCCCTCCCCCCTTCTCTCAGCGGAGACGCTCTTCATCGCTCCCAGCGCCCCCTGCTCCTCTTACCATGGCGGCCTAGCTCGTGGGGCCGGGTGCGGCGGTAGCAGCTCGCGCTTGGATCTCAGCCGCTGGCGATCCCGTCCGGCCGCCGCACGACGAGATGGAAAAGACTGGTGCGGCCGGGAAACGCCTCCGGGTAGAACCACTTCCGGTACCGGCACTTTCCTTCCGCTTGTAGCAAGGGGTATACGCCGCGTTTGGCCGAGGTCCTTCCCTTTCCTTCCACCCGCCTCGGGGCGTCGAAAAAAGCCTGAATCATAACCCGGTAGCTGAATCGCCAGCAGGGCCTGCTGGGACATCCCTGCGGGGCCCGGAACCCGGGGAGAGTCGGCGGGGCTGGCCGGGAGCGAAAGAAAGGACACCGCGTCGCGGGGCGATCTGGGAAGACGCTTCTTCATCATAGGCTTTCTCTATGGTCGGGAGGCGGTGCCGGCGCGGCCGGGCAGGGAGGAAGCGGCTGCTGCTGCAGGCCGGGGGCGCAAGGTGACGGGTCAGACCATTCCTGGAGGTCGTCACCCTTCTCCGCACGGGGGCACCGGACACCCGAGGGCGAGGCCCCCTTCTCCGCACCCATCGTAGGCCGGGCCGCAGTGAGCGAGGCGCCTCTGGGAGCTGGGTCCTGGCTGCGGCCGGTGAGTGTTGCCGGGCAGCGGAGCCCTGGGACCGAGTGCGACCTGCCGAGCCGCCGTGCGGGGAGAGGCCGGGGGTGCCGGGCGCTGTCCCCCGTCCCGGCTCCCTGCTACTGTGGGTCACTGACGGCGTTTTCCGTGCGGCTCATCACTGATAGCGGCACCTCCCAGGCTCTGTCCCAGCTCCTCGAGAGGCCGGGCGGGATCCCTGCTAAATGGGGCCTGAGGGGCAGGGAGGCAAAGTGACTTGCCCAAGGGGTGTGTGGAATCTAACCCTGAGGCCCAGTCTAGTGCCGTAACCACACAACCAGCCTGCCTTTCTGCTGGCGTTGGGGATGCTCGGGGAGTTGTTTGTTTCTCGTCTCATTATTGATAACAGGTCATTAATATTTGTAACTGTACCTAGTGTTGGTATTACCGAGACAATACATTGTTAAAAAAAAGAGAAACTTAATGTAAAAAGAAAAATGTATATGGAAATCTTTAGGCTAATGATTTGTGGTAAAGCGCAAGGGTTCCAGTCTAGATTATGGCCCTATTGTGATGTTTGCACTACAAACCTTTCTGTGAAAATCTCACAGTCTGCTTGATGCAGGATTGTGATCTGCATGGATGGTCTGCTACACCTGCACAGATTGCAGTGCATGACTAAGGCCTAAACAAACATGACTTACCCGAAGGACATGAAGAGGAGGGGAAGTAACAGTAATGGGGAAAATAAGGTTATGTAGATTTGCTGTGTGATTAATTTCAAGTTTTAATTCAAAAATTTTTTGTTACTGTAGTTCTTTATTTTATTAGTTACTTTTTGAACCATGCATTCTTCCCACACTACAAATAATAAGTAATACTACTTATTATTCTTACAGCCTTATTTTATTTGCAATTTGGGGCCTTTTCCTTACTAGCCACAAACCATAAAACAAATATATATATTTTTTAACCATACTTAAGCTAACTTTAATTTTTTAAATGTATGATTAGCCCTGCAGACCAGAAACAAAAATTTAGTGTGATGATCAAAAAGCCTATCTAGTGTGCGTGTAGCCATAGCACATCTTAAGCATTTTGACAAGATACAGAAAACTGACACTTTGCACAATGCATTTTCCCAGGAATACTGTAGGTATTAGTCTTGGGAGGTCTTATAACCCTAGTAGCTGTAGTAATGTGGATCGCAGTAGAGAGAGCTAAAATCTGTATACCAGTTTGTCCAACCTAGAGAAAGAGAGAACTTACTTTTTTCCATTCTTTCTGCTCCTACCTCTCCCCAGCAAACATCAGGATTCAGTATGGGCAGTTGGTGTTTTGCTGGGGCGAATTCTTCCTTGGCTCTAACCCAGGGGTCGGCAACCTGCGGCACGCGTGCCAAAGACGGCACGCAAGCTGATTTTTGATGGCACACTGCTGCCTGCCGGAGTCCTGGCCCTACTCAGCCCCCCCGCACACCAATTTCTCCTGCGGGGGCAGGAGGCAGAAGCTTGGTCTTGCCAGCAGCCAAGCTTCCCTCTCCCCCGCTTCTTCCCCCAGCATGGTGCTTTCCTGCCCCTCCCTCTCCTTCTCCCTGCCGCCGATCAGCTGATCGCCCTTGCGAGGGGGAGGGGGAGCCGAGCCGCAGCATGCTCGCTGCTCTGGGGAGGAGGCAGAGAAGAGGTGGGGATGGGGCCCCGGGGAAAGGGGTGGGGACGGGGCATATCCCCTCTAGCCCCCTGCCGTGAGCACCCCCACGAGCCGAGCACCCCAGCCCTCTGCCCTGACCCCTGAACCCCCCTCACACCTCCAGCCCCCGTTCTGACTCTTGCACCCCCCACACAAGGGGAGGAGGGATAGCTCAGTGGTTTGAGCATTGGCCTGCTAAACCCAGGGTTGTGAGTTCAATCCTTGAGGGGGCCACTTGGGGATCTGGGGCAAAATCAGTACTTGGTCCTGCTAGTGAAGGCAGGGGGCTGGACTCGATGACCTTTCAAGGTCCCTTCCAGTTCTAGGAGATGGGATATCTCCATTAATTTCAATTTCACACATACCCAGCCCCCCCCATACCACATGCCCTGACTCTTGCACCCCCCCACATTCCCACCCCCTCCCTGAGCACCAAACGGGAGCTCCTGCACACACACCCCCACATTCCCACCTGCACCCCCGGTCTGGGGTCCCAGCTGCCGGCCCCTTGCCAGCCGGGGTCCCGCAGGCCCTGCTCAGCCCACTGCTGAACTAGGTGAACGGAACCCCAGGCCGGCAGAGGGCTGCGTGGGCCGGCGGCGTAAGATCAGCATTTTAATTTAATTTTAAATTAAGCTTCTTAAACATTTTTAAAAACTTGTTTACTTTACATACAACAATAGTTTAGTTATATAATATAGACTTATAGAGAGAGACCTTCTAAAAACGTTAAAATGTATTACTGGCACGCGAAACCTTAAGTTAAAGTGAATAAGTGAAGACTCAGCACACCACTTCTGAAAGGTTGCCGACCCCTGCTCTAACCAATCTCCAGTTGCCATGTGAAGGAGATAATGTGGGTTACGAGACATGACTTCTTTTCATTTCTCTGGTTGAGCTCCCAAATACAGCTTCAGATCAGCAGAAGCCTGTGTTTTTGGGCCATGCTTTTTTTTAGAATTGTTTCCTTGCTGACTGACATTCAAGAACTTGTCTTCTGTGCTGGGATCTTGAGTCACTGAGTATTCCCTTGAGTCTGATTGCTATGTAATGGATTTGATGCTGTTGAAAAGTTGAACTGGTATTATGCTGTTGCTACCAAACCATATTTCCTCCGCGGAATTAGAGGCATACTGTACAGCTTCTGGAACTTAGCCCTGAGTTCCAGGAGTTTCAGTGACCATTTATGCCTGAATATGGCCGATGCTTTTAAACTGAGTAGTTTATGGTTACGAAGTAAGGACTGGCATATTTTTTTGTCTTAGAAATATACTTTATATTGTTTGTAGATGTACATGTACAGTTTTAACATCTGTTGGCATTACTCTATTTCTGAGAAAATATGGCCCAATCCAGTTCCCATTTAGGCCAGTGAAAGTTTTCCCATTGACTTGAATGGAAACAGTTCAGATACTTAATCTGGATTGTGATCTTTTTATACAGTATTTGCTTATATTGGCAGGGTGCAGCTGTAGACAATAGAGTAATAATGTTGAGAGTTCCAAGGAAATTTTCAGTGAATGTCCTGAAAGCATCAAGTTTGTGCAATAAGGTAAGCTTTTCTCAGATTTTTATTTGCCAGTGAGCATTTGCTCAATATTTTCTTTTAAGCAAAATGGGATACTGAGGCCAAACTGAATAAATATAAATATTTTAATGTCTGGAATGAAACTTAATATTCATTTTGTTTCAAATGTCAAAATAGATTTTTATTTTATAGTTTGTGGGGAAGCTCAGAAATATGTAGATGGGTTTTCGTGTGTATATCTTTACCTCAATAAAGTGGCAGTTTCTGTAAATGTTTTGGTTTATACTTGTAATTCCAGTGAGGTCCGGTATACGATTTTGCCTCACTCCTTGTATGTGTTTAAATACTGTTAATACTGACAGTTTATACTGATTTCAGTATAGTCTTTGACTTTGACTTGCATTTTCATTAGGCTTTACAAATTCTGCTGGGTATGGATTTGTTTTTGGTCTTTGACTCTAGCAAGTAATGCTGTGATGCCTGCAAGTGTCCAAAATATTATTCAGAATAGCTCACGTGGACGTATAATCAAATTATTCACACATCTATTGCTGCAGATATCGTTAATACTCATTTTAGGAAAAGGACAGTGCAAGAAGTTACCATAGTTTCCAAAAAGTATTTCCACAAAGTAACTCCTTTTAATTTTTTTTCTTTAAAGTGTATGTACTGCACATGGGCAAGAACAATGGTTGTAAAAAGATTAAAATCACAAAAATGTCATCAAAGAAATTACAGCTTTCCACCAGGTAATACTTTAAATTATTTTTTTATTTTTCTAACCTTGCCTTTCACTTACCTGTAGTAGAAAGAAAATAGAAAAAAAAATCCTAAATTATACTTTCTTATCTTATTGTTTTATAACCGTTGTGTGTAACATTTAGTATATCAAGCAGGAAAAGAGCAGCGTAGAGAAGAGACTTAAGTACAGAGGAGTGAGGCATTGCATAGTAGAGGGCATAAGAGGAAAATGTAAATCCTTTAGCAAAAATGAAAAAGAATCAGACCAGGAGCTAAGTGTTCTTGAGACCTGGCCTTTTGGCTTGAAGTACTCAGTAAAGATAGAATGGCTAGTAATATCAAAACCTGCCTTGAGCATGTAGCATGTGAAGAGAGATAGGGATTCCTGCTCAGAGAAAGAGGTTCTGAACTCCCTGAAGGACAGTTTCATTATTGAATCTTTGTTAAAAGGGGGCTGGTCAGAAAATTTCTGTGAAAACAAAAAATTAATTTAAATTTGCTTGTTAAATGGGGAGGACATCTCTAGTGGGGTCCAGTACTATTCAATATTTTCATTGAGAACTTGGGTAATGGAGTAGAGAGTTATGCTTATAAAATTTGCAGATGACAAAGGATTAGAATTCAAAATGACCTTGACAAATTGGAGTATTGGTCTGAAATCAACAGGATGAAATTTAACAAAGACAAGTGCAAGGTACTACTCTTGGGAAGGAAAAATCAAATTTACAACTACAAAATGGGGGAATAACTGGCTAGGCAGTAGTATTGCTGAAAAGGATCTGGGGATTATAGTGGATCTCAGAGTGAATATAAGACAACAGCGTGATGTACTTGAGAAAAAAGCAATACATTGTGGGATGTATTAATGGGTGTCATATGTAAGACAAAGTAGGTAATTGTCTTACTCTTCTCAGCAGTGGTGAGATCTCAGGTATCATTCATAGACTGGGAATTTAAGTTTTGACCATTGCTTTTTTTTTTTTTTTTTCCTGCAATAGGAGATGTCAAATCTTTGCGTTCTATCATTACCCCTCCTATATCTAAGTAAGTACTGCTTATTTTCAGTTTGTAAGCAATAGATATGATGATGTTGGGGTGTGTTGCAAAAGAACCATAGAATACTGTAGTGACCACTGCTTCAATCTGCTCATGTTCTAAACTGCACTCGATAGCAGTTTTTTTTTTTTTTATGGGGAATCGGGGATATATTCTGGGAATAAATGTAAGGAGGCAGGAACCAATTGTGAAGGGGGTTTCAGGTTGGTAGAATTGGGAGTCTTTCCATTGACTTAAATGGGCCCTGGATTGAACCCTCAGTGGAAAGGTCAAAGTGTATACTGATTGACTTCCAATCTGTTCTGATCTTGGTAGGAATGGTTGCTAGTGAGAACTTAGTGGCATACAGTCTAGCTGTCTGTTCTCTGATTCCAGTGCTTGATATCTGAATATAAACTGTAGTACAAACATGCGTTCGCTGGTTTTTAATCTTCTTAGTATTGTGCCCATTTGTTTTAAAAATGGGTGATTAGTGGTGATGTGGAAGAAAGCCCGGAGCTGTATTTCTACCATATTTTAACATTGAAATGTTACGAGTATATACACTACAGTTATGCACTAACTACATCATTTGTGCAGTGAATGGGGAAAAAAGCTACCTCTGGCTGTTGATCATGAAGTCATAAAATTGATCACAATCACAATATTTTTGAATAAAAAACCATTTACATTAAATGCCTTTGCTTGTTTTATGCAGGATCCGTAACATTGGCATCATGGCTCATATCGATGCAGGGAAAACTACAACCACAGAGAGAATGTTATACTATTCCGGATACACAAGAGCACTGGGAGGTTAGAACTGCTGTTTTTATTTTAGTAGGTTTGAGAAATTTAGCAAAAAATTAATATAAAATTAGAGGTTGTCCTGTAGAATATGTTGTATAAAATATAATCTGTCATTTTGATATTATACTGAAATACAATGAAAGCACGATGCATATTTCATTATATAGAACAATGTATAACACTAGGGCAGTAAGAATCTTGACAGGTTCTCAGTTTTTAATTCTTAACCCAATTAAAAGCTGTTTAACTTCAAATTTCAGGATCCCCCTGGTTTATGTATTTTGTATTCTTCACAGAATGTTCTAGCCAAACTCCGATGGAAATGCTAGCGAGATCCTCAATTTTGCTCCAGCATGCCAAGTAACAAGGACAAAGTGGTATAAAAAGTCCCTAAAAGCCTAATATCTGTCCAGGGAATGATTTTCCTGGCACAGGAACTGGAACAGAAAGCTTTGAGGCTGCATTCTTTGTAAGCCTGGACATAGAGGGGCATGATGGAGGGTAGACTATAGCAAAGTTTCTGGGCAGCACCTGTTGCCCCTAAGGCAGCCCAAAGAAGCTGCTTAGACGGTCCCAGCCTATCTCCAGCCCTTGGAATAGCTCAGTTTCGGAAAAGTGGCACAAACCTGGCTTACTTTAGCCTCCCACCCTCCTGGGTTGTGAGTTCTGTGCTGCACCTGTTAACTGGAACATCACAGAGTCCCAACCATTGATTCTACAAAAATAAAGCATCCATGAATGTTCAGCAATTGGGATCTCTGGCGTAGCTGAACATTCTGACACACTCATTTGGGAAAGAAGTGCTGTCACTTTGACAGTAACAGTATTTACCCAAAAGCAGCTTTAATATATATTTTAAAACATTAAAATAAATAGTAATCAGGGTGCATATAGTGATATTCCTTTTTGTAATAGCGCCTTCTGTTCACAGTTTGGGTTTTGTCTTGCTATTTAAATTTTGCACAGTGACTCTTCAGTAGCAAAAACAATGTTGTTGGCAGCACTTCAGTGTAGTTTTCCTCCCTGAGTTGGTTGAGAATTTATCAAGTATTCCACCAAAAATACAATTGGAATTTTAAAATTAGGATGCTGAATTCTCTTTCCTGTGTTCATTTAGGCTGGTGTCTGAGAACAGCATTATGAGTGGGGTATAATTATACCTAATTATAAACGAGCAGGCATACAGGATGAGAAACGAAGTATAAAAGAAATTAATATTTAGGAGAAGGAATAGGTACATCTGTGTTAAAGTGTTTTGGCTTCTTACTGCTGGGAGGGTTTTGTATTAGTATATCAAAGAAGCAAATGCGAATGAAAGCAAGAAAGATTGAATAAATACAATTGGGGAATAGTCCCTGGCCCTGGATTCCCCATGCAGCAAGAAGCTGAAGTAGCTGGCTCTACACAACCTCCTGGCCTGGCCTTGGCATAGGCAGTATTTTGTGGGAAAGATGTGTGGCAGGAGCACTGCTGTGCTCCGATGATATCCAGCTGCTGGAAACTATTGGGGGCTATCTGCCAATACAACTTAAAGTAGCTCTGAGACTGTTTTAAAATTACATGGGAGTTGGGGGAGCATAAACCAGCCCATATCAATCCACAGGACTGAGGGGAGTGAACAAAAAGGTGGCATAAGTGTACCATTCCTTGGCTGCATTCAGCAGTGTTCTGCCACAGTTGAGGATTCAGTCACAAGTGGGGGGGTGGGCTTTATTAAAAATTTTTTTTTTTAAAGAGCATTTGTTTTCTTTCTAAAGAGGAGGAGTTTAGTTATGAGCTGGCGTTATCAATCGGCTTATCATTCTATTCTATTAGTCTGGAAAAGAGAAGACTGCGGGGGGACATAACAGTTTTCAAGTATGTAAAAGGTTGTTACGAGGAGGGACAAAAATTGTTTTTCTTAACCTCTGAGGATAAGACAAGAAGCAATGGGCTTAAATTGCAGCAAGGGAGGTTTAGGTTGGACATTAGGAAAAACTTCCTAACTGTCAGGGTGGTTAAGCACTGGAATAAATTGCCTAGGGAGGTTGTGGAATCTCCATCATTGGAGATTTTTAAGAGCAGGTTAGACAAACACCTGTCAGGGATGGTCTAGATAATACTTAGTCCTGCCATGAGTGCGGGGACTGGACTAGATAACCTCTCAAGGTCTCTTCCAGTCCTATGATTCTATGTTTCCCTGAATCGGAAGCAATTTTCATGGCTAGGAAGTATACAGAGTAGATACGGTCTAGGAGAAATAATCATCATCTTTACTTTGGTCCAAGGCAGGTAATTCAAAATGTAAAGTTACGTGACCAAACTGAAATGGTGCATATGTTCATACTGATTAGATGTCGATGATGGGGACACAGTGACGGATTTCATGGCACAAGAGCGAGAACGTGGCATTACCATTCAGTCTGCTGCTGTTACTTTTGATTGGAAGGGCTATAGAATCAACCTGATTGACACACCAGGTACAGTATTTTGAATATGTTCTATCAGGCTTTCTCCTGTTGGTGGTAGGGAGGAGTAGATGGGCTCAGGTAGCTTAGAAAGTGAACCTTGGTTTTAAAGTTTTGTGCAATCTCAGAGGGTTCAGTTGATTGGATGCAGGACCCAACTGTTGCTGTGGTTTTATAAAGAACAGGTTAAAGAATATGTAGATAAGTTAGATGTATTCAAGTCACCAGAGCCTGATGAAATTCACTTTAGGATACTTAAGGAATTGGCTGAAGCAATTTTGGAACCATTAGCAGTTATCTTCTAGAACTCAGGGATGATGGGTGAGTTCTCACAGGACTGGAGAAGGGCCAACATAATACCTATATTTAAAATGGGGAACAAAGAAGACCTGGGAAATTATAGATCAGTCAGACTAACTTTGATACCTAGAAAGATACTGGAGCAATTTGTAAGCACTTAGAGGATAATGGGCTAATAAGTTATAACCAATGTGGATTTATCAAGAACAAATCTTGCCAAACCAACCTGATTTCTTTATTTAACAGAGTTACTGGCCTAGTGGATTGGGGGAGTGAGGGGGCAGCAGTAGATATGATGTATCTTGATTTGTAGTAAGCTTTTGGCACAGTCCCATATGACAGTCTCATATGCAAACTAGGAAAATGTGGTCTAGATGAAATTATTATAGAGAGGGGTGCATAACTGGTTAAAAGATGATACTCAAAGTGGTTAGTGGTTTGTTGTCAAACTGTGAGGACGTATCTAGTGAGTCTTGCATGGGTTAGTCCTGCATCTGATACTGTTCAATATTTTCATTAATGACTTGGATAATGGAATCGAGAGTGTTCTTACAAAATTTGTGGATGATACCAAGCTGGGAGGGATTGCAAGCACATTAGAGGACAGGATTAGAATTCAAAAGAACCTTGACAAGCTGAAGCTGAATTGCTCTGAAATCATCAAGATGAAATTCAAGTAAGACAAGTACAAAGTACTACACTTGTGAAGGAAAAACTCAAATGTACAACACAAAATGGGAAATAACTTGCAAGGCAGTAGTACTGCTGAAAAGGATCTGGGTGGATCACGAATATAAGCCAACATTGTGGCACAGTTGCAGAAAAGGCTAATATTCTGGGGTGAATTAATAGGAATGTTATATGTTAGATTGGAGGTAATTGTCTTGCTCTATTTGGCACTGGTGAGGCCTTATCTGGAATACTGTGTCCAGTTCTGGTTGCCACAATTTAAAAAAGTTGTGGACAAATTGGAGAGAGCCCAGGGGAGAGCTACAAAACAGGGCCGCCGGGGGGGGCAAGTGGGGCAATTTGCCCCGGGCCTTGCAGGGGCCCCCATGAGAATGTAGTATTCTATAGTATTGCAACTTTTTTTTATGGAAGGGGCTCCCGAAATTGCTTTGCCCCAGGCCCCCTGAATCCTCTGGGTGGCCCTGCTACAAAAGGAATATAAGGTTCAGAAAACCTGATTTACGAGGAAAGGTAATAAATATTGGGTGTGACTAGTATTGAGAAAAGAAGACTGAGGGGGGACCTGATAACATTCTTCAAGTATGTAAAGGGCTATTATAATGAGAATGGCAAGCAATTGTTTTCCATGATGGTCGGCCAATAAATTATATGCTTAATCTGCAGCAAGGGAGATTTAGATTAGATATTAGGCAAAACTTTCTAACTAGGTTATGGAATCTTCATCACTGGAGGTTTTTAAGAAGAGTTTAGAAAAACACCTGTCTGGGGTGGCCTAGGTATACTTGGTCCTACCTCAGCACCGGGGCTGGACTTGATGATCTCGCAAGGTCCTATGATTCTGTAATGAGTATATGTGAGCCTATAACATTGGATGTGAGCATTTTTATAAACTTAAAGAAGTGTTGCCATTCTAACTTGGTGAAAAATGTTATATCTAACTTATTACTTTTACCTGTTTTACATTATGCACTGTCATAATTCAATCATTTAGGTCACGTGGACTTTACGGTGGAAGTTGAACGTTCCCTGAGAGTGCTGGATGGTGCAGTGGCTGTATTTGATGCTTCTGCTGGTGTGGAGGTAAAAATTACTCCCAGTGAAGATTTTGCAACATGTAATGACTTAAAATAGGCTCAGGTAGCTTCCTCTGAGACCCTGTTCTGTGTTAGTGCGGTTTATGCTCTGATGGCTTCAGACAGTCAAAATTTGGTTTCAGACAGCCAACCTAATTTTGAGATCTGATTTCATGTGGAAATTACAATTTTCTGTGGTATTGAGAGCTTTCTTGTTCCTGATGACAGGGCAAAAGTAAGTGTTTTCACCATTGGTCTTTTGTAACAGATACAGAGCTTGAGATCATTAAGACGTTTTGGCTAGCTTCATCTGTGGGAAGAAATAAGTAGCTGTTTATTTCTCACATCGAATTTAATTGTAGAGAATTACTTTAATTCTCAGCCAGAATGCTGTTTCTCCTTGGAGGTTCTCCAGGTCCCGCTTGGAGCGTCTAGTATGATGATCAGATCAGAGTGCAGAAGTCTTGGGGACAGGCCAGAATTTGTGTTTCCTTTGTGGCACCCTATGTGCTGCCATGTTGGAGAGAAGCTTTTGATCAACAACAACAAAAATAGATCTTAAGGGTTCTATTAATCTACTAATACATGGAACAGTATGAACTTCCCCCATGTGTTAAGAGACTAGACTTCAATATTTGAACTATTTCTAATATACCCGATTTTAATTTGCTTTAATAAAAAATATTAGAAATGCCCAGCAATGTGCAAGTTGTATTGATTGCTGCTGTTATGCCAACCCAGTTGCAGTAAAAATTGGTGGCCTATCCATAGGTATACAAGTGTTTACTTTGTGTGCACTTCGACATGTTAGCAGTAATATTTATAGTGTGTATACGTATTAGGTTTTTATTCCTTATGGAATCCCCCACATCACTTAGATTGCTTCCATTTTCCCCTCATTTTATCCCTGACATCCTCGAGGCCCCAACCTGGGGGGTCACAGTCATTCCTTCCAGCTTTGAGAAGACTGGATGGGACAAGGCTCATTTTGGAGCCTATCAATGCTGCAGTTTAACAGGTCAAGGAGTAGCGGCTGAGCAGTTCAATGCAGTTCCTTCCCCTGCATATGCTGATCTCGCTGCTTTTGCAGCAAGGGAGCAAGAGTTCAAGATGAGAAAACGAATCTGGGTCTCGTACATCAGTGAGCTGCCATTCGGCCACCAGGGCAAGCATTTTGAAGTTTTCTGTCATTTTTCTTTAGGCACAGACTCTAACAGTATGGAGACAAGCAGACAAGCATCATATACCACGAATTTGTTTTTTAAACAAGATGGACAAAAATGGGGCAAGGTATAAACGATAAGCACACTACAGGGGGCTGGCTTGGGAGAATATTTCTAATTATAATTAAGGCTAAGTTTTTTGTCATGGATATTTTTAGTGAAAGTCAGGGACAGGTCACAGTCAATAAACAAAAATTCACGGAAGCCCATGACCTGTCCCTGACTTTCACTAAAAATAGCCCTGACAAAAGGGGTAGGCCGGTTCTGCACCCACTGCTGCTGAGGCTCCCGGGTCACACACTGCTGTGGCCCGCAGGGTTGGGCTGCTGCGGGGTCCCCTTGCCCCTAAGCAGCTGGGAGCTGCAGGGTCCCCCAGCCACTGGCCACGACTGGGAGCTGCAGGGTCCCCCGTGGAGTCCCCGCTGGCTGGGCAGCTGCGGGGTCCCGCCATGGCTGGGCAGCTGCGGGGGGTCCCCAGCCACGCCCTGGGCAGCTGCAGGGAGTCCGCCAGCCCCTTGCCACAGCTGGGCAGCTGCGGGTCCCCCCACCAGGACGGGGGCTGGGAGCTGCAGGGGTGGGGCTGGCTGGAAGCTCCAGCTCTGGAGCAGAACATGTCATGGAGGTCAGTGGAAGTCATGGATTCCATGACATAATCGTAGCCTTAATTATAATGAAGCGGAACATTTTATGAAGTAGAGTTGGAAATATCACAGTGGGGGTGGCCAGCAAAAAAATTATAATGCTAAATCTTATTCAAAAGATATATTTTTTTAATTGTGGAACTAGTTTTGCAGTAAATAAGAAATATTAAACCAATGGATAAACTGATGTATATCATTAAAGTGGGCTAACTCTTCTTTTTAACATCTGTCATTTTTTTAATGTAGTTTTACTTATGCTGTTGACAGCATCAAGCAAAAGTTGAAGACAAAACCTTTGCTTTTACAGGTAAACTAAGAAATGTAATGTTAATTATTTTTGAACTTTATTTTTATTGTTATAAAATATAAACAACAAACAAAACAGTTATAAATACTTTCACACAATGGAAATAGGATATAAATAACAAAATTCAATGCTCATTATTTGTCGTATTAATAATTTTACTGTTGAACAAATCTGCATGTGACTGGTAGATTTATATTCATACTAGTGTTTCCTAATTGTGTAATTTTCCTTTTTCTTTACAGTTGCCAATTGGTGAGGCCAAGACCTTCAAGGGACTGGTTGATGTAGTGACCAAGGAACAAATTATTTGGAACCCTGCTTCTAGTCTGGATGATGGAAAAGTTTTTGAGCAAAAACCCCTGATAGAAACTGATGATCCTGAATTGCTAAAGGATGTCAGAGATGCAAGAAATGCCTTAATAGAACAAGTAAAGTTTCTAAAGTAAATATGTAAAGTACTTAAAAATATATTAATTTTTAAAATACTCTGTATTAGGGCTGTCGATTAATCACCGTGAACTCACATGATTAACTCAAAAAAAAATTTCAATTAATCACAGTTTTAATCACACTGTTAAACAATAGAATACCAATTGAAATTTATTAAATATTTTGGATGTTTTTCTAAATCTTCATATATATATTGTATTCTGTGTTACACAACTGCACTCAAAAACAAAACAATGTAAAATTTCAGAGCCTACAGGGCCACTCAGTCCTACTTCTCGTTCTGACAATCACTAAGACAAACAAGTGTGTTTACATTTATAGGAGATCATGCTGCCCTCTTCTTATTTACAATGTCACCAGAAAGTGAGAACAGGCATTTGCCTGGCACTTTTGTAGCCGGTATTGCAAAGTATTTACATGTCAGATATGCTAAACATTCGTATGCCACTTCATGCTTCAGCCACCATTCCAGGGGACATGCTTCCATGCTGCTGATGCTCATTAAAATAATGTGTTGATTAAATTTGTGACTCCTTGGGGGAGAATTGTATGTCTCCTGCTCTGTTTTACCCACATTCTGCCATATATTTCATGTTATAGCAGTCTTGGATGATGACCCAGCACATGTTCGTTTTAAGAACACTTTCACTGCAGATTTGACAAAACGCAAAGAAGATACCAATGTGAGATGTCTAAAGATAGCTACAGCACTCAACCCAAGATTTAAGAATCTGAAGTGCCTTCCAAAATCTGATTGGGACAGGGTGTGGAGCATGCTTTCAGAAATCTTAAAAGAGCAACACTCTGATACGGAAACTACAGAACCCGAACCACCAAAAAAACAAAATCAACCTTGTGCTGGTGGCATCTGACTTAGATAGTGAAAATGAACATGCGTCAGTCCGCACTGCTTTGGATTGTTACTGAGTAGAACTCATCATCAGCATGGACGCATGTCCCCTGGAATGGTGGTTGAAACATGAAGGGACATATGAATCTTTAGTGCATCTGGCACGTAAATATCTTGCGACACCGCCTACAACAGTGCCATGAGAATGCCTGTTCTCACTTAAAAATAATAAATAAATAAATTAAATTAATGGAGATATCCTACCTCCTAGAACTGCTCAAACCACTGAGCTATCCCTCCTCCCCCCACTTTCAGGTGATATTGTAAACAAGAAGCAGGTAGCATTATCTCCTGCAAATGTTAACAAACTTGTTTGTCTGAGCAATTGGCTGAACAAGAAGAAAGACTGAGTGGACTTGCAGGCTCTCAAATTTTACAGTATTTGTTTTATTTTTGAATGCCATTTTTTTTTGTACATAATTCTACATTTGTAAGTTCAACTTTCATGATAAAGAGATTGCACTCAGTACTTGTGTTAGGTGAATTGAGAAATACTGTTTCTTGTGGGGTTTTTTACAGTGCATATACTTGTAATAAAAAATAAATATAAAATGAGTGCTGTACACTTTGTATTCTGTGTTTGTAATTGAAATAATTATATTTGAAAATGTGGAAAACATCCAAAAATATTTAAATAAATGGTATTCTATTATTAACAGTGCGATTAATCACGATTAATTTTTTTAATCACTTGACAGCCCTATCTCAAGGCACTTCATGAACATTAATAAATTAGGGCCCAAACCTACTCTGACCAAAGTTGGTGACAAAGCTGCGAGTGACTTGGGCCCTTTAGTCTCACAACACCTATGTGATAACATAGGGATGACCAAACTAAAGTACAGAAAGATTAAATAACTTGGCCAAGTTCATGCAGGAAGTCCATGACAGAGCTGAGACTAGAAAAACCCATGTTTCCTAACTCCCAGTTCTTTGTGTTAGCTATCCTTCCCTTATGCAGATTGCAACTTTTGGAATCTTTTCAGCACTACTCTGTTATGAATACAAGGTATAAACTCAATCTATTTCTGTATAAAAATCTTAGAACACACAGGTGGTACAGTTGGCTCAGTTTAGGTTGCTACTTTTTGGGCCGAAACAATGAATACAGTGTCACAGTGGATCCTTCTGGCCTTAAATTCTGTGACATTTTAAACAGGGCATCATCTTTGTGAGTTGTCTGTTCAGCGAGTCTTTTTCCTGTGCTATAATTCTAATGTCACACACTCTGTCTTCGGAATAAACTCATAAATTGTAATAGAGGGGTTAGTCATATCTGAATGACTTTGCTGCATTTCATTGTTTATTCTCTCAAAATAGTGATTTTTGCATGCTGTTATCTCTGATATTTACAAGAGTAATAAATGTTGATTGGAGAACAAGGAAACTAAATGGATAGTTCTATAATTTCTAATATTTGTAGTTATGCAAGTTAAAATTGTGGTATAATCTGACTTATTCTAGTGGTCAAGGAAGAGCCTTCCACCCATGCATTTGTATCACTGGCTAGGTAGATTATTGTGGATTTTCAAATTCTTCTAAAACATCAGCTATGGGAGATGGAGATGAAGTGATTGGAGTGTCAGTCTGAGAGTTGGAAGATCTGTTTTACGTTCCTTGCAAAGTCACATCAGGAGGGTTATTTAACCACTTAGTTCCTCAAATTCTCCAGTTGGAAAAAGGGGGTGGTAGTGCTTCACAGTTTATCAAAGGGATTTACATTGGTATCATTAATAAAAAGCACTATATAAGGGCAGAGTATTTGTTTACCGGTCCTTCTCAGAAGCTGGATATAAGACCTGATGAACCAGTAATGTTGTTTGATTGGATAACTTTGTGCGAGAGCTGTCCACTCAACGCTGATCTAAAATATAATAGTTGGAATACAAATCTTGTGGAAAAACTTATAGTATTTTCCTTTCATTTAGTTAATGAAGTAAATATATTACTTTTCATGTTTTAGCTGATTGTCTATTTTCCCATATATATATATATATATATCAGTTTTAGATGATCAGTGGCTCTGTTAACCATTAGAGGGAGATAATCCTTTACAGCTGTGAAGCATTTATTCTAATTGAGCCCTTCACAGCTGTCACTGTTGGCTGAAATCTTTCAGTCTGAGGCCTGGTCTACACTAGGCTTTTATGTCGAATTTAGCGCCGTTACATCGAATTAACCCTGCACCCGTCCACACCACGAAGCTATTTAGTTCGACATAGAGCTCTCTTAAATTCGACTTCTGTACTCCTCCAAAACGAGAGGAGTAGCGCTAAATTCGAAATGGCCATATCGAATTAGGCTAGGTGTGGATGGAAATCGACGGTAATAGCTCCGGGAGCTATCCCACAGTGCACCACTCTGTTGACGCTCTGGACAGCAGTCCGAGCTCGGATGCTCTGATCAGCCACACAGGAAAAGCCCCGGGAAAATTTGAATTCCTTTTCCTGTCTGGCCAGTTTGAATCTCATTCCCTGTTTGGACAGCGTGGCGAGCTCAGCAGCACTGGCAACGATGCAGAGCTCTCCAGCAGAGATGGCCGTGCAATCTAATAGAAGGAGGGCCCCAGCATGGACTGATCGGGAAGTCTTGGATCTCATCGCTGTGTGGGGCGATGAGTCCGTGCTTTCAGAGCTGCGCTCCAAAAGACGGAATGCAAAGATCTACGAGAAGATCTCTAAAGCCATGGCAGAGAGAGGATACAGCCGGGATGCAACGCAGTGCCGCGTGAAAATCAAGGAGCTGAGACAAGGCTACCAAAAAACCAAAGAGGCAAACGGACGCTCCGGATCCCATCCCCACACATCCCGTTTCTACGAGGCACTGCATTCCATCCTAGGTGCGGCCGCCACCACTACCCCACCACTGACCGTGGACTCTGAGGATGGGATATTGTCCGCGGCAGGTTCCTCGTCGGACATGTTAGCGGACGGGGAAGATGAAGAAGGAGATGAGGAGGACGAGGCAGTCGACAGCGCTGGCACCGCTGATTTCCCCGACAGCCAGGAGCTCTTCATCACCCTTACCGAGATCCCCTACCAACCGTCCCCATCCCTTACCCCGGAGACAGAATCAGGGGAAGGATCAAGCAGTGAGTGCTTTAAATATCTAAACATTTATTTTTACAAGAACTAGAATATTTATAATATTAACAATGGCTGTTTATTAAAGTGCTTAAACATGTAAACAATTAACTGCAAAAAAACTGGAATATTTACAATCGTAACAAAGGGTTTTTCATGATTTGTCTGCCTTAGGCTCTTCACAATTTAGTCCCAAGTATTTAAAATTTTTTTTACAATGTCCGGTAAGTCATGATTATGCTGCCCAAGACGCTCCACTCTTTAGTCCCAGTGCACCTACGCGAAAATCCGGTCAATATGGCCGGGGATGGAGGCGAAATCCTCATAGGAGAACTCCTCGTAGGTCTCAAGAAGGTACATTTCCAGCCTGTTCATCAGGTTCCTGGGTAGGGCGATCTTATTGGGCCCTCCGTGGTAGGACACGTTACCGCGCCACGACACCATCAGATAGTCTGGTATCATCGCCCTGCAGAGCATAGCGGCAAACGGCCCTGGTTTCTGAAGGCTTTCTCGAAACATCCTTTCCCTCTGGGACTCCGAGATCCTCAGCAGGGTGATGTCGCTCATTACGCCCTGCTTTGAATTAGGGAGGGGAATGTTAGTATTGGGACTGCTTTACAGCCACGCGGTGGAGGGAGAGGGGCAGCATACAGGGATCTTTCCCTGGAACAGCCGCGAGGGGGTGGGACAGGGGCATAGTTCATGCTGTCCTGATTGCTGGCAGCAGAGACTGGCATTGCTTTCAATGTGAAAGGAGGCCAGTGCTACTAGTACAGTTTTAAGCAGCCAGAAGTCTACGGCTTACCATGATTGCACGCTACAGAAGTTCAGGTGTCCTGCCACGCTTCTCAGATAACTGCAAGACCACTGCAGGACCCCAGGCACTGAAGGCGATGGCCGAAAATTCGACCTTGTCCTGAGTGCGCATGTGAGAGGTGCAGTGCATGGTCTTGTTCACAGAGAAAGACTAGGTTCTTTGTACACAACTTCATTTATCTGTCTCAGGAATTCACTCCATTTTTCCCATTCACACAGACACATCTGCGACTGTCTCCCAACCCAGCCTGTCAGCACACTCCCAGAGGCTAGCGCAGATTAGGAGGAGGAAGAAGAAGACGCGGGAGGACATGTTCTCAGAACTAATGAGCTGTTCCCGAGCCCAGGCAGCCCAGCAGACACAGTGGAGGGAGAACTTGTCCCAAATGCACCGAGCAGTCATGGAACGGGAGGAGAGGTGGCGTCAGGAGGACCAGCAGGCTACTGAAAAGCTGCTTGGACTTCTGAGGGAGCAAACGGACACGCTCCGGCGCCTTGTGGATGTTCTGCAAGACCGGAGGCAGGAGGACAGAGCCCCGCTGCGGTCTATCTCTAACCGCCCTCCCCCGCCACCAAGTCCCACACCCCCCTCACCCAAAGTACAAAGAAGGAGGGGCGGCAAGGGCCGTTAAAACTTTCAGTCAACCCCTGCAGACTGCTCTAGCACTAGAAGGCTCTCATTCCCCAAAATTTTAAAAGTCCTTTCCTACACACCTCACAGAAGCCCCCGTGCAAGTTTCAACCCCCACGTTTCATGTGTGGTTCATAATAAAATATTCGTTTCTGTTAATTACTGTTTCCATGATTTTATTTTGGAGGAGAGTCTGTCTGAACGAGGGGAAGGGGCATGGTAATTGGACAGGACAGTCACCTTTACCAGGGTACAGAGGCGGGGTCAGGTCCAGGATCAGGACACATACCCAGTGCAGTGACTAGTGACCCTGTTCAATCTGGGAGGTGGTTTTCGTGTTCTGGGGGGGGGGGGGGGGTTGCTCTGTGACTTTGTGGCGGGGGAGGGCAGTTACAGATCTAATGCATCACAGAGCCCCGCAGCAGGGGAGCTGTAACCCTCCTCCCCCTGCCAGACAGTCACATAGCCGACACATACACGCTGTCCCGCCCAGGAGGGCTGGCAGGCTCTGTTGAAACAACCAGTCCACCACTGCGGAACCCGTCATTCCTGGAGTTTAGAAGCATCATTTGCATCACAACAGTAAACCCGCACCCCGCCACAGTCTGCGTCCCAGGTTTAAAACATTCCCGCGAAAACAGTAATAAAGACAACGGTGTTCATTAACAAAACAGAACAGATTTTATTTTTTGGGAAGGGGGTGAAGGGGGTATGTAACTGGAGAGGATAGTCAACGGTAACTGGGTAAAGAAACGGTGGCAAGTTCAGGTTCTGAGTCCACAAACTTAAAATTCACTGGTGACCCTGCTCAGTCTGGAAACTGTCTTTCAAAGCCTCCCGGATGCACAGTGCGTCCCGCTGGGCTCTTCTAATCTCCCGGCTGTCTGGCTGGGAGTAATCAGCAGCCAGGCGATTTGCCTCAACCTCCCACCCCACCATAAAGGTCTCCCCCTTGCTCTCACAGAGATTGTGGAGCACACAGCAAGCTGCAATAACAATGGGGATATTGGTTTCGCTGAGATCACAGCGAGTCAGTAAGCTTCTCCATCTCCCCTTGAGACGGCCAAAAGCACACTCCACCACCATTCTGCACTTGCTGAGCCGGTAGTTGAACAGTTCTTTTTCTGTGTCCAGGGCGCCAGTATAGGGCTTCATGAGCCAGGGCATTAGCGGGTATGCTGGGTCCCCGAGGATCACTGTAGGCATCTCCACATCCCCAAGAGTTATTTTGTGGTCCGGGAAGTAAATACCTTCCTGCAGCCTTCTAAACAGACCAGAGTTCCTGAACACGCGAGCGTCATGAACCTTGCCCGGCCATCCAACGTTGATGTTAGTAAAACGTCCCTTATGGTCCACCAGTGCTTGCAGCACCATTGAAAAGTAGCCCTTTCGGTTGATGTACTGGCTGGCCTGGTGGTCCGGTCCCAGGATAGGGATGTGAGTCCCATCTATAGCCCCACCGCAGTTTGGGAATCCCATCGCGGCGAAGCCATCTATGATGGCCTGCGCGTTTCCCAGGGTCACTACCTTTGACAGCAGTACCTTCACGATTGCCTTGGCTACTTGCATGACAACAACCCCCACGGTAGACTTGCCCACGCCAAACTGGTTCGCGACTGACCGGTAGCTGTCCGGCGTTGCGAGCTTCCAGAGGGCTATGGCCACTCGCTTCTGGACAGTCAGGGCTGCTCGCATCCGGGTGTCCTTGCGCTTCAGGGCAGGGGACAGCAACTCACAAAGTTCGAGGAAAGTCCCCTTCCGCATGCGAAAGTTTCGCAGCCACTGGGATTCATCCCAGACCTGAAGCACTATGCGGTCCCACCAGTCCGTGCTTGTTTCACGGGCCCAGAATCGCCGTTCCACAGTATCCACAAGACCCATTGCCACCGTGATGTCCTCGGCACTGGGTGTCGTGGTTTCAGACAGGCGTGTGCTACTCTCGGAGTTCAGGTCCTGACCCCGGTGCCGTAGCCTCCTCGCCTGATTTCTCTCTATCTGCCTCAGTGAAAGGTCGATGATGAGCTGCGATGCGTTGACAACGGCCACAACTGCAGCGATGGTCACAGCGGGATCCATGCTCGCAGTGCTGTGGCGTCCGCGCTGTCACTGACCAGAAAAGTGCGCGAACTGATTTCCCGCCGGCGCTTTCAGGGAGGGAGGGCGGGAGTGACGGTTGGATGACGACAGTTACCCAAAAGCACCCTCGACACATTTTTTTACCCAGAAGGCAATGGCGGCTCGACCCAGAATTCCAATGGGCAGCGGGGACTGCGGGAACTGTGGGATAGCTGCCCACAGTGCACCGCTTCCAATGTCGACGCTTGCCCCGTTAGTGTGGACTGACAAAGTCGAATTACTGTCCTTAGTGTGGACACACACGTTCGACTTTGTAATATCGATTCCACATATTCGATTTAACTAAAATCGAACTACTCTCGTAGTGTAGACATACCCTGAGAGATGATGAATGTGCATTATCTGTCGGTCTAATACATTGTCCAGCAACTTTAAGTCAGCCTGCAGTTCTCGCTTCTTGAAGAACCATTTTCCTTGAGGCTCTGTTTTTCCCCGTTGTGGATTCACTCCCCAGACAATCCCCCAAAATCCCAGATAGCTCTCTAAAGTACCTAAAAGGGTCTGAAAAAGCTTGTCCTAGGTAGTAAAAGCAGTTGTGGCTAGGTAGAGATGCATATTAGCAAGTTGGACATTTTAGCGTTTAATGTTCATTTATTGTTTCAAAGTTTTCTTTCCTCATAACACAGCAGATTGCTTTAGTCTACTTTTTTTTATTTGGTAGTATACTAAAGTATCTATTATTATAAACTAACAGATTCCGTAACATAAGAGGGAAACATTCATTTTAACAATGTGTTTAAAATTGCAATTTTTAAAAATAAAACAGCTTTTATTCAAAGTTCAGCTTCTCAATAACTCATATTCCATCAGTGGTGTTAGCTAATCTTGTCAATTTTTCAATTTTATTGTAATAAATGTAAATTATATTTGCAAGACTCTGAATCCGTGATCTCCAATGTTTGCAAAAGCTTCATTCTGCATTAGTTTTCTGGCTCAGATAGCTAGTATTGCTGGGCCAACTGTGGAATAGTATAGTTACAGATAATGCAGAAATATTCTCTCTTGCAGGTTGCAGATCTGGATGATGAATTTGCTGAGCTGGTTCTAGGAGATTTTAGTGAAAATTTTGACTTACTACCAGCTGATAAGGTACATTTTTACCATCCAGTTACTATGACTGTATGTTTTTACCAGCTGTCATTCTGATTTTTTTTTCCTGTTGTGCATATGGATTAAGTGTGATGTAGCAAGCATGCATTCTGTGTTGACCAGTGCTAAAATAAATAAATAAATACATGTTTAAATTTCAGACTTAAGCTACTGTAGCCAGCTGTAGATCATGTGAAGAAGTGTTTCCTTTTGTTTTGGTACCAAAGCATTAAGCCAATTTAGATGGTGATTAAAGTGCTGTGAATTTAACAAGCAGTATTATACTCAAACTGTATAATGAAAGGATTCATCTGATATTGCTATTGAATCTGATTCTCAAACATGTTGGACACAATTAATAAAAATAAGTTAATTTTATTATGGGTGATTTTTGTTTAAAGTTACCTGGATATTGGAGGAAGAGGCTAAGGAAGGGAAAATAGAACATCCTATGCAGCGGGCCAGTTTCTGCTTTGAGCGGGTCTGGATTTACACCAGTGTAATTGAGAGCAGAATCTGGTTGGTGTGAATTGAGGGGATGTTCAAACATCCCAGGATGGATGTCTGACACAGAGCTCCTTGATTGACTTTCCTCTTATAGGGGAAAATAGTGACAGCCTTATTACCATTTATTATTACCACCGCCACCTTAGTGCCTATGGGGCCATTGTCATAGACAAGGACCACGTTGTGCTAGGTGCTTTACAAACACACAACAAAAAGATGGTCCTTGCCTTGTGTGACTTTTGTTGTTGTTGTTCTGAAGTCATGGGATCTGGGGCCGAGGGGCTCTTATCTGTTGCAGCACCTAAACAGGCAATTGTTTTATAGTCTGATCCATAGCAATTTGGAGTCAGAGGAAAGACTCCAATGGCCTTTGGATCAGGGTCTTGGAGGAGGCTACTGTTTTTGAACAATTTTGTTACACTGATGAGTTTTGTACAACTGTATTTACAGTACTTTGAAATACTCTCTAACCTTCCTGAGATCAAATATAGACCTACAATCCCCTTTAAAATGTAAGGAAAGCAATTAAAATGTGGGACACAGTATTATCACTTGTACATTCCAACAGAAAGGTTAACTGTTAAAAATCAAAACAAGCAAGGGTGGAGCAATTTTAAATCAAGATCATTTTATTTTTAATTTTAATATCAGGGATATAAATCAGGTGGAGGCTTTGTAATAAAAATAAAATAAAGCTAATTTTAAAATTTGTGCTGTTGCAACTTTAGATTAGAATTTATAATGAACTACATTATAAAGTCTGGATTTTTTTTTTTTAAGCCACTGTAAGAATATCTTACTGAGACTTATAAAACTCCTATAGGCAAAATTCAAAATATTGAAAATCAAGGCCCTAACACTGTAACATTGAACCAGGTACTCAACTTTGCTCATACAAATAGCCCCATTGACTTCAATAGGACTTCTCATGTTGCACATGTACATAAGTGTTTGCAGCATCAGGAGCTAAAATTGTATTTAAAAAAAAAAAAAATTCTCCCCAAAAGTATTTCACTTCAAAACAGATTGCTTCATTGTTCACATTGAAAGGGTATTTAGATTTCCACTAAGTAATTAATTGTGAACTTACTTTGTACAAACATACCAACATTTTTCAAAAACAGGAGTCTAAAGTTAGACTCCTAAGCTCATATTTAGGCATCTACAGGTAAGGTTTTCAAAAGCACCTAACAGTATGTCTACACAGCAAAAAAAGACTCTCGGCAGCAGGTCAACTCAGAGCCCTATGGGGGTAAAAATAGCTGTGTAGACGCTTAGGCTAGAGCCTGGGCTCCGAGCCTGAATGTCTACACACGGGTATCTTTAGACCCATAGCACGAGCCTCGCAAGCCTGCCTCAGTTGATTCGGACTCTGAGACACGCTGCTATGGATTTCCCGCTACCATCTCCCTCCTTCCTCCGCCCCTCCCCCCCCCCGGTAGTTGTACCCTAAGTGATTCAGGAGCACAAGTCCCATTGACTTCAAACCGCAAACCCTGATGGAGGAGTATAGCCTGTCTGAAGCATGTCCACTTTCACTTTCTTCACTTGTGATAGTTACGATCTTATTTATTTTTGTTGGCAAATACAGTATTGGGCTATTTGCATGTCAATTTTGTGTTTGAGTATGTGGTGTTCTCACAGTAAGGCTGTAATAATGGCCTTGGACTTGTTTTTTTCAGGGTAGATGAGCACTTTTACTATGAAATTTCTCAGAAAAAAAAATCTCTAACTGAAATTTTACTAATACTTAGGAAACTAATGAAAGAAACAAGTGGAAAACATCCGCTTCAGCCATTTAAGACTAAAAAATGGAAATATAGTAAAGAACTAGCAACATATAAATAAAAGAAATTTGATTAAAATTTAAATAATTTCTTAATTTAAAACAGGATTTTTAAAAATCATGACTTTTGTCCACCCAGAAACCACCTGATTTGTAATCTACAGTTACTACAAATTATAGGTGTGGTTCTGTGAGGAAAAACTCCCATTCAAATCAGTGGAAAGCCCATGTGTGGAGGTTTCTGGAATTGTGCCTTAATTTTCCTCACTGCTTCCCTGTATTCAATTTTTTTTTTTAAAGGCTAAGTCATAAATACATGAATTGAAAATACTCTTCTCTCCTTCTGCAGTTACAGTCTGCTGTACGTAGAGTAACGCTGGCACAGAAAGCAGTACCTGTATTCTGTGGAAGCGCATTGAAGAATAAAGGAGTACAGCCTTTACTGGACGCCGTTACTATGTACTTACCTGCACCTAATGAGCGTTCCTATGACTTTCTGTAAGTGTAATGAGAAGATAAAGTAATTTATCTGTTTGGGAAAATGAATTGATAAAATTACATTATTCTACATTTTCTCCTTGTAGAATTGTTTGTGATTTCCAAAATTGGGGTATATTTTTTAAAGTGTTTACTGAGGGTTTTTTTTTTTATCCAGTAGGAATGCCATTTTACACAGGGAATAAAACTAAGATGTGCAGTCATAAAAATATACTTGAGTACTGAAGCTACTTGGTCAGTACTATCCAAAGCATGTGTGTATTTTTGACTGCAAAACTTGTTTAATCATAATTTATAGTTGTAAACCACCTTTCATCTGTGGATCCACGTGTTTTACAAAGGTGTGTAAATATTATTCTCCATTTTGTAGGTGTGGAAACTGAGACACCAAGAGGTTAGGTGACTTGCCAAGATTATGCAGTGTGTTAGCAATGAAGCTGAAAATAAAATCTAGGTCTCTTCTCTATGTAGTTCTCTAATTGCTGTTACTCATTGTTTAAAAAATAAAAGAGGGGAAAAAGAGAAGTAGGTACGCCCATCCCTTAACTGATTTGTCTGAATGAACTGCTACTATTTCAAAGTTACGTGCATTTAAAAGCCATATATGTGAATTATTATTTCATGGTCTTCCAGGTTTGATGCTTTTGAACTGGTGCATTCTGGTTGTTAATAGGAGCAATCATTGACTAGGCATTGTTATGAAGTAGCCTGGGGTACTCCAAGACGACCTTCCTGCAGAGCACAAATGGCACAAAGGGCCTAGCATGAGCCGCCTTCAGTTCTTAATTTCACCTCAAAAAAGTATCTGATGTTCACCATACTCCTGAAAAGCCCAATAGGGAACATCTCTAATATCCACTGATTTACATCATATTTCAGCACATCTATTTTTACTATTAGTGGGATTACCTAGAGTAATCCCAATTGTGTAAATTTATATGCTGTTTAAAAATAAAATAAAAAAATCTGCCTCTGAATTAATAGTTACAAATACCAAACACACGGTATCTTAAATGAGTGGAAATGTAGCTAAAACTGGAACTAGGATGTCTTTTGTTGTTTTTGCTTTTGTTTTTTGTTAATGAGTTGTATGAGGTTGCTCTTCTCATTCGTTGCTTATGTTTTGCAGGCCGTGGTACAAAGATGACTTGTGTGCCCTGGCATTTAAAGTTCTTCATGATAAACAACGTGGGCCATTAGTTTTTATACGCATTTACTCAGGCACAATGAAACCTCAATCAGCTGTATATAACATCAACAAAAATTGCACGTGAGTAGGAGTGAGATGAGAGATGTTCATTGAAGCATTGGCATTTGTATTTGAGTAGTAGATAACCTGAGTAATTCATTTGCAGAGAGAGAATGAGTCGCCTTCTGCTGCCTTTTGCTGACCAGCAAATAGAAATACCTTCACTAATGCCTGGCAATATTGCCCTTACTGTTGGGCTAAAACAGGTAAAAGAAGACATTTGATTCTCAAGAGAGTTTATTTGAAAAGCTACTTACCACATAAATGAGATACAAGATCATGTTTTAGTTTCAAATATTTTTAGCTTTTAAAGTTATAAAATACTTAAATTCACTTTATTTCAGTTATTAATTTTTTATACATGTAGTTGATCTATTTCCTCTGGTTTCTGTATGTTGTCTTTTAAAAATATAGTCACTTTGGCATAGAAAAACTATTATTAAAAACTCAGCTGGTGCTGAACAGACAGCTATGCAATTAGAGCTTCTGATGTCCTTCTGAATCTGGTTTTAATTTAATTATGCAAAGAGAACCTATAGTAATTACTTAGTTTTTATCATGAAGAGCATTAAAAAAACAATTATTTGCAAACAACCTGATGTCATTTGATGTTTGGCGTACTTTAGAGTGCCACTGGAGACACCATTGTTTCATCAAAGGCCTCTGCTGTGGCTGCAGCCCGTCGAGCTGGAAGAGAGGTTGGGAGAAAGCCTGGCTGTAACAGTGAAGTAGAGAGCCTTTTGTTAGCTGGCGTAGAGATCCCCGAGCCGGTCTTCTTTTGTACAATAGAACCACCTTCGATGTCCAAACAGCCAGGTACAACACAGCTACTAAAGCAGTTTTAGAGCTATACTATACTATACCCTTGATCTGTGCACGCGCATACAGTTGATGTAATTGAATTGCATGCGTGGATCAGTAACACAGTAAGGCCCTTAATGATTTTGCATAAGTGCTAAATTTTATAATTTGAGGGTACTTTGCTACTATTCTTTTCACGATTTTTTTGGTCAGATCTAAAGATTAGATGATGGGTTCTTACCTCATTTTGGAAGGCGGGAAAGCTGCACTTTTGTCTTCCTACATCCATTCCCACTTGCACAGTTAGCTTTGTGATATCCAGCCTCTTGCTGAGAGAGGCAGGGTATTGTAATGTGTGCAATATGTTTGACTGAAAGTACACTTCCAAATCTAGGTACTTTCTCCAGTCAGCACTATCCACCACCCTCTATGGCCTTTATCTCCACTGATCAGGAGTCTGGAAGTCACTTACCACAATTCACCCACTCTTTCATAGACATCTTTCAGAGAACCTGATGGGCAACTTTGGGTCTTTGATTCTGGAAACCCTCTTTTCTCTCTCCTTAGCCCGACAAAGCCTAGATTTGTTGACTATCAGGACTGGTAGCATGTCCATGTGGTCTCCTGGATTCTAGTGGAATTGGAGGGAAGGGGTGCAGAATGATAGAGTGGATTGTCTGGGTATTGATCTTTTGATTACAATCTTTGGAAAAAACCTACAACGTTCATAAACAAGTCCAAACTATTAGTTTATTACGTTATTTTGGAGTTGCTGTCTTCTAGTAGTTAGAGCAGAGGATGGGGAGTCAGGAGATCTAGTTTGTATTTTGAACTCCACAACTGACTCACATTGAAACCAGAGGCAAATCATTTAATTTTTGTGCTTCAGTGTCCCAATCTGTAAAATGGGGATATTTACCCATCTTGATAAAGTGCTTTCAGATTCTCTGAGGAGCTATAGAAGTGCCAAATATTACTTTGACAACAGGCATTTTTTTTAAACTTGTACACCAGTTACTTTATTACACCTTGTTTAACTCGAGAACCCATTACTTTGAAATGAGGCAAACTACAGTTCTATACTTTTCTTGTAAAGGCCACCTTGACAAGGTTATACTATGTGCATGGGGTAAAGAAACCGACTTCTTCAGTTACCAAAGCACTTTATCTGGTGTCAGATGCCTCAGATAACTGGAGAGTATCCAGGTGAGAATTATCTCTGACTAAAGCTGATTTCTAGTGTCTGAATATTATGGCCAAAATCTCTTGTTGTATGACCCTACAATACCACTGAAGATAGAATCTGATCCTATGGGTGAACACTTCAGATCGCTACTAATAACTAGTTACAAGTTACTAATATCTTTTTATATATAGCAATATTTGTTATTTATACACAGACTTGGATAATGCATTGAACTGCCTTCAGCGTGAAGATCCAAGTTTGAAAGTGAAGATAGATCCCGACACTGGACAAGTAAGATTGTCGATACATTGCTGACTTAAACTTAGTTCCCTAATACCTATAGTTATAAGCAGTTATTTTAGAGTTGGTGAAAGGCACTGTAAATGGTGTTCACATTATAAATGCAATAAGTATTGTGTGTCTGATCAGATTAAAATGAAATCCTATAAACATGACCCATGGAGGGAGAGAGATTGTAAGCTCACCTTCCTTGTTTGTGCTCTGTAAATAGCATATTTCTTATCAATCCTCTTTTTTTCTAAACTCTAAAAGCAAGTTCAAACGGTCTTTAAATTTCGAAACTAATATAGGATGACCTTTTTTGTAGTGGCATCAGCAACAATTACCACCTCCACTTAAGTGTTTTTTATGCCAGATCACCCAAAACAATACTTCCTAAAGTTTTCTTGGTCCTACTTGTAATATCTGGGCTTTTTATGGAATTTTTAAAATTTTTCTTAAAATGTGAACAGTACAGTACGTATAAGCCAATTCCTAGTGTAAATAGTACAGGAGTACTTGTGGCACCTTAGAGACTAACAAATTTATTAGAGCATAAGCTTTCGTGAGCTACAGCCCACTTCTTCGGATGCATATAGAGTGGAACATATATTGAGGAGATATATATATACACACATACAGAGAGCATGAACAGGTGGGAGTTGTCTTACCAACTCTGAGAGGCCAATTAAGTAAGAGAAAAAAACTTTTGAAGTGATAATCAAGATAGCTCAGTACAGACAGTTTGATAAGAAGTGTGAGAATACTTACAAGGGGAGATAGATTCAATGTTTGTATTGGCTCAGCCATTCCCAGTCCTTATTCAATCCTGAGTTGATTGTATCTAGTTTGCATATCAATTCCAGCTCAGCAGTCTCTCGTTGGAGTCTGTTTTTTAAATAGTGCATCCCAAAAGCTCCCATCTGTGTCTGCATATAAGCATGAGTGTGAATGTTTACTTTTTCTCTCACTTAATTCTTTATTTGTTTCACTTCAACTAGACTATTCTCTGTGGCATGGGAGAGCTCCACATTGAGATTATTCATGACCGAATCAAACGGGAATATGGCATTGAGACCTATCTAGGACCTCTTCAGATAGCATATAGAGAAACCATCCTAGACTCGGTCCAAGCCACAGGTAAAATGAAAGAAAATATTAGTTTTCTGTCCTTGCAACTTGTTTACTTACTCATTTTTAAATGGTCTTCTGATAACGTGACTAGTTAACATTAACTTTTAGATGAAGTGTGGAGCATATAAACTGTTTCTCAGATATGTGCTTCATTTTACCATAGATACGTTGGACAGAATGATAGGAGATAAACGGCATTTGGTGACCACTCAGCTGGGAGTAAGACCATGGATAGGAGAGAGATCATCAGTAACACCAGTCATTGAATATGCTGATAATTTCATGGAACCACTTCAGAAAGACATTCAAGAAGCTATAGAAAATGGAATTAATAGTGCATATCTTCAAGGTAAAGAAACCATTATGACAGTAAAATTTTTGTAGGTATTTGAATAAAATTTCACATTAGAAATTACATGGTCTGAGTGCCATTAATAAGGCTAAGATTTTGTCATGAATATTTTTAGTAAGTCATGGACAGGTCAAAGACAATAAACAAAAATTCACGGATGCCCGTGACCTGTCCATGACTTTGACTAAAACTATCCCTGACAAAATGGGAAGGGAAGAGGGTCCAGTGCCCACAGCTGCTGGGACTCCGGGTTCTTCCCACCCCCGCCTAGTGGTGGCTGGGATCTCTGGGTCCCCATGCCGCCCACAGTGGCTGGCAGCTGCAGAGGGGCTACCAGCTGACAACTCTAGCCCCGCTGCCCCAGAGCTGAAGTGGAAAATATTACGGCGGTCTCTGGAAGTCACGGATTGTGAGACTTCCGTGACATAATTGTAGCCTTAGCTATTAGAAAGAAGGGCTTCTTTATAGCCAGAAAACTAAAATGCATCATGGTAGCACTATTAAAATGAGGGTGGCAAAAGCAAATTTTCAGAATTCCTTCAACTTCCACAGAATGTGCTGAATGCCCCTTTACTCAGACTGTGGGGGAAATTTGGCATATTTTTAAAACTCTACTTTTTTTCTTCTTAGGTACCTCGATATTGAACCCCACTTTGATTTGACTCCATATCCAACATGATGCCCCAGAGTGTATTATTCTTATGATATTCCATAAACAATGGTGGTGTGATGGAACTGACCTGTGGGGCAGTCATGAAAATGCCATATTTTTGCCATATTATCTGACTTATTTTGCAGGGGTTCAAATATATTCTCTGAAGGTGTAAAATAAAAAGTTTTGCTTAACTGCACAATATAGGCTTTCAAAAAAATAGGCATTAAACTGATGCTCTATAACTTCATTCTGTGTTGCCATGCTGGTTGGTGTTTCTCACCATCTCTCTGACATGCACTGTGAAGTTAACAGAAATCTAAGTCTCTGAAACCTCCTTGGCCAGCACATCAAAGTCTGGGGTTCCAGTCAAGTTTCACTGTACTGCTAAGATACTTGGCTCAGGACATCATGGAAAACAAAGCAGGAAATGGAGTGAAAGGGCAGTGAGAGGTAGAAGGGAAATGGGAGTATAGCAGTCATAATGCAAAAGAGAGCACAGCACAGATTCAGAGAACGTGACAGAGGGTTAATGTAGCTCTGAATCACTGATTCAAATCCAGCCCATTTCCCTAACTGCAAATGACATTCATCTAAAGTCCAAATATGGATCGAGCATCAGACTCGTCAGACACATTGTACTGATTGATTATTGGTATTCAGTTTTATTACTAACAATCTCTTAACATCACAAAACACCATTAACTATACTCTTACTATGTAAGTTAATAACATGGCCAAATTGCTCTTTCCTATAGTAAAGTCCATGGGAAGATGTGGTGGTAAGGGGAGAAAAACTCTGGATGGAAAACATTGTGGAATTTTCCCTGTAATATTCTGATGGGGGCAGGGTTTGCTCCCCATTCCTGGCATGAAATAAGCCACATGCTGGTTTCAGAGCCCCACTATCAGGGCCTTCCTGACCCGTGACTGCCTCGGGCATACATCCTCTCACTTTAAATGTCAGTTGCAGAAAAGGTGATCTGGTCATCATACCTCCTCTTGGGACTGCTGGACTGTGGGGTGGGGTAGGGTGAGGTTGTTTTGTTTTCCCCAAGTCCTGTCCTCGCCCAGTATGGGCCTCTGCCTACTCCCCCACACAGATCCATGTTTTGCTAAGAATGCTCTTCAGGATTTGGGAAGGGGAGAAAATGGTGCCATGGAGGCAGCTGACCTCACTCCAGGAGGGTTAAAATCTACATTTGGATCAGGAGGTCAGCATCTGCCCTTAGTTATAACAATTTATTTAAAAAGTGCTATGGTTATACATCTATTTTTGATTAACATGAATTTCATTACATCTTTAATCATAATTAAATGTTCTCTCTCTTTATGAAGACACTTTAGCAGTCGTCTATTATGAAAATGATTTCTTTTTTCTTTTGTAAGATTAATTTGGTCCACTTTTTTGTTTCTATAATGCACTCTGGGAACATCAGAGACCTAATTCTGGCAAATGTTGCTTATGCTGTTGACCAAGAGGGATAATAAACCACAAGGCTACATTATGATTTGCCTATCTGCCCCTTTTGGCAAAGTTGGACAACGATAAAATTATTGTTGTAGCAAGAAATAAGACAAATAGCCTGTCTACTGAGTAGGTCAGAGGGGATGTCACACCCTTCAGGTTAATCCCAAAATACTTTTTCCATAACTTAATAATATGAAAAACTACATGAAACGTAATGCTAACCTATTGTTTGTTCTTTGTCTAGGACCACTCCTGGGATTCCCAGTTCAGGATGTAGCAGTGACTGTGTATTCCATGACCATGCACTCTGAAACTTCCCTTACTATGATTTCTGCTTGTGTTTCTCGTTGTATGCAAAAGGTATAATGCAACTAGAAGACTATTCTACAGTGCAGTTTCATGGGAAAATATGATGGCAAATTAGACAAAAATGCAGCCTTTAGGAAGTTGGCAGTGATGTGTGCACCTCACTACTTGTTCAGAAACATATAACACTCAAAACATAAGGAATGTCTTGAATCTTCCTTTTCCCCTTGTTTGATGTCCTTCAGAATTTTGATTGTCACCTCTAGCCAGGTAGCTTCCAGCAAACTGTTTAAACTCCTCAAGGTGTACGTAATAGGTCTTTAGTCTTTTAGGTTAGAAAATCAACATCATTTTCTTTACATCTGGAGGGCTGTTTTTCTCAGGAATATCTGGATTTTATCAATGTGTTCTCTTGGCAGTTTTTGTGATATGCATTATATTTTGCACAGATTTAAGATATACACTGTTACTTATGTAGTGTCACATTATCTGTCTTTACTTTCCATCAGGTTTCTTGGAGTGTGTTCCCTGTAGCTTCTACTTTCTCTGTACATTACTAATTCACACATCCTATTAGAATCTTTCTTATTAATCCTAAAAAAATCAGTTCTGATTTTGTATTGATCTTGTGCACTTCTTTGCCGTCTTTAGTGGCATGTACCACTTCCCAGCTTTGTATGTAGCTATATATAGAGTTACTGTCAGCTGAAAAATGAGAGTTTTTGTTATGGGCTTTGTAATGCATTCTTGATAAAATCGGCTCTAGTACTTAAAACTTTGTGAGCTATTGAAGTGCATATAACGTTTGCCTATGGTTACAACACTAGTAGTATTTTTTTGCAAACTATTTTAGATACCTAGAGTATGATAGGTACTGTATAAAATAAAATCAGTTGGAATGAAATAAGCTCTTTAACACCCCTTCGGGAGCCCCCAGATTATAGCAGACTGCACTGTGGGAATATTCACTCAGCTTTTTGGCATTGATTCTTACCATTTTTTGTGGTGTTATCTGGGTTGAATTAGTTAAGAATTGGAGATTCAGTGTAATATGGCTTGTTGCATGGAGCGAAGTCAGGCACTTTCTTGGGTTTACTGAGCTCCTCTATATCCTATATATTTTCCTATCAAAATGTTTTTGTCCCTTTTAGCCTTGGTCTCGTGTGTCAATCTTACCCTATTCCAAAATGAGGTACTGTACCTTAATTCACATCATCTTGCTTTTTTTAAGCTTTAAAGCCTTCAGTTTCAGCTACATCGTTTCTTTTAACATATTCACTTGCAGTAGCCATTGTTTCATGTCACCATGTTTTGTTGTTCTCTCTGAACCAAGGGTTTCTTGACGTTTGTGAACTTTTTTTTTCCTTAATACTTGGTGCTGGCATAATATACTTTACTACTGCTGCTGGGGGGTGAGACATGGCTGGAGGCCTCTTAGTAAGAAATTGTTGTCATCTCTGGTTCATGTGTAGGGAAAGGGAGCTGTGCGTGTATACACACACTTATCGGTATTCCCTTTTTCTCTGATCTAATACCCTCCGTAAGAACATACACTATGGGATGTAGGGTGTATGAGACAGAAGTTAGTTTCATTATATAGTCCACACCATAGAAGAATTGCATTTTAAAAGGGAGCAAGGATAACTTATTTCTTTTCGATTTTAGGCTTTGAAGAAAGCCAGTAAACAACTGCTGGAACCCTTAATGAATCTGGAAATTACAATGAGTGAAGATCTTCTTAGCGCAGTGCTTGGTGACCTTGCGCAGAGGAGAGGCAGCATTCAGGAAATCCAAAGTCGTCAAGATAACAAAGTAGTGGTTGCAGCTGTTCCCCTAGCAGAAATGATGGTATGTGGTCATGTTAATGGTGAAAGCAAAACAAAAAAGTGTGCATGCCCTTTTCTGATTCTTTTTGATATATGCAGTTGTTTTCACATGATGAAGTCAGGAACGGATATTTCTAATTTTGCTGAAGGTCTGGATTAAGATCTCTGGAGGATACAGTGTGGTTCATACAGCTATGAAAGAAAATGTCTCTCATCATTCATGTTGTACTGAACCAACACTTGTTTCTGTAATATTGGGAATATGGGTGAAAAATAGTGTACTTATTAAAAAGGTAATGTTTACTGTATACTTTGTATTATGTTTGTGATAGTCTTTTCCCCAGCTGAATCAAACTGTAGTAAATGAAACCAGGGCAGAAAGCTTTCTTTATCTCCACCTAACCCTAAATTGATTGATTTATAGTAATTACATTTAAATATGGTTTGTTTTTGTCTAGGGTTACTCAACAGCTCTGCGCTCTTTAACATCAGGCTCAGCAACTTTTACTTTGGAACTAGCCAGTTACCAAGCCATGAACATTCAGGAGCAAAACGCACTGCTTCAGAAGAGGAGTGGGTTGGTGTGACCACTTTACTCCATGGGAGAGCAACAAAGACCTGCTTTATTCTCACTAGAAAATATTAGGGGAACTGTTTGCCAAGTATCCTCTTTCTGAAAAATGGGTGGGGTAAAGTGTGTGGGGTTAGAGCTGTCTTAAAATAACATGCTACGACTGTCCAGTGGTAAGTGGCAAAGATAAAAGTGCGGTGAAATCCTGGAATTTCCTTGTTTGCATGAAGGGAGTTAAACCAGAGAACTAGAATTGACTGTTTTGATATCCACCATATTCTGTGTACTACACTTCACCTGCCTAACAGTTGGAGCTGATACCTCACTGGAAGACAACATTCCAAATCCCCCACAAGAAATGATGGTGCAGCTCTTTCTGTGAAAGTGAGCACTACATGCAACTTACTGAATCATGTCAGAACTGTTTCACCTAAAGTATGTAGTAAAACTTATTTTTAAATCATTTAATATTTCACATATAAAAGTAAACTTAACTATTGGCCACTCTGCTAGTCAGCGTCTTCTGTTGGTCTAGCTTCAACTGACTATTGAAAGCTGCTATTGTCATTAAAGGGTTTTAAGCTGTGCAAACAAGAATTACTTACCTTAATGTTAGGATGTTGTATGATACAGAGTAGGTATCTCATAAGGTGAGTGAGCCCTGTGTAAGCTTGAAAGCTTGTGTCTTTCACCAACAGAAGTTGGTCCAATAAATGGTATTGCCTCACCCACCTTGTATCTCTAATATCCTGGGACCAACATGGCTATAGCAAATGGTAGTTTGGGCATCATGGTTTAACTACTGAAACAAATTTAGATAAAGGTAGAGGGAAGAATGTTGTATAAGACAAAAACCTTTGCTGGAAAGGGGGAAATGTTGGTTAAGTGCAGGATCTTTCTACAAAAGATCTGTGCTCAATAATGCTAAGCTTATTTAAAGGAAGAATTGTTCCCGTTGCTAGCGTTATGTATAAGTGCAAAGTCCAGCTTATATGAATCTATGACTCTCAAGAGCAAATGAATGATTTAAGGTAATGTATATCATATAGCCTATCAGCTCTGGGTCACTATGGATCAATACTTGTCTACCTGAAATCGTCTAGTCTCATTCCAGTTCTTTGCAACCTCTGGGTTATTTGAGGTAGTAGACTAAGGATTGACTAGACACAGATAATGAACTACTTTTCTCTTCCCCTCATACTCTGTCCAGAGTACATTTTGAGGAAGCTTGTATTGCTAACATAATACTTATACAGCTGTAACAGATTAAGTGCTTTATCAAAAGCATACTGTTCATATCGCTTATGGTCACACATTTATATAAGTAACTTGCCTTTACCACTTAATGCTAGTTTACTGTAAGCTCTGAGCCTCTAGCATGGTGTTCTGTTGTCCTCCACTGCCTAACGTTGAGTGGTCTGTCAGTTATGTCGTTGTGATTGTCATGCTCAAGGATTGTAGAGTGAAGGATTCCAATAGACAGCTATATGGATGGCCAGATCTAGGTCAGGTACTGGTAGCTGCCATTTGGAATTATACATGTTCAATAGGAATAAAACCTGCTACATACACACAGTGTAACTACACAGAGGTTTCAGTAGATGAGTCCTTGATTCTTTGTACATCTATTATAATTTATTATTGCATTAGTATCAATTTCTATAGTTTTAAAATATCTATGATTTCTGCTAGAAATGTACATAACAAACTTCCAGCATTTCAGGATTTATTTTTCAGTGCAAATTTCAGGTGCTGAATGTGTAGATTCACTTCCCACAAAGACACTTCAGGTAATTCGGTAAAATCTTGCTGCAGCAGTTACAGGCCTCTATATTCATGATCACAATACCCGACAAACAGCGGTTCAGCTGCTATTCCACGTCTGTTAAAAGAAAATTTGTCTTATACCATGCACTTAAGTACGAGAACTTGTCAGTTAAGGCAATAAAATAATGGATGACTTACTGAGGGGATGAAAAGATGGCCCCATTCTGAGCTTTAAAAGTCACACTTAGCTTATGAAGTATGCTACTGTGTGTGGTCTTATTAGAGATACTGGCATATTAGAAAATGGTCTCAAATGCCTAACTTATAGTGAATACAAAATCTTAGTACAGGGTGCTCCATACTGTTGGAGGAGCTTCAGCATAGCCTTGCTGCCATTTGAAAACAAGCAGCATCCAGGAGAATCATGAAAATAGACCACATTTTGCCTTTACATGCAGCTTTACTTATTTTACTTTTTGGCCAGTTTATAGTACAGCTGAAATAGTCTGGTGAACAAGACCCCTGTCGCAGTATAGCATTAATGTCTGTCAGATTCATTCCATTCCCACTCAATTCCTCTTCAGTCTTTTAAGGCTATTCTAGTTTTTGGGGTAGCAGCCTGTGCAGGAAATACTGAGGTCTTAAAATCAGCCTTGATGTTGCTGTAGATCCTTGACTTCCACATGCTTTATGTAGAAACTCTGTGGTAGTTAATCTTGTGCAAATAAGATGTGGGTGCAGTACAGGCTGAAGAAAGTTTGGGGATGGGAAGAGGTAGCACTTATAATCTCTGCTAAAATGATCAAGGGTGCAGTATTTAATTTTAGCATCTAAATTAAGCTTCAAAGCTACAGTGAAAGGAATGGGGTAGTCAAAATACATCAATCAAATATTGAACACCTCTATGGCAGGTTTAATTGATTCTACACTGACATCGTCTAGATAAAAGGCATGGCTCTCATCTCCCAACTCTCTGTGGAATGTGGGTTTAGCTATTCTGCTGCCAACCCTACAAACCCATTGACTACAGCAGTAGCAGCTGGGCTTGTGTTTTCCTACATAGGGATACAGCTGTGGCTCTGAACAGTCACCATTACCCTATATTACCACTGCAATAGCAGTAACGGGGGCCTTGGTGTGGGGTTTTCCTTTGCTTGTTGAGGAGGGCAGGGCATCGATTGCCTTCAAGATACTGGCTTGCTCCAGCCTCAGCACTACACCAGGTCATGTTCTGAATAAGAAGGGCTACAGCTTTTTCTTTTTAACTGAAGAGTCAGACACCAATGCAGCCACAGTAAATACCTAGAAACTGCCTCAATTAAATTCCTGGTTAAGAGCATTTACAATGGTAACTTTACTATTAGAAATTGTCAAGTCCTCCTCCCTCCAGCACTATGCCATCCCAGCATGACCCTTAGTGGTAGAGTTTAAATTTGTTTAGATCATTTACATGGGGAAATAGTTCTGAGTAACCTCTGCATGATCCCCTTAGTGGGATGCACCACCTGGCTCTGAGCTTCAGGCATGCTCTATAAAAGCAGTCTGTGATGGGAACATTCAGCACAAGGTTATAAGAAACTAGGTAAGCCCTAGCCACTTCAGTTCCATTCTGAGGCTAGCTGCAAGTATGGGACCTTCCCTTGAGGCCTGGAAAGCTTTTCAGTTTTCCCCCCATCCACCACTGCACAGACAGCTAGAGCAGCCCAGAAGTGGTGCATTAGCAAAGACATCTCAAGAACCACAGAAGGGCAGCTTCAGTCCACAACTCCTTATTGCAGCAGGGCGAACAGGCTCTCAGACACTGCCTTTTGGGAGTTTTTGTTTGAACCTCTGAGCATCTAAAACACTGCTGGAAGGACAGGTTAGTCTATGTAAGTGCTTAGGTCCTAATAGACTAGACTATCCTCACACAGTTTAGGTCCCTAAATCTAATCTACCTTAAAGAAAGTTTCAGCCGGTCCCACCTTACATAGGCAGTGTGTAATTTAAGGCCACACACAAGAACTTTGTGATTTTCCACACACTTCCTTTTCAAAAAGATGGTTTTTGTGTAAGGGGAAAGGAGGATAGTGGTAGTTTTTCCTTTGTGTTCACAGTTGGTTTATCCCCAGCAGGCAGGGGCTGGGTTTTGGGTTCTGGTATGAGGAATGCTGGGATCAAAATATAACCCAAAAGGAGGCATCTCACTCTCCACTCGTCCTGCTGTTGACAGGTGGCTTTGTCTAAAATAAGATCTCTCAAGGTGAGGATTTGTATGCCAGCAAAATCCACATAGGTCTGGAAAAGGAGGTAGAATCTACAGCACAATTGCTACTGTTGACACAACCCAGCAAGAGAATGAAGTTCCCTTCATCTATGAGACTTCCGCAGAAGTTTCATCTATGTCAGCAACAGGTGATACCTGAACTTATATTTTCCAATGTGAGTTTTCTGTCCTTATCCACCCAGCCTTAAAAAATGACAAGTTTTTCCAAATTCCAGTTTCTTGTTGCATTTGTTATCTCCTAGAACAGGGGTGGGCAAACTACAGACCGTGGGCTGGATCCAGCCCCTCAGGACTTTGGATCCAGCCCATGGGATTGCCACCCCTATGGTGCTGCAGGCCCCACACCGCTCCCGGAAGCAGTCGGCACCACGTCCCTGCGACCCCTGGGGGAGGGGGAGCAAAGGGCTCCATGCGCTGCCCTTGCCTGTGGGTACCTCCCCCGAAGCTCCCATTGGCCGGGAACGGGGAACCATGGCCAATGGGAGCTGCAGGGGGAGGTACCCACAGGCAAGGGCAGAACACCGAGCCCTCTGCCCCCGCTCCCCCAGGGACGTGGTGCCGGCTGCTTCCCGTAGTTTGCCCACCCCTGCTCTAGGAGATAACAAATGCAACACGAAACTGGAGTTTGCTCTGGCCCTGTTGTGTGCTGCTGCTACCACCCCGGAGCAGCTCCAGGTAAAGCGGTGCCAGGCTAGAGCCCAAACCCCTCCTGCACCCCACCCCCCCAACTCCCTGCCCTGAGCCCCCTGCCTGCACCCCAGCCCCCTGCCACACCCCTCGCCCTGAGCCTCCTTATACACCCTGCACCCCTCCTCTGCCCTGAGCCCCTTCCTGCACCCCCTGCCCCAGCCCTACAATCATGGCCCTGCATGTAATTTTCCCCACCCAGCTGTGGCCCTTAGGCCAAAAAGTTTGCCCACCCTTGTCCTAGAGCGTGTTTGTTGTAAAGAAAAATGGTCAATCTATGGCCATGCTATGCTGAGTGTTGGAGATAATCCAGTTTGAATATACAGTTAATTTCTCCCTCATCCTTTGTCTTCAGTCTCTCTTACAAGACCCTGCTCAGAGCAAAGGTGGGATTCATTATTGATGAGAGGCACCTTAGATCTTTGAAAGAAAGGCATAAAGGCCCTCATTTAACTAAAAGCTGTTTTAAAACATTTAGTTAACCTGGTGGAAACCCTTCTCTAGCCCCTCAACTTGGTTTAAATGAGTGTTCAAATTAAGGGTCTACACAAGGGTTTGCACTAGGTTAAGTGTTTTTAAATTGATTTTGGGTTAAACTTGTGCAACAGTGCATTTAGACTGGGCCTAATGTATGGCACTACTTGTCCAGAAGAGACTTTCTGGTATCAAGTTCCAACTGCAGGCTGTAGCTTCTGTTATCCCTGTCCTCTCTCAGCAAGATTAGTTGGGGCTCTTCACCTTTTTTAAAAAATGACATTCTTTCCGCAGTCAGGCTCGCTTACTGAAAGGACCTGGACTTTTGTGGTGAAGACAATCATTTCCAAATCTTGCCATTTGGATAATCTACTGTAGTTTTATTCTAGGTATTGGCTGCATATCAGCAGCAGCAGGTAATAGTTGTTTATCTGTCCCTCGATAGGTAAGTAAGTCTGAATCAGCCATAAAAAGGTTTAGAAATACCTGGAAATAATGTGCAGTGCATTTCAATCCCTAGATTTGTAGATAAATAAGGCAGCTACTGATCATCTTTCAGCATCTTTCTATTTTGGACTTAATACAAACTGGAGCATTTTTTTCAGAGGAAAAATTTCTGGACATTTTGTCAAGACACATTTGTCCTGAATTAGAACCCTCAAAGCAGGGAGTTCTCTTTAAACCCATGACCTCCATGTAGGTGACCTTGGCTGAGTGTGTGGTAGCATGAAGGAGTGTTTATACAGACCCAATAGGTATGGCTTTTCTAGAAAGCTCTTGAAACTCAGTGCATTTGACAAGTGACTATGCAGAGGTACCACTAACTAGAGAGAGCTACAGTTATTGGTTAAGTAACTGTTCCATGCAAACCTTAGAATTGAAGACAGCAAGATAAATGCATTAAAACAAGACAGTGGATTGTTCCTAAATAAGCAATTTAGAATCATACTTGATAGTGGATTGAAATTCATTACTTCAAATGAATCCTGGAGCTGAGGGTTACTCTAACTCCTATCTTACCTGAGCATGCGACAACGATGCTTCACTAGTCTGTTATAAGCATCCCTTATGTTAGTCACATTTTCACTGCTCCAGAGCCTCTCCCCAACAGCACTTGCTCGAGGCCTGTAGAAAGACATTCAATTCAGTCTAAGAATTTATTCTATTTCCCAGAATAGAATGAATTTAATACTGGGGCTTGAGCCCAGAGGAAACAGTTTTTTACCACTGACCAATATTAGCAACAAACAATGCTACAAAGCGCTGCAGTGCCCTCAACATGCTCATAACACTTGCAGCTCTTCACTGATAATGATTAATCAAATCTCATGCTGAAGCACCTGCAGAGATCAGGATGCAATTTTTCCCCTGATGCACAATTGGCTAGATGTAGGCTGGGTTTTTTAGCCTTCCTCTCAAGTATCAGGGACTGGCCACAGTTGGAGACAGGACATGTGATAGAGTGAGTCAGTGCTCTGACGTGGTACAGAGAATCCTCTTTTTCTTTAATGCTTAGCTGGTGAGTCCTGTCCATATGCTTATGGTTAAACTTATTGCCACATCTGAATCAAGAAGGAATTTTCTCCCAGGTCAGATTGGCAGGGACTTGGGGAATTTTCACTACCTCTGCAGCATGAATCACCGGCTAGGATCATCTGGGCATCTCACCTAATCCACCCCTGGGATTAATGGCACCTCAGTGTCTCTTACTCTGCCTGTGGCACACAACAATTTAGTCTGAGGACAAATACTGTGTTGAGCTCAAATTATTGAGCTCTACCTGGACAACAGTGAAATTTAATGGCGTGGGATATGTAAGTCAGGCTTGAAGAGCTAATGGTCCCTTCTGGTTTTAAATTCTAAATAGATTATGGGATTAATTAAATCCCATGACAGTTAACATTTTCCAAAAAATCTGAAAGTAATCAAGAAGTTCTATACCATAATCTTGGTGTGAGGTTAGTTGCATCCACAAATTCTCCCCAAAGGCAGGCTTCTCCACCTATCACCAGCTTTTTCTGCTTTTCACATCCTATATTCAAACCACAAAAATAGCATGGAAATTAACTGTTCACTCCAAGTGCAGTTGGCAGGCAGCTGCCATAAACTTGACCTTTGATAGCTGAATGTAGATTTTCAAAAAAAAAACCCTAACATGCATATCACAGACATTAGAAGTTTAACACAGTTTAGGGTAGGATCATAAGCTTAGCATGAACTAAATGATGAAATTTTGCATGTTAGTTAATGATTCAATATGGCATCAGAAACTTGTTTCATGAAGTGCACTCAAGTACCAGTAAATATTTATGATGATCACATAAAAAGGGTAGGAAGTTAAGCGTATGGATGTGAAGACTGCAACAACTATGAAAAGCAGTTACCTTTAAAATAAAACTAATTATTTGGGCATTATTGTGGTTTTCTTATGATGAATTTTATATTAGTCAGGGGATGTTGTAAGCACATAATGCAAATTACTGCATATTTTTATATTGTATTAGTGACCCAGAAAAAGAGCCACCTGGACACCACCTCCCCCCAGACTTCAGAGCCCAAGCCACGTCAATATGCTGGTTACAGCTATTTTTGGAGTGGCAGCGTCAGCCCCTGTAGCCCAAGCCTATTGACCCAGGCTGGGAGGCTTGCTCCTGCAGGCTCCGAAATACTGTGTAGACATATCCTATATAGCCCAGGGACTTTCATAAGAGATTCATGCACATAGGAAAGCCACATACAAGTAGTTATCCAACTAGAAATGAGTAATTTAAAAGCAGTTTAACAAACCAGGGAAGTTGAGCGGCTCAACGCTGTAGTATTTCTTCCAGTCCTGTCCGTAACTAATATAGTCTAGGTACCAGGGGGCTGCCAGGATCGTGGTGAACCCAGCTCCGGTTACACGGCTTAGTTCTGCGGTATACAAAGTTCCTATCCACACTTCAACTATTGTGTCAGGTTTTATCTAGAAAAATAAGAAAACACACTAACAAGTAAATGGCTACACATGATTTTGCAATTAGTTTCATCATTGAACATCTGAGTCTAGTTCCAAACAAAGGGTTTGGTTTAGTAAGACCAGTATTTCAAAGATGTCAAATTTCCATTCTGTGTTTTTTTTCCCCTAAAGAAATGGGAGTATTCTCTAAAATTAAGTTCTTGGACTTGGTATATCAATGTGATTTTTTAAAATCTATGTTCCAGACTTCATTTTGTTACAATCTCTTTTAAAAGTAAATGCCTTAGGGTTGCTCTGGATGAAATAGAAAGTAGCTTACCAGCAAACTAACTCCCAGTTCAGATTTCAGAACTATTCCAATGCAGTTTCAGAGTACAAAATTATAGATTACCGAGCCCAGGACAAACAGATTAATCTATGGATTTTCCCACCCGTGCCAAGAAGTTCTGAAGTCATTAGGACTATCAGTTTCAAATCAAGTGCTGTAGAAAGAAGCTTGGTAAAGTTCCTGTTCTAGCATTTTAACTCTGGGGAGCAGTGGGGGCAAAAATCCTAACTGGCTTCAAGGTGAGCTTGATAGGTTTATGGAGGGGATGGTCTGATGAAACTGCCTACAATGGCATGTAGCCGATCTGCGACTGCTAGTAGCAAATATCTCCAATGGCTGGGGATAGGACACTAGATGGGAAGGGCTCCGAGTTACTATAGAGAATTCTTTCCCAGGTGTCTGACTGAAAGGTCAGGGTCTAACTGAACTCTATATTTGGGGTCAGGAAGGAATTTTTGCTGGATCACATTGGCAGAGAACCTGGGAGTTTTTTACCTTCCTCAGCAGCATGGGGCATGAGTCACCTGCAGGTTATACTAGCGTAAATGGTGGATTCTGTGTAACTTGAAGTCTTTAAGTTGTAATTTGAGGACTTCAGTAACTCAGCCAGTGTTTAGGGGTCTATTACAGGAGTGGATGGGTGAGGTTCTGTGACCTGCCATGTGCAGGAGGTCAGACTACATGATTATGATGGTCCTTTCTGACCTTAAAGTCTATGAATCAAGTTAAGCTCCAATTCTGTAAAGTTTCAGCACCTTTCCAATCCCATTGGTGTCAGTGAACTACTCACATGCCTAAACCTTTGCAGGATCAGAGACTTGTTTAACCAAGGCATTTTGCAAGCCTACTGCAGTCCTGTACTGTTAAGTGATTTGTCCATTTGTCAGATCTTACCTTTACTCCTGTATCAAACACCTCCTGCCAGACTATGTATCCTTTGTTAGCTGAGGAAACAATATCCAAGATTCTAGAATTTTAAAATAAAATAGGATTACAGTTAAGAATGACAGTAGCAGGTCTTAGATCACCTGATTTTACTGCAGAAATACTGAGCCTGTGTGATGTTTATGCCGTAACAGGCTCTCAGCCCACTGTGCAGTGTTGTGGAAGGCCTAAGAGAAAGCCTGATCTTTGCATTTCTTGTCCTTCACCCATCCACCTTACACAAAACCACCAGCTCCAAGAATCATGTGAAAGGGAAGTGGCCATACGGTCAGGAAATTCACGAGCATTAATGCAACAGTCAACTCTGGTTTAAGACATTTAAATGACAAGATACATACGATGTATGTATTTAGAGCATGCTTATCACTAGCATGCAAGCACCTGAATGTTAATGCTGCACCACACCACAAAGTTGTAAGTTTCATACTCCAAAAAGGAAAAATATGGGTGTTCTCGTAATTCAGCCTCCCTTCACTCCATCACACATGCACTCTAACAAACCAGGTGTTTTTAGGGCTGATTGAATTTGAGGATGGGGCTAAGGACGGGGAAGAAAGAAAAAAATAAGTTTTATTAAATATGCTGGCGAAGTGAAAAACAACTTACTTCTGAATATAGTAAGATTCCAGTTTAGCATAGTCAATGCCAAATCCTTGCTGCTTCATAAACTCTGTCACGTCAGGGTTAGATTTCCTTAAGAGTGGAAAATATTAGCAGTGTTATTCTGATTCCTTACAAAGATTCCCAAACCCAGTTTTCAGTAATGTAAGTTTTACTTAGCACAAGACAGCTTGCTATGTGTTACAAAGGGATATCAGTAGCAGTAGGTGTACGAGATGAGACAAGACTTACATGTCACAACCCAGAGTGTAAGGCTAGGCAGAGAAAAGCAATTCCCTTTCACAGAGAATTTTGGTAATTCAAAACTTGAACTTTTTTGAGTTTTGTTCCAAATCAGAACAAAACCAAAGTTCCCCGAAAGGGATGGATTCCCAGCTCTGGAGCAATTCATCTGGCAGGCTGTCCAGAAGCCCTGGGGTGCCCTTCTCCAAGGCAGTCTGCCTGGTGGGCTGCCAAGGAACAGGGTGGGGAAAACAGGCAGGTAGATAAATCTAAATCCTTTCTAGATCAGGCCTAAGTTGATCATGTCAATATTTTAAAATATCTATGTATATATGAAGTGTTACATTACTAGTACAGTCTTGGATAACTAACATCTATTTTCAGAACTTTCCCTACTCCATTTTCCCAATTCTAGGAAGACTCTAGTAGAGCTGGTTGAAAAAATTTCAGTAGAATTTGCCAATTTGTCAAAATTGAAACATTTCAGACACTGTTTGATTTAAACTTTTTGGATTAGATAAATTATTTCATAGACCACTTTTCCGTTGCTCCCTTTTGCCATATTAGTTTTATAAAGGCATCTTTCAACTTTAATGTTACTTTGAATGTTTTAATCAAAACAACAAACATCCATGATAGATAGAAATAGCCCCACTCTATTCCCTTCACTTCCTAGAAGTTGCAAACACTTCTCCCTATAATGCAGGGGTCTCAAACTCAAATGACCAGGAGGGCCACATGAGGACTAGTTCACTGGTCCGAGGGCTGCATCACTGACACCCCCCCTCGCTGCCCCCAGCCCTGCCCATACTCCATCCCTTCCCTGAGGCCCCGCCCCTGCCCTGCATCTTCCCACCCCTTCCCTGCCCCCATTCCAACCCCTTCCCCGAAGTCCCCGCCCCCTCCCTGCCCGCAGAGGATGCAGGAGGGGTGTGGCGGAGGCTCAGGGCAGGGAGTTGAGGTGCAGGGTGCGACAGAGGGCTCAGGGCAGGGAGTTGGGGTGCAGGAGGGGTGTGGGAAGCAGCAGGGGGCTCAGGAAAGGGAGTTGGGGTGCAGGAGGGATGTGGCAGGGGGCTTGGCAGGGGGTTGGGGTGCAGCAGGGGGTTGGGGTGCAGGCAGGGGGCTCAGGGCAGGGAGTTGGGGGGCAGGGTGCAGGAGAGTTTCGGGCTCTGGCCCAGAGCCGCTTACCTAAAGTGGCTCTGGGCTGGCAGCGGCGCACACCGGGGCCAGGGCAGGCTCCCTGCCTGCCTGCCCTGGCCCTGGCCCTGGCCCTGGCCCCGCTCCGCGAAGCAGCTGGAACCATGTCCCTGCGGCCCCTGGGGGAGGGGGTGACGCAGGCCTCCGTGCGCTGCTTGCCACTCCTCCAGGTACCTCCCCCGAAGCTCCCATTGGCTGTGGTTCCCCGTTCCCAGCCAATGGGAGCTGCCGGGGGGGGGGGGGGGAGGCGGTGCCTGGAAACCAAGGCAACACACCAAGTCCTCTGCTCTTCCCCCCGCCTCCGGCCGCAGGGACATGATGCCAGCCGCTTCAGGGAGCGGCGCGGGGCTTGAGGGGGGCAATGCTGCGGGTGTAGTTTGCCCACCCCCGGCCTGGAGGTAGGCTGGGGGGGGGGGCGCTCGGGCCGCTTGGCGGCCCGCAGGAAATAGCCCCACGGGCCGCATGCGGCCCACGTCTTTGAGACCCCTGCTATAATGCATCTTGTTATGTAGCTATGATTAGAAGAAACCTCAAGTCATGAGACCCCACCCTTACATCAAACAGGGAAAGCTGCATTACTTTCCATATGCATCACTGAACTGAATGCCGTAATTGCTGACTTTAGGTAGATTTTAGATGCACCAGCCTCTATGCTTTGAACTGTCACATCATACCAACAAGTGAAGTCCACTTCATCTCCTCCCAAGTGGATGTAGGCATCAGGAAATACACTGCTAATTTCTTTGAAGAGTTCAGTCATGAAATGATAAGTTGTATTCAAAATGGGGTTTACAGGTCCATAAGAACCACTCCGGTGCTCTCCATTGAAACATGGTGTGAGAAGGTCTTTTTGACCTAATAAAAGAAGCAATTAAAAGGATATGCAGAACTTCTAGTTCTTTTATTAGACAAAATGCTTTACAAACATTAGCACTCCCAAGACTCGTTTAAGTATTATTCCTACTTTATATAATCAGCAAAAGAAGATGGGAGTTAAATGACTTGGGTTAAGATTAGAATTCAGGACTTCCTGATGCCCAGTTTAATGCCTAAATATTTACAGAACATGCCATCATCTGGAAAACCGGATTCTGATGCATCCCTGGATGGGTAGAGCCCTGCAAATCTGCTTTGTAGCCACGGATATCTGCAGCCGCTTCAGACCATTTTTGCAGATTGCAGGACAGATGTGGATACAAATTTTGTATCTGTACAGGCTCTGCAGCACACACTCACTGGAACGGAGTGGCTGTCACCCAGCCTGCAGGCTCCAGCTTGGCTCTCTGAATCACGCAGCAGCGTGCTGGGCATTCTGGAAGTTGTAGTCCCCAGCTTGCTCAGAGGGAGGAGGTAAACTATAACTCCCAGAAGGGAGTGAGCCAAGTGCTATTTTGAAGGTGGGGTTGTTCTTTAAACAAGCAGGCGGCAATGTCAGCGTGCATTAGAGCCGCTGCAACTGCGTAGGCGTGTCCCCATGGAGAGGGCGGCACTGCATAGAAGGTCCCCGAATTGTAGCCTCCCTGCCCGGAGCGGGGAAGGAGGTATGGCAGGGGTGGAGCAGGCGGCAGAGCAGGAGGTCTCTGGGGAGAAGTTGGGGAGGTTGGGGGCTTGACACAGCCTTGTGTCCGTGCTGCGCAGTGACCTGTGGAGCTGTTTAGAGCCCCGCAAATCCGCGGAGATGACAGTTTTTGAGGATTGTGGATTGGATGTGGATACATGTTTTTGTATCTGCACAGGGCTCTATGGATGGGAAGTGCCACAGTGAGTCTAGGAAGGAAGCAAAGCCAATGCTAGGTTTTCAAGATGACATCTTAGAAAGTTGATTTCAGATCACAGGTTCCCATCCACATTTTTCTTTGCAGCTCTAAAAATTCAATATAGAAAAAAAGCTCCCCATGCCTTCCCGACCCAACCCACTAGTAACTAACTTTGCTACTCTGAAAGTCTACATACAGTCCCAATATTAAGCATAGGAAGACACCCCTACAGAGCAACTAGGGAAAGACATAGAAAAGGAGAGCAAAAGTTTTGCAGGACTGCCACCTCCTGAGTCACCAAGTCAAGAAGGGTCAACTTACATGAACTAAACTAGGATATGAGTTGTGAACATTAATATTGTACACGAATTTAGGAGAGGGTTTTGTCACCTACCTGTCCTAAGAACACTTTCCTTGCAGAACCCAATGCAAAGTTATGTGGAAACTGTCAGTATTAAGACAAGGTAAAAAGCAATGGCTATTTCATTATATCTATTTTGTACCCTCCCTATTCCTTCTCCCTGACAGTAGGGATTTTTATGCCAACTTTCTTCTCATTGCCTGTACACCCACTGTTTTTAAATCACTGTTACTTTGCATTTCGGTTCCGACCTTCTGTCACTTCTCCAGAACTGCACTATCATCTGCAAATCTGATCACAATTGATCAGACAGACACTCCGACTCAAAATAATCATCTGGGGTGCAGAAAGGTATGCTTAAGGCTAGCTGCCCAAATGTATCTTTGCAGTTGCTCCCTAAGTCCTGGATCAAGCTAAAACTAGCAGAAATGGTCTGTTTGAAGACTGAGACTCAGTTCTGTGCCCCATCTGAATGTACTCTGTATGCTACCAGTCATCCACAGATCAGCCCAAGAGCCATAATTCTTGGTTATTGTGACAGTGACAATGTCCTGAACAAACATAATGGAATTAAAGCAAGCTTTGGAGAGTTAAGCTAAACCTTATTGAATTAGGGTTAAATACCTTTGGGTACCTTGTATTAAAATTGCAATTGTGCATGTGTTGTGGCACTGTATGTATCTATTCTAGGAGGGAGGGGGAGGCTAGTATACTTCCTTTGCTATCATCTCTTGAAGCTCCCCAGAGATACATATTCTAGTTCAAACTGGATACTCCAGAGACTAACAAAGAAGAGAGTTTTGGAGAAAAGCATTCTTCCCAGTCCAGCAAACAGGCAGGACCTCTGGCCCATGAAGGGCCCCAATCCTTGGGGGAAGACTGGAAGGCCTTGGCCTAATGGGGCCTCATAAGACCTTGTTCTGAGCCGAAGCTGTAATGAACTTGTAACCATAAAGTAACCGTCGGGTGGGGTGACCTCGGGTAAGCTTGTTAGCTTGCACATAAGTTCTTTTATTGGTTTTGATATGTTTTCTCTGGATTGCTTTTTACAGTACCTTAAGATAAAGTAGACTTGCAAAGGAAGTGTTTCATGGTAACATATCTCTAGCAATCATTCTGCTATAAGTCTCTGAAGAGAAAGCAATCTGGAGTGTTTAGACTGACTGTCCATGCTGGGACATACAGAGCGAAGGTAGGGTAATGTGCAGCCTGGAGATTCTCCCTTCTGATCAGGGTGAGACATGGCTCTCCAGAGAGTGGGTGACTTTGCTGGACCACGAAGGGGAAATATGGGTGCAGTTGCCCTGACCTGTCACAGTTAGGTCTATAGAAAAAGCACGTACCATTCCTAGACTAAGGATTTAGAAAAAGCTTTTTAGCAAATGCAGCTTCTTGGTCTTATTCCTCTCTCCTCCAAATTATGAATCACTTCAAATACTAGTGCCATCTTACTGCTTCCCACCAAAGCTTTGCTCCTGGGTACTTGTCAGGGGGCACTTACAGGTTCTAACATTTTAATCAAGTTACCCTCTTCCCACCCCCAAGAAGAGTGCCAGGCTGTTTATAAGCAATGGCACAAAGAAACGAAGGACAGCCTTGTGGCCAAAGCACACTACTGGGAATCAGGAGTTCTGTCCTAATCCCAGCTTTGCTGCCAGCTTCTTGTGAGAGTTAGGTCAAGTCACTGAGTCTGCACGTCTCATTTCCCCAGCTGAAAATAGAGCCTGTTTCCCTCCATTGCAGGAGGAAGAACAGACTTCATCCAATAGACTCTGTAAAGTAACATGAAATCCTCCAATGCCAGGCTATACCTGGGCATGAAATCATCAGCTCTCAATTCCACCTAGTACAAAATGTTGCAGTGCATCTCCTTGACAACACAGGCTACTCTGAGCACATCACACCTGACTTCTGCTTTCTACACTGGCTTCCTATAGAATTTCTAATAGAGTTCAGGGTCTCTCAGTCCTGATCTTCAAAGCATTCCAGGGCCTAGGCCCAAGATACCTAAAAGACTGTTTAAAGATCCAGGACAAAGACCGCGGTCAACAACTTTGCTCCTCTGGCACAATGAAACACTCAATAATAAGACTAAGCTTGTCTGTGCAGGAGACTGAACCTCCCCAGGGACTGTCTGAGATGGTGGAATGAACTCCCCGAGGAACTAAGGACTATCACAAACTTCACGATTTTCCATTCCAAGTAGAATGCACATTTTCTTTGACCTTGCCTTCCCTAATATAAACACATAGCAAGAGGTATATTTAAACAAACAACACCCCACACAACCACCCTACCAAACAAGACGCTTCCCCCACACACACACAGTTTTCCCTCTGGGGAGAGGATAAGAGAATAAACAACACATGACAGATGCATGGTCACGTTGCTTAATACACTATGGGAAGGTGTTCAGATGCTCTGGTGATGATTGCAGTATAAAAACCTATACAAAATGGACACTATGGGAACTGCGAGTGGTATGGCCTCCTCCATCAATTCTAGATAATCTCAATGCCCTGTACACGATCAGTTTTGGTATTTTATTTTAAAGTGGTACTCTGGTGTTTGCCACCCCAAACTTCTGCAAGTGACCTAAGTCACTGTCATCTATGCTTTGGTAGAATATCGCGTTATTGGAAAAATGTGACTTCTCCTCCTATAGAACTATGGTAGGTTAAAACATAGGCTGTCCTTGTAAAGGAAAAGCTTTCACACCAAATACATACCCAACGGAAGTGGCAAAAAGAGGACAGGTATTTAGAAATGTGGTCACCCTTTTTAATGCAGTCAGAGGAAGAAGGCTCTCCAGCAAGTAAGCTAGAATCTTTAGTCAAGTTCTTTAAATATTAACCTGATCCCGAATAAGTACTACATGATATAGTAGGTTAACATTTCATTGTAACTCTGCCTTAATAAGAAGTTCAAACAAACAACAAAGTGAGACTCCACTCCTCACTGTAACAGCATTCCACAAGCTGAATCAGCTTCCTATCTCCATCATTCCAACAGCAATTGGACTAGAACATGTCATGATGAGTCCTGAAAATTCTAACACACTCAGATAATGAAATAAATACAGTTGTATTTATGTGCTTTCCTATGCCCACACTTGTGCATATCCACTCTGCAAGAAAATGAAAGCTCAGCATGTACCTAGCATATGATTTCAATTGCTTCCAATGTCACTTTTGTTTTTCAAACTAAGGAATGATCTTCACTGAATCCTTCTCAGGGCTTTTATCATTCTTCTACCTCTCACTGAAAAGTCTTTCAAAATCTTCATAATGTGCTTTGAGCATGGGTAGTAATTCATATAGTCACATTACTCTGTGCCTCACTTCATTACAAGCATTAACCTTTGTAACCTTGTTAGAGAGACATGGATCTTACCTTTCCCCCAAGATTGTGTATGTCCCGGGCTATCAAACTCTGGGATAACCCTAATGCCTCTTAACCGAGCATAGTCAATCACCAGACGGACATCAATCGGAGAATAGATGTGATCATAGGAATAAGAGCCCTGTGAAATGTTCACATTTAAAGAGAATGTTTATAAAGAATACAAGGAACTTGCAAAAAAATGGCATTGAAATTTTGGAATCCCTTCAGTTCAGATCGAAAACAAGTCACAAATAATGTGCAATTACACCAGGGATAATTATGGTCCAATAAGTCTGGCAGCCCAGCCCTGGGAGAACTGCATTTTTATCCAACAAGAACGAATGGTCTGCACTTGAAGAGATTTATTCTGTCGTAGATCTTGCTTAATAAGTGAAATCAGTCACTGATTTCCAGTGACAAAAAAGTCTGATTGAACAAGCCAGTTCCTATAAGAGTCATGGGTTTAACAAAGTACAAAGTAATTGTTTATTAGACTTCTCTCCACGTCCATCTGGTCATACCAGCATTACTGGTTCTGAAACATTATGGGCTCTTTTGCTGGCCACATGAAAGACCAAATTAATGGAAAAGGCTGATTGAGTTGAGAGGTGGAATCAGTTTGAAGTTACTATGGGTACGTCTATACTACCCGCCGGATCAGCGGGTAGTGTTTGATGTATTGGAGATCGATTTATCGTGTCTTGTCTAGACGCGATAAATCGATCCCCGAATCGACGCCTATACTCCACCTCGGCAGGAGGAGTAAGCGGAGTCGACGGGGGAGCCACGGCGGTCGACTCGCCATCGTGAGAATGGCCAGGTAAGTCAAACTAAGATACTTCGACTTCAGCTATGCGAATAGCCCAGGCCTATGTCTCTGGTTGTCAGTTTTCGTCTGCTGCCTGATTTGAAACCATGGTGTCCATTTTATGGTGCTGAGTTTGAGCACTGTACTGTCCCCCCAGCTGCAGCTTGAAAGTGACAGGAGCGTCTCCCAGTTATTGACTTGGTGTAGCACATGCTAGTAACAAAGTGAATTCTCAGCGGACAACAACATGACCCTTCGTGGCTATCAAACAGGATCTTAAGCCTCAGAGTTACAGCCAAATGGTGACTCAATTGCATTTTTTTCAATGCCTGTTTCTGCAACTGGTCATTGAGGCAAGATGTTCTCCCTCCCACAGCCCGCAGATTGGAAAGAGGCAGGACAGACTGTAATTGACCCAAGTGCACCATATGGACTCCCCACCTTGATTTTAAATAAGTTCTTCAAACCTCTACCCCAAGCACTGCCATTGGATTTTTGATATGAAGATCAGCAGCTGTCAAACAACTTTTAATAGAAGAGCACGAATGCTGGGAGATATATTTGGTGTTCTTAGGCTCAACAGGATGGAATTCCAATAACAGAGTAATCCAACAAAATTTAAATTTGGCCAAATTTGTGTGTTGTCGTGCATAGAGCAGAACCTCACTACTGATAAGGTGACCCACTGTGAATTAGTGACTAACCAGCATAATGATGTACACTAACAAGTGTCATTTAAGACTTTCATAGTATGCTATGAATATTCTGTAGTATATTTTGGAACATTAATCAGTTAGTATGAGATCTCACTATTGGCTCTGCTTGTTGGATAATAGAAGACTGCAGAGAAGCCACTGGCATATGCGAATTATGCATGATTGGCAAGGCTTACGCTTATCTTGCAGAAACTAGGTGAAAACTGTGTATGGTGCAAGACCACCTTCATTTACTGGGCTAAGCCTGTGGTGCTGCAGATGCCTGCTGAACTTAAGGTAACACCGACAAAAAACAAACAATGTTTCTCTTTTCAAGGCCAGTTCCCAAGCTAGATGTATCACTTATACTGTTCACATGCTGTGACCCTAGGCACTCCTGTACTCACACTTTACAAACTAATGTAATAATATTTGTACAAAATATGCCTTGGAAGGTATCACATGAAAACTAACACCACGCTGATTATTAATATTGTTGTAAAATGCCTGTGTGTTCACATGTAAGGTTAAGTTATGAATTCCCTTTACATTATGTTACTAGAACATGTTTAAGACAGACAGACGGGCCTAGGTAAAGGTGATAAGCAGGTCTGTTCCTAGACAAAGGAAGGTGGTTAACATCCCAAACCAGGTGGGGTCCAAGTTCAATGGACTATTCATTTGTATTAGAGGCTGCAGCAGGAAGAGATAATTTGCACAGTAGCAACCACAAGCAGGGGAGGAACCAACACGGAATCTTATTTTCCAGACCTCATGGCTTCTTTACTCAGCATGAACTAATCACCTTTGTACCCTTCAGAAGAATACATTTCAGAGGTTCACTGAACTATAAAGAGAGGGGGAGCGAATCCCTAAGTTATCCTTCACTTTCAGTCAAAGAAACAAAGTGATTTGATTTCTGTGATGGGTCCTGGCCGGGCCAGCCAGCAAAAAATTGGAAAGACAACGACCGTGGATGAGAGAAAACCATCTTGAACAAAGACTGTATCTTGCTAAATTAAGATTCAGACTTTAAGATGCATGTTTGCCCTTTTATTTGTTTCTAACCATTTCTGTCTTTATCCCTTATACTTGAGCTCACTTAAAACCTCTTTCTTTCTGTTAATAAACTTGTTTTACTTTAATCCAACCCATCCCAGGGCTGCATTTGAATTTAAGTTACTGTTAACTCCAGTTAAAGCAACAAGCTGCTGGGCTTTTGTTTTTGTAAAGGAGCAACGGACCTTATAACTAAGGCTGCGTGCCTATCACGGAGGTCACGGATTCCGTGACCTCTGTGACTTCTGCAGCAGCAACTTCTGGGGCAGTCTTGGGCCCCCGCCCCCCACCCAGTAGTTTGGGTGTGGAAGAGGGCTCAGGGCTGGGAGATGGGGTGCGCCGCTTACCTCGGGGGGGCTGTTTGGGCTGCCCCTGCCTGCCAATGGAAGCTGCGGAGCCAGTGCTAGTGACAGGGGCAGCGCGTGGAGCCCCCTTGACCTTCCCTCCCCGTAGGAGCTGCAGGGACATGCCAGCCGCTTCTGGGAAGCTGCGTGGAGCCTGCCAGCCCTGCCAACCTTTCCCGCCCGCCACCCCAGAGCACCCATGGCGCACCCCGCCCCCCCTCCCTGGGCCAAGTTTTAGTTAGGGGTATATAGTACAAGTTAATGGATAGGTCACAGGCCATGAATTTTTGTGTACAGCCCGTGACCGGTCCATGACTTTTACTAAAAATACCCATGACTAAAACATAGCCTTACTTATTACTGCTCTGAATGATCCACAAGGGGGCTGGAAATTTCAGGGTAGATGGTTTGGGGGAAATTCAGGTGTGTTGGGGGTCATTTGGCTAGTAATAACCGAGGCTGGTGGAGACCAGAGTGTGGCTGTGGTGTAACAAGCAGGCTGCTGGAGTCAGAATTGCTGAAACAGGGCTGCTTAACACATGGACACTCAGTGCATACTTGTTGATGGCTGAAAGACTCCAAACAGGGAGCTACAGCAGCAGAGCGTTTTGAGGCACTCAGGGTTATAGGTCAAGCAAAAATGCAACCTCTCACTGGTCTGGGTTGAACTTCAAAATGTGACATATACCTAAATATTTTATTGTAGAGGATTTCCTGCCAAGATATTCAAATATCCCACCGATGTTTTTGACTCACCTTGCCACTCAAGTCAGGGAAAGTGGCGCTCTGGTAAGGGAATGAATGGTCATCTACTATGTGCCAGTGGAGAACGTTAAACTTGTTAAAAGCCATGGCATCCTGTAACAAACAATGCAAGATTAACATTTTAGTTAAGTGCTTCACCTGCACTGCATCACTGTTCGAAGGGCGCTACTACTGGTCCTGCTCTAGGTTCAGCTGCAGAATCCTGTAGTGCCTTATGGAGCATTGCAAAGTGTCCTCACCTCCTCCACTGCCACACATATTCTTGAACCCTAAATGCATTTTGTATCTGCTTGTAGGTGTTTTTCCTATTGTTCCTCTCTCTAGCCATCCATTGCAGGTAGTCAACCTGATTCTAGTTGACTGGCTCATAGGAGAGCAGCTGTCAAATTAAGAAACTGAAGAGTTTGAATTTCACACCAAATCCTGCGAATCCTCCATGCCGTGCTATAGTCAGACAGCATTATATCACCACCGCTTCTCCCCAAATACCATGTATTTAGATGCAAGCAGTGTGCCAAGGGATTCTACAGTCTACAGGTTTTTACGTCTCTACTTTATTTTGCATCCAATTGAATTTTAGTCTATTGTTTCCTCATCAGGCTTGGTTTCCCCCCTTACGTTTACAATTAATTTGGCAGCAATACTTGCATTCTGGGAACTGGATACAATTGAGATTTCCCACATTAATACAGGTTCTCCATATGGAGTTGTAGTACTAAGACTAGATGTGATATATGGGGCTCCCCACTTTGGGGATTATAAAAAAAAACAAAGTTGCCATTTCTTTTTCAGGTTCTGTCTCAAGCCAAGTTAAGACCTACAGCATTTGTAGTCTCTCAAAACTGTGTTATCCACCTTATTAACGATAGAGCAAGCATTTTAACTTAATTGGTAATTGTCTGTAATTCATTACTGGAAGATTAGTACTGAATTCAAACAGAAGTTTAGCTAGACAGATAAGAGGAAAGTTATGCATGTTTTAAAGCAAGTTGAAAGGACATAAAAAGCAAGAAGGCGGGAGGGTATTAGAGCCACAAACTTAGTGCATTTAGAAAAATATTAGGAAAGCAAGAAATATGTGGGTAAGCTTTAAGAATAATGTAAGTCTTAAGAGAGTCAACTTACATTTGTCTAACTTTTTTAGAATGTTAAGATGTCAGCCCTTTCAGAGAAAAGAGCAACCAGTATTATTTTCACTGGAAATGCTGAAGACTATGCAGCATGAGAGTCCATAAATTACTGACTGTACAAACACCTGGTTTGCTGGGCAGAAACAGAATCCTAAAAATAAGCATTTTAGAGGTCAAAAAAAGACTTTAAGCACATGATTCAGTCTTAAAAAAAAGCAACAACAACAAAAAAGGCAATAAGGAATTGAGGAAGTTATATATTCTCATATTCAAAGGCTTCTCTACATGATCCCAGGTACATATTTCCTCTACCAAATAAACTAGGTTGCAGGAGTGTGGAGGGAAAGGAGGGGAACCAGTGTTGCATGTGCTATAGCATAGCTATTGGCAAATATATTCCTTTCCACTACAACGTCGATCCGTTTGAAGAAGTGAACCTGAAATCTTAGAGATTGGTTTAACATCACCGCTGTTCCTTTAAATGCATTACCCTCAAAGGGTAATGTGACAGACCCAGACCAGTGGGGTACAGGAGTCTGGTGGCTGCTTATGTAACTAAGGATCACTTATTTGATTATCTCTGAAAAAAATAAAACAGTTAAAGGAATTATCTACTTGGTGTGACAGACCCAGACCAGTGGGGTACAGGAGTCTGGTAGAGGGCAAATATACTGGTCACTGGATGAGTAGTTTTCTGTTCCCTGAGTGACCAGAGCAGGGGCTGCACTAGAGTAATCAGGAACCTGCTAGAACCAGTTCAGGCAGGCAGGCTAATTAGGACACCTGGAGCCAATTAAGAAGAAGCTGCTAGAATCAATTAAGGCAGGCTAATCAGGGCACCTGGGTTTTAAAAGGAGCTCACTTCAGTTTGTGGTGTGAGTGTGAGGAGCTGGGAGCAAGAGGTGTAAGGAGCTGAGAGTGAGAGGGTGTGCTGCTGGAGGACTGAGGAGTACAAGCGTTATCAGACACCAGGAGGAAGGTCCTGTGGTGAGAATAAGGAAGGTGTTTGGAGGAGGCCATGGGGAAGTAGCCCAGGGAGTTGTAGCTGTCATGCAGCTGTTACAGGAGGCACTATAGACAGCTGCAATCCACAGGGCCCTGGGCTGGAACCTGGAGTAGAGGGCGGGCCTGGGTTCCCCCCAAACCTCCCAATTGACCTGGACTGTGGGTTCTTCCAGAGGGGAAGGTCTCTGGGCTGTTCCCCAACCCACATGGTGAATCTCTGAGGCAAGAAAATCCGCCAATAAGCACAGGACCCACCAAGATAGAGGAGGAACTTTGTCACAGTAGGCTCAACTTCAGATTAGGTCAGAGTGAAAAAAGCCTAGTAATCTTAAAATTTGTCTACATAGCTTGACCATTTGGACTGGAGTGTGAACTGCAGTATGCATTAAAGTGCAACACTGTAACTCCCCCATTGGACACTGCAGGTACAAACTATAGGCACCTTTTAGTTTGTGCCTACAGCATCCACACAGGGGAGTTACAGTGTAGCACTTTAATGAATACTGCAGTTCATACCCCCACAGTCCAAATAGTGGAGCCATGTAGACACAGCCTCTATATAATAGGCTGGAGAGAGACACCATCCAATCTGGAAAAGCTAGGTTGTCAAGAGTATCCACATCATTCCTCAATTGTGCAGTTAGTGGTTAGAAGAGACAACTTGATGGGAGAAAAAATGTTTTTAGGAGGCCAGAAACCGTGAACTTCAATGCTGTGCCCCCATGGCTCTCTCTGAATACTGTGAAGAAGTTGTATTTGCAAATCAGATTACAAGATCTCCTGAAGGATCCAGAATGTTAGTGCATCAAGATTAACTTTAATAAAAACCCTTGTTGAATGTGTTAAAACAACTACATTGAAGTGGGTTGCACTTTGTAAAGTACAATCAAAAGGAAAGCTACTTGTCACTATTACTTAAAACAGTAATTAAGTCACTTAAAATGTGGTTATACACATTAATCCCATTTCATCTGTGAACCACTTCAGAAACTTTTTAAAATATTTAGTCTGTTTCATTTTCATCTCTTTCCCTGCCTCAACTCATGGTCAATTTCCTCTTTGTAGGATCATGATGTAGATGCAGAGGTCACTTCCTGTTTGATTAGGAAGTAAGGGCTATCAATCAACTCCTCAAAAGAGGGGGACCTGAGGCCAGGACTTCAGGGGCTTCTCCTATAGCAGCTGTCCTCTTCTTTGTATGGGGATAAGAGAAGCAACCAGGATGGGAGTTGCAGAGCAGGAAAGACGTGGACAGAAGAAACTCACTAAAACCTCAGGAGTGCTTTACAAAGGTGGACAAGTATCTTCCCCTTTCAGTTGGAAGAAGTGGAAGAAGAGAGATTTGTTCAGGATCTCGCAATAAAATCAGTATATAACAGAACCCAGATTTCCCTGTTTCAAGTCCACTTATTCAAGCCACCAAACCACACTGCCCCTCCAATAGCTCTATTCCCATAGCCCTGAAGAGATGGCCTAAATTAAAAATATTAATTCGACAAGGGCTCATTTGCCCACTCCCTTAAACAGTTAAGGGCCATACATTATCCCATCTACTACTGGGGAAATTCAACTTCTTTGATACTACTACATGGTAGGAGAGAACTTTTGCTGCTCCTTCTCATTTTTTAAATAGTTGTTTTTGAATGTGCCTTTACCTTTATATGCATGTAGATACTGAACAAGTTACGCTCCCCCGAATATTTCAGTTTTCTGGTCCGTTAGTGTAGCCATTTGTATTTAAATAAAGTTATGAAGAATATTTGTGCCAAGTGATGTTAGTCCCTCTGTTGTAAATCTAGAGCATTTTCATCAGTCAATCCACCCCAACAGTTTCTTTTTACATTGAAATTTACAAGTTAAAGCATGCTGTATGTCCAGACAGAGAGGAAACTAGACCAAGATAGTTTTAGACACTTCTAGGCAATTCTAAGTTGCCTAGCAACTGAAATAAGCGGTTGTTAATGTCTCCAGGTTTCTAGCATTAATTGCTTTCTTAACAATTAGCCACCTATTATTATTTTATAAAGTTATTGTTTTACAGTGACAGATTTAGTGAATTTGTCAAGATAAGGTGTATAACAGGAACTGGGCAGACATTTGAGGAAAAACCACTGGTTACTACAAAATGCCAACTTACCAGGTTTGTAAGAATACTTTTGAGGGGTAGAAAGTGTCTTGATGTATCAAGTAAGATTCCTCTGTGAGCAAATCTTGGGTAGTCAGTGATTTCTGATTCATTGATAAGGAACTATTACAAACAGGATTTGAAGAATTAAAAAGATGTTATTCTATAACAGTGTCATAAATTTACCATTAAGTTCAGCTATAGTGCAGTGTACAGAAATATAGCTCAAAGAGATAACACCTCTAAAGTTTTAAGTTAACCAAACGTCAAGTGAGAAGTCTATATTAACTAGCTTCGGAGGACCATTTAGGAAGACAAGACATCATGGGGAGGATCATCAATGCAGCCTCTAGTCTAAAAGATCTGTAGAAGTGTCTCTTAGCAATAGCAGTATGTGGTTCTGTCGCTACCAAGAATGTGTTTTTAGTTAATAGCTATACTCACACTCCCATAGTCATCTTCATAGACCAACTGGCTGAAGGTTTCCAAACCTAGAAGAATCAAAGAGATTGAGGTTTGTGGAGAACAATCCAAATACTTAGGTCACTAAAACACAGTCAAACATGAGCCCATCACCAGTTATTGTAGTTTACATAGCTAAAAAGCATGTTTCAGTCATCTTTTGAGATACGTTCTCCTCTCCACTGTACACTGCATATCCGTTCCCTCCAAGACCCAACTTTAGTTACATTAATTGGGAAGAGGAAACTGCTAATTCTGAAGATAAGGTAAACATCTCTCCACTATTCTATGTATATTAAATTTAAATGTACTAAGACTGCTCCACTGCACCAAATTAACCTTGTAAAGGAATGGAAACCCTCACACATACAGCCCTCCAGAGTAATACAGGAGGATTTCACTAAACTTGTGCTTATGAGCCAGAAAATTCCAAGATACTGACAAGTCCAATTCTATTTTCAAATATTAGCAGAGAAAAGAGTTACATAATGGAAGAAATTCCAGATTCAGTGTGAACACTCATTTTCAGTTTCAAGTTTAAGAAGGATTTGGACAACATCCTTCTTCCACAAGTTATAGGAAAACTGGGGGGGAGGGATAGCTCAGTGGTTTGAGCATTAGCCTGCTAAACCCAGGGTTGTGAGTTCAATCCTTGAGGGGGCCATTTGGGGATTTAGTTGCTTTGAGCAGGGGGTTGGACTAGATGATCTCCTGAGGTCCCTTCCAACCCTAATAATCTATGATTCTTTAAAAAAAGAAAACAGAACCTTAAACAGCATGATAAAAATCTTGGTGTTTTCACTCAAAGACATTCATTTAGTAGATACAATTCAGAGTACGCTTTTAGTAGTTCTACGGTTTTCTTGCCACGTATTTGCTTTAATTATACAAACAGGAACAAAATACACCTCTACCCCGATATAACATGACCCGATATAACACGAATTTGGATATAACGCGGTAAAGCAGTGCTCGGGGGGGGCGGGGCTGCGCACTTCGGCGGATCAAAGCAAGTCGATATAACGTGGTTTCACCTATAACGCAGTAAGATTTTTTGGCTCCTGAGGACAACGTTATATCGGGGTAGAAGTGTACTTCACTCTGAGGTATTGAAACCCTTAGAGAGCAGCATGTAAAATGTCAGCTTACCTCTTAATGCACCCCAGACCTTTTCTGCCCTCAGTACTGCCACAGGTTCTGTTACACTTAACTGATCTTTGATGGAAATGGACAAAATACAAGTTATTGTCTCAACAAGATAAAATAGGGATTAGTTAACTTTAAACAAAAGATAATAATGACTTTAACAGACATAGTGCTAGAACAGGACTCTACAAATCCTAACCTTTCCTTTAACAACTTTTAACTCTGACTTCCACTGCTTTTAAGCGGTGGTGTTGTACTGTTACAACTTTGCATTCATGCACTAATATATTTATTAATAATGAAAATTAATTTTGTTACTGAAAAGGACAAGTTTCACCCAATGGAAGAAAAGTAAGTAGATGTACAATGTTGCAATAAGAAAGTAATAGCAGTAAATACTTCCTATATTTCTTGAGATTTAAACATTGCAGTGTTTATGCTAAGAACAGTTACCGCAACTGCATATGTAGTGATTTCAAGAAGGAAGTAGATCTGTAAGTAAGAAGATGTAAAACCATCCCTCCCCCACCTTCCAGAATTTGAACAGATGTTTAAGTCTTGAATATTTCTAAATCTTGTTCTGCAGAATTAGATATGGGGAAGTGTCAGTTACCACAGGATCTATAACAATGACTATTAGTGGTAGAGCTACACTTGGGCAGCATGTACAATACAGACACTGTACACCCAGCTAGCAAAGGTATAAACAACAGGGTAGACAGTGAGGCACTGCTTAAGCGAGCAGAGTGCCCTACACATCTGAACCCTAGGATATATACCCTTCACAGCTCTCTCTGGATCAAAGCAGTGCCTCCCAGGTCTATGCTGCTATTTTTAGCAGGGTAGCATCCTGCTGCCTCCATACTGCTGGAGCCTTTCCCCGCTATAGCGAAAGACTGTGGAAGGGGTAAAAGGCTCTGGCAGTGGGAGGCAGCGGGGAAAGGCTCCAGCTGTCAGAGCTTTTCCCCACTGCCAGAGCATTTCACAGTGACCATGGACACAACCTGCCTTTCGCTGCAGCGCATAGCTACGTGTACCCTATGCCCCGCCACAAGCATGGGCAAGCATAAGCAAGGTCTAAGAGTTCCACCATTTAACCTGTTTACCTGAAATGTAAACTGAAGAAGTCACTCACCAACTTATCTCGTAAGATAAGTAAAAAACTCATCAGAGCTGTAAAAGCAGCAATCAGTGTCAGGCTGCTACCATTATGAGAGGTTTTCAAGGTCTTTTTACAGCTTGAGTGAGTAAACCTTTAACTATGCTGCTAACTATTACATTCAGATAACTATTACATTGGAAAACAAGTGCTAGTCAGGAAATTCTGAGTGGCTTATAGCTGTGGAAGGAAAAAAGCTGACCTACAGCAAGCTGAAGTGTATGATTCCAATGGACTTTTCCTTCCCCCCCCCAGTTAGACACAGTTCATTCCAGGTCAGATACTCACAAGCCTCATTCGACGAGATGTTGGGATAATTGTCACACTCGGAGTCTTTGGAACCAATTATGACTTGAAGCTGCAATAACTCTGTTCCAGTGGGAAGCGGTCTTTGACCCCGATTTTGCCATTTGGAATAACCAAAGATGTACTGGTAATACCTGCATAGGAAGCAAAGCCGGGGAAGGAAGCTCTGAAGTGAGTAGTAGCCTCTCCATCCCCCCCTCGGTGCCCAGGACCAGTGCAATGGAGCTGGGGAAATTTTGTACAGGGAACCAGGGCACAGAATTTTCAGGCTAATTCCCACCCCCAATTAGCAGCTGTCCTATAAAAACAATCAGGAGAGACAGACAGTCCGGGGAGGCTCGAAGTGCAGATGTCCCTCCCCTCCGTTGTGCTTAGCTTGCACCTAGGGGGAAGGAAGTCGCTTTCAGCGGCCGTTTGGCCACTGGCAGGTTTATTTGCCCGCAGCAGGCGCTTGTCCGATAAGTCGCTCTGCTTTTCACTCCACAGCAACGGTGAGCTGCAGGAGCGCGACCCCCAGCCGGGCCATGCAGGGCGCAGAACGAGCCCCCGATCCGCCGCCGCCCCATCTCGGCCTGGGCGTGCCGGCCGGGCCCCTCACCTGCGGAAGGCGTCCTGCAGGAGGGCGCAGCCGGGCCCCGCCGTGGAGCCCGGGCCGTGCACCAGCTGAAAGCGGGCCGGGGCTAGCTGGAGCTGGCCCGGGAGGATGCGGAGCGAGCGGGGCAGAGGCCAGAGGGAGCCGGGGGGGGACTCGCCCAGCTCCGGCTCCTCCTCCAGCAGGAACTCGGGCTGCGGGGGGCGCTGGTGGAGGCTGGAGGCGGCCAGCGCCGCGGAGGCGCACAGGAGCCCCAAGAACAGCCGGGCTGGCTCCATGGCTCGGCGCTGTCCCTGCATCATGAGCCGCGCGGGCGGGACCGGGTCAAACGATCCCCGAGCTCCGCCTCCGACCTGTCACGAGGCAGCGAGGCGGAGCCCGGCTCCCTCTGTACTGGCTGCTGGCGGCCCGGCTCCGCCCCGTGGAGACGCTGGGTCCAAGGCCAGTGCGCTGGCTCTTTCCCTAGCTCTGGCCTGGTAGCTCCGTCCCGCTGCTCCAGGGGTCTGCGGCGGGCTGTGGCTTCTTTGCACAGTCGCTAACTTTCAAAACAAGCCAATCCCTGAGAACCCTAACACTCTGTGTGACTAGATCCCCTGGCGTGCGGTCTGGGACTGTGGTGGGCCCGCTGTGCACCCCTGAGTCTCTTCCCCTGGCCCCTGCTTGCTGGGAGCTGATCAAAAAAAAAAAAAAGAAGCTACTAGTCAACAAGCAACTCGCAACCTAATTAAGCCAAAAACAAGCCCAATTTGTGTTTTTTCCACGGGTTTGGCATGTCTGCTTCCCCGGGATGCTGTTACAAGGGCTGATCACGGGCTCCTTCTCAGGGCCGGCTCCACTGTTTTTGCCGCCCCAAGCAGCGTGCCGAATTGCCGCCCCGGACGGCAGGGGCAGTCCGTGTGCCGTTAGGGCGGCACGCGCGTTTCCGCGGCGGCGGCGGCAATTCGGCGGCAGCTTCTATGTTCAGCCAGAAGACAGAAGCCACCGAATTGCCACCGTGGGCAGCTGAACATAGAAGCTGCCGCCGAATTGCTGCCGCTGCAGAAACACACATGCCGCCCTAACGGCACACAGACTGCCCCCGCCGTCCGCAGCAGCAATTCGGCGTGCTGCTTGGGGCGGCAAAAACACACGGACTGCCGCCCCTTGCAGATTGCCGCCCCAAGCACTTGCTTGTAATGCTGGTGCCTGGAGCCGGCCCTGCTCCTTCTGCCCCCATCCCCTCCTGCCGAGCTCCTGGCATCGCTGCCCATTTCTTCGGCTCCGTCCTTCCCCCCAAAGCTCTGTGGGCACTGAGCCTGTGCCAGTCATTAGCCCGCTGCCAATGCAGGGCTCCATGTGGTGTCTGGCCCGGAGCACCAGGTGTCCCTTCAGCAGTGCGCACCTGCTCTGATTTGCTGCTGGGTGCTACCTGTCGCGGTGCTGTGTTTGTGTGTGACTGTCACATACATTCCTTTGCAAAGTGAAGTGTCTGATTTTCTTGGGGGTAGACTCTCCTGCCCTGTTCAATTTCTCTCTGCCGTTTAAAGAAAAAACCCTGATCTCCAATACACTTTAACAAAACCATATCTCGTGCCCCAAGTGAATGGAGAAGTTGATGGAGCTGGTTACCCCACTGCAGCCAGTGCGGAGGTGACTCCCATTTGATTTCAGCTGGAGTTACTTCTGTCCTGTGATAAAGGGACAGGGCTCATCTTTTTACTCCCTGTGTGCACACTTTGGTGTCACTTTCATGATTGTGGTGCTGTAGCATTTGCTGGGGGGAAGCCCGGCTTATGGGATACCTCACAACCACCTGCCCTTAGCATGAGGAAGCCTTGTGTGTGCTGGTCAGCTCCCTGTCTCTACCAGCCACTGGCAACACAAGCATTCACCTCTCAGCAAACGCAGGCGCCACTGTCCCTCTACAGGTTAGCGATAGTCTCACGCTCCAACTCTAGGGTGTTCCAAGCATCTCCCTAAAGTGCCCAGCCCCTGTTCCACTGGACACTTGCCGTATTCACAGATTCGCGGCTCCCAATGAAGCAGAACACCCCAGCTTCCCAGTTCCACCTCAGATCACCATTCTGCTAGATGCACAGCACTTAGATGTTTATAGTGAAAATAAACAAAAAATTATTTAACAAAAAGATTCAAATGAGAGCAAGCAGAAGTATTGGAAAGCTGTGATTACATATAAAATAAATTCATAACATGCATTCTAGGACCTAGACACTTTAGTGTGTTATAGAGCAAAGCTCACCCCAAGTCCAGCATTTTTCAGCCAGGCCTGGCTGTGATCCTTTATTCATGAGAGCAAGCACTTGGCCAGCTTGTCCCCTAGGTAAAAGATAACTGTGTGTTCCTTTGCCTCCCTAGATAAGTCCCTTCCTTTGTCTTCATTTGTAAACAAGACATCACCCTGCTTTTTTCCCCCCTGTATATTCCTTTCTTGTGGATTTCACAATGTCTTGTTGATTTTGCACTCTCTTGATTAGTCTGTGGCTCAGTATGAAAATAGACCTACATTGCAAAGCAGACAATACGCAATTACCAGACAGGGAGATACACATCTATTGCCTCCTCTCTGAAAGAGACCTGCCCAAGGTGTGTCATCTCCTGTTTACCTGCCTTAACTCCAAGGCTTTGAAAACATTATTTCCAGTATAGATACATAACTCCTTAAATATTATCTGTACTTATATTTTTAAATGATTATGATGACCAGTGGGCTACTGGATCTTGGAAGAGACCTCACATGCTACCCTTTGGTGAACTAATATGCATATATCTGACTGAGAGAATCCCTGTATAATCGGATGCATTCCCTGTGCTCTCTGCCAGTTGGCATGAAGAGGTCCCTGCATCACAGGTGCCTGCTGTTGAAAATCCCAAGAGTTTTAGAGGCTGTCCTAAGGGCCTGACAAACTCCTCAAAAGCCTGAATCTCAAGTCAAAAGCCTGAAGTTAGGTAGGTCCGGTGGGATGCTGCCATTTTGTGACTGGCTCACAGAAAGGATGAGACCTACCACTGCTTACTGCTATGGGGGAATCTTTCAAAGGATGGAGATCTACATTTGTGTAGCTGGTGGGATGGTGTTCTTATCCCAGCTCTTCACATATGTATATGATTTAATCTAGTAACCGTATTTGTTTATTGCAGCACATGGATTCATATAGTGTCTTGCCATATAGGGTAGAGATGTCTAACCCATTTGGAGAAGAGGGAGGAATTCTGTGTTCCATTGGCTGGGGTATATATTCAGGACTATATACACCAGACAGTGTAGAGTGGAATGCCCACAGATGTCAGTAGGAGATTTCCAGAGATCAAGGAGTAATTAAAGCTATTTATTAATTATTTGTTCAACACCTAATAGTTGCTTTCATCACTCAGGGAAAAAATAAGCTCCCTTTTACGCCCACAGTTGTTCTGTCATTTGTTTCTCTTCCTTCCCCATCCTCTTCTCTATGTCTCTCTTCCTCTTGCCTATCTGTGTAAATCTTTTCTGTTCTTTTCTGCAACTTCTTCCCTGCAGCAATTCCTGATTTACTCTCAAGAGTGCCTCATGCCCATCTCCTACCATTCATATAGCTGGTCAAAAATCAAAACTTTCCTTGGGAATATGATGACTTTTTTTGTTTTTGATTGATCTGAAACAAATTTTGGGCAGAATTTTCAGTCAATGGGAAACTTCAAATTTTTTGTTTTCATTCCAATTCGAACAAAATCAAATTTTGAAATGTCAGAAGTTCCCCTGGAATGAAAATTGAGTTTTGACCAGCTCTAATTAAATCAAGTGTCCTCATTGGGCTTTAAAGTTGATACTCCATTCAAATTAATAGGGGTTCACACTTCTGAATCATTGTTTCAGGCTGTCTGTAGTGCATTAAGCAATGTGACTAACACCTGTAACATTTGTTTGTTCTCTCATCTTCTCCCGGGAGGGAGAAGCATGTGGACGGAGTGTCTTGTGTTGATAGGGAGTTAGGGTTTTTGTTGTTAAATATACCTGTTGCTATGTGTTTATATTAGAGAAGGCAAGGTCAAAGAAATGTGTCTTACACTGGTAGTGGAAAGTGGTGAGATTTGTGGTAGTCCTTAGTTTCTGCAGGAGTTCATTCCATAGTCTCTGAGCACACCTGGAAAAGGTTCTGTCTCCCACAGAGGCGAGCGATACTTTTATTGTTGAGAGTTCCATTGTGCCAGAGGAGTGAAGTTGTCAACCACAGTCTTTGTCGTGAGCTTTAAACAGTCTTTTAGGTATCTTGGGCCCCGGCCATAGAGCACTTTGAAAATATGGACTGAAAATTTGAACTTGATTAGAAATTCTATGGGAAGCCAGGGTAGAGAGTGGAGGACAGGTTTGATGTGCTCACTGCAGCCTGTGTTGCTGAGGAGACGCGCTGCCGTGTTTTGTACTAGTTGGAGTTTGTACTGAAGGTTTCATGCCCACGTATATCATATTGCAGTAGTCCAGATGGGAGGTGATGGAGGCATGAATAACTGAGGCCAGGTCTTCATCCACCAGGCTGTGGCAGTGTCCTCGCCAACTGGAGATATAGAAAGCATTACTTGCGGCTGTTGTGTTATGAGAGCTCAGTGTTATCGAGGAATCCCAGAGTGCTCCTAGACAACACATTAAATTGATCAATTGTGGAGTGAACCTTCAATCAAAAGAGACTGCACCATGGGTGCAAACTCCTCAAAATACTTTCTTCTACACACCAGCATCATCCCGGTCATGCTCCAGTTCAGCTTCAGCCAGCTGTTCTTCATCCATGAGCTGATCTCATCCATGCACTGGACTATCTTGCTGGAGGAGTGAAGTTGTCAACCACAGTCTTTGTCGTGAGCTTTAAACAGTCTTTTAGGTATCTTGGGCCCCGGCCATAGAGCACTTTGAAAATATGGACTGAAAATTTGAACTTGATTAGAAATTCTATGGGAAGCCAGGGTAGAGAGTGGAGGACAGGTTTGATGTGCTCACTGCAGCCTGTGTTGCTGAGGAGACGCGCTGCCGTGTTTTGTACTAGTTGGAGTTTGTACTGAAGGTTTCATGCCCACGTATGTCATCTGAATATTGCTGCCACTTGAGTTCATATTATCTGACCAGTTCACCTAGTGATTGCATGATGTTGAAAGGGACCAAAAAGAGAACTGATCCTTGTCAGTCTTCACAAGTGAGGAGTCTAGTGTTGGATGTGCAGTATCCCAAACTACTCTGTGGGTGCTTTTCTCCGGGAAGGACTCAAACCATTTTGGGGGCTGTCCATAAATAATGTATTGCATTGGAGGGGGTCCTTAATTTTGCATGTTTGTTTCAGTGTTACAAAGAGTTACAAGGGGGTGGGTGGGTCTTGAAAACCACCAAAAAATGTGTTACAGAATTTATGGACAGTCCCTTAGTGCATTACCCTGAACTCCTGCCATTCCATTCAGGCAGGATAGCAGTATCTCATGGTCAACAGTGTCAAATGCCGCAGAGAGGCCCAGGAGGATAAGAATGGCTGTCTGCCCTCCATCCATTAACAGAAAGAGATCGTCCATTAATGCCACTACAGCTATTTCAGTTCCTGGCCTAATCCAGATTGTGCCAAATCAGGAATGTTGACTTCAGTTAGATAGTCTTATAGTCAGCCTTTGGCTAGCTTCTCTCTGAGCTTGCACAGGAATGACAGGTTTGACATGGGCTGATAATTGGCTAGCACCATGGGCAGCAGGTATAATAGGCCAGGGGAGGCTCTGCCGTGGCTGCCAGACCCCCTTTTGTGGGGTTTGGCGGGGGAAGTTTTTGCTTTATTATGCCCCATGCAGGTTCCGGGATGGCTGAGGAGGCAGTATGTGCTATTCAGCTTTCCAAGTTCATCAGTAATCTCCCTGGATTCCATAGAGATTACTGATGAATCCAGGAAGCTGAGTAACAGATAACATCCTCAGCCACCCCCGAACCTGCATGGGACATATCAAAAGCTCAGGTTCTTCTTCACTGTCACGCTGTGGCTTTTCCCGGGTGGCTTGGGGTCTGGGGAGGGGAGGCGCTGCACAGCGTGGTGGGCCCAGAACTCCTCCAGGCAAGTGGGGGGGGGGCCTCGGGGCTCCTCCAGGCAGTGGGGGGGGGGGTCAGGGCTCCTCCAGGCAGGTGGGGGGGAGGGCTCAGGGCTCCTCCAGGCAGGTGCGGGGGGCTCGGGCCTCCAGCCAGCCTGGGGCTCCTCCAGGCGGGAGGGTCTCATTGCTCTGTCTGAAGGGGATCCATGCTGTTAGAGAAGGCTTGCTAAATGTGTGTGGTTTTTACAGCGAAGTAGGATGGTGCTCAGCTCTGATGCAGGTTGTACTGACTCTATGGTGAGAGGCTGTAGTCAATTGAGTGGAGGGTTGGGTCCATCTCTCAGAAAACAAAAACAATCCTGAGGTAATGCAATGCAACTCCCCATGTAGTCTGTATACAGGCTTGTCAAATTGATTAAAACAAATGATGTAGTGTTTAAGATCACTGAGCTTCTTGAATTAATGTTCCAAGACTCATCATTAAAGAAAATAACTACCACTGTATCGAGCATATCACACTGCAGGGCATGTACAGAGCATTTAATAAAGTCCCAAAGTTCTCTCCCAGCATGCACTGGGTCAATTATAAAACTTGAGATGGTAGTCTATTTTGTGGCAGGCTCTAACTATTCCAGAGTCCTGGTTAGGAATGTAGATGGGTCTGTGACAGGCATTCCTGGGTGCAACCTGGAACTGGGGTACCGCTGAACCCTCTGTCTCACCTGCCTAGGCTCCCTCTCTCACTGTGATGCTGTGACCAGCTACAAACCTGAGGCAGGTGCTGCAGTTATACAAACATCCACAGGCAAGGACACAACCTGCTGAGTTACATGAATGCTTTTGCCAGACACTCATGGACCCCCACTGATGTCAGTGGAAGCTCCATGCAACACAGCAGTCTGCCTGTGTGCAACAAATTGCAGGTTTGGGGCCTTAGGCATTTCAATCACAGTGCACAAGTAGTTGGATGAGAAGGTAGTAATGTAACTCGATAAAAAACAAAAAGACCCCAAGGCACTTTATGTGCAGCTTCTCGGGGGGAATCGAGGGAGCTTACCAATAGTATATTAAATATTAATAAAGATATTGTAAAAGTGGGCTAGGTCTGCTGAGATATTGAAAGGAATGTGAGGATAGAAAATGGTGGGCAGGTGAGTCTCTGCATTTTTTGTATGCTTTAGGCAGACATTTCTGCAAGGCTCTTTCTTCGTCAGGGGAGAGGACCAGGGAGGGTGCAAGGATGTTTCGCGCCCTAGGCGAAACTTCCACTTTGCGCCCCACCCCCCGAGCCCTGTGGCAGCTCTCCGCCCCCCGCCTCCGCCCTGAGGCATCCCCCCTTCCACCCTGAGACGCCCCCCCCCCCCGTGGCAGCTCCCCCCGGCCCGGGGAGCCGTGCGGCAGCTCCCCGCCCCAGCTTACCTCTGCTCCGTCTCCTCCCCGAGCACGCCGTCGCCGCAAACCTGGGAGGGAGAGAAGCAGAGCGGGGCGGCGTGATCAGGGGAGGAGGCGGAACAGAGGTGAGCTGTGGTGGGGAGCGGTTCCCCTGCATGCCCCCCCCCATTACTTGCTGTGGGCAGCCCTCCCCGCACCCCCCTGCCCCAGCTCCCTCCGCCTAAATGCCGACGACAAGCGGGTGGGCCGAAGATCCGTCCGCCGCAGTCGCCGCCGAAGGACCCAAAATGCCGCCCCTCAAATGCTAGCGCTCTAGGCGACCGCCTAGGTTGCCTAATGGGTTGCACCGGCCCTGGAGAGGACACAGACCAAGAAGACTTACATGGATCCTAAATCCATGCTGCTGAAAGTTGCCCATCTTTAAAAGCACTTATCAAAGGAGTCAGAAACTATGATGCGTATGGCATAAATAACTGGCCAGATAGACGTACCTAAAAAGTCCGTGAATAGTGTGAATCAGCCACGTTTATGTTAATTAATCCTGTATATGATGAGATTCCCACAAACAAAAACTTCATTAAAAACAGATATGGGTGAGTAGGAGAAACATAACCACACAAACCATTCAAAACAAGGAACTCCACCCTCATACCTCCTTTAAGAGTATTAGAAACCACCTACTTTGCTAGCACACACATGACATGTACATTCACTGTGACTAAGGTCAGAGTTCAGGATTTGTGCTGTAGTTCATGTTAGTGAAGTGTATTGTATGTGAGTGGTGTGTTTGTTATTTTAACTTTTTAGAGGTAAAAGGGAGTTATTTGGGGAGGTGTGGCCTCTGTTGGTGGGAGTAGCTAATGGGATGTGTGGGTGGTGAGACATCAAGGGTGTCATTTACTATGGGATAAAGAGGGGCAGTTATGTTTGACTTTTCATAGATATATATGCATCACTTTTTGCTCCTCCCCCCTCTAACTTTGCAGGATATAATATAATCACATAGAGTGTTCTATACCCTGACACAACTTCCCCCCTCCCCTCCTAAATTTTTTTCAAATGACGCCCTTGAGAGGCATGTTAAGGTTTCCTGAACTTGTAATTTCCTTATTTTGATAGGCTTGTGTGGTTGGATTTTACCGTTATCTGCTTCTTAAAGAAGTTCTGGTTTGTGGGAACTTCCTGATTTTGTTTAGCATTTATTGGTATAGAATCCTGTAAGGATTAGTAACTCGGGGGAAAGGAGAGATGTTGGAGGGCAGAGGAGAGATGGAGTAGGGGAAGTAAGTGTGGAGAAGGCAGGATTGTGGCAGGGAATCCTCTGCTGTTCTTCAAGGAACTGAGGGAAGCATTTCTATGGTCCATATGAGTCTATGTCCATTAGTACATACTGGGGGAAGCTCCACAGCTGAGCACTTTTCAGTCTAATTGGGTATGTCTACACTGCAATACAACATCCCCCAGCTGGCCTGTGTCAGCTGACTTGGGCTTGTGGGCTCTGCTGGGTGTGGGGCTATACAGTTGAAGTGTAGACATTTGGGCTTGGGCTGGAGCCTCCCTGCTTGTGGAACAGGAACATGGTATAGTGTGCCAAATAGACTATGAAATTCCAAGGCACCACTAAGGGTATGTCTACACTACGAGAGTAGTTTGATTTTACTTAAATCGAATTAGTGGAACCGATATTACAAAGTCGAACGTGTGTATCCACACTAAGGACAGTAATTCGACTTTGTGAGTCCACACTAACGGGGAAAGCGTCGACATTTGAAGCGGTGCACTGTGGGCAGCTATCCCACAGTTCCCGCAGTCCCCGCTGCCCATTGGAATTCTGGGTCGAGCCCCCAATGCCTGCTGGGGAAAAAAATGTGTCGAGGGTGGTTTTGGGTAACTGTCGTCATTCAACCGTCACTCCCGCCCTCCCTCCCTGAAAGCGCCGGCGGGCAATCAGTTCGCGCACTTTTCTGGTGAGTGACAGCGCGGACGCCACAGCACTGCGAGCATGGAGCCCGCTGCGACCATCGCTGCAGTCATGGCCGTTGTCAACACCTAGCACCTTATCATCCACCTTTTTCAGAGGCAGATGCTGAGAAATCGGGCGAGGAGGCTATAGCAGCACGGTGAGGACATTAAGTCTGAGAGTGGCACAGACCTCTCGCAAAGCACGGGACCCCGCGCCGTGGATATCATGGTGGCAATGGGTCATGTTGATGCTGTGGAACGGCGATTCTGGGCCCGGGAAACAAGCACGGACTGGTGGGACCGCATAGTGCTGCAGGTCTGGGATGAATCACAGTGGCTGCGAAACTTTCGCATGCGTAAGGGAACTTTCCTTGAACTTTGTGAGTTGCTGTCCCCTGCCCTGAAGTGCAAGGACACCCGGATGCGAGCAGCCCTGACTGTCCAGAAGCAAGTGGCCATAGCCCTCTGGAAGCTTGCAACGCCAGACAGCTACCGGTCAGTCGCGAACCACTTTGGTGTGGGCAAATCTACCGTGGGGGTTGCTGTGATGCAAGTAGCCAACGCAATCGTTGAGCTACTGCTCTCAAAGGTAGTGACCCTGGAAAACGTGCAGGTCATCATAGATGGCTTCACCGCGATGGGATTCCCGAACTGCGGTGGGGCTATAGATGGAACTCACATCCCTATCCTGGGACCGGAGCACCAGGCCAGCCAGTACATTAACAGAAAGGGCTACTTTTCAATGGTGCTGCAAGCACTGGTGGACCATAGGGGACGTTTTACCGACATCAACGTCGGATGGCCGGGCAAGATTCATGACGCTCGTGTTTTCAGGAACTCTGGTCTGTTTAGACGGCTGCAGGAAGGTATTTACTTCCCGGACCACAAAATAACTGTTGGGGATGTGGAGATGCCTATAGTGATCCTCGGGGACCCAGCCTACCCTCTAATGCCCTGGCTCATGAAGCCCTATACAGGCGCCCTGGACAGTGAAAAAGAACTCTTCAACTACCGGCTGAGCAAGTGCAGAATGGTGGTAGAGTGTGCTTTTGGACGTCTCAAGGGGAGATGGAGAAGCTTACTGACTCACTCTGATCTCAGTGAAACCAATATCCCCATTGTTATTGCAGCTTGCTGTGTGCTCCACAATCTCTGTGAGAGCAAGGGGGAGACGTTTATGGCGGGATGGGAGGTTGAGGCACATCGGCTGGCTGCTGATTACGCCCAGCCAGACAGCCGGGCGATTAGAAGAGCCCAGCGGGACGCGCTGTGCATCCGGGAGGCTTTGAAAGCTAGGTTCCACAGTGAGCAGGGTAACCTGTGACTATTAAGTTTGTTTAAAGAGAAGCTGAACCTGCCCCCATTTCTTTACCCAGTTAATGTTGACTATCCTCTCCAGTTACATACCCCCTTCACCCTGTTCCCCCCTTCCAACACACCTTTAAAAATAAAATAAATGGAACTTTGTTCATTAACACCGTTTTCTTTATTAAGGGTTTCGTGGTAAAGGGTTGAAACTGGGACACAGACTGTGGTGGGGAGCGGGTGTAGTGATGGAAAGGACGCTTCTAAACTCGAGGAATGACAGGCTCCTGCTCCTAGAGCGGTCCGCAGTGGTGGACTGGTTGTTTCAACGGAGCCTGCCACCCCTCCTTTTCGGGACTCTGTGTGTGTGGGCTATGTGACTTTGTGGCGGGGGAGGATGGTTACAGATCCCCTGCTGCGTGGCTCTGTCATCCAGGCTAAGGACCGCTGCATAAGATCTATAACCGCCCTCCCCCGCCACAAACTCACATAGCCCCCCCACACAGAACATGAAAACCACCTCCCAGACTGACCAGGGTGCCTAGTGACTGCAATGTGTGTGTGACTTGCTGCTGAACCTGCCCCCGTGTCTGTACCCTGGTAAAGGTGACTGTCCTCTCCAATTACCAACCCCCTTTCCCCCCTTCAAACACACTCTCCTGTAAAAGAACCTGACGGAAACAGTAATTAAAAGAAACTTATTTTTTATTAACAACTGCACAGGTAGGGGATGACACTGGGACGGGGGCTTGGGTGAGGTGCTTTTGGAGTGAAGGAAAGGACTTATCAAAACTTTGGGAATGAGAGCCGTCTGGTACTTGAGCAGTCTGCAGGGGTGGAGTGACTGTTTTCACGGCCCCTGCCGCCCCTCCTTCTTGGGACTTTGGGTGAGGGGGGGATGGGACTTTGTGGCGGGGGAGGGCGGTTAGAGATAGACTGCAGCGGGGCTCTGTCCTCCTGCCTCCGGTCCTGCAGAACATCTACAAGGCGCCGGAGCGTGTCCATTTGCTCCCTCATTAGTCCAAGCGGCGTTTGAGTCGCCTGCTGGTCTTCCTGCCGCCACCTGTCCTCCCGTTCACTGTGTGATCGCTGGTATTGCGACATGTTCTCCCTCCACTGGGTCTGCTGTGCCGCCTCGGCTCGGGAGCAGCCCATAAGTTCGGAGAACATCTCGTCCCGTGTCCTTCTCTTTCGGCGCCTAATCTGCGCCAGCCTCTGGGAGGGGGATGCTGGGGTAGGTCGGGAGACACTCGCAGCTGTGGGATGGGAAAAAGGGAGTGAATTCCTCACAAAGATACATTTTTGTGAACAATGAACATAGTCTTTCTCTGTGAACAAGACCATGCACAGCACCTATCACATGCGCACTCAGGACAAGGTCGAATTTTCGGCCTTCCCATTCAGTGCCTGGGGTCTTGGAGTACAGATCACACAAGCAGGGCAGGACAGCGGAATTCGGGTAGCAGGCGGACATGGTAAGCCGTAGACTTTTGGCTGCTGAAAGCTTAATTTATAGCAGTGCCCTCCTTTCACGTTCAAAGCAATGCCCCTAGCGTTGGCCAGTTCCTGCTGCCGGCAATCCGGCCAGCATGAACTCTGCCCCTGTCCCACCCCCCTCGCGGCTGTCCCCGGGAAAGATCCCTGTATGCTGCCCCTCTCCCGCCTCCACCGCATGGCTGTAAACCGCCAGTTACAGTTATGTAAAGGAACAGGCAATCAGTCCCAATACTAACATTCCCCTAATTTAAAGCAGGTCACCATGAGTGATATCACTCTGATGAGGATTTCGGACACTGAGAAAGACCACATGCTGCGTGAATGCCAGCAAAAACCAGGGCCGTATGCGGCCATGCTGTGCAAGGCACTGATCCCAGAGTACTTGCTGCTAGCCTGGCGCGGAAAAGTTTCCTACCATGGAGGACGCAATAAGGCCGCTCTCCCCAGGAACCTGATGCAAAGACTTTCAAATTACCTCCAGGAGAGCTTCGTGGAGATGTCCCAGGAGGATTTCAGCTATATCCCCGGACATATTGACCTAATTTTCCAGTAGCTGCACTGGCAAGGACTAAAAAGTAGAGCGCCTAGGGCAAACTAATCATGAAAAACCCGACATTTTGAGATACTTTTGCAGTAGTTGCACTGGCAAGGACTAAAAAGTTAAGCGCCTAGAGCAAAGTAATCATGAAAAACCCATTGTTAATATTCCATTCCTGTTCTGTTCAGAATAAATGTTTACATGTTTAAAACACTTACCAACTGATCCTTCCCCTGATTCAGGGTCACGGTTAACGCCTTGGGAGGGTTGGTAGGGGATCTCGGTGAGGGTGATGAAGAGATCCTGGCTGTCGGGGAAATCAGCGTTGTAAGCGCTGTAGACTGCCTCGTCCTCCTCATCTCCTTCCTCATCTTCCCCGTCCGCGAACATCTCCGAGGAAGCGGCCGTCGACAATACCCCATCATCAGACTCCACGGTCAGTGGTGGGGTAGTGGTGGCAGCCGCACCTAGAATGGAATGCAGTGCCTCGTAGAAACGGCATGTCTGAGGCTGGGATCTGGAGCGTCCGTTTGCCGCTTTGTTCTTCTGGTAGCCTTGTCTCAGGTCCTTGATTTTCACGCGGCACTGCGTTGCATCCCGGCTGTATCCTCTCTCCGTCATGGCTTTGGAGATCTTCTCGTAGATCTTCGCATTCCGTTTTTTCGATCGCAGCTCCGAAAGCACGGACTCATCGCCCCACACAGCGATCATATCCAAGACTTCCCGATCAGTCCATGCTGGGGCCCTCTTTCTATTCTGCGATTGCATGGTCACCTCTGCTGGAGAGCTCTACATTGTTGCCAGTGCTGCTGAGCTCGCCACGATGTCCAAACAGGAAGTGAGATTCAAACTGGCCAGACAGGAAAAGGAATTCAAATTTTCCCGGGGCATTTCCTGTGTGGCTGGTCAGAGCATCCGAGCTCGGACTGCTGTCCAGAGCGTCAACAGAGTGGTGCACTGTGGGATAGCTCCCGGAGCTATTACCGTCGATTTCCATCCACACCTAGCCTAATTCGACATGGCCATGTCGAATTTAGCGCTACTCCCCTCGTCGGGGAGGAGTACAGAAATCGATTTAAAGAGACCTCTATGTCGAACTAAATAGCTTCGTTGTGTGGACGAATTTAACGCTGCTAAATTCGACATAACCTCCTAGTGTAGATCAGGCCTAAGAGTGTTATAATTTTTTTTAAAAGGGCATATGGTGTGAGTTACAAAGAGGTTTAAATGGTGAATCCAAATGCAGCCTCAACTGTGGTGACATTACCATGCTTCCATGCTACTGCTGCTAGCAAATACTTCTGCTGAAGTAATCTTCCTCTATGGCACTGGTTCCCAAACTTGTTCCGCCGCTTGTGCAGGAAAAGCCCCTGGTGGGCTGGGACGGTTTGTTTACCTGCAGCATCTGCAGGTTCGGCCGATCGCGGCTCCTAGTGGCCACGGTTCGCTGCTCCAGGCCAATGGGAGCTGCTGGAAGCGGTGCAGGCCGAGGGACGTACTGGGTCTTTCCCTGCACAAGCGGCGGAACAAATTTGGGAACCACTGCTCTATGGGCCATTCTAGCTTTGTGCTGCTAAGCCACAAGGCGCTCTGGGGAAGTGCTGTAACTTATGCCAGGAGCCAGCCTAGAATCATTGGACTACAAAGGTGGCATAAAGCTACCTCCACCACTGTTCCTCCCCCAGGGGTGCAAGTTTTGTGCTGTCTCTCTTAGGGTATGTCTACATGGCAAAAAATGCCCCGTAGCGGCAAGTCTCAGACCCTGTGTCTACATAGTTGAGCTCCTGGAGATCATACAACAGTACTTAAAAATAACCATGTAGACATTCCCTCTTGGGCTGGAGCTCAGGCTCTGAAGCCCAGGGTCTCGGGAGTGGGTTTCAGAGCTGAGCTGGAATATCTTCTGGGCTATTTTTAGTGCTGGAGCACAACCCCTGCAAGAGTCTCTAGGCTTGCTGCTGCAGGGTTTGGGGGGTGGGACGTGTATATTTTTTGCAGTGTAGGTGAACTCTTAGGCCTTGTCTACACTACAACGTTTTGTTGGAAAAAGCTGCCTTTTACAGACAAAACAGGAGGTGTAAACACTACAAAGCTAATTTTGGTGGAAAAACTCTGCTGTTTTGCCAACAAAATAAAACCACCTCAACGAGAGGCATAAAGCTTTTTGCGGCAAAGTTAAAGCAACAAAGCGTCAGTGTAGACACCGCTGTCTGTTTTGTCGACAAAACTGGCTTCCACCGGTATCCCACAATGCCTGCAGTGACTGCTCTGCTCATTGTTTTGATCTCTGCTGCCCTGCAGGCATGCGCCCCTCCCTTGCAAAGCTCCAGGAAGTATCTGACAGCTGAGCCTGCTGCTCTCTTTGGGGAATAAAGAGCAAATCATTAGTGTGGAATGCTCCTGTGCTGAGGGACAGACTACTGTGCTGCTTTGACATTCTTCAGCACTGAAGACGCTGAGGAAGCTGTGGGAGAACTCAGAGGGAATCACAGAACCATAGGCAGGCAGGCAGGCAGAGCGGGCTGCTCCCCCATCTCAGGATAGGTCCATCAGCCTGCTGTCTCTCCCTCCCCCACACCCTTCAGTTGAAAAGCCAGGACATGACAATCTACTAGGATGCCCCTGGAGCGATGGGATTGAGAAACCTGCATCATGTGATGCTGTACCTGCCCCATGAGGCATTGCAAACCCTTCCCAAAGCACCCTGACCTGTGGCCAGTTGCACAGTGGGATAGCTACCACAGTGCACTGCTCTCTGTCAATGCAAGAGTTGTTACTAGATGTGGATGTACTTTGCCCGCACAAGGAGCTAGCATGGACATGCGACAGCTGTTTTAATTAAAGCGGCATAATTTTTGCCAACAAAACTTTGTAGTGTAGACAAGGCCTTAGAGGTGCAGCACAAAATCTCACTCCTAATCTGACTGTTCTCCAAAGTTTTATCTTGATTGTCTTTCCTTGTTTGGATTGTAAACTCCTTAGGGCAGGGAACATATTTTTATCTATGCTTGTAATAAGGTCTTGTGTAACGTTACAGCCCACAACTGACATTTTAAAAATGAGTAACAGTAGTTATTAATACTTTGCATTTCTATGGAAATTAAAAAAAATATTCCAAGCAGAAATCACTGATGAGCTGGAGGCAGCTTGTCTGATCCTCTTGCTAACAGAGCTGGCCTCTGGATCTTGGACAGAAGAATCTAGGCATTTATCTTCAAGTTTCTAGCCCTTTGCCTTGGGGCAATCTTGAAAATAAAAATTGATTGCTAAGATTAAAACATAAGTAGCTGGGCTCCATTTCTGAAACAGGCAGATGGGGCGATGTAGAGACCCACCCCCCCTCAACAAGTCTTACATAAAATGAGTCAGTGAAATGTATGGTGTATTCCAAAGAATCATCTTGCTAAGCATAGTGGTGTGATAGGTGTGGATAGAAATTGGTATAATTTATGGGAGGAGGTGGGAAAACAGTTATGGCAAAATGGAGGTAAAATGATAAGACCGCTCAGTCAGAGAGGGCACCCACTATTGTTGTGACTGCAGCAGCTGTTGCAAAAGTCCCCCCCCACCACCACCATTATTTGCGCACAGGGGGTTCCCCACATGGTAACCTATTCCCCTGCCAGCCACTCCAGAAGTACAAAGGGGGCAGAGAGGAAGTAAAGTTTTGCTGTTGCTGAGTAGAGTTTTGTAACCTCTACGGCTTGCCTGTTCTCACTGGTGACAGCCTGCCCAGCCGTAGGTCTGAACAGCTGGTACTGGCCCTGCGGGGGAGCCTACAGCCTTTTTTATGGCCAGTAAAAAGTGATGGGGCCCTGGCCATCCCTGTTCCGGTGCCCCTGAATGTATGAGCCTCAGTGAGGTACTGGGGAAGGTGATAGATATGGCAATTTCCTGCAATATCCTTGAAAAACCTTACTGAATTCAGTTTATGTATCTTTTGAGTCCATTGTATTAAATGAAAAGGTTATGTATTATTGTGGGCCTGGAAGATCACGGGACTATACTGAACAATGTGGAGACAAGAATAGTGTGTGTGAAGTGGATCTCCTGGGAAATATTTTGTGGAGGGGAATGCAAATTCCCCACCCCAGGTATGCAAAACCCATCCTTCTGAGACTACATTCTGAGGAGTGGGCCTTTGTCTGCTGATTGTTCCTGGAATCTGAAAATCAAAGTCCCGCACTGTACACAGTAAAGACTGAACTATTCATGGTTGTGAAGTTCTAAGGCTGTAATGAACTTGTAACCACAGCCAAACCCCTTTGTGGGGATTGAAGGACTGACTTCTTTCAGCGGCATTGCTGTGATCTCTGATAAGCTCATTAACATGGTGTAGGTTCTTTTATTGTTTTTAATGTTTTCTCTGTAATTCTTTCACCTTAAGAATAAATGTGCTTGCTTATAAAAGGCTGTGTGGTAACTTATAATTGCTGGCAATTACAGCTATTCATGAGCTTCTTAAAAAATGCAAAGCACGGACAGTGGCCTATTTAGGCAGTCTGGCTTGCAGGGGATATTGCAGCATAGGCAGGGAACTGTGCAGCTTGGAAAAACCCTGGTCAGGAGTGAGAGAGATGTGTGTCTTTTTGCCCAAGAGAAGTGATGGATGAGGAGCCAGAAGCCTAGAGTGTGTGCCCTCAAGTGACCAGAGAGGGGGAATAAAGGTGCATCTAGCTCCTTGATTGTGAATGAGATATGGGTCATTAGACCAACCTGGAAACCTGTTTGAATGGCAGACTACACCCATTTAGTATAGGGGCTGTCCATAAATTATGTAACACTTAAGGGGGGGGGGTCCTTAATTGTGCTTGTTTGTTTCAGTGTTACCAAGTGTTACAAGGGGTGGGTCTTAAATCACCAAAAAATGTGTTACCTAATTTATGGGCAGCCCTATACACAGTGTAGAGTTTTTGTGACTTCTTTTTGTTTTGACTCAAATGAAGGATGGAGGAATGCTTTATTAGTGAAAGTCTAATCTCAGCCCGTAGGTGGTACAGTACTCACTAGTGTCTTTCATTAAGTCTCTGGGCTAACTCTATTGAAATCAATTAAATTGTATTGCCGTGCAATTAGCTCTTAAAGTCTTATCTAGATCTGCTGTTAGCTGATTTGCAAGCACTGGATTACTGGTTGTATTGTGGCTTTGTGTGTATTGTGTCCTGGCTGTGTTCTCATATACTTTCTTGCAAAATAAACAAGTATTACTACATTTTGTTACTATGCAAGAGATCAGTGAAAATGAGACACTTATTCCATTCATAGAATCATAGAATCTCAGGGTTGGAAGGGACCTCAGGAGGTCATCTAGTCCAACCCCCTGCTCAAAGCAGGACCAATCCCCAACCAAATCATCCCAGCCAGGGCTTTGTCAAGCCTGACCTTAAAAACCTCTAAGGAAGGAGATTCCACTACCTCCCTAGGTAACCCGTTCCCGTGCTTCGCCACCTGACACAGTCAGGAGCTGAGCTGAGGTCACACCTGAAGGAGGTACCAGCACCCCTAGCACCAAGCTGGGAAAGTGGGGTCAGCAATGGCTCAGAAGGGCGCCCCCCGATGCACCACTCTCCCTGCAGCACCTAGGGTTCCCATCCACGGACTGGCCTAGCTGTGCCCTGCTTCGCACAGACCCAGCCCCTGGTGGGCCAGCGGCAGCCTGTGCCCTTGCATTGATTATTTAGTTTTTGCATAGTAAGACACAAACTCACTAGTCACCTATTTTGATAAGATTCTAGTTCAGGGGTAGGCAACCTATGGCATGTGTGCCGAAGGCGGCACGCGAGCTCATTTTCAGTGGTACTCACTGCCTAGGTCCTGGCCACTGGTCCGGGGGGCTCTGCATTTTAATTTAATTTTAAATGAAGCTTCTTAAACATGTTTAAAACCTTATTTACTTTACATACAACAATAGTTTAGTTATATATTATAGACTTATAGAAAGAAACCTTCTAAAAACGTTAAAATGTATTACTGACACGCGAAACCTTAAATTAGAGTGAATAAATGAAGACTCGGCACACCACTTCTGAAAGGTTGCCGACCCCTGTTCTAGTTAATAAAGAGAATGTAACTGTTGCAGCTTATGAGATAGGGACCGAATTTTCTATCCATGAAAGTATCCCATGCTTAGTAAGTTATACAATGAAGGAAATAAAATGGAATATTCCTTGGTAAAATGACATAGCAGCTAAACTCACAAAGGCAAAAAATAAAAAGGTTAGAGCCCCAGACAATTGAATGGCTTGTCGTTCACTCCTACCCACTTTTTTGTATCCACTGAAGTTATTTACATTTTATATTGTATGAAATCACCAGGGCTTTGGGAAAAGTTTTGTCCTTTTATCAGTGCTAGTGAACTTGGGGCATGTGTGCCTGAAATAACACATAGTATATGTATATCATGCTGCTAAGTGTCTCAAATGGAGTTCTAGTCCTTTGGGAAAGGATTGTGCAGACAGGGACAGAAGGTGTGGTCTGATGTGATGCAATTTCAGTGAATATTCTGAAGTTATTGAACAAAGATTCATGGACTCTATGGTATTTTTCTTAAATCCCTGCTTTCTATGTGCATTTGCTTCCTCAACAGATTTTAATGCCAGAAGGGACCATTGTGGTCATCTAATCTGACCCCCTGCATAATACAGCCCATAGTATTTCATCCAGTATTTCATTGTACTGTGCATTCACTTGTTACAGTGTTGCCAGATCTCACTATTTTATCATGAATCTCACAATATTTGTTGTCTGTTCTAAAGCCCCAACATCAGAAGTCATATGATTCCATGAAAATCTCTGCTTTTTTTTTTTTTTTAAACAAAAGTTCCAGCCCTCATGGTTGTGGAGGAAAGCTTGAAAGCAAACCCTACAGGTTCCAAAGCAAATAAGGAGAAGCTAATGTTTACTGTCTGAAAAAACTTTGTGACTTTTTTAGCCAATCTCATGACTTTCTGAGGCCTGACTCCTATATTTTTGAACATTTGAGGTTGGCAATACTGCTTGCACTAATATTTCCAGTTTCAATTACATTAGTTGCTTGATCTGCTCATAGTAAACATTGCCTCGTTATGTGTGCCTGCATTTACATGTGAAATATTAACTAAGTACATCTTTAAAAGGCAGCCTTAGAAATTTTATCTGTTAGCATTATTTAAATGTATCCCTTTCAATGTAATGGGTGAATGAGACTCCCCATCACACGTCATTTATCAGTATCATGTGACATACCATTAACAATATTGCAGAAATGTTTCATGTAGCTTAACCCACCATCTCTCCCCATTGCCCCTTGAAATGAATGGACTTCAGCAACAGTTTTGACAACGCTCTTGTCTACAAGTTATAAAACATCTGGAAAATTAGACTAAATGGATAAAACAGTTCTATGTAATAATATGGATCTGGCATCCATACAACTGCTGTATAAAGCATGAGTTTTTTTATGGACCAGATGTGGTATTTATGTGTTATGAAGAACAGAGGCATGTTCAGTCATGCTTTTTATTGCATTTAAATGCAAGGTATATTTTAATAACTCTCAAAGGGAATTGTATCCCATTGATTAGAAACTGTCAATGTGTCAGGTATAACCCTGAAAAAGTGAGTGAATCTGTCTGAAAACTGCAGTTATAATTTAAGCTGACATTAAACTATGCACTTATTGTGAAATGGCTTTAAAAAAAAAAGAGAACTCTACTAATAAATTTCCATTTACTATTCCAATGAATGGGATCCATGAATCCTTTGATCTTCAGTTGTTTATGTCCTTACTAGACCTGTGTTCTGTTAAATTTACAGCTCTATGAAATAATTATTCCTTTATGTTTATTCTCCAGCCTCTCACATTTTCTCATTAAGATTATAACTTTGCATGTAAGCCACCTGCACAGTCTCTGTTTTTACAGTCCTGCATGGGGTTTCAGTGGAATGAATTTAACATGTGTGATAGAAGAGCTACTCCATCCACCTTACTTTTATGACTGGTCTTTCCCGAGCTGACTTTAAAAGTAGATAGCATTGATACTTTTATTTTCTAGTCCTCTTTGCCTCTCCTCACCGTCTAAGTTCTCTGCTATCGTCAGCCTTACTCATAATTACTTTGATAAGGACAGTGCCCAACTCTACAACTCCTTGACTCTGACCTGTCTCCCATCCCTACTACTATCTTCCTTCTTTGCTGAAGTCTCTTTCGTTCTACGTCCTTTATTCCATTTTCATTATTCTTAATTGAGCTCTCAATTTCTAATTAGAGCTAAGTGAATAATTGACTTTTGGTTTCAGTAGCCAAACCAAAAAAAAAAAAAAGTAAAAATGTATTTAGTTTTGACCTAAAACTGAATGTTTTCCTTTTTTCTCGCCAAAATGAAACAACAACAAAAATTCACGTGGGTTGAATGAAACTTTTCAAATGTCAATTTGAAATGTCACTTTGAAATGTAATCTCAATTTGAAATGTTGATCAAAACAAAATGTCGAAATCAGTGCTGGGTTTACAATGGCGCCAGAAGGGGTCCCAGCCTGCTCCGCTTGCACTGCGCCCCGAGACCCCACCAGCCCACTGGCTCCCCCCAGCTCACCACTTGCTTCTCTCGGCCTGCCCACTGGCAGACCAAGGGCTCCTCTCCATCCCTTGGCCTCACCCGCCAGCTCCTCTCTGCCCCTTGGCCAGACCCAATGCACCTCCCCCTCCAGGCAGTCTCTGCTTCCCACCACCTGAGGGGCCCTGCCTGTTTCCCCAGAGCTGAGCCACTTAACACTGGTGCAGAAGCCTGGCCAGTTGAGGGGATGGACAGTGTGGGGGGCTTAGCTGGTCCCTTCCAGGCAAGTGGGTCCTGAGGGAGCCAGGCTGGGGCAGGTCCTGGCCTGGCTGAGTGCGCCACTCCCGAGGGGTGGGAGCAATTCCCAGCCCTGGGACCAGCCCTGGCTGCGCTGCCAGCTCAGCCCGGCAGACACTGTCACCTCCCAGCAGGGCTGATGAGTGCAGCTAGGAGGCAGGGTGTGCGGGAGTGGTCTTTGGGGAGCCTGGGGGGTGCTGGGATGTGAGGGGTGGGGCAGATGTGTGTGTTGGGGCACTAGGGAGTGGGGGTTCTGCATGGGGTGCTGGGCAGTTGTGGTGGGGCTGTGGGCAGGGGGGCGCTGGGCAGGAGTGGTGTTCTGCAGGGTGCTGTGAATTTGTGGAGGGGATCTGGTGGGGGGCGCTGGGCATAGTGGGTCTGGGGGGCTCTGGCCATAGGGAGTTGGGGTGGGTTCGTGTTGGGGAGGCTGTGTGGTGTGGCATGGGCCCACCCCCGAGGGGAAGGGGCATGCTGGCAGCACAGGGCCGGGCGGACCACTATGTGTCTGGCAACTGCCGGTTTGTAAATAGTGCCCTCATACTGGGCTGGGTGGAGTGGGGCCGCCCCTGCCATGCCATGCCCCATTGCCCCTGGCTGGCCCCTCGCTCTGAGGACTGACCTCCCCATGCCATGCTCCCATGCCTCCATAGGGGCCCACAAATATGTTTGGCACCAGGCCCACAAAAGGTTAATCCGGTCCTGGTCGAAATGGTTGGTTTCGACATTTTCAAAATGAACCATTTTGACATTTCTGATTCTCTCTCTCTCTCTCTTTCTCTTTTTTAGCCCATATCTGTGAATAGTTTCATTGCATGCCAAAATGCATTTTTTAGCAAATTTACTGTTTGCTGAAAACTCTTTGCCCCGCTCTGTTTCTGATCTCTTTTGAACCTTTTTTTATTACATTTTTAATTGGACAAAACCAATACAGTCTCCAGAACAAATACCAAATACACGATATGTGTAGTTCGAAATGACTGTTTTATAGACTACTCTAAGGTAAATGCATGAAGTGAGAGCAGACTGAACTTGTGTAAGTTACAAGTGTACAAAATATCATTCCAGTACTCATAGCACATCTCTCCTTACGCTATTAACTTTTACTGTGGAAAACAGACTGGGGAGATGTTGGCTTGGCTGCTGTGGAATCTTCTTCTTTAAACTTCATAAACGGAACCCAAGTGACATTATAATTTACATATGTGTCTTTCATGGGGGTGAAGGCCAGAAATCTTGGGGCCATCCTTGAGCCTGAACTTGCTTTTTCCTTCTACATTTTTCTTATGTGTAATTCTGTCTATTACAATCTCCACAGCATGGCCAGACTTCTTTCTAGCTTTAGCTCTGGCTCTGCTGAAATCCTTATTCATAATTTAAGGCAAACTACCAGTGGTGACAATGGGAGTTTGAACAAAAATGAGTGAGTTGCTCAGCATTTGGCCTGTTGTTTGCCATTTAATATACAAGGCTTCCAGGAATACAACACAGAAACTGAGAGTTACAACTATGAATTGGATGACAAAGATCCTTAGAAAATAGGATTAACATAACATTAAATCATGATACAAAGTTGCCCTAGGACATAGTGCCCAGGGTGAGTAGATGATACACGTTTGTAAATAGAGTTGTACTTGCTGAAAAAAATGCCAATACTTATTGTGAAATGTCTTGGGGGAAAGGGGGAAATCGCTTTTAAATGATAAGGAAACCCTAGAAAATTTCAGTCTTCAAAGAAGGTAAAATATATTTAAAGTAGATTCTGGATTGTAGGAGCTCTGGAATGATTTTGATTGCATCTGAATGGTAATACTGTTTTCTTTGTAACAGATGTTCCTTCCTGTCTTGGAAGCTTATAAACAATCTCTTTTGTTCTCTGAGTTCTAAAGATTGTGTACTGTATGTGCAGCAAAGGAAATCGTGTGATGTATTATATTTAATACCTCACACATCTTTTGATCAGTGCAGCTACTGCTGTTACCTGGGATGTTCTGTGTAAAGGTAGTCTGCATCATATTTACTGGAACTAGTAGAAGGTGTCAGAAAGTGATTCTATTGGTCAACATAGTGAAAATACCAATTCAGAAATAAAAACAGACGTCACTAAGTTGTCAGAAGTTTCCCTCTTTGTTTTTCACTCCTGCTGGTGACTTTGAATGCACATGGCCACTGAACCCCTGACTCCAGGGAGGGATATTACTTCAGTAGGGGCAAGAGACCTAACACCAGGGGCAGAAACTGGAAATGAGAGAATCCTTGGGCAGAGGCTAGGTAGAGGCGAGTGCTGGACTCAGGTGTGGGATAGATGGACTAAGAATGATGTAGCTACCCAGCTGGGGAGTTGTTTGTGTTCTGCTTTGGCTTTTCTGTTAATAAATGAGACCCCCAACGTGGGGTGCTCTTTAGCATCTACAGGTCTCTTTGGAGTTGTTGAGACCCTGGGTGAGGGGGAAATGAAATAAGGGCTCATCTGCAACACCACACCTGCCTGCAAAGGGGTGTGCTGGGGCAGCCTGGAATGATGACATTGTGCCAAGTGCTGTTCTGGCACAGCTGAAGAGGCTGCTTAATACGATGAGCGCTGGCTTGCCATATGCTGAATTTTTGAATAATCCACTTAAAAGAATGCTTATCCCCACTATTAACCCTATATGCTGAGGGACTCAAGTAAAAATTCATGAATTGTTACAGAACTGAAGATGATTTTCCTATAACAGATGCAGTTTGGATTTTTTTTTTTTTTAAATAACAAATTGCAGTGTGTTTTCTCACCTCTTAAAATCATTTGCATGTAATAACAGCATGGAGCCTAATTAGCTCGATTAGCATGCAGCCTACCAAACGCTGATTGTTGGTTGGTGTCACCATTCAACAGCAAATGTGAAACGTTTGGCTTCTGAAAGAGAGGAAAACCTTTATTAAAACAAACTCTCACATGGGGGCTCAGTGCTCTTGTGCGTAGTGATCTAGCCTGTCAGCTCTGGAGACTTGGGCTTGAATTTCCTCTCTGGTTAAAAAGGGATTGGGTGGTCTGCTCGTAAGGCCTGAGCCTGCTCCCATTGAAGACAGTGGATGATTTTTCCATTGACTTCACTGGGAGCAGGATTGGACTCCTCACAAAATCACCCCATAGTGTTTCATGACTGGCAGTCTCTGCTTAAGAGGGACCTAGGAATAGAACAGTAAAGGTGCTGAAATTTGTTGGCAAACTCCCATTGGCTTCACTGAAGCTGGGATTTGTTCTTAAATGAATATTGACTACAAATTTGTTTCAGAAATTTGAGTTAAAATGGTTCAAACTGGTGTAGCTAGATTGGAGTGGACAAACTATGGCCTGCAGGCATCAACAGATCAGACCGATCTTTTGACAGCTCCGTCCATCTGTATGGTAACTACTAAAATAAAAGGAGTTGCATGGAGATTGGATTATATAAATAGTGTGGTGTGAAATTCTGCCCTTAGTCACACCTTTGCAACCTTACTGAAGTCAAGGGAGTTGCAAGGGCATGACTGAGGCTATGTCTACACTAACACTTTTGTTGGTATAACTTATGTCACTCCGGGTGTGAAAAAACACCTCTCTGAGCGACATAAGTTACACCGGTAAAAGTGCTAGTGTGGACAGCACTATGTAGCTACCGCTGCTCATTGGGGGTGGTTTAATTATGTCGACAGGAGAGCTTTCTCCTGTCCGCATAGAGTGGCTACACAGGAGCTTTTACAGGGCACAGCTGCATCGGTACAGCAATGCCATTATAAGATCTCTAGTGTAGACATAGCCTAAGTGTAGACGCTCAGCAACTCTCTGCAGCTCCTCTCATCTTTATAGACCAAATATTGTAAAACTAGGAGGAGCTGCTCAGAGAAATGGCATGTCCCAACTGACTACACTGGGATGGAGGGAGGGAGACAAGGACAAACGAGGACAGAGAAACACACACAGGGGAAGAAAGAGGTGGAGGAAAACAGTGCCATAGTCATGGGTGTCTTATGAATGATTATTTATTTTGATTGATTGATTGATTGATTGATTGATTGATTGATTGCAAAAGTCTCATTTACTTCATGGAGCCAGGATTTCATTCTCTTTAATAACTTTATGTTTATTTATACTGCTGTTAAGAGATTGTCCAAACAATCAATTTATGATCATGTCTCATAATCTTGGGCAATATTTTGTTCTGTGTTATTTGGAAATTTTTGGTATGGTTCTTTGTGTGTGTGCATGTGTTTTTTGTGGGTTTTGTACCCTATTATATGCATTAATCCTTAACCTGAAACCATAAGAGGGCGCTCTTGTTTCATCCAAATATATAAAAATACAATTTCACTTGCAGGTATCTTCATATCCAGTATATTCAGCAGCATTGCTACATGGTGGAGGGAGAAGAGTAGGAAATCCAGGTACAAAATACTCAGTCTGCGTTTTGTGAATATCACAATTGAAAAGTGATATTGAGTGTCTAGCAAGTGAAAGATTCCTTGAGTTTGTTAAGTCCTTTAATTGATTGGATAATCTGTTTTGCCATGTAAAACACTAGTCTTGGTTTTGTAATCCTTTGAACAAACCTGAGTAAATGATAAGACAGAGTAAAGAAAAACTGGACTTCTGAAAAATAAAGGAGTTTAAATGTTAGCCTTCACTTAAATTTACTCCAGAATGTTAGTGACGAAATTCCATGTCATATCTTGCTTCAGATACTTAGAGGTTTTTGTGGTTTTTTTTTTTAATTTCATTTTCTACAATGTGCCTGTCACCTCTCGATGCAAAACCCACATTCCATACATTATTCATTTGCTTAGAATTACATACAACATCATTTGGTAAAATATAGAAAATGGTAACTGCAGCAGTTCATCAGACTGCTTAAATCAGATTCAGGTAATACGGTTCTTTCTAACTCCGAAGACAAATCTTTACTAGACTTGCTCAATGTAACATTGTAAGATCACTTATTTTTTCAAACTTTTTTTGTCGACTTTATCAGTCTGTTCTACAAGATACTGTGTTAACAACACAGGAGAGTACTATATGCTTTCCAGCCAGGTTTTTCTTTGGCTTGTTTTTATTTTGGTCTGACCTTGCTGCCACTGAAGTCAAACTGAGCAGATTCAAGCCCTTTCTTCACATGATCTTATTTCTTATTTCATACTTCATCAGATTACACCTTACTGCTGTTGCCCCTTGTAGTAGGCTGGAATAGGTAATGAAAGACTGTAATGTAGTTACAGCATAGAATGAGAAGCCAAGAAACCTTGTGTTTTATTAATCTCTGCTACAGACTTCCTGCATGATCCTGAGCAATTTACTTGATCTTTCTGTTCTTCTCAGTTTCCACATCTGTAAAAAAGGTGTAATACTTACCTACTTCACGGGGGCTTTGTAAGGCATAATTGATTGACATCTGGACAGCACTTTGTGATCCCTGCTCTATAGCAGTCAAAGGTATTGTAACTATTGTGCAGTAATTGTTTCTTAACATCAGACTGGGTAATACGTTAATACTGGAACCTCATTGATTGATTCCCAACAAACAGAAGGAAAAATACGTCAAATATATTCAGACAAAAGAAAAACAGAAGTGCTGTCCAGAGTGTGTCTGTTATAGAAGTACAAGTGGATTTTGTTTTGTACATGCAGAAAGTTGTCGTTTGCATGCAGTTCTGCCTATAAGATGTGCAGCTATGCAGTTTGCACTCCACACATTGTTCACATGAAAAGAGCACATATTAAATTGGCATGCATAATTGTTGAGGCTGTTTGAAAAGCTGACATGTAATATGTATGCTTGGCTGTTTCTCCACACCTCATCTGTACATGTCAAAGACCATTAGTGCAAATTAGCACAAAATGCTACAAATTCGTTGATTCGAACTTCAGGTTGTTCCTTCATGTATCATTGGAGATATATCGGTGCTTCACATGTATTAGTTAGTTAAAGATGTCAGCTTGGCTACATTTGCAAGCAGGTGGCTGCACTACAAAATTGTCCAGTTAAATGCCAGTAGGTTAGACAGTACTTGTCAGGCAAGCAATTCAGAATGCAGATTTTTAAAATGCAATATGCTAATTTTAATGACACAACTCTAAGCAATTTTTCCATCCAGAATTGTGAGATGAAGAGACTTGTGCATTTTCTGGCCACTAACAATGTATGTTAAATATGTGCCTATATTCACAGAAGAACATACTGGTGAACACCTTCTGGGGTCATTTAGCAGGCATATGTTAGTGCTTTCTTTCATTTGTCTGCATTATTCCATTATGAAAATCTAGTATTTCCTCCTCCGTGTATTCAAATGAAATGAATCACTTGCCTTTGTGGTTCTATTTGAGTGAACTTTAGTATCTATGTAGAGTTAAAGGTAAATTCTGAAAAGACTTTGTCAAGAAAAGTAGTAGGTAAATTTCTTTATGTAATAGCGTTGCCAGGTGTCCGGTTTTCGACTGGAACACCCGGTCGAAAAGGGACCCTGGTGGTGGTTAGCACCGCTGACCAGGCCGTTAAAAGTCTGGTTGGCAGGGCTGGCAGGCTCCCTACCTGGCTCCGCGTGGCTCTCTGGAAGCAGCAACATGTCCCTTGGCTCCTAGGTGGAGGTGTGGCCAGGGGGACTCTGCGCACTGCCTCCACCCCGGGCGCTGGCTCCGCAGTTCCCATTGGCTAGGAACCGTGGCTAATGGGAGCTGCGGGGGCTGTTCCTGTGGGTGGAGGCAGCGCGCAGAGCCACCTGGCCGCGCCTCTGCCTAGGAACTGAGGGATATGTTGCCTCTTCTGGGGAGCCCCCCAAGGTAAGTGCCGCCCAGAGCCCACACCCCTCATCTCCTCCTGCACCCCAACCCCCAGCCCTGAGCCCCCTCCTGCACCCAAACTCCCTCCCGTAGCCCGTACCCCCTTCCACACCCCAACCCCCTGCCTCAGCCCACAACCACCTCCCACACTCCGAACCCCTCAGCTCCACCCTCCAGCCTGGAGCCCTCTCCTGCACCCCAAACCCCTCATCCCTGGCCCACCCTGGAGCCCGCACCCCCAGCTGGAGCCCTCACTCCCTCCCGCACCCCAACCCCCTGCCCCAGCCCGGTGAAAATGAGCAAGGGTGGGGGAGAGCAAGCAACAGAAGGGGGGGATGGAGTGAGCGGAGGGTGCGGGGCAGGGCAGGGGCGGGGCCTAGGAGAAGGGCAAGAGTGTTCAGTTTTGTGCAGTTAGAAAGTTGGCAACCCTATTATGTAAACACAAATCATCAATACTCTGGTATTACCATCTCTTTAGACTCTTCCAATGCGTATTTCAAATTCTTTCTAATTTAATTTAAGCCTCACCTCTCCTATATCCCAGTACACAGCTGATTATTAAGGGGAGAAAGTATTGCCTGTATTTCCAAACTACTGAGAGTCCTTTTATTAAACTAGGATATACTTGAATTTTCATACCGCAATGGTTCCTTCTTCAGGTATGGACATGCTCAGACATGCTCTGGAGGCTTGGAAAATTGCCAGAAAACATACAGCCCAAATAAAATAGTGACACTTTCATTTTTACCACTTTCAGCAGTAATCATATCTCTAACTTAATTAAAAAACAGTAACCTAAAAGCAAAAAGAACTTTACAGATGCAAATCAACAACCAGAATAAATGTCTTACTAATTATATTATTACAAATTGTTAAAGCTTTGCCTACTGTACATGTTTTACCATGCTTAAGTACTATGCTGAAACATGGGAAAATGTGTAGTGCAGAGAAAGAGGCTTAGACGCAACTAACTTATCTAAATCAATATTTAAAGCAGAAAGATCATTTGAACTTTTGGAAGCAAACTAACCTACGAGCTTTGGTTATTTTTTTCTCTGAACAGGAATATTTCAAGGTTTCAGACTAGTTTAACTATGTTAAAGGTTTCAGACTAGTCTATAATTATGTAGAATTTCTTCATATGTAAATTGTTTTTCCTTTAAAAGGTCTTATTATACATAGCAATAGAGGCTGCAGCAGCATTACAATAACAGTGAGTTTCTCTTTCACTCAGGTTATTTTAAAAAATGCTACTGGTATCAATGAAGGATTAAACCTCACAAAGAGCCTGTAAGCTTGTGCATAATGCATAAGCTATATGGCAAAAATCCAAGTCAGCTGTTTCCTTTATGCACAAGAACAGTAAAGACTCAAATAAATGCTATGAGGGAGTAAGTAAACGCATTTAAAACAAAAACAAAAGTGTCAATCTAGTTAAATTGAAATGGGTGGATGAGGATATTGAAGAGGATATTATACTGCTGGGAAACAGCCTCTGTACTTACTGACATCCTAGTCTAGCCAAGGAGTTAAAAAGTTAGATCTAAACCATAGAAATACTGTATCCATATGACACTTTTCATTTCTGTGAAAATACTATGGAATCAGGCGAACACGGTCAGCCTAATTGTCCAACTTCACAGAGCAAGAGCAGAGATTTGAGACTCCAATGTAGCACTTTCCTATTCTGGCAGAGCTTTCAAAAAGTGTCCCTTTGTTGAAATTCACTTGAGGATGTGCAAAGTTCAGATGGCCTCCGAGGTAGTGCTTTTTCCAGTTGTACCTGGTAAATAGCTCAGCGGTAAAATGCAGACAGCTACATTCACACAAATCTGCTTTAAAATAACACTCTGGGTCTGCCCTGAATCCATGGAATTCTCGGTCGGACTGTCTCTCAATATTTACATGGCCCATATCAGTCACCATACGAGCTGAACGCCTCCCAAGTACAATCTCTCTCTTTCTTCCTTACCAGCCTGAATCAAATCTGAAACTCTGTCCTGAACATACATCCTGTTCAGGGCATTTCAGCTCATATGGAATCACCCACTGTTCTGAAGTTGCTGCAGTACCTGTGCACAGTATATAGGGCTTGACCCTGCACTTTTAAAGTCAGTGGGAACTTTGCCAATGACTTTAATGGGTGCAGGATCAGGGCCTGACCTATCTGGGGGGGATATAATGTGAAAGAGGTGGGGAAATAGGTTGAAGATTGTATAATAAGTAAAGTCCTAAAACTAACTCAGAAAAGATTGAGACTGATACAAAATTCTAAATTTTTATAGTTCTAAATATTAGTGCCCCGAGTTCCACCCATAACAAAATATGCAATCCCATCAAATGCACACCATTTAGATACATGTACAAACTGGTACTTAGACATGCACTCCTGTTTGTCTGTACAAATGTGGCTTTGCACTTAGGTGTTAGTACAGGTGCATTTTTGTGCACTCACTTTAGATAATAATACCAGAAAATTGGAGATAAGCAAACTCCTTGATCGTTCAGGGACCTTGCTAGATGACTTATTCCATTCTTTCATTTAATTACCGTTCATCACTAAAAGTCTTTAAGAAAAAGACTAGTTAAACCACTGAAGTGATTAATGTAGAGTACAATCTGACTCTAAGGGCTGGTCCACACTACCCGCCCAATTCGGCGGGTAGAGATCGATCTTCTGGGATCGATTTATCGCGTCTCATCTGGACGCGATAGATCGATCCCAGAAGCGCTCCCCCGTCGACTGCGGAACTCCTGCTCGCCGAGAGGAGGAAGCGCTGTCGACGGGAGAGCCTGCCTGCGCCGCGTGGACCCGCAGTAAGTAAATTTAGTTCGATCTAGGAAACGTCGACTTCAGCTACGCTGTTCTCGTAGCTGAAGTTGCGTTTCCTAGATCGATCCCCCGCCCCAGTGTGGACCTGCCCTAAGAGCTTAGACTAGATCAGTGGATCCCAAACTGTGGTCTTGTGGGTCCACAGAGCACTGGCTTGTGGTCTGTGAATGGATGGAAGATGACATGGGGATGACTCCTCCACCTATGTCAGTTTTCTGCTTCCAGGCTTTTTCTTGCAGAGTCTGCAGGGCTGTAAAGAATAGCTCTCTCCACTGGGGGCCACTGCTACATATGAGGAGAAGAGGAAAATGGGAGCTGCCTGCAGGGACCAGAGCCAACACTGGGATGGGAGCAACCTGCAGGAGAGAAGCCAGGAGTTGCCAATGGAGCTAGAGCCGCTGGTTGAAGAAGGGAACCTAGCATCAGAGGAAATGAAATTTGGAGAGAGCGAGCATAAGAACTAGGCACTAGTCAAAACAGAGCTTCAGTGTGACTTAAGTGGTGCACTGTCTTTGTGCAAGTCCTCTGCACAAGGATTGACCTCTCCTGGTGAGAAGAGGACCAGGTATCAGGTAACTATTTTCCGGGAGTAGAGAAAGAGTGAGAGATGTAGGGCAAGTGGAGATTGAGAGGAGTTGGAAAATAGCAGATGGGTGGGGGAAACACAATGAAAAGCAAAACTAGTGATTTTTTTAAATGACAAAACACTTATTGCTTTAAAGATGGTTAAACATAACTAAATTCTCTCCTAACATTACTCCTACATGTTAGCAGTTGCCATAGGGGAAGGGGAACTGCATAATTGTGATGAGCAAAGAGATGGTCCACCAGGCACTTCCATGACTATGACATGGTTCACACAATACGAAACTTGGAGCATCTCTGGACTAGATGCCCAGAGGGCCTTTCTAGCTCTATCCTCCCCAAAAATTAAGGATGGAGTTTGAGTCTTATGCTAACTTGTAATGAAACAGGTATAATTTTCCCCTCCTCCCCCAAATACCCAGTGTTAACCTGCCTGGAAAATATCAATATAAAAAGCAAATCCATTTTCATTTGCAGGACTACAAAAAAGCATTTGTAACCATTGCCATCATACATTGATTGATAGATTCTTAACATTATTGCTTAAAATAAACAAAATTGCCTTTTTTTCTATTGTGTCATGTAACATTAAATTTTATGGAAACCACATAGTGCACCACTAGTACACAGTGGTGCAACTCCATTGATTTCAGTGGGGCTACTGGTGATTTACAGCAGTGCAAATGCCCAGAGACTCAGGCCCCAAAACTCTAAGTTATATTGGTGCAATCCCATTGACTTTTGAGTTTTATCAGTGTTACTGAGATGGAAACGACAAAGGAGGAGAAAGACCTGGGGACATTGGTTGATCACAGGATGACTATGGGCCGCTGATGTGATGATGTGGCTGTGAAAAAGGCTAATGCAATCCTAGGATGCATCAGGAAAGATATTTTCAGTAGAGATAGGGAAGTGCCACTATACAAGGCACTGGTGAGACCTTGTCTGGAGTACTGTGTGCAATTCTAGTCTCCCATGCTTAAGAAACATGAATTCGAACGGGAACATGTGCAGAGAAGTGCTACTAGGATGATCAGAGGAAGGAAAATCTACCTTACAAGAGGATACTCAAGGAGCTTGGCTTGTTTAGCCTAACCAAATGAAGGCTGAGGGGACATATGATTGTGCCGTATAAATACATCAGAGGATAAATACTAGGGAGCATAGGTCTAGAGTGACCAGATAGCAAGTGTGAAAAATCGGGATGGGGGGGGAGGAATAGGTGCCTTTATAAGAAAAAAACCCCAAATCGGGACATCTATCTGGTCACCCTAGAGGGGTCACGTCTGCCAGGGTGGGAGTCGGTAGCCGCAGCTGCACTGCAGAGACGTGCCTGGGAAAGGCACCAGCAGCTAGCAATCCCACTGATCCCCACTAGGTGGCGCCTAGAGCAGGTAAGCGAGACTGGGCTGGCAGCCCAGCTTTCTGCCAGAGAGGGTGCGGGGAAGCAGTTCTGTCCCTTCCTGGCTGGCAGCCGCAGTTACCTGCTCAGGTACATGTCTGAGCTAGCCTGCCTGAGTGCCACTGACTGGGGTGAGCAAAGGGAGCGAGGGGAGGGAGGGGGGCCTGGGGATGGGGTGTGGGGCCGTTGGAGGCAGCAGGGGCTGGGGCAATGGGGAGGCAATGAGGTCAGGGGCCATGGGGTGGATAGGTGGGTGTCTGGGGGAGGCAGCAGGAGCTGGGGGGAAAGGGGGTGTCTGGGGGAGGCAGCAGGAGCCATGGGATGGATGAGTGGGGGGCTGGGGGAGGCAGTGGGGGGCCACAAGGGCAGTGGGGGTGAGGGGAGGCAGCAGGGTCCAGCAGGGATGGGGGATATGTGGAGGGCCAGGGAAGGCAGTGGGGTCAGGGGCAATGGGTGGGCGTCTGGGGGGAGAAAGCGGGACCAGGGGCCATTGGGTGGAGGGGTGGGGTGCTGGGGGAGGCAGTGGGAGCCAGGGGGGAAAGGTGGGCAGCTGAGGGAGGCAGCGAAGCTAGGGGCAATTGGGGGGCTGTCTGGGGGAGGCAGCAGGAGCCATGTGGTGGATGAGTGGGGGGCTGGGGGAGACAGCAGAGCCAGGGGAAATGGGGGGTGGGCAGGCCTGGGGAGGCAGTGGGGAGCCACAGGGGCAATGGAGGGTGGGGGAGGCAGCAGGGGCCATGGGTGGGGTTCTGGGGAGGCAGTGGGAGTCAGGGGAGATAGGGGGTGGGTGGGGAGTCTGTGGGGGGGAGCAGAGGGGCAATAAGGAGGTGAGGGAGGCAGGGTGGGCCAGAGGGATGGGGAGGGCTGGAGGATCCGGGGGAGGTATCGGGGTTGGGGCAATGAGTGGGGGGCTGGAGGAGGCAGTGCGGGTGCCAAAATACAAATTTGCCCCAGGTGCCATTTTCCCTAAGGCCAACCCTGGCAGGGCTGACCTTAAGGGTGGGCGGTCTTGTATTTTGGTGCCCTGGCCCCCACTGCCTTCCCCACCCATTGTCCCTGTATGCCGTGATCAAGGGGGCACCATGGTCAAGAGGCTGTTGCTGGCAGCTGCCTTGGCAGTCACCAGGAAGTTGACCCCTGGCTGTAATGGCGGGGGGGGGAGGGGGGAGGAGAAAAGAGCTGCCATTGTGCCCCCCACTATCAGCAGTTACCAGTCGCCTAAGTTAAGTGTCAATGTTGACACAAGAAACAATGGATATAAACTGGCCATCAACAAGTTTAAGTTTGAAATTAGACAAAGGTTTCTAACCATCAGAGGAGTGAAGTTCTGGAACAGCCTTCCAAGGGGAACAGTGGCCTTGGCTACACTTAAGAATTGCCGCAGCAGCGCTGTGAAGCGCAAGTGTAGTCGCACCGCCAGCGCTGAGAGAGCTCTCTCGCAGCGCTGCAAGTACTCCACCTCTCCGAGGGGAATAGCTTGCAGCGCTGCGAGCGAGCGTGCAGCGCTGCAGGCACTGATTACACTAGCGCTTTACAGCGCTGCACTCGCTGCGCTTCGGGGGGGGGGGCGTTTTCACACCCCTGAGCGCAGCAAGTTGCAGCGCTGTACAGCGCCAGTGTAGCCAAGGCCAGTGTGTGTGTGTGTGTGTGCGGGGGTGGGGGGGACACAAACTGGCACAAAATAAACACAAACTGGCTTCAAGACTCAGCTTGGTCAGTTTATGGAGGGGATGATATGATGAGATTGCCTACAATGGCATGTGGCCCATCTGCTATTGCTAGTAGCAAAAATCCCAATGGCTGGAGATGGGGCACTAGATGGGGAAGGCTTGGAGTTACTACAAAGAATTCTTTCCCAGGTGTCTGGTGGGTCTTGTCAACATGCTCAGGGTCTAACTGATCGCCATATTTGGGGTCGGGAAGGAATTTTCCTCCAGGTCAGAATGGCCAAGACTGGGAGTTTTTCACCTTCCTCTGCAACATGGGACATGAGTCACTTGCTGGTTTAAACTAATGTAAATGTCGGATTCTCTGTAACTTGAAATCTTTAAATCATGATTTGAGGATTTCAGTAACTCAGCCAGAGGTTAGGTGTCTATGACAGGCATGAGTGGGTGAGGTTCTGTAGCCTGCAACATGCAGGTCAGACTAGATGATCATGATGGTCCCTTCTGGCCTTAAAGTCTATGTGCAGAATTTGGCCCACAGGGGCTACCAAATTTCAGCCTGAAACAGGCTTTATTTTGCTTTGCATTTCAAAGCCATGCAGTGAGGACATCTAAGGGCGATGGCCAGATTACAATCCCTGGAAGGAAATCTAAAATAGTTTTTCCCCTTCCTCTCAAAAGTTGAGTTTTTTTCCTTTTGTCTTTTCCCATAAAATGGGCAACGGGTAACAGTTTTCATCGAGAATCACTATATTTTAACCTTCTTTCCAAACGCTTACAAATATCTTTGGCATTCAACAAGAAAATATTGTGCTACATCAAATGGGAACTATATTTTAGAGGCAGATTGGAGAAACCCATACAAGTAAATTGATAAGAAAAACAGGTGTGGGCCATTGAGAGGTGTGCGTGGCTGTATCCTCCTGAGATGTGTCTGACACTGGTATGGCTGTTGTACAGTGTTAATTAGATCATTCTAATTAATTCAGTTAAAGTGTAAATTAGGAAGGAATGAAGAAAAATTACCTTTGAAGGCTGCTAATACATTTAACCCCATGCTGTTTATTTAGCAGTCTAACAAAATAATGATGTTAAGAGTCTAACAAGGCACCAGACCAGGACACAGCTGTTAATAGCATTAACTATGAGATTGTAGTCTGTGCTGCAGGCATGTAAGCCTGGTCTGTGTTTTCAAAGGTTTGCCAGTACAGCTATATCAGCAGACCCTGCTAGTGTAGATGTGGTTCACATTGGCAAAAAAAGTCCTGTTTCTGGTGTAGTTCATACCATTGTTCTGGGTGAAATAAGCTAGCAAAAGGACTTTTTTTGCGAGTATGACTGTGTCTGCACTAGAAGTGTATTGCTAAACCAATTTAGTTAAAATGGTGCAACTTCTGTGAGTGGATGAGGCCTGAGTTGAGGATGGACTAAGACAGTATGGCCAACCCCAAATGTTCAAAAATCCAAGCCCCTTAAAGTCAATGGGAGACTTTCCAATGACTTCAGTGGGCACTGGATCAGGCCCTTGGTTTCAGCTACAGCATCTTTTACAAGACGCTGCTTACTCTGCATGAGTTCTGAGAAATTCACATACCCAAACAGGCTTTAAATGTATTTTGTTACATACAGATGTGCAATATCTTAATATCTCTATCTCTTGTGCCTAATTTCATAATGCAATTTTGTATTTAAAAAAAAAAACAGAACAAAACTGTGTAACAAATTACCCTTTCATTTGCTCAACACACCACTGCACCATTTTCTATTTCCTTATGCATGCCCCTAGGCTTCCTAGAATTCCTCATGATGTGCTCCTGCTGTGAATTGATTGTGTGCATATCTGTATTCTATGGAGTATTTTGAATCCAGACATGTACATGAAAAAGGAAACGGGTATTATGAATTGGCCTCTGGCCTGTTTATATCATAACTTCAGATGACATTTCTTTCATTGTGAAGAAAGAATGAACTTCCCAAACTGACCTATTCAGAGAGCTTAAAGTCATTTCCATTTTCTTCCTGTAGCTATTAGAGACCATTAAATAAAAACAAACAACAAAAAACCGCCCCCCCCCCAATCTCCTTACATATTTTGGTAGCAAGTTTGAAGAACTTTATGACAGTATCAGATTTCTTATCTACTAAAATGTAGTGAGCTGCTCAGTGTCTTTATATAATATTATTGTATGCTTAGATGTTTATTTTTAAAATCAGCCTTCTTGCCAATTAGTTTTTTCCGCTTTGCTAATTAGCAAATAATTAAAGTCAGGCCGAAGTTTGCGCTGCTGAATTACTTTATTGTATAAGCTTTAAGCGATAAAATTAAAAAGGCTTAATGAAAAGGCAATCACAACCGAGTGTGTTATCTCAGCAGATAGAAGGAACCCCAGCACTGTAGTTTGTTTTGAATCATGCGCTGCTGGCTATTGGCTGGGAAACACGTGGAGGGGGGTGGAGGGAGACGCAGTAGAAACTGGCCGCTCCCGCTCGCATATATCTCAGACCGAGATCGTGCCGTAGTGTTCTCAGGTTAGCAGCAGATGCTTCAAGCACAGAGCCTGCTTTTCTTCCAGGGAGGAGGATCCTAGCGGGCTGCAGATGGAGTTGCCCACGGCTGCTTTGTTCTGCTCCCAGCTCACTGAACTAGCTTTATCATCGCACAGAGAGGCGTTTAAAGACAAACAGTCCTACCCTCGCTTTCCGCTTCCTAAGGCTTCCCACGTGTGATTGATTCACCCTGTTCCCTTGCATTGCATTAGGCTGGGGAATTTCTGCACAAAGTTAAAAAGCTCTATGACATGCCTTATTATTTCTGCAAACATAGGTTAAGCCTTTTTCTATGCAGTCAGGTCTATGATGGGTTTTTCTCAGCGTGGTCTCCCCGTGCACCCTGTAACATATATCCGAGTCCATCCCATGTAGCTCATCTCTTAAAATACACCTCATAGCACATCTCCTCTGTTACCGTCTGCAGCATTTTGCAGATCGACGCTGTCTCATTCCTTTGGTGCGGAGCCCCGAGCTCTCCGGTGGGCGGGCGTGTCCCTGCGGTGTGCCGGGCAATGGAGACTGCCTGCACCGATGCCAGGGCAGAGCTCGGTCCCAGACGCTGGAGGAGCCACCTTTGGCTCCTCCTTGTCTGAGGAGGCTGGAGAGGAGCCTGTGTCTAGCAGACCTGTCCAAGGGAGATTGGGGGGGGGGGGGGTGGCCCTTACTAAGTGCACTGGGATCCACCGGGCTGCAGAGGATGTGGGGAGGAAGACGGTGGGCTCGGCTCTGCGCTGGGGACATTGGGCGCACATGTCCTGCGGCTCCTCCTGTGGCCCGGGCTGGGCGAGGTGCCTCATCCATGCCGCGGAGCCTCTTCCCTTTGTGTCCCTCCCCCCCGCTGGCCCATGTGACAGCATTGCTTGCAGCCTCCCCGCGGCTCCGTTAACTCGCGTCCTCCCCCGGCCCTCCCCCCGTGTGTCACTCAGCCTCTTTGCATATGTGCCCCCCACCCTCCCGGCCGCAGCCCATATACCCGCTTCCCCGCGCCGCAAATCGCAGCAGCCGGCGAGCGGCCGCCTCCTGCAGCAGCAGCGCCTCCGCCTCCACTCCGCGCAAGCGCTCGCCCGGCCCGAGTGCGGCTGCCCGCGGGTCTCCAGTCCCCAGCCTGGGCCTAGAGTAGGGAGGCACCGCAGCCCCCGGCGCGGCCCGGCAGGAGAAGGGAGGAAGAGCGAGCTGGAGGCTGCTGGCCGCCGGGGAAGGGGCGGGACAGGTTCCCGCAGCCTCTCGCCTGTCGTGAGCCGCGGCCGTGAGGCAGGAGGGAGCCCGGCGCCGCGGCTGTAAGTTCCTGCGCGCGGACCTGTTGCGGGGGGCTGCTGTCCGCAGGCGGGAGGACCGACGGGCGGGTGTTCGGGCAGCACTCGGGGAAGGAAGCAGCAGCTCTTCCCTCCCTGCTGGCGGTGCGCTCATGGCAGGACGCGTTTCTGCGTCCCCAGCCCCGGGAAGAGGGAGGCTGTGGGAGGAGAGGGCTGCCTCTCTCCCTTCGCAGGGATCGCTCTGACTCTCACCCCAAAGCGAAGCGAGCAGGGCGAGGGACCCGTTGCCACAGACAGCCTTGCGGGTGGCTGAAAAGGTGCCTTGGCAGGGAGCGAACCCTCCGAGCTTAGCAGACTTGGTGCAACTTGTTCCATGCATAGATCAGCTGGCGCTTTGATTGCTTGTATTGCAAAATGAAGCAGTCCTGCACTGAGGCTGTTAAGTTGGGAGGTATTTTCATCTCACTGCCAGGGCGCATTTTCAGCTGCCTCATAGCTTTTTTACTATACATATGAACTGAGTCTGTCTATTGATCTCTAATTGAATATTGAACGACTGTGTGGGCTTGATGGTCACATCAGACCACCCAAATGGTAGATTCTCTGCATTAGTAAGCATCCTGTGTTCACTCCTGAAAGCAGGTCCCGCTGTTTGTGCACCATGTGCCCATTGCAACCTTTTGAAGGAAAATGCAACACTGGTGGATAGATATTTGCACTAACCGTTAGACATTTCTGGTATGTGTCTGTCTTTGGCAAATAGAAACACTTGCTTCCCGTAATGCTAGATACTAACCTTAAATATTGACTTCTTGTAGTTTCCTTTTCAAATTTTTCAAATGACTATTTTGGAAAATACACATAAGAAATGTCAGTTGACTTTTTAATAAGTCTGAGTAACCAGAATTAGAATGACCATGGACTTTTACCACTTTCAGAATCAAAGGCAAAACCCATTTCTTCTATTCTTTCTTTTAGGAAGTTTTTCATACACAACCAATACAATGCTCATTTACACAGATAAAACAGAAATGTGTCTAAACTAATTAAGTTATTTCTTCTGCAGGTTGGGAAGAAACAGATACTATTTCTGATTTGAAATACTGGGGAGGTGTTCAGATACTACATTGAAGGGGAGCATATAGGCACGTGGGTACATAGGTATGTACTATCACACAGTCATTTTGAAATGGTCTGCATTTGGCAAAATAAAACAACAACAAAAACCAGGAACTGTACAAAAAATTAATGCATAATAAGTGATGTCCTGTTTTACACTTCATGTAACTTCTGTGCAATGGGTTATATTGAGGAATGTTAGAAAGGGGTTGGGCATCACTGCAGACTTAGCAACTGAAAAAAGGATCAATTAATGCAATGGGTAGTTGAGCAAGAGTGATTCCCCCCCCCCCCCCCCAAGTATCTCACTGGAGAAACGATGAGATTATAGTGGTCTAATAGGAAGTTGTATCTTGTACATAATAAATGTGCAAATAACTGAAAACACTTAATTTTTTATTTGACTGAGCTGAGACCTTCAGAATCTAAAGCTGTTAAGAAGTAGGGCAAAAGGTTGTTGAACATTGTGTACTACCAGATTTGAGGTTGCTGTGACAAGTAGCTTGTTGAAGTACATCATAAATCAATCCCTTGCTTCAATGTCTATTTCATTAGTGATTCATGATAAATATATATTTGTATTTTACTGACCATTTGTCCTTTACATTCAAATGTTATTGTTTCTAAGGAAAAATTCCCTGAAGGGAGTTGACTCATTTTATTCAAGATGAACACGTGCTCAGTGACTCTGTGAATTACCTCTGCTGAAATGTTTGAGGCTTGCATAATTTGAAGCAACAACTAGAGAAATCAAAGATGTCTGTTTGAATAGTTTTATAGCTTTAAATATACTTATTAACATTTTGGCCCAAATTGCATTCTCAACAATCGCAAACCAGACTTATTCACAAAAACACTATTTTGCTAGTAAATTATAAGAAATCTTTTTTTAATGGTACTTTGCCTGTACATATTGACTGTAGAACAACTCAGAAACTGGTGTGGGACTTGAGGGGGAAGATGTACAAATATGTATCTTTGTTCTTTTTGAGGAAATATGTTTAGCTTACTAAAATGTGACTTGCCACACCTTGAATTCTTCTAAATAGAGAGGCAACTTTAGAATGATACAGGTAATGCTTTTGTTACAATTTGCTAAAGAGGAACATTATGAATACTGCAAGTAATTAATAAAAATAGCTTTGGTCACTGAAAGACCAGATCTTGTCTTTTAGGATATTGCTGTGTGCAAAACAGAAATGAGGTGAAACCCTAAACTCCCTATCCCAACAAAGTCTCACAGTGGCTTTTATCATTTTTTTGCAGCTGAGATCAGTATTTCTTTCTAGGGCTGTGGGTGGGCTTGGGCAACATGCAGTGATTTGCACTTTCCTACTTCTGTTCCACCTCTCTGCATATGGTCTGTAGTTCACCATTCTCAAACATGGGGATAACTCTAGTTCCTTAGCTCTTTTATTTTGTGTTCAGGACTTGATCCTGCATGGTTCTGTGCAGCCACAGCACCACTCTTGATCAGAACACACCTGTATTTGCAGTGTTTGAACTTTTTTTTTTTTTTTAATTATTATTTAGTGCTGAGTGCTGTTGGCATGCTTAGTATTGCAGCAGTACACAGCGGGATACATAGTCCCAGATGCAAATAACTCCATCCTGCAGTGAATACCACCAGGAGGGGCGGGGGATCCCTGTGTCTGTTTGGTCCTCCATTGACTTAACTGGGGATGCCCAAGAGTGCCGGGATCTGTCCATGTGTAGCTTGTGTTAGGATGGGCACCTAAGGACCTAATCCTATAAAATGCTAAATGCTGCCTGGGGATGTTGAGTGCCTGCATCTCCCACTGACTTCAGAGACTGGAAGCTGAGGTTGCGCCACACCCCACAGGAGGCACTCAGCCTCTTGCAGGATTGGGCCCTAAATGTGAGACAGACCAATACAGAAAAACATACAGAATGTTGTGTATTGAATCATAACCAGGGCCGGCTCCAGGGTTTTGGCCGCCCCAAGCAGCCAAAAAAAAAAAAAAAAAGTCGCGATTTGCGGCGGCAATTCGGCGGGAGGTCCTTCGCTCCGAGCGGGAGTGAGGGACCGTCCGCCGAATTGCCGCTGAATACCTGGACGTGCCGCCCCTCTCCGGAGCGGCCGCCCCAAGCACCTGCTTGCCAGGCTGGTGCCTGGAGCCAGCCCTGATCAGAACAACTTATGAAATTACAAAATCCCTGTAAAGGTTTTGAAATCTGGCTCCACAATGTTTGCCAAATGAGGGTTGATCTTCCCACTTTTGCATCTAAACTGTTGATGAACTAATACCCAGAGCCATGATCCTATGTGTAATTCTGTAGCCACAACAAAGCTGAAATTGAGGCACATGTTCAGTTTAACCTTTTGGCAATAGGGTAAATGGGTAAATTTAGTCCTGGATTAGTGTATGTGACCCTTGAATGTCCTCTGAATGATGATTATTTGTCAGGTAATGCAATTATATTTTATGGGTAATGCAATTATACTTACCACGTAAAAGTAGTTGCATGTATTTTAATAGCATACTTGGCTATAGTTACTGCAGTTAACCTAAAACATTGGTCCAAAGTGCTTTGCACAGCTCATGTTTTCAGTCACAATGAAAAGGGCTTGATCTAAACCTTACTGAAGTAACTGAAAAGATTCCTATAGATTTTAGTTGGCTTTGGATCAGGCCTGATAAAGACAAACACTGTGTATTTCCCATGTTGTTCCTTCTTTAAAATCCTGATGATAATCATTAGGAAATTAAGTTCCAACTTAAAAGAAAAAGAGGTGCAGCGTTTTGGTGCATATTTGAGCATGACCATGAAGTGAAAGGCAAATCACAAACTTCCTATTGTCTGTGATATGCCATTTGTGCAGAGCGATGCAATACTGCTGCTTGCTTGGAGCAGAGCACCGGTTATTTGGTATGCAGCAATCCCTGAGCAGGTGTATGAGAAGTCTATAATTTCGCAGACATAAATGTAACATTATTAAATGCTGGAAAAATCAGGTTTTTATTCTGTTGTGTGTTTTAGCCTATGATTTCCAAAAGTGTGAAAGGAATATTGTATATTCCAGAAAATTGATTGCTTGATTTTTAGTGTGACATACTGACTTCTGAGGCTATTCAAATTCTTATGCAGTCTCTTTATCAGAGTGCTGGTCTGAGGGCAATGGGCAAAGTTTTCTTCTTAAAAAACATTAACCACGTGGAAATGGAATGATCTATTAATTAGCAGCATAGAAATACATGTTCAGGAATATAAATGGGGAGGGGAATTTCATGGCAATCAGAGAAGCTGAACTCCTTCACCAAACTCCTTCCCCACCACCCTCTACCCAGGCTGTAGAGCACCAGTGAAGCTGTTCCATGATGGCTGCTACTGCAGCCCCTGGTCTGCAGTAACCTCTGTGGATGCTGTGTAGTCTGTCCCATCCCCCCACTGCCCACCTGTTTAGGAGTGTTTTGGTCAATGGATCTATGTAGATGCAAATCCAGAGCCCATGTCCCTGACATGTCCCCATATCATACATCAGATCAGCTTAATTCAGGGCCAACCACTTGCCTTACTTAACCCAGAAGATTGGCCCATACGAAATACATAAACTTGCAAATGGTTGGAAGAGACCATGGAGGGCAGCTGAATCCTTCCAAGGTCACTTATAACTTGTTTCCCTTAAAATGGGAGCAAAACAGCGCTGGTTTTGAAAGGACAGGGGTAGCAATGTAGAATATTCTTTCCTCCCACCCCCAAACCAACAACTGCAGACTCTTGTTCTCTGAGAGCCTAACTCAGGGGGACTGCAGAATAGCAGTCCTGCATTGATTTCAGCAGATAGTACAATTTACCCTGCCAAGACTTTAAGCACATACCATCACCCAGTAGCAGGCGACCACTGGAGATAAACAAGATGTAGATCTCTATAATATTTAGCCATGATATTGTAATAAAGCTTTGGTCATGTAACAATATCCTTGCAATGTTATCTGTCTCTGTCTTATCTTTCCCACTTCCTGCTGTTAGATATGGAACCATTATATCAAAAGAAATCATCAAAATGGAATGAGTACATTCTGGTTCTCCCATGCAGTTTTTTTACATTCCATAAGGTATTCTGTCTGGTAGCTCTTCCTACTATGATTCAAAGCAGGAGAATGTTTCAAGTGTGTTTGAGTGTGGGTATGTGATGAATCAGCTGTGCTATACTGGGGAGGAGTGAGAAAATCAGCTCTAGGTCTTTATTTTTCCTCTGTCTTCCTTGCCTACTATTGTCATGAAAGTTGGAGATCAGGTTTCCCAAGAGAAACCTGCTCTTGGGCAATAATAGTGGGGCATGTCATTTAAGAAACTCATCAGGGGAAAAAAATAAACATATACTGAAGTAGATATAATTCTTTGTCCTCTCATGTCTATAATAGGCTCAGAACAGGCTTCCTGCTTCCAATGATTATCAGGGATGCATATAATTTTTTTTTAATTAAAAGAAGTATGTCATAAACATTTGTCATGAGAACCCTTAATCTTATTTAATTTTTGTTTATTTTTAGGTGTGGCAGAAAATGTCAGTCAGCATGCATGAGAATCGCAAGTCTAGAGCCAGCACTGGCTCTATAAATATATACTTATTCCACAAATCATCATATGCTGATAGCGTCCTTACTCACCTGAATCTTCTACGCCAACAACGGCTTTTTACAGATGTACTTCTCCATGCTGGGAACAGGTCATTCCCTTGCCATAGAGCTGTCCTAGCTGCATGTAGTCGCTACTTTGAAGCAATGTTCAGTGGTGGACTTAAAGAGAGCCAGGCTAGTGAAGTCAATTTTCATAATTCTATTCATCCAGAAGTCTTAGAACTTCTGCTGGACTATGCGTACTCCTCCAGGGTTATCATCAATGAAGAGAATGCAGAGTCCCTGCTAGAGGCTGGAGACATGTTAGAATTCCAGGATATCAGAGATGCTTGCGCAGAGTTTCTGGAGAAGAACCTTCATCCCACCAACTGCCTTGGTATGCTGCTGCTGTCAGATGCTCACCAGTGCACCAAGCTTTATGAACTCTCTTGGACGATGTGTCTTAGCAACTTCCAAACTATCAGTAAAAGTGAAGATTTTCTCCAGCTGCCAAAAGACATGGTTTTGCAGCTCCTTTCCAGTGAAGAATTAGAAACTGAAGATGAAAGATTAGTATATGAGTCAGCTATTAACTGGGTTAACTATGATCTGAATAAGCGCCACTGTTATCTCCCTGAACTATTGCAAACTGTGAGACTGGCTCTCTTGCCAGCCATCTACCTTATGGAGAATGTAGCCATGGAAGAACTTATCACTAAGCAAAGGAAAAGCAAAGATATAGTAGAAGAAGCAATAAGATGCAAGCTAAAGATCTTACAGAATGATGGTGTGGTCACCAGTTTGTGTGCCAGACCTCGTAAAACTGGCCATGCACTGTTTCTTCTGGGGGGCCAAACCTTTATGTGTGACAAGCTGTATCTGGTGGACCAAAAGGCAAAAGAGATCATTCCAAAGGCTGACATCCCAAGTCCACGGAAAGAGTTCAGTGCTTGTGCTATTGGCTGCAAAGTGTATATCACTGGAGGCCGGGGATCAGAAAACGGAGTCTCCAAAGATGTTTGGGTGTATGACACTCTTCATGAGGAGTGGTCAAAGGCTGCCCCCATGCTGGTAGCTAGGTTTGGGCATGGTTCTGCTGAACTCAAACACTGTTTGTATGTAGTAGGAGGACACACTGCAGCAACTGGTTGCCTTCCAGCTTCTCCTTCAGTATCCTTAAAGCAAGTAGAACAGTATGACCCTGTGACCAACAAATGGACAATGGTTGCACCACTTCGAGAAGGAGTAAGCAATGCAGCTGTAGTTAGTGCAAAGCTTAAGCTATTTGCTTTTGGTGGCACCAGTGTTAGCCATGACAAGCTGCCCAAAGTTCAATGTTATGATCAATGTGAAAACAGATGGACAGTACCAGCCACCTGCCCCCAGCCCTGGCGCTACACAGCTGCAGCTGTTTTGGGTAACCAGATTTTTATTATGGGTGGAGATACTGAATTCTCAGCATGCTCAGCTTATAAATTCAACAGTGAAACATACCAGTGGACTAAGGTGGGAGATGTGACAGCTAAGCGAATGAGCTGCCATGCAGTAGCATCTGGAAACAAACTGTATGTAGTCGGAGGCTATTTTGGGATTCAAAGATGCAAAACATTGGACTGCTATGATCCCACATTAGATGTATGGAACAGCATAACCACAGTGCCCTATTCACTAATTCCCACAGCATTTGTCAGCACATGGAAACACCTCCCCTCGTAACTGTGTGTATGTTGTGATTGCAACTTGTCAGGTAAGAAGTTATACCTATGAATACAAATATAATAGTACTTAGCACTCACCGTTCTTTACATCCGTAGATCTCAAAGGAGGGTAAGTACATTATTTGTATTTTACAGTAAGGAAAACTGAGGCACACAGCTGTGAAGTGGCTTGTCCAAGGTCATGCATCATATTAGTGACCGAGCCAGGAATGGAACCCAGATTGCTTGGCTCCCAGTACCATGCTCTCTTCACCGGATTGATCACTTTGCCTCACAGTTTAGATGTTGAATATGTAATTTCCACTAGGTGTGATGCTGATGGGAAAATATGGTTTAATTATTACAAATTCAGTTATAAATCATTAACCTGCTAGGGATAGGTGATGTTTCCTTAACTACACAGAACTGGTCAATCAACATGAGGACCTAAAAAGACTTCTGTTAACCCTCTAATCATGAGCTGCGGCAGGGTGGTGACTAGTCCAACTGGACAGCGCTCTGTGTGAACAATCTTGCTGCAGCTGCATTGTTACCAGTGGCTATATAAGGTATTGCACAAACAACTGGGCCAAGTCCACCCTCCTGCAACAGCTGAAGTCAATGGAATTGCACCTGCTTATGCCAAGGTTGAATTTGGCCCATTAAATATACTTTTAAAATGCTTGTTTTTCAAAGGAAAGTTGTGTTTATGTTTCTGACTGTATATCATGTCACTCAGATATACCAGTAATACTGTGGTTCAAATAATTACTTGGCAGTGTTCCAAAGCAAATGCAACCTCATTTATAGTTAGGCATAATGGGCCAAATTCACACCACATGCAACTTCTTACAGGCAAGTCTAAATTTGGCTTTGCTTGTTTTTCTGGTTATGTGGCTCTGCTAAAGAAGGATTTTCTACTTTTTGTTTCTTCTTCATTTGGAAAACCACTAAAATATCTGAGCAGCCCAAAATATGAATGTCAGTTTATATCAGCACCACAAAACAGAGTTAACTTGCTAAGCATTGTCTCAAACTAAATCTGATTTTTCATTATTTCCCCCCATCTTTTCCTGAATGGCATCACTTAAGCTAAGCCTCGGATATTTTCTAGAGTTCTTACCTGAGTTATTTTGCATTAAAACTTACGAATACTGTGCTTCAGTGTGTGTTGCTCAGTTTTTTCTGAGAGACTGCAATGCAGCAGCATGGCTACAAACACATTCCGATGGCATGTTTAACCCTCAGAAGCACCCTATGTTACCTAAATGAGCCATGCCCTGCGAGTAGTAATTTCTTAAGGGATTTGAATACTGCATAATGCAACCATAAAACCAGCCAGGTTGCGAAAAACTATTGAAGGAAAAACAGTTTAAAATAATTAAATCAGCTCTGCAGTAACTTTTGCAGTAACCTAGAACCTCCAGATCAAAGTAGATACCTCAGAAAGATAATGATACCAGTCTGCTTTTATAGACTTCATAGCATCTTGCTCTTCAGACGGTCACGTTGACAGGATTTTATTGGCAACTGGACTACAAGGAGATGGCTGGCTGGCTCCTGCAATAAATAGCAGGACACCTGATTGTCCTTGTAACAGGATAAATCTGATAATCTGGGGATCATTGGGGAATTTTTTCACCCAATGGTGTGCTGAGGCCTCATCTTGCCATTTCCCCTTGAGCTGAATTGGAATTTTGACTAAGTAAGGAGTGCATTTTTGGGCCACTGCAGAATAGCAACTCCGAGCTGAAATCTAGTAGGAAATGTAGTGAGGTCATGTTTCCAATGACACTTTGGTCTTTAAGTTGAATAACCACCTGTAACTTTTCCGTCTCCCCCCACAACTTAGTCTTAGAAAAACAGAGTCTTGGATTCCATCCAACATTTGCAAACATTGGAGGCTGATTATATCCTGGGTGTCTGAGATTAGTCGCACACTTCCGATAACTCAAACTGAGCAAATAGGCTTCTTTGAGACTACTTCCTTGCTAGCCAGAAAGCTGGGAACACATCTTTAAATCCATACCATTCAGCCAGTTTCTATTACTCATTTCAGCAGGGCTCAGTGTTATCAGAACAGTAGTAAAGAATGCCCAAACTCAGGATCTGTGCCAAGAAAAATATTGACTTTTATTCTCCTAAGATTGACTTCATTGTTCTAAAATTTACAGCACATAAAACAGAGTTTTTGTTCCCCCCCCCCCCTGAAAAATAGTAGTCCGAATATAATGGCACTTAAGGCTTTCGTTTGCTTTGCAATATCCTGTTAAAGGCCATTACTTTAGCCTCACTAGCCTGTAAGATAACTGGATGAATGCAACCGTAAACTGAAACCTCTCTAGTGTGGCATGCTCATCCAGCCAGTAGATTTTTACTGACTCCCACTGTTCTGTCAGTGGGTGGGAGGGACAAAAAGGAAATTACTTCTGATTACCCTCTGTTTTCATGGTGTTGTGTGGCCCCAGCCTGCCACAGCTTAGGAAGATTTTAGTCTGCTTTGTTTCTTCCTTCAAACTTTGCTCTTTTGAGTAGCTTTGTTTTATTTTCCCCTTGCAAGATTCAATTTTGTTGGTTTTTTTGGTTAATCATCCCATGACAGGAAACATTATTTTGGCTTCAGTGTTGAGATATACCTTTCAAGAAGGGAAAAGATGACACATTAGTCTGAAGAATGTCTAGGCGACACTAATCAGCAATAAAAAATTACATTGAAAATAATGAAAAGGGTCTGTCTTAAACCCTCAAAGGCAAAGAGATTTCAGGCTAAGGCTGTGAGTATACCCTGCTGTTCTTAGGCATTGCGGCACTGACAATATAGGGCTACATTCTGCTCTCCTGCACATGTGTGTGTTCATTCAGATTAACTGCATTGACTTCAGTAGAGTTACTCTGCATGTGCACCCTAAATTCTAGCTGTGCTGTCTAAAGCTACTGTAAATATGAGGCTGGTGTCTGGTTTGGAAACTTGCACTTAACATAGGCTTCATAATTAAATATGGTAGCCAAATCTCAGCATCCAAAGGCTGTATTTTTCACTGAATAATCAACTCCTGGAAAAGACTCCAGTGTGGAGTTGTTGAGGCATGGTGCATTGTCATGTGAAAGAAGCGAGACAGATTTCTGCCATAATGAATAGCAGAGAAGTTTTAAATAAGGGGATTAATATGTCCACTTTCTCTATGGTGAATAAATTCAATTTAGAGTTCTCCATGGTGAACAGAGGAGAACCCGCACCCTCCGGCTCCCTCCCAGCTCTTTCTTCAACATCACTCTGATCTAGTTTGACATGGCCCATGAGTAGAATAAACTGGTTGCCCTAATAATTTGTGAGGCTTTTCTGGAAGAGAGAAGTTGCATGAGGTTGTTGTTTTCATTTTTTTTTAAGCATATCCCCATCCCATTTGTTGAGAACAGGAAAAGCCGTGTGTTGTAAAATCCAGCAAAAATAGCACTATCGACCACATGCTATTTAACCTTTTATTTTATAAGGGTCAGATTCACACGGAAGTACAACTCTACTCCGTGGCTAGTCCCTATTGGAGTCTCTGGGGCTGCTTGCAGTGTAAGGCCAGGCAAGTGAAGGAGGCAGAATCTGACCTAAGTGTTGTGGTTGGTTTATTTACTATCAGTGATTAGTTATTACACAGAGACATGTAAAAGGCTTTTAGTTTTTCTTTGACATCTAATGAAAACCTTATTGTATATTGTCTCACGAGAATCCTCTAAATCTTTTCTTCTCCCCCTCCTTTTTTATTTAGTTTGCTCTTTTATTTGGAGAAGAGACTTGGAATCTCAGCTATGGAGAAATGGTTTTAATGAAGAAAAATCGTTCAGAGTCTTTGAGTTTGAAGAAAAATATCTGCACCTTGTAAATTATCTAACCTGGACATGAAGGAATGGGAGGAAAAAACTGTCTTTGGTGCATCAGCACATGGTTTAAATATGAAAGAATGAACCTATGGTCTGATTCCTTGTACTAGTAATTGTGGATTAATGTCAGCATTAATCAGACCTTCAAAGGGAGGGGATGGGGGAAAAGGAAAAACAAAAGAAGTACAGAACTTTCCATAGTTGTGCAACCTACAACTCTTGATTTTCATGGACTCCATTGTGTGTGCGTGAAATTTGAAATGGTTGTCACCTCTCACTGTGACAGTTTGAAGCATCAGCACCAGCTGCCGGGGAAGCAGGCCAGGTCTGAAACAGTGAGATGTCGCTGTGAATGAAGATACAGCTGTGTCACTGCAGACTACTGCTACAGGAATTAACTTGTTTATAGGCAGTGTCTGAAGCATCCATTAGATTACCACGTTGTGGTGTCCTATCTGCAGTGAGTGACCTTTCATTGGATAAGGAACAGCACAATTAAAAAAATAAATAAAAGGTTTTTGCAATAGTGGGGAACTAAAAAGAAATAATTTCCCCCAAATGTTTGATTTCCCTTCCTCCCTGTATTTATAGGTGACTTAAACTGTCCCATTCCTGTTATGTTACTTGTAGATGTAGCTATTTATTGTTCAGTGCTTGCATGCTGAAACAATGCCTGCAGTTGTCTTCATGTTGTAAGGATTTGTGTGATTTGTTATTTGTTTTGCACATTTTGTGGTCTCTGACTTGCTCTGCTGCACACAAAAAAGAAAACTGTTGAGTAATAGTTGGAGGTGGGAGGGAGTGAGGGGATGGCTTCCTCAGTCGGAAATGGAAGGATTACAAGGCAGGATCTTAAATTACACACATACTAAAGGAAGAAGCCATGGAGGTCACTTTCTCAGGCCACCAACTCCCCAGGTTAGATGTGGTGTATCCTGTAGATAGTGTCCCTGCTCCATTTCATTGGCCTGCTCATGCCTTTGAATTTCGAATCTGGAACTAGCCAAAACCATTTACAGCTTTCTCTTTGTGCAGCCTCTCAGTTACCTAGAAGATGCTGTGGGATGGTTTCTGTGCACAGAGCCCCGAGAAAGGCATTGGCCAAAAAATTATTTATTTATTTATTTATGAGTTTAGACTATGGGACATTTACCATAACCACATTTACCTGACTGAATGGAGTCTGGCTGACTCACAAAAACAAAATAGATTAGTAGTGAACTAGTTAAAAAACAAAACAAAAAACCAACAACTTGCACTGACAGGATTGGCTCCTCTGTCTGCATAGAAGTGGGATGAATGAGTGCCATGGTGTCAAAGACCCAAAAGGCATGGTACAATTGTTACAACGAAGCATGAAAAATTGCAGAACTAGAACTTAAAAATAATCCTCAAGCTCTGCTGCATCTTTTATCTTCACACAGCCAGATGAGTCTTCAGACATTTTGGTATTGAGAAATGTCAGATATGATCATGATAAACCAAAGGATTAAAAAAAAAAGCCCATTTTATTTGCTCAGTCTAGTCTTGAGTCGGGTATGAACCCAATCTTAACTTCATTTCTTTACTTCTGTTTCACAGGTGCTTACCTTGCCAGATTTCATTGTGAAGCACGTGTTATGTTTTTCATAAGTCTGTTGAGCCCAACTTAATAACGATGTGGTCAACTAAGAACATGGTTGTAGTATTCTGCTGTGGTATAAGTAAAGGATTTTTAGTTGCATGCATGCATGCAAAAAAAAAAAGTAATTCTGTTGATGTTTGCATTTCTCTCGATGATGGTGAAGTCACTGTGCTCTTTAAGCTTACCATCTGAAAACGTTCACAGTGATCACCCTTACATTTTTCTCACAAGGGAAGAATTTTTAAAGGGTGACCCCTGGTTTGACATGAACAGGACTCCACAACTATATCGTAAACGAGTTACAGTTCTAGTTCCACTAGGTTAGGTTGAACTGTTGAAATAATAACAAAGAAATTTAAAAATCAATCCCCTTCTTCTACATGGCTTTAAACAATAGACATGCTTCTTAGGTAGAGCACCTTTCTATAAGCCCAAGTTGCCCCAATAAAGTAAATGGGCTGGATTCTCCACTGCCTTGTATGTGGGGTAGTCATTCACACCTGTGCAATGTGGGTGTAAAATGTTCCCAAATCCAAATAGTCACGTTTTACATCCTCTTCGCACAGGTGTATGTGGTTACACAAGTAACAAGGAAGTGAAGTGTTGTGTCCAATGGGACTACTCATTTGACTAAAGGTATATCTGATCAAGCCCTCTGTTTTCTTCATTGAACGAAGGGATATAGTTCTGTCTTGAAGCTGCACTATACATTGCTATTTAGCCTCTGACAAAAATCTGTTTTATAATACCATGTAACTTCCGAAAGTGGGATGAATTTTCTGCAGCTGTTTTCAAAGTTGTGGTGTGCTTTCAACTGCTTGATTAATTCCTATGTGTAGGCTGAAGGAAACTGAAGTCAGGGTGGGCCTCAGGCCCTGCAGGGAATATTCTGGGCTTCTGCTCTTTGAATTGATATGGGAATTCTGGCTTACTACTTGACCATTCCAGTCGTGCAAAACATCCCACACTTTGAAGCAAATGCAATTCACAGCAGAGTGCACACAAAAACCTTGGCATAGGACGGGAAGGTTCTTCTTATTTTGTGGGCTGGTTGCTGTAGAAACTTATAACAAAGGACAGCCTTCCACTTCTGGTATAATTGTGTAGACCCTTTTCTCTAGGCCTGACACCTGTCTAATAAGAGTGATTAGAGCTGAATAATGCCCCTTCCCTGAGTGTAGAAGATGTGGTTCACATACTAAAAGAAAACTGTACAAGTGAAGAAGGAAAATGTCTATGTTCTGTCTCTGTTTGCTACTATATTTTAAGGTTTTGTAAAACTGCATTTTTTTTTTCACAATGTGAAACTGAAGGTCAATAAATTATTAGAGATTTTCTCTTCAATGAGTAGTTCCTTTGAGGGTTGGGTGGGTTGGTTTGTTTGCAATTTTTTTTTATCCTTGTAACACGCATCTTTTTCATAAAAAGACATCCTTGATATGTAGTTTACTGGTTTGTTTTAAACTTCTGCTTCAGTTGCACTTGGACTGTTCCCTTTGTTCTATTAGGCCACTTTATTATGATCTAGATCAGAGTTCAATAGATAAAACTACAAGAGCTTTAAATCAATAACAGGAAATGCAAGCCTTCGTGATTTCTTTTGGCCTTTGAAGTACAGTTTAGGGTCTAATATGAATCTAGAACAAAATTAGACAAGTCAGATCTTCCAGAATAGCTCCTGAAGAAAAAAGGTTGCTGGCTCTGTATAAAGCATTTTAATACGTATATATTTATATGCGTATATACACAGACACACACACTGAGCCAAAGTCTCCTCTTATTTAACTATCACAGCCTATGAATTTCTAAGCTTACTTTTTATGGTATAAAAGATTTTTAATGCTATTGGTTTTATGCTTGTATAACACCAAGGATCCCCAAACTCTTTTACAAACTGAGGCCCCTATCTTGCAATGAGACCCATGCATGCGTACCCCAGGGTACTGCCAAGGTTTGTGGCCAATGGCCCCATTCTTCTGCCTAGGGGAGGGATAATTCTACACTTGTCAACCCATTGTGATTCCAAGGAATTCTTGCTTGGGGGTCGGGGAGGAGGGGAACGCTCCCCAGTGAGAGAGACTGGGTGTTCCACTTCTTAACCTGCAGATCACTTGAGAGCTGCACAGCATTGAAGGATGCAAGGTGTAGCCTTGGACTGCTGCCTGGCTTCACTGGCTCCCACTAGTCTCTAGATACTATAGTTGTGCTTTCCCTACCACGGTTGTCCCCAGAAATCCCCTCTAGTCTGCAGGATAAGCATGAAAAGCAGTGATTTGGTGGATAGAGCACTGGGGTGGGAGTCAGGAGACCTGGGTTCTGTCACTGGTCTGCTGTGTGACCCAGGGCAAGTCATGTCACCTCTCAGAAATAGAGAGGAACCATATTCAAAAAAACTTGGTCCATCATGAGTTAAAGGACTGATTCAAAGCCCACTGAAGTTAATGGACTCCATTGACTTCAAGGGCCTTTGGATCAGGCACTATGTGGGTATATGGCTTCATCTTTGGTAGTGTGGGCTGTCTATGTACAATCACTTGTGTGAATATGAGACAATTACATTTAAAATCAGCCCCCAACTAATACTGCAACCTACAGTAAGCTATTGTGCTTAACAGTGCAGTGCTTTGGGCAAGACCAGAAAGAAAAAGATGTAGTTTTCCCAAATCCCCTAATCTTGCTACTAGGGTCTCACTAAATTCTGCTGCTACTCCCTAAGAGATTCAATAGCCCAGTTCTTTTCAAGCCCTCTTTCTGCTTAGAGGCTTCTGCTGATCTACTCAGGGACACAATACCTTGTGACTTATAGGACTAGGCAGAGCTAACCAACATAGCTTGAGTATCCAATGCTCAGCTGTTTGCAATCCATAGAGTGATGAAAACAAATTAGTTGGTGGAATAATTTAGAATGAAAAAATTGGAGGAAATCGCAATCTTCTGAGATAAAAAAGGATAAATTAATGGAGTAAATTGTTCCCTGCACACTATTGCCTCAACACTGCTCTGGGTCCTGGATTTACATCTAATCTGGTAATATGGCACTATGTGCAGCACTAGGCATGGCCATGATGACTCAGAGTTGAATGCCACCCGCATTGTTTCTTGCAGCATCTAGTTGTTCTTGGGAGGACTTCCATCCAAACACTGGCTCGGCCTGTCCCACTTAGCCTGTGAAAGGTGAAGGGATTGCAGGGCAGGGTGATTGAAATGGATGGTATGAATTACCAAATGTAAATGCCAAGAATCAAGATGGTAGGCACAGTAAGAGTGAATAGTAAACACTCTTTAATAATTGCAGGGGGTCTCTATTTATTAGCATTGTGGTAGGGCTCCTTGCACTGAAATGAAGCATACCTAGATGCTCAGTCCTCAGCAAAGAAGGGCTTGAAATGCTCCCTTGGCAACATGATCAGTCCCTAGCTGGCTGGGGAGATGAATTGTACCTACCTCTGGTAGAGACCTCAGATAACATGCATAGCATTTCATGTCAATGTAGTATCGCAGGATTGATGGGGGGGAAGGAATGCCTTGTATCATCCTACGGGGACTCCAGGAGTAGAACGGATGGGTTCCAAAAGGAGGGTTGATACCTACTGCTTGTCCAGGATAGATGCTGCAACTTGGGACCTTGACAGTGATAAGGGGAGAGAGCTAAAGCAGAGAGAAGCATGTGCATGTGAGTGTATGAAATGGCAGGATCGTCAGAGCTTTGTCAAAGCAGGTACAGCATTTTCTGCTATTGTTTTTAAAAATAAGGTATAATGAAGCTTTTTAATCTGTTGTGTATAGATCGTATGAATGTGTATGCAAGTACTTATAGAGAGAGACACTGGAGCAGCTTGGTGTAGGAAAGCAGAGTAGGCATCTGGGAGCCAGTTAGGCTCTTTGGCCCAGATCCTCAAAGTTATTCAGGCTCCTAACTTTCATTGAAATGAATGGAAGTTAGGAGCCTAAATACATTTGAGGATATGGACCTTTGATTCTCTTGGTTGATCCTGCCTCCAACATGAGTTAGCACAGTTTACTCTGATTTAGATTACTGGCATAGGCTTCCTGTTAGCTCTTACACCAGTGGAAGAGTGATATGATGTAGCCTGGTGTCACCATACGCTCTTTTCATCCCTATCATGTCACCTTACTCACGCTTCCTCCTTGCCCAAATGGTGCAAAGGAGCTGGAGCAGAAATGAGAATCTGGCCCATTATATGTGTCAGTGTGTATGTATACGACATACACAAACATGCATATGTATCTTATAGGTAAAGATGAGGTTTACACCCAGATTTACATTGCATTTTTAGGCTTGTAAATGTATAAGGTATGAGTTCCCTCAGTGTCTAAGACATGCAGGTAGATGAGACCATCTGTCTGGAATGTGACTTTAATGGTGATCTATGAATTTTAAAGCATCATTATTTGTCAGAGACGGTACAGCTAGGAGTAAGAGTCAGCCTCAATATGTAAGGCATGACTATGAATTAAAATGAGTTTAGTTAAGTAAATTACAAATCTCTCGCAATCATGTTTAGGCTGTGCTTCTGGCCCAGCAGTGGCTTTGAGAGTCTCAGGAAACCAAATTAGACAGTTTCCCTCTTTTTCTTTTTTTGGTCCAGTTGCCCTAGTAACCATACTCTTTATCTCTGAAGAGATGGGGAGCTGCGGAGGAGGGAGAGCAGTAGGAATTTCAGCTAAAAACCTTGCTAATCCTTTTCTTATGTTATCAGATTTTCACTGTTCGGTTATTTCACACTTGCATACTAGATGATGCTGGGGTGTGTGTTTGCTATTTTATAAATTCTAAGGCACTTTTTATTGATTATATGCGGATCCCTTGATTCAAAGATAAAATCTATGTCTGACTGCATTTAATTTTCACAAAACTAGAGAGACAAGGTGGGTGAGGTAATATCTTCTATTGGTCCAACTTCTGTTGGTGAGAGAAACAAGCTTTCAGGCTTACATAGAACTCTTCTTCAGGTCTGGGAGACAAAGTGTCACAGCTAAATACAAGGTAGAACTGATTGTTTAACATCAATAGTTTAACACATATTTCAAGGGACCATTCAAGGTGAAGTGGCCTGTTAATACCCCTCCAATCATAGGGAGGAAAGGGGGGAGAAGCAGTGGGGGGCGGGGGGAGGTTGTTAGTGGGCTATAGATTGTTTTAATAAACCATAAATCCAATGTCTTTATTCAATCCATGATTTTTGGTGTCTGGCAAAGTTATGAATTTAAGCTTCCAAGCATGTCTTTTGAAAGTGTGCAGGTTTCCTTTGAGGATGAGGACTGATAGGTCAAATATAGAGTGATCGCTTTGTGAAAAGTGCTCACCCACAGATGACATGGTGTTTTTGTTTTTTATCGTTTTTCCTGTGTGAGTTCATTTGAAAGCATAGTGATTGTCTGGTTTCACCCACATGGTCGCTATTGGGGTGTGTAGAGCACTGGATCACATGTTGTGATAGGCATGTGTAGGACTCATGGACTTGAAAAGTTTGTTGTGATGGGTGTTGATCATTGTAGTAACAACCCCCCAGCTGCTTCTCCCCCCCCCCCTTCCTTTCCTCACTGTGACTGGAGGATGTTAACTGGCCACTTCACCTTGTTGTTGTTGTTGTTCATCCTTCATGTTCGAAGATGACCATGACATCACTGATTGGTTTGGTTGATCAGGCCAATTTGAGCTGTAAACTGTCTGTGGCACACTGAACAAGAGATGCTGCTATGAGTTACTTGATTAACAGTGGACATGCTGCTGTTGCGGGATTTATGGTACTGGAGCTTCTGCTCTGCCTCAGCAGTTCTCCTCTGCTCATAGACTGTAGCTCCAGTATGGATGAGATTTCGCCAGATAGAAAGATGATGAGCGAGATCTTCCCAAATGTCTGGGTCAATGTTGAAACGCCTCAAGAATAACTTGAGGGAGTCCTTGAAACATTTATTCTGGCCTCCCTGAGAGCGCTTTCCGCTCCTTTAGCTCACCATAAAAGATCTTCTTTGGCAGCCGCTCATTTGACATTCTGGTGACATGGCCTGCCCATCTCATCTGTGATTTCATCCAAAGAGTATGGATGTTTGGAATGCCCGTATGAGATGCCCGTATGAGAACCTCATCTGGAACCTTGTCTTGCCATCTTATCCTCATCAGTTTCCTCAGACAGCCCAGGTGAAATTTATTCAGCTTCACAGCATGGCATTTTTACACCGTCAAGGTTTTGTATGTATACGTCAGAGTTGGCAACATGATGGCTTTTCAGTTTTGTTTGTTGACTAATGCCTCTATGCTCCCACACATGTGCACGTAGTCTGCCAAGGGCCACACTTGCTTTGGCAATTCTGGCATTGGTTTAATCGTCAATGTGAACTGCACATGATAGTGTACTGCCGAGGTAGGTGAACTTGTCCACTGCCTGGAGGGTTTGGCCATTCACTGTGATAGTAGCTCTACTTAAAGCTTTCCTGGTGCAGGTTGGTACATCACTTCTGTCAGCTTGATGTTGATTGTGAGACCAAAAGTGTCACAAGCTGAAGAGAAATAGTCCATCCTCTGCTGCATGTCAGACTCAGATTTGACATTCAGGGAACAGTCATCAGCAAACAGAAGATCACGAACAGTCACTTCCTGTACCTTCATCTTTGCCGGTAGTCTCCTCAGATTGAAAAGCTTGCCATCAGTCTGGTTTCTGATGCCAATCCTGGTGTCACAGTCACGAACAGCATCTGTAAACATGGCAGGAAACATCATACTGAAGAACTGCGCTTCTAATAGTTGATGCAAACTCTAATAACATTGAGGAAAATTGGGCATCCTTTAGAGACTCTGTATATTCAGCTGCATCCAATACCCTCAGTTCCATCACATGTAAACATCAAGATTGGTTTGATGAAAATGATACTGACATAGGGAGACTATTGAACAGGAAACATTGGCACCATAAGGCCTGTTTAGGAGACAGCACTTCAATGTCTAAGAAGGCAGCATCAAGAGGACTGTCCAACGCAAACTTAGAGAGATGCAAAACTCATGGCTGAGCAACAAGGCAGATGAGATTCAGTCCTATGCAGACAGGAATGTTATGCAAAAAGACAAGGAGGAATGTTGTGAAGAACTTCTATGATGCTCTGAGGACAATCTATGGACCATGGTCATCAGGTACATCTCCAATACTGAGTGCCGATGGCACCACACTACTCATTGACAAAGAAAAGATACTGCAAAAGGTGGGCAGAACACTAACAACATCCTCAATCAACCATCATCTATAAGCAAGGAGGCAAGTGATTGACTGCCCCAGATTGATATCTCTTGCTGATCCCTCATCACTGACTGAAACTGCGAAAGTGATTGATCTGCTGTCAAATGGTAAAGCACCTGGAGCAGATGCTATACCAGCAGAAGTCTATAAGGCCGGAAACTGGCTGAATTTTTCCAGTCAATGTGGACTCAAGGAACTATATCCCAGGAGTACAAGGATGCCATCATCCACTTGTACAAGCAGAAAGGTAACACACAATCCTGCAGCAACTATCGGAGCATCTCCTTGTTGTCAATAGCTGGCAAAATTCTCACCAGAATTGTGCTAAATTGCCTCATGCAACACACTGAACAAGGGCTCCTGCCTGAGAGTCAGAGTGGCTTCAGGAAAGTGGGACCATAGACGTGGTGTTTGCAGCTCATCAACTTCAGGAAAGATGCCAGGAACAGAACTCCAACCGGTATATGACTTTCATTGACCTGACAAAAGGATCTGATACACTGAGTCAGGAGGGCCTTTGGGAGATCACGGCAAAATTTGGTTGCCTGGAGAAATTCATCGCAATGGTTCGGCAATTCCATGATGGCATGCTCGCTTGTGTTATGGACGACAGTGAGTCATCTGAATCATTCCCAGTCACCAATGGGTTCAAGCAGGGCTATTGGCCCCAACCCTCTTCAGTATGAAGTTTTCTGCCATGCTTACTTCAGCTTGAATGGTCCCTTGAAATATGTGTTTACTACTTATGCTAAACAATCTGTTCCATCTTGTATTTAGCTGTGACACTCTCATTAAGTTTCCCAGACCTGAAGAACAGCTCAGTGTAAGCTTGAAAACTTCTCTCTCTCACCAACAAAAGTTGGACCTCACCCATCTTGTCTTTCTAATATCCTGGAACCGACATGGCTACAACACTGCATATATTAATAAAACTAGATATTTAAATAGTAATATGGTCACAACTATAAATAATAATACTTTACACATCTGTAACACCTTTAACAGATTTCAAAGTGGTTCACTAATTGATGTGGATTAAGAACACTCCCCAATATAGAAGAAAGGGAAACTGAGGCACAGAGAGGTGCCTTAGACTTACCTTGATGTCACATAAGGCAGTCTATAGCAGAGCTAAGGACCAAACCTCAGGCCATGTCTACACTACAAAATTATGTTGACCTAACTTACATTGGCATACAGCCACCTCAATTATTAGATCGCTGGGGTGTGCGCACCTTTGGCTCCTTGTGCTGGCAGTGTGCATCCTCACCAGGAGCGCTTGTATCAATTGTATTGTCCGTGTGGGCATTGTGGGACGGCTCCTGAAAGCCAGTAACAGTGGACACAAGCAATGCAGCGTCTACACTGACACTGTGTCGTATCTAATTACATTGACCGTGACTCTGTCCTGCTTGGGGAAGTGGTGTTACTAAATTGGCATAGAGAGGCACTTACATAGGCGGAAGCCAGCTTATGTCAACCTAACCCTATAGTGTGGACCAGGCCTTAGACTTTCACTTACCTTAAGCACAAGACTATTATGCATACAATTCCATTTTCCTAATGGATATCAGAGGTTTGGGGCTTCTCAGTAAGATTGGCTGTGATAACCTATATTTTTATTCATTCATTTATGGGTGTGAGAAGTAATTAAAATGTGTACAGAATTGATGTCTCCCAGACTGAAATGGAGCTGTAGAAAAATGCCACAAGGTAAACAAACTGGCTGGCACTTTGTTTAATAGGCTCATGAAAGGAACAATGGCTCTTTCAGGAAGATGGTTACACTTTAGCTAGTTAAGGACAGCTGATAGGAAACAGACAGACTTAGGGACCTGCTGATAGCACAGTATTTGCATGTGAGAAAAGTTATCAAGAGGTGCAGGATGCCTTCAGACACTAGAAGCTTTAGGTCTCTGTGCAGAGGAGTCCCTAAGCAATAGGAAATGACGATACAATTTTTCATCCCAAAGTGATACATTTACTCTCCGTTACAAGAATAGAATTACCTCATTTTAAAAATTAAAGAATAGGGCTAAATTTAGAGGTTAGTCTAGAGGGGCTTGTGCAATTTACATTTTATCCCAACCCCTGCTCCCCTCCCCAAAGCCCTTCTCATGTGTATGTCACAGCTACACAGACCCCCGCCCCCAGATTCTATGAGACATACCCACTACATTGCTGTATTTCACATACCCTGGAGCCAGAAGAGAAGAGCACCAAGACTAGCAAAAAATCAGGCAGGAGGGAGTTAAAGTGGGTCACTCCACGCTCGAAATTACACCTCCTTGCAGCTCCACTGTGTGTAAATTACTCCAGCTTAGACTCCCCTACTCTCTGCATGATTAAGTGGATATAAGTAGGTCTAAGGGAGTCTGGGCCCACCTCATCGGTGGCTCGTGGTTCCTTTGAGCTAGCTATGCTGGTACAAAGGGGTTGCAAAGCAGCAGCCATAAGGCCTCCCTCTGACTCTGCTGGCTCTGCGCACCCTTCTTCCCCCTGGTTGCACAGGCACAGGGATGAATTGGGCCCTCTAAGTCTGAAGGAGTTTAACGTGCACATCACCTCTGAATTTGATCCTGTGCCTGAATCCCATTGTGTGACAGCCCTGCTGGAATGCGACTCATTCTACCTGAAAAAGCTTTATCGCCCCTTGCAAAATGGTTTGCAATTTAAACAGTAACTCTGGCACATCACAGTATCTAGTGGCTTCTGGTTAACTTCACAGTTCCCTAAAAATACCAGAGTCATTAGGTAAGATCTGATGTGTTGTGTTAGGTAGCGTTTGGTTAACTCTAAAAGGTTATTCAGCACTGATGATGTAAGTTCTCTTCATTTGATGTGAAATGCTCCTTTTTTTTATATATATAAAAGGTTTTGGAACAGTTTAATGCATATTTTTATTAAACATTTCTGTAAATAGCATTGCTGTGCATTCAGATTTTTCAACATAGCCTACATCATTCTTACAAAGTAGTTATCCAATATACTATCCAACAGAGTTTATTTTTCATTTAGTATTTTCAGACAACAATGTAAAGTTGAGGGTAGCACAAAGACCTTGTAGTAATAGAATAAGCTAGACTTCCTAGCCCTGAAATTAAATGAAGTCAAATCATTGTTCCACCCAACCGGTGTTTAACCCCCCACCAGCCCAGTTCTTCATTCATGCATGTCTTTCCCCAAATCAGATTTTTGCAGATATTTTTTGCATAACTGTGTTACTGCCACTCAATGTCATTTTCCAGAGACAGAGTGTAAGATCTTAAAAATGGCAAGAAGCAGTTCATGTAATTAGACAGCAGTTATGGACAGATGGTTCCAGCCGTGTTTGCTCTAACGTCTCTTCCCAGTACCTGCTGAGAATTTCAATCTGCCTGTGTGTTCCCATAAAGCTGAAAGGAGTTCCCGGGACCACCTGCAGTCTCAGTGGAAGACAGTCAAAAGCCCTTGCGACTACTCCCAGAAAATGGTTCAGCCTGCTAGAGTCTAAACTCTAATCCCCTCTCTAACAAGGCTTTCATTCAGGCCTTCCCACAGATTACAGAAGGTCTGGTTTCTCAGAACCCTTTCTACTGAAAACAAGGCTCTCCTGCTTCCAGAGGTCAAGTTCTGATTACAACCCCAGAGAATTTATAGGTGGCTTTGGATCCTGACTCTAGACCTGTGTTCAACTGTAGACAATACAAATAAGGCCGCTCATAAACTCTTCGCAGCTCGTTCTGACGCCTCCCCTGTTAGAGTGACTCAGCCCATTCCCCTTTGTCTAATCCATTTCAAAATCTCAAGAAGGAAAAAGTAGTACTTACAGTTTAAAAAAGCCAACTGTAGGAATCTTTTATACATAAACTTTTAAAATGCTTTGGTAAATGATATTGGATTATTGATCATTTACATAATCACTCTGCAGCAAGCACATTCAAATAAAAGCTATAGGAGCATCTTTTTAACTCATCGGGGAGAACACCGAACTCTTTAGTGTTGGTCTCTAGTGTTTGAAAAAGTGAGTTTTTTGGTGTCCATGGACCTATGCTAATTTACACCAGATGAGGATCTGGCCAATAAAATAAAAATCTTTTTTGTCCTCTTACAATCTCTAATAAATCCCTGATCCTGCACAGATTTATGCATGACCTTAACTTTACACAGTGGGAGTAATCCCATTGAATTTGATAGGATTACTCGCAGTCCATAAAGTTAAACATGTGTGTCTTTGGAGGATTGGGGCCTAGATTAGTAAAAAAAAAAGGCAAAATTGTCCCACAATTTCCCAGCGTATTGTTTCAGGACTGTTTTTAATTCCGCTGAGGGACCTGCAAGCTCTTTCATTCTACTTTTTAAAGTTCAAAAACAATACTTTTGAGGGAAAAAAGAGAGAGGAACAGTATTGTTTAACTGCTGTGGTTTGACAACATCAGAAATTGCATATAACTTCTGATACCATGGGATTATAAATACTTCAGAGTTTTTTTCAGTTAATATTTTCAAAATGTTATAATTAGATCATATTTAAAGTTTCCAAACCATACAAAGTTGTAGGTTCGTAGAGTAATTATAAAACATGCAGTGCAGCAAAACAACTAGGCCGCCACTGGAATTTACTCCAACCAGTTAAACAGTAAATCCCATAGATAGCACCTTAATGCTGCCTAAAGGGCAAGCTTAGCTGCAGTAGCTATGGGTCAGGCAACGGAAATCTATATTGCAATGCATTAGCTCTGCTGCGGGTACATTCATTTAAGCAGCCATGGAGGTAATTAACTCTTCAGAATGAACAGGAGGGCAACACCTTCCCCATGCAAGGGATCCAGATCTGCGAGCCCTCTGTGTACAGAACTTGCATTGATTTCACTGGCACTTCCACGCTCAATGTTTTCTGCAGTTCTAATCTGAGAGAGAAATTCAACATAATTAACTCGGTCATAAATCCACAGTATGCCATAAACCTATTACAGTTTCAAACTAAAAGTGCATTTCTCTTGTTGGGTACAAATGAATCCAGAGTTTGATTTATACCAACACAAATAACCAAGCAATATTTCAATGTATGTCTGAAGTAAAATATAGGAAAGGATGCTTTCCCCATCCATGGTTTATGGAAATAGTGGAGAATGGCAGCCCTGTTCTGTCTGAAGAACATACCTGCCAACCTGCCTCATCTTGTAGAGCAAATGATTCACCCCAGGGGTATGGGAAACTTATATTAATATCAATGCTTATTCACACTAAGCTTGTAGATAGAAGATGCACATTTTTGTGAACTTTGTGTGAATCTGAATTTGCTCTAAACCTTAATTTTAGTTTACCATGGAAAATAAATTTTAAAAAAAGGCTATAATGAGAGAGTGGCAATGTAAGAACACTCCATAATATACACACAACCCCTAATATTTAACTTTTGAGCTGAAGAACGTTTATGCCTCCTAAGGACTTTCAGTTACTGAATCCATTGTATCCACCGCCATAGTATTTTGTACAGTTGTCAACAAAGCAAGTAGCCATCTCCAGAGAAGTTAAAATATACTTCTGACCACTAAACACTGCCCAGAATTTTTTTTCATGACCTAGCGGCTATGTGATTGGACTGGGAGTCAGGAGACCTCAGGCCTAACCTTGCCACTGACTTGCTATGTGACCTTAGGCAAGTCACTTTACTCCTCTACACTTGTACTTCACCTTCTCCTGCCCCCTTTGTCTATCTTCTATTTAGATTGTAAGCTCTTTGGGAGAGGACTATTTCTTATGCTATTTGTACAGCACCTAGCACAATGGGCCCTGATTTTAGCTGGGACCTCTAGTCACTACTATAATATGCATAATTATAACTTTTGACAGGAGCATAACATGTTCTATCCCCAGATCTTTTAGCTGCTTTTTCACTTTATGAAAAACAGCTTCAATTTTTGTAATACCAGGAATCATTAGATAAAAAATAGGTAAACAGATGATGTAGTCTCATCATATCATGATGATAACACTCTTTCCATTCCATTGGTATCTCAGGATAATGTTAAACTGTTAAAGTTAGACATTTTTAAATCAGCAGGTCCAGATAACTTGCATCCAAGAGTTTTAAAAGAGCTGGCTGAGGAGCAATCTGGACCATTAATATCGATTTTCATTATTTTGGAACACTGGGGAAATTCCAGAAGACTGGAAGAAAGCTAATGTTGTTCAAATATTTTAAAAGGGTAAACAGAATAACCCAGGCAATTATAGGCCTGTGACATCAATTCTGGGCAAGATAATGGAGCAGCTAATAAGGGACTTAATTAACAAAGAATTAAAGGAGGGTAATATAATTAATGCCAATTAGCACAGGTATATGGAAAATAGATCCTGCCAAACTAACTTGATATCTTTTTTGATGAGATTACACATTTGGTTGATAAAGGTAATAACATTGATGTAATATACTTAAACTTCTGTAAGGCATAAACTTCTGTAAGGCATTTGACTAGGTATCACATGACATTTTGATTAAAAAACTAAAAATATATAAAATGAATATGGCACATATTAAATGGATTAAAAGCTGGCTAACTGATAGGTCTCAAAATGCAATTGTAAATGGGGAATCATCATCAAGTGAGTATATTTCTAGTGGGGTCTCACAGTGATCAGTACTTTACCCTATTTAACATTTTTACCAGTGATCTGGAAGAAAGTATAAAATAATCACTGGTAAAGTTTGTAGATAACACAAACATTGGGGGAGGTAAATAATGAAGAGGACAGGCCCCTAACACAGAGCGATCTTGATTGGTTGGTAAACTGGGTACAAATATGGCTAACCGTAAATATATACATCTAGGAGAAAAGAATGTAGGCCATACTTACAGGATGGGGGACGCTATCCTGGGAAGCAGTGACTCTGAAAAACATTTGGGGGTCACGGTGGCTAATCAGATGAACATGAGCTCCCAGTACAACAGTGTGGCCAAAGGGCTAATGTGATCCATTGATGCATAAAGTTGGGAATCTCAAAGAGGAGTAGAGAAGTTAATTTGCCTCTGAATTTGGCACGGGTGCAACCACTGCTGGAATACTGCGTCCAGTTCTGGTGCCCACAATTCAAGAAGAATCTTGATAAATTGGAGAGGAATCAGAAAAAGAGCCAAGAGAATGCTAAAAGGATTAGAAAACGTCCTTGAGTCTATTTAGCTTAACAAAGAGAAGGTTAAAAGGTAACTTGGTTACAGTCTACATGAGGAACTACAATGTTGCATACAAACCCCACACTGGGTAACACAGAGTTAACGAGCTAACGTGGGCTCAGGTGGCCCTGCCCTGCTGTACCTGTGGGAGATGTCAACATTGAAGGGAAGCACTTCAAAGGGAGAAACCCAGCTCACTTGTTGGCAGCTAGTGAGAAGAACAGATCTCCCATCCTTAGCTCCTGGAGCCAGGCCTGGCTAAAGGCAAGGACTCCTGAGCTAACTGTTGCCTGGTACTCCTCTAGTCAGGGAGGATGGATGGACGGACTTACCTACTTGTGCCCACTGCTTTACAGAAACCCTCTAAGGGATGAGGACTCTTACTGCACCTGTGGGAAGTTTCATGTGTGGTTACTTCAGTTGTGTTTACTGACAAACCCTGGAAGGGGTGGACTATCTGGTGCTCAGTTGGAGGGCTGAGCCTCTTACGAGCAGATTGATGTGCTGAGACATGCAGATGCTGCAGAGCAGAGGCCTGGGTGAGTGCCGGGGCCTGGCCCAGAGCCTATGGGGTGCCCTCCTGTAGGAACCCTGGTGACCGGAATAAATAATTAATAATGGGCTCCTGTATCTAGCAGAAAAATGTATACCATAATTCAAAGGCAGGAAGCTGAAGCTAGACAAACTCAGACTAGAAATAAAGTGTACATTTTTAACAGTGAGTGTAATTAACCATTGGAACAATTTCCCAAAGCTTCTGGTGGATTCTCCATCACGGACAATTTTAAAGCAAGATTGGATGTTTTTCTAAAAGATCTGCTCTAGGAATTCTTCTGGGGAAGTTCTATGGAGTGTGCTTAGTGCTATACAGCATCAGACTAGATGTTCACAATTCTCCCTTCTGGCCTTGGAATAGATGGAAAAATCATCGAAGTTAATGTCTTCTGTTCTTATGAATTTGGGTAAACTAAATTCATACCAGACCAAGCTGGGTGCAGGCTGGGCTCTTCTGTAATATCTGAAGTAGCAGGGCCGGCTCCAGGCACCAGGCAACCAAGCACATGCTTGGGGCGGCACCTGGTAAGGGGCGGCGGGGGGAGCGCGGCACGGCGCGGCATTCCGCGGGGGGGGGGGGGGGGGGCCTCCGGTGGCGCGGCGCTCGGTGGGGGGGGGCTCCGGCGGGGCGCTCAGCGGGGGGGGCGGCGCGGGCGCGGCGCTGGGGGGTGTTCTGGCGGCGCTTGGCGGGGGGGGTGGGCTCCGGCGGCGCGGCGCTGGGGGGGGGTTCCGGCGGCGCTCGGCTGGGGGGCGGCGCGGGGCGCAGCGCTCGGGGGGGGGGTTCCGTCGGCGTGGCGCTCGGCGGGGGGGGGACTCGGGGGGCGGCGCTTTTTTTTGCTGCTTGGGGCAGCAAAAAAGTTAGAGCCGGCCCTGTGAAGTAGGAAGCCAGCTCAGTCAGGTTTTATGCCCCGTTCCAGGAGGCCTACAGTCCACCAATTCTCTTCCATCTTTGTTCTCAGTCATGTCCTCTTTAATCTTCCTAAATCCACAGCTGTCATGGAGTGGTCTCCCATTGCCAACTTTAACTGTGCAATTTTCTCCTCTGTGGCAGAGATCACAGTGAAGACACTTATTGTCTAATAATATCTTGTCAGTTTCTCTGCTAGTGTAAATTGTCTCACCATACTTGACTCAGTGGAACTCAAGGCTCAGTAAGTTTAAATCACTTCAATGGAGCTGTGCCAATTTACACAAGCAGAGGATTTATCCAACAGTATGTATCACTGACATCTCCAGTGTTTTGTGCAAACATTAATACTGTCTACCTGCTACAGTCTCTTAACCAAACTGAAACCGCTGAGTACAAAATTCTCTTAGAACCATGTGGTAGTACTCAACCATGAGTTCCCTCCACGTGCAGAGCTCCCACTGACATCCCTGGGAGCTTCACACGTGTAGGGAGAGCAGATTGCCAGCGTTGAGCATGGCAATGTAGATCCCAGAGAATAATTTTGTCTTCATTCAGTTTTATCCCTGAGTAATACATATTTTTTAAAAAACAACAACCATTTGATGGTAAACAATGTTATGTCTAAAATGGCACATGATGGGGTGGAGTTTAGCGCTTTAAAAAGGTGTTTTCTAGCAATTAGGAATGGGTTATCTACAGACTAGTCTTGACAGTTGAATTTGGGAGTTAAATACTTAATTGGTAGTGGCTGGGCAACAGAGCCTGATCCAGAGTGGTACTGGGCACTTGCAACCCCCTTTGCTTTCAAGGAGTGTTGTGGGTACTCACACCTCTCAGGATCAGGTCTATAGATTAGGATCCTAGGAATTGCTATACTGGCCCATCTAGTTCAGTGTCCTCTCACTGACAGTGGCCAGTACTAAATGCTTCATAATTGGTGCAAGAAACCCACAGTAGGCAACGATGGGGTAACCTGCCTCCAGAGAAAGTTTCTTCCTAACCTCCAATAGTTAGAGGTTGGCTTAAACCCCTGAAGCATGAGGGTTTATCTCCCTTCCAAAACTCATTTTAATTCTTTTAACGTTTACTCTAATCGCTCTGGATATTCCTGGTATGCAAATAAATGTGTAATTCTTGATTCAATTATTTCATTGCTGCCACAACAGAGTCCTTCCAGGAAAGAAGATCAGCTTAGAATGAGTAGATGTTCAATACTTCTATGTAAGTAGCACTAAAGTTATCTTCTCCATAGTAATCTACTCAGATACATTTTTAAAATACTAGGCATGAAAATTCATTTCCACACAAAGGTTTTTTTAACTTATTTATGTATAGAATATATATTTACACGGTTGACTGGAATGTCGCTACAGCAGAGAGGAGTTAACTTCAAATTAGTACAAAAACTTCGCTACATTTATCACAGTTCTACTCTAATACCATATAGGGAAACCATGCCCATGTCATTTCAAAGGATTTCAATAGCATTATATATTTTAAAATAACCTCCTCTCTTTGAACTCGCTTCTGGGATGGGCAATATTAATTTCAAGAGTTCCATATATTTTCAACACTGGCAGGGGGCTCTGACCATAACTTGTACTACCTGGGAGTGGGGATCCTAAATATGTTGACTATTTAAAAAGGCTACATGCATACAGTCCACTACCTTGCCTTTCAGAATGTAATAAAAATAAGGATTACTCCTTTTACAATAGGGTAGGAACTTAGAACTCTGTTATTTTATGGATGGACTATATATTTTACGGACAAGGTAAATAACGTGATTTTTTTTTTATTGGTCCAACAAGTAAATTATAGTAGCTTTGAAGCCAAAAAAGTTCCCATCATTAGGTGTTAGCAGTTGTATTCCATCACAAGAAGAAGACCCAATACTGCATTTCTTGGGTATTTCCAACTATTATTATCATTATTACCATAGCGCCTAGGAGCCCTAGTCATGGACTAGGACCCCATTGTGCCAGGTGCTGTACAAAGAACAAAAAGACAGTCCCTGTCCTAAGAGCTTACAATCTAAGGCTATGTACACTACTGTGTACATCGGTATAAGTTATGTCACTCAGAGGTGTGAATAAGCCACCACTCTGAGGGATGTAAGTTTCACCAACCTAAGCAGCGGTGTGGAGAGCTTCTCCCACTGACATAGCTACCGCCGCTCACGGGGACTGGAGTAATTAGATGACAGGAGAGCTCTCTGACATCAGCTTAGAGTGTCTGCACTGCAGCACAGCTGCATCAGTGCAGCTGCGTCGCTGTAAGCTCTGTAGTGTAGCCATAGCTTATGTATAGAATCCGAGACAAAAGATGGATATAGACAGACCAACAGCAGTACAAAGAAAACAGTAAGGAACCTGGTCAGTGTGACAGGCAAAACTCTTAATGAAATTAACAGCAATTTGGGGTGTGAAATTAATTCAGGATTGGGCCTGCTGCCTGTATAAAATAAACTACACTAATCAGTTACAATAGCATTGGTATATTACAGGGAGATAGTTACCAGTTGTTACAGGTTATACAATGATGACGTGAAAGGCTGTGTAAAGGACAATTCACATTCTACGGTATGCAGTAGAAACAGCAGGTCAGTAAACAGGATTGCGTCCCCCTCACAGCGTAGAGGCGGTAGCTTGTGCATAAAGATCAAGGAGCAAAGTCATCATGCCATGGCCTTAATTGCTCCTCCTGTCCATAATCAAATAATATCTGTGGACATAGACCTTGCTATTGTGCTTCATAGCCTGTAGGGTGGATAAACACTCCTATAAGGATAAGGAGTTACCCTTCAAAAGCACCTGTACAGTAACTTGTAGCTACAGTGCTGCAAAGCGAGGCAGCATGACTGTTTAAGGGCCTTTGCCTGAAAGAGCTGCTGCTCTCCAACAACCAAAGTGTTGGGGCTTGGAAGTCTTTGAAACATGAGATAATTTGTATTTAATGTTTATATAATGCTGTGAAAAGACCAAGTGCTGTATAAGTGCTATGTGTTGTTTGGGCTAAATCATTGAACAAAAACTACCCGTGCTAGAGCTAAGAAAAGGCTGAGCCAGAGCTGAATGTCTCTCCTCTCTACCTCCCCCGCAAATGTCTGCAACTATTTGCTGAAATAAAAATTGAATTTGCTTCAGCCATGTTCACTTTCCACAAATGTTCTATCAAATGAGTTTAATGGCAGGTTAAAGGAGACCCAAGATACAGGAGAATTTTCTAGGGAAAAGCCTTGCAGGCTCTAGGCTCAGGTTTCACATTGTTTTTAAAGTGATCACTGTGGTGTATGGAATACCTACAAAAGGGTTAATCAACTCTGAGAAGTTGCTAGGTAGCTACATGTTTGATCATTGAACAGCCAATGAAAGCTTGTTCTGATGGTGTAATGATTCTGCCAGGCATTTCTGGTAGAGTGTATTCTGTTCTGATATCTTGTTGAGGGGAATTCAAAGAGTGGAGTCTCTCTGCTAGTAGTAGAATTAGCTCCAGTTTTCTGCTGCAGTTGAATTTAGCCTTTATCAAAGGCAGTCACAGTTTTTTGTCTTACTAATTTGACTGGGGACGCATAATAATTGCAACTTTAAAGACAACAATCTCAACATTTATATAAAATCATGACTGGTGTAGAGAAAGTAGATAAGGAAGTGTTGTTTACTACTTCTCATAACACAAGAATAAGGCCAGGGCTACACTCAAAATTTCAAAGCGCTGCCCTGGGAGCGCTCCCGCGGCATCGCTTTGAAGTGCAAGTGTGGTCGCGCGCCAGCGCTGGGAGAGAGCTCTCCCAGCACTGCAGGTACTCCATCTCCATGAGGGGATTACAGCACTGCAACTTGCTGCACTCAGGGGGGTGTTTTTTCACACCCCTGAGCGAGAAAGTTGCAGCGCTGTAAAGCGCCAGTGTAGCCAAGCCCTAAGGGTCACCAAATGAAATTGATAGGCAGCAGGTTTAAAACAAATAAAAGGAAGTATTTCGCCACACAACTCACAGTCAACCTGTGGAACTCCCTGTCAGAGGATGTTGTGAAGGCCAAGACCATAACAGGGTTCAAAAAAGAACTAGATAAATTCATGGAGGATAAGTCCATCAATGGCTATTAGCCAGGATGGGCAGGGATGGTGTCCCTAGCCTCTGTTTGCCAGAAGCTGGGAATGGGCGATAGGGAATGGATCACTTGATGATTACCTGTTCTGTTCATTCCCTCTGGGGCACCTGGCACTGGCCGCTGTCAGAAGACAGGATACCGGGCTAGGTGAACCTCTGGTCTGACCCAGTAGGGCCATTCTTATATTATGTTCTTAACATTGTTTCTCCAGAAGCATATTATTATACCAAAGAATATACAGAAATATCAATACAGTAGAAGGCTAAATCTACACTGTGAGCTGGGGGTGTGATTCCTCTGCCTGTGTACACATGCTCATGCTAGCTCTCATTAATGTAGCACAAGTATACATAGCAGGATAGCCCTGGTAGCACAGGTAGCAGAGGCATGGCTCAGCAGTGCAAAGTACATATCCACCAGATTCGGAGTGGGGGTTGTACTTGGTACTGGCACTGCCAGCGTGACTGCGACTACACTGCTATTTATACTAGCACTAGTTCCATGAGAGGTATGGACACACATGAGTAGGGGAATCACATCCTTGCTTGTAGTGTAGACATAACAGTCTAATGTTGCATACACCTATACTCTGACTTGCATTGGCTACTGAGTGTCTAGCAAATGAGATTCAAGGTCTTACTGTTAGTATTAGAAGCCTGAAATGAAGATCCAGTCTACTCAAGGGACAACATCCCATTATGGTGGTAGAGATTGGCAGGGTTGGAGCAGCTGATGGTTCTACCATGTAATCTCAAAAGGACATGAGCCCATGATGCTATTTAATCAAATCTATCATTTATAAAGATGGCATCAGTTTCGTATTTAAATACTAAACAAAATTATGACAACATGTAGGAGTCCAGAATAGGGGGTACTTTCTCTCTGATCCCCAGATTATGGGCATGTTTGAATTATATGCTCAGGGAGAGTGAGAAACTGAGACACAGAGGCACAGATCCACGAAGATGTTTAGGCACCTAATTCCCATTGATTTCTATGGAACTTAGGAGCCTTAAATACCTTTAAGGATCTGGGCCAGAGAGTTAAAGGGGCTCACCCTAGGTTAGGCAGCTAGTCAGCATCAGAGGTGTGACTCCAAAGGCCACAACTCTTTAAAGTCCTCATTTCCTCCCTTTGGACTTGCTCTCCAGCATTTTGAAGGGCAGTTGCCTGTTGGGATAGCCATCATGAATGTCCACCTGCTTCCAAGCGTTTTCTCTCAAGCTAAATGATACATTATATGAACTATTTCTAAATTCTCAATACACACTCTAGCTCAACAACATGTGTTTTAAATGTGGTGTCACATGGTGCACAGTCCCTTTAAGAGGGAATGTGACAGTCCCCTTTTGAGTAGGTGGCTGCCTCTCAGTGGGGCCAATTTAGCCTGATTGAGTACATGTGGAGCTAGTTCAACTGGCGCTATCAGTAACAGCTGGGGAAGGGCTGGGACGGCATTATATAAAGTGAAGGGCAGACAGAAAAGAGGTCTTTCTCAATTAGTCTGCTGTGGGGTTAGAGAGGTAGAATCTCAGGGGAAGCTAGACAGCATTACCAGAATCTCCTGGAGTAGATACAAGCCCAGGTGGGGGGGTTTATACTTTGTTTGGAACTAAGGTTTAACCTCAGGATGGAGAGGATGGCTTAATTTCTTCATTTGTCAGGCAACATTGGGCAGGGGAGAATCTGGTTGTCCCCCATCAGGAGTGGGAGTAGCATGAAACTTAAAATGGGTCTGGCTGAACAGCCAGCATAAGAGGTCATAGGGGATCGTCATAGTTGTGCCTTGAGGACTTTGTTAAGACTATGGTTTGGGGGGGGACGACGGGACTGGAGCCCTCACAGCAATTTTTCCATTAAAAAGTAGCTTCTCTAGTGACGTGTGAGATCTGCAGGGACATGTCCCTGCTGCTGGAGTGTTGGGAGGCCTCACCCCCTTACACATGGTTACTCAACCAGTGCTGAACAGTCTAGACCTGGCTAAATGGGGGCTAGCACTGGTTCAGCTGCACCCATTGTCAGCAAAAGATCATTTGGCTAGCAAAGGCTAGGTTGGAGGTAGCCATTGCAGGGTATTATTCTGTGGTGTGCAAGGGGTGCTGTGCAGCTGTTCATTTACCCCTCTGTGCACACTGGAACTCTGGGGAAGGGGGTCTATAATTTTTCAGCCCTGGTAGGTCAACATAAGGTGAAGAGGAATCAGGATTTTATGAAAATGAGTAGACAGAAGTCTGTTAATGACAGGTGAAAAATTGCACACTCTTTTTAGAAAGAAAAGCAATAATGGGGGGAGGGAGGGGAGGAAATGTTGTCTGCTTCCCTTCAGAGAAAGTGTTGGGATAATAAAATCAAGTGTACTTCTCAAATAGCATTTGCTTACTGCCTCCTATACTATGCTAAACATGCAGTCAAGTGAGTTGTGCAAACTAACTCCATCATGACCTGTTGTGGTGTCAGCTGACCATCACTTGACTGAAGTGGGCTTTTTAGATAGATCATGGGCTTCTGATCAGTGAGTTGTTCAGATATTTTCTGTAGAAAAAGTTCTTCAATGGACAATTGGACAGATACACTGTTCTCATTTTTAGGCATAAAAATATTTTTATAAATTTGTCAATTATCCTGTCTTTTTGCTATAAAGATCTATTAAATTAGCATGAATGTAATCACAATATAGTGGGTTTCAAGTTCATTTCTAGTGGTGCGCACACTCTTCCTAACTTATACTTTGCTCTACATATTACAATGTTTCTTTGTCTTTTGTGAGACCAGAATTTCTGATATTGCTTTTCTCACAAGGCACAAACATGTAATAACTTTGCAGCCAGGTGGCAGCTATTGGTTATGAAAGTACATGGCATGACCATTACTGAGTAATCAGTATCTGGCTGTTTTTAGTCTTTTTGAACTAGATCAAATAATATTTGAGGAAAATATTGTCAGCTAACCTGGGAATTACTTGTTGAGTCCAGTGTAGTTATCAATTAATCTACATGCATAGGATGATAGGAAATAAATCTATTTACCATATAATGCAATACAGTGAATGTTGTTTCTTCTCACTTAAACCAATATAACACCACTGTAACTTTATTGAAGTGAATCCTTAGTGCCAATTTACACACACGGCTGAGTAAAAGGAGAAGCAGCCCAATGGAGCATCCTTCACTCAATATGAATATTGCTTTCTAGGTACAGGTACCAAAGTGAATAATCTAGAGCTTTCTGCATAGTCTGACAGCTCTAAAAGGACAACACTGTACAGAGAGAGGGAGAAGAAAGCATAGGGTTAAAAAGATAGAGGTTTGTAGGAATAGGCACTGGCACTAGCTAGTGAGACACAAACAGTGGGCTAAAGTAATGGGAATGGAAATGTGCTTGGTGTTTAGTGTTGGTTGTAAGCTAAAAGTGAATAACACATGGCGAGATTTAGCAGTATGCAGGTGGGATCTTCCAAACCTGTAGCTGAAGGGGTTCTTGAATCATGAGGGTCCCCATTTTTTGAGACAGTCCCAACGTTAACTTGGCACTATGGGTTCTGTCTGAATGCATTGATATCTGCAGAGCAAAGGTCATTAATGTCTTGTCTTGCCCTGTCTGGGAAAAGACCTGGTTGCTAGGCCTCTTTACCCACCATGTAGGTAAGACAGCAGATCTGTGTGTACTTTACTTTGCAGCTATGGCAGGGAAGAGGGTGAGAAGGAGAGAAGTAGCAGGGTGAATGAGCATAGGGAGAGTGAAGCCATTTGGGTGGGAGAGGATTGAATAAGTAGATGAGGGCCTCCCAAAATAATTCCCCTGGGTGCTCAAAAATTCTGAAGCCATCCCTGTAGAAGAAGGAAGGTCTAAACACAGGACTGCCCAAATGAAAGAGAATATACCCTAAGTGTAGGTATTGCTAGAGAGGAGGCCACCATTGTAGGGCTGGAGTGAGCTAGCAGAGAAGTATGATATAGCAACAAGGTGGAACAAGCCAAAGGGGCTTTTGAAAACCAGGTAGGTAGTTGTGCATTGGATTCAGGAATGGACGTAGAGCCAGTGAAGGCTACAATGTGATGCAATCTGATTTTATTTTGTAGAGCACCTATTATACAAAGTGTGGCCCCAAATGCTTTTCACAGCTGAATGAAAATAGAAAACAATCAGAGGGGAGTGCACTTAAGCAGTACAGGCAAGGGAGGAAAGATGTCTCTAGATGAGAAATGAAAACACCTAAAGGCTGAATCAAGAGCGGAGATACAGGAATGCTGTTCCAGAGGGCAGGAGCTGCAGAGGAGTACACTCTTATGCTGGTAATGGCTAGATTGGGTGGAGGGACAAAGAGAAGGCTATAAGAGTGGAGAGAAGGGGGAGGGGAGTAGAGAAAAAGAATGTCCATGGAAGCTATAGGTTAGTAAAATGTGGAAGGGCCTGATCCAAGTCATTGACTTCAGTAGACTTTGGATCAGGCCCATATTGCACAGTATGCTATTGACCTTTGCTGTTATAATATAAAAGGTAGGGACATATGCATTCATCTTAGTCCTTTCTGTAACATATATTTCCAGCCAAGCTCTTGACTAACCTTACTATTACCATATGGAGGGGGAATAGTAGTCAAGCCATATTCTCCCCTCTGATAAACGTATAGTGCTTTTGATGCTTAAACCATACTACAAGCTCTGGGGTGAAGACTTTGGCAACTTCACTCCCGTGATACAATGGAATGCTCTACAAAAAGGGTAGAGCTCATCTGTGCAGGAAGCAGAGGTTTCTCAAAAGCCAGGTTGAGACTGTGAAATGAACTTCCACAGGAATTAAGAACCACCACACACCCCCACCTTCTACTCCAAGTGCCAGTGTGAATTTCTTTGACTGAGCCTCTTCTAATGCAGTCATAGCAACATGGCTAGAGAGAAGGAGACCTATATAATGAGTCCCAACAGGCAGCTAGATACTGGTATAACCTTCCCTTATAGCTGTATAACTTTGCTGTGCAGATAAGGCCTTAGTGACTTGCTCAAGGTCATTCAGGCAGACTATGGCAGAGAATGGAACTGAACCCAGCTCTCCTTAGCCCTAGTCTAGGGGCACAAACCACTAGGCCATCCATCCAGTGTAGAAAGTACAAGACTATTCACAGTGATTAAAATTAAGCATGTGAGTATTTCTTTACACACTCATGGCCTTGTGTTGAAATACTCCAGCCATCTGACTGAATTGTGTGAGCACTTTCTCTTTGACTAGTTTGACAGTCATGAAGCTGTGCTAATATGCTGTAGCAGCAGTCAGTTCTCTCCCCCCCCATACAATATGCTCTCCCATAAGCTAATCAGTCTCCTGTACAGTGTGTTCCTAAACATTCTGAATATGATAAGACTTTCATATTGAGTTAATAAAGGAATGCCCTTTCTTTCAGTGCCCAGCTACTGTACGCTGTCCCTGGCCTCTGAGTACAAGAGAATGAGGACACTTGTGCATTAGCTGTAAATCCACACAAACTGAGGCATGTGGATCACTTGTAAGCCCAGTTATATTTGTGAAGCAGCTGTGAAATATGCAGACTGACTCAACTGTACAAAAGGGAAAAAGCCTTTCAAAACGCATGCATGAGCCATTTCTGATAAAGTGAGACTTTTGTTTTTAATTAGGGTCAAACAAATAATTTCAGGCTCATGTTGTCTATTTTTGGTGGCACTTCCTAATATCCTCTCTTCTCTTTAAAATTTTCCTTCATAAGAAAGGCTTAGGAAACAGTCTTCAACTACTCAAATGAGCATGCTAACACTGAGGATGAGATTTAGAAAATCCCTTTAATTACTGGAACCAGATTTAATTGCAAATACCAGTAAACACCCCCTTTTAAATTAGGCCTTAATTAAAGCTGGTGAGGTGCTGTTTAAGTAGTGTGAAAGGCCTTAATTTCCATCAGCTCCCAGTTCCATTGGAAGCTGGCGGTAAGGGCTCATTCTGAAATCTGCATATCTATTTATTTCACTTGTTTGAATTGGAAAGTCAGGTGAAAGGGGATTTACCTACTGTAAGGTCTCATGTAATTAAAAAACATCACATCTGATTCCTTTAAATATCTTTGTGGGATTACTATCCTTCCTGTCCTGTAGATTTGTGGTATGTCTCTAAACTCAACTATACAGTCTAGAAGCTAATCAATACAATTGTCATATTAATCAGACAGGGTAATGTTTACAAACAGTTCCAAAAAACAATGCTAGGACTCCAGATCCTGAGCAGCTCTACATCTCTGTCACTGCATTGCTATGTCCTCTTGTGTGCTGGTCATCAATGGTGCAGTTTCTCCCTCTTCTTGTGCAATCTGCTTTAAATTCTGTTTTCCTGCTTGAAGCTCAGCAAGTGTCTTTGCCTGAGCACATAAGGAATTCACAACTCATTAACAGTTTGTGTTAAAATGCCTAGTGGGAATATGTTTTCCTTTGGGAGGTGCAAATTAGATAAAGCTTTGATGTAAACTAAAGAAATGGTGTTTAGTTGAGGGGATTATTGTAGGATTTTGCCTGGCTTGCAGTGCATGAGTAAATCCTCCACAGTACTCTGGAAAAACTCAAAACCAGTATTAAAATATCTTCATTTTAAACATTAGTGCAAGCTCCTTATCAGTATCACTTAGCTTTGTTAAAGCTGATCATTTCCAAGTGTGAGACTGAAGTTGTTGTTAGGGTGGGTTTCACCAGCTACCACTATTCAAATAATTATTTAAAACCCATCCCATTGGGGGATGGGCCACTACCAAAATGCTCCAGAGCCCCAGTCACTACCAAAATGCTCCTAAGAAACAGGATGATCCAGCACAGCTGATGCTCATTATCATAAGTAGTTACCCAACACTGACTGCCTGGGGTTGGCTCTGAGAAGGACAATAGCTTTCTTGCATTAGCTATGGGGAAGGCAGAAATAGAGGAACATGATGTATCATGTGGCCCTTTCTGTACGGGAACATTCTTCCAGAGCACTTCATTGGTGGAAGCAGGTTCTAGCCCTTGTATATTTTAATGAAAGGTATGTTTTTAGATGCAATTTGAAAAGGATTAGCGGGTAGATAGTGCTGCTTTGGATAACAGGAGCTGAAGAGAAGGCTCTACACAAACAGTGGCTACATCATGTGGAGGGGGAGTAAGGACAACTGCCCTGTGAGTGGAGTAGAGCGGAGCCAAGATCCAGGGAAGGTGTCAACTTCTATCTAATGGACTAGTAAAATGCTATGCTGTGGCATACAATAGAGACTTTTGCTATTGTGCTAATTGATGGTGACTAAAATGCTAGAGAGTTCATTTTCTCTTTGTTCCCTTCTGTATTACGTTTCCAACTCTAATTGCCTAACAGAAGGAAACTCCCCCTATTGGCAGGTTGTTCCATAATTGTCCTTAACATGATTTATTTAACCTTCCTCTGAAACCACTGGCTCTGGTCTCTATCATACAGAATAGATGACTAGATAAGCTACTGGTGGCAAGGCAATTCTCTCATCAGTGTTGTTATGGAAGAAGTGATTAACAAGTATGTTTAATCAATACTAAAAGAACATACATCCTTTACTGTATGGTGGTGTTACTCCACTAAGACAGTTATATTAGTAATATTTAAAAGATTCATTGGGCCTGATTCTCCCCTGTTTTACACCTTGAGTAGTCCACTTAGACCTGTAGAAAGAGCATGTAAAACACTACCAGATCAGAATGGTAACATGTTATACCCACTTTGCACTTGCCATTGAAGGGGCAAGGCAGTGGTGAATCAACTCCAGTGTATGTTCATGGCTAGCTTCAGTCTGCAGGTGAGATAACGAGGACAGTAGGATTGCCAGCTATCCTTGTATCTGAGGTGTTCAAGGCACAACAGTCTCTTACATCAGGTGCTGGTGATGTATCTTAGAAGTGCAAAGACTCCACAGCATAATAGAGACACATTGATGAGGATAAATCCCCTGGTTATTAAATGCTCATTCATAGGGGACTATCACTGCTCTGTTGTCTGCTTTTTGTTTTCCCTTTTGGAGGGCATAGCAGGATGCTCCCCTCCTTTCTCCAGGCTCTGCTCAGAATGGGCTGAGGGAAAGCATGACAGAATAAATATAATGAAGCCTCTGATTTGGCAGTGTCAGCAGACTGCTGCAATATGGTGTGTAACACTGACTTAGTTTCAGAGACCCCTACAATGGTTCTTGACATCTTAGCATTTCACTCCAGGCCTGGTACCTTAACTGTCAATATGAACTTTGCCACTGACTTCAAAGGAAGCAGGACCAAGTTCTCATTGGAGGAAGAAGGGAAGAGAGACTATCTGCAACTGTTGCTGTTCAGTGATAGCACTGGTTTTCTTGAGAAATCAGTTGTGGGGAACTGGATGGCTCATGGTAAAGGGTACTGATTCCTGGCTTGCAGTGACTGAAAGCTGTTGCTATCTCTGACCTGTCCTATATCAAAAGAGTTGCTGGTCTCAGTCCTGTTCTCAATGGACTAGTGGTGTCCATATCCCAGAATCCAACAACCCCTTGGCAATAATTCTCAGTCTCCACAGGAAGGCCCAGAGTTATGGGCATGGAGCCTGCATTACCTTCTGATTCTGAAGGGGAATCGGGATGGGCACACCACTACGGGATGCTGGTGTTGCCACTGCCTCGGCTGTGCCTGGGTACAGAGGGGATGCCTGTCTCCAATGCTGTGAACCTGGCATCATTTGGGAGTACTCAACTTCATATAAAAAAAAGCAAGGTGGTTGTTGCTGTCACTGTCTCATCAGCATATTAGCTGCCAGTGGTTTCCAAACAGACTTCATAACAATAGCCACAGAATGTGACTTTGCTTTTAGGGCTGCTAGCTATATGAAATGTGGGCCTTCAAAGCAGCCCTGCACACCCACCCCACGCTTAGTACTTTCCTTCTTTTCCTTTGTCCAAAGGATTGGTTACTGCTGCTATCACTGCAGACTGTCGTGCTGTAGCAAAAGGGAACCTTATACAATGTACTCAATCAGCAGCGATAGAGCCAAGGTTCTGGGAGGGCCCAAGGAGAAAAGCACAAAGCATTTTTTCAAGCTCCTGTATACCCAAAAATATTAATTATACTATTTGCATTTAAGAAATTTGGCCCTGTTTAGCCCCTGTCCCAGCAGTCAGCAGGCTGGCTACATAAGCTATTAGTCTTTCATCTGCATAATGTGCTTTTGGCCTGAAGCAAAACTAGCTCTACAGTAATGTCAAAAGAACCACAACTGAAACAAACATGCACTTCTGATGTCATTGCTCCAAGGCTTTAATTTGTGTGTGAAATATTCAAATTCCTGATGAAAGTCGGGGTAACTTCTTCAGACAGCAGAATCTATTTTTTTGTTCGCAAAAGACAATTCGGTTAAGGCACAAAGGCCCTGATTCTGCTTGCTTCCACCAGTATAAATCAAGAGTAACTCCACTGACTTCAAAGTAATTAAACCACTGAGTGGAGAATCTGGTTTAAGATGTTTTTATATGACCCAGGTAGCATTTTGATGCTGATTAGTACTGCTAAACACTAGCAGTCTGCTGTGGCCATAGACTGATTTTCTAGGATTACTGAGGGTACTTTGAACACCACAATAATCAAAAGTTTCAGAGTAGCAGCCGTGTTAGTCTGTATCCGCAAAAATAACAGGAGTACTTGTGTACTGTATCTGTGTGGATACAGACTAACACGGCTGCTACTCTGAAACCTGTCATTATGCAAGGCACTGCATTTAGCCGTATGGAGTGGAAATCCATCAACTTCATGAAAAAACTCGTACAGATACAGACAGACATCATCTTCCTTTTTGTTAGTCTCTAAGGTGCCACAAGTACTCCTGTTATTTTGACAATAATCAAAAGTGTACTTCCATCATAGCTAGTCTTTTAAAGGGTTGCTTGGTAACATTTATACCAGTCTCTTTTCTTATTTGTTTTGGGTTTTTTTAATTGCCTTCTGAAAACCCACTTTTCTGTCTTGCTCAAATATTCATTAAAACACGTTGTTTTTTAATGGCAGAGTTTAACATTTCACTTCCTATCTTGCTTCCATCCTGTCAAATACAATTTCAGATAACTAGAGCCACTCGTCTTTCGTGATCAAAGTGATACAGATTCTTGTGTTCTTAAGACTTCTGTGCGCCATGTCCAAAACTCAGCTGCGTCAGGAGTGAAATAGATCATTTACCTTGCTGCACTGCATTTTTCCAAGGACGGGGTAACTGAGCAGAGCTTTGGGAGCCCGTTTTCAAGACATGATCAGAAATACAAGGGCAAACGACAGCCAGAAACTGAGACATTTTAACATTTCAACCGGGAAACAAAACAACACAGATTCACAGAAGGGCACCATAGAATGTCACTCAGTGATTCTTGCAGTGGAAGGAAATTCCCCCCCCCCCCCCCCCCCCCGTAACGTAAGTGGTCACTACATGTGATCCTTGCCTTGTAACTTATTTTAAATTTAAATGAAAATCACATGAAATGCAGAGTAAATTTTACCAGTTGTCTTTCTGATTTCATATGCTTTGAGGTCAGTGACCTGCAAACTCCTTTATGATCCCTGTGTTGTGAGGAGAACCCTGGGGCTGAAGTCATGGTGACCTCAGAGCCTCAAGAAAATCTACAGGTCAAAACCTTTTATTTCTGACCTTTTAACTGGCTCTAGTCGGCCATGAAGACCTAAATGCCTGCTCTTTCAGATTCCTGGGAAGCTTCAAGCCTCTTGAATCTAATTCTCTCTGAGTCTTGCTCTCCCATATTCAGGTCACTGATATTGTAACAGCAACTCTGTCATGTGTGAGAGGGGGAAGCTTTGGGCCATCAAGTATAATGCAGCTAGTAGTATGTGACAATGCAGTCAAGTAACTGAATAACCGCATCTTCCTTACCACAGGAGTCCCTACCCACTCCTCACCTGCCTGCTGCTCTCGAAGGAGAAAGCTAGTGATTAATAGGATTATCATTTGTCTCACCTGGTCAGGCTAAAGAGTCCATCCTTCACAGGGGCCCTTTTCCCTCTAGTCTTCTCCATAATGAAACCCACTGCTTTCAGTTTTCCCCTAAGGGTGCATTCTAATGGCCTGTCTTTAGTGTAATTGTTTTAAATATAATTTCTCATATTTTTCTGGTCTTCTTCCAGCCTGCAGAATCCCAAAGCAATTCATAACCTATGGGCCTGATCTTGTTCCCTGTTTGAAGCCAATCACCGAACTCATGCTGACTTCAAGGGAAGCAAGATCAAGCCCTATTTTCACTCCACACCACTGACGTGCAACCACTTTGAGGAAATGATACCATCAAAAACAACAGGATGAGCTGGAAGTTTTTTTTGGCCAAGAACACCACGGCAAATCACTACTCTTAAGAAAAGTGGCTTGGGAAAAGACAGGATCTTGATTTTGAAGGTGTCCTAAAAAGACCCCCATCTAATCAACTGGATTTAGCTGGCATTCGCTCCTTGGAAGACTGATGGTCTGAGTCAGGCTTGGTGAAATTTCTCTCACCTATGTGTAGATAATGAATGGGGTAACAGAAGTTTTCACGGCAGAATTAGCTCTTGTGTTCTGCTTCTTTCATTCAAAGTAAATTGTAGGTAATAGTAGCTCTAATGGGAGAACAGGCTCCTGTCTCCCACGTAACACAGGGACAAACTCTGAGGCCCTTACTTGGTTTTATTCTGCCCTTATTCAGGCAAACTCCCAGAACTTGGCCAACAATGGGTCAGAGTAACCACAGCATGAAACCGTACTGAAATGGCAGCACCCATTTACATAGCTGGCTCCTAATGGAGTACAAAGGATAAGCAAATTGTTCTAGAACTAAGGCCTTCATTAGGTGGTTTGAAAGTCATTGCTCCTTTTCCATACAAGAGCAGGCCAAGCAGCCTGCCTTTGGCAGGCCTTTCCCTAAAATCAAGGTTAGTTATGCGGTCTTTTTCTATCACTTCTAAACTTTCAAATACTTTTTCTCAAGTTTTGGCCCTCATCGCTTAATGGTTCCAGGAGCGATGATTTTCCCTCCTCCTCCAATGACATAAAGGGAAGTTAGGGACTCTGGCTTACGCATTTGAAAATCTTTCCCTCCATCTTTTTTAGTTTAAGCAGAAAGCAGATATATCTATTTTAATTTCTTAGGGGATCAATAGAATGTTCTTAGTTTCAAGATGGAGTGTGCTGAACTCTGGCAATCCCTGATTGGGATAATGGTTGCTAGGCCTGCCCCATGCTTGGATGGTGGTGGCTGTGTGGGAAAAGTAGCATAAAGCCACCTTTGCCTCTCCCTTTAGGTACACTGAGCACTGTTCTGGCCCGCTGAGGATTGTATCTACTTTTAGTGTTTTCTGAGGATTGGATTAATCTGGGAACAAATGTTAAAGCAAGCCTGTGTGCTGTGGATCTGCACAGGCATCAGTATTTACTACTTACAAACTCATTTTAGTCATGTTAGAGTTTTATGTAGCTAATGAAAAGGGCTGTATATTACTTCTGGCCTGGTCTGATGGGTCCACAGATAGAGCCTGAGCCAAAGCCCACTGAAGTCAATCAGAATCTTTCCAGAGATCAGGCTCATAGAACATTATGTTGCTATGTAAGAATCCCTGTTTTTAACCTTGGGAACTTGCATAGCCAGGGGTGGCTCCAGGCACAAGCGCGTGCCTGGGGCGGCAAGCTGCGGGGGCGGCCTGCTGGTTGCTGTGAGGGCGGCCATCAGGCTGCCTTCGGCAGCATGCCTGCGGGAGGTCCGCCGGTCCCGTGGCTTCGTCGGTAATTCGGCGGCGGGGATGCTGAAGGCGTGGCACTGGCAGACCTCCCGCAGGCATGCCGCCGAATCCGCGTGGCCAGCGGACCGCCCGCAGGCGCGCCGCCAAAAGCCACCTGACTGCCGTGCTTGGGGCGGCAAAAACCATAGAGCCGCTCCTGTGCACAGCTCAATTCATTGAGACTTTATTGGCATGACTAGCAATAAAAGTGCATTGCCAACGTGTAAAGAAAAAGACAGCCCATTCAGGGATCTCTTGGAGGGTCTGACCTGCTGGGGACAGTCACACACTGTCTAAGGTTTAATTCCCTGTGTCCATTTTGTTAGCAATATCCATTCCTAATCCAGTAGCAGGTTGCTACATGTCACAAGGCCATTTCTATCTCTCCTCTTTCTCCCTGTGTCAGGCTCAGTTTTTCCTCACTCCACATTGATGCTGGTAGTACAACTTCAGAGGAGACTATCATCTCCTTTGGTGCAAGGTGTGTGCTGCAATGCAGCAGTGGCATGCATTATATGTGTATAGAGAAGCAGCACCTAAAAGTAATGGATTTTGTGTGGGGAACCTCCAATGACCTCTCTCCTTAAACTCTCCAATATCCCTTCCACTAGTTTAAGTGTTGAGAGCCACATGAAATTAAGCCCTTGAACAGCCGTCCAAGGGAGGCTGTGGAATCCCAGTCATCGAAGGTTTTAAGGAACAGGTTGGACAAACACCTGTTAGGGATGGTTAGGTTTACTTGATCCTGCCTCTGCACAGGAAGCTGGACTTGGTGACTTCTCAAGGTCCCTTCCAGCCCTACACTTCTATTATTCTATGTAGCACGCACTTTGCCAGTGGGTTTCACAGCTATTTGTTGACAGCAGAGGAATATTGAGACTCAAGAATCCTGGGTTCTATTCCAGGTTCTGTGGGGAGCATACTCCAGTGGTTCCAGACACTGGCCCTCCATGTTGTCTTCACCTCAGTCTCCCCCAACTATGTATATATAAAAAAATGAAATAGTAAGGAGTCCAACAGCTCTGTTGTTGTATATATGCTAAGCCATCTTGATATATTTTCTTCAGGTGGTAAAAAATGCATCCACTGAGTCTAACAGGAAATACATTTGTAATTGAAAGTTTTTGGAATGAAGGAACTACATTAAGTTATATTCTTGTCACTGCATTATGACACGGTAACCATAAGATCTGCTTGTATGTGTCTCATCTTAGTCAGTGTCTCTTGTGGTACATTTATATTCTTGAAGGATGTTACAAGATTTTAAGAAAAACGTTATCCTCTCTTCCCCCGAACAGCAGTTTTGTTTAATATTTGTTTTGCTAACTTGCACAAATCTCTTGTTGTTTTGCCCTGCAAGTTGTTTGCAGGGCAAAACTGAAAAGTGATGCGTTACTAATCCAGCATAGCGATTTGACTTGCATCTTGTCTACACCACGCAGCTTTTAGCGACAAGGCTGTGTCGATGCAGCCTTCTTGCTAAAAGTCAATGTGTGTAAACGCTCTTTGTCGGTACTTTGTCAGCACTTTTGCCGACAAAATACTTCCAGCCCCACGAGAGGCATTAGCTTTGTTGGCAGGAGAGCGCTCCTGCAGACAAAGCCACGTTCACACTGCCACTTGTGTCGGCAAAACTTTTGTCTTTCACAGGTACTTAAAAAAGCCCCCCCCCCCGTGAAAGACAAAAGTTTTGTCAACAACTTCACAGTGTAGACATACCCTTGTTGGATCGCTATGTCTTTAAATTCTAGCTGGTTTGATAATTGCATCTAGCCTCATGTTAGCAATGGACCTGCATCTAGCTAATGATTTATAGTTCCCAAATGCAAATTTTTCTGATAAAATTCTTGATAACACAAAAGATAAATGTTACCTGGTGAGGTAAATCAAAAATGTCCATATCATGTTTCAGCTCTCCCTCAGCCCTCCTTACTGATCAAACATAACTTTTATGCAGGAGACTTTGCCTTAGCTTCAGAAATGGAATTCACAGATTTAACTAAAACACAACAGGTTAGGTATCTTAGGGAAAATATTAGCTTGATACAGAAAACCCCCTGAGAAAAGCAGGCTCAGAAAGATAGCTCATCTGTTACTAGTATGAGAGATCTTGCATATGAAGTAGTATACAAATGAGTAGGAGTACATGGCATATAATTGTGGGGGTGGTGAAGGAGGGGAAGTTAACATGCTGATTTATGGAACAGGGTGCCCTGCTTCTTGGGTTTGGTGACTAAAACTTCCAGTTTTCTAAATAAACTGGTGAATAGGGTTGGCTGGAAAATGAGAATTCTTCCATTTTGAAAAAAAGTCAAGGAATTTGGTTTTGTTCAGCAAGACCATTTGGAATTCCTAATGGGGGTGGGGGGAAGAGAGGGAGAAAGACGGACTCTAGAATAGCCAATAGCCCAGTGGTGAGGGAATTCATATGGGATATGGAAGGCCAAGGTTCAAGTCCCTCTGTGGTTGGCCTGATTGTGAGGGCTATTCTGGTCAATGTCTGTCATATTTTGGCCAGAAATTCCATCCTGGATGTGAGAAACTTTCCTGATGAAAGCTTTGTCAAAACTAATATGTTTCTGTAGAAAGTTTTGGTTTAACTGAAATGGCATCTTTTAAATTCCTGACTATCTCTATTGGTGAAAACCTTCCCTTTCTCGCAGGTTTTGAGATCTCAAAACCAGCCAAGTGGATTTTTATGAATAAACTTAACTATTTACCTATTGTTCTGAAAATTAAGCATGACAAATTTCAGCCCCAAAGGGTAAATTTTAAAGGAAAATAAGTTGAGTGCCTGAAAACAGGGGATTATTATAAAGTATTTTGGCTGCCATAGCAGTAGCCTTTCTAGTGCAAACCATAAGATAGGGTTACCATACGTCTGTTTTTTCCCGGACATGTCCGGCTTTTTGGTAATCAAACCCCCGTCCGGGGGGAATTTCCAAAAAGCCGAACATGTCCGGGAAAAATACTCCCTGGCTTACCTTAGAGCGGGCGCCGGGGGCTGCTGTGCTCTCTGACTCCTGGGCTCTGTAAGCGCCGAGCTGCCCGAGCGCTACCGGCTTCGGGCAGCCCCCATGCCTCTGGACCCTGCGCCCCCCGCCGGGCACTTCCCCTCCCGGGCTCCAGGGGCGCAGGGTCCAGAGGCATGGGGGCTGCCCGAAGCCGGTAGCGCTCGGGCAGCTCGGCGCTTACAGAGCCCAGGAGTTCAGGGAGCACAGCAGCCGCCGGAGCCCGGGAGGGGAAGTGCCCGGCCGGGGGCGCAGGGTCCGGAGGCATGGGGGCTGCCCGAAGCCTGAGCGCTACCGGCTTCACGGTTTGCCGGGCAGCCTCCAGACCCTGCGCCCCCGGCTGGGCGCTTCCCAGGCTCCAGCTGCGCTGGGGAAGCGCCGGCCGGGGGCGCAGGGTCTGGGGGCTGCCCAGCAAACCATGAAGCCGGTAGCGCTCGGGCAGCCCTTTTCGTGTGGCTGGGAGGGAGGAGGGGGAATGCGGAGCGCTCAGGGGAGGGGGCGGAGTTAGGGCGGGGACTTTGGGGAAGGGGCAGAGTTGGGGTGGGGCCGGGGGTGGGGAAGGGGCAGGGCCAGGGCTCCGTGGAGTGTCCTCTTTTTTTATTTTTTAAATATGGTAACCCTACATAAGATCACCAAAAATATCTATATTATTTTTTACAAAACCACATATATCAAAAACACCTTCATCCCCTTCACGCTCCCTCCCCCTATGACTTAATAATGAATTTATTTTCAATTGCAAAGGTCTTATTTTGTCACTAGGTATGGAATGCAGGAAGCACAATGCTTAATCATTCAGTCAGTGCTTCCACTGCAAATTCTTCAAACCAGTAACCATTTCCCATTATGTCATTCTTACTAAGATAGATGTGGTTGAGTGATAAGCCTGGGGGAGGGAAGCAAAGCTGCAAATGAATGATGCTAAATGCATAGCAAAGCCTATAGGCCTTGTCTCTTCTAGTCTCTCTGATTTATAATTGGGGATTTTATACATTCGATCCTATATCTGTAAGACATGAGGAATGAAAGAAATGAAAATGTCATTTGTTTCTTACACTGGTGACTTATGTGTTTTTAAGTGGGTTCTGTTGCACAATGAAACAAGTTTTCCTTGACACATTGCTCTGCCACTGTATTTGATTTCAATTTCCCACTGAATAGTGCCAAGTGAAATCTGTTATGCTTTAAGTTGTAATATGACTTTCCCCACCACCACCACCATCATATCAATCATCCCACATCTCTTAACTAGATGCCTGAAAACATAACAAGTACAAAGGACATTTTTCAGTCAGACACATGGACCAAACTCTGACAAAATAGCCTTTAGCCCTTTATGATAAATAACCAAGTGAAACGCATAGGATGCTCTTAATGGTGATAAGCTGGGTTTTCCTGGAGAAACTGTTTTTCTTCTTCTCCGACAGTATATAACTGACAAATGGTCTGTGTTGCTGTGAAATACATTTTTTAGGTATCTAGTCACACTTACTGTATTGAAAACAAAACCAGCCAGTTCAGAGAATTATAAATTAGTGTTTGGAGGAACTTGTCATGCAGATTACCAGATGGTCTCTCTCTCTTTGAACTTGTTCCCTTTAAGGCTAAAAGACAAATTCAGGTTTGGCTGTGTATACCTCCTCATTTCCTGTTAGAGAGCTACCTTGTAGCAGGAATAAATCAGCATTCTGGAGAATCCTGACCTGGCAACTTATAAGGGAGAAATCCTTTACCTCCCCAGGTATAGTCCAAAATCAAAAGTAAGTGCTCCGTCCTCCAAGGCACCACTTGCACTTAAATCCTGTCCAGCTCGACATTTTGAAATGGACAGAGGGATCTCTCTGTATTGAACATACAGAACAGATGCTCACTTCCCTTAAGTATGTGAAGGGGAGCAAAACCTGATGGCGGCATGGAATGGAGTAATGGACATCTGTAGGGAATGGCAGAGGGTCAGTCAAAGGCAGCAGGGCTAAGGGGGACATATTAGCATGGGGGAGGTGGACCCTGTAATTAGTGCAGTTCTCCCGGCTATTCCTGCAGATGCTCCAGGATCCACACAGATTGCTGACATGCATCCGACGAAGTGGGCATTCACCCACGAAAGCTTATGCTCCAATACATCTGTTAGTCTTAAAGGTGCCACAGGACTCTCTGTTGCTTTTTACAGATCCAGACTAACACGGCTACCCCTCTGATACTTGACAGATTGCTCTGTTGGCCATGTAGAATGCTGTGATCCATGCTGTTCACAGGCTGAGCTCCCTTCCTTCTCTGCAAGGCCACAAAGGAAACCACACCACAGGATAGTCTTTCCTTCCTCCGAGTTTGTTCCTTTGGGAGAAGAACATCTGGCTTCGCTAATATACATACAACAACACCGAGTAAGGACATGGGAGAGACTGCTTTCTTCCTATTTAGAGCCAATGTTCCAGTGAACATGGAATGACTATGGAACAGACGAATGAAGGAGCTTGTGAAAGTGCAGCACCCCTGCTCTAGCAGGGATTTCTCTCTGGTCTTCTCCAGTCAGAATGCACTCCGCATTCTTCAGCTAATGATTTTTAGTCCAGCTGACAAATCAGTTCACAAGTCTTTTACGAGCTGAAGCAAAACGTTAAAGACTTTGGCCTGGTCTACGCTACAGGGTTAGGTTGACCTAAGGTGCCTTGCATCGACCTAGCTGTGGAAGCGTCTTCACTTAAATTTGACATAAATGACTCTCTGTGGCGATTTAGTACCACCACCTGAGCGGTGGAGAGTCACGGTCGATGTAATTAGCTCAACGCAATGTCAGTGTAGACACTGCATTGCTTACATCAACTGTTACTGGCTTTCAGGAGCTGTCCCATGATGCCCCACACTGATAGTACAATTGATACAAGCGCTCCTGGTGAGGACTGCCTACACAAGAAGCCAAGTGTGTGCGCACACAAGTGATTTAATAACTGTCGTGGCTCTATGCTGATGTAAGTTAGGTTGACATAATTTTGTAGCATAGACATGGCCTTGGTTACTTCTTTACAATAATTGTATTACAGATCTTTACTTTTCTTGTGTTAGTGTTTGTTTCTTGTGTTATGACTTTAAACCAGCCTGAATGGCTGAAGGAGAAGGAGGCTCAAGAACTTTAAAATGTTTTGCCTCCCTCACCCCCAATCTTTAAGGATCATTTAGAATTTTTGTTTCATGGAAATACCCAAAGACTTTTGCCTGTGATCTAGGGTCTTTACAGATATTTCCTGACTGCTATCAGCTGTAACTACACTTCTTTTTCGCTATGCATTCAAGTGCCATATTTTTTTTTACTATGTATCTTACCATCCAACCCCTTTATTTTTTATACAATAATTGGTTATTTCTGGGCACTGGATAGATACAAGCATATATTCTCCAGCTCTTTTGATCCTCCCTTGGCTTTGTCACCTCGCTGACCACATGGTGGGAGGTTGTTTCCCTAATGTTTGCTTTACCCCCCTGCTGATTGCTTTCCTGAAACTAGCCTGGGAAGACTCACACTATCTATATTGTCAACCAGAATCCTGGAAACATGATTAAAAAACGCCAGTGCCTTTCTCTCTTGGGATGATCTGGTGAACATCTATTGCTATCATGAAACCCTATCCCATTCTTTATTCCTTTCTTTCTTCCTTCCTATGATGCTGTATCGGAGACAAACAGATCTCAAAAGACTCATGCATCAATCCATAATAACTTTTTATTTCTACAGTGTCCAAACCTAAAGGTTTCTATCTATTCTACTCTGGCATTTACATTGCACTCAGCATCATAGTGCTATCTGAGCACCTTCTAACTTCAAAGATTTGACACAGGAATGTCCTTCACCCCTGTGGCAATGGGATTTCTTTTTAATTATAGGAAGGCACAGTCACAAGTACATATTACTCTGAGCTCCTAACATGAAATCATTTCCTGTCTTTGGCTTGTCTTTTTCCCATAGTCACACTTAGCTTTGGGCCAAATCAAAGCCTGATGAAACCTAAACTGTGTAGGATTTTAAATAATGGGTCCAATCCTGGCTTCACTGAAATTGATGTGAGTTACGTCACCGACTTCAGTGGAGCCAAGTTTCACCCTGTATGTTTAATCCTGTGTATCATATTTATCAGTGATAGCAAAGCTAACTCAGTGATGACTGGGGATATTGTGTGTTCATTCTGCTTTGCTTTGCTTTCCCCTCGGTGTAGCTATGCTACCTGACTGTTCGGTAGTTACCAGTGGTTATGGTCTGATTGTGCTGTTTCACTACTAGTCAAGCAGAGCTAGTTCATTTTTAGTCAATCCTAGAAAAGCGTAAACTACATGGAAATAGCTGAAAGACTCTTTGTGATTGGGATAGGCAAACTGATATAGTTACACTGGCACAACACCCTGGTGCAGATACTTACGTGAGTGTGTCTAATATAGATTAGGCATACTTGTGGCACCTTAGAGACTAACAAATTTATTTGAGCATAAGCTTTCGTTAGTCTCTAAGGTGCCACAAGTACTCCTGTTCTTTTTGCGGATACAGACTAACACGGCTACCACTGAAACCTGGGTTAGTCAAACTGTTGCAACTTCTTTCTTAACTTGCAAGTAGGTGGGGAAAAGTCTGCCATATGCATACTGAAGTAGGAATCCTAATCTGAAAGTACTTAATCATGGTAATGTGTCTAGTTCTGTGCAAGGCACAGCCAAATACAGGCCTTAGCTTTCACTCTACAAGCTGGCCATAGGGAAGGGGCAGCACAATGCAGTGGGGGATCCAAACAAGAATACTTGATGAAGAACACGGAATAGTTACTCATTTGACTGTCCTGGGTTAGTATTTGTTGGCTTTATGGAAAAACTGGGTCTTTTAGAAAGAATCTGGTTAAGGAGAGAGTAGGGACCCGCTGTCCTGAGGCTGGTGGTGCATTCTATGCAGAGGAGGGACCATGGACAAAGGCTTGAAGATAGGGGGCCGGCCCAAGACTGTGAAATGAATGTCCAGAGATAGTAAGGACCATGACAAATCTCACCACCTTCTGGTCTAAGCGCAAGACACATTTCTTGGCCCTTACTTTCTCGATCAAACACCCAGCGATGCGCATGTAGATATTTAAATAAATAAATAAATCTCCAAACCAAACATTCCAACACATATCCGCTCCGCTGGGGAGAAGCACGAGAGAACAAGCATGTGACAGATGTTAGTCATGCTCCTTAAAGCCCTACTGGAAGGTGCTCAGATACTACGGCAATGAGTGTGCTATAAGAACCTCTATAGAGTGGAAAAATGAACTGAAGAATGGTATGCTGAGGCTGGTATCACTGGTGGAGTGAGGGACCATTGACAAAGCCTGACTCAGGACTAGGGCCCCCTTGTGCACGGTGCTGTACAAACACGAACAAAGAGATAATTGCTGCCTTGAAGAGCATAGTGAGAAACAAGATCCAGTGTAGGCGGGGGTGAGGGATTGTTCAGGACCCTGAAGTACGGGAGTGTAAGTAAAGCTTCACTGCGGCTGTATCTGCAACAAATATAAACCTTTCCTGAAAAATGAACTCACCTAACATAGCTTCTGAGTGTTCACTAGGGAATGTTTGAGGTGTGGGCTCATTTGCTTTCGGGTCTATTGGGCAATAGCCTCTCTGTTTACTCATAGTTTGGCAAGTAACCTTTTCTCATGGGTACCTGAGCTATTTTTAGATGATCTAGCTGGCACATTTCTAAAGGCTCATTAATGAGTCAGGAATGCTCATCCTAAGATTGTGTATTTGTTGTTCCCTGCTCCAGGAAAGCAAAACTATCAGGGATCAAAGGAAAGATTTATGAGACTTACTGAAAAGTCTCCCTGCATTGGTGTGTTTCCCTGCATTGTTCTCAGCGGGGGTTTACAGGAAAGAGGCACTCTTTCCCCCCACCCCCCATGAATTCAAGGGGAAGACTTTATAGATAGTGACCGTGGAAACTAGTTCATTAGGACTGAGCTGTCAATAAAATATTCAATATCCCCTTTGGAATGTGCCTGTAGATTGTACTTTGCCCCAGAAATGGATTGACAAATGTACAGAACAGTCCTAGCTTTTTAAAAATTTCCTATCTCACTTTGGCTACCCCAGCACACGTTCGTCTCTGGGATGGTGAGGGCTCCCTTCTGACTTTCACTGTAAACGTGGGTCTTGAATTAAACCTTATCTCAAAACTTGGGAGGTGTGTTAGTGCTGAATCCAACCCTGCTATTTTCGATCCATCTCAGCTGATGAGCCTTCGATTTTGTTGCAATAAACAATCCCCCAAGACAGGAAATGTCAATCTGCCACAGGTTAAAGGTGGAGTGTGTGAAGGGGAAATCCTTCCTATTCAGGTTCACAAGCATGCCCAAGAGAACTCGCTGCTTGCCAGGATACCTCCAAACCTTTTTCTTTATTGCTAGGGTCTGATCCAGTTCCCACTCAAGTGGATGGCAGAACTCCCACTGAGTTGAATGGGAGCCAGCTCAAGCCCCTAGAGCCCAGGCAACAGCACTGCTATGAAATAACTGAGTTTGAAGAGGACAATAAACAGGAATCATTGTCTTTTTCCATTCACAAAGAGCACCACTCTGCTTTCAGATAGTGACCTTCATTTTTTATCACGTGACAAACACAAGAGAGTATAAAACAGAGGCCTTTGTTCTCCTATCACTCCAGTGTAAACCAAGAGTAACTGTTTAGTCAATGGAGCTACACTGGTGTCAGTTGAGAGGATAATCAGAGCATAAGAATGGCCATACTGGCTCAGAGCAAAGGTCCATCTAGCCCAGTATCCTGTCTAATGCCAGGTGCCCCAGAAGGACTCTAGGTCTCCATGCAAGAGAGCGAGAGAGAGTGTGTGTATGTAGATATACATAATATTATCTTCCATAGGAGGCTATAGCTGAACACATAATGGCAGCTACCTTTGCAGCAGAGTAGGGGCCCTTCTCTCCATGTGAAGTAACGGCACATAGGCTACAAGGCATAGCAGATACGGCACAAGCTGCATACTTTAAAAGAATGCATAAAGTGCGGGAGTAAGGACCAACCTGTATTTTTTGAGCTTTGGAAAAAATGGTAACTAATTCCCCCCCACCTCCACGTTTTTAATTCTTGCTTTTCTCAGCTAGAGTTGGAAACAGGAAAGCCAGGTTATGACAAGGGGGACTGTTTTGAGTCTATCCAACCCAAGTGGAAGGAGAAAGCACTGGGATACTTGGAGACGGCCTGTTCTCACAAGACTTCCTGCGGCTTATAACAAATCCATGTACGTATCTGTTTTTCCCACTCCTGTGAGTGAGTGAGTGATACTGAGATTAGCAATGGCAACCTCAAAAATACAGATGCCAAAGTAATTTTTTTTTTTAAACATGATTAGTAGATTTTGTTCACATTCTTCGGTGAAAAAGGATAGTCTGGAAGGAAATACTTCCCCCACCGTCCCCACTTCAAGAGTGATTGGATAGATAAAACAGATCAAATTCCACCAGTTCTAGGTATCTGTAAGTACCATTGTCATAGCATCTAAGTAATATATGTTACACTATTATTGTTAGAGATTTTGAATAAGTTACCACCTCTTCCATTGGTGGTTGTGCTCCCTAATTGCGCTCCCTGCTGATTTACACCCAGAAACCCTAGATCCAGAGTTGTGGCTTCCCAAATGCACTCATTTAGCATCAGTGACCCCAAAGCAGGTTTGGGAAGAAGGCTTTTCTAGAAGGAAACTTCAATTATGATAGGGCTGATAGACCTAGACTGAACAAAGAAATGAAGAGGTAGGGGTTAGGGGTGATAGCCTTGCAGTCAGGAGACCTGGGTTCAACTCCTTGCTCTTCCACAGGCTTCCTATGTCACCCTGGACAGTACTTCCCTATCTCGCTAGGTCTGGAGTGAGGATGAGTACTTCAGAGATTGTGAGGCTACGTTAAAGGAAGCGTTCTGTAAGTACAGGAGATAGTGTTCCCTCCGATTATTTTATAATAAATGGAAATTTGAGGCTGCAACACTACCAAATTTCTAGCTTTTCAGCACCTCCAACCCCCAGGGCTGAGTCTGTAGTCACTGTGGATGTGGGCGTGTATACCACAGCACTTACTGCCTGAACTCATTGGGCCAAATAATTTGCTGGCATAACTTCAGTAGCATTATACCAGCAGAGGACTTGTCTCTGTCTTCTCCATTCTGTTCAGGTAGCTGTTTAATTTTTCAATATCCTGCCTGCCTGTTCAACTTTGAATGTGCATGTGCATTTCAATCATGTAGTCTTTAAATGCCTAGATGGAAAACCATTAATTCCTTGACAGTCTCCTAATAGAAACTTGTCACACAAGATGATTATCATGTAATACATGGGAGAGCATCATTCTCCAGAGTAAGAGATGGACTTCTTAATCAAAGATCTCAAGAAAAGTTCAAATTTGTGTTCATCTGTCGCGTCAAGTCTTTTCACTCCTCTTTTGATACCATGACACTGCTAAACATCATTATCCTGAAACATGGTATTTAAGCATGATTTATGATGATGAAGTGCTTTAGATTTATTGTATTAGGTTGCAGTTATAAAACCTATTGTTTTCCCAGGAAGGTGTGGTTGTATTTACCAGGGGAAGAGACAGATTGTGATATTTTATAGGTTTGTTTGAACAGCTTTCTCATTTCACAGAACATTTAAAAAAAAGCAACAGCAAGAAACCCTTTAACTGTTAATCCCACTCAGTGTTTACTTATCTATTGGCAATAGATCAAAAAGGGAAGAAATCTGAGTACAAGACAGGGGGAAGAGCCAGAAAAATAAGGCTCTGGTTCAAGATTTTATGGTGAGAACTGAAAGTTTTCAATGTGACTTTTAGCTTCTCCAGATAGGAGATGCATGGTCTATAAACCGCATCAACACTTGGGAAAACTGAGTGGAACTCTCTCACCCCTTCCCCTCATTCACAACACACATTGTGATATGAGTCTATTCAATATATCTTGCAAATTAAGTATATCAGTTTCTCAGGGTTTCTCAGACTATGGGTTGCACAAAGGCCCAGGGTGTGTTCAGGACAGTATGGGACAGTGTGCCAAAAAACTGCACCCTAAACCCTGGTACAGGGGTGTCCCTTTATAACCCTAGAACAATAACTTGTAGACAAATGCAGGGGGTATGTGAATGCTTGTGTAACAGGCTGCTACAGCCTTTGCTAATAAGACAGTACCTATGTGTGCCTGGATTTACAGTGCAAGCTGGCTTGGGCCCCAGCCAGCTCTAGGCTACGGGAAACAGGAGCCACATTTCTCCCCTATTCCCACCTGGGTCCTGCTGCACCCAGCCAGATTGGCCAGACCCAGGAGTCTGGTCCTTGGGCCCCTCTTCCATAATGAACATTCACTTTTTGAAACTTCATAATTAAGTGGCGGTTTCTACTATGGCTAGAGTTACAGGATTTTGTCTCTAACTCGATAAATGTATTTTGGTGGGCGCAGTGGGGAAATGTTTCTTAGGCCAGGTCTACACTACAGACCTATATTGGTAGAACTGCGTCACTCAGGGGTGAGAAAAATCCACCTCCCAGAGCAATGTAGTTATACCCACCTAACCCCGCCCTGTAAACAGCGCTAGGTCATGGGGAGAAGCTCTCCCATCGACATAGCTACCACCTCTTGGGGAGGTGGATTAACTACGTTCTCCCATTGGTGTAGGAGTGTCTTATCTACAGCGGCACAGCTGCACTGCTGTAGCGCTGAACGTGAAGACCAGCCTTTAGCCTGGAAGGGGATCACTAGCTCCAGAGGTTTGGGAAAGCATGTTTTATCCCATGTCTCTAGAGTAGGTCTTGTTCTCCCAGTCAATGGACCCAGCTCTGGCAAGAAAGCTCTTTTAGCAGATGCTCCTTGGAAATGACCATGCTGTAGGTGCACTTCTGACCCTAGTCACTGATGGGAATTCACCTTCACTTGAAGAGCTGTGTTCATTCAAAAACTGGCTGCTCCTGCCAAGGTAACGTGTTCCTGTTGTGGAAGGACTGGAGTTCAGTCTTTATGTCTGCACAACAGATGGCTGATACTGCCAGCAAGCATGCAGGCTATAAATGGGATTTTTCTTGTATTGTCACCAGTACACAAGGAAATGGACTAAAGCTACAATCTAATTTAACATGTGTCTATAATGCCAAATGCCACAGGAAACTCCCTCCCAGGAGATTAGAGAAAGAAGGCGGGTGAGATAATATCTCTTATTGTGTCAGTTTCTGTTGGTGAGAGAGACAAGCTTTCGAGTTTACACAGGGCTCTTCTTCAGCTCTGGGAATGGTTCTCAGGGCTGGTCTACACTGGGTGGGGGATCGATCCAAGATATGCAACAGTTGAAGTATCTTGGATCAAATTACCTGGGGTCCAGATGGTGCGGGATTGATGGCTGTGGCTCCCCCGTTGACTGTGCTACCGCCGCTTGCTCTGGTGGAGTTCCGGAGTCGACAGTGAGCACGTTCGGGGATCGATATATCGCGTCTTAATGAGACGCGATATATCGATCCCGGATAAATCGATTGCTACCCGCTCATACGGCGGGTAGTGAATACGTTCCCTCAGAGTGTCACAGCTCAATACAAGGTGGAACAGATTGTTTAGCATAAGTACTTAACACATATTTCAAGGGACCTTTCAAAGTGAAGTGGTCTGTTAACACCACTACAGTCATGGGAGTTGGAATATTGATGACAAATGAAGGCATGATTCTTGCAAGACAGGGTGTGTAGGATAAACCATGCATTCCTATATTAGGTCTGACCCTGAGCAGAAAATGTTCATCCTGCCAAATACAGATTGGGGTGTTATCTTAACATGCTTTTCATTTTAACATGTTCAGTAAACATTTAAGGTCTGGCTTTTAAAAAATGAAAGGCCTATTGTGAATAGTTCTGGGGACTATATTTGCCAGGGCCAAAAGACTGGATGAATTTGTCATACCAAGAAATAGCTTTCATTTAACTGTGGGTTATTGTGCCGCAGAAAGTGTTTCGGTGTGACCTGAATTTTCACCTGTTCTTATCCATGAATACACAGCCTCAAACCATTCGCCGTGAGTTTAGTTTTCCTTAACCACACCTGTTGAGAGAGATCTATTACATTTATATTCTATTTTTTATCCCAAACTGTAACATAATCTGAAAAAATAGAAATCTGCATAAAAGGACTATCAGACCCAATACTTTCTTACTGTGGTGAGGAGGAAATACAACAGCAGTAAACAGATATAAGAGCCTATTGTGACTGTGGCTTAAATCGCCAAGAGACCAATTAACACCTTGTTGTTAGGATTAACCATTATGTTTGTAAGAGCCTTAAATTGGTACTTTTTTGTAGTTCAAAGCATGACTACACTGCAGTTACAAGGGAAGTAGAGATCAAAGAGTTTCCAGAACAAATAATTACATGAAGGTAAATTCCATCTGATGTAGGAAACTGCAGAAGCCTCCACAGAATAGCAAATAGTTTGGCACAAAGTAGCATGTAGGAGTGTGAGCAATACAAAAGACAAGCTTACAAAGGGAAAACGCCTCTTCTCAAATGATCCTGTGAACTGGCTGTTCTAAAGTCACTTTGTTATATGGGGCAGCTATTTGCTGTATCAGCAGCTCCATTATAAAGCTTTATTTTCAGGGGTTCCTAACTCAGCTGAACCAATTTGCTCAGTGCTAAAATTTAGCACACACAGGAATCTCGTTGTGTTTGGGGAATTTTAAGGTAATTAAAGAAAAAGCCAATCACGCTCAATTTTGTTTTGTTTGGTTTTTTTCCCCCTTGATTTCGGTCCTGTGCTCTGGGTAGATGTGAGAATAATGGAATTCATCTCACTGCCTCCATATTGCCTTTGAGTCCTTCCAATGGCATCTCGCCAAGTAAGAAACGTATATTAAAATAAATAACCCTATACTGGTTGAACTTGGATGTTATATGGTTTGGCTGCTATTGTCTGTCTAATTTAGACTGTAAGTCTCTTGATGCAGGGGCCTCTGGTTTTGAAGCACCAAACAGCTTCTTGGCTTTGAGTAAACAAGAAGTATGTTTTCTGTTCTAAATGAATGCAGATAGATAGCACCATGAGTCTAAATCATTTCACTTTCAGAATAAAATGACCTTTTCAAATGATCTTGCATTTACTTTTCATGCAGTTGCAAGATGTGACCATTTCATGCCACTGACAGCCTTCTTCCAGGAGTATCCCTTCTGGGTACCAAAGATTTAAACTCAAACTCTAGACTCCAGGACAGGGAATAACAGACTGACATCCCAGCACAGAGTTGACTTCTGTCCCTGGTGTCCTTGGTTGAAATAATTTCCCTCCCACTTATGGGCAATTTGTTAAGCAAAGGACTCCGGTGGCACCTTAAAGACTAACAGATTTATTTGGGCATAAGCTTTCATGGGTAAAAAAACACTTCTTCAGATGCATGGAGTGAAAATTACAGATACAAGCATAAATATACTGACAGATGAAGAGAAGGGAGTTACCTTACAAGTGGAGAACCAGTGAGGACAAGGCCAATTCAGTCAGGGTGGATGTAGTCCACTCCCAATAATTGAGGAGGAGGTGTCAATACCAAGATAGGGAAAATTGCTTTTGTAGTGAGCCAAGCACTCCCAGTCCCTATTCAAGCCCAAATTAATGGTGTTAAGTTTGCAAATGAATTGTAGCTCTGCAGTTTCTCTTTGAAGTCTGTTTTTTGAAGTTTTTTTTTTTTCTTGAAGGATGGCTACTTTTAAATCTGTTATTGAATGTCCAGGGAGATAGACTGTTGCCATTCCTAATGTCTGATTTGTGTCCATTTATTCTTTTACATAGAGACTGTCCGGTTTGGCCAATGTACATGGCAGAGGGGCATTGCTGGCACATGATGGCCTATATCACATTAGTAGATGTGCATGTGAATGAGCCCCTGATGGTGTGGCTGATGTGGTTGGGTCCTATGATGGTGTCGCTAGAGTAGATATGGGGACAGAGTAGGCAACAGGGTTTGTTACAGGGATTGGTTCCTGGGTTAGTGTTTCTGTAGTGTGGTGTGTAGTTGCTGGTGAATATTTGCTTCAGGTTGGGGGGCTGTCTGTAAGTGAGGACTGGCCTGCCTCCCAAGGTCTGTGAGAGTGAGGGATCATTTTCCAGGATAGGCTGTAGATAGTTGATGATGCGCTGGAGAGGTTTTAGCTGGGGGCAGTATGTGATGGCCAGTGGTGTTCTGTTATTTTCCTTGTTGGGCCTGTCCTGTAGTAGGTGACTTCTGGGTACCCATCTTGCTCTGTCAATCTGTTTCTTCATTTCCCCAGGTGCCTCCAGCTTCCATCCAGGACTCCTCACACGATCCATTGTCTACAGCCAAGCCCTAAGATATAACCCCATTTGCTCCAATCCCTCAGACAAACACCTAAAAGATCTTTATCAAGCATTCTTAAAACTACAATACCCACCTGGGGAAGTGAGGAAACAGATTGACAGAGCCAGCAATGCAGATTCCTTCAAGAAAAAAACTTCAAAAACAGACTTCAAAGAGAAATTGCAGAGCTACAATACATTTGCAAACTTAACACCATTAATTTGGGCTTGAATAGGGACTGGGAGTGGCTGGCTCACTACAAAAATAATTTCCCCTCTCTTGGTATTGACACCTCCTCCTCAATTATTGGGAGTGGACCACATCCACCCTGACTGAATTGGCCTTGTCCTCACTGGTTCTCCACTTGTAAGGTAACTCCCTTCTCTTCATCTGTCAGTATATTTATGCTTGTATCTGTAATTTTCACTCCATGCATCTGAAGAAGTGGGGTTTTTACCCACAAAAGCTTATGCCCAAATAAATCTGTTAGTCTTTAAGGTGCCACTGGACTCCTCATTGTTTTTGTGGATACAGACTAACATGGCTACCCCTCTGATACTTAAGCAAAGGACTGGCTGCTACCCTCTTGGTTCAGAGGTGGCTACTACAGCAGATCAAGGTTTTTTTTGGTTAATGTTTTTCAAAGGAAAAAATGCAATTTCTGCAAAATCAAAACTTTCTGTAAGGAAATTCCAATTTTGCCAAAAGTCTTTGGTGTTTTATCATCCTCAAGAAATTCTAAACAAAAGATTTTTGTTTCAGGTCAGGTTGCCCTTCACTGAAACACTTTGGCTCGTCTAACTGAATCAAACCTGTGTGGACTACATTTCCCATGATGCTCTACAGCCTTCCCTCTGAACCACTGTGGGAGTCACATGGCCATAGTGCATCATGGAATATGTAGTCTGGTCCAGGAGCCTGTCCCATACAGGAAAATGAGGGCATGGGGCATCTGAACTATAACTCCTGGGAGGCACAGTGGCAACTCGGGGGGACGCAGATTAATGTCAAACTGACTTGAAATGAATCACTTAATTTTGGTTCAACAAAACCAGATGTTTGAACATTTCCAAACTGAATTTTTTTCAGAATTTTTCATTTTGTGAAAAACAGCATCCTTTTTGGGACAAAACCAAATGTGAAAATATATCGGTATTTCCCCTGGGATGGAGACTCCGGTGTTCAACTAACTTTAGTGTCTGCATTTCAGTGGTGTAGTGTGCAATGAAAGGTGCTGTGAAAGACCAAATGTTGCTCAGGGCAGGGCCTGTCTCTATTTCTGGGCACTACATAGCACTGCGGAAGCTGTTGGAGTGAAACTACTGCTACTAATCCACTGTTACTTCACGCTGCCGTGTACAAATAAAAGAAAAACGGAAGTGCATGGTTGTGCTCTGGAGTTTGTTTGCTTGGAGCAAACATACTGTCACTTTCCAGGAGGTGTGTGGGTTACAAGTGCAAAATTCCCAGAGGTCTGATGGTTTCAGATGCTGTTTTATGCTCACAAGACTCCCCAAAGACCCTCGCTCTAAAATATGAAATTTGGGCTCCAAAGCACCACTCTAGTGCTTGATTGATCAGTACAATAGTGAGGTCATTTTAAAAACAGAAAATCCCTGTGTTTAGTTATCGTTGGATGGAGTGACAAACTGACGAAAGCCAGGAAACGGACACTTTCGCAATTACCCTGAGTAACTCACTAGCTTGTGCATGTGCGCACATGCGCGTGTTTCTTTCCACGGTGAGGAAAGTTAAGGACAGAGTAGAAGTTTTTTACTTTTTGAATTTCCTGGCTTTTGTCTGTTTGCCTCACAGCCATAGCCCTGTTTTGATGTTTCTTTCTGCATTTAATATTAATGTTGGAAGTGCTATTTACAATAGCCATCTTCTAATGAGTGGGAAACAGTACAAAGCATGTCTAAAAGGGGAATATAAAGCTTTTGAAATTGGTAACATGCATAAGGGCCGCTGGCAAAGGATCACTTGTAATAAATGATCTTTTGTGCCTTTACTCATTAAAGGGTCAGATCCATAAAAAACACTTGGCTTCTCTGGATGCTCTTATCACAAACAAGGCTATCTTTTTACTTACTTTCCCCACTGAGGCAGAAGGGGAGAGGTTCATATCAAAGAAACCGAGTGCGGGGGGGGGGGGGGGGGGGGGAAAGTCCTTACAAGACTATTTAAAAATAAAACTTAGCTTTATTGGCACACTTACAGATGAAGGACTCTTGTCTATTTCCCTTTGATGCAGCATCAGGGTAATGAGAGCTTTTTTTGATGATTCAGGGAAGTTTCACCAAGCATGCAGCCTCTGTTGGGGCTAATGGGAGTTAAAGGTTCACAGGGACATAAATTTGGCGAAAGTCAGCCCTCCCTTGATGTCAGTCGAGTTACACTGGGGATGAATTTGCCCCATACACCAGGGGAGCATTCACAGAACCACTCCCCAGCATTTAGATAATAGGGATTTAATAGGAGGCAAATGGGGCTTGACTTCCTTGACAACACACTCCAGAGCTATTGCCTTTCATTACAAATGTGGTTTCATGGGAATTGAATGGATTATAGGCAACAATCACAAAAAAAGTATTAACAACAATACAAACAAGCAAGTCCAGAACAGATCCAAGGGACTGTTTCTCAGGGAGGATACTGCCCTGCGTGATGGACGCTGAGTCACACACCGTGTGATTGCTCCCTGTTGCTGTGAATAGGTTCTTGGCATGTTTTGTGTCAAATTTTGCCCACATGTTCTCCTATGACCCTAGTCTCCACCTATTCTTTACCCATTGGACACAGGAAGGCCCGTGCTGAGATGAGCCTTTGGCACTGGTTGTTTCATCAAACTTTTGGCTGAATTATCTCTGTGCTTCTCATTTCAATGGGGGTCCCAGGGCAAGATGCTGCTTGGCTCTACTGAACTGGCTTAATAGACGTGACCTGTGGAAACATGATTTCTCCCTTCTCCCCATGTTTGATCAACAGCAGGCACCCAGGGAACAATTTTTCTAATTTTCCCCTGTGGCTTGACTCAAATTTCTGATGCTAAATCATCTGGCTGAGTGCAGAGAGCCAAGTTCCCCTGGACCCATTGTGACACAGAACTTCAAGCCACATTTTTAATCTGGAATAAACCCTATGTTATTTTTACAATGTAATGACTATTAATATATAACATGAAATGATAAATATCGTCTCCAGGGCATGCTCTAATGTTCTGATACTAGGATTATCAGTACTTGATCATTTCAACATGGTAATAATTCCCAGTCATTTAGGCCATCAGTCAGCTTCAATGGCTTTAAGAGGTAAGCTTTGCTGAATAGCCCTGGCTATTGAGCATTCTGCCTTGGAGCTCTGTGAGATGACTCCCTTGAGGAGGCTTTTGTTCTCTGAACGCAGACATCCTGATCTATTGTATGGAAGTTCGGCAGGGCACTGAGCTGACATAGGTCTTGACACTGCCTGAAGTGATTGTACTCCAGCCATGGGAGACAGAAATTGTCATTTGCTTGTTAGCCTCCTGCTGGCAGAAGCGCCATTCCCCTTTGTTCTGAGCTGGAGACTCCCTTTCCCTCTCCAAGCTCTTAAAGATTTCTCCATGAGAACAAAAGAAGGGGGTTCTCCCTACAAGAAAAGGGTTTCCCCACAATAGGTAGAGTCACAAAGACCTGAATGACAGGATTCGGCCGTCTGACAAGCAGCTGGACTCAGGAGCGTTGTTGGCACGTTCAAATAGAAACCATTGTGCTGGGTGTTTGTGGAGTTGCTCATTCATTAGATCTGTTTTCATTAGCTTAATGAACTTATTGGACCTGATCCTGCTTCTGTTTTAGTTAATGGGATTCATCGAGTCGTAGAGTTTAAGGCCAGAAAAGAACATGACATCATCTAGTCTGACCTCCTTTATATCACAGGCCATTACATTTCACCCAATTACCCCTGTATTAAGCCCAATAACTTGTGTGTGACTAAAGCATATCTCCCGGAAAGGCATCCAGTCTTGATTTGAAGACATCAGCAAATGCAGATTTCACCAGCGCCCTCCATAGTTTGTTGTGATTGTTAATTCTCCTTGCTCTTAAAAATTTGTGACTGATTTCTAATTTGAATTTGTCTGGCTTCAGCTTCCAGCAATTGGTTTGTGTGTTATGCCTTTTTCCGTTAGATTAAAGTGTGATTTAGTACCTGTATCTTCTCCTGGTGAAGATCCTTACACATCTAATCAAGTCACCTCTCAACATTCCCTTCTTTTTCCCCCCCACTAGCCCTCAAATCATTTTTGTACCTCTCCAATTTTTTAACATCCCTATCAAAAATGTGGACACCAGAACTGGATGCAGTGTTCTGGTATCCGTCTCACCAGCGCTGTGCACAGAGGTAAACTTTCCTCCCTACTCCTACTCCCTTGTTTATACATCTAAGGGTTGCAATGGCCCTATTTGCTGGAGCATTACACTGGAAAATCATGTTCAGTAACTTGTTTGCCTCTGAATTCAGTAGGAGCAAGATTGGGCCCACTGTATCTTTGGACAGGTTGGAGGAGTATTTGGTTCGGCACAATCACTTGCATTTTTTTAAAGCTTGTATGGCACTTGGAATAGGCTCTGTGCCATGACTTGCTCCTGATCTGAGGCAGAAGTCGGAGGTGGGTCACTTTCGGGTTGCTATGTAGAGCAATTTACCTCACCCCTGCTCTTCCATTCAGGACACTTTACCTCAGACCCGGTCCCTGATGCAGGTCAGAGGCTGGTGAGTTGGAAAGGAAAAACCCCTATGTGCCATTCTTGACGGCAGGGAGGGGAAAACACAATTATTGGAATCATACAGAGGTGAGGTCAATATTGAAGTCAATCAGGCACTTCCATATCACTACATGAAAGGCCTGTATACTAGCAAAATATAGTTATTAATTGAGGAAGGGCCCAAACCGTGAAATTCTTATCTGAAGTTCCCCAAAGCTCAGGCATGTTCTGGTTAGGATTTACAATCTGGAACTTTATAGAGATTGGATCCAAGTGTAGACTCTATCTTCCCTAAAGTTTGGAGGGTTGGGGGCGGGGGGCAGAAAAGGTTTGAAACAAGCAAAGAGGCAGTTAGTCAGGTAGAATGGACACTAGACTGAGTGCCAGGAGATCTGGGCAGATGGTGTTGGTTTGTATTGGCTTTTGGCTCAAGACTGGAGAGCCTATTCCTTATTCTGCCACTGACTTCTGTCTCACCGTAGGTAAATCACTTCACCTCTCTGTGACTCTGTTTTTCTCCTACTATTCTTTGTCTTGTCTATTTAGGCTGAAAACTCTGATTTTGTGTGTGTGTGTGTGTGTGTGTGTGTGTGTACAGTGCCTGGCATAGTGGGCACCTTTCCTCTGATTCTAGGTGCTGCTACTGCTAACTCTTCCTCCGGTGTTCTGGGTCAGGTCCATCTCATTCATTCCTCTGGCATGTCCTGGGTAACTATACAATGTGTAAATTATAGTGCAAATGGCTCCTCTTAAAATACCCACCTCCCCCATTTTAAAACAATCATCCAGAATTTCAGGATGTGTAGCTGGCAACATTAATTCTAGTAACAGTGTAAATTAAGATAGGAAAACTTCAGTGCAGCATTTCTCAAATTGGGGTCTGCAGACTGAGGGTACTCCAGGAGCAGGGATGGGGCATGCTCGGAGGAGGGGGTGGAATCATGTCCGGTGCTGTTGACCCCACTGATCAACTCCTCCCCCTCCCTCTTGTAAGTCCTCCCCCTCTCTCCCAGTGCCTCCTGCACACTGGGGAACAGCTGTTCCCCAGCATGAAGGAGGGGGAAGAGGGCGGATGGGGGCACTTGGGGGAGGGGGCAGAAAGAGGCAGAGAAGAGGAGGGGCGGAGTGGGGGTGGGGCCTTGGGGGAAGGGGTGGAGTGGGGGCAGGGCCTGGGGTTGTGCGGGGGGTTTGGGGGTTTGCGGCAAAATTTTAAATCAAAATGGGGGTCCTCAGGTTACTGAGAACCACTGCTGTAGTGTTCACCAGAATCATATTTTAGAATGGCTCCTAGATGCACATTCAATGTTGTGGTAGCTGTGTCGGTCTCAGGACATTAGAGAGAGAAGGTGGGTGAGGTAATAACTTCTATTGGACCAACTTCTGTTGGTGAGAGAGCCAGTAAAAGACATTACCTCACCCACCTTGTCTTTAGAGGCTCAGACACTATGATGAGAGCAGTAGAAAGGTGTTGGTAGGTACTTACATAGATAGAATCCACCTATCAAGAGCAGCAGAGAGATACTTTGTAAAAGTGGATGTGGGAGAGTGTCTTCCAAGACTGGTGGGGGTGGGGAAATCAGAAATTCTTCCAGAACTAACAGGCACTTTGGAAGTCCTAGAGTTAGAGGCTGTATTTTTTTTTTTTTAAATAGACATAGAGCAGATTCTCTAGTTCAGAGATGGCCAAACTTACTGACACTCCGAGCCGCATACGACAATTTTCAGAAGTTCAAGAGCCAGGGTGCACTTGCCGAGACTCAGGGCTTCTGCCCTGCGGCAGGGTGGTGGGGTTAGGATCTTCTGCCCTGTGGGGCATGCCTAGAGGGGCTTGCGGCTGATGCTCCGAGCCCCGGAAGGCGCATCCAACAGGGCTGAAGCTCCGAGCTCCCCACCCTGCTGGTCAGAACCCTCTAGCCCCATCACCCCGCCGCAGGGCAGAAGCCCCAAGCTCCCCCAAACAGTCTAGTAGGTGGAGAATGGGGGGATGGGCATGGGGGGCTCTGTGAGCCAGACTTTAACTGTAAAAGAGCCGCATGCAGCTCACAAGCTGCGGTTTGGCCACCCTTGCTCTAGTGCATTATGGCCCCTTTACACTTCTCTCGTGGTGTAAAGGAACTGATATTTGGCTGCAGATAACTCCTCTGGAACAGGAAAACAGTCTGTTGGGCATAATTGCTACAGGAAGGTGTACTGGGGTCAGAAGGGGATGTTAGGGAGCTTTTTACACCTATCCCCAACTGGTAGAGGTGCCATTAAGGACACTGAGTCAGTAGGACAACTTAGGGCTTGTCTACATCGGAAAGGTGGGGTTTTTTTTTTGTTTTTTGTTTTTTAACCACTGATATGGCTATAATTAAATCACCACCATAGTTATGTTAGTATAACTTCCCAAGCATGGGCAGTGTGTGAACCGCTGTCTGAGGGAGGCTAGCCCTCAGCCCCTCTCCTTTCGCCCGAGGCTCCGCCCCTTCCTTGCCCTGCCCGGAGCCTCTCCCCCCACTGAAGCTACTGGCCCCCGTCCCAGGCTAGCTCCCTCCCAACCCCAAAGTGCCGGGAGGGTGGGTGGTGCAGCCCAAGCCGGGGCCACCCCACAGGGAGACTAGACTCTAGCCACAGAGCGGGAAGCAGGAGGGGGGGATCTGGGGGCAGAGTGTGGGCGGGGCCACGCCTGACTGGGGAGGCACAGCCTCCCCCAGCCTATGATACCCGTTGCCCATGTCCCTGAGTGACACTCTTCTTCACAAAGGAACAAAAGTGGCTTTTTGTTTTTTTGGTTTCGTCAAGCCTCTTCCAAAGTGACGGAAGCTAAACCAGAAAAAGGCACTCTCATGCTGGAAATAGTGTGTCCATATGAGGGCTTATACAGGCATAACTATACCAGTTTATAAATTCACATTTTAGCTTATATTGGTATCACTTTCCTGTGTAGACAAGCCCTTAGAGTTGCAGTGCAGCAGCTGCTGGAAGTGGTGTGGGGGACGGAGACAGCTCTGAGGACCAGAGCACAGTTCTGGTGCAAGAGAAAATCCAGCCCTTAGTTCTAGTCTCCTAATATTTCAAAGGGGCCAGTTATAAGAAATATAGCAAAATGGTCAATTTGTGTGCGGAATTGTCAGATACACAAATGGCTGCTACTAGGAGTAACACAAAAATGGCACTATGAATACAGTCTAGAGAGACTTTCCCGGCATACTCTTTGGATATAAAATCTCTTTATTACTGGACAAATCCAAACTTTGACCTGTAATGGAATGTTAAAACGTCTGTAGTTCAAGGAACCCTCTTCTCTGTACTTTTTAAATTGCCCCAATACTTAAAATGAATGAATTCGGATTGCTGAAGTGCCAATGAAGCGTAAGAGGGAATGAAGGGTAAGAGAAATCACAGATGATGGATGAGTTGTAGCACATGGGTTATCCACCCCCACTTCTCCCGCAGAATTGACTGAGGCCTGGCTACACTGCAGTTAAACCAAGTCAGGGCCCTTGCATACAAGATGGTTAAAGATGTAACATAGACAGGATCAGTGTTTTATGGCCAAAGGGACTGTGGTGTCCTTTGTGGTAGACAGGACTTTATAATCACTATGAAGGGGATTCTGTACTGAGGTTCCTACAGAAAGCCAGAGCATGCGAGTCTCTTTGGCTCTCCTACTTCTGTGAACTATGTTTTAACTGGATCAGCACAGCCAATTAAAGCTGTAACATACATCAGGGTCTTCATCAGTGTGGAGGAGTTAGAAATTGCCCAGATCAGTCCCTTCCAGCACCCTCATGCAGAGCATATCCTGGGCTGTCCACTTTTAAGGGGAGAATGTTCAGTTGCCAAGCTACCTCCATGGTGTTTGTTGCCATGAGGGCTGCTATTTGTAATGAAGCGCCCCAGGCTGTCCTTTCCCTATGCAATGTGTCCCGCATTCTCCTGTCAGAAGGTGTTAGAAAGTGTGATAAACAATCTGACAAATGACAGTGAGAGCTTAATTTTTTTTGTCTTTGGGTGGTGCCTCTAAATCCTTGGAATGGGATTTAAGCATATCTAGATCTCCATAGGTTACTCCAATAGAATATTAAAAGGGCATCATTGAAAGACAAGTGATTAAATGGCAAGCAAATAGATAGTGAAAAGATGGTAGATCAAGGGATACTTAAGAATTCAGTAGTTTTAACTGACTCTGCATGTGTAAGAGTTTTGGTGACAAGGAACGGTATCTATACTCTTCCACCATGATCTGCTCTGACCTTTCCTCAAGACTCAGTGGTCTCAAATTCATCTAATTGACATATCTGAGACCTGTGGCAGAACTAAGCATGCTATGCAACATCTGTTGTTGCAGCCTATCACCTCCGTCCTTACTTATCTTGTAGTACTTAACTGGGAGCTGGGATGTATGTGATTAAGACAGTTATTTCCTGACATGGTTAAAATATTGTTTTGGTCTTGTAGAGCCTAACTGTGCTATAACCAAGTCCCAACGTGGTAGTGGTTTGTTATGTGCAACTAGAGACCCATACCAAGATCAGAGCCTCATTGTACTAGGCAGCATACAAACACACAGCAAGAGAGAAGCTCTCCAGGGCAGAGACTACAGTCTGAACAGACAAGACAGACCAAAGGTGAGCAAAAATAGAGCATCATCCCCATTTTACAGGTGGGGGACTGAAGCACAGAGATTAAGGGCTTGTCTACACTTACAGGGCTGCAGCTGCAGCACTTAGTGAAGACGCTATCTAAGCTGATGGAAGAGCTTCTCCCTTGAGTGTAGGTACTCCACCTCCTCGTGAAGCTAGGTTGATGGGCAAAGCCCTCCCGTCAACATAGTGCTGTCTACACTGGGAGTATAGGCACCGACTCCGGGGCTGGAGCTACAGGCGCCAACTTTCCAATGTGCTGGGAGGGGGGAAGGGGTGCTCACTGCTCAACCCCTGGGTCTGTCACAGGCCCTGCCCCCACTCCACCCCCAGTGGCGTAGCCAGGTGGAACCAACAGGGGGAGTGGTCACAAAAAAAGGCGCCACCCGCTGTGGCGCTTTTACTCACCCGGCGGTGCCTTTACTGATGGGGCGGCGCTCCAGGTCTTCGGCGGCGGGTCCTTCAGTGCCACCGAACACAGCCGGAGCGAGTGAAGGACCTGCCGCTGAAGTGCTGTCAAAGACCCGGAGCGCTGCCGGGTAAGTAAAGATTAAAAAGGTGCCACTTGTGCTCAGTGGGAGTGCGGCCGCTGCCCCGCTCCCCCTCATGCTATGCTACTGTCCCCCCTTCCCGCCCCCTCCCCTGAGCCTGCCATGGCCTCACTCCCCGACCCTTGAGCCTCCTGCATGCCACAAAACAGCTGATCGGAAGGCACTGGGAGCAGGGGGGGTGGAGCTGATGGGGGGGCTGCTGACGTATTACTGTGGCTCTTTGGCAATGTACATTGGTAAATTCTGGCTCCTTCTCAGGCTCAGGTTGGCCACCCCTGCTCTAGTATAATTCTTCATCTAAAAAAAAAAAGGTAACAAACACAGTTATAATAATTTTAGCACATTGGCACAAATAGCTGCAATGTCCATTATTATAGGCACCTTTGAGGCACCTAATCTATTTTTCAGCATTGACATCAGTGAAACAAGAGAGAAGAAAATAACAAAATGAATCTCATTGTGTTAAGTGTTACAATGTTTTCTCTCATCTCAGGCTGATGCTAGTCATTTTAGGAAACACTTTGCTCTACTGCCCAAGGCCCTCACTATGCAAAATCAGGCTTGCCAGTGTTCAGTTAATAGTGATCTGATAAGTTTAACACTGGAAGTGCTTTATACAGATGGATTTCATTACCTTGAGGAATGCGTAACAAACTGTTAAGGTTTCTTATTCTTTTAAATAAATTTTTATATACATTTTCAGAAATGTCAGACAAAACAAATAATCAGCCCATATAAATAAGATACTCCAATTTAATTCTTCCAGCAATATATGAAGGGAATATCATACAATTAGGTTATAGTGTCTGACTTGTATCTAAGACATGTTGAAAAATTTCATGTTGAATTAATCTAAATATTATGAACTAATCATAGATTTGTTTAATCTCCAGACACAGTTCTGCATGTCAAAATTATCTTGAGGGTGATATCAATTTCACACTTGATTCAGTTATGAAGTCAAGTGGGTTGCGCCGATGTAACAGAGAAGATAGCGTGGTTCTCAGACTCAAGTTCAGACAAAACAAAAAAGCTGCAAGGAACATAAGAAAGCAGTAGGTTTAGAAAACAGGTAGCAAAATAATAGATTAAAAAATGAAAGAATAAGAGACCCTTGCAGCTCATCTCCAACCTGCCATGCAAAAATCTCTAAACTCCCTTTAGACGCCTAAGGTCTAGTAGTCTACCTGAACAGTTAGTTCTCAGCATGCTGGGGTGCAACTCTCATCTGCGCTAGCCTGCCATGGAATAACTGTCTGTGTGGACCCTGTGTGGACATTAACAGTTCTAGATCAAAGAGCATTAATAGAATCGTTAATGCTTATCAGCAGGGTCTACACAGACAGTGGCAGGCTAGTACAGGGCAGATTCATACCCCAGCTTGCAGTGAACTAAATGTTTGTGTAAAGAAGCCCTAAGTTTTGAAAAGGGGCTAGTGATTTTGGGTGCCTCCTTTTTTGGGTGCCCAACTTAAGATGCCTTTAAAGGGGCCAGATTGTCAGAGGGTGGGTGTTCAGCATTTCCTTAAAATAAGCCCCCTTGTAAGGAGTTTCAAGATGGGCAGCCAATTGCTAGCCACTCTTGAAAATTTAGAACTGGGTCTGTCTTCAATAAACTCCTTTCATGCAGAATTGCAATCTGTCATTTAAAAATAACAGGAGTACTTGTGGCACCTTAGAGACTAACAAATTTATTAGAGCATAAGCTTTCGTGGGCTACAACCCACTTCTTCGGATGCATATAGAGTGAAACCCCGAAGAAGTGGGTTGTAGCCCACGAAAGCTTATGCTCTAATAAATTTGTTAGTCTCTAAGGTGCCACAAGTACTCCTGTTATTTTTGAGGATACAGACTAACACGGCTGCTACTCTGAAATCTGTCATTTGTGTCACTTAGCTCAGTGCATGAAATATATCCATAGGCACATACCTCAGTCATTTCTGGATACCTGTCCTTGATCAATAGGAACCTCATTGGGAGGAAGGGTGGCCATGTGATTTTTAAGATACAGAAGTGGGGATCAGGAGATCCCGAGTTATAGTCCTATCTTTGTCAAAGACTTCCTCTGACACCTTGTCTATATCCCAAGTTTCATTGGTTGAACTAAATTAGTTCTTACACTGGTGCAAATCCCCATGTGGTCATTCTTAAAGTTTCCCAAATGTGATAAATAGTGTGGTGGTTATGGGATATGCATTAATGGGGAATACAGGTTAGGATGATCACACTCCTTTCCCTCTATGCTTTGGTTTATAGTGCACTCTCCCCTGAGAAGCTGTAAAAATGTCACTGTGAGGCTGTGACTCTCTGACATCCAACTCAAATTTCATCAGTTTAAAAGGTGAATGACTTACTTTTGGGCTGCCCTTCAAATTCAGCCTGGGATCTGAAAGTCAAACTGTGTCGCCTCATGCTTGCGTCAACAAGAGTAATCCTGATCCAGTGGAGGTGTACTATTAACATAACAGGGAGTAATTGAGAGACAATAAACACAAGACCCCCAAATGTAATTTGTACAGTCATCTTTCAGATCAGAATCACAGTTTAAGATTAGTGGAATCCACCCCTTGCCATGGTGAATTCAGCAACTTGGAATTACAGTATAAGAGGGGTCCAGATTTTGGCAGACCTATACTTAAGAAGGAGTTCTACACAACCAATGTGTAAATAATCAGGCCTATTCATTAAGGTCAACATAAATCATGGTGTGTTAATAAGCTTGTTGTTTAGCACCTCTGCACCATGCTGTACCTTAATTTACAAGTAAACAACCCCCACTGCATCCTTTTCTCAAACAGCCCTATAGCACTTTACCAGTTGTGCTGCAATTAGTTTCCCCTCCCCTCCCACTTGCTAATGTGTTAACCTAGGATCAAGAAGAACATTAACCAAACTACATCATAAATCTGACTCTACCAGGTAACTTGTTTCTCCTCTCTGCCACAGGCGTGAGTGATAATAGCAACAGATGTTGGCAAGCCGTAGAGCTCCTTTGGCTCAGCAATGTAGGTTCTGTAAACAAGAAGGCTGGAATAACAATGGCAGCACAACACACTTCCCAGAGGTGGGGAGGAACCTGCACCCAGATCAAACCGTTTTCTGTTTTGTTTTTTTTCCCAAATAAAACCTATAATTTGCAATAGGGGAATTTTATAATTAACTGGTAATTATGGTGCTGCTTCAGTTTCTGTTTTTAATCTTGCAAATATATTTTTACCTTTGGGATAGTACTGGCAACATTTTACAATGGCACAAGCATCTTGCTTTTTACCTGGCTGCTACTGCAATCTTTTCTGTTTTCTGCTTTTGAAATAAGCCACTTCGCCTTTGCAAAGTATAATTCTGAGGTAACATGCCAAGAATTACTCTTTCTAAATCAGTGCTTATATTAGGAGCTGGGAGAAATCGGTTCAGCACAAAGCAAATGTTGCCCCTCAAAGAGGGAGCCAGTAATATCCAGTTAACGTGATCTCCCTAGGAATTCTGAATGTGTAGCCTCACCCGTTTGTTGCTCAGGGAAAAGAGCGCCTTCATTTGGACTGCCCTGATATGCTGCTTTCCAACAAATGTATGAAGAAGATGTGAACAGATAGATCAGACTGTTTTTTAGTTGAACTATGGTCTAGATGGATTGATATATAACGTGAGCTGTGACAACTGTTCTCAGCTCGCAAGTTTCTCAGTACCAGCGTTATGGTCTGAGCCCCATTGATTGCTGCATATATTTATTTTTAAATCTGTATTTTATAAATAAAACTATTTCCAGCTGAGAAAACCACTTAGTTTACAAAGAAGCTTTCTGGCTGACACACTCTGGCACAAATGGAAGCCTAAGGGTTGGCACATTTCCACTCTGTGTGCACAGATCAGACACAAGCAACAGAGGGTCAGCCTGTCTCTAGGAGGGAGCTGCCAAGAAATGCAGCACATATGAAAATATTGGCCCTGAGAAGGAATACAGCCTTTAGAGAAATGATGGGAGGCAGTTGGTTGACTGAGAACTTGTTTATGGAAATAGCGCACATGGAAATCACAGGCTGGCTTAATTTCTCTAATTTGTTTAAATACTATATAGAATTCAACCTTAAATATTTACTTATCCTGGTGCTTGTTGATGGCAATGTTGGTGACACTTCACAAAAACATTTCTGTTTAGGACCTATGGACTTATTTGTATGTATCCCCAGTTAAAATTCAGTGGAGCAGTGATTTCACTTCATTAAGATGATTAAAAAATGAATGGGAGAATAATAATAATCTTTCAGACATATGTATACATAACTAAGTGACCCAAGCTAGACTCTGGTACTTGGAGCTTTCTCTGGACAATCATTTAGAATTAAGATTTGCAGGCATTCTTTGAAAGAGCAATCCTGCGAGGCTAAAAGGAGCTTTATGTAGCTCAAATAGCCTTGGTACATGCCTTGCTTCTCTCTTGCCTTCCCTAGTATATCACTTTCCTTTGTAGTTTCTTTCCTTCCCCTGTCCAAAAATTGCAGCTAAAATCCTCTTCCTGTCTTGCTGTTCTGAATGCCCCTCTGAGCCCTTCACTAGTTTTAGCTCTGTATAAAGTTTTCAGTCTTCACCCCAACCTTTATACCTCTGTGCAGATCTACGGCAGAACTACATAACCAGATAATCAGATAGTTTTAATACTCTGTGATTTGATCTTCGTTTTATTACATGAACATGCAATTACTATGTCAGAAAGTAAGGATCAAATTGATGGGTGAGTATAAACTGGTGGAACTTGCATCTTCCAACCCCATCAAGTGAAGCTGCAGTTACATTCTCGAAAGCCATATCTACTTAAGGAAAGTTTCTATCTTAAGTATTTATGTGGCCCACTTTACCATAGTATGTGAGCACCTCACAATCTTTAATGTATTTATCTTCACAGCACCCCTATGAAGTAAGGAAGTGCTGTATATCCCCATATTACAGATGGGAACTGAGGCTCAGAGAGGTTAAGTGACCTGCCCAAGGTCATGCAGGAAGTCTGTGGCACAGCAGAGACATGAAGACAGGTTTCCCAAGTCCTAGGCTAGTGCCCTAACCATGGGACCACTTTGCCTTTTCTTTCCCAGGTGTTCTATTTCCCACTGTTGCTAGTGAAATCACTGCTCAGCCTCACTGGTGTTCATGATGTTGGGAGTCATATTGCAGATAAGTGAGTAGCAACCAGATGTCTTTTTAATGCCATATATTCTCTAAACTTTCTCAAAACAGACTTAATAGATAAGATGCTGAAAAAACCTCTGGGAGCTGTTGATCTGCCTATGCAAGGGCTCCCAGTGTTGCTAACAACGCCAGAGTTGAAGTGGCCACTCCTGTGAGCCCCATGACAAATCACCCCCCAATGGCTCTCAAATACCATGGTGAAGAGTACAGTATAAATGCCTAGATAGACAGATTAGTCATTAGGCTTAAATTGGTTCCCTTGGAGACCTCCTGACTGCATGGATTCCAAGCGGACTATACTGTAAAGTTTTTTATAATTTGCAGGGAGTAGATGAGATAAGTTCTTCTTGTTAAATGTTTATCATTTGAGTCTAGATCTAAAAATATTCTGAAAAGCTGTTGCACAAAATAGAGAAGGAAGGATTGGTTCTAGGCAGTGGCCGTCGCAATGTCAAGATTTTCACTTAGAAAGTTAACCTACGTATCCATTATATCAGCTTGTCTATTCCTAAAATTTCAGTGTACATAGGAATGGTTTCACTGCACATCACCTTCACTGCATGCAATTTAGGCTCTGACAGTAATGGGTATTTTCTAAGAGCAAGTAAGTGCATCTGATTATTTAAGAAAGTAGAGCTATATGGCCAAAACCTTGCCAACACAACCAGGGCTGCCTTGTGGTTTTCATCTACTAGAGCTGGGCCCAGAGTTTGAATCTGAACTTTCCCAAAGTTGGCCCGTGCTAACCTGGAGTCCAGGGAGTAGTTGAGATTCGGGGAGTTTGGATCAGTCAGTTTGTAGAATGACGTGACAGCTGAAAAGTTGGGATATAGGCAGGAGCGCCGCCAGCTTTTTTGCCGCCCTAGGCGGCGGAAGGTCCCGCCCCTGAAATGCCGCCCCCGACAGAGGCGGCGGAAGGTCCTACCCCCAAAATACCGCCGCCGACCGGGGCGGCCGAAGATCCGGCCACCACGGTCGCCGCCCCCCAAATGTTAGCGCCCTAGGCGACCGCCTAGGTCGCCTAATGGGTTGTGCTGGCCCTGGATATGGGTCAGAACTTGCCTAGATTTCAGTAGGATCCAGGGTTTTGGTTAGGCCCTGGTCTTGTTGAGACCATGCGTAGTTTGAAGTTTCATGTACTGCCAGTGCCAAACCAGGTAAAATGCAGCTGTCATGACTAAGTTTTGCTCTGATTTAGGTTTTGTTGGAAACTCAAATCCAAACTTGGTGGGGTTTCTGGAAGCCTGCTCAGACTGAAAATGATGATTAACGTGACCTCCTTTAAAATGAAACCACTAAGGTTTTAATAGCTTCAGTTAAGAGGTGTTAATTTCCAATCTTTGTCACTGACAAACTTGGAAAGAGAGGATCATCTTTAAGAAGTAAGGAAAAAAGAAACTGGGAAATATTTACAATAAATAAACTGAAAGAAGATATAGAAAGGATTCTGGCATATAAATACTGCTTTACTTATTGGAAGTTTGGGGGGGATATTCATTCCTGGTCTTAACTCCTTCTGATAACCGTGCTTGGAGGGACGTTTAATTATAACCTTGCTCTTGAGTGTCATCAAAATATTTAACTAAAGTTATGAATAGCACGTCATGCAACCATCTCTACTGTATCCAAAGGAAACAGTAGGATGTGCTAGCTATTTGTATCACGTCATCTCCAATTTCTCCCTCTTTTGTGTGGTATAGAGCTGTTTCCAGAAACACTGGTAATAGAGATTCATATTGACAGAGAGGGTGGCATATTGCGTCTCATACATGGTGTTGCCAATTTTGGTTGGACGTATTCCTGGAGGTTTCATCACATGACATAATCTTTAATTAAAGATTAATCTTTAATTCCTGGAGACTCCAGGACAATCTTGGAGGGTTGGCAACCCTACAAAAAAGTGACTTAGATCTGATGGTGTCACTATAGATGTGGTAACATTAGGCTATAAAGATTTAAGTACTGAAGAGGCTTTTCATGCAATTCGTATTCAATTTGGAATGTAATGTTCTGATCTCCCTATAATATGTAAAGACCTCTCATAAAATCTCTTTATGTATGGGCCTCCTTCAAGTCCCATTGAAGTCAATAAAAAGATTCCCTACAGGAGTTGGATCAGCAGCACCAATGAACAAAAACACCACAATGTGGAAGGAGGAGGAAGGATTTATTGACAAATCACATTTAGGGGATCCTAAATCCCTGCTATGACATATGTAAAAGTACCTTCATTTGAACACAGTCCTCTACCAACTCTGTTTTTAATGTCCCCGTTCGAATGGCTGCCTGTATCCTGGGAAAGTCCTTATGTAATTTTTGGTTGTCACTGGTCGCTTTCCCAAATGAGCTAGGTCTGCTCAGACTGTGCAGAACCAACATGTTTTCATAAGATGACATAGATCCATGCTTTGCTCAGGATTCTTAGTTTCATTTAGTTTTTAGATGGCATGGAGTTAATATCAGATTTCTATTGGATCGAGGTGCCACAAGGTGTGTGTTTTATGTGCTCACCCCCGGCCTCCCTCCCTTTTAATTTTTTTTTTTAAATGGTGTAATTATAGAAAAAAGCAGCTTGAATATACTGGTGAATATGCCCCTTGTACTGCACATGATTAGAAATGGGGGTTACTATTTTAAACCATTTTATCGCAGTAGTTCCTAAGGGCCAACCAAGAATGGGGCCATGTTGTGCCAGGTGCTGTACAATCACAGACTAGTAGAGGGCCCCTCCCCTGAAGAGCTTACAATCTAAATAGACCAGACAGACACAGGCTGGGGGAAGGGGTTTAACATATATGCAGTATCAACAATGTGATGTCAGCAAGCATAATGTTCCATGATTTTGGTGGGGGAGGTTAGTTAGGAGAGGAGAGGCTAAATTGAAAGAAAAGGGAAAGGAAAAGCGGACACTGAAGGGAAGGGGGATGGGAGAGGGGCAGGGGAGATGAAAGTAAGAAGGGCAGCTGTGAAGTGAAGTTAAGGTGAAGCAACTGAGCGAGGGGGAAAGTTGTCTGAATTTTTGAAGGTCCCTGCTTTGGCTGCTTCTGCAGCTGCTCCTAGCAGCTGGAGTCTGTGGCTGGCTCCTCTCTGCAGTTTTCCCCTCAGTGGGATAATCTTGCACACTAGATCTCTAAGTTCGATCCCTATCCTGCTCTGAACTTTCTGGAGTTTTGGGTCTGGTTTAGCTCTTAGGAGGATGGAGCACATGACTTAGGAGAGGCTGAGGGAACTGGGATTATTTAGTCTGCAGAAGAGAAGAATGAGGGGGGGATTTGATAGCTGCTTTCAACTACCTGAAAGGGGGTTCCAAAGAGGATGGCTCTAGACTGCTCTCAGTGGTACCAGATGACAGAACAAGGAGTAACGGTCTCATGTTGCAGTGGAGGAGGTTTAGGTTGGATATTAGGAAAATCTTTTTCACTAGGAGGGTGGTGAAGCACTGGAATGGGTTACCTAGGGAGGTAGTGGAATCTCCTTCCTTAGAGGTTTTTAAGGTCAGGCTTGACAAAGCCCTGGCTGGGATGATTTAGTTGGGGATTGGCCCTGCTTTGAGCAGGGGATTGGACTAGATGACCTCCTGAGGTCCCTTCCAACCCTGAGATTCTATGATACATCTAGTGGGCTGAGCTGGAATGTCAAAATTCCTTGAAATTTGGGAAAGTTCTGCCTTAGATCTGGCTCCACATCCAAACTGCACAATTTGGGCCCAACTGTACATATGCACATAGGTGTGGTGTATTGAGGACTGTGTTGGAAATGCAAACTGTTGCTTTAAGAGATGAGGGGTTTTGCTGGTCCCGATTGTAGGCTGCCAGGACTCTGTAGCCAAGCATGTGATGAGAGTCAGTTTGCAACCAGCCAGTTTGAGTAAGGTGGGGTGAGTTGTGCCTCTCTATTTATAAACATCTTCTATAAAATTTGCATAAAAATACTGTTCAAGTCTCTGAGTATATGTTGCAAAATCTTCCTCTTTTTCATTAAATTGGAAACAGGCCACATTAAATGCATTAATTCTGTTTTTTCCTCTCCTCTACTAAATTCAGTATCAGTATTGGCAACCCCAGGTATTAAATTAATCATGCGTCGACCCCTCAAAATTGAGATTATTTTTAAAATCATGAGATTTTTAAAAGAAATTGGTTGTTCTTTTCATTTGTCTTCTAGTTTTTGAGACTTTAGGGTTCACATTTGCATGGTTTCACTACAGCCATGCTGTCTAATAACTCTTTCCTTTTTCTTTAAATGTAAGTTGAGAGTCTCATGTAACCACATGACTCCAGAAGCTGGGGCTTTTAGAAAAACACCAGAAATTGAGATACTTTAACTAAAAATTGCGAAAGATGGCAGCACTAAGCAGTGGCATTATAGGTGGAAGGATACAAGAAATAGTACCAAACCATTCTAAAAAACCTTATTTAAAACAGCTTTCCAGTAAAATGTGGCATGTACAGAACATATGACTCGTGCGTGTGTGGTTTTGTTGGCCCTTACTTGGCATTCACTTCACAGTTGATTAGTGATGTCATAAATTGCTAGTAACTCAGTCATCCCACACTCATGCCAATAATTTTTTTCCCATACCACACCCCGATATTATAACATGCGTTTGTATCTCCCTCTCTCTCAAATTGTGGGTGTAGAAGATATGTACACAAACATATATAATTAGAGCTGGTCAGAAAATGGAATTTCTATCCCACAGGAAATTCTGACATTATGAAACTTGTTTTTATCTTGAATTGGGATGAAAAGTAGGAATTTTCTGTGGAATGAAAATTCTGAAATATTTTTTACTTGAAAACATTGAAACAACCTTATTGAAACATTTAGTTTTAATAATGTCAACACATTCATATTTTATATTATAAATGTAGTATATACTAATGTAAATAATATTAAACTATGAAATGGGAAAGTTGGAACAAAATGAGACAATCTGAACAAAATACTCCACTTCACTCATTTTTTCCCCCCATCAAATTTCATCGAAATCAACATATTCCCACAACACACATTTGAATTTTTTGACCAAACAACGTTTTCCTATGGAAAACAGTTCCATAATTTTTTTTGACCCCTCTGTTGTTAGTAATAGTATTACAGTAAACACTTACAGTTTTTATAAAATGCAGCACAAAATTTCTGTTTATTTTTGCAACATCCTTGAGTAGGGTGACCGGATAGCAAGTGTCAAAAATTGGGACACTTTCTTTTTCAGGGGAGGGGAGGTAATAGTTGCCTATTAAGACAAAGCCTGTAATATCAGGATGTCTGGTCACTATCCTTGAGTGACAGGTTAATAAATATTATCTCCATTTTAGAGATTGAATTAGGGGTGCTGGAACTAGGAGTGCTGCGGGTATGTCAGCACCCACTGGCATAAAGTGGGTTCCATCCATACAGGGCTTACAGTTTTGTTCAATGGCTTCTAGCACCCCCATTATAAAAATTGTTCCAATGCCAGTGGATTGGAACAAGGTGGAGAAATGACTTGCCAAAGGCCACACAGTAAGTCAGTTAAAGAGCAGGGATTGGAGCTTTGGATGCTAATTTCTCTGTTAAACTACTTCATGGGAAAATCACTTATTTCTTAATTCAGGTCTGTAATATCCAATATACTGGCTTTTCTTGTAAAATCAGAAAATGTTTCTATTGTATTAGCTCTCTATTCTCTATTGTATTATATTAGATTAAATGGAAACAATTAAAATCAACTTTCTGTAGGATCTCATACTGGGACCCACCACTGTGGCATCTGAGTAGCTCCAAAGAGTAAAAAAATTATGACCAAGATGTGTCTCTTCTCTCCCTGCCAAAAAATGACAGGCCTGGATTTTTTTTCCTGATGATTGTTGAATATAGAAGACTGCGAATATTGATGAGACTAAGAGTACTTTTGAATGAGAGTTTTGGTGAAGCAGGGTTGGGGTTCTATTTAATTGTAAAGTTAGCAATGGAACATTGAACAGTATGAGACTATTCAGACACCATTTTAAATTGTGAACTTCATCTGATTTTTGATAAATCTGATCTTTTTCTTTTTAAAGGGTTAAACCTCGACCCAGTGGTAGAGCTCACATTGACTTAATGGAATCAAGAGACAATTCTTTGTTTAAAATACTGTGTCTAGGACTAGACAAAGAATTCTGAAAGCCGTGCTCTCAAACGGAAGGAATTGCTGATGATTGTAAAATACACCGTTCTGATAGAATATAACAGTGTGTTGTAGACGGAGGTAGCAAATCTGAGAAAATGATGGTGAACTTTAAGATCTGACAGTATGGCCTAACACAGGCCGAGTCAGTAGAGACAGCCATGAAGGATCTTAGACACTTCTTTATTTGTTGTACATTTCTCATGATGTTTAGCAATAAACATATTTGAGTGACCAAAGTCTAGACAAACAAATCACAATTCTGGCAAAAGCTTGTGATCTGATGACATGTTATGTCTCTCAGGCTAGGTCTACACTACCCGCCTGAATCGGCGGGTAGAAATCGATCTCTCGGGGATCGAATTATCGCGTCTCGTCGGGACGCGACAATCGATCCCCGAATCGACGCGCTTACTCCACCAGCGGAGGTAGGCGTAAGCGCCGTCGACGGGGAGCCGCGGAGGTCGATTTTTGCCGCCGTCCTCACAGCGGGGTAAGTCGGCTCCGATACGCCGAATTCAGCTACGCTATTCGCGTAGCTGAATTTGCGTATCTTAAATCGCGTATCTTAAATCGACCCCCCCCCTGTAGTGAAGACCTGCCCTCAGATGCATAAGAGCAGGAGTCGGCTTTTAAAGTCTAGCACTGAGTCCTTGGAGCTGACACTGAATGAGATGCTGTTTGAGGAACTGCATGAAGAGAACCATCTCTAACCAAATGAAAGCCTTTCTCCAGTTTGCTCATTGTGATTTCTCAGGCTTCCCCTTCCTTCAGGCTCACTCTAGGAAGCTCCACATACTTATCTGAAGTTAGTGAAATATAAGACCTTTATATATTATTTATTTCTCGGGTCCCCCGGGTAGGTTCACCACATGCCACTTGGTGCAACAGCTGTCCAAAGGCTGAAATATCACTTTTCCATTTAACTTTTTTAAACTGAAATCCATTTATGATTAAACGAGAAGATTTCCAAAGATTATTTTAACTTCGTTTTTTGGTGGGCTGCCTCCAAGGAAGCAGGACACTGAACAACTGTCCAGTTGCTTTATGACCACTACTCCAACCAATGAACTGTGTTAGTGGCCGTGCCCTGATGCCCTGTTTAATGAAGGGTTTTAGCTGATAGATCTGTGTAGTTTTGCAACAGTGCTTAACTTGTAATGAAAGAGGTGCCGGGGCTCAAGCAATTTTTTTTTACGTTCATAACTGATGCAGCAAGCTCAGAGGTGCCGGGGCTATGAACGGCCAAGCCTAAAGGTGCCCGGGGCTCAGCCATGGAAAACCCTGGCACAAATTAAGCATTGGTTTGTAGAGCCAGTGGCTGCATTGATGCCTCACCCCCAGCTCGCACCACCACTAAACCTCTCACACCACAGGTCTGCAGACAATGCAGTACTCCATGAAACAGCTGGACACGGAGTCCCTTGAGTGATATATCTGTAACTTCTCCTGATTCCTGTAGTATGGGCCATGTAAATGTGGTGGGTTGGCAGCAACATCTGGCTCAGTAGCAAGAAGGAATACAAAACTAAAATGCAGTTACCGTTGGGATGAATACTGGCCAGATTATAACAGTGTATGGCACTGCACAGCCTAAAAACAAAACCATAATGCAAACAGTTCTCAACATGTGCTTCTTATAGACATATTCCAGAGTGATGGTCTGTCTAGAATGTAACCCCTACTGCTTAGAGATTTTGGTTAGCATGACATTGGTATTTTCATTTCAAAACCAGCAACTTCCATTTGTTATCAATACAACTATTTTAAAAAGACCATTTCAAAATCGTGGCCATAATAAGCAAATTTTGACTATTTCCTCGATATGGACAGTTCTCTCCAAAGAGCAGAACTGACCAAATATCTTCACAAATTGTGTTACAGATTAAGGCAGAATGTTGCAGCACCCCAATGAGTTGCATTACTGTTTTGGCCTTTTAGGGCAACCTCCTTGGTTTATAATTGACTTAGTGAGAGCATTTAAATAAGAGTAAAAATTAATTCCTGATTGTCACTATAACACATTTTGTTCATTCAGGTATACATATATTCAAAGCCTACACTAGGCTGCACATCCTGAAGTAATGCTACTACTACTAAGGATGGCCCATTTTCAGGCCTGCTGCTTGGTTTAGTCCCAAAGTTACCAGCATTGCACACAGATGTCATGAACATTTACCTCAGAAATAAAAAATCATCTAAATTTTTTGAGGCAGGGACTCTCTCACTATGTGTATGTACAGACCCCAGCACAATAGGGGCTCCTTTCTTAGTTGGGCCTTGCTATGCTATTGCAATAGAAATAATAATACTGAAGCTGAGGCGATAGTTATTCACACTAAAAGAATGAATCCCAAATCACTGTAATTTCTCTGCACGATTATTTGTGTGTGTTCATTTGGGGTCTTTGGCACATGGTGTATCTCACCTTTGGAGCTTGGCAGGTTGAGAGGGGTACATTCCAGGGCCTGATTCTATAACCTTACTTTGAGTGCTGCTGATGGACTCAATCAGGGCTTTGCCACAATCCCAAAGCAAGGGCCAATGTATTGTTCGTGCTGAGGAGCAGCCTGGGAAGCAAATTGTGACAGCTGCCCAGGCCAGTACGTGCCCCTTTCCTTCCCATTCCCGCCCACATGCACAGGGGAAGAAAGCTGTGGTTGTGTGGAGGCTGCTCTCCCTCCTGTGCAGTTATCCATGGTCAGGGTCATCATCAGTACAGGGGAGAAAGGGCTTTACATCCTCAGCCTACCACACATAGGTGTACGGGGTGGGCCACAGTCTGGCCCTATACTTGTATGAATAAGCGCTACTCAACATGAATAAAGGGCGTGGAATCAGGACTTTAAATGGTGCACAAATTGGGGGAAAGCGGAGAGCAGAGGCTGTAGGTGAACATGGAAACTTTTGGGGGGTTTTCTCTCAAATTTATAGAGAAGAACAAAATTCTGATTCACATTAATCTGTAACTCTCTCTCCTACTCAAATCCATCACTGTAGTATCAGAGCACTTCACAATCCTTATATGTATTTATCTTCATAACACCCTCGTGGGATAGGGAAGTATTATCTCCCTTTTACAGATGGGAAACTGAGGCACAAAAAGCCCAAGTGCCTTGCTTAAGGTCACACAGTTAACCTTTGTTGTGAAGGCCAAGACTATAACAGCGTTAAAAAAAGAACTAGATAAATTAATGGAGGATAGGTCCATCAATGGCTATTAGCCAGGATGTGCAGGGATGGTGTCCCTAACCTCTGTTTGCCAGAAGCTGGGAATGGGCGATAGGGAATGGATCACTTGATGATTACCTGTTCATTCCGTCTGGGGCACCTGGCATTGGCTACTGTTGGAAGACAGGATACTGACTAGATGGAGCTTTGGTCTGACCCAGTACGGCCGTTCTTATGTTCACACAGGAAATAGGAAATTGAACCCAAGTTTCTCAAGTCCTAGGCCAGTTCCTAACCACTGGATCATCCTGCTTCTTAATTATTGGAAAAGGGCTAACGGGCAGATGGATATTGCTGTCTGCTAATTTTTGCCAAATAAATATGCACAAAACAAGATAATATGCAATAAAAAAACCATCTGATATACAGCTCTGCTACTCCTGTTCCTTGGGCAGAAAGAAGCATGTGTTTTGACCATTTTAAACATATAAGTAGTTCAATCCTGGGGGGGAGGAGGGAAAGTGTCCAGTTGTATTAACCACTTTGTAGCTAATGTCCACCCTAACAATATCTTATCATAACACTTAAGGACTGCGATGTGAACAGTTCCATCAGTAGTAAACCCACTCTGCATTGTCACATTAAATAGCTACATGACATTATTGTGTCAACTTCTCTAGGAACAGTAGTTTCCTCAGTGCCTTAATGTCTGTGTTTATGATTGACAGTAGAATAAGAAGTGATCTAACAATGCTGTTGGCAGTATTGTCCATTGCCAGAGCCAGTTATTCATTTAGAAGTATTAGAAATGTAGTGAAATCTTTGCATGGAGAACTGGAAATATTTCACAATGCTTTCACCTTTGCTAAATCTGTTAGTAGCAAGTTAGTTGTGATAATTGTATGGGACCTATTGAAGACTTGGCAAAAAATCTGAGTAAGCCAGGATGAGTGAGCTGATACACACTAAAACATGGAGGTCTTAGCCATTGAGTTGCTTTTGTTGGAAGTGAAAAAGTCTCTGTGTTTTCTGACACTGGAAGCTCTGACATAGCCTACTTCTCCTGCTCCTTGCTAGGGCTGGTCTGATGTCATATTGGGTAACCTGTGAACCCTGAAACAGGGGCCCTTGGACCGTTCACAAGATTGTGAAAATGATACTCATTAAACCCTGCTGCCATTGAGAGCCCCTGGGAACTGGAGTGTCCATGAGGCTGCAGAGTACAATGGGTTTGGGTGACTAGAGTCCATGCTGACCCAGGCTGTATTCATTTTAAGATGCCATCCTTAAATTCTTCAGAGAAGAACCTCTCGCCTCATGCTGATTTTTGATATATAGCGCACAGGGCTCAGGCAGAGTAAAGCAAGAAAGGCTTTGAAACTATGGTGGCTCTCATCGCGGGTGGTCCTGGGAGAGAGACTCCTGAATGAATGACTTTCCAGCTATGCGTCATTGACTCTTATCTTATCACCAGTGCTGCTGAACTGTTATATTTAGAAACAGGCCTTTTCCCTCATGGTTACAAGGGCAACAAAGGCACGACTGTGAAACCAGTTACAGAAGAACCAATAAAAAGGCCAAATTAAAACCAGACTGATACAACTTCTCTGTAAAACACCACATAAACGGAGCTCTTCAGAGTGCCATGCAAAACCCTGGGCAATTAATCTTTTTAAAACACCACAGGCAACACCTCCATAAAAAGAGCCACAGAATACCGTCTATTAAAAGTAAACAAACAAACCATGCCCCCAAACCTCTTAGCTTTGTGTAGCATTACTAGCATTTCCCCCCTTCATAAAATGCCTACTTCAAAGCCACGTAGTGTGGGTACCGCAACTTGCCAAAAATATTTGTTGGCCAGTTTGGATGTGACTCTCTAAATTTTCTGTGCAGGGTAAGTGGCCTTCACTATTGCTCCAAGGTCTGGTCTTGGCAGGGTAAGAGAGGGGTGCTGAATGAGAATTCCACAGCTAGAACCATTTCTCTGTTTTCTGCCACTTTGTTCCTTTTGCTCCTTAGGGACTAGCAGTGGCTGTGCTGCCACTTGACAATTTTATTTCCCATTATTTGGGGTAGACCCAAACTAAAACCTTGGTATCTGAATGGCCCTGAACTTCAGGAAAGCAAGGTCTGGATGTGAACTCTGGAGTAAATTCATTAGTTTCTTAAGCATGTGGTTGATGATTTAAATTCATGGCAAATTTGAAATATAAAATCCAGTCTTTTGAAGTGGCTGAGTACAATAAACTCTTCACCCTTTTGTAAAGGGGTATGAATATTGTTTTCCTGCTTGAACTCTTTCACTCAAAAATGACTCAAATTTTGTTGAAACTTTTAAAAAATAAATATTCACTTTTGGGTGAAATCTAATTGTCAGCCCCAAAGGAAAATGATAGGGGAAAGAGGAAGAATTAAGGCTTTGGATGGAATGGCGCTTTCAATTTACGGTTATGGTAGCTATGATGTCTCTTTGGCACAGGAAACTGGAAGGCCATAGCAAATGCCTTAGAATCTGAGGAATTAGTGATTAGATTTCTTGATTGTCTGAAATGTTGTTGAAGTACAGGATGAATCATATTGAATAGATTATTAAAGCTGTAACCTTTGGATTCAGACTCCACTCCTCAAAGCTGAGGGATGTTCAAGATAATCTTTAACATTTGTACAACAGATCAGGCCTATTTTTCTTCTTTTGGAATAGGAAAAATTTGGGATTTGGTTGTTCTTACAAAGATAAAACACAAAGGTTTGATATAAGTGTAGCTGTATCATTAGCTAGCATGTTAGCTAGGAATCCGATTAATAGTAGTGTAATTCAACTGATGAAAGGAGAATTATGAAGACTTCCAACCCCCTTCCAAATCTCATTTATTTAATTACTTGTGACCCTAAAGTCAGCAGCATGAGGCAATGGCACAAATATATAGAACAAATGATTCCAAGAACACCAGAGACAGATAGGTGATGTTAAAGCAATACATGCATTTGGGGATTTCTGTCAAAGACATTCATAGTCAATTTAGTTCCCCAAATTTCCTCTTTGCATTCATTTAATCTGATTTCCAAGCTTTAGCATTAGAAATGTAGTCTAAGACAAAAGCAACATATGTTCAGAACTGCTGTAGAGTGCTAAACCCAAGTCGACTGTCCAGCTGACAGCTGGACAAATTAACCAATGCCTCTCTCTAGCCACAGGTCTCTCACATGAAATAATCTATCAGAAGAACATTGTTTTAGAAGTTAGCTTTATCTATAAGCTGAAGTAAAAAAGGGTTTGTTCTGATTTGTTTTTAATTGAGAATTTATCTGAATCAGTTAATAGATGCTTTAAATTACCACCATGCCATTGCTATTTGGCTTCCTAGTATGAGATCATGAGGAGAGTTTGTTGCTGAGCAAGGATGCTTTTCTATAAGAGCATCATTCGTAGTCTTGATTGTAACAGTTAAAGGACAGCTTGTGAAGAGGTATCCAAAAGTTTGACCTATTCAGCTAATGAGAACCTGCTGAGTCAGAATAGTAATGAACAAAGTCTATGGAACCCTAACTCCTCAGGTACGTTCTGTCTAATGGTTGAAATGCTATCTTGCTTAATATAGACCTGGCGGGGGAGGGGCAAGAGGGAGTCATTCATCTCTGTTTAGGAGGTAATTATTTTCTTGTGAGACGACCTTCTTTTCAAGAGAAGGACCTGATCCTGGGAGGTGCTGAGCAACCGTCACCCCTATTGACTTACATAACCAGACTTAACTCCTAGCACCTTGCAGGACTGAGCTTAAAATTTTCTTTTCCACCAGCTTGTTCCATTTGAAAGGTACCTAAAAGTTGACTGACCAAAATATTCTTATCTTAGATCTACAAAATCCATGCAATATTTTATATGCATTGTCTTCATATAAATGCTTCAGTGCTGTTATTTATATTTCAGAAACATAACAGTGAGTCAGGAGCAAAGTCAGTAGAGAATCCATGCTCCCATTTCCCTGTTGTAACCGGTAGATTATTAATCAGATCACTAGACTGAAATGGAAGGAAGCCTCAGGTTTAATTGATGTACTAAATGAACTTCTGATTCAAATATCTCTGTTGGGATTATTTGTGGATTTTATTACAATTAATAGATGGAAGAAAGAAAAAGCAGCAAGAAGATAAAACTGAGCACTTAAACAACGTTTTTTCCATTCAAAGATTTCCAAGCACTTTCCACAAGCGTCATTCCCTTACATTTTTACAAATGGGAAAACTGAGATGCAGAAAGATACTAAGTGACTTGCCCAAAGTCACAGAGCAGTCAGGAGCAGAGCCAAGAGAAGGATCCAGCTCTACTTTCTCCCTGGGCTCTGATAATAAGAAGTGGCCTATGTTTCAAAGGAGACAGGTGAGTGTATCTGAGAAAATTTAGTTGGAATTAAATTTCTGGGTAAGGACAAAAGAGATGAGGATACATAAAGCCAGGGGTTCAATTGATTTTATGTCCATGTTTGTTTTGTTCTGGAGATAGATTCCACCAGCAGGTTTCCTGTAGCTGTACTGTAAGGAAAGAAAATTAAAATACTTTTACTAGATATATAATAACATACAAAAACCCTAGAAACAGATGTGAGTTAAATAGCAATCATTGCAAAATGGTTGTTAGAATAGATAGACCCCACAATGACTCTGAGGACACTTTAATAAACCCATTTAGAAGAGATTACTGAGATTAGGAATAATAATCAATAGCATATGGCAGCAATATCTTTTACATAAATAGTGGGGGCTATAGCTGGTGCATATCTCTGCTAGAACCATTTTGTGTCTGGTAATGGTCTCTTCCCTCCCCCTCCCCCCATATTAGCATACATAACGCAGCTTGGTATCTATCAGATCTTCAGGATGAGGGGTGCGTGGAGGGGGAGATGAAACTGTTGCAGCTATTTAGCAGCTGAATATTAGAACAGGGTGAATTGCTATCAAAGCTGAGTGTATATTTAAATGTAGCACAAGTCTGCAGAAGTACTGTTTTAAAATGTCCTATTCTTACTCCATAGATCTGCTTCCCATGTCTATTCAGAGTCCTAGCCTTCTACTCTTGTGCCAAGTCTTTGTTGTTTTCTTACTTAGCCAGGACAGACAAGAGACAGTGAGCTGCATTCTATTCCTTCTTGTGAATCACCCCAATAATTGCTGATTAAGCTCCAATCCACTACCATTACACCTGCGCAATGCACGCAATGGGACTGTACAGGTGTCATGGAGGACATAACTTGAAATCATGAGGCTTGATTCTCCTGTAACCAATGCTACTCTTAAAGTGGTGTAATGCCATTGGCTTCAATGGCTTCCTGGGGCCGGTTTTGTTCAACATCTTTATTAATGATCTGGATGATGGGATGAATTGCACCCTCAGCAAATTCGCAGATGACACTAAACTGGGGGGAGAGGTAGATATGCTGGAGGGTAGGGATAGGGTCCAGAGTGACCTAGACAAATTGGAGGATTGGGCCAAAAGAAATCTGATGAGGTTCAACAAGGACAAGTGCGGAGTCCTGCACTTAGGAAGGAAGAATCCCATGCACCGCTACAGGCTGGGGATCGACTGGCTAAGCAGCAGTTCTGCAGAAATGGACCTGGGGATTACAGTGGATGAGAAGCTGGATATGGGTCAGCAGTGTGCCCTTGTTGCCAAGAAGGCCAATGGCATATTGGGCTGTATTAGTAGGAGCATTGCCAGCACATTGAGAGAAGTGATTATTCCCCTCTATTCAGTACTGGTGAGGCCACACCTGGAGTATTGTGTCCAGTTTTGGTCCCCCCACTACAGAAGGGATGTGAACAAATTGGAGAGAGTCCAGCGGAGGGCAACGAAAATGATTAGGGGGCTGGGGCACATGACTTACGAGGAGAGGCTGAGGGAACTGGGGTTATTTAGTCTGCAGAAGAGAAGAGTGAGGGGGGATTTGATAACAGCCTTCAACTACCTGAAGGGGGGTTCCAAAGAGGATGGAGCTCGGCTGTTCTCAGTGGTGGCAGATGACAGAACAAGAAGCAGTGGTCTCAAGTTGAAGTGGGAGAGTGTGACGGGTTGGATCACAGAAACCCCCTTGGGAGCTGCCACCTAATGTGCAAAGACTACCCCTGCTTCTGTTTTTCCTGCCAGCTCTGGACTCCAGCACCCCGTTTTGCTGAGCCAGACACTTCAGTCTGCTCTAACAAAGACTTAGGGTTTGAATCACTTGTCCTAAAGCTGCAAGTTTACCCAAAAACAGCTCACAGCAATGTGCTTGTTTTTAGCACTTAGATGCCCAACTCCCAATGGGGTCTAAACCCAGATAAATCCGTTTTACCCTGCATAAAGCTTATGCAGGGCAAACTCATAAATTGTTTGCCCTCTATAACACTGATACCTAAAGCTGCAAGTTTACCCAAAAACAGCTCACAGGAGTGTGCTTGTTTTTAGCACTTAGATGCCCAACTCCCAATGGGGTCTAAACCCAGATAAATCCGTTTTACCCTGCATAAAGCTTATGCAGGGCAAACTCATAAATTGTTTGCCCTCTATAACACTGATAGAGAGATATGCACAGTTGTTTGCTTCCCCAGGTATTAATACATACTTTGAGTAAATTACTAAATAAAAAGTGATTTTATTAAATACAGACAGTAGGATCCAAGTGGTTCAAAGTAGTAACAGACAGAACAAAGTAAGTTACAAGCAAAATAAAATAAAATGCGCAAATCTATGCCTAATTAAACTAAATACAGATAAGTTCCTCACCAGTTTCAGAATGCTTCCTTTTACAGGCTACTTTTCCTTTAGCCTGGGTTCAGCAATCTTTTACAACCCCTGTAGTTTGTCTTTTGTTTCAGTTTCTTTCAAGTATTCTGGGGGGGTGGAGAGGCTCCTTCTTTAGCCAGCTGAAGACAAAATGGAGGGGTCTCTCTTGTGGGAGGAGACCCCCCTCCTCCCTCCTATGCAAAGTCCAGCTCCAAGATGGAGTTCTGGAGTCACCTGGGCAAGTCACATTTCCCTGCATGACTCAGTCTTTACAGGCTGAAGCCATTGTTTACATGGTATTTTGCATGTTTCCAGGAAGACTTCTTATGTGGATTGGAGCATTCCAAGATGCATTGTTCCCCAAGTGTTTCCTGATCAGGTACTTAACCTGGCGAATTTCTTCCTAAAGAAGCTGACCAAATGCCTCCCAAAGCTTACTTAGAAACCAAGCAAGCATACAGCCCATATTTTTAACCTCAAGTAGGAAATGATATATATGTACAGATAGGATGAATGGATATAGTAGACCATAACCTTTACGGAGATACGTTACCTGGCACAGGCAGCACAAAACATATTCCAGTTATGTCATACATACATTTATAAGCACCCCCTCCCCATAAAGCCTTATGGGGTACACTGTCACAGAGAGGTCTAGGTTGGATATTAGGAAACACTATTTCACTAGGAGGGTGGTGAAACACTGGAATGGGTTACCTAAGGAGGTGGTGGAATCTCCATCCTTAAAGGTTTTTAAAGCCCGGCTTGACAAAGCCCTGGCTGGGATGGTTTAGTTGGTGTTGGTCCTGCTTTGAGCAGGGGATTGGACTAGATGACCTCCTGAGGTCTCTTCCAACCCTAATATTCTATAATGGAATTATTCTTGCTATGTGTTGGTGTAAGTGAGAGGAGAAGTATCCCCATGGGGTATGCACAGGAGTCTATGAGCCCTTTTTGAATCTCTGAACCTAAATTCAGTCAGTTTGATTAGAAGACAGGAGGTGTGGTGAAGTGGGAATTTTGTGTAATATTTGTATCAATCCTAGGCATGCCTCAGTTTCCCTCTATGTTGCATTGCTATCCAGTGGGTACAAAAGTGTTCACACGGTCACTGCTCCTGGAACATTGCAGGAGATAGGGTGTGTATGTGTGTCACCTTGCTGTCTGGGTGGAATGACTGGAGTCATTAAAGAACTGGCTTAAACTGACCCAAATCAAAAGAGTGTCCAGAAAGACAAATGGATTCCTCAACAACTGAACAATCAACACCTATCAGCAGGAAATCCCGGTGGGCGGGACTTGTGGACAGAGCTGGAGAACGATGTGTCAGATGACTGGAGGAAGGGTTGCCCTTTTTGAGGGGCAGAGGAGTCTGGACCTGGGGAGACAAAAGGGGGACGGGGAAGAGGGCCAGAGATGGAGCCCATCACAGCTTAGCTGGCACATCATGGTGCTGACTTGGCCAGGATGGACTATGGTTTAACTTCTGCCTCTCTCTGCTAATCTCCGGATTTTCAGATTCTGTGTGCCAGGTGACCAGTAAATGGTTACCTTGTTTTGAAAAGGCTGCCTATGTCACTGCAAATACTCACTGAGAGCACAGTACAAGCCTCCTGCAGGAGTCTGTCTTGGTTGGCTTCTCTGCAGGGAGCCATGGAGAGACACGGGGTTTGCTGGTGCCAAAGGCCTGTTCTCAGAGTCTTGGAGGCCATGGGCCTGCCCCTGAAGAACTCTATGGGTCCTGGGAGCCTGAAGGGGTCACTCCCAGGAGATTGGTTACAGGGTGGGGCATAGACCAGACCCTGTGACACTGTGTCAGGAGGAAAAGTACTTCTTAAATAGTAAACTGTTTGTTTTGTGCTTGACATGGCATCACCGACTGGCACAGTAAAAATGGTGATACCATATGATACTAGTTTTATAGAGTAGGACCATGCTTTAAGAAAATACTGACCCATGCTGGTGAAAAATAGCTTATATATGGCCCAAGAGCAAAGAAAGAACTGTTCACACCACTCTCCTCCTTTGGTTACAACGAATTACACCACTTCCACTTTTATTGGTAGTATTATCAGAGGTGGAAACCCTGCGTTCCAGCTGATAAGTCTTCAAATCGGGTTTCAGTCCAGAAAATATTGCAGAGAGTGATGTGAAAGGGTAACAGAGCAGCTTTGGCCTTGGTTACAAAGGTCCTCACAGAGCTAGCAAGCCATATAAATCCTAGTAAAGAAACTTGGTTGTGCAGGCATCTTGCATTCATAATGACAAGCTGACTCCTAACCAAATAAACTGTGCAAACATATTAAAAGCAAAAAGTGATACAAGAAGTCTGGCAGTAACAGGGGCTGTAATTCCTCAAGGTACATGTGTACATATGTACAGACATCATCAGCTTACACCCTTCCTGCAACCTCATTGACTGAACTCTGCTCCCATTGAAGGCAGTAAATTTTGCCATTGACTTCAATGGGATGGAGATAAGCCAATCCTGGGCGCTTTTGGAAATCACACCTATATCTCCTGTAGAAGCCAAGCATACCTTGTTCATCATGTGTGGGTGGAGGGAGCTTCTCTTCACTGAGTTCCTGTGGAGGAGCCAGGCACAGTCATAGCCCTCAGCACAGAACCCTCCTGAGCACAGGGACTACTAGAGTTCAGCGTGGCTGTTAATGTCGGACTCTTAGGGGCTCAGCAGAGTGGACCCTGCATAGGGAAGGTGGGGTAGGAGAGCACATGAAAGATTGTACAGTGTCTGTACTTCTATGGGAGCTTGGGAGCACTGTACTGCCTCCACCATAAGGTTTCTTCCACACCACCCATGATGCAGGCTGTGCCATTAAAGTCAGTCTACTCTTGTTTGTGGAGAACTGTGTGATTGGATTACAGCATTACGATGTCAATGTGATAATGGAAAAGCTTACACAAGCTACTGAGCATCATGCCAATTTATTTATTATTAATTTAAGGCTGCCCCAATTTAAATTTTCTTTTTTTCTGGTCTTATTTTTGCTATCATTTGATGAGAAGCATTGTGCATTGAAAGATCTTGCCAGCCTCTGTTCCACAAGTAACAACATCTTCCAGCTGCATCCCATTTCTGGAACTGAAATGTGCCATAACCACTGGCACCAAATAATTAGTCCCTAGTCCAGGAAGGGAAGGAGCTAACTGCATTGTTGTCTAACACCCTCCAGCCAGGGGCATCGGAACCAGGGGAGGGGACCAGAAGGCCATGACTCCCACACTTTTTACTGATCATAAGAGTAGGGTGGTGGGTGGAGAGGAGCAAGGCATTTGGGGGAAAAGGTGGCACAGGAGCAGGGCCTTGTGGGGAAGGGGTGGTGCAAGGGTGGGCCCTCAGGGGAAGGGGTGGTGTGAGGGTATGTCTTGGGGGGAAGGGGCAGTGTGAGGGCGAAGCCTCGGGAAGGGGTGGTGTGAGGGTGTGGCCTTGTGGGGGGAAGGGCGGTGTGAGGGGTGGTGGTCTTGGGGGTTAGGGGCAGAGGCACGGGGCGGTGGGACCATGGTTTGGGTGCCTGTTCCTGCCTCCAGCCTTTTACCAAAGGGCTGATAGTAGAATGCTGCTGTGACCTCATAAAGCTCTTTGTATAAACTTGAACTCGGTGCTACTTCACCACGTGTAACTAGCATGTAAGGCGGTGTGTTTCAGAGAAATGAGTGCCACAAGCCTGTTGCTATGCAAATCTAATGTCAAACCACCTCTGGTGGATCACAATTAGGATTAAATAAACTACTGAAAGCCAAATCTTGTCCTCCTTACTCATGTAAGACTCCCATTAAAGTCAAAGGGTGTTTTACCTGCATAAGGAGAGCAGGACTTGGAAATCAAGCCTGTAAAATTAACTACCATCTACATATTATAGGTCTGACTTTCTTCCCATTGAATTCAATGGCAAAACTCCTATAGACTTTAGTAACATCAGGAGTTGGCTCTATGTGGTATTTTACCTTTCTCGTTTTCCATCTGTCAAAACACAGGTGCTAGACACTGCTGCTACTACAAGAATGAGCTTGTAAAGATCCTATTGACTTTCATGGGACCAGGCCCACAGATTCCATTATAATGTGAAATGCTGGATATAAATTTAGCTAGCAAGAGCTAGTTTATGCTCTCTTGGACCATTATTTTGATTGATTGATAGTTTTTTCCATGCCTGCCAGTTAGTTCCATTGTTGTTACTCTTTTATAAACCTCATATTTTCTTCAACTCCATATATGCCCCTGTTGCCATAGCAATAAGGGGAGGTGACTGTTTACAGAGTTATTTGGGTACCTACAGTGGAAAGATCCCACCTGAAATAACAACATGCAAATCACTTTGGCAGCTGATGAACGACAAAGGGATACTCACTGTTTTTGGATGCAGCTTATTTTGTTTTAGACATTCGTCATAAACAGATCCCTCCTGCCATCTTTCATATTTTATCTGACACACACCACACATTTGAAAAATGTTTAATGTGGCATAAATGCAGGTGCGTGTATTTATAGCTGCACTTTCCAAAATGTAGTCACGTGGAAATAAGCCATTGACTCTGAGTCTTATCTTGTTTCTCAGTTTGTAGCCCAACAAAGAAGCTGATTTGGTGAAGTGAACTTTGCCGAGTGGGTCATCTGCATTATAATGGTTAACTCCCTCTTATAGCTAATGGCATTAATTTTGCATTCTGAAAATATTATGGGCATAATTTCTGTGCAGTGCCCAGGGAGTCAGTTGTGCAACTCCTGCTAATTTGTTTATGGGAGGTGCATTGGGACAACCTATTTGCCTAGGAATGAAACTTACCTCTGTGCAGCAAACAACCTGTGCAAGACCCAGCATGCTACATAAGGCCTAAACACAGCACTTATGATGTGCGTGGATGTCTGACAGGGGATGGATCACTCAATGATTGCCTGTTTTATTCATTCCCTCTGAAGCACCTGGCATTGGCCATTGTTGGAAGACAGGATACTGGACTAGACGAACCATTTGTCTGACCCAGCATGGCTGTTCTTATGTGTGGAGCCTTGTGTGTGGAGCCCTCTACTGCATGGGGTGAAGTGCAGTTCAAACACATTCAATGTACAGATGGGATGCCCACTCACATAATGCCATACATATTCACGTGGGAAGGATCATCTGGGAACAACTGAATGGAAGAAGTGTGTCTTACAGGAGGATTTGAATGATAAGAGATCACAGGGAGAGAAAGGGAATTCCAAGTATAAGGAGCAGCATAGAAGATGCAAAGATGAGAGTGGAAGAAGGCTATAAAGGGGATGGCTGGGAGCTTAATTGTGTTTGCAGTGAAATGACTTGGATGCTTGGAAGACTCCAGCTTTCCATGGATACCCAGAATCCATTTTAGCACAGGCAGATGAATCCATTTTGGGATTTGCCTTTGATTTTTCTACCCCCACACTACTCCCCAGACAAATGGAATAATTCACTAACAATCAAAATAATTAAGCCAAGGAAGCCCTCTACTTCAGACTTTGTCCGTGAATACTATTCACTTGGAACAGTTGTAGTGAAACCTCTGATTGGAAATACTTGCTTATGCTAAATGGATTCTACTTACATGTATGATAAATGCTGTTACCTACAGTTCCCTAGGATTCTCTTTGGAATGATCATCAGTAAGCCCCAGAAATGGAATCACCCAAGCATTTGAGTGGCTAATAATAATCTGTTCTAAATGGTGTAGTAGGTGTGCTGGGATACTCTACCCTGCCAAGGATGCATTAGGACAGTGTAAAATTGATGCTAGGGCCAGATCATCAATTTGTATAAACTGGCTATGTTCTATTGACTCCCATGAAGTCAGTTGACACCAGATGACAATCTGGCCCCAGTATGTGAAAGGGTACACGATGGAAATCCCTTAAAAAAAAAATACAAAAAAGGATGGCAGTATTTTATGATATGGCATGGCTCTCAGTGAATTGAAAGACACATCACTCTGGTTTGTCCAGTGAGGCATGCTAGTGATGTCATATGTGACAGCCCAAAACACCCAGCTGATGATATGCCTTTAACTTCATCAAGGAGGTGTGCCACATACCACAGAATGCTGCAACCCTGCCTTCCAAATGTTACTGTGCAGGTTATATTAAAGTGCATATAGCTTAATATTATATCATGTATTGTGACTGCAGCATATGAAAAATGGGGAGCCAAACGTGTGGGGAATTTTCTGCCTATACATGCAATACGTTTGATACATTTGGAGTCTGCTGCTTGCCTGAAAGATTCTGTATTTTTCACACACAAATCCTGGTCTTAATGGAATCAGTGGGAGTTTTTCCACTGACTTCAAAGGGACTAGGATTTAAGCCACAATACTAATTTGATATTGGGTATATAAGAAAAATGGCTAGAAAATTTATCTTGGATTGGAGATAGCGAACAAGTGCATAGAGAACAATGCATAAATGTAGATCTACCTGGGCACAGGTGCCCGAGGAACACCAACCATAGTTGACAGACCTGGAAATCCTGCCCAGAGACAGATCCACACAGAGATCTGCCAAAACAAACAGAGGTGCCCTGTGTAAACTGAGCTGCCTTTGTTGTTCACATAGTTACTACTTCCCCCTAGCTATTCTTTTATTCTCCTCTCAGACTTTAGATCGGAGGCCTAATGTGCAGCTAAGCACTATACGAGCTTCCCATATATTTCTGTCAATGCACCTCTGTCCCAACTTATAACACTTCTGCTAATACAGTCCTGAAAAGAGACGGCCAATTTACCAAGGTCTTGTGCAAAATTGTACAATGGTGGGATTTGTTTACTCGATTGTGGATAAATGTCTGTAGACCTCTAGAGGAGACCACCAAAGCCTACTGTTCTTTCCATCTGTGAACCCAGGCCCCATCTATGAAAAGCTTGTGCATTGGTTAACCCACTGACAGCAGATTTTTATGAAGATGGAATTTTACCTCTGAGCTCCCATGTGTTGGATTAGGTCATATCTTGGCATGACCCAAACCATTGTTGCATGGTGTGTTTATATCTGTGATCTCAAAGTACAAACACTATATAACTGAGCTGAAGTGCAATCAGTGCTCTGATAAGTCATAGTTGCCATTGGTGCCAAGTGCATCACATGACACTTCCCATTTCTTTTGTTCTTGGTCTTTTCATTTGTTTTTCCTGCTGATGTTGAAAATCCATCCACCAGGATATATGCTGAGAACATCTCAACTGTTTTTTCACATATTATAGATGTCCTAACATATAACTGAATACACATTGCGTGAATAACACCATAATTACTGTTCTATCTACATATGTAAACGGATATGTAATGTGTCTATGCAACTCAATGTGACAAAACAGAGATGAAAAACAAATTGTAGAAAGGATTGCTACTGGACAAAAAATACCTCCTATTTAGAAGAAACAAATAGACCGAGTCACTGGGCTAGATTTCCTCATACGGGATGAGCAGGCAAAAGTAGCTATAAAGCTCATTTACTCTCCCCTAATCCTGTTGCCCCTGGCCAGGAAGAGGCTGATTGTTGGCATAAGTGAAAGCAGCCATGGGGCAGCTCTTAAACTTATGACCAACAGTTAATTTTGGCAACCAGAGATTACTGGGGTCTAAGAATTCCTTAACCATGCCCACATTCCCATGACCAAACCCATTTCTCTGGCCATGACCTCTGTACTAGTGGTCAGGAGGCAGTCGTCCAGAAGCCACACAGATGGAATTCTTGAGGACCCTAATTCACCATCTTTACAGCTGTTTTGCATTGTTAGAGTGGTGTAAAGAAGCTGAAAAAAGGACCAGCGCTGTCTGACTTTAGTTAAGGGTTGCAGAACTGTGGTGGAACATGATTTCTGAGCAAGGTGACTGTAGAACAGTAGAATGGCTTCCCCGAGGCCACCCCATACACAAGTGACCACTCTCAAACCAAATCCAAATGTTTTTGGGGTCTCCCGAAGCAGAAGTCTTTGACTCTCCCCTTATTCTGTCACCTGAGTGTGGAATAAAACTATCCCAAAATTACCTGCTAGGACTGAATTTGAAACCCTTGCATGGGAGGAGATAGTGATCTGCAGTTGTCCTTGGTCACTGATGATGTGTCTGAATATTTGCTAGTGCATCTAGGAGAGGTGGATATAATCAGGTTGAATAAATATAGAATAAGTATGTCATATGTAGAAAATCACCATGCCTCTTTGTGCAAGTTGTTTTTAGTAAGTCAGCACATTTCTAACAAGGTGGGTTGAGAACGACTTACAAATGTTAGTAAAACCATTTTTCTTGTACTGTGTATAAACTATAGAACATTATGATATTTTACTCTAACATGACTACAAAATGGAATCAATGAGAAGCAATTTTGTGCTACTATCTGATTTATTTTTTCTCTAATTAGCTGAAGACATCTAGTTAACATTGGGATAATAAAAGGTTTAGAAAACCTGACCTATGAAGAAAGGTTTAAAAAAAAAAAAAGTGGTATGTTTAGTCTTGGAAAAAGAAGACAGAATGGGGACCGGATAACAGTCTTCAAATATGTTAAGGGCTGTTTATAAGAGGACGGTGATCAGTTGTTCTCCGTGTCTACTGAAGGCAGGACAAGAAGTAATTGGCTTAATCTGCAGCAAAGGAGATTTAGGTTAGATATTAGGAAAAACTTTCTAACTATAGGGAGTGATAGGTACTGGAATAGGCTTCCAAGGGAGGTTGTGGAATCCCCACTGTGATGGGTTGGACCCCCCTTTTGGGAGGCCACCTGATGTACTGGGGTTTCACTGAGCCCCTCCTTCTCCATTAGCTTGGATTCCCTCTCCCTGTTTTGCTGAATTAGGCTCTACGGCCTCTTGCAGCACACACATAGGTAGGACCACACCCAGCTGCAGACACAGACTGAAGTCTTCTCTGTGTGAGAAGAGTCACCCAGCACTCATGTGCACACCCCTTTTGGGGAATAAACCCCCCAAAATACTGTCTTGTGCTGTATAGAAAGATCTGCACAGCGCAAGCTCATAAAAATTCATCCTCTCCTTCAATGTGAAGAGAAAGATGCACAGCTTCTTGCCCCCAACCCCCGATATGAATTGCACAAACTGGGTTATGTTATAAACAAGAAATAAGTTTATTAACTAGAAAAGAGAGATTTTAAGTGATTATAAGGGATAGCAAACAGAACAATGCAGATTACTAAGTAAATAAAACAAAACATGCAAACTAAGCTTGATTCACTAAAGAAGCAGGTTACAAAATGTAATTTCTCACCCAAAATGTTGAATTAGGCAGGACGCAGAGTTTTTGTGGCTTAGAGTTCCAATTATTTCTTTTTACAGACTAGACTCTTGTCTCAGTCTGGACTCAGCCCTTGCCTTTGTCTCTTCAGGTGTTTTTAGCAGTCTTTCTTCTTGAGTGGGAAGGCAGTGGAGAAGAGTCCAGATCAACCCCCTCCCCAGCCTTAAAAGGATTTACCTAAGGCGGGAATCCTTTGTTTGATCCCCATTCCCCTACAGTGGAAAAGAACAAGCAGTGTCCAAGGGGGTATTTTGCATCAGGTGACATTATCACCTGGCCTTGTAGTGTCACAGCTACGTTCCAGAACGCCTCTCAGGCAGGACAGAGATTAGTATCTTCAGAGTTCTATTGTCCTTCTTAAATGGGTCATTCAGGAGGACTGCCTACTGTGTGGAGGGCGTTCCCCCCGCCCCAAGTACACACACAGTTGTAATTGTTACATAGTCAATATTCCTAACTTTAGATACAGAAACGATACATGCATACAAATTGGATAATCGCATTCAGTAAATCGTAATCTTTCCAATGATATCTTACATGAACCATCTTGCATAAAGTATATCTTAGTTATGACATATTCATATCATAACAATATTTCAATGAAGAATATAGGGTGTAACGTCACACCCATCATTGGAGGTTTTTAAGAATAGGTTGTACGAACACCTCTCAGAGATGGTCTAGGTTTACTTGGTCGTCCCTCAGCACTGGGGGGATGGACTAGATGACTTCTGGAGATCTCATCCAGCCCTACATTTCTCTTGGTCTGATTCTGTTTAAGCCAATGAATTTATATAAATCATCAGGTACTAGATGAGGGCCTGGTTTTTATTTTGCATTACTGAACCTATCATTTAAGGAGACAGACTAGAGTGGTAACCATTTCTGTGTGCAGAACTTTGAGACAGAATGTACATTTACAACAGAGATGAGCGGATATAGAAATCCCTGGTACCCTCTCGAGCCCGGAGATACCCATGCAATAAAGATTGGTTGGTGGACTGCCTGATCCACCAGTTACCAGCAACTGTGAGAAATTGCTTAAAAAATGACTGGCAGTAAGGACTTGGACCAAGTATTAGTATCTCATTAGCATTCAGCAGCAGTACCGTGATGTGATGATATTTTTTGGGAGGGATTGGGGGTGGGTGGGGAACGGGCCATGAACAGCAACAGAGATAAAATGAGAGCAGTGGGGAAGAGATAAATGAGGGGTAGACTTTCTATGGATCCATTCTAACAGACACACACAATCCAGTTTTACTCCTACAAATCCAGTTCCTCAGCTTGTGTAAATTGATGTAGCTCCAGTGACATCAGCTGAGAATTTGACCCACAGCATCTCATACAAGCATTTATTTTGCCATCAAGTTGGTCAGCCAGATTCGGACTGAGGGCGGGACCGTGACATCATACAAACTGGCTGCACAGAAGGAAAGAGAAACAATGCAACCATTCATTTTCTCCTCTTCATCAATATTTGCACAGTTTCATTCTAATCTATAAATCAGAAGGGTGGATATACAATAGATTGTTTTGCCTGAATCTGCAGTCTTTGTGCATGTAAAATTCTCACTGGGTCTGATTCACCACTGCATTACTCCAGTTTTATACCAATGTAACCCCATTGATTGCAAAGGCGGGGTGAATTAGACTGACTGACACGTATGTAAGGACTACAGGACAGGGCCTTCAGGTTTGGAATGCCAAATGTTAAGTGCAGAATGCAGCTTGCTCTCGATTTCAGTTCTTCTTCCCAGCATTCAGTCTATGTCACACATAATTGATTTGGAAACACACTTTGGGTTTAAAATGAATTGGAGCAAGTCTGAAACATTGCCATTATCAACATTTTTTCTTTTTTTAACTTATTGAGGTTGCCACGGCAGTATCACCCTCAGTAAAGATCCAGCAGATAGAGGTAGGCCTAATTGAAGGAAATAATTAACAGCATCACAGAAGACTTGTTTTACTTGGGAATCACTTAAGCTGTAGTGTAGACATAGCCTATGTCAGCATAACTTATGTCACTCAGGGGTGTGACTAAACCACCCCCCTTAGCAACATAAATTACACCGACATAAACGCTGGCCTGGACCATGCTCTGTCGGCAGGAGAGCTTCTCCCGCTGACGTAGCTTCCGCTGCTCGCGGGGACTGGAGGAGTTAAGCCAATAGCAGAGCTCTCTCCTGTCAGCTTAGAGCAGCTAGCGCCGCAGTAAGCTCTCTAGTGTAGCCGTAGCCTAATTTGTTTCTGTGGGTAAGAGTGGATACAGCTAAGAAGAGATCTGATCTTGAATTCAATTATATGTCACAAGTTATTCCACTGGACGTCCTTAAATGTGACTTTATTAAACTTAACTATATAATTCCTCTTCTCACCTAGGGAGAGAAAAAACAAATTAAGAGTGAAAAAATTGTGGGCTATCTACAGCTAAGGAGAATAGCTTCCTAACATCAAACTCTGTTAGACAGAAAAAAGTAATTCCTGCAAATGAATAGCCCATGCAGTTGGAGGAGTAAAAGTTCAACCAAACAATAAGAGAAAGGATTGGGAAGGTGTCCTTAACACTAAAAGCAAAAAACGCATGGTTGGGGGGTGAGTGGAAGAAAGGACATTCTCCTCTGGTCAGTTTGGGAGGTGGAGCTAAAGATCTTTGTCCCTACAGACCTTGGACTCTGCTACTAGGTTTTGCTCTGTTTTGGCCTTTTCAGATGGAAGATCCCTGGTGACTTTCCATGGCCCCATTCAGTCTCCCCAGCTGAACGATTCTCAGTACATCTAAAAACAGCATTACCAAAACTCACTGTATTATAAAGACCTCCGCAATCCTCACTTCAATTACTTTACTTCTTCATTGGGCTCCTTTCTCCTACCCTTCATCTGTTTGTTCCTAGCTCTTTAGGGAGGGGCCCTACTGTCCTTGTTTTTACAGAGCCTAGTACATTGTGGGTGTTCCTATAAGCAAGCAGTAATAATTAACCATGCTCAAACTCCCATTAACATTGGCAGGAATTACATATGACCTGCATAAGGAATGGGGGATTGTGTCCTTTGCTTATCTCTTTCATATAGTAAAACAGGGTATCAGATAAGCTGTAGCCTTGTATTTTTAGTGTGATTCAAATTGTATTTACATTTATTAGTCTTATTATTCTATGTAGACGAATGGGTTTCTGGTTAAGGGACTGGAGGGGGACTCAGCTGGCCTGGATTCTGTCCCTGACTCGGCCACAAGCAGGGGCGACTCCAGGCACCAGCGCAGCAAGCGCGTGCCTGGGGTAGCAAGCCCCGGGGGGCGGCCTGCCGGTCGCTGTGAGGGCGGCAGTCTGGCTGCGTTTGGCGGCATGCCTGCGGGAGGTCCGCCGGTCCCGCGGCTTCGGCGGCAATTCGGCGGCGGGGACGCTGAAGGCGCGGCACCAGCGGACCTCCTGCAGGCATGCTGCCGAATCTGCGTGACCAGCGGACCGCCCGCAGGCACGCCGCTGAAAGCCGCCTGACAGCCGTGCTTGTGGCAGCAAAAAACATAGAGCCACCCCTGGCCACAAGCCTCCTGCGTGACCTTGGGAGAGTTCTGTATTGTTACCTTTCTGTTCTTTAGTTTGTCAAGGAATTTTATGCGAATGAGAAAAAATATAAACTAAATAACAGGGCAATACATATAAAATGACTTGAATGCAGTGCATAATCTCTTGACCTGTCTGAATGGATAGGAGCTAAATTCTGTTCTTATCTATAGCCAGGCAATTCCTTTGAAGTTAAAGAGGTTGTATGGATGTAACAGAGCAGAATTTGGCCCTTGTTATCGGAGAATAAAGGAATTTCTCACAATTGCCCTTGATTGCGGAAGGCAGTTTTTATAAACCTGTCATCCTTATCTTGAGTCATGCTTTAAATATAGCTTTTTACAATTTCCTCCGTGGCTTCCAAATCACTTTCATATTGTAAGCCTGGCCATGTTAACCCATTCTGAAGGCCAATAGTTCTTGGGCACTGCACATTGCAGTGAATAGTGCTAAGGGAAAATCATCACGAGATAGTGTCACAGCCTATATGAATGCTCATGCTTTCTGACAGCTCCATTTTCTCCTGCCATCTGTGTCCTTACTCTTTCTGGAAATTATGGTACCTCAGCAGTTTCATTTTATTACCCAAAGTTAAATCCATTTGGAAGAATATTTGGTATGGCAGCAATTTATTCTGCACGCCACAGCTGAAGTAGAATATTTTGTTGCTTAAATATATGAAAGTCATATATAGTGAAGTCATATTTGATATTGTGTATTCAGTATTGGAACAGAATTTCTGTATGTCCAAGCCTTTAAATCTGTTGCTAAGTTACCCTGCACCCTTTTACACAGGCTTTTGGGGCAAAACACAGTGGAAATTATGTCCATTTTCTTGAGTGCTGTGCGATTTTTAAGGATTGGACTTTTTGTTAGTATGAGCAACAAAAAGTAGCCCGTGAGAGTCCCCTCTCTGCAAGTAATGTCAGGAAAGCCAAGGAAGGGGCTGGGGAAATGTCTTTTGGTAGGTAAGGGAGAGCTATAGAAGCAGCGGTATATACGATACTGCAATGATGAGCCTAACAACATTGCCAAGAAGACCTTCTGTTAGTGCACAAATTGACTATTTATGTTAAAATTCTAGTGTCCAGTGCAATAGTGAGTTAAGTTTTCAAAAATGGGCCCTTAAAAGGATATTCCAGTTCCACATTTGGATATGCAAATTGACACTTCTTTGGTAGCTGTGACTTTATAGCATGTGATGATCCAGAGCAGGATCATGTGCTGTTTATGACCATGAGTCCCATTTATTGTAATTCTCCCAGCATAGCATTTATGGCAGGTTTTCTGTTGCTTGCAGCTTGCTTAGTATGCAGCAGCAGGCCTGCTCATGGGTTTCAGCTATTATGAATATAACAAGCGAAAACCTGGTCCCATTCAAATCAATGGGTTGATTTCCATGGGGCAAAGATTTCACCCACTATGCCTGGCTGCACTTTTTGAGATTGGCAATAAGCTGACACTGGTCTTATCTTCAGTACCAGGGTAAATCGACCAAAATTATGCTACTCCAGCTATGTGAATAATGTAGCTTAGGTTGACTTACCCCAGTGTCTTCACTGTGCTGCATCGACGGGAGAAGCTCTCTGGTGGACTTCCCTTACTGTTCTCAGGGAGCTGGAGTATTGGAGTAGACCGGAGAGTGCTCTGCCGTCGATTTAGACCTGCTAAATCAACCCCTGCTGCATCGATTGCAGCTGTGTCGATCTCCCTGTAGTGAAGACCAGCCCACTGTTGGGTTAGAAAGCCCTTAGCAGTATAGGCCTTGGCTGTACTCAAGACATTATTGAGCCTCTTTCTGAGGAGTATTTGAACTTGTTCCTAGTCCTTGTTTAAGTATCTGTCATCCCATCTTAGGTTAGTAAGTGATCATTGTGACAGATGCTATGGTATATTAAACTACTGTTGTTTATAAAGTTAATATATCTTTATGGGCTGGCTAGTGATTCATTTGTCCAGAGATACAATCAGAGAGGGGATGCTTCCTGCAGGAACTAAAGACAATGGGTGCGCTGGGGCAGTAATCAATGCAAATCTCCAGTACTGAAACACTGCAGGTAATGAGTCTTTTGCACACAGACTGGTTTGACCTGGTTCAAAGGCCTTGGCAGACAAAGGACTTTAAACTGTTTAAAATAACAGCCATTGACCTGGGTAGGGGCAAACATCATGCAAGAACTGACCAGCATGAGACTGTGACCAACAGGATAAGGCCCTGAGAGAGGGGCTTGAGATTTTTTAGGACCTACCAAACTAACCAAAGCCTTCATGTGGAAGATGGGTGACTCCTTGTAAGCTAGGAGTGTGTATAAGCTGTTGATTGTTTTAAGATTTGTTTTCTCTGTAATACTTTTGTTCTGAATAGTAATTTGCTTTAATTACTGGCTGGTCACTGAATGCCCCGTCATTGCCCCTCAGAGAACAAAACTGCAGGTGTTGAATTAAAGTCGGACTTGCTGAGTTGATCATAGTGAATTGCATGAGTCTGCGACTGAAGGTCCTGGTCTGGAGGGAGAGAATTGCAGGATTCTGCCCCAGAAAGTGACGGTTGGAAGCTGGAGGCCTGAGACCTACCTGGGGTGTCCTCGAGATCACCACGAGGGGGTCAGAGGTATAGTTTACTCAGCAAGTGGGACAAATGTATCTTGCAGTGTTATCATAGCCATGTTGGTCCCAGGATATTAGCCAGACAAGGTGGGTGAGGTGATATCTTGTATTGGATCAACTTCTGCTGGTGAGAAAGGCAAGCTTGTCAAGCAAGAAAGCTTACCTCTCTCACCAGCAGAAGTTGGTCCAATAAAAGATATTGCCTCACCCACCTTGTCTCTACAATTGTATCTTCATTGTTATGGGCCCAAAAGGGTGGAACTTGCTATCTTCTAAAACACATTTTGGTCCATTTCTCCCCATTTTTAAATAACACCGCAGGTAGCTGTTTTTTTTAACTTTACTGTAGTCAACTCATTTATTACCATTCCTTCTCCTGCCTCTTTTCATTAACCCTTTCATTTGGTTTTGTCTTCGTGGATTTCAGGATGACGAGGCCCCTTCGCAGTGGGTGTTTTCACATAAAATGGTGATGATGAACTCCAGTGTATTAATATATTTTATCTTGCTTGAGAAACAGGAGGCCCAGCTTCTCAGTTGGTGTAAATCAGCATAGCTCTGTTTACCTCAGTGATTTACAATAGCTGAGGATATGGTCTGGAAATGGGTAATGTAAAGTTATACCTTTGTTCATTTCGGAGTTCTGAAAAGGCCTAATTAAAATGTATTGAGAAAGATGGACATCTGGCTGTGGCTCCATTTCCCCCCTCAAACTCTTGAACACAAGGAAATGATCTTTCTTTCCCCTATCATTTCCATGCAGCTACTAATTTTGTTAAAAAATCATTTTCATTTTTATTATTTTTAATTTGTAAATTTTAATTCTTGTCAGAACTGTCCTGGCTGCTTGAGAGAATATATTGTACCCCTTAGCTGATAAGAATAAAATGTAAAACTGCCTCCCAGCTGATGATAAAAACCACTGTGACAGAAGAAGTGGGCTGCTTTTGCATATGTACCACCTCTCTCTGCTCTCCAACCTCTCCCTGCTAGATGGAATTTGTCTGATCTGCTGATGTGCTGAATGTATTAGAACTGGCTTAACTACCAAAGTTGCTCCTTTAGCTCAATGATAGGGGCCTGTGTTTTGGGAGCTGAAGCTCACAAACTGTACTTCAGACAACACAGGTGAAATCCTGGCCTTGCTGAAGTCAATGGCAAATCTCTCGTACGCTTCACGGGAGCCAGGATTTCACCCATGTCTTCAGGTGGTTAAGCAACAACTACAGTGTCTCTAAATCCACATGTACCTGAAAGCCTCCTTATTTTATTATGGGCCCTGTGATATATGGTGATGTACACAATGCAGATGCAGTCCCTTCCCCAGAAGGCACTTTCCTTGGTGACTTCCTAGTCCCTACTAACCATCCCTAGTTCAGGGTTGCTCTCTGGGACTCCCCAGCCTGCCTATCTGGGGCCAGCTTCTTTATATTTGGCAGAGCCTAGCAGCTGCATTCCTAAAGTGGCCAATTTCTAACAGCAAGTGCCACTTGATGTATCTTTCTCTTCCAGCTGGGAGGTTCGTTTAGCTCCTGTTTGTTTAGCTCCTGTTTGTTTTCCCTTTCTCCTTGCTAAGAGGATGGCACATTCTCAAACAGAATGGGCTGTCATTGTGGTAGGTGTCCTACAGCCCAGAGGTAAGGGGTTGTTTCCACATTTCATTGTGGGACAGAAATCTCCTGCTCCTTTGTTACACTTTCCCTTTGAGCCTAGAGAGCTGTGCTGTTATTGTCCTGACAACAGTTTTGAGATAGTTTTGCTATTTGAAGCTGACTGACCTGCCCTAGGAGATCGTTCTGCTCCTTGAATTTACTTTGTCATTTGTTTTCACAAGGTAAAAACGCTGACCAGGCTGAACAAAGACATTGGTGCAGGGACTGAAAGAGAACACATTTTAAAATGACACTTTTTTCCATGGGAGCCAGAAAAGAAAAGCCCAACATGTTGCAGGTGGTGAGGGACAGTCTCTTGCTCACCTCTACTGATAGGCTACCCATTACTGAAGAGGGTCTTCGCAGTCTGGTAAGAAGTCTCTTTGATCAGGTGTTATTCAGATTACAGGGCCCACTGTTATCTGCTCTTAGGCCTTTTTACACCACTGTGGTGCCTTGATAGTGTATATTGATTAGTGACACAGGTGAGAATCAATCTCATTTTTCAAGTGACTGTGCTGTTTCTGTTAGCCTGCTTTTGTTGGTGCATACTGCTGAGTGGGGAAGTGTGTCTTTTTTACAAGTACAGGGAGGCAGATCAGATCAGCTGTCTTCAACTGTGATTATTCAGAGTGATGATAATTTATATTTTTGGACTACATCTCCCATCATGCACAATAGTGTCATCCTTTTGGTGAGGGGCGAAGCCACATCACTGCAGTCACATGATCTATGTGCATGATAGGAGAGGAAGCTTGGCTGGGAAACTTTGTTCTTAGGCTATGTTTACACTCACTGCAATTAAAAAAACCCAGGGCTGGCCTGTGCCAGCTGACTGGGGCTCAAGCTAAGGGGCTGTTTAATTGCGGTGTAGATGTTCGGGCTCAGGCTACAGCCTGGGCTCTAGGACTCTGTGAGTGTCCCAGAGCTCGGGCTATAGCCCAAGCCCGAAGGTCTAAATCTCAATTAAAAAGCCCTTTAGCCCACGCCTTGCAAGCCCAAGTCAGCTGGCATGGACCAGTCATAGGTGTCTCACTGCAGTGTAGACCGATAGAGGAGAATGGGAGCAGAGGGCACACAAACTACAATTCCCACGGGGCACCTCAGCAGTATTTCAGAATCAAAATATTTCAGTTTTTAGCCCAAAATTAAGAGATTTCAGTTTTTGGGTGTTAAGTTTTGATGGAAAAAAAATCAAAATTTTCAGCAGAAAGGAGACACTTCTCATGAAAAAAAATTGGTGTAGTCAAAAATCTCAATTTTCTTTCCAATTGTGTAAGTGAGGCAGTGCATGCATACATTGAATAATATTCCCCACACTGAAGAATACTTTTTAATGATGACAGATAGTTGTGAGGCTGAATATTTGTGTTAATCTTTTAACATCCAAATGCAAGGTCATATATATAGGAACAAAGAATTGAGGTCACACTTATAGAATGCGAGACTATATTCTGGAAAGCAGTGACCCTGAAAGAGATGTAAAGCATTATGGTAGATAATCAACTGAACATGAGCTCTCAGGGTGATGGTGTCTGAGAGCTAACTTCAGGGATGCCAGAACAATTTGTATAGTAGGGGTGCTGAGAGCCATTGAACCAAACTGTAAACTCTGCATATAATGGAAACCACTTCAAGCCAGGGAGTGCTGCAGCACCCCTAGTTCTTCTAGCACCTATGGCTAACTTGTTCCTTGGATGAATAAGCAGAAAAACGTTGAGTAGGAATAGGGAAGTGGTAGTACCACTGTATATTGCATTAATAGAGGCATTATTGGAATATTGCATCCATCCTTGAAAAGGGATGTTGACAAATTGGAAAGGATTCAGAAAAGAGCTACAAGAATAATGGAGATCTGGCTTGTCTACACAGTGAGCTAGGGTGTGAATCTGCAGAGCAGTAGCTTGCCATGTGGACCCCGCTACAGTGCACTACGGAACTTTTAGTTTACTGTAGTAGGGCACATGTGGCAAGTTAGTGCTCTGTAGATTGACATTCTGCCTTGCCACCCACTACCTCACCATAGACGAGCATGTCTTTAGTGAGAAACTAAAGAAGCTCAGTTTATTTAGTTAATCCAAGACAAGGTTAAGAGGTGACTTGATCATGGTCTAGAAGTGCCTACATGAGGAGAAAATGTATTTTAAATAGTAGAGGGCTCTTTAATCTACTAGACAAAGGCATAACAAGAGCCAATGGCTGGAAGTTGAGCCTAGACAAACTCAGAGTAGAAATAAGGTGCAAAATTTGATAAGTGAGAGGGTATTTGCCCATTGAACAGTTTTTACCTAGGGACATGGTAGATTTTCCATCATTTGGAATTCTTTCAATCGAGATGTCTTTCTAGAAGCTATACGCTCTAGCTCAGCCAGAAGTTATATGCTCAGTGCAGGAACTATTTGATGAAATTCTATTGCTGTGTTATGCAAATCAGTCTAGATGAACATAATGTTCCTTAAAAATCTGTTAATCTAATTATCTGCTTTGCTTTTGTAGTCAGTTATTGTAGTTATTCATGCACTGCAGTAATATTCAGGAACAATAATGAAATATCCTTGAGGCACTTCATAAGAAATTGTATCTTTCTTTGCTCATTAATTTTGACATGTAATGTTAAATTCTAGTCCTCTTATAATACAAAACTAAAGGCTAAAGCAGCAACCAAAAAAAGGATTTCTGTTTTGTCAAAGTCCACTTGATTGTGTACTGTACACCACACAGTAATTACTGTACACGCTCTGGTTTGGGTTCTGATTTATTGGCAATAATAGAAATGATGTAGCTCTCTATCCAGAGAAGTCAGAAGGTTTCAAGCTTAATTGCACTCACTCACACCAGTGTAAATGAGGAGTCACTCCAATGGAGTCAGTGGGAATTGCACTTGTGTGAGACAAGCATCAGACTTTCTACCATTTTGTTTTCTGCCGCATCTGAACTGTCACACCACAGGGGAGATCTGTCAGATGAAATCTGCTGTCTTGCTATGCGATAGGGTGACATTTATGCAAACGGTACACCAGCTAGGGCAAAAACTGTTCAGAATAGTACATTAAATGATATGTGGTCTTGGTTAGTATATGAAGCAATAAACGGCTGCCGAACTGGACGAACAATTAAGTAAGGCAGAGATCCAAAGCCATTTCTTCCAAGTATACTACTCAAGGTCAAACATTCTTGTTTAGTTGTGATAGGCTATTTTTAAGTGCAGCTCAATGAACTGGTGTCCTTTGACTCCTTAAAAAACCCAACATCTGAATCAGCTGTATTTTGAAGCCCAATGCCTCAATGGAACAAATAATCCACATGCCGATTTCATGGTTTGCAGTACAGTTGATCCACATGCTGATTTCTTAAAAAAACCTAAACCAGAAGTTTGATCAGCTGCTCTTAAATGAGAGTATGCTTCACATGCCAGTTTGGTGTTTCCATCTGGATCAGCTGTACTTCAAAGTGTAATGTCTCAGCGAAGTGTTTGCTCTGTATATCTGATCCAGACACCAGTATTCCTAAAGGGGTTGAAACCTGCATCTGGCCACACAGATCTGTCATGTACTTCTGTACCATATACGGGCTGGCTACAGAACTTGTTTGTACACATCAAATGTGTTCATCATAAGATCCTTTAAAGCTCTGCCATGTATGACTGAGGTTCATTTAGAATAGATATTTTACACACCATGCCACCTACTGGCTGAATGTGTAATACAATTTAGCATTCCATTCCATCTCCCCCTTTAAGTTCTACATTTCTGCCATTTACAATATTTACACTATCACGCTGTCTTTGAAGTTCAGTGTGTATCAGTCTGTTAAGTGTCTCTGAATCATACTGGTTTTCTAATTATATGACCCAAATGCGTAATAACTTGATCATCTGGATATCTATTAGTTGCAACGACTGGCTGTGGTCAATTTGCAATCCTTGAGTCTTTGTCATCTTATTCTGCATTTGCCATCTGTAGAGTTTGCTCTGTTGATTGGTCTTTCTGAGGAACAAACTGTATATGTCAATAGTTTTTGTTGAACTCTCCACTGCTGGTCTCAATTACATATGATCTGTGTGCTGAATTATTTTTCTTAACAACAGCTGGAGTTGTCCATCCTTTTTCTCCATCAAATTTAACATGAATGTAGTCATCTGGTTCTAGACCTGGCAGTTCTCTGCGTGACATCTGTTGTAAAAGTGTTCATAAGCTCTCCGAGCCTTTTTATCTGATTTGGTTACTCTCTTCATGTCTGCAAAAAGAACAGGAGTACTTGTGGCACCTTAGAGACTATCAAATTTATTTGAGCATAAGCTTTCGTGGGCTACAGCCCACTTCTTTGGATGCATAGAATGGAACATATATTGAGGAGATATATACATATACACATAGAGAGAGCATGAAAAGGTGGGAGTTGTTTTACCAACATTGGCCTCTCAGAGTTGGTAAGACAACTCCCACCTTTTCATGCTCTCTGTATGTGTATATATCTCTCCTCAATATATGTTCCATTCTATGCATTCGAAGAAGTGAGCTGTAGCCCATGAAAGCTTATGCTCAAATAAATTTGTTAGTCTCTAAGGTGCCACAAGTACTCCTGTTCTTTTTGCGGATACAGACTAACACGGCTGCTACTCTGAAATCTCTTCATGTCTGGGCACTTTGGAAATAGGTTCTTTTCCAAAGTTGGAACAGGAGTTCTGAGTTGTCGTCCCATCAGGAGTTGTGTTGGACTATATCCAGTAGCTGCTATTGGTGCTGATCCTTAACTCAGAAGAGCAAGGAATGGATCTTCCCTTGGCTCTCCGTACAGTTCTCTCGGGCCTTGTCCGCCTACGGGGGAGAGCGACCTAAGTTACGCAACTTCAGCTATGTGAATAATGTAGCTGAAGTCGACATGCTTAGATCTTCTTACCGCGGGGTCCACACTATGCTATGTCAACGGGAGATGCTCTCCCTTCGACTCCCCTTGTGCTTCTCGTTCAGGTGGAGTGCGGGAGTCGATGGGAGAGCGGTCTGCAGTCGATTTAGTGGTTCTTCATTAGACCTGCTAAATCGACCGCTGATGCATAGATTGCAGTGTGTCAATCCCCCAGTAAGTGTAGACAAGCCCTTAGCCTCTCTATGCGCTTGTGGGTAATGTGGGCTGCTAGTAATATGATCAAAATCATATTTTGTTCAGAATGACTTAAATTTTGCTGCAGTGAATTGTGATGTGTTCTTCATCACTAATCGTTCTGGAATACTGAAGTAAGCAAAAGTGCATTTCAATTTCTCAGTAACATTATAACATGTTAAGTCTTTCAAGTACATTATTTCTATACACCTGGAAAAATAGTCCATGATGACCAGGTTATGATGTCCTCTGAATTCGCATTAATCCTCAGCTAGTCTCTTCCTCTGATAGAGGTGATGTTATATAAAGGTTGTTTCTGTTATGTTGGTCTATTAGTTCTGCAATGTTCACATGCAGAGACTTTATATTTTTGCTGAAACCCAGCCAACACACTGACTGGTTGGCCCATTCACAACATTTAATTAATCCTTTATGTCCTTCGCAGATGTGGTTTAGGATTTCTTCTCTCATTTCATTTGGAATTACAATGCAATTGTCTTTAATCATGAGTCCATTGATTCACTTAATTGTCCACACACCTCAAAGTAATGTCTTGTCATTTCCTTAGTGCCCTTTAGATACTTGGACCAGCCACCCCAATATAACTTAGAACTTAATGAAGTGGCCCATCAGTCAAGGTTGCTTTTTGTAGCTGGAGTTGTCTCTTTTCTGACACTGGTCTGTATGTGTCCACATATGCCTTTACTTCTAGCTCACAGGTACTTGAGTGGGATGCTGGACTCTGTGACAGTGTCTGCTACTACCAGATTTTTCCTAGGAACCTATTTAGCAATTGGGTTAAATTGTATTCACCTGATCAATAGACATTGGCATCTCAGTTGAGTGCTTGACCCAGGTCTTTTCCATTGATGAGGGTTGCAAGTAGTTTATGGTCTGTTATCAGTGTAAACGAAACCAATCCCCACACACATCTGTAAAAGTTCTCTCATTCCCATACATTTGCCATGAGCGAGAGCAAAACGTAACTGGCTTTCACTCAGAGCCATATTGTTGCAGGAATATACCACAGAAGCCATAGGTGCTTGCATCCACATTAACCATTGTGGGGTTGTTCACATCGTTGTACTTGAGAACTGGAGTTGTTGAGATCATTTGTTTTTATCTTTTTGAAGGCAATTTCTTCATTTGACCCTCATAGCCAAGATGGGTTGGACTTTCACAGTTCATTCAGTGGTTTTGTCACCTGCAGAAAGGTCTTGTAGGTAGTGACCAACGTAATTTCCCATCCCCATTATACATCTCAGTTCTTGAACATTAGTTGGTGCATTCAATTCTCAAATTGCTTTTACTTTATCAGGGCTACAACTGATTCCACTTTTGTTTATTGTCTGTCCCAAAAACTCGATTTGGGGTAGGCAGAAAACACATTTTTCCATGTTTAGCTTCAGTCCAGACTAACTGAGCAGGGTTAGGACCAATGTTCCCTCAAATTTTTTCCATTCATGTGCGGAATAAATTTTGTTATGCGCACCAAGGTATGTGCGGATGGGCGCCACCAGTAGAAACCTAGATATAATATATATTTTTAAAAAGTTACCATAGGGATAATTACTCCAGCCAGGACAGGTTAGGTATTTTAGAATTCACTACTCAAAGAATTAAATTTAAGTGTAAGAGAAATAAAAGTTATGAAATGCATAGACCAGTCAAAACACTAAAATAACACACATTGAAAGAATAAAATTACAGCAAATATATGTGCATTGCAGGAAGTACCAAGAAGTAACAACAACAATTATACAAGTATGTGTTGGGAGGTGAGTGTGAAAGAGACTGTGTGTGTGTGTGTGTGTGTGTGTGTGACACAGAGACAGTGTGTGCTGGTTGCTGGGGAAAGCCATACACTGTCTCTTTAAGACACTCACTGAAATATCTCCTGCTCTGTCCTGAGCCCTGTTGTTTCCCCTCCCCCACTCTTTGGAGACGGGGTACATGGGCAGGTGAGAGAGAGAGAGACTGTGTGAGCTGGCTGCTGGGGAAATCTCAGAAACAGTGCACTGTCTGTTTAAGAAAGGCACTCAGTCACTCACCATTCAGACCTCAGCAGCTCCAAGTCTCCTGAGCCAGGCTGTCCCCTCTGCCCTGCTCTGGAGAGATGGGGTACAGGGGCAGGGGGAGGGGGACACCCTGACATCAGCACCCTCCTCCTCCTTACCCCACCCCCGTCCCCGCTCTGTACAGCCATCAGGAGGGTCCCAGGAGCAGCTGCAGGATGGAGAAACAGGGCAGGAGGGGCACCTGAACACATGCTGCTGGCTGTGCGGGCTCTGCTAATCAGCTGGGTGGCACTTGAATCTCTCCTGCACGGCTGCCCAAGTGCGCAGCTTACAGGGAACACAAATTAGGACTACACTAAGGGTTTTGTTGTGTTCTTCCATTGAAGATCTATATAGTATAATATCGCCCCTGAAATCTACAATTCCATTTGTGTTCATTAACAATTCTACCATCTTTCTTTGGAAAATTTCAGGAGCACTGGTAATCCCAAAAGGTAATCTTCGAAAGCCAAATCTCCCAAAGGGTGTGACAAATGTAGTCAGTTTAGCTCTTCCTTTGGCTAAACCACTCTAGGCATCCAGCTTGGAGAATATTGTAGGCCCTTTCACTTTGGGGAGGAAGTCGTCCAGTGTTGGAAGGATATATTTTTCTCTCACAGCTGCTTCATGAAGTCTTTTAAGATTCACACAGATTTGTATTTTTCCATTTTTCTTTATAACTGGTATCAATGGGGCACACCATGCTGTTGGCTCAGAAATTTTCTTGATTATGTCAATCCACCCCATTCTCTTTAATTCAGTTACCACTTTATGAAGTAATGGGATAGGAATCCTTCAAGGTGGATGTACACTATATGGTTCAGCATTGTCTCTTCAGGTTATTTGTACTGGATCTCCTTTCAAAAGTCCAATATCACCAAATATTCCATCGAGTTCTTCCACCTTTCTCACTAGGCCCATCATGGCTGCCATGCTGTGCCTGAGAAGGCTGTTGGTCTGTTGAATGCATAGCTTGTCGTCTTTGTAAGTTGTTTCTGTGGTGAACTGGATACGTTTACACTGATAAAATACCATAAACTGCCTGTAATCTTCATCAAAGGAAAATATTTGGATCAAGAACTGCTGAGATACCAGCTGATGTTGATAATTCGAATGCAATGTAACCCAGTTGCTAAATATGTTCCTGGGAAAAATCTGGTAGTAGCAGACACTCTGTCATGGAGCCCAGCATTGTACTCACCTACCTATGAGCTCAAAGATGACAAAGGCGTACGTGGATGCTGTGGACATATACAGATCAGGAAAGAGACGATTCCAGTTACAAAAAGCAATCTCGACCAATGTGCAATTTCAGTAAGTTCTAAGTAACATTGGGGTGGCTGGCCCAAATATCTAAAGGACACTAGGGAAGTGACAAGAGACTACTTTGAAGTGTGTGGACAATTAAGCAAGTCAAATAGACTCATGATTAAAGGCAATTGCATCACAATTCCAAACAAAATGAGAGAACACATTCTATTCTTCCCATTCTGTGACTGGGGGAGGGGAGATTTACTAGTGCACAGTTCTTGCATTTCTGTCTTGGACAGTTTGGGGAAAAAACATGGGGCTATGGCTTCCACTTTGTTTTGCGTGTATTTTGGATTGGGGGGTGGAGGGAAAGCTAAAATGAAATGATTGTAGGTATGCTTTCAGAGTGAATAACTGACTGGTGCTTCTGGAAAAGTCCTTTAGAATTTTAATAGAGATTAAACCAATAGGATTCTAATAGAGCTGGTTAGAACATGGAACTTATTTTGAAAATTTTCATGGAAAATTCCTCCTGATTTATTTATAAAATTTTTGAAGACGTTTTTGACAAAAATTTGAAATTCAGAAAATTTCAACCAGCTCTCTATTCTATAGACATTAAATAAAATAATGTACTATTTCTCTATAAACTACTCTAAAAATCTATAGAATGTCCTTTATATATAATTTTAAAATAACCTACTGATTATTATATATTTTTATAGAGAACTATATCCCTGCCATAAACTCCATAGTTTGATTAAAAATTCTATGGACAGGTTATTGTGGTCTGAATTGCTATAGGATTTTTCCAGGGATGGGATTGCTGAGATGATCTATAGGCTTTTTTTGTTTCTGTATGCCTGATGGGCTCATGTTCTTGTATGAAGACAAGGTGGTGGTCAGACCTCTGCTGTGGAGTGTACGATAGAAAAGGGTATCAGTTAAAATACCATATAGATCTGCATGAAAACACTGTCTGGAATAATAAAGGGAACACAAACACTGTTAGGCTTGCTTGTTTCTGTTCTAGCCATTTGAGACAGTTCTTGTCTGACACAAGAAATGGAGAGTGAGATCATATTTTAAAGACAGAGAGTAGAATGACAGCTTTTTGGGTTTCGTAAATAAAATGTATGGTAATTGAATACAATTGGTTTCAAATTTCTGAGCAGTGGAATTTGTAACATTTATTTTGTAAAAATATCTACAGGCATCTTTAAAATATCTCTAGCTTCCAGAGAACTATATAAAGACTTGCTTTTCTCTCCTTGACTTAATGAACTGCTGTATTGGGCCAGTTTAGTAACAGCTGGATTGCTCATTAATCAGTGGTCAATTAAAAAATGACCTAAAACTGGTTATCAGCTGACATGTACAGTATGTCTACAAATGTTACATCAGCCTGCAGATCCTGAAACGGAAGGTATTATAACACAGACATCACCAATTAGGGGTCTCCCAGGGATGGAATGTGGAGGAGAGATTGATGGCTCTGTGTTTGTTGAATGTTGCCTGTCAGGAATCTGTATGATAGCAGTCTCACTTATGGAATAGAAAACTGTGAATGCAACTCCCACGCTGGCATCTGAGCAACTACACCTTGTCGACATCGTAATCCTGTACTGGTGGGAAGAACCTAATGCTGCTGGAAAGCACATTTCATTGTGGTGAGAAAAAAGTCAGGCCATTTTTCTTGGCTCCATGAAGTGCGCTGTGAGCTAGTTACTGCCTAGTGACTCGCTGAGATGATATGCCTCGCTTCAGTTTGGCAGAGTTTGCAAACTATAAACACACAGTTCTATACAGTACATCTGTGTCCCTCTGTGCTAAATATTAGGACAGAAGGCATTGTAGGAAAAGACAAGGCGGCCTAGACAACATTCCTTATGTTGAGCTTTCCACTTCAGAAAAGATATGTTCTAGTACAACCACAAGTTTTGGGGCATGCTGCAGGAGTTACTGGGTGAGGTTCTATGGCCTGTGTTATGCAGCACTTCAGACTAGAGGAGCACAATGGTCCCTTTCAGCATTAAAATCTATGAAATTCTCCTTTCTTCTGTTACATCCCATTATTCCTAGTTGTAACCCTTGAACCAGTCAGACAATTCCTTTCTTGTTTGTCTACTGACCTCCCTCCTGCATTTGACATGAACTCAGGTGTCTACATACTGACAGGGCTCCTTTGCTGCTTTATCTTCTCCTTTCCCATTCAGCTTAATGTGGGGCTTGTAGGATAGCTGGACAGCATGGGTGGTGGATTGGAGCAAGAGCAGTGGGGTCAAAGAAGAGCCCGCATGAGTGAAAGAGAGTCAAGGTGCTGTATGAAAAGAACTTGCCTCCCACCTCAAGATCTGCATTTGGAAATAGCAATCAGATTCCAGTTGTTCAAAATTCTTAATCTAGGGTCTCTTGTTGCTTTGGAAGCAAAAGTCATGTTGAGTGATGGAGGCTCGTTGCACTAGTAGCCCAGGCTGCAGGCAGACAGAATACCAGTGGGATCGCTTGCGGTAGCATGTTAAGGAGCAACTTCATTGACTGCTTTTTGTAGCTACAGCATACTGTCCCCTAGTGCCAGGGCTGGACTGTCCGCTGCTGTGCTGAGCCCTGGGAGATTACCTCATATTGCTGTGTAGCCCAGCAGCCAGTAATGGGACTACCCAGCACTCCTTGCATTCCAGGTGAGCAAGACTGGGGAAAATGGGAAGATGACACAGGGATCTAACTTGCATATCTCCATAGGGGAACCAGATTCCAGTCCATAGGGATTTATCATTCTGCCCATCCCTACTTACACTGCACAAGGTCTGAATAAATAAACTGTGTTGCCTAAGGAATAACTTGGATCTATGTGTGAAGCTTTGTGACAATAAAGGATGCTATCAAAAGGAAAATAATGCTGGAGAATTTGCTTGTTCCTGCAAGTTCAATAAACCTCTCTGTTTACAGTTATTGCTTTCATGCAAAATAAATATCTCTAACAATAAAGCGGAGTATAGAGACTAATCTGCTTTCTTTGATTGTTTCTTAGCAACTTAAATTGTAAATTAGTTACTAAGCAGCCTACTTGGTGCTTCACAATGAAGCAAAGATAACATTAAAATAAATAAAAATCTAACACCATTAAGACTGAGAGATTGTGAAATTAAGTGCTGGCTAATATTTACCACCTTTGTCCTACATGATGATAAACCATTGGCTAGCCTTTCTCAGTACAATCATGTTTGGTTGTGAGCAGAAGCTCAGCCTTTCTCACACAATGCCATATATAAGCTGACACATCAAGCCTCTGAGAAGACCAGTTGCTGCTGCTCCCATTGAAGTAAATAAACAATTCCATTGACCAAATTGGAAGCAGGTTTGGGTCCTAACCTACTGAATCACTGTGGATCCTAAATAGAGTTTATAGTCTCTCTTATAGATCCCCAGCCGCTCTAAGACGGTGTAGCTCTGTTGACATCTGTGGAGTTCATAGAGTCATAGAAGTGTAGGACTGGAAGGGATCTCTGGAGGTCATCAAATCCAGTCCTCTGCACTTGTGGCAGGACTAAGTATTATCTAGACCATCCCTGACAGGTGTTTCTCTAACCTGCTCTTAAAAATCTCCAATGATGGAGATTCTACAACCTCCCTAGGCAATTTATTCCAGTGCTTAACCACCCTGACAGTTAGGAAGTTTTTCCTAATGTCCAACCTAAGCCACCCTTGCTGCAATTTAAGCCCTTTGCTTCTTGTTCATTCCTCAGAAGTTAAGGGGAACAATTTTTCTCCCTTCTCCTTGTAACTTTTTATGTACTTGAAAACTGTTCTCATGTCCCCTCTGAGTCTTCTCTTCTCCAGACTAAACAAACCCAATTTTTTCAATCTTCCCTCATAGGTCAGGTTTTCTAGACCTTTAATCATTTTGTTGCTCTTCTCTGGACTTTCTCAATTTGTGCACATCTTTCCTGAAATGTGCCTCTCCCCGCTCTGAATTGGACACAATACTCCAGTTGAGCGTGGAGTAGAGCGGAAGAATTACTTCTTGTGTCTTGCTTACAACACTCCTGCTAATACATCCCAGAAGGATGTTTGCTTTTTTTGCAACAGTGTTACACTGTTGACTCATATTTAGCTTGTGATCCACTATGACCCCCAGATCCCTGTCTGCAGTACTCCTTCCTAGACAGTCATTTCCCATTTTGTATGTGTGCAACTGATTGTTCCTTCCTAAGGGGAGTACTTTGCATTTATCCTTATTGAATTATGTCAATTTACAGCAGTTGAGGATCTGGCCCCAGGACTGTAAGAGAGGAAGTGGCAAAATATTGTGGACTAAGTAATCCAGAGCTCCCCAGCCTCATCAGCTGGAGCCAGCTGTATGGCCAAACTGAGAGCGTATGTCTGGAGTCTGAGTCTTATTATAAATTGGTTTGTCAATGTCTTCCTCAGGTCGTTAGCCTACGCACTCCAGATGGCAGAGTGCCCCGATGCAGAAACCATATGGTAGTGTATAGCAATGATTGAGAGGAGTAGGATAAATACATTGTTATGAGAAACAAATAATGCACTAGGGTCTATGACATACATATCAGCATTAGCTGACAGCAGAATGACATGAAAGTTCAAGGTCATGTAATGGCATGATTAATTATGGCAAAGCATAGGCCCACAGATAAATGGAGAATGTAAAAGCTGAGCTGCACCATGAAGTACAAAATATATTGGAGTTTAAAAATCAAAAAGTTTAAAAGTGATGGTCTCAATCCAGACCATTCTGGAGGAAGCTCCGGGTGAATAGCCATTCCTCCCATATTCATGGTGGGCCTAACTTTGAGCGAGGCTAAGCACAAACAGCTTTCACTGAGCTCAGCTGGAGTTGTGGGGCCTCAGCACTTCTGAAAATCAGGCCCTTTGCAACCTCTGAACAGCTTGGAGCAGGGGTAAGGTTGCCTCTGAAACCATGGGCTTGATTCTGCATTATGCCCTTCCCGTGCTAAACCCCAATATGTTTTGTTTAAGTGCCTTTAAATCCTGTTTTGCACAATGTTTTTGTTTTAACAAAGCAATTTTTGTTATCTGACCTCATCAGAGCTGCATCCTCTGCTGCTTCTTTTTAATGACCATTTAAAAATGATTAACAGTGCCTGGAGCCATGACAGCCTGACTTCCTGTGCTGAACTTCATACACGTCTGGATTTGCAGAAGGGAGTTCCTTGCAAGAGAGAGTTTCCCATAAAGGAGGACACTTGGGTCATTGTTTAGAAAAGCTGACTGCATGGAGGAGAGATAAGTCATGGACTGGGATGGATGCTCTGTCAGGGAGGTTTTTTCACTTGTTTGGGGTTTCATTTTAATGTTGGAAGCACATTTGTTTACGATTTCTGAAAAGCCTCAAAGCAAAAGAGTTGTTGGCTATCATTGGCCAGCATGAATCTAATCCTCAGTTCCGTTCTTTGGTAAAATTGATGGGAAAAGCTTCTTTCAGATCAGATGGGATAACTGGAAGATTATGATGGAGGAATGGGCAAAAGCTCATGCATACCACAGGGAAACTGGGACATTGTAAAGTTTTCGTTTCTGAAACAGTTTCCTCAGGACGTGATTAACTGCCACCTCAACAACAAAAACTGCCCTGTTACTGTCAGCTCCCCTAAAGTGGAACCAAGTCCTCACTGGCAGGATTCTAGCCAGTTCGGTTTGAATTATCTTTATTCCTTGTTTGTATAAGGGCTTGTCGAATTCACTTGCTATTTTTAAGTTCCGTTCAAGGGATGGGTGAAGGCTCAGGTCAGTTTGGATTTTATTGGAACCTGTTCACTCATCCTTAATGCAAACTCTGTCAATCTTAATTCTGAATGGAAAATGGGTTATTTAAGGTTCATAAAGATAGAAAACAGCAGGAAATTCAATCAACATGTCTTCTTTTCTACTTCTGTTCCATTATACAATATTTTCCCCTCTCTTCAGGCTATCATCCGCCTTCTCTTTTTCGGAGGCACCCAATAAGAGAGACTATTGATCCTCACCTGTCGGTTACGTAAGAGCACACAGGCATAGTGTATTTAGAGTCTATTTTCTTGATGGCATGCATGTGGATAGGGGTTTATTTCTCTGGGATTCTACTCAAGCTCCCAGATGCTGACCGATGGGAGCTCTGGCTTCCATCACCCTCTTTGCGCTTTCAGAAAAGCCCAAACAGTCAGTGGCACCTCCTGGGGCAGTAAGGAGAAGGGGGCATTCACTTCCTAGCTTCTAGGCAATGAAAAGTTGAACTTAACAACCTTTATAAACTTCTATGTCTAAAGTTAGACTCCTAAGTCCATATTTATGCGCCTCAGTAAAAGCTGTGGCTTGATTTTCAAATGTGATGAGCACCTGCATCTAGAGCTGGAAGAATTTTTTTTGACAAAAACATGTTTTTTTGGCAAAAAAGGCAGATTCAGTGATGCTGAAACATTTCATGAATTGCTATCAATTTCATCAAAATGTTTTAGTTGGGAGGAAAAAAGAGCCTTAAAAAATTCTAGAGAAAAAATTTAATTTGAAAATACTTTGTTTTAAAAATTCCTTGAATTATAGTCTTTTTTAAAACTGAAACATTAAATGTTTCAGTGAAATGTTTTGTTTAATTGGACCCCAAATAATTTCTTTTCGAATTGTCAGCAGTCAGGAAAAAAAACATTATTTGCACAGCTCTACCTGCATCTTCCATTGACTTTGCTAGGAGATGCAGGTGCTTTGCTCCTCTGCCTTCAGTGGGAGGCGTATGTGCTCAGAAACTCTCAAATTCAGGCCACAGCTTTTACTTGAGATGCTTAAATAAGGGTTTAGGAGCCACACTTTAGGTCCCCAGGATTGTGAAGGTTGGCCATTACTCCTCAAATTAATATATTAAGAAAAGAGATGCTAACAAAATGCGGATGCCATGAAAATATATGTCATGATCAAACATTGTTGTATCCCTCATCTTCTCAGGTCCTCTTTCTTTGTCACTCCTTCATGTGTTATGTCTGTTTTTAGGCCCTGATTCAACAAGGTACTTAAGCATGTGCCTAACTATAAGTGTATCAGTAGTCCCATTGAAATCTATGGGGCTAGACCCGTGCTTAGAGCTAGGCAGGTGCTTAAGTGTCTTGCTGAGCTGAGGCCTTAGATGCTAAATCCCTCATGCTAAGGACCACTCCTTTTGCTTGTCTGCTAAGTGACCCCTGCTGAACCAGACCTCCGAAGGGGTGGATTTGGTTTGACATGTTTAAGCATGTCTTGTTCATGTGGGCTTTGAACACCATGACAGGCACTGCTAGCTAATCCAAATGGACCAGATTACTCTGATAAATCTAGTCTGAACATTGCTTTCTTCTCTTTTCTTCCCCTTAGTCCATTCTCACTGTCCCTATCTCAGCAGTGTCCCTTTGTTCTCCAGCTTTCATGTGGTGTTTGTTCCAAATCTCTATTTCTCTTCTTCATAGCTCTTCCACCTGTTGCTGAGAAAACAGCAGCTGAACTGCACCTGCATGGCATGCAGCCAACATAACAAGAAAGGCAAGCTGGCCAGAAAGGGACTGTTCCTGGTCCTTGTGTGTCCCTGGGAAATGGACTCCCTATAGGCAAAATTAGGCCATTATCCAGAATCTGACTATAGGACCATTAAATGAATGGCTGTGATATGGCCTGGCAACACACTTGTCACCTCTCTGTAGCACATATAGGGTGTTCATTGCGAAGCTAACAGGAATAAGTTAAATAGTTAAAACTAGAAAAGGGCCTAAACCCCAGGGCCTCTCATCCATACACCTTCATGTTTCAGGGTGAGGTGGAAGGTCTGCATTCAAATGTGTCGATCTAACCTTTACAGTTTCAGTTCCTGATCAAAACCAAAACCAGAGAAAGCCTATTGTCTGTTTTGGCTGCAGTAGCAATCTCATGAAAAGGAGACTTTGAGGTTTTGTCGTGATCTGAGCCTGAATCCCAGCCTTGATCTGATTCAGGCTTGAACTTTGAACCCTAGCCCAAACCTAATTCAGCTCTAAACCCTGACATCCTGGTCTATTTAAAACACAAGGAACTATTTAAATAGCTACACTGGAGGACGTTAGGTTCTGAACACAAAGAATGGCAAACCTGAATGCAAGCTCACCTGCTACTTCTGGGGATGTGGACTCCTGGACTGGCGTATTACAATGCTGCAATGGAAATGCAAGCCCAACACAAACACTTGCTGAACAAGACCTCCAAAGGCGTGGATTTGGTTTGACATGTTGAAGCATGTCTTATTCATTTGGGGTTCGAATACCACCACAGGCACTGCTAGCTAATCCAAACAGATCAGATTACTCTGACAAATCTAGTCTGAACATTGCTTTCTTCTCCTTTCTTCATCTTTGTCCATTCTCACTGTCCCTATCTCAGCAGTTTGCCTTGGTGTCCTACAGGAAAAAGTCATTGGGGGCATCAGAGTAAAGTCTGTAAAATTATAACTGCTCCCTTCGACTTGGATGTTTGGTCACTTGGAATGAATAACCACCTGGTCTGCCAAAGTCATCTGTATGGAAGCAACTGGGTAATGTTTGGGTAGACTGAGCCATGGATAGCTGCTTCTTTAGCTTATCTGGGAAAGCTAGAGAACCAGGTTCTTCTTCTACAATTACTTCTCCATGTTCCTTAGTGTATGGGGTGGTACATGGGTCTGTTGAGGAACAGAGGTGCCAGGCTCTAGTAGTGGGCTGCAAGCTTTTTAAAGTGTCCTGTTGGGGGCCCAACCCGGCAAGGTGTTGAGCAATTTTAGCCAGCGAGGAGGAGTTCAGTCCGAGTTGATGGCACTCCGCGTCTCACAGGAAGTGTATCACCTTAGGCAATTAGGCCTTTAGTTCAAAAGAGTTCAGCAGCCACAATTAGGACCTAATTTTCCAAGGCGCTCACCAGGCTGGCTGCTGAGTTCTTTTGAAACTATAACCCCCTATTGTTCAACTGAAGTCTGTCCGTCGTCATAATCCTTTGTGCAGAGAGTCAAATACATGCTCAGACTGGATGTTTGTAAAGAACTGTGGGTTGTATAAATGAGACTCTGCTGGACAGGCATAGATGAGCCTCTCCTGGGTCTAAAGTAGCAAAGGTTGCAGAACCAACTTCTTGTCCTAGCAGGACTTCTGTAGTATTAGTGCTTACCAGTACTTCCAGTGGTTAACATGTAACTCATGACTGTGAAATCCATTTTGAAGAGAGAAAGTGCCTCGTTTTTAACCAAGTTTGTGTGATGATTGGCAGAGTATGCTTCTAGGATATTATGTGTAGATGTAAACTAGTGTTGGAGAAAACCTCCAAAAGGCTTAGATGTTAGGTTTGGTTCAGAGTATCACCTAAAGCTTTAATTTAGACAGGGCCACGAGGAGGCTGGACTTTGTGGGTGTGTTTGATTTTTTACATTGCCGTATCACTCTACTTTTGTTCTGGTGATCAGAGGTGGGTTGAATCCAGATTCTGTTTTATCTGAACCAGCGGTAAATATGTCCAATGGCTTATGATGGGACACTAGATGGGGTGGGATCTGAGTTACTACAGAGAATTCTTTCCTGGGTGTCTGGCTGGTGAGTCTTGCCCACATGCTCAGGATTTAGCAGATCGCCATATTTGGGGTCGGGAAGGAATTTTCCTCCAGGGCAGATTGGCAGAGGCCCTGGGGTTTTTCCGCCTTCCTCTGCAGCATGGGGCACGGGTCACTTGCTGGAGGATTCTCTGCACCTTATAGTCTTTAAACCACAAGTTGAGGACTTCAATAGCTCAGACATAGGTCAGGGGTTTGTTACAGGAGTGGGTGGGTGAGATTCTGTGGCCTGCGTTGTGCAGGCGGTCAGACTAGAAGATCATAATGGTCCCTTCTGACCTTAAAGTCTATGAGTCTGTGGAGTTCTGTCACAGGGTGAGCTGGCCCTTTAAGAGGGTTGGGGCTCAGCTGCACCCTATGCCAGGCTCAGCCCACCTTCCCAGGTGAAGGGAATATATCCTGGGGTCCTGCGGTAGAATGCTGTGTCACAGAGTCAGTCTGATGGGATGTAAAGGGCAGCCTGAGTTCAGGGAGCAGAGAGGCTCTGCTTATCTCCCAGGCAGATGGCCTGCGAATGCCAACCCTGCAGGGAACAGACTAAGAAGCCTGTGAGCCAGTCTGTTGGAGGGAAGCTCAAACAGAAGGGAATAGAGAGGCTCTTAACTCCCAGACCGAGGGTCAGGACAGTGAGATCTATAGGGAATTGCGGGAGATCCCAGGCCAGGGGAAAGGAGGTGGTTTATATGTGGAACTTACGTTAAATTTAGGGTTACCATACGTCCGGTTTTTCCCGGACATGTCCGGCTTTTCGGCAATCAAACCCCCGTCGGGGGGGAATTGCCGAAAAGCCGAACATGTCCAGGAAAAATGCCGGCCGGGCACTTCCCCTCCTGCGGCTGCTCTGCTCCTCCCCTGACTCTTCGGCTCTGTTTAAGAGTTGAGCCGCCCGAGCGCTACGGGCTTCAGGCAGCCCTCTTGCCTCCGGACCCTGCGCCCCCGGCCGGGCACTTCCCCTCCCGGGCTCCGGCGGTGCAGGGTCCGGAGGCATGGGGGCTGCCCGAAGCCGGTAGCGCTCGGGCAGCTCGGCTCTTAAACCGTGCCGAAGAGTCAGGGGAGGAGCAGAGCCTCCGGCCGCGGCGGCTCTGCTCCTCCCCTGACTCTTCGGCTCGGTTTAAGAGCCGAGCGCTACGGGCTTCGGGCAGCCCCCATGCCTCCGGACCCTGCGCCGCCGGAGCCCGGGAGGGGAAGTGCCCGGCCGGGGGCGCAGGGTCCGGAGGCATGGGGGCTGCCCGAAGCCCGAGCGCTACCGGCTTCACGGTTTGCCGGGCAGCCTCCAGACCCTGCGCCCCCGGCTGGGCGCTTCCCCTCCCGGGCTCCGCTGCGCTGGGGAAGCGCCGGCCGGGGGCGCAGGGTCTGGGGGCTGCCCGGCAAACTGTGAAGCCGGTAGCGCTCGGGCAGCCCTTTTCGCGTGGCTGGGAGTGGGAGGGAGGAGGGGGCGGGGTTGGGGCAGGGAAGGGGCGGAGTTGGGGCTGGGCTGGGGGTGGGAAATGGGCGGGGCCAGGGCCCCGTGGAGGGTCCTCTTTTTTTTATTTGTTAGATATGGTAACCCTAGTTAAATTGCTAAACTGAACTCCTGAGGGTGGTGAGAGCCCTTGGATGCACTGGCTGGGGAGTTGGCCCACTGGTTTACAGGCTCAGACAAAAAGGTCCTGTTTTGGCCCATTTCTGATTTACATCATTTATTTAAATGAATTAGCTGAACCTCTTCTTTCGTCTGTGAAATTGGGCTGAAAAACATGTAAGAACAGGCTCTCCTGTGAAATTTCTGGTCTTCACTCTGGACAGGCCAGAAATGAAGCTTTTGCTTCTGGTCTGAGGCAGAAAACGCAGAGATGTGTGAAAATTAGAGATGTGCAAATAATGGGGTTTTTTTTTCTGACAGTTTGAAAAAATAGTTTTGGGTTGAACTGAAACTTTTTGAATTTTTGGTGAATTGAAAAGTTTCAAATAAATTGTTTTGGGTCAAACCTTTCATTTGTTTAGATTTTGAGCATTTTTAATGTTTTTGCATTGCTTTTATAAAATTTGAAGGGAATTTCAAGTTATTTCACACTGACAAATCAAAATATTTCAAAAATGTCAAAATGAAATGTTTTGATTGTTTTGGAATTTTTCTAGCCCTCCCGCCCCCCCAAAAAATATTTCCCAAAATGACATGACTTTGCAAAAAGTTTTTGTGTCACCCAATTTGCATTTTTTGCCAAAAAATGTTTCAGCCAAAATATTTTGCCCTCCTCTAGTAAAAATATAAACTGCTAGTAGAATATATTGGAATATCAAAAATGCTCAGTTCAAAGGATGAAGCAAGGTTCAGGTTAATTTGCACTTTAGTTGAACCTATTCATTCAACCAATATCAGATGGGAAAAAACAAATAACATTTTTTGACATTACATGTCACTTTACTTCTGGACTAAAAACAGCTGTCACACACGCTTTCAGAGCAGGAAGAATAGATTAACTTTATAGGAGGATGTGTGTGCAGTGTAGCATATTGTCCTCCTCCAATAAATGAAGATTTTCCCCATAGGATATGTAACTGATTCTCAGTGACACCATCACTTCTGCTTATACATCTGTTCTGCCTTTAAAAGCTGTATAACTTGATCATTCTGGACAGATCTTCCTTTCAGATATACATTTCCTCTAAAGCTATCAAATCACCGGCATGGGAGCATCTTAATCTATGCCAGGGCATATTGGTTAAATATTCTCTTCCCTTTTGTTGAATGTCAACATCTTTATAGTTAAGAGAATAACCAATCAATCATCATAATACCTTTTTACTATATTGGCTGATGTTAGAATGATGTCACTGGGAAGCAGTCAGTGAATTGCTTAATCAGGGACCAAAACTCTGCCTTCCTACCAGAACTTGAAACCTTAAAATTAACACTATGTAAGGCCCAATTTTCAAACTTGGGTGCTTAAAGTTAGGTATATAAATCTGTATTTAAGCACCTGATTAGTGTATGTTTGAAAATCAGCACCTAGATGCCAGAGAGTTAGCATATTTAGTGTCTAAATACAGATTTAGGGCCAGATTTGGAAAGGTAGTCAGGCACTAAAGATGAAGATTTCAGTGGGAGATACGTGCTTTTGAAAATCCCACTTAGAACATAAGAACATATGAACGACCATACTGGGTCAGACCAATGGTTCATCTAGCCCACTATCCTCTCTTCCGACAGTGGCCAATGCCAGGTGCTTCAGAGGAATTAACAGAACAGGTAATCATCAAGTGATCCATCCCCTGTCGCCCATTCCCAGCTTCTGGCAAATGGAAGCAAGGGATACTTCAGAGCATGGTTTTGCATCCTTGCCCTAGGGTGACCAGATGTCCCGCTTTTATAGGGACAGTCCCGATTTTGGGGGCTTTTTCTTATATAGGCACCTATTACCCCTCACTCCCTGCCTGATTTTTCACACTTGCTATCTGGTCACCCTACCTTGCCCATCCTGGCCAATAGCCATTGATGGACCTATCCGCCATTAATTTATCTAGTTCTTTTTTGAACCCTGTTATAGTCTTGGCCTTCACAACATCCTCTGGCAAAGAGTTCCACAAGTTGACTGTGTGTTGTATGAAGAAATACTTCCTTTTGTATGTTTTAAACTTGCTGCCTATTAATTTTGTTGGGTGACCCCTAGTTCTTGTGTTATGAGAAGGAGCAAATAACACTTCCTTATTTACTTTCTCCACACCATGTGTGATTTTATAGACCTCCATCATGTCCCCCCTTAGTTGTCTCTTTTCCAAGCTGAAAAGTCTGTTTTATTAATCTCTCCTCATATGGAATCTGTTCCATACTCCTAATAATTTTTGTTGCCCCTTTCTGTACCTTTTCCAATTCCAATATATCTTTTTTGAGATGGGGTGACCAGATCTGCATGCAGTATTCAAGATGTGGGTGTACCATGGTTCTATAGAGGCAATATGATATTTTCTATCTTATTATCTATCCCTTTCCTAATGTGCTTATCTGCCTAAATACCTTTAAAAATCTGGACCCAAGGGCCTGATTTTTCAGAGCTGTTGAGTATCCAATATTCCATTAGAGATCCAATGGATAGCACCTTTGAAAATCAGGCCATAGATGTCGAACTTCAAGCGTCCAGGAAATTTGAGTACGGAGAGTATTTATAGCTGTCAATGGCAGCGTATTAAAAAAAACCCTGGGGCGATGGTAAAAATGGATAGGAAATTGAGTGGGATAGAAAACTGTTTTACTTGTTCAGATTCCTTTCAGACTGAGACTCACTGTGTTACTGAAAACAAATGCAATTTATACATCTAGATCTGTGACTAGGTTGAAAGCAAATTGAAACTGGCATATTTGGGCTTTTTGCTCATTTCAATACATCAAAAATTGGTGGTGCAGTTTCACAAGTTTCTGCCTAAGAAAAAGGCAAAATTTACTAAGAAGAACTGAAACCAGTGTGAAACGTATCCAAAAAGACTGATATTTTTGACAACTGCTAACTTGCCCCACAATAAAGAAAATAATTGAATTAGTGAAATCTTATGCTAGTGAATTAGTTTTGCACAATAAAATAATTTTTTGGCATTATTCATATAGCTCTGAGCAACTAATTTTGTGTTTTCTGTTAAAAAAATGCAGATGGAAAAAGTAGCTGAGTTGTGTGTGATCTCACCTTAGTTCCTGGTATTGTTCAGAAGCAGATAAAGAAACCAGTTTTATCACTAGCTATAAAATTAATTATGGAAATGAAATATGTATGGCTAATAAAAACAAACTCCTTATGTGGCTCGAATCAGGTAAATAAAAATAGCAGATCCGATTTACAATTCATGTTTGTATTTTGTTAGTGTATATATAAAGGATTTCCGTCTCCAGGGCTGTCTGTCCTGCCCCTTTTATGAGAACTAAAATTCATACTATTTTTAAAAGATTTAGAGAAGGATTCTCAAAAGGGCTTGGCACAAGTTGTTGCCTAAGCCTCAGGGCAGTAATAACTTAAAGCACACATTAGAGTTATATGGATTTTACCTTAATCTACCTACCCTAGCAGCCCCATGCAGTGAAACAATCGGTACTTTTGCATCACACAACAAATATGCAACCTCAAGATACAAACCACCCCATAAAAGGGAGATGGAGCAACCTACACAATGACAATAGCACCAAGTAATTCAACCCTACAGAATGAAAGGAGCTCAGATGTTTGTGTGTGTGATTTAATCAACACTAGTTATGAAGTGCAGAGCTAAATCAGCACAAACTTCTTAGAACTAAGGGCACGTCTACACTGGCAAAGTTACAGTGCTGGGGCAGTTACAGCGGCGCTCAGAGAGTGCCAAAGGAAAACCACTGTTGTGTGTTTCACATTTGCGGCGCTATTTGGAGCAGTACACTCTGGCAGCTATCCCACAGAGCACCTCTTTCTCTAAGGCCGTGTCTATACTACCACTTTTGTCGGCAAAACTTATTCGCTCAGGGATGTGAATATTCCATCCCCCCCAACGATATAAATTATGCCGGCATAAGTGGTAGTATGCACAGTGCTATGTCGGTGGGAGAGCTTCGCCTGCCAACATAGCTACCGCCACTCGTTGGGGATGGTTTAATTATGTCGACAGGAGAGCTCTCCCATCAGCATAGAGCGGTTACACGAGAGATCTTACAGCAGTGCAGCTGCATCGGAACAGCTGTGCTGCTGTAAGCAGTCTAGTGTAGACATGGCCTAAGAGTCTGATCCTGTGAGGTGCTGAGTGCCCCTAGCTCCAAGAGGTTCAGCAGACCAGACCCCATTTGGTTCTTTAACTTTGCTGGTTTGTAATTGCACATGATAACTGAGGTGGGCACAAAAAATGGGTAATGGTCTTCATAAAAATGTATCCGAATTTTGATGAAAAATGTTGAATTGGTGAACGTCAAAGTGTTTTTGACCAGCTCTGTATAAGATTATTCCAGCACATGTTATGCTGCTGGTGGGTTTTGTCATGTGTGTATCATGTGGGTAAAATTTTTTTTAAACTATTGAAAAATCACACACAGATTTCCCCCCAATGAGTTTGGTACTCAATAAACTTATACTTTGGTGCTTCTGAAATTTGAGGCACCAATAACACTGGCCTGAGCTGATCATACTGTATCCAGGTGCTGCACAATCTGTTGCATATCTCTGCAAAGATGCAATAATTTAAAATGACCGTTTATAAAATGTTAAAGCACCTTTTGGGGAGCATTCATGTTTTATTAACATGCATTTCAAACATTTTTCTCCTGCCCAACACACAGCTAGCGCTTCATATTGTTTACAGAATGTCTCAGGGTGAAATCTTGGCCCCAGTGAATTTTGCTATTAACTTCAGTGCAGCCAGGATTTCACCGTGAGTGTCTAATCCTAGTCCTAGAGAATTTTCCTGAACCTTCAGTTTGCTCATAGCCCAGTAAGTCATCAGACCTGGGCAGCGAAAGGCAATCAGTGTGCAGTGTTCTTGTGACTGTGCAGAGGAGCTGGAAACAAAACAGCCTCCAGCTCTCAAAGCTCCATTTCTGCTACTTGTTCTGGTGCCTCCACTACCGTGGTCTTCTCAAGGGGGCTATTCTTTCCTTACTCCAGTTGCCCGAGCTCTTATCCTCAGGCCTTATCTGCATCGGGCTAATGCATCAAGTTAGAAAATGTGTTAACACATTTGAACACTGTTAAACAAGATTTTGCCTTTAGTGTGGACAAGGACAATTGTCATTAAAAATGTTGGTTGGTCCTGGTTTATTTTAGGGTCTTCCCAGCTTTACCCTCAGTAAAATGAAGATAATTATACGTGCCTCCTTTAGACCGTGCTTTAAGAGCTGGGGGTGAAAATTACTCTGGAAATGGTTATTATTAATTGCTGCAGTACACTTCAGCTGCTGCTTCTGTATCACTGTGAACCATCTGTGAGGAGGAGGAGTGTTCTGGGCACTGAAATACAAACGGGAACTTTGCATCCCACTCTTCTCTTAGAATTTCCAGAGCCAGGACACTTACAACAGCAGGCATTTTTAACTAGCTTGAGCGCTTACTTTGCCAAGTGCACAACTGTGGGAATAATATTTACAGCCTCTTGAGGCAGTATTCCAGGTTTAGTAGGGCAAATAGGAGTGTGCACATGGAAGGAAGGGAGTGACTCAGATACCAGTTATGCACCCCTAGAATTGTACCTAGTCTGAAACAGATGCCTTTCCAAACTTTACCAAAGCTTAGGGGATTTGGATACAGGGCTGGTTCAGTAACATGCCCTGTAAATAGCAGGGGCCAGGCTGTGCCCTGGCTGATTTTCCCTGTTGCAATCTAATGCCAATAGATCTAGTTCCCTGAGGTTTCTCCTAGCATTGGTGTTTCTCCTAGCAGGTGGCAAAGAGATGCTGCTGCAACAGCTCCTACGCTCCATCCCCTGGCATAGAGAGAATGTCTGTCTGAGAAAAGCATATGGAAGGAATGTCCCTATCCCTTGCGATCTCTGGTTGCTGGAATGCCTCCGAAGCTAGAATGCTGTAAAGCAGCCTTTAGCCTGCTCTACATTACCTCCAGGATTGATCTGGTACGGACCTGTATCCAAGACTGGGGTGAGAAGGGAAGTTAAAGACAACTTTCCACCACCACCCACCTCATTTGCAGCAGGTACCACTCCAGAACAGCTAAGGATCTGGCCCAAAGTGTTTCCTCGGGACAGGCTCTATCAATTGTATTACTGATTATTATTTTAACGTATTGTGGTAGCACCTCAAGATCTTAATCAGGTTAGGCCCCATTGTGCTATGTGCTGTATAGACATATAATAATTGACAGCTCTGCAATCTAAAAGACGTGATGTAACAGGTAGATGAGATAAACAACCAGGCTGGGGTTGGAGAGATGGGGTAACTAATCAGATAGAATGTGCATAATTTGTAGCCAGTCAGTAGTGGTCATAACTCACCACCTGCCTCGCCTGTCTTCTATACGGGGCAAGGCAGAGATTGTAATGTTGGTAACAAGATCTGCATAGAGATAACAAGAACCTGGTAAAACAGTTAGTTGGCCATCTTATGTAAAACACATATCTCTTTCAAGTGGGAGGAGTGGTGGGTTATATGGCAATATTTTCCCATTTTATCATCTTCAGCTGGAGACAACCGGACCTCAATTATTAAAATCCAGAACCTTTATCAACTTCCTAACTCCCTGTAGACAAGCAATAATTATTTACAAATCTGTCAGACACACAGCTTCCAAACTTCAAAGAGAGCTCATTTACCAGGCTTAAAATTCTTCAAATTCCCCTTCATAATATTTATAAGTAGCTCGTAATGAAAATCTAACCTCATCCCTTCTATTACTAAAAAAGCATGGACCGTGATAAAAGTATAAAATCCAGAATGATCAACTTCTAATTATTCTCCCTAAGAACACTTCTCCTACTGATTGAATTAGTTTTTTGATTTAAAAAAACACCCTAATGAATGATAGAAATAACTAATTTATCAAAAGAGACTAGCTGGGTGAGGTAATATCTTCTTCTGAAGAAGAGCTCTGTGTAAGCTCAAAAGCTTGTGTCTCTCACCAACAGAAGTTGGTCCAATAAAAGATATTACCTCACCTACCTTGTCTCTCTAATATCCTGGGATTAACATGGCTATAACAACACTGTAAACAGTAATTTATCAAGACTCTAATCCCATCCTTTAATTCATAGTTTTGTTTAGTTGAAATTTCTCAAAATGAATAGAATCCCTTCTGTCTTTATACAGCCCTTGTGAATTAACAATGAAAACATATTTTAAAAAGTAGTATTAACCATAGAATAATTTGATTATACTGTCTGTAAGGCTAGTGTTTTCTAGTAAGGAAACAAATGCTCTCTATTTCACAGGACATAACATCTTAGAAGAAGCCAGAATCTCCATTACAATATCATTGAGCTACATTCAAGTCTCCCTCTTTATTAGGCTGTCAGACTTTCTAATACAGGGCTCCTCCCCAATCACTGTGTGGCGATTAATCATCAACAAATCTACTGACTATCAGCATAAAAAAAGAAAAGTGAAAAATACACAATTATTTACGGAGAGACCAGAATGCGGCCCAGTACTTCTGTAACAATGACAAGGTATTTTAGGAAATGTTTTCCATCTTATTCTATTTTGGTCCTTCTCTGTGCCCAGTGGATTTAGTATTTGAACTGAAAATTGGGGGTAAAGATCTTGTAGTGAGATCTGGGGGCATCCTCCTCCTGCAAAAGCATTCTGAAACGTGGTATAACCATGTGCATTTCAGGTCCACTCTTGCACCATTAAGTCAATGGGAGCCTTGCCATTGACTTCAGTGGGTATAGGATCAGACCCCCCTCATCCCCACCCCAAAGGCAAAAAGAAGTGCTCTTCAGGAACACCTTTGCGAGCCAGAGTCCTGGATGAGCTCCAGCAGAAGATGAGAAATCCTACAGGACCCCTTTATTTGAACAACCAGAAATATACTATCCTCTTCCACTGTTTGAAGTGGACCAGAGGAAAATAACCTGTGGAATAATGGATTCTGTAAATAGTGGCAGTTATGACCAAAGTGAAGGTGGATGGACTGAAAATTGCTATGAAATTTGATTATTTTTTATGCTTTATTAGCTTTGGTGGTTTTGACATGTTTCTTGAAAAAGAGATGGAATGCCAGTAAAATATATGAATCTCATCAGTAAAGGATTTTTTCCCCCCTTTGGGAACCCTGTCTCAAGTAAAATAACTAGCATTTGTTAGGTTTCCTTCCCCTCTATATGTTTTAGTAAAGAAGTCAAACTCCTCCCCCCAGCATTTTCTGTAAATTAGTTATTAAAGAAAAAGACACAACCTGCTCTAACAGGCCAGATATCTCCTTTAGAATAGTACAAATGTATTGACGTAGCAGCCAAAAAATAAACCTCATAAGATGGTTTATAAAGTCAGACACTTTTCAGTGATGGAAATATAAAAATAGAAAAACCAATATATAGATTTTAAAACTGAAGACTCAGGAAGATTTGTCAAAGGCACTGGTGGTAGTTATACCCCTAATTCCCATTGAAAGTTAATGGGAGGCAGGCGCCTAATTGTCATTTGTGCCATTGAAATTCTCCCCTTGTTATTTGAGATCTCCAAGTAGGACTTATTCATTGACGAGCGTAAGAGTAATTTCCAAAATGTTTTAAAATAACTTTTGTTTTTCATTTTCCAGAAGCTGGTGTAGTAAATAAGTTCAAGAAATTTAAGATGGGACAGACATTTAGGGCCAAGTTTTCTCAGGATCCCCACTGTTTTGCAAGTGAGAACAAATGGGTATTTCCCATTTGGAAGCAAGTGGTTAGGTGAGCAATTACCTGGTTTCTGCTTGCAAATGCAAAGTATCTCTATGCTAGTGAGTACAGTGGCAAAATCTCCTCTGGGAGACTTTTTTAACATTTGGCCCTTAAAACAGTACCCTGGGGAGTTATAATCTTATCAAAAACTCCTCATGTCCCCAGTTTTTTGGGGGAGTGGGGGAGGTTAGGTAAAGTGGGATTCAAATATGACTTTGACTCAGAAACATCAAAACTTGACCATGACAGATATGGCAATTTCCTGCAATATCCTGGACAAACCTTACTGAATTAAATTGGAGTATTTTAGGAGTTCATTGTATTAAAAATGCAAATGTGTATGTATTATTGTGGGATGGTATGTAACATCTCTGGGGGAGACATTTCTAATGTAAACCCTGGGAAGTGTTACAAGCTTCAAAGGACGCTCATAAATAATGTGCCAGACCAGAGTCAACCTTTAGTTGAGTGGGCTTCTAGGAAATCCTTGAGAGGAGGGGAATGCACAGTCCCACCTCCAGACCCAACCTTCTGAAGCTGTGCCCTGAGGAGAAACCCATTATCCGCTGATCACCTGTTCCCAGGGTCTCAAGACAAAGGTCCAAACTGTATAAAGGAAGGACTCAGAGTCATGGGGATTCCTGCTCTGAGAAAAAGGTGTTATGAACTTGTAACCACAGAAAAAACACTTAGTGGGGTGTGAAGGCCGGTTCCTGCCAGAGCTCATGTTAGGGGTGAGGTAATCTCCGATAATCTTATTAGCATGCATTTAGGTTCTTTTATTGTTTTTAATATATTTTTTCTGTAATGCTTTCACCTTAAGAATAAATATGGTTGCTTAGAAAGAGCTGCGTGGTACATTATAATTGTGGGCACTTATTCTGTTTATAGCTTCTGAGGAGAAGGCAAAGTAGGCCTGCTTAGAGAGTCTGGCTTGCTGGGGAGCTCACAGTATAGGCAGGGAACTGTGCAGCCTGGAAAATTCCTGGCAGGAGGGAGAGAGATGTGGGCTTCTGCCCAAAAGAGGTGATGGTTGAGGAGCTGGGAGCTTAGAGTGGGTGCCCTCAAGTGACAGTGGAGGATGAATACAGGTGCAGTTGCCCTGAACTTGACATATACACAAGAAATTTGTAAAATTGGAACTAGTGATGGTCTTGTGGTATGGCACTGGACTTCAATTTGGGAATAGAGATTCAGGCCCTAGATCTGCACAGACCCCTGTGTTACTGTGGGCAAGTCACCCAGTCACTCTGCCCTAGTTCTCCATTTGTAAAACAAGAAAAACAATACTTCTCACTTTTACTTTTTGTTAGTCTTATCTATTTATACTGAAAGCTCTTTCATGCAGGAACTCTCTCTCACTAGGTATTTGTACAGAGCCTACCAGAATAGGGCAGAGGGAGTTACAATAGTACAGGGGGTAGGCAACCTATGGCACGCATGCCAAAGGCGGCACATGAGCTGATTTTCAGTGGCACTCACACTGCCTGGGTCCTGGCCACTGGTCCGGGGGGCTCTGCATTTTAATTTAATTTTAAATGAAGCTTCTTAAACATTTTAAAAACCTTATTTACTTTACATACAACAATAGCTTAGTTATATATTATAGACTTATAGAAAGAGACCTTCTAAAAACGTTAAAATGTATTACTGGCACGCGAAATCTTAAATTAGAGTGAATAAATGAAGACTCGGCACACCACTTCAACAAGGTTGCCGACCCCTGCCATAGTACATCTTGATCTGACAAGGGGGCAAGAGGAAGTGGCAAGACTTTTGCTAGACAGAAGAAGCAAATTCTGCGCAGGTTAGGCATCTAATAGAAAGACATCTGGGCTTTGATTTTCTGAAGTGCTTATTTAAAAGCAATTTTCAGTTCAGTGTATTTAATTCTGATCCAGAAGCAGAGGATAATATCTATAAGATTGTGGTACTTTACCGGTCATGCTGAAATGTACATGAAATCATTCCTCAGTCAGTTTCATTCAAAGAGAATGCAGGTACGCACACACACACATTCTCCCTCCACTGTTTTGTATGCTGAAGAAAGCAAATAATAAAAAGGAGTTAATATTGGGAGGGGGGCAAAGCAGAGGCTATGAATGAGTGTGTCTTAGTGACTGGATGGTTTTATAAGCATGCTCTGGTCTGATCTAAATAAGACTGTGTAGCTATTTTGAATCTAATCCAATCTACAACGCACTACTGTACATGCCATGATGCTGAACAGCAAGGACACTTAATACCATGCAATATTTATTTTAACCATCATTCGGCAGCTCTTTTTTAAAAGCTCAAAATAATTTACTACAGTTTTAAAAGAAACAAGACCTACACACATCCAAGCCAAACAGCTGAATCGGTGGATGAACAAAAGTGACAGAAGCAATAGCTGTCTTGCTGCTCTGTTTGCCAGTTGAAGTCATTTCTTTAGGGACACAGTTACTATGACCAATCTGGATAAATCTGACACTTCTGGGGGACAAATATTTGGTGCAATCAGCCCCTTCCCCAAGACCTCAGCACCCCCCCCCCCCCAAATAAAATAAAATCTCTATGGAGGAAACGTTCATGAGGGTTTATTCATGGAGGTTTCTCTCTGATTGTGCCATGTGGGGGAAAGATCTAACTTTCACATCAGAACTGGCTGGGGCCCCCCAGCTGCAAATCTGTCTGTCCAGAGGCCTGATGGTTCTGTGCTTGCTTTGGGTCTCCAGCAGCACAGCTCCAACAGACCTGAAGTGACAGGTCTCCGAGAGCCAGAAGGTGCCCTGTAATTCTCCCCTTGACTCCTACTATGGAGTGGGGAGCAGGGAAAGAGAGAGAGTTTGGGGCTGTGCCATCTTTTTGCCCAATTGCTGAAGGGTCATATTCAGTCCCATCCCTGACCTGCCCATTCCTCCACAGTTGGCCCCATCCCTTGTTTGGATCTCCCTGGGCCTGTGGACTCAGATTCAAGCAAACATAAGACAATCGCAGCTGGTGACAGAAGAGCCTCTGCTAACGCCTCTCTCCTGAGAAACCAATGCTCAGAAAGGCCTAAGTGACTTTGTTCAAGCTCCTACAGGAAGTCTGTGCTGGAGCAGGGAATTGAATCAGGGTCTCCAACATCCCAAGCCAGTAACCCAACCACTGGGCCATCCTTTTTCCCCACATGAAGAGCCTGTGAAGTGTAGGGGACAGAGAGGTAGATACTGTCATGGAGGTCACTGAAGTCCCCTCCCACCTCTTCAGCATGGGAAGTGAAGAGCCATACACAGAGATTTCCCTCTGCACAGAGATATAAGGGTTACAAAAGGACCCAGGATCTATCTATCTTAGATACAATACATTATGATGAGCTAATAACAATCGCAATCCTTATTCAAGGGCTGCTTTTCTCTGCTACCAAGATATCCCACCATATTAATTGCTGTGTACTAGGCCAAATAGCTGTTGCTCTTCAGCCAACATGTTACAAAGCTCATGAAGCATGGAGCAATAGCTGTAAATGTTTCATACCAGTTCTTGAGAAGAATCCACTCACCATTCCATAGCCTACCGTGGTTTTGTGTAACAGACCAATGGTGACAAGGAAGTGTGGTGGAATGACACCATCAATCTACCACACATGCAGAATTTGAACTTAGGTGTCTAGAGGTGACAGGACATTACATTTATTCACTTTACCACCTGGCTCACAGCAACTGCAGCAGGGCTGGCTCAGGCAATGCAGCCACACATCTCCAGGGATCAGTTTCATGACTTCATCATGTGCAAATTATTCCTTATTAGGATTAGTTAATTTTTTTCTGTGCCAACAAAGTGTGCTCAGCACCGTACAGAAAGTGAGATCAGGATCAGACTCCTGTGCCCCTTACTAGGTAGTTAATAGTATGGCGAGATTAGCGTCTGTTATTGGTGAGGATAGTTAATGCTTCCAGTTGGAAGGGCAAAATGCCAGCATCTCTTAATCAAATGTATGTTGGGCCGAGGCTTAAAAGGAGACCTGTACTGTCATAGAATCGTAGGACTGGAAGGGACCTCGGGAGGTCTTCTAGTCCAGTCCCCTGCACTCAGGGTAGGACTAAGTATACAAATGCCAGTCAAATTTCTGGTAAAACAAACAAATGCAACTGAAAAATAATTCCACTAGCTCAATCTTATTTATCTAGATTGTCTTTCTGGCCTTATTTTATAAAGTCTTTTTTTAACAGTCATGCCAAAGGCTGGGCAAACATTTTAAAAGTTCCTTATAAAGGGGAACACAGCCATGAGGTTAGATGTGAACCTGGGAATCTCCAACAGTGGAGTTAAAAGCACTGACAACAAATCAACCTCCGTCTAACACTGGACAGGCTGGTTAATCTGTGGCTGTGAGAGGAGGTTATGATGAACATTCTCTCTCCACAATGTAGTCATTTATGTGTTTATCTAACGGCTGGTATGTGCTTGGCAATGGTTTTACTAAGCCAGAATAGCACAGAGTTTGCTTCTTTCTGCAACAACATCCCCAGGCATCTGTTTGAGGTGTTCTGCTGTTTGGTAATTTACATGCTGCTACTTGTTCTGTTCTATATAACACAATAGGATTTGAATTGGCAGCCATTGCATAATACAGATATTATACTTGCTGCTGTTGCTATTTATTTATCATTGATACAGCACCTGGGATATGCTTGTTGATGTAAGGTATGCAATAGATTACAAACTGATCTTGCTTCCATCACTTTTCACAGGTAGCATGTGCATGTTTGAATCGAGCATTTCACACTTAACTTTTCAAAAGTTTCTATAAAGGTTCCTTAAAACTCAGCCCTCTGAGGGGTTGCAGGCACTTTGGAGGACAGAATTAGAACTCAAAATGATTTTGATAAATTGGAGAACTGGTCTGAAATCAATAAGATCAAATTCAATAAAGACAAGTGCAAAGTTCTACACTTTGGATGCAAAAATCAAATGCACCACCACAAAAGGGGGAATAACTGGCTAGACAGCCTGTTTACCACTAGTATGGAGCCTAGCCTCAGCGGGAGCCCTCAGTAAGAATCTGAGGTTACAGTGGATCACAAACTGAATATGAGTCAACAATGTGATTCTGCTGTGAAAAAAAGCAAATGTCATTCTGGGATATATTAGCAGGAGTGTCATTTGTAAGACATGGGAGGTAATTGTTCCACCCAACTCAGCAGAGACGCTGACTTTTCTTTTTCCCGGTGGGTGCTCCACCCCACTCAGTCCTGAGACCCCGCCATCACTCCGCCTCTTCCTGCCCCTGCTCTGCCCCCTCTCCCGAGGCCCCCCTCCACCCTCCCGCCACTCACTCCTCTCTGCCCCACTCCCTCAAGCTCCTCCCACCAGCCACTTACTGATCCACGGCTAGCCCCAGGGGCCGCCCAACAGCCCTGGGGCTGCAGAACCACTGTGACTGGTGGGTGCTGAGCACCCCCTATTATTTTTCCGTGGGTGCTTGAGCCCCGGAGCACCCATGCAATCAGCGCCTATGCAACTCAGCATGGTTGAGGTTGCAGTATTGTGTCCATTTCTGAGTACCACTCTTTAAGAAAGATGTGGGCAAATTGGAGAGAGTCCAGAGGAGAGAAACAAAATGACAGGATGTTTAGAAAGCGTGACCTATGAGGAGAGGCTGAAAGAATTGGGCATGTTTAGTCTAGGTGACACGATGAGTAAATATGTAAAAGGTTGTTATAAAGAGGACGCTGATCAATTGTTCTCCATCTCCACCCAGGGGAGACCAGACGTAATCGGCAGCCAGGGAGATCCAGGTTAGATATTAGGAAAAACTTGCTAACTACAAGGATAGTTTAGCACTGGAACAGATTACCTCAGGAGGGTGTGGAATTCCTGTCAGTGGTGGCTTTTAAGAACAGGTTAGGCAAAGACATGTCAGAGATAGTCTAGGTATATTTAATCCTGCCTTGGTGTGGGGAATGGACTAGATGACCATCTTGAAGTCACTTTCCAGCCCTACATTTTTGGGTTCTCCCAACCTATTTGTTGTTACTGGCTGTATCTGTAACTGCTGCTGTGCTATTATGGAACATAAGAGCTGCTGTATCACATCAAATCAAGTCAGAATCCTATGTCCAGTGTCTATTCCAATGTACTGTCCCTGACACGGAGACTGTACCTGTACAGATACAGTACTGTCACAGAGGGGGCCAATTTCCACTCAATGATACCTTCAGCCAGCTGTGCTGTGCTATATAATCAAATTGTAACCTGAAGCATGGGGACTGAATACTTTTATATCTATGTGTTAGCATGTATAGATACAAATCATGAGAATGATAGTCATCCCCCTGCCCAAGGTCTGCATAGTCCTGCATGGTCACCGTCCTGCATGGTCAGTGTCTTGCTTTCCTTTGCACCACCGTGCCCTTCATTTGGACCCTATTGAGGGTTCCCTTTGGGGCTAGGCTCCACACAGGGGGTAGACAGGCTGGGGTGGGGGGCTGTGATGAGGTGTCCACTCCATACAGGTTGTGAAAGGGTTAGTGTGGGCCTGGAAAGTCATTAACCCTCCTAATTGCAACTGAAGTGTGAGCCAGGTCTAATTAAAGATGAAGGTCAGCTGGGGAAGAGGTAGGTGGTGCTATAAAGAGAGGAAGTTTGCAGAAGAAGGGGGTTCCAGGGAGAGAAGAAAGTCACATTCTTGATAACAGAGAGACGTGGGGAAGAGGAAGGCTCCTGCAAGGTGCAGAGAAAGCAGTGGCGGGGGAGGTACTTGGAAGACACAAGATTGGAGCAAGATCCTGTGGTTGGCCCTGGTATAAGGGCAGGAACCAGATCTCAAGGGATAAGACCTGGGAGGCACTGCTCATTACAAATAGCCCAGCAAGGGAAAAGGCTTGAAGAAGGGCTGCTGGTAGGAAGTCCAGGAAGGCAGTAGCAAGGTGACTGATGGAGCAGATGTTGGCTACTCATCCTAGGCTCCCTGGACTAGAACCCAGTGTATAGGGTGGGCCTCGGTTCCCCTACCAGCCTCTGGAAAGTTGTGGAAAGCCCCTGGTGTAAAGGGATAAGAACTCTGTAAAGCCCAAAGAGAAGTATGTGAGGATCATGGGGCCCAGAGTTGGGACTGAAGACCTTTTGTTAGGATGATGAATTTTTATTTGTCAGGCCTTCTGTTACCCCAGAAAGGGAGAGACTTTGAAGTGACCTGAATCACAAGAAGAGAGACCACCACAGAATCACAAGAAGAGAGACCACCACAGAGCAGAATGACTGTCAGAAAGGGGCACCAGAAAAGGAAAGAACTTGCCATGCTCAGCGGGGTCGGGAGGGTGTCAGTGATGAATCCATGTTACTATGGGGACATGTTGTCTAACCCTTGGGGCCCATGGAGCTCAGGTGCTTATGGAGCTAGAACAATATTCTCTTTTCTGTCAAGCCCCATCCCAAGGATAGCCACAAGCTGAAGTCTCTAGTTGCGAGGCTCCAGTATAGCCATCTTGTCAGGAACTGAGGGGCAGTGCACTGGGAACCACCATGTGGAGGCATAGGGCCTTTTAGTGGGTGACCTTGGCCTCCTGGCAGGTCTAGGAGTGGGCCCTACAGCCCATTCTCTCAATGGGGAAACCATCTCTGGCAGAGATTTCCTTTTCCACAAGCCCCTCCTGTGGCTCTTCCCATGGGAGAAGATGATCTGCCCCAATATTATGGAGATATCCTATCTCCTAGAGCTGGAAGGGACCTTGAAAGGTCATCGAGTCCAGCCCCCTGCCTTCACTAGCAGGACCAAGTACTGATTTTGCCCCAGATCCCTAAGTGGCCTTCTCAAGGATTGAACTCTCAACCCTGGGTTTAGCAGGCCAATGCTCAAACCACTGAGCTATCCCTCCCCCCCTTATTACTAAGTCCAGCCACAGTGTTTGATTTAATGACCTTCAATGGCAGTGAATCGCACTTGACTACATAGTATACAATGGCATATTTCTTTCATTGGTTCTAAATTAGCCATCTTTAACTCTACTGAGTGTTCCTTTCTCCTTTTAAGTTAAAAAAGAGAGACCCAGTTGTTTTTCAATACACCCCTCATTATTTTGAATACCTTGCCCCAGACGTCTCTAACTTTTGTCTTTTCCAGGCTGGATCAGAAGCTTTTGCAAAAAGTAACGGTTGAGTTAAATAAAATATTTAACTTCATTAAAATGATGTAAATTCCTATTTGGATAGCAAAATGTTAATGGTATGCAGAGAAGAATTTAAGCAGCTCAAAAATCTTAACATAATTACTCAGGAACATGAGGCGTTTATTGCTGTCAAAGTTAATCATTTTTCAACTTCCAGCTGTTAAAATCCTTCTGGCAGATCTCCAAGCAATTCCCCTACAGTTACATTTCCCTCAATTAAACATTGGTGCTGTTCTCAGGCTCCTGTTACATAAGCAGCAATTTCAAATTGTGCTTCTCAGTTCTTTTAAACTAGAAAATAACATCCTACTGGAACGTCTTTTCAGTTCCAGCTTTATCTGACATTTACACCAGACAAAGAAGGAATATTAATTTCATGTAGGGTTGGGCCTGAGTTGGAAAGGATGGCAGCAAACTTTTCAAGAGTTGCTCAGAGCTGAGGATTTGGGACTAGATCCTGTGAGGTGTTTAGCACTTTTGGTTCTGTGGAAGTCAGCAGGGATTGAGAGTACTCAGCACCTCTGCAGGAGTGCTCCATGCCTTGCAGTATGGGGTCCTTAGTTTGGACACTATTAGGCCTGGGCTACACTTAAAAGTTAGGTTGCTATAGCTGCAGTGTTTAGAGATGTGAAAAATTCACACCCCTGAATGCTGTAGTTATCCCGACCTAACCCCAAGTGTAGACATGGCTGTGTCAATGGAAGACTCCTTCCTAGCTCCCACTGCTTGGGGAATTGGATTCCCTACAGTGAAGGAAAAAACCCCTGCTGTCACTGTGGGAAGTGTCTATGCTACGGTGTTACCGTGGTACAGTTGCAGTGTTCTAGCTGTGCCGCTGTAGCTCCTGTAGTGTAGATGTGGCCTCACAGAAAAATTACCCAACGTTCAGAGATGTCTGAATTCAAGGTTGTTTTTTCAGGTTCCTATCTTATTTTATAGCAGTTGCAGTGTTGTTCATTTGTGTGGTGTGTGTGTATGTATTCTTATCTCCTTTGAGGCAAGTTATAACTAGTTCTCAGACAATATCCCCAGGTGAATGGGACAGGAAAAACATGTTAGAACTAGAGCTGGTCAGAAAATGGATTTTTTTGTCCAATGTAAAAGTTTGAGACGTTGTGGGGTTTTTTGTCCGAAATCTGGATGGAAATTTAAAATTTTGAAATTACCAGGAAATAAAATTCCAAAAACCTTCCTTTCACATCAATCAAAACACTTTTGATTGACACTTTTTAACTTTCCATTTAAAAAAAATATAAAATACATTTAGAAACAGTCATTTCAAAATGAAAATCAACTTTTCATTCCAAAAGTGGAAATGGGATGTTTTGACATTTTAAAAAATATTTTTTCCAGGTTTTTATAACCAAATTTTGTGAATCTGTACATTTTCATAAAAAAATCCAGTTTTGTCAAGATGGCATTTTCCAGTGAAATTTTTTTTGACAAAATTTTCCACCACCTCCAGTTAGAATGCTGCTGGTAAACATTTAAACCTGATTGCAGCTACTACAGTTTTGCTCATAGTGTAGACAAGTTACTGTTTTCCTGATTGGTCTCTCCAACCATTTGAACCTTTAGCCTGAAATCATTATAGTGGAATAGCTTTTCACATATGCGTCTCAACCACTTATTGCATGTTGCACTACTAATCTAGTAAAAAAAAATTATACACATTAAATTATGTTTAAATATAGAGAAATAAATATGTAGACATAGTTACATTGTCATAAATGAGTAGAGAGTATAATCAGTCTGTGCCTGTACATCTTTTTGTAGATGTAACTTAGGCGTCTGTGTTTAAAGATCTAGCCCATAATGTGCAGCATGGCAAAAGAAATGGAAATGTGAGATTAACTTTAGTGAGATAAAAAGACAGGATGACTCCTCTAAAATCTACTCCCCATGCTGGGAAAGCGAGCCAATGCACATGCAAAGTGGGCAGGGTGTTGGTTGGCACACATTTGTCATTGTTATAAGAACACATCTATGCTTTGCTCCTTGTTTACATAGGAAGCTCCCAAGCAAGATAACATCTTCATCTATGGTAAAGCAGTGTTGGGACATGTGTTTTTGTATAGAGGGTGCGTTTGTGGAAGATGATTTGTGGAAGCTTGCCTGTAGCAAAAAGAGAAGGGGTGGGGAGTTCATTTTATTGCTGGAAGGTTGCACTGAATGCTCAGTTTGGGGAGGGATATATTGCATAATACTAAAGTGCCTGAATTCAAATCCAGTTAAACTGTTACGCAAGTCATATGTGTACAGGCAGGTTTACAGCATATATGCCAGGGTTTGAATTTCCTAGGGGCAATATTTTTAATGCCACATAGTAAATTTTGTTGTTCCTTCATCCATCCTTTCGTTAACACATTGCTGTATCTCTTTGTCTACCTGCTCTGCGGGTAATTATATTTTGTGTAATGTCAGGGCTTTATGGGAAATCATGGATGGAAGCAATGGACTGAGCAGCATGTACACAAATTTTGAATTACTAGCTACCCTCTTGCTATTCTAGGTCACCTTCTCCAATTCACTTAAGCACCCCCCCAGAAAATATAGCAACTGACAGGGAGTGAGCAAATGTAACAAACAGTGAAGTAAACGGCAACCCTGGAATAGTTGGGCTTGGTGGGAAAAGCGCAGCACCCCGAATCTCCACAAGCATTACAGTCCATACGACAATTTTAGCTTCTTGAGGAAGTTGAGGGGAAAAGCTTAAATAACGGCAAAAAATTCAAAATTCAGATTCTAAAAATACATCTACAAGCAATACATATGAGCATACAGCCTTGGTACAGGAACTCAGTGTTATCCAAACAAATTCACCTTGAAAGGCAGGAAATGCCCTGCAGGATATTTAGGATTTTAAGTATCCATTTCCACACACAAGTATTTGTTTGTCTCGGCAAATGCAGAATTGTTGTATGCAATACAAATGCATGCGCATGTCAGGCTTGGTTACATGAAGAATTGTGCTAAGGCTTGTCTACAGGGCCCTGAAGTGTGGACTCGTCTATGGGGGATGTGAATAGCATTACTCATTGAAGAGCTGCAGGGTAATTCCCTCATGGGGATGCTGCAGGCACAAACTAAAGGGTTCCTAGTTCACATTAATGTCATCCTGTGTGAAGAGGACTGCACTAGTAGGAACCTATTCGCCATTTAGACACTGTGGGCACAAACTGAGTTACAGACCAGCATTTTGGTCTACACTGCTAATCTCACCCCTCAGTACTCCAAACAGCAGAGCAGTGCAGACATAGCCCTAGTTTAACAACAGGTGTAATTTAAAAAAAATATACTTAGTTAAACTGCAGTGAAGCTGTGTGTGGATAGTCTTATTTCTTCTTAAAACAGTCTTATCTGGGTTTTGCTCAAGTTGATTAGGTTTCAACTATACAGCATTAAGCCACTTTTAACCCAACATAAGAATGTCCACCGGACTGGTCAAAAGTTTTTTCTGTCAAAACTGTGTTCTGACAGTAAACTGGTTTCAGAGTGTGACGTTGTGCAGTCTATATGGTTTTGTAAAAATATAAGTGAGTATAATGTAACTGGGATATGCTTCATGCAAAAGGTCTCTTGTAAGGTATCATTACAAAGCTTATAATCTACTGAGTGTGATCATCCGATTTGTATAAATGTACCACTCTTGTATCTAAAACTAGAAATATAAAACATAACTCTGAGGGCCTATTGTAATTATGTAAAGTGTGGGCCATTAATGATGGTTTGGAATCTTGATGACTCCCATTAACAAGGACCATTGTCTGCAGATGACTGTGTTTACCTGTGAGTCTTCCTGTATATGTGTGCTGGCAAGTGAGTAATGAAGTCTTGCAGTGACATGTGATCATGTCACCTGAACTGGAATCCATCTTTAACCTGGTGCTTTTCCAGTGAGGGGGGGTGGAAACCCAGAGAGACAAAGGGTTCCCGCCTTATGCAAAAGATATATAAAGGGGTGGAAGAGAACAGAGGGGGAGAGGAGCCATCATGGAGAATCCCCTAGATAACACCTAAGCTGGAACAAAAGCTGTACCAGGGGAAAGAATTGTGCCCAGGCCTGGAAGGTGTCCAGTCTGAGAAAAACTTACTGAAGCATCTCTGAGGGTGAGATTATCTGTATCTAGTTTGATTAGGCATAGATTTGCGCATTTTATTTTATTTTGCTTGTGACTTACTTTGTTCTGTCTGTTACTACTTGGAACTACTTAAATCCTACTGTCTGTATTTAATAAAATCACTTTTTATTTAGTAACTTACTCAGAGTATGTATTAATACCTGGGGGAGCAAACAGCTGTGCATATCTCTCTATCAGTGTTATAGAGGGCGAACAATTTATAAGTTTGCCTTGCATAAGCTTTATGCAGGGTAAAACGGATTTATCTGGGTTTAGACCCCATTGGGAGTTGGGCATCTGAGTGCTAAAGACAAGCACACTACTGTACGCTGTTTTTGGGTAAACTTGCAGCTTTGGGACGGGTGATTCAGACCCTGAGTCTTTGTTAGAGCAGACTGGAGTGTCTGGCTCAGCAAAACAGGGTGCTGGAGTCCTGAGCTGGCAGGGAAAACAGGAGCAGGGGTAGTCTTTGCACATTAAGTGGCAGCTCCCAAGGGGGTTTCTGTGATCCAACCCGTCACAGTGGCGTAGTCGGCAGGATCTGTGCACAGCTGATTGCTTTGAGATACTGGTAGTGATTTTAAGTGAGTTTTAAGTGTGGTGGCTGGAGAACAGACAAAGTGGTTACTGGTTTGTTATTTTCTGTTTGCTTATTTCGGGAAAGGGAAGTAGGGACAGAAAAGGAAGCAAAATAAGTAAGAATGAAGATCAAAAGAAGCTAAAACTACACAAGTTTCAAATTGCCCAGAAAGACTGAACAATGGGTGCTGGGAATGTCTCTGTTAACTAAGAAGCCCCTGAGCTGAGTGATCTCAGTTTCAGTAAACTGCAGATGGGTGTGGCCCAACCTCTGTCTGTGCTGAAGCTGACTGGAGTGTCTAATTTAGCAAGACAGGAGTGGAGGGGTGCCTGTTCTGGCAGGAGGGTGTTCTCTGTGGTATCCCAGCTCATCGAGTGGTGGTCTCAAGGGAAGACAAATGAAAACTAATGTACAATTTGCCTGGGAAAAGGCTGACCTGGAAAAAGAAAAGGCTGCCCACCAGCCTGGACTTAAGAGACAAAGCAATTAAGACCCAGAAGCATGACCTGGCTGTAATGGAGTGGAAGAGGTGCACAGAGACATGTATCCTGGAGCTGGAAGTTAGGGTCCTGGTGACTGCTGCGGTGGGAACAAACCCCAAGGACTCTAGCTGGAAGCAAACCCAACCTGAGTGAAAGGGGGGGGGGATTTTGCTGGCCAGCGAAAAGTCTCTCATAGCTGGTAGCTGTGAGCCTACAGCTGGATCAGGGTCTCTTTCCCTTTTGGGGGACACAGGAGTGTCTGCCCCATAGGGGAGCCCAAAAACGAATTTTAGGTATACTGCCTCCGCCATGGTCAGTGTCCAAGTCTCTGGCAGTAAGTTCAGGAGGAGGGTGTGACGTTGTGCAGTCTATATGGTTTTGTAAAAATATAAGTGAGTATAATGTAACTGGGATATGCTTCATGCAAAAGGTCTCTTGTAAGGTATCATTACAAAGCTTATAATCTACTGAGTGTGATCATCCGATTTGTATAAATGTACCACTCTTGTATCTAAAACTAGAAATATAAAACATAACTCTGAGGGCCTATTGTAATTATGTAAAGTGTGGGCCATTAATGATGGTTTGGAATCTTGATGACTCCCATTAACAAGGACCATTGTCTGCAGATGACTGTGTTTACCTGTGAGTCTTCCTGTATATGTGTGCTGGCAAGTGAGTAATGAAGTCTTGCAGTGACATGTGATCATGTCACCTGAACTGGAATCCATCTTTAACCTGGTGCTTTTCCAGTGAGGGGGGGTGGAAACCCAGAGAGACAAAGGGTTCCCGCCTTATGCAAAAGATATATAAAGGGGTGGAAGAGAACAGAGGGGGAGAGGAGCCATCATGGAGAATCCCCTAGATAACACCTAAGCTGGAACAAAAGCTGTACCAGGGGAAAGAATTGTGCCCAGGCCTGGAAGGTGTCCAGTCTGAGAAAAACTTACTGAAGCATCTCTGAGGGTGAGATTATCTGTATCTAGTTTGATTAGGCATAGATTTGCGCATTTTATTTTATTTTGCTTGTGACTTACTTTGTTCTGTCTGTTACTACTTGGAACTACTTAAATCCTACTGTCTGTATTTAATAAAATCACTTTTTATTTAGTAACTTACTCAGAGTATGTATTAATACCTGGGGGAGCAAACAGCTGTGCATATCTCTCTATCAGTGTTATAGAGGGCGAACAATTTATAAGTTTGCCTTGCATAAGCTTTATGCAGGGTAAAACGGATTTATCTGGGTTTAGACCCCATTGGGAGTTGGGCATCTGAGTGCTAAAGACAAGCACACTACTGTACGCTGTTTTTGGGTAAACTTGCAGCTTTGGGACGGGTGATTCAGACCCTGAGTCTTTGTTAGAGCAGACTGGAGTGTCTGGCTCAGCAAAACAGGGTGCTGGAGTCCTGAGCTGGCAGGGAAAACAGGAGCAGGGGTAGTCTTTGCACATTAAGTGGCAGCTCCCAAGGGGGTTTCTGTGATCCAACCCGTCACACAGAGGAAATGACATTTTTCTCAGAAAGTGTCTGGTCGCTGCAGAAAATGTTGGCTTTTTGCCAAAAACGTGGGTAACTTTCAAATTTTGGCCAAACACCACATTTTTGTCCAGTTTTCAAGAGGGTTTTTAACAAAAAGCCACAACTTTCCATGGAAAATTGGCATAAAAGAAAATTTGGACAAAAGTGAAAAAAAGGAAAAGTCAGTGGAAACAATCCCCAAAGGGTTTGAACTGATTTAACTCAATAGATACAAATTACTGTGTAGACAACCTCTTAGGGGCTCAGATGTGAAAATGTGGCTTTTATTTGCATACTGAGGAAGGAAGCGACTTTTCCGGAGGTGAAAATCTAGTATTGCCTGAGAGTTGGAGGGTAAGAGGAAACACAAAAAGCTGCTTGCATAGCATGCAACATAGTAAATGATCAGGTATAATCTGGAAACCATCATGGTAATGATCAGAACAAATGGGATGGCTTTTCACATGGAGCCTGATGATGTGCAGGATCTGATTGAAGCATAATAGAGAAAAGAACCCCCAAATGATCTGCCCCACAAAACTGGAGGTAACGAACCAGATTCTTTTCTCATGCAATTAACTCCATTCACTCTAGTTATTCATGATTTCCAGTGGTGTAAGTGAGAGGAGAATCTGGCCCAAACTACCTTTCACATACTTGCCTCTTTGTACCCCCTCATCTGGCCTTTTCATTCCTCTGACTGCAGCATAGGTGGCTGCTGGAGAAGGTGACACAATGAAATGCCTCTAGCTGTGCCCTCCGGATGATATTCTGCTTTGGCCACTGCTGGCTTTTTGGAGTTCATGAATCTTTGCTATGTTGCTAGCTGCTTCCTCAGGCATTTTTTCACTAACAATGTTGCGCTGCCAGTATGCTGGGAATCCGCGGTTGACAGTAAACACAATTGCGTAACAGCAGCCATGTGGGCAGACTGTAGGAAAGGGGGAACCCGAGGAGGCTTTTGAAAAATTCCAGATATTTCAAAAACCCTAAAGAAAAGCTTGAACTGTTGCAATCAGCACATTGTTTTGTTTTTTTCCAAGGAGGGGAATAACATGTTTTTCTAACTACACAAGTTCAGTTTACATCTGGTGTCCTGTTCACCCCAGGATGTGCGTGGCCGAAGTCACGCACACACAGAACAGTTGTGTGCTTGTAATTCCTTGGCTGCACGAATGTACTGTTGACCTAGCTTGCAAGCGTCAGAAGACATTAAGAGTGGAACCAGAGGAGCTACTGGCTGTCCTCCCTGCCCAAGTCCTGGAGTCACTTCTGCCAGCCACTGTGGCAGGAAATGCCATCTAGGATCTTCTCCATCCTCAGTATGTACCTTCCACCAGGGAATGAAGCACTTTCCTTTCTGGCCAAGTCTCTGTCAGCCAATTCGCCGGGCCTTCCATAGTCTCCTAGTTTTATAACACCGAGGCCAACAAGGGAAGATGTGAAGGGATGGGAGTTGGGGAGACAGAGTGGTGGGAGAGCAGAGGGGTTGCATGAGTAGTGAGAAAGAGCTTGGGCAGGGGCAGCATGGAGGTAGGGGACTAACTAGACTGAAGGAAGAACAGGATTAGGGCTTGTTGACGCTTAAAATGCTGCAGTGGCACAGCTGTACCAATGCATCTGCGCCACTCTAGCACAGCTAGATACTACCATGCTGATGAGAGGGCTTCTCCCATTGGCGTAGGTGCTCCACCTCCTTGAGAGGCAGTAGCTCTGTCCATCGGAGAAGTCCTCCTGGCAACATAACGCTGTCTACACTAGGAGTTAGATTAGTATAACTGCGTTGCTCAGGGGTGTGGATGTAGTTACACTGATGTAAGTTGCTAGTGTAAACCAAGCCTTAGTTAAAAGTGGAATTGCTAGGTCAAGGCCCTTCCCCTTTGAACACCTGACATGCTTTAAAAATGTCATGTTTTATCCATCAGATTGTCAATAAATAATAATACCGCACTAGACTTTACAACTGTTTTTAACAATTTGCGCTGATGTCTTTGCCAGAAAAATGTAGTATTGCTCAGAAAAAAAATTGTCACCATGAATGTTGGCTCAGGACCATGGCAGATCTTTCTAAGAGGTAATATCTTTGATTGGACTTTAGAGAGACAAAGATCAATGTAGCTAAAGGAGTGGAAGGGGCATGTTTTCAGCTGGGCTGAGACAAATTTCAGTATACAGAATAAATTGCAGCTGTTATCAAATGAGTCCTCTCGCTTACCTGATTTACAGCCACGGAAGGAAGACCATCCCCCTCATAGTTTACCCTCTTCCTCCCGCGGGCCCCCCCCTCAATCTTACTTTGTTTAGAAATTTAAAACACAAAGGGTCTGATCCTGCTCTCACTTTCACTGGCTTCACCCTGGTGAAACACTCCTGACTTCAGTGGGGTTATTCCTCACTTACACTGATGGAAGGGCATTGAAATCAGCGGGAGCATTTCCATTGGTTACAATGCTGGATCAGGCCTTAAGAGAGAGCTGAATGAGGCCCTACATGTTTACCTCACTTCAAAATTCCTTACATTGCTTTCCTACCATCTCTAGTAAACAGCAGCTCCAGCACAGCACTAATCTCATGACTATTCTTGGCCTCTGGGCTTTCTTAAAAAAAACAAAACAGTCAGTCTTTCCCCTCTACGCCTCCCTGCAGCATTAGCACTGGTGTTTGCGGAGGAAAAGGCTGCTTGGCAGAACTGCATACAAGAAAGACCAAATTCCAGCCAATGATATCAGCTGCAATGTGAAAGTCTGTATCCTTTTTTGTTTTTTTGTAAGATTACTGCAGGGACATAATCTCCTGCTGCATGAAGCCTAACACTGTCATACCAAAGTGACTGAAACGTTTTCATCCAGCTCAAAGCACAGTCCACATTAGCAGAAAGTTTATCAGTCTGGAAAACTTGTCTACACAGCAGAACGTTGGTATTATAAGAATCTGTTCATACATATATTTGGCCAGGTCCTCAGCTGGGGTAAATGGTAACGTTGCCCTGAGGTCAATGGACCTCTGTTGATTTACACCAGCTGAGGATCTGGCTCCTTATTTCCACACACAGAAATTGTTCCAATGGGCCCAAGGGTTGCCAGCATGGTTACAATTGTATTTGCTTGGAGCAAAGGTTATCATAGTTACACTTGCCTTATGTCATGCATTGGTTCACTTTGCACCTATGCAGTCCTAGTGCTGACCAAAACCACTAGCATTGTAGCTGTGGTATTGCAGTTGGTTCACCCATCACTACTCCATATGCCTCTTCAGTGATATACGTAATCTCCTCTATTCTTGATTACCTTCCTGTTTTGAGCTACTGCAGCTTTTGTAATTTTATGCAAATACATTTTCTGTTTAATAAGGTGCAGTGCATACACTCTTAGAACCTTACTCATGTTGCATTACTCCCTACATAGACCTACACGGGGCTTTAAAATGTTTGGCTTGTTATTTTCAGAAGATAAATAATATTTTTATGCAGTACCAGTGCTGTTTAATTTTATCAAATAGTGAATCATAGTAGTGTAGGACTGGAAGGGACCTCAATAGGTCATCTAGTCCAGTCCCCTGCACTCAAGGCAGGACTATCGGGTTTTCTACGTAGGAAAAAGCTAACTTCTTGTGCCAATTAAAAAAAATAATATTGCTACTCCCGCAAACCCCCACTGTGGGGAACTTTGCTGAGGCCAGTGGGATAAGCACCCAATTGCAGTGATAGCACTATGGCTAGAAGGATTGCTGTGTATGGACATGCTGAAGAAGTGTGCATATGCTGCATTGTCAAAATTACTGTGTATTACAGTACAGTTTAGATGCCCCATGTGAGATCAGGAACTCCACTGTGCTAGAAACTATTATGTAGACACCTATTAACAGGCAGGCCCAGTGCTGGAGAGTTCACAATCTAAATTGACAAGACAGACAAAATGGAAAGAAAGAAGTATTATTATTCCCATTTTATAGATGGGGAACTGAGGGACAGAGTTATTAAGTGACTTTCCCAATGTCACAGTAGAAGTGTGCTTGACAGCTGTCAATCACCAGCGATTGAATCCAGAGTCCCCTCTACAGTTAACGCATGAGTCTCTATCGGTTGAGACAGATGTGTAACAGGCCCATATCCTCTGTGGATCAGGCACAGAGAGGGACTGACCAGTGGGTTATTTGTGGAAGAGCTAGCAAGAGAATGCAGGTCTCCTGATCCCAGCTCAGCGCTTTAACTACAAGACCATTCTTCTGGAACTGAACCATTATGAGAGTTGTATTCTCTAGAGCAGGGGTCGGCAACGTTCGGCACGCGGCTCGCCAGGGTAAGCACCCTAGCGGACCGGGCCAGTTTATTTACCTGCTGACGCGGCAGGTTCGGCCGATCGCGGCCCCCACTCGCTGCGGTTCGCCGTCCCGGGCCAATGGGGGCGTCGGGAAGCCGCGGCCAGCACATCCCTCGGCCCGCGCCGCTTCCCGCCACCCCCATTGGCCCGGGACAGCGAACCGCGGCGAGTGGGGGCCGCGATCGGCCGAACCTGCCGCGTCAGCAGGTAAATAAACTGGCCCGGCCCGCCAGGGTGCTTACCCTGGTGAGCCGCGTGCCAAACGTTGCCGACCCCTGCTCTAGAGGAGACAGGGTTACCATGCTAGTGCGGCTATCCTCAGAACCAGATTGAAGCATCATCTTTAATGAACTGCAATCAGTGAGAGGCAAAGATAACCAAACCCAAGTTAAATTAGCCCAGTGCCGGAGCCTCCCATGACACCCATTGGGTTGAGCACAGTTCTAACAAAAATGGCTATTAAATGGCTCAAATAATACTGAGGGCCAGATTTTCAGCTACCACGTAGGCACAAAAAGAAATGGTGCTACTGGGTGCTGAGTGCTTTCGAAAATCTGGCCCCTAGTGAGGCTGCAGGCCAAGAAGGACATTTTTGCAGCCTCTGCTTGCACCAGCTCTCATTTCCAATGCAAGGAAAGAGTGTCTGTAAAATGTGCCTCTCTGTCAATGATTCAAAATACTCACCTTTAAATTGCTGTGTATTAACAGTTAATTCTTTATGCCGAAGAATCTCCCCAAATTAATGTCACCAATGCTTCTGCTGTGATTAGCATCTCCTTCACCTTTAGGTGGAAGTTGCTAGAGCTGTGCTCCCAAAAACTGGCCCAGCCCAGAAACTTTTCCTGAAATTTACCTTTGAGCCAAAGAATCAGTAGACAACAGACAGTACAGGACAAGTTTTCCCCATTGTATAATTCGGGAGATAGGGAATTGCTAAGGTCATGTTGGTATTAGGCTGTACATTTTTCTTTCTTGTAGGGCCTGGGTTTTTTTGTTCCTCCCCCTCCATTCTGACTGACCAGTTTTATGCTATTGCAACTCCACTCCTGATTTAAATGCAAGGAGAATTCAGGCTCCTTATCCATTTACTTGTACTGTAAAGTACTTAGCATGCCCTTGGTGCTATAGAAACAACTAACTGTAACATCTTCCAAACAGCTTATTATTCAGTCTCCCTTTGGACATGATTTGCTGTTGCAAGCAATTTTTAATAAAGCTCAGCATTTCTTGATCTATAGCTTTTCAACTTCCTTCCAATTAAAATGCAGTACTTCAAAAAAGTCCAGATAGGTGTGTGTTAGATATGCATAATCCTGTTGCCTCCAACTTTATTTAATACCTACCAGAAGACGCCTTTGTTAGAATAGGGTCTATTTGCATGTTAATGACTCTTTTCCTCCCAAAAAGGTTGGCTGATTTCTCTTTTCCTGAGTGATAATGTTAACATATTCCCTTGAGACACAACCAGCAACATTTTTATGCTCTCCATAATTAAATTAATTACCACAGATGTCTGTCAGGGATGACTCCTTTTAGACCACCATACTTTCATTTGCCAAAATGGTTCACAGCCTTAGGGCCTTACCAGTTCCAGCACGGCTCCCAGACTCTCAGAAAGCAGTACATTTTTATCATATGAATTTGGCCCAAAGGTTGCAGTCATCACTCTCCAGTGCAGACCTCTTGCAGTCATTCATGCTTTTGTCACCTCTGGGTTTGGCTGCAATACTGCGATCTTTTAGGGATGGTCTTCAGGTCCACCAAGATGCTCCATCTGGTGCAAAACATTTTGCCTGCCTTCTGAGTTGTATGGGTTCCTGTGTACACATCATTTCTCTGTCCAAGCTTCTGCATTGGCTTCCTATATGCTTTCAGGTACAATTCACTGTGTTGATAACGATCTTTAAAGGTGGCCTCTCGTGCCATAACCCACCAGAACAATTAAACCAGCTGGGAAACCCTTGCTGTTTATCCCTAAATTTGAACACTCATTGATTTTTTCCCTATCTTTTAACTAATTACTGACCCGTGAGTGGTGCTTCCCTCTTATCCCATGATGCTTAAGAGTCTTTGGCGTGGGACCTTGTCAAAGGCTTTCTGAAAGTCCAAGTACACTATATCCACTGGATCACCCTTGTTCACATGTGTGTTGACACCCACTAAGAATTCCAATAGATTGGTGTGGAATGATTTCAATTTACAAAAGCCCTGTTGATTCTTCTCCAACATATCGTGGTCATCTCTGTGTCTGATAATTCCCTTCTTCTTTACTATAGCTTCAGCCAATTAGCCTTGTATTAAAATTAGGCTTATTGGCCTGTAATTGCCAGGATTGACTCTTGAGTCTTTCTTTAAAAAAAAAATCTGTGTTATATTAACTGTCCTCCAGTCATCTGGTACAGAGGCTGATTTAAGTGATAAGTTACATTCCATAGTTAGTAGTTCTGCAATTTCATATTCTAGTTCCTTCAGACCTCTTGGATTAATACCATGTGGTCCTAGTGACTTATTACTGTTCAATTTATCAATTTGTGCCAAAACCTCCTTTACTGACACCTCAGTCTGGGACAGTTCCTTAGATCTAAAACCTAAAAAGAATGGCTCAGGTGTGGGAATCTCCCTCACATCCTCTGTAGTGAAAAAGACTTAAAGCTAGGAAACAAAGGGTAGGAATAAATGGTCAGTTTTCACAGTGGAGAGGGGTAAATATTTGTGTCCCCCAAAGATCTGTACTGCAACCAATGCTCTTCAATATATTAATAAACAAACTGTAAAAGGGGGTAAACAGTGAGGTGGCAAGGTTTGCAGATGATACAAAATTATTCCACATAGTTAAGTCCAAAGCCAACTGCGAAGAGTTAGAAAGGAAGCTCACAAAACTGGGTGACTGGGCAACAAAATGGCAGATGAAATTCTGTGTTAAGTGTAAAGTAGTGGACATTGGAAAACATAATCTCAATTATGCATACAAAATGTTGGGGGTCTAAATTAGCTGTTATCACTCAAGAAAGATCTTGGAGTCATGCATAGTTCTCCAAAAACATCTGCTCAAGGTCCAGTGGCAGTCAAAATATCTAACAGAATGTTAGGAACCATTATAGGGATAGATAATAACACAGAAAATATAATGCCACTATATCAATCCATGGTACACCCACACCTTGAACCCTGTGTACAGTTCTGGTTGCCCATTTCAAAAAAGATACATTTAGAATTCTAAAAAGTACAGAGAAGGGCAACAAAAATGATTAGGGGAATGGAACCGCTTCCATATGAGGAGAGATTAAAAAGACTGGGTCCTGTCATCTTAGAATAGAGACATCGGAGAATGGATATGATAAAGGTCTGAAAAATCATGAAATGGAATAGAGAAAGTGAATAAGGAAGTGTATTTACCCCTTCACCTAACACAAGAACCGGGGGGAGGGTGGGGGTCACCAAATGAAACTAATAGGCAGCAGGTTTAAAACAAACAAAAGGAAGTACTTCTTCACACTATGCAGCGTTAAACTGTGGAACTCAATGCCAGGAGATGTTGTGAAGGCCAAAAGTATAACGGTTCAAAAAAGAACTAGATAATCTTGGAGGTTAGGTCCATCAAAGGCTATTAGCCAGGATGGTCAGGGACAAAATGCCATGATCTGGGTGTCCCTAAACCTGTGCTTGCCAGAAGTTGGCACTGAACGACAAGGGGTGGATAACTTGATAATTGCCTTGTTCTGTTAATTCCCTTTGAAACATCTGGCACCAGCCACTGCCAGAAGACAGGACACTGAGCTGGATGGACCATTGCTCTGACCCAGAATGGCATTCTTATGTTCTTATTTGGTGGCAGAATGTTTTTATAGGAGAGCCCAGCCTTTGACATTGAGCCCTCCCCTTGGTGGGCCATGAGAGCCCAAGTCTACAGACCTTCAGGGCTCATTTATTTTGTGATTTTCAATGTGTGTTTGTATGACTAAGCTGAGCTGCAAGAATGATAGGGGCTATACAGTTAAGACCTTCAGTACATACATAAAACTACCTTCCAAATGCTGTAACACTGAAAAGATGATCATTATTCCTTAAAGTTTTGTTATTGATTGTAGGGTGCGGCAGTTGTAGACTGTCCTCAGCAAAATGACAAGGTCTTGGAGAGTTTATAGTCCAAATCAGGTGAATACAATACAAGGGCCAAGAGTCCAGCTGCAAGAGTGCAAACAGACCATGTCAGCAAGACCCCATAACCAGGGTAGATCTGATATCATGGTGGTGAATAGCCTGGTGTAAGACTGGTGTAAGTGTAGATGGAGAAGCTAGACAAAACAAAGGAAGGCTTTGAGAACCAGCCTTTTTACACTTTCAAACCAGACTTCACTACCTCCTGAGCAAGCAAAATGGACTCTAATTCTTTAAATAACAAATCTACATGGCAATAGGCATTCAAAGAGAGAGGGTAAAGACTGTTAATTCTTTATCTGGCTATCAATGACATGATGCATACCACTGAAGCTGATTAAGACCCATAATCTGCAGTCATTATCTACTTGTTTTTTTCAGACTCTGGAGAAATGCATTGTGTTGCAATCCTTTGTGCTGTAATTTATTACTGAAAGCCTTTGGGCCTAGTGAGAAACTGATACTTTTCTTCCAGATGTGGCTGACATAGTGGCCCTAAAGCCCAGGAGCTTAGAAATTGATAGTTTAGCCTGATGGTCTCCTCCACCCATGAATAATCCAATGAATACAGGGGAAGAAACTGAGGGCTTGATTTCCCCTTCTCATGCTGGTGTAACTTCAATTTTCATTGAAGCTGTTCTTGATTGATGCCAGAGGGAGAGGAGAATTGGGCCCTAAACCTTGAAATGAATATGGCCTTCATGCATGTGTGTCCCCCACCCGCCCAGAGATTGTGTGTGATTGAGGTCTGAGCCTGGCACTATGTTTTCTCCCTGCTCCTTTCTCTTTCCTGGGTACAAGCTCAAGAGCAATGAGTTCATTGATTCCACTGGATTCTGTGGAGTAATGTCATCTGCCAGCTCAGGCCAGCTGACACTTACCTGAAAGTTTCTTATATTAACTCCGGGGAATAGCATTACTGCAAGAAAGCAGACTTAACGTGCTACTAGAGAGCCATTTGCATAGTGCCCGGCCCTCTTTGCAGTGACAAGGCAGGTTCATTGCTTCTGCTACTACTGCCCCATTTCACCTAAGTGCAGAATTTCGCTCACAAACTGTTAGGTGCATTGCCATTGTTCCCTAGTATTAAGCTAGAGAAAAATAAACTCAAGATTTTCAGGCTGTGACTGTCCTTCCCTAGTAAGGGCATGTGCTGGCAATGTCTCAGAATGAGCACAACTGAGCCAGTCCCCGTGAATGCCGGTATTGTTGGTTTTGAATACCTTTCAGTAGCTGTCTGAAAGAAGAGAAGAGATAAAGTTGAAATGTTAATTGTTTCCAACAAAAGCTGTTAGAGGGAATTTCTTGACTTGGCACTTGGGGACACTTCCCATGTCTGGGCTGACAGTGCAAGTTGTGTTTAAATTTTGTTGTTGTTTTTCTTGTGGATGGAACTGTGCAAATCCAAAGTGGCCCCAATGACCTTACTTGCCATGGGAGTTTATTCTAATTTGATTGCCTGCGTGGCAGGAGAAAAGGTCTCTCAGGCCAGGAGGAGGTGTGGCCTGATACAGGACTGGGAGCCAGGAGCCCCTGAATTCTAACCCAGCCTCTGACTTTGGCTTTGGCAAGTCACTCTGACTCGTTTCCACTTTCCAGATGAGGAGATGAATAATATTTAATGAACCAGGATTAGATAATAAACTTGAATCACCATCACTGATACAGGTACAGTGTGAATTCCACCCCCTCAAGAACAGCTTCATTTGTTAGTCTCTAAGGTGCCACAAGTACTTCTGTTATTTTTGCGGATACAGACTAACACGGCTGCTACTCTGAAACCTTTCATTTGTTGAGTGACTCATTTCAGGGGTGGGCCAGAGGTATTTGCACCACTGTCCTCCTGGGAGCACTGTCAGAGGGCAGCTTTAAACTGCTGCTGGTGCTCTGCTGGTAGGGTCTGCATGGAAGATGTGCTTGATCAGTGCCCTGGCTCCTTTCTGACTAGTGCCACCCATTTTGGGGAGCTACACTGGCTGGCTCCAGGGAAGCATTTCAGAAATCCTCTGTTGGTACTTTTCTAGTCCTCATCCCCATATCTGAGTGCCTCTTCTGACCCTTTCTATCCCATCTCTGAGCCAGCAAAGCACTTAAGCAAGTGCTTAATTTAAGCATTAACCACAGGGAACTGCTCATATGCTTAGAATTAAACATGTGCTTAAGTGTCGGCTTAGACTGAGGCCAGAGTGCTCAGCACTTTGCAAGATCAACCTGCTTTGTTTCAGGGAGGCTCGATAGTGTTGAATGTGATTTTTCTGACAGTGCACAAGTGTCTTCCTGCCAATGGCTAATACATTCCTTGACTTTAAAGCACCCCCTTTATCCTTTCAGTGCAACAAAACACAGATAGTTGTTCCAGACTTCATTTCATGCTATGACTTTAATAAGACTAGAGATACATGGGTATCAATTACGACTCAGTGAGAACCAAATAGCTCTTTCCTGAGGGTACTTAACCTACTTTTAAACTGTAGCAAATCAGGCATATTTCAGATGACAAAAATAAGTGTTATCCTTTGCACATTAACAGTTGTATTATGGCCCTGGCTGATACTATGTTACTTTGTGCATTAGGATGGCCACTGATGTATCCCCAGATTATAAGACTTCTCCTTGGTTGTCCCTGCCCCCATGACCCCGCCGCCACCATCACGCTGCATGGAGGGCACCATTTTGCAGAGTGTGCTGCCCTGCCCTCACTGGTGTGATTGTGAGGTCATGCTGGTGGGGGCAGAACAGTGAAATATGCAAAATGGCATCCTCTGTACATCCATGATAATACCGGACAATACCATGTCCAGTTTTATATCCGTATCGGACAGGAACAAACCAAACAAAATTAGGACTGCCTGGCTTAAACATGGACAGATGGCTTGCCTATGTACTATGCTAATTGCTTTCTGGGCTGTTGTGATAATTATGAGAGAGACTTTTATATAGAGAACAGTTTTTCTTAAATCCTTCCAAGTATTGTTGGAATGGAGAAGTTTAGAACAAACCTGTGTGTTACAAATGGATAATATAGTCCCATGTTGTTTTGCACGCTTAGCTGAGACCAGGAGCGCTGCCAGCTTTTTTTCCGCCCTAGGCAGCGGAAGGTCCCGCCCCCGAAATGCCGCCCCCGACAGAGGCGGCGGAAGGTCCCGCCCCCGAAATGCCGCCCCCAACAGAGGCGGTGGAAGGTCCCGCCCCCGAAATGCCGCCCCTGACAGAGGCGGTGGAAGGTCCCGCCCCCGAAATGCCGCCCCCGACAGAGGCGGCAGAAGGTCCCGCCCCCGAAATGCCGCCCCTGACAGAGGCGGTGGAAGGTCCCGCCCCCGAAATGCCGCCCCCAGCAGAGGTGGCGGAAGGTCCCACCCCTGAAATACCGCCGACGACCGGGGCGGCCACCCCCCAAATGTTAGTGCCCTAGGTGACCTAGTGGTCGTCTAATGGGTTGCGCCGGCCCTGGCTGAGACTAGTGCTTATATAGGAAGTTTGGCTGCTTCAGTTCAAAGCGTCTACATCATTTGGTCCATACTGCAAATCCTTTAGGTCTTCCGGACTTGAGTCAATGTAGGGATTTAGAATTGTTCATCATTTCCAAACGCATAGCTAGCTGAGTAACTAGATATGCAAGGAGGCAGATCAATTGATAAAGACAATAAAACAAAAAACAGAGGGGATGGAGTAAAATCTCCTCCCCCCAAACCTACACCTCTCTTTGCAATGGCCTGCCTGGGCAGATGTTATCAACCATGTCCTTCTCTCACATTGGAGACTGGATTCACTTCATGTTGGATTGGCTATTGGAAGCCTGATCCAAAGCTCACTGAAGCCAATGGGAAGCCTCCATCTATTTTAATGGGCTCTGGACCAGGTCCTAAATTACTGATGTAGTAGTTGCAGTAAGGGAAAGAGATGGTTGATATGGACTGGGAGGATTCACCTTTCTTAATTGCTGCTATTTTCACTTGCCTTTGTTGTAGGGGATATTGGGATAGAAGCTATTAGTATAGTAGGGCTGGTTATTATAGAACTGGTAGCACTGCCTTTTATTAAGGTTGTCCAGTACTTTCCGACATAAGACCCTGTTTTCAATTACTTAAAACTGTAAGCCAGACTTTAAGTGTTTGGGCTGAAATTTTCCATTCCAGGTGTCTGTCGCAGGCTGAATTGTTTCAGCCAAAATGGTTCAGCTACTTCCAGGAAAGAGGCTAGGGGGAATTATGTAGTCTTATCTTATGTTAAAAAATTCTGGTGACTTTTTGAAAAAGTTCTAGTGCACCCGTGCTTTGGAGCAGGGGCCTGAATTTTAGCAGGGTGATGGCTTTTGTGTCAGGGATGTGCCTTTTGCTGCCCCCATGAAAATCTGCTCAAATATGGCGAAATTATAGCCTCTGAAAAATCAGTTTGCACATGCTCAGTAGTGACCTCTCTAAATTTTAGCAGCTAAAATCTCAGAAGATTCTGTCCTGGCTGAGCATGCTCAAACCTCTCGCAGCCCCTAGTAATGACCCGGCTGCAAATGCACCCGCCCCAAGAGTGACTGAGCCTGCTGCAGCTTAGGTTGCAAAGTCAAGCACTATAAAAGTAGGAAATGTCAGAATTAAAGTTGCCTGTGAAACCTTAATTCAACTCCCTTGTGCGAATGCATTATGATACAGTGTTTAGTTACAGGATCACATACTATTTTTTTCCATAGGACCCCAGCCTCATTAGTTCACTGAATGGCTGGTGCTCACTGAATAAGTGGCTATTCAGATTCTTGTTTTGTTCTCATTGTTCAGGGTGTGGCCCCAGGCCTTATTTATTGTACAGTCTTCAAACCCTGCTCTTCAGAGAGGGTTATTAATTTCCTCATTGACTTTTCTGTTGTGCTCATCACTGCAATATCAGAATGCTTCACAAGGATTAATTTATCTTCGCAGCAGGGGGTGATATTATCCCCATTTTACAGACTGGGAGCTGAGGCACAGAGAGATTAAAGTCAAAAGTATCCACTAACTTTGAGTGTCCAATCTGAGACATTTAGGGTCTGTTGCAGCAATGAGTGCTCAGAACGTCTGCAAATCAGAGCCCAGAATTAGTGATGACTGCTGAAAAGTTTGTTTTAAGTGACATACTCAGAATCACATAGGGACTTTGTGCGAGAGGCAAGGATAGAATCCAGTTCTCCAGGGCAGCAGTCAACTGCCGTAACCGTGAGACCATCCTTTCTCTTCCTGCAGTCCCCAGCCTCACTCACTGCACATTCCAGCTTCTACAAAGAATGAGGTAGGGGACCTACAGACAACTGCCTCCTTCAATTACTACACAACACTGATTCGAGCAGGTCTTGTGGAAAAAATAGTATATCATGTAATTTAAGAGACTCTAGCATAATGCACAAGCAACCTTAATTCTGTTGTTTTCTAACTTTTAAGTGCTTGACTTTGCAATCTTGCTAATTTTCTTTTAATGCACGTTTTTTGTGTTTGTATAGCTCACCATAGTTATGGTTAGTGCGTTATAGGTAATTTCTTTTTTTTATTATAATTATTTTTATAATATGGACATTTGTACTAAAATTTCTGACAGGTTTCTTAATTTTCAGGCATAGCCGTCTCAAACCTAAATCTTTTCCACTAATCATTTAGTTCAACAGAGTCAGGAATGATAAATTACCCATTCCCACATAGATTACTTGGTGTTGGCAGTAGATGCTTGTCCTTATCTTTCATCCTTTCTCAATGGAGAAAGCATCCCTGTTAGGAAGTGCCCAACCAATCCAGGCCAGTTTGTCCAACTGTAAGGACTGTCAACACATGAGACAAGTTGTCTTGGCACAACATGATTGAAACCAGAAAATAAGGATTTTCTGCAAATGCTGTTCCTTAATGACTGTCAGTAATGCAGGCGGGTGCTGTAACTGACCTAGCTGGGTGGAGCATATAGCAGAACCTTAGCACACCTGAAGGCTTCACTGCATAAAACAGGGCACTCATGCTGTTTGAGTTGTTTAACCAACTCTGACATTAGAGACTTCTATCACATTTTCCTGAGGTCAGGGAAAAACATAAGGAAATGAATTGCTGTAAGAAACTCCAGCCCCCTACTCTGGGCTCTATTCCAGCCAGTTCATGCCTGGAGCCAGACCTCTTCACTTGGGAATTCCCCCTGTTCAAGGGGTAGGTGCGATAGGGCTGATATAACATCCCTATGTCATGTCACCCCCTCACACTTAGGGCATGTCTACACTATGGGCACTAGGGCAGCACTGCTGTAGTGCTGCGCCATGCTGCAGAAGCACCATTGTGTAGATGCTTCCTCCTCTGATGGAAGGGGTTTTTCCATTGATGTAGGTAATCCTCCTCCCTGAGTGGCAGCAGCTAGATGGATGGAAGAATTTTTCATGTCTACACCAGGGATTAGGTCGACTTAACTACAGTGCTCAGGGATGTGATTTTTTCTGAGCAATGTAGCTAGGCTGATCTAAATTTGAAGTGTAGACCAAGGCATACTCACTATGGGTGATATTCAACAGTGTGCAGAGAGCTTGCACAAGGCCTGTGCACCATTTAAGTCCTCAAAAGCGATTCCTAGGGCTTGTGCTGTCCCTCTGTGCAGGAATGAATGTCATCCTTACAGCTCAAATCTTGCCCCTTCCTCTGTGGGTTCAGAGGGCACTTGATACAGGAAATCCTATGGTTCCACTGCGTGTCTGAAGGGAGGGAGGATGTCAGGAGCCTATGCAGGGGATCCACAGATCATGATAGAGTGGAGTACAGAGCCATGAGGATGGCTGGTGTAGCTATACACCAGTTTCTTGGGGCTGAGCAAAGGCAGGGCATAGGTGATCTTTGGTTTCTCTGGTCTTCCTTCCACTTGGAGGGGGTCCCTAGGGCTCTAGAACCTAATCCTGCCCTTAGCTTAGAGATAAATTTAAGGCTTAGGGCGTGGCTACACTCAAAACTCCAAAGCGCTGCCGCGGGAGCGCTCTGTGACGTTGTGCAGTCTATATGGTTTTATAAAAACATAATAAGAAGTGAGTATAATGTAACTGGAATAGTTTTATAAAAATATAAGTGAATATAATGTAACTGGAATATGCTTCATGCAAAAAGTCTCTTGTAAGGTATCATTACAAAGCTTATAATCTACTGAGTGTGATCATCCTATTTGTATAAATGTACCACTCTTGTATCTGAAACTAGAAATATGAAATATAACTCTGAGGGCCTATTGTAATTATGCAAAGTGTGGGCCATTAATAGTGGTTTGGAATCTTGATGACTCCCATTAAGCAGGACCATTGTCTGCAGATGGCTGTGTTTACCTGTTAGTCTTCCTGTATATGTGTGTGTTGGCAAGTGGGTAATGAAGGCCTTGGCTACACTTGCAGATGTACAGCGCTGTGAGTTAAACCTGACTTCGTGCAGCTGAGTAGGGAAAGCGCTGCAGTCTGTCCACACTGACAGCTGCCCAGCACACTGTCGTGGCCACATTTGCGGCAATTGCAGCGCTATTGGGAGCGGTGCATTATGGCAGCTATCCCACAGATCACCTTTTCCCATTCTGGCGCCGTGGGTTGTGGGAAGGGGGCGTGGGTGCGGGGGATTCTGGGTCCTGTCCCAATGCCCCGTGATGCATCGCTTTGCATCCCAGAAATCCCTTTGTTTCCGTCCACCTTTGGCGCCATCTTTCAACGGTTTCTGTGCAGCGCGATCTGTCTGCGGGAAATGGAGTCCGAACTGCTGAGGCGTATGCTGATGAGTCTCGCCAGCACGTCACGTTTGGCTGTCGAACTATTCCTTAAGATCCAAAGTGACAGTGAGAGTGAGGGTGAGGAGTCCAACGATGCTATCGAGCCGCGTAACGCGTACGACATGAAATTGCTTGTGGCATTCACGGACATGCTCAGCACCGTGGAACGCCGCTTTTGGGCTCGGGAAACAAGCACCGAGTGGTGGGATCACATCGTCATGCAAGTCTGGGATGACAAGCAGTGGCTGCAGAACTTTCGGATGAGAAAAGCCACATTCATGGGACTGTGTGAGGAGCTTGCCCCCACCCTGCGGCGCAAGGACACGAGATTGAGAGCTGCCCTGCCAGTGGAGAAGCGGGCGGCTATTGCAATCTGGAAGCTGGCAACTCCAGACAGCTACCGGTCGGTCGCAAACCAGTTTGGAGTGGGAAAGTCGACCGTTGGAATTGTGTTGATGCAAGTTTGCAAGGCCATTAATCGCATCCTACTCAGAAGAACCGTGACTCTGGGTAACGTGCAGGAAATAGTGGATGGCTTTGCACAAATGGGGTTCCCTAACTGTGGAGGGGCGATAGATGGGACGCACATTCCTATTCTGGCACCACCCCACCTAGGATCTGAGTACGTTAATCGGAAGGGGTATTTCTCTATGGTTCTCCAGGCGCTTGTGGATCACCGTGGGCATTTCATTGACATTAACACAGGCTGGCCCGGAAAGGTGCATGACGCACGCATCTTTCGGAACACTTGGCTGTTCAGGAAGATGCAGGCCGGGACTTTTTTCCCAGAGCGGAAGATCACGATAGAGGAAGTTGAAATGCCCATTGTGATCCTTGGAGATCCCGCTTACCCGTTAATGCCGTGGCTCATGAAATCCTACACAGGGAGCCTTGACAGCAGCAAGGAACGGTTCAACTACAGGCTGAGCCGGTGCCGAATGACAGTGGAGTGTGCCTTTGGCCGTTTAAAGGGCCGCTGGCGATCTCTGTATGGGAAGCTGGACTTGGCCGAAAACAGCATCCCCGCGGTTATATCCGCGTGCTGTGCCCTCCATAATATTTGTGAAGGGAAGGGTGAAAGCTTCACTCAGGCATGGACCTCCGAGGTTCAACACCTGGGGGCTGAATTTGCACAGCCAGAGAGCAGGGCTATTAGAGGGGCCCAGCGCGGGGCTGCAAGGATTAGGGATGGCTTGAGGGAGCAATTTGAGGCTGAAAACCAGCAGTAATGTCTGGTGCCCTGCACGGGAGTGAAGTGCAGTAGTTCCAATCTTTAGGAATCAGTGTCTGCTAAGCAGACAAGCAGACTTGCAGTGCCTGTTTATTTCCTGGGCTAAGGAGTCTTTTACTTTATGCAATAATAAAGAATGTTTTCAAAGTCAAAGAATCCATTTATTGAAAAGAAAAAAAATTATTTATTGAAAAGAAATAAGGGGGTGGAGTGGGGAACAGTACAATCACAGATTCGCGTATGTCCTGTCTGGTGTGCTGTGCAGTGAGTGCTGCACTTCAGGACAGCTATACTGCATGGTGATGGGGGTTGAGTGCAGAGGGTAAGGGTCATGGTTTTCAGGGCTGGGTGGTGAAGATACTGGTGTTGGAGGCAGCGGGTGGCGTGAAGAACACGGAAGTTGGGGAAAGTGGGTTGGAGGTGACAGTGGGGCACAACGGAAAGAGTTTTGGGACAAGGGCTGTAGGGGGGGGTGGCGTTTGCGTTTGCAGTACTGCTCCTCTTTCTGCATGGCTACGAGCTCCTGGATAGCGTCTGCTTGGTGCTCCAGGATGCTTGTGAGCCGATCCGTGCTTTGCTGCCGGTGCTCCGTGCTTTGCCGCCGCCGGTGCGCTGCGTTTTCCTGGCGGATCCTGCTTTCTCTCTCCCTCCAGTTCTGTGCTTTCTCATTCTCTTTAATAGATTGCCGCATCACTTCTTGCAGCATGTCTTCTTTGCTTTTTCGCGGTCTCTTCCTGCATCTTTGCAGTCTCTGAGCAGGCGTTAAGAGGGACAGCTGAGGTCTGAAGGTTGATGCAGCTGTATAGGCAAAATGCAACATTTAACAGAGGCAGCATTGTTTATACCAGACAGAGTAATGATTCCCCCCGCACTTAAGGAGTAGAAAACACACAGGGTCTACACAATAGCATAATTTTCCCATCCGAAACAGAGCACACATATCCCACGGGAGCCTCAAAATGGTGAGTAAGGGGGACTGATTGTTTCAGGACTGCATTGTCCTCTGGGTTTCTGTGCCTTGGGGAGAGCCAACAGCTTCAGGGGGCACCTACACTGAACACTGTCCCAACATTTTCCACAGGAGTTCGTCCTGGATGATATCTCGCTGCTGAGGGTGACCTGGGAAGCAAGGAGGGTCTTCTACTGCAATGCGGCTTCCGCCCTGGCCCATATGCAGCTTGCCTGTGTGCAGCAATGGTCTCCCCGCCCCTCGCGGCACAGTGGCTCGGACACGTTAGCCTGGCTGGGACAAGGACCACGGTGGCTCTCCCGATAAACCTGCGCAAGCGCATTGCACACGTTCTGGATGAGACATTCGAGGAGATTACCGAGGCCGATTACTGTGATGTGATAAACCACATCAATGCACTATTCCACATCTAGGCATGCATGCCTAACCCTCCTCTCCCAAAGAGCCCGCACCGAAAAAATTCCTTCCCGAAAAAAAAAAAACGCTTACCGGGAACCTGCTCTTCTGTTTGTCCTCCACCAAGTACCGGCCGCTGCGACTGGCTACCTTCCTCCTGGCTCGAGAAGAGCTCCTGGCTGCATGGCTCCAGGGATTCCGGGGTGTCTCCATCCGGCCCACCGCCATCCGGCCCATTTTCCTCCTCCTCCTCTTCCTCCTCCCCCCCCCCCCCCACCGGCTCTGAAGTGTCCATGGTGGTGCTCGGAGTGGAGGTGGGGTTAACCCCAAGTATCGCATCCAGCTCTTTGTAGAATCGGCAGGTCGCGGGGGAGCACCCGAGCAGCCGTTTGCATCGCGGGCTTTGCAGTAGGCACTCCGCAGCTCCTTCACTTTAATCCTGCACTGCAGGGCATCCCAGTCATGGCCCCTTTCCATCATGTCCTTTGATACCCGAAGGTATCGTAATTCCTACGGCTGGAGTGCAGCTGGGACTTTACAGCTTCCTCCCCCCAAACACTGATGAGGTCCAGCAACTCGCCATTGCTCCATGCTGGGACTCGCTTGGCGCGTGGAGGCATGGTCACCTGGAAAGATTCGCTGATAGCACTCCACGCCACGCCGGGCTGAGCAAACAGGAAGGGGATTTTTAAAATTCCCGGGGAATGTAAAGGGTGGGTCACATGGTTGGTTACCTGAGGCCAGGGCAGTAGAGTTTGAACTGATGACCAGAGTGGCTAGAACAGGCATTGTGGGATACTGCCGAATAATTCTGGAGGCCATTCACAGTGCATTGGGCGGCCACAGTGGCGCCGCAGCACTGCAGCGGCAGTGTAATACTCGCTATTCCTCTCAGAGAGGTGGAGTACATGCAGCGCTGCAACCACGGAGATACAGCGCTGCAAATGCCTTGCCAGTGTGGACGGGGAGTGAGTTACAGCGCTGGGGGAGCCTTTACAGCGCTGTAACTTGCAAGTGTAGCCAAGGCCGAAGTCTTGCAGTGACATGTGATCATGTCACCTGAACTGGAATCCATCTTTAACCTGGTGCTTTTCCAGTGAGGGGGGGTGGAAACCCAGAGGGACAAAGGGTTCCCGCCTTATGCAAAAGATATATAAAGGGGTGGAAGAGAACAAGGGCGGGGAGGAGCCATCATGAAGAATCCCCTAGCTATCACCTGAGCTGGAACAAGAGCTGTACCAGGGGAAAGAATTGTGCCCAGGCCTGGAAGGTGTCCAGTCTGAGAAAAAACTTACTGTAGCATCTCTGAGGGTGAGATTATCTGTATTCAGTTTGATTAGACATAGATTTGCACATTTTATTTTATTTTGCTTGATGACCTACTTTGTTCTGTCTGTTACTACTTGGAACCACTTAAATCCTACTTCCTGTATGTAATAAAATCACTTTCTACTTAGTAATTAACTCAGAGTGTGTATTAATACCTGGGGGAGCAAACAGCTGTGCATATCTCTCTATCAGTCTTATAGAGGGCGAACAATTTATGAGTTTACCCTGTATAAGCTTTATACAGGGTAAAACGGATTTATTTGCATTTAGACCCCATTGGGAGTTGGGCATCTGAGTGCTAAAGACAAGCTCCCGCGGCAGCACTTTGAAGTGCGAGTGTGGTCGCGGCACCAGTGCTGGGAGAGAGCTCTCTCCCAGCGCTGCAGGTACTCCACCTCCCCGAGGGGATTAGCTTACAGCGCTGGGAGTGCGGCTCCCGGTGCTGGGGCACTGTTTACACTGGCGCTTTACAGCGCTGTAACTTGCTGTGCTCAGGGGGGTGTTTCTTCACACCCCAGAGCAAGAAAGTGGCAGCGCTGTAAAGCGCCAGTGTAGCCATAGCCCCAGTTGCAAATCCATTCCATTGCTGCTCCACAGCCTAGAGCCCTTCTTTTTGATTTGCAAGAATGCACTTCCCACAGTTGTTTTGCATAAGCGTTAAAACACATTTGTCAATTCAAGACATAGTTTATGGGGAACAAAACAGAAGTTAGCCCAATAGGCTTGATTCTGGGAGGTAGAAGTGCTTGAGGGCGCTTCACTTTGCAGCAGGAACTTGGCACACCATGAGATCAAGTTCCAGTATGAGGAAAAATCCATAACTAAAGCAAGTTCTGGCTTGAATTCATAGTGACTCTTCTGTTCAGACTAGACCTGGATGAACTATTTGCAGCAAACCATTTAATGTAGCCCCTTAGTCTGTTTGTAAATTACCCGTGAATCGATTAACACATTTTTTTTTGTTATTCCAAATTATTTGATGACTAGTGGTTGCAGATGTGTATTTCAGTTGTTCATGAGCAATTCACCAAGATGACTGTATTGGCCATTGGCCATTCATTATTTAGGTTATATGACTGGTCACCTATGTCACATGCTATTGTTTCTGCCATCCGACTGGTTTACTCTCAAACCCATGTCTAGCTTTCAAGGTGGCTGTGCAAACACTTTCAGCTTGAGTTAATACTCATTACACTTTCCGCAATTATTTTTGTGAACCAAAAATTGCTAGTACAAATGTGTGTAGAAAACAAATAATAGAGGTTTTAAAGGTCATCAAATCAAATTTGTGGGAACCCAGGGGATTCAGATGAATGTTTGTGAATGCTTTTTTATGCAATACTCACTTAACTCTAATTCAGATTCAGTCACACTTAATAAAAGAGCAATTATAGAAACCTGTCAAATGAAACTCTTCAAGTTTCCTTGGTTGCATGAAATAGACACTTGACATTTAGCAATGCATTTGGCTGATGCTGGCTGCATTCTGTGCACATTCAAATTAGTATCTTCTCTGAGCTTACTCAAGCCTACTGGCACACATTGTATATTGAACTGGAAAGTAAACATTTCTCTAAAAGCTGCTTTTATTGAGAAGAAAATGTACTTCCTGTTGATAAACATTTTCTGAAACAGAAAAAAATGTTTCTCTTCCTGATTGTGCTTTATTCACAAAAGATTTCAGACAAAAGACTGAAAATACAGTCTCTGCAGGAAGACTTTTAAATTGCAGTTAGACAATCGCAGGCTTCTCATGTAAAGTTGACTATAGTTATAAAAATCACCATGCTGCATGGTTGCTGATCATTCTCAAGTTACAAAGCTGCAGATAGACAGTAATGGAATTAATATTAAGATGATGTAGTATTTAAAATTAACACCTGAAAAATGCAGACTGGTCCATATTGTAGTGTTTACTAAGGCCTTGTCTGAAGAAATTTACGGTGGTGTTCCCCCTAACTTAGCTAAAATGTATTGTATGTACATACGCATGTTCTAAATGGTTCATAAGCCTGTCAGATACTATTGGGATTCGATTTGCTTTTAGTGAGTCTAATTACTAGTTTAATGCCAGTGTGCACAGCTTATATTGACAACAATTCAGACAGTTCTTCCACTACTATCCTCCAGTGCTGTATTGGGAATTGTTGGATAGACACCCAGAGCTCTCTGCAACTGAAATGGTTTAAAACAGTGCTATTGTGGACTATGGGCAAGATTGTCTTGTCCTTCATGCCATTGCATTACATCAGGGACTGGTAGAGCTATGGACTTTTGTGCGATTGCTACTGTAATTTGGATATTTGAGGTGCAATTCATCCCAGGATAGAAGGCCTATAGGAAGCCCTCTGAACCATGCAGATCCTCTATTCTGTGGTCATAGGCAGATAGCCTAGAAAGGATCCATGTTGCAAAAGGAAGGTCTGCATTGGGTATGTGAAGGGGTGTCTGCCCCACACTGGCCAGTAAAGGGTTAATAGAGCCCTAGGGAGGCTGCGCGAAAAGCAGCCAATAGGAGAGGGGTTGTGAGGAGCAGCCAATCAGGGCCCAGCAGGTCCATATAAAAAGAGCCTCAGGGCAGTAGCTGCCTGAAGCTTGAGGAGGGAGGACTCTGTCTCTGGAGTAGGCTGCAACCCTGTAGCACCTTGGACTGAGCAGTTCAGGCAGGAACCTGGGGAGACGAGAAGGAACTCTGGATGGGCTGCTGAGACTGAGGAAGATGCTGTGGCCGTGGAGAAGTGGCCCAGGGAAATGCAGCAATAGTAGAGCCAAAGGACTGCTGTAAGTGACTGGAGTTTGGAGGGTCCCTGTGCTGGGACCTGGAGTAGTAGGTGGCCCTGGGTCCCCCCCACTCATCACTGGGGAAGTTGCTGGACAATTGACTACAGCTGCCACTGGGGAAATGGCTGGACTAGGAGCTAAACTCCCTCGGGGAGAATGCGGATAATGACATGGCTGAAGGGCCGAGCCATGAAGAGGACACTGTGGTTCCTGATGGTGTGAGAGGCAGGAACAATTTGTATAGTGGGGGTGCTGTGAGCCATTGAACCAAACTGTAAACCCTGTATATAATGGAAACCACTTCAAGCCAGGGGGTGCTGCAGCACCCCCTGCACCCTTAGTTCCAGCACCTATGGTGAGAGGGGTTGCCGGTGGACTGCAGAGAAAGAATGACAGGGTGCAAACCACATACAGGGGCATCAGCCTCAAGCTAATCCCCAGAATGATCAGGAGCAGGCACCAGTCCAGCAATGAGTGACATGCTCTGTGACAGGTGTGACGTTGCACTCCATATGTTTTATGAAAATATGCTTATGAGTGTGAATATGAGGTAACTGAAATATGCTTTATGCAAAAGATCTCTTGTAAGGTATTATAACAAAGGTTATAACCTACTGAATATATTTCTCCTATTTGTATGTATGTATAATTTTTGTATCTGAAGCTAAAAATATGAAGTATAAATCTGAGGGCCTATTGTAATTATGCAAGGCGTGGGCCTTTAATGGTGGTTTAAAACCTTGATGGCTCCCATTGACTAGGACGATTGGTTGTAAATGGCTCTGTTACAAACCTTCCTGTGTATGTGTGGGCCAGCTCAGAAAGAATGGAGGTTGGGGTCTCACAGGACATGTGATCATGTCACCTGGTACTGGAATCCATCCTAAATCTGGTACTTTTCCATTTAGAAGGAAGGGTTGGTACCCAGAGAGACAAAAGATTCCCGCCTTGTGCCAAAGCAATAAAAGGGGGTGGAACAGAACAAAGGGGGCTGCCAGTCATGAAAACACCCCTGCTTTCCACCTAAGATGTTTGCTGGAATTATTAAGGACTGTACCGGGGAAAGGATTGGGCCCAGACTAGAAAGGAGTCTAGTCTGTGAAAGAAGCTTATTGGAACATCTCTGAGGGTGAGATTTTACCTGTAATCAGTTTCTTAATGTATTAGGCTTAGACTTGTGTGTTTTTGCTTTATTTTGCTTGGTGACTTACTTTGTTATGTCTGTTATTACTTGAAACCACTTAAATCCTACTTTTTATACTTAATAAAATCACTTGTGTTTATTAATTAACCCAGAGTAAGTGATTAATACCTGGGGGGCCAAACAACTGTGCATATCTCTCTATCAATGTTATAGAGGGCGGACAATTTATGAGTTTACCCTGTATAAGCTTTATACAGAGTATAACAGATTTATTTGGGATTTGGATCCCATTGGGAACTGGGTTTCTGGGTGCTGAAGATAGGTAACCTACTGAGTAGATTTTGGTTAAAGTCTGCAGCTTTGGGGGTGTGGACCAGATCTGGGTCTGTGTTGCAGCAGGCTAGTGTGTCTGGCTCAACAAGACAGGGTTCTGGAAGTCCCAAGCTGGCATGGATAATGGGCTCAGAGGTAATTCCAGCACGTCAGGTGATATGATCACATGTCCTGTGAGACGCCAGCCTCCATTCCTAAGCATATTCCGGTTACATCATATTCACACTCATAAGAATATTTCCTTAAAACATATGGAGTGCAACGTCACAACAGGTTCCACCTCAAATCCCCAAGAATTTCCCAGCAAACTCTGTTTAGTGGAGAGGCTAAATTACTCCCTTGGAGCATAGGGCTGGCCACTTGTCCCTGGGCATTCCAGGGTATTTAAAAACTCACAAAAACTCTGGGAAATCGTTCTGCTCCTGAAAGAATAAAAATTGTTTGTTACAATAAATGATGGGCAATACTTTATGCATGCTGTGCATATACATCATTTGTGCTCACAAAACAATAACTCATGCATGCAAACTGGGTGTTTATGCATGCAAATAACATATGTGCATAGTCCAACTGATTTTCACATGCAAATTTCACATGCATGGAAATTGGGGGAATTTTGAATGTTTGCCTTAACCTTAACTACACTGCAGTGTCACCAAATGCATGACACTGTACACTTAAAGGGAAACTGCTTAGTTTCTCTTGTGCAACATATTCAGGTTGGGTACAGGATCCTACCTGCAGGGCCAAGTCAGTGGGAGCTGTAGATGCTCATTACTCTCAAGACTGGTTCCTAGTAAACACTATTGAAACTCCATTTATAGTGAAGTAGAATGAATTGTAGGACTGGAAGGGACCTTGAGAGGTCTTCTACTCCAGCCCCCTGCACTCATGGCAGGTGTGACGTTGTGCAGTCTATATGGTTTTATAAAACATGATAATAAGTGAATATAATGTAACTGGGATAGTTTTATAAAGATTTGATAATAAGTGAATATAATGCAACTGGGATATGCTTCGTGCAAAAGGTCTCTTGTAAGGTATCATTACAAAGCTCATAATCTACTGAGTGTGATCATCCTATTTGTAGAAATGTACCACTCTTGTATCTAAAACTAGAAATATAAAACATAACTCTGAGGGCCTATTGTAATTATGTAAAGTGTGGGCCATTAATGATGGTTTGGAATCTTGATGACTCCCGTTAACCAGGACCATTGTCTGCAGATGGCTGTGTTTACCTGTTAGTCTTCCTGTATATGTGTGTGCTGGCAAGTGGGCAATGAAGTCTTGCAGTGACATGTGATCATGTCACCTGAACTGGAATCCATCTTTAACCTGGTGCTTTTCCAGTGAGGGGGGGGTGGAAACCCAGAGGGACAAAGGGTTCCCGCCTTATGCAAAAGATATATAAAGGGGTGGAAGAGAACAAAGGGGGAGAGAAGCCATCATGAAGAATCCCCTAGCTATCACCTGAGCTGGAACAAGAGCTGTACCAGGGGAAAGAATTGTGCCCAGGCCTGGAAGGTGTCCAGTCTGAGAAAAACTTACTGAAGCATCTCTGAGGGTGAGATTATCTGTATTTAGTTTGATTAGACATAGATTTGCGCATTTTATTTTATTTTGCTTGGTGACATACTTTGTTCTGTCTGTTACTACTTGGAACCACTTAAATCCTACTGTCTGTATTTAATAAAATCACTTTTTATTTAGTAATTTACTCAGAGTATGTATTAATACCTGGGGGAGCAAACAACTGTGCATATCTCTCTATCAGTGTTATAGAGGGCGAACAATTTATGAGTTTGCCCTGCATAAGCCTTATGCAGGGTAAAACGGATTTATTTGCGTTTAGACCCCATTGGGAGTTGGGCATCTGAGTGCTAAAGACAAGCACACTTCTGTGAGCTGTTTTCAGGTAAACTTGCAGCTTTGGGGCAAGTTATTCAGACCCTGGGTCTGTGTTGGAGCAGACGGGAGTGTCTGGCTCAGCAAGACAGGGTGCTGGAGTCCTGAGCTGGCAGGGAAAACAGGAGCAGAGGTAGTCTTGGCACATCAGGTGGCAGCTCCCAAGGGGATTTCTGTGATCCAACCCATCACAGCAGGGGTAAGTATTATAGACAGGGCCGGCTCCAGGCACCAGCATTCCAAGCAGGTGCTTGGGGTGGCAATCTGAAAGGGGCGGCAGTCTGTGCGTTTTTGCCGCCCCAAGCAGCGCACCGAATTGCCGCCGCGGACGGCGGGGGCAGTCCGTGTGCTATTAGGGCGACAGGCGCGTTTCCGCGGCGGCGGCAATTCGGCGGCAGCTTCTATGTTCAGCTGCCCGCAGGGGAAATCTGGCAGCTTCTGTCTTCCAGTTGAAGACAGAAGCTGCCGCCGAATTGCCGCCGCCACGGAAACGCGTGTGCTGCCCTAACGGCACACGGACTACCCCCGCTGTCCGCCGCGGCAATTCGGCGCGCTGCTTGGGGCAGCAAAAACAGTAGAGCCGGCCCTGATTATAGACCATCCCTGACAAGTGTTTGTCTAACCTGTTCTTAAAAATCTCCAATGATGGAGATTACACAACCTCCCTTGGCAATTTATTCCAGTGCTTAACTGTGAAAGTTCTCAATAGCTTCAATACATTGCAACTTTTACTATGTACTATTTTACAGGGTCTCATAGTATGCTGGGTCTGTCATAGAAGACATGGGATCTGCCACCACAGATCTTAGGGTATGTCTACACTATGAAATTAGGTCAAATTTATAGAAGCCGGTTTTATAGAAATCGGTTTTATACAGTCGATTGTGTGTGCCCCCACATAAAATGCTCTAAGTGCATTAAGTCGGCGGACCGCGTCCACAATACCGAGGCTAGCATCGACTTCCAGAGCGTTCCACTGTGGGTAGCTATCCCACAGTTCCCATAGTCTCCGCCGCCCATTGGAATTCTGGGTTGAGATCCCAATGCCTGATGATGCAAAAACAGTGTCGCGGGGGGTTCTGGGTACATGTCGTCAGGCCCCTCCCCCTCCATCAGAGCAACGGCAGACAATCGATTCGCGCCTTTTTACCTGGGTTACCTGTGCAGACAACATACAACGGCAAGCATGGAGCCCGCTCAGCTCAGCTCACCGTCACCATATGTCATCTGGGTGCCAGCAGACGTGGTACTGCATTGCTACACAGCAGCAGCTAATTGCCTTTTGGCAGTAGATGGTGCAGTATGACTGGTAGCCGTCATTGGCTATCTGGGTGCTGGCAGACGTGGGGCTGCATTGCTATAAAGCAGCAGCTCCTTGCCTTTTGGCAGTGGATGGTGTATTATGACTGGTATCCATCGTCGTCGTATTCCTCAGTGAGTTCGGTCAGAGGCACCTGGGCAGACATGTTTTGTCTCCTGGAGACTCAGTCCTGCCGGCAGTCCTATTGAACCGTCTTGACGATGATGGCTAGCAATCGTAATACAGCATCTTCTGCCAAGCACCCAGAAGATGCCGATGGCTATCAGTCATGCTGCACCGTCTGCTGCCAGCCTAAGATGTAAAAGATAGATGGACCAGATTTGTTCTGTATTCATTTGCTTCCCCCTCCCTCCATGAAATCAACGGCCTGCTAAACCCAGGGTTTTGAGTTCAATCTTTGGGGAGGAGGGGCATTCTCTGTGACAGTTGTTTGTGTTTCTCCCTGATGCACAGCCACCTTTGTTGATTTTAATTCCCTGTAAGCCATGTCATCACTCGCCCCTCCCTCCCTCCGTCAGACAATAGTTTCGCGCCTTTTTTCAGCCCAGACGCCATAGCACTGGGATCATGGAGCCTGCTCAGATCACTGCGGCAACTATGAGCACTATGAACACCACGCGCATTGTCCTGGAGTATATGCAGAGCCAGAACATGCCAAAGCAAAACCAGGCGAGGAGGCGATTGCAGCAATTGCAGCGCAGCGACGAGAGTGATGAGGAAATTGACATGGACATAGACCTCTCACAAAGTACAGGCCCCAGCAATATGCAAATCATGGTGTTACTGGGGGAGGTTCATGGCGTGGAATGCCGATTCTGGGCCTGGGAAACAAGCACAGACTGGTGGGACCGCATCTTGTTGCAGGTGTGGGATGATTCCCAGTGGCTGCGAAACTTTCGCATGCATAAGGGCACTTTCATAGAACTTTGTGACTTGCTTTCCCCTGCCCTGAAGCGCCAGAATACCAGGATGAGAGCAGCCCTCACAGTTGAGAAGCGAGTGGCGATAGCCCTGTGGAATCTTGCAACGCCAGACAGCTACCGATCAGTCGGGAATCAATTTGGAGTGGGCAAATCTACTGCGGGGGCTGCTGTGATCCAAGTAGCCAACACAATCAAAGACCTGCTGATATCAAGGGTAGTGACTCTGGGAAACGTGCAGGTCATAGTGGATGGCTTTGCTGCAATGGGATTCCCAAACTGTGGTGGGGCGATAGACGGAACCCATATCCCTATCTTGTCACCGGAGCACCAAGCCACCGAATACATAAACCGCAAGGGGTACTTTTCAATGCTGCTGCAAGCCCTGGTGGATCACAAGGGACGTTTCACTAACATCAACGTGGGATGGCCGGGAAAGGTACATGATGCTCGCGTCTTCAGGAACTCTGGTCTGTTTCAAAATCTGGAGGAAGGGACTTTCTTCCCGGACCGGAAATAACCGTTGGGGATTTTGAAATGCCTATCGTTATCCTTGGGGACCCAGCCTACCCCTTAATGCCATGGCTCATGAAGCCGTACACAGGCAGCCTGGACAGTAGTTAGGACCTGTTCAACTGTAGGCTGAGCAAGCGCCGAATGGTGGTAGAATGTGCATTTGGACGTTTAAAAGCGCGCTGGCGCAGTTTACTGACTCGGATAGACCTCAGCGAAGCCAATATTCCAATTGTTATTGCTGCTTGCTGTGCGCTCCACAATATCTGTGAGAGTAAGGGGGAGACATTTATGGCGGGGTGGGAGGTTGAGGCAAATTGCCTGGCCGCTGATTACGCGCAGCCAGACGCCAGGGTGGTTAGAAGAGTACAGCAGGGTGCGGTGTGCATCAGAGAAGCTTTCAAAATCAGTTTTGTGACTGGCCAGGCTACGGTGTGAAACTTCTGTTTGTTTCTCCTTGATGAACCCTTCCCCCCCCCCCCCCGGTTCACTCTACTTCCCTGTAAACTAACCACCCTCCCCTCCCCCCTTCGAGCACCGCTTGCAGAGGCAATAAAGCGGAGGCACCCCCACCGCGTTCTTGGGCGTCTGGGTGAGGAGGCAATGTAACTTGGGGAGGAGGGCTGTTGGTTACACAGGGGCTGTAGCGGCGGTCTCTGCTCCTGCTGCCTTTCCTGCAGCTCAACCATACGCTGGAGCATTTCAGTTTGATGCTCCAGCAGCCGGAGCATCGACTCTTGCCTTCTGCCAGCAAGCTGACGCCACCTATCCTCTTCAGCCCGCCACTTGCTCTCTTCAGCCTGCGATTCAGCCCTCCACCTCTCCTCTCATTCATATTGTGCTTTTTTTTGCACTCTGACATTGACTGCCTCCACGCATTCGGCTGTGCTCTGTCAGCGTGGGAGGACATCTGGAGCTCCGAGAACATATCATCCCGAGTCCGCCGTTTTCTCCTTCTAATCTTCACTAGCCTCTGTGAAGGAGAAACATTTGCAGCTGGTGGAGGAGAAGGGAAAGGTGGTTAAAAAAGACACATTTTAGAGAACAATGGGTACACTCTTTCATGTTAAATTTTGCTGTTCACATTACACAGCACATGTGCTTTCGTTACAAGGTCGCATTTTTCCTCTTATATTGAGGGCCTGCCGGTTTGGTGTGAGAGATCACTCACGCAGTGCCAGGCAACAGAATTCGGCTTGCAGGCAGCCATGGTAAGCCACAGTCTTTTGGCTTTTTTAACCTTCATAACATGTGGGAATGGTTTCAAACAGCAGCGCCCTCATTTCCCATACCAAGCACCCGTTGGGTTGGCCATTTAAAATGGGTTTGCAATGTAAAAGGAGGGGCTGAGGTTTCCGGGTTAACATGCAGCACAAACCCAACTACCCTCCTCCCACACACACCCAATTCTCTGGGATGATCACTTCACCCCTCCCCTCCACCGCGTGGCTAACAGCAGGGAACATTTCTGTTCAGCCGAGCAGGAACGGGCACCTCTGAATGTCCCCTTAATAAAATCACCCCATTTCAACCAGGTGACCATGAATGATATCAATCTCCTGAGGATAACAAAGAGAGATAAGGAATGGATGTTGTCTGCATGCCAGCAAACACCGGGACCATACGCTGCCATGCTTTGTTATGCAATGATTCCAGACTACGTGCTACTGGCCTGGCGTGGTAAAGTGTCCTACCATGGCGGACGGGATAAGGCAGCCCTCCCCAGAAACCTTTTGCAAAGGCTTTGGGAGTACATGAAGGAGAGCTTTCTGGAGATGTCCCTGGAGGATTTCCGCTCCATCCCCATACACGTTAACAGACTTTTCCAGTAGCTGTACTGGCCGCGATTGCCAGGGCAAATTAATCATTAATCATTAAACACGCTTGCTTTTAAACCATGTGTAATATTTACAAAGGTACACTCACCAGAGGTCCCTTGTGTGCCCTCAGGGTCTGGGAGCATGCCTTGGGTGAGTTCGGGGGTTACTGGTTCCAGGTCCAGGGTGATAAACATATCCTGGCTGTTGGGGAAACCGGTTTCTCTGCTTCCTTGCTGTGAGCTATCTTCATTGTCTTCATCATCATCTTCCTCGTACCCCGAACCCGCTTCCCTGTTGCGTGATTCTCCATTGATGGTGTCAAAGCACACAGTTGGGGTAGTGGTGGCTGCACCCCCTAGCATGGCATGCAGCTCCGCGTAGAAGCGGCATGTTTGCGGCTCTGCCCCGGTCCTTCCGTTTGCCTCTCTGGCTTTGTGGTAGGCTTGCCTTAGCTCCTTAATTTTCACGCGGCACTGCTGTGCATCCCTGTTATGGCCTCTGTCCTTCATGGCCTTTGAGACTTTTTCTAATATTTTGCCATTTCGTTTACTGCTACGGAGTTCAGCTAGCACTGATTCGTCTTCCCATATGGCGAGCAGATCCCGTACCTCCTGTTCGGTCCATGATGGAGCTCTTTTGCGATCCTGGGACTCCATCATGGTTACCTGTGGTGATGAGCTCTGCGTGGTCACCTGTGCTCTCCACGCTGGGCAAACAGGAAATGAAATTCAAAAGTTCGCGGGGCTTTTCCTGTCTACCGGGTCAGTGCATCTGAGTTGAGAGTGCTGTCCAGAGAGGTCATAATGAAGCACTGTGGGATAGCTCCCGGAGGCCAATAACGTCGAATTCCGTCCACACTACCCCCAATCCGACCCGCAAAGGCCGATTTCAACGCTAATCCCCTCGTCGGAGGTGGAGTAAAGAAACCGGTTTAAAGGGCCCTTTAAGTTGAAAAAAAGGGCTTCGTCGTGTGGACGTGTCCAGGCTTAATTCGATTTAATGCTGCTAAATTTGACCTAAACTCGTAGTGTAGACCAGGCCTTAGACATACACAAGAAGTGAGAGTGAGGGGAAGAAACAATTAGAAGGTGAAAGGCAGGGCAAGGGAAGGAGAAGGGCTACCTCTTAACAATTTTGTGGCTACTTGGCTGACGCATGTGGCCATCTTGCCGGGTGGTGACTGCAGTATGGTTAAAGTAAGCCGTACTCATTCTGTGAATAAAATGCCTTCTCTGTAAAAGGGTTCCACAGCATTTGTGAGCAGTTAGTATTTTAGGATGAGCTGCAGATGGTTTGAAATGACAAGCATTTTGCTATTAGCCATCTGTAATCACCATGCACAATCTGGTCCAATTCAACTCACTAGGCAGCCGTTACTCAGAATAGACCTTGCATGGAGAATGAGTCACTTCCCATCTACCAGAGTGGTAGGGGTCCTCTAAGGAATGGCAGTTGTTATGACTATCTGTATAGCACGGTATATGGCACAGTGAAATAGGTGAAATGTACGGAACTAATAACAGAGTCCTGAGATAGGTAAGGTTGTTATGGGAGGAAGCTCTAATTTCACCTGCCTGATCCTGTCTTGGACTAAAGCCAGGCAGCAATTTCTGCAGAACTTCTTAACCTTCAGAAACAATAACAGCAATATGTAGGCGGAAAAAACACCTAGAAAACAGCAGTGATCATTGTTCTCTCCCACAGAGCCAGAGTCCTTGCATCTAACTGACGCCCCACCAGGAAGAAGCCCCTGCCCCAACTTGAAAGCGCTGAATAGTTATATTTTCACATTTCCCCTGAGGCCTCTGGTGCTGCAAGGCTGAGAGAAGGGCTGACCTTTTCCCTGCCACAGGTCATTGCTTCCCTTGCTTTATAACATAGGGTTTTCCATGGACATAAAATTTAAACTTGAATTCAGCTGAAGATGGAAGCACCGCCTGCTTGGAGGCTCTCTGCTGAACCCTCAAAGAGATCTGGGAGTTAATTACACTGTAACTCTTTTGTTGCCTGTCCCTCCTTAAATCCCCTTCCCGTCCCTTTAAACAGTTCTTGTTATTTGCAGATAAAGGCTGCTCATCATCCACAACCATCCCCCCAAGTGGCTGAACTGCTTAATACCCTATAACTGGTGCTTGTTCCCTGCTCCTGCTCTAACCTTTCTTTTTACAGCACTGGCCTCTCTTGCTGATAGCAGATTTGATTTGCCTGCTGCCAGGGAAAGCTTCTCAGCCTTGCTATGGAGGACAGTGAACTGAACAGTCAATTAGCCATGTGCAGCCCCTTCTAAATTCCTTGGGCTCATCATTACCATAAGTAAACAGAAAATCCACATCAAGCTTTGTACTTTTAATAGGCAAAATTAACAGCCCATTAGTACTTAGGGGCAAGTAAGAACAAGGAGATCAATGGCAGGCATGTAATTCATCATGGTAATTAAATAGATATGAGTACTGGGCTAATCTCAAAGAATTTGTTTGATATCACAAGGAAATAGATTCTCCCACGCCCGTCTTTTTCTTCCCCATTCCCCAGAACAAGCTAACCAAAAGTGGTTCATCAGCTGAATTTTTCTACAGCAATTGTATTATTTCCTCCCCTCTCTCCCCCCAGTTTAGTGCTGCAGAATCTAAGAGTCAGACACACTGCACTAGGAATAAAATCCTTCTAGGTCAGCAGCTGCAGCCTGAGCTGCACAAATGAAGTGCAGCAAGGGTCTTGCTCAGTGCAACAGGAAGGCCGTATTTCTTGTTTCATTTAAACTCCGGTGACCTTTCTGACATTGCACATTGTCCTCTTTGATTCCAAGGTAAGACTCACTATGCTCAGGCTCTGGCTACACTGGCGCTTTACAGCGCTGCAATTTTCTTGCTCAGGGGTGTGAAAAAACGCCCCCCTGAGCACAGCAAGTTACAGCGCTGTAAAGCTCCAGTGTAAATAGTGCCCCAGCGCTGGGAGCCGCACTCCCAGCGCTGTAAGCTAATCCCCTCGGGGCGGTGGAGTCAGGGCCGGCTCCAGGGTTTTTGCCGCCCCAAGCAGCCCCCCCCTTCCCTCCCCCGCAAAACAAAAAACAAACAAACAAACAAAAAAGCCGTGATCGCGATCTGCGGCACTTCGACAGGAGGTTCTTCGCTCCGAGCGGGAGTGAGGGACCCACTGCCGAATTGCTGCCGAAGAGCCGGACGTGCCGCCCCTCTCTGGTGTGGCCGCCCCAAGCACCTGCTTGGTAAGCTGGTGCCTGGAGCCGGCCCTGGGTGGAGTACCTGCAGCGGGAGCGCTTCCACGGCAGCGCTTTGGAGTTTCGAGTGTAGCCATGCCCAAAGTACTAGAGATCAGCCTGAGTTGCAGAATCTGGCTCCAGGCCTTAAGTGTGCCAGAGTTTCAGGTTGTTTGGATGTGAGGGTTTGGCTCAGTTCATCAGAGATGGGGGTGAGTCTGCATCTGAACCTCCCCAAAATGTGAGGGGGTTTGGTTCAGACACATCCCCAGTGTAATACTGCCAACCCCAAGCATTCCACAATCATGCGTCAGACCCTGAAAAATCACGACTGGTTTTAAAAATCATGAGGTTTTTAAGAATAACAACTTTTGAGCTCTTTATACTTGTTTTGTGGTGTTGTAGCCTTTGCGGGGAGCATGAGGGTCACATCTTCAGGATTTTTTTCACTTTTTTTTTTAAATGAAAGCCAAAATGCTCACATAATCACATGACTCCAGGAGCTGGGACTGTAAGAAAGCACCAGACAGACATGATAAAATCACAAGAGCTGGCAACATTGCCACTCTAAATTACAGCGCTGCATCTCTAGAACAGTGCTTCTCAAGCTATCTGATGTGGGGGACTGGCAATTTTCCCCCCCAATGTGCCAGGGACCGGTGCCATATTATTATCCTATTCAACGCTCTTATGAGGAAACTGGCCGCGGAGTGGCAGCCGATGGCTCGCGGACCGGCACCGGTCCGTGGACCACCACTTTGAGAAGCACTGCTCTAGAATCAGAGGGGTAGCCATGTGAGTCTGGATCTGTAAAAAGCAACAGAGGGTCCTGTGGCACCTTGAAGACTAACAGATGTATTGGAGCATAAGCTTTCGTGGGTGAATGCTCACTTCGTCAGATGCATGTAATGGAAATTTCCAGAGGCAGGTATAAATATGCAGGCAAGAATCAGTATGGAGATAACAAGGTTAGTTCAATCAGGGAGGGTGAGGTCCTCTGCTAGCAGTTGAGGTGTGAACACCAAGGGAGGAGAAACTGATTCTGTAGTTGGCTAGCCATTCACAGTCTTTGTTTAATCCTGATCTGATGGTGTCAAATTTGCAAATGAACTGAAGCTCAGCAGTTTCTCTTTGGAGTCTGGTCCTGAAATTTTTTTGCTGTAAGATGGCTACCTTTACATCAGCTATTGTGTGGCCAGGGAGGTTGAAGTGTTCTCCTACAGGTTTTTGTATATTGCCATTCCTGATATCTGACTTGTGTCCATTTATCCTCTTACGTAGTGACTGTCCAGTTTGGCCAATGTACATAGCAGAGGGGCATTGCTGGCACATGATGGCATATATAACATTGGTGGACGTGCAGGTGAATGAGCCGGTGATGTTGTAGCTGATCTGGTTAGGTCCCGTGATGGTGTACACAGGACCCTCTGTTGCTTTTTACTGCTCTAGAAGATGCTCTGTTAGGAGGCTATCAGCAATTTACCCTTAGACAACCTGGCACCTTTCATCCCAAAGAACTCCAAAGCACTTTACAAATTATGGATCCAAATCAGAGGTTGGCTTATGCTCTGAGGTATGCTTATATCCTTTCTACACTTTTTTTCTTTTACTAATTCTATCTAATGCAATTCTGGATGTTGTCATTATCCTTCTAAATAGCTAATCCTTTTTTGAACCCTGCTGCACTCTTGGCCTTAATATCTGGTGGCAATGAGTGCATCACCAATATGCTTTCCACAACTGGTCAGAAGCAGCACATTTAATTTCCGCTCAGGCCTGTAATTCAGTCCAGTGGAGAATGGTGTAACTGAGATGCAGGACTTATAGGGAGAGACGGATACATCTGCCTCATTGTCAGTGTGGAGCAGGAACTCACGGTAACATCAGGTAAAGCATTGCTAGGCACCAGGCACTCTGATTTTTCAAACACTGTGACACAGCAGCCATGCCTGTGGTTGTGGTTGTGGTAGAGGCAAATTTTGCAGTCATGCAACCACCAGGTTCAACACATTCCTAAATACAGATGCCAAACAACCAAAATACAGGCACAGTGTAGCACAGAGCTTGACAGATCTGTGCAAATTAGTGAGAATTTGGCAGTGTCTGTGCAAAGTAGCCAGCCGGGGGGCGAGACATGGCAACTCTTTAACAGCATACAGCAACTCTACACAACATTTTAGGACTGGAAGTGAAGTCCCATTTGAAGTCGCACACAGAATTTTAAGCACAGGCATGCGAGATGTAAGTGCTGTCTGTCACACGAGACTCACGCTGTAGCCTACGCCACTTGTTATGTTACCCCTCAGACAAAAGTGCTGGCTTTCTAAACCAGCATCTGCAGAAGACCTCAGGGGCTGAAACAATGACAGGCACATTTCTGAGCTCCTGCGCCAGCCAGTGAATGTAAAGCAGCGCATAGTTGGATGTTTTTGGACCAACTACTGAATTGCCTATTATTTTACATTAATCTTTCCTGCAATAACTCTCACTGTGTATACCACAGATGAATGCTCTCAACAACAGCTGCTTTCTCCTTAAAGAAATAAACAAACTGACTTTGTGTATGGCCCATGACTCCAATACTGCACAGCTGAACTGGATCATGGAAATCAGATCTTAGGTTGATTTTATAGGGAAAAAATTGCCAAGGGTCCTCTAGCCTCTATGATTAGATTTTGGCTAGCCCTTATGTAGGTGCATCGTGTGGGTGCATGAGGGGAGGCTGCAAGTAACAGCTTTTCCCTTGAGCTTCTGTAGTAAGGGGTTTGCCAGGGTCCTATTGGGGACCCTAGGCCCCTGCTCCTTCCTATTCCCAGTGGGCCCCAGCTGTTGAAAGGGGGCAAGAGGAAGGTGGGGCAATGGTCCTGCTTCCCTTCTGGATTGGCCCGTAGAATTGGATGGGCCCGGAGCAGGAAGCATGCAGCCCTGCTGCAAGTATGGCAGTGTGCGTGCTCCTTACGAGATTGCAGGAAGATTTTTAATTTTTGTGGCTCTACCTGCCAAGTGGCTCGTGCCAGAAAAGGGTTTTATGTAGGGCAGGCTTCAAATCCCTGCTCTGCCTAAGTCCAAGCAGGAACTTGAGGCTGGGCTTCCCACAGCCCAACTAAAGGCCCCGCCCACTGGGCCATTGGCTGCTTTGGGGTAGCTCTTTCTCTCTCACTCTGGCTTTGACCTCAAATTCCTTCCTGCTGAACCTGAGCAGTTTTTGTGGGAAATTTCATTGGGAAAAGTTTCAGTTTTGCTGAATCAACGTTTCCCAATGTATAAATGCTTCGCTGAAAATTTCCCAACAAGCTCTAGTTTGGTGTTCTAGTGCAAATGGCCAGGAATGAAATGTGAGGATTGTATTGTTGTACATGCTGGAGGCATACAGCACTTATTCAGAGAGTCCTGGGGTTTGGCAGTGAAAGGGGTAAATGTGAGGGGTTCAGGTTTAGTTAAGAAGTATATGTCAGTTGGACATTCCCTTCTTTAAAAGATCTGTGATGGTGGGTTTTCCCTTTATGCAACTTTAACTTGTTTACCAAAGGTTTTGTTTTTTTCCTAATGAAATTTTCTCTTTGTGGGAATATAAGTTAACTACATGTAAGCAGGAGAAACCGATTGTGTTGGGCAACTTAACTTTGAATTTCCTGCCTTGGAATTAATAGAAATACAAAGTATTACATGCCAAGGTTTTGTTTAAACAAACTGTAAAACAATGATTCAATGCCTTGTCAACGCACTGCATTCTTCCGTTGATAACAATACATCTTAGGTTTGTACCATGTCCTTTGTACAGGAGCATTATGAAATTTTTCACAGATGAAATGAAATGATGGGGTGTTTTTTTTAGTAAACTGGTTTGATTTGCAGTTTGGGAAGTACCAGCTTTCTGGTACATTATAATAAAATCCTTTGCATCAGCTAGAGTTGGGTGTATAATGCAAAACATTTCCCACAAATACTCATTTTCATTTTAAAATGAATGCACATCAGCCATACTTGCACACTTGTTTGCTTTCACTTTCTGTGAGCATTTGAGTGATCAGTTTTCACTTGAACAAAATATTTAGAGAATGTGAAGTTTGAAATTCCAGGCGTAAGTATTCCCCCAAACAAAATTTTAAATTCCAGATTTCACACAGGAGGTCTTTGTAGTCTCATCCATAGATTTAGATTCCAAGGCCAGAAGGGACCATTGTGATCATCTAATCTGACCACCTGTATAACACAGGCCATAGAGCTTCCTCAGAATAATTCGAATCAGGGAACAGAGCAAACCCATGTGAATAATATTTTTTCCAAGTAATGTATCTCAAATATTTGCATTAAGTGCACACAGTAAATTAAAAAAAACAACCCAGAGAATTTGAATCTGATGAAACTATGGCCTGTAATGGATATTTTGTGACAAGAAAAACAGGCTACATTTTTCTCTAATTATCAATTGCAGACTTCACTCAATTTTAGAGAGAAATCAAGTGCCTTTTCTGTATCCTGTATTCTGTGGTTCAAATATCTCTTAGGGCTCAAACTGAGAGGTAACTGGGAGGAACACAGCTCCACCATCTGAAAAAAATAGAAGAAAAGGGGAGTTTTCCTTGTCAAGGGCCCAATTCTGGCTCATTTACTCACAGTGAGTGGTGCTTTACTCTGCAAGTAGTCTGGTTATAGTCTGTGTAGGGGTGCTGTCACAGGAGCAGCACAAACAAGGAAACACATTTCTGAGAGGTACAATTTCCTCCCTGCTTCCTAGAGGTTCACCTGCATTTGCTGGTGTTTGGGTGTGAAGCCAGTGCTCTGCTCACTCCCATCCCTGCACACCTGCTCGGGAGTTAGAGTTAGGGGGGAACAAGGTGCAGTAGGTTCCCAGCACCTGCTTACTCCTGCGCACCTGGCCCCAGGGTCTGGGTAGCCTGCACATCGGTGTCAGAGGGGTTCTTATGCCTCTATGTTAGCATGCCACCCAAGTCTGAATCTAGCCTTATGTTAGATAAATGTGGATTAGAAATGAACATCTTCAAACAATGGGTAAATTAGGATTTGGATCCAGATAGGAAGTTTGCAGCACTAATATTAGAAGGTTATCAGATAAGAAGATAGATATCAATATCTGAATGGTAAACAGCTTTCTCTCTCAGGCAGGGTTAAGCAAAATGAATCTTGGGGATTTTGGAATTCCATACATGCGCATGTTCCAATTTAGGAGCATTATATATCATATTTATGGTTTTTAAGCCACCAGTTCAAGGGCTGCTATTAGGTCAGTTGTATGAGAAGCAACATCACACTCTAGCAGAATGAATAAATTCAAACCATTCACTTAACTATGATAAACAAACAGTAATTTTTTTAATTCCCTGTTTTCCTCATTAAAGCATGGATATTTATTAGCCCTCACCCTCTAGCCAGGGAGAAAGACAAGAAGTTGCTTGTTTAGCTGTCAGAAATACCACTCTCTGGCTAGCTAGTGTTTGATCAAGCATGGGAATCTTGCTCCTTCCATCCAGAGAGTGATCAAAGGAGCCCTAATTTAGCCTCCTGTAGCCACAATCCTCCACTATTCTCAGTTACTCATCTTCCACAAACACTGTCACTCAACAGAGGCTGCATGGAAATCATTAAAAGAACTGAACTGAAAGGAATGACATAAAAAGAATGTCAAAGATTCTCCTTTTGTATGATTTGGTCAAGATTATGCTGCATTGGCCTTTGCTAATGGCTGAAGTAGCTACGTAAATGATGGCACTCTTTGCATTTTGGTCATTTCATTCCTGATCTCCATGGTTTGACAGAGGAGGCAATTGCGAGAGATTTGCCTATTGTCCATTTTAACTCTTGCTATTGCCAGTGGCAGCCATGGGTTTGGGCCTGACAGACGGCTGCCTACAATGCCAGACTGAAGGCTACAGTTACCCTATCTCCTATCCATGCCCTTGCTCACACAAACAGTGCTGAATTACGGGTACAACAGTGGAACCTGTGGTTGGCAGACAGCAGTTCTCTTCTGCTGGGGAGTCCCCACCCCACAGGTCAACAGACTGGCCATAACCCAGGAGCCCTGATTGGCTGCAGATTGGCAACCCTCGCTACTCTCACAGGGCCCTGGTTGGTTAGAGAGTTTGCAAGAAATCCCACCCTTACTTCCTGCTCCATCTCTCTTCTGAGTAGGGGGATGCAATTTGAGAAGAGACTGCATGGGCTGGCAGAAGGGATGGATGCTATTGTCCCAGGGACTCAGCAGGCCAAGGGTCTGAGAGGTTGTCCATGGGGGAAAATTTACCAGCATATACTGCATTATACTGCAGTAGTTACACTGAAATAACTCCCCATTTGGACACTCTTATGCCGAATAAGAATGTCTACTTGGGGGAGTTATACTACCCTAACTATACTGGTGTAATTATGCTGGCAACTTTCCCTATATAGACAAGCCCTGAGTTTGGGGCTGGAGGTCAGGCCTAAGGAGCAGCCTGAGCACATGGTCCCTAGGAGCCTGCCTCTCATGTAAAAATGGGTCCCTGTCTAAAGGGAAGGAGGTGCCTTAATCCAGGGCTAAGGACCTGAGGCCCGAGAGACCATCAAGATGTTTGTGACTGATGGAGGATGAGTTACTTTAAGTGTTTGGATTGATTCCCATTGACTGTACTTTTCAATGACACTGGGGTTCTGTCTATGCTAATAAAGGCTTTAGGATAAATCTGTGCATTGGAGTGATTCCTGGGCAAATGTTTTCCTTCCCAAAATTTGTAAGAGTTTGGAACAACCTAGCATAGATGGGAGCGCCTCCCCCTCTCCACCAACTTTTCAGATGAGGCATGATCTCTGTTCCTTTTTACAGAGAGCCATGCTCCTTTCTCACCCATGGCCTGGTCTGGAGGAGCCTTGGGCTGGTCGTAGTCCACTGGAATAAGCTTTGGTAAGGAGCAGTCAAAGCGGGGTGGGGGCGGGAAGAGAGGACTAAGAGAAGGGATTGGGAAGTGGTGAGGAGAGGTAGAATGGAGAGGGGAACTAGAAGGAGGGAAGGAGATAAACTGAAAGGAAGCAAGAGGGGAATTGGAGGGACAGATAGAGACTTGGAAGGAGAAAGCTGAGATGGGGGGAATAGAGGAGACTTGAAACGGAAAAGAAGAGGGTATCTTGAGGAAGATAGAGACCTGGAAGAGGAAGAGAGAGGAAAAGGAGAGCTGAAAGCAGGGAATAGCCTGGGGTACCTCAGGGAATGAAATAAGTGCTGGGGACCCTGGCAGAGGGAAAGTAAGAGAGTGGGGAGACAGGAAAAGAAACTAGAAGGCAAAAAGAATAGAAGTCAGAGGGGAACCCAGGGAGGAAACTAGAGGGGGTGAAAAATGGGGTCCCAAGGGGAATTGTGGAGAAGGGAGAAGCTTGGTTGGAAGGTGCGGGAGAGAAACCTGTGGGAGGGACTGTGATAGTTTAAAGAGAGGAGGGAAGAGAGACAGGGATAGTGGAGAAGCACAGAGGCAGAGTGAAAACTGTGACCATGAAGAGAATGAGAAAAATAGATAGCAAGAGAATGAAGAGAGACAAAGAAAGAGAGCTATGTATAACCAAAAGACTGGAGGTGGGGGACATGGGGCTGGACAGAAAGAGAGAAAATGTAATAGAGAACAGAAGAGAAAATGGGAGATGGAAATGGGAAGGAAGAGAAACACAGAGGAAACAGTTTTAGTGTGAGTGCATTTTATTTCCATTTCATTTATTCATTTTCATTCTAGTACTTGGTTAGTGGCTCTCAGATGTTTTATTTCTGTTAATTTCTTTTTATTAAAACGGAGTTTATTTCTTTTTAATGTCTTTGGCCCGGTGATCTGGTGATGCCAACAAATATCTCGAGTGAGCTAATATCTCTTATTGGACCAATTTCCGTTGGTGAGAGATTCAAGCTTACGCAGAGCTCATTTTCAGGTCTAAGAAAGTCGACAACTATGCTGCAAACAACAACTATCTTCACCTAGAGCACCTGTGGCTGGCTCTGGCTATTTCCATATAGAACTTTTCTCTTTGGAACAAGTCCAGCCTAGTCAGATCAACAAAGAATGAATTTTCAGTTCTGCAAGGAAGGATGTGGATTGTATTTGTTATTATTTAGCTGTACTACTTAAAGTTGAGGAACTGAAGAATGTATTATCTTAATTCACAAGTAATCAAAAGTCTGGATGTGGCAGAGCAAAACAATCCAACCTATTAACCGTTTTGAATTGTTTCAGTGACTGAGTCTGAAAAATCAACCAAAAGGACTTAGATTGGAATTCAATTTACATACATAAATATGAAACTTTTTTTTTTTTTTTTTTTTGCCAACAGAGGACTAGGTAGCTGCAGAGCTGCTTCCAATTCCTTCCAAAATTGCACTGGAAACGACTAATCTTCCAGGGGTGTCAAATCCAATCAGAAGGAAATTAAATTTAAAACAAAAAGAAAAATTGAAACTCAGCAGGACTCTGAATAGCAATAGTTAAGTACTTAAACTCAGGTTGTCACAATTTTACCTTGTGGGGCCTGATCCTAAGACAGGTGGTGTGAGTAATCAGTCCCTTTTAAGGTTAGCTGTGCAGTTTGGAAGTATGCTAATAAGTATGGTAATTGTGCTGTACGAGTTTGTGTGCAGTTAGTACATGTATAAGGACTAAGGGGCATGTTCTGATGATCTGATCTGATTTACATTGCGTAGATCCAGAGAAACTCAGGCACAAATAATCTGACAGTAAACAAATTGAAGGCATTGAGTAACATTTTTGAAACCACCTAAATGACTTAGGAGCCAAAGTTGTATGTTCAAAAGAAACTTAGGTTCTTAAGTGCCTAAATCACTTTCAAAAAAGATATTGAGGCTCCTAAATCTGTTACGCATTGCAGCACTGCGCTCAGCAGCACCCTAAATACCTTTAGAAATCTGGGCCTAAGTTGCTTTGAAGATAGGATTTAAGCTCCTAAGTGACTTAAAATGTATTAATTGTTAGTGTCTGATAACTAATAAGAAATTATGGTTGTTACCAAACCTGTTCTGTGGGTAACTGCTGAAGTTCATATGGAAGTCCCAGGAAGATAGGATAGCAGTTGTCCCAGCTAAGTGGAGCTTTGGCAAGTGGCATGCAACAGAATTCAGGTACAAAAAGTATTTCCCCTGCTTCTAGATTCAACAGTGTGTGCAATAGGCAGCACCACACTATTCTCCATCTTCTCTATATTCCTGGAAACTGGCCAGTCAGTTTCTTTAATATCAAATTAGACCCAAATTCGGCTCAGACTCAACAACTGGGTGCCTTTTGGCAACTCATGCTGTGCATTTAGTTGATTCTTCCACTCTCCGCAAATGTATTCTCAGACTGGCTATTGACAATAAGTGGGTTGAATTACAAATCAAGGCCATGCCCCCAGGCCAGCAGTAATCTCACTGAAGAGACAAAATGGCCAATACCGGTGACTCTTGCTGAGTACAGAAATTGATCTGGTATCCAAAAGGGGATTTAGTTTGGTGAAAGTCATGATAAGTTTTAGCTGATATTTCCTGCATCTCAGAAAAGTGCTAGCTTGGCACTTCCTTGCTACTCAAAGTGCCTTTGAGTCTACACACATTGGCAGTGCCCCATCAGCACTTGGGCAGGGATTCCTCATTAATCTAGCTGTCCGATCTGCTGTAGAGCTTGAAGTTCTCATCTGTGAACGCTGCACGAGCTGCCACAGTAATAAATTAGCAGGCCAAAATAACTAAACAAAGTTCCTGTAGACCCAGTCCTGCTTGCATTAAAGCCAATAGCACAAAGCCCATTGACTTCAATAGTGCAAGATCAGGTCCAATGTTAGCGACTCTGACTCATAAGTTCTGCACAGGAACTGTCACATTCTGTGCACAGGACTATTAATTAGATACATGTCATGAATACTGTTGGTAGCATGGTGTGGTTGAATACCATTTACATTCTTTTTTTCAGGCTAGTGACTTCATTAAGTGACAAGTGATTAACCCACTATCAACCAATATCCTGGCTGGTGTACAGTTACTACAGTCCGTGATGCTATTAATTTGGAATGCATCACCACAGATGCTTTTGGTGGGAACGACGTGCAAAGTTGGTGGATCATAAAATGCATCCTACATAAACACAGTAAACCAATCCAGGTGTGTGTGCTTAGTGGAGCTGCTAACAGTACTTCCAGCCAAGAGTTAGTCCAAAAGGGAGCTCATAATAATTGGCTTTGTAATACAAGATTTACTATATTTCTTCTCTCCTTGTATATATTGCCATTGGTGGGCTCAATAGGGGAAGGGGAACAAAACAAAGCTGCTGAACTCCCTAGACCATAACTTCAAATCTGTCCCTAATGCATTTGGCACAACTCAGGTTGGGGTGCGAGGTAGACCAACCTGAACCTGGGGATTGCCCCCTTTATCCTCAACACACCTTCTGGGCTGGTGGCCACAGCAGTGGGTCTTCACCACCCAAGGTTTTCCCCACACAGCAGCTGGTCCAGAGCAGCTTTGGGCCACCAGAGCAGTGTAAACCAGCTGGAATGGAATGGCCTGATGTCAATGTTGTATTCTTTCTCCAAACGGAAACCGCTCTTGCTGCAAACAGTAGCCAGAATGCTGATTATTTAGTATGTATATTACTATCACGCTCAGGGGACCCAATCAGAACTGGGGCCCATTGTACCAAGAGCTGTACAAACACCTAGGAAGATGTAGTTCCTGCCTTGAGGAGCTTACACTCTAAGAAGACAAGTGCCATATGAAGGGGGGGGGGCACAACCAAATATGTACTATTTTTATAAACATGCATTTGCAATTTTTAAGATTAGAAACCGGGGAGGGGTGAATGATTTATGGAGGGGGGAAGTGATGGCAAATACTGGGAGAATGTTCTCTCTCTCTCTTCCCTGCCCATCCTCTGTGCAATAAGAAAGGACAGTAGGGAGGGGGAAAGGAAGAAAGGAAAGGACACAAAACCTTTACTCCTCTGAGTTTCCCAGGACAGGCCTCCCTGACACATCATCACATAGAATCTGGGGCCTCATTGTATTTCACAAACCATGGCATTAATTTCAAACTAGTAAATGAAGCAACATTTTTACTGCACCTCTGGCTGTCACTAAGCTGTTGACATCATTGTTTCGAGAGCATTATACAGCTCTCAGCCTGCATGAATTTTCTGTGCAGCCATGGATATTTGCTCTTTTTATGGTGGCTCCCACATTTCTGCATGGATGGAAGCTGCCATTTACAGATCCCCCTGCTGTGCCTGCTCACAGCCAGAGCTAGGGTAGAAAATTCTAGTGATTGGTTCGTAGCTGCATCTGCCCTTAGCACCAGTCACACTAATCTATGCTGTCATCTCCCCTCCAGCAACAGTGTAAATCCCAGTGGACAGGGCTCCATGTTACCATGTTCACAGCCAGGGCCGGCTCCAGGCATCAGCCGAGCAAGCTAGTGCTTGGGGCGGCAGCTAGTAGGAGGCGGCATTCCGCCCAATCCTAGGGCGGCACGGCCGCTTTTTGTTGTTGTTGTTGTTGTTCCGCTCCGGTCGCCCTGTAGGGGGCAGCGGCGCAGAGGACGGGAGCGCCCTGCAGCAAGCCCGGCAGGGCAGCCCGCGTCCTTCCCTCCCAGCCGACCGGAGCGGTGCGGAGCCCTCCCGGCAGGGGGCACGGCGGGAGGGGCCGCGTGGCAGCGCCCCGCTGAAGCCCTGGCTGCCCCCCTTCTCTCTCTCCCCCCTGCTCCCTCCCCCTCCCCCCGCTAGCCGGGGCACATCTGCAGGGCAGGGAGTCCCCCTGCACCCTGGCTCCGGCCGCGCCGCAGGTTTGTTTTTTTTTTGCTTTGCTGTTCTGGCCGCCGCGGGGGTTTTTTTTTGTTTTTGTTTTTTGCTTGGGGCGGCCAGAAAGCAAGAGCCGGCCCTGTTCACAGCAAGGAGAATCACCCTGTAGAGCTGAGTGCAGAAGTGGTATAGTGCTGCTGCTGGGTGGTAGCAGGCCTTGCTCAGAGAGTCCCAGCTAGCCTAAGAGAAGAGGCCCAATCGGGGGAGGGAGAGAGGAGAATACCATTCTGGCTGGGATTTGTGGGGTGTGAAAGTGGACAAATCGGCACATACCAGGGGCCAGAAAGTAGGAAGATAGAACAGTGTGCATGTGGTTAGCAAGGAGAAGAATAGGAAAATGTGTGTGATTCTTCTCTTACCATTTCAGAGAATTGCTATCAAACCAAAAACATATTACTTTGTAAAATGTATTCTCCCCACATGTGGTGAAAATATATAATAAAAGTGCTAGCCCCTTCCCTAAGAAACAATGCACAGGGAAATAATTGTATGTTGACATCAATTGTATAAATAACATTTCAAACTGACACACAGGCAACTGAAATTCCCTTCCCACCCCCAGGATAGGGAGTAGCAATGGAATCGTCCCGTACTACCCTGACAATGCTCTCTGTCCTATCATAGAGGAGGGCCAAGTTCTAGAGGACAGAGCAATGTAGTCTCCAAGCATTTGATAAACCTTTCGCTGAAACTTTCCGGTATTGCGGTGATGGTTTTAATGATGTCCATTAGGAACACAAATGCCACTAACAACTAATTTTATACAGGTTTCCATACAGCTGTCTGATCTAAGGGTGAATTTTGCCAAGACTTTTGGTCTATATTGATTCATCTTTTCTAGATTTGAATTGACATCGTAGAGGTAAAAGGCTTCATTTCCAACTAGCAACCTCCTGACCCATCCAATTCCCAACACAATAGCATTTTTTGTCAGAAATGTCTGTCTATCGTAGGTCAATGGATCCTCCTTTTGCCACTCTTTCATTAGACCATAATGAAAAGTTTGGATGTGAAAACTCCATGCCAGATTTTGATTTTAAACCAGTGTAAATGTGAAGTGACTTCACTGCCTTCAGTAGTAATTGCATGTACCCTGGTTTAACTCCAGAGGCCAGAGCACAGAGTTAAAAGCAAAAACACAATACACAAGGGGGGAAAAAAACCAGTCTGGAATGTGGCTACCCACCTTGGTGACAGTGTCCACGAGAGAGGCCAATTATTCAATAAGTATTGAAACTGAATGAATTTTGGGGCCCTAAAGAGAACAGTCCCTTCAGATCAGTGAGGGTTTAATACCCTGTTTGAACACAGTGGTGTTGCCACTGATTATTTATCACACTCAATGTATATTTCCCATTATTTTTGTTAAGACCTTGATGTGATTCTATGCTTAGGAAAGGTTAAGATGTAAAGAACCCTCTATGCTGGGGAAAATCATAATAAAAAGAAGCTAAAAAGGAAAAAGTTAGATTTTGTATTTCTCCTCAAAAGGTAGAACAGACCATTACAATGAATCTACAGACACTTGTGGTGCTTATACACAGCTGTTTCCGGCAGATGCCCTGGAATAGCCTACCCTAGTTTCCAAATGGAATCTGGGTAAAAGATAGCATCTTCATAGTTAGTCATAATAACACAGTAACATGTCTCCACCCTACTCTAATTTGGTTTCTATTTTAAATGAGCCAAATATAAATTCAGTGACAAAGAAAAGCATATTTCTAAATATAGACACACAGGTGCGTTTGACATTTTTTCTCATCAGCACTTTGTGTAAATATCAATTAGAAGAGCAAAGAAAAAGAAGCTACTCAAGAATCCCAGAGCCACCATTTACAGGTTAAAAAATGCAGGTGCGTTCTCATCTCTAAATTATGTGTAAATCCTTCCTGGTAAATGCAGACTTGCCAGGTTTCCTGGCAAACACCCATGTTTCAGGTTGTTCCCTAGCCTGGTAGAATAGTCTATTCCCCCTGCCAATTTTGAAAACTCCATCTCTGTCTTTGGTCTAGTGTTGAGATGGTCCAGGTGGTAGCAATTCTGTATCAATTCTCCTCACTGCACTCAGTCAGGAGCGGAATCCTCTTTCCCTTACAAAACTCAGTCAGAAGAATATTAAACAGTATGGTTACTAACACAAGGGACATCAACTGCTCACCTTACTCACATGAGAAGTCCCAATGACTTAGATGGGAGACAGTTTAACAACACAGAAGGGTCAGGAGCATATCTCTGTACACCTAACAATATCCCAGAGGTATTTTTGTGCTAGTTAGCATTTCTGTAAGACACCACGAAACAATACTACAGTGTGTGCATTTGAGGAAACTGCAAAATACTTTTACTGCAAAGGTATTGATTCTATTTGTATAAGGATTGATCTGGGACATCACCAGTAATGGAAAAGTTTCTGTAAATAATGGACAGGTTCTAGGATAAGCCGCCTCATATTTCTCCCATAGACACAGCAAACAGATACTTTCAGTCAGTCTCACCTTTTATTTTAAGACAAGAAAAACAAACATAAGCCTATTCCAAAGTCCATTGCAGTCAATGGAAAGTCTCCCATTGACCTCCAAGGGTTTTGCATCCAGCCCAGTCAGAGAGCACACACTGTGTCTGTCTGCTCTGGCAGTCTGCAACAAACTCATGGAAAAAATGGCAACTGAACTCCGCACACAGGAAGAGTGCTTAGAAATGTAAATGTGCAGTACCTGGGCTCTGTCTACACTTAGGGTGACCTGTAGAGTATATACACTGCATGCACCCCCAACACAGGTATAAACAGCAGTGTAGACGGTGAGGCACTGCTTAGGTGAGGGCAAACATCCCTTAGGCTATGTACCCTGCACAACTCTCTACATGCCCAAGCAGAGCCTCCCATCATCTACACTGCAATTTCTGGCAATATAGAGTCCTGCTGCCGGAGCCTTTCCCCACCACAGAAAAGGCACTGACAGTGAGAAAAGGCTCTGGCATGGGGGAGGCATCGGGTGGAGTGCTGCTGGCGACTTTCCCTGCCAAAGTGAAAGACTGGCAACAGGGAACGACTCTAGCAGGGAGGAGGCAGCGGGAAAAGTTTCCAGCAGCTCCCCACTGCTAGAGACTTTCACTGCAGCATGTAGCTATGCCCTGCAGTATGGACACAGCCTGCCTTTCATTGGAGCATGTAGCTACACGTACCCTACACACTGCTGCCAATGTAGACAAGGCCACAGAAAACAAAATCCAGCACAAACACCCAAGAGAAAACGTTCTTGAGCACACGCCTACACCAGCTTCATTCTGCCACTGATCAGTTACCACTAGGGTGACCAGATAGCAAGTGTGAAAAATTGGGACAGGGGGTGAGGGGTAATAGGAGCCCATATAAAAAAAAAGCCCCAAATATCGGGACTGTCCCTATAAAATCGGGACATCTGGTCACTTTAGTTACCACTTGATCAAACCACCTAAGCCTGAATGCTCTATGAATTGCCATGATGAATCATTAAGGATTTATTTAGTGCAGGTATTACTGAAATGTGGACACACCCATTTTTCTTCCTGTTGTTGTGGTATGGTAGCTAAGGCCTGGTCTACACTATGACTTTAATTCGGATTTAGCAGCGTTAAATCGAATTAACCCTGCACCCGTCCACACAACGAAGCCATTTATTTCGAAATAAAGGGCTCTTAAAATCGATTTCTGTACTCCTCCCCGACGAGCGGAGTAGCGCCAAAATCGATATTGTCATTTCGAATTAGGGTTAGTGTGGCCGCAATTCGATGGTATTGGCCTCCGGGAGCTGTCCCAGAGTGCACCATTGTGACCGCTCTGGACAGCAATCTGAACTCGCATGCACTGGCCAGGTAGACAGGAAAAGCCCCACGAACGTTTGAATTTCATTTCCTGTTTGCCCAGCGTGGAGAGCACAGGTGACCACAGATAGCTCAGCTCATCAGCACAGGTAACCATGCAGGCCGATAATCGAAAAAGAGCACCAGCATGGACCGTACGGGAGGTACTGGATCTGATCACTATATGGGGAGAGGATTCAGTGCTAGCAGAACTTCGTTCGAAAAGACGAAATGCCAAAACTTTTGAAAAAATCTCCAAGGGCATGATGGAGAGAGGCCACAATAGGGACTCAGATCAGTGCCGCGTGAAAGTCAAGGAGCTCAGACAAGCCTATCAAAAAACAAAGGAGGCAAACGGTCACTCCGGGTCAGAGCTGCGGACATGCCGCTTCTACGCCGAGCTGCATGCAATTCTAGGGGGGGCTGCCACCACTACCCCACCTGTGACCGTGGATTCCGGGACGGGGATAATCTCATCAGCTACACCTGAGGATTCTGCGGATGGGGAAGAGGAGGAGGAGGAGGAGGAGGACGAGCTTGCGGAGAGCACCCAGCTCTCCGTTCTCCCCAACAGCCAGGATCTTTTTCTCAGCCTGACTGAAGTACCCTCCCAACCCTCCCAAGCCAGTATCCAAGACCATGACCCCATGGAAGGGACCTCAGGTGAGTTTACCTTTTAAAATATAAAACATGGTTTAAAAGCAAGCGTTTTTTAATGATTACTTTGCCCTGAGGACTTGGGATGCATTCGCGGCCAGTACAGCTACTGGAAAAGTCTGTTAACGTGTCTGGGGATGGAGCGGAAATCCTCCAGGGACATCTCCATGAAACTCTCCTGGAGGTACTCCAAAAGCCTTTGCAGAAGGTTTCTGGGCAGTGCAGCCTTATTCCGTCCTCCATGGTAGGACACTTGACCACGCCATGCTTGCAGCAAGTAATCTGGTATCATTGCCTGACAAAGCCTGGCAGCGTATGGTCCCGGTGTTTGCTGGCATTCAAGCGACATCCGTTCTTTATCTCGCTGTGTAATCCTCAGGAGAGTGATATCGCTCATGGTAACCTGGTTGAAATACGGGAACTTAATTAAGGGGACAGAGGTGGCCGTTCCTACTGGGCTGTTTGCCTGTGGCTGAAAAGAAATCCTTCCCTGCAGTTAGCCAAGCGCAGGGTGGGGGGAATTGGCCCTGAGCTTTTCGCGTTTGGCTAGCAGGGATCTTCCCTGTTACCAGCCACGCGGTGGGGGGAGGGGTACAGCGATCATCCCAGATAGTTCATGGCGGGAGGGGGGGCGGGGGGGTTAGTTTGGTTTCTGCAGGGATCTTCCCTGATACCTGCCACGCGGTGGGGGGAGGGATAAAGCGATCATCCCAGAGAATTGGATGGGGGGGGGGTTAGTTTGTTTTCTGCTGCTGAAGGTTAACAGGAAAACCGCAGCAGTCAACAGGCTTTGCTTGGTATGTGGGAAAGGAGGGTGCAGAAGCCGAAAGACAATGGCTTACCATGGCTGCATGCAAGCTGAATTCTGTTGCCCGGACCTGCGTCTGTGATCTCTAACACCAAAGCCACAGGCACTCAATATTAAGATGGAAAATGCGACTTTGTACTGAAATCACATGTGCTATGTAATGTGAATAGTGTTGTTCACCGTGAAAGAGTATAAGCATTGTTCTGTAAAATGTATCATTTTAAAAACTTCTCTCCTTTTTTTCAACCCTCCCTCCAGCAGCTGCAAATTTTTCAAGCCTCCCTCCTCCGTCCCGAAGGCTATCTCAGATAAGGCGGCGGAGAAAGAGGACGCGAGACGACATGTTCACGGAAATAATGGAATGCACCCGCAATGAAAGAGCTCATTTGAATGAGTGGAAGGACACGGTATCTAAATTTAGGAAAGATGCCAGTGAACGTGAGGTCATGAGGGACGCTCGAGATGAGAGGTGGCAGGCTGCAACGCTGGGGCTGCTGCGTGATCAAACGGACATGCTCCGGTGTCTGGTGGAGCTTCAGGAACGGCAGCAGGATAACAGACTGCCGCTGCAGCCGCTGTATAACCTCCCTCCCGCCTCCCCATGTTCCATAGCCTCCTCACCCAGACGTGTAAGGACGTGGGGGGGGGAGGCTCCGTGCACCCTCCCACTCCACCCCAGTGGACAGCCCAACCAAAAGGCTGTCATTATATTGAATTTTTTCAGTGGCCTTTTACTTCCCTCCTATCCTCCTCCCAAACCTCACCCAGATTACCTTCTTGGTTCTCTCCCTAGGTTTATAATCACGTAATAAAGAATACATGATTTTTAAACGACAGTGACTTTATTTCCTTTGAAAGCAAGCTGGGGGAACAGGGAGGGTGGGTTCCTTACAGAGAATGAGTCAATAAAGGGGGCAGGTTTTCATGAAGGAGAAACAAACAGAAATTTCACACTGTAGCCTGGCCAGTCATGAAACTGGTTTTCAAAGCTTCTCTGATGCACAGCGCTTCCTGGTGTGCTCTTCTAATCGCCCTGGTGTCTGGCTGCGCGTAATCAGCAGCCAGGCGATTTGCCTCAGCCTCCCACCCTGCCATAAAGGTCTCCCCCTTACTTTCACAGAGATTGTGGAGCACACAGCAAGCAGAAATAACAATGGGGAGATTGGTTTGGCTGAGGTCTGAGCGAGTCAATAGCGATCGCCAGCAACCTTTTAAACGGCCAAATGCACATTCTACCACCATTCTGCACTTGCTCAGCCTGTAGTTGAACAGCTCCTGACTCCTGTCCAGGCTGCCTGTGTATGGCTTCATGAGCCATGGCATTAAGGGGTAGGCTGGGTCCCCAAGAATAACTATTGGCATTTCAACATCCCCAACGGTTATTTTCTGGTCCGGGAAGTAAGTCCCTTGCTGCAGCCCTTTAAACAGAGTAGTGTTCCTAAAGACGCGAGCATCATGAACCCTTCCCGGCCAGCCCACGTTGATGTTGGTGAAACGTCCCTTGTGATCCACAAGTGCTTGCAGCACCATTGAAAAGTAACCCTTGCGGTTTATGTACTGGGTACCCTGGTGCTCCGGTGCCAAGATAGGGATGTGGGTTCCATCTATCGCCCCACCACAGTTAGGGAATCCCATTGCAGCAAAGCCATCCTCTATGACCTGCACATCTCCCAGAGTCACTAGCTTTCGTAGCAGCACCTCAGTGATTGCTTTGGCTACTTGCATCACAGCAGCCCCCACAGTAGATTTGCCCACTCCAAATTGATTCCCGACTGACCGGTAGCTGTCTGGCATTGCAAGCTTCCACAGGGCTATCGCCACTCGCTTCTCAACTGTGAGGGCTGCTCTCATCTTGGTATTCTGGCGCTTCAGGGCAGGGGAAAGCAAGTCACAAAGTTCCAAGAAAGTGCCCTTACGCATGCGAAAGTTTCGCAGCCACTGGGAATCGTCCCACACCTGCAACACTATGCGGTCCCACCAGTCTGTGCTTGTTTCCCAGGCCCAGAATCGGCGTTCCATGGCTATAACCTGCCCCATTAACAGCATGATCTCCAAAGCACCGGGTCCCGCGGTTCGATAGAATTCCATGTCCATATCCTCATCACTCTCGCCGCCGCGCTGCCGTAGCCTGCTCCTCGCCGCCTGGTTTTGCAGGTTCTGGTTCAGCATAAACTGCACGATAAGGCGCGAGGTATTTACAATGTTCATGACTGCTGTCTTGAGCTGTGCGGGCTCCATGCTTGCCGTGGTATGGCGTCTGCACTGTTCACCCAGGAAAAAGGCGCGAAATGGTTGTCTGCCATTGCTTCCCTGGAGAGGGGGGAGGATATACCCAGAACCACCCGCAACAATGTTTTTGGCCCCATCAGGCATTGGAATCTCAACCCAGAATTCCAATGGGCGGAGGAGACTGCGGGAACTATGGGATAGCTATGGGATAGCTACCCACAGTGCAACGCTCCAGAAATCGACGCTAGCCCCGGTACATGGACGCACACCGCCGAATTAATGTGCTTAGTGTGGCCGCATACATTTGACTTTATACAATCTGTTTCCCAAATTTGAATTATATAAATTCGGATTAATCCCGTAGTGTAGACATACCCTAAGAATTAATATAGTACATTGCACTGTGATGAAAACATGTAGGAACAAAGTCAGTTTCTAGACTCATTAGGTAGCCTTGTCAGCCTTGTCTGAGCAAAATTGTTTTTTCAAGGCAAACATGGACCTGAGTGTTTTTTCAGAACCTTCATTAGGGACATTTGGAATACGTGCCCACCAAAGCGCAGGAAGTCATTAGTAGCTGCAAACTATCCTGTGGCTTACTCCATATAAAAAATAATAACCAATCTTTCTTGGGACACCAGATGCTCAGTCCCATCTGTGCCTTGATTCTGTGAGGTGCACAGCACCCCCAAACAGCTTTAAGGACTTCAGCGGGAGAAGTGAGGATACTCGGCATTTCGCCAAAATCAGGCCTCAAAGTATTGCAAAGATTTTACAAGTGTTGATCCCTCCCTCGTGCAGGTTAAAATATATATGATTGTGTTGGGATACAGTACAAGAGTCCATTCATTCTTCCCTTCAACCCCACCGGAAAATAGCTTTGTTTTTTCCCCTCTAAAACATGCTGAACAACATTTTAAAAAATTGTAGGAAAAGAATAGTTTGGTGGGATTTTAGAAAAAAAAAACAATGAAAAACATTTGGCATTTTTTGAGTAGCTCCAAATTATACAGTTCTTTTGTGTTCAGGTAATTTTAAATGGTAGCTTTAGAGATATAATTAGTTGGGCATCTTTTTGTTCCCTCTTTACTGGAATTCCATGAGGATATCTCCACTTGGCCAAATCCTCAGCTGGTATAAATTATCATAGCTGCATTGAGTTATAACAATTTACACAGGTTGAAGTGGCATTACTCCTGATTTAAAGAGGGCAATATTTGTAAGCTTGGGTTAGCTCTAAAGGACACATAGAGCTTGCACATTACAGCATCTTCCATTACTTTCTGGAACCTAAGACTCTAACTCATTTGTGTGTGTATGTTTATCTGCTTTGACCTTGTAAATAATTTTCATTTATTTTTCTTAGTTGTTAAATCTTTTGTTAGTTTATTACAGGATTGGCCACAAGCATTGTCTTTGGTGAGAGATCTGGGATACAATTGACGTGAGGTAAATGACTGGTCCTTTGGGACTGGGAGTAACCTGAATATTGTTGTGATTTTTTTATCACAAAGGCAGACTTGCCTGGGTGGTAAGATAGAACGGAATGTCCAAGCAGAATGTCTGCGATTCCATGTTAAGGCAGTTCTAGTGCTTGAGGTGTTCACACTTGATACTTGGTTGGTGAAATCTAGTTATAGAACACACAACCAGCTTGGGGTTTGTGCCCTGGGTTGAAACAGTCTGCACCCACATTCGTGAGCCACTCCAGATAGCCTGTCAGTGTCATCCATCAATTTTATAAGCATACCCTCCATGCCATTATCCAGGTTGTTAATGAAAATATTGGCTAGTACAAGACCCAGGACAGACATGGAGCCCCACTAGATACACCCCCTTAATTTGACAGTGAACCATTGATAACTACTCTTTGAGTACAGTCTTTCAACCACTTTTACACCCATGTTATAATTTCATTTAGATCACATTTTCCTAGTTTGCTTAATAGAATGTCATGTGGGACTGTGTCAAAAGCTTTATTAAAAATCAAAATGTATCACATATGCAGCTTCCCCCTATCCAGTAGGCCAGTAACCCTGTCAAAGAAGGAAGTTAGGTTGATTTGGCGTGATTTGTTCTTGACAATTGCATGTTGGCTATTACTTATAACCTTATTATCCTATAGGTGCTTACAAATTGATTGTTTAATAATTTGTTCCAGTATCTTGCTAGGTATGGTAATTAGGCTCACTGGTCTGTAATTCCCTGGGTCCTTTTTGTTACTCTTTTTAAATACAGGTACAATGTTTGCCCTTCTCCAGTCCTCTGGGACCTCACCTGTCCTCCATGAGTTCTCAAAGATCATTGCTAATGGTTCCAAGATAACTTCAGCTAGTTCCTTAAGTACAGCAGGCCCTACTGACTGGAATATATCTAATTTATCTAAGTATTCTTTAACCTGCTCTTCCCTTATTTTGGCTTGGGTTCCTTCCCCCTTGTTGTTAATATTAATTGTGTAGTACATATGTGTAAAGCCTCCACTTCAAAGGTGTAGGACAAGGAACATGAAGAATAAATACTTTGATACATTGCATTTTTCCTGGAACAATTTCTGTTAAAATGGAGGGGGGGGGGAGAGTTATACTTTACAAATATACAATCAGTTCAGAATATTTTATTATATAACCCCAGTGACACAATTATTCTCCACGCATATTACCACCACTGGGTGTATAATATCCATGCTGTTAAATACAGGCTAGACTACCATGCTATAAACAATGGTATGGTCTTGTTATTGTCCAGAAAAAATTTCTGAGCTCATTTCCCTTATGTCTTCTGTCAATGTCATAATCCATATAGTATGAATGAATGCCAAATAATCTCTTTAAATTTTATAAGCCTCTTCTTTAGTATTAACATTGATTGACTAAACTACACACTCTTGGCCTCTTAGGAAAAGAGTTAGAGAACAGGATCAGCAGAGTGGATAATGGGGCCCTGTATATTGTAAAAATGTTATTGTCCTTCTTTATTACCAGTGCATTACCCAACTTAAGTACTGTTTCTAAAGCAGTTTATTCAACTGGGCTCATACAAAGCACTTGATTAGCTAAAATGTCATATCATGTCTATTGTCACTATTGTATTAATGTTTTTGGAAAATACATCCAATGACCTTGAGACACTGTCTTCCTATTTGCTTACATGAAATATTTATACTCTGCATAAATATAGTGCTTGTTAATTGACCTTTCAGCATATATTATTATGATACACTGTAACCATTATCCCTTATTTATTATAAATTGCAGCTCATTATTATCATTCATTTAAAAAAAAATAGCATATATGTAAACAATTACTTGATTCTTTCCTTTGATACTTTGAAAATTCAGGGGAAAATCTATGAAGAATAAATCTGGTCTCTGAAATCAGAGCAATAGGTTGCCTGGATAGATGGGTTAGTTTAATTCCATAGAAACAGCTACTGGACTTCAATATCTCATCAAGAAAATGACTTTTCCATGCACTATGATTCACCTACAGTTGTCCTGTTGCCAGTCCCTGGTATTGAGCACTTATTTTAGAGGGGAAGTGAGTAAGTAGTAGGTGTCTGTCCAGCAAGTTTCTGCACCAATGAAACCTCATCCTGTGAACTGTCATATAAATATCACTGTGGCATATTATAATCATTCAACTTGATTATGATTAGAGATGGATTTGATCTGCTTAACTCAATTCCTGATCTAGATTTCAAACCCCTCTGGTGTTCAGATCCTGTGTTTAGTCTGCCCCATCATAAGTTTGGGCCAAATGTGAAATTTGGATTCAGATCTGGTTTTGAATTCTGAGATACCTTCCTCCCTCTCCCCTACCTCCCCTCCCAAATTAGGTTTTTTTGGATCTAGGATTTTATGTCAGAGTCCCATCTCAAGTTATTACTTTGGGACACTGGTGTTGATTGCAACAGAACAGTAGTTGTATCCTACTAACGTAACTAATGATATCTGTAAATTCGAACATCTTATCATTCATGCACCTCTTTAAAGCGTTGTTTGGAACATTTTTATCTGCAGTAGATCATGTTTTCCCAGCTGCTCAGAGAAACAACCTATAGAAAACACATAGATACATGGTTCAAATGCTGGGATTTTTATCAGAGCAAAATGTCTCTCCACAGGCATTTTAAAAACAAATCAGTGAACATGATGTCAGAATGTTTATTGTTTCTATCCTGAGAACATTTTCTTGGCATCTGGGATTGATCTTATAGGTGTGTCTAATTGTTCTAATGTCACAGCTGTGTGAATTTGATTTCCTAGGAAAGTCTGCCATATCTTATAATTTCAGTGCCATACAATTTCCTTCTCATTTCTCACCTTTGAATTGCTCTAAAGCCTCCAGCACTTTTATAATTGAATTATGAGTATTGCAGGAGAACATAAAGCAGCGTTTCCTTCGAACCTCAAAGGCTGGATTCTTGCCTCTTTGGATTCATGCATAAGAACAAAGACAGTTCAACGTTTGTCTCATTATTTAGGCCCTGGAGCATGCTTATCGCTTACAGCTTTAAAAAAAAAAGTTCTTTACTTGTTTTTCCACTTTGCTTATAGGAGTGCTAAGATTTGGTTCTCTTGTGTGGGCGTTAAGGGGAAAGACAGTTTTGCAAATACACAGAGTTTTCAGGGAATACAAAAGGCTGAGTTTCTCAGTGGCAGGCTGACAGCAGACATTTCTAATGACTTTGAGTTTGATCTCATGTAGACAATAAGCTGTTTCTTTCAGAAGAGATAAACATGTGTGCACCATAGATACTGTGCTATCTCTGCAATTTTCACAGTAAAAAAATGTATTGGGTATAACTACAATGCACTTTGTTGTTTCAACAATGTTTTTGACATGATGTATCCAATTGGAACTCAATTGCCAGAACAAAGGGCATGCACTTTCATTTAGGCTGACTGACCTCCCTCCATGAGGTACAGTATTAGGATCTTTCTTCAACCACTTGAGGTCAGCCCTGGGATAATTCATCACTAGATACAACCTTATTCATGGAGTCAAAGCTTTTCTCTCAAGTATCAGAGGGGTAGCCGTGTTAGTCTGTATCCACAAAAACAACGAGGAGTACGGTGGCACCTTAAAGACTAACAGATTGATTCCGGCATAAGCTTTCATGGATAAAAAACCCACTTCTTCAGCTGCATGGAGTGAAAATTACAGATGAAGGCATAAATATATATTGGCACATGAAGAGAAGGGAGTTACCTTACAAGTCGAGTACCAATGTTGAAGGCCAATTGAGTCGGGGTTGATGTGGTCCACTCCCAATAATTGATGAGGAGGTATCAATACCAAGACAGGGAAAATTGCTTTTGTAGTGAGACAGCCACTCCCAGTCCCTATTCAAGCCCAAATTGATGGTGTTAAGTTTGCAAATGAATTGTAGCTCTACAGTTTCTCTTTGAAGTCTGTTTTTGAAGTTTTTTTGTTGAAGAATGGCTACTTTAAAATCTGTTATTGAATGTCCAGGGAGACTGAAGTGTTCTCCTACTGGCTTTTGTATGTTACCATTCCTGATGTCTGATTTTTGTCCATTTATCCTTTTACATAGCGACTGTCCGGTTTGGCCAATGTACATGGCAGAGGGGCATTGCTGGCACATGATGGCATATATCACATTAGTAGATGTGCAGGTGAATGAGCCCCTGATGGTGTGACTGGTGTGGTTGGGTCCTATGATGGTATCACTAGAGTAGATATGGGGACAGAGACTGCACCGGGGTTTGTTGCAGGGATTGGTTCCTGGGTTAGTGTTTCTGTGGCATGGTGTGTAGTTGCTGGTGAGTATTTGCTTCAGGTTGGGGGACTGTCTGTAAGCGAGGATTGGCCTGCCTTCCAAGGCCTGTGAGAGTGGAGGATCTTTTTCAGGATTTTTCAGGATAGGTTGTAGATCATTGATGATGCGCTGGAGAGGTTTTAACTGGGGGCTGTACGTGATGGCCAGTGGTGTTCTGTTATTTTCCTTGTTGGGCCTGTCCTGTAGTAGGTGACTTCTGGGTACCTGTTTCGCTCTGTCAATCTGTTTCCTCATTTTCCCAGGTGGGTATTGTAGTTTTAAGAATGCTTGATAGGGATCTTTTAGGTGTTTGTCTCTGTCTGAGGGATTGGATCAAATGCGGTTGTATCTTAGGGCTTGGCTGTAGACAATGGATCATGTGATGTGTCCTGGATGGAAGCTGGAGGCATGTAGGTAAGTATAGCGGTCAGTAGGTTTCTGGTATAGGGTGGTGTTTATGTGACCATCACTTATTTGCACTGTAGTGTGCAGGAAGTGGATCTCTTGTGTGGAATGGTCCAGGCTGAGGTTGATGGTGGGGTGGAAATTGTTGAAATCCAGGTGGAATTCTTCAAGGGCCTCCTTCCCGTGGGTCCATATGATGAAGATGTCATCAATGTAGCGTAAGTAGAGGAGGGGCGCTAGGGGATGAGAGCTGAGGAAGCGTTGTTCTAAGTCAGCCATAAAAATGTTGGCATACTGTGGAGCCATGCAGGTACCCATAGCAGTGCCGCTGACTTGAAGGTATAAGTTGTCCCCAAATCTGAAATGGTTGTGGGTGAGGACAAAGCTTTTCTCTCGCCACTCTCCAGTTATAGTAGTGGTGGCCGAAAGTTGATGATTACACTCCTCCAAATGCACTGTTTAATGCAGTCTTTGGGTGGAATCGAGTTGAAGTCCTCTGTTCATAGTATCTCCTTTCTTTCATATAGCCATTCAAGCTCCTTTCTTTCATGTCTTCAGGACATGGCTATGTCACTTCCTTTCTTGCCATTGCAACCTGCTTCAGAGGTTGCCAGACAGGCAAAGCTTCAACTTATGGAGTGTCTGCTGTATTCATTAAAGAAGTCATGCTTGATGCAACATTTTCTGATTGAATTGAGAAGCCTGAGATCTCCCTAACATACAGAACAAAATCATAGGCCTCACACCAGAGGCTGGGCCCAGAATACACAGAATGCTTTCTCTGTTGCCTCTTTACCTCCATGTTAGACTGAAAGCCCAACAGGTAGTGATACAGAGCTGAGACTAGAGGATCATTAACTCAGGGTTGTCCTCTATTCTAATACAGACATCCTAGATCATAGGTGCCAACTCCATGAATGCTCTAGGGCTCAAGCACCCATGGAAAAAAAATAGGGGGTGCTCAGCACCCACAGGCCATGGCCCCACCCATACGTCACCCTAAGGCCCTTTCCCCGCTCAGTCTCTTCCCCCAGGGCCCCACCTGTGCTGCGCCTCTTCTCCTGAGGCCCCCATCACTCGCTCCTCTCTGCCTCCTCCCCTTGTCACTCACCCTTAAGGCAAGAGGGGGGAGAAAGGAGTGAGCAGCAGGCAGGAGGTGCTTGAGGGAAAGGCCAGAGCCTAGGGGGAGGGGGCAGAGCCTAGTGGGAGGGGGCAGAGAGGAGCAAGTGGCAGGTGTGGGGGACCTTTGGGAAAGAGACAGAGCAGGGGTGGGAAAAGTGGGGGTGGGGCCTCAGGGGAAGAGGCTGAGCAGGAGTGGGGCCTTGGGGTGGAGCAGGGGTGGAGCACCCACCGGCAAAAATGAAAGTTGGCAGCTGTGTCCTAGCTAATAGACTGACTCCCAGGCAGGAAAACTGGCTTGTCAGGGGAAAAGTCACCTAGCAGTGAAATCACTTAGTCAGGGTCTGGGATCACCTGGAGAGGCTGGTCAGGGAGTCATCTGACCAGGGGACTGAAAGGTTATAAAAGGACTCACAAGAAGAAGACTGGGAAAAACAGACACAGGAGGTTTGGGTAGGAGAAGGGAAGGGGACCGGCTGACCAAAGACAGACAAAGTGAGCTGGAGGGAGTGTTTCAGAACTCAAGCCATGCATTATGAACAAAAGGACCCTAAATACCCCCAGATGAACCTGAGACAAGTACAAAGGATGTTCTGGAGTGGTAAGGAAACGGAGTGAGAGAAATGCACATAGAGGAAGTCAAAGTTCCCCTGAGCCAATGACTCTCAGGCTGATGTGGTTAGCGTAGGTCACTTTTATAGCCACGGAACCGATGTGGACAGCATCACATCCAACCAGCTTTGACTGTCTTTGCCTGATGGCTCAAGTACCCATTTTGTAGCGGGGTGAAATGGTCTGGGGGTGGCTTTCCTGTGTGAGTTCAAGCAAGACTCAACCCCACAACCTTCAGGATTGTAGTTGAGAGCCTTAACCACTCAGCCACCACACTTCATTCGATTTATTATTTTTGTATAGAACTGTGTATATCTGTTGCTATTGAAGAAAGAGCAATAATGTGCTAGAATCGTGTGCAAAGTCTTTATGTGTTATGTGCTACACCTTATCACATGCCTCTTGAAGAGGTAAACCACACGGCTCACACCTTTGAATAGAATTCTGGCACAGGGTGTGCTTAACCTCTGGGGGGAGTTGGAGGGTTCATCCCTGGTTCCAGGAACTGGATACTAGGCCACCTGGTTGCAGCTCTCAGAGGGGGTGATAGATAATAGATCTGCACCCTGAGAATATGTCCAGTTCCCAAAGTCAGGGTCAGTGCCTGGGTTCTGTTCAGACTCCAGAGGCTTAAAAGACACAGGATCTTAGGTCTTCCACCCCCCTTTGGCTATTCTGGGACGGGTCACTCATTTCTTTGTTTTTCCATGAACAAATTCAAAAGGTCTTATTTTCATTTCAATGCGAAACACAGATTTTGAAACCTCACATTTTTTTGCAAAATGATTTATTGTTTTCAAGTCAGCCCTAGCTAAAGCTAAAGGTTCCTATGGTGCAAATCAGGTCTCTTGGGACATGATGGACATCATTCTGAGGTGCCAAAGCGGGAGAGGGGGGAAATCCCAGATGATCTTTCATTCTGCTAATTATTTTACAGATTTTGAGATCTAATTATTGTATCAATGTACTGTTGATTTTAGCAATCTCTATAAAAAAAGCCAGTTGCACTCTGAAACTCCCTTGAGGTTTGGGCTTCTGGATAAAATCTAATTGCATTTGTCCCATATTGGCTTCTCCAACCTATTCCTGAATGTAATTCACTTAGTTATCAAAACAGGTTAAACCCTCCTTAGTCTTTCAAATAGTAGGTGTAAACAGCAGCAGTTAAATGAGTGGATTAGCGCTAGCTAAGACTTGGACACTGCGACAGCCACTTCTGGAAGTGTTCTGACAGTTCCTGGATATGTAGTAATCTTCTTAAATGTTTATATTTTGCCACAGTAATCCTTGTTAATAAGCAAACCATATAATAAAAGGACACCACCCAAAGCAATGTGGTTTGGCAACGCAAGTAGCCAACTAATTGGAAAAGCAATTTAACGATGTTTTGAACAGGCTGGGGGAGAATGGAATATGAGCTCTGACACTGAGGATATTTTGACTTGTAGGCAGCAGATTGGAGATAGAGTACAGACCACCTGGTTTAAAACTGCTTGATGGGGACCAGAGCTTGTTAATGGTTCTCTGAAGCTAAACAGAAAAGAAAAATCAGTAAGATAAAATAGACAGCAGTTACCCTTCAAGCAGAATTGGATATATGTCCTACCCAAAGTAAAACAGGAGTTAGAGAGGTACTGTTGCTAATATAGGGAGAACCTGTAATGTAACTGTTAGGAGATACCATCTATCATATCATATATTCTGAAACAAAGATGCCCTGGGTGTGTCCCAAAAGATTCTCATACTTTGCAAATGAGCATATGTTTTTCTTCTTGAGTACAGAAAAGTGTTTAGTCCCTGTCCACACAATCTTACGCACTGAAAGCTGGATGTCAGATCTTCAGTACTCCCCTTCGATACTCAAACTAGGGTTGCCAACTTTCTAATGGGTAACAGAGGATGGATCACTTGATGATTCCCTGTTCTGTTCATCCCCTCTGGGGCACCTGGCATTGGCCACTGTCAGAAGACAGGATACTGAGCTAGACGGACCTTTGGTCTGACCCAGTATGGCTGTTTTTATGTTCTTAATTGCTGAAAACCGAACACTCTTGCCTTGCCCACTGCCCCATCTCTTCCCCTGAGGCCACGCCCTGACCCCCACCCAGTCCTCTCCCCCCTCCCTCTGTTGCTTGCTTTCCACACTCCCCGCTCACTTCCCCCTCTCCCGGGACTCACCTGCTGCCTGCAGAGCCAGGCTGGGAGGCGCTGACGCGGAGCCTGCCCACCTGCCCAATCAGGGCACAGCGGGGTAGGGGGGTGCCGGGGCACAGCGGGACACAGCGGTGGTTGGTCCCTGGAGCAAGGGAGCGGGGAGGGGTCGGCCCCTGGAGCTAGGGGCTGGGGCAATCGGGGCATAGCGGGGCAGAAGGGGGGGCAGACAGGATCCTGTCCTCCCCCACCCCCCAGGTGGTGTCACCTACCTCTTGGAGCCTGGTCCGGAAGCCAGCCACTGCTCTGTCAGGCTTCAGCAGCTGAGCAGAGAGCAGCTCCTCTATGTGGCTCCAGCTGCAGCTGCTGCTCTTCCCGCCCAGTTGAAAACTGGATACCTGGCAACCATAACTCAAACTGAGAAGGTGAGGTGGGCTAGGGAAAAGAGACTGAGAGAGGAAAAACTAAATTTCTTTTATAAGGATCCAGGTCATTTAAATAACTCCACTTTTTCTCAGGGTGATCACTTCACAGCCCTTCTTTAATTTGTTAGGCCGGAATTCACTAGGCAGCCAAGAAGTTATGTCAGCAGAGCAAGTAGAAGTGTGAGAGAGGATAAAGGAGGAGAAGTCAGGCAAGAGAAGTAGATTTAGGAATTATTGGAAAAGAGATGGCATCTCAAGCTGATGGAGAGGAAGAAAAGTTGCTAAATATAGAACAGACCATTTGTCCTATTTTGTTAATACAATACCCACTGAACTTGCACGACTGTTGGGCTAGAGGAAGATTGAGCTGTGTATTGAGGGACAGTTTCACCAATATGTCATTTTATAGTAACTTTAAGGAGAGTTGTAGTGTAGTATTTACAAAATGGATGGCAGTGACCTTTCCTGGAGGCATATCTGATCTCATTGTGATGTTTTTTTCTTTGCCTGACTGTACTTCCATTTTCTCTTTATGTCCCCCACATCATTGACTTTCATAGCCTTTTGACTGAACCTTCAAAATATTTTGGCCCAGTTTGTTTCATCTATAGAAGCTGGGATGGGCGACAGGGGATGGATCACTTGGTGATTACCTGTTCTGTTCATTCCCTCTGAGGCACCTGGCATTGGCCACTGTCGGAAGACAGGATACTGCACTAGATGGACCTTTGGTCTGACCCAGTAGGCTGTTCTTATGTTCTTATCTTCTTAATTTTGGAATCTCTCTGTCTCAATGGGTTTCTTCCCTTGTTTCAGGGTAGAAGCTGGTTTCCTATTCAAAGAAGCTGAGCTTATGTGTGGGACTGGACATCTTGTCAACTGCAATCCAAAGACTTTAAAAAAATAGTTTGCTGTGTTGTCTTGTCAGTTGCAGTTGTGCATCTAATTTGCTGATGGATTTGTCAGTGGAGGAGAGCCAAACCTGTGCTTCTAATGTGATGAACCAAATGTTAACATTTTTAATTTAAAAAATTATTTAATCATTATTTTTTGTTATCAATACTGATGTACAAAAGGAGCTATAAAGCCTTCTACAGACATCTCAGTACACAATCAGGACTGATTGGTCCTGCTTTGAGCAGGGGGTTGGACTAGATGAGCTCCTGAGGTCCCTTCCAACCCTGAGATTCTATGATTCTATGATTCTATATCAACTTTTGACCGTCAAGTCCTATGTTGTTTAAAATGGAGAAATATGAATCAAGGTTTCTAAATTTTTATCACTTATATGTATGTTTAATTGTATTGGCCTGGAGCTTTCTAGCCCTTTACTCTTCATGGATGATTTCCCAGTGAACAACTAACGGTGTGGTTTTGAGATTAGGAAGGAATTGAACAAACCTATGGTTTTTTGATCCACTCAGACACAGGACCCCCAGAGAAGTTCATGAGAGGTGATTCCCTAAAGGAGATATCACTGAGATTGCTGGAGGCAGAAGAGCAACATAAAGCTGAATAGTCAGAACTTGTCCATTGTATTGCTTCTGTCATTTTTGAAGAAACATAATCTCATGGATCCTTCCTTCAGCACCTCATTTTCTCTGTGAAAAATGATACTATTTTATCTTATATAGAAACACAACACTAATTTTTTATTCTTGTTTTTGACCTGACTGTAACAGTCTAAAACAAATCAGGTGGCATCAATACAAACTGAAGCAGAGGTAATGGGATAAAAGCCTTCCTCCACCATAGCTTATCTCACTGGGAGTTGGCTTTCTTTCCAAATGCTCATTGTTTTCATGATTTAATAAAAAAGCTGCACAAGTTGCACAGCTCCTGAAACCCCACTGATTCCATAAACATTATTAATAGTCTCTTTTGTGCACTCTCTTTCACATGATTTGCTTTTTAATGACCCACAGATTTCCATTAAGTTCACATTGGTCTGATTGTTTACAAGAGATACTAGGGTTTCAACTATGGAGGAGAAATAGAATGGAACTGAAAACCAAAAGGGCTTAAATCCCAAAGAAACAAGTATGATGAGTTTGGCATTCGGTTAGTAATTCAGGACCTTGAAGCATTGCTTCCACTGTCCCCAGAGCCATGTCCTTGAGCCAAAATGATACATAAAGCTGGGAACATTTAGTCCAGACCTGGATGTTTTGGGGTTTTCTTGATAACACTTTGCAATTCAATGAATGGCCAAAATGAATTAGAGGGAAGGTTGATCTTATAAAAATCCTGGTATTCAAACTCCGCAAGGCAGATAAGATGTCTTTCCAAATTCAGATATGGCTATTGTTATAAGGTGCCAGTAATGCCAGTCAATCAGTAGAATTTATATTACTCAAAATATGAATCCAGAAATAAAAGTGCAGAGCAGGATCCCCATCTTGATTAATTTATTAAGAACAACATCTTATCTCATTGCCATCACTGTCTGTGGTTAAACTGTCCCTGGGCTCAACAGCCTGTAGCAATGGTGTATACACCATTGGGTATTTCAGCTGAGTTGAAGCCTAAAACATTTTTTGATAATAAAATAACTATGATATTGCTGGGTCTTTGGGGAAGAATGTCTAATTGCATCTGGATAGATTTCACTCAGTCACCTGTCCAGAGATCTGGCATAAGATACCTTGTGTATACAAGCAATATATGGTGATCTTCTTGGCGAGAGTTTTGATCTTGAAAAGCTGATCATGACAGTCTGCTCAACAGAGCTGATTAAACTAAGGCAATTTGTTGGATTTTCATCCTTTTTCTTAACACCCTCTACTTAGTTGTGTTGTTTGATATGCCAGGCAGGGCTGGTAGCCTATTATTCAGGTTGCCTGACATTTATAAGACCCTGTTTTCAGTTGCTTATAACTTTGCCAAATTTTAACCATTGGGCTTGAAATTTTACACGCTTGGTATCTGCCTCACGCTGATGGTTCAGCCATTTCCCAGAATGAGCCTAGGGCATAGTATGTTTTGCCAGTGTTAAAAAATTCAGGCAGCCTTTACTTTGAAAAGCTCTACCACCCCATACTTTGAAATAGGGACTTGAAATTTGGCATAGGGTAGCCTTTGTGTCAAGGAGGTGTCCTTTGCTGTCCCTGTGAAAATCCGCCCAAATTTAGCCAAGTTATACGCATTTGAAAAATCACAGTTTTCACCTGCTCAGTATAGCTTCTTAGATTTTCACAGCTAAATCCCTGAATACAGGGCATATGCTAGCCCAGAGCTGAGTTGGATTTTCCCAGCAATTGCAGCTCTGAACTGCTGTGGGCCGTGTTGGATCTGGGCACTTGAACTGAGAGCAGTGAGCCTGTGCCTTCAGTGACTCCCCTGCTGGGGGCCCAGGCAGTGAGAAGGAGGAAGCTGCCTCATTCAATTGAAGAGGGTTGCTGGAGCCAAGGGAGGCAGAGCCTTCCTAAAAGTGGGGGGGGGGGCGGGGGCTGTGGCTCCGAGGCCCCGGCCCTTGGCTGGACCGGAGCGGGGTAAGAGCTGTGCGGGCAGCTGTGGGGAGCCGGCACATGGATCCTCCACCTGCTCTGGGCCAGGCGGGGAGTCTGGGGGGCAGTGACAGGGGCTGCTTTCGGCCCCACCCCACCCCAGGCAGGTCCGCGCGGTTCCCACAACTGCCTGGACTCCACCAGATGCTGATCTGGCTGGGAGGTGGGGACTTGGGAAGAAGAGGAGGGGAAGGGCCCAGGCCCACTGGGTAAAACCTCTCCCACCCAGAAAGCCCTGCCCAGGAAGACCGTGAACAGGCGGAACCTGCTCTGCGGATGAACTAGGATGGTGTGGTGAATGAAGTTGTTGTCTGTAGGATTCCTGCCTCACTCTTTGCAGAGGTTTGGAAGATATGTACTGAATGAGGCAGGGGACTGCAGGAAGAGAAAGGGTGGTCTCGTTGTTAAGGCTGTGGAATGCTGCCTTGGAGAACTGGATTCTATCCCTGCCTCTGTAACAGAGTTCCTGTGTGATGCCAGACATGTCTCATAAACCAGACTTTTCACAGGTGGTCACTAATGGTGTGTTCCTCATTTTAGGGGTGTCTGACCTGAGACCCTGGGTCTGATTTGCAGAAGTGCCGACCACTCTCAGCTGCAACTGAAGTCAATGAGAGCTGTGCTTTGAATGTATAAAGTGCTGCACAATAGTAAGTACTCTGAAAAATCAGATCATAAATATCTCAAATTGGACACTTTTGACCTTAATCTCTCTGTGCGTCAGCTTCCTGTCTGAAAAATGGGGATAATATCATCCCCTGACCTCAGAGGGATGTTGTGAAGATCAATTCATGAATGTTGTTATAACAGTCAGATATTCTAGCGATGAGCAACAAAGAAAAGCCCTTGGGGAAATTAATAATTCTGTCTTCACATCAGGGTTTGAATAGTGTGTAGTAATAAGGCATGGGGCCACACACTGAACAATGGGGAAAAAAACAAAATGTTGAATAGCTGTTCAATAAGTGAGCACTGTTTATGCTATGTACTGAATCAGGCTGGGGTCATTTAAAAATAGGAAGTGATCATGTAAAGACTGTATCATAATACATATACCCAAGGGGACAGAGACGACCTGTGCCTGCAGATAGTGTGAGGGCAGAGTGAGGGCAGTGGCTTCAGCAGATGTTAGTGAGCATGCTCAGTCCATGTGAGCATGCTCAGTGCAAGCCAAATCGGGGGGAGGGGACGTGACCCCACCTTTCCCCCCTCCACCTTCCCCCCCCCCCACCTTGCCTTTGCAAGGGGGTCAAGTTAAGGTTGCACAGACAACCTTAATTCTGGCATTTCCTAACTTTCATCATGTCTATGAGTCAAATCCACCTCTCCATCCCTGACTTCTCCTTTTGTCCATTCCTACATCTGTCTCACTGTCTCTTAGGCATCTCATCCTAAGGGTCCTGCCATCAACTCAAATTCTGCACAGCAAAAGCTGAACTCCCAGATCCTCCTTTTCCCTGTGCCTCTGCAGTTGACAACACTGACATCTCTATCCCCCAGTCTCCCAATCTTAGTGTCATTTGCAGCTCCTCCATGAACATCCAGACTGTTACCACATCCTGCCAGTTCTTTCTCAAGATCAATAGCCCCCTCCCTTCTTTTCTGTTCCTATGGCTGGAATGCTTGTCTGTGCCTTCTGTTATCTCGCCTCTCAAATACCACATCCTCCTCCTCTCTGGATGAGTCCTATCAAGCTCCCTCCCAGTCAATCAAGAATGCAGTGACTAAAATAATCTTCTTTGCTTGCTGCTTGGATTATGTCCATCCTGTGAATCCCTCCATCTTCTGTACTCGGTACCAAATTCTTATCTTTATGTTTGAGATCCACCTCTGCCTAAAACCCTACTTTCATGTCTTATCCCTTTTCTGCTATCCCTCTTTATTCTGCCAAACCCTCTTGTGACTCTTCTGTCTTTCCTGCTATGCCTGGAACAACTTCCACCATCTAAAACCCTTTACTTTTTTCATAAAGCCCACAACTGATGTAACTAATGCCAATGCAAGTGCTGTATGTAGTGCAGTTGTAGCTATCTCGGTCCCAGGATATTAGAGAGACAAGATGGGTGAGGTAAGATCTTCTATTGGCCCAACTTCTGTTGATGAGAAAGACAAGCTTTCAAGTCACACAGAGCTCTTGTTAGCACAAGACACAGATTCATAGTTGTACCTTTCTAGACTGGCCAAACAGTCCATTGCTAGTGCCATGCCATATAGGAGAGAGACATACTTTCCTTTGGTCCTGTCCTAGAAGGAGATGACAATATTGCAAAGACGTGCTCAGCCCCTTTTTGCGAGGGAGAATCTTTAATTGCTCTCTAATTCACTCTAGCCAGCACAAAGAGTGAAACTAATGGATCCCCTAAAGAACCATGGGTGAAATTCTGGCTCTGTTGAAGTCAGTGGCAAAATTCCCATTCACTTAAATGATGCCTGGATTTCATCCCAGGTCTTCACTGCCAGAAGGAGGGTTGCTACAACACATGTCTATGCTTTAAGAGTGGGAGCAAAATGTAGGAGGAAAAATGAAAGGAGGGAAATAATCTAAAGAAATCAGGATTTTGCATTAATGATAATTTAAGTATAATTCAATTTTTAAAATTTCTCATGCTGGAAGCTTTACTTACTCAACTGTTCATGCACCTCCCATGCTTAATGGTTGGCTCCAGAGGCGAGGCTCTGCCAGTCTGCCATTTCACCTCTCTATTTAGTGCTCTTTTAGCTCATGGCCCCCAGCAATGATGGCGTACACTAGTTAGATCCATAACTGCTGCTAATGGTACTATATAGTAACTGGTGAATTATGCCCTTGTGCTTTTCAGGGCAGATGCTCTCTCTCTCACACACACTCACTGACACAAATACACACACAATAAGTGACTAGCTGCTTCTTACTCCAATTATTTTTCTGGAGAAAAGAGCCAAGAAAAAACAAACAAACTCTAGCATCATAGATAGGCTGCTAAAGAGCTATCTGTCTGAGATAGATTTTTTTTTTACCCCCAGACATTCTATGAACACATACCTTTAATCATTTGGCAGATTACCTTATTCACTACCACAGAGCCTGAGCTCATTATTTAATTAAAATATCTTTTCTTTTCATCAAAACCACATGGACTTTGTTTGTAGGTGGGGTTTTTTCTCCCCCACCCTGGATGTCTATGTAATAATAGCTGCATAAAAGAATTTCTGTCATTTCGTACTGATGACTAAAGGGTTAGCAACATCAAGGAAAAAGGAATTGTCTGGGTAGACTTAAACTAGCCAGTTGACATAACAGCTACTTGGGTGGTATGAAGTTTCTGAGATGTATATGGTAGTTTACTGCTTTCTCTTGCCAAAACATCTGGAATCCAAAATCCAATCATTAGACAGCCACACGTTAGAAAAACAATCGGACAGAGAAAACAGGACCAAAAAAAACCCCAACCAACCCCAACAACCCTGGATCATTATTACGACTGGGAAATTAGACATTTAAGGTTGTACTTCAAAGCAACTATTTTTATTATACATGCTCAAACGGTTTGATTTATTGCACAGCAGAGCAAGACTGGAGTGGTTATTCCCGCCTCACAGGGGGAAAAAATTCCTTGTTGTACAAAGAAGCTGCATGCTAAATAGTTTATAGAGGCAGACTGCAGATAAGAATAGAATCTTTTTCTTCTCTTTAACACCTCCCACCATTTATACACAAACACAGAGAGGCAGGAGATACTCTTTTCTAAATGCACAAAGGTGCCATTTCTATATCGTGATATTATGGCGTCTTGTTCCAAAAGAGTTCACATTTTTCATACCCAAGGAAAGAATATATTTAAGGAGACAATGGCAGCAAAAAAATAGCCCATCCAAAACTTTGACCCATGAAGAGACCTTGATCTGGGCCAAGTCAGCAATAGCATCTATAGAAACTGCCAAGCCAGAGAGTGTACTCCTTACAGCTTAGACATTGAGGGCTCTCCGCAACAACAGAAGGAGGAAGGGAAGGCATGGAATACTCAGGCTCCCATTGTTTTAAATAACTCATCACTTGACAATTATAATGCTTTCCACTCTAATCTTAAAAATGTTTTGAAAAATGTTCATAAACATGTTTCCGAATCCCATTGTGTAACTGAAACATTTTTCTAAGATTAAAAAGTGGAGAGCGCTGGCACAAGGTTTGTTTGAACAAGTGGGCTTGTGATTTCTTATTCCTAAGGTAAATGAATATTTGATTAGGAGTCTTAGCAATGGAATTTTGAACTTTGTTTATTGAGCACATGAATAAACTGCTTGCAAAGCCCAAGAACTTTGTGAGACTGAATAGTTGGTGTCTTGGTCTTGGAGAAAACTGAGGGGGAACATGTTTTCTACCGATTAGAGCAGGGGAGTCAGGACTCCTGGGTTCAATTTCTAATTCTGACCCTCACTCGCTGCGTGACCTTGTTCACCCATTCACAAAAAGGGTAAAATAATACTTTGCAGGGTGGCTGGAAGCTTTAATTAACATCTGAAAAAACCATTTAGATCTTCAGATAAGATGTTACTGTATTTAAGTGCTAAATATTATTATATTATGAAACAGAAGTGAATACAGAAAATAAGAAGTCACTTTTTATGATCCCAATTAAAGCACACAGACAAAAAGAATAAAAGCACTCCTCCTTTAAACATGCACAAAATTGGCAAGACAAACCAAGTCTCGGTTTTTCAGGGCCAGAAACGCTCTTCAGCTTCCATGCTGTGGGAGTGAGCAAAAGGTCACCACCCACTCTCAAATCAGTTTTCGGGGGGTTGCATGACTTTTGAGGCACAGGAGTTGGTTGGTAGACGTTAGACTCTGACCCTCCGTTTCAGAATTCAAAGGCATTCCTCACAGTCTGTGTATCACAGAGATATTTCCTTGGAGTCAAAAGTTTCATCCTGCAGTAACAGGACCTGTGAAGAATTGTTTTTTTATTACAAGGACAGGGAACAAAAGTAGGTGATTTATTTAAGTAGCAAGCAGTCAGTCTCAGATAAGAGAGAGCCTATCTTAGCCTCCACGTTTTCAGCTAATGAATGAGCATGGGAAACTGGAGCAAGATCAAAGTTGCTTTGTGACAAAATTTCTGACATTCCTGAAATAGCTCAGAGTTCCTCTGTTCACACAAAGTATGAATCAAGTTCACTGACATATAAAGAGAACCCACAATGGAACCTTTAATTCTATTGTTACCTTGACTCTCAACTTATTGCCCTGCCAACCTCCTACTAAAGCCGTTAAGAAATGACTGCCACTTCATCCATTGTTCCCCTCCATATAAAGATGTCAGAGGTCAAGATGTGTAGCCACAAAAAAGGCAAACCTTTAAAATACAGCCGCTAGAGAGTACTGGTTAAACTATTTAGATCATTGTGTGGATTGACATGTATAAGTGATCTGAAAAAATACCCAGAAGAGTTTTGAATGCAAAGTGTCATTTGGATTTCCAAGATATGTTGACCAGATAGGAGAATTTTAGAAGGTTTTAAATACTGAATCTGACTGTTATTCATTTAGCTTGCAGTAGTACAAGAAGCCCCAAGTAGGTCTGAGGCCCCATTAGGCCGGGCTCTGTACAAACACACACAATGACACAGTCCCACTCCAAGGAGTTACCTGTCTGAGGTTCTAAAGTCAGGTCTGCTAGATGGGGCTGGCGGGGCTGTACCCAGGCACAGGGGTTCATGCCAGTGGATCCAATTTGCATGCAATAATGGAGAAAAAAGGAAATTTGTGCCAACCTAGGGGCTAGTAAGACTGACACAGGGGAGACCTGGCTTGGAATTCTGATCTAGTCTATCCAAGGCCAGAAGGGCTTTGTGCTGCACAGGTAGCACATAGTTCAACAGCAACCCAGCCCTGATTGCCCTGGGAAAGTAAGAAGCAATAGCAAAATCCAAAGGGAGGCCTCACCTAGAAGGATGGTGGCAGCCCACAATGGGCCTGATTCACCTCTCATTTATACTGGTGTAATTCAGGAGAACCTCCCATTGTGGTCAATGGAATTACACAGATGTAAAATCAGTATATGTGAGAGGACAGTCTGGCACAAAAACTTGAAGGAAAAATAATGTGTGGGCGCGGGGGGAGATTAGGAATATTTGGGGCTCTGACAGAGATGTTGACTCTCAGTGGAAAAAAAAGAGGGAGTATTGAAAATGCATATTAGCAGAGGTCCCTTGTGCGGATTCTGGGGTGCTGTGGTACTAGCCTGTCTTGTAAGTGCCACTGGTAGCAAGACCCATTCTCCTCCCCAACTAATATGGAACATGGCCCTCCCAGGGACAGAATTCCTTCTGAGCAGGAGGAAATGAGCAGCCGCAAGTTGTGTCTTAGCAGATATGCCACAATGCCCTCTATTGACCCGTTACTGCTCAGTGGATTCATCACAGGCCATTAAAATTAGCTTTTCTGACAAGACTGGTTACTCCACAGCTAGAAAAGATCAATTGGATTTTTTTTTTAAATCTTGCCACTTAGCTGCTTTAGCAGGATGAATTGTATGAGACTGGATCTCAGAATCTCCTCGCTCTGTATTGCTAGTCCACTGTGCTTCTCTCTTTGTCTAATCAAAGGGGACCCTTTCTTTTGCTCCATCTGCTATCCTCTTTCTTTTTCTGCTTCTAGATAAAGCAGACAAAATAGATGACTATGTACTATTCTTTGTTCGACTGCAAGGCTGTGGACAATCCATTCATTCATCCACCATGGATAGCCAATGTCAACCAGGTAGGAATTGGGGTGAAATGCAGATGGGGCTATGTCCATCCAAAGGAGTTTTAAAACACGTATTTCAGCCCATGCTAAAAAGTGCAGATGCTGGTACATGCTCATCACCATGGAAGAGGAGGGAAGGTTTGCTGGGAAGGGCAGTGTGGTATAGTGGATGCAACCCTGGACTGGGAGTGACATGAAGGTTCTATCCCTGGCTCTGATGAATGATCTTTGTGTGATCTTAGGCAAGTCACTTCACCTCTGTTTTTTCTTCCACCCTTTGTCTGTCTTGTCTATTTAGAGTGTAAGCTCTTCAGGGCAGGGACTATCTCATACTAAGTGATTGTACAGTGCCTAGCACAGTGGGACCCCAATTTCAGTTGGGGCCTGCAGATGCTACTGTAATACAAATAATAATAAACTAAAGAAGCAGGAATTAAAGGTGGGGGGCAGAGGAGAAGTAGGTGGTAGAAGGAGTTTCTCTGTCCCTTGTTGCTATAAAAATGCTGTAGACTAGTAGGCTTCTACTTTTTATATGCTCATAGTGGTACAGTGACTTAATGAGTCATCTTGAAGCACGGATATGTCAAAATAGTGAAAGAAAATCTGTAGTCAGAATACCAGCCCTGCTTGGTGCTATAAGGAAATTCCCAGCCTGTGAAGTCTGAGTGGGATTGGCTTCAATTTTCATTTTAGAACTAGATGACACTAATTGCTTTCGCAGAGAATAGTTTTCTTAGCAGCATATGGCAGAAGCTTGCAAGAGATGCCTACTAGCAGCTAACGGTGGTTATTGCATTAGATTAGGAATTTTCTACTGTGAAATATGTAGTGGTGGGATGCAGACAGGTCTATCTGAGAGTGATTTAGTTCAGAAGACTTGTACTTAGGGTCTGATCCAAAGTTCTTAGAAGTCAATGAAAAGATGCCCATGCACATCTGTGTACACACATAACACGCACCCAGTGCTACAATGAGAGCCATTCCTTTCCTGCAAGAGAGTAGTTGCTGGTTAAATGGAAGTGCTAGTCAGAAGAGATTTATATGGTATAGATGAAAGTATGAGGATTTTCCACACAGTATGATCGTCATGACTTTTGTGATGTAGGCTCCTCAAAGGATATTTTCTCATAATTGAAGCACGTTTCTTTGAAATGCGTGTCCTTTTTATATCACTCATATATTGTGGTCCTCCAAATACAGACCCCAATGTGCAGAAGAACTGCTGTGGTTCTGTTATATGATGGCCTTTTGTGCTCCACCAGGTTCACACTAGGTATACATAGTGATCACTCCGCCGCTGCTAAGTAGAACATAGAACTATTCTGCGAGAACTTCTCCTCATACTAGCTATTTTTCAGATTCTCCCTGCAATATTTGTTTTACTGTATTGAAAGCCCATTAGTAGGGATGTGCAAAACAATCATAACACTGTACTGGAACCCATAGCATACTGCATACAATCATTTGTTAAAAAGTATTGGATCACTTCAACTTTTTTCAGGTTAAAATCAACTGAATATCTGAACTGGGGCCAAAGCCCATTGAGGTCAGTGGGAAGATTCCCATTGTTTTGCCTTCATTTGATTTTGAACTGTGGCTCATGTGAAGAGAGGGGAAACCTCACCCTGATGGGTCCACGCTCACCCAGTTGACAGCTCTGTTCATAGCCCAGAAGTGTCTTTGGTCTGTGATAGTCTATTCAATCTCCCATCGCAGATATCACTCAGTTGGCAAGGTCCCTTCACTAGGAAATTGGATGATGAAGGGCACAACCTATTCTCATGTCCTACCCTAGTTTACAGCTCAATGCCCTGATCCTGCAATCTGCTTTAAATCAGGATCCCCCTGCACCAATGCAAAACCCCACTGAAGATAGCCAGGGGTCCACCACCATAGAGCTGCCTAAAGAGAGGGCCGGCACAACCCATTAGGTGACCTAGGCGGTCGCCTAGGGCGCTACAATTTGGGGGGGTGGCGACCACGGCGGTATTTCGGCGGCGGGACCTTCCGCTGCCTCTGTGGGGGGCAGCATTTCGGGGTGGGACCTTCCGCCGCCTAGGGCGGCAGAAAAGCTGGCGGCGCTTCTGCCTAAAAATCAGGGCTTAAGGCCCCAGTCCTCCAAATGAATCCACACAGATCCAGCTGAAGGACTGGAGACTGATCCTGCAAAGCATTTTGCATGTGAGTAACTTTATGCATGTCAGTAGTCCCATTGAGTTGAGCAGCATTGCTTACATACAAAATTGTTTGCAAGATTGGAACACAAGATCCTGATCCTCCAAATTGCACTATGTGGGCAGAGCCCCGTTGACTCTAGTGTGGCTCTGTGGGACACAGGCTTCCACTTGCATGGAGCAGTTTGCAGGACAGGGACCTTGGTTTGTAAGCTTTTGTGTTTACAGAGTGCTGAGCACAACAGGCCCACAATCATGATGGGGGCTTTTAGTGCTAATATAAATGATCTTTACTATCATTATTATAATGCTGAAGTGCAAAGCAGCTATTAATAGGGTTACCATTCGTCCGGATTCCCCCGGACATGTCTGGCTTTTTGAGCTAAAAAGAATATAGTACTTATTATTTTGTAAACATTGTATAATAAATCTCACCACAGACTGGTTTCGAAACTGCAAATGAATAATTTATTTAAATTAAGACCAGGGCAGTTTGTTTAGATACAAGCTAAGAACTGACCCAAGGCTTTTGCTAATGGTCAAATTAAACCTTAAAAAATATATATATATATTGAGATTTGAAGAGTTTTCCCTATCCTACCTAATTCCCCCATTAATTTACATTTTTTTGCACCACTGCATTTTCTGCCTCTGTCTCCAGCATTTCTGCCGCCCCAAGCAAAAAAAAAGCCGTGATCGCAATCGCGACCGGCGGCGGCAATTGGGGGGGGGGGGAAAAAAAAAAGCCGCGATCGGCGGCGGCAGTTCGGCGGCAGGTCCTTTGCTCCTAGAGGGAGTGAGGGACCTGCTGCCCCCGAATTGCCGCACATGCCGCCCCTTTCCCTTGGCCGCCCCAAGCACCTGCTTGTTAAGCTGGTGCCTGGAGCCGGCCCTGGCCTCTGTTATGTTCAGGTCTCGTTCTTCTGAAATACTACAACAGAGGCTGTGGTCAAAGGTTGCTTTCCTTCTATTTCAGGTCCTAGTATGGCTGCCACTAACATCACTTAATATATTTATCCTCACAACTCCCCTGTGATGTAAGAAAATGCTATTACTTTCCCATTTTTTCAGAGAAATTAAGTGACTTGCCCAAGGTGACACAAGAAGTCTGTGGTGGAGCAAAAGAATTGAATCCAGCTCTCTGGCAGGTCAGGTTAGTGCACTAACCACTGGACTGTTTTTCCTCCAAAGCACCCACTAAAATCCAGAAAAGACAAAAGAATGCAATGCCATTTCACTGAAAGAATACTGGAAAAGGTGAAGGAGATAAGGAAATACTAGTTCTTTCCTCCTGACAGCACTGGGGGGAAATCAAATGTTTCTGTATTGGTAATAACATTTTGATAAGGTGTGTATTCGCCTGGGAATCACTTGTCTCTGTAGCAATGTCTGGAGAATGCAGGATTTTTTCGGTTTCAGTGGAAGGTAAGAAAATATGTGCTTTGTTCTGCTGAGAAACAAGGATCCTTTCTTTTATCTCCTTTATCTTTCCTCTCCAGTAGCAGCCATTAAGCTGATCAGGGCAATTTTCCAGTGTTAGGGTTTAAAGGGAAAGAGTAGTGCTGTCACAACAGAGATCGAGAGTCTGAAAACACGTAGCAAGTCTTACTACCAGATACCTTACACTGGGCTTTAGAGTGCCATGTGATAGTGTGTTAGCTGCACACAGATTGCATGTCACTCTGGAGCAGCTGTAAAACATCTAGTAAAACTAATGTTTTTTTCTCTAAAGCATGTTGAATATTTTAAGGCTCAAATGCCCGTTGATTTGGGTTGTTGAAATGTCTGGGTGTCTAACTTAGATAGTTTGGGCCTGATTTTCAGAAGCATTGGCAAGTCCAGTTGACTTTGTTGTTTGAGTGCTCAGGACCTCTGAAAATGAGGCCCATGGTTTCTCCAGTTGGATACCCAAAAAAACAAGGTGCCCAAAAATCAGAAGCTGCTTTTTAAAATTTAGGCCTAATTATTAAGTAATAGTTCAGTGCAAGCTATTATCACCTTTGATCCAAAGATTTCAAAGCAATATGCATAAATGAATTTAGGACATTAGTTTCCAAACATCTAAAATAAGATCCTGGCCCCAGGGGAGTTTTGCGATTGACTTCAGTGGGCCAGAACCTCACCCCTAGTTTGGATCTTAGATAGTAATTTATAAAAAATATCTCTATGTTAAAAATTCTACACCCCTTAGGTAGCTCTGAGCCACATGGTACCAACTGGGTTGTGTTGTGGTGTTGCTAGTTCTTTTTGCACTGATTACATTGCTTTTTGTAATACATTGCTTTTTAGCACACTGAAATTGTGGGCTTCTGGGTTTTTCCTGAATCCCCCATCTTTAGCCTTGCTTGTCCTCTATAATATTATACACTAAAGAAGAGCTGATTGCAAAATAGTCTATTTTCCCCCTTTGCTTTGCAGGATCTCCGATCTAAAATATTTCACAATCATTCCCATATATAAAATATTCTGCCTTTGTAAACTATTCCATTTCCCCCCTCTCCAGACAGCATTGGCAGGGGGCAGCTCCTGCTATGACATTAGTAGTTCAGAGACTGAGGTTCAACTTTCTAGTAGAGAGCTGCAGAGAACCCCCAGAATAATAAAATAGCATTGCTTGTGCTCCATGAAAACAGGGTTTCTTCTTTCCCCAGATAACATTACTTTCTCTTTTCTTGTGCAGCTGTTCTGATGTACTCAATATACAGAATACACAATAATGTCTTACCCTCTTTTTAAACATCTATTAACCTTAAAAAGTCCCTTTCTGTAAGTTAAAGAAAAATAAATTTGACCGCATCCTCAGACAATGGTTTGCCAAGTGATGCCCTAAACTCCTCTATAAACGGATTATCAACCAGACTGAAGAAGACTGTGGAAATCTTTGTTGCTTTCCGAGAAATATACATTGAAAATGATTGTTTCCCCTTTATATAACCTACTAGACATACAATATTGCTGCAAATTTTATACTGGAACTAACTCTGTGCATATATTTATAGAGGGGGAGGTTTGTTTTAGGGTTTTTGCTTATAACATCTAGTCAATTTTTTCTTTTTACTAAAAATATACAGTTTGAAGTAGAGATGTGAGAAATTATCTAGGAAGAGTTCATGTTTTTAAACCAATTTGCTTTAACTGCATTCACTTTTTTGGTCTGTTTTCAGTGACTATTCTAACCAAAAAAATTCACTGTCAGGAATATTTACCAAATTCTAAATAAATATGGAAGACTATGCACCAAATATTGGAGACTATGCACAGACAGTGAATATCTGGTCCATGACTATGAATACTCACACCAGAAATCTGATTCTAAGAGTTACACATACTAATCAGAGCACAGATAGAAACAAGGGTACCTAAAAGATTAAATTTTGAATAGTGAATATTCACAATCAGTTGCTTACATGCAATCTACAGGTCACAAATTATTCACAGAAGTTATTCAGCAAATCAGTTCAAACAGTGAATAAATCCTAAAAGATATTGATCTGTGCAAAGACAGAAAAAATGTAACTTTTTGGAATTGATCACACTGGTCTACAATTTTTGAGAAGTCGTCTGCTTCAGAGATAAAATGTGCTATTTATTATGTATTTTGATGTGCTGAATTCAAATATGGCAATTAAAACAACTGATTGGCTACTGTTTCTAAGATATTTAAGTTTTTACATTTTATGTCTATGTATATTGTGTAGATAGTAGAGTTTTAATCATAAATTGTAAACCTAGGTCTTTTCATGTGTTTATGGTTGCTTTACATGATAATATTTCACCTGTCCTGTTTATGTAACACTTTAAAAATCAGCAAAAGGGTTATATAAATAAAATTTACTATGAAACAAAAGGCAAAAAACTATTATGTACATAGTTTAGTCCTATTCAGTGTCTACTCGGCGCTTCTTGGCTTGTCTCTTGTATTCATTACATGGAGCATCTCTTGTCACTGTCCAGCAATAGTCTGCAAGCATTGATGGGCTCCATTTGCCCTGATAGCGTTTCTCCATTGTTGCAATGTCCTGGTGAAATCGGTCGCCGTGCTCGTCGCTCACTGCTCCGCAGTTCAGTGGAAAAAAATCTAGAGGAGAGTGCAAAAAATGTATCTTTAGTGACATGTTGCAACCAAGGCTTTTGTATGCCTTGAGGAGGTTTTCCACCAACAACCTGTAGTTGTCTGCCTTGTTGTTTCCGAGAAAATTTATTGCCACTAACTGGAAGGCTTTCCATGCCATCTTTTCCTTGCCACGCAGTGCATGGTCAAATGCATCATCTCGAAGAAGTTCACGAATCTGAGGACCAACAAAGACACCTTCCTTTATCTTAGTTTCACTTAACCTTGGAAATTTTCCACAGAGGTACTTGAAAGCTGCTTGTGTTTTGTCAATGGCCTTGACAAAGTTCTTCATCAGACCCAGCTTGATGTGTAAGGGTGGTAACAAAATCTTCCTTGATTCAACAAGTGGTGGATGCTGAACACTTTTCCTCCCAGGCTCCAATGACTGTCGGAGTGGCCAATCTTTCTTGATGTAGTGGGAATCTCTTGCACGACTATACCATTCACAGAGAAAACAGCAGGACTTTGTGTATCCAGTCTGCAGACCAAGCAAGAGAGCAACAACCTTCAAATCGCCACAAAGCTGCCACTGATGTTGGTCATAGTTTATGCACCTCAAAAGTTGTTTCATGTTGTCCTAGGTTTCCTTCATATGGACTGCATGACCAACTGGAATTGATGGCAAAACATTGCCATTATGCAGTAAAACAGCTTTAAGACTTGTCTTCGATGAATCAATGATTCCACTCCACTCCACTCATCTGGATCGTGAACGATGTTGAGGGCTGCCATCACACCATGGATGTTGTTGCAGGCTACAAGATCACCTTCCATGAAGAAGAATGGGACAAGATCCTTTTGACAGTCACGGAACATGGAAACCCTAACATCACCTGCCAGGAGATTCCACTGCTGTAGTCTGGAGCCCAACAGCTCTGCCTTACTCTTGGGTAGTTCCAAATCCCTGACAAGGTCATTCAGTTCACCTTGTGTTATGAGGTGTGGTTCAGAGGAGGAGGATGGGAGAAAATGTGGGTCCTGTGACATTGATGGTTCAGGACCAGAAGTTTCATCCTCTTCCTCTTCCTTGTCTGACTCAAGTGAGAATGATTCTGGTGCATCAGGAACTGGCAGTTCTTCTCCGTGGGGTTCTGGGCGTATAGCTGATGGAATGTTTGGATAATGCACAGTCCACTTTTTCTTCTTTGACACACCTTTCCCAACTGGAGGCACCATGCAGAAGTAACAATTGCTGGTATGATCTGTTGGCTCTCTCCAAATCATTGGCACTGCAAAAGCCATAGATTTCCTTTTCCTGTTCAACCACTGGCCAAGATTTGTTGCACAAGTGTTGCAGCATATGTGTGGGGCCCACCTCTTGTCCTGATCTCCAATTTTGCAGCCAAAATAAAGGTGATAGGCTTTCTTAACCATAGTGGTTATACTGCACTTTTGTGATGCAAAAGTCACTTCACCACAAACATAGCAGAAGTTATCTGCACTGTTCACACAAGTACGAGGCATCTCTGCTCACTTTGGCTAAACAGAAATGTGTCCCTTTGCAAAATCAAACACTGACAAATAAGAGAGCACGACACTGTATGATTTCTAGAGCTGATATAGGGCAATTTGTTCAGCAGAGTGATGTAAGCTTCGTTATGATTGCATCATCCATGACTTCTAGGAATAACATGATGCAATTCATATCATGTATGACGCAATACCAGCTTCAGATTGCATCATTCATTGTTTTGCCTAAAAAGCAAGTACTGTCCAAACCCAGTCATAGATTTATTCATAGATCCAGTCAAAGATGTATTTTAGTCGTTTCTGGTTTAAATTGAGATCCATTCCCTTTATAACTCACTTATCCTCCGCCATTCCCAAGTCAAGGGTCGTATATACTGACCCAATAGCATATCTTGAAAACTAGAGCCAATCAACAATTTTAAGCATCATTTTCGTTCTCAGTGACCCAGAATTAGTAAAGTTTGACTACATTTATTTTGGAAGCATTTTGGCTGTAGAGCATTATTTGCCCAGCTCTAGCTAGCAGCAACAACCACCCTGGGAATGTCTATAGTGTTTCACAAGATGGGAACAGGAATGCCACATCACTGTTGGTGAATTTTGCAAAGTAAATAACAAAATATTTCTTCCCATATCAGTTGGGGGAGTGACAGACTATTTGGCAGGGAAATTGACATCTATCGTCTTTAGCAACAGCACCTTTTGCAGTCATGCACTGAACATCGCAAACCCCAGTGCTTCTAATTTGAGTTGGCATCAGCTGAAGGAGAGTGGAAGCTTTTCCAGTATATTGGCAATATTTCTTGTTTGTTACAATTAGTGATGTGAGATCTGCAACTTCCATCTGCACAATGCAGTGAGATCAGAGGGCACCTCAGGTTAATGACTTGAAAGGCAAGCAGGTTAATGACTTGAAAGGCAATCCAAAACACTTCAGTTGGCTGACACAGAGGTGGAGGTGAAAAGCTTTCATAAATGGTTCAGTATAAAGAAACAAAGGTCTGTAAATTCAGAGTGAGAACAGAGTTTTTATTGGCAGGGGCAATATTAGGCATAGGCAGTTGCCGAGGGCACCACATCTAAGGAAGTATATTAGTATTGGGAGTGACATAGTCACTCACTAAGATCACTGCTAAATCATTCTTCTCTCTCCCTGTAGAGGAGTCAGCTCACATTTGCCTCTGCACGCAATTGAGCAAACTCGGACTGTCTTTTTGAAAGAGGAAATGATGTAGACAGGGAACAGGATGGGTTGCTAAGATGGATAGGATGAAGGGAGGCAGGGAGCTGTTGAGGGGATGCCACATCCCATCTCATTTAGGCTTAGAATCCACGTAGAAACAGTAAGTAGATGACGTCAAAACCAACAGCTTAAAATCATGAGATGACCCACTAAGAGAAAAACATGAGACATTATCAGCAGTGCAATCCTGTGAAAGCTGTGAATGTCTTGAGCAAAGCCATGAATAAGGCTATGATTTTGTTATGGATATTTTTTAGTAAAAGTCATGCACAGGTCATGGGCAATGAACAAAAATTCGCGGAAGCCCGTGACCTGTCCCTGACTTTCACTAAAAGTATCTCTGACAAAAGGGGTAGGAGGGGTCAGCACCCACTGCTGCTGGGGCTCCTGGTCCCCCACCACTGCACTGTGTGGGAACTCCGGGGTCCCCCTGCCGGTGGAGCTGGGCTACTGTGAAGTCCCCTCACCCCCAGGGGCAGCTGGGAGCTACAGGGTCCCCCAGCTGTGGCCAGCAGCTGGGCAGCAGCCGGGAATCTCCGCTGCCTGTCGGCTGGGCAGCTACAAGGGGGTCCCCCTGCTGCCCGCTGCAGCTGGACAGCTGCGGTGGAGTCCCCACTGCCTGCAGTGGCTGGTGAGCTGCGGGGTCCCCCCACAGAGCGGGGGCTGGAAGCTGTGGGGATGGGGCTGGCTGGGAGCTCCAGCCCTGGGGCAGAAAATGTCATGGAGGTCAGTGGAAGTCACAGATTCAGTGACCTCCGTGACATAATTGTAGCCTTAGCCATGATCACTCTGAGGTAGATTACACACTAATCAAGGGAGGGAACACCCAATCAGTGTTCAATAAGGATATGAACTAGTGGGTTCCAGACTTGGATGTAAGAGTTCTACCTATGACATATTGCACCTACATAATCATGATGGCCTCCATAGGTGCTGGAACTAGGGGTGCTGGGGTTGCTGCTGCACCTCCTGACTTGAAGTGGTTTACATCATATACAGGGTTTACAGTTTGGTTCAATGGCTCAGCACCCCCACTATAAAAATTGTTCCAGCACCCCTAATGGCCTCAGCTTCTTAGGAACCTCTTCCACAAATGCAGAACACTGTGGTGTAAGCAGGAGTGAAGTATAAAGGGTCAGTCTCAGACCTGCTAATATCAGGGCTTTGTTTAAAAAAGAACACTTTAAATATAACTAATTTGCCCATTCTCTCCAGTGCTTTGCAATGTGTGCTGCACACTAGCTGGTTGTTTCTTTGCACTCCAGAGGTGACTACATTAGTGTTGCTGGCTGGATAGATAGATAGATATAGATATAGCTTGTATTGTGATTTGAGAACCTTCAGAATGAAAGATGCAATAGACATAGACATGTAGATTATTATTAATAGCAGTAAATAGTTCTATTTCCTACATTTGTATGTACGCTGTTTGCTTACATTGGTCTGATAAGATGTTGTGTTGAAATATTCCAGTAGCAGCTACAGAGCACCACCCACTGTATACCAGGTAGTCACTATCTAGCCAGTGTATTGCATAACCCAGATGTCTTGTATTTTGGGGATGGAGAGGAGCCTTTATAGGCAAGTGGAGAAAAGCAGTGGGCAGGTAATTAGAAGGTGCCATGAAGCAAGTCCAGTCTTCATGGCATTCCATAGACTGATTACTGTTCCCAAACTGGGGCTACAGTCAACTTAAAACCAGTCCTTCTTGTTACTGTGCAGGTGCGTGCAGGTTCATGGACCATATGGTTTGCTACTGCAATGGGTCTTATTCTTTATTCAGGACATGATCCTGTAACTGAATATCAGTTAATAACTTTTCATAATAATTCCGCTTGTATCAACTTCTAGGTACAGAGGGAAGCCAGGCACAAAGCTCCTTCTTTGTCATACTTCAGCTGTGCCTCTGGAACACCTGCAGAGAAAAGGGTCTCTGTAACAGACCTCACGGTAATAACCACATCCTGGGTCCACTTATTGACATCTGCAGGTTCAAAAAGTGAAGAGGCCAGGAGGTGGATCCAATTTTTTTCCCCCAGAGGACTCTGTCTGCCATTTTAAAGACAAGCTAGCAAGGAGCTGAAAAGCCTTTCAAAAGATTTTGTCAAAAGCCTTTCGTGTGAGGGCTGAGCACAGAATCAGCAAAATTAGGTCTAATGTGACAGGAGAACAACCAATCCTATTTTGTGTTCCTTGCCCATCAGCCTACACTGCAAATAGTAGTACACCTGGAGGCATGAGCAGATGCTGAAAGCGTAAAGGACACTAAAGGGTAAGTGACAGTTACACTTGTGTCTGTAGCAGGAAAGATGTGTCCGGGGTGGGGTTTGGATGGGGAGAGGTAGGTTATTGTGGTGGGATACGGTGAGTAGGATGTTTCTGAAATGATTTCAGTGAGATTATTCATACAGAATTATCCCATTGTGCAATAGAGCTAAACCCAGAGGATGATGCTGACTGGAAAACCAACTGTCCCATAAGGCCAGGGGTTGGAGGTTGCTCTGGGCGATGGAGAATGTTGAACTGAAATGTGAACTGGGGACTGTGTTTGGGATTACCTCATGATGACATTTGAAGTAAGGAATTTCCAGGCATTTTTCTCATTCGCACTGTGTTTGTGCTAGAGTTGAAGGAAGTACATAGCTAGGATCCTCAGCATCTATGGGATCTGTGTGGATTTGGCAACTATATAAAATGAGAGAGGCCATAGATTAGCCCCTATATGTGGCAGACAGTCTGGGTTTGATGGGTCCAAACTTCTGTGGAGAAGGGCTCTGTCAGGCATCGGAATGTTCTACAAAGACAAATATCATTTTAAAGTTCAGACCTCAGTTACGGCTACCTCTTCCTCTCTGACCTCCCTGATACCCAGATTGCCCTTTCTTCCAAGCCATACAAACCCAACTGCCAAGATGACCTCCCTTGCCTGTCAGTCTAACCATGTCCCCTTCATTACTCTGTTCCACCTCACTTATCTGCTCTTATCTCACAAGGGCATCCTGCCCTTTTCTGCTCTGTCGATGAGGCCAACCTCGACCACCCATTTGTTCATCTCTCTCACAAACGTGTCTTCACTTCCTTCCACACCACCCCCTGTGCTTGGAATAACCTCACTGAACTGACCAGTAAGAGCACTACCCATGTGTCCTTCATATCCCTCCTCAGGACCCATCCAGTTGTGCAGATACTTAACCGTGTGAATGTGAGATCTTGTTTCTGCTACCCTTCTTCTCTCTGCACACCCTTTGATTTCCCCTCAATTGTTGCATCTTGTCTTAAATTATACCTTTAAATTTCTTGCAGTAGGTTATTATGGTGGGATATTGTATGTCGGACATTTGTGGAATGATTCCCAGTCAGATTGTTTGTTGTGCTTCCTATATGTTTGTAAAGTGGGGCCCCAATCCTGACTATGACCTTTGGGAGCTACCGTAATAAAAATAAATAACCTCAGTTGTAGCAAATCAGGGAATTCTATACATGATTCCATTTAATCTCACAAGATACATATTAAAGTTCAGTTATTCCCCACCTCTCTACAAACAAAAGCCTAGAAGATATAACATTATAATGCCACCCACCCTGATTAGTGGCCGGGAGACTTGATTGGATCTGCGGGGTGTGCCAGACAGCTTTAGACTGAAAGGCAGAGTGTACACAAGGGTGGGCCCCCTAGCACTCTGCTGCCCATAAGCCAGCAAGAGAGAGAGCAATGGGAATCGACTAGCTCCTTGCTCCCCACAATAGGTAATTTAAACCCTTGATGGGGGTTTCCAAGCCTCTTGCCCCACTTTAGCTGAACCCACTCTCCAGCCCTGTAGTTATCTGTGTTTAGGATGCTGTGGGTCTGACCGATCCTCTATTTCAGGGTCAGAAGGAATTTTTCCCCATCAGGGCCAAGTTGGCTGAGGCCTGGTTGGTTTTTTTGCCCTCCTCATAGGATCATGGAGACAGTGTAAGTTAAATAGGAAAAGGACTTAGAAATGTAATATTAGGATATATGAACACTTAGTTTGTTGCAATTTGCAGCTGGTGTCCAGTGCAGGAAAGAAACCAAAAGGGCCAGTCCCCAGAAACAAGACACCTCGGATTTTGCTGGTGCTCCACTGGCCTTTGAGAAAAGGGGAGACCTGCACTGCAGACCGAGGAACCTTTTTAGTACCTTCTGTCCCCTTCATGGGGGGGAGGAGGAAGGCAAGAGGTTTCAGTAGAGCAATCTGAACCCTAGGGATAGGCAGTGGAGCGTCACCCTTGAGTTATCAACTATGACAGGTTGTACCAGACCCTGAGACCCCCCCTGCTGGAGTCCTCATGGTCCTACCACACCCTATCCCAGAAAGAAGCAGTGGAGGTGAGTCCTTCAAGTGGCCTAGAGAGGCTGCATGGGAAACATCCAATCAGGGAGAGGCTGCAGGGAAGCAGCGAATCCAGGAGCTGCAGTAATTGAGCAGAGTCAGTTGCTACTGGGGGTCAGAGGAGTGAGGATGGTGTTCCTAGCTGGCTGAAGGAACTGTAATGCCTTGGACAGAGCAGTTGCTGGCAGGTACTGGGAGAGGAAGAGGGAGCTCCTGGCTGGTTGCTGGGACTTGGTAGCTGTAAGCTCTAAGGTAAGGGTGAAGAAGGTGAAGGGGGCCATTGGGAAGTGGCCCAGAGAATCATAGCAGCATTATGAGCAGTTGAAAGGGACACAGTGGCATGTAGCTGCTATTCATAGGGTCCCTGGGTCGGGACCCTGAGTAGTGGGCAAGCCCGGATCTCTCCACTGACTAGAGGTGGAATGGCCAAGGCTCTGAGTAAAGGGATTGAATACCCCGAAGAGCGTCAGTGATATTGGACTTTAATACACCCCTGGAAGGGACCTGAACTGTTTAGTGGCCAAGCTGGAGAGTTGGGACCAGAAAGGCCCAGAGAAGGCAAAGACATTCCCTCCAGGGAGGGAGCCCCAAGGGGCACGGCCCCCTACCAGGGCAGGATTGTTTAAAGACTGTGGGATTAAAGACTGAGCCTGAGGGAGGGCTCCAGGAAGAGACATTCCAACCAAGGGGCATGGGGATAGGTCCCTGTTGGACTGTTTACACTGGAAGGGGATTGTTTTGTGGTGTGTTACACATATGGACTGTGTGTGACTTGGGTGGAAGGCTGAGTCATGGAAGACCTACCACAGTTAGAGAGAGTGTAGGCACACACACTCAGCCAAGGGGGCACCTGTGAGAGGTGAGTGCCACCCTGTTACATCGACAATATGATGGGAACTCTGTAATCCCCGTGATTAAAATCCACCCTGCAATCTCACACACTTGTGTGCATTGATCAATTAAAATATTCCAATTTTAGAAAGTTTTTGAAGACTGATGGCTGTGTGGGTGTTAGGGGTCTATTATGGGGCCTGGCTGCCATGCAGTGCCCTCTGCTGGTCGAGTGTGACAGTGGCAGTGCTCCTTGCCTCAATTTCTCCTCACTTAGGTTTTGTCCCTCTCAGAGATTCACATGGGTCAACTCTCCAGCTGGGACACTCTGAGTTCAATCCCCTTTTGGGGTAATAAGTCCAAACAAATGAGGACCCAAATGAACAGAAGGTTCTTCTGGCCTTTGGGGCTTCTCTGCAGTCAGCCCTCTGAGTCCTGTTCCCAGTCCCTGCTGGGTTACCTTGCAGTCTCTCTCTCTCTCTCTCTCTCTGGGATAGAGATCTGACTCCCAAGCTCCTTCCCCAGAGTCCCCTCACAATCTCCTAGAGACCCTTGCTCAGGGCCTTCCACAGAAGCCTGCCTGCTCTATGGTTCCAACTTCGGTGTCTATTAAGCTATCACCTGACCCTCCTTAGTCCTGACCCCCTCAGGCTGGGAAGCAGCTAATTAATTATGGCACAGCTATGGCTGACCCCATTCCCCTTAAATAGGCCAGTCACCCTGTAATGGGATCAATTGACTTTTTGTATCAGGGAGCAGGAAAGAACTTCTGTCAGTCTCAGTTTGCGCTAGACTGTTCTTGTTGCCACAATGCATCATCTTGTTGTTTTTTGTTTATTGCAACAGATAACAAAAGACAATGTTATTTGTACCGCCCCTAACACAATGCGATCCTGGTTCACGACTGGAGCTCCTAGGAGCTATGCAATACAAATAATATCTTACACTTCGTTGGGAAAGGACCCAAGCTACATTACAAACTGTGGCTTTGATTCAGCCAAGGGGAGGCAGCGACTTAATGGAGGATCTCCTCAATAGAAAGCCTTCAGCAGAACCAGGAAATGCAGAAGCCCATAGAAAGGTAAGAAACGATCTCCAGACATTGAAGAAGGTTTGGTTTGAGGAGCCCAGGAAGGTTCAGACAAATTCTTACTTAATCCAAATCAGTTTGCCTGCCTGACACATGAAAGGGTTGAGGAAAAAAGATTTGCCACTTCTCACCTTACCTCAAGTAGAACAGAAGGAGGGGTCTAAAGCAGTGGTTCTCAACCTTTCCAGACTACTGTACCCCTTTCAGGAGCCTGATTTGTCTTGTGTACCCAAGTTTCGCCTCACTTAAACTACTTGCTTACAAATCAGACATAAAAATACAAAAAGTGTCACAGCACACTATCACTGAACAATTGCTTCCTTTCTCATTTTTACCATATAATTATAAAATCGGTTTGAAATATAAATATTGTACTTACATTTCAGCGTATAGTATATAGAGTAGTATAAAACAAGTCATTGTCTGTATGAAATGTTTGTTTGTACTGACTTCGCTAGTGCTTTTTACGTAGCCTGTTGTAAAACTAGGCAGATATCTAAATGAGTTGATGTACTCTGGGTTGAGAACCACTGGCCTAAGGATTACTGTGCTCAAATTTGTGCTACGTAGTAACAAAAGCCAGATAATGGAGGTTAATGCTGATATTCTGACGTGAATTTATATTCTGTCTCAGCAAAAAGAACTAGGAGTACTTGTGGCACCTTAGAGACTAACAAATTTATTTGGGCATAAGCTTTTGTGGGCTAAAACCCACTTCATCAGATGCATGCATTGGAAAATACATTAGGAAGATATATATATATACACACACACAGAGAGAACATGAAAAAATGGGGGTTGCCATACCAACTCTAACAAGACTAATCAATTCAGGTGGGCTATTATCAGCAGGAGAAAAAAAATTGTAGTTATAATCAGGATGGCCCATTTCAAACAGTTGACAAGAAGGTGTGAGTAACAGTAGGGGGAAAATTAGCATAGGGAAATCGTTTTTAGTTTGTGTAATGACCTATCCACTCCCAGTCTTTATTCAAGCCTAATTTAATGGTGTCCAGTTTGCAAATTAATTCCAGTTCTGCAGTTTCTCATTGGAGTCTGTTTTTGTTGTTGTTGTTGAAGAATTGCGACTTTTAGGTCTGTAATTGAATGTCCAGGGAGGCTGAAGTGTTCTCCTACTGGTTTTTGAATGTTATAATTCTTGATGTCTGATTTGTGTCCATTTATTCTTTTGCATAGAGACTGTCTGGTTTGGTCAATGTACATGGCAGAGAGGCATTGCTGGCACATGATGGCATATATCACATTGCTAGACATACAAGTGAACAAGCCCCTGATGGTGTGGCTGATGTGATTAGGTCCTATGATGGTGTCCCTTGAATAGATATGTGGACAGAGTTGGCAGCAGGCTTTGTTGCAAGGATAGGTTCCTGTGTTAGTGATTTTGCTGTGTGGTGTGTGGTTGCTGGTGAGTATTTGCTTTAGGTTGGAGGGCTGTCTGTAAGCAAGGACTGGCCAGTCTCCCAAGGTCCGTGAGAGTGAGGGATCGTCCTTCAGGATAGGTTGTAGATCCTTGATGATTCGCTGGAGAGGTTTTAGTTTGGGGCTGAAGGTGACGGCTAGTGGGGTTCTGTTACTTTCTTTGGGCCTGTCCTGTAGTTGGTGACTTCTGGGTACTCTTCTGGCTCTGTCAATCTGTTTCTTCACTTCAGCAGGTGGGTACTGTAGGTTTAAGAATGCTTGATAGAGATCTTGTAGGTGTTTGTCTCTGTCTAAGGGATTGGAGCAAATACAGTTGTATCTTACAGTCTGGCTATAGACAATAGATCGTGTGACGTGGTCTGGATGAAAGTTGGAGGCATGTAGGTAAGTATGATACGGTCTCGCATGATATTCTTATCGATAAACTAGGCAAATACAATTTAGATGGGGCTACTATAAGGTGGGTGCATAACTGGCTGGATAACCGTACTCAGAGAGTTGTTATTAATGGTTCCCAATCCTGCTGGAAAGGCATAACGAGTGGGGTTCCGCAGGGGTCTGTTTTGGGACCGGCTCTGTTCAATATCTTCATTAACGACTTAGATATTGGCATAGAAAGTACGCTTATTAAGTTTGCGGATGATACCAAACTGGGAGGGATTGCAACTGCTTTGGAGGACAGGGTCATAATTCAAAATGATCTGGACAAATTGGAGAAATGGTCTGAGTTAATCAGGATGAAGTTTAACAAAGACAAATGCAAAGTGCTCCACTTAGGAAGAAAAAATCAGTTTCACACATACAGAATGGGAAGAGACTGTCTAGGAAGGAGTACGGCAGAAAGGGATCTAGGGGTTATAGTGGACCACAAGCTAAATATGAGTCAACAGTGTGATGCTGTTGCAAAAAAAGCAAACATGATTCTGGGATGTATTAACAGGTGTGTTGTGAGCAAGACACGAGAAGTCATTCTTCCGCTCTACTCTGCTCTGGTTAGGCCTCAGCTGGAGTATTGTGTCCAGTTTTGGGCACCGCATTTCAAGAAAGATGTGGAGAAATTGGAAAGGGTCCAGAGAAGAGCAACAAGAATGATTAAAGGTCTTGAGAACATGACTTATGAAGGAAGACTGAAAGAATTGGGTTTGTTTAGTTTGGAAAAGAGAAGACTGAGAGGGGACATGATAGCAGTTTTCAGGTATCTAAAAGGGTGTCATAAGGAGGAGGGAGAAAACTTGTTCACCTTAGCCTCTAAGGATAGAACAAGAAGCAATGGGCTTAAACTGCAGCAAGGGAGGTCTAGGTTGGACATTAGGAAAAAGTTCCTAACTGTCAGGGTGGTTAAACACTGGAATAAATTGCCTAGGGAGGTTGTGGAATCTCCATCTCTGGAGATATTTAAGAGTAGGTTAGATAAATGTCTATCAGGGATGGTCTAGACAGTATTTGGTCCTGCCATGCGGGCAGGGGACTGGACTCGATGACCTCTCGAGGTCCCTTCCAGTCCTAGAATCTATGAATCTATGAATCTATGAATAGCGATCAGTAGGTTTCTGGTATAGGGTGGTGTTTATGTGACCATCGCTTATTAGCACTGTAGTGTCCAGGAAGTGGATCTCTTGTGTGGACTGGTCCAGGCTGAGGTTGATGGTGGGATGGAAATTGTTGAAATCATGGTGGAATTCCTCAAGGGCTTCTTTTCAATGGGTCCAGATGATGAAGATGTCATCAATGTAACGCAAGTAGAGTAGGGGCGTTAGGGGACGAGAGCTGAGGAAACGTTGTTCTAAGTCAGCCATAAAAATGTTGGCATACTGTGGGGCCATGCGGGTACCCATAGCAGTGCTGCTGACTTAAAGGTATACATTGTCCCCAAATGTGAAATAGTTGTGAGTAAGGACACTGTCTCATTACCTAATGCCATATTTTTTAACAAATGAATTTCCTTTTTTATAAATGAGGATATTTAAAACAGGAAAAATGATGCATTGCAAGGGACGTTCTTTATTGTCTAGATATTTAGAATTGGGCCTCTAAAAGCTTATGGGCCAATTCTGATGTCTGTTTCATCAATATAAATCTGCAGTAATGCCTTTGACATCGGTGGAGCTATTACAGGTTTAGATGGTGGTGATAAGGCCTTGACAAATTATTTACCTGGTAAATTCTAATGACTCATTTGGAAGTAAAAGTAGTATGAGCTTTGGATGCTACCAAAGAAATACAGAATGGGCCCCTAATGTAAAAATCTCTTGGTTTGTAGGTCATTGGTCCCAGCACATAAGGTTTTTTTTCCCCCCTCAAGGAAGTGCTAAATTAAACCGTTTCTACTTTTCAGTTTAGAAATAACAGTGAACCAATTTCATACCTAGTGTAACATTGCTGAAGTCAATGGGGTTACATCAGTGACAAACGTGGCCCAGTATAATTATAAACCACTTACTAAGCTTGTATTTGCGATTGACACCACATTTCACACATCTCTGCTTGATTACAATAGTTTGTAGGGCTCCAAGTGCATTTGTGCACTCACCATTTTGTCTCTCTATTCTGGTACATTAGCTTTTCAGTTTAGTATTCCCCTCACAGTGTTCATGGCTTAGAGTCTCAAGATTCCTGCTTACTCAAGTACTGTGTAACTTTTATTTTACAGTAACTTTATTCACAGTAAAAAGTTTACCATACCTACTAAAAGTTGATGTAACTGTTATTATCATGAGACGCTGGAGTATCTCGAAGTTTTTGGTAAAGTCTCTGTATTTTACAGTTTGTTTTGTTCTGATTCCCAGTCCCCATGTGCTGATTTGCATGTGTTCATGTCTGACAGTTGTGCCTGATCTCCTATATTAGGCCTAAATCCATATTTATGAGCTGACTAAGTGGAGGAGGTCAGGAGGGACAAAAGATGTCATCTCTATTCTCCACCCCTCTCTAACAGAAATGAAACACAAGACTGACTCTCTCCAGATGAGCCATTTAATGGAAAACAGGATTATACTCTGATTATTTTAATGAATGTACATTTATTATTTTTAATTGCTTGCTTATTCATGTATATGATGATCCCATATGAAAAAGGGAAAATACATCATCATAAGAGGAAAAAGCTATTTGGGTAAATGTTGATGGAAAAATAAAATATGTAACATCAGAAAAAGAAAATGCGACAATTGAGGCCCTGCCCTATCTTTGCATCTTTATCTGTCCAACCAAATTCTGTGCGTTCCTCACACAGAGCATAACTTCCAGCAAAGTCAAAGGCAGTTTTCCCTGTGTGGGACCGCACAGGGCCGTCCTTACCCATACGCAAAGTACGCAGCTGCATAGAGCACCAGGAAATTTGGTGCCCCAAATTTCCTGGTGCCCTGTGCAGCTGCATGCTGCTTCAGCCCCTGCTCTGCCTCTTCCCCATGGCCTCCGCCCCAGCCCCGCCTCTTCCCACCCCTGCTCCACCCCAGCTCTGCCCCCACTCCACCCCTTCCCCAAAGCCCCCACCCCTGCTCCGCCTGAGCCCTGCCTCTTCCTGCCCCTGCTCCACCCCAGCCCTGCCCCCACTCCCCTGAGGACTGAAGCAGGGCCGGGCCTGCACTCACCGGCGGCGGGAAGTGCAGTGGCCTGGCCCCAGCCGCGCCGCAGATGAGTGCGGGGGGTGGTTCGCCCTGGCCCCCAAGCCAGCCCCCCCACGGAGGCCTGCCCCCCCCCGGGGGGGGCTGCCTAGGGCCCCAGAATAGCTAGGGACGGCCCTGGGACCGCAGCATCAAATATCAACACACTAAAACTGGAATATAACGTTTAAAATACAATGCACTGAAAACACTTAAATGTCATTAAATCTCCTGCAGATGGTAACAATCTACCCCCTCCAAAAATAAGCAAGTATTGTAGCTTAATATTAAATAATAGTACCTGACTATCATATAGCATTTTTCATCAGTAGAGGTCAAAGCTCTTGACAAAAGATGTCAATATTTTTATTAGGACTGTCAAACTATTAAAAAAAATTATCGCAATTAATCGTAAGATGAAAAAAATAGTCGTGATTAATTGCAGTTAAACAGTGGTAGAATACCAATTTAAATTTATTTTTGGATGTTTTTCTACATTTTCAAATATATTGATTTTAGTTACAACACAATACAAAGTGTATAGTACTCATTTTATATTTTTTATTGCAAATATTTGCACTAAAACAAAAGATAGTATTTTTCAGTTCACCCCATCGAAGTACTGTAGTGCAATCTCTATCATGAAGAGCAACTTACAAATGTAGAATTATTTTTTTTACATAGGTGCACTCAAACAAATCAATGTAAAACTTTAGAGCCTACAAGTCCACTCAGTCCTACTACTTGTTCAGCCAATCCCTAAGACAAACAAGTTTATGGGAGATAATGCTGCCTGTTTCTTATTTACAATGTCACCTGAAAGTGAGAACAGGTGTTCACATGGCACTGTTGTAATATAAAGTGAGCTTTGTATTGTGTTGCTAATATTTACTCTCAAGTAACTATGCACAACAGTAGCTCCAATAAGACTATGCTAGGACTCCTAGGTGCACTGACAATATAAGTAATATTCACTCACATGCAGAAGTGTTTTCAGGACCTGGGTCTCAATTTTGTGTGATTAATTTTTTCTTTTCAAAGGTACTGAGGCCCTGCAGATTCAGTTGAGCTCTTGATTTAATAAGTACACCTAGCCCTTACCTAGCAGTTCTTTTTGTCTTTAGATTTCAAAGGGCTTCACAAAGGAGGTCAATATCATTATCCCTGTTTTACAGCTGGGAAAACCGAGGCACCGGGATGTTAAGTGACTTGCCCATGGTTACCAGCATAGCCAGGAATTGAAGCCAGGTCATTTGAGTCCCATCCAGTGACCTATTCACTAGACCACACTGCCTTCCATAACAAAACAAGCAATGCTTTATACAAATTGCACCAACCTACATTGTTTCAGCCCCCAACTAAAACCTCTCCAGCGCATCATCAGAGATCTACAACCTATCCTGAAAGATGATCCTTTACTCTCACAGATCTTGGGAGACAGATCTGTCCTCGCTTACAGACAGCCCCCCAACCTAAAGCAAATACTCACCAGCAACCACACATCACTGAACAAAAACACTGACCCAGGAACCTATCCTTGTAACAAAGCCCGATGCCAACTCTGTCCACATATCTATTCAAGTGACATCATCATAGGGCCTAATCACATCAGCCATACCATCAGGGGCTCGTTCACCTGCACATCTACCAATGTGATATATGCCATCATGTGCCAGCAATGCCCCTCTGCCATGTACATTGGCCAAACCGGACAGTCTCTACGCAAAAGAATTAATGGACACAAATCTGACATCAGGAATCATAATACTCAAAAACCAGTGGGAGAACACTTTAACCTGTCTGGCCATTCTATGACAGACCTGCGGGTGGCTATCTTAAAACAGAAAAACTTCAAAAACAGACTCCAACGAGAGACTGCTGAGCTGGAATTGATATGCAAACTAGACACAATCAACTCAGGATAAAATAAGGACTGGGAATGGCTGAGCCATTACAAACATTGAATCTATCTCCCCTTGTAAGTATTTTCACACTTGCTTCTTATCAAACTGTCTGTACTGAGCTATCTTGATTATCACTTCAAAAGTTTTTTTTCTCTTACTTAATTGGCCTCTCAGAGTTGGTAAGACAACTCCCACCTGTTCATGCTCTCTGTATGTGTGTATATATATCTCCTCAATATATGTTTCACTCTATATGCATCCGAAGAAGTGGGTTGTAGCCCACGAAAGCTTATGCTCTAATAAATTTGTTAGTCTCTAAGGTGCCACAAGTACTCCTGTTCTTTTTGTTTTAGCTGAGAAATTTTTCTGCAAAAGGGAGAACTTCAGTTTTATGAGATTAGGACATTGTAGATCTGTGTGTGTTGTGTTTTTTTCCTATTAAATGGTGTGTCCTCACCCAACCTAACTGCAGCTGAGTCTACCTCCATATTAATAAGCCTTTTTTACTCGAAATCCTACAAACTTTATCAATTTTAACCTACATAGCTAAACTGTCCCATAATTAGTGGTAAGAGATTATCTGCAAAGGATTTTAGATCAGTCCCTTCAATACAGATAGGCAATCTAAGACCTCTCAAGTTTCTACACTTAAAACTATTCTCCAGGGAGTCAGAGTTGGAGTGGACTGATGATGTCTGTAATCTGCACATATTTATGGTGTTAAGTTTTTAGCAGCTAGTGAATGGCTTTGTTTCCTCGATGTTTATCACTTTAGTGTCTAATTCACCAAATTGTGGATCACTGGGCAACAGTTTGCCAGCTCATTGCTCCATTTTCTGTCCAAATTCCAAAATCAGTTATCTAGTTTTGTACATAGATTATACTGACAATAAGACCTTTTCTAAATTCCTGTCTATATTCATGTTGGCTGACCCTTTACATTAAGTTTTGGGGGAGAGAAATCTCCAAAGACAATCTGCTCAGTGCAGTATCCCATCTTCTATCAAAGTAATTTAAAACTGTGATCCAGAAAGGTACTTTGCTGCAACCCAGTTACTCCTTATTAAGCTCAATCCTGCAGGCATTCAAGGAAGGCACCCATTGACTTCACTGGGAGTTTTGCCATTTAAAGGGTTCACGATTTGGCTTGCTGTGGTTTTGGAGGTGTTTCTCCTAAGTATGTTTAGTAGAAAATAAATAAGTAAACAAACCTCCAAAATGATCCAGGAAATATTTGAGGTTTAGAATTGGAGGCAGGATTTTCTCCAGTAACTTAGTGTCCTGAAGGAATTGATCATGAAAACATCGAACAACTGTCAGTCATTAACATTCGCTTTGACCAGTATTCTTGGAGAAATTCTGCACCACTGTGCAATGCAGAATTTTGCAGAAATTAACATTGTGCACCCAGAATTTCCTTCCCCCACCCATAGAAATGGGCTGCAGTGCTGCTGGCTGTCACTAAGGCCACTGGACTTGGCAGAGTCCAGCTTGCACATAGAAGACACTGCTAGGGAGAGGGAGCTAGAGGGTTCCTGGCAGCTGCAGTTCCCAGCATGCCCTGAGGGAAGGAGAGGGCAGCGCGCAGGAAACTCTGTGCATGCCTGGGACCAAGCATCAGGCTGTTTCTCCCTCTGGATCCCTGGGCTCTGGGGGTGTGTGTGTCTGGGCTGGGGGTCTGCAGCTGGGATCTGGGGGGGGGGTGCGGGTATTGGGGGGGGCTGCGATTGGGCTCTGGGTGGGGGGTTGGGTGTATTGGCTGGGGGGGGGCACTGTGCCTGGCTCTGGAGGGGAGGGGTTGTGGGTCTCTGGCCCCCTGGCTGGGGTGGGGAGTAGGGAGCAGAGAAACAGGAATTGGGTTGTCATAGGGCTTTCTTAACTCTGTACACCTGGGGGAATTTTTGTGTGTGTCTGTAGGTACATACTTGCTGACAGGTATTTTGAAATAAATTACCAAAATAATTGTAACTGATGTGATTATGTAATGTTATTTTGACAAATAAAATCTGCAGAATTTTTAAATATTGTACGCAGAATTTTTAATTTTGGCGCAGAATGCCCCCCAGGAGTAGAACAGCTTTGCTAATATCTGTCATTCAACTTTCCTTTTCAGTCCCAATACTGTTCATCAGACTCAACACTTATTCCAGTGTCCAGTTTGTTCCTGGTAAATGCAAGATATTCTCTTTGTTCAAGACACTGTTATACCAAACATCAGGTTGTTATTAAAAACAACAACAAAACCCCCAAACCAAAACAAAAGTTTTGATTGATGAAATGAAAAACCAGATTTCAGGGCTCCTGAAAGAATTTCCTGAGATATTGGCCATCATATGAAAACCAGTGGCTGTCCCAGTTAAACCAGGATGTATGGTTACTTCATATGGGCAGGCACTTCGGTAATCGTGGGCTTAGCTGGAACAATCATTCCAGCTGTGGCTGCTCCAGCTTTTGCTAGGGACTGAACTGCTGCTAAAGGAAAAAGTCAAATGACTCAGGGGAGGGAGGGATGGAGGTCTGGGGCCAGAGAGATGATGTAAAGGTGGGTGGAACCTGGTGCACCTGAGGATTCAACCCCTAATAGAGTTGATAAAAGACAAACACCCTATCACCTGTGGGTGAACACTTTCCACAAAGTGATCACAGTCTATATCAGGCCTCATCCTCAAAGGAAACCTGCACAACAGCTTCAAAAGAGAAGCCTGGGAGCTTAAATTCATAATTTTGTTAGACACTAAAAATCATGCTCTTAATGATGTCAATGGATTTATGACTTATTGTAACAATGTGTAACTCACTAGCTCCCCTCCTCCCTTTTTGTCCCCTGCCTACAGTCGTTTCAATAGGCCACTTCACCTTGAATGGTCCCTTAGTTTAGCATCAGGAGTTAGAATATATGCAGTCTGTTCGATCTTTTATTTAGCTGACACTTTCAGTACCTTTCGCAGACCTGAAGAAGAGCTTTGTGTAAGCTTGAAAGCTTGTCTTTCTCACCAACAGAGCGTGGTCCAATACAAAATATTACCTCATTCACCGTGTCTCTCTAGATAAGTTACATGACAGTTTGCACACCCATGACATAGGAAGAGCCTAGGGCAGTTCCCCTGCAAGGCAAGGGTCCATTCCTCTATACTTGAAATTCATTCTAGAAGCTGATGATTGGGAATCTATGTAGCTCCACGCTGAATAAAGGATGAGGCTTTTTGGTTTTGTTTTTTAACTAGGTGCTTTGGACTCTTGCAGCCTAATTCCTCTTTTACACTGGTGTAAATCACTGGAGTATTTCCAATGAGGTTAATGAGCTACCCCAATGTGAAACCATTATAAGAGAGGAGAATCGGGCCCTTAATACTTAACTTGGGCTGTTCAAAAGCTGTAAGATCTTAATGCAAGCCACCTCCACTGTACATAAGGGCTATATTATGCATCTAGATTCATTTGACTTCTTCCTTTGGAAATGGTTTGAATTAGTGGTCCTCAATATACAACCAATTTAGATTTAATAAGATAGTGCTTGTCTTTTAATAAAATAACAATAATTAAAACCATATTTCTTGTGGTTCAAATACTAGGCAATCAATATATTTCTGTGAGGAGTTGCTGAGATGCTTGAAATATGGTTTTAATGATCAGCTGGAATTACTTTTATGCAGAAAAACTGTTTTTAATAAATGTAAATTAACTGTGCACTTGTAAGAGAAGAGGGACTAAACAACCTCCACAAAAGGCAAACAGAAGTAACAAGATACAAAGAGATCAAAATATCAAATGCCAAGAAAAGCAAAATAACTGCAGTCCATGTCAAAGATGGCCTTTTTTTATCCTTTTCTATTTCCCTGTTTTTTCGGTATGTGAGTGTAATTATTTTTGCAACCATCAACCCATTTAGAGTTCTTCTAAAAGATTTATTTTAATTTTGAAGGCCCCCTTATCCCTGGCATAGGGGAATCAGTGGGTAGCGTACAGCTGGCATAGCTGGTTCTATGCCAGCCATTCTCATAGTCAGGGCTTAAGGGTCTAGTTGGAGGCATGGCCAGGGAAGGGGAATGTGGCTAAGGCTCTGCTCCCTTGGGGCCACTGCAGCTGGATGCAACCATTGCTCCCTGAGGCTGCTGTAAGGTGTTTGGGGGCTAATCAAAACCCCATTTTCCATTCCAAATGGGGCTCACCAATAGCTGAGCCCATGTGTTGCAGATATTTTGAAACTAATGAACTATGACTACACTAGGCAATATACTTACAAGGAGTTTTTGTTTTGGTAGCTTTCTGCGTGATCAAAGGACACATGAAACAGACTTTTATTTATCAACCACTTTTATTCTTTAACCCACGGGGGGCTCTCATAGTATAAAGGAAACCCCTTTGCTTTGACCTTCCCATGCAGCTTTGTATATAAAGAGACATGAGACAAATTTATAAAAGTTACTTGAACTCTAGAAATAAAAAAGTCATTGTGCTGGGTATCTCAGCACCACAAAGCTACAAACATGGTTAGAATCATGTGCAAAATGTAAAAATAACTTGACGATTAGTTTATCATAAAACGGTTAAAGGTTCACTGTGTTGTAATCAGCTCACACAAAGAGTATAAAATATGTAAGAAATTTAACTTTTGCCCAAATCACTTTTTTTTTAAATGTAAGCCAATTCCTTTTTCAGTGTCATATATACAGGCTTTCTACTGCTCTCCAAAATATCCATGTTTGTATTTTTAGTTATGGTATTGTATTTGATTAACAGAATATCACCTTGCTTCATTCACCCAAAAAAAAAAAAAAAAAAAAAAAATGCAATTTTTATTGGTGCTCAAAGGCAGATATTTTTCATTTGCATTAATACCTACAGTAGCATTAGCAATAGTATATGTGTAACTTGAGAAATATTTACAGTCTGTTAAGAGTTTCTTTGCCTGTGTATGGCCACTAAGAGCTTGTCTGACTGGCACTGGCAGAGTGCATGAGAGGGGTATGATTTGTAAAGTGCTGTAACGTGTTGCACTCCAACTGCCCAGGGTAGACCCTGCTGGCATGCTCTAGTCTAAAAGGTTCCTAGTTCAGGTTAACAGACTACGTTAACACAAACTAGGTACCTTTTAGAATGCACCACCAGGATCTACATGGGTCAATTCGAGCACAGCACCTTAGTGCACTCTACAAATCATACCCCTCTGGCATGCTTTGCCATGCCATGTAGACAAGCCCTTCATGTTGTTTGATAGCATAGTGCTGAATGTTCAAGAATCTGTGTCTGATATTGAGATTTAAATGAACCTCTTTCTAGGCATGCAAGTCATTATAGGGACTAAATAGCTGCTTTGCACTTCATTATAATAATGCTAATAACAATCATTTAGACTAACACCGAAAGCCCCACTCATTATTGTTGGCCTTTTGTGCTAAGCTCTGTACAAACAGAGGCACTTACAAACTACAGCCCCAGTCCTGCAAACTGCTCCATGCAGGTGGATCCCTGTGTCCCACACTAAGGCCAGTGGGGCTTGGCCCATGTGGAGCAATTTGCAGGATCAGGAGCTTCTGCTCCACTCTTGCAAACAATTTTGCATGCAAGTAATGCCATTAAACTCAAAAGGGGCTACTGACATGCATAAAGTTACTTGCACGCAGAATTCTTTGTAGGATCAGGGCATCAGTGCCTAGTCCTTCAACTGGATCTAAGTGGATTCAATTGGAGGATTGGTACCTTAAATCCGAATCCTGCCAGCTATTCCATGGCTTTCCTTGGCTATCTTCAATGGGAGCTTCATCCCCCTACCCTGCCACCAAATAATATAATCTCTTTCTGTGGCCGTTTTCATGCTCTTCGCTCATCCTGCTGTAACTCCATCCATGGCCATTTCTGTGGGCCTGGAGCTAGATGTAGTGACTTCACAGCAGGGCCGGCTCCAGGGTTTTTGCCGCCCCAAGCAGCGGGAAAAAAAAAAAAAAAGCCGCAATCGTGATCGGCGGCAATTCGGCGATAGCTCTACCGCGCTGCTTTCTTCTTTGGCGGCAGGTCCTTCCCTCCGAGAGGGACCGAGGGACCCGCCGCCAAAGTGCCGTGGAAGAGTCCGACGTGCCGCCCCTTCCCCTTGGCCGCCCCAAGCACCTGCTTGCTGAGCTGGTGCCTGGAGCCGGCCCTGCTTCACAGGGCCAGAATAGAAGTGGACAGGATGCACAGAGGGTTGCCTGGCGGTGGCAGGAAAGGATCTCATTTACATATGTTCCTCACCCTACTGTTTGTTTGACTCTGCAACCCATTCCCAGAGACATATTGGCTCCCTTCCACCCCAGTCTGAGTCAGATCTGACTCAGTCTGATTCTCAGACTGACTAGTCTGGTGTGCAGCTGAGATATGTGGTTGTAAGGGTCTAGCATGTCCCCGAGAGTATACATGAGCCTGAGAATTTGACCCTTTATTATTAATTATTATTATTATTATTATGTGTTCTACATAGACTTTTCTGCAAAAACAATATTCTACAGTATAATTAGCACTATGACAAAACTAGACCATCCCACCACTAATTTATGTTAGAAGTCATTTTAAACCACATATTAAAAAGAAGTAATCCTTACTGTCTTCTTGGAGACTAGTGGCTGAATATTGTACGCTAGTACAATGAGGAAATGCCTGTATGTCAGTGCTAATGGAATGAGGCAGAGCTGTCTGGCTTGGCCAATAGAAGTTTCCAGTGTCTCAGATGTTTGGGTGACTAATGGCTGTGGGATAACTGCTGGCACTGAGTTCTTGTTGGGAGAGGAACAATAGAACACAAACCAAACCTTTTCTGAGGATATGTCTACACTTACAGAGTTTTAGCGCTGTAGGTTTCACCGGTGATAGGGAACTGGTGAAAGTAAAGCTCTGGTTTGTATGCTCACTCAATTCCTCAGGTGTAAGAGTGTGTTTACACTACCAGCACTTCCATCGCCGATGAGAGCAGCGCTGTAGGGCAGCTACCCCACAGTGCAGCTCTCTCAATAGGTCTTGTGGGAAGGGGAGGGGGAGTAAGCGGAAGGCATTCTGCGTGCCTGCTCAGTGCCCCGTGCTGCCCTGCTTCATGTCCCAACAGCACCATTACTTCCTTGTTTCTGTCATGGCATTTTTTTTAAAACCCCCTGCTGTCTGGCTGCTTTTCCAATCCCTGCCATATCTACAAGCAAAGGGAAAGGGAGTTTCAAACTTCCTGGGGCTTACTTGGTGTCAGAGCAGCGGAGATGCTGGCCAGAGTGGTCACTTTTGGAACTCTGGGATATCCTTCAGAGGCCAAAAGGTGTTTACGCTGGTAGAACCTGTCTTCACTTTCACAACAGCGGTAAAAGCTATATGCCTCTCGTGAAGGTTAACAAGTGTAGACGCTCCCGCGGTTTTAGCGCAAAAAAAGAGACTTTTTGCGCTTTAAATGGTAAGTGTAGACATAGCCTGCAATTTGAAAAAGGTCAGACGCCTATTTACTAGGCTCTGTTCTTGCAAGCAGAATCATTCAGGTGATAGATCTGCTGCACCAATGTGGAATCCCATTGACTTCTGCTGGCCTCCATGTGGGTGCAGGAGTCTACCCACACCTGTAACATGTAGGATTGGAGCCTCACTCTCCATTTTTCGGTACCTGTGTATATCTTTGTATCTGCTGGGACTGGAATGGAAATGCTGAAATACCACCTGGAAGACTTTACTCTCAGTATGTGAGTATGTCAGGAAAAATGTGGACAAATTGGAAAAAGTCCAGAGAAGAGCAACAAAAATGATTAAAGGTCTAGAAAACATGTCCAATGAGGGAAGATTGAAAAAATTGGGTTTGTTTAGTCTGGAAAAGAGAAGACTGAGAGGGGACATAACAGTTTTCAAGTACATGAAAGGTTATTATAAGGAGGAGGGAGAAAAATTGTTGTTCTTAACCTCTGAGGATAGGACAAGAAGCAATGGGCTTAAATTACAGCAAGGGAGGTTTAGGGTGGTTAAGCACTGGAATAAATTGCCTAGGGAGGTTGTGGAATCTCCATCATTGGTCTAGAATACTTAGTCCTTCCATGAGTGCAGGGGACTGGACTAGTTGACCTCTCGAGGTCCCTTCCAGTTCTATGATTCTATGTCCTGTTTGATTGTAAGCAGGAGTTACCAGGAATCTTAGGAGAAGCCCGTTTTCTTGAGATATGCAGCCTAACTTGCAAACTCAGACGTTTTTGACAAAGTGTAGAGAAATTTCTCAATGTTTAGCTGCTTATCTGAACCTTTTAAGCTCCATCCATTGCAATTCCAAACAAACAAATCAGACCATCCTATTTCTTTTTTTCAATTCAGATTATACTACCCCAAGAAGAACAAGAAAACCAATGCACAAGCAGGAGCTCTAGAACAGATATTCATCAATAAAACATTTATAGGCTGCAAGCAAAACTCATGAGATGGATAAAATGTGGGATCAACACAGCATTTCACATTCTCATTCAAATGAATTGCTGTTGCATTTTTGGTATGGGTTGGTTGTTGTGCATTAGATTGTATGTACTTGAAAATTAAAGTTTTGCTTATTTAAGACATAATCCAAACTGAGTTCTCACTGAGGCAAAATTCCCATTTAAGTCAATAGATTTTACCCAAACAAAGACCCCAGTAGTGCTTATCTAATAAAAGCATTCTAGCCCCTATACTACATCAGAACACCAAACAGTACAACACAGATCTAGGATTAATATTCATATAGCTTGAGCAGGCAGGGGAATAGAGCCCATTTCAAACACGAATAAAAGCAATGTCAGTGTTCTATGCTGAAGGTCTCCTTAAATCTAAAGCTTTAAAAACCTCAGTTGAAAGTGTCTAACTGTCCTCTTCCTTAGCCTATGAGAGAAGGCATTCAATGAGCCAGGGGCTCTAGAGGCTAAAGTGCTATACACTGTACACTGACAAGGACAAACATTAAATCTGAATGGCTCTGTGCAGTTCTGACCAAATCCATTGCTTTTTCATCAGTGTGTTGGTGTTTTAAATAAAACTCTATTTTTTAAATAAATTATTTCATTTCTCTAGTGTTTGTAAGAAAAAAAGCTGTAGGCATGAGACTTCCCTGAGTTTTTTCACAGCTGCCTGCCAAAAGTATTTGAGACTCCTCAGTGAGAAGAACTTTGCATAAGTAACTCTCCTGTTAAAGAACTTTCAGCTTTTCAAAATGTTTTTAAATGACTAAGATTTTAACACACATCTGAGTCAGCCTTGATCGGTTTCTTTCTGGAGATACTGCATTGGCAACTGAAAATACTAGTGTAAAACTGTAAGGATATAAACAACTACCTATTAGTGCTTGTTTTTATATAGATCTTGTCTATATTATAAATTGCCCCAGTTTAACCAAAGATGTGCTTTTCAATCAACTTAGTTTAACCAATGCAAACTCCTGTGATAGCATACTTAAATAGATTTAAAGATGGTTTGTGTTGATTTTGCTTCAGTCCTTAAAGGATCTGCTTAGCGACCAGGTGTCTGGTTTTCGACCAGAACACCTGGTCAAAAAGGGTCCCTGGCAGCTCTGGTCAGCACCTTCGACCGGGCTGTTAAAAGTCCGGATAGCAGCACTGTGGCGCTAAGGCAGGCTAGTCCCTACCTGCCCTAGCTGGCACCGTGCTGCGCCCGGAAGCAGCCAGCAGGTCTGGCTTCTAGGCAGGGGGGCCATGGGACTCTGTGCACTGCCCCCGCCTGGAGCACCAGCTCTGCAATCCCATTGGCCAGGAACCAGCCAATGTGAGCTGGGGGTGGGCGGTGCCTGTGGGCGAGAGTGGCGCATGGAGCCTCCTGGCCCCCTCGCCTAGGACCGGACCTGCTGGCTGCTTCCGGGGCATGCACAACACAGTGCCAGGACAGACAGGCAGCCTGTCTTAGGGCCCCCTTCTCCCCCCCCACTATGCCGCTGACCGGGAGCTGTCCGAGGTAAGCCCATGCCCCAACCCCAAGCCGCAACTCCCTGCCCCAGCCCTGAGCCCCCCCAAACATGGAGCACCCTCATGCACCCCAAACCCCTCATCGCTGGCCCCACTCCAGAACCCACACCCCATAGCCCTCACCCCCTCCTGCACCCCAACCCCCTGCCTCAACCCACAGCCCTCCCACACTCCAAATCCCTCAGCCCCACACCCCAGCCTGGAGCCCCCTTCTACACCCCAAACCCCTCATCCCCAGCCCCACACCAGAGCCCACACCCCCTCCCACAGCCCAGTGAAAGTGAGTGAGGGTGGGGGAGAATGAGCCACCGAGGGAGGGGGAATGTAGTGAGCAGGGGTGGAGTCTCAGGGAAGGGGCGGGGCTAAGGTGTTCGGTTTTGTGCGACTGGAAAGTTGGCAACCCTAGCTTATGTTAACTCAATATAAGCCAGGTTTAAATTGATGGAAGAGTGTCCACGCAGGGTTTGCATCAGTTTAACTAAATCAAGTTGAAAAACATGCCGTTAGTTACTCAGCTGGGCCTTCTGACTGACCTCCAATAGTTTGATACAGGACTGCAATAATAATGCTTACAAATCTCAATTACAAAGGTAGGTAAGCACCATTATTGTCATTTTAGAGCTGGAGAAAGTGGCGCCCAGAGATGTGAGGTGCTGGATGCAGAACCAAGGATAACACTCATGTCTCCTGCTCTTGGTGCCCTATCCTGTAGGCCACACTCCATTGTCAGTAGTCACCTTCCACCTTTGACCACACCATTCACAATCTGTTTTAGACAGCTGCCTAACTGAACAAATCTTAGCAATGCTGTGTGTGTCTTTCAGTTGTCTTTCCAAACAAAGCAACCCGCCCACTGGGGAGGGATGCATTTTACTTAAATACTAGTCATTCATATACTATCAGAAGATAATTGGAGCCCAACACTGACCCTTTAGTAATTAGGGGTATTCTAATTAGTTAACATTAGAAACAAACAAGAGTTTTCAAACTTAATCTAAATCTGAGTTGTAGATACAAACTTTACTGTGTGGTTAATCTTTTGAATTTTGCATTTAATAAAATACAGTGAAAATATACCTTCAGCTAGGACTGTCCCCAATAAGCTGTTCCTGACTTAAGTGACCACTTTAAATTATCTCTATGGTTTTCAGCATTTTTCCCCTCGTTTAGTTAAAGACTCACCTCTGCTAGGCAACTGATCTTTGCTGGAGGTCTCATTGATCTTTGCTGGTGGTCTCAAGTATCCTTCTCCACCTTGTGAAGGGAGAGAATAGAAACCAACCCAGTAAAGATATGACTGTGATTAGAATGGGAGGGAAGTAGGGAGGGATAAGTAGAGAGACAGAATTTGTCCTTAATATCTAGTCTAGGAACTTGCAGCTGGTGTCTGAATTAAAACAATCATCTTGTTAATAATGAAACCCTCTTTTTCTTAGTTTGTGTTTATAAACTTCAGACAATTCTCCCATTAAAAGCACAATTCTTTAATTGATTAATCTGTCTTGATTAAAAAAAAACCCTCTCTTTTAAATCTGGAGTTGTTTACTCTAGCAATGCCACTAACTATAACAGCCACAGTACCACGAGGGGAGAAATTTCATGATCAAAATGGGGAAGTGAGCTGACAGGTCTAAAATAATCATTTGTTCTTTACCCATCGCTAGGAGATCATAAACTAACATAACGAGTGCAATTTCTGTATTATTCTGAGGCCTGGAACAAGACTGACTATGGTAAATGAAGTCTCATGGCTCCGCTACTGCCAGAATTACCTGGTCTCCTCCTGCTGAATCACCTTTTCCTAAAAAGGAAATTGATAAATGGTGAGTTTGTTGATTTGATAAGATGGAATTTGAGCTGAGGTCTAGCAAGTGATTCCTGAGCAGATGCTAGTGACCTGCCCATCCAAAGGGCAGCATTGATAATCTTCACCTTGATTTACCACCTGGATGCCTTCACTAGCCAGAAAATGCATAGATCTAACTCATAGACCATAGGCATTTTTGGTCTTACGTAAGATGGCTACACAGCTGCTCAGATAGTGCAATGATGAATGTGTTATACTAAGTCAGCTCCTGTGCACCTGTATGTGGCTCTGTGCCATCTGCATTTACATACAGTTTATCTTGGTTAAATGAGAATTCATTTCCTTATGTGATGTAATGTGATATTTAATGCTCTGTTGCTATTATGTGTCATGGCACTTCATTCTCGCACACACACCCATGCACACTGCCTGGGGTCAGAACAACTTTGATGCATGGCTTCTAATAGTGTCAATATTCCATTATGTGGCTTTTATTCATTCACTTCTTTTTGGCAGCAGTAACACAACAACAAATCGATGTCTTCCTATTCCTCATTGTTATGACCTTTTAAAAAGGAGGGTAGTGGAGGAAGTTTGAATATGGAATAGGGGTATATGTGTCAGTGTGTGTGGGTGTGCGCATATGCATATATGTGCTACCTACTGTAAATTCCCTAGTCAGCGTCAATGGTATATATTTGTGCAAATCAGTTATACTTTGCATAAGTTGGTCACAGAGTGGGGGAACCATTTTTGACCCTTGTCAGTGCTGTAGTCATTTTCTGTACATCATGACATCCTACATCACAGAAGTTAGAGATAGCAAAGACCTGTGAGATCATCCAGTCTATCACCCGACCAATGCAGGATTGTTTCCTTCAGTATATTGACTAGTATTTTGTCTGGCCTAGTTTTCAAAACCCATGCAATCTGAACCTCAAAATCATCATGTGGCACCATAGAGCAAGTCTCTTTCCCCACTTTTATCTACTTCTGAAGTCATCTGCCCTCACCCCTAAACCTGCCCCTAGTTTTTTAGTTTAACCCTGGAGGCTGCTCAGGTTTTTTTCCAGAATGAAAGCAAAGGAGCCAAAGGCAGAGCAGTTCTTGTAAATTTAATTAATAAAATATTTATGCCTGACAGAGGTTCACAGGAACATCTGTTGTTTGATTTTGAGAGATGCCAGGTTTGCAGAATGAATGGCATCCTGGCCAGATTTCAGCTTTGGTAATTACATTCTTCCTACTTGAAATTGTTCCTGTCGGTTCAACTGGATGCAGTATTTTTTTCCCACTTCCTTTGCCTAATTATTGTATATTGTTGCTGTATGCTCTTAAATTGCCATATTTCACTCTACAATGTAGTTATGGAAGATGCTAGGGGCTTTTGCATCTCCAGAGAAATTCAGTCTGTGCCTGGAGCCCTAGCAGGTAAAATGTATGTTGTGGTCTCTGATGCTTTGGAGCTTTGATATTAAAGAAAACCCCACAGACATTTTTTTCTCAGGCTACTTATAGTAGGAGTGTGAAGGAATTTGAATCACTGACAGAACTAGTGAAAATGTTTTGCTGGAATTATGAAGAGCAAAACTTGACATTTTTCGTTAAAATTTCTAGCACGTTGAAAAGGCTTGTAGATCTGGGTCGTAAGCATGCGTGCATCTATAAGCAATCCTACACTGAGGACCTCAACTCTCCCCTATATTAGTACTTGTTCAAGCTCCTGATACCATGGTGGGCTAATTCTGTAGCATCCTTCCAGCCAGCAGTCTGCCTAGGAGAGAGTTGTAATGCACTGCAACACTGAAAGAATGCTTTCTTCAATAATAGTTGTGAGATGATAGAATCTAAGAAAATTCTTGCACACAGAAGGCCTGATTTCCACTGCCTAGCACCTTATAGAGTCATTTACATCTGTATAAAGTGGATGTTACCACATTCTGATTTAGTAGCATTTTATTTCTCCTGTACATACAGGTAGGATTGCTAACTGTCTAATCGCACAAACCCAAGCACCCTTGCCCCGCCCCCTTCCTCGCCCCTTCCCCAAGGACACACTGCCCATTCTCCGAGGCCCTGCCCCCCACTCACTCCAGCCCCTCTCCCTCCGTCGCTTGCTCTCCCCCACCCTCACTCACTTTCACCGGGCTGGGGCAGGGGGGTTGGGTGTAGGAGGGGGTGCAGGCTTTGGGAGGGAGTTTCGGTGCGGGAGGGGGTGGGGCAGGGGGTTGGGATGTGGGAGGGGGTTCAGGGTACAAGCTCTGGCTGGGCAGTGCTTATCTTGGGTGGCTCCCGGAAGCGGCAGCATGTCTGGCAGAGGCTCCTAGGCTCAGGGGCAGCCAGGCAGCTCTCTGCGCTACCCCTGCCTGCAGGCCCTGCCCCCGCAGCTCCCATTGGCTGTGGTTCTCCTTTCCGGCTAATGGGAGCTGCGTAGTTGGCGCTCGGGGCGGGGGCACCACATGGAGATCTCCTGGCCGCGTCTCCACCTAGGAGCCACTGCCGGACATGCCTGCCACTTCCAGGAGCGGCGCAGAGCCAGGGCAGGCAGGGAGCTGGCTTAGCCCCACTGCGCCACTAGACTTTTAGCAGCCTAAAATCTCCCTGATTGGCTTCAGTAGCCGCCAGGAGATCGAGCCTGATTCCGGGAAATTCCCAGCCAAACCGGGAGGGTTGGCAACCCTAAATTGAGCGCACGCATCCAAGGTAGTGGAGAATCAGGCCTATTTTTACACCAGAATAACTCTTTTGAGGTCTGTGGTTTTACCCTTTCTGTTAACATTTATGTGGAGTTACAGATTAGCTCTGAAAAAAGGAACCTTCATTTTAAAAGTTCTCTCCATAATATCCTATTTTAAGCCCTTTTAATACAGTAAGCATCAGTAAAGGGTACTTTCTGTTCCAGGGGCATATAAAGCATATGAGAATATAAAACTCTAGACTTCAAGGTGTGAAAACTAATCACAAAACATTTCAATTTTCAGGCATTCAGTTTCTTGATGAAAAATTGAAATGGCGGAAAACTTCATGCAAAAACTTTTATTTAGATGAAAACCCATTTTTCCTTTAAAAAACTGTGTTTTGGCTGAAAATTTTTGACCCGCCCTAGTGTTTAATTTCTATCAGCATGTCAGATGTTTCTGTTCTGTTACTTTTTCTCTGGAATGTACAAAATTAAAAAGAGGATTTATTTTTAAGCTGGATTTAAGATGATTCCTTCTACTGTTTTTTTTTTAAGATAGAATAAAACCGACAATTGTGAGGAAAATCTACTTAGATTCCCATTCTCAATCCAGAAATATCTGAATGAATATACAGTAGCTCTTAATCAGTCACTAAACTAGGTTTATTAACAGAGCAATAGACAAACTGTGGGAAAAGCAAACTTTTGAAAAGCCAAGTACCTGAGAATGGCTTGCAGTTAGCAAACAGAATGAAACTCCATTTCCTATTGATATGTCAAGTTAGTTACTTAAAATGAGCTACAAAGGACTTTATTTAAATTGGGTTCATGCCTTACTTTGCCTTTTTATGATATGTAAAGAGGACCTGGAAGTTTAGTTCTGTCTGTCTGTTTGTTAACTTAGAAATATCAGAAAAGTCAAGTCTGGTCTTCCCTGGCTGTGCTAAATGAGCTATCAGAGATGTGTAGTGTGAAGTCTCAAAGAGATGAGGGCTGGAGGGGTTAAGGCCCAGATCTTCAAACCAGGGTCAGTGCTCCTGGGGATAGGGCAAAAGGAACATTTACCCTCCCAAATTATTTTCAAGGGGTCCCAAATTCATAGGTGCCAGAGATATTGGCGGGGGTTGGTGGGGTGTTAGGCAAAGGGTCATGTCCTCCCCTGCCCATTTTTTAAACCTGACTCTTGAACATGGTCAGGAGGTGGCATGCCGCAGCCCGGCCGGCACCCTGATCCACTCTGTACCGTGCCACATGCACAGTGTGCTGGCCAGTCTGGCTATGCATGCTATATGCTGCTGGGTCTTCATCTGCCATTGGCTGCCAAAACTACAGCCGTGGCTCCTCTCGGCCCTGGTTGCCGGCCTGGTCCAGGAAGTAGGACCAGTATTGTCAACCTTAAATGTTCAAAAATCATGAGTCAGGCTCATCAAAAATCATGAGATTGGTTTTAAAATCACAAGATTATGTAAAAATAATAGCTTTGGTTCCTGCTGCTTTTTGAGACTTTAGGGTGCACTGGAGTCACATTTTGACACTTTCTCCACAGCCACAAGGGCTAGAAACTTACTTTTTCTTTAAGAATGGAGGCTGAAATCATCACATGATGCCCAGTGCTGGAGCTTTAAGGAAAACAATAATTATCATGAGACTCATGACAAATCATGAGAGTTGGCGACACTGTCAGCAGGGAGGATAAGATAAGGGGGGAGGGAGGCAGGGGCTCTGGGAGGGTTGGGTTGGTGGAGGGGGTGGAGGTGATGGCTCTTGGAGGGTCAGGCTGGTGTGGGTGGGAGGCAGGGACTCCAGGAGCCTCGGGTTGGTGGGAGTGGGGGAGACAGGGTGTCTGTGGCGGCCCCAAAATACCCACTTGCCCCACCAATAACTGGATCCTAGAACTGGCCCTGCACCTAAGCCCCATTGATTTGAGTTGGAGTCAAGCATGTAAAAATCTTTAAAAATCTGCTCCTAGGTGCCTAATTCACTTTTGAAAATGAGACTTAGGCTCCTAAGTCAGTCAGGTGTTGCAATGCTGAGCAGAGCAATGCCTAAATACCTGTAAACTCTGGGCCTCAGTCACTTTTCAAAATGAGACTTGGCTATGTCTACACTAGCACATACTGTGGTATAACTTATGTCACTCACAAGCGTGAAAAAGCCCACCCTCCCAGTGACGTAAGTCAGTTACACCAACACAAGCGCCGGTGTAAACAGTGCTATGTTGGCGGGAAAACTTCTCCCTCCAACGTAGCTACCACCTCTCATGGGGCTGTGGCGTAGGCCTGGTCTACACTGGGGGGGGATTGATCTAAGTTACGCAACTTCAGCTGCGTGAATAACGCAGCTGAAGTCGACGTACTTAGATCTACTTACCACGGTGTCTTCACTGCAGTAGGTCGACTGCTGACACTCCCCGGTCGACTCAGCCTACACTTCTCACTCTAGTGGAGTACTGGAGTCGACAGAAGAGCGCTTGGCGGTCGATTTATCACATCTTCAATAAATCGACCCCTGCTGGATCAATCGCTCCAGAGGTAAGTGTAGATATGCCCTTAGAGTGGTTACATTAGAGAGCTCACAGCAGCGCAGCTGCATCGTTGCTGATCTGCCACTGTAAACTCTCTAGTGTAGCCATAGCCCTTGTTTCTTAAGTGATTTATACCTTTGGAAATTTTATCCTTAATATTAATTTCCCTCACAGGTGCTCCGCTTTCAAACTTATCTCTGCGATGTACTGTCACTAGAACTCCAGCCACCCTATGGCCTGCTAGGGTAGAGAAGGCATGAGGTTCTAAAAAACACAGAATATATATTTTCCAGACAAAAATCTTTCAGGGCTTCTTTGTACATAATAAAGGAACACAGAGAAGGACTAGAGCATTTTTTTTCTTTTGGAGGTCACCTTTAATGCAAGTCAGGTGTTTTGGACACAGAGTAGTGATGGTAGGAATAACAGAAGCATAGCTTTTGAAAAAAAATACTGTTTACCAACACATGCTTCCTCTTTGAAATCTTTTGTAATTTGAAGGAGGAAGAGGGGGGGTCAAGATGGATACACTTTAAATAAAGGCTTCTAATCAAACACTTGAAGCAAGTGCAAATGTACACATGCTTTGTTTAGTTTCTAGCAGAGTAGGAACCTTTGGAAATGCTTCTTTCAAATAACAAACATACTTTTTGATTACATTTCTGTCTCCCTCCCTGTGTGCAAATGTGGACATTACAATGGCTGTTTTCCTTTATATAATAAGTGATCATTTGGCTGATAGAGCAGTACCCTTTCAGAATTCAGGTCTATTTAAATGACTGTACATATTGCAAAGAGCCCCGCATTTCTCCCAGAACAATTTATTCTTCTCAACCTGTCACTGCATCCCAGAAAAGGCAATGGCCTAAATATATGGAGGATTTCTGTCACCAAAGTAAAAAACTTTCAATGGAGATGGCTACCGTTAGGCATCTAAATAAAAGTAGTCAGATCTTCAGAAATTCTGAACACTATTATTTAGGTGCCTAGTGATTGACACCCACATTTGAATGTTTTGGCCATAGAGAAAAATCTGCCACAAAGAATATATATTTCATGAACTAAAGAATGATAAATTGTTGACATTTGAAAGGAATGTACCTGTCAAGGATTGTTTTTCTCCACACCAGCCCAAGTTTTTCTCACAAACCAGCCATGGGCTTGATTCACTCCCATTTCCCATCAGTGTCACTCCAGTGACGCATGGTGTGAGGAGAATCACATACGATGTGTTTCTGTAATCTTTAGTTTGCTCTTCTGTCACTCCTTGCAGTCACCAGGCTTCCACACTGCCCTCAATTCTCCACCACCAGCATCCCACCAGCAGCATTCGGCAATGAGCACACTCTGCCCTGACAACTTGGAGTGACTATCCAGACCAGCTACCTTTGCCTTGCTTCTGCTTCTCATTAGAAGTTTGGTGTTTTAGTCTCTGAGGCCATCCAAAGTGGTCATCCCAAGTAATTCCAAAAGCATCTTAAAGAAAGCAACGTTCATCCTTTGGATACCTCAGGTCCTCAGAGTGAGTCAAGGAGAAATCAGTGTCATCCTCACAGAATCCTTATGATAGGGTTACCATATTTTGAGTGTCCAAAAAGAGGACACTCCACGGGGCCCCGCCCCCAGCCCCACCCCCGCCCCAACTCCACCCCTTCCCCAAAGTCCCCGCCCCAACTCCGCCCCCTCCCCTACTTCCCGCAAACATTTGATTCGCGGGAAGCCTGAAGCAGGCAGCAGGTAAGCGGGGTGGGGGTGGGGGGAGGAGGCGCGGCCCAGTCTGGCCCCCCCAACCGAGCGGCTCCCTCCGGCGGCCGGCACCGGCCCCAGCGTCTCCAGCCTGGCTCGGCTCGGGCCCTGGGGTGCCAGCCCCGGGCCAGCCCCCAGCCGAGCACCCCCGGGCCAGCCTCCGGCTGAGCACCCCCAGGCCAGCACCCCCGGCCCGGCCCCCGGCCCAGCACTGCCGGCCCCCGGCCCGGCCCCGGCCCCCGGCCCAGCACCCCCGGCCCCGGCCCCCGGCCCAGCACTGCCGGCCCAGCACCCCCGGCCCCGGCCCCCGGGCCAGCACCCCCGGCCCCGGCCCAGCACCGCCGGCCCCGGCCCGGCCCCCGGCCCAGCACCCAGTGGCGCCGGCCCCTCCCTATTTTCCCGGACATGTTCGGCTTTTTGGGATTTCCCCCCGGACGGGGATTTGAGGCCCAAAAAGCCGGACATGTCTGGGAAAATCCGGACGTATGGTAACCCTACTTTATGTTATCCTGGCTCTGTGCTCCTGTCACACCCCACTCCCACCTACGTAGGGAGGGGGGCTCAGAAAGCTAAATACAGCTTCGAGTTATATTATTTGAGGAAACACCTACAGGTGCCAATGCATCCACCTGGCCCATTCATTCTGCCCTGACCCACCCACCACCAGCCCCCAGATGTCAGACAGCCCTTTGTGGCACAGAGGGGAAGGAGGGTGGTGCTCTGGATTCAGCTCACTCTCTCTTCTACATGGGAGAAGAAAATCCATACACAGAGATTCTCTCCCATAGGATCATTTGCAACCCTCTGTAAACATCTCAGCATATGAGTCACCCCAGTGACGCTCCTCGTCTTCACGGCTTGTACTTTTCTTGTTTAGACTGTGTAGGACACTTTGATGTTTCACTGTGAACATCCTTTCTTACCCTGTGGTTGATAATCAAACATACCCTAGATTATACAGTGAACTCTGATGCCAGCATATTATTTTCTGTTGGATATTCCAGTTTACCCAGTATTTAAAGGAAATCCACAATGCTTGAGGGACAAGCTTTTTTCACATCGCCTCCTGTCATTAAGAGAATCTTACTTTGTTTGCAGCAAATAGTTCACCCAGCAGAAGAGCAAAATCTTCTGAGAATCTAGCCTGAGTGTGGGTTTTGTTATGATGTTTGTCATCTAACTACATTTTTTGTTTGGGATTATTATTGAAAAGTGCTGTAGAGAAACACAGTTTGGGGGAGTAAAAGTTTTTCAGTATTTGCAGTTACATCATTACTGGATCTGTGACCTTTTCAACTTGGCTGGGAATCTGCTGGAAAACAGCTGTGATGTTTTTCAGTTTTGAATTGTAAAAAGGAAACTCTTTGCCCTAATGTCTTGCTTTGTTAGTATTACTGTTGTAAACTTCTTGGGGATTTTGTAGAATACTCAGTGTTGTTTTTTTGACAGTGAAGTGCCGATTTTTTTTGTCATTTATAGGGGTTACCCCAGGGTGAGCCAACACAGTTTAGGCTGGGGTTATTCTGGTCCTTAGGCCTGTAAAAAATGTTCAGACCCTTAAAACTACAGTGGGAAACTGATTACATAAAGACTTATTTTGCTTCCAGAGACTGATGGGTGTTGTGCAGAGGCTGCTGAGGTCAGAACTGGGGTATTGTATTTTTCTGCTCTCATTCTGGTACTGCTCAAATGCTTGGTAGAGTTGAGCATGAATACATTAGTTGATATGTTCGGGAAATACTTACTATTTTCAAGTAATAAACATGAGGTAATGTCAGAGACTGAATTGTCAAAAGAAGACACGGTGGAATAAATTGATAAAAGAAATAGCAACTAGTCACCAGGACAGGTGACTAGTTGCTATTTCATTTATCAATTTGTTCCAGGATTGTATCATACAAGAGTTCTGAAGGAATTTAAGAATGAAAAGACTGAGCTGATAGCAAATATATGCTATGGTTTGATTTTCTTTTGTTTTCCCCAACATGTTAGCATATCTCTGCAACCAGTGAAGTCAATGAAAATTATGCTAACCCAGAGTACTCTGGAAAATTCCTTCCAATATCTCATCAAAATCAACTACTATCCTGAAGGACTGGATGTTGTACCTGTCACCTTATGTCCCTTAAAGTTGGTTTTTGTCCATGTTCATTAGAATTTTCTGTGCATCTGGAGGGCTCTGCAAATGACTCTCTACGCAAAAGAATAAATGGACACAAATCTGACATCAGGAATCATAACATTTAAAAACCAGTAGGAGAACACTTCAGTCTCTCTGGTCACTCAATAACAGACTCCTCGTTGTTCTTGTGGGAGAGGACTCTCTCCCATTTTTTTGAGGCTGACGGGTTTTTACATCTCCTAGGCAGCTTGGGTGAGAATTCCAGCACAACAATCTCAAACCGCAGTGGTTGTAGTAACGCAAGATCTATGAACAGAAAATCAGATGAAATCATCATGCTGAATGCTATTTATCTTTGGCTACACTTGGGGTCAAACAATTTTCAGTGCCATTTCATTGCATCTGTTGTCCACAAGAGGTATTTTTGCTAATGTACACAAGGCTCAAAAACAAAACCCAAAGAGTGGGACTAAATGGCCAATTTTCAACACATCAAAATGTTAATGGTATGGTGCCTCAGAGAGCCATGTTAGAACTGATAACGTTTATTACATTCACTAATGATCTGGAAAGTGGGGAGCTCAGTAAACTAGTAAAATTTGCAAAGGGCACAAATTATTTAATATAGTCAAAGTTAGAGAAGACTGTGAAGAGCTTCTGAGAGCTGACAAAACTCGGGGTCCTGATGGCAGATGAAATTCAGTGCTGACAAATGAAAAGTAATGCACATTAGAAGGAATGTTTTGAACTACTGATACACATTGCTTGGTTCGGAGTTAACCATAGCCATTCAGAAAAAAAGACTTGGGTGTCATTATGGACATCTCAGTGAAACCATCTTCTCAATGCACAGCAAAAATGTGAGCAAAATGTTAGGACACAGAAGGAATGGAATAGAAAATAATATTGATTATAGTATAATGCCATTATATAAATCAGATACACCCTCACCTGGACATCCCATCTCCAAGAAGATACAGCAGACATAGCAAGGGTCCCAAGATGGGTGGCAAAAATGGTTAGAGGTCTGGAAAGACATTTATGAGGCGAGACTGGAAAGTTTAGGGTTGTTTAGCTTAGAGAGAAAATGAGTAAAAGAAGACAACACAGAAGTATATAAAATAATTAATGCTATAGTGAAGCTAAGATTTCTCCAAAAACATGGGGACAGACAGGAAAGTGGAAGACAACACACTTAAAACTGATAAAATAATACTTTTTACATAACGCATAATTAAAGAATTAGACATGTACATGAGAACATCCACAATTTTATTAGATAAGAACAAAAGTGTGAAATGTTTAAATCCTTGTGTTTCAGGGCATAAGACAACCATAAACTGACAGGATTAATAAGAAATTTATCCTATGGGCAGATTATGCAATGAATGTCCATTATGGGAATTCAAGAACCTTTCTCTGAACTATTTGGCCACTTTTTAGAGGCAAGATACCAGAACAGGTGGACCACTGGTTTGACATGGTAGAGCAGTTCCTACATTCAGCTGTTGTTACCAGGGACAAAAACAATTTTCTGTCAGATGTAGAGTAGCAAGTAGTTGTTAAATCTCACTTCACCATGTCTGACATCCTAGCATAAACTACATAGAATAATTTCTATTAAAAACATAGAACCGTTTCTTGAATACCTGCTGGTAATGCAACTCTGCTCAGTGAATGGAAATGATGTGTACCCTGAGTCTCAAGAAGTTATATAGTTCATTGACAGTCTAGATTATAAGATATTTCTTAAAGGTACAGTTTACTTCTATCTTAACTATATACAAAAAACAATATAGTTATGATGCTGGCCTACCCCTGTTACCACTTGCCAGGGCCCCAGTATCAAGCCCCATCCCGCAGGGTCCCTAGATGAAATCCCTAGCTGCTACACCATGACAGTGGGCTAGCTAATAGTTTTAGAGCTCAAGGTCTCCAGCTCCACAGCAGCCATGCCCCAGGCCGCTGGTTGGCTGGACATACAGCATTCCTCATTGGGTACCTGGACTATATAAAGACCACAACAGGAAGAGGAAGCTGTCTGAGTAACGGGCCATTGTCTGCTAGTTGCTGCTGCCTTGCGTACATGCTCCTTGAATTGGATCTCCCAGCTACCAACCCCCTGCACACACTCCAGCCATTGCCTCAGATGGCCTCTAATCTGAATTGGCCAACTGTGCACCACTTGGCCATGGTTCTGGACTGCCCCTAGCCTGCTTCAGCCGGTAGGCATTATACCATCTAACTCAGCCCTAATTCCAAACTACTATCTTTTTTGGATAACCTTTCTTGGCAGACCCTCCTCAGACCCTTGGAACACTTTACTCTCCAGTTCTAGCAGCCTGAAGATGCTCTTGGTACTAACATTTCTGGCTCAAGGGTGAAATCCTGATCCTATTGAAATCAATAGGGGTTTTGCCACTGACTTCAAGGAGGCCAGGATTTCACCCCTGGTATTTCTCTACAAATGTCTTAAAGTCTTTTTTATACGAGAAAGAGGCATTTGGAATATGATCCATATTTACGTTACATGAGAGAAAAGTGCTGGGACAGATCCATCCCTGTTGTGAGTGGCATTACTCCAAGGCTGAAACTGACCCATTATGTTTTCTTCAGCTGATCTATGAACTCATTGCCATTCCCAGTTAAATTATCCAAATGTTTCAAAGATGCAGGTGAATTTCCTAATTATTAACATCCTGTGTCTACTAACAACAGAACAACTTCCTGACTTTTACCATGAGGTTTTATTTCGGTAACAGATGACTGTCACAATAGACCCACAGGCATCTCTTCTTAAATGAAATTGTTTAGGCTGTGGTCGATGAATTCATTTCCTACTAGACAAAAATACCAACAAATTCAAACTTCAGTCTGTGAAATGATTCTCCAAAATGTTTAGCTCTCATCAGCCTCCTTCAGCTGTCAGATAATCTGGGCAAGAGCTTAGTCTGAAATCAAGAAGAGAGAACTGTAGTTCTTACCTCTGTCACTCTGTCTCTGCACACAAAGTTTAATAGATAGCACATGCTATTCGCTGAACCTTTGTTCCTGCCCCAGCAGTCAATGCACTGCCAAGTCTCACTGAGTTTGTGTGTCTCACCCATTTTTGGCTTGAGTTACCTGGAATCTGAAGCAGGTTCACATAAAACTCAGAAGATTCACAGAACATTTAAATGGAAAATGTGAATCACTCATAGAGTGCATTTTTCAAATTTACTCCTTTAAGTGACCGAAACTTGGCAGGCTTGCCAACTGTCTGATAAGGATGGATGAGAGACTATGGAGTCTCCTCCTTGTCTCCACAAAAAAAACCCAAGCAATGATCTCAAAGTGACATTTCAAGTGAAATGAATTATTAAGCTGTACAGTCCTCTGTTTGTTTGCTTTTTAATGGTATTTCATTATTAAAGATGTTGGAACTGCTTTGAAGATTAGGATATTAAAAAGGTGTCTCATATGTGGTCTTAAAAAAGATCTTAGGCATGTGAAAAGATAGGGCGGCTTCCCTCAGAGGTTGTATAATTCACTGATATACTGTCTATGACCCTTTCCTCCAGGGGAATTTCCCAGATGAAGTATTGTCTGAATCTTCCATAACTGGCCTTTTAGAGGGTTTTGTTTTGTTTAAGTTCTTTTCTTTGTCATTAACTTACATTGCTGAAGAGTTGTACAGGCTGTTAGCTGAATGCCTCTCATTAAGAGATTCCGATTAAGAAGTCTCACCATACTGATAAAACTTCATGCAAGTTAAAGTTTTGGGGTCTGCAAGTGGAGACCTGCAAGTTTTGAAAATCCCAAGAGTTTGTTTTTATCTCTCCAGTTAGACAAAAATACCCATTTGTAACGCCTGGCTTGTTGGTGAATTATTTGAATCAGGTGTTTCCTACCCAGTAGAAAACTATGCTAGGTAAAAAAATCTATTTGTAAAATCTATGGGAGACAGATGGGAAGAGATTTTCCATGTGGATTTGATTAATGGAATATATTTGAAAATCCTCCAAGAAGCCGTTATCTTTGCGCATTATAGCTGGCGCATCAAGTGTGTGAGAAGATGCACACCGCTTAGTGTCTAATGGCTTGGGGAGCACCCATTCCAAAAAACAACATTTTGGAGCCTCAGACAATCATTTAAATACCCAAATTATCTTTAAATAATGTTAAGGAAACATAGCTGGCAGAAGCTAAGATATTTAAAGTTCAGGCTGGCATTCCATCCACGAGTCACCACAGCATTGTGAGAAGAATAACAAAAACTCCCTGAACTTTGAATTTCCTGGCGTTAGGCGGTTCCCCATCACCATCACAAGGATATTGGGCAGAAATCTGTAGAATACATTTTCTAGTTTAACAGAACCAAAACAACAAGCCAGTTGGGGACAAGTTAGAAAAAGCATGTGCTGGCTGCTAAGGACCACATCCTGATATCCTTACTCCCATAAAATCTTCATTGCATTCAATGGGAGTTTCATCCGGGTAAGGATGGGGTAAATCCCGAGTAAGACTTCAGGATTTGGTGCTAGGTTTGTGCTGCATACTCAAGTCCAAAAATGATTATACCTGCTCGTGGGATATCCCCAAACATTTCTGGGATACAAATACTGGGCAACATTCTCCTCTCAGTATCAGAGTCTGCCTCAGTGGGGCAGTGCCTTCTGTGTGCTTTAGCAATGCAGAATATGTACTAGTGATTGGCCCTGTGGATACGGGATCTGCGGTGTGGTCAGAGAGAATTTTGCCCACTGAATCAGAGCCGTGCCCAAATGTAAAAATGATCCAGAGATAAATTTTGATCACCAAACCTTCCTCCCCACCAGGCCAGAAACAAACCTCTGACAACAAGCCTGGGCTTTGTTAACTAAGCTTTCTCTCCTAATTAAACAAACCAAAAACTCCATGGGGCTCCCTCTAGTTCCTGAGGGGAACTCTGAAAGCTGATTTGATAAGTTATGCCATGTTCTGTGCCTTTGCTCTGAGACTAGAATCTGAGCTTTGGTCCTTGGTGGTTTGAGCAAGCCCCAGCTTTGTTATCGTGACATAAGAATGATTCATTACTTCTGTGCCACAGTAAGCACGTGTGAGGAAACCGAATAAATATCCCCTATTCAGCTTAGATAATGGAAGGAATTAAATTGGTTGGCACTTGGAGCAAAGCTCATTAGATTTGCATCTAACACTTGACAACCAAAGATAATATCAGAAAGAGGTTTTTCTTATGCCATTTTCTGCATGTGCTGCTGTGATTATTCATGTGTAATGAGATCATATCTTAGTGAAGAATGAGAAATAGGTTTTTTGTCGGTTGTCAAGACCTATCTGAACATAAAGTTTATTTAAACACATTTTTTTGCTATGAGCTCATATTAAATCTCAGCCAGTTTATCCATCCCTAATTTAGTTATATGGTCATTACATGGAAAATCCATTTCAGATAAAGCAAAGCATTTTCATCTTCTAGTTACACAAGTATCGGGTCACAGCAATTATGTGTAAATGCCAGACACCAAGTATGCCACTGCAGGGTAAAGTTGTATATGGTCTGATCTACCAGTGAGGAGTCTACTCTGCACAACAATGCAGTGAATGTGGCATTGCACCGACAGGCTCAGAGGGGTGGGTCGAGAAAAAGAGAAGAGTCTTCCTGTGAATGAGCATAGTCCTTAACAGAGCCCAGAGACTCTAAGTTAGCATCCAAAGTTACCCTCTTCCTGGGGGTTGGTTTTAATTATAAGAAAAACAAGAACAAAACATAAATCTCACACTAGCCTTCCCCCTTGATCTTAACTGTCCCTAGGGTTTCCTGAATATCTGTCCTAGCATTCTGGTTCCTTCTCTGAGAGAGCCACTGTCACCTCCTAAGGATGGAATTATAAACCACACCTACAGATAGATAAAAATCTATCCCTTCCTTTCTGTGCCTACAGCCAAATCACCTCCTTCCCCCCCCCCCCCCCCCCACTATGGCAATCTCCTCGCCTCCAGACTCCTTGCTCCATCTCTGGTCTGTCAAAATGCAGCTGCCAAAGTCATCTTTCTTGTTGTTGTGACAATGTCATCTGCCTCTCTAAATGTTTGACTGTTTCCCCATTGCTCTGCAGATCAAATTCAAATGATTTGTCCTTGCCTTCAAGGCTTTCCATTGTGCAGCTTCTGTTTATATTCCTGACCAGTTGTCCCCAACCTGCTGTCTCCTTTAGCCAGCCTGGATACTCCTTCTGTCTCCTCTCACAAAAGTCTGTGTGCCCTCTTCAATGATGCTCTTTATTCTTGGAATGCTCTACCCAAAGCTGTTCATTCAGCCGCTTCTCTAGTCTCATTTAAATCCTTCCAAAAGACTCACATCTGGCCTCTCATCAACAAAAAGTGAGTGTAGAAAAACAATGAAAAGAGCCATCAAGATGTGTTTACATGCCTTATTGAGATACCACAGGTTCTTGCTATTGCCACCTTTGTCCTTCCTCATCTCCGTCCACTCTGCTGATCTATGACCCTCACTTGTGTCATGTAGAAGTTGGGGCTTGTCTACACTTTAAATGCTACAGCTGCACAGCTGTACCATTGTAGTGCTTCCGTGTAGACACTACCAACACTAATGGGAGGGACCGTCCCTTCGGCATGCGTAATCCACCTCCCTGAGAGGTGGTAGCTAGGTCAATAGAAAAATTCATCCATTGATCTAGCGCTGTCTACTCTTAGGTTGGCTTAACTATGCTGCCCAGGGTCTGGATTTTTCACACACCTGACAGATGTAGTTAAATCAACCTATTTTTCTAGTGTAGCCCAGGCCTTAGACTTATTTTCTCTTCTATGCAGATGCGGTAGACTAGATTTTTCTAGTCTGTCAAGTTCAATGGAGAGCGATCCCCACAGAAGAATTTCCCCTGTATAGGGATATTCGCCACTGTCATAAAGCTGATATAGGGCTTGTCTACACTACAAAATTAGGTCGGATTTATAGAAGCCGGATTTATAGAAGCCGGTTTTATGCAGCCGACTGTGTGTGTCCCCACATAAAATGCTCTAAGTGCATGAAGTCGGCGGACCGCGTCCACAGTACCGAGGCTAGCGTCGACTTCCGGCGCATTGCACTATGGGTACCTATGGGTACCTATCCCACAGTTCCCGGAGTCTCCGGCGCCCATTGGAATTATGGGTTGAGATCGCAATGCCCGAATGATGCAAAGCAGTGCCGCGGGGGGTTCTGGGTACATTGCGTCACGCACCTCCCCCGCCGTCACAGCAACGGCAGACAATAGATTCGCGCCTTTTTACCTGGGTTACCTGTGCAGACAACATACCACGCCAAGCATGGAGCCCGCTCAGCTCAGCTCACCGTCACCATATGTCTTCCGGGTGCCGGCAAACGTGTGACTGCATTGCTAAACAGCAGCAGCAGATTACTGCCTTTTGGCGGTAGACGGTGCAGCATGAGTAGTAGCCTTCATCGGCGCTCGGGATGCTGGTAGCTGTGGGGCTGGCAGCCGTAGGGCTGCATTGCACCAGCCCCTTGCCTTTTGGCAGTAGATAGTTTATTACGACTGGTAACCGTCCTGTCAGTATTGTCTGCTGAGCATCCAGAAGAGGCCGAGGGCAATCTGGGTGCTCAGCAGATCTGAAAGAAGAGCTTTCCTCAGGTCTGAAAGCAAGTAAATTTAGAGGTTGCCTGAAATGCTCATAGATTATTGTAGCCTGAGCGCCTTTACCGAGCCTTCTGGCTACTGTACAGCAGCAACCCCTTGCCTTTAACCGTCCTCGTTGGACAATGATGGTTACCAGTCGTAGTATACTATTTGCTGCCAAGTATTGTCTGCTAAGCACCCAGAAAAGGCCGAGGGCGATCTGGGTGCTGGCAGACATGTGGCTGGCACACGTGGGGCTACATTGCTACACAGCAGCAACCCCTTGCCTTTAACCGTCCTCGTTGGACAATGATGGTTACCAGTCGTAGTATACTATTTGCTGCCAAGTATTGGCTGCCAAGCACCCAGAAAATGCCGAGGGCTATCAGTCATGCTGCACTGTCGTCTTAAGATGTAAAAAATAGATTTGTGTTTTATTCATTTCCTTCCCCCCTCCCTCCGTCAAATCAACGGCCCGCTAAACCCAGGCTTAGGAGTTCAATCTCTGGGGGGGGGGGGGGCATTCTGTGTGACAGTTGTTTGTATTTCTCCCTGATGCACAGCCACCTTTCTTGATTTTAATTCCCTGTACCTGTACGCCATGTCGTCAGTCGCCCGCCCCTCCCTCCCTCCCTTCTTCCCCTGGTCTTTAGATACTAGTTTCGCGCCTTTTTTCAGACCAGACGCCATAGCTAGCACTGGGATCATGGAGCCCGCTCAGATCACCGCGGCAATTATGAGCACTATGAACACCACGCGCATTGTCCTGGAGTATATGCAGAGCCTGGACATGCCAAAGCAAAACCAGGAGGACCAGCTGAGGAGGAGGAGGCGATTGCAGCGCGGCGACGATAGTGATGAGGAAATTGACATGGACCTCTCACAAGGCACAGGCCCCAGCAATGTGGAAATCATGGTGTTACTGGGGCAGGTTCTATCCATGGAACGCCGATTCTGGGCCCGGGAAACAAGCACAGACTGGTGGGACCGCATCATGTTGCAGGTCTGGGACGATTCCCAGTGGCTGCGAAACTTTCGCATGCGTAAGGGCACTTTCATGGAACTTTGTGACTTGCTTTCCCCTGCCCTGAAGCGCCAGAATACCAAGATGAGAGCAGCCCTCACAGTTGAGAAGCGAGTGGCAATAGCCCTGTGGAAGCTTGCAACGCCAGACAGCTACCGGTCAGTCGGGAATCAATTTGGAGTGGGCAAATCTACTGTGGGGGCTGCTGTGATCCAAGTTGCCAGGGCAATGAGAGGCCTGGTGATATCAAGGGTAGTGACTCTGGGAAACGTGCAGGACATAGTGGATGGCTTTGCTGCAATGGGATTCCCAAACTGTGGTGGGGCGATAGACGGAACCCATATCCCTATCTTGGCACCGGCGCACCAAGCCACCGAGTACATAAACCGCAAGGGGTACTTTTCAATGCTGCTGCAAGCCCTGGTGGATCACAAGGGACGTTTCACCGACATCAACGTGGGCTGGCCGGGAAGGGTACATGATGCTCGCGTCTTCAGGCACTCTCTTCTGTTTCGAAAGCTGGAGGAAGGGACTTTCTTCCCGGACCAGAAAATAACCATTGGGGATGTTGAAATGCCTATCGTGATCCTTGGGGACCCAGCCTACCCCTTAATGCCATGGCTCATGAAGCCATACACAGGCAGCCTGGACAGGAGTCAGGACCTGTTCAACTACAGGCTGAGCAAGTGCCGAATGGTGGTGGAATGTGCATTTGGGCGTTTAAAAGCGCGCTGGCGCAGCTTACTGACTCGCTGTGACCTCAGCGAAAAGAATATCCCCATTGTTATTGCTACTTGCTGTGCGCTCCACAATATCTGTGAGAGGTAGAGGCAAATCGCCTGGCCGCTGATTACGCGCAGCCAGACACCAGGTCGGTTAGAGCAGCACAGCAGGGCGCGGTGCGCATCAGAGAGGCTTTGAAAACTAGTTTTGTGACTGGGCAGGATATGGTGTGAAACTTCTGTTTGTTTCTCCTTGATGAAATCGCAGCCCCCCCCCCACGCACCCGGTTAACTCGCAATGTACCCAGAACCCCCCGCGGCACTGCTTTGCATCATTCGGGCATTGCGATCTCAACCCATAATTCCAATGGGCGCCGGAGACTCCGGGAACTGTGGGATAGGTACCCATAGGTACCCATAGTGCAATGCGCCGGAAGTCGACGCTAGCCTCGGTACTGTGGTTAACCCGGTTAACTACATCTGTCAGGTGTGTGAAAAATCCACCCGGTTAACTCTACTACCCTGTAAACCAAGCACCCCAACCTCCCCTCCCCTCCCCTCTTCAAGCACCACTTGCAGAGGCAATAAAGTCATTGTTACTTCACATTCATGCATTCTTTATTAATTGAGCACACAACTAGGGGGATAATTGCAAAGGTAGCCCGGGATGGGTGGGGGAGGAGGGAAGCAGCACACAACTAGGGGGATAATTGCAAAGGTAGCCCGGGATGGGTGGGGGAGGAGGGAAGGAAAAGGACACACTGCACTTTAAAACTTTAAAACTTATTGCTGTGGAAATCATCTAGGGTGGAGTGATTGGGTGGCCGGAGGCCCCCCCACCGTGTTCTTGGGCGTCTGGGTGAGGAGGCAATGGGACTTGGGGAGGAGGGCTGGTGGTTACAGAGGGGCTGTAGCGGTGGTCTCTGCTCCTGCTGTTGGTTACAGAGGGGCTGTAGCGGCGGTCTCTGCTCCTGCTGCCTTTCCTGCAGCTCAACCATACGCAGGAGCATATCACTTTGATGCTCCAGCAGCCGGAGCATCGACTCTTGCTTTCTGAGTACAAGCTGACGCCACTTCTCCTCTTCAGCCCGCGTTTCAGCACGCAACCTCTGCTCTTCAGCCCGCGACTTCTCCTCTTCAGCCCGCCACCTCTCCTCTCGCTCATATTGGGCTTTTTTAAAATCAGTCATTGACTGCCTCCACGCATTCTGCTGTGCTCTGTCAGCGTGGGAGGCAGTCTGTAGTTCAGTGAACATTTCGTCACGTGTCCTTCGCTTCCTTCTTCGAATATTCACTAGCCTCTGTGAAGGTGAAACATTTGCAGCTGGTGGAGGAGAAGGGAGAGTTGTTTAAAAAAGATACATTTTTGAGAACAATGGGTACACTCTTTCACGTTAGATTTTGCTGTTCACATCACACAGCACATGTGCTTTCGTTACAAGGTCGCATTTTTCCTCTTATATTGAGGGACTGCCGGTTTGGTGTGAGAGATCACTCACGCAGTGCCAGGCCACAGATTTCAGCTTGCAGGCAGCCATGGTAAGACACAGTCTTTGGGCTTTTTTAACCTTGTTAACAAGTGGGGATGGTTTCAAACAGTAGTGCTCTCATTAACCATACCAAGCACCCGTTGGGTTGGCCATTTAAAATGGGTTTGCAATGTAAAAGGAGGGGCTGAGGTTTAAGGTTTAACATGCAGCACAAACCCAACTAACTCCCCTCCCCCACACACCCAATTCTCTGGGTTGGTCACTTCACCCCTCCCCCCCACCGCGTGGTTAACAGCGGGGAATATTTCTGTTCAGCAGAGCAGGAAGGGGCACCTCTGAATGTCCCCTTAATAAAATCGCCCCATTTCAACCAGGTGACCGTGAATGATATCACTCTCCTGAGGATAACAAAGAGCGATAAGGAATGGATGTTGTCTGCATGCCAGCAAACACCGGGACCATACGCTGCCATGCTTTGTTATGCAATGATTCCAGACTACGTGCTACTGGCCTGGCGTGGTAAAGTGTCCTACCATGGCGGACGGGATAAGGCAGCCCTCCCCAGAAACCTTTTGCAAAGGCTTTGGGAGTACATGAAGGAGAGCTTTCTGGAGATGTCCCTGGAGGATTTCCGCTCCATCCCCATACACGTTAACAGACTTTTCCAGTAGCTGTACTGGCCGCGATTGCCAGGGCAAATTAATCATTAATCATTAAACACGCTTGTTTTTAAACCATGTGTAATATTTACAAAGGTACACTCACCAGAGGTCCCCTGTGTGCCCACAGGGTCTTGGGTGAGTTCGGGGGTTACTGGTTCCAGGTCCAGGGTGACAAACATATCCTGGCTGTTGGGGAAACTGGTTTCTCCGCTTCCTTGCTGCTGTGAGCTATCTATGATGTTCTCTCCATCCTCATCTTCCTCGTCCGCCGAACCCGCTTCCCTGTCTCCAGAGAGGGACTGATAGCACACGCTTGGGCTACTGGTGGCTGCACCCCCTAGAATGGCATGCAGCTCCTCGTAGTAGCGGCATGTTTGCGGCTCAGCCCCGGACCTTCCGTTTGCGTCTCTGGCTTTGTGGTAGGCTTGCCTTAGCTCCTTAATTTTCACGCGGCACTGCTGTGCGTCCCTGTTATGGCCTCTGTCCTTCATGGCCTTGGAGATCTTTTCTAATGTTTTGCCATTTCTTTTACTGTTTCGGAGTTCGGCCAGCACTGCTTCATCTCCCCAGATGGCGATCAGATCCCGTACCTCCCGTTCGGTCCAGGCTGGAGCTCTTTTGCGATCCTGAGACTGGGACTGGGACTCCATCACGGTTACCTGTGCTGATGAGCTCTGCATGGTCACCTGTGCTCTCCACGCTGAGCAAACAGGAAATGAAATTCAAACGTTCGCGGGGCTTTTCCTGTCTACCTGGCCAGTGCATCTGAGATGAGAGTGCTGTCCAGAGCGGTCACAATGAAGCACTGTGGGATAGCTCCCGGAGGCCACTAATGTCGAATTCCGTCCTCACTACCCAATTCCGACCCCCATAAGGCCGATTTTATCGCTAATCCCCTCGTCGAGGTGGTGTAAAGAAACCGGTTTAAAGGGCCCTTTAAGTCGAAAGAAAGGGCTTCGTCGTGTAAACGTGTCCAGGCTTAAGTCGACTTAACGCAGCTAAAGTCGACCTAAACTCGTAGTGTAGACCAGGCCATAGATACCTTCTATGCCAGCTGCACTCCCCCACCCTCAGCATAAGGAAAAGTAAGAGGTGCATCATGGATAACCTAGCTCAACTTTGCCTGGTCTTCAAGAGCTTATGCCAGTGACATGAGCTAGAGCAGGCCCCCTACTGCTCTAACTTCCATTGGGGTCTGCGAAGGATCAGGAAGCCACAGCCGGCTTCCTGTAGCTACTACTTAAGTTGTAATGGAGAATCAGGACCTATATCTTCACTTATTTTATGAGTCACCCGGCATATTTTTGGGGTGCTTGAAAAATAATTAAGAGCTTTTCAGTATTTTCTTAGCTTACCGTGCCTCTGTGTTTGCAGCATTTCCTGTACTTCCGTGTACTTAGCATAGAGATTACGAAGGGAAGCTACAAATGCTGAGGTAGCAGTATTTAGGCTTTGTCTACACTAGCCCTTTTGTCAGTAAAACATGTTATCAGTCAGGGGTTTGAAAAAAACACACCCCTAAGTTTCACCAACAAAAACGCCAGTGTGGACAGCGCAATCCACCGGCATAGCTACCACCGCTCTTTGGGGGGTGGCTTAATTATGCCGGCAGGAGAGCTCTCTCCCGCTGGCATGGAGTGGCTACGTTGGAGACCTTACAGCAGCGAAGCTGCAGCAGTACAGCTATGCCGCTGTAAGGTCTGTAGTGTAGACATAGCCTCAGTTATCCAATGCCACTGACAAGTTTTTTAATTATGACCATTTATGTTCTGGTAAGAAGTGACTAGGTATGAGCAATGGACACTTTAAAACTATAATATTGTAGTCCGTTTAACTGAAAAACAAAAACCAAGCAGCAAGGCAGACGGGTTTTAAAACAGCTAATATTTTAATCAGAGCATGACATAAAACGCCATATTTAATCTTGACTTTTTCTGGAACAATTAAACGAAAAATTAAAATGATTAAATAAACATTGTCATCTGGGCTAACTATGTGCGCATATAGCATAAGCTTCAAAAAAGCTTGGTTCTGTCTCTTGAAAGAGGGATTTGACAATGGAAATCCCAGCTGACCGTTAGACTTGTAATTATAATGCTTTAGCTATCGTTATTTGTCTCAGTGGCCTTGTTTAGAAAACAGCGTAGGCAGTGCCAGACATAAAGACAGGGAAGAGCAAGGGCCTGTGTGCAGTCATAGAAAAAAACAAGTAGACGCCTGTTCTGAGCATAATCAGGCCCATCCATCACTGTTCTGATTTATTCTTTCAGGCTCCAGCCACATCCATGTTTACTAGATCAATCAAAATGTGTCCTTCATTTCCTTTTTAAAAAAATGGGGCATAAAATGAAAAAACCAAACCCTATACATTTATAAAATGTATTAGTCACCAGAGACAAATAACACTTCTGGCACTGTTCCATTCTCTTGACTAAGGGTGCCATTTATTTCCCATCCAAGTTTGGGAGAGCAATCAGGCTGTAGGTATGTAATTACTCTTACAATATTTTTACATGAATATATTTTAGCCAGACATCTATCTTTTAAAACTTGCTCTTTCTTGCTGTGAACGGATTACACTGCTTGATATTTATATGGCCCCCATCTCTATAGTATCTGAGCACCTCACCAACATTAATAAATGTATCCTCACAACACCCCTGAGAGGTAGGGGAAGTATTATAATTATGGCTGGGCAGGAAACGGTTTTCCTATCCTGTGAAAAATTTTGACATTTCAAATGTTTTCCCATCCTGAATTGGGACTGTGATGCGACAGACTAGGTGCAGCTCATGCCAAGGTCCCCATGCCTCAAATGAACACTGACAGACGCATAGCTGGAATCTGTCTGGTTCGCTGGTAGGATAATTTTGATAGACTAGGTATTAGAACTGTGAGAAAGTGTGTAGTGTTTGGATTCTATTGGATGCTTTTGAGTTGCTGCATGCATTAATCTTACTTGCAATATCTGTGTTCCATACTGTAATGTAATATTTGAACAGTTATATAGTGGGCCTCTGTGACTGTATGAATCCCCATACAGGAGAGGGACATTAAGTAGTGTGGAGAGCTACTCTTCTACAGAAATTGTTATATCCCTCCCAAAAGAGGAGACCCATCGATACTGGATGTGTTCTAGTTGGCTCAGGCTCTTACAACTGGAAATCCCCTACATCTTGATTGAGAAACTGTCAACAAAAGGACTAAAGACTCTTATTGTTGGTCTGTTCTCCTCCCCCAAACATGAGTCATGCAAGTGGACTCCTCTGATCAGCTGAGTTTGCAGCTCAGAGCACATAACAGCAGGGAGGGGATAAAAACCCCAGGCCAAAGGATCTAAGCCAGGAGTGGGCAAACTTTTTGGCCTGAGGGCCACATTGGGTTTCCGAAATTCTATGGAGGGCCAGTTAGGGGAGGCTGTGCCTTCCCAAACAGCCAGGCGTGGCCCGGCCCCCGCTCCGTCTCCGACCCCCCCACTTCTCGCCCCCTGACGGCCCCCCCGGGACTCCTGCCCCATCCAATCCCCCCTGTTCCCTGTCCCCAGACGGCCCCCCCAGGACCCCTGCCCCATCCACCCCTCCCTGTCCCCTGACCATCCCCAGACTCCCCACCCCTGACTGCCCCCTGCCACCTCATCCAACCCCTCCTCTCATTCCTGACTGCCCCTCCAGAACCCCTGCCCCTGACTGCCCCCTGCCCCCCCATCCAACCCCCCCCTCTCCTTCCTGACTGCCCCTCTGGGACCCCTGCCCCCATTCAACCCCCATGTTCCCCGCCCTCTGACCGCCCCGACCCCATCCACTCCCCCACCCCCGACCACCCCCCTGAACTCCCCTGCCCTCTATCCAACCCCCCCTGCTCCCTGCCCCCTTACCGCGCTGCCTGGAGCACCGGTGGCTGGCAGTCCTACAGACGCGCCGCCCAAAGCACCAGGACAGGCAGCCGCACCACCGCACAGCACAGAGCACCAGATCAGGCCGCGGCTCTGCAGCTGCGCTGCCCGGCAAGAGCTCACAGTCCCGCTGCCCAGAGCATTGCGCCAGTGGCGCAGTGAGCTGAGGCTGTGGGGGAGGGGGAATAGCGGGGGAGGGGCCGGGGGCTAGGAGCTCAGGGGCCGGGCAGGAGGGTTCCGCGGGTCGGATGTGGCCCACAGGCCGTAGTTTGCCCACCTCTGATCTAAGCAGTTCTATGCTGCGTGGACTCTGAGGGGACAAGGTGTTTCTAGGCAAAAGCAAGGGATCCCCAGCTGCTTAGCCTGGGTTAGCCCTAAAAATCAAATAGAGCTTGCTGATTATTGCTTGCTGAAACCTAAACCTGAAACTCGTTTGTGTGTCTGTGTTTGCTTGCTTTAATCTTGTAAATAACTTTCTCATTTCCCTTTCCTACTTAATAAATCTTCAAATAGTTTACTACAGGATTGGCTATAAGCGGTGTCTTTGGTGTGAGACCCAAAGTGCAATTGACCTGGGGTAAGTGACTGGTCCTTTGGGATCAGGAGTAACCTGAATATTGATAAGGAGTCTGGTGGCACCTTAAAGACTAACAGATTTATTTGGGCATAAGCTTTCGTGGGTAAAAACCTCACTTTTGAAGTGAGGTTTTTACCCACGAAAGCTTATGCCCAAATAAATCTGTTAGTCTTTAAGGTGCCACCAGTCTCCTTGTTGTTTTTGTAGATACAGACTAACACGGCTACCCCCTGATACCTGAATATTGATGTGATTCTTGGTGTAAGGGGTCATCTGTCAGGAATCAGAGCCTGCAGCCTAGCTACTTTTCAGGCACCCTCATCAGTACAGCTGATTAGCGACACCACCTGATTGGCTGCAGGGGCCAGCAGCACCAGCTGCTTGCAGGCTGCTCAATGCTAATACCCACCACTGTGACTTCTCCTGTATTACTTGGTTCCTGCTGTTCCTGCTTTGCCTTCAGCCTTGCCTCTGTCCTGCTTCTGCGTTGAACCCCTCCTTGCCTGATATCCTGCTCACCTCAGTTCCTGACCTCTGGTTTGACCCTTGGCTCTGGCTCCTGACTATGGACAGCAGCTTGACTCTCGGCTCTGGTATCCAGTTTCTGCCCTCCAGTTTGACCTTTGGCTTTGGCTCCTAACTACGGCTCTAGGCCTGCCACCTACTCCGATGACTAGACTAGACAGCTCTCATACTAGTTGGCTGACATAATCTATCACAGAAATATGCTCACCCGGGTGGCAAGACAGACCAGAGTACCCAAGGGACAGTCTGTGACTCCGTGTTAAGGCTGTTAAAGTGTCTAAGGAGTTTGCACTTGGTGCAGTAGGTTGGCGAAATCTAAGTTGAGCACTCACAGCCAGTTAGGGGATTGTGCTCTGGTTTTTAACAGTCTGCCTTGAGGTTGGTACTCACATGGTTCATCACCATTGAGAGCATTACAGGGCCAAAAAGTCACAATCTCAAATTTCCACAAACTGAAAATACAAAACCTATTTCAGTTTAATGAAATGTTTCAATTGACCGACATAATTTTGAAATATTCCATTTCAATTTTGACCTCCTCCCAGCCCCCATTTTTTAACCTTTTTGGTATAAATTTACTTAAATTTCTAAACAAAAAGGCATTTGACTTGAAAAAACAAAACTTTCTGGTCTTGAAACTTTTTTTTTACCAAACATTTTTGAACCAGTTGTCTCAATGAACCTAATCTTTCTGTAAACAGTTTCAGTTTTTATGAATCAGGAATTTTGACACCATTTTTTTGTTGTCAAAAATGCTGATCAACTCTGATTGTTATCCCAATTTTACAATGGGGAACTGAAGCACAGAGTGACTAACCCCTGGTCTACACTACAAACTTTTGTCGGTAGAACTACATCGTTCAGGAGTGTGGAAAATTCACCGCCCTGAGCGATGCAGTTATACCGACCTAACTTCCGGTGTAGACAGAGCTCTGTCAACAGGAGGCCTTCTCCCATTGACATAGCTACTGGCTCTCGGGAGAACCGTTGGTGCAGGTAGCCTCTTCACTAAGTGCTACAGCGGTGCAGCTGTACGTGTAGACAAGCCCTAAGTTATTTCCCAAGCTCACAAAGGAAGTCTGTGACCAGGACCGGCTCCAGGGTTTTTGCCCCCCCCCCCAAGCGGTGAAAAGAAAAAAAAAGCCACAATCACAATTGCGATCGGTGGCACTCCGGCGGCAGCTCCACCGCGCCACTTTCTTCTTCGGCAGGAATTCGGCGGCAGGTGCTTCCCTCCGAGAGGGACCCGCTGCCGAATTGCCGCCGAACAGCCCGACGTGTCGCCCCTTCGCCGCCCCAAGCACCTGCTTGCTGGGCTGGTGCCTGGAGCCGGCCCTGTCTGTGACAGAATCAGGATCAGAATTCCCAGTCCAGTGCCTTAGTGGATAGTATAGTGGACTGAACAATAGAGTAGGTGGCACAATGAGCCCTGTGTTATAATCATGGCACCACAGGGTTTAAGGCTGCCACTATTATCTAATTCTTAATAATAATTAATGGAGATATCCTATCTCCTAGAACTGGAAGAGACCTTGAAAGGTCATTGAGTCCAGCCCCCTGCCTTCACTAGCAGGACCAAGTACTGATTTTGCCCCAGATCCCTAAGTGGCCCCCTCAAGGATTGAACTCACAACCCTGGGTTTAGCAGGCCAATGCTCAAACCACTGAGCTATCCCTGCCCCCCTTCTTCTGTGGGGATCTATCTCCATTGAACCAGAAAATCTAGCCTACAGCATCTGCATAGAAGAGCAAATAAATCTAAGGGCTGGTCTACACTAAAAAATTAGATTGGTTTAATTACATTATCAGTATTGTATTTCCCCTGTGTAAATTCCAAGTTAACGTTTGCATTCAAAGTTCAGCAAAGTTTCCAATAAAATCTAAAGATTTTAAGCCATTGGGATGAAAAGTGGACGTATCCCTGTCTAAATAAATGGAACAATTACACATCCCTCCAGTGATTCTAGATTTATTTCTCTCCTGCCATCATTACCTTAGGCCTGGTCCACACTACCCCCCCCCCACTTCGGACTAAGGTACGCAAATTCAGCTACGTTAATAACGTAGCTGAATTCGAAGTACCTTAGTCCGAACTTACCGCGGGTCCAGACGCTGCAGGCAGGCTCCCCCGTCGATGCCGCGTACTCCTCTCGCTGAGCTGGAGTACTGGCGTCGACGGCGAGCACTTCCGGGATCGATCCGGGATCGATTTATCGCGTCTAGACAAGACGCGATAAATCGATCCCAGAAGATCGATCGCTTACATCCGGACCAGGAAGTAAGTATAGACGTACCCTTAGTCATACCTCACCTGGATTGAGTGAAGCCAGCTAGCTTTTATCTATCAGATAATAAGAGAAGAAGGAGATTGCAGAATCTGGGTCTGTTAAAAAGGAGCAGAGCTATGCCTCGTCATCCTGATGATGTCTCATGCAGCCCCAGTACTTTTTTTGGACCCTGGCCACCAATTCCTGCACCATCCACTTGCTGGGTGGCCTTGGACAAGACACTTAATCACTCTATGTCCACTCCCCATCTCCAAATGGGGATAATATTTACCTACTTCATCCGGGTATTGCAATGTTTGGCTAATAATTTATTTATGTTTGTATAGAACTTGGAGATGTAAAGAGCTATGTAAGTATTAAGTATCATTATTATTATTATTATATAGGCTTTTTTCTCCTATATGCTGTCAGTAGGATTGTTTTTTGAGTATACTGGGCTGGGAAGCCTATGCTGCCTCAAACTCCTTCAGTTTATTTTTATTTTTATAAAGTATATATTTTTTTCTATTGGCAATATGTTCTCAATCTGAACCATCCACTTGTTAGTGATTGGCAACAGCTCAGCATTCCAATGTAAAGTGATCTTTTTTTGTCTGCCAGTAATCCAATATTAACAAATTTGTCTTGATATTTATCTGTTATGTCTGTTAGCATGTATGAAGAAAACAAAACATAGAACACAGTGGCAATGGCATAGCACCCAATACCTTCCTTCAGCATTTTCCAATGCAGAGCAACTCAGAATGATATATGTGAATGTTCCCTCACTAATTTTACATTACTGGCTATTTCAAATAGATTTCTTTAAAAGGGACAGGAGCTCAGATTTTCTTCCTACCCACTCACAATCATAGAATCATAGAATTCTATCAACGATTGTTTCCTCCATAATTATTTCTGCTAGTTTCAATGTAAAATGGACGGGCTGAACCATTTGGGAAGGAATCCAAATCTGCAGTTTTCTAGCCTCTTGAACTTGAACATTTGGATTCTGTTGCCCTAGAGTCTGCAGTACCTAAGCCATCACATTACAGTGCTGGACAATAAGCACAAACAAAGAGGTTGGATTAGGTTTAGTTCATTAAACCTTGTGGCTAGCATTAGAAATGGGCCAAAGATGGACATATTTATGAGAATCACAGAGAAGTTTTTGAGTTAGGATAAAATGAGACTCCAATTAGAACCAATCTTTTTTTTTTTGCTTTTGCATAATTAAAACCCAGCTAATGAGGTTCAGCCGAAGCAGAAATCATCTCTGATTTTTCTCTTCTGTAATCAGACCCTAACCCAGAAGCTCTTTTGATTGCCACACCTAAAAAATACCAAAGGAAGTACAGTGACATTAATAGTGTAGTATGCAGTGTTGTGATTGCTGCGTTGGTCCCAGGATATTAGAGACACAAGGTGGGTGAGGTACGGTAATATCTTTTTATGGGCCAACTTCTGTTGGTGAGAGAGACAAGTTTTCAAGCTACACAGAGCTCTTCTTCGGGCCTGGGAAAGGTATTTAATAGGGTAGCTCATTTTGTGCTTAATTTGGAAGCAGAAACCAGATCTAACCCAAAGAAGCAGCCTCAGAACACGTACTTGGACCAGATTTTCAAAATGCAGAATTGTTCAGATGCCCTAATTCTAAACACAAAAATAATATTGACACCTCCTCCTCCACGTCCTTATCTCATTGCCAGGTATCGTTCAATAATATGACACTGAAAAGCTTCCCAAAAAGAAATGCCAAGGCAGAAGAAGGAGCATTAACAAAAGACTAACACACCTTCAATTTATTAGTCACAACCTGAGCAGATCAGTGGGCTGGAACAGAAAAGAAATTGCAATTTTATCCAGATTGATGACTATTTATATTGTAATATTGATCATCAGCAGAGACTTTTGTAATGGATTGAACAGATGTGGCCTCCCTTACACTGCACATAGGAGTCATCTTGCCTAAGAGGGAATTGTAATTATCCAGTGTTTTTCAAAACCTCTGGCCTGCAATTGAGTTGTCACAGTCTCCCAGACACTGCTCCAGGCACTGCAGATGGTACCGGCTGACACACTTGGGGCATATCATTATGAGCATGTGTAAGCCACATGATCTTGACTAGTTTCCTAATGCATGACAGTGTCTCAAAAAGAAGTGTCTGTCAGGAAGAAATATGGGCTTCGCGAAGCTGAGGTATGATTGAGGGGAGGAACATGAGAGAAGAGAGAGTTCAAGAGAGGACACATTTGAAAGAAACCGTTAGTATGAATTACAGCAACTAATGACCAGCATCTGCTAACAAAATGCTGTTTCCAGCTTGAAATATCCCAACATATTTTACATGCTACTAGAGTCACTGTTGTTGAAAGTATTTTCTGTTTATTTTTAATCCTTCATACATTGGATTATGTGAAAACCGTTGTTTAAACTGGGAGTGGATCTATTAACAATAACATTTAGCAGCCTATTATGAATTATTTGTTTTCCAAGGGAATAATGGATTTGTCCAGCTAATACAAAGAAAGTAACTGCAAATGTTAACTTGGAATTTACAATACTTTGCTTGCAGATAATTCAGTTTGATGCAATTGGTTTCACAAGCTTGACAGTACCATACATCACTGCTTGAAACTCTCTGGAAGTACAGTTGAGTCAGTCTGGTGAGAAATACAAAATAAAATAAATACTGTAGCCTACAGACTTTTGGAAGAACAATTTCAGCTAGTTAGAAATTATTATTCATTACTACATCCCTGCTGGTGGCTACCTGCTGCTGTATAAAGTAGAGCAGAACACATAATTTGTAAAAATAATGTATTCATTGTCTTTTACCTCTGTTTCTCTTCACAAGCTATTGCAAGCAATCTTGAATTTATTCATTATTTGTGATTATGCACACATTACTTTGTAAATGTTTCTCCCTATTTGAACCTCACAGAGACAGTTTGCCACAAATATTTGATATTCAAACTTCAAAATTCATGCTGTGTTTGGTTTATTTTAGACTGTAAGAGCTTCGGAGCAGGGATTGTATTGTGTATTGCGTGATTGTACAATACCAAGCACAATTGGGCCCTGTTCATAACTCAGGCCTTTGGAAGCTACTGTAATACAAATAATAAATAAATTACATATATACTAGTTACATACATCTTGTAGCACTGATTTCTCTTCCATGACGGGGAGACTTATGTGCCAGTAGCTAGCATAGTAATAACTGCACATTTTTAGTATTACAACTGAGTATATGACTGGAAATTCTTTTTTTTTTAACAAATGTTTGAGCATTCAGGATTAAAATGCATTTGTGCAAGTAGTCCCACTTGTAAGGATCGAGTGCTCAAAGGTCTGTGGAAAGTGAACATGAAAGGGTCACAATCATGATCAAGTCAACATTTACATTTGAATCCAAATGAATATTTGTGCAGTTTTTCCCCACTGTTCATTTAGCTCTAGGGTTGAGTCAATATGATCATTTCATTTTTTGACACCCACATCTGGGTGGTATGAGCAAGTGCAAGTCCCGATGGATTTTTCTGAAAATTCCAGTGGTGGCAGAAGTGGCATAGTACATTACACAGGCCAAATTCTAGTCTGGTTTACACCCTATGCAATCCCATTTAAATTAAGGAGGTTCCATGAATGGACACTGGTGCAGAGTTTGGATGTTAGTAGTAAAGTATCAGAGGGGTAGCCGTGTTAGTCTGAATCTGTAAAAAGCAACAGAGGGTCCTGTGGCACCTTTAAGACTAACAGAAGTATTGGGAGCATAAGCTTTCGTGGGTAAGAACCTCACTTCTTCAGAGTTATACTACTTTACTACTAATACAGTAGTAAAGTAGTATAACTTGGCATGAGTGTGAGCTGGGGAGCAGAAAAAAACCTGTAAGACAAAGTAGAGAATCTGTTTTACATTAGTGTCCTGTCATATTTTTCTTCTACAGGCTGCTTTCCCAACCCTCTGGATGAAACTGTCACATGCAAACCCAATGAATGCACTAAATCAATGCAACTTAAACTATTTGCCATTGGCACTGAATTTCTGATAATTTCAAGCCTGACATGTAACTAATACCATTTACAACCGAGCTGAGTTTACATCACAGCTGAATTTGGGCCTGTGTGCTTAAATTTCCTGAGACTAGAAAAAAGAACAGATTTTATATAAAAAAATTCAAAAATGAAATGAGCACTAGATGTGTTGTGACACCACAGTTTTCATTCCCAAAATACATGTCGTGATTCAGTAATAGTAGGCAAGAGAGATCTGACATATAAAGAACTTAGGCCTGGTCTACACTAGGCGTTTATGTCGAATTTAGCGCCGTTACATCGAATTAACCCTGCACCCGTCCACACCACGAGGCTATTTAGTTCGACATAGAGGTCTCTTAAATTCAACTTCTGTACTCCTCCCCAACGAGAGGAGTAGCGCTAAATTCGACATGGCCATATCGAATTAGGCTTGGTGTGGATGGAAATCGACGCTAATAGCTCCGGGAGCTATCCCACAGTGCACCACTCTGTTGACGCTCTGGACAGCAGTCCGAGCTCGGATGCTCTGACCAGCCACACAGGAAAAGCCCCGGGAAAATTTGAATTCCTTTTCCTGTCTGGGCAGTTTGAATCTCATTTCCTGTGTGGACATCGTGGCGAGCTCAGCAGCACTGGCAACGATGCAGAGCTCTCCAGCAGAGATGGCCGTGCAATCTCAGAATAGAAAGAGGGCCCCAGCATGGACTGATCGGGAAGTCTTGGATCTGATCGCTGTGTGGGGCGATGAGTCCGTGCTTTCCGAGCTGCGCTCCAAAAGACGGAATGCAAAGATCTATGAGAAGATCTCTAAAGCCATGGCAGAGAGAGGATACAGCCAGGATGCAACGCAGTGCCACGTGAAAATCAAGGAGCTGAGACAAGGCTACCAGAAGACCAAAGAGGCAAACGGACGATCCGGATCCCAGCCCCACACATCCCGTTTCTACGAGGCACTGCATTCCATCCTAGGTGCGGCCGCCACCACTACCCCACCACTGACCGTGGACTCTGAGGATGGGATATTGTCCAGGGCCGGTTCCTCGGACATGTTAGCGGACGGGGAAGAAGAGGAAGGAGATGAGGAGGACGAGGCAGTCGACAGCGCTTACCAAGCTGATTTCCCCGACAGCCAGGATCTCTTCATCACCCTTACAGAGATCCCCTACCAACCGTCCCCAGCATTTAACCCGGACACAGATTCAGGGGAAGGATCAAGCAGTAAGTGTTTGAAACATTTAAACATTTATTTTTAACAGAACTGTAATATTAACAATAAGAACAATGTGTTTTTCATGATTTGTTGGCTTAACTATTCAGTCCCAACTATTTAAAAAAAATCTAACAGTGTCCGGTTGTGCATGATTCTGCTGCCCAAGCCGCTCCACTCTTTAGTCCCTGCCAGTGCAGCTATATTAAAATGCTGTCTATATGTCCGGGGATAGAGCTGAAATCCTCCAGGGACATCTTGAGGAAGCTCTCCTGGAGGTAATTGGAAAGCCTGTTCATCAGGTTCCTGGGGAGAGCGGCCTTATTGGGTCCTCCGAAGTAGGAGACGTTTCCGCGCCAGGAGATCCTCAAGTACTCCGGGATCATAGCCTTGCACAGCATGGCGGCATACGGCCCTGGTCTTTGCAGGCTTTCCCGAAGCATCCTTTCTTTATCGCTGTCCGAGATCCTCATTATGGTGATGTCGCTCATGATGACCTGCTTTGAATTAGGTAGGGGACTGTTAGTATTGGGACTGCTTGCCCGTTCCTTTACAGAACTGTAACCGCCGGTTTACAGCCACGCGGTGGAGGCGTGAGAGGGGCAGCATACAGGGATCTTTCCCTGGGACAGCCGCGAGGGGGTGGGACAGGGGCAGAGTTCATGCTTGCCGGATTGCTGGCAGCAGAGACTGGCATTGCTTTCAATGTGAAAGGAGGCCAGTGCTACTATTAAAGTTTTAAGCAGCCTCAAGTCTACGGCTTACCATGTCTGCCTGCTACAGAAATTCCAGTGTCCTGCCCCGCTTCCCAGATCGGCAGTGCAAGACCCCAGGCACTGAAGGCGAGGTCCGAAAATTCGACCTTGTCCTGAGTGCGCATGTGATAGGTGCAGTGCATGGTCTTGTTCACAGAGAAAGACTATGTTCTTTGTTCACAACTACATTTATCTTTCGGAGGAATTCACTACCTTTTTCTCTTTCCCACAGCCACATCTGCGACTGTCTCCCAACCCAGCCTGGCATCACACTCCCAGAGGCTACCGCACATTAGGCAGAGGAAGAAGAAGACGCGAGAGGACATGTTCTCAGAACTAATGGGCTGCTCCTGAGCCCAGGCAGCACAGCAGAACCAGTGGAGGGAGAATTTGTCCCAAATGCACCGGACACACATGGAACGTGAGGAGAGGTGGCGGCAGGAAGACCAGCAGGCGACTCAAACGCTGCTTGGACTTATGAGGGAGCAAACGGACACACTCCGGCGCCTTGTTGATGTTCTGCAGGAACGGAGGCAGGAGGACAGAGCCCCGCTCCAGTCTATCAGTAACCGCCCTCCCCCGCCACCAAGTCCCATACCCCCCTCGCCCAAAGTCCAAAGAAGGAGGGGCGGCAGAGTCCGTGAAAACTCTCACTCCACCCCTGCAGACTGCTCAAGCACCAGAAGGCTGTCATTCCCCAAAATTTGAAAAGTCCTTTCCTTCCCGCCTCACCCAAGCCCCCGTCCAAGTTTCACCCCCCAGTTTCATGTGTAGTTGTTAATAAAAAATATGTTTCTGTTCATTACTGTTTCCATCTTGTTCTTTTGGAGGAGAGTCTGTCTGAAGGGGGGGAAGGGGCTTGGTAATTGGACAGGACAGTCACCTTTAGAAGGGTACAGAGGCGGGGGCAGGTCCAGCAGCAGGGCACATACACAGTGCAGTGACTAGTTACCCTGGTCAGTCTGGGAGGTGGTTTTCATGTTCTGTGGGGGGGGGGGGGGGGTTGCTCTGTGACTTTGTGGCGGGGGAGGGCAGTTACAGATCTTATGCAGCGGTCCTTTTCCTGGATCACAGAGCCACGCAGCAGGGGATCTGTAACCCTCCTCCCCCTGCCATACAGTCACATAGCCCCCACATACACGCAGTCCCGGTCAGGAGGGCTGGCAGGCTCCGTTGAAACAACCAGTCCACCACTGCGAATCCTGTCATTCCTGGAGTTTAGAAGCATCATTTGCATCAGTACACTACACCCGCTCCCCACCACAGTCTGCGTCCCAGGTTTAAAACATTCCCGCGAAAACAGTAATAAAGACAACGGTGTTCATTAACAAAATAAAACTGATTTTATTTTTTTGGAAGGGGGTGAAGGGGGTATGTAGCTGGATAGGATAGACAACATTAACTGGGTAAAGAAACGGGGGCAGGTTCAGCTTCTCTTTAAACAAACTTAAAAGTCACTGGTTACCCTGCTCACTGAGGAACCTAGCTTTCAAAGCCTCCCGGATGCACAGCGCGTCCCGCTGGGATCTTCTAATCGCCCAGCTGTCTGGCTGGGCGTAATCAGAAGCCAGGCTATTTTCCTCAACCTCCCACCCCGCCATAAAGGTCTCCCCCTTGCTCTCACAGAGATTGTGGAGCACACAGCAAGCTGCTATAACAATGGGGATATTGGTTTCGCTGAGATCACAGCGAGTCAGTAAGCTTCTCCATCTCCCCTTGAGACGGCCAAAAGCACACTCCACCACCATTCTGCACTTGCTCAGCCGGTAGTTGAACAGTTCTTTTTCAGTGTCCAGGGCGCCAGTATAGGGCTTCATGAGCCAGGGCATTAGCGGGTAGGCTGGGTCCCCGAGGATCACTGTAGGCATCTCCACATCCCCAAGACTTATTTTGTGGTCCGGGAAGTAAATACCTTCCTGCAGCCGTCTAAACAGACCAGAGTTCCTGAAGACGCGAGCATCATGAACCTTGCCCGGCCATCCGACGTTGATGTTGGTAAAACGTCCCCTGTGGTCCACCAGTGCTTGCAGCACCATTGAAAAGTAGCCCTTTCGGTTGATGTACTGGCTGGCCTGGTGGTCCGGTCCCAGGATAGGGATGTGAGTTCCATCTATAGCCCCACCGCAGTTTGGGAATCCCATCGCGGCGAAGCCATCTATGATGACCTCCACGTTTCCCAGGGTCACTACCTTTGAGAGCAGTACCTTAATGATTGCGTTGGCTACTTGCATCACAACAACCCCCACGGTAGATTTGCCCATGCCAAAGTGGTTCGCGACTGACCGGTAGCTGTCTGGCGTTGCAAGCTTCCAGAGGGCTATGGCCACTCGCTTCTGGACAGTCAGGGCTGCTCGCATCCGGGTGTCATTGCGCTTCAGGGCAGGGGACAGCAACTCACAAAGTTCAAGGAAAGTCCCCTTCTGCATGCGAAAGTTTCGCAGCCACTGGGATTCATCCCAGACCTGCAGCACTATGCGGTCCCACCAGTCCGTGCTTGTTTCCCGTGCCCAGAATCGCCGTTCCACAACATCCACATGACCCATTGTCACCGTGATGTCCTCGGCGCTGGGTCCCGTGCTTTCTGACAGGCCTGTGCTACTCTCAGACTTCAGGCCCTCACCGCGGTGCCGTAGCCTCCTTGCCTGGTTTATCTGCATCTGCCTCTGGGAAAGGTGGATGATAAGCTGCGAGGCGTTGACAACGGCCACAACTGCAGCGATGGTCGCAGCGGGATCCATGCTCGCAGTGCTGTGGCGTCCGCGCTGTCACTGACCAGAAAAGTGTGCAAACTGGTTTCCCGCCGGCGCTTTCAGGGAGGGAGGGAGGGAGGGCGGTAGTGACGGACGGATGACGACAATTACCCAAAAGCACCCTAGACACATTTTTTTTACCCAGAAGGCATTGGCGGCTCGACCCAGAATTCCAATGGGCAGCGGGGACTGCGGGAACTGTGGGATAGCTGCCCACAGTGCACCGCTTCCAATGTCGACGCTTTCCCCGTTAGTGTGGACTCACAAAGTCGAATTACTGTCCTTAGTGTGGACACACACGTTCGACTTTGCAATATCGATTCCACATATTCGATTTAAGTGAAATCGAACTACCCTCGTAGTGTAGACATACCCTTAGAAACTGGAATGTAATTAAGATTTTGAACTGAAATTTTTTGGGTATAAACATGAAGCATGAATTCTTGGGAGATCGTATTTCTTTAAAGACATAGTTGGCCCTTCAACGTCAAAATACAGCAGCTAAATGGCCAGTAAGGAATCTAGATACCAGGGCGAGTCTGTGTTTGAAAATAACACTCCCTAAAAACAGAAGCCAATTGATCAAACTACCATGGTAGCCCAAACAATTAGTTGATAGCCTCAAGTTACTGCTTATTTTGAGGTTTGCATTTGTGTCAGGTAAGCTGATATCATTTCTTCTTCACTCCTCAAAGACACTGATTACAATTTGTTATTAAACAGCGTGGTTTCAACAACACAAGAGCTTCCTGTGAAATGATAGACATCAGAAAACAGCTCTTAAGTAATGTCAGATCAATTATTTGATTACTCTTTAATCCTTGCTCTTTTAGAATTAATTCAGGGCGTGACCATCTCAATAGCTATTCATTGGTGCACTGGAATTTCTGTTCCAAGGACAAGAATAGACAGTGGAAGGTAGCCATAATGAAGTAAGTTTCTACCTTGACAGGAGCAGCCATAACTGTTTTGCTGGCCAGAATGGAAGACATTTTCGGCTCCTCCCCAACAACCAGCCCAGCTACCTCCAGCAGAATGGTTCCATCTCACACTAGTATTAAGCAGGTTTGTAGCACTGAGGGGTGAATAAGTTCAAAAAACCTAAGAACCTCTTCCACCTTCTCAAATGTTTTTATCCCAAACACAAACTGAACTTTTATAGAGGTTTGAAAGAGTTTACCAAATATTTTCCCCAGTGCTTTTCATTTTTGTGTATCTCTGCATTTCCAAGTTTGACTGATGACCAGAAGGCTGTGTTAGAACACTGTGAGAAAGGCTGTTGCTATTGGTATTTCTGAAATGACGGGATAGAGAAAGCCACTTATTACAAGATTTCCAGCCCTATTTTGCAGAGCCCAAAAGGTCTGGGTAGTTTGGATAATGTTCACCTATACATAATCACACTTTTGGATGCTTATCTCAATCTAAGCAAAGTTTTTTCTGAGGTTCAGCCATCTCTTAATTCCCTCTTTTGGGGCTTGATCCTATGGCACTGAGTCTTTCTGCTCACATTATTAAGGGCTGCAAGAACTGGTCCTTCCTTGTTGTTCTTCAACATTTCTCTTTTACTGAATCCCCCAAATGTTGGTGATTTGGATTAAAAGGAACCAAGACCTAAACTGTTCCTGGCTGCAAAACCTTAAATGATCCGTTTTTCCAAAACATAACCACTTTGGTTTGCTCACTCATTGTAGAGGGGGGATAAAACTAACTTTTTATCTGGACCACCTTGAACTTTGTTGATTCACATAAAATGGAATCCAGATCTGAACTTTCCCTGGTTTTGTGGTTTGATTTTACAAAACTAAAACCTGGTGCCCTCAGTCCATGTGGAGACTCAAGTAAGGGCTGGCGGGCCATTTCTGTTCTCTCTAGTAAGACAAGAGTAATGCTATTGAAGCCAAATTAATGTGAGGGAGTCTCCATTTGAAATTGCAGAGGGAATTTTAGAAAGGCAGAATTTAATTCTTCAAGTTGATAGTTGGATATAGGCCAGCATGTGGATTAACCGCCTCCTACGCTTGCATAGAACGTCAAGGGATTTTTAATGATCACAAATGGGCATGATCTCAGTTTAATGTCTCCTAGAAAAGACTGTCTCATTCAAAAATGAAAACCTTACAAAAATTCCTTAGTGCTCATATGGGAAACAGCTAGAGATCTGCTCCATGTGCATGCCTATTTGAATTCTGCTACAGAACATCATTTTTAAATGACGACTTTCTAGCTGGATAATTTGTCTATTTACATATGTCTAGGTAGCTAATCCTGCCCTGTTGTAGGATTGTGAGGACACATGTGCATAACCCCACATCTCCCACAAACCTACTTAGTCTTAGTTCCTTCGCACCAAAACAGGACAGTTTGAGTAAGTGCAGAGCCATAAATCATGGTACATTCGCGTATGAAACTCAAATCTTCAGTTCTATGTTTTGAAATATTTTATTATACTGTCCAAACCTGACATGGCCAAATCACAGTGGGAGAGCCAAAGAGCAAGGTCTCCATTTTCATACTTAATGGGGTAGGCTTAAATCTCAGTGTGAGGCTGGTGAAGTCACCTCCTATCTCAGATAGTAATTTAATGCTTATTTTTTATAGTTCTTTTGATACTGCAGGTTTTATAATAATAATAGCAGTTCTGCTATATAAACACTATTCTAAAAGAATTGTTCCTGTAGGTGGTAATTAAGCAATGAGCCTTGTTGTCCTGCAATGAAAAAGAAAGCATTGCAAAATCTTCAGAGAGTTTTAGTCCAATACATGCTGTGAGGTTAGCAACTTGCTACCCTGAGGCACAGTTACTGAAAGAGTTCTTCTGGTCCCAGAACCTGTGGGGAGTATGACTCAAACAGACGATTCCACAGAATTAGCAGAACCAGAGGAAGGAGAGTCCAAGCTTCCATTGGAAATGAGCCTAGAGTGAAATCTTCAGTCAAAATATAAACACAATTTTTTTTTAAAAGTGCATCATCAGCAATTCAGCACTCAAATGGGGAGATGCTTCTTACCAAAAAATCCTAGTTACAGGCTTTTATTGTCCTGCTCAGTTCTAAGACTCTGATCCTGCAATGGCCTCTGTGCAGATGCAGGTCTCCGCCCATGGAAAGGCTCATTGCAGGATCAGTCATTAACAGAGAGTATAGACTCTATGGTCCTCTGCAAAGCAGAGCTGTGAATATGGGGGATTTACACTGTTTTTTGTTTCACAGCATTATCTGTGCAAACAATGGGCTAAATCCTGAGGTGCAAGTTCAGTCCTCACCTGGGCAAAATCCTCTTGAGTAAGGACTGAGTAAACTCTGTCAGGACCTCAGGGTATGGCTCACAAGGACAGCAGAGCAAACTGGGCATGAGTGATACTTTGGTTTGTAGAAAGTTGTCACATCCCCATATATACTCTCTAGAAAACCCTTTCATTCATTGTTTGCAATGAATGAACACATTTTCTGTAATGAGTCAATGAGACTATTACACCTTCCTGAGCCTTTGTGAAGTGTATGACACCCATGGAAGGGTTAATCTAAAGACACTAGAAGTTGCTAGATAGGTGTCCATCCTTCGCAATGGCTGATCAGTCCACTGACAGTTTCTTCTAAAGATGTAATGTGTCTACCTTGTGTCTCATTGCATGACTGTTTCGGCACTGTATATCTGCAAGGAAGTTCATGTGACCTGAGTTTTGGAAGAAACCAAAACTTTCCTTCCTCGTCTTGATTATTGTTTCAGATAAGCTCAGATGACTTTTGCTCTAAATGAAAAGCAGTTATTATAGCCCCTCCTGGGGATCTATTCTTACCCACATGAGAGGCTCTGAGGACAGCCATTGTTTAGCTAAGGAGGGAAATCCTGTGTTCCAGTACTACTTGATCATTGAAAGGGGAAATATTTGCTCTTGCAGCCTATTGCTCCTCCCTTTTTTGCAGTCAAGGCAAGATGAGTGAGTGGGGTGATGGACAGCTGAGCGGGACAGAACAAACAAAAGGAAGAACACAGTGGAACAGATTGTGGGAGGACTAGTGACAGCTTTTGTTCTCATCCTGCCAGCTTTCCAACCTGCCCTACTTTATGGAAGGAGGGGAGAGAAGAGAAGAAGATTGTGAAAGGGTCCATGGCACAAACCACCTGCTGTGCCTTAATCTGAGCCACTGTTCCAGTCCATGGAAACTGCCTGGCCTGCTGAGAGAGAAGAATTCTCTGCTTGGACAATGAGCCCCAGCACTTACTCCTGTGGGAAGTTTAAGTGAACTTGCCTGCTGTGGGCTGGCCAGTGTTTTCCTGTTCTTGAGCTGCCCAGTTGAATCCCATATGTATTGTGGCTACTTTTATGAGTTCCCCAGGGGATGCCTCTGCACCATTGTCTAGTTAATCGATTAGTTAGCTCAGAGAACCAGCAGGGGAAGACTGCCTGGAGACTGTGACTTTGCTTCATACAGGACTCAAACATGCTGAAACTTCAGCACAAGACCTATTTTGGACTGAGGGTGTTTCTGTCTGGATTCCTACTGTTTCCCATTTACTGGCTGTATCTTCAGCAACAGCCATCTGAGTCTAAAGAAGAACAGAACTATTAACTGTGCATGCAAATTCTAGTCAGACTAGTAAGGTCACATTCTGAGGCAACTGTGGGAATGGCCAGGCAGGGGGGTGGGAATTGTTGATTTGTACATTTATTTTCTGTTTCCTTTATATAGTATTTCCTTCCCCTCTTTTGTAACTATCCCAAATGAACTTCTCCCCAGGGTGACTAAGAACAACTAAGAATAATTCTTCTTACTTTTTGTACCCTGACCTAACTAACCCTTAGAACAATGTGTACCATGCATACTGAACTTCCTCCTGGAGACAAGGTGACACCCATTGCATACACATCCTCAGGAGAGCTGCGGGCACTATGCTTTTGAGACTGCTAATTGACTACACTACATCCAAGATCCAGTTGCTATTAAACAAATGACACCACCAGGCAGGTCAACACAGCCCAATTTACAAAGCCAGCTCTCGTAGACAAACTGTTACCACCTCACAGTGGGATAGGGGTCACATTACATTCTTCTCGTTTGCCCCCAGTCCATGGGCAGATTAAGGGACAGGCAGTACAGTCCTGTGCCAGGACCACAGCTCCTGGAGTCACATAATGAGGAGAGAATCTCAGCTTTCACTTAAAAAAAAAAAAAAGACAAAGGAAGTGGCTAATGCTTGTGGCTGTGAAGAAAACGTGACCTGGATGTAACAGATGCAGTAGTGTCTGCCTGACTCTGCAGACAGCCTGAAAAACTAGCTTTACCCCATCCATTTCAATGGGGTGTGAACTCCAAGACCCACATGGTTGGGGTCTTTGCTAACACCATCCCAACAGAAGACTCTGGCATGAGAAGATTGCAATGGCCCATCCATCCACTCAAGCAGATATACCCCAGCTGAGGGTATATAAGTACTGAGGGCTCCCCTGCTGCCCTCCTATTTCTCTGAGGGGGGAGGGGAACTCTGCTGCCATCTCTGCTGATCTTGAGGAGAACCTCTGCTACCACTCAAAGGTGGCGGGTGATAAGGTACATGACTTTGCTCTTGTCTCTTTGAGAGGGGAGGTGGGTCCCCTGCACAGGTACACCCCAGGTGTATGTGGGGCCACAGAATGGGAGGGGTTATGGGAATGAAGCCACAGGGTGCCTCATGTCACCATGTGTGTGATGTTTCTCAGGGCTCCTAGGGCTTTGAGGCACTTTATTACCACCTGTCTCCAGCAAGTGGGAGTCTTGCCTGTACTTGCTGGGTGTTAGCTTCCTAACACCACCAGCCTGTCAGCCACTCAAACACTCTTCTCCAAGATACAACAGCCTGTCTTTGTCTTGCAAGTTGACAACAGATGCGCTCCAACTGCCAAATCCCTTCCAAGTGTCCCCCTGTGATATCCAGCTTATGATCACTGGATACCCACAGAAATCTCAGATCCTCTGTTCCCAAAGGAAGGGTACCCCAGTTTTACCCATTTTACCTTAGCTCCAGTGTTACACACAGCACTTGCGTTCAATTATAAAACAAAAGGAAATTTATTTAAGAAAGACTAGAGCAGGGATTGGCAACCTTTGGTACCCGGCCCGTCAGGGAAATCTGCTGACGGGCCGGGAGGGTTTGTTTGCCTGCAGCGTCTGCAGGTTCGGCCAATCGCAGCTCCCACTGGCTGCGGTTCGCTGTTCCAGGCCAATGGGGGCTGTGTGAAGTGGCGGCCATCACATCCCTCAGCCCGCACCACTTTCCGCAGCCCCCATTGGCCTGGAATGGCGAATTGCGGCCAATGGGAGCTGCGATCGGCCGAACCTGTGGATGCTGCAGTTAAACAAAACTGTCCCGGCCCGTCAGCAGATTTCCCTGATGGGCCGCATGCCAAAGGTTGCCAATCCCTGGACTAGAGATTCAAATAAAAACCAATCTGAGATATGAGAACAAATGGTTACATATAAAAGAACATCGTGACACACTTTCTAGAGACTAAACTTAGCTAACAAGGCCTTCCCCGTCTCCTGCAAGCACTTACCCCAAGTTCTTTCCCCAGTGTTTTCAACTAGTTTGGTTGAGACCCCTTGTCATAAGATATATATATATATATGGAAATATACCTCTCTCATAGAACTGGAAGGGATCCTGAAAGGTCATTGAGTCCAGCCCCCTGCCTTCACTAGCAGGACCAAGTACTGATTTTGCCCCAGATCCCTAAGTGGCCCCCTCAAGGATTGAACTCACAACCCTGGGTTTAGCAGGCCAATGCTCAAACCACTGAGCTATTCCTCCCCCCAGGGCAATGGTTTTTGAACTGTGGGGCGCCTCCCCCCGGGGGGGGAGGAGAGGAGTGCGCATCCAGACGGGTGTCCACTCGGGCAGGGGAGAAATGAGGAGTCTCTGGGGGTGGGGGAAAGGGAGGCACTGGGAAGGCTTTCATTAGAGACCTTACATGATATTCTTCTGGTGAACTCAGGAGATCCTTGTATCCCTACATACCCTAGGACCCTCTGCCAGTTGGAATCAAAAGGTTCTTGGGTCACACTGTGTCTAGGGCCCTAGATTATATCTCAATATAATATCAATGTGGAAGAAAGACTAACTGCCAGCTAGAGCTATGTACTTTGGTCGTGTACTGAATAATATTTTATTGTCTAGAAGCACATTAATAAGGAAAAAAACAAGGGCAGAAGGAAATCCTAGATCACTTTGTAGGGACCAGGATGTAGGCATTCTAACCTAGTAGTTAGAGTGAGAAACCAGAAAAGGGAAGCAAAGCTGTGAACAAGACATGCATGAGAGACAACACAGCTGTGGGCACAAACACTGGGCAGCCAACAAGCTGCTACTGCTGCTGAGCTTAAATGCAGACCTGTTGGCTCTTTGTAGCCAACCAGGGGAGCTGGCCAATCAGGTGATTCTTCCACAGCCTGCTGGGCTAATTAACTAACTTGAGGGCTCAGCCAGCTAGACCCAAGCTCAGCTGGGGGAATTGAAGCCCATAGTTCCTGACAAAGTAGTGACATTCACGTTCTATTTGAGTCTGATTGCACCTAATATTTGCTCTGTTATAAGTGTTCAGAATTAAATGGAGATGAGATGACTAGAGCCTTCTCTCACAAAGATTGACTCAAATTCTGGCCTCTGAAGCTAGAAATCTGTTAAAGTAAGATCTGACACCTTGACCACAGGTATTAAAGAGTTCTTGAGCTTATGAATGCATCACTCAGAGTATGCTTAGGTTCCTCAGAACAGATAGGTCTGATTAGGAGGAGATACTGAAGCAGTTTCCTGGTTTAACTGATCTTTTGGAATGTACAGAGAGATACCTTTGCATTTTCCTTTAGTTCACCATGTTTTCAATTGGTTTACTTGATTTCCACAACTCCTTAGTGTTGATATAGAATTTGCAATCTCCATCTCTGAGAGTGACCCTTACCCCTAAATTTGCTGATTAACTCTCTTTCAATCTTCTGTGTCCTTGAGTGATATCACCCTGAACAAGTGAACTCCATCAAGAACTGAAGAAGAACCTAAGAGGAACTTTTGGGGGAAAGACTTCCTGTGATGAATTCAGAACAGGACCTCTGAAGCTCACGCACTTCCTGCACAGGCTTTATAGTTTTTGTTTCTTTATGGCTACAGAAGAGGAGAACTGGTGCAAGATTTGTCCCATCATGTAGGTAAAGCTTATTAAAACTGTAGAGAAGGTAGTAGAGTGGAAGAAAAGATAGTGATGAGTGGACATCAAAGGCTTCTTGATGTTTGGGTTAGATAAATAAATGTTTGGCTGCTTTACTGAAATGTACCCAAATCATACACCTCTCTTGAATGTACAAAAACTATACTTGAAATCTCATATCTTTTGAGGGTCTGGGCCATAGCCTTTTTTCAATAAGACTTCTGTTTGAGCTAGAAATACCTGCAGAAAATCCTTTGTGTCAATATCTGTGCTTCCATTCTCAGTCACAACCAGAAACTGCAGGAATAGACACAATTTTGAAGGAAAGGAAGGAAAAGGATAACTGAGGTTTTGCTAAACCTCCCCAAAGGCTTGTCTGGAGTTATAGGTGGAAGTTTTCATCCCTTCTGTTTTAGCCCAATGATTCACCATTGCTAGGGAAACAAAATTCTTTAACTGAATCTTCATCCTGTTCTAAGTGAAGGCAGAGATAAATCTCCTATTGACTTTGGTGAGAAGAGGATTGGCCCTTTCAGGATTCACATGTAACTTGCTGCTTATGAAGAATATGGTAGTAAAATGTATTGTTTTGTTGTGCTTTAGTCAGAGCTTTGGAAGCACAGGCTGTTAGAGGTTGATCTTCTAGGACAGCCCCCGGCCCAGGTGAACTTCCATGACTGAGATCTTAGACTCTGGTTAATCTCAAAATATTTCACTAAACCTACTTTCATGGTAAGCCTGTTTAATTCCCAAAACCAATCTTGCCATTGATCTCAGCACCATTCTAAACTGTCCTCAAAGAGCAGTCTGAGAGGATCACTTACTTTTGCCAAATTAAAGATGAATTGCCTGAGACGTGTTAACATGCTCATGAATCTCGGGAAGAGATTCCAGAGCTTCATTTTTTGTTTGTGGGGTCTTTACATTTGTACAGTTTTCTCCACCTTCCTTGCATCTGGTCAAACACCTCTGTCAGCGAGTATGTGTCCTACATAACTAGAATCCCATTTAGCCCAATTGTTGTTGTTTTATTTGTACTGTGATAGCACTTAGGAGCTCCAGCCATGAACCAGGACCTCATTGTGTTAGGCTCTGTACAAACAGAGATCAAAAAGATAGTACCTGCCTCCCAGAGCTTACAATCTAAATATAAGAGAAAAGACAACAGGTGGATCCAGAAAGACTGATTGGGAAGTATAAGGAAACAATGAGATAACATTGGTCAGCATGATAGGCAGTGGTCTCAGCAATCCACTAGCCTAACCATTATCAAGGTTTGTGTAAGTATCAAGGCAAAGGAGAGTTCTAAGAAGAATTTTAAAGGAGAACAGTAAAGTGGCTTTTGTTGTTTGGCATTTTTTCCTGTTCAATTTAAGGTCCTTTTCTCTGTCACACTACTGAACATTAAGCATTCTCTATAGGGCTGATCATTTTTGTCTGAGTTCCCTAGAACATCAGAAATTACTTCTACCCCATTCAGATCAGAAATACGATGCCATGGTACATCTCAGATACTATGGTGATCCCAAAAAGAAGGCACTTAAACACTGTGATGATATGGGGAATCTGTCAATGTACAGCATATGAATTCTGGTTGATGTTAGGAAGTTATTATTATATTGTGGAATGCCTCTAAGCAGTAGAATCCACCATTTGTTGATGGGGACTGTAGTCCATTCTTACCAGACCAGGGACAATGGAGGAGAGTTGTTAACCTGGATGACTGTGCTCTGATCGAGTGATGGATATGCTAAGGAGATTGAGCTGAGAAACCAGTTCAACCAAGTTTCTTTGCAGGGGCCTATATATATAACCATGTGAAGCATTTAGGAATGCACTCACAGTGATAAAGAAGAATGCTCTTTTCAGAATTCCAGTTCCTTTTTCACTATCTTAGATTTTCTTGTCTCACATCCTCTGTATAATCTCTCAGTTTCCACTTCACCACCACCACCACCACCTTTAATACTCTACAGGGCATTTATGACCTTTAGTAATTACATATATCTGAATTTTTCCCCGAAGGCAAATGGAAAACAAACATGGCAGTTCAGCAACTGTCATTCTGTATGAAAGAATTCCATATAAAGTGTGAATAGTACTGGACAGCTCTTGGATGCAGTTAGGGATGGACTTAATTTATGTTGGAGAACATTTACATCTTAGTGAAACACATACAGTGTTTATGTACACAGTAGCACAGAATATTCTTATACACATCTATATTCATAAAATCAAAAGTATTTCTAATGTACCTGTCCCCACAGCATGCAAACATTATTGGGACTGAAATTCAGTGGTGTCTCAACCTGTTCTCCAGTTGTTTGCACACAACTTTGCAGATGTAATCACCTGCAAATGCATTTTTAGTTCACTTAATGCCTGAACATGTAGGCAACATAATTTGCATATGTAAATTATATTTAAATATAATCAGCCCAGTGCCCAACTAGATTCTATTATCTGTGTACAGAGGCATTTGTGCAAAAAAAGTGCACGCACACACATGTAGAAGTACAAAGTTTCATGCACGCCTGTGGAGATTATTGCCCGCTTCTCAGTGGAGCTAGATTTCTTTCTGTAAAGAAGACATTAATGTTTTCTTTCTCCACTCAGAAGTTATTCTAGCTCTCCTTCATCTAGCAATGTATATGATTATTTCTGCATTTAAATGTAATACATTTAAGGGAGATTCAAGAGGAGCAAATATGCATTAATAAATATTCATGATAAGACTGAGGGGGGACATAACCGTTTTCAAGTACATAAAAGGTTGCTACAAGAAGGAGGGAGAAAAATTGTTCTCTTTAACCTCTGAGGATAGGCAATGAGCTTAAATTGCAGCAAGGGAGGTTTAGGTTGGACATTAGGAAAAACTTCCTAACTGTCAGGGTGGTTAAGCACTGGAATAAATTGCCTAGGGAGGTTGTGGAATCTTCATCATTGGAGATTTTTAAGAGCAGGTTAGACAAACATCTGTCAGGGATGGTCTAGATAATACTTAGTCCTGCCTTGAGTGCAGGGGATTGGACTAGATGACCTCTCAAGGTCCCTTCCAGTCCTACAATTCTGTGATTATGAATCAAAGTAGAAAAGCACACTGGAGCTGTGTGATGGATAGAGGAAAACTCAAGAGTCCACATATAGGAAGAAAGATACAAGGTTTACTTTGAAGTTGTGGTTCTCCCAAATTGTACCCAAGTGCATTATCATCATGTCAGAAGTGAATTATACTGCACATGAGCAAATGAAAAAACGTGATTGTGAAGGATATGATGACAAATCTGTGCCCTTCACATATTCATTAATAGGTTCTGTGTTCATCTGTTATATATTTAAGCATTTTTAATAGGTGCTCTGGAGATGTTAGGTAGGTAAGCATCTAATGATGGATTCTACCTATCAACAGTGATATATTAAAAGGACAGGAGAGGCTGAGAGACTGAAAAGATCCAGCATCCAGTCAATATAAAGAAAAGTTTTGAGACTATGTTCTAAGAATTATAGATATAGCAACTACTTCTTTATCTTATGGAGGAGGAGACTGTGCTTTGAATGCAGAGAGCTTACATCTTGCTAATGCTGTGTATTGTTATCTTGGGACCAGATCCTTGGCTGATATAATTGGCCTGGTTGCAGTAAACAGAATTATGCCCATTTACATCAACTGAGGAACTGGCCCATCTGATGCATACCATATATATAGTGCTCTGAATGTGCAATCAGTTGCATGATTTCCAGGTTCAAATTCCATAAGAGCTGTTATACTATTGGAAACAGATTGTTTTTAATATTACAGTCTCACTTTGTGGCAACTTATGGAATTTGGGTTTACATAACCAGACTTAGTCATATACAGCATCAACCAAATATAAACTCAAGGGGTGAAATTCTGGCCCTAATAAATTCAGTGGCAACATCCCAGTCACTTCAGTGAGTTCAAAATCCCACCCAAGATCTTTTGGTTCACAACATGCCCTCCTGCTTGTCACGCTAAAGAAGCATCTCCTTTAGCTCAAATAGTGGAGAGAACTCCTGTGTCTATAATTCCTACAACAGTCTCAGCACTTTACCTCATAGTCTCTGGTTCTTGCCACATTTCTCCTCTCAGCTTCTCCTATCCTTTTAGCATATGGTTGTTGATATGTGGAATCTCTCAGCAGATGATTATGTAGTGTAACACTTACCTGCTAGCCCATCTCCAGCACTGCTAATAAAAAAATGGCTAAATACATAACAGATGAACAGGGCACCTATTGATGAATGTACGAAGGACAGAGAACTGTCATCATATCTTCCACAGCCACATTTTTTTCACATGCTCATGTTCTGACACGATGGTAATCCACTTGGGTACAATTTGGAAGACTCACAGGTTCAAAGTGGGCCTTGTATCACTCTTCTGCCATTTGGATACTTTTCAGGTACTTTTCTACTAAATTTCACTATCACCATCCTGTGTTTGTGGGAAGCATGTTCACTCTCATGAATCATATTAAATTCTTGCATACATGCCCCTTCCCACAATGTATAGATATAAACGTAGAGACAAACATATGTATAATATGATACAGTGTACCAAAATTACAAGTGTATTATAATATAGGAATGTAATATTTAGAGTACCTGATTTACACATACAAAAGCAATTTGTGCTCACAAATCTTAGTTTTTGTGCAAATTTAGAGGTTGCTTTTGAAAATTTGACCCCATATGTGCATTTTCTGTGACTTGTTTCAACATAGTCTACAGGTAACTTACTACCATGTGAATTTCAGTATATTTATATGCTGCAAATTTTTTTTATTGATTATCTTCACTTAGAGAGATTCTGAGCCTATTACCAAGCCTGCAGTTTCTTATAGAAGTTCATGAGACTTTTCCAGTGATGTCAAAGGCTTTTCCAAAATTCCAAGTGTATTATTAGCAAACTTTTTCTGTGCTATACCACTGACGTGCTGTATTTTACTTCACATGGGTTTCATCGGAGGCATATACTGCTCCCTCTCTGTGACTGACTCCATTAGTCTGGGGTAGTAAAATATCCAACATTATCGATCAGTAAGGATCCATTGGAGAGTAGTGAAGAGGGTAAGGAGATCCTCAGGGTGAACTGAAGAGAGCTGAAAAGCAATCAGGAATGTCAGAAAGAAAAGGATATTTCAGAGATGTCCTAGAAAGCCATGTGAGATCACTTCATTATCCCAGGTAACTTGACAAACTAAGTGCCATCTTCAAATACACCTAGTTTGGAGGGATTACTATATATAATTCCCTGATGTAAAAGTATATACAAAAGCTGACCACACTCCATGCTGGTGATTGAAAGGCTAGAATCTGTGATCCCTACGTAAGCCCTTTTGACATTTTTCTTTTTTGCCTTCTACTTCTCTGTTTTATCTCCTTACTTTGTATTTTGAACTTGTTTCCATCTTTACTGTACCACTTGTGAATTCACTAATAATAATACAACAGACACAAAGTTTGACTCACCGGGAACTTGATCACTACGAAAGAGGAACTTCCAATAACTTTAGCTTCTTATAACTCACTCACTGGGATATCTGCTAGCAGAGACGGGCCTCCAGTGGCCACTGGCATTTTAACCATTATGCTGCCTAGAACTGCTCTGAGCAGCGCTGGATAATACAGTAATAGAAACCTTTGTGAGTTTTCACCCAAGAGTAGGGCTGCTACTGTTGCTACCCGTAGTGCAGCTGTACCAGTACCAATGCAGCAGTGGGAGGAAGACCCAGTGATATGTTCTTTCTGTGTATTTGTGTCTGGATGGAGATGGTAAGGAATGGCTATTACTATGTAATGTTGGACTTGATCACACTGCAGCCTTCAGAATGCTCATTCTAATATAAATGGATCCAAACAAAGGTAGTTATTGTTTATTTGTATAGTGCCAACAGTGTGTTAGGCACTTAATTTCCCATCTTGGCCCTGCTCTCTTTGCTACGATACTTCAGGCAGTAATTCTCATACATCAAGTTGATCCCACTCTGTGATTGGCGTACGAGGTCAACTGTCATCAGCCCTGCCATGCTCAAAGGCTGCAGTGCTCTGGTAATTAAGGCTGTTAGTTAGATGGGAGGGCTTCTTTTCCTGCTATTTGATGTAGAGTAGGTACAGATGACAGATTTATAGTTTTAATTCAAATACGGTATTTGTCTTTGACAACTTAATTGTGTTTGCAGAGAAGTTCTGGACCCTTTCTCTTGCCAAGTCATTACAGAAAGGCCTCACATCTTGGATCTACCAGGAAGCTTTATGGATTAAAGGAATAGCCGAGGGGACTCTGCATTAGTGCTGATGGAGGCAATAAATGTCTTCTTTGTCCCGCTTATGTTTGTGGTAAGCATGTTCACGCTGGCTTCAGTTACCAAGTTTTCATATTTTAACACCAAGCCAGGTACAGATTCTCCCCACTCCCTCTTTGTTTACAATCTCCATTTAAATTGTGAAGATTTTCCTTTTTGCAGATGTCTTACGCAAATCAGTTAACTGGACTTCTAAAAAGAAAGGCACAATGATGGCCGGAATTTACAAAACATTAACACCAGGCATGGACTTCATTAACAAGAAAGCAAAGACTAAAAATATAACTGTAATAAAACCAACCCTAACCCAACGTCCCAAATCACTTCAAAATGCAAAGTTTTGAAATATAAAAGCATTTCAACAATGCTAATTATTACAGGGTCCTCACCCTAATGGAAGAGGCAGTCCCATCTGTCAGTGATAGACACTTTCTCCAGACCTGAAGACCTCTCTGAAGTTCAAAAGCTTGTCCCTTCTACAAACAGAAGTTGGTCCAATAAAAGATATTACTTCACCTACTTTGTCTTTCTCAATGGTAGATATACTACGTTAAAAGAACATGGAGGTTGCAAAGTGAAGCACCAAAGCATTAGGAAATACCAGAATTAAGGTGACCTGTACAACCTCAGTTTGCAGGCATTAGGATACAGTCTCCTCCTGGTGGGTCATCAGCAAGGTTTGAATTCAGCACTTTCAGATCCACAGTAGAAAATGTTTCCACTTGAGCTATAGGAATAACCATGACAGCTATAGGGTGTTATCCTTTGTGTGGATAGATGCCCATAGATGGGGATATGACATTCCCTTTGCTATATGCAGTGTTGTTGCAGTAGTGGGTTACACAACTATTAATGAGACAGAAATGAAATACTGGGTATCAGAATTCCTGGGATCTCTTCCTGGCACTGGGAGTAGCGTATGGTCAAGTGGTTAGAGACAGCACATTCAAGCATGTCATTTGGCTCAATTATTCTAAAAGGCAGTGTGCCAAGATGGCTGGGACTGAGATCTCTCTTATGAGAGGTCAGGGCTCTAGCCCCGGATTTGCTTGAAGTGACTTTGTGCAGTCTCTCAGTCCTCTGCAGAATGGGGTATGAGTCTTTGGTTAATAACTGTGGTTAGATGTTTGGCTCCTCCTCTTACAATAACAAGGGTTGTGAATTTCACAGAACTATTAACAGCAGCCAGTGGAGAAGATGGGGCTAAAACTCATGATTTCCTGGGCTGTTAGAGACTGCTGTATGGGTCTCGCTCAGAAATGACACTTGACCCCCCAATGCAGGCAGGACAGAGAAGCCAACTTCATGAGTATCATGTGAGATGCCTGACCTGTGGCAGATCTGGCTGCAGCAGCAGCAAAGGTTTGGAGAAATGTAAGGGAACACTATTTTATATTTACAAAGGCAACTTTTTTGTACTGAATTCACACAGAAAACTACTCGCTGTTTGACACTTGGGCCACCTTTCAAACCTTGAACACAACTCACGAGGATAAATACACACTTTAAAATTTTAATCATAGCCCCTCTAGTCTGCAAAGCTGAATCTACTGCATGTAACATACATATTGGGGAGTCAGCGCTCTGAGGGCAGTTTTTAATACATGATTAGAATGAGGCCCTGTTCCTGCAAACAAGTATGTGCTTAGCCTTAGGAGTCACGTGAGTGGTCCTAAGACTTCGGTGGGACCACTCACGCCACGGGAGTGAAGCTAAGCAGGGTAAGCGTTCACAGATCAGGACATATGTTTGTGTTTTAGGGTGTCCTGTGTCTGGGTGCCTTACAAAAAATAATGAAAACATTGCTTACAGAGAAAGACAACATGGCCCAGAAACAAAACTGACCCCACTCCCACGCACACACTCACCTCCCATTATATAATAAATAAAACTATATCTCACTTGGTATTGTGTGGCCCCCATTACCATAGTATCTGAGCACCTCACCGTCCTTAACGTATTTATCCTCACAACACACTGAGGAAGGGGTGTATTACTAGTCCCATTTTACACAGAGAAAACCGAGGCACAGAGACCAAGGGCCAGATTTTTAAAGATCCAGATAGGGGTGCTGGAACAATTTTTATAGTGGGGGTGCTGATGATGGAAACCATGTATTTGGTGGCTGTAATTACTACTTCAACCCCGGCGGTGTGGCAGCACCCCTAGTTCCAGCCCCTCTGGATGCAGATGAGCATCTAGTGGGATTTTCAAAAACGCATAGGTGCCTAACTCCAGTCCAGGCACCTATCTGCTTTTTGGGCACTTAAATACCTTTTAAAATCTGGCGGTAAAGGACATGCCCAAGGTCACATGAGAAGTATATGGCAGAGGAGGGAATAGAACATTGGTCTTCCAACTGCCAAATATCCAAACACACATTCGACTGCATAGCCAGTATTTCACCATTTCTGTAAAATTCACCTCATGTTTGCTAAATTGAAGTTTTCTTTTGAGAAAGGAAGAGATAACGGAGTACAGGTACCAAGTAGAAACTATTTAAGCAGGAAAAGATCTACTTTGGGGGGAATTTTGTGACCGTGATATACCTGGCTCCTTAGTCAGCAGCAATATGGTATAAAGTACAATATATATAATAGCCACTTCCGGAACAATAACAGACGGTGGAGAATAGTAGGTAAATCATTGGGATTGCATGGGTGAAATGAAGGATAAATTAATCCCAGACATCTATATTTTAATAGTTGGAATAATGTAGATTTATATTAATTTTTTTTTGGGTGGGGGAGGCGTCATTTGAGTCCGGCTTCAAATTTTTGTTCTACACAAAAGAAAACTTAGCCTGTAAGTAAACTGACGGCATATCAAATATTTGATGATTGCACCAGGACCCTCACCGTGTAAACAGATTTCGCTGTAACTAGCCAGAATACCCGCTGAACAGCCCTGCTAATGTGTCTAGAGCCGTGAATTATGATGAGACGGCTTGAGCCGAGTTAGTTCCTCTCCTCCAAACCTAGTGGGAGAACCTCTTCACCTTCCTGTGGAGTCAGTTTCCTTCCTTTCCCTAGGGTAATCCTTGGCCCAGATGACCTAACTGTGACTGACTAAAGTTAAGTGAAGTCAGGCTATCTGTTTCAGATGTTTGGTCTGGGGTGTGTGGAAAGGGAAACAAGGATGTCATGTGACAGAAGCAGGCTGCTTCAGAGAGTACTTCAAAAACTGTTACCACCGTCATCATTTTAACTAATTACATGTGCACCACTTATAGCTCAGCCATAATATAAATCTTCCCAAAAGCTGCCACACTGGTTCAGCTCATTCTATGCAAGATTTGGAAACAGAAGACTGATAAGAGTGGGGGAACGAGGACTTTTCAGCCCTTCCCAGAGGAGTTCTGGTATAAATTTACAGGTGTCGTACCCATCTCCTTTCTGGGTGAGAAGTTCACAGGCTTTTTGGCTGCAGGTAGATGGAAGCTGAAAGCTTGTACAAAGATATGAGCTTGAAATGCTGGTTAATGATCACCAAAGAGACTTACGCAAAAAGGAAAGAAAAATAAAAGAAAACTGAAGAGTAACACAATTGTACAAATCACCCACCTATAGAAACCATTTTGTCCAAAAAGGTAACAGTGTGATCTAGCGATTCTTTGTCAAGAGTAAGCAGAAGCAGTTAAAGCATTAAGATAATAATTTGTGATCCCAGGATTGAGATGCTATTAATAACAAATCAAAGCACATTTCTTTCATAGGTTTCAGAGTAGCAGCCGTGTTAGTCTGTATCCGCAAAAAGAACAGGAGTACTTGTGGCACCTTAGAGACTAACAAATTTATTAGAGCATAAGCTTTCGTGGGCTACAACCCACTTCTTCGGATGCATAACTTCTTCGGATGCATTTCTTTCATAGTTCTCCAACTTTTTCAAAACCTAGACTCTTCAAGGTTTGTAGGCTATCAATTACTTAGTTGAGCTTAAGCCCACGGATAACTTTATAAAGGCCTTTGTAGCTGTGTTTTATTCCAGATTCAGCCCACCTATCAGCAGAATTTAGTAAGTGTTCTCAGTTAAATAGACAGCTTTCCCAAACATACAAGGGTTTATATTATTGGATATGATCCAGGTTCTAGTGACCTCTGGAATACCCTTCCGAAGATTAGGGTTTGTCTAACTTTTACACACAAGCAGATCTGTATTTAAAAATGTTTGCTACTTAAATTGATCTATAGCCAAGTCATCCCAGCAAGGTTTACTTGAGAAAAAACACTGAATTTGTGTTCACATGGTTTTTACCTCAAAATGTCTATTTAATTTATACATCCATAGATCTTCCTCATCGCCTAATGGGATCCAAAATCTGCCCTCTGCTTTTTATTTAGTGGGTTTATAACAATCCGGCAGTATGATCTAACTGTACACGTATGATTAAAGGATATAGCTATATAAACTACAGGCTTTTACTGCCCTGAATTTTTCTGTATCTTGTAATAGAATTTGATGATATAATAGGGTTGTTGTTGTTGTTTGTTGTTATAAAAGGTGATGACTATCCTACGAAGAAGAACTCTATGGAAGCAATGTACACTCATCCAAGGACAGAATTTGGCCTAAATGTTTTAAAAGAAATTGATTTCCATAACAGCCAAATGTCAACAGAAATTCCTAAGCTTATTATCTATGGAAAAGACAAGAGAACTTCTGCAGAAGATTAAGGTTTGGATTTTCAGCTTTAGCTGAATTGTGCTTGGTGCAGGCCCAAGGCTGGGGAGCAAAGGTGGCTTTTCAGCACCTCTGGAAACCAGACCACTTTTATTTAGGGTCCAAATATAGATAAGATACCCAGGTTTGAAAATATTTGCCATGACGGATACTTTTGTATTATACCCCTCAATGTATTTTTAGTCAGTTGTCATCTATCGATTTCCCCCCCTCCCAACCATTTATCACATGTGTAACCGTCCTCTGAATTCTTTTCATTAGAGACCCTAAAGTAGACAGTTATGGCTCTGCAGATGTTGCTACCGTCAGAACTGTTTTAGTTTCTGTTCTTCAGAAATAATCCCATCTTAATGAACTGAAAGAATTCTACACAGAGCTCATCTAGTTAAATATGAAAGTGGTCATTGCTAACTGTATTTTAATTTCTCAGAAATTACGCACACACATTCCTCACAAATCAAGGGCCAAATTCTGATCCACTGACGTCATTGACTAAACTCTCATTCACTTTGATAGGACCAGAATGTGGCCTAAAAGAATAAATCAGTAAGGATCTGATTTTAGAGGTTTTGAGCAACCTCTTTACATTCAGATGGAGATGTGAGTGCTCAGCACCTCTGCAACTCAAGAAAAATGTTCAAACATGGATAAATGAAGCTTGTGTTTTAAAAAAGACATATTTTTACATTCTGTGACTGGGTTTTGGTCATTCGTTACAAACTCTCCAAGCTAGATGGGTTGTATTCTTAAGCTTTCGAAATGCCAGAAGACCCCAAGGATGTCTGCAAAAAGTGTGTAACTGCAGGCTAAGATCTGTGGATGCAATTACCACAGTAGTGTGTGCAAACTGTATAACTGTATGTGCAGAGCTGAACATATCACTGCTCTTCTGATGTCTTCAGAATCAGGCTCTTAATGTGCATATTGCAAGTATTGAAAAGATGTGCCAGATGACAAAATGAAAGGATATAATAATGATGTAGACAGAAATATATATTTATTGGCCTATCCTTTACCCAGACCTGACTATTATTTAAATGGACAGTCTATTTCTTTTGTTAGCGAGATGGCAATTCCCATAGTACCAAGTACTGTCATTTAAAATACAGTTTTGATTAATGTCACTCTGAAGCTAGTTCAGTTTCTTCGAAGGAGGAAATACAAATCCACAGGGAAAGTAGCAGACAACATATGTAAACTCTTTTGCGTATGGAAAATGATGAAGCAGCCCAGAACATCATTATTCCTTGCTACTTCCTGCAATCTGTTCCCCAAATCCCCCAAACCAACAGCCCACTGAATTTATGATTTACAGAAAAGTCCATGGGTTTCTTAGACCATTCGGCCAACTCCATGAGGAAGTGAGGGATTACAGCTAACTACACAAGAGGTCAGCCAAGGTTCACTTCTTGCCTTAGCCACAAGCCTATGGTGACATTTCCCAGATATTTATGGAGAATTGCTCTCAGGAGATAAGCATTTCGTAGACATGGGCTGAATGTTCCAAAGTGAGTATTTCAGATACCATGTGTAGCTCTGCAAGAAGGAGATCACCCAGAACACCCTTGCTTTTTAAGAGGACATTCAAAACATAAAGGACTAGACCATGCCCAGCTGCAGAGCAGGTGCTGGGAGAGGGCTCAGGGATGCTCTCCATCCCTTTTCACAGACTGAGCGCAATTGTACTCACCTTGCACTAGACAAGGGGTAGCAACAATGATCAGGAAGCACCATGCCCCCTGGTTGTTCTCCCAACTAGCTGGTGCCTGTAAGGTACATTCCAGCCTAAAACATTCTATCGGACTGACATTTGCATGCTGCTGTGTGGAATAGTGCAATTGTCATTTTGAATGTTACTATCAGCGGTTCAGACAGTAGATGGTCCCTAAAAGTGAATGCTTCATTTCCAGCTCTAAATCTCTTTTGCTACTCTTCAAAATGCCAGATGGTCGGTTTATCCTGGTATCTAATTATTATTTTTTATTGATAAAGAGCCATAAGTGTGCATGGTACTTTACAGACAATTTTAAAAGGGCAGGAATCGACTCTAGAGAAGTTTACAGTCTGAATTAGACATAACACAACAATGAACAAAGGGTGAGCAGGGACTAGAGAAGATGAGAGTTAAAAGACTTGAAAAATCATGTAAGAGGCTCACTGCACTAGATTTTCCTAAATAACCAGTGATTTTTGGATGACTCCATTTTTGGATGCCCAAAATCTTAAAGGGATCTAATATTCAGAGGATGGCTGCTCAGCAGATGCTTCCAATTCCGCACCCAAAATAGAGGCACTCAGAATCATTAGTCCCCTTTGGTAATATAGGTCATTGTTGTTACGCATGCATTACATTAGCTGGTTCTAAAAAGAAAAGATATTCATTAAAAGGGTGGACAGCTTGTTCCTTTTAATAGTATGTTGGTTTTGCTTGTTACAGTTCTGGTCCATTTTAACATCTTTACAAACGTTTCCAAAGATTACCAAAATGCTGTAATTTATTACCATGCCACTCAGATTTGTTTCCATCCCCTTTCTGCAGCCTTAGAAAGACCCCAGGGCAGATCCTCAGCACTCATAAATTGTCACAGCCCCATTCACTTGAATGAAACAATGTCAGTTTACACCAGCTGAGAATCTGCCCCTTTATATTGCTCATAGATTTTAAGTTATTCAGGGAAAAGACCATGATTGTATTTGTACAGCCCCAAGCACGATGGGGCCCTGATGTCGATTGGTGCAATGTATAGAATAACAATATATGGTCCTGCAATCTCCACGTCCTCTGTTGTTTATATACATGTTTTCACAGGGCAAAAATAAAACATCTCTAATAGTCATCACTGAAAAAGAGCCCAGTCTTGTAGATCCCTCAGGTAATGCAGAGTTCTGCAGGAAAATTTAATTACAATGCATTGACCTGCTCTGCAGAAACCTGCAAACTCAGCCGTCAGCAGAACCCAAAGGAATAGGTCAGCACAATGATTCTCACTGTGCATAGCTTGAAGTGATTCTGTGTTACCAGCTACCATTTGCTAGACATGCTTGTATCAGCGATGTGTTCTTTGTCTGTTTAGGAGACCTCTTTCCCAGTATCCTTTTCCAGGTGTTTTCTGCAAACCTGTGTCCACTCAGCATTACGTCCATAACAATGGGGCCTGTAATTTTATATTTTTAATTTCATCTTTAGGGGAAAGAATTGACGGATTGCATTTCTTTTAATATAGTTGGGCTTTGCATCATTGTCGCTTTAACTGATCATGACGCTCAATTATTTTACCTCAGTAAAACCCTGGGCACAATTGATTGGACAAAGTCATCCGTATTTAGGAAAAAATGCACACATTTAATTGCCTGTAAAAAAGGTTTGTGTATCTATCTGCTCTGCAGTACTTGGAAAAATATACTCCTGGAGGCCTTTGTCCAGGGGGCTGCAGTTGTGTTGCTGGTTTCAAACTGATTCAAAGGGCAGGGGAGAAAGGGGGAGAGTGTGAATAAAAAGCACTGCACAGTACCGAAGAATCCAATGCAGCAGCACTTCAGTAAAGAACAAAACACTTTGACATCAGGGCTTTTATTGGAATGCAGCTCTTTTAAATTACATTACCGACAGGTTCTGCAGATCTCTGCTTTCAAGTTTGAAAATCAATCTGATAAGTATGTTACCATAGGAAATCTACAAATCTGTATCCCTTTCATTTACATAGAGATGGTGATGAGTTTGGCTGTAAAATGTTCCTATGGTGAGTATGCTGTGACGATGCGGTTCTGGCGGAACCCAACTGAGAGTGCCAACTCAGGACAAATTGCTCAAATAGGGCAGTTACAGCCCAAGGCTGGGGGTTTTTCCACCTCTAAGGCAAACCAAACCAGCCAGACTAGGAGGACTTCAGTCTCACCCCACTGGCTAACCGCAAGTCTCACAAGCAATCTCCTTAGACGCTCCAGTTTCCCAGTATTACCACCAGTGCCACTCGTTATGGGGACAAATGGTTATGAAAACCAATACCCCAGTAAAAGAAAAAGGATCTCCTGATCCCAAAGGACCAAGCCCCAGACCCAGGTCAATATACAAATCAGATCTTACCCACAAATCACGCTGTTGCCAATCCTTTAGAACCTAAAATCTAAAGGTTTATTCATAAAAGGAAAAAGATAGAGATGAGAGCTAGAATTGGTTAAATGGAATCAATTACATACAGTAATGGCAAAGTTCTTGGTTCAGGCTTGCAGCAGCGATAGAATAAACTGCAGGTTCAAATCAAGTCTCTGGAATACATCCCCCGCTGGGATGGGTCCTCAGTCCTTTGTTCAAAGCTTCAGCTTGTAGCAAAGTTCCTCCAGAGGTATGAAGCAGGATTGAAGACCCAATGGAGATGAGGCATCAGCCTTATATAGTCTTTTCCAGGTGTAAGAACACCTCTTTGTTCTCACTGTGGAAAATTACAGCAAAATGGAGCCTGGAGTCACATGGGCCAGTCCCTGCATACTTTGCTGAGTCTGAAGGCATATTGGCCTTCTCTCAATGGGTCCATTGTATAGCTGATGGTCCTTAATGGGCCATCAAGCAGGCTAGGCAGAGCTAATCCCAGCTTGTCTGGGATGTCACCCAGAAGCATAGCATAAGTTTGCCATACAGACAGTATAGAGCCAATATTCATAACTTCAACTACAAAACTGATACACCCATATAGACAGCATAATCATAACCAGTAAACCATAACCTTGTCTTAGACACCCCATTTGACCCCTTTTATACAAGATTTGGGTGCCACTACAGGACCTTGGTTGCAACAATGATCTATATGGTCCCAGTTTATGTCAATAACGTCACATATACCAATATGCTGTTCCCAGGATTCCCCCTTTCTTCCTTTACAAGGTCTTCATCCCAGTCCTCTTCTTTAGATAATGTAAGCCAGATGCAGTGCTGTACTATCAACAAACGTGGCATATTTTCCAGGTAGGGTGACCAGACAGCAAGTGTGAAAAATCGGGATGGGGGTGGGGGGCAATAGGAACCTATATAAGAAAAAGACCCCAAAATTGGGACTGTCCCTATAAAATTGGGACATCTGGTCACCCTATTTCCAGGAACAATGTTTAATCATTTCTAGTGCAGTTTAATATATGTTCCTTACCCAGGGCCGCCGGGGGAGGGGAGGCAAGTGGGGCAATTTGCCCCAGGCCCTGGGTCCCACAGGGGCCCCCACAAGAATATAGTATTCTATGGTATTGCAACTTTTTTTTATGGAAGGGGTCCCCAAAATTGCTTTGCCCCAGGCCCCCTGAATCCTCTGGGCGGCCCTGTCCTTACCACCTTTCTTGGTTCTGCTTTTAAGAAATCAAATGAATAGATTCCCCCATCTCGCCTCCCATAAGTAATCACACTCCTATGACATGGGATCATTACAGTCTAAGGAGGGATCTTTCTGTTGGAGCCCATTATTAACATGTTGACAACAAATCACTTGATGGACAGATGTGCATTTTGAGAGTCACTAAGGGGCACGCAGGAGCTTCTTGGCCCAGTGAGGTACCACTCACCATTTAGGGCGGTCGGTGATGGAGAGCCTGACACCAGCTGTACTTTTCCTATCAAGGGAACCAGCTTTCCAACGCAATGGATTCTGAGCACTCCATTTTCATACTGTAGACAGGGCCTTGGTACCTGTCTACAGCCCAGTTACTTCCTTCTGAGTGCTATGAAGCCATGTGAAATGGCTGTGGAGTTAGGTCCTGGCTCACCATACTAAGCATGGTGCATTATTTATCACAGTTCATGGATGCTGCGTATGACCTCACTAAGCATCTATAGGAGGCTGTACGGGTCGGCTTCTCCCAAGACATGTGGCAGGATCAAGTCCTGTGTTCTTCAATTACAGCTAGCAATTCTGAACTGGCACCCTGTAGTTAGGATCTGCAAGGTTTTTGTGCAGTCATCTTCTTTAGTTCAATCCAAATGTGTTTTGGATCTATGTCCCATTTTATTTGAACCCCTAAGTTTGTGGGGGTTCAGATAAGTGATTCTGGTCTGGAGACGTCTCCACAGAAAATTTTGCTTGTGCACACAATGGGTATTTGCATTTGCAAAATAGGCTATTGTATGCATACGACTTAGGCTGTTTACTTGTTTGTTTTGCTTGTGCAAATTTTGCAGTCATAAGTGACATTACGCGAAACCACAGCCAAGGGAACGGGCTTGGCAGAATCAGCGGGGAAAGAAGACCCTGTTGAGCTTGACTCTAGTCTGGCACTGTGAAGAGACATGAGAGGTGTAGAATAAGTGGGAGGCCTCCGGGCCGCCGGTGAAATACCACTACTCTTATCGTTTTTTCACTTACCCGGTGAGGCGGGGGGGCGAGCATTACTTCTCAGCATGACATCTACCTCCAATGGGAGGCTCAAAAATGGCAATTGCTGTTTTAAAATGTCCTTTTCTAATACATTTCCCAGTTTAATCATGGTGAGAAATGTCTGTTTCTTTGAGCTTTCTGACAGCTGAGCTGAGCAAAATGGGTGCGGTTTCCTTTAAGAGTATCAGCGCTCCTCACATCTGGCATGCAAGAAAGCAAAAAAATAAAAGGGTGTTTCCAACAAACTCCAGCCTCATAAAAACCTTTTCTATTTTTCTGCCAATATCAGGCAAGCATCAATAAAAGAGAAAAAACAGGATAATAACTGAAGAGCTGCTTTATATAAACAGATCGTTGCTGATATGTAGACCACAGCTGTGCTTATGGCTGCATTAACTTGTTCTGATGTGATAAAACGTAAGAGTCTAGACTTCATGTGCCAGCTGATAAATGATGAGGGACAAATTAAATGCAGTTTTGTCAGCATGAAGTGACACTCTGTAACAGGATTCTGTCAATTAAGTGCTAGTGCAGTGCTAGAGAACACTGTCATTATACAAGTGCCTCTGTGGCTATAAATGACTGCCAAGCACCTTTATTAGAAACTCTGGGCTTTGATGCTTGCTAAAAGAATATCTCATCCATTTCAAAGTTCATTAGGCTGAAACTTGGCATGCAGGTTGTCAGTCCAGATGTGAATTCTTATTTTCCAAAAAGGTATTTAAATCAGTTCAAAACTTTGATCTAGAGATTGGCAAACAATTCTTAGGGTTTCTAAGGATGTGTATTCCAACCTGTCAGGCTAATAATAGCTTCATTTTTTTAAAAAAAAAGCGCTTTTGCAGATAGTTAGCCCTTCAAGCAAACTAATCCTGCGTACTTTTTCAAAAATTGCTTTGAAATGGCTGATAATGAAAAATGTGAGCATGCCCAGTAGCTTTCTTGTCATGCATCAGTGCCAAATTGAAACCAGCCCATTGACCTGCAGTGTGATTTTTTTTTTTTCTATTCTTCATGGTTTCTTGCTGCCTCTTAGCCACTTCAAATTGCATTGCCCTACCACCCACTATTCCATTCAAGTTCTCCGCCAAGATCCCCATTTTAAAACAAAGCAATGCTTTAAATTTCTTATGGCATTTTTGAATTAACTGCTTCAGTACTGCACCCTGTAATACAAATCAAAGCATAGAGGGCTACCTGGTATATAACATCCCCATGGAGTAACAGAAGCAGCCTATCCTGTATCATGTAGTAAATCTCATCCCATGGCATTTGGGAAATAATTTTGTAATAAGTACTAAAGTTTTATTGAAGCATGCCATTGATTTCTAGAGGATTTTGCATAGTGAACAACATCAGCAGTGGTACGATGCACACAGATGTTGCATCGTTACTGTCATGACCGGGTCATGGGTGGTCATTCCTAGCAGTCAGAGTGGGAGTTGGGAGTCAGGCTAAGTAGGGTAACAGACAGGCCAGAGGGTAAACCAGAAGTCAGGCATCAGGAGGCAGTCAGGGTCATTTTACTGGGAGGTCAGGGTCCGAGGTAGGCCAGATGGTAAACCAAGAATCAGCCATCAAGAGGCAGCCAGGGTCAGAAGCCAGCGTATGGGATCTCGTGTGCAGGGTCTGAAGCCAGGCAGGCTGGCAGTCTATATTGTTGCTTGGACAACTCCCTGTCATGGCTTCCTGGCTTAAGTACCAGTGCCAGCCAATCAGTGGGCTGTGAGGAGCTGTCACTCAGGTCCTGCTGGGCAGTACTTCCTGCTGGAGCCAGCCTAGCCTAAGTCTGGTGTGGCGATGTCAGTGGCCCAGAACCCCCATGGTCCCAGGTTCTAGCCCTGCTGGAGGAATGGCTGCCTGAGTCTGCAGGCAACCTGAAAAACTAGTTCTGAGAGGAATGAACCACTCCATGTATCTCAACAGGATATTAACTCCAACCACTCCATCAGCAGTAGAAGACTAAGTGGTACAAGAAAACTGTGGTGAGCCTGGCCCATCAACCTAACTGGATACACCCCAACTTCTCTGGTAAGCACTAGCTTCCACTCCTGCTGCTCCTGAGGGGAGAGGGAGCCATGCTACTACTCCTGCAGTTTGATAAGAGGGCTCCATACCACTACTCCTGCCTCTCTGGGAGGGGAGGCCCAAAAACCACTGTCACTCCAGATGTGGGGCAGGGCCACAGGAAACCCATGTTATGGTGTGCCGGGGGACCCAGATTGCTTTACTCAAGCCCTGTCTGTGACTCTACCATCTTCTGACCTTTCTGGTGGGAATGCTTCCCCCACAGTACTGGCAACAGCAGCAGAAATATTTGGTGGGAATTCTAAGCCCTCCCTCTCAGAGCAGAGGATTATGGGAAGAGTCCCCAGGTCTCCTGCTTCCACCCCATGGCAGAAGGGCTAGTTATGGAAATGCACTGGGCTCTGTTCCTCCCAGGTTGTGCAACTGTCTCTTATGCTGATGAGTTGCTGGGCTGTGCTTTAGTTACAATGGATGTTCTTGCTTTTTTGTGTTAAAGCCAAATTGTTCAGGTCTCTTCTTGGCGTTTAATATTAATAAATGGCAGATTTCTCACACACTCCAACTGGTGTTGTCCCCAGTGGAGCATAATCAATGGGTGAAGGGCCCTATCTTGGCTTTTTAGTGGGATTGTGATTGATGCCTTGACGTTTTATGCCCCTGGCCATATGGTTATAGGATTTTGAAGGTGAGGTGTTGTTTTTGTTGTTGTTGCACTAGAACAAATAGGGGACCCTAAAAAGGGAAATTCCAATAAAGAAAATCCCAAGGGACTTGTTACATAATTTGTCCTTGATCACCTTACTATTTTCCTCTTTCAGAGTTTAGGACAATGATAAGCCACTCATAATGTGGTATTGATGGGATGGAATTGTCTGTCATTACTATGCTATGAAGAATTCTAGTTGCTGAGTGGAAGGAAGAGGTGGGAGGTGGATTTTCCTGTTTTCCTATACAGCAGCTGTTTATGTTCTTTCCATTATAAGAGAGGCAGAGAACTGGGGGGAGGGGAGAAAGCAAGAGAGAGAGTCAGTGCCTTCTGCAGAGAGCTCGCTCAGTGCTAAATTAAAATTGAACCATGCTAATTTTAAGGCATTGAAATATAGCCATTTTATTTCCTCCAGCTGTGGGTCTTCCCTTTCAGCTAGAAAAGGGAGGCACAAAGACAAAGTGAAAGAAGGACTGGAAAAAATAAAACCACAGGACACTTGTCAATACCAGCTCTTGAGTTAGGAAAATGTGAGCAGCACCAGAGTTGAATGAGACGATTCAAGACTTTTTCTGCCTCCTCCTGGAAGTGACCTCCATGGTTATTCTTCACCAAATACACATCAGCTATACAATGCAAAAGATGCAGAGAATTAATACTGCAATATTCACATCTCTACCTGGAATCCCCCTAACAATGTGATCCTTGCTCAGACAGTATCTATACCATAGTCCTCCATCACTTTCCTTTTAGTTAAAGAATCGTTAGCAGAGAGATTTTCAAAAGCACAGAGGGGAGATGGGTGCCCAAATTGAGTTGGGCACCCATCTCCCCTTTGTGCCTTTGAAAATATTCCCCTAGATGAGTGTACCCTGCAGTCTGAAGAACCCATTTCCAGATGTGAAGCTGGATTTATGACATTGGAGATTCCCAACAATAACAACAACAAAGTAATTATCGTGTTTTAGCTCTTTCAAATAGGTAATTTTGCTTGAGTTCCAGTAATAACTGATATTTAAATACACAAAGCAAGATGATGAGAGTTAAAGAAGATTTCTGAAAAGTGATCAACGGGTGCCCATGCATTTACAGGCATTTGTTTTGTTTTTGACATTTATTAAATGTCAGAAATGTTGAGTGTTCCCGAAGTATCGGCCTAAACTTAAGTACCCTGAGTGACTTCATCTTCTCAAGAAAATGAAAAGCATCTGTTTCTTTAAATCTTTAACCAGATGTGGCACATGTTACACTGAAGATTTCAAGTCTGAACATTCTCTGAGACCTGCTTGGTCTCCCTGCTCACTGACTGTCTACAGAGAATCCATGTAGTTTAATATGTTGCCCCCAAACAAAATCATTATTCATCCCATTATGTTTGAGGCAGCATGTCTGAGTCACTGGGGTCGTCTGCAATTCCTCTAGAGCTGGGAATGTATTACAGTTTGAAATTACTTATTTATGGTTAAATTACTAAATTGCATTTTGAATGCTTGTGCTCCATACTGTGAAAGCAGATCCATAGCAATTTCTCACTAACTGAAAAGTAACAAGAAATTGAGAGCATTACTACATCAGAATAATAATAATAATATTTTCAAGTTGCAGAAAGAGGGTGCAGCAGCTCTGGGGGGAAAGAAACGACTTTTCTTTTGGGGGCCAGAATCTTTGCCTTTCTGTGAGGGATGCAAATTTGTTCCAGGTTGCCTCTGACATCATGAGGATATCAGTACCAATTCACTAATGATTATTTAAATTCCTACCAGCATCTCCTAGCTCTGGCAATATAATGCTGATTTTAGGAGAAACTCTAGGTAGCACATTGGGTAGAAGTATTTGGCACATTTGTTTTACAAATAGATTTCTAATTTGTATGAAGGTGTAAAAATAAATAAGGATGGGATGGAGTGGGGAGATTATTTTCCCCCATGGTGAACTGAGACCCAGATCCAGCACAACAATTAAGGACCGGTTTCGGTTTGAGTATGTGAGTAATCCCATTGTCTTCAGAAAGACTACAAATGCAGTTAAGGTGCTCGAGTGCTTTGCTAGATAGAGGCATTAGAGCTTGTAAAAGTACTTGGTCATCAGCCCTAGAAACAAAAGTCTCCTGTTTGGGCGAAATGCTGAGTCATTAGAAGGCTCTATATTTCTGCCAAATGAGGGATGCAGGCAGGAAGCCAAACGGGGGTCTGTGCAGTCCCTTATGCCTCCCAGAGCAGAGTTGTGGTTCTCTCCAGCAGACCATGGAAAGGGAGGGTTGCAAGCAGGTCACAGGACTTACTCGGGCTCAAAATAATGTGAACAGGGAGAAGGAAACATAGGGCTGTATCTGCTATGCTCCCACCCAGATCCTGTAGCAAGTGCTTTGGAGCTGCTCCATGGCTGCTGCTGTAGGTTGGGGCTGAGAATTGTGCCTAAAGTTAGGTTCCTAGGTCTGTAAGTAGGCATGAAATGAGCTGATGGTCTCCTTCCAGTTTCTAATAGACTAATGTCCACATCACAAAAAGCACTACATGGCTCCCTTGTTGGCAGTCTCAGGGTATGTCTACACTACGAAATTAGGTCGAATTTATAGAAGCAGGTTTTATAGAAATCGGTTGTATACAGCTGATTGCACTGGTCTACAATTTTTGAGAAGTCGACTGCTTCAGAGATAAAATGTGCTATTTATCATGTATTTTGATGTGCTGAATTCAAATATGACAATTAAAACAACTGATTGGCTACTGTTTCTAAGATATTTAAGTTTTTACATTTTATGTCTATGTATATTGTGTAGATAGTAAAGTTTTAATCATAAATTGTAAACCTAGGTCTTTTCATGGGTTTATGGTTGCTTTACATGATAATATTTCACCTGTCCTGTTTATGTAACACTTTAAAAATCAGCAAAAGGGTTATATAAATAAAATTTACTATGAAACAAAAGGCAAAAAACTATTATGTACATAGTCCTATTCAGTGTCTACTCGGCGCTTCTTGGCTTGTCTCTTGTATTCATTAAATGGAGCATCTCTTGTCACTGTCCAGCAATAGTCTGCAAGCATTGATGGGCTCCATTTGCCCTGATAGCATTTCTCCATTGTTGCAATGTCCTGGTGAAATCGCTCGCCGTGCTCGTCGCTCACTGCTCCGCAGTTCGGTGGAAAAAAATATAGATGAGAGTGCAAAAAATGTATCTTTAGTGACATGTTGCAACCAAGGCTTTTGTATGCCTTGAGGAGGTTTTCCACCAACAACCTGTAGTTGTCTGCCTTGTTGTTTACGAGAAAATTTGCCACTAACTGGAAGGCTTTCCATGCCATCTTTTCCTTGCCACGCAGTGCATGGTCAAATGCATCATCTTGAAGAAGTTCACGAATCTGAGGACCAACAAAGACACCTTCCTTTATCTTAGCTTCACTTAACCTTGGAAATTTTCCACGGAGGTACTTGAAAGCTGCTTCATCAGAAAGTTCTTCATCAGACCCAGCTTGATGTGTAAGGGTGGTAACAAAATCTTCCTTGATTCAACAAGTGGTGGATGCTGAACACTTTTCCTCCCAGGCTCCAATGACTGTCGGAGTGGCCAATCTTTCTTGATGTAGTGGGAATCTCTTGCACGACTATCCCATTCGCAGAGAAAACAGCAGTACTTTGTGTATCCAGTCTGCAGACCAAGCAAGAGAGCAACAACCTTCAAATCGACACAAAGCTGCCACTGATGTTGGTCATAGTTTATGCACCTCAAAAGTTGTTTCATGTTGTCATAGGTTTCCTTCATATGGACTGCATGACCAACTGGAATTGATGGCAAAACATTGCCATTATGCAGTAAAACAGCTTTAAGACTCGTCTTCGATGAATCAATGAACAGTCTCCACTCATCTGGATCGTGAACGATGTTGAGGGCTGCCATCACACCATGGATGTTGTTGCAGGCTACAAGATCACCTTCCATGAAGAAGAATGGGACAAGATCCTTTTGACGGTCACGGAACATGGAAACCCTAACATCACCTGCCAGGAGATTCCACTGCTGTAGTCTGGAGCCCAACAGCTCTGCCTTACTCTTGGGTAGTTCCAAATCCTTGACAAGGTCATTCAGTTCACCTTGTGTTATGAGGTGTGGTTCAGAGGAGGAGGATGGGAGAAAATGTGGGTCCTGTGACATTGATGGTTCAGGACCAGAAGTTTCATCCTCTTCCTCTTCCTCGTCTGACTCAAGTGAGAATGATTCTGGTGCATCAGGAACCGGCAGTTCTTCTCCGTGGGGTACTGGGCGTATAGCTGATGGAATGTTTGGATAATGCACAGTCCACTTTTTCTTCTTTGACACACCTTTCCCAACTGGAGGCACCATGCAGAAGTAACAATTGCTGGTATGATCTGTTGGCTCTCTCCAAATCATTGGCACTGCAAAAGGCATAGATTTCCTTTTCCTGTTCAACCACTGGCGAAGATTTGTTGCACAAGTGTTGCACCATATGTGTGGGGCCCACCTCTTGTCCTGATCTCCAATTTTGCAGCCAAAATAAAGGTGATGGTCTTTCTTAACCATAGTGGTTATACTGCGCTTTTGTGATGCAAAAGTCACTTCACCACAAACATAGCAGAAGTTATCTGCACTGTTCACACAAGTACGAGGCATCTCTGCTCACTTTGACTAAACAGAAATGTGTCCCTTTGCAAAATCAAACACTGACAAATAAGAGAGCACGACACTGTATGATTTCTAGAGCTGATATAGGACAATTTGTTCAGCAGAGTGATGTAAGCTTCGTTATGATTGCATCATCCATGACTTCTAGGAATAACATGATGCAATTCATATCATGTATGACGCAATACCAGCTTCAGATTGCATCATTCATTGTTTTGCCTAAAAAGCAAGTACTGTCCAAACCCAGTCATAGATTTATTCATAGATCCAGTCAAAGATGTATTTTAGTCATTTCTGGTTTAAATTGAGATCCCTTCCCTTTATAACTCACTTATCCTCCGCCCTTCCCAAGTCAAGGGTCGTATATACTGACCCAATAGCATATCTTGAAAACTAGAGCCAATCAACAATTTTAAGCATCATTTTCATTCTCAGTGACCCAGAATTAGTAAAGTTTGACTACATTTATTTCAGAAGCATTTTGGCTGTAGAGCAGTGTTGTGTGTGTCCCCACATAAAATGCTCTAAGTGCATTAAGTCGGCGGACCGCGTCCACAGTACTGAGGCTAGCGTCGACTTCCGGAGCGTTGCACTGTGGGTAGCTATCCCACAGTTCCCGCAGTCTCCGCCGCCCATTGGAATTCTGGGTTGAGATCCCAATGCCTGAATGATGCAAAACTGTGTCGCGGGGGGTTCTGGGTACATGTCGTCAGGCACCTCCCCCTCCGTCAGAGCAATGGCAGACAATCGATTCGCGCCTTTTTACCTGGTTTACCTGTGCAGACAACATACCATGCCAAGCATGGAGCCCGCTCAGCTCAGCTCAGCTCACTGTCACCATATGTCCTCTGGGTGCCCGCAGACGTGGTACTGCATTGCTACACACCAGCAGCTAATTGCCTTTTGGCAGTAGATGGTGCAGTATGACTGGTAGCCTTCATCGGCGATCTGGGTGCTGGCAGACGTGGGGCTGGCAGATCTGGGGCTGCATTGCACACAGCAGCAGCCCCTTGCCTTTTGGTAGAAGATGGTATATTACGACTGGTATCCGTCATCATCGTACTGCAGTGGCTGTCAATCATGGGCACCTGGGCAGACATGCTAAGTCCTATCGAACTGTCTTGATGATGATGGCTATCAGTCGTAGTATGCTATTTTCTGCCAAGCGCCCAGTATTTTCTGCCAAGCACCCCGAAGATGCCGAGGGCTATCAGTCACGCTGCACCGTCGTCTGCCAGCTTAAGATGTAAAAAATAGATTTGTTCTGTATTCATTTGCTTCCCCCTCCCTCCGTGAAATCAACGGCCTGCTAAACCCAGGGTTTTGAGTTCAATCTTTGGGGGGGGCCATTCTGTGTGACAGTTGTTTGTGTTTCTCCCTGATGCACAGCCACCTTTGTTGATTTTAATTCCCTGTACCTGTACGCCATGTCGTCACTCGCCCCTCCCTCCCTCCCTCCCTCCGTCAGATACTAGTTTCGCGCCTTTTTTCAGACCAGACGCCATAGCACTGGGATCATGGAGCCCGCTCAGATCACCGCGGCAATTATGAACACTATAGAACACCACGCGCATTGTCCTGGAGTATATGCAGAGCCAGGACATGCCAAAGCAAAACCAGGACCAGCCGAGGAGGCGATTGTAGCGCGGCGACGAGAGTGATGAGGAAATTGACACGGACATAGACCTCTCACAAGGCACAGGCCCCAGCAATGTGCAAATCATGGTGTTACTGGGGCAGGTTCATGCCGTGGAACGCCGATTCTGGGCACAGGAAACAAGCACAGACTGGTGGGACCGCATCGTGCTGCAGGTGTGGGACGATTCCCAGTGGCTGCGAAACTTTCGCATGCGTAAGGGCACTTTCATGGAACTTTGTGACTTGCTTTCCCCTGCCCTGAAGCGCCAGAATACCAGGATGAGAGCAGCTCTCACAGTTGAGAAGCGAGTGGCGATAGCCCTGTGGAAGCTTGCAACGCCAGACGGTCAGTCGGGAATCAATTTGGAGTGGGCAAATCTACTGTGGGGGCTGCTGTGATCCAAGTTGCCAGGGCAATGAAAGACCTGGTGATATCAAGGGTAGTGACTCTGGGAAACGTGCAGGCCATAGTGGATGGCTTTGCTGCAATGGGATTCCCAAACTGTGGTGGGGCCATAGACGGAACCCATATCCCTATCTTGTCACCGGAGCACCAAGCCACCGAGTACATAAACCGCAAGGGGTACTTTTCAATGCTGCTGCAAGCCCTGGTGGATCACAAGGGACGTTTCACCAACATCAACGTGGGATGGCCGGGAATGGTACATGATGCTCGCGTCTTCAGGCACTCTGGTCTGTTTCGAAAGCTGGAGGAAGGGACTTTCTTCCCGGACCAGAAAATAACCGTTGGGGATGTTGAAATGCCTATTGTGATCCTTGGGGACCCAGCCTACCCCTTAATGCCATGGCTCATGAAGCCGTACACAGGCAGCCTGGACAGTAGTCAGGACCTGTTCAAATACAGGCTGGGCAAGTGCCGAATGGTGGTGGAATGTGCATTTGGACGTTTAAAAGCGCGCTGGCGCAGCTTACTGACTCGCTCAGACCTCAGCGAAAAGAATATCCCCATTGTTATTGCTGCTTGTGGTGCGCTCCACAATATCTGTGAGAGTAAGGGGGAGACATTTATGGCGGGGTGGGAGGTTGAGGCAAATCGCCTGGCCGCTGATTACGCGCAGCCAGACACCAGGGCGGTTAGAAGAGCACAGCAGGGCGCGGTGCACATCAGAGAAGCTTTGAAAACGAGTTTTGTGACTGGCCAGGCTACGGTGTGAAACTTCTGTTTGTTTCTCCTTGATGAACCCTCCGCCCCACCCCACCCGGTTCACTCTACTTCCCTGTAAACCAACCACCCCACCCTCCCCTCCCCCCTTCGAGCACCACTTGCAGAGGCAATAAAATCATTGTTACTTCACATTCATGCATTCTTTATTCATTCATCACACAACTAGGGGGATAATTGCCAAGGTAGCCCGGGATGGGTGGGGGAGGAGGGAAGGAAAAGGACACACTGCAGTTTAAAACTTTAACTCTTATTGAAGGCCAGCCTTCTGATGCTAGGGCAATCATCTGGGGTGGAGTGACTGGGTGGCCGGAGGCCCCCCCACCGTGTTCTTGGGCATCTGGGTGAGGAGGCTATGGAACTTGGGGAGGAGGGCTGTTGGTTACACAGGGGCTGTAGCGGCGGTCTCTGCTCCTGCTGCCTTTCCTGCAGCTCAACCATACGCTGGAGCATATCAGTTTGATGCTCCAGCAGCCGGAGCATCGACTCTTGCCTTCTGTCTGCAAGCTGACGCCACCTATCATCTTCAGCCCGCCACTTGCTCTGTTCATCCCGTGATTCAGCCCGCCACCTCTCCTCTCGTTCATACTGTGCTTTTCTGTAGTCTGACATTGACTGCCTCCACGCATTCTGCTGTGCTCTGTCAGCGTGGGAGGACATCTGGAGCTCCGTGAACATATCATCCCGAGTCCGCCGTTTTCTCCTTCTAATCTTCACTAGCCTCTGTGAAGGAGAAACATTTGCAGCTGGTGGAGGAGATGGGAGAGGTGGTTAAAAAAGACACATTTTAGAGAACAATGGGTACACTCTTTCACGTTAAATTTTGCTGTTCACATTACACAGCACATGTGCTTTCGTTACAAGGTCGCATTTTTCCTCTTATATTGAGGGCCTGCCGGTTTGGTGTGAGAGATCACTCACGCAGTGCCAGGCAACAGATTTCGGCTTGCAGGCAGCCATGGTAAGCCACAGTCTTTTGGCTTTTTTAACCTTCTTAACATGTGGGAATGGTTTCAAACAGTAGCGCCCTCATTTCCCATACCAAGCACCCATTGGGTTGGCCATTTAAAATGGGTTTGCAATGTAAAAGGAGGGGCTGCGGTTTCCGGGTTAACATGCAGCACAAACCCAACTAACCCCCCTCCCCCCCCCCCCACCCAATTATAGGGGATGATCACTTCACCCCTCCCCCCCTCCCCCCACCGCGTGGCTAACAGCAGGGAACATTTCTGTTCAGCAGAGCAGGAAGGGGCACCTCTGAATGTCCCCTTAATAAAATCGCCCCATTTCAACCAGGTGACCGTGAATGATATCACTCTCCTGAGGATAACAAAGAGCGATAAGGAATGGATGTTGTCTGCATGCCAGCAAACACCGGGACCATATGCTGCCATGCTTTGTTATGCAATGATTCCAGACTACGTGCTACTGGCCTGGCGTGGTAAAGTGTCCTACCATGGCGGACGGGATAAGGCAGCCCTCCCCAGAAACCTTTTGCAAAGGCTTTGGGAGTACATGAAGGAGAGCTTTCTGGAGATGTCCCTGGAGGATTTCCACTCCATCCCCATACACGTTAACAGACTTTTCCAGTAGCTGTACTGGCCGCGATTGCCAGGGCAAATTAATCATTAATCATTAAACACACTTCCTTTTAAACCATGTGTAATATTTACAAAGGTACACTCACCAGAGGTCCCCTGTGTGCCCTCAGGGTCTGGGAGCACGCCTTGGGTGAGTTCGGGGGTTACTGGTTCCAGGTCCAGGGTGATAAACATATCCTGGGCTGTTGGGGAAACCGGTTTCTCCGCTTCCTTGCTGCTGTGAGCTATCTACATTATCTTCATCCTCATCTTCCTCGTACCCCGAACCCGCTTCCCTGTGTGTTTCTCCAGTGAGGGAGTCATAGCACACGGTTGGGGTAGTGGTGGCTGCACCCCCTAGCATGGCATGCAGCTCCGTGTAGAAGCAGCATGTTTGCGGCTCTGCCCCGGACCTTCTGTTTGCCTCTCTGGCTTTGTGGTAGGCTTGCCTTAGCTCCTTAATTTTCACGCGGCACTGCTGTGCGTCCCTGTTATGGCCTCTGTCCTTCATGGCCTTGGAGACCTTTTCTAATATTTTGCCATTTCGTTTACTGCTATGGAGTTCAGCTAGCACTGATTCGTCTTCCCATATGGCGAGCAGATTCCGTACCTCCCGTTCAGTCCATGATGGAGCTCTTTTGCGATCCTGGGACTCCATCACGGTTACCTGTGCTGATGAGCTCTGCGTGGTCACCTGTGCTCTCCATGCTGAGCAAAAAGGAAATGAAATTCAAACGTTCGCAGGGCTTTTCCTGTCTACCTGGTCAGTGCATCTGAGTTGAGAGTGCTGTCCAGAGCGGTCACAATGAAGCACTGTGGGATAGCTCCCGGAGGCCAATAACGTCGAATTCCGTCCACACTACCCCAATTCCGACCCGCTAAGGCCGATTTTATCGCTAATCCCCTCATCGGAGGTGGAGTAAAGAAACCGGTTTAAAGGGCCCTTTAAGTCGAAAGAAAGGGCTTCGTCGTGTGAACGTGTCCAGGCTTAATTCGATTTAACGCTGCTAAAGTCGACCTAAACTCGTAGTGTAGACCAGGCCTTAGAAGAGAAAAGAACTGAAATAGCCATGGAGATTGAGCTATTTTATCACCCCATTCTGTGCCTGCTTTATGGTTAATACAGACCTTCAGCTTCCACTACGGCAACTTAGCACCAGTTGCAAGCATGGCATGTGGGTTTGGATTCCATACTCATTCCTTATTCTTATGGGCATTTCACCTGAATAAGAATTTAGTAAGAATTTCTAGACTGGGCCCTTAGGGCTTGATTCAAAGCCCATTGAGGTCAGTGAGAGCCATTTTGTTGACTTTAAAGGGCTTTAGATCAGGCCCCTATCCTGTAAACTCTCTGGGGGAGGGATATATTCCTGGTCCCACTGTGACTATTCATGGAGTAAAATGTTACTTCATGCAGCAGAATCTGGACCTTTAATATCATGTAACATCTCTTCCAGTTGCTGAGACCTGGTAATAGGTTTTTTTTGGTTGCGGCATGACATAGTTAATATATTGGTATTCACCTTCATAGATATTTTCTCTCCAATACTTACCCATTGTGGGGTTGGAATAATTCTTCATCTGTCAAAACACACTCATTGGGTTTCGTGAATTATAAACCAAGATCTTCTATACGTGCAAAGAAGGATCAAACTGTCACTTCTGTGCTTTCTTGCTCTCTGTCACCAGGCCATATTGTACAATCAATTTTTAAGCAGAAATACCTGTTTAAATCAATTAGGTGTTCTACCTAAAAATCTATGGCATAACGTGTCCCAAAGGAAGGAAGCAGTTCCTGGGAGTAAAGGAAGGAGCAGCTTTTTGAATCACTGGGTCTTGTAAGCAGTAGTAAAGTGGACCCATAAAACAGAAAACATACTTCAAACTTTAAGGGGATCCCTGTATCTTAAAAGGAAAGAGAGAGAGATTTGAAAAGTGATTTTCAAGCAAAATATATTTTTAAATTAAAAAATATGTAGACTTAACCAGACTTCAGTTACTTTGTACTTGTGCTAGCTAAAAATAGAGGCTTTTTTAGCTCATTAATTTCCTCTGGTTTTCTTTGCCTTCTATTAACCTGCAGGAACTGCATGTTAACCTAAACAACAGTTGGACAACCGGGAGTAGATTGACATGATTACAAAACACACACAATACAATACCATAAAAGGTTATGAAGAGAGCAAGAAATGGCTTTGATTCCATTAATCTGAATGCATTAGTGCAACAGCTCTTTTGGTTATGCTAGCCACCTGAAGCTGCCATTGTGAACAAGTGAGCTTCTGGTTTTTAATCACTTCAAGTAAATGAGCTATTCTCGTTACCAACAGGGAAACAGTTGCCAATCACAATAGAGAAGAAAGCAGACCTACTGCAGGGCATGAAATTAAATTTTCCAGGTAGTAGCAAGTAATTGATACCACAGTGTGACCTTTGCCTAAAGCAGCCAATTTAGAGCAACTGGAACAGCACAATTCTTTGACCACCAGAAACTCTGCTTTAAAAAGGAATAGTTCAAACAGCAATTTCTGTTTCTACTGCAGGTAACTTTGCACGTTCCATACAGTGAGGCTCTAGTCTAATGCAGTTGGCCCCAAAACATTTTCACACAGATATTTTTTAAATGGAATTGTTAATTCATCCAAATGGAGCAATAAGGACAAACTGAATGGCAATCACTTCTGTCACTATTGTATTAGAGTGTCTAGTAGGTAATGACATATTTTCCAACTGATATCTGAATGATTAAAAGAGCAGCTAAAAGACTTTTCCTACTAATCATCATTCTAATCTATGGGACCCAAAAATAGTCCAACCCAGTGAGGTGCTGGGCACCTCTTTAGGCTTCTGAATGCTCTGACATGGGTGGAAGTTGGAGATGGTCAGCTCTGTATCAGATCAGCCCTAAGGGCCTGTTCCAAAGCCTACGGAACCCAATAAAAGTCTTTCCATGGAATTTGGATCGGGCCCTAAGGCTCCAACTCTGCACTGTGGAAGTGAATGGGTGCTTTGCTATGACTTCTAAAACCCCGATTCAGCAATCTATTTAATCACAAGCCTGACTTTGGCATATGAGTAGTCCCACGGAAACCATTACCATTCAAGCCGCTAAAAAATGAAGTCCCCGACCCCAATCTATTTTTAGCTTTCTTATGTGGTCATTCCTGCATCATTTGTAATTCAGTGGGACTACCTACCTTGTGTGCTTACAATTAGGCACATGATTAAGCACCTTGCTGGACTGGGGCGTAGGTGAGCAGAAGCGGTTCAATGGCACTATGCCTTCCTTACCAGCCACACACAATCTCCTGCATGCTGTATTCCAAAACTGACAGTTTCACTGTAGGTCATAGTAGTGCATCTATCAGTCCATGTCAGTTGAAAGATATGCACTGAATATAAATCTAATATAACCAAGGAATGCGAAAATATGATCAACAGAGGGGAAATTAGATGCATATCATTTTGAAATGCCCCTCCACCCACCACTCCCCTCCTAATTATTTCTCCTTAGAAACACATCAATAATAATATGTGAAGTTCTAGCCATTTGGTTAGAAATGTCTCCTGAGTTAGGTTTATTAGGATCCACAGTTCAGAAACATGGGGTGGATGGAGGGCGGAAAAAAACCACAATTAGATTTAGCTCTTTCAGCCATAAAATATTACGATTGCTAGAAACCAGAAGGTTAAAGCTCCTCTATCCAATTTAGATTGCAATCATATTTTAATTCCGATTTCAATTAAAATGTTAATATTAGAAAAATTGTCCAGTAGTATAGGAAATGGGGCAAAATACCCCGGGGGGGGGGGGTTGGGGACCTACTCATATGGAATAGCATAAGAGCTTTGGTGCAAAGATTGAAAGCATGAGCAGAAAACTGATTACATTAATAATTACTATTGTATACGATGGAAGAGTGACAGATGGTGGGATGTCCATTTCCCTTTTGTGCAGACAATTACAAAAATAATTGAATGATTCTCTTTCTCCCTCCTGCAATCCTAGTTTTTGTGTGTAGCAAAGCAGCCCAATTATTGGAGCAGCTCCTTGGGGACGTAGGCGGCCCCCAAATGAGGAGGAAGATGATCCTAAGCTTCCTTGGCCTTTCTGTGGCCCACACTCTCAAGCAGGGGCAGCTCTAGCTTTTTTGCCGCCCCCAAGCACGGCAGGCAGGCTGTCTTCGGCGCTGAATTGCCGCCGAATCCACGGGACCAGCAGACCTCCCGCAGGCATGCCGCCGAAGGCTGCCTGACTGCCGCCCCCACAGCGACCGGCAGGCCGCCCCCCGCAGTTTGCCGCCCCAGGCACGCGCTTGGAGCACTGGTGCCTGGAGCCGCCGCTGCTCTCAAACTGCTATGCAAGAAGCTTCCACTGAGGTTCATTTTACACCAAGTAGCCGGTGCACATGCCCTGCAGCGCAGCCCCCACATGCAGCCTCTTGTGCAGCAGAACCGCACTGGTTTGGCTGCCTGGGGCATCTTTGTGCTGCTGAGGGAGGGCCTGGATTTTGGCCTGTGTGTGTGATAATATGTAGAAGTATACACCATGGGCCTGATTCTCCACTGCCTCACACTGTGTGTCAATATTTACACCTGTGCGGCGTGGTTACATTCTACACCCACTGTCCAGCATAACTGACTCCAGAGGTCTAAGGTGGTGGAGAATCAGAGCCTATGTATATAGAATCATTTTGCTAGACTTTCCTAGGCTCCTGAGTAATACAGTTAGTGCTACCCTGGGTCATGCAGAGTCGTACCTTACTCCACAGTTTGTCCTATTGAAGTCAGTGTGTCTAGTTATTAGTAAGATACCACTTGACGTGAGGGTGATAGAATCTCTCCCTTTAATGTGTAACATCTTTTTAATCTCTTTATGCTTTCGGTTCTGTTTTGGTCATTTCAGTTTAAATATCTTCAATGGCAGCGCAAGTTCCTTTGCCATGATGCCTGCAAAGAGCTTTACAATGGTTAGTCTGCTGGTGTGCTGAGCCCACTGCCTACCATGCTGACCAGTGTTGTTTCATTGTTTCCTTGTACTCCCCTGTCTCTCTGTATCCATCTATTGTCTCTTGTTTTATACTTAGGTTGTAAGCTCCTTGGGGCAGGGACTGTCTTTGTGTTCTGTGTTTGTACACCACCTAGCTGTACACCCAGGCGTCTTGGTCCATGACTAGGGCTCCTACGTACTACAGTAATATAAATAATAATAATAATTAATACAAGTGTTGGCCAAGTGTAAACCATGAAACCCGGAGAGTCTGTCAGAATAGGATATGATAAATTTGTCCAAGACAGGGTTTCACTGTTATGTTTGGGATTTTATTCCCTGTGCCAGGTCTCCTGTATTCTGTTTTAGTCCTGTTGATATTGAACGATGATGTGGTTTAAGAAATGAAAAGCAACTGCTCTACTTGGATGTATTTAGTGTGGGGAAGGTTGCCTGATGGATGCTAGTGCTGTCCTCTGGCCTGAGGTAACTAAAAAGTGGTGAGTAGCACCCCCATTTATGAATGGCAAAAATGAGGCAAGAGAAGTTAAGGCTTAATTTTTGGGACATGGTCTCTCATTGTGGGTGCTTTTGTTTTTGGATGCCCAATGGGAGACACCTCACGCCTGATTTTTAAGAGGTACTGATCACCTGCAGCTCCCCTGGACTTCAACTGGAGTTGTGAGTATGCCCAGTGCCTGTGAAATTCACATGCTAGGTGCCTGAAATTGGGCATGCGAAAACTGAAGCACCCAAACTTAGAGGCCCTTTTTAAAAATATGGGCCTAAGTAACCTGGCCAAGATCTTACAATCGCTGGTAAAGCTGGTGAGCAGAACCTCTCTGCTGATTAAGGAGGTAGAGTGCACAATCTGCTCCTCGGAGGCGCCATTAAAAAAGCTGCAGTTCCTGTAAGAGCTCAGTGAGTGTGTGAAACAATCATAAAGTATGAGATACTATCACATTCAGCCTTGAATCAAAGATAGAAGATGGTCAAATGAGGCTAAAGCAGTGGTTCTCAAACTGTGGGTCGGGACCCCAAAGTGGGTTGCGACCCCATTTTAATGGGGTCACCATGGCTGGTGTTAGACTTGCTGGGGCCTGGGGCTGAAGCCAAAGACTGAGTCCCACCGCCCCGGGCCGAAGCCCAAGGGCTTCAGCCCTGAGTGGCAGGGCTCAGGCTTCAGCTTCAGCCCTGGGCCTCAGGTAACAGCCCCCCTTCCCCAGGGCTGAAGCCTTCAGGGTTCAGTTTTGGCCCCCGGGGCAGCGGGGCTCGGGTGGGCTCAGGTTTTGGTCCCCCCTCCTAGGGTCTTGTAGTAATTTTTGTTGTCAGAAGGGGGTCATGGCACAATGGAGTTTGAGAACCTCTGGGCTAAAGTCATTGGGTCAGATCCTGGATCCAGCCTTTTAGGGCCTAACGCAATCTGAGGAGTGGGAGGGGTGTGGAAAGATAAATTTATGTAATCTTTTGCTTTTACCTGATCCTGGTGGCACCATGCACTGGGCCAATCCCCAGCTTAATGTAAAGCAGTTTTAAGGTGCTGTTGACACCTCAGCTACATCCCCTGTGAATGGGGATGGTATGGCTTAGATGCCTAAAGCTGTATGCTAATGGAGGTCTCTCTACACTGGGGGAAATCCTTTAAAGTGGGTTTAAGGCTGTTTTGCACCACAAGAACAGCATATAGCAGCCTTAGTGGGGCTGAGGATCTGCCCCATCAGCTGCAATTCAAGACACAAATGCCAAAACTGGGTGAAGTACAGTCCCCAAACTCATCTTTGGTGCCCATAGAGCTACTGTGGAAATGTGTCCCAGTGGTTAGGCAGCTAGACTAGGACTTGGGTGACCTCGGTTCAATTCCCCATGGTGCTCTAGATTTCCTGTATGACCTTGGGCAAGTCACATAGGCCCAGATCCTCAAAGGTATTTAGGTGCCTGAATATCTTTGAGGCTGTGTCAGAGATACTATGGTAAATATAAATTTGTCTGTGATAGATGGAGAACTGTGTTTTGAGGAAGTATTATTAATTCTACTCAGGGCCGGCTCCAGGGTTTTGGCCGCCCCAAGCAGCCAAAAAAAAAAAAAAAAAAAAGCCGCGATCGCGATCTGCGGCGGCAATTCGGTGGGAGGTCCTTCGCTCCGAGCGGGAGTGAGGGACCATCCGCCGAATTGCACCCGAATAGCTGGACGTGCCGCCCCTCTCCAGAGTGGCCGCCCTAAGCACCTGCTTGCCAGGCTGGTGCCTGGAGCCGGCCCTGATTCTACTTTGTCTTGATCATGACATTCAAAGTCTGTTCTAGCAATACCTAATGTCATGATTATTTTAACTATCACAGTCTTTCACAAATAGGTTAAAAGATTTTAAGGCTAGAAGGGGTCAATACGGTCATCTAGTCTGACCTCCTGCTTAACATAGACCACAGAATTTCACCACGTTATTCCTGCATCAAACCTATAACTCCCGGTTGAGCTAGAGCATCTCTTTCAGAAAGACGGCCAATCTTGATTTAAAGACTTCAAGTGAAAAAGAATCCAAGTGACAGAATCAAATATTTAGAACCATGAAAAATATCTAATAACAACTGTGTGTGGTATAACTGAATAGAGTCACTCCTAATTGGGAATCAGCTCACAGTGTTGTTCTACCACAGATTGCTTTGAAACTTGAAATGATGAGATTATCCACAGATTTACTAGGGATCCTTCTGGCCAGTCTGAACCATAGCTCAGCTAGGTCTTTTATAATTAACCTTTGTCCTGCTGACTGTATAATTAAGCAGACATCTGCTTTAACTTCTCTTTCAAGTTAACTGTGGTCTTCTGCTTATTCATAAGGGGTCCAACAGAGTAAAAAAACCAACCCATGCTGGTAATGGAAAATCAGAGGGCTGAGTGAATACACAATGAAGTCAACATTTTCCCCTCCTTTACCCAGCCTAAAAGGTCAAAGGAATTATCTGTGAAATGATCTTACTATTGAACATGCCGCTGAAATCTTTCTGTGGATAGAATTCAGTCATTTGTAAAGAGGAGTATGAAAGTTCCTCTGGAGACCACATCTGATTAAATATGAAGGTAAGATGTAAGCACAGGGTGTTTTTAAATTGAACATACGTTTTCAGTAAAGTATGGTCCTGGGAGCCAAAGTTTCCTATGTGCTTTGTCTTGACATAATGCTTTACTGTTTGTTGTAGAATGGTTTGGGTTGATGTTGAAGATTATAAAGAGATAGAAATACCCACAGGTAAGTGAAGTAATTGCAATCCAATAAAGTGCTAAAAGGCAGCATTGTTTAATAGCTAGAGTAGGGGAGTGGGACTCGGCAGAGAGGTTCTGCTCACCAGCTTTACCAGGTATTATAAGATCTTGGCCAGATTACTTAGGCCCACATTTTAAAAAAGGACCTCTAAGTTTGGGTGCTTCAGTTTTTGCATGCCCAATTTCAGCACTTGGATTTCACAGGCACTGGACTTCAAGCTTCCCAGTTGAAGTCCAGGGGAGCTGCAGGTGATCAGTACCTCTTAAAAATCAGGCATGCGGTGTCTCCCATTGGGCATCCAAAAACAAAAGCACCCACAATGAGAGACCACGTCCCAAAAATTAAGCCTTAACTTCTCTTGCCTCATTTTTGCCATTCATAAAAGGGGATGCTACTCCTTTCCCACCTTTGAAAGCCTCTGATGGAAGGTGCTATATAAATGCATAGTATTGCTGTTTTCTAAACAGAGCACACAGTAGACTTCAAAGGAGCTGGAATTAGCAGAATATAATGGATTGTCTGCACTGTGGAAAGCTGCTCAGAAGAAAAGGCCATCTGAACGATGGAGAATATTCCAAGGCATTTGGAAATGCTTCTCATGGAGAACAGGGGAACCGAGAGTTTGCCCGGCTGAGAATTACATGAGGGCATGGCAAGCTGGGCCTGACAAAAGCTGCACAGGGCCGAGGAGCTGGGATTGTGGAAAGGTTCATGGGGGATGGGAGCTGAGCCTCCAGAAAGCTGCAAAAGGTGCCAATGAGCTCAGACAGGAGAGAACACGGCCAGGGACAGCAAGATGGGCTCTCAGAGAGAGGTGCCAGGGACGGCAGGCTTGGGCTAGTGACTTGCTGCAGCCACTTTCAGTTTTATTCTCTTCTAGCAAACATTTGTCCTTTTTGCTGCAAGCCATGAGTTTTTGGTGATAATCCCTAAAATGGGTAAGAATGGGTCAACTGCCTCATGTATTTTTTCATCATTCACTGAATATCTGTCAGGTGGAAGGAAATTCAGATAACATTTATTCTCCTTCTAGTCAGTGCCTTTCTCAGTTCAATTAAGGGCTGTGTGCCCTCAATCAACCTTTGGTAATTTTGACCTTTTCTAAAGCACATTGCCTCTGAGATTGGCAGCTAGCCCAAGGCAAGAACTCTTCCAATGGAGCCAGACGGACACCTAGCCAAACAGGCACAATAAAGAGCTCAATAGCCAATCAGTGTGACAGCCATCAAACCCAAACATTAAAGGCATCTTGCAGGGGAGATAATTAATTTTTCAACATCATTTTGGAACTATTATTTCAGTGCCATTAAGGAACTAAATTGTTATTGAGACATAAGGCTTTTGGTTTAACTAATTGTATTGGTAGCATTCAAGTTTGCTCTTCTTCCTAGATTAAAAAAGAGCCTAAAAGAGATGGGGTTTTTATAAAAGAAATAATGTACACTGTGGTATAGCCAGCAATTTAAATACTCAAAACCATTCGGAAGCTTGCCAGTAGTGCCCGCCATGATAATCTCTTAGCAGCAGCATCAAGATCATCATGGTTTAATTTATGGTTACATACATATTCCTGAAAGTTAAATTTAGAACAATTTGCTCAAGACAAGAAGGATAGTGTTATCACACATGCTAGAAATGAGTATACTCATCTGACTACATTATGACAGAAAATAATGTGCTGTAGTATAAGAAGTATTATGAATGTATATATTTTTGTCTATTTTGGGGGGGGTCCATGTATGTTCTCACACATGTGAGCTCAGACACACACATATATTACTTTTGTGTAGTATTACTCCCCATCCCTTTTTTCTGTAACTCTTTTTCCCCATAAAGTTGGACCTTCCTGAACTATAACCCTGGATCTACACTATCCTGAATGCACTTAATTTTGGGGAACTCCAAATGTGGTTCTGAACTTCATAGCTGTCGACTTTGTTGATAATGAGCTAAAACAAAACTCCAGATTCAAAATATTTCTTCTCTTCCCATTCTGCTCCCCCAAAATAATAATTCTGGGGAATTTCTGACCCACCACCAGATTTTGTGGCTTCCGTTGTCTCTATCTTGTGGCTCTCATTCAGATGCAGCTCAAAATGGAGGAGAGTTCCATTATTCAAGATGGCAGAGTTATTGCAAGATCAGTTATTCTCATGGGATTTCTCCTATTTGGGGATGAAATCTGACAAGCATGAGATTTTGGCACACCTGAATCCTAGTCCCAGTTTGGTCTCAGGCCTTAACTCTAGCCTGTACCTAATCCAGACCCTTATCCAGACTTTGCCATATACTGTATGAGGAACAGACATGTTTGTAGAAGGGAACTTAACTCTGACAACAGCCACATTTTATAAGATTACTCCATCCTGTCTTGTGTAGCCTTGTTGCCATGACCCCCAACATGTGAGCCTCTCTCCTTCCAGACATTTACCTCAGCCATTTTCAAAAATCATCTGAAATCTCTCATTCCCGGTTGTACATTAATGTTAGCCCTTCTGTAGGACTCCCTATTTTAATGATTGTCACAATTCATTTTATTTCATTTGATTTTTGGGTGGAAGAGTTCATTTTGCATTGATGATGATTTTGTATTGTATTTGATTAGTATTCGTAATTCTTTTACTTGTCAACTGCTGAGGGAAGTGGCACAATATCTGATGTAGGAGCCAAGGTTTGTATATCAGAAAGATAAAGTTGTGATCTCTGGTATACAAACAAGAAACCTACATGAGTAGAAGAAACGAGGCATTCTATGCTGTTGGGGAAAATTTTACAGAAAAATTAAGCTATATGTATGTTTTGCAGGATTATAATGGTCTTTGTCAAAACCATTTTACTAGTGCATACATAGATAGATAGCTTGTATATATGTCTGAGTTCCTGGAAATATCCATGTTAATTTTATAAGAAATGAAATCTACACAGTACTGTCTGTAATGTTTCTATTATTCATCAGCCGTAAATCTTTAATGCAGCCGTTCTACAAAGAAAGAACTTCTATCCTGTCATATATATAGCCACATAAAACTGCACATACAAGCTGCCAGAAAATTCAAACGTCTTCAAGTGTGTGAGCCAGCAGAGCTGCTGACACTGAACTCATTTGGAGCAGGATTTTGTTTAATGTGTGTGAGATGAGCCTGAGGCTGGAGGTGACTGTGTCAAACAGAATGAAAGAGAAAGGAAAGGAGAGAGAGGATGAATTGGGCACCAAAACGTGCCTTTTCAATTGGAGATTGGTGGGTATTAAAATGCCCAGCACAGCCTGCTGCCTGCATGTACCTCCTGCATCTGTGCAAAATCACAGCTTGGCCATGGGCACAATGCCAGCCACAAATATAGTAGCTGGGACTTGCAGGGTAGGAGCAGCATTTGCTGATTCCCTGTGGACAGTCCATGCCTAGGACAGAGATAAATTCTGCTTCTATCCCACATGTGCCTGCTACTTTTCAGAGAATGACACTGTAATTTTATTTTCATCTCACACTTCCTCTGCTTGACACATGGTGTCCCTTCCGCTCACATTGCTCATCACCAGCATGAGCCCCTCCAGCTGCCTCTGAGTTGTTTTCAAAAAGGTCTAGTATTTTTTATCTGTATTATGTATTCTTCCTTACCTCATTTTATTTCTCTCTCCCTCCCTCCCTCCCTCTCTCTCTCTCTCTTTTTACATCTTGCACTGGTCACCATTTAAGGTGAGCTCTCACAGTCGTGCAATAAGATAAAATGTGACCCATCCTGCAGTAACAGGAATGGGTTGGACAGAAAGCAATAACAGATAAATAACATAGCAGGATGGAAATCAAACTCCTCCTTGAGGGATGTAATTCAATGTATTGGGGAAACCAAGATTATTGGTACCTCCTCTTGTTCTCAAATACTCTGCTTCTTGGGAAATTGTAATTTGCAAAATATTCAAAACAAAAATCCAGCTCACTGAAAATCTCCCAAAGATCAAATGTTCATTCCTTTAAATGTTTTCAATAATCAGGCCAAAGTACAGTACTTCATTCCCCATAGCTCTTGAGTCCCAGATGTCATGTTTCTATGTGTCACTATTATTTATGAATAGTAAGATATTCACTGCTCAAACAATAGAAGTGATTTTGTTTTGTGAAACAAGTAACAACTTTTCACCCCCCAAAAATCCCAATTTTGATTATGAACTGGTTTGTTTTCTCTTACCAGTTTCTCCCACCGCTAATATCTAGTTATGTTGTTTCTGAGTTACAGTGCCCACCTGAAGAATTAACCAATGTAAATAAATAAGAGTTTAGAATCAGATTGTGACTGGCCCCTATATGAGTATGCAAACAGCTTCCCCCACCTTGTGTTTCCTGCACAGGATCTGGCAATAATAGCCATCCTTGATCTCCCCTGAGCTCAGTTGCTGCTAACATCTCTGGTCGTGCAAGTCTACACCCAAAGGGGCAGGGAGGAGAAGAGACCATGAGCCCACCCAGCTTCCCCATCAACCAGCAAAGTTGGCTAGCTACTGTACGCTGAATGCACTGCCTCAATGTATTGGAGTGGACATGCTCTTCCTGAATTCCTGGGAATTCTGAAGAAGCATTGTGCTTCTGTGTTCGAATGCCTGCACAGAGCTCTTACAGGTCAGTGTGGTTTGGCACCCACTCCCAATATGTGTCAGTCCCTTAAAGGCACAATTGAGCCTATTGAAATTGATGAGCTCTGCTGAATGTGGTATTGTAAATTAATCAAATACTAGCATAGCTACCCAAAATGATACTTGTTTTCCCAGCATATGACATGTATGGAGATCACTGGAACACTGAAGCCATAGGTTAAAATAGGGGCATTATTATAAATCTAAGGAAAATTCCCTTTGATTGACATAGTGCACGACCTTCCGCTTCTAATAAACTAGGAGGAATTGACAGCTAACCTTTCATGCTTTCATAGTGCTCAGCTCACACATATAATTGTATGGTATTGGCAGAATGTTGCCCTTGACTACGCTGAAGCCAATGGGCTTGCACTGGTGTAGCTGAGAACAGAATGTGACCCTTAATAATTTGTCTTTTTAGCGCAAAGTGCAGTTCCTGATGCTCTCTGCTGTTTGCTCAGCTGGGGCCTGAGCCAGCTCCAACTGAAATCAAATGGGAGTCTTTCCACTGGCCTCAGGGGAGTTGGAACAGACCCACAGTGACACTGATGAATGTATTTGTATCTGAATTTTCAATCTCCTTCACCCCAGCTGCCTCTATCCACCCCAAAACCTCCTCTTCTCAGTTCTAACCTTCCCCCTAGTGCAATCAGTGCCTGACACTGCAGTTGACTGACAACCCCCACTATTCTCAGTTTGGATGCGCTGGTGACAGCCTTCATTCCCATCTTCCCCCAGTGATTCTCTTTCCCAGGCTCTTCAAAAGTAGAATAATACTTACTTTGCAATTTGGCTTGGATATGTCTTTTAATTAAAGCTTCCTGTTCAGATGAGCTAATCTCACAATTTCTGCACACTGCAGATTAGGTTACTGTTCATTTCCACAGCTCTCTGGTGAGACAGGCTCATTCTACATTTCAGTGATATTGCTTTTGTGGCTACTTCCCTTTCCTCTGCTACAGGAGGACTTCAGATAATTCTAACTTCGCAAATCCCTTTTATAATGATCTCAGGGATTTACAAACTGTCCCTTAAAAAAATAAACTGCTCCTATCCCTCAGTCGATTTCCCAAAGGTTATGAATTGCTAAAGCCTATTTTTATGGTATGTTTGTGTAGGAATATAGAAGTTGAAATGATATGTAGTTATAGATCACCATTACTCCTGCACCTCTGTAGTATTTACCAACATATCCACCTGGAAAGAGGAATAAGAGAATTGATTTCTTTATTACATTATTCCTTGCAGCTTGCAAAATCGTGTCAATATCCAGAATCATTATTTGGGATAAGGGGATGTTGAGTCTGAGGGCCAGTTACCCAGCTGATATAACAGTTTAAGTCCTAGTTCTAATGACTTGAATAGTTTACATTGATTTTACACCAGCTAAGACGCTGGTCCATAATTTGCATCCTTTTTTGTTGTCTTTAGGGTTGTGTGGAAAAAAACCTCTCACTATTGGGAAAACCAGCAGAAATATTGATAGTTCACAAGATTCACTGCTGGACTAAGCAACAGTAACAATAGATCAAAACCATACATTACTCAGCAATAATGTCTGTTCCATAGTTAAGGTTGATACTTGGTTCCAATTTGCCATCTGTTCCTAGACAAGAAAGGTTCATTCTGCTTCATAGACAACAGATAGATATTAATCATCACTTGTAAATTCCTTTGTGGTTTTTTTGGTTTTGCTACGTCTTATTTATTTATTTATTTTTGAATGATTTGTCCTAAAAACTTGACATGAAGTTTGTTCTAAATATAGTGGCGAGGTCTGGTGCATGGGGCCATTTCTAAAATGGGGAAAGGCATAAATGGAAAGCTATTCAGCTGCAAATCAAAGACATTGGAATGATCCATCAGGTTCCTAAGGAACACTGGGGGCTCTACAGGGCATTGGAAGGTTGTCTAGAAGTCTGACTAACTTTAAATGGTCTGTTCCTCACAGCTCAGAGTGTTTGTGGAACTCATAAACTCTTCAAGGCTAATGAATTCTGCAGCCCTTCTTGAGTAATCCTCTCCTGCCCCCTTAAATCCTGTGCTCTGTCCCAGCTGTGCTTTCATGGGGAACTTTTATGGCCAGATCCTCTGTTGGTGTAAACTGAAGCAGTTCCATTGACTAAGAGGGACTACATGGGCAGCAGGTCTTCTGAGTCAATGGAGCTAAATGGAGAGTTTTTAAAGTCATCATCAGCCATATGTTTAACTAAGGTCCACAGCAAGTCATGCAGAATTTAGAAGGTCTGCAGGAAGGCCAAGCCGGGATGGGGACAGGTTCCAAGGTGTGGAATATGTGGAAGCAGGCTTAACAGTAGAGAGGACTCTGGGAGGCTCGCTGGGGAGTGAGGAACCGTGTGGAGCTTAAGAGTGTTTGGTTCCATAATAATGGGACTAGTTCACTCAGTGCCCCAGGACCTTGCTCAGAAGTCACCGGTCCCAGTTAGGAACCACAGCCAGCAATCAGTTACTAGCTCTGTGATTAAGCAGATCAACAGTTGTGAACCATGACTGGCCAGTGTCCACTGCTTGGCAACCACTTGACCCCTAAAGGGACTGCTGTTACTGTACTTCCAGGGGAAATCCTCTTCTACTTTGATGCATCTATGGTACTCTCACCTTTGGCCCACCTGGAATAAGAACATACCTTAGGTCAGTTTCAGGTTGTTTTTCCCTCTGTGTGCTAGGTGGATTGAAGTATATTTTTCCCAGGACATAATGCTATTTGTTTGCTGTCTTTTGATATGTTCATCATTCCTCCTCCTCCATTGCCTTGTCACAGCAAGTGTTTGCTGTATTTACTTATAGTTGAAACAGCAATCCTTGCTGCTAAAGGGGAATTCAGAAGATTATCTGGGTTGTATAGCTGTTCTCCCCACATATGCTAGGGAAGGCTTCGGGGAGCAGCATTGGTAGGATAAGATGCAACTGTTTCCAGTGGATGAAGGGATTGCATCTGCCTGGTGGCCAGTTTCTCATGAGAATGGGCTACCTGGGGCTTTGGTTGTTCCTTCACCTGTGGGGATATAGGGTCTGGTACTATGCTGCCTCAGTGGGTTTCTGGTTTAGAATGCCATGACTTTTTGTCGGCTTGGTTCTGTGAGGTATTATTGTTAAAGTAGCAGTCTTTATTTACTGCCAGGATTCATCCCTAGCTGCAGCCACTCCTCTTGACAGTTCTTATTTATGGGCTGAGGTGCTGTTGAAACAATAAACATAGGAAGCTTTGTTTGTGTGAAGTGAAAATGAGGTGGCAGCTTTTCCAGTCTGATTTCAGCCATTTTCTTCCTGTCAAGGTGCAAATGCCAGCTGAGGCCTGACACCTTGTTTTATTGTGTGAAGAAAGGACAGAGATTTCTCAATTAGCTTTAAATTAACTGCTGCTTGCCATTATATGTTCCCCAAGGATCAATGAGAGGGGGGCACTTGAAAAGGCTGTTTTGCAGGCTGCCCGCATGTTCACTATCAGGGTATCAAAAAATCTGTGACTGACGGTTTTTATCCCCAAATTTAGTGCTTTAATTAGGAACCTTCTGCATGTCCAGTCTTCACAAACACCATCTGGCACGCAGTGGAAAACATGCTCCATTTTCTTTAGAAAGAAATCACAGAAAAGTGGAGGTTTTCAAATGTCATTTGCTTGTGTTCAGGGATTTGGCTGGAAGGGGGTGAGGGAGGGAAAATAAAACTTCTGAACCATTTCAAAGTGGCAAGCGTACAAAGGGGAAAATGGAATCTGCATCCAGGCTTGGCTTTGGAGTTAGAATATTTATGATTATGATGTACTAATGCAAGCATTTTCATTGTCGCCATATGTATGTGGATTATACTCCATGGCCCATTTTACCACTTCTATGGCCAGAGCAGGAGGGTTCTTTTTATATATGAGTTTGCTTTTTAGTGAATCTATTCATCATCACTGAAGACATTTTGTTTCTTCAGGAGGCACAGCCCCCCCCCCCCCCCAAAGGATTTTATTGCAGGCCAGAGATCTTGGTTTAAAAGTAAATCCTTGAATTTACTTGGATGCAGTTGTATAATATTATGCATTCACAAATGACTGAATCTGTTCTTTAATGTCAATTCCCTGTTCTTCCCCCATACATTATAGGGGGGGGGCGAATCTACCATCTTAATAGCTCATAATTCTAAACACTCTGCTGTAGCTACTGAGGGACAACTTTAATTAACAAAATTGGGAGTCAAGAACTGACTCTGGATGGACTGAAATCTTTAAAGTCTATTAGAGAGTGATCCCGTTTGGTCTTACTGCAATAATTGTCAGGGAGAGCAATGAAATTATCTTCACCATATCTTGCTAGCCTTCAAGAGTGCAAAACATATGAACTATGATTTGTATTTGTAATGCCTCCTTCCTTAACACTCTGTCATTGGGATTAAGGAAAAGCACTGCAGCTAGAAAACAGTCTGAGCAAGAGTTTGCTGTCAGGAGGCTGACCAGATTTATTCATGGCAAGTTCACAGATACAAACCAGCACAATGAAAAGGACCCATCAACAAATCTTTCTGTAGTGCTGCAAGCTGTGTGTGAAGAGAATTCAAAGATTTAAAAAGTCAGTCACCCTTCAAACAGGAGTACAACCTAACCCTCTTGGAAATGAAAGAAAATACAAAAGGAAAAGGTGCAGTTGTGAAACTTTATCTGTACTGATGAAGGTTTTAAGAGAGGGGTAACAGGACAGATCCTTTAAAAAGGAAAATCCCAATAATGAAAAACAATAATAAGACCATGGACGTGGATGGAAGACTTCCAGTGAAGATTCACGATTCTTGCTGCAGGAAGTTGTTTTCATAACTCGGTAGATGGTGCCCTTCTCTTGAAATTTATGTTGAACAAAAATACCAGCATGGGGCTGACAGGGGACTGTGCTGGAGGTGTCATCTTTCATATGAAGTAACATTAAAGCCCGGATCCCCTGTAGTAATTAACTATGGTACTTTCAATGAGAATATGAGTATGCAGGCTAAATTTGAATTGGGGGTCAAATTCTCTCTACCAGAATTTTCTCCTTAGTTTCAATGGAATCCAGCATCCTTTTCTTTCTTTCTTTCTTTCTTTCTTTCTTTCTTTCTTTCTTTCTTTCTTTCTTTCTTTCTTTCTTCTAAAACTGGTGTAGTGTTGCTGTGCACTGCATGCCAAATTTCACCCCAGACAGAGCTGGCTACATTTCAGTGGTGAAGTGAATCATATACAATTAAGTGCTGTAGGATCATAGGCATTATGTATATTTAAAATATTATAAAGGTTTGGTTTGGTTTGTCATTTTGGATGCAAATTCAGGTCAGTACTTATTTTATGGGAACCACTTGCCCCAACCCTTAAAGTTAAAGTCCTAAATTAAGTTGATCAGAAATAGGAATGCCAATTATTCTATAAATTTGGGAAAGTGAAATATCTCTAGCTATTAGTCCTCTGTGAATGTAGACCTAGGTCCCCAAAGATCATTTTCCATGCCTGACTTGGCACACAGAGTAATGCATCTTTTTCAAAAGTACTCTGCTCCCAGCAGTTCCCATTCATAACAATAGGAGCTGTTGAGGGCTGAGCTCTTAAGAAAATCTGGCCCCAATTGTGGGCATTGAACACTTTTGAAAATCTACCCGCCCGCGCCCATAGTAAACTCTCAAGCTTTTGAAGTCACTGGACATAATTATAGGTCAAAGTCTTTCTTTGTGACCAATTCTGACACTGGGCTTTAAATAACATTTTGCCTAGAGGCATTAAAAAGGGCACATGCCCTTCCCTTGAGCTGAGCTGAGAGAACCTTGATTAGCTCGTAACTGTTGTTTTGTTAATCTAATGAATGGCTTTTTAGGAAACAACAGAGTAAATGCTTATTAATCATGAAGGCTTCATCCATTATAAAGCTCCAGGCCTCCAAAAGGTCAGAAAATGACAGAATGGAGAAGGAAAACTTGCTTTAAACATACCCATCTGTCTTAGTTATTTACCATGTCAAATACAGTTGACAGGAAGGGTTTTTATTTTGTCTGATCCTTAGAGAAGGTAAAGGCCTGTTTCTCAGACACCTCTGGCAGAACCCTCAATAAAATCCTGGAGATGTCAAAATGTCTGTTGAAATGAATGGAAATAGTTTAATATTTTCACCAGTGAGAAAATAACACCTGCCCATTGTACTCAGCTAGAAAAATACTGAGTCTCACAAATGAATTGTTCCAGTTGAGAAGTGTTCAGAGACTAGGCATACAGTCAATGCCCCTTAGACTTTGAGGGGGCAGTCTTGTTACAAAAATACTAACATATATTTATCTGATCTCAATCAAACATCTTATTATATTGTGATTCAGTGTCTCAACCTCAGTGAATGCTTCTAAGGCACCTATCATAGTGGTACAATCTAGTCCAATGGAAAAAAATGACAATAAAAATTGCTTCTCCCCCATCCCACCCCCAGTGTATAATTTTTGCATCAATGCATCTGAACTGGTGGCACCTAATACAGTGACTCAGGTTCACTCCTTTCATATTCTATTCTCTCCATCCTCGAGAGAAAGAGGACGTAACATAGTCACTGTACAGAGACCTGATTGAATTAAAACTGCAGAACAGACACCATCACCTCATTAGCTTCAGCGGCGATTCTTTGAAAAGCAAGAAATCCAGATTTTGTTCTCTCCATCTGCCACTATTATTCTGCAAAAACGGTTGGGTGAGCAATAAATTGCTTTAATTTGGACAAAATCTGCATGACAGAAATCCACAAATAAGAAAACAAATGATAACCCTTGTGCTTCTGCCTGTTAACTTGGAGGTTACTACACAATACATTTATATACTTCAGCTATGATAGCTTTTTGATAGTGAGATAGCTATCTTGCAATATTATCTCACTGTAAGATTGCAGTGGAGACGAGGCACTTTTTATTATGTGGTCGTTAGGCAAGGTCCACACGATACACCCTGCCCAGATTATCTTGCGTTAAAATACAGTTCCATGTTCCCATTAGGATTTTACAGCCTTAAATCACTAATGCACCTTAGCTATCCACAGTTAAAAACACACCCATTTTTTAGAAGTGAAGACAAAGCCTTCGAGGAAGGTGTTGGATGTCTCCTATGATATAGGGAATGATGGCAATAATTTGTATTGCTAAGCAAAAGTTTGTTTTTAATCATTCTGACATCAGCACAATGTACTCTGCTGATCTCAGGTGAAAGTGGATTGTGCCATTTTCCAGCAGCTAAAAACACCCTATGGATCTGATTAAAATGACATCTTTCTGCTCCACACAGAATGTGCTCGGAAACCTGAAGAGGAGGCAGAAACAAGTCACCAACGAAGGTCTGGATTGGACCAAGACCCTTGTATTTCTTAAAATATAAGGGCATGTTACACATGGAAGAGAAAAATAGCTCCATGGAAGCTATCGGTGATCGTTTGGAGGGAAGATGGAATTACTCTGGCAAGTATGTTAATGTTCATTCTAATGATTCTGATAGCACTGAGCTGCATGTATGGGAACAGACTTCCGTAAAAATAGCTCTACCAATGTAATTCCATCCTCATCCGTAGTCCCTCTCCTCATTAGATCCTACAAGTCTAGAGACTTCCCATAACACCAATTTGTATGGTGATTTTTAGAAGGTTGAGAAAATCCACTAGGAGCTAGAGTGACACCATGAAGCACATTTCACTTCTGTCCAAAATTGCATTTGAACCCATGACTCTGTTTTGCATTAAAATTATATAGGGGATCCAGTCAGGAATATATTCAGTCAACAGAGTGGTATATTATGACTCCATGATGATTAACTGTGAAGGGCAGATTTTGCAGCCTGATCCTATTCTTACTGAAATCTGTAGGGCAGGGGTGGGCAAACTATGGCCTGCGGGCTGAATCCGGCCCATCAGGGCATTGGATCTGGCCCGCGGGATTGCCACCCGCATGGCACTGTGGGCCCCGCGCCACTCCCAGAAGCGGCCGGCACCACGTCCCTGTGGCCCCTGGGGTGGGGGGGCAGAGGGCTCCATGCGCTGCCTTCACCTGTGGGTTCCACACCCGAAGCTCCCATTGGCTGCGGTTCTCCATTCCCGGCTAATGGGAGCTTCGGGTGTGGAACCCACAGGTGAGGGCAGCGGGCGGAGCCCTCTGCCCCCCCCACTCCCTGAGGCCGCAGGGACATAGTGCTGGCCGCTTCCGGGAGCGGTGCAGGGACAGAGCAGGCAGGGAGCCTGCCTTAGCAGCACAGCGGCTCTGCCACCCTGGAGCCATTCCAGGAAAGCAATGCTAGGCCGGAGCCCACACCCTGAACCCCTCCTGCACCTCACACCCCAACCCCCTGCCCTGAGCCCCCTGCCGCACCCCGCACCCCTCCTCCACCCAAACCCCTGCCCTGAGCCCCTTCCTGCACACCGCACTCCCTCCCACACCCCAACCCCCTGCCCCAGCCCTACATTCATGGCCCTGCATGCAATTTCCCCACCCAGATGTGGCTCTCGGGCCAAAAAGTTTGCCCACCCCTGCTATAGGGGCTTTGCTATTCTCAATAGGTTTACCTACCAAAATGCAGCAGGCCTGTGCACCTCCTTTGGTGAATTAGCAGTAGCATGCTTTGAATGGAAAGGAACAAAATTAAGAGTAACAGCACAGTTCGGTTCCTGCCTCCTAAGCTCCTGGCAGTGGTATTTCACAGGAATTATGGGATTATTTAAACCATCATAATTATCCTGGATCTCTGTAATCTCTGCAATAATAGCAGTCATGCTGGTAGTAACCATGTAAGTAAAGATTGCAAACCACTTACCCTTTCTACACATAACCTTCCATTTCCACACATCAGAACTTTACAAAACATTCATTTTAGGGGCTGAAATTTTCCATTAGGAGATTTTTTTAAAGGGTTTAAGTAAAATTCCTTCAGTTGTTTTTGACTTATGGGAATAGAAAAATACACTTTTTCCTGTGTTAGGAAAATTGAAGATGCTCCTTTGAACAGGGATATGTCAATACCACCTGTGGTCAGATCCCACTGCGGATCTGTCCATTGAGGTTTGAATCTTGACAGCTCCTCAGTAAGAACTGGTGTTTTTGCTTGGTTTGAAAAATGTTAAACCACACCCACAATGTTAAGACTACTAGAAAAATGCATGCTTAGCAGGAGCTAGGGAATGTTGTTAGGTGGGAGGTGAGATCCAGTGTGCCCATCTGCATACCATGGGGAACGTGTACTGCTCAAATCTAATTAAGAGGCAGAAATGACTCCAAACAGACACTGTCTCATTGTTAAGCCATTCCCTCGGGTTGTGTTTTTGGACTGTCTTTGTGTGGGTCTCCTAGTCTCATGATCCTTCAGCATGCGATTGCTGCCCTTTTTAGACCCAAGTGGCTAGTCAATGTTTGGGGCCCTGGGGATGTTCCAGTTGGAAGTAGAAATTGATGGAGTCTGGTATTCTCTGTGATGCAATCCTGTTTATTTCCAAGGGATGTATGAAGTCCTGCTTCTCTGAACACAGGAGGAAGCAAGAACAAAAGGAGCAGTTTCTTAGCTTACAGCCCCAATGGCTCCTTAGTCAACAGACCAAAAGCTCTCCCTCTGTTTCCAGAGTCGCACCCTGCTCAGAGGCTACTGCTTGGCTTACTTGCTTTTTGCCTCAGTTTCTATGTGTTCTCTTCCCTCCCCTCCATCCGCCCCGTACCCATCTGGTGACAATACCAGTGGATCCCCTCGCCCACACATTGCAAGTTTCTGGGCAGACTCTGTTAGACCTTATTTTAGCTGTGGCCTCTTAAGGGCATGTTCGTACATCGGTCTGAATGAGGTTACAAGGTTTCACCCAGATCAACACTACATCCATGGCAGTTCAGCCATTCGTTCCTACTGGAAGGCTGCTACAGGTGAAGCAGCAATGAACTGCAGTACATTTATCTTTCTCTGTGTCCATTTTTCTTTTCTTTTATTTCTTTTAATTGCATAGAATTCACTCCAAATAGCCTCCCATTTGCACTGAGCTATGAAAATGCCCAGCATGTACATTTTTAAATAGGTTAGCTTTACACACTCAGGATGGATCTCAGTGTAGGTGTATGTGTCCTGATCTGGAGCTTTTCTTAGGCCTGGTCCACACTAACCCCCCACTTCGAACTAAGGTACGCAAATTCAGCTACGTTAATAACGTAGCTGAATTCGAAGTACCTTAGTTCGAACTTACCGCGGGTCCAGACGCGGCAGGCAGGCTCCCCCGTCGATGCCGCGTACTCCTCTCGCCGAGCTGGAGTACCGGCGTCGACGGCGAGCACTTCCGGGATCGATCCGGGATCGATTTATCGCGTCTAGACAAGACGCGATAAATCGATCCCAGAAGGTCGATTGCTTACGGCCGGACCAGGAAGTAAGTGTAGACCTGCCCTTAGGAACAAAGACAAGTGAAGAGAGAGAGAGTAAATTCCACTAAAGCAGGGTTTCTCAAACTGGGGGCCACAGACCCCTGGGGGTCCACAAGGCTACTCCAGGGAGTCTGCGAGTCCTGTCCAGGGCCACCAGCCCCGCTGATCAACTCCTCCCTCCTCCCAGTCCCTTCTGCATGCCGTGGAACAGCTGTTGAGGGAGGGAGTGAGAGGGAGGAGCAGGGTGGGGGCGGAAAGAGAAGGGGAAGAGGAGGGACAGGGCTGGGGTGGGGGCGGGAGGAGGTGTGGGGTGGGGCCTTGGGTGTAGGGGTAGAGTGGGGGCGGGTCTTGGGGTTGAGTTGGGGGCTTGGGGGTCCGTGAAATTTTTAAATTCAAAATGGGGGTCCTCGAGTTGCTAAAGTTTGAGAACCGCTGCACTAAAGAAAGATTTCATTTCCAAATACAGGGGGTGCTATTCACATCTTTCCATTTACTGTGCTCAGGAGTTACATTTACTCCTGTATTTGCTGTGTCCCTCAATCCAAGAAAGAAAACACAGAAAATACCATGATGGAGGTAAGTACCAGACTGCAGTAAATGTCAAGATTTTAATCACATTTGCTGTACTAGTTCCAGTTCAGTGCTCACCCTATGTGGTGAAATGATGCCCTCTAACTTACTGCTCCAGGCTGCCTACAGCAATTTACATAATAACATCATGGACTCTTACCCTCTCCCTGAAGACTATCCAGACTCACTTAGCTGCTGGTCTAGCAGCTGCTTAACTTAAGCACATGAGAACTGACATTGTTTGTAGGATCTGAGATGGGGTTGGTTTTTTTTTGGTTTTTTTTTAGGTTTACCATTTTATGAAATAATATACAAAGAAGGACTAGTAACTTTTTCATAGACTATTAGCCACCAAAATAAACCTAGAGAGGATGTTTAATTTTTCAATCACTAAACATAATTTTCAGCATTATAATTTTGCTCATGAAAACAATGAATCCATTAGTATTATTTCTAGATCAATAGAACAGCATCTAACACTTAGATATGATAGTGATAGGTGTTGTAGAAAACACTGGGGTGGATGGATGGATGATTAAAAAAAAGGGAGGGGGCAATTGTCACCTTGCTGGAAGCAATCACAACTCCACTGACGTCAATGGACTTGCACCTGATTTTAACGAGGCCCCATTTTGGCCCCCGGAGTGAAAATGGCATCATGTTCAGAAAAATATTCTCCTTCCCCCAACGTTTTAGTCATTCATCCTTCATTGCTTGATTTGCTGAATGAAAGGTACGGATGGGCAGATGTGATAAATAACAAGGGTGCAAAGCACACTCACCACCTGGACAATTTGGGGAGCACTTTAGGAGTTCCATAATTGTACTGGGACCCTTGTTATAATGTCACCACCTGTCTATCAGATCCCACTCAGGCAAACTGCCACTAAAATGACTAAGAACCTCTGGCTGATTATTTTCCAGTGGGAGCTTTGTGGTTATAAACAGCACCTTTTAGTAGTCAATCAGATCTCTGCCCCTAACATTCTACTACCTTGCAGAGGGAGAACAGACAAATCTTTATGCCAGCTTCATCTGACCATGGAACTACACAAGTATCAGTGGGGGGCCGTGTTAGTCTGTATCCACAAAAACAACAAGGAGTCCGTGGCACTTTAAAGACTAACAGATTTATTTGTGCATCTGAAGAAGTGAGTTTTTTTACCCACGAAAGCTTATGCCCAAATAAATCTGCTAGTCTTTAAAGTGCCACCAGACTCCTTGTTGTTTTTATGGAACTACACAGTCCATTGGAAATTAAATTTCTTTTGTTTACCAAAGAAGGGAATATAGTGTCTGAAAAGGTTGTCAGAAACAGCAGAGAAAGCATTACACTGGATGTGGCTGGAAAGAATGAAATTAGTATGATCACTTGGGAGCTAAGAGGATATCAGTTATTGTGGTCAAAAGAGGAATTCACATGGAGATCATTACAATTCAAACAGCTATTTGACCTGACTTTTTAAGAACAGAAGAAAGTAGCAGGGTGGGATTCCCCATGGAGGCCAGTGATCAGCTGGGGGTGACTTTAGCTTAACTAACTGCCTTAGAGATAGCAAGTGTTTAAATTGCAATAAGATTTGAATTACCAAGGTCAGTGAGCCAACTCAGGAAGTATATTTTTAAAAGAAGACCATGCTTTAAAATGCAATTTAAAAAATTCAGGGACAGACCATAAGTTGGTGTATGCATCATAGCTCCATTGACTTCAAGAGCACAGCAGACGATCAGCAAATTCCCTTTTTTCAGCATGTAACACAAAAGAATCAGCAGTTAATCTGAAAGCCAAAGAATTCCCCAAAAGACTTCCATAAGGTTAAGAAATCAGTTCTCATTCCTCAGTGTTCCTCCTGTACCAGAATTTCCAAAGTAACCAATAATAACCATTCCACTGAAATTAAAAACAAATCTGGCTGATAAAGGTAACAACTGCTGAACTCCACACACCCTTATACTCTCATCAGGGAGTGATATGCACTTGGGTGCAGGTAGATTGCTAATGCAAAATAAAACATGCCATCATGCAGTACTATTGTCTATAAAACCTTATTTTATTTTTCCTGTGTGCTTAAGGTTTGGCTGCCTTGGGCAGTTAGGTGAGCTAGAGTTTAAATATTATTAAAGTTTCATGATATTGCAGTCTGTCATCAATTGTAATTCAATGAATGTTGCATTCACTTTGCCAATAATGCATCTGTTCCTCTTCAGTTGGAATGATTGACTCATATCTTGTTTTTGTTTGAGTTAGACTGTAACTTCAAGCCAGTGACCTTTGGTCTGATCATGCAGACCCAAAGGAAGCCCATGCCAATTTTATGTGACTATGGTTTTCAGGATCAAACCTTTTTACATGTGTGGTGATCGCCCAGCGCAACCACAGAAGGCGTATAATCAATAATATTTGTAACAGTGTTAATGTAAACAAGTACAATTGCTGGCCATTGGCAGAGTATTGGGGGAGGGACAAACTTGTGGTGTTGTTGCTTCTGCCAATGCTCTCGCTGTTCCACGAGTCTGAAGACTACTTCAGTCTGCAGGCCTCAACCCACCACTGTTCAAAATAACTAAACAATAAACATTCGCTACAAATTAGCAAAGAAAATGTTTTTATTCTATACCCAGGCAGAACAAATTGAGTTGAAATTTCCTTTCACTGTTTAAAACAGTTAATGATTAAAGGTATTCACAGTGCCACGTGTGGTAGAGGCGCAGAGTGAACTGCAGAGGCCCGGGCTGGTAAATGAACTATTTATTTTTGCAATCTGACCTCTACAGTAGCACTAGTGCATTTCACTAAGATGTGAGAGGCCTGGATGGGGGAGCTGTGGCTCCTGGAGGGAAGAAGATACTATTCTTATAAACTCTCATACACTGAATCCTTAGATACTCTTCTGTTGTCCAGCCTCTGAGGGCATTTGAAACCAGCATCAGCCACTTACCCCCACTTCTAACTGTGATATAGAAATACAATAGCAACTACAAAGTGTACTGTATCAAGGTGGGAATAAAAGGGGAGAAAATGCTTATCAAACATATGTGTATGTCTCTCTTCTCTATTTCAGAAATGGCAAGGTGTAAAACAGCTACACTGTTAAAACAGTGGCTACCTCCTCAGCCTAAGTAATATGGTTGCAGCACATTACTGAGAGTGAAAAATAATAAACCAAATATAAATCCATTTACCCTAATTAACATTCTATATTATTTAAATATTTATCCACAGTGGAACTGTCACTGGATGGGAGAAAGTGATGCTGTAGCCACCTACCCAGAAGGTGGGAGACCTTGGGTACAGTCCCCCTGTTAATGAGAAGCATCATTATCACCCCTGCTCCAATGACTCTTTCATTATTTATCAACAGTGGAACATCTTCAGCAGAAGAGACTAAGGGAGCCCCACATTAGAATATCCCAGAGCGCAGTGCACTCCACTGAGAGGTAAGAGACTCATATTCAAATCCTATCTTTGCTCTGGCAAAGAGTGGGGAATTGAACCTTGGTCTCCCAGCTCCCAGGTGAGTGCTTTAAACACAGACCTGAAAGTTATAACATCACCATCACCACCACCTCCTTCTCCTCCAGATGACTGTTAAATGAAACCCAATCTAGTAGGTGGCCTCTGAGCACACCTACCAGCTCTGACCTTGCACATGACCTAAGTGTTCATCTGCCTATCTTCCCCTGGTTTATGAATCGCTCTGAGATTTAAGTGGGAGATAGGTGCCCAGATGCCTAGAATGAGGCAGCTGTGCACATGCCCAGAAGAAGAAACATAGGCACCGAGGGAATTTTACCATGAGACATTTAGGTGCCGAGTGAGTTTAGACGCCCCAGGGTTCAGTGAAAGATGTGCAGATTGCAGTGGAGCCAAAATGGGATTTTGGTACTTAGGTCTGGGGTTTAGGCATCTAAGTACCTTTGCAGATCTGGGCCCCAGATACTAGGGTGATGAGCACAGTATAAGAACCCACATAGAATAGAAATAGAAATATAGAATAGAATACTGTCTGATCCTGCACCCAGTGAAGTCAATGGCAACACTTCTATTGATTTCACTGGGTGCAGGTTACAACCCCTACAGTATGTCTACAGTTCAATTAAACACCTGTTGCTGCCCCATGTCAGCTGACTTGGACTCACAAGGCTCAGGCTCAGGCTAAGGGGTTATTTAATTGTGGGGTAGATGTTCAGGTTTGGGCTGGAGACCAAGCTCTGGGACTCTCCACCATCGTGGGGTCCCAGAGCCCGGGCTCCAGCCCAAGCCTGAACATCTATACTGCAATTAAACAGCCCCTTATCCCACGAACCCAAGTCAGCTGACATGGGCCAGCCGCAGATTTTTAACTGCAGTGTAGACATACCCCCTAGAAACCAATCCAATGTGATTGACATCCATGGGAATGTTTCCATTGACTTCCACGAGAGTTGAATCAGATCCTTAATGAGCAGGTAAGAGAGGTTACAATGGCCCACCTAAAATTTTAATCATATCTGTAACGGATTATTCTGCAGCTAAAGTGTATTTAGTTTCAGATTATGAAACTAAATACACTTACATCTAAGAGCTGCCTTCGTAGTTATTTACTTGGACTATAACTGGGATTTTAAAATAAAATATTGCTTTTAAAGTAGTTTTAAGTGGCAGAATGCCACTAGAGTGAAAGTACTTCTTAGTGCCTCAAGAAATCTCTTTTTCTTGTCTTTCCATTGAAGATAACCTCTGCTAATCTCTGAAACAAGTCTACTTTGGGGATTACTAGCATTAAGCTTTGTGAGCATGCTTGGGAGCTGCAGTATTTACCTTCTAGTCATAATAGTCCACAAGAAAGCTGAAACTGAATACTCAAATAGTAGAAAGAATTTTGATTGCATTTTGTGGAGGTGAGATAAATGAAATCCAAAGTAAATAACAGGCATTAGCTTTTAATTGTTAATACTCCTCATATCAATGGTTAATTCTCTTGTAATCAATGACTAATCCTATCAGTGATGTTAATACTAACAATGGTTAATTCTCCTGGAAATTGCATACCAAGTAGCTTCTTTATAAGCCTCTCCCTCTAGGTTTTCAGGACATTTGCATGATCAAAGTTGCCCCCGATTAATCTCTGCATTTCGTAAGCATATATTGAATGCTCTTGTTTTATAAAAATGTCCTGAGCGTTCAGAACTCTTCATCCTAGGGAACTTGTTACTCAATTATGGGGACTTGGGGCCGGAGATGTGGAAGTTTACTTCTTGTGTTTAATTTGCTTTGAGGCAGTTCGAATACTGGCAGGCAGCTGCATCTTCTCCTGCTCCAAAGGGAGGAGGGTAGGATGTAGTTAGGATTTAGCTGTCAGTAGCAGAGCTCTCTCATTGGCATGGTTCCTATTCTCCATTCCTGTCATCTCAAACAAAACTAAGTCATGGTGAGGTAAAGAGGAGGGCTCTGGCTAAGCACGGATAGCTATGATTTTCATCGTTATCTTCAAAGAAGCCAGTGTCATCACTGCCTTAGGTTTTACCTGCCAATTAAAGTAGGACAGATTTGCTTTGAGGTTTAAGGCTGTATAGTTGTATAGCAGTATAGTTTTTTCCTGGCACTGCTGCAAAGTGTGGGGAAACATATGATGTGCAGGTGAACGAGCCCTTGATGGTATGGCTGATGTGATTAGGTCCTATGATGATGTCACTTGAATAGATATGTGGACAGAGTTGGCATCGGGCTTTGTTACAAGGATAGGTTCCTGGGTCAGGGTTTTTGTTCAGTGATGTGTGGTTGCTGGTGAGTATTTGCTTTAGGTTGGGGGGTTGTCTGTAAGCAAGGACACCTGCACATCTCGTTCACCTGCACATCTACCAATGTGATATATGCCATCATGTGCCAGCAATGCCCCTCTGCCATGTACATTGGCCAAACCGGACAGTCTCTACGCAAAAGAATTAATGGACACAAATCTGACATCAGGAATCATAATACTCAAAAACCAGTGGGAGGACACTTTAACCTGTCTGGTCATTCAATGACAGACCTGCGGGTGGCTATCTTACAACAGAAAAACTTCAAAAACAGACTCCAACGAGAGACTGTTGAGCTGGAATTGATATGCAAACTAGATACAATCAATTTAGGATTGAATAAGGACTGGGAATGGCTGAGCCATTACAAACATTGAATCTATCTCCCCTTGTAAGTATTCTCACACTTCTTATCAAACTGTCTGTACTGGGCTATCCTGATTATCACTTCAAAAGTTTTTTTTCACTTACTTAATTGGCCTCTCAGAGTTGGTAAGACAACTCCCACCTGTTCATGCTCTCTGTATGTGTGTATATATATCTTCTCAATATATGTTCCATTCTATATGCATCCGAAGAAGTGGGCTGTAGCCCACGAAAGCTTATGCTCTAATAAATTTGTTAGTCTCTAAGGTGCCACAAGTACTCCTGTTCTTTTTGCGGATACAGACTAACACGGCTGCTACTCTGAAACATATGATTCAAAGCCTTTCAAAGTTCATTATTAAAAGAATGAAGAAAAAATCACCACCTCTCAAAAACGTGCTTTTTCTCAATTCCCCAAACCTGTATGGTTTGCATCATCATGGTTCCTTATTGCTACACCTGTCAATATTATTAGTCAGCCATTACTATGATGCCAACAGAAATGCCTCTTTTGAGAGCTGAGATCCCCCAAATCTCATTGTTTTAGCCCCTGAGCCCAGGTGGAAATTCAGTGATTTCCAGTCCCATCAAGTAGCTGGTCCTTCTGAACTTGTCTAAATACTGACCCCAAGTGGAAGACAAAGTTAAAGTAGAATCTCCCTCTGCATGTTTTTCAAATGGACAAGGTGGATGAGTTAGTATCTTTTATTAGACAAACTTCTGCTGGTGAAAGAGATATGCTTTGGAGCTACACAGAACTCTTCTTCAGGTCTGGGAAAGGTACTCAGACTGTCACTGCTAAATGACAGAGTGGAACAGATTGTTTAGCATAAGTAGTTAACACATATTGTAAGTGACTGTTCAAGGTGAAGTAGCCCGTTAACACCTCTGCAGTTATAGGCCAAAAAGGGAGATTAGTGGGTTACAGATTGTTGTAATAAGCCATAAACCCACTGTCTTTATTAAGACCACAAGTTTTTTTATTTTTTTCAAACAGTAATTTCAGCTGGATGTTTTAGAGTTAACATTTATTTCACACAATAAGTCAAAATCACCCCTGGTGTAGCTACATTGGATTAAATGAGAGCTACTAGGTGCTCAGCAATTTTAAAAATCAGGACACTTATCTGTGGCTATAAAAGTATTTAAGACGCTTGCTTTAGGCCCCCACTTAAGAAAATCTTAATCTATATTTAGTATTCTATATTAAACATTTCTATCTATTTACATTGGCTTCAGCAATAGTATTGCATTAAAATATGGAGTCTCCAATTAAGAGCTAGAGTGTGCCATGAAGGAACAGTCCTAAATAGAAGAGTGGTGCAAGTGTGCACCATTCCAGCAAGAGTTGGGAGAGGCATTGCTAATATCGCCTAGAATTCCTGGGGAGCAGAGCTATTGAGCTATCCTTTAAGAAGTGTAGTATGCACTGGCCAGCTCTGCTAGTCAGTGCAGAGGCAGAGGGGCATCTGGCTCTGCCTTAAGCAGCTTTTGAGCTCAGAGGGCTTCAAACTGTGGTTAGCTCTTGGGGATTCAAAGGATTCGACTGTGGCCAGCCCCATAGGTGGACATGCAAGGGCTCTTCACATCTTCCCCCTTTGCACACCCATGCAAAAGTTGACCAGGATTGGACCCTAACTGGTTAGCTTAATGTATATACAATGGTTTGAAAGTGTAAAGCACTGTATATATCTTAATTCTGATCAAATCTTACTCTTTTATATCCTTTATCGTAGGCATCAAACACCCCCTTCCTGCCCAATAGAAAGAAATGCCATATTGCCTTCTAGAACGAAGACTTCCATGCATGATTTAAAATCTTCACTGAGTTCTATGAAAATTCATGTTGGGATATTTTTAACCTTGTAACCTTTGAGTCACTGCAGTAACTTTACTTTGAAATCTTCAAACGAAAGGAAATAGGTTGGCATTTCATTCCCTTCTGAGCTCAATAGTCTGTTTAGAAAATGAGTTCCAGTAAGGAATAGCCTCCTGGTGTTTGGTTTTTTTGCCATATTTTATTGTTATTTTATAATGATTATTTTATTTGTGTTGCACCTAGAGACCCAAAACAAGACTAGGGTTCCGTTGTGTTAAGCACTGTACTCACACATAGCAAAGAGCTGTTCCTTGCCCAAATTAGATTAAATATAATCTAAGTAATGCTACAAGAAATAATATAAAATATTCTGCTACAGTTTATGATGGAAAATCAGTATCTACTATGTTTTGTAAAATACACGTTAAAAAAAGACTACATTACACTATGTGCTCATTCTGTTTCCACTTTGATGCATTGTTTTGTACCAAGTCGTGTTCTCAGGTTATAAACTCTCTGGGGTTGAGGCATTATTAGCTATGGACCTTGACTCGCCTTTTGCACAGAGCCACTTATGTTGCTACGTACTAAAAATGTTCTCATTCTGTTGCAATCATTTAAGACAGAAATAATTTTAACACTTGTTACTTATCTAACACTTTGTGTGTTCAGAATGCTGCACAACACTAGCTAAGGATTGACAAATTAATCCTTGTGGTGATGGTGCTGTATGGTAGGTAGAAATTATCATCTATATTTAAAATAGAAAAAATGAGGCAGAGAGGTTTCCATACAGTAAAGTGTATATATACTAAAGGTGAATTGGTGGCTTGATATTGCCCTGTGTTATGTGCTTTGCGTCACCTTGTATTGTGGAAAATTAACTTTATTTTTGAAAATGCAGCTGATTTTCTTAAAAGCAGGATCAGGCCTAAAGTGTTCAGAAAACACCAGCCGAGATGTAGTGCCATAATGTTACTGCTATTATTAAATAAACAAACAAACAAACAAACAAACAACAACACTTTATCCTTCTCCCGCATCCTTGATTTGTTGCCTGGCTAGATTGGAGACCCTCAGGGCAGGGACCATGCTTTCCTGTATGTGTGTACAGCACATAGTGAATGTTACCACAATGCAGGCAAATAAGAATAGATAGTACCTGAAGGTTTTACAAAGAGAACATTGTAGCTGGGCTCTAGAGTTAATATCAGAGATGTCTTTATGATTATCTCTATAGTAACCTGCAGTGGGTGCCATTAAAACCTGATATTTACCACATTGCAGAGTATCTTGTATTGTAATTCCAGGAAGAAACTAGTTACTGCAGATAGCTGGAATGATTATTCTTGACCTTTTAATGGAATCCCCTGTATAAAATGACTACTCTCAGTACAGTAAATCTGTTGTTTATGTCATCATCAGTGCTAGCCAGAAAGTTTGATGATAGCAACAATGACAAAAAGCTGTAAGCTAAAATACTGGGTATCCTAGCATAGGTGGACTTGTTAAGGAGAGCAAATCTTCCTGAAACTTCTTTGTTGGAGGTCTAGATTGTTTTTGGAAAATGAAATAAAAATTCTGGGTCCAAAAAGCTAACTCAGGCCCCTTAAATTTAGTCAAGCCAAACCAATAAATCAGTATTCCTAAAGGCAAAAACTTTCCCAGTAGCAAATCAGACTCTTTGCGCAATATACTTTAAACTTTCTGGATTTAAAAAAGGATTATCTAAAACCTGTGAAAGATAAGTGGCTGAGAAGAGTATAATAATCACTACTGGAGCCCCTCTAGGACTACAGTATTTATCAGATTGAAAGGACTGAGGGTACGTCTTCACTTACATCCGGGTCCGGATGTAAGCAATCGATTTTCTGAGTTCGATTTATCGCGTCTGGTTAAGACGCGATAAATCGATCCCGGATCGATCCCGGAAGTGCCCCGGATCGATCCCGGAAGTGCTCGCCTTCGACGCTGGTACTCCAGCTCGGCGAGCGGAGTACGCAGCATCGACGGGGGAGCCTTCCTGCCGCGTCTGGACCGCGGTAACTTCGGACTAAGGTACTTCGAATTCAGCTACGTTATTAACGTAGCTGAATTTGCGTACCTTAGTCCGAAGTGGGGGGGTTAGTGTAGACCAGCCCTGAGATCAGGATTGCCAAGAGATTGCCTGGCTACCCCACATGTTTTTTTGTCCACTTTGCAGGATCCTCAGGGTCTATCAGGGCCCCTGAACTTGCAGTAGGAGCCACATCCACCCTCTCTCAGTGGCCCTGTTTGAGCCAATATTCTGGTTTGGAACAAGTATAAGTAAATCAGTGCCTCATCCTTCAACCATTTTCTAACGTACATTGTTACAAAGAAGCATAAGAACATAAGAACGGCCGTAGTGGATCAGACCAAAGGTCCATCTAGCCCAGTATCCTGTCTTCCGACAGTGGCCAATGCCACGTGCCCTGGAGGGAATGAACAGAACAGGTAATCATCAAGTGATCCATCCCATTGCCCATTCCCAGCTTCTGGCAAACAGAGGCTAGGGACACCATCCCTGCCCATCCTGGCTAATAGCCATTGATGGACCTATCCTCCATGAATTTATCTAGTTCTTTTTATAACCCTGTTATAGTTTTGGCCTTCACAACATCGTCTGGCAAAGAGTTCCACAAGTTGACTGTGCGTTGTGTGAAGAAATACTTCCTTTTGTTTGTTTTAAACCTGCGGCCAATTAATTTCATTTGGTGACCCCTAGTTCTTGTGTTATGAGAAGGAGTAAATAACATTTCCTTGTTTACTTTCTCCACACCAGTCATGATTTTATAGACCTCAATCATATCCCCCCTTAGTAAAAACAAAACTACCACTATCAACACTGTCCTTTCCACATGTCAAACACTGGAAGCTAAGTGACAAATTCAGCATAATCCATCATTGTCGTTCAGTTTCTTCTAAATCTAACCTACACATTTTCATATGGATGATGTGTTTTCTTAGCATGATTTTAAAAAAAATCAAAGTTCATGTTCATTAGATAAATGGAAGTCCTTAGCAGCATTTACATTCCTTTTCAGAATTATGAAAAATGATGTGGATACTGTAGCATTTGAAAGTTTAGTCAACAGCTATTTGATACTGTTCCTTTAGCAAGAGGCCAGAAGCAGAAAGTGAGTAATTGTTCCTGCTGGCAATTCATTATTAGTGTTTGACAACTAAAGTTGTGTTTACTAGCTCTGTACTAATGTACTAATCTCCAGAAAAAACAACTGCTATAACTATTTGGAAATACATTGCCGGCTAATTTTTTAAAATCTGGAAGCTACCTTGCAGCTGCAAAAAATGTGCATACATGCACATGTGTGTGTACTAATCAGATACTTGCAAATACCAATCTGCATCTACTTTTGCAATATTTGTGTACATACATGTGATTTTAATGCATCCATATTTTGAATGTGGAAGTCAGTTCCAGTTTTTGAGAATATGTTGGCTCAGGTCTCATTTTTTCAATCCTTACCTGCTAAGTAGCCCTTACTCACATGAATATTCTCATTGAGAAGCATTAAGTAGTCCCATTGAAAGTCAATGTGAATAAGGGTTGCAGAATAGGGACCGTAGAGAGTTATCATAGTCTAGAGAAGTAGGCATGACTGGAATGGAATCCAGTGGGGCTAGAAGCTATCAATTCTTATAACTCTGGTTGCTCTACTGACTTGCTATGGGGGCCTCAAGCAAGTCCTGTATCTGCTCTCTGTCAGTTTCCCATTACATAAAATTGGGATGATGATATTTTCCTACCTCACAGATCTTTCTGAATTTTGATTAGAGTTTGCATTTGGGTGGTATTTGTTCTACAACAGTTTGAAAATACAAAAAACTAGGCAGTATAAGTAAGACAAATAAAACATGACAGATACATATTAATATTGTAAATTAAATCATTTATCGGTCTTCTGGAATGTAATAATAATAGAGTGTATCACTGATCCCTGAAAATGGTACAATTAACCTATTTAGGTTCAAAGGCCACATTCTTTCCTACAAGAAGATCTGGTCAGAATGTGGGGGGAGAGGGCAAGGGCCTCAGAGAGCTGATTACGGCCCTCTGATTCTCAAGCCAGGCCTGCGCAAACCTCAGTCTGAATGTGCGTTAGAGCAACTTCTAGACTCTTACATGTTGGTTATGATCCCAAAGGGCCCTATGGTGAGGTGGTTGGTATAGAAGCCAGCTCCACCAGGTTCATACCAGCAAAGAGCTTCCCCCTGCTAAGGAAATTCTCAGCTGTCTCAGTTGGTGAGACAGAAAAAGAAAATCTGGCCCATTATGTGTCATTTGGTAATCTCCAAAGACGGTTCCCTGGGAAGCATAAACCTTGTTTTAACCTCACTTTCTCGAGAGAAAAAGTGAGGGAAAACTATGGACAAACAGAACAAATCACTTCCCAAAATCTCCCAGCTGCCAAATTTGAAATCTCACCTAACAAAAGAAAATAATGTTCATGAACTGGGAATTCCTAAAGCAGAATTTAAAAATGTCATGAAATTTTACCAGCCCAGGCACAAAATCTGCTCATCTCCCCATGATAATCTAAAAGTGAATGATAGCAGAATGAACTGTCAAAAATTACACATCCTAGGAGAATGGGGGGAAAGAATTTTGCAAGATTGTCCTAAAATAAATGAACATTGAACAATATAGTCCACAGCATCAAGAAGGGAGATGCTGTGGTGTTATAGCGAGGCTGTTCAGAATGATCTATACTGACCATTTCATACTGCATCTAATGCTTTTGTTGCTAGGACTGTGAATTTCATTAGCAGTTCTGAGACAGCATGGTTTCCCTCAGTCCATTGAATAATGCATCTATGAATAATATTAAAAAGTGACTCTCATTTTCATATTGCATTTCTCAGCTTTGTCTAGATATTCTGGCATATGCCATGATTCAGTCAAGCTTGTGGAGCTGAAAGAATTGCACACCCAGAAAGAAACTGAAGCCTTGATGGAGTGATTCATAGGTTCCTAGGCCAGAAGGGACCATTGAGATCATCTAGTCCAGAGGTTCTCAAACTGTGGTCCACGAGTTCCGTTCAGGTGGTCGGTGGATAGTTCTCTCTAAGGTGCGCGCCTGGGTGGCTGCACACGAGAGAATGAAGGGCCACCCATCTAATTAATGGAGCCGCGCAGGCGTGGCTCCGCTAATTAGGTGCCTGGACCCTGGAAAAGACACACATGTAAGGTGAGGTGGTGGCCTTGAAGGGAATAAGGGGTAGGTGGGAGGGGGCAGTGGGGTGGGAGGAATTTGGGATGTGCAGGGCTGCGGCAGCCAGAGAAAGAAGCGACTTTCCCCAGATCCAGGGCTGCGGCTACTGGGGAGAGACCCCCCTCCCTCCCAGCCCTAACTCGGGGGCTGCTGCGGTGCGGGAGAGGGGGAGAGATCCTCCTCCATCCAAGCCCCAGCTTGGGAGCGGCTGCAGCGGGGGAGAGAGGGCACATCCATCGCATTAGAACGGTAAGACTACTGATAATAAAATATGAGTTGTGTGCTTTTATTTGTAGAACAAAAAAACGTTGTTTATTATTAGGGTTTTTTTTATATAGCACATTTATACAAAGCGCTTTACAATAGTTAGCTAACGGTACAAACAACATTTGGAAAGATCATTAAGTGGTCCACTGAGACCCTCAGCAATTTTCAAGTGGTCCACGAATAAAAAAGTTTGAGAACCACTGATCTAGTCTGACCTTCTGTGTAACACAGGTAATAGAACTTCCCTGAAAAAATTCATAGAGCGTATTTTTTAAAGAAACCTCCAAACCTGATTTTAAAATGGCCAGTGATTGGAGAATCCACCATGATCCTTGGTAAATTGTTCCAATGGCTAATTACCCTAACTGCTAAAATTATATGCCTAATTTCCAGTCTGAATTTGTCTAGCTTCAACTTCTAGCTATTGGATTGTGTTATATATTTCTCTATGAGATTGAAGAGCCCATTATCAAATATTTGTTCCCCATGTAAGTAATTAGAGGAAATCAAGTCACCCCTTAACCTTCTCTTTGTTAAACTTAATGGATTGAACTCCTTGAGTGTATCACTATAAGGCATGTTTTCTAATTCTTTAATCATTCCTGTGGCTCTTCTCTGGACCCTCTCCAAGTATCAACATCCTTCTTGAATTCTGGACACCAGTATTCCAGCAACAATTGCACCAGTGCCAAAGACAGAGGTAAAATAACCTCTCTACTCCTACTCGAGATTACTCTGTTTATGTATCCGAGGATTGCATTAGTCCTTTTGGCCACAGCATCCTACTGGGAGCTCATATTGAGCTAATTATCCGCCATGACCCCCAAATCTTTTTCAGAATTACTGCTTCACAGGATAAAGTCCCTCATCCTGTAAGTATGGTCTGCATTCTTTGTTCCTAGATATATACATTTACATATAGCTGTATTAAAAAACACACATTGTTTGCTTGTGCTCAGTTTACCAAGTAATCCAGCTCACTCTGTAGCAGTGACCTGTCCTCTACATTGTCTACCACTTCCCCAATTTTTGTGTCTGATTTTATGTTTTTTTCCACGTCATTGATAACAATATTAAATAGAATATGATCAAGCTTGGGAGCGGCTGCAGGAGGTCCCATCCTGCAGGACCCCTCTAGAAACACACCCGCTCAATGATGATTTCCCATTTATAATGATATTTTGATACCTATCAGTTAGCCAGCTTTTGGTCCATTTAATGCTTGCCATTTAATGTTAATTTTATATCATTCTAGTTTTTTAATCAAACTGTCATGCAGTACTAAGTCATACATCTTACAGAAGTCTAAGTATATTAGACCAACACTATTATCTTTACCAACCAAACTTGTAATCTCATTTTTAAAAAATCAGGATAGTTTGATAGGAACTATTTTCCATAAACGGACATTGACTGGCATTAATTCTATTGCCCACCTTTAATTCTTTAATAATCGCGTCCTGTATCAGCACACCATTATCTTGCCTGGGATCAATGCCAAACTGACAGCCTTTTAGTTACCCGAACAATAATATTTTGCATTTGCATAGCACTTCGCACCCCATGGATCTCAAAATATGTGTGAATGAGACAGAGATTCACTGCCATACATCCCCTGTTCTATCATCTAGCATTGTTCTGTCATCAATATTCTGCATGCATCTAGCCTCTGCTTTTGTATGTGTGTCTGCACTGAACATCACTGCTCCCTTCTCTGCATATAGCTGCAGTAGAGCACAATCATGTCAGCTTTTAAAGCAGCACATATATGGAAACGAAAATTCTCACTCTGCACTTGGTTCTTAATAGCATGAAGATTACAGCTCTTGGGGGCTTGATTCTGACCACTCGCCGGCTCCATACTGGCGTAAGGCCATTGGAGTCATTCCTTCCAGATTTACAGCAAGGTGAGATCAGAATAAGGGTCCTTTGTGTGTATCAGTATTTCAGGCTGTCACGAGTGTTCTGTCTGTCCAGCAGAGCAATAATCACTTCAGGGCTAAGTTCTTCCATCAGTTCCATAGCCGAGATCTCACCTAAGCAACTAAAGTAAATCTTATCTGAGCTGTAATGTATCAAAGTGGAATCTTTTCATTTTCTAGTGCAGGGGTAGGCAACCTATGGCACACGTGCCGAAGGCAGCACACGAGCTGATTTTCAGTGGCACTCACACTGCCCGGGTCCTGGCCACCGGTCCGAGGGGCTCTGCATTTTAATTTAATTTTAAATGAAGCTTCTTAAACATTTTATAAACCTTATTTACTTTACTTACAACAGTAGTTTAGTTATATATTATAGACTTATAGAAAGAGCCCTTCTAAAAACGTTAATGTATTGCTGGCACGCGAAACCTTAAATTAGAGTGAATAACTGAAGACTCGGCACACCACTTCTCAAAGGTTGCTGACCTCTGTTCTAGTGTCTTTCATCAGATCAGCATCATTGGGACTGAGTTCTTTACAAAGAGGGGCAATTGGACTAATAGGGGGCATTATTAATATAAAGCACCATGATGTCTGGGTCCAACCTTGTCTTAAGTGACAGCCATTTTCAGTAAGAAAAAGTAGTATCCCACTCTTTAGTGGAATAACTAATTGCACAGCCTTTGATGTTCCTGTTACTACACTTATTGTCATTAACTAATTTCTATTCAGCACCCAGGGGTCTGTACAAAAGTTACAGTGGGTTTGTATTAAAGTATTAAATGGTAGGAGGTTGAAAAGACAAGCGTGGTAGGAATCAATACTTTTTAAGTGATCTCAACTCAATAGATTATCATTGTCAGAGGAATGCCTCACCACATATGGGTTCAAGCAAATCTTCAAGGGTCTCTTTGCTATCCTGGGACCAACATGGCTACAACAACACTGCCTACAACAGTTTGCAGGTGGTAACTGTCTTCAAGGGTGGCTTCTCTGATTTGTAGGAACACATCCTGTGCAATGTGAAGATGCCATAAATTAAAATGTTACAGTTTGAGTAGACAAGGTGGGTGAGGTAATATCTTTGATTGGACCGACTTCTGTGGGTGAGAGAGTCAAGCTTTCAAGCTTACCCAGAGCTCTTCTTCAGGTCTGTGTAAGCTCGAAATCTTGTCTCTCTCACCAACAGAAGTTGGTCCACTAAAAGATATTACCCCCCCCCCCCACCTGGTCTCTCTAATATCCTGGGAGCACAGTTACAACAACACTGCATAGGACAGTTTGCAGATGGTAACTGTTAGGTGACATGAGCACTGTAAATATTTGAGCATTCCCACTAGTGCTACTCAATGCCATAGCTATAGATTGCAAACCTGCCCCCTGCTCAGACAGGTATTCATAGAATCTAAAATGCGTACAATTTCTTTTCAGTTACATTTTGTTTGCTAAGGACCCACAGGGTGCAGTACTGTAAGTAACAATAGAGATTAATTTATACTATATCTCTGCCATAGGAATACAAGTGTAGCTATTTAGGAGAGCTATAAAGAAATGAAGAGGGGAATTTTGGTTTATTATTGGTCTCAGGTGGTGTGTTCCTATATTTGAGAATGGGCACATGGTAAGTTTTTTAGAACCAGAACACTCTTTAATGTGAGCAAGCCAGACATGAAGTATCCAGTCTCATTTTTTATCAGATAATGTATCCTCTGAGTGAGTGAGTGAGTGAGTGAGTGAGTGAGTGAGTGAGTGAATGCCTACATCAGAATAACTGTTTATGCTTTAAAAAAAAAATACTAGCCTTGTTGAAATTGTTTGAATGTCTGGCTTTAATTTGGGAGAAAACTATTTAAAATGAGCTACTATCCCTTCTTCCTGTTCCTAAACATCCAAGATCAGCTTGGCTGAGGGTAGGAAAGGTTATTGCATAGTAGGTATTTCTGTTTGGTGATGGTCACTGAAGAAGTCGTTCGGACAATGTGTTCCACCAACTAAAATGAAGTTGTAAAAATACTCTGTGTGTGTGTGTGTGTGTGTACGGTATTCCAGTGTTCACGTCATAATCAAGGGAGATTGATGAAGGTCTAAATCATGGATGGTTTCCTCAGGCAAAACTCTAAACTGAAACAAATCCTGCTGTTCTTCTTCAGACAAAACTCTGTAAAAACAATGGAACTTTTGTCTTTCTTAGGACTGCGTAAAAAATTGAGGAAGGGTTTCAGGATTTGGTCCATTAACTTCAGTAAGAGCTTTACCTGAGTGAAGGGTGGATATAGTTCTAGAAAGCAATTGAGATCTGTCTTGATAATGGAAGATTTCCAGAAAGAAATTCACACCAATATGATATGTGCCAATATAATGGGATGGCAATAAGACAAACAATAGCAATAATAGCAAAAATTAATCATGATTAATTGTGCTGTTAAACAATAATAGAATAGCATTTATTTAAATATTTTTGGATGTTTTCTACATTTTCAAATATATTGATTTTAATTACAACACAGAACTCAAAGTGTACAGTGCTCACTTTATATTTGTTCTATTACAAATATTTACACTGTAAAAGTAAAAAACAAAAGAAATAGTATTTTTCAATTCACCTAATACAAGTACTGTAGTGCAATCTCTTTATCACGAAAGTTTAACTTACAAATGTAGAATTATGTCCAAAAAATCCCTGCATTCAAAAATAAAACAATGTAAAACTTTAGAGCCTACAAGTCCAATCAGTCCTACTTCTTGTTCAATCAATCGCTCAGACAAACAAGTTTGTTTACATTTGCAGAAGATAATACTGCCTGCTTCTTGTTTACAATGTCACCTGAAAGTGAGAACAGGCGTTTAAATGGGACTGTTGTAGCCGGCGTCGCAAGGTATTTACATGCCAGATGTGCTAAAGATTCATATGTCCCTTGATGCTTCAACCACCATTCCAGAGGACATGCGTCCATGCTGATGATGAGTTCTGCTCGATAACGATCCAAAGCAGTGCAGACCGATGCATGTTCATGTTCATCATCTGAGTCAGATGTCACCAGCAGAAGGTTGATTTTCTTTTTTGGGTTCTGTAGTTTTCGCATTGGAGTGTTGCTCTTTTAAGACTTCTGAAAGCATGCTCCACACCTCGTCCCTCTCAGATTTTGGAAGGCACTTCAGATTCTTAAATCTTGGGTCGAGTGCTGTAGCTATTTTTAGAAATTTCACATTGGTATCTTCTTTGCATTTTGTCAGATTTGAAGTGAAAGTATTCTTAAAACGAACAACACGTGATGGGTCATCATCCCAAACTGCTATAACATGAAATACATGGCAGAATGTGGGTAAAATAGAGCAGGAGACATACAATTCTCCCCCAAGGAGTTCAGTCACAAATTTAATTAACATATTATTTTTTTTAATGAGAGTCATCAGCGTGGAAGCATGTCCTCTGGAACGATGGCTGAAGCATGAAAAGGCATATGAATCTTTAGCGCATCTGGCATGAAAATATCTTGCAACGCCAGCTACAACAGTGCCATGCGAACGCCTATTCTTACTTTCAGGTGACATTGTAACTAAGAAGTGGGCAGCATTATCTTCCATAATTGTAAACTGTGACGGGTTGGATCACAGAAACCCCCTTGGGAGCTGCCACCCAATGTGCAAAGACTACCCCTGCTCCTGTTTTCCCTGCCAGCTCAGGATTCCAGCACCCTGTCTTGCTGAGCCAGACACTCCAGTCTGCTCTAACAAAGACTCAGGGTCTGAATCACTAGTCCCAAAGCTGCAAGTTTACCCGAAAACCAGCTCACAGGAGTGTGCTTGTCTTTAGCACTCAGATGCCCAACTCCCAATGGGGTCTAAACCCAGATAAATCCGTTTTACCCTGCATAAAGTTTATGCAGGGCAAACTCATAAATTGTTCGCCCTCTATAACACTGATAGAGAGATATGCACAGTTGTTTGCTCCCCCAGGTATTAATACATACTCTGAGTAAATTACTAAATAAAAAGCGATTTTATTAAATACAGACAGTAGGATTTAAGTGGTTCAAAGTAGTAACAGACAGAACAAAGTAAGTCACAAGCAAAATAAAATAAAATGCGCAAATCTATGCCTAATCAAACTAAATACAGATAATCTCACCCTCAGAGATGCTTCAGTAAGTTTTTCTCAGACTGGACACCTTCCAGGCCTGGGCACAATTCTTTCCCCTGGTACAGCTTTTGTTCCAGCTTAGGTGTTATCTAGGGGATTCTCCATGATGGCTCCTCTCTCCCTCTCAGTTCTCTTCCACCCCTTTATATATCTTTTGCATAAGGCGGGAACCCTTTGTTCCTCTGGGTTCCCACCCCCTCCCCTCACTGGAAAAGCACCAGGTTAAAGATGGATTCCAGTTCAGGTGACATGATCACATGTCACTGCAAGACTTCATTACTCACTTGCCAGCACACACACATACAGGGAGACTCACAGGTAAACAGCCATCTGCAGACAATGGGAGTCATCAAGATTCCAAACCATCATTAATGGCCCACACTTTACATAATTACAATAGGCCCTCAGAGTTACATTTTATATTTCTAGTTTTAGATACAAGAGTGGTACATTTCTACAAATAGGATGATCACACTCAGTAGATTATGAGCTTTGTAATGATACCTTACAAGAGACCTTTTGCACAAAGCATATCCCATTTGCATTATAGTCACTTATTATCAAATTTTTTATAAAACTATCCCAGTTACATTATATTCACTTATTATCATGTTTTTATAAAACCATGTAGACTGCACAACGTCACAGGTGACATTGTAACTAAGAAGTGGGCAGCATTATCTTCCATAATTGTAAACAAACTTGTTTCTCCTTGTGATTGGCTGAACAAGAAGTAGAGCTGAGTGGACTTGTAGGCTCTAAAGTTTTACATTGTTTTGTTTTTGAGTTCAGTTATGTAACAACAAAAAACTACATTTGTAAGTTGCACTTTCACGATAAAGAGATTGCACTACAGTACTTATATGAGGTGAATTGAAAAATACTGTTTCTTTTGTTTATTATTTTTACAGTGCAAATATTTGTAATAAAAATAATATAAAGTGAGCACTGTACACTTTGTATTCTGTGTTGTAATTGAAATCGATATATTTGAAAATGTAGAAAAACATCCAAAAATATGTAATACATTTCAATTGGTATTCTATTGTTTAACAGTGCAATTAATTTTTTTAGTCGCAATTAATTTTTTTGAGTTAATCATGTGAGTTAACTGCGATTAATCAACAGCCCTGCTAATAATGCCATTTGATTTGCCAAACCTTAGAAGCTCTGCTGGCACAGCTGTGGAGCTTGTAACCTCTGCAGTCAGAATTATTATCACCATTTGTATTCCAAAGATGCTCACCATGTGTTCGACACCACACACACAAATAGTTTAAAATTTAGGAAAGTTTACAATCTAAGAATAGCTCCGTTTCAAGGAATTTATGACTTCCCCTGGTGAAGCCCTTGGAGCTCGTAGACTGTGAAAGCCCAATAGTTCAGATATTGATTTCTTTCTTTTTCTTTTCTTTAAAAAGGAGGGGAAATAAATGTAAATAACAAGCATTAAGATTAAAAAATGAAGCACTCCAACATCAGGGAAATCCCAAAAGTTAAAGGTGACTTCCACAACTATAATGGTCACATTTACCTGTCTTTTTCCTCTGTTACATGTTGATTTATCAATATGTACCAAAAACACAAAGGTTATCAATATGCTTAAATTAACATTGTGAGAGCAACTTTAACATTTGGAATCTCTTTTTAGCGCTTGATTTCTCAACCTTAATTTGTCATTAACTCTGCTGCTTTGCCTTTCATCATACTTACCTTAGGAAATGACTTGACACTGTAATTATGAATACTGGTTTGATATAGGACCTCAATTACCAAATCTCCCAAATTAAAGTACATTTGAATAACAGGGCCCTCCATGTTTGGAGGTTTTGGATGATGTGAATTAAAAAAAGAAGTAGGTGAGCCAGACTACCTCCTTGTTGCCAAATTCCGAACTCCTCAACAGTTTAGTAGGAGTTGGATTAGATTAACAAAGGTTATTTTTAGCAGTGAGATTTGGCATACACAATTAGAATTTAAATGATTCCACATCAAGACATTGGAGGAAAAATATAGTGAAGACAAAAACATCACAAGTAAAAACATTTAACGTGGAAATACCAGCTACAGTTTTAATTTTTTCTCCCTGTAATATTTGAGGTGCCTTTTTATCAACAGAGTGTTCATTTCCACATGTTTTACTGTGATGCCTCCTAGGGCTCTGACACTGCTGGCAGCGCTATGATTTCACAGGATCAGGCCCACCCTTACGCCCAGGGTTTAACTGTTGGTGTTTGGAATTTCTGTGCATTGTTCTTTGCTGAACAGGAGATATGGGCCACTGGCATTTGACACATTTTCTTTGAAAGTAGATAAGATTTGCTAATGCAACATGTCTCTACATTGTACATAAGCATGTGTATAAGAGTGAGAGCACAGACATGCTCACACAGAAAGTGTCCCCATGACTCAGAGATGAGCCTGCACTGCGAAGTTCAGATTGAGATTCCAATCTAGATCTCAAGATTTCCATAGTTCATGGATGTTCAGATCTGGGATTTTGATTTGGTTTATTATAGGGCCAGCTATGAGGTTTTGACTGGGATCTAGATCTGGATCAGCACTTCCACAAAGTTCAAAAGTGTCCAGAACCAGGGTTTTGATTTGGGCCCATCTTTTCCTTTTCCCTCAATGTCCAACCTCATATTGAAGCTGTTATTGTACCTGACAACCCATCATTTGATCCCATGCACACAAACATATGTATTTATTTTCCTCCTCTCTCAAAGAATTTTCTAACAAAAAGCACGAAGCATGGCTGTATTTGGTAGCTCACTTTTGTGGGCAATTTTGTTGCTTCTGGGAGAATGCCAAGCTGTTTACTTTTATCACTATTTTATTAACTAAGGAGCTACTTAAACTGCAAAATTTGACCAAATCATCAATGATCAGATTTTCTGTGCACCAAAATATTTTGCTTGTATATTGCTCCTCCACCCACATATGCTCTCAAAGTACTTTAAAATCTCGGTGCAGCAGCATGATTTCTCAACTGAAATGCAGCCATCTGGAGGTGGAATAAGGCATGCCTTTGACACCAGCACACTGCACAAAAAATTGGGGATGGAAAACAGCCAACTTTTATTGTAGCTAGAACTGAAGTCATGGAAGGAATTGTCCATAATGAATTGCTCATGATTATGATGCTGGATTATTGAGTAGCACATCCTCACCTACCGTTACATAGATGTATTCATGAAAATACAATGGTCACCAGTAAAAAGTCAATGTTAACTCGCAGTTACCATGCAGTGGTATATGAAATACTGGAATAGTCCCCTTTCAGGGAATAGGAAATACCATTGTATGGTAACTATTGGTGTTGGCTGACTTTTTTAATGGTAACAATTTCTAACAGGTTTTTATAATACTAGAAAACTGACATATTAAACAATGTGCATCAGATTTTGCTCTCACTTTCTTACACTGTCATCAATGGGAGTTGCACCTGAGCAGAGTAGAATTGGGTCTTGAATATTTAAATGCATTTGCATGCAATTTATGGCAATCAAATATGACATTTACATTTAAAAGATAAAAAAAGACATAGGAACATGTAAATATAGAATTCTACAGGGAGCACAAGTAACTAACACAAATCTTAGATGCACAAAGAAAACAATCATACCTCTATCATAGTACTATTAAACAATTCACTTATGAAGCTCCCATTGTGTGCATTGAAGGCCTGTTCCTGTTCCCATGGACTTAAATGTGAGTAGAGGTAGGTCATGAGTGAACCAGTTTAAAGTGGTTTTGTATTTCTGAATGAGGTAGGGACGCTGTCATTTCTTCCTGATTTGATTTTATTAATGCAATAGCGTGTGATTGCTTTGGATAAACACAGACTTAATCTATTTGCAGAATGGGCCAGTGTTCTATTGGATATATTTCTATCCTGGAATAATAAGTCTCTGCACTGTTCCCTTCGTTGTATCTAATTTTATAATGAGATACAGAGCAATTGGAGGTCTGAATGACAGCAGGACATTACTGCCTGCCTATTAAATTTGAGGTCAATTACAAATGTTACAACCTAATGTTAACAGGATCAAAGCTATTTTTTCATTCCTGGTGCTAAAGTAAATGCGTCCCCACCTACCCTTTACTTTAGAAAGACTAAGGGTATGTCTACACTACGGGATTAATCCGAATTTATATAATTCGAATTTAGGAAACCGATTTTATAAATTCGAATGTATTTGGCCACACTAGGCACCATTAATTCGGTGGTGTGCGTCCAAGCTACCGTAGTAGCATCGATTTCCAGAGCGTTGCATTGTGGGTAGCCAATAACATTGAATTGCCAATAACATCGAATTGCGGCCACACTAACCTTAATTCGGATTAACAATACCGATTTTGACGCTACTCCTCTCGTCGAGGAGGAGTACAGAAATCGAATTAAAGGGCTCTTTAATTCGAATTAAATGGCTTCGTTGTGTGGACGGGTCAAGCGTTAATTCGAATTAAAGCAGCTAAATCCGAATTAAAGTCGTAGTGTAGACCAGGCCTAACCTTCACTGTTGTTGTGGGTATCAAAGACTGATATATTTCTAGGCACTGGCTTCAACACTGAGTATTTTTGTCTGCTTCAGCATAAAGTCAGTTTATTTCCACCTTTTAGTATTCTGTGTGACTTTGCTTTTAGCTAACTGAAGTACAGTACACGTTTTTGTTTTATTGCCTCCTAGCATTGGTAATCCTTTCACAGCCTCATGGAGGGGACCTCTAGTGGACATCAAGGGTATTCCCTGCAGTGATGATGTAGCTAGTAATAATGCTTATATTCAAAGTAAGGAGGCATTATCCCTCTTTCAGATAACAAACTAAGGCAGAGAGGTTTGATGATTTGCCCAAGGCCAAACTGGAAGTCAGTGGCAGGTCCAGGATTAGAATTCAGGCCTTCCGGACTCCCATCTCTTCATTCATTCCTCTGGATCACAATATTTTTAAGTGATTAATTTGATAATTATTCCTGAACAGCCATGATAACTGGGTTTCTTGGGTACCTTAATCAAAGGTGAGTCCACATCCTGTCCTGGCACATTGTTTCATTTCTTTCCTGTGGTAGAAATTCATTTTTCTTATTCTATTCTAGTCATTTTCATACTGCAGTATCTGGGTGCTTTCCTGCAGTGCATTAGGTAATGTGACTACCACTACATTTCTAATATTTACATTAAATACGAGAGTATTGCCAAACCCAAAATCATGAGCTTGTCCCCAAGAATCAGGAGATTTTTCAATATATAGAAAAATCTCATGATTCTTGGGGACTACCTCATGATTTTGGGTTTGGCTATATAAATTTGCCTGCTCACTTCTGAGTCTTTAGGAGTCATGTTTTCAATTTTTTCTCTGAAACTATGAGGACTAGAAACTTTTAAAATAGCACATATCGAAGCTGAGCTTTTCACATAATTACATGATACCAGGTTGTACAATACACCTGTTAATCAAATCCTGTCACCCCCTTCATTTCGACTTCTTGATCTCACCTCCAGGGCTCTGCATATGGAAGATGTAGTCTGGTCAGGGAACCCGCCCCATAGCAGGGGACAGAGACATGAGGCACTACATCTCTTGTGAGGCCTGGATCAGGCAGAAGCAGATTACTGTCAGAAACCTAAAATGAAACTTTTTGCTTTGATCTGACAAACAAAAATGAGACTTTTTATTCAGGAACCTCAACATGTTTTATTTTGATTGGAAATGTCAAAACAACATGTTTAGACATTTTCAAATAAAATTGTTCATATCTTTTCATTCCCCAAAAAGTTTTGATACTTAAATTTTTCATCCCAATTCACAACAAAAACAAACAGAAATATCAGAATTTCTTACAGTAGGAAAATTCCTTTTATTTCCCTCTGATGTTGGCTACTCTGAGGGCAAAGGCAACTGAAGTGACATGGGTAATCTTTGCTGTTGAAGGGTAGAAAGAAGGGTCTGAGCTATCTCACTACCAGTTAATGCTGCCCAGGCAGCAATTTAATGGGTGATAGCCTATGCTTGAATGCCTTCAAGAAGAGATTTAATCAACCATTTGCTAGCTTTCTTCTTTCAATTTAGTTCAAAGTACTAAATAATCATTTCAATTTTCTTTCAGGAGTGATAAGACTCTAATGTAAACCACAAGGCTAAACTCTCAGCCAGTCTCCAAGTTTTATCCGAGACTTATCTCCAGTCATCATCAGGTGCTGTCTTTCTGCATGATCTCCCCCCCACACACACTATGGAAAATGGCCTCCGACTAGGGCCAGGCATTCATTTTCATGTGCTTTTATACTGAAATGCTTTTCCTGGTGAGATTAGATGAACTGATTCCCTTTTATTTCAGGTCATGTCTAACAGATTCCTATGAAATTGGCTTTAAAGTATCTTTTTGTTAGGTTATAGATTTATAGCTTATACTATGCATGCTGTTCAGGGTATATTTATATTAATTGTACTAGGAACAAAGCCTAAGTTACTTCACTTGTGGAAAAAAATTGATTTGATCTTAAAAGAGAATTTATAGGATATTGTCATAGACGGCTGTCCCCAGTGCCTCAAAGTATCTGTTCAGTGCTTGCCCATGTGACTTAAACTGAGATCCTTGATTGAACAGCTCTCAGAGAAACTCAGAATGGTGAGAGACAGGACAAAGGCATACTTTGCTGCAACCAACCAAAGAGTGAGAACTGTTTTTTTCTCCGACATAGGGTGACCAGACAGCAAATGTGAAAAATCGGGACAGGGGTGGGGGGTAATAGGAGCCTATATAAGAAAAAGACCCAAAAATCAGTACTGTCCCTATAAAATCGGGACATCTGGTCACCCTACTCCGACAGCATAGTTGCTGGAACTATTGGTATAGGGGATGCTGTTGCACCCCCTGGCTTGAAGTGGTTTCCATCATATAAAGGGTTTGCTGTTTGGTTCAATGGCTCTCAGCACCCCCACTATACAAATTGTTCCAACAGCCCTGGACAAAGGTTGCTTGAAGCCACATTTGCAGTCTCCAGCCCAATCCTGGGCCCCTTCTAGGCCAGGGTGGTCCCCCAACTTATATTAAAACAGGAGTTTGGGGGCAAAATACATGTAAGAGTGGGTCCAATGGCCTCTCCCTGGGACTGCCTCCGGTAGTCCTCTGTGTGTTAGCCCAATGAAAGTAAGCATGGGGCAGGGCCAGATTAACTTTTTGTGGGCTCAGCTCCAAACATATTTATGGGGCCCCATGGGGAACGATTGTAAAAGGCAGGAGATCAACACAGGAGTTGTCTTTGACACAGCACACAGCTGCACAGGTTTAATTTACAATATTCACAAGTTTAAGGTGAAGATGGAAGTGGCTGCCATTAGGGTACCAGCCCTAGGGCAAAAAGAATACACAAAAGTGCACATAAAATAAATTCTAAAAGAAAAAAATACAAAATAAAACACAGCTAACAAAAGCCAAATTGGCCAAACCACCAGCCTAGGGTTGCCAGGTGTCTGGTTTTTGACCAGAACGCCCGGTCGAAAAGGGACCTGGCCGCACTGCTCAGCCATTAAAAGTCCAGTCGGTGGTCCAGCAGAGCTAAGGCAGGCTCCCAGAATTGGCCGGCATGTTCCTGCAGCCCATAGGTTCCCACTGGCTGGGAACCTTGGCCAGTGGGAGCTGCAGGGCCAGTGCCTGCGGGCAAGGGCAGTGCACAGAGCCGCCTGGCCCCTCTGCCTAGGGGCCAGAGGGACATGCTGGCCGCTTCTCCCCTCCCACGCCCGTACCTCCTGCCCCATGTGGGAACCCCCTCTCACACCCAAACTCCCCCCCAGAGCCTGCAACTTGCACCCCCTCCTATGCCTCAACCTCCTAGAGCCTCCTCCTGCACCCTGAACCCCTGATTTCTGGCCCCACCCTGGAGCCCTCACCCCCTCCCGTACCCCAACCCCCTGCCCCAGCCCAGTGAAAGTAAGTGAGGGTGGTGGAGAGCGAGCAACAGAGGGAGGGGGATGGAGTGAGCGGGGCCTCAGAGAAGGGGCAGGGCAGGGGTGGGGTGGGGCAAGGGTGTTTGGTTTTTGTGCGATTAGAGAGTGAGCAACCCTATACCAGCCATGTGCTGCTCCCACTGAAAGGGAACCGTCACACTATCTCATCCTTCACATTTCTCATATGAACTACCAGGGCTTGAATTAAATCATTGTGTGAAATTGGGGTGGATTTAAAAAACTGTTGAAAACATTTTAAAAATAAAAAATATGAAAAACGTTAATACAGTTTATTTACAGAGTCATTATTCACACTAGTCTTGCTAGTCCTTCCCTCCAGGCAGAGTGGCACAGAGGGTATGTCTACACTATGGGATTATTCCGATTTTACAGAAACCGGTTTTTGGCAACAGATTGTATAAAGTCGAATGTATGCGGCCACACTAAGCACATTAATTCAGCGGTGTGCGTCCATGTACCGGGGCTAGTGTCGATTTCCGGAGCGTTGCACTGTGGGTAGCTATCCCATAGCTATCCCATAGTTCCCGCAGTCTCCTCCGCCCATTGGAATTCTGGGTTGAGATCCCAATGCCTGATGGTGCCAGAAACATTGTCGCGGTTGGTTCTGGGTAAATCCTCCCGCTCCCTCCGGAAAAGCAACAGCAGACAACCATTTCACGCCTTTTTCCTGGGTGAACAGTGCAGACGCCATACCGCGGCAAGCATGGAGCCCGCTCAGCTCAAGACAGCAGTCATGAACATTGTAAACACCTCACGCGTTATCGTGCAGTTTATGCTGAACCAGAACCTGCAAAACCAGGCGACGAGGAGTAGGCTACGGCAGCACGGCGACGAGAGTGATGAGGACATGGACATGGAATTCTAGTGCCCCGGTGCTTTGGAGATCATGCTGTTAATGGGGCAGGTTCATGCCGTGGAATGCTGATTCTGGGCCCGGGAAACAAGCACAGACTGGTGGGACCGCATAGTGTTGCAGGTGTGGGATGATTCCCAGTGGCTGCGAAACTTTCGCATGCATAAGGGCACTTTCATGGAATTTTGTGACTTGCTTTTCCCTGCCCTGAAGCGCCAGAATACCAAGATGAGAGCAGCCCTCACAGTTGAGAAGCGAGTGGCAATAGCCCTGTGGAAGCTTGCAACGCCAGACAGCTACCGGTCAGTCGGGAATCAATTTGGAGTGGGCAAATCTACGGTGGGGCTGCTGTGATGCAAGTAGCCAAAGCAATCACTGAGCTGCTGCTACCAAAGGTAGTGACTCTGGGAAACGTGCAGGTCATAGTGGATGGCTTTGCTGCAATGGGATTCCCTAACTGTGGTGGGGCGATAGATGGAACCCATATCCCTATCTTGGCACCGGAGCACCAGGGCAGCCAGTACATAAACTGCAAGGGGTACTTTTCAATGGTGCTGCAAGCACTGGTGGATCACAAGGGACGTTTCACCAACATCAACGTGGGATCGCCGGGAAGGGTTCGTGACGCTCGCGTCTTCAGGAACACTACTCTGTTTAAACGGCTGCAGGAAGGGACTTACTTCCCAGACCAGAAAATAACCGTTGGGGATGTTGACATGCCTATAGTTATCCTTGGGGACCCAGCGTACCCTTAATGCCATGGCTCATGAAGCCATACACAGGCAGCCTGGACAGTAGTCAGGACCTGTTCAACTACAGGCTGAGCAAGTGCAGAATGGTGGTAAAATATGCATTTGGCCATTTAAAAGGTCGCTGGTGCACTTTACGGACTCGCTCAGACCTCAGCCAAACCAATATTCCCATTGTTATTGCTGCTTGCTGTGTGCTCCACAATCTCTGTGAGAGTAAGGGGGAGACCTTTATGGTGGGGTGGGAGGCTGAGGCAAATCGCCTGGCCGCTGATTACGCACAGCCAGACACCAGGGCGATTAGAAGAGCACACCAGGAAGCGCTGTGCATCAGAGAAGCTTTGAAAACCAGTTTCATGACTGGCCAGGCTACCGTGTGAACGTTCTGTTTGTTTCTCCTTGATGAAAACCCACCCCCTTGATTGACTTGTTCTCTGTAAGCAACCCACCCTCCCCCTTCGATCCCAGCTTGCTTTCAAAGGAAATAAAGTCACTGTCGTTTAAAAATCATGCATTCTTTATTAATTGATTATAAAAAGAGGGAGAGAACTGACAAGGTAGCCCGGGTGGGGTTTGGGAGGAGGATAGGAGGGAAGGAAAAGGCCACTAAAAAAGTTCAAAGTAATGATAGCCTTTTGGTTGGGCTGTCCACTGGGGTGGAGTGGGAGGGTGCACGGAGCCTCCCCCCCCCACGTTCTTACACGTCTCGGTGAGGAGGCTATGGAACATGGGGAGGGAGGTTATACAGCGGCTGCAGCGGCACTCTGTGCTCCTGCTGCCATTCCTGAAGCTCCACCAGATGCCGGAGCATGTCCGTTTGATCATGCAGCAGCCCCAGCGTTGCAGCCTGCCACCTCTCATCTTGAGCGTCCCTCATGGCCTCACGTTCACTGGCATCTTTCCTGTACTTTGCTACCGTGTCCTTCCACTCATTCAGATGAGCTCTTTCATTGCGGGTGGATTCCATGATTTCCGAGAACATTTCGTCTTGCGTCCTCTTTTTTCAACGCCTTATCTGAGATAGCCTTCGGGACGGAGGAGGGAGGCTTGAAAAATTTGCAGCTGCGGGAGGGAGGGAAAAAAGGAGAGAAGTTTTTTAAAAGATACATTTTACAGAACAATGCTTATACTCTTTCACGGTGAAAAATACTATTCACATTACATAGCACATGTGATTTCGGAACAAGGTTGCATTTTGCATCTTAATATTGACTGCTTAGAGAGCACAGACGCAGGTCCGGGCAACAGAATTCGGCTTGCATGCGGCCATGGTAAGCCATTGTCTTTTGGCTTCTGCAGCTTTCCTACAAGCAGCACCCTCATTTCCCACATACCAAGCAAAGCCCGTTGAGTGCTCGGTTTTCCTGTTAACGTGCAGCAGCAGAAACCAAACTAACCCCCCCTGCCCCATTCAATTCTCTGGGATGATCGCTTTATCCCTCCCCCCCACCACGTGGCTGGTATCAGGGAAGATCCCTGCAGAAACCAAACTGCCTCCCCCATCCAATTCTCTGGGATGATCGCTTTATCCCTCCCCCCACCGCGTGGCTGGTATCAGGGAAGATTCTCCCCCCCCCCCCCCCCCCCGGCTTGGCTAACTGCAGGGAAGGATTTCTTTTGAGCCACAGGCAAACGGCCCAATAGGAATGGCCACCTCTGTCCCCTTAATTAAATTCCTGTATTTCAACCAGGTTACCATGAACGATATCACTCTCCTGAGGATAACACAGCGAGATAAAGAACGGCTGTTGCTTGAATGCCAGCAGACACCGGGACCATATGCTGCCAGGCTTTGTCATGCAATGATACCAGATTACTTGCTACTAGCATGGCGTGGTCAAGTGTCCTACCATGGAGGACGGAATAAGGCTGCACTGCCAAGAAACCTTGTGGATAGGCTTTTGAAGTACCTCCAGGAGAGCTTCATGGAGATGTCCCTGGAGGATTTCCGCTCCATCCCCAGACACGTTAACAAACTTTTCCAGTAGCTGTACTGGCCGCGAATGCATCCCAAGTCCTCAGGGCAAATTAATCATTAAAAAACGCTTGCTTTTAAACCATGTTTTATATTTACAAAGGTACACTCACCGGAGGTCCCTTCCATGGCCTCATTGTCTGGGGGTTGGGAGGGTGCTTCAGTCAGGCTGAGAAAAAGATCCTGGCTGTTGGGAGAACGGAGTGCAGTGTGCTCTCTGCAAGCTTGTTGTCATCCTCCTCTTCCCCATCCGCAGAATCCTCAGGCATGGCTGAGATTACCCCCGCCTTGGAATCCATGGTCAGAGGTGGGGTAGTGGTGGCGGCCCCCCAAGAATTGCATGCAGCTCAGCGTAGAAGCGGCATGTCTGCGGCTCTGACCCGGAGCGACCGTTTGCCTCCTTTGTTTTTTGGTAGGCTTGTCTGAGCTCCTTAACTTTCATGCGGCACTGATCTGAGTCCCTATTGTGGCCTCTCTCCATCATGCCCTTGGAGATTTTTTCAAATGTTTTGGCATTTCGTCTTTTGGAACGTAGTTCTGCTAGCACTGAATCCTCTCCCCATATAGCGATCAGATCCAGTACCTCCCATATGGTCCATGCTGGTGCTCTTTTTCGATTCTCGGACTGCATGGTTACCTGTGCTGATGAGCTCTGCATGGTCACCTGTGCTCTGCACGCTGGGCAAAGAGGAAATGTAATTCAAAAGTTTGTGGGGCTTTTCCTGTCTACCTGGCCAGTGCATCCGAGTTCAGATTGCTGTCCAGAGCGGTCACAATGGTGCACTGTGGTATAGCTCCCGGAGGCCAATACCGTCGAATTGCGGCCACACTAACCCTAATTCGAAATGGCAATATCGATTTCCACGCTACTCCCCTCATCGGGGAGGAGTACAGATATCGATATTAAGAGCCCTTTATATCGAAGTACAGGGCTTCGTTGTGTGGACAGGTGCAGGGTTAATTCGGTTTAACGCTGCTAAATTCGAGATAAACTCCTAGTGTAGACCAGGCCAGAGACTAGGATCTGGACCAGCTGTGCCCCCAAAAGACTGAGCCAACCCTCCAGTCAGACCAGTGGAGTGTCAGACCAAGCCAGGGTCCCTTTTGAGCATGGGCCTGGTGCCATTATAAATCCGGTACTGAGCATGAAGACTCCCTCTGTAGTGTGCACAGGCCAGCTTGTATGGCTACTCTGGCTGCGCCTTCCATGCAGCCCCCACTGGGGGCAGCTTAAATGTTGCGAAGAGTTTTGTGCTGATTGTCAGAGTGAATTTCACCTCAGAGGAGTTGGGAAGAGGCAAGATGAATGTTCGGATCCTGCAGTTGGCATACATGAGACAGAAGGCCTCACTAATGGAAAAGACAGCAGTGTTGATTCATAAGCCATTGCAGAATTCCAGCATCTATTAAAATGGCTGCAGTGCGATCAGTCATCTGGTAAATATTTCCAGTTTCTTTCCATGCACATAAAGGTCTGATGCACTGAACAGCTGTTGAACTATAGTACCATTAACAGGATCCTCTATGAGCCACACTATCTCTGAAGAATCAAGTTCAGGTGAGTATTTCAAATTTCATTCATTTGACCGTATAAGATATTTAAGAGCTTCTTGATGCTTAAGAGTGTGACAGAACATGACATAAAGACCGACAACATTCAAAATATCTTTTGCACACTTTGTGGTGAAATTAAATAGTATAGGCAGGCTGGTAGCACCGGCTATTAAGCTTGCCCAACACTTCCCATTGTAAGACCTTGTTTTCAGTTGCTTTTAACTTTGCCAAACTTCAACCATTTGGGCAAAATTTTTCCATGCTGGGTGCCTGCTTCAAGCCAAATATTTTGAGGGAAAATTTAGCCAAAACTGTTCAGCTGTTTCCGAGAATGAGGGTAGGGGAAAAGCTGGTGTTTTGTTCTTGTTAAAAAAAAAAAAAAATTGAGCCCTTCTCTTTCAAATGCTTATGATCCCCAGGCCTTGGAGCAGGGACAGAAAATTTGGCCTTTGTGTCCGATTTCCGTTTTGCCATCCCCATGAAAATTTGCCCAAATTTGGCTGATATAATCCTTTGAAAAATCAGTTTGCATATGATCATTTTTAACAGCTATAACCTCTGAAGGTTCCATCCTCGCTGAGCATGCTTGAGCCTCTCACAGCACCTAATACTGACCAGACTGCACGTGAACCATCCCCACAGAGCAACTGAGCATGCTCCATCCTAGGGCTATAGGGACTGAAAAAGACTTTCCTTCTAAAGGTGGGCATTGGAAAGGAGAGCCAGCAGCCTGCCTCTCCTATGCTCGCAATGGCCCCCATGTTGGCAACCAGGCGGCATGCGGGCGGAAGCCGTCTGATTAGAATACAAAGGGGACAAAAGTCAGACCAAGGGGAGGGAAAGGAGTAGATTGGGATGAGGCATCTGGTATGACTGGGACAGGAGGAGGGGGAAGTGAAACTGGGACTGGCTGGGAAAGGAGACTGGGAACTGAGAGGGAGACTAGGATCTGTAGGAGGAAGTCAGTCTAAGACTGGTTGGGCAAGAAGACTGGGACTGGGAGCCAGGAGGACAGGGAAGTCTTGGACTGATTGTGCAGGGATGCTAGGACTGGGAGCCAGTGATAAAAATGGGGGGAGGGGAGGGGTATCTGAGAGCCAGTTGGCTGGCAGGGGACTCCGAGATGGAGAAAAGGCTGGGGCTGGCTGGGCAAGGAAACTGGGGAAAGGGAGTTGGGGCAGGAGTGGGGAGTTGAGACTGGTTGGGCAAGAAGATTGGGACTGGGTGTGTGGCGGGGGAATCACTGGGGATCAGGGTGGAAGATTGGAACTCAGACAGCTAGCCCAGAGTGGGAGACTAGGACTGGCTGAGCACGGAGATGGGGGTTGTGATGAGAAGCCTGAGGAGTGGAGACTGGGACTGGCTAGATTAAGAGAATGGGCCTGGGAAGAGGAGTCAGGGTGGGGAAGAGACAGGACTGGGACAGGACCAGGTTAGAGGGGACAGGAAAGAAGGGGGTCAAGCTTGGGGAAATAGAAGAGTCTGTGCCTACTAGAGCACACTCCCTTTCAAAGCCTAAAATGGAACCCAAGATTCCCGAGTCTCACCATTTGTCTGCTCTCAGCAAATATCTGTGAAATCTGCTGGCAAAATGTCTCTCTCATCCCCATCTAGTTCTGGTCCAGATAGAAGATGACAATTTACTATTGGTGTCATTTATTACAGTAGCTTAAATGGCAGAGGTCTATGCAGTGGATCTATAGGTTCCAACCCTGAGGAATCATGCATGTGTCAATACAATGCTAACTGAGAAAATTTCTTTTTTTCAGTTTGCTTTTTATGTGATTGTATAAAAACTACAGACTATAAATATTGTATTGTAATGCATACACACGGGACACTTGCACCGGCAACCTTAATTCTGGCATTTCCTAACTTTTGAGTGGTTGACTTTCAAACCTTAATAATGTTCTTTTAATGTAGTTTTGTGTGTGTAATATAATATATATTACTGGAAAAAAGATACCTGAGTATTCGTCATGCCCTTTGCACTGCTTTGCCATTACTGGCCTTATATCCTTCTGGAAGGAATTATCCAGTGATCGCAGTTCAGGTGTAGTAAGCTATCTCAGGTTTCCAATACAATATCCTGATTTTAGGTGCTTGTCCCTCAGAAAGAAATAATAAGTAGCAGACACTACACAGGGACACCTGCTTGCTTACCAAAAGAACTGAGAACTATATATCTGTAGTCTTTATTAAAAATCTCCCTTAAGAACAAGAATATCCACCCTGATTGTATTTGTCAAATATCTAGAAGAAAGATGAACTGTTAGAATTCACATTTAGGCTGAGACTGTATTAATAGAGCCAGTCGGTTTCCAAACGCAAGGGCCTAAACTTTATTTGATGTGAATGTGTAGGTCCCATTAATGGTGAGGGGAACTACAGGTGTGCACAGCCCTTCACATTTGAACTGACTAATTCCCCGCCCCCTTTCTTGATGGGCATAGCTTTGGAAGGTTCATTTTTCATCTGCAAGTGAGTGCACAACCCACGTAAGCAGGCCTTGTGCTCAGCTGCTAACAAGTGGGGCTGAGGAAACAGTCCACAGCTCCACCCTGCACTGGCTGGCTGCTATTATGGGGGTAGGGTTGCTAGGTGTCTGCTTTTCGACCGGAATGCCCAGTCAAAAAGGGACCCTTGTGGCTCCGATCAGCACCGCCGACCGGCAGGACCGCCCAGAGGATTCAGGGGGCCTGGGGCAAAGCAATTTCGGGGCCCCTTCCATAAAAAAGTTGCAATACTATAGAATACTATATTCTCATGGGGGCCCCTGCAGGGCCTGGGGCAAATTGCCCCACCTGCCCACCCCTCTGGGTGGCCCTGCCGACCGGGCCATTAAAAGTCCAGTCGGCGGCACTGCGGGTGTAAGGCAGGCTAGTCCCTACCTGTCCTGGCACCACACTGCGCCCCGGAAATGGGCAGCAGGGCCGGCTCCTAGGCCGGCGGGGGGTGGGGGGGTAAGCACGGGGCTCTGCACACTGTCCCCACCCCGAGCACTGGCTCCGCACTCCCATTGGCCTGGAACCGCAGCCAATGGGAACTTGGGGGGGGGGGAGGTGTGCCTGAATGCAAGAGCAGCGTGTGGAGCCTCCTGGCTCCTCTGCCTAGGAGCTGGACCTGCTGTCCACTTCAGGGACGCAGCACGGTGCCAGGATATGCAGGAACCTGCCTTAGCCCTGCTGCACTGCTGACCGGGAGCCACCTGAGGTAAGCTCACCCCCCAACCCACTGCCCCAGCCCTGAGCCCCCCCCAAACCTGGAGCCCCCTTCAACACCCCAAACCCCTCATCCCCAGCCCCACCCCAGAGCCCTCATCCCCAGCCGGAGCCCTCACTCCTCCCTCACCCCAACTCCCTGCCCCAGCCCAGAGCCCTATCCCACACCCCGAAACCCCTCATTTTTGGCCCCACCTCGGAGCTCGCATCCCCAGTTAGAGCCCTCATCCCCTCCCATACCCCAAAACCCCTGCCCCAGCCCAGTGAAAGTGAATGGGGGGCGGGGAGAGCGAGCCACCGAGGGAGGGGGAATGTAGTGAGTGGGAGGCGGGGCCTCGGGGAAGGGGGCAGGGCCTCAGGGAAGGGACTAGGGTGTTCAGTTTTGTGCAATTAGAAAGTTGGCAATCCTACATGGAGGAGCAGGACAAGGTTTCATCTTGAGGCACTTCACATGCAGTAACCGTATAATAACCATACAGTGTACCACTGAAATGTTATTTATGTATTACTGGTCTCAAGAAAATGGCTAACCATTAGGTTTGTTTTAATTAACTAGCATATTGTGCATATATTTTCAGGAAGGCCACAAATCCTAACAACTTTTGAATTGAGTCTCCCCCGTCCTCCCCCTCTCTCTCTCTCTCTCACACACACACACACACACACTACTAGTAAGAGAGGTGACATGACCTGCCTATAGTCACACAACAAGTCAGTGGCATAGCTGAGTCCCAGTGCAGTGCCCTAACTACTGGACTATGCCGCTTAACATTACAATGAGCCAGCTTATTGGTTAAAATATTTACATCCTATAGGAATTCACCACTGTGACACAAACAATAACTGTTCAACTGTTTCTGAGAAGGGCAAGTGGGACCATCACTTTCCAATTTTTCTGCAGTGGAAATGGACAAAAGTGCTCATAGTCTGACTAATACAGCCAGTACCTCAGGGGTAATTATGCAGAGACAGTTGTCCCTGTTAACCATGCAAGCTCAGGTTTCCAATACAATATCCGGAGTTTAATGTGCTGGTGTCTCAAAATATAGGTCCCAAGCAACCAAGTCTAATGGTATAGAATAGACATTATTTTAAGGTCATTTTTTAATATGTCTCTTTTATTGTTGTTCTTTCTCTTTTTATTTCTTCTTCTGTGCCTGAATAGGAATTTTATATGGCTCCTTTGTTTCAGTCTTGTTTTTTATGGCTGTGGCCCTTTTTTCTTTCCCCTGCTGTGTTGTAGCTTATTACATTATATTGTCTTATAAAGCTACTTAAATAGTTTCCTCCATCTGTCGCTGGAGATCAGGGTTTCAATAAATACATTTATATGGCTCGTTCAGTGTTTCTCCTTTTTATTATCTGCCCAGGGGATGAGGAGAAATGGGGCTAAAAACCACAGCGCACATCCAAGGAGATAAGTCAATGTGGGGAATGCAGCTGTCAGGCTGGTTGAGTGGTCTTAGGTGTTGCCTTCAGTAAATGTGGGCAACTGCCTTATTCCCCAGTGGATCAGCAGCATCATTTCGCAGTAACTCTGGCTCCAGTTTCTCAGGACAGGCAAGAGAGATCAAACAACAATTACATTTAGTGCTAGCTTTTCTCCATCGCCTTTCTTTAAGCCAGCGGTTCTCAAGCTGTGGGTCAGGACCCCCAGGTGAGTCGCGACTGTGACGTTGTGCAGTCTACATGGTTTTATAAAAACATGATAATAAGTGAATATAATGTAACTGGGATAGTTTTATAAAAAATTTGATAATAAGTGACTATAATGCAAATGGGATATGCTTTGTGCAAAAGGTCTCTTGTAAGGTATCATTGCAAAGCTCATAATCTACTGAGTGTGATCATCCTATTTGTAGAAATGTACCACTCTTGTATCTAAAACTAGAAATATAAAATGTAACTCTGAGGGCCTATTGTAATTATGTAAAGTGTGGGCCATTAATGATGGTTTGGAATCTTGATGACTCCCATTGTCTGCAGATGGCTGTTTACCTGTGAGTCTCCCTGTATATGTGTGTGCTGGCAAGTGAGTAATGAAGTCTTGCAGTGACATGTGATCATGTCACCTGAACTGGAATCCATCTTTAACCTGGTGATTTTCCAGTGGGGGGGGGGGGTGGAAACCCAGAGGGACAAAGGATTCCCGCCTTATGCAAAAGATATATAAAGGGGTGGAAGAGAAGAGAGAAGGAGAGAGGAGCCATCATGGAGAATCCCCTAGATAACACCTAAGCTGTAGTCTTTGCACATTGGGTGGCAGCTCCCAAGGGGGTTTCTGTGATCCAACCCGTCACAGCCCAATGTGCAAAGACTACCCCCGCTTCTGTTTTCCCTGCCAGCTCAGGACTCCAGCACCCCGTCTTGCTGAGCCAGACACTCCAGTCTGCTCTAACAAAGACTCAGGGTCTGAATCCCTTGTCCCAAAGCTGCAAGTTTACCCGAAACCAGCTCACAGGAGTGTGCTTGTCTTTAGCACTCAGATGCCCAACTCCCAATGGGGTCTAAACCCAGATAAATCCGTTTTACCCTGCATAAAGCTTATGCAGAGTAAACTCATAAATTGTTCGCCCTCTATAACACTGATAGAGAGATATGCACAGTTGTTTGCTCCCTCAGGTATTAATACATACTCTGAGTAAATTACTAAATAAAAAGTGATTTTATTAAATACAGACAGTAGGATTTAAGTGGTTCAAAGTAGTAACAGACAGAACAAAGTAAGTCACAAGCAAAATAAAATAAAATGCGCAAATCTATGCCTAATCAATCTAAATACAGATAATCTCACCCTCAGAGATGCTTCAGTAAGTTTTTCTCAGACTGGACACCTTCCAGGCCTGGGCACAATTCTTTCCCCTGGTACAGCTTTTGTTCCAGCTTAGGTGTTATCTAGGGGATTCTCCATGATGGCTCCTCTCTCCTTCTCTCTTCTCTTCCACCCCTTTATATATCTTTTGCATAAGGCGGGAATCCTTTGTCCCTCTGGGTTTTCACCCCCCCCCCCCACTGGAAAAGCACCAGGTTAAAGATGGATTCCAGTTCAGGTGACATGATCACATGTCACTGCAAGACTTCATTACTCACTTGCCAGCACACACATATACAGGGAGACTCACAGGTAAACAGCCATCTGCAGACAATGGGAGTCATCAAGATTCCAAACCATCATTAATGGCCCACACTTTACATAATTACAATAGGCCCTCAGAGTTACATTTTATATTTCTAGTTTTAGATACAAGAGTGGTACATTTCTACAAATAGGATGATCACACTCAGTAGATTATGAGCTTTGCAATGATACCTTACAAGAGACCTTTTGCACAAAGCATATCCCATTTGCATTATAGTCACTTATTATCAAATTTTTTATAAAACTATCCCAGTTACATTATATTCACTTATTATCATGTTTTTATAAAACCATGTAGACTGCACAACGTCACACCCTCCTCCTGAACTTACTGCCAGAGACTTGGACACTGACCATGGCGGAGGCAGTATACCTAAAATTCGTTTTTGGGCTCCCCTATGGGGCAGACACTCCTGTGTCCCCCAAAAGGGAAAGAGACCCTGATCCAGCTGTAGGCTCACAGCTACCAGCCATGAGGGACCTTTCGCTGGCCAGCAAACCCCCCCCCCTTTCACTCAGGTTGGGTTTGCTTCCAGCTAGCGTCCTTGGGGTTTGTTCCCACCGCAGCAGTCACCAGGACCCCAACTTCCAGCTCCAGGATACATGTCTCTGTGCACCTCTTCCACTCCATTACAGCCAGGTCATGCTTCTGGGTCTTACTTGCTTTGTCTCTTAAGTCCAGGCTGGTGGGCAGCCTTTTCTTTTTCCAGGTCAGCCTTTTCCCAGGCAAATTGTACATCAATTTCCATTTGTTTTCCCTTGAGACCATCACTTGATGAGCTGGGATAGCACAGAGAACACCCTCCTGCCAGAACAGGTACCCCTCCCCTCCTGTCTTGCTAGGTTAGACACTCCAGTCAGCTTCAGCACAGACAGAGGTTGGGCCACACCCATCTGCAGTTCACTGAAACTGAGATGCATTCAGCTCAGGGGATTCTTAGTTAACCAAGACTTTCACAGTGCCCAGCGTTCAGCTTTTCTGGGCAATTTGTACCCTGTGCAGTTTTAGTTTCTTCTGATTTTCCGTCTTACTTATTTTGCTTCCTTTTCTGTCCCTACTTCCCTTTCCTGAAATAAGCAAACAGAAAATAACAAACCAGTAACTACTTTGTCTGTTCTCCAGCCACCACACTTAAAACTCACTTAAAATCACTACCAGTATCTCAAAGCAATCAGCTGTGCACAGATCCTGCCGACTACGCCACTGTGACGGGTTGGATCACAGAAACCCCCTTGGGAGCTGCCACCCAATGTGCAAAGACTACCCCGGCTTCTGTTTTCCCTGCCAGCTCAGGACTCCAGCACCCCGTCTTGCTGAGCCAGACACTCCAGTCTGCTCTAACAAAGACTCAGGGTCTGAATCCCTTGTCCCAAAGCTGCAAGTTTACCCGAAACCAGCTCACAGGAGTGTGCTTGTCTTTAGCACTCAGATGCCCAACTCCCAATGGGGTCTAAACCCAGATAAATCCGTTTTACCCTGCATAAAGCTTATGCAGAGTAAACTCATAAATTGTTCGCCCTCTATAACACTGATAGAGAGATATGCACAGTTGTTTGCTCCCCCAGGTATTAATACATACTCTGAGTAAATTACTAAATAAAAAGTGATTTTATTAAATACAGACAGTAGGATTTAAGTGGTTCAAAGTAGTAACAGACAGAACAAAGTAAGTCACAAGCAAAATAAAATAAAATGCGCAAATCTATGCCTAATCAATCTAAATACAGATAATCTCACCCTCAGAGATGCTTCAGTAAGTTTTTCTCAGACTGGACACCTTCCAGGCCTGGGCACAATTCTTTCCCCTGGTACAGCTTTTGTTCCAGCTTAGGTGTTATCTAGGGGATTCTCCATGATGGCTCCTCTCTCCTTCTCTCTTCTCTTCCACCCCTTTATATATCTTTTGCATAAGGCGGGAATCCTTTGTCCCTCTGGGTTTTCACCCCCCCCCCCCCACTGGAAAAGCACCAGGTTAAAGATGGATTCCAGTTCAGGTGACATGATCACATGTCACTGCAAGACTTCATTACTCACTTGCCAGCACACACATATACAGGGAGACTCACAGGTAAACAGCCATCTGCAGACAATGGGAGTCATCAAGATTCCAAACCATCATTAATGGCCCACACTTTACATAATTACAATAGGCCCTCAGAGTTACATTTTATATTTCTAGTTTTAGATACAAGAGTGGTACATTTCTACAAATAGGATGATCACACTCAGTAGATTATGAGCTTTGCAATGATACCTTACAAGAGACCTTTTGCACAAAGCATATCCCATTTGCATTATAGTCACTTATTATCAAATTTTTTATAAAACTATCCCAGTTACATTATATTCACTTATTATCATGTTTTTATAAAACCATGTAGACTGCACAACGTCACAGCGACTCCCTTTTAATGGGGTTGCAAGGGCCAGCATTACACTTGCTGGGATACAGGGCTGAAGCTGAAGCCCAAGCTCCACTCTCACCAGGCAGTGGGGCTCAGGCTGTGGCTCCCTCTCCCCGCACCAGAGGCGGCGAGGCTCAGGTTCCACCCCCCCTCCCAGTGTCATATAGTAACTTTGTTATCAAAGGGGGTCATGGTGCAATGAAGTTTAAGGACCCCTGAAGCATAGGTAGTGTGGGGCAGTTATTCTGGCAGTGGTTTATTTGTAAGGTAGCTGATTTTATGCCCCGCAATAATTTATGCCTCCATGTTGAAAATTGCCAACTGAAGTACCTTAGACATTTACTAATGACACCTCAGCTTTTGAAAGCTGAGACAAAGCAATCCTGGAATACTGAACTTTTAATGATGCTGTTTAATATGAAATTCTTATCTTATTGGCAGCTCGCTGGGCCTTATACAAACCCTTTTAATTGTTTAACACAGCTGACTGATCACTGGATGAGGAAACAAAGTTCCCTTTCAGTGAAGTTCAAAGCCCTGAAGGAGGGCTGCCAGGGATACCTATGTGCTCTGCAAAGGTCCCTGTCTTAGTGAGACCCTGCAGAGACATCCTTTTTTATTATCTCCATATTGGTAACAAGATATAGATGTTGCCAATACAATATGACTTTTGTATTTTGTTATCTGAGCAGTCTTGACCACAGAATAGATCTTTCTTACAAATGATTTGCTCATCTGACTACAAGCAGCCTTCCAAAAACTATCACTGCAATACAAAAGTTGCACAAGAGAGACATCTCTGTCTTGGTGGATTTGATTGTATGTGTGATGTATAGATAAAGATATGGAGTGTTTCATTTGAGACCTCCATGTTGCATATTGTATGCAGGGCCTAATAAAATATGAAACATGTATTGCAGTGAGTGATTGCTCTCATTTCTTCAGGACCCTAGAGCTGTGATAATTGGATGAGGGTGTTTTGTGAAAAATGGTGAGTGAGAACGGGAATATCTTGAAGAAACACATTGGAAAAGCCTGTAACATTCGAGTGTGTCTTAAATATCATCCATAATGAGCGTGTTGCCCCCTCCAAAGCGGGAGCTGTTTCTGGATATTATGAACGACATCAGGAAATCCCATGTTATAGAAACAGGCTTCTTTATAAATTGGCTGTTGCTGTTCTGGATGATTAACGTTATTGTTTCTTAGTAAAATACAATGGCTATGGTTAATGAAAATTATTATTTACTTGTAAGTGTCCTACTAGGCAGCCTCATTTACTCTCATTCATGCTGTTCCAGGCAAAAATGGTGTCATCCTTGGGGTGACTAATTAATTCATTATTTGTCTGTCTGACTGATCCATGGAACTGAGAATTGGGCCCTATGTAATGGTTATCACTGATAACCATTACATAGGGCCCAATTCTCAGTTCCATGGAGGCCCCTGTATGCTACTCTAGCAGCATAAAAGGGGAGAAACAGACCCTTGAGAAAATATTTTTTGTGTGGGGAGCCTCCCTGGCCAGTGTAGAGCACCAAGTTGTCAGTGCACGGGTTGAGGAAGGAGCAGTGAGAAGGAGGGAGGCCAGCAGTCAGATGTAAGGGCAGGGTATGGTCAGGACACACTGTGTTTTGGCTATTGTCTGCTTCCCAAGATCCACAGAGGACAGTGCAGACCCATAGTAGCCCCCAAAATACAGCCACTCTTGCATCCCATCTCCCTTCCTGTCTCAAATGCAGACTGAGAATTGGGGTCATAATTCCTGTAGCTACAAAATCTTTGCAAGCTTTCCAAACCCTAGTATAAATTCATGTCATACTGCACTTTTGGGTGTCACTCAACTGTCCATACTGTTGACATTCTTGTTTCCATGGTTACTAATGAATTTTAAAGGGGAAGTAAGCGAGGGAGTGTAAAACTGAACTGAGATCCATAAATAAAATATCTGATGGATGGGCGTGTAGCAAAGGATTTTCTTTGGTTGGTTTGGGGAAGATCTGCCTCCCCAACTTACAGCACCACTACTCATGAGGTCAAACCAAATTCATGGCCATAAAAACTTCAGTGTCTCCCATTATCCATCCATCTAAGTATTAGCAGCATATATAGCATCAGAAGGGGAGAGGATAAGACATGCATAATCCCCTCAGGGATCAAGGGGTAGGAAGGTGGTGGGAAACCACCTTTATTCCCATCCCCCCAAATTCCCTGATCCAGCATCTCTAAGGATATGACCCAGGGAGTCCAGCCACAAAGGGAGATTATATTAAATGGCTAATTCCATTTGGTTTGGCTCCTTACAAGACAAATTGACTTGTATGTTGTGGGTGGGATTTGATTTTTACTGCTCTACAATATAAAATGTTTCCACTGATGGCAGTTGCTGTACAGTAACAGACTCAATTTTCAAAAGTGGTCAGCCAAACTGCATACATAAATCCCACAGGTGGGCATGTAAGAGTGTAGCACAAAAAGAGCACTCTTGTCTAGGGCTGCTTACGTGCCTGTTTGCACAAGTAGCTGTGGAATGTGTGCAGATATTTAAGCAGCCACTTTTGCAAATGAGACCCATGATCAATTTGCAACAGATCAGAGTTGCAAAATAATAATGTAGGTTATTGGCTTATCAGTTGTGTCTATATCATTAAGGCAATAGGGGAACTGCAGACAGTCTGGCATTTCTTAGTCTACTTCTGTCACTTATCTTGTACTTGGGAATAAACAGGTGTAGGTTGGTATTTTACACTCACATTCACTTCCCCCATAAGAAACACTGAATCAGAGAAAATCACAAAAGTATGGCACATATCCACATTTCCCAAGCAGGTCAACAGGTGTTTTACTGAAAGTCATTGGTATGGGAACATGGACCTGTGGTCTTTATAGGCTGATATGGCTATAAAATTGTTGTAGCTGTTGCAATGGTCTTATGAAAAAAAAGAAAATGCATAAGGTGGCAGTGTGATTTTTTTTTTTAATTGAACTGAAAAATGTTTATGCTACATGAGTTGCTGGGCCAGAATAGGAGTATTTCATGCTTCTGGAGATATAACTAACATTTCAATGATAAGAAAGAAAGAAAAGAAAGAAGTATTGATTGCATTACATTGTTTTATTACACTGAGATGCTCTGTGCCCATATACCTTGGTAATGGGTGTGATATAGGAACCTATATAGAATAGACTTACAAGGAGTGGCTTTTGGGGGGGAAATATTTTCTTCTTAGGAAATTTAAAGCACCAAAATTCTGCTGCTTAGTTGTCATGAGAATTGGAGGCATTAATTACAACTGCATTAATAGCAATGTATTATTATTACTGTCACACCTAGAAGCCTAGTCATAGACCAGAACCCTATTGTGCTAGGTGCTGTACAAACACAGAACAAAAAAAATAGACAGTCCCCACCTCAAAAAGCTGACAATCTAAGTATAAAATATGTCAGTATATGTATCCAAACAGATAGATGGGGTGTATAAGGAAACACTGAGACAATATTGGTCAGTATGATAGGCAGAGATCTCAACACACCAGCAACCCAGCCATATCAAGTTTTTCCATCTCATGGAAAAGGAGAATTTCAAGGAGGGATTTGCAGGTGGATGAAGTAGCTTTTGCAAATGATTATGGGGCGCTCCTCCCAAAATGTTAGGGACAGCATGGGAGAAAGTGAAGACAAGTAGCTTCTGTCTGAGACGATAGAATAAAGGGAGTAAGTGGAGGGCTGCAAAGAGAAGGTGGCATGGTCAAAGCAGGGTTCTGAATGGATATCGACGGGGTACGTTTGTATTTGTCAAGGCCAGAGAGAAGGATGTTGCAGCAACCAAGACAGGACATGATGAGAGGCCGGAGAAGAGTTTTAGCTGGGCAGACAGATAGAAATGGCTGCAGTTTAGAGATGTTATGCAGACGGACTCCTGCAAGATTTAGACATAGTCTGGATGTGAGAACCTAGGGTGGTCCCAATTGAAGATGATGCCCAGATTATGGGTTTGAGTGACCGGACAGATGGTGATGTTGTCCACAGTAATCAAGAAAGGTGATGAAGAGCTCTGTTTTAGCCTTGTTGATCTTGAGTTGACTGTTAGCTATGCATAAGGAGATGTCCGAAACAGGCTGAGAGTCCAGTTTGCAAGAAAGGAGACAGGTCTAGAGTAAAGAGAGAGATGTGTGAGGTGTCAGCATAGAGAGGACTGTTGAATTTTTGTTTATGGATGAGAAGACAAGGAGACCAAGGACAGAGCCCAGTGAAAACCCCCCACAGACAGTTAGAGGGGGGTGAGGAGCATCCTTTGAAGAAAACGCTGACGGAGTGATTGGAAAGGCAGGAGGAGAACTTGTGTTTTGGTTTCGTGGTGTGTAGATGAAAAGATATGTCATTTTGTTTTCTTTGTACTACTTCTTTGGTTAGAAGGGTATATTGTAAGTGAGATGATTTTTGCCACTTTAGACAGTGTTCTGTTTGACAACCATAGAATTTTGCTCCCTGAATTTTATTATGGTCCCTTCAGAGCCAGATCTTAGAGGCACTTTGTAGCAGCTTATTGGAGGCATTCATGCTGCTGAGATTTTATAATTTTAGGATCTTCAGTGTTTGTTAGTCATAGGTGTCACCCAGCTAAATTTAGCTGACCATAATGAATACCAAATAACTTTATTTCAAAATTCCATTATGTGCCTTGACATCCACCATTTTTTGAGAGGTGTTGAATTAGCTGCGTGACCCTGCCCGGGGGTATTGGGAAATAACACGCACATCTGCTTTCTTGGCACCAGACAAAAAAATGTACTTACGCACCTAAATGCTGACTCTTAGGAGCATAAAAAGTGCACAATATTTTTAAAATCTAAGCACTAACGTTTAACTAGTTTCTGATTCTTCTCTCATGTAGACCAGACTTGGCTCTATTTAATGCAATGGAGATGTTCCTGCTTTACAACAGTGTGAGAACCCAAGCAAGCCCTTAGTACTATAGAAATCAGCAGTGGAACATGTCAGTATCTTGGGCCAGATTCACAAAAGGTCTAAATCAGCATAGCTTTTATCTGTCTTCAATGGAGATATCCCTATTTGCATAAATTGAGGATCTGGCCTTAAGTGTTCATAAACCAGCTGTTCTGCAATTTGCTAACTTCCCAGGACCTAGACTTTAAAAGATATTTAAAGATATTTAATTAATTAACAGCCCCTGCCCGCAACACACCTTTAACATTTGAGTTGACTAGTACATTCCTACACTATTCCCATGGTGTAGCTATATTTACTTTGCAATGCAAGAGAAGTTGCCAGGGTGAAATTTGTCATCCCGAAGAAGGATCTCCAGGTACATGCCAGCCTTCTACTATATCAGTAGCAAGTACTGAGCCTCTCTTTTAACTACGTTCATTATATAACAAGGCAGTGTTACTAGACATCAAAGTCATCACTCTTTCTATTAGGCTCAGCAGTTTACTCATCCCAACCAAAGCTGGTAATCTAGGCTATGTAAGCAAGCTACAGCATTTACAGGGGAGTTGATCGATAAAGAAATAGATGAAGGATTCATTATGGACATTGATGGACCTGATTCTTGCACCTTCTGTAGTCATTAAGCACCCGTGCAATAAGAATATAAAATGGGAGCAAGACATTACTGATGTGATGTAGCGGTGGTTTACACCCTTGTTGTACTCTCTTTGCACATGTATAAATGGCTACATAGGGTGCAAGGCAGTGAAGAATCAGACCCACATCTTCGCTGTAATGGTGAAATGAGCAGAGATCCACAACAGGTGCCCCATCTTTTATCCAGGCAACTCTGTGGGTCAGGATGCTGTTCCTTGCTAATGCTAATAAAGTTAATCCAACTTTCTGGTTTGTTCAATAGCATCTTTAATAAAAATGTATTGAAATAAGTGGCTAGGGGTAAATGATTCAAGCATTCTTGAGTTGCCCATTAGCATGATTACACTTTTCCCTCAGGACCAGTGCTAGAATTTTTTTCACTACCAAATTCATACCATAGCCCTGGAATCTGCACTAACATTTACAGTTGTCTCAGGAAATCCTAACTGCCAGTGCCTAGTCTAATACCCCTGTACCTCCTACATTGGCAAGGTAGACAACATTGACATGTCATCAACACTCTTCCAAAAAGTTATCCTGCTTCCACATGGCCAATTCATTCCATTTTATCCACCATATAATATTAGCAATCCAGTAAACAAATGTGAAAGTAATTAGAGAATCTTTATTCACAGATTCACCAAGACAGTAAATTTATCTTTTTTCCGAGCCAAAGATAAGTACCATAACAAAAGCAAAACTACCCAAAATAATTCCTAAGAAAACAAAGATTGTGCTTAGATACAGACACAGGTCAGATCCTTGCTTCCCCAAAGACTGCTTTATACTGATCCAGTGGTGAAAAGCAGCCTTTAAGACAGATTAAATGGCAAATAGAGGTTTTGCCCTACATGGGGGAATCTTCTAGTGGCACAGGGCCACTGTCATGGTTAATCTGTCACCATCACCACTGCCCCATGAAGCTCCTAGTGTATAGGGCGTGGCTATGAAAGGTGGGCATGGCTAGGCTACCAGTGTGTCTGGCTGATGCCTAGCTGCTGAAGAGCCCCTTGTGGCAATCAGTTGCCTTTAGAATCTGTTGTAACCCACCTCCTTCCTGAGGTGCATCAAGCACAACTTGGAGTTAGCCTGGGATCTGGACCAAAATATATAATAATTACCACCTCATCTAGCTGGAGCAGTATCCCTTCTTGTGAGGTAGGGCACTAGTTGAACCAGACTCAGATACCATGGTGTTGGGATGCTGTACGAGAACAGAATTAAGATTGTGAAATAGTTTCCCCCACAGTAAAAATACTATTTGGCCCAGGCAAAGAGCTAAACCCTAGCATTGTATCAAATGAAGATCATCTTTGGTCCATGACATGCCGTGTTTGTCACAATAATGACACCTTGCATTAGAATAAGTTGTAATATCAGAACTGTAGTTATACCTATGGAGTAGAGTGTATGAATCATAGTCTTTGAAATATACAGCAGAAGCAATGGCCAGTGTCAACCTTAATGGAGCAATTACACTGTTGAGAGCAGAATTTGTCCCAGTTTGTAGAGGCTGTGCCCTTTCCCACTCATTTCTAAGAATGTATGCTCTAGTCATTCTGAGCTTGTATCCCAAATATTCCTTAGCCATATACATGGGGCTCACACTGTATTTCTTGTTAGGCTGGTGGCGAATAAATGGAACAAGAAGTCAACCAGGCTTCCATCTTGAAAGTGATTTTGGCCCTGATTCTACCTGGATAATGGCCCAGACTGCTTAGCTAAAAAGAAAAAAATCTGGAAAATTCTAACTATAATTTGAAGGACTCAGTCATTATAGGGAGCCAACTAAGACATTATTAAGAAGTGTAGTTGCTTGAGTTTCCAATGACAGAGGCAGCATATGGTAGCGCAATTGTATCCTAGACTGCTGATAGGAAAAACTTCCTTTTGTTTGAAATATGCAGGTCTGGAACTTGTAGTGATGTATTGTTCTTCATTGCTTAGCTCCCAGTGCTGTGACAGCCTTGCTTATTGGCTTGGAATTCAGCCTGAAAGACAGCACAGTACATGCCAATTGGGCATCATCTCAGAGCCTTGTTATCTCCTTCCAGACTACAGCGTGAAATTCTGACTCCACTGAAGTCAATGGCAAAACTCCTATTGACTTCAGTGGGGCCAAGATTTCACCCGAGAGGCATGGTTATCTCTTCTCCATTTTCTATACTATCAATCAAATATGAACACAAAAATGTTTCAGTCCAACAGGGGAAACACTATTAAATGTATTTAACAATGATGCACAGCTGGACAAGGCTACATTAAAGAGGTGTGAGACAGATGTGCACATAGTAGGTGGGTGGGCAGTACAGAAAACATCTAAAGCCATGCAGCTGGTTTGAGTTATAATGCTCCAAAGTAATTAGCATTGTGCAGAGTTTGTGAAAAATTGCTGTTAAATTTCTAGGAGAGTTAATCCTTTGAGTCAAGAAATCCTTTCAGAGAGCAAGGATTCTCAGGATTCTCCTTCGTCTCACATAGGACCTTCCCTGGCTATCAGGGGAGCTTTGGATCAGTGAAATAAGAGAAACAGAATCAGGGATTCAGGCATAGATAGTTCTCTAACAGCTGGAGACTGAAGATTGCTATTGCTCTTAAAGCTGCACAGCACAGTACAAAGGATGGATATGGTAAAAGAAACAAGCAGAGGGACCCTGCATAGGAATACCAGCTGAAGGAGGCTCTTCATTAACAGGACTGGGTTAAGACTAAATAAGGCCCAGATCCATTCCACTCCACTGAACAGCCCAGGAGGAAGGGGAGAGTGAACCAGGCACCCCATAAAAAGGGGATCCATAAACTAGTGACCAGTCTGCTCTGCCTTCTTATTAAACACCATGTAACTCTGGAAAGCCTGGGACTACAACTGAAGAGTACAATTCTTGTAAGAAGGGGAAATAGGCCATTGCCACTGGGGAAATCTTCCATCCTCCCTTCAGCATGGGACCGGAGGGGGTCTACGGTGCTGTCAGTATCTACACTCCCTTTCTGTTCAGAGAGAGGAATAATGGCTGTGTTTTAATCTTCCCCTTTTCCCTCCCTTTGCAAAGTTGAGGCCTGGGAGTTCAGGACACTGGTCTGAAGCAGGCAGCGGCGGCTCCAGGCACCAGCACTCCAAGCGCGTGCCTGGGGTGGCAAGCCGTGGGGGGCGGCCTGCCGGTCCCTGCGAGGGCGGCAGTCAGGCAGCCTTCGGCAGCATGCCTATCGGAGGTCCGCCGGTCCCGCAGATTCGGCGACAATTCAGTGGCAGGTACGCCGAAGCCGTGGGACCAGCAGACCTCCCACAGGCGCACTGCTGAAGGCAGCCTGCCTGCCATGCTTGGGGCGGCAAAATACATAAAGCCGCCCCTGGAAGCAGGGAGGAGGATCTGACTTGCTTTCCTCCCCTCCCAGCTTTGCCTGGTCTCTAAATAGCAACAGCCCTGTTGTGATAATTGGGCCTACACATTTACTTTAACTTTGAGCTCAACTGTGAAAAGTGAGTGTAAGTTCATAAAATGTCACCATAACCTACCATAACAATTGTTGATGGGAAAAGATATGAAAGAAAAGACAGACTGAATTTGTCCAAATAAAAAGACCTCCTGATATTACTCAAGGACTGTGTTAAGATCATGCTTGGAAAACAGGAAAAGTGTGGAACAGAAATCAGTGAATCAAAATTGATGTGTTAGATATTAGGCCTGATTGCAGGACAATATATTGAGGGGATGGGTTAGTCTACCCATCACTCCTGAAAGAAAAAGATGTTGGGGATCAAAAATTGACTACTAGAGCAAGCTTCACTATCTTGACTGTCACCCCCACTGTCTCCTGGACCTTCTTGGTCCTAATCCTGAGAGATGTCCTGATCAGCCCGGGCCAGAGAGTGGGACCCAGATGACATAGAATCATAGAATATTAGGGCTGGAAGAGACCTCAGGAGGTCATCTAGTCCAACCCCCTGCTCAAAGCAGGACAAAGCCCAATTAAATCATCCCAGCCAAGGCTTTGTCAAGCCGGGCCTTAAAAACCTCTAAGGATGGAGATTCCACCACCTCCCTAGGTAACCCATTCCAGTGCTTCACCACCCTCCTAGTGAAATAGTTTTTCCTAATATCCAACCTAGACTTCCCCCATTGCAACTTGAGACCATTGTTCCTTGTTCTGTCATCTGCCATCACTCAGAACAGCCTAGTTCCATCCTCTTTGGAACCCCCCTTCAGGTAGTTGAAGGCTGCTATCAAATCCCCCCTCACTCTTCTTTTCTGCAGACTAAATAAGCCCAGTTCCCTCAGCCTTGTCTCATAAGTTATGTGCCCCAGGCCCCTGATCATTTTTGTTGCCCTTCACTGGACTCTCTCCAATTCATAGGTGTCAACTCTGTGGGTGCTCCGGGATTGGAGCACCCACAGAAAAAAAAATAGTGTGTGCTGAACACCCATCGGCAACCCCGCCAATCAGCTCCTTCCCCTCCCCCTAGTGCATCCTGCCCACTACTGATCAGCTGTTCAGCAGCAGGCAGGAGGTGCTGGGGGGAGGGGAAGGAGCAGGGGCAGGAAGAGGCATAGCAAGGGAGGGGGTGCTCAGGGGAGGGATGGAATGGGGCAGGAAGAGGTGGGGCAGGGGTGGGGCCTTGGGGGAAAGGGTGGAGTGGAGGTGGGGTATGGGGCAGAGCAGGGGTCAAGGAAATCAGAAAGTCGGCACCTCTGCTCCAATTTGTCCACATCCTTTCTGTAGGGGAGAGAGGGGGCAAAACTGGACGCAATACTCCAGATATGGCCTCACCAGTGCCGAATAGAGGGGAATAATCACGTCCCTCGATCTGCTGGCAATGCTCCTACTAATGCAGCCCAATATGCCGTTAGCCTTTCTTGGCAACAAGGGCATACTGTTGACTCTCATCCAGTTTCTCGTCCACTGTAATCTCCAGGTCCTTCTCTTCAGAACTGCCGCTTAGCCAGTCGGTCCCCAGACTGTAGCAGTGCAGGGGATTCTTCCATCCTAAGTGCAGGACTCTGCACTTGTCCTTATTGAACCTCATCAGATTTATTTTGACCCAATCTTCCAATTTGTCTAGGTCACTCTGTACCCTATCACTACCCTCCAGCATATCTACCTCTCCCCACAGCTTAGTGTCACTGTCATCCATGAACTTGCTGAGGGTGGAATCCATCCCATCATCCAGATCATTAATGAAGATGTTGAACAAAACCAGCCCCAGGACTGACCCCTGGGGCACTCCGCTTGATATCGGCTGCCAACTAAACATCGAGCCATTGCTCACTACCCGTTGAGCCCGATGATCTAGCCAGCTTTTGATACACCTTATAGTCCATTCATCCAATCGATACTTTTTTAACTTGCTGGCAAGAATACTGTGGAAGACTGTATCAAAAGCTTTGCTAAAGTCAAGATATATCACAACCCCCGCTTTCCCCATATCACAGAGCCAGTTATCTCATCACAGAAGGCAATCAGGTTGGTCAGGCATGACTTGCCCTTGGTGAATCCATGTTGACTGTTCCTGATCACCTTCCTCTCCTCCAAGTGCTTCAAAATGGATTCCTTGAGTACCTGCTCCATGATTTCGCTGGGGACTGAAGTGAGGCTGACCGGTCTGTAGTTCCCTGGGTTCTCTTTCTTCCCTTTTTTAAATATGGGCACTATATTTGCCTTTTTCCAATTGTCCGGGATAGCTCAACAGTATCTTCCAGTGATAGTAGGGGGGACATTCAAGCTACATTATTCAAGAGTAAAGGTCCAGATGCTGAACTGTGGCCAAGATGTGCTCAGCACAGTTCAGAATGGGTTTACACAAATAGGGCTTAAGCTCCTTTTGTGTTCCCTGACCCTGGGTCCTCCAGCTGCTGAGTCAGCTCTTGATGTAAATTAGAGCAGCCTTTGGTCTGCTGTGTTTTACCTCAGCTGCTCATGGCCCTAAGAGGCTGTTCTGGCAGTTTTGGGGTAGCATGCCCCCATTCCCCTAGCCACACCTCCTGTCCCATTCGCTGTGATGGGGCACCTGAGGAGCCAGAACAGCGTCGCTGTGCCACCCAAGGATACCAGTACCCAGGGTGACTTCTTAACTGGCCAGGTTAAGCTGGTTTAGGACGGCTTTTTGCTGCTGGAGCATTGTAAAGCAGCCATCCTGTACCTGAGGCTCTGGCCAACAGACTTTAAAAATTAAGTTACAGGATTAAGTTTACAAGGCAGACACACACAGGTGCAAATATGTAAGTGGAGACTGTGCAGATGAAAACATAAGTAGTGCTGTAATTGCCTGTTTGTAGAATGTCATGGTTCAGAGACTTTTTTTTTTTTTTTTTTTTTTGGCATTTGGGAGCAGTCACACATCAGAGGACACAACATTGCCACTGAACTCTGGTTTTCCAGATAATAGGCTGAGGCACCCAGCAGCCTCTCACTCAAGCAATTAATCATGTTCCTTAAATATTGTCAACAGAGGCTTGTTTCTCATTAAACCACCTGAAAGCAGATCTACTGACAGTCCCAAGGGGAAAATAAAGAAGAAAAGGTATTTGTTTTCAGACACAGTTCAAAGGCAACAAAGCTAAGAAGAACTGCCAAAACAGAAACAATGATCATTAATTCATTTTTTTCCAGTGAGCACACAAAGATAAATTTCCCTAGTGCTGTTCTACTGAGACAGATCTTGAAAATGTCTGTATGAGACACATGACGGTATTGCATACATGGATACAATTTACTGTTTTATTTCTTCTAAATGGCTTTCTGGAATATAGTTTGAAATTGGCAAAAATATGATGTGCAAAATCCTTCTCTCAGTTAAAATGAGCTCACGGGGGCAATCCCAGATTTAAACTGGTGGAACTGAGCAGAATCAGGTCCTTCAGCTGCTCAGAGGAATACGTTTAGACATGCAAATTTATTTTGTTTTGGCTCAAACTGCCTTTGAACTTTCATGCCTTTTGTTTCCCAGGGTAAACCTTTGCCCACAGGGGAAAGCTGCAGTGGATTAGATTAATGGGGAATACAACGATCGAAAGGTGTAAAATCTCTTCTGCAAATAACCATTTAAACCTGTACAACCGGTTGAGGTACAGTAGCCCTGATGATGGAGGCTAGTACCTTCTGCCTATTTTTTTGTTTGTTGTTTCAATCCCCTCTAAGTAAAGTGCTCATTTTTTGACCCAAGCAGAGAGCAATGCTTCTTTTTTAGCCCCAGGTTTTGTACTCATTGCCATCAAGAATATATCTTACCTCTGTGCTGATTAGAAAATTACTCTATCGTGACCCATTGAAGGACTAGCTTGTGCTCATGCATGCTGAAGAGTCTAGGGAATGCTATGCTACAGTCAAAATCCCCAGAAGGATTTCTGACTCTCAGAAGAGGGCCTCCAGGGTCACTGCCACAGCAGCTGCCTAGGCTCCTAGTTCGTATTGGGTACAGTATTCTATCCTTCCATTGGGCTGACCTGGATGGAAGGTGGCATGCTATAGTAAGTCCTCAGGAAGTGTAGAGATGCTACACTTCCTGTATGCTCTATGCAGTCATTGGTTTCCTAGGACACACTTTGTGCTTGGCAGAGAAAAAGCAGCCCAGGACAAGGCAGTCGCAGGCTGTAGCTACACAGAGGAGTAGAATGTTTGCTACCTCTTTTCTGTTAATAGCCCTGTTCATAATTAAGGGTTTATCTGGACACCGGTCTCTGCTTGTCAGTAAGATACTAATGGTACAGTACCAGGAGTGGAAGGCACAGTGTGCTGGAAGACCCAGTGAAAGGTAACACTGAAATGGCTGCTACAGAGCCTGTGCAACTGCACATAACTCCGTCACCAGCCCTGAGAATCAGGGGAAATGCTGAATGTGCCTGGAAAATGGGTCAAATAGCCACAGGACAAATAAAGTGGAGGATGAGCAAAAGATGATGGTGGCGAGAGAGAGGAAAGCTTTGCAGAAATAACGAAAATGTTTGAGGATCGTTTTGTCCCTAGGTAAAAATATTACTTATGAGAAATATAGTTCAGGATGAGACCACAGAATGAAGGGGAAACAACAGGAGCTCATCACAGATTTAACACTAAAAAGTTAGTCCTGTGAACATGGAGTATGAAAAGACTCTTGTGACACTGCACTCCATATTCTTCATAGTGATATTAGTATGATATAATTTGATGTATTCTATGCAAGATAAGTCATGTGAGATGTCATTGGAAAGGTTATGATTTGCTGAATATGATTATTCTATTTGTATGCATGTATCATTTTTCTATCTGAAGTTATGAATATTGACTATGTAATCAGCACAGAGGTAAGATATATTCTTGATATTTCACATCTATTCCTGGGCAACGCCTGTGATGGGTTACCCCCCACTCTGGGGTGTCACCTGATGTACTGGGGTACCACTGAGCCTGCCTGTTCCACCAGCCTGGGCTCCCTTGCACTGTTCTGCTGAGCCAGGCCCTCAAGCCTCCTCCAGCACACACACAGGTAGGGACACACCCAGTTGCACAAAGACACAGACACTGAAATCAGCACTGCATGGGAAGGCTTCAGCTAAGGAACTGCCCAGCACTCAAGTGCACATCCCCTCTGGAGTGTAAACCCAAAATTATATTGTCTTGCGCTGCACAGAGAACTATACAGCGTAAGTTCATGAAATTTGCCCCCTCCCTCAATGTGGAGGAAGACAGCTTTTTGCCCTCCAGTTATGAATTCCAAAACAAAAACAAGTTTATTAACTACAACAGATAGATTTTAAGTGATTATAAGAGATAGTAAACAGATCAAAGCAGATTACTGAGCAAATAAAACAAAAATGCAAACTAAGCTTAATACACTAAAAAAACTGGTTACAAGTAGTAATTTCTCACCCTAAACGTTGTTTTAAGCATTTCTTTCACAGACCAAACACCTTTTTCCAGCCTGGGCTCAGCTCTCCTCCCCCCTTTTGTCCTTGTTTCTTAGATGTTTTCAGCAGTCATCCTGGGCGGTGATTCCATGAAGAATGAACACTGATTAAGTCACTCCCCTGTCTTAATTAGGTTTTACATATGGCAGGAACCCCTTGTTTGCCAGCGTGGTTCCCCCCACCCCCAGGTGGAAAAATACTGGTATTCTATTATGGAATCCAGTACTGGTGACTTAATCACATGACTCTGCAGTGTCAAAGCAGCCATGAGTCAAAGATTGTTTGTAGTATCCCAGGAAGCTTCTCAGAAAGGTGGGAGATTAGCAATTTCAAAGTCCTATTGTTCTCCCTAATGGCCCATCCAGACTGATTGCATTCTGTCTGGTGGGTGTTCCCCAGGTGCAAACACTTCTGTAATTGATACATAGTGAATATTCCTAACTTCAGATACAGAAATGATACATGCATACAATTAGGACAATCATATTCCGTAAATCATTACCTTTTCAATGATACCTCACATGCCTTATCTTGCACAAAATGGATCATAGTTATGCCAAAATCATACTATAACAATATTTCTATGGAGAATATGGGTAGTGTCACAACGCCCACTAGGCAAAATGCTATCATTCTAGATGGCTGGCTGGGAAGGGCCCATTCAGGTTAATAAGCCATTAGGAAGAAACAATAGGCCTTAGGAGAAGCTTATCTCCCACCTGGTGAGCCTTCCTTTGAACACTCCAAACAGCCAGTAGGGGGATATGGCTCTACAGGGACATGTGACCAGGTCACCTGGTGCTGGACTCCATCTTGGGATGTCAGTATTTTTCCACTGATTGGCGTGGGAACCAAGCTTTGAAACAAAGGGTTCCCACCAATACAAAAGCTATTTAAGGCAGGGGAGTGACATCATCTGGATTCTTCACTGACTCCCCACCCAAGAAGACTCCTGGAAATACCTGAGGAACAAAGACTGAACTGGGGGAAGTGCTGGACCCAGGCTAAAGGGATTTTTAACCTGTGAATGGAACACCCAGGGATTCTAAGCTGTAAGCAAGTGCAGCTTGCCCCTTAAGAATCTGCAGCCTGCTTGTATGATCACTTAGGATGAGAGATTAGATAGGAATAGCAGATTATTTAGTATATTAAATTTAGTTTGCATTTTTTGTTTATTTGCTAGGCAATCTGCTTTGATCTGTTTGCTATCATTTATAATCACGTAAAATCTATCTTTTGTAGTTAATAAATTTGGTTTTGCTTTATCTAAACTAGTGTGTGGAAATCATAACTCGGGGAGAAAGCTGTTGCATATTCCTCTCAACATTGATGGAGGGGGCAAATCTTATACACTTAAGCTGTACAGTTCCCTGTGCAATGCAAGACGGTATAATTTTGGGTTTATACTCCAAAGGGGGTGAGTGCCTGAGGAGCTGGGAGGTACCCCTAGCTGTTGCCTTCCCATGCTGTGGCTGGTCAGAGATTCTGCCTGCATGTAACTTCAGCTGGGTGTGTCCCTACCTATATGTATGCTGGTGAAAGTGCTGTCTAGAGAGGGTTTGGCAGCCTGTCACAGCAGTATGGTGTAAAAGGGAGCTCAAGCTGGTGGGTCATGGGGGCTCAATGGTACACGAGTTCCAGGTGGCACCCCAGAGGGAACCCGTCACAACTCTGTCATTAAAGACCAGATTATCTTGAGGTGTAACAATAAAAAAAGCCCAGAACAGTTACTAAGGGAAATGACTCTGACACTAGATATGGCAATGTGTATATGCTAAGCAGTAGAACAAACAGAAACTCATCTATAAAGCCTAGAGAAAAGCCCAGACATATGACTGTGAGTATTATAGCTAAACCAGCAAGCAAAAAGTGCACAGCAATTAAACTGGCCAAGGCCAGAACTATGGAAAGCAGAAAACAATGCCAGTGATGTGGCAACTAGCATGAGTATAGGAAAGACCCAGAGTTCAGGCAAATAAGTAGAATCATAGGACTGGAAGGGACCTTGAGAGGTTATTTAGTCCAGTCCCCTGCACTCAAAGCAGGACTAAGTATTATCTAGACCATCCCTGACAGGTGTTTGTCTAACCTGCTCTTAAAAATCTCCAATGATGGAGATTCCACAACCTCCCTAGGCAATTTATTACAGTGCTTAATCACCCTGACAGTTAGGAAGTTTTTCCTAATGTCCAACCTAAACCTCCCTTGCTGCAACTAAACCCCTTGCTTCTTGTCCTATCCACAGAAGTTAAGAAGAACAATTTTTCTCCCTCCTCTTTGGAACAACTTATCTAAGCATGCAAGGGCATGTGACTAGGGCATGTGGTATTGAACTACATCTTGTGTGCCGGTAATTTTCCACAAACTAAGACTGAGAGCTTTCCCTCCACATGGCAAAAGTTATAAAAGGCCCTGGAAACATCTCCATTTTGTGTCTTTCCTGCTCTAACCTGGACTATGGACTTATACAAATGGGAGCATTCTAACCAAGGGACTGAGGACCTTCCAATTATTTGGAAGCAACCAGAGACTTGACTTAAGTCAGCAGTTTATGCCATTACTGCTTCAAGCTGGATCCAAGAACTTTGTATTTATTGTATGTATTTGGTTCCTTTCACCAATTTTAACTCTCACCTTTCTTTTTCTTTCTTTCTTTCTTTCTTTCTTTCTTTCTTTCATTCTTTAAATAAACCTTTAGATATTAGATACTAAAGGATTGGCATCAGTGTGATTACTGGGTAAGAACTGAGTTATATATTGACCGGGGTATGTGACTGGTCCTTTGGGATCAGAAGAACCCTTTGGTTGATGAAATTGGTTTTAAATAATGACTCATCATTAAGTCTAGTGTCTGGGTGTTGAATCCAGGACTGGAATACCTCAGGAGGCTGCATTTCTGACTTCTTGTTAGACAGTGTGGTGAGACAGAAGTTTACTGTTGTTGCTGGTCTGATATATCTTACGGAAGAATAACCACTAGTTTTGGGGTATATCTGCCCTGTTTCTCAGCAGCTTGTCCTGAATTTGGTAGTCTCAGTTGTGACCCACAGAGGCATGGTGATAGTTTGTTTCAGGAGTATTTCACTACACAGGGAGCCAGATGCTAGAGGATCTAGCAAGTGTGAAAATGTACATTGATGGCATAATAATTTGGGGCAGCACTGCCACTGAACATCAGGAATGACTGAGGAGAGTACAGGAAATTGTGAGAGCTAATAACCTTAAACTGAATAAGGCCACGTGTCAGTTTCAAACAATGGAAATAACATACTTGTGAGAGAAACTGACCTCCAAGGAAATCTTGCCTGATGAATCAAAGATTCAAGCAATAATGAACATGCCATGACCTGAAGATTAAAAAGGAATTCAAAGACTGCTAGGCATGTTGAATTACATCAGCAAATTCATACCTAGTTATACACCTTGCACAACTAAGCTATCTCCTCCACAAGCTCACCAAATGGATGTGGAAGCCAGAGTATGAAACAGAGTTCAATGATTTAATGTATATTCTGACATTAGCTTCAGTTCTGCAATTTTTTGACCCAATGAAAGACATCAAACTCCCCACAGATACCTCAAAAGGAGGGTTGGAAGCAGTATTGGTGGCCAGTCTCATAGGCATCGGAAACTATGATAGCTGCAGAGATGATGTATGCACAAATTGGAAAAGAAACACTAGGTCTGGCGTAGGGATGTACAAGGTTTCACAATTTTCTCTATGGCCATAGCTTCAAAGCAAAGACTGATCACAAACCACTGACTGCAATACACAATGAGAGACTTGGAGAAGCAGCACCAAGGATATATTGACTACTTTTGAAAATACGGAAGTCTAATGTGACACTGGAGTTCCAACCAAGACACCTTTTTAGTAATAGCAGACATACTGTCAAGAGCATATGCTCCATCTGACTGTACATAGCCCAAACTGAGCCCTGCGCAACTGCACCCCCTCCCCCAAGGCCCCGCCCTCGCTCCGCGTCTCCCCACCCCCGCCCTGAGGCCCCTGCCCGCCCGCTATTCTCCGCCCTCCCCTAAGCTCCTCCCTGAGCCACCAATCAGCTGTTTGGCAGCACCCTAATTAGCTGATCGGTGGTGGCACCAAACACCTATGGCTGGTGAGTGTTGAGCGCACACTATTTTTTTTCCTGTGGATGCTCCAGCCCCGGAGCACCCACGGAGTAGGTGCCTATGTCCATGGTGAACATGATAAAAGTGTCATGTGCTGTATCTCCATGTATATGTGATAAACAGGAGAGAGAAACAACTAAAGATGAAATCCTGCAAGCAGTAGTACAAGTGATAAGTAAAGAAGGAAAAAATTAGCATATTCCCACTACAAAAATGAATTTTCTGTGATCTGAGGAGCACTCTTGATGGGAACAAATACAAGAAGGGCACCTGGGAGCAATGGCAGATTAGCCACTGGGCCAATGGGGCCCATGCCCAGGGACCCTGGCCAATTGGGGGCCCCAAAAATATGAGCGCCCCTGCACCCCGACCTGCTCCGTCTGCCCACCTGGCACTCCTGCTGGTGAGTGAGATCAGGGTGCGGGGGCTTGCCCCACTCCACCTGCCCGCCCAGCACTCCTGCCGGGGAGCAGGACAAGCCCCCACACCCTGACCCCACTCCCCAGCAGGAGCACCGGGCGGGCAGGTGGAGTGGGGCAAGCCCCCGTGCTCCAACCCCGCTCCCTGGCAGGAGTGCTGGGGAAGGGGTGGGGGGGACTGCAGGCGGAAGAGGTGGGGAGGAGCCCCCACTTGCTGTGGCCCAGGGCTCCACAAAACCGTAATCCACCTCTGCCTGGGAATGACCAAGGAGATCTAGAGAAGTTGTAATCTGGCCATAGATTAATAGTGATGTTGAAGAAATGTTGAGCCGGTATGGAAAGTGTCAGAAGTACAGAGATTCCCAGCAGAAAGAGCCAATGACAATACACAAACAAATTGTAGTTCTGGGGTACAAAGTCAGAACTGACAGGTTGAATTTGGGAAGATGGACTACTTTACTAATTTTTCCAGAAATAGTCTCTCTTGAAGATGCCCCAGCAGCAACAGTTATCAGGCACATTAAATGTGTATTTGCACATCATGGAATTTCAAGAACAGTGATAACTGACAACAGACCACAGTTCAAACATAGGGAATTCCTGGACTTTGCTAAAATGTATGACTTTCATCACGAGACATCTAGTCCCAGAGATCCTCAAGCCAACAGATTAGTTGAATGTGGAAGTATAGTGACAAACTTGCTCAAAAAAGCATTGGATGGAAGAGAAGATCCATATTTATCTCTATTCATGTAGCGAGTTACACCACTGCAATGTGGAAAGTCACCTGCTGAGCTCCTCTACAACAAAGTATAAATACTCAATTACCAGATCTGGGACAAAAACAAAGAATTACTAAAAGGAGTCTGTGACAGTGAGGAAAAGACTGGAAAAGTATGTCAGACAAAATTTTACAATAAATGAGCAAGACCACTTTCACAGTTAAATAAACAAAGACTCCATGAGAATTTGACAAGATGAGGACTGGCTAGTCAAAGCTACAGTGATCAAAGAACAATCACTTCACTGATACTCAGTGATCAGAGATGAAGGCAAAATCTTACAAAGGAATCATAAACATCTACTTAAGATACCTGACAAGGTGGCTGAGACAAGTGACAAAAAAGCAGACATACAAGATGAAAACAATTCTCAGATCGACCCTGTTATTGAACTGTTCCTTACGGACAAGGACTTGCCTAAAGAGGGTTTAAGAGGATTTACACAGGGCCGGCTCCAGGTTTTCTGCCGCCCCAAGCAGTGAAAAAAAAAGAAAAAAAAAGCCAATTTGCGGAACTTCGGCGGCAGCTCAATCGTGCCGCTCCATTCTTCGGCGGCAGTTCAGCGGCTGGTCCTTCACTCCCTCTCTTCCTATTTGGTGGCACTTCAGCGGCAGCTTAAAAAGAGGAAGAGAGGGACTGAGGGACCTGCCGCCGAATTCCCGCAGAAGACCCGGAGAGGCCGCCCCAATAGCAGACGGACTGCTGCCCCTTTGTATTGGCCGCCCCAAGCACCTGCTTCCTTAGCTGGTGCTTGGAGCCGGCCCTGGGTTTACAATACAACAGATGAGGAAGATGGCTGAAACGCCCCAAAAGACTGATCGAGACATGTTAAAGTTGTGTTAAAAGTAACCTGAAGGGTTATTAAGTCAGTTATTGTATTTTTATAATTTGTTAGTTTAACTTTTAGAAAAGAGCTAAAAAGGGGAAGATGTGCTGTCCTCCAGGAAGTGTAGAGAGATCACATGCTTCCTATACATTCTTCATTTTCCCGTAACACACTTCCTGCTGGGGCAGAAACAAGGAAGAAAGGACAGTCACAAGCTGCACATACACAGAATAGTAGAAAGTTTGTTACTTCATTTCTGTACATAGTTCCTCTTCATAATAAAGGGTTTATCTGGATGGGGGCCTGCTCTTCTGTAAGATACTATAGTCGGAGAGGTAGGATGGTCTAAATGCCAATGCACTGGGCTAGAACTCAAGAAATGTGTGTTCAGTAACTGTCTCTGCAAAAGACTCATTGAATGAACTTGAAGAATCATTGTCTGTCAGTTCCCCATCTAAAAAATGGAGACTACACTTAATTTCTGTTTAGGCTACACCTAGCACAATGTGGCCCTGAACTGCAAAACGATCTCTAGACACTATTGTGTATAAAAATAATAAAGTGGGACCATGCTCTCCCCTTTCTGCATCCCCTCCCGGGCAGCTAGCATTGGTGGTGGTGCTACAAAGGAGCTGCACCTGCACATGCACCCATCAATCACACTGTGACTAGCCCCTGCACAGGGGCACAAGAGCAGAGGGAAAGTTCCTTGCACCCCCCTCCTCTACACACCCATGCAGGGACTGACCCCAGCGTGGCCCTAAATGTCCATTGTGATGCTGGCAGGCAAGCTCTTGACAGAACTGCAGGCATTAGCTAAGAACTAACAAACTCATAGCTGGAGACCACACAAGGTCACCTGTGTATTAATTTTGCACAAAATGGGTATGAGTCTTATAAGAGTGTATTTAGTGTTTAGACTCTATGAAATGCTTGTAAGTTGCTGCATGCATTAATCTCACCTGGAATGTCGGTATTCCATGCTATTAGAAAATATGTACGTTTTGCTTTATAACTCTGAAGATGTTTGCTCTGAACTTGTGAACCCAGGCATGGGAATCATCCCCCGTCTTCCCCCCCACCCATCCAGAAGGACTATCAAAATCAGATTGGCCATCAAGGAATATCACAATACAGAGGATTGCCCTATCACACCTTGGAAATGCTAGCTTGTCCTGTGGACTTGGAAGCTAAATGAAGGAAATAAAAGAAAGTCACAGGAAAATTTTCCATCTCTCTCTTCACTGTGTGAACTCTGACAGGGCCAGAAACTCTAAACTGAGGCAGAGCTCCCCAGAGGTTATCCTTGGGTCCACCCTGAAAGACACTGAATTGACAGATCTGTCACTCTTAGGATTTAGATCTCATTTGTGTGTATTTGCTTGCTTGCTTTAACCTGTAAATAACTCGTTTCTTTTTCCTAGTTAATAAACTTTTAGATAGTTTATTACAGGATGGGCTGCAGATGTTGTCTTTGGTGTAAGGTCCAAGGTACCAACTTTGTGACTGGTCTCTTGGGACTGGAAGCAACCTGAACATGGTGTGATTTTTGATGCAAGTGAGCATTTCTCACTGAGTCCAGTTTGTCTGGGTGGCAAGATAGAGTGGAGAATCTATGGGGACTGTCTGTGACTCCATGGTAAGACTGGTATAGTGATCCAGGACTTCACATTTGTTATTGGCTTGATGAAATCTAATTATAGAACACATCATTCTTTGGGTGTCTGCCCTGTTTCTGACAGTCTGCTCTGAGGTAGGCAATCACAGTTGTGAGCCACTCCAGACAGTGTGACATCCATCTTATACATGGAAAATTAAATGAATCTACAGAGTGAAAACAAATAATAAGGCAAACCTCCTGTAATGTCGCTAATCTGCTTGAAGTTGGATGGAGGAGGCAGTGGGTCTATCTGTCTGAGCATCTCTAGCCCTCCCTTGCAGTTCAAAGCGCATCATTTACTTTTCTGAATTTTTTTTTCTTGGCTGTCAACAGGGCAAGTCTCCTAGATTCTGATACCACGGATATTGAAAAAGCTGGTGACATTTAAAATAATGAATGAATCAGTACGTTTTCCTTAGAAGTGACAGATGCAAGAGATGCCTCTTCAGCCTTTGCTCGTTCCTTTGACTGGCTGAAATAAACAACTGTCTTGGTTAATGAGAGAAACAAATAGAATATATCAAATTATGCATGATCTGTAGACTCTGCAGCCCCAGCTCCCTGCTCTTCTTACATCATTGATTTGATTTTGCTAGGAACTGTACTAATTGCTATCAGTCTGTCAGCATATATATGGTGCTATTTCTGAACCTATTGCATTATTGCTACATCTTTAAAATATCAGCTAAAGTTGGAATTACCTACAAAGCAGGACTCTTTGCTATCTTGGTCTTTACCTTCAATAGTATCTTCCCAACATCCATGTGCTTAGCCATCTATCTACCTACTTGTAAGGCCACCATCACTGTAGAATCTGAAATGCCTGCAAATGGAAGCCATGTTAACAATCAGTGGGCTCGATCTGACTCTATCTTTTCATTTTTCTGTTGTTTAAGGTAAACATTTTTTGCTCTCAAACACTGCTATTATGAACTGGCGCAGGTTGGTAGCGGCCAAAAGCTGTAACCTGCTTGGGGCAGGACGCTCGTAAACCTGAATGATGAAGCACCTAGTACTCTTCCCATAGTGCAACAAAATAATGAAGTTGTTCCCCTCTGGTGGCTATTTAATGAGCCAGACGCAATTAATTGGTGATCCCATTCAGTTCCTGGTAGGCAGATGCTCACTTCCCAAAGCTACCATTGAAATGGACAGCTTTGTTGGCAGTCTCAGCACTGAGCCTAGGGAGTGAACGAGTTGAATGACCTTCAGTCTCCCTCCTCTACAGTTGGTCCCTCCAGGGTATGTATGGAAGTCTGCACTGCTATTGCCTGTGTTGTATCTGTTCTGTGGATAAATAAAGACCACCTGTCTGTCAGGATGGCACCTATCCAGCACACTCACATACATGAAGGGCTTGGGCCAAAGCCCTTTAAAGTCAGTGGAAGTCTTTCCTTTCATTTCAATAGGCTTCTATCAGGTCATTTTAAAAAAAGCTAAAAAATTAACTACTCATCCAAAGAACCTGGCATTAATATATGCACCCTTTAGAAATAATTAGTATGATTTAAATGATAACTAGCTATACCTTGGTGTGAGTATGTAGGATACATTCTTGTGCAAAACCAGCTATTAAGATCATAGGTTTTCAGAATTGACGTCTCACTACTTTATTCAATGTCAATTTTTTCTATTACGTTTCACATACTCAGTTGTCATAAATAATATTTTAATACAACATGTAGGCCGTGAAGGAATTCTTGAAGTCAAAATATTGACAGCACGATCCAGCCACTGAGTTCTACTTCCTGAGAAGCTGAAAGTGAAATATAGGATCAGAGCAGCACAATTCCTTTCCTGTGCTGCTTCAGGATAGAGCTTTGTGAAAACTGAATTTTTTGGGTCAATGGAAATTCTGAATTTTTTTGTTGTAAATCATATCAAGTCAACCTGAAAACAATTTTTTTTAAAAAATTTCAGCAAATTGAAAAGTCAACAAAAATTTTTGAGTTGAACAAAATGTTTAGTTTGACCCAAAACAAAATGTTTCAATGTTGACCATGTACAAATCAGCTTCCATCTTTTGTTCATTCTGTATTGTGTGAAAGGACTAATTGAACGAAAATACAACCCTAATACATATGTAGGTTGATTTATACTTACAATCAAAACATTTCAAAAATGTCAAAATGAAGCATTTCAACTGTCATCAGATTTTTTGGAGGCTTTTTTTTTTTTTTTTTTTAACATGAACAATTAGGAGAAATAGACACAAATTCACAAAAAGTCTTGGTATCGCCAAATTTGCAATTTTTGCTGAAAAAGTTTCAGCCAAAAAACGGCACCCCCCTCTACTCCTGGGACAATGCAGCTATATGTTTTACCTTATACAAGGTAGATTATTTATGTGCAATCAAGACCTAAGACTGTTGATTTTTTTTTTAATAATTGTGTTAGGTATGGTAGAAAATACCCTGCAACAGGAGCAATGATGCTCAATGTGAGTGAAAACTATTCTGTTCCCCTGAAGTAACTGGTTGCACTAGATGTGTTAGGAACTATTTGTAGTGGTTACTTGCACTAGATGTTTGAAGAAATTACTCTGTGAATTGGCAGTGAGTGTCTGTACTGGGGGCTTAATCCTACACTCAGGGAAGTCAATGGCAACATTCCCATTGACTTTAATGGTGCAGGATCAGGGTCTAGTTGAGAGTAGAAAGTGTTGTTTCATCTGAGCACAGTCAATCTTAAAATACTTGTCATTAACTTCAGGGCACTCAGCACATTTTACTAGGGATTCCCTTGATTCTTCCTGGAGACACTTTAGTCGAGTCAACATCACCAGTCTATTTCAATCCTTTTTATTTAAAGATTTAAAAAAAAAAAAAAAAAAAAAAAACCTTATTTAGTCATATTAGTCCTCCACAAAAACATTTGGCAATTTTTGTCTTTTTAAGCCTTCAGTCACAGATTTATTTCTTCTCTTTTGAGAGCAGATTGTACTTTTCTTTATGGAAAAAATATAGATTTTAAATCAAAGTAAGACCAAGCAAGCGTCTCATTAGCAACAAGAAAAATAGAAATAAATCTAGACTCATTCAAAAGGCAGACCTTAATCTCTTCTAATTATTTCCATAACTCTATGGAAGCTGTGTTTCCCATGAGAGTATCCAAGATAATCCTTGAATATTAAGAAAGGGGTGGAAAATGCAGCAGATTTAGCAGGCAAATTGGAGAGAGAAAGAGGGAATTGAGCACCTGGGAATGAGACATGCTTCAGCATTTATTGGATTGTCTGGCAGTTATTTTTCACAAGCTGAAAGAAAACTGCAGATCACCTTTCATTTCACAGTCAAACAGAGAATTCAGACAGCTTTTTAAGACACAAATAAATAAATCCATTTCATAAATATATTTTTCAACATCTTGATTATTATCTGGGCAGCACACTTGGATATGAAATTATGTTCAAAGAGCCTAGGATGGGATAGTTCTTCAGAAATAGGTCCCAGGATGGGAATTGTTACACTGAAATATTTTATTTTTAGTAGCTTTCAGCATGTCAATATTTTTGCTGTTTCATTTAGCCCTTAGAATTCCTCATTTTCTCTGCCTAACCCTCAAAGCCATGATTGTAGATGATGATTGCCCCGGAAATGTCAACAGTTTTATTATATCTACATGGCTACACTGTGACAGCTTTTGCCATGTGTGCTTGCTCTGAAATGGCCCTATCCTACTCCCATTGAATTCAACAGTATTGCTACAGGCTCCAGTAAAAATAGAATGGAGATCTAAACTTATATATAGGGCAAGATTCAGGGACTTCAATCAAAAAGATCAAGGATGCATGTGAGTTTGTTAGGTAAATTCAATTTTATTGTTTAGTTTTAATGTCTCTCTCGCTGGCATATTGGCTCTTTGAAGCCCACAGCTATTGTAAGTATAAATCAACCTACATATGTATTAGGGTTGTATTTTCGTTCAATTAGTCCTTTCACACAATACATAATGAACAAAAGATGGAAGCTGATTTTGAAGGCCTTTGTTTATACACTTTTTATCTGTGTGCCTGGGGGGGGGGAAATAACCTGTTCGTTCACCAGCATTCATTTTACCTGAAAAGCTGTTAAGGATGCCAAGTTCTTCTCTTTCTCTGTCACACACAAACACATTCTTTAATTACAAGCAGAAAGCACAAATGACACTACATACTTCACAGCATCTGCTCAGGCCTTAATTAATACAGTCTTCACACCGTCACCATAGCAACAATGCTTAGCCTGCTGGTGAGTAATGCTCAATAGAAAATCTTACACTACATATTTTGTTCAAATTATAGTTATTATGGAAATATTTCTGAATTAGCTCCACAATGCCAGTGTTGATGGAAATGGAATGAATCCTTACTATAGGTGACTTTACCTTATTGTCATGTATAATGACTTTTCTGCTAAACCATATAAAAGCAGACGCACTGTTTCTCAAAGCTTATGAAAATTGCATTACCACCTTTTGTTTATTCTTAACAGAATTCCCAAGCTGCAGAAAATTAATGGCCACAGTTTTCAATGCCATTCCTACAACCAATATCTAAAAAGCAATTACTGTATGAAAACGTAAAGCAATAACAAAAGGATAATTTCCTTGCAGTAGTATCTGCATGTCCGTCTATCTAGGTTCTGTGTGTGGTATTCCAAGGTGGGTTCCCTGGAGTACTTTAATTCAAATTTGGGTGGGTGGGATGAGTGACAGTGATCGTTAAGGATAATTACATCATCTGCATATTTTGGTAGTTTGTTTGTCAAAGAAAGACCTGTTCACTCATGGTATCTGGTTTTTGGTCATGTCCTTTCTTTCCAGCTAAGTTGAATGAGGTGCAAGAAACTAAAACAACATGCTTAATGTTACATCCTTTGTTAATGCCTCCTACAGGATTCGATCTCAGCATCCTCCATGCTCACAGTTCTTTCTGTGATGCCCTTTCTGGGGGTGCAAGACATGACAGATTTTTTTAGAAGGCAAATCATCGAAAACACAAATTAAGCACAGGCACGTATGTATTCTTGTATTCATGTATTCTTAATTTTACTGTGAAATTAAAATAAATATATAATTCTATCACTTTCATTCTATAGTTATGATATCTCTAGGTTTAAAGAACTGACCTACTTCAACGATTTTTGATGAGGGGTGCGAGAACATATTTTGAGAACCAAAGGGGTGCAGGCTGCAGTAAAGGTTAAGAACCACTGCTTTAAAGGTTACACTCCTGGGCCATTGCTTTAAGAAATAAAGGCTTTGACCCAGATCTTCTGGGGAACCCAGTCTATGTTGGGCACAGGCCTTGGGCTGTCAGTTGTGGTTCCATAATGCTCAGGCCAGTTTTATACCAGTCACAATAGTTTAAAGCAACCTGAAGGCTGCTCTAAACTGTGCCAGGTGGCAACTGTTCCAAAGGAGTCAGATGCCAGCTGTGGGTAGCACGGTGTCCCAGAAACACTCCTCTCTGCCTTTCCCTGCCCCAACATGCCCCCACACCAGTGGCTACAGGTGGATGGAGTGTCCTGAGAGCCTGGTACACTAGCCCTCTGCCCTCTGCGGGACAGTCCTACCATCAGAGGATTTCCAGCATGGGAGACTGAGCCAGTTTGCCCAAAGCAGCACAAGGGGAATGACAAAATGGCAAAATCTGGCCCTTTGATTCTAATTTGATTTACCCTGAATTACACTAGAGTAGTTCCATTGAAGACAATGGAGTTGCATCAGTGTAAAAACTGATGTAAGATTGATTAGAATCAGCCCTAAAAGATTGCCTTCTGGCACTGTTATAAATTACATAGTACAGATCATGCAGTCAGATCAAGGATATTATGTATATACTGATGACACTGGAGTGCAAGGTGCATTGTACTGTGAAACTGGCATTTGTTTAATTTAATAAACAATCATATCTTTTCTATGTATATGAAATTACAACTTTCATTAAACATTTACAGTGTATACATGGACTTGAAAAGAACAGGATTTTATATTGTATTTGGACAAAATTGCTGCTCTGGGGGCCTATACAAATTAAATGTTAATCTGAGCCTTGGGATAATCTAATTATTGCTTCCTTTTGAAGTACAAGAAACAATATTTACTGAATAGATTATGAATCTTTAAAGGTACAACTAGCTTTGAAGATTAAACACCACATATGTTGTTAGTTAGTATAACCATATTCAACCCTTTTTCCTTTGTATAAATCATAGGAGAATTTGGAGCTTTCTATGAGATTTCATGTAGCAGTAGAATCTCACTATTTTGCTAATTAATGATTGAGACACCCATTGTGGCTCCTCAAACTTTTTAAAACAGCAGGCAAATGGACAACATAGTAAAAGTATAAAGCGAGTTAGATCACCAAATGTACACACCACACACATACTTTTTCATACAACCAACACTCACTCTGGTGTACACAAGAATCTTTCATTCTGGTACCCGGTGGATATTATGGGAACAGGTTGCTCCAGGGCAGACTGACTGTGGAGGACAACTTTGATGAGGCCCCTCACAGAATCTGCAACAGATCATTCTACCCCCCGCCCCACTCTGATCTTCTGCAAAATGAGGTTGGTCCTCAAAACTCCAGCTCTTGGTGGTACTTAGATTGAGGCCAGGGCCATCCCAATGCAGATATACTGACTGTACTCACCTGCCTCTCGATTGGCCTGGAATAATCCATTTTTTTGCAGAGGAAAAGGTTCACAGCATGGACAGGGCTCTGTAGAGAAGTCAGGAATCCTTAGAGATTGTTTAGTAGACTCCTGCTGAAAGGAATAATGTAAGTATTACTCTCCCCCCCATTCTCATTTGTGAATCCTCTCCCTTGCAGAGGGATTTCCAGGGGTACAATGCCCTGGAGGAAGATGATCTCTCTCCCAATGTGTGTGCCCCCCAGGAACCACACAATTAAGCTCATCCTTTATTAAACTCAATCCATTCTGTGTAGATCCATTTACGGCATTCGATTAGAGCAGACCTACAGTCGGCAGTTTAATTATCTGCTAAACCCAAAATGTTCAAAGTGCACTTTCTTTTTTGATAATTATTTATCTTTGCCTGTGTATTTCTGTGTCTGCTAGTTTGTAGTTTAAGTTTTAAAATACTTAATTTAATCAGAGATGGGCATGAATGGTTGAAGTTTGGATTCAGGTGTGTAAATTACTTACCTTTTAGTAAGTGGAGGTTTTTCAAAATGTTGTCTGTATTCCACTGTGGGTGTAATCATGTGCTCCATGTGCCTTGAGTCAGAGAATTCCTGAGAGCAATGTCTGTTGGTCCGTGCATGTGCCCTCACTCTCCTTGTCTCCAACTGAGGAGATAGAGGGCAGGGCCGACTACCTGCCTCTCTGATTCCTTCTCTACTTCTCTCCTTCTGTCAGGATCTGGGAGTTGTGGTGGATCACAATCTCAACATTGTCAACAGTGTGATGCTATTGCAAAAAAAGCAAAAGCAATTGGTTGCATTAACAGAGGCATAACATGCAAGTCACAGGAGGTGATAGTACCACTCTATTCGGTGCTGGTTAGGCCTCAGCTGGAGTACGGAGTCTAATTTTGATCACCAATGCATAAAAAGGATGTGGAGAAACTGGAAAGGATCCAGAGGCAAGTGACAAAGATGATCAAAGGGATGGTATGCAAGCCAGATGAGCAAAGGCCGAAGGAACTGAGTATGCATAGTATGGAAAAGAGGAGATTAAGGGGAGTCATGATAGCAGTCTTCAAATACTCAAAAGGCTGCCATAAACTAGATGGAGAAAAAGTGTTCTCCTTTGCCACATAGGGTGGGACAAGAGGCAATGAGTTCAAACTACAGCATAGCAGATTTAGATTAAATTTCAGAAAAAACTTGCTAATTGTAAGAACAGTAGGACAATGGAACACACTGCCCAGGGAGGTTATGGAAGCTCCTTCATTGGAAGTTTTCAAAAGGAGGCTGGATAGCCATCTGTCTTGGATAGTTTAGACTCAACAAATCCTGCATCTTGGCAGGGGCTTAGATTAGATGACCCTTTCAGTCCCTTCTAACCCTTAGCTTCTATGATTCTACCGCGAATCCAAGTATGATGAGAAACAGAGGGGAAGGAGAGAGGGTAATAGAATACAGATAGGGATCACACATCTCAAAGAACCTCCAGTTACTATAAGATAAGTAACTTACTCTTCTTCAAGTGCTGGTCCCTATATGTGTTCCACTGTGGGTGACTGACAAGCAGTACTCAAGTAGGAGGAAGGTGTGAGGATGCAGGCAGTAGAGCTGTTTGAAGAACCACTGTCCCAAAGGACATGTCAGCAGAGGAGTTCTGCACTATAGCATAATGTCTCATGAATGTGTGGATGGAACGCCATGTAGCTGCTTTGAAAATGTCCACTAGAGGTACTTTTTGAAGTGATGCCATTAATGTCACTTGTGCTCTTGTAAAATGAGCCCTCACTCCATGATGGGGAGGAAGATGTGACAGTTGGTAGCACAGGCGCCAGCTTCCTCTGGGCCCCAGAGGTGCTCAACCCCCCCACTCTGCCCCAGGCCCCACCCTCTTCCCCAGGGCTGGAGCACCCACAGAGTCGGCGCCTGTGGTTGGTAGCAGAGTAAGGTACAGGCCGAAATCCATTTGGAGATCATCTGAGAGGATATCTAGTTTGATTGAGACTCATTCAACTACTGCAAAAAAACAGGCGGGGTGATTTTCTGATTGGCTTTGTCTTTGCAGGTAAAAAAGTTGCATGTCAAGGGAATGATGGTTCCTCTCCTCTTCACATGCATGTGATTTTGGGGGGGGAACAGGTAAGTGGATTGACTGGTTCAGGTAAAACTCTGAAACTACTTTGGCCATAAACTTAGGATGTAAACATAATGAGACTTTGTCTTTATGTAACATGGTATGAGGCAGCTCTGCCATCAGTGCACCAAGCTCACCTGCTCTTCTGACTTAGATGATGGCCACAAGCAATGCAACCTTCATAAACAAGACAGACATGGAACATGTAGATAGTGGTTTGAAAGGAGGCTTAGTGAGTGCCAAAAGAACAAAGTTTGAGTCCATTGAGAAGTAGGTTTCCTTACTGGCAGAAAGGTTCTGATTTGGCCTTTCCAGAATGTGCTAGTCGGTGAGTGAGCGAAAATTGAGAATCCATGTGAAGGTGGGTGGTACACACTGATTGCTGCCAAGTGTACCCATAAAGAGTTGATGGTGAGACCAGCCATTCTGAGAGAGAGAAGATAGTCCAAAATAAGGGGAATATCTGCTGACTCTGAGGATATGAGTTTTTGTTGTGCCCAGATGGAGAAATGTTTCCACTTGGCTAAGTAGCATTTCCTGATGGAATCTTTTCTGCTATTAATAAGGATGTTTTGTATGGCTTCAGAGCAGGGCTGGCCTTAGGGAAAATGGCGCCCTGCGCAAACTTGCATTTTGGCACCCCAGGCCCCTAGGGAAAACAGGAGCTGAAGCATTAACAAAGTCAACTTGTAGGCTTCTTGATGTCTCCAGGCAACAAGAAGCCAGTCATTACAACAGGGGAAGACAGTGAAGCCACCACACCTGATATGGGCTGCTAATACCAGGAAGACCTTGCTAAAGACCCTGCGGCAGTGGTGGGCAACCTGCGGCCCGCATGCGACCCATCAGGGTAATCTGCTGGCGCGCCGCCAGTTTGTTTACATTTGTCCTATTCCCGGCCAATGAGAGCTGCGGGAAGTGGCGGCCAGCATGTCCTTGCACCCCGCGCCGCTTCCCACAGCTCCCATTGGCCGGAAACAGCGAACCACGGCCACTGGGAGCTGCGGGCAGCCATGCAAATGTAAACAAACTGTCTGGCGGCCTGCCAGCGGATTACCCTGATGGGCCATGTGCGGCCCACGGGACACAGGTTGCCCACCACTGCCCTTTGGGCAGTTGCAAGGCCAAATGGGAGCACTCTGTATTGAAAATGGTCAGGGCCCACCAGGAAGCTGAGACGACATCTGTGAGCAGGGTAAATGTCCATGTGAAAGTACATGTAAACCACATGTTCTTTTCCAGAGATGGGATTATAGATGCCAGAGTGACCATACAAAATTCAGCTTGTGAATAAAGCAGTTGAGATGGTGGAGATCAAGGATGGGTCTCCAGCCACCTTTCTGTTTGGGTACTCGGAAGTATGTTAAGTATTGGTACTGACGATTTCCCATTCTATTGCTCTTTGCAATAGGAGGGATTCTACTTCTTGTTTGAGACTCTCCTTATGAGAATGGCCTCTGAAAAGGGACGGGATGGAGTTTTTGGAGGGGGCAGGGAAATTAATTCAACAGCATAGCTGGAATGGATGATGTCTAATATCCACTTGTCCATTGTTACTGCACTCCAGTTGTGCAAATAAAAGTGCTAGATGACCTCAAAGGATGCATAGGAATGGAATGGTGCCATTGTTGGTGAGTTGCTGCTCTCAAACGCCCATCACTTTTAGTAAGAGGTTGGGATACAGATGATGGTGTTGCTTTAGAAGATGCAAGGAAACAGGATTTTTGAACCCTTTGCCTCTTATGGGGTGGCTCATAAGGTTGCTGATGGTAAAATTGTTGAGTCATTGGCCTAGGCTGGTAGGGTTGCCTGTGGAATTTTCTCTTCACAGCAGGTGTATTGTGATGCTTTTGGGGTTCACCCAGACCAGTAAGGGGTTCTGTCACCACCTGCCCTGTAACCTTGGGTGCCTTCTGGCTGTGCAGTTTTAACTCAGAGCCCTGACACCTGCAGCCTGCCCACCTCACAAAGGTCTCATCCTGAGCTTCCACCAGCCCAATTACTCCTTTCAGGGTGACCCAAACAACCCATCTCATCGTGAGTCTCCTCCAAACTTTCTCCCCGTGGTGTCCAGTCCCTCTTACTGGAGACTCACACAGGTAATGCCAAGTTTGCTGCCTCCAAAGAATGAGTGCACACTACAGTTTATACACTCCACCTTAATACACAGCACTGAGATGGTCTGCAGTAAAACTAAGAATATGTTTATTAACAAAGGACGTAGATTTAAGGGTCAGTGCCATCAGTTCCAGGTGTTTAGGTTTAACTGGTACTGGAGGTAGCATTGTCACCCAAGCATGATCTGGTAGTGACAGAATCCTGCTTTGTGGGCTTTCTTGTCATGACCATGAGACTTAGAACGATCTAAATCCTCATGGGCTCAATTACAATTCCCCATTTACAGTCACATTTTGAGACCTATCAGTTTTCCAGTTTTTAATCCATTTAATGTGTGCCATGTTAATTTTATATCATTCTAGTCTTTTAATCAAAATCTCATGAGACACCAAGTCAAATCCATTACAGAAGTCTATTATATCAACACTATTACCTTTATCAACCACACTTGTAATCTCATCAAAAAAAGCTACCAAGTTAGTTTGACAAGATCTATTTTCCATAAACCCATGCTGATTTTCATTAATTACATTTCCCTCTTTTAGTTCATTATTAAGTCCCATATCAGCCACTCCATTATCTTGCCTAAGATCAACGTCAGGCTGACAGGCCAATAATTACCCAGATCATCCCATTTACCTTTTTTTAAGAACTGGCACATTAGGCTTTCTTCCAGTCTTCTGGAACTTCCTGAGTGCTGAAAATCAACATTAATGGTCCAATGAGCTCCTCAGCCAGCTCTGTTAAATTCTTACTTGCTCATTTAAAAATGTCTAACTTTAGTAGCTTCTGTTTAACATCCTCCAGAGATAACTTAAAGAACTTACCAGTACGCCGGAGTCCTGAGCATGGGGGTGGGGCCTCAACCAAAAGAGATGGGCCTTTAAATCCCGGGCCCTTTAAAGCTCAATTAAAGGGCCCAGGGCTCCAGCTGCGGTAGCAGCAGTTGGGAGCCCCGGGCCCTTTAAATCACTGCTGGAGCTACCAGCTGCAGAGGCAGCTGGGAGTTCCGGGGCTCGACAGCGATTTAAAGGGCCCAGGGCTCTGGTCGCCATTACCGCAGTGGAGCCCTGGGCCCTTTAAATCATCACCAGAGCCCCTGGCTGCTGCCACTACCATGGGGCTACGGCAGCGGGGCTCCAGTGGCAATATAAAGGGCCCGGGGCTCCCCGCAGCGGCCGGAGTCCTGGGCCCTTTAAAATGCCCTGATCCCCGCTGCTGGAGCCCCCGGGGTAGCGGCGGCAGCCTGGGGCTCCGGGGGCGATTTAAAGGGCCAGGGGCTCCTGGCTGCTGCTACTGCAGCGGAGCCCTGGGCCCTTTAAATTGCCGCCAGAGCCCCACTGCCCAAGCCCTGGGGTAGCGGTGCCAGCCGGGGACTCCAGAGGAGATTTAAAGGGCCTGGGCTCCCGGCCACCGCTACCACAGCGGAGCCCCGGACGCTTTAAATTGCTGACGGAGCCCCAGGGGCTCCCAGCTGCTGCCGCTACCTCGGGGCTGTGGCGGAGATTTAAAGGGCCCGGGGCTCCGCTGCAGTGGCTGGATAGCTGTGTGGGCTGGACCAGGGATGACCTACGGAAGTCCTAGGGAGGCAAGTGAAGAGATGAGTTTTGGGGAGGTTCTACATCTATGGCCTTGTCAATATGGACTCATGAATGTTGAAATCTCCCACGGCAAGAAGCCTGGGGTATTTCGCCACCAACTAGGTATCAGTGAGGTCCTTTCTGAACCATTTAGTCGTTCTTGGTCTTTAAATGAGCCTCTAGTCTGTTAGCTTTGGATCTGTTCCCTATTGTCAGATGAATTAATTCAAATGAACTTGTTTTATATTCAATGCTTTGCCTCCTAGGCACAATATAACATACAGTGGTACAGAGCAAGAAGCTGTCCCAGTGGGTCACATCTGAGCAGTAAGAAAACCCTATAAGTTTGTATCAGAGAGAACTTAGGGATGGAGCCAGTGTGGTTTCACACAGGCCTGCAAATATCACGACTGCTTGTCCAGTAGCCTTTACTTGCTTACTACACAACACCAGCTTGCAGCCATTACCACAGTCCCATCCCATGGTTTGATTGTTGTTGCGAGAGGATGTATCCTTTTTAGAGATGAGCTTAATATGTAATTATCCTCATTATAGTTTAGCCAGATAATTGTTATTTCTGCAGTGCTTTTCCATGTGGCTATTTACTGGGGATTAGTGAATTAATAAATTAGGCTTGGGAAGCAAGGTGAAATTAGGACTATGATTTAAAAAGAGAAAGGTCAGTAGTTTGTCCATGAGATATCCAAACCCCTCATCCCCCACCTGAGAATTAATGTAATAATATCACATAATGTGCTATCATGCTTCCATATATAAAATAAGGAAATTGTATGGCTCAGTGAGTACAGTAAAGAGCTGGGACCCAGGAGGAGCCTGGATTGAAATTTTATCCAAGCAGCTCGTTCATCATAAGATCTCAAGGAAGTCTCTTGCCCTCCTGATTTCTCAGTCAATCCATGTGGAAAACTCCCTCAACGTAACACTACAATTATATAAGGAACACCTTTCCTTGCCATTAAAAAAATACAAGTACTAAAGGTGTATATTCACTATAGCATGTGCTCTCTCTCTGTCTTTCTCTGACTGAATAGCTACATGACTCTGTGTGCTGGCAAGTGTTACAGCACATTACTACAGAATTTACACCAGCTTGATGAAATACAGTGCAAAATCTTGCTCAATTTTGCACGTTAAGGGCTGGCACATAAATTCATGCAGCCCCAGGGGCAGCAGGCAAGGGAAAATATTGCCATTTTTATGTGTCAAATCTCATAAGAGATTTTAAAAATCACCTCAGTAAATAAGTTTTGCTCTCTGCTGAGAAATCAAAACTTTTTATTGAATTTAGTCACATTCCTGGAAAACGGTTTGGCCTAATCATTTCAAAAATACAGTCTCTGTGCACAGGCAAATGCTATGATGTGGCTCTAGAGACAGTTAATAGGTGGCTAGAGATTTTTATTTTATGCTATAAATGACAAAAAGATAAAGTATTTAGTATGTTCCAGCCCAACCTTGCCAGGTACCAAATGCCCAAAGATTGTATGCTCAGCACCTTGTAAGACTGAGCCCTTCATGAAGGTCATTGGACCATAACCAAGCTGTTTATAAGTATTGTTAGCACTTGCAGGTTTGCTGAAAAGCTTAGTTTTGAGTTTGCCTTAAAAACTAACAAACTTTACCAAGCTGTTTTCTATGACATCTTTGCTTTGCATCACATAATCACATCAAACTAAAGGCACCAGGCATGGTCCAGGGATTAACTTGAAGAAACACCCCCTTTATTAAATGATTGTGGAACATTTTAAGATTTTTTTCAAAGAGCAGAGAGAAAACAGAACCCCACCAGTGTGGGTGCCTCTCAATAAGATGAATCTTCTTTATTGTCAATATTGAAATGTATTACCAAAGTCAATGCTGAGGAGCCAAAGATAAGCTGCTCTGGAAGTCATAGTAGAGAAAGGAATCATACCATACCTGATGAGCTGAAAGTAAATCTGACAGGAATGCTTGGCACCTGCAAAATAAACCTGCTGCTAAATGGCGTAATAACAAGCAAGGTGATTTGTACTATTAAACAGCAGCAGCAGGTCAGAGAAAAAGTGGAACCAGTTCTTTGAAATACATTTTTCTACTGCACATAAAAATGAGAAACAGAGGAGGGATCATTAATATTCTCCTGACAATGCATGGAAAACGTGTCTACTGAGGTGGCTATTGAAAAGGCACAGTGCTGTTTCAAGGAGGCGATTTCATTGTTATTAGCCTGAGCTAGCTGATTTTCATTAGTTTTTAAAAGCTCATGTTTTGGTTCAGCTAAATATTAGAAATGTCTAAATAATGGCAAGAGTTCAGGTTGCACACTAGGTCTTGTTTTAAAGACCACCTGCCTATGGCATGCTGGCCTATTTTTTAAATACTTCCTTCATTTCAAATACCTAAATCCAGAGGCCACCTGTTTCCTGCCTTTGCCTTCTTCAGTCTCATAAGTTTTATTGTAAACACAGGTGAGCAAAAGACATTGCTTGATGTTAGGGGGTCTGAGGAATTTCAACAACAGCTGAAGCACAAGCCAGCTACTTCTGGAGCTTTCCAGCCTCCTCAATGAACTCGATGAGAGAAGTAAAATCTTTCCCCCGTGAAGATACTGTTTGTAAAAATTACCATACTGAATTTTGAACTGTGGCCCATCTAGTCCAATAGTTTGTCTTTGGACTTTTAGCACACCACCTAAAACAGATCTATGGGCAGATTCTCAGCTGCTATGAGTGGAGCTACACCAATTAATATCAGCAGTGGAGCTGGCCCAATGTGTTTGTGGAATAAGCCTCTCATTTGCTTAAGTCTAAGTGAGAGTCAATTACCCATTCTGCTAACCCAATGACATCAAGCTTGAAAAAGGCCACTTTTGGACTATTCCTAATCCCACTCACCTGGAAGTACAGTTTACAACAATAGGAAGTAAGCAAGTCATTGCAATGAGGGTGCAGGCATTATGTTCAGAAGACTGGCCTGCTGTCAACAGACAGGTAGAATAGAAATCTACTATAAAGCTATCAACTCCTTGGTAGAGGTTTGTGACTACCTAAGGCAGTATTTCCTAAATGGTGGATTGTGGGTCACGGGAAGGTTCTGGATGGGTTGCGGGGCTGGTGCGGAGGGAGGATTGAAGAACGAACCCAACCCATAGTGGCAGTTCCTGTCCCATGGGGCTGGACCCTGCTCCAGGCATTGTGACCTTGCAACCATGGTCACACAACCACTCAGCATTGTGACCCCATGCACCAGGTCACAACACCTGGAGCAGGGAACCAAGCCCAGCCCCGTGGGACAGGAGCTGCTGCTGTGGAATCAGTATCCCACTCCAGCTCCCACGCCTCCCACACCGGCCTAGGGGGGTGGAGGGGGGTGCTGCAGGTGATCAATGCTGGAGGAGAAGGATGCTGGCCTGTGCCCCCCCCCCCCCCCCCGGCCCCTGGTTGGACTGTAAAAAAAAAAAAAAAAAAAAAGACAAAGTACAGTTGGTGGGTCGCTTACTAAAAAGTTTGGAACCACTGATCTAAGGCCTATGTGAAATGTGAATCAGTTTATCTACCAATTTCGGTTAGTCTGGTGTAATTCATTTGTTTGGAGTTCAGTCATTGCTGTGTTTGAAAGTAGCAGAGTGCAGATACAAGACCGGACAGCACACATTTTAAAAGAAGGTCTTCTAACTCTGTTCAGAGCATGAGAATGTCATGAAAGTTAAAACCTTCCAGAGAGGTACAGAATATTTATTAAATCCAACAGAAGTATACAAAGATTTCTGAAGAACAAAAGCCAAGAACAGGTCCTGGTTTATTATTCTCTAACATACTGAGTGAAAGTAGAAAGGTGGCTTCCTCCTTTATGGAAAAGCAGTGAAGTCTCAATGGGATTCAGTTTGACTAAAGATGCTACATGTTCTTCTCTTCTTTTCCCTCCCTGTGGGAAAGCTTCATTTGGTGAATTTTAATGCTAATGTAAGTAAGGGCACTTTCTGTAACCAGGCACAGTTATACCACAATACATCGCCAAACTGACCTACAGCACCTGTGCACAGAAATCATCCCAAACGCGGACTGATTCTCTGTTGTGAACAGACTTCTGCTAAGATCTAAGTTGAGACCCCCCAAAGACAGCCTCCTTTGTGAGGTGAGCCATGTGAGAACCCAGCTCTGCGAAGCTGCAAGGCTAGGAACTCAGAAACCCAGCTAGTCCTCCAAGCAGAGTACATTTTTATAAACATGACAGCCCCCCAGGCTCACTCTTCCATCTTCCCCTATCATATCACTATTGTTAAAAAGTTACTGATTCATATTATGAAAGCTCACACAGCAGGCACATATCTCTAAACACGGAAATCTGCATTTTTAAACTCAAGAGAAAAGCAACACCGATCTTTGCAGTTCATATCAGCAGTCTTATGATGGTGTCTTCATGACAGTTCTAAACATCACTACCTTTGAGCTTGTCCTTCTTTCTGTTGCTCCTTGTGAAGCATTGGAAACCATGTGTCATAAATTAACGATTACAAAAAAATGCTTTTAAAAAAATAACTTAATTGTTATATTTATGATGGGGAAAATCTTGCACTGAATATTAAATACTATTCTTAGAGCCTTTTGGTCATCGAGGGAGCAACTGCGTACAGTTAGAAAAGCAAAATACAATTTCATCCCAAAGTGCTACTGGTATTAGAAAATGCGCGATCAGAGGTAAACAATATTTTCTTCAACTTTTGCTCCGTTTTCTGCATCCTGCGAGCTGTGAGACTGCGGGTTCACCAGCAGAACATCAGCAAGCGGCTGGGCCTGGGTGCAGCCGGGATTCAGACTGTGCGTTCTTGGACACCGGATCTGGGATGCAGTTAAATCTGTAACACATACAGAGGACATGGTACAATAAACAGCTGATTCAGACTCAGAATTGACAGACAAAATTCTTACTTTGTGATTGGCAATTTGTTAAACCACCACTGTGTACGTACAGTAATTGTGCATAAAGAAAAGCTGTTACTATAGGAATGCACCCTACAGTGAAGCACAACGTAGGCCTTAGTCACAGCCCAGTGATATCAATGGATATCTTTCCATTACTTTCCAAGGGCTTGGGCTGATGGCATTGTTTTTAACTATGTTACTAAAAACATAAGCAACTGTATCCATAAAAGAAGTTTTTGTCTATTCTGTAGTTATTGTGTGTGCACTTATGGAATGGCATAAATACTGTAAGAGAAGGGTTTGAAAGGCAGCATACAGTACATAATACATGTTCTGTTTGCCCTTGTTAGTGAGCCCACCCCTTTCGTAAAGGTATTACACTGTCACACAACACATAATGGGGTGTATTTTCAGCCAGGCTGAGACTTTATTTGTGGGTGCATTTTTGTGCTTGCAGATAAATTACATAAGAATGGTCAGACTGGGTCAGACCAATGGTCCCTCTAGCCCAGTAGCCTGTCTTCCAATTGTGGCCACTGCCAGATGCTTCAGAGTGAATGAACAGAAAAGGGCAGGTATCAAGTGAGCCATCCCCCGTCATCCACTCCCAGATGCTAGTAGTCAGAGGTTTAGGGACACCCAGAGCATGGGGTTCTGTCCCTGATCATCTTGGCTAATAGCCATTGATGGACCTAGCCTCCATAAATTTATCTAATTCTTTTTTTAAACCAGTTATATTTTTGGCCTTTGCAACATCCCCTGGCAATGAGTTCCAGAGGGTGACTGTGCATTGTGTTAAGTACTTTTTTGTTTTAAAGAAGTTTGTTTTAAACCTGTTGCCTATTAATTTCATTGGGCGACCCCTGTTTCTTGTGTTATGTGAAGGGGTAAATAAAACTTCCTTATTCGCTTTCTCCACACCATTCATGATTTTATAACCTCTATCATATCCCCCTCCCCCCCATCATCTCTTTTCCAAGCTGAACAGTCCCAGTCTTTTTTATCACTCTTCATATGGAAGCTGTTCCATACCCTTAATCATTTTTGTTGCCCTTTTCTGTATTTTTTTCCCCAATTCTAATATCTCTTTTTTGAGATGGGGTGATCAGAACTGCATGCAGTATTTGAGGTATGGGCATACCATGGATTTATATAATGGCATTATGATAGTTTCTGTCTTATCTATACCTTTCCTAATGGTTCCTAATATTCTGTTAGCTTTTTTGACTGCCACTGCACACTGAGGGGATGTTTTCAGAGAACTATCAATGATGACGCCAAGATCTCTTTCTTTAGTGGTAACAGCTAATTTACACCCCACCATTTTGTATATATAGTTGGAATGTTTTCCAATGTGCATTACTTTGCATTTATCAACACTGAATTTCATCTGCCATTTTGCTGCCCAGTCATCCAGTTTTGTGAGATCTGTTTGTAACTCTTCACAGTCTGCTTTGGACTTAACTATCCTGAGTAATTTTGCATTGTCTGCAATTGTCTTGCCACCTCACTGTTTACCCCTTTTTCCAGCTCATTTATGAATATGTTGAATAGCACTGGTCCCAGTACAGATCCTTAGAGGACTCCGCTGTTTACCTCTCTCCATTGTGAAAACTGACCATTTATTCCTATCCTTTCTTTCCTGCATGTTAACCAGTTACTGATCCATGAGAGGACTTTTCCTCTCATCCCACGACTCCTTACTTTGCTTAACAGCCTTTGGTGAGGGACCTTGTCCAAGCACTGAAACTCCAATTGTGGGAGCAAATCTTAGGAGTTACAAGTCTATCTGATTTGTACTTGCAATCTGTAGTTAGATGTATAGTGAGGCTTGGAAGGATTAGATGTAATCGGTAAATGTTGGTAAACGTCAGTTACACTGTACACACACAAACCGACAAAAATATTTCCATTGAAAATAATCAAAATTTACAGAAAGACAAATTTAAGAAAAACACTGCTTGAGAACTTATTAGAATTTGATTTAAGGATATTTACTTTGTATATTTTCACGTGATCTTGACAATTTGTATTGTAATGGTTATAAAACTAACTTTTTGTATCTCAACATAATTGTCTGACCCTCCCCATAATTTCCCACAACTGTGAAAATTTAAATCAATACAAATCTAAGAAAATATTGATATCCATCAAAATTATTAAAAAATAAAACATTCTGCCAAGTCTAGTTATAACTATTTAGATTTCACTGTTCAGCCACAGACTTCCAGTGCGACGTAAGACAAGTCAATCTACCTTGTGCCTCCGTTCTGTGTGTGTAAGATAAAGTCCAAGTATACTACATTGTGCAGTGGGCTCGGATTAATTTGAGTGGCTTACTGGTTTAACAATGACATCTACATATTTCAGCAAAGTGATTCAGCCGTTCACATCTTCAGTATAACTGCCTGTGATGCAGACACTTCAATCCATGTTTACTTTCTAAACCAATTGTTACAATAGTATTACTGTGTTTTAAATGTGTCATTGTGATGGATAAGATATTTGGTTAAACTAAGCTTTCTAGATTAACTCGTGTTCTTCTATTTTGCTAAATAGCATAACAGTAAAATGATACATCTTCCAAAGGAAAAAGCATCCTCTGAGATGCACCTTTCATCACAGGGAGAAGGCATCATTGCACGAGGACTCAGCTCAGGGTATTGGCATCAGCAAGTCTTGAGTCCTGATCCTGGCTGTGCCAGTGACTTTCATTGTTACTCTGGACTAGTTGCTTCCCTCTCTTCCTCAGTTAACCCCATCTGGAAAACTGAGAATACATTTTGAAACTCTGATCACAAATGGTTCAGTTTGTACAATGAGAGGCAAGCATTAAAATTTACAGCAGATGGAAACACTTCTGACTCCATCACTATTGAAAGAAATTATTTATGGAATTCTGCTCATAGACTCAGACTTTAAGGCCAGAAAGGACCATCACAATCATCTAATCTGACCTCCAGCACATTGCAGGCCACAGAACCTCACCCACCCATCCACTCCTGTAATAGAACCTTAACCTCTGGCTGAGTTACTGAAGTCCTCAAATCATGATTTAAAGACTTCAAGTTACAGAGAATTCACTATTTACACTAGTTTAAACCTGCAAGTGACCCCATGCTACAGAGGAAGGTGACCTCTGTGATGTTACAATGCTATGCCAAAGGCCCGCATTTTGTGGTCTAACACGTGAGGCAGGGGGAGAGGGAACATGAGAACTGTGAAGGACCGAGTAGGTTAAGCCAAAGTTAGGAGTAGCCAGTGCTTTATTATGAAGCTCTTTAAAAATAGCTCTTTCAAAGTTCAGGGAAGCACGAGTCTCAAATAGGGGAAGTTTCAGCCACTATGAGGGTGACAAGTATTTTTTGGCCTATAAATGCTCTGTGTAAGCTGACAGATGAGGAAAGCGCCATTCTTGGCTGCCATTTGGGTAGGCCGGAACATAGGCCCTGCCTAATAAAAGCACAATGTGTCCCAAAGATGACATAATCAGTCTATGAGTGGAGAGGGTGCCTGCTGTCTCAATGCTTCAGTGCCATGAGACCTCTCCAGAGAGCAGCTGGTACCACAGTAGGCAGCAAGATGCCATGATGACAGCAGCTGCTCGGGGAAGAATGAAGGAACTGCTCCAGAACAGCAAATAAGTATTTCAGGTGTAGGAAGAGTTGAACAAATGGGGCCTGCTGTACGTTTACAGTTATGCTATCCTGCTCTCTTGTTATGCATAGTAGTGACAGCTGAAAAGAACAGTGCTTTATGAGGCTCTTCATACAAACTATCCACACTGGGACAGAGTTCCTTTACAAAAAGGAAGAAATTATAATAGTCAAGTGCTAAAGTGGATACTGCTAGAAATAAATAGTCAAGTATTATTCTCTAGTATTGATACGCAATGGAGGTAAGAAGCTGCTGTAGATTATGGGTAAAAGTACAGGACGGCTGTCTGTGTGAGCTTCTTTTGGTGGGTACCATCTTACTCCCGTGCCTAGACCAGACACAAGATCAGTTTCATAATCTTCCTTGTGTGTCTCTGTTATATTTAGGATTAAGCAATACATTTTTTGCTGATTTTCCACCCCCTACCCCCAACTTTGAAGCAAATTTCCAAATTTTAGGTGACCACTCTGGCTTAGCTCCAACCCGGACCTCTTTTGCAGAACATGGTTTAAACCAAAACACTTCTTGTGAGGTACTGAGCACCATCAGCTCCCACTGATTTTTACTAAGCCCCTCACAAGATGTGATAAGCACCTGGCTGCACCAGCTCCTTCATGATTCAATTATTTCTCACTGACATTATTAATATTATTGCATATAACCATGTTGTGCTGAACAGGATGTTACTTCCCCAGTGACTCTAACCCCGGCAAAAGCAGATATTGTGGGAAAGATAGGAGATGTGGCAGCCAACCTGAACTGAGGGCCAGATTCTTGGTCCCAGTTTCAGCAGCATGAAACAAGTGGAAAGTTGCCCTGGAGGAGCAGCTGAGGGTTCCTCCTGACAAAGGGGAGCCCTCAGGCAGATTAGTCCTGGTGCTGGCCTCAAAACATCCTGTAGCTCCTTCTCAGATATTAAACAAAATATACCATCACCATCTAACTGTTTAACTAACACTTATTTAAACACACAAGGCCAAATCCTCAGCTGCACTACCTTTCCTCTAGGCAGAGCTAAGGAGAGCAGGGGAGAATGCTGGGTTGGTCAGACTCTACTCCAACTACCCTACCCCAGAGGGCGTGTCGAAGACAGGAAAGGGTAGGAACTGGGTTACTTTGAGTAGCCCTAGACTGTTGTATGCTACACTGGGGGCTGCTTCAGCCCAGGCCAGCCCAGTATAAATGCAGTGGAAAAATGGCTTCAAGCCACCCTTCTCCCTCAGCTGAGGATGTATGTATGTTTAAATTAGAGTTACTGAAACCATTCAATGACGATTTATGTCAAAAGGAGCCGGAGGCTGTTCCAATAGCTGGTGAGCTCTAAAGTCCACAAACAATTGAGACACAGAAACACATAGGCAGTTTCAGTATTTAAAATGAATCAAATTCTGTTTAAATGTAAATGAGAGCAGATATTAGCCAGCTGGCTAAAGTGCATGTAAATGAACTGTGCAAGGAACATTTTACTCATAAGGATGTAGTTTCTGTACAGCCAAACTGGAATGACAGAGGGCAAGTATAAGCAGGTTCAGCTCCCATGGAAGTCTGAGCCAAAAGCTGACATATAAAATGTGGTTTAATTTAGGTGTAAAGTGGTCAGAAAATGGGTGCAAATGACAAAGCAATGGAACTTGCACCAATCGAAGATGCAGCGCATGTGCAAAACTAACATAACCTGCACCTCAAGGGACTGGCATGGCGATCAGACAGCAAATGTGAAAAATCGGGACGGGGCTGGGGGGGGGGCAGGGTAATAGGAGCCTATATAAGAAGACGACCCAAAAATCAGGACTGTCCCTATAAAATCGGGACATTTGGTCACCCTAATGGCAATGCAGCAGGGAAAATGACTAACAGGACAGTGTAAGACAAACCAACTCCCCACCTTCAGTCCCATGTCATGCTGTATTGATTAGATACCACAAATGGTCTCCCTGACCACCACTCTGCCCTGGAAACAGTGCTCTTGAGGTCGGCCTCGGGTGCTCAAACACCATAATGAGCAGACAGGAAGGACAGACAGATAGGATGTCAGGGAATTAGGGAGCAATCCTACCACAAAACGTGTGTGTATATAACAAAAAATCCCCTACAGCTCCCTCCTGCTCTGACTCAGATTCCTTCTCTCCTCTCAGGCCCCCTTAGGGTCCATATGCAGTGGCTTCCCCATGGAGTAGGTGTAGAATTCCTTTGCCCCAGTCCACCAATCCCAACTGTTGTCATGTTCTGCACAGAACCAGTTTAACACACTGAACGGGGCTACTGTGATGTTTACAGCCACACACTGTACATTTCAGCTACTTTTTGCATCAAATAGTAAAAAAAAAAAAAAAAAAAAAAAAAAAAACAATAACTCCTCAATTTTTTCCTTTACAACTAAACAGTTTTTGTACCATGCGCCTGGTTTTAGCCCATGTTCATCTGGACTGACAGCTGACATGTCGAGTTCAGCCCAAAGCTATTTGAAGTGGCAGAGGTACTGTATTTAACCCTGAAAGCAGCATTCCTACATAATGGAAAGCATTGGCAGAAGCCTAAAGTATTGTGTTGAGTGTAAATGTGATTGAGCCTGGGATTTTCAAAGGCAGGAGTTAGGCATCCACCAGCCATTGAAACTCAATGAGAATTGAGTGCCTAAGTCCTTTATGCTCCTTTGAAAATTCCAGTCTACATTGCTACTGCATCTGTCTATATTTCTGCCCATCACTGTAGTATCGGAGTGCCTTGCATATGAAATCAATAGCAATAGCCAAGTCTCTAGTGGGATTCATGGAGTCTCTGGCTCTTCTCCTTTTTTGGGGTGCAGACTGCTTGAGGGTTGTTTGATTTTTATTACATGCTAAGTATTTTCCCAGTATTAAATCGATTTTACATGTTAGGGGTTCAGTTGTGGCTGTGAACAACCAGCCATGGGAGAGGACAGGATAAAGTGTGCTGCCCCATTGGGTGCCAGGAGGCAATGAGTTATTGGGTGCCAACGCAATTGCTAGATGCAGTCTCTCTGCATTCAGGCAAGTGCATCTGGCCCATGCCCTGCACAGAAAGGGGAAGGCTTCTTGCACCCACTCCCCCCCGCCACAGAGGGCTGGGCACAAGCAGGCCTTTGGTGTCTCAGAGGGTCTGGCATTACTTCAACTATCCCTCCACGAAAGGCTTCTCACTGGAAACTGGAAATGTTCTGAACCTCTCTCACACACCCAGAAAAATTCTGACCCTCATACCACTGAGGAAAGAGAAGCCTAATCCATTTCTTAACCAGCTGAATAAGATTGAAAATCGACCTAGGAATTTTAATGCTGCCCTTTACTTTTAACCAGTCCTACAGAAGAAAAAGCAGCTGCTACATTTCTCAGGCAAACAAGCATCCTCCTGCATGAGAGATCTTTTCACAAAAAGCAGATGAGCAATTAGATCAAAACAGACCCAGGGTTAATTAGCCTTGTCAGTCTTTTGAGTATTTTGTTGTTAGTAGATTTAAAACGAAGGAATCCGAGTTCTGGTTCTATGACATTAAAGGTCTGTGACAGCATAATCTTTTTTTCTGTCTCTGCCTTCGATTGTTGATCACGGTAAAATTACTGGAATGTCACAGGCCTATATATGCCTATTATCTGTGCAATTATTAGTTTAAACAAAGCAGCATGGATTTTGTTTTAGCCTCCCAATTGTTTAGAAAGGTTCAGTTAAGAGCCTTTGGACCAAGTCCATGGCTGGCTTAAATGGGTGCAACTCCATGTTGATGACCTATGGAGTGGGGTCATTACAAACAGGTTTGTAAAGATTCTCAGATACCATTGTTGACAACAAGGTTCAAATCTTGGACCTTCAGCATCAGATACACAGGTCTCTTCGCCACTTGAGCTGAAGGCGACCTCCTTTAGGCTAAAATATTTAGGTTTGGTTTTTATCCTATTATGCAGATGTGTCAACAATTGTGCTGGCTTTAAAAAGTGCACAGCTTTTAAAACACGTTCTTTCTACAGTATTTCCATTGGACACTAACAGCAGAGATTTAAAAACAGGTTTTACTTGAAATCACACCCTTCTACACATTAAATGCCTACAGTCTCACCTCAGTGTGGAGCACTGCCTACCAGCTGTCAGATATTGCTTAATATTGATTTAATTAGGTGTGAATTCTCTACTAAGTTGTCTATGTGGTAAGCTTTGCACCCTTAGATGGCTAATCACACACACACACACACACACACACACACGGTCGAATGGATAGTCTGCGAACAACGAACACATTTTATTGACCTACTTCTTTTCCAGCTCATTAAACACAGCTGCACCCAAATGATCAAGAGAAAATAATCATAAAACCTTAGAACGCTTTTTTATACAAAAGAATCACAAAGAATGTTACCAGCTGTATGTATAGGGATCATTTCACCCATTTCACAGTAGCCAATCTGTGCCAGCATACTACACAAACATCAGCTTTAGAAAGAAAGTAAAGAATATTTTATCCAACTGATAAAACTGGGGAAACACAGGTAGATACCACACGTAATGTAAACCCCGGAGCTGGAATTTAGCCAGGATAGTGAAGTTAAAACAAATTACAGTAAGTAGCTAAAGCTTCAGATTGAGCTCTCACTGGAGAAACAGAAATTCTGTAACAAATCACACCTTAGGACAGTGCTCCCCATACTTTTGAAAGCTCTATCCCCTTCAGGAAAAAACAAACCAATTGTATCTGCCCCCCACAACATTGCCACATACTGTTAAAAGCCTACACATTTTCATTTATACATCTTCTGCCACCTCAACTAACCCTTTGCACTCCGTGCTGGGCACAATGCTAGCGTCGATGATCACAGTAAATCTCTCTCTCCTTTCCTACATATGTTAATGTACAGCTAAATCATTAACAATGCAGTCATATAAAGTATGATCATTGACATCTGAATTAGCACCTGTTGAAATGAAAAGGTCAATTCATCCCTCAAAACTATCGTTTCAGGCTCTCTGCAAACTCAGGCAGACATCACTGCATTGGTTAAACTGATATTTTGTAGGCTTTTCTGCACTCATAAAAGACAGACACTTATTTAAAAAATGAAAGCTGAGGTCCTGGAGAACTATAGCCACTGTCCCCACCTCTCAGGTCATCCTTCAACATGCCCCTCAAGGGGCCGTGCCCCACTCTTTGACTAATACTGCCATAATATAATACTAGGTCACAGATTCATTACCCATACAGAAGGAAGAGTGCCTTCTACAGAGGTACTATGCACACTTTTTACTTGGTGATTTCCTAAGCACTGACCAAGTTCAACTTTCTAGCTTATAAAAGCTGACAAGACCAAAACCCAAGGTGATGTGAGTACAAAAGGCCTGAAAACAATGTGAAGAGCCATTTCAGTAGCTAAAATAATGCCAAGTGCTTGTTTTAAATTCATTATGTGCTTATCTTACCCTTTTAATGGAAGAAGCTGCTGATTACTGTAGGAAAACCATGGGCATCACTAAAAGTGGAAGCATGTGATCAAAGCCTCTTATCTGATGGTCATAGTGAAAAAATGTTCATGCTCCACTGATATCAACAAACAAGGAAATGTTCCCTTTTTCTGGTCTGTGAGGGATCTCCTGACAGTCATCTTAATGTGGCCATTGCTGACTTTGCTTTGTCTTCTAATCAGCACTGGCAGGAAGCATGCTGTGATGATTTCACCTCCTGTGGTCATTTACAAAAAATACTGCAAAAACTAAACCTTGGCATGTAATTTGTGTTACCTGCATCTCAGACACAGGAAGTTTAGGGGTGTGATTAAATACATTGAAATGGGCTCTTTTTAGATTGTTTGATAAACACACTGTTGAAACAGTTTGCGTAAAACCAAAGGGAATATTTTACATCAAGGCTGGCAAAAACACTTGCCAAATAAACTTGTGGCTTTCTCTCAACTCCTTTCAGTGAAGTGCTTCTCTTGAGCAAAAGGGACAACCTCAGACATTACTCTTCCTCCCTCCTTGACCTTCATTTTCCCCACTTGTCTCTTTTATCCATAACCCTGGCCTTACCCTTGAGTCTGAATTCATCAGCACTTCCTTTATCTCCCTTTACTAAAAATCTATCACCACATCCTGCAGCAGTGCCCATGTAAGATGCTGCTCTGATTTCACTTCTGCTGTAATCCGCAATTGTAATGTCATGTTCCCTTGCTTTAACTACTGCTAGTCCCTTCTTTATGACCTTCCCAAATGCTAGCTCTCCAGACCCCATCAGGTGACACTGCAGGCCATCTCCTCCCAGAATGTAAAAACTGGTACCATATCAGTCACATTTTCAAACTACTGCAATGTCTCTCCAGTCATTTCTGGAGGCAGTCCAAAATTGCTCTCCATATTTTTATGCTTTTATGGAAATGCTGCAGCATATATTAAGATCAATTTCTCGCCTCGTCTGCTATGTATTATTGAATTCTGGAAATATATTCTTTACAGATACTCTTTGAAGTGGGGTTGGGGGTTTTTTGGAAGAAAGACTCTAAGCAAAATAAAATTGCACTATAGAGTAGAACTTCACTTATTCTCAATAGCATTCACATTTGGAGGATCTGGCTGTGGAACAAACTTCCAGAGGAGATTAGATTAATCCAGTCTGGCCAATGTTTGGTGTATGTCTACACTGGAGTTGGGAGGTGTAATTTCCACTCAAGCAAACATACCTGTGCTAGCTCTGATCCCGCTAGCACACTAAAAATAGCAGTCTAGCCCCAGTGATATGAGTATTTGGCTGACCACCTGAGTACTCACTTGGATGGAATTGTACTCAGGCGGCCAGTATGGGTATGTTTACTTGAACTGGAAATTACACCTTCTAGCTGGAATATAGTCATACCTTTAGAAAATTCTACAAAACCTTCCGATTTGCTAAAGTTTTTCTACCATAAACAGAACATCAACATCATCAACATCCTCCTCACTCGCTACCACACCAAAACACCCTCCCCAAAGAAGAGCTTTCTATAACCAGATAAGGAAGGCAAGCCAGAGATTCCATAAAGTTTACTAGGAATTTCACTATGGCCAATATATTTTATGTGGAAGGCACTCGGATACTATGGTGATAGGTGGCAGTACAAGACACAGACAGACAGACAATCTGCCCCAAAAATTTCTTAGCAAATATTAAGCAGATACTGTTGTGAGGTCTCATGTTACTAAGACTCCATTATTTTTCTATAATTTGCTACAGGGCATTTCCTGAATATTATAAAGTACTGTCATAAATAATTAAAGCTAGATTGCATTTTTCACAATAAGCAAGCCAGGTACATTTTGTGATTCAGTAGCCATGACTTTTATTGGGGGTACTTGCATCCTATTTTGCAAAATTTGATTATCTTCAAAGGGTTTCTCTGGGCCATTAGAGCACATTATTTATTCATATTGGTGCATTGCATCTATTCCAGGCTCTAAGTGCATTACAAAATTTATATGAAACAGTTTTAATAATGTATTAAAACAAGGCACCCTTCCAAGCCTACACCCATAGATCATACTGAATAAGAGAATCACAGCCTCCCCATCAGCTCTTCTTAACCTCAAACAGCAATTAGTAAAGTTCTATTGTATCGTGGCTCCCTTTCCTGAGAGACCACCTCTCTCTCCAGGACACAGCGTCACATGTGAGATCAGCAGACCCTCTCAAGTTTGAGCTCTTTCAACATAAAAAAGAGGAAGCTGAGGACTGAGTGGGTGGGGATCCTCCGTGTTGGAACTTGCTCCCCTGTCCCACTCCACTTCTCCAAATCCCAGATCTGCTAACCTTCTGGGCATTCTACAAAGCCTGTCCTTCTGGTCTCTTCTCCAAGGATGCTGCGTCCTTTATTTACTTTGTGGTTTCTAATTGATGGGTTGGACACCTACAACTATATTTCAGAAATCTGAATGAATAAACGTAAATAAGTATGTAGCCATTGTTACAGTTAACAGACTCCGGGGATAGAGTCACTTTAATGGATTGAAAACTTGCATGTTGTCTCCATTCGATTTATGCTGTTGGAACGACCGCATGCCTTATCTACCCCTGCCCCCAAAACCCAAGTCTATATGTAAAGGTTGATGATGGCCTTTATTTTTTATACCTACATAGCCAAATCCTCTACTTCTCCTTATTCTAGCAGTCCCATTGACATCAAAGCCCACTCCACCAAAATCAATGGGACTACATGTGTGAGTAAAATGAGAAAGGTTTGGCCATTATCCTGTTTTTGTGTGAGAAATTGGCATGTAAGACACCACTGAGTAAGAGATGCCCACATATGTAAAATATATAAAATGCCAGTGGTATGTCCGAAGGAAGGGGGTGACTAATCTGAATACTGCACTTCCACAGAAGTATAATGCTATTTTAGACTTATCTCCTAATTAACAAAACTCTCAAACAGGGACATTGGAAATTGGAAAGAGTAAAATTATACAAGAAATCCTCTATTTAAATTAGCCGACATTATAAAAATGACACTTAGTTAACTGTCTTAATTATAAGGCTATGTAATACCACTTCATCCACTGTGGTTCAAAGACTAGATAAGATATTTTCACTGACAGAATTAGTAACAGAAGTATAAGACCCTACAACTACGGAGGCCAAAAGCAAGTGTTGGTTGAAATATGCTAATTGCAGATGACATATAATGACATATTTTTCACTTTGGTATCACACTGCCGTGTGATTTAATCCCTTTTGCCATCTGCTTTAAACAAATGGTGATGTTATTCCCGAGAGGAAAACATACTTCCCTTATGATTCACTTCCACCAAGCATCCCACAAACATTGCTTTATTAAAGTTGAACACAAAACTTTGTGTTCTGTGGCATGAGACAAGACTAAAATTTGTTGCCAATTACAAAATTAAAGACAATTTTATTCTGCCTGTGAGGTTATCTGCCAGCATTAATGCATCTGTGTGATATTAGTGCTAGAACTGATGGAATTACCTTGTCTTACAAATATCTGTATTTGTTCAATTAGTTGAATTACAACTATGCTTTCAGCAATGGGTACCTTAGATGCAGTCACCCATACTAAGGGTACTGGGAATGTGTCTAGAACAAAAGACACAAACTACTCATCTTAGAATTAATGGAATGCTGTCAACTTGGCATCTAGTCAATTTCAAAAACCGTGTTAAAAGTAGTTTCAGATACCACACCTGCCCATAAGTCTCCCTGTCAATTTTGTGGCTTTGCAATCACATGTTTCTCTATTTGAAAAAGGTTTTCTCCCCCTTATTCCTGGGTGAAAGACCTATAAAAGCAATGGAGGAATAGAGGGCAAACAGTAAAAAGTAACCATATACAATATGTTGTCAAATGCACAGAGTAAGCAAACTGGGGGGGTGGGGGGGGAAGTATTCTTTCATGCTAATCTGCATTTTTTTTCCCCTGCCAAAATAATGCAAATGGGATATTCAGAGGCTGTTTTGCTGTTTGCCATACAGGATTTCCCTAAATGAAATCAGAAATCCTGTTAAGTGTGTACTATAACTTGGGTGCAATTTTTTTTAAAAATGCAGATGTTGACTGCTACACCAGATGGCTTCCTAATCTGATAATTTCAAATGAACTGGCTCATTGCGGATGGGTTATGTAAGAGACAGTATGATATATACAAAAAAAAGTTTATGTTTCAATACAAAATTTGGTATTAATATTTAAAAATAAACAGTTAAAAGACAAATAAAGGAACTGTGATGACATTTTTGTAACAGTTACTCAACATCTTGAAAGTCCCAACTGATGAATGAAATCCCTATTCAATAAAGCACTTAAACATGAGCTCAAAGTTAAATATGTACCTGAGTGCTGTTCTGAATAGTGATGGTTTTCAGAATCAGGGCTTTGCTAACTTGGAGCCCTAGCGAGAGAATATGAGCACTTTTAGAGTGTGTTTAACACTATGTAACATAAAGTGAATTTCACCTGATCATCATACTTATGTTATTTTACATGGTGTAGCTCCTGTGACTTCAACAGAATTACTTCTGATTTATACTAGTGTAAATTCTAATCATGCCCATTCAGTACATTTTTAATTTCCTGGATCGAAAGCACACTACAGCAAATTATGTGTAAATACATCTCACTATGTCATATCTAATGTTAAGGTTATTAAAATCAACATATTACTAAATACTGCAACTGAAATATTAGATTAAAGCAAGTGAAACTGGTTTGCGCTCGTTAAGAGTAGGTTCAACAAAACAATCATCAGTTTCTTTGCCTCACAGAGCAACATTTTTAAAGGATTTAAGAGTATCTAAAAGTATAAGACACTAAATAAAGGCAAATATACTGGAAAAATAACTAAAGGAAAACCTCCTCCTTGGATGGGGATAGAAAGTCTAATAATAGAGTTTGCGGTGTTGTAGGCATGTTGGTCCCAGCATGAGAGATACCAGGTAAGTGAGGTAATATATTTTACTGGATCAACATCTGTTGGTGAAAGAGAGACAAGCTTTGGAGCTACATGGAGCTCTTCTTCACGTCTGGGAAAGGTACTCAGAGTGTGTCAGCTAAATACAAGGTAGAACAGATTGTTAAGCATAAGGAGTTAATACATGTTGCAAGAGACCATTCAAGATGAAGTGGGCAATTAACACCTCTGCAGTCTTAGGACAAAGTAGGGTTAGTGGGTTACAGACTGGTGTAATAATTCATAAAACTGGTGTCTCTAGTGAGTCCATGATTTTTAATGTCTAGCAAAGTTATGAATGTAAGCTCCCTGGCCTGTTACATACTCACCAGCTAGACTTCTAATGGTTCACCTGAGTCTCCCTCCAACATACTTTGCTCTTCTGATCTAGAACACCTGAGTATTTATGAGGCTATCTGGGTTTACTCACTAAAGGGATAATGCTGGAAGGGGCTGAATGCCCTTAGCTTGACTACAAGAGGAGTTAAGGGCACTCAGCACATTGTAGGGGTAAAGTGTACCTCTATTCAGAGGGGCAGCACAAAGCCTTACATTGACTTAAACCCCACTTTAGCACTACTAGGGGGAGTACAAGTGGGATTTAAGTGGTGCACAGGTCTTGAGCTGGCCCTCTGCACAGGAATGAATTTTACCTAGGAGGCACTCAGCTCATGGCACACTACCCAATCCCTGAAAACATGTTTGTTGCAGTAAAGACAAGGGTTCCCACCACTATGGCAAGGCTTCTGTACTTTGAAATGATGCCTAAATTGGGCAATAATTTGAAAATGATCGAGATGCCACCGAGAGGGGAGCATTGTGAATATATAAGCATGGGTGGAGCCCCCCTTTGAGGAGGCTAGCTCCCAGCTCCGCCCCTTCCGCCTGCGCTGACTCCCCCACAGCTGGAGCCCTGAAACCCCCTGCCCCTCCATGGCCGGAGCCACAAGCCTCCCCCCCTCCGGCCAGAGTCCCCCCCTCGGCTGGAGGAGCCCTGGGCCAACTGGAGCTCTGAGCAACTCCCCCCAATGGCCAAAGGAGCCCTGGGCCAGACAGAGCCTCCACAGCAGTGCCACACCTTTCCAGACCCCAAGCCACCCCGCGGGAAAAGCTCTCGTCTCTTCTCTTCTGGAAGAAGAACCTGAGCTTTTGATATGCGCCATGCAGATTCCAGGGTGGCTGGGGAGGCAGTATGTGTTATTCAGCTTCCCAGGGTTCACCAATAATCTCCCTGGAGTCCAGAGAGGTTCCTGATGAACCCAGGAAGCTGAATAGCAGATACTGCCTCCTTGGCCGCCCCAGAACCTGCATGGGGCATAATAATAAGCAAAAACTTCCACCAAACTTACAACCAGCGTCCAGCGGCAGCGGCTGCGCCAGGGGAGGCTGAACCTCCCGTAGCCTATTATACCTGCCACTCATGTATAATCTAAGACAGATGAGATGAGATGAATAATTGGTGCATCCATTCAAAATTGTCTCGGGTCACTAAAGAAAACAACTGAAGACTTGAAGTTTTCATCCTTCCCCAAAAATGTGTTTTATGCTCTCAAAATGGGTCAGAATGAATAATAGTGAAAAACATATATAAGTAAAATGGTGTTATGAATTTTTTTAATCTTTTGCTTGTTTGGAATGATATCAATAATTTTGGGTACATTCCCAAGAAATATTTATGTTATACTTTTCAATACACTATACATGGACATATCTTGTGAGGAGATTGCAAAAAATAAAAAATCAAACTTCAATTTCCCCCCACATCTATCTGTTGTTCAGACTTCAATACGATTACTGGTACAGATAACATCTGAATAGAAAATGCACTACAGCACCTTATATTGAAGCATTCATATGAGACTTTAAAAGCGTACACATTAATCAAATCTAAGAGGTAAAGATTCAGTACAGTGCATGGCTAAATCCTTAGGCATCATTGTGGATGATGGGCTCTCAGTCAGCAGCCGCTACTCGCTGGCCACCCAGCTCTGAAGGCAGCAGCACAGGAGTAAGGGTGGCATGGCACAGTATTGCCACCCTTACTTCTGCACTGCTGCTGGCAGGGTGCTGCCTTCAGAGCTGGGCGCCTATCTAACAGCCGCCGCTCTCTGGCTGCCCAGCTCTGAAGGCAGCACAGAAGTAAAAGTGGCAATACTGTGATCCCCCCTAAAATAACCTGGCAATCCCACTGCAACCCCCAATTTGAGAAACACTGGTCTCCCCTGTGAGATCTGTATAGTATAGGGTAAAAGCACACAAAAGACCAGATTTCTCGGGGGGACACCAGATTTCACGATCCATGACATGTTTTTCATGGCTGTGAATTTGGTAGGGCCCTATGTATTAATAATTAGGCTGATTTGCTTTGTTACACAGTGTAAAACAGTTATAATGATCAGACTAGCCTGGCCCATTTTTTATCATTATAGGGTGACTGATCGTTATTGCTATATGGGAAGTAAGTGTGTTAAAGATAATGTTTGATCAAGTAAGACTTGAGATGATTCTCTTTTAATGCATGAAAAAGGGAATTAAGGAGCCAACTCCTTAGTCAATGAAGTTCTTGTTTGAGTAACAACTTTAAGATCTGGCCCAAGATTACTGAAAATAACCCTGTGCGTATGCATGTTTTCAATTTTTGATCAACCCAGCTCCGCTCACTGTTTTTTTGCCCTGTTTTGAACATAACACCTACGCAGTTGGTTGTAGGAAGAGTGATCTTTCTGCACTGCCATGAAGCAGGCTCAGATCTAATTCTCAGGATATTTTTATTCTTTGAGCTGGCAGGAGGTAATGTGTTCAGACCTCACCCAGTAATGCTAAATTGCCATGTGTCACTTGGAATCACAGAAGTTAGTGATGGGAGAAAAAACCCTACTTGGTCATTTAATCTATTTCCCTGCCAGTGCCGGCTCGTCCCCTACGTCTACTAGATTTTATTTATTTATTTATTTATTGGCTTTTCTACCAGGTTCAGAGTGCCTTACAAACTGTAATGAATCAATGAAGATACTAAATAAGACCAAAGCTGACCCAGAACCTGAAGGTACCCCAGCTAGCTGCCTCCTTGAAAACTTGATACTTTGGAGTTTATCATTAACTTTTATTTAAATCCTTCAGCAAGTTTTCAATCCATAGGACAATGCTTCTTGCTAAAGCTCACCTGTATTGAGTGTGAGATTTCATTAAATAGTATCAACTGCAGTAACAGAATCCAAACATTTTATCTACAACTTTCCCTGCATCCAGTAATTTTGCAATTTGGGAGCGGGAAGGGGAGTAATCAAGATCTTACAGTAGGAGCTATTCTTCACAAACTCATACTACTTATTGTTCAAGATTCCTTTATTCCCTAGAAGTTATGTGATTTTCTTTCCACGATTAAGGTGAGTCTTTCAATGCCATTCTCAGTGGATCCTCAATGAGGTCCTGAAGCAAAGGGTGTGTTCAAGGATTACTCTAAGCACTAATCAGTTAGAAGTTATAAATTAAAAGCTGTTCTGACTCAGAAATTTCAACAGGAAGGTTCTTGCAGTAGCCACTTGACTGCAGCCTTGATAGTTTATACAGTAATGTGAAATGCAGGCAAACCTTAGCATGTTGAAAAAATGCCTTGATTTGGTGACACACAGGATGCAAATGCAAAACACAGGATAGCTTTCGCAAAGACTGAGTTATTCATCTATTTTTGTTCCGTTCCTCTGACTTCCTTTTCTCCTCTCCCGTCAGTCAGCGTAACAGAGTTGTCTCAGTAAAATCTACTGTATTAGCAACTCTTCTCAAAACATCATCACAATCAAACAGTGATCAAGTATCAGCCATGCATCCATTGGCACTCACACACCAACTCACCACTGCAATATAATTAGTGTTCATTTTTACTACAGAATTTCCTTCATTTATAGGAATAATCCCTTTGAGAGGCGATGGATTCCTTGTTTTCTATTAGATACAGATTTAAGGCATTAATTACCATTATTACAAGCATCCTTGTTGCTTTTGCAGGAGGAGGATACCTGATGGCAGGGAGCAGTAGATTTCCAGAGTTCATTGGTGACTGCTGGTTGATTTTCACTAGTCCTGGTTATATCTGAACTGGTGATGTTTATCCCATATACACCATCCTGGTACACTAGAGATGGATTTGATCTGTTGAGACTGTTTAGCGACATCTGTACTAAAGCTTCATTTATGAAGAATGAATTTTCAGCATATAAACTCTCCGATTGATTATGTCCTATTATCTGCACAAGAGAAAACAAGGAAAACATGTAGCTAACTATTTCATCTTTGCCTAACATCATAAGTCCCCTTCTTATACTAGCTGCCAGTAAGGGTGAAATTCATAACAAATGCCCACTTTATTCATCAGGTGCTAGGATGAACACATTAAGCCATTTGTGTTGTATAAGAATAATCAGCAAGAGTCTGCTAAATAATGTCTCAACTCCATTCATAACACAAGAAAACCAATCAATGTTTGCCAAATGGAAAATAACAAAGGGCCAGATCCAGGGAGGAGCTGAGCTTTTGCTGCTCACTTTGAAGGGGTTAAACTCTGTCCCTCTGCTCAACATTGGACCATGCCACTTAGAAAGAATGAGCAGAAATGGCAAGACAACCACTCAGTTGCAAATTCATAGAGGCTTTTAAAAAGTCATCAGTGTCTTCTTTTCAAGCAGATCTTAAGAGTGTCATTCTTTCAACAGGCAGAGAGGGTTTGTTAATATATGAGGCCACCATTGAGACAGCCTTCGGGGACAAAGACTGAATTTCAGCCATAACAATGAGGAGCTTATAGATTTTAGTTAAAGGAATGGGAAGTAGGAACTTGATACTGGGGGCTGCCTAGATCGCTCTGGTGTTCTTCTCTCTCCATCACACTCTGTTAGCGTTTCTCCCACCCATTAGAACATTCCAATAGACACCCCCATCCCCTCCATAACAGCTGATGGGCAGACTCTTTTTTGTCATCTCTTTTAGTAAGTCCTGCCCAGTGAGCCAAAGTACATTGGAAACTGAAATAATCTTCAGCTGCACCAGTGCTCAGACTGGTAAGTATACAGATTTAGTCACATTCACACTGCTTTCTCCGGGGTTAGATCAAATAGGGAGGTGAGTGGGAGGAGGCCCTCACTTGCCTCTCATTTTGAGCGCTGGCCAGTACCGAGCCTCAGCTGGGGCTGGTCAGGGACATATGTGGTTTTCTGCCAACTTTTCGCTCTCTGGCCCCCAACTCCCAGGATTGTTGGGGGGGGGGGCAAAAAGCAATTTGGTTCCCTTCATAGCTCAGAGCAGTCTCAGGGATTCTGCAGATTGTGTCAACTGACAATGGCCCCCACCAGGCCATTATACCATCAGGGTTCACTGGCCTGAAGCACAACCCCTCCTGCCCACATCTAAGGCTAGGTCTACAATACCCGCCTGAATCGGCGGGTAGAAATCGATCTCTTGGGGATCGACTTATCGCGTCTCGTCAGGACGCGACAATCGATCCCCGAATCGACGCGCTTACTCCACCAGCGGAGGTGGGAGTAAGCGCCGTCGACTGGGAGCCGCGGCAGTCGATTTTGCCGCCGTCCTCACAACAGGGTAAGTCGGATCTGATACGTCGAATTCAGCTACGCTATTCGCGTAGCTGAATTTGCGTATCTTAAATCGACCCCCCCCCCTGTAGTGTAGATGTAGCCTGAGATGCTGTTTGTGAGAGAGGGTGACACAGAGGAGGTTTTATACCCAACAGGGAAAGTCCCAGCTGCTCACTTGAGCCAGCACTGTTGCAAAGGGACTGGAGCAACTGTTGAGGATCTGTCCCTTAGAGGTTTCTAGACAGTCTGCACCCCACACATGGATATAGCCTTCCTCTGAGAAACAAGGGGGTTCTATTGTTCCAGAAAACTAAACATTTCCCCAACTATTTAATGGGAAAGAAGAAGTGGCAGAGTAAAATGTGGACATGATGATTCTTTCTATTCCTCACGTTTATACCCATGGGCCGAGTGTCATTCTGCAGTGCTCCCAGCCTATGGGAAACCCTTGGATGCTCCTGAAGCTAGGTCCCATACACACCAACTCAACAAGTTGCCAAATGAAGTATCAGACTTGTCTCAGAAAACACTTTCTGCAATTTCAGCATCTTAAGTGTAGGTCACCATAATAATATAGGCTGGCTTAGAGGGAAATTATTGAAGGGAAATCATGTACCTCATTGCTCCCTGAAGATGGAAATGCTGCAGGCAGACTGCTCTGGCGGCCGTGTTTCCAGTGCCACAATATCTTTTGTTGCATCTTCACGTTGTCTCTTTCCTTTTCCACCATCCTCTGGCCCTCCCTAAGCCTTTCCAGGTTCTGCTGGAACTCTTGCAGCTGAAGCTCCAGTTCTCCCCGGTTCCGGTGAAGAAGCTCTTCCTGACACAGGCAATCTCTCTCCCTCTCCTGCAGCTGATTCTCTCTTATCTCCTGCTCCCGTTGCTGCTGGTCACACTCGCGGGACCAACGCTGCTGCTCCTGTTGAAACTGTTGCTGAAGTTTGTGTATATTTGCCAGTTCTTCCCTTTGTTTTTCCAAATTTCGGTATTTTTCCTGGTCTAGCAGTAGGTTTCCACGAGAACTGTGACCCCGACTGGTCCTTTCATGCTCGTGCAGCAGTATCTTATGGATCTCCACGTGACTGTCCTGGATGGTTAAGGCTGCCTAGTAAAACCAAATATTAATTTCCACCTGGTTTTGAATTATTTTTAATAAACATTATGTAAAAATATTACTATTTTCCTTAAGCGTCAGCACTCAATTGCTTCTTTCGATTCTATTCATCATGAACATAAGAACAGCCATACTGGGTCAGACCAAAGGTCCATCTAGCCCATTATCCTGTCTTCCGACAGTGTTCAATGCCAGGTACCCCAGAGGGAATATACAGAACAGGTAATCATCAAGTGATCCATCCCCTATCAACCATTCCCGGCTTCTGGCAAACAGAGGCTAGGGACACCATCCATGCCCATCCTGGCTAATAGCCATTGATGGACCTATCCTTCATGAATTTATCTAGTTCCTTTTTGAACCCTGTTATAGTCTTGGCCTTCACAACATCTTCTGGCAAAGAGTTCCACAGGTTGACTGTACGTTGTGTGAAGAAATACTTCCTTTTGTTTGTTTTAAACCTGCTGCCTATTAAAAGTACAGAATTCTGTATTCATGCATGTTCTGAGAGACATTTTGTAATGAATTGAATGTCACTCTTTTTCAGGGAGTTTCTAGTTAGTGATGAATATTATCATCTAATTTTTATATTACAGACATGTCCAGAAACCCAAATTAGGATCAGGGCCTCATTGTTCTAGATGCTGTATTGTAATAATAATAATAATAATAATAATAATAGAGAGAAAGAGCTTATGCAGATAAACCTGAAATGAAGCTTTTCATCAGTAGATTTCAAAGAGCCTTATAAAGGAGGTCAGTATCTTCAATCCCATTTTACAGATAGGGAAACTGAGTCACAGAGTCATAGACTTGCCCAAGGTGGCCCAGCAGGCCAGTGGCAGAGTGAGGAATAAACCCCAGGCCTCCTGAGTCCCAGTCAAGTGCTCTATCCACGAGGCCACACAATTCTTGTCCCAAAAGAGCTCACAGAGAAAAAGGATGGTTCAATGGTTAGAGCACTAGCCTAGAACTTGGGAGATCTGGGTTCAAGTCCCTGCTCTGCCACAGATTTCCTGTATGACTTTGGGCAAGTCACTTAGCCTCTCTGTGCCTCAGTTCTCTCATTGTAAAATGGGGACATACAGCACTTCATATCTCACAGGGGTGTTGTGAGGATAACTACATTAATGACTGTGGGGTGCTCAGCTACTACATGAATGAGGTCCACTTAAGTACATAGCAGGAAAAAGAAAAAAGCCCTGTTTATTTTGTTATAGAGTAACTACTTCTTTCACTAAGAGCTGTATTTAAGCAGTTAAGCAACAGCCTGCGTTGGGGCTGGAGCTGCTGAGGGAATCCATTCCAGCAGGAGTCATAGACTCATAGACTCATAGACTTTAAGGTCAGAAGGGACCAATATGGTCATCTAGTCTGACCTCCCACATGATGCAGGCCACAAAAGCTGACTCACCCACAACAGAGTCACCTGAGGCTTCCAAGTGACTCCATTATAATTCCTCGAAGGTTGCCGGGGAAATGCACCCCGGTGCATTTAGCTGGGTGCAGTGTGCACTTCCCAATTTCCCTGACTCTTGCTTACTGTACTGGCTCAGCTGCATTGCTTAGTTTGGAAGATGGGGAGGGCCATGCTTCTCTCTCCTGGCTCCTCTCTGCTCCCAATGGCTGCTACTACAACAGAAGTAAACTATCACAGTTCTTAACATTAGGGAGTGATTATGGCTGGTCCCTGTGCAGAAATTTAAGGGGTGGCAAGATCACAGTGCCCTCAGCCAGGAACATTCACCCACTGCCAGGCCCAGTCTGGGTCTACAATGGTGAAGTTGTAGAAATGATAAAGTAATTAACTATCAATTTCGTATTTTGACAAAATATTGTATTTTGAAATGTTTAGGGAAGGAAATTCTTTAGCCATTAGATAAAATAGATAGATACTCTGGCAAGTGGGAAAAGACCAGTGGCTCTGCCTGCCCATTATGCCCTAAATCTTACAATAAATGACAACAGAACTGTGCATGTATACAGGGACCCTCATTCAAAAGTATCAGGCCTGGTCTCCACTTAAAAATTAGATCCACCCAGCTATGTCGCTCAGGACTGAGATAAATTTTGAGCCCTGATTGCCATGGACAGGTTAACCAAACCCCCAGTGTAGATACAGCGATGTCGATGGAAGAATTCTTCCATCAACCTAGTTACTGCATCTTGGAGATATGGATTAACTACATCAACAGAAAAAGCTTTCCACTGATGCCGGAAGTGTCTACGGCCATGTAGACGCTTGTGGAGTAGACAGCTATGCCACTGTCGCGCCTGTAAAGTAGATGTAGCCTCAGATACTTTGCAAACAGTAATTAATTAGGCCTCACAACACCATTGAATGTAGCCAAGCAATTATTAGCGCCGGTCCAAATATTTGGACTGAAAAATTTCCCATGGGAAAAGATGGTTTTATCAAAATTAAAATTTTTCATGGGAAAAATGTCATTTTTACTTTTTTTTTTTTTCAATTTTTCTTCAACAAAAACCATTTCATTTCAAAATGTCAAAAATGTGTCATTTTGATCGTAAATGTCAACATTTTGTGTTTCAAAGTTTCTGAATCACAATTTTTCGGCACTTTTCCTTCCAGGAAAATGTTTGATATTTCAACATTTTGTCTTGATGTGAGATGAAAACTAATGTTGAAATATGGGATTTTTCTGTGGGATGGAAATTCCATTTTTTGACCAGTTTGGATAATTGTATCCTGTTTACAGTTATGAGTTTAAATAATATAGCCAAGATCAGAACCTAGAAGTCCAACTCCCAGTAGGTCATTCTAAGCATTAGACAAAACTGTTCAATTACTGGTTAACCATATCACAATCTTGTTAGGAGTCAGGAATCTATTATGCAAGAGCTAGCTGTGCAATTTACATAATCTGGGAAGTGTTTTAATTTAAATATCCAGATTTTCCAAGATTCTGAATGGTATATGGAAAGGAGATAAGGTGCAATTTGACTGATTAGTTTAGATCCTCCATCTTATTTTCTCCACAGCCCTTTGGATTGTACACGCCTGTCTTGGAAAAAGTTTTCCAAAGAAGCATTCTTCTGAGTTCTTGGAAGGAGAATATCATTGTAGCATAATATAAACCAACACATATTATATTGCTTTATTATTTAAATTATGCAACAGTAAAAAGTCAATAGAATGTAACATGGTGACAATGTCTGAAAGAAGGGCAAGATAAAGAAACTTCTTCTAAAGGGAAACATTAATAGATGTATTACTGTACAAAGTTAACAGAGTAATCACCTGTATGCTGTACAAGAGGCGGGTTAAATTCTGGATTGCTTGTACAATCTGGAAAATAAGAGAAGGATTTTCAAAACTATGAAAACTATAAAGTTTAACTAAATAATACATTCATATTTGTACTTTATACTCACCTCTGTCGGTGTGGAACCTGAGAAATTCATGCATTCAACCTACAATAAATATAAATACATATAGCTGTGAATAGCTGTTATAAACTTTGAAATAGGATATTCTAGGTAATGTTTTTTCCTAGCCCAAATACTCATATTGCTAATTCATGCAATACTAAGTCAAACCTTTTTATGTGTCATGTGACAAAAGACAGGAACAGTAATCTATGAAGACTAATAATTCACCAACACCAGAAATTACTTGGAAATCACTAGCGATCCCAAGGACAACTGTAAAAACAAAAGTATTTCATCCACAATTTTAATCCCCATGTGGACAACTCCTGCAAAGAAATGATATTTCCATTAACACTTTGTTTCCTTGACAATTTTGCAAATACAGTATCCTGATTACAGTATGTACAGTAGAGTGACTTGTGTTACTTACAGTCAGTTGTAACAGATTTCTGAAGAACTACAAACTATGTATTAACACAGCAAGAAACCACAACAGGGTTTATATTAGCAAACTAGGGTGAATGCCTTAAGTGTGTTATGAGGCATGAAGCAGAAGGGTGAATGCATTCAGCCCCCTGAAAAGTACATCGATAGCCTACTAATATGCATCCTGTCAAGGCTTGTTGCTATTAGAGCTGGGTCATTAATTCTACATTTCTTTTTTTTTTTCTAAGAATCTTTTTAAAATTTGGGAGTAAGGATTTGGGCCGGGGTGGAGAAGTTACCCACAAGCCTTCCATCATGAAAAACAGCTCCCATGAGAAGGATGAGGAAAAACAAATAGAGAAGAAGCCAAACACAATCCTTTCTAGACTACTTTGAGTATACTTGCTATGTGATTACTGTTACACTGTTTTTGGTTGCCTGGAGTATCTGGACTCTCTCTCACTTCTCCATGACAACAGCAGCATCTTCAACAGCACTTTGTGGACCAAAACTCACTGCTGAGTCTTACTTTCCATTATAAAGAGTAAATTAGGGGCCTGATTTAGTTTTGATATCCAAAAGTGAGAACAGAAAGGGAAAGGCCACAAGCTGCTGCTGAGAATGCAGCCAAGGTCAGGGGAGAAGTGGAAACATTAAACTTGATACATTTTCCCCCTCCCTTTCCCTCTCCATCTTCTCCCTGTCTTCCCTCCCCACTGTAAACACTAACTGAAAAGCTGCTCCTTTAGTGCTGCTCAGCTCTGCAGCAGATTCCCCGCTGAAGTCCCAATGCAGCGGGAGCACTAAAAAATGGAAGAGCTGCCGACTCCCCTTCTGCCCCGGTTGCAGAGCTGAGCAGCACTGAAGAAGAAGCTGGGCTGCTTTGGTTAAGGTTTGGTTTGAGGCAAAGAAAGGGGGACAAGGAAGAGGGAAGGGGAAAGAGAAGGACAGGAAGGAAGGTTGGCACAGAAAGCAGGGCAGAGAGGGATTGCTGTCAAATGTTAAATGGAGAAAGAGGAGTATCTATGGGGGAAAGATGACCAACCATTCCCCCTTATTTATTCTTATTAAACCTTTTGCATTCCATATAAAGGGCATGAGATGGAACTGAGATCACAGCTGGGCCTCAATGGCAGTTGATATCACTAAAAAGTGCCAAATGGGCCAATCAGAACATAGCATTGGACAATCCGTGCCCATGACCATCCTCTAAGAAAGGTTTGAGAGCATCGGCTGCCCTTGAAATCCCTTGTCTCTTCTCTTGTGTGTGCTTGTTCTGCCACCTCCTGGTGGCTGATTTATTACACAGCAAGAAGCTCTGGTTCCCAGCCGTTTTGCCTTGGAAGCCCAAAGTCTGCGATGGGTCTGAATGTGTCTCCTCAAACCCCAGGTGGGATTGGTGCATCTCACCTAGTTTTTGTTCATTCTCTCTCACTTTTACCCCTCTGATCTCTTTTTTCCTTTTTTTCTTTTCCCTGCCATTTCTAAGCATTTTTACAATGTTGCTTTCCATGTTTAATATTTTCCCCTCATCTTTCTCTCTCTCTCTCTCCCGCTTTCCCCCTTTTTCTGCTTCTCTGTAAAGCTCCCAGTTTGCCCCTTCTCTCTATAGGAAGGCTTTAGTTTTCGCCCAATTTTGATCCCCGTTCTAACTTTCTGAAAAAGCATCTTGCTGCTGCCTGAAATGTTTCCCATGTATGCTCTGTCAGGGAGAGATTTTTCAGTCCAACAGTTTGGAATTAATTGCATGAGTTGTTTAAAGAGTTAAGGGATTTTGCAATATTGGTAGTTTCTCTTATTTTGAAATTGTTCTGTTTTGTGTCCACTTAAAATTCAAAAGTGACTTGGTGTTCTTACATAGGAGAATATGTACACCTTACATAGGTGTTCTTACATCCCTGTTTTACATGGGAGTTGGGAGTGAGATGAAAGTCACCCTGGTAAGGACAGCCAGCACAAGTCCTGTTTGTGCCATCCGAGATCTATGCCAAGCAGGGGCTTTCACTACCCTGTGTCAGTGAGGGGAGTGGAGGGAGTCCCATTATCCGCCCAACATAGGTTGGTGTTAAGTAGCAGGTCAGGATAGATCCAGGAACCTTAACACTGCACAACTGGCACAGAGTGGCCCTGCAGCTGCTGCTCTAAGCCCACAGGCTTGTAAGGCTGCCACAGTTAGCTCCAGTGACCTTCATTTCATTTCATTTCTTTATTTGGGCTTAATAAAATGCACCCATCCAGTGCTGTGGGCACAGATACAGTCCTTAAATACCACGTTATTATTCTTTATTTATCTGCACTGCAGGAACCTCCAGTCTGGATTGCAGAGCCCATTGGCGTGGGTGCTATACAAACACACAGGAAGATAGATCATTTACAGTACCTTATCCCCCATCAGAGAGCCTGCCACTTCATTCACGGCATGACAAATCCTGGGACTGAAGTCACAAGATTCTTCATCTCCTTTTATTTCTGTAACTAGTGATGAAAACCCAACAAAATGTGTGGGATAGACAGAAAAATAAGAAAAATGCTAAACATTACACAGTACACTCCTTTTCTGAATAGAGAAACAAACAGCACACCATGTGTTAAACCTACAGTATGCTGAAACTACAGATTTACATTAATTGTCCCCAACCCATACATAGATGCTGATGGGAAATACGACTGTGAGAGAGAAGGTGACATTTCTTCCTTTTCTATCTCAAAAAATAAGAAATGCCCCACTTGTAAAAAAACCCAACAACATGTTATGAAATAAATATAGCTGGAACTTCACTGTATCAGTAGTTTTACAGGGTTTAGTACCAGAATTTTCAACTGGTTAAGAAATCTACACTGTATAATAGCTCTAATGATTGGAATGTCAAGCTCTGTACATCGTCTGATTTATAGGGCCTCTCATGAAAGTCAGCAGAAATTATTTAAAAGGCAATATATGCTTGCTATGGAGTTCAACAGTAAACACAAGATAGTGCATTTTATACATATATGAAATATTAATGTGGACGGGAGGAAGGTACACATCAAGGCAGATCCTCACCTGGTGTAAATTATCCACTGACTTCAATGAAGCTATGCCAATGTACAGCAGCTGAGGATCTGCTCTGTTGTATTTTTTTATTACTACTATATTGTTCTTTATTGACCCTAGACTGTTATGGATTGCAGAAGGCTGGGAAACATCCTGAGACAATTAGTACTGTTATCTGGGCAAGTAAAAGTGTCATGTTTTACTTACGAGTAGGAGATTCAAATATTTCATTCGCACTAAGTGTGTGTGTCAAGCTTGGTTCTCCAGTACTCTCCTCTGATGACCTGTTTGTGTCATTTGCTTGTGATGATGTTACAGCAACATGGAGGCTTTCAGCTGGAGAGGAAAATATGTGTTACAGAAACCAACGAAACAGCTGCATTCTACATAAATAATTACAGTATTTTTGTACTGGAAAGTGATCCCCTTGGGAACTGTTGTAACATTAACCTCTAAACCCAGATGTTTAAGGCACCATCAAGAGCAACAGAGATGGGAAGGAAAATCAAAATTAAAAATGGGCAGAAAAAGGAGGATGTGTGTATGCTCTATTATACTTAATTGTAAGTGACTTACACAGGGTTCCCATGTACATTATTGTTTTTATTCTATAAGCAAGAGATAATTATCTCATAAGATGCACCCTCAGAGAGGTCAGGTTCCACTATGAAAATGGAGATACATCTTTCCAGCATCTAAGTAATACCTTCTTGGCAACTGATTAACTTACTTTGAACTTGGGGCTTTTCACTGTAAATCTATGTATTTCTCAGTAGACAGAATGATAACATTATACTCAGACAGTACATTTAATTCAAATATGACTTGTTTGAAATAATATTAGAAGAAAATATTCTTCCATCATGAACACCTCCAAAACATGGACAAGTTTTTTCCTATAGATTTCACCCATCATCAGTCAGAGTTTCCTTCTTTGACAGGGTTGGGGCGGGGGGGGGGGGGGGGAGGAAGCAGTAGATGTGCTACATCTTGAGTTCAGTAAGGCTTTTGACACAGCCCCACATGACATTCTCATAAGCAAACTATGAAAATGTGATCTAAATGAAATTACTATAAGGCAGGGGCACAACTGGTTGAAAAACCATACTCAAAGAGTAGTGATCAATTGTTCACTGTCAAACTGGGAGAACGTATCTAGTGGGGTCCTGCAGAGGTCTGTTCTGGGTCTGGTACTATTCAACATTTTCATTGATGAGTTGGATAACAGAGTGGACCGTTTACTTATAAAATTTGTGGAGAACACTAAGATAGGAGAGGTTGCCAGCACTTTGAAAGATGGGATTAGAATTTAAAATGACCTGGAGAAACTGGAGAATTGGTCTGAAATCAACAAGATGAAATGCACTAGAGAAAAGTGCAGAGTACTATGCTTGGGAAGGAAAAATCAAATGTACAACTACAAAATGGGGACTAATTGGCTAGGCAGTAGTACTGCTGAAAAAGATCTGGGATTTATAGCGGATCATAAATTGAATATGAACCAACGTGATGAAGTTGTGAAAGAAGCGAATATCGTTCTGTGGTACATTGACTGGAGTGTCGTATGCAAGGAGGTAACTGTCCCAATCTTCTTTGCACTGGTGAGGCCTCAGCTGGGTACTGTGTCCAGCTTTGGGTACCACATTTTAAGAAAGATGTGGACAAACTGTAGAGAGCCCAGAAGAGAGCAACAAAAATGTAAAAGGGTTAGAATATCTGACCTATGAGAAAAGGTTAAAAATTGGGCATGTTTAGTCTTGAAAAAAGCAGACTGAGGGGGGACCTAATAACAGTTTTCAAATATGTCAAGGGCTGTTATAAAGGGGACAGTGATCGATTGTTCTCCGTGTCCACTGAAGGTAGCACAAGTAGCAATGGGCTTAATCTGCAGCAAGGGAGGTTAGATATTAGTAAAAGCTTTCTAACTATAAGGGTAGTTAAGTTCAGGAATAGGCTTCCAAGGGAGGTTGTAGAATCCCCAGCATTGAAGGTTTTTATGAACAGGTTGAACCTGTCAGGAGTGGTCTAGGTTTACATGGTCCCTTTTCCAGCCCTACATTTCTATGACTCCATAAAACATGCAACCCAGAGCACCACCTCCCACAGCACTAGGGTAGACGTTCCTTGGAGGTCTCTTATCCAGCTATTCACATAGCTCAAACCTGCTGAGCTTTTGAGACCTTGCTAAACCATACCATAAAGCAATATGGCTGCAAACTAAGTGGATATCAATGGATTATTTACTTCAAATACCTCCCTCGGGGCCTATCTACACCATAGGAGCCGACTCCGGGGGTGCTCCAGGGCTGCAGCACCACGGAAAAAAAATTAGTGGGTGCTTAGTACCCAGCAGCAGCCAAGCTGCCCCCCCCCCGGCACCTCCCACCCATCCGTGGTGTGCAGGAGGTGCTGGGAGGGAGGGGGAGGAGTGGGGACAGGGCACACTCGGGGAAGGGGGCGGAGCTGGGCAGGGGCATAGCAGGGGTGGGAAGAGGTGGGGCGGGCCTTGGGGGAAGGGGTGGAGTGGGAGCAGGGCCTGGGGCTGAGCAGGGGTTGAACACACCCAGGGAAAGTTGGAAGCCGGCATCTGTGATCTACATAATCGCTGCTTCATTTCCTTCTAGACAATCTCACCTTCCCTGAGTGCTGCTGCCAACAATGAGGAAGCCTGTGGCATTTCTCCAGAGTCAGGTTTGATAAGGAGATGTGGTTCCACATGGACATCCTCAAATCCACTCATATCTCCAAGCTCTGCGTAGATATGCAGCTTATCTTCCAAATAACTGCAGATCTGCTGGTCCTGGTTACTCAGAGATTCTATTAACCAAATTTGGACATATTATGTTAGCAATAACACCATTCTGTTCTGAAGGTAAAGTACGCTTCCCACTCCTCCTCTTATCCATCTGCCACATTATCATTGCTAATTCAAGGCTACTACATACCTACAAACAAAGCCAAGGAGTGACTCAGCTTGCATGATACCTTTTGTAAACTGAAAGGGACAAGATTCATTCCATCCATGGTCTGCACTGATAAAAGCTGACCCAGATCCTGACAAGTCCCCACAGGGGCAGAAAGTCTGACCGGTAAGGAATTCTGATGATGTAATCTTGACTACATTGTGGGCCCCTCAGCCATTTGATGCAGCCCCAAAAGTGGGCAATTCCATGAAGGAGGCCTGGCTAAGGCAGCTAGAGGAAGTGAGGATTCAGTGCATATCTAATTAGCCTCCACCATGAAGGTCCCAGTGGAGATCTAAAGTTGTCCTCCCCATTATGACCAAAGTATTCATAAGCAACCGAGTATTCATATCGTATATGCGATTGTAATCTTTGAACAAAATATGCTTTGTGAGGTATCAATAACTTGCAGGTCAATAATATCATGGTGAAATGTGTCCACCAGACAAATCGGGGGGAGGAGGGGAGAAACCTGTTTTTCAAAGACAAAATACAAGCTGGCACCTCTAGCCAGGTGTCATCAAATCTGATTGGCAATCACACATCAAGTGGCCATTCTTTGGCAGCAAAGTGGGGGAGGGAGGGAGCAGGAATAGATCAATCTACATTTTAACAAACAACAACATGGAACCTCTTTCACCAGGAGACTCTTGTCTCAATCCTCACAGCAGGAAGGAACTTTATCCAGGGATAACCCTCAGGAAAATGCATTTCAAAGGCTGCCTGGACTATAAAAGTGAGGGGCAAAAACACCCCAGACTTTCTCTCTCTCTCTCTCTTTCTCCCAAGAAGAGAAAGGAACCAGCGTTTGGATTTTGTGAGAGATCCTGACATGAAAATTTGATCAGCAATATTGCTGGGAAAACTGTGGTAAGAATTTTACCTTGAACCAAGTCTAGTTTAAGTTTTAGTTACTAGAAAGCATTTTATCTTTATTTCTCTTGTAACCATTTCTGACTTTAATACTTTGTACTTGTATTCACTTAAAATCTCTCTCTTTGTAGTTAAACTTGTTTTATATTTTAATCAAAACTAATCCAGTGTAGTGTGTAAACTGAATTGTTTGGTAACTGCAGTTAAAATAGAAAACTGTTGTAACACTGACACCTTCCAGGAGCAACAGGCCTATAATATTGGAACTGTCCAGGAGAGGGCTGCACAGTGCAAAACACACATATTTGGGGAAAGTTTGGGACTGGGAGTGTGTTGGGGTGACCCTGCAAGTGGTCACCAAGGCTGCTGGAAGCCAGAATGTGGCTGGTGTGAAGCTGGCAGGCTGCAGCTACACATAGGCACTTGGTGTGACTTGCATGCTGTTTGGCTGTCTGTGAGCAGCCCAGGTTTGGAGCTACAGCAGCAAAACATTGTGAGGCACCCAAGGTTGCAGGGCAGGCAGTGACAACCCCTCACAGGTCTGGATTACACTCCTGGAATGTAATACTCAAATGCTAGCAACTCTACCACTTGCTCTCCCCTGGAGTCAATCATCCCTGGGAGCAGCAGGAAAGATGTGCAATTTGTATCTCACTGTGTCAAAAGTGCAAAGCCTAGGCCTAAATGCTGCATGTTCAGATAATATACAATGAAGTAGTGACAGATGAGTTGTTATAAAGAAATACAAATCCATGTAACTACTGAACGTTTAGGCTATTTCGGCAAATAAAGAACTATACCTGTTCAATGCCTATTTGAAAACATCAATTTCTTTGGCTTTTTCAATACTTTTTCTTGTATTGATTGCAGTAGAGTAAAAATATAAAACAGGTGGATACAATGAAATATCAAAGAAATAAATATGTCTAGGCTCAAGTCACACACGTCAAAGCACTCCCTTGCTTTACCACTTCTGAAGCTTATCAATCCAACCATCCAGAAGTCATCACTATGGTGTCTGAGCACCTGTTGTACATCCCTTTATTAGTCAGTAATCCAGATTATTCTTTACACTCCTAACTCTCTGGCATTGGGATTTTAAGCGTAGTGTGAGAGGCACTGTACCTTGACATTTTTGAATCTTGGCTGCTTTGGCCTCAACTATCCGTCTATCCTCATCAGATTCGCTAATTTTTCCTTCTTCCTCCGGGCAACTTTAATGTTGAAATGCAAACAAAGGCAGATAAAGTAAAATCTGTATATATCACACACATACAGAAATTTTTCAGACGTAAAAAATAAAATACAACGTTAGCAACTTCTGCTCTAACAGAGAAGCAGACGCTTCTGCAGCTTCTTTTAAAATATTAAGTAGTTCAAAACTAAGCTCTGTGTTTCTCTTCACCATAGTAGGACTGCCAAAAAAAAAAAAAAAAAAGGAAAGCTACAGCTGTGCAAATATTTCATAACAGATCTTCAGACCTGGCAAATACTCAGTCCAACCTTAGTTCACTGAGATTTGCAAATTGGGCAAAGATTGAGACCACACCTACTTCTGTGGGCTAATAGTATGCCTTGACCCTTCCCTCCAATGTCTTTAAGAATGAATGGATGGCCCCCTCATAGCTGTGGTACTGTGAAGATATTTTGGGGGATTATGAGGAACAGATTTATCTTGTCAACTAAACCTGAGACAGCAGGTCAGCTGGCCATCCCAAGAAGATATGAGGGAGATTTCCCAAGGACATGAGACAGTCTAGAGGTCTACAGCACCCCAGAATATCATGAATACCAAAGACTAGGGAAAGGGAACCTGAGCTGGCTTGCACATGAGGTCTCATAGGGGAAGGGGAAGGGTATACAGCTTCTGATGGAAACTCTGAAAAACTCAGCTGTTTGGCCAAGTTTCACTCTGAGGTTTTGGGGTTTACGTGAGCCCCAAACTCAAAGAAAAAAATCCATTTCACCACAGAAACATACGGGGGGTGACTCCAGTGAGTATTTGGCAATGAACTAACATAGATTAGTGGGAGCCAGATACTGATGTCAAATGAACCTGAGTCCACTTATGCCATTGCTGAATTTGGCCGTGGGGTGAAAATCCACGTGAAACAAAACCAACAAGCAAAATGGCTTGCTGAGCCCCATGCAAGCCTGAACTGACAGGCTTGGCACAGCTCTAGTGATATACAATTCCTGCCATAAGACATGTGCCTTCTTCGCATGGTAAAAAGAAATACAGACACCTTCCTGTACCTTTCCACTGCATCTTGAATCTGCCTCATCCAGTTATTGCGTTCTTCTTTAGAATTTGTATGAATCTCATACATCTCAGGCCCTGCAGATGAAGCACTAATCAGAAACATCCCTCTTTCTTCATTGGCTACCTCTCTTACTATCAGCTTCTGAAGGGATATAACTGAAGGCTTCTGGTCCTATAGAAAATAATCACAACACACGCAGAAGAAAAATTATCCTATTACAAAAGATAAGCATTTTTAAAAGCACAATTGTTACTTTTTCAAATTAATCTTAGGCTTGACTTTTATGGTCACACTAAGTGGATTTTGCCAAAGATCAGCTGGTGGGCTCAAGTTTTGAATGATCAGGCAAACAAATATTCTATCAAGTATTCCTTTCAATAGTCAAATTATGATTTATTTTACACTGTCCTTGGGATACATTATTGGGCTAAAACTGGTGTTTATATGTTAAAAAATGTGACTCTGTAGTATCATATAGACTACTTGGGTTAGTAATAATGTTTGTCTTTTTCCCTGATGTCTAATTGCATAGGCTTGTGTAGAGTTCCTCAAGGGTAAAATTTTCAAAACCATCCAAGTGATTTAGAAGCCTAAATCCCATTGATTTTCTGAGATTTAGGCGCCAAATTCATGTAGATGCTTTTGAAAAATTTACCCAGAGACATTTTATATATTTGACATATAATGTATTTATTACTATCTTTGCAATTAAAATAAATCTTCAGTTTTGCTTTACAGATTTTAAATTTACTTTTATAAAAAACTACAAGAACCTGCTCTATTATGGACCTTCATAATCAGGTGAGACACAACTTAAAAATAATTTCTCCCCTCTCTTTTCTGCTCAACTCCCTCTTCTTAAAAAAGACAGTTACCTTTTCTGTAACTGGTGTTCTTTGAGATGTGTTGCTCATGTCCATTCCATATTAGGTGTGTGTGCTCGCCACATGCACCGGTGCCGGAAGTTTCCCCCTCAGCAGTATCCGTACGGGTGTGGCTCTGGCGACCTCTGGAGTGGCACCCACATGGCGCGGCACAAGGGGCACCGCCAGCTCCCCTCACCCTCAGTTCCTTCTTGCATGAAACTCCAACAGTGGGGAAGGAGGGCAGGTCATGAAATGGATACGGTGGCCCCAGGGTGTTTCTGGGGCAGGCCTGACCCTTGCACTGTGTCAGGGTCGGGTACAGCCTCACTGCCGAGTCCCTGTCCTGGGGTGGGGTGTGGGGAGGCTACAGGGTAATCTCCCACCTCCATGCAACCAGTGGCCTGTGCTCCCTATTACCATGTTGGAGCCTCCACATTTATTTATTGACAAACAACATTTGCAGAATTTTAAAATATTGTGCGCAGAATTTTTAATTGGTGCAGAATCCCCTCAGGAATATGGGGTGCTGTGCGGCTGTGATGGTGGGACTGTGAGGAAGGTGGTGAGCACTGGGGAAGTGTATGGGCGGGGGGTGCTGGGCGAGTGGTGTGGTGTGCAGGATGCTGTGCAGTTGTGATATGAGGCCAGCAGGGGAGGTCTCTGGGAGGGGTGGCTGGGCATAAAGATCTGTGGTGGAGGTCTCTGGGCGAGGGGTCGCTGGGCATAAGGGTGTGGCACTGGGCAGGGGGGTGGTATGGTGCAGGCCTGCCCTCAAGGGGAAGGGGCATGCTGGCAGCACACGGCTGGGCAGGCCAGTGTGTGTCTGGCAGCTGCAGGTTTGTAAACAGTGCCCTCCTGCTGGGCTGTGTGGAGCAGGGCTGCTCCTGCCGTGCTGTGCCTCATTGCCCCCAGCCCGCCCTTCACTCTGGAGACTGACCATCCCGCCCCCCTGCACCTTGCCCCATGGGGGCCCACAAATATGTTTGGCACCGGGCCCACAAAAAGTTAATCCAGGCCTGCAGGCAAGGAACGGGGTGGGCTGCATCGCTCGACGTGAGCTGAGGCCCGACTTCCCGACGGGGGAGATGAGCCACCTGGCGTGGGTCTTAGCTCACCCCCAGCCCTGTCCTTCCCCTTGCAGGGAGTAGGAGACCGTCCCCTACCGGCCTTCTTTGACTTCTTGGCTGGAGCTGTGGATGGGGATCAGTGCTGGCTTGTCAACGGCGCTGGCGGGGCACTACGCACCGATGCCCTGGTGTTGGGTGCTGAGTCGGACCTTTGTTTTGGGGTCGGAGTGAGTTCCAACTCCATCAGGAGCACTTTGAGTCTGATCTCACGCTCTTTCTTGGTCCTAGGTTTAAAGGACTTGCAGATTCGACACTTATCACTTATGTGCCCTTCTCCGAGGCACCTGAGACAGCTACTATGCAGATTGCTCATGGGCAGGGGCCATTAGCAGCGATTGCAGGGCTTAAAGCCTGGGGACCAGGGCATGCTCCGTCCCCTGCCTAAGTCCCCGACAGGACTAACAAAACTCTAACGATTGCTAAGGGCTAACTAACTCAATTACTAACTATGTACACTAACTTTACAAGAACTCTAGTTCGTACGAACGAAGCCTAAGCAACGCTAGTAAGAGCGGCGAACGTTCCGTGCACAGTCACTGGCGGCAAGAAGGAACTGAGGGTGGGGGGAGCTGGTGGCGCCCCTTATACTGTACCATGTGGGCACCACTCCAGAGGGCACCAGAGCAATTCCCCTACGGATACTGCTGAGGGAAAAACTTCCGGCACTGGTGCATGTGGCGAGCACACACAACTAATATGGAATGGACATAAGCAAGCACTCGAAGAAGAACATATACTTTAACTTTGGAAATAATCTTAGTTTTCCATATACAAATACATTTTTGCTCAGACAAGATTCCCAGCACCAGAAAAAAAAAAAGCAACGTTACTATCAGTATAATTGGATAACAAAACCTACAAGAGCATCTAACTTTTAAGAAACGTGCAAATAAAATATTTAAAATACATATTAAAAATGCTGTTTATATACTTACAACAGCTGCAAATATATATTTTTGGTCTTTTTCTTGTAAAAAGAGCAGCACATCAGTTAGAAGCAGGGCTAAACTGTCTTTAAAAAAAAGAGAGTGGTTTTAATGAAAGATATCACAATCAATTTCTCCTTTTAACCTGAAGACAAATCCTGATCAATGAAAACTGTTAAGAATTCTTACAGTAAACTGCAACAGAGGGTCCTGTGGCACCTTTAAGACTAACAGATGTATTAGAGCATAAGCTTTCGTGGGTGAATGCCCACTTCGTCAGACGCATGCAATGCCCACTTCCTCACACACATTCACCCACGAAAGCTTATGCTCCAATACATCTGTTAGTCTTAAAGGTGCCACAGGACCCTCTGTTGCTTTTTACAGATCCAGACTAACACGGCTACCCCTCTGATACTTACAGTAAACTGAGTATGAAATATCTGCATCTCATCACAATCTGCCAAAAGCAATTTCAGGCTACCATTTTACAGCTTGTGTGAACGACAGCACCTTTAGCTGCCACCTTCCTGCAACAGAATGCTGGATCACTTGATCAGTAAGTACTAACTTGGATGGAAAAAAGGGACACTCACCAAATTGCCAGCACTTCTTCCTGAAGTGACTAGGTGTTCTTTAGAGAAATTGCATCCAAGGACGGACACGTTCTAATTTATTTTCTTGTTACTGATGTTAATGAGGCTTGATATAATCACGGCACAAGGAAATATGGGTAAAAGCATTTGTGCATTTTTTTCTAATTTATAAGCTAAACCATGAATATATGGCTTTTAATGGAATGTTAATGATAGCAAAAGAAAACTATGTATGATTAAACACTGAAGACCAAATTCTGCTCTTAGATGTACATATGTGGCTCCAGTTGAATTTGCTCCCGAGTTTTCTTCTCAAATGAAGGTGTTGCAAGTGCAGGTGAGTGTGATTTTGACACTAGAGGCCAAAATCAGATGTGAAGTACTGGGTGGTGTAAATGTACATGTCAGTATGACACAAGACAGTGTGCGTGTAAACTGCATGCTATTGATGCAGAGGGGCAGGTTTGCAGCAAGAAATGCAAACAGCAGCAGAGTGCAAGAATCTTGTGTGATTGGTTATATCATGTCTGAATTTGGCTCCATGCCTAGGTGTACTGTGCATCACATACAAACCACAACACCTTCTGGAATTACCATGTCAGCGATTAGCAGCATTTCTTGTTCCTTTATGGTACCTTAAATTCCACTACCTCACGAACTCAGATTTGTGAACTATTGTTACAATTTATTTTATCTTTTTAACCCAAATGTTAATCTTTATACATTATTTGCAAATAAAAAGCTATGGAATTTCTTTGCAAAGATGTGGTACCTTTGAAACGTCCAGTAGCAGTTTTCCAATACACCAAACCTTCATGCAAAAGTGTCCTCTCTTTCTTTTTCAAGTCCTGCTTCCTGAAAACATGGCCATTTTTCAGTTTGGTATAAGTTTTGTTTTCAATCTTATTGAGAATCTCCAGCAATTTTTGCCTTTTCTCATATTCATTGACTTTCAAGTCTACTGCTGCAATCATGTCCTTAATCAGGCAATGGGCTTTGCATAAGTCTTTATGCTCTTCTGTTCCTTCTGTATGAAACAAAGAACAGACAACATTACAGTATTCACCCTATTCAAGAGATGACATTTTTCCTGATTTTATATGATCTGCCTAACACAGTTTGAGATTTAAATCTACTGATATGTTGTAAACAGACCTGTAAAATTAATTTCTGATAAGTAATTTATTAGAAAAATATTCTTTTTTGTATTTGTGATATGTCCCTGAGCAGTTTGTAATTAACTCAGATTTATTCAATAGTTTCTGCAAATAATTCATATACTGTTGATTCTTTATAAGCAATTCACTTGCAGTATTCAAAATTTAAAATTTAGATTATACACATAGATCACATGGCATGTTGTGTCTCCTGACTGGATGAAAATAACTTAGAATCTGGTTTACAGCATGAATAGTTGCATATTCTCCATTTTTGCAAATATGCCTGTCAGTTTATTGGTCACTAGAATATTCAAAGGCGGCACAGAAAGAATAGAAGCAACTTTGTATGACTATTAATGAAAAAACATTTTGTAATATTTTATTGCCCAGCACTATTTATGAGACACTTCCTTGGATTCATTTAAATAGTTTTCCAGGCTTAGTCCCAAAAAAGTTCCACATCTGACATTCAAGATCTTCTGCTAAAACAATTAGATTCCTCTGAATTTTGAGGCTTATCTGAAACTGACCTCTGAAACTTTTAAAGTCTGCCCATTCTTAACAAATATATACGCCAGACATACTGTTTGGGTGACATTTACCCTGTGTAGACAGCTTAAGTGGTGCACACAGGCTTTGTGTTGGCTCTCAGCACAATTGCAAATTTCACACTTTGGGACTATGTTGCATATATTATGCAAGAGATGTATTAAGGTTCCAGATTTGTCTCTGATATGAGGCAAGACTGAATCTATTACTCACCTTTTGAGTATTGTAGTATCCTTTCTACCAGAACTGGGTATTTTGTGATGCGCTGAGTGACAAGCAGAATGCATTCTGGGATTCCTCGACGTCGAGCCAAAAGATTGCTATTTCGCAGCTTTAAAAATAATTATGCATATTTTATTGTAAGTAGGAAAGTTACACTAAAATATTAATTTACTAGCAAAAGGCATTAGATCTACATGTGCTAAATAAATTGAAACTGAAAAAAAAATGTTAAATTATCTGCACTATCCACCGTGAAATGTCAGATATCATCTTGATACTCCCAACTATTGAGTCTATATCTACATTTCCAATTAATGCTGAGAAAGTGCAAATTATACACAAAACCAAGCTTTACATTCATTATCTGTGCCTCATTTGATATATAATCCTTTGTTTAGTGTGGAGATCTTGCCTATACAGTCAGAGGTGGTTTAGCTGGATGTCTGAAAGATATAATTGATGAGGTGGCTCATAACTGGAATGTGTGTGTATTACAGACTGATGTTCTAATCTAAACAAAAATGGAATTTACCAACTCTCTGATTGAGCAGGATTCTCTGTTTTTTTAATAAGCTATTGCAATAGATCTATTGAATACCATGGACCTGATTCTGAAAGGGAACTCAATCCAGTTTCCCACTTTGCACCTACAATTATTTGTGCCCACAAGATTGCATGAATAAAATGGGAGGTTACTTCCTAAAATCAGGCCCTGCGTTGTTTAAATCAGAACTACAAATTATGAACATGTTTTCTGGCCACTTTGTTAACAACAGTCATATTTTTGTAAGCACTTACTTTAATAAAATTCTGGAACTTCTTGTTTTGTTGCAGCTCTTTAAAGAGATTAACAGCTTCTTTTTGATGACTACAAAATTCTCCATATATTTTCTTCATTTTATTGGCATTTTCCTCTGAAAACTGATGAAAATCATAAAATTGTACTCAACAATATACCTAACTGTAGAGTATGTTTAAGGATTTTTGCATACTATCAATTGTAACTTCTATTGATGTTAATGGAAATAAACCACATACGGGATCCTGACACTGCATCCTATAAATCAATGGGAGTTGTAATCTGCATAAGGAATGTAGAATCAGGCCAATAGAGGCTGGAATATATATAGCAGATTGACTGTAAAAACAAGTACGCACACAAGTAAGGTGAATTGGATGTGGTCTCATATATTTAATTTTAAACCTCAAACAAATCTCCTTAGATCTGCTATTAATATTACCTTAGTTTAATAAAACAGAGAATTTTAGAAGTCTACTTGTTTTAACCATTATTTGTGCTGTCACTTTCAAGTACAGTGTGCAGTGTTGTGGTAGTCATGTTGATCCCAGGATATTAGAGAGACAAGGTGGGTGATGTAATATCTTCTATTGTACCAACTTCTGTTGGTGAGAGATACAAGCTTTCAGGCTTACACAGAGCTCTTCTTTAGGTCTGGGAAATGTACACAGAGCATGACAGCTAAATAAAAGATGGAACAGACTGTTTAGCATAAGTAGTTAGCACATATTTCAAGGGACCATTCAAGGTGAAGTGGCCCATTAACATCTTTCCAGCGGGGAGAAAGCTGGGGATGGGTAGGGTTAAGTGGGTTATGGATAGTTGTAATAAGTCATAAATCCAGTGTCTCTATTCAGTCCATGATTTTTGGTATCTAGCAGAATTATGAATTTAAGCTCCCAGGTTCATTTTTTGCAGGTTTCCTCTGAGGATGAGGACAGATCAGCCATAGAGTGATCATTTTGTGAAAATGTTCACCCACAGGTGATATAGTGTTTTTGGCTTTTATCATTTTTCTGTGTGAGTTCATTTGAGAGTGCAGTGATTATCTGGTTTCACCCACATAGTTGTTATTGGAGCATTTAGTGCACCGATGAGGTACACCACATGTTGTCATAGGACCCATGAATCTTGGACAGTGTGTTGATCGTTGTAGCATTGGAGATATGTCTGCAGGTTTTGCATCTATTATTCTGGCAAGGTCAGGTGCTACTTTGAGTCCTGGTCTGTGGGGAGCTTGCTTCTAATGACATGCTTGGCGAGGTTGTTTGAAGGCCAGAAGAGGAGGTAGAGAAAAAGTTTCTTTCAGAATGTCCCCACCAAGTATGGATCGTAACTGTTTGAAGATAACCCATATGGCATAGGGGCTGGAAGTCGGGGTGCAGCACCTGGCTTAAAGCTGTTTCCATCATCTACAGGGTTTATAGTTTGGTTCAATGGCTCTCAGCACCCGCGCTATACAAACTGTTCCAGCACCTTGTCATATGGGTTCCACTGTGGGGAGCTAGGTGACAACTAGAGATGTGAGGTCGATGGGGGTTTTATTTCATACTGAAGCAGGTTCTCTCAGGATATTTGGGTGGCCCATTCCATGATGCTACTTACTTCTCTGGTGGATTGTCCTTGTTTGGTGAAGGTGCTTTTAAATGTGTTAAGGTATATACCCCAGACTTTCTCCTCAGAGCATATTCTATGATCTGAGTGCCAGGCTGTAGATAACAGGATTTCTTGGTGTGTTTAGGGTGGTTACTGGATCTGTGAAGACAGGTGTGGTGATCCGTGGGTTTCTTGTATATGGCTATCTGTAGTGTTCTATTGTTGAAGCGGATTATGATATCCAGGAAGTTGATGCTAATTGGGGAGTGTTCTAGAGAGAGTTTAATGGAAGGGTGGTGGTGGTTGAAGTTGCAGTGGAAATCTATGAGGGAGTTTAGGTCATCTAGCCAGAGGATGGAAATATCATTGATGTACCTCAGGTATATCATTGGTTCTGTGGTGCATTTGTCCAGAAATTCTTCAAGATGGTCCATGAAGAGGTTGGTAGATTGTTAGATACTTTGCTAGATACTAAAAATCAGGGATTGAATAAAAACACTGTTGTAATGAGCCAAAAATCCAATCTACAACCCATTTATCTCCCTCCCACTACCCGCCAGCTTTTTTTCCCCTTTCCCCGATATGACTGGAGAGGTGCTAACGAGTCACTTCACCTTGAATGATCCTTTAAAATATGCATTATGCTAAACAATCTATTCCACCTTGTATTTAGATGTGACACTGTGAGTACATTTCCCAGACTTTACGAACTCTGTGTAAGCTTGTCTCACCAATAGAACTTGGTCTAATAAAAGATATTACTTCACCCACTTTCAAGTACAGGTCAACACATGCAGCAGTAGCACAAGCAGCCCCATATACCCTGGCCAACATATATCGACACTGTTCTGGAAGACCCTCTTCAAGAGATGAGAGGATAATTCATTCTTTCAATCCTTTGCCTCTCTAACAACTGTGTCAGCTAGTGTCAGTTTTGGTGGTAGATTAAGTGATGGGAGCAACTGTCCATTATGAACTTGACTCAGACCATCAATACTCAAATAGATTATGAAAACCGTCATCAGTGTTTTTTTCCACCACATCATCAATAATTTTCTCACACTACAAGAATTTGAAGCAATAACCAAGAGATGAAAATCTTTGCATCCTATTAGCCAATCCTAAGAGATCTAGTTATCTCCCTGCCCCACAAAAATTTTGAATTCAACAAATATCTTTTTTTGGCCTTGAATATGTGAAGATTTAATTTTGCTGATCTCTTTACCTGCTCCACAAGGATGTCTCCAATTCTGTTGATTACAAAATTTCTCTCATTTCCCCCCTCACACGATTCCTGTCTTCTCTCTTTCATAGTGCAGAAGAATTGCCTGTGAATCTCTAGCAATTCATCTAAGCAGGGAAATATTTTGTCTACAGTGCTGTGATCTAGTTGCAATTCTTCTTTCATTCCTTTCCTGAATATTTCAGACATAATGAAGAGGGTGTGGATGTGATGCACTTCTGTTTGCATCAGCTCTGTAGTTTAAAGGAAGATGGTGCAGTGTAATAATTCAACCAGACATTTTCCCTCACATTATTTGACATGCATCACATAGTTTTACATTCAAATATATGGACATAAATACGATTTCTTCCATGATAAGCATTAAAACTAATAAAACAGCCCCGGCTATGGTAACATGTGCTCTCCAACCAGCCCAGTTCCTCTTTTACCATTTCTGCCCCATGGCACAAATTTTGGGTCTGAAGGAGGCAGAGAACAAAGGGGACAATGCAGGTGTTTGCATGCAGGAACGCATGCAGAGAGCAGAATACCATTTTCACACAGGAAGGGTCTCTATGCAGCTACTCTGCAAAAAGCTCTTCTGGCTCCCTCTACTGCAGTATGCTGACCAATACAGCATCAGAGACCAAGTCAGCAAAGCCACAGTCAAAAATATCGAACTCCAATTCTTGTCTTGCCTTTGTTAAATTATTCACCATAGTTTGACTTTAACACCAAAAAGTTAGAACTTACTGAACTTACTGCGCTAATGCAAAGTGTGTCAACTCAAACATGGAAACTCCCAACTTCTACAATATTAACAACTTACATTAAACTTAAATCTCCTAAGTCCTAGTAGTAAACATTAGGAATCATATCTAACCGAATACCAAGATTCTTTACATTAGTCTGCTCTGTTTGCACACTAATACACAGGCATCACTCATTCAGTGAGTCTGAAGTCCCTGGAAGATTACTTGAGTAAGAACTTAATAAAACCTTGAGTAAGGCTCTCCAAACTGGCCCCAGAATGTTTTTTTAAAAAATACCAATTTTCTGCAAAGAATATTATTATTTTCAGTTTATCTAGGAGTGTGAACGTTGATCTTCGATATTTTATTCTTACAGATACCTACACTAGCTTTCTCTTTTAAAGCACTTTTTATTAAAGATTTATTTAATACTGAACATTTAAGCATTTTAGGAACTTCATTTTGACTTATGAAGAATAAAAGATAAGTAAACAAGAGAACAGAGGAAATAATTTGCAATGAGTAATTTAGGGAATTGATGTCACTTTTCCCCCCACAAACTGTTAGGGAAAAGTTGTGAACTTCTCAAATGTATTATTTACTCAAAATTATTTGTAACTTTCTTTAGCAAATAATTCTTTGGTCTGCAGTTCATCCATAAACAATTCATCACAATTATTTGTATTTCATGTTGTGTTGGTTAGTTACATAAGGCATATTGTAGAATTTCTGTTCCCTGACTGAATGATTTACATATCTATCAAACAGTGCAAATTGTGAATTTTATAATTGAGTATATAATTCAAAATTTGCTTTTCATTACTATTCCCACATTTGAGTTTAAAATTAACTTTTCAGGAATATATATGCTAGTAAAGTTTCAATACTCAAGTGTTCACAAAAGGTGGACATGAATGGGTCAAGAATACGGTTAAATTGAAATTAACTTTCAAAACCAAATGAATATTTTTAGGCAATTGGCTTCAATATTCTGTTAGCTCTACATTTACGTTACATTATTATTTGTGACAACATAGTCTTTAAATATTCTTCATTATTCATATTAAAATCTAAGCACTGAGCATTTTATTCCAGTTATATGATGTGTGTATCCCACCTCATTGCCTGTGCCAAGTTATTTTCAACTTTTTAAAAATAACTGAAACACTGACCAAAAATTACATCCTGCCTTTTGATAACATCCTTTTCTTGCTTGCTACAAAATGCCGGATCCACAACAAGACTCCAAGATTCTGCCTCAAACTCCTGTGCCTCTGTGCTGAGGTCAGTCCACAGGGAGGCATCCACATCATCTATGACAAAATAAAAACCTTGTAAGCATTGGTTGTACAAACAGGTTGGCAGTATCACAGCAAGGGAAGATCCTCATGTGCATGCATTTTTATTCATGCAGTGAGTATACTGCTGAACTGAGGTAAGCCTTAATTAAAGATTCTAACCAGTACTGAGAAAAGATTAAAATGAAAAGACAAAGCCTGCCAGTGATGACAGCATCATTATCTTACACGTTAAAATGTAAATAGAACAGAGTGGAGGCAAGCAGAGATTTGGGGATCAGAGGGAATATTTTTTTCAGGATTGGATCCATTGTTTGAAATACCACCTCAGAAGTGCCCTCTGATTTGAGGTGCCTCAAATTTATGCACACCCAACATGAGATTCCTTGTGCCGGATTTTCTCTCTCTGTGTGAATGCCCTTCAACTCTGGAATTCACACCCCCAACCCCTTTTCTGAAATAGCCCATGTATGTTGACTTTCCAGACATGAATGGTGGGTTGAGGAGGGCAGTTGGGAGGTGGGATTTTTGTGTTGTGGGAGGAACATGAGTGATCGGTGATACTGTTTGTAACGTGTGTGCTGAGTGAGGGCGGGAGAGGGCTGGCTATCTGAGTGCCAAAATATGAGGCTGTTTTGGTTTTGTAATCTCTTTTATATTATATGATATTTTTTAATTAGTGGCAAGGATGTTGAGAGCCCAGGACAAAAGTTTTTACCTGTTAATTTTTAATAATGACAACAAATTAAAAAAAACAAAACACTTACAATTAGCAAAGAGTTCATCACTAATTTAGACCCACTTGCAAGGTATTATGGGTCAAATTTTAATTCTCATTTATCTGATGGCATCATTTAATGGTGGTCAGAATCATAATTAAGTTACTACACACACATTTTCTTTTGATATAGGAAGTAGTATTCTTAGACATACTAATTAATGATTCCACTTTGCATTTTGCAGCATAGGTTATAACATGTAGATTTCTCAGTTTACTTCTCACCTTCCATTACAAAAGAATCCATTGATGGAAGGGTCCCTATAGATTGTAGCAGCGTTTCAGACTGTGAGCTGGACGTCCAGCTGCTACTATCAGTGTCTTGGTCTGACGATGGCATAGATCTTCTGCAATGAAAAAAGTATTTAATTGTAGCAACTCACTTAGGAATGCTGAATAATCTAGTTAGCGTACTGTGCTGGTAGCTGCCTTCTACCTTTCAAAACTGGCACTCGGAACACTTTTGGATAAAGAGTGAGGTTGCTGTGAGACTTCTTTCCTTACAGCAGAAAGTCCAACAGGCATTGAGGAAGATGGATGCATTGAGGAGAACATGGGTTGAGGAATATCTCTAAATGATGAATCTGTGAAGTGAAATATATGTGAAAGTCTTATAGAAAACCTCATATGTTATTGCCTCGTATGACTACAGCATGAAATACTACACAATTCTCTTATAGATTAATACATGCCACTGGGTGTATTCTCTTATGGTGCAAGAGCACTGTGCTCTTTTCTGAGTGGGATGGAAAAACAAGCCACAAGGTGAAGCTGAGTGGCTTTGGTGCCCATGCTGTCAATTAGAGAACAAGCTTAAGCCATGGACACACTTACATCACACCCATACCTATACTCACACATGGTTGAGCCACACATTGGAGTACATGACGGGGAGGATTTTCAAAAGCACTCAACACTGGCTTACCTCTGCTCTCACAGTGGTAAAACTTCCATCATCCAGCTATGCAGGAGGAAGGACAGGAGACATTGGATGTGATTTAATTAGGTCACAATTTTGTTCTTATATGTCTGGGAGTACCAGCAGATAAAATTGTGCAGTGCGGGTAATTCCATAATCATTTACACATACTTGGTGTGGTGGATGCTGTTGTCAGCCCTCCCCCTTCACCCATCCTGATCCCCATCCAACCTGTTGGGACCTGACCACGTCCCCCAAATGAGATGGTGGTGGGGGGTATAAAGGAGTGGGGGAATGACTCCCTGCTGTACCAGTCATAGGAGACCCAACCCCGCCCCCATTTCTGCTCCTTTAAAGAATACTTCCTTTAAATCCTTTACCAATCCATTTTGTCTGATCACTGTATCCCTTCCCTATAGAGTACCTGCACTGGACATCTGCCCCAGGCATACATAAGGAGTTGTGACATCACAGCCTAACCCCCCAATTATTTATGCCCAAACTAAGCCCCCAAATCACTGTGGGGAAGGTGAAAAAACCCCCACCCGACCTTGGCCAATCCGGCAGAGAGAGAGAAAATTCCTTCCCAGCCCCCAGAGAAAGGAGTGACTAGTGTAATGCCCACAGCTGATCATGACAAAACCTTGTATTTATCTACATCCAGGGGTGGGAGGGTGAGTGCTGCTCTGCCTGGTCGAGGTAAAAGAGGGCTTTTCCTGCACTGGCACGGACCTAAATAGTCCCCACCTCCTTTCCAGTCACCTGGGGCGGGGAAGGGAGGGGGAAATGGGTCAACATCCCCATGCTAACCGGATATGAAGCTGCCACAGCAAGTCACTCTCTGACTCTCTAGCCCTTAAAGGGGCACACACTTTTTCCAACCAGACAAACAACAGCCCCCACTGCTTAATATGCAGTGAAGTGAATGGGAGAAGAGTTAGACCAATTATGAGTGCTTTCGAAAATCCTACCTTGTATGTATTAGATACTAACAAATGCACCTGTTTTCCAGTAGATATGGGAGTCATATGGAAAAATACTCACACACACATACAAAATTGTGAAGAATACTTGTCCTATTATTTTATTATTCAGGCAATGCACTAAACTTTAAAATGATAGATTTATGCCTATTAGCTTGCTTGCTTACTATAATACTTACTTGTTAGGGCAGCTTGTGGTCTGGTCTTAATATGATATCTCTCTTGGAATTTCTGGTAAAGAAGAATTTCATCTTATTAAAATGAAATAACAGCTGATTACACCATGAATAGTCAGTAATCTACTTTCATATAATCATCTGGAAGAGCCCTCAAGCAAACTGCATTATGATCTTGTATTTCTGCTACTGACAAACAAACCAAAGTGAAAGGATAATGAATTTCAGCCACATTATCATACAAAATTAATTTAATTTATTTTCTTTCAAATTACTATGTTGTTATGGAATTATTCTTTTGCAACATGCATATGATTTGTGAGGGTTTAAGGAAAACAATTACACATGTAGGGCTATACTTTTTAAATGAATTTGAAGAGACCTGAGGCAGGAAATTGACTCTAAGTCAGTCTGTCGGAGCCAGAATTTGTAACCTTTGCTACATTGTACAAGGCTCATATGCTTAAACAAGTGTTGCATTTGAGGAGAGCAAGTAAGTAGTTTTCCATCTCTTATTCTCCTGATGATTGGTTGGAGATATTGTCTCCTCCTGGTAAATATCCGTCAGTCCTAGTAGTTATAGTACCTGTTAGAGGCAGCTGATTTAGCATTATAATTTATGTTTTAGATCCTTTTTGTAAGTTTGCCCAGAGGCTATTCAGTGTCATTGATAAAGACAAAATAAAATAAAATAAAAAATGCATGTTTTATAAGTGCAATGTTGGGCATGTTTACCCTGAAGATCTGTGCACTGCAATAGCTACTCCGATATAGCCACACTGGTGCAAATCCCTTGTTTATATGCACTGCAACAGTTTGAAAAGTGACTTGCATTAGTGTGGCTTACTCCAGTGAAATCACTTGTTAGTCCCTAAAAAACAGAAGCCCCCTTCACTGTACGGTTTTGAAGATGTAGCCCTCATTTTAATTGGGGGTTACCTACTGAAGTATGTTGGTTATTACACTCCAGAGGGCTCTGCTACACTTCAGCTCTACTTGATGATTTTACCTACTGTCAGAAGCACTGAAATGATATAGCTCAGGGGAAATCAATGGCTCCTCAAGGCCGGCCCTTTTAAGTACACCTTAGAAATGCAAATCAAACTACATATCCCAATTTATCCTGCAACGCTCCAGAGATATAAAGGAAGTGACCCTACCTGTTTTCACTCCTTTTATAAAGTATTTGCTCAAGGACACTGTTTATTGCTATTGGTTGTGTTAGATGTTTATTTGGCATTCTCTCAGCCCTTTGTGTACAGACACTTGGTTGGATCATTTCTGCACTGTTTTCTTTCTCAGCTTCATTTTGTGGCATCCTGTTTGTTTTAGTAACTAATTATTTCTAAGTCTCCATATAACAAGTAAGTCAATCAGCATGAACCTATTATGAAGCAGCCTACAAAGACAAGGTACTGTTCAAACACTCTGAATAAGTACAGCATATGCTAATCACCATAGAAGAAACTATGGAGATTAATTTAAAAAATAAGAGAGAGAGAATATACACAATAACATTGTAAGAACAGTAAGGCATAGAAAGTTACCTTTGTACATGCAGGAGCACAATCCTTACAGTTTTTATGCACAATTGCATTGCAATCTGAAAGGAAAAACAGATCTCAAAACCTGAAACTGAAAGGGGTCAAACATTGTAGTGCACTTTATTCTGGGACTTCATCATTTTTCCTCCTTCAGACCCACATACTGAATAGCCACAAATACGGCTTTAATTTTTCTCCTAGCTTTCTCCAGGGCTGTTTCAGGAATCAACTAGCAGAAGTCTCTTGTGAAGCAAGTGGCCATCGCCTTTGTTCCCTTTCCCTGAGACCTGGGGACCCTGGCTGATTAGGTAGAGAAGTATGTATCTTCAAATCCAGATAGTTTCACTCTTGAAATGGAATATTAAGCAAGTATCCTGCAGCAGATTTTCAAAAGTTACATAAAAGCTACTTACAAGAGCACTGCAGTGACTCTTTCCCTACGAGGGCTTTGTCGCATGCCATACACGGGATACTGCCTGAGAAGTTCCCAGTTATAAACTGATGTCTGTTCAGTTTGTCTTTGGCATCCTTATTCTTTGTCTTCAGATCCAACAGAGCAGGCAAAAGAAGAGAGATTAAAATAGATAAATAATCACCATAATATTATAACTTTAAAACATTTTTCTTTTAAGAGAAAATGGATTTTAAAACATTTATCTCCTCTCTCTGGTAACAACTGAGACAGTGGGGATGTGTGCCTGCATTAACCTAATCTGACATACAAATACATGCACCTGTAATTAAAGGTAGGTTTTAAAATTAGTTTTTACAACTCGGTTTTTGATATTCGAAGGGACATTGCTAGGTTAAAAATCATCTATTTTTGAAATAAACAAGTTTCCTTTCCTGTGTTACTAATAGCAACTTATGGCTACATTGTGCAACACTTAGTCACATTGGGACACTTACTCACATGAGTAGTCCCGGTAGTTAACATTAATAGAATTATTATATGAGTAAGTGCTCACCAGCATGGACATACGTTGCACAATCTAGACTTTAGATTATTAAAAATGTCACACAAAGTATCTGATTTACTTTTCACAACTAATTTTGTGGTTACATTTAGCACTTACTTTGGTCCCTGATTCTAAAACTCACATATGCTCAGCAGCACTTATTCATGCATTAAGTTCAACAGGACTACTCAACTGAGTAAATGCTACAGTAAAGACTACAGAATCAAGTCCTTACTGTGGATAATAAGAAAAATAGACATACACTTTCGAATACTTCTATTTTTGTATATCAAGTAAGAAAACTTTTTCCAAATATACTGCAGACATTTAAACTTGAGCTAAATCACAAGACACGAGATGAGTAATAATAATTAAAAAGTGGCAAGGGAACTCAGTACTGTGAAAACAATGTTACTTTTAAAAATGAACAATATCGTTTGTCTATACAAGGACACTGACAACATATTTGTCGTAAGTTTTAAATTTAAAATGTCTTATAAATACAGTTTAAATAATTGGAAAAATCAGCCACTTATCTTTACCTAACAGGCAAGACAGATCTGATCCCAAGCTATAATGCATTTCAGTTATGCTAACAAGCACCTAGTTATATGTAGATCCAAAATTACCTTGCACTTATTTCGTGTACTAGTCATTCTGTTCATCAGGAAGCTGAAAGTACGACTCACTTTATATTTTTCCGACTCTGATTTTGTAGGTATAATATACTTATCCCATTCCTCCTCCTGAATCCTAAAATGTAAATCAGTGAATACAGTTCATTACACTGGACATAACATCTTAAAACGGAGCAGCAGCTGGCTGATATTCTGCTTCAACTGCTTTTAACAATCACAGGATGTATTTAGTTGGGGTTGGTCCTGCTTTGAGCAGGGGGTTGGACTATATGACCTCCTGAGGTCTCTTCCAACCCTGATATTCTATGATTCTATTCAGGTTTAAACCAGAATTATTTAAGAGGTCAACATCAAACCAAAAAGTGACATTAGTCCCTGCATAATACTAATTAGGAACACATGCATGGGTACTGTACATAATGCGAACTAAAGACTGCAAGTTTCCCATAATTATACTGTTATCAAACCCCTCAGCAAGCATAGTCCCATATTTTGCATGTTCCTTTGGGCAGCTCCCACATTAACGCCTTTTCCTTGCTATGTCTGATCTCAGTCAGCTGTGAAAGAAGAAGCTTGGGCTGCAGCATCCAGGGATTCTTCTGCATGAGCACCAGCCTCATAGGTCCCAATTCAGCACAGCACTTAAGCACATGCTAAGGTGCTCTGTTGAATACTGGCTGGCCTGCTGAATCGGTCACAGATGTGTGCTGTTTCCCTCCTTCTCTCCCTAGATGGCACTGGAGCACAGGCGTCTCTCAGCTAGCCTGCAAAGCCACGATGCTGTCCTGACTTGGGGATCAGATGGAGCACATGACACAGCAGTGGGCTCTACTGGGAGTGTCACTGCCAGACTAAAGGGAAGATGGGATTTGGATTCCTGCACTTCACATACATCGGGATGGTTCCCTGGTATCCAGCCACATAGTTCCAGAACATGCAACTGATTTTTATTTGCAATAAATAAATGTAAAAGGAAATTTCAATAAAAGTTGCAAAATGAAGAACTCAAAAGTCAAGAGATGCCAGTTAAGGTTGCCTGTGAAACTGTAACTCTGCTCCCCTGTGTGTATTCATTACAATACAGTCTTTACTAACATGAACACTCAGGTTTTTTTTTTTAAGTTTTTTAATGTGCACAGTAAATGAACTGGAAATCCTCTCCTCATTCAGTATGCACCTTGTACATAAACAGCTCTCATGGTGTCTGGCATACAAAATAATGTGTAGAGTAACGGTAGATGCAGCACACCTACATCTAAGGGTTGTAGGGAAAAGTGCATGACATTATAGTCAACAAACAGTAAGTGGTTACAGAAGTAAAGACTATTGCACAAACGGAGAGTGCCAAATGGACTTAAGAAATGCCAAACTTTAAAGTTGCACAGTTAGGCAACAAATGTGTTGCAAATATAACATTTTTATAGACTATATCCAACTCTCACACTAGTATGGAGTATAACATAGCATTCTGAGCTTCATTAGTAAAAGGCACCACAATAGAACATGGTCTATTGGTCTGAGTCTGCTACTTTTGAGTTATGATGAACATTACAAAGATGTGTGCTACTAGTGTTTAACTAGTAGCATTAACATGTAAATAATGGTAGATGGATAAAAATTACACTGCAAAAATTCATCTGTGGCAAGTGTCAATACCTTTTTTCCTTCAATTGCTCTGGCAAGCTGTATGCTCGTTGTTCTACAAAACACAAAAAGTTAATGAAAACGAACGTGGTTATATTGGGATATTTACTTGTTTGAAGCACATAACCTCCACCAGGATGTAAGCTCAGTCATTATATTCTGGCATGTTGGTTGGGAATTTAGAAAGCAAAAATTATTAGAAGCAGTATTGCCCAGGATAATACAAATCGTGTATTAAACAGGTTGTATTTGACAGAGTTTGCTTGGATCTGGGTTAACATCAGAGAAGGCCAGTCTTTGAAAACTGACGGATTGCTTTTAAGAAGTAAAGAAAATTAATATTGATCTTTTTCCGAGCAACCCAGTTTTTTGAATGGTTCAATCTTTCATTTTGCTTTTTAGCTATTCTTTGCAAAGCGCATACATGATTCTTTTCTATTATTTCCAAGACCAGACGTTATTTAGTTTTGTAGAGATTATCTGCAAACATATGCCTAACTTTATGTACATACGTAGCCCCAACGACTTAAATGGGACTATTCCCATGCTTAAAGTTAGGTCTATGCTTAAGTACCTTCTTGAATAAGGGCCCATATGAGAAAATACCCAGCAGTTCAGCAAGTAAGATAATATATTTTATCATATATGTAATGAGAATCAAATCACATTTCAGTTAGCTGTCAGACCAAAGATGTGCAACAAGATGCTCTTCTGAAGAAATAAAGGCCATGTTCCCACAGAAAAATGAAGATAGCTTCATGCAAATTAGCACCATTGGGTTGCCATTGCAGTACTCTTACTACAGGGATGGAGCAGAGACATTGATTTAGAGAGTGAAATAGCCTGGAGAAGGGATCGACCACTGTTCATGAACACACCATCTACACAGCAAGGACAAATTCTTTACAGTTACATACTAGAAATATCCTCCTTTAAATACATATGTAGCCATTTTATTCCTATGTGTATTAAAAAGCTTTGGTTATTGCTATGGCAGTAGGCAGTGCATTTCCTACTTTTAGATTGTACCTCATGATGCAAGAATGAAACTCTCTTATTATGGGCTAATCCTTTTGGACTCAAAAATGCAAATCCGCAAACTCAGATTGGATTTTAATTTACAAGATCAGATTTTACAAGACCCCCATTTATGGCCAAATCCTAAACAAGACGTCAAAGCGGTGGAGCCGTGGGAGTTCCCAGCTGCCGAGAAGTTGCACCTGGAAATCTGTGCTTCCCCTGCTTGCTGCAGAGTAGTTCCATGTAGCAGCACTGTCCATGCCAACATGTTGCAGTGGGGGGCAAGAGGTTGAGACAGAAGCAATGGGGCAGGAGGGCCAGCAATGTGCTCAGCAGATCCCTGATGACTAAGGCTCAGATTTTGTAAGGAATATTTTTAGTAAAAATAACAGACGGTCACGGGCAAGAAATAAAAATCCAGGGAAGCCTGTGCCCAGCTGTGCTGCTGGGGCGGGGTGAGGAGGAGGCACAGCCAGGCACCTCCTGAGAGCCCAGATGCCCATGGGGAGTTGGAGCTCTGGGGTCCCCCTGCTGGGGGCCTCCACCAGCAGTGGCTGAGAGCTGCAGGGCTACCTGCTGACCGCAGTCCAGCCCTGGGGCAGAAAATGTCACGGAGGTTTCTGGAAGTCACAGATTCAGTGACCTCCGTGACATAATCGTAGCCCTACTGATGACCCAAATGCATTGGCCAAATCGCCCCATGCTTGGAGAACACAGTGACTACAGACACTTCCACAGCCTTGATGGGCTACAAAGTGACTATTTGTGTCCCATAGCTTGGGAAGAAGGATGATTCTAGCTCTCCCAAGCCCTAGGTAAACCCCTATTAGTTTACTCTGACTTTATATAGGAGGTCAGGGTTTAGGCCTGATTACGGCAAAGCTCTTAACCATGTGCTTAACTTTACGCAGTTGCTGCAGTCCACTGACATTTAACCAAGATTGTTGTTGCTGTTTTTTGCGTTCTGCTATTAAGCATCACGTGAAAAATGCCCCAATCCTGCAAAAGTTTAAGCATGTGTTTAACTTTGAAATCAATGGTCCTGCAAGTTAAACCTGTGAGTGAGTCTTCCCAAGATACAGATACTTAAACACATGCTTAAGTGCTTTGCTGAATTGAGGGCTTTAGATCTTATGGGACATACGCCCTTGTTCCTCGTCTGCTTTTTTAGACTTCTCAGATAATCTGCAGGATGAAAAATTGCTAAAAATAAAGTTACATTTAAAAAAAAATCAATACAAATACTTGTAAACACCCCAGGTGTTGCAGATCGTGCACAAAAGAGTTCTGAGTAGAAACAAAGCTTTAATGTGGATTTGAGGGACAAAAAACTACAAATTTGAAAAAATGTTCACCTATATTTTAACCAAGATTGTTGTTGCTGTTTTTTGCGTTCTGCTATTAAGCATCACGTGAAAAATGCCCCAATCCTGCAAAAGTTTAAGCATGTGTTTAACTTTGAAATCAATGGTCCTGCAAGTTAAACCTGTGAGTGAGTCTTCCCAAGATACAGGCCTAAATAAAATAAAGAAGCTTCTGGAGCCAATTCAGGATAGCACTTAAGCACACGCCTCACTTTAAGCACATACTTAAAGTTATGCTTAAGTGCTGTCTCTGCACCTTGAAGTCTTTAAACCGTGATTTGAGGACTTCAATAGCTCAGACATAGGTTAGGGCAGGGGTAGGCAACCTATGGCACACGTGCCAAAGGTGGCATGCAAGCTGATTTTCATTGGCACTCACACTGCCCGGGTCCTGGCCACTGGTCCAGGGGGCTCTGCATTTTAATTTAATTTTAAATGAAGCTTCTTAAACATTTTTAAAACCTTATTTACTTTACATACAACAATAGTTTAGTTATATATTATAGACTTATAGAAAGAGATTTTCTAAAAACGTTAAAATGTATTACTGGCACGCGAAACCTTAAATTAGAGTGAATAAATGAAGACTCGGCACACCACTTCTGAAAGGTTGCCGACCCCTGGGTTAGGGGTTTATTACAGGAGTGGGTGGGTGAGATTCTGTGGCCTGCGTTGTGCAAGAGGTCAGACTAGACAATCATAATGGTCCCTTCTGACCTTAAAGTTTATGACTCTATGACTCTAATAAGGAGGCTTTACCTAAATGACGCAGCACATATTAGAAAAAAAATACACAACCATTTCCAACCCAGATTTTCTCATGCTTATAGCTTGAAGTAAGAATTTTCCTTTTGGAAGAAAATCAGGTTTGTTCTTATTCCAAAAGTAATTTAAAAAAAAAACAAAGAAAATGGATTCTATTGAAAATGAACTGTTTTTCAGAGATGTGATTATGAATAAGTTTGAGTACATATCTCATATTTTACATCATTTTATGTATTTCTATTGTAGCATGTTACATAGCTTTCTCCAAGGAAGGCCTGGGTTGTTTGCTAAAAACAAACAAACAAAAAAACCCTTAAAATAGAAGGCTGCTAGAAACAATTTTTAACATCTTGCAGGCAGCACATAAGCAGAACAGTTGATTATGTAACACGGGACTACGTCGTAAGGTTCTTACAAGTTTTTTTCAGTTCTCCAAGGGTGGGCAAACACCTATTAACTTCAATAGAAATCTGTCTGAGTTAGGACTGAATTGGAGCAAAGGATCAGATTATCCCTACCATGGTAAAACATGCAGAATAGGAACAGCGGGAAGGCAGGTCTGTGAGAATCCCCTCACAATGAATCCACATATCATCCCATGAAGAGGGTGGTGTTTGCTCCCCTGCCTGTGGAAAAGGTCACAGCTTACACACAAACCTCACAGATTCCCAAGGATCTGCAGGATGCGGGGACCTTGTGCACAGAGGGCCTGTGCCTCTGCACCAAGTTTGGCCTCTCTGCTGGACTCTGGAAAAGAAAATTGTGTCCTAAGCTGCCATATCTTTTCTCCTAGCCACACCTCCAGATTGCCCACTTCTCCCTTGCAGCTCTGTCTCTATGCCCTCCCAGACTGCAGGCTCTGGACCTAGAGAGTGCCCTTTGAAGGGCCAGGAGGGATGATGTGGAGGCAGCTGAGCCCCACTTCCACATGGGCTGCTGGAGAGCTGCACACATAGGGGACCACTCTTTACATGGATACCAGGGAGACAATCCAGACCTGCGTAAAGAAGTGAGCATTTGGCCTGTAGTAAGCATGGAGTTTGTGGCATTCCATACATACAAATGGAGTAGAACTAATGCTCACCTTCATTTGAATCACAAACTGTGAAGTCACGTGCAAAGCGAGATTTCCCTAATAAAACTTTGGGTGAAGAACATGAGTAAGAGCGTGACCGGATTCCAGAAAGTAATGATTCCTAGAAGAAATCAAAATGAAGGGGAAAAGCACATTAATGTTAAGGAAAGGCAATTGGTGTTACAGGAAAGTGTGTGTGTGCAAATTAGAGCAAGAAAAATCTTAAATTATTTCAATTGGTGGGGACCAAAGTCTGAACAGTGATGTTATTCTACTATATCAGATGACCAGTTATCTCCCCTGCTTTTTTCGGACGGTCCTTGACAGGACATTTTCACAGCAAAACAGACCAGTGTTCCATCTAACCTAGTATTCTGTCTCCAGCCATGATCTGGATATTCCAGAGGAAGGAATTAATCTCGCTCTTCCCTTTCCCTTATGTTTATCTAATTGTGCCTGGAAACCATGAGTGAAAATCTCCTACCCCAGCTGGTGATCCGTTATTGATATGCCTTGAAAGTCAAGTCATAATTACCTGTGCAAAGCCCATTTCTTTTGAAAATTTAAATCAAACGAACATTATCTGACTTTTGTGGTTCATTAAATACATGGACTTGCATTAAAATACCCGATATTTTCACTACTGTGCAGATATGTTATTGACATGCTAAATGCACAGGTGGCTTCACAGATAAAACAATAGTCTGTTTGTTTCAGTTCCAGATTTGAAGTCAACTTTAAAGGCTCTGAAAGAAACAATAGTGATGGTCTGCGCTCTATCAGATGGAAGCTTGCATCATGACACCAACAATGAGTATATGCAGCATAAAGTGCAGTCTTTTCTCCAAAGAGGACACTATGTGGCTGAGTCACTGTTGCATGAAAACTGAACTACTTTTCACCCCTACTGAGGATGGTCATTTGAAATCATTGGCACAGATAGCATTGACATTGCCTTACAAATGCATTGATCACAATGTACCTGACCTAGAAATACTAACGGGAATTTCCATCGTGCACTTGCAGCAAAGAGAGTTTCATGTTGCAAAAAACTTTGCTGAAGCAGCCTTAAGTTCCAAAATATTGTGAAAACAATATGTTGATTTGCAGCATAAATACTACTGAGCAGGTTGGAAAACTTCTGGGGGAAAAAGCATTTATGCTTCAACTGAGAATTTTGTTAAACTGCTCAATAGAAAGAAACCAGTATTTTTTAAAAATAGCTCTCTTGCATTTAGGTTTGGTAGTTGAACCGTTTTTCCTCTGGTATAATCTAAATCTCATGCCTATGAATAAAAGAGAGAAGAACTCTGTGTATGTGTTTGACATTTCCAGAAATAGCCAAAAGTTCAATGAAGTTACAGTAGCCAGAATATCTGTGGGAAGCATTAGCAGAGAAAGGAGTTTGTATTAGTCAGTGTATAAAATTCATCCAATTCCATGACTGTCTTTTTAAAAAATACTTGTTTGCAAAGGCATTAACCTTCCTCTTACGCCATAGAGAATACACTGGGCCACAATTTTCCTCTCTGTTATACCAGTGTAAATTAGGAAAAGCTTTGTTGACTTCTATGGAGTTAATCCAAATTTATACTAATATAATTGAGAGGTGAATGTGGCCCTTCAAATACAAATTCTTATATATTTTCAACAACTTAGTTGAAAGCAAAATAAACAAAACCAAAATTATATCCAAATACCTTTGACTGCAGATTGTTAGAGTCCATCCTGTGGATGCTATAATCCAGATCAGTGCTTGTCTCAGAAGAATCTAATTCATGCCTGCTGCCAGCTAAGGTCACTGAAGAATTGAGGGAAGGGTAGCGAATATGGGATCTGTCAGAAATCCCTTCACTTCCACTGTCTACTTCAAGGTCATCAAGACTAGAACTAAAGCATACAACAAAATGTATGGAATGTAAAGCAATCTAATTACCAACCTTTCAAAGTTAATGCAACGAGCAAAGAGAACAGTCTAGTAAATGGTGCTTGGGTTAGTCATGCTCTAGTCATCTCTCAGCTTTGTGGTCCCCCCCCTTATGCCCATGGCTTTACTCCAGTTGCATCTTGTCTATACTTTAAAATGTGGTCATGTTGTAGTCAAGCCCAGATACAAGAGGCTTAGAACTGGGGGTCCTTACCTGAATGCATTTGTAGAGTAAACAGGGTCTTAGATATCTGTTCCTCTTTTGCTTCTGAACTTCAAAGTCAAGTTTAAGTGAGAAGTTGCATGATAAGAAAAAGTGCAAACAGCCTATATAATGTGGCAATTCTCAGATTATTTTCTCCAACATCTGGGAATGAATGGAGGCTGGAAGGAAAAATCCACCAGGATATATACATAAAGCAGCGATATGCTGGAGGAGTTTCCTAGAAGCCACTTTTTGAGTAAGTCTGATTTTAAGGTATATAAATTATTCCTTTTTTTTTTAGAGAGAGAAAAATGAAGGAATATGACCAAGCTTAAAAACCCCCAACCCTCATGAAATCAAAATTTAAAACAATTAGAGAATGTTTGATTTGCAGATGTTCTTGAATATAACATTACAATGAGATTTCCTAGCAGTATCAACACCACAGGGGTGTTTCTCTGCGATCTTTTTGTCCCTTTATCTGTATACATAAGCTCATGGTTTCTTTATTAATGTGACTGAAGTGAATGGTTGACTGCTTGCAATAACATTCCAGTCTTCCAGGACAAAACGTTTAGAATATGCATGGTATTTCTCAATAACTACAGATCCAAGCTAGGAATAGTAGCATTGTAACTCCTTCACGCAGCATTAAAATTCACCTAATTAAAAGATTTATTTTTCAACACAGTCCAAACCTGTTTGATCATTGGAGTTCTGGATGTTATCCATCCCCACATTTGCCATGAATGTGCCATGTGATATTGGAAAAATAAATTACTTAGGCTGTGTGTGTATTAATTTCCCCATTTGTGAAATGGGGATAACCATACTTACCTATGGCCCTGTGTACATGAGAAAAACATCACCATTGCAACCATGCTGATGAAGTTACACCATGCAAATGCCTTATGTAGACACACTGCACCCATGTGAAGCAGGACGTAGTCTATCCTGGCTTATTACAGTAACTTACACTAGGAATTGCATGGGCACAAATTTCTCCAATATAGACAGGACCTACACAAAGGTGTCGAAGATTTATTAATGTTTGCCAAGCACTCTGAGGTCCTTGAACAAGGAGGTTATTTAACAGCAAATTTGTATTATTTTACTGTAGTATTACTTCATACCTGATCTGATCCTGTAATCTGTACTCAGGAAAAACTCCCAATGAATGTTTTAGGGAGGGATAATTTTGAAGTAGACATTAAAATAGGGGACAAATCCTGCGCTGCAGCTGGGGAACACCAAGCACAGCTCAGAAAGAATGTGGTGTGTGTGTAAAGGTAGCTTTAAACCATCTTTGTGTTCCCCAATCCTGGAGCAGGTCCTATTCCCACCATAACATAGAGCTGCTTGTAGGCGAATCCTCCAGTGGCTGGACCTGTTGAGTTTAGGGCTGCTTTTTACCAGTGGAGCAGCACAAAGCAGGCCAACCACACCAGAGATTTGGGTTCATGGAATACCAATTCCTTTAGGGTCTGTTTGGAACAGGCCCTCAGTGGAGAATAACAATTATAAATTGGCTTATGCTTCACTTTCACGGTTTATGACATTATGAAAAACTTCTCAGTGAAAATTCACACAATTAATAGTTACCTGGTTCTGTTTTTCTAGCAGGTGTCACACTTTGCAGCACCTACCACAATTTAGGCCAAGAAGTATGAAGTCGCTTAGAAACTGCTTACAGTTTGTAAGAAACAAAAGCCAAAGAAAAACAGGAAAAAACCAAAATAACTCTTTATAACCACATTATAAAAATACATAACTAAATAAAGCATCACATAAAATTTGGGATATAAGTGACCACGGGACAGTTTTTCTGAAGATACTTTAGATTTTCTCTCAGTAGAGATGTTAATATTCCAGGTTTTGTTTTATTTTTCTGAACTAAAATATACTTAGTTATAATTTGTATTAATGGGTCTTCATGTGACTCCATAGACCAATTCGAGAAGAACGTTTATAGCACAGGCCAGAGAGCTATTTGCCTAGCTGTTCTGATTGAGCTGCACGTTGTTAACATGCCTGGCACTGTGCTTCCAGCTGCTCCATGCATTTCTTCTCAAAGTCATGGAAACCCACCCTTACAGTCTAGTTCCATGCAATACCATTTGTGTGTGTGTGTGTGTGTGTGTGTGTGTGTATATATATATATATATATATATAAAATAAAACATATTATTAAATTTTAGTCTTTTCTGGACAATACCATCAAAACAACTCCATACCTTCTTTTTTTCATGTCAGCATATAGTTGACTTCGTTCCTTATTAAACCCACGAGACTTGAGTGGTAGATATGAACCTGCTGCATACAGATTTGAAGGTGAAGTGAAAGGCTGTGAGCCTATATTGTCTAAGTTACTCATTGCCATTTGGTTATCTTCATTTTCTGCATAAATATATTGGTTGCTTTCCTTAAGTGAGGCAGATGATGAGCTCTTGGGTGTCAGGGTTGAGTGGGTTTGATCTGTGCTTGTTTCAGTGGTGACACTGTCTACGTTAATGTAGTTAACATCCAAATCTCCAACCTGGAGCACGAGATAGATATGTATTAATGCTAGTGAAAAGCAAATAACCATGTATCGCTAGAGAATAGTGATCTTTCTTCAAACTACACTGCTCTGTACCACTGTTTTTTCCTTTATTACTTTTCTGGGGCACAGAAATTGGAGACAAACTAATATGACTAATAAGTTTTTCAGGCCTCCAGGTCATTCTTCCATAATTACAGGAGTGATGGGTTGGAATCTCAGTCTAATGCAGCAGTTTTCAATCTTTTTTCATTTGCGGGCCCCTAAAAATTTTGAATGGAGGTACAGACCCCTTTGGAAATCTTAGACATACAATGCAGACCCCCAGAGGTCCGTGGACCACAGGTTGAAAACCACTTGTCTAATGGATTTCCCACTCGGTTTCATCCAGTTTATAATATGAAATAACTCACAATTTACTTTACACTTTAACAGCGGCTTTGTTTGTTTCTTAAGCTAAAATTGTGCAGCCCAGTAGTCCATAATATAGCCTAGTGTTCAGGGTTATTTGGGGAGAGGTAAAACACTGAGTCATTTCATATGGAAAAAGCAGCTTACAAGGCAGGCATGTGTCTTTCCCAATAACAGTTTCACAAAGCCTGTAAGCTTAGGGTTAGACCCTGTACATGACCTGCCATAGAGCTGCCCCAGGACTTTGACGGGGGAAGGAATCTTTATCCCAACACCATCAAGCAACCAGGGTGTCACTCCTGTAGCTTGTGCATATGGTATACCCCTACTCTCACACATAGAAGGGAATGGCAGCTGGAGCTACATTTACTCAGGTTCAGTGCAAGGACCACGATTTGGACCTTGGTAAGTAATGGTGACAATATAACTCCTTTAGAAACCAAGGTAGATTTTCCTGTATCACTTCTGCAAAGGACATTAATGTACAGTTAAGTGTCAGTCCTTGCTTAGTTAGAAGCGGAAGGCTCTTGAAAGGATAGATGTGTAGCTAACATCTGGCTGTAGCTCAGCACCTCTAGAAAGAGCAGATATAACCAAAAAGAATGAAAGCATTGAGAGTTTCAAAAGGGAAAAGCTCTATTGTTTTAGCCTACTGACTTATTCTCATGCAATTCTGGAGGTTGTTGTAAGGTAGAGTCTTCTCTTAATAAACCATGAATAGAACTCCTATGATTTTTATAAAAGTCCTGTTTCTATATTCAAAGATATTAATCTGTCAGAAACCTGGTATCACTTTTGCTGTACTAAGCAAATCATGTACAAGAAGGGTAAAATTCTCCTCTCAGATATTACACATCAGTTCTACACTTCAATACAATGTCTGGGCAGTACTGCCATATTGCAACTATGGGCATTCCACATACATTAGCAGAGAAGAATATCAAGTCTAATTCCTGTTGTACAGATCCCACAGGAGAATGTGGCCCAAGCAAGATTCAACTTTCTGATATATTATGATGAGTTAAACTGTCAAAGGGTAGAAGCTCAGTCCTGAGACACCCCCCCCCCCCCGCCCAAGAATATGCACATGCCACAGTGCATCTGTGATTGAACATGGAATTATCATGAGAATATGTGCAACTTGGATAAACGCAGATACAAATGGCTGTTCACACACCTAATTAGCCATTTGCATGTGCCGTTATTCAATTTACATACATAAAAGGGTAGTTTTATGCAGAATTGTGGTGATCAAAGGTGCATTATTGGACATTTTGGGTCATGACTGACTTCAGCTGAGAAAATTTGGCCTTAACTACATGTTTTGTGTCTGTCACAAAGAACAATATCAGCTCTTAATGCAATGGGTGAATGTTTCAATGAGAGGAAAAAGAATATGAAGATGCACTTTCAATATCTCTGCCTTCTTCCAAGATTTTCACTTAATAGTATACAATATCATCTTACGTTTATATACTGCCTTTCATGCTGAAGGATCCCAAACTATTTTACAACATTTTATATATATATAAAAATAACAGAACCTCAGAGTTATGAACACCTCAGGAATGGAGGTTGTTTGTAACTCTGAAATGTTCGTAACTCTGAACAAAACGGTATGATTGTTCTTTCAAAAGTTTACAGCTGAACGTTGAGTTAATAGTGCTTTGAAAGTTTACTATGCAGAAAAAAAATGCTCCTTTCCTTTTTTTTTTTGTAGTTTACGTTTAATACAGTACTGTATTGTATTTGTCTTTTGGGGGGGCGGGAGGTCTCTGCTGCTGCCTGATTGCGTATTTCGGTTCCAAATGAGGTATGTGGTTGACTGGTCAGTTTGTAACTCTGGTGTTTGTAACTGAGGTTCTACTGCACAAGGATCACTTCTACCACCACAGAAATGCAGCCACCGCTCGCTGGAAGTTGGCAGCTGTTTTACAATACATAGCATCTATCCACAACAGTTTACAGTTAGGACAAGAAGTGAGGAAGAACAGCACTTTGAATTGAGATTGTGGGGAAAATGTGGATAGGTAGGATGCAATTACCCAAAATGTAGTTTGGCCAGAATCTACTGGAGCTAGTCTCCTTGTGATAAGTAATATAGCACAGTTGTTAATCACAAGTGGCCAAGACCTCAGTTTTACATCACATCTGGCAGAAAGCACTTCCAACTTTATGGTGCCCTGTAACAATAATTGGACATTGGTTTGTCTGGTCACTTATTTTTTATTCCTGTTGAATTGATAATTGAGGGTCTTGTTAATTAACAAACATGAGGAAACAAGACTCTGTTTTAGATAAGAGGGAATTTAGGTGCAAATAATCAAAGAAGAAGAGCTGTTCAGCACATAGAAAACAAAACAAAAAAAGCTAAAGATTTACATTTTCATAAAACTTATTTTATTTATTAAAAGCATCTAATAAATGAGTTGAGAATGACAGCAGACAAGGGAACAAAGTTGCAGTTATTACATAAACATTAGGGCTGTCAAGTGATTAAAAAAATTAATCGCGCTGTTAAACAATAATAGAATACCATTTGTTTTCAAATATATTGATTTCAATTTCAACACAGAATACAAAGTGTACAGTGCTCACTTTATATTTATTTTTATTATAAATATTTGCACTGTAAAAATAAAAAATAGCATTTTTCAATTAACTTAATACAAATACTGTAGTGCAATCTCTTTATCATGAAAGTTGAACTTACAAATGTAGAATTAGGCACAAAAAATAACTGCGTTCAAAAATAAAACAATGTCAAACTTTGGAGCCTACAAGTCCACTCAGTCCTACTTATTGTTCAGCCAATCGCTCAGACAAGCAAGTTTGCGTACATGTGTAGGAGACAATGCTGCCCGTTTACAATGTCGCCTGAAAGTGAGAATAGGCATTTGCATGGCACTGTTGTAGCCGGCGTCACAAGATATTTACATGCCATATGCGCTAAAGATTCATATGTCCCTTCATGCTTCAACCACCATTCCAGAGGACATATGTCCATGCTAATGATGGGTTCTGCTTGATAACGATCCAAAGCAGTGCAGGCCAATGCTTGTTCATTTTCATCATCATGAGTCAGATGCCATCAGCAGAAAGTTGATTTTCTTTTTTGGTGGTTCGGGTTCTGTAGTTTCCACATCAGAGTGTTTCTCTTTTAAGACTTCTGAAAGCATGCTCCACACCTCGTCCCTCTCAGATTTTGGAAGGCACTTCAGATTCCTAAGCCTTGGGTTGAGTGCTGTAGCTAGTTTTAGAAATCTCACATTAGTACCTTCTTTGCATTTTGTCAAGTCTGCAGTGAAAGTGTTCTTAAAATGAACAATATGCTGAGTCATCATCCAAGACTGCTATAACATGAAATATATGGCAGAATGAGGGTAACACACAGAGCAGGAGACTTACATTCTCCCCCAAGAAGTGCAGTCACAAATTTAATTAACATTATTTTTTAACAAGCGTCATCAGCATGGAAGCATGTCCTTGCCAAATGGTTGCCAAAGCATAAAGGGGAATATGAATGTTTAGCATATTTGGCACATAAATACCTTGCAATGCCGGCTACAAAAGTGCCATACGAACGCCTGTTCTCACTTTCAAGTGACATTGTAAATAAGAAGAGGGCAGCATTATCGCCCGTAAATATAAACAAACTTGTTTGTCTGAGCGATTGGCTGAACAAGAAGGAGGACTGAGTGGACTTGTAGACTCTAAAGTTTTACATTGTTTTGTTTTCAGGGTGGATAAAAAATCAATGATTAAAAAAAAAAGATTCAAAAAAATCAGATTTTTTTATTTAAATCTGATTTTTTTGATAAAATGCTTTTTGAGGGAAAAACCTATGTAAAGATAGTTTTAATTAAGATACACCATAGCTCAAAGATATCTCATCATGGAATAAGGATTATAAATTCTAATTCTATAGTATGAGACAATATATTCATGTAATGTTTAATGAGTTCCAATACTTCATGGATTAGGGACCCAATTTTACGGGGCCCCAGGGGCTTCTGTATAGATTATTTAAGTTAATCTTTCTATCTACCCGATGGGACTCAGTGCTCAGTCTAGAAGATACCATCAGAGATGCTTAGTTTTGCAGTTCTCAAACTGTGGATTTGTGTCTCCAGAGATAACATGCTTGTTAACAGCAAAAATGTGTTTAAATAAAAAAATAATATACAGAGGTGAGAAATAGCAGACCTCAACCCTATTGTCCCTCTGCAAATTTGTGTACACAGAGTCAATCCCTTACCTCTCTCTAAAAATGCAAAGTTTCAAAAAGTTCAATGAATAGAAGATTGTTGGGGGCGGAATAGATCTGGACAAGGAGAAGAAGTCTGGAGATAAATGTGAAAAGGGAGGGACAGGCAGAAACAAAAGTGAAACTGTTTGAGCAGCATATTCCAGAAGTTTTGAGGTTTTTCTGAGTGTAGCCTTCATTGCTCTGAGATCTACCATACCATTCTCTCACTAGAAGGGAAAACCTATAATGGCCGCAAGCCGTAAAAGACCCAGTTTGGGAATATTTTAATGAAGTTCCTCTACCTGTGGGTAAGACAGGCATGTGTGCAAAATGCAAACAGTGCAACAAAGAAATGCAAGGCCTGGTTGCCTGAATGAAACAACATCATGAGAAGTGTTCCTTCTCAGGAGGAAGCCCCGTTGAAGATGATGAAAGGAACATATCTGAACATGCAGGATCTTCAGGTTGGTAAACTTTTTTATTTCATACTTCTTTCTTAAGGACTGCCTGTCTTCCTTCTGGACTTTTCTTGAATTCTCATGTTTGATCAAAAAATATAGTTGTTACTCTACGGTATTATCATTTTAGATGCAGTTGTGATAAAAAATAAATAGCTGAAATAGGCAGATCTTCCTTTTATAATTTCACCTTTAAAGTAGTACTGAGTGTCAGTGAATGCAGTGAGTAATACTAAATGATCAGTATGATAATAATAATTCAATAACTGCATTGACTTATTTTGTTTAGGAGAATCCACCCTCAACATACAGGAGACTGAAGACTATCCCCCTTCAAGATCACCATCATTTTCTATAGTTTCAGAGTTATCTACCAATGATAGTGTTTCAGTCACATCATGTATGTCACAGCCACAGTACATCACCTGTAGCAAAAAGAAAAAAAAATTCTCCATCATCCAGAAACAACCATAGATAAGTTTGTGATAAGAACCAGCAGATTACAAAAAAGAGGTAATTGATGAAAAAATTGCCCAGTTTGTGTTTGCAACAAACACTCCTTTCCGTATGATTGAGAACCCACACTTCATTAACATGGTTCAGTCATTAAGACCAGGATACAGTCCACCCAACAGAGCAGATGTCGCAGACAAATTGCTGGATAAAGTGTATGAAAGAGAACTTGAGCAGTGTGCAAAAGGTCTAGAGGGTGAAATTGTTAACCTGAGTCTTGATGGGTGGAGCAATGTCGACAATGATCCTGTTGTATGTGCTTGTGTGACAACAGAAGAAGGGAATGTCTTCCTTACAGAAACAATTGATGCATCAGAAAATGCACACACAGCAGAATGCTTACAAGAAGTAGCAGTAAAAGCTATAACAAACTGTGAAAAAAAATTCAAATGTCTAGTATGCAGCTTGGTCACAGACAATGCTGTAAATGTATCCAAGATGAGAAGAAATTTAGAAGAGAGTAAAGAGAGTCCCAAGCTAATAACATATGGCTGCAGTGCTCATTTGATGCACCTCCTAGCCAAAGACTTCAGTGTTCCAGAAATAAAGGCTAATGTTGTTGAAATTGCAAAATACTTCCATAAGAACCACTTTGCAGCAGCTGCTCTGAAAAAAGTGGGAGGAACCAAGCTAACTCTTCCACAAGATGTGCGATGGAACTCGGTAGTGGACTGTTTTGAGCACTATATCAAGAACTGGCCTAATCTGATGAATTTGTGAACAAAATCGTGAAAAAATAGATGGCACTGTCAAAGTCAAAGTTCTCAACATTGGGCTTAAGAGAAATGTTGAACACATGCTGAGTACCGTGAAGCCTATTTCGGTAGCCTTGAACAAAATGCAGGGAAATAGCTGTTTTATTGCTGACGCTGTTGAAATTTGGAAGGAACTGAGTGAGATCTTAAAAACAGAAATATGCAATGACAGAGTTAAATTACAAGCATTAAAAAAACGAATGGGACAAGCACTATCTCCAGCTCATTTTCTTGCAAATATTCTCAATACTCGGTACCAGGGTCAAACCTTAACTGCTGAAGAAGAGGAGTTGGCTATGACATGGACATCCAGCAATCATCCCTTCATAATGCCAACTATAATAAACTTCAGAGCTAAGGGTGAACCATTCAAGAAATACATGTTTGCTGATGATGTTTTAAAGAAAGCCACACCAGTGAACTGGTGGAAGTCACTTAAGCATTTGGATTCAGAGACTGTTGAAGTGATAATCTCACTTTTAACAGCAGTAGCTTCTTCTGCTGGTGTAGAAAGAATATTTTCTTCCTTTAGACTAATTCATTCCAAATTGAGAAATCGTTTGGGACCTGAAAAAGCAGGAAAGCTTGTTTTTCTTTTCCAGATTATGAACAAACAGGAAAATGAAGGTGAAGACGACTGAGTTAGCTGCAGAAGCCAATATTTTAAGTTTCTCATGTTGACCTGGCTGACATAGTCGATTTAAATTTTTTTTTAATATTTCGTTTAACCATTTTAGTTAAAAACAATTTTAACAAAAACAAACCTGATTTAAAAAAACTTGAATGTTTAACTAAATTCAAAAATTCATATGCTTGTTTTGTTAAAATATTATATGTTTGCTGTTGAAGAAAAAAATCCAGAATATGTAACATTGTTGTTTTAGTTAAATAAAACAATTTAAATGTCTGTCTGGTGATATTCTCCTCATAATACAGCACAGCAAGAAAATCCTCCAAATATTAATGATTAACCTGTTGAATTGGAGATAGTTCACCTCCCAGTGACTTCATAAATATCTGCTTCAGTTACCTTTGGTAAATGAAATAATCAAACAGTCCTTCGTTTTCTGATATAGCTGTAAAACTAATCTGAAAAGTTTTCAAAATAAATCACTTTAAAAATGTATAGTGTGTATCTTCTAAAAATGAAACTTACAGCGATCTCTGAGTTGTGAAGAATATGTATTAAGGTTATAACCAACAAGAATGCACTTTTATGTAGAAATCAAGGATTAAATCGAGTCTTCCTGACTCGTGACAAATCCTCCCTGTTTGTTTTTAGTGCAGTTATGTAACAACAACAAAATCTACATTTGCAAGTTGCACTTTCACAATAAAGAGATTGCGCGACAGTACTTGCAAGAGGTGAATTGAAAAATACTGTTTCTTTTTATCATTTTTACAGTGCAAATATTTGTAATAAAATAATATAAAGTGAGTACTGTACATTTTGAATTCTGTGTTGTAACTGAAATTGATATATTTGAAAATGTAGAAAAACATCCAAAATATTGAATACATTTCAATTGGTATTCTATTGTTTAACGGTGCAACTAAAACTGCGATTAATCACAATTAATTTTTTTAATCACGGTTAATTTTTTTGAGTTAATCGCATGAATGAACTGCAATTAATCAACAGTCCTAATAAACATATGTAATATTTATAAACATAAATCACTGGAAGGCTCTACCGACTGACCCACATTTTACTAAAATTCAAATAATATATTTTACCAGGAGACAATGAACAGCAGTGTACTGAGAGCACAAAGATGCAAGATTATCTTACTTGATCCACTACCATGCAATTTGCATACACTTCATCACTTCCATTCAGCATGGTAGTAAGTGTGGCTGCAGCAAAGAAGGTAGGTGGATTTGGGGATTTCTTGAGGACATCAAGTGTAGAATGTCGTTGCTCTGGAATGAAATATGGGAAAATACAGAATTTATTTTTTCATACCACTTCCTTTTCTCTTCTCTATTCTGCCATAAAAATAGCTAAGCCTAGTCACTAAGCATCAAATTTTAAAGAGACTATTATTAGTTATGCCCAGAACATTTAAGACTACATTTCTGCATTCATTCAAAAATCTGCATTTGTATGCAGAAGCTCTCTGCCAAACTACCTGATTTCACGACATTTGTCAAAAGGAAATTAGTGAGCAACAAATACAGCTGAGTGACATTTTTTGGCCAAAAACTTTTTTTTTTCTCCAAAAAATGAAGATTTAGCTTGACCAAAACATTTTGTCAATTAAACCAAACTGTTTCAGTCAAAAAAATAAAAATTTCCCCACAAATGTTGAAACGTTTCATTTTGACACTTCCCAAATGAAACGTTTTGATTTTTCAGGCATGATTCACAAAGGGACTTACATGCCATTGATAAAATGGAAGAGGAGGTGGAGCCTAGTGGATAGGGCATTCACCGGGAGCAGGGACACCTGGTTTCTATTCCCTGCTTCAATTAATATTTCATTATTTACACATATTGGAACAGCTTCAATAGGAGAAACAGAGAGACTCAGGCCAGAACAGCCAATAACCTGGTGGCTAGGGCATTCACTGGGGAATCAAATCCCTTCTTCAGAGCAGGGACTCAAACCTGGGTCTCCCATTTCCAAGGTGAGTGCCTTAGCCAATGGGCTATTAGGTAGAAGGAGGGCACCGCTACCCCCACCATCGCCTCTGTTTTGTGAACGGTTCCTAAGCCCCTTGGTGAATCTAGTCCTTCTGTTCAAAATTTCCTTTGCTTTTATTAAAAAACAGTAAGAATGCCCAAAATCAAAACAAAACATTTTGTTCAACCCAAAACAATTTTTTTTCAGAATTTTTGGCCAAAAATTCAGAAAAATGTTCTGTTTTGGGTTGATCCAAAATAATTTTTTTCCCCAATTTCTCAAAATTGCAACAAGCCAAAAAATCAGTTACTTGCACAGCTCTAGCAACACATTAATGTTCAATAAACTGCAAATGAGAATAGTAGTAGCTATCTACCTAGCTACCCAAGCATGGCACTGTGGACCATCTTAAATCCTACATATTTTCAGATTTTGCTTATAGTAAAAATTATTACCACCATTTTACAGATGGAGAAACCAGAATATAGCAGCAGCCATGCTGGAGCCTGGGGAAAGGATTTCTTCCCTGGTTCCACACAGACTCCAGTGTGCCGTCCAGCCAGATATACAGTGTACTACTTCCAGGATTTTCCTTATGTAGGATAGTAACTTCCTTTTTACATTTTTGCAGAAGGACATTTAAAGGCAGTTTATAAATTTCAGAGTAATATGCTTTGTAATGAAATGACTGATGGCATTAATTACTGCATAGTTTCATTCACCTTTAAATACTCTATAGTGTCACACCTTTAGTGCTGTGGGTGCAATAGAAAGCCTTATTATTTTCATAACAATGAAATACAAATTGGAAGGACCTTGTACTCCAACCCAGCCTCCAAGACAAGATCCATATTTAGTTACCAGCATAATTCATTCATTGGTATAGGAATCTAGCTCTATGATAGATATTGTCCATGTCAACTTTAAACAAAAATGTGTATGTGCGAGAAGCATACTATGGAAGGTGATAAGTATGCAAAAAGCTGTCCAGAGCTTAGCAATTTCTATTTCTGATCCATGGTTCAGAAAAAAAAAAATGGGAAAAGTTTACGTACCACAAAAACATATTTACTGGTTTGTCAAACTACCATCTTTCCCACATGATTTTAGAAACCAGTATCTGGACAAGCTGCTAGAAGCAGAAAACAAGGATTCATGCCATTTAAAAACAAGGATTCCTAGCCCTTGGATAGGATTGGTTTCTATTTTCAAACTGCATTAGGATTCTGTTCCTGATATACGGTGACAGAATTTGAAAGGTGTACAAGGTGAGATAAGATTTTGGGACTGGGATGGAATTTATGTAACTATGGTATATTACATAAGATCTGAACTTCTCGTGTCAAAAGACATTACACATTTACATTCAAACAATGCCTTCATTTTCTCAGATATTCTCTATCATTCTACCATGCTACTTTCAATATGGTAGAAAAATAAATAGATAAATAATTATCAATTGTTTATTTGGCGTATGGAATCCGGTTGAGCCAAGCCACAACGTTCTGATCCATGATATTCAAGGCACGAAGACCTCCAGGAAGTTGAGTCATTTTGGAGTCCTCAACAATGTGTCATGGTTTCTGGCTGCCCACATTGATATAGGGGACTGTCTCTGAAACGCCACTGAAATTCTGCTGCAGCACAAATTCTATGTCCGGTACGAAACCAGTTCAGAAGGCTTCATTGCCTTTGCGGTAAATCAAACCCAGGTTGACGCTGAGTGGGGTCCAAGAGAAAATAATTATCTGTCACTTTCTCTGCAGACCATAAAGCTTGCCATCCATCCTCTACTGTAAATCCCTCACCCAGTAAACTTATCCACAACAGGCGCCATGAGGGCAGAAGACCATGTGGTGCATTAAACGAGTTTTTAATTAATGGTAGATGTGGTATATCAAGCAATTTGGTCACAAGCTTTGCTATGTTTTCCTCTCTGCAAACACTGGGCGGAGCAATATTGCAGACAACCAGTAACCATGGTACAGCAATACATTTAAGTGTGCCTGAAATAATACGCATGGTGGAATTTAGTTGTAAATTAATCATCTTTGTGTGAGACAAGTGAGCCCATACTGGAGTGCACTACTCTGCCACTGAATAACAGAGTGCCAAGGCTGAAGTGTGTAAAGTTTGGACATTGGCACCGCATGTCGTTCTGGACAGTTTTCTGAGCTGGTTGTTGTGCGTTTTGACCTTAGTCGCTGTCTTTATAAGATTGTCACACTATGCGAGAGTTCTATCCAACGTGACGCCAAGATAGACTGGGTAGGAATCATGCTTTATTTGCTGACCATTGAGAACTATGTTCAGTTCTCTGCCCACTTGTGCATGATGCAAGTGGAAGACACTTTACACAGTCTTACTTCCACTTGGTAGCAAGGTGCCACCGATGACAATAATCGGCCATAACCACCATATTTGCATTCAGAACATTCTCAAGTATGTCAAAGGAGTGCAACTGAGTGCTGAGATATATACAAACTTGCGAGACCCGATATACGGTAGGTCATTTGAACAATGCTTATCAATAAAATGCAGTTAATAAGTGACGATTTCTCACCTGTTGTAATAAATCAGGACTTGGCCTGACAGTAAGACACTGCCAGTGAAGGCTGTGCATGTTTTTCTTTTGAAACTATAACAACTTCTTGATTTCATGATTAATTAATAAAAGGTTACTAAAAATACTGTACCTATGACACACATTTTTTACTTTAGTTTCTACCAAGATACCCACAGCTTTGGATGTTGCAGGATGCTGGTTCCATACCCTATTGTTTTATCCAAGAGAAAAACCTAGCTCAGCTATGGAAACATTTTCAGTGTGTTCTGCAGACACCTTGCTTTTCAAGCTGCTTATGAGGAGAGGCTCATGCACAAATTCACCACTTAGCAGACCAATCTGCCTAATTAGATAGTACTAAATATTAGTCAAGTTGGTAAATGTAGCCTCAACTCAGCAGCTGATTGCTGAATTTGAAAGCTATCAGAGAGCAACAATGCACAAAGTGTCAGCCAGTTCAGTTTTAGGCAGGATGGGCAGTCATGGACTTGAAAGGTGACATTCCAAAAAAACATGTAAAATCAGGAGTTCCCTATTGAAATCAACGGCAATACACTGATGTAAAACTGACTGAGAGATACATCAGGCTCTTTAATTTTTAAAAAGTATAAACATTTTCAGTAAAGACAGGTTTGACCCAAGTTTGTCTGGCATCAAAAACTATACAGCAATTTCCTCTCAGTTCTATGGACTACAACCTATTTCCTGCAAAGCACAGGAGGAGGAGGAGGAAACCAATAAAGATTTGCGGATATAGCGGAAAAACAAAGAAAACAATGCAATTGCCTCTGGAAGATGCTGTATGGCCCTCAAAGTGCAGAGACATGAGATAAGATGTGACGGCAATGACTGGAAATTACACTGGTCAAGGTCTGGGACGTGCTTCATTTAATCCAGGACCAGTGCCAAAATAGCAATGCTAGACCAAGGAATAATGCCCATCCCCCACAATCAACAGAAGAGGGATCCTGAATGGACCACAGGTGATGTACACAGTGCCTGAGAGGAGAGGGGGAGCAGCGAATGGAGGAACATGTGTGTGGCTGGAGGGGGGGGGGTTGCTCCAGCCCAAACAGCCTCCTTCCCATTGGCAGGGGATGAGGTAACAGGCTAGCCAATCAGCTCTCTCCCAGACTTTTCAAAAGCCTCTTGCTCCTACTACCTACCCAGTAGTCCCTTCTCCTTAGCTGCAGTGTAGCTGCTCCAGTTTTTAGGATGCTACAGGTCTGACCAATTGCCTGTTTTGGGATCAAGGAGGAATTTTTCCTGTTGAACGAAATTGGCAAGAGGTCTGATGGGTTTTTTTCCCGCCTTCCTCAAAGCATCATGGTCAGGATACATCATCACAGTCAGGATACAGCATTCAAGACTTTAAAAGGTTCATATTAGGAAGGACTGCTTAGCTCATCTCTACTTGTAGGTAGTGTTCCAGTGCAGATAAGGCTAAAAGGGACCATTGCCAAGGGGTAAATGAGACCCAGTATTATGTCCTTTTACCTATGGGAGAAAAAGGAGACCTGAAGTCTTTGCAGACTGAGGTCCTCCCTTTGGATCCTTTACTACCCCTCCACTTGGAGGGATGGGACGTGGAGGGATGGAAAGGATTCAGAAGTGAACTAAGTCCTAAGCATAGGCCAAGAGGTATTCCCTGGGTTATTGGTTATATGGTAGGAGCCCTGTAACTCATCAGGACCCAATTAAATGCCTGGTATGCGAGAATGGGGGGCGGGGCACATAACACCCCTCTCCATTGTTAAATCAAGTTGTGGTCTGAACCTTAAACCCCATCCCACGTGTCTGTCATTGGTTCACCTGCATGTCCTGATCAAATACAGGTTTCAGATCATTGTGAAATCTCATCTCTCACAACCCATGAGGATTGAAACAAAAATCTTCTTGCCACCTGGAAGTTGAAAATTCCAATTTTTAAATGGTATACTATAAACTATTTGGTTTCTAGCCCTGACAGGTTTGTGGGATTTCAGACCACAAAACCACATCCTTTATATTACCATTTTGCTTTTCCTTCCTGCTTGAATTCCAAAATGATATTCGTGACTGCCATCTTGAGAACTGTTGGAGCTATAAACCAATTCTTTATGCCTCACTAAAACCTGGAATCCCTGTTTTAAAACTGTATAAATCATTGTTTTCTACAGAAGTTTGGCAGATATTTGGCAGTTAAAATCACATGGAAAATGTTGGTATTTGGCAAACCAGTAAATGGCAAGTGAACTTTTCAAGTGCTGGTTCTGAACCATGGATCAGAAAATAAAAATAATGAGCCCTGCACAGCTTCTTACATACTTATTACTTTCCACAATATGCTCCCCCTCTAGTACATATACATTTCGATTGCAGTTGGCATGGGCAACACTCAGACAGTACAGTGTATAGAGTTAATATACTGCTTTGAATAACAGTCTAGGTATCTGGCTTTTTTGAATCAATGTGCAAATCAGAGCCAATTCCTATTGAGATGGTTTACTCATGTAAGCAACAGTCCCCACTGCTGCAGTGCTGCAATCAAGTAACTGACCATGCTACAAGTTATGCATCCCAAGCCGAAGACAAATCCATGTTATATTTTTATTCATAGGGCACTTTTAATACCACATACAATACTGCATGATTTTACTACTATATAAGGGAGTAATAATCTGGTGCAGAAACCTCCAACAAAGAGCTGCTGCGAATACACATGGGCATATTAAGATATATAATTCTTTGGGATATTTTCAGCCACTAAATCTTTATTTATAGCATTTTATTAGTTAATAGGGGTAATGTGTTTTGCTGGTGATGCTTCAGTTGGTTTATTTTTAAAGCTGCAGTCTCTGAATAGTCCAATGGGCTTTTAACTAAAAATTAAACCTTAGTGGATTATTTGGGCTTTCCAATATAATGCAAGCCTGCAGCTCTTACAAAAGCAGAACCTCCCACTGATTTCATACGTGCATGAAAAGACTACTAAGTCAGTCTAACTTCATAACAGGAAAAGTATTTCAAGACTTTGCTGAACTCATGTGAGAGCACTAATAATTATACATTGACCGCGCTAGTAACTTATTTCCTCTGGAAAGGCCAGGTCATTTTTTTTAGACTGTCAAAACCATAGCAAGCGTACATGTTACACACCAAATTCCTGCAGTCCCACTGACTGCTTTCTGCCTGACATGCAATCAGTTACAATTCAAATACTGCACTTGATCCTGATGTCAGAGAAATCAATAGCAAAACTCTTATTGATTTCGATGGAAGTAACTTCTGGCCCATTATATTACAAATCGGCTGCCAATATTAACATGCTTAAAGCCCTTACTTAGGTCACTGAAAAATTAGAAATGCCAACTAAAAAAGTGGTTTCAACAAAAATACCTCAATAATACCCATCTATCCTATCAGTTGCTATGATTGAAGACCCAAGATAAAATATAGTTAAAAGAAATGGGCCAAATTCGCAAAGCTGGTGCAAGGATGTGTAGAGTATGGTGAACCCTATGACAGATGAGGTCATGGCATTTGAGTCACCCCTTTAGATGGCATATGGCATCTGCCTGTGATTGGCACTGTGGGTTCTACAGAATGGAGCTTTCATTGCCTCCAGTATGAATTCTGAAGGTGGAAGACTAAGAAGAGTCACACAACTGGTATCACTGTGGGTCATCCTACACACACACACTCCAACGCTGCCTGCTTTCAGGCTATGCAATTCTGTTGTAGTCCTCTTGCCCTGTAAATAGCATTATGGCTTTTTTATGTGGCCACAACCTGGTACCTCAGCACAGTTTCTGCCACCCCAGAGCTCCCCCCTCACCTTTAAGCCAACATACACTGGTGAAAACCCAGCAGTTGGTGTTTAGGATGATGGTGAATATGCCCTAAAACATCTATATGTCTGACAGATTGTTGTAAGGGGTTGTGATTTATTTACCCAGAAAAATCTGACAGATTCAAAATCAAGAGGTCATTAAGGCCCTCACTTTTTAATGCAATTTTCAAGCAGGGCTGGCTGCGTTGCTCTAAGTGACAAATCTCAATACTATTATGCCATGTTCCGTAGCAAGACAATAGGCAAAGTTAGTATAAAAAAGCATGCCTGTCTCGATTAACAGAGTTCTTGTAGCCATATCGTTAACAGGATATTAGAGAGACAAGGCAGGTGAGGTAATATCTTGTCTCCCTCACCTACAGAAGTTGGGCCAATAAAAGATATTAACTCACCCACCTTTTCTCTCTATTAACAGAGTATGTAGATCAACAACATTGACATGGTAAATGAAGATTTAAATGACAGCAAAGAACGTTATTGTTATTTAGATCCAAAAGCAAAAAAAAAAAAAAATGTTGCTGGATGAAAGAAATAATAATGGCCAAAAGTTAAAAAAGTATTAGTTGGAAACACAGTGCATCATCTAACTTTATTCTCCATCATGTTAAGTTGTCATCCTACCTGAAGATCGCACATTTCAGCAAGCAGGGACGCTAACAAAAATATGTTCATTTTTAACAACAGAGCTTCAAAATAGTATTAATTTCGAATGTGTTTTGTGTTGGCACAAGAAATCCTATAGCCTTGAATGACCTACTTTACAGAATGGCGAGTACATAACTGAAGATTTTTTTCCACTCAAGTCAAAGCTTATGTCAAGAAGTTTTAAAAGAGCATGCATAGTGAGAGAGGACTGAAATACATCAATGTGCCCAGACTGGGAGCCAGGAAAAAAAATGACTAATTCCTTTCTCTGGATACAATAAATAGCTTTCAGACAGCTCACCAGAATTACCTCCAGCAATCTGAATATGGATTAATGTATAACTTGAAGTATTACAACTATGGAACAAGGAAGGAAAAATCAGACAATTAAACACATTGGCCAACCTTTTCAAACCTGGGTGCTTAAGCATTTCAATCCAGATTTGGACCCAGATTTCCAATAGTACTCAGCTCCCCAAATGGAGTGAGATTTTTCAAAGGAGCTCAGCTCCCACACTGGCACCCAAATGAAGTGGTCAGCTCTTGAAAAGCTGTCCCTCACACCCTAATTCAGCAAGGTGCTTATGCTTCTAACTTTAAGCACATGAGGAGTCTAAGGGGCCAGACTGAATTCAATGCAACTATCTGCCTGCTTAAAGTTAGACATGTGCTTAAGGAGCTTGCAAAGTAGGGGTCTCAGTGACTAACTTTAGGCACCCATTGGCAGGGCCGGCTCTATGCACCAGCAAAGCAAGCAGGTGCTTGGGGTGGCACATTTGCAGGGGCGGCATTCGGGCCATCCTTTTTTGTTTGTTTGGGGGCCAGCCCTGAAGGCGCTCACCCAGGTAGACGTTGTCCCGGCCCCCAAGCTGACGCCGAAGTCCAGGTGGAAGAGCTGCAGTGGGTGGCCAAAGCTGGCCCCGAGACTCGGGTCCAGCAGCGCGTTGTGCGCGGGGGGCGCCCTGGGGCCACTGTGGTTCGTGCTGCCGTGCCTGGGCGGGCCATCCGGCGGGCTTCGACACGTGGAGCACGGGACACTTGGGCTGGAGGCCGCCCCGCGGGGCGCACGGAGCTGCCTGCAAGTGCCGCAGGGCGGCAGCCCCCCAGCACCGCAGCCAGGGCTGGGCAAAGCGGCCCAAGCCGCCCAGGGGCTGCGGCAGGGCGGCCAGGAGCAGCAGCGGGGCCATAGAGGGGACAGGTGCCCGGGGCGGGGCTCACGTCCCGTTCTCCAGGGCTTCGTTCCCCGCCGGCCACTCCCTCTGAGGCTGCCCTGCCCCGGCTCCTCAGCCTTCTGCCGGGGCGGTCCCCCGGCTCTGCCCTCCCAATTCCCGGCTGGTCCTGGAGCCAGGAGTCCCGGCTGGAGGGACCCTGGGCTGAGGCGCGGCCCGGGAGCCCCGCTGCTTACCCCGACCCTGCCAGCGCCAGACCGGCTGGAGGTGAGGGGGGAGTGGGCAGAGTCAGGACCCCCTGGGCGCCAGGAAGGAGTCGGGTGGATGCAGCCTTCGCCCCTGCTAGTGTCATGAGCGGGATGCTGATGACCCGCCCTGGGAGCGAGTCACCAGTGACCCAGGGCTGGGGCAGCAGGAGGGTGCTGGTGGGGGGGGTGAGCCCAGGGCTGGGGCGGCAGGGGGTGCAGGTGTGGGGGGGTGAGAGCCCAGGGTTGGGGCAGCAAGGGGGTGCGGGTGGGGGGGAGGGCACTGGTGGGGCGGCAGGGGGTGCAGGTGTGGGGGGGTGAGAGCCCAGGGTTGGGGCAGCAAGGGGGTGCGGGTGGGGGGGAGGGCACTGGTGGGGGGCAGCGAAAATTTTTTTTGCTTGGGGCGGCAAAAAACCTAGAGCCAGCCCTGCCCATGGGTGAAAATCTTGATCATAATTTTCAACATGCTTATTTCATGAAAGACATGTAGTTCAGCAGGGTTGAGCTTGGAAAATAAACAGAACCAAATTTACATAACTTGTTCAGGGCAGTTTCCTATTACTAAAACGAGTTAGCTGTAAAGTAGCTGTAGCACACCTGAGAGGCCCCACCGGTTCCTACTACTGATGTCTCACCATGCCTGCTGTGTGCCTATGATTTATGGTTTGCTGGGTGTGGTAGCAGCAATTAGTAATTCTCTTTAACTCATATCGGCCAGAAGAAAAATTGCTGAAAGTGTATCTGATCACACTAAGCTGTCTGTAGGAAAGCATAGGTTGTTTTTTTTTCTTTTTTTGATATTTTGTATCCCTTATAAATCACCACAAAGCCAGATGGAAACTATCTTCAAGTTACAGAATGATGTCTCTGCAATTTCCAGAAAAAATGTCCACAGCTTTAATTCCAACCATTTGTGTTTCTGTTTACTTTGTTATCCAATCTGAGAGGAATTAACACATTGTGCAAGAGGGGAAGCGCAAGGCTCTTTGTACCACTTAAGCTCCATAAACACATAAGGATTGAGGTGAGGCACTATTGGGATTGCAGGTGGGCAGGGATGTCTGCACACCACCTATGTACCAAGGAAAGGGTCTCTGTACTGGAACCACTTGGTTTGGCCTAGGAGGACACAATGGAGGCTGACCAGAGGTGAATAGGGAGGAGACATGAACCAGTAGCCTTCGGTAGAAGTGGCCTGTCCTGGTTTGGATTTCCCTTCCCCAACCTCCCTGAGTACTTGGCATTTATGCAGGTGGAATACATTTCACACTATAAAGTAGTGTATTCTTGCTATAGCAACCGCCACAGATATGACCTGGTCTGCATTTGATAGACAGATGTACTGGTATATTATTAACATTAATGAGATAAAAACCACCTATGGAGGAGAGAAGATAATTATAACATATAGAACATCACAGGTGTACCCAGTGCTGTGCAGCAGGTAAAATGTGATGCATAAATACAGCAACAGAGTCCCAAACATTTTACTGTCTGAAGGCAAAAGTTGATAAAATACAGAACAATTATAAAACCATGACAGAGTGTGGGCTTACAGCTTGACACTCCATAGATAAAGTGGGTCTTCATGAGCTACTGAACAGAGACTATACCCCCCCAGGATACTTCAAAAACTCATTTCACCTTCTTGACAGAATTCATACATACCTACACATGACAACCTACATTCTTGGAAAGGAATAAAAGTAGCAAACTAAAAAGGCTTCTCCCCCCCCCCCTCCCCCAATTTAAATGTTCATTTTATAAACATTTTTGAGCTCTAAACAAACTTGGGGCCAGATTCTCAGCTGGTGTACATCAGCCTAGTTCCACTGATTTTAATTAAGCTAAACTGATTCACAGCAGCTGAGGTTGTGGACCTTATTTTTCTTGTTTATTTTTTGTTTCCTAAAAAACTGAAAAACAACTTCATGAAAGGAAAGGGTAAAGATTACCCATTTCCCTTTGGTGTAATCATTTTACTGCTTCTCACAGAATGAAGTAAAAGTTAGCTATCCCTGGTAAGATTTTCAATGATAACCTTCTGTGTTATAAAGCTACCACCTTCCAACTACAATTTCTTTTTAGGAAATTATGCTCCCTACAACTCCACCTTGCTACAATGATATTCATAACGCCTCCCAAAGCCTTCTCTGCAAAGAGGAAAGAGGATATCTAATTAAACAAGGATTCATGCAAGTCAAAGTAAAGATGACCTGTCATCTATAATTTTATGGACAGAAAAGGATTTTCCTCCGTCCTCTGATTTTTGCCTATAACTAAATATTTCCCTACTAGCTGTTAACCACTGCTACACAATTAAGTTACAAATCACCCCTAAAATCAAAACAGGACTTTACGCAGGTCTTATATGTACAGAGAATCTGCTTATAACAGTTGTTGCAGTACTGTTTTGTAAATCCTTAGTATGTCAGAACAGCTCAGAGTCAAAGAACTCTTGTAACCCGAAGAAAAATTCACTGTGCATACAAAGAAATATAAACAAGACAGAAAATCACAATGTGTAATTTGGATAAAACTCTTTTCTCTTACTAAACAAACTGAGTGTGTCTGATTTCAAAAAGACAAGTTACATTGAGGGTGAAAAAAAGCTAGAAAATCTGTTCATTCCAGAAGGCTTTTTACATCTACTTGCACATGATCAGCAAGAAGACAATGAAAAGGAGGTAGAACTATTAAGGAACAGGAGTTTAAAAGAAGACAACTTTTTCTACCTTGCTTGGTTCCCCTTCTTCGAATCCTCATTTTAGGTAAGGAAGGCCAAGAATAATTAAAAGGTGAATCAGAATCTGAGTCCATTCTTTTTACAAAATAAACAGATCAGGCAGCAGATACTCAAAGCTGCACTTAGTTGTATTCAAAAGCAAGTCAAGTCTAAGAGTGATGTAAAATAAAGGAATGGACAAGGCAGGATCAAATTGCCTTCTAAACGCAGGGGAGGGAGAAGCTGTAAATGTTTGCTCTCTTCAGGCGTCCAGGCACGTAGACAGATCAGGCTGTAAATATGAAGGCAGACCCAAGGAGGTTAAAATATGAGAACTCAGAGTAGTGCTGCCACATCATGGTCCACAGCTATTTGAAAGGTCACTGTGTGCCAATGAATCATTAACCCACCTTTTCATTTTGATGTAAATGAAAACAATAGGAGTTAAGTTTGGAATGAGAAAATGTGTCTCAAAAGTAAACAACCCTACTACAATACATTTTTTTTTAAAATGCAAAACCTTGTTTCTGTGTTACAATTTTTAATAAAAGGATTGCATGTAAAGCTATGCTAAAAGTTGGAGCTTTAGAAGCAGAAGATTAAGAAATCTAGAGAAGTAAGCTAATAACATTAAGTAATCAATCTGGGGACTATACATTTCTCCAGAGCAATAGTTCCCCATCAATCTCAGCAGACCTTCGGATCTTGCAGCTGAAAAAGAACACCAGTAACCCACTCAATAGGCTGCAGCTCCCATCTTTCCAAATCTAAATGAGCTAGAAGCCTAAATGTTATAAAGGAAGATTATACAGACATTAGGGGAGCTCTCTTTCCAATAATATTTAGGCTGAATAGCATTTTCTCCTTCGTACTGTCACCAAGTTAGACAATGAATCATAAGGATTTTGTAAGGCTGGCACCTTTACAGCACTGGTCTAACCTCATAGCAATGCACAATAGAGCTAGTGACTAATTTACAACAAATCCTCCATTCTTATACAGTCTCCCTGAACAACTCGTAGGCAATTAGTATTCAGCAGGAACTCATTATCCCCTCCTCCCCCAACATCTTTACACTACACAAACTACATTTTATAAACAGGCTCAAATGTGGCTGTACAAGAGCCAACACAAAAATGACATGTTCACTGTTTGTTAGCTGAACTCCATTCAACATTTCTTTTAGTTACCCCACAATGTATGTGTTCTTGTATTCCACATAAAGGAGAAGAGTGAATATGTGATGCAGTTTAAATGTCAGGTTTGGAAGATGATGACATTTGAGCTTGTTAACATTCCTCACTTCACTTCAATTATTTTTCGGACTGCTGAGGTCTGCAGGACTACTTCTGTATTATGTTTCAAGTGATTCCCCAATCCACATTTTTGTAGTAGATAATGATACATTTGTTGGAAGAAAATAATTCAATTGAAATGCAATTCACAAGTGCGATTATACAAACATCTATCAAATTTTCATGGATGAAAATAGCAGCAGCATACAAGCACTAAATAAAGTGCTTGATTTATGCAAAATGTAATTTAATGGGTCATCGTTCTTTCTTTGCCTTAACTAAATCTCTGATTACTTTTATTAGGCCAGAGAAGAACACTTTCCTCAAAGGCGGCAAGTGTTGGATTTTTACTTCAATATTAAATACCACCACACACATTTTGTTTGAATCATATGTATTATTAATGACTCCAGTGAATTAGAACAGGCCGTGGATGACCTCAGAACGGTTACTCTGATTTAAATGGATGGTGTAGGCATCCGTTTTGGAATACCTAGACCTCCTGGAATGGCAGGTTCATATTGCATTGATAAATCCCATAGATATACAAGAACATGGGAACTGCCATAGCATTTCACCAGGGATCCATCTAGGGTACTATCCTGTCTCCAACAGTGGCCACTACCAGTTCCTTCAGAAATAGGGACAAGAAACCACAAAACGGACATTTATGTGCTCATTAGTCCACAGAAAACATTTTTTTTCCTAACCACAGGCAGTTAGTGGTTGGCTTTCGCCCAGAAGCAAGAGGATTCACTCCTTATATATAATTATTCAGTCTCATGTAACTGTGGAAGTTCTCATTACCCATACAAATATCTAACCCTAATCCTTGACCTCAGTGATCATAGAACATCAGGGTTGGAAGGGACCTCAGGAAGTCATCTAGTCCAACCTCCTGCTCAAAGCAGGACCAATCCCCAGACAGATTTTTGCCCCAGATTGACCCCTCAAGGATTAAACTCACAACCCTGGGTTTAGCAGGCCAATGCTCAAACCACTGAGCTATCCCTCCCCCCAATACCCAGTGACAGTGAGTTTCATGGGTGAAATGCAGATTAATGGGCACCAGGGGAAGTATTTCCTTTCATCAGTTTTAAATTTGTTTCCTTTCAATTTCACCAAATGTCCCTTTGTTCTTTCTATGATAAAGGGTAAATAACGAGAGGGCTTGATTTCCCTTCTTTACGCCATTCATTATTTTGCATACTTCTATAATGTCTCATTGTTCATTTTCTCTCCAAATTAAAGTCTTCACATTTTTAGTCTATACTATTATAAAAGGCCATGCATTTATTTGTTTTCATCAGCCTCCTCTGAACTCCTGTTACTCTGCTGTGTTTCTTCTGAGAATGGGTGACTGGCACCCAGAGGTGAAAGTAAGCCAGTACAGTCTGGTACGGCATACCGGCAAGAGCCAGTACGCCATACCGGACCGGCTTCCCCAAGCAGCAATTTAAAGGGCCAGGGGCTCCCGGCAGTGGCTGGAGCCCCAGGCCCTTTAAATTGCCGCCAGAGCCCCACTGACGGAGCCCCTGGGATAGCCGGAGCCCTGGGCCCTTTAAATCGCTGCCCGAGCCCCACTGCCGGAGCCCTGGAGTAGTGGTGGCGGGGCTCCAGTGGTGCGGTAGCGGTGGCTGGGAGCCCCTGGCCCTTTAAATCTCCACCAGAGCCCCAAGCCCCAGGGTAGCGGCAGCAGCCGGGAGCCCCTGAGGCTCTGTCGGAGATTTAAAGGGCTGGGGTCTCTGCTGTGGTTGCAGCGGCCGGGAGCCCCTGGCCCTTTAAATCACTGCCTGGGGAAGCCGGCCACCGCCGCTACCCCGAGGGCTCTGGCAGCAGGGCTCGGGTGGCGATTTAAAGGGCCTGGGGCTCCGCTGCAGTAGTGGCAGCCGGAGCCCCGGGCCCTTTAAATGGCCCCCGAGCCCCAGGGCTCCCAGCCTCCTCCGCAGCTGGTAGCTCCGGGGGTGATTTAAAGGGCCTGGGGCCAGGGCCGGCTCCAGCATTTCTGCCGCCCCAAGCCAAAAAAAAAAAAAAAAAAAAAAAAGCCGCGATCGGCGGCGGCAGTTCAGCGGCAGGTCCTTCGCTCCCAGAGGGAGTGAGGGACCTGCCGCCCCCGAATTGCCGCAGGTGCCGCCCCTCTCCCTTGGCCGCCCCAAGCACCTGCTTGTTAAGCTGGTACCTGGAGCCGGCCCTGCCTGGGGCTCCCAGCTGCCACTACCGCAGCCAGAGCCCCGGGCCCTTTAAATCTCGATTTAAAGGGCCCGGGGCTCTAAAGGCCCTGCCTTTTCTGGTTGAGGCCCCTGCCCCGCAGCTCAGGACTCCGGCATACCGGTAAGTCCTTAAAGTTACTTTCAGTCCTGCTGGCACCAAACACAACTGTCAAAGTGAGGGCATACAATTGATATATTTAACAGCATTAAATTACTACATGTTTCATGCTCACATTTTGTTTATTTTTCTGCACATTGAGTAGATGTTTCCACCAAGCTGTTCACAGTGAAACCCAGATCTTTGTCCTAAATCATTAGAGTTAATTTAAAACACAGGAATGTGTATGAGTAGTTCAAATCATTCCTTTCAATGTGCTTTAATTACCTTGCATTTGCCAGCATTGATTTTCCTCTGCCATCCCAATGCCCATTCACCTAGTTTTGTTAGGTCTCTTTGAAGTTCCTCACAGTCTTCTCTAGTCTTGACTAAGATAAATACTTTTGTGTCATCTATTAAATTTTGCTTCCTCATTGTTCACCTCCTTCTCAGGATCATTTATAAATATATGACAAGTATTAATTTCTTAAAGTTTCAAATTCTTACATGATACAAATGTTCTTTGCAGACATTACAGCCTATTGTCTATTGTTTGAATAGTCTCTAAACTTGCAGTAATAGGGGAAGGAAGTTCAGGAATGTAACCAGTTTTCTTAGCTTACACATGGTGTACTGAAGTCACCAATGGCATTTTCAGAAGCAGCTGTTTTACCTACAATGCAAATTCTCAAACTTCAGGGGACACCCTGATCAGGGAGGAGTAGAAAAGCAGGAGGATTCTCTTCCCCTCTGGTTTACAATCACCACGAGAAGACTTTTAAATGGACTGCATGTCTGAAACCCATCTCCCTGACTGACAGCACAGCCAAGAAGAGAGAGAAATGCATTAAGTCAAATATCACTTCCCCACAAATGGCAAACGTGGCATGGAAGATGGAGCGGACACTTCAACAGGGAATGACCCAACCAGCACTGCTGAAGATGGGGCCCACATCATAATCTCTGATTATGCATGACAGGAGCTTCCCAAACCACAGCTCTCTGCCCCACACTCTCCACACAAAGATTGGCATATTGTTTCATTCTGAAAAAACAGAGACTGCAATTCTCCCCATCTTCACCTTGTCCAGGAGGCAGTAGAGCCTACAGTTACCCGCATCTATACTGCAGCCTCAGAGGGAAATTAGAGGTGAGAGGACTGGATATGGCATAGGGAGTTATGGTGCACAAGTGGTGAGGCCCTCATCTACATGTGCTCTTCAGAGAGCTCTGCAATCTCTAGGTGTGCATGGCTTTCCCCAACCTGACTCTATTTTGTTTTTCACAGTAGGCCAAATGCTCCTGATTAGCAACCATGCCTGGATAATGCCCGCAAATGATAACTTACCTGCAGTAATTTAAATTATGTTTTAACAATAATTTCAAAATTCCAGAAGTGTTATTTGACAAAATGCCATCAGCCAGAGCCACCCACTAAATCTACCTCTAATCTACTGCTACTCCCAGCTGCTTAGAACAAAGGCATTTATTATTCTGTATGCTGCGGGACAGGAGAATTACCACAGTAGAACTACCAGTTTTCCTCACAATTATTCATCACATTTTTACCACTTGCTCTGCTCCTGGCAATACCTGTGTTCTTCTGACGGACGTTTACATTAAAGCGGTTTTTGTTTTTACAGACCTACTAGAAAAACACCACAAAACCTGGAGTTTAAAAAAAAAAAGTACTCATGGTTTCAGCCTATAGATTTATAATTGAGTCCATCATCTGAGTAAATTGGTGTGAATGTGGTCCCTTCTTCACACTGCTTTCCACTCTTTTTCTCCTTATCATTGAGAACAGGTGTATTTAATATGCTGGGGAACAAAGAGGTCAATAAAATATATACTTGCATTGGTAGAAGATTACCTACCATATGTATGAATTTGATACATAGTCCAAAAGATAAAGTAAACATTACAGATTTATTAATAGATTTTAAGGCCAGAAGAGAGACCACTAGATCATCTAACCAAACCATTTGTATAACACACGCCATAAAACTCATGTATAACCAACTGCTGCCCTCTCTACCACAATACTTAATGTGCTATTCTTTTAAATAATGTCAAGATTTTTTTTTTTAATTATGATGTATAATTAATGATTTCAGTCTAGAGAACCCTCTCTTTTGGCTGATTTATCTCCTGTTTTGTCTAGAGGTGGGTGGATATTGAATAACTGATCTGCTTGAGCACCTATGTGTACAGTCACTGCCCACAGGCAGCCTGTAAGCTGAACTCCATGGTGGTGTATCCAGAAAGGTGAGCTGGGTCTTCAACAGCTGATGATGTTACCCAGAATACAACAGACTGGGACTGCACCAAGTACTATCTCATCAGCTTTCAGAACCAGCACCTCTGTCACTGCATGACAGAAAAACAAAAATGCCCACTTAAGGGCTGGTCTACACTACAAAGTGAGGTCAGCTTAACTGCATCGCTCAGGGCTGTGAAAAATTTCATGCCCTGTGCAACGTAGTTAAGCCAACCTAAGCCCCAGTGTAGACACTGCCAGGTCAACTGAAGAATTCTTCCATCAACCTAGCTACCGCCTCTCAGAGAGGTGGATTTACCACAGCGACAGAAGACCCCCTTCCATTACTGTAGTAAGTGTCCACACTAGAGCGCCGCAACTGTGCCACTGTAGCATTTCTAGTGTAGACATAACCTAAGAGAAATGAAAGACAGTGCAGTGAGAAGAAAAGCAATAAGGAACCTCCTGAGTATGCTATGGACTGTCTGATACAAACACACATACCCTCTTTTCAAAAACCAACATTTGTAAAGAGCTGCGTTCGATAGTCTTGTTTCTCTCACAAAATTTAAGAGCAGTTTAATCTTAGCAAGGACTGAAATTAAGAACAATAGCTTTTCATAAGTGTATGGCAGTGCTCCAAAATTGTAGATGACTATCTATGTGATTAGGATGAAGAAAAGCAGTGCTGCAGTCAACTGACCACCATATACAATGAGGGGCAGATCGTCAGCTGGTGTGACTTGTCATCGCTCCAAAGAAATCATGATAAATCACACCAGCTCAGGATCTGCCCCTCAATTTACTGCAACACTTCTGTGAGCTCACAGCTCTTCTTGGCTCCAGAGCCTTTAGTTTGTAAGACAGCTGTGACAGGAGCCTAGGGCTGACTCTAGTCTTTACTTTCTGGCCCTGTTCACCTCACATTGGTCAAGGCAACAACACATTAATACCTCTCAGGTGACAGGAGTCGGGATCCACTGACTCCTGTGGCTACTGTTAAAACAAATCCAACAAAATATACACACTGATATAATTTGCCTAAATACCCTTCTTGTTCAGTGTCAATTCACATCAAACCCACAGTGGGATATAATAATAATAATAATAATAATATAAGGAGATATACCTATCTCATAGAGCTGGAAGGGACCTTGAAGGTCAACAAGTCTGGTCCCCTGCCTTCACTAGCAGGACCAAGTACTGTCCCTGACATTTTTTCCCCCTCAGATCCCTAAATGGCCCCCTCAAGGATTGAACTCAGAACCCTGGGTTTAGCAGGCCAATGCTCAAACCACTGAGCTATCCCTCCCCCCATATACTTAGCTTTCTGTCCATAGTTTACTATGAACCTCAACTATTAGCTGTTTGTCCCTGATTCTGATGAAAAGGTCCCTTGATCTTGCAAAAGCTTGAGTATTAAGGGCTACAGCCAATTATAAAAATGAAAACAAAACAAAGCAAAGCAAAAAAGCCTCCTTCCAACTCCTGCAGTGAAGGCCTATGCAAGGCCCAAAAATCTCCAACAACATTTAGAGCTTGCACAGTATTGCATGAAAGCTAAATGGAGCTTTAATTGGCTCTGGTCCTTACAGAAGTTTAGCTAATGGGCTTGCAATAGAAAGCAAGTCTATGCTTACATTGACAACCTGCAGCATTGTAAACAAGGTTACTGCATAACAATTTCATTAGGATTTTTTGTGTTTTATAGGGAGATTTCAAGGGCAGGGGTGTCAAAGAGAAAGAAAGAAGAGGTATGTCTCCATATATGGAATTCCAAGATTCGAACTCTGTTCCATAAACATTATTTCTGGAATATAATTCATACTTTGATGGCTAATTTCACATTTTATGGATCCCAAGTTGTTTATTTACATTAGTGTGAAATGGAGACCAATAAGGCAGAAGACAGGCAAAGAAGCTGATTTAAACGTCAGAACAAAAGGATCTTCCTTTCTGAAGAATTATTTCATCAAGCGAATTTTGGGGAGGATTTTAGACAGGGGAGGAAGACATGTTCTGGGAGGCCAGATAGCATGGGTTTGCAACTCATTCATTCTGGAAGGGGTTGCAAGTGCTTTGGAGGATAGGATTAAAATTCAAAATGATCTGGACAAACTGGAGAAATGGTCTGAAGCAAATCGTATGAATTTCAATAAGGACAAATGCAAAGTACTTCATTTAGGAAGGAACAATCAGTTGCACACATACAAAATGGGAAATGACTGCTAAGGAAGGAGTACTGTGGAAAGGGATCTGGGGGTCATAGTGGACCATAAGCTAAATATGAATCAACGGTGTAACATTGTTGCAAAAAAAGTGAACATCATTCTGGGATGTATTAGGAGGAGTGTTGTAAGCAAGACACGAGAAGTAATTCTTCCACTCTACTCCGCACTGATTAGGCCTCAACTGGAGTATTGTGTCCAGTTTTGGGCACCACATTTCAGGAAAGATGTGGACAAATTGGAGAAAGTCCAGAGAAGAGCAACAAAAATGATTAAAGATCTAGAAAACATGACCTATGAGGGAATATTGAAAAAATTGGGTTTGTTTAGTCTGAAAAAGAGAAGATTGAGAGGGGACATGATAACAGTTTTCAAGTATATAAAAGGTTATTATAAGGAGGAGTGAGAAAAATTGTTTCTTCTTAACCTCTGAGGATAGGACAAGAAGCAATGGGCTTAAATTGCAGCAAGAGAGGGTTAGGCTGGACATTAGGAAAAACTTCCTGCCAGGGTGGTTAAGCACTGGAATAAATTGCCTAGGGAGGTTGTGGAATCTCCATCATTGGAGAGTTTTAAGAGCAAGTTAGACAAACAAAATCCCTGTCAGGGATGGTCTAGATCATTGTTTTTCAAACCGTGGGTCGCGACCCAGAACTGGGTCGGAGAATGGAAGGCACTGGGTCGCAGCGGCTCTGGTCAGCACTACCGACCTGTCCATTAAAAGTCCCGTCAGTGGTGCTGCCTGGCTAAGGTAAGGCGCTGCGCCCTGGAAGCAGCCAGCAGCAGGTCCAACTCCTAGGCGGGGGGGCCACGGGGCTCCGTGCGCTGCCCCCGCCCCGGGCACCGGCTTCACACTCCCATTGGCCACCGGGCAATGGGAGCTGGGGGGGCGATGGATGCGGGCAAGAGCCACACGGAGCCGCTTGCGCGCCTCCACCTAGAAGCCGGAGTGCAGTGCGGTCCGCAGTGGAGCTTCTGGAGTGCAGTGCGGTCCGCAGTGCCAGGAGAGGCTGGAAGCCTGCCTCTGCACCCCCATTGCGCCGCTGACTGGGAGCTGCCCTAGGTAAGCCAATGCCCAAACCCCGCACCCCAACCCCCTTCCTGAGTCCCCCCCCAACCCCGGAGCCCTCTCCTGCACCCCAAACCCTTCATCCCAGGCCCCACCCCAGAGCCTGCACCCAAAGCCCTGACCCCCTCCTGCACCCCAACCTCCTGCCCCAACCCAGAGCCCCCTCCCATACCCTGAGCCCCTCATTCCCAGCCCCACCCCACAGCCCTCACCCCAACCCTCTGCCCCAGCCCTGAGCCCCTCCCACACCCCAAGCCCCTCATCTCCAGCTCCGTTGGGTTGCAGACATCAACAATTTTCTTCAACTGGGTCGGCCAGAAAAAAAGTTTGAAAATCACTTGTCTAGATAATACTTAGTCCTGCCATGAGTGCAGGGGACTGGACTAGATGACCTTGCGAGGTCCCTTCCAGTCCTATGACTCTCTCTCTCTCTCTCTCTTTATATCTATCTATCTATCTATCTATCTATCTATCTATCTGGGGGGGGGGGTTACTTGCATAATAGTGTCTCAGACAAATCAAGAAAAGAGGGAGAAACTTTGAGAGCCAAGAACAAAAAAGCCTGCATATTTTAATGCTTAATATTATGCTTGGAGATTTTTCCATGAACTTTTAATTAAGCTGTGTTTAGAGGTTCACATACTTAGGAATATTTTTGTAATAAAAGAGAGCTTACTTCTCAGTTCTTCTTCAGCTCTCAGCTGTTAAGTAAACCCTGACATTTGATTGTTTATAGACATATAAGCATGCATACACTTTGTCTCTCTATTGAAATAAACTAGGATCACCTATCCATTGTTTAAAGAATGCTTTTGGCAAGGTTTTCTGAGAAGCCACAGACTAAAGCACTCTTCACTGTGCAGTAGCACTCACCTTGAGGTTTTGCAAAGATACCAGAAACAACTCTTAAAGAACATTGAGACCCCTGCAAACAAGAGTGATGTGTAATTTCCAGACATTAAAGGACTGCTAGGGCAATAAAATCATGGGTTTCCTCAGTTATGATGTTGCTTTGCAATTTTTAGGCCATCCCTCTTCCATAAAACTGGATAAAGGCAGGCGTTTCTGAGACTCTTCATATTGGAAAGGGACCTTCCTAAAGTGTCAACTCTGCATGAAGCAGAAGTGGGGCAAACAAGGAATGAACAGTGCCAGTTAACAAAAAAGAACACATTTGTCACAAAATTCTCAGTCATCTCAATAGACAATATTTAATAAAATTTTACATATTTTTAAAACATTACTTCCTATGGTCACAAACTCAAAAACAGGCATATTTGACTATAAAAGCCTTAGTTACAAATAGTTTGCCCATCTCTGACAGCACATATGTAATATCTAAAAAAGAGATTTTATCCAGACCAGTAGTAGTAATTACTTTATAGACCTAACTCTAATACTAAAGGCTAATACTATTTAAGCACAGGAGAACATCAAGAAAGCAGATCAATTTCTTTCTACAGAAAACATTTTAAATCTTACCAACTCCAGTACGGAAAGCTAATTAAAACAAACAAAACAGCAACATTGAAACCAGATTTTATACAGATTACATTGTAGTCCTAGTGGTTCATACAGAAGAAAAGATCATTATGTTAAATTCCTTAAGATGATATACGGTTAAACTAGGATTTCTGTGAAAGCCGTGAAAATCAAAGGACAAGAATCCACTAAAAGTTTTGCGCTGCCCTGGTCAGGCATAGATTTGCCAAAAATGTGGCTTCACTGTTTTTATCTTTCAAAGTGCAGAATGTGGACTGAAGAATTAATTTTAATTTATTTATTTATTTATGTTTTCATTTTCTTGCTGCCAGTAATGCAAACAGGATTGACTAGAGATGTACAAAACCCACTGCCAGGTCACTTGCACTACAACTATCTGAGCAAGACAAATACTGTAGTTTGAAAAGTTGTAACTTCTTCCTGCTTCCACGTTTTTAATTGATATTTTGAGAAGAAAGTCCACACTTATGTTTTGAAGTTTAAAAGGTTTAATATTTCTCTGGAAAAACTAGGATTTTTCTATTGGAAAAAGAAGCTTTTACGGCTTTAAAGCTGGCCTTGTGGACATCCTCCTTCTCAAACTAGTTATGCAAAACAGGAAGGAATTATAAATGTTTAAAAACACATGCCCTGTTAATTCAGTTACATGCCAAACAGTAAGAGCATTCAGCTGTCACTTCCCAGACTCCTTCCCAAAAACATAGCGTTGCGGAACTGGAGAAGTACAATGCACTGTGAGGACATGTTTTAACATTAAATTTAAAAACCACATTTCTGCTTTTTCTTTCTTTTTTTGTATCTTTTACTCGCTCTCCTTAATTCCGTGTTCGTTTTTCTCTCCCATCCTTTGCAGTTTTTCTCTCTCTTTCTTTCACTGAATAAATAAAGATGTATCTGTAGTGCTTTTGCTTTTGTTTTTAATTACATAGCCCAGATCTCTATCAACTCCTAGGAGAGAGAGATGAAGAGACTGTTTGGTATGGAGTCCCCATAATCCAACTTTAAACCTGACCTAATAGTTCCTTTCCCCCAGCACCTTACACCTACCCCACCAATTCTCAAATACAGCAAACACTGCCTCCAAAAATCCTTACAACCCTTTACCCTAGATGTCTCCACAGTTTAAATGGCTTCTTAAATGCCCCCAGAGATGCTCAGTGGGCATTAGGTGGCTGCTACCCCCCCCCCCCCCTACACACACACACACCCTCACTCTGCAGGGAGTGGATCGGGGACTAAGGGAAAGCTCTTTGCCTCTCTAATCCTGACAGGGGCTGCTGAGAGGCAGAAAACCAACCCACACCCTGCTAGACAGAAGCAGAACAGAAAAAGCCTACTGCAGGGTGCAAAGTAAAGGCCCACAAGGCACCCATGTGGTCACAGCTCCCACCCCCAAAAAATGTATAGGAGGAGCATGGAGATCTAGCTCCCCTGAAGATTCTGGAGAGGGCATTGTGGACACCCCAAAATACCTTAAAGGCAAATACCTGTTGGGAGAAGGGTATTGCTAGAACCTGAGGGGTTTGGTATAAGAGCAGGGTGTTGATCCAGGCAACTAGAAAAGGACTTGAGAGTCCTTTCAAAAGCTGCTATTATTAGTATTAACTTTTGACAGAGGTTTTGGACAGAGGGGCCATGTGGGAGGGGAAAATGGAGCAGAGAAGGGAAAAGCTAATATCCATCAGCTGCTTGATATTCAGAAACATGTAAATGACCAAACAGCACTACATAGTCTCACCATTAAATGTATTCTTTGCTTTGCTCATCCCTACCTCCTATAGACACTCTACCGCTTGCTCTTTTCTAGTCATTCTTCTTCCCTCACACCTCCCCTCAGTATCTCGCTCTGTTTTTCTTCTTCCCATTTCTCTCTCCTTATCCCCCACTGAGTCTGTCTCCTGCCAAAAACACAGCCATTAATATAACAATGCCAAAAAAACACAACAAAAACCAGTCTAAAGCAGTACAGGACAATAAAATTGTGACATTTGACAGTTATTGTGGTATGGTTCAAGTTAAAACATGCATAGATTTTTACTGTTAAATAAACCCATCAAACCACCTTAATTTAATATACAAAATATTTTTAAAAATACAGTTCCCCTCTTTCCTGCATTATTTCTATGCTATATCTTACCACTTGTTCAATTCTCCTAGCCTGCAACAACATTTCATGGATTAACCCCATCAGATCTAACATAAAATGCAGACTGAGGGTGGAGTCCAGGCCCTATTGAAATTAATAGGAGATGGCCACATCTGGAGATGGGACATTGCAGGTGGCCAGAGCTCTGAGGTGGCATTGAGCATTCTCACTCTCTCAGCTGTGGGTGGGGGAAGCTCTGAACTGGTGTTAAGCCCACAGAACTGGCTCCTTAGACAGCTGCCTCTAGGTTCAGTGTAGATCAGTGGTTCTCAACCTATTTACCATCGTGGGCCACATATGCAGCTCTCTATGTGATATGTGGGCCGCATCCACACAATATATAGTCTACCTCTATGGCTCTGAGGAAGTCACATGGGCCGCAGCTGTGTGCTGATTGGGCTGCAAGTGGCCCACAGGCCACCGTTGAGAACCATTGGGTAGATGGTGTGCTGGTGGAGGGACAGAGCATATCAAGGGTGAAAAGGGGTAAGTCAGTTGCAGGGCAGAGCACAGATCTACCAATTACCTGCTGCTGTTCAGTCCCTTGAAGACCACACGCAGCTGGTGTAACCAGAGCAGGAACCAGAACAGATGTGGCTTCAAAATTAGTGAGCCATAATCGCTCCCTGATGGCTCACGCCATCCTGTGCTAAGATCCAGTCCAATAACTGGTTTTGCTTAACAAAACAGAATGTGATCATGTGGACACTATCATTTTACATACCTGTACAGTATTATTATTTATGCAGGGCATGTAGACTTATTCCAGAATATGAATCTGGTCTATGCACAAAGGCACCCTAGTCACATACACACAAACTATTATTTTTGCCAACATACTCTTAATTCCCTTGATAAACTTCTACATTCCTGGGACAGGGAGGCAATACATGGATGCAACATATGCATGCTAAAGTTACTGAACTGACAGCATCTCTCACAATTGTGATTTGCGATACTGATGATTAGAGAATGAATTATTATTAGAGATTATTAAAAATATTGAGCCAGAATGACAGGTTTCAGAGTAGCAGCCGTGTTAGTCTGTATCCGCAAAAATAACAGGAGTACTTGTGGCACCTTAGAGACTAACAAATTTATTAGAGCATAAGCTTTCGTGGGCTACAACCCACTTCTTCGGATGCATATAGGATGCTATATGCATCCGAAGAAGTGGGTTGTAGCCCACGAAAGCTTATGCTCTAATAAATTTGTTAGTCTCTAAGGTGCCACAAGTACTCCTGTTATTTTTATTTGAGCCAGAATGTTATCTCTGGCATCTGTGGATTTACACCAGTGTAGAATCAGACCCATTCCCTCTACTGCCCCACATAAAAAAACAAGGTGGCTCTTATCTCTGTAGCAAGGTCTGTTAAGTTTGCACACTGGTTGTTTGAGTATCGACAATCTGAGTTATCTGTTCCATTTATGCTACTGTACCTTATTGCAAATTGAAACAGCCTGGCTATTTCTGGCTGGAACCCCAGCTCTCATTGGCTGAGCTAACTGACTCTTTGCCCACTTCCTTCTTGTTCTGCTTTGTATTATCAAATGTTTGCACTTCGTTACTGTAGCTTTTCCGAAACTTGGAAATTTTCCTCACTGTTTTGCTTGTATTTGATTGTGTTATTGGCTGCTGGGCTTACCTAGCTATATCTTTAATCTATCTTCGGGAACTATAATGCATCCATCCCCATAGTATCTAGACATTTCTTTACGTGTGTTTCATTTAATCTTCACTCATTTAAGTTAATTGTATCAATTCTTTTCAAGATTTCTATTTCCGCTTACATTGCTGGAAGGTCCTAGAATATCACAGGTGGATACAAGGACCTAAATACAATAGAAGAGTCTGATAGTTTTCCTTCTGAATAACACAAATTTGGCTGACTGCGCCTTTTGGTTGTAGCCATGCGGTGCTGCTCATTAAAGTTAGTTGTCCTGCTTCTTTTAGAGAAACTGTCTGACATCTGTCTGTCTGCTATATATTTGGATCTATGATAGTATTGTAGCATATAGATCAATCACTTTTGGAAGAGTGAAAACTGCTAACAATTTCTTACCTATATCCAACAAGACCTGGTCTTCATTTTCACTTGAGGGAACCACAGGATCTCTGAAAGGCTAGAAAAAGGAAATTTGAGCTAGATTTTTAAGATGAATGGTCAAGTTTGAACTTCATTACAAACAGTGCTTGGTGCTTCCAGAATTCTCTTAAAATCTTTTCAGCACCATTTGTTCATTTCATTTATTTCAATAAATACGGAAAATAAAGAACTGCCTACCCCAGGCTTTATGAACCTTTAATGCTGTTATGAGCTGGGTGAAACCTTGTTATGGGTTGAGTTAAAAACCTTGTTCTAACTCAGTGATTCTCAAACTTTTGTACTGGTGACCCCTTTCACATAGCAAGCCTCTGAGTGTGACCCCCATTATAAATTAAAAACACTTTTTAATATATTTAACACCATTATAAATGCTGGAGGCAAAGCGGGGTTTGGGGTGGAGGCTGACAGCTCGTGACACACCCCCCCATAATAACCTAACGACTCCCTGAGGGGTCCCGATCCCCAGTTTGAGAACCCCTGTTCTAACTGATGTGTGAAAATGCCCTTCATTTAAGATAGCTGTAAGAGACAGTTAAGGGACCACACCTAAAACAAGGCCTAATAGAATCTACTCAGAAATGGGCAGGAGGCTCCACTGAGTATCATGACCAGGTGCATGCGTGCAAGCCAAGTCAGAACACCCAGAAACTGAGAAGAGATGGAATAGTGAGGGAGGCAGAGGCAAAAAGCAAGAAAGCCAAGCAGTGGCCTGTGAGCAGAGTGTGACCCTGGAAACAGCAAGAGACAGAACTTTTGGGTCTAAGGAGCTTGGGGCTGTAAAATAAGACATTACACTCCTTTTGTTCTTGCTTCCCCCTGCATTCAGAAAAGCAGGACTTTGTACATCCCTTGGAAATAACTGCATCAAAGAGAATACCAGACTCCACCAACTGGAACATCCCCTGAACTTCGACTAGCAAGCTGAGGTGAAAAGAGGCAACCATACATTAAAAATACAATTGCCTAAAAGATAAAACTAGCAGCCTCTCCTCCAAACAAAAAATAACCAATGAGAGATAAAAATCAAACCCAGACAATACCCCACCTCTCCACAAGCACTAATGTTCGTGGCGACCCTCCCTCCTCAAGAGCTCAGGCTTTATTGTGCCTTGAAGGGTCAACAAATACAGACAGTTTTGGAGCAGAGTGGGATAAAAGTTTAAAACGAGAGGGTTCCAGCTCAAAGATCTCTAATGACCAAAGCTGTGAACTTATCATATAGGGAGAGGCAGTCTCAGGCTATTTACAGCTTTATAGGTCAGAACTAATGCCTCTAACTCTGTCCAGAAATCAACCGGCAGCCAATGCAGATGAGGGATCACTAGTGTCACATGCTCCCAGCAACATAGGTGGGTTGCTGCATTCTGCCTCAACTTCAGGTTCCAGGTTGATTTAACATGTAGCCGTATGTAGCTGCAGTAATCTAATCTGAAGGTGACAAAGGCATGGATTATGGTAGTATGGTCTGTGTCCACAAAAAATGGTCAGCCTCCTGGCCAGACGTAGAAAATCAACAAGGCCTGCTACACAGAATCATCATAGAACTGGAAGGGACCTCGAGAGGTCATCTAGTCTAGTCCCCCGCACTCAAAGAAGGACTAAGTATTATAATCATCTATACCCAACTGTAGCTCCAACACCACCCCCAGATTGCAAATTCTATTGACAAACGACAGGCACAGGCCCTAATGAAAGGGGAAGATATTATTCCACCCATATCTTCCAGTTGCTTCTCAACCTACAAATATCACTTCAACCTTGTACATTCTGAGCCTCAGCCAGCTAGCGCTCGTCCACACCCAAATCTCAATTTTGTAAACTAGAAAAAGTAAAACTGAGACCAAGGATGTCTAAGGGCACAACCTGATACATACATATAAAGCATGATATAAAACAGACATCAAATACAGCTGACTAATCAAAATGGGATTACATGCAAGCATCATAGCTTCTCTTTCTGCTATCAAGTGTAAAACATCCTATTTTACGTTAAATTCATGTAAAAATAATTCCAAGCAGGATCAATATTTTTTATGCCAGAATTTCTCATGGTCAGTCTCTAACAGGCTCTGTGTATGATCCTGCAAATATTGCTAATGAGCGTTTCCCCATGTTATCTCCCAGGCTCAAGATTACCTAAAATATAACCTCACCTTCCTGGACTTCCACTGCCTCCTCAGCTCCACTCCTCGTGAACAATGGAACTCTCTATCTCAAGGAGGAAGCTAGTGCATGTAGGAGATGGGGCTTCACCTCAGCTGGTCCCAAGCTGTAGAACACACTCCCATAGGAATGACCACAATCATCATGACTTTCCAATTCAGATGTAAGCCTCATTTCTTTGACCTGGCTTTCCAGCCCACCAACACATGACAGATTCATTGAAGTAAATCATAAACATACATATACATAACTTTTCCCTGGGGCAGGAATGGAAAGGAAATGTCACTTGGCAGGTATTAGTCACCTTATTTATTTTTTTAACTATGGAAGATGTTCAGATACCACAACGTAAGGTGCAGTAGGAGAACTTAGACAGAGGCTAGTTATTCAGACAAGGATAAAGCTGTACCTTCACATCTTCACTTCCAGGTGCTGGTTCATCAGATGCCAAGTTCATGGGATCTGTAAAAGCGAGATTTCTTATCAACTTCTAGTGATAAACAATGGAAGTTTACTCTTTTTTCAACTAGAAGAGGAAAAAAATAATGAACAAGCAAGCAAGCAACACAGAACAATGTACTTTTGTAGCATACACATCCCCCAAACTAGCATACCAGTGGGCAGAATACTAGATGGTGTACAACAAGCTGTTATGTTATTATGGACCAATTGTAAACAGGCTCTTGAGCTTAAAGGGACAGGCAGTGAAAATACATGTTGATTCATAAACGAGGCTGCTGATTTGTCCCCACAATAGCACAGATCAGAAGCTGTGCCTTAAACTATGGGAGATCCCAACTGCTGTGCACTGTCCTAAAGACATGCCATGCATTTTAAAAATTAGCCCCTGCATTTTCAAGAAAAATAGATTAAAAACTTCATTTCTGTCGCTCTCTTTTATATGGTTTCTTCTCCAGACAATTGGAAAGGACACAGCGAACACAAAAACATGTTCAAACTCTGCAGGATCTGCCCAAGCACCGACATTTACGAAATAGCAAACAGAGCAGAAGTAATCTGCATGTAAATGAGCACAGCAAGCATCTGCAGGGCTTCCTAGAACTGTTAGCTACTGTCACATTTGTTGGTTAACATAAAATAAACCCTCCCATTTTCACAATTTTTCCTTATATTTAGTTTTATTTCTTGTATATTGAGGCTTGTAAATCAAGATTCAGGTCTGCCCTCAGATACAGACTCAGCCTATATCTTAATAGACTTTAAGGTCAGAAGGGACCATCATGATCCCCTAGTCTGACCTCCTACACATTACAGGCCACAAAACCTCACCCACTCACTCCTGTAATAGACCCCTAACCTCTGGCTGAGTCACTGAAGTCCTCAAATCATGATTTAAAGACTTCAAGCTACAGAGAATCCACCATTTACACTAGTTTAAACCTGCAAGTGACCCGTGCCAGATGCAGCAGAGGAAGACAAAAAAAACCCAGGGTCTCTGCCCATCTGACCGGGGGGAAATTCCTGACCCCATATATGGTGTTTAGTTAGACCCTGAGCACATGGGCAAGACCCTCCAGCCAGACACAGATATGCAGCTGCATTTTCAGTTTACCTTTGAAAAATCAGCTACTGCACATGAATTTAACCATAACTTAATAATTAAAAAGCATGTATATCTTAGTATTTTAGGGGATATCATTCATAGATCTTTGATGCTTGCAATACCTTTTCCCATCCTGAACTCTGTGCAGAGCCCAGGGAGAGGTTACAAACCAATAACATTGTACCAATCCATCCCCTCACAAGAACAGCTGCCTGGTATCCAAGTCCAGCCGCAGACTCCAGCAACAATAATAAGGTCTAATCCTGCAATCCTTATTCAAATTAAACTATCTGGGGATGAAATCCTGGCCCCACTGAAGTCAATAGGAGTTTTGCCATTCTGTACGAGTAAAGACTACACAGGATTGGGTCCATACTGATTAATTTCTTAATCATGATCTTCTGTTGCAACCAGATGTGTGCCTTGCCCTATTCCCCGATCCCATCTAGAGGGTTCCTGCTGAAATGCAGCAGGAATGTGAGAAGATGTGACAGTCCTCGTCTTGCAGAGAGATCAATGTCTTCCACGCTAGGCAGGACCCACTTGGTACACAGTGCACAAGCTCCAAACAACCTGCAGATGGCGCAGAGGTACAAGTTACAAGCACCACAACAGCAGCAGCAATTTCAACTACTGGCTAGTAACTATTAGCACCACCAGTGAGAAAATGCTCTAAACATTAGTACATTTCTACTCCGATTCCTGCCTCAGGCTTCTCATGTGACCTTGAGCAAGTCACTTTACTACTCTGTCTCTCAAATGAGGACAATAATATCTTCCTGCCACACAGAGGTAAGCTCTCTGTTTAGGAGATGCTGAACACTGGTACTGTATCCTGCAATTATTGCATCAAACCTCATGAGTGCCACCAAAGTCTAAAGGCAAGATTCCCAAAAGGTGTTTTTGGACCAGGCAACAATTCTATAAAACAACAAATTCATCCCGATAAAATAGGTGCCATGATAATGTAAAAATTTACCCACAGTATGGAAACAGATCATCCCAGACACTACTATGTAGTAACCGTGGATAAAGAATGACCCTTTAGTGATGGCCATGGTAACTCTGGGTATGTCTACACTGCAGCTGGGAACAAATCTTCCAGCTCAGATACACAGACATATGCTGGCAGGGCTCAAACTAGCGTGCTAAAAATAGTTGTGTGGACATTCCTGTTGGGGCGGAAGCTCGGGCTTGCAAGCCTACCCAACCCCCCAAGCTTCAGAGCCCAAGCCGGAACATACAGTTGCTAGTTTTAGTGCTCTAGCTTGAACTCTGCTAATGCTAGCTCAAGCTCCATTAGCTTGCTCCCAGCTGCAGTGTAGACATACCCTAATTTTAAAAAGCAAGATGGAGAAAAAGAGTTGAACTTTAGAAAGATAACGCCCAGGGAATGCTCCCCTAAATTCCTCTAGACATTTTTCTAATACTACTGGCGTTAGGGTGACCAGATGTCCCGATTTTATAGGGACAGTCCCGAATTTTGGGTCTTTTTCTTATTTAGGTTCCTATTACCCCCACCCCCGTCCCGATTTTTCACACTTGCTGTCTGGTCACCCTAACTGGCGTTCAGTTGACATTACTGTAATTCATTCTTACAATCCTTGGGGAAACTCTGTTTACTATGTAGTAAGTGATTTAATATGTAGACATAAATTGGCTATGGCTCTAAATAATATTCTGCACAATTATTACTTGCCACAAACTTTCAAAATTAGAAAATCACAAGATTTTTTTTATAACATAGGAATGGCTGAAATAATCAAAGTAAAATATATTTGTACTTTATTTTGCATCCTTAATAGAGAACGTGTCATTCTGTGTATTTGAATTTAATTAAGTTGCTATGGGAGATCCACTGTTAAGCTAGCAATATCACCTTACATTGACCCACTGCATTGCCCATCGTGAAATGCAATCAAACTGCTGTATTGCTATAGCAACCTTCAGTAGATAATAGCTCAGAGCTTCTGTTAGCATTATGCTTTAAAGGTCTGTTGATCTTGACTTTAGGCCCACCCAGGAGGAAGTATTACTTATTGGAACAATAGGCGTTTTAAACTCTAAGGGGCATCCCTTTATGAAGTTACTGCAAAGAATTTTGTGCTCTAAGCTCAGCACCTAAATTAACAAAGGTATTTAGTAGAATATTGTAGGAGTTTTATGGATCATTTGTTACATGATTTTTGTTTGTAGCAGCAAAAAATTTAATTTTGTTTCCAACAAAACAATTTTGTTTTGTCTCTTTAGCTCATTAGCAGAAGGTAAAACATGGATCAAAGTTATCAATTATATTAGTGATTTTCAGGTATCTGGATTCAATGACTGTATGAAAAGCAACAAACACACATATAGCTAGAGCTACACATATTCCTTTTTGCCAGCTGATAGAAATAGGAACATCTATGACAATACCAAACTATGAGACGATACAGAAACACTGATTCATTATTATTAGATATTTCTATAGTGGTAGTACCCAAAGGTCCCATTGTCAGGATTCTGCTGGGCACTGTACAAATACACAGGTCTGCAAAAGTCAAGTGATAACAATGTATTTGATCAAGTCATAGGGCTAGTCTACACTACATTATATTTCTAGCAGTATAGCTATGCCCTGCAAAGCTCCTTAATGGTGAGGCAGCTTATACTGGCAAAAGGAATTCTTTTACCACTACAGTTAAACCATCTCCCCGAACAACATAAGCTATACTAGTTAAAGGACTCTTTTGCCAGTATAAGCTGTGTCTATATGATTTTTTCCACACTCCTAACCAACATAGCTATGCTGGCAAAACTTTGTAGTGAAGAACTGGCAATAGGTACTAACGAAGAGTGATGGAACTCTCTTTGCCATTGAATTGTGATGAGCATAAAGTACTCAGCCTGCTAAGGTGATGCGTAATTCCTGTAATGGTTGAGTGCCAGGAGCTGAAGGCACTCAGCACCACACAAAGTTGCTCAGCATCAGCTTGCAGGTTTGAACCCAAAATGAGAGGGTATAGTCAGAAATTAAATGATTCCTGAAGTGCTAAATCAATATTTATTGATATTTGCATGCACCAAGTCAGGCTGCTTGGACAGGCACGAAGAAAAACTACCATGCATGACTTGCATTGCCCAAGCTGCTGCTATGAATTCGCCTGCTGTTAGTGACACACAGCGGAAGGTACAAGATCACATTGACCATTGGCACTCTGAGAAGTCTGCACCCAAGATAATAAAGTTGTTGATAGCACAGTATGTAATTCCGTGTATTATAAACAGTTGCTTATATTTACAAAAGTAGATTTTAGACTGGTAGTGTTAATGCTGATTATTGCTGATGGTGACGTTAGAACTGCCTTTATTATGTTAATTGCCTGTGGGTTGCTGGAGAAGTTGGGCACAAATTCCCAGCAAGAGCTTAATGGTGGCAATCACACTTAAGGAACTCTTAACTATGTAAACTGGAGCTATTGTCTATTAAGGAGGTCACTTCCTCAGTCTATTAACTCACTCGGAATAATTAGGTAATACCTTTGGAATCCAATTCTTATTTACAGCATCATGCAGTGCTTGGCCCTGTAACGTTTATGTAACTGCTTAACTTTATGTCGGCTTCAATGGGACTTCTCACAGGGTACGTCTATACTTACCTCCGGGTTTGGCGGTAAGCAATCGATCTTCTGGGATCGATTTATCGCGTCTTGTCTAGACGCGATAAATTGATCCCGGAAGTGCTCGCCGTCGACACCAGTACTCCTGCTCCACGAGAGGAGTACGCGGAGTCGACGGGGGAGCCTGCCTGCCGCGTGTGGACCCGCGGTAAGTACCTTGTAGTTCGAACTAAGATACTTCGACTTCAGCTACATTCTTCACGTAGCTGAAGTTGCGTATCTTAGTTCGAACTGGGGGGTTAGTGTGGACCAGCCCACAGTGTATCAAGTTAAGAGCATGTGCATGTTTTACAGGATTAGGGCCTTATCTTGTAGAATTAGCCACTGCATACTAGCCACTTCTTCCAGATAGACACTAATGTGCATGCAACAATGAGATCTTGAATCTGGGATAGTATTCAACTAAATGCCAGATCAGAGTATTATAAAAAAAACACTAAAAGTCTATAACTCTTTTGTTCTAGGACCTTCTTGTCACAAGGTCTGCAAAGCTCAGTATGATCTATCTGGTAAAGAAAAGTAATTATGGTCATGAAACAATATCTTACAATCCTTATACAGGCAAACTTGCAATTGAAATCAATATGGGAGACTCATTTAAAACCATTTGAATTTTGCCACAGTAAAAAGTTCAGGACTGGCCACTAAAACTGTTCATAAAATGCTTAATTCATTCTTCTTTAATTCACTCCTATCTTTATTAACCAGATCTTTTTGACTTTACTGGAACTTCTTGCAAGTTGGCCTGTTTTTATTTCAGCTGAATCCTGCCCTCTTCTGGAATTGTAATGAGGTTGTAATTTAGCTGTTGTAATTTTTTAACATTCTTTTAAAAAGACTTTTTCAATTATTAGAAATTCTCGTGAACATTTTTAGGTTCACACAGGTAAATTAATTATTTCAAATGCATGATTTCATACCTCCCTTATAATGAAATGCCTTATGTATTTTACCATTATCTATTGCACAGATCTCTGATATCATGTATACTAAGCAATCTTCCTAAATAAATATAGGGCACAAGGACACATGCTACCTTACCTAGGACTTTAGAAAGCTATTACAACCAAAGATGAAAAGCTGTACCTTCTGCAGAATCTGTTGAATTGCAGGGCATTTGTCGTCCTTCCACTGTCCCAGCTTGTTTTGAATTAAGACTCTAAAAAACACCAAATTCAAACAACAAAAACTTTCTTGGATACCCATACATATTAATACACCCATATATGTATGCACACACACACACACCCAAGAAAGTCAAATACATACATTAATGTTAATATTAAAAAGTTATACATATATTTTGGGGAGAGAATTTATAAAATATTTTAACCTAAAAATATTTGGGGAAAATTTACTTTGTGTTGTGTAACATATCAGATTTAAGATTTGTACTGTATGTAGCACATCCTTTCTCTGGAAAAAAATGTTTGCATTTATATAGCTCTTCATATATTAAAAGTTCTGTACTTATTAACCCCCATAACTGTCCTGTAAGGTACAAGAATTTTACAGCTGAAGAAACTAAGATGGAAAGGTGAAGTGACTTCCCCAAGGCTACACAATGAATGAGTAGGTGAGCCAGGATTCAAACTCAGAACCTCCTTAACTCTTAGTTCTGTGCTCATTCCTTCATACCATGGAAATCTATATAAAGATGGTACTGAATTGAATTGTGTGTGTCATATAGTCAGTTTGAATTTGTATCCTATGATGCTAAACAATTAAATAAAGGCTTAACAGGGCCGTCCCTAGCCATTTTGGTGCCCTATGCAGCCTCCCCCCCCACGGGGGGGGCATCCCTAGGCCTCCGCAGGGGGTGGCCAGGCCTCCACATGGGGGGGGCAGGAGCAGGCTTGGGAGGCAGGGGGGAAACCACCCACCAGCAAGAGCCGGCGGAGCGGAGCGGGTTGGGGCTGGGTTGCTCCACTTCCTGCCACATAGGGAGTGCAGGGCAGGCCCAACCCCTGCTGCAGTCCTCAGGGGAAGGAGTGGAGTGGGGGTGGGGCTGGGGCGGAGCAGGGGCGGGAAGAGGCGGGGCGGGGTAGAGGCTTTGGGGAAGGAGTGGAGTGGAGGCGGGGCTGGGGCAGAGCAAGGGTGGGAAGAGGCAGGTTCTGGGGTGGAGCAGGGGCAGGGGCCATTGGGAAGAGGCAGAGCAGGGGTGGGGTCAGCTTTCCTGGGCGGCTCAGCCAGCTGGGGGATCGGGCTGGCCGCTGGAACAGCACGCAGCTGCGTAGGGCACCAGGAAATCTGGGGCAATTTGGTGCCCCAAATTTCCTGGTGCCCTATGCAGCTGCGTACTTTGCATATGGGTAAGGACAGCCCTAGGCTTAACAAATATACAAAGTTACCTGTTTCCAAGTATTTTCTAAGCTATAAGAGCATTAGCCAGTAAATCACATGCATACTGCACTGCCACCAGAAAGATCAAGGACTCAAAATAGCTCCCACATAATTTAGAGCAAGCAGCCTAAGGACTACTCAAATTTACATCAGCTACAGGAGTCACATAGGGACTAGCCCACTAGATGAGGCTGAGCTGGACCGCTTTAAAATTGGCCCAGATTTTAAATAGTATTTAGGTATTGCTGCACTCAGCATTGGCAATGCCTAACTGATTTAGGAGCCCAGATCTCATTTTCAAAAATGAGATAGGCACTTAGGAGCCTAAATCCCATTAACTGTCAACCCAAGTCTGAGTTTTTCCTATTCCTGCAGCTAAAGAACAGAAACAGCAACTCAGCTTAGCTCCTCCTTGGGATACCACTGGATTTTTCTGATACTAGGCAACAAAAGGCCTTCCCTATGCAGAGCCTTTAGAAACAATGATCTAATGCATCATCTCTCCCTTCTCCGTTTTACTGTTTAAATTTGGTCACTAAAAACAAGATTTGTTCTCTCCACTGATGTTTCATAGAGTCCTCTTTCCCCACACTGATTGCATTCACTAATGTATCAACAGCAGATACACTCAAACATAGCAGATGTGTGCAGTCAGACATTTTTAAAGGGAGTAGGGCTACTCAGCCTGCAGGACATCCATTGTCCCTCATGATGAAAACTCAACCCCGTCCTGGACTCCCTAACAAAAAGAGCTTCCTTTTGAGCCCCACCACTCAGGTTTCCCCTACTCCCTACATTCGGTGTCAAAAAAGGGAATTGTTTATAATGTAATCACAACATCTAAAAATTGGGAGCAGTATCAATACAGTCATTTCCACAGGGATAAGATGGTTCTGAGAACGGGTCCATTGTTCATTCCAAAACTGTACTCCATTCTCCACCATCTCAGGAAATCTCTCTTCCATTACTCTGCCCAACATCAGTCCATTCACTAAAAGGAGACAGAATGGCATGAACTAGTTCTAGCAATTGAGGTCAAGTAAGCCTCAAAGCTATCAGCAGCCATTTCATGTACAGGAAAACATACAAAACCAAAGGACGTTTGCCACCACAATGGATTAAAGCCCATTCTGCTCTGCCCGCGTCTGCTTCCTGGGTCATAGTTATACACTTTGTCTGTGGAGCGATATATAAAGCATCCATGTGCTCATTTATCCATACATTCTCAAGACACTATATGTTAGATATGCAATCTTCAGCCTGTGGTAGAAGTGTTGAATGCTGTAAATTCTACATCTATTTCAATATAAGTAGCTACGTTGAAATGTTCACTGCCCGTTTCCCTCCTCAGCTTTCAAAGCTGTCAAAATCCCATTATGAGGACTGGTGGTCCTGACTGTGACAAAGAAAGAAACATGTGTTTTTACCCTGTACTTTCCTTAGCCTAAGTTAGCTAGATCAGACCCACCCACTTGGGGTGACAATTTCTCAAATGGAGTTCATTACAATTTGATTTCCTAAGCTCGGTCTAATTATTTAAATAAAAAGATTGTGTGCTTTGGTATAGTGGCTTGTTTCTGCTATCTAGGTTTCACTAAGCCTACCATTAAAAATCTTCCATCACTGAAAGGATGATCTCTAGTGGTTTTTCCCAATGAGGAGCTAAGCTACAGAACAGGTCTGCGTCTGTCTCTTCAGGAAGAGGGAAAACCTACGTGGATGACTGGCAGAATGTTTTACTGATCATAACAATCGTAGAATTTTGCAACCTTTAATCTAAGAATATTTGCCATGGGCACTTTCAATATGGCACATCAATTAGCATTTTCTCCATTCCTCCTCCCCCCCCAAGTGCTGCAAAAAACACAGGGTTTGACGAGTGCAAGGGATATAAACAATATTACAATCCTTGTCATGGTTTTGTTTTTGCCTTAGGAAATCAGGATACCTGTGTGAAAGTTGTTGTACCCAAGTTAGAGCTATGAATCTGGGACCAGTTTTTATATTGGAAAGCCTAGAAATCTAGGGAATGACTAAATAGGAATGTCTGTGTTATAAATCAAACGCACAAAACTGGTGTGCAAAGGTCAAAGCATCTCATGTAGCTCATTGTTAGTTTAAAAACCTATAACCATTTTGATAAATGCTTAAAAATAATTGAACAAACAACAGAAAAACAAAACATGGAAAAGAAAAGCAAAAACAGAAGGGAAATTTAAGAACAAGAAAGGGGGAAACAATAAATAATAATAATTTTATGTAACCTTTTAAGCCAATAATTTGATATAGACAAAGGCCAAATTTAGGAAAGCAGTTAAGAACATGTCTAACTTTAAACACATGAATATTCCCATTGAAGTCAATTACACTACTCACCATGCTTAAAGTTACACTTGTGCTTACGTACCTCACTGAATCAAGACTAAAGTGACCAAAATATCATACAACAAATACAATATAAATGTCAGCTCTTTGGAGCAGGAACTATCTTTCCTCTCTGTGTTTGTACAATGTTTAGCGTACAATGGGGTCCTGCTCCATGACTGGGGCTCCTTGCTGCTATAAATAACAACAACAACTTAAAAAAAAATACCTCCCACTACAACACAAGTGGAAAAGGCAAGATTAAAAACCAGAGAGAAAGGGTTTTACAAGAAAGGTATTTACCATAGGGCCATTCTAAAACATCTCTGGAAATACAAGAGATTTATCAAGTACTCCTTTAACATTTTTTCTACACTTCAGTTTCATGCGTGAAAACAATCACTTTAGCACAGATGAAAAGCTAATGCCAATAATCCTTTGTCTACAAGACCAACACACTTACCATCCCTAAAACCTGCACGGTTTAAACTAAGGCCTGGTCTACACTAGGCGTTTATGTCGAATTTAGCGCCGTTACATCGAATTAACCCTGCACCCGTCCACACCACGAGGCTATTTAGTTCGACATAGAGGTCTCTTAAATTCGACTTCTGTACTCCTCCCCAACGAGGGGAGTAGCGCTAAATTCGACATGGCCATATCGACTTAGTCTTGGTGTGGATGGAAATCGACGCTAATAGCTCCGGGAGCTATCCCACAGTGCACCACTCTGTTGACGCTCTGGACAGCAGTCCGAGCTTGGATGCTCTGACCAGCCACACAGGAAAAGCCCCGGGAAAATTTGAATTCTTTTTCCTGTCTGGGCAGTTTGAATCTCATTTCCTGTTTGGACATCGTGGCGAGCTCAGCAGCACTGGCAACGATGCAGAGCTCTCCAGCAAAGATGGCCGTGCAATCCCAGAATAGAAAGAGGGCCCCAGCATGGACTGATCGGGAAGTTTTGGATCTGATCGCTGTGTGGGGCGATGAGTCCGTGCTTTCCGAGCTGCGCTCCAAAAGACGGAACACAAAGATCTATGAGAAGATCTCTAAAGCCATGGCAGAGAGAGGATACAGCCGGGATGCAACGCAGTGCCGCGTGAAAATCAAGGAGCTGAGACAAGGCTACCAGAAGACCAAAGAGGCAAACGGACGCTCCGGATCCCAGCCCCACACATCCCGTTTCTACGAGGCACTGCATTCCATCTTAGGTGCGGCCGCCACCACTACCCCACCACTGACCGTGGACTCTGAGGATGGGATATTGTCCACGGCCGGTTCCTCGGACATGTTAGCGGACGGGGAAGATGAGGAAGGAGATGAGGAGGACGAGGCAGTCGACAGTGCTTACCAAGCTGATTTCCCCGACAGCCAGGAGCTCTTCATCACCCTTACAGAGATCCCCTACCAACCGTCCCCAGCATTTAACCCGGACACAGATTCAGGGGAAGGATCAAGCAGTAAGTGTTTTAAACATCTAAACATTTATTTTTAACAGAACTGGAATATTAATGATAAGAACAATGTGTTTTTCATGATTTGTGTGCCCTAGGCGATTAACGTTTCAGTCCCAACTATTTAAAAAAAATCAAACAATGTCCGGTTGTCCATGATTCTGCTGCCCAAGCCGCTCCACTCTTTAGTCCCTGCCAGTGCAGCTATATTAAAATGCGGTCTATATGACCTGGGATAGAGCTGAAATCCTCCAGGGACATCTCAACGAAGCTCTCCTGGAGGTAATTTGAAAGCCTGTTCATCAGGTTCCTGGGGAGAGCGGCCTTATTGGGTCCTCCGAAGTAGGAGACGTTTCCGCGCCAGGAGATCCTCAAGTACTCCGGGATCATAGCCTTGCACAGCATGGCTGCATAGGGCCCTGGTCTTTGCTGGCTTTCCCAAAGCATCCTTTCCTTATCGCTGTCCGAGATCCTCATTATTGTTATGTCGCTCATGATGACCTGCTTTGAATTAGGTAGGGGACTGTTAGTATTGGGACTGCTTGCCCGTTCCTTTACAGAACTGTAACCGCCGGTTTACAGCCACGCGGTGGAGGCGGGAGAGGGGCAGCATACAGGGATCTTTCCCTGGGACAGCCGCGAGGGGGTGGGACAGGGGCAGAGTTCATGCTTGGCCGATTGCTGGCAGCAGAGACTGGCATTGCTTTCAATGTGAAAGGAGGCCAGTGGTACTACTAAAGTTTTAAGCAGCCACAAGTCTACGGCTTACCATGTCTGCCTGCTACAGAAATTCCGGTGTCCTGCCCCGCTTCCCAGATCGGCAGTGCAAGACCCCAGGCACTGAAGGCGAGGTCCGAAAATTCGACCTAGTCCTGAGTGCGCATGTGATAGGTGCAGTGCATGGTCTTGTTCACAGAGAAAGACTATGTTCTTTGCTCACAACTACATTTATCTTTTGGAGGAATTCACTACCTTTTTCTCATTCCCACAGCCACATCTGCGACTGTCTCCCAACCCAGCCTGGCATCACACTCCCAGAGGCTAGCGCACATTAGGCGGAGGAAGAAGAAGACGCGAGAGGACATGTTCTCAGAACTAATGGGCTGCTCCCGAGCCCAGGCAGCCCAGCAGAACCATTGGAGGGAGAATTTGTCCCAAATGCACCGGACACACATGGAACGTGAGGAGAGGTGGCGGCAGGAAGACCAGCAGGCGACTCAGAAGCTGCTTGGACTTATGAGGGAGCAAACGGACACGCTCCGGCGCCTTGTTGATGTTCTGCAGGAACGGAGGCAGGAGGACAGAGCCCCGCTGCAGTCTATCAGTAACCGCCCTCCCCCGCCACCAAGTCCCATACCCCCCTCGCCCAAAGTCCAAAGAAGGAGGGGCGGCAGAGTCCGTGAAAACTCTCACTCCACCCCTGCAGATTGCTCAAGTACCAGAAGGCTCTCATTCCCCAAAATTTGAAAAGTCCTTTCCTGCCCGCCTCACCCAAGCCCCTGTCCAAGTTTCACCCCCCAGTTTCATGTGTGGTTGTTAATAAAAAATATGTTTCTGTTCATTACTGTTTCAATCATGTTCTTTTGGAGGAGAGTCTGTCTGAAGGGGGGGAAGGGGCTTGGTAATTGGACAGGACAGTCACCTTTAGCAGGGTACAGAGGCGGGGGCAGGTCCAGCAGCAGGGCACATACACAGTGCAGTGACTAGTTACCCTGGTCAGTCTGGGAGGTGGTTTTCATGTTCTGTGCGTGGAGGGTGGGGGGGTTGCTCTGTGACTTTGTGGCGGGGGAGGGCAGTTACAGATCTTATGCAGCGGTCCTTGTCCTGGATCACAGAGCCACGCAGCAGGGGATCTGTAACCCTCCTCCCCCTGCCATAAAGTCACATAGCCCCCACATACACGCAGTCCCGCTCAGGAGGGCTGGCAGGCTCCGTTGAAACAACCAGTCCGCCCCTGCGAATCCTGTCATTCCTGGAGTTTAGAAGGATCATTTGCATCAGTACACTACACCCGCTCCCCACCACAGTCTGCGTCCCAGGTTTAAAACATTCCCTCGAAAACAGTAATAAAGACAACGGTGTTCATTAAGAAAATAAAACTGAATTTATTTTTTTGGAAGGAGGTGAAGGGGGTATGTAACTGGAGAGGATAGTCAACATTAACTGGGTAAAGAAACGGGGGCAGGTTCAGCTTCTCTGTACAGAAACTTAAAAGTCACTGGTTACCCTGCTCACTCTGGAACCTTGCTTTCAAAGCCTCCCGGATGCACAGCGCGTCCCGCTGGGCTCTTCTAATCGCCCGGCTGTCTGGCTGGGCGTAATCAGATGCCAGGCTATTTGCCTCAACCTCCCACCCCGCCATAAAGGTCTCCCCCTTGCTCTCACAGAGATTGTGGAGCACACAGCAAGCTGCTATAACAATGGGGATATTGGTTTCACTGAGATCACAGCGAGTCAGTAAGCTTCTCCATCTCCCCTTGAGACGGCCAAAAGCACACTCCACCACCATTCTGCACTTGCTCAGCCGGTAGTTGAACAGTTCTTTTTCAGTGTCCAGGGCGCCAGTATAGGGCTTCATGAGCCAGGGCATTAGCGGGTAGGCTGGGTCCCCAAGGATCACTGTAGGCATCTCCACATCCCCAAGAGTTATTTTGTGGTCCGGGAAGTAAATACCTTCCTGCAGCCGTCTAAACAGACCAGAGTTCCTGAAGACGCGAGCGTCATGAACCTTGCCCGGCCATCCGACGTTGATGTTTGTAAAACGTCCCCGATGGTCCACCAGTGCTTGCAGCACCATTGAAAAGTAGCCCTTTCTGTTAATGTACTGGCTGGCCTGGTGCTGCGGTCCCAGGATAGGGATGTGAGTTCCATCTATAGCCCCACCGCAGTTTGGGAATCCCATCGCGGCGAAGCCATCTATGATGACCTCCACGTTTCCCAGGGTCACTACCTTTGAGAGCAGTACCTTGACGATTGCCTTGGCTACTTGCATCACAACAACCCCCACGGTAGATTTGCCCACGCCAAAGTGGTTCGCGACTGACCGGTAGCTGTCCGGCGTTGCAAGCTTCCAGAGGGCTATGGCCACTCGTTTCTGGACAGTCAGGGCTGCTCGCATCCGGGTGTCATTGCGCTTCAGGGCAGGGGACAGCAACTCACAAAGTTCAAGGAAAGTCCCCTTCCGCATGCGAAAGTTTCGCAGCCACTGGGATTCGTCCCAGACCTGCAGCACTATGCGGTCCCACCAGTCCGTGCTTGTTTCCCGTGCCCAGAATCGCCGTTCCACAACATCCACATGACCCATTGTCACCGTGATGTCCTCGGCGCTGTGTCCCGTGCTTTCTGACAGGCCTGTGCTACTCTCAGACTTCAGGCCCTCACCGCGGTGCCGTAGCCTCCTCGCCTGGTTTATCTGCATCTGCCTCTGGTAAAGGTGGATGATAACCTGCGAGGCGTTGACAAAGGCCACAACTGCAGCGACGGTCGCAGCGGGATCCATGCTCGCAGTGCTGTGGCGTCCGCGCTGTCACTGACCGGAAAAGTGCGCAAACTGATTTCCCGCCGGCGCTTTCAGGGAGGGAGGGAGGGCGGTAGTGACGGACGGATGACGACAATTACCCAAAAGCACCCTCAACCCTTTTTTTTTACCCAGAAGGCATTGGCGGCTCGACCCAGAATTCCAATGGGCAGCGGGGACGGCGGGAACTGTGGGATAGCTGCCCACAGTGCACCGCTTCCAATGTCGACGCTTTCCCCGTTAGTGTGGACTCACAAAGTCGAATTACTGTCCTTAGTGTGGACACACAAGTTCGACTTTGCAATATCGATTCCACATATTCGATTTAAGTGAAATCGAACTACCCTCGTAGTGTAGACATACCCTAAGAAAGAGTGCTACCCAAAAAAAAAAACATATTGAGTATGAATAGCAAATGGTGCAAATTGTCAAAAAAAATATATGTTTCTATGCATTCTGCTAATTTGGCACCTACCTTGTAAAGAAAGGTTCTATCCCAGAAGTATTTCCTGAAGAGCTTAATGTCAGACTCCAGCAAACGTTCTGCGGTGTGATTAAATGTCAGTGTCAGAGTTCCTGATGAATGAACAAACTGTAGGAAAGCACACTCACTGATCTCAGCTCTAGAAATGTCAAACGAATGACTGCCCTGAAAACTGAAACAACACACTATTTAAATCAAAACATATGCTCTGTGCACAGGTTTAATGAAAATATCAACACAGAGAACTTTCTGTTGTCATTGGTGCACAGCACTTCAAAATTCTAACACTGTACAAAAAAAAATATCTAAGGCAGAAAATATAAAACATCCATGAAAAACATATCTGGGCAAACAAATAGTTACCAGTGAATCCATTCACCATAAGAAAATTCTGTTGTTTCAAGCCATCAAGATGAAAAAATGGTTACATTAGGAATAATGGCAGCAAAATAAAACAGCAACACTAAACAACATCTAGTTTTCCCTACTATTGTAAAATAGAAATAGTACCTTTTCCTGTTAATGTTGCCATATATAGTAGCGTGAAGGAACTGGCAGGCTTACTAGCCGATTACAGTGAAAAACAGACAGTGTCTCAAGGGAGCGCTGCACTGTTTGGATGTTACAAACAAATGAGACATTCATAACAAAATGTACTGTACCAGCTTTGTAAGTCATTTTCTCATGCAAATTAAAGTAGGCATAATACTCACACCAACTGTATGTTGTGCAGAGCCATAAACAAAAGAGCTCCATTCCAAAACAAAAATGTAACTGAATTCTTGCATGTATTTATTTTCTGTTCACTTGTGGCTTTTCATTTCTAATGGGGACTTTCTGATGGTGGAATATGATTATTTGGTAGTGCAGGACAATTACAAATACAATGGAGGTCCTAAACGCCATACATCTAAAACTTCAGATAATTAAGGTCCCTGGAAGCTTCAGTCCTGCAAGTTACTGGTCAGAGATGAAGCTCCCTGGCAACTCCAGAAACTTAGCCCTGCCTGGGTTGATACTCAGCTCCTTCATTTATCCAAAACTCTGTCTTACAGATGTTTCAGAGTCCTCCAAGACCTTGGTAAAAGTGGGGTTCAATTGTACTTTTTAAAACAAATTTCCTTGCCCTGGTTCCTGTCAGCACTTTAGATTATTAAAACAAAAACCTGTAAAAAGTTACTTTGATTTTCACCATTTAAACAGTGTGTGTACTTTTTCACTGCTCCTTTGCATCTCCAAAACTTGGACAATGAAAATAAACTTGCACTTTTGAGAGCAGTCGCTTTCGTTTTCTAGTTCTGGTGCACTAGCGCTAGACCAGTGTAGCAATGCTTGAATTGGGCTGCAAACACTACAGGGGGATGAATGTTTAAAGTTACTCAAAAAGCGGTTTTCAATTTACCTTCCCATTTCATGAAGCATTTCTACGAATAATAGATTTTTATAACACACTTTTCCCCACCAAAACCTGTAATTGGGACTTAGTAAACAATTTTGCTGATGCACAAAAATGAATAAAACACAACTCCCTCCTTTTTGCCACATTGGTACCGCAGGACTAACAATAGTAAAAATATATTTTTGTCATTAAATTAAGCAGATTTAACTCTGACTATACAGAAGGAGCAGCTCAGAGGAGTAAAAAAATGTGCCATTTCTACATCACTTTTCAGACTAGAAAAGTATATTAAAGGTTATAAACACTCAGATAACCATAGAAAAATAACTACATGCTACTGTACAATTTTGTGTTGAGGTCCCACAAATCCAAAATAAACAGTGATATTTTTAAAATATTAATTCTTAAAGCAACAGACTTAAGTCAGATGCCAAACCTAAACTATTTACTCCAAAAAGGACAAATAAAATAAATCCCTCATGTATTTATCTAATCAAGCCAGAGTTTAAACCAAATTTAGATTCGTATGTTTGCCATTATATTACTGTTTAAAATGTTACCAATTTTGCCACACACCTAGAATGGAAGACATATATGAAACCTTATTTTTAACAAGAAATACAAGGTTTCACACCTAAAACCACAACGCTGACAACAACCAACAGAACAGAAATAAACATTCAGTTTAAACTGTTTTGAAATAAACATTTTGCTCTTCAGTTTTAATGGCTAATAGTTTAATAGAGGTAATAGGCCATTACACTCACTTCATGAAGATTTCAACAAGTCTGGAGTGTCCATTCTGTGAAGCCAAATCTAATGGTGTTGCTCCAGCTTCATTAGGTAAAGCTAATGCCAATGGCCCACCAGGCTGAGATAACAGGAATTGCGAGAGTTTAACCAAGCCCAATCTTACTGTGAGATGAAGCAGCGTTTCTTTGCGATTAGACTCTAAAAAACACATATGTTTATTTGTTAGTAAGCATCATATAAATCTTTTTAAAGTCGGTGCAAATACAAAATACATATAGTCCAAAGATCCACTTATTCCAAAAGTTAAAGAAAATGCTAGGAGTCTGTATTTTCTACATCTCAACTCTCTCTGTGTACAGCACCTAGCACAACGGGGCCCTGATTGCTAACTGGGCCCTCTAGGCTCTACTATGCTACAACTTATAAAGAACAAGGCAGCTTTCCAGCTGCTTTGCGTTGCCTCAACAGCACAAAACAGCCACAGCTGGGACCAAGAATCTAAAGCAGTTTCTTTACAAGGCATGTGATTTATCCAGTAAGGCTGTTTATAAGTACAGCAAAAGATTCTTAATGATGCAGACATGCAGGTAAAATGTACAGGATGCATTTCTTTCATTTCTCTTTTCAACATGGTGGCTTCACCTGCCTGTTTTTCCTCTCACCTGCCTCTTTGTTCTCTGCTTTTTAACATGTAAACATCAAGGTCAATGGAGGGTGAAGCTTAAAAGATAACAGTGAACAAGATGGACTGAGTCTCTTTCTGTCACGTCCTACCCTCACACTTCATAAAGAAAATGCTCGGGCAGCAAATAAATAAATAAATAAAAAGTGGGCCTGCAGCTCAGATTTTTCTTCCATTCTGTTCTACACAGGTTTTTAGAGTGCACCTATAACTGTAGTATCTGAGTTCCTTCCAGCAATGTGACTACACATCTGTCACATGCTGGTTGTTCTCTGATCCTCTACCCAGAGGGAGAAGCATGTGTAGTGGAGATACTGGTAGGTTGGTTTTGGTTTTGGTTACATATACCTGTTGCTATGTGTTTGCGGGGGGAGGGCAAGATCAAACCAATATGCCTTGCACTGGGAGCAGGAAGTGGTGAGGTTTGTGAGGGAGGGAGTTCATTCCGCAGTCTCGGCCTGAAGAAGTTTCGGTCTCTGGCACAGATGAGCTTTACTCTTATTCTTGAGAGTTCCATTATGCCAGAGGAGTGAAGCTGACGATCACAGTCTTCATCCTAGAGCTTTAACTGGTATGCTGGGCCAAGCCATGGAGCACTTTAAAGATAAGGACTGAGAGACCCTGAACTTGATTCAAAATTCTATGGGAAGCCAGTGTAGAGAGTAGAGGACAGGTGTGATGTGCTCACAGTAGCATGTGTTGTTGAGGAGACATGCTGCAACATGTTGTACTAGTTGATGTTTCCTAACTGCTGAAGGTTTCATGCCCAGGTATAGCATATTGCTGTAGTCTAGACGAGAGGTGAAGAAGGCATGAATAACTGAGGCCAGGTCTTCATCCAACAGGGTGGGACTGCGTGTCCTATACAACTGGAGATGGTAGGGCGGCAGGGAGGAATAGCTCAGTGGTTTGAGCATTGGCCTGCTAAACCCAGGGTTGTGAGCTCAATCCTTGAGGGGGGCATTTAAGGATCTGGGACAAAAATTTGTCTGGGGATTGGACTAGATGACCTCCTGAGGTCCCTTCCAACCCTGATATTCTATGATTCTATGAAAGCTCTACTCACAGAGAGCTCAGCAGAGCAAGGAATCCAAGACTACAGATTGAACTGATCAATTGTGAACCTTCAATCAAAGGAGACTGCACCTATGCCTGCAAACTCCTCAAAATATTTTCCTCTGACCAGCATCTTGCATTCTGATTTCAACACGGAGTTAAATGAACAGCTAGAACTATTAATATGTTTGATATTTCAATTTAGTCAGTCTATAGTCCTCATAACAACAATCATCAAAGTCCGAAGGAACAAAAATCTCATTTTGGACCCACTGGTTTATACAATTCAATTTCAACATTATCTCATCAAGTATATCCATTTTTCTGAAATAAATAGGATGAAATTCAATAAGGACAAATGCAAAGTACTCCACTTAGAAAGGAACAATCAGTTGCACACATACAAAATGGGAAATGACTGCCTAGGAAGGAGTACTGCGGAAAGGGATCTGGGGGTTATAGTGGACCACAAACTAAATATGAGTCAACAATGTAACGCTGTTGCAAAAAAAGCGATCATCATTCTGGGATGTTGTGACGTTATTGATTTGAACTCGGACTATATAGAACATGGTTGCAACCAAAGTCCTGTAGTGGCACCACATCTTGTATAAAAGGGGTCAAATGAGGTGTCTAAGACAAGGTTATGGTTTGCTGGTTATAATTATGCTGTCTATATGTGTGTATCAATTTTGTAGCTGAAGTTATGAATATTGGCTCTATATTGTCTGTATTTCAAACTTATGCTATGCTTCTGGGAAACATCCCAGACAAGTTGGTGTTAGCTCTGCCTAGCCTGCTTGATGGCCCATTAAGGACCATCAGCTATACAATTGACCCATTGAGAGAAGGCAGATACGCCTTGCAACTCAGCAAAGTATGCAGGGACTTGCCCATGTGACTCCAGACTCCATTTTGCTGTAATTTTCCACAGTAAGGCCTGATCTACACTATGAGTTTAATTCGAATTTAGCAGCGTTAAATCGAATTAACCCTACACCCATCCACACAACGAAGCCATTTATTTCGAAATAAAGGGCTCTTAAAATCGATTTCTGTACTCCTCCCCGACGAGCGGAGTAGCGCCAAAATCGATATTGTCATTTCGAATTAGGGTTAGTGTGGCCGCAATTCGATGGTATTGGCCTCCGGGAGCTATCCCACAGTGCACCATTGTGACCGCTCTGGACAGCAATCTGAACTCGGATGCACTGGCCAGGTAGACAGGAAAAGCCCCGTGTACATTTGAATTTCATTTCCTGTTTGCCCAGCACAGGAGAGCACAGGTGACCACAGAGAGCTCATCAGCACAGATAACCATGCAGGCCGATAATCGAAAAAGAGCACCAGCATGGACCGTACGGGAGGTACTGGATCTGATCGCTATATGGGGAGAGGATTCAGTGCTAGCAGAACTTCGTTCGAAAAGACAAAATGCCAAAACTTTTGAAAAAATCTCCAAGGGCATGATGGAGAGAGGCCACAATAGGGACTCAGAGTAGTGCCGTGTGAAAGTCAAGGAGCTCAGACAAGCCTATCAGAAAACAAAGGAGGCAAACGGTCGCTCTGGGTCAGAGCCGCAGACATGCCGCTTCTACGCTGAGCTGCATGCAATTCTAGGGGGGGCCGCCACCACTACCCCACCTCTGACCGTGGATTCCGAGGTGGGGGTAATCTCAACAGCCACACCTGAGGATTCTGCAGATGGGGAAGAGGAGGAGGAGAGGAAGAGGAGGACGACGATCTTGCGGAGAGCACACAGCCCTACATTCTCCCCAACAGCCAGGATCTTTTTCTCAGCCTCACTGAAGTACCCTCCCAAGCCTCCCAAGCCAGTACCCAAGACCATGACCCCATGGAAGGGACCTCAGGTGAGTTTACCTTTTAAAATATAAAACATGGTTTAAAAGCAAGCGTTTTTTAATGATTAATTTGCCCTGAGGACTTGAGATGCATTCGCGGCCAGTACAGCTACTGGAAAAGTCTGTTAACGTGTCTGGGGATGGAGCAGAAATCCTCCAGGGACATCTCCATGAAGCTCTCCTGGAGGTACTCCAAAAGCCTTTCCACAAGGTTTCTGGGCAGTGCAGCCTTATTCCGTCCTCCATGGTAGGACACTTGACCACGCCATGCTAGTAGCAAGTAATCTGGTATCATTGCATGACAAAGCCTGGCAGCGTATGGTCCCAGTGTTTGCTGGCATTCAAGCAACATCTGTTCTTTATCTCGCTGTGTAATCCTCAGGAGAGTGATATCGCTCATGGTAACCTGGTTGAAATACGGGAATTTAATTAAGGGGACAGAGGTGGCCGTTCCTACTGGGCTGTTTGCCTGTGGCTGAAAAGAAATCCTTCCCTGCAGTTAGCCAAGCGTTGGGGGGAGGGGGGGAATAGGCGCTGAGCTTTTCACCTTTGGCTAGCAGGGATCTTCCCTGATACCAGCCACGCGGTGGGGGGAGGGGTACAGCGATCATCCCAGAGAATTGGATGGGGGGGTTTAGTTTGTTTTCTGCTGCTGAAGGTTAACAGGAAAACCGCAGCAGTCAACGGGCTTTGCTTGGTATGTGGGAAAGGAGGGCGCAGAAGCCGAAAGACAATGGCTTACCATGGCCGCATGCAAGCCGAATTCTGTTGCCCGGACCTGCGTCTGTGATCTCTAACACCAAAGCCACAGGCACTCAATATTAAGATGGAAAATGCGACCTTGTACTGAAATCACATGTGCTATGTAATGTGAATAGTATTTTTCACCGTGAAAGAGTATAAGCATTGTTCTGTAAAATGTATCTTTTTTAAAACTTCTCTCCTTTTTTCCATCCCTCCAGCAGCTGCAAATTTTTCAAGCCTCCCTCCTCCGTCCCGAAGGCTATCTCAGATAAGGCGGTGGAGAAAGAGGACGCGAGACGAGATGTTCTCGGAAATAATGGAATGCACCCGCAATGAAAGAGCTCATTTGAATGAGTGGAAGGACATGGTATCTAAGTACAGGAAAGATGCCAGTGAACGTGAGGTCATGAGGGACGCTCGAGATGAGAGGTGGCAGGCTGCAACGCTGGGGCTGCTGCGTGATCAAACGGACATGCTCTGGCGTCTGGTGGAGCTTCAGGAACGGCAGCAGGATAACAGAGTGCCGCTGCAGCCGCTGTATAACCTCCCTCCCCCCTCACCATGTTCCATAGCCTCCTCACCCAGACGTGTAAGAATGCAGGGGGGGAGGCTCCGTGCACCCTCCCACTCCACCCCAGTGGACAGCCCAACCAAAAGGCTGTCATTATATTGAATTTTTTCAGTGGCCTTTTACTTCCCTCCTATTCTCCTCCCAAACCTCATCCGGGTTACCTTGTCGGTTCTCTCCCTATGTTTATAATCAATTAATAACGAATACATGATTTTTAAATGATAGTGACTTTATTTCCTTTAAAAGCAAGCTGTGATTTAAGGGGGGAGGGTGGTTTGCTTACAGGGAATGAGTCAATCAAGGGGGCGGGTTTTCAAAAAACAGAACTTTCACACCGTAGCCTGGCCAGTCATGAAACTGGTTTTCAAAGCTTCTCTGATGCGCAGCGCTTCCTGGTGTGATCTTCTAATTGCCCTGGTGTCTGGCTGCGCATAATCAGCAGCCAGGCGATTTGCCTCAGCCTCCCACCCCACCATAAAGGTCTCCCCCTTACTCTCACAGAGATTGTGGAGCACACAGCAAGCAGCAATAACAATGGGGATATTGGTTTGGCTGAGGTCTGACCGAGTCAGTAACGAGTGCCAGCGACCTTTTAAACGGCCAAATGCACATTCTACCACCATTCTGCACTTGCTCAGCCTGCAGTTGAACAGCTCCTGACTCCTGTCCAGGCTGCCTGTGTATGGCTTCATGAGCCATGGCATTAAGGGGTAGGCTGGGTCCCCAAGGATAACTATAGGCATTTCAACATCCCCAACGGTTATTTTCTGGTCTGGGAAGTAAGTCCCTTGTTGCAGCCGTTTAAACAGAGTAGTGTTCCTGAAGACGCAAGCGTCATGAACCCTTCCCAGCCAGCCCACGTTGATGTTGGTGAAACGTCCCTTGTGATCCACAAGTGCTTGCAGCACCATTGAAAAGTACCCCTTGCGGTTTATGTACTGGGTACCCTGGTGCTCCGGTGCCAAGATAGGGATATGGGTTCCATCTATCACCCCACCACAGTTAGGGAATCCCATTGCAGCAAAGCCATCCACTATGACCTGCACATTTCCCAGAGTCACTACCTTTCGTAGCAGCAGCTCAGTGATTGCTTTAGCTACTTGCATCACAGCAGCCCCCACAGTAGACTTGCCCTCTCCAAATTGATTCCCGACTGACCGGTAGCTGTCTGGCGTTGCAAGCTTCCACAGGGCTATCGCCACTCGCTTCTCAACTGTGAGGGCTGCTCTCATCTTGGTATTCTGGCGCTTCAGGGCAGGGGAAAGCAAGTCACAAAGTTCCATGAAAGTGCCCTTACGCATGCGAAAGTTTCGCAGCAACTGGGAATCATCCCACACCTGCAACACTATGCGGTCCCACCAGTCTGTGCTTGTTTCCCGAGCCCAGAATCGGCGTTCCACGGCTATAACCTGCCCCATTAACAGCATGATCTCCAAAGCACCGGGGCCCACGGTTTGATAGAATTCCATGTCCATGTCCTCATCACTCTCGCCGCCGCGCTGCCGTAGCCTACTCCTCGCCGCCTGGTTTTGCAGGTTCTGGTTCAGCATAAACTGCACGATAATGCGCGAAGTGTTTACAATGTTCGTGACTGCTGTCTTGAGCTGAGCAGGCTCCATGCTTGCCGTGGTATGGCGTCTGCACTGTTCACCCAGGAAAAAGGCGCGAAACGGTTGTCTGCCGTTGCTTCCCTGGAGAGGGGAGAGGATGTACCCAGAACCACCCGCGACAATGTTTTTGGCCCCATCAGGCATTGGGATCTCAACCCAGAATTCCAATGGGCGGAGGAGACTGCGGGAACTATGGGATAGCTACCCACAGTGCAACACTCCGGAAATCGACGCTAGCCCCGGTACATGGACGCACACCGCCGAATTAATGTGCTTAGTGTGGCCGCATACATTCGACTTTATACAATCTGTTTCCAAAATTCGAATTATATAAATTCGGATTAATCCCGTAGTGTAGACATACCCTAAGAACAAAGAGGTGTTCTTATACCTGGAAAAGACTATAAAAAGGCTGATGCCTCGTCTCCATCTGGTCTTCAATCCTGCTTCTTACCTCTGGAGGGACTTTGCTACAAATGGAAGCTCTACACAAAGGACTGAATGACCCATCCCAGCTGGGGATGTACTCCAGAGACTTGATTTAAACCTGCAGTTTATTTCATCACTGCTACAAGCCTGAACCAAGAACTTTGCCATTACTGTATGTAATCAATTCCATTTAACCAATTTTAACTCTCATCTATATCTTTTTCCTTTTATGAATAAACCTTTAGATTTTAGATTCTAAAGAACTGGCAACAGCGTGATTTGTGAGTAAAATCTAATTTGTATATTGACCTGGGTCTGGGGCTTGGTCCTTTGGGATTGAGAGAACCTTGTTTCTTTTACTGGGGTATTGGTTTTCATAATCATTTGTCCCCATAACGAGTGGCACTGGTGGTGATACTGGGAAACTGGAGTGTCTAAGGGAATTGCTTGTGTGACTTGTGGTTAGCCAGTGGGGTGAGACCAAAGTCCTCTTAGTCTGGCTGGTTTGGTTTGCCTTAGAGGTGGAAAAACCCCAGCCTTGGGCTGTAACTGCCCTGTTTAAGCAATTTGTCCTGAATTGGCACTCTCAGTTGGGTCCCGCCAGAACCAGCATCGTTACAGATGTATTAGCAGGAGTGTTATAAGCAAGACACAAGAAGTAATTCTTCCGCTCTACTCCACGCTGATTAGGCCTCAACTGGAGTATTGTGTCCAGTTCTGGGCACCACATTTCAGGAAGAATGTGGACAAATTGGAGAGAGTCCAGAGAAGAGCAACAAAAATGATTAAAGGTCTAGAAAACATGACCTATGAGGAAAGATTGAAAAAAAACTGGGTTTGTTTAGTCTGGAAAAGAGAAGACTGAGAGGGGACAGGATAACAGTTTTCAAGTATGTAAAAGGTTGTTACAAGGAGGAGGAAGAAAAATTGTTTTTCTTAACCTCCGAGGATAGCACAAGAAGCAATGGGCTTAAATTGCAGCAAGGGAGGTTCAGGTTGGACATTCAGAAAACCTTCCTGTCAGGGTGGTTAAGCACTGGAATAAATTGCCTAGGGAGGTTGGGGAATCTCCATCATTGGAGATTTTTAAGAGCAGGTTGGACAAACACCTGTCAGGAATGGTCTAGATAATACTTAGTCCTGCCATGAATGCAGGAGACAGGACTAGATGACCTCTCGAGGTCCCTTCCAGTTCTATGATTCTGCTCAATTTGCACAGTCATTTAGAATATGTTACCGTTCCACCAATGACAATGGAAAGGTGTGATCTGTGATTGGTCTTTGTGTGTGTGTGCGTGCGTATGTGAGTGTAAATAATCCATTAACAAAGAGCAGCAGAGGTTTGTAAAATTTATGCCCCACCACAATAGTTACAACAAATAGAGTGACAGAAAGATGACTCAAAAGAGAGAGACAGGGTAGCTGGTCAAAGAAGCAAATAATTATATTACCCAAGAATATTGCTGAATCAACCAGTGCAATCACTGTAACAACAGACAACTACAGTGGCTCAAAATTGAGCATGTGACAGATTCTACCATCAATACAGTGAATAGTCCCTTGCCCTATGAAGACACCTTTTATAACTTACCATAGGCATTGTGGTAACTTATTTATTTGTATCTTCAAGACATACAAAAATATGTTTTATATTATAAGGTACTTATTACTTGAAAATCACATGATAATTCGTCCGGTCAAACTGCATGACTGGCTCAACATTAATCATGCTCTACCACTTAAAGAAAACACTTTGAACAACGCACCTGGCTCTGTAACAAAAACTCAGCCCACTATAATTGCACGAGGGGGAGGAAAAATGAAATATAAAAAAAATCATCCCTTACGTTAAGTTTAAGGTAAACTAGGTAGTTACTACTATTTGTGTGGGAGTTTTCAAAAGTGACCATTGCACTTGGGTGTCCCAACTTTTGGGTGATCCACCCCGAGACACCTTGTGCCTGATTTTCCACAATACTGAGCTCCTTTAAAAGTCCTCAAAAATCTAGGTACTCGGAATCAGGGCCGGCTCCAGGCACCAGCCCACCAAGCTTGTGCTTGGGGCGGCACCTGGAGGGGGGCGGCGCGGCGCTCCGGCCGCCGGGGAGAGCGGGGCCACGGCCGGGCTCGCCGCCCTCCCCCCGGCGCTCTGGCCGCCCTCCCCCCCCAACCCGGCGCCCTCCCCCCGGCCGCCGGGGGGAGAGTGGAGCCCCCGCCGGGGCTCGCCGCCCTCCCCCCAGGGCTCCGGCCGCCCTCCCCCCCCCCCACGGGGGGGGGGGGGCGGTCGGAGGCTTTTTTGCCTGGGGCGGCAAAAAAGCCAGAGCCGGCTCTGCTCGGAATTGATTAACTAATCACTTGTGAAAAGTTAGGGACGACAACAAATACTGCCCAGAACAAAGAGGAAATGAGTCTTTCCACCCCATATCATCTAAGCACATCTCAGAGGACTTGAGAATGGCCATGGCCATAGGGTGACCAGATGTCCTGATTTTATAGGGACAGTCCCGATTTTTGGGTTTTTTTCTTATATAAGTCTCCTATTACCCCCCCACCCCGATTTTTCACACTTGCTGTCTGGTCACCCTACATGGCCACCTCTAGTCTATTTTTTTTTCTGCCTTGAAAAATAATCATGCTTAAATGGGCACGATCCTGTTTTATCAGTATATTTTAATAGGTTTAATAATCCTGGATTTTCATGGCTTCTTAAAAGCTGAAAGATAATCTGCTTCCATACCAAGGGTCAAATTCTGACTGCTCAGTGCTCAAAGGTTCACTCCAAAACTCTCACAAAGTGACAGCAGCATGGGCAGAACTTGAGGAAGTTTTGAAAATTTACAGACTGGCAAAAGGAAAAATGAAAAGAGAAAGAAAAATGAAAAAGTAGGTGGGACAAAAAAACAAACAAACTTGGGCATCATTCATTCGATTGCATTCAGTTGCAAAAAGGAGAGAGAGAGAGAGAGAGAAAGACAAGACTAGGGAAAGTTTAAATTAAAAAATGGAAAGATCTGAAAAGGCAAAAGCTTTTTGGAAAAGTTTTCAGTTTTGAGAAAAGGCCATTTTTCATTAAAGAACTATTCCCCCTCCCCTTCAAGGTCTGAATGAAAGATTTCAACCATTTCTAAGCATAACAGTATGGCAGTGGTTTAATAAAGGCCTAGATGCTGCAAAAAAAGGTGGTGTTGGGGAGGGGATTTGCCAGCTAGACCTTGTTTTGCATCAGATCTTGATTCTGCTGCCAAAACACTGTGTTTGGGTGATAAAAATCTGAGCCAAACAATCTGTTTTAAACATTAAATAAATCCTTTTGTTCTTACTGCACCTGAATCCCTTCCTCTGTCCAAAACAATAAAAGAACAAAACAAATATTTCTCTCTGACAGAAATGACTAAGCTCTTTCTGGGCTATGAACCTCATTCATTTCCTGGAAGGAGACTGAAAACTCCAGACTTGTAACTTGAAGAGAAGACGGAGACACCACAACAGGCCGACAGTTTTTCAGTTTTTCCTGGCTCCATCTTCCTATGAACTCCTATGCATTGTCAGGCCTTTATATTAGATAAGAGATTGTTTATAAAATGTTCTTCAGTATACCGCAGTCCTGAGAAACTTACACACATACTTATCTTTACACACTGTGAATAGTCATGTGAGTTGACTTCAGTGTGACTAATCACAACTGGGCACGTAAGTCTTTGCAGGATCAGAGCCTTAGTTAGTGCCATGTGATTAGACTGGATGACCTCTGCTTGTCCAATACCACAACCCCCCCTACAATAACCTTGCGACCCCTCCACAACTTTTTTTGGGGTCAGGATCCCTATAGTTACAACACTATGAAATTTCAGATTTAAATAGCTGAAATCATGAAAATTACCATTTTAAAAATCCTATGACCATGAAATGACCAAAATGGACCGTGAATTTGGTAGGGCCCTAATGATAATAGAGGCACAGCACAGAATCTCCCACATGCAGTCACCAGGGGATTTCACACACAGGCCAAATCTGCCCTAGAAACTTTTCTCAATATAGCAATGTCAGTTACAGGTACAAATTTTTTGTGACATTCCTATCCCAGCAAACCCCACTAGTGTAGCTACACTTATACCAACATAAAAGTTCTTTTGCCTGTATAGTTTATTTCACTCAGGGAACAGAGATATGCTATACCAGCAAAAGTACTTGTTTGTTGCATCTACACTAGGAGGGTTTGCTACTATGCCAGCAAACCTTCTCTAGTGTAGCCACAGCTCCAATTATGTTTGCTTGTTTCAGCAATTCCAAGAAGTTGTGAGGCAACACAAGGGGTCTGTTAGCAGAATGATATTTCCCTTCCATTTCTATAGTAGCCAAACACACTCAAAAGTTGTCTAGCTTATTATTGTTGCTGTTATTGTCTACTGAGCACTGAAAATGTGCCTAATGCATCCGAAGAAGTGGGTTGTAGCCCACGAAAGCTTATGCTCTAATAAATTTGTTAGTCTCTAAGGTGCCACAAGTACTCCTGTTACTAATGCAGAGAGTTTAGGATCTCAAAAACAAATACCAAGAAGACAATAGAAACTGCCATAATGGAGCAGACCCAAGGCCCATCCAGTTCAATAACCCATCTCCATCAGAGGTCAGTACCAGATGTTGCTGAGGAAGATTGAAGAAACCTTCTAATCACCAGTAGTCAGAGATTGGCTTAATCACTGAAATATGAAGCCTGTTTCAAAACTTGTTAGCACTAGCAACTGTAACTTTTAATATTTTTGTTATCTCTACAAATGTCCAATCCCTTTTTGAACAGCCCTTTAAAATCTGAGATGGGGTGGGGAATGGAGTGGGGGATACCAGAAATCTCTTCCATGCTAACTAAGTTATGCATCCAGTATTTCCCCAAATCCTTGAAGGAGAACACATGAGTTTTGCCAATTCCCCCACCTTTCTTTCTCAAAATACCAAATTTTAACGCAAATTAAGTGAGAAAGTCATATACACAAATGTTTTGTACAATTTAGGGCAAGGATACAATGTGGATAAGCTGGGTGTGAACAGCTGAGACTTATCAGGAATGGCTACTATCACGGGAAGTACTAGTAAAGAGAATTACGCCAGTAAACAAAGAAAAATAGATAAAGTCTAAAATGTCACAAAATAATGAACACTGTTCAGAAAAACAGATGATAAATGCAGTGGGTTTGAATTCTCTACCAGCTTCTCCTACAAGAGCTATTCCGAAGAAATAATTATGACATATTTATGAAATAGGAAATCAATGTTGTTTATGCTAGAAAATTAAATATGAGCATAAGCTACTTCCTTTGCTATATCTATAATTAATTTTCAAGGTGAATAATATTCATGAAAATTCAGAAACAGAAAATTCTGTTGCTTCTACTAATGGTTCCAAACTTTAAAGAACATTATCTACCTTGAAAAGTATTATGGTTTGGGACAAAGGAAGTAGCAAATGTTCTTATTTCATTAATAGCACAGTTACAGTCATCCAGACAATCTTAACTCCAGCCTGTAGCAAACCTCTGAAAACATCCATCCATCACCCAGGGGTGTGCAAACTGTATGGGTGAGTCCCACAGCCTGTTCCCCATAAATCCTACCCCACCAACAAAATTAGGGAACACGCTGTGCAGGGATCCTTGCAGAGATTTCCTCGCCTGGCCCAGACCTCTCCCACAGGTTTTTGCCCATGGGACGGGTCAATTTGGGCTGATAGGTTTTTTTCAGCAATTTCTACAGAGCCCTTAATCTCTATTCTGCTCTACAGGGGTTTTCTATAAAGGGAATAAAAAGTACCTATCACAGGAAGTATTTTAAAATATGAATTCTAGAGCTGCTTGAAAAAAATCCAATTTTTTTGAAAAAAATTGATAAAAAAGGGAAACATTTTCTCATTTTTTGGCCAGTTCTAACAAATTCTGTGCCTTAATCCACATTAGTGATTAGCATCCTGCAGAGTTTCTTTTTCAGAAATTAAGGCTACATTTTTTTGTTTTGTTTTGTTTTGTTTTTAAAGGGTATTTGAATGCATGGAGTCTCCTTTAGCTCTGGTTGCAACAGTGAAGCAGAACATCACGACCCCTCATGTATTATGTATGTGGGTAGCTGGTGACATTGCTTTCTGTGTGTGCAAACAGCCACTTATTTCAATAATAATTTATGCTTCCTGAAAGGTTCATGCTTTTATTAACTGTTCCTTTTTTCAAGTTTAAATAATGCGGCTAACAAGTTCTGACCTGTGTGACTGTATTAAATTCCTGGATTGTTTAGAACACTCAGTGGCCAATTCAATTCCTCCCTTTATCCAGCCCATTTTATACACTTACAAAGGGATTACAAGAACTGGTTCCTAATACCAAAACTCTTATGAATAAATTATTCTTTTGACTGTATTTCCATGAAACCATATGTCTCTAAATACTCATTAAAAAAAATGAGGTCCAAAAACACCATAAGGTAGAATAATTTCCTCCATCAATGTCATTCTAAAGTCATTTTCTTTGAATAAACACTCTGGGAATCGATAACAGCAGCCCTTTGAAAACTAACAATTCAAACAAACAGCTCTTTTGTCTGATAAATGTGTGGTCCTAACGTAGGTACAGTACTCTTACAGTAACTGATAAGCAACCAATTAGTGAACAAATCATGTATATTAGTAGTTCTCAGCCTGGGATAAGAGGAAGTTAAGATATTAGTTATATAAGAATTTTTAAAAAGAAACAAAATAAAACCATACACATAGAAAGAGAGGAAAAGGATATAGTGAAGGGAAGAGGGAAAAAACATGCAGTGTAGACAAAGAAGTTGACAGAAATAAAGTCAATCAGCTTATATGCCATGTGTGCAGGGGACTGGACTAGAAGACCTCTCAAGGTCCCTTCCAGTCCTATGATTCTATGCGCGCACACACACACACACACACACACACACACACACACACACACACACACAATGCTGCTCAGTAATTTGTAAACTTGTCAAGTAGTGTGAGAGAGATGCTCCCTGACAACTTAGATTACACGCTCTTTGGGACAAGGACTACCTTTTGGTTGGGTGTTCACACAGAGTTTAGCACAATGGGACCCTGATCCATGTTTGGAGCGGGGTTCCCAGGCACAAATGAAATGCAAATAATGAATAATAAGGGACCCATTCAGACATTTTTCATTGGCGCATATGCTAAAAAGGGTCAAGAATAAGAGCTCATATAGGTTATGAAAAAGCAACCCAGTATGACTACAACAATGTAACTAATACAAATGCCCATGATGTAGAGACACTGCAACAGTACAAACAGGAATTGCACTGGTGCAATTCACACCAGTAAGTTAGCAGAGCAAGTATCAGAGGGGTAGCCGTGTTAGTCTGAATCTGTAAAAAGCAACAGAGGGTCCTGTGGCACCTTTAAGACTAACAGAAGTATTGGGAGCATAAGCTTTCGTGGGTAAGAACCTCACTTCTTCAGATGCAAGTAATGGAAATCTCCAGAGGCAGGTATAAATCAGTGTGGAGATAACGAGGTTAGTTCAATCAGGGAGGGTGAGGTGCTCTGCTAGCAGTAGAGGTGTGAACACCAAGGGAGGAGAAACTGCTTCTGTAGTTGGATAGCCATTCACAGTCTTTGTTTAATCCTGATCTGATGGTGTCAAATTTGCAAATGAACTGGAGCTCAGCAGTTTCTCTTTGGAGTCTGGTCCTGAAGTTTTTTTGCTGTAAGATGGCTACCTTAACATCTGCTATTGTGTGGCCAGGGAGGTTAAAGTGTTCTCCTACAGGTTTTTGTATATTGCCATTCCTGATATCTGACTTGTGTCCATTTATCCTCTTGCGTAGTGACTGTCCAGTTTGGCCAATGTACATAGCAGAGGGGCATTGCTGGCACATGATGGCATATATAACATTGGTGGACGTGCAGGTGAATGAGCCGGTGATGTTGTAGCTGATCTGGTTAGGTCCTGTGATAGTGCTGCTGGTGTAGATATGTGGGCAGAGTTGGCATCGAGGTTTGTTGCATGGGTTGGTTCCTGAGTTAGAGTTGTTATGGTGCGGTGCGTGGTTGCTGGTGAGAATATGCTTAAGGTTGGCAGGTTGTCTGTGGGCGAGGACAGGCCTGCCTCCCAAGGTCTGTGAAAGTGAGGGGTCATTGTCCAGGATGGGTTGTAGATCACTGATGATGCGTTGGAGAGGTTTAAGCTGAGGGCTGTAGGTGATGGCCAGTGGAGTTCTGTTGGTTTCTTTTTTGGGCCTGTCTTGTAGCAGGAGGCTTCTGGGTACACGTCTGGCTCTGTTGATTTGTTCCTTTATTTCATTGTGTGGGTATCGTAGTTTTGAGAATGCTTGGTGAAGATCTTGTAGGTGTTGGTCTCTGTCTGAGGGGTTGGAGCAGATGCGGTTGTACCTCAGTGCTTGGCTGTAAACGATGGATCGTGTGGTGTGTCCGGGGTGGAAGCTGGAGGCATGAAGGTAGGCATAGCGGTCGGTGGGTTTTCGGTATAGGGTGGTGTTAACGTGGCCATTGCTTATTTGTATTGTGGTGTCCAGGAAGTGGACCTCCCGTGTAGATTGGTCCAGGCTGAGGTTGATGGTGGGGTGGAAGCTGTTGAAATCATGGTGGAATTCTTCCAGGGTCTCCTTCCCATGGGTCCAGATGATGAAGATGTCATCAATGTAGCGTAGGTAGAGAAGGGGCGTGAGTGGACGAGAGCTGAGGAAGCGTTGTTCCAGGTCAGCCATAAAGATGTTGGCATATTGTGGGGCCATGCGGGTGCCCATAGCGGTGCCACTGGTCTGGAGGTATATATTGTCACCAAATTTGAAATAATTGTGCGTGAGGATAAAGTCGCAGAGCTCGGCAATAAGTTGTGCTGTGTCATCATCAGGGATACTGTTCCTGACAGCTTGTATTCCCCCACCGACCGCTATGCCTACCTTCATGCCTCCAGCTTCCACCCCGGACACACCACACGATCCATCGTTTACAGCCAAGCACTGAGGTACAACCGCATCTGCTCCAACCCCTCAGACAGAGACCAACACCTACAAGATCTTCACCAAGCATTCTCAAAACTACGATACCCACACAATGAAATAAAGGAACAAATCAACAGAGCCAGACGTGTACCCAGAAGCCTCCTGCTACAAGACAGGCCCAAAAAAGAAACCAACAGAACTCCACTGGCCATCACCTACAGCCCTCAGCTTAAACCTCTCCAACGCATCATCAGTGATCTACAACCCATCCTGGACAATGACCCCTCACTTTCACAGACCTTGGGAGGCAGGCCTGTCCTCGCCCACAGACAACCTGCCAACCTTAAGCATATTCTCACCAGCAACCACGCACCGCACCATAACAACTCTAACTCAGGAACCAACCCATGCAACAAACCTCGATGCCAACTCTGCCCACATATCTACACCAGCAGCACTATCACAGGACCTAACCAGATCAGCTACAACATCACCGGCTCATTCACCTGCACGTCCACCAATGTTATATATGCCATCATGTGCCAGCAATGCCCCTCTGCTATGTACATTGGCCAAACTGGACAGTCACTACGCAAGAGGATAAATGGACACAAGTCAGATATCAGGAATGGCAATATACAAAAACCTGTAGGAGAACACTTTAACCTCCCTGGCCACACAATAGCAGATGTTAAGGTAGCCATCTTACAGCAAAAAAACTTCAGGACCAGACTCCAAAGAGAAACTGCTGAGCTCCAGTTCATTTGCAAATTTGACACCATCAGATCAGGATTAAACAAAGACTGTGAATGGCTATCCAACTACAGAAGCAGTTTCTCCTCCCTTGGTGTTCACACCTCTACTGCTAGCAGAGCACCTCACCCTCCCTGATTGAACTAACCTCGTTATCTCCACACTGATTTATACCTGCCTCTGGAGATTTCCATTACTTGCATCTGAAGAAGTGAGGTTCTTACCCACGAAAGCTTATGCTCCCAATACTTCTGTTAGTCTTAAAGGTGCCACAGGACCCTCTGTTGCTTTTTAGCAGAGCAAGTCACTTTGATGCAAGGTCCAACTTACCATTGCAGTGCACCTACGATGTGGGGTTTGAATAGGGTTACCATCCGTCCGTATTTCCCCGGACATGTCCGGCTTTTGCGTCTTTAAATAGCCATCCAGGAGGAATTGGTAACAAGGTTAAAAGGTCCGGGATTTTTCCCTCTCCCCTCCCTCCCTCCCTTCCATGCAGAGTGCGGCATGGTGACTGGGTGGCTGGGCCTGACAGAGCCGCTCCCATTGGCCTCCAGCAGCCAGAGCCCCTCCCCTGCTCCCCCCCTGCTGCCTGCAGCCCGGTGTAACGACACAAACAGCCCCACCAGCAGCGTGTTTTGCCTACACGTGGAGCCAGCATCTGACCGGCATGGGCATGGTAAGGGGAGTCCCGGGGGGCAGTCAGGGAGCAGGGGGAGGGTTGGATGGGCCTGTCTTGGGGTGGGGGTGTGAATATGGGCTGGGGGGACGGCGGGTTATATTCTTTTGTGGTGCCCGAGCTCCAGCAATATCCAGGGCCGGGGGCCCTGCTCCAGCAATATTTGGAGCTGGATCTCTCCCCCGGCCCTGCCTGGAGCGGGCCCCGGCCTCCACCTGCCACCCCCCTCCATGCGTCCCCCCCCCCACCCCGTGGGTCCCCCCCGTCCCTGCCCGGAAGAAAGCAGCACGCGCCTCTCCCCTGCCTGCTTGTGCTGCCCAAGTAGCACATTCCTACGCTCCCGGCAGCAACTGCTGTCTGCTGCCCCAGGGTCCTAGTGCCCCCCATCCACGAATGGCAAGGCAGGCTGCCCTTACCCTGCCCTTTCACCCTAGCCCTGAGCCTCTCCAACGCCCCAAACCCCTCATCCCCAGCCCCAGCCCTCATCCCCCCGCACCCTAATCCTCTGCCCCAGCCCTGAGCCCCCTCCTGCATCATGAACCCCTCATCCTCAGCCTCAACCCTCATCCCCCTGCACCCTAATCCTCTGCTCCATCCGTGAGCCCCCTCCTGCATCATGAACCCCTCATCCTCAGACCCAACCCTCATCCCCCTGCACCCTAATCCTCTGCTCCATCCCTGAGCCCCCTCCTGCATCATGAACCCCTCATCCTCAGACCCACAGCCCTCACCCCTGCACCCCCTCCTATCCCCAAACCCCCTCCCAAACACCCCCTCCTGCCCGCAAACTCCCTCCCAAAGCCTGCACCCACTCCCTTTGCACCGCCTCCCACCCCCAAACTCCATCCCAGAGCCTGCACCCCTCACCCCCTCCTGAACACCCACCCCCTGCCCCAGCCCAGAGCCTGCACCCAGCACCCAAACTCTATCCCAGAGCCTGCACCCCTCCTGCACCCTAATCCTCAGCCCAGGACCTGCACCCCAGACCTCCTCCCCCCACCCAACCCCCCTCCCAGAGCCTTAGGCAGCTGGGGGGGCAGGTTCTGGGCACCACAAAATTTCTACAAACCTGCCACCCAGGGACAGGTAGGTTCCTAGGGGGGCAGTTAGGGTGGGGGGTTCTCAGGAGGGGGCAGTCAGGGGACAAGAAGCAGGGGGGGTTGGGGGTTCTGAGGGGGGCAGTCAGGGGGTGGGAAGTGGGAGGGAGTGGATGGGGGCGGGGTGGGGGCGGGGCTAGGGCAGGGCTCCCCCCCCCCAGTGTCCTCTTTTTTGATTGTGGAAATATGGTAACCCTAGGTTTGAAGCGCTGTAGCTACACTGGTGTACATACCCTGGTGCAAAAAAACAAACAAGAGACAGCTGTATAGAATAGTGGCACTGTGAGAAAAGCTGTTCAGAATACTGCAAATCAAAAGGGATCAACAGGAGTAATCAGAGTTCGTTTTCCTGAGTGAATAGATATATTCTCTTCTTGACTCATGTATGTCATTCCTATTAGTGTTAGCTAGGGTTACCATTCGTCCGGATTCTCCCGGACATGTCCAGTTTTTTGAGTTTAAAAATAGCTGTAAATGTCCAGATTTCTCCCCCCTCTCCCCCCCCCCCCAATGCAGAGCGCGGCACGGCTGACAGGGCAGCCAGCCGGATCGAGCCACTCGCACGGGGCTCCGGCAGCCAGAGCCCCTCCTCCGCTTCCCCCCTCCTCTCCCCTGCAGCTTCAGATCACTCCCCTCCTCTCTCTTACCCCCTCCCCCTCCCTGCATTCGCAGATCGCCGGCCATTCGCATCGGGCCTCCAGCAGTCTGGAGCTCCTACCCCTGCTCCCCCTCCCCTGCTGCCCAGCGCACCGCTCAGCAACACTATGCAAGGGTGGGAACCGGGCTATGCGCTCCGTGGGGGAGTAAGGGGGCCAGGGGGTCGGAGAAGGGGCAGGGGGGTTCTGGAGGGGGCAGTCAAGAGACAGGGAGCAGGGAGGTTGGATGGGTCAGGAGTTTGGGGGGGCTGTCAGGGGCGGGGGTGTGGATAAGGTTTTGGGCAGTCAGGGGACAGGTAGGGGGTAGGGTCCTAGGGGGGCAGTTAGGATGGGGGGGGGGTCTCAGGAGGGGGCAGTCAGGGGACAAGGAGCAGGGAGGCTTAGGTAGGGGTGGGGTCCTGGGGGGCAGTTAGGGGCAGGGGTCCCAGGAGGGGGCAGTCAGGGGACAAGGAGCGGGGGAGGGTTGGGGGTTCTGAGGGGGGCAGTCAGGGGGCGGGAAGTGGGAGGGGCGGGGCTAGGGTGGGGCTCCCACCGTCCTCTTTTTTGATTGTTGAAATATGGTAACCCTAGTGTTAGCAAGAGATCTGCACACATGGAGAGAAGAATGTACCCTATCATGCCAAATAAATACAATTAAAGCCCTTGCAGTACTATGTGTGCTACATTCCTGACTATAGAAGTGAGGGTCCTCACCAATTGTGCTACCAATTGTGGGGAGTTTTATTCTGGAACCAGCAACAAGAGAATCACTGCTAACTTTAACAACCTTGACACAGGTATAAGGTGAGAGGTGGTTTCACAAATAGATAAGTACCACATTAGAGACTATCACCACTGCCTTGAAATGCACCCAGAAGCAAACGGGAAGTCAGTACCAAACTTTAAGTATGGCTGTTATGTGCTCAGAACAGTTCCTTCACCCTGCATAGGTGGGAGGTATCCTGCACATGCTGATGATTCCATCTGGTCTTCAAGGGGGATGGACTAGCTATTGACCATTAGTTACTGGCTAAGACAGAATCGCAGGTTACAGGGAAAATCTAAAACATAGAAAATATCCACACAACACAACTGATGATGAAACACATTTGGGGCAAAGTGATCCCATATTTCAAACAATTACATTTAATGCAGTAGTTGGGACACATTTCCCAACTTTATCACTGCATTTGAGGCTTGTCAGTCTAAAACAAAGTGGAAAGCAAGTGCAAAAGGTATGAAAAGAAAAGGTAAAGTGAAGCCCTTTCAGACTCTTCTGGTAGTGAGTAGTGCAATATGCAATGAAAGGAGCATTTTAAGTGACCTTGCTGGACAATAACTAAAAATTAAAGAAACAGTCCAGTGATATTTAGATGGAAGCTGCTATTTTCACAGGAGTGCCTAATACTGGCTGAGACAGTCTCATGACCCTATGACTTTAAGACTCAGTAGGCCTAGTAGAAGTAAGTGAAGCTGCAGCACGTTTAGTGTGGGAAGATGCCACGCAAGTGTCCCAGTGCAGCCCTGGCTTTCTACCTCCGGATATAGCTATGTCTACTGATACTTTAGACATGGGCCTCACTAGGACCCCAAACTGAAACCCACTGAAGTAATGAGAAGATTCCCATTGCCATCTGTGGCCTTGGATCAAGCCCTTGATTAGAAACTATGCTCAACCACAATGTAGTTTAGTTATGTGAACCAATGTTTACTACACATGAGAAGGAAACAACTGAACATACTCTTTTTTTATTGCCTAAGCCAGCAACTCTCCATACATGTGTGCACTAATTCAATGCACCACACAAGCCACTCTACCTTTAAAAAAAACAAAAAACAAAAAAAAAAAAACCTCTTCAGATATATCCCTAATATCAAATTTTGTAGGGAAAAATAATCCTATGAATTAAACCCATTTTTTAAAACAGATTTCCAAACTCCTGAAAAACCTTTTTTCAAAAAGTACACTCCAGAGCAGTATGAAATCCACTATTATCTATAGACATAGTGGAACTAGAAAAATCTTGACACAATTCTCACCCAATAAATAGAATGGGGTGAAACTCAGTTGTTTGGTTTCCCAAATGTCTTTTTTCAGCTTAGGTTCACATGGGGTTGCTTGTCCTCAAATTTTGAACAATTTCAAGTACTCAAAACAAAACTCAGCCAAATGTACCAGACTGTCAGTGGAAAACACGTGAAGCCATCAAGTTTCACATGGCTTACAAGCAAAGCTATAAATCAGCTGGGTCTAAAGAAAAAGTTCATGCTCCTCAGCAAACCTAACCCCAGTTGTGTATTTGTAATGAAACCTGAAACCGACGTTTCACCTGATTTCATTAGAAAAGTTTTAGTAATACTGCTCAAATAAAGTACCGTGGCTATTTTTCATTCTACGTTCTTTCAGCACACAACCAGCCACTAAAAAATCCCATGCTTCCCTAGCAGAACATATTAATATATTAATGATGAGTCCATCTTGTACCGGGGTGGCCCTGAAACCTATGGAATACTTATTCTTCAAGGGGTTAATGCAATCCTAAGTGAGGCATCACTATGGATTGTACTGTGGTAAACAATATGCATAGTCACTAGTTAGAGTTCCTGTACTGAGACATTCTTTTGCCTGTTTCATGACATAATTTTTTTACATCTTCTTTTGTTGGTGTAACTTGTTTTTTCTTCTTCTTCTTTTTTTTTTTTAATATTTCATCAGTTTGGAATCAAGGTGGAGACACTTCATTATTATAATCCTTGGTTTTTTTGAAGCACCAAATTTGTCGTCAGTTGTAGACAGGCATTATTCATCAAAAGGACTAAATTCACAGTGAGAGTCAAGGTACAAAAGGTTCTTTGACAGACTGAATTACAATAACAACGTGATGCTACAGGAACAAAATGAAGCCTTGATTTCCTTTATGATGGGGAACTTACGTTTCAGAGAACAGTAAAATAAACCACAGGGATGTGGAATCTGCTATGAAAGGTCACAAACACTAGTATGCATTGTACAGGTACAGGCAAATTACAGTTAAAAGCTTTTAAATCAAAAATCCTACCGTCTTCAGAACAATTTCCAAGGACGTTCCATGTAGGTGGCAGCTCTTCATGAGCTATGGCCAGCATCATATCATGATCCAGTGACTGCAAATCTTCCACAGTTAGCCCAAACTTACTGAGTAGTGTCTGGTGACTAGTAGAAGTGACGCAGTCAAAGTGGCTAACCAGAAAATGAGATAACTTGCAAGACAGATTCTGTTTGTAAGTGACAGAACAGCAGCCCAGGGTCACAGGTGAATATCCCTTCGTGTACATGACCACAGAGACTGAAACTGTTTCTTGGCATCCATGGCCTGAAATATAACGCAGATTAATCATTAACACATTAGCTACTTTTAGAATATATATTGCTCTTCCCTCATCTCTTTTTTAACCTAAGAAATACTTTGAAAATGTATCTGAAATTGCTGTATTTTACTTCCCTCCATTTACATCCAGTTGTTAAAGGGAATCTATCAATCACTTTTGGTCACAAATTTAAAACTGACTATACTGTTAACAAATGTCCTCCCAGGTTTCAGAGTAGCAGCCGTGTTAGTCTGTATCCGCAAAAAGAACAGGAGTACTTGTGGCACCTTAGAGACTAACAAATTTATTAGAGCATAAGCTTTCGTGGGCTACAACCCACTTCTTCGGATGCATATAGAGTGAAACATATATTGAGGAGATATATATACACACACATACAGAGAGCATGAACAGGTGGGAGTTGTCTTACCAACTCTGAGAGGCCAATTAAGTAAGAGAAAAAAAACTTTTGAAGTGATAATCAAGATGGCTCAGTACAGACAGTTTGTACTGAGCCATCTTGATTATCACTTCAAAAGTTTTTTTTCTCTTACTTAATTGGCCTCTCAGAGTTGGTAAGACAACTCCCACCTGTTCATGCTCTCTGTATGTGTGTGTATATATATCTCCTCAATATATGTTTCACTCTATATGCATCCGAAGAAGTGGGTTGTAGCCCACGAAAGCTTATGCTCTAATAAATTTGTTAGTCTCTAAGGTGCCATAAATGTCCTCCCAGTTATACTGATGTATTTGGTTTCAAAACCAGCCTTTCCAGTCCTGGGTACTTTAAGATGGTCTGCTTAAAAACACATGTCAGGTTACAGTAAGTGCTGAATGACCCAATTCAAAAGCATGAGGTGGCTTAGGGCATTTCAGCACCTACAGTAATTTAAGAGGAAAAAAAAGATGTGAAATGGGAAATTTAAATTATCTGAGTCCTAGAATTCCTTTGACAGTCTTGGTTCTACCCTGGAGAGTCCTCAGTATTCATCAGCAGGACTGAAAGTGGGAGACAGGTAGGTGGTCATTGGCAGACCGCATCTGAGCATGGGTGCTAGGTGAACAGATCCCAGCACGCAGATTTTGGGGCCACACACAGCTAGGTACACCTCCAATCCCATACCCAAAGCACATCTGCTAGGTCACAGTGAGCAGGCGTAGGGAGGGGGGGAAACAGAACTGGGAGCAGTGAATGGGCAGAGCAGCAGATGTCACCTGCAGGGTAGCAGCTCTTGGCATGTAAATTAAAGATGCAATAGTCATCTGAATGGAAAATTACAACTTTCAGTGTAAGACCAGTATAGATGGTGAGTCGCCCCCAGTGGCAACTTTTTCTATACCTCCATTCTGCTCCCCTAGCAAGATCAGCCCTTTATTTGTGACTGTTGTCACCGATCCTGGAAGCAGTTTTTTGGGTCGGAAGCAAGAAAAATGATAACAGCAAAGAAAGGGATTCCTGAGGGACAAGGAGTGAGAGCACTGGGATTTATTTTTTTTAACATGGATTTCATACCCACTGACCTCCCCAGAAGCTTTCCACAAATGTATGTCTCTATTTATGCAACCACATTTTTGACAACACTGATTTAAAGCAATTTTAAGTTTTCAATGTATGGCTGGAATTTTCACAGGTGCCCAGCTGTGTTAGGAGCCCACTCTCCTAGACACCTAACTCCCTCAGGCTATTTTGAAAACCCCAGAGTTAGGTTCTAAATGTGAGCTGGCATACTGACATCTTAGAACTATCTCTACAAGAGTTGTGCACTGTTCTTATACATCTCACATGAGTGAACACTGAAACCTTCTGATACTATTTTAAAGGGGAGATTTTAAAACAATGTAGGTATGCATCTAATTTCTGCATACTACTACTACTACAATTGTTCATACAAATCAGTTAACACAAGAAAATGGGCAAGTAAACAAGAAACAGTGATAGCAGTGGTCTTTAAACATAAAATGATACAAAGTACTTTTATTTGGCAACTTTGCTAAGTAAAGTTTTGTTACAATATAAAGACTATTCAACTCTCAATCTTTGTTTTAATCTCCCATTATCTTCTATAGGAATAGGTAGCAGGTTGAGTGTAGTCTATGGCCCTATGTTTTTATTTCTTGTCCACAAACAATTCAAAAACAAATTCATTCCTCTATAAAAAATTAGTTTGATACCATGGAATAAAACATGACATTACATTTCTTCCATTTTATTCCATGATAATCTCTTCCCATTTAATTAATTAAAGAAGCAGTCATGGGAAAGCACAGAATTTTTCCTTTTAATCAACTGCCAGTTTTCAGAATCTAAATCTCCTCTAATTATTGCATAAGTAAATAGGAACAAGTAACAAGCAGAGTCTAATGCACTGGCAGATTGTATTTATATCTGCTTTTTACTAACAAACGGAAAGTTCACAAGTCATTTTTTTTAAAAAAACATCGGTTTCCGTATTATAGCAGCCAAGGGGATAATCTCTTTTTAAGGCAGTAAGTGGGGTGTTAGGCTAGTCCAAGTTCACACCCTTCATTGTGAAGCACCAATATCATACGTTTGCATCCCACTCCCCTTCCACATGTATCATCAGCTTAGGCAATGTTCCAAATACAAGCGTGGATGACTTCCTACTACAAAACTTCAAATCAGAAGAGAGAATTAAGAAGTGATGCTCCCCAGTCCTGCTCTCAGGGATGGTGGCACTAATTGCAAGGTGACTCTAACCCAGGTCTTTATGTAGCACTACATTCATGGGTGCCACACTAATTCCAGAAGTCAAATAAGTATGGGCATTTCTCACCCCACCAGAAACAAGAGGGTTTACTTGCTCACCAACAAGTGTGTTTCCCATTCTTTTTTCTTCCTTCCCCCACAACCCAAAGAAACAAGCACTTAAAATGCAGAGGCAGGTCTAGGCACTTAACCTGAACCCTGCCTCCTTGGATCTACCTCCCATAATATAATCTCTTCACATCATTTGTCAAATGATACAATGCAGGATGGAATTGTCCACAAAACCTCATACCCAGCAAGCCACAGAGCAGCACACATATAATCTAGACCTCGACAAATCCACAATTCTCAGTAAAATCCCCAGAGCAAGCCAAGATTGAAGAACTGGAAGAACTTAACCACTACACCTCTACCCTGATATAACACGAATTTGGATACAACGTGGTAAAGCAGCGCACCGGGGGGGCGGGGCTGCACACTCCGGTGGATCAAAGCAAGTTCGATATAACGCGGTTTCACCTATAACACGGTAAGATTTTTGGGCTCCCGAGGACAGCATTATATCGGGGTAGAGGTGTACATCCTAGGATGGCCCACAGACTGACACAGAGGGGTTCTGCAGGCTTCAGAAGTCCAGGATGTCCAGGTGCAAGAAACCTGGGGTGAGACTTGGCTTGTTTTGTAGATGTCACAGAGGCTTAACCATCAAGTCACATCTGAAGACCATATGCACTGTACTGCTCCCCCACTGCAAACAATATATAGTGTTGCAAAAGGCACAAGAGAGCAGAAGCAAGACTAACCACTCAAACTCATCCCCAAAGTCCACCCCACCACACCATGTTTCCCATTATAAAAACTTAATAAGAAAACACAACTATGTCAAAATATCAGATTTTAGTTCACATCAAAAAAGAAAGTGGGGGTGGGAGAGAGAAATAAAAAATGTGATATAACAACAGTGCTCACCTGGAATGATGGACTGAAGAGCACTATCATTAATTCGTTCAGCAAACGTTATATGTCTCTGAGTGGATCCATTGTAAACAAAGTAACATTCAGCATCTTCTGGGAGGTAAATATCTTTGTCAAACTTTGCACATACAGTCATCTGTCCCTGAAAAAGGAATATAACTTTGTATACACCCAGCAGTGTTCTAACAGCCAATAAGTCTACTAATATATATTTCAGATTTTAAAAGTTTGTTGGTTATTTTTCAGCTCTGCAACATACAGTAGTTCAAATAAAAATCTGCTATTATTCATCCCTGTTCAGAAGGCAATACTATATTTATCAAACTGTAATGGATAGGATTAATTTTAAAAACTTTTTAAACTAATTCCTGTAATCCCAATTCATACCTATAGAAGAATATCAAACTTTTAACCAAGCATAAATAAGTGTGTCAAAATAAGTAGGCCAATCAACCAGTGTATTTTAATATTCATGAGGCCATTCTATTAAAAATATAAAATTTCTCCGTTCTGAAATGTATTTTATGCTAATTTATTTCAGATTTATTTCAAATGAAATGATCTTATTGTTAACACTTGGTTGAAAAAAAAAGCACTAATATATCTCTCTAGTATGATTGTGCAAGATCGAAGAAATACGAGGTCCCAGAGATAGCTGCCCTTTTTGTTTTATTTTTTAAATAATCAATAGAAAGTAACAAGCCAAGAAAAATCCACTGTACAATAGCTTCAAAAAAAGCACAGGAAAGGGATCTGAAAGCAGCAAACAATAACAAATGTCTGCAATTTCTGAGGGAGGAAATTTAGATGAAGTTGTATTTCCTAAAAGAGAAGAACAGCTTGCTTCACAAGGGTTGTTGGTTGCTATGATTACTTTTAATAAGCCACAGACAGAATTGTCTTAACATGTCGCTAACTATGTATTTTATGGAAAACAAATTGCATTAAAACATCACAATCTTTCATACCTCAAATGGATATCTGATCTGCATCTACTCAAAACAGGTTCCTGACTGAGTGAACTAAAAGAGAACTTTTCAAAAGAGTTTCAAAAGATTATGACCATACACCAATATACAATAAAAATATTACATTTATATTGTGCCCTTGATTCACACTTCCTCTGGTGCTTTGTAATCATCACTGAAGAAGCATGCAGTTAAGTATTTGAGGTGTCCCCATAACCATCAGTCCCCCCTCTGCTTGCCACCCCTCTTGATTTTCACTTTAGTTTATTTCTGTGCCTCAGTTGAAAAGCAGAATCCAGAAAGTGCCTCTTAAGGAAGGGCTTCCATGGTACCACACCTCTGACCAAGTCTTCGGAGTGGGCATCATCACCCACTCCTCACTCAGACTTGCCTGAATGCTTTGTTTCCCTTCTCTCTGGAAATGAGTGCACAAGTGTCTTAAATAAAAACAAGTGTATAGAAATTAAAGAAAATTAAAGCAAATAGTGTCAGACTACACATCTCATCTTGTTTAGATACAAGATTTATCCTAAGTTACATCCTAAATGTGAGCAAAGTTTAAAGTCTAGCACACTAAGGCCTGCTCTACACTAAAAAGTTAGGTTAACCTAAGCCACCTTGCATCGACCTTGCATGTGTCTACACTTAAATTTAAATTTTTGAAATGCCTTTTCCTGACTGTCCAGTCAGGGGAGCACACCTAGCAGCTCTCCATTGCTGTGTATAACTGCCCAGCTAGGGTGACCAGAGGTCCCAATTTTATAGGGACAGTACCGATATCTGGGGCTGTCTCTTATATAGGTGCCTATTACACACACACACACACACACACACACACACACCGATTTTTCACACTTGCTATCTGGTCACCCTATGCCCAGCTGACCATGCCACTACACACTCAAGATGCGCTCTGGCCTGGAGCACACAGGAGAGATTGTATCTTATGGGCCTGAGCCTGTGCAAGCACAGCTACGGATCAGCTGTAGAAACATGGACATCCATGAGCAGATTGCTTGGCGGATGCAGGAAACAGGGTATGGCAGGGATCAGCAGCAGGGCCAAGTGAAAGCCAAGGAACTGCAGCAGGCACATCAGAAGGCCAGGGAGGCCAACAGGCGATCTAGTGCTGAGCTGCAGACCTGCTGTTTTTACAAAGAGCTGCATGCCATACTTGGGGAGACCCCACAACCACCCTGCATACCACCATGGATACTTCTGAGAAGCCCGAGTCTCAGACTCCCTGGCATGAACAGCAAGGACAAGAAAGAGGTGGAAGAGGAAGAGGAGAGGATGGGGGACGGGTGACCGGAGGGGTCCAGCTGCACCGCAAGCCAGGAAATATTTGAGACTCCACCTCAGTCCAGTCGGTCGAGCACAGATGAGCCCGATGCAGGGGAAGGAACCTTGAGTAAGTGTGTACATTTATTTCCTATTGCAGTGACGGTACTCCCAACTTAACAGGACATGGCTATCAACTTTTCATTAATTTACTCCTACTAGAAGAGGTAGCAATACAACAAAGAGAAGTAGTGTTATCTGCTTTTCATTCCCCTATAGAGTTAGGCAAAGGGGGTCATGCGAAGCACTTTGTTTATGTACACAGGGATCTCCCTTGAGTCCTCCTGAGAGACCTCAATTAAATTTTCATGGAGGTGCTCTGCAATCCTCTGCCAAAGGTTTCAAGGGATAGCAGCCCTATTTCTGTCTCCGCAATAGGATGCTTTCCCCATGCCAGTCGGCGATAACTTTGGCAGGCACTGTTGCAGTCAACAGACTAGCAGCATACAGGTGCAGGCAGCTTTGAGATGCCAGCAACAGCTGTGCTTTCTATGTATTTGCTACCTGCATGAGTGAGATATCAACTAAAATCACCACCACCTGTGAAACAATGGTGCAGGTATCCAGAGCCATTGCCCTATATTCATAGTTTCATGCAAACAAGCAATTTCCTCCTCATTTCTCTCACATCTGGCGGACTCTATCCACCCTGGCAGGTGCGATGAGTGGCGCCATGCACAAGCAATCCCAAGCAGAAGTGTCAATCAGCATGTCTTGTATAAAACTTTTGGGGAGCAAAAGTAGAAAGTTCTGAATCTGAACTTTTGCTTTCTGTAGTGCCTATGCGGACAATGGTATCTGTGCATGATTTATCTGTAGGTGCTGCCCTTGTGGCCTGGAGGGGTTCTCCCTCCACACTTGAGCCAGATAAAGAGGGGAAAGACGCAGACTCAGGATGACCTGTTCAGCAAGATCCTGCAACCCAGTGCTGTATCAGAGCATGAACAGAGGGCCTTGAGGCATAGGCGCTGACTCCGTGGGTGTTCTGGGGCTGGAGCACCCACGGGGAAAAATTAGTGAGTGCTCTGCACCCACTGGCAGCCAAGCTCCCTTCCCTCCCCTGCCCCAACTCCTCCTCCCCCACTGAGCGTGCCGTGTCCCCGCTCCTCCACCTACCTCCCAGCACTTCCCACCTGGCCGCCGCCAAACAGCTGTTTTGCAGCGTTAGCCTGCTCCGGGGGTGGGGGGGAGGAGCAAGAACGTGGTGTGCTCAGGGGAGGAGGCGGGAAAGAGGCAGGGCCAGGGCGGGGATTTGGGGAAGGAGTTGGAATAGGGGCAGGGAGGGGGCGGGGTTAGGGTGGGGACTTTGGGGAAGGGGTTGGATTGGGGGCAGGGCCTCATGGAAGGGGCGGAGTTGGGGCGGGGATGAGGGTCGAGGGGGGTCGAGCACCCAGGGGAAAGAGAGGAAGTCGGCACCTATGCCTGGAGGATGAATAGTGCAGACTATGGAGAAGGAAAGAGCAGAGAGGAGAAAGGTCCAGGAGTCCCAGAGGAAGAGGCCAGGGAGCTGCATCAGGACATAATGGGGCTTCTCTGGCAGCAAATGCAGATTCTGCAGACTCTTGTGGACCTACAGATTCAATCTCAGGCTCACCTCCCTTTAAAGCCCATGGAGAACTGCAGTATAGCACCTCTCTACATGCCTCCCTCCAATATTCCACATGGCATCCCTGTCCCAACCACTCCACACTGGGGGACATTAAGAACAACCACAGCTTCACACACACTGACCTGTGAGAGCCACGACTGATGCACGTGTAGCTAAAATAGACATGAATGTTCCTTCCCCTTCTCTAAACTCTGTGATATAAATTTATTAAGGTTTTAATGTATTTGTTTTTAACTTACACAGAATTTTTGAAGTATTTTCATCACTCAATAAAACTCTATTGTTTGAAAAACAATTAATCGCTATTAGTTCCCAACATATGCTGCAGAATGCCTGGTGGTAGTGAAAGCACCCACTTAGCTGTACTGGTATACTTTGACACAACTCATAGGATGAGTGACACATGCAAGGATACAATCATAAATGTACAACAAGCACCACAAAATTAATAGATGCATTGACAGTGTTATATTCATAGATGTGCATCAAGTACCACATAATTCCTAACAGATCCCTAAACTGCAGGGCTAGGTAAAGCATAGTACACTACAACACATTACTGTGGCTCACTGTTAAAGTGCTCTTTCAAAGACTCCCTAAACCATTGAGCCGCTGCATGGCTGTTCAAACTCAGCAGACAGGTGCTCCACCTTCACCCTCTATCCTGTGGCAACTTCTTCCCGTTTGCTTCACAGATATTATGCAGGACATGGCAGGCAGCTATAACCATTGGACTACTTTTCTCAATGAGACCCAGTCTTGTCAGTAAACAACGTCAGCATCCCTTCAATTTACTAAAAGCCAAGTTTCCACAGTGTGATCTCCAATTGCTTCTCCACTGTCAGTGCAGCTCTCATTCTAGTGTCCCTGTGCTGGAGAGCTGAGGTGAGCTCAGCACACAGATCCAGGAATATCCAAAAGTCCTGCAGCCACTGCTCATCATCCCAAACTTGCATTATGATGCAATCCCATCAGTCAGTGCTCATTTCTGCGGCACACCATTATTTACAGCTGCTCCATGAATGTTATCAACAATTTTGAACTGGTTCTTGCAACATCCCACAGCAATCTGCCCTTGAAGAAATCGTCACGCTCCCTGTGGCTCTGCAGATACCCGAGGATCGCACGTCCTGTGCTTGCAATGTTCATGACAATAGTGCAGAGCTGTGCAGACTCCATGCTTCTGTCAGAGATGGCGGACAGCGACAAATCCCACTCGGGTTTGTGGAATTTTTCAAAACAGGCTTGAAAATTATGAGATAGGAATGGCATTATGGGGTGGAGAAAGTAGCATGATTGAAACTTGACCCCGCAATCCCAGTGACCCCACGCGACTCATTTCTGCCCCACCATGCTTTGCCAGAACTTCCCAAAAGTTGGACGGTACCTACCCATGAGGCACCGCACCACGCACTGAAACAAGCACTCCTAGTGAGTATGTGCAGTGCCAACACAAGGAGCAAAGTATGCAAGCAGACAAGCCATGTACTAACTGCAGCAGCTTTATGCCAAAGTAACTTGTGTCACCAAAAGTTTGTAATGTACACATGCCCTACAAACATACGTGTCTGTTCCTACCCTCATGCTGACAGGTACCTCAATCTGCTAGCATATGAGGGCGAGTCTGAAATGTTACTGTGCCTGTGAAGTGCTTTCTCCTACTTTCCTTTGGCTTGTACTCCTTTGTTTATACTCAGCAAACTGTTGATGTTTAGGTGTGAACATCCCACATCCTGTTTTAGCCACGAGCTCCAACTTTGTGACTCACTTCTCTGGATGGGAGGATAGGGACTGAACCAGTCCCTGGCATAACTTAGAGCACCTCAGGAACGGCTCTAAGTTACACCTGAATGCCTATGTTTTCTAAGGGGTGATCCAGTGACATCACTGGAGCACAGGGAGACTCCAGCTGTGTCCCCTTTTCCCTGGCCTCTTTTCCCTGTGCTAGTTCTGTACCACCTGGGGATTCCCCTCAGGCACGGCCAGCTGGCCGGATCTGCCCACTTTGCAGCAGCAGACTGGAACAAGGGGGATGCAGCATGACAGCACTTCAAGTCTTATCAATCTACTCTAATTTTAAAATGCAGTTTATTATTGTACCCAGTGGCCAACATTGTTCTTTTCTTTAAAAACACTTAGGTTAAATAAGGATAGAAGAAAGATATAGGGAACACTAATCATATTATTTGATGCTCAGGATTATTTGATACTCAGAATTTTCACGACTACTCACCAAAACAAAAAGAAGGGGGAAAAAAGGGAAGAAAGAGCAGTGGGCAGCTGATGGATGTAGGATAAGATACTGATTTTTCATGGCCTGTACCTTACTGAGGAAGAATCTGCTTAATACTGTAAGGAAAGATTTTATAGGAAGCAGGCATCTTCGTAGCTACATTGTATCTGGAAAACATTTGGGTTATTCATTTGGAAAATCCTGCAATAAGAAGACTTCACTATGTGTTACTACAGAAAATTCAAGATGCTAGGGAAAGTGAGCTTTTAGAGGAAGAACTGGAGCCCCAGATTTTCTGGTGATGGCTGATTGGCGTGGCATTGGATCCAGGTACTTCACATACGAGTTTCAAACTTCTCTTTCCTCCCTTCACATCCAGATTCTTTCTTCATATCTTCCTGCTTAATAAAACAAAAATCTACTTTTTAGTCTTTATTCTCTCTGGTAAAACCCATGTCTACCATAGCAATTTTGTGTCTTGATTACAGTAAATGTCTCTTCTGCAATAACACCATCCCTCTCCTCTTCCCACCTGATTCTACCCAAAATACTGCTGCTAATATCATTGGAATCTCCCACTGCTCCATCCATGTTATCACCTACTCACCACCTTGAATCCCTTCCATTGCTTTTTATCTCTTACTGCCTCATATACAAGCACCTTTGACTCATCTTCAAACCCTATATAATTATGTCCCTTCTGCATTTCGGTTCATTTCCTTCTTTATTCACCATCTCACTCCATGCTACTTCCAATCCTCTCCTCCTTACTGCTCCCTTGGTCACATCTACTCTTGCCTTTGCACCTTATATCATGTGCCTCCTCTGCACAGCACAGTTGCCCACTTCTTGTCTATCAAACAACTCCTCTTCAACTGGTCTCATCAAGGACTGAATACACCCTCTTTTATCTGCACTGTTGTCCTGTGTTAGACTGTATGCTCTCCAAGTCAGGAACCTTATTGTAGTCTATGTTTTATAAGGTTCATTTACTGTGCTATAGACATGCTTAATATTATTTCCATGTTAGCTTTGATAACTTTGTTAAAGCTAAAGCTATGTTAGTTATACCTTGTGACTAGAAAACATGTGTAATAAAGGAAACTATTGCTGCACTTCAAAATATATTTTATTTTATTTGGGTAATTAGAAATGTCTTCATTTAGTGCAAACTACTTGTGGTACAAAGCTGTTCCTATGTGATGCAATGTCAGTCAGCTAATGGCTATGTTTCTGTTACTTTACAGCATTTGATTAGAAGGTTTCTAAGCTTGTAAGTGGAATCAGTGTGCATGTGTCAGAGCTCTGCAAAACTGGTAGGAAAAGTTTCACATAATGTTTGCCCAATTCATTTCTCATGTGTTCTAAACCTGACTTTTATTTTTTAATATCAGCACTCTTCATACAGTGATTTGAAAACATAATGCACCAGATAACTGCCAATGGGGGCTGTGGGAAGCGGTGCGGGCCAAGGGATGTGCTGGCCGCCACTTCCCGCAGCCCTCATTGGCCTGGGACGGCCAGTGGGAGCTGCCATCGGCCGAACCTGTGGAAGCGGCAGGTAAACAAACCGACCTGGCCCGCCAGGGGGCTTACCCTGGCGAGCCACATGCCAAAGGTTGCCAATCCCTGCTGTAAACCTTAAACTCATGGGCAGATGTGCATCCTGAAAATCAAGGATATTTCAAGGTCTGTTTCAGTCACTATGGTTGAGCAGTTTTCCTTATTGACATATTTATTCTGCACAAAGGGTACATTTTTAAGATATAGAACTGATCTAAAACTACTAGTGTTCTTTTTAGGTACCAAAACCCAAACTTTAAAAAGCCACACAGATCTCTCCTCTACTGAAAAACTGACCAAGTGGCCTGAATACAAAACAGCTTTGATACTGTGGACAGCACAGAACTTCTCTTGGCCAGATTCCTAGGAACTTGCATGGTGCTTAGTAAATTGATCACATACCCTCTTGACACTACTTTCACAAGTTCATTTGTCTATTGACGATTCAAACTCTCTCTTTCCTTTCCCCCTGCCAAGTACGTCTACGTTGTTTCCTGATTAACAGGGAAGAACATGGTACCAGTAGAGCTTCATTGTTCATTTATTCATGCATAAAAATATGTTCAATCAACATATCTAACATGCCCTCCCCACCCCCCAGCACCCACCAAATAAACTTAGTCCCCTGCCTTCTTGTCCTTCAGTCTCTTAGGCAAATGCCTAGGAAAGGGGCCTTGCATCATGCCTGAATACTCAAAATTTAGGCCTGGCAGACCTATGTGGGAAGCAAGCTCCTGACCCAAGGGCCATCCCACAGAAAACACCCTGCCATCATCCTTCATGTTTTTCCATTCAGGTACTATAATCTGAACACCTCAGTTGCCCTGGGAGCACATGGTGAGAGAGGAGGTGTCTCAGACCACCAGGGCCCTAGCCATATGGAATTTCATACAACAAAATCAGAACCCAGAAGTGTACACAGAAGTCAGACAGAAGAATGCAGTTTTAGACAGGGTTCCTGCAAGTAGCCCCAAGAGCAGTCACATTCTGCACAAGCTAGAGCTTCCAGATGGTCCTCAAGCTAATTTCCATACAGAGCATATTGCTGTAGCAATCCAATATGGAAGGCACAAAGGCACAGATCACTGTGACAGTATCTGGATCTAGAGAAAGCTTTCCAAATGCTTAACCAGATGCAAGTGAGAAAAGGCTGTGTTGACCACCAGTGCTACCTGGAATTCCAGAAGGAGCCAGGGATTCAAGCTGACTCATAGCTTACAACCCACTTGGATATACAGTAGACTGAGCAAAATCCTACAGTAGCAGGAGCAGGAACCAACACGGCCACCTCCTCCAGACCTTCTCCAAGCCTCTTAGCATCAGCTCCAACATATCAAGATTCAGCCACAGACCACCTGCTGTCATCCAAAAATTGCTTAATAGAAAAAGCCATAGCATTTAGAGAAGATGGGTGAAATCCTGGCCTTCTTTAAGTGAATGGGGATTTGCCCTGGACTTACAGGGTGACAGGATTTCACCCTATAATTTTAAGCATGTTCTCTCTAAAATAACAAAGAGCATCACCAAGAGTTAGGCTGGATTTCATTGTTTAAATTCAATTAAAATATTACCGCAAACTACTAATAGTTTCTCCAACTGAGTAGGAAGAGTTACATTTTCAAACATACATACACAATGGACAGAGATCTGATCTCAATTCATCGATAATACTGATGTAAATCGGGAGCAATTCCATTGACTTCCCTTCCTTGTGAATGAGAACAAAACCTGGCTCCAGACATACACGTGGCAGAAAATACAGAGGCAAAACAGATTTTCACACAGAACCAAAGACCTTCATAACTTGTGCAAGCAAGTACACAAATGCTCAAAGAGTTTTAAGACACCAAAAGGAATGGACAAAGTGTGGGCTGGGCTAAGTTACTGAGCATTTATAAAGATACGTGCCGAATTCTAAACATTTTAAGTCCATGACTAAGTAATTGTGACATTGATTTCCTCTATTTGGGGCTTAAAAAGCAGAGCACACCTCATATTAGTGAAAATGCAGCCATGGCACTGGAGCCAAAGAAGAGATTAGAAGGATTTATGCATCTAACAGGATTTATAGAGCCAGGCATTCTCTTTCTTTTAATCAAATAGAAAAAACAGGGTTTTCACACATATAGATTGATTTAGGCAGTGTGAGGAGTTGGATTGTAATTTACAGCAGGGATGGGCAAACTGGTTCTTGCCAGCAACGGATTAAGGCAAGTTTCCTGGAACACCAAGTTCTGAGCCTCTGGTTTGGTGGAGGCCTCTGAATTTTCAAACCAGGGAACTCTAAACATCTGCCACCAACAATGTGAGAGCAGCAGCTCATCTCTCAGAATGCTGAGTGAGCTGTTCAGTAGTCAGCTCCCTCTACACACTGATCAGAGAGGTCAGCACAAAGACTCCGCAGTGTTTGGGAACAACGGGGCCTTCTCCTGCTCACATGGGAGGCTGCAGACATGCCCCTGCCCATGAGCAAGGGGGAGGGAGAATAAGGGAAACACACTAGAGCTGGGGAAGAGTAACTGCTTCAGGACTGAGAAGAGAGCACTAGAATTTTCATGGGTCTGGACATCACTTTGTCTTAAATTACCCCGAGTTCTTATTAAGTAAGGAAAAGTTTGAATTTCAGCCTTAATCCTGAACTGAACCAAAAGCTTTTTTTCGTCTTCGGACTGATTTGGTTATATTGTCACCTTCCTTTCTTTTCACTTCACCCTCCTCCTTTGGTTGAAAAAAGTGCAATGCAAAAGAGATATCCACTTTGCTGTATTTGAGTAGGGTTGCTACCTGTCCAGGTTTTCCCAGGATTGCCCCCTTTTTGAGATAGCTGTCCCAAGAAATACATAGGGGTGCTCAGTATATACTGACAGCTGTCTAGTTTTATGGGATCATCCGAGATGTCCCCCTTTTTTTGGACTTCAGGTGTAGCAACCCTTCAGCGTGCACTGCAGGTTGAATCTGCCAAAGGATCGCTGCCGCTGGAGTTGGTTCTGATTAGCTTCATGGGTGGACACTCCTATTCCAAAAGAAGAGTGCCTTCTTCCTATTTACCATAACCTCATGCAACAAATTTGGAAGAAGAGTCACCACAAATGGAGTTAATCAAGAACAGTTCCATGTGTAGATAAACCCTTACTCTGGAAATTAAGCATTTGGTTCCCACTCATATTTGCCTGCACATTTGCCCAGCTGCCTTAACAAATCTAGCCTTTACTATGTAAGGAGACAATTAGACAATAACAATCCTATTGATCTGCCCCTAGCATGAGTCCTCCTAAAACTACCCGACAAATGTTTTCACTGAACTACATGAAAAAAGGATTGTTCTCTTAGGCATAGCTTGAGACATTAGATATAAATTTTGTAGATTTTAAGGAAAGAATTCTCTCAACATTACATGCACCTCTAAAGGTGAGACGAGAACTTGTAAACTTGCAGTGGTATGTTGTAAGGAAGATACATTGGGAGTAGAACGTATTCATTGTTCCAGAAATACAGAACTCAACAACTTGAGGAGAATCCCCATAAGTTCTTAACTGAAGTGGAACTTTTACCCTCCCTGTAAGCTGTAACCAGCCATTAGAATTCAACATAGTCACACACATACTAACCACCGCATTCCATGATTGATTTGTAGGCAGTCTCACTGAAAAGGAATATTTATTTTAGTTATTTAAAGCCAGCCACTAAGGCATCTGTGCACCATCAGTATGCTAAAATAAACCTGGCTTACTGACTGCATTAAGCTTACTTCATTATTTAATCAGGGGACACCTCATTTTATTATTATTATTAATAATAATAATAGATTTATGTGTGTTACACTAGCATACAGAAGCCCTAACCAAGATCAGGACCCCACTGTGCTAGATTCTCTACACGCATACATAGAATTCAAGGCCAGTAGTCACCATTATGATAATCCAGCCTGACTTCCTGCCTAATACAGGCCATACAACTTCACCAAATAATTCCTTCATATGCATAGTATGAGACTGTCCCTGCTGAAGTCTGAAGTCTCCGATTTTTTTTTTTTTAATTGAGCATTACAATACTTCTCCAGCATTATAATGAACCATTTAGGTGAGTCTAAATATTAGGGCTGTCGATTAATCACAGTTAACTCACATTATTACCTCAAAAAAATTAAGTGCAATTAAAAAAATTAATCATGATTAATCGCACTGTAAAACAATAGAATACCAATTGAAATTTATTAAATATTTTTTGATGTTTTTCTACATTTTCAAATATATTGATTTCTATTACAACACAGAATACAAAGTGTACAGTGCTCACTTTACATTATTTTTATTGCAAATATTTGCAATGTAAAAATGGTAAACAAAAGAAGTATGTTTCAATTCACCTCATACAAGTACTGTAGTGAAATCTCTTTATCGTGAAAGTGTAATTTACAAACATAGATTTTTTTTTGTTACATAACTGCACTCAAAAACAAAACAATGTAAAACTTTAGCGCCAACAAGTCCACTCAGTCCTACTTCTTGTTACGCCAATTGTTAAGACAAACAAGTTTGTTTACATTTACAGGAGATACTGCTGACTGCTTCTCATTTACAATGTCACCTGAAAGTGAGAACAGGCATTCGCATGGCACTTTTGTAGCCGGCATTGCAAAGTATATATATGCCAGATATGCTAAACATTCATATGCCCCTTCATGCTTCGGCCACCATTCCAGAGGAGATGCTTCCATGCTGATGATGCTCGTTAAAAAAAAAAAAGTGTTAATTAAATTTGTGACTAAACTCCTTGGGGGAGAATTGTATGTCTCCTGTTCTGTTTTAACCACATTCTGCCATATATTTTATGTTATAGCAGTCTCTGATCATGACCCAGCATATGTTCGTTTTAAGAACACTTTCACAGCGGATTTGACAAAATGCAAAGAAGGTACCAACGTGAGATTTCTAAGGACAGATACAGCACTCGACCCAAGGTTTAAGAATCTGAAGTACCTTCCAAAATCTGAGAGGGACGAGATGTGGAGCATGCTTTCAGAGGTCTTAAAAGAGCAACATTCCAATGCGGAAACTACAGAACCTGAACCACCAAAGAAGAAAATCAACCTTCTGCTAGTGGCATCTGACTCAGATGATGAAAATGAACATGCGTCGGTCCGCTCCGCTTTGGATCGTTATCGAGCAGAACCTGTCATCAGCATGGACACGTCTTCTGGAATGGTGGTTGATGCATGAAGGGACATATGAATCTTTAGCGCATCTGGCACATAAATATCTGGTGATGCCGGCTACAATGGTGCCATGTGAACACCTGTTCTCACTTTCAGGTGACATTGTAAACAAGACGTGGGCACATGGCCGTCCTTAGGATTTATGGGGCCCTACGCAGTATTATTAAACTGATGCACCTATGCCTGACGGCAGCCTAGGCTCGCAGTCTGGGTGGGGGATGGATGAGGCAGCAAGGATACCGAGCCGTCCGGCCCGCCTCACAGTGGTGGAGAGTCACAGTTCCCCGCAGAGACCCCCGTACCCTCTCCCTCACGCAGAATGTGCGGCGCTGGCTCATTCGGCTCTGTGAATACGGCCCCTGCCTAAGGAGACTGCAGTGCATGCTGGGTGTGCGGGAGCCGACCCGCTCTTACCGGCTGTCATGGGTGGTGGGTGAAGCTGCCGCTTGGGGAGGCTAGCTCCCCAGCCCACCTCTTCTGCCTCAGGCCCCACCCCCATTCTGCCCAGACCCCGCCCCTCCCCACTGTCTCCCTCCCCCTCCCTGCTCACCCCCCTTCCAGACAAATCCTTGAACCCAAATGAAGCAAATGACGTTAGAAATAAATTGCAGAATAGTGTGTGTGGGGGGGGTTTCAAAAGAAAATGAAGCATGTTTTCCACTGGATGCCAGAAGGTGAAGACTGGACATGCAGAAGGTACCTAATTAAAAGCACTAAACAGTCACAGGTATTTTGATATACCCTGAAATTTGTCAGAGATTTATTTGCAAAAACTTTGTAGTAAGGGCGAGTCAGCTGCCCTGCTGAATACATTAAATGTTATGTAATACATGATGCAGCTCCTCTATTTTACATTTTCTTAATCAGTATTTCTAAGCAGATTTTATATTTTAAATGTACTCAAACCTTCATAAAGTAATCATTCCAGATTACCTCATATTTAACTCACTGAAACAAAGACATTATTTTAAATTAATCAGTCACAGAGGTTTAGTGTGTTCATAATAATGTTCATTGCTTTTAGAAAAAGGGAACACTAATTTACTTTGTGTGATCTCCAAAATAGACATGTTTATGAAATTTCACCAACTTTAAAAAATATGTTTCTAAAGATTTTAGGCATAACAAAGGACTTTATATCTTACTAAGATACTGATTTTGCTGGAGGGTTCTCTTAAAACTAGTTCATCAAATAGTCAGAAGTAAAGAAAGCTGGACAAACAAGTTTCCGCATCTGAAATGAAAGGGGTGTTGTCCCTTTAAGGGCTAGCCTCCCTTCAACACGGGGGGGGGGGGGGGGGGTGAAGGGAGAAAGGGATGGACAGAAAGGACAGGAAGACTTTGGAAGCAAGTTTTTTGTACTATAGTAATTAAAATTAAAATGTGTATTTTAGATAAGACTGGTCTTTTGAAGGATTTATTTAAAAAACTGTATGTCTGAAGATCCAAGCATTTAAGGCTAAAGATGAATACTCAGATTGTAGATCTAAAAATCTATGCAAGGATTTTTTAGAGATGTGATTTTATAATCTTAAGCAATCTTCTAATGAAATATTTTTAAAGCAAATTTTAAATTAAGGTCCTGTAGACTAACATGTTCTGAGTAAATATTACAGTAATGCACAACTGTTTTTGTCAGTAAATTCAGAAACTGACAATATATGCATAGGGGTTGGCAAATGCCCGTTAAATGGCTTCATTACCACTTGAATGGCTCTTTAACAGTTTCAATGTTGTACTAATAGGTCTGGCAGGCTGGAAGGTTTTTTCACTTTTAAGTTACTAGGTCCCCTCCGAAATAAGAGTCACCGGGCTACAGCAGCTAGCTGTGGGAGCCTGCAGGAAGGGTCAGAACAGGGATAGGAAGAGGCGGGAGGGTAGACGCTAAGACCCAGGGGTGCCCCAAATTTTCAGGTGCCCTACGCAGCTGTGTATGCTGCGAATGCCTAAGGATGGCCCTGCATGGGCAGCATTATCTCCTGCAAATTGTAACCAAACTTGTTTGTCTGAGCAATTGGCTGAAGTAGGACTGAGTGGACTTGTAGGTTCTAAAGTTTTACATTATTTTATTTTTTAATGCAGTTATTTTTTGTACATCATTCTATATTTGTAAGTTTAACTTTCATTATAAAGAGATTGCACAACAGTACTTGTATTAGGTGAATTGAAATATACTATTTCTTTTTTTTTTTTTACAGTGCAAATATTAGTAATCAAAAATAAATATAAAGTGAGCACTGTACACTTTGTATTCTGTGTTGATTTCAGTTACAATATATTTGAAAATGTAGAAAACATCCAAAAATATTTAAATAAATGATATTCTATTATTGTTTAACAGTACGATTAATCACGATTAATTTTTTAATCGTTTGACAGCCTTACTAAATATTTTAAAGCAAATCACTTAAAAAATTTTAGCTCAGTGATTTTTTTGGTCAGATGAGAATTGGTTAAAATGTCAAAATATTTGCTCTGAGCCATCACAAAGACCTCTGTAAAGAAGCTTAGCTGTTACTATCAACAATACCCAAACAAAACCTGAGCCATCAAAAGGAGACAAATACCTGCCACTCCTTGTCCAGGTTAAGTAACAAAGGTCGGTTAACACAAACCAACCATATTGTCTGCTCTAACTAATGGACAAAAATAAAAACATGACATATATATCTTTCGGATCATTTATAATGTTTAGCATGCTCTCCTTTGCTGCTAAAGTTTGGCAAACAATTGCTGGTGATTTGTTCAAAAAGCATGTGATTACCTCTTTGAATGGAATGTAACTGGATACAAGGCTAAGCAGGTATTAAAACAACAACTACACATAAAAAGGAAGAGTATTAAATTAAACACAGACCAGCAAGCCAGAAATTAAGAGGAAAAAGCCCAACGCTTTGTGTAGTCATTGACTTAGGAGCAGAGTATGACTAATATCATCTTACATAAAGTTTAAAAGAGTTTTTTTCCCCATTTCTTTGGCTTAAAAAAGGAAATGAATAAATACAACTAATAGGGCTGTCAATTAATTGCAGTTAATGCATTTGATTAACGCAAAACAAATTAACTAGATTTTTTATAATAGTCATGATTAATAGCCATTTTATTTGTGTTGTTTATAATAGAATGCCAAATTTAAATTGGCATTCTATTATAAACCGTGCAATTAATCGTGACTATTTTTTTAAATCTCATGATTAATTGTGATTATTTTTTAAACGGTTGACACCCCTAATAACGAAGTTCCTCCACATCCAAATTACATGTACAAACATTGTTATCTATATACACAAATACCCTGGAAACAGGGGATGCACTTTAGTATACTAGTGATATAAATTGTACAAGTTTACTCATATGCACTTATTATACAAATTCAAATAGTAATATACAAATGGACATTTGAGTGTATGAATACCACATCCTCAGCTGGTCTAAACTGGCAAAGCTCAACTGAAGTCAACAGAATTACATTGATTTACACCCAGGGCCGGCTCCAGCTTTTAGGCCGCTCCATTCTTCAGCGGCAATTTGGCGGGTCCTTCACTCCCTCTCTTCCTCTTCGGTGGCACTTCGGCAGCAGCTCAAAGAGGAAGAGAGGGACTGAGGGACCCGCCGTCAAATTGCCGCTGGACATGCCGCCCCTTTCCATTGGCCACCCCAAGCACAAGCTTCCTTCGCTGGTGCCTGGAGCCGGCCCTGTTTACACCAGCTAACAATCAAACTCTTGGAGATTATGATGTGAGTGTGTGCACAAGACACTAAGAAGTATGCTCCAAATTTGCACCCCCCTAAAAAAAAATGCCTTGAGCAAGAATTTTATTTACAAGCATATGAGTGGCTCTGAAAATAACACATGAGCTGTACACATCAAGCACTGGATTGAATAAATACTTTTTCACAATGAAGAAGCTTTGCATGAAATTTACATGAAGAATTTCCATAGAAACCTCTTTTTGCAAAAACATAAAACAAGTGAAAAATTCCCCTTTTGCACAAGAAGATGCTGAGGTGGAAGAGTGGTGATAGCTGGCAGCTGAGGCTTAGAGCTGTTCTCACAGTTCATGTCAAAACACTGAGAGAAAGGAGTGAGGAGGATCCTTACAATTCTCAGAGCATAATGTATAGGGTTTCTCTACCTTGATATCAGTATTATCTTGTGTAGGAAAGCATTATCAGAGGAATTTCCTGCTGAAGGCCCATAAAATGCCCTTTGATATGGAATTTCACCAAGTTCACCAGTTTGGTTTTGATTTATTTCACATTAAAAAGAAAAATAAATGTTGCAGTAGCTGTTGCCACCTCTCTCCCATGTCAGTTGCTGAACACCATGTCCAGAGGCCTTTTGAATAAATACTTATTTGCACAGGTAAAGCATGCATTTATGTGCACAGGGATGACGGAGATCCACTCTTTAAGCATGACATGCAGTGACTCATCATGCAAATAGTGAACATAAGAAGCTATATGATTTATGTTTAATAAGCAAGATCAGATTGGCAGCAGCAGCACATCTAGTTCTTACAAAAGAAAACCATAAACCTTATTTCTTCTCAAAATTTATTCTAAAATCATCTTCAGTGAAGTCCACTCATTCACTGGTCCTAGAGATATGTGGAGAGAACTAACATATTCCCACAATAGGTGTGTCAGATCAAGCTGTACTTCATGCTTGCTCAACCCGCCACCCCGCCCAGAAAGTCCTGACACAGGCTCACATGTGCTCATAGAAGTAGAGAGGAACTCACGCACCTAAGAGCTGCAGGATTTAGCCCAGCGGTTCCAAAACATTTTCACAAATATTGCTTCCTGTGACCCCAAACAGCACCGAGGAAGCCATTTAAAAATGGCATCCTCCACTCAGCACGACCTCACACCCGTTCAGTGTGTGTGAGGTTACGCTGCATGGAGTGTGTCATTTTGTAGAGCAAAATAGCGTCTTTCATGCAGTGTGACCTCATTTATACGTTGCATCTGAGGTCACACTGTGTGGAAGATGCCATTTTATAAAATGGCATCCCCCACACACTTTGGATTGCCATGACCCCATCGGGTGATGAAGAGACCCCACTTGAGGTTATGACCCACAGTTTGGGAACCACTAATTTAGCCCTTCATGTGGAAGATTCAATGAGGGAGGAATTAAAATCATAGAAGACTTGAGGAATGTAAAAGACCATTTATTTATGGCACAACCAAATACAACTCCTCTGAAATGGAAGAGATCCAGGACCAGCAAATGTGGCTTTAATATTTTGGCCATGTCTTCATTGCAAAGTTAACTTGAGATATAACAAGTATTGTCTCAACTCACATCCTATCCACACACAAAAACCCTTAACTCAAGTGTGATGGTGCTTTTAACTCGAGTTGGATGGCCTGGCAGGATGTATAGGCCAGTGGTTCTCAAACCATTGGTCAGGTCCCCAAAGTGGGTCATGACTCCATTTTACTGGGGTTGCCAGGGCTGGAGTTAGACTTGCTGGGGCCGAATGCCGAAGCCCAAGGGCTTCAGCCCTGGGTGGCGGGGCTCATAATACAGGGACCCCCCACCTGGAGCCAAAGTCCTTGGGCTTCGACTTTGGCCTCTCCATCCAGGGCGGTGGGGCTTGGGCGGGCTCAGGCTTCAGTCCCCCCTCCTAGGGTCATGTAGTAATAATTGTTGTCAGAAGGGGGTTGCAGTGCAATGATGTTTGAGAATCCCTAGTATAGGCTAAAGCTGTAGTTAGCACAACTTGTCAGCTGCTAACACAACCACTCTGCAACAGTGCACATGCTAGTGTGCTACAAGTCCTCCAAACCCTTCCCACAATTCTCCATGTGCACAGAAAGGACAGACAAGTTCTCCCACAATTCACTGGGAAAGAATTAATAGAGCCACTCAACTTACCACAGTGCAAAAAAGCCATAGGAAAAGCCCCCAGAAGTCTTAGTGCCACACATGAGTGAGTGCAGCACCGGGGTGGACACTGCAGCTCGAGTGTTATTTCTCTGTGCAGCTGCCCTCACTCAAGCCAGGCTAACTTGAGAGAAGTAACTCAAGCACAGATAGCTCCAGTTAACGCTGCAGTGAAGACATTCCCACAGTGTCAAAGGTCTGAGGTTAAAATAAAATTTTTACTGAAAATGCAACAAACAAAAGTAAGACAACAAATGAGATCACTTAATGCTTTCAGGGAAAACAAAGTAGCAGAAGAAAAGCAAACTCCTCCCCACAACCCAACCCCCAAGTTCCCCCTTTGGTCCTGATCCCAACTGTCAAACCCCCATCCCTAATTACCAACTGCTATCCAGCTATTAACTCTCCACAGCACCATCTTCACACAACCTGGGATGCCCTGGCCCTATCCCACTCTATCCCATTTCAACTGGTGTACCCCTTATTCCACCCTGCTCCTTCCAGCTTTGGGCTGCTGCTCCACCTCAGTGCTCAGTCACTCCTTCTGCATGTAGAGCAGTTATGCTGGGAGAGATTTAGTGTGCAAACAAACAAGACAGGAATTTACAATTAATTATGGTTGCACACAAAAAAAGTGGATGCTGTGCCATGCAGCAAGAAGGTAACAAGACCCCTTGCATAGGACTCTGGTGTGGAGACACCCTGAATATTACACTCAAGTCTGGGCATCACATAACCAGCTAAACACTGAAGTCCTTCAGATTTATCACAGCACAGCAATAAAAATTACCAGGATACTGAAGGGATTAATACATAATGGAAGACTGAGGGCTAAGTTCCTAGAGTACAACTTGTACAAGTGTCAAGTAAGGTGATGGCAAGGAAACCTAGTAGTTTATGAGTATTCAAAAGGTGTAATCCTCAAGGATGGAGAGGAGTTATTTATTGTGATACACAGCGATATAACAAGGAGTACTAGGACAAACTTCAGAAACAGGCTGAACATCCAGGAAAACTTAGTGAAAGTAGAACGTGCTAGGACGTGGAACCAGTGGAGCCAATTAGGGAGGGCTGAGGGGAACGAACACCCTCTCCCCAACCCCAAGGTTTTGGGGTTTGCTCAAAGTTCCATATGTCACAGAGACAGGATGGGAGGGCATTGCCTGACCACTTTTAACCAATGGTCCCATTCTAAATCAGAATGCTGCTGCCAGAACGGTTCAAAGCTTTGCTCCAGCTGCATGGTCACAATGCCACAGAAATTTGACCCGGCCACCCCTCCATACAGAGAGGCGGCCAGGCCAAATTTCAGTGAGTGGCATTACATGTGGTGCATGTGTTCACAATGACACTCAATGTATGGTCTAGCTGTACCTCTGCCCAGACCACCAGGCCAAAATGGGATTGCAACCTAGCATACAAGGAGTCTGTTCCTATAGGGCAGAGAACATGGGAGCCCTGGAGGCACCAGCTCATGCACTGTGTGGGTAAGAGAGTGGGGGGTCTCCCTGGCCGAGGGAGACCCGAGGTCCCTGAGGGGGAGGGGACAAGCAGGGACCAGAACAGGGCGCCAGCCAAGGGGCAGGAGGGACCTGAATTTGCCCCCCCATGTAATATTTGAATTGGCATCACTGTGTGGAATAGTCTTTAATGGAAATGGTTGCTCAGAAAACATAAAATGATATTTTTACAACAAGGTAGAAACAAATGTCTTTCATGTTCTGAACAACAGAACATATGACGTATAACAAAGGCCTGGTTAAAAATCACCAACCTACAGGCGATCCCACAGAAGCCACTTCTCCAAATGTAAGACTCATGCCAAGTGATCTCTGTGTCTTACAGACTTGTTTAGGCTGCCTGACCTCTTCAGAAGACCTTTTAAGTCAGCATTATATAAACTCAAAATACAGGCTAATGGCCCAGCCTCAGGGAAGAAACAGCAATCACAAACATTAACACAATTATTAAAGAATAAAAACAGACAAATGCACCCATTAAATCGTTCCGTAATATTCAATGACCAGCTTCTCCCTGTAATCTCTTTTTTAAAAACCCAGCATAAAACAACACTAATCACATTTCTAGCGGTATAAATAGCAGCTAGTCTGAGGGGAAGGGAGCAGGGAGTTTTCAGATTCTCCCACTTGGTGAGGTAATCAATATAGCTGGAGAAGAGGGCAGTCAGGTGGAGCTAACTCCAGTGGAGCTGCTGGCTGGAGATGGCGCTTACCTGGAGGCCTTTGAGGAACTAGCCCAATTTTTCTGTCTGTGATAAACCAGTTTTTAAACATTACACCATTCAGCACACAGTTTGGGGAAAATCTTGTTCATTATTAGAAGTATTACTCAAGATTTCTCCTTTCCTTTCTCGCAACACCAATAAAGGCTAAAACACACCATCTATACTAAATAATACAAAACTTATACAAACATATGTAAGAAACAAAACAGCTACCTCAAGAACCTTATGAATGAGCTGTTGACAACAGCCAGTCAGAAAATGTCCATTAATATGATATTTAATACAAAATGGAGAGGAATTTTGAAAATTCCCCACCTCCCTATTTTTCACCTGTTTTACTGCCGACCATCAGAGACCAATTTTTTTTTTTTTTATTTGCAAAAGGGCCATGAAGAGAAACACGCCATCTGATTTTTACTATTAGCTGAAGCAATGAAGAAGACTTATTAGATAGATTACCGCCTTCAGTTTACTTCATTGTAAATGGATAACCTTGATTATTTATTATTATATAATGTGATGGTTTTAAAGCATCCCCAGTAACGATTAGGGTCCCTATATGCCAGGCACTGTACAAACACATAGGAAGACACAGTCCCTGCCCTGCAGAGATTACAATCTAAAGACCAGATATCAAATAAAAGGGAGGGGAGAGGGATACACCATACAAGCAAGGTGGTCAGGGTGATGAGGGACATGGTTTGTCAGCTCCAATTCCTTCTCTTTTAAAATAGATCCCATTATTCTAAATATATTTCTTCAGCATGTTTTATTTTGGCAGTGACTTTGCATATAAATGTAGGCCAATAACCGTGCGTGCACTTTTGTGTTCACACCAAAGCATCTACCCACTAAGGGCCCAACCCAGCTCACACTGCAGTCAATAGTAACACTCACTGGCTTCAATCAGAGTTGGATCAAGCCCCACAAGTGGGGCTCTATGGATCAGTCAATGTAAATGGGAGATTAACATACATTATAAAAGATCATCACTTTTTAAATAGTGTTTTCATTCGTACAGCTTGAAATCACCGTTAAATATGACAGTTACTTTGGGCTGGTTGAATATCCAAACTATTGGCTAGAATTGTATCTAGACCTAACATAGCTGAGCACAGAAGCAAAAAGGAGCGAGGAGCCTTCCTCAGTCTCCCAGGAGGAAGGCGGCAGGGAGTAGGCAAAGTTATGGCTCTGTCCCCTCAAGTGCTGGCCAACAGAATAGGGTGAACATGTGGGAGGAAGTGTGCTGCACCCCATAAAGTGATCTCACAAGTTACCCTCCCCAGTACAATAGGGCAGATCTGGGTGGAACTGTGACTCTGAGGTGACACTCCGAGGTGACATGCCTATGCTCACCATCCCTTCCTATGGGCTCTGTTCCTTCTAAGAGGGCTCCTCTTACTAATCCAAAACCATTTAATGTCTAATATGAAAACAAGTGTCTAAATGTTTTCACGTTTAATTTATTCACATGTACAACAGCAGTTAATTTACCCAAACAGGTCTAAGTATAATGGAAGCTGCCTACACAATTTTTCACTGTAAATGGCAAGTGTGGAATTATATCATATCCATCTTTTTTTTTCCCTTCTCATGGACATTTCCTCCTTCTTCCCTGTGATTTTTCTGAAGGAGTTGGTTATCCAGCCCAAAGGGTAATCTCCTTGAGTCCTCACGCACTTTTTCATTCAGTCTTCGCTCAGACAAAATTCCCATTGAAGTCAATGGGAAATTTGCTTTCCTGAAATCTAACATCTATTCCCTATTATACTGTAGTTTGATTGTAAGATTTGGGGTGGGGGGGGGGGGGGAGAGAAATCTTTTCACTGTATGTGCATAAAGTGCCTACCATAATGGGGTCCTGATCCCTGATTGGGGCATCTAGATGCTACTGTGACACAAATCAAATTAGTTCATGGTCACTAGTACCAAAATTCCCTACTCTCTCTTTTTCAATCAATTTTTCCCTCTCAAAGAGTAGATTTATTATCACTTCTCCCTGGTATGATGCTGTGGTTTTTGGATCACAAAACAATCCTTTTCATAAGCAAGGATTCTCTTGGTTGATGCATGTTTTGCTGTGTTTCTTACCCACTAGATGTCTGGGTAGTTAAAAATTGCCCACGAGTATGGCAGCCTGTGCTTTCAAAAACCTTGAAAGTCAGTCAAGGAATTTGTTGTTTTCACTCTCTATCCCAGGTGGCCTGTGGCAGAGCCCTGACATAGCTTTTCCATTATTTCATTTTTCATTCCTTGTATCTTTAGGAAAAGATCTGACAACTAACTTTTTTAAAATCAGGCATAATTTTGTGTATGTTCTTATTCAGATACCATGTACTATAAAGGTACCTGTTCACAAATACCTGTAATGGGTTTTAAATTTTAAGAGAAGGAAACGAAGATACTATTATAAGTTCAAGTTACCTGAACTAAAACTACATTGACTCAAATTATTTATCATAATTATTGGACATATGGGCTACACAGAATCACATGATGTTATTTTATTAATCAGGTGTTAGTGGTTTGAGTAACCCTGAACATTTGCGTGGGTTACAAGGGAAAATTCTGTAATGTGGACAATAATACTTTACTTTCTAGAAGCTGGAAACAGGTCCTTCAATTAGCTGAAAAACATGTGCTTGAAACCTCTAATTTTCTCTTTCATTATAATTTATTTTTGAAACCACGACGTTTATAGGTGTGGTAATTAGATTGTGATCCTGTTGCTGTCACTGAAATTATGTATATGGAAAATGCATCAAAATAATGCATTTTCCAAATCGAGGAATAACATGGACCATATGTATTTGATTATACTTCACATAAAATCAGATAACCCAACAATGACTGACTTTTCTGAATATATTTCCTTTTAAATAACAAAAAATAAACAGAAGTCATTATTCATTTGACTAGATTAGACTATACTATGCTGGTAAGATCTTAGACTTGCAAAGAATTTTAGGTGTTGAGTGACTATTCTAAATAACACTGCATTACACATACCTATCCCAATAAGCCTCTTGAAGGCTTTTAATGGTAGCTTGCACACAGGTGGTTAAAAATTCACCTCCTACCCGATCTTCATGATTATTAGAGTTACAGCAGGATAACATAATACTAGACGTACCCTATGATTATTCTGTTATCATTATTATTATTCATTATTAGAATACATTTTGTATACATCCCTAAGGCTGTCTTATATTTACTTCAGATATTCTCAGATTATGGAGGCAGTATAGTCCAGTGAATACCAGTAAACACAGATGCTAAAAATATTGGGAAAGAGTTTGAAAAGCAAACACCCCAAGGGTCAATTTTAGCCCTATATACCACCTGGCATAGATACAAAAATGTGGATCCGCATCCGCCAGGATCAACCCGCAATCCACTAGCCGTCTTCCACCTGTATCCGCATCCACACCCGCAGCAGCAAGCCATCTCACAAGGTCTAGCGATGGGGGGTGGGAGAGAAAGGAAGTGAGTGGGGGGGCAGGGTCTTGTAGGGAAGAGGCAGTGTGAGGGTGGGGGCTGGGGTAAGGGGCAGCATGGGGGCAGGGGCTCGAGGAGAAGGGGCAGCGCGGAGGAGGGGACAGGAGGGAAGGGGCATTGCATTGCGTGCTGCTCCCAGGGGCTTGTGAACGACGACACACAGCAGCAGCAGTGCGTGTTGCATCACAGTGGGGTGGAGGGGTGGGGCGCCGGGGACCCGCCCGCTCCAATCCCCATGGGTGGGGATGGGCCCTGCTGCCCAGAGCCGGCAGGCCGGGCCCAGGACTGGGAGCTCAGCCAGTGCTGCCGGGCAGGGCCATGGTGGGGACACTGGTGCTGCCCAAGGGGCTCAAGCTGCTGGACAGGAAGTGGCACGATGAGTGGGGTGCTGGACAGCCCCGACTCCAACCTGCTGCCCAGTCCCACCCACTGGCTGCCAGCCCCAAGCACGCTGCACCCCGTGGGCTGCCCAAGCCGTATGCCGCGGGCCAGGTGCCACTAACAAATAGAGCCCTGCATGGTTGTAGCTGCACCCGATCCACCAGCCGCAAAAATGGTCCACGGCTATCCACATGTTTGTAGGGCTCTACTAATACGAAGTAGATAAGCAGTCTTGAACTACAACCAGTGCATTTTTCCTTTTCTGCCAGTTTTCATTGTGAGATTCTCCATCAGACTGAGTGGAGAAGACATTGAGCTAAAAATCATTCTACTCCTATTGGGCATAATACCTTACAATGTAACACTGAATTTTGTGAAGTTACATGTGCTCAGTATATAAGCATCATCATTTTTCATTCTGTGCCCCCCCCCCCCACCACCTCAGTCAAAACAGACAAACTCAATTAATTCCATTATTTTTCTAATTAATGCAAAAACACCTCAGGCACTTCTTCAGAGTCTTCTTTAGAGACCAAAATTCAGGGTATTTCAAACAAACTCAAAAAGCCAGAAAACTGCTTAGTGAAAATGGACAAAAGAACCACTTTCACATCTAATTTAAATACTGACTAGATTGTGTTTTCCATGAAAGCCATGCAAATAAGGCAGGAGTTACTCTAATAGAAGGAACTTCCAAGATGCATGTGTACACTAATTGGACCTGGCTAAAAGAAAATGCCCTTACTCAAGGGCTCCTTTATAGAGGATAGAACAGACTTCTCAGTTGTTTTCAGATCTAAATTGAAAATTACCCAGGCAGGGAAAAATATCATGACTGGCAAGATCCTTAGGAAAGAACCCTGTTGCCTGTAAACCTTGGGGGGGGGGGTGCACAGAAATAGACTCCCCCTGAGTAACTGCATCAACCTCCTGTTGAGCCTCATTAGGTTTGTCAGGGAGTCCCCAAGATCTACAGTTTATAAGAACCATCTCTCTCTCCCATTGGCCCAAGGAGGCTTGTAGGGTCCCCCATGAGCCCTAGAAGATTTGCATCTCCCAACCCCTCTATGCCAGTCTTAATAGGCTATTCAGGGATGTCTTGAACTCCAGCTTCTGAGAGACTTACAAAATGCATCAGGACACCAGCTGCTCCAGGAGCTTCCTCCACTAATCCTAGGAAGTTCAAAACTCACCATCTCCCAGCCCTGGAGGGGATCATTAGTGCCCTCCCAAACCACAACCACCACCCCAGCAAGCCTCAAAGGAATAGTTGGCAGCTGTCCAGGGCTAGATTACCCAATAGGCAAACTAAGCACATGCTTAGGGCACCAGCAAAGCAGGGGGCACCAAAAAAAAAAGATATTTTTTTTTAAATTTGATATTTGATATTTCAAAAAAAGCATCGAAGTAGTCATCATGGGAAAAATCAGAACTTTGTTAGACTTCCTTACACTCCACTACACACTCTTCCCCCGTTTTTCTGTTCTCTTTTTCTTACTTATCCCCACCTAAACCAGGGGGGCGTCCTACTAATGTAGATTGAAATAACGTGAGGAAATCAGATCCTGACATGTATTGCAATAAATTTATGTTTTATTATTGATATATTCTTCTGAGTTATACGTATTTGATTCGTTTTTTTCCCTTTCTTTTATATATATATATATATATATATATATATATATATATATATATATATAGTATACGTCGTATAATTTGTTTTGGTTTTTTTTTAAGTTCAGATAACTGAGATAAGGGGCAGGATGAAACATAACCAACTGAGTGGAGCACAGAAACAAACTGGCGGAAGAAAAGAAACAAAAAACTATGGGATTGTTGGAGCTTGTGGCTCAGTTTGACCCATTTTAAGCAGGCCATATCTCAAAATATGGGAATGCTGGCAAAGGTAACCCATCATACTTATCCAAGACAATATGTGATGAACTCATTGGTCTAATGAGTGACAAAATTTGTTCAGCTATTGTGGATGAAATAAGTACTGCTGGGTACTTCAGTTTATCTGTCGACTCTACACCTGATCTTTCACATATTGATCAATTGAGTATTGTACTAAGATATGTGTCTCCCACAGATGGAAAACCAGTTGAACTATTTATAACATTCCTCAATTTAAAAAGCCACACTGGTGAAGAAATGGCAAATCAAGTACTGCATTATCTGTGCCAAGTTTGCAAAATAGATTTCTCAAAGTGCAGAGGTCAATCTTATGACAACGCTGCCAACATGTCAGGGCGTTATCAAGGAATGCAGAAGCAGCTTTTAGAACAGAACAAATATGCCATATTCATACCATGTGCTGCACACTCTCTCAATCTTGTTGGCCGTAGCGCTGTTGATTATTGTCCGGTGGCAGTAAGGTTTTTCTCAACAGTCCAGTTACTTTATACATTTTTCTCTGCCTCAACACACTGATGGGCAGTTCTTAAAACATATTTGGGCAATGATCGTGTATTGAAATCTCTTTCTAATACTCGCTGGGAGGCACATGCAGTGGCAACAAGTGCAATTCTGGAATCCTACTCAAAGATTGTGGATGCATTAGAAAGTATAGCTGAAGACCAATCACAAAAGGGAGAAACTATATGAGAGGCAGAAAACATTGCAAACAAGATGCAAGAACTAGAGTTTGTATTCATGTTGACCATATGGAATGAAATTTTACAACACTTTTACCACACAAGTCAAGCTCTCCAAGAAAAAGAATTGGATCTGAAAACATGTGCAGACCTCTGTCAATCATTAGCAGACCACTTACACACTTTGAGGAATGATTTCAAAAGATTTGAACACATATCAAAAGATATCTTGCCTGATACTAACTACAAAGAAGCCCAGTCCCGCAAGCGAATCAGGAAAAAACAAGCAAATGATAGCAGTGCAGCAGAAACAGCATTTCACGTATCTACTTACTATGCTATAATTACAGGTTTCAAAGTAGCAGCAGTGTTAGTCTGTATCCGCAAAAAGAACAGGAGTACTTGTGGCACCTTAGAGACTTAACAAATTTATTTCAGCATAAGCTTTCGTGGGCTACAGCTCACTTCTTCGGATGCATGGAATGGAACACACAGACAGACAGCTTCCATCCAGGACATACCACACAATCCATTGTCTACAGCCAAGCTCTAAGATACAACCGCATTTGCTCCAATCCCTCAGACAGAGATAAACACCTACAAGATCTCTATCAAGCATTCTTAAAACTACAATACCCACCTGCTGAAGTGAAAAAACAGATTGACAGAGCCAGACGAGTACCCAGAAGCCACCTACTACAGGACAGGCCCAACAAAGAAAATAACAGAACGCCACTAGCCGTCATCTTCAGCCCCCAACTAAAACCTCTCCAGCGCATCATCAAAGATCTACAACCTATCCTGAAAGATGATCCCTCACTCTCACAGATCTTGGGAGACAGACCAGTCCTCGCTTACAGACAGCCTCCCAACCTGAAGCAAATAATCACCAGCAACCGCACACCATACAACATAAACACTAACCCAGGAACCTATCCTTGCAACAAAGCCCGATGCCAGCTCTGTCCACATATCTATTCAAGTGACACCATCATAGGACCTAACCACATCAGCCACGCCATCAGGGGCTCATTCACCTGCACATCTACCAACGTGATATATGCCATCATGTGCCAGCAATGCCCCTCTGCCATGTACATTGGCCAAACCGGACAGTCTCTACGCAAAAAAATAAATGGACACAAATCTGACATCAGGAATCATAACATTCAAAAACCAGTGGGAGAACACTTCAACCTCTCTAACCACTCAGTGACAGACTTGAAGGTGGCAATTTTGCAACAAAAAAAACTTCAAAAACAGACTCCAAAGAGAGACTGCTGAACTCGAATTAATATGCAAATTAGAACAGAGACTGGGAATGGTTGGGTCATTACACTAATTGAATCTTTTTCCCCATGTTAAGTTCTCCTCACAGCTTCTATGGGTCATCTCGATTATCACTTCAAAGGTTTTTGTTTTTTTTCTTCTGCTGCTGATAGCTCATCTCAATTGATTGGCCTCTTACAGTTGGTATGCGTACTTCCACCTTTTCATGTTCTCTGTATGTATAAATATCTTCTGTCTGTGTGTTCCATTCTACGCATCCGAAGAAGTGAGCTGTAGCCCACGAAAGCTTATGCTGAAATAAATTTGTTAGTCTCTAAGGTGCCACAAGTACTCCTGTTCTTTATGCTATAATTGATACACTTGAAGCTCATATGAAGAGGAGAGGTGAAGTGTACAAAGAAGTATCAAGTAGATTTTCTTTTCTAAATGATATGGACTTATCTGACGAACAATATTCACAAGGTTACCAAAAGCTAGTTGACTCATACCCCGTTGACTTGGGGTATGTCTACACTACAGGATTAATTCGAATTTATATAATTCGAATTTAGGAAACCGATTTTATAAATTCGAATGTATTCGGCCACACTAGGCACCATTAATTCGGTGGTTTGCGTCCAAGCTACCATAGTAGCATCGATTTCCAGAGCGTTGCATTGTGGGTAGCTTTTACATAGCTATCCCATAGTTCCCGCAGTCTCCACCCCCCTTGGAATTCTGGGTTGAGACCCCAGTGCATGATGGGGCAAAAAACATTGTCGCAGGTAGTTCTGGGTACAGCCTCCCCCTCCCTCCCTGAAAGCAACGGCAGACAACCATTTCGCGCCTTTTTTCCTGAGTGAACTCTGCAGACTCCATTCTGCATCAAGCATGGATCCCGTTGTGCTCCAGAACGCAGTCTTGAACATTATAAACACCTCGCGCTTTCTCGTGGAGTTTATGCTTACACAGGACCAGAAAAAAGAGGCGAGGAGGAGGAGGCGGCGATTGCAGCGCAGCGACCAGCGTGATGAGGACATGGACACGGACACAGAATTCTCTGAGACCGCGGGCCCCGGTGCTTTGGAGATTATGATGTTAATGGGCCAGGTTATAGGCTTGGAACGCCGATTCTGGGCCCGGGAAACAAGCACAGACTGGTGGGACCGCATAGTGTTGCAGGTGTGGGACGATTCCCAGTGGCTGAGAAACTTTCGCATGCGTAAGGGCACTTTCATGGAACTTTGTGACTTGCTTTCCCCTGCCCTGAAGCGCCAGAATACCAAGATGAGAGCAGCCCTCACAGTTGAGAAGCGAGTGGCGATAGCCCTGTGGAAGCTTGCAACGCCAGACAGCTACCGGTCAGTCGGGAATCAATTTGGAGTGGGCAAATCTACTGTGGGGGCTGCTGTGATGCAAGTAGCCAAAGCAATCACGGAGGTGCTGCTACGAAAGGTAGTGACTCTGGGAAATGTGCAGGTCATAGTGGATGGCTTTGCTGCAATGGGATTCCCTAACTGTGGTGGGGCAATAGATGGAACCCATATTCCTATCTTGGCACCGGAGCACCAGGGTACCCAGTACATAAACCGCAAGGGGTACTTCTCAATGGTGCTGCAAGCACTTGTGGATCACAAGGGACGTTTCACCAACATCCATGTGGGCTGGCCGGGAAGGGTTCATGACGCTCGCGTCTTCAGGAACACCAATCTGTTTAAACGGCTGCAGCAAGGGACTTACTTTCCGGACCAGAAAATAACCGTGGGGGATGTTGAAATGCCAATTGTTATTCTTGGGGACCCAGCCTACCCCTTAATGCCATGGCTCATGAAGCCATACACAGGCAGCCTGGACAGGAGTCAGGAGTTGTTCAACTACAGGCTGAGCAAGTGCAGAATGGTGGTAGAATGTGCATTTGGCCGTTTAAAAGGTCGCTGGCGATCCTTATTGACTCGCTCAGACCTCAGCCAAACCAATATCCCCATTGTTATTACTGCTTGCTGTGTGCTTCACAATCTCTGTGAGAGCAAGGGGGAGACCTTTATGGCAGGGTGGGAGGCTGAGGCAAATCGCCTGGCTGCTGATTACTCGCAGCCAGACACCAGGGCGATTAGAAGAGCACACGATGAAGCGCTGCGCATTAGGGAAGCTTTGAAAACCAGTTTCATGACTGGCCAGGCTACAGTGTGAAATTTATGTTTGTTTATCCTTCCTGAAAACCCGCCCCCTTTATTGACTCATTCTCTGTAAGGAACCCACCCTCCCCCTTCCCCCAGCTTGCTTTCAAAGGAAATAAAGTCACCATTGTTTAAAAATCATTTATTCTTTATTAATTGATTATAAAAAGAGGGAGAGAACCTGAGTGGGGTTTGGGAGGAGGATCAGCGGGAAGGAAAAGCCCAGTAAAAAAAGGTAAAGAAAATGGCAGCCTTTTGCTTGGGCTGTCCACTGGGGTGGAATGGGAGGGTGTACGGAGCCTCCCCCCCGTGTTCTTACACATCTGGGTGTGGAGGCTATGGAACATGGTGAGGAGGTAGGGGGGTTATACAGGGGCTGTAGCGGCACAGAACCTGAGTGGGGTTTGGGAGGAGGATCTGCGGGAAGGAAAAGCCCAGTAAAAAAAGGTTAAAAAAATGGCAGCCTTTTGCTTGGGCTGTCCACTGGGGTGGAATGGGAGGGTGTACGGAGCCTCCCCCCCCGTGTTCTTACACGTCTGGGTGTGGAGGCTATGGGACATGGTGAGGAGGTAGGGGGGTTATACAGGGGCTGTAGCGGCACTCTGTTCTCCAGCAGCCGTTCCTGAAGCTCCACCAGACGCCGGAGCATGTCTGTTTGCTCACGCAGCAGCCCCAGCGTTGCTTCCCGACTCCTCTGATCTTCCTGCCGCCACCTCTCATCTCGAGCGTCTCTCCTCTCCTCACGTTGGTCCCTTCTGTCCTCACGTTGGTCCCTCATGTCCTCACGTTGGTCCCTCCTGTCCTCACGGTCACTGGCTTCTTTCCTATACTTGCAAACCGTCTCCTTCCACTCATTCAGATGAGCTCTTTCATTCCTGGTGGATTGCATGATTTCGGAAAACATCTCTTCTCTCGTCTTTTTTTTACGACGCCTTATCTGGGATAGCCTTCGGGAAGGAGGAGGGAGGCTTGAAACATTTGCACCTGCTGGAGGGAGTGAAAAAAGGAGAGAATTTTTTTAAAAGATACATTTTTCAGAACAATGCTTATACTCTTTCACGGTGTATACTATTCACATTACATAGCACATGTGATTTCTGTGCAAGGTCGCATTTTGCCTCTTAATATTGAGTGCCTGTGGCTTTGCTGCTAGAGATCACAGACGCAGGTCGGGGCAACAGAATTCACCTTGCATGCTGCCATGGTAAGCCACTGTCTTTAGGCTTCTGCGCCCTGCTTTCCCACATACCAAGCAAAGCCCGTTGTGCTGCAGTTTTCCTGTTAGCTTGTTTTCTGCTGCTGAAGGTTAACACCCCCCCCCCATCCAATTCTCTGGGATGAGTGCTTTCTCCCTCCCCCCACCGCGTGGCTGGTATCAGGGAAGATCCCTGCAGGAACCAAACTAACAACACCCCCCCCAAACCCGCCATGAATTCTCTGGGATGAGTGCTTTCTCCCTCCCCCCACCGCGTGGCTGGTATCAGGGAAGATCCCTGCAGGAACCAAACTAACAACACCCCCCCCAAACCCGCCATGAATTCTCTGGGATGAGTGCTTTCTCCCTCCCCCCACCGCCTGGCTGGTATCAGGGAAGATCCCTGCAGGAACCAAACTAACAACCCCCCCCCCCCCCCACCCGCCATGAATTCTCTGGGATGAGTGCTTTCTCCCTCCCCCCACCGCGTGGCTGGTATCAGGGAAGATCCCTGCAGGAACCAAACTAACACCCCCACCCCCACCCGCCATGAATTCTCTGGGATGAGTGCTTTCTCCCTCCCCCCACCGCGTGGCTGGTATCAGGGAAGATCCCTGCAGGAACCAAACTAACACCCCCCCCCCCACCCGCCATGAATTCTCTGGGATGAGTGCTTTCTCCCTCCCCCCACCGCGTGGCTGGTATCAGGGAAGATCCCTGCAGGAACCAAACTAACAACACCCCCCCCAAACCCGCCATGAATTCTCTGGGATGAGTGCTTTCTCCCTCCCCCCACCGCCTGGCTGGTATCAGGGAAGATCCCTGCAGGAACCAAACTAACAACCCCCCCCCCACCCGCCATGAATTCTCTGGGATGAGTGCTTTCTCCCTCCCCCCACCGCGTGGCTGGTATCAGGGAAGATCCCTGCAGGAACCAAACTAACACCCCCCCCCCCCCACCCGCCATGAATTCTCTGGGATGAGTGCTTTCTCCCTCCCCCCACCGCGTGGCTGGTATCAGGGAAGATCCCTGCAGGAACCAAACTAACACCCCCCCCCCACCCGCCATGAATTCTCTGGGATGAGTGCTTTCTCCCTCCCCCCACCGCCTGGCTGGTATCAGGGAAGATCCCTGCTAGCAAAACGCGAAAAGCTCTGGGCCAATCCTCCCCCCCCCTTTGCACTTGGCTAAATGCAGGGAAGGATTTCTTTTCAGCCACAGGCAAACAGCCCAGTAGGAACGGCCACCTCAGTCCCCTTAATTAAATTCCCTTATTTCAACCAGGTTACCCTAAGCGATATCACTCTCCTGAGGATTACACAGCAAGATAAAGAACGGATGTTGCTTGAATGCCAGCAAACACCGGGACCATACGCTGCCAGGCTCTGTCAGGCAATGATACCAGATTACTTGCTACTAGCATGGCGTGGTCAAGTGTCCTACCATGGAGGACGGAATAAGGCTGCACTGCCAAGAAACCTTGTGGCAAGGCTTTTGGAGTACCTCCAGGAGAGCTTCATGGAGATGTCCCTGGAGGATTTCCGCTCCATCCCCAGACATGTTAACAGACTTTTCCAGTAGCTGTACTGGCTGCGAATGCATCCCAAGTGCTCAGGGCAAATTAATCATTAAAAATGCTTGCTTTTAAACCATGTTTTCTATTTTAAAAGGTAAACTCACCTGAGGTCCCTTCCATGGGGTCATGGTCTTGGGTGCTGGCTTGGGAGGCTTGGGAGGGTACTTCAGTCAGGGTGAGAAACAGTTCCTGGCTGTTGGGGAGAACGGAGAGCTGGGTGCTCTCTGCCAGCTCGTCCTCCTCCTCCTCCTCCTCTTCCCCTTCCACGGAATCATCAGGTGTACCTGATGAGATTATCCCCAGCTCGGAATCCACAGTCAGAGGTGGGGTAGTGGTGGCGGCCCCCCCAGAAATGCATTTAGCTCAGCGTAGAAGCGGCATGTCCGCGGCTCTGACCCGGAGCGACCGTTTGCCTCCTTTGCTTTTTGATAGGCTTGTCTGAGCTCTTTGACTTTCACGCGGCACTGATCTGTGTCCCTATTGTGGCCTCTCTCCATCATGCCCTTGGAAATTTTTTCATAAGTTTTGGCATTTCGTCTTTTCGAACGCAGTTCAGCTACCACTGAATCCTCTCCCCATATAGAGATCAAATCCAGTACCTCCTGTACGGTCCATGCTGGTGCTCTTTTTCGATTATCAGCCTGCATGGTTACCTGTGCTGATGAGCTCTCTGTGGTCACCTGTGCTCTCCACGCTGTGCAAACAGGAAATGAAATTCAAATGTTCCCGGGGCTTTTCCTGTCCACCTGGCCAGTGCATGCGAGTTCAGATTGCTGGCCAGAGCGGTCACAATGGTGCACTGTGGGATAGCTCCTGGAGGCCAATAACATCGAATTGCGGCCACACTAACGCTAATTCGAATTGACAAATTCGATTTTGGCGCTACTCCGCTCGTCGGGGTGGAGTACAGAAATCGAATTAAAGGGCCCTTTAATTCGAATTAAATGGCTTCGTTGTGTGGACGGGTCAAGCGTTAATTCGAATTAAGGCAGCTAAATCCGAATTAAAGTCGTAGTGTAGACCAGGCCTAGAACATGAATCTCTATGGAGAAGTACGGCAGTTCCACTGTTATATGCGCGCAAAGTTTAATGAAACAGGAAAAATGAAATTCAGTCACATTGATCTTCATGACACAATATTGAAAGACGGAATACAATGTGTATTTCCAAATGCAGAGATCGCACTATGTATTTTTCTAACATTGATGATTACTAACTACTCCTTTTCTCAGCTGAAAAGAATAAAAAACCCTCAGAGAACAACAATGTGTCAGGCCAGACTTGATTCACTTTCCCTATTGTGTATGGAAGCGGACATGCTTCGTCGAGTCAGGTTCGATGACCTTATCCAGAATTTTGCAATCAGAAAATCTAGAAAGAAGCTATTTTAATTTCAGCATACATGTAAGTTTTGTGTCATTTCGAAAAATAAAATTTTATTTTATGGTATAGTATTGTTTTTATTTTGAATTACATATGGGGGGGCACCATAATCTTTTCAGTGCTTAGGGCCTCTAAAGGTCTTAATCCAGCCCTGCAGCTGTCCAACTGCAAAGCAAATTATGCTCATGAAGCCTCCAATAAGAACATAAGAACGGCCATACTGGGTCAGACCAAGGTCCATCTAGCCCAGTATCCTGTCTTCTGACAGTGACCAATGCCAGGTGCCCCAGAGGGAATGAAAAGAACAAGTAATCATCAAGTGAGCCATCCCCTGTCACCCATTCCCAGCTTCTGGCAAACAGAGGCTAGGGACACCATCCCTGCCCAAATAGTCAAAATAGGCTTATCTGGGACTAAGAAATCCACTAAGGTTTATGTGAGGTTGAGGATGACCTTCAATGAGCCTCCCAAAGCTCAAATATAGTGATGGGCGCTCACTGATTCTAAAGTTGGGGGATTAACCCAGCAAGCCTCTTAAGGCCTGAAGGGGGGCTGATAAGCCCTCCTAAGGCTCACTACTGGTTCTCCTCTCCTGTAAACCTCAGTAGCTCCACGGGAAAGAGGGAATGCCCGGCCTCTAACCACCCCCCCAAACCCTGCTCTCTACAGCCCCTTAAACTGAGCAGGGGGGTTGGAAAAGAAGAGGCTCAGAAGGATACCCCCTTTCTTGCGAACTTTCTGAGGTCTGCAGGAAGGGAGAACCCCCCCGAGAGCTTTAGGAGGCTCATCATTCCCTCTGCAAGCCTTTTTGCAGCCATTTTCTCTTTCTTCCATCAATAAGGCTCTCAACAGGTTACAACATTTTGAAGTCTACATTTGCAAGGAAAAGAGACTTTGTTATTGTTAATGAAAGATCAGAATTCCAGCAGGCCTTTGATGACCAAATACTAAGCTTGCTGTAGCAGATAGCACCATTACAAGTCTGAACATTAATAACTTTTGTAATTAAAAGTTTAATCCTCTAACTTTTCATCCTGGACACCAGATCACAGTAGGGTGACCAGATGAGAGGAACAAAATATTGGGACACCGGTGTGGGGGGTCCGCCGGCGGAGCAAAAAAAAAAAAAAGCCGAGTGCTGCCGGCGGAGCGAAATATCGGGACAAATTGCGATCACAGCTAGGGAGTCCAGTAAACTAAATTTTATTCACTGTATGTCCTATTTTGCTTCAAAGTTCTGTGGCTTTTTGAACGCTGGTGAGTGCCTCTATTTTTAGTCATGCAAAAACTTCTTGTCCAATCACTCCACATTTTGTTGAAAAACTGTACCTTGGCCTCAAAACTGGTAGTCTATATTTGGGGCTGAGAGGACTTTTTTGTATATGATGAGGAAGGAAAAGGGGGGACAATGAAAAATTTGGGTTTATAGCAGAAACACAGTTGCAACTTTAAACTATGGAGTAACTGGTTTCCCTCCCTAAGTATTATCTATGTTTCTAAGTACTAAAATTAAGAAAATCTAAAATAATGACCATGAAGGGAAAATAATTGTAAACTGACTTCAACAATGTGAGCCATAATATTTAAAGAGCACTATCCCCAGAAACGCCTGAATTAGACAGTAACATTCCGTGGCCTAAAGTCTCAGTCAACCAGAGAACAGCTTTCTGTTTCATTCATTCGCCTTGAATAAGCTGTTATCCAAAAGAAAGAGCCTCTTAGGGCAAAAGCCTAATGTTGTAGAACTTACATAAAGAGGTACTTCAGTGCAGCTCAGCTTCATTGTTACAGCATCTACGAACAGAATAAACCAGAGTAATTATCACACACTGAATCATAGGGCACTGATACTATTCAGGTTCTTATAGCACGCCAATCACCATGGTGTCTGAATATCTTCCAGAATGAGGACATTAAGAGACTAACTTTATCAAACGTGCAGTTCTTCTCCATTTTCTTACCTCACGGGGAAAAGAAATGCATGTACATTACTGGAAGAGGGGTTGTTTCTAATATGCTGTGTGTTTTTTTCAATACTGTACACAGTAAACTAAACTAAACAGGTGAGTGAACATTTCTGAGTCCAGCCACCAAGATGATATACTCAACAAGTTTTAATACTTCACTTACTGTCAATATTAACAACAGAGGCAGAGAAAGGAATTGTAAATTTGATCCAGGGATGTAGTTGCACCTACTCTTGTATTTAACACCAAAAATCAAGTGTCCGTTTTTTGGGTATTTTTTTTTAACTCCTTCATTTAAGAACCCCACAGGCTTCAGTCTGTCATTGGCTGTCTAAAAAAGCATCTAAAGTGACAAGCAACTGCTTAGAGTAATTTAACAAATGCATTTTAAATGATCAATTTCAATTATTATTATTTTAATATAGTCAAGGTAACACTGATTTCTAGTATTATATTTTGATTTCCTTCTCCGATGCATCCACAGAGACCATTCCCTAAAAATAACATTTTTTTAAAAATTAGAAAAAAATCAACCTGGAAGCAACCAAGCCTTTAGAAAGCCCTGGCGGACAAACATACTTACAAATCCTCTTCCTCAACTCACCAAAACAGAAAAGAAAGCCTGTCCTAAAAGGAGGCTCTCTCAACTCGGATGTGGCTGTGTTGTTAAAGTTGAACCCTTTCCAGTAATAATATGATTATGTGCTGCACAGCCTGTTCACGCATCTGCATAGCCTTCTATGAGTCAGATATAATTGGAATGTTTCTCCTTTTACATACTGCAAAATTTACTTACAGAGTTTCCACCATGAACACAAAACTTCTTTAGCAAATGGTTTATTTATACTAGTCTCATACAGCCCATCTTTTCATATGCACACAAGCAAAACTGGGCATGCTGCTGTTTTGATTTTCACACAATTTTGACAAAAAGGCAAAATCCTTTGCAAGAACATTGAGCACAAACGTCAAACCAAGGCCAGTCTTTCACACCATAAGCTTTGTAGATCTCCCCCATATCGTACTCATTCTGAAACCATCTGGATTAACAGGTCAGGCATCGCCTGCTAACCCCTCCCAAACAGTAGTCAAATGAAGTCAATATTTAGTCAATAGCTACACTCTGATAGAAGCTCTTGTTTTGTTTTGTTGGGGGGGAGGGGGAGGAGGAAGTTGGTTTCAAGGTGCCTTGTTCTGACTGCCAAACACAGATAAGGTTCTTTAGTTATTCTGCAGCCAGCCCTGAATCTGACCCAAACTGAGATTAACATCTGAAGCACACTCGTGTTTGTGCAGACTAAAGAGGGTTACGAAAGGTAACCCAAAAAGTTGTTTCTTGAGGAATTATCAAATACACTGTTTTCCAAAAGTGTCATATTTCAGAAAGGATGAAGCCCATTACCTGCTATCTTGGATCTCTCATCAAACCATCGTTATTGCCACCAACATGTTATATTTATAAACAAGTCAGCAGGAACTGCATCATTTGGTGTCATGCATGACAATGAAATGAAAGACATGTCACATCTGCTTTTGAGCTGCAACATGCCAGCTAGCAGAATCTCCACAATGTTTCTCTTCTATTTTCTAGGGAATCTATTAATCTCCAGTTGTCCATGTTCATAAAGGATTTCACAGACCATCAGACTTAAACCCACACAACCTCTTTTACAACATGAACGCTGACCCTCACATAAATCGAAGTAGCATCTCAATAAAACAAAACATGCATCTAATTATGGTCACACAATAGATATAATTCCAAGAGATATACACCAACCCCCTCTCGTTCTGCATGAGTGCATAGAGGGATGGGAAAGGCAGGCCTCCCTATGCCCTCTCCCTATTCCAGTGCATTTATGCAAGGGGAGGCATAATTTAGTACCTAATTTAGGGATTATGGTTGTGCAAATGGTCAGACTTGTACAACTCTTCATTTATTAGGAAGTGAAGTTCATAACATGTATACAGCACACACAAATAAAATTCACTAAAAACATGGACCTAGCACACACATTCCCTCATGATTTATTTATATACTATTTAGATCATAGGCTCTTCAGGACAGGGATCTGCTCTTCATATCCACACGTAAAGTGTCTAGCATAATGTTGATGCCATAGAGACAAATAATAATATAAATACAGTAGATCATTTGAATGGCAATTTCCCCTAATAAATGATGCTTACTAACCAAGCCTTCCAATTATTAGCATTAATTGGTTAATGTTTGTTTGTATAGCACTTCAAAAATGTAAATCACAATTAACATACTAAGAGGCTATTACATTTCCAATGAGGCCTTGAATTTGACCTATGCTCTTGCTCACATGAGATGTATACCCATATTAAGATCAAAAACACACACAATTTTTTATTGAATTCCTAATGCGTCACTGAGTTACAAGAACAAACTCGCAGAACTCAATAACATCTCAATTTTAAATTTATTTACACAAAGATCAATTTCTCAAGCAGGCAGTTCTACTAGTATTTTTATATTCTTCTAGTATATACCCATAACCCGCAAACTGCCTGGCCTTATGAAAACGTTAAACGTAGTGTAGAATGCTGGCTGTACTGGTTTAAAACATACTTGTGATTGTCTATAAACAAACCTTATAATCACCAACGTTTAATGGCGTTTCCTAGAAACAAAAGGGCACTTAATTGATCCTCTTTTCACTTCCTGCATAGGAACTTGTTAACGTCAACATATATTATAATGCGTTCTAAGCAAACAGTTCTGCTTTGCTGTTTCTTTCACATTTGTTTTGATGGCAGTTGTTGTTTAGAAAAAGTTCCGCACAAATGATCCAAGTCTTCCCCCCAGTGCTTAGCCCAATTCACTCACCTGGCTGCTGGGAATCACTGAAATTCACTAAAAACAAATGCAAAGCACTATATTTAGGAAGGAAAAAATCAAATGCACAGCTACAAAATTGGAAATAACTAGCTAGGCAGTAGTACTACCGAAAAGGATCTGGAGGTTATAGCAGATCACAAATTGAATATGAGCCAACAACGTGATGCTGCTGCAAAAAAGGCAAATGTCATTCTGAGATATGTTAGCAGAAGTGTTGTCTACAACCACGGTGCTCAACCTCAGGGGTCCGGGGCCCCCTGAGGAACCACGAGTAGGTTTCAGGGGGTCCATCAAGCAGGGCCAGCATTAGATTCGCTGGGGCTCAGAGCAGACAGCCAAAGCCCCACCACATGGGACTGAAGGCCAGGCCCCTTAGTCACGTCACCCAGGGCTGAAGCTGAAGCCTGAGCAATGTAGTTTCATGAGGGCCTCGGTCTCATGGGGCGCCAGGCAATTACCATGCTTGGTGCCCCTTAATGCTGGCCCTGTCTTTTATATGCAGAAAACCAGTTGTTGTGGCACAGGTGGGCCATGGAGTTTTTATAACATTGGGGGGACGCGGGGGGTTCAGAAAGAAAAAGGTTGAGAACCCCTGGCCTACAAGACATGGGAGGTAATTGTTCCATTCTATTCATCACTGGTGAAGCCTCAGCTGGAGTACTGTGTCCAGTTTCGGGCACCACACTGTAAGAAACATATGAACAAATTAAAGAGAGTTCAAAGGAGAGCAACAAAAATGATAAAAAGTTTGGAAAACATGACATATGAGGAAAGGTTGAAAGAATTAGGCACTTTAGTCTAGAGAAGAGAAGGCTGAAGGGGGACATGATAGCAGTCTTCAAATATGTTGAGGGCTGTTACAGAGGGAATGGTAATCAATTGTTCTCCCTGTCCACTTAAAGTAGGATAAGTAGTAATCAGCTTATTTTGCAGGAAGGGAGATTCAGGTTAGATACTAGGGAAAATGTCTAACTATAAAACTATTAAGCTCTGGAACAGTTTACCTCGGGAGGCTGTGGAATTCCCACCATTGAAAGTTTTTAGGAACAGGCTAAACAAACCACCTTTCAGGGATGGTTGAGGTGTACTTCATCTTGCTCAGCATGGCAGGATAGACTAGACGACCTTCTGTGGTCCCTTCCAGCCCTGCATTTCTATCATTCTATGACTACGGGAGAAATCCTCCCACCACGGCCATGGAACCAGAACAAAGTTGCTCTGCAGTCACTACAGAAGGAATGCAGTCACAGCCTAAGGAATGGAGGAGATTTCCAGGGTCCTGACACCACATCACCCACCAGCTCTGGAGGATTCATGAAACAGCAGATTCTCTAGTGCAAGCCAAACTGCCACCATAGACCAACTGCACACAATTGCACTGAGAGGCACTAAGGAGTAGCTGCACTGAGCACAATGAGTGCAAACCCCATGCAGTTTCCTGGCATACACACATCCCTCCACATAGCAGAACTACATGAGTTCCCTTGTGTTGGAGTCAATCTGTGTGATGGGAGAGAGAATTGGGAAGGATTTGGGCCTAAAAAACCACCATTTCCAATTTCAGCCTTCTCCCACTGAAGTCAAACTCCCCTTAACTTCAATAGTGGCAGGATCAGCCTATAAATCAGATCTTTCATCATTAAATGCAAATTTGAATCAGTTCAGTAGTGAACTTGACAAAAAAATTTGTGTGATTATGTGCCATAATTTGGAGAAGTCCAAGGCACAGGCTTATTGTCCAGTATAGTTGAATACCTACGCTTTATCTAAGAAAATCTGTACCAAGTACATCAATTTACACTATCTTACCACTGGAGCGAATGGGAAATCTGTGAATTTCAGAATTGTTGTAGGTAAATTCTATCTCAAGGTAAAGTCTATCAGTGATTATCCCCAAAGTTTTAAAGAATAGAATTTACCCAACAAGAGTTTTGAAAATGTCTAGTTTGCCACTTTCCCCAATGGAAATTGAATTTTGTGTGTCCTAACCTACTTGAGATGGTTAAGAATGTTTATTACTTTTATCGTAGTTAAGATATATTTTAACAATTTTTAAATATTTACTTTACAAGAATCTTAAATTATATTTCGGGGGGGGGGGTTGTTTTTTTGTTTTGTTTTTTTAATACACCACTACTTCTAGTTTTTAACTGTGTTTTTCCCAAGTACCGGAGGGACCTGGGAAGGAAATCTGTCACTAGAAAATGTGAATGGAAGTGTGTCATGCTGAGAACACCTTAATGGAAAAGATTTCTGTTATCAAACCTTTTCAGTTTGTACATACTAGAGAAATTAGATAATGGAAAGTACACAGGAGAAATTCCAGCAATAATGCCTTTTATCGTGCTTGACAAGGTGATCATCGGACGGCCAATTTACTTTATTAATGGTGTTTTTTTCAAGGAGAATTTTCTGAGACTATTATTTGGATTGCAGCAGCACCTACTGTGTGTTAGATGCTTTCTAAACAGAGAAGGACATATTTCCTGACCCAAAGTCAAAGGCCCTGATCCCACAAGTTGGCCTGCAACTCAGTATTTGAGCCTCACCTTCCCCAAAAATGAGATGTTTACTCCTAAGATAAATAAATGAAGTACATAAGTAGAGGATTTAGGCCCCAATCCTGCACTGTGATCCAAGAGAGGCAAACTGCTGCACCATTAAACTTGGGGCTCCACACAGGTAAGCAGTCGGACTGCCTGGATCAGATTCAGAATCAGAATTGGGGCATCAGTCATTTACTGTTTGTAGGCCTTTCAGAATAAAGTACAGTATAAAAGAAATTAAATTCATATTCTATTGCCTTTTAACCATGTAGAATACAGTTATGTGTGTAGACACAATAACATTTATATGTTCCTTTCTGCATAATAGTCCAACACCTCTGTACCACACAGACCTATTGTAATCCCATAATTTGTAGTGTAAATTACTAAAATCAAAATGCTGACCTGTGAAAATAAACCTGCAGTTAAAAGCCATGAGTGCCTTGGAATGTATACCTCATTTCCATGATTGTGACACCCCATACTTTAATACATGTTTGTAAAACACTTTTGAGGAATACAAGTCCTATTATTATTTTCAGGGGCGGCTCTACGCACCAGCAAACCAAGCATGTGCTTGGGGCAGCCCATTTGCAGGGGCGGCAGGGATCCAGCATGGGAGCTGAGAACCAACAGGGGGCCCTGGGAGCTGTAGTTCCTTGGTTAGCTCCCTGCCTATAGAGTCAGCCCTGGAGCAGGGAAAGAACTACATTTCCCAGCATTCCCTTGGCCACTACCAACGGGAAAGAGGGGGAGGGAGGGAGGTAGCTGAGACCTCATGCTGCAGTGAATGGAGAGCTGCACTGTGAAGGTAGGGATACCATATTTTAACATTCAAAAAATAGGACACTCCACGGGGAGGGAGGGTAGCCCCACCCTGCCCCCATCCACTCCCTCTGACTGCCCCCCACAGAAACCCCAACCCATCCAACCCCTCCTGTGCCCTGTCCCCTGATCACCCTCTCCCGGGACCACTGCCCCTAACTGCCCCCCAGGATCCCACCCCCTATCTAAGCCTCCCTTCTCCTTGTCCCCAACTGCCCCCTCCTGAGACCCCCCCCCCCAACTTCCCCCCTAGGATCCCACCCCCTACCTGTCCCCTGACAAACCCCCGGGACTCCCATGCCTATCCAACCACTGCCTGTCCCCTGACTGCCCCCCCAACCCCTGACCCATCTAACCCCCCCTTCTCCCTGCCCGCCCCCCTCCCCCCGAACCTCCACCCCATCCAACCCCCCAGCCCCCTTACCATGCCACTCAGACCAGCGTGTCTGGCTCCACGCAGCGCCAGACACACTGCTGCATACATGCTGCCGTGCTCCCCCGCAGAGCCACAGCCCCCCCCAAGCACCTGCCTTCCAGATTTGAACACCTCAAAATTCAGGAGTGCTCAAGCTCAGTTTGGGCAGCTGTTACTTCATTTCTCCCAAATCAAATATACTGATCCACTGTAACTTGCTGTAGAAAAAGTAGGATAAAATTGAGCAAGAAATGCTTCCCAGTGGTTATTAGGACTGGAATTGCTATTTTCAACAGCCATTGCCTTTTTTGTTTGTTTGTTTGTTTGTTTGTTTAAAAGGAAGACAGTGATATTGCATTGTCAAATTCCCCATAGAAAGCAAGAGAGGAACAAAAGAATAATAAAGGCACCTCAACTTTTCTTCATTTATGTAGGACAGTCTTATAATATGCATCCAGATATCCTCCAGTCACACAAGCTGAAAATTGTTCCACTTCACTGCAGTTCTGTAACCATATGGGAACCAATCCTGTCTGTGTTCTGTGCACATCCAAAATTCCTGCTGAATGACCTGCCGTGGGAGCGAGTTACCAGTGACCCAGGGCTGCAGCGGAAGGAGAGTGCAGGTGGGGGGGGAAGAGAGCCCAGGGCTGGGGCGGCAGGAGGTGTGTGTGGGGGGCAATGGTGGGGGGGAATGAGGGAGCCCAGAGCTGGGGCAGCAGGGGGTGTGGGTGGGGGGGAAGAGCCCAGGGCTGGGGCAGCAGGGGGGTCCGGCGAGGAGCCCAGGGCTGGGACGGGTGGCAGCCAAAAATTGTTTTGCTTGGGGCAGCAAAAAACCTAGAGCCGGCCCTGATTATTTTAGAGGCCAGCACCCCAAATTTGATTTTTGATAGATTAAGAGCAACATGAAACAAAAGGAGTCTTTATATTTTAACAATAGTGGCCAATGTAAAGGTCATTAGGAGGCAAGAAAATACTTCCACTGCGCAAATACACACACCCCCTTACCCATGATACCCTTATTGCCCCTTATACAAAATTATGAGATTCTGAGTGGTGCTTATAAAACCAGAGATTTCCAATAAAATACTGCTGGCCGTACGTAACTGCTTTATTGCAACATATGTGGCAACTGAACCACAATACATTATATACCAAAAGGCACTATCATTGTTTCCTGACTGTCAGGACACACTGCACAGAGATCAGATCTTATTCAGTACAGAATGTACTTTTATGCACAGCTTCTTGCCCTGGACCAAAACTAAAAGATCTTAAAATAATTCAGTGACAGAAAAAAAGTAGCCAGTTGAAGTAAGCATATGATGACTATTTAATTCCAAAATGCGTGGATTTGTACCATTATAACCAAGGCTTTTCAAATCAGTCTTAATTCTAATTCTGATGAAGATACATAGCATGAAGTGGGGGGGAAAGGGGGAACATCTACCAGCCTTGAAGTCATTTACTTCATTCTAATATTATTTAAATTGAGAAGTAAAATAATCCCTTGCCTATAAATGTATAAGGAAGCAGCTAGCGTAGGTTTTGATCACCTCACTTTGCACTAGTCTGCTCTTGAAAACAAGCAACTGGAGAAACTCAGCTAAAATTTCTTTTACAACACTGTTCATATCAACAAGAGAAACACACTTCGCATCTTATTTGGGACTAAAATAAAAGATCACTTATCTTCCTGAAGATTATCACCCAATTCACTGCTCAGTTAACATACTAATGCTTTCATTAGCTAAAGCCACCACTATTTTGTGTTGCATTGCAGAGAAAATATTTAAAGAGCCAACATAAAAATGGGAGTTGTTTGAAAATTTAAGGCTGTTACACCTTATTTATTAAAAAAAGTATATATATGTATAGTTAAGATCACTTAAACCAACTAAATGTTGTTCCTATAGCATTGCCAGACTCCAGTGTACCATTCTTGCTCCTTTAGTACCAGTTTTGGAAGCCGTGTTACTTTTTAAGAGTGTTTTTTCTAACAGTTTTAGAAGGCACCAGCCTATTGATGAAGATATTTTAAATACTAAAGAAGCCATTGTACTGGGGCAATAATTTTGTACCACCATTAAAACCAATCTTTCTTTCTCCATCGTTTCTCATAAGGGTCCCACAAAGCTCACCGTCATAGGCAGGAGATATCATAAAAACTCTGCCCTTGTAAGAGTACTGAATAAGTGATTCCTAGAACACTGCTTTTATAACTTTGTTCAAACATATAATCCAATACTAAGTGTGATGGTTCATCACCTCTTCAACCTTTGACTTTTCCACAAAAGTGCTCTAACTTCATGAATAAAGTTTAGGAGGTTTCTATATCTAGCTATACTAGCTGTGCGTCTCATGACACTTTCATAATTTGCAGTTCATCCGCCTTTTTGAGCAGTGGGAAAAGGCTGCTTTGGGTATGCTATTTGTCTAAATCAGGAATTGTTGAAATACTTCTATGTTGACATAAGGTTGTCTCAGCATTCTGTCTTGTTCTGAGGGTGACGCTATGGAGCGGAGTTAAGGTGTTTGGGTAACTTTAGCTATATATCTGCATACTTTCACTTCAGCCCTGGGTGGCAGGGCTCAGGCTTCAGCTTTACCCCTGGTCGGCAGGGCCCAGGCTACAGTCCCCCCATCCAGGGCTGAAGCCCTTGGGCTTCGTCCACCCCGCCCATTGCGATAGGGCTCAGGCTTCGACTTTGGTCCCCGCTCCTGGGATCATGCAGTACACCTCTACCCCGATATAACGCTGTCCTCGGGAGCCAAAAAATCTTACCTCATTATAGGTGAAACCGCGTTATATCGAACTTGCTTTGATCCACCGGAGTGCGCAGCCCCGCCCCCCCGGAGCACTGCTTTACCGCGTTATATCCGAATTTGTGTTATAGCGGGTCGCGTTATATCGGGGTAGAGGTGTAATATGCAGTAATCATGCAGGGGTCGCAGTACAATGAAGTTTGAGAACCCCTGGCTTAAAGCGATACATGCTTTCAATTTTAACTGCAGGTTGAAGGGGTATTTTTTGCTAGGAAACTCCCTCAGGTTTTTCAAAATCCACAAGCTCTTCCAGCAGCCACCCACCCCTTCTCTTCCCCCTCTTGCAGAACTAATTTCCTAAGAATGAAGGTTCCCTTTGCTCCTCCCTCTCCCAATGGGGAGCTCATGAGCTCTGCAAGTGAGAGTTTGAAAGTTCCACAAGAAGGGCTGGAGGTAAATCCATTCCTCCTTAGCATGAGCTGTAGATGTACGAAGGCTCACAAAAGATACATATTCAGTCCTGGACTGTAGCAGACTAATCTACTTTTCCTGCTATCTTCCTTAAAATGTGGCAGCACTATGGAAATCTCCCCCCTCCCCGTCAACTGCCAGCAATGCAAATCCAACCTGAGCTCTAAGAATCAAGGTGTGGTTATTTTATTCACACGCCGTCATTAGTAATAACGTTTCTGCCATTTAAACTTGCTTAAACAATTATGTTAATGATGCATGAGGCAGAACGGATTTCTGTTCACTCTCCCATGGCCATGTTAGCATTGCAGAGCAATCAAGTAGTAAGTAATAGTAACATTTTTGTCAGTAAAGTCATCAGATATGACTCAGAGTGTCGCAGGGAGCAGATTTGGTTGGGTAAGATGGCATTATTTTTAAATTGTCTCTTTCTGATCATAAATACAATTCAGTGTGTTGTTTATGGCAGTGGTTCTCAAACTTTTGTATTGGTGACCCCTTTCACACAACAAGCCTATGAGTGCAACCCCCCCACTGATAAATTAAAACCACAATTTTTTATATTTAACACTATTATAAATGCTGGAGGCAAAACGGGCTTTGGGGGTGGAAGCTGACAGCTCGTGACCCTCCATGTAATAACCTCGTGACCCCCTGAGGGGTCACAATCCCAAGTTTGAGAACCCCTGGTTTATGGCTTTCAGTATCCATCTTAATGATACTCAGACTGTAAGTGATCATATGGATCAAAAAGTCTGTAGTAAGTTAAAAATCAATATATATTTTTAAACAGTTATCAATGTACAACTTTGAAGAAAATATTGCAAGTCTATCTGAAAAGTGTCAAGATGCTTAGAAAAGCGATTCAGAACCAAAAGGAGTAAAACACAATCAGTAGATAGAGTTGAGAAGTGACATCTAAGGAAGTTTAGATGCATGAAAAGCTGTGGTTGTAGCAATATATGTGAGCTGATTTACAAGTATACTAAATACAGTTTTTATTACAAAGTTACACTATAAATTAAATGTTTGGGTATAGACAGACACAAATTGTCAAATGTAGATCTGAAATGCATGTGCAAATCCTGTGGTCTGCATTTGCAAATGGGCTCTTGGGTGTACAAAATGATGAACTGTCCACCTAAGTGTTCATATATGCATGCAAATAAGGAATCTGCATTCTAGGCAGCCACTTCTGAAAACTGAGTCCATTGTTTTCAAAACTATGTAGCTCAGCTCAAATGATCTTAATACAACAACAGTTAATTTGCTTTTTGATGTACAATAGCATTTCCCAATCTCTAGATAAGGCACTAGTAAAATAGATCAATTTCTACCATACACACCACACGCTCCTGATAATATGGTCTCTTTCTTCAATTTTGCCTCAGACACCTGCATCACTTAAGCAGGCAACAAGAGTTGTGTGAACCCCTTACTTTTATATTAATGAAGGGAGTCACACATTAGTTGATAGCTGGAATAAGAAATCATCTTTTCTGTTGTCTAAAAATATCTAGGTTCTAGAAATGTAGTGAAGGTTCTCTCATCCACCTTGGCCCAGTGAATGTTAATATAACTTCCACAATGACTGCAAGTGTCTGGGTGATGCAGATATAAGCCTAAAGCTGTGTGTTGCTCTTGCTCCATGGAGATGCTCCAAATGCTATCAATAGGAGCTGTGTGCAGAGACTGAGCCGTTTAAGTTATCCTTCTAACTATTGTTGCTGGATCCACTTCTCCTTTCAGTACTGTTAAACTCTTTTGTAACCTATTTTGGGTCTTGTATTTGAAAATATCACAGACCTCATCACATTTGACTACAGTCTATAAATGCAAGTACAATGCATCTATGCAGACTGCAGTACATCACACAGGTAGCATCTATAGAAGTGGTATGGCTGGTTGGAAAATGATTCATGGAGAGTGAATGGGTGTGGGGAAACGGAGTTGCTCAGAGACCAGGATTTTATTATTATAGTGACATTAAACGTTAATGTGCCAGGCTGAAGAGAGATTTTGAGGCAGAATCTGAAGAGTCAATAGGAAAATTCTTGTGTTTTTAAAGACTTCAAATGTATCAGCGTGTGCACCCTGTGTACAGCATGGAGCTCTGCTCTGTGTTGCTGCCTGCGTAGCAGCATGCAAGTTCTCCCATCATCCACCAAGCACAGCTCCGTAAGGTCCCATGGAGGCTAGCTGATACATTGCACCGGAATGGCTCAGCGGCTTGTGGGAACAGGGAGAATTCCTCCCTTGAGCCCCCCTTCCCTTCCCTATATCTGTGCAACACATAGCCAGGATCTAAGCTGGGCACTCGGCAGAAGGTTTGTTTTATGTTCCTTTTATATTTTACCTTGCACCAGGCCACAAGATAGAGCAGCTTTCTCCAAAGTCTTGCTTGTGCAAGTAAAAGCAACGAAGCATGACTGTGATTTTGGTGACTTAGGAAGCTTTACAGCTCTACAGTAAAAACAATAAACCATATTGGACCAATAAAATACAGTTTGATGCATTTTTAATAAACCTGAAGAGCCTGCTGAACAACCTGGGTTCAGTATCATGTCATCACCAACTAGTGCTGCTAGAATAAAGGATCTTTCAGTGTAAATAAGTATTTCCAGAAATTCATCACTTGACCATAACCTTTGACTATGATAAGATGAAACCTAGCAGTACAGGTATCATTTTTATTATTGGTATTACAATAGCACCTACTAGCCCCTTTCTACTAAGCATTGTACAAACACATACTAAGTAAGAGTATATGCCCCAAAGAGTCTACAGTATTATCATCCCATTTTACAGATTGGAAATTAGGGCCCAGAAGTATTAAGTGACTGACCCAAAGCCACAAAGGAAGTCTGTGGCAAAGGTGGGAACTGAAGCCAGATCTCTGAATCATAGCCCAGTGCCTTAGCCATAGACCATCCTTCCTATCATCACTGAAGCACATACTTAAAAACTGTTATTTGGATTAAAAGAAAGTTAAACCATTCTGTACAGCATAGTTTTCTGAAATGTCACTGGCGCCCAATGCTGATGTCTCCACAGGGAAAGCTCCCAATGGAGTCAATAGGATTTTTGGTTGAATGAGGACAGCAGTTTTAAGCTCATTGGGAGAACATTGCTGTATATTAAATAACTGATTGTGGGCTTCAAAACCTAGTCTTTAACTCAAGCATTTCTGCCTAACTGAGAAGACCAGCTGAATCACCTGACCTTTTATTTTTAAAACAAACTAGACCATAGGATCTGCTCATCAATTTCATTATTTTATCATCAAGTACACAAAAACTGCCCTGGAAGAAGAAAACCAAAACAAACATATTTTTAGTATAAACATTTATGAAAATACCAGTCTCTGATTTTTGTTTTTGGCTTGCTAACGTAGACAGTTTTGTGGACACAGGAATCTGACACATGGCCCTTTAACATTCCTCCACTCGTGGTCTCTTGTACACTGCACCAAGTTGAAGTATCTCATCCTCACCTTCAAGGCCTTGGCACAGCTCCTTCATCATACATGGCAGATGTTGTCTCCTTCCACATTTTCCCTTTCTTTCCCTCCACTAGTGACGCCAGACTTAATGCCCTGTTCCTACACCCATTCTCGTATCTGTTCCTATTCCACGCAGGCCTCTATGCCATTTTGCCAAGCCTTTTCTCATGCAAATTCCTCCTAAAAACCTATTTCTGCAAGCATACAAGAAATCAACTTATAATAATTATAAAAACAATGCAAAAGGCTTTCAATTATCCCCCCTCTAGATTTATCAGTACATCCTGTCTTCCATGTGTCTGCATATTAGAATGCAAATTCTTGGGGGGGGGGGGGTGGACTGTCTTCATTTTTGTCATTGTACAGTGCTCAGTATATCATCAGCAATAAATCAATTAAAAAAAAGTTATTTTAAAGTCTCTCTTTGTATCATATCAGTGATCAGGGTGAAAATTCATGTAATTCTACAGTGCAAGTATGAGTTTGGAAGCTCAGAGGCAATCTGATAAAATACCTGCGAGCATGGCAGAAACCATTCCCATCAGAGTCTCAAATAAACTGTTCCTATTTTCTTTCAGAATTTTATTTATTTTAGCTCTCCAGTTCATTTTTGTTGATATTCAGTTGAAACAATGCTTTGCTCCAGTTCAGAAGTACCAGTATAAGCATTTTTCAATACAGCTATAACAGGGGTGGGCAAACTTTTTGGCCCAAGGGCCACATCTTGGAATAGAAATTGTATGCTGGGCCATGAATGCTCACAAAATTTGGGGTTGGGGTGCGGGAGGGGGTGAGAGCTCTGTTTGGGGGTGCAGGCTCCGGGGTGGGGCCAGAAATGAGTTCAGGGTGCAGAATGGGGCTCCGGGCTGGGGCACAGGGGGGAGGTGAGGGCTCCGGCTGGGAGTGCAGGCTCTGGGGTGGGGCTGGGGATGAGGGGCTTGGAGTGCAGGAGGGTGCTCCAGGCTGGGATCGAGGGTTCAGAGGGCGGGAGGGGGATCAGGGCTTGGGGAGGGGCTTGGGGCACAGGGAGAGGCTCAGGGGTGCAGGCTCCAGGCAGCGCTTACCTCAAGCAGCTCCCAGAAGCAGCAGCCATGTCCCCACTCCAACTCCTACACAGAGCCGTGGCCAGGTGGCTCTGCACACTGCCCCAACCGCAGGCGCCACCCCTGCAGCTTCCATTGGCCACAGTTCCCGCCCAATGAGAGCTGCGGGGGCAGCGCTTGGGGCGGGAGCTGTATGTAGAGCGGAGCCCCCGGATGCCCCTATGCGTAGGAGCCGGAGCGGGGCCATGCTGCTGCTTCCGGGAGCCGCGAGGAGCGGCCCCCGACCCTGCTCCCCAGCTGGAGCGCAGCAAGCCCCAGACCCCACTCCGCGGCATGAGCTCAAGGACCGGATTAAAACGGCTGGCGGGCCGGATCCGGCCCGTGGGCCATAGTTTGCCCACCCCCGAGCTATAATGTAAGTGACTCACTGAAAGTCCCAGCTTATTATTTCTGCCTTCTGCTACTCAATTGTTAATTGAGATACTATCAAAACAAGCAAAAGTGCTGGTGCTTAGCTCAAACTTGGAGGAAAATTAGCAGGAGCACAACTGCTGCTTCCTTCACACCCTGGGTCAGTACAGCCAGAATCATTCTGGGAATCCACGTGTTGGCTGGAAGCCAGCACCTGGTTCACCAGATGCCCTGCAACAGCCCAGTCAGATCTGCACACTCATAAGACCAGCCTCGGAGCTTAAATCCATAACTTTGCTAGACACTAGAAATCATGGTCTTAATAAAGACACTGGATTTATGGCTTATTACAACAATCTATAACCCACTAATCCCCTTTTTTTGTCCTATGATTTTTTTGTCCTACGGTGTTAATAGGCCAGTTCACCTTAAATCGTCCCTTAGTTTAGCACAGAGGTAGGCAATAGGTGGACCACGGGCCAAATCCAGACCACCAGATGCTTTTGAATGGACCCTGAAATATTTTTATTTACTTATCATCATTGTTGGGGGGGGGGGGTTGTTTGTTTGGTTTATTTATTTATTGGAGTCTAGCCCTTTGACCAAGAAATTTAGACCTGGACAAAAAACAGTTGACCGCCCCTGGTTTAGCATATTCATTCTGTTCAACCTTGCATTTAGCTGGGACACTGGGATTACCTTTCCCAGACCTACAGAAGAGCTCTGTGTTGCGCCAAAGCAGGTCTCTCTCACCAACAGAAGTTGGTCCAGTACAAGATCTTACCTCACTCACCCACCTTGTCCCTCTAATATCCTGGGACCCGTGCGGCTCCAACACACATCCTAGGGCACAGACACCTGGCAGATGAGCTCTCCCTGCACAGTCCTAGCAGGAACCGCGCTGCGCTTGGAAGGGAGGTGATCATCAGAGCAGACCCTCCCTCGGGTGTGCGATTTCTCCGGCAAATACAGCCTTAGCCGGGCAGCCCCCCCCCCCTCCAAAGCCCCAGTACTAGTGGCGGTCAGTTTTGCCCCCCGCACCGCTCCACCAAGCTGCATGTCACACTGCCCAAGGGGCAGCTCACCCCAGCCCTTCGCCCCGCAGGGGGCACTGACTAGCCCTGGGACACGAACCCGCAGCAGAGGCGAGAACAGCCGCCTCGGGCGAAGGCACCTGACCGAGGGCCACAGCTGGACACACAGCCCCCGGCACCGCGCAAACGCCAGGCTGCAACCTTTACCTGGGGGAGGGAGGCTCAGCCCTGCTCTGGGCGGCCGGCGTCAGGCTTCACCTGCGGGGCCGTCTTTGCAGGAGAGGCGGGCAGCCGGCCTGGAGACCCGCTGATGGAGCAGGCGCCCTACACTGCCCAGAGACCAGAGTCCGCCGGGCTCGCTGCCTGCAGCGCCGCCTCCCTGCCGGCTGCCGAGGGGAGGAGCCCGGCGCTGCACAGCCCAGCGGACCTGCAGCTGCGTGTGAACGCCGCCGCCGCCGCCTTTCCCCCGCGCCTCAGCGGCGGGAGGGGGGGAACGCGCTCAGCCCTCTCCAGCGGCCGAGACTCACTGGCCCTGCTGCCAGTTCCTGGGGAGCTTTGGCAGCTGCCCAGCCGGGGGGGACAAAGGCATCGGGAAAGGGCCCGGCTGCCTCTGTAGCACCCCTCAGCGGAGCATGGTGGGCCCCAAACGTTCAAAACTCCTGAGTCAGGCTGCCGGGCACCCTGAGATTTTATTCTTAATGAAAAAGGGCCCCAAACTGACTATTCTTTGCCTTCTGGTTTGCGATCATTTTCAAGGTTATTTTTCCCCCACACCTGCGCTTTGGAGGGTCTCAGGGAATCACTAGCCTCCAGAGTCCAGAAGCTGGGGCTTTAAGGAAAACCATCAACTATCATAAGATGAGCAATAAAGTTACAGGGGGCAGCACCATCGCATTTTCCCTTCGTGGAAGTCAGTAACTGTGTTAAGGATGGTTCGCTCCAGCCATACTGTGGTAGCACACAAAAGCCACATTGTTACAGACACTGTTGTAAACGCATAGTCAGACAGACTCAGCTCCTCAAAAGGTATTTAGGCACCTAAATCCCACCAATTTCAATGGGAGATTGGTGCCTAAATACCTTTGAGGTCTGGACCACAGTCTCTGCCCTGAAGTGCTTACAACTTTAATTCCATGAACCTAGAGAAAGAAAGCTCAATGATCCGCAATGTCCTTAATCTAACTCTAAGGAAGTTATATATAAAAGTTATTTTAGGATTAATCTATTGCTATGTTAATGATTAAAAAAAAAAACTATTGCTATGTTTGTATGCAGTGTTATTGTAGCCATGTTGGCCCCAGAATATTAGAGAGACAAGGTAGGTGAGGTAATATCTTTTATTGGACCAATATCTGTTGGTGGGAGAGACAAGCTTTTGAAATAAAAGATATTACTTCACCCACCTTGACTCTCTAGTATGGCTGTGCTTGTAATTCACGCTCCAGGATGGTACCACTGCCCTCTACTGGATGGATTCACAAGGCATGAGGGATGAACCGTATGCCATAGTCTGTATATAGCTAGCAACGTTTCTTTCCTTTTACTCAATTTGTAGGAGGCTGTGCTTTGGGATCAAAGTTCTAAATTCTACACTCGGCCATCACCTTTTGAGCAGCTAGAATGTATAGTGAGAAATGTTCATTCTTTGAATGCCAGAGATTTGCCACACTATTACTAATCATTATATAGTTTGTGCTCTAATAATACAGAGAGCACTACACAAACTTTAATCCTTATGCCCCTCAGCCCCAGTGAGGTGTATAAATATTCTTATCCCCACTTCACAGACAAGGCAACGGATACAAAAAAGAATTCTTGACTAGCTCAAAGCCACACAGCAAGGCAGTGGTACTGCAAAATATACTCTAGAGTCCAGATAATGCAATAGTCTTTTACATAATACTACTTTCATTCTAAAGGATCACATTACATTGTACTTTCCATACAATCCTTGTACAGTATTGTGTGTGTGTGTGTGTATATATATACACTGGTCAATGTCTGTGGCATTTTCCTAGTATGATACAACAGGTGCAACTACAGTGAAACTTTTGTTAACAGTCACCTACTAACCCTGGCAACCTGTCCTTATGGGCAACGAAATCTCAATCTCCGTTATACTACATTATACAGCTGCTTGTTAGAACTTCACAGAAAATAGTCACTTACATGCCCACCATTAACAGTTTTCCCTGTATTTTTTTTTTTTTTAAGTCTCATCCCCAAATGAAATGGTCCACTGTGGTGTCATTGAATAGGCAGAATAAGGGATGTCTTAGTTCAGTTATTAATGTTTACAATTTTAATAGATAATAAAATGATAAATAACCTATTGTCTTCTTGAGTCCGATTGGCTGAATTTTTTGTTCTTGATTCCCTACCCATTTTTAAATGATATCGTATAGGCTATTTTATTAAAATAATCAAACATTTAGCACAAATTTACATTTTGCAACATGTTTTAAAAGGTTACTATGGTTGTCCTGAGTTTTAGTGTCTTACTTCATAAGTCTTAACCTGAACTGCTGGAAATGCTGGTCCTGATGAATGCACAACCTCTTCCATCATGATGGAAGTATTTCCTACAGAATCTTCCACAGACCCTGTTGTGCCTATCCATGGTGTTGCTCACCTCCCATTCAAACTGCTTGTATTATGTTTTGTGATTGCCTCTACCAGACAAGGAGAAAATGCTCAAAGTGCTCTCCCAGCCTTCCTTCAGACTTGATGTTGACTTTTCCGCAAAGTGGCTGACAGGGCAGTGGGCCAACAGCCCCCTCTACACTGTGAAAATTACTTAATCCAGATATTGCTGGGTTATAGCACAGTTTGGTAAAGAAAGTTAAGACATGGTTTGGTCCCATCTACACCGGCATGACCAAAAATCATGTGTTAAGCCTATGAGGGCATTAGTCTGTAGTAACCAATCAGCCCAAAGGGTAGAATTTATAGTGTAGCTTGGACCAAAGGTGTGCAGAACTGGGAAAGTGGTTCCTTACCAGGCATGTATTTATATTTTTATGTTTCTTTCACAGGACCCGTTATTCCAACAATACACACAGATGCTAATGTGACAAGTTCACTTTGCTAGAGGTTTTGTTACCGTGCTCTGTGGGAGCCTCCCTTGGAATTAAAAAAAAATATTATCTGGAACGCAATTGTCTTCCTTTGGTTCCTTGCCTGGGAGAATCACTATAAACCTGCTGCATATGCAATATTTCTTTCTCCCATGCTTACAATGCTCTCCCTATCGCAGTGTGCCGAGTGCCCATTCTCTTCATTCAAATCTCTCCTGAAACCCCACTTCAGCAAGGTTCACAATATTAACCCACTGACTGAAAAGCAGCGTATGTACTACCAGGCTCAAGGGATTCCAATCTATTGTTTCTGATCTTTGTGTGCCTTTCAGACTGCCAGCCCCTTGCAGCAAGGATGTCTGCATTTAGTACAGCACTTGGTAAGCTGTCTGCATGCATGCATGCATAAATAAAACATTCTGCATAGAAAGCAGCTACAGAATTAAGTCCAAAATTGTCTGTGTTAGAAGCAAGAGCCACACATCACACATTAAATTAATTATAGAAAAGTTGTGACCAAGAATGTCGGTACACTGGAGGCTCCTTGCTAAGAACATGAGGTCATTACCAGACTCATGGAAGGCTCAAGCTTCTCTTTTATGGTCTTCTCACTAGATGCCCTCAATGTAATTATTGGCTTACCTGCCCATCATTTTCTTTTATTTAAAAATAAATAGTTTTGCCATCCCTTTTAAAGAAGCAGACCTATCACTCTGCTGCAACAAAAATACAGCTCAGAGGCGCAGCCCTGCCCCACAGGGTTTGAATTGACTCTCTGAAGGAGATCAGAACAAGGTGATGTACTCACTGTTTGCAAGGCTAGGAACCTTGCCCTCCACAAGGAAAATAAACCTGCCTTCAGAATCTGCTGACTATCATTCGTTTCTCCATTCTTTGTAGCTTAACACCAAGCTTGTCACTTCCAGGGCTCTCTGGGCCAAATCCAGGGTACAGTGAGGTCCAATGGCAAAACACCCCATTGACTTCAGTGGGACCAGGATGTGATCTTGCATACTGGTCTTTTAGATGTGCTTTACAGACAGCATACAGAGGGATCGCTTCACTGCCATTGAAATCCAGCCACCTCTCATCTGCAAGCAATCCATCTGGCACCTGCACACTTCATTAAAATTTATGAAGCAAGTGAAGAATTACTTATACAAAAGAAGATCTCTTTTCCCTTCCCCCCTCCCTTTGCAAAAAGTGCTATGGAAACTTTCTTGAAAATAAGTGCTCAGGATCTTTCATTTACATCTCATCTCCAACAGTACAGTGGCCTCTAGCATTAGGCTGGGACATTGGTTCATAACTGAATTAGAGAGAAGTGTCACTTAAGCCCTGATCCTACAAACACTTGAGCACTTGCATAAACTTTATTCTTGTTAGCAGTCCCAGTAAAATCAATGGGCCTACAAATTGCCAACCCAAGCATTTAATTCTCATGGTAGAAAAAAAGTCAGAAGCTTGGCTTTAAAAACATTACATTTTAAAAATAATTACTGTCTCTTTTGCTTTGCCTTCAGTTTTTGAGCTCTCTCTCCACAACTATGAGAGCAAAGGTACTGCCTCAGGCATATCAGAAGGCCAAAGAGAACAACAGATGAGCTGGTGCCAAGCTATAGTGAAATATCAGCTAAAATCACCTCTGCCTGCGGAAAATGGTGCCAGTATTCAGTACCAGTTCTCTATACTCATAGCTTTATGCAATTGAACAATTCCCTCACCTCTGGCAGGCCGTACTCACCATAGCTGGCACTGTGAGTGACACCATGCAAAAGCACTCTGAAAGAGAAGTGCCAATCAGCATGTCTTGTTTAAAACTTTGGGGGATCAAGAGAAGGGAGATTATACTAACAATGGTACCTCTGTGTTTTAGCTGTAGCAGCTGCCAGTGCAGCTTTGAGGGGTTCCCTCTCCACACCCGTGGAACGCCCGAGCCAGGTAAGGAGAAAGAGGATTCTGGATGACATGTTCAGTGAGATCCTGCGAGCCAGTGCTGCATCAGACTGTGAACAGAAGGCCTGGAGGATGAATAATGCAGACTGTATGTAGAAGGAAAGAGCGGACAGGAGAAAGGCCCAGGAGTTGGAGAGGGACATAAAGTACCAGGACATAATGGGATTTCCTTCAGCAGAAAACACAGATGCTTCAGACTGTTGTGGACCAGCAAGTTCAACAATCCTGGACTCGCCTCCCTTTGCAGCCCTTGGAGAACTCCAGGATAGCACCTCCCTCAACTTTCCATGTGGCATCAGGGGCTGCATCCCTGCTCCTACCACTCCACGCCGGGGGGATATTAATGACAAATCACAGCTTCACATACATTGACCTAAGAGGCCACGGCTGATGCATGTATAGCTAAAATGGACATGAATGTTCCTTCCCTTTCTTTAAGCTCTGTTCCATAAATTAAAGTTTTAATGTCTTTGCTTTTAATTTGCACAGAATTTTTTTAAATGTTTTTGTTACTCAATAGAACTCGATTGTTTGGAAAACACGTCATTTTTATAAGTTCCCAACATATGCTGCAGACTGCCTGGTGGTATTGAAAGCACCAACTTATTTGCGATTGTATACTTTGATACTACTCATAGGATCAGTGACACTGTGTAGTAATCATAAATGTACAGCAAACACCACAAAATTAATAGATGCACTGTCAGTTTTATATTCATAGATGTACACCAAGCACCAGGCAATTCCTAACAGGCCCCCAAACTGCAAGGCCTGGTAGAGCATAGTACATCACAATGCATTACTGTGGCTCTCTTAAAGTGCTCTTTTAGAGCCTCTGTGAGCTGTATAGCTCTGTGCTGAGCTCTTCAGCTAATAGCACTTGCATCTGGCTGATCAAACTCAGCAGACAGCCACTCCACCCCCATCCTGCAGCTTGGCAGCAGCTTTTCACCATTTGCATCACAGATATTATGCAGGACACAGCAGGCAGCAATAACCATTGGGATATTTTTCTCACTGAGATCCATTCTTGTGAGTAAACAATGCCTGCATCCCTTCAATCTACCAAAAACTTATTGAACTGTCATTCTGAACCTGCTGAGCCAGTATTTAAGTCTTTCCTTGGTGCTGTCGAGGTGGCAGGGGTATGGCTTCATGAGCCAGGGTAGTAAGGGGTAGGCTGGGTCCCCCTAGGATCACTATTGGCATTTCAACATCGCCACTGGTAATCTGCCGCTTGGGAAAGAATGTCCCTGCTTGTATCTCTCTGAACAATCCTGTGTTCTTAAAGATGAAGGCTTCATACATGTTTCTTAACCATCTAACACTGATGTCAGTAAAGCAGTCCCAGTGATCCACCAACACTTGCATAACCATATAAAAATAGCCCTTGCTGTTGATGTACTCTGTGGCAAGGTGGTCTGGTGCCCAGTTAGGGACATGCATGCCATCTATTGCTCTACTGCTATTCAGGAACCCCATTGCTGCAAATCCATGCACTATGTCCCACAAATGGCTAAGAGTCACAGTCCTGTACAGGTTTCAGAGTAGCAGCCGTGTTAGTCTGTATCCGCAAAAAGAACAGGAGTACTTGTGGCACCTTAGAGACTAACAAATTTATTTGAGCATAAGCTTTCGTGGGCTACAGCCCACTTCATCGGATGCATGTAGTGGAAAATACAGTAGGAAGATATATACACACACACACATATACAGAGAACATGAAACAATGGGTGTTACCATACACACTATAAGGAGAGTGATCAGTTAAGGTGAGCTTTTATCAGCAGGAGAGAAAAAACTGTTTGTAGTGGTAATGAAAATGGCCCATTTCCAGCAATTGACAAGGAGATATGAGGAACTCTAGGCGGGGGGAGGGGGAGAGAATAGTTTTACTTTGCATAGCAGCAGACAATTAATGGCCCTGCATGCTTACATGACAAATGACTCCGACAATGGATTTTCCAACACCAAAATGATTTCCCACTGATCAGTAGCAATCCAGCATTGCAAGTTTCTACAGTGTGATCACCACTCACTTCTTGTCAGTGCAGCTCTCATTCTGGTGTCCCTGTGCTGGAGGGCAGGCAAGCTCAGCACACAAATCTAGGAATGTGGCCTTGTGCATCTGAAAGTTCTGCAGCCACTGCTCGTCATCCCATAGCTGCATTATGATGCGATCCCACCAGTCAGTGCTCATTTCTTGGATCCAGAAGTGGTACTCCACCCTTTGCAGCTGCTTCATGTATGCCACCAACAACCTTGAAATGGTTTTCACTTTGTCCCACAGCAGTCTGCCCTCCAGGAAATCATCATGTTCCCCCAGCTCTTCTTGCAGCTCTGAAAATATCAGATGATTGTGCATTCTGTGCTCACAACGCTAACAACAATAGGGCAGAGCTCCACAGGCTCCATGCTTCTGTCAGAGAAGTTGGACAGTGACAAGTCCCACACAGGTTCATGCAAGTTTCAAAACAGGCATGAAAATTATGGGATAGAGATGGCATTATGGGGTAGAGAAAGTTGCATGATGGGAACTTGACCCCTCATTCCAGTCACCTTTGTGCAACTTGTTTCTGCCCAACTATGCATTGCCAAAACTTCCCAAAAGCCAGGGCGCTGGACAGTGGAAAGTTGCACATTGGGATACCTACCCATGGTGCATCCCAACAAGCACTTCTGTTAAGTACAGTCAGTGCCAAAGTAAGTATACATGCGTGCAAGTGATATACTAACTGCGGCAGCTCTATGCCAATGCGACTTGTGTCAGCAAAAGTATGCAGTGTAGACATGCCCTAAGTATCTTTAAAGGGCTCCCAAACAAATGCTGACCATATTTATCTCTGCTTAGCATAGACCACAGCTCAAGGTTGTTTACCTGGAGATAATATAGATTTTAGCATTAGTAACTCAAAAGTCCTTTAAATACAATTTAAAATATGTATTTATCACATGTAGATCCAGGATATTTGATAAATACACTGCTTGCAGTGTTCCTGGCATCAAGTTACCTGAGTTGTCATGCAGTTAAATGTAATTAACTAATGGTTATTTAATTTTTTCATGCTATATAGAATGTCTTTTTACTGCACAGCAAATATGAAGTAAAGGTCATTCATATCTGTTACTCTCATAATACAGGGACTGTGTGTCTCTATTTAGAGAATAACAGCCAAGGAAATAAAGGTGTCATATAGCAATATTTATGTGGGTGAACACAAGAGTTGTTGACTCCATTTAACAGGCCAAGTTTAATGGACAATCCTTCTTCTATTATGCAATTTTGCATAAAAAATTATGCAGCTTGATTGTCTCTGCTTTTTTCTTTGATGCCTCTTATGAAATAACCCACATCATTTAAACTGAAACTTTTGATCTGCTGAGTTTTAATTGATTCAATTTGCAAAAGTAAATTGAGTCCTTACTCAAAATTATTATTTTTTAAGATAGTATTACATAATCAAAGTATCATTGTGAGCCAGCATGACAGGATCATTTCTTCATCTCATGAATGTTGCACATTACCCCAAGAAGGGGACTGCTACAAGTAGGGAGGTCATTCTTCTCTTGTGCATGAGATACAGGCCTAATTTGTTCCAAAATGAGAACACCTTGGGAATTAAAAGATGCAACACAGAGTGCTCCAGAAACAACTCTCATCACAGCAAACCTGTTCATTAAAAAGCACTACCATTTTAGTCACCCTTCATCATTAAGGCAATTGTTTGCACAATTTGTGACAGGTTGTGTAGATGGATTTTAAAAAAATCCTACTCTTCTACAAAATCCAGGAAATACTTTATTATGGAAATGACAGAATATTTGTGTGCCTGCATTTCTAAAAAGCTCACATGGGAAGAGTTTTGAATCAGTTTTGTTTTAAACTGAGTTGTACTCACTTCTTAAGGCAGGCACAGCAAGAGAGTGCCCCTTCATGGAGACTGTACAGGAATTTCACCATATTTTAAATATTCCATTGTCTTTCTGTAATAAAAATGTAGTGCACCCATATAGACTTTAAAGCCTAGATATCTTTTAGTAACCACATATCCAGCTAATTTAATTCTTTTAAATTTTTATGTTGAAATATTGTATAATACCCTGCCTGAAGGATTATTTCCCCCAAATTCTCACCCTACCCAATAGCAGCAGGCTGTGATTGTAGGCCCAGGGGTTCAAAGGCTCTGAAGTTCCTATCATTTACAGCAGAAGATACTGTTGCAACTCAAGTGAGAAACAGTAGCTTACAGAACACTGCAGAAGATAGTGACTACGTACACAAAGGTATTAGGTGAATGTATGATATACACAGGTAAGGTACTTACAACAGAGTATAAGGCTATAATGTAGCTGGAGGTTAACTGCCAGCTCAGACAAATGTACATGCGTTAGCTTTGATCAAGCTAGTGCACTAAAAATAGCAGTGTAGCTATGGCAGTGCTAGACATCCAAGTACATACATATGATCTTTGAAGAAATTGTACTTGTGTGGCATGAGCCATTGCCTGTGGCATTATGGCCACACTGCTGTTTTTAGTGTCCTAACTCGAGCAAAGCTACCCTGCGTGCATCTACCCATCTGGAAATTAATCTTCAGCTGCAGTATAGTTAATAGTTCTGATCATGTCTGTGCAACATTAAGAGTATTTTGATGTACAAACAGCATTCTAGAGGTATGATGCCCAAATTGGTGATACGAGAGACTTGTCTCTCGTACAGATAAACCTTTGCAATATAATGCTGATGCTTTTTCTGTGGGGGCAGATCAGGAAAAAAATGTTTTCCAACAATCAAAAGAGTAGATACCAGAGTACGATAAACTGCATTTTTCACTCAGGGAATGCCTTATGTCTGCTTCATCATGCTCCGAGGCTACCTGAGGATGGACCCCGAGTGAGAGTGGCCCCGAGTTGGATGTAATGCTCCCAGATTTGGGTTTGTCAGGCTGCCACTTGGTAAAGCTCAAAAGTCAGCAAACCAAACTGAATGCGAGAGATTTTAAATCCAGGACATGAGGTTTATGGCACCATTATTAATAGCATTATGTCCTGAGAAGAGCAGGAAGCAGATGGAGGTACTCCAGGAATGGGGGTGGCTGATGTAGCTCTCCACCATCAAAAATGAGTAATATGGCTTCACTACTTCACTCCTCTACCACACCACTGCTCTCTTGCCAGCAACTGACCTACTGGATTTACCTCAGAGCTGGTTTTGGGCCTTGTCTCTCAGTCTACACCAGTTTGCTACAAAACCAAGACTAGATTATTCAAGTACATCAAAATGTGAATAAAGCTTCAAGAAGGGGGGCCTCCCATTCACCCAGAGACAGTGGTACCATCTCCTGTTCTTACTAGAAATTCAAACCCAGAGGCTAAGAGGCTCTGGTTTCTCATCCTTCAGCCACAACGCCCCTAAGCTTTCCCTTTTGTCAGCGTGGAACCTCAGACTCTCCATTGCAACCCTGTGATGAAGGCAAAGGATGATGAACTACCCGCACCTCGCCAAGTCTTTACAACTTCATGCAACTTCCCTGAAGCCTCCTCCCATCAAACCAAGTATCACAATTTTGAGCAGCATCACAGTCTACTTCTTATCTTTAGGGCAGCAGTCCCCAAACTTTTGAGGGTCATGCCCCCCCTTGCCCATCTGCAATCCTCCCTGGAGCAGGGCCATGGCTTGGGGTGGGGGGGGAAGGGGAGGGAACGTGGACAGGGGTAAGGGGGCTGAGGCTGGGGTTGGGTCTGGGAGCAGGGCCACAGCCAGGGGCCCACATCCTTAGCCCTGGGCCAGAAATGAAGCCAGCGGCCAAGGCTGGGGGCTGGCGTAGGGCTGAGAGTGGAGCTGCACCAAGGCAGGGGACAGGCATGGGGCCGGGAGCCAAGTATGCGGGTAGGGCGGGACTGGAGCAGAGCTGGGGGTGGGGAAGGGCTGAGTGATGCTCCCTCCTCCCCCCTAGGCCCCACCACACCCCCTAGATGTTCCTCCATGCCCCCTTGAGGGGGGTGCCCCACACTTTGGGAACCTCTGCCGTAGGGGCATGGGAAATGACAGTTGCTCTCCAAGGAAGCCCAGAATGCTTATGTAACAGTCACCATCTTGGTCAACACACCAAGCATTGAACCATGGACTTCCAGAACATAAAGCATGAGCTGCTATAACGTGCTCTTAAGACCCTGTTGGAATTATTAATATCTGAAATTAACATTGATATGAGAGGCCAAACACCAATTTAACCATACATTCCTTTGTTAAATCCAAAGGCCAAATGGTATTTATACACTTGCTCTAAACATGCCTAAAAAGCATGGCTGGCCTTACCATGAGGCGAACTGAGGCAGCCGCCTCAATTGCCAGACTGGGGGGGCAGGGGGGCGCCACTAGGACCCAGAGTATAAACAATTGTGTCTGCTGCTGGTGCATATGTATTCTCTCTGCTCTAGATGCACAGAGATGGTGGAGTGCTGTGTTGGAGGAAGGAGGGCACAAGAGACATAACAGGCAGGCAGGAGAAAAGGTGAGAGGGAATAACAGAAAGCAGCAGGAGCTGCAGGGAGGGAGAGGAGGAGTCTCTTATGTACCTCTCTAGCACCCCCAGGAGCCTGGACTGATTAACACCAGCTTCTCAGGGAGCTTCCTGTTTCCTGCTGCTTCCCTGAACCCACTTGAGGAGAACAGGCAGTCAACTGAAGTAGTAAGAACCAGTTAGGCACGTAAGACGCTGATATCTTCCCTCACTCAAGCCCTGCTACCAGCCTGCTTATTTGTCCCCTTCAATTAAGTGTTGAGAGCCACTATAGCTGACACAGAACAGCAATCGTGAGTGAAAGAAGAAAACGCCCCTCTGAGGCAGCATTCAGAGAAAGAAAGCAAAGGAAGCTTTTCTATCTAAGCAGGAAGGAGCTCTCCTGAGATACATAGACACAAATGTTCATGGTGAGGCTTCCGGCACCAGTGACGATGAGAGTGATGAGGAGATGCCTGATCTTCCAGTTAGTCAGAGTGCAGGTGACCTGACAGCTAGTGCAGCATCCATATCTCCATCTCAAATGGATGTAACCATGCACATTCCTGAAGAAAAGTGTAGATCAGAGAGGAGTGTGGTGGAGGCGCAAGAAACAGCTGCTGCTGAGTTTAGTTCCTTAAGTCTAGATGATCCAGGACTGTGGACCCACTTGAGCAGTAGCCTGAGGGACTTCCTTGTACTGCATGGGCCACAGCAAGTGAAAAACTTCATGTTCCCCAAAGACAATGAAAATAGAAGTTCCCATCCAACACATTACTGGTGTGAAATCCCCAATGGTGACAAAGTGGAGAGGCCATGGCTTATGTACTCAAAAACCCAAAATGCTGCATACTGTTTTTGTTGCAAACTCTTCCAGTCTAATGTTCCAGCCACATTGGGTTCTACAGGAACAAAGGACTGGAAAAATCTGGCTAGAAATCTGGCATGCCATGAGGAGGCAGCAAATCACCAGAGAGCATTCCATAGCTGGAAAGAGCTTGAGATGAGACTAAAGTTAAAGGCCACCATAGCTAATCAGCATTAAGAGAAGACTGCATCAGAGTCTCTTTACTGGCAAAATGTTCTGAAAAGGCTCATTGCCATTGTGAGAATGCTTGCTACCCAAAACCTAGCACTGTGTGGCACTTCAGATCAGCTGTATGTGCCAACCAATGGAAACTTCCTTAAAATTGGGGAGCTGATGGCTGAGTTTGATGCTGTACTCCAGGAGCATCTAAGAAGAGTCACCACCCAAGAAATGTAAACACACCACTACCTTGGAAAAACAATTCAAAAATGGGATCATACAGTTACTGGCAACAAAAGTCAAACAGAAGATTGTGGCAGATCTGAAGTCAGCAAGATATTACTCTGTTATTCTGGACTGCACACCTGACATCAGCCATACAGAACAAATCACTTTAATGGTGTGTTTTGTAACAACAACAACAGAACCTAGTGAAAATGTCCCTGCAATGGTCACTATCAGAGAGCATTTTCTAGAATTTATTGACATTGATGATACTACAGAAGCTGGTATGACAAATGTGCTTCTTAAAGAAGATACAGGAATTGCGATAGCGGACATGAAAGGTCAGGGCTACGATAATGGTGCCAACATGAGAGGAAAGAAAAGAGGAGTGCAGACACGGATACAAGAGTTAAACCCTCGAGCTTTTTTTGTCCCATGCAGTTCTCATTCATTGAACTTGGTGGTCAGTGATGCAGCATCAACTTCTAGTGAGGCTGCTGAATTTTTTAATGTAATTCAAAGCATTTATACAGAGAAAAATACATCAACTCATCGATAGCAAATTTTGACACAACATCTGGGGACATCCTGACACTGAAACTACTGAGTGCCATACGATGGGAAAGTCGAGTGGAGGCGATAAAGCCTATCAAACACCAAATTGGGAAGATAGATGATGCCATAGTTGCCATTATGGAGGATAATGCTATGACAGGAACTGTTCGTGGAAGAACAGTGGTAGAGGGAAATGGAATCACCAGAAACATAACTTCAAATTTCTGTGTAGCTTAGTGTTGTGGCATGACACTGTTTGAAATAAATGTTGTAAGCAAGAGACTCCAAGGTGCTGACCTTGATATATCTGGAGCAATGGAAGACTGGACAAAGCAAAGTCATACCTACAGCCTTACCTGTCACATGAGGGATTTCAAAACGTTCTGAAGAGTGCACAGAAGTTGGCAGAGGAACTTCACACTGAAGCTGTATTCTTGAATGGGTAGGAAAATAAAGAGTCACCAAAGAAGACATTTTGATTACGAGGCATGGGATAATCCCATGAGAGACCCCAAACAATTCAAAGTTGAATTCTTTAACCAGGTGCTAGATTATGCAATACAGTCAGTTGAAGAACATTTCATGCAGCTCAAGGAACACAGCAGTATATTTGGGATGTTGTATGATATTCCAAAACTCCTCACTATACCTGAAGAAGACCTACACCAGCAATGCAGGACACTAGAGACAGTGTTGACACATGATGACATGCGTGATATTGATGCAAGTGATTTAGGTGATGAACTGAAAGTTCTTTCAAGATACATTTCAGCAGGATCAACTCCAAGGGCTGTTCTGCAATATATGTGCACAAATAAGATGACCACCCTCTTTCCAAATGCTTTTTTTGCTCTGCGCATACTTCTAACACTTCCTGTAACAGTTGCCAGTAGAGAACGCAGCTTCTCCAAGCTGAAGTTAATAAAAACACATCTACGCTCCACAATGACACAGGAGAGGCTGGTCGGCCTTGCAACCATCTCAATAGAGCATGAGCTGGCCCAGACTGTGGACCTTCAGCAGGAAACAGTTCAAATCTTTGCAACCAAGAAGGCACGGAAAGCACCACTTTGATTATTCAAACAGATAAAAATGCCAGTGTTTACTATGCAGACAAGAAAAGTTAACTTTCAAACGCCTGAACAGCAAATGTAAGTGTTACTTAAAATTTTTGAACAAGGCATTTTAAGTTGTTAGTTCTCCTTTATTGGGGTAGGTAGCAGAGCAGTACCATGAGAGGAGAAGAACAGGAAGAAGGCAGAATTGAGACCTTTCAAAGTTTTGGCCCAAGCGAGGGGGTATTGGGGTGTCATTTGAGCTCCCCTCCTCAGGTGCCAAAACGTTGTGGGCTGGTTCTGCTAAAAAGCCTAACTAATAAGCAATTTTACTACATCCAAACAGTAAAACAGTAACCAAACATTTATAAGCATTTGATCAAGATACTTACAAACAGGCTAAACCCAGGGGTGCTTAGACCCGTACAGGTTGGCTCCAATGTGGTCATGTAAGTATTAGCAATGAACCCTTTAAGAGTTTACTTTTTACACCCTTTAATAAATAAGTGATGTTATTGCCAATTACTGTCTTTAGCTAAAAACAATTTAAGACAGTTCACCCTAATTTCCAGTCTTAATCCAGCTAAGATTTACAACCTCCTCTCTTCCAAGGCCCTTTCTCCGCTCCTCCTTGCTGCCCAACCGTTTTTCCATTGCATCTGGATTCACACAGGCTTTAACACTTCCCATATAAATATCACGTTCCTACTTTCCTCTTCTTGCTGGAAGACTCTTTGGAAGAATGGACTGGGAGAAAGTTATCACAATAGGTATAAACCTGGAAAGATGCAGCTCAAGTTTCAATCTACCATTCTGTCCCTTTCTCCACTTGCTTGTACTCTACGCCCACATTAGAGAACAAAGTATCAGTTCAGGGTTTCAGGCCATTGTGGTGACATCACCATTTTACTCCATTTTGCTGGCAAAAGAAACTAGGCCTTAATATTGCTAATTCTAAAAAGAACTCAAAGCGAAGGTTTCTCAAATCACCACCACTGCTGCAATTGCGCTCATAACACATCCATGTGGCAACTACAGGAATTGTTCACACAGAGGAGGAGCAGTAATGTATTTTAAGCTAGCCTAAAGAAGTTTAGCTCCTGTAAACAAGAGCAAACTCGACAACCAGCTAGCTCTCTAGAGGCCACTGGCAAGTGTTCCATGGGCCAGCAGTAGTCCACAGATCACACTTTGTGAAACTGCTCTAGATCAAGCAGCATGATACATCTAAGGTCTTAATATTTGGGTTAAAATAAAAACCATGAGGCTAATAAGGTAACCTAAGTTGAGCTGTACTTGTGAAATATTTACTTGTGATGGGTTTCAGAGTGCTAGCCGTGTTAGTCTGTATCAGCAAAAACCACGAGGAGTCCTTGTGGCACCTTAGAGACTAACAAATGTATTTGGGCATAAGCTGTCATGGGCTAAAACCCACTTCATCAGATGCACGGAGTGAAAAATACAGTAGGCAGATATATATATTACAGCACATGAAAAGATGGGAGTTGCCTTACCAAGTGGGGTTCAGTGCTAACGAGTCAATTCAATTAAGGTGGAAGTGGCCTATTCTGAACAGTCGACAAGGTGTGAGTATCAGCAGAGGGAAAATTACTTTTTGTAGTGACCCATCCACTCCCAGTCTTTATTCAGGCCTAATTTGATGGCATCCACTTTGCAAATTAATTCCAATTCTGCAGTTTCTCATTGGAGTCTGGTTTTTTTGCTCTGCAAAAAAAGAGAAGTCAGAGTCCTCATTGAGGAATGCTTGCTTTAGTAAAATTGGGGGGGGGGGCAGTCCCACCCACTCCTTCCTCCCCTGCACTTCAAGTGGCAAAGGAATGAGAAGAGACAAGTTTAACACTTTACCCACAAACCCAGCACCATTTCTGGGTGCATGAGAAGGGACTTGGCAGCTTCTCTTCTGTCATCCTTCCACATTATCCATCTTTGGGAGGACCAAAGGTATAAGATGCAAAAGCTATTTTAAAGTGGCAACTTGAGAACACATCCCATCAAAAGCCTTCCTAAATCAGATAGATGCACATTTTGTATAACAACTGGACTGGTGAAAGTGTATTAATTGTGCATTTCAAGGACATACCAACCTGGTAATACCAAAGTGACCTGCCGGTCCAGGGAGTGTGCACATGAAAGGTTTCTTCCTCTTGCCCCCTTTAAGGTGAGAAAAGCCCCACACATACACCCAGAAAGCTAAATTCAAGAAGCGACACACATGGTTAAGGTTCTTATAGCAATTTAAAGCCATCTTACTGCATTCTAATGTTTTTGGATTACTAGATTGTTAGGCATAAAACATTAGTCGTAGTACATGCACTTCAGGAAAATTAATGGTATTATGAGAACCTTAGCTTCTCTTTAAGTATGCTTACATTTGCAATCAACAATGCATTAGTGCTTTAAAAAAAATAAGCACATATGCTAGCATACATAAAGAGACCATTGTAGATATTTGTCTATATCTGTTTCAGTCATTTGTTCTCTTTTGTTCAGTTTGATAGTCTCTCCCATTATGCTAAAATTAGAAAAATTACAGAAGCCCTATTGGTAACAAATAACTCTCATCTTTACAGACCCTCAGAGAAAAATGTAAATGCATTTAAAAAAAAAAAAAAAAAGTAGTCTCTCAAATCCTGCTAACTATGGAAGACCTGGGGTAATTTTCAGAACAGACAGCATGAACACAATCCTGGTAAGTAGTAGCTGTGGGTGCAGCCATCACATTAGACACCCCCAGCCAGCTAAAACTTGATGCCGTACGAGGCAGTGAACCTGATTACCACCCAGATACTCCCAGTTTCTGTCAGTGCTGTTGTGTCAGAATAGCAATGGCCACCTGACCTACCATTAGAGAGAAACTCATCTCAAGCAAGATGATATGAATCTTAGGATCGTACAATCTTGTACCAGTGAAAAATTCTATCAAAAGCCTGCAAGGTTAATTTTAGGAAGATTACTAAAATAAGGTCTCATATCACTAGGAGTACAAGAGAGCCATGCTTCTGCTTTAATTACATATTTCTAATTACACTCTACCTCCAGTTTTACTTTAGCAAGCTCATCTAAGATATCCACAGATGACCAATTCTTTTTTTACATTAAGTTACCAACTCAGGGCTATTGGTTATTCCACCATTTTAACTGCACTTCTTCCAGTGGCTCTGCTATCCATATAATAGCGTGTCTTGGAGTTCCAGATACCTGCCTCATAGGCCCAGATTTCTTTACACAGGAGATTGAAGCTGGACATCACCAAAGAAGCTTTCCAAGATGTTTTCCCTATTAAGACAGTAAAACATCTGGCTATTAAGAGAAACATCCACCTCTGTGACTCAAAATTGCATTCAGATTCACCCACCAGAGGGATCACGTGAGCAAACTTTCAAGAGCACTTTATGGACTAAGAGGCCTGAGTAAAATTACACATCCCACCACCTGTGTGCCAGCAGCCCTTGCAACTCACATGAAGTCTCTAAGGGGATTGAACCTGGATTAATTACTTTAACATATTAATGTTATAATGTATTAAATTCCAAATAAAAAATGAAGTCACCATTCAGACTATGTTTCCAGGAATGTTTTTAAAAATAAACAAATTAATTAATTAATGCTTAGGAGTCAAAGTTTTCAGTGTTCCAGTATCAATTGTAACCTTTCTCCTTCACCCTCCCTGTTTAGTATCCATAAGTAAAATACACACTGGCCTACACATGTAGATGGGTACGCAGGCTGGAGATTCAATCGCTCTAAACTGCAAGATATCCAGGATTTTAGCTAAAATCTACATGAACTTCTCATTTTATTTCTGCCACATCGGGCCAAGACACCGAGATCATGTGTATCACCCTTTGTAGGCTTCAAATCATATTGTATCCCAGTGACCCTCCAAATCCAGGTCAGAGCAGATGCATGTTAGAAATCAACTTGTGTCCTCACCACAACCTACACATATGCACTATTGACCACCAGAAGCCTCTTGGCAATATAGACCAAAAATTCCCTTCCCCAACACTTGAGAGAAGTTTAAAGGGTGGGTGCAAGGTTATAACAAACAATTAATAAAAGCAATAAGGCAGATTTAAGTGCAAGTGAAGGGATTCAGCTGATATGGGGAGAGTGGCAGGGGAAGGAGCAAAACTTAATATTGATGCTGGAACTGTAACTGACGATTTCCTCACTGAGGAGTAATTTAGTTAGTTTAAAAAAAATAAATAAACCTAAGTTGCTTTAAGGGAAAAACTCAATCCGAATAACCTATTTTGCCTAGAATTCTTATGAGTTAGCATTCACTTTTCAAAAGTGAATACATTGCAAGGATTTCAGTAAAGATACTGAACTCAGACTCTTCCTGTACCCCTAAAAAATGCTTCACTGTTGTCCACTATTTTCTGAGTGAGAGAGACAGAATTGCTTTTTACTAAGATACCAAAGATTTGAACTTGGTAATGAAAAGGGAATGAAAAAAACACCACAATGCAGTCAAGCTATGTCAAAGTCATACTTGGTTTTATTCCTGTGGCCAAGTACCTGAGATTTGAGATATACCAATTCTTACAGGATTGATGTATATTAAAGTTAAACAAAATCTTTTTTTTTTTTGGGGGGGGGGGGGGGAGAGAAAAGAGGAGCAATATAAAATGAAGTTCATAGACGTATTTGGAGGAACAAAGTCTCACTTTGTACTGATCCGCAAGATGTATTTTAGTAGTTAAATAGCTTTGGAATAAAACTTTAAAATCTTTGTGGTCAAAAAAGAAAGTTTGTCTTGAAAGGGTCCGCTCTTTCTGTCATCATTAATCCAGTCTCTTCAAAACACATCCTGCAGGAGTCGTTTCCATTTCCTGAAGCAAAGTAGTATTTTGAAAGCTGCTACAGAAAAAAAAGTTATCTGGGGAAAGCTTCGTAGATTTCAAATCCAATGAATTTTCCACAAATATGATGTATGGAATTAGACAGTTAGTTACTTGTAGCTTGTTCCAGAACCCTCAAAATACCATTAGTTTTGTTCTCCTCTAGAGAAGTGGCCTTTTTCCTCGTCATGGTAGCAAACAGTGCATCCATCATTCCCAAAACTTCAAGTAGTTCCGCCTGGTAATCAATTTCTTTTTCTATGATCTCTTGGAGTCTTAAGAATTGTTTATCAATGACTGCCGATTGTCCAACCACAGGGAGATAAATATCTGGATGAAGAAAAGTTAAAGTTAGTCTATGTGCGGATATCCATTGGTTCATATTTTATAAGCATATATTTTATTTTTTAAATATATAGTTATTTCTGATAAGTCTTGCTTTGTGGCAAGATGGAGAATATTTTAATAGCCTTCTGAAAAGTTACTGATATAGTCTTATAGTAACTTTCATGCTAGTAAACCTGAAGGGGGCTTAAATTTTGTTTAAATGTTTACTACTTGTGGTATTATGCACTGGGAGAAGTTGGGGAAGCTAGTCATACCACACAACTGCATAAAAATAGTGCTGAGGGCATTCAGAGCCTGGGACGGGTGCTCTTCCGTACAATGAGCATTAATCAAAGTGAAGTGTACAGTCTGATCAATCATCTGGCAAGAAAAAATAAAGCTTGGAATTTTCTGATCTCTATTTTGACCACTGGCTTTTTATTATATCAGTTTTAAATTCCACGCTGGGTGATTAGGCAAACTGTAGAACTTTACTCTTTGGAACAGCGTAAGCTTAGCTTGGATTACTAGGAGTTTCCTTTTGGTACAGTACTTACAGTACATTCATTTGAAGAAGTGGGTATTCACCCACGAAAGCTTATGCTCTAATACATCTGTTAGTCTATAAGGTGCCACAGGACTCTGTTGCTACTTACCAATAATCATTTCTGCAACTTTTATCAGCATAGGGGCAAATCTTGGCTCAACCACATACCTGCAGAGACAGAACAATTCTTAAAAGTTTAACCAGACAACTTTTCATTCACATGAAGGGGTAAAAGCAGTCCAAGGGATGGGATAATCAGGAAGTCACACGTGGCAACCGCTCGATGAGGAAAGCACTGGGGCTTGGAAAGGTGGCAATATTCTTTTTAAATAAAGGAAGATAAAACACAAGCTTCAGACAACAGGACTCATTAAGGTGGAGTGGGAGGGTTGCAGGCAAAGGGGTAAGAAGGCAAGTTTAAAGAAACCTCATCCTCTTTTTGGTGGTCTCAGACTTCCTCTAAAAAGACAGCAGCAAACTTGATCAACATGCATTTTATAAATGAAAGGCAGTGTAGTTACCATATAAGCACAAGTCCATTAAGAACACAAAGTAATTGTGAACAACGGTAGGGGTAAATTCTAAGCTTGTGCCTCCACTGAGGTCAAAATTCCTGTTGACTTCAGTGGGGCCAAGGTTTCACTCCAACAGTCTCGAAAGAGGTGTCTGCAGGTAAAAGAGTGGCAAAAGCTGGCAACAAGAAACATCTGCCTGATGAAATAGCCTTGTCAGAGGTAATTTAGGTGAGTGATACCTTATCAAGAAAGCCAGGAGGACGCTAAGTTGTGTTTCATCTCGTCCTGCAAGTGCATTTTTCAGTGTTCCTCTGCGATTTAGCTCCTGCATGACTGCAACTGTAATTTCAGGCGTCCTGTTACGGGCCTAAGTGTATGTAAAGAGTTTAGTACCAGTGCTCATCTTCAACATGAAATGAAACCTACATACGCATAAGCAGGTCTATGTACACAAGAGAGATTTCTTCCCCTTCTAGGCCTGTCTCAAAGTTATATTATTTCATAATATGTAAATATAAATTTCAAATGAAAGCACTGAGTATTGACGCACAAAGCAGTAATGGCCTTACCTCAAGTACTACATCAAGAGCCTTGGATACCTGGAAGCTTTTTAGTAGTTTGTCATACTTTTTCAAGTGACTTCTCACAGGTTTACTGACAAAGAAATCCTCCTAGAATTGAAAGGACAGTTCAGGATAGAGCACACATGTTTAAGTGTTTTGTTAGCACTAACGCTACTTCTCAATTTCTTTATATTGTTTTTCCAGATACTGCAATTTGCTGTCCAGGTGCCTTCTGTTCTTATCAGAGTTCTGGGAAAGTTTTCAGGGGGGGAAAAAAATGGTGTATTTGGAAAGTCATGTTAAAAATACAGTTGTCAGCACAGCTAGTTAGAACATTCCCTTTAAAACCCTTCATACTAATATTAGATGGATAGATTTTAAAAAATAAGCGCAATTTTTATTTTGAAGAGTTATACAGAATGCAGCTACCACACACGCTTCTTCCTCTCCCCCATACCTGCTTCGGCATGTAGTTTCTTCCTTTTACAAAGGTTCTGTATCCTGGCCGTTTCTTCTTTGGAAAACGTTCTTTGCTTTCTTCGTGTTTTCTGTGTCTCACATTTAGTACCCCATTGGTCATACCTATAACTATAGTTTCATCTTCAGGCTAAAATGAACAAGAAATTGAGTAAGTAACAAAGTGTTTTTGCTGTGATGAAGCTTTCCATAGCAGGCAGAGTTCTCAGGTTATATAAACATTGTTAATATATTTTGTATGAAACAGGTCTGATAAAAACCCCAAAGTACTAAGGCCTGCTGATCTAAGCACAATTTTTGGACACAAGGGCATGGAACAACTCCCAGAGGAGAGACTAAAGATTAGGGCTGGTCGTCTTAATAAAGAGATGGATTATGAGGAAATATAGAGATCTACAAAATCATTAATGGTGTGGGGGGGAAAAAATTCTCTATTTACCCTTTCCCACAATACAAAAACCAGGGATCACCTGATGACAGGTGGCAGCAGGTTTAATACAAACAAGAGGAAGCACTTCGTCACACAATACAGTTAACTTGTGTAACTCATTGCCAGTGAATGTTGTGAAGGCTCAAAGTATACGGTAAGCGGATTCAAAAAAGAACTAAATTAGTTCATGGAGAATAGGTCCATCACTGGCTATTAGCCAAGATAGTCAGGAATTTAACCCCATGCTCAGGGCAAACCTAAACCTCTGATTGCCAGAAGCCAAATGGGGTGGATATCTCCAAAACTGCCCTGTTCTGTACACTCACCCTGAATCCCTGGTGCTGACCACTGATGGAAGACAGGATACTGGACTTGACAGACCATTGGTCTGACCCAGTATGGTAGTTCTTATGTTTGCCATGGTATTAAACAGGCTGAAGTCTCTATACTCTGAACCTTGACCTTTGTTTAAACCTGTTAATGTTGTACAGTGACAGGGTCATGTTAGCATCTTTGACTCTTTGGGCTCATATTTATCTAAATACCACAGACTCCCTGAGACTCATACCTCCCTTCCCCTCTGGCCCCCAAGAGATGGCTGTGAGGGGCCAAGACAAGCAGACCTCCGGAAGAGCCAGAGAAGGCGGGGGTTATGGGAAGGGAGAAGAGGTAGTCAATTGATGCCAGACTCTCTACCAGCTATCAGGGTGGCCCTCTGAACTACCACTGCGGGGAAAAGGGAGCTGTGTCTGACCAGCCTTCTCGGCCCCACCAAGCAGAGAATTTGGCTCTTCCCTTGATTCTCAGGCAGGGAAGGTAAAGGGATGGCTTGCCAAGCAGTTCATTCCCTTCCTCCTCTGCAGAAGTTCTGACAGGAGAGCAGCCACAGCTAGCTCTGCCTGCAGTAGGAGTGAGCTGTCAGGCAGCCAGAGAAAAGCAAAGCCAGCTCCTGCATTCCCTGCCGGGAGGTTGTTTGTCCATAGCTCCTCCTATGGAAACTAGTTTCTAATGTCTCTATCCTTAACCCTTCATCACAGGGGAAGCCTGTATGGAGAGTGAGGAAGGTTTCGGCAGGTGAATTGTTTGATTCTATCCATGTCTCCCCAGACCAGATTGGCTCTAAAAGGCTCCTGGTGCAGGTCCTCCCACAACCGCTGACTAGCTTCAACAACTGGTCCACTTCCAGCTGGAGCTGCAGAAGGCTCCCCAACAAGAAAGAGTTCAGCATTCTATACAAAGTGAAGGTCAGAACACAGCAACATTCCCTTCCCAATCACTCACTCCTTGGGGGAGCACACTGCTCAAGACACTCCCAGCTCAGAGTACACTGCTAAGACCAGTGCCAGACTCAGCTGCGGGACAGCATGTTAAGCCAATAGATTGTTATGGCAGCCTAATGTAGAATATACAAGTATTACCTGGAGACTTTGAGTGTGTAGAATTAATTTAGTGATCCTCACACACATAGCATCCCTCTGACATTTAGAGATTGCAACAAAAGCTAAAATGAATTATGTAGACCACTTACAATTTTTTTTTAAATACACCAGTTCCCAAAGAGCTTAAAAAAATAATTTTTATATTATACTTACAGCCAATGCAAGACTCAGAATTGACGCAGCATAATCAAAGCTGTGGACTACTTTGTAGGAGGTTGTACTGTAAACCTTCACATGCCTGCATAGAAAAGCAACTTATTTACAATTTTACATTTCCATGTCTCAGTCTAGATATTTTACAGGAATTTCACCTCTCTTACAAATGTCACAGACCCATCTAAAGAGATTTCAATAAATTTTACATAAAAGTTGCTTCATTCTACAACAGATTCTACTTTTACTGGTCTCTTCAGCTCTCTAGCCTGCAGAAAGATTTCATACTTTAATTCTTACACTTGCTGTACCATCAGGTAGTGGTTCAAACATCTGGCTCACGGTCCAGACCTGGCCTCCACGATATATTTACGTGGTTGGTCTATGATATGCAGATTCTGCAGAAATTAAGCTTTTATTTAAAATAATATTTCAATTTCTAGCTTTCAAATAACTTTCCAAACATGAACTGAGTGTCAGGGTACTACTGCCTTCCCTAGGCACCAAAGGAAAAGCCAGAAACAATGGTTCAATCATTTGAACCTTTTATCTTTTTAATCTCTTCTTGCACTAGGTACTTCCCTCTGCCGGTTTGGACCCCTCTTGCTAGTGAGTTAGAAGGAAATACTCAGAAGAAAGTAGAGGAGATGAGCTCCAAGGGAAACTTTTTGCTGAACTGTGACCCAATCCAGGGATCAAGAGTAGACAGGAAGGACCAGGGCAGCCACTTTTGGGGGTAGGGAACAACTGCTAATATGAATAAAGAGTGGGGTGGAGGTTGCCATTTTTGATGTAAGATGCGAGTGAGGATTATTAGCAAGAGAGGACGCTGACCTACACTGAAATCAGAGGCACTAGTAAGTAAGTGTAGCTCTCTTTTCATATTAAAATGGGAGCAATTGGCATAGGGGGGCAATTTAAGTTTGGAGTTTCAGGAAACAGAATAGCAATTTGGTGAAAAGTCAGTTTGGCCCTTAGAATGATTTATTCATCTGCCACTTAAGTCAATGGGAATTACGAGTGCACAATTAAAGGTAGAACAAGGCCCCAGAATGTGTTTCAAAGTTCCTTGCACCAGTAACTGAAGTATTAGTATGAAAAATATTGCTTTTATTACTTTAGTCTGGTGTTTTCCTAAGTCTCCTGCCTTGATCTATAGCAGTCATGACTATAATGTGTTTTTCCCAAATTTAAAAATAACAAACCCCCCTAAAAAAAAAAAGTTAGATCAAGTGAAAGATACTAACCTGTCTAATGATCCTGAGAGCAGCCTTTGCCCAGAGCTACTGAGGCATAAACAGGTTACAGTTTTATGGTGATTTTTCAGCGATACTAGTAATTGCCCTCCTTTTAGAATGTCCCAGACTTTAACATAACGACCTCCTATAAACAGGAAACACATGCAAAGCAGTTTTGACATGTACACATTTAAGCTTCTTTGCATAAATTTTCAAGTTAAGAGCACAAAAGAACAAACTAGCAAAAAGTCATGGTTTCCTTTTAACACTAAGTTTACTGCCTCCACCCTTGTCCACTTATGATTATGACATAAGTACCTGTCAAACAAACAATTTGAGTTTATATTCTATAGGAGACATGATCTTCCTCTAGAAGCAACTGGGAGAAAAATATTGTATCACTCAGGGTATAGCAGCTGTGGGCGTCAATCATGGTCTATTAGAGATGTTAAAAAGGAGAAAACTTGTAACTTCCCTCTATAAGAGCATTATAGAGGCTCAGTATGGAGTTGGGGATCTTCTGTTTGTGTTCAAGCAAATCGGGGGTGGGGTGGGGGGAAGACCCTGAACTCTTCAGATCAAGGGTGAAAAAGTCACATCTTTCAAGAATAATCTTTGTCCCATGAAACAATTTATCCCATTCTTCCACCCTTGCACAACATGGCACTATGCCAATGAGAGTCAGTTTCCAGTCCTAAAGGTTTCTTGTTTTAGTTTTGATTAACAGCAAGTGGGAGCAGACTACAGAGATGAAGACCCTCTCCTGCTACCTACTCCTTGAGTTTAGCTCTTGGGACAGACAGCAAATTCACTATTATAGTGGGATCTCAGACAGCTGGAACCAGGCCACTTATGGCTGCATGACAATCGAGAGTTCAATGCATTATTAATTCATAACGCAGTAGAAGTGTTCAGCCTTGGTGTTTCAGTCTCAGCAATGACAAATGTGATAACCCACTCTGTGGCTGCAAGTTAAGGGGGAGAAGACAGGAAAGAAATTTCATTTTGTTCAAATACCTGCAGACACTAGAAGACCCCCAGAAGGGAAGAGAAGTACACTCTCCACAGGCTGTCCATGCTCTACAGTCATAACACTTTTTTCTGTCCGTACATCAAATACTTTCACAGTGTGATCGTATGAACCTGAAAAATACCCCAGTGAACAGTTTTAATTTAAGAACCCATAACATTTCAAGTACCAGAAAACCCCACACACTCATCTAAGATGAAATGTTCAATCTCAAACCAAAGTCCATAGGAACTGACTACCAACGGAAAAGCACTTTGCTTCACAGTTTAAATAGCCAGTATCTTACATAAGTGAATTTCCATCTTTCAGATGGTATAAGGATCTCACCTTTAGTCCTACCAAGATACTGGACCTTACAAACCATGTCATTCAGATCAGTTTTCTTCCTACCCACCCTTGAATTCATAGGACTCTAGCAGCAAGAATCACAAGAACCACTAGAGCTAGAAGACAATGTTTTATACCATGTAAAAACTTGGAATGTCAGTTTTCAAGTGTAATGAAGCATTACTATAGTCCAACCAGTGGTTTGATAACCATAACTTTACATTAGATAACTCTTATAGCACAATATAACTAACTGATAGTAGTGTTCTGTGTAAGTGTGCATGTTATTTACTCTAGAATATTATGAAAATATCAGGAAACTCAGTAGCAGCTGGTTCTAATAGCTACTTAAACTGCATTTGTTCCAGTTTTGAAACTTCAAACTTTTAGACCACACAAGCCATGTTCACTGGTGCCATCTTTTCCTAAAGTCTTAGCAAAAATTTTCAATTGCATTGATGTATTAGGTAAGTGGAATGCTTACTTACTAGACTATTTCTTGAGTTTTTAAGAATAAGTAAGTATTTTAGCAGAATCATTAACCTTAAAGGACTAGAGTACTGTTCTACTCACTATGAAACATGGTAGAAAACAAAAAGACAAAGAACTGGCATAAGAGGCAAGCCCACTGTCCTACTGTAACAAGAGTCATCCTGTAAAGATAAATGCTAAGATAATCAAGATTTTAAACAGAAAAATCAAGAAGAGAACACACATGAAAGGCAGGAGACTCCCAGTGCAGGGGAGGGGAAATTAGTGCCATTTAGATGTGGAACCCAGATCAAGAAGAAACTGCTTTTCTGAATTCCTTATAGGAGACCAATTCAAGACAGACAAGTATTTTACAGAACAAACCTGTTACAAAAAGATCTGTGTTCAGTTTACTTGTACAGCCACATCTCACATAATCCGTATGCTCGCTGTACGACACAATTTCTGTTGCACTTGGAATATCCCACAACTTCGAAGTATAATCGTCAGCACCAGAGAATATACGGTATTTATCAGACAGAAAGTCCACTACGTGTACTGCTCTAGAAACCAAAACGAACAATGTCCAAGATTACTACAAGTACTTCAAACTTTGAGTGCAGAGTTATTATAGGAAAATATGTCCACTTAATCTGAAGTGCTATGATAAACTGACTAACAAAATATCTGCTACTAGAAAATATAGTGCCGCAGCTTGCAAGTCAGATACTCCTTCAGCGGTTCAAAGTTTATATTAAAAGCACAGAACACAAAATGTGGGCTATACTGACTTTCTTCTTAGAATATGCATTAATACCACTCCACCCCTCAATCAAGGGCAATTACATATTCTTTTATATATAAAGGGAAGATTCAAATATGGTAGGAGTCTAGTAATTCTATACAAAAGTTGTAAGGGATTTTGGTGTGAGTGTTAGTTTGATTTTATTATTTCTTGTTAAGGAGTGCCTGGGTGTGGTTGTCAATAAAGCCGGATGCCTGTGTTTGAGTGACACCTATCCCATCCCATTCTGTGACTGGTTGGCCCCCAGCCACAGAATGGTAATATCAGATTGTAACATCGTTTAAATGTATTTACATTATAATTCTAGATGTGATATAGGAATATTCCATATAATCTGTGTCTTTTATTTTGGTGCGCCGCTTTAATTAAACGATTCTTTAAATGTAATTCTATTGCATTTTACTATGTTCTGTGTATTCTTTCTTGCTTTATTAAAAACATTGTAACCACTTATTTCTTTTAAATAAATAATTATTTTGTTTTCGAAGAATTTCTGCTTACGTGTCCATAACACCCTGGCAATTCCTTTAGGGCGGGCCACAACCTTGTTTCCCTTTTGTTAAATTAGAAACGCTAATGTATGCAAATTTTAATTGGCGCATAAAATTTAGCGTAACAAACTTATCTAGTTCTTTTTTGAACCCTGTTAATGTCTTCGCCTTCACAAAGTATTCGATGGTATTTCAATCATAAAATTTACACATGAGAAAGCTTTTATACACAATGAATAAAACCATGTGGTCTTACTTAGTGTGACCATCAAATTGTCTCAGTGCTGCTCTTCCACTGATATCAAATAGCCGAACGACACCTTCTTCACTGCCAGCAACAAGCAGCTTGCCATCATCTCTATATGTAGCACAATAAGCAGCATCTTTGAAGCGAGAGAATGTTTTGATTGGCTCCTGAGAGTACCGACCATAAATATGGATCTAATAAAATATAAAAATTTAAAAAAAAAAAAAAAAAAATCACAAATTTTAAATTAGTACATTCTCATACAACACTAACTGAAAAACAAAATAGGACTTATTATGAAAACTTACCCTTGAAGAGGCCGTGACAGCATAATTATGTGGAGGAATTGGAGAGAAGTCAATTTTATTCACTGCACCAAATTCCTTTATTTGAACAGGAGTCTAAATGAATTGAAGTGAGATTAAAGAAATTTAATCTTTATCAAAGATTTTTTTTTTTAAATTAGCAGTAGTCTTACAAAGACATGAAAGCTTGACATGGATACTCTACCATTGTCTAGTTTCTAAAATGAATTACAAAATCCTTTTAAAGAATAAGAACAGAAAAAATTATGGCTGTATTTTTTTTTTTAAATGAGTTTTTGCCCCTCCCCAAATTTTACTTCCCTTTTTTTGCTTTAAAAAATTTTTGTTTCTAATTTTATGTTTTAAGCGTTATGTTCTTTCATTACTAGGGAATTTGCCAAAATGCAAAACATGCTCATATTGTATAAATGTGTACTTTTCAAATACCCATATGTACATTATACCTAAATTGTCTGGTATACATTTTCATTTTTAAAAAGACTTACTACAATAAACTTATTGTAATGATTGCCAGTAAGATAAATGAAGGTAACCATATTTTATTAGAGTGAACTGCATATATTAGAGGAAGCAATTTGTGATTCAAGTCAGTCTGGGATCTTGAAATATTGACAAACTCATTACACGAGTAAGATACATACTTGATTTTAAAAACAAACAGTCAGGTTGTCACCTCTACTGAAGCTATTTTGCTATAAAGTGCACAAAGAGATAGTCCAGTTACAACAATGGATAGGAAAGTCTTTTGTTTTTAAGTTTTGGCCATTTATACTGTTGCATAAAATCAAGACAAAAATCTTTAAGCAAAAACTACTACACAAACACTTAAATTATATTCCCATATATTAACTATGCATTCTTACCTTGTAATTCTTCCAATACAAAGTATCTTGTGTGATTTTCTCACCAAGCTTGGGAAATGACTGAACCACTACAGGTTTATAACTAGCCATTATTTCATATAGTTAGGTTCCCAAAAGCAGCAAGTGCAGCCCCTGCTGTTATGCTCTCGGTAAAGCAAGTGCAGTATTTCTTTTTTTAAATGCAAGTGCAGCTGAAAAACAAGAGTGTACAATAAATTTTAAATTTGAACCGTAAAAAAATACAAGTGAAATTCCATTATGAATGTGCTGAAATATCTCATCCAGCCTCCTGATTTTAAGTTTTGGGGGCAAGGCCAAGGATGAAGGGGACAGTGGGGAAGGTAAGGCCAGGGCATGCAGTAGGTTAATATAGCAACCTTACATCTAGAGTGTTGAAGCTGGATCACACGTGAGCTCACCTTAGCTTCCATCCAGGCTCATCACAACAGACACAGGTCAGTAACACAGCGCCCTGCTCAAGAGATAGTAGATACATTTCAGACCAAGCCTAAGGACTCACTAGTCAGCGCCTGCACAACGCAGTCAGTCACTGTGATAACCCCCCCCCTTTCCACGCCACCCCGGCTACCCCCCTCCCCGCTCCCAGCCACCGTGACAGCCCCTCCCCAGTCAGCACAGCAGGACTCCAGCTTGGCCAATAGTTGCGGAGTTGCCGCTGCGGAGCGGTGCGCGCAGTAGCGGCCCGCCGCCGGGTGCCTGGGACAGGGGCAGCCCCGTCGCTCGGCAGCAGGCCCCACCTGGAGGACACGGGACGGGGCAGCCCAACGCCGGTCGGGCCCGGCTCAGGCGGGCTGGCGCCGCGCTCTGCACGGGGCGGGGGTATCTAGGCACAGGGGCTCGTTACCCAGCAGCGGAGCTACAGCGCCGAGCGGAGCAGAACGAGCCAGCAGCTCACCAGCCTCAGGAGGCGGGCGGGAGAGACCGGGGCCCGGCTGCTCTCCAGTTCGAGCGGCGCGGCTCCCTCCCGGGCCATGCGGCGGGGCGGGGGGCGCTGCTCTCTCCCATCGCGATCCCCACCTCGTAGCCGGATCCTCTGTCCCGACTGGATGTCACTGGGGGAGCTCCGGACGAAGGAGCCTGGACCCGGTACTGCCTCAGCAAGCAGAAGTCACGTTGTGTCCCACGGCGGCTGCCATCGAGCATCACGTTAGTCCTGTCGCCAAAGAACAGCATCATCACTGTGCGTCACGCAGCGCTGCGCGTCACCTCTCACACTCACGTCTCTGACCCGCGTGACCTCTTGAGAGGCCCAATGAGAAAAAGAAAAAGGGCACCATCGTGTCCAATCGCACCGAGCGTTATTGGTAACGTAAATGGGAACGCCCTTCCGGGACGGGCGCGCCCGTGAGGTTGGAAGACAATTCATTGTCCCGGATCCTGTAAACAGAGAGGAAGTGACGTTACCAACAACAACAACAACGTCGGTAACAATACCGAGGAGCCACAGGTGAGAAGGTCCGACCCCAGAGACCTGTCACGGCTCGCGCCTAGAGCTCCCTCCCCACCCCCTTCTTCGCCGTGCGAGTAACGGTGACACCAGGCTCGCGGCCGAGTATTAAAGTGGCGGTAGCGGGCCTAGGGTTCGCCCCAGGCAGCGTTGGGTGAGTCTCTGCCAGCGGCGTTGTCTTAATAAGGCAACAAAGGTATCCGGAAATGAAGTGCAACCAGCACTTGTCACGTGGGGCTCTTGCTAGCTTAACAGCTGCTTTAGAAGCTGTGGCCCAACGAGCACAACGTTTGTTCTGGGTGTGGATCCCACTGCCATTAGCTAGTGTCTTTTTCGCTTCGATCCTCGGGTTTATAGGAGGTCACCGCTTAAAATGAGTAGAAAGTGGTTGCTTGCTTAGTAAGCAGGACTCCTTATAGCGATCAGATGACTCCTATACTCAGGATCTGTAGTTGGTATCTGTGAGCTTCCGGATAGATTTTAAGGTGTTGGTTTATATATATATATATATATATATATATATATATAGTCATATATATATATATAGTCATAAATAACCTAAATCTAGCCTACCTCCATAATACACTGCTGCAGATGTAATCATTGGAGGCACTGATGCCAACTCCACCTTAGTATAGAATCATAGAATATCATAAATAACCTAAATCTAGCCTACCTCCATAATACACTGCTGCAGATGTAATCATTGGAGGCACTGATGCCAACTCCACCTTAGTATAGAATCATAGAATATCAGGGTTGGAAGGGACCTCAGGAGGTCATCTAGTCCAACCCCCTGCTCAAAGCAGGATCAATCCCCAGACAGATTTTTACCCCAGTTCCCAAAGTGGCCCCCTCAAGGATTGAGCTCACAACCCTGGGTTTAGCAGGCCAATGCTCAAACCACTGAGCTATCCCTCCCCCCTTGTATAATAACAAGGACCCCAGCACTCTGGACTGCCTTTCTGCCCCTGTGTGACATAGCTTGGATTTACCATCTTTCAGTGCTTGTTTCATTTGACCTATGAAGAGAGTCAGTAACTAAAGTTTGGTCCAGTGGGGGTGTTAGTATTTAATTGCTTGGGACAAAGGATGAGCTGACTTAATTGAATTTTGTTTTTATAATTTTAGATAATTGTAGGGGGTTCAATCTGGGGAGGGTGCTTTTTTATTTATTCTAAATACAATAAAAATAAAACAAACATACGATTATTAAAAATTCTTGCCATTTTAGGGTCCCTGTGCTTATGTTTACAATCTTTTTCCATCTTGTTTTCTTCCTTTTCCTTCCTACCTCATCTTTGTTCTCTCTGAAAGACTGAGTTACAGAAGACTCTGAATTTGGAGGAACTAAACATGTACTTCTGCATAGTCTAATTTACTTATAGGCATTTTTACTACTGATCGTGACAGTTTTTGAGTAGCTCATAAACATTACACATTAGGCCTTGTAATATACCTGCAGGTTAGGGAAATATCCTTATTTTACGCAGGCACAGGAAGACTTACATGAGTGACTTCCCCAAGATTACACAGAACTGGGAATTCCCTAACCCATAAACCATTCTTCCTCCCTATAGGATCCAGCACTTGGAGTTTATCATTTTTATTTATTTATTTTGAAAAAAGAAGGAGGAGGCTGGAGTCCTGAACTCTGTTCTGGTTTAATAATAGTCTGGATTTTGTCTACACAAGTTAGAGATTTGAATTAGCTCTGAATGTATTGCAGTTCACACACATTTCTTTTAGAGCAAATTAGCTGGAAAAGGTTTTCCTAGGTACAGTGAAATGAATGGCCACTTGTTTCACCTAACCCATAGTAACTCTGTTAAGATCTTGATTCTGCAAGGTGACATACAGTACGATAAAGGACAACAACTGTTTCTTGCTAACTTACTAATTGGATCCTGTCTATGGCAATTTAGGCTTTGATGTAGGATACAATCCTGTGAGATGTGAAGTCACCTAACTCGCATGGGTCAATGAATTATCATGCTTATTGAAATCCAAAAACTTTGTTTAACAACATTGTGTCTAGTCCTGATATCAGAAAAAAATATTTTTGATTTACATTTTTGTAAGTCAATTGTGTTATATAATAGTGTAAAACAACCATAAGTGGATCAGAATCAGGCCCAATAATTATGTTGCAGTTTCACTATAAACCAGCAGGCTACAGTCAGGATTAGTTTTTTTTCTGAGACACACAGTCATGCTATGGGAAGGAGAGAGGGGGGGGAATAATAATACCAAATACTGAAACGGTACTTTTTTTCCTAAACAATTTTTTTTTCTGTTCAAAGAAAAATTATTTCCTTCTGTATGTAGCCTTAGGCCCAAATCCTACAGTTCTTACTGAGGCAAAGCTCTTAATGAAGCCTACAAGATACGGCCCTATGAGGAGATGCTTTTCTCAAGCTGCTTTAGAGCAAAGTTTATGCACTGTGTAGAGTCAAAAAGACCAAGCTCTTCCCCTCTCCCCCACCCTCGGGTATCTTTAATACAGAAATTAACAACAGAGTTCAGGTTAAGCCTTCTCCTGAGATGTGGCTGATTCTAGGATTCCTACCTCATTAGTGCTCAGTCTTGATTCTTTTTCTCTAGTGAGTCACTTATGTCCATGTGGGAAAAAGTGAACCACCTACCTCAATGAGTCATAAAATGCACCTACTGTAATCCTTTCTTCACAAGTATTCTTCACAAGGGTGAGTGTTTCAGGCAGTCACATAGTAATAAATCAAAGTTTCAAACTACACATTTTCAGTGCTTCCTCAAACCACGTTTTCCATGCAATAGCTGGGGACAGCTAAATGATAGTCAAAGAAGCAAAATCCCTTGTTATTGACAATGTTATGTCTTATTTCTTTGCACTGAGCTGGCTGTAACCTTAGTAATTAAAAGGTCAAATCCTGAAATCCTTATTTAGGTACAATTGTTGTTTGCTTCAATTAGAATTTTGTTTGAATAAAAACTAAATAAAATCTAATACAGATTTTGTGATTTGGTCTGAAGTTTGTATCCATAGTAACATAATTGCAGCTACTTTAAAGGTAGTAGTAATAATGTATTTTTATTTCATTATGAAGTTGTGACATTGTATTCAAACCTTAAGATTATTTGTGTTCAATTGTAGATTGTTCTGAAGTCCAGATCTCTTCAAAGACTGCTTGACTGGTTGGAAATTATGCTAGTAAACCACTACCAACTGGAAACCATGAAGCAACGTTTTACATAGTTGAGATTGAAATCATGGCATCTTCAACAAATCTAGATGTTGGGGCACAGATAATTGTGGAAGAGTGCACCAGCAGCTATAGTCTGTCTCACATGCCAGACATTAAAGTAGAGCATCAGCTTGACTCCACCACCGAAGAAGGCCCAGCTCAGAGTGTCGCCATGGGAATGAAATTCATTTTGCCTAATAGATTTGATATGAATGTCTGTTCTCGGTTTGTGAAGTCATTGAATGAAGAAGATAGTAAAAATATTCAAGACCAGGTCAACTCTGACCTTGAAGTGGCGTCTGTCTTATTTAAAGGTTGAACTTTATGGTACAAGTTGTGTGTGGAGTATCTTCCCCTTCCCCTTTCCCCCTTCACTTTTCAGTATTTTCTTTGCTGCTTATCCTCAAGATTATAGATCAAGTCATATAGTTTCCTAACATTCTAGAGTGGTTTTAAAACTAAAAAGCAAAGTTCAGGATGATTATGCCACTGTCTTCTATTTGCAAAAGATTGCATAGGGAAATATAAGTAGTGCCCATTCCTGTATTCCTTATGCACCCAAAACTCCCATTAAAGTCTGTGAAAATTTTAGGCGCAGGAGGCAAGTTCCATTGCAAAGCATGCAAGCTGACTTGTAAAACTATCTTGCCTAGCCTCTTGATGTTTTAATCATTAGCAATTTTCTATAATTTATTCCCTAACATTTCTATTACACATCCAGTTCAAAAATGGTTTAATTCAAAACTCATTTCCCGCCTGAGAGTACATACATATACATATCTTTCAGACTTTTTTTTTTTTTTTTTTTAAAGCAACAGGACCGAAGAAAAGTCATAAATGTACTTAGACCATGAGTCTACACTGAGGCAGATGTCTATCTTTTTGGAAAAATTAAACTACTCTCACATTGAGAATATAATCTTCTTTTGATGGCTTAGTCCCTAACCCTGCAATGTGTTGCACACGTAGACTCTTGTACCCACACAGTGCCCCACTGAAAGAATTGCAAGATCGGTTGTTCGCTTTAATACATTTTGGGGGGAAGGTTAGAGAGTTTTATCTTTTCCCTAATATTTATATAAACTTTTAAGTTATTTTGTTGCTGACAGTGGCCTCTTTTGATCTTGTTTTATCAGTATGATGCTGCTAGACCTGCAGTCATTGCAATAATTGCCTTGTTGAGTCATTTTCACCTATTTTTGAAAGTGGCTAGTGATTCTGGGTCTAATTCTGTGAACTGTTCCATGTGGGCTGACCCTAACACCTGTGTGTGCAGTCCCATTGAAGTTGAGGGGAGCTCCGTGCAGGCATTGGACTGCTCACACAGAACAGCTTGCAGAACTAGGCTTATGTCTGTTACTTTTTAAATATCTGTGCTTTTAAACTTAATTTTCACATTTCTGTACTATATCAAACAATCAGTGATCAGTCTTGTCATGGTGTTGAATCTAATCAATTTGCCATAATGAATACAAGCTTTGACTCATTATGGGTTTCCCGACTCATTTTTCCCACTCTTGTATTTGGCTGCAGTTCAGCCACCAGGTTAGGGCATTTAACTCTGTAATCACAGCTGCAGCTATTTGGCCTACAAGTAAAATGTAGTTTTGCTTGAACAACATTTGCCCCAGGGTGTCACACTTTTTTAATCAGTTCTCTTCCTGAATTTGCACTCAGAAGTTCTTTACAGTATGACTCCAGAGTTACTGGACATGTTAATAAACCTCAAATAATTTAATTACTATTGCACACTAATGCCAAATCAATTCAGCCAGTAATGCAGCTTAATCCTAGTTATGACTTCCTACATTGAAAGTGTTTGGGTTTGTTTTATTTCTTTAATTCTGTGGCTTCTAATCTAAGTTTTCAGAAGTAATATAGCTCCTCCTGAGAATTGGAATCCAAAGTACAATGTATATAATATATCATTTTAAATTACTGTTCCTATGCTCATCTAATGGAAAGCTAGGAAAATAAGCCCTTGCAAAGTGCAGATAAAACACGGCATAGAGTGACCTTTAGGACTCTAGCTTCCCCACACTATAACAGCTAGACATCAATTAATTTGGGAAGTCTCCATTTCTCTTAGATCAATAGTCATAAGACATCATTCACAATGCAGTTGTAGTTTTGCTAAAGAAATGGTGAAACTGTACCAACAAGGAAACATAGTTCATGTAGACACGTGGTAGAAAATTTGCATTATGGTCTTTGGATGATTGTAGGCCATATTCATCCCTAGAGCATCATTGATTTAGGGATGAATTTGGCCCTTTCACTTTATTACTCTGTACATGTAATTAATAGTGGAAAGAAATACATTCCATCACTCTTATTTAATGCATGTTTTAAATATTCTATAACATTAACGTATCTTAGTTTGATTTAGAATCTGTAGCTTTCCTTTTAGCATTCTTAAAGTCACTAAAATCGATTATCTTTTCCCTGTTGAATTTAGCTGAATGCAACATCCATACTTCCCCTTCTCCTGGAATTCAAGTAAGACATGTCTACACTCCATCAACAACTAAACATTTTTCGCCCATAAAACAGTCTACTACTTTAACTAACAAACATAGGGGAAATGAGGTCTCTACAACACCTCTCCTTGTAAATTGTAAGTATTCTGTGATATAGTAAATGTTGTGAATTGTAAGTTAATAACTGCTTGTCAGATGTTTTGACTTTTTCATTGGGACCTTTCATAGAATAAGGCCAGAAGAGACCATTAGATCATCTAGCCTGACCTGCATAGCACAGGTTATAGATTTTCATCCATTCACTCTGTATTGAAGCCAATGAGTTACGCTTTAGCTAAGCACATCTTCAGGAAAAGTATCCAAGTCTTGAGCTGAAGACCTTACAGATGAACTTTCTGATTCTTTGTAGTCTTTAAATGAAAGTACTTGATTTTTTTTTAACCCTATTAATCTGTTATCAGTGTAGGTACAGCAAGTAGAACTTATTAATTAATCGGTAAGTGCCAACAATGTCCTGGATGTTATACAATAAATATTCAGACAGTTTCTGCTCTGTAGCAACTATAATCAAGGAGACAGAAGATGCACTGACAGAGGAAACTGTAAAATTAATTAATTTTTAAAAAATTCTTAAACTGATAACCTAGTAGAGTTTTCACCCTACAAATGGCCACAGTTTGAAATCTTAAGCATACATCCCTCTTAAACTCAGAAGTTCAATGATAAAATTTCCCCTTTCCTATTGGGCAAGTGAATACAGAGGTATACCATACAATGGCCTTTTCTGAATGAAAGGTGTATCCTTTCTGAGAAATCAAACTAACAGTGAATAGGAATAGCACAATGGACATTTATTTAATGGATAGCCACTGGCAAACAACACAAAGTGTTATCAATTAGTATGTATAATATGGCCTTTCCCCGAGACAGAATGGTTATACCCACAGTGAGCTTGACATAGGCAGACAAAGCACGTTTCAGGATCAAGACCTTAAATGTTTGCTTTTAGATTATTAAAGCACTCTGCTGTAATAACTGATTCCATTCCCAAGTTTTTTGGGGGGATGGGGTGGGGGAAGGGAGGTTAATGAAAATATTTTCCTCCCCAGTAGAAAAGTAGGTCATGTTGTGTATGTTTACAAAAGACTTGATCCAATGCTTATTCAATGGGAGTCATGCTATTGACTTCAACAGGCAGTCAGCTAGGTTCATACTGAACACTATGTGACCTGTCATAGCGTGTTTTGGATATTCTAATGCAACAAAGAGTTGATAAGTGCTTGCAGCTTTCTTAAGTCCTAAAACAAGTGAGAATATTCCCTTTGTCTGACCATTATCAGCAGCAGATCTCTATAAAAATTCAGTGCTGATGAAGAAACCTGAGATAAGCTTAAGAATTAAACAGAAAGGAAGGAACATTGGAGGAAACATTGGTTAATAGTTTCAAAACGGAAAAGAACATGTCCTCAGTGTATCAGTGAAGTGGTATTTTTAATCTTTCTCCTTTAAACGTTCTTGAAGGCAATATAATCTTGATGGCAAAGTGACATTAAATTACAAGCCGGGTGGCAAGAAGCCATCTCATGGAGATATAAGAACATAACATAAGAACATAAGAAAGGCCGTACCGGGTCAGACCAAAGGTCCATCTAGCCCAGTATCCTGTCTACCGACAGTGGCCAATGCCAGGTGCCCCAGAGGGAGTGAACCTAACAGGCAATGATCAAGTGATCTCTCTCCTGCCATCCATCTCCACCCTCTGACAGACAGAGGCTAGGGACACCATTCCTTACCCGTTATTATTGACAACATAATAAAGTTTGTAATTCAGCATCAATGGAAAATATTTTGCCCTTCTAATATGATAGAGAGTTGGTGGAAAAATATTAAGCCATATGGAACCACTTTTAAGAAGACTGCAAACCTGATTCAGAAGTTAAGCTGAAATCAGTATGAGCACTTCCTTTTGTCATTGGCTTCTGCTGGAGCAGGACCATGCCTTATGTGCACATAATACATCTTTGTGCTCTTTTTGCAGCTCTGTCAGTTCACCAGCTGGCTGCTCAAGGGGAAATGCTTTATTTGGCCACACGTATTGAACAAGGTGAGAGTCTGAGGGGCTTTAAACCTCATCTTCTCTTTGGAGGATTTTTAACCTTGTTCCATGGGATTATATCCCCCAACATGCATCAGCTGCATAGAAAATCCCCCACAGAACTGTCACAAACCCCATAAACTCACGATATCCATTCTTTATGGACATGGATTTTTTCATATTTGTCTGTACCTTTTAAAGCTGTCTAGTCTCCCATCACTGCAGTTTGGGTGTGCAAAGTAACATTAGTGTTAATGGGAATTACATGTAAATCCTTTCTGTACTGAAGCAGTGGGGAAAAAACCCTATAGACGGCATATAGATAAACTGTGAAAGTGAGATATGCAAAAATCTGCAAATTAGTTCTGAGATGATTTAACCGTAGTGTTCTTTACTGCATTTATAGTTTGAAACAAATTCCCACTAGAGTGTATTTATAGTCATAATTTTATCAGTTAACCTATACAGCATTACATTGTAGTTTCAGCCAGCTCTTCACTGCTTAGCATTCCACATCTGAGTTATGCAATATCCTGCAGTGAAACTATTGTAATTTTATAATGGATATTATTTTCTGTAAAATAAACTGTGAAATAGCATCCACTGTACTGTACATCACTCCTGTTAAGTAATTATATTAGCGTGAATATGGATGACTCACTGGCTGGCTCAACAGACTATACAAATATTTACATTAACTTCTCTGGTACGAATCTGGCCATTGTAGGCAGTCATTGAAAGTCATTACCATCTGACATCTGTTTGTTGGCCTACGGTGGTGGTATGCTTGAATATATCAAATTTGCTTTTTGTGGGCATTCATGCAAGTAAAACTGTCTCGCCTTTGTAGGAAGCAAAGGATTGGGAATCCAGAGAAAGCAAATTCATTTTTAAAAATTTGAGCATATATTTATTTAGATTTGACTAATGGTAAAAAAAAAAAGTTACCTGTATAAGAGCTTTGGGCACCCTGACACCTAATTTATCTTACAACAATGTAAATATACTCAGCAGCATTGAAAAAACAAACATCCATCAGGAACAAATTAACTCAACTCATCCAGCCAATGAATCAGCTACAAAAACACACTTACTACCCCCATTCATTTCTGGGAACACACTTAACCCTTTTCACAAAACCCCAATCAAATACATGAATTTGCCAATTCTTTATTCCAGTCCCGTAGATTTACATGTTATTTATTTGAGAGACTAGAATGGCTCACTATCTTGGAAAAGCACATTTTAGATTGCCTAATAACTATTAATATGGAAAGTTTGTTTATTTTGGGGGCGTCTGCTGTGCTATCTCCAAAAATATCCTTAGCCAACATTATGGACAATGACCTGCAATATTTTAGTATAAAAATAAAGCTTTATTTGTGGAAATGTGAAAGTCATCAGAAGCTAGGTTTTCCTTCCCCCTCCCCCCACGCAGCATAGATAAGTGTATTTCTGTCACTGTCAGGGTTAGATTTTGTATGTAAAATGTCAGGCCAGAGTGGACTTTATGGTAGAATTATAAACGCAGCTGTTCATAACAGAAATGTTGACACAACCTTTACTCTAACACCACTTGCAGTACAGCAGCAAAAATGATCATTGAACTGTATTTTTCTTTTAAACAGAAAATGTAATCAACCATAAAGATGAAGAAGGTTTTACCCCTCTGATGTGGGCCGCAGCACATGGGCAGATAGCAGTGGTAGAGTTTCTGCTTCAGAATGTAAGGCGAAAATATAGTTCTTCTCAAAACCCTTAGTTCATTTTATATCGATAAGTTTGCAGATGCTACTACATCTCTAAAAGTAGTAACATTAATTGCCTCATAAAGGGGAAATAAAAGGCAAATGTGGTGGGGGCACACTCCACTTTCGATCTGCCTTATGTCAGTGCATAATGTCATTGGTATCCTGAGCTCCAGCACTTCCTGCAAGTATCTTTCTCTCACCAGCTCTTCTGTGGCTCAGCCCTCCAGCCAAGTCACATAAAGCTTAAATCCCCGTTCGGGTAACTGAAAGGTCCAAATGAAAATCCAAACAAATCTGAATAAAGTTCTTGCTCCATTCAGCTTCTGAAGTCTTCTACTTACAAATCCTGTCTCAGGGCCACTCCCACAGGAGCCTACTCTACTCCCTATGGGTCTCTTTGGGACTACCCCCCACTCCATCCCTGTGGGTTTCTGTCTGTAGTAGAGTTCTGCTTCCTCTGTAGTCTCTCTCTAGAGCTGCAGCTGGGGTCTATCACTCTAACTCTAGTGCACCCAGCTGGGATCACTAATTGCCCTTTCATGGGCAGCTTGCCTTAAAGGGCCCTCCAGCCTGTGACAGTAAGTTTTTTAAATAGGACTGTTAACACCTTTTCTTTTCTTTTTTTTTTCCCTTCAGGGTGCAGATGCTCAGATTTTGGGGAAAGGGCGAGAAAGTGCACTGTCATTGGCCTGTAGTAAGGGATACACAGATATTGTCAAAATGCTGCTTGATTGTGGAGTTGATGTAAATGAGTATGACTGGGTAAGTCTATCACTGGAGTGTACATTATCTTAGTGTGCTTCAGAAATTTGCTCCTAACTCTAGAACTGACATGGATTTGAAAACCATATTAAGTTTTCAGAAATGTAAGCTTGGAAAACCTAGGACACGGTGTACTAATGTATTGTCCCTGAGAGGACTTTTTTGTACAGGACCAAGAGAGTTTTTTCAGGTCTCCGTGGCCAATTGTAGTCTCTTGGTGGGATGGATAGAGGAGTGTCTTCTAAGCCGAAATAGGAGGGCTAGATGAGATTGTTCCTGGGCTCACTTGATGGCTGTGAATCAGGGACCTTGAGTGTTTGTCCTCACACCCCAGGACTTACTATGGACCTTCTGGGGAGGTGAAATGTTTGTTTTTCCCCAGGCTAGTGGGGTGTTCCCTACCCAGGTCTTCTTGCCACAGAAGAACTTTGCTATAGCAGTACTTATTATAGAAGAGTTCCTTATGCAGAAAACTACAGAGAATTACCTATGATATTATCAGCACGGGGGAGGGCTACTCCCTGAAGCCAGGAAAAAAATATCTCTGGGACGAGGGCAAAATCTGAGGTAACCTTTAAAATGCAATTGCTTTTAGAAGACAGAAACCGGCCTTTGACTCTTGTGAATTTTGCATTTCAAAGGAGATGTCATTGATTAAACTGCACTGTCAGAAACATAAAGGCAAAAAAGCCTGTATCATAACATAGCAGAGAAAAGGTCTAAGTTAAAAAAGTATTCACTTACTCAATTTTCCCTTTTTTAACATAAATGTCAAGTTAATCAATTTTTATGGTGTGATGAATGTTACTGTTGAATTATTTACATTTCACCATAAGGATTCCTTTAGAACACTGGCAGCAGTAAAAAATATAAATAAGAGAGATGAGAATGTATTTGAGGTTAATAGTCACATTTGAAATGGTTTCAGTTTTCAGATTTTGAATTTATAGACAGTTTTCTAAAGTGGCTGGAATTTTTGTACGTGATGAGTGCTTCAGAAGATTTTGTACAAGTTAAATATTTTCCATATTAATGCAGTAAAAATGTCTGTTGCCACTTTATTATTTATATTGCATCAACAGTGTGCTCAGTACTAAGCAATAGCCGTAAAAACAGTGACCCAGAATTGAGGTGTGGTTTGGTTAATTTGTGCCACGCTGGAGTCTGGGCATGGAACTGGCATAACCAGCCCTGGAGTGATCACCCCTTGTGTAGGAGTTGATCTGCTAATTCCTGCTCTTTGGGCTGTTGGCAGCTGCTATAATTTAGAACAGCCTTCATGGAAACACACACAATTTGGGCCAGTTTCTGCCTTGAAGAGTCTACAAACTTCAGGTTCTGCAGTCTGACCCACAGAAACAGATTTGCCCATGCAAAGCTCCTTTTACTTCACTAGGACTCCTCACAGGGACAGGGGTATGCAGACACAACCCACTTCCAAGATTGTGGCCTAAAAATAGACCCATAGAAGATGAGGGACACAGAAAACCATAGTTGGAGAAGAGCTGGTGACCTTTTCATTGCACATTATGACCACTGTTATCTGAAGGACTCACATATGTGTACTACTTATTATCAGGAGGGAATTACAGATATAGTCTGTTCAGTTTTTGAACTAGATACATGAACTCCAGCTATTAAAGACTGTAAGTCTTTTTTCTTCTTTTGCAGAATGGAGGGACACCTCTTCTATATGCAGTACATGGAAATCATGTGAAATGTGTAAAAATTCTCTTAGGTGAGCACATTAAGGACAACATTAAGAAATCAAACCTAAAATAATTTTATTACTGATAATGATAAACTACTAATTACCAGCATAATTTAGGGATTTTTTCCTCCTATTTTACTAGAAAATGGTGCTGATCCAACTATTGAGACAGATTCTGGCTATAATTCCATGGATTTGGCTGTGGCTTTAGGCCATCGGAGCGGTGAGTATTTAGAGCCCTTTAGGTTTGGCTATTTTTATTGCAGTTTGTTTATGTAGTTACAGTAACAGTGCTTTACACGTGTAAGAAGACAAAAGTCCCTGTCCCAAAATGGTTAGGCTAAATCTGTTAGGCTGTTGTTTGTAGTTGATTATGGGCTAATTAAACATCTTAATTATGTAAATGTTAATTGACTAAACTCACCTTGTTTTATTTGCTTGACTTGTGCTTTCAAAATCCATTAAAATGTTAGCTCTAGCAGCATGTGCTGTATACATCTTACAATATGTAATTTAGAGGACAGACCTGATTTGTTCAAGGAACTAGTAACAGGTACAGAGTTTTTCACCTCTAGTTCGTGAGCCCAGGTCAATAGTGAAAGAAAGTCACTGTTCTTGAGCCATGTTTTTAGGCACAGTTGGGAGTGTATCTAATTTACAAACTCCTTTGTCTATGTGGAGACAACTGTACCAGAAGAGGGATTTATTCTAGGTGAGGGCACTACTACCCCCTCCACCCCGAAGGGTTTGGCCATAGGAAGACAGCATTAAACTGTGTGTTGGGATACACAGGAGCCCTGTCTGCTGAGGCTGCCCTCTCTCTCCTGGCAGCCTTTCAGCCTGGGTCCAGCTTTCTCTGAGAGGGGGGCATTGTTGTTTGGTTTTTTGAGCACTTGGGCCAGGCCTCTGCTGTCATGTACATTAAATAGTCACAGTTTTCTTGGACTTACCTCTGTGAACTATTTGAAATTGTTTGTTTTTTCATCTAAAACCACAAACATTTCCTGGGGGGAGAGGGCATTTCTTCCGGGGTCCTGCATGATAGGCTGGCAAGTTCGGCTATCCATTTTCAGGGCCTCCTTGGGTTGTACAGAGTCAAAAAGGGGCCTCTTCAGTGGTGACCCTGGCTTCTGGACCATGTGAAAGCTTTGTTTTTTTTAAACCCTGAACTGAATAAAAAATGATAAGCCCACCCAGTCATGTAACTGCTGCAAGCCCCTGGGCTTATGTTGGAATTGATAACTTCATGGATGGCTCAGATGTGGAACCCATAGGGGGTTCAGTGTGTAAATTCTGAACACTGAGGAAAATCACTACAAAGTTTTCAACAGTGACTATGATTTTACCCCCTAGTACTCACCCACTCTCCACTTCTAGGTTAGAATCCCCCCATGCCCTACCTTAACCTACCCCATCTACGTTTCCAAACCAGGCCACAGACCATGGCTTCCTCCCATTCTCACTCAACATGCTGGCCCTCTGTTAGTGTATTAATTGTTTTGCATTATATGATGCTTTAATTTTCATAGGTGATACAAATCCGTAGTGCATTAGTTCATGTCCTGTACAATCATCTAATCAAAATAAACAAGTCAGCATCTAGCAGTAAAATACAACAACAGTAGTGACTTGGAAATCATTGAACAGTAATTAACTAGGTTGTTTCTCCACTTTAGTTCAACAGGTTATTGAGGCTCATTTATTGCAGCTCCTTCAAAATATCAAGGAGTAATGGCCTGCTGTTCATAAAAAATTGTTCCAGGCCTGAAGATTTGGACTGTGTTTTAGCCCCACAATCAGTGATAAAGGCTTGTTAACTTATTTAACTTTACCTCAGTGAAAATATTTGCTGGTTTTAGTAAGATTTTAGTACACTTTCTTTATGTATTTCACTGATGTTCATAGAAATCTGTGATAATTGATCCTTTTGTAAATGTATTTTATGTAAATTTTAAAAAATGTAATCAATGTGTGTTGCATGAAAACCTTGAATAAAAATATAATTATAGCTGCGTAAATGTTCACATTAAGTACAGTAGTTGACTTTCTACAGAGTATTCCACTAGGTTGTGTCAATGATATGGTATCCACATAGACTTCGTTTTAGATTTTTAGGTGTGTACCACAGAAGACACGTTTCTTTATTGTTTATAGGACAAAAAAAGTGCACAATGTGTGGTTGTTTACAAATTCTTATGCAGTTGAATTAAAATACTTTGTCAATTTCTGTATTTGTCTGATTAAACTGTTTTTTGAGGGGATGGGAAAAAGCAATTCGGCATTGTGAGCTCAATTCCGCTCAATAGTTTGTTTCTGATTTAGGTCCTTAAAACCTTTTGGGGCAGATTCTCTGCTCTGCTTCTTTTTTGCCAATCAGGTGATGCAGAGACAGCATCCCCTTAGCTGGGATTCCCCTGGTATGGAGGAGTCCCCAGCAGTCTTAGACCCGGCATACCTGGCTCCTAAACCACCCTCTTCAGAGTGCCTGGCATAGTGGATGTCTGCGAGCGGGGGGGGAGGGGGGAGGGAGAGTGCCTAGAGTGCACTGTACCCCAGCTATTTTCAGCTGAGATCGTCCCTTGAGGATCTCCTTGCCAGCTGATGCAGGTTTAGAGCAGTCATTAGACCGATTTAACCTGCACTGGGGAAAGGCAGAGAATCAGGAAGTGGTAACTGGCTCCCTAGTAGGCTCCCCTCTGCTTTGCCAAGTCTAAATTCAAAAAGGCAAAGAATGTGATTCTTTATCTTTGCACAAACAACAAATCAACTTCTGAAACAGAATGTTGGAGAGTTTCGGATTCTTAGCACTGTTTTTCCACTACATGTACCTTACACTGCGCTGTTTAAGAATTATCCTCAAAAATATAAGAGGATGAAATTAGCACCATGTAAAATGTATACACTGAGCCTCAGACAAAGGGCTTGGGAAGGCCCATGGACCCCCAGACTAGTCCTTGGGTCAGAGCCAGAGATATAATAAAATACAAAATACTGGTTTCATCATTTCAAAGTGAATGAAACAACCAGGGGGCAAATTTAAATAGCTACATGAATTTAGCTTGAATTCGGGCCAAATTCTCCCCTAACTTACACTGTACCTTCACTGAGGTTGTACCAGGTGTAAGTCAGGGCAGAATATAGACTTTGAATTTTGGTTGCTAGGAAAGCCAGTTAAACATCTGTGACAGTGAGATCTCTTTCGGAGAGTCAAAACCTTAGAGTGAACCGTAAAGAAGGAGCTTTGAACAGAAGAATGTCATTGATCTTGCATGGTTTGGTAAAATCCTAGCTAACGCTGACTGAGCATTATTATTATGTGTACCACTTCATCTTTCAACATCTTTAACTGCCCTTTTTCTTATGTGGGTGAGGTCACCCACCTTCTTTCTCTAATATCCTGGGACCAACACGGCTACAACTACACTACATACTTTTTCTTATGTAGCATTTATATCTCTTGCATCCCATCACGGCTCTAGTTAAATTATATATATTCATCAAGTAAAAAGAACAACAAATCTGAGGTCAGGGGGAAAGGTAAAAATGTTCTATTATAATTTTAGAACTATATTAGCAAGTTTTTAAATCTATTGCTTGTAATGTGAGTAAACTCTTTAATAATAATAATAATAATAATTAATAAAAAAAAAAGCCGGAAGGAGATGGTAATTATTGTAGAGTTGCAATATTGGAAATATTTAGATGTAAAGGCCTTTGTGGGGAAGTTAACTGATGTTTAAAGTTGTTTTTAATTGTTTTCAGATCTGTTGATACATTGTATCATATACTGCAAACCATTTTTTTCTTGAAATTAATGGTTTTATGATCTGTCAAATACTTCATTTCAAATATATTTCATGTATATATGGCATATAAATATGTATGAAGAACAAAAATATCCTTTTTCCTGTGGATTTATATAATAGAAAGGGGGTCATTTAAAGTATAAGCATTCAATAGCTGTTTCACATTTTGTTTTAACCCTCAGTTGGTACTGAATAAATTGAATTGATATAAATTAATTTATTGCTGCCCAATAGTTTTAAAATGTGATTTCACCTAACTTGGATTTTCAGATTGGGTGGATGAAAGATAGAATAAATGGAAAGAAACAAAGTAGGAAAAACTAATTGTCTTCACCTTTTTGCTGTAGACTTTCAAACCATTTTGTGGGCTCTACAGTGATGTGTCATACAAATGCCTATGAATAAAGTTGAAAATGTTCATCTTTAGAAAGTTACCTATTTTCTGAAGTCAGGAGCACTTTCTGTAGCTTGACCTTTTGCTGTTAGAGCAATGCAACTGGAATTGAAGTTCACTCAGTAGCCATTGTGATGGCACTATAGGGAATAGATAACAGTGTTTCATGAACTATGATTCTAGCATCCTGGGGGAGGCTCAGTCAAGAGCAGGAGAACTGGGAAGGGAGAGTTTAAGGGGGGGGGGGGGAACTCTTCTACCTTTATTGTTCTGTTTTCATTTGAGTCAAAAGAAGTGCAGACATCTGTTACTGTTCTGTATTCAACAGGGTGGCCCTAGTCCACATGTAAGTGCACTTTTTTTTTATTATTATTATTGGTGTAAACACTACTGAGTATAAAAATACAACAGTGGTACGAAATACAAAAGGGTTTGTTTTGTACCTTAAAATAAAAATAAATAAAATAAATAATTGGAGAGATACCTATCTCCTAGAACTGGAAGGGACCTTGAAAGGTCATCGAGTCCAGCCCCCTGCCTTCACTAGCAGGACCAAGTACTGATTTTTGCCCCAGATCCCTAAGTGGCCCCTTCAAGGATTGAACTCATAACCCTGGGTTTAGCAGGCCAATGCTCAAACCACTGAGCTATCCCTCCCTTTTAAAGGAGGAAAATTGGAACAAGCTGAGAAACCCTGATACAGTTGCTCACATTCCAAAAGTTAGGCCACCACACTTGCTTTGATAGAATAAATGACTTCTTTAGCCTTCATATTCTGGGTCATATGGTTTTGATGGTACTACTGGTTACCTGTGAGCCAAATCCTGGGTTTGAATATAGACGTATCTTATGATTGGGCCATAGGACTGGGAAATGAGAAGGTTCTTAATTTTGATTGCAGCTCTTACGCCGACTCCCTCTGTGACTTTGGCCAAGTCTCTTGATCTCTCTTCTTCAGTCTCTCCCTACGGGAAATTGGAATAATGCTTCCCTACCTACCTCACAAGGATGCTGAAGTGCTCTGAAAATGAAGGATTTCTTTCTTCTTTCCAGTGTAAATCAGCAAAAACTCCAGTGAAATTAATGGAATACGGCTGGTGTGAGAGAGTAGCAAATCAAGCTCAAAACATACTGTGAAGTGCTGCAAATTAGTAGTCAGCCAGGAATTTTTTCACAAAATGTTTTTGTTGGAAAATGCCTAGTCATCAAAACTGAAACCTTTCATGGGAAAGGTTGGTGTTGATGAATTTCCCATTTCAAAACATTTTGGACTTTCTTTTTAAATTGTCAATGTCCCATTTTGGTATTTTTGAAAGAAAAAGTTCAATTTTTGGTTGAAAACAACCTGTTTTGTTTCATTATTTAATTTATTATAATTAAGAAAAAAATGTAAAATTTTAAAAGGTAAAAATCTAAAGGAAATGTAGAAATTATTGAAGCAAAATGTTTTGACTGACCCATTCCAAAAAACTTTTTGGATTTTTGGTGTGCAAAAATTTAAGTTTTTAACATTCCATCCTGATGTAAGAGAAGGTTTTGTTTTATATCTCAGATTCTCATGGCACAAGAAAACAATTTCCCTGCACAGTTCTACCAAGTGTTATATTCAGTGTTGCCACTCGCATTTGAGTTAGTCAAAAATGTTTTTTCACAGAAAATTTGATTTTTTTGCAGAAGAAATTAAAAAAAAACAAAATATTTCTATTTGAAAATACTGCCATGGTGTATCACAGGAATTGTAGTTCAGGAGCCTTATGCTCCAAGTCTCCTCTACATGCTGAGCTCCCTGGTTAGACTGTTCCCCATGGTACACCACAGTCTCACATATTGAGAAGGAAAGTGGTGCATATTGGGAGTCCCTGACCCTGGTGTATCATGGGACACATAGTCTGGCTGGGGTGTCCAGGCTATAGAGGAGAACAGTTGCCTCATATTTCCAAGTTGAAATATTTTGATTTTCAGATAAAATATTTCCATTTTGGGGCATTTGTTTTTCTGACAAAAAGATCAAAGTTTTCCTTGGAAAGTAGACAATTTGCAAAAAAATGTTTAGTCAAAAACCCACTTTTCTGATAAGTTTCAACAGAAAATTTTTGACCAGCCCTGCTCTGCATACCATGGGCCTGTTACCACCAGAGCAGCTCTTCCATCCTAGATTTATTGCAGTCTGCCTCACAAAGGACAGGCTGCTTGTTACGGTTTTATGTGGTGCAGTATCGAATACATTTCCAGAGCAGTGTAAAGCCTTTCTCCTGTTCATTCATGTTTCCAAGTTGCAGTGTATTGTGATCTACTTTGTGGAGGGCACATAATAAATTAATTAGAACTAAAATTACATGACTGCAATACATTGACAGCTGCTACTTTGTTAGTGACAGGCTGAGATCACTTGGCAGCAGAAGACAGCCTTGAGTGATCTTAAAGACAGGCTAATGAAAGCCAAAGAAAAAAGTGAAGCTCTGTTCATGTAATCCAGCAGTACGAGTTACATCAACTAAAAATTGAAAATTAACACTTCTGCTTTCCATGTCATTTCAAGAGTTAATGATCTAGATGGGGAACTGTTATTTGGCTTGTGGTCATGATTAGAGAAAGGGGCAGCAGTGATGGAAAGATAAAGAATAACTGCAAATAAAACACTTTAAATATTTACACTATTAAAAAAGGTCTGTTCATTTAATAGTCCTCATAAGAGAATATAAATAGATACACAATTTACACAGCAAGAGATTACAACCCGTGAAGAGAGTTTTATACAAAAGATGAAACTTAAGAACTTGTTTTTCCGAAATCCATACGCATCTCCCTGTGGTAGCTTGTAATGATTAGCAGGCCCGAAGAAACCATGCAGTCTTTTAGCATATGTGAATTAGAGCCAGTGCTCCATCCAGTCCAGTGTCTGCCTCTGACTGGAGCCAGTAACAGATGCTTCAGAAGGAGATGCAAGAATCCCTATAATGGCTAATGGAAGTATGTGGGGGAGGGGGGGGGGAAATCTGTTCATTAGGGAAATTTCTTCTCAACCACAAGTAATGGGAATAACTATTATTTAGTGTCCAAAGTGTGCTAGGCACTTTATAAAACTGCTAGGCAGTATATATAACCCTGCTGCTTCTCCTCTGCTATGGGGCCCTGCACTCTTGGCTCCACTCTGTTGCCCTCTCGGTCCATCAGCCTCACAGTCTGAATTCCTTACTTATGCTTATGAGACAGGTACATGCAACCAGCCAAACAGAAGACACTTCCAAAGTCTAAGCAGCCAAAGGTAGTCTCTGGGGCTTCCCCTTGTGTCCTTAAGCACCTCCTGCTGCTGGCTGGAGTGAGCCCGTATGGGTATGTCTGCACAAGCTGCCTAGCCCAGATAGATCAGTACATCGCACTAGTGGGGCTCAAGCTGGGACACTACAAACATCTGTGTGGACTCTGCGGCTCTGGTGGAGACTTGGGCTAGCCACCTGAGCTCAAGCCTGGGGGGATGTGATGTTATCTAATTAGAATATGACCATGCAAATCATTGTTGCTACCACTGTTATATAATTGCAACGAATCTTATTCAAAGTGTAATACATGGCCAGAAAGGGTTAAGCATCCTGCAGGCTAAATGACCCAGAGTCAACCTGTAGAGCCATGTTAGAAAAGTATATAAATGGTAATTAGGGCCACTCCATGTTAGATAGGCTAGAACAGGGGTCGGCAACCTATGGCACGCGTGCCAAACATGGCACCCAAACCAATTTTGAGTGGCACGCTGCTGCCTGCCACGGTCCCGGCCCCCAGCCCCACTCAGCGCCCCCGCCCACCGCTCTCCCCTGCGGGGGCAGGAGGCAGAAGCTTGGTACTGCGGCAGCCAAGCTTCTCCCCTCCTCCGCTTCTTCCCCCAGCGTAGTGCTTTCCTGCCCCTCCTCCTCTCCTACCTTGCGCTGATCAGCTGATGGCCCTTGCAAGGGGGAGGGAGAGGAGTGGCAGCGTGGTTGCTGCTCCGGAGAGGAGGCAGAGAAGAGGTAGGGACGGGGCCTTGGGGAAGGGGGTGGAACAGGGCATATCCCTTCCAGCCCCCTGCCTTGAGCCGCTCAGGGCAGGGGGCTGGGAGCACCCCCACGAGCCGAGCACCCCAGCCCTCTGCCCTGATCCCTGAACCCCCCCACACACATCCAGCCTTCTGCCCTGCACCCCCCACACCCAGCCCTCTGCCCTGATCCCTGAACCCCCCCACACACCCCCAGCCTTCTGCCCTGCACCCCCACAACCCCAATCCCTCTGCCCTGACCCCTGAACCCCCCCACACCCAGCCTTCTGCTCTGCACCCCCCACACACCCCCAGCCCTCTGCCCTGACCCCTGAACCCTCCCCCCAGGTCTGGGGTCCCGGCTGCCGGCCCCTTGCCAGCCGGCGTCCCGGCCGCAGGCCCCACTCAGCCCACTGCCGGCCTAGGTGAACAGAACCCCAGGCTGGCAGCGGGCTGAGTAGGCTGGCGGCGTAAGATCAGCATTTTAATTTAATTTTAAATGAAGCTTCTTAAACATTTTGAAAACCTTGTTTACTTTACATACAACAATAGTTTAGTTATATAATATAGACTTATAGAGACCTTCTAAAAACATTAAAATGTATTACTGGCACGCAAAATCTTAAATTAGAGTGACTAAATGAAGACTCGGCACACCACTTCTGAAAAGTTGCCTACCCCTGGGCTAGAACTTTGAAGTTCAAACCTGTATTGTTAGAGAATTGGAGATGATACTAATTGTGTATGTATTTATATCATGTTAGATGTTAGCCATGTAAACAGACAGTTTCTGTCTGTCACTATAGCTATTAATTCAGCTATCAAAAGGAAATAACATTTAAATGAACTGTAAACTTGGTAAATCACTGTATTCATCTCTCTTTGAAATGTATAGCAAATCACCTGAGAATGGTGGGAAACGGGCAATTGCCTTATGTTCAGCCATATAGCTAATTATCGGTGATGCTTAGGAAATAGGTCTATTTCAACATCTCCATAATTGCCTATTGTGCGCCTGAGGATTCCGAGCTGTCAAAGAGGACCTAGAACTGTACAAGAATGTCTGGGATCCTGATCCTTTTTATCTCAGATCTGCTTGATGCTTCATGCAGGGGAAGCTTAAGCCAAAAGGCTGAGATCTCCAGTCCTAACCTGGAATCACCCTGAATATAAACATTGGACTATAACCTATTGTGACGATGCGGTTCTGGTGGGACCCAACTGAGAGTGCCAACTCAGGACAAATTGCTTAAACAGGGCAGTTAAGCCCAAGCCTGGGGCTTTTCCACCTCTAAGGCAAACCAAACCAGCCAGACTAAGAGGACTTCAGTCTCACCCCACTGGCTAACCACAAGTCTCACAAGCAATTTCCTTAGACACTCCAGTTTCCCAGTATCACCACCAGTGCCACTCGTTATGGGGACAAATGGTTATGAAAACCAATACCCCAATAAAAGAAAAAAGGTTCTCCTGATCCCAAAGGACCAAGCCCCAGACCCAGGTCAATATACAAATAAGATCTTACCCACAAATCACGCTGTTGCCAATCCTTTAGAATCTAAAATCTAAAGGTTTATTCATAAAAGGAAAAAGATAGAGATGAGAGTTAGAATTGGTTAAATGGAATCAATTACATCCAGCAATGGCAAAGTTCTTGGTTCAGGCTTGTAGCAGTGATAGAATAAACTGCAGGTTCAAATTAAGTCTCTGGAATACATCCCCCGCTGGGATGGGTCCTCAGTCCTTTGTTCAAAGCTTAAGCTTGTAGCAAAGTCCTTCCAGAGGTATGAAGCAGGATTGAAGACCAAATGGAGATGAGGCATCAGCCTTATATAGTCTTTTCCAGGTGTAAGAACACCTCTTTGTTCTTACTGTGGAAAATTACAGCAAAATGAAGTCTGGAGTCACATGGGCCAGTTCCTGCATACTTTGCTGAGTCTGAAGGCATATTTGCCTTCTCTCAATGGGTCCATTGTATAGCTGATGGTCCTTAATGGGCCATCAAGCAGGCTAGGCAGAGCTAATCCCAGCTTGTCTGGGATGTCACCCAGAAGCATAGCATAAGTTTGCCATACAGACAGTATAGAGCCAATATTCATAACTTCAAGTACAAAACTGATACACCCATATAGACAGCATAATCATAACCAGTAAACCATAACCTTGTCTTAGACACCCCATTTGACCCCCTTTATACAAGATTTGGGTGCCACTACAGGACCTTGGTTGCAACAATGATCTATATGGTCCCAGTTTATGTCAATAACGTCACACCTATGAACTAATTCTGAAAGAACTCTTTGCAATTACAAAGCTCACCATCTCTACTATGAATCTGAATCTCAAGAACTGTACTCATGTCTGTATGTATATGGTTCTTTTAACCAATACCCTCTCTCTTTTCTTTTTTAATAAATTTTAGTTTAGTTAATAAGAATTGTCTGTAAGCGTGTATTTGGGTAAGAGCTGGAATATTCATTAACCTGGGAGGTAATGTGTCTGATCCTTTGGGATTGGTAGAACTTTCTTATATTATGAATAAAATTTTCAGTAATCCTCATCATATTTGACTTGCGTGTCTGGGTGGAGGCCTAAGGCTGGGTTGCTTTAAGGCTTCTGGGTAACCAGTAAGGTATTATAGAAGCTGTTTTGTGCTGGTTTGTTAAATCTAAGTATTGGAATATTCACCAGCTTTGGGGATTGTCTGCCCCATTCTTTGCAGTTCACCCTAATTGAGTAACTCCAGTGTGGCCCCCAGGACTCCGGTCACAGGGAGTTGAGCCACCTAGCCTGAATCACTGCTGGAGCCTCAACATCCACACCAATAATTTTAGTGCACTAGCTCAAACCCTGCTAGCATGAGTCTGTCTACCTGAGCTGGGAGGCTTGCTCCCACCTGCAGTGTAGACATACCCTTCGTGGGGCCAGCTGGGAGTTGGAGGCAGGTTCTGGCTACATGACCACTCCTACCCTTTCCCCACCACCATGTTTCATGCCTCATGCCTCCTGGGCCTCTCGAGAGAGACGGCCTTTCGTTCCCCCAGTGCAAAGAATGCAATTGAGCTTAGCCTTTGCATTTGGGGGAAAGAAGGCTCCTGGCTCCCCTGCGTGTGCACCCATGTACAGGCCGATCACAATTTGGCCCTAAATTAGACATAAAACAACCTGGGATGACAAACAAAGGATTACAACAGGGTCAGATTAGAGATACTTCTTATTCCATTTGCATTTTACTAGTTTGTTTGTTTTTTTACTTTGTCTACATCTGGAGGCAAAACCAGGACGGAGGCTGGGAGTGGATGTCAGTGATGACATGGCAAGGCACAGTACAGCAATGTATTTCATTGCTGGCACGTCTCTCTCTAAAGTTTGGTTGTTAAAGACCTGTACTAGCAAAGGGCCCTGCTCTTACTGGAGCCAGGTGGGCACTTTGTCATTTGGCTTCAATGGGAGCAGCAGAAGATACAAAATTAACTTCTCTCCTGCTAGCTTCCTTTGTCTCATTCATCCATCCACTCCCAGCTTGGTGTGATCTTTCATGTATCCTATACCCTTCAAAAAGCTCCCAGTTAATGTATTCTAAACTCCCTCCCTCTCCTCCTACACCTGAGGCTTCCCATCTATAGTGACCATATATAAGGCCCTACTTCATTTGCAATATTGCGAAAATTGCAGATTCCGCAATATTAGGTTTTCACCGCAATTTTGTTTTAAATGAGCTTACTTTGCCCAGTTCACAATTTTGCACACATTTTGAGGTTTGCAACACACACTTTTTCCCCCACTAGTACATTAAATTATCTTGAAAAGAGTTGGGATTCACCTGCAGTTGTACAGCATTGTCCAGAGACAGCAAAGGGATCACTTTTGAGCTTGCCTAATTCTGTGGAGGCTGAGTGTACAGTATTTCAGTACGGACAAGTCTTCACAAAGGAAAGACAGGGCATGAAGGAAACCACTGCAGCAGGGTTTACTGCACTAACATTCAATGCCTGAAAAATGTAAATGGCTAAAGTGACTGGGCTCAATTTCTACAGCAGTTGTATTAAGACTTTTAGTCTTTTGAATTTTATATTGTACTGGTCACTTTTTTAATGAATGTAATATAGATGCACCAAATTGTCTGGTTATCAAAAATTTTCACAGGTATAACAATAGTTGAGTGTTTATATCATTCCAGCAATTTTTGCTTAAGCAAATAAGTCTACTGTGGCTTTTCCAAATTACCTCTATTAATAAAAGGTCCATTATTACTTATCTGCGATTTTCCATGTCTTGTCTGCAACTCAGCTGCAATTATTTGAAGATCATCCCGTGATTCAGGTGGGGTCTTAACCATATACCATTTTCTTCATGGTAGTCCCTCCCAGGTGCTTGCTGCTTGGTGTTTTTGGTGGGGATGTGGCTGAGCTGGGAGGGGCTGAAGCCAGCATTTGCTGCTCTGCAGCCTTCTTCCCCTTCACCCTTGTGTGGATTTTCCTTCGTGTTTTTGAACTTATCAGCATGCTGTGCTGTTACTCCTCCTTCCCCCCAACCAAGGATAGGTTTGGTATGGGTGGGGAGCCAATGGGAGTACTGCAGCACAGTATCAGGCTTCCACATTGTCTTGAGATCCATGATGGGAGACCACAACCCTTGGCCATACCAGTGGGAGTAGGCTGTGTTCCAAAGGGAAAACTCGCGAGTCCCACTCCCTGGCCATTCTGCCGTCTCTCATGTAGAGATGCTCTAGCTCTCTGCGTGTAGCTAATTCAAACCATTCGTCTACGAATGTTATCCAGGTCTGAAGAAACATTCTGATTACGGATCTCTCGAGGGGACTAAAATCAGCCATTAAATAGTAATAAAAGAGTAGTTTGGTATCCACACAAGGAATCCTGTGAGCCAGATTTGAAAATTGTCCACTTCCTATCCTTTATTCTTGGCCTGTTTTCATTATGCCTCTTATGTTTCCTTGTGCAAATAAAATGGCCCATCTCAAGCACACTCCACAGAGTAAACATGCCTTGAGCAACAATCTCATTGTCAGTCATTAACGATCTGCCCTTTTTATAGCCATGACAAACTAGGACTAATTTTAGATTTCCATAAAGAAGGTGCCTCTTTTCTTATGCCTCATAATTTAATAACCTTTATATGATTTTGAAGCAAGCTTTGAGTCCTGAATCAACTGAGAACATGTATAGAGAGCAATAAACTAGAGACAAAGATATTTTATTGCTCTTATTTTTATTTTAGGATTGCTTTCATTTTTGGACAAGCATGTTGGAAGCAGTATATCATCACCAATGAAAGATGCAGTCAAACAGAGTTTATCCACAATTTCAGGTAATCTATTCCTCCTAAATAGTTCACATTTACTGCAAAATGAACCATATGTGACTCCATAGTCTCATGACTCACTAAAGAAAATGTTTTTCATCATTCTTATGACAGGGGGATGGAAACAAGAAAAGGCTGATCATGTGATGACTGCTCCACTCCACTCCTACACCAGAAAGATGGTTGTTAGCATTCCAGCAGTTTCCCTGACCATTGTGGACAGCAATGTTTTCTCCAAACAATGGTATAAAACCATGGAGTGTAGACATAGCCTGGCAATGGACAGATCTTCATTAGTATTGTTATAGCAGTTCCGCTTGCATGCACCTCCTGCTGTGCAACATGTATGCTTTCAGGAAGTACACTGCAATGTCTGGCAACGAATGTATCAACTGGGTGAATTAAGAATCCAGTCACTTGGAACGTTAAAGATCAAAGATATTGTTAGGGGTTATTCCCAGGGAAGATGTCTGAATAGATCTCTCAGTTGAGGTTGATTTGTCACCAAATGAAGCTAGCAGTTCTTTAGGCATACAGGACTGAAGGGCACATCCGTCTTCAACAGACAAGCACTGATGAAGTCAACCATGCACACAAGAGAATTAGAGGATCTGGGGAGAGTAGCAAAACTAGGTGGAAAGAAGGAAACAGTCTGGAACACAAAGTAGCCACAGCAGCAAGAGGGCCAGGAAGGTGAATTGCAGCAGTTTATCCACACACAGATACTTGTATGTTTTGTGAATTTCCTGCTGAAGGAGGCTAAGTAATCCCGGGTACCCCAAAGAAATTCTGAACTGTTAGAAACCCAACAAGCAGCACTGCTTGTATTGGTGGTAACTTACTTGGACTCATTTGTTCTGTGGAGCAGCTGCATGAAAGGGTGGCAAATACAGCTGGATGACAGACCTTTTCATAGCCAGCACAATTTTATGATATGTTAGCATTTTTATTTCTCTGATACAAAATGTGGCCTTAGGGTTGGCATTCTCTTCACATACTGTATCTTTGAAATCCAGTTATTTTCTTGCACGCATCCTGGGATAATATGTTATGAATGAGCCAACCCTTCCAGAACATTATCAGACAGAGAATGATGGATGTTATGTAGCCCTTTTAGCATGTTTAATGTGCTGGCACTTATCTATGTTACACCGATCCTGGGGCCTTTAGGCTGCTCTAAATTACACTGGCAGGAACAGTCTGTTGAAGACCATTCCTCTGGCTAGGGATTACTGGAGCATAACACACTCCAGTCATGTCCCATCATATCCCCACATTGCACCAATCATGTCCCCCTATTCCTAACCCTGGAGACAAGAGCGGCTGGCTGGCAGAGAGCTGGCTATGATGGCTTTACACCATCCAAGAATTCCCCTGTACCAGAGGGATCCCCAGCTACCTCTATAAGACAACCTTCCAGCTCCTGTGTGCTGTCTGAGCAGTGCAAAGCAGCCAGAAGGGTGACTGATGATCATTTTTATATCTCTGTCTTCTCTCCCTTGTTTGTCCCTTGTTCTGGGAACAAAAATAAAAATGCCCAATCAAAGCTGGAACGAACATGCTATGTGCTCTATGACTTTGGTATTATATTTTGTCCAGCTCTCCCTCACTTAATTTGGTTTTTGCTTTCATCCCAATCCTGTAAACACTTACACTCCTGTGTAACTTTAGAGGATTGGGACCTTAGATTGTAAAATATGTGGGGCAGTGACTCTCTCTCACTATGTGCTTATGCAAGGCCCAATTTTGTTTGGCACCTTTGGGAATTGCCATAATGCAGTAATATAGAATATTAATGTTGGTTGAGTGGCCTGCATAGTTGAGGCCAAGCAATTTTAGAAACCAGTTTGACTGCAATGGAACTTAAAGTGGGGTTCTACTCTGAAAAAAGTACTGTAAAAATGGTACCTACTTTCTTCCTTTGGGTATTCAGAGCCATATCTGGCCCATTTTAGTGGCTAAAATGAGTTTTCATTGCTTTTTGCTCATGTTAGCCCTGCAGAGACAACACAGTTGACACAGAAGCTGGATTCTATTCTAGCTTGTGCAGTATCAACATAATTTTTTATTAAGTTGCAGATAGTTTCACCCAGGGATTATGACTGTAGGCATAATGTGACAGGATGGGTAAGCCAGGATGGGTAAGGAATGGTGTCCCTAGCCTCTGTTTGTCACTGGAGATGGATGGCAGGAGAGAGATCACCTGATCATTACCTGTTAGGTTCACTCCCTCTGGGGCACCTGGCATTGGCCACTGTCGGAAGACAGGATACTGGGCTAGATGGACCTATGGTCTGACCCAGTATGGCCGTTCTTAGTTCTTAACAATATGGCTTCATATATGTAGCTGAGGGACTGATTTTGCCTGCAGAACCTTTTTTACAGGTCCTAATGCATAAGAAGCAAAGATTGCAGCTTAACTCTTAGATCCCAATTGAGTCTTAAGGACTGGCAGTTAAAATATTGTTTTACTTGTAAATGGAGCACAGTTGCTATGGAAATCACTGAGACACAAACATGGAACCTCACACTGTCACTTAAAGGTCACCTTTCAGAGCAGATCTGACCTCTAGACTGTGTTTAAATGTTGTTGTAAAGCCAGTGTAAAAGAGGTCTTAGTCTGCTCCTCCATTACTGGCTGACTCTCTTGAAATAACAGGGCTCAAGCCTGGTGCAACCTAGCAGAGTTCCTACAGTCAGCACATTTCGATATTCTCAGTGGCTCCTTTTTTTTTAAACCACTGGATCAAATTAGCTATTTAACCTGTATTGCAGTTTTGTTTCATCTAGGACCCAGAGGTTTCTTAATATATGGAGATATACCTATCTCATAGAACTGGAAGGGACCCCGAAAGGTCATCGAGTCCAGACCCCTGCCTTCACTAGCAGGACCAAGTACTGATTTTTGCCCCAGATCCCTAAGTGGCCCCCTCAAGGATTAAACTCACAACCCTGGGTTTAGCAGGCCAATGCTCAAATCACTGAGCTATCTCTCTCCCTTCAACTGCAGTGTCGTGAGAGTGGTACAGCCAATCACCCTTTGGGGGAGAGGTGGAGGGGCATTATGGTCCTGCAGCTTAGTTTGAATGACTGCCGTATGGCCCAATGTCTGGGGTCAACAAGGTGGCCTTCCTATGCTGGGCTTTCCTATGAAGCTCAATAGCCAGAGTCAATGGGGTTTCCCTCCCAGGTGGCACTGCGTGGCCTAATGGCCAGAGTCAATACGACTGCCCTCTCTGTCAGGGATGTGTGGCCTAATGGCAGAGATCAATAGGGCTCCCTTTCTGTCAGGACTGTGTGGCCTAGTGGCCAGAGCCAATAGGGCTGCCCTTTCTGTCAGGGCTGTGAGGCCTAGTGGCCAGAGCCAGTAGGGCTGCCCTTTCTGTCAGGGCTGTGAGGCCTAGTGGCTGATGGGTTGGATGGGGTAGGCTGCCACCTCGAAGTGGGTGGCGGCCAGGGTAGGGGGACCCAGGCCCTCCCTTCTCCACTGGGTCCCAACCCAGGGCCCTGGCGGTGGCAGGGTTGCCCACCACCAGCTTGGCAGGGATCCTGCCAAAAAAAATGCCACGCTAATCTCTGGTTCTACGACCCATTCCCCATTAAATTCCCATGGGTTACTTCCTACCCGTTTCTCTGCAGCTTGTCATCTCAGGGTTCATGGTCTCTCCTCCCTCTGTGGTCTCAGAAGCCTGGAGGTCATAGGTCATCACCATCTGTCTGGCCTCTGAATCCTGAAATGTCAGCAGTCCTTCCACAGGAGCCTGCAGTGCACCTCCACTCCCTCTGGCAGTCAGCCTAGACTGAGCTAAATTGCTCCCTTTTATATCCTGGTTCCAACTGGAGCATGCTCAGCACAGCTAAGGGAACATGGCCTCCTTGGCCCACGGAGTAGAATTAACCCCTGCTGAACAAGTGCGGGGCTGGTACACCCCATCACATGCAACAGGCAGAACTCTCAAATGTCTTTGAATTCTTAACTTAGGAAAAAATGAAATGAAACACACCAGTTCTGCATTTTAAATTAATAGCAATATTAAATTATTAATAAAATATTTGTAACAGCTGTGAACACTTGACATTTAAGCATGGAACCAGCAGGCAGTGCACAAAGAGTCACACGACGGTTGCAGAAGAAATGCATTACTCAGTGTGTTTGGAAAGAGGGTTCGGAGTGAGGCAGAGGTTGCCATTGTATGTCATCTGAGACCTTGTGCAGCATATCAGACTGAGTGGAAATAACTGAGAAAGTGTAGCACAGGCATAATGTGGGTTATGATTGGATATCATAGGCCAATATAATCAGCTTAGGTTTCTTTAAATTACTCCAGGCCATTTTGATCTTCAACTGGCCCAGGATCGGGGGTGAGGGGGGCAAAAAGTTCCCTTAGAATTTACACTTTGCTCAATGGAGGATAGAGCCTCTAATTTCTAAAACCTACGTAATAATAATTGGTATAGAGACACAATGAATAATAATGATAGTACTTATGCATCTCAATACACTTTACAAACATTAATTAGCCTAAGATTTGTTCAGAATCGTTAGTAAAGCAAAGGGCTTGGGCTGTAGTTCCAATGCCATAAAAGCATCATTAATCCCTGCAGAACAGAGGACTATTTATTAGGATGACTCTTGCCTTACCAAGCTATAACTTCAGTGTGGCGTGTAGGTGACAGCAATAAACACTCCTGCTTTAAACATACTTCTCACAGGGCATTGAATCTAGCAACAGGAAATGTAATATTATGTAAAGTGTTTTATTTCTGCTGGGCACCATCATTCCCTACTGGTGAGCCATTTATGAAAAGTAATTACAGAAGAGTGACTATCATGACAATAGAAAAGTCAAAAAGCCCTGTTCTGCTCTGCTAAGTGCTTCAGCCTAAGGGCTCAAATAACTCACCATTTTAACCTATAAATTACTGCTTAAAATCAGATTTTAGCACACAAAAGAATCAGGGTAAATAAAGTCCTGTTCAGTATCACAGCTACAACATTAGCTCCTTCTTTTCAGTTTCTCTAAACCTATCCAGGTTGATTCACAAAGTAAGATCAATATTTTCCACTGTATGTACAGTATCACTCAGATAACATGGATAGAGAGTTTTACTTTCAGTTCCTTCTCCATAGAAAGATTTCATTAGAACTTTCAAATCCCATTTTATGCTCTAAATGCCTGCTCTAATGCCCACTAACTTCAATGAGTGCTGGAGCAAGCCCTAAGTCAGGGGTGTAAAATAGGTGTTAAGAACAGTCTAGAAAAGTACACAACCCTGTTCCATGCATTTATGAAAACACAAGATGTGCCCAACATTTGCATTAATGAAAGGACCTTACATTACAATAATATTGCACTGGTTTTAAAAAGCCCTCTCTCTTCCCTTGATGAGTTTTCCGGTATAAGTGAATGATCTAGCATGGGATTACTGAGACACATATTGCAACCATATGCAATATCTTTAGGGACCATATTGTATTAAGGTTATGAATGGTTTATGTATCACTGTGAGCCAGAGACTGTATGCAACTCCAGAGGGGGAGGGCTGCCACAGCTTTGCCAGGAACTAAGAACAGTGCAATGTGTTGCAGAGCGGCAGCTCCCTGGCTCCTTCCCAAGCATACATTTCTGTCATCCATTTATCCATCCATCAGAATGTATACAGACCTCATCACTGTAGCAGTAGGTATCTGTGCACCTCATTTTAAAATCACAGGATACCCCAAATCCTCAGTTGGGACAGCTGCTTTGGTAGCTTTTCCCTCCCTCTTTACTTTAATTTCCTCCTCTCCGCACCATAAGTGGAAAAGGAGCCCAGAACCCACAGTCCTTACTCAGGCAAAACTCCCTCTAGCTTTGGTGGGAATTTTCCCTAGTAGAGTTCCAGACCAGGCCGATAATAATAGGAGTATTTGGTTTTAAATGACAAACACAAATTCATGAATCACCAAATGCTGGTGGGCAGTTGTGACATGCAGCGAATTTTTTTGTTAGTTTTGTTTAAACTATGCATGGACAACAGCCACATTTACTAATGATGGCTATACACACCACAATAAAATACAGTAGCACAGCTACCCAAGAGAGTTTTATTATTGACCTGCAACCTCCTTCATTACTAACCCCCTCCCCCCAATAGAAAACATTTCCAATCTAATGTTATTTCTTTGCTCACTGAACATGTAACTGTAAATCCTATTTTTTAAATCCACTATGCCTTTACTGTGTGAAAACATCTACATCATAAGAAGCAATTTAACTAGAAATCCTATCCTTTTCTACTTTTCATGCTAGATTAGACGTCATGCTTCTATCTAGGAGATAGGTCCTTATTACCTGTTGTGACAAAGTCAGGCTGGATGGCTGCAGGAGGGTCTGGGAAAACAGGTATGTTAGCCCTAGAATGCTAAAGGCCCTTTTTCCTACAAGCTGAGAAGGGGTTACTTCAGGTCAATTAGGGACACCTAAGTCCAATTAAGGGCTGCTTGAAACCTGTTAAAATCTCTCTCCTGGTGGGGGGGAAGATGAACTGCTGCAAGGCTGGTGGCAGCAGGGAGATAGGCTTCTCCAGTGTGAGAGACTGCGCTCCTCCCCATAGGGGAGACACCCAAAACCCAGTGCCTGTTTAGGGGAAGGACTGACACCCTGGGGCCAGTGACAGGACAACACCTGTCCCAGTGAGGGGGCCTGGGAAAAGTATTTCCTTTTTGTTTTGGTGCTTTATAGACTTTAAATTTTTTTAAATTAATGGAGATATCCCATCTCCTAGAACTGGAAGGAAAGGTCATCGAGTCCAGCCCCCTGCCTTCACTAGCAGGACCAAGTACTGATTTTGCCCCAGTTCCCTAAGTGGCCCCCTTAAGGATTGAACTCACAACCCTGGGTTTAGCAGGCCAATGCTCAAACCACTGAGCTATCCCTCCCCCCTTGTTCCCCTTGTTCGGCAGAGGAGCACTCCTCAGGCCTGCCCAGAGACCTACAGGGAAGGTCCTGAAGAGGGAAAACAGACACACTGCAGAGTGGGGGCTGATTGACCTCAGGCCCTGTCCCCACCAGAGGAGGGAGTGCTAAGCCCAGTGAGGCAGAAGGGGTGCCTTGCCACACAGTATAACAGTTGCTGCTAGCAGCCTAGGAATTAATTTTGGACTACCAGGGCAACCATCAAGTAAGCAGTTGGTCTGTGAACTGTAACAGTCTGTATCTTACATGTGAAGCTATTGGAAAAAGAGGCTAATACTATACTGAAACATATCTAGAGAAGTATTGTGTGAGAGAAGGGGGAATTAGTAATTCCTTTGTATACAGACTTGGTAAGACTTGTACTGTTAGGTATCTCATTACTATAAAATAACACACAGGATTCACTTATGACTCAGAACAATTAGAGGAAAAAAAACACAACTGAGGACAGGTACATCTGTTTTATGAAGCAAAAGTAATCGTTGGATAGTTACAATTGCAACTGAGTTGTCATTCTAAGCCCTGTTTTGAGCCTCTATCAAAAATCCACAAAGTAACATAATAGCCTCAAAATTGGATTAGACCTAAGGTAGAGACCGAATTGTATTACAAAATTTGAAGAAAATTGGATAGGGTGTTTGTTCTTCATAACACCCTAAATACAGGGATGGCTCAAAGTTAAAGAAGTCTTGTAACATTTTATGCCATTTTGTCACACACACACAAAAATCCCCCACCAGAAAGCAGGAGAGAAATAAGTCTTAGTTTACTGAACTCCCCCAGTGATCTAGTGCCCATAAACTTTAATCAATGACATTTTGGCTAATTCAAAAAGGTTTTAACTTTTAAATTGGTAATATTGTTATGGAACATCAGTTCTTGGAAGCTTAGGGTAGGATGTAAAAAAAGTGCTGGAGACCTAACTTTTTAATTTTAAAAAGTAACAAAGCTAGTCCTTTTCCTTGCAGAGAAAGAGACCTCATGATATAACTCAAATTCTAGTGAGTCTTGTTGGGGGAGAGAGGAATTTTCCACCTGAAGTTCTTGAAGAGGGGCTGACTAGGACTCCCTTGTGGGCTTAGCCTATTGAACCTATGCTTTATTAAGGCAACCCCACCTTTGCTCTATCCCCACTGCCAGCATTGATTGCCCATTTGTCAAGTTTTTCAACAACCACCTTACTTTTCCCCCATATCCTCTCTCTTTATGCATGGAAGGAGTTCCCCGTACAATACCACTACATTATCTTCCAATATTTCACTTAAAAAAACCCTGTGCATTTCTGCACATCTTTGTTTTGTCAGAAATCGCAAGCAGAAATACTTTGACTAGCTTTTTGAGAGTATTTCTAGTCCTGATGAAACCAGGTAGGACTAGCAATCTTGGGAGAAAGTGCTTTCTCGTAAGATCTCCACCTTAACGTCCAATAAAAGAGCTCCACCTATGCATGAAAGTGTTTGGATCCTCTCAAGTTGAACAGCTGAAATTTGAGGTGTCACAGCAATAAGCCTGATCCAAAGCCATTTGAAATCTGTAGAAAAACTCCACTGACTTCAATGGACTTTGAATCAGATCCAGCATGCATGAAGGTAGAAAGGCATGCTGCAGTGGTCTCAGCACAGGGCTGGGATCTAGGAACTCTTAAATACTGCCCCCTGGCTCTGCTACTAACTACTTCTCTGACCTTGGGCATGTCACTTAGCCTCTCTGTGCTGCAGTTTCCCCATCTGTAAAAAAGGAGGTAATATTCCTACCTTGCAAGGGGAACTGAGAGAATGAAGTAATTCGTAAAGCCCTTTGAAGATGAAAGTCATTGTATAAGAGTGTATCTATAGTAAGAAGTTGTATTTTAATTCTCATCTGAACAGGTAATCTACCTAGTAGGCTTCCACAACACTTGATATTTAAGTGCCCTAACAAGAAGGCCTGGCTTTCCGAAAAGTTTGAGATGCAAGAAAGGGCTGCAGAGACTGTCCAGGTAAGATCTCAGAGAAGCAAACTTCTGATGCTTGTTTTCCATAAATTCTTGTATCACATGGACTCTTACCACAGGGATTGCAGAGTTAAAAATAGTCATTCAGCCAGCAGTTTACCTCAATAAGAACCACAACAGCAGCTGGAAATAGCAGCTTCAGCAGTGAAGGTGTGGAGAGGTGGCTCAGCCAATAAGGAATTCCCTATTTGAGAGGAAGGGGAGTCACTCCAGTGATGGAGAGAGGCACAGTGGAAGGTTATATCTGGTCCAGGGATAGAGAAAAAACTGCCAGGGCAGGAGTAAACATTTTGGGACTGCTCAAAGAAGAGAAGGCAGCAGTTAAGTGGCTGGCTGAAGGGAGATAGCAGCATCAACAGAAAGTCAGAGAGGACCAAGGAATAGTAGCAGAAGAGGTTGAGAAAGAAGGGCAAGAGGGTATCTAGACATGGATCCGTTACTTGGCTCCAGAGGCAATTTTTAAATTACGGGGCTAGACATTTTTAATCTCAAAGTCTTAGTGCCTTGAGTCCAGTTCTCAAGGTTTGTCATCAAAGCCCCTTGACAGAATGATACTACCCAAATTCAAAGGTGCCTTGTATTTCCTGGGTGCCCTAAATTTTAGTTATATCTCAAGTATAAAATACAAATCCACTTGTACTCTTTGATAAGCCAATTTCTTAAATGTCCATGTTTTGCAACCTCCACTCTTATGAAAAGGATCAACAGCTTAGCCACTAAAAATAAATTATATCCCCAAAATGATCTAAACATTTAAAATGGAGAAATTAAGTAATAGACAAAGGTGAAAATATGTTAGATTAAATTAAATACCCAGTGCTATGGAGATACAGGAAGCTATTCCAGCTGAAGCATGAATCTATAGGATTTTCTATACACAACCTATATTTAGGCAAGTAAAAGTAGTTTTGTTTACCGAAGGTACAGAGTACCTACAACCTCCACTGAAACATTTGTTTAGGTTTTTAAGAATTGATTTTGGGGTATCTAATGTTAGGCACAAGCTTGAAAATGTTGGCACTCACATTCAAGTGATCGGTCCTAATGCCATTAGCAGAGTCACTGAAGCTAAAACTCCCATTTAAACTACTGGCAAGGCAATCTCTGTGAGAGCCTTCTCAACTTTGGAGTTTATGCCCCCTGTTCCACAATAGCCTGAAATGTTTTGATCCTTAGAATACGCTCCAAAGAGTAACTTTTGGAATATCTATTTAGGGACATGCTGAGTGAGGTCTGTGCGTCAGGAGGATTGAGAAGGTTCTTTCAAGCAGCTGTGAAAGGGAAAGTTTGGTAGTTTTGCTGACTTGCTGTTGTCCAGGGGAAGGGCTCTGCAGCTGCTTTGGTTTTTATTATGGACTTTATTTTTTAATTGACAGCTACAGCTTGGGATAGGTAGCAAGTTTAAAATAAACTAGGTTAAAGCTCAAACTGTGACCCTAAAAAAAAAAAAAAAAAAACTGGTAAAGAATGCCCTTTCAGCACTTAACTACTATACTAGAATCCAGGTGTTATAAGGTTTAATTTGACATTTACAGGGAAGCTAGGTCAAAGTTTTAATGATTTGCATATGCCTTTGTTTTAAATAGAAATGCAAACATGTTTGCAGTTCTGCATTGTCAAAGCTGTTCAGAATATAGGTATGAAGTTTCTTTGCTGTGACTATACCTAGTGTTGTAATGGTTGCATTCAACATGGCACGGACTGGAGTGATGAAAGTACATGTTAATAAAAAAAATCAGCTCATAACTTCCAGAAACTGGAAATACTTAGTGACAACCTCTAAATGTTTAGGGCAATTAATCTGTTCACTTCAAGAGGTAGAGACAACAGAACATGGAATCAGGCTGAGTACATACAGAAAAAAATTAGAATCTGCTAGTCAATTATATTACCATGAACCACAACAAAAGTATGCCCCTTCCTACCTTCTTAGGATCTACTGTAATCATGGTTTGATAGATATTTGGATAGTCCTCTAAATTAATCAGACTATCTTAGGAAATGCAAGTATTCCTAAATGCTGTGTGCCCTGAACTCCAGTAGACTCCATTAAGAGTATTAGATCTGCCCAGTAAATTTACAAAACGGAAACTTTTACAAGAAAGTTTCTGCCTAGTTCCATAGGTGGGCAGAAATGCTGCTATTCTGAGATATTCAAGTAAAGTCTTGTGAAAATGGTTCTCCATTTGTACCACCTCTTGGAAGTCTCTGTTGAGGGACAGTTCTTCACTAGCATCCTATATCAAATCTTGATTTTGTGCAACACATTCCGTCAACCATCTTTATGCCACTGCTCTTCTGATAAGTGCTTTGAGACATTACAGCAGTCCATTATTACTCAAATACCCCATATTTTACTATTGACAGAAACTAGATTAATTGAAGCATGGAAGTGTGACAGTATTGATATTCCAGTTTAATGCTATATAGTAAGTGTGCATTGTGAAACAGAATTCCTCCTACATAAAGTAGGAAACTAAACTGCAACGATTACTGTTTGAATTCTTACACCAGACACACAACTTCTACCCTGACAAACTGTGGCAGTTAAGAAATAGTGGAGAAACTTTGTTACAAGTTGCACAATAAAGTAATGGCATGACTTACATGGCTTGGCAAGTAACACGGAGCCCCATCCTTTCTTGGTTATGAGGAAACAAGACTGGTTTGCTACCAGTTTTCAAAGTGTCATATTTGGGATCACTGCTGAAGTGTGGTTTTACTCAAAGTTACTCTAAACATGACATTGTACACGTAGCTTATTTTAGAAGAAATAATTGCACTGTAGAAATCCACAAAAGGAAAAAAAATTTAGCTGCCAGGACTACATTCTCAACCTCAAAGACAAACTAAAGTGCTCTCCCATCCATCACCAGAAATAGGCTCTCCAATCCAAAGTCTGGCTTTCAACTCCACTCTCTTCAGAAGTTTAGCACAAGTCAGACTAACTTAGTAAATATCCCTTTTTATATACGAGTATAAATCCATTTTAGTCTTAGCCCATTACAACAAATGCTGCTCAAAGAAACACAAACTTGCCATTAAAGCAAGCAGAGGTGACCAGACAGTTAACAGATCTGTTGTGTTTGTAAAAAAATTTTCTCTTTTTTTTTTTTTTTACTCACTTTTCACAGAACAGCCATTAGCTCTGCTGAATCTTTCCCTTTCCCAAACTCCACAGTACAGCCTAGCTTCCCTACTGTAATTATAGTGCTTTAAGTGAAAATTGATATTGGGACAATTTTAGTGAGAAAATAATAATTTTGCTATAATCCACTGGATTGGGTTTCTCTATGTATCTGTAATTTCTGAACACACGACTTGACATTAATACCTAGTTTCCCCAAGTTATCTGCAACCCTCAGTTTTATTACAGACCAATAATATGGATTTATCTCTCAATCTGAGCACCAAAGCAATACCAGAGTGTAGAAGAAAGTTTGATCAAACTCCGTTGGGTCAAAAGAAAAAAGTTCCTGAAACCCAACAGGTATTGTGTACTGGGCTACAACTATCAGGAGGCTTCACTGCTTAATCATGAGCATTTCAAATTTATGACAATCAATTCTAGAACTAACACTTTAAGCAGCATTGTTCTGTAACATGGCAATTGGGAGATGCTTTGCAGAGAAGCAAGATCTTCTAGGAATATGATTATTCAACATTTAGGCCAGATTATTTCCCAATTAAAAAATATTTGCTTTTCTAATAAAAGCCACACTAAGCCAGTTTTCAATTTTACATCTTTTATTATATGCCAAAATTCACTAGAGCCAGGTTTTTGCTTGTATACAAGTTACTCAGAAAATTAACTGTATAGGCAAAGATTGTTAGCAATTTGATTTTATACTAATTTTTAGGTTTGTTCAGTTCAACCAGGCTGCAAAGATAATTAATGTTGTGTACGAGCAATAAAACAGAAAAGAGCTGCAATGTTCAAGGAGTTTCCAAATATTACAGATTTTAGACCTCATCAGATCAGTAAACATAATACAAAAAATTACAAATAAAAGCAGTCACAATATAAAATAGCAGCTCATGTAGCTTTTTTCAAGTTTTAATTTTATTCAGAAAGTGACATTTAGTTCAGTTTGCCTCATTCTTTGAAGCTTCATCAAAATTTTCAACAAGATCTAGAAAGAAAAGAAAGAAAGAAAAGTACATGTTGAAACCAAAGCATCAGTACCTTTTTTACCTTACCAAATATATCTAGTGAGTCAAGATTTTATCTTAAAGTCAACTTTAAGTATTTTAATTATGAGATGTTACAGCTTTAGCATTTACAAATAAACAATTTCTACATAAAAAAATATAAATGCCACATAAGACACTGGTGTAGATGAACCACTAGTATCTTATGAATCCTGTCTTCAACAACAACCAATGCCTGATAGCACACTTAACTGTGCTATACCACACTTGTGTGGTGGGAAGTGGAGAGAGAAGAGAAGGGAAGGTTTCTTCTGTACCCTCATGATATGTATTAGGCCAATTCCTTGATGCACACTGTTGATAGTATGTATCATTTTTAGCCTAGCAACATTAAAAACTGCAGATGCTATTTCTACAAAATAGCTAAAATACTGGATTAAGCCAGAGGCCCATCTAGTCTCATACCCTGACAGCAGCCAGTACCAGATACTTCAGAGGAAGATGCAAAAAACATTTTGTAGTTGTCCACCATGGAATAACTTGCCCATAGGGAAGTTTAACAGTTAGTGGCTGACTAATCCCCTAACCATTTCTCCACCATGCCCCTCACCCCAAGTCTATTTCATGTGTGTAATGGTCTCATTGTCAAACACCAAATCTCTTTTTTTTTTAAATCCTACTAAATTCTTGGCCTCAATTCTACATTATGTTTGTATTTTGTGGGACAGTAGGTCCTTTCATCAGTTTCTATTTTATGTTTGTTCTTACCTGGAACTTCATCATCATCATCCTCTCCAGTAGCAAGTGGTGCTTTTCCATCCACAGCTGTAATCACAAATAATGTAAGATCCATTTTAAATGCCAAGCTTTTTTTTTTTTTTACACACAAATAAGAAAATCTCAATTTACAATATATATTTTTTTGGAATAAAGCCAAAACTGAAGTTTGACGTTAACCTGAAATATATTTTCAGCAGGGAAAGTGTCTGTGATGCAAGTTTATTACATAATTGTGAAATAAGACCCAGCTAGGAGTATATATTTTCTTTTGGCTATTTCATTATGTCTCATCAGAAGACAACCAGCACACAAGGAAACAACAGGACACATGCTACAACTATTTTACTGGTCAACTTATTACAGCAATGTAAGCTTATTTCAGTCAACACTGCAAATTAAGTGCCTTGTATGAATAATCATTTTCATCTGCAAATGCAAAAGCTGGGATTTTACTCAGATTAAAACAGCATCTTGATCTATTGATAATTCATTTGTTCTCTGTCTATCCCAGACTCTAAACAATAAGCTACAGCATGCTTAATTGTGTTTACCCTGGAGATTATAAAAGAAGGGAGAGTGTTTACCAGAAATTTGAGTTGGGAACCCCACCAATCAATCCTTCCCATTAAAAGTCTGGGAGAGTGTGATGACTTTGCAGCAGATCTCTGAAATCACTAAATCCTGGCTCTGGGGATCAAAAGGGTAGGTAGGAAGTGAATTCAAGCCCCTGCCTCCCAACCAAGAACATCCTGCACCACATTTAAACTGGAAAGGAGGTTGTTCACTCAAGCACTCCACCACAAGATGAGAGGGGGAAAACCCATTTTGGGCTTGATAAGTCAAAAATCAATCTTAAATTAGTATTAAAAGCAGGCTACTAAGGAGTCAAACTTCGTAGCTTACATCGGCTGAGCTTATTCACACAGAGGGGCTCCTTGCATTCATCCATTCCCAATCACAAGCTCCCTCTGTACCACACTCCCCCACCCCATTATTTTTCAGGGAGTCCCTGCAACTCACCCTAATCTCCCCCCTGCTAGGGTCTCTGTGCCCCCTATTACCTACCCCCCCATCCCACACCAGAGTCCCACATTCTGGCAGCTCTATGTGCCCCTTGTTCACCTCTCCCATTCTCCCCCTATGGCAGGGGTTCTGTGTACCCCCCATTCCCGCACCCCATTCTAGGATCCCCCATTGTCCTTCCCATAGCAGGGACTCCTACCTCCACTTATTCCAGTATCCCCAATTCTGCCCCCTTCCCCTCCACAGACCAAGTCCCCCATTCTTTGCCCCATGGCTGGGGCTATGTATGCCTCCATTCCCCTTTTGCCCCCACCATTCTTCTATCTGGGACAGAAGTCATTCAGAGTGTCAACATGTTAAACTCTATTGGGAGGATAATAGGAGAGGAAAGGAGATACACTTTAGCTGGAAAGTATTAAGGGGTGCCGCCAACCAGTCTGATCTATAACCAATTGCAGAGGTACTCAAGGTTGTGGCTGTGCTCAAGAGCTTCATGTGTCCCCCATTTTCCCTCAAATCAATAAGGTTCTGGCCAGTGATGTCTAGCACATTCCCTGAAATTATTGATCAGATGTAGCACTCAAAAGCTAGCACTCTACACAGAGACTCCATCAACTGTAAGGCCTCCACAAGCTTAGCTAATAGCTGATTTCTTCCAATGTATTTCAATCGGTTATAAATTGAGCAGTTTTAATAAAACAGTATGGGCAATTCACTTTTCAACAATTACAGATTCCCAAATCCAATAAGCAATATTGCATGGTGGATTCAACTGTTTATCAATTCAAAGTTGAAGAGTGTTTTACTGACTCAAAGTAACATTTAAACCTTTTAATATTAAAGACCTTAAGTTTTGGTGTATCCAAGATTAGCACTTGGTCATATAAAACAGTCAGGGTCCATTATGGTGTCAAGGGGTCCTTTTATTTTTGAGGATTTAGGAGTTCCAAGGAATCTTGCTGCTGCTGCCTTGAGGAAACCTAAAAGGATGACGGGAGGGATCTGAACTCCTGGTGAGACAGGAACAGGTTGCCCAGCTGCTGAAGGTGTTCTGCAGATTCCTCTGGGCCATGGGAAAGCATAAAGAACCCTCTACTTTATCAGAGGGGATCAAGCAACCTCCTCATCCACATCTGAATTAACAGCAGAAAACAGGAGACCCACAACCCTCCCCCATCCATAGAATAGACAACTACGCCTCCCCTACCCAGAAAAGGGCCGTGTTAGAGGAGATTCAATATATCTATACTGCAATTAGACACTCGTGGCTAGCCTATGCCAGCTGACCCAGGCTCGCAGGGCTTGGGCTAAGGGGCTGTTTAATTGCAGTGTAGACGTTCAGTCTCAGGCTGCAGCCTGAGCTCTAGGACCCTCCCACCTCGCAGGGTCCCAGAGCCTGGGTTCCAGCCAGAGCACCTACACCGCAATTAAATAGCGCCTTAATCTAACCCCCTTAGCCCAAGTCAGTTGGCATAGGCCAGCCACAGGTTTTTAATTGCAGGGTACACAACACCTAAGCCATTCACTACCTGACCGCAGATATAAAAGCAGCAGGTAGGGCCAGAGGACTGTACAAGCAACATTTCTCTCCCTACCTCCCCAAACAAATGCCTTAGATTCTGAGGGGTGTGCATTGGAACAGGGAAAGTTGCACCAGGCTCACTATTGATGGAACTGGCTATCCTCCCAACTGCTAACAAAGGCCTCATCCTCTGAAGGGGAGGGGATAAGCTTGGGCAAACAGTTAGTGATCCCTCTCCAAGATATTTCAAAAGTTTAACCTGAAAGAGAAGAGCAAGACCAGGAAGCCCCCATCTGCAGCAGTGAGAGAGATGCCCAATGACAGTTAAACTAGCCACATTCCACCAATTCCCTCTCCTCCAAACCCTATTCTGTAGCAGCACCACCTTTCTGTGCTGAGGGTACCCACCCTCGTCTCTACTTACCTCCTCTTTACAATTCAGGCATATGGCATTAATCCAAGACTGCAGGGTGATGATTGCTTCTGCTGCTGGTGGGAGCTGTCTTGCTCCCCTCTTCTTATTTACCTAGGAATTTGGAGGTGGAAGCCTTGATAATCTCTCTCCCCAATACCAACTCTAGGAACTCCCCGATACTGCTTCATTGCCTCCTGGTTACTGAAAAGTCTCGCCAGGCAGACCTACCTTTGCTAAACCAGAGGGGGCGCATGACATCAGAGCTCCTTAGTGCCTCTAAATCCCCTCCTGAAATTCTGTGCAAGTGAACACTGCCAGTTCAAGAGGAAAAGCAAAGCCCAGGCTACTTTTTTTTTTTATTAAAGATAAATGTAAATTAATACGTTTTCCACATAAAAATGTGCTAACCTATTTTAAACAGATGAGTGTGCTCAAATTAAGCAAGCTGCCCTAGATGAGTAAGATAACCATTAATTACTTTGCTTCCAATTTCTTGGTATTTGAGAAACTACATGCAGATTAAGGGATATGTGCCAGTTTCTTTTATTTTACTATATATCATGTTGGAAATAAATGTGCGAACAGGATCTGAGAACTAAATTTCTCTTTTGATTACATTTATTAGCGTATGGGTGGAACACTGAATTTTTACTCCTGAAGTTCCCTGCTGTGATACAAAAAAACTGTATAAATCTGCTGAAAAAGTATGTTGAGGTTATTACTTACGTTGCTTGGGTAGAGCCTCTGCCAATCTCCTCAAGCTAGTCAGACTGTCAGCTCCAAGCTGATTTAAGATGCTGGGAAGCATTTCCGTCAGCTGCTTTGTCTCAGCATGGCCTGTGATAGTGAAAGTGTTAGCAGCCAGAGATGCCTGAACTTTAGGGTTGTTGAAGTGGATGACTGTTCCCTGGTTGGTAAACATGTTTACCTGCAAGAAAAGTAAAATCATATCAAGACAGTCAAATTTTGGACTACAATTTAATTTCAATAGAAAACTTGAACTAAGCCTTGTTCAAGCTCAAGGCTTACTTGCAATATTTCTAACAGTTCATGAGTATACTCAGAAGTAGATATAACAAACGTCACAAAACTTTTTTTTTTTTTTTTAATTAAAGCAGTTACCTCTTCAATACCAGAGATGTTGTTGACTCCCAGTTTCTTTAAGGAGAACTGAAGTTTCTTGTCATCTGCTGTAGCTGTTCTGTGGACAACCTTCTTCTTTCTGCGAGCAGTTCCCTTTGTGGAAAGAACATATGTTTTACCTTTATATTACAGCAGTTCTCAAATTAAAGAACTCTTATTTCACACATCACTCACAGGGGATGATGATAGTATAAATGTCAAGAAGGAAGAACTGGTAAATTTGACATCTATGTCAACACCATGGGCTAAAGATTTCAAACAAACATCCCACTTTAGCACACTTTAAAGATTTGCCAAGTATACTTTATGGAAAGTCTATCAAATCCTCTTTCCAAGAGAACCATTTCTGGAAAGGAGAATGGAAACCTTTCTAGGTTTCTTAAATTATATCCAAATTCTGATACTTTTATAAACTTAAAATTAAAGGAAACTCTGTAATAAGATGTATTCTAAATAAAAGGAGAGTACAAGAATGATTTCCTCAAGTTATCAGAAATCCAAGACTATTTATCAAAAAGAAATGAGAAAAAAAAAACTGTACAGAATCCCAAGAACAATAAGACACGCTACAGCACTACATAGGAATTTGTCACTCAAACACAGAGAAACTTTGCCCCAAGCAGATGATATCTATGTCTGACAGAGATTGGGATCTGTCTTTTCTGATTTGGCAACTCATATTTTGCACATCAATAAAGGTACTATTGAACTGAATTCTAGGTCATACCCATTTACAAAGCAGAAGTCACCAAGAGATGAGTTCTCCCCTTGTTGAGGGCCAACTCCCCCCAACCAAAGCGCCCTAGATTTGTGATTTGTTGCAGTTATTTGGCAGGGAAGACTGCTCTTCTCCATGTCAAAGAGCAGCATTGCCACTTTATGGCTTCTATTACAGTCACAAGACTTTGGCATTCCCTGAACTAAAGAGCGCAAAACTGATGGCTCTATTAACCTCATTCCTTTTCCTCCCTGAGTCTGCTGTCCCAAACCCTGCTGCTTCTGCTTCAGGCCAGCCAGGTCCTAGCAATAAGAAACAGTTGCACATCCATTTAGTCACAATTCCCTCAGAGAGAGTACCGATCAGTGAATTGGTGTAAAGAAAAACGTGGGTGGACATTATGGGCTTTAATCCAATTGAAGCAAAAACCCCAGCCCCTTTTAAAGTTGTGTGTGGAGAAAGGCCCCCCAGGATGGGTAGGCTAGTATAGGAAGAACAGTAGTAGCCCCAGTTAAGGTGAAACTACCACCAAATTGGAAAGGAATCTCAGCCTGAAACTCTCTGCCTGCCTAGAGTCTGAACCCAGCTCACTCAGCAATTTGAAAGTCACTGCAACCAGAACAGTGACCTTTCATGTAAGGAGTGATTCAAAAGGAGTTTTTATCAGCCTGTCAGGACTACATTAATATTTCAGAACAAAAGGCTTTTTAATAGGTCTAGAAAATCATGCTTTGCAGGAATCTGACAAAAAAGTTTTTTTTGGCAGGTGTCTGCAGAGACACCTGCCAATTCACAATAGGTTAAAATAGGTGTCAAATGCATTTGGATTGATTTAGGTCTTTATGCTAGAGTTGTCTGCTATCTGAATCTCATAGTTAATTTCCATTAAGTGGATAGCAGCTGCTTTCATCTTTACAGAATTGAAGCCTGTAAAGATTACAGGTCTCTGACACTAAATCCACCTTGATCCTGCTGAGACATGCACAATTTCTGGGGTTCCACCTATGTATTAAAGATGAGTGGCTGCTGCAGACTATGTTTGGAATACTGAGAAATACATCTGGCCAACCCTGCCCTAAAATTAAAAAAACTGAAGTGTCTTTGCTAAATGGCAATGACTACATACATCTTAGACAAAAACTGCAAATTATAATAGTATCATCAAGTGGCATAATAATCCTGAAACTCCACCCAAATGAATTGAAAGACATTTTGCTAAAGCTAGATATAGAGGAATTCACTGACAAAGCAGTCTTACAAAACAGCCTTGAAAATTTTCTAGACTAGGCACATTCTATTCTTTGCATGATTAGCAAACCTAAGTTTTCCCCATGAGTAAAATAGTACTTATACCAAGTGAGTGGAGGAGTAGGATTTCGCAATGCTGCAATAAAGTACTTCTGACAGTATTAGACACCATCAAATCCAGCCTATTTTTAAAATAGCAGATTCAGGTACTACCTCTGCCCCAATTCTCCCATGCCGATTTGAGACTGAACTATAGCATCTCTAACATATTAAACTCCATTGTTTTCAGTTACAGTCACAAAGCAGCTAGTATGCCTACAAACGCACCCAGTTTTGTCGCTAATCAACACTACAATGAGCAAGTTGTAATCTGGAGCAAACTAGGTGTGCACATGTACGTGACTAGAATAAAAATGTCTATAGCCTGCACTGCCATATCAGGTTTATCTAGACTAGGTATGTAATCAGACACAAGCCTCATTAACATGACACTTCAATTTGTGGCTGAAAGCATTTCTGTGTGCTTTATAAACCACGTTTATGTAATGACTATGCTACTTAAATGCTTTCATGCAGAAAAATCCTGTTTAGTTCACTATAATCTGTATTTATAGAGATCACAATCTACATTTGTTATTTCTTGGTTCTGCAGCAATTTTATAACCCCCTTCCTTCAAAACAAAGACAACAAGACAAAGTTTGCCTTTAAAGAAAACTCTACAGATCTGTTCCCTCAAGGGTGGGTATAGCAGACAGCCTTCAATAGGTTCCCTCCACCACTTCTAATTTTCATACTACGTGTGTGCAACAACTCCACATCTCAGCAAAGATAATATGCATTAGTTTTTTCCTGAAAAATTCCCTTAACATTACTGAAATGATTTAAAATAAACCTAGCTTAAGTAGTTAACAGCTGTAGATATAAAGTTACATAAAGGCCTATTTCAAAGACTAATTGAAAGGTTTTCATCCAGCCAACACAATAATTCAGAAAAATGTTTCCCCTGCAAGAGTACATCTAAACAAGGCCCTAGTTCTTGTATTAGTGATATCAGTTCTTGCAGGAAGACACAGAACCTTTAATCCCTCTTTGCAAACAAAGGACTGACTGGTTTTAAAATGTTTTTAAATGACAAATAATTTTGTGTCTACAGATTTGTTAATGATTTGGATCTTGTTTTAAAGACATGGAACTGATACGTTAGGAAGTAGCTTACCTATTCAATACAATGATACCGGACAAATACAGAAAAACCTAGTCAGTCTGAAAACTAGAACATACAGGCAAGTCATCTTACGCTGGGGTTACGTTCTGCTGTCAGCGCGTAAAGCGAAAATCGCGTATAGTCAAAATTACATTGAGTGTAATGGCAGGCGGAATCGCCTGCACTACAGATACAGTATTTAATTTGCTATTTTTCTCTTCTTTTTTTTTTGGCCGACCATGCAAACCTGAATTCGCGCATGTTAAATGCGCGTAAGATGAGACTCTCCTGTACATCTGAGCAATTAATCTTGTTGGGTAAGAAATATGGTATCCTGTTTCATGAATGTAATTTTTTTTTTTTTTTATGAAATCCCCTATGCTTAAACTGAATGTATATTTTGCTTTTGAAAATCCAATGGTTTCCCAATAGAAGTTATGAACCACACATTTAATGAGAGACTCGATCAGCCTTACTTTTGCCAGATTTCTCTGGAAAATCAATTGGAAGAATTTCCATTGTATTTTTACCACTGACCTAGAAGAACATAAATACACAGGTAATATGTAGACATAAGGAAAGTAAATTGGATTTGATAGGCAAGAGATTGTGGGAAAACATATTACTAATAGAAACAGTACATTAGTTAGATCACATCCATACCTCGCCAAGATAAAACAGTAAGTTTAGATAGATTTAAAGTTTCATGTACACTACTTTGTGCCCATCTGCATGGCGGGGCTGTGCCTTACCTTTCCCCCAATGCGCACTTGAGCCTGGAGTTTGGCTAGTTTTTCTTGATTCATGATTGTTTCTTTCATCTAAAAAGGAAGGATAGTAACGACACTATGGACACGGCTCTGCTCGCTGGGGAGGTCAGCCCCGCGGCGGGCAGCGTCTACAACGCAGCGGAGGCCCCGGCTATCTCCGGAACACCGCACCCCAAGCTCCGTACCGGGACGGCCAGTCAGGGAGCAAGGCCGCTCTGCGGACACCAGCCATATCCCGGCGACAGGACGGGGAAGCAGGAGGCGAAACCAGGGAGCGGAAGCAGGGGCTCGAGGCCTCTCTTTGGGGAGGGGGGACAATTTACTCAGCCCCGCGTAACTCCCACAGCCGCATCCCGGCCCTTCCCCCGCCGCGGCTTATCGCTCCCCAACTGCCGGGCCCCGCGCGGCCTAACCCACCGGTGTCTCCCCGACTCACGGGCCCGAGCCTGGCCGCTCCGCCAAGGAACCCCCCAAGAACCCCACTCCCCGAGCGGGCCCCAGGCCCCTTTGTACCTTCCCGGGCGGAAGCGGCTCTGTCCTGGCAGGGGACAGGGCGGGGAGCGCGGATCTGAGCGCACACACGCGGAGGGGCGCAAGATGGTGGCCGGAAGGAAGGCAGGAGCTGGGGGAGGGCGCCGCGCCGCGCTGACGACACCCAACGTCCGGCGCGCGCGCTCCTCCTACCTCAGCCATCAGCCCAGGAACTCGGCGCGCGTTCCCCGCGTGACCCCGCTGGGGTGAGCCCAGCTAGCGCGGGGACCGTCACACAGGTGGGGCGGATGGGAGCCTGGGGCCCGAGAGCGCCCCCCTCACTCCCCCAGAGATGGCGCGGGGCGCTGGACTGAGCGTCCTGGGAAACCCTTTCTCAGCTGGGCACCTTTGTCAGGCGCCTGCCTGCAGCAACCGCGGCACGAAACCAGTCGCCTTTGGTCTGTGTTTTGCCTTCCCAGCTGCTGCAATCGGGATTGCAGGAGAATTGCAGCTCTGTCTCTGGGCCCGCGCGTGGGCTTTCTTCTGCATCTCCCTAAACCCTGTTCTTCTTTCTGCTAGAATACAGCTAAACTGTGGCCATTCCTTCCTATCTACATTGCTAAAACCTTGTTGTTGTCTTCATCACGTCTTCCCTGTATTGCTGTAACCTCTATTCCTCTGGCCTCTGTGCGTGTTATTTTCTAATCTCTTTCATTTTATCCCCAGATACCACTGCTAAAATCATTCTCCTCCTCCAAGCTTCCTTCTATCAAATCATCCTTCCCTTCACTCTCTTGATTGCCTGCCTATATTTCACAATATATAATTCAGGCTCCTTGGGTTTTCTTTCAAGGCCCTATATAATCTCAATCCTGCCTACATCTCTGTTTTTATCTAATGCTACTCTGTCCCTTTCCATCTTACTCCTCTCACCTCAAGACTCCCTTTGGCTTCATACCTTTTTTCATGTTAACCCCTACACTTAGAACAGTTTCCCACTTCTTGTCTAACAAACCCTCTGTGGTCATCTCCAAGAGTCTTCCCTACATTAGTGTTTTTATCAGTGATTCTTCACACCCTCTTTACCTGGACTGTTGCCCTGTATTTTGGTATTGTCTGAACTGGATCCTGATCTTGCAAATGATTATACACATAACTCCACACTGAGAATACTTATGTGTGGAATGGGACACCCAAATACCCTGAAAATCTGTTTCCATACAGGAAAAAACAAACACTGATCGCACACCTTTAGTTGTCACCTACCACCCCATACTAGAACCCATACAGGTATCATCAAACAAATACAACCGGTGCCTGATGGGGACCACATCCTGAAAGAAATTTTTTCCCAAACCTTCAAACAACCCCCCAGCCTTGCTAAACTCATCATCAGAAGCAAGCTCCCTACAGACTGGGACACCAACTCAAATCAACACCAGATCCTGCCAGAACAACAGATGCAAAACCTGAAAACGTATCTCCACTGCTACGATGATCACTACTTCAAAATACAACCTTTTAAGATCCATGGGTCCTACATATGCCTATCACAACATGTGGTGTAGATCACCCAGTGCATCAAATGCCCCAGCAACAACTATATGGGTGAAACCAGACAAGCACTATGCTCTTGAATGAACTCACACAGAAAAATTATTTTTTTGTTTTTAATGGAGATATCCTATCTCCTAGAACTGGAAGGGACCTTGAAAGGTCATGGAGCCCAGCCCAGCCCCCTGCCTTCACTAGGCAGGACCAATTACTGATTTTTGCCCCAGATCCCTAAGTGGCCCCCTCAAGAATTGAACTCACAACCCTGGGTTTAGCAGGCCAATGCTCAAACCACTGAGCTATCCCTCCCCCCAAGACAAAAACATCTTGTCACCTGTGGGCAACACTTTTCACAAAGTGATCACTGTATATCTGACCTCTCAGTCCTCATTCTCAAAGGAAACCTGCACAACACCTTTGAAAGGTGAGCCTGGAAACTTAAATTTATAACTCTGCTGGATGCTAAACACCATGGACTTAGCAGAGACACTGGTTTTATGGCTCATTACAACAACTTGTAATACACCTTGCTGCCTACTAACCCTTCATAGTCCTATGACTTCAAAGGTTGGCCACTTCATTCTAAGTGATCTCCTACAATATGTATGAACTTATGGTTAACAATCTGTCCTACCTTGTATTTAGCTTGGACACTCTTGTTTCTTTCTCCAGACCTGAAGAAGAGCTCAGTGAATCATCTCAAAAGCTTATCCCTTCCTCCAAAAGAAGTTGGTTCAATAAAAGATATGACCTTATCCACCTTGTCTCTCTCATATGCATAGTTATTCAGGTGTGTAAATGTTTGCAGGATCAGGGCCTTAGGTTGTAAATTCTTCGTGGCAGGGACCATTTCTTAGTCTAAGGCCCGATCCTGCACAGACTTAGACCAGGTCTACATTATAAACTTACATCAGTATAATATCACTCAGGGGTGTGAAAAATCCACACCTCTGAGCAATGCAGTTATACAAGCCTAGCCCCCAGTGTTGACAGTGCTATGTCCACAAGAGGGCTTCTTCCGTCAACATAGCTACCACCTCTCATGGAAGTGGATTAACTAAGCCAATGGGAGAAGCTCTCCGGTCGGCGTAGTACTGTCTTCACTAAAGCACTACAGAAGCACAGCGGCACTAGTGCTGCTGTGCTGCTGCAGCTTTTTAAGTGTAGACCTGCCCTTAGCAATGTGCTTGACTTTGCTCACTGTGAGGAGGCAAGTGGGACAACTCACATCATTAACTGGGACTCACATGATTGACTTCAATGGGACTAATCACCATGCATAAAAGTAAGCACATGCATAAGCCTTTGCAGAATCTGGGCCTACGTTTTCTAAAGTTCAGTGTATGTTGTTGGCGCTATATACATTAATAAGATTTCTTAAATACTTAAGAAAAGTAGCCCCAAAACTTAGGACCCCTTTCTGCCTCCTTCTTCACCATCATCTACTGCATCCACAACATCCTTTCCACTCCTACCCTCCCTTCATTTCTTCTTCCTTCTGAGTCAATAGCTATAGCTCAACCCTCCCACACTCGGCCAGCTTTTGAGCAGTGAATAGGAAGTTTTACAGACATGTACATACCTATGTGAACTGTGTTTGAAAATATGTGAATCTAATTCTATGCTGAGCAGCCTTTGCATGAATTTACAGGTGAAATTCCCAACTTTTACAGATTCAGATAATATGCATTATTTTGAGAAATTGATCCTTAATGAATAAAAATATGCATGTTACTGACTTCTTGAGAAAATGGGGAAGAGGCATCCTAATTCTTCCAAATCAGAAATAAATAGTTCCTACAGATTTTTCCAATTTTCCCCTAAAATAATGTATTTGTTAGTACTGCTGAGCAAGAGCAAACTCTGACCTCATCCTAAATGTCTGGCAAAGTGTGCTCACATTCCCTAACTCCAGTGCCAACCCAAACATAAGGTTCAAAGGGTGCCTAGCTATGTGTTGAACTAAAAATCACATGGGGAAGGTTATTTATAATATTTATAATTTATAATAGTTCTGAGCTATTATTTTATAAGGCTCACCATCAACATAGCAGTGAAGTCACCCAGAACAGCCTAGGTGACTGAGATACCAGGTCAGATGGGAATTTACTCATCTCTTACAAGAAGCATATTTGATTTAGCAGGTGCTACATTTGTTTCCATATGCAATCCAATGTATTGGTTTTAACCTAGAATGCCTCAGATGCTCTGGGTCGTGACTAGCTAAGAGACTGCTTCTCTGCTTAGTCATCCTTCCCAACAGTGGAGATCAGCTAAAGAATTCTTGTTCCATCCCCAGATTTGAATCCTGGGGATTGGATACAGGGGAACATCCTTGGCTTTGGAACTCGCTCATCCCCAGCCTTCTGGAGACTGTGAACTTTTAGGGAACAGCATGGGACTGATCTGTTGTATTGAATATGTGCTTGAAGGTGGTTTGGATATATGGGGATTTTAAAAGATGGGTTAGAATGAATAATAGTCAACGGGACTATTTGCATTAGTAAACTAAGCAGGATTTAATCCTATGTATGTAGCTAAGCCCTGGTCTACACTACGAGGTTAGGCCAAATTTAGCCACGTTAGGTCGATTTTATAAGCAATGCGTCTACACAACCAACCCCTTTCCGTCGACCTAAAGGGCTCTTAAAATTGTACTCCTCCCCGGTGAGGGGAGTAACGCTAAAATCGACCTTGCTGGGTCGAATTTGGGGTAGTGCGGACACAATTCGATGGTATTGGCCTCTGGGAGCTATCCCAGAGTACTTCAATGTGACCGCTCTGGACAGCACTTTAACTCCGATGCACTAGCCAGGTACACAGGAAAAGCCCCAGGCAATTTTGAATTTCATTTCCTGCTTGGTCAGCGTGGCGAGCTCAGCAGCCCAGGTGACCATGCAGTCGGATCTGATTGCTGTATGGGAAGAAGAATCTGTGCAGGCCGAACTCCGATCAAAAAGAAGAAATGCTAATATATATGCCAAAATCGCACAGGGCATGATGGACAGAGGCTTCAACAGGGACACACAGCAGTGCTGCGTGAAAGTTAAGGAGCTCAGGCAAGCCTACCAAAAGTCAAAGGAAGCAAACGGTTGCTCCGGGTCAGAGCCCCATACATGCCACTTCTATGATCAGCTGCATGGCATTCTAGAGGGGGACACTACCACCACTGTCCGTGGACACCTGCAAGGGGGGTGTCTCACGCAACAGGGAGGAGGATTTTGTGGATGAGGTAGAGGAGGAGGAGAATGGGCAACAGGCAAGCAGTGAATCTGTTCTCCCTGGCAGACAGGATCTTTTCATCACCCTGGAGCCAATACCATGCCAAGGCGGGATCCTGGACCCTGAAGCCGGAGAAGGCACCTCTGGTGAGTGCACATTTGTAACTACAGTACAGGGTTTAAAAGCAATTGTGTTTAATGTTTGATTTGCCCTGAAGAATTGGGATGCATTCGCAGCCAGTACAGCTACTGGAAAAGTCTGTTAACGTGTCTGGGGGTGGAGTGGGAATCCTCCAGGGACATCTCCCTGAAGCTCTCCTGGAGATACTCTGAAAGCCTTTGCAGGTTTCTGGGGAGGGCTGCCTTATTTTGTCCTCCATGGTAGGACACTTTACCATGCCAAGCCAGTAGCAAGTAGTCTGGAATCATTGCAGCACAAAGCATGGCAGCGAATGGTCCTGGGTTTTGGTCACATTCAAGCAGCATTCGGTCTATATCTTTCTGTGTTAGCCTCAGGAGAGTGATATCATTCATGGTCACCTGGTTGAAATAGGGGAATTTTTGTAAGGGAACAGTAAAAGGACCCTATTCATGCTGGGCTGTTTGTGCTTGGCTAAAAGGGATCATCCCAGAGAATAGCCACACGGTGGGGTGGGGGTAGGGTGACCAGACAGCAAATGTGAAAAATCGGGGTGGGTGTGTGACGTTATTGATATAATCTGGGACCATATAGAACATGGTTGCAACCAAAGTCCTGTAGTGACACCAAATCTTGTATAAAGGGGGTCAAATGAGGTATATAAGACAAGGTTATGGTTTGCTGGTTATAATTATGCTGTCTATATGTGTGTATCAGTTTTGTAGTTGAAGTCATGAATATTGGCTCTATACTGTCTGTATTTCAAATTTATGCTATGCTTCTGGGAAACTTCCCAGACAAGTTGGTGTTAGCTCTGCCTAGCCTGCTTGATGGCACATTAAGGACCATCAGCTATACAATTGACCCATTGAGAGAAGGCAAATACGCCTTGCAACTCAGCAAAGTATGCAGGGACTTGCCCATGTGACTCCAGACTCCATTTTGCTGTAATTTTCCACAGTAAGGACAAAGAGGTATTCTTACACCTGGAAAAGACTATAAAAGGCTGATGCCTCTCCTCCATCTTGTCTTCAATCCTGCTTCATACCTCTGGAGGAACTTTGCTACAAACTGAAGCTCTGAACAAAGGACTGATGACCATCCCAGCTGGGGATGTATTCCAGAGACTTGATTTAAACCTGCAGTTTATTTCATCACTGCTACAAGCCTAAACCAAGAACTTTGCCATTACTGTATGTAATTGATTCCATTTATCCAATTCTAGCTCTCATCTCTATCTTTTTCCTTTTATAAATAAATCTTTAGATTTTAGATTCTAAAGGATTGGCAACAGCGTGATTTGTGGGTAAGATCTGATTTGTATATTGACCTGGATCTGGGGCTTGGTCCTTTGGGATCAGGAGAACCTTTTTTCTTTTATTGGGGTATTGGTTTTCATAACCATTTGTCCCCATAACGAGTGGCACTGGTGGTGATACTGGGAAACTGGAGTGTCTAAGGGAATTGCTTGTGTGACTTGTGGTTAGCCAGTGGGGTGAGACCAAAGTCTTCACTGTCTGGCTGGTTTGGTTTGCCTTAGAGGTGGAAAAACCCCAGCCTTGGGCTGTAACTGCCCTGTTTTAAGCGATTTGTCCTGAATTGGCACTCTCAGTTGGGTCCCGCCAGAACCGCATCGTTACAGGGGGGTAATAGCCTATATAAGAAAAAGACCCAAAAATCTGGACTGTCCCTATAAAATCGGGACATCTGGTCACCCTAGGTGGGGGGAGGTGTGTGCTGCACATCCACCCCGAAAACCGCAGTCCCTCCTTTTAAATGGCAATCCCAACCAGCATTGCTTGCTATGGGAAAGGAGGGTGCTGCAGTTTGAAACCATTCCCACATGTTATGAAGGCAGAAGAAGCCAACCCTGCATACCCTTTGGCTTATCATGGCTGCCTGGAAACCGAATTATATTGCCCAGCCATGTGTGATGTGTCACCATACCGGCAGGCGCTCAATATAAAAGGCAAAATGCGACCTTGTACCTAAAGCATATGTGCTGTCTGCTGTGAATTGCTTGATTCACTGTGAAAGAGTCTCCCTTTTGTTCTCAGAAATGTATCATCTTAAATTTTACTCTCCCTTTTTATCCCCCCACAGGTGCAAATGTTTCTATGCTCCCCCTATCATCTCCGTCCCTGAGGTTATCGCAGATTAGAAGGCGGGAAAAAAGCACTCGCGATGGCATGTTTTCCAAGATCATGCAGTCCTCCCGCACTGATAGGGCACAGCTGAATGCATGGAGGCATTCAATGGCAGAGGCCAGGAAAGCATTAAGTGAGCACGATGAGAAGAGGCAGGAGGCGATGCTGAGGCTAATGGGGGAGAAAACGGACATGATGAGGCGTCTGGTGGAGCTGCAGGAAAGCCAACAAGAGCACAGACTGCCACTGCATCCACTGTATAACCGCCTGCCCTCCTTTCCAAGTATCATATCCTCCTCACCCAAACACCCAAGAACGCAGGGGGTGGGAGGCTCCGGGCACCCAGCGACTCCACTCCAGAAGATGGCCCAAGCAACAGAAGGCTGTCATTCAAACAGTTTTGATTTGTAGTGTGGCTACAATAAGCAATGTGTCCTTGTCCTTCCCTCCTCCCCTCCTTTCCTACCCCACCCGGGCTACCTTGTCAGTGATCTCACTTTTTTTTTTTAAATAAATAAAAAATGCATGGATTCAAAACAATAGGGGCTTTATTTCCTTTGCCAGCTGTGGTCGAAGAGGAGAGGGGGATTGACTTACAGGGAAGTAAATTCAACAAAGGGGGCGGGTTTGCATCAAGGAGAAACACACACAATAGTCACTCTGTAGCCTGGCCAGTCATGAAACTGGTTTTCAAAGCCTCTCTGATGCGCAGTGCACCTAGCTGTGCTCTTCTAATCGCCCTGGTGTCTGGCTGTTCAAAATCGGCCACCAGGCGATTTGCCTCAACCTCCCACCCCACCATAAATGTCTCCCCCTTACTCTCACAGATATTATGGAGCACACAGCAAGCAGCAATAACAATGGGGATATTGGTTGCACTAGGGTCTAACCTAGTCAGCAAACAGCACCAGTGAACCTTTAAACGTCCAAAGGCACATTCTACCACCATTCTGCACTTGCTCAGCCTATAGTTGAACTGCTCCTTACTACTGTCCAGGCTGTCTGTGTACAGCTTCATGAGCCATGGGAGCAAGGGGTAGGCTGGGTCCCCAAGGATAACTATTGGCATTTCAACATCCCCAATGGTAATTTTCTGGTCTGGAAAGTAAGTCCCTTCTTGCAGCTCCTCGAACAGCCCGGAGTTCCTAAAGATGCGAGTGTCATGCACCTTTCCCGACCACGTTGATGTCGGTGAAATGTCCCTTGTGATCCACCAGTGCTTGCAGCACCATTGAGAAGTGGTTTATGTACTGGTTGGCAAGGTGATCCGGTGCCAAGATAGGGATATGCCTTCCGTCTATCTCCACACCAGAGTTAGGGAACCCCATTGCAGCAAAGTCATCCACTATGACCTGCACATTTCCCAGACTCACTACCCTTGCTAGCAGAAGGTCAGTGATTGCATTGGCTACTTGGGTCACAGCACCCCCCATGGTAGATTTGCCCACTCCAAATTGATTCCTGACTGACTGGTAGCAGTCAGGTGTTGCAAGCTTCCACAGGGCTATCACCACTCGCTTCTCAACTGTCTGGGCAGCTCTCATCTTGGTATTCCTGTGCTTCAGGGTGGGGGAAAGCAACTCACAAAGTTCCAGGAAAGTGGCCTTACACATGTGAAAGTTTCGCAGTCACTGGGAATCATCCCATACCTGCAATACTATGCGGTCCCACTAGTCTGTGCTTGTTTGCTGGGCCCAGAATTGGCATTCCATTGTATCAACATGCCCCACTGCCACCATGATGTCCCAATTGCGATATCCCATGCTTTCAGGAACATCTGTGTCCATGTCTTCCTCACAATCATCCTCGTGCTGGCGTCTCCTAGCCAGGTTCTGCACATACTGCAGGATAATGTGCGAGGTGTTTGCAGTGCTCACAACAGCAGCGGTGAGCTGAGCGGGCTCCATGCTTGCCGTTCTATGGCGTCTGCATGGGTAACCCAAGAAAAAAGGCATGAAACAATTGTCTGCCATTGCTTTCACGGAGGGAGTGAAGGAGGGGAGACTGACAACATGTACCCAAAACCACCCACGACAATGTTTTTGCCCCATCAGGCATTGGGAGCTTAACCCAGAATTCCAATGGACAGTGGAGACTGCAGGAACTGTGGGATAGCTACCCACAGTGCACCGCTCCGTAAGTTGATGCTAGCCATGGTAGTGGGGACGCACTTCGCCGCCTTCATGCACTTACTGGGGACATACACAATCAACTGTATAAAATTGCTTTCTAAAGATCAACTTCTATAAAATCGACCTAATTTTGTAGTGTAGACATACCCTAAGGTATAAGTTATGGAGTATGTGATATAAGCATTTTAGCAAGTGTAAAGAAGTAGGTGTATGTGTGTGGATACTTAAAAAAAACATCCTGACATTATTCTAATCATGTTGTCCTCCCAAGGGTAACAGAGCTACAGACTTTTAATCCAAACTTCCCTTTCTTCCCAGTTCTGGCATTTTAAACATTCCTGTTGTTTGAAAGTTCGAAAAAGACTTTATTTCTTTTTAGGAAGTGTCTCATGTTATGTGTCTGCCAGTGAACCCAGGATAGAATACCTGCCGTGGTAATCATTCATGCCCAGGGATATTCCTGCTAATGACGCTGGCAATCTTACTCTGCATAAACAGAAGGACAAAGGATGATCCGAGTCTGAGTTATTGTGGATCATTATGATGATTATTTTGCAAGTATAACTGTAGTCTGGGTGTGGGAAACTATTGGGGGATTTTGTCATTTTTATTCTTTTGTGCTGTATTGTGTAATTGTTGTAGCAGTGCCGAGGCCTTAGGAGAGGTGCCCTAAAGGAAATACAAATACATACATTACATTTACTATTTTCCTGCTTCTCTAGGGCTTCACAAAGTTTTTACACGCTATGATTTTCATGTTGTTTTGGTGTTGCAGGTTAAATCATGCTTTTGCCTGTTCCCCATTCTCATCTCTACCACTTTATGTCTGTATTGTCCCCCCCCCCCCCTCTTTCACTTAGCAGCCTACATTATTTGTGTACCCTCATTGAAGTCAGTGGCAAAACTCACATTAACCTAAAGGCCCTATAAGTGAACTAAATGGGGACTGGATAAAAATTGAATGATAGAAACAAGAAAACAAGCCTCCCTCCGGATAGTAATCCCACGGACTAAAATTGGACTATTTCTAGGAGTAAGGGTTTGCAGGTTTGGATCTATAGTTTCTCTCCTTACATACGGCCCAGCAAAATGTTTCTTTTATTACAAAAGCTCACAGATTATTTGTAAATTAAACAAGAAATCTGAAAATACATTGGGACAAATTCTGCTCTCAGACATACCCTTGAGACCATGATCATTGAAGTCAGTGAGGATCAAGGAACATAGGGTAGAATTTGGCCCAATTTTGGGCTGGGGACGGGGTCTGAGTGGAAATCCTAATAGTTTCCGCTTGTCTAGAAGGAGGGTATAAAAATGATTAACCTGTCCACAATGCGACTCCTTTGGTTTGTTAGACAATATCAGGGTTAGCAAATACAAGAGAGACTCTCTCCTCAGAAATGGCCTGTTCATTGCAGAGGATGTTCAGTGTTATCAGCAGTCATGAAAATTCCTTAGTCAGGGCAAATAATTGTCCCTTTTTGCATTGTCGGTTAAACCTTTGCTGACAGCAACTCTTTCCGATTGTGAAACCTGCTTAGAAAACAAGTTTCCTACTCAGTGTAATGTTCTGCATGGCAATCTCCTATTCACATTCCTGTATCAGTTGAAATATCCATATCGAATAAATGGCTAGAGTTGTTTGCCCTGAATGCTGAAGGCTGCATCTTTTTCTGTCCCCACCGACATCTTTTCTTTTCTTTCTTTTCTTTTCTTTTCTTGACTGTGGGTTTTCCAGAGGAATGCTGCCATTTAAATAAATGTACACAATAAATAAATGGGGACACATTTTACATGAATATAGGCTAGAAAGCAAGAATGTAATGAGTAAATGTATTTTCTATGAGCCTTATTGTGCCATCAATTTGAGGCAGAATTTGGGGGAATTCTGGTTACAAATCGATAGCATGATATTGCCCTATGTTGTTTTAGCGAAGACTTTTATGTTTACACACTCTGCTGTCTAGAATGAAGTATACAAATCGGTAGAATCATTGCCATTAACAGTTAATATCCGGATCTCTCCTGTTCACGTTAAATAACAATACGCCATAACTGTCTGTAGGAATTATATTAACATGTTGCATATTACTAATGTATTCCGTTTATAAAACCCTCTCCGGTATTATGAACTTGTACAAAGAGCATTGTCAATAGAAGAATGAAGTGGTTGGAGCGCTTCCACACCTTGAAACTAGCATTTGACAAGTGTACAAAGAATAGCCACTTAAAAGTCAATCAGAATTAACCCCGGGGGAAAGCTCAGGGATATAAACAATGTAGTCTGGTAGTTTGTTTCCATAACAGCCCTACATATTTTCTCCAGTGGAGTGCTGTTATTTGCAGATACTTTGAATCATATAAATTCCTGTGTTCTTCCTTTTAGTCTTTGCTTGTTAGGGTTCTCATCAAACTTTTTAAATGCAAACTGCACTTCAGGACAAAGGGCAATATCTGTGCTATGGATCTGGAAGCAGAACTCCCTATTGATTTCAAAATCGATAGCACAATATGGCCCAAAGAACTCTAGTTAGCTGCCCAGGCATCGGCAGTGTCTTTTCCTCTTGTTCCTACAGCTGGCGCTGGAGCTAATCACTCCGTGGCAATGCTCAGCGTTCGGGGGTTGGGGACTAGGGCTGTCATCCCAGCACACTGTGCTGAACAAACTCCGAAAGCAAACTTGGCCGACCGTGTTCCGGCATGCCAGCATCTTTGCCGGTAGGTGGCATCCCTTGTCCGCAGAGAATCTCCGCCAAAGAGCGCTCACTGAAAGGAAATGCAGAGAAGCCGCGCGATTTCGGCTCTGATGAGGAAACTCAACTTTGAGTTTCGCTGTCTTGTCTGTAAAAAGAGCAAAACATCAAATTTCTGGGCTGGCGGTTGTTTAGCAAAGCACTTCTGTCTGGGCCCGACAGTTCTTCACGCCGAGCACTGTCGTTCATTTGACACATGCAAGGAGATGGACTTTGCTTTCTCCTTCTTTACCTGCTGTTTGATTTCCTGCACGAGCGAAACACAGCAGAGCTGTCCAGAGAACTGCAGTCAGAGCCTGCTCCCGAGGTTATTTCCCTGTCGAGCAATGTCTGACGTTCTTTGTTTCGTTGTCTTCTGTCACACATTTTTAGCACAGCCTTTATAAGTTTGGAAGGAAAGAAGTCACATATTCTTTTGGAGAAAAAAAAAGTCACCATCACTCTGAGGGACTGCAATAAAACCTTATCTTAATTGTCTATAGTCAGAGCTGACTCACTACCCTTCAGTAAACCCCACCTCTCTTTCCTCGAGTGACAGATTATAACATTTTCAAAGTGTGTAGGGAAGATACATTTTAACCACCTGAGACAAAGTGGCTCAGGGTATGTGAATATTTCAGTTTTTCATCGGCGTGTGCATTAAAATCATGGAAATAGAATGCCGCGATACGGGTCAATATTCGAACACAGTTTTCTGCATGTGTTACGCATATAAAATGTACATAGATGAATCGTGCACGGGTTTTGGCAGACAGGATAAAGGCAGGTATGATTATTTTTGCATTCTTATTTCTGTAAAGCTGGTGCCGGCCCACGAATGTTAAACTCCATTCTTCTTATTTAGTTCTTTTTGGACGACTATAAACATTCTAAACACGAGAGGTACTAGAAGACAAGGAGAATTGAAAAAAAACCACTAACTAACTAACAAGACACTAGAACAAACAAAAACCAACTTTAAACACTTTTCAGGCAGGGAAACCTTATATAATAACTTGCCTTGGTATCCAAAACGGAGAACTATTTCCCCACATAAATGATATTTCACTCGCTATTTTTAAATACAACGCGAGTTACTTTATCATTTCTACAGAGGTACAAAATCTATTAGCCAAAACATAGCTATTGCTTTAATTATTCTTTTGCTTTTGTAACTTTTTGTGGTATGCTCCTTTGGCTTCTCAGTAATGAACACAATGTAAATAGGATTATTTGGAAATAGTAACAAGGATTATGTTCACAAATCCATGAACCTGAGTTTGAAACAGTTTTGCTTGCAACTTTTGATTTAGAAAATATATTGCAAATGCATTTGAATAAAATGTTATATTTGAAATATGCGTTATAGAGCGTAGTTATTTTTTCTTTTCAGAATAATTGTAATCAGAATAAAAAGATAACTTTTATATACTGTCCTACATTAAAACAGACTATCATTTAAAGTTAATTCGGTAGAACTATGTATAATATGTATTCAAGATGGTTCTTTTTAATGTCAGAATACTTAGAAGTGCATTTTTCAGAATCTTTCCCCTCTAACGTCAGAAGTGATCCATTAAATGTGTGCGCCCTCTAAATTGAGAGAAGTATGATCTTTTGTTATTATAAAGTGTGTCGTCTGACATTGAAAAAAAATCATGATGTTATTAAGAAATATAATTTTGTTTCACTTTCTTATTACTTTTGCTCCACAGCTCAAAGGCGAAGAGATTCTTAAAATATGATGTTTTGTTTCTCCTTGCACGAGAAGGGGACTTCTCCCTGTGTTTCCTACAACCGAAAGGGCTACACTTCTTCCTTTAAATAAAGTCCTTAAAATCAAATATGAAAATAGTGGGGGTATTTTTGATTCGGTTGACAGCTAGAGATATACAGTATGTGTGATATCACTCCTAAATGACAAATACCCTGAAGAGAGGGAAAAAAAGTTTTCTAAAAGTTTCTGCCTAAGAAGCATTTTCACTGGAGGTTTAGAGCACTACCCCCATTCTGATGGTTAGGAAATGTTCCTTCTACCAAAAGTTCCACTCCTGCCCTGGACTCGAAGACCGACTTTAATTTCAAAGGGCTCATTACTATATATAAAAATGATGTCTATATTTTTATCAGGCGTGTTCTCCTTTTCCTTCGTCTTAAATTGCAGTTATTGAATTAAAATCAAATTGTCTTCAGAAGAAATTCATCTGCAAAAACGACTATATTCTGCTAACATTCCGGTGAAAACAGATGGTTTTGCATTTTCTCCTCCTGTGTAGTAAAACCGCAGGGAAAAAAAAGAAAACGTGTCCGCTGGGGGTCTCAAAATCCTAATGAATGAAACAGTAAAATGCAGATGTCCCTGCCACCCGTGGGATATTTGCATGGACGGTTCCTGTATTTGGGATCATTGCCTCGCTCCCTTTTTGGTGCGATTTCCCCTTTTCCTGGGAAGGTTCGAGCTACAAAGGACATCAAGGGCGTTCAGTTGCTGAAATGCCTTGCGATTTGGGCAGTGATTTGGGTAGCAAATGTGTTCTCCAGCGACTACTCAAAATAACCCCAGCAACAGAAGTGCAGTTTGGTGTTGCGGCACATGGAGGGCGGAGGGCGGGGGAGGAACTGCAATGGGATGGCACACTGTATATTGGGAGAGGCAGCAGGAAGGACTGCGTATTTCAGTTTCCCAACCCTGACCTTTAGCAATGCGGGCAGTCGAGTTTCTTGGAAGCATCAGGACTGGGGAGGGGGGGGTGTTCGTGCCTCCCCCCGCACCCTCCTCCCCCCGGACTTTGCCTGCTCCGTGCTGGTTTGATTTCTCCAAGCAGGAATGCGCTGAGATGTTTCCCCAGTTGTGGCGCTGACGTTTGGAGCCATGTGATGGGCCCCCTTTCGCTATAAGGAGAGAAGAAAGGCCGCCCTCTTTTGGACTCAGCCCCAGCCTTTTCAAGATCTTTCCCAAGACTCTTCCTCCCCCCCCCCCCCCCAATACTAATCGCTCTCCCTCCTTCCCTGGATCCATTAATGTCCGAGGGCTCCTGCGAGGAGGAGAAAGAGAGGAACCAACTCCAGGGCGCAGCCAAGGGGGAGAGATTTCCCGCTGCCTGCTCGGCGGAGGCTGCTGCTGACTGTTGTGTTTGTTGCTTGTTCGCACCAGGGCTGCAGATCCTGGCTCTGTCTGGGCGGATTCGCCGCCTGGAGCAAAGCAGGGGGACTCCAGCGTGCACGGCTCCCCGGCCCCGCCGCCCCCGATGAGCCGCTCCGCCAAGCCATGACTCTGAGCTCGGAGATGTCCGATGCCTCGGGACTGGCTGAAGAGACCGACATCGATGTGGTGGGCGAGGGCGAGGAGGAAGACGAGGAGCCCCGGCGCGGCGGGCGCCCCTATGCCCAGGAGGAGGAAGAGGAGGAGGAGGAGGAAGACGAGGAGGTGGGGGAGCTCCCCGATGACATCTCGCTGCCCAGGTCCCCGGCGTGCGGCGGCGCGGGCAGCTCCCCCACCTCCTCCCAGCGCCCCTACAAGGCGGCGGCGGGCGGCGGCGGGGCCAGCAAGAACAGCCTGGTGAAGCCGCCCTACTCCTACATCGCGCTCATCACCATGGCCATCCTGCAGAGCCCCAAGAAGCGCCTGACGCTCAGCGAGATCTGCGAGTTCATCAGCGGCCGCTTCCCCTACTACCGGGAGAAGTTCCCCGCCTGGCAGAACAGCATCCGCCACAACCTCTCGCTCAACGACTGCTTCGTCAAGATCCCCCGCGAGCCCGGCAACCCGGGCAAGGGCAACTACTGGACCCTGGACCCGGAGTCCGCCGACATGTTCGACAACGGCAGCTTCCTGCGCCGGAGGAAGCGCTTCAAGCGGCAGCCGCTGCCGGCGCCCGAGCTGCTGCTGCGCGGGGTGGATCCCGGCACCTTCCTGCAGCAGCAGCCGCCGCCGCAGCAGCCGGCGCCCTACGGCTACGGACCCTACAGCTGTGGATATGGCATTCAGCTCCAGCCTTACCACCCCCACTCCGCCGCCCTCTTTGCCTTTCACCACCACTCCCCGCCGGCCCGGCAGCCGCCCCCGAGCGCCGCCGGCCCCGTGCTGCCTCCTGCTGCTGCTCCTGCGGCTCCACCAGCCTCCTTACTGCCAGCGGCGGAGCTGGCCAGGACCTTCAGCTACCCGCCCCAGCTTAGCCCGTCCCTGACTTCTTCTCTGCACGCTGCCAAGTCCAGCAGCTCGGCTCTGGCCCGGTCCCCCTTCTCCATTGAGAGCATCATCGGGGGGGCTGGCAGCAGCTGTGCGTCCCAGTCTGCCGTGGTTCCCGTCTTAGCCAGGTCTCTGGTTTCTTCGTCCTCCGTTTCTTCTGCCGCCGCGGCCTTAGGGGCACTGCACCAAGGGACAGCCTTGTCCAATGTCGAAAACTTTACTGCTAGGATTTCAAATTGTTAGCGATTTAAAGTCTTTCAGAAGGTAGGATTCGGGGTATATCTTTTTTTCACCTTCACGAATTGAAACGGACATTTTATACAGCCGATTTCTGTCCTGCCACTTTGTTGTTCGGTACCTATATTTATGCAAAGCCAATTCTATATGCTGCATAGGCAGAAACTTTTGTTGTTGGAAAGTTATATCTTATTCCTTTAAAAAAAATCTCTAAACCATTGAAGTTCGGAGATTCTCAGGTCCAGGAATTCAAAAACAATAATGTACAAGAGAAATGAAAGGTCGTGAGGGAGGACAATAAAGCAATACTTTTTCATTTTAGTACACTTGTCTCATGTACTTTTATAAAAGGAAATTAACATGTTTACACAGAAGAAAGTCAAGATTATCCTTTCTTATTTTAACCTGTGTTTTGTATTATAATAGACATACGGAGTTTTTATTTTGTACTTTATGCGTATTCTTTACAAGGAATGTTGTTAAAATTACTGGCAAGTATTATTGTACTATTCTAATGTACATTTTTTACACATTTTCAAAAATAAATTTTTTAATTTTCAAAAAAGTCCCACCCATACAATTGGCTTTGGACATTCCCCTCCTTAGCACTTCCCCTCCCCCCGCCCCCACCGGATAGAGTGAGAGTTTTGATTTGCGATTAGTAGAATAATAGAGAAGTTAATACAACAGTAATCACAATACTTTACAGCAAATAGTTATTTATAAAAGGATTTGACCAAGAAGAAAATCAGAATATGATCTTCACAGTCTAGCCATTGTCAACTATAACAGGTAATAAAAAGTAAAAATATCAATGGGGGGAGGAAAGTAAGTAAATCTATTTGTTGTTGGAAGTTATCCACTTCCTGGAAATTACAATGCTCTAAAACTAAAACTATTTGTATTTGGGTCAATAAATGTAGACTATTTTAATACTTTTGGGTGTGTTTTAAATCATAACTACATCAGTTTAGTTTCCAAAGGGTATGAAGGAAAAGAAAAATAAATTCTATATAAACAGCTATTATGGGGAATTTTCCCCTTATACTTTTAGGTTGATGTAAAGACAATACGAGCACTTTCAGCTACTTTGAGAGAGAGAGAGAGAGAGAGAGAGAGAGAGAGAGAGAGAGAGAGAGTACAAAAGGTACATTTAAATATATAATATATTTCTGTAGAAACCATTTATTAAATATTCAAGTAATTTACATAGAAATATATAAATATACAAAATATACGCAGTTATTATCATATCAGATTTAGACAAAAATTGAGACACAAAGTCTGAATTTGAAAAACACATTTGTAAAACATGGGCCTGTGACTGAATGGAATATTATGAAGTACAAACATATGGATTCCAAATCAGAGAGTTCGGTTTAAAAGGTATCCTCTGTAATTTTATTTCAAGCATATTTTGGCAGATTAAAGAACAAAGTATCCTGATTTCCTGAAAAACGGAAGTTTTTTTCAGTTATATGGTTTCACATTTCAAGTTTTTTTCGTCAGTTTACAGAAGGATAGTGTTCTGTGCTCTCGTAAATAGCTAAATAATGATTTTGTATTTCGTTTGTAGCAATGCGGTGTTAAAATTGTTTTTAATAAGCGGAATGACTCAACGTCTGGTCTCTGCTGAGTTCTATTTGCAGCATATAGATGAAGGGCCGCTTTGGGTCGCCTGAGAACAAAAGTATGTACAGTCACATTTAATCTTTAGAATAAGAGAAAAATCTCAAAGGTATCATATATTTGTCCTTGTAAGAAGATTGGAAAAATATTTTACTTCATTATTATTCACAAATGACCTATTAAATACGGGTTTATAAAAGTTCCTGAAGAAGAAATAGGTCTACATTTTTCAGAACCATTTAAAGTCAACTATTGCAAGACATATTTGTTGATGGAGTAATATATTGTACTTCGAGTAAATATGTGTTAAATCTCGCAAACACTGTACTAATAGAGTTTAAATTAGCTGGCCAGTATCCCTAAAATCATAGTTTAATTATGAATTAAACTATTCATAGCAGCCCTCTAAAAATACAGGCCAACATATTCAAACGTGGGTGACTAGTAAGCTCCCAATGGGAACTGCAAGTTCTCAGCACATTTGGAAATCATGCTACTTTTATTTAGGTGTCTAAAAATGGATTTAGTAGCCTAACAGTAGATAACCAGTTTTTAAAATGTTATCCATAGGAGTTAAGATTTAAAATTATTCAGTGAAAGTTTGTAGTGGGAAAACAGGTCTATATCTATTAATACTAGATAGAGTTCTCAAACACACAGACTAGTATTCATGCTTTTATTCTTCTTGTTAGCAAGACTGTGCTTTTAGATGACAGAACATGTAAATCTCCACCCTTTATCGGTGCAACAGGGAAAGTAGCTTCAGGCGGTCCACTTCCCATTACTTGTTTCTTTTAGCTTCATAACAACAAAACCCAGGAAGAAAGCCATGTTACATGTCCATAAGGCTGTCTCCACACACGCAGGTGTGTGTGTGCCTGCGTGTTATTTTCCCCTTTGGTACCTTTCATCAGTAAAGGTATATTAAAGGCTCCTTGCATATTTCATGTCAGTGGTTTCCCTCGAATTTGGGCAGGGGCCTCCATTTGGAAATTGAAAGACAAGATAATTAGTCGCTGGCAGCTCGAGTTGAAATGACTTCCCATCACTAATTTGGGGACAAATGTGGATGTTTAGTCTGACTCCACCGGCAAGACCTAACTTCTTTAGCTGTTGTGTCTTGTGCTTCTCCAAACAGCCCTGGGCTCTGCAGAGCCCTCAGGGCCCAGCGCCCCTGTGCCCGCTGCACTGAGCAGCTAGTGTCCAGGCTGCTCTGCCAGAGCAGGTGCTGTAACAAAGGCCGGCCGGCCGGCCAGCCCTAAAGCCTTTGATGGGGCTAACAACATCTCTGAGCTAGGGTTCCCCATTCGCATGCAAATGTAGCGCAGTGTCCCCTTTTCTTTGAAGGCAAACAGAAGGACATTTGTAGTGTTTGCAGGGATGGAGCCCAGTGGAGCCATTCTTCCTAAATAGGCTGGCCTCTAATAAACAAACTGGTGGGGAGACAAACATGATGGTGTCGCCTCCTCCTCCTCCCAGCTACAAAGTGTGGGTTCATTAACCCGGCTCTTTTCCTCCTCATATCCCCGTAGGGCTGAGAGACGAATTACTGGAGCTGAACTGGGCGGGGATTGCTCTATATGGGGGCTAATGTTTCAAGCGGTTCCTCCAGAAGGACCACACAAAAAGAAACTTTTTAGTTTATGGTGCTATTATGCAGCGTTTTAATTTAGGGATAGATTTAGCCAAATGTTATCTATTGGGAATTTAATGCAGCCCTTATGTGTTCAATCGCTTTTTATACCACACACGGTCTCTCTTTCCAGAAATGTTTCCTTCCACGTATTGCTTTGTTTCTATTGGATAATATATGTATTTTTAATTATGTATTTTAATTCTTCTCGACCATATTATATACCATTTCTCTCAGGCATAAAACAAGATGTTGAGTCCTTCCCCACTCCTCCTTTAAAAAAAACAAACTGTTCCCCAATTTCAAACCTGAGTAGTTGGCATATCTGCATATTCCCTGCCTTACCAATGGTTCTATTACACCCAAAGGTTCTGCTGATGTAACTGAAAGTTGTGATAGTTTTGCTGTTAGCGTGCAAGAAAGAGGCTTTCTTTTTTACAGGTTGTCTCCTTTACAATATTGTCCTGAGGTAGGGTGTCTATTATTTTGAGGATGCACTTGTTTCTTGTCATTTTAAAAAAATTCTTCCTGCGGAACAGCTGAAACTGTCTTTTCTGGGTCTCTCCCTCCTTAGTCCCATATCTCTGAGTTCTCTGCTTGGCTGAGGGTTGAGTTTGAGTCAGGAGCTGCTTCTGTTACTGCCTGGGGAAGTAGATTTGCTGCTGCTGATGATGATCCAGGCCATTTCTATGTAGTATTATTTCAAGTATTCAGTGTCAGAATTGTCCTCGCTGTCTGCACAGGAAAACTGTTTTCACCTGTTCCCAGATCTATTTCAGCCTGGTGTGGTTCGTTAGTCCAAAGACTATTAAGCACAATAAGTAACTCGGAGTTATTCTCACTAAGACTGAGGCCTGTGGATCTGTTGGAAAATGTGTGCGTTTTAATGGCCTCAGGTATGAACGATAGACAATACACACTGTGTGTAATATTTTCCTTCATTAGTCACAGTAAGTACCTGAGTAGTCTCCGATAATATTGTATTTGACAGAAATAATGGAAATTGTGGTCATAACCCTGCTTTTCGGGGTTTATACTATCATAACCAAATCAAATTTTCAAGTATTCTTAACAGCGTGTCTCTCCCAGCTCATACAACGTTTCGGCGGCATCCCTTTTAATTTCGGAAGAGGTTATACCAATTATGCAGATTTTTGTTTCCGGTATCGATGAAGTTTCATCGGCTCGAAGGCTTTCCAGATCTGGCAGCAGCAGGTAAGTGTAATCTTAGTACTATATTCTATAATAACACATGCTAATTTTTTCTTGTAAACAAACTAACTTTTAAACCATTGTTGATATCCCCTTCCCTGCCCCAGAACTGCGTGTTGCTGTTTACCTGCTTTTCTGCTCTACTCTGTAGTTCTTTCTGTTTGTGTGCAAATACAAATCGCTTTCAGCGCCACAAACAGCGGCATTCTTCTCCCAACATCCTATTTCCCGGCTGATTGTCCTCCAATCACCTTAAATGTATATTTCACTGAAAACATGTAACACTCATTTTGAATCCGTGCTGCTATGATAAAACCAGAGAACCATGTGTATGGGAGTCCTAATGATTACTATGTTCCGATTTATTTTATGAGACAAAGGCATGCCCGCTGGTAGCCACAGATTTGCAAATCGTTTGTTGATATTGTTCTCCAGTACAATAGTACTATATTTCACAGGCATGGGTTTATTTAACTGATTACTTTGCTCCATCTTTTGTTATGTGTATATATTTCCCGAGCAGCTGTTACCTTCCTGCGGGAATTCCCCACCTGTGCCCATCCCCAGCTGCAGATTATTTTAGGTGCACACTCCGGCAAGTCTTTCTCCTGCTAGAACATTTGACCAGCTGCACCAGGAAGCGGCCCCCCTTTGGCATTCCGAGGGTCTGCAGAGAGCAGGCAAGTCGACTCTGAGAGCCGTGTGGCCAGGGCGCTGGGGAAGGCTGTCCCGGGGAGGGAGCGGAATTCTGTTGGCTGGGGAAGAGGGAGCCAGAGCGCGAGCCTGTTCTGTAGGTGCAAAGTGGGGGCCGTTAGCCGCTGCAGTTTCCCTGGAGAGTTTTTCTAGATATGCTTGTTGTAACACACATTGGGCTTCTGAGCTGAAAGGGAGAGGAACTGTCAGTATTGCCTGTTTGGATCTGAAGCGGGGGAAAGAGGGAGTATATATACTCCAGGGATGGCCCAACCGGTAATTACCGGGCGGGGGGAAGGGAGGGACCATGAAAGTGTCACACACCTTAAATCCACTATTCCCATTGTGAATAGTCTCTAAGGAAGGCGCGGGGACGCTTTTCAATGCAATATATTTGCTTGACACTTGGATGAAAATTTGACCTGGTTTTCAGTTCCTGAGGGCACGGCGGGTCCTCAGCACCACTGGAAATGAGGCCACATGTTTACAAATATGGAAAGGTTCTAGCTCTCACAAAGACGTTGGTGGAGTATTTCTTGCAGTTCACATGGTCTTTTCTTCTGGGCTTTGAAAAAAGGCATTTGATTTAGGCCATGGAGTATAGTTTGTGGGTGCCAAGAAAGCAGCGTTAATTATGAACTGGATTACACAGAAGAATTGTTTTTAGATGCAGTCTAGTCAATTCCAGAAATGATATCAGGGAACTGAATTCAGAGGGAAAGTGTTTTTATCAAAACAATTAAACTTGTCCTTCCTCCAAATCAGGAAAGACACACTGCATTGATTCTAATGTTTCCTTTCACTGACGGAGCAAAACAAAGGGCAGGCCTCTGCGGGGCCTTGTATTTAGATGATAAATCACACAATTTATATTGGAAGCCAAGAGATAAATAGATATTTAAATTGCATTAATCCTCTGGATGAAACTGGGAAAGAATTGTCTACGATTAAGTCTGACGGTATTTTTGCAAATATATGTGTGGACCTCAGAGAATTTTGTTGAATAAGATTGGGAAAGAAATGTCCACTCTTAACAAAAATACTTTATGAAAGAACAGTGGACATTTCTTTTCCAGTTATATTATGTATGTATGCATTTCTACAGGTTGATTATATGTGTATTATTTAACACACACTTAAACATAATCTATCTATCTATAATCTTTTAAAAGTAAGACCCAGAGGTCTGACTAATATATTTAGCAAGCACAACATGAAGCTAATAGTTTTCTCATCCATATGTATATGACGAAATTCCACCTGTCGAGACTACAGGTGCCCTAGATGATTTAACTGCTTCAGTACTATTTGGCAACAAGAACTATTGCCTATGTAAAATAATCCTAATTGTTAAATCTAGCTTTATTCCTTCCTTTAACTTTACCATAGGGCACCGCTTTGGGGTTGTTAGAAGACTTCCCCATCACAGTTAATGTCAATGTAATATACCTGTACATTGTGAAGTCTCCGTTGTACTGCTCCATCTCTTCACTAGTGACTGATTACAGTAAAACAAAACAACACAATGCCCCAAAGCTTTGTCGGCGAGGCCAAAGGGCGGCATTTTTCTGGAAATTAACTTATTTAGATCACTTTCAGCACATGACTCACCTCAAAGTACTGAGGCTGTTTTCTTGATTTAAAAAATTTGCTTGCCCGCGTCTGTGATAATATATTTAATAGGACGATACTTGCAATTCTTTCTGATCCGGACGTATTTTTCAGAGGAACGTTCTGACGGGCAGACACCAAACTAGATAAACTTTCAATCCCCAGCACAAGCAACCTAATCTGCGTTATTCAAGAGCAACATTTGCTCAACTCCTTTTAAAGAGTCACAAACATAGAATCCCAATAACTTTTTAATGTGTATGACCCTTAGGAGATGCATTTTGCATATGTGTTTAAAACAACCCGACAGCCCGGAAGAAATTTTAATTTAAAATAAAATCTAAGTATATTAAGAGCCCAACATCCCCCTCCTCAGTCTGATGTAGTTTGCTGAGCTGTTGTCTGTCAGTAAGTACCACAAGTTGCACTATAGAATTTAGACAGAATTGAGTAGGTGGTTTGGGGTTTTAGACTGGAAAATATCTTTGTGAATTGTGTTCAGGATACTTCGGTCTTATCTGCTTTCTCTATAAACAAACACCAAAGTACACGGCTGTGTCTCAGGGGAACTCAAACGAATGTCACCTGCCTTGTACCTGCATAGAAGCAGCTCCTCCAAGTGACACAAATTGTCTAGAGCGCTCAAAGTTTGCTGACATTAGGAATGAATGGTCTGGAACTTCTTTTAATTAACAAACTGCTTTAATAACAATAATAGATTATTTTGCTTTCTTCAGATTTTGAATCCCAAAGATTTCTGGAACACAAAAGGAAGAAAGGAAGTGATTTAAATCGCTTAAGTTTGGCCTAAAGCATTCTTCATTGATACCAGAATTCTCCATTGAAATCAATGGGGTATTCGTAAAAATCACTGGCAGGATATAACTCCTAGTTTTAGAGGTAGGTGTGTATGTATGTGTGTGTCTGTATGTGAGAGAGGTCTAAAATGTTAGTAAGAAGCCTCGAAGAGTTTAAGAACGACTAATAAACCCCCCTGTTTGTTCTGATAATTGATAGAGAAAGAAGTAGAAGTGTTTCAGTTAAATAACATAGTAAGGAAGGTAATATAGATATTGACATTTTGCTTGACTACAAGATTTTAATCATGATACCTTTGTGGTGCTGTTGCAAATAATCCAGTCGTGCCAGAGCCACGTTTACGGCTCTTAATGGCGAGCGCGCCCCAACAGGAGACAAATGTACCGGACTCCCCCTTCATCCTTTGAAATACAGCAGTTGCTGATGTCCCGGGCTAGTCCTTGGATTCTGGACTGTACTAAGGAGGCGCTGGATTTATGGATCTGTTTACAGCCTCGTGCCTGTCTTTTACTTCTCTCATTTTCATTGAGAATAAGTAAAAAGAAAGTCAGTTTTGCGGGGGGGATCGTATGCATTGTGCCAAATTCTTGCAAATCCTGTACTGGGATCCTCACATACAGGGTGGAGGGGGAAGAAGCAGAACGTTTGGAGTTGCAGGCTGATTCCTGTACTAAAACGCTCATGCAAACTAAATTCTTCACCAATTGAGTTCTGGATCGTTGATTTGAAAAATCGGATTCCTTGTGTGGAAGCAGTTGACAGGAACCTAAAAGGATTAGTTGCATTCCATACAGGATCATTTTTACTGGTAACATTTTGAAAAGATTGATCCCTTCCAGACCGTAAACAATGTCCAGAAAAATGATCTAACTAGACTTCTATTGTTTTCCTTTGTCTGCGAATCCCTTCACGGCTTTTGCCAACGGCTTGATGGAGGCTTGACAGGGTTTTGCTCCTGAGCAGAGTATTTAATTTCAAATCGTTGGCAATTTTGTTTGTAATCTCAATCTGGCGGAGAATGAGTGGTTTTTCTAAAAATCAGCACCGCTGAAAGGAAAAACCGGGTGTTTCCCTGTGATTTGTTTCTTGTGCGGTCTTGTGCTGACATGATGCAGAAAAGGGGGTGTGTGATAACAGATCTTTTACACGCTTGGGCATTTTATAATCTGGTTCATGCGAAAGGAAACGGAAATTCGCCGCACTCTCTCTCCCATAGGCACGGAAGGGGTTTGCATCTGTTTGTGGCCCTGGCATTGGGAGCACTGCACTTGGTTACATTTCTATGTCGTAATCCTTACTAGGCGGTTTCAGTGCAGCTGGAAGCGGGGTTGTTCCTGGAGAGGAGCTCAGTGGAGGGAGGAATTCCCGACCCACTTTTGCATGCCATTTGCAAAAGCCGAGCTACCCCCCTCATTCAAACAGGCTCAAGTTTGCTGCTGTTTATGCGCAGGATGTGTTCAGATCCCGAGTCCCTTCGTTTCTCTGATTCTCCAGTGTTTATTCTGCTGTCAGTTGAGTTATCAGGGTGACAGTTCGGAGGGAGTTGTGACTTGCCCTGATGCGTTTGCTGATCGGCAGACTTTCCCTCTGTTTTTACACCTGCACACACTACCCCACACTCTTTGGTTGATTTATAGCCCAATTAAAGGTTCAGTGTTCCCAAAACCACCCGCGCAGTTTCCCTTCGGTACCTTCTTCCTCCCTGCAGCAAGAATATGTGCTGGAATGCGCAGAACGTCAGACAGAGCCTCATCTTTCATTCTCCCAGCCTTTGGTAGGCTGCAGCAGCAGGAAATCATATCAATCAGCTCTTGTAGAAATGCAGTATCGTCAGGCATGAAAAAGACCTTACATATTACAGGGTATCGTCCTATGTCCATAACAGAACCGAACAAGGAACTGGAAACTAAATCCCGCTTTCGATCTCTCTGACAAAGCACAGGACACTGTCTTCTTGCAGAGAGTTCTACCTTTAGTTGGAAGGGAGGCTCCTATTACACAGCGCAAAGTCCTAATTCATAGACACCGGACTATTTACCCATAAATTCCTAACCTACCAACAGCGATCATAAGTGTGGGAAAGGCCCGGAGGACCCGATCCTGCGGTCCTCGTTGAAACGGAGACGGCAGGATCGGGCCCAGTGACTTCTTCAAATGTAACAAACATCTTCGTTCTGGGACTCGGATTAGTTAGTAAAATGCATAGACTTTTCCTGATTATAATTGGTAAGATGCGGCACAGATCTAAACCTTTACACCAAGGCCACGTCGCACCAACTTTTTGTTTATTTTAGTAGGTATTTTAATACAATATTACTGCTTTGTCAGTAATTGGGGGGAGAGCATCTCCTTCGGCACAGGGAGCATTTATTGAACAAATGCAGGTGTTAACACGAGTTCTCTGTTGTGTTTTGATGGCACTTGATGTACGGGAAGTTTATAATTTTGACTCCTCTTTTCAGGAGTTATTCTACAGAAAGGGGAGGTAGGTTGCGTTTCAGGGTAGATTTTCTTGGGGGTCTGATGACTGACTACTTTTTAAGGGAGTCGGTGTCTTGTAAGTAGATTCGGCTGCTCGCCATAAAAAAATAATACTGGAATTTAGCCACCTCTCATGAAGGTAACAACTCGGGGCGGAGAGCTTAGCTTGGAAAACACACTTATCTGGGGAAAGAAACAAGGGCAGTTTCTCATAAGTTTTTTGCAACCCAAATAAAGTTCAGGAGAGTTTTTTCTTCGCCAGCTTCATTATCCAACCCTGGGCCCATCATGAATCCCTTGCCACCATGTCAGACTCTACGACCTTCTTTTCACAGAGAATAAACAGTTCCCAAGTACAGATTGGCATCTTCCTAACTCAATTCTGTCTTCCGTCCATCGATCAATCCACCTTTCTAATTAGACTAATTAGAAGATCTGTGGAGGGTTGCTGGGCCCATAGACTAAACTGCGTGGGGGTAGTGAAAAGAACCCTGAATTCCCACCATGGGAGGCAGCTATTCAGTGGGACTGTAACAGTTGCTACGTTTATCCCCTGCCATTGAAAAGAGCCCTGCTTAGGGCTCGATTAAAATGTTTGGAAACTAATGCCCCCCTGGATCCCGCTCTAATTAGAGGGCCTGGATAGATCGGTCTGATCACTCAAAAGAAACTCCTTCCGCGCGGCTTCTGCCTTCCCCTAGCGCTGGAATGAGTTGTTTTAAAAGAGAACGGAGGCCTAAAAACCCAGGAGAAAGATGTCAGCGGGCCGCAGCCTGGTGATGTCAGGCTCTCTGTTTACTGCACACAAACGCAGGCTCCAGGAACCCCCGGCTTTTCTCCCCTTCTTTGCGGCTGGCTAAGAGATTTCTCCGCAGGACATCGGCCGCCCCCTTGGGCGCTTCGGTGGTCGCGGATGTGCTGAGCGCCACTTCAATTCCAGCAGTCCACACGGGAGGGGAGGCAGAGCGGCGACTAATCAAGGAGCTGCGCGAAGCCCCTTGTGCGCGGGATGGGTTTCGGGAAGGGGGGAGGGGGACAGCGGCAGAGAGGAGAAGGTGCGTCGTGCTAATGATCAAAACAGGCTTTTCCCCGCTTCAGCTAGCACAGCCCGGGTTACTTTTATCCGAAGTACTGAGCCCCACCTAGTTTACTTTCAAGAGCACAGTGGGCTGGTGGGCGGCGATCCCGCAGGCCTTTCTCTAGCGAGTAGATCCATTTATTTTAGTGGGATTACTCGCTTGAAAAAGGGGCTACAGTTTCAAGACTGGTCCGGGTGCGGGGGATGGGTGGTTGGTTGTGAGACTAATCAGGCGTTTCACGTGACAAAAGCTTTCCAAATCGGAGAGCAAGAGTTTAGATACACCTGAAGCAGCTGAACTCTCACCTGATCTTGGGTTTAGGTTTGCATCCTACGCAAAGATGGAGCAAGGCTTTCCAGCTGTAGAACAGAGGGTTCCGCGGGGGTAAGGTTTCCACTGGTTCTGCTGCAGTAATCCCTTTAAATGGAAAGGAGCCAGATGTAAAAAGAAATACCATCAGGTCACTGTTCTTAATCTTGTTAGGTTAGAACATGGAACTCAGCAAAAGCTGTTATTAACTGAATGTCAGCCTATGCAGTCTGCAAAACCCAAACTGCAAACAGAGCCAAAGAGATCTACTGTAGGGGAAACGTGATCTCACAGCCGAGCCTCTGAACCTGGCCTTACTGCTTCCAAACGGCTTTGTTTTAGACTATTTTCGTGTTATCCTGTACAGGACGATGAGATAATATGTAGCAAGTTTTGTATGTAAAATTCACCATTACTAGCAACAAAGTGGATGGGCTAAATGGCTGAGTTCAATTGCAGTTGGAACCAATACATTTTTTCGTACATAAACGTGAAGTTTTTGAAACTTTAAGAAAGCAAAGCAGGAATAATTTTCTAGATATGATCCAACAGAAGGGCTACCAGTCTAAGAAACTGAGACATGATTATTTTGATAGAAATATTAGCAGTTTTATCAATTATTTAATAGACGTGAAACACACACTGCAGTTAAGTAAAATTAATGTTGTGACTAAATTAGCCTGAAATGAAAAGTTAAAAGGGGAGCGCTGTCATCTGATGTCGCTCTTTTTCTGTCAAAGCATTGAAGCAAATACCGACACAGTCATCGCCTGCTGGCCTTGGCAAGGGAGGCGAGAGCTTTTAGAAGAAAAATTGAATCTTGCGGCTACCCTGCTTTGTGCAGTGCTCTCAAAGCTCGCATGGGTGGGAGGCGGGGAATACCTTAACAACGTGAATCCTTGCCATGCGGTCCTGTTGCTGAGTGGGATCTACTCTTTAAAAAACATTCTGCCGAAGTATTAAACAGTGAAGTTCTTCCTCCGATGGCTAAACCAGTATTGAACCAGCGGGGGCAATCATTTTCCGTTTCTGACACTGTTCTCCCGACTGGTTTTGAGAAATGGATTTGTAATGAAGTCTTCAATTTAAAATACAACTTCCCTCTCCTGACATGGTTAGATACTCTGGAGTAAAAAGATATGCAAATTTTGCCTTTAGTTTTATTAGTTGACGTTAGTATATAATAGGATAGGTCCATTACCTCATGTTTTTACTGGGAGCTTTTTTTTTGAAAGATAAATCTCTTAATATAAGTACAGGAGAACTGATTTATTAGAGTTAGTGCACATTCACAGCCGTATGACATAAATGTCTTTCTAAACTTTTTTCCCCTGGGGTGTGTTACGCTTCATTTTCAGAGTTCTGAGAATCCCACCCCCCCCCCCTTTTTCCCCCTCTCTCTTTTAGTAAACTATGTGTTATTACCCCTAACCTTTAGCCCAGGCAGGACTCCCATAACTACCCCTGGTTATTTGCACCATAATTCTAGATATGGCTCTCCTCATGTCGAGTAAGTGCGAACTTTACAATGTCACGATGACCCAAGGAAATCCACTCATAACCAACTAGTGGATTTCAACCCATGGGTTTGGGGTTAGTCCTGGGCTTTTCTTACTGCTCTCGAATGCCAACAGAGACAGATCATTCTATCTTCTAAACACTTCTGCTGCCATCATCCTTCCACGCATAGAACAGCGACATTGAGATAATATAACAAAAAATAAAAATAAAAAACCCCTCCACCTTCTCTTCATTAACTCTAGCCTGCTGCGCACAGATGCTTTAACTTACTGGCTTGATATGACCAAAGTGCCTTGGAAAAAAAGCTCTCACTTATTACTTGGCAAGAGACGACCCCCCAAAAGTCAATCAACAAATTAGAACTCATTTGAAGAGTTACATTCCCCTGCGTCTGACAGGCAGCTGAGACTCCAGTGTATTTGCGCAGCAAGGAAGTGGGCATGTACAGCTGTTTTTGAAGATTGTCCTCATTTGGGAAATGAAGGCGAATAGCTGATATTTCTCCAAGCTGTTTAATTTGTCGGAGAGTTACACTGGAAAATGGCACTTACTCCGCTGCAGTCAATCGCAGGACTGGAATTTCTATCGGTCCAGCCGTATCCCAGCACATTCAAAGCTGACAAAATAGGGCATTGTGTTTGCCTCCAAAATTAATATGTGGGCTCACTCTTTATACTCTCCTTTACCCCTTTGTTAACATTACAACGCCAGAGCACTCCCAGCAAGAGACGGCACGGAGGTGAGGATTGAAGCCAGCAGGTCTATCAGGAGCGCAGCCCCAGATAGATTATATTTACAAAGCACGTTAGGTTAGTAGATTTGGGAGAAGTTTTTCAAATATGCATTATTTGGTGGGTTCATACCGATCATACCAAATCTGCTCCCAATATAATCAAGGGGTGTTTTGCTAGAGGAAAGCCAGGTAGAATCTGGTTTTTGATCACAAAGGAGAGGAAAGTTGTGGAAATCCCACTACAGGGGTGGATGGTCCCAAACTTGTCAGAAGGAAGAGAATGGAACCAGTGTAGAACCTGCCCCGTCCCCGCCTAGCTGGCAGAGTCCCCTGCGACTGGCCCCCACCCTAGGCGGCTGTGGCCAACTGCAGAGTGAAGTAAGTCTGGTCTGCAGCACTCACGGAAACGGCAGTGGGAGACACTGCCGCTGGCGGGTTCTGTATTAACTCCCACTCGCTGCCTTTTACCCTCATCGCCTTCGGAGAGGCGGCTCACGGGCAAGTTATGGATGGGCAGTTCCTTAGACAGTTATGCTGCTGCCAGCGGGAGGGGAAGGCAAGGAGAGTTTTATGAAGGATAATTCACGCCTCAAGGCTACCCCAAGAAACATGGGGTTTGCCTTCAGATCTCAGCATTTCATGGGGTGCATTCATTCCCTCTCTTCTCCAGCTTCTCCCCTCAGAGGGGTTATAGTATCTGGGACTCTGTGTGGTTTCCAGGATAACTTTCCCCTTCCTGTGTGGGCTCCCCCCCCCTCCCTATCCCCTGCAGGAGTTAATAATGTTAGGACAGAATCTGCACATGTGAGTAATCCTTACTCTTGTCTCAGTGAAAGCAATGGGGCTGGTCAAGTGCCTAAAGACTTCTGGCCTGTAAAGAGGTGCAGGACCTGCCACACTGATTATATTACAATCATTCCGGTAACTCTTTGCTGCAGTGTGATGGCTACAGAGGAGAAACTAGCTAAAGTAACTGGCTAGTACGGTTCTCTTTTCTACCGTAAGCCACGAAAAAAGCGTTTCCTTAAACAAGTAAAATATAATAGGCCTTAACAACAACAACCAACCAACCAACCAACCAAAGTAGCGTCTGATAAGGGGAGACATGCCCCAGATACAAAGTTTGGATCTGTAACTAGGTCTGGACTTCTGCAAAAGCTCAAGGGAGTTCAGCTCTCCTATTCCAGTTGGCTCCACAAGAGGATGAGGGTAAGTACAATTAAATGCATTTATGATCAAGAATTAATATGTGGTGAATCCTGACGGAAAAAAGCATATTGGGCCTGAAGGAACTGGTGTTATCCATGTATAAATGCTAATAGAACATGTAATAAGTTAGGCCTTGTTTTTCTCTCGTGCCAATTTTAAGCCTTTTCAACTCCGTGGTATTGAATGCAGTTCCCCCCTGAGTTACATGGGGCTAAGCCAGAGGAGGGTCAGTACCACCGTAGCATGTTCTATTCGAACTTTAAACAGATACAACACAATGCTGAGAAAGGAAAGAAACGGGACATTAGTTCCATCTTTCTAAAAAAGGAGTGACCACGGAGGTGTTTTTATCTGATAAATACTATGAGTCTGCAGGGCGTTTAGAGGTGACGCTGGTCGGCTGTAAAGAGGGAAAGAAGTACGGTGCAATCGGTGCTTCTCCTACTAGTGACCACTAGCGTCCATCATGAAAGCTCAGGCACTCTTTTTCTGGCCCGGCCGCAGATCAGATACACTTAGAGGATGCGAGTCAGTATTTTCCAATGATTTTTTGTCTTTCGGAGACTTTTACTCAGGGCGGCTGTAAGGCAAAGAATGGCGAAGAATATGATGAATCCATCAGTTATTCCTACCCTAAGAGGACACTTTTGTTGTTTACATGTTATGCTTTTTGCATGTGAATGTTAAAAATGGATAGTTGTTTTCTGGAAGAGCAGACCAATACAAGAAGTCAGAGCACCCCTCTTTCTGCGATCCAGCAAAGTTCATATTGATTCGTTTGCTCCTCCTCTCTACACCTCCTTCGGGCAGACGTGTGAAACAGAAGAGGAAGTATGAAAATGAGCATCATAACCTTAAAAGCATCAAATATGGGGTAACAAATAACTTCAAGCTGTAAGTGGCTGCTGTTGATTTGCTCACAGTAGACACTTGGAGATAACACTGGCCATTCACAATATTTTCAGTTTATGTTAAAGGCAGGAAACATGCTTCTTATCCTATTTTGTTTCTGTAAATTGAAGAGGAGGGGAAAGGTGCAGAAGAGGGTAAAGACCTTGAGAGAACTCTCTAAGGGGCGGGGCCCTATATTGCATGCCCTAGATCTGTGTGCACAACTCTCATATATGTCAGTGGGAGTTCTCTTGGATTGAGGTCACTATCTGGCCCCAAGTATTATCGAACATATTTGTATACTGTCTACAGAGCCTGGAATTTTTAATCCTGCTGTGCAGTGCTGAACCTTCTCCTCCGGGCTGAGGAACCTGGATAACTTTTCATCTTGTTCATTTGGGCTGCTGTTTTAAAAATCGCAAAGCAAGTAGTAAAACAAACCAAAATAAATAGACACTGAATACATAAGAGTGTTATGGATGAATACATTATGGGAGCTGAACTGGTGGTTTTTACAGTCATTTGGGACCAAATCCTGTTCCCTCTTCTTGTGCAGTTGGTCCTATTGATTCCAGTGGGATTACTTGAGTGAGGCAGATAAGCAGGGTTTGTTGATTTGTCCCTTTAGAGTTTAGCACTGCTTTCCCTGACTCTCCTGCCAAAAGTAAATGCCCTTATACAGCCACGTCTGAAGAGGGCTCTGAACTTTGCATAGAAAGTAGAGTAACTATTTGTACATACTGTATATATCTGCAAGTAATTACATCTCCAGCTCAGTCAAATCTTGTGCTCCTTTCTTCTAAATCGTTGGGGTGGGGCCATTGCAGGGCCATTTGGAACAGGCCGCTGAACCTGTAGATTCCGGGGATAGCAGGTGGTGAAGGAGGTATCTTCTTACAGCTGTGAGTTTATTTGAGTTTAGAGCTTCAGGGATTTCCCTAGGGCCAGTACCCGCAAAACCATGAGCCTGATGACCTTTACAGTTCTAAAAACAAGTAGATCAGTGGCTTAGGATGCACCCTCCCCAGATCCAGGGTCTTCGCAGCTGAAGGCTTGGTAGCCAGTCTCAATCAGCAGGTGGTTGAAGTGTTTGTTGAAGTTTTACATGCTTTTAGATTGTTTTCCTTGTGGGTGTTACTAGTCAGTCTTCCTTGTTAGCACTGTGGGAATTTTTTTTTAACCAAATGCTAGACAAAGTTGGGAACTCCACTAATTAAAGTGAAATTACAATTCAAAACGTATAATTTGGACCAAATCAGTACTATCCTTCTCCTGTACTACCCATTCCAAGGATCTGGCAGTTACCAGCCACCTCTGCCCCCTGCCAGACTTGCAATGAGCGCAGTTTGGCCGGATCGCTGCATCTTGTAAACGTGATAAAAACATCCATTTTATTCAACAAGGAAAAAAACCCCACCAACTTCTGTGCATTTCATTGCAGAGTAAGAGCTACTGATAAGTAATAGATGAGGAGCGACTCGTAATTAATATACACTAGGATACACAGCAGTTTAGAAGAACCTCAACAGCCCCGAACCAAGCACCCTATCTATGGACATGGACATGGACATGGACATGCCCTCTCCCACTCTGGCCACCCATGTCCACACTACGCCACCACGGGATTCCCCAGATGGTTGGCTCAGGTGGTTTTCTGGCTGCTTTGCATAGAAAGATGACCAGGATCGAGCCATGGGTTAGAGCTAATTAATTTCCTGGCTTTTGTGGATTTCACATCTCAAATTCAGTGTTGAAGTAAAGGGCCGGATACTGCACATTGATATCAATGGGAGTTTGTCTGAGTAAGGACTTCAGGATCAAGAAAATGATGTAGGTTTCCAGCCATTGGACTGCCATACTTCCTTTCAAATACTTGCTGGTATATTTCGTTCCCCTTGATTATATAGTTCGTTTTGCATAGGAATCAAAAGCAAGAAATGGCCTCCTAAGAAAATGGAGGTGTGAGCAGAAGGGAGAGTATTTGAAAATAATTAATTACAACATCGTATTCTTGTGTTTTTGGTACTGCTGACTCTCTCTCTCTCTCTCCCTCTCCCTGCTCCTAATAAAAAACCTGGAGACAAAATTAAAGACCATTCTGATTTTTAAACCATCTGCAATCTATAATTCTGTATATTCCATTGCAGGTGATGGGAGGTTTGAGTGCACCAGGTCCAGTCCCTAGAGTAATTTAGAGCAGCTGGAAAAGCCAATGGATCCGAGGAATCGGAGATTTCTAGGGCATAAGAAAGACTTTTCCTTGTGATGCCCCATACAAAGGAGGTTAGAGGGGGGCTGGTGTGGAGCCACTACATCTCCTGGAGATTTTCTGTGCAGTGAGGGAAGAACTGGCCGTGTTTCCTACCAGAGCAAAGCAAAGCCTCGCAGTTAGATCACGCCATGATCTGAGATATCAGCCGAATATATTTCAAAAGTACTCGAAGTTTTCCAGGAGGAGTCAACTAGTGTTTAAATGGTCCAGGTGCCCAAATACTCAAGAGAACGGTATTGGGAGTTCAGAAACAGGAATTTCTATTTCAATATCACAACCACAAAATGATAGTGGGTGGGTTATTGACATGAGACTATGACAGGAGTTCATCAGGGATATTGTATAGGTTATCCCTGTTGCTACAGGCAACAGGAACTTCTGAGGAGTCTAGGAGCTAGAATGCCTCAGCTACATAGTTATATCGTTTCTTTTTATCTGCCCAAGTGACAAAAACCCATGAACCTGAAAGGTTCACAGTCTTCAGCTCAGCTAGTACAGTGCCTTATGATATGGTTATACAAAGCAATAATATTTTCTATATTTTGATGGTAAAAAGAGGAAAAAATGAAATTAAAATAAATATTTCCCCGTCAGCAATGGAAGTTATTAAATTAACACACCAAAGGTTGCATCTTCTAATGAGTGCTGTCAGACATTATTTGTAAAAGAAAAATAGGTCAAAATACATTGTTTTTCCTTTGGCCAACTCAGCCCAGCATAAGAAAAACCTATTAATGTACATCATCAAGCCATGTAAGTCAATATTGCACCCATATAACAGAAGGTAAATAGATTATTTTGTTTTACCATGCTGAAACCTTTCGTGGAATAAAACTGGAGAGATCTAAATATTAATAGATTCATTCAAGTGGAACAAAAGTTACAAATCATTAGCTGAAGAAAGCTGGCTTCCAGCCCACATTCTAGAGGGGCACGAGGGAAGAGCAGTAACTGGGCTGTTAACATCTACAAAAAGGCCAATATTTGTATATAATTTATTTAGATGAAGTGTGCAGAATGTTTTTATTTGTTCTACATCTCGCTGTCTCACCTCTCTATGAACTCCCCAAACCCAGATCTACTCCAAATGCCGCTGCTCCCCCCTTCTGCACACTTCCCTCCAACGTGTTTGCTTTGGCAACTTTCATGTTCTTACAAACAATTCTTCCAACGATATCAATCACTCTTGCACCCAAAGAGAAATACTGTACACTCAATGCGATGACAAAATGAAACATGTTTGAAGCAAACCATGTGTTCTAGTGTGCCAGGGATTATGTTATTTGCTCGAGGAACCTGGTCAGAATATGTTAGGTTTCCGTTACTCCTGTGATTGTAAATTTTGGAATTTATGATTTCGGAGACAACACAAATACCTTTGTATAGTGGGATAATTTCCAAATGTGAAATCTACCAGGTATTGCATGGGGGGAATTTATTGGACAATAGCATTTTCTTTTCTAATGCTGTTTGTCTTCGGATTCTTACAAAAACTACGGCAAGTGCTTCTGAATCCTGACAGGAGCTTGTGGGTGAACGTTTGATTTAAAACTCCGTTTCACTTTCAAATCTCGGGTGGAATGGGCAACCAGGGTCAAACCGAGAAGCTAGTGGGCTCATCAATGCAAGGACAGGACACCCTTCTGTGCACCTATCACGCCAGACTTCCGAGAGGGATTCCAGCTTTTACGCAGTGGTAATAGCCCCGGGTCTCCCATCTCTCCTACGGCCTGCAGGAGAAGAAACAAGGCTGTAGGAGCAGATCGTCAGCAGCTGATGCAAATTGCCAGACATCAGCAGCTGAGGATTTGCCCCCACAGTATATGGACCCAAGCCACAGCCTGGCTCATTACTTATGGCTTAAGGAGTCCTGCTGCCTTCCTCAGAAGAGGGTTCTCTCTGGACGTTTGGATGGTGGGGGAGGAGCTAGCTTGTGATGCGTTGGATTCGACTGAATTTTATGGTACAAAAAACCAGCCTTTGTGTCACTTAGCAGAGTAGAGGATGCCTGAAAATTCTGTGTGGAAGCTAGGAAAGAGCTAGTGGTATTCAGTGAAACGCTGTCTATGGTCTTTTCACTTTCTCCTTGGCTTGTGTAGGTGGCGGAGGGCGGACATATCTGATGCAGCACCCACCTCCAACATCTGTTCTGCAAGTCAGTGGAAAGGCGCATAGGAGAAAGGTGGAAAGTGGCAATGCAATGCATTTATAGGTATCATGCATGCTCTTATGGCCATAGCACCTTGGCTTTGTCTCAATATTATTCTTCCCTGTGGTGAATTTTCTATGGACTATTGGTGTGAACTTTAACTCCCATATTGCACAAGGACATATGCATAAGGACTAGAATACCGGTGAACTAAGCTTAACGAGCTCTTGTCTCTCCGTTTGTTCTGGGTTGAAATTAGATATCCTGGAAGTTGTGTGCATCCCAGAAATTAGAAAGTGGGACCGCACTTGTGTAAACCTACCACACTCTTGGCATCTTCCCTCTGTAGACCTCAAGGAGACTTGCATGATGTCCCCAGTTGTACACCTCGCTCACATTTTGAGGCTACATTTGGTAGCTGTAGTCTCTGAAGTAGAAAGGATTCATCTTTCAGTGTAACCGAGAATTCATGAATTACATATCTAATGTCCATTTGTTCTGTTGGATTTAATGAGATATGATTAAAATCCTTGATTGTTTTTCACGCCTGTTTCCAAAAAAAAGGTCTGTGATGGACAAGTATAATACCTTTCCTACACGGAGAAGGACTCAGCCCATTAAAGAAGTGGGTCACTGTTCATTCCTATCAGTTTATCACCAAATCAGTTTATTCGTGACCATTATGAGTTTGTTATTATTTCTTTGTATTACCTTAGCTCCCAGGAGCCATGTTCCTCGACCAGGACCCCACTGTGCCAGGCGTTGTATAAACACAGAACAAAAAACTGTTGATCTCTCTATTCAAACCTAACTTCTTGAGTAGACCATTGTCACCAAAGCCTCTCTAAAATGTTGGTCGACCTTTTTATAAACACACTATGACAGAAAACAGCTGAAGAGAACATGGTTTATCAAGATCCCAATAAGATATGATGTAGTGTTTACATATTGTGTTGCTAGGTGTGATTCAGTATCTAGCAAGACTTGCAATATGCTAGAATATTCAACTCGTTTCTGTCATAAGATCTCTCTGTTTCAGGGTGTCTCTCTCTCTCTCTCAGGATCTCTTTCTGCCTTTTGCCAAGGTTGACCGGGTCTTTTAGTCTGGAATTCTGATTGGACCTTGGAGAGATGTGATGGGGAGAGAGAGAGAGACAGACCTTCTCTTGAGAAAGGAGGTCAAATGTAAATAAGTCTCCCATACTTTACAACGACCTTTGTAAAAATCTCTATTTCATGTCAAGATTATTTTTCTTAGTGACAAGTGTTTTGCTCTTTCCTCCTTTCTCTCTTGTTACACAATGACCAAAAAGCAGACGAGAGAACAGACATAAACAAATGAAGACTAACCTTTTAGACTGATCAAGTTTTAACTACTGACTTCAGTCATGAACCAGAGTAGATGGTTCCCCTAGTCAGGGCGGACAGGCTCTGTGTCTGTTTGTTTTTTAAATTACTATAAATCTTATTATTCTGTTTCCATAATATTTCCTATACTGTGATCGGAGCCCAGTCCTCCTTACCACAAGAGATGTTATGATTGTTTGGTTAGCACAGAGAGGGAGTCTGTTCTTTAGCCATAACAAGAGGATGGCTTTGTCTTCCAACAGGAGACTTCAAATATCATAGGAAGTTTACTATTGGGTTTCATTATTGTCTCATTTTCGATTTGGGCACTGCTTTTTTTTAAAATGAGTTTTACTATGTCCCTCTGTGAATGACAATTCAGTGGATACAGGCTTAGTTCTGGTTTGACCCTTCCTCTAGCCCAGTGGTTCCCAAACTTTAACAACCTATGAACCCCTTTCACTAAAATGTCGAGTCTCCCAAACCCCCTCCTAAAAATGAATATTTCTAGGGATTTTCTCCTTTACCTGAGTATAAATTATAAAAAGCAGTGATCTTGGGAGTATAAATTTTTTTAATGACATGCTTATTACACACTATTATTTATCATTACAGTATTATTACATTATGAAAACGGCAACACTCTTCCAAGATCTCACTTTCATAGCTTGTATCACTTTGAATAAGCCAGTTATAAGACAAGGCTCCTATGTTTCATCAAGGAATATCCGATGTGAAACAGCATGAAGGTATTTAAGAAGCCAACTCAGAGTTCCTCCTACACAAGCATTCAGGTCTTGAGCAGTACAGGCAAACAACGCATGTCACAACAAAACTTAAACTTGTTCTTCATAATAATTTAAAAAACAATACTAGCTGCCTATTTAATTTTAAACAGCAAAAAATATCCACCTCCCTTTCCATTTTTTATAAGGAGTCTTGAAGTTTAAATCTCCTCAGTGTGATAGATATGCTTGCTTTGATCTGCTTAGCTCTTGGAAGTCCAGGGGCTCTGGGCTCTGTGCTGCCCGGGGTCCCTAGGGACAGCTCTGTCTGCCAGTAGGGAATTTTTTTCCAGAGAACCCCCTGTAACATTTCACAAACCCCCAGGGGTTCACGAACCCCAGTTTGGGAACCATGCCTATCTTCTGAACTTGTATGAGACAATACAGTGGTGTGCCTGTGGGTCCACACGCTTTGTCACTTCTCCTACACCCTGGTCTCAGTTACACTGGTGGAAATCTGCAGTAATTCCATTTAAATCAACAGTGACTCCAGATTTCCACCACTAGGGCTGCAATCAGAATCTGGCCTCAAAGGGTGATGGCATATGAGGACCAAAAGCGCCTCTTGCGATGCACAGGCAGGCTATATGTGTCTGCAGATCATATTCTGTGGCACGTTTGTTTTATTTTGATTTAGAAAAAAGTAATTTTATACTACTGAGTAATGCATTGCTGAAGTGTCTCCCGGCCAGTCAGAGTATCTGCTTTCTATTGGGGCCCAGGAATGTAGGGCCTGCTTATTGGTGCATACTTCTGGTATTGGCCCATGCAGATAGTGCTGTTACCATGCCTCAATGGGCCTGATTTTGATCTGGCTAACATCAGTTTTATACTTCAATGGAACTACTTTTTCAATTGAAGTAAATGAGAGCAGAATCAGGCCCTGTGTCTCTTAAAGTGCAATTATATTTTTGAAAGTGACTGGAGGTGACGTCACAGGGTTCCATGTTTACTGTGTCTCTATGTTTCCTTATCCAACTGGCTGTGTTCAAAAGTGAAAAGAAGTTTCTGCTAATTGCCAGCTCTGCAAATTCAGCCTGAGTTCTGAAGGTCAAGCTGTGATATTTCTGGCTCAATAAACAAGATAATCAGTAATGAAGATTCTTCAATTAGAGCTTAGTTAACAAATGTGTTGATGATGTATGAGCCATGTTCTCCTGTAGTTGTATTGACTCTTTGATGTTAATAGAAGTAAAAGGTAGTACAACTTTGCTATTATCTTTAAAGTAAGCAGATATGTCTCTGACAGGAAGCAAAACTGTTGAGTAAGTAGGTGTCCTAATTACACAGTCAGTTTTCTGATCCCAAACATGTTTAAAGAGAAGATCATACATTTCCACAGATCTAAATTTTCAACTTGTATGAATCTCATCTGGCAAGTGGTCAGGTTATGCAGTGATTATTTCAAATGAAACAGCTCTGACTGAGTCAGGCAGGTAAAGAAAATATACTGTAGGCCATAAAAGCCGTGAAGAGTGCTTTAATGGTCTCTGCTGAAAGTGTGGTAATGGTGAGAAAAGAGATTGGAAAAAATGGTACCTCAGCAAATCTATTTCCTGTCTGTATTTAGAGTAAATACCTTTAGTTTTCTGACAAAAATGGGTTGATTTTATATCTCCTGTTGGCACTGTAGAAACAAAACAAGAAGATTATTTTATGGCTTAGGCATGGATATCTCACTACCTAGTCTGCGGTGAATATTTAATATTCAATAAGTTATAATATGGGCTTGTTAGTTGTTTTAGCAATGAAGTTTACATATAGGCTGTCTCACTTGGTAGCTCTTTCGGGAGGTATCAGTACAATCAACAAGGTAATAAAAATTATGTAAACTGGCTAGCTCCCCTCTTTAGATCCTATCTAGTTGGTGGAAGTGAGAAATCGTTTTTATTAAATGCAAAACAGTAGTCCAAAAAATGCTTCAGAGGAAAGGAAACAAAACACAAAACAAAAATGACAAAAAGAAAGTGAGTGAAACATCTGCCTTAGAAAGCAAACACTTTTGTGTGCCACTGTATTGTGACCTAATAAGAGCAGAAAAAGGTCTCCTCAAACAATGCCGTTAGGAAGCTGGCATAGGCCAATGTGGGCATAAAGAGAGCCAAACAACCTGAAAGGTGGCAGGCTGCTTCTCCAGTTCATCAACAGCATTGTTAGTTCTGTTTGCAGAATCTTTATAACCGATGATGATGGAGAAGGCAGAAAGAGCCCGGCCTAACTTTCAGATCTCTGCCTGAGTCAAAACCGGGCAGAGTCAATAAGTTCAATAACCGACAATCTGACAGAATCCTATGGCCTCAAGGTATTTTTTGCAGTAATTGTAGATGACCCTTTGCTATTCTTTAGGTATTGTTTGATTCTTTGTGATTATTTAAAACATTCCTGGTGTAAAGGATGTAATAAATTGAAATGAGCATCCGGCAAAGGAAAGGAGGTGATGGAGACCAAGCTTTTCAAAAGCAAGGCATGTAAAAGATTTAAGAGGATAAGTCTTCGCTATGTTTTCTAAATCAGGCTTCTTTTAAGGTAGACAACAAAAGTGAAGGCACGTAAAATCACCAGGGTGGGTTTTTTGTGTGTGGAAAAATCTCGTCTATGTTTTTTTAAATACAAATATTCGTGTTTGTAGATGACCATGAGCTTATTTTAACACCCCTTTAAACACCTAAAGCCAAATAACTACATTCCATTATGTTTATTTGTTTCCTAGTCAGCGGCTGAACAGAGAGTAAATGTATGCTTTGCCTCTCAGCCAACACTCGCGCAGTCGCCTTTGCTTTCGGGAACATATGGTTATGGGACAGTGAAATGTGCTGGAAAATGCCAAGAGAGATGTGCTTGTGAATGTTCATTTCGCGTCCCAGGGAAACATCTCACGAATGATTGATCTCCGGAGTGATGGCAGAATAATCCCAACCACATTTGGTTTTATAGCACCATTAATACTGCAGCCTATATTGTTTAAGGGGAAGGCGAAAGCCAAAACCTCGTGAAAATAAATACTCATCAGCAAATATTTTGATTTAAGGACCTAAATTTTAAAAGAAAATAATAATGACCAGAAAGGAGCGGAGGATACTAACACACTGGCCCACAGGCCATCTGTGAGCGAGAGAGAAAGGAGCCGCCAGTGATTAGTCCGCCATGGTGTGAGACACTAGGCATAGACTCATAAAGTTTTATTTGCTATTATGTCATTTAGTGGCTCTCGTGATGTTGCAATCCACCCATTCAGTTAAAGGGTACGAAAGGGCGCGGATTAAAACCAGCCCCCCTGACGACATCTCACTCTGCCGAAGGAGATAGAGATCTCATTGTTTTACGGCTAAGAGCACTTTCCACGTGCGTCTATTAGGGAATTGACATTTGCACTGGCTTTCTCCTTGGTGTGTTTGGGGAGAAGTCTAACAACTGCACCTCGTGCAACAATATTTCCTAGAACTAAGGTACATCCTCCCGACCACGCTGATTGTATCAACATGCGAGCGTTGTTGTGCAGGTACTATAAACAACCCATAGAGTTCTCAGCTTTCTGGTCTGCGGGGCAGGAGGCTGGAAACCTTAAATGTCCAAAGCTGCCACAGTTCACAAACTGAAACCTTTATAAACTGATTTCCCTTAAACTCTTTATTAACTACCCCTAAGGACCATTACTGCTGCTTCTGCTCTTGCACGGCGGTGGTCTGGCTCCTCCACGAAGCACACATGCTAAACAGATTAACATGCTTTGGCTGACCCACACTTCACAAACCAGGGATAGAGTTTCTACAGCTCCATGTGGAAATTAACCTATATGTAGCAATGGTCAGCTGCAAAGAGGGAGTTCCAGCTCAGACCAGGCAATCTAAACAACCCACTGTGCTCTGTTACTCTTGGCCTTTCCCTCCCCTGCTCATGACTAAATATTTATTAAAAAGAAGCGATTTCCCCTCTTTTGCTGGGGTTGGGCATGTATCTGGAAGAGCTTTATTTGTAAGTGCTTTGGGGGCAACTCAAAGCTCTTTGCAGAATGAATAAAGCCTTGGCTGAATGGCTTGTTAAATCCTCTTGAAGGCCAGTTTAGATGTAACTACAGGTTTGGGACTGTTTGTGTGGCATTAAAGCTTTCAACCTCATTACCTTATTGTCGTTCTCTGCCTCTCCTCGCCCTTCAGTTAAAAGTAAAAGCACACTAAGGTGGAGCTCCTTACAGATGGAGACAAAGCCAGTGTTTGGGATATTAACCCGCACCGACCGCTTCCTACGCTGTACGTTTAGGAGTTCGAGTCCCCCCTTTCCTCCCCCAATTTAAACTCTGCATTTTTAGAGGAGGGTAGCAGCAAATGAAAGTCACTGTTGGCTTGTGTCATGAAGGGCTGTCATGGTAATAAACACACAGTGTCTCCTCCAGGAATTCCTAATCCTCCCTGTGTGGCTCTAGCCCTGTGGATAATATCATTACAGGGCTAAACAAATAAACAGTCTCTCCAAATCAAGCAGGAGGCACTGGGGACTACAGTTCCTCTCTGCAAAGAAGATACAAGTAAATTTACACTCATGACTTGGAGTCAGTCCAGTAGCTATGAATAGCGGTTCAGTTCTATAGCGCTGGCTCTGAGCTGGGAAACAGCGCTGACCCTCCTGCTCTGTGTTTGCTGCAATGAATGTGAGCTATTCAGGGCTGTGTTTTCTTTACTATCCTCCGCTGGGAACATCAAGGACCAGGAACACTTTTATGAACCCAGGCTCAGCGAAGACGCTTTTAGTACAAAGTTAGCGTATTAAACCCACTGACATGAATGAAAGGTTAACCTACTTCTGCCAGTCAGGAGTCGAACGTTATCATGCGATTTCCTGTTGTTGCCGCTGCATCGGGTTTGACAAACGCACTCACTCATGTCCTGAAGTCCACAGCCACGTTCTTTCTAAACCTGTTAACAACACATACACACACGAATCCAGTTGCAATCAAGGAGATCCAACCTAACCAGACATTTTAATAACAACCCGTCCATTCTGGTGTCATGACGCATGACGTATTGGAAGGGCTGAGGATTTACCTCCTCCCCCCCGCAACAAAAAATTCAGGAATCAAACTTATCTGTTTGCAATGTCATCAAAACGTTCCATGACCCCGGGATATTTTTTAAAATACAAAATCCGCACCAAATTCTACACCTTATTTCAGTGCGTTGGTGTTCTATGCATTTGTTAAAGATGTTTTTAAAGCACCTAAAACTTCTGCTTTCAGGGATGGATGTACTATTTTTTCCTTCTTAGAAAGATGAATACAGCGTGGTTTTCTTGTCCGAAAATTACCTCCGCCAGGACTGGGCTGAAATGTGATTTCTGCAGCTGAGAATATTTATGGCTATTTAGCTCCACTTAAAACCCTTTGATGTTTGTACAAACACGGGTGAAAGGTTTACACTTTCGACGTAGCCTAATTTTCTCTCTCTCCAATTACTAAAAGCCAGACAGGAGTAATTAAATAGTGTTTTTTAAACGTGTGAAGATTATTGATTGAAGTGGAAAATCCAATGTGATACAATGCACCTAACCCACTGCCTGCCTGAGAATAGATAAAGTTGTAACATGTATGATAAACGTTGGGCAGGGCGGCCTCTTGCATGACACTAGAAGTGGGCAGTAGCCCACGAAAGCTTATGCTCTAATAAATTTGTTAGTCTCTAAGGTGCCACAAGTACTCCTGTTCTTTGAGTTATCTGAGAGGAAATAAAATCTGGAGCCAACTTTGATTGTACAAGTTGACAAAGAATGTGCCACATTTCTCATGTTTGTTGCTAATCCTGTGATCACCTAATTATTTTGTTGGAAGTGGGAGGACAACAGAGATGTCATTCTGGCGACGCTTTCACTATGTCAGGACACGATAGCTCTTGGATACACATAGTACCATGGTGTATGGTTTATTCAAACGTCTTGGGCTGACCCCGTGAAATCTCCCATCCCTCTTTCTAGGGCTATCCGTTATACTATCTGCACCGAAACCACACGGCTTCGCTGAGTGTATTTGCCATCAAGTTTTCTGTACGTGAAACGGTTTTCTATTTAAATCCGATTTCCTTGCCACTCCTCCAGTGTGAATCCAGCTGGACTACTCAGAGCGACGAACTGATCAGCCACAGTTCCTTTTCCACTGGTTTCCCTAATTGTTCAATCAAGTAAAAAAAAGGAACAAGAGGGGGGCCGGATCTCGCAGTCCGTAATGAGGCTTTTGCTTGAGTAAAAGGGGCAGGATCCGGGTTTGGAGGAGAAAACCTATTTGCTTCATTTTACACTGCCGAATCCTCAAGGGAAAGCAGCACATTTTGGTGTTGCCTTATGCTTTGTAGGATTGTCGTAGCTCCTGGGGTTGGAGGCTCCTTTGATCATGGATTTGTTAATGGACAATATTTCTGCGACCTCTAAAAATCCTGCTCAGGTTAGTGCGTTAATCTGGATACACCGCAGGTCAATGAGCAACTGACCGCTGTGTGAGGTTGTGAATGTCACTTATTAGTGTTGTATAAAAACCATAACCATCACACAGCACTTAAAATCCACAACATTCAGCCCTCAAACCAAAGCGTGAACAGGAAACAACCTACTTTTTAAAATGGCAACAGCAGGTTGAGTTTGGTATCATTTTAACTGGGCGATAATAGCAATCCAGCCAATCATTGTTATTCCCCCGCTCGCCCCTCCCCCCCTTGGTCTGAATAATCTTACCGAGCTCTCCCAGCCTAGCACCTGGCACTCTCTCTTTCAGAGCCTGATGTTGCTGCTTTTCAAAAATGGCAAGAGCCAGGCGGGACAAACCAGCAATAAATGAACAAATATACCCACTCACAATGCTGCCAAGCGTCCTTGACAAGAAATCCAGGGCTTGGTTCTGCTCCTATTCGAATCAATGGGGATTGTGCCATCGACTTCAATGGGAGAACTTGGATAGGCCCCTCTATGACAATCATCATATTTAGATGATCGCAATGGGATAGTCTCTGATACCAATTTTTAGGCACAATTTTAAGTTTCCTGCTGATAGATGGGGGCGGGGGGGTAGGGTGCTCCCAGTCAAGTTGTTTCTTCCATGAAGTGAAATCACAATTGACAGCTCTTTCCAAAAATACATTGAACCTGAGGAAAAGGGCAGGCACATTTACTTCTTGGTAAAAGTGACTCTGGGATCCCCTGTTCTATTAGCGCCCTGTAACACAAACACCTTGACCGGAGGGGATTTGCCTGAAATGCTTGTAAGATCGCTTCCTTAGAAACTCCCGAAGAGAATAATCAAATCTGCTAGGTCTGCAGTCAGTGCAGTCAGAGTTCCTCTATTCGAAGCAGGGGCCAGCAATGGAAGCCCGAGGAAAAGGCTCAGAGAAGAAATCGGATTCATTTCCTCAGTGAGATGCGTTCGGAGAATAGGGTTATTTTCTTATAGGTTTCCTTGTGATGCTCAAACCACAAGAACAGTTGTAAGATCTACTTTGCCTTCCCCAGGAGCTGTCACTGCCTGCCCCGATGGTAGTCTAGTCTAGTCTTATCGGGGGGCTTACACCTCTGTACCTTCCTCAAGCACGTTTATTGACACTGCCTGGTTGTCAGCAAAATCCAAGCGTTACTGGCTCCTACATCTCATTTCCATTCATAACCCCCAGCAGTTGAGTCATTGCCTCCGGCCTCCTTTCTGCTGGAGTCAGAGGATGTGGCTGCTTTTACTGGCAAAACTGTAGCTACCTCAATGATGTGAAAATGCAGGGTGAGATTTAAAGCTCAGCACAGGGTGGACTTTCTGGGTGAAAGGGCTCCTCTGTCAATCCCCCTCCTGAGACACTTAGGTTTAAGGAAATGTTTGCACTGCCCTGGAGAAAAAGTTAGCCCTGTGTTTTTCTTTTGTGTTTAGGCACTCTGGAAGGAATTCCTGGGGGCACAATTATCTCACATGTGGTGAGTCAGAAAAAGTCCAAAGAGACAGGTCATTTGGATGCTTCGGCCCAGCACAGGAAAGGGGGAAATCCATCTTAGCAAATAAAACAGATTCAGGGAGAGCTGGAAACCAACCTATAGTCAAAGGAGCAGGCAACTGACCCCAAGATAACAAGCACTCGACCAGTTAAAAACACCAAGGTGGAGTTCCATTCTGCACAGGGGCCCAAATGAGTCATTGGGGATCTCAAGGGAAAGGGATGAGGTTATGAAACTGTACAGGGCAAAGTCACCTATACATGCCTTGGGGTTTGTAGGAAAATATCTGTATAAAACCCCAGAGAACTAAGAACTCAGCAGATTCAGGGGAGGTACACTGGAGACAACGGAGCTGTTTCACAGCAGCTGAAGATCTGGACCTACATCTCCTATTAACTGCAACTGTAACCTTCATTCCTTTGAATGGAGAATATTTAGCATTCTGTGGAGCTGCACAGAACAATTAATTAATCACCACAGCATCCTTGGGGGAGAGAGAAGTAAAAATATCCCCATTTTACAGATGGTGAAACTGAGGCTGAGAGGTAATGAGAAATTAATCCAAATCCTCACAGCTAGCAGGATAAGAACTGAGTGTCCTTATCCTCACTAGCTTACTCCATCCTCCATGGCATAGTGCCACCCATGTGAAACAAATGAAAAGCAGGGGTGTGTTGTTTCAATCCAATTGCCTGAAAACCCCAGTAACTATACTGATGTCAATATTTACTACAGTAACTAACAAGGACCGATCTAATTCAATTCTAGAATGTCAATGTGTTGCTGCCATCTTGGCCCATACACTGGGGGACCGAAAGGGAACCTCAGAACTTAAAAGGATGAATTGCTACAGCTTTAGTTAAAGAGCCACCCTCTGTAACTAGGGCCTGGAATAGACTCATGTCCTCTGTAGATTAGGCACAGAGAGGGACACAACACACTGACTAGTGGGTAACAACAACTTCTTGTTCATAAAACCAATTTACCACCCACATCAGTTACAATGGGAATATTCCAATAATGCCTGAGAAGAGTTGGGGGTGTAGATAACAGAAGAAAGTTGAAAGGTTGGTAACAGAAAATACAGGTGTCAGTGGGGAACAAGTGGACAGTTTATTGATTATAAGCAGCCCAGAGGCATTTAAAATAAGATTTCCAGTCATTTTGGAGCAATCATCAAGCCGAATCCTTACTCAAAAGCTCATTTTGTAAAGAAGAAACTGTTTACAGATCTCTTTACAATTCAAAGACTCAGTAGCATTTGAGGAGTTTAAAAGTGCAGACAATTGCCCTATGCTATTTATTATTATTTTGTTATTAAATGTTTGTACAGTGTTGTGACTGTGTATGGTGATTTGCAAAGAGAAAGTCCCTGTGCTGAGCATCTTAGAATCTATTAGATTCCTTGGCCACTTTCAGCCTCCTCCTAGGCAGGTTCTGGTTGCACCGCTGGTGTAAGTGGCCTCAGGAGACTCCTCTGGTGGGGGAGAACCAGCACTGGAAAAAACTCAGTGCACTACTAGCCTTCCTCAGTATTAATACCACAGAGTGCATCCTGCAAATGATTCAGTCAGTACCTATTGAAGTCAATGGGAGCTGGATCCGGCCTCAAGTTCTGAAATCACAGAACTTGTCAGATTGGGTTGTGGGGTGTCAACAGCCTGGTAGACTCAGAGGTGTAAATATCAGGGAAACCCCAGCATACAGGACAGCTTCCCCAGACTGTTAGCCTCTCTTGCTATCTATTTTGGTTCTGAGAAAGACAAGTCCATGGCAATGGTGGGTAATTTGCATGCCTGATTTTAGTTTTTCTAGCTTTGTTATGCACTGAGATATAAGTACAGTGACTCACAATTGCACATATTTGAATATGAGTCATACAGCCAACCAATCACTACTATATACGCACCTGAAAAGGATACTTGTGATACATAAAACATTGGGGGCCAAATTGTGACCTGTGGCATGTTCCAAGAGTCACAGTGCAGGGGGAGAGCATTCCCTGCTGGGCCTCTACTTCCTTTCCCAGGCATGTGGGCAAGGAGTGGGTGGAGCATTGGCTCCATCCCTCTCCCATGCCAGTCATTGCAGCTGAACTGGAGGAAGCAGCAAACTCTGTCTCAGTTATGTGCTGACCCTTTGTCAGGATCTTGCTCACTCCCCAGTCTAGATCCTTGTGAGCACTCACTTTAAACAACAACTTGTACTATAATTCTTAGGCAGCCATGAAGTAATGTCATGAAGTAATGCTAAAATCTTTAACATTGGGTCAAATTCATCCTTGGTGTAATGCAATTGATTTCAGCAAATTTATACCCAGGATAGATTTGGCCCAATCTCAGTCACATTGCACAAAGCTGAGACAAAGCCGGGTAGCATACTCAGTTCTTTTCAGACTTGACTTGTCCCGTAACAGGTTTTTTTGAGGGGTGGAAATATATTATAGACGTGTAGACTTTAAGGCCAGAAGGGACCATTATGATCATCTAGTCTGACCTCCAGCACATTGCAGGTCACAGAACCTCACCCACCCACTCTTGTAATATACCTTTAACCTCTGGCTGAGTTACTGAAGTCCTCAAATCATGATTATATTGTATCCCTGATTTTCTTAGTTAAGTCTAGGAAACAAAATTTCTCTCAATCTCTTGTGAAACAGAGAGATTATCTTTATGCTACTTAACATTCCTTCAACTCTAGACTAAGAAAAAACTTGAGTGAGGAATTAAAATGAATCTTAATATAAGGACTTTTAAATAGTGCATGTTATACAAAGGAAATTCTGAAGACTGATTCATACTGCACCCGTAAGTCTCCATTATGAGATACGTCTGCTATAAGATTTCTCTGTTATGAAATGCAAATCTGTTTCCATCCTGTGGTAACACTGAAGACAATTGAGTCATATGGATGTAATGGAAGGTAGAATTTGGCCCAATATCTTTGCAGTTCAGATCTCATTATAAATAAAAAATGTTCAGTTTCCAAGAGCAGCCTCCTAGTAATTATAAAATTTTATACAGCATACACTACTGTATGTGTGTATGAAAGATGTACTGTTTATTTTTCTGGCACAGAGTTAACTTTAAAAAGAGATTACTTAATTGAAGAAAACATTTCTTGACATGCAGAATCAACATTTGAACCAAATCTCCTCCTTTTGCTTAAAGAGAGGATGAGTGCATTCTAGCCTGTTTAATCCATGCAACTCTCAGTGAATTCATTTTAAACCACTGAGACATTTGGTTGGTAAAACAAAATGTAGCATAGTGTGAAACAGCTTGCCATCAATTAAACAGTTTTGCTTAGGCAGATTGCTTTGGTAATCATTTTTATCTTGCAGGACCTTAAATAACTCCCTTAGATATGTTCTATGCATGCAGTGTCTTTTTCTCTGTATATCTGTGACTGGCTGTTACTGAATATATTTTGTTTTCTGGGTGGTTCAGATACTTTTATTATTATTCTTTTATGCTTTCTTTGGTGGTGGGGGATTAAGAATATTATGTAAATATATTAACATTTCTATTTGTATCAGCATTCTTCAAACTGGAAGTACAGTGGGGCTGCCCAACTGTTAATATTTGACATTAAATGATGCTTTCTGAATATTGAATTGAGTCCTTTAATAGACACATTATTAATACTGGAGGCCTGAGGTATTATTATATTTGTTAAGCACAATATATTTAATACTGTACAAAACAAAGATAAAGACAGTCCCTGTTTAAGGAATTTGCCTTCTAAGGCCTGCCTCAACACTGTTAGAGACTTACGCATGTGCTTAACTTTATATGTGAGTACCCCTGGTGAAGCCAATGGAACTGCCCACATGTCTAAAGTTACACATGTATATAAGTCTTTGAAGGAGTGGAGCCTAAAAGACAGACACAGTAGACAAGATGCATTAGAGCAGTGGTTCTCAAACAGGGGTCGGGGGCCCTGAGCATGTTTCAGGGGGTCCACCAAGCAGGACCCACATTAGACTTGCTGTGGCCCAGGGCAGAAAGCCGAAGCCCAACCGCATGGGCTGAAATCTGGGGTTCCAAGCCCTGCCACCCAGGGCTGAAGCTGAAGCCTGAGCAACTTAGCTTTACAGGGCCCCCTGTGGCATGGGGCCCCAGGCTTGCTACCCCCTATCACTGGCCCTGCCTTTTATATGCAGAAAAACAATTGTTGTGGCACAGGTGGGTTGTTTTTATAGCATGTCGTGGGGCCTCAGAAAGAAAAAGGTTGAGAACCCCTGCATTAGAGAATCGGAGTACCTTGAGCCAAAATTTTCAAATTGGCAACGAAAATCCAGAATTAGGCACCTATATAAGTGACCTAACCTGCGGCTCTCATTGACTTCAATAGGATTTAGATGCCTAACATGGCCACATTTTAAAATCATGATCTTAGATTTTTGTAACTGAATGAATTACTTTTATCCTCTATGCTTCTCTCTCTCTTTTCTCATCTCATGTACGCTTGGGGTGCAGAAGGCACATGCACAAAAATGTGCATGCAATTGCATGCCAGGGGATTGCTGCGGCCAAAAGATTGGATAGGGAACATAGCAGCATGAGCAAGAGACTGCAGGGTCCAGAGTCAGGGACAGACCAATGTAGGAGACCGCTGGCTTGGATGAGCTGACTAATATCACAATCAATTTTATAAAGTATTTTTTTTAAACAGGCCTCATTAAGCATGAAGCATATTTTGACTTTTACAAATAATGTTTGGTAGTTATTTATGTAGAAAAATGAGTATTAACCCTTTTATTTTATTGTATTGATTGGGTTTTTGTATTCCCATCTTCCAAACAGCCAAACTGCATCAATAACTTTGCCTACACACACACTCTCTCAGATATGCCAAGTTAGAGGCTGACAAAATATTTTGCTAAAATTATGAGCAATTGAAAAAAAGGGGGATTTTTTATTGGAACTCTTCAACCTTTAGTATGGCATCACTAGTACAGAACTATAATTCATATGCATTAAGGGAGGTCAAATGGGTTCAGAAACAGTCAGGTATTCTAGGCACAAAAGGGAGTAGTTGGCTACATTACAAATGGTACCCCATTGTGGCAAAATAGTGGAGGCTTAATCTTCAATGGTACATTTATTTTCCTGTTTAAACTTCACGCCAGGCCATTAATATTCTTTTATTGTAGTTTATGATAGGTTAATTTCCTCATGTTTCCTTTTCTCCTTGAAGATTCCATATAGTTTCTGCAGCCCAGAGACTAAAGTTAAATTTACTGACAGAAACATTAAAATGTTTTACTATGTGAACTCACTGAGTGTAGTACTTGCTTTACCTGCGCATAGTACATGATTTATATGGTTTCCACATCCAAATGATATAAATCACATCTGTTGCATGTTAAGCCACATTGAGCCTTCAGTAAGTCTGCTTTCACGTCTTCAGTTTTCCTAGTGCATGAATATTTTCTAAAAACGCTAATATCTCTGTTATATTGGACTAATATCCAATTTTGAAATAACCACACCCAAAACCACTGTAATGAGAAAAGCAAATTATAATTCATGTTAGTTATAGTGTAGAAGTACAAAAAGGAATTGTAGAACACCTCCTGCCACCCTTGTTATTCAGAACCCAACATCATTGTTTTTGGCTTATAAACTCCTATCCTCAAACATTCAAGTCAAGCTTTAGAAACCTGCATTTGATTTATAACCATAAAACATAGGATTTGCTAAGTTGGACCAGACCCATATCTTGCTCCTGGCAATCGTCAATACTTGATGCTTCAGAGTAAGGTAAATCCTCTTTCACACACCCATAATCCACCTGGTTGACTGACGAATTCTGTACATGTGGATGGAGGGTTCCTTCCTGACTCCTTCTCTGATCATCATGTACCCTGAAACACAATGCTTGGATTATTTTAACTATGTGGTTTTAAGAGAGGATATACAATTTTAGCACAATGTAATAATTGTATAACAGTGAAGTTTATAAGATTTTATTGTGGCTCGCGTTTCTAAATAACACAATAAGCCATGGCAGACTGCACTGAGAGAGCTTTGTATCTGTGCCTCCCAGGGCACCAGTTCTGCAATGAAATCCATGTGGGTGGACCCTTGTGCTAATGCTTAGCTCTGCTGAGGCCAATGCACAAACATAAGGCTCCAGCCTTGTGGCTGAGAGTACAACTAAGGAATAAGGGAATTTTGCCAACAAAAGCAGTTTATTTACTGCGTAACAATGAAGGTTTCAGACCACGAAGCATCTCAAGGACAGTACTTATTTTACACACAGTATACATGCCTTCATACAGGCTCAAGCAGACTATGTTCTCGGGATGGGACATATCATACCACTGTTGCCTCTTCCAAAGAAACCATCTTATTTGGCGGCTGCTTACTTCCTCCTAACTGTTCCCTAGTACAGGTTTGCCAATTTATAGGAATGTTATTCCCATCAGGCCTTTTGGGCGGGATGGCCCTTTAAATCTGGCAAAGTCTTAAAGTCCTTAAAATGGCCATTTTATAAGTAGGTGTGGTCTGCTAGGTCTACCTCTCCTCCATCTGGTAAGTGGCCTTAATCCTTATGATGATTCCTTACCTTGTTCCTGAGGAGATAGCCCATTGTCACAGGGGATTTCAAGGTTTTTCATAGTGAGGAACACATCTTAATAGAGCAGGGGTGGGCAGACATTTTAATCTGGCCCTCAATCTCCCGCCGGGGAGCAGGGTCCAGAGCTTGCCCTGCTCCAACGCTCCAGCTGGGCATCAGGGTCAGGGGCTTGCCCCGCTCTGCACGTGCCGTGGCGCTGCACGGCTCCCGGAAGCAGTGGCATGTCCCCCCTCCGGCTTCTACGCGTAGGGGTAGCCAGGGGGCTCTGCACGCTGCCCTTGTCCCAAGTGCCACCCCTGCAGCTCCCATTGGCCTGGCACCATGGCCAATGGGAGTTGCAGGGGCGGTGCCTGTGGACGGGGCGGTGCACAGATCTGCCTGGCTGCCCCTACGCGTAGAAGCTGGAGGGGGACATGCCACTGCTTCTGGGAGCTGCTTGAGGGAAGCGCCACCTGGAGCCTGCACCCCGACCCCTTCCTGTGCCCCAACCCTCTGCCCCAGCCCTGATCCTTCTCCCGCCCTCCGAACCCCTCAGTTCCAGCCTGGAGCACCCTCCTGCACCCCCAACCCCTCATCCTCAGCCCCACCCCAGAGCCTGCACCCCCAGTCAGACCCCCCTCCCTGCACTCCAACCCCCTGCTCCAGCCTGGAGCCCCCTCCTGTATCCTGAACTCCTCATTTTTGGTCCTACCCCAGAGCCCGCACCCCCAGCCAGAGCCCTCACTCCCTCCTGCACCCCAATCCCCAATTTCATGAGCATTCATGGCCTGCCATACAATTTCCATACCCAGATGTGGCCCTCGGGCCAAAAAGTTTGCCCACCCGTGTAATAGAGAAATGTTGTGGACATTTTCTCTCCTATTCATGGTCATGTGTCATCCCTGTGGTGGCTACTGCAATACCTTTCATGGAACAATAATAGGAGGAAAGTAACTTTTATAGCTGTTTTAATGCCATATGTGTTTTGTACTTTCAAAATCATCACATGATCTATTATGGGTTTTCACTGCTTTTGTCCCTTGCCTCCTGTCTCTTCATCTCTCTCCCACTGCCCCCAGTACTTGCTGCAGCGTCACCTGGTGCCTTTCTCCTCCTCTTCTTCTGCACAAGTATTATGCTTGCAAGGGAGGTTGTGGAATCCCCATCACTAGAGGGTATTAAGAACAGATTGAACAGACACCTGTTAGGGATGGTCTAGGTATACTTGGTTCTATCTCAATAAAGGGGGCTGGAGCTGATGGCCTCTCAAGCTCTCTTCCAGCCCTACAATGCCATGGGTATGTCTACCCTGCAGTTAGACACCTGTGGCTGGCCTGTGCCAGCTGGCTGTGGCTTGCGGGACTGGGGCTAAGGGCAGGAGCGGATTTACCATGAAACAACCATGCGGTGGCATGGCAGGGGGCCCCGCAAAATGCAGGACAAATATCTGACAACCTGCCCCGAGTCCCAGCCGGCGGTGCAGCAGAGCTCAGGCAGGCAGGCTGCCTGCCTGCTGTGGCTGGTGGCCCCAAGCTGCTCCTGGAAGCAGACGGCTGCTGGCACATCTCTGCGCGCCACTGGCAGGGAGGGGAGGCGGCTCCGTGTGCTGTCCCCGCCCAGGGCAGCACACGGAGACCCTCTGCCACCCCTCCCCAAGGGGCGCACAGAGACGTGCCAGCAGCAGGGCTAAGGCAGCTCCCTGCCCACTCTGCCTCCCTCCCTCCGTGCCGCTTTGCTGCTGGAAGCAGCCAGCGTGTCCCCGTGGCCCTGGGGTGTGTGTCTCCGTGCGCTGCCCCCGCCCCGAGCGCCAACTCTGCAGCTCCTAGTGGCCGGGAACTGTAGCCATTGGGAGCTGTAGGGGCAGCACCTGCAGGCAGCGGCGCACGGAGACCCCCTGACACGCCCTGCCCAAGAGCCACTGCCGGAGGGGTATGTGTGCCAGTCACTTTGGGAGCCGCGCTGCCCGAGGTAAGAGCTGCCCTCCTTCCTGCCCCAGCCCAGAGCCTGCACCCCGCACCCAAACTTCCTCCTAGAGCCCGCACCCCTCCCCCCATACTCCCTGCTCCAGCCCAGAGCCCACACCCAGCACCCAAACTTCCTCCCAGAGCCCGCCCTCCCTCCTGCACCCCAACCCCCCTGCCCCAGTCAAGGTACCTCACTTTATTTTCATTTACTTCCCATTACTTATAATATAGGAGGAGGATGAAGAAAAAAAGAATGAAAAACGGGAGGAGATAAGAGAGAATGTTCTTTTTCTTGGCTGGGTTCCGAGGGGGGCCCCCCGAAAATGAAGCTTCACACAGGGCCCCACTAACTCTAAATCCACCACTGGCCAAGGGGCTGTTTAATTATGGTGTAGATGTTTGGGTTCGGGTTGTAGCCCAAGACCCTCCCACCTTGCAGGACCTTAGAGCCTGGGCTCCTGCCCAAGCACAAATGTCTACACAACAATTAAGCAGCCCCTTAGGCTGAGCCCCAGTCAATTGGCATGGGCCAGTGACAGATTTTTAATTACCCTCTGATTCTATGTTTCCCTGCTGCATGGTTCCCTTTGCCCTTGGACAGACTTCCCAGCCATGTGGTCTTCACATTCCCCTGGATGTCTTGCCTGGCTGCCTTGTTCCCTTATCCCCGGACATTCCTCTCCTGCTGGTATCTGACAACTCTAGTTCCACTAGTGGCTACAGTCCCAGAGGGTGGCTCCTATCTCATTTTCTCTTCTTATAGAGTACTAGGCACTAAGTTCTTCTTTACAATAAAGAACCAGGAGGCCTGTAGAAGCAGCTGGAAACATAGAGGAAAGTAAGCACCATGTGGTCAGCCAACTCTCCATCAACCACCAGCAAATGATCAGGAAACATCAGTGGACCCAGATAACAGTTTAGGAATTGCTGGGCTAATGCACTGTGAAATGCGGTCTAGTAATCAGAGCTGAGGAATAGGACCAGGAACTCCCAAGTTATAATCCTTGTTTTCTCACCTTCTGCTTCTTCTGTAAAATGGAGATATTAATTTATTTACCTGCCTGACAGGAGGTTTTGGGGATCGCTTAGTTAATGTTTGTACAGTGCCCTGAAGATGAAAAGTAGTAAATGTTCTGAGAGTCCCTTTCACATGATGGTCCCAAGGTGCTTTGTCGGGAAAAAGGCATTTTCAGTTCATATTTATGGTGTAAGAACAATATATAGTCCCTGGGAATCCTCCACTCTACAGGTACATTTCTGCTCTTTTTTCCTTTCATCCAGCATATGTTTAATAACTTTAAGACATCAATGGTTTTTATTTTTATCATCATTATGACAGAAATTCATAGCAAACATATATTAACTTATTAAAAAAACCAACATCAATTCTTAGTGTTTTGATTAGAAAGATAAATGCTAAAAGGCATCTTGAGGAAAAAAAGAAATTTAATACAAATCTGATGTAGTGTATGAATCTCATGCAGTAAGTGTTGTTGCTCAGACTACCAGTGGTTTATGCAGCAGTAATGAGAACTCTATCTATGCTTTTACAAAGCACCCATCACAATATTTGGTACCTTCTAAGTGTTGAGGAAAAGGTTTCTCTCTTGCTGCCTCACATTGGTTGGAACTTTTTTCTACCCTGCACTTGGAACACAGAACATCTGAATAGTGCAGCAGCAACCATTGGCCTAATCCTGCAGTGTCCTGAGTACCCTCAGCTCCCATTGGCTTCACCTGAAGTGGAGGGCTCTCAGCCTTTGGCTGGATTCAGGCTGGTATTTGCATAAGAACACTCCTAGGATTTTTATGCTCTTTATCCTTAAGTTGCAACCTTCCCCATTCAGTGTCTGTAGCCACTCATTTTGATCACTTAGTTTCTGCATTTAGGGCAAACAGCTTCCTCCGAGAGTGACAATACCATCCAACTGCTATTGCCTTCTCTTCACAGAAGGTAAATAGGTCACAACTGCAAAGTACTCACACTCCAGTTTGGTCTGTAAGGGTTTCAGGGCTCCAGTTCCAAACTCAGTTTGAGTGACTGCAACACTTAAAGTTTTCTAGCCCTTTGTTTGTAGTTCAGTCATTCTTTGCATGCAGTTCTCACTGTACAAAGCTTTAGCTGCAGGGAATATAACAAACAGCATATCCAAGAAACAGAAAGACACTTGTCTGATTGTTTAGAGGAACAGATGTAAAATGTTAAAAACAACAACAAACTACACCTGCGGCGACATGTTTCAGTACAGATGGGTACCCCAGTTAAGACATTAGAGACAAAGGCATGTTTTTTTCTAAGTATCTGGAATTTGATTACAAAGCCCCCTTTCTGATTTTGCCAAATTACCCATTGTCCCATATTGTTTCTGCAAGACCACAATTATAATATGACTTATTGGAAGAAATAAGAGGCCTGGTGTACTTATAAAGGCTGTAAACTGTATTTTATAGACAAGCAATTTTTGTCATGCAACCACCCATGGCTCTTTCAAAGTAAATAGGAAAAAAAGTAACACTGTATTTGAATTGTACTTAACAAAAAAGCAGATTCAGTAAGTCATTGAATTGTCCAAAACAAGCACTTACTCCTGAATACTAGCTCTACTAAACCCACCGATCTAATTTAGCTTTAACTACCTCATAATACATCCATTCCTGAGAACAGTTTGCCCATCTGACTCAGTAATGAGGTTGGAGAGCTAGATGCCCAGTAGAAACCTCTCAGTTCACTGATGTTTGCATCACCTTATCAGAGATTTGCCTTTATAGCTTTCCTGTTTTAGCCCAGGTCATAAACACTGTAACCATTAACAGGTTTCACTGTTCAGAATACACAAATGTGCTCATAAATGGAAGTGCAAGATGCTGATCTGTAATTTCAGGCCAGTAACCAGGCCTATAAAATTGGGAGTATGGGGAGGTTGAGGAGGGAAGAATGAGGGATGTTCTTATCACTTATGAAATATGGACTTCCAGTGACTCCTTTTTCAGCTGTAAATTAAAAAAAAAGTCCTTAAAAACGGGGGGGGGGAGAGGGGTCTTTTCAGAGTCCCAAGGTTCCTTGCCATTCCTAACCCCCCACTGCTTCTCCTTCAGCCCTCAACTCTGTGTCAAATTGACCATCACTTTAGTAAAGAAGGGCTGGATACAGCTTTCTCCGAACTTGTTGATACAGCTCCTGAGTTGGTCAAACAGGCAGCTCAAAAACAATGTAAATTGTCCCTTCCTTGCTGGGGCATGGAAAGCATGTTGTGCCTGCAGCACTCCCAGTCTTGCAAATCTGGGCGGAAATGACCAAGCTAGAGTCCTGAACTCAGACTTCCCCTCCTCCCCAGTCATGTGTTACCTCTAATTGCTGAGCTGGTTCCCAGAATTAATCTTTGAGTTTTCAGGAAGGGAGGGGGAGAGAGCGTGATCTATATGTGTACACACCTTAGTTTAGTCCTGAATTATAGCTTTGGATGTGCCTAGGAAGTGATTAGTGGATACATCCAGTGGCTACCAAATCCAGTTTGGAATAGGTTCTTTGGGCTTCAACTTTTTGACATTCCAGAACCATTGCTTAAATATCACACCAAAGAATTGGTGGTTGCAGAGGAGGCATGGACCCTTCCTCCACAGCCACGTGACATCAAATAAATTCAACATTGGAGAGAACATTTTCAAAAACTCTTAGTTTAAGTGGCCAGAGAGACATCTAACTGAATACCAGAGAGACATCTAACTGAATACCTATTTCTACTGAATACCTAAGTAGAAAATGGGACGTAAGCAATTTTCAGAGGGGTGCGTAAACCCATGCAAGTATTGTCTGAGTACAGGGTGGTTGTGTCTAATATGTGGGTGCTACGAGTGTGGTCAAAGATGGGGCACCTGAGGACACTTAGGTGGTTGAAAGCTAGAGGTGGTCAGGTAATGCCGGAGTTGAAAGGTACTGGATTGCATGGCCCTTTGGTGCCCAGTCAGTGCTGGAGAAGTTGCTCATGGAGAACATCTGAGGCTTTTTGCTCATACAGAGAAAGGTTAAAGGAACCCTGGCTGAGTGAGTCTGAGGCACGTGTGAATTTGATTTTAAATGGTGTGGGGATTAAAGGAAAATGTAAAGGTCTGAAGTGCAGTGGTGAGGGTGGGGTGTATGTGCTTCTTATTTTGTTTGCAGCTTTTTGGTGGGCAGTTCTGAGCTGGACTAATATTGTGCCCTCCCCAGCTGGGTGCTGCAACAGGCATTTACTACACTTAATGAGTGGGCAGGGGCACTGGCCTATGTTTGGCGAACTTGGGCTGAAGGACAGAGTCTCAGACAGATTAATCTGTGGGAGCACCCAACTGTATGGGTTGCCACCCCTAGAACATGGGACAGGCAAACTGGGATCCCTGTGCATGGGAGGTCTGTCAGTGATGCTGTTCTGGAGCCACTGTGGTGCTCAAGGCCACCCCCCTCTGATTCTCTGCATTTGTGTGAACCCCAGTTAACAATTCTGAGTGCCATCTCTTGGGCTTCCTATGAGCTGCAGCCTGATTCACTATGCAGCCCTGCCTCATTCAATGTCCGTCCTGTGCACTGAAGACGACAGGTCCAATGGCAAAAATAGTGTGCAATAATGTAACTAAGGGTTCTGATAAGCCATATGCACAAGGGAGCAGAGTTACGATTACGTGGCCACTTCCTACATTTTGAGTGCTTGACTTTCCAACCCCAGTAATCTTCTTTTAACACAGGTTGTATTTGGATGGGTTATTCATTACTCTTGAGTTCTCTTTACAAATGGAACACCACAGGACTCATTGTCTCCAGTGCAAAGAAGCACAAGAGGAAAAGGAGGCACCAATGTGTTCATTTTCTGAATAGCTTTCCCAAGCCACAATTTTAATAATCAGATTTATTTCGTGTGGGATTCCAATACGAGTAAAGAATGGGGAAAAATGCCCCCAGAAAGATCATACTCAGCTGTACAATGTTTCCACAATATCAGGAGAAAAACCCAGCACAAAAGCTAATAATCGTACTTCAATCTCTAATATGCTTTAGAGAAAAAAATCCAGTGGTTACCAAATCCAACTTGGAATAGTATCAGAGGGGTAGCCGTATTAGTCTGAATCTGTAAAAATCAACAGAGGGTCCTGTGGCACCTTTAAGACTAACAGAAGTATTGGGAGCATAAGCTTTCGTGGGTAAGAACCTCACTTCTTCAGATGCAAGTAATGGAAATCTCCAGAGGCAGGTATAAATCAGTGTGGAGATAACGAGGTTAGTTCAATCAGGGAGGGTGAGGTGCTCTGCTAGCAGTAGAGGTGTGAACACCAAGGGAGGAGAAACTGCTTCTGTAGTTGGACACAAGTCAGATATCAGGAATGGCAATATACAAAAACCTGTAGGAGAACACTTTAACCTCCCTGGCCACACAATAGCAGATGTTAAGGTAGCCATCTTACAGCAAAAAAACTTCAGGACCAGACTCCAAAGAGAAACTGCTGAGCTCCAGTTCATTTGCAAATTTGACACCATCAGATCAGGATTAAACAAAGACTGTGAATGGCTATCCAACTACAGAAGCAGTTTCTCCTCCCTTGGTGTTCACACCTCTACTGCTAGCAGAGCACCTCACCCTCCCTGATTGAACTAACCTCGTTATCTCCACACTGATTTATACCTGCCTCTGGAGATTTCCATTACTTGCATCTGAAGAAGTGAGGTTCTTACCCACGAAAGCTTATGCTCCCAATACTTCTGTTAGTCTTAAAGGTGCCACAGGACCCTCTGTTGATTTTTACAACTTGGAATAGTTCCTTTGGCCTTAAACTGTCTGTCATTCAGGAATTGCTGTTTACATATTTCACCAAATAATCTGAGTTTGTCTAAACTGGCCTCTTTCCAGACTTATGATGACAAAAGTATTTTGAGTTGGCTGTTTTCTGAGCATTTGCTTTTTAAAATATATTTGGGTCAGACCCTCAGCTGCTGTGAGTCAGCATAGCTTCATTGACTTTAATGGGCTTTGCCCAGTGCTTCATTTGTAATGAAAGAGATGCCAGGGCTCAAGCAATTTTTTTTACTTTTATAACTGACATGCCAAGCCCAGAGGTGACGGAGCTATGAACCAGGAGCTACAGAAGCTCCCTAAAAGTGTGTGGGGGGGGCACCGGTGCCCAAACCGAGGCCTTGTCCCTTCTCCCCAAGGCCCCACCCCTCTGCTCACTCGCTCCTCTCTCCCCTGTCGCTCATCCTTACAGCTGGTAAGAAGTGGTTATGCCCTCCCACTTTTAAAAGCAATGGGGCCATCGCCCCCTGCCCTGCCCTGTTCCAGCGCCCCTGCTATGAACTGCCAAGCCTAGAGGTGCTGGGGCTCAGCCCTAGTACAAATGAAGCACTGACTTTGTCCATTTACATCAGAGGATCTGGTCCACTGATATTTCTCTCTGCCTTGTGTGAGGTTTCAAGTGTAATGGATGCCATTAACCATATCCAGGTTCAGCCACTTGACTAACAGCTCATGTAATTTTAATAAGCATGCGTGTATGTCTTCAAAAAGCTGCATTTTTAAATTATTGTTGTGGGGTTTGCATAATGTGTAAATGGCCAGGCTAAGACTTACCTGCATACATGAGATGTTTGTTCAGGGTATGTTATGGTGCACACTCACAACTCACCACCAGAATTACAGGCATCTTTATCTCCAGCACCCCCTCCTTCTAGGCCATCTGCCTCTGTGCAATTCAGCCCTCCAGCTGAGAAGCATCTAGTTCAGCTCACTTTTGAGGTAACAAAAACCCAAACTAATATCCAAAGTCTGTCAGCAAGTCAGCCCTGCCTGTGGGCTCTGTCTTCAATCTCCTTTCTCAGATAGTCCGGAGTATTCTCCCTGAACTCTGGTATTGAGTGCTGGCCCCTCAGACTGTCTTCCTGAAGTGTCTGGGTATTTTCCCTCTAGCCCCTTCACAGGAGTCCCCCTAGTCCCTGTGATTCCTCCTCTGACTGAACTCTCAACTCGGGGCCTCATAATTAGCCTATCACCTGGAGTGAATGTGGCTCTTTAACCGTTTCTAGCCCATGATGGAGTTTTACTCTATCACAAGGTAGTAGCAAAAGTAACTTAGTGGAAGCAACTTCTGTGGGAGTGGGGCCTTTTTAGCTCCAAATGAAGAAAAAACTAGCTGTCTACTGTAAAACATCCAGTGCAATCCTATCTAATGTTATTTTCTATAGCATCTTACACACCAGTGACTAGAAGTACCCTTTCCTGAGCTGCTTTAAAGCAGTGGCAGAGCGAAGTAATAAACAGTAGCAGTGGGAGAGAGCAGTTAGGAGCTAAAGGTAAGGAAAGAAAGACCATCTCAGCTGCGTTTTAGACTGAGATGGACAGTCAGCGCAGCAGGGAGAACCCAGAAGGTGTCCAAGGCTGCAGAGAAAAAGGATTTTGGATGGAAAGGCTAGAGTTGAGGGAACTGTTTGTAACTAATGATTTATTCAAGGAGCTTATAAGTCTCCCCTCTTCTGTTGGTGAATTGTTCATAAGCCTGCCACAATTTTTTCTCCAGTTCATCCATTGCTCACGGGTACTTTCAGAATACCTGTGGGAAACAGACTGAGTGTCTGCACAGCTTTTGGGGACTAAACTAGAAGACCGCCTCCTCCTTGTAGGGTTGCAAAGGAAGTAGCAGTCCCTACTCTCTTCCACCTTCCCCTGCAGGAAGCTGGACACTGAAAAGGAGGAGGAGAGCAGTGGGAGGAGGCAGCAGGGCCATGTTACTGTACTTCCTCCATACCTCCTGCAGAATGGAACCAGCACAATGGTGGGGAGCATTCTGTGCCAGGCTAATGCCTGGGGTAAATGTTCACCACACACAGGGAGAAGCGTCTGAGGCAGAATTTCCTTAGTTCCTCCTGTGTGGCCCTTCCCCACTCCCTACTCTGGGTTTATGGCTAAATGCCACAGTCTAGCCCAGAGTCTATAGATGGTTTGCAAGAGATTCAATGAGGAAACTCTGTATTTAAAATTTGAAATGTGTTGGTAATTTTGGTTGGCCACATGGTATCACTTCTGTTATCTGATTGGATGAGCATAGCTCTTAGAATTGGGTTTCTGGCATGAATACTCATATTGATGCATTCAAAATTCACCTCTGTGAATATTCTGACAATTATCCTCGAAATGTGCTGCTTCCATGACCATTCCTGCTAGTCAGTTCATTCACAATAGCCTAATGCCAAAGGCGTGTGAACACAGCTGAAGTAAATTAATTTTTGTATTCAAGTAAATTGTACTAGAACATTTTTCAAGGAATACATTTAGCTCCTGGAGGGACAAAAGGAGCAGATTGCTGAATGATCAGGAGCAAAGAAAGGAACAGAGAAAGAAAGAGAGACTACAGGAGAGAGCTCTCTGTGGAGAGCTTTAATAACAAAAAGGACAGTTTTGAACTAGGAGCCTATAGGATTGTTTGAGGCTGAAGTGAATGTTGTTTTTTTGACACTTGCAAAAGAAACAGCAACAGAATCCTGCACATGCAGAAGAGGCCACACAGAAGAAAGCTGCGATAGTCCAGGTTACAGGAGATGAAGGATTCCAGGACAGATCCAGCCTGTGGAGTACAAGTACAATGTGCAGAGGTAGCAGCAGGCAGACCTGCAAACTTGGGAGATGTGGAAGGATGAGGATTCCAAATGAGACACTGTGCCAAGTTAACAGTCAATGGAGGTAAATCACAGGAGAGAAGAGGTGGAGAGTGAAGCAGCTCAAAATTCAAAGTGAAACTCTGCAGAAGTGGCAAGATTGGCCTGGTTTCAGGTTGAAAGCATGGCCTGGAAACATATATTGTCCTACAGATGCAGAAAGTTTTGCAAACCAGGCCTGAGTTTTGGGTTTGTGAGCAAACCACAAACTAAGCAAACATTATTTTGGGGGAGATTGGGGTTTCATAGCAAAAGTTTCTCTTGGCTGTTAGTGGTGGAGTGTGGAGAATTGGGTTCTCTTGGTTCCAAGTGCTTTCCTGGACAGGTCTCCCTTGATCCTCTAACCCAACCCTCTATTTATATTAGACCCCTTGTGCCTATGCATTCTCTATTTAAGAAACTCATGCATTCTGCTTTGTTCTGAACCGCTGGGGGTCTTTCAGCAGAGTACTCACATTGCGTCAGTTGGGGTACAAAACACAAGTGTATGCTGCATTTTGCCCAGCTTGGATTCTCTCATATTGAGACAGCTAGAGCCATTGGCATCTACTTTTTCTAGTCACCCTCCTTTGCATCCCGAAGGGGGATATTTAAAGAATCTGAGGAGGCAAAGAGAGGGGAGAGAATGATGATTAGAGGCATCTGAAGGGGGGAGTGAGGAATTAGGAACTATACCCTTTGAAAATTTGCGTGAGGCTTCTTAACGGTCCCTGACTCATTTTCCACTTGGCTGCTTTATGACTGAACTGTAAACTTAAAACGACATGGGCTCATTAATTTGGCAGTGACTGGCCAGATTTGGTCATTTAGCATACCCAGGAAACTATTGTTTAAGGCTGGGTCATGTCAAAGGTCAAGCTAAATATGGCTGAATCTCTGAAAGACTGAGTCTAGGAGTCCTAGAGCCTAAACCTCCTCTCTAACCTCTGATTGTCCTCAGCAGTGTGACCAGCTTGGGATTGCTGGAGAACACTTTCCATACAGCTGTCAAGGTACTAGCAATATTATGTCAGATTGACTTTTTTTTTAATAAAAGCTTTAATTATATCAGCCTCTCTTCACATCTGATAAACAGTGCAAAAGTGTTCACAATGTGTGCTTCAAAGGAAAGAAATCGCTATGGTGCAGGGAACTATTGTGAGGAACAGTTGCTAATATGGGATGAATCCCAGTCCAAATGCTTAACATGTCAAGTGCTGCAGAATCAGTGAAATATCCTTTAGTACAGTGGTTCTCAACCAGGGGTATGTGTACCCCTGGGGGTACACAGAGGTCTTCTAGGGGGTACATCAACTCATCTAGATATTTGCCTAGTTTTACAACAAGCGACATAAAAAGCACTAGCAAAGTCAGTGCAAACTAAAATTTCTTACAGACAATGACTTGTTTATACCGCTCTATATACTATACACTGAAATGTAAGTACAATATTTATATTCCAATTGATTTATTTTATAATTATATGGTAAAAATTAGAAAGTAAGCAATTTTTCAGTGATAGTGTGCTGTGACACTTTTGTATTTTTATGTCTGATTTTGTAAGCAAGTAGTTTTTAAGTGGGGGTACGCAAGACAAATCAGACTCCTGAAAGGGGTACAGTAGTCTGGAAAGATTGAGAGCCACTGCTTTAGTACATTGGGTTGTTGCATTGGTTTGGTTTAGACCGTGGATTGTTAGTCCTCGTGTTGTCAAAAAAATGAACTTCCTGACAATCAACCAGATCTCATGACTGAAGGCTGAAGGAGTTCTCTCCGAGCTTAGTTTTCATATATCCTCACAACAACTGCAGCTTGAGTAACATACAAACACATATACCTCTTTCAGACATAAAAAGGGGATGAGAAAAAAATGGAGTCCTACAAAAGCCAGGGGCTTTCTCTCTCTTCCTCTTCCTCTTTCACGTCTGGCAGAAGAGATGTTCTTTGTGTCTTTTGTATTATATTTGCTTCCACTTTCCCTTGTATTGACCCTGATATAAAGGATGACAACCTGGCGCAAACCTCTCTCTTGCCCAGAGCTGCCCCTCAGTCAGGCAGGGGACTTGGGAAAAAAATGCTTTCCCTGGCTGGTCCATTCCTGACCAGGACATCTACATCTGAAAATAATACCTCTACTATTTATACACGTGGTCCTGTCATGACCTCGTCTACTAGGATAGATTAACCAAATTTCTCCAATGTTTTCTTTTCTCCCCGATGGCTGCTATTGACATTGCTGTGTGATGAAGGCTTTCGAATGAGCTAAACATGTATCAGCGCAGGAAACTTGCCATGCTTGAACTTTGGGGTAGCTTGCTATTCTGAGAGCTTTCAAATGCGATTTCTTCCTTTTTAGATGAAGTCATACAAAAGCAAGAAGGACAAATAACTAGACGGGCATTTCCTCCCTTGTAAGCAGTAATCCTAATGAATTTCACAGAAGGCAGATCACAGTTCTTGGGTGTCGAAATTTAAGATTACTTTATGAGTGCCAAAGAAAAACATTGGAAAATTTTTTGCAGGTTTACGTTGCAGCGAAAAATGGTCACACCGATTTTTCATTTCTGGCATTTTAAAGTTCAAAGACAAAAACAAATTAAAAAACCCCAACCCAAAACACATCCCATTTTTGACAAACTCATATTCTTCTGCAACTGTTCTTTTAGGTCTAACATATAAATGTCTTGCCATCCTGGTTAGCCATTCAAATGAAACTCTTTTCATGTCAAGGACAAGCTCATTCCCCTTTTCAGTTCTGGGATCATTCTGTTTTTTCCCCCCTTGGTTTCCAATTATTTTTTACTTTATATTTCTACATTTTTTTTAAGGAATTGCACATAGGATTGATTAATTTTAGCAAGTTTCCTAGAAATGACTTAGCCCCTTTATGCCTTAAGGTGAAATTTTGTGACATTTAGCAGCAAAGAAAACTATTTCCTCTCCCATTCAAAGCTAACCATGTTTAATTGGCCTAGAAGTCTGTTGTAGTTTGCGAAAATGTTTGTGATATCCCATATGTTTTTTCATCTAGCCATTCAAGTGAGTCTGTGTTTATCTTCTTGTCGAGAAAATTGGTTTACATGTACAGTGATTCTTGATATGACAAAGTATTCCCTTGAACTAATGCTCTGGATCATATAGGCTTTGTATTGTTAGTAACCCTTTGTTATGTATGTCAAAAGAAATTTATGTAGACTTAATGGTAAATTTCATAAAGGAAATTAGATCTTAAGTTTATCATAACTATTTGGAAATCAAGTAATATCTGTTGATAACACACACACACTCAACTGAGAGTGAAGAGCATTTGGAGTACTTAATGGGAACTATTTGTTAGCTTTAGTGTATAGTTTTCTATCTTTAGACTTTTGGTTGAAATTAAATTTTTTCTTACAACATGCAATCTCCTAGTGCTATAAGCTGCTATTTGCATTTTCCCCTGCAGATCATTAAGCGGCTAAGATTTTAGGGTGACAAGCAATATATTTTGTAAAACAACAGGGATTTAAGATGCAGACATGTACAGATGTTGTGTTTTCCATACGTTTTTGTGGTCAGATAGCAATGTTTGAAGATGTATGTGTGAGGTCATTTGAATGCACTTAGAGATGGGGGCTTCATAGGCAGAGACCATCTGGCGATCAGATGTGGACTGCAGGTAGACCGATTTGTTTTTAACTGGAGTCACTGAGAAATGGAAATGTCAAGTACCCTAACACTGCAGAAAAATGATAATCGCTAGCCACCCAGCACAGCATTTGCGTAACCAGGCTCACAAAAGTAATCCAGTCAGTGAAGTCTGAACTTACAGGCATTATTGTAACTTTCTTTCTTTGTGTGTGTGTAGCATGCCAAGTCCTTGCTGGAGCAGTGAGAAACAGTGATCTTAGGGTGTCTGCTCATGGTGGTCCACATGAACAAAAAGGCTGGTCATTGGAGAAATGATTCTAAACTCACTTAGCCTGGCGGGTCTGCAAAACTGTAATCAGACTTTGACGTGTGTAAATCCTGATCTTTTGGATGTTATTTGACTCTGGTGGTAAAGCTTTCTGGCTAACTGCTCTGCTGCTAGGTTCAGTAGGGCTATGTGGAGCAGTGTAACTTGGAATATCTCTCAGCCCCCTTTCCAGGAATCCAGCTCTCAGATTTGGGTGTCAGCAAGATTGATGAGGGCATTTGACTGATGACACCAGCACCCGAGCTGTAAGAGAGAAGAGGTCTGGCTTAGTCTGTTTCAAGGTGCCAGAGACTACAGTAAAGTTGGTGGGGAGGGAGGGGAGAAATCACAGTGGAAAATAGGAATGAAGACAGTCCCATGCCCCCTGAAGACAGGGACATTCTTCCACAAGCTTTGGTGTGTTTCCAGATATAAGAATGAGTTGCCTCTGGTCTGCGTCTCAGCCTTTCTTTGAAAGGAAAAAAAAAAGAACCACACACACTTGTAAAAATTATCTTGATTGACAAGTAACATATAGCCTGTTTTGCGTACTTTTAGTATGAAAACAAAACATGAGGCATAAAACATGCTGGACTTGGCCCTCACAGCATGTCCTATATTTACGGTTCATGCAAACTGGGAGTGCAGGGCACTAATAACTGGACATAGCTTTTTACCTTGAGTCATGCTAAGAATTTGTGTCACACCTTACAGTTACCAGGTCATGTTCTATCCCAGTTTCGAAGTGACCCACATCATCTATTGTACTTTATAACAGAAGAGATATTGGGATTGAGGTAATAGCTTTTATTGGACCAACTTTTGTTGGTGAAAGAGACAAGATTTGAGCTCCACAGAGCTCATCTTCAGAGCTTGTCTCTCTCACCAACAAAAGTTGGACCAATAAAAGATATGAGAGAGACAAGGTGGGCGAGGTAATATCCTGGTACCAACATGGCTACAACAACACTTCATACATGTAAAATGGCAGTTTGGTGTCCTTTGTGAAATGATTTGCTGGTCACAGTCCAGTTCCCAGTGGAAACGTATTTACATGACAAAAGTCTCAGTCTGACTCCCTTGTTGGCAGTGTATTGGAAGGGGCTGGAGGCTGAACTATTCTCTCAGAGCTAAAACACATTGCCATGGCAGAGGGGAAGAAGCCTGCACAGTCAAGCAGTGAGTGAACTGGGGCTAAGGCAAGCTCTCTCCCCCACCATGCCAGTTGGGCATGCCCTTTCCCTTCACATAGACTTACAAAGGAACTGTCCTCTTAGCTGCAAGGGAGGGAGGGGCAAACTTGCTTACTCTCCTCCTCACTCCCCTTGGCTGGCTGGAAGGAGAAGCCTTTGTGAATCTCATACCAGCTGCTTCACCCTCTATCTCATTGCTAAAATGGAGACCAACTTCACTCAGGTGGGTGCTGCAGTACATCCCTCCTAGCTTCTAGAATGGTGTCTAGCCTCCCCTCTTCCTCTCTTGGGCAATGGAGTGAGAGCTCTGCATGGCTCTTTCTGTACCCTGGTATCTTCAGTGCCTCTGGGAGTTTTGGATGCTAGGATCTCCACTCTGCTTGATCCTTCGATTGGCACTCAGCTCACTCCATCCTAGACCAGGCTGAGAGAATGCAGCCCTGCTCAGTACTCAGCCCGAGACCTTTTGTGGAGGAGCTATCACTCCTGTCTGCCCTTGACCTGGCACAGGTCAAGCTCCAGTTAAAAAAATATAAATAAATTAGAGAATGGACTTGGGTTCCAGGGTCAACACCTGGAGGGCAAAGCTAGGTCTCTTGGTCTGAATCTGGGTGGGTGGCAACTGTGCCAGTTGGGTGGATAAACAAATAGTGTGTTCCTCAGAAGTGTCAATAAGGCATATTTCACTAGCACTAAATTCACTTAATACCGTAAAAATTTCCCTACGCTGGTAAATCCCCATCATTTTGTTGTGCCCCATATTGTCACCTTCAATCTTGAGAAAATAATGTTAACTGGATTATCAATTAATGAAAAAGCCATGGCTTCCTCTCTTGCAATTCAACAGATGTTACAGTGCAGAAAGTGCAGAGCAGTTCTACCATCAAAGGATTAATCTAAAGGATTTAATTGGCTGAGAGTATCTTGTAGAAAATGCTTGATAAAATGTGATTACAAGGAAGAAAAATGTGTGGACTACTGAGTCTGTCCTATGCCTGCTTTATTAATAAGGACTCTTATCTTTTAAGCCTTTGACAGAATAGTGTCTATCTTTGCAGATGCATTTGAGTTCAGTTTTCATGCGCATCTTAATGTGATTAAAACATTACAGTTAGTGTTAAGCCATCTGATTTTTCTTCAGTCATATTTAATCTAATAGTATGTATATAATATTATATCTGATGTGTATAGAGTTTGATCAGCAATAGAAAGCCAATGACTGGAAGACTGAATGCAGATCTTCCACCCTTCCCACTCCTTCATTTTACCAAGTAGTCTTAAAAAATCAGCATTAATTAGGATGCTGTGCAGAAGAACTACAGGTCACTTTCTGATCTCCATTATATAAGTGTCAATCCAGAGTAACTCCAGTATTTTACCATCCCCCAGTTGAGTTATTCCAGATTGACACAAGAATAATGGAGATCAGAATCTGGCCTGAAGGAAAACGGTAAGCACCATGGTGGTGGTGCAGGTACTAATATCTTCCCCTTAAAAAGTGGGTTGTAAGTTCCTTGTCTCACAGGGTGAGGGATCCATGCAGATGAAATGTGTGTGATTCTCTTTGCAGGGAGTAAGACTAAATGATTGTAAAGACATCTGCTGGTCTTAATCTATTAAAGTGTTTTCAGTATGAATGTAAACTTGTAAGAGGTTGAAAACATGTCTGTTTTCATTGTCACTGAATTCTCATATTAATACATTAATGTTTCTCTTGTATTTGTAATGATGGCTTAAATTGGTTAACTTGCTTTCAAATCTAGGATCAAAAATGGTTTTAGCCTGGTTCCAAATGCTTTCATTTCTAATGTATATTTAGGAAAAAGTTCACTTTTTAAAAATGCAACAACTTGGCAGATGCAAAAAGATTTATGCATGTAATTCTCATTACATATTAATGAGACTTACATTACATATGTAAATTTTCCATGCATGGAGATGAGAATATTATCATTTTGGGCCACATTTTGCCCTTTTGAGGCTCTGCATGTATATGCATATCAATATTTGTTGCTGTCTGCATGATGCAGGGCAGCATACTTTACTTGAGTTGATGCCTTTACCTTCTTTGAAGATCTGTGTTGGATCTGGCTAAGGGCAGGGTTTCTGTCTCTGCATTTGGCTCTTCTACCCAGCCTTATATAGTCATGTTTTAACCCATCCTTTTGCTCTCATCTGGCATGTGTGTTTGTGCAGTGTCTCTCATTATGGCTCTCTAATATAGAACAAATTTCCTGGCAATTTCTTTGCTATCCTTCAGTCAGGAACAATGGGCCTGATTCTGATCTCTCTAACATCAGCTTTGCACCACTCTAACTCCACTTCAGTTGAGTTACTACTGATTTACACTAGTGTACATGAAGTAAGAATAGGACCCCATGCCTTTTGTTTGTCTGTAAAGTGAATTATACACATATGATGTCTTGCAGATAACTTCTTTCCTATTTGGTCATCTCACTAACCGTAAATCATATCTGAAGGGCTCTGGAGTTTCAGAAGAATAAACAGCTAATTTGAAATAATATTACTGGACCAATTATCCTGGATCCAATTAGCAAATGGCATATACTCAGAGGAACAGAGTGTCTAGAGTAATGCTCTTTAGGATTGGCTGTTGGAGCAATGATTCTTCAGCCTATATAGTGTAATAATGCTATTCACAGGCAGATGATCAGTAATCTTGTAAATAAAAATGTCTCTTGAAATATCATTTGAAGAATAATACAGAAAAGTGAGACAATCAGAAAAAACATCATCTTTGATTAACTGGAAGCATAAGATTCAACATGGTCCTCACTTCTATAACTTCTTTATAGCTAATATACATCAGACTTGACATTCAGTAATACTGGACATACAATTCTTGCAACAATTCCTCTAGGTAAATGCCACTCTCTCATTACTGTTTGTATTTTGGAACTCCACTGGGATACCATCATTTTTTCACCTCTTGACTTTCTCCAGCACTCTCATTGTCTGCACCTTGCAGCAAATTTCCCTTTGGATGAGGAGGGCTGGATGGCCTTTTTTCTGAAGCCCATTAGTTCTGCTGCCTGGATCAGCCAGAGGAGGTGGCTTGGGGACCATGCTCCCTCCCTCCCTCAGTATTTAGCACATGGCTGCTGAAGCACTGCAGTCTATGCCATTGCAGGAAGCTTGGTACCAAGCTGCTTACCTGAATTCTGATCCATACATGGCAGTGCATTGTGCTGCCGCTAAAGTATTGGGTTGGCTAGACCATGTGTCCTTAAAGATATAGGAAATGGAGAAGAGTCAAGAGTCTCTTCAGAGATTAAAACTGCTCTGGCAGAACCGGAGTTGTTTGATGCGCTGGGCATACAACAAGGTGGGGGTGTCTTGGTGGGAGCGTGTTTGATTTTCAGGAGCTGTCTCTTTATGTAGAGAATGATAGGCATATCTTTTAAATAAAACAACTAAAATTAATGGATCAGTGGTCAGGACAGTAGCCTAGGGTTTGTCCAAGGACTGGATTCAAGTCCCTGCTCTGCCACAACCTTCCTGTGTGACCTTGAAAAGTCACTTAGCTGCTCTGTGTGTCAGTTCCCATTTGTAAAATGGTGGCAAAAAGCATTTCCTTACCACACTGACGTGTTGTGAGGATAAATTCATTAAAGACTGTGAGGAGCTCAGATACTACCGTGAGGAGTGCAATATAAAACGTAGGATAGCTAGATCAGGGAAATCCAGCCACCCTTGCTGAACCCCACAGATTCAATATGTCAGTGTGATGTTACAAAGTAGAAGTTAAACAAAAATGTTTGCTAAAGTGAGCGCTTTGTACTGTTGTAACTATTTTGCTGGCCCATATCACAGAAGTGCAGGGGGCCTACACGGATGTAATTACCTCAATGCAAATTTCACTAATCAAGGCAAACTCTAACATTATAATCCGATTTAAACTCTTAAAGGGAGGCAACAGTAGAGTTAGATCTGCTACTCCAGTTTTAAGTCACTTAAGACCCTCCCCCATCTCTGGGTTTCAGAACCCAGGCTCCAGCCTGATCCTGAAAGTCTACACTGTTATTTTTGAACCCTGCAAGCCCAAGTCAGTTGATCCTGGCTCTGAGACTCCCTGCCACGAGTCTTTTTTTTTGCTGTGTAGACGTACTTTTAGTGCCTAATTATTGTAGCACCCCCCACTATTCTGACACTCCTGCCATATCTGTAGCCTTAGAGGTGAGTTAAAGGTTCTAATATTGCTTACATCGGTATAAATCAGTGTTGAAGTCACAGGAGTTATAGTGCAACAGCAAACTAGTGTGAAGTCAGAATCCAGATCCTTAATGTTATTTTACCATAGTTTTTGTATTTATATGTATAAACACAGAGTATATTGCTGCCAATTCAAATTTGGAATAGATTGCTGTAAAAACTTATTTCCTCTTTACACATTCTAAATCAGTGCGCAATAGCCTGCTTTATGTAAAACACATCAGCCTTGTTTCTCTGCATGTGCACGTTAATTTAACTAAATTAATAGCATTATGATGTGTTCAAAGAGCAGATCTGTGAATGAAGTAGGGAAGGAACTTCTTAAGGTTGCTATTTTGAAGTTTGAATTTAAACACCATATTCAGAGAAGCATCTAATGGAAATTCATTTTAACAGGCTTTTGCTTGATGACTTGTGTATAATTTCATCAACCAAACACTTCCCTTGACAGAGTATGTTTTGGCTCACTGTTGCTCCTGACTCACTTCAACAGCATTGTAGAGCAATTTATAGTAAATTAGTCCTTTGGAAAATTAGCCAAGCATCATTCTGATGCTATGACTTTTTAGGTGATAAGATGAAAATATTAGTTACAGTTCATTGAATATTGCCCCAGACTTGTTCAGAACGACTGCTTGGCATGATCCCTGTGAAGGTGTTTTGGCTTCTTTAGTCGCATCACTGAAAAGCATTTGAAATCAAAGTTTGATTTTGTGTATGTGATGAATTGATAAAGAATTTGGGGCCCAATCATGCAAATCCTTGCTTACTTAATCCTTCAGTGGGACCATTTGCATAAGGACTATTGGCATGAAAAATGGTTTCAACTCTTCAGCCCAATTCAGCAAGGCACTTCAGCACATGCTTAATTTTAAGCATGGGCATTGACTTCAATGGGACTACTGACACACTCAAAGTCAAGCATGTGCCTGAGTGATTTGTTGGATCAGGGCCTTGGCTTGTAACTTTACAAGTAGTGTAACTAGTTCCAGACCACTTTTTCCACTATATCATTCCTACGTAAAGTTTCCATAACACATAACAAATATGTTATTTGTTGTGCGCCAATGGTGTAGTTGGGACAGCCCAAATATGTAGCCAAAGAGGCATCCATTATACAAACCCAATCACAGTATTCCATGTTAACGATTCAATACACTGCAGCGACAGTAAGGCATATGGTTTGGGGAGCATTACCAGGGCATGCTGTAGTCCTCTTTTAGGAGGGATCAAAGAACTGCAAATTGGGGATCAACTTTTTATGTATGGTACTACAACATTATTAATGGAGCAACATTTTATTTCAGATTAGGATTTATAGCTCATTGTTCCAGGGTTGCTTTCCATACAAATAATCCAATAATTGAGTTCAATTGGAAGAAAAAAGTATTTCTATGCCTTCATCCTAGTTAGCCCATATGTGTACAATAAATATTTCTCCAAGAGTATAACTCTTGTGGATAGGGAGGGGCTGCACACTGGCAGAAGCTCCCAGAGACAGTGTGCTTGCAGCAGGCATAATGCCTCTGGGAGGGTTTAGAGAAGTGCACACACAGCAGCAGCAGCATCTACTCTCTTCAACAGATTGCAGCATGCGCTCCCCTCCGCCCTCCCACACCGCTCAACTCTGCTGGTTGATGTGGCTGGGAGAGTTAGGCCATGCCTTGCTACTCCAAGTCAGCGGAGAAGCTGGGAATAGAATCCAGGTTGTTTGACTCTCCCCCAGACCATGCTATCTCCCAGAAACTCTGCTTAGAGTGAAGAGGAATGAAACTCTCAAATTGTTTCAGTGCATTGCAATATGCGAACTGTAATTCCAGGTAGTAAAATTGCTTAGTGAAATTGTTGCATGTGCGACACTGATGAGATCGCCTCTGTATACTGTTCTTGTGTGCAAACAAATGTTCATGTCTTTATGGATCTGCATACATGCATCTCTCTAGGTACAAAGTATGCAGGGCATATCCTACGGCTATTTCTTTATCTTAGTAATCAATTATTATAATAAACACGTAGATTTCATACATGAATGTTTTTTCAGTATTAGACACAATATTGTACAAGTAAAAAAAACATTGTATCAGAAAAAACAGTGTGTGAAAAAGCTGACTTATTTTGCTGCTTGGATCCTATTTTCTTGTAAATGCAGCAAGCTAAATTCTGCTCTGTTACACCACAAAAGTCAACTAGATTGCACTGGTGTAACTGAGAACAGAATCTGACATCTCCTGCCACTAGTAATAATTAAACAAAATCAGGAATGAAATCTGGGTAAAATAAAATTTCTCTTAACTGTGCCAAATACGTTAGGACCAGATGCTGGCTGCCTGTATATAATCACTTCACTAAAATATCATAAAGGCCTAAATTAAAATCAGATTCACTCCTACAGTGCCTAATGTTAGCTGCTAGGATTTCTGATACCGCAGAATGGCACAAGACCAAAAAAATATAGCGCTTGCTGCTACAAAGAGCTGAACATCCTCAACTCCCCTTGACTTTAATAGCACATGAGGATGCTTCACTGTCTTGCAGGACTGGGCCCCTAGCCAGCAAGAATTTGGGCAAGTCCTTACTATGGGGAAACTATCTAAGATACATTTGTTAGTTACTTGGCAACATTGTTCCATGTAATTGAAAGAGAAGGGACTGATGGAGCCTGCACTTCTAGCTTTTTACCATTCTAACCAGTTACCATTTCTCACTGAAGACCAGTTTTGGATATTAACCTTTTCACCTAAGAAGCTGTATGACTAGTTAGTTTGTATCCTGGTGTGTGACCACCTTTCTGGTATTATGCTGGTAAAACGTACCAAGAGCTGCAATTAATAAATAAATCTTTTAAAGAATTAGTCTTTTCACAGCTATTCAGGAAAGATAGTTTCATTATTTTATGGACAATAGGAATGGGAGCAACCCACTGTTGTGCCTTTGGTTTGGTATAATAAAATCTATTCAGTTAATACCTTGTTCCCTCTATAGGCAACTTTCTAGGATCATAGAAAGATTATTGGCTAGGTAGAAACCATGAGCCCCATCAAAGTTCAGCTTTGTACAACCTGAAATTACCATTTTTTTTTTGAGCGGTACTTGTAGTTTACTCAGTATAACTTCTTGAACAGGTATTTGTGACACTCATAGACCAGGTGCCAGCTCTTGTCAAGATCCCCATCCATGGGTGGCGGGTATCATATGCCGCGGGAGGCTGTGCCTCCCCAAGCAGCCAGGCGTGGTCCCACCCACGCTTTGCCTCCAGGTCCCCTCCTGCCAGTTCCCCTGTCCCTGTGTCATAGCCCCGGCTGGGGGTGGGCCTGGGGCTGGGGCTGGGGCCATGCAGCCTGCCCGGCGCTCCAAGGCTGAGGCCATGCCACCCACCCTCCCAGCACTCCTGGGGGCACTAGCCTGGGGCGGGACTGGGGCTGGCAGCTGTGGTGGAGGGGCTCTGGGCTCCGGCAGGGGGAGGCGCAGAAGGGGCGGGAAGGGGGCTAGCCTCCCCCAGCCAGTGATTCACATGCTGCCCATGTCCCCATCCCTCAGTGCAGCACTGACAAATACCCAGCTGGAATCATTCTGGCTCACCTGTATGTTTGTATTGTTAAAATAGGTATAATAATTATAAAAATGTGCTTGTGTTTAGACTTTACTGAATGCTTGTAAGTTGCTTCATGCATTAATCTCACTTATAACGTCCATATCCCATATTGTATAAGCCTCTGTGACAGGGTAAATCACCAGACAGGAGAGAGACATTAACTAGTGTAAAATGCTGATCTCCAACAGAAGGTGTTACATCCTGGCCAGCAAGGATGGCCAATCAACACCAGATGAACTATTGTGGAACATTGAAGAGTACAAAAGACTTTGCTGATTGCTCTCTTCCCCTGAACCCCTCTGCCCCCCAAAGATGAGTCATGCAAGTGAATTCCTCCCATCAGCTGAGTTTGCAGCTCAGAGCAGAAGGGAGAAGGGAATAAAAACTTCTAACAAGAAAAAAACATTTTTTTATGATGCTTGGACTCTGGGAAGGAAGGGGTTACTAGGCATAAGCAAAAGATCCCCAGTGCTTAGCCTGGGTTAGCACTGAAGGACATACAGAGCCTGTTTATTATATAAGCTTCTATGACTTTTTGAAATTTAAGGTTGGAACTCGTTAGTGTGTATATAAATTTACCTGCGTTAACCTTGTAAATAAATCACTTGTTTCCTTTTCCTATTTAATAAATCTTTATATAGTTTAATATAACATTGGCTACAAGTGTTGTCTTTGATGTGAGATCTAAAGTGCAATAGACCCGGGGTAAGTGACTGGTCCTTTGGGACTGAGAGTAATGTGAATATTGTTGTGATTTTTGGTGTAAGGAACCATCTATCACAAAGGTAGGCTTGCCTGGGTAGCAAGACAGATTGGAATACCCAAGAGGATTGTCTGTCACTCCATGTTAATGCTGTTAGAGTGCTTGAGGAGTTCACACTTGATAATTTAATGGTGAAATCTTGCTGTGAGTTCTATGCTTAATTTGGGGTTTGTGCCCTGGTTCTTAACAGTCTGCCCTGAGGTTGGTACCCGCACTCTTGAGTCACTGCAGGACAGCTTGACAGCTTTCATCTAAAGTGGACTGACTGTACTTAGTATGATTGGTTTGTGCAGAGACATTTGTCAGCTCCTACACGATACTTCAAGACTGAAGACAATAGGGTTTTTGCCATTAACTTTAACAAGACCATTTAGGACACTTACAGTACTTTCTACTTGATGCTTAGCTTTGTCTACATCTGTCTGTCTTGTCTTGTAGACTGTATGCTCGGTGGTACAGGGTCTGTGTTCTATGAGGGTAAACAGGATTCAGAGTGGTAGCTGTGTTAGTCTGTATCAGCAAAAAGAACAGGAGTACTTGTGGCTCCTTAGAGACTAACAAATTTATTTGGGCATAAGCTTTCGTGGACTAAAACCCACTTCATCGGATGCATGCAGTGGAAAATACAGTAGGAAGATATATATATACACAGAGAACATGAAAAAACGGGTGTGGCCATACTAACTATAACAAGAGTAATCAGTTAAGGTGGGCTATTATCAGCAGGAGAAAAAAAACTTTTGTAGTGATAATCAGGATGGCCCATTTCCAACAGTTGACAAGAAGGTGTGAGTAATAGTAGGGGAAAAAAATTAGCATGGGGAAATAGGTTTTATTTTGTGTAATGACCCATCCACTCCCAGTCTTTATTCAAGCCTAATTTAATGGTGTCTAGTTTGCAAATTAATTCCAATTCTGCAGTTTCTCGTTGGAGTCTGTTTTTGAAGTGTTTTTGTTGGAGTATTGTGACTTTGAGGTCTGTAATCGAGTGACCAGGGAGGTTGAAGTGTTCTCCGACTGGTTTTTGAATGTTATGATTCTTGACGTCTGATTTGTTCTTTTGCGTAGAGACTGTCCAGTTTGGCCAATGTACATGGCAGAATTGGAATTAATTTGCAAACATGATACCATTAAATTAGGCTTGAATAAAGACTGGGAGTGGATGGGTCATTACACAAAGTAAAACCTATTTCCCCATGCTAATTTTTTCCCCCTACTGTTACTCACACCTTCTTGTCAACTGTTGGAAATGGGCCATCCTGATTATCATTACAAACGTTTTTTTTCTCCTGCTGATAATAGCCCACCTTAACTGATTACTCTTGTTATAGTTAGTATGGCCACACCCATTTTTTATGTCCTCTGTGTATATATATCTTCCTACTGTATTTTCCACTGCATGTATCCAATGAAGTAGGTTTTAGCCCACGAAAGCTTATGCTCAAATAAATGTGTTAGTCTCTAAGGTGTGTGACAGACCCAGACCAGTGGGGTACAGGAGTCTGGTAGAGAGCAAATATACTGGTCACTGGATGAGTAGTTTTCTGTTCCCTGAGTGACCAGAGCAGGGGCTGCACTAGAGTAATCAGGAACCTGCTAGAACCAGTTAAGGCAGGCAGGCTAATTAGGACACCTGGAGCCAATTAATAAGAAGCTTCTAGAATCAATTAAGGCAGGCTAATCAGGGCACCTGGGTTTTAAAAAGGAGCTCACTTCAGTTTGTAGTGCGAGAGTGTGAGGAGCTGGGAGCAAGAGGCGCAAGGAGCTGAGAGTGTGTGCTGCTGGAGGACTGAGGAGCACAAGCGTTATCAGACACCAGGAGGAAGGTCCTGTGGTGAGAATAAGGAAGGTGTTTGGAGGAGGCCATGGGGAAGTAGCCCAGGGAGTTGTAGCTGTAGCTGTCATGCAGCTGTTACAGGAGGCACTATAGACAGCTGCAGTCCACAAGGCCCTGGGCTGGAACCCGGAGTAGAGGGCGGGCCTGGGTTCCCCCCAAACCTCCCAATTGACCTGGACTGTGGGTTCTTCCAGAGGGGAAGGTCTCTGGGCTGTTCCCCAACCCACATGGTGAATCTCTGAGGCAAGAAAATCCGCCAATAAGCGCAGGACCCACCAAGATAGAGGAGGAACTTTGTCATAGGTGCCACAAGTACTCCTGTTCTTTTTTATGAGGGTAGAGTGACTAACACAATGGGGTCCTGATCCTGTAATGGGGCTTATAGGTGCTATCAGAATACTACTAATGAACAGTCTCAGCTCCAGTCTATTGCTGGAGTTGGCCTTTATGCTCTAAACTACCCAAATTCAGCCAACAGGTTTACACATGTGGTGAACATGCTGAAGAGAAAAGAGGTGAAGATTTGAGTTTTTCTCTCTTTTTCAATTACAGTTCTGCACTAGGTGTGTGCTAGTGTGTTTTAGGGCAATAAACTTGTCACACTGAATAATGGGGTAAAATAGCACAGTTGCACACAGAGCCAAAACCAAACCTCTGAGCATTTTAATTCACTAACTCAACAAATCACATTTTAGGAAATAAAGAAGATGGAAAAATTAGAAAATTGAATGGAGCCTTACTTGTGTAGAAGCCACATGAGTCTGAATGAATCCAAATATTATTTATGGGAGGAAAATATTCATGTTCATTGCCAGCTATTAAATCTTGTTTATCCTTCTTTAAACTAACCAGAAACACATTTTGTCCAAATGTTTTTTAACGGTTTCAGTGCTGTGGTTATATTGTAACTCTGTTCCTGCTTTTTATATTTGTAAAAAGAAAATAAATAATTCAGGCCCTGACCCTGCAGCTGGAAATCCCAGTGGGAGTTCTGCCTACAAACCCGATTCAGGCAGGGCGCTGAAGCACATTCCTCAATTTAAATGAGTGTTTAAGTCTACTGAAGTCAATGGCACTTGAGCATATCCTTAAGTGCCTTGTTGAAACGGAGCCCAGTGGAGTGCCCACAGTCAGCCCCTCTTATTAAAGGATCATAGGCTCACTTCTGTAAACTTTGCCTCACCTGAGTAACCCAAGCTAGTTCAGTGACACTACTCATGGGAAGAAAGACTATAGATTCCAAAGCCATATTCTGACCTCCTAGATAAAAGAACGTCCCCCAGATAATTCCTGGAGCATATCTCTTACAAAAACATCCAATCTTGGTGAAAGAATTGTCAGTGATGGCGAATCCACTGTGACCCTTGGTAAGTTGTTCCAGTGGTTAAGTACTCGCATTGTCAGAAATGTATACCTTATTTCCAGTCTGTATTTGTCTAGTTTCAACTTCCAACCACTGAATCATTTCTCTGCTAGATTAAAGAGCCCATTATTAAATATTTGTTCCCCATGTAGATACTTATAGACTGTAATCAAGTTGCCCCTTAACCTTCTCTTTGTTAAGCTAAATTCATTGAGTCTTTGAGTCTATCACTATAAGACATGTTTTATAATCCTTTAATCATTCTCATGGCTCTTCTCTGAACCCTCTCCAATTTATGCTCATGTGAGGAAGGGTTTGCCAATTTTAATTTCCTTTTTATATTCTACGCAGAAATTTTATAACTAGATAAAATGCGGCCAATGAAATCAAATACAAGTGCCACATCTACCACACCTGCAAAGTTCCTATAGGACAGCATTACTATAAAATCAACCAAAATGTATCAACATAATCACTGCACAAAAGTAACAATAATTCCAGTTGATTTCTTCTTTATGTTACGAACCACAAAAAAGCGTTATTATCTGTCTTCAAATAAAGGTGGGTTAGCTTCACCATCTTTTAAACAACATGATGTAAGCATTATTTTTCTTCCAAAAAATAAGGCAGAGGTGTACAGATTATCACACTTCAGTAATAAACATCAGTAGGTGCATGAGTAGCTTCTGCTGGGAGCGGATATAAAAATTAAGCAGCTGTAGACAGCATTACAGTTGAGAACTGTATGTATCGTCATTCTTTTGGATGGCTGCAGTTGTGTTGACAGGTGTGTCCTCATATCTGTGGAGCCCTATGTAGCCTTGACATCTGGGACATTCTGGGTCACTTTATTGTCAGAAGTTATATTTGTTTGATGTACTACTCTCTGCCTGAAGAAAAACACAGCCAGGCTGAGGCTACCATAAAAGAGGACACTGACCTCATAAGTTTTGTTTGGGAAAGCAATTGATAAACCAGGGATGGGATCAAAGGTAAAATTAAGAGATATATTTTTAAAGAATAGCTAATCAAGCAGCCTGCAGACAAATCTCTGTGATCTGGACAGTCTCAGGTTCAGTGTCAGCAGTAGATTACAACCACTTGATGTAAAGTGGAAATGGATAGAATCCATGACTCTGAAATTAGTTAACAATGCAGTTGACTTGAGAACAAATGTATTTCATATCGATATGGCTAGATTGTATTGGCTACTGCCAAGGATCACACAGGGCAAGTGAAGAAGGAAGGTGCGGAGGTGTCATAAAGCTCACTTTTGTATTCCCCTGGTCTTGGGGCTGCTTTCTATGGGGCCAGTCCCCAGGTGTAGCTAGAGCAGCCTGAAGAAGCATCTAACTTACACCAGCTGGTAAGGTCTGGAAGGGCTGAAGCAGCAGGCAGGAATCAGAATGCATGGTTGCCCTTTGATGCACATTCCTTCAGCCAAAGGCCTTTCCCTGGTAGTTAGAAAGACAGGTGGCATAGCAGCCTCTCCATTGGCTCTGTGTGACAGGAGGAACTGCTGCTTGCACCATTAAAAAAGCACCTTTTCGGGGAGCTCTGGTTTCCTTGCATGTGGTATAACTCCCCAGTGAAAGGACTACATATTTGCAAAGCACACAGACCATTCATGATACAAGGACACTTCCTCATGTTCTGTGTGTTTTTTCTCATTGGGTTCTCTACTTTAGCCTTTGATCAGCCTTTATGTAAGTTCTAAACTCAAGATGGGGCTTCAGTCTGAGGACTCCTTGCAGAGAGAAGGGAAACACTATCAATACGAAAGGAGTCGAATCCCCTCATTCCCCCAAGAAATCAGTCCTCAAAGGGGCTTCTTTCAAGAAATCCTATCTGCATGAAGGCCTAGAAACCCCCTGCACTGATTAAGGGAATAGTCTGCAGTTGCTGACAGTGTGGGAGGGAAAAGTGAATGCCCTTGAAAAAATAAAATAAAATAAATCCCTTCCAATATATTTCCCATTGGGTGCTGAGCTCACTGAAAACGTGGCTCAGAGCTTGCTATATTTTAATGTTCAGACCCTCTGCCATGCAATGAGAAATTGTACATTTAAAAAATATAATCCTACCGTTTTATAAAGAAATGGACCTTTGATTGCTAATGTAACATAGACTTTATTTGATTACACGTTTGCAAAAGATTTTAAAGCACTAACTCACGTTTTCTGAGTATAGTTTCTACCAGCTGTCTGAGTGAAGAAATCAGGAGTTGAGCTGCATGCCATTAATACTAGCTTTGTAAGATTGTATTAATCCTACTGAGCCACTTGAGAAACATGTCATGGGAATTTGAATAGAAAGCAAAGAATTAAAAAGGCACGGAGACCTGCAGATTCCCAGTACTGTAAAAGGCAATTACTATAATCATATCATATCATCTTATATTCCTGTTGAAATAGAACGATACCGTTATCCTAAAGAGCTAAGATACTAAGAAAAAAAGACTCAAACCAAGCCCTACAGACAGACATGTGCAGGGCTGGTTATTAGTTTGGAAATGATCAGGACTTCCTCCAGGATTCTGTTGCAAAGTGGACTTTCTCAATTTGCAGTTTACACTTCTCTTTGAACAAGTATTGATGGAAAGGCAGAGGAGTTCAAAAGGGAATCCTTCCTGCTTGTATGAATTCAGGGGAAAGCACTAAATAATTCTACAGCAACAAATAATAAATATTTTACATTTATATACAACCTTCATCTCAAATTGCTTTATATGCTATGGACCCCAATTCTGAATCCTTTATTCAGACTACAATAGGAATAAATCTTTAGATACTTGTGCAAGACAGTTTTGCAGCTCAGGTCCTATGTAGACAAGAATCACTTCAATTACTATTGAAATGCAGCCAACTCTGAGGTGGAATGTGGTAGCTTTTTGAAGAAATTTATATAGGCAGAATATAATTACCTTTACAGGACTATAGCCAGGCAACTTGAGTTAACACTCTAATTTTGTGACTAGCTGGGCCAAACACTTTTAGTGATCACAGTTAGCATATTACTTTAATAGCTCTTTTGAGTAACTGTGGGCTTGTCTACACCACGCACAGGGACAGTGCAAGGAAGTTTCGCGCCCTAGGCGAAACTTCCACCTTGCACACACCCCCTCACCCAGCTAACCCCGCCCCCCCGCGGCAGCTAACCCATCCTCCCACCCAGGGAGCCCGCCACCCTCCCCGCCCAGGGAACCCCCCCCCCCCCCCGCAGCTGCTATGCCCCCTCTGCAGCTAACCCCGCCTGGGGAAACCCCCCCTCCACGGCAGCTAACCCCGCCTGGGGAGACTCCCCCCCCCCCCCCCATGGAAGCTAACCCCACCCGGTGAGCCCGCCCCCTGCGGCAGCTAACCCTGCCTGGGGAGACTCCCCCCCCCCCCCCCCCCGCGGAAGCTAACCCCACCTGGGGAGCCCGCCCCCAGGTGATCTGGGGTGGGGAGCGGTTCCCCTGTGTGCCCCCCCATTCCTGCGGGTGGCCCTCCCCGCGCCCCCTCTGCCCCAGCTCACCTCCACTCCACCTCCTTGCCTGAGTGGGCTTTTAGGCGCTCCCAACCACTAGGCCGCCTAGTTTGCCTAAATGGTTGCACCGGCCCTGACCACGCAGCTTTTAGCAACAAGGCTGTGTTGACACAGGCTTGTTGCTAAATGTCGGCGTGTATAAATGCTCTTTGTCGGCACTTTTGCCGACAAAATACTTCCAGCTAGGTTGACCAGCTAGCAAGTGTGAAAAATCGGGACATGGGGTGGGGGCTAATAGGTGTCTATATAAAGACAAAGCCCCAAATATCAGGACTGTCCCTATAAAATCGGGACATCTGGTCACCCTACTTCCAGCCCTGCGAGCGGCATTCGCTTTGTCGGCAGGCGAGCGCTCCTGCCAGCAAAGCCACGTTCACACTGCCACTTGCCGCGGCAAAACTTTTATCTTTCGGAGGGGAAGGGACCTTTTATAAGTACCCATGAAAGGCAAAAGTTTTGTCGACAACTTGGCAGTGTAGACAAGCCCTGTGTCTCTGAATCAGCACAGTGTCCCCATGCCTTTTGCTGTGGTATTGGCCTAAGACTATCTCCCTGGGCTTGCCTTCACAATTGGGTCATGTTGGAGCATAACCTTCAGGAGTCATGTTAACTAATGCAACACTAAACATCCGTCTGTAGTCAACATAGGCAGGGATGATCACATTTGAGAGCATATCAAATGATTGTAGATAAACCTATAGGATTACCTATGATTAATTGGCACGAGGCTAAATACGATGGTCCCTGTCTTCACTAAGTGAGGAGCTGTATTACATATTATGCTAATTAACACAACTCCTCAAGGCTATGATGAGAACTGGTCATGAAAAGGAAAAGTTTTTTTGCCAAAAAATTGGAAATTTCAGTTTTCTTTCCAAAATGGAATGTGTTGGTGTTTTTTTTTTAAAAAAAAAATTAATGAAACATTTTGTTGACAAATTTTGAATTTTTTTTTGTTTCCTCCTTTTCTTCCCCCTCCCTCTATATTTTCCTGTTCCCCACTGACTATAATATAACCAATTAGCTCCAGGTATTTATTTCACTTTTCATTTTCCTTTATTTTGCTTTTTTCCTTTTGCCACTCTGTAAGTTTTCAAAAGTGAAAAAGGCCATTTTTCTATTGAAAACAAGTTTTGAACAAAAACTATTTGACCAGAATTGTATCCCAACTACTACACGAGGAGAACATAAACCATTCCCAAGGCAATGTTTCATCTTCTTTGCCATAATTCTTTATATTACTGTAAGAGCTAACTATAACTCAGCTTGATCTATAACTTTCTGTATATTCTTATTCATATACACTATGTTCAGAGACCCCTATACTCTGTGACAAGCTGGGCTTAAATATTCTGGCAACTTAATTTAATTAAAAATCACAATTTTTCATTTAAACATGCAAATGAAAAATGCAATCAGTACAGTAGCCCCTCTGTTGTTTCTTTGGATATTCAATGGATTTTATGCTGGTCTCACATTTTCAATTTTCAGTATGCCAAAGAAGCTGGAGGTTTTGGAAGCTAGTTAGGTGACGATTGGGGCTTTTGGCCTTAGGGAAGCCTGGGGGGCATTTTGGGAGGATAGTTTTCCCAGGTTTCTGGGAGGGGACTTGAGCCAGTGTTATTTGATACCAAAAGGAACTCCTAGATAATTGAACCTAGCCCTTTTTGCCACCAGCAACACCTGGCAGAAGGGTTACAGTGAAATAGTTAACAAGGTTGGTATCTAAACTGTCATCTATACATTTAAGAGTTAACATTTCATTGAGATGAATGAGTCCAGTTTGTACCTCTGAGCTATTGGAAGGCCTTTTCTTTAATGACAGCCAAACATTGACCCAAAGATGGGGGTGGGGGCAATAAACATACTGATACCCTATTATGAACCCAGTGAAGGAGATAGGCTTCCATCTCCGAGGATTAATAATGGAAAGGAGAACCAAGTATAATTTCTAACATGTAAATTATAATTATCTGTAATCATAATTACTGCTGCTAACATGTAAGCTCTACTAGTGTGGCATTACTGGTCCCCTGATCCTCCTTCCCCCATTCCTACTGACTGGTTGTTACACCCTCTTATTGCATCTTATCTTAATTAAATTTGTAAGTGATTCAGGTCAAGGACTATTTTTTTACTGTTTGTACAGCACCAAGCACATTGGGGCCCAAGTGTGATTGCACCCTCATGGAGCTATCATAATATCAATACATACAATTTTTCTTTGTTTTTACCTGTTTTTTCTCTCTCATTCTTAGTGTCTTGTGGAACTGGAACTATCATTTGGATTTGGCGGTCAGTGTGGGGATCCAGTGGCTGACTAAACATCCCAAGAGATGAACAAATCTCTACATTATGTGGAGGAAGATAAAACAGCGGGGGTTAACTGGAACAGAGGTTCTCAAGGCAATAAAAGGCTCAGGATAGGTTGCAGTGCCTACTAGGGAAGGTCAAGAATTTTCCATTAAAAAAACAAAGTTTTAGACTAGATGAAATCTCTTGTGGGAAAAATATCTCTGCTTCCATAGAAACTTTCCATTTTTCATCAAAAAGCAATGCCTGGAAATGGAAATATTTCAGTTCTGAGATGTCACAGTGATGTTTCCTTGGCACTGTAATTGGTGGGTATTTGGGAAAGTGTTGGTAAACCTGGAAAGTCTCACAAATTTCAGCACCAACTGATTATTCAATCAAAAATCAATACCAGAAGTACATTGATCAATTTCTAGTTGCTCTCTGTTTTTAGATATTCTCTTTAATATGTTTGTCAGCCAATCAGGAAGAAGAATCAACACCATGTTACTTAGGTGACCAATCCCACAACTCATATAGCAAATAATGAATAACGCATTTCCTGTACATATTGGTGAACAAATAATAACTTGTACTAAAATTCATGGATCCAGGAAATTTCATGAACACATTAACAGAACCCAGAAGTTTTTCCCAACTGAATGCTGGAATAAAACTAGGTTGAGGCAGAATGTGTTTTGGGCCTGATCCCGTGCAGAGGATGTTATCTGATGGTGGCCACAGACAGCTTGATTTTCCTCTTGATTAAGAGTAAGTTAGAAATAATTCTATAGCAATCAGTGGAAACATACTGGTCTAAAGCTAGTGAAAGGGAGAGGAGAATTGGGTGCAATTTATAGAATTTAGCAGGATCCACTGTACATTTGTTCCAAGAGACCAAACTCTGGGAGCTTGAGCTCACAATTTACACTGTATCGGTCATGCTGGCACCAAGAGTTTGTAGCCCGGTTAAGAAAAGCATGGGTCATTAAACGCTAGTGCAAACTCTGCTGACACCAGAGATGAATTAGGCCCCCAGTGTTGTTGGATGGGATGAGGGGAAAGGAAGGTTACTGAGCCGCTCGAATCCTCTCTCCTTCATTAGGTCTCAACCCCACAACGTGTTCAGGAGAGTCCCAGTCTAAACTGGGAGAGAGAGAAAAATGTGGGGGGAGGAATGGACTTCTTGATATTTGCTTTTCCACTGGAAATTGCAACAAGACATTAAGCAACAGGGATTTGCTCCACTCAGTTGACTTAGAACAGCTGCTCACCAATTTTTTCAGCCCTGGGAGGAAAAGCAGAACTTTGCCCTGGGTCTGAGCAGCTTTTCAGAAGCAATCCAAGTCAACCTTCCATTCAATGACTTCATTCAAAGCTGGTTTACATCACGAAGAGAAACGCCGTTTATTTATTTGTAATAACTTCGGGGTTTTATGGACCTGCAAGGGGATGTAATTTAAGAAAACAGCGGCAAGCTTTTTCAAATACCAAGGTTTCAAAACAGGCCCTGTGAAAAACTCGTCAATGGAAAGAGTTCATTATTAAAAATCAAAAACTACAGCAAAACATCTTTGTAGAGGACTTTGGAGGGAGAGCTTCTGAAACTTTCTGTCTGCAATACATAACCTTTAAATGGCTAAAGGAAAAGACGAGCTTCCTTCAAGGTCACTGAACTGCCTTCTGAACAGACTTGGTGATTGTAAACTACACTATCTCAGTGGCACAATAAGCACATTTTAAAATACCTCACCTAGCAATTTTAAATATATAGAAAGAGAATTTAATAGCTTTGATTTTAAAAAATACTCTAACTCCCACTTCGCGCTCAGGAATGCGAGTCAGAGACTATCTTCTGAGCTCTGCCATGGAACCATTCCCACCATAGAGCATTCTCCATGTGGATAGCAATACATTCCCATCTCCCAGGCGTGTTTGTGAGTTTAGAATACTTAGAAAAATTAAGAGTCTCAGCTGCTGGAAGGCAGTTTGAACTGGTGACTAAAACAGGGAACCGGCGGACAAAACCCCAACCTACTCCATCATCTCGGGCAAATCATTTCGCCTCTTGGTGCCTCACTATCTATAAAGTGAACAAAAACTATTTGAAAAAAGCTTACGCCTCATTGCAATGCACGTTGGGGTTCTTGGACAGAAGATGTTGTATAAATGCACGAGCCAATATAACCAGAAAATAAAACAGACACAACCCTTCTGAGTGACTCAGGCACTACCACACAGTGCATGGTTTCCAGTTGTCTGACAGAACAGACTTGCCATCCACCCAACAGCATGGAACAGTATGTGTTCTCTTACCTACCCACACAGTGCAGCCAAAGCACAGGCTGCCAAGCTACCCAGACAGTTCATCCCAGCACACTGCTCGTCCACCCATGTAACACAACACGCTGCTTCCCAACTGGACCACCATGAAACCCAGCTATAGGGTGCAGTGACCTCGGGGCTACTAGTTTTTAATGGCTACAGCAAAGGAATGTTAACCCTTTCTTTCCTTTTTGTTAAATTCAGAGGTGGAGAGAAATCAGCATTGGTAGGAGCTTGTTGAAAGGGGAGAGTGGCAGCATTGAAAGTAGGGAGAGGGAGCCAGAGAAGTTCAGCGTGAAGTATGAGAGGTCGACATGGGAGGAAGAGCAGTGAGGGGAACTGGACAGGCGGGGAGGCCATAAGGATAATTTAATAGTTACCACTCTAAGAGCCTACAGAAGGAGATCCAGCTACTATCAGGTGTGCACAGCAGAGGCCTGCTGGATAGGTGCACCTGGGACTGGATTTAAAGCTGCAGGGCCAACTCTGTGAAAAGAGTGGCAGTGGGCACACTGCAACCCTTTGATCTGAGTGGCATCTCAGTACTAACCAGGTAAGAATACAGAGACTCTGCCCATGATGTCAGGAGTTATGGGTGCCCATTGGGCTGAGCCAGCCATGCTAATCTATGTGGACAGCACATATCAGACATCTCCTATAAGGAGAGCACTGTCGCTCCTTAGGATTTGACACCATAACAGGCTCTCATAGCTTCCACACTGAACACCAGTGAGGTGGTTATTACATCCATAATTCTATTGTTCACTATATGGAGGCGTTGGAGATTCCCAAGGCCATGTGTGATGACAATCTAACTTTGGAATCGCTGTATGGGCAGTACTTTAGAATTCTTTGGCTGTCTATGTGTTGCATGTAGTCTTGAGGATGCCAGCACACAGCTAAATCAACTCTTTATTAATCCTCAGAAATCTTCCATTGCAAATGTGGAGTGGAGGATGGTGCGCTTAGTGCTTGTGAAAAGGCACTGTGACAGTGCAAGAGCCTGAAGACCTCTACTTATAGAGCAAGTACAGCAACAATACAAACTTCCACATGGCACCTTACCAACAAGTCTCAGCCCTCTGGAGGGGTCCCATAGGGGCAGGAGGAGAAGTCAGTCTCCATATCCATTCAGTTTTTGGCTTCTCTAATGAGAATGCCATCAGGGCTACTCCCACTGTTCTCAACCCATCTCCACGCCCCTCCCTTAGTGTTACTGCTGCCCTCCCACCTGAATACCCTCCCCCCTCCAAATAGAGTTGTCTTCTCCAAGCTCTCAAGACTGTTTATTTTCCTTCCCCAGTTGCAGTAGTCCTGAAACACCCCAGAATCCATCTGTGCATGACAGGAGCAAAGCCGCCTTCTGGGGGTCGTTAGGGTTGTTGAGGTGGGCAAGCAGCAGATGGAAAGTGAATGGGTTCAGGAACTCTGAGAAACATGAGTAAGGAAGCAGGGAGGCAGACAATGGAAAATAAATCTAGATAAACAAGAGGCTTTTTTTTCTTTTGCTCCATCATGCTTTGCATTAGGGTGGGAGGGAAAGAATTGCCCTCTTGCAAATGACCCCCTTGAATCAGGAGCTTTATCAAGGTAACTACCCCAGCAGCAGTGAAATAAGGCAGGAGATTAAAAATCATAATAAAAAACCTCTCGCCTCCCCCTGTCCCAAGCCCATGGCAAAATTCACAGCTGACAAAATGTGCCTTCCAAATAAAAACGGGTATACATTATGTACCTTCCGCTACGCCTGGGATGGACGCTTGCGAGCTTTCCTTCCCAAGCCCATCCCCTGCTGCTTTGGGGCAGAGTGTTCAGCTTTCCCACCAGGATGAGTAAGGAAAATGCCTTGTTTGGGCTCACAGACTGAATTGTTTTCCCAACAAAGCCTCAGCTTGGTTCAGGCAGCCCTGATATCCTCAAGTTTTCCAGGGCTTTTTTTCCTGCTCGAAGAACACATCACCTAGTATCTGCCAGGCTTCTGCTTCTTGTTTGACATCCCTTATTTACAAAGCAAACAGAATGTTCCTTTTAACACACATCATGCTAAGTTTATTAATGAAGAAAACAATCCCAGGGGGTCAACCCAGGGGACCCTTGAAACCTGCCAGCAAAAACTCTTCAAACGCTCAACGCGTCAGATCCTCCAAAACGATATTTCACACAATGAAGTAAAAATAATATTTTCCTTTCGGCCTTTCCAGCCGCTTTTGGGGCAAGCAGACAGAAATTATTTTCTTACTCTGCTCCCAGAGCAGAGATCTGTATGAAGCTGCGTTTATTTGTTTAACACGATGATTTCATCCGAAATGTCTCGACAGCAAATAGTTGGTGGTTTAATAAAGGCCCTTTGAAAGAAGGGCCTGAGCAGTTATTTGTACAGGGAAAATGCAAAGTATGCGGCTCTCAGGAGGAGAGATAGAAATGGCTGTTGTGATTAAGGGGGTGCGGGGAGGACCCTGAACTCCTCTCTGTCTGCGAGGGGAGAACAGTAACTCCTGGGGCTCTGTTTCCTCATACTGAGCTGCCACGTCTGACTATAGGGATGGAAGGAGTCTGACCTTATTATTAACAAATGACTGATACTCCCTCTCCACCCCGAAGCAAATACTTTTACAAAAGACAAAGGACCCATTCTTTGTACATTGCCGTTAGATTATGAAAATAATAAAATGATGATAAACACACTTGTATTGGCTTGTGGCACCAGTACGGTAATCTGGAGGGAGAAATATATGCTGAGGCTGCTAGAATAAATCCTCAGACTTTATGGGGCTAACTCATCATGGGCCAGGTTTTCCAAAGGTGAGTACAGGATTTGCACCTACCAAATGCCCATGTGCACCTGTTGTGCCTGCATAAACACTCGTCTGTGTCTGCAAAAGTATCATTAGCGGAGTCGATGCACACAAACACAACTGGGACTGCAAATTACCCTATTTGCACACACAAATGCCTGTTTGCAGGAACAATGGGTCCACACACAATTTTTGCAGATGCAATTAATACATGCTGTGTGGCAAAATTTGGCTCTAAAGGCACAGAGCAATAAAATCTTGGAGATATTTCATTTGGATTATTTTCATCTGGCTGTGCAGTATTCTTTGTTTGGTTTCTGCATATGAGAGCAAACAGTCATCTGATTCTTGACCTTGCATCTGCCTGTAAGTAGATGTGTGTCTGAACCACAGAGATTGGATCAAGATCAAAATCCAGGTCCAAACATTCCCAAAGTTCACTGTTTTTTGGATCTAAGATTTGATATTGGCCCACTTCTAATTTAAATGTCCTTTTTAAAAAGAAAAATGCATCCAGTACTGTTTGATGCTTGCCAGTATGCATAAATTATGGAGTTTGGATTAATGGTTCATCTTAGTTTAATGTTAGGGTTTTTTGTAATATGTTGTACAATGTAATAACAATTACCCGTAGCTATAAGTAATGAACCAGGCCAAATTCAGTTCTTTTAACCAGGTGGAAGTTTGGAGTAACTCTACTGAAGTTGAAGATACCTCAGAGGAGTTAGTCCAAGTTTTGTTTGGTATAAAACTGAGAACACAATTTGTCTCATAAGCTTTGTAAATATTTTTGTCATATATAAGGGGAAAGCATTTCTTGACAAATTCATTGTGAGTGTTTTAATTGCCTTTTCTCCTTCTGCTAATGATATTACTTACACTATCACTGACATTTGAAACAAAGTTAACGGAAGGGCTTCAGCGGATTCGAGCTTTTGTCCAAGGATCACTGTAGCACTTTGATGCGAAAAATAGTTGTGGGGTGTCCTTTATCTTACCCAATATGTTCAGATTGTGCAATTTAGAGTGACGCATATGGCAGCAGAAGTGTTGCAAAATTCAGTACCATCTATTTATGCAATATTCAGCAAAACATATTATATATTATTTGGCTATGAACTGTGCAATAATTGCAAACAGTCAAATAATGAAAGGAAGAAATCCAAACAATGTGGATGTCCTAAACTTTAAAAATGTGGAGAGAATGCATAATATGCACACAAAAAAGTGGGACTATGGGGTAGAAGGGAAGTTAAATAACATGGCATTGCGTCCTGTGTGAATGTGCAAAGTAACTATACATTCTTTAGAATAGAGATTATGGGCTTGCTTTCAGTTTTACTCAAACCAGCATAACTGAGATCAGAATCTGGTCCATTGTATTTGAAGTGTTTGTAAAGTGACATCAACATTTGTTCTACAGTAGAAATATTAACTGGAGCTAGTTGAATGGTGATAATTGAACACTAAAATTTGTAAACGTGGGGGAGAGGAGTTGGCTTGGTGAGGGATTCGGAAACCAGTCCTATTAGCTGAGCATCTATTCAGTGTTCAGAAATATTCCATCACCTGCATGCAAATGGCAACTTGAGCTTTGAGTCATGTGACTTAGTTTCTGGTCCACGATTGGATGACCTAAGCTGGACGCAACTCATTGGGGGTTTGATTGCCTCTGTTGGACTTGAGAGTGCTAGCACTTTTTGAGAGAGTTGCCAGGACATATTAATAGAGAAGCAGGCGCCCTAGGGAACTGTCAGATGAAGGAGATTTACAAACATCTCTTTCCAGCCTGTTTCTCACAGCACTAGTGAATCCAATTATGTGTATTTGACCAAATCATCCAGACCACCTCTGAAGTGCTGTGAATTCATGAATACCTATGCAAGAGGGCAAGGGGCTCACTGGTGTCTGGGTAGTGAGTTTCAGCTGGCCTGACCAGTTGAATGTACTCCAACTGAATAATGTCATAACTTGTATCTAAAAGGTGCTATATAAGACATCAATAGAAAGCTAATATCTTAATGATCATTAATATTATTGCATGGTGTATATATGGAAGACAAATTCAAAATTACAAACATTGGGAATTATGTTCTGGAAGTGTGTCTGCCCCACCCTAGACAAAGGAATGTAGTTCTGCCATCTGGAAGATATTGCTAAGGTACATTGAGACAATGGGAATGCAATTGACATAGAAGGTAAACAGGAGCATCATGCCAGCAAGGGGAGGACACAATCACTCAGCATCACAGCACAGGGAGGAGATAGCAGGAAGCAGATCAATGTACATTTTAGCAAACGCCAGCATGGGAAGAAGCCAGCCTGGAACTTCCTCTACTTGGAGACTATATGTTGCCTTCCTCACAGCTTGAATGAACTTTACTTTGGAGTGTAATCTTCAGAAGAATCGATTTCAAAGGTCCCCTGGACTATAAAAGAGGGGGCAAAGAATCCCAAGTTGTCTTTCATCTAAGATGACAAAGAAACAGAGCACTTTGGACTTTGTGGGTGAAACTGACCAGAGGGTTTGGTCAGCCATCTTGCTGGAAGATACATTGGAAAGGAAAATACCTTGAACAAAGGCTGTAGCTTTTTGTGTTAGCTTTTTTTCACTCCTATTTACTTGTAACCATTTCTAACACTTCCCTTATACTTGAATTCACTTAAAATCCTATTTCCTTTCATTAATAAACTTGTTTTATTTTTAATCCTAACCACCACAGTGCTGTGTTTGAATTAGTGTTTGTTAACCCTAAACTGTGATAAACTGTGAAGTTTGTCTCTTTTGAGGTATTCTGAGTATTCTAGGACAGGGCTAGGCACTTCAGGGCAGATGGTTTTGGGGAAATTCAGGACAGGAAGTGTGTTGGGGTCACCTCTGCATAAGGTAACTGTGTGAGAGATTCTACAGTGGTGCTGCTGTGTTGTAGACAGGATGCTGGAATCAGAGTTGCTGAGTCAGAGCAGTTGAATGCACAGACACTCAGTGCATGCTTGTCTGCAGGTTGTCAGTGTCCAGGCTGTGAGCCACAGCAGCAGAGCATTTATGGTGCCTGAAGTTAAAGGGCAGGCAGTGACACAACCCCTCAGTGCTCTGGTTTGCATCCCAGATTTGTGACAACCAATGAGACAGAACATGGTCAAAATTGTACCAATGTTACCCAGACAAAATTCTCTGTTACTCGCACACTCTAGGGGCACCCACCTTTACCCAGTTCCTAAGGCTCAAGGCGTAACCCTCTTAATTTAGGCACCCATCCTTACCCTTCCATGTGCTCAGGGCATAACCTACACTCTGTGGGTTTGTGGGATCTTTTACCAGCGAAAGAGCCTTACACAGTAATATCCTCCTTAACCTTTATTTATTAACAATCACCAAAAAATACACATGCTAAGAATACAATGCTCACAACTCCCAATAAGGCAGATGAACTTTTCTTGATGGCCTGTCAGGATCAGGTCATCTGGGGACTTCAGCTTCTGCACGGTGTCATTAGCAGAGTATTGAGGTCTGGCAGCTCTGATCTTGGGGCTGTGTCCTGGAGTTCATTCCAAATAACTTCCTTTTGGTCCCCAGTTTATATAGTGAAACATGCTTAGCTATACCTTAACACATCATTTTACTAAAATATTACTAATCAATTTTCTAAACAATCCAAAAATATATATTGTAAAACAATCCTTTTACCAATCATACCCCACCACCTTAATTGATTTACACTTAGCAAAATTAATTATGTAACAGACAAAAACAATCAAAGAACCAGACAGACCATACAGATAAACAGTAGAGAAGTAGGGGCCATAAAAGCAAAACAATAGAAGTATAGATTTTACAATCACAACTGTTGATAAGTGGTTTCTAGCTAGACAGAATGCTATCAAATAAAGTTTTTTTTAAAGATCTTAAGATCTGTTTCTTTATCTGGTGATGGTGGGTACTATTAGGACAAGATCACCTTCCTAACAGCCCGATATTACATTGTTTTAATGTAATTTAGATGGAATGTGAGGATGTGACTTTCTGCTTCTCAGCTAATGGCTGCTGCTCTCTGCAGAAAAAGGCCTTAGTCCTTAGAATATGGCTGCAGGAAAAAGCCTTATCCTTACACCATAGCCAAATTTTCAGAATATTCACATTCCCTTCCCCCCCCCCACCATCCCAGCAGTCTTCAGCTAGTTCTAATAACAGCTCTGCATACATTTTTTAAAATAGTTTGACCACAGCTTGCTATTTTTCTAAGACTGAGATGGTGATCCAGTACCTATAATTCACACTTTATACTAATATTCCACATAAAATAGCTTTACAAAATACGGGCTTCCTATAAGTTTGAAAAATAATGTGCTTCCTATTAAATCAACCACTTGTGCAAAAATGACAAAAAACCCAGCTGGGAATAGTTCTGGAGTCCTCAATCATTTACGATACAGTACATGTAATTTCTAAGGTTCAAATCAGCCTTTCTACTTAGTTTATTGTAATGCTGACAAATCAAAACCCACAAAGAGGTAGTGTGATGTGGAAGGTTGAAGCTGCATAACAAAGAGAAGCCTGGTTGGCTGGGAATATCCACTGCATCTAGAGGTTTACCTGGTCTGTTATTCCATATATATGAAGTTGAATTTTGCTAATGCTGTATAAAAAGGTGTCTGATCATAAGAGTTGCTGAGCACTCCCAATTCCCATTGACTTACATGGGGGTGGAGGCCAGAGAGCACTTTATAGGATTGGGCACTTGGTTTCAAATGCATTTGTATTAAATTAGGCTATATCTATACATACAGCGCTGCAGCAGCACAGCTGTACTGAGGCAGTAGCACCACTGCAGTGTATCTGGTGAAGATGCTCTATGCCAATGGGAGAGAGCTCTCCCATCAGCATAAAAACCCCCACCTCCATGAGCAGCAGAAGCTATGTTGGCGGGAGAAGCTCTCCCACCAACATAGTGCTATACACAAATGCTTATGTCGATGTAACTTATGTCGCTCAGGGGGTGGTTTATTCACATCCCTGAGCAGTGTAAATTATGCTGACATAGGTAGGGTGACCAGGTGTCTGGTTTTCAATTGGAACACCCAGTCGAAAAGGGACCCTGATGGCTTCGGTCAGCACCGCTTACCGAGCCATTAAAAGTCCAGTCAGCGGTGCTGCAGCGCTAAGACAGGCTACTCCCTATTAGGGTGACCAGATGTCCTGATTTTATAGGGACAGTCCTGATATTTGGAGCTTTTTCTTATATAGGCACCTATTACCCCCCACCCCCTGTCCCGATTTTTTACACTTCCTATCTGGTCACCCTACTCCCTACCTGTCCTGGCTGGCTCCACGCTGCATCCCGGAGGCGGCCAGCAGGGGACCACAGGGCTCCACACTCTGCCCCCACCCTGAGCACTGACTCCACACTCCCATTGGCTGAGAATTGGCCAATGGGAGCACAGGAGATGGTACCTGCAGGCGAGAGCAGCATGTGGAGTCTCCTGGCCCCCCCGCCTAGGACCTGGACCTGCTGGCTATTTCCGGGGTGCGTGCAGCACGGTGCCAGGACAGGCAGGCAGCCTGCCTTAGTCCCCACCCCCCGCTGTGCTGCTGACCAGGAGCCACCCGAGGTAAGCCCACGCCCTGACCCCCACCCCAGAGCCCTCACCACCTCCTGCACCCCAACCCCCTGCCTCAACCCGCAGCCCCCTCCCACACTCTGAATCCTTTGGCCACACCCCCCAGCCTGGGGCCCCCTCCTGCACCCCAAACTTCTCATCCCCAGCCCCACCCCAGAGCCCTCACCCCCTCCCACACCCAACTTCCTGCCCCAGCCCGGAGCCCCCTCCTGCACCCTGAACCCATAGGTGCTGGGACTAGGGGTGCAGGGGGTGCTGCAGCACTCCCTGGCTTGAAGTGGTTTCCATCATACACAGGGTTTTAAAGTTTGGTTCAATGGTTCTCAGCACCCCCACTATAAAAATTGTTCTAGCACCCCTGCCTGAACTCCTCATTTCTGGCCCCATCCTGGAGCCTGCACCCCCAGTTAGAGCCCTACTCTCCTCCCACACCCCAAAACCCCTGCCCCAGGCCAGTGAAAGTGAGTGAGGGTGGAGGAGAGCGAGCCACTGAGGGAGGGGGAATGTAGTGAGCGGGGGGCGGGGTCTTGGGGAAGGGCCGAGGCAGGGACGGGGCCTCGGGGAAGGGGCGGGACTAGGGTGTTCAGTTTTGTGCGACTAGCAAGTTGGCAACCCTAGACATAGGCTGATGTGTAGACATAGCCTTAGGCCATGTCTACACTTACCAGGGATCGACGCTGCTGCAATCAATGCAGCGGGGGTCGAAGACCTGTTAAATCGATGGCAGAGCGCTCTCCGGTCGACTCTGCTACTCTAGCAGAACGAGAGGAGTAAGTTAAGTCCATGGGAGAGTGTCTCCTGTCAATGCAGCGTGGTGTAGACACCGCAGTAAGTCGACCTAAGCTACGTCGACTCCAGCTACATTATTCACGTAGCTGGAGTAGCGTAATTTAGGTCGACTTACACCAGTAGTGTAGACAAGGCCCCAGTGTGTATCTTCATGGGCACTCAAGTCCTGATGTTTGAAAAAGGTTGGGTTTGAATGAACCCATTTCTCCATAGCAAAATCTCACTGCAAACCCAAAGGCCAGAATTGTGTTCAACTGGTTCTTTCATGTTCACTCAGATTCATCGGAATCCATGTGCGATTAGTGTCCATATTAGAACACCATGCAGCTTATCCCTGTACATTGCTAAGCAAACACAGTTAAAATTTACCCGCAATAGCAGCCTGGGGACATATGTGGGTAGCCACATAAAGCAAAAAAATTTGCAAAGGTCTTTGATGAACAGTTCAGAGACACACAAAAAAAGAAGTTCTAACAAACCACTTCTAGTTCATGGATGGAAGTCCAACTCAAATCAAAGTTGGTTTTGAGTGCTTGGTGGTTTGAAATAAACATTTCACACAACTCAAATTATTGTACATGTAAATATAATCACAAGTATAAAAATAGATTTTTGTGCATTATTTTCATCTTCAGAATATTAATTTTTCATTTTTAACGTACTTAAATTTCTCTAAGTGTTTTGAAAAATAAATTAAAATTCTTATTGCACACATTAGGGTACATTTTTTGTGAGAATTAGGGTAAATATTGAATACAGTATACAAAAATGTGGTGAATTCATGAATATTTTGACGATGAGAGGAGCTCAGCATAAAACAATTTACCACATCTTTAAAGGGCCCATTGCCTAATTTTCCACAGCTAAATGGTTTCAATGCATATTTCAGCTTTTGGCACTTATCAGAAACATTGAGATTACATCTTACACTGACAAAAATGGAACCTGTGTTGCTTCACTGATGATGGCAATGGGAGAAGCTGTAATGTAACTTGGCCCAGCTGTTTGTTTGTTTGTTTGTTTGTTTAAACCATTGTTAGAGCTCAGAATAGGATTAGACAATATGGTGATACATAGACGTGAGGCTGCCTGAATCCTATTCTATGCTGCAGCTTCTATCATTGCTATTACCAGTGGAGCTGTACTGGTGATGAATTACAAATACCATATTTCCCAGGATAGATGCAGCCCTTACGAAAGGGAGAGCAGAAGTTTTCTCTAAATCCTGATGACTTTTTCAAATTGAAGTCTTTAAGGTGTTCTCTGCATGTGGTACCTACTCCTGAAGTCCTTGCTTAGGCAAAATTCCAAACAATTTCAACACCGGTGGACTAGAAACCCTTCTTGGTTTTGTTTTCATTCATGTTTGGTGTCCTCAGAAGCATATTCAGCTCGTATGGAGTGCTGAAAGGAGGAAAGTGTTCACCAAAAAACAACCCACTCCCAGATCTGCACTGGATGGAGGGGAAACTCCCATTATCTCTAGCTGCAAGGCAAAGATTTGGCAAGGAAGTAGTTTCGGTGTAGAATGTTCCTTTAAATAGAATCCAGGTCAATCAGGGATCCAAGTGACATACAGGCTTGTGTTAATAAGGGTTAAATCCCTTCTATCGAACAGCTGTAATAGTTCATTACTGTCAAGCAAAATTCTCATTGACTTTGGGATTTGGCTGTGTAAGAACATCAGAATTTCACCCTGTATCTTTAACTTTTAACTATATAAAATTAATAAGCAGGACCAATTCGGTACATTAGAAATGAACTAGCCAATACTAATAATTGAAAAACTATAAAGCGTCAAGTATTTGCATGATGTTTGCAGTTCTTCAAATGAATGTCATGGCATAGACTTGCCTAACTTTGACAGTGAAACCACAGAACAATAAATACTTACAGCATAATCCAATAATTCTATTTACAATAATTAACCCTTTTAATTATTTACAGAGTGCCACACCAAAGCAAATGCTGAAGGAATCTGAAAGCTGTTAAAGACTGAAAAGAATTAGAGGCCAGAGAGTATTTCTAAAAAAAGTAATGTGAACTGTATTTAGCTAAAGAACTTATTGTGGAAATCTAATTAAAGGTTTGCATTCTCCTGAGTGAAAAAGCCTGGACATTTTCCTAATCTTGGCCAACATATTATTCTGTGCCTTCATATCCATTTTCCACATTGTCAAATCAGTCAACATAGGTAAGTATATCTTACCTCTCCAAAAACAAAAGTTGTGGAATTCAAGTTCTATATAACAATGTTTGTACTTTGTTCTAGTTAGGTAATGACAGGATTATAGTATTAAATTCTGTAGTTGTAAGACTCTAGAAAGGCAATGTTTTAAACAAAAAATATTATGTAATGCTATTATATTATTCATTTTTGTGTTTCATTCACTCATTTACTTTAAGATGCTGACAATTTAAATCATATTCTATCAGTCACTAAACTTATACATTTTCATATCATGTTACTTTAAAGTATAATCTGCCTTTTGCATCACTTCTCTCTCCTTCCTTTTAGTCCTTTACCTATTAAATCTATGTGTAAGGAAAAGAAAACAGAAGGTAGGAATAGTTCAGTGCCTTCTCATTGCAGTCAGGGGCCTCAAAACTGAAAACCTTGGAATGAAGTTCATAATAAAATCATCTTTTAGACAGCACACATTATATCAAAACCCCTTGTTTGCCATAAAATTATTTCACTTGAAAGGGTTAACTGATGCATGACAAAGATACTGTGAACAATTCATAATGAAATGGCAACATTTCTGTTGATAAATATTGTTTTGATACCAGATGCCTAAGGAAGCCACGTCATCATTAGTAGCAATAATGGAACAAATTCGCTGGTCTGTTAAAGCTGCTTTGCACCCACACCAAAACCAGGTTGGTGCCTGGTGGCCTGAGGACCAGGGAGTCTCAAAGATCACTTGGTGGTCCTCATCTCCACTGAGTTGCACCAGGCTGCACATGGCCAGTCCTGTGGATCTGGACCTCCATGCTGAAGAACAGGAAAACGTCTTTGCCATTGCCATGGAGTCCCACAGTGATGTCCTGCTTTTGCTTTGTGATGTTCCCTCAGCACAACTCATCATCAGCACATGCTGTGAGGTGACCATGGCAGTGCATTATTAAGATGGGCGGCTCTGTGACTCTAGCTGATATTGTCTATTCTTCCCCTCCTATTCCTGGCTTCATAGAGGGTTGGGGCGAGATCCCGATGACTTGGTGCAAGACTGCCTATGCCATCTCGTATGTATCAGGCAGAGGAAACAGAACTCCAGCTGAACAGACTATATGAGGATTACATGTAGCTCTGCAGCAAGCCATCAGGCTGAGTTTCACTGGGTCCCAAAGATATGTGACGGAATGGACTATGTCTGGCTCAAATTATGAACAGCATTTTGTGTTATGTGCTAAACTCATGGCTAAACTTGCCCAGGGCAAGCCTATTGAATCACTTCCCAGACAGCAACCCTACCCTAGAAAGGCGCTTAACACCTCATTGAAGGACTATTGCTGAGAAGCCCTCACCACTAGTCTTGTGCCCTATCCCCTATCTTGTGAACCTGCCAGGCCTTGGGACACTCTTGCCCTAAAAATTGCCTATAGAACTAGCTGTGACGGGATCCTCCCAGGGTGCAGCCTGGGTCTGTGGGACCATTGTGCCCCCTTAACTGTCTCCAGCCTGGGCTGTCTCTCACAATGCCTTGCTAGTGACCAGCAGCAAGCCCCTCCAGGCACTGTGATCACTCAGCACAACTGCATGTGGAGCCCCCACACACAGCTAGATTGCATGAATGCTCCCAGAGCCACTCATGGATCACACAGAGAAAGGCACCAGACCCAAATCCCCCTAGCTCCCAGCACTGTACCCCAGGAATATACCGTCTTGCACTGCTCAAGATGGGCAGTGCAAATTTATTAATTGGTTCACCCAGGGCCGGCTCCAGGCACCAGGCAACCAAGCACATGCTTGGGGCGGCACCTGGTAAGGGGCGGCCAATCTTGGGGTGGCGGGGGGGGGGCAGCGCGGCACGGTGTGGCATTCCGTTGGGCGGGGCGCACCGGCGGCGCGGTGCTCGGCGGGCAGGCTCCGGTGGCGCGGCGCTCGGCGGGGGGGGCGGCGCGGGCCGCGGTGCTCGGGGGGGGTCCGGCGGCGCGGCGCAGCGCTCGGCGGGGGGGCGGCGCGGGGCGCGGCGCTCGGGGGGGGTTCCGGCGATGCGGCGCAGCGCTCGGCAGGGGGGGTTCGGGGGGGGGGTGGCGCTTTTTTTTGCTGCTTGGGGCAGCAAAAAAGTTAGAGCCGGCCCTGGGTTCACCATTTCAACAATGGAAAGTGGATATACATCAGCCTTTGTCAAACCTGAGCAGATTTGCCCCACACTTCATACAAACTCACTGGTAAAGATAAACAATTAAACAAATTTATTGACTATAAAAGGTAGATTTTAAGTGATATTAAGTGATAGGCAAAAAGTCAGAGTTAGTTACCAAAAGAAAAGAAAATATAAGCACGCAGTCCGAACTCTCAACCCTATTTGACTGGGCAGCAACTAGATTAAGCAGTTTTTCTCACCCCACTGGATACTGCAGTCCTTAATATACAGATTTGTTCCTTTAACCTGGGCCAGTCTCCTGTGTTGGAGTCTTGTCTTCTTCTCAGTGTCTTGGTTGCTTGCAGCATACGTGGGGGCAGGAGAAGGTCCCAGTATGTGTCCACTTTGTCTGTTTTATACCCTCAGTCCATGTGCTTGGGGAGCACAAGTCCAGGCATGTTTGGGGGGCATTGCTGAGTCTCTCCAAGCAAGGTTGAGCAATTCCCCTGGTGTGGCCTCATGCAGGCGAGTCATTGCATTGTAGCTCCCTTGCTGGACAATGACTGTTGATGGTTGTTTGACACCCCGCCCGGACATTGGTTACTTTCCTTGCTGTTGCCTCTGGGGAGCTAATATCTGGCTGTTTCCCCCACTTACAGCATGTTTTAGTGACCACCATACGACACAATTCTCATAACTTCATATGCATTAATGATACACATATATGGATAGAGAAATGACTTTCAGCAGATCATAACCTTTCCCCTGATACCTTACAAGGCATGCTTTATATGTAAGATCATGATTATATGAAAATGAGGAATACGGGGATTACAGTACGCTCCCCCAAAGTATAGAATGTCACAGAAGCCCTGAAGCCTTTGACATGACTGGCATATTGGTTAGAGGAGTGTTGAATGTGCTGTGCTAAAAGTGCACACAAAACACAGCCAGGGTAAATAATGCTAGGATGATAACAGTGTTTATAGTCCGCTAGGGAGTCATCTGACTTGTCAATAAAATCTCTGTAGTGATGTTAGTCTTTGATTTTCAGTAAACACTCAATGATAGAAGGAACTAGATGAAATCAGCAGTCACTGAATGCATTGGGTCGCTTTCTGAATAACTTATTGGGAAAGTAAAATGTTACTTAGAAAGAGCACCCCCTTCTCTCCTGTTGACTAAAGTGAGAGTTGTGGGTGCTCACCTTAGGCTAGGTCTACACTACCCGCCTGAATCGGCGGGTAGAAATCGACCTCTCGGGGATCGATTTATCGCGTCCCGTCGGGACGTGACAATCGATCCCCGAATTGACACTCTTACTCCACCAGCGAAGGTGGGAGTAAGTGCCGTCGACGGGAAGCCGCAGAGGTCGATTTTGCCACCGTCCCTACAGCGGGGTAAGTTGGCTGCGATACATCGAATTCAGCTACGCTATTCGCGTAGCTGAATTTGCGTATCTTAAATCGACCCCCCCCCTGTAGTGAAGACATAGCCACACTTAAAGATCAGGCCTATAATGGGATTTTGTTTTTAAATAAATTATCTAGAATCTTAGGGACAAATTTTCAAAGGCCAACATGGCCCCCACAAAGCACCCACCTCTGTGCACTCAAACTGTCTTCGCACATGGACATTTGATATTTGCATGTTCAAGTCCTGGAATGTGCACAGACATACTCAATTTGTGCACACAAATGTAAAGCTTGTGAATTCAGCAGGAGCTGCAGGTCCTCAGCACCTTTCAAATGAGGTGCTCAGTTACCACAGGGATGGGCATCTCTTTAAGAGCCACAGTAGTGGATAGACAAAAGAAAAAGCAAACCAGGCCACTTTTATTTTGGAGCTTAAATCAGGATTTAGCTAACTTTTGACATCTGTGATGTTATCTGATTAAAATATGACCATATAGATCATTGTTGCAACCACTGTTATATATTTGCAGCAACTCTTGTACAAAGGTTCTGAAGTAAGGTGTCTAAGGAAAGGTTATGATTTGCTGAATATGATTATGCTATTTGTATGCATGTATCATTTTTGTATCTGAAGCTATGAGTATTGGCTCTATACCTAGATTTTGAATGTTTGCTCCTGGGGTAATGCCCACAAGGAATTTAGCCTGCACATCTTGAAGGGACTATTCAAATTGAGTGGCCCATCAAAAGAACATTTAACTCACAATGGAAGACGCCCACCACCCTGAGTGGACTTTCCTGTGAACGTGCTGTTTGAGGTATAGGTAATGGCTTCTACTGTGTCCAAGTGGAATCATGCATGGACATGTGATTTGCCCATGTGACTCCAAACACTATCTTGTCACCTGTGATTTTCCACTTGCTGTGCTGAGGGCTTTGTCTGAAACAATGGGCTTCCTTCCACATTGCAGAAGCTATAAAAGGCCCTGGAAACACCTCCATTTTGCCTCTTTCCCGCTCAGACCTCTGGACTATGGACTTATACTAGTGGGAGCATTCTAACCAAGGGACTGAGGTCCTTCCAATGATTTGGAAGCAACTAGAGACATGACTTAAACCAGCAGTTTATTCCATCACTGCTACAAGCCTGAACCAAGAACTTTGCAATTACTATATGTGATTCCTTTAACCAATTTTAACTCTCACCTTTCTTTCTTTCTTTTTCTTTTTCTTTCTTTAAATAAACCTTTAGATTTTAGATACTAAAGGATTGGCATCAGCATGATTTTTGGGTAAGATCTGAGTTACATATTGACCTGGGTGTGTGGCTGGTCCTTTGGGATCAGAAGAACCTTTCGTTTGACGAGGCTGGTTTTAAAGAACCACTCATCTTTAAATCCAGTGTTTTTGGTGGTGCTACAAGGACTGGAATAACTAAGCAAACTGCTTTCCTGACTTCTTATTAGCCAATGTGGTGAGAGAGAAGTTTACTTTTGTTGCTGGTTTGGTATATCTTATGGGGGAATAACCACCAGTGTTCGGGTGTATCTGCGCTATTTCTCAGCACTTTGTCCTGAATTTGGTATTCTCAGTTGTGACCCGCTGAGATACGGTTACAACATCCAAGTTTGAGAGTTTTGGTTTATGGCCCAGTTTTTTAAAGGTACTTAGATGTTGCTGTGCTAAGCTTTGTAACATTTAACTGATTGAAGAGCCTAAGTCTCATTTTCAAAATGGATTTAGTCACTTAAGTCTAAATCCCATTGACAGACGATGGGGTTTAGACTCCAAAGTGCCTACATCCCTTTTGAAAATGAGATGTAGGCTCCTAATGCAGGTGTTGCAACAATGAAAGCAGCAACACCTAAATACCTTTAAAATTCTGGGGCTAAATGCCTTGCCTAAGGTTACAGAGGAAGTTAGTGCTAGAGCTAGGATTCAAACCTACAGATTCCAGGTTTCCTGTCCTGTGCTCTCAGACCACTACACCATATCACTCTCATTTTTAAAAAATAGTGATATGGTAAACAAAAGTAAGGCTCCTTTAAGTACAAGGGGGAAAAAATGCAAGCATGCACTTTGCACAGAAGCAGATATTATTTACATGAAAAGAACACTGCTTTACAAGATTAGTTTTCATTGAGATTTATATCATCAGTTAGCCTAATTTTTTTTCTTGGCACTCACAAAATCATAATACAAGCTTTCAAAAGCAGTTGTACTACGTTGGTGAGGCTCATACTATGACAGACATAGTATCTGAAAAAAATTATATGGTAGTCTAAACCCAGAGGGGAAAACATCATTCAGTTTTGAAGAATTCATACCAAAAACCTTGGATCTGAGACTACAGTATCTATTATAAGAAACAAGTTAGATTCACAGGAATCCATGCAATGTGCCAGAACTTAGAAAAGGGCCAATTTTCAAAAAGGGCAACCAGGATGATCCAGGTAACTATTGGTCAGTTAGCCTAACATCAATCTTGGACAAAATAATGGAAAAGCTGATATAAGATTCAGTTGATAAAGAAGGAGGGGAATATAATTAAAATCAGTGAACATGGTTTTATAGAAAGTAAGTCTTGTCAAACAAACTTGATTTCATTCTTTTGATTGCAAGTTTGGTTAATTAAGGTAACTGCAGATGTTACATACTTAGACTTTTGTAAGGCGTTTGACCTAATACTGCACAACATTCTGATTTTTAAAATTGGCACTATACAATGTCAACAGAGCACATGTTGAATGGATTAAGAACTGACTAACTGACAGCTCTCAAAAAGCAGTTGTCAGTGGGGAATCATCACTGATTGGCACTAGGCCCAATGCTATTTAACATTTTCATCAGTGATCTGGAAGCAAATATAAAATCACTGATTATAAAATTTTCAGATGACAAAAAGATTGGTGGAGTGGTAAATAATGATGAGGATAGGGCAGTCATAAAGAGCAATTTGGATTGCTTGGTAATCTGGCTGCATTCAAACCAAATACATTTTAATACAACCAAATGCAAAATTATGCATCTAGGAACAAGGAATCTAGTCCATGCCTACCAAATGGGGGATTGTATCCTGGAAAGCAGTGACTCTGAAAAGGATTTAAGGGTCATAGTGGACAATCAACTGAATGTGAGCTCCCGGTGTGATACTGCAGCAAAAAGGGCTAATGCAATCATTGCTTGTATAAACAGGGGAGCAGCAAGTATGAGCAGAGAGGTGATTCTACCTTTGTCTACAGCATTTGTGAGACAGATACTGCAATACTGCATCTGGTGTCCATATATTAGAAAGGATGTTGAAATATTGGAGAGGGTGCAGAAAAGAGACACAAAAATGATTCAAGAAATGGAGAAAATGCCTCACAGTGAGAGATTTAAAGAGCTCAATCTGTTTATTTTATCACAAAGATTGAGCACTAACTTGATTATGGTGTATAAGGATCTTCATGGGGAGAAAATCCCAGGTATTAAAGGACTCTTTAATCTAGTAGAGAAAGTCATAACAAGGACCAATGGCTGGAAGGAAGCTGAAGCCAGACAAATTCAAAGTAGAAAAAAGGCACAAATTTTGAACCCAAAGGGTAATTAAACATGGGAACAAACTGCTAAGGGAAGTGGTTGATTCTCCATCTGTTGATGTCTTCAGATCAAAACTGTATATTTTTCTGGAAGTTATGTTTTAGCCAAACACAAGATATATGTTTTAGTCAAACACAAGTTATTGGGCTCAATACGGGGTAATGGAGTGTAATGTAATTGCCTGTTGTAGCGGGGTGATCATCCCGCTCTGGCCCTGGAAGGGTGAAAGCAGCCCTGGAGAGGGCTGCAGCACGGTAAGAGAGATTAAGAACAGCTGGGGAAGCTGAGGGGGTAGCTGACCACAGCTATAGTGGGTTTAATGGGGGCCCAGTTGGCCCTAATAAGAGGGCTGGGGCCAGAAGCTGAAAGATAGTCTCTCTCTAGCTGTGGAGGGAGATGGGCGTGGCTGCTGGGAGCTTAGAATAGGGTACCTAGAGTGGAGCAGGGCTGGGGGAAGGTCAAAGGAGCTGGGGAGCTCCAGCCTGGAAACCCCCTAGGCTGCAGGCCTTGTTAAAGGCTGAGAAGGGTACTGGGGTTGCAGAGGTGCAGCCCAGGGTAGGCAGAGGCAGCAGGTCCAAACCCCCCTTGCCAATGATGAATGGCCTTTACAGACTGCAGTCTGCCCCAGTGAACAGGGGCTAGATGGTGACTGGCAGTAGCCACTGAGGCGAGGTGGGGATAGGGGTTTGGGGGTTCCCTGGGGAGGGGAGACCCAGATCTGTGGGGGTACTGCCAGGGGGCAGCTCCCAATGTAAAGGGGCACCGGGGTCCAGGAGGGACATGGGGGCCAGTGGCAAGTGGGACATCAGCCAGCAGAGGGCGCTCCGGAGCTGGAAAAGCGAATTCCCTGGACAACCAGCAGGAGGCGCCGCAGCGGTGAGTCGTCGCCCCGTTACACCTGTGAAACAGAAATCAGACGTAATAATCTAGTGGACCCTTCTAGCCCCAAAACTCTATGAATCCACAAAAAGCAGCAATAAAAATTCAATGTATAATAAAGTGAAAAAGAGGGAAGTTTATAGCAATGACTATAAATTAGCACTTATGAAATGCAGAAAAATGTTACGGGCAGCTAAAGGCATCAGTGAAAAATCTATGGCTGATAGGGATCAGGATAATAAGAAGGAATTTGTAAAATATATCATGTGTAAAAGAAATCCTATCAATGGTTAGGTTCATTAATAGATAGGGATGTGAATCATGGTGCAGAAAAGGCAAACGTGTTTGATAAATATTTCTGTTCTTTGTCTGGAAAGAACTGGATGATATAGTCATATATTATATAGATAAAGAAATTCTTTCACTGTATATAACATTAGCAAGCCATTACTGGAATACTGTGTCCAGTTCTGGTGTCCGCACTTTTTAAAGGATTTGGACAAATTCAGAAGGATTCAGCAAAAAGTTAGAAAAATTATTTGAGATCTAGAAAACCTGCCTCACAGTGAGAGACTTAAAAAGCTCAATTTATGTAATTTATCAAAAGGAAGATTAAGAGATGATTTGTGTGATGCTGATAGACCAGGTGCCAGCTCATGCCAAGGTCCCCATGGCTCAACTGAATACTGACAAACACATAGCTGAAATCAGTCTGGCTCACCTGTGTGTTAGTATTGTTAAAATAGGTATTTGAATTATAAGAGTTTGTTACGTCTTTAGACTTTATGGAATGTGTGTGAGTTGTTATATGCATTAATCTCACTTACAACATCTGTATTCCATATTGTAAGATAACTGAGTCTTTGCACTGTAGCCTCTGTAACTTGTGTAAATCACCAGACAGGAGAGAGATATTAACTATTGTGAAATGCTGGTCTCCAACAGAAGGGGTTATATCCTGTGCAGCAAGAAAGGCCCAATGACACTACATAGACTAGAGTGGAACATTAACGAGGACAATATACTTTGTTTGTTTACTCCCGCTCCCCATTAAGATGGGTTTTGCAAGCAAATTCCTCCCATCAGCTGAGTTTGCAGCTCAAAGCAGAAGGGGTGAAGGGAATAAAAACCACTAACAAGGAGGAACTGGATCTCATTGCTGCTTGGACTCTGGGGGCTAGTTTTCTAGGCATAAGCAAGGGATCCCCAGCTACCAAGTCTGGATTAACCCTAAAGGACATATAGAGCTTGCTTATTATAGAAGCATATGTTATCTTTTGAAATTTAAGATTTGTGTATATATGTTTACCTGCTTAACCTTGTAAATAACCCTCTTATCTCCTTTTCTGATTTAATAAATCTTTAGATAGTTTATTGTAGGATTGGATGCAAGCATTGTCTTTGGTTTGAGATCTAAAGTGCAATTGATCTGGGGTAAGTGACCTTGTCCTTTGGGACTGAAAGCTGAATGCTGCATTCTACTGTGATTCATGGTGTAAGGGACCATCTATCACAAAGGCAGGCTTACCTAGGGGACAAGATAAATCAGCATGCCCAAAGGGACTGTCTGTGATTCCATGTTAAGGCTGTTATAGTGCCCGTGGAATTTACACTTGATAATTGGCCGGTGAAATCTAAATACAGAACTCACAGTCCATTTGGGGATGATACCCCGGTTCTTAGCAGTCTGCCCTGATGTTGGTACCCATTCTCTTGAGTCACTGCAGGACAGCTTCACTTCTTGATCAGTCTATAAATATCTACACTGGGAGAATATTTCTGATAGTAGAGGGCTCTTTAATCTCTCAGACAAAGGCTTAGCAAGATCCAATGGCTGAAAGCTGAAACTAGACAAATTCAGACTAGAAGTAAGGTACACATTTTTAACAGTGAGGGTAATTAAGCATTGGAACATCTTACGTAGGGATGTGGAAGAGACTCTGTCACTTGAAGTCTTTAAGTCAAGATGGGGTGCTTTCTAAAAGATATGCTCTAGCTCAGGGGTGCCCAACCTATGCCCCCCTGCCCAGAGCATTTCATCAGGCTCACAGCCTGCTTCAACACAATATACTAGTGTTTTGTCATCACGTTGACATCATTTTAGTTTACATAAGTGTGTAAATAGGTTGTTTCTATGTACAGTATTACATACAGTATCTAAATACATATGAAACAAGCTGAACTTAAAAGCTAAACCAGTACAGGTGATTTTAAAACTTATTAAAATATGTGAAATCCGTTTGACCCACACAAGGTCTTGCTTAGGTTTATGTGGCCCTCCTGTGTAATTAGGTTGGGCACCACTGTTCTAGCTCAACCAGAAGTAATGGGCTTGAAGCGGGAATCACTTGGTGAAATTCTATGACTTGTGTTATGCAGGAGCGTTCCTTCTGGCCTTAAAGTCTATTAATCTATAGCATATAAGAACATAAGAACGGCCCTACTGGGTCAGACCAAAGGTCCATCTAGCCCAGTATCCTGTCTTCCGACAGTGGCCAGTGCCAAGTGTCCCAGAGGGGGTGAACAGAACAGGTAATCATCAAGTGATCCATCCCCTGTCACTCATTCCCAGCTTCTGGCAAACAGAGGCTAGGGACACCATTCCTGCCCATTTTGGCTAATAGCCATTGATGGACCTATCCTCCATGAATTTATCTAGTTCTTTTTTGAACCCTGTTATGGTCTTGGCCTTCACAACATCCTCTGGCAAGGAGTTCCACAGATTGACTGTGCGTTGTCTGAAGAAATACTTCCTTTTATTTATTTTAAACCTGCAGCCTATTAATTTCATTTGGTGACCCCTAGTTCTCGTGTTATAAGAAGTAGTAAACAACACTTCCTTATCTACTTTCTCTACACCAGTCATGATTTTACAGACCTCATTTATATTTCCCCTTAGCTGTCTCTTTTCCAAGTTGAAAAGTCCCCATCTTTTTTGAGATGGGGTGACCACATCTGCACACAGTATTCAAGATGTGGGCATAGCATGGATTTTATAGAGAGGCAACATATTTTCTGTCCTATTATCTATCCCTTTCTTAATTATTCCCAGCATTCTGTTCACTTTTTTGCCTGCCGCTGCACATTGAGTGGATATTTTCAGAGAACTATCCACAATGACTCCAAGTTCTCGTTCTTGAGTGGTAACAACTAATTTAGACCCCATCATTTTATATGTATAGTTGGGATTATGCTTTTCAATGTGCATTACTTTGCATTTATCAACATTAAATTTCATCTGCCATTTTGTTGCCCAGTCACCCAGTTTTGAGATCCTTTTGTAGCTCTTCACAGTCTGCCAGGGTCTTAACTATCTTTAGTAATTTTGTATCATCTTCAAATTTTGCCACCTCACTATTTACCTCAGGGGTCTCAAAGTCCTGGCCCGCGAGCCATCTGCAGCCCAAGAACCTCCCCAGTGTGGCCTGCGGGGCTCCAGCAATTTTGGGGCCGGATCTCTCCCTTGGCCCCACCTGCCGCCCCCGGATGCTCCCCTCCACATCTCCCCTGGGTGATTTAAAATGGCCCAGGGCGCCGCCCACCACTGGCAATGCAGCAGAGCTGAGCGGCTTCCTGCGCGCTCGCTCCACGTGGCTGCCAGCCCCGGGGCAGGGCTGTGCCTCCGTGTGCTGCCCTCCCCCCCCCAAGCACCCCTGTAGCCAATGGGAAGCTGCGGGGGTGGTGCCTGGGGGCAGCAGTGCACGGAGGCCCTCCGGCCCGCCATGCCTTGGAGCCCTAGGTAAGCACCGCACCCCCCTCCCAGATCCTGAACCCCCACCCCTTTCCCACACCCCCTCCCACCTCCAAACTCCCTCCCAGAACCTGCACCCCCTCCTCCTGCACCACCCCCTCCTCCTGCACCCCCACCTCTTGCCCCAGCCCAGAGTATGCACCCCAGACCCCCTTCCCCACCCAAACTCCCTCCCAGAGCCTTAGGCTGGTGGGGGTGGAGTTTTTTGGGGGGAGGAATGTTGGGGGCTGGGTTCTGGGCAGCATGAGTGACATTATTGGCCCACTGGGAGGATTTCAGGACTGGCACTGGCCCTACAGTAAACTGAGTTTGAGACCCCTGGTTTACCCCTTTTTTCCAGATCATTTATGAATATGTTGAATAGGACTGGTTCCAGAACAGACCCCTGGTGGACACCACTATTTACCTCTCCATTCTGAAAACTGACCATTTATACCTACCCTTTGTTTCCTATCTTTTAACCAGTTACCAGTCCACGAGAGCACCTTTCCTCTTATCCCTTGGCAGCTTACTTTGCGTAAGTGCCTTTGGTGAGGTTTTTCTTAAATGTTGTATTCGAAATAAATAATGCTTTGCTTCAAGAAGGCTGATGGGTTACTGGTTACCATTTATCATTGCTTCTGGAGGGAACAGAATTGCAGGTGCTGAAGATAAATCAGGCCAGCTGAGGTAACAACTGTTAGCACCTGGGGCCTGCAGCTCAAGGCCCGATCTGAGAGTGGAAGAACCACGTGACTCCACCCCTAGAGGGAGGTGATGGCTTGAGGCCCAGCAACTGAGGGGTCTTCAAGCCATCAAAGAGACCAGGAGTGGTCAGAGCTCAGGAACTGTGACAACCACTGTGGGCCAGATTTTCTGAATAATTCAGCTCCCATTTAGACACCAAAATAATTGGCATTTGGGTACTGAGCTCTTTCTGTCCATTTAACTTGTGGAATGTTCTTTATACAAACTAACATAATGCCAAAAAAATCATTAAATGAGCCAGGTTTTTATGGGCAGCATTTGGAATAGACGTTTCACTGACAGAATGAGAGAGAAAACATAAAATGTCAATCCCCAAACAGCCACTTTAAACTGAAGTTTAGTTTATCCAAGAAAAGAAAGACAGACAGGTGAGTGTGGTCAAGAATTCTAGACCAATTGCACAGGCCATGTAATAAGACATGTTTGTTCTCCTTGCAAAGGGGGTGCCTTTCTTTATCCCTCTTTCTCATTCTTTTAGGGAAGAGAGCACTGAATTCAGGCTGGCATAAACAGACACAATTCTCATTGATTTCGGTTAGCAATGTGTCTGTTTAGACCAGCACTGAATTTGTCCCCCAAAAGTTTAATACGAATATCTGTTAAAATTCAATATGATCCTGGTTATTGTCCTTGATCCATCTTCACTGAAGGCAATTAGTCTTTCCATTGATTTCAATGGTGGTTGAATCAGGCCCTTTACAAATTGCTTTGGTGACACTGATAGTATGTCTTCACTGCAGAGTTAACTTGCCCATTTTGCAGTGAGGACACAGGCTAAATCACTTGAGTGCTGATACTCTTCCAGTACCTACCCACAGTTCCCCCTGTGTGCCTGAACAGACAGACAAGTTCTCCCATAATTCATTCAGAATGAATGTGCCTCAGCTTACTGGAAGCACAAAGGACCATGGGATATACCCCCAGAAGTCCTAGCAAGACACATGGGAGAGTGCAGCATCAGGGAGGACACAGTAACTCAGGTAGGGCTTTGAGCTGTGGCTGCTCACTCCCAGGCGAGGCTGACCCATGTGCCAATCACACAAGTTAACTCTGCAGTAAAGATATACTCTAAATCAGTTTGGATAATTGAGAGTCAATACAAAAAGAATTAACAGCTAATCAGGATTCTACTGCATTCAGTGGGAGAAAACAAGTTAATGCCTTGTCTAATAATAATCCTCACCAATATGTGAGAAACCCAATAACATTATTTCAGTCAAATACTTTAAGTGAATATTTGAGATGCTGCAGTTCCCAGAAAGGGGGAAGTGAAAAGCATCCACTAAACCCATCTTCTGAAGCAGGCAGAAGGATCTTCTTTGGATAGATAGACCAAAGTGATATCCCCAGATCTCAAGCGTTTGTTTTGTTTGTTTTTTGTTTTTTACTATGGAGTTACAACCAGGAATGCTCAGTGCTTAAACCTCAGCAATAGACTGAATGGTAACTACTGGAAAGTTAAGCTCCAAGAAGAGGCATGTGATTTAGTAGTAAAAGATTTAATGACATGAGAATCCTCACTGTTGAGAACTATGGGTCTAAAAGGGATATTGTCACCTGAGTGAGCCAAAAAAGCCTCACAAAAAAAATCAGGTTATGTAGTGGGGCATCTGCAGAAGAGGGGTTAAAAGAGCCCCGAGGAGTCTGCACAGGAGAGAGCCAATTAGGAAAGGGCTTGTAGAGACAGCCAATCGGGAGAAGGTTTAGAGAGAGACAGCCAATCAGGGCTAGGCTTGACCATATAAGAAGGGCTGCTGAACAGAGCAGCTTCAGTCACTCCCTGGAGTTCGAGAAGGGAGGACTGGCTGCCCTGAAGGAGGGAGAAGAGACCTCACCATGATTAGAGCAGTGCTTGGCGGGGTCAGGGGAGCATGAGTGAGCTCCTAGCTGACTGCTGCCAGACTAACGCCCTGATACAAGGGCGTAGAAGGTGCCCAGGGAAACAGATGGCAGGGGTTGGAAGTGACACAGAGCATGACTGCAGGCTAGAGGGTTCCAGGGCTGGGACCTGGAGTAGCAGGCGGTCCCAGGTTCCCCACCCCCTTTGGCCCCAGTTACCACTGACACAGGTGGCTAGACCCTGGACTGCAGCCTGCCACTGAGGCAAGTGGCAGGGCAGAGGACTGCCAGCCCCCCTGAAGTGGGGGGGAGAGAATTGAATGGGGCACAGCCAGAGGGCTGCATCCAGAAGAGGACACTGCAGTCCTGAGAGCAACACAGGTTCTGACAACAGAAGTGATGGTGGCAAGACGCCACTAGATGAGGGCACGCTAGCGAACCAGAGTTAATTCCCAGGGCAGCCAGCAGGAGGCGCCACAGTGGTGAGTCGTGCCCCATTACAGGTTGGTTTTGGACGTAATCTACTTCAGTTCACCAGGCAAGATGTTGGAATAGCTATGAGAAAGGCGTTTAAAAAAACAAAAGCGTTTCACAACATATGATCACTATAATAGTTAGCTCCATTCCCTCAAGAGTGCCTCTTTTCAGTCATTGCCAAGCATGGTGTGCTGAATCTGATGAGCAGCCATATGTCAGCAGAAGGCAGCATGAAGCATCTGCTCAGAATGAATCTGCTGTTCTCTCTCCTGAGTGCAGGATGAGAGGTGATGGCATGAGGGAAGGTTCCAGGCAGTTGGGAGGCCAGCTGGGGAGGAGTGGGTCGGTGAGACGGGAGCTAGAACCTAAGCTGGGTTAAATTGTCATAGTTTCCTTCACTTCAGTGGAGCTATGGCGATTTATATCCACTGAGGTTCTGCCTCAGGGTGTTGGAAGGATCTGGGAGAAGTGTTGCACTGAAGGCATTTAGCAGAGTGCCAAGTCAGAGCAACCATGTGCTAGAAACTGTGGCCTAGCTGCTGAAGCACTTTAACCTCTTGCTGTGAATGGTACACATGGCATGTTCCCAATATCTGAAGGAAGGAAGTTGGCATACCATGGCATTCCAGCAACCTCAGAGGGTGGGGGGGTTCTATCTGACCCCATTCACTTTTCTCTCCCTTTCTTCTAGTGTACCAATGCAGCTACAATTTGACCCATATTCTGTATTTATGCATTGCAAAAAATAAGGATAATTAATGTTAAGACACTTAAGGACTCAAATGATAGAACATTTCAGTTAAGATTATCACTGAGCTCTGCCATATAATATGTATATAATTGATGATTGTTGTGGTAGTGCCTAGGAACCTCAAAGATCAGGGTTCGATTCTGTTAGGCACTGTAAAGACAAGTGGCAATGAAGACAGTCCCTGCCTCAGAGAATCTGTAATCTAGCGATGAGACAGGATGAAACAGATTATAGAATATATTTAACAGTTCAAGCAGTAATAAAGTAGACATTTAAAAACAAAATTAGAAAATTTCAACATATGTGAAAATAACCGAGTTAACATTGCAATGGAAAGCTTAATTTTGCCATTTCGTGTCTTTTGAGTGCTCAATTTCTCAGTCACAATGTTTTATTTACATTAGTTTTAGACTGAATTATATGCTTGGCTTGACACACCCAAACATTCATCACTTTAATAATATTCTGCAAACTAGTTTTTTCTTTCTTTCCTCAATGCAGACAAAACAAACCAAGCTTGAAGTTCTAGTGTTGGCCATTTTGGGTGAGTTATTTACAAATTTCAATCTTAAAATTCCAAGATTTTATGGCCAGAAGGGACAATTATAACATGTAGTCTGATCTCTTAAATAATGAACTTTTTTCTTGTTGTTCATTACCTTGATTGATTTGGTCCTTCAGACCTCGTATAGATTGCACCGATAACACGTCTTCCATTTTTCTTGTATCCTGGCCTTCCTTCTCCATGTGCAACCATGTCTTGTTGTTCATATAACTCAAAAACTGCTAAACCAAATTGTCTCAAACTTTCTTTAAATAATAAAAATAATAATTTGGAAGCCAAGACCAAGCATGAGATTTATCAGCCTTAACTTGGTAAAGAAATTTGTCTGAGAAAGTTGTGAGTAATTGAAAAAGGCTTGGGTAAGACTAGACATGAGAACTCAGCCAATTAGAACTTCAGTATACCACTAAAGCTATAATTAAACAGAGATAGATGGCATGTCTGGATCATAAAATTTTATTTTTGTGACGTGTTCAGTTAAATCTGTGTGTACCAATGTGTGTCCTCCAATCCCAGAGAGTAGCGCTCCTTGGATTTTCCAGTAGACTAACAAAGCACCAGCCTGTTAGAGGGAGACTCGTGTTTCAGTGTCTTAATTTTCCAATGAGCAGGTTTTTTAAAAAAAAGGAAAATAAACAAATTAGACAGTAAACCATTTTGATTGATCACTTGTCTCTCCCCTGGCAAAGATTAGGACCTAGTATCACAAAATGTAGATATAATAACCTCAATCATTAAAGTAATCCTTTGGGGTTGAAAGTATGCTGCTCCACTTCATATAGACCATTGGATCTGTTCCATCTTCTTGACTTATAAATTTCAGAAATGTTGTGCTCTCAACCATGACAATTTGCAATCATTCCTCGCATTTGGAATGATACAGCTGAAAATCTTCTCAATATGAGTATCTTGTGTGTGTGATCCATATTCCCTTTTCTTATATTCCACTGGAAAGTTGTGCTAATGAGTGAGTTGTCGGTTTATTATGGATCTTAGATTTTTGTTTGGTTGGTTGGTTTTGTATCATAATATAATAAACCAGACCTTGTGGATGGGAGGTGCTCCCCACACTCACCCTGAGGGGTTTAATTAGGCCAGATGGGGCAGTTAACCTATTAGATAGCACACTGGGGGACATTTAGGCGGTGAGGAAAGCCCTAATTAAGGGAAGCTCACCTGTGCAGGAACAGGTGGGGCTTCTATAAAACCAAGGGGCTAGTAGCAGAAAGGAAGGCTGCAGGGAGGCGAGTGGTAGACACTCTGTCTAGGACAAGGGCAAAAAAGGGATTGAGACCCAAGAGAAAAGGTTTGTCTAGCAGACCAAGGAGAGAGGGGTTTAGCTAGAAGGGTGGAGAAGGTGAGCCTGGAATAGGCAAGGTAAGAAACACTCCAGGGGAGTGGCAGGAAGGTTTGGAGTAGTACAGACCTCAGCTGCTGGAGATAGGGCCGCTGGACTAGATCTGAGTATAAAGGAACTCTGGCTTGCCCTGTACCAGCCACTGAATGAGTCACAATCTTGGCATTGAACTTGAAAACTGTCCGGGATCATTTATTCCACTCACTGAGGGAGTGGCTCAGCCAGGGTAGTGGGCTTAAAGACTGCCTGGGACTGTGTGGAAGACTTTGAGAGTACCCAGGAAGAGGAGGACTATTATGAGTTGGCCAGAGGGCTAAGCCATGAAGAGGAGGCGGCAGCTCCTAAGGAACAACAGAGGCTGCAGCGCAAGAGAGCCAGACTATGGGCCAAGGAACCATGAGAAGAGGGTGTCAGGCTTGCAGAGCTAATCCCCAGATATGGCTAAAAGGAGATGATCCATCAGTGAGTCGAGTGCCCTTTGACAGATCTATTAACAAAACAAAAATGAAGCATGTGGTCAGGGCCGGCTCCAGGCACCAGCCCACCAAGCTTGTGCTTGGGGCGGCACCTGGAGGGGGCCGGCGCGGCGCTCAGGTGTGACGGCACGCTACACCGGCCGCCGGGGAGAGCGGGGCCACGGCCGGGCTCGCCGCCCTCCCCCCGGCGCTCTGGCCGCCGGGGGGAGAGCGGAGCCCCCGCCGGGGCTCGCCGCCCTCCCCCCGGGGCTCCGGCCGCCCCCCCCCGCCCCCCCGCTGGGGGGGGGGCGGCCGGAGGCTTTTTTGCCTGGGGCGGCAAAAAAGCCAGAGCCGGCCCTGCATGTGGTTGAACAAAAAGAAGAAGGTAAGAACCTACAGGAGACTAGTATGGGAGGGAGAGGAAGGAATTGTAGGAAAGATCATTCTTTCTCCCTAAAAATCTGTTTTTGTTTGCTGTTTTGTTTTGTTTGGCAAAAGATGGCAGCCCAAGTCACAAAAGTGGACTGTGATGATCAGGTATTGTTGCAATCTGCACTATGCATGGCTCTATCTAATCACATCTCCTCTCCCTTTTGGCCACTTACTTAGGGCTGGTCTACACTACGAGGTTAGGTCGAATTTAGCTGCATTAGGTCGATTTTATAAGCAATGCGGCTACACAACCAACCCCATTCCGTCGACCTAAAGCACTCTTAAAATCGACTGCTGTACTCCTCCCTGACGAGGGGAATAACGCTAAAATCGACCTTTTCGGGTAGTGCAGACGCAGCATTGTTCAATTCGACGGTATTGGCCTCTGGGAGCTATCCCAGAGTGCTCCAATATGACTGCTCTAGACAGCACTTTCAACTCTGATGCACTAGACAGGTACACAGGAAAAGCCTTGAGAACTTTTGAATTTCATTTCCTGTTTGGTCAGCGTGGTGAGCTCAGCACCACAGGTGACCATGCAGTCCCAGAAGCACAAACGAGCTCCAGCATGGAGCGAACAGGAGACACTGGATCTGATTGCTGTATGGGGAGAAGAATCTGTGCAGGCAGAACTCTGATCTAGCAGAAGAAATGCTGATATATATGCCAAAATCACACAGGGCATGGTGGAGAGAGGCTACACCAGGGACACACAGCAGTGCCGCTTGAAAATTAAGGAGCTCAGGCAAGCCTACTACAAGACAAAGATGGCAAACAGTCACTCTGGGTCAGAGCGCCTTACATACCACTTCTATGATCAGCTGCATGCCATTCTAGGGGGGGACCCTATCAGTACCTCACCACCGTGGACACCTGCAAGGGGGGAGTCTCACGCAACAGGGAGAAGGATTTTGTGGATGAAGAAGAAGAGGAGGAGAATGCACAGCAGGCAAGTGGAGAATCTGTTCTCCCCAGCAGCCAGGACCTTTTCATCACCCTGGAGCCAATAGCTTCCCAAGGCGGGTTCCCAGGCCCTGAAGGTGGAGAAGGCACCTCTGGTGAGTGCACATTTGTAACTACATTACAGGGGTTAAAAGCAATTGTGTTTAATGTTTGATTTGCCCTCAAGAATTGGGATCCATTTGCGACCAGTACAGCTACTGGAAAAGTCTGTTAACGTGTCTGGGGATGGCGCGGGAATCCTCCAGGGACATCTCCATGAAGCTCTCCTGGAGGTACTCTGAAAGCCTTTGCAGAAGGTTTCTGGGGAAGGCTGCCTTATTTCTTCCTCCATGGTAGGACACTTTACCACACCAAGCCAGTAGCAAGTAGTCTGGAATCATTGCAGCACAAAGCATGGCAGCGAATGGTCCTGGGTTTTGGTCACATTCATGCAACATTCGGTCTTTATCTTTCTGTGTCAGCCTCAGGAGAGTGATCTCATTCATGGTCACCTGGTTGAAATAGGTGAATTTTTGTAAGGGAACAGTAAAAGGACCCCACTCATGCTGGGCTGTTTGCACTTGGCTAAAAGGGATCATCCCGGAGAATGGCCACGCGGTGGGGGGAAGGGTGTGCTGCACATCCACCCGAAAACCACAGCCCCTCCTTTTAAACGGCAAACCCAACCAGCATTGCTTGCTATGGGAAAGGAGGGCGCTGCAGTCTGAAACCATTATGAAGGCGGAAGAAGCCAACCCCGCGTACCCTTTGGCTTACCATGGCTGCCTGGAAACCGAATTCTGTTGCCCAGCCGTGTGCTATGTCACCATACCAGCAGGCACTCAATATAAAAGGCAAAATGCGACCTTGTACCTAAAGCACATGTGCTGTCTGCTGTGAATTGCTTGATTCACTGTGAAAGAGTCTCCCTTTTGTTCTCAGAAATGTATCTTCTTAAATTTTACTCTCCCAGGTGCAAATGTTTCTATGCTCCCTGTATCAACTCCGTCCTTGAGGTTATCGCAGATTAGAAGGCGAAAAAAACGCACTCGTGATGACATGTTTTCCGAGCTCATGCAGTCCTCCCGCACTGATAGGGCACAGCTGAATGCATGGAGGCATTCAGTGGCAGAGGCCAGGAAAGCATACAGTGAGCGTGATCAGAACACGCAGGAGGAGATGCTGAGGCTAATGGGGGAGCAAACAGACATGATGAGGCGTCTGGTGGAGCTGCAGGAAAGGCAACAAGAGCAAAGACCCCTGCTGCATCCATTGTATAACCACCTGTCCTCCTCGCCAAGTTCCATATCCTCCTCACCCAGATGCCCAAGAACACTGGGGGAAGGCTCCGGGCACCCAGCGACTCCACTCCAGAGGATGGCCCAAGCAACAGAAGGCTGTCATTCAAACAGCTTTGATTTGTAGTGTGGCTACAATAAGCAATGTGTCCTTGTCTTTCCCTCCTCCCTCACCCCACCCAGGCTACCTTGTCAGTGATCTCACTTTTTTTTTTTTAAATAAATAAAAAATGCATGGATTCAAAACAATAGGGGCTTTGTTTCCTTTGCCAGCTGTGGTTGAAGAGGAGAGGGGGATTGACTTACAGGTAAGTAAATTCAACAAAGGGGGAGGGTCTGCATCAAGGAGAAAAACACACAACTGTCACACCGTAGCCTGGCCAGTCATGAAACTGTTTTTCAAAGCCTCTCTGATGCACAGCGCACGGAACTGTGCTCTTCTAATCGCCCTGGTGTCTGGCTGTTCAAAACTGGCCACCAGGCGATTTGCCACAACCTCCCACCCCACCATAAATGTCTCCCCCTTACTCTCACAGATATTATGGAGCACACAGCAAGCAGCAATAACAATGGGAATATTGGTTGCGCTGAGCTCTAACCTAGTCAGCAAACAGCACCAGTGGGCTTTTAAACATCCAGAGGCACATTCTACCACTTTTCTGCACTTGCTCAGCCTATAGTTGAACTGCTTCTTACTACTGTCCGGGCTGCCTGTGTACGGCTTCATGAGCCATGAGAGCAAGGGGTGGGCTGGGTCCCCAAGGATAACTATTGGCATTTCAACAGGTTTCAGAGTAGCAGCCGTGTTAGTCTGTATCTGCAAAAAGAACAGGAGTACTTAACATAAATACCACCCTATACTGGAAACCTACTGACCGCTATACTTACCTAAAGCCTCCAGCTTCCATCCAGGACACACCACATTGTCTACAGCCAAGCTCTAAGATACAACCGCATTTGCTCCAATCCCTCAGACAGAGACAAGCACCTACAAGATCTCTATCAAGCATTCTTAAAACTACAATACCCACCTGCTGAAGTGAAAAAACAGATTGACAGAGCCAGACGAGTATCCAGAAGTCACCTCCTACAAGACAGGCCCAACAAAGAAAATAACAGAACACCACTAGCCGTCACCTTCAGCCCCCAACTAAAACCTCTCCAGCGCATCATCAAAGATTTACAACCTATCCTGAAAGATGATCCCTCACTCTCACAGATCTTGGGAGACAGACCTGTCCTCGCTTACAGACAACCCCCCAACCTGAAGCAAGTACTCACCAGCAACCACACACCACTGAACAAAAACACTGACCCAGGAACCTATCCTTGCAACAAAGCCTGATGCCAACTCTGTCCACATATCTATTCAAGTGACATCATCATAGGACCTAATCACATCAGCCATGCCATCAGGGGCTCGTTCACCTGCACATCTACCAATGTGATATATGCCATCATGTGCCAGCAATGCCCCTCTGCCATGTACATTGGCCAAACCGGACAGTCTCTACGCAAAAGAATTAATGGACACAAATCTGACATCAGGAATCATAACATTCAAAAACCAGTAGGAGAACACTTTAACCTGTCTGGTCACTCAATAACAGACCTCCAGGTGGCAATTTTGCAACAGAAAAGCTTCAAAAACAGACTCCAGCAAGAAACTGCTGAGCTTGAATTGATATGCAAACTAGATACAATCAACTTAGGCTTGAATAGAGACTGGCAATGGCTGAGCCATCACAAACATTGAATCTATCTCCCCATGTAAGTATTCTCACATTTCTTATCAAACTGTCTGTACTGGGCTATCTTGATTATCACTTCAAAAGTTTTTTTCTCTTACTTAATTGGCCTCTCAGAGTTGGTAAGACATCTCCCACCTTTTCATGCTCTCTGTATGTGTGTGTATATATCTCCTCAATATATGTTCCATTCTATGCATCCGAAGAAGTGGGCTGTAGCCCACGAAAGCTTATGCTCAAATAAATTTGTTAATCTCTAAGGTGCCCCAAGTACTCCTGTTCTTTTTATTGGCATTTCAACATCCCCAATGGTAATTTTCTGGACTGGGAAGAAAGTCCATCCTTGCAGCTTTTCGAACAGACCGGAGTTCCTAAAGATGCGAGCATCATGCACCTTTCCCGACCACGTTGATGTTGGTGAAACGTCCCTTGTGATCCACCGGTGCTTGCAGCACCATTGATAAGTACCCCTTGCAGTTTATGTACTGGTTGGCAAGGTGGTCTGGTGCCAAGATAGGGATATGCGTTCCGTCTATCGCCCCACCACAGTTAGGGAACCCCATTGCAGCAAAGCCATCCACTATGACCTGCACATTTCCCAGACTCACTACCCTTGTTAGCAGAAGGTCACTGATTGCCTGTAGCTACTTGGATCATAGCAGCCCCCACTGCAAATTAGTTCCCGACTGACCAGTAGCAGTCAGGCATTGCAAGCTTCCACAGGACTATCACCACTAGCTTCTCAACTGTCAGGGCAGGTCTTATCTTGGTATTCCTGTGCTTCAGGGTGGGGGGAAAGCAACTCACAAAGTTCCATGAAAGTGGCCTTATGCATGCGAAAGTTTCGCAGCCACTGGAAATCATCCCATACCTGCAACACTATGCGGACCCACCAGTCTGTGCTTGTTGGCCGGGCCCAGAATCGGTGTTCCACTGTATCAACCTTCCCCACTGCCGCCATGATGTCCCAGTTGCCACATCCCGTGCTTTCAGGAACGTCTGTGTCCATGTCCTCCTCACAATCATCCTTGTGCTGACGGCTCCTAGCCAGGTTCGCCACATACTGCAGGATAATGCGCGAGTTGTTTACAATGCTCACAACAGCAGCACTGAGCTAAGTGGGCTCCATGCTTGCCGTGCTATGGCATATGCACAGGTAACCCAGGAAAAAAGGTGCAAAATGATTGTTTGCCATTGCTTTCAGGGAGGGAGGGGAGACTGACAACATGTACCGAAAGCCACCCACAACAATGTTTTTGCCCCATCAGACATTGGGAGCTTAACCCAGAATTCCAATGGGCAGCAGGGACTGTGGGATAGCTACCAACTGTGCAACACTCCGTGAGTCGATGCTAGCCACGGTATTGAGGACGCACTCCGCCGATCTACTGCCCTTAGTGGGGACATACATGATCGACTGTATAAAATTGCTTTCTAAAGATCGACTTATATAAAATCAACCTAATTTCATAGTGTAGACATACCCTTAGAGTTCCTGCTGTTTCTTTGTTGCTATTTCTGCAGGTGTCTCATCATGGAGGGCTTTCTGGCTGTTTGTATGTTGGTAAGCCATTTTGTGGGAGGAGCATAGGTTGTTTTGTTCATTGAGTTTCTTGTTACACAACTATGTAGGGGCCTCTTTGGTTTGGCAGCTTCTGCATTGATTTTTGCGGCCTGTCATGATGGCTTGCCTGCCTAGCTGCCACTTTGCCACCTTTGTGCTGACTCGTGTCACGTGCTGATCCCTTTCATGTGGCTGCTTTTCTCTTCCCTCAGTAGAGACAACATGACAGTCAGCACAGGAACGGAGTCGAATATGATGGTACCTTGGTTTGTTTGCCCTTTGGATGCATATCTGACACTTGCATGCAGTATGGGCCAGAACATAATTGGTGGGAGCAGAGCACCAGGAGCCTCCCCTCCACATGCTGCGCAAGGGCCAGTCACAGTCACCATCCCTGCATTTGTATGAGCACAGGGATTATTTCCTGTGGGGTACACATCCCCCTCAGGGGAATAGGGAGGAGTCAGTGCATCTTCCTGCCACCTTCTTCACACAGCCTCACAGAGGGGGCCAGGCCCACCATGGCATTAACAGGCACTATCAGCCTCAGGAGTCCCGTTTCCTCCTCAAACACCCCTACTCTAGGATGTGCCTACATGACACAATGGAGCTCTCCCCCTCTGCACCTATAGAACATCGAGAAAACTACATTAAAAGTAGGGCTGTCAAGCGATTTAAAAAATTAATTGTAATTAATTGCGCTGTTAAACAATAATAGAATATTATTTATATAAATATTTTTGGATGTTTTCTACATTTTCAAATATTGATTTCAATTACAACACAGAATACAAAGTGTACAGTGCTCACTTTATATTTATTTTTATTATAAATATTTGCACTGTAAAAATGATTACTTTTCAATTCACTTAATGCAAGTACTTTAGTGCAGTCTCTTTGTCATGAAAGTTGAACTTACAAATGTAGAGTTATGTACAAAAAATAACTGCATTCAAAAATAAAACAATGTAAAACTTGAGCCTACAAGTCCACTCAGTCCTACTTCTCATTCAGCCAATCGCTCAGACAAACAAGTTTGTTTACATTTGCAGGAGATATTTGCTGCTCGCTTCTTGTTTACAATGTCACCTGAAAGAGAGAACAGGCGTTTGCATGGCACCGTTGTAGCTGGTGTTGCAAGATATTTACATGCCTGATGCACTAAAAATTCATATGTCCCTTCATGCTTAAACCACCATTCCAGAAGACATGCGTCCATGCTGATGACTGGTTCTGCTCGATAATGATCCAAAGCAGTGCAGACCTACGCATGTTCAATTTCATCATCTGTCACATGTCACCAGCAGAAAGCTGATGTTCTTTTTTGATGGTTTGGGTTCTGTAGCTTCCGCATCTGAGTGTTGGTCTTTTAAGACTTCTGAAAGTATGCTGCACACCCCATGCCTCTGATTTTGGAAGGCACTTCAGATTCTTAAATCTTGGTTTGAGTGCTGTATCTATCTTTAGAAATCTCACATTGGTACCTTCTTTGCATTTTGTCAAATCTGCAGTGAGTGTTCTTAAAACGAACAACATGCTGGGTCATCATCTGAAACTGTTATAACATGAAATATATAGCAGAATGCAAGTAAAACACAGAGCAGGAGACGTACAATTCTCCCCCAAGGAGTTCAGTCACTAATTTAATTAACATATTATTTTTTAATGAGCATCATCAGCATGGAAGCATGTCCTCTGGAATGGTGGCCAAAGCATGAAGGGGCATACGAATGGTTAGCATATCTGGCACTGCCAGCTTGCAACGCTGGCTACAAAAGTGCCATGTGAACATCTGTTCTCACTTCCAGGTGACATTGTAAATAAGAAGCAGGCAGCATTATCTCCTTGAAATATAAACAAACTTGTTTCTCTTAGCGATTGGCTGCACAAGAAGTAGGACTGAGTAGACTTGTAGGCTCTAAAGTTTTACATTGTTTTGTTTGAGTGCAGTTATGTAACAAAAAATCTAAATTTGTAAGTTGCGCTTTCACAATAAAAGATTGCACTACGCTACTTGTATGAAGTGAATTGAAAAATACTGTTTCTTTTATCATTTTTACAGTGCAAATATTTGTAATAAAAATAATATAAAGTGAGCATTATATATTTTGTATTCTGTGTTGTAATTGAAATCAATATATTTGAAAATGTAGAAAAATATCTACAATATTTAATAAATTTCTATTAGTATTCTATTGTTTAACAGTGTGATTAAAATTGCGATTAATCATAACTCTTTTGAGTTAATCATGTGAGTTAACTGCGATTAATCGATAGCCCTAATTAAAAGGAATGTCAAGGTTGCAAAGATAAGCACTCGGTGATTAGGAAATGTCAGAATTAATGCTGCCTGTGCGACCTTTATTCAATCACCTTGTGCATATGCTTTATGATAGTCTTTAATTATGTACTATTTTTCTTTCACAAAATTCTGCCTCATTCTGTGAACAGGTAGTTGTTCAATATTGCTTTTTATCCTCATCCAAAGTGTAGCCCCAGGCCTTATTTAATGCATACCATCCAAACCCTCCATAGATTGCAGAGTATTAATTGCCTCGTGGGTGTTTCTATGGTGTTCTCACAGTAGTATCCAAATTCTTCACAAGCACTGAATTTATCTTCATAACTTCCTGGTGAGAATAGGTGGCTTTATCCCATTTTACAGATGGGGGAACTGAGGCACAGAGTGATTAAGGGCAAAAAAAAAGTATCAACTGCCTTAACCTTGAGATGATCCATTCTCTTCTTGCTGTCCCCTGCTTTGTTCACTACACACTTTCCAGGGGTTCTACAGACAACAGCCTCATTCACTACACAACTCTTATTCATTTCCATCCTGTGCACTGAATAGGGCAGAGATCCTGTTGGAAAAAAATGTGTGATCCTGTCATTGAAGAGACATATCTCAATTCTTATGCACAAGGGGACCAAATTAGGGTTGCACGGGCTATCTTAAGTGTGGCTTTGCCCAACTTTTGACTGCTTGACTTTGCAACCTCAATATTCTTTCAATGTAGTCTTCTGATTATGTTGTTTTTTTTCATAACAGCCTCGTGGGAACTATAGCAATCTCTAACATGGAAAGTAATTATTAGGAAACTAGTTAACTTATTTTAGCTTCTTTTAATATGATTAGCATCTGGAAAGGAGGACAGCCAGCACCATGTTTCTAGTCAGCTCTCCATAGACCTCCAGCAAGTGCTCTGTGGGCCATGGGCCATATTGGGAACTTCTGTGCTAAGCACTGTCCAAATATAAGATAAACATGGTCTCCATGGAGCTTCCAGTTTAAGTAGATGAGCAACATATGTAAGGTGGAGAAGAGGGAGACAAACACAGACAATCTTTTCTATATGTAAATGCATTTGTTTTGTTACATTTTGTAATTATATAAATAAGTAGTGCTCTTTCCTCAACTGTCCCTCCTCTTCTAGACTGACTTTTTTGTGGGCTTTGTGATGGCAGTAGGTTACGGGAAGGATTTGGGGGGGGGGTGGAAGGGATAAGGGATGTCATCAGAAGACAGCACAATGAGATTTGTGGGAGGAGCATATCAAGCTCTCTGGAGTGCCCACAGATATGGGTGCCAACCTCAGGGTAGACTGCCACAAACCAGCTGGTTGTGGTTCTATATCTAGATTTCACCAACCAAGTATCCAGTGTGAACTCCTCAAGCACTAGAACAGCCTTAATATGGAGTCACGGACAGGCCCCTTGGGCATTCCCATCTATCTTGCCACCCAGGCAAGCATGCCTTTGTGATACATGGTCCCTTACATCAAAAATCACAACAATATTCAGGTTACTCCCAGTCCCAAAGGACCAGTCACTTACCCAAGATCAATTGTACCTTAGATTTCTCATCAAAGACAATGCTTGTAGCCAATCCTGTTGTGATGGGTTTGGTCACAGAGACCCCCTTGGGACTGTCACCTGACATGCTGGAATTACCTCTGAGCCCGTTTTCCAATGCCAGCTTGAAACTCCAGAACTCTGTCTTGTTGAGCCAGACATGCTAGCCTGCTGCAACACACACCCAGGGTCTGAATCACGCCACCAAAGCTGCAGACTTAACTGAAAAGAGCTTAGCAGGTTTACTTTCTCCAGCACCCAGATACCCAGCTCCCAATGGGATCCAAACCCCAGATAAATCCGTTTTACTCTGTATAAAGCTTATACAGGGTAAACTCATAATTTTCCATCCTCTATAACACTGATCGAGAGATAGGCACAGCTGTTTGCTCCCCCAGGTATTAATCACTTACTCTGGGTTAATTAATAAAGTGATTTTATTAAGTATAAAAGTAGGATTTAAGTGATTTCAAGTACTAACAGACAGAACAAAGTAAGTTACCAAGCAAAATAAAACAAAAACATGCAAGTCTAAGCTTAATACATTAAGAAACTGAATACAGGTAAATCTCACCCTCAGAGAAGTTCCAATAAAAGCTTATTTCACAGACTAGACTCCTTCTTAGTCTGGGCCCAATCCTTTCCCCTGGTACAGTTCTTGTTAGTTCCAGCTCAGGTGGTAACTAGGGGATTTCTCATTACTTCAGCCCCCTTTGTTCTGTTCCACCCCCTTTTATATCTTTGGCACAGGCGGGAATCCTTTGTCTCTCTCTGGGTTCCCACCCTTCATTCTAAATGGAAAAGCCTCAGGTTTAAGATGGATTCCAGTATCAGGAGACATGGTCACGTGTCAGACCTCATTCTTCATTAGTCACAGGCTGGCCCCCATGTCCACAAAAAGGCTTGCAGGTAAATAAACCATCTACAGCCAATTGTCCTAGTCAATGGGTGACATCAAGATTCTAAACCACCATTAATGGCCCATACTTTGCATAATTACAATAGGACTTCAGAGTTAAACTTCATATTTCTAGTTTTAGATACAAGAATGATACATACATACAAATAGGATGAACACACTCAGTAGATTATAAGCTTTGTAATGATACCTTACAAGAGGCCTTTTGCATACAGCATATTCCAGTTACATTATATTCACAAAAATAACAGGAGTACTTGTGGCACCTTAGAGACTAACAAATTTATTAGAGCATAAGCTTTCGTGGGCTACAACCCAAAGCTTATGCTCTAATAAATTTGTTAGTCTCTAAGGTGCCACAAGTACTCCTGTTATTTTTGCGGATACAGACTAACACGGCTGCTACTCTGAAACCTGTCATTATATTCACATTCCAAGCATATTTTCATAAAGCATATGGAGTGCAACATCACACCTGTAATAAACTAACAAAAGATTTATTAATTGGAAAAAGAAACAAGAGTTATTTACAAGGTTAAAGCAAGTAAACATACACACACAAATGAGTTATAGTCTTAGAAGCTGCTGTAATGTGCAAGCTCTATATGTCCTTTAGGGCTAACCCAAGCTAAGCAACTTGGGGATCCCTTGCTCATGCTTAGAAATGTTGCCCTATCCAAATTCCAAGCAGCATAGTGATACAGAGCCTTCTGGCCAGGGATTTTTATTCCCTTCCCCCAGAGTTCAAACTGTGATGGGACATGCACATACCCTTGTCCACTCTTCCTGGGTGTGTGGGGAGCAATCAACACAGTCTTTTGTCCACTGATGTTCCACAATGGTTCATCTGGTCTTCTTTTGCTGGACAGGAGATGCCACCTCTTATGTTAAACTAGTAATTCACACTAGGTAATGCTTCTCTCCTGATTTGGGGGTGTTCCAGTTTCATAGCAAACACTTATATCTTATCTTATAACATAGGTTACAGATATTATAGGTGAGATTAATGCATGCAGCAACCCACACGTGTTTCATAAAGTCTAAACACATTCTTATAAACTTTACATCTGTTTTAACGATGCTAACACACAAGTGAGCCAGACTGGTTTCCAGCTATGTATTTGCCAGTGTTCAGTGATGCCTAGGGGCCTTGGCATGAGCTGGTCTGCCAGTGTCATGGAGCAGACAAGCAGTTGGTTGAGACTGGTCTTATTGGTGGCTCTGACTAGCAGGGAACTGAGTCCCAGAGTACTCCACTGAGGACACCCAGCCATAAAACCTCCAACACTTTCATGAGGGCAAAAAAGCACTTAAAGAAGGGACCTTGTATATAATGATCTGAGCTCAACCATCCCACACCTTTTTAGGGATCCCCCAATTACATATGCTTATCATCCCTTTGCTGTGGGCATGGAACTCACTTCTCCTTCTCAGCCTATCCCACCACACTTTTAAACAGCTAAACACAGCATTTTTCCCATTTGTGTTTTCTAGCTTGACCTTTGTTGGTCCCAGACTTGGAGCCCTCCTCCATCCCCTTGTTCCCGTTTCAGCTCCCCTCCCTCCCTCCCCACCCCCCACTTTCACCCCCATTTGTTGTTCTTCTCATCTGAAGTGCTGGGAGCTGTTTTAACAATTTTCTAAGCTGTGTTTTTGTTCCGTTGTGCTGTGTTGCTCAGAGCACCTTGCCAAGGGAGGTGGTTTATAAATACTATTATTATTGTAAAGATGTAGTCCTGCAAATTAATGAAATGTGGCTATGTTTAAACACATTTTTTTTTCACTGTTTGATCTGGATTATGGCTTAGCCCTGCTGAATGATAGATATATGTGGAATAAATGCTATTATCTGTAAGATACCAATGGCAGGTCTATTTTGAAGATACATCTGAGAGAGACAGGGAGGTAGTACCTAGAGCTTCCTGACCTAGACAGAACCCTGCCTCTCCCTGAAGCAGGACAGAAGGAGTCATTGCCCCAGATCCTGGAGTCCGAGAAGCCCTTGCCTTAAAGCAAAAATAGAGCTGCTGACTGTATTGGTACAGGCTAAATATCCAGGGAGGTCAAACTATGCTGCCACGGCCAGCTCTAACAGGACACTGAGAAATGGATCCCAGTTACAGCTCTTGGTGAAGCCTGAAATCTGGAAGTCCTGGAAACGTGTATTTGGATTAGTCCTTTTTTTTATCTTATCTTGACATATGTCCAAGGCTATTTTCTGTCTCTGCAGGGGAAACAATGATGCTGTTAGCAGCAGACTCACTAGTTCAATGAAGATGGATGATATGTTAATAGAACAACACCAAGAGCTGTTTCAGAGCTAACAAGAATTAAAGAACATACAGCAGATGGTATTGCCTGTGATTGAGTATTCCTTCTCTCTTCCCCACCTCAGGTGGTTAGGCATATTCAGTGCTCCCATCCTGTCAGCCAGTGAGCTCAGGAATAACCTGAATTCTGACCCCCAGCATGAATCACATTGTACAGCTTCTAGACCTCGGGGCCACTTCTGCACTTCTAAATGTGTTCTGGTAACTAAGTAAGATGGAAGGAAGGTGACAAAGCTGGTGATCCAGATTCCTTATATAGAAGATGTGCTACCAGGGGCGGCTCCAGGCAGCAGCGCAACAAGCATGTGCCTGGGGCGGCAAGCTGCGGGGGGCGGCCTGCCGGTGGCTGTGAGGGCGACAGTCAGACAGCGTTCGGCGATATGCCTGCGGGAGGTCCGCCGGTCCCGCGGTTTCGGCGGCAATTCGGCGGCAGGTACGCTGAAGCCGCGGACTGGCAGACCTCCCGCAGAAACACCGCCGAATCCGCGTGACCGCGGACCACCTGACTGCCATGCTTGGGGCGGCAAAAAATACAGAGCCGCCCCTGTGTGCTACTAGCATGAGTGTTTTTTTGAACTTTCATTTTTAAACTTGATTGGAAATAATAGGTTGGTAGCACTGACATGACTTTGAGCCATACACAGCTCTAGATCTACAGAAGGAAGGAAGGAGCTGAGGGCTGGGTATACTTGTGTGCTCTCACTCTCTTCCGGGGGCCCCAGCATCATAAAATGTTTCTCTGATTATCTGTTCTTTTAACCAAGTCTGGGGAGCGTTTTGTCCCATTCCCGTCCTATTAATAATGGAACAGTGAATGAGTTTAAAGAAAATTAGGCTCTGTCCAACAATGTGCACTTTCCAAGATGGTCTCATTGCTGCCCCCTCATGCTTGAAAGCAGACAAGCACCTGTCCTGGTTACCAGGGAAGGTCTAGCCACAATCAAATGGCTAAATTCACCCCCAGGTCTATGCAAGCCTCTTCCAGTGGCCATAGGAGGCCAGTGCAGCCAAAAGTGGGTGTGCTGTCTAGGGAAAAGGCATGGCCAGGGTGATGGAGGATGCACTGATTCAGTGCATCTGCCTCCATCAGCAAGTACCTATGGAGCTGGTAATATGATTTCAAGCTCCCTTTCCCTGGCAGAATCCTCAGGGGAAAATAGGAAGCAGCAACACCACCTGTCCTCCCTCCGTGTAAATCCCCACTCCAACACAACAGGACCACACTGCTGCAGGAGAATGTAAGGTACACCTTCCCATTCCAGATTCAATCACTCTAGGTGCAGGAAACCATCTCTCAAATGGACAGTCTGTCTTCCCTTTTGTGGTCTTACGAGTTTTAAGCTAACCTGAATTAACCAAAGTAAGAGGGTCCACCCATCCTTTTGCACTGAATTTGGTTTTAAATCACGCCTTTGACGAGACCTCATATATAGACTTCGCCACAGTGACCCTTGCCTTTGTATCCTCTCTATTAGATTATTGCAATGCGTTGTATATAGGAGAACTCTTGAAGCTACAACCGGTACAGAATGTGGCTGCCCACAGAGAATGATGTCAGACACAGGAAGTATCTAACGCTCCTCTTTTGTCTTTCCTGAGTGCAATTCCGAAGTATTGATGGATCCATCAGAGGCTATGGTTTGGCTCCTGAGTATCTGTGAGACCATCTTTCTCCCTGTACTCTGCCAGGATGGCTGCGATCAGATGAGGGGCTTTTACTAACAATCTGTAGGCTTAACTGTCTAAACGGTAAAGACAAGGTTTTCAGCGGAAGGTCTTCAGGTCTGGCATTCACCCCCTCCTCTACGCATGCTTGTAAGTAAGAACTTATTGGGGGGGGGGTGTCCATTCTGTTTGCTAGTATTGTACTTTGTATTCACTTTTTGGCATATGTGCCCCGAGACTGTTTCCAGGGATGCTCTTTTTATTAACCTCCACACAAACAAATAATACTCTGCAGGGGCGTTGTGCACGCTAATTAGCGTCTGTGCAGCACTTTGAGATACTCAGATAAAAGAACCTATATAAAGGCAAAGTATTAATTCTTTTATGAGCAGTATCCTTATTATGGTACTCCATGGGCTTCTGGCTTACACAGCTACCTCCTTCGCATGTTTAACAGGAGTCTCACTCTTCATCACCCATTAAAATGGCACGTGTAGGGGGAAAATACATCTTTTAATACAGCGAAAAAAACACAAAGTATGTGATCGAAATCATTTCTCAGGATTCCAGGCTCGGGATGTGACGTCTATAGACATCGTCAGGGATTGGGACGATCAACGACCCCTCAGGCTCTTTTATTTATTATTATTATTTTTTTTTTTTTTTGTGAATTACCTTTATAAGGGGGAGTGGATTGGACTAAAAGGGGGTTTGCGAGACCATAGCCCCTCACGGGAGTGGCGTCTTACTCCACAGCCAATTCTACCTTAATACGGCCTTAGAGACTGTTAATATGTGATCAAGAAATGTCATTTTGTAACCTTGCTAAACCCAGGGGCGTTACTTCGTTCGCTATTTTATTGGAAACAATAAAACCTGGAAAGAAAAGGAGCATGGGTTGATCCAAATACCTTCAGACTAACTTAAGAAGCAGGATGTGTTGATCATGACTTGGTTTTGCTGAGACAGAAGCACTGAGAACTAAAGTTGCCAGTACTGGTCATTAAGAAGAGTTTCTTGCCTTAAGATAAGATGCGCTTGTCTGATTCAAACCAATACCGCAGCTCCTTAGTTTCGATTATGTCACGATTGTCATTTAGAGCAGCTAAAAAAAACCCAAACCCTTTGGCGGAACAAGCAAGGACGTGATTTGCTCCGCTTGGCAATATACCAGAGCACTGTCAGCTGTCCTCCCGTCACGTGCTCTTGTCTCTGCTCTGTGCTCAAATAAGGGAAGGTCTCAGGCACTGGGACTCAGAGGAAACAGAGAGGTGAAGACGTTCCTAGCTGGACATGTGGGGCGACATTATTACCGGGTTAACCATTATCGTTCATTCTCTCCCCCTCTCCATGATCCTCTCCCACCAAGGCTGTCGGGGAAGGTGAATTGGGAAATAATATGTTTGGCTGCCTCAATTACCAAACGCAGTGCAACTGACTCGAGAGCACCTGCTCTTTGAACCAAGGCAAACACCGCTGCAGCACAATTATCTCCCCAGCTCGGTGAAACTCTTATCAGTTTGGAGGGTAGAAGGTACGATTTCCTTTGAACTTCGTGTTTACCAGAAGCACACTCACTGAAGGACATCTTAAAGTCTTAGGAAGACGGGAGGGGGGACGGGAGAGAGAAAGACTTAGCCACAGCCACAACACAAAAGAGGAAATATGGTGGCCACGGCAATAATTTCAGGCACGAGGGTCCCGGAATGGTCTTTGCAATGAGCTCGGGGCGACCCAACCAATGGCTTCTGTGCTGTTTAAACCACCATGCAAACTTTCCCAGAAGGCTCGAACCTTTGTTATTGATCAGAAATTCAAAACATCGCGTGTCTCCAATATGAACATGCGACGCAGGTCAACAAATTATGTACCGTCTGTATCGCTGGGTGTCTAACAGCTGGTGATCCATATAGTATCCATATGTGAAAGCATCCAATCACCATTGTATTCGGAGATAATCAGGAAAGCTAATCAAGTGAAAATCCACTTTAATGTAATAAAGCTACTCTGAAATAATAACACACTTTCATGTTCGGTATGTATTGAGAAAGTAACGCATTACACCACTTAGTCACGTTAATCCCTTGATACAGAGCTCACAAACGCCTATAATTGGAAATCTCATGTAAACGCCGTCTCTTGATGCAATTCAGATGTGTTTCTATGTAAACAGAGACTTGGACATTAAATAGAAGCAGTTTTTCAATAGGGAATTAACTTGGGCGACTACGGCATTGCTTATATTTACTCATTTGTTACTTTCTTTCTGACTTCCCTTAGGCGTTAGCCACGTATTCAGATCAGATCATTTGACAGCGCACATTGTGATTACCCTATCCTGAGTGCGAGTACAATTTGTAACGTGGGAGTTTGGTGTGGGATCGTTTATAAGGCACTTCCCAGGCAACCGGTCACTTTTACATCGCTTACATCAAAATGGTGGGGAAGTCCCAGTTATTGAGAGTACAAGTAGGACAGCTGTTTTGGTGGGAACGAATGTTACACATGTCTCTCTTGCCACCCCTCCCAAATGAAGATAAATAGCCTGGATTGAGGGTTTGTTTGTATTTGTCCTGTGTTTCGGTTTTCCCACTGTGGAATAAATGGAGCTGAGTGTAGAAAAGAAAACGATAACAAATGCAGTTTGGGGGAGCTGATGTTACAAGTACCGACTGTCGGCCGTGCTGACAGTGCCACTCGTTTAATCACTTTACCCACATGTGTGCAGGGTTCGCTTCTGTGGTTGGATGTTGCCCCGTAACGCGCTGTATTTTGCTCACTGGATTGCAATAAGGAAACGAGATTCACGAACTGACCAGATAAACCAGAAACCCTTTTAACAGTGCAGGGACCGGTCCCTCGGTTACCCTCTCGTTGATGGTCCGTTGGAAACGTCTGGCGTTCCCGTGTGTCTCGGGACTAACGGGGATGAGACGGGGGGCCAGCTATTAACCCTCCTCTGAGCCGACCAGCCTCGGGACCAGGTCAGCCCCAGGGGCGCGAGCCAGCCGAACAGTGAGCTACAGCACGTGCATCTCTCTGGGGAGCCTGCTGCATCAGCGGGCAGAGGCGTAGCAAGCGCCCTCCGTACCCTCCGACCGGAGGGGGCCCCGCAAGGAAGGGGGCCCCTAAAAGTGGCAAAATAAATACCGCATTCCAGTTTCTGCATTGTAAGGGGCCCCGCCCTGACATATGTTCGGAGGGGGCCACCTTCCTACGGCCCTGTTGGCGGGGCTCGGCTTGAAGCATCTGCCATCCCGAGCCCCACGTGCCTCTGCCTCGGCGCCTTCGGGCAGCCGGCGGAAAGCTGTTTGACTGTTAACGATGTTTGGGGAGCACAGGGGCGACGCCCCTCGCCCTTTATGTCGGGGTTGTTTTTAAATCTCCCCTGAATGAATACTGCCCGGGGTGGGTATTATTTTTTCCTACTCGTGCTGTCCCTTTGTGGAGACACTAGTTGCGTGAGATTTCCAGAGGGGGGTCGTTATTTGGCCCATTAATTGACTACTCAAACCAGTCCGCTGGTGATCGAGGATTATTAGTTCGCATTAAGCTGTTCCTCAGGGGAGGGCCGGGGCCGTGTCCCTGGCACCGCCCTGCCACAGATCTAACACAGGACGGGGGCACTGCCAAGCACACAGTCCGCCTTTCCACAGACTGGCCAGGCGGAGCGGCGAGAGAAACCCCCCCTCTCCGCAGGGCTGTTTGCCTAGCGTTGTCATCGATGTTGTAAATTCTCTTTCTGGTCTGCCTGGGTACATCTGATATCAACATGGCTCTGTGCGATTCAAAATAGTTGTTGACAAGCAGACGGGATATCTCAACGTCTAACACACTCAGGCGGGAAATAGCTTCTGTGCGCTCAGAAAACAAGGTTTGTCTCTTCCAAGGAGCTGCCGTAGCAAAGTGCGCTCTGCTTGGCACCTGATGCCCCCTCCCAATAAATCGGCTGCCTGCACTAATGCCATGTGCAGACACCTTCTCTTCAACTCTACTCCCTCCTCCACTGCACACCTGGATTTTGCCACCAAGACTTAAAAACAGAACTGATGATCTCCCCTCCCTAAGGAAACTGGAACATAGGAATTGCTACAATGCATCAGACCAGCGGTCCATCCAGTCCAATATCCTGGCTCTGGCAGTGGCCAGTATCAGATGCTTCAGAGAGGAAGGTACCAGAAACCCCAGTAGGCACTGGCAATCATGGGAAGACTTGTCCTTTCTTCCTCCCACTCCGGAGTCAGAGGTTTGCTCATGCTCTGAAGGGTAGAGTTCATATCCCTTCCAAACCTCTGTGTTCTGTTTTGGCTTTGTTTGCTTTTAAATCCCTAGTGGTTTTGTGATCCAGATGCATTTCCAAATAGGCTTTTGCTGAATGCAAATTAGCCTTTACATTTATGAAAAGGCTTCCACTGGATTTCACTTGGATTAGTATTGGCCTGTTTAATTTCTCATTTGTTAAAAATAAATCCCTTAAAATAAAGTCAACGCATTTCTTCGGGGGGGGGGGGGGGGGGAGAGAGATCTCATACAGCCCCAGAACAAGGGAACGCTTTCTGAGGCGATTCTGGGTTGAGTGATGCGCGATCCTTTATTTGGCTGCTATTTCTATTATTTTTAATGTAAGATACCCAAGATGTCAGATTCGGTGACAGTTTGATTAGAGAGGCTAAGATGGAAAATAGGCGTCACCTAAAGGGCACATCCCCAGTGATTAGGCTTCATGTAATTCATCTCCAAACTGAGGGAAGAGCTACTAATTCACCTTTTGGAAACCGATTTCTGTCTGCCTCAGTCTTTTGAGATGAAGAAGATGAATTATGGCTACGGATGCTAGCTCCCTGTTTATGACTTGGCTATTTCGTTAGCGTTTATATTGTTTTAACCCTATCTGTTTTAGCTGGGGTTCTGTTGGAAACTAGTAAATGCGATTAATGAGAGGCTGGGGAGAAGCGACACACATTTATGCGGCGAATGTTATTCTAAACTTTAAATAAAGAAAAGTTTGGGGGTATTAAGGAGTATCCACCCCGTCCTGTTAAAAGCGATCTCGAACCCACAAAGATAAAATTCTTAGGGCAAAAATACATACATAAAAGGAGCCTACAGATTGGAATGAGCTGATACGCTGTTGATTGCGGATGATTTGAGGTGAGTAGGATGAATGGACCTGCTTCCTTCTGCAAAGAAGGAAAAAACTGTTTTGAAAGGCTGAGCCGTTCGATTTCATTTGGCTTCATTCGCTGAATCCCCAGTTCGCCCTGACACGGAATCTTTCCTAACGTGCATTTGTTTTTAGGTAACATAACAGCAAACCTACTCTGCTAAGGCTGTAATAAGCTAGTTGCTGCCTTGAATCTACCCTCCACTCACATTTGATTCTACCCTCCGCTCACATTTCTGGAGTTCGACTTTGCAAAACGTCAACAGATTTGTGTTGAACCCTCATGGAATAAACTCCTGGGTTTCCTTACTTCGGAAAAGAAAGCAAACTTCCCCAGTTGTTGGTGGGTTTTAGCCCCTGGACAAAAATAAAAAATAAATGTGATTGCTCAAATTTATCAACCAGTCCCCATGACTAGCTTTTCTTTTGTGTCGGTGTTTGTTTTCTCAAGACCTAAGCAATTTTTAATATACTATATCCTTCCCGCTTAATCCCCCTCGTTTATTGTATAATTACAGTTTCAAAATGATTATGTAATTAAAATCATGTTTCACTGCTGCATACTTCAAAAGGAAGGCAGCCTTCCCCAGCATTATTTGCTGGTGATGTAATAATTTCCCTGTGATATTTAAAATAAACACATTAGTTCAAGAATTCTAAACATGTCTGAAAGTATATAGTGGAATTGATTGGCATAAGGCGAGGTTGTAAAGCAACGGTGAAACCTATCACTAGTTTAATATATTTCTATGCTCCCATGCAGTGTAAATTATAGGATAATGGGGTGCAGGCGATGGTAAGCTCTGTTTATATAATCCATTTCTTCACACAAGTTCCCATTGCTTTTCCTTCCCTTTGCTGTATGTGGTGGTTCTCTGATCCTACTGACCTCAGCCATGTGTTTTCACTTTTTCTTCTGATCTCAATTCCATGACCAGCGGGGAATAAAATACAAATTGAATAGTAACCATTCACAGGCCACTCTTTTCAAACTGTTGTTAAGCCCTCTTTGTCTTGTCTAGCAATTGATAGATAAATGTGTTGTATTTTACCCAACTCTCTCTCTTTTTTTCTTGTAAAGCTTTGTTGTCACTGGCTTAGTCCATCTTTTAAAAGAAAATAATTTCATCAGGGCTTGTCACCAAAATGGACCGTTCCCTTCCTTTGCAGCTCAACGGGGTGATGGCTAAGCAGTGGAATTTAAAAAAGAATGAGAAGAAAAAAGGAACTGCCCCCACATTTGGTCGGTATATTCCCAGCATGACTGAAGGTTAATTTTAAATTTGACTTGTTTCCTCTACGTGGTAAATAAAGTACTCCCTGGGTTGCATGCAGATACTTTCTGAAAAGGGGAACGTTAAGTGCTTGAAAAAGAAAATCTTTTCCCTTGCACTTCTTTCATTACAAACCTGTTTTCTGCAGTGTCAGGAGGGGCCGAGGGTGTTTATTCAGCTTTTCTTGAAAACGAACAGCAACTAAGAGAAGTTTAAACAATCTCCTGTTATTTTTGGGCTTGTTTTTCCAGTGGTCTCCTCCCCGACTTCTTCCTGGGGTTACAATGCAAAAGAAAATAATTTTGGAAACCCATTATTCCACAGGAAAACATTTAACCAATCCCATGCTCTCTGTTTGATCAAAGAAACAATTGCACGTGAAAGTTTCTTTTGTCCTGATGTAAACAGCAGAATAATAATGATTATAATTATTACCAAATTGTCAGCGTATTGAAGCCTGTTTCGTGTAATATTGAATAACAAACTTTGCTCTGTTAATCATGTCACTTTAACAGACTTACTTGATCCAGCTAGATAAAAGTATGATTTACTATTATTAGCTAGTTTTAAAAGTAGTGATTTAAATGAGATATTTTAGTTAGATCTCCGTTTCCAACGACTTTTGCAAATGAGCAAACATTTGATCTCTAACCAAAATAAGCCAGATTGTTGTGCGAAAGATAAATATTTTGCAACCACATTACTAAAACTGAAATAGGTAAATCAGTCAGATGCTGAAATTAACAGTGTAATGAGTTTTGGAGGCGAAACTAAACAAGAGTAAAAGGTGTTTTTTTTTTTTTTTTTTTTTTTTAAAGCCACATGTAATCTGCCTTTGGAATCTTGAACAGAAGTCGCATCGATATGGCTTCGAAATATGTGCAAACTAATATGAAATTCCTTGTTGATGGTGAATGTTGGAAGTAAAGCCCAGTACCTGTAAAATGAGCCCCTGTCTATCACATGCTTCATATTAAACTTTCATGCAGTTTTCCTTCGCTGTTTTTTCCTACTAAAGGGTTCTTATAAACTTCCCTTCGTTTATTTAGCCTGGTTTTCATTGCTGCAGTTTTGCATGGTTTGCCTTTGTTTAGTTTATTAACCCACAGGGTTACTTTAACTAAATATTTGGGCTGAATACTTTGGGGTTGGATTTCAACGTTTTCTAACAAAATTACCGAGTTTTTTGAAGCCACACAGAGAACTCTGTGTTGACTTTATTAGTCAATTTAACAGACTATGGGGAAAATAAAAATAAGAAACATACTGGTGTATCCCCTGTAATGAGAAATGGGACTGAAAGCTTCTCTTATTTAGTATTTTAGATAACATCAAGGCTGAGTTAATTTTCAATAACATTTTAATAGAAATGTCAAACTTGTAACACCCCTGCCTTTGTCTCTACTGGGTTATGAAATAGGCAGTGTCCCATTTATGTGCTCAAGGTGCTGTTTTCCAAGGCCCTAAAAAATATGCGCTCCCCTTAAGACAATATAAAGGAATCCGTGGCACAGAAGGTTAGAGCAAGTGCTGACTGTTTGGTGTGTGTCAGCTCAGATGGAGGTATGTGCCCTCCCCCCCCCCAAAAAAAGGTTCTTATTACACACACCCTCTCACATCAGGCAGGCCTTTGAAAGCATTCTTGTTTCAACTATTTTTCTGAGTGGACAAGTATTGCACAGCTATAATATTATTGCATAATAAGTCATCCAGTGGAACCCATCTCCCTAAAGACCTGTCAGTTACACATACACACATGTTTGGGGCTGGGTGGTGGTGTTTGGTTTGGGGCTGTGTCTTGGTAGGGCTGTGTAGGGCTCTGCTGTATAGCTAGCAACCTACCTCGGCTCAGATCAGCTCCAGGCCTGAGCCTGAAACCTGGGTGGTCGTCTCATCTTGTGAAGAGCCGGGCGAGTTTCACGCTGACAATCCCATCTGGGAACTCACAAAAGGTTCAAGGGGGGGAAGCTCATCAGGAGGTGAGTCTGGGAGGAGGGAGAGCGAGGGGCACATTGAGGAGCAATGGGGCAGATTCCAGAGGGCCAGTGGGGCAGCAAGGCAAGCTCAGGGGCCATTGAGGAGAGGGGGACAAATGAGGGCAGAGGGGACAGATCCAGAAGTCTATGGGGCAGTTGCCTGAACAGCAGAACAGAGGCAAAGGCAACGGGTCAGGCAAGAGCAAGTGAGCAGGCTCAGAGGGCAAAATGTGGTAGTGAGGACAGAAGGGTAGAATAAGGGGACAAGGGAGCAGTGGAGATGCCTTCTCATGGCATCATGGTCCCAAGCATGGCCAGTGCCCATACTCTGAGTTTAACCTACCCCCTCAACCACTCAGCCACATTTCCATGAGAAATGCCCCTTATGCTTTACCTAACTGCTAAAATATTATGTCAAACTAGTAACCAGGAGAGTCCGTTCCAAAGTGCTGCTGTTCTAAATAAACAAGAATCTCCCCATAGTGACTCCTATTCATTAGGAATGAAAATCGTTCATCTCTGTGTAGAGTGACAGCAATAGGCCTGAGAGTTAAAAGGTGCCTAGTGCTGGACCTTTATGCAGGAGTGCACTTCATCCTTAGGTGCCGCAGAAGCTGAGTTTTCCTTGACTATTGTATTTTTGTTTTCAAAAGGGGATGGTTACCACCTTCATTCCCTTCCCAGCTGTGATGCTCAGCAAATTCTGACTATTCTGCATGTAAAGGCTTTAAATGAACATTTTAACTGTGTTAAAATTGAAGGCTCTCACTTTCAATTTTACAGTTTTTATTTTCTGGTCCTGCTTGCAGGCTAGGGTTCTGTAAGGAAGCATGTTATCTGGGCCTCGTGGCAATTAGCGGACTACCAGCGGAGAGTAAGGTGGAGTGAGTTCTGCCTCTCTATTTTAGGGAGCAGCTTGCTTTGTCTCACTCTGGTTTGGGGTTATTGTTTTGAATTGTAAAGAAAAAAAAGTAGTATTACACTGCAACCTTCCAGCAAAAGTACTTATGTTTTTTTCTAACTTCTCTGGGTGCATGCTAAGAAATGTAACACCTTGCTCTAGGCATTTCTTGACAATTCCTTAAATCTCCAACTATAAAATATAGCACTCCTGTAATCCCCCTTCAACTATCAATCAGCTCATCAGCAACAACCAACAATAACCACCCGCAAAAACATGTCATTTCAGTCAACAAGATTACACAGTATGAACATGAAATAGCTGTATGTGGATGGGCCACTCACCTCTCATCTTGAAACCAAACACTGAGCTGCTTCACAATTGTCTTGAAAATAAAATGAAAATGTAAAAATATCTAAAGTTTCTTTGTTATCTCACTGCTCTACAGCCAAAATGCTTCTGAAATAAATGTAGTCAAACTTTACTAATTCTGGGTCACTGAGAACGAAAATGATGCTTAAAATTGTTGATTGGCTCTAGTTTTCAAGATATGCTATTGGGTCAGTATATACGACCCTTGACTTGGGAATGGCGGAGGATAAGTGAGTTATAAAGGGAAGGGATTTCAATTTAAACCAGAAATGACTAAAATACATCTTTGACTGGATCTATGAATAAATCTATGACTGGGTTTGGACAGTACTTGCTTTTTAGGCAAAACAATGAATGATGCAATCTGAAGCTGGTATTGCATCATACATGATAGGAATTGCATCATGTTATTCCTAGAAGTCATGGATGATGCAATCATAACAAAGCTTACATCACTCTGCTGAACAAATTGCCCTATATCAGCTCTAGAAATCATACAGTGTCATGCTCTCTTATTTGTCAGTGTTTGATTTTGCAAAGGGACACATTTCTGTTTAGCCAAAGTGAGCAGAGATGCCTCGTACTTGTGTGAACAGTGCAGATAACTTCTGCTATGTTTGTGGTGAAGTGACTTTTGCATCCCAAAAGCGCAGTATAACCACTATGGTTAAGAAAGCCTATCACCTTTATTTTGGCTGCAAAATTGGAGATCAGGACAAGAGGTGGGCCCCACACATATACTGCAACACTTGTGCAACAAATCTTCGCCAGTGGTTGAACAGGAAAAGGAAATCTATGGCTTTTGCAGTGCCAATGATTTGGAGAGAGCCAACAGATCATACCAGCAATTGTTACTTCTGCATGGTGCCTCCAGTTGGGAAAGGTGTGTCAAAGAAGAAAAAGTGGACTGTGCATTATCCAAACATTCCATCAGCTATACGCCCAGTACCCCACGGAGAAGGACTGCCGGTTCCTGATGCACCAGAATCATTCTCACTTCAGTCAGACGAGGAAGAGGAAGAGGACGAGGATGAAACTTCAGATCCTGAACCATCAATGTCACAGGACCCACATTTTCTCCCATCCTCCTCCTCTGAACCACACCTCATAACACAAGCTGAACTGAATGACCTTGTCAGGGATTTGGAACTACCCAAGAGTAAGGCAGAGCTGTTGGGCTCCAGACTACAGCAGTGGAATCTCCTGGCAGGTGATGTTAGGGTTTCCATGTTCCGTGACTGTCAAAAGGATCTTGTCCCATTCTTCTTCATGGAAGGTGATCTTGTAGCCTGCAACAACATTGATGGTGTGATGGCAGCCCTCAACATCGTTCACGATCCAGATGAGTGGAGACTGTTCATTGATTCATCGAAGACGAGTCTTAAAGCTGTTTTACTGCATAATGGCAATGTTTTGCCATCAATTCCAGTTGGTCATGCAGTCCATATGAAGGAAACCTATGACAACATGAAACAACTTTTGAGGTGCATAAACTATGACCAACATCAGTGGCAGCTTTGTGGCGATTTGAAGGTTGTTGCTCTCTTGCTTGGTCTGCAGACTGGATACACAAAGTACTGCTGTTTTCCCTGTGAATGGGATAGTGGTGCAAGAGATTCCCACTACATCAAGAAAGATTGGCCACTCCGACAGTCATTGGAGCCTGGGAGGAAAAGTGTTCAGCATCCACCACTTGTTGAATCAAGGAAGATTTTGTTACCATCCTTACACATCAAGCTGGGTCTGATGAAGAACTTTGTCAAGGCCATTGACAAAACACAAGCAGTTTTCAAGTACCTCTGTGGAAAATTTCCAAGGTTAAGTGAAGCTAAGATAAAGGAAGGTGTCTTTGTTGGTCCTCAGATTCGTGAACTTCTTCGAGATGATGCATTTGACCATGCACTGCGTGGCAAGGAAAAGACGGCATGGAAAGCCTTCCAGTTAGTGGCAATAAATTTTCTCGGAAACAACAAGGGAGACAACTACAGGTTGTTGGTGGAAAACCTCCTCAAGGCATACAAAAGCCTTGGTTGCAACATGTCACTAAAGATACATTTTTTTGCACTCTCATCTAGATTTTTTTCCACCGAACTGTGGAGCAGTGAGCGACGAGCACGGCGAGCGATTTCACCAGGACATTGCAACAATGGAGAAACGCTATCAGGGCAAATGGAGCCCATCAATGCTTGCAGACTATTGCTGGACAGTGACAAGAGATGCTCCATTTAATGAATATAAGAGACAAGCCAAGAAGCGCCGAGTAGACACTGAATAGGACTAAACTATGTACATAATAGTTTTTTGCCTTTTGTTTCATAATAAATTTTATTTATATAACCCTTTTGCTGATTTTTAAAGTGTTACATAAATAGGACAGGTGAAATATTATCATGTAAAGCAACCATAAACACATGAAAAGACCTAGGTTTACAATTTATGATTAAAACTCTACTATCTACACAATATACATAGACATAAAATGTAAAAACTTAAATATCTTAGAAACAGTAGCCAATCAGTTGTTTTAATTGTCATATTTGAATTCAGCACATCAAAATACATAATAAATAGCACATTTTATCTCTGAAGCAGACGACTTCTCAAAAATTGTAGACCAGTGTAATAGTAAGTTAATATATTTATTCTTACACCAAAAGTAAATATGCATGACATATTGTACATTATAATACTTTAATTTTTTATTTGATTTTTATTGCATTTGTATCTTCTATCCAAGTGCCTCAGTGCATGTTAAAGAATAAAACTGCACACAATCCTCTATGAAATTGATAAGTATTATTAACCCTATCTTACATTATATATTTATGGGAAAACTGATGAACAGAGAGGTTAAAGGTCTTGCTCATCATCACACAGCAAGACCACAGCAGGTTGAGAATAGAATCCAAAATCTCCTAACTCTCAACACTATATTTTAATCACTGTGTCATGTGTTCTGGGCATAACCAAATTTTTGCAAAATATAGACTCATTCAATATAAAAAAGCCATCATAGGAAAATTGGATAAAAATCACATTCAGTCTTAGAGAGACAAGGTGGGATAGGTAATATCTTTTATTGGACCAATTTCTATTGGTGAAAGAGACAAACTTTCAAGCTACTCAGAGCTCTTCTTCATTCAGGTCAGTCTCAGACATTTAGGATAACTGGAGCTCAGCTAGTGGTACAGAAATGAGATAACAGCATACTGAAGAAGGTTAATGCATTTTTGCTGTATTTAGTATTGCTATTATTTCTCAGTCTCAGCAGTGATCTTGCAGTACTGTTGTGCCAAAAATTAGAATAAATATACTAAGACCAGATTTATGTTAGAGCTCATTCACAATGTCCAGAACTCCTTTATTTCATTAGTAATTAGGTGATAGAAACTATTCCCTTGCACAAATAAAGCTATATTCAAATGTATCCTTTTCTTCTTAAGCCAAATAACAATAAAAACAACAAAGTCTCACTTCAAAGAACAGTGAAGTGCAAAAGAAGCCTACACCCAGCAATCATTTAGTGTAGCAGGTGAAGATAGCAAATATGGATGAAGACAAAGAAACATCAGGGTGCTATGGAAGAAGGAAGAGTCAGACATTGGGAAGAGTAGGAGACAAGAGATGAAGCAGGGAGAGGAGACCCGATGAGGGTGTAGCAGAAGTAGAGACATGAGAACATAAGAATGGCCATACTGGGTCAAGCCAATTGTCCATCTAGCCCAGTTTCCTGCCTTCTAACAGTGTCCAGTGCCAGATGTTTCAGAGGGAATGAATGGAACATGGCAATTATGAATGATCCATCCCCTGTCATCCAGTCAAGACAGATCCTACATAACAGCAGATACCAAAAATAATGTGCTTTGTTACTGTATATTGCTACAGACAAAAGAAAGAAAATCATGCATTTAAGCCTAAAATTCTGTCTTAACATACAGGTGACATCAAACTCTTCAGGCTTTGCTCTCTGTGTTCATGATGACCCCACAACACTAGCAAATGCCTTACTTCCCATTTTAAGGAACCTCAAGGATACTTAAGACTCAGTTCTAACACTGCTCAACATATTAATATGAATCTGCAATGGAACAGCAACAGAACTGGTAATTCTTGTTATCCATGTTTGAACTTCCATTAACATGTATAGAACAAGTGTGAAACAAGAAAAGAACATGCCACATCTTATGCCATATTTCTTATGCATGTAAGCAGGGCTGAATATATATATCCATTCTATTATTTGTTAATTTTTTTAATGCTGAAAAGGGTGTCCCTTCACAAATCTTGGTGTACTATCCATTATTTTAAAGAACAATCCCTATAAGAATAATTATCAAATAACAAAAGAAAACCACGTGACGCTCTGTACCTCGGGGGAATAGCCAGCACTCCTATGTTCATCCTTGTAAAATGATTGTGTGGTATCCAATGCAAAGTTTGTCATGTCTGGTGTCTTCGGAAGACTCATGATGTACTGAGCATTGTTGGTATAGTGATGTTATAGGTTATAATTTCATGCATATAGTTATGAGGATGAAACAAGCCCAGACAAAAACTCTCCAGAAGCAGAGGGGCAGTTCACACCTCATCAAGGCATGAATGGGACAAACCCAGCCCAGCCTCACAGGAACAAAGGATGCTGGCCTAGGCACCAACAAAAGAATCTGTTAGACTCTTGAGGGAGTCACCCCCTTTCCTTTGGTCAGTTTGGAACTGTGATGAGGTAATGCTCACCCCAAGAGGGAAGAAAGGACATGATAAAAGGGAGAGACATTTGCCATGCTCTCTCTCTCTCTTCCATCTACATCTACAGACACCACACCAAGCGACTGAAGCGCTGATCAAAGGGGTGAGCCTGGCTGAAGAGCAACCAGCCAGCCTGTGGTGAGAAGCATCTAAGTTTGTAAGGACATTGAAAGTGTTAAGATCAGCTTAGAATGCGTTTTGCTTTTATTTCATTTGACCAAATCTGACTTGTTATGTTTTGACTTATAATCACTTAAAATCTATCTTTATAGTTAATAAATTTGTTTGTCTATTCTACCTGAAGCAGTGCATTTAGTTTGAAGCATGTCAGAGACTCCCCTTGGGATAACAAGCCTGGTACATATCAATTTCTTCGTTAAATTGACAAACTCATATAAGTTTGCAGCGTCCAGCGGGCATCTGGACACTGCAAGATGGAGGTTTCTAGGGTTGTGTCTGGGACCGGAGATATTGGCTAGTGTCATTTGGTTGCAAGTAGCCGAGAGCAGCTTACTTGCCAGAGGCTGTGTGTGAACAGCCCAGGAGTGGGGGTTCTCACAGCAGAGCAGGGTAAGGCTGGCTCCCAGAATCAAGGATTGGCGTGACCTAGCAGATCACCGGTCTAAATTACACCAGAGGGGAATGTCACAACCACACACAACAAAATTAAATGACATATTCATCTAGTAACAGGAAGCAGCAAAATATACCCCACAAAATAAAAATAATTTCCACACCATCAGCCTATGTTTATGTATATGTTATGTGTGGGGGTGGGGGCCTGGTGGCAAGGGTGTATACTATATATATATCCAACTTTACAGAGCACTTTCTTCTACACTTGGAATGGACTGACATATCAGATTTCAAACGGTGAGTGTTTTCTATAGACAATTTTAGAGATTAGGGTTCAAGGCAGTTGGGAATCAGGACCATAGTAACTGAAGCACTTGGCTTTATAGATGGAGGGATACTAAGAGTTTTAGTGTTTAGAAATGTTTTAGAGATGATATTATATAAAGTCATTTTTTGAAAAATATGGAGGCTATACAGAATACATGATGGCATAGTACAGTATAATTTTTGTATTGTCACTACTTTTGGCGGTCACTCCTTTTAGATGGATCACTTGTGATCTTGCTAAGCAAGGTCATCATCCCAAGGTTTAGGTTAGATATTAGGAAAAACTTTCTAATTACAAGGATAGTTTAGTACTGAACATGGGTGGTGGGTATAATAGGCAAAGGGAGGCTAAGCCTCCCCTAGCACAGCTACCACTGACCCGCCCCCAGATGCCTGGGCCGGGGTGTGCCCGCCTGCGCTCCGTCTCTTCCTCTCCCTGCTCTGCCCCTTCCCTGAGGCCCCCACCACCCACCGCTGCCTGGTGAGTCCCTCCTCGCTCTTCTCCTCCATTCCACCCCCCGTTCCAGAGGTCCCTACTGCACTGCGTCCCTCCTTACCTCCACCCCCCGGCCTGTGAAACCCCCCCGCCTGCTGTGTCCCTCCTCTCCTCCATACCCCTCCCTCGCGAGGTCACCCGCCACGTCTCTCCTCACTCCCCTCTCCCCAGACACCAGCGGGTGGCTCGGGCTGGCAGCCCAGGGTGGCTTGGGCCAGTCAGCAGCCCCGGGCAGCTCCGGATGGCGCTCAGGCCAGCTGGTGGCCTGGGCCATTGCTCAGGCCAGCCTGGGGGTCAGGCTGGTGCGTGCGCTGGCCAGCAGCCCGGGCCGTTGCTTGGGCCATCCCAGTGCTTCGGCCGGTGCTCTGAGGTCAGGCCGCTCCAGGGATCAGGCAGGTGCTCGGAGCCAGTGCTTGGGCTAGCCCAGGAGTTGGGGTGGTTCAGCTGGGGCTCCTCCAGCCACGGGGAAGGGAAGGTGCTCAGGGCTCTGGCGGACATGGGAGTGGGAGGGCAGTAGGAGCGGGGCTTTGGGTGGAAGGGGCGGGCCGTGGGCTAGCATCCCCGAAGAGAGGGTTTTACCCACTGCCTGTGGTACTGAAATAGGTTACCAAGGGAGGTTATGGAATCCCTGTCACTGGAAGATATAAGGACAGATTAGACAAACACCTGTCAGGGATGGTCTAGGTATACTTGTTCCTGCCTCAGCAAAAGCGGCTGGACTGGATGATCTCTTGAGGTTCCTTCCAGCCCTGAATTTCTATGATTGATGCCTGTAGAATATGCTGCACCATCATTATTATTTATTATTGTTATTACAGGGGCACATGAGGCCCTGATCTTTGTTGGGGCCCACTATTGTTCTAGGCCTTGTAAAGACACAGTCAGAAACTGCTCAGACAATTTAAATGCACAAGATAGACAAAGGGTAAGATAAACTGACTTGTTGAAGGTCACTGAGTGGCAGAAGCCAGGCCCCCTGAGCCCCAGTTCAATGCCCTATCCACTGGATGACACTGCCTCTCAGCAATCATTGTTTTGTCATTTGTATTGTCAGTAAAATACCTGTATTTGTATTAAAGTTATAATAAGCTATTTACATGTTGTAACGTAAAAAGAAGCAATACCTGACTTCTGAGGTTGGTGGACTGAATGTTGAAGTGAAGCTAAGTCATTTGATAACTGCAAATGCCATTTATTGAAAAGCTATGCCAGTACCCATGAACGGTATATCTAATATATGATAAGGTAAAGATACCACAAACCATAAAGCAAACATAATATATATGGTTCTTCCCACATTGGTTTTTGTTGTCCTAGTTCTCTCAGACATCCCAGAATTGTCACATTTAGGGAGTGACTTTTGAAGGTGGGTTTAAAAAGTGAATGGTTGGATGATGGCAGATTCTGTAAACCAAATAATTTCCCAAGGTCGTTAGCAGTCCGTGAGGACAAAGAGTGATGCAATTAGGCATGGTGTCTAAAGGTGTAGGTGTCATTTATGAGGGGAAAACACTTGATCTCTTTTAGGTTGTGTGTTGGCTGAAATCCTTGTGGTGTAATAAGTAAGCTGGACACTTTTTCATTTTTATTTTATGTTTTGCGTGGGAGAGTAGTGTACACTCTATATCTGTACAGATTCATAGGAGAGAATTCCATATTTTTCTATTACAGCATTAGTATTGAGCTTGCTCACTGTAAATGAAGCTCTAAACTTTCAAAGAGCAGCATTTATACCGATATGGAGCTCAATACAGACTAGCAGTTTTATAAATGAATACAGAATCTTTCTCCTGTAGAGATCAGTTTTTTTTAATCTGCTTTATGCTATCAGTGACCAAAAAATCAGGGGCTGGCTTGAGCCAGTACTCAGTGGTACACCATGCTGGCATTTTCATACTGGATCTGTCAGTTTCTGCAGAATGTAAGCTTTCATTTCCAAAAACAAAAAGTTTAGATCTCTTGTGGTTATCAGGATAACTTTCTGAATGTGAACTAATGTTGTGTTCATGATTCTGCAAAACAATGGATCCAATTCTGCTCTCTGTTACACCAGTGCAAAATGGAGTCACTCCACAAAGTCAATGGAGTGACTCTTAATTTAGGTAAGTATAACTGAGAGCACAATTTGGCCAGTAGTTTAAAGACAGGTATGAACTGCTTCCATTAATCTCAATTTGGTGTTAGGTTTAAAAATTAACAACTGTGCTGAAAATGTTATCGTTGTCATTTATGATTCTTGATCATTTTTGCAGAAATATGCAGCTAGTCCTGGACATTAAAGATATGTCTACACTGCAATTAGACACCCGCAGCTGCACCATGCCAGCTGACACAGGCTAAGGGCCTCAGGCTAGGGGGCTGTTTAATTGCAGTAGAGATGCTTGGGCTCAGGCTCCGAGACCCTCCCACCTCATTGGGAAAGTTTGTGATGCTTTCTTTTAAAAATCTTTTAAGTGAATTTTATGCCCATCGGGGGGCCCAATCCTGCACTCCGGGTTGGAGCCAGGGTCCAAGAGCCCTGGCTCCAACCCAGAGCCAAATGTCTACACTGCAATGAAACAGCCCCTTGGCCTGAGCCCCATGAGTCTGAGTCGGCTGGCATGGGCCAGCCACAGGTTTTTAAGTGCAGTGCAGCTGTACCCTGAGTGAACCTGGTGAATGTGAGCAGAGTTAGAGTAGCATGCCACTACTTTTTTCCAGTCTGAACCCTGTCAGAAACAATTACTACCTTTCACCCCCTTCATGGTCTATGTGAAACAAATTGGTGGGTCTCATTCCAGTTCCTAGTGCCAATAACAACCATCATGACTGACACTATAAACTGCCAGACTCAGCAGAGAGACCACTAAATGTATCAACCAAGGACAGAAGTATTTTTTTCTCTCACCCATGGACGTAGCCTCTCAAGATCAAGGATGCAGCATACACTTCAGGACTGCACTCCTTTTCTCAGGCAAAAATTCTGTTGAAGACAGTGCACGTTTTTCTTGAGTAAAGAGTGCAGGATTGGGCCCCCCGATGGGCATAAAATTCACTTAAAAGATTTTTAAAAGAAAGCATCACAAACTCTAACAAAGAGGCATAGACAGCAATATCACTATATACACAGACATTTTTGTCTTTAAAATCATTTACTTTTTTCATTTGTTTATTTTCAAAGCCGAACACATGCAAGTGATACAATACGGTCATGGTTTTAAAATTTAAATAGCTACAAAAGGCAGCATGTTGTAATAGTCTACTAAGAAGACTCGGCCCTTTAAGTAGTTATAAAATGAAAAGCTCAGAGTTATTACATTATCTAAGACAGCAGTTCTCAAACTTCATTGCACCATGACCCCCCCTTCTGACAACAAAAATTACTACACGACCCCAGGAGGGGGACCAAAGCTTGAGCATGCCCAAGCCCCACTGCCCTGGTGGGGAGGGGCCAAAGCCAAAGCCCAAGGGCTTCAGCCCCAAGCAGGGGGCCTATAACCTGAGCCCAAATGCCCAGGGCTGAAGCCCTCGGGCTTTAGCTTTGGTGCCCTGGGTGGTGGGGCTCGGGCTTTGGCTTCCAGGTCGCGACCCACAGTTTGAGAACCACTGACTAAGAGATGAGCAATAGGAATTATTTTGGGGAAGTTCTATGGCAGTGATATGCAGACTGAGGCTTGGGTGCTGCAATGGCTCTTTAATGTGTCTCCTGTGGCTTTTTGCTGCACATGATATTAAAACATGGTGCAATTTAATTATTAACCAGTCAGGATGCTTTTATTATGTTATTGGCAAATTGTAGAATATCTGGTCAGTCATTTTGATGTGAGAATATATATATATATATATATATATATATATATATATAAACAGTAAATGAAAGAATGAAGTCACACTACTGTGGGTCTTTTGGGTAATGTTGACCACTAATTTGGCTCTTGAACCCCCACTGAGGTCTGAGCATCACTGTTCTATGACCTGTGTTATACAAGAGGTCAGACCAGATGATCACAGTGGATCCTTCTGCCCTTGGCAACTATGTATCTAAACATTCTGTATCCCCACATTCTGCTTTGTTGTAAGTTACATATTTAAAGATATTTATGAAATGCAGCATTTTGTATGGAGAACTGTTATGAAAATGGAATGCAAAATAATCTCACGAAAATTGGTGCAGTTAATGAAGCATAACTCCTCTCTCCCTCGGCAACCATCCCATTGAACAAGATATTTTAAATGGCTTGAGCTCATTTTCCTAGATGTGATAATAGGAGCCAGAGGCACTACAAAGATGATCTGAGAAAAGCCTCAAACTGCCTTTTTGTGTTTTTTATGAGATATTGTTGTAAAAGTGAGTGCAATGTAAGGTTATAGCTTTATTCTTAGAGGTGTGACCAAATGCTAGAAGGTCTTCATGTTATTATCTGTAACAGTAAGGATGAAGTCATTTTCCTTAGGGAAAGCATTAGCTACAAACAGGCTGGGAGAGCATTCATTCATGTGTGAAACTGTAACCTGTTAAATCCTCAAATCAGGAAAGTCTAACAATAGCCTTATATTTAATATTTTAAAAATAAGCCTACAAAGCAACGGGAGATTATTGAAGATAAACAAGGATTTTACTGCAAGCCTTTTTTTTCCCTTCAGAGTCTATGTTTGGCAGAGGTCCTAGGAACATTAATGAAGCTTGCAGTTCACCAGGCAGCATCAGTGATCTTCTTAAGGATATATCATTTAATTCTCCTCAAGGATGAAATTTACCTCTCCTAGCTCAAATAACTGGGCTCTGTAGGCGTTTAGGGACTGGAGTGGAACTCTGCCCCAACCTCTGGGCAGGCCACAAGAATCCAGTAGCCCCACACTTAGCCTCCCACCAAAGATCTCATCTTCATCAGCCTACTTGGGCCTAGCATGGAGCTCCCTCCACAGAGTAAAGACCCTTTCTATACAGCCAGTGCCTGTACCATCCCTGTTTAAGGGCAATGTGGAACTTAATTTTCATGAAGGACCTTGTGGAGGTGAAGTTTACTCCAAGTGAAGAAGACAGTTTAAATGAGGCCTAATTGCTACCCCCTGAGTATTTTATTAATTTTTTAAAATTATAAATTATTCAGAACTCAGATGTATCATTGTGTACAGGCCCCGTCATGAGGAGGTCCTGTTTCCAGCTTCAAGAGGAACTTCAGCTGCCCTGTGATGTCGAGTGGAGAAAATATTGGCCTGGAGGGATGAGAAGAACAAAAGGTATTGGACTCTGCCACTGTGGCTTTCCTCAGACATGAAAACAGGAACTCACAAGAACCTCAGCAGCAGCAGGTACTTGAAAGGGCCTCTCAGAATTTGCTGGGGGAGGGAACCAGGAAAGGGATATATAGTATCTGCTCTTTGTTTTGTGACACCGTTGTTATTTTATCTAACTAACATTAATTGACCACAAAAATACTGGAAAAAATAATGTAATAAATTGGGTGACAATGATGGCCATGCTTCAGAGTCATTTAGTGACTCATCAGGACAGAAAAAAACTGTGACAGACCATGAAAACCCCTTTTAAGACCAGAAGTGTTCAACCAGTTATCAGAAACATATAGTATTAATCCCTGAGTCCCAGCAGCTCCACCCAGTAACACCAGTGCCACCCACCTACACTAGCTCCACCAACCAGGATTGCACATCAGCACTTAGGACCAGCCCTTAAGGCAGATGTCTTTCTGCTCTAGGCATAGAATCTTCAAAAGTGCCTAAAAGTCAATGGGATTTGTGCTCCATCCTAAATCACTACTGATGGTTTTGAAAATCCTATCCTACATGGTTATGCATATGTGGTGCTGGGGATGTCTGTATTCACTAGGCAGGAGGTATGTCCATTGTGGCATGAGTTTGCAGAATAGTATCCTGATATCTAACCCAGCCACTTTGTCTGCCTGAGTAAGAAGGATGAGAGTGTATTATAAACAGGGCCCTGTGTGTTCTGTGCTTCTGCAGCTATGGAATTTCCTATGCAATCCACCCCTCATACAAGAAATATGCTCCAGGAGGTAAGCTATAATAAGTTTCTAGCTGTGATGAGTGTGACGGGTTGGACCCCCGATCTGGGATGCCACCTGATGTGCTGGGGTCCCACTGGTTCCACCCGTTCCACCAGCTTGGGTTTCCTCACCCTGTCCTAGCTGTGCCAGGCCCTCAAGCCTTCTCCGGCACACTCACACAGGTAGGGACACACCCAGCTGCAAATGGACACAGAGACACTGAGATCAGCTCTTTGTGGGAGGAATCAGCTCGGGCATTCACGCAGCACTCATGTGCACACCGCTTTGGGGAGTAAACCCAAAATAATATTGTCTTGTGCTGTATAGAAAAATCTGCACAGCGCAAGCTCATAAAAATCGACCTCTCCCTCAATGTGGAAAAAGATATGCACAGCTTCTTTCCCCTCCCCCAGATATGAATTGCACAAACTGGGTTATGTTATAAACAAGAAATAAGTTTATTAACTACAAAAGGTAAATTTTAAGTAATTATAAGGAATAGCAAACAGAACAAAGTAGATTACTGAGCAAATAAAACAAAACATGCAAACTACGTTTAATACACGCAAGAAACAGTTTACAAAATGTAATTTCTCATCCTCAGTGTTGTTTTAGGCAAGTTGCAGAGTTTCTGTAGCTTAGAGTTCCAATTATTTCTCTTTAAAGACTGGACCCCTGTCTCAGCCTGGGCTCAACCCTGCCTTTCCCGCCAGGTGCTTTTAGCAGTCTTCCTTCCTGGGCAGGCAATGGAGGAGGGTCCTGATTGCCTTCCTTCCTAGCCTTAAATAGAATTTACATAAGGCAGGAAGCCTTTATTTCCAGTGGGAAAGTATCAGCAGTGTCCAAGGTGGTATTTTCGACCAGGTGACATTGTCACATGACCTTGCAGTGTCAGAGCAACCATGAGACAAGGTCCACAGCAAGGAACTCCTGGGAAGATGGGGGATCCACATCTTCAAAGACTCATTGTCTTTTCCTAATGGCCCATTAAGGCTGATTGCTCACTGTCTGGTGGGCATTTCCCAAGCACATACCCACACAGTTGTAACTGTTACATAGACAATATTCCTAACTTTAGATACATAAATGATACATGCATACAAATTGGATGAACACATTCAGTAAATCATAACCATTTCAAGATACCTCACATGACCCATCTTGCATAAAACACATCTTAGTTATGCCATATTCATATCATAACAATATTTCTATGAAGAATATGGGGTGTAACATCACAATGAGTACAAAGACATTCCTAAAAGCATGTGTCATGCTGTCTGGAGTGGCTCACGAACATGGGTGCCACCATCTGGGCAGACTGTCAAGAAGCAGAGCACAAACCCCAAATTGGTTGTATATTCTATAATTAGATTTAATCAACCCAGTAACAAGTGTGAAGTCCTAAAACACTATAACAGCCTTCATATGGAGACACAGACAATCCTCTTGGGCACTCCAGTCTAACTTGCCACCTAGGCAAGCCTGCCCTTGTGACAGATGGTCCCTTACACCAAAACTCACATCAATATTCAGGTTACTCACAGTCCTAAAGGACCAGTCACTTACACAAGGTCATGTGCACACTATACTCCTGGGGAAATTGTGTGCCACTGTGCACATGCAGAATTCATGTGCGGTGAAGAATTTCTTTTCTACGCAGAAAATACATTCTGCCTGAGAAGTGCTGCAGTTCCACCTTTCACCCACCAGAGGCCGCTGTGGTGAAAGAACAGACAGCAGCAGCTGTGTTCATCACAGCACCCTGCCCACGGAGCCCAGGTTAGAAGACAGGGGATGTGGGAAGGGGACAGACAGAGTTGGGCACATGAGGCTGCTGGGGGGGTCACAGACACTAGTGGGGTGACAGCATTGAGCCAGGGGCTGAATGGGAGGGGGGCTGCAGGGCCTCATGGGCGTAGGGAGCTGTAGGGCCATATGGGGATGTGGGCAGGGGGGCTGCAAGACCACATGGTGATGGGGGGGTGCAGGGACACACAGGGACGGGGGGCAGATGCCCCTGACTGAATGGGAGAGGCTAGGGGTCAGTCAGGGTCTGCATAGGGGAGGCTCCCCAACTCCCTAACAATCCCTCCCCTCCCCCAAAAAAACCCAGTTCCGTACTTCTCCCACCCACACCCAACAACTCTCCAAATTCATTCCCAGGCTCCTTCCCTCTCCTTTAGTTTCTCCATTACATCTGACTCCCCCAGGTGTTTGCACTACACCTCTACCCTGATATAACACGGTCCTCGGGAGCCAAAAATCCCTACCGCGTTATAGGTGAAACCCGTTATACTGGGGTAGCGGCGGCAGGGCTCCAGCGGTGATTTAAAGAGCCCGGGTCTCCGGCCACGGGGAGCCCCAGGCCCTTTAAATCGCCACCCAAGCCCCGCTGCCGGAGCCCCGGGGTAGCGGCGGCAGGGCTCCAACAGTGATTTAAAGGACCTGGGGCTTCCCACAACGGCCAGAGCTCCGAGCCCTTTAAAGCGCCGCCAGAGCCCCGCTGCTGCAGCCCCGGGGTAGCAGCAGCAGGGCTCCAGCGGTGATTTAAAGGGCCCGGGGCTCGCCGCAGCAGCCCGAGTCCCGGGCCCTTTAAAGCGCCGCCCAAGCCCCGCTGCCGGAGCCCCGGGGTTACCGCGCTATATGCAAACCCGTGTTATATCGGGTTGCGTTATATCGGGGTAGAGGTGTACTTCCGAGGCATGCAGGAAATACATTTCTGTATTGCAGTTTAAATGAATTACTGAAGGTTCTGTATTAATTTGCCTGGTAAGGAATCTGTCAAAAAACATTTCCTGAATCTTTTTTTTTTTTTGGTCTTATTATTACAGACATACCTGCTGACAGGTATTTTGAAATAACTTACCAAAATAATTGAAAAGGGCATGATTATATTGCGTTATTTTGACAAATAAAATATGCATAATTTTGCATAATTTGAAAATATTATGCACAGAATTTTTAATTTTTTGGTGCGGAATTCCCCCAGGAGTAACCCTAGACCTCACCAAAGATAAAGATTTATTAACTAAGAAAAAAAAGTGAGAGTTATTTACAAGGTTAAAGCACATAAGCGTACACACACAAACAAGTTACAATTTTAGGTTCCAAAAGTAATAGAAGCTGCTGTAATCTCTATGCATGCATTAAGGCCAACCCAAGCTAAACAGCTTGGGGATCCCTTGCTTATGCTTAGAAATCTTCGCCCCTTAGAGTTCAAGCAGCACAGGGATAACAATTTCTCCTTAACAGGGATTTTTATTCCCTCCACCCAGTGTTCAAGCTGTGATGGGACAAGGGCTTGTGTATGTATCCACTTCATAGGTGTGGGGGAAGCAATCCACAAAGTCTTTTGTCCTCTGATGTTCCACAGTGGCTTGTCTGATATCTATAGGCCTTCCTTTGTTGGGGAGGAGATGATACCTCTTGTAGTAAAGTTTTCACACTTGACAAAGCTTCTCCCCTGGCTGTGGGGGTTTATTGCCTTAGCAAACATTTTATAGTTACAGAGCAAACATTTAAATATTCCTTTATAACATGAGATACACATATTATAAGTGAGATCAATACATGCAGCATCCTCCAAGCATTTCATAAAATCTAAACACTAAACACGTTCTGGTAACTGTAACATCTGTTTCAACAATACTAACACACAAGTAAGCCAGACTGGTTTCCAGCTATGTATTTGTCAGTGGTCAATGAGGCCCAGTGGCCTGGGCCTGAGTTGGCACCTGGTCTGCCAGTGCCATAGCATGAACCAAGCATAAATCATTGTTACATTGAGTTTGTGGCAGTCTAAAAAATAGCTCTGACATGGGTGAACTGTCCCATTCATCTCAAAGGGTTATTAACTCTGAAATCCAAAGATGATAGTCAATACTGACAACTGTTTGCTGATCACAGTAGCAGAAACATCCAGCTAATACTGCTATTACACAATTCCTCATCATCTCCCACACCTCCCAGATATCAAAAGCCCCAAGGGTCTACCTAGCTCTTACTCCACTGCTACGATGCAGTTCTGCATTTTCCATACTTAAAATCTGCAACATATTGAAAATTTAAAATACCTGAAGACCATAAATAAAAGGAATGGTACAGGGACAACTGTTCTGAGACTGTATTATTTATGTCCTTATTTAATTCAATAAAATCTCCATTTTGAAGTATTTTAAATAAAGCTGCCAAAGAATTTCCAGCTGGCTGCACAGTGTTGCCACAGAATCCAGAGTCCTGTGCTGCAGAATTTAAATCCATCTTGCTGCAGATTATATGGTGCCTTGGATAGAAGGTGACTGGTGAGCTGCCTAAAAAGAGAAGAGAAGAGTCAGAGAAGGATGGGAGATTGGAGTGGAGTGAGGCTGCATTCAGGAAGACTGGGTGAAAGTTAAACTGGAGGCATGGTGAGTGTTAAACAGCAAGTGATACAAGAGTTTTAAAGAGATAAAGAAGGATATGGGCATCCACATTGGTACTTGAGGAGGCTCAGTGGAGCGTCTGGAGGAAAGGAGAATAGTCAGAGGGGGAATGTATAATTTTGGCTTAATACTTTTCTTTCCATCCTAACCACAGATATAATTAAAGGCACACTTTTAGCCATGACTTTCTTTTGCTCATTGTTTTCCAGACCTGTTACATAAATTACACATGTAAAACATTTGAAATGACATGGCAAGCTCTGCTTGAGAGAATCAAAGACAGTCTCATCTTCATGATGGGCTTTCAGTTTAGTTCTTTGCTGCTGCTAAACAGTACTGTAGGAAGGGTTGGCCTGACAGCGTGAGGCCCAAAGCAAAGAGACCCTCTTACAGACAGCTGGAGAAGAGAAACAAGCTGTGAGCTGCTCCTCCTCCTCTGGTCACACTGGTGGAGACAGGCATGGCCTGTAAGTAGCAGAGCTTTCCCGGGGTGATGCTGGGCCTCAAGCAGCTGCTGGTTGATGTGTTTTAGGGTAGCCCTGGCTGTATGTTGTCTTGTGGGATTAGACAGTAATGGATAATTATCCAAGAAACATTCACAGAAAAGGAGCCAGAGCAATGACTCTTCAGATGCAGGTGTGTAATGAATGCACCTCCTGGGTGTGGTGTTCTGTCCTATTAAGTGGCACCGAGACCACTCAGAGAGAGAGAGACAGGGAGATTAATGAGTCTCCTCTACAGCCTTAACTAAGAGTCAGCTGGCTTTTAGCTCATGCAGTAGAGGCTCATGCTCTAAGCTCCAGAGGTCCCAGGTTCAAGCCGGACAACTGGGTCAGTCAGTGGTGCAGGAAAGGGAACATTGCAATCCACTGCCCAAGGTGGAAACTACAAACAGGGGAGACTATAGAAGATAATGGCTGAGTCATAGTAGTGAAACAAGATGGAGCCTAAGGAGTAGCACCAATAATTGCCTGGTAAAGTTCCCCCAACAGTAGTGCTGTTACTATAGCACAGGGGTCGGCAACCTTTCAGAAGTGGTGTGCCAAGTTCACTGTAATTTAAGGTTTCGCGTGCCAGTAATACATTTTAACGTTTGTAGAAGGTCTCTCTCTTTGTCTATATTATATAAATAAACTATTGTTGTATGTAAAGTAAATAAGGTTTTTAAAATATTTAAGAAGCTTCATTTAAAATAAAATTAAAATGCAGATCTTATCAATTTAGTGTGATCCTTGTCTGGGGTTCCAGCCACCAGCCCTGCTCAGCCCACTGCCGGTCTGGGGTTCCATTCACTCAGCCGGCAGCGGGCTGAGCAGGGCTGGCGGGGGGCTGAGTGGCTCAGTCCGCTGCCAGTCTGGGATTCCGGCTGCCGGCCCCTTGCCAGTTGGGGTCCCAGCTGCTGGCCCCGCTCAGCCTCCTGCCAGCCTGGGTGAGCAGAACCCCAGGCTGGTAGCAGGCTGAGGGGGGCCGGCGGCCGGGATCCCAGCTGGCAGGAGCTGGTGGACGGAACCCCAGACCGGCAGCGGGCTGAGCCGCTCAGCCAGCCACCACGTGCCATCAAAAATCGGCTTGCGTGCCACCTTTGGCACGCATGCCGTAGGTTGCTGACCCCTGCTATAGCAGGATGTGCATGCAAACAGAGAGAAAGTTAGTGCGGTTGTTCAGGAGTCCAGACGTACTCAGAATCATCTGTTTATGAATGAGCAGAGGCTGCACACATTCAAGTAATACACTTAGTCACAGAGACCAGAGGAAAGGTTCAATGTTTCTCAGTGCCTGTAGTAGGGTGACTGCCCCACTCCAGTAGGCAGGGGTTAAAAGCAGCCTTGGAGAGGGCTGGGAAAAGCAGTGAGAGCAACTGAGTGAGTAGCTGACCACAGGTGTGGCCAGCTCAATCAGGGCCTAGCTGGCCCTGATAAGAGGGCTGTAGGCCAGGAGCTGTCGAAGTCTCACTCTAGCCCTGGAGTGGGAAGGGTTAGCTGCCTAGAGGCAAGGTACCTGGAGCAGAGCAGAGCAGAGGAAAGAAAGGAAAGGAAAGGAAAGAGGAGCTGGGGAGCTGCTCCAGCCTGGTAAACCCCCAGGCTGCAGGGGCTGAGAGGTGCAGTCCAGGGTTAGGCAGAGGCAGCAGGTCCTAACCCCTTGCCAATGATGAGTGGCCATTACAGCCTGCACGCTGCCCCAGAGAATGAGGGCTAGATGATGACTGGCAGTAGCCACTGATGTGAGGTGGGTTTAGAGGGTTGGGGGTTCCCCTGGGAGGGGAAATCCAGAGTGAGGGGGTTCTTCTGGGAGCAGAACCCTGAGGAAAGGGGAACCGGGGTCTGGGAGGGACACAGGGGCCAGTGGCAGGTGAGCCACTGGCCAGTAGGAGGCACTCCATATGCTGGAGAGCTAATTCCCAAGATGACCAGCAGGAGGTGCCATGCTAGTGAGTCTTCGCTTCGCTACAGTGCCCAAGAAGCTATTGATAACACTAGCATAAGTGTAACTGAGAAACAGTAGCTTTTCATCCTTTCTCCAGTATGCCAAGCTACAGGGAAAGATTCTGGCCAAAAGCTACTGAAAGGAGCAGAGAAGGAAGAGGCGGAAGTAAAAAGCACTGTTGTTAAAGCCTTAAGAAAGAGGTCACAATTTTCTACTTTTCTTCCACTGCTAAAGATACCCTCATTTTCCACTGAAGCAGCTGTTTTGTTCACCTTTCAAAACATAACAAATGTGAAGGCATTTCCACAGACTTAATTGCTGGTCATACCACTTCCCATCTAACAATGACTTCCTTCTCTGCCGCTCACTGGGCACAATACAGACATCCTTGCTATGGATAATCCAAGATATGCTTCCTTTTTTAGAGTTAGCCCTGACCAAAACTCTAGAGCCAAATACTCTGGAACCTTGGGACACTACTCAGAACCTGAACCCAGATCAGGATTTTGCATCTTGGAGCCATCTTTAATTGTCATGAGTTCTACTTTAAGGAACATACAAAACCGAAAGGTCTAGGGTAAAGTTCTAGCCCCATTGAAGTCCATGGGACTTTTGCCATTAACCTTGGGGGAGGGGAACAGAATTTCACCCCCTTAGTTGTTAATCAATGCTGTTTGGTTAGGTCTGGTGCTGAACAATAGTGCAGTGAGTGTCCCCCAGGTAGTCCAGGGTGCTGTCTGGGATGAGATTACTCTGGGGAAGGCAGAATCCACTCAAATGAAACAAATCTCATGAAAAGCCAATGTTTTCTTGCTCCCCCTCCCTTCAGCTTTCATGTCATTGGCTCAGTTAATTAAAATTGCAGTAATGGGGGAGTGGATGGCTTAGCCGATTGGTAATGGGATATATACAGCCTTTCACCTCCAGGTCACTGGTTAGATTGTGGCCCAAATTGGCATTGACCAAAATTTATTACCATCTAATGGCTGTTCGGTGACCTATGTGAAAAGAGTTGGTGATTTCAGTCCAGTTCTGAGCAGACAGGTGTCCACCTCACAAAAGCCACTAGTAGAATTGGCACTAATTGGCAGCCTCAGCAAAGAGACCAGAGACTCAATGGGCATGGGGCTGCATTACCCCCTCACCCTGGTGGTCTCTTAGACTGGCTGCGTGGGGACGCTTGCACTGCTGATGCCTAGTTCTGTGAATAAGGAGAACTCCTGTACCATGGGCTGCTACTGATATGCTTCTTGCCAGCACCAAAGCGAACGTGAATTGAGCCAATGGGACAGTTGAACTATATAGTTTGTGTGAATGTTTGGTGTTAGTTTGACAGTACAGTTACTTTCTTATATAAGCAGAAAAAGAAAAGGTGTGTCAGATAGACAAGGTAGGAGAACACAGCAGGGCTGAGGCAGCTCAGAAACAGGTTGCCTGGCTACATATGCAGGGCAGTTAAATTGAAACTGAATCAGAATCGGCCACTAAAGACCTAATCAACAGGCAGCAGCGAGAGGGCAGTGGGGTGAAGACTGTGCAGGGGCAAGAGATGGTGTTTGGCAAGCTAGTCCATGATAGGGATGTACATAGATCAACTGGTTATTGACACTCACAGATCCCCAACCTCTGGGGAGGGACTGGGACAGGATTTCTACTCTCCAGCAATCCAGCCCCAGTGAAATCCACCCATTCCAAACTCAGCTAGTTTGGGCTTCCTGGGCAGGGGGAGGGAGAAGAGCCAAAATGTATTGTCTAGCTAATGCCTCATTCAAAGTGTTCTTAGGGCTAAGTCTTCAAATGGTATAAATTGACATAGCCCCACAGACGTCAATGGAGCTAAACCGATTTATACCAGCTGAAGATCTGGCCCTTCCTATTTGTAACTGTTACATTAGTCAGGGGAAACTTCTGATCATACTTTTATTTGTAAAAAATGCAGTTGATTCAAAGTCTTCTCCCAACAGCTGCATGGTTGCTGGGGATGCTGCTTGGGGTTGGGAAGATCAAGCAGGAGGACTGTGTTTCTTCCTGTATCTATCTGTGATATTTATATATCCCCCTTACCACAGTAACTGAGCACTTCATGGCCTTACTATATTTATCTTCACAACACACTGTGAAGTTGGGAAGTATTATATCCCTATCTGTAAAACTGAGGCACAGGGAAACTAGATGACTTCTCCAATGTCACACAGGAAGAGCAGAGGTTCTGAACCCAGGTGCCTTGAGCCCCTGGCTAACACCTTTACTACTAGGCCTCGCCTGTTCGCCTATATAGGCAGCCTGTTTTCAATGATTTCTGGAGTACTCAATCCGTTGTTTTCAAAGTGATATGACAGTGATGAACTTCTGGCATCTGGGATATTGTGCAGTGAAACACTGCCTTTTAGGATATGCCTGGCACCAGAAAACTCAAGAAGCAGCATCTGCCAAACAGTGTACTGAAAATGCAAAATTTGCAGCTTTCTGTGTCCAGGGGAGTCTGCCAAAACCCTGAGAAAATGCAACTAATATGCTGGAGAATTTGGTTCCTTCCATCTCTGCACACATGTTGTTCCTTGTAAGCATGTGGAAGTGTTTCCCTTTAATTTTCTTTTTCAGCTTCTTGGGATCAATGCAAAGTCTGAGTCTGCCCCCTTCCCGCTCTACAGTTACTAAGGAGTGAGCCCAGACTGTTGGTTCTTTGATTCTACAAATAATGCCATCTGCTGTCATATTTTGTAGCTCTTCATCTAATGTTCTTTAAAGGATTATGGAACACGTTGGGTGCCATGTATAACAGGCTTTGCATCCTCCCACAACCATGTCTTGTATATTACCAGATAAATCCCTTCCTGTGCACACATCTGTGACATTATTGACATAAACTGTGACTGTATAGATCTTTGATGCAACCACTGTTATATATTTGCAGCAAATATTGTACAAAGGTTGTCGTGTGAGGTGTCTATAAAGAGGGTATGATTTGCTGGTTATGATTATGCTCTCTGTATGTGTGTATCATTTTTGTAGTTGAAGTTATGAATACTGGCTATGTACTTCTATGTCAATGTGTTTTGATTCTAAATAGCCTCAGTGAAGCATTTGGTCAGCTTCTTGAGACAGGACTATTCTCAGAAAGTGCCCAATCAAGAAACACTTAACTGACAATGAACTTTGGGAGACGCCAATCCACATCTGAACTTTCCTAGGAACGTTCAAACTAACATGTAAACAATGGCGTCGCCCTGAAAACTGAGTCATGCATGGACATGTGACTTGCCCATGTGACTCCAAACTCCATCTTGCTGCTGTGATTTTCCACAGGAAGAACAAAAAAGGTCCTTCCATGGGCAGAGAATATAAAAGGCCCTGAAAACCCCTCCATTTTGTCTTCAATTCTACTTCTTACTTCTGGAGGAACCTTGCTACAAACTGAAGCTCTAAACAAAGGACTGAATGACCCATCCCAGCTGTGGATGTACTCCAGAGACTTGATTTGAGCCTGCAGTTTATTCTATCACTGCTATAAGCCTGAACCAAGAACTTTGCCATTACTGTATGTAATTGATTCCATTTAACCAATTTTAGCTCTCATCTGTATTTTTTTCTTTTATGAATAAACCTTTACATTTTAAATTCTAAAAGATTAGCAACAGCATGATTTGTGGGTAAGATCTGATTTGTATATTGACCTGGGTTTAGGGCTTGGTACTTTGGAATCGGGAGAACCTTTTTTTCTTTTACTGGGGTATTGGTTTTCATAACTATTTGTCCCCATAACGAGTGGCACTGGCGGTGATACTGGGAAACTGGAGTGTCTAAGGGAATTGCTTGTATGACTTATGATTAGCGACTGGGGTAAAACCAAAGTCCTCTCTGTCTGGCTAGTTTGGTGTACCCTTAGAAGTGGAGAAACCCCAGACTTGGGCTGTAACTGCCCTGCTCTAAGCAATTTGTCCTGAATTGATTCTTCCAGAAGTGTCCCACCAGAGGCAGCATCATTACAACATCATCATACAATGCTCAGAGATATTAACCTGTCTCATAGAAACAAGGCCAAGCAGTTCGTGTGTGTGTGTGTGTGTGTGTGTGTGTGTGTGTGTGTGTGTGTGTGTGTGTGTGTGTGTGTGTGTGTGTGTGTGTGTGTGTGTAACTCTTGTTCTACTTTTTGCCTTTGCACCCGAGTGTCATTTGGTGCTTACCCAGGATTGGAATTTGTTCCTTATTATAGGTTTCCAATCTCACCTTGACTTTTCAAGCTTTATACATTCTTTGAACCTCTCTATTTCAGTTTTTGTTACTACACTCAGCTGTGTTCTTGTGTTAACTTTGTATGTCATATGTGGACCATTTGCACATATTTTTATTAGCCCTTATTTTGAGTTTGCAGCTTCTTTCTTTTAAGTGTGTTTATGAACAGCTTTTCCCCTTCACTTGAGGAATCCTTGCATTCTAACTGCAATCCATGTATTTTCCTTTTTTGCAAAGAAAAACCCTGGACATTTCCTATTCTCATGCCAGCTGCCACATCACTGACATTGTTGTTTATTTGGCATGTGTTTGTCTTTCCCTTTTTATTTTCTGTAAACTGCTTCCTTCCTTGTGTAACCGTGGTATTTACAGTCGTGCTCTGTGCCTCTCTCTAGGGCCTGTATTTACATTTCTCTTTGTTCTACTCCTTGGTATATGAACACTGCCTTTTCAAGGGTCAGGTCTCTGAACAGCTTTTCAAGTACTTTTTTATTGTTGCACACCAAAAGTGTTTGTTCTGTAATGAAGGATTTCTTTTTTTAACATTCCAAATTAGCAAGATTGGCTTTTTAATTTTAAACCTGTGACAAATACTTCTTGTTTTCCCTCCTTTCTGAGTCTTTTCCTGGAACATGTATCTTTCATAGGCAACAAACTAATATCTTCATTTCAGATTGTTCCCCCTTGATCCAATTCTGTTTTCAACAAAATCCCAGAGTTCTTGAAATATTTACTTTTTCCTACCAACTGCTTAGATATGGGGTGCTAGGATTGGCTTGAAACACACAGAGATATTAAGGATCTTGAAAGACCACTAGCCTTCAAGTACATACCCATGTCATGTGCAGACATATGCTTACACAAACATTATATATCAAATGCACACTGCAAAGTGTGTGCACCATTGCCTTTATCTTCTGTATGTTAATGGGATTCCTACAACACAGCTCTGATCATAAAGCTGTTGTGATCTGTTTATTTTCAGACATCTGCTACATGTCATACAAGCTTCAAAGTTGATTAGTATGTCTCAGCACACTTAAGACGTATATTACCTTTAGAAATGTGTAACATATTATCAAAAGTCGATGGAGGACAAAAACTGGTAGTGCAAAGAGTTGTTTTTCATGCAGCAAGCCTTTCAAAAGCGTAACGAAATTGTTCTATAAGGCACTTGCAAGCATCTGACTAAAGCTGAACCCCACTAAAGTGGGCAGAGGAAAGTGTTTAAAGAGTTTGCTGCCATGGTGCAGTCTCCTTTGGTTGGTCAATTCAGTCCCTAGTCTAGGAGTTTTCACATAGCAGTACCGCCAAGTAATGCCTCTGGTTGCTGAGGAGACTCCATCCCATCCTGGCAGACAAATACCTGGCCTCAGCTATTCATGCCTTCGTTGCTTCTTGGCTGAAATATAACACTGTGATATACCTGAGCATGAAGCCTTCAGCATTTAGGAAACTCCAACTACCATAGAACTCTATTGTGCATCTCCTCAGCCACCATAAGCACATCAAACCTGTACTCTGCTCTCTACACTGGCTTCCCATAAAATTCTGAATCAAGTTTAAAGTCTTGGTCCTTATCTTCATGGCGCTAAATGGCCTGGATCCAGGATAGCTAAAGGAACACCTACGGCTATGGGATGAAGACTGTGGTTGACAATTCCAGTCACAATGGAACTCTTTACCATAAGAGCAAATCTCAGATGTGTAGCAGACAGAACTTTTCTCTGAGGGCAGTCTGAGACTGTGGAATGAATACCCCCAGGACCATCACAAACCTCAACACCTTCCACTCCAAGTTAGGGTGACCAGACGTCCTGATATTATTGGGACTGTCCTGGTATTAAGGGCTTTCTCTTATATAAGCAACTATACCCCCACCCCGCCAAAAAAGTGTCCTAACTTTTCACACTTTCTATCTGGTCACCCTATTTCAAGTGCAAGTCACATTTCTTTGACCTTGCCTTTTGTAATAAAAATACATAGTGACAAGTATATTATTTAAAAGAAAAACAAAAAACAAGACAATTCACTGCATATGCTTCTCTCTCTGGGGAGAGGATGAGAGAACAAACAGCATGTGACAGATGTTAAGTCACATTGCTTAACGCACTGCTGGTGCTCAGATACTATGGTGATAACTATGGTAGAAGAACCTACATAGAATAGAATCTTCATTCAGTGCTTTCAATATTAGAAGATTGAAAGAACCAAACGGCTAAAAATATCAGCTCTGTAGACTAGTAAAATTAGAACAAAAATCACAACGTTGCAAGGATCTCCTTTTATTTCTCCTGGAACTTAAATGTTCTGGTAAAAGGAGGGGGGGAAACCTCAGATATAATTAGCTATTCTACTCTGGTCTTGCCGAAAGTTCATCCTACAATTCACTTGCTCTGTTTGATTTTTAAACTTATAATATAAGCTCTTCAGGCCAGGACAGCCCCTTACTATCTGTTTGTACAGTGCCTAGCACAATGGGACACTGATCTGATCAGGGCACCAGCAGGCTTTCACATTATGAAAATTAGGGGAGCAAAAAGGGTCAAACCTGCTGCTGCCAAACAAAGAATAGGCTTTTAAAAAGTTAGGAGACTTATTTGATTTCTACTCATGTTGTTAGTTTTCAAAGAAAGTTAGATTACTGGTTAGTAAAAATTCTTAAAGATCTCTGCTTAATACTGGCAGTGTTTAGAGCACTTTCATGGTTTCTTCTAACACTTATGTGTAGGCCAAAGACACAAGGGATTCAGGTCTCTTCTCATATACTCAGTTTTACAAAGATGTATCACCAATGCTAATGAAAGGTGACTCAAATCCCAGAATATCTACTCTAAAAGGAAGAAGAAAATGAAAAGAAACATACCTACTGATTTTCTTGCTAATCAGGGACACCATTCTGCCCACTAATATGCTCACCTGTCCAATTTTATTCATAGACTCCTAATATTCTTATGGTAAGGTAACCTGCAAAGAAAAGGTAAATTGAACTTGTGCTCTTTTTTTCTTTTTTGTGATGTATAAAAGAAGTCTGAAAGGTTTTTTTGTCAACAAACAAATACAAACACACCCATTTAACTTCAACACCTAATAAATATTTTGGAGAAAGGTTGTCTTTGATAAATATTCCACACTACTGCCCCTTTAATAAAGTTCTGAGAGTTCAAAATACACATCATCTGACATCTCTGTGAGGTTCTCTAGCAAAACCTGGGAAGATCAGACTTGATACTCCTAAAATTTCCAAGGTAAAAAACAAGCAAAAATAATATTTTTAAAATACGCTCCAGACTTATTTATAATCATAAAGAAACAAAACAGAACACAAGCCCATTTTTTTAAGAAATCCTTTCCAGGTGACATTTAAATAACATCTTTCACAGTTAAAAAATATCCCAGTTATGTTCATATGGGACAAGTGGTGTCTCAGTGGGTGAGGGTTTTCCCTCCCATTAGCCTGAGCAGTTTCTGTCTCATGCTGACTGACATAACTGAAACCTAAGTTTGTCTCCAAAGTGTGCAACAAAATGGAGGTCAGATAGGATTTCAGCTTTGGCAAACAGACAGTTTTCTAGGAAAATACCTTCATTATTTAAATACAAATCTATTTCAAGTAGTTTACACAAAGGGAAAATGCTTTCCTGTTAATGTTACTAATAATGAGGAAGAACAGGACAGGCTCAAGTTAAATACAGTGAGTCTACAATTAAGTCAGTGTTTCTTAAAAGAAAAACATTATTTTAATGGTGTTGTCTGCCAGCTGGTGATTAGACACAACAAACAGTTTTAACCAATTAGCTGACTCTCCTGTCCTGCCTGAACTCACTCTCCGTGTCTGTGGCCTGAACACTGTTTTAACCAAGACTTGAAATAAAAAGAGGATGCAAGGAATTTCCAGCTGGGAGAATCAGCTATTTAATACACTTAGCTATTCCCTACAGACTACTAGGCTTTGCCTACACTAGGGAAAATAGTGAACATTCTTCTGCACTAGTGCAACATCATTGCTACCAACTAGGTAAACTGTAGTGTAGACTGGGCACAGGTGTTAGACATCACTATATGGTAAAAACACCTGTACCTGCTCTACGCTTCAGCTTATATTGTTGGTAACCCAGTCTGGCTGTACCAATCAGAAAAAAAACACCTTCCACAGAGTCCTAGGGCCAAAACCTGCTCTGAGTTATACTTGAGTAAACCTCCAGTAACTCCATTGAAATCAGTGGAATTACACTGCTGTAACTGTTAGTAGAGTTTGGCCCCTAGCTGAAATCTTCTCTATAGTAGTCTGAGGGTCTTACAGTTATTTGGCTGGGGTATTTTGGAGTGCCAGATCACAAGAGGCCAGGCTGAAAAAAGGGAAAAGTGGACATTTCTTCAAAGTAGTCATTACCCTGATTCTTTTGATTTGCAATTAATTTTCCTATAATATATACACAATAATATCACCTATCTACAAAGATATGTCTATCATTATACAGAGCACTAGAGGGGGAAATGGAATAAATAATATATTTTGAATGGTCACCTGGTGTTTCAAAGTGCATTACAAATAAGCTAGACATACTCTTGTAGAGCAGGTAAACACTATTAGTCCAGATTTATCCCTATATCCGTGCAGGAGGTAATGTGCTTTCCCTATCCTGGAGAGCCAACAGGGCTGAACCTGCCCTGGTAGGTTTTTGTGTATGGAAAACAGCACATAATATGGGTGAATGTCTTCTTGAAAGACTGTACTGTATATAATACCAAAATGTCAATTTTTACAGACACATTCTTCCTGACCATAAATGTAGTGTCAGAAATCTTCCTAAATGTGCAGATGACAAAAAAAAGTCAAATATAGCAAAAGCACTTAAATCAGACACCAGAATACCTTCCCAGTAGACAAAAGATCTCTGTGTGTGCTGCTCACCCTCAAGCTGTTGAAAGGATGGACTTTGTAATGGAAATTAAATGGAATTGGAGGAGCAAACAAATATTGTCCAGTCCACTGAATGTCGTGAGTCTGGTTGGATAAAATCATTCAACCATTGCAAATGGCCTTTTTCCCACTCCCCCAACCCCTTTATTGCTTTAAATATTTATTTAAATACATTAGCCCCAAATAGTCCAGCATCTGAGAATAAACATTTGGAAATATAAAATCATCCTTACTAAAAAATAAATGAATACTGTCATATAAGTGTTGGGAACACTTGCAGCTATATTTTGTTTAAATTATTGTTTAACAGTAAAGACTGTCTGAACTAACCACAATGGGCTGAAAGGAAAGCTGGTCTTTTTTTAGGAAGGGGAACATGTCCTGCGAGTGATTTCTTAGTAATCAGTGCCGACTGATGCATTCTGTAGCTTATGCTACTTCTGATTCTCTGCATGTAAATAGGTTTTTACATTTAAGGAGAGTTGCACGCAAACTGGATTTGAAGAGTTGGGTCCAAACAGCCTAACATGTCAGGAAACTTGAATCCACAATGAAATCCAGATCTGAACTTCAAAACTCAGGCCTGACTAAACTTGAATACATTTCAGAACTTCCTCAGCCTTTGGAGCAAAACTTCTATTGCGAGTCTTTCTTTAGCTTGGATTTGTTTTCATTTCTATCCAAGTCCAATTCTGAAATGTAAAATAGTTTATCATTGATGTGTTGATAATATTTGACCAAGAAATGCCCAAGAACATTTTCTCCCTATCTTATGATCAGTGCCCATGTCCCTGGGGCATGGATGCTGCAGAGAGGACAAGGAAAGGACTGGAAAATCTATTTATTTGTTTTCCCATTTAAGTAAAATGCCATCTCATAATCACAGACAAGTGGAGAGACGAAACTACAGGCAAACATACCTATATTAAATGTACTTGGTGGAAGTATTTATGTTCTTTTCCTGAGCCCCCTGCTTTTTAATGGCCCTTTACTCTGCCATGGTGACAGGGTAGTCTGCCATTAAGGGCAGTATCACCTAGTGGTCAGATACATCCCCGCAACCTGGTTTAGCCCTTTAAGCGTTCAGAAGGGTCCAAAAGAGACATATAGAGACCTAAGGGTCCTGGGAATGTGGTGACTGGGAAAGGAATCCGGAGACTGCACCTTTAAGGGCCTGAAACCTTGCAACGAAGGCAAGGTGAGGTTTTCTCTCACCCAACCAATTGGGAAAGAGTTGGGAGAAGGGGAGCAGCATAAAGGCTGCCTCCTCCCTCACAGCAGACAGACAGTGACAGGAGAAGGCTGGTCTGCTGAACCTTCCAGACTGGCAGACTAATGGGGAAGGGGTGTTAAGCTGAAGGGAGCTGGCAAAAGCCTTACAACTGCCTAGGCAAGAGACCTGAGACACAAACGCCAGCTCCAGAGAGAGGACTGAGGGAGCTCCTGCTTGAAGGAGGGTAAGACAGATTTCTCTAAGGCAAAGAGGTCTGAGATACAATACCCATCCCAGGGAGAGGGCTGAGGGGAGCTCCTGTTCAAAGGAGAGAGATACTGACTACTTTAAGGAAAGGGGCAATATGCTCCAGTTGCCATGGGGAAGAGCTAAGACTGGCTATTAGGAAACACTTCTGTAGCTGGCCCCAAGGGAAGCTGTGAGGAACTCCAAAGTCCCAAAGGATGGGGGCAGCAGAGTCTGCAGCTCTTGTGAAGATGCCAGTGAGTGAGGTAAAGGTAGGAGCAGCCCAGGGAAAATGGCGGCAGGATTGAAGGAATGGTCCTTAGCTGCCTAAACAGGCTTCCTGAGCAGGAACCCAAAGGAGAGGGCAGGCCTGGGGGCAAAACATGGGTGTCAAGAATAAAAGAAGCCAAGAATAGCAAGTGCCAGATAGAGGATGGGATTGAAGGACATTCGATTTTGGGTTTCCTATTTTCTGGACTTTCCTGTTAACCCTGGAAGGGGAATGGACTGAGCAGTGAGCTGAATGGAGGGCGAGGCCACGTACATGGACAGACGGTGGTGGGACTAGGATGACTGAAGGGGGTGCTAGGCTGAGAATCCCTGTAGTACTGCACCCAGACAGTAGGAGGCATTCTGAAGGTGAAAGACCCCTCATGTCAGTGATGCAAAGGGGTCTTAATGGAAATGAGACTAAAGTCCAAAGTATATTGATAGCACATTGTTCAGAAAGTATAACATGAAATGTGGGAAGGGATATGAAGCCCATGTAGGTCTCCTGCATGAAGAATCTTTGTTTAAATACCTGATACTTGGTGCAATGGTTCATTCTAAAAGTAAAAACAATAAAAAATGCTCTTCAGAAGTACTTTTATGAGACACGTACATCATCTCTGTCAGGCATGATTTAGCAGGATCTAGAGGGGAGTAAGCACCATCAGAGTCTGAGAAATCGTCCCAACCTCGCTGTCATCTTGGTGGTAGAATTTTAATAAAGGGCACCTGGAAGCTGTCAATGGCCCCCCTCCAGCACATCACTGCAATTTGTGCTCTGAGTTTTAATTCCTTTCTACACTTGTTAAAGTCAACCAGTGAAAGAAAACGTTGCCAGATCATGATAGATCCACCTCCAACTGTATATCTGGTTCAAATTAAAGTTAAATAATGATCTTCTACCATATGTTGGATATAACTTGAGGTTTTTACAAAATGTGGCTTAGATTAAGTGTACAGTATATGCCACAGCATCATTGAGTTGTTCCTCTGAAGAGAAACAGCCTTACTCCTGCTATATAGTTAGGAGGACTTTTCCTTCAGGCTAAATCAGACAACAAATTAGGGGTGGGCCTTCAGTGTGGTCTTTGCTGACTTGAAGGTGCTGGTTCTCTAACCAGGAAGGTTTTCTACAAGGGAGGCATAATGAGGTCAGCCACGAGGCCATTGAAAACACTGACTTCACTATAAAAGGGTTCCACTATAGCAGAGAGACGTATGTTTTAGAATAGAAATGTGTATGTGTAGCACACTGGTGATTGTTACAGGTCCCTGTCTGCGCTGATCCTCTGACAATGTGTGTTGTTACAGCTGCTGACTAGGAGGTCTTGGCTGTTTAGCTCAAGCTGTAGCAGTTCATTCTTTGAGCTCTGAAAGTCCCTGGTTTAGTCCTCAGTATGTCACATGTGCACACAGCATAAAAATTGTTTGTAAAACCCAATGAGGGATGTTTGTTCGAATCATTAATGGTCTATCATGTAAAAGTGTATTTAGGCAACTCTTGAAAAGCATACTATTTTCTTGATAGACTACAATGGCTCTAAAGGAAAGAGTTCTTGGATGTTCAGTGTTGTTTCCTATACTTTTAAAATATGGTGAATTGTCTGTACACTATTTACTGCTATTAAGAACATAATGCATAATGTTTAAACATCTTAGGAGCCAATATTTCCAGTTATCACTGTTGTCTGTTTCTACCAGATGGAAACCATTCAAAGACCTAAAAAGCCTTAAATACTATTTGTTTTAATTTGGTCAGATTGATCCATCTGATCTTTCTAGCTAACTGAATTAGCCTTCTCTTATAATTCAAAGTGACTGTGGTCAAACCTACTAGAAAGAGCAGGGCAGATCACGTACAAGTTCCCTGCCTCTGAATTCATCCCAAAGGCTCTTCTGGCTTCAGTGTGTCCTAATGAAAACTTTATTGATCCTTCCCCATCCAACCCTCAAACAAAGGCAAACATTTCCATGACCAGGAGCCATGCCATTACATACCAGGAGCAAACTGGTAACATAATCAAAGATGCGAGGATGGGACTAGCGTAGGAGTGGTGGGTCTATGAAACTATTAGTTGGATGTATTGAATCTAATAACCCAAGTGGCATCAGAGTCCATTTAAAGAGCATTAAAGCAGACTCATGGAACACCGAGCATTGCAGCCTTCACTTTCGGAACAGCCCTGAAAACACAGATTGCTGTACAATTATGAAAAAGCAGGAAATTATAATGGTCATATTAGCAGTCACTGCTCCTTAAACAGGATTTTGCCAGAATTATTTTCAGCAATTCATGGTAACACTTGCCTTACACAGTTGTTCACATGTCATTGACAATTATTACAATTATTTTTGTCTATAAAAGTTACTATAAAAAAGAATATATTTTAAAGGCTGGTATGCATCCTCCATTTTATTAACATACAAATGCCACAAACAATTATAGATGTGGATTTTTATGAGGCTGTCATGAATGGTACCAAGGATAAGTAAAAAGCATGTTTGAAAAAAGTGTAAATCACATTAGTGATAAATCTGTCCATTAGAAATCTGCTCAGTGATTGGAAACAAGTACTTTTCACACCTCTTTGTGGGCAGCTGAGTCATCCCAGTGCATATGATACAAAATACAGTATGTGATTTCATATCTAAGAGTATCACGTTTGTTGTAGGTCACCTGAGGACAAACACCTCATGTGACATTACATAGAATGACACATGAGAAGCTCTGATCATGCTGCACCAAAGGATTAAATACAAACCAGTTATTTTTTAAAAAGTGAGTGGGGAAAAAAACAGGTTCCTCAAATGACTCAGAATAATTCAGATTCATGTGTGAAACCCACCTAATTTATGGCCATTTCCCTACTATCAATTAGCAGAAGCAGATAATAAGTTTTAGGCGGTATAAACATCTGCTACACAGAGGATCAGACAGGATTTTCACAAATTAAAGCATGTGAAAATGAAGACAAAATGTAAGTTACATGTCTCAACTAACAGTAAAATGTGCATATACAAGTTCAGATTGCTAAACAAAGGCCAATTCACTGAACTAGCTTCATTAATTATCATATTTTATTATGTATTAATTATATACCATCATAATGGTCCTTGGTGCTTTACAGACAATGTCCCTACCTCAAAGAGCTGACAATCTAAGGATACGAGCCTGCAGTTACTTCCAAATGTAGGGCCTACTACTTTGAGTAGTAGTAAGCGGTGTTTGCAGGTTGGGGCTCTAAGATATGCTTTGATGTGAAATGATAGCAAACAAGATGATTGTGTGATTGTTTGGTAGCAGTGCATATGTCTTGATGCTTTCACTTTATTTCTTTAAGATTATATTGCATTAAAGGGTGGGGAGGGCTTACAGATCTGTGGAAGAATAGTGTTTTTAAAGAGAGACGTGAAAGAGGCAAGAGTGGAGATAGAGCATGGAAGAAGGCAGTGAGACATGAATGAGAGAAGGGAACAAGGGAGATGATAAGGTGGGCACATTGGGTGGCAAAGGGAGAGTGAAAAGAGAAGTAGAGAAGTAGGCAGGAGCTTGCATGTGAAGACAAGGAGCTTGAAGGGAGCTGGACATGGTTGGAATATGACTTCCATAGCTCCATTTTTTGAGAGGGACAAGGTAAGAGGCCAGACAGCAGAAGACTGTTGTAGTTGAGGCAATCAAGGGATTTAGGGATTAAGGATTTAGCTGTCAAAATGGAAAGGAAGAGATGGATCCTGGAGATGATGTAGAGGAAAAACTTGCTAGACTAAACAAAAGAATTATCAGCAGGTGTGGAGAACTGGGAAATATTTTTTACAAACAACATATGGCCCTCAGAGTATCTGTGTGATATTACCATGCCTGAATGCCTAGAGTTGAATCAAAGGAGACAGTAAATGGGGGTTGTTACAGAATGCAGGAAAGGTAAAACAATGATACAGATAAGAGAGCCTCTTAGTTGTCTTGAAGCTGAGTACCCAAGAACAATGGGGCCATGACTGCGAGATGGTACTTTCAGGTGCTAACAGGTTTTGATTTGTCCATACTGAGTCCCCAAAAGAGCAAAAGCCCCTGATGGATTAAAAAGGTGTCCATGGCAGAAAAACAAGTGGGGAAGTGGTGAGCTCAGCTGGAAACTGACAGACACCGAATCAGCTGACACAGGGACTGGCAGAGTCAGATTTTGCAGCAAGTATCCTGTAACTTGGTGCCCAGAGAGAATGGGGGGAATCAAGACTAAGGGGAATGCCAAGCATGGGTAAAACAATATGGATACAGATTTTTGTTATTTTTAAAATATAATTCCCTATACTCTATGTACCATTTGGGCAAATAAATCATACTTTGTTTTGGAGAAAATGCTTCTGTGTCACTGCATATCGTAACTGACCACAGGCCCCTGAAAGAGAATTCTAGCAGGGTCCAAGCCCAGTTGGAACTGTTAGGTAACATGGTTGCCAACCATGAGACCAAGTTGGAGAGTGGTTGGATTACAGGATCCTACCTCAAAGAGAAGTAGAGGCACAGATCTGCCACTTGAGAGGGGTACACACTGGGGACTGGAAAAGGGTGTCAGAACCTACCCAGAACTGGGACAGGAGGTTTTATAAGGGAAGAGAAAAAGAAAGGCAACATGATGTTGAGCTTATGGGACAGGGAAGATGGTGAAGATGCTGATGGTTAAACAAAAAATAAAAGGTCCTTCAATGGGCATTGGATCAGTTCCAAAGTGTGGAGGGATAAGAGGACCAGGGATAGAGTCCAGAAAGAAGAGATCGTGTGGAAGGAAGAGAAGACCTAAAATCGTCACATCAGGCCACATTGCTATTGGACCTAAAATCTTTGAGAAACGTTGCCTTTCCACATGGTCAATGGTCTGGGGTGCCAAAACCTGTTGATCAACAAGCAGTTAGAGACACAACACTATGACCATAAAATACCTCCAATATTCTGGGGCTTATTAATTGGAAAGACCCTGTACTTGAGAGAGTTAAGCTTACTCTGTACTTAGTGCAGCATTTGGGGTACATTTCTTTAATCTTATGCTGCTTTTTAGGCTTCCATTCCCTGCTGACTCTCCAGTCATGGGGAAAACAAAAAAATGATACAAAATAAAAAGTATATTAAAGCATTTTAACATACACCCTGATGCATCGGCAGCATCTCATGACCTGTGTTGTCAAATGCTGATGACAGATTGAACAGAAATCTTCCCTCATCCTGTGGCCATCAGATGGGAGGATGATTTTCAAAGATTTGATTAGATAGCAACCCAGGATCCAGATTAACAATTAAAAGAAACTATAACTTGGGCAAGTCACTTCCCTCCTTCCCTGTGCCTCAGAAATAATGACACTGATCTCCTTTGTAAAGTACTTTGAGATCTATGGATGAAAAGAGCTTACATAAGAGCTAGGTATCATTATTATTGCTAACAAAGATAGAACTGACTTCCTCCCCCCCCAGGAATTCCATTACCCAAGTCAAGAGGAGCGCTCTACTTCCTTTTAAAAGAATTTGCAAGTGTTTGTGTAGAAGTTTAATTTGTCACCTGTCCCCTTAGAATGTGGGCACCTTGCAGCAGTAAAAATAATCAAATACAAATTTAAAAAAGTTAGGCACCTTCCCTCCTCCTTGTCCCCCAGTTTGTTAATAAACCCACATGCCATCCCCCCATTTATTTAAAAGGCCAAACAAAATCCTGGCAAAAAAAATCATTCTAATACCATGCCATGAATTCACCACACCACAAGAGGGAGCAGTTTCCAGAGGCACAAGCTGGCCAAAGCAAGCTGGAATCCGGAACTGACACACAGGAGATCATAAGTCCTTGTACCAAAGAGGCGTGGCCACCCTCAGAAATTGACAGTGAGGGCAGCCAGACGCCCCCAGGTTGGCAGAACCTGGAAGGCCATGCTCTCCATGATGGAAGCAGAGGGGCGGGACAGGAACAGGAAGTATAAAAGGTGGGCCCTGTAACTCAGTTGGGGAGCAGCTGCCACGGGAGACAGATGCGTTCTCCCTGCTGCGGACACAGGAGCCTGCAGAAGACTTCTGCTGTCCCGAGGAGGGCCCTGAGTTACCCATATGGCCAGACCCGCCGGATGCTGAAGAGTTGCTGGTACTGCCGCTCACAATGTACCCTGGGGAGATGGAGGACGACCCTTGGAAGGTACACCCAAGGGGGAGTATAGGAAGCAGCCCAGGGGAACCAGACTACCGTTTGGCTGTGGTGCCAGAGACACAGTCAGCATGTTGCGGGTGGATTCCCCGCTGACCTAGTGGCAGACCACTCTGCCACTGTTAGGGCCCCGGGCTGGGACACGGTGGAGTTGAGTGGGCTTGCATCCCACCTGCCACCCCTCCCCTGGAGTGGCAGTACTCCCCCACTCCTTAGGTCAGGAGACCTGCGCTTGCTGGAGCCCCCTAGACTGTGCTGGGTGCACCCCTGCCTGAAGGCCGGGCTCCTAGACCCTTACCTGCTCTACCCTGCTTGAGGGTTGAAGTTCTAGACTGCTTGGTGCCCTGCCCTGCCTAAGGGCCTGGCCCCCTGAACTGTTCACTGCTCTACCTTGCCTGAGGGTTTGAGCCCTAGAGACAGCTAATTTCCCCCTGTACAGACTGTTGTTCCAGGCATGTGACAGTGAAGAGACATGGCCACCCTTGGAGACTGGCAGTGAGGGGCGGCCACGCAAGCCTATAGTCCTATAATAGAACACAGGGAAAGAGGCTGTCTCTCAATTAAGTGGGTGCTGTTTAAGATTTTGTACATCATAACCAATTATTTTAACATCACCTTGAAATGGATAGGTAGCCAAGTGCACTGCTATGTGCTCACAGCAGACTTCCCTATTCTGCACTAGCTGAAGTTCCCAAGTTTTTGTTCCAAGGGTATCCTAAGTGGAACACATTGCAGTAACATAACTTGGAGATTACAGGCTCAACTATCCAAACCGGCTAAATTAAGCTTGACAGTTGCTGAAAAAAAACCAACCCCAAAACCAGTTTACTATAGGACCCTGGGCAGGCCACATTAGTGCTGTAAAACAAAATAAATACATGCTGACAAATCAAAGGATTCAGACTACAGACTTTCTAAGCTACCCAAACCCACTTCAAGTGACTTCTATTACATCTCCACGTCATTGCTGTTTTTGTTTAACATTCTTAACTCTGGCCAAGGATGCTGTTCACTTAAGAAAACTCTCGTGAGTACAGAGGTGTATCGCCAATGGATTTTACCTCTCTGACGCCGTTGCCACCAATCCTAACATTGAATGTTGAGTTTTCTGTGATTATGTATCAGATGAAGCTGCATCTACTAAACAAACTACTAGCCCACTTGTTGTACTGTAAGGTCACACTTTGAAAAGCAACATTGCTGGGTCAGCGAGGAAATATGGTGTGGTATCAGACATGTGAGATTCCAGATCCCTTAGCTGGTTGATTTCCAAGTGATATTCTCTGGAAAAGCATCCAGGGCCTTTAAAAACATTGTCATATTGATGAAGTATTTGTTCCTTTGTTAGTGGCATGTGGCTGGAAGTGTACATCGTATTACATATCATTGCATCATCCCCAGCTTTTCATTTGATTCTGTCAAAAGCAGCAAAGATGCTTTCAAGTTATTGGTATACTCTGTGGGGCTTACTCTTTTGTGAGCATGCCAATGTGCACTGTGCCAGAGATATACTAATGTGACATTATAGAATTTTTGCCAGGAGTTGGTTGCCAATATTTCATATGATTTATCTTGTACTATTATGCAGTTATCCTTAAACCTAATTACCTCATAGGCAGAGCCACTGTCAATTTGACATTTGAATGTCTGAGCTAGTTGCCTTGGTAATTCAAGTTTTAATTGTGTAAACCACTTTTTATCTTTGCTTTTCACAGCCCTAACTCAGCAGGTACTAGTGAAGATAAACTCACCTGAGCATGTGACACTGTCACTCACCCCTTGGTGTACAATACATGGGACTGTTTCTGTTGCTATTTGTGTATTTTGGCAAAGTGGTTTCTTTTCTGGCAGCAAGAACATGTGGAACACTGCACTAAACAATTGTCTTCATGTTTTCTTCTATTATACATATATTGCTTGTCCTTCTTTGAAGACTCCTGTTCTGGTCTCTGTGTTAGTTTGTGTTTAACTCTTAAAGCTGTACAGTCTTTAATAAATTCATCTGTAAGTGTGCCAGATTGTCCTGATGGGGCTAGCTGATGCAGACCTGGTTGCGTAGTGGTCTGTTATTTCAATTTCAATTTGATCAGACGGACTGAAAATATTATATTTTAGGTACATTTTTCAAAAGCATGTAAGAATGTAGTGATATCTTTCCTTACTTCATCTTTAACTCTAAGTGCTGACAAGTAAGAAAGCAGTCCTTACCCATGATTGCATTCAGTGTGGCCACTCAGACTGCCAGGCTTGTGACTTCCAGCCAGTTCACATAGCTCAGGGGTTCTCAAATCATGGGCACCGACTACGGGTTTTTTCAGCTCCAGGGCTGAAAAAAATTAACAACTGCAAGTACCCACCGGCAGCCAGCTCCCCCCTCTGCATCCAGTGTCTTCCGTTGGCTGGCGGCCTGGCTGATCAACTCCTCCCCCTCCCTCCCAGCGCCTCCCACCCACTGCGATCAGCTGTTCCACGGTGTGCAGGAGGCACTGAGAGGAGCGTGAACGGGGCATGCTCAGGGGTGGGAAGAGGTGGGGGGGTGGAGCCTTGGGGGAAGGGGTGGAGTGGGGGCAGGGCCTGGGGCGGAGCGGGGGTTGAGCACCCCCGGAGAAAGGAGGAAGCCAGCGCCTGTGTCTCAAACTTTTTTTTGCAGGGCCTCCCTTTGAAAATATTTCAGGCTGTCATGACCCCCTCACCCCGCCCCCCAAAAAAGTGATAGCAAATTAGTGTACATACTCATAAGAGCACTAAATGAAGCATGTAATCATTATCCCTGCAATCAAAGATGCTGAAGCCTTTGAAAAAATGTAAATCAACATTTTTCAGGAATAAATACGTGGATATTTAAGAAACATTTTCTGGAAAAAAATAGACAACAGGATACACTTTGGGGAGCTGGAAGCCTTTTTCAGTGATTGTGGCAATAATCATAACATTGTGCAATTTGTGGTAATCATAACATTGTCCAAGAATTGCAGCTTTATACACCACTATAAATAAAAAGGTGTCTGGCCATGTAATGTGAGGGGTATTGCTATTTTGAAGCACACAATTTTTTCAGTCTCAGCTCCAAGGAACTGAGGCAGACCCTTAAATCAGTCTGTGCATTCTCTCTCCAGCCGTCCAGCTCTAGAGGCAATGCTGCCGTCAGCAGCAGTGCAGAAGTAAGGGTGGCATGGTATGGTATTGCCATCCTTACTTCTGAGCTGCTGCTGGCAGTGGTGCCACCCTCAGAACGTGACTCCTGGCCAGCACCCACCACTCTTATGCCCCCTCTACAATAACCTTGCAACTCACCCCCAGACACTGACATAGCTTGTCCATACAGCCCTGGAGAAGCTTCAGTTTTCATAGATATCCCCATGCATTTGCATTACAGCAGGGGGTGGGACATTGTTCACAGCCTTCCTGAAGTTATTCAGTGCCTCTGGTTACCCACAACAAAGAATTAAAGCAGTAAAACTTATTTCACCTCTGGCACCATGTGATGAGCTGCACGCAGGAAGCTATTTGCAAAGCATAAAAACGACTTTATTGAATCGACCAACTTATGGACAATGCTGCACATTCTCTTATACCAGTAGATGTTGCTGTTCATAGTAATACCTATCTACCTATATACACATACAAATATTTGCAACTTTCATATAACAATATCTGTTAACACTATTATTTCTCCATTGCTTAAGGGTGAGAAGATTCGGGCCACTTGTTCAGATGATTCAGAAAATCAGAAGCCAAATAAAAAGAAATTAAAGAGTAAAGTGGATATGGTCAGACACAACAGAAATAACTGCCCTCCCTTTGAGGGGGTTGACTAGCATGTGAGATTTCAGTTGCTTGGTGGCAATGACATTTTAAACAAATATTGTTAATGAGTTGGTATTAGACTTGATGAGACCTGAAGCAAAACCAGAAGACTGCCATGTCCTTTGCTTTTTGGCCCTCACTTCACCTCCACCTTCACTGTCACAGAACCTCTTGACTTTTTTGTGTTTTTGTCTTGTTTTCAGTTAATGAAAATATAGTTCCAACTGTTCGTGCAGTTCTCAGGCAAACTGATCAGAGTGTCCCTAGAGAAGACAGCATCAACAGCAAACTGATGCTGATAGTTATGTGATATACTCAGCATAGATGGAAATTATAATAGACTACATACACACATATTCCCTCAAGGCCACCCAAACTCAATCTGGCAGCAAACAAAAACAGGAAATCCACCTACTCCCCAGACATGAGAGCAACCCACAATGCAAAACACATTAGCAGAGATGCAGTCACCAAATACACCGATCGCGTCATGACTCCTACGTATTCAGACAATGCAGTCTGGCTGAGTCATTGGAAACAGCACAGATTCAGGGTGGTTGAGTACATAGTACCAAAGGTATTTTAAAACTAATATTATTTACTACATTTAAAAAACTATGTTAAAAGAAAATTAAGGTTGAAAAACCAAGCACTCAAATATTAGGAAATGCCAGAATTAAGGTTGCCTGTGCAAATCTTAATTCAGTCCTTTGTGCGTATGTATTATGATACAGTCATTGCTTATATGATCACATACTATTTTTTCCACAGAAAAAAGGTGGCCAACCTGGATGACCTCGAGGAAGATTTTGATTAATAGCGCAGTAGTCCTGATTATAACCCACACACCTCCTTGGGTGTGGTGTTCTGTCCCATCTAGTGGCACTGAGACCACTTAAAGAGAGATAAAATGTGTCTGCTCTATACCCTTAGCTAATAGGCAGTTGGCTTTTAGCTCATGAGGTAGAGGCTCATGCACTAAGCTCCAGAGGCCCCCAGATCAATTCTCTCTGTCGATGTTACATGATCACAGTGAACAAGGTCAGGATCTCAGAAAGGTGATGCAGACACACATAGGAAAAAAACACCATGTCCTGGTGCAGTCACAATAGCAGTGCAAAGCAGCTGGAGCTTTCCAGGAAATGTGACCTTTAATTAGTGAAGATTTATTACTACTTTTTAGCAGAACACTCACAAAGTCTCTGCCTCAGGGAGTTTACAATCTAAATGATGGAGCTGATAGACAAACTATTTAACACAAATATGATACTCATTGGTGAGCGGTGGAAAAAAGGACCATTACTTGCTCTCACTTAGAAGGCTAAACCCCAGACTTAGGCACCTAACTCTCAGATTTTGCCACCTAGGTCCCAGTTTTGGCTCCACTCTGATCCATGAAACTCATGCTGAATCTTGTGGGTGCTTAAGCTCACATAGTGCCTAAGTTTTTAGAGTAAAAATTCCCTCAGTGCCTATGTATCTGCCTCTGAGCATGTGCACTGCTGCCTCCCTTCAAGTGTCGGGATGCCTATCACCTACCTCAGCCCCACAGTGAGTCACAAACCACAGGAAGATAGGCATCTGCCTATCTTGCATGCACGGCCCAATTTGGTAGGTGTGCTCAGAGGCCTCCTACAGGATTGAATCCCATTCAAAACCTGGCTAGAGAAGGAGGAGATGGTGGTGGTGCCCATCTTCTAACTCTTAGCCCAGTGGTTAGAGCACTCACCTGAAATGGGAGAGATCCCTGTTCATATCAATTCTCTCCCTCCAGCAGAGGGGGAATTGAACCTGGGTCTCCTACATCCCGGGTGAGTGCTCTGACCACTGGGCTAGAAATCGTAAGGTGGACTCTGCCACCACCATCTCCTCTGGCTGTTTAGGGTGGAGCAGGACGGGTGCCTAACTTATTCCTACAAGAAACACCTTAGGTGCCTAAGCCACCTGACTCCAAGCAGCTGTTTATTGTTTATGGATTACTATCAGAACTACGCACCACCCTGCTGTCCAGACTTTGGCGCCTGTCTCCAAGAGATGGGCAAAGCTTAGCACATCTTCCCCCATTGGAAACTCCCATTGGCTAGCTTAGGTGGCTCCCTGCCTAGAGTCCCAGCTTTTGTGGTTCACATTCTTAAGCATCTATCTCACCCCATTCATTATATAGGGGTCCTAACTTGGCTTGATGAACCATACTGTTGTTCTGTGATTTTCTAGGTGCCTAAAAGTTAGGTGCCGTGACACTCAGCATTGCAATGCCTAAGTCCCTTTGTGGATCCCACCCTAGTGGCTAGATTGGTTTGTGATGCTGGCAGACCTGGTGCCAGCTTATGACAAGGCCCCAGGCCTCAACTGAACACTGACAATACATAGCTGGAAACCATCTGGCTCACCTGTGTGTTAGCACTCTTAAAATAGATGATAAGTTTGTAGGAATGTGTTTAGTGTCTAGACATTATGAAACGCTTGTAGGATACTGCAGGGGTAATCTCACTTAAAACATCTGTACCCCATATTATAAGGTTATATTGAGGGTTGCACTGTAAACCTCTGTAACTGCATAACTCACCAAACAGGAAAGAAGCATGAATTATTGCAAAATGCTGGCTTGCTATGGAAGAGATTAGATCCTGCCCACCAAGAAGGCCCATTAAAACCAAATGAGCCACTGTGAAACATCAAAGAGACAAGACTTTGTTAATTGCATTCTTCCCCCTGCCCCTCCCCCCCTTCCTCCCCACCGAGGAGACCTGCGTGTGAACTCATCCCATCAGCTTGAACTCTGGGAGGGAGGGAATAGAAATCCCAAACAAAAAGAAACTGGGTCTCTAGGCTGCTTGAATTTCTAAGCGTAAGCAAGAGATCCCCAACTGCCTAGTCTGGGTTAGCCCTAGAGGACATATGAAGCTGGCATATTACAGCAACGTACATCACCTTTTGAAAACCTAAGACAATAACTCATTTGTGTGTGTATGTTTACCTACTTTAACCTTTAAATAATTCTCTTGGTTAATAAATCTTTAGTTAATTTATTATAGGATTGGCTACAAGCATTGTTTTTGATGTAAGATCTAAAGTGCAATTTACCTGAGGTAAGTGATGATCCTTTGGGACTGGGAGTAACCTGAATATTGTTGTGATTTTTTTGGTGTAAGGGACCATCTATCACAAAGGCAGGCTTATCTGGATGGCAAGACAGAGAGTACCCAAGGGGACTGTCTATGACTCCATGTAAGACTGTTGTAGTACCTGAGGAGTTCACACTTGATACTTGGTTGATGAAATCTAAATATAGAACTCACCGCCAATTTAGGGTGTGTGCCCTGCTTCTTAACAGTCTGCCCTGAGATTGGTACTCATGCTCTGGAGCCACGCCAGACAGCTTGACACATCTGAATAAACTTTTTAAAAGAGATCTCTAGAACTACTAGTGAAAAAAACATTGAGTCAAATCCTCAAGTCCTTACTCAGGCAAAACTCCCATTGACTTAAAAAATTGGCTCAATATAAACCAGTGTCACAGATCAGGGAACTGCACCTGTACTTCCCATCCATGATCCACGAAGACGGGGGCGGCTCTATGTATTTTGCCGCCCCAAGCATGGCAGTCACGCGGCTTTCGGAGGCGCACCTGCAGGAGGTCCGCCGGTCCCACAGCTTCGGCGTACCCGCTGCCGAACTCCCGCCAAAGCCGCGGGACCGGTGCACCTCCCGCAGGCATGCTGCCGAAGGCAGCCTGACTGCCACCCTTACGGTGACCGGCAGGCCGCCCCCCGCGGCTTGCCGCCCCAGGCACGTGCTTGGTGCGCTGGTGCCTGGAGCCACCCTTGCACAAAAGGCACCCAATCTAAGCTCCCGGCTCCTCAGATGTTACCTCTCTTGGGTAACAACTCTCACATCTCTCTCTTACACTTGACTGGGTTTTTCCAGGCTGCTCTGTTCCCTCCTGTGACGGGTTGGATCACAGAAACCCCCTTGGGAGCTGCCACCCAATGTGCAAAGACTACCTCTGCTCCTGTTTTCCCTGCCAGCTCAGGACTCCAGCACCCTGTCTTGCTGAGCCAGACACTCCTGTCCGGCTCCAACACAGGCCCAGGGTCTGAATCACTTGTCCCAAAGTTGCAAGTTTACCTGAAAACAGCTTACAGTAGTGTGCTTGTCTTTAGCACTCAGATGCTCAACTCCCAATGGGGTCTAAACCCAAATAAATCCGTTTTACCCTGCATAAAGCTTATGCAGAGTAAACTCATAAATTGTTCGCCCTCTATAACACTGATAGAGAGATATGCACAGTTGTTTGCTCCCCCAGGTATTAATACATACTCTGAGTAAATTACTAAATAAAAAGTGATTTTATTAAATACAGACAGTAGGATTTAAGTGGTTCCAAGTAGTAACAGACAGAACAAAGTAAGTCACCAAGCAAAATAAAATAAAATGCGCAAATCTATGTCTAATCAAGCTGAATACAGATAATCTCACCCTCAGAGATGCTTCAGTAATTTTTTCTCAGACTGGACACCTTCCAGGCCTGGGCACAATTCTTTTCCCTGGTACAGCTCTTGTTCCAGCTCAGGTGATAGCTAGGGGATTCTTCATGATGGCTCCTCTCCCTCTCTGTTCTCTTCCACCCCTTTATATATCTTTTGCATAAGGCGGGAACCCTTTGTCCCTCTGGGTTTCCACCCCCCCCCCCACTGGAAAAGCACCAGGTTAAAGATGGATTCCAGTTCAGGTGACATGATCACATGTCACTGCAAGACTTCATTACTCACTTGCCAGCACACACATATACAGGGAGACTCACAGGTAAACAGCCATCTGCAGACAATGGGAGTCATCAAGATTCCAAACCATCATTAATGGCCCACACTTTACATAATTACAATAGGCCCTCAGAGTTACATTTTATATTTCTAGTTTTAGATACAAGAGTGGTACATTTCTACAAATAGGATGATCACACTCAGTAGATTATGAGCTTTGTAATGATACCTTACAAGAGACCTTTTGCACAAAGCATATCCCATTTGCATTATAGTCACTTATTATCAATTTTTTTATAAAACTATCCCAGTTACATTATATTCACTTATTATCATGTTTTTATAAAACCATGTAGACTGCACAACGTCACACCTCCCTATACTGTGATATTCCTTGCAAGGCAAACTGCCTAAACAGACCACTGTCTGTGCTTTGCTTTCTATTCAAAGACTATGATCAGCAGTAATAGTCAGCATTGTAAGTTACCACACAACCCTTTAAGCAAGCACATTTTTCCTTAAGTTGAAAGCATTACAGAGAAAACATATTAAAACACTAAAATAATCTACACACATGCTGATAAGTTTACCAGGGATTATCCTCCTTAAACTCTAGGACCTCTGACTCCAACCAGGGCTCTGGTAGAAGTCAGTCCTTCAAACCCCACTCTAAGAGTTTTTTCTGTGGTTACAAGTTCATGACAGCCTTAGTGCGGAACTAGCCTACCTCACATGAATAGGTGGGTATGTCTACACTACAGGATTAATCCGAATTTATATAAATTCGAATGTATTCGGCCACACTATGCACCATTAATTCGGTGGTGTGCGTCCAAGCTACCATAGTAGCATCGATTTCCAGAGCGTTGCATTGTGGGTAGCTTTTACATAGCTATCCCATAGTTCCCGCAGTCTCCACCCCCCTTGGAATTCTGGGTTGAGACCCCAGTGCATGATGGGGCAAAAAACATTGTCGCAGGTAGTTCTGGGTACAGCCTCCCCCTCCCTCCCTGAAAGCAACGGCAGACAACCATTTCGCGCCTTTTTTCCTGAGTGAACTCTGCAGACTCCATTCTGCATCAAGCATGGATCCCGTTGTGCTCCAGAACGCAGTCTTGAACATTATAAACACCTCACGCTTTCTCGTGGAGTTTATGCTTACACAGGACCAGAAAAAAGAGGCGAGGAGGAGGAGGCGGCGATTGCAGCGCAGCGACCAGCGTGATGAGGACATGGACACGGACACAGAATTCTCTGAGACCGCGGGCCCCGGTGCTTTGGAGATTATGATGTTAATGGGCCAGGTTATAGGCTTGGAACGCCGATTCTGGGCCCGGGAAACAAGCACAGACTGGTGGGACCGCATAGTGTTGCAGGTGTGGGACGATTCCCAGTGGCTGAGAAACTTTCGCATGCGTAAGGGCACTTTCATGGAACTTTGTGACTTGCTTTCCCCTGCCCTGAAGCGCCAGAATACCAAGATGAGAGCAGCCCTCACAGTTGAGAAGCGAGTGGCGATAGCCCTGTGGAAGCTTGCAACGCCAGACAGCTACCGGTCAGTCGGGAATCAATTTGGAGTGGGCAAATCTACTGTGGGGGCTGCTGTGATGCAAGTAGCCAAAGCAATCACGGAGGTGCTGCTACGAAAGGTAGTGACTCTGGGAAATGTGCAGGTCATAGTGGATGGCTTTGCTGCAATGGGATTCCCTAACTGTGGTGGGGCAATAGATGGAACCCATATTCCTATCTTGGCACCGGAGCACCAGGGTACCCAGTACATAAACCGCAAGGGGTACTTCTCAATGGTGCTGCAAGCACTTGTGGATCACAAGGGACGTTTCACCAACATCCATGTGGGCTGGCCGGGAAGGGTTCATGACGCTCGCGTCTTCAGGAACACCAATCTGTTTAAACGGCTGCAGCAAGGGACTTACTTTCCGGACCAGAAAATAACCGTGGGGGATGTTGAAATGCCAATTGTTATTCTTGGGGACCCAGCCTACCCCTTAATGCCATGGCTCATGAAGCCATACACAGGCAGCCTGGACAGGAGTCAGGAGTTGTTCAACTACAGGCTGAGCAAGTGCAGAATGGTGGTAGAATGTGCATTTGGCCGTTTAAAAGGTCGCTGGCGATCCTTATTGACTCGCTCAGACCTCAGCCAAACCAATATCCCCATTGTTATTACTGCTTGCTGTGTGCTTCACAATCTCTGTGAGAGCAAGGGGGAGACCTTTATGGCAGGGTGGGAAGCTGAGGCAAATCGTCTGGCTGCTGATTACTCGCAGCCAGACACCAGGGCGATTAGAAGAGCACACGATGAAGCGCTGCGCATTAGGGAAGCTTTGAAAACCAGTTTCATGACTGGCCAGGCTACAGTGTGAAATTTATGTTTGTTTATCCTTCCTGAAAACCCGCCCCCTTTATTGACTCATTCTCTGTAAGGAACCCACCCTCCCCCTTCCCCCAGCTTGCTTTCAAAGGAAATAAAGTCACCATTGTTTAAAAATCATTTATTCTTTATTAATTGATTATAAAAAGAGGGAGAGAACCTGAGTGGGGTTTGGGAGGAGGATCAGCGGGAAGGAAAAGCCCAGTAAAAAAAGGTTAAGAAAATGGCAGCCTTTTGCTTGGGCTGTCCACTGGGGTGGAATGGGAGGGTGTACGGAGCCTCCCCCCCCCCCCCGTGTTCTTAAACGTCTGGGTGAGGAGGCTATGGAACATGGTGAGGAGGTAGGGGGGTTATACAGGGGCTGTAGCGGCACAGAACCTGAGTGGGGTTTGGGAGGAGGATCTGCGGGAAGGAAAAGCCCAGTAAAAAAAGGTTAAAAAAATGGCAGCCTTTTGCTTGGGCTGTCCACTGGAGTGGAATGGGAGGGTGTACGGAGCCTCCCCCCCCGTGTTCTTACACGTCTGGGTGTGGAGGCTATGGAACATGGTGAGGAGGTAGGGGGGTTATACAGGGGCTGTAGCGGCACTCTGTTCTCCAGCAGCCGTTCCTGAAGCTCCACCAGACGCCGGAGCATGTCTGTTTGCTCACGCAGCAGCCCCAGCGTTGCTTCCCGACTCCTCTGATCTTCCTGCCGCCACCTCTCATCTCGAGCGTCTCTCCTCTCCTCACGTTGGTCCCTTCTGTCCTCACGTTGGTCCCTCATGTCCTCACGTTGGTCCCTCCTGTCCTCACGGTCACTGGCTTCTTTCCTATACTTGCAAACCGTCTCCTTCCACTCATTCAGATGAGCTCTTTCATTCCTGGTGGATTGCATGATTTCGGAAAACATCTCTTCTCTCGTCTTTTTTTTACGATGCCTTATCTGGGATAGCCTTCGGGAAGGAGGAGGGAGGCTTGAAACATTTGCACCTGCTGGAGGGAGTGAAAAAAGGAGAGAATTTTTTTAAAAGATACATTTTTCAGAACAATGCTTATACTCTTTCACGGTGTATACTATTCACATTACATAGCACATGTGATTTCTGTGCAAGGTCGCATTTTGCCTCTTAATATTGAGTGCCTGTGGCTTTGCTGCTAGAGATCACAGACGCAGGTCCGGGCAACAGAATTCACCTTGCATGCTGCCATGGTAAGCCACTGTCTTTAGGCTTCTGCGCCCTGCTTTCCCACATACCAAGCAAAGCCCGTTGTGCTGCAGTTTTCCTGTTAGCTTGTTTTCTGCTGCTGAAGGTTAACACCCCCCCCCCCCATCCAATTCTCTGGGATGAGTGCTTTCTCCCTCCCCCCACCGCGTGGCTGGTATCAGGGAAGATCCCTGCAGGAACCAAACTAACAACACCCCCCCCCCCACCCGCCATGAATTCTCTGGGATGAGTGCTTTCTCCCTCCCCCCACCGCGTGGCTGGTATCAGGGAAGATCCCTGCAGGAACCAAACTAACACCACCACCACCCCCCACCCGCCATGAATTCTCTGGGATGAGTGCTTTCTCCCTCCCCCCACCGCGTGGCTGGTATCAGGGAAGATCCCTGCAGGAACCAAACTAACACCACCACCCCCCCCACCCGCCATGAATTCTCTGGGATGAGTGCTTTCTCCCTCCCCCTACCGCGTGGCTGGTATCAGGGAAGATCCCTGCAGGAACCAAACTAACACCCCCCCCCACCCGCCATGAATTCTCTGGGATGAGTGCTTTCTCCCTCCCCCCACCGCGTGGCTGGTATCAGGGAAGATCCCTGCAGGAACCAAACTAACACCCCCCCCCCCGCCATGAATTCTCTGGGATGAGTGCTTTCTCCCTCCCCCCACCGCGTGGCTGGTATCAGGGAAGATCCCTGCAGGAACCAAACTAACACCCCCCCCCCCCACCCGCCATGAATTCTCTGGGATGAGTGCTTTCTCCCTCCCCCCACCGCGTGGCTGGTATCAGGGAAGATCCCTGCTAGCAAAACGCGAAAAGCTCTGGGCCAATCCTCCCCCCCCCCTTTGCACTTGGCTAAATGCAGGGAAGGATTTCTTTTCAGCCACAGGCAAACAGCCCAGTAGGAACGGCCACCTCTGTCCCCTTAATTAAATTCCCTTATTTCAACCAGGTTACCCTAAGCGATATCACTCTCCTGAGGATTACACAGCAAGATAAAGAACGGATGTTGCTTGAATGCCAGCAAACACCGGGACCATACGCTGCCAGGCTCTGTCAGGCAATGATACCAGATTACTTGCTACTAGCATGGCGTGGTCAAGTGTCCTACCATGGAGGACGGAATAAGGCTGCACTGCCCAGAAACCTTGTGGCAAGGCTTTTGGAGTACCTCCAGGAGAGCTTCATGGAGATGTCCCTGGAGGATTTCCGCTCCATCCCCAGACACGTTAACAGACTTTTCCAGTAGCTGTACTGGCTGCGAATGCATCCCAAGTGCTCAGGGCAAATTAATCATTAAAAATGCTTGCTTTTAAACCATGTTTTATATTTTAAAAGGTAAACTCACCTGAGGTCCCTTCCATGGGGTCATGGTCTTGGGTGCTGGCTTGGGAGGCTTGGGAGGGTACTTCAGTCAGGGTGAGAAACAGATCCTGGCTGTTGGGGAGAACGGAGAGCTGGGTGCTCTCTGCCAGCTCGTCCTCCTCCTCCTCCTCTTCCCCTTCCACGGAATCATCAGGTGTACCTGATGAGATTATCCCCAGCTCGGAATCCACAGTCAGAGGTGGCGGCCCCCCCTAGAAATGCATTTAGCTCAGCGTAGAAGCGGCATGTCCGCGGCTCTGACCCGGAGCGACCGTTTGCCTCCTTTGCTTTTTGATAGGCTTGTCTGAGCTCCTTGACTTTCACGCGGCACTGATCTGTGTCCCTATTGTGGCCTCTCTCCATCATGCCCTTGGAAATTTTTTCATAAGTTTTGGCATTTCGTCTTTTCGAACGCAGTTCTGCTAGCACTGAGTCCTCTCCCCATATAGAGATCAAATCCAGTACCTCCTGTACGGTCCATGCTGGTGCTCTTTTTCGATTATCAGCCTGCATGGTTACCTGTGCTGATGAGCTCTCTGTGGTCACCTGTGCTCTCCACGCTGTGCAAACAGGAAATGAAATTCAAATGTTCCCGGGGCTTTTCCTGTCCACCTGGCCAGTGCATGCGAGTTCAGATTGCTGGCCAGAGCGGTCACAATGGTGCACTGTGGGATAGCTCCTGGAGGCCAATAACATCGAATTGCGGCCACACTAACCTTAATTCGGATTAACAATACCGATTTTGACGCTACTCCTCTCGTCGAGGAGGAGTACAGAAATCGAATTAAAGGGCCCTTTAATTCGAATTAACTGGCTTCGTTGTGTGGACGGGTCAAGCGTTAATTCGAATTAAGGCAGCTAAATCCGAATTAAAGTCGTAGTGTAGACCAGGCCGGTGATTCTTTCTTTTATACAGGTTGGGCCTTTGATCTTGAGACTCCAAGAACAGGTGATAAACAGGCAATGGTCTTCCTCTCAGGCTGGGTTATGCATAACTGGAGGTGGGGAATTGTACACTTACTCCTGGCCTTTTATTTGGATTCAAGCGGTTCTCTTAGCAAAACAAATGTAATTTGAATAGTGTCTAGATCTTGCAGAAATCTGTTTAGAAAAAGTCTGTGGCTTTGTGGCTTTGTTTGTGGTTCTACTGATTTGTTTTAGTCCAAGTGGCACAATACAGGAACATGCATTTGTTTGCCTTCTGTTCCTGGAATATCTCTGCTATATCCAACAATGGTGACCCATATGACATTTATAATACTATAATACTAGTTTACCTTTGTATACCAGTTTTCAGTACAAACTGCCTCCAGTGCATTAAATATACAAATCACTTCACAAAACTGCTGTCACTTCTCAGGTGGAACAAAGTGAGTTGTGGCACAACACAACAGTTTAGGACAGGAAACAAGTAAGTATACCAAACCCAACTGAAACTACAGGAGAGGAGGAATACAGTGAGGCAGGATAGACCGGGTCAACACTTCTCTTTTGAAAATTGCTTCACTAACTTTAATGATCATGAATGATCAAGATGTTATTGTTGTGTATTATCCCAAAATTAGCAGGTATAGTGCCTTTTAGTACTATGCTGGCACATTTGTTCAGTTTCAATCTAGTGGAAAGCATCCTTCCTACTGAATTACTGCAACACAATGGCTGTTCCTTGACATTCTCCCCAACCAAGTACTGACCAACCTAACCTTGTTTAGGGTGTGAGATATGACAAGATCACAGCCTGGAGTAGTGTGCACCCATTTCAAGGTCCCATGTGATTAGAATTTTGACATGTTATGTCAAGAACCCATAGCAAGATGTTTAGAAGGGATCAACAAATATCATCCCTGTATTTGCTGTGTTCAGACACCACAGTGGTGTCGTGGTATAAAAATGTGGATAGCTAAACGGACAGAATTTGTGATAAAATCCTATTACAAATTATGCTCCGGGAGACTTTTTGACTGCACTAGACTGAGCTTTCACTGTTTCAGGCATATTTACCAAGCGAGAAAAATGATCACAGGCTTATTGTTTTTCTACAATGTTGGGTAGAACTTCTTCCTGGCTGTGACTGCTGCAGATGTTCCCAACTGTTGTTGTAAATGAAATACTGATTGAAAGGATTAATTGGAGTCTGGAACTGAAAGGGTGAACTATTTAATTAGCTTGCTTCAGATAACAGTTTCAGTAGATAGGCAAAAGAACAATGTCTCTTTTGGCCCTTTTTTGACCCAGGGGAGGTAAGCAATTGAATTTGCTAGATGGATACAGCATTGAGGGCATCTGGGAGATGAGTCTGTGATAGATGGTTTATCAAACAATCACATATGGGTACAAACCCTTCATGGTCACTCTCAGAATGTGATCACTATGACCTCTAATTGCAGCTTGTTAGCTGTGAACCACACCTGAAGTTCTATCAAAAAGTGTGTGGATGTGTGAGGTGGTTCTTTAAATCTCTAAGTGGTGTACTCAATCGCCTGTACTTAGGGGGCTAGCTAGTTCTTCTCCATTTCCTTCTTTCTGTGCTCATTCCCTTCCTTTGTTTCAGTCTATGCTCCCCTGTTTTGCAGCTCTCTCTTCCTTTTAGGGATGTGTTTCTTCCTCCAAGTGTCCCCATCTTCTTTCTCCCTCTCTGTCAAAGGCCCCACATGGCATTGGAAGAAACCTTTACAGTCTGTAAACCATAACCTGTGACAGTCATGTAGTCCAGGATCTGCTCACTGATCCTCAGCTCTGTGGCTCTATACACTCTCTTTCAAGAAAGCTTAAACTGCTTATCTGCAAACACAACTATGCAGTTTAAAAAAAAGTGTGTAAGGAGAAACTATATAATGGAACTAAGTGAATAATGGAAAAAATATATGTACATGCTCATTTGAATTCATAAGCAAATTTCTATTTGACTGTATTTGTAACCTTTTCATAGTCACTTTCCATTAGCATTAGAACTCTTCAGTTTTACTAACATAATAATGAAAAACATAAACATATTTTAAGCTTGCACGATCACATATTCTCTGAAAAAGAATTGTATATTCAGTTTTAAAATTCACAATGCACCCAGTGTTGGTTAGTTACTTAAATCATTGAATCGGGCAATGTGATTCAAGTTACTAACCAACATGATAAGAATTGTAAATTGCAAATATCCACAATGATCTGTCTGCCTAGGTTCTAATATATCACCCATCACCAGTGTATCTCTGTTCATGTATGATCTTCAGTTCAACAATTATTTGAAGAAAGGCACCAGTAATTTCAAATAAAAAAAAATGTTGCAGTCTAAAGGAAAGGCAAAATTCATCATATAAATTATTTGCTCTGAATTATTCACCCAGCTCTGCTATATTCCATGGTTCCTTTGCTATGCTTCGAAAAAAACGCTCCCTGGAAACTGAAGGCCAGGGCTGAAGATTTTGGCAAGGAGCACTCCAGTTGTGTCAATCATTTCCTCATTTCTACCATGAAAAAGAATACTGTTTTTAATGTACTCCGAAGTTTCCTTTATGGTCATCTAGCACTAAATAGCAAGGTCTCCTGACATTGAAGATATTACTTTGCATAGTGGAGTGTTGTACATCAGCATTTCTTTGTGCACTATGGACTAGGATAATAGTATCAAATGGAAATGTTTTCCTGTCTGATATTCAGGTAGATCAAATCCATCACATATGCTGTAACGATGCTGGTTCTGGTGGGACACTTCTAAGAGAGTCAGTTCAGGACAAATTGCTTAAAGCCGGACAGTTACAGCCCAAGGGTGGGGTTTCTTTTAAGGCAAACCAAACCAGCCAAACAGAGAGGACTTTGGTTTTACCCCACTGGCTAACCACGAGTCACACAAGCAATTCCCTTAGACACTCCAGTTTCCCAGTATCACCACCAGTGCCACTTGTTATGGGGACAAATGGTTATGAAAACCGATACCCCAGTAAAAGAAAAAAAAAAAAAAGGTTCTCTCGATCCCAAAGGACCAAGCCCCAGACCCAGGTTAATATACAAATCAGATCTTACCCACAAATCACGCTGATGCCAATCCTTTAGAATCTAAAATCTAAAGATTTATTTATAAAAGGAAAAAGATATAGATGAGAGCTAGAATTGGTTAAATGGAATCAATTACATACAGTAAAGGCAAAGTTCTTGGTTCAGGCTTGTAGCAGTGATAGAATAAACTGCAGGTTCAAATTAAATCTCTGGAGTACATCCACAGCTGGGGTGGGTCATTCAGTCCTTTGTTCAAAGCTTCAGTGTAGCAAAGTCCCTCCAGAGGTATAAAGCAGGACTGAAGACAAAATGGAGAAGATGCAGCTGCCTTTTATAGTCTTTTGCTGTGTGGCTTGTGCTTCCTTTGTTTTAAACACAAACTGCCTGGCACATGGGCTTGGAAGCCTTTTCTGTCCATAGGCCTGTCCCTGCATGCCTTGTTGAGTCATAAGGTGTATCCCTTTCCTTCTCTCAATGGGTTAATTGTATAGCTGATGGTCCTTAATGGGCCATCAAGCAGGCTAGGCAGTGCTGATGCCAAACTGTCTTGGGGTGTCACCCAGAAGCATAACACAAGTTTGAAATACAGACATACATACATATCTATAACTCATAATACAAAGGTGATAGAAACACATAAACGAGATCATATCTGGCAAATTATAATGTTTTTGCAGATACCTTACATGGCATATCTGGCATAACTCATTACAATTTAACAATATTGATATTCATAATATCCTCGAGTGTCCCCCAAATTCCATACAGTGTCACACATGCATGCACAGGCACACCTCCAGTTGAAATTCATTTGTACTTCTGCTTTCTGCTAATTGTAGCCTCTGCCCCATCATGGTTTTAGGTGAAAGTAGATGGAATATATAATATATGTAGATGGTGTAAAGGAGGCATAGAGAGATTTAGAACCTGTGTGACAGAGGAGTTGATCCACCACATTCCAGTTAAAGGCAATGGGAGCTGTAGGTGTGAAAATCAGTCCCTACGTGACTTGGTGACGATCACGGTGAGATAAAACCAGAGCTAGGATTAGAACCCAGATTTCCCAATCCTGTCTCTCTAAACTACTTAACTATGCTGTTAGCAAGATGTTTTTTCTTAGTCATCTCTGACTATATTAGAACTTGAAGATTGCCTAAGGCCTGGTCTACACTAAAAAGTTGGGTCAAGGAAGCCGCCTTAAGTCGACCTGTTAATGTATATGTCTACACTACTGGGTCCTTTACGCTGACCGAAGTCACCTCTAATGTTGACTTCTGTAATCCACCTCTGTAAGAGGTGTAGCGCTTAATTCGATTTTCATGGGTCGACTGCGAAGTAGTGCAGACGCAGCATTGTGTAATTCGATTTAATTGGTCTCTGGGTGGTGTCCCACAATGCTTATCTGTGACCGCTCTGGAGATCATTCTCAACTCTGCTGCACTGCAGCCAGGTACACAGGAAACAGCCCCTCCCCTGCTAAAGCCCTGGGAATTTTTGATATCCCATTTCCTGTTTGATCAGCATTGGGCGCGTGCCAGCTTGAGCACAGCTGATCATGGAGACTACACGCCCCAAACGCACTCCAGCCTGGTCTGCACAGGAGGTGGTGGATCTCATTGCTGTGTGGGGAGAAGAGTCTGTGCAGGCAGAGCTCCAATCCAGCAGAAGAAATGCTGACATCTATGCAAAGATCGCTTGTGGAATGGGGGAGAAGGGCTAAACCAGGGGGACACAGCAGTGCCGTGTGAAAATAAAAGAACTTCGCCAAGCGTACCAGAAGGCAAGAGAGGTAAACAGTCATTCTGGTGCTGAACCACACACATGCCGGTTTTACAACAAACTGCGTGCGATTCTCAGGGATGACCCTACCAGCACCCCCACAAGCAACGTGGACATCTTGCCGGTGTGTGAGTCTAGGGACAATAAGGAGGACGATATGGTGGATGATGAGGAGGAGGAGAATGGGAGACAGGCGAGCGGTGGATCCATTCTCCCAAGAACCAGGAAATATTTTTAACCCTGGAGCCCTGTGGGTCGCAGGACATCACGGTGGCCGACCGTGATGCCGGGGAAGGCACCTCTGCTGAGTATACAATTAGAATCAGAGTCTAGTTAAACTTTAGCGAGCATACACATTCAGTGGTATTGCATGTTTACTGTGAAGAAAAAGCGAAGTACTGTGGTTCTCTGCTTACAAGAGGCCACTCCAGCTACGCAGAGGGTGGCCCCTGGAAAAGACTGTTTATGTGGACTGGGATAGCCCGGGAATCCACCATGGATATCTCTAGGAAACTTTCATGGGGTACTCTGCAATCCTTTGCAGAAGGTTTCTGGGCAAGGCAGTCTTATTTCTTCCACCATGGTAGGACACTTTCCCACACAACTCCTGAATTAATTCTGCTGGCATCATTGCGGTACACAACATAGCAGCAAAAGGACTGTATATACCCTGATGCTTGCAGCATCTCCTTCCTTTCTGCCTCTGTTACCCTCAGGAGACTGATATCACATAGGGTTTCCTAGGGAAAATGGGGGAAGTTCTCATTAAAAATGCTCTTACAAGAAAAAAAGGGCATGTAGACCCCACCCCACCCCACATTCTGGATCGCCAAACCATGCAACCGCTAATGTGCCTTTACTGTGCTCAGCATGGGTCAGCAAGTATTTTAAAGTGTCTGATAGGAGACTGGAGCCCCACATGGGAGATTTCGCAATTTGGGAGTGAAAACGTTCCCCCCACACCCCGTTCGTAAACAGCTTCCCATGGTGCTATGGGGAAGGGCCATTGTTCGACTAGCTACCTCCGCTCCCGACATGAGCCTGCCATAAACTTCATTAAAAGTGCGGTCACCCAGGATGTGGGGGGGCCTACTCACCATGGCTGGAGCAGCAAAACAGCACAGTGAATGGTTATGGATTCTGATTATGTTATGGCTTTCACCTAGTATAATAAGGGGTTGGGTTTTTTTATGAAAATGGCCTTGCTATAGAAACATTTTATTCATGTACAATGGCTCCTTTATTTTTTCCCATGACTGACACCTGGAAATATGTCCTTTGGCATGTCATCAACACCTTAAAGCAGACTTTCACTGATTAGAAGGAGGAGAAAGAGAACACGGGAGGACATGTTCACCGAGATAATGAATGCCTCCAGGACAGCTGACACTAGGGTGACCAGACGTCCCGATTTTATCGGGACTGTCCCAATATTTCCTTGTTTGTCCCGCGTCCTGACCGATGTGCGGTCGGGACACTGGACAAACAAGAAAATGCTCCGGAGCCCGGAAGTGCTCGCCCCCCCCCCCCCCGACTCCATCCCCTCCTCCCCCCATTGGCTCCCTCCCCGAATCCCTGCCTCTTCCCCAGGGTCACCATTCCTCCTACCTCCACAAGCGCTGGAGGGAGGCCCCGGAGATGCAGGGGGAGCACGGGGCCAGGGTGAGTAAGAATCCGGCCTGGCCCCGAGCAGGCAGGACTCAGTCGGGCGGTAGGGAGAGTAGGGGGGCGGCCCGCGGGGCCAGGCGGCGGCTGTTCTCCCCCCCGGGCAACGGGACTCGGGAGCAGCCGCTGCTGCAGCTCCCACTGCCGCGGGGGGAGGAAGCGGCCGATGGCCAAGCTCGGCGGTTCCGGCTGCGGCTCTGGTGTCTGGGCCCGAACCCCCCGAGCCTGGGCCTGCTGCGGGGACCCAGCAGCGCACACACTGCGCCCAGCCCCTGGCCAGTCGCGTCTGGGCTGCTGCCCAGCTGGTGCAATCCCGCGGCGGCCCCGGAGTAGGGGCAGCAGGCCCCAGCCCCCCCGTCCCGCTCAGGTCCCGCAGGGGAACGAACGGGCCTGGGCTGCCGATGCCTCCGCCCCGGGGCCGCCGCGGGATAGCACCAGCTGGGCAGCAGCCCAGACGCGACTGGCCAGGGGCTGGGCACAGCGTGCGCGCTGCTGGGTCCCCGCAGCAGGCCCAGGCTCGGGGGGTTTGGGCCCGGGCGCCAGAACCGCAGCCGCCGAGCTTGGTCATCGGCCGCTTCCTCCCCCCGTGGCAGTGGGAGCTGCAGCAGTGGCTGCTCCCGAGTCCCGCTGCCCAAGGGGGGAGAACAGCCGCTGCCGCTGCCTGGCCCCTTGGGCCGCCCCCCTACTCTCCCTACCGCCCGACTGGGTCCTGCCTGCTCGGGGCCAGGCCGGACTCTCACTCACCCTGGTCCCGCAGGAGGTCAAGCACTGGAGGTCTCCCGGGCCTCCCTCCAGCGCGCGTGGAGGAAGGGGTTTTTTTTTTTTTTGCCACGCCCCCCCCCGCCATGCCCCCCCCCCCTGCGTCACCTCCCCCCCACGTCCCGATATTTGACTTGGGTGATCTGGTCACCCTAGCTGACACAGAGCGTGGAGGATTTCACTGTCCGAGAAGTTAGACATGAACATGGAGAGAAGGAAAGCTTCCAATGAGCAAGAGTGTGTGGCGGAGGATGAGATGCTTCGGATTATGAGGGACCAATCAGACATGTTGAGGCATCTGGTTGAACTGCAGGAACAGAAGCAGGAGGGTAGAGTCCCTCTGCAGACCCTGGTGGACAGCCAGCCAGCATTGCCTGGTGCAGAATCACCCTCTCCCAAGCGTTCACTGAGGCATGGACAAAAAGTCCATTATCCCTTTCACTTAACTCAAGGGGAGAGTACAAGGAACAGAAGGTGCCCATTCACAGACCTTTGATGATCTGGAATGCAGTATTATGTTACACAGCTGAAAATTATGAGGAGTCCTTGTGGCACCTTAGATATTAACAAATTCATCTGGGCATAAACTTTCGTGGGCTAAAACCCATTTCATCAGATGCATGGAGTGGAAAACACAGATGCAGGTATAAGACACAGCACATGAAAAGATGGGAATTGCCTTACCAAGTGGGGGGTCAGTGCTAACAAGCCAATTCAATTAAGGTGGAAGTGGGCTATTCTCAACAGTTGACAAGAAGGGGTGAATACCAAGGGAAGAAAAAAATCACTTTTGTTATGCTAATGAGGCCAATGTAATCAAGGTGGCCCATTTCAAACAGTTGACAAGAAGGTGTGAGTATCAGCAGGGGGAAATTAGTTTTTGTAGTGACCCATTCACTCCCAGTCTTTATTCAGGCCTAATTTGATGGTGTCCAGTTTGCAAATTAATTCCAGTTCTGCAGTTTCTCGTTGGAGTCTGTTTTTGAAGTTTTTTTGTTGGAGAATTGCCACTTTTAAGTCTGTTATTGAGTGTCCAGGGAGACTGAAGTGTTCTCCTACTGGTTTTTGAATGTTATAATTCTTGATGTCTGATTTGTGTCCATTTATTTTTTTGCGTAGAGACTGTCTGGTTTGGCCAATGTACATTGCAGAGGGGCATTGCTGGCACATGATGGCATATATCACATTGGTAGATGTGCAGGTGAACGAGCCCCTGATGGTGTGGCTGATGTGGTTAGGTCCTGTGATGGTGTCTCTTGAATAGATATGTGGACAGAGTTGGCAACGGGGTCTGTTGCAGGGATTGGTTCCTAGGTTAGTGTTTTTGTTGTGTGGTGTGTAGTTGCCGGTGAGTATTTGCTTCAGGTTGGGGGGCTGTCTATAAGCGAGGACTGGCCTGTCTCCCAAGGTCTGTAAGAGTGAGGGATCGTCCTTCAGGATAGATTGTAGATCCTTGATGATGCGCTGGAGAAGTTTTAGTTGGGGGCTGAAGGTGACGGCTAGTGGCGTTCTGTTACTTTCTTTGTTGGGCCTGTCCTGTAGTAGGTGACTTCTGGGTACCCTTCTGGCTCTTTCAATCTGTTTCTTCACTTCACTAGATGGGTATTGTAGTTTTAAGAATGCTTGATAGAGATCCTGTAGGTGTTTGTCCCTGTCTGAGGGATTGGAGCAAATGCAGTTGTACCTTAGAGCTTGGCTGTAGACAATGGATCGTGTGATGTGGTCTGGATGAAAGCTAGAGGCATGTAGGTAGGTATAGTGGTCAGTAGGTTCTGGAATAGGGTGGTATTTATGTGACCATCTCTTATTTGCACTGTAGTGTCTAGGAAGTGGATCTCTTGTGTAGACTGGTCCAGGCTGAGGTTGATGGTGGGGTGGAAATTGTTGAAATCCTGATGGAATTCCTCAAGGGCTTCTTTTCCATGGGTCCAGATGCTGAAGATGTCATCAATGTAGCACAAGTAGAGTAGGGGCATTAGGGGACGAGAGCTGAGGAAGCATTGTTCCAAGTCAGCCATAAAAATGTTGGTATACTGTGGGGCCATGTGGGTACCCATAGCAGTTCTGCTGACTTGAAGATATAAATTGTCCCCAAATCTGAAATAGTTGTGGGTGAGGTCAAAGTCACAAATTGCAGCCACCAGGTTTGCCATGACATTATCGGGGATACTGTTTCTTACGGCTTGTAGTCCATCTTTGTGTGGAATGTTGGTGTAGAGGGCGTCTACATCCATAGTGGCTAGGATGGTGTTTTCTGGAAGATCACCAATGGACTGTAGTTTCCTCTGGAAGTCAGTGGCGTCTCGAAGATAGCTGGTAGTGCTGGTAGCGGAGGGTCTGAGGAGAGAGTCTACATAGCCAGACAATCCTGCTGTCAGGGTGTCAATGCCTGAGATGATGGGGCGTCCAGGATTCCCAGGTTTATGGATCTTGGGTAGCAGATAGAATACCCCTGGTTGGGGCTCTAGGGGTGTGTCTGTGTAGATTTGTTCCTGTGCTTCTTCATTGGTTGGAGGAGAAGAAGAAGAAGAAGATATATTTTGTCTGTGGAATATATGGGTGTATATTTTTGGATTGTGTATGTGTTTTGGGGAAACATATTTTGTTATGATGGACTGTTTATTTTGGGGCTGTGTACATTAGCAGTGTGTTTAATGCACACCAGAACAAAAGAATAAGAAAAATAGTTGCCATAAAATAATCACCAAAATAATTTAAAATATAATGAGTTTAACTAAATTACAGTTGGGGTGAGTTTGGCACATCGTCTTTTTTTTAAATGATCAAGCTTTTGAACTAAAACTCCCAGCTGAACTGGTGGTAGAGCCGTGACTGTGCGACAACCCTCCACAGAGCTGAAAGAAGCATGCCTCACACGCTGCACCTCTTACTGCAAACACTTCCCACGGGCAGCATGCCAGAGTGAACTGAGAATACCAACCTCATTTTCAGCAGAGGATCCTGTGACCATAACTAATAATGCTGGATCCTGTTGCCAACTTGCGGGATCCACAGTGCCCAGGCATCCCTGTTAGCCTTTTGTCCGATTGGGAGGAGGAGGGATTAAACAGGTTAATATCATTAAACTGTCCTGGACTCATATTCTTTTCTTTGGAGCCTTTGAATGTTGTTTTTGTTTTCTCTCCTGTAGCTTGTGATACCTACTATAGTCTGGAGTTTTTTGGTTCCGGATCTCAGAACCCTGAAGAAACTTACCGCTACAAAAATCCTTTTAAGTGTTTGCAGATTTCCTTGAACAGATCTTTCACAGCCTACTCTAATAGTATCACACCCAAACATTTATTCTCAGACAAAATCTTTATACAGATAGTGTTAGAATTCTACATAATTTACTTCAGAAAATAACCTCATGAGAATATGTTATAAAAACCAAGCATTTGAAAGCCAGGGCATTCAATTAAAGTTGGAAAAAGAAACATTTGACCATTCAGAGTTGAGGTTCCACATACAAGCTTAACTCTGTCCATGCTACACTATACACTAAGTACATGAAATAGCCTTGCATGTGTGATGAGTATTACCGCTCTTTTAATTGTTTAAAAATAATAAATAATGAAAAAATAACAGGGACCAATGGGAATGATCACATGAGTAAGGTTGCAGGATCTATTCAATGCATTTGCATGTGAGCTCCCTTTTGCCCTCTCTGTGCCATAGCTAAAATCAGCAGCTACCTAGCCTATTTACTGTTTTGTAGCCATGAAAAATGCATCACGGACCGTGAAATCTGGTCTCCCCCTCCCCCCCCCCCACCATGAAATCTGGTAAAAGCACACAAAAGACCAGATTTCATGGCGGGAGACCAGTGTTTCTCAAATTGGGCGTCCTGACCCAAAAGCAAGTTGCAGCAGGGTCACAAGGTTATTTTAGGAGGGTCGCAGTATTGCCACCTTTACTTCGGCGCTGCCTTCAGACCTGTGTGGCCAGAGAACGGCAGCTGTTGGACGGGCACCCAGCTCTGAAGGCAGCGCCTGGCCAGCAGCAGCGCAGAAGTAAGGGTAGCAATACCACAACACCCCTTACAATAACCTTGCCAACAGCTGCCGTTCTCTGGCCACAACTCCTTTTTGGGTCAGGACCCCTACAATTACAATACCATGAAATTTCAGATTTAAATAGCTGAAATCATTAAATTTATTATTTTTTAAATCCTATGACCATGAAATTGACCAAAATGGACCGTGAATTTGGTAGGGTCCTAGTAATGATATAGTGGATGGGGTCAGGCTAAATATCTGATTGTATGTAATACGATGTCCAACCTATGTCAGGAAAGAGAATAAAATAACTATAATGTTGGTGGTTTCTTTTGCTAGAGGGGTGGGCAGAAGTGTTCCTGTTTGGTTACCTTGTCTTTGTGGCTTATGGCGAAGTTGTGGATTGTGGTGGTTATTTGAGAACTGTATGGCAAAGAGTAACAATGCGGTCTCTTTGCTATAGTGGGAGGATGCATTGGGGGAAGGGAAACTCTTGTATCTGTATATGGAGGGTAAGAGGAGTGATATTGGTTCAGCAGTCTCTGGAAGTGAAGGAATATCTGTGGCTGAGAATGTAGTTCATATGTTTATTTTATAAATTTCCACTTGGCCAAAGGCTGCCGCTGGATCCAGGACTCCTATATATTTTATAAAATCCACAGGACTTGTAAGCCCTTAGCCCCAGAGGATCTCTCTGGTTATAAGGAACTTGTAGGCTCTGTAGGCACTTTAAAGGCCATGGTTCTCTGCTCCTGTGGAATTCATAATCTCTGTAGTAGATGCCACTTGACCATGGTTAGGCAGCTGATGTGCTGTGACTGCTTCTTCTTATACTAATCATAACTGTCTCGCTGTTACATGGTGTTCCTGCCATCTGTTTGTTGTGTCCACCTGTTGCCTCTCAACATATACTTAGATTATAAAGTCTTGTGGGCAGGGACCATCTTTTCATAATATATGGCAAATGCAAGTGAACAGAATGTGATTCGGATTGGGCCTCTAGGCATTATTGCCATAAATAATTAATAATAGTCTGAGACCCACATGCTCTCTCTAGTCCTGCTGAATTTATACACACTACAGCTGCTTGGGCCCCTGCAGTTCTTATTGGCCCTGAGTAGATTACAAAATCTACAAACTCCTCTGTCTCAATGCTTCTCTTTGCCTTTATGGAGATTATAAACTGGGCGGGCAACACTGCAGTTCTCACTGACAAGCTCTGCAGGAATCCAGCTCAGGCAGCTCACTGCTCTTAACAGAGTTGATAATTTTGCTAGGGAACCTAGAGAGTCAGAGTTTATCAAAGGGGTCGGATACTGTAGAATTTGTAAACTCCATTGAGACCATGCTTAGTTTATAAACTCCCCAGGGTCCATGGTGAAGTTCTTAGACAATCTAAACAATCAGAATAAGAAACTCCAAAATTCCTTTTCCCAGCTTCCCCACAATATCCAAAAGCTCCAGTACTCTCAGAACTGAATACATCAAATGTAGAGCTTGCAAATCTGGATCACTCTATGGTGTCGCTTTTTAAAAAAGAGAACTTTCACAAAAGTGAAGCACCGTATCTGTAATTTTCAAATTCTCACATCTAACAAACAACCTTTTCAATTACCCACAAGCGTCCCCCAAAAATTCTCTTGTGGCAGAAAGACGGAAAATGTTTACTTCCTTTTTATTTCTCTATATGTAATTTTTCTGAGGGTTTTGTTGTTGTTTTTGTTTGTTTGTTTGTTTTTTGTTGTTTTGGAGGGAGGGGGAAAGGCTTTTCCTGAGATGTGCTGGGGAGGTTCTTTTTCCATTTTCCACACCTTATCCTATTCGAAGTGTAGAGCTTTTGTCCTGAAACTGTCTCCTACCAAATTCATGTTCCCCTGTAGATTCCAAGATGGATCAGGACATGAAGTGCCCCAGATAGACCAGAAGATTCCCAGGTCTGGAAGACAAACTTCAGTTTTGAGCTCAAGTCCCAGATAGGCAGATCAGCCAAAAATTCCCACTCCCAGACAGTTGTGGGGTCTCTTTGAAGAACAGATGGTGATTGGCCCATCTTTTTTTTTATCCAAAGTTAACAAGCAGCTATGATGATTCCGCCCACACAAAAACTGATGTATAGTCCCATAGTTTGGGATAGGAACTCTAGATGTAGGGAAGAAAACAAAAACCTAGCAACCAAAGGAGAAATGAACATTGTTTAAAGAGATATCATCAAGGTTGCTGTAGTCCCAAAAATGACTGGCCTTGATTGATAGATACATAGATTAGATTAGATCTTCTGTATTTTTATGAGTGAATTCTTCAGGAAATAGCAGCAGCCCTTCTCTGCTATGCAACTCTACCCTAACAAAAAAAACATTGGCATTGGACAGGGGGGAAATTGTAAGCAAACAGGTTTTGCCGTGAAACCTAATTGCTTGTGTATGTAATTATCTGTTTGTGTGATTACCAACAGTGTCCCCCAGACTCTCAATAGTTTTATAGCCTGTGTGTGTGTGTGCGTGTGTGGAGGGGTGTATAAAAAAAGAGAGATTTGTGTATGTGTAAAAGAGAGGGTTTCTTTTTTTTCCTTCCCCCTGCCAGTAATTACCAACACATAGAGCCAGAGAAAACAGGGAGAGCAGAAAGGGGGGCTTGCACCAATTCAATAGCGCTTTGATTTAACAGCTCCAAGTCCTTTGAAAACATTTTGCCAAGAAAAGCTTGCCATCAACACGTATAATCTCTTATCAGAGGCCACTGAAAGGCTGGGCTCTGAGGTTAATTCTCCCATCGCAACGAGTTTGAATCAGCTCTGAACTCACATTGAGATGAAAGCCACGAAGCCCCTCGCCCGGCCTGGCCCGCAAAACCCACTGAGATCAACCGACTGGGGAGGATTAGGGCATGTTCATCTGCTGGCTCTCCAGCAGGACGGGCAGACTCAAAAGAAAAACAATAATTAGGGATAATTGCTTGTGTCCAAACACAATCATTAAAGCCCCTTTCCCCTTTGGTACTTTGTGAGCTGGAATGAAAGAGACACCCCCTGTTTTGACAGCTGGGCAGGCGAACAGAATTGGTGACAGATGAAGTGAGACGTCTTCAGACATTAGCAGCCCACGCAGGGCAGGGCAGAGAGAGCCCGGAGGAGAAAAGGAGGAGTAGGACAGACGGAAGCTTCAAGCAACCAGCCTGAATCCTCCCCCTCCAGCTAACAGAGCAGGCGGATCCTGCCGGATCCCCTCCTTGCCATTCCCACCCCTACAGAGATCCCCTTCTCCGGGCAGCCATGTCAATGACCTAGCTAAGAAACAACCACACCCCGAGGCGGTTTCAGCCTCAAGAGATGAGGGGGTTCTTTGTGCGGTTTTGGGGGGAGGTTGCAATGCAGTTTGTCTTGATTTTGCTCACATTGTTTTTCAGGCTGCACCCATAATGCCCAAAGAAGCTAAAAGGTTGTGTTTAAAACAAGGGCGAAGAGAAAGAGAGCGATAAACTTTGGGCCTGATTCAGATCTCGCTCATACCAGTGTAAATCGAGAGTGAGTCAGACCACGTCCATTGTCAAGTCACTTAAGGACGGGGAGGTCTCGGTAGCTTCAAAGTGCAACCAAAACCCAATCCTGAATGACAAGGAGGAGGGACACGTTTCCAACGCAAATGCCCAGAGTTATGTGCACGTGTGTGTTGTGTAAGCAGGGAGGTACTAAAGTCTGATTGTTTTCATTACGGGCACTTTCTAGAATAACTAAGTGGAAAATAACAGGTTACAAGCACGTTATGAGGCAGTAAAACGAAGGTAATCTCCATCCGAAAAGGAGCAAATAGAGCCAGCTAAATCCGTAGTTTGTGTCAAAGAAAGAAAGAAAATCCAGTTCAATATCTAGAACAGAAGATTTAAAACAGAAAAAGATGGATTTAAATATTTGTGGTGGCGTTTAAGCAAATGCAGTGCTTTAAAAGTAGGAAAACATTGCCTAGAAAAGGAAGGGAGAAGCAGGGTGTTTCTGGGGATCCCTGGGAAGTGGCTGGCTGACAGCAGATCCCGAACATGGGGACCGGTTCCTGAGTGCCTCTCACGGTTGGTAGTGAGGATGATGATGGTGATGTGATGCCTGGTGCCCGAGCCAGCTGTTGTCCCGACCAGAACTGATCTGTTGGTCCAGGCGCTTCCGGATCGTCAGGCGCTGAACAGCTGCCGCGTGAGATGAAGTAAAAAGGTTAGAGATAGTCAAGGCTCAGTCTGAACTGTAGTCAAGTGCGTTCGTGCAAAGGGAAACGTCAGATGCCAACATCTCTCTCCAGACTCTGACGTCTAACTCGGGGACATCCCGTGGGAAAAGGGAGAAGAGAGAGCGAGCCGGGAAAGGTAGAAGAAACGTAAGCGAATCTGACTTTTCAAAGAATCCTCTCTGCCTCGTGTTTTTCCCTTTTCGTCGGGCATTTTCTTCTGCTCCACGCCCCGGTTCTTCCAAAGGGGACCCCACCCTGCCAGTTACTGGAAGTATTGCTGGGAGGGAAAGGCAGGACCTTCCTTAAAATCAGGGACACAAGCAAGGTGCAGCACAATGGGAAGGTGAAGGAAGATCCTCTGAGCCCTCCCTCTTTGTCAAATTAGATGTGCCCATAGCTGAGAGAATTAAATATAAGAACTTTACTTGCAAGTGTTACGTTTCTTGTATACTTAAGCTACAAATACAAATCAGATGAGAATAGTGAAATTCATCAAAACAACCGACTAAAATTATATTCGGGAACTGCAATGTATACAATGGCATGAGTGATTAATTAGAAAAGCCCACATCCGACAAGAAAGTTTTTTGAAAGGAAAGCGCTACAAATACAGCTGGAATCCAGATTAATATAGTTATCAAATAAAGCTCTCTCATCTCCCCTCCCTCCTTCTGCCTCACATTATCGCAGACCCAGACATAACCATTTTTCTAACATGTTTAGCAAAGGATTATATTTGTCAACTTTTTTCCTAAATGGCCAATATGTTGCTATAAAGAGCTGGGCATTGGGAGATCCAAGCAATCAAGTGGATTAGTAAAGATTGTGTTTCTAGTAGTTAACTTAAGCAATGCAAAGTCTCAGCTGAAAATGGGCATTTAACTGTTTTTTCCCAAAGTATCCGTGTAATATATGTGTTCATTTTATACACGTGAGCTTTAGTATCACCTTTACTAACGTGGAACTGCTGCTTGCTAGTGTGTTTCAGAATGTGTTTTTGGAACTGTACTAATTTCGTTGGGGTGGTATTAGTGCTGGCTAAACTATATCAGAGATTATCATAAAATATGGTTTGAAAGGCATAATCAACCGGACCGTGCAAATGACATGTTGATGATGACAACGATGATGTATAGTTCCTCCAAAACTTACGCCTCTGAGATGCCTGCTAAAAGACTTTACATACAGAGTAGCAGCAGCTGATGTTACTTGAATGCTGCATATTGAGATGGGAAATAGGTAGCGTTTTATCTTTCAGTTTTATATTCTACAGAGGCGTGTAGGTCTTAATACTAAACACCCGAAAAGCCTCCCCCCCCCCCCGCCTTATTCTAAGGCTTTACGCAGTTTCAGACGATAAACCCTACTTTTGGTTCAGGATAAAAACGTTATCAGGTTTGCAATATGTTTTCAAGTCTCCAGAATATAGAATATGCATCCGAAGAAGTGGGTTGTAGCCCACGAAAGCTTATGCTCTAATAAATTTGTTAGTCTCTAAGGTGCCACAAGTACTCCTGTTCTTTTTCCAGAATATAGAGTTACTCAATTGCCCAGACCAATTTTCTGATTTCTTTCAAACATAGAACAGACAAAACACTAGGTTAAGCAAAATGTGTAACTTCTCTTATTTTGGCTACACGTTCTCCCGCAGGAATATAGGGGACATATTAAGGCAAATAGGAATATTACAAATAACAAACAGCCAAGCAAATGAAGCGGAGACAGAGAAAATTCGGTACTTTGGTAAATGTCACAGTGACAGTGCCCTCAAGATCCTCTTTATTTTTTCCCAAGCTAATCGAAATGTAATAAAAGTGCCACAAACATCTTCAATAATTATCAGACCATTTGTTTTAATGTAGAAAATGTAGCAATAAGCCCACCCCGGGTTAAAATTGAGCACGTCTTGTAGAGGCTCGACCTATTTGGTTATAATTGTGGCACTCTTCCTAAAGGAGTTTTTGTTTCTCTGGTGTGGCGTAAATGAACCTCAAAACACGTAGGATGTTCTGTTTTAAATATACTTTCACTGAACAATAATCAATTCTAAATAACTAAGCCATAAAAATGTTTGAGAGACCCCCTCGTAGAGCAGCAGCAGGGTGATTCGAAGGTTTTAAAATGTATCATATAAATATATTTGTTTTAGGGGATGAAAAAAGGGAAATATCAACAGCTCTCTAACATGAGAATATTTTATATAATTTTATAGAAACAAAAGCTAAACTCAAGTAATCGTTTCTTGTCGAACTTTAGCATTTCAATTGTGAATTGTAATTCTATCGGCGCTATAAAATAGGAAACACTACTTAGAACTGTCCCTAGCCCATTTTCCATTTAACATAATACTTGTGACAAGCTGCAAAACCCTATTAGAGATCCTAGCCTGCACAGGGGAGCTATTTTAGTTGTCTTTTATTTTTAATATCTATATATCTGGAGTATTTTGCATTGCAATGTCTTTGTAACTAAATATACATTTGCTAATGTTAGATTACTATTATTATTGCTAATAATAATAATAGTAATTATATTAAATAATTATTATTTCCAATTTTGTTAAAGTCCATACTTTTTTATAAGTTCCCAGAATCACAAATATTATAGTTCTGGAAAACGTGGGGGGAAACAAAACACATAAAAAGAGAATAACGTGCTAATATACTACTTATTCTCAGGAACTCTTGACCTTGTACGAAGCTTTCCTATCGAATGCACAGCTGAGACCAAAACAATAAACACGGAGAAGGACTAGACTTCTAGGTAGATGTTTAATATCACACTAAAGAGAGAAGTAGGCACTGACAAATGAAAACGCTATCAAGAAGCTTGTATTATTGCGGTCAGATTTGTCTTGACTGTATATTGCACATAATAATTCTCTCCCTTTCAGCTATTCTCATATATTTAATACATTGTAATTAAATATAGGGGGAAACGGAAGAAAACACTTTAGTTTAAAATAGTATTTGGAGTAGTATTTGGAGTTTGGACTTTAGTTTAAAATAGTATTTGGAGGCTTTATATTAATTATTTAAATTAGGTTATTCCTTCTTTGGCATCTAGGACATTAAAATTGTGTGATGCCTAAAACTGGGTTTCAGTCTGTATAATTGGGTATAAATATGCAAATAAGACATTTATATGAGTGCTAATATCAGAGTTCAAAAGATTTCATTCTGAATGTTACACTCAGATTTGCAACTCTGTTTTCCTAAATCAATTCTTGCATGAGTCATTTTCTTTCAATTCAAGGAAGCAACACCAGACATTGTAATAATTCAGCCTGTGTCAATTTGCCCGTTAGGTTTTTGGTGGAAAACCGAGTTTGACACTGCTAAATTGATACATTTCAACAGCGATTTACCGTTAAAAAGAACAGCTTTCACGCTGACATACCTTGCAGTGCTTGATTTATGGTGAAACAGATTGCTGCGTTTGATGGCTCTGGCCCTCCCAGCTGCCAAGAATTTGATTGCAACACGTGGGATTTACAGCGAGTGAAATCAGCATTACCAAGCTATCGAAAGTTTCCTGTTATTCTCAGTCAATAGGCAATGCAAAACTCAACACTGCATAAACACACGCGTTTATAATCAATTTCCTGGCAGCTGCCCAGTGAAACGGACGAACAGTCTCCATATTCCCCGATTCCAAGGTTTGCATTCTACAATAGACGTGTAAAGCAGTAAATAACAGCTGAAATATAACAGCGACAAGGACTCTGGCTTTGACCAACAATCTGACAAGGACAAGTTTTGCTTTGAATCCAGGGGTTGCACAAGAAGCTGTTTTGGATAAAATGGTTACAGTCAAAAGTAATGCAAACTATTCATTACAATGTGAAACCAGAGTAATGTGTTGACACGGTTCCAGATCCTGCCGTGTAGGTGCAAGTGGGTAGCTAAGGGCAAAATTTGGTCTTTGGATTTCCCGAACAAATATTGTTCTTAGTTATACTGGTGTGAGTTGAGTTAATGGATTTACACTGTTTTCGTTCAGGGAAGAATGTGACCCTCTTTTTGGTATTTTAATATTGATGCATAAAATAAACTGTCAACGTTCTCTCCTAATCTATTAGATTTTAATGTATATTCTATTCTATATATTAATAACGGACCAATGTCAAATCATGTCACTTTATAACGTATTTGCCAACACAATTATAGGATTTTACTATTATAAACGGGAACCAAAATGCAATGTAAAGAAAAGTAATTTAAAAAGTTAAAAATCCCAAATCAGTCTCAAAGTACCTGTGTCGAATTAAAAATACAGACAGGGTAAAATCAAAATATTTGAAAGCCCATTTCGGCTTTCGTTTACCTGCCAAGACCTACAGTCAAGGTTTTCTGTTCCCCGCAACAGCTGATGAAGCAGAGGAAGGGATCTGTGCCTCGCGGTAGTTGTTGCTGAGGAACTGTTAGCGAGGACCAGATCCCTGAGCTTAGCCCTTGCCAGATAGAAACACCTCCGTTCAAACACTCTTGGCGCGCTCGCTAGCGTTCCAGTTCCGTGCGCTTTTCTAGCCTGATTTCTAGGGCCCCACTTTTCGCACCTTTTCTGAGGTGGATTCGTTCCTTCGGCCAGCCCATGTAACCCTGACCTGCCTGCTGCGGCATCATGCAAAAGAACCGTCAAAGGGCCTCTCAAATGACACTGCCTCCCTTGGCTCTTAGTTTTCCCCACCTTACTGGGAGATGCTCTGTGTTTCCATCCAATGTACCTACCGAGATTCTCTGATCCACCACCTGAAACTCACCTGGCCTGGGCCACTTTTCCTTGGAAGGCAGATAAGTTTGTTGATATTAATGCTTATTATCCCACTGTACAGTCGTGAAAACAGTTACCCTAAAACTTATGGTTCCCGTTGACAGGTTTCAGAGTAGCAGCACCTCCTGTTGAGGTGATTGGCAAAGGCTCTTCTGACAGAACACACAGACTCTCTAGCCTGCATGAGGAAACCAGGGCCACCACAAGCAGCAGGTCCCCCTCATTTCACTCAGTAGATCTACATCTTTCAGGTAGCCTCTTTCTACGCAACAATACAATACTAGCTGCGTCTGAATGGCGCTGGATAGTCTGTGATGACGAACTAGGGTTCTCCTGACGCTCTCCCCAGCCCTGTTCCTCACCCATTCTCCCAGCTCAGAAAGCTACATGTAGGGGGCTTTTTTAGTTTGATGGTTTTTACATTATGTAGGGAGGAACATGTTGGGGGCGGAAATGTGGGGCTCGCATAACATCAGTTCTGGGGAGGGAGAACTTGCACTTGTATGGGCAGAACTGTATCGTGCCAAGGTGATGATTGGAAAAATGGTTCCTCAAACCATGTTTTCTATTAGATTTTATTCTTCTGGTACAGTGACAAATTCATGTAAGATTTCAACAGCTCAGTTCGTGAGAGTTTCCATCGCTCACCCAGAAAGCCACTGATCTTAGTTGCTTGTGGCTATGATTATTTAGACACAATTATAGGCTAGGGATATGTTACCAAAAAGCAAGAACTAATGTGGTATTTTATCCTTTCCTCCCCTCTGCATTTAATCAAGCTGTTCTCTCTGTTCATACACATCATCTTTTTCAATCTGCTCCAGTGGACCTTTAAGAAACAATTTTGCTTATACAAAGTGACCTGGTGGAGCTCAAAGAGTGGGTGTTTTGGTTCATTTTTTAAAAAGATTTCGGTTTCTGCCACGCTACTGTTGGGACTAAATAAAAGTTGATGCTATCACTTTATAGTATTCAAATACTGGCAGATGTAGCAAATAATTAGAGAGGCGTTTGATTGCACAGATTCCAACATAAGGATTTGGGGCCCCAAAGCACAGGGAGTTTTGCCTCAGCAACAACTCCAGAATCTAGTCTGTACCAGCTTTTTGCAAATGTTAATCAAGCCTGTGTAATGACTTGAGATTCCTTACCTACCTCACAGGAGTGTTGGGAGGGTTAATGGAAGAATGTTTGTGAGGTGCTTTGAGATCCTAGGATGGAAGTTGCTACAGAAGTGCAAAGTAGTAGTAAGTATTATTATAGAACACATTGAAAAATAATAATACAAATTACCATCAATACTAAGAAATGCACAAAGTGTGTCTAGTGGTATATAGATGTTTCTGCCACATCTGTGGTTTTTATATAATTGTTCTGGTATTTTAATTGCTTGTAAATGTTTAATCGCATGTAAATAGATGCACCCATAAGAAAACTGAGTTGGTAAACCATAGAGCCAGCAGGCAGGAGGCAATGGTATCATGGACTATGGCTCCTTTGGTGAGAAATAATAATTGAGCACACTGTAAATCAAAATTTATCTCAATGGTAGTTTTAATTCATTGTCTCTAGTGTGCTAAATAGAGTAGAGAAGTGTTAGAAACAGGAGAAGAGTACAGCAGGAAAATATTAGGAAGAGGTTTTGTTTAAAAATTCCTAAGTAACAAAGCTGACCATGTTTACTTCAAATGGCTGCAGGGAGCTCTCCATCAATGCACCTTTGTTTTTTGTTTTTTTAGTTTGGTACATGGATTTCATAAAATAAAGCAAACTGGATTTAAAAAAGAATCAGCAGTACATCTTTGAAAGTAAACTTTGTGAACTGAAAATATCTGATTTTTTAAAAATTTAAAAAACTATAGGCATAATTTTCCTCTCACTGACAAGGTTGTAACTCCATTGAATTCCACGGAGTTACTCCTGATTTACAATGGGGAAAATGAGAGGAAAATCAGCCCCTGTACTATTATATGAGTGAGGCATGGAGGTCAAAGAGTTAATGCTTTTGTTCTGTTTGGAGTTTATCTGAACCTCAGCGATCATTCTGTTCCCTCATTCCTTTCCCATTTATCCACCTCCCATCCTTTCCTCTTCCACCTAACCCCAACACACCTTTCTCTTCTCTTGACCCAAAATTCCCTGTCCTTGACCTCCAACAAGCTCCCTGGGTCCCATCACTTCCTCTGTCTAACCACCTGCAGGGCTCCTGATCTGCACCAACTACCTCCCCCTGACTTCCCAAACACCCCACACATTTCCTATCAAGTTGTCTCAACAGGCCTGACATTTTCTAATGGGCTCTAGCAGTCTCCTCTGTTCAAATCTCACCTATTATGATAAGGCTTCTTTAGTGAGAGGCACCACAGATAGGCCCAGATCCTCAAAGGTATTTAGGCACCTAACTCCCATTGTTTTTTCAGGACCGTTGAGGATCTGGGCTAGAATGCTTCTCCATCTGCCTAGCATTTGTGGGTGTTGAAGACACTGGGCCAGCCCAAGCTCATGTAAAGTGGTATAGCTCCATTAACTTCAGTTGGTGCTACTCCAGTTTACAACAACTGAAGATCTGCATTCCAGTCAATAGTCAGTCTAGCAGAGACTGCTAGAGGTTGGGATCTTGATGTGGACTTCAGCAAAGCACAGGGGACTGTTAAGGGTAGGGGAAAGGGAGGCTGGATATTGAGTGGAACATTTTCTAAGCTAAGAAGGATATGGATCTGATCGATTAGAGATTTGTGCCAATTCTTATTTTACCCTTGGGGTTCACCCATTCCTCATTATAAGCAATAAGACATTTTCCATATAATTTGATGTTACAGACATTAAAATGAGTAAACATGTTCTATATATGTAATTACAACTCCACCTTAAAAGCAAGTGCCTGTTGTGTAATAATTACAAGCTGATGTGTTACTATTGTTCTGTAGCTTTGAAAACCTGATGGAGTATGTGCCAGTATAATGTAGGGCAATTCCTGGGTTATTTGCCGTCAGTGTCTCTGTGGATCTAGGCCTTTGCCTTTGTTAGTGATCTGTCATGTGATTCATGAAAAGGGCAGCCTTGTAACAACATTATTTCAGGAGGATAATAACTAGCCATCATAAATTCCTTTTTAAATAGTTTATTGCAGTTGTAGTCTGTTGACAGTGTCTGTTTTACAGCATGGAAGAAAACAGTTCCTTGTTGGTACTAGTCACTAAAACCACTTAATAGTTACAGCCCTTTTTAGTACCCTCAGAAAAAACCTAGTCTTTCATGAAATGAATCATAAATAGTTGAGTCAAGGAAGTTACTCTAAAGGGGGGAAAGAGCGAAAAGAGATCAGTGTCTTAGAGTTATTGAAATGTGTTTGCTTTTAGACAATTCTCCATTAAACACTATTTAACAATTATAGATTAGGATAGAGCTGGTTGGGAATTTTTTGACTAAACTTTTTTTGTCTGAAAATGCTGATAAATCAAATGAAACTTTTTTTCATGAAAACGTACTGGTTTTGATAGACTTTCCTGGGGAAGGTTTCTCAGGTTCAGAATGGAATTTCAGGAGAGAGACCCAGCCCAGAATAGCCAAAGCCTAGAGCACACATTGGGGATGTGGAAGACTTTCAGAGCAGGGATTTGAACCTGGATTTAGTACATGCTAGTTCAGTGCCCCCACCACCAAGCTACTGGCTAATCTGAGGTTGTGGTTTTGTCTGTGTTTTTTCATTAAAAATTTCAAAAGGTCTCTTTGTTCTGCTCTGGAATTAAAACAAATTTCAAAACCTCTAATGTTTTTGCAAAACAGAATTCCTGTTTTACAGCCAGCCCTAGTTTAGGGCCCAATCCTGCAGTCTTACTTGGGAAAAACTGCATTAACTTCAGCAGAAGTTTTGTCTTTACCAGGTCTGTGGCTCAGGCCCTTAGATAGGGAACTATGTAGCAACTTTCTCCCTTTGAGGTTTCTGTTATCTGTAGTGGAGTGTGAAAAACTTTAGTTGGATCTCATCTTTCTGGAAACAGAGAGCCAATGGGTCTAATGATTAGAGCAGGTGACTAGGACTCCACCACTCTCTTGCTGTGTGAGCTTGGGAAGTGACATAACCTCTTTGTGGCTTTGCCAACCAATCTTGCTTGAGATGTTGTGACCTTTTCTTATAGATGCAGACATCTCTATAGTTATCCGTGCCTTGTTCACTTCAACAGTGTGTGACTGCAGTGCTTACTTTATGGGGCTACACCTAAACATCACCAGCTTAGCTGTGCTTCTCGCTGGAAAACCATTACACCTGCACACTGTGATCAGCAGTAGCTGATCCAATTCATTCCCAGGAGCAATTCAAAGTATTTGTCTTGACCTGTAAAGCTGTAAATGGTTTGATATCTTCTTGGCTTAATAACTACCTCTCACCTTATGTGATACCTTGGCAGTTAAGCTCAGCCAAGGCACATGCTAACAGCCCCCTGGTTTTAAGGGGAGAGAGATGGCATCAGGGCATTTTCAATGAGGGGCACTTGATGCTAGAACTCACTTCCCCTGTGGTCTGACAGATTCCAAATCTGTTAACCTACAAGGCCTGTCTGTTCTCCTAGGCGGTAAGAGGATGTAGGTACACTAAATGGTATGACAGCCTGGTTGAGTGAGGCAGAATTAACAATTAATATTGGTTACTTCTGTCATTTTTTGCAGCTGCTTTTATATTGTCTATGTGCCTGGAGCAAGAGAAAAGTACATTTTACAAATAACATTACATGTACAGTAATTCTCTGCCTCACAGGATGCTGATACCTGTTATTCATAAGTCATTTGAGATTGGAGATGGAAAGGCACTGTACCAGTGAAAGATATTACTACTGTTGTATTTCTTTACTGAAATGAACACACAAGAGTATCCTCCATATTCCCACTACATCTGGCAGGACTTCTACTTTTACAAATATTGGCCCAGCTTCTGCAAAGAGAACAACATGGATGGATCCATACAGATCCCCACTGAAATCACTAGGGCTCTGCACAGATGCAGGAGTCTGCTGGTGTGCAACAAGCCACAGGATGAGGCCCACAGGTCCTAATCCTGCAAATAATTATGCACATGAGTAACTTTATACATGGGAGTAGTCCTACTGATTTTTGGGGGGCTATTCATATGCATAAAGTTACTTATATGCTTAAGTGTTTACAGGACCAGACCCACAGTGAGTACAATAAAATAAACAATTTATTTTATGCCACTGTATCTAGTGAAGTCTAGTCTTGTCCATAAACCTGTTCTTCTTCATCGGTGCTCAGACTGGGAAACTTCCAAATCCCATTAATTGGTTAGAGTTAGGACATTTCTTATTTCCTTTGACATGTGGCACATCAAATTACTTAGGAGCATACATAAATGTCTGTGAGAAGGAGTTGTCATCTTCTGGAAGGATAGTCAACATCATCAGCCTTGGATCCAACACTGAATGTTCTTCCTTTACCAGCAGATCATTCACCATTAGTTGAAAAATGGGCAAGCATTGATCTTCTCCAACTTGCTTTTTTATATATCCCAAACTTGGTGAAGTGCAGAAATACTGTGTATCCCTGACCCCTGCCAGTGCTTGTTTATACAGATCTAGACATCCTACAGCGTTTACTGATGGAGTGCACATCATACGAAAGAAAATCCTAGTGTGTCAGGCAATACTCTGAAAAGATAGAGTGGAGAGATTGGATCTTCTGCCCTTTCCTCTGAAATCTCTGTTTTTTCAACTGGAAAAAGAATAATGATAATAATTTTTAAAAAACCCTCCAAAATATACACAGTTAGAACCATGTAAGTAAAATACATATGTGCCCAATCATTTTGGTGATATATTACTTTGCCTAATCATTAACTGGAAATGCCATATAAGAATTTGTAAACCACAGTAAATCATTTTGTAGGAATGATTTAAATGTACTGCTGACTAATGTAAAACAGTCTAGTTTCCACAGTCAGTAGGCTGCCAAATATTGTAAAAAAAAAAAAAAAAAAAAAGGTTTGTGATCTAAGTTGACATAAATTATAGTAGATATAAATCTTTAAAACAGCAGTACTAGTTTGCAGATTATTGGGTTTAAGAGATAGGAAGATGACATATTAACTATCATGAAGATTGCCAAGACTCTTGTGTGTTTTAATTAGGATGCTTTGCAAGAAGATGTTTAATTTCTTTTTAAAGCTCTACCTTGGAAAGATCTTTATGACCATCTTGTTTGCAGTGATACAGGAGAAGTCAGAACATGACCTTGAAATTCCAGTTTATTGAATAGACACACAAGTGAAGTAAAGAGACTACATCCGTACCAGGTCCATGGGTTTGCTCTTCACACTATAGAGATGGGAACAGGAGTGTAGTGTACAAATAATGGCTGGCTTAAGAAAAATAGCAGCATGCATGTGAGTGAAATCAAGTATACTCAATGCTACAACACAGATAGAAACAAAGAAACAATCAAAAAGCAGCGACAAGAAACATCTCAAGTGGCAGCAGTGCTGAGGAGGAAAGCTGTCAGTGTGCTTTAAAACGCAAATTAGTCTTGAAATGAGGGAGAGGGGCAGTTGATCTGTTTCACATTCCATGTTGTTTTTCTTATGTCTACTCAGACTGGAAGATATCCTTGGATGAGGGACTTGTGATCCTTAGGGTATGTCTACACTACGGGATTAATCCAAATTTACAGAATTCAAATTTTGGAAACAGATTGTATAAAGTCAAATGTATGCGGCCACACTAAGCACATTAATTGGGCGGCGTGCGTCCATATACCGGGGCTAGCGTCGATTTCCGGAGCATAGCACTGTGGGTAGTTATCCCATAGCTATCCCATAGTTCCCGCAGTCTCCCCCGCCCATTGGAATTCTGGGTTGAGATCCCAGTGCCTGATGGGGCAAAAAACATTGTTGCAGGTGGTTCTGGGTACAGCCTCACCCCTCCCTCCATGAAAGCAACGGCAGACAACCGTTTCACACCTTTTTTCCTGGGTGAACACTGCAGACACCATACCACGGCAAGCATGGAGCCCGCTCAGCTCAAGACAGCAGTCATGAACATTGTAAACACCTCGCACATTCTCGTGCAGTTTATGCTGAACCAGGACCAGAAAAACGAGGCAAGGAGGAGGCGGCAATGGTAGCGCAGCGACAAGAGTGATGAGGACATGGACATGGACATAGAATTCTCTCAAACCGCGGGCCCCGGTGCTTTGGAGATCATGTTGTTGATGGGGCAGGTTCTATCCGTGGAACGCCGATTCTGGGCCCGGGAAACAAGCACAGACTGGTGGGACCGCATAGTGTTGCAGGTGTGGGACGATTCCCAGTGGCTGCGAAACTTTCGCATGCGTAAGGACACTTTCATGGAACTTTGTGACTTGCTGTCCCCTGCCCTGAAGCGCCAGAATACCAAGATGAGAGCAGCCCTCACAGTTGAGAAGCGAGTGGTGATAGCCCTGTGGAAGCTTGCAACGCCAGACAGCTACCGGTCAGTCGGGAATCAGTTTGGAGTGGGCAAATCTACTGTGGGGGCTTCTGTGATGCAAGTAGCCAAAGCAATCACTGAGCTGCTGCTACAAAAGGTAGTGACTCTGGGAAATGTGCAGGTCATAGTGGATGGCTTTGCTGCAATGGGATTCCCTAACTGTGGTGGGGCGATAGATGGAACCCATATCCCTATCTTGGCACCGGAGCACCAGGGTACCCAGTACATAAACCGCAAGGGGTACTTTTCAATGGTGCTGCAAGCACTGGTGGATCACAAGGGACGTTTCACCAACATCAACGTGGGCTGGCCGGGAAGGGTTCATGATGCTCGCGTCTTCAGGAACACTACTCTGTTTAAAGGGCTGCAGCAAGGGACTTACTTCCCGGACCAGAAAATAACCGTTGGGGATGCTAAAATGCCAATAGTTATCCTTGGGGACCCAGCCTACCCCTTAATGCCATGGCTTATGAAGCCATACACAGGCAGTCTGGACAGGAGTCAGGAGCTGTTCAACTACAGGCTGAGCAAGTGCAGAATGGTGGTAGAATGCGCATTTGGACGTTTAAAAGGTCGCTGGTGATCGTTACTGACTCGGTCAGACCTCAGCCAAACCAATATCCCCATTGTTATTGCTGCTTGCTGTGTGCTCCACAATCTCTATGAAAGTAAGGAGGAGACCTTTATGGCGGGGTGGGAGGCTGAGGCAAATCGCCTGGCTGCTGATTACACGCAGCCAGACACCAGGGCGATTAGAAGAGCACACCAGGAAGTGCTGCGCATCAGAGAAGCTTTGAAAACCAGTTTCATGACTGGCTAGGCTACAGTGTGAAATTTCTGTTTGTCTTTCCTTGATGAAAACCTGCCCCCTTTATTGACTCATTCTCTGTAAGGAACCCACCCTCCCGCTTCGATCACAGCTTGCTTTCAAAGGAAATAAAGTCACTATCGTTTAAAAATCATTTATTCTTTATTAATTGATTATAAAAAGAGGGAGAGAACCCGGGTGGGGTTTGGGAGGAGGATCGGCGGGAAGGAAAAGGCCACTAAAAAAAGGTTAAAAAAATGACAGCCTTTTGCTTGGGCTGTCCACTGGGGTGGAATGGGAGGGTGCACGGAGCCTCCCTCCCCCCCCCCCCGCGTTCTTACACGTCTGAGTGAGGAGGCTATGGAACATGGGGAGGGGGGAGGTGAGTTATACAGGGGCCGTAGCGCCAGTCTGTGATCCTGCTGCCGTTCCTGAAGCTCCACCAGATGCCGGAGCATGTCTGTTTGCTCACGCAGCAGCCCCAGCGTTGCATCCTGCCTCCTCTGATCTTCCTGCCGCCACCTCTCATCTGGAGCGTCTCTCCTCTCCTCACGTTGGTCCCTCCTGTCCTCACGTTCACTGGCATCTTTCCTATACTTTGAAACCGTGTCCTTCCACTCATTCAGATGAGCTCTTTCACTGCGGGTGGATTCCATGATTTCTGCGAACATCTCGTCTCGCGTCCTCTTTTTCTGACGCCTTATCTGAGATAGCCTTCGGATGGAGGAGGGAGGCTTGAAAAATTTGCAGCTGCTGGAGGGAGGGAAAAAAGGAGAGAATTTTTTTAAAAGATACATTTTACAGAACAATGCTTATACTCTTTCACGGTGAACAACACTATTCACATTACATAGCACATGTGATTTCTGTCAAGGTCGCATTTTCCCTCTTAATATTGAGTGCCTGTGGCTTTGCTGCTAGAGATCACAGACGCAGGTCCGGGCAACAGAATTTGGCTTGCATGCGGCCATGGTAAGCCATTGTCTTTCGGCTTCTGTGCCCTCCTTTCCCACATACCAAGCAAAGCCCGTTGAGTGCTGCGGTTTTCCTGTTAACCTTCAGCAGCAGAAAACAAACTAACACCCCCCCCATCCAATTCTCTGGATGATCGCTTTATCCCTCCCCCCACTGCGTGGCTGGTATCAGGGAAGATCCCTGCAGGAACCAAACTAACACCCCCCCCCCCCGCCATGAATTCTCTGGGATGATCGCTTTACCCCTCCCCCCACTGCGTGGCTGGTATCAGGGAAGATCCCTGCTAGCCAAACGCGAAAAGCTCAGGGCCAATCCCCCCCCCACCACACGCTTGGCTAACTGCAGGGAAGGATTTCTTTTCAGCCACAGGCAAACAGCCCAGTAGTATCGGCCACCTCTGTCCCCTTAATTAAATTCCCGTATTTCAACCAGGTTACCATGAGCGATATCACTCTCCTGAGGATTACACAGCGAGATAAAGAACGGATGTTGCTTGAATGCCAGCAAACACCGGGATCATACGCTGCCAGGCTTTGTCATGCAATGATACCAAATTACCTGCTACTAGCATGGCGTGGTCAAGTGTCCTACCATGGAGGACGGAATAAGGCTGCACTGCCCAGAAACCTTGTGGAAAGGCTTTTGGAGTATCTCCAGGAGAGCTTCATGGAGATGTCCCTGGAGGATTTCCACTCCATCCCCAGACACGTTAACAGACTTTTCCAGTAACTGTACTGGCCGCAAATGCATCCCAAGTCCTCAGGGCAAAGTAATCATTAAAAAACGCTTGCTTTTAAAACAAGTTTTATATTTTAAAAGGTAAACTCACCTGAGGTCCCTTCCATGGGGTCATGGTCTTGGATACTGGCTTGGGAGGGTACTTCAGTCAGGCTGAGAAAAAGATCCTGGCTGTTGGGGAGAATGGAGTGCTGTGTGCTGTCCGCAAGCTCGTCCTCCTCCTCCTCTTCCCCGTCCGCAGAATCCTCAGGTGTGGCTGATGAGATTACCCCCGCCTCGGAATCCACGGTCAGAGGTGGGGTAGTGGTGGCGGCCCCCCCAGAATTGCATGCAACTCGGCGTAGAAGCAGCATGTCCGCGGCTCTGACCCAGAGTGACCGTTTGCCTCCTTTGTTTTTTGATAGGCTTGTCTGAGCTCCTTGACTTTCACGCGGCACTGATCTGAGTCCCTATTGTGGCCTCTCTCCATCATGCCCTTGGAGATTTTTTCAGAAGTTTTGGCATTTCGTCTTTTCGAACGAAGTTCTGCTAGCACTGAATCCTCTCCCCATATAGCGATCAGATCCAGTACCTCCCGTACGGTCCATGCTGGTGCTCTTTTTCGATTATCGGCTTGCATGGTTACCTGTGCTGATGAGCTCTCTGTGGTCACCTGTGCTCTCCACGCTGGGCAAACAGGAAATAAAATTCAAATGTTCGCGGGGCTTTTCCTGTCTACCTGGCCAGTGCATCCGAGTTCAGATTCCTGTCCAGAGCGTTCACAATGGTGCACTGTGGGATAGCTCCCGGAGGTCAATACCATCGAATTGCGGCCACACTAACCCTAATTCGAAATGGCAATATCGATTTCGGCGCTACTCCGCTCGTCGGGGAGGAGTACAGAAATTGATTTTAAGAGCCCTTTATTTCGAAATAAATGGCTTCGTTGTGTGGACGGGTGCAGGGTTAATTCGATTTAACGCTGCTAAATTCAAATTAAACTCATAGTGTAGACCAGGCCTTAGTCAAGTAGGGTGAGATCTATTAAGGGTGTTAGGCGTTGCAATGCCGAGTGTCATGGCACCTGACTTTTAGATGCCTAGAAAAATCACATGAACACCCCTGCGATCCACAAAGCCTGAGTTAGATGCATAGACTCCCTATACAATCAATGGAGAGAGATAGGCACCTTAGGGTATGTCTACACTACGAAATTAGGTCGAATTAATAGAAGCCGGTTTTATAGAAATCAGTTGTATACAGCCGATTGTGTGTGTCCCCACATAAAATGCTCTAAGTGCTCTAGTCGGCGGACCGCGTCCACAGTACCGAGGCTAGCATCGACTTCCGGAGCATTGCACTATGGGTAGCTATCCCACAGTTCCCGCAGTCTCCGCCGCCCATTGGAATTCTGGGTTGAGATCCCAATGCCCGAATGATGCAAAACAGTGTCGCGGGGGGTTCTGGGTACATGTCGTCAGGCCCCTCCCCCTCCGTCAGAGCAACGGCAGACAATAGATTTGCGCCTTTTTACCTGGGTTACCTGTGCAGACAACATACCACGGCAAGCATGGAGCCCGCTCAGCTCAGCTCACCGTCACCATATGTCATCTGGGTGCCGGCAGACGTGGGATTGCATTGCTACACAGCAGCAGCAGCTAACTGCCTTTTGGCGATAGACGGTGCAGCATGACTGGTAGCCTTCATCGGCGATCTGGGTGCTGGCAGCCGTGGGGCTGGCAGCCGTAGGGCTGCATTGCACCAGCCCCTCGCCTTTTGCCTTTTGGCAGTAGATGGTGTATTACGACTGGTTGGATCATCGCACATTAGCAGAGTCTTCCCTGAGCAGCAGATCGTGCAATATGCCTGAAGGCCATCGTCATCATACAGGAAAAATGTGGCTATCAGTCTTAGTACACTAACTGCCAAGCGCCCAGTATTTGCTGCCAAGCACCCAGAAGATGCCGAGGGCTATCAGTCATGCTGCACCGTCGTCTTAAGATGTAAAAAATAGATTTGTTCTGTATTCATTTGCTTCCCCCTCCCTCCGTCAAATCAACGGCCTGCTAAACCCAGGCTTTTGAGTTCAATCTTTGGGGGGGACCATTCTGTGTGACAGTTGTTTGTGTTTCTCCCTGATGCACAGCCACCTTTGTTGATTTTAATTCCCTGTACCTGTACGCCATGTCGTCACTCGCCCCTCCCTCCCTCCCTCCCTCCCTCCTTCCCCTGGTCCATCAGATACTAGTTTCGCGCCTTTTTTCAGACCAGACGCCATAGCTAGCACTGGGATCATGGAGCCTGCTCAGATCACCGCGGCAATTATGAGCACTATGAACACCATGCGCATTGTCCTGGAGTATATGCAGAGCCAGAACATGCCAAAGCTAAACCAGGACCAGCCGAGGAGGCGATTGCAGCGCGGCGATGAGAGTGATGAGGAAATTGACATGGACATAGACCTCTCACAAGGCACAGGCCCCAGCAATGTGGAAATCATGGTGTTACTGGGGCAGGTTCATGCCGTGGAACGCCGATTCTGGGCCCGGGAAACAAGCACAGACTGGTGGGACCGCATCGTGCTGCAGGTGTGGGACGATTCCCAGTGGCTGCGAAACTTTCGCATGTGTAAGGGCACTTTCATGGAACTTTGTGACTTGCTTTCCCCTGCCCTGAAGCGCCAGAATACCAGGATGAGAGCAGCCCTCATAGTTGAGAAGCGAGTGGCGATAGCCCTGTGGAAGCTTGCAACGCCAGACAGCTACCGGTCAGTCGGGAATCAATTTGGAGTGGGCAAATCTACTGTGGGGGCTGCTGTGATCCAAGTTGCCAGGGCAATGAAAGACCTGGTGATATCAAGGGTAGTGACTCTGGGAAACGTGCAGGCCATAGTGGATGGCTTTGCTGCAATGGGATTCCCAAACTGTGGTGGGGCCATAGACGGAACCCATATCCCTATCTTGTCACCGGAGCACCAAGCCACCGAGTACATAAACCGCAAGGGGTACTTTTCAATGCTGCTGCAAGCCCTGGTGGATCACAAGGGACGTTTCACCAACATCAACGTGGGATGGCCGGGAAAGGTACATGATGCTCGCGTCTTCAGGCACTCTGCTCTGTTTCGAAAGCTGGAGGAAGGGACTTTCTTCCCGGACCAGAAAATAACTGTTGGGGATGTTGAAATGCCTATCGTGATCCTTGGGGACCCAGCCTACCCCTTAATGCCATGGCTCATGAAGCCGTACACAGGCAGCCTGGACAGGAGTCAGGACCTGTTCAACTACAGGCTGAGCAAGTGCCGAATGGTGGTGGAATGTGCATTTGGACGTTTAAAAGCGCGCTGGCGCAGCTTACTGACTCGCTCAGACCTTAGCGAAAAGAATATCCCCATTGTTATTGCTGCTTGCTGTGCACTCCACAATATCTGTGAGAGTAAGGGGAGACCTTTATGGCGGGGTGGGAGGTTGAGGCAAATCGCCTGGCCGCTGATTACGCGCAGCCAGACACCAGGGCGGTTAGAGGAGCACAGCATGGTGCGGTGTGCATCAGAGAAGCTTTGAAAACGAGTTTTGTGACTGGCCAGGCTATGGTGTGAAACTTCTGTTTGTTTCTCCTTGATGAACCCTCCGCCCCGCCCCCCACCCAGTTCACTCTACTTCCCTGTAAGCCAACCACCCCACCCTCTCCTTCCCCCTTCGAGCACCGCTTGCAGAGGCAATAAAGCCATTGTTACTTCACATTCATGCATTCTTTATTAATTCATCACACAACTAGGGGGATAATTGCAAAGGTAGCCCAGGATGGGTGGGGGAGGAGGGAAGGAAAAGGACACACTGCAGTTTAAAACTTTAACTCTTATTGAAGGCCAGCCTTCTGATGCTAGGGCAATCATCTGGGGTGGAGTGACTGGGCGGCCGGAGGCCCCCCCACCGTGTTCTTGGGCGTCTGGGTGAGGAGGCTATGGAACTTGGGGAGAAAGGCTGTTGGTTACACAGGGGCTGTAGCGGCGGTCTCTGCTCCTGCTGCCTTTCCTGCAGCTCAACCATATGCTGGAGCATATCAGTTTGATGCTCCAGCAGCCGGAGCATCGACTCTTGCCTTCTGTCTGCAAGCTGACGCCACCTATCATCTTCAGCCCGCAACTTGCTCTGTTCATCCCGCGATTCAGCACGCCACCTCTCCTCTCGTTCATATTGTGCTTTTCTGTAATCAGTCATTGACTGCCTCCACGCATTCTGCTGTGCTCTGTCAGCGTGGGAGGACATCTGTAGCTCTGTGAACATGTCATCACGCGTCCTACGTTTTCTCTTTCTAATCTTCACTAGCCTCTGTGAAGGAGAAACATTTGCAGCTGGTGGAGGAGAAGGGAGAGGTGGTTAAAAAAGACACATTTTAGAGAACAATGGGTACACTCTTTCACGTTAAATTTTGCTGTTCACATTACACAGCACATGTGCTTTTGTTACAAGGTCGCATTTTTCCTCTTATATTGAGGGCCTGCCGGTTTGGTGTGAGAGATCACTCACGCAGTGCCAGGCCACAGATTTCAGCTTGCAGGCAGCCATGGTAAGACACAGTCTTTTGGCTTTTTTAACCTTCTTAACATGTGGGAATGGTTTCAAACAGTAGTGCTCTCATTTCCCATACCAAGCACCCGTTGGGTTGGCCATTTAAAATGGGTTTGCAATGTAAAAGGAGGGGCTGCGGTTTCAGGGTTAACATGCAGCACAAACCCAACTAACTCCCCTCCCCCACACACCCAATTCTCTGGGATGATCACTTCACCCCTCCCCCCCACTGCGTGGCTAACAGCGGGGAATATTTCTGTTCAGCAGAGCAGGAACGGGCACCTCTGAATGTCCCCTTAATAAAATTGCCCCATTTCAACCAGGTGACCGTGAATGATATCACTCTCCTGAGGATAACAAAGAGCGATAAGGAATGGATGTTGTCTGCATGCCAGCAAACACCGGGACCATACGCTGCCATGCTTTGTTATGCAATGATTCCAGACTACGTGCTACTGGCCTGGTGTGGTAAAGTGTCCTACCATGGTGGACAGGATAAGGCAGCCCTCCCCAGAAACCTTTTGCAAAGGCTTTGGGAGTACATCCAGGAGAGTTTTCTGGAGATGTCCCTGGAGGATTTCCGCTCCATCCCCATACACGTTAACAGACTTTTCCAGTAGCTGTACTGGCCGCGATTGCCAGGGCAAATTAATCATTAATCATTAAACACGCTTGCTTTTAAACCATGTGTAATATTTACAAAGGTACACTCACCAGAGGTCCCCTGTGTGCCCTCAGGGTCTGGGAGCACGCCTTGGGTGAGTTCGGGGGTTACTGGTTCCAGGTCCAGGGTGATAAACATATCCTGGCTGTTGGGGAAACCGGTTTCTCCACTTCCTTGCGGCTGTGAGCTATCTACATTTTCTCCATCCTCATCTTCCTCGTACCCCGAACCCGCTTCCCTGTGTGTTTCTCCAGTGAGGGAGTCATAGCACACGGTTGGGGTAGTGGTGGCTGCACCCCCTAGAATGGCATGCAGCTCCGCATAGAAGCGGCATGTTTGCGGCTCTGCCCCGGACCTTCCGTTTGCTTCTCTGGCTTTGTGGTAGACTTGCCTTAGCTCCTTAATTTTCACGCGGCACTGCTGTGTGTCCCTGTTATGGCCTCTGTCCTTCATGGCCTTGGAGACCTTTTCTAATATTTTGCCATTTCGTTTACTGCTTCGGAGTTCAGCCAGCAGTGATTCGTCTCCCCATATGGCGAGCAGATCTGTCCATGCTGGAGCTCTTTTGCGATCCTGGGACTCCATCATGGTTACCTGTGCTGATGAGCTCTGCGTGGTCACCTGTGCTCTCCACGCTGAGCAAACAGGAAATGAAATTCAAACGTTCGCGGGGCTTTTCCTGTCTACCTGGCCAGTGCATCTGAGTTGAGAGTGCTGTCCAGAGCGGTCACAATGAAGCACTGTGGGATAGCTCCCGGAGGCCAATAACGTCGAATTCCGTCCACACTACCCCAATTCCGACCCCCTAAGGCCGATTTTATCGCTAATCCCCTCGTCGGAGGTGGAGTAAAGAAACCGGTTTAAAGGGCCCTTTAAGTCAAAAGAAAGGGCTTCGTCGTGTGAACGTGTCCAGGCTTAATTCGATTTAACGCAGCTAAAGTCGACCTAAACTCGTAGTGTAGACCAGGCCTTAGACTGTGACCCACAAAGCCTGCTTGTTGGGGGGAACCACCTAAGCTAGCCAGTAGAAGACATTGACCAGAGGAGGGTGTGCTAAATTCTGACCTTTCGAAGATTTGTTCACCTAAGTCCGGGCTTCACAGCAGCACCTAGCCCTGCTAGTGATCCATGAACTGGGGGAAGATAGGTGCTCAGCTGCCTAAGTTGCATGTGGGAGCCGAAACAAAACAGCCCCAAGGGGGGGGCAGGGGAAGATGGTTATCGGATCAGGCTCCCGTACATGACTTGGGCATTTGAATATCTATCTTTCCTATACAGTGAATCACTTTGGGGCTTAGGTGGGAGATAGGTGACTGGATGTCTATCATGAGGCAGTAGTGTACATGCTTAGGTGCCTAGGGCAAGTCTGCAGTGTGCATGCCTAGAGGAAAAAACGTAAGTACCAAGTGAGTTTAGGCACCTAAAGGGTTAGGCAGCAGCCAAGGAGGAGTTTTGTAGATTGCTTTGGTGCCTAAAAACAGGATGTAGTACCGTCATGGATTCCCTTAGGTACCTTTGAAAATTCCACTCCATGTCTTGTTTGCAAAGAGTCCAGCACACTTTAGCTACTCTATAAATTAAAACAACATTTCAAAGAGAACCATCAGGGGAAAACCTAGCTCAATATGTATGGCCAAGGTGCAGCTCCAGCAAATGGGAATGCATGCGACACTCCCTCCTAAAGTATAAGCACAAGTGATCATGGTAGGGAATAATGCTTTTAGACACTGTCTGTAAACAGAACAGCCCTTCAAATCCACTCTCTAAAAGTCTTAATGCTGCAGGTGGAATGAGATGGATTTATAAAAAAGTGGAGATTAAATGTATCAAATACACTGTATGTTAGAGGAGGTAAAACAGATGAACTTCCTAGGTATCAGATAATTTCTTTTCATCGCCTAGTTTTCCAAAGGTGACTTAATTTTGGACACCTCAGTTTTCAGAGGATAGGTGCTCAGCACTTGCTGAAAATCTGGCCCCTTTAAGGTGTCTCAAGATGAGGTGCCTAAAGCTGAGGCATCTAAAATCACGGCGCGACCGTTGAAGTTGTAGATGTAGAGGCCTGTTGTTGTTATTTTACCTAGTAAAGTCTCTCCAGTGCAGTTCCCAGGGGACAGGTGCCCACACGCTAAAATCCATCTTCCCAACTGGCTGTAATTCACACACTGATGATAGTCCGAGCAGAGAGGCCAGAGAGTGAATGAGGGTGGAAATTGAACTACCCTGTTACTTGTGATCTTCCCAGAGGCACCCAAAATTAATGGACACTTTTGAAAAATTGGCCTTTTTGCCCTTGTCTACACTGGAAATCAGTCCTAGTTACAGCCACTGGTAGACACGGAGCCCCTGTAATCCATAGTATTGCACAGGTGCAGTTTACCCCTAGTTGGACACCAGGATAAAGGGCACTGATGTAAAGAGTGGATTATAGTAACTCATTCTACTTGTTTACACATGGGGGTTGAATCACTGCAGCTACATAAAAGGTGTAATCCCCAGTTTAGACAAGGCCTAAATTTCACCTCTATAAAATGGGACTAATAATACTTGCTTGCATACCTGTGGTGTCATGACTGATACAGCACTTTGAAGATGTAAAGCACTTTCAGGTGAGAAGTATTATTACTGTAGTACAAACAGGGCCGGCTCCAGGCACCAGCCCACCAAGCATGTGCTTGGGGCGGCACCTGGAGGGGGGCGGCGCGGCGCTCCGGCCCGAGAGCAGGGCCGCGACTGGGCTCGCCGCCCTCCCCGCGGCGCTCCGGCCGCTGGGGAGAGCGGAGCCGCAGCGGGCTCGCCGCCCTCCCCCGGCGCTCTGGCCGCCGGGGAGAGCGGAGCCGCGGGCGGGCTCGCCGCCCTCCTCCCGGCGCTCTGGCCGCCGGGGAGAGCGGAGCCCCGCCCGGGCTCTCCGCCCTCCCCCCAGAGCTCTGGCCGCCGGGGAGAGCGGAGCCGTGGCCGGGCTCTCCGCCCTCCTCCCGGCGCTCTGGCCGCCGGGGAGAGCGGAGCCCCGGCCGGGCTCTCCGTCCTCCCCCCAGAGCTCTGGCCGCCGGGGAGAGCGGAGCCGCGGCGGGCTCTCCGCCCTCCTCCCGGCGCTCCCCGCCAGGGGCGGTGGGGGGGGGCGGTGGGAGGCTTTTTTGCCTGGGGCGGCAAAAAAGCCAGAGCCGGCCCTGAGTACAAACCATTAAGGGGCAGAGGGAGAGAGGGGATGATGTAACCAGGTTCCCTGACAGGGCTGGTTTTGCAGTGTCATCAGTAAAACACGGTCTGACACCATACATAGCCCTGCCCATAAACCATGCAATTGCCCTAGGTTGTAACCTGACTATGAGATCTCCAGTATCCGGATCCTGTGCCTCCTCGCTTATCCCCACTCTGCCTTAAAGATGAACTAGTAGCCCAGCTGCTTCCGCGCAGAGCTCTGCTGGGGCCCGCCCCTCCTGACGTGGGCTCAGCCAATCCAGCCTGGCTTGGAGCGCGATAGTGTTCCCCAGGGCATGCCCGAGTCACTGGCGAGGAGACACGTGAGTGGCTAGGGATTGCAGGACTGGAAATGCGAGGGGGGAGGGCAAGAAGAAGACCAGCAGCGAAGACCGGCCAGCCCCACGGTTGCAATGAAAGTGAACACAGCAGCTGTTTCGCTGTGACCACCTGGGACGCTTGGTGCCGCTACCTCCTGCCCCCAGCGCCGAGCAGAGCCGCCGGGTTGGGGGGGGCTGGGATGAAAGCCCTGCGGGGGTTCGCCGCCAAGCTCACCCCTGAGTAGCTCTGCCGTGGAAGGGCACCAAAGCTGTCTGCTGGGCAGCGGGGCGGTGGCCAGGGCCGGGGCGGGGGGAGAAGGAAGCAGCGGCTGTAGCAGCATCCACGGCGAGGGCTGAACTCGAGCAAGGGCATGATCCGGGGCAGCACCTCGAGCTGTGGCCCCGCAGAAGCCGCAGCTGCTCTAGGGCCTGGGCGCAGCTGCCCCGCGGGAGGAGAGGGAACCACGATAAGGCAGCGCAGCCTCCGGTCTGACCCGCCCAGGGCTGCGTGCCCGGTCCCCAGGGATCAGAAACTGGGCACCACCCGGCTCCCGGGGGTGCAGGCTCGAGCTCCCCCCTAAGGGAAAAGCACGAGGCGCATTTACAGCTTGGGCAGTATCAGAGGGGAGACCCGAGACGTTGCCAGGATTGGGGAGGGACTCGTGTTCCAAGGCGAGTTGGGCGAATAACTTTGATCCTTCAGTTTCCCGGCGGGCGGCAAATTAAAAAAATGGTTTCAAGTCGACCTGAAAAGGAAGATTTCTGCCAATTAAAAAGTACAAACGACAAAGGGGAAAATAAAAACGAATTTTTTGTGAGGGAGCAAAATGTTTCGTTCTATCCCCAAACACTTCCTGTTGTGAGTATTTTTAAACCGCTTACAAATAAAGTGGAAGCGACTTTCCAAAGGAGGCCGTTCAGAAACAAGAAATCAAAACGTTTCATTTTGGCAATGAAAAATGGCACCCAGCTCTAGGTGTAAGTGTCTCCCTCTGGTGGCGGGATGGGTGGCCGGGGGAATGTAGATTCCTCCCTCATCTGGGCCTGCTGCCAAGAGAGAAATGATTACAACACTTAGCTCGTTTATATCACTTGATACTGATCAATCGCACCCCCTCAGCCTCCCTGTGTGTTTTTTTTTTTCCAGCTCTTCTCTTGTCATCTCACCAGACATCCAAGCAGTCACTGAATCCTGCTGGTTCTTTTTCAACCTCCTCTCATGAATCTGACTCTTCCTGTCTGCCTACTGCTAAAATGCACTGGCCTTCACAATTCCTGTGCCACCTCTCTCCAGTTCTGTAGAAGCTAAAATCATTTTCCTCACCTGCTGCTCACACCATGTAAGCCATCTCTCTGAATGCCTCCACTGGCTCCTGTATCAAGCCCAAGCCACCCATATCTTCAAGGCTCAACACAGGTCTGCTCCCTTCAACATATCTGCTCTCATTTCTTGCCATTCCTATTGTGCCCACCCCTTTCATTTCACCAATAAATCCCTCCTCACCTCTTCTTCTGTTTCCCATTTCTGTGCCTTCTTCCAAGCCCCCTCTCCATCCTATTGTCCCAAGCACCCATCCTTTCCTGAAAACACACTTCTTTTATGAAATTCTCAGAAGATAGCCCACTTCAGCTAACCTATGGTCACCCACTCATTATTGGGAAATAAAAGACTCTAAACTAGTACAGTTCTCTAGCTCCCTTGCCATGTTCTGTCTGTTTAGACTACAACCTCCTCAATATGGAGACTGTTATGAGAGTATGATATAAAAGTTATAGGTGCAGATATGCATATATACAGATACTACATACAAACAGCGCCACCTACTGGCACAGAATTTGTACCATTGTTTATAAATTAGTAGGTTCAATAAAGTTGTTGTTATACATTGCAAATGACTTCCTGAAGGCAGCTTTTAACCACAACCATAAATTTTTCTGTGTCATACAGTGCCAAGCATGGTGTCAACACTTAACAACTATTAATAATGCAGGAGAAGTGTAGGAATCGCACACCTTACATGGTATAGGGTAAGGTCTGCATAAAGGCAGAGCGCCAAGTGGTTGCTTGGGTTTGGTTGCATGTAAGCCTGGTATAACCAAGATCATAAAAAGAACAGGAGTACTTGTGGCACCTTAGAGACTAACAAATTTATTAGAGCATAAGCTTTCGTGGGCTACAACCCACTTCTTCGGATGCATATAGAGTGAAACATATATTGAGGAGATATATATACACACACATACAGAGAGCATGAACAGGTGGGAGTTGTCTTACCAACTCTGAGAGGCCAATTAAGTAAGAGAAAAAAAACTTTTGAAGTGATAATCAAGATGGCTCAGTACAGACAGTTTGATAAGAAGCAAGTGTGAAAATACTTACAAGGGGAGATAGATTCAATGTTTGTAATGGCTCAGCCATTCCCAATCTTTATTTAATCTTGTGTTGATTGTGTCTAGTTTGCATATCAATTCCAGCTCAGCAGTCTCTCGTTGGAGTCTGTTTTTGAAGTTTTTCTGTTTTAAGATAGCCACCCGCAGGTCTGTCATAGAATGGCCAGACAGGTTAAAGTGTTCTCCCACTGGTTTTTGAGTATTATGATTCCTGATGTCCATTAATTCTTTTGCGTAGAGACTGTCCAGTTTGGCCAATGTACATGGCAGAGGGGCATTGCTGGCACATGATGGCATATATCACATTGGTAGATGTGCAGGTGAACGAGCCCCTGATGGTATGGCTGATGTGATTAGGCCCTATGATGATGTCACTTGAATAGATATGTGGACAGAGTTGGCATCGGGCTTTGTTACAAGGATAGGTTCCTGGGTCAGTGTTTTTGTTCAGTGATGTGTGGTTGCTGGTGAGTATTTGCTTTAGGTTGGGGGGTTGTCTGTAAGCGAGGACAGGTCTGTCTCCCAAGATCTGTGAGAGTAAAGGATCATCTTTCAGGATAGGTTGTAGATCTCTGATGATGCGCTGGAGAAGTTTTAGTTTGTTCTGAAGGTGACAGCTAGTGGTGTTCTGTTATTTTCTTTGTTGGCCCTGTCTTGTAGGAGGTGACTTCTGGGTACTCGTCTGGCTCTGTCAATCTGTTTTTTCACTTCAGCAGGTGGGTATTGTAGTTTTAAGAATGCTTGATAGAGATCTTGTAGGTGCTTGTCTCTATCTGAGGGATTGGAGCAAATGCGGTTATATCTTAGAGCTTGGCTGTAGACAATGGATCGTGTGGTGTGTCCTGGATGGAAGCTAGAGGCATGTAGGTAAGTGCTACTCTGAAACAAGATCATAAAGCTACAATTACAAACTTAATGTAGTGCTGAGTTTGAAGACTTGCCAAATCTTAACTGCTAGGAAAGACTAGTGCTGTAAACAAAATGCACATTCCACAGCAACATTCCATTCAACTTTTAACTCTGACTTTGTGGGGTGGGGGTGATGTATACTTTTCTCCAGCTAATTTAAAGTGGTTTATAAAAGCAACAATAATGGTCTGGGTTGGGCATTTTCTGGAAGCTATTGATTATCTGGCCTAAAAAACGTCACTTCAGGCCCTTAGCTCCTTCAGGCAGTCATTATCTGGCAGGAAACATCTGACATAAAGGTAATTCAGGCACATTGGACCGATTCAGCCCCGACGTAATTGGGTGCAACTCCCATTAATGTAAATAGTTGAACTCAATGTCTGACACTAGAGCTGAATTTGTTCCAGTATTTCAGGTAACAAATATCTGAGGAGTTTTGATAGAGGTTCAGAAAAACGTATCCATACTGGGACTTCAGAAGCAAAAGGTAATTGGAATCCTCCACTAAACTATGCCCAGATTTCTCCTAATCCAGTGTGCCAAGTTAAGCAAAATTATTCTTGGTTATAAGATTATTATGTTGAAAATTTTTACACTGGAGTTAAGTGACACTTTAGTACGTGGAAGCTCTATATTTTATATTCTAGACATTTACTCTCGTGCAGATTTTGAAATATTATCATACAGTGGATCATATTGACCACTGGTGTAACTCAGCACACAAAAATAATACATAATACTGACTTGAGTGAAAATACATAATGGATAGATTTGGCCTATTAGATATGTGTTTTTGTTTCCAGCTTACTGCCATTTAATATAGAAATTAACAAATAAGGTTAAAATAACTTGTGTGAATTTTATGTATATTATATACTTCAGTGTCTGTATAAGTATATGCACTCACACACATCAAAACATTCAAGATGGGTACATAACATACCTTACTTTGAAACCCTATTCTCCCTTCCACTCTTCTGTTGTGCACACTCATTACAGTATATTTTATCTAAAATATAGGCCTCAGACAGGGCCGGCTCCAGGCACCAGCACAGCAGGTGCTTGGGGAGGCCAGCACAAAGGGGCGGCACGTCTGGGTCTTCAGTGGCGGGTCCCTCGGTCCCTCTTGGTAGAGCTGCCGCCGATCGCGGCTTTTATTTATTTTTTTCGCCGCTTGGGGCGGCAAAAACGCTGGAGCCGGCCCTGGCCTCAGACCTGCAAACTTCAAGAACCTGGTCACTCAGCAAATCCTTTTCAGGATGCATGCTTCTTAGACCGTAAGCTCTTCAGGGCACAGGGTCTCTCTTTTATATTTGCCTACTACACTTTTATATGCTGTTGAAATAATAATACATAGCAAATTTTGACTGTTATTATGTGACATCAGTTCAATCACCATCCATTTGCTAAATTTTTAAGAGAACGCTATATATTCTGGCAGCCATTTATTTAGGACAGCTTCATAAAAAAATCAGGTGTTTTATGGACTTGAAGATAAACTTTGATTTACATTGCTCTGTGGCAGTTTACTGGTATTGCCTGATACAAAAAATTGGAGGATATTATGCTTCTGACACCAGTTTGAGCAACTAAATGTCAGATAAATCTAGTCTGAATTCATTAAGTTACACCTGCATCAACAACCATGAAGACACATATTCATTTTGAGTTGAAGAGATTAGAAGTGAGGTATCATCAAATTAGTTCATAGGCCTGGCTCTGATTATGAAGATATGTTTATTCAAAATAAAGTGTCATTTGTTTCAAAGTGAGGAACACAATTTTTCAGTATATTCATTTTGTTCTATTTTGTTTCACCAGACAGAAGCAGATGTTCTTGTTTTTCATGAAAATAAAGGAAAGACAACATAAAAATAGATATAACCAAGGTGCAAAGTAAAACAATAACACCTTAGAGATGTTACCCTGTTGGTCATTACATCATTTATTTCCTGAAAGGCTATGTTCTGTCCTAGTAAATAGGCAAGTATGATAAGGTTAATCAGGGATTTTTACTATTTAAACAAATTCTAATTGCTGTAACAGTTAAGTACAGTATATAGACCGGATGCTGAGAAGATGGAGGCATTTGAAAGAGACATTTCTCACATTAAGTAAAAAGGAATTTTTGTACCTTCCCCGGTATTTGCCCTCTTGTCTTATGTTAGGCCTAATCCTGCACAGGGCTGATACCCTCTAGTGAGGTGATGAATACTTTCAGTTCCCACTGACAGCACCTCCCTGCAGCAGACCTTTTCAGCTGTTACTTTATACAAATTGTGTGTGTATGTGTGCATACATAATATACCCCCACCTTTTATTTTATTTATTTGTTACTATTTAATAGAGCTAGACAAAATGGGGAGGAGGGGGAGGAAGAAAAAATAAACCAGCTAACTTTTTCATTTTCTGATTTAATTGAAAAAAACATATTTAATTTTTTATGAAAATTTTCTGTTTTGAAAGAAGGCCATTTTTCAGCACAAACGTTTATTGTTTGAAAAATGTATCCAGCTCTACTATTTTATATAAAAATATGACATGACACTAGAATATGACAAAGGAAAGACTTACTTGAGTGTGTGAGATGGGATGTATCAGCTGTTTCTGACTGTTGGTTGTTGCTTCAGGAATAAAACATACTGGTGGTGGCTGCTGCTATGTTGTTAGACAGGAATCCACTTAAATTCACCCATATCACATGATAAACAATTTAGCCAAAGAAAACATTTCCTCATCACTATTATGCAAATAAATTATATACAAGGAATTTACTCAGTACACCTACAAATCACTGCTATGTTAATACAAATTTTCAGGCTGACAGTATGACCTGCAGCTTTATTCCCATGTATGGGCAAAATTAGGTATGACCCACTCAGTGAGCACAAGCTGTATTTTGTTTCATTCTTACCTTCATGTTTCAAAATAATTCAGTTTTGATAATTTAGATCAAATGATGATGGTCTCTGCTAGGTTGTATTTTTCTTTTTACTTCTGACATTCCCTTACTTTTCAGAATGGTGGCATTTTATTACTATTGTTATTATTTGTATTATCGCAGTGCCCAGGAACCCCAGTTACGGACCAGGGCCCCCTTGTGCTAGTTACTGTCCAAACACAGAACAAAAAGACAGCTTTCAATCTAAGTATAGTTGCAGAATTTTTCAGATACTCGGGGAAATGGTTTCTCTTTCCTATTCCCAACTCTTTCAAAATATTCCCTTAAACCTTTCCTTTTTCACAATCATCTCTGCATTCATTTTACACCAGTTTCTGAAAGTCCGTGTTCCAGAAACAGGTGGGTTTTTGCAGAAGTCGATCCACTCTTCTGCAGATCCTCTGACTGAAGACACTTCCTGTGTAAGATATAGAAATTTTGGTCCTGATACTGCAACTGGATCTGTGCCGTTTAACCTTTGTGCTCAGCTCACATGAAGCCCTCTTGAAGTCAGTGGTGCTGGGTCCACCCGTGTGGATCCAATTACATCTATGGGACCATTCAACATCCTGCTGTGAATGACAAACCAACTGCTATGTAAACTCTTAAGGAGGAGACAAATATTTCATAAGAGTCTTCTGCTTATTTCTAGCCTGGCTCTTCCCACCCCCATCCCCCTCACTCCCCATAACTCAGTTGATATCATTCCAATTAACTGAATGGGAAGATGCCTGGCTCTCTGCAGCCACAGGTGCTAGCCTGCTAATACCAGGCCCGCTGTTCCTAAGACCAACATGCCCCGTGATTCTTTATTATTTTATTTAGTGTGTGCATAGTCGTCTAGCCAAGCGATGGCATCTTCAGCAGTTCTTCTAGGCCACCCCTGAACCTAGTCAGCAGGCATTCATCGACAATGTGCGTCATTGTCTGTGTTGCACCACAGCTGCACAAAGGGCTGTCACGAAGGACCTGGCGGTACTGGTTGGCTGCACAGAGATCTTGCCCAGTCTGGAACCTGTTCAACAGGGACCATTGGCGACAGGACAGGTCAAAACTAGGCAGGCAGATTGTGAGATCAGTGACGAGGGACTGGTTGGGGATGATAATAGATATCCATTCCTCTCGCCAGAGTGTTTCCACCCTAACATCCTGGCATGGCGGATAAGACCATAATGGGTGACATGACGGCAAACGTGCAGCTGGTGGTTTAAAAAGGTCATTGTGCAGTGACAGCAGGGGCGGCTCCAGGCACCAGCGCACCAAGTGCGTGCCTGGGGCGGCAAGCCGCAGGGGGTGGCCTGCCGGTCGCTGTGAGGGCGGCAGTCAGGCAGCCTTCGGTGGCATGCCTGCAGGAGGTCCGCCGGTCCCGCGGTTTCATGGGCAATTTGGCAGCAGGTATGCCGAAGGCGCGGGACCGGTGGACCTCCCTCAGATATTTTTCTGATCTCGCCCCCGTCTTTGTTTCTCAGAATAGAACTTGCCAATAATATTTTCATGTAGATAATATAGATGGAACACAGCATCATATACCCCCCCAGTGTCCCTGGCATTTGCACATCTCCTGGCAATGCCTCAAAGTCATCACCATTTATGTACTCTCGTATTAAGGAGGCTGTCCCCTCCTTGCTCAGAGCTGGCATACTGCTGATCCAGTCGAGAGAAGACTCCTTGTTGAAAGCTCCCAAATTTTTATCCATGACCCAGACCTGTTCCGGCCCAAATGGTTTTCCGGGGGGTTGTTTGTACTGTATTGTACAACCGTAGTTGTTATTGGGGGCCAGTGGAGGATATAATTTCCCCTCCTCCTTTTCCCCATACAGAACCATTTCTAGATCTTGCTGGGGGGAGCAGAAGGCTGTACTGATTTCACCAGTCTTCTATCTTCCTCCCAAGCATCCATGCTGCCAAAGGACGCTGCCCCATCTGAGTCCATATCACTGGTGTTTTGGGACTCAGATCCCCTCAAGGGATCCATCTGGATGGCACTCAGCAGTGCCTGGGTTTTCCTCAGCCTCTCTTTTAATAAATTGATTTTAAAATTACAGAAGGCATGATTAATGGAGCTTTCTTTGGCAATCTTAACCTCTTTAACCATTTCTCTCAAGGCTGCCTGTGAATCTGCCAATTTGATTGCTAGCACAAAATTATCTTTGTCTTTCTTTGCTAAACACATGCTCTTTCACCTGTTGCTCCAGTTAATTAATTTGCATGGTCTGGTTACAGACCTGAGCAGACAGTGTATTGGCATGTACTGTTAATTTCTCCATTTCAGAGTTTTTTGATGTCATTTGTTGTTTAACCTCTGAAATGGCACCCTGCTGAGACTTGATATATTTGTCCAGCTCCTTCACTACCATTGCAAACCCATATATTAATGCCCTTTTCTTAGCTTCTTGCTAGGTTTCGGCATGGTTGTCACAAAGGCTTCCCAATTAATGATTAATCTTTTTAGAGCATTATCTCCAGCAAACAAATCCTCATCCCATGGGTTCTTCCCTTTTCCAAACAAATTTACACTGTATTCCAGCGAGATTTTATTGCACTGCTTTTTCCATCCATGGGATCCATACTTCTTGTTGGTGTTCATGATTCTGCTTATGATGTTACAGTAGAATAAAACAGTGTGTGTGTCTGTCTTTGGCAAGATGTGTTCTATGGACCGTGAAGGTCAGAGGGTTGCTGCTTAACTACTGGACTGTGGAGTCAGAGCTAGCAATAGAGTGAATATGTTGCTCACTGGGTCTTACTAAAGACCAGAGCAGAATGCAGCTTCCCAGACCACGTATGCTGGAGCAGAAGGTATGGCTACCAGACGTGGGGTCCAAGCTGATTCTATATTAGTTCTCCATGGGCAAAGGCCTGGAACAATAAATGGCGTGTTCTCTGGGTCCTATTGACCAGAACGTGCTATGGCTCACTGGGTTGACTATACCAGAGCCTTACACTGAACTCGCTGGACTGCTGTGTCGGAGCAGAAATCTTGGCTCCTAACTGCGGGGTCAGAGTCAGTGGATTGCTTCCACGGGCTTTTACAGCCTGTGCAAAAAGCAGCAGCTCTCTGGGCCCTATTGGCCAGAGCCACCAAAATCCAATTAGTGGCTTCCACAGGTCTTACAACCTGAGGCCCAAATCTCACGGCTTCCACGGACCCCTTGGTCTGAGCCGGAATTGCCTTCCCGTCGCCGCTGAGAGAGCAGCTTACCTCCCACAAGGTCAATGGACCTTTAGCAAGACTTAACTGAGGAAATTATAATTAATTAACACTGCGACCAAAATCAGGAGTCCTGCCAGGGTCACCAATTGTTACCATGTATCAATGTGGGGGAAGAAATTAAGGATGTTATGGACCCCTGCTAAGAAATCACAGGTACAACTGTTCCTGAATTAGGATCTATCACCTAATTGATCTCATTGCAAATAAGGATAAGGGACAAGAAAAGGTAAACTAAAAAGGTGCTTTATTTAACATAAGGTGAGTATATGGACAAAATATCTCAGTGGCGTGCATGGGCATGAAGCCCAGAACCCTTTCCCTCTACAAATGACAGACAAAGGTATTTATACTTTACAGATCAAAGTTTGTCTGCCTCGGCCTCGATATATTGGATCCAGACCTATCACTGTGCTTGGGGATGACAGGCGGCGCAGGAGGGACTCGGACCTTTGATGACTGCTGAACCAGGATTAGGATCAGGATTACTTCTCAGATAAGTAGCTGTGGTGGTTTCTCTCAGAGAACTTCCAGTGGTTCTAGGGAGGACAGCACCCTAGAGCCCGTGTGTGTGGTTTTTATATCCTCTTGTCTCTAGGCAGATTAGTGACCACCTGACCAGTCCTTTTCCCGCCTTTCCACTTGGAGACTGGTCTGTAGCTGATGCACATTCATCACGTTTTTTGCAAGATTTACATGTCAGAATTTTAAATTTGCAAATGGCAATCAGAACAAAAGTCACACCGACAGAGAGCAGAATAGGCCCTAATAACTGAGTCCACTCAAAGTGAATAATGCCAGCATATTTGATCCATCCCATCACTGTGAAAGTGATCCCCACCAGCCCTAAAAAAACACCTGAAAAGAGTAAAGTGGCACCAGCTTTGTCATCATCTGACACCAGGACATCTGATCTATTGGGCTGATATGGAGTGACAGAAAATACATTGAAAGAGAAATCTTCTACACTGTTGTTGTTCTGCTCCATTGCTACACACCAATTCTCTTTGGTCTCAAGTGAGATGGAATTTGTAAGAGATCTTAGGTAGCATTTGAAGTCAAAGGGTCAGATTAGGTATATAAGAACTTTGCATGTGTATGGTTAACAGAGTGCATCATGTGAAGGAATAAACTTTGCTTGGAAGAATAAAGGTCTGGGAAGTGAAGTCTGAAGTGGTTCACTTAAAATGCCTTCAATTATCTATTGCTATGGTGCTTGCTCCTGGAAACTGCTTTAATATTTCATGGCTGTTTGTCCCTCTATTTATCCTATTCTTTGGCTGTTCCTTATAGCGCCGGTGCTTACTGGGAAAGACATACAGCTGCCATATCTCAACTGCAGTTGATGCTTCCAACATACATATATTTAGTCACCATCACTGTGATGACTCACTTAATCTCCTGGGGACAATCACTACCACAACCAAAATCTGCAGGGTCATATATCAGAAAAATACACCACAAGTAGAACATCATTAGTCTGAATGCTTCACAACACTCAGTAGTGTGATACTTATAGCTAAGGCTGGACTTCTATTACAGCTCTGCCTGGACTCCAGAACTTTCATGATTAAAAAAAAAACTGTTAAAAATGTTTGATTTTTAAGGCCCAAAGGGGCCATGATGACAGGGCCGGCTCTAGGATTTTTGCCACCCCAAGCAAAAACAATTTTGGCCGCCCCCCCCGTTTTTTCTTACCCCACCCCCGGCCCCACCTCAACTCCGCCCCTTCCCCAAATCCCCAGCCCTGCCTCCTCCCCCCAGGCTCTCAAGCCTAGGAGGGAGGGAGGGGGAGAAGCAGCGCGCGCGCGCCACGGCCACTCGGGGTCTCCCCCTCCCTCCCAGGCTCTCAAACCTGGGAGGGAGGGTGAGCAGCGGCGCGCGAATCAGCTGTTTTGCGCGCCGCGGCCACTCGTGATCTCCCCCTCCCTCCCTCCCAGGCTCTCAAACCTGAGAGGGAGGGGGAGCAGCGGCGCGCCAATCAGGTGTTTCGCGCGCTGCGGCTGCTCGGGATCTCCCCCTCACTCCCAGATTTGAGAGCCTGGGAGGGAGGGCGAGCAGCGGTGCGCGAATCAGCTGTTTCGCGCGCCGTGGTGCACGAGCGGCAGCAGCGGAGGTGAGCTAGGGCGGCCGGGGCACATTTTTAGGGGCGGCATGGCCGGCGCCAGAATGCCGCCCCTAGAAATGTGCCGCCCCAAGCACCAGCTTGTTTTGCTGGTGCCTAGAGCCGGCCCTGCATGATGATCAGCTAAGCTGACCTCCTGCATAACACAGGCCATTGGAGTTCACTCACTTATTTCTGTTTTAATCCTATTAAATTTGTTGTTGACCAAGAGCATTATCTCAGGCCTGGTCTACACTAGGAGGTTATGTCGAATTTAGCAGCGTTAAATCGAATTAACCCTGCACCCGTCCACACAACAAAGCTATTTAGTTCGACATAGAGGTCTCTTAAATTCGATTTCTGTACTCCTCCCCAACGAGGGGAGTAGCGCTAAATTCGACATGGCCATGTCGAATTAGGGTAGGTGTGGATGGAAATCGACGCTAATAGCTCCGGGAGCTATCCCACAGTGCACCACTCTGTTGATGCTCTGGACAGCAGTCCGAGCTCGGATGCTCTGACCAGCCACACAAGAAAAGCCCCGGGAAAATTTGAATTCCTTTTCCTGTCTGGGCAGTTTGAATCTCATTTCCTGTTTGGACATCGTGGCGAGCTCAGCAGCACTGGCAACGATGCAGAGCTCTCCAGCAGAGGTGACCATGCAATCCCAGAATAGAAAGAGGGCCCCAGCATGGACTGATCAGGAAGTCTTGGATCTGATCGCTGTGTGGGGCGATGAGTCCGTGCTTTCAGAGCTGCGCTCGAAAAGACGGAACGCAAAGATCTACGAGAAGATCTCAAAAGCCATGACAGAGAGAGGATACAGCCGGGATGCAACGCAGTGCCGTGTGAAAATCAAGGAGCTGAGACAAGGCTACCAGAAGACCAAAGAGGCAAACGGACACTCCGGATCCCAGCCCCAGACATGCCGTTTCTACGAGGCACTGCATTCCATTTTAGGTGCGGCCGCCACCACTACCCCACCACTGACCGTGAACTCTGAGGATGGAATATTGTCGACGGCCGGTTCCTCGGAGATGTTAGCGGACGTGGAAGATGAGGAAGGAGATGAGGAGGACGAGGCAGTCAACAGCGCTTACAACGCTGATTTCCCCGACAGCCAGGATCTCTTCATCACCCTCACAGAGATCCCCTACCAACCGTCCCCAGGCGTTAACCCGGAGCCAGAATCAGGGGAAGGATCAGTCGGTAAGTGTTTAAAACATGTAAACATTTATTTTGAACAGAACAGGAATATTAACAATATTAACAATGGGTTTTTCATGATTAGTTTGCCCTAGGTGCTTAATGTTTTAGTCCTTGGCAGTGCAACTACTGCAAAAGAATCAAACAATGTCCGGTTTATGATGATTAGTTTGCCCTAGGCGCTCTACTTTTTAGTCCTTGCCAGTGCAGCTACTGGAAAAGAAGGTCTATATGTCCGGGGATAGAGCTAAAATCCTCATGGGACATCTCCACGAAGCTCTCCTGGAGGTAATTGGAAAGCCTTTGCATGAGGTTCCTGGGGAGAGTGGCCTTATTGGGTCCTCCGTGGTAGGAAACTTTTCCACGCCAGGCTATCATCAAGTACTCCGGGATCATTGCCTTGCAGAGCATGGCGGCATACGGCCCTGGTTTTTGCTGGCTTTCACGCAGCATGCGGTCTTTCTCTGTCCCAGAAATCCTCAGCAGAGTGATGTCGCTCATGGTGACCTGCTTTGAATTAGGGGAATGTTACTGTTGGGACTGCTTGCCTGTTCCTTTACAGAACTGTAACCGGCGTTTTACAGCCACGCGGTGGAGGTGGGAGAGGGGCAGCATACAGGGATCTTTCCCGGGGACAGCCGCGAGGTGGTGGGACAGGGGCAGAGTTCATGCTTGCCGGATTGCCGGCAGCAGGAACTGGCCAACGCTAGGAGCATTGCTTTGAACGTGAAAGGAGGGCACTGCTATAATTTAAGTTTTAAGCAGCCAAAAGTCTATGGCTTACCATGTCAGCCTGCTACCCGAATTCCGCTGTCCTGCCCCGCTTGTCTGATCTGCAGTGCAAGACCCCAGGCACTGAATGCGAAGGCCGAAAATTCGACCTTGTCCTGAGTGCGCATGTGATAGGTGCTGTGCATGGTCTTCTTCACAGAGAAAGACTATGTTCATTGTTCACAAAAAATTATCTTTGTGAGGAATTCACTCCCTTTTTCCCATCCCACAGCTATGACTGTCTCCCGACCTACCCTGGCATCCCCCTCCCAGAGGCTGGCGCAGATTAGGCGGAGAAAGAAAAGGACACTGGACGACATGTTCTCAGAACTTATGGGCTGCTCCCGAGCCGAGGCGGCCCAGCAGACCCAGTGGAGGGAGAATATGTCCCAAATCCATCGATCACACATTGAACGGGAGGAGAGGTGGCGTCAGGAAGACCAGCAGGCGACTCAAACGCTGCTTGGACTAATGAGGGAGCGAACGGACACGCTCCGGCGCCTTGTGGATGTTCTGCAGGACCGGAGGCAGGAGGACAGAGCCCCGCTGCAGTCTATCTCTAACCACCCTCCCCCGCCACAAAGTCCCATACCCCCCTCACCCAAAGTCCCAAGGAGGAGGGGCGGCAGGGGCCGTGAAAACTGTCACTCCACCCCTGCAGACTGCTCGAGTACCAGAAGGCTCTCATTCCCCAAAATTTGATAAGTCCTTTCCTTCCCGCCTCACCCAAGCCCCCGTCCCAGTTTCATCCCCTAACTGTGTAGTTGCTAATAAAAAATAAGTTTCTGTTAATTACTGTTTCCATCATGTTTTTTACAGGAGAGTGTGTTTGAAGGGTGGAAGGGGGTTGGTAATTGGAGAGGACAGTCACCTTTACCAGGGTACAGACACGGGGGCAGGTTCAGCAGCAGGTCACACACACATTGCAGTCACTAGGCACCCTGGTCAGTCTGGGAGGTGGTTTTCATGTTCTGTGTGGGGGTGGGCTATGTGACTTTGTGGCGGGGGAGGGCAGTTAGAGATCTTATGCAGCGGTCCTTATCCTGGATCACAGAGCCACGCAGCAGGGGATCTGTAACCGTCCTCGCCACAAAGTCACATAGCTCCCACACACAGAGTCCCGAAAAGGAGGGGTGGCAGGCTCCGTTGAAACAACCAGTCCAGCACTGCGGACCGCTCTAGGAGCAGGAGCCTGTCATTCCTCGAGTTTATAAGCGTTCTTTCCATCACTACGCCCGCTCCCCACCACAGTCTGCGTCCCAGTTTCAACCCTTTACCGCGAAACCCGTAATAAAGACAACGGTGTTCATTAACAAAGTTCCATGTATTTTATTTTTAAACGTGTGTTGGAAGGGGGGGACGGGGTGAACGGGGTATGTAGCTGCAGAAGATAGTCAACATAAACTGGGTAAAGAAACGGGGGCAGGTTCAGCTTCTCTTTAAACAAAGTTAATAGTCACAGGTTACCCTGCTCACTGAGGAACCTAGCTTTCAAAGCCTCCCGGATGCACAGCGCGTCCCCCTGGGCTCTTCGAATCGCACGGCTGTCTGGCTGGGCGTAATCAGCAGCCAGGCTATTTGCCTCAACCTCCCACCCCGCCATAAAGGTCTCCCCCTTGCTCTCACAGAGATTGTGGAGCACACAGCAAGCTGCAATAACAATGGGGATATTGGTTTCGCTGAGATCAGAGCAAGTCAGTAAGCTTCTCCATCTCCCCTTGAGACATCCAAAAGCACACTCCACCACCATTCTGCACTTGCTGAGACGGTAGTTGAAGAGTTCTTTTTCAGTGTCCAGGGCGCCTGTATAGGGCTTCATGAGCCAGGGCATTAGCGGGTAGGCTGGGTCCCCGAGGATCACTATAGGCATCTCCACATCCCCAACAGTTATTTTGTGGTCCGGGAAGTAAATACCTTCCTGCAGCCGTCTAAACAGACCAGAGTTCCTGAAAACACGAGCGTCATGAACCTTGCCCGGCCATCTGATGTTGATAAATTATAAATTAATGGAGATATCCCATCTCCTAGAACTGGAAGGGACCTTGAAAGGTCATCAAGTCCAGCCCCCTGCCTTCACTAGCAGGACCAAGTCCTGTAAAATGTCCCCTATGGTCCACCAGTGCTTGCAGCACCATTGAAAAGTAGCCCTTTCGGTTAATGTACTGGCTGGCCTGGTGGTCCGGTCCCAGGATAGGGATGTGAGTTCCATCTATAGCCCCACCGCAGTTTGGGAATCCCATCGCGGCGAAGCCATCTATGATGACCTGCACGTTTCCAAGGGTCACTACCTTTGACAGCAGTAGCTCAACGATTGCGTTGGCCACTTGCATCACAGCAACCCCCACGGTAGATTTGCCCACGCCGAAGTGGTTCGCGACTGACCTGTAGCTGTCTGGCGTTGCAAGCTTCCAGAGGGCTATGGCCACTCGCTTCTGGACAGTCAGGGCTGCTCGCATCCGGGTGTCCTTGCGCTTCAGGGCAGGGGACAGCAGGTCACAAAGTTCCAGGAAAGTTCCCTTCCGCATCCGAAAGTTTCGCAGCCACTGTGATTCATCCCAGACCTGCAGCACTATGCGGTCCCACCAGTCCGTGCTTGTTTCCCGGGCCCAGAATCACCGTTCCACAGCATCAACATGACCCATTGCCACCATGATGTTCACGGCGCGGGGTCCCGTGCTTTGCGAGAGGTCTGTGCCACTCTCAGACTTCATGTCCTCACCGCGATGCCTTAACCTCCTCGCCCGATTTCTCAGCATCTGCCTCTGGAAAAGGTGGATGATAAGGTGCGAGGTGTTGACAACGGCCATAACTGCAGCGATGGTCGCAGCGGGCTCCATGCTCGCAGTGCTGTGGCGTCCGCGCTGTCACTCACCAGAAAAGCGCGCAAAATGAAATGATTGCCCGCCGGCGCTTTCAGGGAGGGAGGGCGGGAGTGACGGTTGGATGACGACAGTTACCCAAAACCACCCTCAACACATTTTTTTCCCCAGCAGGCATTGGGGGCTCGACCCAGAATTCCAATGGGCAGTGGGGACTGCGGGAACTGTGGGATAGCTGCCCACAGTGCACCGCTTCCAATGTCGACGCTTGCCCCGTTGGTCTGGACTCACAAAGTCGAATTACTGCCCTTAGTGTGGATACACACGTTCGACTTTGCAATATCGATTCCACATATTCGATTTAAGTAAAATGAAACTACTCTCGTAGTGTAGACATACCCTTAGAGACTCAAAGTGATGAGGAATCTACCACAGCCCTCAGGAAGCTGTTCCAATATTCAATCACTGTCTGTGGAAAAAACATGTATTTTTTCCTAGTTTGAGCTCTGACCATTTCTAATCTACATAGGGTCGCTACAGCAGAGTTTCTCAACCTTTTTGATACCAGGGACTGGCTTGTTGCCTTCCTAAACTGTGTCAGGGAGATCTCAGGGATCGGTGCCACTCCACAGACCAGTCATTGAGAAATACTGCTCTACTGTACTCAGCACTGTTATATATGAGCGCCTGCCAGTAGTACATTAAGCAATGTGACTACATAACATCCTACCACTGGAGCTTTCTCAAAGATTAAAAAGCCCTGAAGTATCAGATTTCTTCTTCCTGTGTAGGTAATTATAGATTGAGATTGTCAGCTTTTAACTTTATCTTCAATAAACTAAATGGAGTAAATTCTTTAAATCTCTTATGTTTTCCAGACCATAAACCATTCTTGCAGATCATCTCTGAACTCTCTCCAATTTTTCCAACATTCCTTTTAAAATGTAGATGCTAGAATTAGATACATTATTACCACTGGTATAGACAGATGTAATGTCACCTCTCTATTCCTAGCTGATATTCCCATTTATACATTCAAGGATCAGGTAAACCCTTTTTGCTGTGAGTGCTTCTTCACTTAGTTATTTACAATGACCCTACATTTATTTTAGTTTCTGCGTTCCAGGATACACAGTCTACCATCCTGTAAGTATCACCTGTATTCTATGACCCATCTTACTAACAGCTACACAAGAGGTGGAAGTGAAGAGTACAATTTACTTCTTCTTAGGCCATTGATAGTTTGAGTTTCTTAAAATGAGCTAGAGCAGTGTTCTGCTGCTTGGCGTAGATGGTAGAATTTGAAGTATTTAAGTTAAAACTCCCTATTGTCCTCCCTAAACTAAACCCCCTTTTCTGCTTCTAGGTTGAAATTTAACTAATATATAAGTGCAGCATCATAGAATCACAGAACCATCGAGATGTAGAGTTGGAAGGGACAGCAAGAAGTCAGCAAGTCCAGTTCCCTGCACTGAGGCAGGACCAAGTAAACCTAGACAATTCCTGACAGGTGTTGTCCAATCTGTTCTTAAAATCCTCCAGTGATGGGTATTCCACTCCCTCCCTTGGAAGGCTATTGCAGAGTTTAACTACACTTAGAGTTAGAAAGTGTGGAGGAAAAGTTTTTCCTAATATCTGGCCTAAAGCTCCCTTGCTGCAGTCTAAGCCCATTACTTTTTGTCCTACCTTCAGTAGACATGGAGAACAATAGATCACAGCCCTCTTTATAATAGCCCTTTAACATATTTGAAGACTGTTATCAAGTTGAAGATTCAGTTTTGGGGTGGGTTGTTTGTTTGTTTGTTTTTGTTTCAGCGGCGTGGCACTGGGGGGGGGCGGGGGCTGGTGCGGCGCTCGGGGGGCGGGGGCTGGTGCGGCGCGGGGGGGGGGTGGAGGTTGGCACGGCGTGGCGCTCCGGGTTTGGGCGGCCCGGCACGGTGCTCGGCGGGGGTTTGGACGGCGTGGCGCTCGGGGGGGGGGGGCAGGGGTTTGGGCGGCCCGGCCCGGCCCAGCGCGGTGCTCGGGGACGGGGGTTTGGGCGGCCCGCCCCGGCCCGGCGCTCGGGGGGGGGGCGGAGGTTTGGGTGGCCCAGCCCGGCCCGGCGCTCGGGGAGGGTGGGGGTTTGGGCGGCATGGCATGGCGCGGTGCGCCGCTCGGGGGGGGGCGGGGGTTTGGGCGGCCCGGCCTGGCATGGCGCTGGGGGGGGGGGGCTTTTGGTGGCGCGGCGCTGGGGGGGGGGTGTTACGGCGGGGCGGCGCTCTTTTTTTTGCCTGGGGCGGCAAAAAAGTTAGAGCCGGCCCTGCTCTGAGACACGGAGCAGCAATGCTATAAGCAGGAATGCTGTGTAAGGCTTGAACCAGGTGTTAAAATTCATCAGATCATACCTAGAATTACTTATTTGAAACCCCCCAAATATGTAAGTAAATTAGGAATGTTTAGCTAGAGGCGATTAGTTTATTTCTTTATTTGGCTTGTGGATCTCCTCTGTGCTAATCCCAGATGCTTTTGTTTGCTTGTAAGCTTTAAGCTGAATCCCCAAGAAAGCTAGTTTGGGTGCTTAATTTTTGGAATTGTTCTTTTAAAATCTAGCAAAAGCCTAAGCTCCAGATGTATTTTTTCCTTTTTGTTTTTAATAAAATTTACCTTTTTCAAGAACAGGATTGGATTTTTGGTGTCCTAAGAGGTTTGTGCATGTTGTTTGATTAGCTGGTAGCACAGCTAATTTCCTTTGTTTTCTTTCTCAGCTCTTCCCCAGGGGGAGTGGGAGGGGGTGAAAGGGCTTGAGGGTACACCACAGGGAGGAATTCCCAAGTGTTCCTTCCTGGGTCCCAGGGTGGGGTGTTTTTTTGTTTTTTTTGGGGGGGGGGGGTTGCATTTGGGTGGTGGCAGCATTTACCAAGCCAAGGTCAGAGAAAAGCTGTAACCTTGGGAGCTTAATACAAGCCTGGAGTGGCCAGTATTAATTTTTAAAATCCTTGTGGGCCCCCACCTTCTGCACTCCGAGTGCCAGAGTGGGGATTCAGCCTTGACAAAAGCTATATCATGTCTACTGATTTCCCCCTTCCCACCCCTTCACTAGGCCAATAACCCCAGTAAAGAAAGAGATTTGGTTGGTTTGGCATGATTTGTTCTTGATAAATCCATTCTGGTTATTCCTTATAACTAGGGCCCTACCAAATTCAAGGTCCATTTTGGTCAATTTCACAGTCATAGGATTTTAAAAATAGTAAATTTCATGATTTCAGCTATTTAAATCTGAAATTTCATGGTGTTATAATTGTAGGGGTCCTAATCCAAAAAGGAGTTGTGGGGGAGTCGCAAGGTTATTGTGTGTGGGGGGGGGAGGGGGTTCCAGTACTTCTGCCCTTACTTCTGTGCTGCTGCTGGCAGCAGCGCTGCCTTCAGAGCTGGGCAGCTGGAGAGCGGCAGCTGCTGGCCGGGAGTCCAGTTCTGAAGGCTGAGCCACTGCCAGCAGCAGCATAGAAGTAAGGGTGGCATGGTATGGTATTGCCAACCTTACTTCTGTGCTGCTGCCTGCAGAGCTGGGATTTCAGTCAGCAGCCACCACTCTCGGCCACCCAGCTTTGAAGGTAGCAGCACAGAAGTAAGGGTGGCATGGTATAGTATTGCCACCCTTACTTCTGCGCTGCTGCTGTCGGGGCATCTAGCTGTCTGGATGCCTATAACTGGAGCCTACTGGTTAGGGCACCGTCCCACCCCTGGGGCAGTGGGAGACACAGGGTCCAGTCCCCCTGCTCCAATGACACTCTCATTATTTATTGCAGTGGGACAGCTTCAAGAGGAGAGATTGAGGGAGCCCCACATCAGATGAACCACTGACATACGGGATAGGGCACTCTTCTGAGAGGTGGGAGACTCCCACCCCATTCAAATCCTTTCTTCCCTCAGGCAGAGGGGGCGGAAATTGAACCTGGGTCACCCACAACCCAGGTGAGTGCTCTAACCACTGAGCTAAAAGTTATAAGATGGGCTTTGCCTCCAGCCATTTTGTGGGAAATGAGGCAGGAGACGAACTCAAGTTCATAGGAAACGATGTAGGCACCTAGCGCTCAGTGGTGGATTACCACACGGGCCTGTGCCTAGGGGCCCCGGCCAATTTGGGCGGCCCCCAGGAGCACCGGAACTGTGGCCCCACCTCCTGCTTCTCCTCTCCTTCCCTCGGGGCCTTTCCACCCTACTCCTCCTCTTCCCCCTGAAGCCCTGTCCCCTAGCCAGGCTGGAAGCTGGAGCTGGGCCGGAGCCACCCAGAAAGCTTGGCTCACTGTGGGGGGCCCAGGACCTTCCACATGCACTGGCTGGGGGGCTGGGGTGCCTGAGAGCAGCCCCTGCACTGTGTCCCCGCCCCCTGGGGCAGGTGAAGACTCTGGGGGCCCAGGGCACTGGAACCGGGGGGAGTCCAGGGGCCGTCCACTTTTAAAAATGAGAGACGGCTATGCCCTCCCACTTTTTAGCAAAAGAAACCTGCTTTAGGGGCAGTCGAGAGCAGGGAGCACCATATCATGAGCGCCAGCCCCAAGCCCCTGCTCAGCCGGGCCAGCAGGATCCAGGTGTGGCTGCAGCTCCCAGCCCTGGCTCGCAAGTCAGTCCCATTCCGGGCAGAAGGAGCCCGGCTCAGGGGAGGGGGTTGCTGTGTCAGGAGGTGGGGAGGGGAGGGTACTGCCCCCCCCACAAAAAAACAGGGGAAAGGCATGGGGGCACGTGCCACTGCCACTCCCCCCGCCATTTCTGCGAGCACTGAGAGCACAGTGGCAGATTACTTTATTGGCCGATGAGGCCCGTGCCTAGCTGCCCCAGCCAATTTGGGGGCCCCTGCAGGAGCGCCAGCAATCTAGCCCTGCCCCCTGCTACTCCTCTCCTCCCTGCCCCGTTCCTCCTCTTTCTCCTCAGGCCCTGTCCCTGGCCAGGCCGGAAGACGGAGCTGTGGGAGGGTGTACTGTCCCCATCCTACCCCTGGGCAGAGGTAGGCGAGCTGCTTGCCTGAGCCCCCTCTCCCGCCGCCCTGCACAGAGCTGGCCCGAGACCCCTCTCCCTTCCCTCCTCCCCCACCTCCCGGCCTGGAGCTGGCACAAGTCTCTACCTTGCCCCATGCAGAGCTAGCCCAAGCCACTCACCCCCTGAGCCCCTTTTTTTTTGCAAAACTAGGCATTTGTGATCCGTTTGCAAAAGCAAAGGGGACAAATGCCCAGTTTTGCCAAAAAAGTCAGGTTGTCCGGGGCCAAAACGGGATGTATGGTCACCCTAGGCTGGGGTCCCCAGTTGTGCCCCCCCTTACCCAGTTTGTGCCCCCCCGGGAGCTGGGGCTAGGAGGGGGGCCAGAGAAGGGAGGGAGCTGGGGGCTGCTGTGGGCCCAGAGGCCGTGGTCGGGAGCGGGGCCGGAGGTGTGGCTGGGGCCGTGGCCAGGAGCAGAGCTGGGGGCAGGAGCATAGCCATGGGTGGTGTTGGGGCGGGGCCAGATCGGAGCTGGGGGCACAGCAGGGCTGGGTGGCGCTCCCTGCCCACCCCCGGTGGGGGCTGCCCCGGGCCCTACTGTGTCCCACCACAGTTTGGGGACCACTGCCTTAGGCTATGATACGAGCCACCCAAGGAGCCCAGGCAGCTGTGGGGAGCCCTGGGCTGAGAGCAGCCCCCGGCCTATGTCCCTGCCCCCTAGGGTGCACCACCCAAGGCAGGTGGAGGGTCCAGGGCTCCCCAGAGCAGCCCAGGGTAGCTCTTACCATGGCCCGGCTTTTGGCCAGGCCGAGGTCATGACCTTGAGGAGGAGTAAGGGGCAGGGCCCAATGGCAGGGAGGGAAGATGTGGGGGCCCAAATGTTCTTTTTGCCCAGGGCCCCAACAAATCTTAATCCGCCGCTGGCAAAGCAGCTCTGTTCAGCCTGTTTGGGGGGGAGGGTTAGAATGGGGCAGGGGGAAGGAAGTGGGGGAAGAGAGGTGTGGCTGGGAGAGGCAGTGGGGAAGGGAGGTAGAGTCGGGGGGAGAGGCAGTGTGGAATGGGGGAGTTGGGGGATAGAAATGGGAGAGTGGGAGGCAGAATGGGGGAAGGGAGTGGGGGAAGAGGCAGTGGGGAAGGAAGGTGTGGGGGGAGAGGCAGTGGGCAAGGGAGGTGGGGTGGGGGAAAGAGAAGGGGAGTTGGGAGTTGGGGGATGGAAATGGGAGGGGGCAGAATGGGGGAAGAGGCAGTGGGGAAAGGGGGTGGGGGAAGAGAAGGGGAGTGGGGGGAGAATGAGGGAGTGGGGGAAGGAGGGTGGGGTAGGGTGGGGGAAGAGGCGGTGGAGAAGGGGATTGTGGGGGGATTAGAGGCAAAGGACAGTTGGGAGAGGAAGGGGGAATGGGGTGGGGAGAGGCACTGGCATCTGAATTTCCTGAGTGGCTGCAGCATCCGAAACCCCCCCCCCCACACACCCCCCAATTAAGCTGTCTCCCCAGCACCGGCAGCCCAGGTACCACTCCAGGCCGGGGGAGAGAGCCAGTGGAACTGGCTTCAGTATGCATATGCCGCCCCCTTCCCCACCTCCCCCCGCAAATCTAGCAGTCAAACTATGCTTATGGAGGGGCACACCTGCCCCCCGGGGCCCATGTCTGCTCTGGCAGCCCTTTAGGCCGCGTTTAAATCTGTGGCTCAGTCAAGCCCCATCCCAGCAGACTCTGGCACCCCCAGGGTGCTCCCAGGTACCTGCTCTCTTGCTCTGCTCCAGGCACTGCTGGGGCTGCAGCTCCCCTGGGCGCTTCTCCCTGCGGCAGCTGGGATGGGACTTTACCACTTTTGGCCACAGATTGCGGCAGCTGCAGTGCTGAATGCAGGGGCTGGAGTACAGCGAGTCGATGCTGGGGCTCCGGTAGCCTCTGCCTTGCCTCCCCCTGTACTCACCCCTCATGGTGCACCACTGCACAGAGCCCAGTATCCCCCAGGACATCTGTCCCCAGAGCCTGGGATCCTCCCACCCCAGAAGATATAGCCTCTACAGACCAGGATAGCCTGGACACATCCAGTTCCCAATCCGGGGTTCCCCCCGGGACACACCCAGAGCCCCCCACTCACTTGTGTCTCCTCCCTTCCTGGGACACCGCACTGTTGCGGTTTAAATTGCCTGCAAGAAGCCAAGCATCTCTGCACCCCTCCCCATTTACGTCCTCTCTCCAGAGCCCAGGGTGCAGCATCCTTCTCCCTCCACCCTCTGGTGAAACAGACACCATCTCCCCCTCCTCCCTCCCCCCCCCCCCTCCAAGACCGTGGAGGTGAGGATCCCCTTTGGCTGGGGCTGGTGTGCAGCTCTCATGCTACCAGGAAGGTGACTCCTGAGACTGTTACCCTGCTCTACACAAACCAATATTCCGAGTAACAGGACAAAATTAAAAGGGGGAAACTCAAATCTATCGGGGGAACCTTCCTGGCAGTGCAATCTCTGTCTTAGGCTGTGGCACAGTCTCCCCACAGAAGGACTGGAAACCTCAAGGCTTGTCTTCACTACCATGCCACATCAGCACAGCTGTATCGATGCAGCTGCACTGATATAGTGTGTCTGGTGAAGACGCGATCCGTCAATGGGAGAGCGTTCTCCCATCGATGTAATTACTCCACCTCAACGAGAGCTGGCAGCTCTGTCAGTGGGAGCGGTGTAGACAGCTCTTTAAGTCGATGTAACTTACATCGTTCGGGGGGGGGAGGGGTTTGGCTTTTTCACACCCTTGAGTGACGTTACAGCAACGTAATCAGCCGTGTAGACAAGCCCCAAGGGCTTTTAAAAGGAGACTGGACAAAACATGATGTAAGGCGAAGCCCTGCATCGGCAGGGAGCTAGACCAAGATGGGATGATCACAGAGGGCTTTTTCTCCTCTAACTTCTATAATTCCAGCCCACTAGTCTGGAAGTACAAATTCTGGTGCTAAAAACCTGGTGCCTGGATCCCATTGCATTGGGATTGTGAATTAGTGCCCTGCCATGCAACTCCTACTGGGCCAATAGTGTAGATCCTGCTGTTAGTGCAGCTGTTTGCAGGTGCTCTTGTGTTTAGCTGAACCTTTCACTCAGGGATGGGGTGCATCCCCACTATATTGTGAGCATGCATTCTGACACTACTATCCTGCTGTGTGGATCCCAATGTGCTTGTACTGTGTATTTTTGGCACTCACACCCTGCTATATGGAACTTATTATGCTGGTAGTACTAGTGCCCTGGTGCAATGACAACATTATGCTAGAAATATGAATCCTGAAAATAGTGCCCTGGTGTAATGGTCACTCTGGGCTATTAATGTGAATCCTCCATTTTTGTATGCAGTGTTGTTGAAGCCCTGTTGGGCCCAGGCTATTAGAGCCAAGATGGGTGAGGTCATAGCTTTTACTGGAGCAACTTCTGTTGGTGAGAGACAAGTGTCCGAGCTTACACAGAGCTCTTCTTCAGGGCTGTAAGCTTATCTCACTCACCAACAGAAGCTGGTCTAATAAAAGCTATTACATTATCCACCTTGTCTCGCTAATGTGAATCCTGTCATTGTGGCCCTGTTGGATGCATCCTAATATATGGAGCGCATGACTCTTGGCCACTAGAGGAGGGGTGTAAATCTTAATGCTAGTAGCCTGCTGTTTAGCGCTTACGCCACTCTGAGTCTGGGCGTTTTAATTTTGGCAAGGGTATCCTGATGCCAATAATCCATGAAGGCAGTGGAGTTTGGAAATAAGGTGAAACTAGGGCTGGCCTTACGGGTGAGGGGTGTGTGTGCATGCATGTGTGTTCAAGAGGCAAGGAGTGGGGTGGGCCTGTGATGCAAGGCCATGGAAGGGAGCTCAGGACAACAGAGGGAGGCAGTGGGCCCAGGGCGATGCGGAGGGATTCCTCCGCCACTTTGGTCTTGGCCTCCCCACAGCGACCCATCTCCCTGGGTGGCTGGTGCGGCTCTTACCACAGCCCAACTTCGGTTTGTGGCCTGACTAAGGGGCGGAGGAGAGGAGGACCAGCAGGGGGCATGGCCCACATGGAGGAGGGGCATGAGGGATCCAAAAGTTCCTTGTGCCCAGGACCCCAATAAATCTTAATCCACCTCTGCTAACACCAGGAGGGGGATTCCCGTTCATGGATCGGTACACAGACACATATCTCTGAGAAAAGGGTGGGGCTTTATGCACACTCTCCTCCCCAATCAGCAGCTCTCATTGGCTAGCTTAGGTGGCTCCTTGCCTAGTGTGCTGGCTTTTGTGGATCATATTATAAGGTGTCTAACTCAGACCCATCCACATAGGGAACCTAGGCACCTAACGCAGGCTTTGTGGATAGCAGTGGTGGGCCTCTGATGTTCTAGGTCAGGGGTCGGCAACCTATGGCACGCGTGCCAAAGACGGCACGCGAGCCAATTTTTAATGGCACGCTGGAGCCTGCCGGGACTCCAGCGTGCCATTAAAACTCCTGCCCAGCCCGGCCCGCTCTCCTCTGCCCTCCGCTCCCCCCGTGGGGGCAGGGAGCAGAAGCAGAGCCGTGTGCGTGGGGTGGGCAAATGACCCCACTCTCCCAGCACGGCAAGCCGCGGGGTCCGCGCTCCTGGGCCGGAGCGCAGCAAGCTGCCGGCCCCTCCCGCGCCTTCTCCCCTCCCCTGAGCTCTGCGGCCACACGCGCAGCGCTCTGGGGGTTGGGGCTGCGCGCTCCCGCGGGGCAGTGTTTGGCTCCGCGGGGAGGGAAAGACGCTCCCCGCTCACCCGGAGTCCTGCCGCCGCGCGCGCAGAGCTCTGGGGGCCGAGGCTGCACGCTCCCGTGGGGCAGCTTATCAGGCTCTGCGTGGAGCCTCATAGTAAGGGGGCCGGGGGGGTTGGATAAGGGGTGGGCGTGGGGGCAGTCAGGGGACAGAGTGGGTTGGATGGGGGGGGTCTCTGGAGGGGGCAGTCAGGGAGCAGGGGGTGGTTGGATGGGGCATGGGAGTCCCGGGGTCTGTCGGGGGCGGGGGGTGGATAGGGGTTAGGGGACAGGGAGCAAGGAGGGTCCTGGGCGGGGCAGTTAGGGTGGGGGGGGGTCTCTGGAGGGGGTGGTCAGGGGACAAGGAGCTGGGGGGTTGGAGGTTCTTAGGGGGGCAGTCACCCAGCCCTCTCCCCTGAGCCCTGACCCCCCCCACACACACTCTGCCCTGAGCCCCGCACACACCCCAGACCCCTGCCCTGAGCCCTGTACCTCCCTCATACACACCCAGCCCTCTGCTTGACTCCTTCATCCCACCCCCACAACCCTAGCCCTGACTCTGGCACCCCCACACATCCCCAGCCCCCCCTCTGCCCTGACACCTGCACCGCCCCACATCCCCAGCCCCCCCACACCCCATGCACCCGCCACATCCCCACCCCCACCCGGAGCACCAAACGGGAGCTCCTGCACCACCACCCCCCACATTCCCATCTGCACCCCTCGCATCAAATGGGAGCTGCTCAGGTAAGTGCCCCACACCCGAACCTCCTGCCTCAACCCTGAGCCCCCTCCCTCTTTTAGCTCCTGGCCCGACCCGTCACCCCCAGCCCTGTGCTCGGTGCACTGCCACCCTCAGCTCAGTGCAGAGAGAGGAAGAGAATGGCCAGAACCAGGGAGAAGGTAGGAACCCACTGTATGTGGGGAGGGCCGGGACCCCAGACTGGCAGCGGGCTGAGTGGATCCGGCAGCCAGGATCCCGGCTGGCAGGAGCCGGTGGATGGAACCCCTGAGCGGCAGTGAGCTGAGCCGCTCAGTCCACTGCCGGTCTGGGGTCCTGGCCGCCGGCCCCACACAGCCCGCTGCTGGTCTGGGGTTCTGGCTGCCGGACCCTTGCCAGCCGGGGTCCTGGCCGCAGGCCTCGCTCAGCCCGCTGCCGGCCTAGGTGAACAGAACCCCAGACCAGCAGCGGGCTGAGTGGGCCGGTGGCGTAAGATCAACATTTTAATTTCATTTTAAATGAAGCTTCTTAAACATTTTGAAAACCTTGTTTATTTTACAATACAACACTAGTTTAGTTATATAATATATAGACTTATAGAGAGAGACCTTCTAAAAAACATTAAAATGTATTACCGGCACGCGAAACCTTAAATTAGAGTGAATAAATGAAGACTCGGCACACCGCTTCTGAAAGGTTGCCGACCCCTGTTCTAGGTGCTTAGAAGTTAGGCAACACAGCCCTGAGTGTTGCAATGCCTCAGTCCCAAGTGCTCAGCCCCTCTGAAAGAAATCTGGCCTATGACTTCTTTTAAAAGTGTGCTTGCAAACAGGTTGTTTTTAGGTTAAGCAGCATATAGGACCACACTGGAGGCAAAAGGTTTAGCAATGCTTTAGCAAATAAGTCATGCTAATGTTTGCTGTAAAACATGGAAATATAGTGACATTATAGAAGAATAAAAAGCTACTTGTCTTGATTAATTCACGATTATCTTGCTCATATTGAAGAGACTTTTTTTTAAAAGTGGACACTCTTCGAGGGGCAGGGACCAGTGCTATACTATGTTGCAGCCCCTTTACATTGCTCTGGACCACTGGCAAAGCATATACTGTCCCCTGCTATAACAATGTTCCCTAGGTAAAATGATCTAGCATAAGAGTTCCACCGTGCTTCCCCGACTGTGGAAGGTATGGCAGAGGCGGGCTGGGTGCTGGTTGCTTTCTTCTGCCAAAACTGGGGGTCTGCTGAAATGTAGCATAAATTTAGAGCAGCCCTGAGGCTGCTCCACCTTACCTCAAGCTTCGCACTGGACAAGAATAGTGGGAGATGCAAAAACCAGGTTAAAGTACCTTTGGCCCCTGCCCATTTCCTGCCTCAGTCGTAGCCTGACTAGGCCAAAGATGCAGGCTGTACATCCCTCTGTTCAGCCTCAGACCAGGTAGAACATGTTGCAGAAGGGCAAGCGGCTCTATACTAGTCCAGCAAATGAGTTCTCACATATTATGGACAAGCTGCCTCTGGGGATGATAGGGTAGCTTAGGGCTGGTCTACGCTAGGAACTGACATTGGTATAGCTATGTTTCTCTGGGTTTAAAAAAATCCACATCTCTGAGAGATGTAACGAAGCCAACCACGCCCTCGGTATATCTAGTGCTAGGGCAATGGAAGAATTCGTCCACTGACCTAGCTACCACCTTTCACTGATGTGGATTACCTATACTGATGCAAGAACTCCTCCCATCGGTATAGGTAGCTACACTGAAGTGCTGCTGCTGTGCTGCTATAGTGTTTTAAGTGTAGACATACCCTTAGTCTCTAGCAGCGTTCAAGCTTTGGGCCTGTTGGCTGAATCTAAGATTTTAATTTAATTTTATGCTGTGGACTTTGTCCCCTAGGTGCTGGAGTAAGACCACAGTTATAGACTGTCAGACTATGACGTATCAGCACAACTGATGTTGACTACATTTGAAAAAGTGTAGGGTTGTTTGCTGCAAATGAATACTGGTTCTCTTTCTGAGCGTGTCACCTTGGTAACCAAGTCCGGTTCTGCCTCCAATACTGGAAGTTTCCAAGTCTGCATTTTCTGACTAGCAGACATTGTTATTTGCAGTACTGATGTAGCTGTGTTGGTCCCAGGATTTTAGAGACAAGGTGGATGAGGTAATATCTTTTATTGGATCAACTTCTGTTGGTGAAAGAGACGAACTTACACAGAGCTCTTTTTCAGGTCTGGGAAAGGTACTCAGAGTGTCATAGCTAAATACAAGGTGGAATAGATTGTTTAGTATAACTGGTTAACATATATTGTAAGAGACCATTCAAGGTGAAGTGGCCACATAACACTGCTGTACTCATGGGATGAAAAGGGGGAGGAGATAGTGGATTGCAGATTGTTGTAATAAACCAAAAAATCCAGTGTCTTTATTATATTCATGATTTTTAGTGTCTAGCAAAGTTATGAATTTAAGCTCTCAAACTCTTGTTTTCATGGTGCTGTGCAGGTTTCCTTTGAGGATGAAAAAGACTCAGAGGGCAGATGTGGAGTGATTACTTTGTGAAAAGTGTTCACCTATGACTGTTGGATAAATCTGTCTTTTATCATTTTTTTGTATGAGTTCATTCAAGAGCATAGCGAGGGTCTCATTTTATCCACATTGATGTTATTGTGCACTTAAAACTCTTTTAGAGTAACCTGGTAATTTTGCTATGAGGCTAGCTATTATTTTGACAGCTTAGCTGTTTTTACTATTTCTTTTGGATATGCTCGATGCTTTATATTGGCACATTCTGAGGGATATGACTGAGTGGCACTTAGTGTTTTTCAGGTTGCCTTACCTCTTGCCTCCCACAGCCCCATTTAGAAGCCCAGACCAGGTGTCATTACTAACCCCATAACAAACTAAGTATGTTAACTTTTTACTTCCTCTGAATAGGTTGTTTCTAATCCTGTGAACCATCAACTAGCCATGCTTTGAGGCAAAGAACTCAGAGATTAGGGTGAAGGATCTTCCCATCATTCTGGAAGAGAAAATGAGGGGTGACCTGGAGAATGATTGGTGAGTATATGACCAGCTGTATCAGGTAGAGAAACCATGTCTGTCTGGGCCAGGTCAGAACTATTAACTCTGGCTTTGTCCTTTTTTATTTTGAGTAGAACTTTTAATATTAGAGGCGTCGGGGGGAGTGCAAACATTAGACCCAACAACCACTGAAGGTAAAAGGCATCCCTCATGGACTGGTGACCCAGCCTGCCTCTGGAGCAGAATTGGACACATTTCTTGTTCATGGCCATGGCAAACATATTTATCTGTGAGGTACCCCATTGCTGAAATATGTGGTAAAGTATGATGGAATCTGTCTCCCATTCATTGTCTTGAGAGAAGTGCCTGCTGAGTGTATCCGCAGTCACATTCTGCATTCCTGGAAGGTAAGCTGCTGTGACGATGATCTGATTGTGTATGCACCAATTCCAAAGCTTGACAGCTTTGTAGCAAAGGGAGGGGGATCTTGCCCCTCCTTGTCGGTTGCTACAGAACATGCATGACATGTTGTCCATAATTACCTTTATATGTTTGCCCCTGATCAATGGTAGAAATTGGAGACAAGCATATCTGACCGTCCTGAGTTCTAGGAGGTTGATGTGCACAGTCACCTCTGGATGTGTCTATTTGCTCTGTTTTGTAGGGATGTCCAGATGCGCTCCCCAACTTAGGAGGCATGTATCTGTTGTTATAACAACTGTCAAGGGAAGGGCAGGTGAAAGGGACTCCTGTGCAGACATTGGGGGGGTATTTCCACCAATTGAGAGATTCCTTTACAAAGGTGGATATGGACAATAGTGTGGCTAGACTGTGTCTGCTCAGTGAATAAACAGTCCTGGGCCATCCTTGGAAGCAAAGCACCTGTACTCTTGCATGGTCTATAATGAAAGTATCAGCTGCCATAGGTCTCAACCACCAAAGACAATTCTTGACAGGTGTCTGAGGGCTACTCTTGGATAGCTTGACTACATTGGAAAGGGTCGCAAATCTTGCATCAGGAGATAGGCTCTTATAGCTATTGAACTGAGATAAGCTCCTATGAATTCTAACCTTTGTTAGGGATCAAGGTGGATTTTTGAATGTTCAGTTGTAGGTCCAGTGCGAGGAAGAGGTGTATGGCTTTGCAAGTTGCCCTTGCAGTTTTATCCTGGAAGCAACCTTTTAGAAGCCAATCGTCCAGGTGAGGGAACACCAGAATTCCTTTTTTGCGGAGGTGTGCCTCTACTAAAGACGTGACCTTTGAAAAGATCCTTGGAGCAGATGAGAGGCCAAAAAGGAAGCACCTTATACTGCAAATGGTCTCGACTGACAGTAAAACATAGGAACCTTTTGTGAGATGGGTGGATTAGTATGGAAATGTGTCTTGATGATTGAGGGCTGAGAACTAATCCCCTTGGTCCAGAGATGGAATTATTGCTTCAAGGTGTGACCATTTTGAATCTTTGTGCTTTCACAAGTGTGTTGAGTAGCCTTAAATCTAGGATGGGTCCAACAGCCATTCTTTTTTTGGAACCAGGAAGTACCTGGAATAAAACCCTTTCCCTCTGTGCTGCATAGGAACCGGTTCTATAGCACCCAAGTGTAGGAGAGAGTCTATTTCCTGTTTTAAAAGGTGCTCATGAGAGAAGTCCCTGAAGAGGGACAGGGAAGGGGAGCTGGCAGGCAAAAGTGAAGTGGATGGAGTACCCTGTGGAGATGATCTCCAAAACCCACTTGTCTGTAGTGACTGATTCGCAAGCATGCTGGAAGTGGTAAAGAGTTGCTGAAAGGAGGAAGGCAGGTGAAACGCTGCAGTTGGAAAGAAAAGGGATGGCAGCTCAGGACCTCCACCCCTCCATCAAAAGTGGTGCTTTGAAGCAGAGGGTTGTGAGGTTGGGAAGTAGGTGTTTTTTTCCCTCTGGAACCTCTGTCTCTTGAATTGAGGTTCATTTGATCTCTGGGAACTTGAGAATTGGGTGGACTCTCTGATGTCTGGGACCTACTAAGTTTTCTCTTTTGGGTGTGTATATAGATCTCCAGAGAACGTAAAGTGGCCCTCGACTGCTTACACGTGCAGAGATTTGTCTATGGTGTCAGCGAACAGTTTAGTGCCCTCAATAGGAAGGTCTTCAATTGTATTCTGGATCTCCTTTGGAAATCCTGAGAGCTGAAGCCAGGAGGCCCTCTTCATACCTATTGCTGTAGAAATCAAATGAGCGGCGGTATCAGCAGCTTTGAGAGAGGCCTGCAGAGATGTTCTGGTGAACAGCTGGCCTTCTGCACTAATTGCCCGCTGTATTCTTCTGGCGATGCTCAATAAAGGAAAAGTGCCTCTATGGGAATGGATTGGAGTGCTATGGCCAGATATTTGAGAGCCCAAGGCAAGATCTTCATCAGGATCCTCCTCTCCCAAGTCACTCTGAAGTGGTGGAGCAGCAGAAGAAACTGAGAGGTACAATTCTCAGCACCAGATGCATGTCTGGGAATCTGGAGGGCCTCAGTACCAAGAACAGTTGGCGTTGACCAGTGAGTCAGGTGTTTTGGACACAGCCAGGCCTTGAGGAAAATGAAACTCCCACAGTACTGAGTGTGTTGTCAGTACTGTATCCATGACCTGAGCTGAAATAATGGTAGCTGAGGGAGTTGATGGTACTGTGAATCTTGAATGGTCCAAGGGGAGTGGAGCTGGAGTGGTCTTTTTCGATAGCGAGGGGTAGACCTTTTTTTGCTGCCTTGCTCCCCTGACAGTACCAATGATCTATCCGAGCCTGAAATTTTGGAGTCTCTAGATTTAACAGTGCTCTTGGTACTGAGGAACCAGCAGCCTCATGCATACAGTGTCAGAGACTGATGGGAGCCAAAGTGGCTGGAGTCACCGTTGACCTCATCTTCTTTGAGGTAGATTCCCTGCCTGGAGAACTTGGGGCACAGTCTTTGGAAGTTTTATGACAGGCATCTTGAGCCGCCTTCTTAGATGCCCTTGAGGAATGTGGCTTGGAGATAGTAGAGGTAGCCAACTTATTCAGAGACTAGCAAACTGTGGGGTACCCTGGCCTCGATCAGAGTCTGGGATCAGCAAGCTCTCTGTCCTAAGGAGTCAAAGTTTGATCTCCCTGTTTTTTCTGGCTCTAGATTTTAATGACAGACTGAAGTTGCACTTTGAGATTCCCTGAGGCAATGGATGCACCAGGAGTGTCAGTCACTCACCACGATTACCTCCTGGAACAACAGGCAGCATCTGAAACCTAGCAGAGCCAGGCATGCCCTTCTAGTAATGTAGAACTCCCAGGAAGGAGAAACTATATAACAACATTTTTTTTAAATAGCTCTTACTGTAGTTTGTTATAGGTAAGGGGACACAGCTGAGGTAAAATTCAACACAGACAACGGTGAAGGCTCCATCTCAGGCCAAGGCAGTTGAGAAGGAACTGAGGGCGCTTTGCCTGCGCAACACTATATAGCAACAATGCAGAGCACAAGACTGAGTAATCCGTCTGCGTGGGCCGAACGGACACTATGGAATTTCTGATCAAAAGCACAGGGGCTGCAAACACACCTAGAATGGAGCACCCAGAGGGACCCTACTGGGAGAAGAATTGTTACTTATGCATGCTGACCTACTTATATGGGCACAGACTTACTGTGACACATATCCAGCACCACTCTAATGTCTGTGTACATATGTGCGTCACCTGTGAGCTTGTAATATTATTTGCGGACTACCTGTGTCTGTATGCTAATTGATATTTAAGAGCTATGTATTCATTTACAACGTTTGTAGAGCTATACTTGTACAGCCAGCACTGTACTTAATTGTGGGGCAGATTCTATAATCTTTATTCACATGGAGTATCACTTATGTGATTTGTGCTACTTACAACAATGGGACTATGCATGACTGCTACTTGGGAAGTGACAGAATATGTCCTGGGGGTCTAAGGTAAGCCTCTGTAAAGCAAGTACTTATAGAAAAAAATAAAACCAAGTGATGTGTAAGAGGACTACTGAAAATATTATTGTTTAAGAATGGCTAACATCACATACCTCTGACTCAGTTCATCCAGAGGCATGTGGTATGATACAATTAGGCTCTCATTTTCAGTGGGTGAAGAGTTGGGAGTTCAGCAAGAAAAACCCCATGGAGGGGCCTAATTCTGCCATCCTTAAACTGTGATCAGTCCTATTGATTTCAGAGAGCCTACTCTCAGAGCAAGGTGGTACTGAGTGTAAAGGTGGCAGAATCAGGGCCTAGTATCACAGGAACATAATTTGTGTGCAAATTAAGGAGGAAATGGATGAGATGTAGCTAAATTAAAAAAGCCACCTTGCTGGAGTTAAAATAAAATTCTAGGACTCTTGCTTTTTAGATAAGGCCTTAATCTTAAAAAAAATTTGGAGCATAAGTTTTGACCTAAGAATTAAAAAGTCCTGCAGGATTTAGCACTTAAATTCCTGTATGCAAGGTACTAAGCTTTCTTGCAAGGTACTTTGAAGTCAATAAGAGGAGAGGGAGCTGTGCATCTCAAAGGAGTCTTAAAGAGCTGTGACACGCTTGCTCTCTGAACTTGCCAGTTAAAGGTACATCTCATATCTTAGAATCTAGATACAATACATTATAGATGAGAAATCTCTGCTCCTGGAAAATACTGATTTTTAAATGCAGTTCAGCCACACAAGAGAGCCCATCTCAAAAATAAATTGATACTGTTGGTATAAATCAGAGACAGATTTATAGTAGCAGTATTTCTTATGGAAACAGTCATTCCACCGTTAAAGTGTTAGAGCATTAACTATCCTCAGCTTTGCTTTAGGGGATCTTAATGGCTGGCTAAAACTGATTTTTGTGGGGATTACTACTATGAACATAAATGTTCTAAATTAAACTATATGGCATTTGTTAGCAGGCAGACTAAAAGGAAGTATTACTAATATGCTCAGACTGTATCTAAGCTAAGTAAATAAATGGTAATTTTGCAAATTTATCCTACAAGTACTTTCTAGAGAACAGTAACAAATACTTATAAAGCCACTTTCTAATTATTTCTTTGCCATAGCTCTGAAACTAACTGAATTGAGTAGATCAAAATACACAGAAAAAAGTTTATGTTCTACTTAGTTTCTCTGTTATAAAAGAAAGCTAAAAATAGACACTAGACCCATAACAAAACACAATGAACATCTAACGCTGTTGCAGTTCACCAAACTGTTGAGTACTGTTGTCCGAAAAAGCCTAGGGTTACATAATATTTCTCTAAACCCAAATTGGTAATTTAAGTTTTGTTGTTTTAAGGTTATAGATGCAACCATTACAATTTTTATTATAAAAATAAGTTTAAAACTTTAAAATTGTAGTGTACAATTCCATAGAAAAATGAACTTTAGTTCACAGTTCTTTGTGGGAAGGCTCAGAAGGGGCTAAGCCATGGAGGAGCCAGAAGAATATTCAGTATTTACTGTTGCTTCTTTTTCTTCATATCTTGGAGGTAATTCAGATGAAAGATGCAGAGTAGGCAAGATGTCTGAAGGTGAACTGCTCCCGGGAATTGCATATAGTGGTTCGTAATCTCTAACAGAAACCATTCCTTGAACATGTGCAAATTGTGCCCTGAAAAACATTACACATTAGTACATTCCAATCTCATTTATACATTAAGCCAAATCATACTTGAGTTTCACATATGCACACGCAGTGTAGGTGAAACCGGTGTGTTCAAGCTGCCTTTAAAAAAAAAAAAAAAAAAAAAAAAATGGTTCACTGCAAATACACATCTGTTTAGTAAACAGTGCCATCTGTATAACAGTGTGGCCTTTTCACATTTCCTATAAAAGACATCTTTTTATATTCCCCTGACAACACTGCATAGAGCAGAATAGCCACTTGGGAATGGGAGAGATTTTCTCATCTCTTCTCCTTAGTTCCTTTGCCCCATCTTCCCCGCCTTTTTGTAATCTATCATGGCCCTACTTTCCCCTTCCTTATAATAGTTATGAGCAGGGCCGGCTCCAGGCACCAGCTTGGCAAGCAGGTGCTTGGGGCGGCCACTCCGGAGAGGGGAGGCAGGTCCAGCGATTCGGCGGCAATTCAGCGGACGGTCCCTCACTCCCGCTTTTTTTTGGCTGCTTGGGGCTGCTTGGCTCCAAAACCCTGGAGCTGGCCCTGGTTATGAGTTCTAAAACTCCAATTACTGAAATGATACTACTGCATACTCTGAGATCCTCAGATGAAAGGTGACTTACAACCCTAATTAAGCCTCCCAAAAGCCACTGAAGTAGTTAAATAAATAGTAGTATTCTCATTTGACAGCCAGGGAAACAGAAGCAGAGAGAGGTCTCTGGATTGTTCAAGTTCACACAAGTCAGCAAGTCAAAAATAGAACCCAGGCATCCAAGTCCCTTGCTCTACTCATATCCTGGTGCAATCAAGGTAAGAATATTTTAAAATTAAGGTAAAATATCAGAAGGAAGAAATTCAGTGAGTTACTAGAAAATTTTATAGATGTCAGGCATAAAATCAATGATGATTAAGAGAGTGTGTCCTAGCTACACTTCAACCCATGGGTTAAACATCACAGATTCTGGAAAATAAACAAGAAGACTGTCTTACCCATTATTTACAACACTGTGGTATGGAGGAGGATTTTCACTCATAGGCAGCTCTGTGGCAAGTGGCTTATGAGTTACAGGTGGTGATAGAGAGTCAGCAAAATAAGGTGGTGGGAGGGGTGGGAATGTCATTACAGCATCACCTAAAGAGAGAAAAATTAATTAGTAACACATGAAAATTCAACTCATTTCCTGATCCTCATTGTAACCTAAGAGATATTCATACTGGTGTAGTATAGTATTTGTACTTATCTTCTTTGTAGATACAGGCACCATGTTCATGCATACTTTAACTGTTCTGACATTCCTTGGTGTAGAGGACAATGGTATGTATACATTCTGGGAGGATTTTTAAAATGCAAGAGATCCATCTTACTAAAAAAAAAAAAATAAAAAAAAGCAGCCATAAAAAAGGTTCCATCTTGCTAAAGGACACAAATCCCTTTACTGTTGGCTGCAGAACCTACCAGCAGACAGGCTCATGTGGGTTCTCTAAATACAGAGCAAGAGCTATTAGCACACTTTCTATCTGAGATTTTATACCATGCTCATCACTATGGTACACAAGTGCCTTGTTCTCCCCGCCTGCCTAAAATGTGGGTTTTATAAAGTACTGTGCATACCTGTAACGATGCTATAAATAAAAATGTTCAATGCTCTGCTTAACAATTCATATTGATTTAATTTTTCCTTCAAATGTGCAGTATTTCCCCTGTTAACAAATTATCAGGAAGTTCCTTGCTTTCTATGATTTATGTGTTCTCAGTGATTATTTATACAAAGAGGTAATAACTGCACTCATACCATTACTATATCTTGCAACTTGATTGCCTGTTAAGGAACATGAAATGATTTTATAACTGTAGGCACAAATGGTGATTTCTGATTGTTCTGAAATTGTAATAATCAAACCAGGGTACCTATAGTAGCAGAATTAACAAAGAAATTTTAGATAACATTTTCATGGTTGAAGGGACAATACTAATAGAATTCATATGATAAGAAAGCAATACATGTTATATACTAAACTGCAACTATGCAGTGCTTAATCTGAATACGAATTAGTGATAATGTTATGAAGTTGGACAATGAAGTATGGTCTCTCTTATTCAGAACTTTGCATTTTGCAGGGGTTTTAGTTTTTTTAATGGACTGCCAACAGTCAGCTAGTTCTCATAATTAAACAGGTGCAACAACTACTTCCCTTCTGCCCACTCCACTTTTTGTGTCTTTGCCTCTTAAGTTTTCTATGTAAAACTCAACCTCTGTTCTTGCAATGTGTTTCAATCTTTTGATCCATCCATCACCTCCCCCAAAATCACAGTGTTTAGGTAACACCTGTCTACCCAACATTAATATTGATGTTATTACATGAACTTGCTTTGCACACAGGGTGCACTTTATATGTTTGTTTAGTCAGCCTATTCTGAAAGTAGTGCGCTTAAGGAAGACAACAGAATTTAGATCTTTTCAAATATGTTGTAGGAGAGGAAGTGATTGTTGGCTTACTAAACACACACACACAAGGAGCATCTTGCAGAGACAATTCACATAGCAAATTAATACTGAAGTTGAGCAGGTCATGCATTGCCTAAATACAATGATTCTGGTAAAGTGATGGAACCAACAGGCTTGGACCCCATGATCCTACAGCAATCCACATTTTAAGTCTAGGCCTGATCCTACAGTGTTTATATATTTTACTTCTCTTAGAATTCTCCACATATAAGAGTGTGTGTACTAGTTTTGCTTTCTCTTCTTCAAAGACTATTTTCTTAAATTGCTATTCTTCTACAACTCTCTCACCCATATACCCTGATATCTGGTGTCAGCTTCCCAAACCTTCACCTTTTCCTATTAAGCATCAGGTTAAATAGTCCTTATGTCAGGATGACAAAGGCAGGATTTTGTGTGCAATGGACTTCAGTTCCAACCAATCGGGTGGAAGTTGAGCAGCATGGTGGTTGATTTGTCACCCATTCCTTCTGAGCACTAAAAATGTAGTTTAAAACCTACAAACTGTATTCATCTAGAATTAAAATGGTGACACAAACAGTACAAGCAGTACCCTCTGCATCTGAATCATTGGAATCCTATTTCAGGGGACAAGAAGACAGGCCAGAATTCAAAGCTAAACTGCATTTTGAGTATAGTAATAAAAAAACCCATGGCACCTACAATTTACAATGCCTATTCCATTCTCTGGAAAAGGAAGTAGGATTGGAACTACTTATGTCAGATAGTGTGATTTATTCCACATTTGCCTTTGGCAGGGCCGGCTCCAGGGTTTTGGCCGCCCCAAGCAGCCAAAAAAAAAAAAAAAAGCCGCGATTGCGATCTGTGGAGGCAATTCGGCGGGAGGTCCTTCGCTCCGAGCGGGAGTGAGGGACCGTCCGCCGAATTGCCGCCGAATAGCTGGATGTGCCGCCCCTCTCCGGAGCGGCCGCCCCAAGCACCTGCTTGCCAGGCTGGTGCCTGGAGCCGGCCCTGGCCTTTGGCGGTTTCTTGTAAGTCAAAAGGCAGTTTGCCCCTGAACAAAGATGACTGAATTAACTACACTGTGAATGTTTCCGATGTAAGGCAACTTGTTTCTCATTTGGTATGTTAAACCACACAAAATAGGAACTAGCGTACAGGTTAGTAAAACTAGCTTTCAAATTTAAAGTATATGCAAATCATTTACCTACCTGCTGTAACTTGAAGTGATTCTGGACTCTGAGGCTGTTCTCCATTTTCAGAAGATTCTTGGCTGAGATTTAAATTGGTTTTCTTTTTAATATGAGCTATTACAAAGAAACTTAATCCAATAAGCACAATCAAAGGACCCATGATTTGAAGAGGCAGAAATCCACAGCCTGGGAGTTCAACATCAGAAGTGCTGGTTTGATTATACTGTAGGCTGTGCCTTCCTGGGCTACATCCAGGAACCCAAATGCCCAGGAAACTAATTAGCACTCCACTAGCTAAAAACAAAAACCCAAAGATAAGAAACTGGGCAAACTGACAGTTCCCTTGACAAAAAATGAGCCTGTACACCTGCTCACCTTGCATCTGCCTCTGACTTAGGTACAGCCTAGCTCTTGATTGTGCCAGTAAGACACAAACTAATCCAACAGCAACAACCACAGGCCCAGCAATCTTAAGGGGCCTGTTGCAATCATTGAAGGTTCCAGACGGGCACCTCTGTAAAATAAAGACTGAAAGCAGAAATCCAGTGCACAGCAATGCAACTCCAAAAACAAAAAGGAAAAAAAACTTCCTATGATGTCCATTATTTTCTTCCCCACCAGGTCTGGGAACAGCAACTGCACACATTACAAAAATGTCTCTTCATGCAAAGGAGAAAGATATCGTCTCCTGTTAGTGTTCAGAGAGGTAGACCTGTGAACACAAATATATAATCGAAATTAGAGAATATGTAGGTAACTACATTGTGTACTTTTCTTCTGCACTTATTACTCTGCCTATCCAATGGTTTAAAGCCAGTATATCCCCAAACCACTTCATTTTAGAATAAAAACTTCATGGAAATGGACATGGGTTATAAGACAGATAAAGGGAGATCACTGACTTAATATTTATACCAAAATCAATTGTAATAGCTCAGTAAATAACATAATATAATTAAGGGACCAATTAATAATATTTATCAAATTCTAGTTAAAAGGAGGTCACTCTATGAGGGATGTACCCTTAAAAGGAAAAATCACCAAGTTTCCCTCCAACCTGCAGAAGCCCCTGAGGTAGAGGCTGATGAGACACACTTAGAAAGTCATAGGTATAAGAAAGGAAGCCATAATGAGAAGGGAGGGTTGGGAGAAAGTCCTGCCTTTGTGGGCAACTAGGGAGCTGAACATCACACTGAGGATTGGAGCTATCATTCAAGAGAAAGAATTGGGATGGAATGCAGGGGTGGTCCTAGGGTCCGGCAGCACTCGGCTTTTTTTTTTTTTGCCCCCCCCCGGTGTGCCGATATTTTCTTCATCTCATCTGGTCACCCTAGGTGGTCCTTCCCTGCTTGCTAGAAGAGAGCCTTGACTGGAGGGAATTTTGATGGATAGAGGACATTTACCAATAAAGCTTCAAGTATATTACCTACTTAAAGCATGTGGATTTGTTGTTCCTCCTTCAGACATGTCAGCTCTTTTCCCAAAAAGTATTTCCTGTCCCAGTGTAACTGAAAGAGCTAGGACACTACAGACAAATTATAGTTCTTCTTTGAGTGCTTGTTCATGTCCATTCCAATCAGGTGTGTGCGCGCTGCGTGCACGCCAGCCGGAAGATTTTTCCCTTAGTAGCATCCGTAGAGTCAGCCTGGGCGCCCCCTGGAGTCGTGCCTTTATGGCACCCAATATAGAGCCCTGCCAACCCCCCACCCCCTCAGTTCCTTCTTACGGCCGGTGACGGCTAGCTGGAACAACTGTCGCTCTTGCTTTGCAAGTGCTTTCGGCAGTGTCCTCTTCACTTTTCTTTCTTAAATAGTTGTAAATAGTTTGTTAGCTATTAGTCCTAGTTAGTAGTTGTAGTTGTTGTCTCTTGGGGGTCCCCCCCAACAACATTTTCCCCCAGTTCTGGGGTATGCCCTGGTCCCCAGGGTTCAAACTCTGTGAGGACTGTGGCAAGTTTATGCCGAAGAGTGACCCACACTCTTCTTGTCTATGGTGCCTCGGGGAGAGCCACCAAAAGGACAAGGGCAGGATCTGCAAGGGTTTTTTCACCCTAGCACCCTTAAAGACAGGGACCAAAGACTCAAGGTCCTCCTAATGGAAGTGGCACTTCGACCACATTCTGACCCGGGGTCCGCAGAACCCACGCCTAGCACTTCCATGTCAGTCCAAAGTGCTCCGGCACCGACGGTGCATGAGCCGGTGCTGAGCAAGGACTCTAAGGACTCCCGGCACTGCCACGGCTCCGCACATAAGAAACCGTCTGCGGTTTGGCACCGTTCTCAGTCCCCAGTGCCACAAAAGAAGAAAAGGCCGGATAGGGGTTGCTTTCACCCTTTAAAGACCAAGGGACCTTCAGCATTGAAGCACATCTCGAGCCAGGCCGCTTCGTCCCTCCAGCCTTCCAGGATCTTGTCGACTCCTGCCCCGTCTGGGGTTCAGTCGCGTCCGAACCCTCAACGGTCCCCGGAATGCCAAGGTGATCACCTCCAGCTCCCCTCAACTCCGGAGGCATTCGAGGCAGCCAGGGACCTTATACGCCTCACGGCGCCATCCTCCTCGCAGAGGAGACAAGTCGCTGATGACTGTCTCCCAGTTTCACATCAACAAGGACATCTTCCTCCCAGTATTCTACCCTAAGCCGCACTCCAGTGGCAGGGAGCAGAGGCATCATTCATTGGATGTCCACAGTGCATTAGCCTTCTATATCGAGAGAACGAAGCCATTCCGAAAGTCTGTCCAGTTATTCGTAGTGGTGGCAGATAGAATGAAAGGCCTCCCTGTCTCATCGCAATGTATCTCGTCGTGGATTGCATCATGCATTCGGGAGTGTTACGACTTAGCGAAGGTGCCCACTCCGTCGATCACTGCGCACTCCACCAGAGCGCAGGCCTCTTCAGCAGCATTCCTGGCGCAAGCCCCCACACAGGAAATCTGCAGGGCAGCAACGTGGTCCTCTGTACACACTTTCACCATGCACTACAGGCCAGAGACGACGCAGCCTTCGGAAGAGCTGTGCTCCAATCAGTGGATGACTCCGCCCCCACCTTCTGAACTTTGGCTTAAGAGTCACCTGATTGGAATGGACATGAGCAAGCACTCAAGGAAGAAAAAATGGTTACTCACCTTCTTGTAACTGTTGTTCTTCATGTCCATTCCAATAATCACCCTCCTACCCCTCTGTTGGAGCAGCGGGCAAGAAGGAACTGAGAGAGTGGGTGGTCGGTAGGGCCCTATATTGGATGCCATAAAGGGACGACTCCAGGGGGTGCCCAGGCCGACCCTACGGACGCTGCTAAGGGAAAAATCTTCCGGCTGGCGTGCACGCAACGCGCACACACCTGATTGGAATGGACATGAACAACACGTGATAAGCATAAGACCAAAGAAAAGCAAAGGGACTGCAGACTTTGAATGTTTCCGATGTAAGACAACTTCAAGAGAGAAGGGTGTGTGTCTGTAGCTTATTGCAGGGAGGAACAAAGTTCAGAAGCTGGCTACTTGTCTTGAGATACCAAATAAAGTAGAAAAATTCAGCTAGCCGCTGTTAATTACACTGGCCAGTTAATTTGTAAACAGTCATTATATGAAGTCGGTTAAGTATTTCTTCATGACTCTGAGTATGCTCTACCTCTTTATTAAGAACAGTCTGAGCAACTGTTAGCCAAGGATCCTATTGGTGGCAATGTGGAGTGCTTGAGACTTCCCTATGGATAGCAAGGGACTTGGGAAAAGCTTTACAGGAAGAGAAATTAGAAGGCGTTTTGACAGAACTATAAACTGAAGACCTTGATCCCTTAGTTAGGAGTAGCTTTAGTACAACATAAGTATTGGTGAAGCTGACCATTACATTGCTGGGGTAATACAAATTGGATTCATTTTTATTAATAATCTTCCTTGATTCTGCTAATCTGTCCTTCCCTAATAAAACTGTTACTGATAACTGTACCATATGTTGTTTCACAATTATTATCCAAGAGTCCTGCCGTACCTACAACGGTGGTGTTTAGAACTAAGATTCTTATAGGTCATAGTAGGGGTTTGGTTTCCACATATCAAGATTCAGAAACTCTTTAAAATGTAATTTTATTAAGAATAGTTAATTATAAAAGGGAAAGATTATGAAGGAAAGATTAATTGCAAACATTTTCTTAGTATGAATTAGCCAAAGAATGGCAGGGCTTGTATTGGAGAAGTTCGGTGTAGATTTGCTAGGTCATGGGAAGAACTTTCTACCTTCAGTAACTTAAAACTACAGTACTTTCAGAAACGAACACAAGTAAAAAGCCCCAAACCTTTGGCATAATGAAAGAAGACTGCACTACACACACTTTGCAAACACTCTAAAGAACAACAAGGAGTCTGGTGGCACCTTAAAGAATAACAGATTTATTTGGGCATAAGCTTTCATGGGTAAAAACCTTACTTCTTCAGATGCACAGAGTGAAAGTTACAGATGCAGGCATTATATACTTACACATGGAGAGCAGGGAGTTACTTCGCAAGTGGAGAACCAGTGTTGACAGGGCCAATTCAATCAGGGTGGATGTAGTCCACTCCCAATAATAGATGAGGAGGTGTCAATTCCAGGAGAGGAAAAGCTGCTTCTGTAATGAGCCAGCCACTCCCAGTCCCTATTCAAGCCCAGATTAATGGTGATTAATATTCTCTGACATTTTGGAATTGATTGGCTGTGGTATTCTAAAGTAATTGTATTACATCCAAACAGAGAAGCACCATCAAGTTGAGTATAGGGCCTCACAAGCTTCGCCAATAACAAAAATGGCTAACTAGCATTTCAGACTATGCTGTGTCAAACTATTTTTCTGTTGAAGCACATTATATTATCAATTATAGTAGTGGGACAGTGGAATTAGGGAGAAATCTTTAATAAAATAATACTTTATTTTCTATTTTGTGTGGAAAAAAATAGATGGAAATGAGTAAAGTGAAGTTAGGACAAAAGGAAATAATTTGAAATGAAAAAAAAATTCTAATTTAGAACCTCTTAAAGAGCCCATACATTTGTTTTGACTACTCCTACACAGTGCCTCCTTCTCCTGCACTAATCTTGCTGTTACATGATTAAGTTGAAACACACACATTTTAAAAGTTTGTACATACTTTCTTAATTGTTTCAGAACCACAAAAGGAACATTCAGAACAGTCTGTTGTGGCTTTGAAGATCAAAGAACCAGATTCTATGCTGCAAAATCCAAAGGAGGACTAATTTCACTTATGCTACCACCAAACTTTAATGGTAAAAACATTGTATGATTAAGCTCTACTACTTAAGAGTCCCACCAAAAGAGTATTTAAAAAAGAATTATGCCCATAGCTGACTGTGTGCCTGACAGCATTTCCATCAGATCAGATGCCACCTGCTCCATGTGTATGCATAAACGTTTGCTCTCAACATTCTCCTTTGGCTTGAGAGCAAGCATGAACATTTTCAGGCCAAAAACTGTTAAGACAAAATTGGTAGGGCGGGATGGAGGTAGTTGGGTAACAGGGGAAAGCAGGCTGGATAAAAATCAATGATTTAAACAAAAACAAAAAAAATCGGATTTTTTAAATTTAAATTGGATTTTTGAGGGGAAAAAATTTATCTAAAGATAGTTTTAATTAAGATATATCTTTGAGCTATAATATCATCATGGAATAGGGATTATAAATTCTATAGTATGAGACAATATCGTCATGTAATGTTTAAGAAAAGTTTTGTAAACGAGTTCCAATAGTTCATGGATTAGGGACCCAATCTTATGGGGTTCCAGGGGCTTCTGTATAGATTATTTAGGTTAATCTTTCTATCTACCCAATGGGACTCAGTGCTCAGTCTAGAAGATACCATCAGAGATGCTTAGTTTTGCAGTTCTCAAACTGTGGATTTGTGTCTCCAGAGATAACATGCTTGTTAACAGCAAAAATGTTTTAAAATAAATAAATATATAGCTGCAAATGTATCCAAGATGAGAAGAAATTATTTAGAAGAGAGTCCCAAGCTAATAACATACGGTTGCAGTGCTCATTTGATGCACCTCTTAGCCAAATATCAGAGGGGTAGCCGTGTTAGTCTGAATCTGTAAAAAGCAACAGAGGGTCCTGTGGCACCTTATAGACTAACAGAAGAAGTGAGGTTCTTACCCACGAAAGCTTATGCTCCCAATACTTCTGTTAGTCTTAAAGGTGCCACAGGACCCTCTGTTGCTCTTAGCCAAAGACTTCAGTGTTCCAGAAATAAAGGCTAATGTTGTTGAAATTGCAAAATACTTCCGTAACAACCACTTTGCAGCGGCTGCTCTCAAAAAAGTGGGAGGAACCAAGCTAACTCTCCCACAAGATGTGTGATGGAACTCAGTAGTGGACTGTTTTGAGCACTATATAAAGAACTGGCCTAATCTGATGACAGTTTGTGAACAAAACTGTGAAAAAATAGATGGCACGGTCACAGCCAAAGTTCTCAACATTGGGCTTAAGAGAAATGTTGAACACATGCTGAGTACTGTGAAGCCTATTTCTGTAGCCTTGAACAAAATGCAGGGAAATAGCTGTTTTATTGCTGACCCTGTTGAAATTTGGAAGGAACTGAGTGAGATCTCTTAATACAGCATGGCAAGAAAATCCTCCAAATATTAATGATTAATCTGTTGAATTGGAGAGATTTATTAAGTCATTGGGAGGTGAACTATCTGCTTCAATTACCTTTGGTAAATGAAATAACCAAACAATCATTCATTTTCTGATATAGCTGTAAAACTAATCTGAAAAGTTTTCAAAATAAATCACTTTAAAAATGTATAGTGTGTACCTTCTAAAAATGAAACCTATATCTCTCTCTGAGTTGTGAAGAATATGTATTAAGGTTATAACAACCAACAAGAATGCACTTTTATATAGAAATCCATGATTAAATCGAGTCTTCCTGACTAGTGATGTAAATCATGATAAGATGATGTTATGACCAGAACCCTGCTAGAATTTCACTTGCCTATGCAGCATCCCCTACACACCAAATACAAAAACAACAAGGAGTCTGGTGGCTTTCGTGGGTAAAAACCTCACTTCTTCGGATGCATAGAGCCCTGTCAACACTGGTTCTCCACTTGCGAAGTAACTCCCTGCTCTCCATGTGTCAGTATATAATGCCTGCATCTGTAACTTTCACTCTATGCATCCGAAGAAGTGAGGTTTTTACCCACGAAAGCTTATGCCCAAATAAATCTGTTAGTCTTTAAGGTGCCACCAGACTCCTTGTTGTTTTTGTAGATACAGACTAACACGGCTACCCCCTGATACTTGATACCAAATACACACAAATAGCTATTTGCGTGTGGTTATCACCACAATAAACAGAGTCACTGAACACTGACTCCTGTCCTGTGACAGGGGTGTTAATCCTGACCCATGTCAGTTAACTGGGGACAGGAAATAGAGACCAGTCTCTTAACATCACTCCTGCATGTCACACTCAGATTACAACTTCCTCATTAGTGCCAACCCCATGCATTCAAAGATCATGAGTCACAGCCCAAATCAACATTTTAAAAAATAATAAACTGTGGTACTTTTTATTTTCCTTCTGGGTTTTGAGCCTGTAAAGTTAACAGTCTCAAGCTTTTCTCCATGACCATAAGGGCTAGAAATTTACTTCCTCCTCCCCCGTCATGAAAGCTGAGATTCTCATTAAATCATATGACTTTGGGAGCTGGGACTTCAAAAACAAAAAATATCTCACAAATTGACAATACTGCGGTCCCCGTTAGCTAATACTTCCCAAGTTAGGGGATCAGCACAGGCACAAAAATCTATGCATGCAGACCCAACTGCAGTATTAGTGCTTTAGAGTTTGTGCAGTACTTTGAAAATGTGAAGTGCTATATAAATGCAAAATGTAATATGATATTATTTATTAGTAATTGTGATCAGAATTGGCACCTCTAATTATTTAAAAATAAATCAATCAAGATTTTAAAAAGATACTGCTTTTTGTCTGCCTCCTGAGTTTTTAAACCTTTAAATTGCCTGCCCCCAATTTGTGTTTGATTATTCCAGATTCAAAATTTAACATTAAAAACACACACAGCGTGAGTCTTCCACTAGGGGAAACTCCTTTTATCCTAGCCAGCCACTCTCTCCATACATCTTCCTTATCATTGCTCTATTTTCCTCCCTACCACACTGAGTTTCCTGGATTAAGCTTTTGTGGGGCCCTGGGCCAGAGCAAGTGGGGGGCCCTCTCCACCCCTTCTGCCTGAAGTCATCCCCCCCACACTCCTGCTGGGGGCACCCATTTTTCTGGGGTCCCTCAATTGGCCAGGGACCCTGGGCACGGGCCCTGTTGGCGTGGTGGCTAATCCCCGCACTGGTCCCACTCTCATTCTGCTTCTGTAGTCTCCCATAGGTCTCACCTGACCTCTGTTTCCCCTCCTTTTCCTCTCAATTTCCCTCTCTACTCCCATACTTTAACCACAGAGGTCCCGGTATCCATCTTCCCTGAGAAAACCCTGTTGAGCCCAATAAAAATCAAAGGGAGATGGCAGTCATCTTTACTGGAGATTAGCCTCATTTCCATATGTGAAGACTATAGGGAAATCAAGCCATTTTGACTGAGTGCCATCTGAAACGTCAGTCACCTTCTTCCTCCTGGTGCCTGAGCCCAGCAGGGGCATTGAGAGCACAAGAGTGACAGCTTGCTCTCAGTTCCAGAGCCAGGTCCCACCCTGCTCTGCAGAGCTAGGAACTGCAGCTGCAGAGGAAGATTGGCTTCACCCTGGGTCCAGGCAGCATGGAAGGTGTCTGACTCAAATGCAGCAGGGAGAAGAGCTAGACTGTGGGGAGGGAAGAAAGAGTAGATTGAGACAAAGGGCCAGACAGGTGGGACAGGCTGGGAAAAGAGATTGGGACTGGGAGCCAAGGAGGGAAATGATTGGTTAGGGGGACAGGCAGGAGATGGAGATTGAAGGAGGAGCTGGGGAGACTGGGACTAGCCGGGCAAAGAATATAGGACTAGCAATCAGTGGAGAGGAGGGGGCCAGATCTGACAAGGTCCAGGAGCTGGTGTGCAGGGAGAGAACTGGGACAAGGATCTGGCAGGGGGGAGGAGGCAGACTGACTGAGATTGGATGAAGAGCCCGGGAAGGAAGGGGAGAAAGTGGCAGACAAATGGAAGTCGGCATGGGGGAAGGGAAGACAGATCAGGGACTGGCTGGACAAGAGCCAGAGGAGAGATGGAACTGGTTGGGCTAGGAGGCTGGGAGTGCAGGTGGGACACAGATTGAACAAAGGAACTGGGAGTGGTGTGTGACAGATGCAATTCTATGTAAATAGGCAATACACAAAGATTACTGTGTTAACTTTAGAATATATGTCTCTTTATGGGCAGGTTCCTGATTGTATTCAGGGCCAAACAGGTCAGATAAGGGGTGCTTCCTGCAGGAAGTAAAGACAACAGCAGATCCTCAATGCACTGCAAATCCCCAATACTGCAACAATGCAGGTAAAGTACCTTTTGAAGTTTCACAGCACCACCCCAGGGTGAAGTGCATATACTGGTTCAACCTGGTTCTAGAGGCCTAAATACAAAGGACTGTTTTAAGGGACGGCTCTAACCTAGGGAGAGACTGGTACACAGATGCCAGCTGGAAACTGACAGGCATGAAGCTGTGTCCAACCGAATCAGACCCTGGGAGAGGGCTCAAAGTAGTTCAGAACCTACCAGAGTCTCCACATGAAAGATGGGTGACTGCCTGGTAAGCCAGGCATGCATGTTAGCTGGTTATTGTTTTAAGATGTGTTTTTCTTTGTAATATTTTTATTTCTAAATAAATAGTACTTTGGTTAAATGAGAGCTGGCTGATCACTGGCTACCCCTATCATTGCCTCAGAGAGTACAACCGCAGGTGCTGAACTGAACTCAGACCTGCTCTGGTGATCACAGTGAATTGAAAGAACTGGCAGCTTAAGACCCTGGGCTAGAGGGAAAGCATTAAGGCATCCCACCCTGAGAAAGGTGATGGCTATTGGCCCTAAGTGGGGCACCCTCATGGAGACCAGGAGGGGGTGAGAGGTGCAGTTAATTCAAGAACTGTGACGTGGTGAATTGTGACAGGCTGGGCCTGGGATGAGAAGCCCGAGGAATGGAGACTGGGACTGGAACAAAGAGCCAGTGAAAGGACATGGACAGATTGCTGGGGATGAGGCAGAAGTGTCTGTGCCCACTACAGCACACTCCTCTCCAACATCTGAAATGGAACCCAAGATTCCTGAGTCTCGCCATTCCTCTGCTGTTAGCAAAACCTGTGAAACACACTGGCAAAGTGTCCCACCCACCTCTAGTGCTGGTCCACCTAGAGAGGATGACAACTTATTACTGCTAGCAATGATTCCATTAGCTTAAGTGGCAGAGGTCTGTGCAGTGGATCTAAAGGTTCCAATCCTGCTGATGTACCATGGAGGTGTTAATAGGAAACCACACGATAGATAGGCAACATGTTTTTTCAATTTGCTTTTTTGAAAAAAAACTTAAGATATTACACACAAAAACTCCACAAATTAAAAGAACATTATTAAAGTTGCAAAGTCAACACTTCAAAATTAGAAATACCAGAATTATGGTTGCCTGTGTAACCTTAATTCAGCTTCCTGGGGCGTATGCATTGTGACAGTCTTTAATTACACGATCACATATATTTTTTCTCCACAGTGACCCCTGCCTCTCCATTGCCCAGAATGGACAGTGTTCACTGAATGAGCAGCTATTCAATATTTTGTTTTATTCTCATTCAGCATGTGGCACTGCTTTGAAGACAGAATTATTAATTTTCTCATGGGCTTTTCTGTAGTACTCATCACTATACTACAGGGTGGGCAAACTTTTTGGCCCGAGGACCACATCGGGCAATAGAAATTGTATGGCTAACCATGAATTCTCACAAAATTGGGATTGGGGTGCAGGAGGGGGTGCGGGCTCTGGGGTGGGACTCGGGATGAGAGGTTTGGGGTGCAGGAGGGTGGTCCAGGCTGGGATTGAGGGGTTTGGCGAGTGGGAGGGGTAACTGGTCATTTAAAGTACTGCAGAATAAAACTTTCAGAGTAAAGGTTTGGATGACAGATTACTGTCATACCATAAGTGTTACTCAAATGAACAAATACAGAATATTCTCTCTGTCCAGAGAATAGTATGACTGGGGGTAGAGGGACAAGAACATAGGAATTGCCATGATGGATCAGTCTTCTGGTCCATCTATTCCAATATTTTGTCTCTGACAGTGGCCAGCACCAGATGCTTCGGAGAAAGGTAGAAGAATCCTCATATTAGGCAGATGTGGGATAATCTGTGCCCCCCCACACCATTTTAGGTTTGTTCCTAATCCCTAGTAATTAGATTAGTTTAAACCTTGAAGCATGACATTTGACATTTCTTCCAAAATTTGTAGAAGTTAACAGTTTTAACTCTGGATATTCTTGTCATCCATACAATGCAAGATGGATAACAAAAAAATCAGTGATTAAAAAAAAATATCAGATGTTTTTATTTAAATTAAATACAGGGTTTTTTTTTTAAATTAACCTATTTAAAGTTAAATTTGAAACTGACAATCTATTAAACTAATTTAAATTAAAAGACAGAAAATATTAAACAGTATGTTTGCTGTCAAGTTTTAAAGAAAGGCAAACAACTAGGGCTGTCAATTAATCGCAGTTAACATGTGATTAACTCAAAAAAGATTAATCGCGATTAATCACAGTTTTAATAGCACTGTTAATCAAGAGAATACCAATTGAAATGTATTAAATATTTTGAATGTTTTTCTACATTTTCATATAGATCTTATATTCTGTGTTGTAACTGAAATCAAAGTGTACATTTTGATTACAAATATTTGCACTGTAAAAATGATAAACAGAAGAAATAGTATTTTTTCAATTCACCTAATACAAGTACTGTAGTGCAATCTCTTGGTCCTGAAAGTGCAACTTACAAATGTAGATTTTTTTGTTTTGTTAGATAGCTGCACTCAAAAACAAAACAAAGTCACCTCAGTCCTACTTCTTGTTCAGCCAATCGCTAAGACTAACAAATTTGTTTACATTTACAGGAGATAATGCTGTCCTCTTCTTATTTACAATGTCACCAGAAAGTGAGAATAGGCGTTCGCATGGCACTTTTGTAGCCAGCTTTGCAAGGTATTTACTTGCCAGATATGCTAAACATTCGTATGCCCCTTCATACTTCAGCCACCATTCCAGAGGACATGCTTCCATGTTTGATGACGCTCGTTAAAAAAATAATGTATTAATTAAATTTGTGACTGAACTTCTTGGGGAAGAATTGTATGTCCCCTGCTCTGTTTTACCTGCATTCTGCCATATAGTTCATGTCATCGCAGTCTCAGATGATGACCCAGCACATGTTGTTCTTCGTTTTAAGAACACTTTCACTGCAAATCTGACAAAACGCGAAGAAAGTACCAATGTGAGTGTGATGGTGCTGCCCGTGGGAGCCAGCTGAGGTTACTCAATTAGGGTGAACTGCAAACAAAACGGGGCAGACAAACCCTAAAAGCTGGTGGATAGTCCAATACTTAGATTTACCAAGCCAGTACAAAACAACTTCTATATTATCATACATGTTACTCAGAAGTCCAAGCAATGCAGTTACCTTAAAGTGCCCAGCCTCAGGCCTCCATTCAGACACACATGTCAAACATATGATGATAATTACTGAAAATCTTATCTCATCATATAAAAGAAAAGGTGCCTCCAATCCCAAAGGATCAGCCACATACCCAGGTCCAATTATAACTTAGATCTTACCCAAAATACACGCTTATAGCCAATTTTTATTAACTTAGCTAAAGTTTATTAAAAAAAGAAAAGAGAGAGAGTGTTGGTTAAAAGATCAATATACATACAGACTTGAATTTAATTCTTGAGGTTCAGATACATAGCAGAGATGAGTTTGTAGTTCCAAAAGTCCTTTTAGAAATAGTCCATAGGTTATAATCCAATGTCCATATTCAGGGTGACTCCAGTCAGTGACTGGGGATCTCAATCCTTATGGCTTACGGTTTCCCCCTCTTGAAACCCAAAGCAGATCTGAGATGAAGAAGGATCGTGTTCCAGGGTTCTTATACCTTTCCTGCAGCCTTTTGGCCTGAGAAAACAATAGGCTTAACTTCCCTTCTCCCAAACATTATGGCAATTAGCACAGGATAATTTATCCATCAAACAGTTCAGATACACGTTACCACAACCTTCAAAGAGACATATAGACAATAATATTATTTCACTTAAGTGTCTTCCTAAATGTTAATACTTCTTTTTTGATCTTTGAATTAAAGCTATAGCAATAGACAAGACTTGTTTGCTTACATCACAAGACCTGAGCAAACACCTACCCTTCTACCGCTAACAATGCAGACTTGCATTTCAAAGCTCTAGTCATTTACATATCTTTCTAACCAGTCTCTAAAGTTCGGCCATGGGTCAGGTCAGTCTGTGAGTTAATTAACTCTTTCTGGCCCTGTCACCTTTCAATGAGATATTATATTACACTCATAATGTCACAGTGAGATTTGTAAAGATAGCTACAGCACTCGACCCAAGATTTAAGAATCTGAAGTGCCTTCCAAAATCAGAGAGGGACGAGGTAGGGAGCATGCTTTCAGAAGTCTTAAAAAAGAGCAACACTCCAATGCAGAAACTACAGAACCCGAACCACCAAAATAAACCTTCTGCTGGTGGCATGTGACTCAGATGATGAAAATGAACATGTGTCGGTCCGCACTGCTTTGGATGATTTTCGAGCAGAACCAATCATCAGCATGGACACATGTCCCCTGGAATGGTGGTTGAAGCATGAAGGGACATATGAATCTTTAGTGCATCTGGCACGTAAATATCTTGCGCTACAACAGTATCATGAGAATACCTGTTCTCACTTTCAGGTGACATTGTAAACAAGAAGAGGGCAATATTATCTCCTGCAAATGTAAACAATCTTGTTTGTCTGAGTGACTGGCTGAACAAGAAGTAGGAGTGAGTGGACTTGCAAGCTCTAAAATTTTACATTGTTCTATTTTTGAATGCAGTTATTTTGTACATAATTCTATATTTGTAAGTTCAACTTTTATGAGATATTGCACTGCAGTACTTGTATTAGGTGAATTGAAAAATACTATTTCTTTTGTCTTTTGACAGTGCAAACACTTGTAATAAAAAATAAATATAAAGTGAGCACTGTACACTTTATATTCTGTGTTGTAATTGAAACCAATATATTTGAAAATGTAGAAAACATCCAAAAATATTTAAATAAATGGTATTCTGTTTTTTTTAATGGCACAATTAATTTTTTAAATCACTTGACAGCCCTACAAACAACTGATCCGGTTTACTAGCTAAGCACCTGGAACCAGAATTTGTTAAAAGTGTTAAATCACATTTTTACAGCAGTAACCTCTTTTGCAGGAGCAGAGAGAACATTTTATTCATTTCAGTTTATTCAAGTAGTTCAATTCAGTGACAAGTTCATTCAAAGTTAAGAAACCAATTGGGAGTTGAAAAGGAAAAAAAAAAAAAGGAGGAAAGGTGTGAGAAGATGAAATCCTCTAGTTCTAAAATCTTGAATTACATGATGACCAAAACCAATCAGTTCAAATATTTAATAATGGCCTTTTCAATCTAGCAGAGAAAGGCATAACAATCCAATGGCTGGAATTTGAAGCTAGGGAAATTCAGACCATTGAAACAATTTGGCAAATATTGTGATGGATTTGCCTTCACTGACAATTTGAAAATCAAGATTGGATGTTTTTCTGAGATATATGTTCTAGGAATTATTCTGGGGAAGTTCTATGGCTTGCATTATACAGAAGGTCAGACTAGATCAGTGGTTCTCAAACTTTTGTACTGGTGACCCCTTTCACATAGCAAGCATCTGAGTGCAATCCCCCCGCCTTATAAATTAAAAATACTTTTAAATATATTTAACACCATAATAAATGCTGGAGGCAAAGCGGGGTTCGGGGTGGAGGCTGACAGCTCATGACCCCCATGTAATAACCTCGCAACCCCCTGAGGGGTCCCACCCCCCAGTTTGAGAACCCCTGGACTAGATGATCATAATGGTCCCTTCTGGCACTGGGGGAGCCAGCGGGGGCGAGTGATGGGGGGGAGCCTGGGGACCGGAACCCTATAGCCACACAGTCAGCCATGGGGGCTGGAGGATGCAGCATGGGCCAGGAGCAATGGGGGCATCAGGGGGTAGCCTGGGACTGGCTCCCGCCGTCACACAGCTGGGGGCCAGAGCCTGAAGCCCAATGGCTGGAGCCAGGTGCCTGCCACCATGCGGCCGGGGAACGGAACGTGCAGCTGAAACCATAGGTGCCAACTCCGTGGGTGCTCCAGGGCTGGAGCACCTACAGAAAAAAAATAGTGGGTGCTCAGCACCCACCAGCCACTTGCTGATTAGCTGTTCGGCAGAGGGCAGGAGCTGCTGGGGGGGAGGGGCAGAAGGGGACAGGAAGAGGTGGGGCCTTAAGGGAAGGGGCAGAGTGGGGGCTGAGCCTCGAGGTGGAAGAGCACCCCCCTCCCAGAAAAATGAACATTGGGGCCTGTGGCTGAAACCTGGGGCTGGAGGACACAGCGGGGGCCAGGGACAATGGGAGACTGGGGCTGGATCCCGTGGCCAGAGACCAAAACCGTGCGGCTGGAGCCCAGAAATGGAGCCCGAAGCCCCACAGTCAAAGCCCAAAGACAGAACCAGAAGTCCCACAGTCAGAGCCCATGGCAGGAGCCCGCTGCATGCCCGGGAGCCGAATGGTGAGCCTGGGGCCAGAGCCCAATGCCTGCCACACCTGAGTGCAAGCCCAAGCCCCGCTGCCTCCGGGGTTTGTGGCTCCTGAGGGGGGCAGGTCCCAACCCCTGCTGGCGGCCCCAGGGGAGGGGCCACTGCTTTGCCCCGCCCAATCCGCCGCAGGAAAAGCCCCTGGTGGAAGCAGGCTGCCGTGGTTGCCGCATTTGAGAAACGTCGGCTCAGGCTAACCCGCAAAGGTCCGCGCACAGCGTAGAAGGCAGGTTGCGGGGGGGCTACACAGCCCTTCCCAACCTGCTAATGCCGCTTCACTGACGCCAGGTAAAACCCCGATGGAGACAAGTCCCAAGCGCAGGGCCCCGAAGGAGCAGAACTTGGTTGGAAGAGGCGGCGTAGAAAGGAGACACTCAGCCTCTCCCCACCCCCAATGCAGCCGGGGGAGGGGGGCGGTTTGCTCAGGCTGAGCCCCTCCCTCGGGGGGAACGGACCCCGCTCCCCGCCGTTTCTAATTCGCCCATCCCCGCCGGCTCCAGCCGCCCCTAGTCTCGGCAGCGCCGGATCCCGGGGCTCCGGCTGCTTGGTGGGTGGGGGCGGGATCCGCCCGCTGCCCAGCCCGTGGCGGCTCTTACCTGCGGAGATGGTGGTGTGGCGGGTCGCCGGGCTTATGCTGGCCGGCCCGGCGGCGGGAGCCGCTATTTAAGCAACCGAGGCAGCGCCCAGGGAGCGATGGGCGGCGCTGGCTGCGGGCTCGGGGCCAGGCGGCGCTGACGTGCCTGGGCCGGCTCTGGCTGGCACCTTCTGCGCCCTTGAGTGCAGGGCGCGGCGGTCAGCGCCCGGGCGCCAACCCCCGCCCCGCGTCTCCTCGCAGCCTGAGAGAGGCCTAACCTGCGCAGTGCTTTACAGCCTAAAGCCCAAGTACCCTGTTCTCCGTGGTTGTCTGAAGGGAAGGGGAGGCCGAGCTGAAGAGCTCTTCCTGGTTGCACTCCCTAAAACTGGTTAGAACACACTTCTAAGCAAACTATTTCTAGTCGGGGAAGATGGGAGATTTCCCAGCTGCATAACTGAGGAGCAAACACACACAGGGGTATTTTAAAGCCAGCTCGGAGAAAAATACAAAAGTGCCTGAAAATGGTAGAGAGTCATTTATTATCAGCAGGAGGAGTAGCATAACCTACTATTATACCCCACCCTTCTCATTATAAGACCCTGGTTTCAGTTCCTTATAATTGTGCCAGACTTTGACCATCTGGGCTGAAGTGTTTCCAGGCCAGGTGTTGGCATCAGGCTGAGTTGTGGATTTTTTTTTTTTTTTTTGAAAGCTAAAAGGGGTATTCAGCCATTTCCAAGAGTGAGGCTAGGGAAAAATATATTTAGGTTTAGCAGACTTCAGTTCTTATTTTTTTTGCAATTTTGATGATTCATATAAATTAACTTTTTATTTTCACAGGTGTGGGAAACTAAGTGGGATGGGGTTGGGATTAGGGATAGGGCAGTGCTGACAATGGTGCTGCAGGGCTCTCTGCACAGCCCAGGGGCCCAAAACACGTGAGTGCAAGGTGGGGAGAAGACTGCAGTCCTGGCCCAGCAGAACAGATACTCTGCTCAGGGCTGCAAGGAGAAAGTTGAGCCTGTGGCCATGGGGGAGGCCACTCTGCTGCTGAGCTGTTCTGTCGGGGGATGGCCCCCTGCTCCTGGCTGATGAGTAAGTGAATAAAGCTATGACAGCAGGGCTGCAGAGAACTCTCTGTGCTGCCAAAGGGCTGGTGGCACCCGATCCCTGCTAGCACAAGGTGTAGAAAGGACATCCTGGCAGAACAGAAACTTCTGCAATGAGAAGGATGAGCCTGTCCCCAATCAGGAGCCATTCAGCAGCAGGGTGGCCTCCCCCACAGCCAAGAACTAGTTTCACTCCTTGCAGTCCTAGCCCAGGGATCTTCTGTCTACCTGGCCAGGACCATAGCCTTCCTTGCACCTGCAGGGATCCAGTGTCATTGGCCCCACAGGTGTGCAGGAAGCCCTCTGCAGCTCCGCTGTCAAGGTCCTGCTGCCTCTCTCTCTTGCCAGAAGGGCTGCAGAGGGCTCTCTGATGCCGCAGTGACACTCAATCCCTGTAGGTTTAAGGTATAGGGGCTGTTACTGATGGAGATTTTTTTTGTTGAGAGATTTTGGAATGTTGGCTAGAAAATGGATGTTTACAGACATCTACTAGTTTAGATCAAATCCTGCCAAGCCTAAATCTATTTTGTTCATGTTAAAAAATGCTGGTGACATTTGTCTGGAAACGCTTTAGAGCCACCATGCTTTGGAGCAGGGACTTGGAGTTTTGCAGGGGGGTGGCCTTTGTGTCAGTGACATGCCTATGATAATCTTCCAAATTTGGCCAGTTTATAAGTCTTTGAGAAATTGCAGTTTGTACATGATCAGACACTTGCTAGAACTTAACAGCTAAAATCTTTGAAGATTCTGTCTTCGCTAAGCATGTTTCAGCCAAGGTGAAACAGAACTCTCCCTGCAATTGCATCTCTGGGCTGTGTTGGGTTTGGATCCAGGCACTGGAAATGAGAACAGGGAGACTTTCTGCTGTGCTCTCTCTGACCATTCCTCTGGGCCTAGGCAATGTAGAAGAGAAAGCTTCTTGATCCCAATACAGCGGGGACAAGAGCTGGACCGACCGGGGTGAGGAAGTGAGAAACAGAGCTTGTGAGGAGATTGGGACTGGGAGCCAAGTGAAGGGACACTGGGAGTGACTGGGTAAGAGGACTGGGAACCAAGAAAGGAAATGGGGGAGGGGACTGGGAGTGACTGGGTAAGAAGACTAGCAGCTGGGAAGGGTTATGGGGGGAGTGGGAGCCAGTAGGTGAAGGAGAGACTGAGATTGGATGAAGAGTTTGGTGTGGAGACTGGGGCTGACTCATCAAGGAGACTAGGACTGGGAATCAGTGGGGTTAGAGGAAAGAGAGGAACCAGGGTATGGGATGGGAACTGGCACTGGCTGGGTGAAGAGATTGCGACAAGGAGCCAGGAAAGGTGTGTGTGGGAGCGGAGGGGAGGGGGGGACTGAGATTAGATTAGGAGTCTGCGGAGAGAGACTGGTATTAGGAGTCACTTAGGACAGGGAATGTGGGTGGGGGCAACTGGAGACCAGTTGTGGGGAGATATCTGATGAAGAACTGGAAGGAGGGGATAGGACTGTCTAGGCAAGGAGCCTGTGGAAAACAGGTAGGTGGAGGGAACTAGGAATGGTTGGGCAAGAAGAATGGGACAGAACCCCAAGGGGAGATTCCAACTGGGATGAGAAGCCCAAGGGGTGGAGACTGGGATGGCTAGATGAGAATGGGACTGGGACAAGGAGCCGGGGTGGGGAAGAGATAGGACTGGGACAAGTTGTCTGTGCAACCATAATTCAGTCCTCTTGTGCATATACATCATTTTATAGCATATTTAATTACATGTTCACATACTGTTTTTCTATAAGAATCCTACCTCATTCAGTGCACAGACTGACCAGTGTTTACTTAATGAACATCAATTCAATATTTGCAGAAACTGCCCTGCAAAGCAATTCTTAGACTTAAAATAAAATTATGAAACTACAAAGATACTTATTAACTGTGAGATACAGGCTTGGAAAGGAACTTCTTAGAAATACAAGAGTGCTTATAAATAGTGAGAACAAAGTCCTGTTGAAAGAGAAGTTTGAAATTATTTGTATTGTGATAGTACATAGAGGCCAGGGTGCCACTGTGCTAGGCATTGTATAAACATAAAAAGAGACAGCCCCAATCCCAGGATGTTATTCACCACCCATTTCTCAAACAAAATTTCAGAAGTTCAGACAAGAAATGCAAAATGACCCAATCAGCTTCATAGAGCAATTCTAGATTGATGGTCAATAGAAAAAGCCCTGTCTCCAACCGTAACCATGTACTAGGGCTATAATGGTACAATTACTGCATATGGTGAGATTCTGTACAAAGTTCATGATATCATAATACCACACACCATGAATTTAGAAATGCTAAGGATAATCCATAGTGCCTGTGTGGGTGTTCAAAAGTGAAACAGTTCTATTCTGGCCTGATATGAATGCTGCCATCAAAGAAAACCTATCCAAAGTGTGAAATCTGCAATACAGTTAGGAAAACAGGATTCAAAAGAAAAGTCTGAAACCACTTGAGATCCTCAATCAAAGGTTGGAGCAAATCTTTCTGAATTAAATTGGAAACTCTGCCTTTGAATAGAAGGCTACTACTCAAATTTCTTTGAAATAGAACTGGTGCAGAAAACATCAAGTAAAACTGTAGCAACATACTGTAAATTGCAGATCTATACTTGATAATGCTAGAATATCAAAATATACTTCACTAGACTAACCAATTCAGAGATTCATGAGCAGGACAAAAACCTTAGTGCCAACATTCACCAATCTGTTTGAACCAAACATAATTAACCCTGAAGTAGTTACAAATGAGCTATGTGCCAGGAAGTTGGAACAGAAGAAATACTACGACAGGAATGAGAAACCATTGCCCACATTGCAAGTAGGAGAGAATGTTAGATTGCAAATATAGTGGCTGGCAACAAGCCAAGTTCACAGGGATACTGTACATTTGCACCAAGGCTATATTCCACAGCCACCCTTAAAAGTCAGTCCTGCGGGAGAAACTGAAAATATTTAAACAAAACCAATGAGGCTCTCTCCTTCTTCAAAACATCCTAAATGTTCATGCCCTGAAGGAAGTAATACATGACCACCTCTTCTCTGACAATAAATACCACCAGAAGAGCGAGCAAACAGATTCCTGGCAGATGATGATGATGTAAACAGCTTTATTGGAGCCTTGCCATGTGACAGTGGTAAAGCCTTTTGTAACCCTGAGCTGTCATGTGAACGGGACCAGGAAATGATCAGCCTTCTACCAGTACTCCTATGTGTTACACCTTTATTACATCTGGTTTGCTGCAGAATTTTGTTCCATAATTGAAGACCTTTCACATAGATTACTCTGGGTCCTGGCAATCACAAGTTGAAGTCTGGACTCGGTCAGATGAAGTTTCCCTGCTGAGGGAGCAAGTAGAGTGGGGAGCAAAGACACAGACATTTCCTGACTCAACATGACCCTAACTCTTTCAAGGCTTTCAAGAGGAACTCAAGGACCTCAAAATGGATATGAATTCAATTATTGGTCAGTGCAGAATGCAGAACACTCTGAGTGATATTCATTACTCCTGAGGGAATTCTGTACCAAAAAAATTAAATATTTTGCACCAAAAAAAATTCTGCACACAATATTTTAAAATTCTGCAAATTTTATTTGGTCAATAAATAAATATGGAGGCTCCAGCATGGCAGTGGGGAGCACAGGCCAATGGCTGCCCTGCAGCCCCCCTGTACATGGACTCAGCATTGAGGCTGCACCCAAGCCTGAAACAGTGCATGGGCTGGGGCTACCCAAGAAACACCCTGGCGCCATGCCCCTCCATGCCAAGCACACCAGGTGTGAGTTGGGAGGCTCAGCCTGTGAGAATCCAAGTGTGGAGGGGCTTAGGGGGTGGGGGGGGAGGATCTAGATGTCGGGTGAGATGGTTCTGTGTGGGGCAGTCTGAGTGCAGGCTGCTTGGTGTGGGGTCCTGGGGGATCAGAGTTAAGTTGACGCAAGACAGTTTAAGTCAACCTAATTATGTCAGTGTCTACACTAGAATGCGGCTTCTGCCAAAGTAAGTCCCCCGCTACGCTGACATAACTTCACATTCACCTCCAGCTGTGAACCCCGCACCTGGCTGAATAGGGCAGGTTGTCAGCACCGGGGCAGAGGGGGCCCAGCTGTGAGCCCGCATCTGGCTGTCGTCAGCAGTTGTCAGCACTGGGGCAGCTGTCAGTGGTAGGGGACAGATGTGAGCCCCACCAGGGCTGCTGGGCTCTAGCTGTCAGTATCCCACTTCAGTTGGTGGAAGCGCTCCTGGTGAGGATGTGCACCACTGACAGAAGGAGCAAGTGTGGATGTGAATCACTGCTTTAATTGCTGCAACGGCTGTACGTTGACTTAAGTCGACTTAATTTTGTAACGTAGACAAGCCCTAAGAGATTGGTTAGCAGCTGTTCTCTCCCTAAGGAAGTGGCTGTTAGGAGCTCTATTTAAATAAAGACAGGATAGGTCTGCCTCCCAAACTGGGTTTCAGATCTTAAGAATGTAAGAACGGCCCTACTGGGTCAAACCAAAGGTCCATCTAGTCCAGTATCCTTTCTTCTGACAGTGGCCAGTGCCAGGTGCCCCAGAGGGAATGAACAGAACAGGGAATCATCAAGTGATCCATCCCCTGTCGCTCATTCCCAGCTTCTGGCAAACAGGCTAGGGACATCATCCCTGCCCATCCTGGCTAATAGCCATTGATGGGCCTATCCTCCATGAACTTATCTAGTGTCTTTTTTTGAACCCTGTTATGGTCTTGGCCTTCATAACATCCTCTGATAAGGAGTTCCACAAGTTGACTGTGCACTGTGTGAAGAAATACTTCATTTGTTTTAAACCTGCTGCCTGTTAATTTCATTGGGTGACTCCTAGTTCTTGTGTTATGAGAAGTAGTAAACAACATTTCCTTATCTTTCTCTACACCAGTCATGATTTTATAGACCTCAATCATATCTCCCCTTAGCAGTCTCTTTTCCAAGCTGAAAAGTCTGTCTTATTAATCTCTCCTCATATGGAAGCCATTCCATACTCCTAATGATTTTTGTTGCCCTTTTCCAATTCCAATATATCTTTTTGAGATGGCGTGACCACATCTGCACACACTATTCAAGATATGGGTGTACCATGGGTTCATATAGAGGCAACATGTTATTTTCTGTCTTATTATCTATCCCTTTCTTAATTATTCCTAGCATTCTGTTAGCTTTTTTGACTGCCGCTGCACATTGATTGGATGTTTTCAGAGAACTATCCACAATGACTCCAAGATCTCTTTCTTGAGTGGTAACAGCTAATTTAGACCCCATCATTTTATATGTATAGTTGGGATTATGCTTTCCAATGTGCATCACTTTGCATTTATCAACATTAAATTTCATCTGCCATTTTGTTGCCCAGTCACCCAGTTTTGAGAGATCCTTTTGTAGCTCTTCACAGTCTGCCTGGGTCTTATCTTTAGTAATTTTGTATCATCTTCAAATTTTGCCACCTCACTGTTTACCCTTGTAGCTACAACCAGTGAGGAGTTCTAAGCTGCTCCCCTGCACATTTTCTGATAAAGAAATGTTCCTTGGGCCCTACTAGAGCATTCTTTAATATGAGAAGGTGGATCTAATTTATTTAGTTTATAGACTATCTTAGTGCAATCTGATACCCATTTCAAGAGTCTTTGGATTGAAATAGCCTGCCTTTTAGACTTGTCTCCAAACATTACAAATAGCCTAAATGACTTGTGGAAAGGCTTTGTACTTTGGAGGTAGTAGGAGAGTGCTCTCAAGACATCCGGCATGTGAAGTGTGGTTTCTCCAGAAGTCAAATGAGGTGTGGGGAAGAACACTAGAAGGCATGTAGATTGATTCAAATGAAAGTTCAGACCACCCTGCGTAAGAACTTAAGAGTGAGGTTAGAGAATCAGAAGTGTAGGACTGGAAGGGACCTCAATAGGTCATCTAGTCCAATCCCCTGCACTCAAGGTAGGACTAAGTAATATCTAGACCATCCCTGACTGGTGTTTGTCTAACCTGTTATTAAAAACCTCCTGTTAAGGCTGATTCCCCATTCTGGCACTTTGAGTGCAGAAGGTGGGGGGCCCGCAAGGATTTTAAAAATTAATACTGGCCACTCCAGGCTGGTATTAAACTCCCAAGGTCACAGTTTCTCTCTGACCTTGGATGGGTAGATGCTGCCACCACCCAAATGCAAAAAAACCCCTTGGGACCCAGGAAGGCTAACTTGGGAATTCCTTCCTGTGGGGTACCCTCAAGCCCTTTCACACACCCCCTCTGGGGAAGAGCTGAGAAAGGGGGGGGGGAGGGAAATTAGCTGTTGCCCCCAGCTAATTAAACAACATGTGCAGAAACCTCTTAGGACACCAAAAATCCAATCCTGTTCTTAAAAAAGGTAAATTTTATTACCCCCCCCCCCCCAAAAGGAAATACATGTGGAAAAGACAGTTACTCACCTTTGTAACTGTTGTTCTTCGAGATGTGTTGCTTGTATCCATTCCAATTAGGTGTGCGTGCGCCGCGTGCACGATCGTCGGAAGATTTTTACCCTAGCAACACTCGGTGGGTCAGCTGAGGTGCCCCCTGGAGTGGCGCCCTTATGGCGCCGGATATATGCCCCTGCCGACCCAGCGCCCCCTCAGTTCCTTCTTGCTGGCTACTCCGACAGTGGGGAAGGAGGACGGGTTTGGAATGGATATGAGCAACACATCTCGAAGAACAACAGTTAAAGGTGAGTAACCGTCTTTTCTTCTTTGAGTGCTTGCTCATATCGATTCCAATTAGGTGACTCCCAAGCCTTACCTAAGCGGTGGGGTCGGAGTGAGATGTCGCGGAGTGAAGGACCGCTGAACCAAATGCCGCATCATCCCTGGACTGCTGCACTATCGCATAGTGGGAAGCGAAGGTATGCACGGATGACCAAGTTGCTGCCCTACAGATCTCCTGTATGGGCACATGAGCCAGAAAGGTGGAAGATGAAGCTTGAGCCCGAGTAGAATGGGCAGTGAGGCGGGTAGTTGGGACACCAGCCAAGTTATAGCATGCACGGATGCATGATGTAATCCAAGACGAGATTCGCTGTGAGGAGACCGGGAGGCCCTTGATCCGGTCTGCCACCGCTACGAACAGCTGGGACATCTTCCTAAAAGGTTTTGTTCGTTCGATGTAAAAGGTGAGAGCCCTACGAACATCTAGGGAACGTAGCTGTTGCTCTCGTCGCGAAGCGTGTGGCTTCGGAAAGAAGACCGGGAGGAAGATGTCTTGGTTGACGTGGAAGGCAGATACCACCTTAGGGAGGAAGGTGGGGTGTGGTCGCAGCTGTATCTTGTCCTTATGGAACACCGTATACGGCGGGTCCGATGTAAGGGCCCAAAGTTCCGACACTCGTCTCGCCGATGTGATAGCGATGAGGAAAGCTGTTTTCCAGGAAAAGGTACAGAAGCGAGCAGGTGGCCATTGGTTCGAAGGGGGCACCCATGAGTCTAGATAGGGCCAGATTGAGGTCCCACATAGGGGCCGGATGATGAATTTGCGGGTACAGACGTTCCAAACCCTTGAACCTGCTGACCATGGGATTGGAGAAAACCGAGCGCCCGTTTTCGCCAGGGTGGAAGGCTGAAATCGCTGCTAGGTGTACTCTGATGAATGAGACAGCTAGGCCTTGCTGTTTCAGGGACCAGAGATACTCTAGGATGGTAGGTACTGGCACCTCCAGAGGGACAGTATTGCTCAGGGCACACCAGCAGGAGAAGCACTTCCATTTGGCCAGGTATGTGGACCTAGTGGAGGGCTTTCTGCTACCCAAGAGTACTTGCTGCACTGAACTGGAGCAACGCAGCTCAGATTGAGTTAGCTATGCAGCATCCATGCTGTGAGATGGAGGGACTGCAGGTCCGGATGACATAACCTGCTGTGTTCCTGAGTGATCAGATCCGGCCACAATGGTAGAGGAATTGGTTTGGTCACCGACAGATCGAGAAGTGTGGTGTACCAATGCTGCATGGGCCACGCTGGAGCGATCAAGATTAAGCAGGCCTTGTCTCTGCGTAACTTGAGAAGGACCTGTTGGTCCAGCGGGAACGGAGGAAGGCATAGAGCAGGTGGTCTTTCCACGGTATCAAGAAGGCTTCCGACAGGGAGCCCAGGGAGCGTCCCTGGAGAGAGCAGAACACCTGGCACTTCCGATTCTCGCGAGAGGCGAAAAGGTCTATGTGGGGAAATCCCCACTTCCAGAAAACAGAATGGATAACGTCCGGACGTATCGACTACTCGTGAGCCAGGAAGGACCTGCTGAGGCGATCTGCCAAGGTGTTCTGGACTCCTGGGAGAAACGACGCCACTAGGTCGATTGGGAATTTTGCATAGCCCACTCAGAGGTGTATGGCTTCCTGACAGAGGAGGGACGACCGCGCTCCGCCTTGCTTGTTGATGTAAAACATGGCCGTTGTGTTGTCTGTGAAGATTGTGACACAGCGGCCCTGAAGGTGTTTGCACAATACCTGACATGCCAGGCGTACTGCTCTCAGTTCCCTTACGTTGATGTGCAGGCTTATTTCTTGTGCGGACCAAAGACCTCATGTGCGAAGGTCCGCGAGGTGAGCGCCCCAGCCCAGAGATGACGCGTCCATGGTCAGGACTAGAGAGGGCTGTGGGGCATGGAATGGCATCCCCCCGCAAACAAAGCTGGGGTTTTGCCACCAACCCAGAGACGATAAGATCTCCGTTGGCACCGTGAGTACTGTGTCCAAACTGTCTCAGCCTGGACAGTACACTGACGAGAGCCAGGTCTGAAGTGGACGGAGGCGTAGTCTGGCATGTCTGGTCACGAAGGCGCACAAGGCTATGTGGCCCAGAAGACGGAGGCACGTGCGTGCTGTCGAAGTCGGGAAGTTTTGGAGGCCGTGAATAATGGTCATCATGGACTAGAAGCGGGCACGCCCTGGCGAGATTCGAGTCCAGGATCGCCCCAATGAAGTCTATTCTTTGGGTTGGCTCCAAAGTGGACTTTTCGGTGTTGAGCAGCAGGTCCAGTTGCCTGAACACGCTCATGACGAACCGAACATGAGACCGCACCTGTAGTTCGGAACGACCGCGAATGAGCCAGTCGTCGAGGTACGGGAACACTTGGATCCGATGTCGGCGGAGCGAGGCCGTTACGACAGCCATACACTTTGTGAAGACCCTTGGTGCTGTGGACAGGCCGAAGGGAAGGACGGTAAATTGGAAATGCTGCTGGTTGACCACAAAGCAAAGGAAGCGCCTGTGCGGCGGGTAAATTGCTATGTGGAAGTACGCGTCCTTCATGTCGAGGACGGCGTACCCGTCTCCAGGATCCAGGGAAGGGATAATGGTCCCCAGGGAAACCATGCGGAACTTCAACTTTACCATTAATTTGTTGAGTTCGCGCAGGTCCAGGATGGGCCGTAGTTCCCCCTTTGCCTTGGGGATTAGGAAGTAACGGGAGTAAAAACCTCTGCTCCTCAAATCCTTTGGGACCTCTTTCACCACTCCGATAGACAGGAGCGCCTGTACCTGCTGTAAGAGGAGTTGCTTGTGAGAGGGGTCCCTGAAGAGGGACGGGGAGGGAGGGTGGGAAAGGGGGGGCAAAACAAACTGAAGATGGTATCCAGTTTCCACCGTGTGTAGGACCCAGCGATCTGACGTTATGCAGGACCACGCAGGGAGGAAATAGGAGAGGCGGTTGAAGAAAGGCGGGAAAGGATCCTGCAAGGAGACTGGTGCTTCGTCCTCGGGCGCACCTTCAAAAGTTTTACTTGGGCCCCGCCGATGGTTTTGGGGGGCCCTGATTCTGGCCTGATTGAGGACCAGATTGTCTCCTCCTATTACCACGACCACGTCTTCTAGCGAAGTCTTGCCGCAGTCAAGGGTTAGGGTAGGTGCGCTGCGGTTGAGGCCAGAAGGGCCTACGTTGCGTCACCAGGGTATACACGCCCAATGAGCGCATGATGGCCCGGTTGTCCTTCAGACTCTGAAGTCTGGGATCAGTTTTGTCTGAGAATAGCCCCTGGCCATCAAAGGGCAGGTCTTGAATAGTCTGCTGCAGCTCCGGTGGAAGACCGGACACTTGTAGCCATGAAATGCGGCGCATAGCCACGCCCGAGGCTAGAGTCCTAGCCGCCGCGTCCGCCGTGTCTAAAGACGCCTGCAGGGATGTCCTTGCCACTTTCTTGCCCTCTTCTAGCAAGGCCCCAAACTCCTCCCTGGACTCCTGGGGAACCAACTCCTTGAACTTCCCCATCGAGTTCCAGGTGTTCTAATTATAACAGGAGGGCCTGCTGGTTAGCTACCCTGAGCTGTAGTCCACCCGTTGAATAAATCTTGCGCCCGAATAAATCCAGGCGCCTAGCATCCTTGGACTTAGGGGCGGGCGCTTGCTGGCCGTGTCTCTCCCTCTCGTTCAGACTGTACAACAAGGGAGCAAGGTTGGGGGTGAACGTACAAATATTCATAGTCCTTAGAGGGTACCATGTATTTCCTCTCCACCCCTCTGGCCGTGGGAGGAATAGACGCTGGGGACTGCCAGATCGTATTGGCATTCGCCTGGATGGTCTGAATGAAAGGTAAGGCTACACGTGTGGGGGCATCGGCCGATAAAATGTCCACCACCGGATCCTCAACTTCCACCACCCCCACCTGGAGGTTCATGTTCTGTGCCACCCTACGTAGCAATTCCTGGTGTGTACAAAGATCTATAGGCGGTGGAGCCAGAGGAGGACGTGCCTGCCACGGCCTCGTCAGGCGAGGATGAGGAGGACACCCCCGGGACTAGCGAGCGGATCCTGGGGAAGGTCTGTTTGAGGAGGGTCCGGTTGCCCTAGGTCCACCACACTAGGGGCATGGGCCTGATCTGATGGCAGGGCAGTCGCCTCCGTGGCTATCGGGGGAGGGCGGCTCACAGTGGCCTCAGGCACCCGAGGCTCTGAATGGGCAGAGCGAGAAGCACCTGAGGGGACACCTTGGGCTTGGTGGTATGCCCAAGGAGTCCAGAAGGACCATTGCGGGGGTCCCTGGTCAGAATCCTGTCCTTCATCTTGCCCCTGGCTAGCACCATCCGCGTCTTGGCCCTGGACGTGGTAGCCACTCCCCGCTTGGGACAACGTTGAATTTGGTCGTGAAGGCCAAGGCGGTGCTGAACGCACGTGCTGCAATGCACCATCCCGCGCCTGGGAGCTGGAGACTGGTGCCAGGGTCTCGAGTGGTACTGCAATCGGGATCGGGACTGACTGTCATAACGGTGCCGGGAGGCCGATCTAGATCTCGACGAGGACCTACGGCCCGGGCGGTGCCGGGATCGGCTGCGAGACGATCGGTGCCGGGACCGGTGCCGGGAGCTGGATCGGTTCCGATCATATTTGGAGGGAGACCTTCATGAGGCGGAGCGGCGCCGCAAGTATGACTGGCCCCGAGATGGGGATCGGTGCCAGGACTGCGAGCGGTGCCGAGACCGGGACCATCGGTGGGATCGGGACCGCGACCTGGACTGGGACCGAGATCGGTGCCGAGCTGTCTCGCTCTGCGATAGCGGTCGCATGAAGGCGGGCTTCCCTATGGATGGAACAGTCCGCACCGGTGGTGCCGGAGGGTGAGACGGTCCAGGCTCAGTCAGCACGATCAGGTCGCGAGTGGCGGAGAAGGTCTCCGGAGTGGACGGCAGGCCGAGCTCAACCACGGTGTGCACCGGGGAGCTTGTGTGCACCGGACTCAACGGTGCTTGCGGCGCCGGAATCGACGGTGCTGGAGTTGGAGCCTTTGCGGGGCAGTCCGGCACAGGCCGTTGCGCCAATGGGGGCACAGGCGGCGCCTGCAACTGCACAGGAGCAGCAGGTGGTTTGTGCTGCTTCTTGGGCCGCAGAGACAGTGAGTGATGTCACGTCTGTGCCGGAGACAGCCGGTGCCGAGAGTCTTTGCTGGTGCTGGGTCGTTTCGGTGCCAGAGGCGCGCTTTGGACCGACGGCATCTGGTCTGCGTGCGGTGCCGAGGGCACCGGGCTAAGTGCCGCTTCCATTAGGAGCTGTTTTAAACGAAAGTCCCGCTCCTTTTTTGTCCGAGGCTTGAAAAAGCCTTACAAATGTGGCACTTATCTGGTTGATGGGATTCCCCCAGGCACTTCAAGCAGGAGTCGCGGGGGTCTCCTGTAGGCATCGGCTTGAGACAGGCCAAGCAAGGCTTGAAACCCAGAGACCTAGGCATGGGCCCTGGTACCGGGGAGGAGGGAAGGGGATAAACCCTGTTTCCTCCAAGTACTGTCTACACTATCTACAAAACTTACTATTAACTACACTATAACTGTTAAAACTATTAAAACTACACTAAACAACTATCTACAGTACAATGAGTAAAGAGCTAGGGAGGTGGAGATCAGCTATGCCGCGCTCCACAGGTCCAACGACCGTCACGGGCGGTAAGAAGGAACTGAGGGGGCGCTGGGTCGGCAGGGACATATATCCGGCGCCATAAGGGTGCCTCTCCAGGGGGCGCCTCAGCCGACCCACCGAGTGTTGCGAAGGTAAAAATCTTCCGATGATTGTGCACGCGGCGCGCACACACCTAATTGGAATCGATATGAGCAAGCACTCGAAGAAGAACTTAGGCTTTTTGCTAGATCTTAAAAAAAAAAAAAAAATTACAAAAACTAAGCATCAAGATAGCTCTCTTGAGGTTCAACTTAAAGGTTACAAGCAAAACAAAAGCATCTGGGGATAAGTCAACAAGCCTTACAGAAAATGAAAGAAATAAACCTAATCACGTCTATCTAAACATTCCCTGTCCCAATGAATCCTTCTAGGTATGGACGATGATTTTTCATACCTGGTCCAAACTTTACACAGCATTCCAGCTGCCCCATCTCTTCAGCCCAGAGAGACGAAGGGAAAGCTTTTCTCCCATTTTAAAAAGTTCTAGCCTTCCCATTGGCTCTTTTGGTCAGGACTTTTTAACCCTTTGCAGGTAAAGCAAGCAGAGAACAGCTGTCCTGGGGCCAGTTTTGCTCAGTAACTTCATTAATGAGCTGGAGGATGGCGTGGACTGCACCCTCAGCAAGTTTGCAGATGACACTAAACTGGGAGGAGTGGTAGATACGCTGGAGGGTAGGGATAGGATACAGAGGGACCTAGACAAATTAGAGGATTGGGCCAAAAGCAATCTGATGAGTTTCAACAAGGACAAGTGCAGAGTCCTGCACTTAAGATGGAAGAATCCCACGCAGTGCTACAGACTAGGGACCAAATGGCTAGGCAACAGTTCTGCAGAAAAGGACCTAGGGGTTATAGTCGATTAGAAGCTGGATATGAGTCAACAGTGTGCCCTTGTTGCCAAGAAGGCTAACGGCATTTTGGGCTCTATAAGTAGGGGCATTGCCAGCAGATCGAGGGATGTGATTATTCCCCTCTATTTGACATTGGTGAGGCCTTATCTGGAGTACTGTGTCCAGTTTTGGGCCCCACACTACAAGGAGGATTTGGAAAAATTGGAAAGAGTCCAGCGGAGGGTAACAAAAATGATTAGGAGGCTGGAGCACATGACTTATGAGGAGAGGCTGAGGGAACTGGGATTGTTTAGTCTGCAGAAGAGAAGAAGGAGCGGGGATGTGATAGCTGCTTTCAACTACCTGAAAGGGGGTGTGACAGGTTGGATCACAGAAACCCCCTTGGGAGCTGCCACCCGATGTGCAAAGACTACCTCTGCTCCTGTTTTCCCTGCCAGCTCAGGACTCCAGCACCCTGTCTTGCTGAGCGAGACACTCCCGTCTGGCTCCAGACACAGACCCAGGGTCTGAATCACTTGCCCCAAAGCTGCAAGTTTACCTGAAAACAGCTCACAGAAGTTTGCTTGTCTTTAGCACTCAGATGCCCAACTCCCAATGGGGTCTAAACCCAAATAAATCCGTTTTACCCTGCATAAAGCTTATGCAGGGCAAACTCATAACTTGTTCGCCCTCTATAACACTGATAGAGAGATATGCACAGTTGTTTGCTCCCCCAGGTATTAATACATACTCTGAGTAAATTACTAAATAAAAAGTGATTTTATTAAATACAGACAGTAGGATTTAAGTGGTTCCAAGTAGTAACAGACAGAACAAAGTAAGTCACCAAGCAAAATAAAATAAAATATGCAAATCTATGTCTAATCAAACTGAATACAGATAATCTCACCCTCAGAGATGCTTCAGTAAGTTTTTTCTCAGACTGGACACCTTCCAGGCCTGGGCACAATTCTTTCCCCTGGTACAGCTCTTGTTCCAGCTCAGGTGGTAGCTAGGGGATTCTTCATGATGGCTCCTCTCTCTCCTTTGTTCTCTTCCACCCCTTTATATATCTTTTGCATAAGGCGGGAACCCTTTGTCCCTCTGGGTTTCCACCCCCCCTCACTGGAAAAGCACCAGGTTAAAGATGGATTCCAGTTCAGGTGACATGATCACATGTCACTGCAAGACTTCATTACTCACTTGCGAGCACACACATAGGCCTTGGCTACACTCGCAGATTCACAGCGCTGCTGCGGCAGCGTTGCCGCGGCAGCGCTGTGAAGCGCGAGTGTAGTCGCGCCGCCAGCGCTGGGAGAGCTCTCTCGCAGCGCTGCAAGTACTCCACCTCTCCGAGGGGAATAGCTTGCAGCGCTGCGAGGGAGCGTGCAGCGCTGCAGGCGCTGATTACACTGGCGCTTTACAGCGCTGCACTCGCTGCGCTCAGGGGGGGTGTTTTTTCACACCCCTGAGCGCAGCAAGTGCAGCGCTGTGAATTGCCAGTGTAGCCAAGGCCATATACAGGAAGACTCACAGGTAAACACAGCCATCTGCAGTCAATGGGAGTCATCAAGTTTCCAAACCATCATTAATGGCCCACACTTTACATAATTACAATAGGCCCTCAGAGTTGTATTTTATATTTCTAGTTTTAGATACAAGAGTGGTACATTTATACAAATCAGATTATCACACTCAGTAGATTATAAACTTTGTAATGATACCTTACAAGAGACCTTTTGCATGAAGCATATCCCAGTTACGTTATATTCACTTTTTACCATATTTTTCTAAAACTATCCCAGTTACATTATATTCACTTATCATGTTTTTATAAAACCATATAGACTGCACAACATCACAGGGGGTTCCAAAGAGGATGGATCTAGACTGTTCTTAGTGGTACCAGATGACAGAACAAGGAGTAATGGTCTCAAGTTGCAGTGGGGGAGGTTTAGGTTGGATATTAGGAAAAACTTTTTCACTAGGAGGGTGGTGAAGCACTGGAATGGGTGGTGGAATCTCCTTCCTTAGAGGTTTTTAAGATCAGGCTTGACAAAACCCTGGCTGGGATGATTTAGCTGGGAATTGGTCCTGCTTTGAGCAGGGGGTTGGACCTCCTGAGGTCCCTTCCAACCCTGATATTCTACGAAGAAAGACTTTATAGCTAACTGGCTGGCTGGGTGTTCATAAAAGGGAGCGCCCCCCCCCTTCCTTTATCACACCTCCAAGGACAGAGATTCCACAACCTCTCTACTCAATTGGTTCCAGAACTTAACTACCCTGACAGTTAGGAAGTTTTGCCTAATGTTCAACCTAAATCTCCCTTGCTAGAATTTAAGTTTTATTGCTTCTTGTCTCATTCTCCAAGGTTAAGGAGAACAGTTTTTCACCTTCCTCCTTGTAACAACTTTTTATGTACTTGAAAACTGTTATGTCCTCCCTCAGTCTTCTCTTCTCCAGACTAAACCATTTTTTTCTGTCTTTCCTCATAGGTTATGTTTTCTAGACCTTTAATCATTTTTGTTGCTCTCCTCCAGACTTTTTCCAATTTGTCCAGATCTTCCCTGAAATGTGGTGCCCAGAACTGGACACAATACTCCAGCTGAGGCCTAATCAGCATGGAGTGAGTGGTAAAATTACTTCTCGTATCTTGCTTACAACAATCCTGCTGATTTGCAGAATGATTTGCAACATTGTTACACTGTTGACTCATATTTAGCTTGTGAGCCACTGTAATCCCCAGATCCCTTTCCACAGTATTCCTTCCTAGCCAGTCATTTCCCATTTTGTATATGTGCAACTAATTGTTACTTTCTAAGTGGAATACTTTGCATTTGTCCCTATTGAATGTGATCCTATTTACTTCAGACCATTTCTCCCGTTTGCCTAGATCATTTTGAATTTTAATCCTATCCTCCCCAACACTTGCAACCCCTCTCAGCTTGGTATCATCCGCAAACTTTATAAATGTACTATGACATTATCTAAATCATTGATGAAGATATTGAACAGACCCAGAACCGTTCCCTGTGGGCCCACTCAATTGGTCCTTCCTGTTTGACCGTGAACCACGGATAACTACTCTCTGGGAATGATTTTCCAACAAGTTATGCACCCATCTTATAACAGCTCCATATAGGCTACATTTCCCTAGTTCGTTTATGAGGAACTCATGTGAGACAGTATTAAAAACCTTACTAAAGTTAAGATATACCACATATACTGCTTTCCCCCATCCACAGGGCTTGTTTCCTTGTCAAAGAAAGCTATTAGGTTGATTTCACATGATTTGTTCTTTACAAACCCATATGGATTGTTACTTATCATCTTATTAACATCTAGCTGTTTGCAAATTGATTGCTTGATTATTTGCTCCATTATCTTTTCATGTGCTGAAGTTAAGCTGACTGGTCTGTAATTCCTCAGGCTGTCCTTATTCCCCTTTTTAGAGATTGGCAATATATTTGCCCTCTTCCAGTCCTGTAGAATCTCTCCCATCTTCCATGAATTTTCAGAGATGAAATAGCTAATGGCTCAGATATCTCCTCAGTCAGCTACTTGAGTATTCTAGGATGTATTTAATCAGACCCTGCTGACTTGAAAACATCCAACTTGTTTAAGTACAGCAGAATCCTGTCTATCTGGTCTAATTGGGACCGGGGCCAGATCAGATAATCGAAAATTCGGATAATGCGGCAATGAGCTGGATTACAGCCTACTTCTGGTAAAGAGTACAGTACCAGTTTTTAAAAATGCAGAAATGATAAACTGAGGGAACTCAGAAATAGAATAGTATTGCTGTTGTTGCAATTTAAAATAATTTCTGCATTTTTTAAAAACTGATACTCTTTACTAGAAGAAACGGTTCATGTGCGCTGTAAATAAAAAAGGCAGTTATGTTTTAATTCTTTTCCGGGAGCAGCCAGCTAATTTAAAAGCAACTCTGCATCTTAAAATAAGGGCTAGAAAGCTCTTTGCCCATTCTCTGGATTATTAAGTTTTAATACTTAAGTAACTATCCTGTGTGTGCACTGGTTATTCGGTTAATACGAAGAGCAGGGTAATGGATCGCTTGATAAACAGGAAGCTACTGTAATTTTTAAATTGATCTTTTCCTATTTTAGCTTCAGATACTGTGACGGCGCCCCCCATAAGGCTTTATGGAAATATGCTTATGAATATATATGACATAACTGGAATATGTTCTGTGCTACATATGCCATGTAACATATCTATGTAAAGGTTATGATCTACTGAATCTATTAACACTATTTGTATGCATGTATCCTTTTTGTACTCAAAGTTATGAATATTGGCCGTGTACTGGCTTGATTTCTAAATAACCTTGGTAGAGCATTTGGTCAGTTCCTGGAGAAAGGAATTCGCAAAGTTAAGTGACCAATCAGGAAGCACTTAAGGAACAATGCATATTGGAATGCTCCAATCCACATAAGAAGTTTTCCTGGAGACATTCAAGATACCATGTGGGCAATGGCTTCTGCCTGTAAAAACTGAGAGTCATGCATGGACATGTGACTTGCCCAGGTGACTCCAGAACTCCATCTTGGAGCTGGACTTTGCATAGGAGAGAGGAGGGCGTCTTCACCCACCAGAGTCTATTTAAGCCCCTGGGAGACCCTTCCATTTTGTCTTCAGCTGGCTAAAGAGAGGGCCTGTCCACCCCCAAAGGTACCTGAAAGAAACTGGAACAAAGGACAGTGACTGCAAGGGGTGTGAGTGATTGCTGGACCCAGACTAAAAGGAGATTAGTCTGTAAAAGGAAGCATTCTGGAACTGGTGAGGATCTTATCTGTACTCAATTGTATTACTGTATTAGGCTTAGATTTACCTGTTTTATTTTATTTCACTTGGTAATTCACTTTGTTCTGTCTGTTATTACTTGGAACCACTTAAATCCTATTTTCTGTATTTAATAAAATCACTTTTTACTTATTAATTAACCCAGAGTATGTGTTAATGCTGGGGGGGGGGAGGGGAGGAGGAACAGCTGTGCATATCTCTATCTGTGTTATAGAGGGCGAACAATTTACGAGTTTACCCTGTATAAGCTTTATACAGGGTAAAACGGATTTATTTGGGTTTTAGACCCCATTGGGAGTTGGGCATCTGAGTGTTAAAGACAAGAACACTTCTGAAAGCTGCTTTCAGGTAAGCCTACAGCTGTTAGGGGACGTGGTTCAGACCTGGGTCTGGGTTTGCAGCAGGCTAGCGAGTCTGGCTCAAACCAGGCAGGGCACCGAAGTCCTAAGCTGACAGGGCAGGAAAGCAGGGGCAGAAGTAGTCTTGACACATCGGGTGGCTGCTCCCAGGGGCGTTTCTGTGATCTAACCCATCACAGATAATAAATACCTCATTTTCACTGGCATTCACTCTGTTAGATGTCTGATTGCTACTAACCTTTTTGGTTAAAGACGGAAACAAAAAAGGTATTTAGCATTTCCACATTTTCTGTTATTGTCTTTCTCCCCTTATTGAGTAATGAGCCTACCCTGTCATTTGTCTTCCTCCTGCTTCCAGTGTTTTTATGGCTCTAGCTAGTTTAATCTCATTTTGTCCCTACATGATTGTGTTGTTTTTTTATATTCATCTTTCGTAATTTGACCCAGTTTCCACTCTCTGTAGGACTCTTTTTTTGAGTTTCAGCTCACTGATGATCTCCTGGTTAAGTCAGGGTGGCTTCTTTTCATACTTCCTATCTTTCCTATGCAGTAGGATAGTTTGCTCTTGTGCCCTTAATATCTCTTCAAAAAACTACCAACTCACCCTGTTTTTCCCCTTAGACTTGCTTTCCACCTTCCAATTCCCCGAGTTTGCTAAAGTTTACCTTCTTGAAATCCATTATCTTTATTCTGCTGTTTTCCCTCCTACCATTTCTTAGAATCATGAACTCGATCATTTCATGATCATTTTCACTCAAGCTGCCTTCCACTTTCAAATTCTCAACCAGCTCCTCCCTATTTGTCAAATTCAAATCTAGAACAGCCTTACCCCTACTTGCTTTCTTCACCTTCTGAAATAAAAAATTCTCTCTAATGCATTCCAAGAACTCGTTGGATAATCTGTGCCCTGCTGTATTATTTTCCCAACAGATGTCTGAGTAGTTGAATACCCCCATCACCATAAAGTACTGTGCCTTGGATGATTCTGTTAGTTGTTTTTAAAAAGCCTCATCCACCTCTTCTTCCTGGTTAGGTGGTCTATAGTAGACCCCTACAATGACATCATCGTTTTTTTACCTCCTTTATCCTTTACACAGAGACTTTCAACAAGTCTGTCTCCTATTTCCATCTCAACCTCAGTGCAAGTGTATACATCTTTGATATACAAGGCAACACCTCCTCCCTTTTTCCCTATCTGTCCTTCCTGAGCAAGCTGTACTCTTCTATACCACTATTCCCATCATGTGAATTATCCCACCTGTGATATCAACTATGTTATAATTGTGATTATTCACTAGTATTTCTAGTATCAGAGGGGTAGCCGTGTTAGTCTGGATCTGTAAAAGCAGCAAAGAGTCCTGTGGCACCTTATAGACTAACAGATGTATTGGAGCATGAGCTTTCGTGGGTGAATACACACTTCGTCGGATGCATGTAGTGGAAATTTCCAGAGGCAGGGATAAATATGCAAGCAAGAGTGAGTCAGGCTAGAGATAACTAGGTTAGTTCAATCAGGGAGGATGAGGCTCTCTTCTAGCAGTTGAGGTGTGAACACCAAGCGAGGAGAAACTGCTTCTGTAGTTGGCTAGCCATTCACAGTCTTTGTTTAATCCTGAGCTGATGGTGTCAAATTTGCAGATGAACTGAAGCTCAGCAGTTTCTCTTTGAAGTCTGGTCCTGAAGTTTTTTTGCTGCAGGATGGCTACCTTTAAATCTGCTATTGTGTGTCCAGGGAGATTGAAGTGTTCTCCTACAGGTTTTTGTATATTGCCATTCCTAATATCTGATTTGTGTCTTAAGAACTAGTATTTCTAGTTCTTCCTGTTTACTCCCTATACTACTTGCATTAGTATACAGACATAAAAGATACTGATTTGATTTCCCTTCTATGTTCCCTCTTCTCTCCTTTGTCCCTGCTATAATTGCCTACGCTCCCCCCAGCTTCTGACCCTTCATCCAGGTTTTCATCTTTTTGACTGACCTGTAGGCTTTTGTCTCCTGCCCCATCAAACCTAGTTTAAAGTCCTCCTCACTAGGTTAGCCAGTCTGTATCCAATATGCTTTTCCCCTTCCTCGATAGGTAGAAGTCCTTCTTGAACAGCATCCCGTGGTCAAGGAAGCTGAAGCCAAAGCCTTCCTGGCAATATCATCCGCACAGCCATGCATTGACCTCCAGAATGAATTTGTTTGCCTGTGCCCCTACCTCTTACTGGAATGATCAAAGAGATCACCACCTATGCCCCCAACTCCTTCCCCTTTGTTCCCAGAGCCCAGTAGTCATGTCTGGTCTACTCAGGGTCACATCTTGAAGTATTTTTAGTGCCCACATAGAATCATAAGACTGGAAGGGCCCTCAAGAGGTCATCTAGTTCAATCCCCTGCACTCATGGCAGGACTAAGTATTATCTAGACTATCCCTGACAGGCGGTATTTGTCTAACCTGCTCTTAAAAATCTTCAATGATGGAGATTCCATAACCTCCCTAGGCAATTTATTTCACTGCTTAACCACCCTGCCAGGAAGTTTTACTAATGTCCAACCTAAACCTCTCTTGCTACAATTTAAGCCCATTGCTTCTTGTCCTATCCTCGGAGGTTAAAAAAACACTTTCTCCCTCCTCCTTGTAACAATTTTCAAGTATGAGAGGGGACAATCTTTTATGGTCTTCTCTTTTCCAGACTAAACAAACCCATTTTTTTCAATCTTACTTCATAGGTCATGTTTTCTAGACATTTAATCGTTTTTGTTGCTCTTACCTGGATTTTCTCCAGTTTGTCCACATCTTTCCTGAAATGTGGTACCCAGAACTGGACACAATACTCCAGTTGAGGGCTAATCAGCGCGGAGTAGAGTGGAAGAATTTCCTCTCTTGTCTTGCTTACAACACTCCTGCTAATGCATCCCAGAATGATGTTTGCTTTTTTTGCAATAGTGTTACACTGTTGATTCATATTTAGATTGTGGTCCTCTATGACCCCCAAATCCCCTTCCACAATACTCCTTCCTAGGCAGTCATTTCCCATTTTGTATTTTTGCAACTGATTGTTCCTTCCTAAGTGGAGTATTTTGCATTTGTCCTTATTGAATTTCATCCTGTTTACTTCAGACCATTTCTCCAGTTTGTCCAGATCATTTTGAATTATTATCCTATCCTTAAAAGCACTTGCAACCCCTCCCAGCTTGGTATCGTCCGCAAACTTTATAAGTGTACTCTCTATGCCATTATCTAAATCATTGATGAAGATATTGAACAGAACTAGATCCAGAACTGATCCCTGTGGGACCCCCACTCGTTATGCCCTTTAGCATGACTGTGAACCACTCTTCAGCGATGTGGAGTAATCAGAGATGGTTACTCTCTGGAAACGGTTTTCCAACCAGTTATGCATCCATCTTATAGTATCTCCATCGAGATTGCATTTCCCTAGTTTGGTTATGAGAAGGTCATGTGAGACAGTATCAAAAGCTTTACTAAAGTCAAGATATACCATGTCTACCGCTTCCCCCCTATCCACAAGGCTTGTTACCCTGTCAAAGGAAGCTATCAGGTTGGTTTGACACTATTTGTTCTTGACAAATCCATGCTGTTACTTATCACCTTATTATCTTCTAGATGTTTGCAAATTGATTGCTTAATTATTTGCTCCATTATCTTTCCAGGTACAGAAATTAAGCTGACTGGTCTAATTCCCCGGGTTGTCCTTATTTCCCTTTTTATTGATTGGCACTATATTTGCCATTTTCCAGTCTTCTGGAATCTCTCCCGTCTTCCATTACTTTTCAAAGATAATCGCTAATGGCTAAGATATCTCCTCAGTCAGCTCCTTGAGTAGTCTAGGATGCATTTCATGAGGTCCTGCCGACTTGAAGACATCCAACTTGTCTAAGTAATTTTTAAATTGTTCTTTCCCTATTTTAGCCTCTGATCTTACCTCATTTAGACATCCAATCACTACCAACCTTCTTGGTGAAAACCTCTGCTATTTCCATGGATGAGTATCATGGGATATTAGCCAGATGATCCTCGACAATTTCCCCTCTATGTTCTTTCTTCTCTCCTTTGTCCCTGCTCTAATCGGACATGCTTTCCTCCCCTTTCTCTCCCCCCCCCCCGAGATTCCGACCCTTCACCCAGGTCTCCATGTTTTTGACTTACCTGTAGGGTTTCTCTTCTGCCCCGTCAAACCTAGTTTAAAGCTGCCTTATCTTTGTAAAATTCAGTGTGATGGTCCAGCCATTAGCACCTGAAGCTCACTCACCCTTTGAGTAAAAATGGGGGTCAAAAATGTTGTCTTGATAGAGGAATGGTATAAGGAGTACAATGCTAAAGGCACAAAGGGGGGGGGGGTATTCATTAGGGCCAAGAGTACAATATTTAAGTCTCAGAGAATGGGAAAGTCTATCACTGGGGGAAATGCGTGGATCAGACCTTTCAAGAACTGGGACACAGTTGGATGTGTGAAAGTAATATGTCCTTGGAGGCTGACAGGCAGATGCTGCTGAAAGCTAAAGGAACTCTTAACTTGGTTGATTGAATGTTACAAGAATAATAAATAGTCCAGAATAACAGCAATAGATAGCTATAAGGATTGAAGGTCATGCTGAGGAGCTCAGAGCAAAAAATATTTCCATTTGGCTCTGTATTAGTCCATAGAAGTCTTTCTGCTTTGAATCAAAATATATTGTACGTTGGTGGAACAGCTCCTATCTAGTTCATGTAACGAGCTAGCATCTATGCTGTCCTGTAGAGGCAAGTGATTTGGGCATAGGATCAGGCCCTAATTTTGTGAAATAACATCCATAAGATCTGGAAAAGTGATGGGTGGCTGAATTGATAGATGCATCAGTTTTGAATACCAGAACGGACATACCTGCTCTAGTGCTCTCAGTATTAGGTTTTTGTCCTGTCTTATTTTTCTGATGACACTGGGGACTAACAGGATTGACAAGAAGGCATGTATCAAGTCTCTATTCCACTGGATCAGGAATGCATCCAAAAGGACCCATGGGCTCATGCCACCTCAGGAGCAAAATGCCTGTCACTTCTTGTTCAAATTGGTGGCAAAGAGATCTGTGGTGGAAAGACCCATTGAGAACTGAGTCCATTCATGACTGGTAAAGCACTTCAGACTGAGTTGGTCTGCCACGTTGTTCTGAATAGCTGATAAGTGTAGAGTTATGACGTTGATCTGGTGTTTATGCTCCAGTCCCATAAATTAATCGCCTTCTGAGAGGAGATGATCTCACTTCACCTTGTTTGTGAACATAGTGCATTGCTTCAGTATTGTCTATCAGGACTTGAATGGTGGTCCCTTGGAGGAGGGGCTGAAAAGTTCTGCATGCTGAACATGTGCTCTGAGTTCTAGCATATTTATGCGTAAATGAAAATCTGCTGGGGACCACCAGCCTTGTGTCTGAAGATGGTCTAAATATGTTCCCCAGCCTCTGGTGCTCCCATTATCAGAGTCCTAGTGGGTGGATGGCAAAGCAAATGGGACACCTTGGCAGACTTTTTGCAGGACTTTCCACCACAATAGAAAATATAGGACATAAGAACATAAGAACATAAGAAAGGCCGTACTGGGTCAGACCAAAGGTCCATCTAGCCCAGTATCTGTCTACCGACAGTGGCCAATGCCAGGTGCCCCAGAGGGAGTGAACCTAACAGGCAATGATCAAGTGATCTCTCTCCTGCCATCCATCTCCATCCTCTGACGAACAGAGGCTAGGGACACCATTCTTACCCATCCTGGCTAATAGCCATTTATGGACTTAGCCACCATGAATTTATCCAGTCCCCTTTTAAACATTGTTATAGTCCTAGCCTTCACAACCTCCTCAGGTAAGGAGTTCCACAAGTTGACTGTGCGCTGCGTGAAGAAGAACTTCCTTTTATTTGTTTTAAACCTGCTGCCTATTAATTTCTTTTGGTGACCCCTAGTTCTTGTATTATGGGAATAAGTAAATAACTTTTCCTTATCCACTTTCTCAACATCACTCATGATTTTATATACCTCTATCATGTCCCCCCTTAGTCTTCTCTTTTCCAAACTGAAGAGTCCTAGCCTCTTTAATCTTTCCTCATATGGGACCCTCTCTAAACCCTTAATCATTTTAGTTGCTCTTTTCTGAACCTTTTCTAGTGCTAGAATATCTTTTTTGAGGTGAGGAGACCACATCTGTACACAGTATTCGAGATGTGGGCGAACCATGGATTTATATAAGGGCAATAATATATTCTCAGTCTTATTCTCTATCCCCTTTTTAATGATTCCTAACATCCTGTTTGCTTTTTTGACCGCCTCTGCACACTGCGTGGACATCTTTAGAGAACTATCCACGATGACGCCAAGATCTTTTTCCTGACTCGTTGTAGCTAAATTAGCCCCCATCATGTTGTATGTATAGTTGGGGTTATTTTTTCCAATGTGCATTACTTTACATTTATCCACATTAAATTTCATTTGCCATTTTGTTGCCCAATCACTTAGTTTTGTGAGATCTTTTTGAAGTTCTTCACAATCTGCTTTGGTCTTAACTATCTTGAGTAGTTTAGTATCATCTGCAAACTTTGCCACCTCACTGTTTACCCCTTTCTCCAGATCATTTATGAATAAATTGAATAGGATAGGTCCTAGGACTGACCCTTGGGGAACACCACTAGTTACCCCTCTCCATTCTGAGAATTTACCATTAATTCCTACCCTTTGTTCCCTGTCCTTTAACCAGTTCTCAATCCATGAAAGGACCTTCCCTTTTATCCCATGACAGCTTAATTTACGTAAGAGCCTTTGGTGAGGGACCTTGTCAAAGGCTTTCTGGAAATCTAAGTACACTATGTCCACCGGATCCCCCTTGTCCACATGTTTGTTGACCCCTTCAAAGAACTCTAATAGATTAGTAAGACACGATTTCCCTTTACAGAAACCATGTTGACTATTGCTCAAGAGTTTGTTTTTCTATGTGTCTGACAATTTTGTTCTTTACTATTGTTTCAACTAATTTGCCCGGTACCGACGTTAGACTTACCGGTCTGTAATTGCCGGGATCACCCCTAGAGCCCTTTTTAAATATTGGCGTTACATTAGCTAACTTCCAGTCATTGGGTACCGAAGCCGATTTAAAGGACAGGTTACAAACCTTAGTTAATAGTTCCGCAACTTCACATTTGAGTTCTTTCAGAACTCTTGGGTGAATGCCATCTGGTCCCGGTGACTTGTTAATGTTGAGTTTATCAATTAATTCCAAAACCTCCTCTAGTGATACTTCAATCTGTGACAGTTCCTCAGATTTGTCACCTACAAAAGCCAGCTCAGGTTTGGGAATCTCCCTAACATCCTCAGCCGTGAAGACTGAAGCAAAGAATCCATTTAGTTTCTCCGCAATGACTATCATCTTTAAGCGCTCCTTTTGTATTTTCATCGTCAAGGGGCCCCACTGGTTGTTTAGCAGGCTTCCTGCTTCTGATGTACTTAAAAAACATTTTGTTATTACCTTTGGAGTTTTTGGCTAGCCGTTCTTCAAACTCCTCTTTGGCTTTTCTTATTACACTCTTGCACTTAAGTTGGCAGTGTTTGTGCTCCTTTCTATTTGCCTCCTCAGGTAAGGAGTTCCACAAGTTGACTGTGCGCTGCGTGAAGAAGAACTTCCTTTTATTTGTTTTAAACCTGCTGCCTATTAATTTTTGGGGCTTTTGGGGCAATTACGACCTGCAAGTTCATGCAGTGCTTTTCAGGCTGATAAACTGAATTTAACCAGCCTTGAGGAGGCCAAAAGCAAAGTCTGGCATGGAACAATCACAAAAGTGCATGTGGCCCAATAACTGGAGACAGTCCTTCACTGAGGTCCTTGTCCAGATATGGGAAAACTGTGTGGGTTGCCCAAATAAGACATCAGAGTTACAGAGAACTTTTGTAAACACTCTGGTGCTGTTGCTAGCCCAAAGGGAAGGACTCTGAACTGGAAATGTTCTTGGCCCACCATAAACTGCAGGAACCTTCCGTGGGAGGGATGAATGTTTACATGAAAGTATGCATCCTTCATGTCGAGAGCCTCAAACCACATCCTTCTGGTGGGGTAGGGGCTATCGATACTAACGTAGCCATCCTGAATTTTGACTTTCGAATAAAGATGTTTAGTTGCTGAAAGCCCAGAAAGGATCTCCACCCTCCATCTTTTGTGGGGGCTACAGAATACGGGGAACAGAACCTTCTCCCTTGATACGGAGGTGAGACACACTCTATTGCCCCTTGTTGTAGGAGGGAATCTGTCTCTTGATGAAGAATCACCTCATAATAGTGGTCCCTGAAAGGGGACCAGGAAAGGGGTTTATGAGGAAGGAGGAAAAGGAACTCGATGGCGTATCCTTGATGGATAATTTCCAAGACCCAACTGTCTGTAGTGATCAAGTCCCAATTGTGGGTGAAGAGTGCAAGATGGCCCTCCAAAATACTGGGGGAAGAGGTGGGTGGCATCAGTGGTTGTAGGCAGGTCTCAACCGAGATGTCAACAGTAGCCTTTTGTGGGCAGTGGGGAATGGGTAGAGGGCATGGTAGTAAAGAGGAACAAGAAGCAAGGCCTCTGAAACCTCTGTCATTTCTATGTAGGCTCAGCTGGACACTGGAGGAATGCTTGAGGAGGGGTGGTATTTTCTTGTTGGAGCCAGAGTGTAAATCCCCAGGGAGCATAGAGTCAATCTTGAGTCCTTCAGCAAGGGTAGGGACTCCTCCGTTTTCTTGCTGAAGAGATTTAACTTGTCAAAAGGGAGGTCCTATGTGGTATTCTGGAACTCCCTGGGGAAACCCAAAGACTGTAGCCAAGAATCCCTCCTCATGGCTATACCAGTGGCAAGGCCTCTGGATGCTGTATCTGCAGCATCCACTGCAGCCTAAAGGGATCTTCTTCCCCTTCTCTATGAAGGACTGAAATTAGGCTCTGTATTCAAGGGGAAGCTTGTCCTTAAAGTCCACCAGCCTGCAATAATTGTTAAAATCATATCTTGCTAACAAGGCTTGATAGTTAGCAATAAGGAATTGCAGGCCATAGAGGAAAAGACTTTTTTCTCCAGGATATCCAACCTCTTTGAGCCCTTGTCAGTTGGTTTGTTCCTTGGATGTTTTGACCTAGCTCTCTCTGTAACTGTGTGTGCCACCAGAGAGTAGGGGTTGGGGTGGGAGAAAAGAAATTCAGCTTCCTTGGTGGGGATGAAATAGTGCATCTTGGCTTTTCTAGATGTGGGGGCACAGGGTACTGGATTGTGCCAGATCAATCTAGCTGGCTCCATGATGGCCTTGTTAACTGGAAGCGCCACCTTACTTGGGCCTGCTGGTTGCAAAATATGCAGGAGCTGGTATTGTGGGTCTTGGATCTGCTCCAATGGTAATTGGAGGTCATTGGCAATCCTCTGCAGTAGCTGCGGGTACTGCCTATGATGGTCCAGCTGAGGTGGAGAGGAAGGAGTGAGTACCTCATCCAGAGACAAGGATGAGATTCATGTCAGTACTATCAGAACCTGCAGATCCAGGTCAATATCCTCTCCCTCATACTCTGATGGATCCAAGGTGCCGAAAAGCAGAAGTGTGATTCCTGGACGGGTCCCCAGGCGTCTGCACAGGGATCCCATAGGCACCAGTAAGGCCAGAAAGAGGGGTCAGCCATTTGTGGAGGACCCCATGGCATCAGGTACCAGCGGTCCATCAGGGAGTCATATCTGGACAGGTAGCATCCAGATCTCCTTGACTGCCTTTCTGGGCTCATCTCTCTCCAAGGAGATGGAGGAGTGGCTGGCATGTCTGATTTGTCCAGGTCCGTAAACTGCTCTTCTTGCAACGGTGGGGCCATCGGTACTGGGGCACTCCTGCTTGATGGCCGGAGATGCAATGGCTGCTCACACACCGAAGTAGTATCATCCACCGGTGTAGTAATGTCCCTCAGGAGGCCAGGCTGGAGAGGATGGGAAACTGCGGATAAGAGAGGAAGATATCCTCCAGTGTTTGTATATGTCCCCATACATCCCAGTGTTTGGGGGGGTGGGTCCAACAGTTGAAGATTGATGTTTCCATCATGGATCCAGAGGCAATGTGCTGCTTGGATGAGTGAGCTGGTACCAGTGACTAGTTCAGATCCACACTCCTAGATGGAACCAGCAGATGACAGTCCTTGTGTTTCAGAGCTGGAGTCACCAACAGAACTAGTGGATCTTTCTTCTTGCACGCTTTACCTTCCACAGCACTTCATCTGTCTTAGAGTTAGGGTGACCAGATAGCAACTGTGAAAAAACGGGACCGGGCTGGGGGGTAATAGGCGCCTATCTAAGAAAAAGTCCCCCAAAATGGGACTGTCCCTTTAAAAATGGGACAACTGGTTACCCTATCTTAGCGTTAAAAAGGTCATGACCTTCAAAAAGCATGCACTCAATAATGATCTGAACCTCTTCTGTTATGTCCGGTTATTGCGGCCATGATGTTTTGCTGTTTGTGACCGAAGTAGCCATTGTCCTTGCAGCTGTGTTGGAAGCATCTAGAGCTGGTTGTAATGCCATGTTGGTAATCAGCTGATCCTCAGTATAAATAGACTTTAGTTCAGTTTTTGAGTCCTGCAGAAGTTTGTCCATGGACTTGGAGATTTTTGTCCCATTGGAGGTAATCATACTTCGTTAGCAAACTTGGTAATTTGCTACATGAACTTGGAGGCTAGCAGAAGAGTAGACCTTTTTTCCAAACAGGTCTAGTTTCTTTGGAACTATATCTTTAGCTATCTGTCTAGGAGGGCCATTTTGTTTTGTTTTCTCATGTACTGGAACCAGTACTAGAATAGGATGGGTGTAAAAATACTCAAATCCCTGTGGCGGGATTGGTAAAAGCAGTCTGCTCCTTCAGAAATGGCCGAGATAGTGGCTGGGCTCTGCCACAGATCCTTGGCTGACTCAAGGATGCCCTCATTAATGCACATCACTAATATGACTGGAATCACAGGGTGTAGTCAAACAGTTTGTGACTTGTTTTGCATGACATCTACAGGGATCTGTAAGGTGTCTGCCATTTGTTTCTGTAGGTCTTGAAAGGCCTTAAAATTGTCAACAGTGAACAGTACTGAGAGGTTAATGACTCCATCTAGAGAGGATGCAGGTATTATCATAGGTGCAAAAGGGTCTGCAATATTCCTCTTGAAGGTCATCACCCTTCTGGAGATCTTGCTCGGCAAACTGCCCTCCCCCCTCGCTTTCTGCACCCATCACTCCTCAGCTGCAGAGGGAGGGATCCCTGTACAGGGAGCTAATTCCGCATCCGCCCAACCCCCTTGCATCCAGACCCCCTCATACTCAGACCCTCCCACCAAGCCTCACCCCCCTGCACTCAGACCCCACTCCCCAATGAGCCCCACTCCCCCTACACCTGGACCACCCCAATGAGCCACCTGCACCCGGATCCCCACCCCACCGAGCCCCAACTAGCTGCACCTGGATCCCCACCCCACTGAGCCCCACTCCCCCAACATCTGGACCCCACACTGAGCTCCCCCCACCAAGCTCTATCCCCCCCCACTCCCAGCCCCCCCCGGTGCTGAGCCCCAACCACCTTCACCTGGACACCCCCTAGAGAGTTCTGTTACCATTGCACCCAGAACCCCCCAACAAGCCCCTGTGCATCCAGATTCCACCCCCTCCGCCCCCGGATCCTCCACTGAGCCGCCTGCACACAGATTGCCCCACACAGAACCCTCTCAACCCACACCTGGATCCCCCCTACGCTAAGCCCCGCCACACTTGGATCCTGCCTTGCTGAGCCTGTCTGCCCACACCTGGTGCACTTGGCACAGAGGGGCAGGGCTCTAGGGGTGTTTCTGGGGCAGGCCCAGACCTTGTGCTGTGTCACGGTTGAATCAGTGTCCCAGGGGAGGAGGGCGTTGCACAATGATCTCCCACCTCTGTGCAGTCAGTGGCCTGTGCTCCCCAGTGCCATGCTGGAGCCTCCACATTTATTTGACAAATAAAATTTGCAGAATTTTAAAATACTGTGCACAGGAATTCACAGGGTTTTTATTTTTTTGGTGCAGAATGCCCTCAGGAGTAAAATGCAGGTAGAATCAGCACATGACTAGTACTAACAACACATTGTGTTTGTAAAATGTCTTTCATTTGAGGATCAAAGAGCACTTTACAATTATCAACTAATTAAGCCTCATACATTCTGCAAGGTAAGTAGTGTATTACCCATTTTATAAATAAATGGAGACACAGAGAAGTTAACTTTCCATACTAGAATCGCTGGTAAAATGAAGATAATCATCTCTATTGCTTTTATCGAAGGTAAGAGATTGAAGGGTATAAATACTAAATGTGTAGAGTGGTCCAAGGGGCTATAAGTAGAGGAGTAATGGAATGAAACTGAGCAAAGGGAAACTTAGGTTCAAAAGCAAATGCGGGAGAATTTCTTACTTTCATTTCTTTAGGTATAGTCCTTTTTTCTTCCATTCTACCAGTAGAGCCAGTGTGATCAGACAGCAGATCTCTCAAGGAAGTTTGGTATAGTAGTCATCTACTTTTTTCTGGAAGTTGTAATGAGAAGTGTGAAAAGAAGACAAGTGGCACCCAGCCCCCTTGAGGTGAAGTGGAGGGACTGTAGAGATGAAGATTCTTACACAAGGAGAAAGGCAAGACAGACAGCAGATGTGGAGAGCAGTAAGCATAGGAGGTCTTACCTGAATGTGTCACTTCAAGGATTCCCTAGCCAAAGGAAACTTTTTGGCCAACAAAGGCTGTCCAAGAGAATTGTTGATAATTTGGTAAAAATTCAGGGGATGAAGAGGAGCCTGGATGGAAGAGTAACAAGCTGGAAATGGATGTGAAATGGCAAAGCTCAGGAAATGGCAATAGGCCTCAGTGAACCAGAATATGGGATGGAAAATGACCTATCCAGATTCTCTGGCGGGACTATCTTTCTTATGATAGAACTTCTCCATGTGGGTCCAACTCTTCCAGTGATGATTCTCAGGATGGCAGGGTGCAGGGGAGGCACTTTTGAAGGAGGAACCCTCAAGTACTTTATACCTGGTCTGAACCTTAGGAGCTTCTAAGGACTTGTCTACATGAACAGCTAAACTGTGGCAAGCTGGGGTGTAAATCTACCCTGCACTAGACTGCCATTAAGGGCTTGTCTACACTTCGCTATAGCAGCACAGCTGTGCTGCTGTAGGACTTCATTGTAGACACTTTCTATGCAGCTGGGAGGGATTCTCTCATCGGCATAGGTAATTCACCTTTCCGAGAGGCTGTAGCTAGGTCAATGGAAGAATCCTCTGTGGACCTAGCCCTGTCTACACAACAGAGTTAGGTTGATGCAAGGCGGTTTATGATGACCTAACTGTGTAAGTGTTTACACTAAAATTTTGCTCCTGCCGCCGTAACTCTCCTGCTATGCTGACTTTGACTCTGCACCTTTCTTGGAGGTGGAGTTATGTCGATGTAGTTAGTTTGATGCGGTGTCAGTGTAGACACTGCGTTGCTTACATCAACTGTTACTGACTTTTAGAACCTGTCCCACAATGCCCCACACTGACAGTACAGTTGGTACAAGTTCTCTTGGTGAGGACAAAGACTGCCAACACAAGGAGCGTAGTGTGGACACAAAAGCAATTTAATTACTGCAGCAGCTGTATGGCAATGTAACTTAGGTCAACATAATTTTGTAGTGGCCCTTAGGTCACCTTAACTATGCTGCTCAAGGATGTGGACTTTTCATACCCCTGAGCAATGTAGTTATGCAGTGTAGCCCAGGTCTAGCTGGATGTGTGCACCCTGCTAACACATGTCAATGGTTTGTTAGAGTGCTTTCAGCTAGTCCTGTTTCAAAGAGAACTAGATCAAAGTACATTAACAAACTGTTAATGCACATCAGCAGGGTGCACATAGACACTTAAGCTATGTCTACACTAGAGAGCTTACAGCAGTACAGCTGTACTAATGCACCTGCTCTATGCCAATGGGAGAGAGTTCTTCTATTGACATAATTAAACCACCCCAATGAGTGGTGGTAGCTATGTTGGTGGGAGAAGCTCTCCCGCTGACATAGTGCTGTCCACACTACTACTTATGCTGGCAAAACTAACGTCATTCAGGGGTGTGGTTTTTTCATACCCCTAAGCAACATAAATGGTAGTGTAGACATGGCCTGAGTCTGTGGCAGGCTAGTGGAGGGAAGACAGCAAATCTCTCAAGGAAGAGCTGGCAAAGCTCCTAGAGTTATAAGTTTTTTTGGTCTGTAGGGGCAGTAGTGAGAACCCAGTCCCTTATTAGTAGTCACACACCCAGCTTGCAGCAAACTAATTATTCATGTAGACAAGCCCTACGTCTAGATTTACCAGGGTATATAGAATAAAGGATTCCATCTTAGGTAACGGGGAGATTTGCTTTCAGGAAAGAGATCTGGTTGCTGGTCAGGATCTGTAAATTGTTCTGTCTTGATTAGTGTTCTCCCTCATCAAAATCCTCTTCCTTTGAAGCTCAAAGTAATTTGGGGGCTTTGGCTGTCATGCATCAGAGGGCAACTGGCCATCTTGTTACCTCCTGTAACCTTTTCTTATATGGAGGCCATATCTTGTCTGATGAGATCAGTACCAGTATCCAGAGGGCATCGGAGACTCAGATATTACAGTAATGGGTGCCAATAAAAGAACTGGGATAGATGGTGGAGACCAAAAGGCCATGGAGTCTTGAAAATGAAAGTCCATATAATAGAAGGAGTGGATCTGACCAGAAGAAAGGAAGGGGCATTTAAAGGATACCAGAACAAGCTGGATGGATGAAGAGCCAGAGCAAGTTGGGGAAGTGCTGCTCCTTTGGAGATCTCTTTCATTAACCATGGTCAAGAGGGAACTCACTGGGTGATTCTAAGGGTATGTGACTACTAATAAAGGGCTGGGTTATCACCATTGCCCCTACAGACCAAAAAATTTAGTTTTGTGCTAGGAAACAGATGGTGTCTTTGTTGGAGAGGGGCTGGGGCACTGATAGAGGTTTGAAGTGACCAGGGGTCATCTAATGAGTAAGATACAGGAAAGAGGATACAGGCAAGTATTAAAAGGAATATAACACAGGTTAAAATGAAATGACATTTTAAAAATAAAAAAATAGTACTGGTTCATAACACACAGAGTTGGATTAAAGAAATAAGACAGTAGGTAAAACAAAAATCAGCAAAGGTTAAAAGTTGCATGCAAAATGGGCTATAATAAAAACATTAAACTAGACGACAAAATTGTGAAAGAAACTAGAAAAGAACAAATAGGCATTGATTTAAACAAAGTGCAAGTGGACAAGGAAAACGTGGCAGTTATGCATGAGGTTATTGAAATGTGTAAAAACCTAAAAAAATTAATTTGTAATGGAACTTAGACAAAACCAGAGTTATTTCCTGATCTTGTATAATCAGTGTTCTACCTCATTTGTTAGTCATGAGTTGCTTTACATTTAAAATTAGACTCTCATCCTGCTAACACTTACCCACATGCATAATTTAGCACATGTGAGCAGTCTCATTGACGTTAATGGGGCTCCATGTGGGCAAAGGAGATGGGCCTTAGGGCCCAATCCTGCAATGAAGTATGTGGGCGCTCCATTAACTTCAATGAGCATCTGCCCACAAGACCTTATTGTAGAATATGGGTCCTAGATTGGCTGCTTTTAGAGGCAGGGATGGTGTCTTTTACAGCAATTTGTTAAGGGCAATAGTATATGCTTGAGGGCTACGAAAGAAATAATAAACTCAATAATAGGGCAAGTAAAAATGACTAAAAACAGATTTAAAAATTTTTTTTCTGTTTTCTGTTGGCCAGCCTGATAGTAATTCAGAAAAAAAACACACCTTACAGCATAAATAGTGAAAGGTAAATTAGGGCTAGCGTACACTTGAAGTGCTACAGTGGTGCAGCTGCACCAATGCAACTGTGCCACTACTGGTGAAATTGCTCTATGCCAATGGGAGAGAACTCTCCTGTCGGCATAATAAAACCACCTCCACAAGAGGCGGTAACTATGTCAGCAGGAGAAGCTCTGCCACTAGCATAGCGCTCTGTTCAGTGCAACTTACATCGCTCAAAGGGTGGCTTATTCACATCCCTGAGCGACATACGTGGTAGTGTGTACAAGCCCCAAGATTTACAATTCTTTTAATGAAGGGTTATAAGTAACCCAGGTAAGACCATTTGTTTTTCTAAAAAACATATTGCTTTTAATCTTCCATCATGCTTTAAAAACAATTTATGTGGTTTCTAGAGGTTTTGAAACAGTGAAGGGATAATGAATTAAATTAACTAAGAGGAAAGGTAACATCTGCATGTCAATAAGGAGGCAGGTCAGATAAGTTTTGGGAGGAAACACTCAAGAAACAATACCGTACAAAGAGTTGAAGATAAAGATTGTTACATTTTCCATTAAGAGACCTGCGTATCAGTTTGTTCATAAGCATGACTTAAGAACATAAGAACGGCCATACTGGGTCAGACCAGTGATCCATCCAGTCCAGTATACTGTCTTCTGACAGTGGCAAGTGCTTCAGAGGGAATGGACAGAACAGGGCAATTATTGCGTGATCCACCCCCTGTTGTCCACTCCCAGCTTCTGGCAGTTGGAGGCTAGGGACACCCAGAGCATGGTCTTGCATTCATGACCATCTTGGCTAATGATGGATCTAAGCCTCCATGAACTTACCTAATTCTTTTTTGACCTTTTATACGTTTGGCCTTCACAACATCTCCTTGCAAGGAGTTCCACAGGTTGACTGTGCGTTGTGTGAAGTACTTCCTTATGTTTGTTTTAAACGTGCTGCCTATTAATTGGGTGACCCCTGGTTCTTGTGTTATGTGAAGGGTTAAATAACACTTCCTTATTCACTTTCTCCACACCATTTATGCTTTTTATAGACCTTGATCATATCCCCCCCTTAATTGTCTCTTCCAAGCTGAAAAGTCCCAGTCTTTAATCTCTCCTCATATGGAACCTGTTCCATACCCAATTCTAATATTTTTTTTGAGATGGGGTGACCAGAACTGCACACAGTATTCAAGGCGTGGGCATACCATGGATTTATATAGTGACAATATAATATTTACTGTCTTATTTCCTATCCCTTTCCTAGAAGTTCCTAACATTGTTAGCTTTTATGACTGTCACTGCACCTTGAGCGGATGGAGAACTATCCGCAATGACTCTAAGATCTCTTTTTTTTGAGTCATAACAGTTCATTTAGAGCCCAGCATTTTGTATGTGTAGATGTTTGCCAATGGCCCTTACTTTGCATTTATCAACACCGAATTTCATCTGTCATTTTGTTGCCCAGTCAACCAGTTTTGTGAGAGCCCTTTGTAACTCCTTGCAGTCTGCTTGAGTAATTTTGTGTCATCTGCAAACTTTGCCACCTCACTATTTACCCCTTTTCCCAGACCATTTATGAATATGTTGAACAGCACTGGTCCCCGTCCCTGGGGGACACCACCATTTACCTTTCTCCATTCTGAAAACTGATAATTCATTCCTACCCGTTGTCTCCTGTCTTTTAATCAGGTACTGGTCCATGAGAGGACCTTCAATTTTATCCCATGACTTGCAATTTAACATGGCATTAAAGAAGAAAATAGGTTGAAATGTTTCTGGTTTAGGCGTCTGCCCTGGAGGAATTCTGATATACCAGATTTTTTCTCCCCTTGGATGCTGTAAAGTAAAACTACAGTCGTGTGATGGTTGAAATGGAAACCAATTGTTTTCTAACATTTCCAAGAACAACAGTTTCATAAATACTCAGATGCATCTCTTAAACCTATTTGAAACATACAAGCTTTTTCATTTAATAGTATTTGACTCAGTGTGTTTTTCCTGGTTAATAGATCAAAACACCAGGTTTATTACGCCTCCTATGTTCCACTTGAGAAGCAGAAATGTCTTCTCTACCTCACGTGTCCTACTTTGTTTGCCAAAATCTAAATTATTATTTAGCACTAGTGTGAGCAATCAAGTATGTCATTATCTAAATACATTAAACAGCTTGCTTTTCAGGAATGAGCATGTTAGAACAGTACAAATCCAGTTTAGAGTAGTTGGAGCAATACATGGGAGTCCACTTAAAATGAGAAAGGTCAGATGGGCTGGATTCCCAGGGATTCTGATCTCTGTTATATAGTTTGTATGCAGGGTTCTACTTCAGTGGAGTTACTTCTGATTTACATCTGACATCAGAATCATGCCTTCAGTCTTTTGCTTTCAAGCATAACAGGAATGCTGATTGTTAAAAGTGATGCACTTGGCTTTGGGGCAATGGTTGGAAAGGAAGGAGTGTTCTTATTTATTGATAGCAGAACTTAGTTGACTGTTTTGGAAGGAAATCCCATGTAAGTCTTGGTCAAAGATAATGGATGCGATAGGGGAACGTAACAGGGCTGGAAATCACCAGCACTCAATGAGGGATACAGAAAATCTTTACTCAGCCTTATCCCACTCTTGGATTCTGGAAAGAGGGCAAGAAGGACAGAAGCCACCATTCTAAAAATCTCTCTCTCTCAAGGAGGAAATAAATCTCCTAAGAGTTTCATGTACAATATGATTATTTCAGATAAGAACCTTTGTTATTTCTTTAGAAATGTACTTTTTGCAGGAGGGCGGGATTGGAGGGGAAGTATTCGTTTCAACTGGAATTTAGTTTCTTGTCACCGAGAGGTTCAACAATTTGTCTTCATTTTCAGCTGAAATAAACAAATAACGGAAAGTCTGTTTCAGCACAACTATTGCTTCTGTGGCCACAGTCTCTGGAAGGAATGTTCTCAGAGCTAATGCTCCTTCCCTCCTGTGTTCAGGATATGAGCTAGAAGTCTGAATATATTGGTATACGCATTCCCTAAGTCAGTTAGAACTGGTGAAGACTAAAGGTGCAGAAAGGAGCATTGTCACCCATTTGTATATTTTCTATACAGAATAAGCAAAAATTAAATCCGCTTATTCGTTTCCTTGTGTGATTATGAAAAATTAGCTTATACAAAAAAATTATCTTCAGAAGTCTAGGAAGAACATTTATGGAACTGTTTGCTTTAAGGAAAACATGAAATATTTTATCTTCTTTGCCAGCTTTTGTGTGCACTAATTTGGAAAATGTTTGGGGAAAGAGACATTTTAATTGCTTAGTAAATGCTTTATATTATTATGACTGCATAAGTCAATAGCCTTCTATGTTTTTCTTTTGCCCTGTTTTCTGCCCCTTGTATCCTTCTCTCATCTTACTTTCAAAATTCATTAGGACTGGCTTTGAAGGCTCAGATGCTCATTGCATTTAGTAATTTTCTTTAGAAGTCCACTCACAGATACATTTCAAATCCACTGGAGTCAGATTGTTCTTGTAACGTTCATTGTTAGGAATAGATTAGCCAATATTGATAGTATCAGTAAAACTCAGAACCATAGCTCTTTGTTGAATTCCCTTTTCTATCAAAACACATTTCTTCTTGTTTTGTCCAGAGAACAGTTCCACATCAGATGGTAGAGATATTTATTAATTCTTTTAAATAATGAGCAAATCAAGTAATATATTCCAACCAACGATACACTATGGCACAAGACTACCCCTGTATTAAGCAATTGGAATTTAGAGTATTGTTGATTATTGTAAGTATAAACAGCATGAATCATCTTGTAAATTATATATTACATGTTTATTATGGGTGCAATTTTTTTTGGAAAATTTACATTTTATGAAAAATCAAAAGTATTTACAATTTTTATAAGAAATTTGTATTGTTCTAATTTACACTCCAAAGTATTAATAATCCATACAAACCTCAGATCCTTTAGAACTGTTTAAAAATTCATTTTCTCAATAGGAGGCAGCCACAAAGGTTATCGCTGTATACACAAGCAAGAACCAGCTTGCTACATACATTTCTCATCAAATATCTAATTTTTTTACACTGTTGATCCATTTCTCTACAAAAAGTCTATATAAATTTGTATGGCTTCAAAATTGTAACCTGTACCCATTACAAATGTATGTTTTATCACCTGGTATGAATGCTAGTTTAAAATTGTTGAAACTTAACTACTTCATTAATTTAGAAATTTAAGTAATACTTGATTAAAAATGGAGAGTAAAATAATTCTTGGATTTCAATAATAAAATAACTGTCAGGTTAAACACACAGTTTGATTGCAAAGCAAATTACAATTAAGATTCCAGTAAAAGACTGTACCATTTAAAATGCCAATTACAATAAGAATTAGATATTCTAGTTATGTTCATCGTTCAGTAAAGAGTAATATTTTAGCAAATTAAGAGCCATATGTACTGCTCCAGTCAAATTTAATTCAGGTTTGTTATAACAAGGAATACATATAAAAAGCACATACTGTACTGGATATTGTTTAACAATGGACTCTTGTCTGTAGTGTGTAACATGAATCAGAACTTACATAAGTGTCTAAGGGTCCTGAAAATTCATCTGTGTAAAGCTTAGCAGTCCAATTTGTTAGTGGTTTTACATGAATTATTACACAAAACAATTTATTATTGCTTCCAGTATATAATCTGAATAGACACTGGTATTCAGAATTATAATATACTATTCCCATTTGCAGGTTATTAAATTATTCTGCCCCAAAACATTTGATTTCTGCACTTAATAAGGACTTGTTTAACAATAGCACGATACATAACAGATTTTTGAAGTTACTAACCGGTTTTAAGAAATACTACCAATGTGTCACTTCAGATCACTTCCCTATATTTTGCATATGGCAAATAGATTAGGTGACAATACAAACATACAAATTGGTAGTTTTTCAGTGAAGCTTAAATTAATAATGCAAATGGTAGCACTTTTCTTGCTGCTGCCAAAAATATACCTTTCTAAAATGCTATTCCTCACAAAGCACAACGTTTACATTCATATCACAAGTCCATAAAGCACTTGATTCTTAAACAACTTAGTAGTCAGAGTGAAGGGAAATGCTACATTTGTTTTAAAAATTATCCTGTTTTTATCATTCTTTATGCATCTTCAGAATTCACACTTCTTTGGTGAGATTAAAGTTGAAACTTTGACAGAGTTTTTCTGTGATTATATTAAAGTCTTGCGCTATGCATTTCCCTCTACAATGGCTGCATTTATTGCAATTACCCCATAAGGAAGTAATCCAGTATTTTAAACATTTTACAAAGCAACCTCCAGTTATTGTAAATATACTTTCTAAATTCCACTCAAAGGAATTTTATGAAGTTCTATGCATTACATACACCACGGTATGGAAGAGCCAGACTGAAAAAGGAAGTGAGGCACATCAACAACAAATTGGACAGGCAGTTTAAAAAAAAGGCACAAATGTTATGTAATCCATATAAAAATAAATTAAGTCTACAGCATTAATTCAAACGATCACAACTCCCATAAAATTTACTAATAGCAGAAGTAAGTATCTCTGATGTCTTTTGCAATTTTTAACACATTGCACTTAGGAAAAAAAAATTAAATCTTATATATAAAACAATTTACACTTTAATATATGGTACATGGGAATCACATACTTTTTGTATACATCTCTTTCTAACAACTGATTTTATAGCACATGAATGCAACATAAGTGGGTGGAGAGATTATCTTTGCCTCTGTTTGCTTTGCACAATGGCAATTAAGGAAACAGAAAACCTACATATGAATATTTATGCAAAGCTAAAATATATTGTGCTTGCTCTCCTACTTTTTTAAGTTTAATGTTTACAGTTTAATATAGTTTCATACATTTTCAATATAGCTAATGATTAGTATTTTGACTTAGTTTATATAAATTTACTAAAATCTGAATAAACAAGTTTCCTAAAGATTGCAGTTGATCATTTACAAACAGTGTTGAAGTTCACTTCAGTGCTATTATAAAGTAATAACATTTTTTTCCCAAAATGACTTCTTTAAAAAAGTGCATTTTTTTTATTTTGTAAAACAGGTCAAAGTTTAAAAAAATTAATGCATGTTAAAATAGTGTTTGAAAGGTAGAGAAAATAGCTTCTTCTGCTCCTTTGATTCAATGATTTCCACAGGTTTATCAACAATCTGCCATATATCGTCCTGAAAAAATATAAATAGCCTCTTGCAATTACAGTAATTATGTTTTACAATAAACAAGACCATAAAACATTAGATAAAGGAAAGTTTCAGTATTTTTCTGGAAACTGTGTTTTTGTTTTCATCTATAGTAAGCACCAATAACTACTTCCATTATGCATGACATAAGTACTCCATGCTTATATACCAGATAATTAGTAGACAAAGTATAAAAATGCTCCATACAGATAATTAGAAAAGGCAGAGGTACATTAGTAAATCATGTTAGTTCAAAAATATAAAAAAAATCTCAATTTCTTACCAGTGGCAAATCTCTTCTTAACTAGGGAAAGCCGGTAGCCAGTGCCTACTAGCTCTACATCTACACCTGAAAGGGTGCTTCCTTCACTAATGAATTGCACTGCAAGTGTAGCTGGTTTACTGGGTCCTTCTAAAAGATCAAATTTTGCCCTCAGGGATCCAGAACCTATAAAAATAATGACAAAATTAAATGGCTTGAGATTATAAAATAAAACAATCCATCTCACAAAACACAAGTAATAGGCAGTGCACTAATATAAAGATCTCTAATTTCTGGGAGTGTAGGAATATATATACTCATTTCCATAACAGATCACATCATTGGTCTATTTGTCCAGTATTCTGATTAAGGCAGTGACCAATATATAAGGATGCTTCAGAGAAAGGCAGCACACAATCTACATAGCTATATGTGGAGAAAAATTTTCTTCCTGAGCTTCAGGTGATCAATCACCTGAAATGTATTTGAGTCTCCTATAATAACTGTTTAAGCATGTTGATCTGCAAATGTTGCTAATCATCATATAGAATCACAGAAACACAGGCTGGTATGGACGTTGATAGGTTATCAGGTCCAAGTAAACCAAGACCATTGATGACAGGTGTTTGTCCAGCTTCGTCTTAAAAACCTCCAATGACAGGACTACACAATAATACAATAGAGGGATTATATTGTAATAATTGTGTATACAAATTTACCCTAGCTGTAAACTCAACTGTGAAAAGTGGGTAAAAGTTCATAAAATATCACAGTAAACTATAATAACAACTGTCAATGGGAAAAGGTGCAAAAGGGAGATAGAAAATCAGAATTAGTCCACACAAAAAGACCTACTTTTGTAACTGAAGGACTGTGTTAAAATCATGCCTGGTAAATAAAAGTGTGGCTCCAAACATCAGACGACCAAAATTAGTGTGTCAGAAATTAGGCCTAATGAGTGGTCAAAATAATGAGAGGATGGGCTATTCCACTCATCATTCCCTTTTGGGGCTCTTAAAGAGAGGGGGAACTTTTTTTTTTTTTTTGAGAAAATTAGCAAAAAAACTTCACAAACAGCTGTCTGCCAACAACTGTTGCAGCAAGCTTTACCATCGTGGCTGCCTCCATCCACGTTCTCCTCTGACCCCAGAATCCAGTGCGACACCACTGTGCCTTCATCATCCTAATCCTAAGGCTTGGTCTACACTACAGATTTATGTTGGTATGGCTATGTCACTTGGGTGTGGAAAATCCACATCCCTGAGCAATGCAGTCATACCAAATTAACTCCTGGTGTAAACAGTGCTATGTCGACAGGAGGGTTTCTCTTGGGGAGGTGGAGTACCTACGCTGATGGGAGAAGCTCTCCTGTGAGTGTACTAGCATCTTCACTAAGCGCTGCATTGGTGCTGCTGCAGCGCTGTGTGTGTGTGTAGATAAGCCCTAAGAGATGTCCTGACCAGACTGTGCCACAAGAGGGACCCAGATGAGATCATCACCTCCAGAAGCTCTGGCTCAATCCCAAATACTACCTAGGATGTGAGACTTGGTCTCACCACACACAATCCTTTTCCTTCCCTATCTTATTGCTTCTCTTTCTTCTCTCTTGTTTTTCCTTCTGTTTATAGGAGTCTGGCTTAGCCACTCAAGACTGTATATTTTGCAACACTGCTGTAAGTCTCTAAACAGAAAAGCAATGCTCTAAACAACCCCATGCTGATACAAGTTTGCCTGGTTTTGGAGTGACTGATAAGATCTTGTGTTATGCCTGTGTTTCTCCAGCAATGAGGCTGCAAGTAAAAGTAAACACCAGAGACAAAAGCTGGGTTTTCTATCTGTGCTGCTCTTTTCTCTCCCCTTTTGTGTGTTTGTCTTGTTTTGTCTTCTAGGAAACAGGATTGGACTTTAACAGCAGCAGCAATAACAACAGCTCCAACTCATCTCAACTAATCTTTTCTCTTTCCTCCCCAAAAGGACAGTTATTGCTATATAAGGGACTGTGAAACAAGGGTTTTTTTCCATCTTAATCTACAGGGACAGGGAACAAGGGATATTGTGAAAGTGAAAGCCTTACAGAACACTCCACATTTCAAATGCTTTAACTGATTTTCCTTCTTTTTCTGTATCTTTAATAAAAGGTTTAAAAGGATTTTTAATGGTGTTTGGTTAATGGTACTAAGTAGACTGAGGAATTTGTATACCAAAACCCTGAACCTTGTGTAAAATTGTTCAATGTTCGGCAGTTCCAGAGTCACGTTAACACCTCTGGGTCCAATTATTTCATTCTAAATTAATACAAAAGCGCTTTACAAAGGAGGTAAGTATCTAAATCTCATCAATGTTTGTCTCAATGGCCTGGGTGCACCTACACTGGCAAAACTTGTAAACATTTTCTGGGCCAGTGGAGCTCCATTGGAAAATGCTGTAATGTAGATAAGGGAACTGTGCCACTTCAGAAACATGCTTATATATTTTTCTAGTGTAGACAAGGCCACTGGGACAGTGAATTCTCATGTTCAATATACAGTGAATAAAGATTTATTTCCTTCTTTTAGTTCTAAAGAAGCATTCCCTTGTTTTCATATTATAGAATAGGAGGAAAAAGGAGCACTCAGTGACTTCTACTATTCCCATCAAAATGAAATAAGTTTCCCTCTTGGATGTTAATTATTCCTAGTCCACATATTTTCTCTTTGAAGTCAACAGGAGCTGTGGGTGCTTGACATTGCTAAAAATCTTACTGGGCTTGATGCAGGTATTACTGGCCTGTGTTATACAGAAGGTCATGCTACCTGATCCCAACTGTACCTCTTCTGGCCTTAAAAGCAATTCCCACCTCTGCCACTGACTCTGACACATACTGGGCAAGTCAATTTATATGCACTTTCCCATAACAGTATCCACCTTTGCAAAGTACTTTTAAATCTACTGATGAAAAACTTTTTCTATTTTTCATGTGTATGTTTCCTGACTCAACTGCTACAAACTTCCACCTGACCACTGGCCAGATCCTTGCAGCTGCATAGCCAACATGGTGTTTGGCCACAAGAAACTGCAACATGTTCTAACATAAAACACTGGACAGAGCAAAGAACTCCAGCATTTTATTCTGGTATTAGAAATCTCTCTCTCTCTCTGGCCTTGGTCAAGCTACTTAACTTTTATGTCTTAGTTTCCACTATCTGTAAAACTGGGATAATAATATTTATGAGGTAGGAAAAAATTGTAACTGTTTATCACACCACTTATCAACTGCTACGTAGTAAGTGCTGAATAGTATTATTTATATAGAAAGACAGTTGGGTAAGAATGTGGGAAGACAATGGAATACAGATGCCAGCATGACAAAGTTGAGGAAACATCAGAACAGGAGCAATGGGTATTGAGACAATGGCATATGGGACAGAGCAAGGAAAAGGTGAACAGAGTATGCGGTAAATATGAATGAAAATGAGAGGTAGATTGACTCATGCTATGGCATCTTTCCTTCCTCCTTAGGATCTAAGTGGTGATGCTTATATGCCATAGATACTGGCACCTTAGAATTAGATGACATAGGAGATACTGCTTTAGAAAGTAAGTGGACAGAAAGAAGAGAGAGAAAAAAAACCATTGACACAAATGAGAAAAAAAAAATATAGTTACCTTTCCGTAACTGGTGTTCTTTGAGATGTGTTGCTCATGTCCATGCCACATGCACCAGTGCCGGAAGTTCTTCCCTTAGCAGTACCTGTAGGGGAGCGCCCCTAGCGACGCTTGGAGTGGCGCTGCTATGGCACAGTATAAGGGGCACTGCACGCTCTCCCCACCCTCAGTTCCTTCTTGCCAGACTACTCCGACAGAGGGGAAGGAGGGTGGGATGTGGAATGGACATGAGCAACACATCTCGAAGAATCCCAGTTACAGAAAGGTGACTTTTTTTCTTCTTCGAGTGATTGCTCATGTGCATTCCACAATAGGTGATTCCAAGTTATATCTGTTGGATGTGGGTAGGCGTTCACAGACACTTGAGATGGAGCACTGCCTTGCCGAACCCGGTGTCCTCCCTGGTTTGGGAGATGATCGCATAATGTGAGGTAAATGTGTGAACCGATGACCATGTGGCAGCCCTACAAATGTCCTGAATAGGGACGTGGGCCAGAAAGGCAGCCGACGAGGCTTGCGCCCTAGTTGAGTGCGCCCTCACAATCGGCGGCAGGGAAACTCCCACCAGGTCATAACAAGTACGGATACACAAGGCGATCCAGTTGGAGAGCCGCTGAGTGGACATCGGCCAACCTTTAATGCGTTCAGCTGTGGCGATGAACAGTTGGGAAGATTTCCTGAACGGTTTTGTATGTTCCAGGTAAAAAGCCATACCCAGTCTCACATCCAGCATGTGGAGGCGGCGCGCTGCGCTGGACGCCTGGGGTTTGGGACAGAGCACCGGCAGGAAAATGTCCTGGCCCATATGATAGGCGGAGACCACCTTGGGGAGAAACAAAGGGTGTGGGCAGAGCTGGACCTTATCCTTATGGAACAACGTGTACGGGGGTTCGGAGGTCAGGGCCCGGAGCTCTGAGACCAGTCTAGCAGACGTGATCGCCACCAGAAAGGCTACTTTCCATGAGAGGTGTGACCGGGAGTATGTAACAAGCGGCTCAAATGGAGGTCCAGTTAGCCTGGCCAGCACCAGGTTCAGGTCCCACCGGGGAAACGGGGGGGTCTAACATATGGAAAAAAGCGATTCAGCCCTTAAGGAATCGACTGGTCATGGCATGAGAGAATATCGTGTAGCCCTGCACTGGTGGGTGGAAGGCCAATATGGCTGCCAGGTGCACCTTGACTGACGAGGGCGTTAGGCCCTGGGCTCTAAAATGAAGGAGGTAGTCTAGCATAAGCTGGATCAGAGTAGCCACTGGTGAGACACCCAGATCAGTGGCCCATCGGGAAAACCGAGACCATTTTGCCAGGTAGGCCTGATGCGTGGAGTGCCTCCTGCTCTCCAGGAGGACACACTGAACTCCTTCTGAGCAAGTCCTCTCTTCCCGTCCTAACCACTGAGCAGCCAAGCCGTGAGGTGGAGGGCTGCAAGGTTGGGGTTGAGGAGATTACCTTGGTCCTGGGAGAGCAGGTCCGGGCGGGCTGACAATGGCCATGGCAGGGCGACTGCCAAGCTCATGAGAGTCCTGTACCAATGCTGCCTGGGTCATGCCAGGGCAATCAGAAGGACACGAGCCTTGTCAGTCTATGTTTTCCAAGATCTTGCCCATCAGTGGAATCAGGGGAAAGGCATAGCAAAGCTGACCCAATCAGAACAGAAGGAAGGCGTCGGAGATCGCGCCCAGGTCGTGAACAGGTCCACTTGGGGAGTGCCCAACGTTTGTGCACCACCTCTGGGTGCAGTGACCATACATGCTGAGCTCAGCCCATCTGCCCGAGAGTTTCAGATGCCCAGTAAGTAGTGGGCTTTCAAGGAGAGCTTGTGGGCTATGCAGAAGTCCTACAGCCTGAGGGCTTCTTGGCAGAGGGCTGAGGAGCGGGCCCCGCCTTGCCTGTTGATGTAGAATATCAGAGAACCCTGATCACTGTGCCCGCTACGCACTAGCAAAGGCCATGCAGGCTAGACAGACCGCCCTGAGCTCCTTGAAATTTATGTGCAGGGCTAGGCCCTGTGCGGACCACAGACCTTGGGTCTGGAGGTTTCCCACTTGGGCTCCCTACCCCAAGTCCGATGCATTGGACACCAACTCCGCAGTCGGGGACCAGCCCCTGAACGGGACCCCTTGGAGCATGTTCCCCGGGGAGGACCACCAGCGTAGGGAGGCTATCACAGGTTCAGGCACACTGAGGACTTTGTCCATCCTGTCTCTGGACTGGGAGAATACCGAGGCCAACCAGAGCTGAAGGGGATGCATCCTGAGTCTGGTGTGACGAACTACGTATGTGCATGCCAACATATGACCCAGGAGTTGGAGGCACGCTCTGGTGGTCGTCACAGGAAACCTTGTGACCATGCCAATGAGCTCCCTTAGGGTTTTGAATCTGTCTGGTGGAAGGGAGGCTGTGGCCCTTGTCGCGTCCAGAATCACCCCAATGAACTCTATGCGTTGCACTGGTACCAATGTGGACTTGGTGTTGTTTACCAGCAGCCCCAGTGTGGTGCACGTGGACAGAAGGAGTGTTACGTGATCCTGTACCTGTGACCTGGAGCTGCCCTTGACCAACCAGTCATCGAGGCAGGGAAAGATCTGGAACCCCCAACGCCTGAGGTAGGCCGCTACCACAGACATACATTTTGTGAAGACTCTGGGAGCCATTGATAGGCCAAATGGGAGGACATTGAATTGGTAGTGCTCCTGCCCTACCGTGAAGTGGAGGAAATGCTTGTTTCCCTCAAATATATGAATGCGGAAGTATGTGTCCTGTAGATTGAGGGCGGCGTACCAGTCTCCAGGATCCAGGGAGGGAATGATGGAGGCCAGAGAGACCATGCGAAACTTGAGCTTTACCATGTACTGATTCAGGCCTCACAGGCCCAGGATGGGCCTGAGCCCCCCTTTGGCCTTCGGGATAAGGAAATAGCGGGAGTAGTACCCCTTGTATCTGAACTCTGCTGGCACCGCCTCCACTGCTCCTAAGCAAAGGAGCTGCCTCACCTCCTGCTCGAGTAAGCTCTTGTGAGAGGAGTCCCTGAAGAGGGACGGAGGGGGAAGGAAGAAGGGAGGGTGGGTGGGAGGTAAAAAGAAACTGGAGGGTATAGCCCCGAGAGACAGTGTTGAGGACCCAGAGGTCCGAGGTCAGCAGCGACCACTCCGGGAGGAAAGTACATAGACGGTTGGAGAAGGGGAGGTTGGGTTGATCCCTGGTACAAACTGGTAAGTTGTCCCCGGGCGTCCCATCAAAACTGGCGATTACCTGCCTGCTTGCCCTTAGAGGGCCCAGGCTGGGGTGCAGGCCGGGATTGTCTTTGTGGGCTCTTTTTATAGTTCCTTGATTTTTTTATAAGGGGGCTTGTATCTGGAGTGGGTGCCTGACTGAGAGCCTGCTGCGGTTTGAACTTGGTCCTGGCTGGGGCCGGGACATAGAGACTGAGGGTCTTTAATGTCGTGCGGGAGTCCTTCAGACCGTGTAACTTCACGTCTGTCTGTTCCGCAAACAGGGCCTTGCCGTTAAATGGAAGGTCCTGCAAGGAGTTCTGTGCCTTGCTGGACAATCCAGACAGCAGGAACCATGACGCTCTCCTCATGGACACCACGGAGACCGTGGACCTTGCAGCCATATCCGCAGCATCTTAGGCTGCCTGAAGGACCGCCCTGATGGCAACCGTGCCCTCCTCAACCAGAGCCTTAAACTCTTTATCACGCTCCTGGAGGGAGTCTGCAAATTTGGGCATTGAGCCCCACAAATTAAAGTTGTATCTGCCCAGCAGTTTTGGTGGTTTGCCACCCTCAGTTGGAAGCTCGAGGACGAATAAATCTTTCTACCGAATAAATATAGTCTCCTTGAGTCCTTATTCTTAAGAGTAGGAGTGGGTTGACCTTGACGCTCCCTATGGTTGACCGCCTCGACCACTAGAGAGTTGGGGGCGGGGTGGGTATACAGATATTCGTGCCCCTTGGCGGGCAAGAAATACTTCCGTTCTGCCATCTTCGAGATGGTGGGCAAGGAAGCCAGGATTTGCCACAGGGCGTTTGAGATCTTTGCCACCCCTTCATGGAGTGAGAGAGCCACCCTGGCCAGTGCCGAAGCCAAGAGGACATTGAAAAGGGAATCTGAGGGTTCCTCCACCTCCTCAGCTTGTAGGTTGAGGCTTGATGCCACCTTTTTCAACAGTTCCTGGTGGACTTTCGTGTCCTCCTGCGGGACGGGAGGAGGAGGGGCCGTGATCGCCTCATCAGGGCAGGATGAGGATGGGGGTGCGGTGCTCTGCGTCCCCACCTGTGCCGCAGGTCCCACCACTTGGTCCCCTTCTAAGTGCGGGACTGGGGATGAGTGCTCCGCTGACCCTTTTCTGGGAGGCTGAGAGAGGGACGCTGATGGACTTTCCGAGGCTCCGGCCACCGAGCAAGCCACCATGGGGGCTGCGTCGGGGCCCACAGGGCCCATTGGAACCATGGCACTGGCCAGGGAGCCCGATGCCACTGCACCTGCTGTGGCACCGTCAGAGCGGACTGCCCCGCCTGGTCCACCAACTGTCGACTTTGAAGGGAGGCCGGGCTGGCATATGATCTACCACTGTCCTGGGATTGGGACAAGTGATGGCGTCAGGAGTGGTGCTGAACACGAGACCTCGATCCCGGCGTGGAGGAGCGGGAGTACTGTCTGTAGCGGCCACTCCGCGAATGGCTCAGACGGGCGGATCTGCGACTTCGGGGTGCCAGCGATTGACGTCTGGGGCTGCGGGAGCGGTGCCGTGGCAGGGACCTCGAACGGGATGGAGAGCGGGAGCACTGTCAACGTCCATACCGTGAAGGGCTACGATAGCTTCTTGGAGATAACGACCTCCAGTGCTGTCTGTCCCGGTCTTGGCGGGGCACGCTCTCATCACAAGGTCTGCGTTCCCTCAAGGCGGAGCGGTGCCTGGAAACCCTCCTGCTCGGCACCCAGCCAGACAACCTGGTGGGGGTCGACGGGGACCACCGTGGGCCGTGCATGGGCTGGTCACTGTGCGGAGAATGGTGTCGGGAACCGTCCCTCAACCGTGAGCGGTACCGTTCAGGCAGCTACTGTGGGGGTCCGAGTGGTGGCTTGTCTCTGGACCGGGGAGCCGTTGACGGCGGTGCAACCGGTACCAGTAGAGACAATGTCTTGAGCCGCCTGCAGGGCCTCCGGCGTGGAGGGCACCCGAATGTGGCCACTGGTATCCAGGGAGGTTGGCTCGGAGTGGGCTGGGCTACTCCGCTCAACTTGAGCCGGAGGCCGCGAGGCCGATGGGGACCGAGAGCTGCCCAACGCGGGTCTAGTCTCTCCCCTAGCCTTGCTCCGATGCCTTGACAGAGAAGACCTCTTCTTCGCCTTTTTAGAGTGTCCCGGGGACGGAGAGCAGTGCCGACTGGTGGAGGGCGGCGTTGGGTTGCCGTGCACCGATGCCGCGGTGCTGACTCAGAGCGGTGTCGGGGTCAGGGCCGACTCCATCAAAATGGCTCGGAGCCATATGTGCCGCTCCTTCTTGGTCCGAGGTTTGAAGGATCTGCAAATTTTGCAGCGGTCGCTGAGATGGGTTTCCCCCAGACAGCATAAACAGTTCGCGTGCGGGTCACTCACAGGCATAGGCTGTTTGCAAGTGTTGCACGACTTAAAGCCTGGGGCGTGGGGCATGCCCCGCCCAGGCACACAACTATTCTAACTAAACTACTTTTTTTTTTTTTGGTAACTACAGGTACTACTAACTACGAACTAACAAAGTCCAAAGAGGGAAAGATACAGCAGAGCTGGAGCAGAGCAGTTCCAAAGCACCTTCACGGGCGGCAAGAAGGAACTGAGGGTCGGGGGAGCATACAGCGCCACTCCAGGGGTTGCTAGGGGTGCTCCCCTATGGGTATTGCTAAGGGAAAAACTTCCGGCACCGGTGCACGTGGTGAGCATGCACACCTATTGTGGAATGCACATGAGCAATCACTTGAAGAATATTTGAAATGGACAGAATGTGTCAGACATGGAGAGAAAATCTAGATAAAAATGGATGAAGTGAGCAAGCAAGAAAAGAGAACTTCTAGACTACCAATTTCAGCGTATTCTTTTGACTCTCTCTATTGCTGATTCATGCTCCTGTCCCAGGTTAATAAAATTGTAAGTTAGATAAAATGCAGATTGTGATCTTAATAACTAATATTTATCCAACTATTGTACACTTTCTGCTTAGCTCAACAATTAAACTATGCAAAAATGGCATTAAAAATTACCTTTCCTTGAACAGCGATTCACTTCCATATGGTACTGAAACAGGCAAAACCTGGCACATACTGTACATTTCCTCATCCATGGCAATGATTAGTCATTAGAACTGCTAGCTGCTCTGGAGTAGTTTCACCATTTCTTCTCCAATAGCTGCTTCATTAACAACTACTTTTGTGCTCCCAGTTAACAATAAAAGTCATCTAACCTGAGATTTTAAGATTAGATTTATTCAAAAACAACCCATTTATAATCTTGAAGAATGTAGGTTTTTTTTTTTAAATAAAAATTTCAGGAGAATTAGGAAGTAACATCTGGGAACAGTTTCAGTTTCTTCTGTGTTATTTGCTAAGTGCTGACAACATTCTTGGTGCTTTATAAGACAAAAAATGAACACTTCCTATTCCGAGCAGTTTTAAATCAGACAGACAGACAGACAGACAAAGCAGGATTGTTTGCCAGAAGCTGGGAATGGGCGACGGGATGGATCACTTGATGATTACCTGTTCTGTTCATTCCCTCTGGGGCACCTAGCATTGGCCACGGAAGGAAGACAGGATACTGGGCTAGATGGACCTTTGGTCTGACCCAGAATGGCAGTTCTTATGACATACTGGGATTTCCAGGAGAAGTAAGGTAGAGTTTTTTTATTTATTTTGGCTGATAACTCAGCTTTTGGGCTGTGTAAGCAGAGTTTTCAGGGTGAATTTGAATGAGGTGGTGGCAGCTTGGTAAACCAGATGAGAGGGCAATCCAGGAATCGGAGATAGCACGGAAAAGGGTGCAGACACCAGAGTGGGAAAAGTAAAACACAAAAGAAAATGATAAAAATGTATTTCTTCTAATTAAATAGTTTATTTCTATATAATAAAATTACCGACAAAACCCACTCAAACTTACCTCCATTCTCTGATTTTTCTGAAATACCAGATATTTTCCAAAACGCTTTCATCTGTTCTGCATTCCTAAAAGAGAAAGCTAGTTACTCACCAATAACAGAAAGTTTTAGAATATATTCCTGCCCTAGATCCATTAACCTGGTGACCTTGGAAAACAGTTAGCCCTAAGAAGGGACCCTTGTACTAAACTCAATTTAGACATAGGTTATACAAAGGCATCCCTCCCCCCCAGCTCTCCCAAATTCAGCTGTCTGAAAAAAGTCTACAAAGAGGCACAGGTTGAAGTGGATAAGTGTGGCTCTGTGGAGGCAGTATATTTAGATAAGTTACTGAAAAGTAATCTCGTTTTCTCATGCATAAAATTACCTTCCCACAGATAATCTCTGAAGAGAGGATAAGCAGCTAGCTGAAGAAGGTGGAGGAGGGACCGTAGAACCATTCTCCCAAAGCAGACATTAGAACTAGCTTCAGCATCGAAAGCACATACTGATCTATATGTAGATACGAGATCTGACCAAAGGCTGACAATTCCATTTTGTGACAACTTTTGAGGTTTTGAAATTATATCCTGGTGGCTAGGGTACTGGCCTGGTACGTAGGAGACAGATTCAAGTCCCTTCCCTGCCTGATTCAGAATGGAGTTTTTCATTCCAGATCACCTGTGATGGGAGTGTATACCCCACACAAGCAACAAAGGATTAATGTAGACCTGAGGCGCAGTTATGCTACTTGGCTGCACCTGGAGGGTGGGTCAGACCAAATTAAAGATGAGTCCCAGCTGTGAGAAGAACTGGGTGGGTAATATGAAATGAGGAAGTCTGGAGCAGAAGGGGGGCTGCAGGGAGAGGGAGGAACTCTGCAGTCACTCCAGGACTAGCCAGTGGAGAGACCAGGAAAGTCGGGGAGGAAACTCGGGGAAGAGTTGGCCCTGGGATCCTCTACTGAGTTGCAAAGGCTGGCAAGAGGCCAGGAGAGAGACGGCGCAGCCACCAGGGTGGTGCAGGCTCTGGCAGTGAGCCCTAATAAAAGGGCAGGATCTGGACTTTCAGAGGTGGGAGGTGTTCAGCTGAGTAACTGTAAGGAAAACGTAAGAGGGTGAAAGGGCAAACCTGAGGAGGGCAGAAGTTGGGTTAAGTGGCACTTCTGGTGTGGGATTAATGGGGGGGCTGGGGCTGAGAGTCCTGACTTTAGAGAGGCCAGCTGACAGACTTGGTAGGAAGAAGTCCAGGAAGATGGCAGCCTGGAGTCTGGCACAGTGAACCTTGATTGCCTGTCCTAGGGTCCCTGGACTGGAACCCAATGTAGTGGGAAGGCCTGGGCTCCCCCAACAGCCAGTGGTGAGGTGGTGTGAAGCCCTGAGAAGGGGATATGGAAGCCCTGAGAAAAGGGTGTACTGACTACTGAGCCCAGAATTGTTGTGGCAGACCAGCCAGAGGGATTGGACAACTGTGTTATTTGGATGTTGTTACACTGGGAGGCATGGGACTAAACATGACCTGGTCAAAGGGCTGAGTCATGAGAATCAGCAGATTGCAGGTGTGCTAGAGGAGGAGAGTTTGCTATGCCACATCCAACTGTGGAGACAGGTGGCTCCAGCATTGAGTCCACTCTTCTACAATCCCAGATCAGGGACTTGAATCTAGGTCTTCCGCATCCCATGCCCCCAACTACCTAGCTAGAGTCTCTCTCCTTCTTTCTTTACCCAAACATCTTCCCAACAAAGGTTCTGTGGAAACCAATACATCTCCATGGAACATTCTATCTTTGCAAAGTGTTCTGACCAGCTCTAGTAAATACTCTGCACATCTCAGAGATTAAAGCATTATTCAGGCAGGCTGCAAAAGCTGCCATGGTCCTAGTAGAATAATTTAATAATCATTTGGTAATTGTACCCCTCCTTGAGAATAGCAGGCCTGAACAACAAGGAAGATTCATCTTGTCAGCTTTTTCACTTAAAATGATTCTTCTATAGTACTTCCTCAAAGCACAATATTAAAAAATGGATTAATTCCAGAAAGACTGGAAACTATCCAGATAACACCACAGCACTTGCACTACATCTGTTTGTGAAGCAAGGCAAGGTTCAGATGAAAAAAAATCAGACAGCTTTCAGAAAGAACCTTGAAACACGAAGCATAACAATCTTGTCTTTATGAAAAATTCTTCCATTCTCTGAGTTTTCTTACCACAATGGAAAGCAGCAAACATGTAAAATTTAAGGATTTGAGTAATATGATTTTATTTTATGTTTACTAAAGCTAGTTCAAATTTTTCAAGCATTTGAATTAAAAACAATTTGGATAAACTTCAACAAAACTGTGAAAAATTTACCCTGGTTTTCTATTGACTATAGAACTGGTCAAAATATTTTGACTTTAGTTTTCTTTATTTAGAAAAATCAAGAAAAAATTCCAATTTCCCCCCCCAATTCCTCCCTCAATTCCTGTTTTTGAGCAATGCTAGCATTTCCCTTTATTTTTTCCTGATGAATGCCATTTGTAACTGTTACAGTTCTTTGTTTTCACTTCGTGCAAGTTTTCACTTCGTGATATTAATCGCCCCTCCCCCAACTCTGCCTCATCTCCATTTATAGGTGTCCTGAGGAAAACAAACTTTATTTGAAAAGTATCAGGGGGTAGTCGTGTTAGTCTGTATCCAAAAAAACAACGAGCAGTCCGGTGGCACCTTGAAGACTAACAGATTTATTTGGCATAAGCTTTCGTGGGTAAAAAACCCACTTCTTCAGATGCATGGAGTGAAAATTACAGATGCAGGCATTATTATACTGAGACATGAAGAGAAGAGAGTTACCTACTGGTGGAGAACCAGTGCTGACAGGGCCAATTCAATCAGGGTGGATATAGTCCACTCCCAATAACACTGCTCTACAGCCAAAATGCTTCTGAAATAAATGTAGTCAAACTTTACTAATTCTGGGTCACTGAGAACGAAAATGATGCTTAAAATTGTTGATTGGCTCTAGTTTTCAAGATATGCGATTGGGTCAGTATATACGACCCTTGACTTGGGAATGGCGGAGGATAAGTGAGTTATAAAGGGAAGGGATCTCAATTTAAACCAGAAATGACTAAAATACATCTTTGACTGGATCTATGAATAAATCTATGACTGGGTTTGGACAGTACTTGCTTTTTAGGCAAAACAATGAATGATGCAATCTGAAGCTGGTATTGCATCATACATGATATGAATTGCATCATGTTATTCTTAGAAGTCATGGATGATGCAATCATAACGAAGCTTACATCACTCTGCTGAACAAATTGCCCTATATCAGCTCTAGAAATCATACAGTGTCGTGCTCTCTTATTTGTCAGTGTTTGATTTTGCAAAGGGACACATTTCTGTTTAGCCAAAGTGAGCAGAGATGCCTCGTACTTGTGTGAACAGTGCAGATAACTTCTGCTATGTTTGTGGTGAAGTGACTTTTGCATCACAAAAGCGCAGTCTAACCACTATGGTTAAGAAAGCCTATCACCTTTATTTTGGCTGCAAAATTGGAGATCAGGACAAGAGGTGGGCCCCACACATATGCTGCAACACTTGTGCAACAAATCTTCGCCAGTGGTTGAACAGGAAAAGGAAATCTATGGCTTTTGCAGTGCCAATGATTTGGAGAGAGCCAACAGATCATACCAGCAATTGTTACTTCTGCATGGTGCCTCCAGTTGGGAAAGGTGTGTCAAAGAAGAAAAAGTGGACTGTGCATTATCCAAACATTCCATCAGCTATACGCCCAGTACCCCACGGAGAAGGACTGCCGGTTCCTGATGCACCAGAATCATTCTCACTTCAGTCAGACGAGGAAGAGGAAGAGTATGAAACTTCAGGTCCTGAACCATCAATGTCACAGGACATTGATTTTCTCCCATCCTCCTCCTCTGAACCACACCTCATAACACAAGGTGAACTGAATGACCTTGTCAGGGATTTGGAACTACCCAAGAGTAAGGCAGAGCTGTTGGGCTCCAGACTACAGCAGTGGAATCTCCTGGCAGGTGATGTTAGGGTTTCCATGTTCCGTGACCGTCAAAAGGATCTTGTCCCATTCTTCTTCATGGAAGGTGAGCTTGTAGCCTGCAACAACATCGATGGTGTGATGGCAGCCCTCAACATCGTTCACGATCCAGATGAGTGGAGACTGATTCATCGAAGACGAGTCTTAAAGCTGTTTTACTGCATAATGGCAATGTTTTGCCATCAATTCCAGTTGGTCATGCAGTCCATATGAAGGAAACCTATGACAACATGAAACAACTTTTGAGGTGCATAAACTATGACCAACATCAGTGGCAGCTTTGTGGCGATTTGAAGGTTGTTGCTCTCTTGCTTGGTCTGCAGACTGGATACACAAAGTACTGCTGTTTTCTCTGCGAATGGGATAGTCGTGCAAGAGATTCCCACTACATCAAGAAAGATTGGCCACTCCGACAGTCATTGGAGCCTGGGAGGAAAAGTGTTCAGCATCCACCACTTGTTGAATCAAGGAAGATTTTGTTACCACCCTTACACATCAAGCTGGGTCTGATGAAGAACTTTGTCAAGGCCATTGACAAAACACAAGCAGCTTTCAAGTACCTCCGTGGAAAATTTCCAAGGTTAAGTGAAGCTAAGATAAAGGAAGGTGTCTTTGTTGGTCCTCAGATTCGTGAACTTCTTGGAGATGATGCATTTGACCATGCACTGCGTGGCAAGGAAAAGACGGCATGGAAAGCTTCCAGTTAGTGGCAATAAATTTTCTCGGAAACAACAAGGCAGACAACTACAGGTTGTTGGTGGAAAACCTCCTCAAAGCATACAAAAGCCTTGGTTGCAACATGTCACTAAAGATACATTTTTTGCACTCTCATCTAGATTTTTTTCCACCGAACTGCGGAGCAGTGAGCGACGAGCACGGCGAGCGATTTCACCAGGACATTGCAACAATGGAGAAACGCTATCAGGGCAAATGGAGCCCATCAATGCTTGCAGACTATTGCTGGACAGTGACAAGAGATGCTCCATTTAATGAATACAAGAGACAAGCCAAGAAGCGCCGAGTAGACACTGAATAGGACTAAACTATGTACAGAATAGTTTTTTGCCTTTTGTTTCATAATAAATTTTATTTATATAACCCTTTTGCTGATTTTTAAAGTGTTACATAAACAGGACAGGTGAAATATTATCATGTAAAGCAACCATAAACACATGAAAAGACCTAGGTTTACAATTTATGATTAAAACTCTACTATCTACACAATATACATAGACATAAAATGTAAAAACTTAAATATCTTAGAAACAGTAGCCAATCGGTTGTTTTAATTGTCATATTTGAATTCAGCACATCAAAATACATAATAAATAGCACATTTTATCTCTGAAGCAGATGACTTCTCAAAAATTGTAGACCAGGGTAATTAATGAGGAGGTGCCAAGAGAGGGAAAATTTTGTAGTGAGCCAGCCACTCCCAATCTTTATTCAAGCCCAATTTAATGGTGTTAAATTTGCAAATGATTTTAGTTCTGCAGTTTCTCTCTGAAGTTTTTTTGGTCAAGTATGGCTACTTTTAAATCTGCTATAGAATGTCCAGGGAGACTGACGTGTTCTCCTACTGGCTTTTGTATGTTACCATTCCTGATGTCCGATTTTTGTCCATTTATTCTTTTACGTAGCGACTGTCCGGTTTGGCCAAGGTACATGGCAGAGGGGCATTGCTGGCAGATGACGGCATATATCACATTAGTAGATGTGCACGTGAATGAGTCCCTGATGGTATGGCTGATGCGGTTGGGTCCTCTGATGGTGTCGCTAGAGAAGATATGGGGACAGAGTAGGCAATGAGGTTTGTTACAGGGATTGGTTCCTGGGTTAGTGTTTCTGTGGTGTTGTGTGTAGTTGCTGGTGAGTATTTGCTTCAAGTTGGGGGGCTGTCTGTAAGCGAGGACTAGCCTGCTTCCCAAGGTCTGTGAGAGTGAGGAATTGTTTTCCAGGATAGGTTGTAGATCGTTGATGATGTGCTAGAGAGGTTTTAGCTGGGGGCTGTATGTGATGGCCCGTGGTGTTCTGTTATTTTCCTTGTTGGGCCTGTCCTATAGTAGGTGACTTCTGGGTACCCGTCTCGCTCTGTCAATCTGTTTCTTCACTTCCCCAGGTGGGTATTGTAGTTTTAAGAATGCTTGGTAAAGATCTTGTAGGTTTTTGTCTCTGTCTGAGGGACTGGAGCAAATTGGCTCACTACAAAAGCAATTTCCCCTCTCTTGGTATTGACACCTCCTCATCAATTATTGGGAGTGGACTACATCCACCCTGATTGAATTGGCCCTGTCAACACTGGTTCTCCACTTGTAGGTAACTCCCTTCTCTTCATGTCTCAGTATAATAATGCCTGCATCTGTAATTTTCACTCCATGCAGCTGAAGAAGTGGGTTTTTTACCCACTAAAGCTTATGCCCAAATAAATCTGTTAGTCTTTAAGGTGCCACCGGACTCCTCGTTGTTTTTATTTGAAAACACCACAGAGAAAAAACTAATGACTAATTACTACAAGAAAAGGGTACAGGAAAACTTTCTGCAAATTTTAAAGCAATAGATGGCAAACTGATGCCAAGCCACAGACCAGCAGTTCTCTAATTTGTCTACAAGAGAAACTAGAACGCAAGAAGAAAAATGTGTCAGTATTGGTGCTGACCTGTGTAGCCATGGCAGCAGGTGGGTTAACTGCTTCCAATGATTACACTGTCCACATGACATGACATACAAATTCAACAACATGATCCGTGGAAGCAATTTCAAATGAAATGGCCATTAGGTTAGAAGATGTTACACTCAGTTTAGTGCAAAATACAGCCAGTGAAAAATTTGTCTAAAAGAACACAGATAGTTGGATTGGCTTGAGCTACTCTATTATGGTTGGAATGAGTGCATGTTTTCAATTTGAATTAATATAAATTGACTGGATATTGTCTATGTTTTGGAGTGAAAAGTAGTACCATCTAATAAGATTACATACTATCAAAGGGTTTAAAATACGTTACTAAAGCGATTTGCAAAACTCTCAGTAAAATTTCTTTTCAAGATTCACATAACGTTAACAAGCGTACTGAAAGAAATTTGATACTATAACAGAAATGCACTGAATTTACCATTTTGCAGGGGGAAGTGACTGCATGTTTGTTACTCCTCCATCTACCGGTACGACAACCTGTATGTTAGACAGCATACTAGGCACAGTCATAGATTCTGGGTTGTACTTGTAATCCACTCTTACATCAGTAGTGCTAGCATTACATTTCCAGTAAGTTGCAAGATTCAAAGGAGTGGACTGGATACCATTTGAAGATACCTTTAAAAAAATTAAAATAAAATGTCTATTTACTTATTGTAAGAATTATGAACTGTGTTATCACCACCACAATTAAGTTTCTAACTCCATTATAAATCCTGGTTATATTTGAGATAAATGCAAATTAATAATCACTAATGCTCTTTTTGGGGGAGGAAGGTCTCATTCAAAAAGTATTACTTAATGACACACAATTGAGATTATCCATCTATCTAATCGTGCCTTATAACTAAATGGGATATTCTCGGGTTAATTGGGAACATCATCCAAGTCCGACTGGGCTCAGCAGCTTTTATCTCGTAATTCCACAGACTGCTTTTGTCAGACTTTTGGGGGGGGGGGTAGGAGGCGTGGGAAGGGAAAGAGGATTAACTGTCTCCCCTCCACTCCCAAAATCCCCTTCCCTTTCTGTCTCTTCCAATACAAAACATTGGTGTCAGTTTAGTTTTTAAGTTGTCTTTTGCATTCTACACTGCACTGAAGAAATCTGCCTGGAGAGGTCTTATTTTCTCCCATCCACTTGTGGACCATAATGATTTAATTGACAGAGGGTAACTTACAGTCATGGGACAGTTAGCACAAAAGTACTATTAGAAACAACATTTGCCTACCAGTTGAAGCACACATTTGGCTGCTTCTGTAGGCTGAGCACATCACACACACCAGGGGCTCTTTGTATCCCAACATTCCCCTTACAAGCTCCCTGTGTACCACCCTCCCATCATCTTTTATTTCAGGAACACACTGCTACTCTCTCCCTCATGCCAGGGGATCTGTGTGTCCCTAACAGCTTTCTCATGTCTGGGACTCTGTGCTTCCCCATTATCCCTCCCTGCACCCCAGATTCCCCCATTCTCCCCCAACCTCCAAGCCAGGGGCTCTGTGTGCCCCCTCACTGTCTTATACTAGGGTCCCCCATTATCCCCCCAAGGGTTCTGTATGCCCCCTCCCCCACATCCCAGGGGCTCTTTGTGCCCCCCATACTCCCTTTCCCCCCCAATACCATTGTCTCTCATTGCCCCCCCCCTCCCCCGGGCAAGGGTTCTGAGTGGCCTTCTCCTTCCCCAGCCTATGCTAGCGGCTTCAGGTACCCCCCTTTTCCCTGGTCTTCCACACTCCCTCCCAGGCCAGGGGCTCATGTGCATCCCCTATTCCCATCTCACCAGTTGTTGTGTGCCCCCTTCCTCCATGCCAGGGGCTCTATATGCCCCCCATGACCCTTTTCTTTCCCTCCCACACTCTCTCCTTTTCAGGACATCAACATTTTTAAACTGTATTGGAAGATGGGGAGAGCTACTATCCTGGCAAGGGTTTATGGGTGCCATCAACTGGTTCTTTGATCTATAGACAATAACAGAGGTAGATGAAGCTGCTGAATGGCAGCTGCAGGGGTCTCCTTGTATCCCTCATTTCTCCCTTTTGATTTTTCCAGTTTCACCAAAATCAATAGGGTTACGCCTAGAACATTTCTTGAAAATCTGGAATTGACTGGATGCCGCATTCAAAAGTTATCACATAGACAGATGGAGAAATACCATCAAATTGAGTATAAGGTCTCACTTCCCTCAGCCAACAATGGTCAAAGGAAGCAATATTGGGAACCCAGCATAAGCAATGTTGGGAACCCCACATGCTTAGAGCAAGCATGAGCAAACAGAAAAGTCATCAAGCCAGGAGAAGCAGCAAGAAAGCACCAAGGGCACAAATTGATCCAGCAGCCAGGCGAGGTCCTATGGGTTTGGAACAGTTTAGTGTAGGTCTGGCTTAAGAATCATCCAACTAAGGACAATCCTCCTTTGTGCCCCCATAAACAATAATTCTGATAGTCTCTTTACAGATGTGAAATCTGCAAAAGTTCCTTAAAAAAAAAAACTCCAAATAAAAAAAATATTTACCTGATATTTTAAAACATCAACATTATAATAGGAAGCAGATGGATTCTGCTCTGATAACTTCTTGAGGTAGACTGTGACAGCTTGCATGTTCATCCAAAAATCTTTTGTACTGGAGTCACTTTGTGATTGATCACTACATGTAAAATGAAGATAGGAATGAGAATACAAATAACAGTTTTCTTATTTTGGTTGTCTTAAAATTAAGTGGTAGACCTTTCCCTTTATTTCTTACACTTTTTTCAAACACAATAAGAGGTTGTAACATAATTTCACCTTTCAGAATATTAAGGCACATCAGTTACCTATTCAATACTAGCATTCAACACAAAAACACACTCCTGGATTACAGCTGAATGTCAGTGGCACCATAGTTAAGGCTGCGTCTGGATTGTGCCTTCAAGAGGACATATTTTTAATATTAAAAAACCTGCCCTGTAGTGACACCTTGAGGGGAAAAAGCTACAAAAAAGTATCTTTAAAAATAAATGTAATCTAATCTAAGATTATAAAATGCCTCGATCACAATGTGGAGGTTACTTACCTGTAACTAGAGGTTCTTCAAGATGTATGGTCCCTATCTCTAGTCCACACATGGTATGTATGTGCTCTATGCGCCTGAGATCAGAGATTTCTAGCAGGTGGCTTCCATTGGTTTACACCTGTACAGTTGCTTCCCTCATGCTCTATACTGAGATTTTGAGGGGCAGAGTGGACCAACACTTCTCCAGTTCCTCTTCTTACTGCAAATCCAGTCATGATCCAAAGTAGAGGGGAAGGAGGGCAGGCAGTTGCATAGAGATAGGGACCACATATCTTGAAGAACCTTCAGTTACAGGTAAATAACCTGCTTTTCTTCTTTGTGTGGCAGTCCCTATGTGTATTCCACACATGAGTGACTGGTAAGCAGTATTCAAACAAGTGAGAGTGCAAGGATGCAGGCAGTATAGATGTCTGCAATACTGCTGTCTGTACTTCTGAATCTGGAAAAGAATCTGGGACTAAGGCATAATCCTTTGTGAAGGTATTGATGGAACGCCAGGTTGCCGTCTTACAAATGTCCAGTATAGGTACTTCTCAAAGACGTGTTATTGATTTGCATGTGTTCTACTGGAGCGGGCCCTCTCCCCACCCAGGGAAGGGAGATACGGCCAACTGGTAACAAAGAATGATACAGCTGGAGGTCGAACGAGAGAGTCTCTGAGCAGACAGCACTTGTCCCTGTGAGTGCTCTGCTACAGCAACAGTCTACCTAGTTCCCTGAGCTTTCACCTTCCAGAGCCCATGGGTCTGAGGCAGCCCTGCCATGGGGACTGTCCTGGGGCCAGAAATCTCTGGCTTCCAGGGGCCATGGCAGCACTGCCATGTGGATTATATGAGTCTGCAGCTCCAAGTGGTGTTTCCAAAATTATTTTTTGGAGGGATTTCTAGTTTGCAAGAAATTGCTCACAAACCAGAAATCCTGACTTTCAGGCAGCTCTAGCTGCAATATACAAAACAGTTACTCTAGATGGGCACTGCTTTTTTTCCGTCTAAGAATTTTCAGAAGTACTTTTATTGTGGATAGCACATGCCTCATCTATATAGTAACACAAAGTTTCTGGTCTACTGTATAAAAGATGTAGTTTAAAAAACCCCCACAATAGTAATTGCCATATCAGAAAAAGAACTTCTGTATTAACTGCAAGCTAAGAGATTTCCAAGTGAAGGCTGACACTTGATCTATCAATCATTCCAGTGTGATCCCTGTACAAAAAATGCCATGTGCCTTGAAGTGGGAGTGTCAGTCTTCTTAATTTTGAAATTTCTAGTTTGTTTCGGTCAGTGATCAGGTACATTGTTCATATAATTTAAACATATATTTATGTATTTAGATAAATTAAATCTGGTTTAATTTTTAAACAGAGCTTGTCTAAAAACATTTAATTTACAAAAACCTATGTAAAGAGACATCTACAGATTCATACAACTAGATTTTTATGCCATTTTTGGAGTTTTAGCCATGTGGTTCCCATTATAATCAATGGAAATTTCAAGTCTAGTAATCTATGCAATTCTCATACTGGGATTAAAGTGAGAGTGCTGAACAGAAACTAAGCATAAAAAATACAGGGCAATTTACTGGCGTAAATCAAATTCACAGCAAAGTTTAAACAATAAGGTAACGGAGAATTTGTTTTTAAATAGTAATGCAACAATTCACATTTTAAAATCACATGGTTTTCTATTAGATAAAAAAATACAAAACCTGTATACAAGTTGTGCATTTGGAAGAATCTGCTCTAGTTTGCTTGTGTTTTTTACCCTGAAGCAGAGTACAGCTGGAGATGGGTTGCTGGTGAAGACTTTAATAATCCCACTTGGGAATGACACTGTCATATCACCAGTGATCTTCACAATACATCTGGGAGAGAGATGAGAGAAGAGCAATTCTATTACAACAGAATAAAAATAAAAATACCCAGTTCTTACTGCATGTCAAATTTCAGTATTAATTTTAAAGTAAAGATCTACTGTTTTCAGAATATTTGTATCTAAGTCATAAATTTAAAATACAAATTACTTCTAAATGAAGAGAAGGTGGCACTATGGCTTATTGCACTACCTCTTTTACCTCTTGGGATATGATTTAAAAATTAGATGAGATTGCAAGTGAAATGAGTTTGGTGGATAAAGCATACAGTAGTCTGTTGGTGAACTTTTTTCCCCCCACACCACAAACACAAGGCACAACTATGTGTAGGAGATGGCTACAACTGGCATAGCAGGGGTGTTGCAGGTAGAAATGAGGTGCTTTGAGCTGTGTGGGACAATTTACACATAGCACCTACCTGAACTATGCCTGGCCAGTGATAAATCATCTCATTTTCATCAGAAATTCATTTCAACGAATTTACCACATTCTTCTAAAGTTTCACCATTTCCCCCCCCATATTTAAAAGAAAAGAAAAAAGACCAATTTGTTTTCTAAATGTAACTCAGTATAGTCAAAACAATTCACTATTTAACTAACTTTGTAGGATCTGCTCCTTTAAAGTAGGCGTTAACAGATTCAGTAAAGGCTACTGCAACAGGCAGGGTGTCCTGGTTTCCAAGGGTGACAGGGCTGGGACCACGTGAAACACCTAGAATACATATGGTTTATAGGATTAATTTTCAAGAAGCTTATCAGCTAGATTTCAAAATGGTTGGCTACCTATGTTACTGACACAAGAAGTCACTACCATCAGCTTCACAGCAAAGTCCAAAGTATTTTTTTTGAAAAGTGTGGAAAAATGTATTTGAAAAACATTTGAAATCAGAATATAACACAATCAAAGCACTAAGCAACAAGAAAACAGGACTATTACAATGACATTTTAAACAGATAGATACTAGGGAACACATCATACATGATACAACATAAATGGTAACATTGTATTAATTAAAGCCAACAGCACCCAAAGGAAATTAAACATGTAGCTGGTACTACTCATAAAACAAACTCTCTACTGTATGCTTATAATATGAAGAAAATGTATAGTAAAAGAAGAGTGTCATCATGGACATGTCCTGATTCTAATTATGGTCTGCATAAAAACCCCAAGCAGTTTAGTCTGATTCCACATAAATTAAGTATTGGCATCTTTAACTAAGTCTCGAGCACTACCAAGCAGGCAAACACTTTTCACATGAAAATCATAGAAAATTTTTATTTACTGAGATTTTTATGTCCACCTATTAAGGAATCAGGGTATGCCTCAGAGTTACAAGGAAATATGCACCACTTTAAAAGTCATTCAATGTACTGGGGAAAATAGTCAGAAAGGCCTGTGTCCAGCCTTCATAAGTTGTTATGCAAACACCTGCATACACAGAAGTGTTTCAATTTTTACCTACAAAACCAACTGAGACGTAGCATTAAGACTTCTTACACTGTGGCTGCATGAGAATAGTGTGGGTGAACGTATGCATAACAACAAAATGTTGTGCGTGCACATGTGAAGACCAGGGACTAAAATGTACCACTCTAAAATATATACGGCCAGTTACTGAAAGCAATAGCACAGTGGAAAGCTTATTATTATTCTTTTCCTGTACTCCTATTAAACCTGACTGTCTCATGCAAAGCATATTGCTCACAAAGGAAGCCTAATACTTTTCAATAAGTGGACAGAAACAGACCAATGAATATTTTCTACTGAGGTACCATAAAGCAGAAAGCCATAAGTTTCTGCTTTCTAACTAATCCTGTAATTTACTATGAAATACTGTGATGTGCTTCTCAGATTTTTCAGCAGTACATGCTGTAGGAGGAGGGTGGGACCTTAATATGGGGAAGCAGCTTGTTAATACATGTACTGATCTATGAAGTAAGTACATGTGGGTGTGGGAACTGTATGTTTAATTTGAGGCAGGAGGGGTGGGAGGAGGAGGAGCAGCATGAGAGTGGGAGAGGAGTTTAAAAAAAAAAAAGGTCAGATTCCAGATATTTAGTCTTATTATACTATCAAGCCTTACCTTCTCCTCTAAAGTCTCGTGCACTGTTTACAAGATGCTTTAATGTTTTGAATTCTTCCCAATAGTTACTTTGTCTATGAAACAATACAATTCACTTACATAAAAAACCTCTAATAGAATACGTACTCTTCCTTCGACCCACGGTATTGCCAGCCCAGACATTAAAAAAAATCATGAATCAGACTAAAGAAATATTAGTGGACTGATTGGAAACATGAAATTAACAAAAAATACGTTGACATCTTTTTATTTGCCTTTCAGTGTACACTTAGGCCACATCTTCAAGCTTTTTGCTGTAACCACAAAGGCTAGAAAGTTATTCTTTTTTAAAAAGAAAGCTGAGATTTTCACATAACCCTACAACTTTGTTTTAGGAAAAAATATTGCATGATTCATCAAATATTGCAAGACTCATGGAAATTAATGGGACCATGATTTTATCATGAGTCGGCAAAACTGGACCCATTAATTTCCATCTCTGTAGTGAAATGCTCAACTATGGAGACAGCAAATAATACAGAGTTATAACAAAATTATAACAAACAGTTAAAAATGTGTTTAGGCTATAAATATTGCTCTACAGTTGTATGGGAATTTATCCCCTTTTCATCAGACCAATAGGGAGTAATGATTAGACAGCTCAACTGCAGAACCAGGCTGGAAGGCGATCACTTCCTACTAAATAAATAGTCTTTTACAGAGGTACAAATTGTTGATTTATAGTAACTTTTTTCTTTTTATATTCTTATAGATAAATTCAAACTGATCCATTAGAGAGAATTATGCAAAAATCTATTAACCTTAGTGTATACATATATTTTTTCCTTTCTGTAAAAGAAATACAGGAATTTCTTCCTTGCTGAAAATAACTGCATCTTCCTTAATACATTACAATTTGCACATATTTAAGGAGACACAGACACAGATATATGAATATATGCAAGTGCACACATACATATTTCTCTTTTTCTTGGTCATACCCAGGGCACTAGAAATCAACAGATTTAGTTTCTTTTTTCAAATTTTACTGTGCTCTGCAAAAATCTAAGTTTTCATTAAAAAAACCACCCAAACAAAACTAAGTCCTTCTTATTACAAAGATAGATTTAACATTGTAAATCAGCATTCTGTTGGCCTGTTTGCTCTGCAGCCAGGCACAAAATGCTGAGAATCCTTGTTGGGAGTGAGAAAGGAGGCTGGAGCTGGAGATCCAGAAATAGGGGCAGTGGTGTGACAGGGGGAGGCTGCAGCTGATGACCTCGAAGTGGAGGTGGAGAAGGAAAGAAGCAAGCTGAGATGGAAGAACAATAAGGAGTGAGAGGCAGCAACTTTGAAGGGGATGAAGGGCTTTAAAGAGGCAGGCATGAAGGAACTATGCCCTAGAGAGGCTGCAGGCAACTTGAAGAGCAGTGGACTGTGGAGTAGACCAGTTTTAGTGTGTACAGGAGGGAAACAATTCTGAATGTGTGTGGGACTTTCAAACATATGTTCAGTAGCGTTAGAACTGATTTTTCATGCAGATGAGGAAGTATTTGAATTGATTTGCATTGGAGAGGAAATTGGTTGTGGGGAAGGGACTTCATTTTGATTTCATGAGTTGGGCAGCCTCCTTGTTACACAACATGAAAAAGTTTGAGAATCCATCACCCAACACACCTCAGACCTAAGAAAGTCTGGCCATTCTATCTTTGATGCCATTAGAAACGTTAGATGGGGCCCAACTTCCCCCCCACCCACAGAGAGGGTCCTGTATAACAAGGGAAGAGAAACGGCGGGAAAAGCAATCTTCTTTTTTCTTCTGGTGGCAAGTCCTTGGGGAACAGGGTATGCAAAAGATGAGTTAGTTGGAATGTCCTCCCCTCTCTTACCAGCTTCCAGTGGCAGAAGCCTATTGGTGGGGTTGTGTAGCCTCTCTCCTGAGCCAAACAGCAGCAGTTTGAAAAGTTAGTAGGACTTTGAGACTTCACTGAAACGGGCACCCCAGACTGCAACATAGGTTTCAAAAATTTTAGATCTTTTGAGACTGAAATGGTTTTGAGGTTGAGGATGCAAAAAGTAAAGTAGCTCCAGTGTGTCATTATATGAAGAGTAGCTCCAGCAGAGTTACAAAGAGGTGCCTGGGTCCTACTATCCCACAGGTTGAAGCACTTTTAATTTTGCTAAATTAGTCTGCTGGAGGGTAATGGACAATATCTGTCTGGGAAAAAAGGTAACAATTATTTATGGTGGAAGTTTTCAAATATTTCAGTGTTCTCCTTATTTGCATGCCACATACAAAACAGGTCCTTTAAAAGTGTTAAGTAAGGATTGTCATTTTAAAAGTTCAAGATAATTGCTTCTTTTTTTGAGAAAAGCTATGATGGAAGATTAGAGAGAATAAGACCACAGGCTTTACCTGAGTTTTTTTGGAAATTTTTAAATGATTGGTTATATCAATTTCAAATGATTAATACAACACATAACTGATTAAGCAGTTTAGCTTCGAAGTTACTTTATGGCTGGAAGATACTAGAGATTGCTGGAGAAAGTTAAGTCACAAAGAACTAAAATTGTATTAGGTACAGTTTTAGGATAATTAGTTAACATATAAATCTTCTAGAACAATACCTGCAGGTGTCTCACAAAGTTTTTCAATCGTAGGGAGCTTTCCAATGACTATATCATCATCTATTACATTTAAATGAAACAAAACATTGCAACAAAACAAAACATTTCAAGCAATAATAAAAAGCACTAATTTAAAGTTATATTATTTAAATGGAAAGATGTTTGAAAAATAAGAATTTTAATTAAAGATGAGGTTAAAATATAAAATAAATTAGTTAAGAATATTAGACATTTCCACAAATTCCCTTGAAACAATATACATTTGCTGGAGTTAAGTTTAATTTAGAAAACTAAAGTTGTAATAGTGTCCAGTAGTTAAAAATAATAATCAGTCCTGCAAAAGGAACATCAGGTTAAAAAAAAATACACTTTTACAAAAAAAATGTTCCTTGCTAGTTACACCTTAGGTTGTCAAAACTGAAAGAATTTTAAAAGAAATCAAGGTCCTGATCCTTCAAACACGAACATGTAACTTTATGCAGGTGAATGGCCCCTCTAAAGTCAATGGCACTATTCATGTATATTGCACGATTGGGGCCCTAATTTACTTTTCACCATTTATGCTCTTTATTTAGTTCCTTTACTTCACCCAACCTGGAGAAAGGAAAAGATCATCAGTTCCAGATTTTGGTTTCTATGTATTTGCATAATGCTGCAATTATGGGGTTGCAAGCAAGGCAAGGGAACATTTAAATCACTATAAATCATTTAAAAACAATTTTCATGGAAATAATTCTATTATTATCAGTATTAAGTTTTATAACAGAAAAAATTAAAACAAAACCTGATAATCGGCCTAAACGCAATGGTTTCTTTAAAAATGATTAAATTCACTCTATATCTAAAGAATATTTCAATATCAAGTAGAATAAAATCACAAATAAATAACAGCCTGCACTTAATGTATACATATCCTGCATACCAAGTAAGCATTTATAAGCATTTCTACAACAATTAAAAAAAAAATTTCACTGAAGGATCTGCCATACTGGATCAGACCAGTGGTCTATCTAGCCCAGTATCCCGTCTCTGACAGTATTCAGTACCGGATACTTCAAAGGAAGCTGCAAGAAAACCTAAGTTGGACAAAGATGGCTATTTCCTGCTAACATCCAGAAGTTAGTGGTTGATATATGCCCTGAAGAATGAAGATTTATAGCTCTTCTAAAAAAAAAATAAAAGTTATAAAAATTACAGGTTATAGAGACATAAAATAGTTTTTCACAGATAGTCTGAATTACTTACCTACTGTGGGTGTATTTGCTGCACTTAGAGAAGCAGAAGAAGATATTGATGAGATACTCTCTGCACGTGCCAAAGGAGCTATAGGTGGTGGACTGGAGTTAGAGGTCAAGGGTGGGCTGAATGGCCTCGGCTTAAAACAAAATGTGTCAATATCATTACAAACATATAAATGATTTTAAATGGATGAAACAAAGGAAATCTTATGAGAATCAGATAGAACCAGAAAAGACGTCTTCATCTAGTTCATTCCCTGCCTAATGCAAGATTGTTCCCTACAATATTTTTTTTCTAGTGTTTTATCCAACCTAATTTTCAAAGTAAAAAAAACTTATGAACTGCTACCATTTCCCTTGGGCAGTTATTCTATAATTTAGAATATTGTTAGGAAGTTTTTCCGGATAATCAATCTTTAATGAGTTAACATTATGCTTTGCCTATGTAACAGCCTAAAGTAACCCCATTTCAGGCTGAGCTAAGTGCCAAAAAAAAAAGGCAGAGAAGCTAAACTTTTATGCTGCTGCCTGAACCTGCAGCCCTGAATACATGAGCACTTTCCATGGATGACTACTTTAGGGGCCACACCAGTGGAGAGGAAAGGTTGGTGTCTTTCAAAGAACCATCCGCTGTTTAACCTGGAGATAGTGCAGTGCCACTGCATTGTGAAAGAGTGGATCTCAGGCTTTCCACACACATTAATCCTCCCCTTTGCCCTGACCTCCCCTCACCCAAATTCATCTGGTGTTACACAAGGATGATTTCACACCCAAGATTAACAAGCAAGGACAGACTAGATTAAATGTTAGTAACACCCAGTCAAATAATTTAACACAAGCCAGGGAAGAGCAAATCTGAAATGGTGGAGGTTGTGGTTTGGTTTTGCTACTTATGTCTCCTTTTTTACAGCACCCAGAACCTGAAAAGAATTCTCAGGTACTACAGTGATGGGTAGTACAGAAATGCACATAACTAATAAAATTGTACCTAGTCAGAGTAAATGTTTCAGGAGAGTTAAGGCCATTTTTGCCAACTTCTAGTGAGCCATGTTAGGTCCAAAGAATTCAAAATGTTTATCATAAGATGGATAAACAGTATCAGACTGATAATATGAATGAGTTCCTCTTCCCTCGTGTGGTTCTCTCTCCTAGAAATTGGGGGTGAAATCCTGGGCGTTTTGCGATTGATTTCACTCGGATCAGGATTTCACTCAAGGTTTTTTCTGAAGATATGGCATTATGTATATGCAATCTTCAGTTTTTAAAATTGATTCTTTGTTTGAGCAAGTAAAAGCAAACACACCTAAACCCTCCAAAAGCTGCTTTGCATAAAAAGTACTAACAAATTTATGCCACCAATAATTACATTCACAGTGAACAATTTCCATGCACATTTTAGGTTGATGACAATTAAAATGGGTGATTTATAAACTCTTGAAGAGTTTGATGTAAAAAGAAACGTTAACTATAATGGGGTAAATGAGTGCCTTATTTCAAGTTGAGCCATTCCTTGAGAAATAAGTTATATAATTAAACAAAAACTAAAATTAAATACATACTATTTCATTAATTCCACTAAGTTTCCCTGTTGATATCTTTGGTCTGGAAGCAGGCCTTGGAGGTGGTACAATAGTGCCTACAGAAAGAGGAGTTGTGGGCCTAGCTGAAAAAAAAATAATAATGTGAAGAAATCATTAGTATTATAAAAGTCATATGAAAATACAAAAAATACAAAAAAGTCACTGAGTGCAACCATTATAAATTACATTTCTGTTAAAGATTCTACTTTATTACAAACCCTATTTTGCAGGAATTCATAACAAACAAAAACTACTATGGTATTAAAATGTGATTCTATGGTACTCTGAAAAATGACTACAAATGGCATTGTGGGTTCCATCATTATAGTTCCTTAATGATTCCATATCAAATATACCCAGTTTGTAGGTAAAAAGATGGTTTTACCTAGCTTTCACCCTTTATGCTCAGCATGGGCTCAGGGTGAAGTCTGGTCTTTTATTTCTCATGTATCACCAACAGTAATAAAACAGGCCAGTTAGGCCTTTGGTGACTGCTGTGCAGCTCCATTATCTTAAGATCAGGCCGCTGACATATGTGAAATCACACTGCCTTCAGTGAGTTTTCACAGGTGTTATAAATGATTAAAATTTAGTAAATAATTGTGTTGATATGTGAGAAACCATGTAACTTCTCATTTCTTTCAGCAGGACTACCAGAAACTAAAAAATTGTAAAAAAATTAAAAGCCTCGAAAATGAGCAGATATAATTCTCAATACACGTCAGTGAAAGAAGGCGCTATTTTTACATAGCCACTTTTCTGAGAAGAACTATACTTCAAAACAGCTGTTTGATGTCATCCAGTAAGTATTCTGAATCAAAAATGTGCCTTTCCCCCCCCCAAAAAGCAAATACATAATTATATGATAAATAAGAGTTATAGCATATTCAATTATCTGTCCAAAATAATTTTAGATGTGCTTGTAACCAAAAAGAATATTCACTAAAAATTACATTTAGTGTGAGATTTTCAAAAGTACTCAGATATGGCATAACTCTGTTCCTAATAAAGTAAATGGTCGTTTTATCAATGACTTCGATGGAAATAGAGTTAGGCCAATGCTGAGCACTTGAAAATCTCACTCATCCTAAATTTGTACCACAAATGCCAAAAGCAAACCAATTCAAGACTAACATTACCAATCTTCCCTTTAAATTCATCTTTTTATGCCTACTGTAAGTAGTGCACGATAAACACCCTGATCAGAGGCACACAATGAGAGGAGATGGAATACCTGTCTCAACACTGATTTTCTTTGATAAGAAAGAAATTTCTGGTCAGCTTACCCCATGCTGCAACTTGTCAAAGCTACAAGCAACAGTGGCAGTGGAGTGGTGTACAGACTTAGGAAGACAGGACAATATTGGTTTACACTCAGTTCATATATGGAAAATTATCTTTGCAACTATAAAAAGTGGTTACCTACCTGTATTGTAATTGGGTTTTTTTGAGTTGTGGGTGCAGACATGTGTTCCACTCAGGTGTGTGTGCACTCAGTGGACTGAAGCCAGTAACTTTGCTTAGCAGTATCCAGTGGGGTGGTACTCACACCATTAGGCCCTTAGAGCCCCCTCCAATGGCTATTTAAGGGCAGCGCTGCCCCAACCTCCCTCAATTCCTTTGCAACTAACATCAAGAGTAGAAACTCCATTGCAGAGGGGATGGGGGGGAGGGTCACAGAATACTTATCTGCACCCACATCTCGAAGCATAACAATTACAGTACAGGTTGGTAATACTTTTTTCTTGTAGTGGCTGCAGACATGTATTCCACTCAGACAACTGACAAGCAGTAACCAAAGATGGTGAGGCTTGGAATCTACTTGAACAATGACTGCAGGACTGCCTTCCCAAAGTCTGCATCTGACAGAGATGCAGTTGTAATAGCATAATGTCTGCTAAACATATGCACAGAAGACCACATACCGGCCCTGCAAATATCCAGTATAGAAACATTACTGAGAAACGCAACAGAAGCTTCTTGGGCCATCATCAAATGAGCCATCAGTTTCTGTGGAGGTGTGATCTGAGCTACCCCATATGCTGTCGTAATGCAGGAAATGATCCATCTGGAAATCATCTGTCCAGAGAACACTTGACCCTTCATTCGATCCGCACAGAAGATGAAGTCGAGGTGATGAACTGTTTGGTTTAATCCTTTTCAGATAGAATACCAAGCATCGTCTCACATCCAGTGTGTGAAGACGCTGTTCCCATCCACATTTGAATGTGGCTTACAAAAGAACAGAGGTAAATACATCATTTCATTAAGGTGAAACTGTGAAACCACTTTGCATCCAAAATTTTTGTCTAGTCTTCGGACCACTTCATCTTTGCAAACTGCATTTATGGACATTCTGCCATTAAGGCCCGCAGTTCACTCACTCTTTTTGAGGCTGTTATGGCAATAAGAAAAGCCACCTTTTGGCAAAGAAGACAGAACAAGTTGCCAGGATGCACCATAAAGGTAGCCAATACAGTATTAAGGTCCCATAATTGAACAGTTTACTTCACAAGTGGAGACAGACGACACCTTTTAGAAATCTCATTACCATGCAGTCTGAGAAAACAGACTTCCTTTGGATCAGAGGACGGTATACAGAGATTGCTGCTAAGTGGACCCTCAATGAGCTCAGAGAGGGGGAAAAAAAAGAAACCAGGGGACTAAAAGTTGTAACAGATAATCCAAAGTGTCCTGAATGCTGACTAGCTTCAGCTGAATTCCCCTGGCTAGCGATCAAACCAAAAAAATGTTTTCACTTGGCCAAATAGATAACCTTAGTGGAAGGTTTTCTACTATTAAGCAGAACACTCAGAACTGCTTCTGAACACCATCCTTCCCCTCATCTAACCATGCAGCATACACACCGTGAGGTGCAGACTGCTAAGCACTGGATGCCAAATTTGACCATGGTGCTGAGTCAGTAGGTCAGGATAGAGGGGAAGAGATCTGGGAGGTCAAACACAGACTGAGAAGATTGCAGAACATTGTCTTGCAACGATACAATCTGATGCAACAAGTATCCATTTGGCATGATCCAACATCAGTTTGAAAATAATCTGCGGAATGAGTGGGCTCGGGGGGGAAAGCATACGTCAGTGCTGATCCCCAGTTCAGATGGAAGTCATTGATTAAGGATCCCGGACTGAGACCCAATTGAGAACAAAACTTGTTTTTGGTTGCAAACAGGTCGACAGTTGAAATGCCCCATTCTCTGAAGATGGACCTCAGCCTGCTACTCTTCAGAGACCACTCGTGATTCTGGGAGAAATTCCTGCTAAGGTGATCAACCAAGTTATTCTGAGCATCTGGTAAGTGAGCAGCTGTGGAGATCTTTTCCCTAAAGCAAAATTGACAAAAAACATTATTGCTTCCTGACAAAGGTGGCTGGAGCAAGCTCCTCCCTGGTTGTCCACATAAAACATTGTGGTGGTATTGTCAATGAGGATATGAATGTCTGTGCTCTTCATCTGTGCCCAGCATCCACTGTAAATGGCTTGAAGCTACAGGATGTTGATATGATGGGAAACTTCCTTGTCTGTCCATAAACCATGAACCTTCAATGTCCCCAGATGTGTTTCCCAACCTGCTATGAAGGCATCAGTAACTATGGTCCTGATTAGAGGAGGATGGGCAAAAGGAACACCTTTGCAAATATTGATCTGATCTGTCCACCACTCTGTAGAGACTCCAGGATGGGCAGTGGCAATGACTGACAGTTCAGGGGATATACCAACTTCAACCATCCCTGAAGAGGATGAAGATGAAATCTTGCATGTTGGACCATGTATGTAAATGCAGCCATATGACCTAACAAATTCCAGCATACAAGGATCAGAGTTGAAGGATGAGAGCAAGGGACAGCCACAGGCAACGAATTGCATGAAATCCTTCTCTTGACAGAAACACCCTTGAACTTGTAGAGTCTAGGAGGGCCCCAGTGAACTCTATTTGTGTGTTGCTATTGTGGTGGCTGGCTTTCCTTTGTTCACAGACGAAGAAGAAATGTAGCGGAAATTGGACCAGACAGAAGACTTGGTCTCTCGACTTCCCCCTTACTAATCAAACATTCAGGTAAAGGAAAGACATTAATTCCTCTTTTTCTGAGATATGCTGCTACTACAGTCATGGATTTGGTAAATACGCGTGGAGCTGAGGACAGGCCAAAGGGAAGCACTGTGTACTGTTAATGGTGACCTGTCACTACAAATCTCAGAAACTTCCTGTGGCTTGGAAAAATTGCCATGTGGAAGTAAGCATCCTGAAGATCAAGTGCAGCAAATCAGTCATGATTCAAAGCGTGGAGAACAGTAGTTAGGGTAACCATATGGAATCCCATGTATTTGATGTACTTGTTGAGACCACAGAGATCGGGAAATACTGTGAGTAGAATTCCTTTCCCTGATGCTGCAGGGGAAACATGAAGCATGCAACTTAGACCTGTTGAAGGAGCTGTAACTCATGAGTGGAGTCCCTGAAAAAGGATGGGGTAGTGGAGTGGGAAGGGGAAATGAACAGAAATTGGATGGTCTAACCGACTCTCACAGTGCTTAGGACCCATTTGTCCTTGGTTACTGTTTCCCAAGCATTTTAGAAGCGAGACAGCCTGTCCCCAAATGGTGCAGATATGGCTGGGGAGATAAAAACCGGAATGCAGCTCTCAATATGCAAGTCAAAATGGCTGCTTCCTTGAAGCTGATGGAGGACAGGCTGGCTGGTTAAAATTGGACCCAAAAGGCCTCCTACTCTGTGACTTGTGCCCCTTCCGGGAGAAGTCTTGCTGCCTAGCAGGTATACTAGAATAATACTGGAATTGATGGTATAATCAGGGGTAGGCAACCTATGGCACGCATGCCAAAGGCGGCACGCAAGCTGATTTTCAGTGGTACTCACACTGCCCAGGTCCGGGGGGCTCTGCATTTTAAATTAATTTTAAATGAAGCTTCTTAAACATTTTAAAAACCTTATTTACTTTACATACAACAATAGTTTAGTTATATATTATAGACTTATAGAAAGAGACCTTCTAAAAACGTTAAAATGTATTACTGGCCTGCGAAACCTTAAATTAGAGTGAATAAATGAATACTCGGCACACCACTTCTGAAAGGTTGCTGACCCCGGTATAGTGTGTCCAACTGATCTCGTCTCAGTTCCAGAGAGCGGGTAGGAGCCCAGCCCTATCTTGGGCATCTGAGGAATATCAATGCTGGTCTGCACTCTTCTTGGAAGAAGAGGAAGAATCTCTCTGAGCTCTGTAGCCCAGTTCATCTTGAGAGTCATTTTCCTTGGGGGACCAGAGGAAGAAGAACAATCTTTCTTCAACCTGGGGGAGCAATCAGAAACCGGCCATGGAACATGCCAGCTCCAAAGCTCCCTGAGGAGCCAACCGACCTGTGGAGGTCCCTGGTGCTGAAGCAGCGCTGCCTGGTCCATAAGATATTGTTTCAGGTGCAAGTCTCTAAAGCCACCTTCATTCTCCTTTTGAATGACTTGGAGATGAAGCACTTTTCTTTAATGTGCCATTCCTCAAGGCACAACAAACTTTGAATGTTGGGTTCACTATTAGGAATAGCCATCTCACATGACAGGCAGTGTTCAAAACTTGATGAAGGTATCACACCAGACTAAACTGTATCTAACTTCTACTACTTAATTAAATCCTAAGGGTACTACTAGAACTATATACACAAGAAAAGCACGGTGACAGAGAAATGCGAGATAAAATACCACACAGATACACTTTGACTCAAGCCATGGCTGGTGAGAAGGAACTGGGGGGGGGGTCAGGGTCGTGCTGCCCTTAAAGAGCTACATGATGGTTTACAAGGGCCAAAGGGCATGAGTATCACCCCGACAGGTACTGCTAAGCAAAGTTCTCTGGCTTTAGTGCGCTGAGTGTGTGCACTCCTAAGGGGAGACTGGCAGATTAAAAACAAACAAACAAACAAACAAAAAAAAAAACTTCAGTTCAGGAGAGTTGATAGCACTTGCCTGGGAAAGCTTCCTACTTGCCATAGGCTAGTAGATTTTTCAAGCCCGGAAATCTACAGATTTAGTAGATCTTACTGTTCCTGCTAAATGCTTTAAACATTGTTTCTAAGGTTTGCATTGCTACAGATCCTAAGTTAAAACAGTGCACAGACAAACATAAAAAACTGCATTTTTTAAACTACATACGAACATACTGGAAGAAATGGGGAAGGAAGAAAAAAAGAGGACATGAAAGAAGCATTTTTATACATGAATAACTAATACGGAAAGCATAACTAGCCAAAATAATTTCTATCATGTTTTCCCACGATAACAAAGTTTGCTTCAAGTTCTATCAAAGGGCAATTATTCACTGAATGATCTAAGTTTACTTCTATGCTGCAAGGCCTACCAATTGTTTAAATACTATAGTAATTCATATTGAGCTGCAAAACACTGTCCAAAAGGAAGGTTTTAAGCAGTGGTAAAAAGGAAAAGAATGCCCATGTGGTGACTTTAAACCACAATATGTTACATGTATGTTACATGTACTTGCAAGTACATTTCAGTCAGCAACTTAATTATTGGGATGGGATTTGTCAAAAGAGCTAAGCATTGGCTTAACTTTTGTCCTACTGAAGTCAATGATAAAACTCCCACTGACTTCAAGGAGTGCCGAATTAGGTCCAATCCCAGTGGTTTTGGAAATCCCACCTCTTGGTATCTAACTGCAGCTCAAAGAGCAATAAAGGTCAGCTTGATTTAAATAATACTATCAGAACTTAGGTACTTTCACAGGATAATTGCCTATTGTTGCTTTTGCCTCGGCACATATTTTTCCAAAGTACATTATATTTATTCTGTGATATTTTAGAATACTCACTTTATTTAATATTGTATACATCAGGTAACACATGTAGACGGATTCATTTTGCTTTGGACAAGGATCAACTGAAGTGAGCATTATTCACTGTGGCTAAAATGTTCAAAAGCATTGACATCCCATTTTCCAAAGTGATTTAGGCCCTCAGTAGTCTTTAAATGAGATTTACGGTCCTAAGTGCCTAAATCCCATTTGAAAATGAAATGTATGCTTCTAAATCATAGCAATGCTAAATCACTGCAATGCTGAACACAGTAACACCTTTAAAAATCTGGGCCTTAGGTTCCTTTGAAATTTTACCCAGTGTCTTTAACAACTGGATTCTGGCTGGTTTTTGACAAAATCTGCATTTCAGCTAATAAAAAGACAGGTTAATTAGAAAAGTCCATGCTATTTTTATAAATCTAATTTGTAACACTCACTCTCTCGCTCATTTCAATTTATCAGTAAATTAGGGTCAGCTAGCCTGCTGATTGACTAACACTTTGTATAGTAATAAGCCTCTATTGTAGCAAAGAATGAAAACATATAAACAAATGTTATGAGGCTTGATCCAAAGTCCGCTGAAGTCAGCTGAAGTCCATTGACTTCAAAGGGCTTTGGATTAGGTCCTGGGACACTTCTTGTCTCTTAGCTATTATAAAACACTAATTATAACTGGATTAAAAGTTACCATTTTTACCTGAGGTACTGGTGGTATTTGCTGTACAATCTTTAGATAGGATACATGAGGAACAAAAAGAACTTTTTTGTAAAGGAACACATTGTGCTACAGAAAATAGCAAGAAAAAAGCATAAGGGTTATGAAGAAATTTGCACACTATAGGGAAGCATCTGAGACGCCCCTTTGAAAATAGTAATAAAAGTGTCCTGAGCAAACTATTCACAACAACAGAAAGCCAACCCAAATTTCTGGAAACCATGTAAAATGCTATGATATTCAAAATTCATATCAAGCTTGATCTTAACTGAATAAAAGAATAAAACGCTTAATTTGGCTGTTTATTCCTGGTTATGTGAAAATTTTCAGAGCATCAATTTTAATAATTAAACATGGAATACTTCTCACAATAATCTATTGCAACAAAAGTAATTTGTCTAGATAATTGTGACCCAGTGAACCATTTACAGGCAAATGCAAGGATATCCAAAGATTCTTAAAATTTTCCTCTTTCTTCAATGTCATGTTCCATTAAAGTAATTAGTTAAATAAAGGTATTCGCCAAGGACCATACCACCAGTTCAATGTAAAAATACATTTTTGTAACATCTGAAGAGAAATAACCGTAACTTTTGAATAAAGGAAATGTTTACACCACTAACAAGCAGATTTAAGTTTGAAAACAGAATACTTTGACGTCCTTAAAACCAAAAGATTAGCATGAAATCATAACTTCAAAATTGTAAAAACAATGGCCCATTTTTTTCTCTCCTTACATCAGATCATTATGGGAAACATCCAGTGATGCATAGCAGGATGTCACTGCAGGAAATTCCCTTGCTGGGTTGCCTAACTTCCTTGCAGGGGACCTAATTTAAGGTAAACTTAGATTTTAACAATGTATTTTTTAAAATTAACAGATGTGGTGATCAATAAGTGTCTAATTACCACACCTATTAAATCTTTACATTACATTATGAAGTTAAAAGCCCAATAGACACATGCAAGGAGATGGGCAACCCATCAAGGTACTTCCTGCAGTTGATTTCCATTGTTTTTCATAGGGTCCTTCTACAAGGGACCTGAAAATAGAGAAAAATAAAATCCATTCATTATTTTAAAGTCAAGGCAATTTGTAAGAAGCATTTTAAGAATGTCTATAATTAATTTTGTGATAGCAATGTCAATTACTCCTTACACGGATTACTCCTACCTATGCATGCATGCTTCCTTTTTGCCCTTCCATGCATAAGATCTAATGGAGAGGAAAAGTTGGAATGGCACTAGCATTAAAAAAGGAGGATCTGAGTTCTTCATTAATCTTGTTGTAACAGGATTACTGACTGTCCCTTTAAGGGTAGTAGGGACTACGGGCCAGTCAACCTGTTCCATAATGTGCCCCTTTAACGCTCCTGTGACTTTTTGAGTGGACAAATGCCTAGCAAAGGACAAAGGCAGGTGTTGAGAGAAAGGAAGATAATCCCTGTGGGAACAATTAATGCTTGGTGGGAACACAGGCTACTGTTTCTTTAAGGACCCAGAACCAGAAGCCTTGTAGTGCAGGTAGAGCAAGGTTCCCCTCCTTCCCAGAGCTCCTCCTGGTTGGTTGGGAGAAAGGGCAGCATATATGCTACCTTCTCTCCAATAACAGGACATACACCATCAGGGGAAGGATGGCTGCCTCCTGACCTGTCCCAGCCCAAGGAGACAGGGATTAAGTAAGGAGGGGCCAGCTGGAAAAGCTGCTTGAAGGCTGCAGTTGGCCTGTATCAGCACAGCCACAACAGAAGGGCTATGGGACTCCTCAACCCAGGAGAGGAAGCCTATTTGAATCAACACAGTCCCAACAAGGACTGCTGTGGGACTCCTGACCCTAGGAGAAGTTTCCTTGAACAGTAGCATGGACCCTTGGGGGAGGGGCTCTGGGACTCCAGAACCAGGGAGAAGAGTTGGACTTGTGGGGCTAATGAAGAGTTTTATACTCTGTAAAAGAGGTAATGAGTCAGACCCCACAGAAGGGGGATATTGTTCTCAGGTCTGGTAGTCAATCATTGCAAAGAACACAAGAAACTGGGGGCAGGGTGCCTACAAAGCCACCTCAGACCACAATAGGGTGCTCTGGAGGCAGTGATCCAGTTACACTGACCTAAAAGAAACAAGGGAGAGAATCCTTTCCTATGAAGAGAGACAGGTGAGGGAGCAGGAAGAGCCCCATACATTATTTGGACTGTAACCCAGGGAAAAAGTAGTGCTTAGGGAACCCAGTAAAAGTAGGTGGATTATAGAGGAAATAGGAAGAGCTGTGCACAGTACTAGCAAAAAATGGACTCTGCCTTCAGTTTATTCAGATGCTTAAAGAATGGACACAACTACTTATAGTAATCCACATTCTAACACACTGTATCCTGCTGTACATACAAGTTATATCATATAGATGAGAGATCATATTTCAAAACTCTCTCATTGCAATTCTCTCTAATGCAAATCCCTTCCAATAGTAAAATAACAAAACAAACCCCAAAGAAGATTTTTATAATAAACATTTAGGATTTAGAATATAATTTCTAGTATCAAATATTTTACCTAATGAAGCTGAGGATGTCAATGAAGCTGAAGAAGATGAATCAAGAGAAGTGGCAAAGGGTAGATCCCATGCCAGGAGGTCATTGTTCCCCTTCCTATTGTAACAGTTAAAATTGGAAAATAAATATAAAGCATACATATTTATAACAACAACCGAATTATTGAAGTGACTTGTGTGCTGTAATCAGTCTAATGAGAACCTCCCTGCCACATAAAAACATTCTGTTGGATAAATGTAGGTCAAAGGGCTGGTTCACACACAGACTTTCACCAAAAGAATGAAATGTTTTAAATTTACACTTTTTGTTATTTCGGTGCAAATTTGTGTGTGGGCACTCTTATTTCAGAATAAAAGGGTCCTATTTCCTTTTTCAACAAAATATGTTAATTAAAACTAGGGCTGTCAATTAATTGCACTTAACTCACGCGATTAACTCAAAAAAATTAACTGTGATTAAAAAATTAATCGTGAGTAATCACACTGTTAAACAATAGAATACCTACTGACATTTATTAAGTATTTTTGGATATTTTTCTACATTTTCAAATATATTGAGTTCTAATACAATACAGAATACAAAGTGTACAGTGCTCACTTTATATTATTTTTTATTACAAATATTTGCACTGTAAAAATGATAAACGAAAAATAGTATTTTTCAATTCACCTCATACAAGTACTGTAGTACAATCTCTATCATGAAAGTGTAACTTACAAATGTAGGGGGTTTTTTTTGTTACATAACTGCACTCAAAAACAAAACAATGTAAAACTTTAGAGCCTATAAGTCTATTCAGTCCTACTTTGTGTTCAGCCAATTGCTAAGACAAACAAGTTTGTTTACATTTACGGGCGATACTGCTGACCGTTTCTTATTTACAATGTCACCTGAAAGTGAGAACAGGCGTCCATATGGCACTTTTGTAGCCGGCGTTGCAAGGTATTTATGTGCCAGATATGCTAAACATTCATATGCCCCTTCATGCTTCGGCCACCACTCCAGAGGACATGCTTCCATGCTTGATGATGCTCGTTAAAAAAATAATGCGTTAACTAAATTTGTGATTGAACTCCTTGGGGGAGAACTGTATGTCTCCTGTTCTGTTTTACCCGCATTCTGCCATATATTTCATGTTATAGCAATCTTGGATGATAACCCAGCATATGTTCGTTTTAAGAACACTTTCACAGTGGATTTGACAAAATGCAAAGAAGGTACCAATGTGAGATTTCTAAGGATAGATACAGCACTCGACCCAAGATTTAAGACTCTGAAGTGCCTTCGAAATCTGAGAGGGACGAGATGTGGACAATGCTTTCAGATGTCTTAAAAGAGCAACACTCCGATGCAGAAACTACAGAACCTGAACCACCAAAAAAGAAAATCAACCTTCTGCTGGTGGCATCTGACTCAGATTATGAAAATGAACATGCATCTTTAGCATAAATATCTTGCGTAAATATCTTTAAATATCTTTAGGGTAAATATCTTGCGATGCTGGCTACAACAGTGCCATGCGAACGCCTGTTCTCACTCTCAGGTGACATTGTAAACAAGACGTGGGCAGCATTATCTCCTGCAAATTGTACCCAAACTTGTTTGTCTGAGCGATCGGCTGAAGTAGGACTGATTTGACTTGCAGGTTCTAAAGTTTTACACTGTTTTATTTTTGAATGCAGTTCTTTTTTGTACATACGTCTACATTTGTAAGTTCAACTTTCATGATAAAGAGATTGCACTACAGTACTTGTATTAGGTGAATTGAAATATACTATTTATTTTGTTTTTTACAGTGCAAAAATTTGTAATAAAAATAAATATAAAGTGAGCACTGTACGCTTTGTATTCTGTGTTGTAATTAAAATCAATATATTTGAAAATGTAGAAAACATACATTTAAATAAATGGTATTCTATTATTGTTTAACAGTGGGATTAATTATTTTAATCACTTGACAGCCCTAATTAAAACTGATTTAGTTATTTCAGTAAAACTTGTATGTGAACCAGCCCAAATCTTGATCCTATCAAACTTGCATTCCCGAAAAGTTATGGTAGCTCCTAGATTAATTTAGAATGTTAACCGATTTCTATTATTTTTAATAATTGTAATATAAAATAACATTTTATATTTATAACTAAAATAATTATCTGAGACAATCACAATGAAGAAAATGAACAGGTGGAAAAAAGGCACGCCCATGAAGGGAAGAGGATAGGATAAAATTCCCAGTTTTTAAATAAAGAATTTTGAATAAGTTCTCACCTCTTAGGAATCACTAGCTATCCAGCCTAAACTGGATAGCCAAGTCTAGCAACAGGGCCGCCCAGAGGATTCAGGGGGCCTGGGGCAAAGCAGGGGAGCTGCGGCGCTTGTGCTCACCTGGCAGCGGTCTGGGTCTTCGGTGGCATTTCGGTGGGGGGGGGCCCTTCAGTCGCTCCGCGTCTTTGGCAGCACTGAAGGGCCCCCGCCGCCAAAATGCTGCCGAAGACCCGGACCGCCGCCGGGCCAGGGTTCGCGGGGCCCCTGTGGGGCCCGGGGCAAATTGCCCCACTTGCCCACCCCTCTGGGCAGTCCTGTCTAGCAATGGATTTCTCAATCCTGTATCAAACCAAAACCCCCACAAAAATGGAATTCAATGTAAAGCCTACATTTTAAATGTGGAACTTACTCATTAGATGGAGCAGAATGCTTTGATTTTGTTAACTCTTCACCTAATTAAAAAAAAAACAAAACCTTTTATGACAAATGAAAGCCATGAAATTTGATTAACAAAATCATTCAGCTTCATGATAAAAAACAATCTGGAATGATAATAGCTGCAATGAAAATAATTCAGAAGGAAATGGAAAGGATGAAATTAGTGTTATTTATGTGATGTTATGAGTCAGCTGCCTCTAAAATACTTCCTAAAATATGCTTAACATACAAAAATGAAGGATGATTTTTGTTAGAAAGTCTTGGTCCTTTGAAAGTATATCTTTATGGGACATAACATAGGTCAACTTCACTCTTTCGCAGTTTTAAGTCCCTACTGCAGCAGAAAAACCATTCATTTTTAGCAGATGTTACTGATCATCTAAGTTTTCCAGGAAAAGCGGATTAAAGTGTGAACATAAGATACTTAAAAACAAACATTTTAATTCTTTAGCATCTAGAATACTAACAAGATAATACTAGTAAAAGGCTAGTTGCTATTTCCTGAAGCAAATACTACTCTTCCCCAAAATAAGGGCCATGTAATTTGCATTTTCTTTCAAAAGCTAATACTAATGAGCTATCATTGAACTGTATTATCATGCAGCATTTCAAATTTATTTTCTGACTACTTCACATCATGGCCTTCTTTGAGGTAATTTACACTGTGTACATGTCAGGGGAGGAATTGAACTCCTCAAAATGCATGGGAGTCCGCTCTCACATCTTTATTAAACAGCACTCTAAAGAACAACTCCTTTCTGAGGGACTGGAATCACCGCTATCATGGCTTCACCCAGCCTTTCCTCCATTGACTGGGATTCTCCATTTTAAGAGTGAACTCCCACTGCTCCAGCCAGAATCCAGCAAGGGGACAGCAGCTGACATTCTTCCACTGCTGCTCAGTAGGTGCTTGGCCTGGTCTGCCTCCTCACTCATCAGGACTCCATCCTCTAAGTCCCTGCTCCTGCTGAGACTCAACAGTGTGGCTGGGAGCACACTTTTTGATCACGGGACTGGGACAAACTGCTGTTTTTTATGGAACGGGAGAACAAAACATGGGATGAAGGAGAAAGTTTGACAGCGGAAGAAGAGGAGTTTTTGGTTTGGGGATTTGGGACATGAGCTAGAGTACTCAGTACACAGGACTGACAATAGAATGTTTTCAATGAGGGCCCCTTCGCTCTGGAACTTATTCCCCATCATTGATCACAAACAGCATGAATCTATTAAACTTTGCAGGATGCTAGGACTTTGGGGGAGAGCTAGGAAGGTAGATGCATTAAGATCTTTGGGTGGACCGCATTCACTGCTTTGAAACACTGGCTGGTAATGTTCATTTAACATTTTTTTCTTCAAGTTTTAATACATCTGTTGGGTGGTTATTTTTTGTAAATTTATTTTTTATTATTAATTGTTATGGCAACAAGAGCTGATGACAGGCATCTTTCTTGTATTTAAAATACAAAAATAAAAATTGATCATAATCAGGAAATTAAATTTTCATGCTAAATATAAAGATTTTGATAAGAAAAATACAAAGTATACCCTAATAGTTAAAGTTTGCACTTACTAGGTGAATTCCTGTTCATTTGAGCCTAAAATAGAAATGAAAAATAATACAAATAAACATTATTTTTTATTAACCATCTACTAAAGAACTAAATGGCACAGTATTATTTAGCATGTACCCCCTCCCATTCATCGTTTTATTTTCAATGCTGGGGAGACAGTGTAAAGCTCGGGGAGGGCACAGAACATGAGCAGGCTCCAGGTGAGTGTAAGGCAGGCAGGAGAGGAGAACAGAGGAACAGGGAGCACTGGCAGAAGGCAAGGTGGCAGGAAAGGCTATTTGGAGTTTGAAGGTGGGAGTTGAAGCAGGGAAATTAACATGGAGGCTTGTGGAAAAAGAGCAAGCTGAGTTGGCTGCATGTCAGCAGTTGGCAGTTGAGGGAGAGATGGGGGTGAGTGGAAAACAGTCTAAGAGCAACTGCTCCGAGAAAGCTAGGCTTTGCAGCACTCCATGAATACAGCAAAAGTCAGCTAGCTGACACTACAGCAGTTCTGGAGCACCTTCAAAAAGTAAGTCTACATGTATGGCTGCATGTAGAGCACACACACTGCACACCCAGACAGCATGGGTATAAACAGCAGTGGTAGAGGGTGAGGTCTGGCTTGGGTGAATAGAGTTGAGAAAGTGCCCTGCATGTCTGAACCCCTTCAGTATATACCCTACATGGTTCTCTATTCACCAAAGAAGTGCCTCCCACTATTTTTAGTAGTGTAGCGTCCTGCTACCAGAGCCTTGTACTGCCACGTGTAGCTACATGTGTAGTGCCTGTACTTTACATAATGCCATAAGTGTAAACACAGACATACTGTGTATTGGAACCAAGGGGATATGGAACACATATAAACATGTTCTTAGGTATAGAAAGCTAAAAAGAAATAGTATTGAAATAATATTTTTTTTTAAAGTATACAGAATGATAGAAACGTAGAGCTTGAGAAGCCATCAAATCCAGTCCCCTGTACTGGGGCAGGACCAAGTAAACCTAGATCATCCCTCATAGGTGTTTGTCCAACCCGTTCTTAAAAATCTCCAAAATGGGGATTCTAAAGCCTTACTTGGAAGCCTATTCCACAGTTTAGCTACCCTTATAGTTGGACAGTTTTCCCTAATATCTAAATCTCCCTTGCTGCAGATTGAGCCCATTACTTCTTGTCCTATCTTCAGCGGACATGGACAACAATTTTATATATCTGAAGCCCTTGATATATTTGTAAACTGTTAATCAGGTCCCCCTCAGTCATCTTTTTTCAAGACTAAACATGCCGAGTTTTTTTAACCTTTCCTCAGAGGTGAGGCTTTCTAAACTTTTTATCATTTTTGCTGCTCTCCTCTCGACTCTCTCCAATTTGTCCACATCTTTCCTAAAGTGTGGTGCACAGAAATGGACACAGTACTCCAGATGAGGCCACACCAGTGCAAAGTAAAGTAGGACAATTACCTCCCTTGTCTTACATACAATACACCTGATACTACACCCCAGAATGAAATTAGCCTTTTTTGCAACTGCATCACGTCGTTGACTCATATTCAATTTGTGATCCACTATAACTAAGGCTACGTTTTAGTCATGGGTATTTTTAGTAAAAGTCAGGACAGGTCACGGCAGTAAACAAAAATTCATGGCCCGTGACCTGTCCACGACTTTTACTAAAAATACCTGTGAATAAAACTTGGGGGAGGGCTGCCCGGGGAGGGTGGCCTGAGTCCCCCGCTGGGGGAGGGGACGGCACGCAGCCAGGGACCTCCGCTGGTGCTAGGGGGGTTGGCGGGGCTGGCAGGCTCCCTACCTGACTCTGCACCTCCTCCCCAGCAGCGGCAGAGTTTGGGTGTGGGAGGGGGTTGGGACACGGGATGGGGTGAGGTGGGCTCTGGTCAGCGCGTACCTGGGGGGCTCCCCGGAAGTGGCAACTTCCCACTCGCTCAGCTGCTAGGCGGAGGCGTGGCCAGGCAGCTCAGCACACTGCTTCCACCTGCAGCTCCCATTGGCTGCAGTTCCCAGCCAATGGGCGCTGTGAAGCCAGTGCTCTGGGCAGAGGCAGCCCACACTGGCCACGCCTCCGCCTAGCAGCTGAGTGAGGGGGATGTTGCCGCTTCCGGGGAACCCCCCAGGTAAGCGCCGCCCAAAGCCCACCTCACCCCATCCCATGCCCCAACCCTCTGCCCCCTCCCATACCCAAACTCTGCTGCTGGAGGGGAAGGGGATGTGGTGGCCTGAGACTGCCCCAGCAGGGGCTGGTGCGCCTGGCGCAGGGGCTGCCTGAGCTGCCCCCAAGCCAGGTGCACTGGCCGCTGCAGAAGTCACTGAGGGTCACAGAATCCGTGACCTCTGACACAAACTTGCAGCCTTAACTATAAGCCCCAGATCTTTGCCAAAAATATTACCACCTAGCTAGTTATCCCCCATTTTGTAGTAGTGCATTTGATTTTTCCTTTCCAAGTGAAGTACTTTGCACTTATCTTTACTGAATTTCATCTTGTTGAATTCAGATCAATTCTCCAATCTGTCAAGGTAATTTTGAATTCTAATTCTGTCCTCCAAAGTGCATGCAACCCCTCTCCCAGCTTGGTGTCATTAACACATTTTATAAGCACGCTCTACTCCATTATCTAAGTCATTAATGAAAATATTGAATAGTACAGGACCCAGGACTGACCCGTGCAAGACCCCACTAGATATGCCCTTCCAGTTTGACAGCTAACTATTGATAACTACTCTTTGAGTACAGTATTTCAACTGGTTGTGCATCAACCTTATAGTAAATTCATCTTGACTATATTTCCCTAGTTTTCTTATGAGAATGTATTGTGGGATTGTGTCAAAAGTCTTATCAAAATCAAGATATATTACATCTATTGCTTCCCCCCATCCACTACGCCAGTAAACCTGTCAAAGAAGGAAAATTAGGTTGGACTGGCATGATTTGTTCTTGATAAATCCATTCTGGCTAGTCCTTATAATCCTATTATCCTTTAGGCACTTATAAACTGATTGTTTAATAATTTGTTCCAGTATCTTTCCAGGTATCAAAGTTAGGTTGACTGGCCTATGATTCCCTGGGTCCTCTTTATTCCCCTTTTTAAAGACAGGTAACTATAAATTGCCCTTCTCCAGTCCTCTGGGACCTCAACTATTCTGCATGAGTTCCAAAAGATAATTGCTAATAGTTCTGAGATTGCTTTAGCTAGTTCCTTAAGTGCAATTTCATTTTATTTACTGCAAGTCTACTGATACTTGAATCAAAATGGGCTTGGGGAGGCTAGCCCCTGGTCCGGCCTGCCCCTTCTGCCCAACACCCTGCACTCCCATAGAAGCCCAGAGGGCCCCCCCACCAGCGTGCCGGGTGGGCAACGCAGTGCCCCTCCCCCAGCCCTGGAGCGCCAGGCAGGTGACACGGCCCACCCCCACCTCCCTCAACCGTGGAGTGCCAGGCGCTGTGCCCGGGAGCACCAGCTGGGCGGTGCACCTCCCCAGCCTCAGATCACCAGGTGGGCAGGCGGTGCAGACCCCCCCGCAAACCCCCATTAGCTGGCCCCCATTAGCCCCAGGGCGGGGAGAAGAGCCCTCCCCCCAGCATAGCGCTGGGAAGCAGGAAGGGACCTGGGGGTGGAGCATGGGTGGGGCCACACAAGACTGTTTGGGGAGGCTCAGCCTTCCCCTGCCTTTGATACCTGCCACCCATGCTTATTTTACAGCATGGATGAATAAACTGAGTTTCACAAGATCACCCAGCAAGCGTTTGACAGATCCAGGAAGAGAACCCAGACCAAGAGTCAGTCTTGTGCTTTAACCATTAGAACTTGCTTCCTCCCTTAAACAAGAATTATTTCGTTTTTAAATTTAAAAATGGTAAATAAAATAAAAAAAAAAAAAAAAAGGATTTTGTACTTACAGGACTGTGTCTCTAGTATCAGCATGCGGAAGAAAAAGGGGAAAACATGATTAATATACCTATATAATAAGACTCCAGGACTGACATTCTGCGTTTGTGTCACTCTGAAGCCTAGAGTGTCTATTGAGTCAGCATGAAGCGATGGAAACAGCTAGAAGCAGGTTGACTGCTCTTTTTGGTTAAAATATCACCAGGTTCAATCATCACTGGGATTTGTGGTTTTTTACAATCCAGTTTTTAAGTTCTTAGCCATTTTTAGGATTCCCCCCCCCCCCATTATGAATGGCATAGGTATGCCAGCACAGACTTTCACCTAGTTTTTTAAAAATAAGATTGTATGTCAAATATTTGCTTTAATGTACACGCCTTTTTATTCTAACCTTCATTTTGCGCTGGTATCACTTATAAGGTTCAACCGTAATGTTAATCCTAAATACAAAAGGATCACTCTATCATCCTAAGGAATAAAACACAGCAAGCTGCAATGTAATGTAATATATATCCCTGGTCTATCTTAGGGTTTTCTATAGTACTCATCCCCTTAGCTTCAAAGCACTTATGATCCAATACAAATCTCATCCATCTGTTAAAAATAATCCCCAGCACATCGCAATTTAAACCCAAAACATGGATCCCAGAATAGAGAGGTTATATTTGTAGGGGGCTTGGGGAGAAGATAATAGTCACTATTTTCCTTTCATTTGTAAAGGTTGTCCCCTGGAGCACATCTCACACCTGGAATTAACATCAATCCCAGAAACAAAGTGGTGATGATTATATATGGGAGAGAGACATGCTGCACTCAACAACTGGAATTAAAATGGATGCTTGGTGCAGGAGTTAGACCCATCCTTCTCAGTAAAATCTGACCTTCCATAGAAAAGAGTAACGTTAATAGTTAATGTGAAACAAAATGTAAGGAACATATTAACTTGCTTCTCTGCTAAATGTAATATATGGAACAAATTACTCACAGATATTGCTGGAGAAAGAGTGATGTTCCCTATAGATACTTTTAATTCATCCAATGAAGCCATAGTGTAGTGAGAGCTATTATTTGGCTGTACAGGTTTGATTTCTACATGGAACCTCCTCGGTTCATCATCTTCAGAGTCAGAATCACTGGATGAGTAGAAATGGTTCTCTTTGGTATGTTTTTCTCAGTTAAGGTAACTGATATTTTAGTGTCACCTATATAATGGATAAATCAGTTTCTCATACACTCCTCAACATATACATCTGCAGCAAGTAAACACTATTCATGCATAAAACTAACAGTTAAAAAAGTGTCTGACAATAGCTACTTGAAAACACCATCCACAGTTTGCCAACACTCACACTTTAAACTTTGATGCTTTCACCCTAAGCATCTAACAAATGCAGAAGGTATGTTAATGCAACTTTACTGTTACAAATTTAAAATCACATATGACCAGAACGGAAAAATTTAGGCTCTACAGTAGTATTAATTTGTCTGCAGTGCAGGTTGGAGCATAAAATGGAGAGTTAAGACTTCTGAGTTCTATTCCCAGCTCTGCTACCAACTCACACTGTGACTACAGGCAAGTTACCAAACCTCTGAATCATTTCTGCCCCTCTGTAAAGAAGTTATTTAATAATACAGTAACTGGAATTCTTCAAGATATATCTATTCCACTTTGGTGTGTATGTACTCCATGCGCTTGAGATTGGAGTCTTTTGTCTAGCAATGTCCACTGGGTCTGTACATGTGCTCTGAGAGTGCTCATGCTCCTGTACTGAGGGAATAAAAGGTGACACGGAACCAACTGTCCCTCAATTTCTCCTCCACTGCAGAATCCAACTGTAGGACTCCAAAGAAGAGTGGGTTGAGGAATATGTGGACATCATCTCAAAGGATCCTTGTTACTGTACAGGTGTCATCAGGGCTGTCGCTTCTCCCCAGCTCCAAAGCATGCGCTGTCATGCCCAGTCTCAGGCCTGGTCTACACTGGGGGGGGGGAGGGGAGAATCGATCTAAGTTATAAAACTTCAGCTACATTACTTAGATCTACTTACCGTGGTAAGTTGACGGCTGACGCTCTGCCGTCGACTCTGCCTGCGCCTCTTGCCCTGGTGAAGTACCGGAGTCGACGGGAGAGCGCTCAGCTGTCAACTTATCGTGTCTAGACTAGACACAATAAATCAACCCATGCTGGATCGATCGCAGCCCGTCGATCCAGTGGGTAATATAGAAAAGACCTCAGTCAAAAAGGTTTATTGTCATAACAGAGGGACTTAACTCTAGCCTTGACCCCAGGCTTCAGGGCCATCCCTCCCAGGAGTTTTTGGCACTCCAGCTCCTGGCAGCCTCCCAGCATCAGGGCTGCTTCCCTGAGCCCCTGGCCCTTGCTCCAGGGACCCATCACAGGATCTAGCTCCACTCCAGTGTAGCTTTTCTTCCCCAACGCTTAGCCTATCTCAGTCCTTCCTGCCCAGCTGCCTACTCGCAGCCCTTTATAGACTCAGGTGTAGCCCAGCCCTCCATAATTGGCTGGATTGGGCTCACCTGCTCTGGTACAGGCGTGCTGGGCTTAATCTAGCCACAGGGACTAGTTACCCTGTGACAACAGGTAAATAACTTTTCTTTCTTCAAGTGCTGGTCCACATACATATTCCACTCTTGGTGACTCCCAAGCAGTGAATTAACTAAGGTGGTGGGTGCTCTGAGTCTTCACAATAGACTGCAAAACAACTCTGCCAAAGTAAGCGTCTGCTTTAGATGCTTCCACTAAAGCATAATGTCTAGCAAAGGTATGCATAAGAGCCCTAGGTGGCAGCTTTACAGAGATCCGTTATGGGAATGCTTCTCAACAAAGCAGCTAAGGCTGACTGCAACCTACCGGAATGGGCTATAATACTGTCTGGTGGATCTAATTTAGCTAGGTCATATCAGAGCCTAATACACCCTGAAACCCATTTAAATAATCTTTGGAAGGACACAGGGTGGCCTTTCATCCTCTCGTCAAAGAATAGCAGCAGCCTAGGAGAGGACCTAAAAGGTTTCACTCACTGAAGTTAAAAGGCTAGGGTCCTGTGCTCATGAAGGGTATGTAGCGTAGCTTCACCATGATTAGTATGGGGCTCAGGAAAAAATGTAGGTAGATGTATGACCTGATTTATATGGAAATCTAACACTTTTTTTGGTAGGAACTTAGGCTGTGTCCTAAGGAATACCTTGACACAGTGGAAAATAGTATGGGGTGTGTGTGTGTGTGTGTTCCATTGTAAGAGCCCCCATCTCCTCCACCCTCCTAGCAAATGTGACTGCCACAAAGAGGGAGGTCTTCATAGACAGGTGTAAGAGAGAACATCCCATGGGTACAAGACTCTCAAATTACTGAACATTTTGTACATATCTTTGTTGGGAAGAGTAACTCTTCCAATTAATAACACTCTATTGGAACCTGCCAAGAATACATGACAGACACCAGCTATTGCTGCCCCATATATGCAAATATACATTGTTAGACAACCACTGCTCAGTTCCTCCTCTCTGCTCATGGCTTTTCATGGAGCTCCTAGTGTCTGCAGTACTATCTCCCCTTGTTAGAGTGAATTGAGGAATTAGGATGTGTGTTAGGGTAGTTACATAGTTGCCCATTAGCACCCAATCCCCCCATTTTTGACAGGCTTTGGGTAATCTGAGGGGAAATTTTAATTCTTCATTTCCTTGTATTCATTTCCCACTGGAATCTTCCTGGTACCACGGCTTTAGGATGTCACATCCAAAGGACCCTAGATTTAAATATTGTCCCTCTTGCAACATGGCAATTCCAGTTAACAATGGACACATGAGGTGTCTTTTTGTCTGGTGGGGAATTCCCCATTCTCGATAAACGCATTATGTGCTAGTCCTTTTCAAAAAGGAGTTGGGAAACCAGGCTTAAAATGTTTCTTTTTGACCACTCCCATGCAAGCTGTCTGAGACAGAGATTCATCTGATATCCCTGTACATCTGCCTGTTGTGTTGAGAAGCACCCCTGTGAGCTCAGCCCCAGTTAGCTCCAGGACTCTACCAGCTAAGCCTTTGATTTCCAGAGATACTGGTAGGATTATCCCTGTTATGACCGCTGAGGGAAAGGAACATCATTCTTCCTCTAAGAGCAGAAGCTAGTCTCCTCAAAAGACCTCCGTAAAGAAGAGTTCAAAATCTCCCCTTTAATTCCAATCCAAGGAGATTCTATAGCCCAAATTGGGCTCATGGCACTACTGTTTAGTACCACCCACTGATCCAACCTTGTCAATGATCAATAGAAAGACTGCAACCACTGAGGTGTCTGCAGCACCACATGTATTTGGCACTGGTTGCTACCTCTCCTTCATTGCCAACAACAGTATTGGTACCAAGCAAGTTGTTACAGATTACTTCAACTCTGGCTAGTCCTATGGGCTATAATTTAGCCCCAATTTTAACAGCCCTATCTACTCAGTAACAATGAGATATACAGTACCAAAGGACCTCCAGGTTACAGAGGAAACTAAGTCCTCCCTTGCTATTGGTAGGGCTTCACATTCTACCAGCATGAGGGCCCACTGCCTCAGTGCTACCGACCTCCTCTTTGGTACTGAATGCTGCTGTGGGGTTACAATCTATAATCCCTGCCTCTGCAGCCCTTCCTTTGGCATTGAAATTTTCTTATTCCTCTTCTAACTCCCAACAAAGTGGGGAAGGATCTCCCACCTACTTCCCTAGAGCCTCTTCTTCCAAGTTTTATGGGTCAGAGGAAGTCTAAGGTCTCCTACAGATCTAAGCAGCAGAGGCTATGAGGGTGACCATGTGCTCTGGTACCCCTCTCTTTGGGCCCCTACTCCTTTTCCTTATAATATTCCTTCACGGCCATATTGGAGCCCCAGATGTCCATATCAAGAGCATACCCTGAATGCATCACCTCACAGAGAGAAGTACAGGAGGCAGAAAACAGTGCAGCTTCATGCAGCTCCTCAAGCTACCTAGCTTCTAGATGAACTGCCTGTAGGTGTGTGGCATTTCTCCAAAAAGGGCCATATTTTTGGAGTTTAATGTACCTATCCCTACACACACCCACAACATATATAATTTGAAAGTTTATTTTATGTACATTTAGATGAAGTCTGATGGGGAGCTGTCAAGTGGTGCTGTAAGCCTGCAGGTGAGGTGAAACAATGGTACCCAAAATGGGAAAAAGTGTCATTTTTTGCACAGTTCCAGAAACTCAGCAACATGACTATAACTATAGTTTTTACTGTTCAAGTTAAACACTACATTAAGGTGTTGAAATTATTGGCCAAAGCTACCAAATGACAACATATTTTTTTTTATTTGTTTTGGCATGGGGATGTATTTCCCCCCCTCAGAAATGAAGAAGCTGTTTAGAATGTGACAAAAATGGTGATCATCAACATTTTGCAACATATTCTTAATTGTCAAAGTTTCTCACAATTATAATAGTTTTATATATTTTCAATTTAAAAGTGCTGACCAGATCAGTCTCACACTGAAGACTGTGCACCAGTATTAGTAGATTACACAGTAGTTTGTACTGCATAGTGGGTAGATATAAATGTATGTGAATTCCTAATGTAATGCCTCTCCATTTGTAAGCTTCTGTACATACAGTGTGGCATCTAGTCTGCCAGGTAGAAGGTTTTAATTTGTAATTGCCTATCAATGCAGTACTAGCCTTTGAAACATTCTACAAACTAGCTTTTTAATTCAGAGACTCTTATGCGCAGGTCAGTATTAGTGTTAGAAATAACAATACAGAGCTTCCTACTGGGCTTCAAACAAATGGCTCATTAAACAAAAATGGCAATTGTAATACTATCATATAGATCTAATTTATATCTAATTTAGCACAAGTCTGTATACTTGTATAAGATGAAAAATGGTGGTAGTTATGCTAGTAATATACTTTGGGAATTTTACCTCTACAGGGAAGTTACAGTATAAAACGACATGGAGGACATAAGCCCCCTTACATCAAAGAGAAAAAGACTCTCAACAAACAAGAAATGTATTGTCAAGAAAGTCAAAGGAATGAAAAACTGTCAAAAGCCACCAGTGCTGGACAGAATTTTGTGATGCTGGCAGCAGAAGTTAGGAGAGATGAACTGTCTTTGCAGCTACTGGATGAGTTTTCTAGTTTAGATGATGTGCCACCAATACAGTAACTCCTCAACTAACGTTGTAGTTAGGTTCCTGAAAAATGCAACTTTAAGCGAAACGATGTTAAGCGAATCCAATTTCCCCATAAGAATTAATGTAAATGAGGGGGTTAGGTTCCAGGGAAATTTCTTTCACCAGACAAAAGACCGCAGCTGCTGCCAGCAAGCTCCCTCCGTCCTGAGCCCTGTCGTGTGTCCCCCCCTGCTCTATGGAAGATGGGGTAAGCGGGGTGCAGGAGCAGGGGGGGAGGGGAACACCCTGACATTAGCCTCCCTCTTCCTCCCCCCCACCCCCCACAGCAAGCAGGAGTCTCAGGGAGCAGCTCTAAGGCAGAGGGCAGGAGCAGCACATGGCAGTGGGGGGAAGGACAGCTGAACTGCAGGCAATTGATGGCCTGCTGGGCAGCTGCTGCACAGGGAACTTAGGGGAGTGGGGAGCTGATAGGGGGGCTGCCAGTCCACTCTGGTTCCAAGCCCCCACCAGCTAGCTGCAACAGGCTGCTCTTCCTGCAAGCAGTGGACAAAGCAGGCGGCTGCCAAACGACGTTAGAAGGGAGCATTGCACAACTTTAAACGAGCATGTTCCCTAATTGATCAGCAACGTTACAACGAAACAACGTTAACCGGACGACTTTAAGTGAGGAGTTACTGTACTCTGTCACAGAGGTTTCTTTCAGAAATACACAAGCAAGTTGAATTTGATATGTCAGAGTTGTACTGAATCCAGGAAAGAAAACAGACTCTGAAACTGATCAGAAAGCATCATGTTAACCTGCTTCTATAGCCACGAGAGCAAGCACATCCTCCAGCAATTAGTCCTGTTGCATTGTTTGGTTGGGGAAAAAAAAACAAAACCACACAAGAAAGACAAGAAACGTAATAAAAACAAAAACATATGAGATAACCAACCTAAGGGAGGCAAGCACTTCAAAGAGGAGATGATGACATGCTGCGCAAAATATCTGTGGGAGGCTTGATTGCTAATGCTGCACTTTTTGAGTTAACATGCCTTTCTTTCTACTTCAGTAAAACAAATCTTAAGGCAAAACCATCTAGTTATAGGTCAACAATACAGTCACTTTATGACATTGAATCTTATCAGCTGATTGGAGAAAGAGAATGATCTTATGTACAATGAGGCGGCTTTTCTTTTGTCCAACCAGCTATAAAAATATAAAGCCTACTTCCCTCAGACCTAGAAACTTCAAGCTATTCCAGTAGCAAATTACAGGCAAAATTAGAAGATCACTATGGTTTTGTCATTTCATTCCATGCACAGCATGGACAAGGCACATCTATCTTTGTTCTATGCAGCACAATAACATTACCTGATTCTATCCAAGTTGCAACTAATCTGAAGCCAGGAACTTAAGTCATCCAAATGTTTTGTAGATGTTCTTCTGGTGAGTGAGCCTAATGAACAGCTTTCAAATGAACAATTGGTTTTGTATAATGCCACTTCAATCCTTTGGTCTGAAATACCCAAAATGAAAGCCTTAGAGTATTAGCCAAAGCTAGATGATTGTCGTTTACAGATGTAAGCTACTTTTGTGCCCCATCTGATGCAGGAGTTTGTCTTTTGGTTGATGGATAAAGAGGCATATAATTCAGCCTGCAAAGAGTATCATCTTTCAGAAGATATTCAAAGAAGGTGCTTCTCAATTGTGGGGTGCATACTATTTAACAGTCCCAAAATTATCATACTACTGCACGTAAGCCTTACTGCACAGCTATACCATGAGTTTGGATCTTGTAATGAAACTGACATACTACATCTTCATGGATTATGCATCCATTATGATGAGATGAGGCAGTTCATCACTAAAAAGTGCTGCAAAAAATGAAGTCGAAAGACTCCAGGGAGGTGTTCATTCCAAATGGAATTGTACCACTTCGTACTAGTGGAAATCTCATCCATGAAGGAGATGATAATAGAGACATCAACGCAGAGACCAGTGAAAGAAAGAAAGAACATCTTCCAATCAATGGCTATAGTGGTATTTCAGGAACAGTTTGCAGATAACCCAGCATAACAAGAAATATCACTGAAGCTTGGGAACGAAAAGTTACTTACTCACCCTGGGCAATCAGAGTCTCTTATGCAGTGTACAGAATTTGAAAAACTTAACACATCCAGATCCAACTTGCCATGAAAAGTTGAGAAAATCAACTGTGTCTGTAATCCAAACAATCTTCCCTGCACAGAACTGTGTGCCAAAGCAATGAAGACTGTGGTAACCCACACACTCGAGAGAGAGGTCATAATGATGAACAAGATGATGATAGTGATGTTGACTAGAAATGTCACCAGAGCTAGTATAGTTCAATGATACCTGTACAAATTTATTATTAAATTTTGTTTTACCCTTTAGATTGTGTTGTGATGCTTTGAGGTGAGAAAGAAATCCAATTTTATGTCTTGGAATAATACATCAGAGTCATTAAACTAACAGAAAAGAATGCAAATATTTCAAAGCAGTCATTTTAACATATTGATAGTCATTCTTTATCCCCATTTCTATGGTAACGGCACCACTTGAGAGCTCCAGATCATACTTCATCTTAAAGTAGATATAATAAGTTTTCAAATGATGTATAATATGCATGTGTGTAGAGAGGGTACATTAAGTCAACCAAATCGGTGGTGTCTGCCGCTTGCCTACTGAGGAAAAAGAACCCTGAAAGGAGGACAATCAGGTTATGTCTACATTTCAACTAAAACGTGCAGCTGGCCTGTGCTAGCTGCCTTGGGCTCACAGGGCACAGCTGCAGGGCTGTTTAATTGTAGTGTAGAATTCTGGGCTCAGGCTGCAGCCCGAGCTCTGGGGCCCTCCCATCTCACAGGGTCCTAAAGCCCGGGCTCCATCCCAAGCCCAGAAGTCTACACTGCAATTAAACAGCCCCGCAGCCCTAGCTCTGCGAGCCTGAGTCAGCTGGTACAAGCCAGCTCCAGGTGTCTAACTGCAGTACAGACATACCCTCAGGCACCAGTGGCCATCTCCTCTCAGTCTCTGGAAATGGCAATGATGCCTTTGGCACCATAAAAAGAACAGGAGTACTTGTGGCACCTTAGAGACTAATAAATTTATTAGAGCATAAGCTTTCGTGGGCTACAACCCACTTCTTCGGATGCATATGCAACGTGGGTTGTAGCCCACGAAAGCTTATGCTCTAATAAATTTGTTAGTCTCTAAGGTGCCACAAGTACTCCTGTTCTTTTTGCGGATACAGACTAACACGGCTGCTACTCTGAAATTTGGCACCATATTATCTGGATGACTATAAAAGCTTGCAGATTTTAAGGGTTGAAGAATTTCCAAGATCCCGGGTGGAACAGACAATCCTGGAGGCAAACAGCTTTTTTAATTTAGCAAAACACCCATCACCTTGAAAGTTAGTTAGAGATGTTTCAAGGTTCACATAAAATCATAGAAGTGTAGGATTGGAATGGACCTCGATAGGTCACCTAGTCTGGTCCCCTGCACTCAAGGCAGGACTACATAATAACTAGATCATTTCTGACAGGTAGGGTTTGTCTAACCCAGGGGTGGCCCAGGGGTGGGCAAACTACGGCCCCCAGGCTGGATCCGGCCCCTCGGGGCTTTGGAACCAGCCCGCGAGATTGCCCCCCGTGGCGCCATGGGCCCCATGCTGCTTTCAGAAGTGGCCGGCACCACGTCCCTGCGGCCCTGGGGGGGGAGGGGGGGAGAAAGAGGGATCCGTGCCATTGCCCTTGCCTCCAGGCACCGCCCCCCACAGCTCCCATTGGCCGGGAACTGAGAACTGCGGCCAGTGGGAGCTTCGGGGGAGGTACCTGGAGGTGCGGCAAAGGCAGCGCACGCAGAGCCCTCCGCCCCCACTCCCCCAGGGGCCGCAGCGCTTCCTGCAACAGCGCGGGGACAGGGCAGGCATGCAGGGAGCCTGCCCTGGCCCTGGTGTGCACCGCTGCCACCCCGGAGCCCCTTTAGGTAAGCGGCGCCGGGCTGGAGCCCGAACCCCTCCTGCACCCCAACTCCCTGCCCTGAGCCCCCTCGTATACCCTGTACCCCTCCTGCACCCCAACCCCCTGCCCTGAGACCCCTGCTGCACCCCGCACCCCTCCTGCACCCCAACCCCCTGCCTTGAGCTCTCTCCTGCACCCCAACGCTTGTGCACCCTAACCCCCTGCCCTGAGACCCCTCCCACAGTCCGCACCCCAACCCCCTGCCCTGAGCCCCTTCATACACCCGCACCCCTCCTCTGCCCCAATCCCTTGCCCTGAGCCCCTTCCTGCACACCTCCCCTCCTCCCACACCCCACACTCCCTTCCACACCCCAACCCCTTGCCCCAGCCCTGCATACAATTTCCCCACCCAGATGTGGCCCTTCAGCCCAAAAAGTTTGCCCACCCCGGTCTAACCTGTTCTTAAAAACCTTCAACGATGGAGATTCCACAAACTCCCTAGGGGGTATGTTATAGCGCTTAACTACCTTGAGAGGTCCTTACTGCTGGGGGAATTCTTCAGCACTGTGCACGTGCAGAATTCATGTCACCCATAGATTTCTTTGCTTCCCCATAGAAAAATGTCTTCTGACAGGGAAGCAAAGGGAAGCCGCAAGAGCAGTTACGCGCCCCTCACCAGCAGTGTTGGCACATCGCTTTGGGTGCCCAGAGCAGTTGGTGAAGTAAATTACTGTGGGGGGCTGTGGCTCCTACTCTGTGCCGGGATCAGCTGCTAGTCCGGGGCTGAGTCAGACCCACCCTCAGGAACCTCGCCTGGCTGCAGGAAGCTCTGCACCCCCCCTTTCTGTCCCCATCACTCCTCAGCTGCAGTGGGAGGGGTCACTGTACAGGGAGCTGCTCTCCCGTCCGCCCAACCCCCCTGCGTTCAGACTCCCCTCATAAGCAGACCCCTTTGCCAAGCCCCATCCCCCTGCACCCGGAACACCCACCCCACCCAAGCCTCACCCCCTGAATCTGGGCCCCCCCCCCCCGCACCAAGTCCCCTCTGCCAAGCTCTGCCCCCCCACAACAATCCCACCCGAATATATTTGCAATAGATAAAAGGATATTCTGGCTTGCTTCTGGTTTAATACTGTACCCTTCGTCATCTACGTCAGGAATGTTCTAAGAAAGAAAGAAAAAAGAAAATTTATGGCACTGACAAACTCTTCTATCCCTCTGAAATGTACAATCACAATAATGTATTTTTACTTGAAACTGTTGTACTTAGGAATTTAGACTTGTTTGACACTGTTGCCAGATTAAAATTACAGTATGACAGTTTGTGACAGTTACCCATTATTATTATTAGGCAATTATTTCCAGTTACGCTCCATGGCTCAAATTCGCTGGCAGTTCAGATTTCACATTTCAAATAAGTGCTAATGGGTCTGGAGTTATCTGTGTAACTTTAACAAAATGCACTGTATACAGATTGACTTTATTTGCCTGCAGTGGTAACTCTAAAGCACTTATTTTCCTGGCCCCACAGTTTTCAAATCTCTTCCCAATTTCTACTTCTATTCTTTCAGCTACATTATTGCAGGCTTTGATTTTGCAGGATCTCACACTCTAATTAATATACAGACTGGTAAGTTAATACTTCAATAGAAAACTAAGAAAAATCTAGATGGTGCAGGATGTAATTTCTTTTTCCATAGGTAGCAATCCTGTATCATTACTTTAACAAAAGATTTTCCTCTCATTAGTTTTAAAATATATGGATAAGATTTTTAAAAATAGGAAGCTCACATCAGGCTCCTGCATCCCTATTTAGGTACCAACATAAGAGTTTTCTGATTTTTAAAAATACTGAGCACGTAGCAGTTCCCAATGATTTAAGGTGAAATTGCTGGGTTTTCATCATTTTTGAAAATCAGGATATTTATGCAGGACTAAAAAGAACACTTTAAGCATCTATTTTTAAAAATTTCAGCCATACAGTTTTAACCTTATAAAATTATACTCAAAGAGAGCCTGCTAATCCAAGGAGGGGAGAAGAGCAGAAAGTTCCTTTAAGTCCACTAGTGACCTCTACATGCAGATTTAATTTGTATGTGAAGTGCTTAGACATTATACTGATAGGCATTATAGAAAACTGCAAGACAGGGAGATTTTTAAAATGTAGAAATCTGACCTCTTATAAATCCCTTATAAAAAAAGAATGACAGTCTAGGATTAGGATGCTAAATTGTTTCTTTTAACAAGTTGATTGGTTACACACTTGGCTGAAATACCGAAACTCGCGAGGAAAAGAGCATGAAACAAGAAAGTAGTTTATATATGACTTTGACTAAACAGGCATTAGAAGCTTGCTCCAAAAATTTTGAGGCAGGACTTAAGACATTTTTGCCTCATCCTGAATCTTTTAAACTATTGATCCAAGACATAGAAGAAACTGTGTGATGGCAGAAAAGGAAGTGAACTTAATGGTCTGTTACAGACAACCACTAGGGAAAAAGGTTATTTTCTAAATCAATTTTTCTATTTTCCTGCCCCCTCCCCTTTCTATTTAAAAGCGCAGGTGGCAGGAAGCAGTTGGGGGGGGGGGAACAGGGGGAGACGGGGGGAGGATGGAGAATTAGTAGACCACAATCTTCCAATAAAATTTTTTAAGAAAAATCCAGGAACAAGAAAAACAGACTCCAGAATTCTTTCATAACCCATTTAAAGGCTGATAGTGAAGTCTGTCAGTTAAGAGCGCAAAGCAGCAAGAAGTCAGGCCAGGAAATCTGACAGAAAGCCTCTAAAAACACTTGCTACTTTCTTGGCAAAAAGCATGGGAGAGGATAATGCAGAGCAGCTGCAAACTCACTGCTGTAAAAGTAATTTTTGAAAAAAATTCAATCTGGGGAAATTGTCAAAGGGAGGGTCTGGACAGCAAGACAGTATTTCTTTGTATAGTTTAATATTGGTACAGTGTTTATGCTTTATTATCTATTTCAGTAGTTTTCAATGTTATTCATAGGATTTCTTCAATTTAAATTGATTGTTTGGTGGCTCTTACTAGTTATTTACATCTTGTTTATCAATGTTTTCACGGTATGACCACTAAATCCTACTCCCAGTCATTTAGGGGATTTTCTGAGTTTTCTTTTGGGCTCTCATTCTCCAGTAGCTACCTCTGCCATGTTTACACAAGAAAACTGAACCAATCCTGACTGAACTAGTGAGATGATCAGTATAACCATAGCAGCAACGCTTGCTTGTTCTCTGCAGATTTGCTCCATTGTCCACATTAGAGCTGTTGGAAACAATTTCAGTTGCAGCACCCTCTTTATACTTTTCCCACAGTTCACAGCAATACTTCCTAGAGGCACTGGATTCTGAGAAATTTCGAAAGGCTGCAGCTGCCTTATGGATCAGCAGTAGGATGACTATCTGAACCATTTTCATACTAACACTATATCTGACCCAATACAGGCTGAAAGGGATTAGACTAAACTTATTTAGATGTGTTGAAATTAACTCTATTTCAAACAGTATTTGGCATCAGGGCCGGCTCCAGTGTTTTGGCCGCCCCAAGCAGCCAAAAAAAAAAAAAAAAAAAAAAAAGGCCGTGATCGCGATCTGCAGCGGCAATTCGGCTGGAAGGTCCTTCGCTCGGAGCGGGAGTGAGGGACCGTCCGCCGAATTGCTGCCGAATAGCTGGACCTGCCGCCCCTCTCCGGAGTGGCCGCCCCAAGCACCTGCTTGCCAAGCTGGTGCCTGGAGCCGGCCCTGTTTGGTATGCACATAAACTGAAGCACTTGTGTGTGGATACACTGTACTTTACAAGTGGGCTTTGGGGACCATATGGTTCTTAGAATGTACAAATGTGTCTAGTGTAGACAATGTCTTGGCTATCTTTCTGGGGTCTTTAAGTGAATTCTCTTTAATCTGTTCAACTTTCTGTGCAGAACCATGTATATTTCATTTGAGAATGCTGCAGCTTTTCTGGTTAGAGATCATTCCCTGTACTACCCACATTTATTTTAAGTTGTCTGTCACATGTTTCTCTAACAAAGGAGAATAAAAACATCACTATGAAATATTCCTGCAAGATATATAATTTCATTTCTGATGTGACTATCTTGACTATAATAAAGAACTACCAACGAATACATACACAGTCAAAATTGTCCAATTTCCCAAATCTAAATAAGGAGCATCAAAACTGTTGACAGATTGTGCGTGCACGTGCCATGCATCCTCATGCCTGCACTTGAAAATATGAATCTTTCTAACCCTACAGATAGTTTTGTTTTCAGTAGTTAATTTAAGAAGGAGCTTCTTGTATTGCATTATTTACCCTGGAAATGGAGCAGTAGATGCAAGATTTGCCAAGTGAACATAGACCAATCAAATGGAAAAAGCCCTGTTACTTTAAAGTTTCCAAGAGGCTACTAATGTGAAATAAAATGCAAAAGTAGAGAAATATATTCAACAGCATCTCTCTAATGTTTAATTTCAATAAATAGATCCCGGATCAGCAAGAAGTCAGAGTCTGATTTTAAGAAGTTTTTTAGGTTTTCTAATTTTACTTTTCAATAAATAATATTTTTGTCCCAAAAGATGAGTATAAGTTTACCTTGTTTACTTTTTCCTCAAAGGACCAACATAGCTTCGGTGGTCACCTTAAAAATATTTATTTGCCAATAATTACCACATTCTCAGAGATACTACAGCTTTTTTCCTATACTTAAAATATGAAATAATTTAGTAAATATGCAGCATCTGGTGGTAAATGTTTACATTTTAATGGCATCCAGTATATTAAAACGTTACTTTTAATTTAGCCTCACCTTTTACAATTTTATTTTGATTGACAGAGCCTCATCTCATAGCAATCAAGGCATGGATTGAAAGAAGCCTGGGCATAAGTAGTCAATACTCTTTCTCCATTGCCCTCCCCCTCCAAAAACAAAACAAAACAAAACAAAAACAAACAAAAAAGTTGAGAGAGGCAAAATAGATTGAGGAAAGTTTCAGAACTAAAAGGATGTAGCAGTGGTCATTTAATTGCCTAAATTTGCTACCAGTTACCATTTCCTTAAGACTAGTACGTTCAAACAGTTATTATGATAAGAATTCCTGTGCAAATATTAATCAACATAGTTTTTGATACTGCCAATAAAACCAAGAGAAATTTTTACATCCACAAAAGAGAAGCATCAGATCAAAAATCTGTGTACATGTCAAACTTTTATTTCAAAAAGACTTAAAACATGGGGAAAATTGTCATATGAATGTTTTGCATTGCTGCCCATCACACAATATAATGAAATTCAAAAACATTTTTCCATATATGATAATGTATCATGTAATGTGGTCTTCAAACTTTATAAAACTAATCTCTTGTTCGTTCTTCCTATACTGGGGTAGTTTGTGTCTCGGCCATAAGAACGCTAAACGGGCTACAAGGTTTTATTTTATTGTTGTTGTTGGTTAATTTGTTTGGGTCCGATTTCTGGAGGAGAAGGGGCATATTTGGTTAGATGGGAGTGTCATTCTTGCTATGGTAGAAAGACTTTCAAAGGCTTTGCAGCATTTTTTAATAGGGTAGCAGACCAGATTTGCCTAATCTTTTCTGGAAACTCATTCCATGGGGAAATATCTTGACCAAGAATGCTTTGTCTCCTGCTCTTGTGCATTTCAGCCTGGGTTTTGTGATCTGCATTGTTTCAAAAGAGACAACTCTCTCGATAGCTAATCTTTTGAAAAAGCGTTGTGCAGGTCTCCTTTGAGGAGGAGGATTGATAGGTCAGATCTAGAGTGATCACTTTGTGAAGTGTTCACCCACAGGTGATAGTGTGTTTTTGTCTTTTGTCATTTTCCTGTGTGAGTTCATTTGAGAGCATAGTGATTGTCTGGTTTCACCCACATAATTGTTATTGGGGCATTTAGTGCATGGGATGAGGCACACCACGAATTGTGATAGGCATGTGTAGGATCCATGGATCTTGAAAGGTGTGTTGATCATTGTAGGAGTGGAGCTATGTCTGCAGGTTTTGTATCTATTGTTCTGGCAGGGTCTGGTGCCGCTTTGAGTTGATATGTCTTCGTCTGTGGGGGCCTTGTGTCTGATGATAAATTTGCAGAGGTTGGGAGGTTGTTTGAAAGCCAGAGGTGGGGGTTCAGGAAAGATTTCTCTCTCAGACTTGAAGAAGAGCTCTGTGTGTCTCAAAAGCTTGTCTTTCTCACCAACAGAAGTTGGTCCAATAAAAGATATTACCTCACTCACCTTGTCTTTCTAATATCCTGGGACCGACATGGCTACACCTACTCTTCAATAAGGGTCAGGGACTGGGAAACAGCCACAGGGCCTTCCAAGGGAAACCCTTGGCTGCTCAGTTCCCAGAAAGCAACTGGGAAAGAAGAGGAAAAAGCCAGAATGAGAACTGCCTTGGGTGCTACTGAGGCAGCTGCCCCTCTGACTGACTAGCTGCAAGCCAGCTGACCCTTTCATATGGCTATAAAAGCTGGTCGGGGGAGACAGAGGTGAAAGGAAAGGTGTTCCTATCACTTATGAGTAAGGCTACATTTTAGTCAGGTATTTTTAGTAAAAATCATGGACAGGTCATGGGCAGTAAACAAAAATTCACAGCCCATGACCATGGCAGGTGCTTTGGGGGGGGTGGAGGAGAAGAGGCAGTGGTGCACAGCCCAGGACCCCCAATGGTGCTGGGGAGGGGTTGGCAGGGCTAGCAGGCTCCCTACCTGGCTCCGAGCCTCCTCGGAAGCAACGACATCCCCCTCCCTCAGCTCTTAGACAGAGGCATGGCCAGGCAGCTCTGTGCACTGCTTCCACCCCAAGCGCCAGCACCGCGGCCAATGGGAGCTGCGGGGGCAGTGCTTGCAGGCGGAGGCACCGCCGCCTAGGAGCAGAGTGATGTCGCTACTTCTGGGGAGCCCCCCCCCCGAGGTAAGCGCCGCCCAAAGCCCTCACCCCCTCCTGTATCACAAGACTGCACCAGCAGAGATTGGTGCAGCTGGGCCAGGGGCTGCCTGCGCTCAGGAAGCCCTTGGGCCAGCAGCACGGCCGCTACAGAAGTCACAGAGGTCCCAGAAAGTCACAGAATCTGTGAGTTCTGTGACCTCCGTGACAAACTTGCAGCCTTACTTATGAGATGATAATCTGATAAGAGCATTAGAATTTATTATCTCTGAACGATAAGTATTTGCTGACAGTGTTACTAGTACACTAAAACATTTTATTCATGGACAAAACAGATTGTCTTTAGAACTCTTAGAAAATAATCTGCATGAGGGCTGTATACCCAATTTGAGGATGGCAACTGCCTGGGCTTGAAGACATTCTTGCTTACCTCTCTTCTGAGTCACTAACAGAATGGAGAGAGACTATGAGGTGACAATATTAGAGGCCATAATTTAGTGGTCGCCTTGAAAATAAGCTCAGGAGGTAGAACTTTCCTGTACTGACAGCATATTTAAATTTCTACTTAATTTCCTATGTATTATCTTACAATACTTTTGTTCAGCGCTTCTCAAACTGTGCTCCACAGACAGCTGACTGGTCACATGTTACTGGCACCTCATTTTCACCTGCTAAACTCCATTAAAAGACAGTTTAAAATACACTTCTACCTCGATATAACGCTGTCCTCGGGAGCCAAAAAATCTTACTGCGTTATAGGTGAAACCACGTTATATTGAACTTGCTTTGATCCACCGGAATGCGCAGCCCCGCCCCCCCGGAGCACTGCTTTACCACGTTATATCCGAATTCGTGTTATATCGGGTCGCGTTATATCGAGATAGCAGTGTACATTAAATATTTTTACATGTAAGCAACTGCTATAGCTGCCACAGAGAGGGGTATGTAATTGCAAATGGGAGGGAGGCAGTCCATGTGATTCTCTATTAAGAGATCTTACTATGAAAAGTTTGAAAAGTCCCTGGCTCTAGTTCATTCTTAATCTTCTTGAGACACTTTATGAAAGCAATGATGTTAAAGAGTCTTCATGGACACCTGAATGTAGGGCTACATAAGTAACTGAAGAGAGCCCTGCATATCTTTCCATATGGATGGTGTCTTTGGCAAAGGAAGCTGACTGGGCTCTCCAGATCAGATCAGCAGAACTTTCACAGACAGTTCTGAAGGGATCCTGAGTTTCTCCTGGATATTGCAGAGTATGGAATATCTAACTAGTCTCATGGACAGTAGAAGTAGTTTAGCTCTCTGCAGGAGTGACAAAGAAACTGAGGTGGCTCAAACTTCCTTACACAGATGTAGGTGATGACATCAAGAGTGACAGCACTACTGCACTCCCCTCCCAGTGGACATTGTTTTTCTACAAGTTCTTCAGTTCAATGCAGAGGCACTGAATCCCATTAGTGGGAATGCACAGAGGCCCCTGAAGAATAACTGCCAAATCCATTCAGAAGTTAGTACCTTTGGGAGCCTTAGAGGCTCCCAAACACTTTGGATCAAATTGCTTATTACCATGCATGGCCTACAGCAGGGGTGGGCAAATGACGGCCTGGGGCCGCATCTGGCCCTTCAGACATTTTAATCCAGCCCTCAAGCTCCCACCGGGGAGCAGGGTCTGGGGCTTGCCCTGCTCTGGTGCTCCAGCCAGGGAGCGGGGTTGGGGGTTTGCTATGACTCCACGCGGCTCCCGAAAGCAGTGGCATGTCACCCCTCTGGCTCCTACGCGTAGGAGCACCCAGGGGGCTCTGCACACTGCTCCTGCCCCAAGTGCCACCCCTGCAGCTCCCATTGGCTGGGAACTGCGGACAATGGGAGCTGCGGGGGTGGCGCTTGAGAACAGGGCAGTGCGCAGAGCCACCTGGCTGTGCCTCTGTGTGGGAGCCGGAGGGGGGACATGCCATTGCTTCTGAGAGCTGCTTGAGGTAAGCGCTGCCTGGAGCCTGCACCCGACCCTCTCCTGCACCCCAATCCCCTGCCCCAGTTCTGATCCCCCTCCCGCCCTCCGAACCCCTCGGTCCCAGCCCGGAGCACCCTCCTGCACCCCCAACCCCTCATCCCCAGCTGCACCCCCAGCCGGAGCCCTCACCCCCTCCTGTATCCCAACCCCCAATTTTGTGAGCATTCATGGCCCGCCATTCAATTTCCATACCCAGATGTGGCCCTCATGCCAAAAAATTTGCCCACCCCAGCCTATGGGGTTTTCTCTACTGTTTTGGTGGTCAGGAAAATATTTTTATCCTCCTTCTCTACAAGGAACAGAATGAAACTTTTTTGCTTGAACAGAAGTTCATTAGAACCTAAACCAAAAAACTTCTGTATCAGTAGCAACAACTTCTACTGCACCCAGAAAAGATTAAGAAACCAGTGTATTCTTTAGAGTACTGGTGTAATATGCTCCCTCCTGTAATACTTTTAAAGAAGCAGACAGATTCCTGCTTCAACATGTTCACTTTTGAAATACTAGTGGGTCGGGGACCAGCAATATGTCAGGTCTGTGTCATGCTCATTTTAATTTTCATACTCTGTCTTACTAGTCTTAATTTTCAAAAATGAAATCCAAAATTGTATTTTCAGCTTTTTCTTTGTATACTCCTCATGTAAATATCACTGCCTGCATGTATGTCATACTAAGAAAAAAGATTTTCCTCTGTAAACATCTCAAGGCAAACAGTTCTCAATTAAAAATGAGTGAATTTACACCTTGCTCTAATTTCCTGCTGAAGAGAGTTTTTCCACTAAACAATTCTGTTTTTAATACCATATAACACATTGACAGCTTATAAGGTAATATCTTAAATCAATCTTTTCTCAAATTTGGTATTCTATCTTGAAGCTCTAACTTTAACATCCAGAATATTTAGATCCAATTTCTCTTTTTTGAAAACTTTCAGAACTGTGTGATTTTAAAAACAGGAGAAGGGGAGCTTCACACGGTCCAGTATCTTAGTTCAGCTTGTTCAAATCACAAGGTTCTTAGCTATGCTTGACCTCAAGTTGACCTAGTTTATGTGCCAAAAAAAGTACTAATGAAGCTTGACAACAAAGTAAACAGAACAAAAGCAAATAGCCAAAAGCTGTGTATATGCCCATAAAATAATAGAACCAAACTGACCCCTGAAACTATTTAAATTACAATAGTAAGCTATTTTCAATATTTCAGGATCTTTCATGGTTAAAACAGATTAAAACGAAACACACATCTTTATAAACACAGTAAGCATTTACTTTGATTTGAATCTGGCCAGATCCAATATGAAAAAAACCCAACAATCCACGCAGTAGCCAGGGATAATGGGGGGGGGGGGGGGGAGGGAAATGTCAGTAACCGGTAATTTTGCCTTCTTTAGTAGCATACAATTGTGAAAACTCATCTTATAGAAGCGATTATTAAATTGTTTCTAATGTACTGAATGCTTGCAAGCAACCTGTTAAAACACACAATTAGTGGGTAAATTCTTTTAGAATTTAATCTAAAAATCTATGTATTACTTTGTATCTCACGTCTGATTTTGTAAATATTCTTGCAACTATGATTTATCAACAATGTTACTTGAGCACCTATACACAGTCATGCACTGAGTTAAAAATTAGTAGTATAGTCAAGGGTAAATGCAGGTAAACAGAGTTTACCCAATTCTCATTTGGGGTATATGGAGTTTAGGTTAGGTTAGTTTACCCACTTCTTTTTTTAAATCACTACACTCAGCAGCTAAAACGATGAGTTACCTGAAAAGCATCTTGTCCCTGACTTCAATGCTCTAGGCTTTAAAAATTTGGCTCTCAGTGTTACCAAGCAGCCATAAGGCCATGTCTACACTTACTGGGATCGATGCAGTGGGCGTTGACTTCGCGGGTCTAGTGAAGACCCGCTAAATTTACCGCAGAGCGCTCTCAAGTCGATTCGAATAATCCACCAGAAGAAGAGCAAGTACTGCGGTGTCTACACCACTACAGCGTGGTGTAGACACCGCAGTAAGTCGACCTAAACTACGTTGACTAGCGTAACTTAGGTCGACTTACCTCGGTAGTGTTGATGTGAAGGCCTCTATTTTTACTTTATTTAGGACAAGTGAAAAAAGTGCATTATGGGCCTGATCCAAAGCCAATGGAAAGATTCACTGACTTCTGTGAGCTATGATTCAGGCTCCATATCCTGGGAAGCTCTCTTGACTAATGTAGCAGATGATGACTGCAAAGTATCTAAACCACATCACAGCAACACAGTATTATACTACGCCACACATTTTTTTGTATCAATGTTTCCCAGCGTCCTTGGTTATAACTCAATGCACACCTGAATTAGACAATAAGTAATTTACTTTAAATTTTCTAGGATCTACAGCTTCCATTTTTGCATTATCAAGTTCCAAACACCAGCCAGACATTAATGAATTAAAAAAACAAAACCCCCAGAAAATATTAAGACAAAAGAGTTAATAAATTACCAATTGTAGACACAAAATCTGCTTTTCAACAATATCTCTCATGTTTTTCTATAGACGTCCCTCCACTTTTACTATAAATTCCAAAGCCACAAAAACTTGACACAGAGTCAAGAAAACACCGCAACCTACTATCTATACCAGTGGTATCCAACCTTCTGAACCTGAGGCCTGAACAAAAAGGACCGACAATTAGAGTTGGATACAATTTTTCAGGCAAAACCTTTTTTTTTTTTTACACTGAAAAACTTGGGACTCTGGTGGACAGAAACATTTAGCAAATTTGTGTAGATTTTGGTGAACTGTTTGAGCCTAAATGGAAAAAAAAAATCAAATGTTAAAACAAAACATTAAGACATCATCAAAATGAAATTACCTATGAGGAGGGATACCCGAGTTCCAGGCACTGCTCCAGAGTAAGGATTCAAACCTGGGTCTCCCATATCCCAGGGGAGTGCCCTAATCATTGGACTATACTGGGTATAGGGCAGGGGGCACCACCACCTCCTCCAGTGGTTCTGTGCTCTTCATTTCCTTGGCTTTTATTAAAAATATTCTAAATGAATTTTTTTTGATTCACTGAAATTCAGACACATTTTGAATTTGGTTTGAACCAACCAACTCCACTCCCCAGCCCCCTCCAACTGACGGTGAACCAAAAAAATCAGTTATTTATACAGCTCTATCCATAACTAATACTTGGCAGCAGATTGTTGACCCTGTTCCTCTTGGAACACTTGGGAATGGGAAGCACACACAAGTCCCATGCTGGGGATTCTCCTGGAGTATGAGCCAGCAGTGGGTATATCAGGCTTAAGAGGAGGAGTGTCTGGAGAGGGCTGCACTCTGGCTACTCCAGCTGACATATGATCCCAAGGGAACCCTCACCAACTAGCAGAGGTTAGAATAGTCTCCAGGCTTTAGAGGGGCAAAGAATCAGCTAACCACAACTGGTTGCTGGTTCTCAGCTCTTCCTCCCTTTCTCATCTCCTGGGCTATCCTGGGTGGCTCTGTAGGGGAAGTGAGGCTTCCTCTGCTAGGCATCCCTTAGTTGCATGCAGAGCCTTATTCAAACTAAGCAAACTAATAAACCAAGGATACATTTAATTAAATTTTAACGTGCATGTAGTTTCTGATACATACTATAGCAGTAGTTTTAAGGCTTTTTCTATACAGTGAACCACACCTAAATAGATAAGAGACTGTCTCTCTCGGAACAAATCCACCCTCCTCAGATTTCTACAGACCACCCCTAACCCCCAGCCCCCCATTATTGATCATATAACACTCTTGTGGCAACAACAGGAATTGGTTCTATGGAAAAGTAGCTTAAGGTAAATATTAAATGTATTATCTTTCTTTTCATGTGATTTGGCAGCTGCAAACAAAGATGATCAAGAGCAAACTCTGACCAAATATATCTCCATGGATCAGTGTAAGAACTGCTGTAATTATGGCAGGAAATGCATTGTCTATGGTTGCTTCATTATATATTGCTTATTTTTCTTTTTCTATTCATAAATACTTATTACATGTATGGCCAAATATGGAAGTCCTAAAGAAACTGGCCAAAGCGCTACCTCTAATTTCCCACAGTTTATACACAAAGACTAGTGGATAAACTATTTCCCTTACACATCACAGGTACTGAGTTCAAATCTTGGTGGAGGTTGTATTTTTTTAGTAAAATGTCTACAATTTTCTTCTCCATGACTGTAGTTAAGATTGTACACAGTCTTACTCCTCCCACTAACCCCAGCCCCCCAGAAAGTTACCTCCCTGTATTGGTAACTGTTGTTCTTTGAGATGTGGGTGCAGACGTGTATTCAGCTCAGATGTGCATGTGTCCAGAACAGCAAAGCCGGAGACCTTTGCTTAGCAGTACCCATTGTGGTAGTGCTTGTGCCCTCGGACCTCTTGTACCTCCACCCAGGGCTGTTTGAGGCAGAGCTGCCTTAACCTCCCTCAAGTTCCTTTGCACCGGAATCCAAGACTGGGACGCTGATGCAGAGGGGACAGAAGGGTGTGGAATACATGTCTGCATCCACGTCTCGAAAAACAATGACAGTACAGGTAGGGTAACTGTTTTTTCTTCGAGTGGTTGCAGATGTGTATTCAACTCAGGTGAGCCACAAGCAGTAATGGATGGAGATGGGCTCTTAGAATCTGCTTAAATAACAATTGCAGAATTGCCCTTCCAAAGTTTGCATCTGATCTAGACAGTCATAATAGCATAATGTTTGGTAAAAGTCTGTATGGAAGACCAGGCAGCATCCCTGCAAATGTCCAATACAGAAACATCACTAAGGCTATGGCTACACTACGAAGCTTTTAACATCACAGCTGTGCTTCTACAGCCATGCCGCTAAAAGGCACGCAGTGTAGCTGCTGTTTGTTGGCAGGACAGAGCTCTCCAACAAAAAACTTCCACCCCCAACGAATGGCAGTGGCTTAGTCGGCTCTCCTGCCGACAAAGTGCTGTTCACACCGGCGCTTTTCATCAGTAAAATGTTTGTCATTCAGGGGTGTGTTTTTTTAATACCCCTGAACGACAAAAGTTTTGCCAACGAAGTGCCAGTGTAGACAAACCCTGAGAAATGCAACCAAAATCGCATGGCCCCTGGTTTAATGAGCTACCAGTTTTTGGGAACTGTGGTCTGAGCTACCCCATATGCTATCACGGTGCAGGAAGGAATCTATCAGGAATTGTGTGGAAATCACCAGATCCTTCATCTGATCTGCATAAGATACAAAAAGTTGAGGTGGCAAGTCCTTTACAGACAGAATGCCAATGATCGTCTCACATCCAAGGAATAAATACGCTGTTCATCTGCATTTGAGTGAGGCTTAGGAAAAAATACAGGTAGGTATGTTGTTTGGTTAAGGTGAAATTGTGACATCATTACTTTTGAAAAACTGAGTACATGGAGACTCCACCATTAAGGCCCACAGCTCATTAAATCTCCTTGTGGAAGTTATAGCAACAAGAAAAGCTGTCTTTTGGCAAAGAGGAAACAGAGAGCAAGTGGTTAGGGACTCAAATGGAGGACCCATGAGGGCAGCCAGTACAGTATTGGAGGAGTCAATTCTTTTACAAGAAGAAAGAAGTGGACAACACGTTATAGAAATCTAACCATCATGGAATTGGAAAATACCAACTTCTCTCGGACTGGAGGATGAAATGCTGAGATCATTGCTAAGCGGACCCTCAATTCGCTGAGTGACAGACTTGAGGACTTAAGATGTAACAGGTAATCCAAAATGTCTTGAATACATGGTAGCATCAGCCAAATTCCCCAAGCTAAAGACCAAATGAAAAAACACTTCCACTTAGCCAAATAGGAAGACCTAATAGAAGGTTTTTTACCATTAAATAGGACTTGCCGCTGCACTGCTTGCAAACATTGTTATTCCTCCTCATGCAGCATCCATGCCATTAGGTGCAGACGGCCCAGTGCTGGATGCTGGATCAGATCATAATGTTGTGTCAGCAGGTCAGGAATGAGGGAGGAGATCTGAGAGATTGAATAGACCAGGGGTAGGCAACCTTTCAGAAGTGGTGTGCCGAGGCTTCATTTATTCACTCTAATTTAAAGTTTTGCGTGCCAGTAATACATTTTAAGGTTTTTAGAAGGTCTCTTCCTATAAGTCTACAATATATAACTAAACTATTGTTGTATGAAAAGTAAATAAGGTTTTTAAAATGTTTAAGAAGCTTCATTTAAAATTAAATTAAAATGCAGAGCCCCCTGGACCGGTGGCCAGGACCCGGGCAGTGTGAGTGCCACTGAAAATCAGCTCGCGTGCTGCCTTTGGCACACGTGCCATAGGTTGCCTACCCCGGAATAGACAGACTGTGAAGGTCGGAGAACCAACATTGTCTCAGCCAAGCTGGTGCAATGAGTATCAGGTTGGCATGTTCCAGCTTCAGTCTGAGAATGAGTGGTATCAGGGGGAAGACATACATTAGGGCCAATTCTCAATTCAAATGGAAGGCATCAATGAATGAGCTTGTACTGAGATCCACTCGAGAGCAAAATTGACTGCATTTCTTTTTTGTCTTTTGCTGTAAACAGGTCAACTGTCGGAATGCCTCATTCTTTGAAAAGGGACCTCAGCACACTGCTTTTCAGGAACCATTCATGACTGGGAGAAACTCCTGTTGAGGTGATCGGACAACCAATTCTGAGCACCTAGTAAGCGTGCAGCTGTGGGAACAATATCTTCCTTGATGCAAAAGTGACAAAACTTTATCGCTTCCTTATAGAGCTGGTTGGAGTGTGCTTCTCCCTGCTTGTTGACATAATACCAACAGTATCACCGCAGTGTAAGTATGTGAACCGCTGTGCCGTCGATCTGAGCCCGAAAGGCCTGGCATGCTTTGTCAACCACTTGAAGCTCCAGGATGCTGATATGTAGGGAAACTTCCTGTTTTGTCCACAAAGCCTGAATTTTCAATTTCTCTAGACTTGCCTCCCAATTTATTGTGGAGGCATCAGTAAATATAGTGCTTGTCAGGGAAGGAAGGGAACACTGTCTCATACATGCTCTGTTCTGCCCATCACTGTAGGGACTCCAGAATCACCAGTGGCACTTGGACGAGCTTGTCCAATGAATGACAACTCGGATGACAGAGCAACTTCAACCATGATTGAAGAGGACGAAGGCACAATCTCACATGCTGGACTATATAAGTGTTAATAGGCCATATGGCTTACTAAACTCAGATGTACATGGACTGTAGCTGAAGTGTGAGATTGGAGGGACAGACACAGGCAACAATTTGTTTGGAAATGTTCTTGTGGGAGAAAGATCCTTAAACTCAAAGAGTCTAATAGGGCCCAATGAAGTTTATTTTGTGCATTGGAATTACTGCTGACTTTGTCTTGTTCAAATTCAACCCTAGCCGATCAAAGAGATCCAACATGAACTGGACATGACAGAGGACTTGTTCCTCGGACTTGTTCCTCACTAGCCAATCTTCTACGTATGGCAAGATGTAAATTCTCATCCTCCTGAGACAGGCTGCCATTACTGTCATGCATTTGGTAAATACATGTGTGGCTGATAAGAGGGCAAAGGGGAGTATTGTGTAATGGTAATGTTGGCCTGCTACTACGAATCTCAGTAACTTCCTGTGGCTTGGGAAAGTTGCCCCATGAAAGTAGGCATACTGAAGGTCAAAGGCTGCAAACAGTCATGGTGATCTAATGAGAGGAGAATTATAGCTAAGGTTACCATGCAGAATCTCATATACACCTCTACCCCGATATAACGCTGTCCTCGGGAGCCAAAAAAATCTTACCATGTTATAGGTAAAATTGTGTTGTATCGAACTTGCTTTGATCCGCCGGAGCGCGCAGCCCCGCCTGCCCCCGGAGCGCTGCTTTACCGTGTTATATCCGGTTGCGTTATATCGGGGTAGAGGTGTATTTGTTGAGTCCAGAATAGGTCTCATACTGGACTTGGGGATCAAAAAAGGTAACAGAGTAGAATCCCTTTCTCCAATGCTGAAGGGGAAGTTCCTCTATGGCTCCAGAAGTGCAGTCTGGATCAGCTATGGGAGCAGTGACTTGTGAGATGGGTCCCTAAAACGGACCAGATAGGGGGGATAGATGGGAAATGGATAACATAACCACCAATCCCACAGTGCTTAGGACACATTTGTATGTAGTTATTGTTTCCCAAGCACTGTAGAAGTGGGACAGCGTCTCCAAATGGAGAGGAACTGGTGTAGAAATTGACAACTGGTAAGCTGCCCTTGATACGAGCATCAAATTGACTGCTTATCTAAAGCTGATGGAGGATGGGCAGGCTGGTTGAAATTAGAACCAGAAGGCCTTCTTCTCTGTGATTTATGGTTCTTTCTGTAGAAGTCCTGCTGTCTAGCAGCATAAGCTGACTGCCTGTAATACCACTGGGAATACTGTTGGTATTGATGCTGCTGCCGGCCTCCATAATGCCATCTCTTAATCATGGGTATAAACCCCCAGTGAACATAAAGTAATTGAGAGTCCTTAAAAGACTGTAGCGTCTCATCCTTCTTTTCTGAAAACAAAAAAATAACCATCAAAATGTAGGTCCTCTGCTACACCTCCGCTGGACCTTGGGAGCTATGCCAGAGTTCTGTAACTACGAAGCTCTTCTCTGTTACATCTGAGGCCATAATCCTGGAGGAGAAATCTGCCACATCCAGTGTTGACTGCAATGACATCTTTCCCATTAAACGACCGTCAGCCATGAAAGCCTTAAACTCTTTCTTGGAGGATTCTGGTAATTTTATCATATTCTGACAACAGTGCCTGCTGATTAGCAATGCGCATTTGTAAAAACAAAGTCAAATACATTTTTCTTCACATCAAATCAACTATTTAGACTCTTTTCCTTTAAGCATTCTCTTAAATATCCTGTCACAATCTCTCATTTGCAGCTGTTACAACAAGAGAGTGAGGGGCTGGATGTAAGTAGAAGTGCTTGAAACCCTGCATTAGGGACATAATACTGCTTATCAATATGCTTCGTTGTAGGCAGTACGGAAGCGAGGGCAAGCCACAAAGTCTTTGCAGGTTCCAAAAGCACTTTATTTAAAGGGAAAACTATCCTCCCTGGAGCCAACAACTGGAGAATGTCTACCAACCTACGGGTACTGTCCTGAACAAATTCTGCCTGAATGCAATAGCCATTCGCCATAGCAGATCTTAATATGACTGAAAGTCATCAGGCACAGAAGAGGAGGAATCTGGTATAGCTGAATCATCCGGTGAAGATGGGGAAGGAGGAAGCAGGGCCAATGGGATCTGCTGTGATTCTGCTTGCTCCTGCAATAATGGCTTAGACTGAACAACCTCCATATGCATTTCCAGTGTAGGTGGGCCAGGAGACAAGACAGCAGGAGAGTTCAGTGACCACAATAAGCCAAGGACCGAGACCTTAAAAATCGAGGGAATCCCAATGGTTCCATGAATGCCACAGAAGAAAGGGATATGGCATTGATGGCCAATAGAAACTGGGCCAAGGACCACTCTTTCTACTGAGAGAACATATCGATCCTGGTACTGATGTGCTCCCCTGAGGTATCAAAGACTTTTGAGCTCAGTGCCAATGATTCTGAACTTGAATGCAAGGAACCTTCCAAATAGTCCAAAGGGAACAGAGGAGCCACCTCTGGTGGAGCCATCATATGCTCTGACTCATCTGAAGCCCAGTATGTGGGTCGCACTGGTGCCTATGCAGGTAGAGAAGCTGGTGCCTTGAGTAGTGGCAGCATCATAGAGGCAGCACTAACACCTGGTACCAGAAAGGATGTTGGTATCAAAGAAGAAGCTGGTACCAAATCTGTAGCTCTGGCCAGCATTGGGGCTATAGAAGCTGACACTGTCTCCGGTGAGAAACACTAAATTGGCACAAACAATGGATGTCTTGGTGCTGATACAGAAACTTGTATTGTCTGTACAGTCTGGATTTTAAGTGGTGCCAGAGATGATGCCTGCAATAGCCCATATTCTGGGGCAATCAAACCAGATGGTCCCAGGACCACAGAAGACACCACCACAGCTGATGACTCCTATCTCACAGATGAGTCCAGCACAGAAAGGGAGAGTAAATCTCTGTCAGCTTGATAAGGCTGTGGAGTCGATATGGTTGGTGCTGAGAGCAACATGGTCGATACCAGACTCAATAGCCGCCCCCACAAATGGTACCAGAGTCAATGGTATGGTGCTGGAATGATCTCACCTTGGTACCAGCAAGTGGATAGAGAGCCCTGCTCTATTCTGAGTACTCAAGGAAACCCAGTGCCAGTCAGCACTCCTCTTAGAAGAGGAAACATCTCCCCAAGTCTTGGAGTGACTGTGGTCAGTTTTATGAGCCTTCTTTCTTGGAGGAGGAGACGAAAGAACAGTCTTCTCCTTGAAGAGTCAGAGTTTCCTGGCAGCACCGAAGCTCACTGAGGGGCCAGACAATCTAATCCCAGGGCTAAAGCAGGCCTCATGACTCACTCCATAAGATGCAGCTTCAGATGTAAGTCTCTAGCCACTTGCATCACCTTTTTGAAGGGCAGGCAAATTGAGTACTTCTTAATATACCCCACTCCTAGGAACAATAAGCACAAAATATGGGGATTACTACTGGGGACAGCTACTCCACAGGAGGGGAGGTGCTTGAAACCTGGTGAAGACATTGGACCAGAGAAAAACTAACTACGTAACTACTAAACTAAGTAATCTAATGCTAAGGGTACTACTACCACCACCTATAACTAACTAAGCATATACAAAATACCAAGAGAAATCTTTCTGACGTAACAACCAATACGTGAGGTATATATCACATGGAAGAAACAGTTAACTACCTTTCTGTAACTGTTGTTCTTTGAGACGTGTTTCACCTGTCCTTTCCACTGTAGAGATTTGTGCACCCCATGCACAGTTGTCGGATGTCTTTTTCCCTAAGCAATACACATCAGGGCAGCTTGAGGGCCCTCTGCTGTAGCGTGCCACTGCATGTTGGTATATGGGGGTGGAGCCACACCCAACCCTCTCACTTGCTTTTTACCAGACAGACATTGATAAGAGTGGGGAAGGAGGGCAGGTCATGGAATGGACATGTGCAACACATCTTGAAGAACAGTTATGGAAAGATAGATAACCATTTCTTCTTTGAGTGATTGCACATATCCATTCCACTGTAGGTGATTCACAAGCAGATTAACTTGGAGGTGTGCTTGGAGTCTACTTGAGCAGAGACTGGAGAAGAACACATTCAAGAGGTACTGTCCTGAACTGACTGGCTATAGCATAATGAGAAGCAAACATGTGCACTGATGACCAAGTTGCCGCTCTGCAAATGCCCATAATAGGTACTTGCACTAGAAAAGCTGCTGATGCTGCATGCACCCTAGTTGAATGTGCCAACACTCTCGTGGTGAAGTAACACTAGCCAACAGGTAGCACAAATGAATGCATGAAGAAACCCAGGATGAAATTTTCTGAGTGGAAACCAGATGGCCTTTCACTCTGTCTGCTATCACAACACAGAGCTGTGTTGAGGACATAAAGGACTTAGTGCAGTCCAGATAGAAAACTAAAGTTCTTTTCACTTCTAATGAATGGAAGTTTTTCTTCATCTCTCTGAGCGTGAGGCTTTGGAAAGAAAGCCGGCAAATGAACTGCCTGGTTATGGCAAAAATTGGAGACCATCTTTGTTAGGAATTTAGGATGAGGGTGGAGATAAACTTTAAACTTGTGGAAAACTGCATAGAAAGGACTTGACACCAGGGCTGTCAACTCACCCACTCTCCTCGCTGAGATAACTGCAATTAAAAAATCATCTTCACAGAAAGATTGAGAGAGAGCAAATTGCAAGAGGTTCAAAAGTGGCACCATTAATTTTGCCAACATGAAACAGAAAAGTACTGAATCCACTGTTTAATTTAGAACTGCTACATCTTCAAAGTTGAAAGTGAAACTATAAAATACACTATAAATGGAGCTGAGAGGAGTGAAACAGTTGCACAAAAATAAAGCTGTATCTATCATGCCAATGAGTGAACAAATTTAATATAAATTTCAGACATTTACAAATTTAGTCTCCGAACCTATACTGTCATCCATGTGAATAAATTGTTGAAGCCAAATGGAACCCACTGAAGTCAACAGGGCTCTGCAAGGGCACAGAAATTGTTAAGGGCAGATGACAATGCAGGGCTAGGATCTTACAAGAGCATTACAAGTGTTTACTCCATTAAGTACCTATTAAACTTCCAAAATAATTTACAAATGGTTAAAGTGTCTTGTTTAAAAATTAAAGTTTCTATGAAATATAAACGTATTACAGATTTAAAAAATCTGTCTGCAAACTCGGTAAAAATAACTACTGTAGAGACACTCCAATTAAGACATTAGAACAGAATAGTACTTTGCTTTGTCATACCAGAAGGTAAGTCAGTTGACTAAATTTTAGCCCCTGACAAAGTTAGATTACACACTTGTGTAGGAAATAAGTCTACTTACAACTGAATCTGCATCTGGACATTCCCTGTAAAAAAAAAAAAAGAGAAAAAATGTGTAACTATCAAAAATGCACAGATAGAGAAGTATTTTTTAATACAATTTTGGAATCTCCTTTAGTAGTTTTTAATTTGCTTACAACCCATCCCTTTGCACATAACTCCTAAAAAGCAACATTAACATTGTTTTATTTGACTGACATTAATATTAATTAAGTGAATTCTCTTTATTCAGCTGCAAAGAAAATAAAGTAACTGAAGGTTTAAGCTGAGTCCACCAAAGCAAGGAAATTCACATAAATGCTGAAAATCAAAGCTGACATTCCAGCCTTAACTCACGCCATGGTGCAAAAAAGAAAAAAATATAATGGAATGAGTTAAGGCAGGAGTGCCAGCCTGGATTTTAAGTTATATCTGTGAATTCCCACATTGTTCTGGGTTTAAGGAAAATGTTTAACAATTTTGTGTAGATTTATGTAATTTGAGAGTATCAGGTCTATGCAGATGATGTGCACATGCAGAAAAACCCTGTCAACAATACTAATGAAACTGTCCATATAAAAAAATTCACTCATTTGGACAATAACCTGTTCTAGAAACAATTATGACTAGGCTAATGGAGTTTAGCGTTTCTCTCTTCCATAATTTCACTCTTTTAGATCATGTCCAAGAACCGTGTGGGCCTTGGAGTCATAAATAGACTTGAGTTGCATTATAAGAACTGGTCTATATACCAACAAGTAATAAGACAGATCACCACCACAAAGGCTTGCTAAAAAAAAAAATCACCTCTTCAAGAATAAAAAGTTTCCAAAAAAGCACTTGGTAGGTGTTTAGTATTTGTGAATGCTTGATATGGGACTGTAAACAGATTCCGTTGTAGTTTCTGGATTCAAACAGTAATGTTTTCAAAAATGAAAGTCAGTCCAAGTGACCAGACATGAAATTCTCCGAGACAACTGATAAATGCAAGCTGGAGCTACTCTTAACTAAACACCTGAATATGGAATCAGTACACAGGCCTTCTGTAACCTGCACCATCAAAAATCAAATAGGAAATGCCACGGTAAATGAATATTTTGTTAATTATTTCTTAAAGACAGCTGTATTTATGACAAATAGAAAGAATAATAAAATTGATAACAGACGTATCTTTGATAGGCCAAACAGTTAATTCAGACATCCAACCTATAATCTCTTCATGAATGACGAAAAAAAACTTGCAAAGAAACTGAACCATTAATGTGGAATTCCAATATCACCTTAAGAACTTAGAATGAGGTGTCTTTCTAAAAAGAACACAGGAATACAGGGTCTGTGTACAAGTTTTTAATTCACGTACATTTTACCTCTTTGTTGGCCTAGCTAAGGTAGCAGCATCAGGCAAGACTATTTTAAAAAAAGAAAGTGCAAGTGATAGCTCAAATGGAAGGCTCACCTGATTTCTCCCATGTGTCTCAAGACATGAGAACTAAGTTTTACAACATTTGATATTAAAAAAAAATAATCACCTGGACTATACAAACAAAAGATGATCCATAAACAAGAAGGATTAGAAACTACTGGAAGCAAACTAGAATGAAGATTCATACAAAATCAATGAGCACATATTAAATGGGTTAAAATCTGATTGATAGATCTCAAAACGAAAGTGTAAATGGGGAATCATCATACAGTGAGGGCAGCTCTGTGAGGTCTCACAGGGCTATATTCTTGGCCCAATACTATTCAATATCTTCCTTAATGAGCTAGAAGAAAACAAAATCATTGCTGGTAAAGTTCATAGAGGATACAAAAATTGGTAGAGTGGTAAATAATGATAAGCACAGGTCAGTTCAACAGAATTATCTGAGATTGCATGGTAAGATGGGCTCACAAGAACATGTGTTTTAATAAAGCGAAATATAAGGTCACAAAACTAGGAACCAAAAATGGAGGTCACATTTGCAGGATGGAAGACTGTATTTTGGAAATCAGTAACTCAGAAAAAGATGTAGGCATCATGCTGGATAACCAACTAAAGAGCAATGTGGTGGCTAAGAAAGCAGATGCAATGTTTGGATGTATAAGTAGGGGAATAGAGAGTAGAATTAGGGAGGTGTTATTTTCATGGCTGTCAAGGTTCCTTCCCCACTCTGAACTTTAGGGTACAGATGTGGGGGACCTGCATGAGAAGCTCTAAGCTCAATTAACAGCTTAGATCTGGTCTGGCTGCCACCACTCCCAAGCACTAATTCCCTTCCCTGGGTAGCCTTGAGAGACTTCACCAATTTCCTGGTGAACACAGATCCAAACCCCTTGGATCTTAAAACAAGGAAAAATCAATCAGGTTATTAAAAAAGGCTTTTAATTAAAGAAAAGAAAAGTAAAAGAAAACCCTCTGGGAGAGATTAGCATACCAGCTACTCTCACAGACAACAGATTCCAAACACAGAGGATGTTCCCCTGGGCAAAAACTTACACAAAAAATACCCAATTTGACTATTCCTCTAATTGCACAAGACAGGTTACAAAGAAATAAACATAAACCTATTTATTTCCTTCACTAATACTCACTACTTAAGAGGCTGAATTCTGGAGCTTTCCCACTCCGGTCCAAAGTGAAAACAGACAAAGGGAACTTCCCTCCTTCCTTTTGAACCATCTTGTCCTCCCATTGGTTCCTCTGGTCAGGTGTCAGCTAGGCTAGGTGAACTTCTTAACCCTTTACAGGTAAAAGAGGCATTAACCCGTAACTATCTGTTTATGACAATGGCATAGAGCATTACTGAGACCATTACTGGAATACCATTTTCCAGTTCTGGTGTCCACGGTGTAAAAAGGACTTGATAAATTGGAAAGGGTTCAGAAAAGTGCCACAAGAATGACATGAGGTCTGGAAAAAGCTGCCTTACAGTGAAAGGCCAAAGAAGCTCTGTTTATCTGAACAAAGAGATTAGAAGTGATTCGAAGAGAAGATTTCTGATAGTACAGATCTCTTTAATCTAGCAGACAAAGGCATAAAGACACAACAAGATCCAATGGTTAGAAGCTGAAACTAGACAAATACAGACTAGGAATAGGACACTGTAAAAAAAAAAAAAAAAAAAGAATGATGGCAATTAACCACTGGATTAATCACCAATTTAGAAATACAATTTATTTCCAGGATATGCAGTGGATTCTCCATCACTTGAAATCTACATAAAAACTGGATGTCTTGCTAATGGCTTTGATGCAGGAATCATCAGTGAAAAATCTATGGCCTGTGTTATGTTGGAGGTCAAACTAGAGGACAATAATGGTCCCTTCTGACCTCATACTCAAATTATGTAGTTAAAAATTATGTAATTCTAGTCCTCAAGGAAACCATGGATTTCAATGCCAATAGGAGAGCAGGAAATAAGGGGTTTAAAAGGACTGAATAAGCTAAATGTCATCTTCTAAGTTCTGCCTACTGTCCTTCGACAGGCTTCTTAAATGGAGAAGCAGATTGAAGTTTCCAACAGTTGACTCTAGTGAGGCTGGAAAGAGATGTCACATTCAGGGTGTCTACACTACGAAATTAGGTCGATTTTATAGAAGTTGATTTTTAGAAATTGATTTTACACAGTCGATTGCGTATGTCCACACTAAGCGAATTAAGTCGGCGGAGTGAGTCCTCACTACCACGGCTAGCATTGACTTACGGAGCGGTGCACGGTGGGTAGCTATCCCACAGTTCCCGCAGTCTCTGCCGCCCATTGGAATTCTGGGTTAAGCTCCCAATGCCTGATGGGGCAAAAACATTGTCCTGGGTGGTTTTGGGTACATGTCGTCAGTTGCCCCTCCCTCCATGAAAGCAACGGCAGACAATCGTTTTGCACCTTTTTTCCCTGGGTTACCCGTGCAGACGCCATACCATGGCAAGCATGGAGCCCGCTCAGCTCACCGTCATCGCTGCTGTTGTGGGCAAGTCTACTGTGGAGGCTACTGTGATCCAAGTAGCCAATGCAATCACTGACGTTCTGTTATCAAGGGTACTGACTCTGGGAAATGTGCGGGCCTTTTTAGATTTTAGGTACATCATATTCCTGTCCTTTGTCGCTGGTGAAGAAGTCTTGCAGCTGTACATTCCAGTCCAGTCGGCACTGTAACACCCCATAGCACTTCTGTGGTTGACACATATAACAGCTCCAGGGCTCTTGCTCTTTTGCCTTGGCCGAGATATCTTACCCTACCCGGACCTCCAAGCATTCGACACAGAAGCACCTGCAGCAGCTGGCATTGCTACACAGCAGCAGCTCCTTGCCTTCACAGCAGATGGTGCAGTAGGACTGCTAACCGTCATCATCCACCGCTTCTGCTGCAACTCTGCTCTCCTGCTCCCCAGCGATGAGCTCGGGGGATCTGTACTGGTCCTCCTGGGTGCTGCTGGCAGCAGACAGTGCAGTAGAACTGGTAACTGTCCTTGTCGGACATGTAGTGTGGCCGGGGGTTCTGGGAACGTCTTCCCTGCCCAGCTCCTAGCAACCTCCAGGGCATGGTGTACGGCTCCATCACTTCCCCTGCAACTCTGCTCTCCTGCTCCCCAGCGACGAGCTCGGGGGATCCGTTCATGAAGCCTGGACAGTAGTAAGGAGCAGTTCAACTATAGGCTGGGCAAGTGCAGAATGGTGGTAGAATGTGCCTTTGGACGTTTAAAAGCTCACTGGTGCTGTTCGTCAGACCTCAGTGCAACCAACATTCCCATTGTTATTGCTGCTTGCTGTGTGCTCCATAATATCTGTGAGAGTAAGGGGGAGACGTTTATGGCGGAGTGGGAGGTTGAGGCAAATCGCCTGGCGTCCGATTTTGAGCAGCCAGACACCAGGGCGATTAGAAGAGCACAGCAAGACGCGCTGCGCAGAGAGGCTTTGAAAACCAGTTTCATGACTGGCCAGGCTTCGGTGTGACAGTTGTGTGCGTTTCTCCTTGATGCAAACCCGCCCCTTTTGTTGATTTTAATTCCCTGTAAGCCAACCACCCTCCTCCCTTCGAAATAAAGTAACTATTGTTTTGAAACTATGCATTCATTCTTAATTAAAAAAAAAAAAAGAGAACGGACAAGGTAGCCTGGGTGGGATGGGGGAGGAGGGAAGGACAAGGCCACATTGCTTATTGTAGCCACACAAAAAATCGAACTGTTTGAATGACAGCCTTCTGTTGCTTGGCCATCCTCTGGAGTGGAGTGGCTGGGCCGGAGCCTCCCCCACCGCATTCTTGGGCATCTGGGTGAGGAGACTATGGAAATGGGGAGGAGGGTAGGCAGTTATATAGTGGATGCAGTGGGGGTCTATGCTCTTGTTGGCTTTCCTGCAACTCCAACAGATGCTTCATCATGTCCGTTTGCTACCCCATTAGCCTCAGCATCGCGTCCTGCCTCCGCTCTTCGCGCTCACTTAATTCTTTCCTGGCCTCTGCCACTGAATGCTTCCATGCATTAAGCTGTGCCCTATCAGTGCGGGAGGACTGCATGAGCTCAGAAAACATGTCATCGTGAGTGCGTTTTTTCCACCTTCTAATCTGCAATAACTTCAGGGACGGAGATGATAGGGGGAGCGTAGAAACATTCTACGCTCTACGATTCTGGGGGGACTGCATGGTCACCTGTGCTGCTGAGTTCGCCAAGCTGACCAAACAGGTAATGAAATTTAAAAGTTCCTGGGGCTTTTCCTATGTACCTGGCTAGTGCATCAGAGTTCAAAGTGCTGTCCAGAGTGGTCACAATGGAGCACTCTGGGATAGCTCCTGGAGGCCAATATCGTCGAATTGCGTCCGCACTACCCCAAATTCGACCCAGCAAAGTCGATTTTAGAGCTACTCCCCTCGCCGGGGAGGAGTACAGAAGTTGATTTTAAGAGCCCTTTAGGTCGACAGAACGGGGTTGGTTATGGGGACGCATTCATTTTTAAATTGACCTAACGCAGCTAAATTCAACCTAACCCCATAGCGTAGACCAGGCCTCAGAAACCTACTTAGGAGCTTTTAGGAGGCTCAGCTATAGGGTGACCAGATGTCCTGATTTCATAGGGACAGTCCCAATTTTTGGGTCTTTTTCTTATATAGGCTGCTATTACACCCCACCCCCGTCCCGATTTTTCACACTTGCTGTCTGGTCACCCTACTCAGATAGGAAGACTGTTCACCATCAAATTAGGCCTGAATAAAGACTGGGAGTGGCTGGGTCACTACAAAAAATAATTTCCCCTCTATTGATATTCACCCCTTCTTGTCAACTGTTGAGAATGGCCATATCCACCCTAATTGAATTGGCCTTGTTAGCACTGATGCCCCACTTGGTAAGGCAACTCCCACCTTTTCATGTGCTGTATATTTATACCTGCTTACTGTATTTTCTACTCCATGCATCTGATGAAGTGGGTTATAGCCCACAAAAGCTTATGCCCAAATAAATTTGTTAGTCTCTAAGGTCCACAAGGATTCCTCATTGTTTTTTCAAGGGAATGAGATTCCTGGTTTGAGAACAAGCTAATTTAACAATTGAGTAATATGGAATCTGAGATTAGTTTGAGTAATAAACCATAGTTAAGGTAAAAATATAATTCTATTGGCACAAAATTCAAGGAGGGTTAATAACTACAGAACTTGGGTAACCCCATTCACACAAGAAAGCTAAATGGAATCAAAATGGCTACTTTACAAGAAAGTAGATGAAAGGAAGGCACAACATATGTTGGCAACAATTTTACATATGTCTGGTTGTACATAAAATTTTCATCTACTTGCCCTGTCAACATTTTTTAAACTGTACAGAATTTTTGTCTAAAAAGGCTTGGGGGTTTTTGCTTATAAGCACACAGCAAATATTTATGAATTCAATTTTTTTCAAAAGAAAATTCCTTGTCTCATTCCAAAATAAAATTTTATTTTCCTATGCTTCTAGAAACTTCACATGCCAAACACTTTGAAATGTACGGGTTATAATTATCTCATACTTAAAGGGATATGCCAACTTGAATTTTTTTAAAATGCACTTTCTGATAGAACATCCTTTAATTCCTCATATTGATAAAACAATTCCCTTGAAAAAAGTGGTTAAAGGTTATTCTGCTCTTCTCTTGTTGCTTATAAGGGTCTTTTCAGAAAGAGAGAAACTAAGGCCCTGATCCTGCAAATACTTAGGCACACACACCTTTACTCACGTGTGTAGAACCATTGACTTATGTGGAACTACTCTAGTGAGTAAAGTTACTCAGGTGCTTAACGATTTGTAGGACAAAGGTGTCTAACTACCTATGCAGAGCATACAATGAAACACACAAAGTACTGTCAAATGCACAAAATAAACAAAACAAAATCTTTCCCCCACTAACTTCTTTCAGTTACAGTAATCCTAGGTGTGTTACTTGCATCTAAAAGAGGAACACATTTTTCAGGGGAAAAGATCCTTTTCAAGTTAATGGTGTCCCTTTAAACATCACTTGTAAAATTATTTCTTGTCACAAACATTAGCTAAATATTTATCTCCACAATTACGCTGTTCCATTTTCATTTAGGACTGAATGCTCCAGGTTTGAAATCTACTTACACAGATTCTGCATCTTTTTCTTTCTTAATTATTCCTGATAAACCAAATGCCTTTCTTTTCCTTGGTTTGATCCCTACAGAACAAATGTTTATCATTAGAAGACCACCAAGATGAATTTATATTTAACAATATAGATAATACATTTATGAACACAATTCTCTGTATAACATTTATGTCCATCTTCAATGCTTTATTTTCAATACATGGGTTTTTTGAATGGCTCAGTTTTTTTTGATTCCCTCTCCCCAGTAATTTGGGGGAGAGGGTATGTAAGATTTACAGTTGATTTGATAGATACTGCTCAATGAATCCATAATCTTATATTATTTACACCAATGCAAGACGGTGGACATTTCAGAGAGAATGGGTAAAACTGACAATACAGCATTAAATGTCATGAAGATTCCTCTACAAAAAAAAAAAAGCTTTATAAAATAAGAAGACACACCACTGAGTCTTATTGTAGTTTTCTATATTGAATTAATAAAGGATCACAAGCATGGAATGGGCAATACCACAAACCATCTAGTCTATTCAACTGCCAAAACCCTAATAACTAGTCCAGGAGGAAAACCAGTGTAACTTCCATGGTAAACCTGGAACTAAATTAGTGGAGTCAAAAGATTTGCAGCATGCTTACAACAAAAAGAGGGAACTGAATAAAAACTATTCCAAAGGTTAAAGTCCTTTGTATCATAACAATAAATATATTCTGCATAGTAAAACGGACTTTGAATTGTACATGATACAAGCATGATTACTACAAGTTTTATTTTATAATGATCTTATGTGTCAAAATTAGTTTCAATCAGACACCATATCAGACTCATTGCCATGTCTACTCCTCTCCTGGATTTATGCTGAAGCAAATCTGACTACTATTTCCGCAGATCTGAAAATATGGGACTGACTATATGCCTCCACGAACAGCTAGGTAGGATGCAAAACTATGCCTTTTATTCCAGTCTTCTCAAATATCCTCTTAATTGAAGCAAGCTGTGTTTTTAGGAAGGCAGTTTTATAATCTGGATATCTGGAACAGTAAGTCAACGACTGTTCTGCCAGTTTGAAAACAACGTTACAAAATGACAATGTTCCCCACATTAGGTGCATGGATTCAGCAGAGGGATTTCCCCAGTCTTGGAAATTTTCTGGCTGAGAAAACTAGAGTTCTTTTAATCAGGAAGCTACAATTCAGCCAATTATAAAATAAAAAGGATGCAGACTGATGGAATCCCTCCCCTCTGAAGAAATAATAATTCTTCAGTGTATGATCTGATATTCATTTTCCTTCTAGTCTATTTCAGAAAGCACTCTCTTTCTTGTCCCTTATCAAACTAAAAACCATTACTATTGTGGTGTGAGACTATAGTTCTCAAAATGGTGCTTCTCTGATCAATTGTCCTTCCATTGTAGTTTTGGCAACTTACTTTAACACTTGTTAAGTTTTCCAATCATTTGAGGTCCAATATTCTAGAAACAGAGGGCCAGATCAGGGATCACAACCAAATGGTTATGGATGAAAGTACAGCTGTTTATGAGAAACATTTTGATCCCTTGGCAATCGTACAGTAAGACTGTAAAATAGTGGTATTGGATGTTTTCTTGAATGTCAGTTTAAAAAAATAATGCATTACTCAATAATATCCATTACTTATTAGCCTTTCAAATGATTTAAAAGTAGAGTAACCAGTTTTATTTAATATCAAGTATTAGGGGGTAGCCGTGTTAGTCTGTATCCACAAAAACAACAAGGAGTCCGGTGGCACCTTAAAGACTTACAGATTTATTTGTGCATAAGCTTTCATGGGTAAAAAACCTCACTTCTTCAGATGCATCTTTAGTCTTTAAGTTGCCACCGGATTCCTTGTAGTTTTATTTAATGTGTTGAATACCCTTCATAACCTGGTTCCATTTTTTAATTTACACACACGTCATTTAAAAAAATATCTATCTATATACATATACCTTAAGCAGACATTTAAGAAATTATGCAACAACTTCACTGCAGGAACTCACCTTCAACTGCACTAGCTGTGTTGCATTCTTCAAATTCGATAAGGCCTTAAAGGAAGAACATTGAAAATTAATATTAATCTAACTTAGCTATTAGTTTTAATTTTAAAAGACATTTTCTGAGGTGTTTTGAAAGTGGCATCTTTTTCTTCCAAACAGACTGGACAGTTTAGTTTGCAGTGTTGTTGTAGCTGTGTTGGTCTCAGGGTACTAGAGAGACAAGGTAGGTGAGATAATGATGCTACCTAACTCTGGATAGTCTTGTTAAGACCCAGTTTACATCTCAGACACCCCTAGCTGCATTGTGATCAGTTAAGTTGCACAATCATACACATATAATGATGAACATATAATTAAATAATTAACATGATAGTAAGGTTTCAAATTTGAATATTCAGATATCAGGGCAACAATATTACATGGTCAAGATCCATACAGAATGTGTGTGACTACCAATAAGAATATTGCAAGTACAATTTAATGTATGTTACATTCAAAGTAGCTAAGTTAACACTGTGTTTAGGACACCTAACCTTTTTCATTGACTGTATATTCAAATTTGCAAGCATATTATGTTCTATTAATATTAAGTTTTTAATGTTTTTTAATGAGAAAAGAGAAATGCAAAGAAAAGTCAAAATGGGAAAGACAGACATGGCTCCAGCACTAGTGGCATACAAATCTGTTTTAATCAAGTTTATTCTTCTCTATTTTTCCCAGTTTATTTTGTGCATTTGACAGCTCCTTGTTTGTAGTTAGCTCTCCTGTTTACCCAGAAGAGTCAATTATTTTGACGGCAAATAGTTTTGTTTGGGTTTATACTGCAAGAGCAGAGAGAAAAATATTTTTAAAAATAGAGAAAAGATTGTAAAAATGACAAAAATACCAGAAGGCATCAGGACAGGTGCAATACTTAAATTACCTGTAACTCATTGTTTGAAACAGAGTATAGATTTCAAGTGGTCAGTATCGTTTTAACACTGGTGTTCACTGTCCTGGACACTACACTTTAGACACTGAGGGTATATATACGCTGCAATGTAAGCCTGTGCTTGAGGCTACCCTCCTTGCATCCAACACTGCTAACCAGGGCTCAGACCCCAGGTCCCAGGACCCTACAGGGCTGAAAGGTCCAAGCTCTAATTAAGCCAGGACCCAGGACCTATTGCTTTACAAGGTAGACAAAGTCCGGCATGACTTGGGTCCTGGGAGTCTGCCAGAAGTATCCCACAATTCCATGGACAACTTCCTTATTCCTCTCTATCCTAACAGTGTGCCACCCATTGTATTGAAAATGGAAGCCGCCCTCACCACCTTTGCAAACTGCAGCAGCTCAGGTCAGCGTTAATCCATTCTCTTCTGATCACTGATCTGCAAGCACACTATCAGAGAGCCTCTTGGGTTTACAATGGAGAATGAACTGATCAAGACTTTCGCAAAGCGAAGTGCAAAGTGAAGTGCTTCCTGGTCAAGTGCAGGGCAGGAAGTAAAGCTTTCCCACAGTGCACCACAGTCCCTAGAGATAAAGTGGCCACATTTCAGGGAAGGGACGGGCACATGCTAGGGATTCTGGGATTTGGTTACTTTGACTTGGGTCTGCACACTTTGGCGTGGATGCCAGAGCCCTAGGTTTGAGCACAGTTTCGAAAAGTTTTAACACAGCGTTAAAATACAATGTAGATGCTCAAGCCCCCAGGGTTCCCCAAAATGGGTCAGCTGGTGCAATTTCCATTAACCCTTGGCTTATACTGCAGTGTAGACATGCCCTAAGTTCTTTGGGGGCAGGGACTGTCCCTTCTGTGTGTTTGTACAGTGCCTATTATAATGGGCCCAACCTCTGTATGTGTCTACGAACACACACATGATATTTATATTATGTGTAAAGTAGCAAAAGTATTGTTTTCAAATCCCATACTCAAACCAAATAACTTTTTTTCTTCAGACTTTAAAATAAATTACCACTTTTAGGTAGAGATCCAAGCCTGGAGAAACTCAATTACAGTCACTGAAAACAGGGCGTTGGAATGGAAACATTTATACAATCTTAAATACAGAAGTTGTTCCCATTCTCGCTATAAAAAGGCTTTCATAATAAGCAATACTTTGAGACTGCCTTTTTGTGGTATTTTGAGTTTTACTGTGTTAGAAATACAAGAAAGTTGTGCATCTTTCAGAATGTTCTGATCTAGATTAGAAAAAATGCAAAAAAGACTAGTGGTGCTTAAGAGCATTTTTTATCTGTTTTGACTGGTACTCATTACAAAATGAATGAGTCATTATTAAATGAGGACAAGAAGGGGGTGGGGCTAGGGGCCCCACAGGGTCTGCACAGGAGCTAGTGGGGTGACAGCATTGAGCTAGGGTCTGCATGGGGGAGGCTCCCCAACTATCCCCGCAAAAAACCTGTTCCATACTTCTCCCACCCACACCCAACATTTACTCTCCAGGTTCATTCCCAGGCTCCTTCCCTCTCCTTGAGCTCCTCCATTACTCCCTGACTCCCCCAAAACTTTGCACTGCTTCTGAGGGGTGCGAGAATTACATTTCTGTATTGTAGTTTAAATGAATTATTACTCAAAGCTCTGTATTAATATGCCTAGTAGGGAATCTATTGGTAAAAAAAAAAAAAAAAAAAAAAAAATCCTGAATCTTGTTTGTTGTCCATATTGTTACAGTCATACTTGCTGACAGGTATTTTGAAATAAATTACCAAAATTGAAACGGTCATGATTATATTTTGATACATAAAATATGCAGATTTTGCAGAATTTAAAATTTTTTGGCACAGAATTCCCCCAGGAGTAAGACAGACATGCTGCAAGTTTCAGGGTTTTTTAAAGCATTATAATATAGAAAATTATACTGTAATTAGAGAAGATATCACACTTCAACACTTTAAGAATTCATTAACAATCCATCACGGTTTCTATATTTTGTCCATCCCAATTACCACCATCTGCCTTTGAAAATTATTTCACAGTCTAATACATCTGATATTTCAATAGACAAACATCTATTCTACTCCTGTTTTGGGTATCTTGAGGAGGACTACTTATTATACTAGAATGTACCAAAGTGTATATAGTGCACAAATGGATGCAAGAATAGATACTACTGCTGGAGTACAGCCGGAGGGGTTACAAAAGGATGAAAAACTGAGACCAGATCATCATCCACCAAAACAGATCGCTATCTCCTAGGCAACCAGAGACAGTAGAAGGTGTTATGCATGAACACTGCTATACAACAGCTTAACATCAATGAGAAATCCAGAAGCACACCTAAATTGTGTACTGGACTAATTGTGTTTGTGCATCTTCAGCCAATAGAGTCTGCACTGTGACTACAAAAACCTCAAAGTGCTTTCCTCTGTCAACCAACATAACCTTCCTCTTTTTTAGGTTCTGCTTCAACCAGACATTCTTCATTCGTGAGCTGATCTCATCTAAGCACGTGGCCAGCTCGATGGCAGTGATTTTGTCATATGTTGCGTAGGCTAGGAAGAGCTGCGAGTCATTTGCATGCACTGGCACGGGAGTCCATATTGTTTCACCTGTTCTTGTAAAGGCGGTATGGAGATGTTGATGTAAATGTGTTCACCTGCTCACCATGAAGCAGACAGAAGTCCATATCAACAACTCCACAATATCCAAGGACTGAATAGAGGACAAAGGAAGAAGCTTACATAGGGTCACCACAGAAGGCTGAAGTAGTCTCAATATAAATATACTTCCGTTTAGAAGGTGAACTGAGATCCTAGCTGCACAAACTCCATTGCTTATAGAACCCAATGGTGCACAGGCTAACGCCAATGACCCTGGGAGCCAACGATCTAACAGTGAATATGCATTATCCACTACAGCATCCAAAGGAGAAAAAGTGATTGTTTCTAGGTACAGGATGTAATATTGGTTCTGAGAGGGCTAAACCATCTCCTGAAGCAGATTGGCTAGCCAAAGTCTTCAGAATCAGTGCCATAATTGGGCCCAGATCCCTGCTTGGAATCTCTAGGTGCTACTGCAGTACAAATGAATAGGAACATAAGTTCACTGTATAATAACTGAAGAACTGAAATCTCTTCCTTTCTGGCTCCCTTAAGATAAGGAAACGTAATTCATGTCAATGAGGAGGAACCCTATTCCCCAAGGAACATGAAATGTGAAATGGCAAAAACATGTTCTCTCATTTATATAATCTAAACCAATGTGAAAATGAAAGTGGCCAAAATAGAATGTTTGGTAAATGTTTTAAGTGGTTTTTTTTTTTTTTTGGCGCAACACCAAATGTTAGGAAAATTAACTGCAGACACTCTCTCTCATTTTTGAATACTGATATCTCTATCAATTATAAACATACTTTTTTCCAAAATAGACATGTGATTATTCCTCTATGGACTTATGATTTGGCCAGTTCCAGGTTCTAAAATGAAGCTCTTTGAGAGTTATTTCCACACACCAAAAAATCTGTAATTTGCATTTATTTTGGGCTTATTCTGATAACTAACAGTTGAACTAAATTTCACACTTTACAAAAAGTCCCTGAATAATCTCTCAGTCAGATCAAGCATGGATAGTTTCAGGCTGCAGTCAATGGTTTTACCGAAAAGGGTGAGGGGGGGGGGGGAAGCTTGAATTGAACCCTTCGTAACCCTTGAACTGAACCCTTCTTAACCCTTGAATTGAACCCTTCTTAACTACAGAAGTGCTGCAAACAGTCTATTATTATATGACAAATACACATTAAATTCATGAACATAATGTATTTAACAATTAAGTCACAAAATGTAAAAGCTACATAACTAGGAGAAATTTAAACTCACCCACATTGCACATACTGTTATGTAGTATTTTAAATTACAGGGGAGTCGCATCTTACGTGGGGGTTAGGTTCTGAAGTCAGCGCATAAGGCGAAAATCGCATATAGTCAAACACTCATTGAGTGGAATGGTGGGCGGAATCGCCCGTACTACAGGTACAGTATTTAAATTGTTATTTTTCTCTTTTTGTTTTGCCGAGCGCGTATAGTTAAAAGCGCCTATGATGCGACTCCACTGTATTAATTAAGCTGTTAAATGTTTATATTTATTTTTTATATTCATTATAGGTGAGTTATTTTATTAGGAAACAGTTACTTACATTTCTTGAATTTTTTAAAATTTACAATAGTAACATTGTATTAATTATTCTGTTTCATTAAAAAAAATACAAAGATACTAATCGCTACTAACCAGTGCGCTAAATTTCTGCAATTGCTCAAAGTAAAAAATATATATATACACATATAATTCTGGAATGTAATTGTAATATAAGTGCACACTCACCTAATTAATAAACACTACATGTCTAAAATACTCCATAATGATGTAGCCTGTAAACTAAACAGAAATGATGTACCACAAATAGCCTAAAGTATATTGGAAATTGCTTACGTCTTTCTTTCTAAATACAAATCAGGAGCCTATTACCCAATGAATGCTATCAACATAGATCATTTCAATTTTTTAAAAAAGTCTACTGAAGAAGTTATCACATAGGTCTATTCTAGCTGAGAAGCACGTAGATAATACCATGATGCACACTGTGGAAAAAAGAGTAACAAGGATAGAAAATTTCAGCCAGGCTAAAATAATAATAATTAATAAATATATAGGATTTAAAAAAGCAGAATGAGTTGTTTTTGTAGTTGAAAAATTACAAATGATTTTCCATCAACAAAAATTTTTTTGAGGCCACGCCTAGAAAGTTTCAGGTCAAAAGTAAGATATTTGAGAAAATTATGAGCCATTCAAAATAGGTTTATCATGAAAGTCCATATATAATTTAATGAGAATATTTCAAAAGACACATGCAGGGAAAATTATCACATTTACAATAAGCTGAACTATAGCTCACCACTCTCTCTAACCTTCAAAGCAGAAGGATGAGAAATGTAAAGTTTCAGTGGCCAACCCTGCCATAGGATATGCATCCTAATTATTTTGATATCAGTGGGAGTTTGGATGCATATCCTGTGACAAGGAGAGGGCCTCAAAATATGTAAGCTCTTGAAATTGTGTATAAATTATCCCATCCGCACTTAATCAGAAAACATTTTCAAGATAGGGTAATGAAAGCTTCTAGGTATACATTCCAGAAGAATTCCAGATAGGGGACAGCGTGCGAGGCAGATACAGATGTGGGAGTGTGACAGACCCAGACCAGTGGGGTACAGGAGTCTGGTAGAGGGCAAATATACTGGTCACTGGATGAGTAGTTTTCTGTTCCCTGAGTGACCAGAGCAGGGGCTGTACTAGAGTAATCAGGAACCTGCTAGAACCAGTTAAGGCAGGCAGGCTAATTAGGACACCTGGAGCCAATTAAGAAGAAGCTGCTAGAATCAATTAAGGCAGGCTAATAAGGGCACCTGGGTTTTAAAAAGGAGCTCACTTCAGTTTGTGGTGCAAGTGTGAGGAGCTGAGAGTGAGAGGGTGTGCTGCTGGAGGACTGAGGAGCACAAGCGTTATCAGACACCAGGAGGAAGGTCCTGTGGTGAGAATAAAGAAGGTGTTTGGAGGAGGCCATGGGGAAGTAGCCCAGGGAGTTGTAGCTGTCATGCAGCTATTACAGGAGGCACTATAGACAGCTGTAGTCCACAGGGCCCTGGGCTGGAACCCGGAGTAGAGGGCGGGCCCGGGTTCCCCCCAAACCTCCCAATTGACCTGGACTGTGGGTTCTTCCAGAGGGGAAGGTCTCTGGGCTGTTCCCCAACCCACATGGTGAATCTCTGAGGCAAGAAAATCCGCCAATAAGCGCAGGACCCACCAAGATAGAGGAGGAACTTTGTCACAGGGAGAAACAAGCTAATAGGTGTATAAGGCTAGACTAGAGGCATTGATAGCATGGAAAAGACAGGAGCAATACATCAATTAGGCTAGAGCAAATAAGCAGGGAGTGGCTGAGTTGTAAAGGACAAGAAGCTTGAACTTGATACAATGGAAAAGGGGAAGTCAGTAGGATGACTGAAGGGATAGGATAACGTGATCAGAACAATGGACAAATTCTGTTGAAATTAACCAAATACTACTTGAAATAAATTACTACTTGTAATAAATAAATTAATAAGCCACAGTAAGTGGCTTCAACTCATGACATCACTCCTAGAATATCAGAGTATCTACTGCCTGTCCTCTAGCTAGAAAAGGTGTGTGAATGCATGGAGTTTTGTGACACTTCAAAAGGATAGAGAAGGCTGGCCAAAGATACTGCAATATTAATCTCACTCCAAAACTGCCAGGTCAGCTCTGTTCTTTGAAACAATAATGCTCAATAGTGGTATATAAATCTGCAACTGCTATGATGTATGTATAATTTACTTTTTGATTGCTGAATGGAAAAGGAAATAAATGATGTCAATAAAATTCTTTGTCCCTTGTCTAGTGGATACTAGGAATATTTTAAAGAGGATGCATTTCATCTCTGAGGAAGATGAACAGGCACAAGGGGTTTTAAATGACAACAATCTTACACTTGCTACCTAATTAATCTACGAAGCGGCACTAATGGCCTTGAAGACATTTATGTCTCTTGTCAGCCAGGTTGAACAGGGTGCTACAACAAGTCACGAGTATATGCTGTGGGGGAGAGGCTAAGACAACAATTTTGGCTAAGACCTCAACTATCGGTTAGTGGGACAGAATCACTTAGACTAAAAAAAAAAAAAAACACCCCAAAAATAAAACACACACACAAGGTAATTCTTTAACAAATAAAAGAGGCAAATAATCATTCAAAAACTAATTCAATATTGCTGGCAAAGAAAACATATAATTATATTGTACATTCAAAAATAGCCTTTGAGATCTCTTGTAAGTATACTTTAGACTGGGAAATCCCAACAAGCTAAAAAATTAATCAAAATTGAATAGTCACATTACTTTTTCTACTTAAAATTATCTATTCTTTTATGAACTGCATTTCACTTCATTGCAAAAAAATTAGCTTTACGTCACAATCAGTTTATATATACATTAATATGCACAAGCATTTTTAAAATTTTCATCAACCTAAAACTTATAAAATTGAAAAAGAAAAAATTGCAAAGCTACTTGTAGTTACCAATGTGATAAGACAATATCCTTGTTTTTGAGAAAACAAGTTTTTTTTTTTATTTGACATGAAATCATGCATGAAAGGAGGACAATTTTTTAAAAACTGCATATGCCTCTCATGCCGCTTCAAATGGCAGAGCTTTGCGTGCCTGGCTCAGTGCCAGTTGACAGCTCAGCTGGATATCAATGCACATTCTGACCCCCCTTGCAGTGTGTCACTTCTGAATTGTTTTCACAGTAGAAAGTTTATTCAACCTCTCTCTTGAATGCAGTGGACCGACCATCATTCTGCAATTTAATCATAGCAGGACAAGTTATTTTTCTGACAGCACTAAAGCCAGAGAGCAATTCCTAATGAACAGCTTGATACAAGTGGAATTTCGACTGTTTTAGCCTCAATTAATTCTGCTGTCAAAACAAATGACTGCTCTTGGTGCTTCGATGTTAAGCTGGATCACAAAGGTCAATTTTGTGTGTACACAAACACATAAGCAATCTTTTGCTTGCTATCATCTGATGCTATTTCATGTTTATTATCAATAAAAAATTCAAAGTTTTCAAACAGAGACACCAGAAATGCAAAATAAATTTGTCTACAGTAGCATTTTTAACACAACATTCCATTTTAACTGCCTGTCTGATGAAAAATGAAAGATAAATCTGTTTCCACATTTGTAAATAAACGGATAGTGAAGGAATCATTTTCAGTTCTAGAACAACTAGTTTTAGAACGACCAATTACTAAAAGTTTATTTTCAGAAATGATCAACTGAAGTGTAAAGGTGAACAGGAGTTACTTATCTGTAAGAAAATGTATTTAGAATACAGTATTTACCCTGCCTGGGCCAACTGGCCTTAAGCAACTACTTTCTCGCTAAATATATTAAATCAAATTAAAATATATATTTTACTCTATAGCCGATGCACTTCATCTCTGAAAATGAATGGACGTATAATAAAAGATATATAATTAACTGAAAGACAAAAGAAACATTACAACAAATACAGCAGGAAAAACTTTGAAAATTAATACTGCTATAACATTTTATAAGAAAATGTTTCAAAAAGTGTAAATAAAGGATTTTTGTGGGTGTTTTATCAAACGAATAAAAGAAAGATGTAACCAGGGCCTGTCCTCATGATCCAACAGAAAGCACTGTGGAACACACAACTGCCTCATTTAGATTCTTATGTGGTTCCCAACATACTACTACAATCACACATTGTCATGCCCCCATGCTTATAGACTCAGCCAACTTTCTCACTGAGGCTGAAAGACTATATGGAATTTCTCTTTTTGTCCATGTTGAACGAAGAAAAATGTCACATTATTGGGACAAGGAGCCCCCTCATTCCAAGAAGGGACAGGGGGCAGTAATGGAGCATAAAGTTATTATAATTAATAGTAATAATTTATACAGCATTATTTTCCAGAAGACTCCTAGCATTTCTCTTCCCTTTTACAGATGAAGAAATCAATATACAAGGATGTTGTACCTTACACACTTTCACTGTACAAGTCAGTCTCAGGGCTGGGATTAGGATGCAGGAGTTAGTCCCCTTAAATTAGTTTAGAACTTAGTAAACTGTTCATTATCAGTGAAGATCAAGAAACCACAAATCTCTTGTAACGTTACTCCACTAAACCCAAAGGAGGCAACTGACTAGATTCATTCAGTTAAAATGAAAATATGTTATTTCTCATTCGGTCTCCAAAGAACCACATAAGAAATTTTTCAGTAAAAACACTTGACCACTACTTCAAAAATATACTAGGATATCTACCCTAACAAAGATAGACTTGGAAAGATGAAGAATTCACTCTTTCAACATTTGACCTGATTATGCCAGCCTAGACAATGAAAACTTCAACAGTAACTTATGAAAAAAAAGATATATAGAACAAAAAGATTATAGATTGCATCACGTATGACCCACCTGCTGAAGGCTGCATCTGCAGAGGCTGCCATTGAAAGCCTGTAATGGAATACTTTATTCCAAATACATTTACTTACAGATAAGTAATGCACATTTAGCGTGACATACTGTGGAATAATGTTGATAGCTTATCCTCTCTGTATGGTATGACTGCTTTCTTAATACAGTCTTTAACCTAAAACAACAAAGTCTAAGGAGGCTGTTAAGAATTCATAGGGGCCTGTTCCTAAAAAGGATGAATAGGTGACCTGTTTTTAATTTCCTGAATCCTCTGCAAAGATATCTCTCTCTCTCTATATATATATAAAGCTCTCTGTTTGTAGAGTGTAGGATGGTACTTTCTTGCTCTGTTGTACCTTGGAGGAAACGTCTGATCTAATTGGAAAGATGATTTCACTTCGGGGGGAGGGATAGCTCAGTGGTTTGAGCATTGGCCTGCTAAACCCAGGGTTGTAAGCTCAATCCTTGAGGGGGCCATTTAGGGATCTGGGGCAAAAATCTGTCTGGGGATTGGGTCCTGCTTTGAGCAGGGGGTTGGGACTAGATGACCTCCTGAGGTGCCTTCCAACCCTGATATTCTATGATTCTATGAAAGAAACAAGATACTGACTTAACCACTACTATTTTGTCCTGATGGAATAAACAGGTATAGATCTATGTATGACAACTCCCACAAATGATTAGACAAAAGAACACTAAAAAGTCATCTGAAGAGTGAAAAATTCCAATACATTTATTCTCTGCAGTTCAGAGGGAGCATGTGAGCCATTTTAGCAAAAAACTTACAGTATCTAAGACGGATGGGAGAGCCTCTAGTTTACTTCTGAACAAAACAAAACAAATCTCACCACTTTCAGAAGGAAATCTATGCTCTACCGTGCCTATTTAGGGTCAAACAGCTGCTATTTGGAGCCTGAGGGAATAAAAACTTGGGCTTTTATTATGCCTGTCATTTGAGCCAAAGGACGTTATGAAAAATATGTCCAAAAATTATGTTTTCTGTCCTTGTATCAGGCCCTGAAGATGTCTTAATGTGTCAACATTAGGCAGGTGCGCAAGTATTTAAGTCACCGGTTGCAATATAAGCCAATTCTTCACATGAACCCTCTAAGAGCCAGATTCACAATAGTGATCAAACCAGATTTTCCCTGATGAACTGGGCTCTGGAATCAGGAAATAATATATGAAGATAAAGGCAAGCTACTGAATCTCCAGGAACTAAGTCATAGAGTTTAAGGCCAGAAGGGACCTCTAGCTTATTTAGTCTTACCTCCTGTACATCAAGGCTATTGACATCACCCAGACACCTACACACTAAACCCACCCACACACTAAACCCAACAACCAGAACAAGACCAAAATATTATAGCTCTCTGGAGATTAAACTATTGTGTGGCACAGGCAGAGAACAGGAGGGACCAAGATGCACCAATGCCTGTGGCCCCTGCAATAGCAGGGAATTGATTAAGTGATATATACACAGATGATCCCAGCAAGCGACCCACGCCTCATGCTTCAGAGTGAGGTGAAAAATACCCAAGATAACAAGCCTTCCTGGGCCAATTAAGGGCTACCAGAAATCCTCTAGAACTTTACAAACTTCTGAAAGACTTTACCAGTCAGGGGAAGGAGAGCAGTTAAGTTCAATTTCTAATGGTTAAGGAAGTATTTATTCCCAGGGATAATAGGTCCAGGAACCAAAGGAGAACCCATATTTACTATCATGTTTAATCAGAAGGTATTGAGGTCCACCTGAAGAGTTCATTATTTGTGGCTAGTCACTTCAATGTCCCTTGGTATGTCTTTCTTAAAGAAAAATAAACCCACAAACAAGATGAGTTCACTAGCCCATTGAGGTCTACATGCATACTATTTAACACTAGACATCCTTGAATTTTAAAAGTGGGCTAAAATGTTTCCAGTATTAAATATTTCAGAACCTCTTATATGTTCTTTTAGAAACTCAAATGTCCCAAGAGATTTTGGTGCAGATGGAGGCTATTTTCAGAAAAAAAAATCAGCAACTGACCCATCTCAACCTTAATTATAGAATTTAGACAATAAAATGAACATATAGCTACATTTTTAAAAGCTAGGAACCTGCAGTTATGAAGTTATAGTTGGTGAATATATATGTGCCTTAGACACAAAGAAGACAAGACAAAAAGTTGAGTACATGAAACTAAAGTGGGTGGATCAATAGGTAATTATCTTACAAGAACACTTGTTTTTAAATACTGTATATAAAACAGGAGGGAATTCTTGCTTGATGCAATTTATGTAATATTTAATCAGCATAAAAGCTTTTTCAATTGTTCATACACAGAAATAAGTTAACTTCATAGCATCAAGTGGCAGGGAACGGGGATACCTAAATGTTTGCTGCTCACTTTGCTACTGCTTTGACATTTTTTTCCTGTTCCTACTTCACACCATTCAGGTGACAGGTCAATGCCCACTGTTCCTTCATCTGACAAAATGAAGAAAATCAATATCTAGTCTTTAAAAATAGAACTACTGGTGCAGAAGGTCACTATATACTACCACCAACTCTATGACGATGGAGGAACCAACAGAAAAATACTGAGAGACTGTACTCCTGGAGACAATGTAATATGGACATACATGAGGTCAAACATAAATGGAGTGAGAATTTACTTGCAGTTGCCAAACATGTTTGCTCAAGGGAAAAAAAAAACCCTCAAAGACATGCACTCCTGATGTTAAATTGGTGACTAATTCATTGGAGAAATCATTCAGGAACAGACTACCTTTGAGAAAAATGTCATCCTGTAGCACTGCCAAGGTCAATTTAATTTTGGATATGTACAATGCAATTTCCCCCAGCAAAAGTTATATTTGCCTACCAACTAATTTAAACCATATACTCAACCTTGTAAATAATACTATTTTCCTATAATTCAACTTAATTTCATTAGGAAAGTAGAATATATTGCATAATATAGATTTTTAATTTAATACACTTTAATTTCCTCATACTTCCTTGCTTTAGAGCCTCTCCTGAATCAAAACCACTTTTTTGTAATAAATTATTGCAGGACTAAGGAAATGAGGAAAACCAAACACTTCTTCACAGCTATATGAAAAGTAGCATGCATATTTTGTAACCATCATGACAATCATATTTGGAATATTTTCTGTTAATAGAAATAGTCAAACTTTGGCTGTGTACCACTCTATGACCACTTAAATAGTGAAGAACTACAAGATACATGCTTAAATATATTAACATAATACATTTGCTATCTCTTGGGTGACAGGTATTTCAGAAGGCTTAGGCTATCACCATAATGTAACAGTACCCCCCAGAGAGCAGAGCAGAAACAGCTGTATTAAAAACAGCTACATTGTAGATTAATTTAAAACAACCATGGCTATTAGTTTGATGTTTTTACTTACCTTTCCTAAGAGCAAAATCAGTAATTTATGAGTTATTAATTTTTTTATCATTAGACTATTTTATTAATTAATACCTACTACTTTAGCTAGACTACCTTATTAATATCTGGGATTCTCTGTCTTCCCCAAATCTATTAGATGAGGTTCTTGCAACCCTATTTACCCCCACAATCTTTATGTTGTGGGATCCTTCTGTTTGTATCAGCATCATCAGTTAAACATGGATTGTGTCTAGTCACTCATTCATTCTTCTGAATTTGAGTGTATTCTGCAAATACCTCCTCTACTCTCACTTCTATAACATGATACACAATTCAATTTACCTTATTTTGGAACATATTTGATTAAATTTATAATAAGTGTGCCTATAGTGGACTCTAATATAGAAAATTATCTTTAAAACCACAAACATACATAACCTAAACATCAAATATTACCAACACATTAATATCTAAAGGATATCAAAAAAGGAGAAGCCAATGTTGCTAAAAATGTTGAAATAATTTTCCTTTCACATGCTTCAAACTGTACCAATTCTTAGTTTTTTTCCAATATTTTTGGTAAAAAATTTTTTTTAATAAATTACTTAAAATGTCAGGAAAAGAATATAGGATTCCAGCCAGTTTGGAAAGGCAAAAGCTGAAGGGAAAACACAACAAAACATTCAATTTTTTCATTTCCAAATTTGCTCCCAAAAAGGTTGAGAAAAAAGTTTTTTTAGTGAAAATTTCAGTTCTGACAAGAGGCCATTTTTTAATGAAAAAATTATTAGAAAAATTCTTATCAGCTGCAGTGATAACATTTTCTGTCCAAACAAACCTTCCCTTTCCCTCCACCAAATACAATATAACCCTTTTTGGCCACAATCATTTTACCAAGCTTTAGGGGGGGGGGGGGGGGTTGGTGCAGAAGAGAGCTTAGTGTGTTAATCTGGTCATACAGTCCTCACGTTCAACTATTTTATCAGCCAGCCTTCATTTCCATAATTGTATATATCTAGCAATCCATTACCATTGCACCCCCTCTATTTCATGACATCATAGTTTAGTATGTTTATTTCACACTCTTTAATTACTGTATACATTCATTCATTAGCCCGTTTGTTTATAAGCCGACCCCTCCAAGATGGATAAGTAAAAATAGCAAAAACTGTATGACCCTTTCATAAGCCAACTCTGTATTTCAGGGTTTAGCAAACTTTGGCTCCTGGCCCATCAGGGTAAGCCGCTAGCGGGCCTGGACGTTTTGTTTACCTGGAGCATCCACAGGCATGGAGCCCCTCAGCTCTCAGTGGCTGTGGTTTGCCATTCCCAGCCAACGGGAGCTGCAGGAAGCAGCGCGGGCCAAGGGACGTGCTGGCCACCACTTCCCGCAGCTCCCATTGGCTGGGAACGGTGAACCCCGGCCACTGGGAGCTGTGGGGCTCGGTACCTGTGAACGCTCCAGGTAAACAAAACGACAATGTATTAGATATTTAATTCAATAATTCCATAGAGCTTAAAATCATCAAATTTTGCTGTAGACCCATTGATAAGCCGACCCCCGCTCTTTGATGCTTCACTTTTTTACCAAAAAAATTTGGCTTACGAACGAGTATATACGGTATTTAACCTTTCTGCTCTTCCACGACCTAAAAAACCCAAATTAATTGCTTTATTTACTTCTTAGTACCTTTGCTTCCTCTCATTTTAGTGTGATTTGATTCTGTAACAGTTTCCTACTAAAGGCCAACTCATGACATCTCTTATCCTTCTCCCTTCTCCACAACCCATTTCAGGGTTTCTAGTTCACTGAGTATTTATTCTTTATACCTGGCTCAGCTCCAGCCATTTGGTTGCACTGCAAACCACAGGCCACAGCAGAACTTTGCTTGAAAGAGATACATTCAAAAAGCACTTTACTTTCAACTCAAGACCACAAAAACCCAAACCTCTTCCTTGCTGCCTCTACTGCTGACAATCTATCATATGCTTCTACTTTTATTGTATCTTGTTTGCTGTTGGGAGTTGAGCAAATTTAAACTTGCACAGCTAGAGAGCAGTATATTTAGTGTCCTAAATGGCTCATAAGTATATGGGTAGGTGTAAATATACCCTAGTAGTGTGTGCCAAAGAACAGAAGATAAGCAACCAACCTTGCAAGTCCAATGATCGCATGCTTCCAAGAGATGCACTGAGTCAAACAGATCCTTATATACTTTCTATGTATTGCCTTTTACTAGCCAATTCTCTAAACCAAACTAAAAAAAAAAAGTACTTCTTTCTAGCATAAATATACTGCTATAACTACAAAGAATTATGTAAACAACAACAAAAATCCCTACATTTGACAGACTTCCCTTACCGTCTGAAATCAGAGAGATTCTGAAATTGAGATTTCCTATGAATGAGTATTTAAGTATTCAATAGGTACACAGCACAAAACTTTCCTCTTTCATGAGCAGATGAATTGCTGCCAGACAGAAATTTTAATTTGTTAGAATAAGACAGTTGAGGTCTCAGCTCTAGAACTGGTCATAACCTTCATCTTTTTGTGCCAGGAAGCACTAAAAACCATTCCCCTATTTTCTTCTGGTCCATTGGTTGAACAACATTTTTGTAACGAGAAGAATTGCATTTTCAGCACTGATTCTAGCTGATACTACTGAATACTCTGAGGTCTGGTCAGTGTTTGAGGCACCGGAACCAGGGGGCTTTTAAAACAAAAGAAACAAGCACAGAGTTCATGTCCTCCGCAAATTTCCAGCCCCCCACTCGCCCGCAGAATAATAGATTCTGCCAGGGAGACACTGCAATTACACTTTTTGCCCAACAGGGGCTGCTGTGGTGCCAGAAGAGAGGGCAGTGGGCTCACCACCAGAGCAGCCAGCCACGGAGAAGGAGGGGGCACTTTGGCCTTGGCCCTCCCACTTCTACAAAAGTTCCGGTGCCCTTGGTTTGAGGCCAGGAAGATCCCTCCTGCCTTTTCTGTCTCTCCAACCTGCAGAAATGGACATCCTCCCTTTGCAGAGAGCTTTCCCTCTTAAATACAATCTAATCCCTTGACCACATGCCTAGGTTGAGAAACACAAGCCCCTTCCCCCAGCCAGTTTTCTGAGTGGAGTTTATTATTCTTGTAGATGGGCCAGAAGTTGAGAGAGAATCAAAGTTGATGGCCCCCAATGGCTGTCTCATTGAAAGTCTTCTCCAAGGTGTCCCATACCACTTATGAGCAGTGCCATATTTGGATAGACTGGCCTTGTAAAACCAGCCTGGCCTTGGCAGCAGAGATCATAAATTATCCGTTAACACACAAATGGAAGAAACAACATGGAGTTCGCAATTCAATACTGTGGAAGCAGAGATATAAGAAAAATAAGGTATCAAGATGGCCTATGTATAAACAATTACAGCAAACCTTTATACCTTTCATTACAGACAATAATAAGCAACAGCTGCATTTTGTTTATACATAGGCCATCTTGATATCTTATTTTTCTCACTTGTTTTGACTCTAGTCTACATACAATATTTTCTACACATTATCTACACAAGGTCGCAACAACTTCTCACACAGTTCTTTCCCACTCGCCTCACACAATCCTCGCTTCTACAAATCTCGCGTTATTAGGGTTACAGTTAGCCTGACTCTTGCTAACGAACTGTCATGCATTGCAGTTCCTTCCTGTCAGTTTTCTCTGCTTCCACAACCTCCCCTTTTGTACTACTAGTACAACAAACATTTTCAAAACTCTATTTGCATTAAATCTTGGAATTCAGATTCTACATCAGATGCTTCAACCTTAGGGGTTTTGATTGGATGTAATGACAATGCATGGTGAGCATGGACATGAAAGGTATTACTATTATTACGTCCTTTACAACAACAATAACATACTCCTACACTAGCTAACAACAACACAAGCAATAACATTCCCATAGCGATAATATGATGGGGTTGTTGTACAATCTTAGTCATAGAACACAATACATCATACTTAGTACATAAGGTGGACACTCTATAAGCTGTCTGAAAGGCCTTGGATTAGGTTAATACCCTTCTCTAGCAGAGTTAGAACATAAGAACGGCCGTACTGGGTCAGACCAAAGGTCCATCTAATCTAGCCCAGTATCCTGTCTACCGACAGTGGCCAATGCCAGGTGCCCCAGAGGGAGTGAACCTAACAGGTAATGATCAAGTGATCTCTCTCCTGCCATCCATCTCCACCCTCTGACAAACAGAGGCTAGGGACACCATTCCTTACCCATCCTGGCTAATAGCCATGAATGGACTTTATCCAGTTCTCTTTTAAATGCTGTTATAGTCCTAGCCTTCACAACTTCCTCAGGCAAGGAGTTCCACAAGTTGACTGTACGCTGTGTGAAGAAGAACTTCCTTGTATTTGTTTTAAACCTGCTGCCCATTAATTTCATTTGGTGGCCCCTAGTTCTTGTATTATGGGTATAAGTAAATAACTTCTCCTTATCTACTTTCTCCACATCACTCATGATTTTATATACCTCTATCATATCCCCCCTTAGTCTCCTCTTTTCCAAGCTGAAAAGTACTAGCCTCTTTAATCTCTCCTCATATGGGACACATTCCAAACCCTAATCATTTTAGTTGCCCTTCTCTGAACCTTTTCTAGTGTCAGTATATCTTTTTTGAGATGAGGAGACCACATCTGTACGCAGTATTCAAGATGTGGGCGTACCATCGATTTATATAAGGGCAATAATATAGTCTCAGTCTTATTCTCTATCCCCTTTTTAATGATTCCTAACATCCTGTTTGCTTTTTTGACTGCCTCTGCACACTGCGTGAACCTCTTCAGAGAACTATCCACGATGACTCCAAGATCTTTTTCCTGATTTGTTGTAGCTAAATTAGCCCCCATCATATTGTATGTATAGTTGGGGTTATTTTTTCCAATGTGCATTACTTTACATTTATCCACATTAAATTTCATTTGCCATTTTGTTGCCCAATCACTTAGTTTTGTGAGATCTTTTTGAAGTTCTTCACAGTCTGCTTTGGTCTTAACTATCTTGAGCAGTTTAGTATCATCTGCAAACTTTGCCACCTCACTCACTTTACACCCCTTTCTCCAGATCATTTATGAATAAGTTGAATAGGATTGGTCCTAGGACTAACCACTAGTTACCCCTCTCCATTCTGAGAATTTACCATTTATTCCTACCCTTTGTTCCTTGTCTTTTAACCAGTTCTCAATCCATGAAAGGACCTTCCCTTTTATCCCATGACAACTTAATTTACATAAGAACCTTTGGTGAGGGACCTTGTCAAAGGCTTTCTGGAAATCTAAGTACACTATGTCCACTGGATCCCCCTTGTCCACATGTTTGTTGAGTTTCGGAATAAGGAGCTAGGTTCAGCATGATCCTGTCCAGGCACCCTGGATAACCCTTACAGGATTGAGCTCCAAGGGCATAAATGGGGAATATTGAGACTCCAAAACATAGTCGACAAAAAACCCTAGCTAATAATCTGTACAGCTAACTGAACACCATATCATGCCTCTGGTTTTAAATAAAATCAAGCCTGTGAGCTATGGTCTCAGTATCTCCCAACAGGAAGCAGGTCTGAAGGGTCCTGTGCTTTGCATGGGCATACTTTTGGATTCCAGTTTGCAATGCATCACTGTGCCTTTTCCATCTTTTTTTCCCCGGAGTGTTCTGAGCTCCAAGAACCTCCCTCCTTCTCCTTTGAAGTTTGGGATCAGAGAATGAAAAGACCACCTCAGGCCAATTCTTCCCATGGGTGCTGATGCCTGGCTCTGGGTCTGTCACAACTGGGCCCCTTGTAAGACCAACTATGGGCACCCAGTGCTGGCCCAACACCATTGGGAGGCTAAATGCCTAGCCATAGCTGTTGTCATTTTGGTATCCCAGCCTCACACAGACAACCTTGGTCATAGGATAGGGTCAGATGTCCCCAGGAATGTAACCTACACACACCCACTTTCCTCCCTGCAAAGTCTTGGGGTTATCAGCTGTTCCTGGATAAATGTCTGCCCTGAGCCTGACTCCTCCAGACCTAATATCTCTGTTCCATTTACTATGGCTAGAACTACGTAGCCTCTTAGACCATGGGTATCCTCTTGGGTTTCAGATGCACAGGCTCCAGCATAATCACATTTGATACTAGGACAAATCCGGTACCTGTGGCCTTACAGCCCACTGGAAAAGTGGACTCCCCAATCCCAGCATAGAACCCCCTCCCCCCTTTCCTTTTAGAACATAAGAACATAAGAGCGGCAATACGGGTCAGACCAAAGGTCCATCTAGCCCAGTATCCTGTCTTATGACAGTGGCCAATGCCAGGTGGCCCAGAGGGAATGAATAGAACGGGCAATCTCAAGTGATCCATGCCCTGTCACTCATTCCCAGCTTCTGGCAAACAGAGGCTAGGGATGCCATTCCTGCCCATCCTGGCTAATAGCCATTGATGGACCTATCCTCCATGAACTTATCTAGTTCTTTTTTGAACCCTATTATAGTCTTGGCCTTCACAACATCTCCTGGCAAAGAGTTCCACAGGTTGACTGTGCATTGTGTGAAAAAAACACTTTTTATCTGTTTTAAACCTGCTGCCTATTAATTTAATTTGGTGACCCCGAGTTCTTGTGTTATGAGGAGTAAATAACACTTCCTTATTTACTTTCTCCACACCAGTTGTGATTTTATAGACCTCAATCATATCCCCCCCTTAGCCGTCTATTTTTCAATCTGAGAAGTCCTAGTTTTATTAACCTCTTCTCATATGGAAGCCATTCCATACCCCTAATCATTTTTGTCGCCCTTTTCTGAACCTTTTCCAAGTCCAATATATCTTTTTTGAGATAGGGCAACCACATCTGCACGCAATATTCCAAATATGGGCGTATCGTGGATTTATATAGGGGCAATATATTTTCTGTCTTATTGTCTATCCCTTTCTTAATGACTCCAAACATGCACTTTTTTGACTGCCGCTGCAAATTGAGTGGATGTTTTCAGAGAACTATCCACAATGACTTCAGGATCTCTTTCTTGAGTGGTAACAGCTAATTTAGACCCCATTATTTTATATGTATAGTTGGGATTATGTTTTCCAATGTGCATTACTTTGCATTTATCAACATTGTATTTCATCTGCCATTTTGAGATATCCTTTTGTAGCTCTTCACAGTCTGTCTGGGACTTAACTATCTTGAGTAGTTTTGTATCATCTGCAAATTTTGCCACCTCACTTTTTCCAGATCATTTATGAATACGTTGAATAGGACTGGGCCTGGTACAGACCCCTCAGGGACACCACTATTTATTAACTCTCTCCATTCTGAAAACTGACCATTTATTCCTACCCTTTGTTTTCTATCTTTTAACCAGTTACCAATCCATGAGAGGACCTTCCCTCTCATCCCATGACAGCCTACTTTGCTTAAGAGCCTTTGGTTAGGGACCTTGTCAAAGGCTTTCTGAATATCTAAATACACTACATCCACTGGATCCCCCTTGTTCACATGCTTGTTGACCCCCTCAAAGAATTCTAGTAGGTTGGTGATGCATGATTTCTCTTTTCAAAAACTATGTTGACTCTTCCTCAACAAATTATGTTCATCTATGCGTCTGACAATTTTGATCTTAATTTCAACCTGTTTGCCCGGTACTGAAGTCAGGCTTACCGGCCTGTAACTGCCGGGATCACCTCTGGAGCCCTTTTAAAAAATTGGTGTCACATGAGCTATCCTCCAGTCATTTGGTACAGAAGCTGATTTAAATGATAGATTACAGACTACAGTTACTAGTTCTGAAATTTCCCATTTGAGTTCCCTCAGAACTCTCGGGTGAATACCATCTGGTCCTGATGGCTTATTACTGTTTAGTATATCAATTTGTTCCAAAACCTCCTCTAATGACACCTCACTCTAGGACAGTTCCTCAGATTTGTCACCTAAAAAGAATGGCTCAGGTTTGGGAATCTCCCTCAAGTCCTCAGCCATGAAGACCTGATGCAAAGAATTCATTAAGTTTCTCCGCAACGGCCTTATCGTCCTTGAGTGCTCCTTTAGCATCTCGATCGTCCAGTGGCCGCACTGGTTGTTTAGCAGGCTTCCTGCTTCTGATGTACTTAAATGTTTTTTTTTGCTATTACTTTTTGAGTCTTTGGCTAGCTGTTCTTCAAATTCTTTTTGGCCTTCCTAATTATATTTTTACACTTCAGTTGCCAGAGTTTATGCTTTTTCCTCACTAGGATTTAACTTCAACTTTTTAAAGGATGCCTTTTTGCCTCTCGCTGCTTCTTTTACTTTCTTATTTAGTCATGGTGGCACTTTTTTGGTTCTCTTACTATGTTTTTTAATTTGGGGTATACATTTAAATTGAGACTTTAATAAGGTGTCTTTAAAAAGTTTCCATGCAGCTTGCAGGGATTTAACTTTTGGCATTGTACCTTTTAATTTCTGTTTAATTAACTTCCTCATTTTTGTGTAGTCCCCCTTTTCGAAATTAAATGCTACAAGTGTTGGGCTGCTGTTGTGTTTTCCCCACCACAGGGATGTCAAATTTAATTATACTATGGTCACAATTACCAAGCGGTCCAGCTATATTCACCTCTTGGACCAGATCCTGTGCTCCATTTAGGACTAAATCAAGAATTGCCTCTCCTCTTGTGGGTTCCAGGACTAGCTGCTCCAAGCAGCAGTCATTTAAGGTGTCAAGTAACTTTATCTCTGCATCCCATCCGGAGGTGACATGTATTCAGTGAATATGGGGATAGCTGAAATCCCCTATTAATTATTATTATTATTGCGTTATTTATTTTTATAGCCTCTCTAATCTCCCTGAGCATTTCACAGTCACTATCACTATCCTTGTCAGGTGGTCGGTAATATACCCCTACTGCTATATTATTAGAGCATGGAATTACTATTCATAGCGATTCTATGGGACAGTTTGGTTCATTTAAAATTTTTACTTCATTTGATTCTTTTGCATATAGTGCCCCACCCCCACCAGCATGACCTGTTCTGTCCTTCCGATATATTTTGTACCCTGGGATTACTGTGTCCCATCGATTATCCTCATTCCACCAAGTTTCTGTGATGCCTATTATATCAATATCCTCATTTAATATGAAGCACTCTAATTCACCCATCTTATTATTTAGACGTCTAGCATTTGTATATAAGCACTTTAAAAACTTGTCACTTTTTAGCTGTCTGCCATTACATGATGTAATTGAATGGGACTTTTTTTTTCATTTGACTGTTTCTTATCAGACCCTACCTGTATTTTATCATCTTCCATCCTCTCCTCCTTACTAGGACATAGAGAATCTCCTTTAATAGATCCTCCACTAAGGGATGTCTCTGTCTGAACCACGTGCTCCTCTGCACCTGTCAGCTTTCCCCCAGCCCTTAGTTTAAAAAATTCTCTATGACCTTTTTCATTTTAAGTGCCAGCAATCTGGTTCCATTTTGGTTTAGGTGAAGCCCATCCTTCCTTTAGCCAGGGATGCCCTCGTTGCAAATCCATCGTCTCCAGACCCAGACCCAATACTGGGGTCTACCCCTGGTCATGGCCACCCTGTGACAATAAGCAAGCCCCATGGCTCATTGAAGCTGTTCCCAGTAGGAGCCTCATAACGCATAGCCAACCCCTCATAATCCCAGCCATCACTGGCCTCATTCTCAAGTAGGAGGACTGTTTAAAAGATACTACAATCCAGTTCTGTGCTAGGAAGTTCTTCACAAAGTATGATGCTTCCTCTAGGTGGGTAACTTGGTGGTGGCAGACCCACTCCTTAGGCTCTACTGGTAGGATCTGACAAAACTGCTCCAATGCCATGACTTAAACTATTTCCTCTGAGAACTGTACTTTCAGTGAAAGCAGAAATCCCATAGCCATTGAGCCACCTCACAAGGCTGAGAGTATGATGCAAACTGTTCCCATCTAAGCCAGCAATTATATCCTTCCTCACTGAACAGCAAATGTTCCAAAATGGGTCCAAAGTGATCCATAATCGTGTGCTGAGGTCCCATTTATAGCATGATGTGTAGCCTGAGATTCCCCTTGCAAGTAGAGGGCTATCTTGATGGCCCACGCCTCTCTGGGCCATCAGTGGGTACCCGCTACCCATTCAAAGGTCACTAAGGACAGACCGGGGGGGGGGGGTAATAGTGTCATCCTCCATCTCCATCTTAAGTGAGATATCTTCCCCCATTCCGGGGTGACTGGTTGTCATGCCAACTTGTGTCTCAACCATGCTGACCCAGTAGTTGAAGCAGAAACTGCTGCTGGATTTCCAGTTTCTGTTAGAATTGCTGTTACTGCAGTTGTCACTCCTGTTGCTCCAAGAGCTGCTGCAGCTGTCGTTTTTCCCCTCAGCCATTTCAATAGCACTTCTGGATACATTTTTGTCTTCAGGCTGTGACAACTGCCTGCAATCTCCACCATGTGTAAGATGGGGAGCTCTCACACCAGCCCAGAAGAGAATCAGTGCCACGCCCAAGTCTATTTCAGTTCTTTGCCTTATTCAAACACAAACAAAAAACAAAGTAATTCCCCTGATACCTTTCCCTTCATTGCGCTTGATCCCCAGAAAAAGGAAGGGCTCCCAAAGCACACCCTGGGGGCAGAGAGGGACTTAAAGCAGGTTGCGTAAAGACACTGAAGCTGAGTTTGCATGATGGCACTCTGTGGATTTTTTTAAGGGGGGTTGTGAATCAGTGGGGGTGAAAATTTAAAATGAATGAAACATCTGAGGCAGGTGCTGCAAAAGGATATTTGCTTTTAGGTTGAGAATAATCAAGGATCTGCGATACTTTGGCTGATCTGCACTTGTTCCCATGGACTGATACCTTGAACTAATTTAATACCAAACTGTGAAACAGTCAGTGGATAGTTTTCTTGACAAGAGAATTTCAAATCACTTTCTAAAAATAGCCTTTCCTGATTAGTTGTCTTCATTCTACATGCATGAAATCAGACACAATTTTCCTGTATTTGGAAATACCAGGAGCCCTTGAGACAACAGATTATTCTATAAGGGCAGATGAAGAGGTGGATAATTCCAGTAGATCTAAAACCCAAACTAGAGTAGTTACTTGTATTACTTATGCCATCTCTTTTTATGGATCCTGGGTTACTGCAAGTAGGGGAAGAAAAGGAGAGAAGATAGAGAAAACTAGTTGGCCAGGGCTGGGACAATGCTATCTCCCACCGACTTTGGAGGGAGAATATGTGGTTTTTGGCATTGTTTGGTTGCAGAAAGATTCGACATTACTCCTAATTTCAGTGAAGGCAGTGGATAATGGAGTGAGACACTATTATGCAGGATCTAATGACTGCTTGCTCACCCATTCTGACTCTGCTCTCTTATGGCCAGAAACTTCTATGGGAAAGTTCTTGACTAGGACATGTAGGTAGGCCTCTCAGAGGCCAAATGAAATCAGGAAATCTTTATATAAAACAGTTTCTAGTGTAAATGTCAAGGTTTGCATTTTGAACTTTCATTTCATGTCTAATTTCTTCAGGCTTTTCAGGCTGAGGATGACACTAATCTCACCTGAAGTACTTACAACTGCAAAGATGAGTAGAGATAAATAATAATAAATAATAGTAATAGGGACTAACTCAACAGATAATAAATGGGTATATATATATTTTTAAAAGACAAATCTCTGCAAGGAAAGGGGGATGTGGGCTCAAAACCATAGCCATTGCCAATTTTCATCATCAGCCCATCCTCAGGTCACTGGACTCATAACAAAAACAAACAAACAAAAAGGCCTTGCCCTGCCACCAGCTCCTTGGACATAGGGGAGTCTGAGGGTGTTCTTGTGGTACACAGTGGTGAAAGACTGCCTAGAGACGTTGTTTCTGGCTCTTCCACCTAAGTATTTGTTCTGTTATCTTCTTGAGGAGTCCTTGGGCCAGATCCATGGCCCAAATTCCGAATGCTTTGTGCTGCTGCAGTTAGAAAAAGGTCCTAAAGTGGCTGCTGGCTATTCCTCTATGCCAGCTCTATGCCACCCACTCTTCCAGTGAAACAGGCAGGCTTGAAGTATCACGTGCTCTGGCTGATCCTCACTGGCATAAGTTAGAGCAGACCAAGAGGAGGACAAGGGGAGTTGAAAAGATGATTTAGAGCTACCTTTGCCTCAATCCCTCAATTATGCTGAATGTGAGCTCATCACAGCTGAACCCCAGAAGCGTGTGTCTAAAGGCGAGTACAGGGCAAGTAACCAGCATACCTGAAGTATACAGTGCTGGTTATGGCACCGCCCTATACCAGCAGCAGTGTGCAGTATGGACAGAGGTAAGAGGCATATACCAGATCTTGAGTTTCAATAGTCCTCCACTCCCTTTCCCAAATGCAACAAACCCTTTTCTGCCTGACCTGACTCTTTCCCAATCTATAAAGCTCTTTGTCCCCCCATTTCCACCAGTCGTCGCAAGCTGCACTTGACCACATCAGAACACCTTTCCACTGCACTCTTTTGATCATTACATATGGATATGGCTCCTACTCCAAGAGCAGCCCCCTGGCCTGCCAACCACACCAGGCTGCTGATCAACATATGGGTGGAGTATCCTCCCATCCTCCAAAATTTCTCCCAGAGCAGCAGAAACGTACACCTGTGCCGGGAAATTTCACAAAGGCGGGAACAGATGGATATTGGGCAGACTCCAGCCCAGTGCATCAATCACCTCAGGATCCTGTACAGCAGGGCAAAAGACTCCAACAATAACTCTGGGCTCATCACACATTCCCCTTCTACAATAAGATGGACCGGGTGCTGTCAACAGCTCCTGGTACTGAGCCTGAAGTGGCTCACAACCCTGAGGAGGACCCCAAGTTGTGGTAAGAACCAGAATCCGAGTCTGGTAAATGACAATGGAACTCCCCACCAATATCCTTTCTTGCTCTAGTGCTACCTTTGTGATTTTAAGCCCAGCCCCCCCGCTCCACTTCAACCCTTAAGGGCCCCTGAGCAAGACACAGCTATAAATCAATGATTTTATAGATTTCTGGTGAAACATTATGCATTTCACAGAAGCTATAAAACAGATTATTAACGTACAATCACTGTGCCTGTGAATTTCTCAGCCAGCTCACAGGCAGCGATGGTCCAGAGGCTGCGCGGACAGGAACAAGCAAAGGGGTAGGTTTAGAAAAGTCCCTGTTGGGGATGGGACAGCTGTAGAAAACCATTGGTCTAAAGTTGGTAACAGCCTCCCTTTTTTCCTTTGAAAGTTTTATATACAGTTTCAGTGCCTTTCCCAATCTTACCATGCCTTTATAAATTGGAGCTGTGTGGAAGGGGGATGGGTGAGAGGGAGAGTTGAGGTGGAGGAGAGCAGAGGTCTAGGAAGGGGAACGGAAAACTTTGGTTGCCTGAGGAAATGTTAGTCACAGCAGTCCTTTCCCCCCTGGAAGATTACAAAATTGTTACTTTTTCTGGTGTATAGCCTTCTCCAGGCACTGAGCCATGCTGCATAAGCCAGGGGAAAGGGGGCAGGAGCAGGATCCAGCCTAGCATTTAGATAAACACAGTGAGGTATCCCACTGCAGTGGAGAGGCGAGAAATTAGTCATGTGCTGATCTGAAACATCAGGGAATGAAATAAATTTGCAGGGTGTGGCTCTTTCATTCCCTGTTCATGTCACCATTGTTATCTGGTGATGCTGGGAGGGGGATGGATGGGTGGGCAGCGTTCATGGTATGTAAACTCTATATGCTAGCTGAGAAGATAGACAATAACCAGTCAAAATGTCTCCCAGTCTTGTAATTTTAGAAAATTTCTGCTGTAGCAGAAACTCCAGCTGAGTCTTGAGGGTCACCAGCAGTACAAGTCTCTTGGCCCACATTTTCATAGCTGACCAAACCCTCCATTTAGCAATATACAGACGAGTGACCATTAGCAGAAACATGCGGCAATCTATGCCAGATCTCCTTCACAGGACCAGGAAGCCTCTTTTCCATTCTGGTACCTAGAAAACTGCTATGTTCTCAAAATGTTGGCCTCCTTTTAAAGAAGAAATTGCAAACTAATAATATAGCCCCTTTAAGGAACTGCTTCCTCCCCCCCTTGAGATCCTATGAACATTTAAAAAATTTAAAAACATCAATATATGTATCTTATAATTAGCCTCTGCTCCTTCTTTACCTGCTGGAAAAGTTGTCCGAGAATCAAGAATAGTCTAACAGTTGCATTCGTGGAATGCTGAATAGTATCAAAACTGTGCCTTCCATAGCAAAGTTATGTTATGTGAGAGAATTTCTCAGCTTCTTCCAAAGGGAAAAAAAATGATACCCTTGTCTTTGAACTGGCAGGACCATCAGCCCCTGAGAGAGAAATCATTCTTCTGGGAGGACAGGAACACCACCACAGAGAGAGCAGAATCAGACACAGAAAGACCCTGGAGGACATGCTCGTTGACATGGACAGGAGGAATCAGGAGCAGTCTGAGTTCCCTCAGGGCATGGGAAAATCAGTCTCTTCAACAGTAAGAGACACTGATGAACCAATTCATGGAGAAGGAGGCATGCCTTAGTGAGCAGGAGCATTCCATAGTGGACAGACTGATAGAACAAGTTTGGGGTCTGCCTGTTGCCATGGCACCTCTTCGTGAAGAGCCACCACCACCATTGCCTTTGGCTGCCAGCCAGAGCGCTGCTGAGGTGGAGGACCTAATCCCCACCCTGAGGGACCAGCAGGAGCCTGTACAACTCAGCACTGAAAATACACCAGTACCCAAAACCCCTTGCCTGGGGACATCCCTGAGCAGAACAATGAATCCCTGAAGCCCACCAAAAGTACCCTCCCCTTAAACACCATACAGAAAACATCCTTGGTTGTCCCCAAGAATGATTTTCCACAGTAATTTCCCCTCCTTGTCAGGGTAAGGGAGAGGGCAAGAAGACGAGTTAACATTTTACCATTGTTGTCAGATTCAGTCTGGTTATGTTTCGTTGGTTTACATTTCCTTTTAAAATATTTCAGTTACACCTTCCATAGTTCTTAAATGTCATAGTTTCTTTAACTAGTCTATGATCCCTCATTCCCAGGTACGATGAATGTAAGGTATTTTCTCATTTGGGATTTGGCCCCATGATGCACAGCACATGAAATGGAATAGCATAAATGTGTGGTGCCATCATACTGCAAACACTTTTCTGTCTCCCCCACACCCAAATCTCCCCCACCCAGGTTAAGATATAGCCGAAGTCCCAAGGATACATGGGAGGGATGAGCAAAGTACATTGTTATGTGCTTACAGAAGGCACTGTTAGCTCTAAAAGACGCAGAATTCACAACACAGACAATGGGTAAACAAACATCTTTATGGCTTGGTTCAGATGCAGGAAAATGAAATAATTCAAATAACAATACAGGCATCTGCCACTACCTAGTGATTAAATGTCCCCCCACCCCTCCAAAGAAAACACTGACCTGTTTCAACGTTGAGATTGTATTCCATAACAGCCACCAAGTGCTGTTAGCACCGTTGACAACGAACACTTAAAAAAGAAAAGTGCACCACTGCCCCCCCCAATCCTGAAACCAAATGTAGAGAAGGTCACAAAGACCAACTGAGTGCTCCCAATAACCGAGGTATGCAAATAAGTGTGACCATTTAAGACTAAAGAATTGCACGACAGCACTACAATTTTGCTGCCACCCTCCACCGCACAAACCCAACCCTAATGTGATAATCCGAGGGAGGTGCCCCTACTATAATTATCAGTAATGGGAGAATAGTCACATGAACGAAAAACTAATGACTGTCTGCTATAAGGGAACAACACCCTCACAATAGTAAGTAGCTCCACAAATATGTGCCAATGTTCCCTCATATGCTTTTCCAGCAGCTGCACAGGGTGTGAAAGTAACCCTCAGCACAGGCAGATATCACCCTCTGCCTTCCTGCTGTGCCAAGAGGTGCGAACACATGGCATCACTTCTCTTGCCTGCCGGGAACCAGGACGAGTGGGCACATGGGTGGGATCTAGATGCCTGTACAAAGTTTGTAAACCAGACTTGTCCTGTGCCGACGTAGGATGGAAGCACTCCTCTTTACCTTCACAAACATTATGCAGTGCGCAGCAGGTGGTGATTATGTTAACGGCACTGGCCACATTGGGATCCAGACGGGTGCATAGGCAGCGCCAATGAGATCTCAGCCTACCAAATGTGCACTCCACAACCATTTTGCAGTTTCTGAGGTTGTAACTGAATTCCCTTTTCCAGAGTCATTGATGTAGGGATATGGTTTCATGATCCAAGTTAGGAGCAGGTATGCAGGGTACCCCAAAATAACAGTTGGCACAGACACCCCATAAAGAACCATGTAGTTTCTAGGGAACAAAGTCCCTTCCTTGCCCCTTCAAGTACAATCCCAATCTTCTCAGCATCTTGGTGTCATGAACCTTTCCAGTGTTTCCCATGTTAGTATTCATGAATCTGCCTCTGAGGTCCACTAAGCCTTGCAGAACCTTTTTGGTTCACAAACTCACTTGCCCCTTTTGGTGGGCAAAATACTGGGATGTGGGTGCCATCAATGGCCCCAGCTTAGTTCAGAAATCCCATCCTCTGACAGTCAGCTATTATTTTCCGGAACTTTGCTTATGGCAACCACCCATAGGTAGGACACAGTGTTAACTGCCTGCACATACACAACCCTGCCAGCAGACTTTCCAACTCCAAAGGGATTTGCAACTGACCTACAGAAGTCTTGCATTGCTAGTTTCCACCGGGCAACAGCCACCCACTTCTGTGGTGGTATGGCTTCCCTGAATGAGCATCTACTTGCTGCAATCAAAAACATATGCCCTCTCAATAGGCTTGGAAGGATCTGATTTAAATCGACAGATGTTGGTAAACGTAGATTTCTGCTCACACTGAAATTGACAAGAAAATATCCAGCAATAACAGTTATGTGAGTGTAGCCTTCTCCTCACAACTTTGTGCCTGTAGGGATTGGGTGTCACCAGCTCTGTGGAAAAGCCCTCTGCAGCGCTGCTGTCATGGGAGTGAGGGAGCAGGGATTAGACAGCAGGGCTGCAGAGGGCTCCTTACACAGCCAAAGGGCTGGGTGACATTGGATCACTGCAACTCGAAGGTGCAGAGAGGGCTGCGTTCCTGATGGGGAACAGAGATCTCCCGGCCAGGGCTGCGAGGAGAATGATGAGACCCTGGCCAGGGCTCTGCTCTGCCCCACCAGGACCACAGCCTTCTCCGCATTGTGCCTGCAGGTATCCAATGTAATCAGCCCTGCTGTTAGGGCCCCGCTCACTCCCTCATCAGCCAGTTCAGGGACTATCCCAGGCCAGAAACTGTTCAGCAGTGGGATGTCTTCCCCCACAGCCTGAGGTTCGTCTTTGTCCTTGCAGCCCTGGCTGGGGGTCTCTATTAAGCTAGGACAGGACTGCAGCCTCCCCCACACCTTGCACTCCAATGTCTTGAGCCTCTATGCCATGCAGGGAGCTCCCTGTAGCTCTGCTGTCAGCACTGACTTAACCCTAAAACCCTATCCCTAACTGTAATAATTAAAATAGTTCAAAATTAAAAAATAAAATAAAAAATACTTTGAAATTGAAACCAAAACCAAATTCTGCCAAGCCTACCCGTAAATGTTCCAGCACAGTCTATGTGGATTTACTGCCACTGCGTAGCCGGAAATTTCCAAGGATACAGAGCATGTTTAGGCATGTATTGTTTTTGCTGACAATCTTGACATTTTTTTGCCATTTCCATATTTCCCAATGTTTCAAGTGGCTAAAACAGAATGAAGCGTCACTCAGATTTAGTCCATCTGCTCCTCAATAGATGGAGACAGATTGGCCGTATTTGATTAGTATTGTGGCCTACTGCACAGGGTTGCAACTCCACTACATATTTGCCCTAAGGAAGGCTGTGCTGCTGGTGAAAGAGAAAATATATAAAGCATTGTTTCATGGGGCAACTGGCCCTTAAAAGAGTCGTCAGGGCCTAGATTGCCCACGAAGGTCCTTGTGAAGACCCACTTTGGAGTAACCAGCAGCCCCAAATGACTGTTTAATGGTCAATAGTAAAGGAGCACCTGCACTCTATAAAAAGGCTTCTTAAACTCAGTCAGGGAGAATACTCCCAGGAGGAAGTTCCTCTGAGTTGAGGGGGCTTTTAGGAAGGAGGGCAACCCCAGGGCGTGAGTTCCCAGGTAGGAAACAGAAGTATCCCAGGGGAAGGAACTAAGAGGGTTCCAGAGAGAGACAGACTGCTCCCCAGATGAAGGGAACAGGAATACCCTGAAAGGAAGGAACCTGAGATTGTTCTCCAGGTCAAGGGAACAGGAGCAGGCTGAAAGAAAAAACCAGCAGCTGAGCTCCAAGGGAAGAAAGCAGGAGCAATCTAGAAGTCTTGGCTCCAGACGAGGAGCTTGGCCTGGAGTGCCCCTTGGCTACCGGACCAAGAAGTTAGTTGGACTGATCCCAAGATGGCGAATTTTCTATGGATACACGAACAAGGTCTTGCTTATGTTTATGTTAATCTTCGTTCAGAGGATCTTCAATAAATGAGATCCTCTGAAAAGGGGGGCTGCTCTTAACACACAGAAGGTCTGTTTGGACTTGTCTAAACCCAGGTGAGGGGAATCTAAAGGAGGGCTCACCCACGATGCCACACCTGAATGGTAGGGGGCACAGAGGCAGAACCAGAGTGTCCACACGTGAGTACTAAAATATATAAGCAAAAGTACTAAAATATATAATTTTGGAAATAAAAGTGTAGTTAATAAAGTTATACTGAACTATTACCACAGATAAATTAGTGTAAGTGTAAAATCATATATCTAAAGTTTTAGGGCAAGTTGTAAATTATATTGAATTTGATAAATATATGATTGTGTGATTAAACTGTAATGCAAAAGCACAAAGGGGAAAAGGTAAGAAAGTACAGAGAACTTTAAACTTTGAGATTAACGGACAATAGTTTTCAGTGATTAACCATTCAACACTAAAATTTAATTAATATAAGATTTTGTTCTCTCCCTCTTTCTGTGCAAACACAGCTACAGTCAAACCCCCTCTGACAACACTTATATCAATAAAATATCCTACATGTATAGCTAAGTCAACTGTCAATCAATATGTCCAGAAACTCACTGTAGTCATAGTAATATGATACACTAATAAAAAAATTAATTACTGTATGAAAATTGAAGACTATAAACACATTAATAACATACTGTACATTATACAAAATCATTGACCTGTATTAGATGCGCAAACTTGCCAAATAAATTCTAAAATTTATATTTCCAATTCTTCTTGCATTTATAGTCTCTTACCAGGTCTCTCCTTGCCAGTGCCTTTTGACTCTGCAAATTTTTGTATCAAACTTTCAACGGTAGTATTTGCCATGTTATTAATAAATTCTTCATGAACCTTTAAGAAAATAAATGAAATAAAGGTAAAAAAACAATATTTGGAGAAACTGATTAGCTTAAACAGTTGATTTTCCTATAGTTAAGTGTTTAAAACGTCTTCCAGAGTAAGTTCTTAAAAGGCTGAAGAACATGACCCGACATCTTAGCAATGAAACTACTTTGTTCCTGTAACCCTAGGTATGTGCCAAGGAGGATTCACAGGAGGGACAAAGCAGAGAATGACTGTTAGTGAAAATGGATCTAGGATTTCCCTCCATTTCTTCTTTCTAAACTGATTTTATTATAAATCAATAATGAGAAGGGATTATACATAGCAACAATTATGATAAACAGTCTCGTCCATAAATTAGGAAGACAAGCATTCTGGGACAGCAACAGTGAGCGAGAGTGTAAACATGTAACATTGTACAATCATAGCTTCCACCTACCTGGCTAAGAGCAGTGCTCAGAAAGCTCCTCTCCAACCCAGCAACATGGATAGGTGTTTTAGAAATAAAAATATTAAAATAATAAACAGCAATAGAACAATCTACTAGACACAAAAAATTTTTTTAATTGCTCAGGATATAGACATTCCCATTCTGAACTATAAATAAAGTTAAATTTCAATGCATTAACAAATTATAGGAAAGAATAAAGTTTATTGTTTATACATAATTATGCTGACCTCAGAGTAGTATCTGTAGGAAAAACCACTGACTCCAAAGCTTGATTAAATATTTTTAACACAGCCCCATAACTCCTAAAAAAGCATAATACAGTATAATGTTCTAAAGCTTTTTAAGGTCCAGGCAGGGACTTCGAGAGTTTTGCCTAAAATAAGTAAGTGAGTATAATATTCCAATTACATGTGAAACAAATATAGACCTGAAGTCTGGGGAAGAAAGCTTTCCAGTAAACACTGACAATTCCTTTAACTTTTTAAAAGGCAAGATAATATTTTGTTTCCTGGTATACACCCTTGAACATTATGCAAAATTCGACCTTGATTATCCAAATACAATGGAGGACAATGGATAACTTCAATTTATTCAGAATTCTCTAAAATTTAGAAAATTTCAGTTTACTGAGGGAACTTTTTCCCCCCATATGAGTAGAAATCAGAGAACATGACCCTGTTTCAGATAATAAGGAGCTTCAGATAATAAAGATGGAACTGAAGAAAATAAAGTACTATTTAACAAGACAAAAAATAAAACTATTTTAATAGAAACTTAGCAATGTTTCATAACTCCTTCAAATCTCTGATACACTCAAACTCAGCATACTGCAGAGGCAATGGGCGGCATCTGGTGGAAGAAAGCAGAAGTTGCTTGTTTCTGCTATGAGTCCCCCATATATAGCATATTGCCACTAGCACAATCACTTGCTCACCAGGCTGGATAAAGAGTGTCTAAAACATGAAAACAGCATACAAATCAACTAAATTGGCACAAAATCAAAATATTTTCCTTAGAAAGAACTATCAAATAATTCTAATGTAATCAAGCATATGCCTGGTCCACTGGTAAGTGGTGGCAGAGAGGAGAAAACCACAATAATGAAAAACAATTACTTACCCTATGCACACAAGAACAATTTTTTATTTATTTATTTATTTTGATAGCAGTGTCCATTTGGGCCACGCAGGAGTACTGTCCCTCCTTGTGCTTCCATGAGAGGGCATAAAGGGCGCAACAGCCATGGACCACACACAGTTTCCTTGCAATTCAAAGCCGTAGTAGCTGAGGACTATTAGGGTGACCAGACGTCCCGATTTTATCGGGACTGTCCCGATATTTGCTTCTTCTGCCCTCCGCTCTGGCGCTCGCGCCCCCCCCCGCCCCGGCTCTGCCCCCTCCTTCCCCCATTGGCTCCCTCCCCAAATTCCCGCCCTGGCCCCGCCTCTTCCCCAACCACGCAGCATTCCTCCTCCCTCCCAGGCTTGCAGCTGCATGGCGGCGCAAGCCCGGAGGGAGGGGGTGGCGGTGGTGCCTGGATCCTGGAGCTGGTGAGTCAGCTCTGGCACCCAGGCACCGGGCGGGCAAAGGGGGGCTGGCATGGGAGGGAGACGGGGGGGGCACAGTTCTGAGCCCCCCCGCCGCGCCACACGGCTCCTGCTCAGGCTGCTGCACACCGGGGCCGGGAGTGCAGCCTGGATGCTGCTCCAGCCCTGCAGCCCACGGGGCAGCGCGGTGGGTCCGGCCGGGGACAGCGCAGAGCGGGCAGCGGCCGGGTGGGCGGCGCATTGGGTTTGTCAACCAAAACTAACTTGGCCAGTATGAAACTATAAGAATGATCATGGTGAGAGAGGTTTGGCTCTCTTTGTTTTGGAGGCTGCCCTGCAATCAGGGGAAATCAAAGGAAAAGCAAACAGTAAACTTCTGTTTCACTGCAGGACTGAGGCATCTGATAATGATCCTAGATTCAGATCTCCTCTGAAGGGGTTGATGAAGCTAGGGTAGCAGTGGCCGGTGCCAAAGGCCCCCATTGTAAGATGTTTAGGGTCAATTTCTATGGTGTTATTTTCCCCTGTCCTTCTGTCACTGCCAGGGTGCGGTGTCTGCTCCCAGGGGTACTCACTGAGGACAACCCTTTCGATTCTTTGTAGGTGGTTATCTCCTTTGGGTCTGAGATGACATGCACTGAATGCTCGAATGGGTATAGTTTCATCTGTAAGTGCCTTGACTTGCAAATCCTCAACAAGAAGGATTTCAATACCAAACACTGATCAGGGATGTGGGTCTTCCCCAGACACAATAGGAACTAGTTATGCCCATTGACCAGGGGAATGAATCCATCAGAGATGAGAGAGAGTTTAAACCCTGAGGGCTTAGAGTTCACCATGGTAGTTGGTGTGGGGCACTTTGTCTCACAGTATAAAGAGATGTATGGGGATGGAGGTGGTAATCTGTGTTTAATTTGGGCATTCAAAAAAGTAAAATAAAGAAATTAAAGAACATAAGGGATAAGGACCGTGAAGAGAGTTTCTTCACCAAAATAGCACAGAAAGTGAGCTTGAAACACAGAGGAAGTAGCAGTAAGACACTTGCCAGGTTCCATTTTACTGCCACAAGCAGTAAGAGGGAACAGAGGGAAGGTTGCAGACATTTCGCCCTTTTACAAGAGCACAAGGTGGTACAGGTCATGTGCACAACCTCAACAGACATTCCTATTAAAAAAAATCCAAACTGGTGCATATGAGGCTCATGTGCACATACAATGAGATATACAGAGAGACATACTCGAAGAACAAAAAAAAATTATTTATACACATGAAATACCAGAAAAGTTGGGGTACATTTGAGGCTTACAAAATTTTAAAAGTACTACAGGTTAAGTACAGTCACCTAGCTAAAAATCCTATTTAGAGATTGGACAAGATATTTATTATATGTATTGTGGTAGGCTCCAATCAGGCAGAAAGCCCCATTACGTTCCATGCTGTAAACACACATAGCAAAGAACATTCTCTACCGCACAAAGCATCAGCATGTCTCATTTGTTCTCTATTTACTTTGTCCCCCACCCCAAGGCTCCAAGACAACACAGACATATAGCCACAGCATTTTAAAACACACACGCACGCTAAAACCACATTAAGTTTGCAAAGTCAAGCACTCAAAATATAAAAGTCCAGAATTAATGTTGCTTGTGCAACTTTCATTCAGGATCCTTATGTATACGTTTTATGATTCCGTCTTTAATTACAGGATCACATACTTTTATTTGTTTTTTTAAAAACAGAACCCCCCTGCCTCATTCAGTGCAGAAAATAGATGGTGCTCACTAAATAAGCAGGTGCACAACATTTTGTTTTATCCTCACTGTTTATGTGTGGCCCCATGTCTTATTAACTGCACACTATTAAAACCCTGCTCTAAATACATAATTATTAATTTTCTCATGGGCTTTGTTATGGTACTCATTTAAATGCTTCACTAAACATTAACTGATTAATTTTCACAGCACTCCTGTGAGGGTCTATTGTTATGCCCATTTTACAGATGGGGAACTGAGGCTCAGAGATTAAGGTAAAAAAGAGTCCACTAATTTTGGGTCACCAAATGGTGATGTTAAGGACTCTGAAGAATCAGGTGATAGTCATTATATAACACAGTGCCCACTAACTTCAGTTGCAGCTGTTAGTGCTTAGCAGTTCTGCAAATGAGACTGCTGCATCTTAAAATGGGCACCCTGAAAATGAGGAATATACAATTAGTTGGCTGAATAAAAATAGGTGACTTTACAAAAAATAAAAAAAAAAATTTAATTTGATTTTTTTTAAACAAATCTCTTTAAAAATAATCTTGAAATTATGACAATGTTAAGATTTACAATGATCTATTAAAATGTTTAAAAATGTGTTTTTTTAAATTGAAATTAATTTTAAAAAACTTGCTGCCAAATTTTAAAGATAGTCACTGCACTGGTGGAAGTCATTAACCAAACACCTGAAATCAGGGTTGACTGAAGTTAAAACAGCTTTTAACAGCAGTAGCCTCTTCTGCAGCTGCAGAGAGAATATTTTCTTCATTTCAATTTATTCAACGTTCAGTTCGATGATTAGTTTGTTCAACGTCAAGAAACCAACTGAGCTGAAAAAGCAGGGAAGTTTTTTCCTCTTCCGTTCTATGAATAAAAATGAAGTGTGAGAAGATGAGATCTACTAGTTTTAAAATCTTAAAAGGGATGGTGGTCAGGACCAATTAGTTCTTTTCACTAAGTGCAGATAATACTTCCTTTGTTTAGTAATTCAGTAAATGCAAAATGTTTTGATGAATTTTGATAAAATTTGTTCCTTACATATCCTTACAACACACTGGCATCCATCCTGTGCACCAACTGAGGCAGGGATTCTATACAAAAAATAGCATAAGTTCATATAATTAAACATATCATAATGCACAAGGGAGCTGAATTAAGGTTGTACAAGCAACCTTAATTCTTGAATTTCCTAACTTTTTGAGTGCTTGATTTGGCAACTTTAATATTCTTTTAATAGTTTTTTTTAAATGTAATATTTATAGACATTAGATATCTATTACATACCTATTTACATTATGTGTCTTGACTATACTCAAGAGCTTCTCAACATACCCATTATCAGCTGGACTGTGTTATTTTAAGCAGAACAGCAGAGGTTGCTCTTGAGGGATTTGAAGGAGGAGACAAAAGTGACCTCACAGATAAATTGAGGGAGAGTGTTACATGTGCAAGGAATTGTGTTGAAGGAGATGTTTATGTGAGAAGTTGACAAATGGGTAGAGACTATTGGCATGTTTGGATGGCTGAGCAGAGGTAAAGATTACACAGTACAAGGAAAGAGTGAACACACAGGGAGTGGCAGAGTTGTGAAATATAAGCTATAAGAAATGCACATGCCAAAAACAGTCACCACATAATCTTACTACTGTAAACACTGTTCCGCCTCATGCTATTTGTCACCCATTCATTGCATAACTGCTAAAAACAGAGGTTAAGTTCTTGAAGGCAGGTATCTTATCTTGTGTATTTCAGTAAAGCACCTAGCATATTTTTCAACCATACGAAAATGAAATAAAACATAATACCACTGACTTCATTTTGGATTATACTGGTGAAATGAAACATCCATTATACTAAAGATTAAAAGAACAAGCTACAAATGTTATTATGGTGGTAATAAATAACCAATAAATAATACATGGAGAGAGGAAAGTGAAGAGGAAAGCGCTGCTGGCCTCAAAAGCTAGTAGTGTGCCGGATTCATTCTCTGACCTGGAGCCTTACGCCTGCACTATTTGGGGCAAGGACTATCGCTCAAGAATTGGACATTTTAGCCACTTGCAATGCAACAGCATGACACACAGTAACTGAACTATTGACTCTTACACCACTGTCTTTCAAGATGGATGACTGACACCAATAAATACCATCACCCCCAGAATATTGTACTTACGGGGTATTTTATCTGAAGATATCAGAGTTTTTTTTACAAGTATGGGTTTTATGTCTATCTTACAAATTGGGAAACAGAGGTGAAATTATCTTCTTAAGATCTCACAAAGTCAAGGGGCAGAATTGGGAATGAAATCCAGATCTCCAGACTTCCAGTCCCCTACTATAACCAACAGACACATTTGCTTTCTGATATATACATACTCTTGTCCTAAATGCAAGAGATAACTGAATTGGGTAACTATAAACACTATGAACCAGCATCTGCTCATGGAGAAAAAAGAACAAGAAATCTCTTTGAAATATATATGTCAGCAACATTTGTGCAACTAAAAATACGCAGAATATGCCTCCTTAAAACTGATCTAAATAGAAGCACATAGCAAGTAAAAAGCAGCAAATAATAATAATAAAGGTTGCAGAATTAGAACGATAAAGACCCAGATGAAATTGCACTGAGATTCATGAAATAGAAAACTGCAGCCATACTGGGGATAAATGTTTTAAGAGATTACTATGATCCATTGTATGGAATGCTGCTAATTAAGCAAAAGAAGCAAGAGTAGAGCATTTACATCTGGATCCATTAGTAAATCACTTTTTATTCTCACTGTAGTTTCTGTACTGAGACATGTTCTAAACTTGACTGAAATTTTTCAAATACACAAAAATGCACAAGCTTTTTGCATAACTGATCATCAGAGCTGGTCGAACAATTTGAAACTTAAAATTTGGACAAAAAGGGAAAAAATTATCACGAAAATGTTCACGAAAAATGTATCCTGGTTTTCATTCAGTCTATTGATTATGTGTTCCAACAGCACTGATATAAAAGCTAATTTTGACAGTGAATGAAAATTTGGAAGATCAACTATCAAAGAAGGTGTCAAGGCTGATTCCCCACTCTGGCACTTCGAGTGCAGAAGGTGGGGGCCCACAAGGACTCTAAAAATTAATACTTGCCACTCCAGGCTTGTATTAAACTCCCAAGGTTACAGCTTTTTTCTGACCTTGGATTGGTAAATGCTGCCACCACCCAAGTGCAAAACCCCTCTGAGAACCCAGGAAGGCACACTTGGGAATTCCTTCCTGTGGAGTACCCTCAAGCCCTGTCACCCCCTCTCCCTCCTCGGGGAAGAGCTGAGAAAGAAAAACAAAGGAAATCAGCTGTTGCCACCAGCTAATTAAACAACATGTGCACAAATCTCTTAGGACACAAAAATCCAATTCTGTTTTTTAAAAAAAGGTAATTTTTATTAAAAAACAAAAGGAAAAATATATTTGGGAATTTAGGCTATTGTTAGATTTAAAAAGAGCAGCTACAAGGATTAAGCATCAAGAATAAATTCTGGAGATCCAGCTTAAAGGTTACAAGCAAACAAAAAGCACCTTGGGTTAGCACAGAGGACTCCACAAGGCATAAAGAAATAAATGGAGATAAATCTGATCGCATCTTCCTAGACATTTCCTGATCTACTTACATATCTGGGGTTTCAAATGAGTAGTTTCTAGGTAGGATACTGATGATTTTTCATACCTGGCCCCAAGCTTCTTACAGCATAGTTGCAGCCCAGTCTACCTCTCCCCGAGAACGACAGACAGACAAAAGGGGAGTTATTGTTCAATTTAAAAAAGTTCTAGCCTTCCCATTGGCTCTTTTGGCCAGGTGCCCACTCACTTCCTTTTACCTATGCATAACAGTGACTTTTAACCCTTTACAGGTAAAGGGGGTAGAGAATAGCTAACTGGCTGGGGGGGTCCATAAAAGGGAGCTACCCCACCCCCTTCATTTATCACAGAAGGCTTTTTTAACTATAGTGGTTTTTAACCACAGCACTGACAATTGTCTAAAAGCAGGGATAATCCCCTTCCTTCCCCCTTTTCTAAAAATTAAAAGACTGATTCATTCTCTCCAGAATGACTAAGGCCATAACCAGTGGACTCTCAATAGTCAGTTCCTGTATCACTTCACTAATACCTGGTACAGCCAATTAGACAAAGTATTTAAATAGTCCTTAAAATGAAGAGTATGGAAGTTCAGAGGTGGAAATATACCGTTTAAGTAAAGAAGAAATCAATTTTGAACACCCAAAGTTTATTCATAATTTGCAGAATTTATCCAGAGCAGGTACTGATAGAGAAGCCTTTTCAATGGTCTTCAGACACAGGAGGAGAACTGCCCAGAAATTAAAAAAACATAACCCTATTTGCCTGAGAGTATCAATCATTTAACATTTGAGATTTTCATGCCTCAAAAACACATACCATCTTGAATACTGAACTTCTACACAATGTTGAACTTTTAGATATTATCCTTCTGTTAAAATTCCTATGGCATAGGTATACTAAGGGGAACAACGTGAGAGCCCAGACCTCTTTGTAAAGGTACTATTATCTTATTCAGATTCATCCTTATCTACCTATAATCCTATTTCTATATCAACCAAACCTGCATTCTTTACAGAGCCTTCCAAATATGAATCTGATTAAAAAAACAACATTAGAATTTAGAAGTCATGAAGGAGAACAGCAACTTATAGAAACTTGATTGAAACTGTGATTATGGGTAATGAGGTACATTTATGTTAAGATGCTATTTTGTGTCTTAAATTTCTCATACTTATTCTCAGTCTAAAAATAAGGTTTGGCTGCAGAGTTTGATAAAATTCAGTTTTGCTTTTTTTTAAGTTTTAGTTTAGTTTTCAGAATATAGATAACATTTTGTTTTTATCAAGATTGAACTATCTAAAAAAGTAACTGAAATATTAGCATTATATACTTTTGGATAAGGAATGAGTACTTTGCCAGACTGAAGAATACTGGTTGAAAGGAACATATCATCAGTGAAATGTGTATACTGCCCCTGAATAATCCTGAACAATGCATGATATCCCTCGTGGCTCTACATGTACACCGAGTGCAGCTATCCATCACATACATGTATTAAGTATAAGCACATAAGGAATGTACTTCAATTTATAACAATTATGAGGACACAAATAAATGCAATCAGTGGGCCAAAGTTAGAAGTGATTTAAACACTGGTGTAATTTACACCTCAGTAAGTGGGTGTAATTTACATACTGAGAGAATGGGAGCACAAGGCTGTAATAGAAAAAACAAACAGAAAGATGTATACCCTCTTGTTTGTTTTCCTGCTAAAACCCTACACACCCTATTCAGAGTATAATTTATACCTACTTGGTCACATGTATCTTATACAGCCATTTATATTACCTATTAATTTGGCCCAGTGTGTTTATTGTAACATGCAATCACTCAAGAATAAAGCCACAGATATATGCAACATAAAGACTGTGATTTTACATGCTCAAAAGTTATAAAATTCAAAGTTCCCTGGTTATGTTGCTCCTACATATTAAGACATGTGTGTCTACACAATTGGAAGTAATAAAGAAGTCATACAAAGGCAAAAGAGTAATGTACTATAATAGTTGTGGCATCTACACATTTGAATTTCATAGCTTGTATTGTCATAAAGTGAACCATAAGGTTACAGGGAAAAAATTTTGCTGGCACATCTCTCCTTTTTCTAGTGGAAGACAAGTCTATGTCATGGACCAAAAACTGGCAATCATTGCTGAAGCAATAAGTGATATGACTTTTCATAATCTAAGAAACAAATCTAAAAATATTTATAGTCAGATTAATATAAAGATAAATTTAAATAAACTCACCTGGCCTATTTGTAAATGAATTTCTTTTACAGTATTTGACAATGATTCTACAATCTCTTTCATGTGAAGGAGATGCATTTCTTCAATGTCTTGAAATTTCTGTGTAGTAAATAGAAGCAATTAGAGTCATGACAAAAACAGTTAATATAGTTAAAATAATTAGTGAATTGAGATGTTACAGCTGCAGTATTACATAGGTTGGGCAAGAAAAATAAATCACAGAGAGGAAGGCAGGCATTTTTGGATACATTAAAACTAGCTGGGTAGTATACTTAGAAAGATATTCTATCATATCACAATGCATCATTCAACCATTTGAGCATTTTAAAAAATTCAAATTCTAGTATACTTGAAGATAAATTATAATAGTAAGTAACTAATGTAGTACTTGCATAACTAACTTCTAGTGGCTCTTTCAGAGTACAATTTTGAAAAGCTTATGTACAATACATACTTTTGCAAACACAATTACTGCAACTGTACTTGTGAAAATCTGTGGAGACAAACAGAAAGCTAACTGGTTCAACACTCCCATTCACAAAAGGGCTGTTCACTTGACTGGGTCTTCAACAAGCACTGCTCTCCAATCTCTGTTGCTGAGTTCCCCTCTCCAACCATTACTTACTTGTTCGTTTTTAGCATTGCCCATCAGCCCTGCCCTCCTCACATCCTATCACTTAGCCTTTTCATGACTTCCATTCCCTCAGCATTTATGACTTTTCTTCTTTCAGCCCTCTCTTTCCTTTCTTCCACTGATGTGGTTGTTGACTCTCCATGCTTCATTTTCTTATACCCTGGATCTTTTTGCCACTCCCTCCCCCACAAAACCTGCTCTGCCAATCCCCAAGCCCGGGTTCACCCCCGATATCTGCTTCCTTTGCTCCTGCTCTCATGCTGCAGAGCATCTCTAGTGAAAATCCCATGACCAGGCTGACTTCCTCCACTACAAATTTGTTCTCTTCACTATGAGTTCTGCCATCTTCTCAACAAAAGGAGAGGTTACTTCCCTTGTGTTGTAACTCTAGTTCTCCAAGATATGGGTCTCTGGATGCTCCACCCATGCACCTTTGACAGGAGATTTTTGGTGGCAGTGCCTATTCAGCCTGCACATGCACTCTAGTGCTGTTTGTGGACTGTACTGAGGATAAAAAATTGCATGGGGAAACTGCCCTCAATTCCTTCCCTACTGTGAAATCCTGACAGACAAGATTCCGAAGCAGAGGGGAAGGAGGACAGGTAGCAGAGACTCTCAGGCACACACATCTCAAACAACTCGTTATTGCCCAAGGAGAGTAATCTCTCCTTCAAAAGTGTCCCTATGGATGCTCCACTGCAGGCGACTCCTGAGCAGTATCCCTTGATGAAAGTGGGAGCTTCTAAGTCAGATCTAACACTGAAAACAAGACTGCATTGGCAACAGAAGCATCTGCTCTAGAAGCATGGATCTGAATTATTTTACCAGTCCGTAATATTTTTTGTCCACCCGTTTGCCAGTGGGTATTGCGCGCCAGCTTGTTTTGTGGGATCCACTAACATTCATTCACTAGTAGAGCCATCCTGCCAGAAGCTGTTGCAAGTAAAATGTCTAAAAGCTTATGTTGGGACTCCTGGACCTCTTGTAGTGGCATCAACTCCTGAAACTGCTTAGTCATCAGCGAGAGAAGGTGTAGGCAGAATTATGGCCTCATCTAGTGAGGATGATGGAATATTAGTTTGCAGGGTGTCTTCCCTGTCCACTCTAGCTTCCTGGTCTTCAAAAGACTTCTCCTGAGGCTGTTGAGGAGGGAGTAATGAGACAGAGGCACATCTCCCTCCATGGTCCCTTTGGGAGGAACTGGGAGGCTTTGAGAACTTGAGAAGTAAACAGCCCACAGATCCAAATACGGGCACTGAGGTGGACCACAAGGCAAAGGAGATGGCATCCAACCCTGGTCATAACAGTAAGGAGGGGTATGAGACTGTCCCTGAGAGTTCAATTTCATAGTAGAAAGGTGGGGGAATGCCTGTTGTAGAACAGTCAGGGGATTCCCACAACAATCTGGAAATCTGAGGAATCATCCCTGACAATCCAATAGTGGAGCAGATGCCTGAGGTGAATGCAACTGCCTGTCTGATGCAGTCGGTACTGAAGAGCTAGGATGTACTAGTGAACGATATGGTCTCGGTGACCCAATAGATCACAGTACTGACAATTGCTTGGTACCGATTAACAAGGAGGATTCCAGCTCATCTGACATAACAGTCTCTAGACTATCTAAATTCTTATGGAACTGGGTGTAAATTACTTTAAATCAGTCAAGGGTCTGCAGTAATCGGTGTCACTACCAAGGGAACTGCCTGCTTTGGTGGCCCCATCTTGGAAGATGGGGCAGGTACCAAAGGCACTGATTGTTGAGACAAAGGCCTATCAGATGACTCCAGTACCGACGACAGACAGCTTCTATTATACAGGTGCAGACAATCTGGGATATTCATTCAGATACAGACGGGAGGAAGTAAGAAGATGTACCATGCTTCTGTGAAATAGAATGGAGTCTCTGCTAGATTCATCATGCTTCAACAATAGCTGGTTTGGTTTCAGTACTGAGGTATGACTGGTATAATGGTGTTTCAATGAACTGGAAGTCTTCAAAGAGCTCCCAGTACCGGAGCAGCTTGGAGCCTCCGTGGGGACCTGCAGTCTCTGGAGCACATGGTCTCTGAAGTGACCTGGCTCTTTTTGGAAGTTTTCTACTAGGAGAGCTAAAAGTTATTTTCTTTTAATTTAGTCACTACCTACCGTGTTGTTCTTTGTTGAGGATCTTGGTGACCGAAAATCAGCGACTGATTGGGCATTAATAAAATTTGGAGGCCAGCGTACAGTAGGGTTCCCTGTATCCAGATCCGAGGCTGGTTGCAGAGCTTACTCCATCAGGAGCCTAAAAAAACGGTTACTTACCTTCTGTAACTGTTGTTCTTCGAGATGTGTTGTTCACGTCCATTACACATTAGGTGTGCGCGCGCCGCGTGCACGAACGTCGGAAACTTTTTCCCTCAGCGGCTCCCGTCGGGCCTGCAGGGTCTCCCCTCCCGCCAGAGCGGCGCCCCGCTCTCGTGTATATATATCCCTGCCGGCCCGACCCTCCCTCGGTTCCTTCTTGCTGGTGACTCCGACAGAGGGGAAGGAGGGTGGGAAGTGTAATGGACGTGAACAACACATCTCGAAGAACAGTTACAGAAGGTAAGTAACCGTTTTTTCTTCTTCGAGTGATTGTTCACGTCCATTACACATTAGGTGACTCACAAGCTTACCATTGGAGGAGGGTAGGAGTCAAGGAATAACTGATTGAAGCACAGCCCTGCCGACAACCGCATCCTCTCTGGTCTGATGATGGATCGCGTAGAGGGCTGTGAACGTATGCACCGACGACCAGGTGGCTGCTTTGCAGATTTCCTGGAGCGGAACCTGTGCCAAGAAAGCCGCCGAGGACGCTTGGGCCTTAGTTGAGTGAGCCCTGATCTCCGGGGCTGGTATGTTGGTGAGCTCGTAGCACGTGCGTATGCAAAGCACAATCCATGCCGACAAGCGTTGCGTCGAGATAGGTTGGCCTCTCATTCGCTCCGCAACGGCTGAGTCGATTTGCGGAATGGCCTGGTTCGTTCTAGATAAAACGCCAAGGCCCGACGGACATCAAGGGTATGCAGGCTGCGGTGGCTTGGGTCCGTATGGGGCTTGGGGAAGAACACCGGTAAACAAATGTCCTGTCCCATATGAAAATGCGTGACCACTTTAGGAAGGAATTTAGGGTGCGGTCTCAGTTGCACCTTATCCTTATAAAAAACTGTATACGGAGGCTCCGAAGTGAGGGCTCTCAATTCCGATACCCTCCTAGCCAATGTGATGGCCACGAGAAACGCTACCTTCCATGAGAGGTGCAGGAGGGAGCAAGAGGCTAGGGGTTCAAAGGGCGGCCCCATGAGTTTAGTCAGGACCAGGTTGAGATTCCACGCAGGGACCGGTGGGCGTGAGTAGGGAAATACCCTCTCCAACCCCTTGAGGAATCGGACTACTGTGGGGTTGGAGAACACCGAAACCCCCAACTCCCCAGGGCGGAACGCCGATATGGCGGCCAAATGCACCTAAATTGAGGCGGGGGCGAGCCCTTGATGCCTGAGGTGTAGCAAGTAGTCCAGAATCGATGGGATTGAGGCCTGCAGAGGCTGGATGTGAAGAGGCTCACACCAGTGGGAGAACCGTTTCCATTTGGCAAGGTAAGCCGCTCTTGTGGAAGGTTTCCTACTACCAAGGAGGATTTGCTGGACCTGATGGGAGCACTTGTGCTCCATATCGTTCAGCCAGAGAGAAACCACGCTGTGAGATGTAGCGACGGTAGGTTCGGGTGGAGTAGGCGACCTTGGTCTTGCGTGATGAGGTCGTGATGGAGGGGGAGGGCTATCGGAGTGGTCACGGACAATTCCAACAGGGTCGTGAACCAGTGTTGGCGTGGCCACGCCGGGGCGATGAGGATGACTGTCGCCTTGTCCCTGCGGGTTTTGAGGAGGACCCTGTGGATGAGCGGGAATGGGGGGAAGGCATACCTCAGGCTCCCGCCCCACGGTATTGCGAAGGCGTCTGCCAATGAGCCCGGACTGTGGTTCTGGAACGAACAAAACTGAGGGCATTGGCTGTTGTCCTCGGTGGCAAAGAGATCCACCTGGGGAATTCCCCACCTCCGGAAGATTAAACGCAGGACGTTCTGTCTCAACGTCCACTCGTGCATGTGATAGGACCGGCTGAGGCGGTCCGCTAACCCGTTTTGGACCCCCGGGAGATATGTCGCTAGTAGGTGGACTGAATGGGCTATGCAGAAGTCCCAGAGGAGGAGTGCCTCGTGACAGAGGGGAGAGGATCGGGACCTGCCCTGCTTGTTTATGTAGAACATGGCGGTAGTGTTGTCCGTCAGAACTGACACGCTGTGGCCTGCTATGGTAGCGTGAAAGGTCTGGCAGGTGAGGCGAACCGCCCTCAGCTCCTTCAGGTTGATATGAAGCAACTTTTCTTCCCTGGACCACAAGCCCTGAGTGTGCAGGTCCCCCAGGAACGCCCCCCAACCCAGGTCCGACGCGTCTGTTACTAACGTCAGAACGGGTTGTGGGGTGGCGAAAGGGACCCCTGCGCAAACCTGCTGCCGATCGAGCCACCAACAGAGGGCGTTCGACACCTGAGCCGGGATCGTCATGACCAGGTCTAAGGGGTCTCTGCCGGGGCCAGCCATAACTGTAGTGGCCTGAGTCTTAGGCGGGCATGTCCGACTACGTGGGTGCAGGCCGCCATGTGCCCCAAGAGTTGTAAGCAACATCTGGCCGTGGTCGTGGGGAATTGCTGGATGGAGCTCACGGCCTTCTGAATGGCCAGGAACCGCGGAACGGGCAGACTCGCCCGTGCCGCCACTGAGTCCAGGACTGCCCCTATGAAGTCCAGCCTCTGCGCGGGGACCAGCGATGACTTGGGTTCGTTGACCAGTAGACCGAGTTCGTGGAACACCTGTAGTGTCAATGCCACATGGGAGCGAACCTCGGCCTCCGAGCGGCCCGCAAGGAGCCAGTCGTCCAAGTATGGGTAGACGCGCATCCTTCTTTTTTGAAGAAAAGCTGCCACCACCGACATGCATTTCATGAATACGCGCGGGGCTGTTGCCAGGCCGAAAGGCAAGACTGTAAATTGGAAATGGCGCTGGTTGATAGTGAAGCGCAGGAACCGCCGGTGGGCCGGGCGGATGGCGATGTGAAAGTAGGCATCTTTCATATCGAGGGCAGCGTACCAATCTCCCGGATCCAGGGATGGAATAATAGTACCAAGGGAGACCATACGGAAACGTGGTTTGAGCAAGTATTTGTTTAGCTTGCGTAGGTCCAGGATAGGACGGAGGCCCCCTTTCGCTTTGGGAATGAGGAAGTATCTGGAATAGAACCCTTTCCCCCTGAGGTCCGGAGGAACCTCTTCCACTGCTCCTACTGTGAGGAGGGTCTGCACCTGCTGCATGAGGAGTTGCTCGTGAGAGGGGTCCCTGAAGAGGGACGGGGATGGGGGGTGTGAGGGAGGGGGCGAGGAAAACTGAAGGGAGTAGCCTGCCTCCACCGTGCGTAGGACCCAGCGGTCCTATGTTATTCGTGACCAAGCACGGTAAAAATGGGACAGGCGGTCTCTGAAACACAGAGGGGGGTCCGGAATAGAGGTTGGTACTCTGTCCTCGATCGCAGCTTCAAAACCCTTGTTTCCCGGCTGCGGCTTGTTTTGGCCCTGATTTTGGCCCTGGTTAGGCGTGTTGTTGCGTCTACGCCTGTTATCCCTGCCCCTCCTGCGGTACGGTTCCTGTCTAGGATGAGGGTGGTACTGTCTCTGTGGAGGTTGGGGCTTGAAGGGTTTCCTCTGCGTCACTGGGGTGTGCATCCCCAACGACTTGAGGGTGGCTCGAGAGTCCTTGAGGCTATGCAGTCTGGCATCCGTTTGGTCCGAAAACAAGCCCGATCCCTCGAACGGAAGGTCTTGTATGGTGTTTTGCACCTCTGGGGGAAGGCTGGAAGCCTGTAGCCATGCCGAGCGCCTCATTACCACACCTGACGCGATTGTCCGGGCAGCTGCGTCCGCGGAGTCCAGGGAGGCCTGTAGAGAGGTTTTGGCTACCGCCTTCACTTCATCTACTATGGCCGCAAACTCGGGTTGGGCGCCCTGAGGCAGGGATTCCTTAAACTTGGAGACTGATGCCCAAGAATTGAAGTTGTGTCTGTTCAGAATCGCTTGCTGGTTAGCGATCCTCAACTGGAGGCCCCCGGACGAGTAGACCTTTCTCCCAAATAAGTCTAGGCGTTTCGCCTCCTTGGCCTTGGGGGCTGGGGCTTGCTGGCCATGTCGCTCTCTTTCGTTGACCGCAGGGACGACCAGCGAAGAGGGAGTTGGGTGAGAGAAGAGGAAGTCGAACCCTTTAGACGGGGCGAAGTATTTCCTCTCCACACCTTTTGCAGTTGGTGCACTGGAGGCCGGCGTTTGCCATACTGCTTTGTAGTTGGACTGGACCGTTTTTATGAGCGGGAGCGCGATCCTGGAGGGGCCCTCAGGGCTTAGAATGTCGACCATGGGGTCCTCCTGCTCTACCGTCTCCTCCGCCTGCAATCCCAAATTGAGGGCTACTCGGCGGAGCAGTTCCTGGTGCGCCCGATGGTCAATCGGGGGAGGGCCGGACACTGTTGTGCCCGCCACGGCTTCGTCTGGCGAGGAGGAAGAGGTCAGGGCCTTTTGCACGTCTTCCTCCTCCTGCAACTCCTCATCAGCTGGGCGCTCCTCTGGAGACCGCCCTACGGCGTGGGTCTGAGACGGTGCCGAGCTCGGTGCCGAGTCTGCCCGGCGGTCTGGAGACCGTGGCCTCCTTGTGCGAGGGAGAGCGCCACTGCGGAGAGCGAGACCGGTGTCCCGAGAGGCCCGATCTCGAGGTCCTGGATGGGGGGCCTTGCTGATGGTAGGCCCAAGGGGTCCAGAACGGCCAGTGCCCGGGCTGTCCCCACTGCGGATGCCAAGTGGCTTCGTGCTCCCTACTGGCCTGTGCCCTGTGGGCATATCTACTGGACCGGCCCGAGTCTACGTCCGAAACCACGGACGGTGATCTGGAAGGCCACAGTGGTGCCGTGGAACGGTGCCGATCCAGGGTCGGTGAGTGGTGTCTCCGTGACCGTGATCGGGAGTAACGTCTTGCCGACCTGGACCTGGATCGGTACCGTTGCCCTCGGGACCGGGAACGACTGCGGGTGGCCGGTTCCGGGGATCGCGTGAGTGACACGTCCCGGTGTCGACTCGAGCAGGGCTGCAGGGTCGGTGCCGAGCGCTTACTGCTGCCCGCCGGTTGTGCGGCTCTCTGCGCGGAGGGAAGTCGGGAGTCCACCGAGGCGGAGCTCGACCGGGACCGGCGCCGTGAACGGTGCTGAGATGGCGACTGTGATGGGCGCACCATTGCCGGCTTGCCTCTGGATGGCAGTCTCAGCAAATTGTCCTTGGCTTGGCGGGGGCCCTCAGCGGACAATTCAATGAGGTCCTTTGCTGCCTCAAATGTGTCCGGGGTGGAGGGTTGCTCCACAAGGCCCTCCAGCCCTTCCTCCTCACTCGACGTGCCTATCCCGGGGCTCGACGGGCCCTTCGGCGCCGGAACCACTGACACCGGGATCTGTGCTGGGGCCGCAACGGCCTTAGGCGCACTTGAGGTCTTCGCGGGCGCCACCCTCTTATGCGGGGAACGTCCTCGGGCCTTGGGTTGGCCCTTCGATTTCGCCGGCGAAGACGACCGGTGCCGGAGGCGGTCCCGCTGAGTCGGTCCCGAGGGCTTAGGGTGCCCCACTGGTGCCGGATCACCGACCGATGCCGGGGCACTCCGCACCGAGGTTGACGGTGCCGTCGAAGTGGAGGGCTGCAGCGCCGACTCCATGAGCAGCTGCTTAAGGCGAAAGTCTCTCTCTTTCTTAGTCCTAGGCTTGAAAGCCTTACAGATCTTGCAGCGCTCCTTCTGGTGTGCTTCCCCCAGGCAACGGAGACACGAGTCGTGTGGATTGCTCAATGGCATAGGCCTGCGGCACGTGGCACAAGCCTTGAAGCCGTGGGCGTGTGGCATGCCCCGCCGCCCAGGGCCGGTGCCGGGGTTGACCAAACACCTAACACAAAGAAGTTTGAGTCTTTCTAAAGAACTGATAACTGCTAAGCTTAACACTAACTACTAAAGAACTGATAACTGTCAAGATAACACTAATTACTACGCTAAGGGACACTCTCAGATGAGAGACAGAGTTGTTCCAACGTCGCCACGGATGGTAAGAAGGAACTGGAGGGAGGGTCGGGCCGGCAGGGATATATATACGCGAGAGCGGGGCGCCGCTGTGGCGGGAGGGGAGACCCTGCAGGCCCGACGGGAGCCGCTGAGGGGAAAAGTTTCCGACGTTCGTGCACGAGGCGCGCGCACACCTAATGTGTAATGGACGTGAACAATCACTCGAAGAAGAACTTAATTTCTCTGTTCTTCCTTGATCAGCTTTTAAAAGAGATGCAGATCTTGCACGCTGCGGGTATGTGAGTGTCTCCCATTTAGCAGAGGCACTAAGAGTGTCCATCACTAACTAGGATGGATTCCCAGCAGGAGAGGCAACATTTGAATTCCAGGGATCCCAGCATACCATGGCAAGAACCACCCCCCGAGGAGCTCCCTTTAGAGGAGGCAGAGATTGTAATCACATGAAAAACCTCTCTAAAATAACTACCAGGTTAAATAAACTACTACTGCTAACTAAACTAAACCAACTAAAGTACAAAAACAGTAATGCTAGTCACGATGCAGGCATGTTAGATATCCAGAGCAGCTGAGAAGGAATTGAGGACTGTTTGCCTGTGCAGATCTATATATCCTCGGTGCAGGGCATGAAGGGGGCTGGAGTGCATGAACAGGCCAAACAGGCACTGCCTAACTAAAATCTCTGATCAAAGGTACATGGGTGCGGGCACACCTAAAATGGAGCACCCACAGGGATACTACTGGAAGAACTGCTATTTCAACTTTATTGAATCCCATGCCCACAATGTCAGCTGTATTTTTGCCTTTGACTCACTCCTCAAACACTCACTCACTTCCTCCTGTCTCCAGGTGTCTTGCTGTACAGGATGTTGGCAATTTCTTCCAAAACAAAATTGACAAAATATGTGACCTTCCTCCTCCCTTCAACTTGCCTTCCCTTCCCCACTTTGCCTCCAACAACTCTCACCTTCATCCCTGTCACAGAGGCAAATTTTTCATCTGCTCTTCTCTTCTAACCCCTCCATTTGTCTCAGTGACCTTACCCCATCTCCTGATCTCCCTCAAACATACTCTCAGACCCCCCTTAACCTCCGACTTTCCTCTGGCTCTTTCCCCTCAATACAACTTATTTTACTTTCTATCATCTTAAAAAATTCCACCCTTGTCTCCACTTGCTTCTCCAGCTACTGCCCTTTCACCCTAAGCTTTCTGTCTCAACCGGGTCCCCTTCTCTTCCCCCTCTACACTTTATCTCTAGGTAATCTCACCCACAAACAAATTCAACTACCAATATATATGCTGACAACTCTCAGATCTACCTCTCTGATCCACACCTGTCTCCTGTCCAAACTAAAACCTTGGCCTGCCTCTCCGACAACTCCTTGTGGATATCTAGTCATCAGCTCAAGCTCGATATGGCTAAAACAGATCTTTTAATCTCTTCCCCTCAAACCCAGCTTGCAATGTCCTCTCTTGATCACTGTGACACCACCACTATCCTGCCTGTCACTCAGGCTTGTAACCTAGGCATCATCTTCAACTTGGGCCTCTCTCTAGGTCTTCACATGCAAGCTATATCTGAATCTTGCTCATTCTTTCTGCAGAACATCTCTAAAATACCGTCTTTCCTATCCAGACAGTGTCTAGGCTCTCATCTTGAGTCTCGATTACCACCACATTCTTCTCTGGCTTTGACAATGCAATCTTGCCCTACTCATATCCATTCAGAATGCTACTGTGAAGATCATTTCCCTAGCCCATTGCTTTGATCATGCCACCTCTTTCTTATCATTCCCCTATTGACTCCCCCTTCATTATCACTTTGAACAAATTACAAGTCTTCAATTTTATGGCCCTTCATGGCCTACCACCACTCAATCTATCACCTCTCATTCACTACTGAGAAGTTGATTCTAACCTGATCAACAAAAAATAAAAGGAAGGTATGATTTAGCAGTCTTTTTCTACTCTTATTTAAGAAATAGACATATCTACTAAACTTTCACAGACATCTTGTCAAAATGTGTAAGTGATGAACATGTGGAAATTCAATGCAATAAAAAGTTTTCCAAATTCCTGTTTTAATAATCCAAGGAAGAACATTTACTAATTAATATTTAGACATTTTGCTTTTATATTCAAATTGCTTCTTATATTTTTTTAAGCTAGTATTAAATAAGAATTAAAACTGGCCTATTATCTAGGATTTTGTGCTTCCATATTACTGCTGTCATGAATTCGTGTTCATAAAAAGATAGTTGCAAACAATGCACTCAAACTATGCTTAAATGCAATTTAAAGTACAAGTTTATGTTTTTTTTCCTCCTGTTTTCTAAAACTAGACATATTCCTTCCCGTAAGCTTTCAAAAAGTGTTGTGAAAAGAAAAGTTACTTGCCCAGAACTGTATTCTGCTCATACAAAGTCACTACTGGATTTCTGAACCAGTATTTAACACCTGTAGACTTTTGAATAGCTCAGGATTCCAAGATATTAAACTTCCCACTGATTGACATACAAATACTTCACTGAAGATGCATAACTGTTTTTGACACCCTCAACTGTCTGTTCCTTTAATAAAGATAAAGTGACATCACCAAAAATGAACATATAATCCCAAATCTAGCAGGGAAGGTAACTAGGTCAGTGTGAACCTACTAAAGAGAGAGAGAGACTTTCACAGAACATTTGGTAAGTAAACATATTTCCTTGTATATAGAAATTTTAAACAGATCTGCAATCATTCAAACTAAAAAAGCCACAGAAGCATTTACACCTCAATTATTAAAAAATGCTAAAGTTAGGCCTATGTAGGAACTTATTACAAGCCTCTCTTCTTACCTTCTAACCTTGTGAAAAAGTTATCCCCTTGGACTAAAATTGTTCATACTTGTACTTAGGTTACACTTGTTTTTTTGTAAGAAATGTTTTGCAACATTTACTTTTGATTTTTTCTGAGTTATCTCAATTAATGGAAATGGCAACTATGCAAATGCAACATTCTATTTTCATTGGACGTGTGTACCAATTGCATTATATATATCTGGCTATCTATATACATCTTTATATAGAGTATCACTCCAAAATCCAGTCTATTACTTCAACTTATCAATTGGATATGAAGCATATGTTTTTTTTTAAAAACCCTTAACAATAAAGTTAGTTCTAAATCATATTTCTTCAAAGACATCAAAAGCATCTGCACTCATTGAGGAATAAGTTATAATTTAACCAATTTGAAAGAGCAAAAACCCCTGGTGTCCAGTGTGTTTGTGTATGGTTTGTTTTTTCTTTTTTCCTTTTTTTTTTTTTTAAACCAATCACAATCTAGCCTCTCAAATTCACAAGTCATAATCTGGCTCAAAACACACTTCACACACATCTGGAGTCCGGAAGACATTTTTCCTCAGATCAGATTGGCAGTGACTTTGAAGATTTTTCACCTTCCTCTACAGCATGTGGGTGCAGGTTATTTGCTGGCATTATCTGGATATATCTCACTTAATCATTTTCCTGCCATTGCATAAGCCTTGACCGCCGGTGCACCTCAGTCCCTTCTATTCTCTGCCTGGGGGCTGTAATACTTAGGCCTAATTTCAGTTGTTAGGTTTAGTGTGTGGGTGCAGGGTAGTGCTGGTGGGCTGTGAAATATACAGGTCAGACTATTTGGTGGTCCCTTAGACTCTATTACTATAACTTAGAATAGTAATCAGTGGTTCATAAACAAGCTGGAACGGCACATGGAATGGGTCCCACAGGGATTGGTCTGGGGCTGGTTCTGTTCAATATCTTCATCAGTGATTTAGATAATGTCATAGAGAGTATACTTATTAAGTTTGTGGATGATACAAAGCTGGGAGGTGTTGCAGCTGTCCCAGTGTTTGAAGGATAGGATTATAATTCAAAATGATCTGGACAAACTGGAGAAATGGTCTGAAGTAAATAGGATGAAACTCAATACGGACAAATGCAAAGTACTCCACTTAGGAAGGAACAAGCAATTGCACACATACAAAATGGGAAATGAGTCCGTAGGAAGGAGTACAGTAGAACCTCAGAGTTACAAATAGCTCAGGAATGGAGGTTGTTTGTAACTCTGAACAAAAATTATGGTTCTTTCAAAAGTTTACAACTGAACAGTGACTTAATATAGCTTTGAAACTTTACTACGCAGAAGAAAAATGCTGCTTTACTTTTTTTCAGCAGTTTATGTTTAATACTGTACTGTATTGCTTTTTTTTTTTGGTCTCTGCTGCTGCCTGATTGTGTACTTCCGATTCCAAATGAGGTGTGTGGTTGGCCGGTTAATTTGTAACTCCGGTGTTCATAGCTCTGAGGTTCTCCTGTACTGTGGAAAGGGATCTGGAGATTATTGTGGATCACAAGCTAAATATGAGTCAACAGTGTAACACTGTTGCCAAAAAAAAAAAAAAAAAAAGGAGCAAACATTATTCTGGGATGTATCAGCAAGCGTGTTGTAAGAGCAAGACACAAGAAGCAATTCTTCAACTCTACTACATGCTGATAAGGCCTCAGCTAGTGTATTGTGTCCAGTTCTCGACACATTTCAGGAAAGAAGATGACAAATTGGAGAAAGTCCAGAGGAGATTAACAAAAATGACTAAAGGGCTAGAAAACATGACCTATGAGGAAAGATGGAAAAAATTGGGTTTGTTCAGTCTGGAGAAGGGAAGACTGAGGAGGGATATGATAACAATTTTCAATTACATAAAAGATTGTTCTCCTTAACCATTGAGGATAGGGCAAGAATTAAGAAAACATCTAGAGTAAGGATCTGTGTATATAAATTTGCATTATTTTAGTTAAATTGGTGCAAACTACTGTGGATGCTTATTTCAGTTAATTATTTCATTTTAAGAGTGACTTGTTTCAGTTTAGCCTAAACCTGTTCCAAATCAACGTAATGAAGCTGCTAAACCAAAATATACTTGGTTTAAAACAGAAATAAGGGCTTGTCTACACTCAAATTTTCTGCTTTAACCCTGCTGGCATAGTTAAAGTGGCAACCACCCCTTTACTGTGTATGCAGTTATACAAGTATAAAGGCATTTATTCTGATTCCCAAACTAAAATAAAGTATACTGGTATATCTCCATCTACATTAGGGCAGAGAGAGAGAGAGAGAGAATGCTCTCCCAAATCTGGCATTGGCTCTAGCAGACAAGTTCAGTACATAATGGTTACAAACATCACTGGACTACTCTACATAGCAGTATTGTAAATTTCAGAAACAGGAACAGGATGTTGCTTGAACTGTGGTAAAGCCTTGGTGGACAGTGGGGGCAGTATCTCTGCCAACTGGTAGCACAATGTGATACACTCAATAGTCCATTAAGACATTAAGACAATAGTCCATTAAGATTAAATGTCTTGGCCTTTAGAGTGACCAGCTATCACCACAAATGGGCATGGGGGCAGTCTGAAAGATTTAGTCCTGTCCATGTAGTAGCATAGAGCATGGTATCTCCAGGGTGTGCAGTTTCTTTTCCCTGTGTGTGGAATGTGATTTAGGGAAGAATATAGGTAAGCTGATTACTTGAATGAAGTGAAATTCAGATACTGCTTCGGGAATTAACTTTGGATGAGGTCTCATATGTCCACTGTATATACAAATTCAACCCTGAGTGCCTGAAACTAACTTACTCTCCTGGCTGAGGTGATAGCCACCAGAAAGACTATTTTAGGGGTCAGATAGCAGACAGGGCATTCTCTGAGGGCTCAGAAGAGGACTCCATTAGCTTCAGGAGAGCAATGTTGAGGTCTCATCTTGGGGTAGGCTCTGTTCCCAGTGAGGAAGTGTACATCAATCACGCCCCTAAGGAACTTCAATATTGTCACATAGGAGAAGATCAAAAGCAACAGTATTAGAGGGCAATACGCTGATATCATCAGATGACTCTTCATCTAACTGAAGGAGAGTCCAGAATATTTCAATTGCAATTAAGTAATCCAGAATCTTCAGTATCAAGGCCTGGTCAAGAACTAGATTGTGTTGGGTTGCCCATATGGAAAATCTCTTCCATTTAGAGGAATGGGTCTTCCTCATGGGTGGTTTCCTGCTTTATGCCAAGATGTCCTGAACATGTGAAGAGCAATCTTTCCACAATTCCAGCCAGCATTCAGGTAATCAGTTGTAGAGACGCTGGTCTGGATGAAAAATTCGTTCTTGGTTCTGTGACAACAGGTCTGGGCTTTATGGAAATCTGATTGGGACCTGTGCTGACATATGCAGCAAGCCCATCAGCCAGAACTATCTCACCCAGTAGGGATGGTCAGCACCAGAGCCAGGATATCAGTCTTGCTGGGGAAAGAAGAGGATTCTGTGGGTGGGGAGGGAAGCTGGAGCCTCTCCTGGGTCAGTTTTGCTAGCTTGACCATTTGCTCTTCCAGTTTTGGTGTGAGGGCCCTAGCTACAAATGCAGAGAGGGCCTGGGATATCCTCCTCCTCATGGAGATATGTGATGGGACACAACTCATGGACAGGTGGGATGGTGGGCCCCAATATGATCTGGTGGTAGATCATACAGGTATTGGCCAGGTTACGGGTGGACCATCCACTACCAATCTTGTAGGGGCTCTTTGGATATCCCCTAAGGTGCTTCAGTTTCCCTGGAAAGGGATTTCTGTTGGAGCCAGGAGCGGAGTAGCTTGGAGAAGACGAGGAGAACTCCTCTGGGAATGGTGGTACCTTCAAGCACAGTTCTGGGTGAAGATGATGCCAGTGCCCAAGTTGGTGCCAACATCGGTGCTGGGAGAAAAAGTGAGGGTGGATCCTGAATGGCAAACTTTGGTGCTGGAGAGGTTCTTTGACCAGTGCAGGTATCAGCATGAGAAGGGCTCAGTATTGATGTTGGCAGTAGGGCCAAAGATTCTCTGGCTTTCTTTGCTGTCAGTGCCCTGCTACCATCTTTGGAACTGGAAGGTCCTCCTCCTGAGGCAAACATAATGTCCACTTGGAGCTGCATTCACAGCAGTGCTCTGTATCCAACACAAAATGTTAAGGGGCTCTTCGTCCCATGGTCAGTGCAGCAAGTCTGCACTGATGTCTTCAATATCAAGGAGGTATCTGGGGCATTAGTGACGAAAGGCTCCAAGGTTCCAGCTGGGACCATGTTTCTTCCAAATGGGTCTGATGCCACTTTCATGGATTGCTCCAAGAGGTGCAGTTTGAGCCTCATATGCGTTGACTTCCAAATGCAGGATAAGGAGAAGCAGATGTAGCATGTATCAGGGACATGAGCTTCCCTGAGGCAGAAGAGACACCTGCTATACCCATCACACAAAGGACAGAGGTTAAACCCAAGCGCTGACAGTCTGGTCTTTTTCATGGTTGTATAACTTTGCCCTGCTCTATAGGGGGTGAGGGAGAGTGTACAGGGGGCTCTCCCCGGTCAGCTCTTCTATTTTTCCCCAGAATATTCAAATACAATGAAAAATTTACAAATTAAACTAACAACAAGAGCATTTCTTCACAGTCAAGTTTGAAGCTTAGACAAAAGTGTGAGCTGATCGGATGCAGTCCAGCATCTGTCTCACAGCCACTGGCAGTAAGAGGAAACATAAAAGGTCATGATTTCTCCATCTTTTACGTCCTCGTGCGGGATCACAAGGAGGCAAAGGGCACAAGAGTGGCCCTGACAGGCATGGCTATGCAAAAGATTCCAAGCTTGTGCACACAAGGCACATGCACATTGACTACCCAAAGTAGCTATTTTAATGCAATATATCCCTCGTGAAACCAATGAGGAGAATAGAAAGCAGTTTACTTTCTATCCCTTCTTGGAAAGACAAAATTGTAGCCAAATGAATGATAGGAAGATGTTTAACTTGCATGGAGGTAAAGTTAATAGAATACTGTGCGTGGAATATGTGACTTAACACCATGCTTCAAAATGTTTTCATCTAAATTTATATTGTCTTCTGCTAGAAATATGTTATCTGATATTTCAGACAAATGTCTCTAACTTCTCTGAAGCCATGCCAACAAAGATTTCAGGAATGGAATCAAAGATATGCCCTGGCTTTGAGTTACTAAATGTGACACAAAACACCAAGCCTGATGAAATCAGCTGTTACAGCCTCTAATATGTTTGGGAACTGAATGTTTCAGCTCGCACCAAGTTATCAAGACGTTGGAACTTAGTTTTCTCATGCTTGATCAGAACTTGCGATTCCAGACAGACTGAAGGAAAAGCATATATCAAGTGCTTCTCTAACTATGGCTCTGTTTCTTATGCAGAACGGATATGGAGAGGTAACTTACCTGTAACGGGAGGTTCTTCAAGATGTGTGGTTCCTATCTGTATTCCACTGAGGGTTATGTGCCTGCACCATGCACCTGGAGCTTTTCAAAATAGTAGTGTCCGTTGGTCTGCGCATGCGTCCTTGTATGCCTCGTGGTTTCATCTGAGGCGATAAAGGGTGGGGTGGACCGACTGTATCTTCAGTTCCTTCTCCACCGCAGATCTACCAGATCCGCAGCAGAGGGGAAGGAGGGTGGGTTGGAATACAGTTAGGGACCACACACCACGAAGAACCTCCAGTTATAGGTGAGTAACTGTTGTTCTTTGAGATGTGTTGCTCATATCCATTCCAGTTAGGTGTGCGTGCACTGCATGCACAGTCGTCGTAAAGTTTTTCCCTTAGCTATGGAGCCCCCTGGAGTGGCGTCTCCATGGCGGTGAATATAGGACACTGCTGACCCAGCGCCTCCTCAGTTCCTTCTTGCCGGCTACTCCGACAGAGGGGAACTCAGGTGGGTTTGGAATGAATATGAGCAACACATCTCGAAGATCAGTTATGAGAAGGTAAGTAACCGTTTTTCTTCTTTGAGTGATTGCTCATATCAATTCCAATTAGGTGACTCCCAAGCCCTACCCAGGAGGTGGGGTCGGAGCTATGGAATCACTGACTGGAGCACCGCTCTGCCAAATGCTGCATCATCTCTGGCGTGTTGGGTGATGGCATAATGAGAGGTGAATGTATGCACCGAAAACCATGTTGCCACCTTGAAGATCTCTTGTATTGGTACTTGGGCTGCCGAGGAAGCCTGTGTCCTCATGGAATGCGCTGTAAGTGGCGAAGCTGGAACTTTGGCTAGCTCGTAATATGTCCAGATGCAGGATGTGATCCACGTTGAAATTCTCTGCAATGAGACCGGGAGACCTTTCATCTAGTCCGCCACAAACAGCTGGATCGAATTACGGAATGGCTTCACGCGCTCAATGTAAAAGGCCAGCACTCATGGAACGTCCAGTGAGTGGAGCCTCTGCTCTTGGCAGCTTGCGTGAGGTTTAGGGTAGAATACCAGTAGAAAAAGACGGTTACTTACCTTCTGTAACTGTTGTTCTTCGAGATGTGTTGTTCACGTCCATTACACATTAGGTGTACGCGCACCGCGTGCACGAACGTCGGAAACTTTTCCCCTCAGCGGCTCCCGTCGGGCCCGCAGGGTCTCCCTTCCCGCCAGAGCGGCGCCCCGCCCTAGCGTATATATATCCCTGCCGGCCCGACCCTCCCTCAGTTCCTTCTTGCCGGTGACTCCGACAGAGGGGAAGGAGGGTGGGAAGTGTAATGGACGTGAACAACACATCTCGAAGAACAACAGTTACAGAAGGTAAGTAACCGTCTTTTCTTCTTCGAGTGATTGTTCACGTCCATTCCACATTAGGTGACTCACAAGCTTACCATTGGAGGAGGGTAGGAGTCAAGGAATAACTGATTGAAGCACAGCCCTGCCGACCATCGCGTCATCTCTGGTCTGATGGTGGATCGCGTAGTGGGCTGTGAAGGTATGCACCGACGACCAGGTGGCTGCCTTGCAGATCTCCTGGAGCGGGACCTGCGCCAAGAAGGCCGTCGAGGACGCTTGGGCCCTAGTAGAGTGAGCCCGGATCTGAGGTGCAGGCATGTTGGCGAGCTCGTAGCACGTGCGTATGCAAAGCACGATCCACGCCGACAGGCGTTGCGTCGAAATAGGCTGGCCCTTCATCCGTTCCGCAATGGCCACGAACAGTTGAGTCGACTTGCGGAAAGGCCTGGTACGGTCCAGATAGAAAGCCAACGCCCGACGAACATCGAGGGTATGCAGGCTACGATGGCGTGGGTCCGTATGGGGCTTGGGGAAGAACACCGGCAAACAGATGTCCTGCCCCATGTGAAAACTCGTGACCACCTTAGGGAGGAATTTAGGGTGAGGTCTAAGCTGCACCTTATCCTTATGAAAGACAGTATAAGGAGGCTCCGAGGTGAGGGCCCTCAGCTCCGACACCCTCCTAGCCGAGGTGACGGCCACGAGAAACGCGACCTTCCAAGAAAGGTGCATGAGGGAGCAAGAGGCCAGGGGTTCAAAGGGGGGCCCCATGAGCTTAGTGAGGACCAGATTGAGGTCCCACGGGGGTATAGGTGGGCGAGAGTAGGGGAACATCCTTTCCAGCCCCTTGAGGAATCGGACCACAGTGGGGTTGGAGAATACGGACAGCCCCAATTCCCCCGGGTGGAACGCCGATATGGCGGCTAGATGCACCTTAATAGAAGCGGGGGCAAGGCCTTGACGCTTGAAGTGCAGCAAGTAGTCCAGAATCAGTGGTATCGAGGCCTGCAAGGGCTGGATGTGCTGAGGCTCGCACCATAGGGAGAAGCGTTTCCACTTGGCAAGGTAGGTCGCCCTTGTGGAGGGCTTCCTACTACCCAGGAGGATTTGCTGGACCTCCTGAGAGCACCTGTGCTCCACCGCACTTAGCCAGAGAGAAGCCACGCCGTGAGATGCAGCGATGGCAGGTTCGGGTGGAGTAGGCGACCTCCGTCTTGTGTTATGAGGTCGTGATGGAGGGGGAGGGCTATCGGAGAGGTCACGGACAGTTCTAAGAGAGTTGTAAACCAGTGCTGACGTGGCCACGCCGGGGCGATGAGAATGACCGTCGCCTGTCCCTGCGGGTCTTTAGGAGGACCCTGTGGATGAGTGGGAACGGGGGAAAGGCATACCGCAGGCTCCCGCCCCACGGGATTGCAAAGGCGTCCGCCAGAGAGCCCGGACTGCGGTTCTGGAAGGAGCAAAACTGTGGGCATTGGCTGTTGTCCATGGTGGCAAACAGATCCACCTGGGGAAACCCCCACCTCAGGAAGATTGAACGGAGGATGTCCCGTCTCAGCCTCCACTCGTGCATGAGATAGGACCGGCTGAGACGGTCCGCCAATCTGTTCTGGACCCCGGGGAGATATGCAGCCTGGAGGTGTACTGAATGGGCTATGCAGAAGTCCCAGAGGAGGAGCGCCTCGCGACAGAGAGGAGAGGACCGGGACCCGCCCTGCTTGTTTATGTAAAACATAGCGGTAGTGTTGTCCGTCAGAACTGACACGCCGTGCCCTCTTATGGTGGCGTGAAAGGTCTGGCAGGCGAGGCGAACCACCCTCAGCTCCTTCAGGTTGATGTGAAGCAACTGTTCCTCCCTGGACCACAAGCCCTGAGTGCGCAGGTCCCCCAGGTGCGCCCCCCAACCAAGGTCCGACGCGTCTGTCACTAACATCAGAACTGGTTGTGGGGCGGCGAACGGGACCCCCGCACAGACCTGCTGTTGGTCGAGCCACCAACAGAGGGCGCTCGATACCCGAGCCGGGATCGTGACGACCATGTCCAATGGGTCGCTGTTGGGGCGATATACTTGGGCCAACCACAGCTGCAGAGGCCGTAGCCTGAGGTGGGCGTGTCCAACTACGTGGGTGCATGCCACCATGTGCCCCAAGAGCTGTAAGCAACGTCTGGCCGTGGTCGTGGGGAATCTCTGAATGGAGGTCACGGCCTCCTGGATCGCCAGGAATCGCGATACGGGAAGACTCGCCCGTGCCGCCACCGAGTCCAGGACTGCCCCTATGAACTCCAGTCTCTGTGTGGGGACTAGTGAGGACTTGGGCACATTGACCAACAGGCAGAGTTCGCGGAATAGTTGTAGCGCCAATGTCACGTGAGCGCGAACCTCTGCCTCTGACCGGCCCGCCAGGAGCCAATCGTCTAGGTACGGGTAGACGCGCATCCGCCTTTTCCGAAGGAAGGCCGCCACCACGGACATGCATTTCGTGAAGACACGTGGGGCCGTTGCGAGGCCGAAGGGCAAGACCGTAAACTGAAAATGGCGCTGCTGGATAGTAAAGCGCAGGAACCGCCGGTGGGCCGGGCGGATAGCGATGTGAAAGTAAGCGTCTTTCGTATCGAGGGCAGCGTACCAATCCCCCTGATCCAGGGAAGGAATGATGGTACCAAGGGAGACCATACGGAAACGTGGTTTTTGCAAGTACTTGTTCAGCTTGCGAAGGTCCAGGATAGGACGGAGGCCCCCTTTCGCCTTGGGAATGAGGAAGTATCTGGAATAGAACCCTTTTCCTCTGAGGTCTGTAGGAACCTCTTCCACCGCCCCTACAGCGAGGAGGGACCTTACCTCCTGCATGAGAAGTTGCTCGTGAGAGGGGTCCCTGAAGAGGGACGGGGGTGGTGGGTGGGAGGGAGGGGGCGAGGAGAACTGGAGGGCATATCCTGACTCTACCGTGCGCAGGACCCAATGGTCTGATGTTATGTGGGACCAGGCACGGAAAAAACGGGATAGGCGGTCCCTGAAACACAGGGGAGGATCCAGAGAAGAGATAGGTACGCTGTCCTCGATCGCATCTTCAAAATCCGTTTATTTCCCGGCTGCGGCTTATTGTTGCCCTGGTTTTGGCCCTGGTTAGGCGTATTGTTGCGCCTACGCCTATTGTCTCTGCCCCGCCTACGGTATGGTTCGTGTCGAGGGCGAGGCTGGTACTGCCTCTGTGGAGGCTGCGGTTTGAAGGGCTTCCTCTGTGTCACAGGGGTATGCATCCCCAAGGACTTGAGGGTAGCCCGCGAGTCCTTGAGGCCATGGAGCCTGGCATCCGTCTGCTCCGAAAACAACCCTGTCCCTTCAAACGGAAGGTCTTGGAGGGTGTTTTGCACCTCAGGGGGGAGACCAGACGCCTGCAGCCACGCTGAGCGTCTCATCACCACGCCGGACGCGATAGTCCTAGCGGCCGCATCAGCCGAGTCGAGCGAGGCCTGTAACGAGGTCTTGGCCACCGCCTTTCCCTCGTCCACAATGGCCGCAAACTCGGGTTGCGATCCCTGAGGCAAGGCATCCTTAAATTTAGACACCGACGCCCAGGAGTTAAAATTATGTCTATTGAGGATCGCCTGCTGGTTCGCGATCCGCAACTGGAGGCCTCCCGACGAGTAGACCTTTCTGCCGAACAAGTCTAATCGTTTCGCCTCCTTGGCCTTGGGGCCTGCTGGCCATGCCGCTCCCTCTCGTTGACCGCCGATACGACCAGCGAACATGGGGCTGGATGGGAGAAGAGGAAGTCAAACCCCTTGGATGGGGCAAAGTACTTCCTCTCGACGCCCCTTGCCGTCGGCGCAGAGGAGGCTGGCGTCTGCCATACAGTCTTATAATTCGACTGTACCGTCTTTATTAGTGGAAGTGCGATCCTGGAGGGACCCTCCGGGCTGAGAATGTCTACCATGGGGTCCTCCTGCTCAACCGTCTCCTCCGCCTGCAACCCCAAATTGAGGGCCACCCGGCGGAGCAAGTCCTGGTGTGCCCGGTGGTCAACCGGGGGAGGGCCGGACACTGTTGTGCCCGCCACGGCTTCATCCGGTGAGGAGGAGGAGGTCATGGCCTTTTGAGCGTCCTCATCCTCCTGTAACTCCTCCTCAGCGGGGCGGCCCTCCGGGGTGCGTCCCCTGCCCTGAGTCAGGGACGGTGCCGGGCTCGGTGCCGAGTCCGCCCTCTCTGCATCAGGTGGTCTGGAGACCGTGGCCTCCGCACGGGAGGCAGGACGGCACCGTGGGGAGCGGGACCGGTCTCCTGAAGGGCCCGATCTCGAGGTTCTGGACGGAGGGCCTTGCTGATGATAGGCCCACGGGGTCCAGAACGGCCACTGTCCCGGATGGCTCCAATGCGGTTGCCAAGAGGCCTCTTGCTCTCTAGCGGCGTGTCCTCTGCGGCCATATCTGGAAAACCCCGAGCCCTCTTCCGACGCCAGTGACGGCGACCTAGAGGGCCACGGCGGTGCCGGTCCGGTGTCGGGGAGCGGTGCCGTCGGGACCGGGACCGTGAGTAGCGCCGTGCCGATCTGGACCTGGAACGGTACCGTTGACCGCGGGACCGGGAACGGCTGCGGGAGGATGGTCTGGGGACCCTCGCCATCGAAGCGTCCCGGTGCCTACTCGAGCCGGGCTGCTGGGGCGGTGCCTCGCTCGCATCGGGGCCTGTCTGTTTGGAGGCCCGTTGCGTGGCGGGAAGCCGGGAGTCCACCGAGGCGGAGCTCGACCGGCACCGGCGCCGTGAGCGGTGCCGAGATGGCCGCATCATCGCCGGCTTGCCCTTGGAAGGCAGTCACGGCGGAATGTCCTTAGCGCGGAGTGTGTTGACGGAGGACAATTCAATGAGGTCCTTTGCCGCCTCAAATGTGTCCGGGGTGGAGGGCTGTTCCAACAATTCCTCCAGCCCTTCCTCCTCACTCGACGCGCTTGTCCCGGGGCTCGACGGGCCTTTCGGCGCCGGAGCCACTGGTACCGGGACCTGTATCGGGGCCGGCACGGCCTTGGCCGCACTTGCGGTCTTTGCTGGTGCCACCTTCTTGTGCGGGGAGCGACCCCGGGCCTTGGGCTGGCTCTTGGGCTTGGCTGGCGAAGCAGACCGGTGCCGGGCGTGATCTCGCCGTGGCGGCACCGTAGGCTTAGTCTGCACCGCCGGTGTCGGGTCGCGGACCGATGCCGGGGCACTCCGCACCGAAGCCGACGGTACCGTGGAAGCGGAGGGCTGTAACGCCATCTCCATGAGGAGCTGTTTAAGACGAAAGTCTCTCTCCTTTTGTGTCCTGGGCTTGAAAGCCTTACAAATTTTACAGCGCTCCTTCTGGTGTGCTTCCCCCAGGCAACGGAGACACGACTCGTGCGGGTCGCTCACTGGCATAGGCCTGCGGCACGCGGCACAAGCCTTGAAGCCTTGGGCGTGCGGCATGCCCCCGCCGCCCAGGGCCGGTGCCGGGGTTGACCAAACCCCTATCACCAAGATCTTTTTGGTCTTTGTGAAGAACTAAATAACTACTTAACACTAACACTTAACTATACAATGAACTGATAACTATTGCTAATGGCTATGCTAAGGGACACTCTCAAGCGAGAGACAAGAGTTGTTCCAACGTTGCCACGGGCGGTAAGAAGGAACTGAGGGAGGGTTGGGCCGGCAGGGATATATATACGCTAGGGCGGGGCGCCGCTCTGGCGGGAAGGGAGACCCTGCGGGCCCGACGGGAGCCGCTGAGGGAAAAAGTTTCCGACGTTCGTGCACGCGGCGCGCGTACACCTAATGTGGAATGGACGTGAACAAGCACTCGAAGAAGAAAAATGTCCTGGTTGGTGTGGAATTGGGACACCAACTTTGGAAGCAAGGCCAGGTGAGGTCTGAGTTGTACCTTGTCCTTATAGAAAACCGTATGGGTAGGGGGTCTGATTTGAGGGCCTTTAACTCAGATACCCTCCTAGCAGAGGTAATGGTGACTAGGAAGGCTACCTTCCATGACAGGTAGAGGACCGAGCAAGTCGCCAGTGGTTCAAGCGGGGGGCCATTAGCCTGGAGAGGACCAGGTTAAGGTCCCACGCCGGGACCAGTTGTCTAATTTGTCGGTATAGATATTCCAGACCCTTGAGGAAATAGACCATGGGGTTGGCGAAGACGGAACGCGTGGCCACTTCCGGGTGAAAGGCCGAAATGGCTGCAAGATGCACCTTGATGGATGAAATTACCAGGCCTTGCTGTTTCAGGTGTAGTAGGCACTCCAGGATGAGAAGAATGGGCGCCTGAAGTGGGGGGGTGCAGTGTTGAGCACCCCAGAATGTGAACCTTTTCCACTTTGCCAAGTATGTAGCCCTAGTGGAAGGTTTCCTGATGCTGATAAGACCTCCCTCACTGGTTCTGAGCATAGGAGCTCCATGGGGGTTAGCCATGAAGCTTCCAGGCCGTGAGATGGAGGGACTGTAGGTCGGGGTGGTGAAGGCGACCGTGGTCTTGGGTGATCAGGTCCAGCAGGAGTAGCAACATAATCAGGGCATCTATCAACAGCTCCAGGAGCGTGGTGTACCAGTGTTGGAGACCACACCGTTGCCACCAGTATCACCACCTGTCCCTGCTGGTCTTGAGCAGGACCTTGTGTACGAGTGGGAACTGCGGGAACGTGTACAGCAGACGTCCTGTCTAGGGCAGGAGGAACGCATCTGCAAGCGAGCCCGGGCTGTGTTTTTGGAAAGAACAGAATTGCAGGCACTTTGTTGCTTTGTGTGATGACCAGATCGATCTGGGGAGGTCCCCACCACTGGAAGATGTTGTGTATGATATCCGGGTGGATGGACAACTCGTGGTTGCAGAAGGATCTGCTGAGGTAGTCCGCTAGCTCGTTCTGTGCCCCTAGAAGATAGGACTCTTCCAGGTGAATGGAGTGGGCTATTCAGAACTCCCATAACCGGAGGGCTTCCCGATATAGGGGAGAGGAACGAGCTCCACCCTGCTTGTTGATATAAAACATGGCAGTGGTGTTGTCCATCATAACTGCCATGCACTGTCCATGCAACTGCGCCTGAAAGGTTTGGCACACAAGTCGGATCGCCCTCAGCTCCTTGATATAGATATGGAGCGAGAGCTTGTCCTGAGACCAAAGGCTTTGTGTCTGGATGTCTCCCAGGTGTGCGCCCCATCCCAGCGCAGACATGTCTTACCAGGGGCAAGGAGGGCTGGGGGCTGTTGAATGGGACTCCCTCGCACTCGGATTGAGGGTCGAGCCACCATCAGAAGGACTTGAGGTGGAATAGTGACCACAGGGTCCAGGCTGTTACACCCTGGATGGTAGACCAACACAAGCCACGCTTGGAGGAGTCTGAGCCTCATTCTGGCATGCCGGACTATGTACGTGCATGCTGCCATGTGGCCAAGGAGACTCAGGTATACCCTTGCTGTAGTGGTCGGGTATGGCCTGAGGCCTTGTATGTCTGCCATTGCTTGAAAGCGGGCCTCTGGTAGGAACGCTCAGGCCTGGACTGAGTCCAACAGTGCACCGCTGAATTCTTTTCTTTGGGTCGGTAACAAAGTTGACTTAATCCACCTCTCGAAGGTGGATCTGACGAAACAGACTTGAGACTCCACCTGTTCCCTGGAATGCTCTCTTGAGCAGCCAGTCATCGAGGTAGGGATATATCTGCACCTGCCTCCATCAGAGGAAGGCTGCTATGACCAACATGCACTTTGGTGAACACTCGGGGGGCTGTCGACAGGCCAAAGGGGAGGACCGTGAACGGATAATGGTTGTGGTCGACCACAAGCTGGAGGAATCGTCTGTCTGCAGACCGCATAGATATGTGAAAGTACCCGTCTTTCAGGTTGACAGCAGCATAGCAGTCTCTCAGATCCAGAGAAGGGATAATCGCACTCAGGGAGACCATGTGGAACTTCAATTTTTCCATGAACTTGTTGAGTCCTCGCAGGTCTAGAATGAGTCTGAGGCCCCCCCCTTGGCTTTGGGAATTGGGAAATATTGGGAATAGAATCCCTTGCCCCTTAGCTCCTGAGGAACCTCCTCCACTGCCCCTACGGCTAGGAGCGTCTGCACCTCCTGGATAAGGAGTTGCTCGTGAGAAGGGTCCCTGAAGGAGGACAGGGAAGGGGGCTGGGAGGGAGGGGAGGAGCAGAATTGGAGAGAATATCCCACTTCTCCCGTGTGAAGAACCCATCGGCCAGATGTTATCTGGGACCAAGCATGGTAGAAGCGGGATAGGCAATACATGAAACAGTGCTCTGTACTCTCTAGGAAAGCCTGAGGAATGTAACCAGGATTTCTTCCTCATGATGATTCCAGTAGGTTTTTTGGGGAAAGTTTGGAAAGTGTGTCACCAAGGATAAGAGAACGCAGAAGCTCCGACTCAGACCATGCGGCGGTGAGAAGCAACTGATGATGTGGTCGGTTCACCCCGCCCTTTATTGCCTCGGGCAAAACCACAAGGCTATACAAGGGCACATGCGCGGACCAACGGACACCACTATATTGAAAAACTATGGCTCTAGGCGCATGGCCCATAACCCTCATTGGACTATAGAAGAGACCATCACTTGAAGAAGAACTTCTGATTCAATTATATTAGCAAATAAGTGTTCATACTCAAGAGGAAGAAATTTAACAATTAACTTTCCGTCTGAGTTCTTCAACACTAGTCTAGATAAGTGATTATAGTGCTTTCCTGTCAGTAGAGGAAAACAGAGTACCTGCAATTATTTCACTTACCCTCCACTTACAAGGAACTTTCCATTTCAGAACCACCAGTAACAACCAGAATGACCCAACCAGGACATTCTTCCATAAATGAATTTTTGACATTTTATAAAACTTGAGAGAAGGGGACTGGATTGTTGTAGGAGAACTCAGGAAGCAAGAGTTTGACAACTAAAATACTACAATATTATTTTTGGCTATGCATTCATCCTAGCAAGTAAACCTAAAAGAAATTGTTAGGGTGGACTGTTATTCTTCTCACTCTACTACTTTGCATTACTGCCCTATATATTTTTCTGTAATGCAAAACACTTAAAAACAACACTATCAGAAAGAAACAACTGGTCACAAACTTAAAACAGAAAAAAAGGAGGAAGCATGTACTGATTTTGGGGAGTCAAAACCAAGATTGTTGCTCAGTCCCTTCTCCCCTTTACTTAACTGCTATATCCCTGCAGAATTCCTATTTATGGCCTATCATCCTCCCACCTAACCCCAACAAATCTTTAACTCACTCCAATGCTCTCATTCCTTCTATCAAAAAGATAAAGAGTCTAGACTATTCTCCACAAGGCTTCACCTCCTGGACCCTAAGTCTTGCCCTACTACATCTTGCCTTTTGAACTCCAATACAAGAACTCCCTTCTGGATCAAACTCCCAGCTACAGCAATCACCTGATTTCCCACAAGAACATGCAAACACATCTACCTTTCCCCACAAAAGATCACTTTCTCTTCCCAATACTCACCTTCAAAAATCCTAGAACACCCATGCCTACACACTTGTCAATTCAGGAATCTCACTGGTGGAAACAGAACAGTCATCCTAAATTTATCTTGCGTGTCCCAAATTACTTTTAAAAATATGCAACTCTCATTAACTTCAAATAGACCTACTTCACAATGATTCTATAATGTATTACTCTTCAAATTCTTTGTCCCTTTGGGGCCATCTAAAATCAAACTTGACTGGATGCAAATAATCCAGCACTTACCTGTGCAGTTTCCGTCATTTTCTTTTCAAAGTCAGATTTAGCTGCAGCATACTTTTCTACATAGAGTTTATAGGTATCTGTAGCTTTCTTTGATTTTATTGATGCCTGTAAAGAACAGATTACACAAAAACTATTAGAATACAATTATATTTTTCAATAAATTTATTCCAACTTAAGGCAATTTATATTTATCATTATTGAAAAGATGAAGATGGGGATGATTTATTCCAAAATGTCCAACACGGCATGAGGCAAAAGATAGTAAAATGTGTTTTATTAAGATTCCACTGAATGGTAATTTAAGCACTTATAATAAATGATCGTATTTTTATTCAAACCCCATACTGTACATGAAATACATCATTGGAAGTGAAACATTTCAGGGTGCACCTGATCTTGGTGAAATGTCATAAAAGGTAAAGATAACTACAAGTCTGACATGAAAAGTAGAAAACTAGAAAGTGGTGAGTAGCAGAGCTAGGAGGGAGAAAAGGCAGCAGAATACATGTTTCTGGGTACCGACTATTCTGGGGATGGAACAAGAAAGAGGAAAGGAAGTATATAATGTTTTCACCCCTCAGTTCATAGAGAGCCGAGAAGCCTTATTAGATTCCCCTATTGGCACTAACTAATCCATACATTGTTTGTTAAAGTATTTTAAGAATTTTGTACATTGCTATGGAGTAAATGATTAGCTCATTTTAGATATCACAAATAGATGTTTAACTGAAGAATAAGGAAAAGGTGCAGGAAAAATGCAGGGTCAGAATACAGAGCAAATAAGATGTAACAGTTTCAAATAATATTTTAAAAAAACTATTGGAAGCCTCAAGAGGCCAAAAATGGGAGAATCTGGTTTCGAAAAGGGAAAAATAAAGAAAATAGAAAGTGCAGAAAAGGGATTCAAAATTGTGCTGGATTCTGTGTCACTGGAAATGTTAAAACCAAGATTGAACGTTTGTCTAAAAAAGACACGCTCTAGTTCAGGGATGGGCAAATTTTTTGGCCCAAGGGCCACATCTGGGTGGGGAAATTGTATGCAGGGTCATGAATGTAGGGCTGGGGTTGGGGTGCGAGAGGGAGTGCGGGGTGTGGGAGGGACTGCGGGGTGTGCAGGAAGGAGCTCAGGGCAAGGGGTTGGGGTGCAGGAGGGGTGCGGAATGTGGCAGGGGGCTCAGGGCAGGGGGTTGGGGTGCAGGAGGGGTTCAGGGTGCGGGCTCCGGCCCGGCACCGCTTACCTCAAGCAGCTCGGGAGTGGCAGCAGTGTGCAGCGAGGCTAAGGCAAGCTCCCTGCCTGCCCTGGCCCCACGCCGCTCCCGGAAGTGGCCAGCATGTCTGGCAGTGTTCCTCGGGGTGAGGTGGGGCAGGCAGCTCCGCCGCGTGCTGCCCTCACCTGTGGGTACCACCCCCGAAGTGCCCATTGGGCACAGTTCCCTGTTCCTGGCCAATGGGAGCTGCGGGGGGTGGTGCCTGCAGGCAAGGGCAGTGCACGGAGCCCTTTGCCACTCACCCCCCCCCAGGGGCCACGGGGACCTGGTGCCAGCTGCTTACAGGAGTGGCACAGGGCCAGGGCAGGCAGGGAGCCTGCCTTAGCCCCACTGTGCCATGGGGCTGGCAATCCCGTGGGCTGGACTGAAAGCCCTGATGGGCCGGATGCGGGCCGTAGTTTGCCCTCCCCTGTTCTAGTTCAAATAGGAATTAATTCAGGGAAGTCCTGTGGCCTGTGTTATACAGGAGGCCAGACTAGATGATCACAATGGTCCATTCTGAACTTCAAATCTAAAATAATTTCATTATTTGAAACCACAAGATTTTTTTTCCTTTTTGTAGGTATTAATAATCTTAAAATATATTGGTATGGCAGTGCCTCTGTATTAAGTTGGGTTCAGTTTTTCATGTAAAGTAGGGATTTGACCTTTTTAGTACAAAGAACACTTCTCAAAATTTACAGCATATAATCCAGAAGTGAAGACTGAATTTTCTGAAGGCTTTGTACTCTTACCAGTTTTGAGTTACAATTAGGAAAAAACATTAAGTTCTGTTTTTAACTAAGTGTCTCAGCTTTTTTGCAGCCTTTTGTTAAAAAAACAGGTGATTTCTCCTTAAACTTTCTGTACATTTAGAACTCAAAAAACTAGAGTTGAATCCTTAATTACAACCCACCATGTTTAGATACACAAAGTTAATTACTGTTGTGTATTATCTTTGTTGTTATAATCACAATTGGCTCTTACACAAAATAACCATTATTCCCCACAACTCTCAATCAGACTGATGCGACCCACTGAAACTAATCATCTCCTCTGTAAAGATGGCAACTATTTCACTAAAGACTTGAAATATGAAATAACACTATCCCTGTTAAAAAAAGGCCACTATCTGTCATCATTACCAAAAGAATTAAAGCCAGATTGTCCTCAAGAAAAGGATGGTTACATTCTGTGTGCTGATTAGAAAACACGACTGAAAACTGAGGAGGACAGTCTACCGTGAACCTCAGTTCAATCGGGGGGGAAGTAGCAGCCAGGGCTCCAAAGGAAAAGAAACTAAGGGTATGCCTGCACAGAAAATCAATCAATCAATCAAACCCATGGCTGCAAGTCTCAGTGCACCAGTCAACTGACTCAGGCTCATGCTGCACAGCTAAAAATTGCAGCGTACACATTTTGGCTCAGGCTGGAGCCCAGGCTCTGAAACCCGGTGAGGGGAGAGGGTCTCACTGCCCAGGCTCCAGCCCTAGTCCTAACAGCTTCATAGCCCTTTTTAGCACTGGTGCACGAGCCCAAGCTCTAGCTCTGAGACTGGTTATGTGGGCCTTTTTTTGCTGTGTAGGTGTACCCTAAGAGTGCTGGAGCTTTCCAGCCTTTGCCAAAGCTCTGTGGCATAGACAGAAATTTCTCCACTCCGAGGAATCATGGCTGGTCTTGCATAGCAGAAATGGCCCTCAACGAGCTCTCCCACACATCAAGAAAACAGACACGACTGTACTGGAATTAAAGAGGGTAGAGATGGGATGCACCAGCCTCACCTACAGTTGCCAATTTTGGTTGGATGTATTCCTAGAGGTTTCATCACATGGCAATCTTTAATTAAAGATTAATCTTTAATTCCTGAAACCCCAGGACAATCCTGGACGGTTGGCAACCCTAGCCCTGGCCCCTTCCCATTCCTGACATACAATTAATCCCTTGACCCATGCTTTATTATTCCCATGCCTTTTTATCTCCACAAACCATAGGGAAACAGAGGAAGGGGACATTCCTGCCCTCCACTTTCCAAATACCCTTCTGTACCTGCAGTATTAAAAACTCATGATATTTCATAAACAAACACTTGGTTTAAAAGAAATTAAGGTTGTGTGTGAAATCTCCCCAATTCAAATCTTTAAAAAGCAAGGAAATGTCAAGTTATGAGACTTTTAAGCTAGGACTTATTTTATTAAATTTAAAAAATGGTTTAAACTTGAAACAGCAGATAATAAATTAACAGTCTAAATGCTGCATCTATGGTTTATAATACAGACAAAAATCAATTTGTGCTTTGAAGAGGGAAAACTTAACTACTTTGTGAAACTTACCGAGGAAAATTATTGAACAAGTGAACAGCAAATAATCAAACAATATCTTTAGAGTTCTACAAGCAGGATGTTTGCATGTGTACACAAACACACTCAACAAGCAACTATTGGTACTCCATTTGGTAGATTTACTGTAACTAAAAACTTGGCTGTCAGTCAAAAAAATATTGTAAAGTCATTACAAATGGAGAAGTTCAAGATTTTTGTGCTAACATAACAGGGAGCAAGATGAAACCATAACACAAGCTAGTACTAAGATTTTAGTGTCAGATAGTTGCTTAAGGTTACGCAATTTGGTAATAAGATTTTTCAAATACTTTCCTTTCAGATGCCTCAGTACAATATCTGTTCAATGTTTGATTGTATGATGAACTTTCAGTAGACACCCACTATTGCACCACAGAGGTGCACATTCCTTGTCTTCTGATAACAACCGTTTCCCTATGTTTGTGATATAAAGATATATTCTGTCCTCCTAAGGTGGTCAGAGACCACTCTATCCAGAGTTGACTGGTACAACCTTTGGTAACATGTCTCTGAAGTGTTTTGAGGGTGTACTCTTGAGTAAAATGGAATAAAAGAGAACATAATATAGACAGAGCTGGTAGCTCCTAATGGGAGCACTGATTCATGCAGCTGTATATTCAGCCAATGCCTGAACAGTCAGTCATTAGTGTTTAGTGAAGATTTGGAGAGTGTGCCAAATGACGGCCTTTGCATGAATCATCAACCCATAGTTCAACTTTCTCCACTCACAAACTGGACATTACACAGCTTGAGTGTTCTGATTTTAAGTGTACAAGACATTTCCAGAGACATGTAACCCTCCTGGACACTGGATCTTATCTATTCTGCTATAATATACCTTGAGGCTTTTAAGTCCTTTCATCAAGCCTTTGATGAGCGTGTCAACTAAATTTGCCCTCCTGCAGAGTTCCAGTCTATCTAGGTAAACTATGGCTTTTCCTCCTGGGCTGGGGCAGAAGCTAGGAAAGGAGATGTCCTGGTTCAAGTGAAAAGACAAGATGACTTTAGACCAAAGACTAGGACAAGCTCAAAGGACAATTTTGTTGTCGGTGAAAATCTAAGGAGAGAGGACAGCCAGCAATCCTATTTGCTGAACCAAGGGGATAGTCAGCAAGAAAACCACACCGAAGATGAGAAAACTCTAGTCCAATAAGTGGAGGGCCTCAAATAGTCAAACAAGGATTCACATAATCACTGTAGAACGAGGTTAAAACTCCAGAGTTAAAACAAGGGATCTGAAAGGAGGTAGCGAAATATCACAACTTTCAAGAAACAAAACAGATAGAAGGATCTCACTGTCCCCCAATCCAATGACTTTTTTAGGATGCTAAATCCCAACATTTGGGCTTCCTTAGAGCTGGGGGCTAGTCCCTTGTAAATGTAGTCCAGCTAGTAGAGATCATTTGGCCCGCACCAGGCAAGAGAAAACTCTCCGCACCAAATGGTAGGCAAAGCAGGTACTCTTTTTGCATGAATAAAATACCGTCAAGGCTACCCTGTCCGAGGTACTCCTAAAGGAGTTATGGTGTCTTGTCACAGACCAGGTCCAAGAGACTTTGGGTTTCTAGATCCGGATGCTGGTGCCTGCCAAAAACGTGGTGGGACAGAAGAAGAGGGACCTTGCTCCTTTGGGACAGGATTAAGAGATCCATGTATCAAAAACGTCTTGATCATTTTGGAGCAATAAGAATTAGTCTGGGAATTGCAGACTACCTCTTGATTGGCCAGAGGAAAATGGAAGGGAAGACATAAACTAAAGAAAACTCCTTGGAATGGCAAACCCATCCTTTGCAAAGTCAGTAGATTTCTCCTTCCTCTGCAGCAGATACGCAATCAACTAATACTTTTTTTTTCTTTTTAAATTGAGATCAGATCCATGCTCAGGTTTCTCTTCCTGCCAAAAAACTTCCAACATCAGCAACCCCACAGCTGGGAGCACTCCTGATCTACTGAACCAGTCCCACTGTGCAGTTAAGTGGGAGGAATGTGGAGATATTTTACTGAGAGGAGGATCACCTCTGCCCATGAGAACATGAAAGTAGACCTTCCCTCAACAAGTTTAGGGTATGTCTACACTGCAATGAAAAGCCTGCAGCACCGAGTGTCAGACCACAGGTCAATTCAGATTAGTGTAGACGTTCCTGCTCTGGATTGACCATGTGCTCTGAAACCTAGCAAGGGGAGAAGGGTCTTGGAGCATCTGATTTTAATAAGGGGGAGGGATAGCTCAGTGTTTGAGCATTGGCCTGTTAAACCCAGGGTTGAGAGTTCATCCTTGAGGGGGGCCATTTAGGGATCTGGGGCAAAAATCTGTCTGGGGATTGGTCCTGCTTTGAGCAGGGGGTTGGATTAGATGATCTCCTGAGGTCCCTTCAAACCCTAATATTCTATGATCTATAATCTTATTTTTAGCCCCACAGCCCGAGCCAATTGACCTGGGATCTGAGACTCGGTGCTGCAGGTTTTTCTTTGCAATATAGATACACCCTATGTCTCCAGTTGCCACCTTGGCATTACTGCTGTGTTGCGAGATTCTGAGTATGCGTCTTCCTTTGATTAAGTCCTAGAACATTAACAGGCCTAGCATGACTGCCACAATTCAAGAGTGAGTATATGAAGCTTTGTCTTCCTTTGAACCAACAGAGCACAAATAGGCTCTCCACCCTGCCAGACTTCACATTTGTGGTCAACTGGATTCTACTTTGGGCCCTAGAAGAGGGAAATTTGTCCCCGGCCTGGTATGCACTGTTCTCCAGAGATGGGTTTATCCAATCTCATCTACTATTCAATTTCTTACTGGCTGGAAAGGTTAACCAGTACATCTCTTTGTTCCAAATATCTAGGATTCATGATAAACTAATAACTACATAACAGAATTTAAACAGTTTAATACCTCTTCAAGCCATTTCAGTATAAATGGTATCTTTGGCCAGGCCAGTTTTTTCCAACCTGGAAAAATCTCCCTTCATCCTCATTTCATTCTCACAGAAAAAAAATTAAATTGTTAAAGAAAAACAGGAAAATAGCTTAGGAGGTCATTGGCATCTTAGACAATGAAGCTAAAAGAAAAATGAATGAATGTTAACTTCTGTCAGTAACTTTCTGATTGTATTATTATCCAGGCATTAGGATAACAGTAAATAACTACTTATATCAGACTCTAAAGCAAAAAATGTATTCAACTAAGCAAAACAGAAGCATAACCTCAACTCATGTATTTTAAAATAAGGGAATTTGGTATTTACATATTTGACTGCACTAGATTTAATAAAAAGATGTAGCAGGTGCTGAAAAAGTTATACCCAATTTCAGTAAATGCCAGCAAAAAACAAAATAAAAACTGCATGATGTGTTTAAACTACAAACACAGTTTGCACAACATTTAACAGTGAACAGGTCAATTAATCAAGAGACAAGGCAGTGAGAAAATAGTGGTTACAAACGCCAGTTTCACATGAAACAGGAAAGATGAAACTTATCTATTGCAATTTTTGACGTTGAATATTTCTCTTAAAGTAATAATGATGAGCCAATTCACAAAATGCATCATAAATTACTAAACAACTTGACAGACAGGTTTCAGAGTAGCAGCCGTGTTAGTCTGTATCCGCAAAAAGAACAGGGGTACTTGTGGCACCTTAGAGACTAACAAATTTATTAGAGCATATGCATCCGAAGAAGCGGGCTGTAGCCCACGAAAGCTTATGCTCTAATAAATTTGTTAGTCTCTAAGGTGCCACAAGTACCCCTGTTCTTTTGACAAAACACTGCATTTAAATAGGACTTTGCAAAATTACCTTGTCAATTTCTCTTTGTGTTGCTCCTTCCTTTTTCAAACGTTCTTGTTCCACACACTTAGTATTATAGTTCTCTTTTGATTTCTGTAGGGCCTGAATAATACTCTGAATGTTTTGCACTGCTTCCAAAGTTCCTGAAACTTCTTCTTTAGTCTGTCAAATATCACATACTTGTCAAAAATGACCAGTTTAATATTTTAACTGTAACAAATAACTGAAAACACATAAAATGGAGAGTGAGTAACCTTTTTATGAGCTTTGATTTGTTCATCTCCATACTTCTGCACTTCTTTTATTAGCTCTTGTAATTTCCGGACAAGCTCCAAGTGACAGCTTGCTACTTTTTCTGTTGATATTTTGAAAACATCCCAAACTGGTGCAAATGTCCTAAAAATAAAGGTTACAGGGAGGAGAAACATTATTTAATGTTGAATTCAATTTTTTTCTTTTTAAAACCAGCTACAATTTTATAATAGAACCCTGAGGTATTGATAATATACTTATAAAGTGCACTCTCCTCTAAGAGTAATGATATAAAAATAGCACATTCTTATTCAAATCCATTCCTTTTCCTATTCTACTAACTTCAAAGACAAAATTAAATGTTTACTGCTTTTTTCCTCCTGTTAACCATGCACAGTCAACATAAATAAAACAGAATAAATCAAGCTTACTCAATCTTATCCATTGTAAGTACAAGATATAAGTTCCAATCTGTTATACCCACATAAACCCACTGAATAATAGAATTGCACAGATGTTACTAATCATACTAGTGATACTGCAAGTAAAACACCCATGTGGACTCAGAGCAAGATTGAACATGCGAGGCTGGCTGTTTTCAGAGCAGAACCTCACTAAGGATGGAATGAGACTTTTAGATGCTTATAATGCAGAAAAATTACCTGTTTGGCTGAAACCTCATGCTTGATTTTAGCCTATAGCAAAAAATTTTGGAAAGTCACAGGAAAATCTTTTGTCATTATCAGATAACTTGAAAAGCTCAAAACAAAACCCTTGTTTTAGCATACTTGGCTAAAATGACATTTAAGTTTAAGATCCTATATTCAGTGGCTTACACTTTCTAAAACAACATTCTGGACTGAAGTTTCTCAAGCCTGTTCTGGGGCAGATTTTTTTTCTTTTAGATATCTTTAAAATCATAGTCCATATTAATGATGCAGTGACGATCAGAGACTGAAATAAATGCAGGCAAAGTTTGATGAAATAACTGAAAAAATGTATCTTTGTCATTAAGAAAATAAGGAGTTAAATACAAACACTACAGTAGCACCATATAAGATTGCAGTACTAAAAAGGAGATTCAGAATTAATGTTCAAGTCCATTAGTGTATCCCTGCAAATATGCATTATAATATTCTTTCCCTCTACAACAGCTTCCCCGTTGTTATCAATATCTCCCAGGGCATAGCTGAGAGCCTCTCCCCTCATGGAGTTGGGGAAATAGCTATGAGCAGGGTCTTCAGACATTTACGGCCACATTTCCCCTCTCCCCCAACTTTTGTTTTTCTTCCTGACTGAGGCTGAATCTATTTATGTAAGGAGGAAGGAAAATATCTTGGGTAATCAGTACAAGTTAGCTACGGCACCAGGACAGAGTAAGTGTGAGGTGCTTGTTATAGGGCAGGGGGGATTTAAATTAACATTCTGTATTTCTGACAATTTGCAGTCTTTGTTGTTTGTTTCTGTTCATCCTACCTCTTCTGACTGTCCGCTCTCTGGAGCAAGGATCGATATATACTCATATATTCATATATACTCTCAAACAAGCCATCTTAACTTTTGTCATCTTAAAATTTAAAAAAGTACTGTTGTATTAAAAATGTCATACTTGAACACTGAACATGACACCTACAGTGAATCTTGCCATGTGATATTTCTAAAGATGGTGTCATATCAAGCATAAACCATTGCAATTTTTTTTTTAACTTTTAAGAACAGATTCACTAGCACACAAAAGCAGCACAAATAAGCTAGAGAGCATTGCCCAGTTAAGCTGTATTTACAGTTACTTTGCCATGCAAAGCAGCCAGAATGTATTGGTGATTCTGTCCAGTTTTATCATACTACTGGCTCATCACAACCAATAGAATTGTTGCAAGCAAATTAGCTATAAAAGGAAGGATAGTGATTGGTTGAGTTACCTTTGACAACACAATGGACCCACTTAAGAATTAACTGAGCTATTGATCTGACCCTCTCTAGCCAAATAACAATTAGATACAACTATTAATTTAATTTCAACTTAATTTCCTAAATACAGCCTATGCACAATATTTCAATGAATTCTATCTATATGGAAAGGCTGAAGACTCTGTTTTTTCTGTTACTAAGATAATTCAGGACAAAGAAAATACTGACACAGATGCTACATTTCTTATAGGATGCATTTCTTATTTAATTTGAAACTAACAAATTTACTCTGAATTTTCTGAAAATTCAATCTGTACTCAGAGAGTACCTGCTGTAACTCTGGGGAAGATCTGTTGTATTTTTCATACATAACAAATCCCTGCTTTAGTACAAAATGGAATTCAACCTTAATTATAGAGCCACAACAGCCATCTCCATAATTGTTCCTCCAGTAAGACTGTATAAGTAAATGGACTTGTGAACCATTTTATATTTAAACTGCACCTTTTTCTATAATCCTTTTTTCATATATCCATGTGGATTTTATAACTGCTGCATAATCATGTAATTAAAAGCCTTATTGTCATACAATGCATTTTAAAAGATGCCAGAGTTAAGGCTGTTACTAGAACTTTAATTCTGTTAATGCAACATTCAGGTTGAAATCTTAATTGCATAGTGTTTAGGGATTAATAATTTTTCTTTTATACAAATATTAACTTACCCAAGCTGCGTGTAATTGCTTGCTGATTTGGCTAGCTTTGTCATTGACCTTGAATATGCCTCCTCTATTGTAGCCCTGTTAAAAACAAAACATACAAAGTTCCTAATGTTAAGTAATCCAAATCACAAATCAATAAAGCTATTAGGATCCATGAAGATATGTGCTTTAAATGTACAGCAAAGGAAACACAGCTTACCATGTATTGTTTTAAAATGACAAAGGCAGTGTTTTCAATGCACCCTCATAAAATCCACCACCAAATTACATTTTGTGTGCTAAAAGTCAGAGATGGTAAATAGTGTGGCGGAATGGTGCTTACAAACACCGAAGAAACTCAGCTCTTATGGTTCTTTTATCAAACTGTCTCAAGAGCTTCACAATAAGGTGGGAAGGGGGAGCCATTCTGCCTCCATACGCTGCTGGATGATTTGCCAAAGGCTGTTTTAGTACTATAAATTTCTGAATTACAGAGTAGTGCAATTGTAACACATGCTTTTACAAGATATTAAATGACATTCAAATAGACAAATACTAAAAATAAACAAAGCAATCACACATTAATTGGTGAAGTAAGTTGCACTAAAAAGGTATTTAAAAGAGAAATTCTAAGAACTAGCTCATCTTTTAAGATCCCTCTGAACTGCTATAATGGCATACTGTGATTTTACGCGTTGTTTGGGGTTGGAGTAACAGCATGGTAGGAATAATGTCATCATGGTATTTAGAGTGCTTTTGTTTGAATGACCTGAGAAATATTTTTAGAGAAGCTCATCTGTACATACTGAATTTTTTCCCACCTTCATTTAGTGAGTTGTCTTGATTATAGCTGCTCACTGCTGAAGTAGTGGTTTCTGATTTTCCCTTGTAATGGGACTTTCTAGGCAAAGGCATTTCCTTTGGTAATATGATACCCAGAAAGAAGTGATCACTTGAGAAATTTCACCAGAGAGCATGAAGATCAATTTATTCAACTCCCAGTAAGATGACTAGGGAGGAGAAGACTCTGTATATGAGTTCCCCTCTGTCTCATCCCTACCCTCCAAAACAAAGATCCAGCCTAAATGCTGGACTCAGTTTTTATCTAATTTTGATAGGGAAGGGGCTACATTAAATACATTTTATAATTCAAACAAAACAATGGGTCAAAAACTTGATGTTTTACCTCGGATTTAAAAAAATATAAGATCTGTAGAACATTTTAAGAGGCATTATTGGGACATTAAAAACAGATCTGCAGATATCTTTCTAAGAAAACACTGCTATGAGTAAGGGCTTGGATTGTCATTTAAAGCAAGGGGCTTCAAGAGATCATCATTTTATTACTTTGTGTGTTTATTAAAAAGAAATTTAAATGATCAAATTTGAAACTACAATGACACAAAACTGACCAAAAGTTTGTGGCCTTTTCTCCAATTCAGATCTTGCCACCCTTTTATCTATGACTTTGTCACCATGAGGCTGGCTCACTACAATGTACCTGACTTGAGGATGCCCATAAATATCACCATAAAGTCCTACTTGGTGCAGGATGCTGCTGCTTTCCATCATGAGCATGTAACATTTACACTTCATGCTCTCCATTAACCGTACCTATTTGCTTCCTGGTGCAATCTGATGTGCTGGCTACATTCTATAAAGACCTGAATGATCTGGGATCCATTTGTTTGAGAAGGTGCCTCTCCTCAATCTGCTGCACATTTAAGATTAGACGTGGCACAACTGTTGAGTCCTTCCTGTGAAATTCACTCTAACAGCTGCTCTGAATAAGTTTACTGACTTCAAGGTGCAATGCACCTTGTGGTCCAGCAGGGTTTAAACTGAGTTTTAGGTACCAGTAAGGTGGCTGCTTGTGTTCACATAAATTAGTTGTTAAATGCATACAAAAACAATCCAAGCAGTCACATAGCTCATCTACAATGTATCCCCAATAGTTAAACTGAGGGTTTTCAAAGAAGAGGGAAAATCGTGGGGCAGCCCACCTTTTCTTTGCTTTTTCATCCCTTTAAGAGCAAAACTTCTACCAGAAAACTGAGCCAAAATAGAGTGAGGAGCCCTAAGTTTCAGTGGAAAGGAGAGTACCAACTCACCAACATAACGAGGATGGTTTTAAACTACGTCCAAAGCAGTCAGGTAACAAATGCCCACAAACACGTATAAAAAAGGTGACCTTAACAGAGGGATAGATACTGAGGGAAAATGAAGAATTACAATCGGGTCATAGGAGGAACAAGAGGGCTAACAGTGGGGGTATCTGCTCAACATCTTAGATACCTATACACAAATGCAAGCCGTATAGAAAATAAAACAGGAAGAAACGGAAATATTACAACATAAGATTGTAAAATAAAATTATGACAATTGGCATTACAGAGTTGGTGGGATAAATCTCATGACTGAAATATTGGTATACTGAGGTATAGCTTGTTCAGGAAGGCCAGGGAAGGAAAAAAGGAAGGAGGTGTTGCATTATCCATCAAGAATATATACACTTGTTCTGAGACCCAGAAGGAGGTCAGAGGCAGACCAGTTGAAAGTCCCTGGGTAAAAATAAAAGCAAGGGAGGAGTGAGGGGAACAAGGATTATGTCAAGGTAGAGGTCTACCATAGATCACAAAAACAGGAGGAGGTTGATAACGGTAAAGATGCAATAGCAAACTAGTCTGATTAGGAGGAAAGATTGGAATAATAGCAAGAGACCAATATAGTTTCATCAGGAGCCCTTTAATGACCTGAAAATAATAAAGAAATCCTACAAAAAGTGGAAACACGAACAGATTGCTTCGGATGAGTATAAAAGAATACCACATGTATGTAGGTACAAAATAAGAAAGGCTAAGACACAAAATGAGTTACACCTAGCAATGGACATAAAAGGCAATAAGAAAAAGTTCTATAAGTACATTAGAGGCAAGAAAAAGATGAAGGACAATGTAAGTCCACTAAGCGCAGAAGGAGAGCTAATAACAGAACATCAAGAAGGCTGAGATGTTTAATGCCTATTTTTCCTTCAGTCATCACTACTGCCTGTCCTTCCCTTCTCACATTTACCTCCAGACTTCTTCTCCTTGTCCAGATCTATTCCGCCCCCAACAATCTTCTATTCATTGAACTTTTTGAAACTTTGCACTTTTAGAGAGAGGTAAGGGATGGACTCTGTGTACACAAATTTGCAGAAGGACAATAGGGTTGAGGTCTGTTATTTCTCACTTCTATACATTTATTTATTTATTAAAAACATTTTTGCTGTTAACAAGCATGTTATCTCTGGAGACAAATCCACAGTTTGAGAACTGCAAAACTAAGTATCTTCTAGACTGATCACTGAGTACCATTGGGTAGACACAAAGATTAACCTAAATAATCTATACAGAAGCCCCTGGAACACCATAAAATTGGGTCCCTAATCCATGAACTGTTGGAACTCATTTACAAAACTTTTCTTAAACATTACATGAACATGTTGTTTCATACTGTAGAATTAGAATTTATAATCCCTATTTCATGATGAGATATCTTTGAGCTATAATGTATCTTAATTAAAACTATCTTTAGATAGGTTTTTCCTCAAAAAGCATTTTATCAAAAAATCCGATTTAAATAAAAAATCGGATTTTTTATTTTTTTTTAAAAAATCATTGATTTTTATCCACCCTGAGCTTAACACAATTAATATAAAAATAAGGGAGAAGGAATGCAAGCCAAATTAGGAAAAAAGCACAGGTTACAGAAAATTTAGATGATTAGATGTATTCAAGTCAGTAGTGCATGATGAAATTCATTGTAGGACATTTAAGGAACTAGCTGAAGCAATTTTGGAACTGTTAGCAATTATCTTCAAGAACTCATGGAGGACAGATGAGGTCCCATAGGACTGGAGAAAGACAAACATAGTGCTTATCCTTAAAAAAGAGAAACAAAGAGGATCTGGGGAATTATAGACCAGTCAACCTAACTTCAATACCTAGAAAGAGACAGAAACAAATTATTAAGCAATCAATTTGTAAGCAAGTAGAGAACAGCAGGATGATAATTAAAGACAACATGGATTTGTCAAGAACAAGTCACACAGACCAATCTAATTTTCTTCTTTGATGGGGTTACTGGCCTAGTGCATGGGGGGATAAGCCGCAGATAGGATATATCTTGATTTTAGTAAGTATTTTGACTCAGTCCCACATGACATTTTCCTAAGCAAACTAGACAAATGGGGCCCAGGTGAAATTACTATAAGTTGGGGTGCACATTTGGTTGAAAGACTGTACTCAAGGAGTAGTTGTCAATGGTTCACTGCCAAACTGGGAGAACATATCTAATGGAATCCCACAGGTATCTGTCCAGGGTCCAGTACTGGTCAGTATTTCCATTAATGACCTCAATAATGGAGTGGAGAGTATGCTTATAAAATCTGTGGATAGTATCAACCTGGGAGTGATAGCAAACACTTTGGAGGACAGGATTGGAATTCCAAATGAGCTTGATAACTTGGAGAAATGGTCTGAAATCAATAAGATGAAATTTAGTAAAGACAAGTGAAAAGCACTATATTTAGAAAGGAAAAATAAATGCACTGCTACACAATGGGGAATAATTGGCTGGGTAGTAATACTTCTGGCAAGGATTTGGGGGTTATAATGGATCACAAATTGAATACAAGTCAGCAATGTAATGCAGTGCAAAAAAGGCTAATACCATTCTGAGGCGTATTAACAGGACTGTCCTATGTTTGACTTGGCAGGTAACTGTGCCACTCTACTCTGCATTGGTGTGGCCTCAGCTGGGGTAATGTGTCCAGTTTTGGGCACCACACTATAAGTAAGAAGTGAACAAAGTGGAAAGAGTCTAGAGGAGAGCAAGACAAATGGTACAAGGTTTAGAAAACCTGACCTGTCAGGAAAGGTTAAAAAAACTGGGCATGTTTTCTCTCTTGAGAAAAGAGAACGGGGATCTAATAACAGTGTTCAAATATGTTAAGGGCTGTTATAAAGAGGACAGTGATCAATTGCAAATAGGCTTCCAAGGGAGGCTGTGGAATCTCAGTTATTTGAGGTTTAAAGAACAGACAAACACCTGTCACAGATGGTCTAAGTATACTTGATCATGCTTCAGTGCAGGGAGCTGGACTAGGTGACCTCTCAAGGTCCCTTCCAGCCCTACATGTCTATGATCCTATGACTGCCCAGGAAAGAAAGATTAGAGTAGATGTCAGAAGTAATCCACTTTAGGGCTGTCCTTCAGTTCCTTTCACTCACTAAAACTTTAGCAAAGACTCAAATAACGAAGGTGAAGGGTGAAGAGAGCAAATCTATACTGCTATAAGAATTAACTGATTATTGTCAATATAAATCCGAATCTTGGGAACTAGCAGTAACTAGCAATTTTGTAACTAGCAGTAACAATCCTGTAAAACAGTGGGTCTGAGTAGGGTTAGTTAAATTATAGGGCAGCGTCCTCAAAACGGATGCCTGATCTAACTGTCTAGTCAAAGTAATGCTGTGTAACTATGTCAGTAGAGTTCCAGGTAGCATCGCCTAGAGATGGAAACTCTCTAAATCTGATGGAATTTGTTCAATGAAGACTGTAGCACATCTGAGACCTTCAAGTACCAATATGCATGAAATGTCATAAGTTTGTACACAGACAATGATTTATTTATACAACTCCTGGGTACAAGCAGAAAATCCTTCTGCTGGAAGATGGTAAAATGAGATGGCTGCCAGATTAAGCTTGACAGTACTCAAGGACAACCCAGATTATTATTATTATTATTATTTTGGGGAAAGTTACAGTAGTACCCATAGGCCTCAAATCAGAATCAGGGCTCCATTGCGATAGGAACTGTACGAATGCATGTACAACACAGTCCCCTCCCCAAAGAGCTTACAATGCAATATAAGACAAGTTTCAACAAATGAGTGTAACAAACAATGAGAGTGGGAGGAGGAAGGAGGAAAACAGTGATTAGATGATGCAGCTGCATAGGCTAATGTACCTGTGTCCAATTTGATCAAAAAGTAAAGAAAAACTGTTTAATTTAGTTAGACCTTGCCTAACCTGTTTTTTTATGTAAACGCTGCCATTTTTAACCCATAGCTATTTCTAATTTAAAAAATAAAGCAACTCTGCTTCTGTTATTTCTAATTGATTTAAATCTAACTTTGCTCTTTTCTAAATTTGTTTTTCCTTCTGCTTAATATCCTTTTGCCTACTTTGTTTTAAAAGACACTCAGCTCTATTTCAGTTTTCATTTTTATTTCTGTAAATCCCTATACTAATTTTATACGTTTAAATTAAAATATAAAATAAAATCAGTTCCCTGGTTAATTCCTTTTAGCCAAACAAGAATAAACACATTCCCAGTTAATAATGTCACTAGGCCGCCTGAAGTATTGAAGGGGAGCCAGCAGAACTGCCTTCAGACCCAATATATTTTTGTGCAATTCAAACCCTTCAAAATTCCAGAAACTGTGCACTGTTAGATAGTCCGGATGAGCTCACCATTCATTGCCTGAGAAATCTGTCATTACCACAACAAGGTACTGAATAAAACATCTCTGCAGGCATTCTCACACACTATTCAGTACAAAGGGATTTCTTTTAGGAAATGACTACAGGAGATTAATTTCATCGTGTAAAAGATCTAACTGAAGTCTGGCAAACAATGTTATGTACATGTAGGAAGCCACGAGTCCTAGAAACCTCAAGAAAATGCTTTAAATATTTTGGATACTTCCCATACAAATAATTTCTGTGAACCAATAAAATTTACTTTTAAAAAGAGGAACTGGCATTTAAAAGGGTAACAGATTATCATAATAAGTGGAAGTACACACAATAGGCAAATAACTAAGACAGGACTTTTGTACATTCACTGCATCCTATCCCTATCAGTTCATACACTGAAAACTTTCAATCCAAAGGTGTTTAGCACCAGACCCATTTAACTCTGATTGCAACAAATCTGAAATATGATACTATAGAGGAAGAGTGATGAAGGAGACCATTCTATTTCATCAGCAGGAACTATCCTGAAATAAAATCTTGAGATAATTGGTCTTCCCAAAAGAATATTGACAACTTCATAAACCATCCTCATCTTCCCAAATATTAACTTTTCAGAAATCAAAGGAGTCATATGGGAGGATAGACTGGGTAATCTCAGTGAAGGTTTGGGTAAAGATGAACTCAATAGGTGCAAATATACAATAAAAGAAAATGTATACTCAATTTAAATGAGACTGTACATTAGTTTTTGTAGCATTTTAATACAGAAAATCATAGACTGTCCATTCCAGATTAACGAGGAGTCAGGTGGCACCTTAAAGACTAACAGATTTAAGGTGTCACCGGACTCGTTGTTGTTTTGTGGATACAGACTAACACGGCTACCCCTCTGATACTTGACACCATTCCAGATTGTAATGTTGAAATATCTAAGCACAAGCAAGTGAAGTTAAGGATGATACAATATTCAGGCCTGTGTGTCCTGACTTGATCGTTGTAACTTCCTCCTCTCTGTTCTGACACCCACATTACTCCCTCTCCTATAATTCACTCAAAATTCAACTGCTAAGGTCATCCTTCCTCATCACTTCAGACATGTTACCCCTTCACCCCAACGGCCTCTGCATTTCTGCCCCCCTTTATCTATCTATGTAACTTTTATTATATTCCCACATCGCTGCCAGTGACACCAACTTTAACTTAACCCAATTTGTCGTCTTTTCCCAAAATTGATTTTGCACTTTCTTCTAAAATGACTGTCTACATGGAATATCCCTTTTATACATCATCCTATTTCAAGCTCTCCTCATTTCTACCATGATACCTACAAGAAATTATGTTTTAAGTAGAGAGGCGTTCACTTTAAATGAGTGGTTCTCAACCAGGGGTATGCATACTCCTCGGGGTACGTAGAGGCCTTCCAGGGGGTACATCAACTCATCTAGATATTTGCCTAGTTTTACAACAGGCAACATAAAAAAGTACTGGCAAAGTCAGTACAAACTAAAATTTCATATGACTTGTTTATACTGCTGTATATATTATACACTGAAATGTAAGCACAATATTGATATTCCAATCGATTTTATAATTATATAGTAAAAATGAGAAAATAAGCAATTTTTCAGTAATAGTGTGCAGTGACACTTTTGTATTTTTATGTCTGATTTTGTAAACAAGTCATTTTTAAGTGAGGTCAAGTATCAGAGGGGTAGCTGTGTTAGTCTGGATCTGTAAAAAGCAACAGAGAGTCCTGTGCCACGTTTAAGACTAACAGATGTATTGGAGCATAAGCTTTCGTGGGTGAATGCCCACTTCGTCGGGTGCATGCACCCACAAAAGCTTATGCTCCAATACATCTGTTAGGCTTAAAGGTGCCACAGGACTCTCTGTTGCTTTTTAAGTGACGTGTAACTTGGCGGCACGCAAGACAAATCAAGACTCCTGAAAGGGGTACAGTAGTCTGGAAAGGTTGAGAGCCACTGTTTTAAACAATAAATGTCAGCTACCCTCAAAGTATATATTTTTATACCTCTTCTACTTCCCTTGGTATGTTCATTGTTTTCTTATATTATAATGTCTTTGGGGACTGTTTTCTCATATATATTTGGACAGAACATACTGAAATGTGGGCACTAAATGCAATAAAAAAAGTAACAAAGTTTGATTTTAAAAATATTAATATTTCAGATTCTTGCTGCTCTGAGTGCTGTAAGGATCTTAATATAGCAAAAGCACTGCATAATCCACAGCAACATAGACCTAAATTCTGTAGAAAGGACATCCAGCTTCTACAATATTCCAATGGTGCAGAATAAAATGGCTGTGGTGCCTTCAAGTAAGCTCAAAATTGGAGGTTTTTATCCAATTTAAAATGGAAATTAATATCAATACAACATCATTCATGTAATCAATTATTAAGTTTGATATATTTTAATCTGTATGTTTTCTATGTGCCACAGATCTTTGCCATGACAACAAAAAAAGTTTCATTGTACAAGATGTCATGGGAATTTGGAAGTTTTGGCAGCTTGGTAAGGAACTTTCAGAGCTGTTGGCACTTGGGAAGATGTGGGACCTAGTTTGAGTTCATGGGATAGGCACATTAACGGAAAGAGACAACTAAAACATTTATCAATTTAATATATTAATACTGCATTTAATAGTCATTAGGTTTCAGTACCAATACTCCACTGAATAGGGACAATTTGCATGTCGGAACTATTGACTCCAAACTCAAAAAGACAACAATGCATCAATTTACACTTCATTCAGATTTAGAAGGTTTTCTTGCTTTGTTTCTGGGTTTTGTTGTTTTTTGTAAACCATAATGGCTTATTTATTTTTTAATAAAACAGAGACTTAGATTTTGGAGCACAATTCTGTGGTAAGGAGATTGCACATCAACAGTTTTGGGTTACACAGGGCATTGATTTAACTCGTCTTCAAAGGAATGCATTTCCCTTTTTTAGGTGCCAAATTTAGAGATAAAACATAGTTTATTATTAGTTGCTATACAATAGGTTTTTTTAAACACACTTTAAACAATCCCCCTTGAACGTTTACAATTCAAAACACTGAAGCAGGGATATGCTGCTTTTGTGACAATTATACAGCTCTCCTGCTCATCCGGAAGCTGGCAGTTAGAGACCTCTCTTTCCCATTTTCCTTCATATACTAACAGAAAATAGGGTAAGAAAATGCCAATGCACTTTTATAGCATTTTGTAGATAATTTTTTTTAGTTAGGTATCAATCAAGGGTGATTATTGATAATTATTTTTGCTACGATTATGACTTATGTTGCTTGTTATATTACTATTTAAGCTATAGAAATTTAGAAATTAATGAACAACAAATTAATTGAATCAGGTGGATATTTCTATGTTGTTTCCTGTTACACTGCCATTTCATGAGTTAAGCTAGTCAAAGATTACTGCCAAATAGCTTGGGTGGGTATTTAAAAATGTAAAACTTGCTTTCAAAATTTTTGAATCTGTTAGCATGAATCTAGCTGAGACTGGTAATTCTATTTCTGACCAATTACCCAATATTTGTCCAAGACACCAATTTAAATCAGATTAGCAGTCATGAATTAGCACTGATTGGACACAGCGGACAGTAGGTAATTTTCTTTAACCACCACCCTAATTCTCTCTGGCACTAGGTTTTTTTTCCTGCTTCTAATTTCATAATTAAAAACCTAATTTCATACAAAATAAAGTTATTTTTTCAATCTGAAACTTTCCTTTGCTCCAGAAGTGTGTGTGTTGAGATGGGCTTTTGGAGAACAGTAAGACTCACTTTCCCTTATGTCAACCTTGATTTTATAATGAAATCTAGCTCCTCTTCTATTGAATTTTCACCTAAGAAAAAATGCTCAAATGAATCTCAATTTTGGTTAAAACTAAGATTAATTAAAGAAATCTCTGGGAACTGAATGCCTCTAATGATTATATTCTTATGAGTGCATGAGAAATCGTGAAAGTGATCAAATCAATCATTTCCCACAATTTGTGTTTTCCTTCTTTACATTATCAAACTACAATAATATTCTTATTAGAGTTTTAAACTTCCTTTAGCTATATCTTGTAATTATGTGGGTCAATTTTTGTTGACAGTCCTAAACCTGCAACACTTACTTATACAAAACTCTCAATGAAGTCTAATATTCCTTGAAGAGAATTCACATAAATATTTACTTTTTTAAAAACAAAAAATTGTCCTTAAATGTCAAGTCCCTTAAGTTTTAAAGTACCCTAAAAAACCCCAAAAGATTTAGAGTAGAGTTCCACAAATCTATACTTGTCCAATAAAAATGTGTCCCTTTTGTAAGTTTCAGTATTAAATCTACATTATTATTAAGAGTTCTTTTCTAAAGTCATTTGATAAACAATCTAAATTATAAAATTCTAGTTTGTGCTCTATATTATGTGTATAAGCAAGAACAAAAAAAAAAAATCTTTGCCATGAGTCCCATTAATGGTGGAAGATATGATAAAAAAAGGCTAGTCTGCATTATGTTTTTGCTGAGCATTTACCCTTGATCATGTAAAAATATGACACGCACATTTTGTTGGCCTAAGTGTCACGTTGCTAGTCCTGCAGCTCACTCCTGCCAATTCTGAAAATATGGTGGGCACTCTTGTTTATTGGTTATATTATTTTCTCACATCCCCATTTACTCTATTTTGATTCCCAGTCTCTTTTTTCTGCTATTTTTTAAATTTGAGAATTTCACTTTACAAGGTATTATACTAGAGCCTGGGGGTGTGTTTGTTCTCACTTTATGCACAATGATCACGCTAAGCTTTCTAGAACAAATATTGTTTTTACTGCCTAAGAAAAGAAATAAATGGTTTTCTTCAAACAATTAAATAACAGTACACTAAACTTTTTTTTTTAAACAGTTGACTACTGACACTGAATATTCTGGCATCTCTATCTCTACCCTTCTTAGCTCACTAAGGCAAATGATAGCTAAATCAAATACGCAAAGCAGGGCTGCCCAGAGGATTCAGGGGGCCTGGGGCAAAGCAATTTCCGGGGCCCCTTCCATAAAAAAAAGTTGCAATACTATAGTAACATGTATTTGGAAATGTAAAAAATAACCAGTGAAATACATTCAAAAATTATTTTTTAATAATTTGAAAATATACAAAATACATTATTTAAAAAACATTAAATGCTTTAATGGTATGTATACATTTGCAATTACATAATGGGCTATCGCTGGGTGATGGTGATGGTTGGTGCCAATGGGCTGTCGCTGCCTGGGGGTGGCGCTACTATTGCCCAGAGCTGGGCTCTAGGTCGGGGGGTGACCAGCTCAGAGGGGCTGGGCTCGGAGCTGGGGGTCAGAGCTGGGGGGGGGGGGAAATGGGGTCAGGGGGTGCCCAGCTCAGAGGGGCTGGGGTCAGAGCTGGGGGGGGATGGGGTCGGGGGGTGCCCGGCTTAGAGGGGCTGGGCGGGGGATGGGGGCGGGTGGGTGCCCGGCTCAGAGGGGCTGGGCTCAGAGCTGAGGGTCAGGGCTGGGCAGGGGATGGGGTCGGGGTGTGCCCGGCTCAGAGGGGCTGGGCTCAGAGCTGAGGGTCAGAGCTGGGGGGGGGGAATGGGGTCGGGGGGGTGCCCGGCTCAGAGGGGCTTACCATGCCGCCTCCCCGCTCTCCCAGAGCCTGAGCGAGCCGCGTCCAGGAGCTCCTGCCGCTCGGCCCGCCAGAGCTCGCACCCCACCACCTAACCACACAGCTCCGAGCGGGAGGACCTCAGGCCCCGCCCGAGCCATGCCGCTGCAGTGCTGTCCAGGGCCGCTCCTGGACGCGGCGCACTGAGGCACCGGGGCATGGGGAAAGGCGGAAGTGGGGGGGATCCTGCGGGGCCCAGGGCAAATTGCCCCACTTCCCCACCCCTCTGTGCGGCCCTGCCGCACAGTAGAAATTAACTAATAACTGAAGTGAAAGAGGCAACATGCATTTGTAAGCAGAGTATGCCTAAAGAACCTTGAAAGGGGTGAAAAATATAGCAGAGCCTGTGAAAGCCATAAAAAATAGGCATACCATCACATTACGTAATCAAACTTTCAAAAGTAAACACACACAGGTGTGCTAAGATTCAGGAACAGTAAGGTAAATACTTACCTTTCTCTTATAAAATCTGCTAAATCTTTTGTTGACAGATGTCCATGTTTCATGTTATGATAGAGGACATCAAAGCCATTGTTCCTTTCCCCCTAAAAATTAATAAAAAGACTTTATAGTTTAATCAGAACTATGAAGCACAACTTATTAAAACAATTATACAACAAAGTATTGTACCTATACATTGTTTACCTATTGTACCTATTGTAATAGGTGATTAACTTTCACCCTCCTTGAACAGGCTGGCTCTTCCTTATGCCTCAACTTCTGTCCACCAACTGCTTTCTTGATCTGCTCCAGCCCAGCTTATTTCCTAACCACTCAATTTACAATTAATCCAATAGAGAGACAAGGTAGGTGTCCTTCAGCTGTCCTTCAGAAGAGCTCTGAGTAACTTGAAAGCTTGTCTCTTTCACCAACGGAAGTTGGTCAGATAAAAAAATATTACCTCACCCGCCTTGTCTCTCTAGTATCATGGGACAAACACAGCTACAAAAACACTGCAAACAATTAACCCAGTAGTCACAAATGAACTCCTTGCCAAGTCATGGCCACTCTTTCGTATGCACATTTTCTATGCTACATTGAAGACCCTCTTTTCCTTGGGCTTCTGTATTACTATACCCCCGCCATCCTAACCTCCCACACCTTGCAAGGTACTCCTTCAGTGCTGCATTCTTTCTCTGTTGTTGTTCCCAAAAAGTCTGTCCTTCACCCTCTCTTCTCTTTCCTCTACACACACTCCCTGAATGACCTAATATACTCCCATGGTGTGTTACTATCTGTGTTGATTACTTAAATCTCTCTCTCCAATCCACTCTCTCCTATTCTTTCCAGACTCATCTATCTTCCTGTCTTTCTGATATTTCCTCATGGATGTCTTAACACCACTTTCTCAAAACAAAACTTGTCAAACACAGAACTCCTCTTTCCTTCTGCACTACCTACCCTTTCCCTCTTCTCTATCACTACTGACCAGTCCACAGTCTTCTTGGTCACTCAAACTCACTTTTCACATTCTTCTTTCCACAAATTCAGGCCCGTGCCAAATTTTGTCACATCTCCCTCTATAATATTTGGTAAAATGGCTAAAACCATTAATCTCTCTCTTCCATCCCCTACAACCCCCCTTTGCCTATCATCAATTATATATGCGATATTTAGATTTTAGAGCACTAAGTGGCATGGACAGTTATCTTCATAATGTACCAAGCTTAAAAGGTGTTCTATAGAACTATTAAACAACAATATAATAGCAATCTGAACTGGACCACCTTCATTCATCTACCTCAGTGATACTCAGACCTCAGGAGCTAAATTAGCGATCAACATTACCCAAAAGAGCCACAGTAATGTGAATTCACTGTTTCATTTACTATAGTACTATATATTTATATTTAAAAACAGTGTGACAGGAGAAATATTTAGTGTATATTATTCTCACAGCAAAATGACTGACCAAGTATTATTATTTTATCAACTACAATTGATTAATAACACGGTAAAAGCATCTTGACTGGTTAGTAACTTAGATTAGTTAATAATTAAATCACACGGTGTTTTAATATCATGTGCTGCAAAGAGCCGCAGGAGACACATTCAAGAGCCACTTGTGGCTCTTGAGCCTCAGTCTGAGTATCACTGATCTACCTCATAGTAATTTTGGGGGTTTTGCGCTTTACTGGTTCCAAACAACATTAAGAGTATTAATCTTATTTTAATTTTCCGGTTACCATTCATCACAATGTTAAAAAAAAGGTGAATATAAAGATCAGCAAGTTGCAGATTGATTTAGCTGTAGTTACACATACACGTCTGTACCAATTTAGTCTTTTTACAGGTATGTAAATGGACTATCTTGCATATAGTTAAGCACAGTAAACTATAAATGGATTAACATTTTTTTTCAATTTAACACTGGTGTAGTGTTGCTGGCGCAAAGTTTCCTGGAGCTCATAGCTCAGAAAAAAGGAACAGAAAAATCTGGTTAATAGAAAAATATAACTTGTTTGGCTAACAGATTTAAGTCTTTCCACTTTATTTGTGTAATCTTTTTGTTTCAACTACTGGTCTAACTCCAAACTGAAAAAAGTGAAATGAGAAGTCTTGGCTCAATCAGCAGTTAAGGCCAATGTTACCAAACTCAATGCAAGAAAATTCTTAGTACTGCATACACAGGGACATAAATCAGAAAATACCTTAAGATCAAAGAGTCCATAATCGGCAAATCAAGGTGAGCAGAAGCCAGAACTGTATTTATTTACTCTAGATAGGCTATTTGCAAATGCTAACCTTAGCCAATTCAATACCTACTCCCCTTCTCAGTCATCACACTGCTTTGCGCATCTAAAATGTAGACCAACATAAAGCTATAAAACAGTCCTTGCATACTGGTTCAACAATAGATGACTATTAAACTTACTACAGTTTTCACCTGACCTAGGAACTCCCATTCCTCCGCCCCCCCACTATGGAGGCAATAAGGTATTAGAAACAACTCCACAGTCAAGGCTTCACTAAAATTTTTAATTCAGACAGAACTAAAATTACTGTTTATATTTTCATGAGACAATTTAGTTTCCAAATTTGGGCACAATAACTCTTCAGAGGACAACAGAATCTTCTATACATGTGTTTAAAGTAAACCATTAATTTTTGCAGAGGAAACATTTTTAAATGTTCCCTTTATAAAATGCTGTTCTATTTTCTTCACATTTATTTGGTCTCCCCAAGCTAAACCAACACAGTGTACATGTTCAGGGCTAGAAGCATGAGACAATTCTGCAGCAACTGGAGAGGCACACTGATCTGGTGCATGCGACGTGCCTCAATCCGTTAGAGTGGAAAGTTTCTTAAAAGTTTGTCTAGGGTAGTGATACTCAGACAGACTCCTGAGCTGCAAGTGGCTCTTTAATGTGTCTCCTGTGGCGCTTTGCAACACATGATATTAAAACACTGTGATATAACCAATCAGGATGCTTTTATTATGATATTAACCAATAATAACCAATGATAAAAATAATAATACTTGGTCAGTTATTTTTCTGTGAGAATGGTATGTACGTATTTAAGGATTCAGACCTTCCAGTTTCTTTCAGCAACAGTTACCACCCTCTGCTATAATGTGGAGAGGCAGTGAAATCAGATACTGATTTCCCATCTTCCCTGCCAATCCTCCACCAGCAGATATGGCTCTTTTGGGGTAGAAGAAGAGCCGTTTTTTCACCTGGAACATCTCCAGGGAGGCTAGTCCCAATACTCCTCACATCATTTTGAAGAATTGCTTTGTGAACATCTATGGGGTAAAAAGTATCTGTTGGGTGGGGATTGTGTCAGTCTCCCCAACAAGACTGCAGCTTTGTGTGTGTGAACCCTTCCACACACAATCATCACTGACTATTTAGGACTTCTGGTATTGCTTTCTTTCCCCCCCACAGGCATTGAAGATTTTCTCTTCAGCAGCTGGGCTTCATACTGATGCTTCTCTCACATTGTCATAAAGGGGGTCCTTCTCAGATGTCAGGTGAGAGAGCAGGGCAAAGAGAAAATGGGGCTTCCAGTATCCATAAATACTTCTATTAAATAGGCCCATGTAAGGATATTATTGACCCCAACTATGCATACAAAAAAGTAAGGGTCACAGAAAGTGAAGGTAGCTAACCTTTAGATGATATTTCATTTCAATTTCCCTTCATCAGCAACTAAACAAATGTACAATGTTCTCATGGAAATGAAGTAGCCCTGTCAGCAACTCTTGAGTCTGAATTCAGTTTTTCCACAACCTGTACATAACAGGAAACCGATTACAGGAACTCCCTGTTTTGTTGAACTACTGTAATACATCTTGAAATTTCCAAGAAGAAATTCTCATGTTTTATATGTAGCAAATTTGAATTTAAAGCTTATGTTTGGTATAGTAGCCAGATATAACTTGGCTCATCTGCAGCAGTACTGATTTCCTACATTTTTAATCAAGTAGTACGAAGTACAAGGACTGTCTACTTTGGACCAAAACCTTAACAGTTTATTAGCATAAAACAAAAATACAGACCTAGCTCCTACTATAAGTGTGTGTAAAATGTATCGCCTCTTAAGTTTATCCTGAATTTTCCTGCACTAGACAAGACAGATACTACTGTCTTACAGTTAATGGGAAAAGCAGCTATCAACACTATTTTATCAGCAAAACTCAGCAGATGAGCTGCTAACAAACAGTAAATACATGCAGATCCAAAGCAGCAGTCCTTTCTGTCCATGATCAAACTTTAATTGTCTTTGATTATAGAAATTTAGAACATAGATTGTCTTGTCCCCTCAAGGATGGGTAAGATAATAAACATCTGACAAAAGTCAATTATACAATTTTATCTAAGCTTTATTAGCTAATTGGTATCTTCTGAGTTTGTGCACAAGTATACTTTGCTTAGAATCTATCAAAAATTCAAATAGCAAACTGCTCCACTCCCTGACAGTAATGTGATAAAGGAATTTGAAAAATATTCTGTTATGATACACAATTTAAATATGACTTGTTTAAGCCTAAAACAACAACAACATTCTCTAGGAAACAGACTTCTTCAAAAACTATAGATGGAAAAAGTCCTCAGACTTAACAGGATTTTATTTTAATCCATAAAAAGGTTAGGTCTCTAACTTTGAATTCGTATTAAATGAAATCTGGATAATTTCCTGTTTTCAACTCATCACTCATTTTAGTTGATGTGCCTTTGTACCCACCCTTTTTGAACAAGAAACCATTATAGTAACCAGGGCTTTGGAGCTGTGCTCCGGCTCCGCTCCAGCTCGAGGCAAAAACCTGCAGCTCCACTGCTCCAGAGCTGCTCTGCGCTCGAGCTACAGGCTCCACTCCAAAGCCCTGATTGTGTCTTAATTAAAATGTTTCTAAGTTATAAATGAAACAGCAGCAATAACTTGGAGGTCACATACCACATTATAATGAATTCTGGTCCTTACGTTCTTGGTCAATACTCCATTTATTACAAGAACTACAACCCTATAGAGATGGTGCAAGACCCGTCATGCCGTCCTAAGTAGTGTCATGACCAGATATTTCCTTTATCAACAATGGAACTGAAATTCTAGAATACTCATTCACATTCTCACAAATCAACCCTAGAATGTATCTGAAAATGCAGTGCCTACATTACTGGTTATCTGTCAAGTTGTCATGCTTGAACGTTTCAGTGGAATCTACTCTACAGGAAGCTACTGGTAAAACTAAACAACTATGTACTGATTTTGAAAAGCTTTTCAAGCTAAAAGGTGAAACCTGCAGAAGCCCACAAGGTGAAGTTGACCCAACAGATCAAATTCAGCATCCATGACCACACTTCCAGCTCCATAAGTCATATATGATACACATATGACAGTGTAGTTGTAGCCATGTCAGTGGCAGGATATTAAAGAAACAAGGTGGATGAGGCAATATCTTTTATTGGACCAACTTCTGTTGATGAGACAGGAAAGCTTTCGAGCCACACAGAAGAAGAGCTTGTCTCTCTCACCAACAGAGGTTGGTTCAATTAAAGACATTACTTAACTCCTCTTGTCACACCTATGACAGACAGTTCATTACCTTATAAACAAAAAGCTAGCCTTTTGACAAATGTTAACTATTGTATGTGCATGCAAAAGGTGAAAAAAAAAATAGAAACTAGGGCTGTTTCCATACACATGAGAAAAGGAACTAATTGTGTTCATATTAAAATTACTCTTCCACATTCACCACAAAGCAAGACTTTGTTGGGGCTCTGGTCAACTCTAAAGAGCTCATTTTTAGTATTAAGTGCAAAACTCTAGAATTAAGTGCAAAGATAAGGTTGTCAGATCAAACAAACATAAAATCAGGTAATTCTAAGATTTACAATTGCCCCGGCACTGCTAACTCTGTCATATTCCAAAGTATGTATATTTTAAGGAATACATTAACTGGATTATGATAAGGTTTACATTTAACAAGTAGAAGAGGAGCAAAAAACAATACATCTGTAGCAGAGATCTCCTTCCTGGAACAACTTTAACATGAGATTTACTGACTTTTGAATGCTTCTCTTTGGAACTTTAAACTGTGCATGCTCGTGCCTGTACTTTCAAATATTCATAACTTATTTTAAAACCAATTCCTCCTCCACAAACTCAGTAAGATATGCTGTTCATTAAGGTTTATTAATATACCAATGAACTAACCTATTTCACTCACACTGGTGTAAATCAGGTGACTCTGTTGAAATCAAGTGGTATTACTGTAAAACTGGTGTAAGGAGAATCAGGCCTCAAAGTTTTAAAGTAAACTAAAAGGGTTTTTTGCTTTAATTTGAGACACATTACAAACTCTTCCGATTGGAAGTGTAGGTCCTTCTGGTAGATGATTTCCAAAAACACCAGAAACAAAGCATATTCTTGAAGATCACCATGCCTACGAGCTCCTTATCCTGTCAGGAGCCAGGCTGTTAGGGAAGATCTCTTGGGATGGGACAGAGCAGGGTATCCCGGTCAGTATGAAGATCCGAGTCCAGATTCTCAGCCTGATGGAACTGGCTTTGGCCATCTACAATGGCATTTAGAACCCTACCTGACTGGGCCAGTACGGAACTGTTAGGATTATCAAACCTGTGTTGGTCCTGAGCTTCAAGACAACTACAAGAGCCTACTTCTACAGTGGATAGACATATCTTGCTAATGGAGCTTTTTCTCTGTGCTGTAGGAAGACAAGAATCTTTCTATTCTGGAAAAATAACAGGAGTACTTGTGGCACCTTAGAGACTAACAAATTTATTAGAGCATAAGCTTTCGTGGGCTACAACCCACTTCTTCGGATGCATATAGAGTGAACCATATATTGAGGAGATATATATACACACACATACAGAGAGCATGAACAGGTGGGAGTTGTCTTACCAACTCTGAGAGGCCAATTAAGTAAGAGAAAAAAAACTTTTGAAGTGATAAGTTCTATTCTGGAACGTTCACTGGAAGAACTTATTGAAAAAACTCCTAATCCTGCAACCACTCCTATATAGGCAAGGCTTTCTGACCCTGAAGGGATCTAGCGTGTCCTTACTGTTTTATATAAACAGTGGCCCAATAGGACTTCTCAACCACAACACCTTTTGGGATAATAGTAATCTGAAAGCTCAATGCATCCAGGACTACCCTCCTATCCAAAACATTGTGTAATTGTTTTTCCTGAATACACCAAATCCTTTGATGTGGAGCCTCTGAGCATAGACTCCCTTTCCCTGATACATCTGTGGTTGCTACAGTTTGGACAAGAGAAATATGGACGTCTATTCCCAAATGCAGATTGAGTTGATTGTCATCTGTTAACTGCATGTGATGTAAGAGCCCAAATTTCTTGCTTCCACTGGGATCTCAGGGTCAAACGAGGTTGCCTTGTATAGCGATGTGCCATAGGTTTAAAAAAATTTATTTGCGGACATTAGTCCCAACATGCACAGCATTGTTCTAGTTGTCATTAGCTGTTTCTTGCATATCAGTCTGGCAGAAAAAGACAGTTATCTCGAAGAACACCAGTTACGGAAAAGGTGTGTTGTTCATGTCCATTCCACAATAGGCGTGCGTGCTCCCCACGTGCACCGGTGCCGGAAGTTTTCCCCCTAACAATACCCGTAGCAACCTCTGGAGTGGTGCCTCTAAGGCGCGGTATAAGGGGCACTGCGCGCTCCCCCCACCCTCAGTTCCTTCTTGCCAGACAACTTCAACAGAGGGGAAGGAAGGCGGGATGTGGAATGGACACGAGCAACATATCTCAAAGAACAGTTACGGAAAAGGTAACTGTCTTTTCTTCTTTGAGTGTTTGCTCATGTGCATTCCACAATAGGTGATTCCAAGCTATATCTGTTAGATGTGGGTAGGAGTTCACAGACTCTCGGGACGGAGTACAGCACTGCCGAACCCAGCGTCCTCCCTGGTTTGGGAGACCATCGCATAATGTGAGGTGAATGTGTGAACTGAAGACCATGTGGCAGCCCTACAAATGTCCTGAATGGGAACATGGGCTAAAAAGGAAGCCGACGAGGCTTACGCCCTAGTCGAGTGTGCCCTCATGATCGGAGGCAGGGGGACTCCTGCCAGGTCGTAACATGTACGAATACACGAGGTGATCCAGTTGGAGAGCCGCTGAGGGGAGATCGGGCGACCGCTCATGCGTTTGGCCGAGGTGATGAATAGCTGCGAGGACTTCCTGAACGGCTTAGTCCGCTCCAGATGAAAGGCCAGAGCCCATCTCACACAGAGCACTGGCAGGAAGATGTTCTGACCCATGTCGTAGGTGGAGACCACCTTGGGGAGGAACGAAGGATGTGGTCGGAACTGGACCTTATCCTTATGGAACACCGTGTACAGGGGCTCGGAGATCCAGGCTCTGAGCTCCGAGACCTGTCTAGCTGACGTGATCGTCACCAGGAAGGCTGCCTTCCATGTGAGGTGTGACCAGGAGCACGTAGCTAGCAGCTCAAACGGGAGACCCGTCAACCGGGCCAGTACCAAGTTCAGGTCCCACTGCGGGACTGGGGGCCTAACGTACGGGAAGAGACGATCCAACCCCTTAAGGAATCGGCCAGTCATAGCATGGGAGAATACCTGTGCCTCTGCACTGGCTGGTGGAAGGCCGATATGGCCACCAAGTGCACCTTGACGGACAAGGGCGCTAGGCCTTGGGCTCTAAGGTGAAGGAGGTAGTCTAAAATGAGTTGGATAGGAGCAGCCATAGGCGAAACGCCCCGATCGGCTGCCCACTGGGAAAATCGAGACTTCGCCAGGTAGGCCCGGCACATGGAGGGCCGCCTGCTTTCCAGAAGGACGCGCTGAACCCCTTCCGAGCACGTCCTTTCCTCCCAGCCTAACCACTGAACAGCCATGCCGTGAAGTGGAATGTCACTAGATGGGGGTGGAGGAGATGATACTGGCCCTGGGAGAGCAGGTCCGGGTGGGACGGCAACGGCCATGGCAGGACGACTGCCAGGCTTGTGAGAGTCCCGTACCAATGTTGCCTTAGCCATGCCGGGACAATCAGGAGGACCCAGGCCCTGTACGTTTTTATCTTCGCCAAGACCTTGCTGATCAGCAGGATCGGGGGGAAGGCATAGGGAAGCTGGCCCAACTAGGATAGGAGGAAGGCATTGGAGATGGCGCCCATGCCCAACCCCCCGGAGCAGAAACGGGGACACCGGTGGTTCTGCTGAGTTGCAAACAGGTCCACCTGGGGAGTTCCCCACTCTTGGAAAATCCTGTGCACCACCTCTGGGTGTAGTGACCACTCATGCTGAGAGGAGAAGTCTCGGTTCAGATGATCCGCCCGCGAGTTCCAGGCGCCTGATAAGTGGCGGGCTTGTAGACAAATGTCGTGGGCTATACAGAAGTCCCACAGCCTGAGGGCTTCCTGGCACAGGGCAGAGGAGTGGGCTCCACCTTGCCTGTTGATGTAAAACATCGAGGCCGTGTTGTCCATGAGAACCCTGACCACTCTGCCCTCCAGGTGCGAGCGGAAGGCCACGCATGCCAGCCAGACCACCCTGAGCTCCTTGACGTTTATATGCAGGGCAAGGTCCACAGACCTTGGGTCTGAATGTTCCCCACATGGGCTCCCCACCCCAGGTCCGACGCGTCGGACATCAGCTCCACCGATGGGGGCCTGTCCCTGAACAGGACCCTGTGGAGCATGTTCCCTGGGGAAGACCACCATTGTAGGGAGGTGATCACCAGTTCGGGCACAGTGAGGACTTTGTCCATCCTGTCTCTGGACTGGAGAACAGAGGCCAACCAGAGTTGGAGGGGCCTCTTCCTTAGCCTGGCGTGGCAAACCACATATGTGCACGCCGACATGTGACCGAGGAGCTGGAGGCATGCTATGGCTGTGGTCACGGGGAACTTTGTGACTGTGTCTATGAGCCCTTTCAGGGTCTCGAATCTGTCCAGTGGGAGGGAGGCCCTGGCCAATGTCGCGTCCAGGACTGCACCGATAAACTCTATGCGCTACACCGGGACTAACATGGACTTGGTGTCGTTTACCAACAGGCCCAGGGTGGCACACATGGACAGGAGGAGTGCCACATGATCCCGCACGTGCGACCTGGAACTGCCCTTGACCAGCCAGTCGTCGAGATAGGGGAAGATCTGAACCCCACGATGTCTGAGGTAGGCCGCCACCACAGACATGCACTTTGTGAATACCCTGGGACAGTCCAAATGGGAGGACCGTAAATTGGTAGTGTTCCTGCCCAACCATGAAATGGAGGAAATGCCTGTGCCCCTCGAATATATGAATGTGGAAGTATGCGTCCTGTAGATCGAGGGCGGCGTACCAGTCCCTGGGATCCAGGGAGGGGATGATGGAGGCCAGAGAGACCATGCGAAACTTGAGCTTTACCATGTACTGGTTCAGGCCTTGCAGGTCCAAGTTGGGCCTGAGCCCCCCTTTGGCCTTCGGGATAAGGAAATAGCGGGAGTAGTACTCCATGTGTCTGAACTTCGCTGGCACCACTTCCACCGCTCCTAGGCCAAGGAGCCGCCCCACCTCCTGCTTGAGCAGGGCCTCGTGAGAGGGGTCCCCCAGGAGTGACGGGGACGGAGGGTGGTTGGGTGGGGTAGAGGTAAACTGGAGGGTGTAGCCCCGGGAGACGGTGTTGAGGACCCAACGGTCTGAGGTCAGCTGCGACCTCTCCGGGAGAAAAGCACATAACCGGTTGGAGAAGGGAAGCTTTATTGCGGGTGGATCCCTGGTATGAACTGGTAAGTCACCCCCAGGCGTCCCGTCAAAACTGACGTTTCCCCACCTGTTTGCTCTTGGAAGGCCCAGGCTGGGGGGCAGACCGGGACTGCCTCCGCGGGTGTTTCTTATAGTCCCGTCACTTTTTATAAGGGGGCTCATATTTAGAGTGGGTGGCCTGGGTGGGAGCCTGCTGAGGCTTAAACTTGGTCCTGGCCGGAGCCGGAACAAAGAGCCCAAGTGTCTTAAGTGGTGTGTGGGAATTGTTCAGGCCCTGCAATTTCACATCCATCTGTTCCGCAAACGGGGCCTTGCCGTCGAACGGAAGGTCCTGCAAGGAGTTCTGTGCCTCGCTGGACAGCCCCGACAGCAGGAGCCACGACGCCCTCCTCATGGACACCGTGGAGGCCATAGACCTTGCAGCAGTATCCACAGCATCCGATGCTGCGTGCAAGGTCGCCCTGGCAGCTGCTGTACCCTCCTCTACCAGAGCCTTGAACTCCTTCTTGTCACGCTCCTGGAGGGAGTCCTCGAATTTGGGCAGAGCGCACCACAAATTGAACTCATACTGCCCCAGGAGGGCCTAATGGTTTGCCACCCTTAACTGGAAGCTTGAGGACGAATAAACCTTTCTCCCGAATAAATCCAGCTTCCTTGAGTCTTTATTTTTCAGAGTAGGGGCTGGTTGGCCCTGCCTCTCCCTGTGGTTGACCGACTCGACCACCAGAGAGTTAGGGGCAGGGTGGTTGTACAGGTATTTATGCCCCTTGGCGGGCACAAAGTACTTGCATTCCGCCCTCTTAAAGATGGGGGGCAAGGAAGCCGGGGTTTGCTACAAGGCGGTTGAAATTTTTGCCACCCCTTCATGGAGTGGGAGGGCCACCTTGCCCGGTGCCGAGGCCGAGCGGACATTGAAGAGAGAGTCTGAGGGTTCCTCCACCTCCTCGGCTTGAAGGTTGAGGCTCAATACCTTTTCAACAGTTCCTGGTGGGCCTTAGAGTCCTCCTGCGGAACAGGTGGAATAGGGGCCCTAATTGCTTCATCGGGGAGGATGAGGATGGGGGTGTGGTACTCTGCGTACCCACCGATACTGGAAGTCCAACCACTTGGTCGCCCTACGGGCACAGAACCAGAGACGAACACCCCACTGACTCCTTTCTGGGAGGCTGAGAGAGGGAGGCCGACGGTCTTTCTGAGGCTCCGGCCACCAAGCGAGCCACCACTGGTAGCTGCGTCAGGGCCCACAGGGCCCATTGGTACCACGGTGCCGACCAAGGAGCCCGGTGCCACTGCACCTGCTGTGGCACCGGCGGAGCAGGCTGTTCAGCCTGACTAGCCTGTCCCATTGACTGACGACTACGAAGGGAGTTCAGGCTGGTGTATGACCTGCCGCTGTCCTGGGATCAGGAGGAGCGGTGGCGTCGGGAATGGTGCCGACCATGAGACCGTGATCCCAGAGTGGAGGAGCGGGAGTACCGCCGGTAGCAGCTGCTCCGCGATCAGCTCCGACAGGTGGATCCGCGATGGTGAGGTGCCGGCGATCAATGCCCGGGACTGCGGAAGGGGTGCCATGGCGGGGTCCTGGAGCGAGACGAAGAACGGGAACGACGTCGATGCCCGTATCGCGACGGGCTACGGTATCCTCTCGGAGACGAGGACCTTCGGTGCCGTCTGTCCCGGTCTCGACGGGGCCCGCTCCCCTCGCGAGGTCTACGATCCCTCGAGGCGGAGCAGTGCCTGGAACCCCTGTCAGTCGGAACCCAGCCAAACAATCTGGTGGGGGTCGACGGGGACCGGCGTGGACTGCGCACAGGGCGGTTGCTGAGTGGCGAATGGCATCGGGAACATTCCCTAGACCGGGAATGGTACCAACCAGGTGGAGATCCAAGTGGTGGCTTGCCTCTGGACCGGGAGCCAACGGTGGCGGTGCCCCTGGTATCGGCAGAGACCTAACGTCCCGGGCCGCTTGCAGGGCCTCCGGCATGGAGGGCACCCAGACATTCGGGGAGGTCGGTGCTGAGTGGGCCAGGCTGCTCGGCTCAACCTGAGTCAGAGGCCTGGAGGCCGACACGGATCAAGAACTGCCCAATATGGGTCTAGTCTCTCCCCCGGTCTTGCTCCGGTGTCTCGGCGGAGAAGACCTCTTCTTAGCCTTTTTGGTGTGCCCCGCAGACGGGGAGCGGTGCCGACTGGTGGAAGGCACCGAAGGGTCGCCACGTACCAACACCGCAGTACTCGGTGCCGACTCGGAGCAGCGCACCGGAGTCGGGGTCAACACCGACTCCATCAGAATGGCTCGAAGCCGAATGTCCCTTTCCTTCTTGGTCCGAGGCTTGAAGGATCTGCAAAGCTTGCAGCGATCACTGAGATGGGTTTCCCCCATACAGCGTAAACAGTCCATGTGTGGCTCACTCACTGGCATCGGCCGCCTGCAAGTGTCGCACGTCTTTAAGCCTGGGGCATGGCCTGACCTGGGCGCACTAAACTAAACTAACACTAATCTAAACTACAGTTACTACTAACTATAAATGAACAAGAGTTCAAGAGGAAAGCTGCACAAGCTGGAGCAGAGCAGTTCCGATGCATCTTCACTGGCGGCAAGAAGGAACTGAGGGTGGGGGAGCACGCCACACCCCTTATACCGTTTCATAGAGGTGCCACTCCAGGGGTCGCTAGGGATGCTCCCCTACGGGTACTGCTAGGATAAACTTCAGGCACCGGTGCATGTGGCAAGCACGCACACCTATTGTAGAATGGACATGAGCAATCACTCGAAGAAGAAAAATGTCTTTGATCCTATCCTGAGACAGGAAGGTTTTGCATTGAGAGCAGTGTTTAGTATCCTCCAATTGTGTGCTGAGGAAAAGTTGACCCTTTAAGTAGTTTACTATGAACTTTAGTGATTTCAATACACCAGTGTGACAAACTGACCTTATGATATATTTCAGTGGTGTCTTTGATCAGCTAATTGTCCAAAAAAGGAAACATGCACACTCTCAGCTTGCATATATAGGCCACGACTGCTACAAAGTATTTTGTAAAAACATGGAGAGTGGACCAGAGCCCAAAAGGCAAAATCAAACTAGTAGTGCTGTTTCCTTATTACAAATAGAAAATATTTTCCAACCACTGTAAGTATTTCTACATACGTGTAAGGAACTGCAGCTCTAGGTACATGTATGTACACATCTACAGGTCTAGAGCATATAATGAGTACTCTTCTAGAAGAGGCAGAGATACACTTGCTCCCAGAGCGATCATCTTTGACTTTTTCATGGACCAGATACGGATTCAGGATGAGTCAGTACCCTCATCTTTTGTTCACCAGGAAGTATCTGGAATAAAACGACTGTCATGCTGTCTGGAGTGGCTCAGCACTGTGAGTGCCTATCTCAGGGCAGACTTTCAGAAAACAATGGCAGACACCCCAAACTGGTGCTATGTTCTATAATTAGATTTCACCAAGCCAGTAACAAATGTGGACTCATGGATCATTATACCAGTCTTGCCATGGAGTCACAGACAGTCCCCTTAGCGCAGGGGTTCTCAAACTGGGGGTCGGGACCCCTCAGGGGGTCACGAGGTTATTACATGGGGGGTCGTGAGCTGTCAGCCTCCACCCCAAACCCCGCTTCACCACCAGCATTTATAATGGTGTTAAATATATAAAAAAGTGTTTTTAATGTATAGGGGGGGGTCGCACTCAGAGGCTTGCTGTGTGAAAGGGGTCACCAGTTAAAAAGTCTGAGAACCCCTGCCTTAGCCTCTCCAGTCTATCCTGACATCCAGACAAACAACCTTGTGATAAAAGGATATTAAAACCAAAAAACACACCACATCAGTTTTCTCCCAGTCCCAAGAGACCAGTCACTCACCCCAGATCAATTGGTACTCCAGACCTTATACCAGAGGCAACGCTGGCAGCCAATTCTATAGTAAACTAAGTATAGGTTATTAGCTAAGAAAAAAAGAAAGTTATTGAGAGGTCAAAGCAGGTAAAATAGAACAACTGGTAAATCAGAGTTTGCAACTCCAAATGGTGGCAGTGATGTAATAGACTGCCAGTTTCCCAAAAGTCTTTCAGGGCTCCCCAGAATAACTATGGGGATCTGCATCCTCTTGTTCAGTTATTCTGCCCTTTTAGAATCCAAACAGTCCAGAGATATAAATATGAATTCAAAGACAGATCCTCTATCTTCTTCTCACAGAAAACAAACGGACAGTCTCTTTAACCATGTGGTATTTTCTTTTGCTTACACTCAGAGTCCTTGACCTCAAATATCACACACAATGATCAGTTGCTTTGAAAGCAGTATTTTCTGTTAAAGTCCTTAAGTCCTTCATTAGCATTTCACAAGATTTCTTTGGTGGATAATTTAGTTACAGGGTTTTACACAAATGTAAATGTTTGCTGCTACATTATAACAGGAATAGAGAAGTGAGAACAATGCAAGTAATGACCCATTAGTTTTCAGGACGTTTAAACATCTAAATATACACTTATACACAGGGCCGGCTCTAGGTTTTTTGCCGCCCCAAGCAAAAAAAGAAAAAAAAACTCCGAGAGCGCAACTGCTGAAGCAAAAAAAAAAACCAAACACACACACCAAAACCCTAAACCACCCGGAATGCCACCCCTGGAATTGTGCCGCCCCAAGCACGTGCTTGGTTTGCTGGTGCCTAGAGCCGGTGCTGCTTATACATTCAGCACTTACTTTGATCTATCCTAATAGCAAGTAAGTCAGCCTGAATGTACTCTTACATCTAACGTTCACTTTTGATCTATACTAACAAACAAGCGAACTGGCCTAAGACCATGATCCGATCTGGTTTGCCAGCATCACAACCCTATCTTCTTATCCACTGACATCGTTTGATGGTTCTTTGTCAAGAGCAACTGGATTTCCTGCAGCACCAAATCTTAACACCAAGGAATAGGAATGGGGAAAAGGATGTAATCTGAAAAGTTTTCAAAACAAAACAAAAAACCCAACCCTTGATCTTGTAGCCTCAAAACAAACACTCAGGACACACGTGACCAAGGGCCATAGAATAAAGGGTCTGGCAGAGTGATGGTTAGTGGCAAACCAGCAAAACTGTTTGAAACCTTTCAAAAACCCTTTGGACTTTACTTATTAAAAGAGAACTTAGGACCCTTCAGCTTGTGGTGGCCTTGAGGCTAAACACCCAGTGCATGGAGTTGCTGATCTCTATTAAAAACAGTCACTGAAAGCTGGCTTTACAAACAGACTCTCTCTCTATCCGCCCTGGAAGAAAAGGCTAGACAGGTGAGAGGCCAGCTCAAGACAATACAGTGTAATCTCAGCCTTCAAGTACTCTCCAGCATAAGAAGTTTTCAAGCTTCTTCCAGGCCTTCAGATGGAACTCAAATGCCTGCAGTAGAGGCAGCTACCATCCCTGGGAGAGCAGCTCTTGCTGCCATCACACCCACCTCAAAGATCTCATGTACCTGAAGTCGGTTCAAGCACCAAAAATCAAAGGGTTGATGTGCCAAGTAACCTTAAGGCTACCCAACAAAAAGTGAGGCACAAAAGCATTAGAGCAAAGGCTTCAGAAATGTAGAAATCAACTAAGTTGATTGGAAGGCAGGTTGAAACAGAGAAAAGATACCTGATGAGTGTCATTGGGGCATGGAAGAGCGCTAGAATAATAGCCCACAAGTGGCACTAGAGCCCCCAGGAGAATTCCTGCACTGACCAAGTAACTGACTACAATGTCTAGAGATCAGCCTTTATACTCTGCAAGGGTTGGTGAGAGATGGCCAGCAGGGGGTTCAGTTCATACTCCTGCTACTACTGCCCACAACTATTATTAATTATTATTATTAGAAAGAATCCATTCAGTATGGTATCTTTAGAAATAAAAGATTAGTTTAGAAACATTAACCAAGTTGGTAATGATTTAATTGCTATAATACTGTCCAGGAATGTATACAAATTCTTCTGATCTGAAGAAAGTAGTGAACTTGTAAAACACTCGACACAAATAGACCAAAAATAATTTAAAATATTGTCCTGCTGTTGAAATAGATTCAACAGGACTGGAACTTTGCAACCCTATACAAATCTATGCAACAATATTCTGATAAGGCATATGAGTTTTCATATTGCTGATGTTCTTTTGTGGACTGTTAAACAGAATGACAACGTAAATTGAAATATTTAAGGAAATCACGACAAAGATGCTGAAACATCTCCCTCATCTACTTTATCCTTGTCCACTTAAGTCTTGTCTACTGTTGAAAACTTGTGAAATGTCTACTACTTCAGGTCCATCAGGGTTAGTAACATTATGATTCCTAACATAAGCAGGCCACCAGTGTTTTAAGTACCATGACAGACACTGCTTAAAACAAAACTAGCAGTTTATCTACACAAGGCTCCCAATGTATCTAACACTGATGGAGTTAAACATGCCTAAGAAACCTAGTGTAGACAAGCCCTTATTCAAAATCTTAGTAACAGATAAATTAGTGCCTTTTACCCAATTGTTTATAAAGAAAATTAACAAAACAGTCTCTGAGGAGATTAGAACATGGATGAGAACTGGCTGAATCTCAATTTGGATGCAGTGAAATTATGGTAGTCAGCCCATAGGTGCCAACTTTCCCTGCCGCGGGTGGGTGGGTGCTCACGCCCCCTCCACCCCAGCCCTGTCCCGACCCCACCCTTTCCCCGCCCCCATTCCAACCCATTCCCCAAAGTCCTCGCCCCAACTCCACCTCCTCCCTGCCCCTATTGGACCCCTTCTCCAAATCCCCACCCCGGCCCCACCTCTTCCCCAAGCGCGCCACATTCCCTCTCCTCCCCCCTCCCTCCCAGCCACGTGAAACAGCTGTTTCGCGGCGCAAGTGCGGGGAGCTAGGGGGGGAAAAGTGGGCAGGCGGCGCGCTCAGGGAAGGAGGCGGAGGAGGAGGCGAGCTGGGCGGGAAACTGCCGGTGGGTGCTGAGCAGCCACCAATTTTTCCCCATGGGTGCTCCAGCCCCAGAGCACCCACGGAGTCGGTGCCTATGAGTCAGCCGGATAACATGCTCTTCACCCCTTGTCCTGAACAGCTGGATAGGACTGCTGTACATACTTAAATAGCTGCCACATTCCACAGGTGATTTCATTGCAATGGTGTATGTGACATGATGCCTGTATTTGCAGAAAGTTTTGAGATCCCTGAAAAAGGATATCCTGCTATATATATTTTTTAAAATGTTAGTTATCAGTGGCTGCCAGTCAAGCATATTGTCTCTACAGTGCCACTGAAAATTCTGACCCCAAATTCCCTCTTCCATTTCCAAGAATCCTAAGAAGGACTCCACTCCCAGCATCAACTTCCCTGACGCCATGATCAGCTTCAACAATGGAACCCAACAGATGACCATACACAAGAAACCCATAGATCACCACACTTACCTTCACAGATCCAGTAACCACCCCAAATACAACCAGGCATACAGATACCACAGAATATACTCTGAAAAGAAAACCCAGGATATACATCTTAATATACTTAAGAAAGTCTTCACCAAATAAGGACACTCCAGAGAAGTAGATCACATCATGGAATGGGCCACTGTAGTGGGGCAGTTGACCCACTTTGGCAGACAAAGGGTTAATAGCAGCCCTTGGAGTGGCTGCGCAGAACCGGCCAATCACAGAAGGCTTAGAAGCAGCCAATCAGGGCCAGGCTTGGCTCTATAAAAAGGCTGCAAAGCAGAAGAGACAGGAGTCTCTCCCTGACCAGCAAGGGAGGAGGACCAGCTCCCAGGGATAGCACCTTAGATAGAGCAGCACCGGGCAGGCTCAGGGAAGCAGAGGGAAAGCTCCAACCTGATACCTGCCAGGGTGAGGCCCCTGAAAGAAAGGGCTGAGAAGGTGCAAGGGCTAAAGGGAAGTGGCCCACGCAGCGCGAGCAGTAGAGGGGAGAGAAGGAGGGCAGGACATGGCTGCCGCCAGAGGGTCCCTCAGCCGGTACCCAGAGTAGTGGGCAGGCCTGGGTCCCCCCGTCCCCCTAACACTGCACCTGGCCGTGGAGGAGCATGGCCCGATACAGACTTTGGCTTGCCCCTGAGGCAAGGGGCTAGATTCTGGGGCTGCAGTTGGCCACAAGGGCAGGTGCAGACTGAGGACTGCTGATACCCCCGGAAGGGGAGAACACCAAGTGGGGCACAGCCAGAGGGCTGTGTCCAGAAGAGGACGCCGCAAGCCAGGGAGCAACGTGGGTCCCAGACAAACAGCAGGGCAGACAACGGGTGAGACACCACCTGCAGAGGGCGCTCCACAACTGGACAGAGCTAAGTCCCGGAGCAACCAGCAGGAGGCGCCGTGGTGGTGAGTTGGCAACCTGTTACAGCCACCCAAATATCCCAGGGGAACCTGCTTCAATACAGGGTGGGAAGCACCAGTCACACAGTTCTAGTTGTCACATACCTCCCCACACTGGAAAATATAAGGAGTATCCATCAAGCAATTACAACCTATACCCAATAGGGACCACATCCTGAGAGAAATCTTTCCCCAACCCCCCTCTTCTAGCCTTCAAACAATGCCCCCACCTCACCAAGCTCATCATCACAAACAAGCTCCCCATAGATGAGGGCACACCAACTCAAAGCAGCACCAGACCCTGCCATAACAGATGCAAAACCTGCAAACACATCTCTAATGCCATGATGATCAATAGGCTCCATAACACACCTTTCAAGATCCATGGGTACTACACAGGCCTATCACAACATTGGGTATACCTCATCCAGTGTGCTAAATGACCTAACAACAACTATTTGGGTGAAACAAGGCAATCACCACGCTCCCAAATGAACTTACTCAGAAAAGACAAAAATACCCATGGGCAAACACTTTTCACAAAATGATCACTCCACATCTGACCTCTCAATCCTCATCCTCAAAGGAAACCTGCAGAACGCCTTCAAAAGACAAGCCCAGAAGCTTAAATTCATAACTTTGCTAGACACTAAAAATCATGAACTCAGTAAAAACATTGTTGTAATGAGCCATAAATCCAATCTGTAATCTACTAACCCTCCTTTGTCCACGATTGCAGAGGTGTTAACTGCCCACTTCACATTGAATGGTCTCTTACAACGTCATAACTCCTTATGCTTAGTAATCTGTTCCATCTTAAAGTTAGCTGTGACACTCTGAGTACCTTTCCCAGACTTCAAGAAGATCTCTATATAAGCTCAAAAACTTGTCTGTTTCACCAACTGATGTTGGTCCAATAAAAGATTATCTCACCCACCTTGTCTCCATACAAATGAGGAAGGGGAGTGAGGGCTGTACATCTGCAGAAAAATATACTCAAAGAACAAGTCATATTTCTTTCACCTTTGAGAAATTTCTCAGCAACACTGAAGAAACAAGAAAAACGCTTAACCAGTCAAGTCCTCGCGCACACACCCCCGATAACCTCATCGACACCCCCTTCAGGGGGCATGCCCGACAATTTAAAAACCAGCGGTTTGGTTAGAGTGTTCTCCAACTTTAAATTTTGAGTCAACGTCTCAAAAAGAGATCCTCTTATGGTCCATGATCCCTTCCTAACATCTCAGTCTCTGCTAGTCTGCACTTGAAATATTTTATTCTGCAGATGACAGTCTGAGAACCACAATTCTAGTCAAATTAATACCACATGGAATATGTACCAGTTATCTAAGTACTGAATAACACTTATTTACTGAATATTTTTTTTTTCTTCCTCAACTCCTGAACATCAGCTGCTCAGTACCTAGCTTCTTCATAAAACATTTTAATAAGTTTGGATGAGTTTCCAATGGGCCTCTTCTAGAAAAGTAGCAAGACAACATCCAGTCATTACTAAAGTAAGAGAGCAATTGTTACTCTACTGCATCAGTATCAAAACACAGTGACAGACTACAATTTTTTTTTTTTTTACAATGGGAATACTTTTCATAAGCATTTTATTTCACTGATATTTCTGCTTTAAGCCAGCATACATTGTATATAACAGCAGGTACCCATTGTTCTGTGACAACATTCCTAATTAGGATGTTGTCACAGAACAATGGGGAGAATGTTCAGTCAAGTGATTTGAATGCTTGGAACACTACCTCATAACAATGAATTAAAAAATCATTTATAATCTGCACGACTTGTCTTGTATTTTTACCCTACAACAACAACAACAAAATGTATGAAACTTGTATTAAAGCAATATATCCTTTTTTTCTGTTACTGTACTGCATTTTAAAATATCCCCATAGAATACAAACACTAAAGAAAAAGATGTACCGACTTTTTTACTCCTCAAAAAAAAAAAAAACTGGCCTCTGTTCAAATACCATTAAAAGTGGCAACATTTAGAAACCTATTATTTAAAAAGTTTCTTAATCTTCACCACTGAAAAGAAAACAATATATTTTAAATACATTTGTTTTGTTTACATCAGTAGATTACTGAATACTTTTTTCAAAAAAGTCCTTAAAAGTAGCAGCTTAATGTACTGGAGACAGAATTACATAAATAGGGTGTTTGCATGTGTCACTGCCCTCTTCTGAATGGAATCAGACCAGACCATCAGGTTTCTGATGTCTTCCCTAATGACTACCAAGAGGATAAGCATTCAAGCCAGTGGAGGCCCATGGAAGGCACAAGATCCACGGTTTAGTTTTCCATGTGGCATACGTGCAGTTTCAACTGGAGACTGGTGTACATTCCAACACTAAATAGATATGGATTCATTACAAAACCATGTTTTCATTTTCTACCCCAAGCATTCCTTTCTCTGAAAGTCTCATCCTTTCCTTCTAAAAGAATCCTGAACCGTACATTTTGAGACTTTTTTCCAGATTTCAACTCCACTTTGGGTTCACATCAAACCATGTCTATCATTTGTAATCACAGTACTATGAACATCTAATTCACAACTTTGTGGATTGAATTTGGATACCTCTGCTACATAAACAAACATTTATTCTAAAATCTTGGAACATACTCCGGTTCGGCAAGGGCACACAACAAGTGAGTTTCAAAAACTGTAATCACTTAAAATAGTTACTGAAGAATGTAGTCTAAATATATTTCCCCTTCATGGCCAGCCTCCTTACTCTAGAATAATAAATGAAGAGTTTAAAAAAAAAAAAAAAGTAACTGAATGTTATGTAATAAATATAGCTAGCTCTTATATAGTGCATTTCATCATTCAATCTCAAAGTGCTTTCCAAAATTATCCTTGTTTTACACATGGGGAAACAAGAAGGTGAAGTCACTTCCCAAGGTCACCCAGCAAGCCAGTGGCCAAGTGGGGAATAGAAGAACTCAGTTCTCCCGAGTCCTAGTTCAGTGTTCTATCCACTAGATAGAACCATGAAGTAGTCTGTAAAGGTAAAGGGAGGTGGTATGTTATATGTTTAAATTGTACCTTTGTTGGATATATGTTGTACATCTAAGTGCACTGGATTATTTCCCCTCCCCCCCCCCATTGTCTGAATTGGAAATGCTCAACATTTTTACACATTTTAATACATTTGGAATTGTAGGGTCTATATTCTGTCCTATCTGAAATGTGGAAAGAATGATATTGAACAATGAACTGATCTGAAATGTTGATGGGAAAATAGACTAAGCTACATTTCATTTGACTATACTAGACAATATACCTTCGGTTTGAGATTTTATAGATAATTTTCACGTCAGAAAATATTGTGTATGTTTCATTCAAAATTAAATAGACATTATCAACTTTTGATTTTTTAACTAAGTAATTAAGACGTCTCTCCTGTCTCAGTGTGCACACACACCTGCTGTGCTTCATCCTTAATGCTATAGCTACTAGGGTACACTCTCTTGGAGGACCTGGGGAAGAATGTGCATGTGAACTCCCCCCCCCCAGCAATGCATGAGTGATACTGAATTGCCAATGAGACAAAGCATAACTGGACATCAAAACAGTTAAAGGCACTATACATAAATTGAGAAAAGTGCACAAAGTAAATAAAAAGAAAAAATATCTAATCTCAGTTACAATAATTTTGTGCGTCTTGGTTAACAGTAGGAACTAAATTTTCAGATGGATATGTAATTTTATGTTTCTATCTGTTGTTAAAGTAACACCAAAGGTTACCTGTTTGTTCCTACTGTTAACCAACTAACACCAAACATTACCAAGCATCCCTTTAAATGCTATTTACAAAGCTAAAGAAAGTTTTCATATGGTAGTTAAACATACATTCCTCTCCAATGCTGTACTACTGTTCAGAATTTTTACATTGGATTTAATAACATGCAGTTTTAAGAAATTTGTTGAATTTAAGACTGCAAACAAAACACGTATGCGGTTATTTCTTAAAATTTCCACTATATTTATAAAATTTCCACTATATTTATAAAATAAGAACTATTATTCATATTTACAAAGCAGCCAAATCTGAAAGCAACACGTTCCCTTCTGATGTTATCCTTGCTCCATTTTTAGCAAATACGTACTTTGAAACTATCATGGCTCGTTTATAAACGTTTGTATTATAAAAACATTAAGGCAAAGACATCAGAGCTCTAAGAGCCCACAAGATTATAGACACATCTATGGGCTTTACATTTAAAAGGGCCATATGTTTCTATAATAAAAACAGAGCCCTTCAAGTTACACATAAAATTTTAATGATAAACACACTAAAACTTAAAATCTAAATTTGAATTAAGACTTCTCAATGTAGAAGGTTAGTTTAAAAATTCTACCCACAGGCTTAAGCTAGTTTTCAATGTTTTCTAATTTTTCTGAGGAAAGGATTAATCCAGTTAAAACTAATCAAAATTCTCTACAATGCACATGTATCCATTATTCACAATTCTGTAAGTAACTCAAATCAGGAAATTAAGACTACCAATTTCTCAAAACATTTAGTTCATTTCTCTCCATTTAGATATTTCTAAAATTTAAAAAACATGTCACTGTAGTAGTACAGAGACAATGCAGTAAATTAGTTAAAACTACCGGATAATTTAAACTAATAATACTGGAAGGTATTAAAAAAACTAGGATTCAATACAGGCTATAAATTCCTGATGTTACTCTGCATCGCTCCCACTATGTTGGCAGAAAAACATTTTTCACAGGGAGGGCATGATTTCGGAAGCACAGTTTGTGTTTGCTAATACAAGTGCAGTACGCTGGAATCGGTGCTATTTACCGGGGCAGTTTTACTGTATAAAAGTTAAATGAATAACCTCTAACTTTCAAGTATGAGTTTTAATAAACAACAAAGAGATTAGAAACGAATGAGACCTAGTTGGAGTTCCCTTCCAGCGCATCCCTCGAGATAAATGATCGGTAATACCAACGAAGTCACCATGTCTGGAATATGCCCAGCCACAGCCTTGCAGGATCGTGAATCGGCGCATATCCAACAGCAGCGCACAGCGAGCTGTGCCCGCTTCTACCCACAGCAGCCTGCCCTAGCCTTGGCGCGATCCAGGGAGCCGGCTCCCCAGAGCTGCAATAGGGACACTCGGCAAAGGGGCACCCCAGCCTCAGCTGTGCCCCGTGCCAGAAGGGACTGGGTCACGGGTCCCTCCGCAGCAGGGCTCCGTGTGCGCCCCGGACACCCCTGTCCTGTTCCGTACGCAGCAGGGACGCGAGGCCCCAGGGCTACCGGCAGCGGGAGAGGCCGGGGATACGGCGCGCGAGCAAGGGGACTCCGACCCTCATCTCCTCCCGCACCAAGGCCCAAGCCCCGGGGTGGCGTAGGAGCCCAAGCGGCTTGCCCCGGAGGGGACTCGGCTATGCCCTGCAACTGGCAGAGCGGGAGGGAGTCGCGGCCCGAGCGGACACAACCAACAGCTCCTACCCAGAAACTCTCCACGAAAGACGCCATGACCGCGCCACCGCCTCAGCGTTGTGTGAGCCCGGCCCCGACGGCCTCAGCCACCAAGACCCAACGGAGGAAACAGCCACCGCCGCCGCCCGCCACAGAGCGCCGCCCTTTCCGTTACTGTGCGGCAGCCACTCTGCAGCCCAAACGGCCCTGGCGCGCACGCGCCAGCCAGCCACCGCCTCCTCCCCCAGTGCGCAGGCGTCTCTCTGCACCTCTCGCCCCGCCCCCGGCCAAGAGTGTGCACAGGCATAGAGAGCGGGCGGTGCTCGAGTCTGAGAGGGGCCCGGCCGGGGGAGAGCGCGGGATTCGCGCTGCCCTGAGTTCTACAGCAGCGCTGGTCCAGGGCTCGTGGGACGGGGTGGCTGCCCCAGGCGGCAGCAGGAGGCATAGGCCCTGCTACGCTATTTGCCACTTCTAACGTATGTAGGGAACTAACATAGTAAAAGGAGGAACCGACTCTCTCAAGGAAAAACTTTCGCACCCAACCAGCAAAGCCAGACTCTTGAGGCAGGTTCGATGGCGGGTGGTAATGTTTTAAGTCTACCTTAGTAAAACGTTTCCAAAAAAAAGAAGAAAAAAAAGTTCAACTACACTCCTTTCTTCAGCCAGTCAAGAAGCAAAGGTGAGGAGGGAGGGGAAGGTTACAGTTCCAGGAGGATGGTTTGGCAGTGGCCGTCATGTTGATCAGACAACCCCAACTGGAGCCTATCACTTAGAAGGCACTATAGATAAAATTAAAAAAAACCCCCCCGGAGGGAACAAGTTCTAAATGTACATGCTGCGTGCACAAGAGAAAAGGCAAGATCAAAGGAGTGCACGTTTTGCATTTGGAGCAAATGGGGGTTAGGTTTCAGATACTCCTTAGTTCCTGTAAGAGTTTATTCCAGTCTTAGACCAACGCCAGAGAATGATCCATCTCCTGCACAGACCAACTTTACCCAGACTGAGTGCTACTGTTCCAAAATGAGTGAAGTTGACTGAAGTTTTCATCACAGAGGTTTAGGCAATCTTTTTGAAATCCTAGGTCCAGACATCAAACGCTATAAAGACTTGACAACATCCTCTGAGAAGCCAGTGTAAAGATCAGAGGACAGATTTGAGGTGTAGGTAGTATCCCACATGGCTAATACAGACTGCTGAAGCTTGTCTTCTCAGCAAAAGGTCCCTAACCTCTGATAGCTTCATGCCCACATGAGGATTCCAGCACTATAGTCCAGAGGAGCTGTGACAAAGGCAGGTATAACACAGGCCAGCTCATCATCTGTCAGGATGGGAGTTTCCAATCCAACCAGACAAGGCAGATAGCATTACTTGTGGATTTTGCTATGTGAGAACTTGGAGTTGATGGCAATAGTATGGTCTTATCTCCTCCTAGTCTTCACCCTGTATATGTCATCTGCATAGTGCTGACTCTTACATACATGGCTTACTGGTTCACCTAGTGACTGCATATAGATGTTGAACAGGACCAGAGAGAATTTATCCTTACCTGATTCCAAAAGTAAGAAATGCAGTAGTGGAGGTGCAGTTTCCCATCACTACTTGTTGAGTGTACCCCTCTAAGAAAGATCTCAAACCATTTTAGCACATTACCTTGTACCGCTGCCACCTCTCTCAAAAAGAACAGCTGTCTCTCATGGTCAACAGTGTCAAATACTACAGAGAGGCCCAGGAGGATGAGAATGGACATCTGGCCACTATCCACTGACCGTAGCACATCGTATATCAGGACCTAAAGTAGGTTCCATCTAGGGTGACCAGACAGCAAATGTGAAAAATCAGGACAGCGGTGGAGGGTAACGGGAGCCTATATAAGAAAGAGACCCAAAAATCAGGACTGTCCCTATAAAATCAGGACATCTGGTCACCCCAGTTCCAGCCCACGTCCCAGCCTAAATCCAGATTGTGCTGGGTTCTAGGATATTAGCTTTAATTAGATGAATTGTAGTTATCCATTAGCTAACGTCTCTATGAGTTTGCTCCAAAATGGTAGAACAGATACATCCAAGGTGGATTTCTTCAGTGGTGGTCAAATTATTGTACGTTTGAAGGAGGAAGGGAAGATTAATTCACTGATTTGAAATATACCATTCTCTCACGAGAAGGGAAGACCTATAATAGCAGCAGGCTGGAAAAGTGCCTCTACAGTGGGTAAGACAGGCATGTGTGCAAAATGCAAACAGTGCAATAAAGAAATGCAAGGCCTGGTTGCCTGAATGAAACAACATCATGAGAAGTGTTCCTTCTCAGGAAGCTGTGTTAAAGATGATGAATGGAATATGTCTGAACATGCAGTATCTTCAGGTTGGTAAACTTTTTTATTTCATACTTCTTTCTTAAGGACTGCCTGTCTTCCTTCTGGACTATTCTTGAATTCTCATGTTTGAGCAAAAACTGTAGTTGTTACTCTATGGTACTATCATTTCAGATGCAGTTGTGATAAATAAAATAGCTGAAATAGGCAGATCTTCCTCTTACAATTTCACCTTTAAAGTAGTATTGAGTGTCAGTGAATGCAATGAGTAATACTAAATGATCAGTATGCTAATCATAATTAAGTAACTGCATTGACTTATTTTGTTTAGGAGAATCCATCCTCAACATACAGGATTCTGAAGTCTATCCACCTTCAAGATCACCATCGTTTTCTATAGTTTCAGAGTTATCTGCCAATGATAACGTTTCAGTCACAACATGAATATCACAGCCACAGTATATCACCTGTAGCAAAAAGAAAAAAAAATCCCCATCATCCAGAAACAACCATAGATAAGTTTGTGATAAAAACCAGCAGACTACAAAAAGACGTAATTGATGAAAAAACTGCCCTGTTTGTTTATGCAACAAACTCTCCTTTCCGTATGATTGAGAACCCACACTTCATTAACATGGTTCAGTCATTAAGACCAGGATACAGTCCACCCAACAGAGCAGATGTCGCAGGCAAATTGCTGGATAAAGCATATAAAAAAGAAATTGAGCAGTGTGCAAAACGTCTAGAGGGTAAAATTGTTAACCTGAGTCGTGGTGGGTGGAGCAATGTCCACAATGATCCTGTTGTATGTGCTTGTGTGACAACAGAAGGGTATGTCTTCTTTACAGAAACAATTGATACATCAGGAAATGCACACACAGCAGAATACTTACAAGAAGTAGCAGTAAAAGCTATAAGAAACTGGAAAAAAAAGATCAAATGTCTAGTACGCAGCTTGGTCACAGACAATGCTGCAAATGTATCCAAGATGAGAAGAAATTATTTAGAAGAGAATCCCAAGCTAATAGCATATGGTTGCAATGCTCATTGATGCACGTCTTAGTCAAAGACTTTAGCCTTTATTCCTGGAACACTGATGTTGTTGAAATTGCAAAATACTTCTGTAACAACCACTTTGCAGCAGCTGCTCTGAAAAAAGTGGGAGGAACCAAGCTAACTCTCCCACAAGACGTGCGATGGAACTCAGTAGTGGACTGTTTTGAGCACTATATCAAGAACTGGCCTAATCTGATGACAGTTTGTGAACAAAATTGTGAAAAAATAGATGGCACTGTCACAGTCAAAGTTCTTAACATTGGGCTTAAGAGAAATGTTGAGCACATGCTGAGTACTCTAAAGTCTATTTCTGTAGCCTTGAACAAAATGCAGGGAAATAGCTGTTTTATTGCTGACGCTGTTGAAACAGTGAGATCTTAAAAAGAGAAATATGCAGTGACAGGGTTAAATCACAAGCATTAAAAAAAACTAATGGGACAAGCACTATCTCCAGCTCATTTTCTTGCAGATATTCTCAATACTCAGTATCAGGGTCAAACCTTAACTGCTGAAGACGACGAATTGGCTATGACATCAACATCCAGAAATCATCTCTCCATAATGCCAACTATAATAAACTTCAGAGCTAAGGGTAAACCATTCAAGAAATATATGTTTGCTGATGATGTTTTAAAGAAAAGTCATACCAGTGAACTGGTGGAAGTCACTTAAGCACTTGGATTCAGAGACTGTTGAAGTGAATCTCACTTAACAGCAGTAGCTTCTTCTGCCAGTGTAGAAAGAATATTTTCTTCCTTTGGACTAATTCATTCCAAATTGAGAAATCGTTTGGGACCTGAAAAAGCAGGAAAGCTTGTTTTTCTTTTCCAGATCATAAACAAACAGGAACATGAAAATGAAGGTGAAGATGACTTCCCTTTAGCCCTTTATATTTTAAGTTTCTCATGTTGACCTGGCTGACACTAATTTTTTTTAATGTTTCTTTTAACTATTTTAGTTAACAATTTTAACAAAAACATCTCATTTTAAAAAACGTGAATGTTTAACTAAATTCAAAAATTCATATGCTTGTTCTGTTAAAATATTATATGTTTGCTGTTGAAGAAAAAAAATCCAGAATACATGACATTGTTGTTTTAGTTAAATAAAACAATGTAAATGTCTGTCTGGTGATGTTTTCCTCCTAATACAGCATGGCAAGAAAATCCTCCAAATATTAATGATTAACCTGTTGAATTGGAGATAGTTCACCTCCCAATGACTTTGTAAATATCTGCTTCAATTACCTTTGGTAAATGAAATAACCAAAAACATTCATTTTCTGATATAGTTGTAAAACTAATCTGAAGTTTTCAAAATAATCACTTTAAAAATGTATAGCGTGTACCTTCTAAAAATGAAACCTACATCTATCTGAGTTGTGAAGAATACGTATTAAGGTAATAACAACCAACAAGAATGCACTTTTATGTAGAAATCCATGATTAAATAGAGTCTTCCTGACTAGTGATTTAAATCATGATTTAAATGAATTTGATTTAAATCAAATACACCCTGGAGTGAATTTATCTTACTTGTGGATCTTCTTGGATTTGATGTTTGAAAAGGTGAATGCAGTGCCACCAGCCTTGTCCTGTCTATGATAGGCCAAGAAGCTGAAGGGTGGAGTGAGAGGAAGAGAAGGTGGGCTAACAGAGCTTGAAGTGTCATCAGGCAAGGTCTCTGATGTAAGCTCTGTTGGGTGCTTCCTCTCTGAAGAGGTCATACTTGTTGGCAACACACCTTGCATTGATTAGCATCAATGTTAATTCAGGTAGTTTTCTGTTACTGTCTTGGGGCCTGTACAGTGGATAGATAATAGGTTTCTGTTTTCTTTTCTATGCTGTTTCCTTAGACAGTTCCTCCCAATTTGGTCTGTGAAATGTAAAATAGTGCATTGTCATGGCATGATCCGACTGGAGGAAAGGTTGGCTGTTCACAGAATCTCAGGGCAAGTCAGGTCTTTTGGATCCCTTTTGGCACTGTAACCTGATTGAGTCTTGAGACTGCACAGAGCTGGAAAAGTCTGTTTCTGGAGTAGTGATGGATGTGCTGTAAACATGGTGGAATACCACCACCACTCTGTAGGGTCAAGTCCAAGGAAGGGATGAGGGGAGGGAATCAGCATCAGGCATTCATTTATTTAAAATAAGCTAGTGTGTTGTCATAACACCGTTGGTGCCTGTACTGGCTTTGTGGGGGAGAGAGGAATGGAAATAGAGTCACAGCTGTAACTATTTTTCTGACCAGACGATGGCAGCAAAGGCTGGAGGAGCAGAGCGGAGACTCAAAGCTCATTCCCATAAGCAAGATAATCGTTTGGGAGCCTCATTCCTGGCCATGGTTCCTGTACTGGAGGGAGATCTGGGAGAGGAGTCATAGCCTCACTTTCACATTTTAGAAACATCTTATTTTTCAGAATGAAACAGTGGCTCCTGCCCTGCTACTGTGTCCACTATGGAATGAAGGGAGGGGGCAGAGAGGGAGGCAGAGAAAGGCCAGAAGAACAGGGACCTAGCCCACTTTAGTTTCCTGACATCAATTCAGAGCTTTACACAAACATTAAGCTAACTTAAGAAAAATATGGGATATCCAAATCAGTTAAGTCAATCTTAAAAACTTATCACTATAGAAATAATCAGTTTAGGGAACGAGTCAAAAGAAAAGCAAAGAAGGAAGCAACTAGTAGTATTCAGCAAAATTCCATCCTTTCTGCTGAAGCAGGAGGATAAAAAAGCCATCTAAACTGTCATAAAAATCGACATTGCCTCAAAATTTAGATGTTGAAAAAATGCATCTTGAACAGGCTTGCTTTAAGGTCCAGCGTTACAGAAAGAATGGATTTCCTAGGGTTTACTAATTTTCTGTGGAGGATTATTAAAGAGGAAGCTCCATTCCCATATTTTGAGATAGAAGAAATTGAAGGAGAGCTATCTAATCTGTTCTGCGCCCTTTTTGCCTTTGGTTGAAAGCATGAGGAAGGCTAGGGCACATGTGTGGACCAACAGACTTTGCTTACAAGAATTCTCTGAGTGCAGGTGTGTGGAGTGAATGCCCACACCCATAGTGGAACATACATAGGGATCAGGCCTTGAAGAAATATTTGTTGTGTTTGTAAAGAAACAGGATGATTTATTCATATATCTTAGAATAGAAAATATTTCATTATCATCAGTAACTAGGGAGGATGTTAAAACTGCAACTATTAACTTTAAACATTTTACAGATTAGCAGGACCAGATAACTTGCACCTAAGAGTATTAAAAGCTCTCTGAACCATTAATGTTGATTTTTTTAAAGAAGTTTTTGAACACAGAGAAAGTTCCAAAGAACTAGAAAAAAGCTCATGTACCAGTATTTTAAAAGGGTAAATGGGATGACCCAGGTAACTAGATGTCAGTTAGTCTGACCCCAGGCAAAATCATAGAAAGGTTCATATGGGACACAATCAGTAAAATATTAAAGGAGGGTATCACAATTAATGCCACTACATGGTTTTATAGAAAGCCTCTGAGATTAAAAGTTTGGTTGACAACTGTATTGACATAATTGACTTATGTAAGACATTTAATTTAGGCCTACATGTCCTTCTGATAAAAAATAGCACCATACAAAAATCAATGTAGCCCATATTAAACGGATTTAAAAACTGGTTAACGGATCGCTCTCAAAAAGTAATTGTACATGGGGAATAATTATTCTATGATGGCATTTCCAGTGGGGTCCTGCATAGATCTATTCTTGGCCAAATGCTATTAAATATTTTTATTAATGGATCTTTAAGATAATTGTTGCTGGTAAAATTTACAGACTACAAAATTTGTGAAATGGTAAACAATGGGGTCACATCACTTACCCAGATCAATTTGTATCACTTTGGTAAGGTGGGTTCCTTTGAACATGGATTTTAATACTGACAAATGTAAGGAACAAAGAACGTAGGTGACAAAAGATGGAGGACTATCCTGGGATGCAGACACTCTGAAAAGCACAGAAATAACAATCATCATCAGCAGTTCAGTGGTTTTCAACATGTGGTCAGTGGACTTCTGGGGGTCCACAGACTGTCTTAAGATTTTCAAAGGGGTCCACACCTCCATTTGATATTCTTTTAGGGGTCCGCAAATGACAAAATATTGAAAACCACTGTAGCTAAAAGGATTAACACAATCCTTGTCTGTATAAAGAGGGGGTATCTAACAGTAGAGAGGTGATATTACTCACTAGTGAGATCATTCCTGGAGTACTCTGCCCAATTCTGGTGTCCACAATTCAAGGAGGACAGATACATTAGAAGTAGGGCTTCGGAGAAGACTCATGAGAATGTTAGAGGATTACAGAACATGCCTTATGATAAATAGATACTCAAGAAGCTCAATCTTAAAAGGTTAAGGGGTAATTTAATCACAGGAGTAAGTACCTATGTGGGGAACAAAAAAAATGGCAATTTACTCTTCAGTCTAGGAGTCAAAGCTCTAGTTGCACCAGTGCCAAAAAGAGGTAATATAACCTCCTTACTCCTACTAGGTATTCCACTGTTTATACATGCATGGATCACATTAGGTGTTTTGGCCCCAGCACCACACTGGGAGCTCACATTCAGCTGAAAAGCCAACAACCACCAAATCTTTTTCACAATCACTGCTCCCCAGGATAGTCTCTCACACTGTGAAAGTATGGTCTACATTCTTTGTTCCTAGATGTATAGGCCATATTACATTTGGCCATATTAAAATACATACTACTCTGTGCTTATGCCCAGTTTACCATGCAATCCAGATCATTCTGTATCAATTGACATGTCCTCTTCATTATTTGCCATTCTCCTAATATTGGCAAGGAGAGAAAATCGAGATATTTTAGAGATCCGCATTTCAGATTAATAGAAATAACACCTAGCTCTTATGTAGCATTTTCATCAGCTCTCAAAGCACTCCACAATCTCTAATGTATTGATCCCCACAACACCCTGTGAGAGAGGGAAGTATTACCCCTTGTTTACAGATGGGGAACTAGCACAGAGAAATTAAAATGGGTGGTCCCACAAATACATGGTAGAGCAGGGAATTGAATCCAAGTCTCCTCCCTCAATTCCTAAACTAGTGTCCTAACCACTGGACTCTCTCTCCTATCATTAAGTCTATTGCCCAGATAAAATTCTTGCTTTTTTCTGATCCTATATGACCTCCCGGCATCCTGCATTTTAGTACTGAGGAACAAGTCACTATACAGCCTGTTAAGAGAGGGAAGAAAGGAACAAGGACTCTCTTAGCTGTAAGCTCTGGAAACCAGTATTGGAGTTTTTTCCCCCAATTTTCTCTGAGAAATGGCTAAAGTATCTTAGGTTCTTCTAACAAGAGGAAATCTTAAAACAGATTAGGGATCAAAGCTTGTATAACAGGACTCCTTTAGACACAAGGAGATGAAACAGACCAACTTGAAAATAATGTTTGGGTTCCTACTGATTCATCTCAAGGGAAGGCAGGTAAAAGGCTGCTGGCACCTAGAAACCAAAGTGATGGGTGTCTGATAAATGCTCATGGAGAGATAAAACCTAGAACTAGATTATCTACATATTTTCAGTGAACTATATGAAACATCTGAAGTCATTCATCTTATGTTGGGTCTCTCTACAACTAAAAGACAGAGGGTTGATTTGAAGGGAATAACAACTCATATACTGATTAGCTAAGTATTGTCAGTTTGCTCTGAAAGTATCCAAAAAAAAAAGCCCATCTATTTTCTGAAAATGCTACCAGTTCTGAAAACCCCACCTCCGAAATAGCTATCTCCAAAACACATTAATTTTAAAAGTCAGTAACTGTGCTAGTGTGCTATAGATAAGTGATTAAGCCTCATATCAATTAATATTAAAGTTACAACTGTACAATAGAGCAGGAACAGAAACAGAATGGAAATCCATCAGATTATATAAAAGCCTAAACCTCTAACTCTGCAACTCTGATTGGCATCACCTGTCCAACAGGACTAAAGTAGGGTAGAGTGAAGATGCAAGGTGTAACTAATTTTTTATGCAGGTTTTCAGTATTGCTGCCAGTAAAAATATTGTTTTCACATTTTGTACATTGTATTTGTTCTAAATTTGAAACAAGTCAGACTCATCCATCTAATAGGATTCTTCTGCAATCTTAAATGGAAAGTGGGTAAATAGACTGGACACACTGCCATTCCAAAGTATAAATGGTATATATAAAATTATTATAGTCCTGTGCAAGTAATTTTCTATTCAGCAAAATATACTGAGAAGTGTTTTAGCAAAAGTCTAACTGTAGAGGGTAACTATATACATAATATGTTAACTTCTTTTGACCAATTCAGGTCAATTTTGAATACTGGATAGTCAAATTAATAGTAATGTACATGGATTTTGTTCATAATTCTATCAGTGTCAGTTTTACACTTTCACATCACCGGATTTTGCAGCAGTAGGTTGTGTAGAAAACTAAGAAACAGATCCTCAGCTGGTATAAACTGGCATAGCTCCACTAAAGTCAGTGAAGCTACGCACATTTACACCACTTGAAGATCTGATCCTAAATCATGAGAAGATGGCAGTTCTTTTTATTAAAACAGATTAAAAAATAGAAGTTTTGTGCCTTTCATAGCATTATTTCTATTCAGATTTATCAGTGTTGTGTGGTAAATGAAACTTAATTTTGGCACATTAAATGTTTTTAAGTTATGCTGTTTAAAACAGATACTGAATGCAGTCAATGTCCCATTCCCAGGTGGCAAAAGTTACCTGTATCACCAAATACAGTTTTATTTCAATTTAGGTACAACCTTTTGCTTCTACAAATATATTTACAAAATATCAATAGAGTGTGAGGCATCTAGAACAAAGTTAATTGGATTACAGGTGTTAGTTGAGCCAGAGATCATTTTCTTTCAACTAAAGAGAAAGTCTTATTCATTTCAAAACTGACAGGATTTACAGCCTTCAGAACAGAGCTGAACCGCAAGAGTGCACTACTAAGTACAAAAAAATATGTCTGGACATGAAATTATCTTCCATTAAAAATCAGAGTGCAATATCTATATTTAAACAACTTTATTAACATAGTCAAGCAGTGATTAACATTCACATCTATTATGTCACATCATACAAATGTAAATACAAAATTACTACAGTACAATATATATTCTCTGCATGATCCAAAATATTTGGTGGCCCCAAAAACTCTTTAAAATTCAGCAGCTTATCAAAAATTAAAACCATATTCTATTTAAAATGAAGTTCTATTAGCACAGAGGCAGACTTCAAGAAATATCACTCAATTTAGTACAGCTTGAGAAGTTGCAGGAGGATATGTTTGAAGGAAACATTCTAACATGGCAGGTACAGGAAACATCAGATTTAAAGCTTTCAAGCAAAACTCATACAACCTAAGTTGTCAGCAGAAAGATCCAATCATTTTGCTAATTCTAAACTATTTTATTCACTGCATCCAATCTTAACAGTTTTATAACTGTTTAGGTATTAAGTTAGGTTATTTACAACATATCCACCTCTTTTTCCTTGTGAGATAAGGTACTATTAACAGAAAATTTCTACAACCAAATAAACCTGATTACACAGTGTTGTCCAATCGTTGCCCCCATGAAAGTCACCCAGGCTTTCTCAGTTTTGTTGCTCACCCATAGAAAGATATTTAAGGATAAAGTACCTCAACAGTATCAACTTACAGAAAAGGGATACTACACTGTAAGCCTTGAACTTGCTTGGAAAGTAGATTTGTTTAAAAGTACACTGTCCAACAAAGCATGGGACTTAACCTTATTATACATCCATTTTAACTTCCCCTCGCATGAATACATTCAGATTTTTAAGTATCTTTATTATTTTAGCACAATACACATTGGAAAGGCAAGTCACAATGTACTTATCTTATTACAGTTTTCATTTAGAATAACCTAAAACTGATTTAGCTCCAACAATAAGTGCAAAAAGCAAGAACCATATATAGACAGCGTTTTTGTACTGGAGGAGGATGTCTAGTAACCTGACACATGTAAGTCATATTAAAGAATATACATATGAAACCTACAACTAGTGTATCAAACTTGTACCCAAGATTAGGTATTGCCAATAACATGTAATGAATATGTAAGCAAACTGCATCAGTGTCTAACTTACATTACTGCATGTTGTTAAGTGGTTTACAGCAGCAGTTTCATTATAGATCTGAATCTTTACCTAAAGCTACAGTAAAAAAAAGTAAAATAGTCTGTAGACCCTATACAGTATTTTAAAGGTCCATCACCTTACGTGAAAAAAAATATTGAGAAGCAATTAATGCCAAGTTATAACTTTAATAATATTTGAAACAAAAAAACTTCCTATGCAATGCTTTATTTAAAGCACTATTTATGAAGTATTTTAGTTGCTGTTATGCATGGATGCAGTCTTCTCCAAGGAAGATTGTTTTGCACCTTTATCTGTTAATACATTCAATATGAATAAAATAGGTGACTGATGTGAAGCAAAAATCATTTTTGTCCCATAGCAGGTTAATTTAGATTGTAAGCATTTAAGACATATATGAAAATACATATATGAAATACATAAACTGGTATAATTGAGACTGTTTTATACATATGTTGTGAACAAAAGGGTACAAGAGTATTCACCTGAGATAAAACTAGTATCTGAATATTTCATGTCGGAGTAGCAATGAGTTTCAGTTGAGGAAAGCCACTTAAAATTTTCGAATATATATTTGATTATATTATACATATATGCAGCTTAAGTAATTCAGATCAATGCTAAAGGAAGTCTTAACAAAAAATCACAGTGCATGTCAAGATTGTTTAGTACAAAATTTATGCTACTTAAATTTTAAAAATCATAATGGCTATAAATTTTAAACCCATTCTTTTAAAAGTGATCTCTTGGGTACAACCTCTAATAAGTAGCAATAAACTGAAACATAAGAATTATCTTATTACAATTTTAATTATGTACAAACTGATTTAGAAAATAATCAAGCTTCAAAAAATTTACAAAATTGATCATTTTGCTTACATTGCCTGAAGTCATGAAGTAGTCTACAATTTTTTTTTTTTTAAATGAAAAAAGACAACTTGTTTTCTGAATGTATAAATGAAAAACTGTGGTATTGAACTTTAAGACTAATTTAACTGCTATTTAGAACTGCCAAAAAGGTGCATTTAAAAATTTAAATACACTTTCTGTTACCAACTTAGGTTGATCAGCAGCTTTTGTTCACTGTTAGAATCCTTCAAAAAGGGAAACTCAAACAGGAAAAACAAGGCATATAAAAACAGTAAACACTGACCTCCTGAGGTTCCTACAACAAAATATTCAAGTAGAAAATCTACATTATCACTTAGCAGCGGCTATTTCTGTAGTTTAGCACACTAACAGCACTTTATTCAGTGTGTAAGGAGCAGATGAAGTAAGCCGTGCTTTTAGCATGCCAAGAGGCAGAAACACTGGAATGTAACAAAGACAAACGCACAATTCTACTGGTATAAACATTCAGTCAACATTCAAAAACTGGCAAAACTACACCACAAGAATTAAGATGCTTTATATATATCCCATGATGCAACAATTTGAATTACAACGGTTAATGCTGAATCAGAACTTTTCTTACCTCAAGTTATAACCTAAATGTCTTCTGCAAATCCCTGTACTATTATGCATTAGGAATATGGTTTAATTTGCTTTAAAATATACCAGTGGACCTATTAAAGTACTATGATTATGGCAGTATTGTTTAATTTTGCATTGTTTTGATTATATTCCTTAGTGCTATACCAGATCAGTTCACATCTGTAAACAGTCACACGTTTATAGATACAGATTTAAAATACACACATAAAAGTGGATATGATGGGCTAATCTGACTGATTTTTCCTCCAGTTAGTGAGGTTGCTGCAATTGTTATAGCTAAATTTAAATAAAATCCAAACAACACTGCACTATAAAGTAGGTTTTATATTGTATGCAAAATTTTAATCTGGAAAAGCTATAGTTTTTTTCCTGAAACTGTTGCCAAATGTTTAACCTATACAAGAAATTACAAAATCCTACCTCACTACATTTTAATAGTAATATGTCGGACATATTTTTAGTCAAAGAAACCTATTACCCACTCACTTTAGAATTATTAGCCAAGAAGGAAGATTTGTAGTTTCTAACAACGCAATTGAATTTGAAAGCAAATCATCACATGCAGTTCTGATTAAACAAAATGAGTAAGTATCATGTACTAGCATTACTGAATTTAGTCAGTATATGTCAAAACTATCTTCAAACAAGATAATCTACTATAATTTTGAAAAGCCAAAAAAAGGAATGTGTAAAACTTGTGCATGCTACCATGCATTAAAAAAACCTCTTTAAACAGCATTTACCACACATCTCAAACTTCAGTGCAATGGCTAAATTATTCAAACATTCTTAAAGAATAGAACCATGCAAAGAAGATTAAGTTCTTACAAAAACTGTTATCCAGTATTCATTCTGCAATGCAACAGTAAGAAACTAAAACTATAAAAAGGCTGTTATGGCTTAATTTTGTTTTAGATTAATTACGCAGCACTTGAAAAATGGAAAGGTGTGGCTTCACCTCTGACCAGCAGAGTTAAAATCTCTCCATTTTCCTTTATCATCATGGGATACTCTTTAGGCAATCTAAATTAATAAAGACTTGCACTTTCAGATGGACACAAGATCAAGTGTACCAGTTAGGTTTTCACATTCACAGTACATAAGAAAATACACATGGAAGGAAAAGTAAAGGGTTAACTTAACAAGGATTTATTCACAGGAATACACGTAAGTAGAGAAAAACAACAGAAAAGCCAAACAAATGAAATGAAGAGGATCCAAACCAACTTTCACTCTGTAGCTTTTAAACTTGCACCCTTGTGCACTTAACTACGACACAAAGGGCCACCATCATGCGCCGATACAGTGTAGATACCCTGCATTACATCCATTAACTTAAACATCTCTTAAAGATCATGCTTTGAACAAAAAAGAAAGCATAGAAGGTAATATGTTGAGTGGGAATAAACAATGAAATATAGCTATCATGTCATCAACTTCTACAATTGTCTTTACGTGCCAACTAACATTTATGCAGCCTTTAACAGGTCTTACCATGTAACTCATTTTTAGAAGTTCTGATAAAATCACTAGTAGTATATAACCATGCAGAAAGCACATCACACTGACAGCACAGAGGCAAATATTTTGCACAGCTATATCAGCTTTCCACATTGTGCCGGTTACACACAATACAATATCAATCTTATTCTTAACAGATCCTAAAAAGATATTTCAAGGCCTAATTGTAAACTACAGTACTTTATATCTATATTCTTAATAAAAATAAAATCCACAGAATCTTTAAAAAAGGATTTTTAAATGCAGGGCTATATTAAATTGGTAAACTGCAACACAAAACTGGCGCAACATAAGTAAAAGTATACCAATCTCACTCTATGTGATGCAAGCATGCTACTTTCCCACTAATTTAAATTACTTCTGATCACTATGAGCCAGAATGCATGCCTGAACCTTAAACTGCATGTTAAGAATAATGCTTTACTCTAGAAATTAAATCTAATGAAGTACAACCATCAAATCATATCCACTAAAGTTTTTAATATAAAATTAAGATGTCAATCTTTCCTTTGAAATGCCCCTCCCCCCACCCAAAAAAATGAAAGGAGTGACTCATTTGGCATCTTGCAAGTTGCTTCATTTTGTTAAAGTTAACCTTTATTACTTTATTATGGGGTTTCTATATTGTACACTGCAGGTGCCAGTTCCTAATACAGGTAGCAAGCTGCATTTTAACTGTACTAACTTCATTTGTGTAGTTCTTCATTAACATGCAAATACCTAGGAATCCCATCAAGCAGGATGAAATAATGAGAAAACCCTTACTTAAACAGTCAAAGGATTTTTGTAAACCCCCACCCCCATTCTTAGGTTTCCTTTATTGTGCGCAAAATAGTTTTCCTTTTTACGTATCCCTATGGTTCAATTATATGGTTCTTGTTTTGGTACAATTCCCCATAATATTGCAGAATGTGCTGTTTTGTGAATAGATTCTCTTTTTTGCTTCTTCACATCCAGTGCAGAGTTGTAATAGGAGACAGATTTTCACCCACAAAGGCTCCAGATGTTAAAACGTTTCCCAACATCGACTTAATACAGTGACGGCAACACCTCCCTCCCGCCCCTCCCAGTATGCTTGGGATTGTACTGTATTCCCTACTGGTTTACCCTTCCCCCCAGTAAAGGGTAACATTTTCCCTGGGTGCAGAGGCTCCCTCAGTCTCCTAGACTGAAGGACCTGTAAAAAGAGAAAAATAGCACAATTAGCACAATTAGAAACAGGTTTAAATTTACTAAGCTATGCAGGGTCAAAAATAAACATTTTTATGGTAAACAACTTACACTATTTTTTGTTAAAATAGATACACCATTCAGATTCTCTTTAACAGCCTTTAAAAAAAAACAGTATCAATCTCTTCTCATTTATACACCTTTTGTTCTAAGTCAGGAAAACAACAAATCTTCCTGCCTTAAAAAAAATACACTAACTTGTCCACTCTTATATGGTAAGCTTAATTTTGAACAATTTTCACCAGCACTGATATTTTCAGAATAAAAAACTAAAAACGTATCATGTAATAAATCCTACTTTAACTAGACAAACCCATTAAACTTATGTCAATATAGAACTCACTTCACATGTAATGTGGATAAAACAATATTTATGAAATAGTTTTCCAAAATCACAATGCAGAAATAACGAATTAATACTATAACAGGGGTCGGCAACCTTCCAGAAATGGTGTGCTGAGTCTTCATTTATTCACTCTAATTTAAGTTTTTGCGTGCCAGTAATACACATTTTAACGTTTTTAGAAGGTCTCATTCTATAAACCTATAATATATAACTAAACTATTGTATATAAAGTAAACAAGGTTTTTAAAATGTTTAAGAAGCTTCATTTAAAATTAAATTAAAATGCAGAGCCCCCCGGACCAGTGGCCAGGACCCGGGCAGTGCGAGTGCCACTGAAAATCAGCTCACGTGCCGCCTTTGGCACGCGTACCATAGGTTGCCTACCCCTGTACTACAACATAGTTTTCCCACAAGACAACACAGATCCATTATTACAGAGATTTAAATATTCCATAACAAAATTCAACCAAGTATGAAACTATATTGAATATACTTTGATACTGTCCACTCAATTGGAACTGGGAATCAATTCTATTTCTCAAACTACTTCTTGGAGTGCATCACATCTGTAGTTCCAAAAAAAAATATTTTCACTTGTAAACTGATCAGATTTTCAAAGGAGTCATTTAGATGACAAATACTGAACCTCTTAATGATATTTTTAAATCACTTTTCAAGTTGTAACAGCCTGAAATAGATTTGCTTCTGACTGTCCAGGAACATACTGATGGTTTGAGTTCACGAATAAAAAAATTCCCTATAGTACCTCCACACTCACTTTAGACTCTAAGGTTGGAGGACCAAAATTTGCAGGACCATTTAAACAGCGCTGATAGAGGAACTGATTTCTACTTTTATTCCCCACAAAAATTAGTCACATTAAAAGAATACTGAGTTCATCACTTTGTCATGAAATGTTAAGGTTGACTATGCAACCTTAATTTTGCCCCATCATATATGTTTTACAATTCTCCCCTCCCCGCCACCCCAATGTATGCTTTCTACACACACCACTTGAAAGCTTATTATGTTTACTTTAAGATGAGGGATGATGTGGAGCTGTCAAGTGGCGTCGTTACCATAGAAACAGTGACACCAACACATTAAAATGACCACTTTGAAATATCTGTATTTGTTTCTGTTACTGGAATGACTATGCATTATTTCAAGACATAAAATTGGATTTCTTTCTGATCCCAAAGCATCACAAAAATCTAAAAGGTAAAACAAAATTTGATAAATTTGTACAGGTATCATTGAAATGTAATGGCACTGGTGCCATTTCTAGTCAACATGATCTTGTTCATCATGATTCCTGTCACGTGAACGTGGGTTACCACAGTCTTCATTCCTTTGGCATGTACACAGTTCTGTTCAGGGAAGCTTGTTCTGACTACAGATATTTGATTTTGCAGTGACCCCTACTAGTACAGGCACAAATAAGGTCTCGTAGAAGCTCAGATACCATTGGGCCCTTGAAGAATACAGGAAGCAGTTTATCATTCACATTTTTCCATGCATGCCATAATGATTGCCCAACATCTGATTTATCTATGTGCAAAGACCTTCAAATCTATTTGCTAAGCTGTTTTGACAGGCTCTTCAAAACTGTCCTCACATGGTGGGAGGTTGGCCAGGGACTTCTTTTTTGATGGCTAGATTGAGGCACAACTAATTCAGGTTTCTGAGAGTTTCCTTCTCTCTTTCGCTCTGGTCATCCAGCACTGCTACGACTTCCTTGGTGCAGAAATTGCATTACACTACCCCAATGTGTCAAGAGCTCTGAAGCGTCCTTTGTTTTGACAATATTAAACAGATTTTTCTGCCCCAATACAAGATAGGGATGGGACAGAGTCACCTCCTCTTACTTCCGGCTGTACAAGAATTATGTTACAGAAGTCAGAAATGAGTGTGTCACAAATACACACAAGTACTTGTCAGTTGTTCTGGTAATGGTGCCTGTTTCAATCTACGTTACCTGTGTGTTCCAATTTTGGAAAGTAGTGAACAGCAAGGGCCAAAACATCGGTATCAGGTGACCTAATCACCATGTTACCTTTGACACAAAAGCCATACTAGCACATATAGCATGCAGAAGCATCCTTGTGTCTGCTTCCTCTTGAATGATGTACATGTCTTGAACTTCAACACCTCTGTTGGTGATGGACTTTGCTACTTCACTGGAAAAGACTCCAGCAAAAAGGAGCTTTTGTGCTGGGTGTGCTCCCACACTTACATGGACTTTAAACCATATACTCACAGAAAAATTTATCCAGTGCCTGCTTGTTGGATGCTACATTTAGAAACTTTTTTCATGGAGGCACAGGACATCCCCTCGTAGATCCTGCCTGGCGCTGTTTTTCTGCAGTTTGTACAGAGTTAATGTTGTCATACATGTCAAAAGACTTCGATTACAGAATTAGCTTTGTCAAATCCTTTTAGGATCTGCTTCAAGTATTCAACAGCCAATTCATCGAATGCTTGGAATTTGTCTCCAGCCATCATTTGTATGACAGCCATGACATCTGATGTACACTGTGGTTTCTTTGTTGCATGCTCTTAGCTCAGATTTGTCTGTTTTTCTCATTGTTCCAGTAACAGAGAAGATGTACTCAGGCACAGGTCTAAGAACAATTGCCACTGAAACATCTCTGTATCATGCTAAGTTCAGGGCTCTGCAGAAAACAATTCTTGGACTGATAGCTACTGTGACTGTCCTTCCCTTGCCAGACTTAAATCTGGTCTTCCTGGCCATATCAGCAAATGTTTTAATGCCAGACTTCTTGACTAGACTGAAGCAGCTGTGTGTCCCATCAGAATCAAGTGCACCTCTTACAAATCTCTCCATTTGTTCTTCACCAACATGTGCTACTTTCAATAAAGACTCTTGTACATCTGATGCAACATGCAATTCAGTAGATATATTAATAAGCACATCTGGATGTGATTCAGGGTCCAATGGGTTGTTTGTTGTTGACGTCATGGTTGGAAAGAGCTGTAGCATGCTTTTCATCCCCCTTCAGTGCAGCAGAAAGGACTTGTTTGTGGACTTCATCTTCACTACTTCTTGTTAGGCCACTTCTTTCATAGTTTTTACATAGTCACTCAGGACATGTCTTGTGAGGATCCACCTGACAAGTGCTGGCTTTTTTCTTGTCAGTCCTACGATCCCACTGCTTCCCTTTGAGTCTTTGATGACAGTATTCTCTTTCCAGGTCACTCCAAATTCCGTTGAAAGAACCCGGAGTCTGATGAACAGCAAATTCCCCAGATTCAAAGGCACTGGGTACTTCTTCAGGGAGATTTAACATGTCAAGAATGTTGACTGGTATCCACCTGGTGTAGCTGAGCCTATTTGCAGTAAAGTAGTATGGAAACTTGGCACACTGTGTTGGTGAAGCTTCCAATCACCCCCTCGCTATGCATTCAGTAGTAGTATCTGCATAACCTGAAGAAACTGATTACAGAACTTGAATGTAGGAGACTCGGCATACCTCCATCTCTGAAATTCTTCCAGTTGTGGAGCATATACTTAGAGCCCTGTGTGAATACAAATTTATACCCGCGGATGCGGATATCCGCGGAACCACAGTGGCAAAAGGAGCAGAACATGGGGCTGCCACCCCAGGAGCTGGCGTCCTGCACTGGCAGCATCGACCTAGCCCCGCCCAGTGGGGTGGGCACCAGGTTCACCAGCAGCTGTCCCTGGTTGCGCGCTTGTTTTAAAGCAGCGTGCATGCCCCCAGGACAGCTGTGTAGAAGGGACGGGCAGGGGATGGTATAGCCGCGCTGGAGGATCTGCTGGTACAGGGTGCTGGGAGCGGCGGCCCTACATTCTGCTTCTTTTGCCACTGCAGTTCCCGGGAGAGCCCTGCAGTTCCCTAGATACTGATTTATAGCCACGACTATAAATTTGTATCCACACAGGGCTCTACATATACTAAGTTACAGCATCATCAGACTATTTAATGACCCAGCTGGCACTCAATCCACTGTTACCAGTGTACAACCTTCAGTGAGAGACTGATTTGGTCAGCAAATTTAAATAATAGTTTTCTATATTTTCAATCACTTGTGAGATACTTTGATAATGAAGAATATGCAATGTGAAAATATTTCATGTTAGTATTTAGGAAAAATGATAGTTGCCATTTTTGCCACATGCTAAATAGCTTCATTTCTGAAAAAAATACTTGCCCATGCAAAATCAATACAAATCTTTTAATGCATTGTCATTTGGAAGCTCTGATCAATAAACACCACTTTTAAGATGCTGAAATTAACTTAAACAGTAAAAAGTGTAATCAGTCAAGTTGCAGTGTCTCTGGAACTGTGCAAAAAATGACATTTTGGGTACTGTTGTTTCACCTTGCCGAGAGGCTTATGGTTCCACATCATATCTCATCTAAATGTACATAAAATAATATTTCAAATCCCCTTTGGGGATTCTGTGCCAAAAAAATTAAAGATCTGCAAAAATTATGCAAATTTTATTTGTCAAAATAATGCAATATAAATCACACCAGTTTCAATTGTTTTGGTAAGTTATTTAAACTACAATATAAAAAAAGTCACAATAACTATTCAGCATTTCCTAAACACATGAAAAATAAGTTACAAACACTTGGTAACTAATATCCAGTTAAAATCCTGGATTTTCATTTAAATTATACTACAGAACACCAAAAGGGGGGGAGGGGGGAGTAGAATGTCATTTTAAATTGCTCAGACTTTCACACATGAAAGTCATACAGTTTTGCTAATCATTGTCCTGGACCTGGCTGGGTACTTTGGGAAGTGCTTGGTTCTAACATTTTATTGACTGCTTGGTAAATGTTTTATTTGCCCTCAAAGTCTCTCTCTCTCTCTCTCTCTCTCTCTCTCAAAAAAAAAAAAAGGTAGTAAAATAAATCTTGAGCTGTAATCTAACCCCACGGTGCCACTTTGGCACACAGTGAGAAAAGCACACAGATCTTCCTAGCCGATTCCCTTGTCGTCATTTATAAGGCTTTACATCACCCTGACAATGTAGGGGCCTTAAAACATTTACAGGTTTTATGTTCCTGGGGGAAATTAACTGAGAATGAGGAACAGTTAACTAACAGCAACATTAACAAAATGTGGGGAAGAGGGGGGGTTTCAAAAGCTATTTTCTTTAATTTAAAAACAATTTTCAGTAACATGAAACTAATATTTAATTAAGTGTTTTTTCAATTCTCAAGAAGTTACGGACATATTACTAGGCAGACAGGCTGCTACATTTCGGCCTCGTGAACAGTGCCTTCTTGCATAATAAGAAGACCTACCCCCCTCCACACCCTGCGAGCCCCAGAAGCAAGCGACAGTGACAGTCTCTCTCCCTTGTTGGCCAGCCCCGCCCCTGACGGTGATCAACATCTCCCCTGCAGGCACGCATGCCCAGCCCCTCTCCCCTTGTAGTGATTTGCCTCTGAGGCTGCTCCAGGCACACTGGAAAAGACGCACTGCCTGGGCTGCTGGGGAAGAGGCATGTGTCCCGCCGCCAAGGCCGGTGCTACCATTAAAGCGAACTAGGCGGTTGCCTAGGGTGCCAAGATTCGGGGGCGCCAAAAAGCGGTGCCCCCAATTTTTTTTTTTTTTTTACAGCGTTCCTCCCCAAGCGCACGGTCGCCGCTCCACTTCTCCCGCCTCCCAGGCTTGCAGCGCCAATCAGCTGTGTGGCGCCGCAAGCCTGGGAGGAGAATTAGAGCAGGGGCGGCGTGCTCAGGGAGGAGGCGGAGCAGAGGTGAGCTGGGGTGGGGAGCTGCCGCGGGGGTGCCTCAGGGCGGGGGGGGGGGAGAGCTGCCGCAGGGCTCCCCACCCCAGCTCACCTCTGCTACGTCCCTTCCCCGAGCACGCCATCGCTGCTCCACTTCTCCCGCCTCCCAGGCTTGTGGCGCCAATCAGCTGTTTGGCACTGCAAGCCTGGGAGGAGAATTAGAGCAGGGGTGGCGTGCTCGGGGAGGAGGCGGAGCAGAGGTGAGCTGGGGAGGGGAGCTGCCACACAGCTCCCCGGGGGGGGCGCCTTAGGGCAGAGAGGGGTAGCTGCTGCGCGGGGGGGGGGGCGCCTCAAGGCGGGGGGGAGCCGCCGCAGGGCGGGGGGGGGGGGGAAGAGGCCCACGCGCAAGGTGGAAGTTTCGCCTAGGGCACGAAACTTCCTTGCACCAGCCCTGCCCACCGCAGATTATTTTTGCATTTTGGGGGGGGGGGGGGGGGCGAGGCACACACAGAAATATGCAGACCATATGAATTCTGTGCGCCATCCCATTGGAACATTGTGAAATTCTTTTAAAACACTCAATCCTGCCAAATACAAGCCAATTGTCATAAAAAATTAAGAACACATTGTCTCCAGGTCATAAATATAACTGTCATATTTAAGTTTCCACCAGCTTCTCTTGATCAAAAAAATGGTTGAAAAAACATTCTCCCCCCCCCCCCCACTGATCCCATGCTCGAAAATAGCTTTTTGATAAAGGTTTAAGGAAAAGAACATTTTGCCCCGAATGAAAGCAAGCATAATACATTTCATCAAAAAGTAAAACTAAAAAAATTTCAAAGCAACTGAGTGTGACCTTTTACTACAGGGGCCACCCATAATATTCATGTACAGTATTATAGCATGCATTAAAAGAAGGATGGTGCAAGAGCCAAATGAACAGGAACAAATATAGCCTATACAGTGACTGTTTAAAAAACACACTTCTTGTAATGCAAAATGGACTTGGAGAACGCTTGCTTTACAAGTTAACTTCATAAAACTTCCATTTATTTTTATACTTACCCCTAATTATGGGACTGCAGCTTGAATGCATGAGGTTAAACTCCATAGTAAGCTGCAAGGCGCTCTTTTAAGGGAAGAGGAAACTGGTCAGAGAAACGCCTCCAATTTTCATCCCCAACTTGATTTTTAAATCCATGAAGGATCTGCAGGTAGGTTAAAAAAATTACATTTTTACCTCTGATTATTCTGAATCTCCAGTGTAACAGTCTGGAACACTTGCAGTCAGTTGCTCATCAACTACATATCATGCAGAAAACAGCACCAAACTTTGCTAAGAGTTGTGTGCCAGGAAGTGTTGGCCTCAGCCTGTCTCACTCAAATTCTCCTGATGAAACTTCCATAGCACTGAGAAATAAAGGAATTTTAGTGATCACTCTTAATTCTAAATGAAAAACTGAACTAAGAAGCACTTTTTATGAAGTGTAATTAGTCAAACATTTGCTATACCTAAAAAAGGGGTTAATCTAAAAAATATTATATTAGTGAGGGTCATTCTAGACCAGTGTTTTAAAAATACAAATTTTAAAATTTGCCGACTCATATACTTGATATTAATGTACCTACATTTCCTTTAAAAATGGGATAAGGAAGCAAACAAGAACTACAACCCAAGCTAGTGTTTGACAAGGTTTAAATGTCTATCTGGCAATTCCTGGAGTAAGAACAAAGGACGACCCAAGTTGGGGATTTGCATCTCATTGAGACATCTCATTTCTACCTCCAGGAGATGGTTACAATCTAAACAGAATGGACCCTAACATTCAGAGGATACCAAGTCCCTTCATCCAAATACAACAACTGAATAGAGGCTTTAAATCAAAAGGGTTAGGTTTGTAAATGCCTCTGCCTGTATTCCTCTAACATAATAAATACATGGGAAACAGAAAATATTTAGTTCAAAGTCAAATTTTAGAGCTTTATTGCCTAGAGCATTCCAGAGGTACTCAGCTATTGCAAGAGAGAAGAAAAAATGAGTCGTTATCTCCACCTCTACCCCGATATAACGCGACCCAATATAACACGAATTCGGATATAATGCGGTAAAGCAGCGCTCCAGGGGGGCGGGGCTGCGCGCTCCGGTGGATCAAAGCAAGTTCGATATAACACGGTTTCACCTATAACGCGGTAAGATTTTTTGGCTCCCGAGGACAGCGTTATATCGAGGTAGAGGTGTATTAAGTAAGGGGAACTTAAAAAGAAGCTTTGGAAAGAAAATAATTTTAAGGACTCTCTTCCGATCATGAAAGATTTAGTAGCACATAAGTGTCAAAAGACCAGAAACACAGACTCACTGAACCCTCCTTGCAGAAATTATAATAAGGAAAGGGTTTAGAAAACTCAGGCTTGGTCTGCAATACCAACGCTACCGGAGCAACGTGGTTTACCGACCTAACCCCTGAATTATGCTATGTCGACAGAAGGGTTTCTCCCATCATAGGTAGTGTCTTTACTAAGCGCTACTGGTGTAGCTCCGCTGCCTTACATGTAGACAAGCCCTCAGGGACACTAAACTGGAGGACATAAAAGGAAGCCTGGCTTGGAAATTCTTCATCAGGAACAGCAGCTAGTTCAGAAGCACCAGAGGGTGCCACAAACTAGGTAAAGGCGGAGACCAAAGGGACACAGTGGCCTTAACTGAAACCAGACTTAACTAAAAAGTCATTGCTTCTCTCTCAAATAGAATTTCTGCAAGCTAGTCCACATTCCTCCTTCCTACACAGGTGACTCATCAATCAACTAAAAGATTGGCAACAAGACTCCAGAGTTCCCAGTTGAGACATCCCTAGAGCAACATAATTAACCCCAGCTTGCCAGAAAAAGAATTTCAGCCGAAGGTACTTGTAGGTATAGGTTCAAGTCATTAGACACAAATCAACTAACTCCACCGTGGCTTTCGTAGTTCAGACTTCTATCTTGACATCTTAAAAATACCCACTTGAGAGACAACCAGTAAAATACCCCAAATCTCTTTGGGTACTGCAGAGAAAGGTACACACTTCCAAGTTTCTCTTCTTGGTACAGTTTTTGGTGGCATGCATTTTTCCAGATATTGTGCTGCTAAAAGCATATCCTCTGCCAATCTGACTCTGACATGTTCCAGGAGGCATCAGCAAATTCTGGATGGTACCATATGGACGCCACTGGTTATCTGCAATCATTTTAAAATCAAACCAAAAAAAAAGTGACAGATTCTTCTCCCCAGGCTGCTTTTCTGGTATGAGAAGATTTCCCTCTGTCTTCCATGAGGGCTCCGAGGTTTATCCCACCTTTAAGAGGCTGATTTGAAACTAGTTTGGAAAAAGAAAAAAAGAAAAAAAAAGTGGTACAGTCTGAAAAGTATCTTCTATCTATCCTGCTTTCTGGAAGGGATGTTTCAGATTTCTTTGTCTAGGTTCTCTGAAGACAGTGTCCTGGTGGGGGGAATAGGTACAATACCCTTTTTTGCCTTCAAGTGAGATGAACTGTGGTCCTACTACATTTTTTGGTAAGGTAAGCAGAAGACACCGTAATAACTGACGTGTACAGGAAATCCAATTCATCCCAAACTCTTTCTCACGGCATCCCTGAATCCATTTTTCCAGATATGCCACCCAGGAACTTAAAGTCTTGGTGCAGCAGGTCCATAGATACAATGGTTGAGATACACTTGATCACCAGCTCATATCTGCTCTTAAAGAGATTCCAACTTCACAGGATTTTTTCTTCTTTGGTGGGAGGTACTTTCCTCTCTACTCAACAATGGATGCAACAGAACACTTCAATCAAGTCCTTAGCTGAAGCTCCTAACATGCAGGACTCTATAGGGTACACAAAGTCTATTAATAGCTTTGAGAAGGATTAGTATGCTCAAGATAAGCCTTAGTTATTTATTTCAGCTCTGTATACAGGGAAAACATCTTCTCTTTCCTACTCCTGGAAGGAATTAGATGCTGTCTCAGAAGAGTTATAAAAACCCTGGCAATCTTATGTAAAAGGAACTTGGATCACCTGTTATCAAGGGCATGGTTCAAAGAGACCCCTCGGAGCATGTTGCTCGGTGTGGACCACCACCATAGGGAGGCGGTCACCGAGTTCGGCACAGTGAGGACCTTGTCCAACCTGTCCGTGGCTTGGGAGAATTGCAAGGCCAGCCAGAGTTGTAGGGGCCTCATCCTGAGCCTGGCGTGGCGAACCACATACGTGCACACTGACATGTGACCTAGCAGATGTAGGCAGGACCTGGCTGTCGTCGCTGGGAACCTTACAATCGAGTTGATGAGTCCTTTCAGGGTCTCGAACCTGTCTGGGGGGGAGAGGGGCCCTGGCTGACATTGCGTCCAGGAGCGCCCCAATAAACTCCATGTGTTGGACCAGGACTAACGTGGACTTGGTGTTGTTTACCAACAGGCCCAGGGCGGTGCCTGTGGACAGGAGGAGTGCCACATGATCCCTCACCTGCGACCAGGAGGTGCCCTTGACCAGCCAGTCTTCCTGATAGGGGAATATCTGGACCCCCCGGCACCTGAGGTAGGACGCTACTACTGACATGCACTTTGTAAAGACCATGGGGGCAGTGGATAGACCAAACAGGAGGACCATGAATTGGTAGGGATTCTGTTCCACCACAAAACGGAGGAAGCACCTGTGCCCCTCGAATTTTGTGGATATGGAAGTACGCGTCCTGTAGATCGAGAGCTGTGTACCAATCCCCGGGATCCAGGGAGGGGATGATGGAGGCCAGGGAAACCATGTGAAACTTGAGTTTTACCAAGTACTGGTTCAGACCTCGCAGGTCCAGTATGGGTCTGAGCCCCCCTTTGGCCTTCGGGATAAGGAAATACTGTGAGTAATATCCCTCGCCCAGGAACTCCTTGGGCACCGCTTCTATCGCTCCTAGTTCCAGGAGCCTCCTGACCTCCTGCTCAAGCAGAGCCTCATGCGATGGGTCCCCCAAGAGGGATGGGGGCGGGGGGTGGTTGGACGGGTAGGAGGTAAACTGGAGGGTATAACCTCGAAGATGGTGTTTAGGACCCAACGGTCCGAGGTGAGCCGCGACCATTCCGGGAGGAACGCACACAATCAATTGGAAAAAGGAAGCTTTATTGGGGGTGGATCCCTGCTGAAAACTGGCGGGGTACCCCCAAGCATCCTGTCAAAACCACTTTTTACCCACCTGCTTGCCCTTAGAGGACCCAGGCTGGGGGGCAGGCTGGTATTGTCTTTGCAGGTATTTCTTGAAGTCCCGTTGCCTCTTATGGGAGGCCTTGTATTTCGGGAGAGAGGCCTGGGCGGGAGCCTGCTGTGGCTTGAACTTGGGTTTTGCCGGAGCAGGGACATAGAGGCCCAGGGTCTGGAGGGTCGTACAGGAGTCTTTCATGCCGTGCAGCCATGTGTCTGTTTCCTCCGCAAACAGCGCCTTCCCATCAAAAGGGAGATCCTGCATTGATGACTGCACTTCGCGGGATAACAGAGAGCAGAAGCCAGGACACCCGTCTCATAGACACCGCCAAGGCCATGGACCGTGCGGCCGTGTCCGCTGCATCCAAAGTGGCCTGCAGAGAGGCCCTTGTGGCAGCTGCCCCTTCCTCCCCGAGCGCCTTAAACTCCTTTCTATCGTGCTCCCGGAAGTCCTCGAACTTGGGGAGGGATCCCCAGAGATTAAACTTGTAGCGACCCAGGAGAGCCTGATGGTTTGCTACTCTCAGCTGGAAGCTTGACGACGAATAAATTTTTCTCCCGAAAGCATCCAGCCTCCGAGAGTCTTTGTTCTTTGGGGTCAGGGCTGGCTGCCCATGTCGCTCCCTGTGGTTGACCGACTCGACCACCAAGGAGTTGGGCGCCGTGTGGGTATACAGATACTCGTGCCCCTTAGTGGGTATGAAGTACTTGCACTCCGCCTTCTTAGAGATGGGAACCAAAGAGGCTGGTGTTTGCCACAGGGCATTTGAAATTTTCGCCACCCCTTCATGGAGCAGCAAGGCCGCCTTGCCCAGTGCCGAGGGGGACAACACATTGAACAGGGAGTCTGAGGGCTCTTCCATTTCCTCAGCCTGGAGATGGAGGCTCGCTGCCACCTTTTTTAGTAAGTCTTGATGGGCCCGGTAGTCCTCCTGTGGGACGGAGGGGGCGGGGCCGCAATCAGCTCTTCCGGACAGGGCGAGGAGACTGGTGTGGTGCTTTGGGTGTCAGCCAGCACTGGAGGATCCACCACCTGTTCAGACTCCGGGCACAGCACCGAGGAAGTGGGGCCCGTCGACTCTTTTCTTGGCAGTCTAGGGTGCTTGACGCCCCGGCCACCGAGCGAACCCCCACCGGGGGCTGTGCATGAGGCCACGGTGCCCACTGGTACCACGGGGCCAGCCACAACGCACGGTGCCATTGGACTTGCTGAGGCACCGGCGGGGCCAGCCGATGAGGCTGGCTAGCGTGGCCTGTAGACAGGCAAATGTGAGCGGAGGTCAGGCTGGCGTACGACACGCTACTGCCTCTGGACTGGGAGTGGCGGCAGTGCCGGGATCTACGTCGACCATGGGACCGCGACCTCGAGGCAAGTGAATGGCACCGACAGTACTGGCTGCTCCGTGAGCGATCTCGACGAGCGGCCCCGCGACGGCGAGGAGCTGACGATGGACGCCTGGAGCTACGGTGCCTTGGCGGAGACTTTGAGCAGGATTCCGAGCGGGAATGGCATCGACGGTCATGCCATGACCGACTGTGGTACCGCCTTCGAGGTGAGGACCGTTGGCGACATCCACCACAGTCCCGTCTGGGCTCGCTCCGTGAAGACTAGCGGTGCTGGGAGTCCCGATCGGATGGCACCCAGACAGTCTGGCTGGCGTCGAGGGCGATCCACATGGACTGAGCCCTGAACGGTCACTGGGCGGTGAGCAGTGTCAGGAATGTTCCCGCGACCGAGACCGGTACCGGGCTGGCGGTGACTACGGTGATCCCAGCGGCGGCTTGCCTCTGGAGCGTGGGGCCGGCATCAGCAGCGCTCCCGGCACAGACATGACGTCCTTAGCCACCTGGAGGGCTTCGGGCATAGATGGCACCTGGACATCCGGAAAGGCCTGATCCGAAGGGGCCGGGCTACTCCGCTGCGCATGAGTCGGAGGCCTAGGGCCCGATGGGGACCAAGGACTACCCGACATGGGTCTAGTCTCTGTCCCAGACTTCCCTCAGTGCCGTTGCAAAGAGGGAGTCTTTCCTGTCCTATTGGAATGCTCCGTGGAAGGGGAGCAGTGCCGACTAGTTGAGGGTGCCGGAGGGTCTCTGCACACCAACGCTGCGGTGCCGGGGTCAGGGCCAGCGCCAACTCTATCAGAATGGCCCGGAGTCTAATGTCCCTTTCTTTTTTAGTCCGGGGCTTGAACGACTTGCAGATCTTACATCTTTCGCTGATATGGGTTTCTCCCAAGCAGCGCAGACAGTCTGTGTGCGGGTCACTCCTTGGCATAGAACACCTACAGGAGCCGCACAACTTAAATCCCGGGGCACGGGGCATGCCCCGGCCCGGGCTCACTAACTAAACTTCACTGAAAACTAACTGACTACAGGTACTACTGAATGAACAGTTCTGGGGACAAGCTGCAGCAAGGTTGGAGCTGAGCAGTTCCGACGCACCTTCACTGGCGACAAGAAGGAACTGACAGTGGGGGGAGCGTGCAGCTCCCCTTATACCGCGCCAGGCAGGTGCCACTCCAGGGGTCGCGGGGGGGCGCTCTCCCCCTACGGGTACTGCTAGGGGAAAAACTTCCAGCACCGGTGCACGTGGCAAGCATGCACACCTACTGTGGAATACACATGAGCAATTACTCGAAGAAGAACAGGAAGCTTATTATAAAACAAATGGGAGGGCACAACACTGCAAAGGAGATGAGGGAGTAGCATTATGTCTATCTGGGAAATCAGTAAAAAACAAAAACAAAAGACTTGTTTCATAGGTATCTACTTGACAGATATTATTCAAAGCTATTGGAGGCTGAGGGTTGAAGAAATGACAAGTATTTAAGACAGTCCTTCTTGACAAACCCACAAACAGTAGGATAAAATGTTTTCTTACTCCTTTTTCTTTTCTTTTATCCTTTATAAACTTAAAGAAACAGGCACCCGCTTTTGTGATTCACTCTAAACTACAAAAGTTTGATTTTCATGTCTCTTAGAAAAAAAGGAGACCTCGTAACAAAAAGCACAATTTGATAGGCTTTTCTACCTAACCCTAACATGACATGCAACTAACCCAAGGCATTTTAGATTGCATTACCAGGAAATGCAGAAGTTAACTGTTTGATGCTGAAAAATTAAATGTAAACAAAAACAAATTTGTTAATCCTTGAAGCCCACTTTGCACAGGACAAACTGCAGCTGACAAACTCGTAAAGTGGCCCAAAAGTATTGTTAAAGAAAGCTTGTAAGGCTTTTCAACAGTACGAAAGACAAGATTATCTTGTATAAACAAGATGATTTTAAGTCAGGTTAAGTAGAGTTAACACAAAAACTGGAAACCTTTTTTCCCCTCCCTCTAACCATACAAAATAAAAAAAAGTAGTTGTATATTTTTAGGCAAAAGAATCTCATTTTCTGTAATTAAAAATAGTTTTTAATTGAAGTTTAAAAGTTTGATAGTTTATTGTATTATACAAATATTGGTTCTTCCATACATAGCCAAATTCTACTGGGCATGACCTTTAAGCATCTTTAAAGTTTGTTCTGCCCCCTCAGTAAACAAACTTTCAACACTGCTAAAATTGCAAATTTGAAATATTTACAAGTGTACATATATTTTTTAAAAATCTATTCACAAGTTTTTGCTTTGGTGAGGTTTTATCTAAAATCCAAACTCATACATTATGATTCCCATATTGGAACTCGGTAATTTTCTTTTTTCTCCATAAACACAATAAACCAAAGTAAAAAGGTATGCGGGACAGGGAAAGGAGTGGAGAGAGAGTCAGAAGAGAAGTGAAGGAGCCATAAAAGGTAGGCTTTACATTTTCTATTAAATTAGAAACATTACCTTACAGAACATGTCTCGGAGATCATCTTTTGGGCTAATCCACGATGCAACAGCATCACAAAAAAATATAAAGTCCTATAAGATTAAACATTACATAAGTTAGAAACTCCATATTTGCATCATTCCAATTCATAAATTAAGGAAATCAATGATAGATTTCTTAATTTGTAAATGTTGCAGGAACCTCAACTTCAATCCACACATGCTTCTATTATATTTTAGATTTACTTTCAAGTGAGTTTAGTATTTGTATAAGGTGCAGTATGAAAGCCCTTAAGACTGAATGCCTCTATTAAAAGAGCTAACTGGGTAAATTTTTCCCAGATACACTTGCCCAACTAAATGCACTGCACTGGAAAGAACCAAAGAGCAGGGAAATCTTTCAGAGAAAAGACAGACTACTGCAAACTTACAGCTATAATACATCTCCCCTTGCTCAAAACACCCCCCACCCCCTCCAAGGCTGCAGTACTCCTCTCAGGAGAGCCAGGGTAAAGTCAATACAGCCCAAATTAAGTTTTTCTAACCCACAAGTGTCATAATGTCATAATCCAACCTACCTCCCCTCCACCCCCAAAATCCTGCATCCTGGGTTCATCTGCTCTGGTAGGTTATTCCTCTGCCCAGCCATTAAACCGTATTCCCTTTCACGTTAAGTTAAAAATATATATCTATATAAAAATGTTAAATAAATTTTTTTTTTCCCCCTTTCACCTCTTTTGAAACTATGTGTTAACATGAGTCTTCAAAAATCACAATTAACGAAGCACAATGGGGGCAGGAGAGATGGAAGTATTATGTAGAGAATAAGGCAAAAGTGGAATGAAGTGAAGGAGCCAAAATGGAACAGCCAGGCAACTTAGTAAATTTTCATGTCAGGCCTCAAATTCCAGATCAATTATTATAGTTATATGGTAGATAACTACAGGCTCCGTTTATAATCCATAGGGTAAATCAATGTCAGTATAGATCGAAGACTAAAAGTGAAAAATTAGCATTTTAAAAGTTTAACAATAAATTTGCCTTTTCTTAGCCTTTTCTTCTAGCTGCTTGTAACAATGTTGTCTTAAGTGCCCTTCCCCTTCAATTCCGAAAATTTTGCTTCAGTGGACTTTAGATTCCATCCAGCTCACATGACTGACAGGCTACAACTACAAAAATTACATCATCCAATGTTTTCAAGTTTTTATATTTAATTTACTGTATACCCAACCATCTATCAGATAACGACTAAAACAGATCTCTCTATAAATCTTCTGCAGCAAAAATGTAAAAGTAGGTTGTCTTTCAGAAATGGTTTATGACTAAGGCTACGATTTTGTCATGGATATTTTTAGTAACAGTCAGGGGCAGGTCACAGGCAATAAAGAAAAAAAAAAAATCACGGAACCCGTAACCTGTCCCTGACTGTTACTAAAAACACCCATGACAAAATGGGGAGGGAGGAGGGTCCAGCACCCTGCCCCCCACCTCCCACCGCGGCTGGGAGCTGCATTGCCCAGTGGCTGAGCAGCTCTGGAGTCCCTCTGCTGCCGGTGGTTGGGAGCTGCGGGGGTGAGGAGTTGCTTGCGGTGACTGAGCGGCTGCTTTGGGGTCCCCTGCCAGCGATGGCTGGGGAGCTGTAGGAGAACCCCCCCACCCATGACTGCTGAGCAGCTCTGGGGTCCCTCTGCTGCCAGTAAGTGGGAGCTGGGGGAAGTGGGGGAGGAAGCGTGCAGCAGCGGCTGGGCAGCTCAGGGGTCACCAGCGGCGGCTGGTCAGTTGCAGAGGGCCCAGCAGCTGCGGGAGAGTTCCCCGTCACCAGCGGAGGCTGGGCCGCTGCAGGGCCCCCAATGTCACGGAGATCGCTGGAAGTCATGGATTCATAGAATATCAGAGTTGGAAGGGACCTCAGGAGGTCATCTAGTCCAACCCCCTGCTTGAAGCAGGACCAAGCCCCAGACAGATTTTTGCCCCAGATCCCTAAATGGCCCCTTCAAGGATTGAATTCTCAACCCTGGGGTTAGCAGGCCAATGCTCAAACCACTAAGCTATCCCTCTCCCCCTGACTTCCACGACCTCCATGACAATCTTAGCCTTATTTATGATGTACGTAAAAAACAAGACTACAAACTTTTTCCAGAGTATCATTAACTTATCACGTACCAGTCTTCACTAAAGACTCAGTCCTGCATTCATCACAAGGGATTAACTAAATGAATTTTCATTATCCTTAAAAGATTTTACTGACCCTGATTAGCTGTGATTAAAATAAATTCCTTTAAAAATATGTGTTTGATATAGTTACGTGCATCCAAAAGGCAGAGCTGATTGGAAAAAACAGATTTTCTATCCCACAAAAGTTTTCAAGATTCTGGAGAAAAAAGGCCTCAAATGGGATAAAAAGCCAAAATTTCAGAGGTTTTTTTTTCCAAAATGAAATTCTGAAATTTTTCTGTTTCAGGTCAATAGAAACATTTTCTTTCTATACATTTAAAACTTTTTTTTTTTTTAATATGAAAGTAAAACAAAGTAATTTCCAAACCAAAATACCCCTAAAATCTTTGTTCCTAAAGTGTCAAAAAGGGTGTTTTTACTTTCAAGGCTTTTCCAATTTTTTTTTTTTTTTAAATAGATACAAGTTAGCCAAAAATTTCAATTTAGTCAAAACTGCATTTTCCAACAGAAAACTGCTTTGACTAAAATGTTTCCATTTGTTCTACCAAAAAAGTGATGATATTCATGTAGTAAATGAAGTTTATCATGGATCTTTGGCTGCCTCACCTGTACTCTGTCCACTACACCTACTCAACTCTGCGCAGCTTTCAAACAGCTACCTTAAGAGAAAGGTGTAACCCCCTCATCCGCCCAGCAAAAGGTTGCAATAGAGTAAGGAACAGCAAAGGAAACAGTCTTAGACCCTTGACAGGTTAGTTTTAAGGAGCAGTAGTCTTGCAAATCATATTGGCTAATAATGGTATATCACCCTGCTGGTAAACTGGAAGTCGTCCCTCACCAAGAATATAAGAGAAATTTTTTTTAAAAGTGCTTAAGTCCCATCTGAAAGACTCAGCACTTAGGTTCTTCTATGCACATTTTCATAAAGTCACTTATGGTACCTGAGCACCTAGCAGGTTCCACTGAAATCAAAGGAAGATGCTGGGTGCTCAACATGTTTGAAAATCTGGCCAGTTCCTTAGGTGCTTATATATCAACTTTTTTGAATCACAGCCTTTGTTTCTAGCCCTGGAAGTTGACAAATTGAGATTTAAAAGTCATGCCAATATGCATTTTAAAGTGCTACTTTAAAGGTTTCTGCAATATAACATATCTCCCAACATGAAATCTGTATATTTTGATCTACTACTTAGCTAACTTGGCTTTAGAGGCAGAGAGAGGGATTAAAATGCATCCATAACATTTTTTCAATTCAGACCTTTCTAGAAGGTTTTTCTGTAAAATAACAAGAGTACTTGTGGCACCTTAGAGACTAACAAATTTATTAGAGCATAAGCTTTGTTAGTCTCTAAGGTGCCACAAGTACTCCTGTTATTTTTGCGGATACAGACTAACACGGCTGCTACTCTGAAACCTTTCTGTAAAATGTGAGGCTAACTGAATGCATTATAGATTCTGTTGGCACTGATTTATGATGATCTGTGGAACTCATTCATGACTTCAGTACTTGCAAGTTACAGTCATAGCAAACATAAGCCAGTAAAACCTTTATGCTGCACTATAAAGGTTACAAAACAACACAACATAATGCAATGCTTTCTATCAGAAGATCTGGAAGCACTTAACACAAATTAAACCTCACAGCACACACCCTGAGGCAGGTATGGCAAATATTACCCCCATTTGACAAAGGAGGAATCTAAAGCACTGAGAGATTAAGCTACTTGAACAGCACACAAGAGATCTGTCAGAATCAGACTACACTCCAGGTCTGACTCTCAGTCTTTTACTCTAACCCACACATTATGCACCTTCTAAATAAAAGGAACACTAGGATGAAGTGTGATTAAAGAAAAACTGCAGAGTAATTAAAAGCTATTCTAACACTGCAAATTAAAAGAAATGAACCAGTAACAAAATTGATTTTTAATCTGAAGTAGTAATTATAGTATAACCAGCAATGTCGTTGCTGAGATACTGAAACCACGACAAAACTTAGTAAAAACAAAAATGTTAAAATAATCAACTTTGATCATTGTAGAATACCTTTAAGATATGGTGGGTAGTGGCAGTCATTTATTAGATGTATGTTACTATGTTCTTTATGCCCGAAACAAAATAGAGATCTGAAGTGAATACTGTAGACTCCCGATTATAAAATTAAGCATACCAAACAATCATTCTTAAAGGGAACGAGCCCTGCAAAGATGTGACACCATGCAATTTATGTTAACATTTAATTGGTGTCTGAAGTCACTAGTTCACATTAGACACGTTATATTTCAAATATATTTTGCATACATATACTATTATACAATTACATTAGTCAACTGTCATCTTTTCAGATTTTGAAGCTGTTTTGAAAAGAAATTAATGATAGACTGAAATGAATGATTGATTGAATGAAAGACTAATTTTTGTCAAGACTGTACAGTTTCAGGATGTACAGACTAACAGTAACACATTTTTGAATAGTTACATAGCCATTCATTATTTTTTCATTTGTACAAAGTACATTTTTGGTTAAGTTAGTTTGAAATAAGTTTACATCTTTTGAACTTTAAGTTATGGTTTGAACACTTTGAAGTGATGTTGAGTTTTAGAAAGAAAATAATATTTTTAATTGGACATGAGAACAGCTGCGATATGATACAACCACTTTGTGAACATATTACTTTTTGGCAAGGAGTGCAATAAAATATCTAAAATTAACTCTGTGTGTCTTCAATATTTCCATTTCAATTAGAGTAACCACAGGAGGGAAAAAAAACAAACTGAGTCAGATCCTCAGCTGATGTAAATGGTTTAATCCTCTTGAAATCAATGGAGATACACCACTTTACACCAGCTATTGTTCTTTAAAAGTTACTACCAATTGCACCAATATGTGCTTAACTTCTTTTACAGCATTCAAATTAAGCTTTAACTGTTATTCCTACTCAATTTTAGGATGAGCCTGTCAGAACAAAAATCAAATGCCTATGCAAATATCTTACTTGGACTACTCCACTAGGGTTGACTGTGATCATGGTACAAATCCCACGGAAAGCAGAATCCTTTTCCTCATTGTCCCTTATGTTCCGCAGAGAGGTACACCTAGTAAATTGGAGAACCAGGCTATTAGGCAACAGAATCAGTTTTTATTTAATTAAATTAACTAGTTTGACAGTATTTGATGGAGTAAGAGTCACACTGAGGAGATATTCCTAGAATAGTTTTCAAAACACTTCAAATAAAGATTTCAGAGTCTCTTTTCATGTGCAATTTATTTGCATTTAGCTTCAGAAGTTAGATGAAACTTCTACATTTTGTAGAATTCTGAATTTTAAATGCTGCACCATGTACAATTATGATTTCTAAAAGTGACCTGTATTCCATTAAATACCACTAAAACGTTTATCCACAGTACTGATAAGAGCTATTATAAGAAAAACAGACTATACTGCCACAGTATGAAGTATATCAGAGACCACTTACAGAACAGTTATTTAACTTTTACAGAAGCAAGCAAACTATTTCATACATAACAAATCTATAAACATGTATTCGTTACAGCAATTCAAGTCTCAGACTGAATTTTTTTAAAGTAATGTAATGCATAGTTTAACTTTTACAGTACTTGCATGCATCATATTATCATTCTGATGGATTTTAAAATGCTCTTTCATAATCAAGCTTATTAACACAGCAAGCATGTGACAATCTTATCCCATGCATCAATTAGTCGTTAGCCACAACATAAAATGTACATGACGGTGCTACTAAAAACTCACAAACCTGATAGGACAAGATTAGTCACATGGTTGGCAATGATTAAGGATTGTGATTTTGTAACCAACTGAAAATATATCTAAAAGTGAGATAGAGAGAAGAAAGAAAAAGTGAAGAAAAATGAATTAAAAAAAAAGATTGAATAATACACACCAGGGTCTTATAAACTGCTGTAGCATGGGGGCCACCTCTTGAGGACAAACGTAACCAAGACGACCAATTGTTATTGCTAAGGTAACGCAATCACGGTTATACACCACCAAACGCCAACCAAGACATGAGCAAATGAGGGGGAAGGAGAAAAAATAAAGAAAAAACAACAAATAACTCAGAAACAGAAACCAACAGAATCTGTGTATGATAATAAACATAAGATTTCACTAGTGCTGTTTATTACCACCCCCTAAAATAAGGGGCAGCAACATATATGGTATACTCTTGGGGATTTAAAAAAAAAAAAAAAAAAAAAAGAGGAATTAAGTAAATGAGAGAACACCAAAAACACAATTTAAATTCCAAAGGCTATTTGAACAGAGATATTGACTTTGCCCTCTTCATATTTAGCTCTGCAATCTTGTTATTTAGAAGTCAGTGATAAACTAGCTACTCACAGGTATTATTTCTAATGTTCTTGATACAAAGGCACTAAGCATTTTCAATTTATAATATCAGCTGAATATACTATAAGTAATTTAAGAGTTACTTTGTTTTATGCTCGCACTATTTGAATTTCAAAATTAAAGTTTGCATTAGATTACAATGTTAAAATTAAACCGAGAATGTGGTTACTTTGAATATGCTCTTTCATCTACAACTAAAATATTAATATACAAGCACTTTTCTTGCTAAAGACTTCATATATATATATATATATAATTTCATCATGATTTTTATCAACAATTTTTTTCTAAATTAACTCTCAGCAGGTAAATAGCTCATTAATATCTATAGAATTTATCATAGTGAAATAGGCACTTTAAATCACATCTACTGAATGCAATAGAATTTCTCTTGGGAGAATCTGACTTCTGGCACAAAGTTGTTAGCACAAAAAGAAGTTTATTCCATTTGTGTATCTGCCTAAATAGATAGCTTACTTCTTACTGTCTGTAAGGGGCAGACTGAAAGGTAAGGTGATCACACAAGAATGCTTTTATTGGTGTTCACTCAACTCACAGAAGATTAATCTTTCAGAAAAAGGAGAGGGTGGGGAATAATGTTTAAAGATTACTTAAAGCAAACTACATGAATAATACTAAAATCCAGCAGATTCATATGAAGCAGAGAAAGGAAACCTATGTTCAAGAGACATACTATGCAACACTCTAATTAAAACAGGCATTTGTGAGCACTCCCATGAAACATGCAATAAAGCAGATGATGCTCTCTCCAGTCAAGTTTGGTGTAGGATATGCTAGCTTTCTGAAATTCACTTTGGTCATATGACCAATTATATTCAAGCATATTGGTCACATAATACTTCTGTTATCCGTATCTGCAATATCCATGGCACGCAAAATTTTCAGCTAAATTAATTTTAAGTGCAGCCTCACAGCAGTGTCAATTTTAATATACATACATAACGTTAGCAGCATTTTTATATCAGGAAGATAGGCAGTTAAATGTTTATATTACAAGATTTTTTTTTTTAAAGCCACATTTGATAAACTCCATTAATCTTCTACATTGCAGAAGCCTATACAAGGAGAAGTATTTTTTGTGGAGGCTGAAGATTGTGTCACCTATCCACTTCCTATGCAATGATTTTTTTACTGAGTGTGTCTTAGTTATATTGTTACAGGAGAAAAAGTTAGACAAAAATCACAGTAATACAAAACACACCAGGAAAATGTAAATATTTTGGTAGCATTTGCTTGCTATGCTAAAGATTAGGGTAAATAGAAAAAATATTCTAGAACACGTAATATATAGGGTGATATCCTACAACAAACTTCTTGTAAGTACACCACATTCAACATTTATTTGCAGTTGCATATCTACATTTACATTAACTATTAAAGAGTAAACAACAACAAAATCAGTGTTTGGATGCTTCTATATCTGCAACAGTAATAGACGCAAGCACTTGAGCACTGGACGCATGTCAATTACTACATCAATTAATAATAAGAAGAAAAACAGAATTCACTTGTCGATATTACCATCTGGCAGTCTAATTTACATAGCTGCTCTAAAATGGTTTCTTAAATAAAAGCAGTATCTATAACATGCCGAACAACCAGCTAATTCTTCTTAAAGTTCACCTTCCACACTAATTTTGAAAACACTACATTTTAAACATTTAGTTTCACAAAATACTGGAGATGACACACAAACTAAAACACTTCCAATTTCTCTCTTTTTAACCTCTCATGGTACAGTGCAGTCCTGTACTTGTGACGTCAATGTCAAGGACATCAGCTTGTGATGTTTGTCTAAGAAGGAGGTTACTTCACCCTGTACAGCAACTAGTTCAAGGTGCGTGTCCCTATGGGTACTCCACTTGAGCTGTGCATGCACCTCACGTGCCATTGATAGATTTTCATTAGCAGTGTCCATTCGACCCACACATGCGCTGCTGACAGCCACGTGCCCTGCACCAAGGCTACATCAATCTGAGCAGGCAAAACACTCTCAATTCCTTCTCCACCACTGAGTCTCAGGAGAAACTGAAGCAGAGGGGAAGGAGGGCGGGTAGTGGAACACAGAGGACAACAAATCTCAAAGAACTAGTTATCACACAGGGTGAGTAATCGCTTTTTTCTTGAGTAGTGTCCCTATGGGTGCTCCACTTTGGGAAATTCCTGAGCAGAATCCCTATAAGGAGGAATAAGCTTTGGAATAGAGTCCAGCACAAAGGAACTGCACTGCCAACTGCTGCATCAGATCTAGAGGCACCGACAAGGCATAGTGCCTGGAGAACGGTAGTCATGACTGGAGTACAGGTATGGAGGGGTATGTGCTGTTTAGGAAAGACCGGAACAAAGGTAAAAGTGGGGGAGTAGCATTGTATGTCAACAATGAGATAAACTGTAAAAAAATAATACGTGATGGAATGGATAAGACTGAGTCTGTCTGGGCAATACTCACACTGGGTAAAAGAACTACTAGAGCCTCCCCTGGGATAGTGCTTGGGGTGTGCTATAGACCGCCGGGATCTAGCCTGGATATGGACAGAGAACTCTTTAATGTTTTTAGGGAAGTAAATACTAATAGGAACTGTGTAATCATGGGAGACTTTAAACTTCCTGGATATAGATTGGGGAACAAATGCTAGTAACAATAATAGGGCTCAGATTTTCCTAGACGTGATAGCTGATGAATTCCTTCATCAAGTAGTTGCTGAACCGACGAGGGGGGATGCCATTTTAGATTTGGTTTTGGTGAGTAGTGAGGACCTCGTTGAGGAAATGGTTGTAGGGGACAACCTTGGCTCGACTGATCATGAGCTAATTCGGTTTAAACTAAATGGAAGGATTAACAAAATTAAATCGGAGACTAAGATTTACGATTTCAAAAGGGCTAACTTTAATAAATTAAGGCGACTAGTTAGGGAAGTAGATTAGACTAACATATTTATGGATCTAAGGGCGGAAGGCGCCTGGGATTATTTCAAGTTGAAGTTGCAGGAGCTGTCGGAGCCCTGTATCCCGAGAAAGGGAAAACGGTTCGTAGGCAGAAGATTTACACCGAGCTGGATGAGCGAGCGTCTCAGACGGGTGATTAAGAAAAAACAGAAAGCGTACAAGGAGTGGAAGATGGGAGGGATCAGCAAAGAAACCTACCTTATTGAGGTCAGAGCATGTAGAGATGGAGTGAGAAAGGCCAAAAGCTGTGTAGAGTTGGACCTTGCGAGGGGAATTAAAACCAATAGTAAGAGGTTTTATAGCCATATAAATAAGAAGAAAACAAAGAAAGAAGAAGTGGGACCGCTTAAGACTGTAGATGGAGTGGAGATTAAGGATAATCTAGGCATGGCACAATATCTAAACGAATATTTTGCATCGGTCTTTAATGAGGCTAATGAAGGACTCAGGAATAGTGGCAGTGTGACAGATGGGAATAAAGGAGGGGGGGTTGACATTACCGTATCCGAGGTAGAAGCCAAACTCGAACAGCTTAACGGGACTAAATCGGGCGGGCCGGATGATCTTCATCCGAGAATATTAAAGGAACTGGCGCAAGAAATTGCAAGCCCGTTAGCGATAATTTTTAATGAATCTGTAAACTCGGGGGTGGTACCGTTGGACTGGAGAATAGCTAATGTGGTTCCTATTTTCAAGAAGGGGAAAAAAAGTGACCCGGGTAACTACAGGCCTGTCAGTTTAACATCTGTAATATGCAAGGTCTTGAAAAAAATTTGAAGGAGAAAGTAGTTAAGGACCTTGAGGTCAATGGCAATTGGGACAAATTACAACACGGTTTTACGAAAGGTAGATCGTGCCAAACCAACCTGATCTCCTTCTTTGAGAAAGTAACAGATTTTTTAGATAAAGGAAATGCGGTGGATCTAATATACCTCGATTTCAGTAAAGCGTTTGATACGGTACCGCATGAGGAATTATTGGTTAAATTGGAAAAGATGGGGATCGATATGAAAATCCAGAGGTGGATAAAGAACTGGTTAAAGGGTAGACTGCAGCGGGTCGTACTGAAAGGTAAACTGTCAGGTTGGAGGGAGGTTACCAGTGGAGTTCCTCAAGGTTCGGTTTTGGGTCCGATTTTATTTAATCTATTTATTACTGACCTCGGAACCGAATGTAGGAGGAAAGTTTGCGGATGATACAAAGTTGGGAGGTATTGCCAATTCGGAGAAGGATCGGGATATCCTGCAGGGAGATTTGGATGACCTTGTAAACTGGAGTAATAGTAATAGGATGAAATTTAATAGTGAGAAGTGTAAGGTGATGCATTTAGGGATGACTAACAAGAATTTTAGTTATAAGCTGGGGACGCATCGGTTGGAAGTAACGGAAGAGGAGAAGGACCTCGGAGTCCTGGTTGATCGCAGGATGACTATGAGTCGGCAATGTGATGTGGCCGTGAAAAAAGCTAATGCGGTCCTGGGATGCATTAGACGAGGTATTTCTAGTAGGGATAAGGAGGTGCTGGTTCCGTTATACAAGGCACTGGTGAGACCTCATTTGGAGTACTGTGTGCAGTTCTGGTCTCCCATGTTTAAAAAGGATGAATACAAACTGGAACGGGTACAAAGAAGGGCCACACGGATGATCCGAGGAATGGAAAACCTGTCGTATGAAAGGAGACTCGAGGAGCTCGGTTTGTTCACCTTAACCACAAGAAGGCTGAGGGGGGATATGATTGCTCTCTTTAAATATATCAGAGGGATAAATACCAGGGAGGGAGAGGAATTATTTCAGCTCAGTACTAATGTGGACACGAGAACAAATGGATATAAACTGGCCGTCAGGAAGTTTAGGCTTGAAATTAGATGAAGGTTTCTAACCATCAGAGGGGTGAAGTTCTGGAACAGCCTTCCGAGGGAAACAGTGGGGGCGAAAGACCTCTCTGGCTTTAAGATTAAGCTTGATAAGTTTATGGAGGGGATGGTTTGATGGGATAACGTGATTTTAGTCAATAGGTCAATAACGTGCCATCGCTGGTAATTAGTAACAATGGTCAATGATGGGATATTAAAAGTTACTACAGAGAACTTTTTTCTGGAGGGTCTGGCTGGAGAATCTTGCTCGCATGCTCGGGGTTCAGCTGATCGCCATATTTGGGGTCGGGAAGGAATTTTCCTCCAGAGTAGATTGGCAGAGGCCCTGGAGGTTTTTCACCTTCCTCCGCAGCATGGGGCAGGGGTCACTTGCTGGAGGATTCTCTGCGACTTGAAGTCTTTAAATCATGATTTGGGGACTTCAACAGCTGAGTCAAGGGAGAGAATTATTCCAGGAGTGGGTGGGTCAGCTTTTGTGGCCTGCATCATGCGGGAGGTCAGACTAGATGATCATAATGGTCCCTTCTGACCTTAAAGTCTGTGAGTCTATGAGTAGGTATATACTGAAGATTGTGTAGCAGCTCCACAGATCTCAGATACCAGAACATTAAGTAGAGCCACAGATGTAGATTCTGACCTTGTCAAGTGAGCACTAACAAGCTGTAATACATCCCAAAATCCATTTTGACAGTCCTTGAGCACAAACAGCAGAAGCTTTGGATCTTTCTGTAAACAAGACGGAACAGCCTAGGAGACGTATGAAATTATTTAGTCCTATCTAGATAGAAGACGAACACCCTCCTGACATTTAGAGTATGGAAGGTGGTCTCCAGGTTGGAATAATGTGGTTTTGGAAAGAAAACTGGTAGGTAAATGATCTGATTCAGAGGACGCTTTAGGAGAAACCTAGAGTGTGGTTCTAAGGAAACTTTGCCCTGGTAGGATACTATGAACAGAAGGTCTGCTATTAAGGCCTCCATCTCTCAGACTCTGCAGGCTGATGTAATAGCCACTAAGAAGGCTGTTTTCATGGACAAATGCAGTAGCAAGCAGGTCACCATCAGTTCACAAGGAGATTTCATGAGTCTTAAGAACCAAATTATGGTCCCAAACTGGGGTGGGGACTTTCACCAATGGGAAGAGATTACCCAGACCTTTCATGAACCTAATGGTTGTAGGGTGAGCAAACAATGAGAACCCCCAAACAACGGTCTGAAAAGGCAGCGCAAAAAAACAGAACTAAGTGATGGCCCTGTTTTCTTTAGTTGCAGCAGATCTTCCAGAACAAGCAGAAGTGAGGCGGATTCAGGGACAGCATTCTGGAATTCATACAAGCGACTAAATCTTCTCCACTTTTGAAGGTAAATATTTCTGGTAGAACCTTTCCTACTATTTAATATCTCTTATACCTCTGCTCACCAGACCTACTAACCCTGCAAACTATCAAGGAGCCATGCCTTTGAGTCAGAGAATGCTCAGCTGGAGATGCAGCAGTCAACTGGAGCCCTGGGAGAGAAGCTCAGGAGTGACTGGAAAATTTATCACTGAACAAAGAGCTAGGCGAAACAGGTAAGGAAACCATGCCTGCCTCAACCATACCAGAGCTATTAGGATAATTCTGGTCTTGTCCGGTCTGATTTTGTTCACCACTTTGAGAATCAGAGGTGGTAGGGGAAATAATAAAACAGCTTCCTCATCCAAGTGAGAAGGAAGGCTCTCCCCAAGGAATTGTGACCTAACCTTCCCCCGCCTCCCACCCCATCTTTGAACTGAAAAGATGGCATTTTTGTTTGTAGTTGTGGCAATGAGGTCCACCTCTGGAAATCCACAAGTCTGAAATATGCTGACAAGAACTAGGAATCCAGCTCCCATTCATAGTCTTGGGGGAAAAAACCTGCTCAGAGCATTGGCTCTGACACTTTTCCTACCCTGGAAATATATTGCTGAAATTCGTATGCAACATTTTATACACCATTTCCATAACCTTATTGCTTCTGCACAAGGAAGGGGATCTTACTGCTCCCTGCCAATTGGTATCAAACAAGCAGTCCATGTGGTCAGTCATGACTTGGATAGGCCTATGTCTGATGAGAGGCAGAAAATGAAGACAGGTATTTCTGACCACTCTGAGCTCCAACAGCTTGATACGGAGGGTAGATTCTTGGGGTGACCATCTGTTCTGTACCATTACAGCACCAAGGCGCACACATACCTATCTTAACAGAGATGCATCCATGGTTACGGTTAACCATTGGCGTCAGTTGGAGGCAGGGGATCCCCGCCCCTACATTGTGAGGAACTATCCACCAATCTAAGGAGCGTTTTACCTGTTGAGGAACTTACACCTGTTTGACTAGGCTGTCTCTGGCAAGTAAACTGATCTGGGCCGCCCCTGGAAACAGCCAAGGTGTAAGCTCACACTCAGTCACAAAAATGCAAACCATCATGTGACCTAGAAGTTCAAGAGAGCTTCTGACTGAAATCTGGGGGCTCCCTTGAATAGTTCTGACAAAGTTTGATAGTGTTGTGAATCTGTCCATGAGAAGGAAGGCCCTGGATGCCAAGAAATCCAGGGATGATACCTCCTATAAATTGTGTATTCTGAAAAGGAGTCAGTCTGGATTTTCCCCATGTGCAATTGGTGACCCAAAGTCCAAGAACAGAGGAAGTGCTTTCCAGGGGGCTGACAACACTTCTTGGTACGACCGTCCCTTGAGCAACCAGTCAAATACTATGATTGCCTCATGACACAAGCAGGCAGTCACCACTGGGAGAACTTTTGAAAACACTCTGAGCTGAGGAGACCCCAAACAGGAATACCTGTACTTAAAATGATCTAAGATTGGCCTCTGTCCTCCTATTTTCTTTGCACAAGGAAGTACGTTGAGTACAAGTCCCTTCCCCAAAGCTGAGCAGGGACTGGCTCTCTCGCTCCTGAACAAAGAAGGGAGTTTAATCTCTTGTCTTAGTAGGAACGGATGAGAAGGGTCCCTGAAGAGGAGAGAGAAAGGTAATATGGATGGTGTAGCCCGATATTACTTTCAGCTCCCATTTGTCCAAGATGATATACTCTCCTGCTTGTCAGAAATGGGGGTTAGTCCTCAAATGGGGGGAGGTGGGCAAATCATTGCATCTCACAGGCTAAAGAGAAGGGAGGGTCCGAACCCTTGACCATCCTCACAAAACTGACTTTTTACATGGCTAGTAATTATCCTTTAGCAATGGTAGGCTGAAATTGTTCTCTTTAGTCCGAAGGAAGGTGTGGAATAAAGGAGCTAAATTTTGCATAATTTGTAAAGTTGCACTTGGCCATCAGTACCTGATATTTCGCAGTGCAGAACTGCAGGGTTGCCAGTGGGTAAGATTTTCCCCCCAGAAGGTCCAGGTCCTTCTGGTCTGTCATATGGGGTGGATTTATACCCGTATTTGCCCAGTTTGATCACCATTTCAACCATCAGAGAGCTGGCTGGAGGATAAGAAACTAGTCACTCAGAGTCCTTGGTGGGAAAAACAATACTTTTTAAATCGTCTCTTACACGTGGGTGTTACTGTAGCAAAGGTTTGCAAATGGTATTTTCAGGTTCCAGCAGAGCCTCGCTGATAGGAAGGGAAACTCTGGCTGATGTCGCAGAGTGAAGAATATCCAACAGCTTGTGTTGGGATTCTTTGATTTCCTCAAAAGGTATCTGTAGGGAGTCTGCCACCCATTTAATGAGGTCTTGAAACTGCAAAAAATATCATTGGCAATAGATAGAGGAGGGGGCATTACCACCTCAGCCTATGAAGATGATGAGATGGCAGCCTGGGAGATAACTTCTTTATCCGCCCTTCTCTTGATCCTTGAATATTTCCTCCTATTGTTGGGGAGTAGACGTTTGAGTCTCCCTATCATCCCGAGAGGAGGAGAGGAGAGGAGAGGAGCGGGGCTCTGGAGACTTGCCAGCGATAAAATGCCCAGGGACCCCAATATGGCCATTGAGGTTGCATCCAGAGTTGTTCCCACCAGGAATGACGAGGTTCCCGGACATCTTCCCTGTCTCTTTGAGAAAAGGGGATTTGTATATTGGTACATAGGAGTACGCCGAACAGAGATTGATGATACGGAAAGGAGATCTCCATTATCATCCTCTTCCTCCTCTAATGGGAGAGCTCTGACTGAAGAGAGGTGACAGTACTGAGGAATAGCTCAGTGGTTTGAGCACTGGCCTGGTAAACCCAGGGTTGTGAGTTCAATCCTTGAGGGGCCCATTTAGGGATCTGGGGCAAAAATCTGTCTGGGGATTGATCCTGCTTTGAGCAGGGGGTTGGACTAGATGACCTCCTGAGGTCCCTTCCAACCCTGATAGTCTATGATAGTCTACTGGGGAATGTATAAAGGTTCGGAGACAGAGGTTTTCAGTAGAGAGATGCTCAGTACCTGTCACCAACAGACACACTGGTTCAAGAAGTCACCAATAAGCTCTTCAGCTACCTAAAGTCTTCCAGTATTTAGTTGTGGTACTGACAGACCAGTACGCCTGTCCCTACAGGAAGGTACCAATGGTTTTGAGCGCTTAACAGGTAGCGCTGATGTAAATGGAGGTTTAGACTTAAATGGTACCAAAGAGCTCGATAAGGGTACTGGGAGAGATGTTAAGTCCAATAGTACTGATCTTCTGTGTGTTTGCTCTGACCATCTCCACTAGACAATAACTCCTTCTCAGAGCCATGTTTACTCTTAGAGCTGCAGGATTTTCCCACCTTGCTGGTACCAGAAGAGCCTTTTGCCACTACAGTACCAAGCATGGCTGCTGACCTGGTCGGAGAGTGAGCACTTTCTGAGATGGATACCTTAGGAGGGGAATTAGAGCGCCTCTTCTCAGGATCTTTAGAGGAGATCTTCAAGGCTTTCCCCTTTGTAAGAGTATTGCGCTGAGGTCAAAGGGCTGCTAGAGACCCCAGGGATTGATGTACAAAGGGGATCTCCTGACCTGGCTCCGAACCCAGGTGAAGGGAGCACTCCATCATTAACAGTCACAACTTGATTTCCCAGTTCTCCCATGTCCCATGGCTAAACAGGAGTTACACTTCTGTGGGATGCAACTCTCTCTCAGGCAGTGAATACAGTTAGACTGTCCATCGCTGACTGGGATAGCCTCTCCACACGAGGCGGTGCTTAAACACCTGTGAACAGGCACACCCTTCACAGAGAGGATTTCCTCAGAGGAAATAAAACAATCTTTCAATAACCAGTAATTAACTATTACTACTACTAACAAACTAAGCACAAAAAACTCAGCAAGCAGCCGAGGCACACAAAATGCAGACATAATAAACTCCATCTCAGGCCAAGGTGGTTGAGAAGAAACTGAGGGCAGTTCTCCTGCACAACCTGATGTAGCCTCGGTACTGGGCATGAGGCTATCAGCAGCATATATGTAGACCAAACAGACACCACTAGTGAAAATCTCGGATCAAAGGCGTGTGGGGCACATGCACACCAGAAGTGGAATACATATAGGGACACTACTCAAAGAACTATGGTTTCCTCACCAAAAGGAAAACAATGAGTAACTGCAAAAAATTTGAAAGGACACTCAATTACTAAGAAAATGTCAAGAAAAAGTCGATATACTAAAATGAAACTCATTAAATCATAATTAATTTAGCTTTTCTAGAGTATGGAAGGTGCTCTTTATACCAGAACATGCTCTCTAAAAATGCAAAAGAAACAAGCCTCAGGAGTGCATGTTTAATAAGACACTTGCTAGCAGCTCCCAATATGAAGGCCACTGTCATTGGCCAGAATATAAAATGTGCATGCTATCACTGGAGTAGTTTTCATAATTTTTAATAAAAAGTTAGGCACTACAAACTACATTATACACTTTATTTTTACACTTTAATTTGATTGTAGTACCGTTACCACTAGAGATCAAGATTTTTTTAGTGCAATTACTACAAACTGATTTCTCTCTAATATTTGGTGCACCCGTTGGATTTTTTTGGTTTGTTTTTGTTAATTCCAAATCTTCATTTTCCTCTGCCATTTTCACATATGCCAATTATGTCTTCAAGCTTTTCAAAGTTAGACACATTATGTATGTATGCATGCTACATATGATATGCATCTAAACTAGTGTAAAGGAAAACCTCCAATTCTTTCAGGGCTAACAAAGCGATCAATTTTATAAAAAGGGTTTTAAAAGCAACAACCATAAGAACCTAAATATAGGACAGTTGGTTCACTGCAGCACTGAGACTTGTAAAAACTTCTGCAAAACAGAGCTGTTTTTGCTTATAAACGCTGTAAATGTATCAGTTCTGGTTTGGTTTCCCTAAGCAATTTTTAAAGGCTGTGGGTGATTTTTGACCTCTGAGAGACAACTACATAATTCCTTTCACCACAAACATTTCAGTTATAGGGTACCTGTGTTCTCTAACAACGTCTTTGGTGTGTTGGGTCTGTTAATGATTTCTACAAGCTGGTGCAACACCATAGGAATATAAGGCTGCATCTCTATACCTAAAATAGCCAAAAAACAAAAATTCAGAAGAAAACGACTATTACAATAATCAATCTATCAAAATAGATCCGTGTGTATATACTTTAGACTAACACTCAGAATCAAAATTTTCATTTGCCATTTAACTGAACAAAAAAGACAAACCTTTAAACATTTTATATTGTAAACATGCATTCTCAAAAAAAATATATATATCATCAATTCTTACCCATTTGAATGGAGATTTCACCAATTGCCCATGTAGCATTGTTGCACACAGAAATGAACTCAGGATTTAGGTTGGTTCCCAAAATCGGCATGAAATCAGCTAGAAAGAACAATATTTTTAAACTGACTGTGTGCAGTAAAGTTGTTTTTTTCCCACTACTAGAAGTTCTCAGTAAACAATTTTTCATAACCTAAAAATATGTAAATGCATGGAATGCCTCATGTAGAACAGACAAGAGTTAGGAGCAACAATTTTGCAACTAATTCCTCAAATAAGTGTGTCATGAAGGCACACATCATGTCATTGAACTGATAAAACATCTGACAAGAATGAATTCAAATTTTAGAATCCCCAAGTCAGTCCAGTAATTGTTTGGAGGAAAGTTACAGGCCTCTCTGGCATATACCTCTGCCAAAGGGATCAGCAAGTCTATAAAAACCTACAATGGATACTATGACCCTTCTGCTGAAATAAAGAAAATAAGCTCTTGGCTAAGCTTTTCACATTTTCAATTATGATGTGCAGATGTTTGCAATAGAAACAATACACTCCTAAAACAAGCAGTATAGGTTGTAAATCAGGGATACAATTTTATCAGCTTTTCCATTTTCAGCAGAAAGTAGCTACATTAGTTGCAAAACAGTCTGAATATGCCAGATCAAAGCTGACCATGGTATAATCAGTCTGGAGAAAAACACTCTTGAACAGTTTAAATTTAATTTAAGAAAAAAGCAAAATGCAAGGTGCCTTTATAAAGTGTGATCTAAATAGATCTATGTCCACACATTGTTGCTGGTTCAGGGTGGTGAAAACTGAACTTTGCAAAGCCTGGCCCAGTGTGCTTAATTCACTCAGAAGCAGGGATAGTCAATTATTTTTTGTCAAGGTCCAAATTTCTTGGTCAAAGTATAGTCAAGGTCCAGACTCCAGAGAAGAAGAAAATAAAAAATAAGTAAAATATATATTAATAAATAAATAAATAAATAAATAAATATTTGGGGGTCCGTTCAAAAGTGTCTGGCGGTCTGCCTATTGACTACCCCCGACTCAGAGGATGGTTGGTATTGCCACCTCTCTTCCCCATCAAGGTTTCTGCTGTGGGATGGTAGCTTTCAAGTCTGATATCAGGCCTCCATAGGAGCCTTGGAAGCAATTGCTACCTAATGTGATACTTTGAACTAGGACATCTACTCCTACCCTTAACAGCACCACTCCCTAGTGAGAGGAATTGACTAACGAGATAGCTGTCTGGTAACTGATACTGCCCATTTCCCCACAACAGGCAGACCTTCCACCACCAGGAGAATCAATCCAGTCCATGGTGAAGATACCACCATCTTTTTCTTCAGCTATCAACATGTGAAATAAGTAGGGCTGTCAATTAGTTGCTCTGTTAAACAGTAGAATACCAATTTAAATTTATCAATTTTTTGGATATTTTTCTACATTTTCAAATATATTGATTTATATTACGACACAGAATACAAAGTGTGCAGTGCTCACTTTACATTTTTATTACAAATACTTACTGTAAAAATGATAAAAAATAGTATTTCAATTCAATTTTTCAATTTGTAAGTGTAACTTGTAATGTAAAACTTTAGAGCCTACAAATCCACTTAGTCCTACTTCTTGTTCAGCCAATCCCTAAGACAAACAAGTTTGTTTACATTTACGTTGCCTGCTTCTTATTTACAATGTCACCTGAAAGTGAGAACAGGCATTCACATGGCACTTTTGTAGCTGGCGTTGCAAGGTATTTACATGCCAGATATGCTAAACATTCACATGCCCTTTCATGCTTCGACCACCATTCCAGAGGATGTGCTTCCATGCTGATGCTTGTTAAAAAAAAATAATGCATTAATTAAATTTGTGACTGAATTCCTGGGGGGGGGGGGGGGGGAGAAGAATTGTATGTCTCCCATTCTGTTTTACCCACATTCTGCCATATATTTCATGTAATAGCAGTGTCGAATGATGACCCAGCACATGTTCGTTTTAAGAACACTTTTACTGCAGATTTGACAGAACACAAAGAAGGTACCAATGTGAGATTTCTAAAAATAGCTACAGCACTTGACCCAAGGTTTAAGAATCTGAAGTGCCTTCTAAAATCTGAGAGGGACGAGGTAGGGAGCATGCTTTCAGAAGTCTTAAAAGAGCAACACTCCGATGCAGAAACTACAGAACCCGAACCACCGAAAAAGAAAATCAACCTTCTGCTGGTGTCATCTGACTCAGATGATGAAAATGAACATGTGTCGGTCTGCTCTGCTTTGGATTGTTATTGAGCAGAACCCATCATAAGCATGGATTCGTGTCTTCTGCAATGGTGGTTGAAGCATGAAGGGACATATGAATCTTTAGCGCATCTGGCACATAAATATCTTGCAACACCGGCTACAACAGTGCCATGTGAACACCTGTTCTCACTTTCAGGTGACATTGTAAACAAGAAGCGGGCAGCATTATCTCCTGCAAATGTAAAACTTTTGTCAGAGCAATTGGCTGAAGTATGACTGAGTGGACTTGTAAGCTCTAAAGTTTTACCTTTTTTTTTTTTAATGCTTTTTTGGTACATAATTCTACATTTGTAAGTTCAACTTTCATGATAACGAGATTGCACGACAGTACTTGTATTAGGTGAACTGAAAAAATACTATTTGTTTTTTACAGTGCAATTATTTGTAATCAAAAATAAATATAAAGTGAGCACTGTACACTTTGTATTCGGAGTTGTAATTGAAATCAATGTATTTGAAAATGTAGAAAACACCCAAAAATATTTAAATAAGTGGTATTCTATTGTTGTTTAATCGCTTGACAGCCCTAGAAATAAGCCCTAAAGACATATCTATATATCTATCTATATATATAAAAAAAAAGAAACATACCTATGCAAGGCTTAACATGCTGAAAGCATGCCTTTGTCAGGTCACCTAACAAGGCAAAAGAACTCTGTCGTACCTCAGGCATTTTATCCTACAAACAAACAAAACAAAACAGGGGGGGGGGGGAAACACACCAAAGGGAGAAGTAAGAAGTTGATTAGAACTAGGCTTATTTAAAAAAAAAAAAAAAAATCCCAGGATTTACAAAAAAAATTCTTCTCACCTGCATGCATTGGTACATTAGTGTCAAGATATTACTGCGAGCCACTAGCTGTTCAATGTTGCCTCCAAGTCCTTCAGCTAAGCCACTGAGTAAATCAAGAGCCACAATCATGAAGTCTTTATCTGGTGCCTCGTATTGGTCTGGCTGAGCATTGTGCAACTGTAATAAAACACTGGTTAAAACACCCACCTTCAATATAAAACAGATTGAGTTCTCTCTATGCTATGCATGCAAATCAAGAATTGGTTTATGTTTTGTAACTTCAGTCAGATGTTGTTTGATGGATATGTTATAAATCCCAGTGTAATACACAAGCAGTTGCATACCCAATGCATCTACAAATCCTGGGAATAACAGAAAAATACCATGGCTTGTGCAAGAGTCTTCTGTACCAGGTTTACACAACGCTGATACACGGGTTCACAGTATGGAAGGAAGCCAGATTGCAAGGCAGTGGCAACCGAAGACAGGCACTGGAATACAAAAGCAATGTACACGTGATGATGAAAATGTATACTTTTTCTTTCACTAGGCCCTACTTAAAATATAGAGAAGAGAAAAAATTAACCATATTGGGCAGACACTATTTCAGACAATAGTATAACATGCTACCGTTACGGAAAACCTGGGTTTAGGACTGGGCTAATAATTTTCATGCCACAGATTTTGAAGGGCAATGTTCAGTTTACAGGAGATGGCTGACAGTGTCCAACTGGGAGCGCCTCCAAGTTGTTCTATGGGAGCAAAGTTGTGGGAATAAAAGATGGGCAGTAAAAAATGCTGTAGGAGAACACAAGGACTCCAGCGAAACTAACCTACAATCTTTGCTCTGGGAAGAGATATTCCCCAAATGGCTATATCTTTAAATCACAGAAAAGGGAAGTTTATCTCTTTCCAGCCAAAATGAATGAGTTATGCAGAAATGGCTTTTTCCATAATTAACATTTTTACCACTATGCCTAATCTCTACAGTCACACCTCCAACCTGAAGTCTTTTCAGAAGAAAGGATCATTCTTGTAAGAGCTACACTAATTTATGCACAATTATAATCCAGATCCTTAAAAGATCCCCCACAATAAAATCCAGACTGCTTTATATTGAACATATATAACACGAAATCAACCTAGTAGAAGAAAGATTGGATAACCTATACAATTTCACACCAAAATACTTCGTAACATTTACCTCTAACAAAGGGAAGAGATCTTTATCCTCATCCTTCAACATGTTCCATTTCTGGATTAGTGGAGGCATTAGCATCTGAATATATTCCTATTTGTAGTGAGGAAAAACATTGTTGATTAACTGCTGAAATACTGAATTCCAAAATACCCAAGTTTTCTAACTCAAAAGTCTGGAACACATGATCACTTCTCATCTCACCTCACCTTTTTTGTAAAAGAGAAAATGTGAGGTGAGGTCCTTATGACATATCAATGGTGAAATTACTACAATTGTTTCAACTGTGATAATTGTAAACAACTGTCTCTCCTGCATGACTATTAATAAAGTTTCATAATGAGTTCACAGTTTGATGTTTCCTAAAATCTAATCTGAGAAATATCAATGTATTAACAAAGCTTACCTTTTTACCACTATATATTAGGTGCCAATAGATACACCATCATTGACAACTTTGCTCATTAGAGGCAGTTTCAGTAACATACATTTATTCTGTTTCAGAGTGATAGCCGTGTTAGTCTGTATCAGCAAAAAGAACGAGGAGTACTTGTGGCACCTTAGAAACTAAAATTTATTTTAGCATAAGCTTTCGTGGGCTCAAACCCACTTCATCGGATGCATGCAGTGGAAAATACAGTAGGAAAATATATATACACAGAGAACATGAAAAAATGGGTGTTGCCATACCAACTGTAACGAGGGTAATTAAGGTGAGCTATTATCAGCAGAAGAAAAACAACTTTTGTAGTGATAATCAGGATCCTACAAAATTATCACTTATCACTACAAGTTTTTTTTCTTCTGCTGATAATAGCTCACCTAATAGCTCACCTTAATTAATTACCCTCGTTACAGTTGGTATGGCAACACCAATTTTTTCATGTTCTCTGTGTATATATATTTTCCTACTGTATTTTCCACTGCATGCATCCGATGAAGTGGGTTTTAGCCCACGAAAGCTTATGCTCAAATAAATTTGTTAGTCTCTAAGGTGCCACAAGTACTTCTCGTTCTTTCTGCATTTATTCTATGAGATTCAGTTTTCCCATGTTATAGTTTAATCCATATAGAGACTTCCACAAAGGTTATTTCCACACCGCATACACACACCATTACGTGTGTGACCAAAACCAGCTAAGTGATCATAATTAAAAGTGTACTGTTTACACACAGGAAATATTTTTCTATTGTAAAGTTACAATGCACCCAGTATAAAAAGTTTTACTTAATCTAACTTTCTGGACTTGAAAAAATATAGGGTGAAATCCTGACCCTACTGAAATCAACAGAGTTTTACCACGGACTTCAGTGTGGCCAGAATTTCACTCATATACTCTAAAAATGCATTGCCCAGCAATAACAGTATCAATCAATCAATCATGTCATGATAACTAGTGGAGTATCCTTGGACTATAACACTCAGGAACCTATCCCTAAAAGGTGCCCTGATGGAAGCTCAGCTGTGCCAAGATAGACCAAGAGGCTGCTTGACAGTTCTTCTCTGAGGCATATTCTCTCTGAATCCTCCTATTAATGATACAGCTGTCTGTTTTCCATCCTTTCTTGGGCCCATATTATAGGACAAACATGGTGTCAGATCCTACACTACTACATAAGTAAAAGTTCAGGACTCCACCTAAGGAATGCCAAGCCATATCCCTTAAATAAGGCTGGCAGAGGACAATAGGAAGGGAAATTAATCCTTAGCTCCACAGGAAACCAGGACACTAATTTTGGAGATGATGCTGGGAACCAGAAGACAACATGGGGAAAGACAAGAAGGGGAAGCAACAAGGGAGGGCCGTTGGCTCAACCACTCTCAGCAGAGAGGTAACAGTCAACAGAAAGGACAATTTTATTGCCAGTCATAAGGATGCAGATATTAGGGACTTGAGGGGGCAAGTGGACAGCCTACTAAGCTTTGCATTTAGTTTCTAAGGACGGCATATTTAAGTTTAACTGAATTCTGTTCTACTGCCCTGAAAGTTTGGACACTAAGAGGCAAGAGGTATTTCCTAATACAGGTGTAGTCAATTATTTTTGTCTAGGTCCAAATTTCTTGGTTAAGGTCTAGACTCCAGAGAAAAATAATAAACAACAACAACGATAATAAAAAGATTTCAGGGTCCATTCAAAAGCACCTGACAGTCCGGATTTGGCCCACAGTCCACCTATTTACTACCCCTGTCCTAATAGCTCCTACTGCTGAAACTTTTCTCAGCAGGTTGAGACACCCTTACCTAACATTGGTTTAAGAAACTTGAAGACCTGAGAAAGAGCATACATTGGCCAACCACCAGCCCAAACAGATCAAAGATGAAGTAAACAACCCAGGTGGCAAACAGCTCTCTTCACCTCAGCAGCATCCATCACTGTGAAAGTCAGCCCAGCTGTTTCAAGAGCCACTTCTCACAAATTAGAATATAAGATAGAGCATCTGGAACAGTACGATTATTTCCATCTGAGACAACAGGTCAGGAAGGTGAAGCAGGGGAATGAAAAGCCTGGTTGATGGCACTCTGAATTAGCATTTCTACAATATGTGAAACCAGTTGGGAGACACTAGGTAGGATCAGCATTCCTTCATTTATCTTTGCTTTCCCCTCCATTTTCAGTCATCCACAGGTCCTAACTTAAGTATTCTAACAAGATGAAGATTCCAAGAAGCTGGAGCACATCTGGCTCTTGGGATCCGCTTTGATACCTTGCTAGATCAATGGCGTGCGCTCTCTCAGAAAATGGGAGACCAGCATCGAGGCAGTCTCCCAGAGTGCTCCCAGATAAATCATTCACTGAGTTGGAATGAATTTGCTTTTGCTGATTGATACAGCTCAGTCGAAGAAGATACTGTAAGAAAGAATCAAGTTTCTGGAGCCAGACAGAACCTTTCAGGGCTGGCACTACACTAAAGGGCCACAGCATACTGCGGGCCAATGGCAAGTTGCAGGAATCTTTGAGATGGACATGTGACTATATCTGTTGTAAGACAGAGGCAAAGAAGTCTCAACTGGAATACTGAGAGACTGAATATTTTGAAGTGCTCATAGTTGCTTAAAGAATGGGGAGCTACAAGATTAGCTGTACCAATATCCAGACTGTATTGGGATTATAACAGTCTTGTCCTATAAAATGGGACAGACAAGTGATGGGATCAAGGGGAAAGAGAACTAGACATGGTCTATAACATAGCAAGGGGAGCAGTGTGGGCAGCATTCATCATGAGCCGAAGCCTCTAAGGGGTCCATCCACTCCAGTATGCTGTTGCTAACAGTAGCCAGTATCAGATGACTCAAAAGAAGGTGTAGATCCCCATAATGGCAAGGAAACTGAAAAGGCAGTAAAAATATTTTTACTGTTTCACACACACACCTCACACACACACACACCCCCCGTGGAACATGTTGCCACAAAGATATCATTGAGTTCCATGGTAGAGTTCAAAAACAGGACTAAACAGACATTTCTATAAACCCTTACTGTTCAGTGCACAAGTTTACCACTAATTTGATGAGGGCTAGTCAGATACAAGGACAAGGGAACATTCATGTTATGTGAGAAAGTGTAAACAGAAGCACCTAATCTTCTCCATACTACAGCTATAGGAACAGAAGCAGCAACCTTTAACACTTTCCATTATAACCTTCGGCTTTCAGTTGCTTTCAGGATATCCCTTGGGTCAAAAAGGTGTATTGTTTTCTTAATTCAACCACATTGTATGGGTTTCATGGTGAGCCATAGGGGGAAACAAAAAATTCCATTTGCACACGTGGATTACTTGTAACTGAATTTTAAGAACATTCCAAACACATGCATACTTCCAGGCCCCACTCACTCTCCTGCAGTGCATCTATTCAATGCACACAGAACTAAAGGTTCAGACAGAACATAGGCAAAACAGATTCTTCTTTCTCCCCTGCTGCGCTGCTCCTGAACACCACAACTCCCTTAGGCGTAGGGGAAGATGCATGGGTTTGGAGCCAGCATGGGTTTGGATCCAGCAGACCACGAGTTCCAGTCTCACCTTACCCACTGACTGATGTTAATGCTGTGCACTTCACAAATCTTTATAAGGCAAGGGCATGAGACTGATTATTAAGGCAGGGAAGTTTCATTCCCCCATTTATAGGTAGACAGATGTTGCATGAGCATCTTGTCTGGCAGAACTTGGAACAGAACTCAGGTCTCCAATATGGCACACCTAAATCTCATCCCATTACCCATATAGAGCGACTTTTCGAACCCATCCCAAAACAAAAACAAAAAACCCCAAACACAAAAAACAAGGAAAGTACACACAAATCCAGTTTTCAAGTGGTGAACATCCTATATCTGACATTGAACACATCACTATCCCCCAATTACCTTTTGTCTTGTGCTGAACCAAGTGCCTGTCTGGAGAAAAGGTAATTTCATTTTACTGGCAAAATGGAGGCATCTAGAAGTGAAGTGGCTTGTCCAAAGTCTCAGTCATAGTCCAGAGTATTAACAACAATGCTAGTCTTCCTCTAGTCCCAATGTTACGGATGGCAATTATCTTATTGAACACCAATTATATAGCAAACAACATGAAGCAACAAGTAGAACTGCTGTCTACTGATGCCTTACATTCCTAAAACAAGACACTCAGATGAGACCACTGAAACACAAGCTACTTATGTCTGGAATGTGATGTTACTGCCAAGAATCATTATGCCTATCAATACAGGGATCAAAACACCCAATCCCTTAGAAGTTAACTCCCTGCATTCCTTCAGATTCCCAAAATGCAACCGTCTCAACCACCTAATGTCTATCAAAGGGGTGAAATTACTGTAATTGGGAATCCAAGTAAGGTCCTCCAGGACACAGTGTAAATGTCATCTACATTTGCAGCAGTATTCCACTGCAAGGGCCCTCCAAAAGGAATGAGAGACTAGTTCAACACTATTCCATGAACTCTTGTGCACGGTAGGGCAAGAGTCTATTTCACCTGGCTTCAGTGTCAAGGGTGTAAACACTACAAACCTTGAAGGGGATGAGGGGGAAATACAATGAGAAAGCCCCATATTCAGTGGTCCAGTTCTTCCCCACAGAAAATGACTAAACAGATAATTGGCTGGTGATGGAAAGTTTAAGAATCTCCTGCCTTTTGAAGCATTTACATTCACAACCTGTACATAGCTAATGGTTTCTGAAAGGAGTTGACAGAGAGACTTGTCTTAAGCGCTCATTAAAAAAATTTTAGCTTAGGAAAAATATTCTACAGCAGAACTTGCTACGCAGGGTTCTACAGCCTTAGTACATGAGCATCTGTAGGTCAAGCAGCCGTAGGTTTCAGCATGGTATTGAGTGACATTTTTAAAAAATGCAGGCTAGGCACAATGCTGAGTATGGTTTAATATTTTAAGGTTCTCATTAAGGTCCCCACCTAGTCAAAAGTAGTACAATGAGAGTTAGGTTTAAAGAAATTCAATATCACAAACTTAACATTTCACTAACCCTATACACTGACTGCAATTAAGCGTGTTCTTTTTTGAAAGATTCTACAGATATGACTCCCTATATTTAAAACAAAAAATATTAGTATACTCAGTAATCCAAGTGCATCCTTGCAGCAGTGTAAAAGAAAAATATCAGGATTTTTTGTATTATATAGATTTTAATAAAGATTTCATTTAAAAGCTTATACACTGTACTGCAGTAGGATAGTCATGATGTTACTGTTTCACTATGACAGTGGTTTATACAGAATACAAATCATACTTACTGGTTTGTTTAGATGATGTCCTACAGAATCTGCTAAAGTTCCTATGGCATCATAAAGGATGAGAAGATTCTTATGCTGGTATTTACTAAATGCGAAGACCAGAGTGTCAAGTATATATGCAAGGTAAGGAACAAGCTCTGTACAAGCCTCCTCTTCTAGAGTAGCAAAGGCACTAAGGAGCAAAACAAGAAGTCAGATTGTTAAATCAATATAATTAAGAAGGTGACATTTCCATTTAGGGTTTGGATGGGATTTCCAGCTCAAGATATACTCCCGCTAGCTCAAGGAGGGCTAGTGTACAAAATATAGAATGTAGCCACAGCAGTGAAAGCATCTGGAAGGGCTAACCAACCCATGTACCTAGCATCTGTGATGAGCGCACATTTGGTGCAACTAGCCCCTGCCCTGCTACACTTTATTTTTAGCACACTAGCTCGATGATAGCTAGATTGAACAGGTCTCCTTGAGCTACCCCCACTCAAAGTGAAGACATATCCTTAAACAGTTTGCCCCTTTAAAATTATTCTGAAATGTGTTTCTACAACGGCACGGATATCCAGGAAACCAAACCTTTCAACTAAAAGTTTAAAGGGGCCCAATTTTAACATTTCTGGTGAACATAAAATTCAGACACATTCTCTTAAAGCCTATCATGCAAATGGGGAAAACCAGAAGTACTATTATAAATTTAGCTGCAGTGGGTTAACTGAAGCAGCGGGAACTCTAACAATAGCTGTTCATCATTTCGGATATATAATGGGTTATTTATTTGTACTATAGCAGCACCTAGAGGCCCCAACTCCACTGTGCCTGACAATGTCTAAACCTAATGAGGAGGCAGTTCCTGCCCTCAAAAGCTCACGATCTAACACAAAATGGATATAAAAAACAGATGTGGAGAGCAGAAGTGGCAAAAGTCAAATGATGAGCCAGTAGAGGGAACTGATTTTTTTCCAGTTTTGGGAAAAATAGAGCAGTTTTACATAGACACACGCTATATGCAGTTAGGCCCCAAGGGAATCAATTAATAAATCCCTAAACATGTAGGGAAATGGTCCTGGAGATGGAACATTCCCCAGGCACATTTACAGCAGAAAGAACACGTATGATTGGATAGTGCAAAGATTTTATTGGCCTGGATTGGGTCAAAAAAGTACAGATTAATATACTACAGTCTGTCCTGGATGCTAAAAAGTTGCTCCCTTTAGAAAAAGTGATCATGCCCCTCTACTACTACTACTCAGTTATAGAATGGCCATTTTCCTACATCACAATGGAACCATAGCACGCTGTAGGTGGGCAGTGATTATGTTATTTGGTACCTACAGGTATTCCTCCTAAGAGGCATTAAAAAGCAAGTGGGTTAGAACTGTACAGGTACAACTGCCCCTTGGGCTGGGGATTGCCAATAAGAAATTTCTTGGGTAAGGGACAAGTTTTATGTTTGGGGTTATGTAGAAATTACACAGATCTGAAAATAGACAGTATTATATAACAATGGCACTTTTCAGTACGGTAGCTGCTTCAGGCCTTGAAATCCTCTCTGCTGCATAGGGAATAACATTTTCTGCAACGCTGCGTCCTATACTTTTGAGCAATTTGTAAAGATAGCAAATAAGATGCCTGAAAGACATTCCTATTGACACTACCAATTTGAATAACCAAGCCTTGTTGATTTCCCAAGGCTTCACATTTTTCACAAACTCACTCTCGGGATTATTTTTCAAAGGATGTTTGATTTCTAAATGCTGCAGCAACTCTGAAGGGCTCATACTCTTAGCAGCCAGCACTTGAGAATATACTACAACCCATGGTATTGGCTCAATCTATGTAAAACCATGCTGCTTTATATTTTTTCTTACAAGCCATCACTATGACAGCTCGCCACTGTCCATTTCATGAAATAATCCAACTTTCCCAATTACCCCTTTATCACTGGCCATGGTCCTCAGTGATTACAGCCACTGGAGCTCTAACTGTACATTTTGCCATTGCCAGTTTGGATTACTTGCACTTTATGCTGTGTTTGTGGGTTAAAAACTTGTGAACTGGACATTCTGATGTCAGCAGGTTCCGGCTCATTCTATAAAAGGATGGAAAGTTATCCCTGTAAGAGGGCAGGGAGAAAGGATTTTACGTAAGCAACAGATCAGATTGGCTGAAAAGGTGGGTAGGTTTCGGGAAATAAACAAAAAGGAAAAAATTTTAACAAGTTTTGTACTTGTAAATATTTTGCTGTAGTACCTTGTGTCTGTTAACATCTCTCTATTTTGTAAGAGTAAGCTCTTTTGCACAAGGATGTGTCTATTCAATTTTGTATAGAACCTAGCACAATGGGGCTCTGGATCCTGGCTATGGCCTTTAGGCATCAGGGGAATACAAATACAATTAAAATAGTAAATCCAAGCACAGGAAGGTTATAGGTTTAATACAGCCTGCTGCACACAATCATATCCAGCAATATGCTACACTGAAACAGTTAGTAGGGTTCCTGGGTACAAAAGTTTACACGAAGTTGTCCATTTTAAGGAGCAATTTTAAGTTTGCTGAGTTTTTAAAAATAAGTTATATTATTGCACAGCCTCTCAAGACTTCCTTTCATGACCCCTGCAAGAGTTGTGACCCACAATTTCAGAAATCCTGCATTAAATCTAATCTATTTACATAATTCTATTATAGCAATAGTTGTCTTCCATTTTCATTGCCACTGATCTTGCACATACAAGAATGCAAATCAGTAACGAAGTTAGCCTTTCCTTTTAAGGCAACATCAAAATTACCACTTAATAATGAAAATCAGGTACTGCATACAGACAATTTCCCTTATTGTACTAAAGTTCTTTAGTGCAGTAATCAACACATTTAGAGATCAAACTGGACATCTCAAAGCGAACTAAAATCACCAAGAGGGACTTATGACTCCTACCACATTTGGAGTAAAGTTCATTATACAGAAAAAAATATATATTTAAAAAAGAATTTAGGCCTTTTTATTTATTTTTTAAATAAGTTACTAAAGTACTTATTTTATGCAAACCAAGTACAATAACTTTCTTGACTTACCTGCAGGCAGCTTCTTGTACTCTCTTGTTGCTATCAAGGATACGTTTTAGCAACTCTGTCATTAATGGCTTCAAGTACGTGTCTGGGGGTTGACTAACTACCCAGTGTGCATAGCGGCTAAGAGTCCAGCATGTAATGGAGCGCACAAGAGCCTTTTTATCAGAGAGGCACTGAATAAGGTGAGGGATTAGTTCAGGAAGATATGGAATCATACCCTGCATGCAACCTACAAACACAAAAATATGTAATGTAAAATAGTGCTGTTAGAAAGGCTTAAAATAACTCTGGCTTAATATTTCTCTCTTTACTGAGACACTCTGAAAAGGTGCCAAGAGAGACTAAATCTTACCAATATGCAATCAGGCTTATCATGCCTGGAAGGCCTTACTATCTGTTCAACAACAATTTATTACTTTTTGCAACTTGTCAATCCATTTTCATGCAAAATTATCAATGTCTTCCACTGCTCCCATGATACTCAAAAGCCTTGGTGTGCGAACGGTAGTTTAACAAGCACATCTGCTTAATAAAATTAGTTTGCAAGTTTGTGTTAATTTACTTTGTTTGATAAGACACAGAAGGTTAGCGCCTCCGTTATAAGAATATGGGCTACAGTTCCCTAAGGGTCTGCTCCTTAATGGTGGATCATTAATACTGCCAGTTTCCTGTATTAAGGAGAATTAGGCTGTCCTACTTCCTCACTGCTCTCCATTGGAAGTATCCAAAACAGAGATCAAGACTGTTCCTAGCAATGTTCCTACCCTTTCAATTTCCAAGGAGCAGCAGCAGGGAGCAGAGCTGCCTAACTGCTTTCAGCCCAAGCAACTAGTACCATATTTCTTAGTCCACAGGTGCACTACATAGTTAGGACCTTCTTTTCCTCTCTTGGGAGCTCTGGGAAAAAGGGGGAAGAAAGAGTGGGTGAACAGAGGTAGGGAGAGACAGACAAGATCAGTGCCACATGTTGAGCAAGACAGGAATGATGATGAATGAGCAGGAGTAGGCATTCATGCAAGAGACTCTTGACAAAACAAGACATCCATTAAAGAATGTTGCCATTAAGCAATACAACTAAGTAGAGCTAGGTGAAAAATTGTGGACAAATAGTTTATTTACCAAAACAGCAGTTCAGAGTTGACCAAAACCTATTCGTGAATTCGACATGAATTCCTCTAATAGTTTCATCTAGAATAAATAAATAAAAGGTGGAGAGGGAGTCCCCTAACCACCGGACGATAGAGTGACTCTCACTCCCTCTGGGCCAATTAATGTTTAAGTATTTAAACAAAATAGAACAGCTTCAACAGGAGAAAGAGACCCACCCCACAATCACCCTGTATCCCAGTAGTTCTGATCACTCATCTACAAAGTTCAAATTCCTGCTCCAAATCAGGCAGAATAGGGGCCTGAATCTGGAACTCCTACATCCCAGGTGAATCCTCTAACTACAGCACTATAGGGTATTAGGGCACCAGTATCTCTTCCAGTGGTTCTGTAAGTTTTCAAATTTTCTTTGAGTTTAATTAAAAAAAAAAAAAAAAAAAAAAAGAGTGGTCAACTGTCCAAAAACTAAACAAGCTATTAATTTCAGGCCAAGCTAAATGTTTAATGTGATTAGAAAAAAAAAACAGTTGCCTACCTTTTGTAACTGTTGTTCTTCAAGAGGTGTTGCTCATGTCCATTTATCCATATATCCATTTCATTCAAGGTGTGCGCGCGCCAATGTGCACAGCCGTCAGATTTTTTGCCTTAGCGGTATCCATAGGGTTGGCTGTAGTGCCCTCTTGAGTGCCGCACTCATGCGTTGGTATATTCGGCACTGCCAACCCTACACCCTCTCAGTTCCTTCTTGCCAGCTCCTCCAACAGAGGGATAGGAGGGTGGGTAATGGAATGGACATCAGCAACACATCGAGAAACAACGGTTACAGAAAGGTAGGTAACCGTTTTTTCTTTGAGTGCTTGCTCATGTCGATTCCATTCTAAGTGATTCAAAAGCAGTATCATCGGAGGTGGGCTCGGAGTTCTGTCTAGCAGCTTGCAGTACTACTCTACCGAAGCCAGCATCATCCCAGGGCTGCTGGGTAAGTGCGTAATGGGATGTGAATGTGTTGACGGACGACCAGGTGGCCCCCTACGGATGTCCTGGATAGGCACTTGGGCTAGGAAAACTGCCGAAAAGGCTTGCGCCCTGGTTGAATGGGCAGTTACGATCGCCAGAGGTGGAACCCTGGCCTGATCGTAACAGCAGTGAATGCAGGCAGTGATCCAAGAAGAAATTCTTTGAGTGGACACTGGACAACTTTACATCCTGTTGGCCACCGCGATGAATAATTGCGTCAACTTGCAGAATGGCTTGGGGTCCTTTCAATGCAGAAGGCTAGCGCCCTCCTGACGTCTAGGGAGTGCAATCTACGCTCCTCCTCCAACTTATGCAGCTTTAGAAAAAAAGACAGGTAAGTAAATGTCCTGGCCCATAGGAAACAGAGACCACCTTGGGCAGGAAAGCTGGGTGTGGCCACAGCTGAACCTCATCCTGGCAGAAGACCGTATGGGGCAGTTCCGAGGTAAGCGCCCTAATCTCAGACACCTGGTGGGCAGATGTTATCGCAACGAGTAACACGACCTTTCAGGATAGGAGAAGGAGAGAGCAGGAAGCCAAAGGCTCCAAAGGGGGTCCAGTGAGCCATGACAACACAAGATTCAGGTCCCATGGCGGAACAGGGTCCCCAACGTGCGGATAAAGGCGCTCAAGGCCCTCAAGGAACCTAACAGTCATGTCCTGGGCGAAAACCGACCTACCCTGAAGCAGCAGACAGAAGGCCGAACTAACGACCAAGTGGACCTTGATAAACGAAAGGGACAGGCCTTCGAGCTTGAGGTCCAGAAGATAGTCCAGAATCAACTACAACGAGACCTGCTCGGGCCGAATACCTTTATTCGAGGTCCAATAAGCAAACCACTTCCATTGGGCCAAGTAGGTCATTCTGGTGGAGAGCTTTCTGCTGCCCAACAGGACCTGCTGGACAGCAGCCAAGCACTCCTGCTCCTCCACATTTAACCATGCAGCAGCCAAGCCATCAAGTGCAGTGTCTCCGAGTTCGGATGCAGAAGACTGCCGTCGTTTGGGACAGCAAGTCCGGCCTTAGCAGCAGCCATAACAGAACAGCCACTGAGAGGTTCAGCAGAGTGCCGAACCAGCGCTGGCGCGGCCAAGCTGGTGCTGAGGATCACCTTCGCCCTGTCCTGCTTGATTTTCACGAGGACTCTGAAATCAGTGGCACAGAAGGGAAGGCATACAACAGAGCCCCTAACCATGGGAGCAGAAAAGCATCCAACAGGGAGCCTCTGTCGATCCCCCAGAACAAGCAGAATACGTACTGGACGCGAACAGGCCCGCCTCTGGAAGACGAAGCTAGCCACTTCCAGATGGAGGGACCATTTGTGGCAAGACGAGAAGGTCCTGATGAGGCAATCTGTCAAAGCATTCCTGGCCCCGGGGAGGTGTGGCTACAAGATGGATGCTGTGTTGTATACGGGAGTTCCAGAGCCTGAGGGCTTCTTGGCAAAGGGCAGACAACCTGGCCCCACCTTGCTTGTTGCTGTAGAACATAGACGGTGTATTGTCGGTCAGGACCTGGACCAGCATGCTTTTTATGTGAGGTAGGAAGGCTTCGCAGGCCAGGCAAACTGCTCAGAGCTCCCTGACGTTGATGTGCAGGGAGCAATCGTGACTCAACCAACGACCTTGCATGCTGAGCTTGCCCAGGTGGGCTCCCCACCCAAAGTCCTAGGCATCAGAGACCAGGGTCACTGACAGGGATGGAGCCATGAAGGGAACCCCCTCCAACACCGATGCAGGATTCCGTCACCATGTGAGTAACGACAGTACATGGTCCAGGACCTTGATCACACAGTCCATCCTCTGTCTGTTGGGGACATAGACCAACACCAGCCAAGCCTGTAGGGGGCCTGAGGCAGGGCCACGCATGCCGGACCATGTAAGTGCAGGATCATAGGCACATGAGCGCGGTGGTGAGAGGGTGGGCTTGCATGCATGAGATCAGGTCCACCATGTCTTGGAACAGAGCTTCAGGGAGGACCGCTCCAATGAACTCAGCATTGTACAGGCATTCAGATTGAGGTCTTCTAATTTATCAACAGCCCCAGATCACGACAGTTGGAGCAAACCAGATCGAGACGCCGCCGCAGCTGATCCCGGGACCAGCCCTTTATTAGCCAGTCTTCAAGGTATGGATAAATTTGCACGCCTCAGGTAAGTAGCCACTGGTGCTATGCATTTCGTAAACTCTCTCGGGGTGGACGAGAGACCAAAGGGCGGCGCCGTGAATTGAAAATGGCGGTGGTTCAACACAAAACAGAGGAAATGCCTGTCCCCTAGGAAAATGGAAATATGCGTCCTTTAGTTCAAGGGTGGCATACCAGTCTCCTGGATTCAGGAAGGGAATAATGGAGGCCAGAGACACCATGTGAAACTAACTTCTTGAGAGACTTGTTGAGGCAGTGCAGGTCCAGAATGGGTCTGAGGCACCATTTTGCCTTTGCAAGGGGCCCACCACCGCTTGGTCCGGAGACAACAAAAATGACTGCACAGTAGGGGGAGGGTCTGCTTCCCCTTGCTTGTCCGTGGATGGCTCTTTGGGCATCGGGGCACACTGTGTTGCCCCCCGCGTCAGATTCGGTACTGTGTTGGGACTCGGGTGCTGGCTGTGCTGGGGGCAGCTTGTCTGATGCAGCCTGGGAGGAACGGTGGGACTACGGGACCGGCAAACAGGTACACCCCATGGGTTCCAGTACTGCCACTGAACAGGCTATTGCCCCTGCCTCCACCCTGCTGCTGCAGGAGCCACATCAGTCTCATGGACTGGTGGCGATTCACCTTTTATAGGCGAGGGGCTCAACTCCCCTTCAGGCTTAGACCATTGCCCTTCCAGTGACCAGGGCAGAGCCATAGATGCCTGAATCTGCCAACTGACCCTCGTGAGCGACCAGTAAGGAGAGGGCGAAGACCAGTGCCTGCCCGAAGAGCAGTACTGGGGAGCTGGAGACAGTGCCACAACCTGGAACAATCCCACACCGGGGGTAATGGACATCTAGGAGACCGCTTAGGCAATGGTGATCTGCGTGTGGCAAACTCTTGTGGGAGACCCAGTACCATGGGTATGTAGATCAGTGTCGCGACTCAGGTGTCCTGTGCCACACAGGTGGAGACCTTGGCGTTAGGACCCGGTGTCTTCCAATCGGGGACAGAAGCTCCGGTGCCAGGATCCAAGGCCTGCAGTCCAGGGATTGGGGACGCTTAGCTGCTTTAGGGGGTGGTCCCATACCCAGCTTGCCCGTAGATGCCTGGTCCGTCACCTGGCTTGGCGTCTGTGGTGCCATTTGGCCTGCTTGCTCTTTGGCCACCAGGCCCACTTCGGGCACAGATGACCCTACTAGGGGCTGGGATCTCCTGCTGCTCCCAGGAGTCAGAGGCAGGATCCTGGCTCGACTAGGAAGTCCGACCTCAGCGGTACCCCCAAGCAGCTCTGGGTTGGGCACGTTACCAGACACAGGTCCTTTGCCCAAAGCCCCCTTTTTCTACGATGCAGGTGGGCCAATTGACTTCAACCGCTTCTTAGGCACCAGGGAGGGGAAACGGTGCTCGGAGGGTACTGGTGCCAGTGGTGCGCAACGTGCTGACGCCGAGGTGCTGGGCGTGGAGTCTGAACAAAAGTGCTGTGAGGTAGGACGAAGCGCAGCCTCCATGAGGAGGGCCCTCAAGCGGATATCTCGTTCCTTCTGAGTTTGAGGGTGAAAGCTTTGGCAGATCCTGCGCTTATTCTTTTTGTGGGACTCCCCCAAACACTTTAAACAGCTCTCGTGGGGGTCACTAATGGGCATCGGCCAGCTGCACAATGAACATGGCTCAAAGCCAGGGGAACAGGGCATGCCTTGCTCTGAGGGGAAGTCCCAGCTGGAACTTTAACTCCTAAACAACTACTCTAACATTTAACTTAAAAGGTCTAACTAAGTACCTATCAACTAACAACAAAGGAGACAGAACAATGGATTGTAAGCATTCAAACGCTCTTGCGATGCAAGACAAGGCACTCCGACCAACCGTCAGGGGTAGTAAGGAGGAACTGAGAGGGTGTCGAGTCGGCAGTGCCTACTATACCAACGCATGAGCCCGGCACTCGAGAGCGCTACAGCCGACCCTACGGGTACCGCTAAGGCAAAAACCTCCAACTGTGCACACATCTAGAATGGAATTGACATAAGCAAGCACTCTAAGAGGAACCACAGTTACAAAAGGTAGGCAACCGTCTCCCCCCACCCTCGAGTGCTTGCTCATGTCAATCTCATTCTAGGTGACTCATAAGCAGTTTCCCTGGAGGCGGGCTCAGAGTTCACGGTTATTCGGCTTCCAACACTGCTCTGCCAAAGTCAACATTGTCTCGGGCTTGCTGGGTAAGTGCATAATCAGATGTAAACGTCTGGACAGACAACTGTGTAGCAGTCCTGCAGATATCCTGAATTGGCACCTGGGCCAGGAAGGCACTGGTAGAGGCATCTGCTCTCTGGGCACCAGGAGAGCCTCAGAAGGCATCAGCCCTGCCACCGGTCTGGATCCCCTACCGCTCCCTGGAGTTGATGGCGGATCCTTCAGGGGGCTAGGGGACCCATCGGGGGGCGGGGGGGGGTTATCCCCATGTGGCTCCTGTGTGGGCTGGTGGCCTGAACCGGGTCCTTTGCCCTTCTTGCTCTGTGCCACAGAGTCGCTCTTCTTAGGCACCGGCACTCAAGAGGGCGCCACAGCCGGCCCTACGGATACCGCTAAGGCAAAAAATCTCCAACGTCTGCACACACGGACATGTACACACCTAGAACGGAATCAATGTGAGCAAGCACTCGAAGAACCACCGTTTTCATTTTTTTGTTTTGCTGATAAAACCACAAAAATTTATTTATGGTCTATCCAAAATGAAATTGTTTTGATTTTTCACAGTTTTTAACTGTAAAAACAATGAGGAGTCCGGTGGCACCTTAAAGCCTAACATTTATTTGGGCATAAGCTTTTGTGGGTAAAAAACCCACTTCTTCAGATGCCACTGGACTCCTCGTTGGTTTTTGTGGATACTGACTAACACAGCTACCCCTCTGATACTTGACAGTTTTTAACCGTGAATTTCCACAAGTCAGTTGTAGAGTAAAACATACACATGAATGTTTCAACATCCAAGGTAGGATGAAAACGTTTCAACACCTTATTCTGCCTACATACTGAAAGCAAATTAAGCTTTGATTTTTCTTGCTTTTTGTTTACTAACATATCCTTAACTTTTAATATCTTAATATCAGTGAACGTGGTAAATTTGTAAGTGCTAGACTTGAGTGTAATTCCTGGGCTATATAATGGACTCAAAATGACATTTTTCCAAGGTTTCGGACTGGCTACATCTACATTAAGTCCTAAATCAATGCCAGAAAAAAGCACTGCTAGACTGGAGGAGATATGGGGTTATGTGTCAATTTAAACATCAACATTTCATGAAAGGCTAGGGCTAGAAATATAGATGTATACCATCAAAAAACCAGGAAAACCAGCTTGGAAATTATACAAAGTCTCTAACCCTCAGAGCTGGCTAAAGTACTCTATTAAATATACTGTACTTGAACAGAGTGGGGGAGCAAGAGAGTAACAAGAATGACTAGATCTTTAAGTGTGGGTCACTTTAAATATCTTTCATAATTTTGTTGTAATTGAGTAATGATTATAAAACTTCACTAGTTTCACATCCCCACCTCCTGAGGACATGGTATTGCTTTTATTGCGTGCACTGCACAGTCACAAGAAAGTTATTTGCACTAAACGTTCGCACCTCCACTGTGCTACTCTCTCACTTGAGTCTGAAAGACAGAAGGTCAGTTGTTTTCACATTCACAAGAGGACTGACAATGATCCAAGGAAGTTACATAGAAAACTTCAACCTAAATCAGTTATTTTATCAGTATTTATTATTTTTTCAAGGACTCAAGTGTGCTTAGTGCCTCACACAAGTAAGAAACAGCCCATGTCCTGAGGAGTATACACCAAACATAAATCTGATTACTAATGATAAGATGTCACGGAGGTCACAGATTCTGTGACTTTCAGAGACCCCTGACATTTTCCGCTTCAGTCCCCAGCTGAGGGAGAGGGAGAGACACCGAACAAGAGGCACCCAGAAGGCCCAGTCGCCGGGTGCTAGGCCCACCTCCTCCCGTAGCATCCCCCAGTCAGGTGCCTCCCTCATTATTTTTAGTAACAGTAAGAAGGGTCAGAGGCTTCCATGAATTTTTGTTTATTAATCGCGACCCTGTCCTTGACTTTTACTAAAAATAACCGTGACAAAATCTTAACCTTACTGATTACACAAGAAGTGATAGTGATAAAAGGAATGGGTGGGGAGGAGAAGGCAAGGTGTGACAAGAGCAATAGGCAATAAGTCTGTAAGACGTATCTTGATGGTGATTAAAAAAAAGTAAAGAGGTACCCTTAATGAGTAGATAATGAGTTTTTAGTAGAATCTGAGTAAGGTACAGATGGTAAACAGCTTTTAGAAGGGCATAACAAGCCTAATGAGCAATGTGGAAGAAGGTAGACACATTTGAGAGAAAATGATGAGAGGAGGCTGGAGAGGAGGCTAGAAATTTATATTTTACCGACACAGATACACTAGTACTTTAGAAGTGCAGTATCTTTGGGCTATAAACACTTAGGCATATTAATAAGCTTTCCCAAGCACTAGCCCTCAACCAGTAATCAAATCAGAGAGAAAGATTCCAATCCTTGCAAACAGCTAGCCAAACAGAAATGTCATGTAAGGACTAAAATATACCAAGCATATTACAAATGTTCTTTAAACCTGAAGGCATAACCAACCCGAACTTTTCGGACAATGAGAAACTGAGTCTCATAGTAGCTTATTTGTTTAACAATTTAGATTTTTTTTTTTTTAAATAAGTTTAATTTTTTCACCCTCCAATATTAGGACAAACATGCTTTTATGATTGTCCTACAGAATGTCCTACAAAATTAAGTTAAGAATTTTAAAAATACTCTTTGTACTAATATCGGTTTTCCTAACGGTTTCTAGTCCTATTATTCAAAATAGATTTTTTTTTTTAATTGTTTTCAAAACCAAAATTAAGAACATAAAAAATGGTTATACTTTGTCAGACCAATGGTTCATCTAGCCCAGTATCCTGTCTTCCAACAGTGACCAATGCCAGGTGCTTCAGAAGGAATGAACAGAACAGGCCAAAAAAAGAGTGACCCACTAAGGCAGGCTCCCTGCCTGCCCCAGCCCCACGCCGCTCCCGGAAGCAGCCAGCATGCCCCAGTGAGACGGGAGGTTGTTTCCACACGCTGCTCCCGCCTGCAAGCTCCGTTCACTCAGCTCCCATTAGCTGGGAACGGGGAACTGCAGCCAATGGGAGCTGTGGGAGCGGTGCCTGCAGAGGGGCAGCGCACGGAGCCAATGGTGGATGACGACAACAACATGGACGGATGGACATTGGCCGGGACAGGCAGGGAGGGAGCCTGTCTTAGCCCCACTGCGCCACCACCTGAGATAAGTACCGCCTGGTGGGAACCCCCCAGCCCTGAGCCCCCTCCCGGAGCCAGCACCCCGAACCCTTCATGCACCCCAACACTCTGCCCCAGCCCCTTCCTGCACCCAAACTCCCTTCCAGAGCTTGCACTCCTCATACCCTCCTGCAACCCAACCCCCTGCCCCAGGTTCAGCCTGGAGCCCCCTCCCACACTCCAAACCCCTCTGCCCCAGCCCAGAGTCCCTACCCCCTCCTGAACCCCAACCACGCTGCAGCCCAGTGAAAGTGAGTGAGGGTGGAGGAGAGCAAGCAACAGAGGAAGGGGGTGATTGAGTGAGTGGGGCGGGGCTTTGGGGAAGGGGCAAGGCCTCGGGGAAAGGGCGGGGTAGATCCTGGGTTGCACCTAAATTCAAAAAGTGATCTTGTGCGTAAAAAAGGTTGTAGGCCACTGGGTTAGTTATACTCAAATTCTGCTATAGCATGAGTGAAAATTTGGCTTACCTTCAGCAATTGCTCCTAGAACCAGGATACCTGATTCTTTGACCACCCATTCTGGATGAAACAGCAGTTCTTTCAAAAGGGGCAAAATGTGTGGCAGAAGTTCATCACGAAATACATTGGCAAGGACATCTAGTGCAGCAGCAGAACACTTCCCTGAGAATTAACATATCGTAAATCTGAATGTATTATAATACCAATTACTACATTGTGTCTCTTCATTTCAAACTACCTTAGCCTCACACTAACATTTTAGGGCAATGGGGGAGCAGAGGAGCAATGCTTCTGTTTCACTGTAGTGTGTAAAGGGCCCATTGTATTCTGGAACCACAAATCACATTCCAGGGAAAAAGTCACACTGCATTTATGGGCTAGAAAGCCATGGACGGGCAGCTTTCTCTACTCAAGATCAAATAAATAACCGTAGAACAGAGATTAAACATTTGTGGATTAGTTGCAGGGGAAAAAGTATTCCATTTCACAAAATAGTTACCATTAAGCAATCACAAAATGGAGCAACACTAAAAGTGGGAAAGACTAAGTTGTTAGTGAGAAGAGTGATACACTTCAATTCTCATGAAATAGTTTCACGCTCATATCAAGTACAAAGATTTCTATCATAATTTTGTACAGTAACTCCTCGCTTAACGTTGTAGTTCTGTTCCTGAAAATGCTACTTAAAACAAAACGATGTTAAGCGAATCAAATTTCCCCACAATTTAATACTGTACACAGCAATGATGATTGTGAAGTTTGGTTGAGGTGGTGGAGTCAGAGGGTGGGATATTTCCCAGGGAATGCCTTACTGCTAAATGATGAGCTAGCACTCGGCTGAGCCCTCAAGGGTTAACACATTGTTAATGCTGCCTTGTAGAGTGTGAGGCTACACAAATGGAGGGAGGACACACAATAGATGCATGGCAGTGGCTGGAAACATCCGCTGCGGAAACTGAACGTGATGATGAACCCACGCTATCCCATTGGAGCGCACCACTCCCTCCACTTTCCAAAGTGCCGGGGGGTGCATGTGTGAGTGAGAGTGATGCGCACTGCCCTTTAAGTATGCTGACTCCACTCTAAGTACACTGCCTTTTTAAATAGATCAGCAAGTTGAGACAGCAGCTGCTGGCAACAAGCTCCCGCCGTCCTGACCCCTCTGCTCTGTGGAGATGGAGTACATGAGCAGGGGACACCCCGACATCAGCACCCCTCTTCCCCCCCCCCATCCCCCCTCCAGCAAGCAGGAGGCTCCTGGGAGCAGCTCCAAGGCAGAGGGTAGGAGCAGCACACGGCAGTGGGGGGAGGGACACCTGAACTGCCCAGCAATTGATAGCTTACTGGGAGGCTGCTGCACAGGGGACTTAAGGGGGCTGCCGGCCCACCCTGGTTCCAAGCCCCCACCAGCTAGCTCCGAAGGGTTGCTTTTCCTGCAAGCAGTGGACAAAGCAGGCGGCTGCCAAACAACATTATAAGGGAGCATAGCGCAACTCAAGGGTGAAAGTAAGCCGGTACAGCTTTAACATCGCTACCCCTTTTGCGCCCCCCTGCCAGGTCCCTACCGGGGGGGGGGGGGGGGGGGGGGGGGGAGAAAGGCAGTGATGTTAAAGCGCTGCCGCAGCAAAGGACCCTGCTTAAAGTGCTGCTGCTGCAATGCTTTAATGTTATTGCCCTTTTTGCCCCCCCCCCCCGGCCGCCGCCGCAAGGGGGGGGTGCCCCAAAAGGAGCAGCTGCCTCGGGGCTGGCGATTTAAAAGGGCCCCGACTGCAGCTACTGCAGCAGCAGCCGAAGCCCCGGGCCTTTTAAATCACCGCTGGAGCCCCGGACAGCGTGGGCCAGGCAGTGTGGAAGGGCTGGCTGGGGGACGCTGACCCAGCCCTGCCCCCGTATCGGTAAGTCTTCAGCTTTACTTTCACTCCTGTTGCAACTTAAAACGAGCATGTTCTCTAATAGATCAGCAACGTAACAACGAAACAATGTAACCTGGGACAATGTTAAAGTGAGGAGTTACTGTATTTGGAGTATGACAAAACTATAGCATATATATTCATTAAGCCTGCTCAGATACTAGGACAACAAGTTGCCGACCAACCTTTTCAAACCATTTAACTTTCTAATCTGCTATATATAGAATCAGCAATTCCGAGATTATGCAATCAGACAATTAGAGGAAACTTCACATATAGTACCAGCATATTTCCAGTTTAGGAATAATTATACGACTTTTCAGTCAGCTAAATATATATAAGGATAACTATTCCACTTACAGTAATGAATGCAACAAAATCAAAAATGAAAAAATCCAGATTAAACTGTTTTATAGCAATATACAAGCTAACATCTGGACTGTCTCTGGAAAAGATCAATCATGAGCCTGACTCTACTTTTGGATTCTGAAAGTGAAAGGAATTCCTGGAACATGGGTGTCAAATATATCACAAAATAATGTGCGACAATTTTCTATTTGCATCTGGATTATTTTTCAACAAAATATTCTGTGTTTTTCTTAGAGACCCTGTCACAGTCACCAACTTTCACAGGGTAAATAAGCACCCCGACTTTCTCAATAAGCCAAAAATCAAGCTAATCCCATTTCAAAACAAGGCCAAAACAAGCCAATCCCTAAAAACCCCAAAACTATGTGACTAGAGCCCCCTGGCCTGCAGTCTGGGACTGTGGTGGGCCCACTGTGCACCCTGACTCTCCCCCTTACCCCCATTTGCCAGGAGCTGATTAAAAAAAAGCAACACACTACAAGCCAAAAAACTAGCCAACAAACAACTCACGCCAATTAAGCCAAAAACGAGCCCAATTTCTATGTTTTTTTCCCCACAGGTTTGGCATGTCTGGCCCCAGTTACTAGGATCAAATTTGTTACCTGATAATCTCAGCTTGCACTTAAAAGTTTCCAGCTTTCTGGGGTGGGGGGGAACCCACACACAAAAACCTTGAAACAGAATTTTTCCAGCAGCAGGGAGGCAGAAGTGGGTATTCCTGCTTGTGACTCTCCATGGTGCATCCCAGAGGTGGCAGGTCATTTCTATCCCAGCGAATGGGGGACAGGGGAAGGCATCTCACTGATGGTGAGGGTAACAAATGCCACCTGCATGAGCAGCCAGAGCCAGCTCAGCAAGATGAAGCAGCACATGACACCAGCCAGCCTGGCCCAGGTCAAGGATCAGAGCCTAGCCCATACAAGGGGTTTTCAAACCATGGGCCATGCCCAAAAGGTGGGCCACAACAGTCCTAGCACCAAGCACTGTGTGTCCAGGTCAGTTTCCTCACATGGGCTGGGTAAGGGGAGGGCGGGAGAGCAGCTCCTGACACCTCACAGCACAGCCCATGTGGGGAAACCAACCTGGATGCACAGAGCGCCTGACGTTGCCACTCACCACCCTGTCCCCAAACCCGCGGGGGGGGGGGGGAGGGGGGAAGGGGGAGAGAGACAGAGGTACGTTCAGGGGGGAGAGCAGTGACACCAGGCACTCTGTACACCCCACGTGGGCTGGGTAACAGCTGCCGCACCCTCCAGGCTCAGGTAGGTGTAAGTCCTTGGTGCCCACGAACCACTGGGTGCTGGTGGCCAGAGTGACCATGTAGGACAGCAAGGTGCACACAGCCAGGAGCGGAGCTGTCCCCACTGTGCCAACTAGGGACTGAGTGCATGGATGGGCCCCGCAGCAGTGGCACCCCCTCAGACACAGCCCCTCCCCGCACCCTGAGCTACCCCCCTGCCTGCACACAGCCCCTAGCAACCCGTCTTCTCCCTCCATCCTGAGCAACACCCCTCCCGGCACACAGACCCTAGCTATCCACTCTCTGCACCTTGAGCTGGCTGAAAGGCTGAAAACTGAAGATGATATCAGGTTGACCCTCATTAACATATGTCCCCAGATGGAAAAACTGCAAGGAGAAGCAGGCACATCCATCCCATGAAGAATACTCCTGGTCTGTAAGTTATTTTATATTTTTATTTACAATGTGATTCTTTTCTAATTAGTAGAGAATAGGGTTGGGTCTTTACTTACACAGCACAATAGTTTAGATTTTACCCTACAAATATTGAAAACACAATATAGTGTTTAAAGTTGGACAATATTTTGTTTTAAAATCAAACAGCACAACATGTTCTAACAATTTTGTTAACATTGTTGTGTTGCTTATTGTTCAGTTTTATACAAAACTGTTTTCCCTGTTTGAACACCACATTTTGCTCAACTTTTTTAAAGTATCGTTTTACTAAAACTGTTTCATTTCAAAGGTCTTGAAGCATTTGAGTGCATATTGCTAGGGATTTCTATTGCAAGGGGGGAGGGATAGCTCAGTGGTTTGAGCATTAGCCTGCTAAACCCAGGGTTGAGAGTTCAATCCTTGAGGGGGCCACTTAGGGATCTGGGGCAAAATCAGTACTTGGCCCTGCTAGTGAAGGCAGGGGGCTGGATTCGATGACCTATCAAGGTCCCTTCCAGTTCTAGGAGATATGATATCTCCATTAATTTAATTTAATTACAATTGTTAACATTAAAATGAAACATACATTGTTTATTACAGTGTTCTAGTTTATAGTTAGATAATAATTAAAATTAATAATTTCCCTCGTGAAGTGTTAATAGTGGGCTGTGGTGCCTACTGCAGCTGCACAGGTTAAAAAAAAGTTTGCAAATCCCTGGCCCAGACCATTGATGCTGTTTTCTGGCTGGCTGGCAGGGAGAGAGGGGTGGCACTGACATGCCAATTATGAGTCCCAGCCTCGCCCACAGTGGCCCCAAAAGACTTGGGAGAGACACTGAAGTGCCGGCCTGCAAGGAGCTAAGACCAAGATCCATCCCCCCATCGGGACCAGCACCAATGCTGCTTGAAACATAAGCAAGGGTGTGAGGAAGCAGAGAGATTGGAATGGATCCCAGTCACAGCATCAGCTGGTGAGAACATAAGAACATAAGAAAGGCCGTACTGGGTCAGACCAAAGGTCCATCTAGCCCAGTATCTGTCTACCGACAGTGGCCAATGCCAGGTGCCCCAGAGGGAGTGAACCTAACAGGCAATGATCAAGTGATCTCTCTCCTGCCATCCATCTCCATCCTCTGACGAACAGAGGCTAGGGACACCATTCTTACCCATCCTGGCTAATAGCCATTTATGGACTTAGCCACCATGAATTTATCCAGTCCCCTTTTAAACATTGTTATAGTCCTAGCCTTCACAACCTCCTCAGGTAAGGAGTTCCACAAGTTGACTGTGCGCTGCGTGAAGAAGAACTTCCTTTTATTTGTTTTAAACCTGCTGCCTATTAATTTCTTTTGGTGACCCCTAGTTCTTGTATTATGGGAATAAGTAAATAACTTTTCCTTATCCACTTTCTCAACATCACTCATGATTTTATATACCTCTATCATGTCCCCCCTTAGTCTTCTCTTTTCCAAACTGAAGAGTCCTAGCCTCTTTAATCTTTCCTCATATGGGACCCTCTCTAAACCCTTAATCATTTTAGTTGCTCTTTTCTGAACCTTTTCTAGTGCTAGAATATCTTTTTTGAGGTGAGGAGACCACATCTGTACACAGTATTCGAGATGTGGGCGAACCATGGATTTATATAAGGGCAATAATATATTCTCAGTCTTATTCTCTATCCCCTTTTTAATGATTCCTAACATCCTGTTTGCTTTTTTGACCGCCTCTGCACACTGCGTGGACATCTTTAGAGAACTATCCACGATGACGCCAAGATCTTTTTCCTGACTCGTTGTAGCTAAATTAGCCCCCATCATGTTGTATGTATAGTTGGGGTTATTTTTTCCAATGTGCATTACTTTACATTTATCCACATTAAATTTCATTTGCCATTTTGTTGCCCAATCACTTAGTTTTGTGAGATCTTTTTGAAGTTCTTCACAATCTGCTTTGGTCTTAACTATCTTGAGTAGTTTAGTATCATCTGCAAACTTTGCCACCTCACTGTTTACCCCTTTCTCCAGATCATTTATGAATAAATTGAATAGGATAGGTCCTAGGACTGACCCTTGGGGAACACCACTAGTTACCCCTCTCCATTCTGAGAATTTACCATTAATTCCTACCCTTTGTTCCCTGTCCTTTAACCAGTTCTCAATCCATGAAAGGACCTTCCCTTTTATCCCATGACAGCTTAATTTACGTAAGAGCCTTTGGTGAGGGACCTTGTCAAAGGCTTTCTGGAAATCTAAGTACACTATGTCCACCGGATCCCCCTTGTCCACGTTTGTTGACCCCTTCAAAGAACTCTAATAGATTAGTAAGACACGATTTCCCTTTACAGAAACCATGTTGACTATTGCTCAAGAGTTTATGTTTTTCTATGTGTCTGACAATTTTGTTCTTTACTATTGTTTCAACTAATTTGCCCGGTACCGACGTTAGACTTACCGGTCTGTAATTGCCGGGATCACCCCTAGAGCCCTTTTTAAATATTGGCGTTACATTAGCTAACTTCCAGTCATTGGGTACCGAAGCCGATTTAAAGGACAGGTTACAAACCTTAGTTAATAGTTCCGCAACTTCACATTTGAGTTCTTTCAGAACTCTTGGGTGAATGCCATCTGGTCCCGGTGACTTGTTAATGTTGAGTTTATCAATTAATTCCAAAACCTCCTCTAGTGATACTTCAATCTGTGACAGTTCCTCAGATTTGTCACCTACAAAAGCCAGCTCAGGTTTGGGAATCTCCCTAACATCCTCAGCCGTGAAGACTGAAGCAAAGAATCCATTTAGTTTCTCCGCAATGACTTTATCATCTTTAAGCGCTCCTTTTGTATTTTCATCGTCAAGGGGCCCCACTGGTTGTTTAGCAGGCTTCCTGCTTCTGATGTACTTAAAAAACATTTTGTTATTACCTTTGGAGTTTTTGGCTAGCCGTTCTTCAAACTCCTCTTTGGCTTTTCTTATTACACTCTTGCACTTAAGTTGGCAGTGTTTGTGCTCCTTTCTATTTGCCTCACTAGGATTTGACTTCCACTTTTTAAAGGAAGTCTTTTTATCTCTCACCGCTTTTTACATGGTTGTTAAGCCACGGTGGCTCTTTTTTAGTTCTTTTACTGTTTTTCTTAATTTGGGGTATACATTGAAGTTGAGCCTCTATTATGGTGTCTTTAAAAAGGGCCCACGCAACTTGCAGGGATTTCACTTTAGTCCCTGAACCTTTTAACTTTTGTCTAACTAACCCCCTCATTTTTGTATAGTTCCCCCTTTTGAAATTAAAGGCCACAGGGTTGGGCAGTTGAGGTGTTCTTCCCACCACAGGGATGTTGAATGCTATTGTATTATGGTCACTATTTCCAAGCGGTCCCGCTATAGTTACCTCTTGGACCAGCTCCTGCGCTGGTCCAAGAGGTATGGCCGCTGTGGGGTGGGCTGAGGCTTCTAGTCGCTTCAGCACTGCCCCCTTTCCCCCCTGCCAGCCAGAGAAGAAGCAGTAAAACCAGCCTGGACTGGAGCTGGGGACCTGATCCCTGCCCTGGGACCAGGCCGGCTGACACCAAATGATTCATCTATTTGCGGAGCTGGCTCTTGCTGTTCATCCAGGTGGCTTTTGTTACCCTGTCCATCAGCAAGACATACACCCCCAGCCCATCCTCCACCCCAATTCCATGTGATAACTGGGCTGATCTCATCCTAACCACCCAGCACCTCAGAAGAGAGGCAGAAGTCCTGCTGATGGAAAAATTCACAGCTGTTTGGGAGGTGGGGGACTCTGCAGTATGCATATCCCCTCAACACACATTTACCCCTGACACTACTGGAGAATTTAAAAATCTGTGCTTTTCTCAGGGCCTTAAATATAAAAGATTAAAGCACTAAAAAGTTACTTAATACCCAGTCACATTCGGCAGATCAGCCATGGTTTGTGGTGTTGTAAGACTTTCTGGAACTTAAATTCCACTTGTTTTCCACTAAGTGAAGAGAAAGGTAAATCTGGAAAGTCTTCAATAATCTGAGCAGAAACAGCCAATAGATCCATTTGCCATACTGACCAATTGAGGTAAACATTCACATGTTTGTAACTAGTGTATTGAGCTACACAGCAGAGATTCTTTTTAAGCAACAGAAAGTGCCAAGCAATCAAAGGATTGCAGGAATGTGAACAGAGCTATCCCAAAATTAAAAATCTCAGCACTTCTGTTCAATGCACTAAAACACACAAGGAGTCAGAAAAGGAAGATTCTGAATTACATGAGCTGTAGATTTTACACTACCTAACACAGTTGTTTGACTTACTTAAATTCCAGTCAGAAATAGTATCATCATCGTCAAGCTCATCATCATCGTCATCATCTTCCTCAATACCATCTTCTTCATGCTGCTGAGCCACTGTCCGTGAACGATGAAAACGAGGCCTTATGTCCTGTTCACTATCTGGAATAGCTTCATCTTCTTCAACATCCCCCTGTTAAAAGTGAAACATTAAGCATGCTCACAAGTTATTATACCATCAGATTATGAAACAGTACAGCCATCTTGCCCAAGATACTATAAAAAGAACAAATATAGTGAGTAATATGTTCGGGAAAACTATGACAACTTCTTCAGATTCATAGCCACCTCAGGGCTGGCCACCTGACCAAAAGAGCCACTAATTATTCCTGCATTCTTGTCTAGCATTCTTCCAGAAAGATGAACGGAGAGGGAAGGAGGAAACAGAAAAGGTAGAGAAATCCTTTATATAGTGCAGTAATAATTCTAATTCTGTGGTAGAATGGATTAATGAGAGCAACTTAACTATATTCCATACTGTACAAGCTATTTCTGCTAGGTAGAATCTGCCCTAGCACAGTAATTTAGAAGTGAATAATCAAATGAATACATGCTTTGAGAAGTAAAGTGAAATTGTTGCTCACCTTCAGCAGAATAATATCTATTTCTGAGTACTTCATACCATTTACTAACACAGGTATCAACCTACAAAGAAAGGTTTTAATATGTATATGTTAAAAAATGCATAATTCAGACAACTGTCAATTTTCAATTTCCTGAGCCAAATTTTGTTTTTAGAAACTGGTTTATATTGATCAATAGGCTAAATTTTTCAAACCTACCCCTAAAGTTAAGCTCCTAAATAAAAAAAGTGGTCTGATTTTGAGAAGTACAGGCATCTGGCTTTGAAGTTTCTGACTTATAAAAGTTTGACTCTATGTTACAAAATTTCTAATTTAAGTGAAGTTAATGGTATTGAATAATTGAGGAAAATCTAACAATTTCGTTTTAATCATGTTATACATTCGATAAAATCAGGTCTTAAGTGAAAGTTGGAACATTTTCAACATTATAAAATTAATGCTCCGGAGTGCTTCTGGGTAGTCCAGGGACTCTCAAGCTCCCATCACGTGCTGTACACATTGTTTCACCTAACCCTTCGGACAGATGGAAAAGTACTAAGGTGGCACCCACTTGTCCCAACCATCTTGCTGTCCCTACTCATATAACCACTCAACATGTTAGTCACTCCACTCCTCCGACTCTCCCACAGATCTTTCCAAAATGAAAGCAAAACCACCACCTCACTAACCCAACCCACTGTACCCACCAAAAAAACATGAGCTTCACAATGAGAACATGGCTCTGCAGAGATAGTTTTAATGATCCTAGCTCAAGATTTGGGCCCAGCTTCACTACTGTTAAGAATATGACACAAAGATCCCTAATTGGCCTGGGGTGTGCATAACATCACCTGCATTTGCCCTGCCTGGCACAGACTATAAAACCACCTACTAATCTATACTGGTCTCTTCCATTCCTCTTTCCTTATTAGTGCAGCTTTACTGCAATCCTAATCAAGTGTGAAACTGTTTCAGAACTATTGTCACAATTAACGGAAAGGTTACTTAACTTAGCTCGAGAATGGTGTCCCTGTAAGTGCTCTACTTCAGGATGTTTGCATCCCCATGCACTCTTAATCAGACATGTTTATCAGTACTGTCCACAGGTCTGCAACTGCACTCTAGGCACTCCTGCACCACTCCAGTTCCTTCTCAACCGCAGAAGTCCAGAGAGAAGACTGAGGCAGGAGGGCAGGTAGAGGAGCACCCATAAAGGGACACACATCTCAAAGCACTCCAGTTACTGTACAAGTAGTGTTCCTTTGAGTGCTCCACTTCAAGAGACTGTGGAGCAGCATCTCCATTACAGAGGATGGTGCTGAAGAGACAGATTCAGTATGGACAGTAGCTCAGCACCAACAAAAGCCTCATCAGCTCCAGAAGCAGGAATGATAGCACAGTGCTGGGAAAGTGTGCCTACCCAAGACTAGGTGGCTGCTTTGTGTATATCTGAGACAGGTGTGCTTTTCAGTAGGGCTACAGAGGTAGACTGGGCCCTGGTGGAATAGGCAATCATCCTAGTTCAGGGGTGAATACCTGAAGCTTTAAAATAGGTTACGATGGACTTCCAGTCTTTGGCAGAAATCAGATGCCCTTTCATTCATTTTGCAATCAGGACAAAAAAGCCTTGGAGGAGTCATATAGGATTTAGTTCTGTCAAGGTAAAGAGTTGAGAACTGTTCTTATGTCCCGTGTATGGGAGGCTCACTGCTCCTTTTGAAAAGTGAGGCTTGGGATAAATGCCAGCAGGTGAATTTCCTGATTAAGGTAGGAACTGAGGGTGTAGATATATAGTGTCACATTATTGAGATAGAATACTGTGTATGGTGGGTCAGCCATAAGAGTCATAGTTCCCCTACACTCCTGGCTGAGATGTCGGCTACCAAGAATGAGATATTGAGGGACAAATGAAGGAAGGAAAAGTTTCCTACAGGTTCAAATGTGGCTTTCTTCAGAGCATTGTGGACTAAGTTGTACATCCATATAACATACCTCAATTTGACAAGAGGAAACAGGTTGAAAAAAACCTTTAGTAAACCTCATACAGACGTCTGGATCTGTTTGCCGAAATGTGTACAATTACATATAACCAATTGCCAATGCATCAGTGGAAACTTAGCAGTACTGTGGGGTGGAGTACATTTTTTCTGGCTATGCATGTTTCGTATTTCAGGCACTAGAATATGAAGAATTTGTATGTCCTCCACTTTTGGCCACTCTCAATCACTTTTGAATACATTTTGCTGCTCTTCTCTCAGAGAAAAACCCAAGCGGGCCTTGTGATGGGGTGGACTAGGTCCAGAGGCCCCCTGCTGGAGGCCTCGCAGCCCTGCCACATCCCACCCCAGAAAAGGGCAGTAGATAAACGACTGTGATGGCAGCTAGGTGAAAAAACAGTTACCTACCTTTCGTAACTGTTCTTCGAGATGTGCTACTCAGGTCCGTTCCATTCTAGGTGTGCGTGCACCCACGTGCACAGCCAGAGATTTTTGCCTTGGCGGTACATGTAGGGCCGGCTGTGGAGCCCTTTAGAGTGCCGCACTACATCAGGCGCTGCCGGCCTACGTCCTCTCAGTTCCTTCTTGCAGACAACTCCAACAAGAGGGGCAGGAGAGCGGGTAATACAATGGACACGAGCAACATCTCGAAGAACAGTTACGAAAAGTAACTGTTTTTCTTCGAGTCCTTGCTCATGTTGATTCCATTCTAGGTGACTCACAAGTAGTACCAATGGAGATGGGCTCGGAGTTCACCGTCATGCAGCTTGTAGCACAGCTCTGCCAAAGCCAGCATCATCTCGAGCCTGCTGGGTCAGCGCAAAGTGCAACGCGAACCTATGAAGGGACGAGCAAGTGGTGGCCCGACAAATTTCTTGGATTGGCACCTGCGCCAGGAAGGCCGCCAAAGACGTCTGTGCTCTAGTAGAATGAGCCATCATGATTACCAGCAGGGGAACCTTCGCCAGCTCGTAGCAATAGCGGATGCAGGCAGTGATCCAAGATGAGATTCTCTGGGCTGACACCGGGCAACCCTTCATCCGGTCTGCAACAGCAACCAACAACTGTGTTGACTTACAGAACGGCCGTGTTCTGTCAATGTAGACGGTCAATGCCCGTTTGATGTCCAGAGTACACAACATGCACTCCTCATCTGATGCATGAGGCTTCGGACAGAGGACCGGTAAGTAAACGTCTTGGCCAGTGTGGAACTGGTAAATGACCTTGGACAGAAAAGCCAGGTGCGGACACAGCTGTACCTTGTCCTTGTAGAAGATCATATAAGGCAGCTCCGACATCAGCACCCTGATCTCGGACACCCACCAGGCCGAAGTTATAGCAACCAATGACACCTTCCAGGAGAGAAGCAGAAGGCAGCAGGAAGCTAAGGGTTCGGAGGAGGGGCTCATGAGCTTCAAAAGCACAAGATTCAGGTCCCACGAGGGGGGGGGGGGGAGAGAGGGGACCAGGTCGCTGATGTGTGGGTACAGGCATCCTAGACCTTTCAGGAACTGCACCGTCATGGGATGGGCGAAAATCCACCTGCCGAAATGGCTGCCAGGTGTACCTTGACCAAAGACAACGGCAAGCCCTGGAGCTTAAGATGCAAAAAATAGTCCAGGATGTCCTGCAGTGAGGCTTCCTCTGGACGAATGTGCTTGTCCGAGGCCCAACGTGTGAAGTACTTCCACTTTGCCACACAGGTAGCCCTGGTGGAAGGCTTCCTGCTACCCAGCAGGACCTGTTGGACCGCAGCTAAGCACTCCCGCTCATCTGTACTTAGCCATGCTGTCAGGTGCAGCAATGCCAGGTTCGGGTGCAGCAGGTTGCCGTAGTTCTGGGACACCAGATCTGTCCGGAGAGGTAACTGCACGGGTCAGCCACCGAAAGACTCAGCAGCATGCTGAACCAGTGCTGTTGAAGCCACACCGGGGCTATGAGGATGACAGACGCTTTGTCTTGCTTTGCTTTTAGCAGGACCATGTGGATACGTGGTACCAGCGGAAAGGCATACATCAGCGTTCCTGACCACGGAATCAGGAAGGCGTCCGACAGGGATCCCTTGTCTCTGCCGTGCAGGGAACAGAATACGTGGCACTTCTTCCATCTGGACACAAACAGGTCCACTTGGGGAGTCCCCCACCTTCGGAAGATCAGGCTGACCACCTCCGGACGGAGGGACCATTCGTGGCAAAATGAGACGGTCCGGATGAGGTGATCTGCCAGGACATTCTTGGTTCCGGGTAGGTGGGTGGCTATCAGATGGATGGAATGCCACATGCAAAAATCCCAGAGGCTGAGCGCCTCCCGACATAGGGCCGACAACCTGGCGCCGCCCTGCCTGCTGATGTAATACATTGTGGCCATATTGTCCACGAGGACCTGCAACGCCTTGCCTTTCAGGTGGGGCAAGAACGCCTGACAGGCCAGGTGCAACACCTTGAGCTCCCTGACGTTGATAAGAAGGGCTAGATCGTGCTGCAGCCAGCGGCCCTGGGTGTTGAGCTTGCCCAGGTGTGCCCCCCAGCCCAGGTCCGACATGTCCGAGACCACGGTGAGCAATGGTAACGGGGACACAAAGGGAACTCCCTGCAGCACTGACTTGGGGGTCTAGCCACCAATCCATGGCTCGGTACCGTGACCAGTCAGTCCAGGGGGTGCCTGCTGGGAACATAGACTATTGCCAACTATGTCTGCAGGGGTTGCGGATGAAGCCGGGCGTGACTGACCACGTACATGCATGCTGCCATGTGGCCCATCAGCTGCAGCCATCTGTGAGCCATGGTGATCGGATGCCTCATGTGGGCAATGAGATATGACAGGGCCTGAAAGCGTGCTTCCAAAAGAAAGGCCCTGGCTCGCATGGAGTCGAGAACCACTCCGATTAATGCTGGTCCAGTGCATAGAGTTTATGTGGACTTTTCTATGTTTATTAACAAGCCCAGGTCGCTGCAGCTTTAGCACACCTGATCGAGGCTTCTTTGCACCTGCTCCAGAGACCTGCCCTTGATGATCCAGTCGTCGAGATACAGAAAGATCTGGGATCCCCCTTCCCCCCATCCTGATGTCTGAGGTAAGCCGCTACTGGCACCATGCATTTTGTGAACACCCTAGGGGCCGAGGACAGGCCAAAGGGTAGTGCCATGAACTGGAAGTGGCACCTGGCCACTATGAAACGCAGGAAATGTCTGTGTCCTGGGAATATGGAGACATGGAAGTAAGCGTCCTTTAAGTCAAGAGCAGCATACCAGTCCCGTGGATCCAGAGAGGGGATAATGGAGGTCAGAATCCTCTGCCTTCCATGTCCTGAGGAACTGCTTCCACAGTCCCCAATTGCAGTAGCTTGTCGACCTCCTGAACCAGGAGATGCTCGTGAGAGGGGTCCCTGAAGAGGGACGGGAAAGCAGGGGGGCAGGAAGGAGGGGTATCCACAAACTGCAGGGTATAGCCTTGAGCTACTATGTCCTGGACCCAGTGGTCCAACATGGTAACCTGTGACCAGGCCGAGCGGTATTGAGAAAGACAGTTGAGGAAAGGATGAGCAGGATCCAGCCAGATGACTGGAGCGTTGCTCTCGAGCACACCCTCAAAACCATCGCTGTGGGCCCGGGCTGGGGAGCAAGAGGAAGAAGGGCGGTGACGGCTAAACCCAGTGTCCCTTCTCCTTGTAGATCCCTGCTGGGCTTGCGAAGGCCTCGATGGCGACAGAGGCCAGAAAAGCTTTCTGGCATACTGCGAAGTATGCGTGCCCAATGAGCAAAGGGTAGCCTTAGTGTCCTTCAACCTGTGTAGCCTGGCGTCCATCTGATCAGAGAAGAACCCAACTCCGTCAAAGGGGAGGTCCTGAACCTCCTGGGAGAGGCCCGCCGTCTGGAGCCAGGAGCTGCGTTGCATGACTACAGCCAATGTGACCACCCTCGCTGCCAAGTGCCATGCCATTTGCAGGGAACATCTGGCTGCCATGGTACCTTCCTCTACCAGGGTGCCAAACTCCTGAGCCTGACCCCAAGGAAAAGAATCCTGGAACTTTTGAAGAGTGTCCCAAAGATTAAAATTATATCAGCCCAGCAAGGCCTGAGGATTCGCCACCTGGAATTGGAGGCTAGCTGTTGAGTAAGTTTTCCTGCCAAGTAGAGCTTTTTGGCTTCTTTATTCTTGGGAGCAGAGGCAGTGGGGACCTGCTTGTCTGTTTCATTGGCCACAGACACAACCAGCGAGCCCGGGTGTGGGTGAGTATAAAGGTACTTGAAACTTTTGGCCAGCACAAAGTATTTTTTCTTGGCCCATTTTGAGGTGGGCGGGATGGAGGACAGCGCTTCTTAGCTCTCTTTTTCAGTGACGGCGAACTGTGTCTGGAAGAGGCCGGTGCCGGCGGCGCACTGCGCACGGAGGCCGAGGCGCTCGGTGCGGCCTGCATAGAAGGGGCAGAAGTAGGGCGGAGGGCGGACTCCATCAGGAGAACCCTGAGGCAAATATCCTTCTCTTTTTGGGTGCAGGGCCAAAAGTTCTTGCAGATCCGGCAACGCTCCTTCATGCGTGACTCCCCCAAGCACTTAAGGCAGCACTTATGGGGGTCACTCACACGCATAGGCCTGCTGGAGTCCAAGCACGGCTTAAACCCAGGAGCCTGGAGCATGCCCTGCTCTGGTACAAAGTCCCCACTGGAACCCTAACTATTAACACACACACTTAACTATTTAACACTATCAAGAATGTACAAGAGGCCTGAAGGCACGAAGTCCAAGGGAAGAAAACCACTAGCTCTCGTCAAGCAAGAGAGGCGCTCCAACTTGACACCACGGGGGTTAAGAAGGAACTAAGAGGGCGTGAGCCGGCAGTGCCTGATATACCGTGGCATTTTAGAGGGTGCCACAGCTGGCCCTACAGGTACCACTAAGGCAAAAATCTGATGGCTGCGCACGTGGGCGCGCACACATCTAGAATGGAATCGACATGAGCAAGCACTCAAAGAAGAACCTTAATTGAGCTCAACAATAATCCTGTGGTTTTTAAATTTATCAAGTGTGTCAGGCAGGACTTAAGAGGAGGTAGAGATTAGTGGCTGCACCACTTCAGCAGGTACAGTTTTCCTTTCCATGGGTTTTCTAACGTTATGCAGTACTGTTTGTACCTCCAGGAAGCAGTTTTGTTCTGTACCAGAGAGCCATTTAACAGCCAAGTCTTGAGATGAAGCACAGATAGGTTAAGTTGGGTGATCCTGACTCCTGTGTGAAGAGATCCACTGCCAGTCAATACATACAAATCAGCTCTGGGAACCACACCTGTTTCAGCCATGATGGTGCTATGAGAATGGTTACTAATTTCTCCTGTTTCTATTTGTTTGGGCCCTTGAGCAACAAAGGCTTCAGGGGATAAAGCATACGTAATACACGAGGCCAAGAGATGACCAGGGCATTTCCTGTCAAGTTGCAGCCATGCCCTCCCCTTGAACATTGCATCAGATAGTGCGCTAAAGAGATCCATCTTCGAATGACCCCAGGAAAGACATATCCTTTGGAATACTTTGTTGTTCAGCTCCCACTAGTTGAGGCAAGAGTCCACCACTGTGTTTTGAAATCCTGGCAGATAAACCAATGAGATCAGTATGTGGTGTGATAACACCAATTCCTTGATCTTACGGATTCAGTGCATAAATCTGGGATCTCGCACCTCCTTGTCGATATAATGCTGGACAACAGAGCAGCAATATATTATTCTGACTGGGTGGCCCCTAATGTAGGGTAGGAAGAACCAGCAAGCATCATGAACTGTTCATCTGCCCTGTGCTGTTAGGCTGCAGCACACTTTCAGAAATTATCAGGATAGCATCTGTAGTGATGATCCTTGTGAGAAGAGGCTACAAGAACAGAACTCTCATGCATACCTTTGGAAGATCCTGCCACCACTTTAGAGAATTGAGACTCTTCGAGATATGGACACCTACTTGGATGGACTGTGTTTATTAGGGGTGTAGACAGGTTCTCAGGCAGGCTTAGAGACACTGAGAATGTATTCTTGCCAAGGGTGCCATCAACACATATGCTGCCATATGGCTCAGAAGTTGCAGGCAAGCCCTTGCTGTGGTTTGAAGACTATTGTATTCTGAAACAAAGCTGGACGTTGTGGCAAACCAGTACGTGGGAAGTATGCACTGGCAGTGAGGCAGTCCAAAGTGGCTCCGATGAAATCTATACATTGAGTGGGTGAGTGCAGACTTTTCCACATTGAGGCAGAGCCAAAGGAGCAGAACATGAGATAGGGCCTTGCTGGTTGCAGTCAGTACCTTGAGAAATAAGCAACTTTCAGGTCAATCGTCCAGGTAGGAAAAGACTATTATTCCCATCTGATGAAGATGGGCTGCAACAGCCGAGAGGACTTTGGTAAAGACCTTGGAGCAGTGGAGAGGCCGAAGAGTAGGGCGTGATACTGATAGCAGTCCTTACACACCCCAAAATATAAAAAGTGCCTGTGAAAAGGGTACATGGCTATATGAAAAATAGCATCCTGAAGGTCAAGGGAGACAAACCAATCTCTTGGGTGAAAGAGGGATTTATCACTGCTACGGTTACCATTTCAATCATTGACAGTGGATGAAGGTGTTCAGAGTTCTGAAGGCCAGAATTGGTCTCCATCCTCTGTTTCTCTCATGGATGAGGAAGTATCGGAAATAGAACCCTTTCTCAACAAAGTCCAATGGAACAGGTTTGATCACCCCCAGTGTCAGGAGGGATTGTAGCTCCTGCCTCAATTAGTCCATTGAGGTGGGGCATAAGGGAAGGGGGCAGGATCCCAAGGATCTCCTTGCCGGGTTTGCCGAGTTTATATCCTCCAAGGCGTTTCTTCCTCAGGGTGCTCCTTGAGGGATGGAGACCAACAGGAAGCAAGTTAATACCAAGTGATATTCCCTGCTCGTTCCCCTGTGCAATATAGGCTCAGGTTCTTCCAGGATCCAAAGATCCTTGTGGAAAAGGAGCCTGGATAGTACTAGGGACTCAAGATAATCTTCAGGAGTTAGAACGCTGGGTGGTCCTGGAAATGGAACCAAAGCACAATCTGTGTGCCTTCATTGCTGCCCGCAGATGATGTGGCTGATGACTTTCTGCTTAACCTTAAGAGTCCTTGTGCTTTGGAAACATTGGGTCTGGTACTAACTTAGGTACTGCTGTAGCTTAACAGATGGCTTCTAGGTATGTGGGGTGGCTTTCTAGCTAGTGCCAGGGTTTTGGTACCAGAGGAGATAGGAGCTCAGCAATACCCTTGTTGATACATGGGGCCTCTCACAATCCAAACCAAAAGGGTGACTTTTCCCTCTCTCTTATCCCATCCTAGGAAATGGAAACTCTTTTTTGATGATCTGGACAGTTCTGAGGAGTCCCCAGGGTCTTTGCTTACTGCAGCGGCAGTGACAGCTGCTAAGGCTCTCTGCGCAACCAAATCTGATGTACAGGATGGGACTTGGACCCCACAGCTCTCAAGGAGATGTTCCATCAACAGGCATTTTAACCTGTCTTCCCTTCATTTTTTTAGATCTACTTTTAAATCCTAAGCAGCTTTTACATTTGGAAGATGCAAGTCTCTCCCCCAAACAGAGGCCACTCGAGTGTTAGTCATTGAGGGGAAGAGACCTGTCAGACCTGCCATAGGGTTTGGAGCCCGATGTCTTTGCATAACCCATTACTCGAGGCTGCAGATTGCAGCCTGATAAAAAACAAAGGCCCTGATCAGGCAAGGAAAAAGTGGGGGAACCCACCCCCCAAAAAGCACAAACTGTTAAATAACAGAAAAATAAAATAAGAGCAAAAGAGATAGCAAGCTGCATGGCTAGGGACAACACAACATGCCATCTCAGGCCACAGGCCATTAAGGAGGAACTAGAGTAGTGGTGGGTCTGTCCCACCCCACCCCACATACCCTCATATCAGAGCACAAGGGTATCTAGGGCGTAGGACCAGCTCCGCGGATACTACTGAGGCAAATCTTCAATCGGGCGCACACAGATCCTGAAGTGGAGCACCCACAGTGACACCACTTGAAGAACTTTATGAATGCTTATTTGACAAAAATTTCCTTTTAAGTGTATGGATAGGATTTCTCTCTAGTAAGTTTCTTCAAGTAAGTTGTAAAATCAAACCAACTAGACAGCAATTCAATCCATAAAATAGTACACGCTAGATCGGACTATTGTTGAAGTCAATGTGAATTGAATGTGCATCAATGGGAGAATCAGTCCCTATATATGTTTTGTGACTGAAAATGAATGCCAGCCTTAATATACAGGCTTCCTATTAGCACACCATCTTCACAACAAATTAAAATTGTGCTGGTAATAGCTTCCCCTACCCAAATAAATCCAAATCAGTTTAACAGAAAAATACATAAACAAATTGGTGTTTAGGTATGTATCAGCATTTCTTGAGCATCATTACCATGGTATATTGGTGATGAGTACCTGAAGCTATATAGTAAGTAATCTTACAGAAAAATAAAAAGGCTTTGAGGAGCGAAGGTGGGAAAGGGTGCTAGACACCACAGCAATTGGTTCATTTCACTGACACAGAATTAGCGGAGTTTTCACATAGTTTTCTAGGCTTGTCTAAGGAAATAGTACACCAACCTTGCCCACTGTTTAACTTTTTATTATAGCTCTAGGATTTTCAAATACTGATAGAATTATTTTCTCAAAGTTTCCCCCTATAAAGAGGACTAACTGCTGAACAAAATGCTGAAGTGCACAACATTGCAAGGAAGACCCAAATGTTAAAAGTAAATTTGTAGTTAAAAACTTCGTATTCACTGTTTACAGCTACTGAATGTATTATCTTAATCAATCCTACATTTGCATTGCAACTTTAAAGTCAGTATTAACCATCAACACTTTAAGATACACTCAAAAACATAGAAGTGATGTGAAGACAAGAAAAACAAAAGTACTTCAAAATGCAATAGTTAAACCAATGTTCTTTAGCAGATTGGATAAAACTTGAGTTAAAACAGAACTCTTATTTAAAGGATTTTTAAAACAGACCTTAACATTTAAAAAAAAGTCAGTTCACATACACATTGCTAGTTTGTTTAGTAATTTAGGAATATAGAGTGGGAAGAAAGTAAAGTAGATGTTTTGGACTTGTTTCTTATTAGTTTCCTAATACTTAGCCAAATGTCTTCTTTTTTTTTAAACAAATTTTCTGTCTACTAAGAATTCTCACATTTAAAGTGCTCATCTATAATGAAAAAAGGCAAGCCTCACTAATCAGTTTAAGAACAACCCCCCCTCACATCCCCCCAAAAAAGTGACAGGAAGACAGCTTATGCAATATTTGCAGCCTAGACCAAGCTTCCTTTATATGGAATTTCCAAAATTAAAAGTAAACAAATAAATTTTAAAAAGCTTTAGCCAGGCTATACTCCATCAGGATTTGTGCTCTGAAGTCACTTAGATGTTCTTGAAAATCCCATTTTCAGGTGTCCAAAATACAGGTTTAGAAGCCTAACTTTTTGAAAATTTTAGCCCTGTGTGTATAAAAATTTCACAACTACTTTATTAATATATTGGAAGTGTAAATATTTCACTATTAACACTGAAAGAATTTTATTTTGAAGTGACTAGTTTCATTCCACTAGGAGAAAAGTTTAATAAAGTTACAATTTTAGTCCCTGATCGTGCAACATTTATGCATATGCTTCACTCTAAGGAAATCAGTGGGACTTCATGTGAATATTATATACTGCTGAAGCAATTGCCAGATCAGAACCTTAAATTTCAGTATTTTGTTTTTTACCTGTGTTTTGTGAGATTCTAAGAAGATACCCTACCAGCTGTGGCATTTTAAAATTTATAAATGAACTAAGTTATAATTTTATTTTATTTTTTAAAGAAAAAGCAAACACTAAAGTTGAAATAAAAATTGTAAGTAGCTTTTGCAGAGCCTCAATCTGATTTACACTTTTTTTTTTTTTTAAACTCAAGTGTTTTAAAATCAACACACCCTGTTCTTTGTACAGTGGCATGTCCAATCATGTGGACATTTATTCACCCAACTATGTCCATTTCTACATGCAAAACAGCTGTCAATACTTGAATTCATCATTTGTAGACTACACAAAAACACAAGCAACTAGAACCACCAGATGATATCTGGAATTTCTCCTAAGAACTTTGTAAACTATTTTACAGGACAGATTTAAGTCAGAATTCAAGAACGAGAGGACTAATTTACAATCCTTAGTTTCTCAGTAGAATATGCTTCACTCTGCTTGTTTGAAAGTTAACTTACTTAGTAAGATGCCGACATAGCACATCTTTACAAATTGGCTGCTCAGCCAAAGTCAGCCAAAACTCACACGCCTCCAAAGCCACATTTTCATCTTGGTCCTGGGTCCTCTGAAGCATGTACTACACAATATGGAGAGAAATCATTACTTTATTCGCTTAGGTTCCTTTGGACACTTAGAATTCTATCAAAGTTAAATGACTACATGTGTTAGTAGTTTACAACTGCAGTCTGCCATTACGAATGATCAAATTTTTTTTTTAAAGGTGCTTTTGGATTGTATATACAGCTGCAACAGACTGCCACTTTGACTGTAGCCTGTACTTAAAATTCTTAAGCCATGTACAGTGTTAAGTCCTTCACTTGTCAGTCATCTTCCAATGCTTGCTAAACCTGAGGCTTGAGCAAAACATTTCAGATTTTTTTACAGCTCGATCTCCCACCCCATTGGGGGGGTGGGGGGGGAAAGAAATCTCTCCTCCACCAGCAACTGGAAGGTGCAGCTCCATGAATATATAGACGCAGGTGTTTTCATATTACTTTTAGTACCTTAAAATCCCTACTTCCTTTCATAATCTTAAGAAGCATGAAATACTTTTAAAATAGTATGATCAAATCCCATAATCAACACGTGTATGTAACAGAGTGAATACAGTAAAGATAAATAGTGGAAATGATAATCTTATTGCCAGCAAGAGCTTCGAAAGACCATGTCTCAAATCAATGAGGGTCCTATAAAACTTAATACCCCATAATCATTGCTTTAAGCCAAAACACACCACTTCTTGCATACTGTTCATACCATTGCTATACCACTTGTAATGCAGAAGTGCTAGGTTCATTCAAACCTCTCCCTCAAGACTCCTTTAAGTTCTACAATCTTTGCATCCTTTCATGCTGGTCCTTATACATGAAACCATGTTCCAATTTAGAAAAAACAAGAAAATCCACTTGGTTTACCATACCATATACCTGGAATAAGGCCTTTTTTTTTTTTAATTCCTCCAATTGCTTCAGCATGCCACAGTCCACCTCCAACACATGAGCAGAAGGGAGTACATCACGAGCATCCTGTGCATTCCACAGCTACAGAACTTGCCATGGATGTTATGCTCTTTCCATAGAACTGCGCTCCAGAATCTGAGCTTTCATTAAAACAAATCTGTTTCTAGCCCTTCAGTTGCAATGATAACCTTCAAAATGTGAATGCTGAGTAAACCAATGCCATTCTCTGCCTTGGTCTACACACAATTTGAAACTACAGCTCTAAGATGATGCGAACAGTCAGGGATCTGAATACAACTGCAGTTATGTAATTTGGATTTTTTTCCAAAAGGAAAAGGCATCTGCTGATTTGCCATAGCCAGGTACCTGAGATTTTGTTTTCATTCTCCTTGCCACTGTCTCTTGCTCTCCAGTTTTCTCCACAAGTGGGAGTTACTTGGATCACAGTACATGCTCCCTACACTTAGCTACGTGGCAGTTGGTTAGGGAGCCAGAGCTTGAGTCCAGTTTGGAGCCAAGGAAAGGAGAGAATTAGCTGGCCAGCTACGTAGCCTAAAGAACATCTCAAGAACTAAGGCCTGGGGAGTGAATCGGACTCTGTGGAGAACATAACAAAAACCCTCAGAGAAAATTACCAAGGTTATATCAACAAGTATTTTCAAATGCAAGACACAGCTGTGCGCCCGTGCGCACGCACTGTAAAGGAATGGGAATGAAGACTATTTCATAGCAATAGAATAAATTGGTGTTGCAGCAGCCGTATTGGCCCTACTGTGCTGAGATACATGAAGGCATTACACACCACCACTTGCAACTGAGGCCAGCAAGAAAAACTGTTTCACAGAAGTAATAGTGTAGTCAGAACAAGACTTAGGACTCATGTCAAGAACTTCCTTGGCAGCCAGACCACAATTATAGAACCCTCTACCTGAAGGGATCATGATGGTCACATATTTTATAGCTTTCGGATGCAAATGCAAGTTTGATTTTTATGTTGCCGCTGTCTATTATCAATAAGCACCCTACATAAAGTCATCTCACTGTTCACAATTCTGCAAAGTCACATTTTCTCCTTTGAGCATTGCCCATGTGTGGATCCACACATTTGGATAAATGTTCTCTAGGGGCACAAGATGGGTATCTACTACTACTTAGTGTGGAGGCACTTTGAAATTATCTTCAGTGAGATAGTATGACCTTTTGTTTCAGCAAATATGGTCACAGAAAGGAGACGAGAGCACCTGAAAGATATAGTCCCATAAAAGGTATAGGTCAAGGTCTGAAAACATCCAAAGAATTCAGCTTCTTCACGTAGCAGCACTTGATGCCAGGAGAGAAGACTGGTACTGTGATGGATTGGGTCGAGGTGGTTTCAGAATTCCACTTAGGGTGGGTGTGGTTTCCTCTCACACATTCTTCCACATGGACAATGTGAAGGCAGCCAGATCATAAGAGTTTGGAGCTCATTGACTTCTATGCTGAGGTAATGGCCACAAGAAAAGTAAAGTAGCGTACTGCACATTCCAACAGCAATCCCAAGAGAAGCTCCACAGGCTCTAGAAGGATGACATCAAAGCCCCACATGGAAGACAGGTCCCTGGCTGCAGAGTGAGGGAAAGTAGGCCGTTGAAGGAATTTTGATGTCACAGGGTGTCAGAAGACCAGAGTACAACTGTATTGGAGTGTGACAGATACTGTGGCTAGATGAACCTTAAGGGAGTTAAATGCTAATGCCATGTGATTCAGGAGCATGATAGTCCAAGACCTTCAGTATCAGGACCTTCATTGGGTCAATACTATTCTAGGTTACCCACATGGAGAAGTTTTGTCATTCTGAGATGTACATCTTCCTGGTGGAAGGTTTCCTGCTTTGTATACAAATTTTCTGAACTTGTAGGGAGCAGTCTACATCAGTGTTGCTCAGTCAGCAAATACCCAAGCAGTCAGGTGCAACAAGTGTGGCTCTTGGTACAGTATCTGACAGAGGTTTGAGATTTTCATCTCTGTGTTGGCCAGAAGATATATTGAAGGCCTCTTGAACATTTGTAACAGGTCCAACAGCCAAAACTGTCTCAGCCAGTATGGGGCTATCATGATCAAATTCTTGTTCCATCTGATCTTGGATAATATTCTGGGGATCAAGGAAACTGGAGGGAAAGCATATCAAAGTCATCAAGACCACTGAAGGAGGAAGGTGTCTGGTAGAGATCCATACTTATTGTCCTCTGTGGTGACTAAGTCTATGGTGGGAGTCCCACTTCCACGAGTACTGGGTCTAGGATGGACTTTAACAGTGACCATTTGTGGGTGGTTACCACATTTCTGCTCAGGAAGCCTGCTAGGTTATATAGTTGAATCCTGGGAGATGGGGAGCACCAATGGGGTCACCCCATATTGATGGCACCATTCCCAGAACTTGACTTTCAGAAAGAGGATGATCAAGCACTTGGCCAAAAAAAATGTCCACCAGGAATTGCACTGTGGAGTTCTGAAAAAACAGGCAAGACTGATGAATACACATGAATGTCCCAAAGGTGAGGGCCAAGTCATCCTGAGTTCACATGCCCTGATTCTGAGGGTGTCACAGTCAGATCCTAATATGTCTGTAACAAGGGTCATCCCCTGGGAAGGGGCTGAGAACTCTGCCCCTCTCTCTCAAGTTTACTACGTCTAGCAACCAACTGAGCTACTGTAGAATTTGAAGTGGGACTGTGATGCACATGCCTGGATGAGGAGCATATGGAGCCTCAGCCACAGTTGTAAGGTCCAATAAGGAAATGTGGCAAGCAGCATCTTATACCTGCTCACCAACATATAGCTGAAGAGTCCCAGATACACATGTACCACCTGTAGGTAGTTTACCGCTAACTGAAGAGATCAGAACCTGTCCTCTGGCAGACAGTCTATCTGGAATCAAAGAAAGTGTGTGTGTGTGTGTGTGTGTGTGTGTGTGTGTGTGTGTGTGTGTGTGTGTGTGTGTGTGTGTGTGTGTGTGTGTGTGTGTGTGTGTGTGTGTGTGTGTGTGTGTGTGTGTGTGTGTGTGTGTGTGTCCAGAATTGTCACTCTGAAGCTTATGTCTGTTGAGTCAGTGTGAAGCATTGGAAACAGCTACAAGCATGGTTGAGAGCTCTTCTTGTTCAGAAGGATCACCAGGTTCAATTACTGGATTTGTGGTCAGTTACCACACAGTTTTCACATTCTTAGTTATTTTGACTTTACGAATTACAGCCATGTGGTGTCGTTATGGTAAGGATATGCCATGCCAAGAGTCCTAAACCATTGTAATAGAGCTAACTCAACCAATAACCTTTGCTCTACAGCTAAACTGCATGCAACAATCTCATTTGGTTGTAAGAGAACTGCACAGATGGTGGAATACTTGGTCCAACTGCCCTATATATGCTACAGCATGGGCTTTCAGCTACTGGTTTATTACAGTTCACAAGGGAAGGCTCTTTAAGGCCATTTGTCTAATGCTGGTATCTGCCAGTCATCCAGTTATGGGTAGACAGATGTCTTGTTTCCTTAAATGCACTACCACTATTGCCAGCCAGAATATTTTAGGAGCCATTAAAAGTACAAAGGGCAGAGCCCTGTATTGGTAATGGTTGGGCCCCATTATGAATTGCAGATACTTTCTGTGGGCTCAGTGAATGGCTGAATATATGAAAATATACATCCTGCAAATGGAAAGCTGAGAGCCAGTCTTGAGCTTAGAGAAAGAGGAAATGTTAATTGTTTCATGTTGAGGATGGCATGTATTTGTTCAGTCTCATCAGGTCTAGGATAGGACAAAGACCACCTCACTTCCCTTCTTCAGAATGAAGAAATGTCAAAAAAAAGCAACCTCTTCCCCAGTAATCCTGAGGAAGACAAAGCAAAGCAACAAGACCTCCACATTTTGTAATAGGCTCTCTTGAGAAGGGTCCCTGAAGAGGGACAGGGAAGGGGGTAAAGTAGAACTGGATGGGTCAGCCCTGGGCGATCATTGAACACTCAAATACCTCATGTCAAGGAAAACCACACCCAGTGGAATGGAAGAAGCGGCTTTCAAAGGTGGCGTTCTCAAGACTGGGTCTGATGTGGTTTTTCAAAGTCTTGTCAAATCTCCTGTCATGTCAAAGGAGCAGTGGGTGTTGCTGAGGAAGAGGAAGGCTGGCAACACTGTTGTATCTTAGGTGCTTTTTTGGTGTGATACTCCATTTGTCCGGGATGATAAGACTGTACACCATCTCAGGTGTGGCTGGGGACAGAAAAAGTGTGACTCTCTGGACACCACAAGGTAGCTTTGAAGTCCATCAGTGAGTGCAAAGCAGTCTGTCTGCTTACTTAACAGCTGAGCCCCCAGGAAAAGTCCTCAATTGTGGTCTGCAACTCTCAGAATACCCAATACTTGGAGCCACAATGTTCTGCACATTATGGCCTCTGCGGTCACAGATTTGGCCATGGTTTCAGGTAACCATTGCCCACCAATTGGCCTCTCTTTATTATGTCCTTATGCGCCTCTCTGCTTTCATGAGGAAGGTAATCACCCTGACCCATGTTAGAAAGGCAAACTCAGCCAACATGGCCTGGCAATAAGCCACGCACAGCTGTACAGAAACTGAGAAGTACAACTTCCTTCTAAATAGAGGCATCTGGGGTCTGTTGTCTTTTGGGACACTTCTGTTCCATCTAAATTTTTCTTCAATGGCCAATATGAAGAAGGAGCCTGGGTTGGAGTAAGTGCAGAAGTACTCAAACCCCAAAAGGAGGTAACTCGCAACTATTTATGACTCATTTCACAATTGGTGTTAATAGAGACTGGCATCTGCTACAGGGCTTTAGCTGGGTTAATGGGGAGGACGATCCTGGCTAGACTAGAAGCTGACAGGACGTTGAACAGTTTATGGGATTTCTGAGATGACAATGCTTGATTTCCAGAGTCTCAACAATCCACATCAGGAGCTCCTGGAACACTTAACATTGTCTGCTGCTAGTACCTATGCAAAGGATATAGCTTCATGCGGCAATAACTAGGAAAGATTGTTAGGCTGCAAGATAGGATGCTGATGTTGCTCAGCCCCTGAATCATCTACTTGATAGTCTGGTGTGGCCGGTCTGGCCAGGAATGCCACTGGGGACAAAGCCCTCTCTCTTCCTTGAGGACCACCTGCTTCTTGATGTTTATGAAGGCAGATCCTAATATCCCTAAGAGGGCCCTGGCAGCATACTGTATAGTACAGATGACTCAGGTTGTTGCCTGGACCAATACCAGTCTTGATGGGCCGATGTGAGTTTCTAGGAGAACCCCACAGGGGGTATCATCTGACCAAAGGCAGCCTGCTTTTTCTGATATGTACTGTAGCTGTTTTATGTAACTATGTATGTTTACAATTGCTACAGTATTACATTAGTATACTGTACGTTTTAAACATGTGTTCTATTTTGCATTTGTAGCCTACTACCATAGCGTATCAAGAAAGCAGTATTGAGTTAACGTTATAAAAATAAGTTTTATTTTTATGTTTAAGAACAAATATCAGCCATGACAACACAATCTCTTGCTCTTACTTGTAAACATTTTTTGAACTCAGACTTAACTAATACTTCGTACGCACTGTAAGTCGCCCTGGATAAGGGCATCTGCTAAGCAAATAAATAACCTAAATTAAAGTATTACAGTATTATACTTCCACATCAAAAAGCGTATTCTATTTATAGAGTATCAACTTCTAAATTAAGAAAGGATAAAACAGACTCACTGTGTGTGAGAAAGAATTCTTTTAATTTGCTCTGCTTCTCAGTCACAATTTTGTTTTGAAGATGGGATTCAATATCCCAGAGAGATCTGTAGACCCTTCCTATGAAAAGTGCTGAAGTGTTCAAAGCCTTCAACAGCTTGGAGTTTGTCGGAGGTGGAACTTCATCAAAATCATCCTCACCCTCTTGATTACGATGTTTCGACAACACAAGCTCGTTTCTCTGGCCTTACAGAAGCTGCAGCATTCAGCAAATCCTCATTCACAGCCACAGCATCTATCAAGTCCTCTTTTTTCCATGTTGACTGGAAGCGGAACATCATTCAGGGAGTCGTCAAACTCTTCAATAGCCTCATTGTGCACACCTTCCACTGGCACAACTAATTTGCCTTTCCTGAAACAGCTGGAAATTTGTGTCAGCTTTACATCTTGCCATGCCTCAGCAACACGAACAGTAAATTTACAGTTTTCAGGATTGTCTGAATATCTGCACTGGGGTCCACATCAAGAGCAACAATAAATCACACTTGAGCTATAGAGGTTTAATCAAAGATGTAGTGTTGGGATAAGAATTTGAGCTGAATGTTTGAGAGAACCAATGGGGTTTGTGAAGCAAGTATCCAGAAAGAGGCATATCTTACAGCTCTGCAAGTGAGGCGAACAATCCCACCTTTTTTAGCCAGTTGATGAAAACCTGTCATCCAGGCATTTGCTGAACTGACATAACTGAGGGGTAGTTTACTGAAATTTTTCAGAAAGCATGTGGGTTGCTTTGACTTCCTGATCATGAACAGCAGGCATTTGTCACTACCATCTACGTTGGCACAGATGTGCAGTTATCCTGTCCTTTGAAGCTCTCTCTCCTTCTAGCTCTTCAATTTTTTCCTACTTGTCCTGTCACAGAGCCTTTTCAGGTAAAATCCTGTTTTGTCAGCATTGTAGATATCAGCCAGGGAAAATTTTTCAAGAATGGGAGGACTTTTTCGCACTGCCACTGCTCAGCTGCTGGTTTGTCTGCCGACTTTTTTTTTTTTTTTTTTTTTTGCGCGCACGCTAGGCTCTTTTCTGTAAGAGACATTGAAGAGTTTCTTCCATCTGGTAAACCAATTGTCACTTGCCTTAAAATCATTCAATCCAAGTGAAGCAGCAAGCTGAAGGTTTTTTCCCTTGATTGCGGGTCCAGCAAGCAGTGCTCCCTGTGCCCTCTTCTCCTTGAGCCACATAAAGAGAGCCTGGTCAACATCAGGGGCTTTTCCTTCAGACCCATGCTTACGTCAGCTATTCGACTGTCCGTCTCCGTACTTAGCCAAAAGCTTCGACATTCTGCAAACAACTGATTTGAGCAACTCCCACTTGACTGGGACTTGGTTTTGAGTAGTCCCTGAAATTTGATAGTCTGGGATAATCTGTACTTTTTCTTTCATCAAGAGACTTCTTGGCATTTTGTCTGTTTTTGCCACACACACACAAAATTATGCTAATGAGAGGATGATGTGAGTAGCAGCCGTGTTAGTCTGTATCCACAAAAAACAGAAGTACTTGTGGCACCTTAGAGACTAACAAATTTATTTGAGCATAAGCTTTCGTGGGCTACAGCCCACTTCATCAGATGCATAGAATGGAACGTGTATTTTATATATATATATGTGTGTGTGTGTGTGTGTGTGTGTGTGTGTGTGTGTGTGTGTGTACACACACACACACACACACAGAGAGAACATGAAAAGGTGGAAGTAGCCATACCAACTGTAAGAGGCTAATTAAGATGAAGTATTAGCAGGAGGGGGGGAAAAAAAAAAAAAAAAAAAACTTGTAGTGATAATCAAGATGGCCCATTTTAGACAGTTGACAAGAAGGTGTGAGGATACTTAACGTGGGGAAATAGATTTAATATATGTAATGACCCAGCCACTCCCAGTCTCTATTCAGACCCAAGTTAATGGTATCTAGTTTGCATATTAATTCAAGCTCAGCAGTTTCTCGCTGGAGTCTGTTTTTGAAGCTTTTCTATTGCAAAATTGCCACCTTTAAGTCTGTTACTGAGTGACCAGAGAGGTTGAACTGTTCTCCTACTGGTTTTTGAATGTTATGATTCCTGATGTCAGATTTGTGGCCATTTATTCTTTTGCATAGAGACTGTCCGGTTTGGCCAATGTATATGGCAGAGGGGCATTGCTGGCACATGATGGCATATATCACATTGGTAGATGTGCAGGTGAATGAGTCCCTGATGGCATGGCTAATGTGATTAGGTCCTACGATGGTGTCATTTGAATAAATATGTGGACAGAGTTGGCATCGGGCTTTGTTGCAAGGATAGGTTCCTGAGTTAGTGTTTTTGTTGCTGGTGAGTATTTGCTTCAGGTTGGGGGGCTGTCTGTAAGTGAGGACTAGTCTGTCTCCCAAGATCTGTGAGAGTGAGGGATCATCTTTCAGGATAGGTTTTAGATCTTTGATGATGTGCTGGAGAGGTTTTAGTTGGGGGCTGAGGGTGACGGCTAGTGGCTCTTATGCAGCTGCTATGTTGCTGTTAGCAAGTGGAGAATTCGTGGTAGGGAAAGTGTTCCCAAGGAAAAATGTTGTTCATAAGCAGCAGTTGCTCTTACAAAGTGTTGCTGCACCGGTGGCAGTGAATCTCTCAATGCCAATGATGAACCTGGTTCTGCCAGAGTCTCCTCCCCAGACCTTTTTACAAAATGTTAAGATATTGTTAACCTATGGAGGACTTCCATTTTTCCAGCATTATCTATGTGAAATATTCCACCAGCATTCTATTCATTTAGGATCCCCCCCCCCACCAACACTCACGCTCTTGGCTTATTTAATTCAGTTTGGAATGAATTCTCCCCTCAGTTAAGTTAAGGTCAGTAAAGTATATCATTTGGACTAAGTGTCACATATACAAATCAGCTAGTCAACCAGAAGATAATTTCACAGTTGCCAAAAATAGCCTATCCTTCAAGAACAATGAAAGATATAAATATGCAAAATACACACAGCTCACACCACACACTATTTGTTATAACTATTACTTTAAAGTATTTTTTGTGCATGCAATTTAGCAAACAAAATTTACCTCAACTATACTAATCATATGAGGAAGCAGGCGATCCATTCGAACTTCCAGCAGCATCACCAAAGCCCGACACACATTTTTGCGTACTTCAGGCTCCTCATCTCCAGCCAACGCGAAGAGATTCTGTGGGGGAAAATTAAGACTCTTCTAATCCCATTATTTTATATAGAAAAGTACTTGCTATCATCAAGCAAGCGATCATGCAAGTGCACATTTCTGTGTGTTCAACACTCAATACCATTCAGTGATTGGAATTAATGCTCCTTTATAGTCACCTGAAAAGTACATAATACTGCACAGATTCTCTAACACTTTATATGGATATGATCAGGGCTGGATTAAAGCATAGGCACTATATACTATTGCCTCCTGGAGTTATATACTTTTTCTTTAAATGAAAGTTTAGGGCTAGAAACTTGCCTTCAATCTAACAGTTACAAAGAAAGGCTTGAAAACATGACCCTAATATAATGGATGCATTAACGTTTCCCAAAGTCTGCAGACAGACAAACAATAGCGCCAAAGGGTGATATTTAATCCCTGGATGTCAATGTAGCGTTAACACCAAGACTCAGTACCCCAGCAGGCCCTGATGAGAAGCTTCTGTGGCAAGTAGAGAAAACAGTACCAGGCCTGATCCACCCAAAAAGTTGCCTCAGCAATAATAGTAACAAATGTGGGATGGGGACCCTGCTGCTGCCAACCCAGTATCTCCAGGGAATGAGGAGAGAGGCCCATCTCTGGAAGGGGACTAGGTCCTCCTGCTCTCATACTCCTGGTGGGAGGGAGGGGGCACGCCATGAGGATTGGCCACACCAAAAAAAGAAGCTTATGAGGTCATAGGGGCCCCTCCAAATCATCATGTGCCTAAGGCCCTAGATTGCCTTGATCTAGCCCCCAAAGTCTTAAGAAATCCAACATAAATCTAAGTTAAATAAACTCACTTCTAAGCAATGAGGACCATGGCACACGTGACAGAAGAAACTGGATTAGTACTGGTAATGAAAGAGCCCTCTACCATCATATACTCAAACATTTTCTCAGAGAACAATCCAGTGGCTCACAAAGGATAAGTATTTTTCTTGTTTAAGTGACACTACAGCATGTATTCTCAAAATTCCAATTATTCACATTTAGAACTTTCCTCATCTCAGATTTACATCAACTCCTTCCAATGTAAGCCAAGCCACAAGGACCTCTGAGGCTAAGTTCACTTAAAAGGGAGGTTAGAGCAAAAGGTATTTTGAACTGGCCCACAAACAGGCAGTGCTGACCCTATGGAGACATGGCCAGATCACTTAAAGGCTGTGCTGACTCAATATAATCCTGCTTCTAGGTAGGCCACAGAAGTTCAAATGCAAATTAAGGCTGTCATCTCCCAGCACAACAGTGCATGAATACAAAATCTAAGGGTAGCTGTAACCCTGGTCAATATTCATATCTAGCAGACACAGGATACAATTGGCAAACCCTATTCCAGCAGAAATTAATCAAGACCCTCATTGTAATGTGTTATATTGCCTGGAGGATTGTTCCCCCGTCCCCAATCTCCTCCCGCAGTTACCTACTGACAACTGCCCTATATGTATAAATACATAGGCCAAAGTGGAGCAGAAATGGAGATAACAGGAGGGCATACATGATCACATGAATTTGCCCATGTAATGACTGTAATTGTGTATGGTATATGTATTTACAAATCTATCTATTGTGTTTATAAATTAAACAATTGTTCCCGGTTTTGCACACAACTTGAAAATCTTGCCCATAATGCAATCAATTTGAACATAAAGCAGAAGACCGTACTTGTTCTCCCCTCACAGAAATATTCATCAGTCTCTATTACAGTGGTTCTTAGTGGTTTTCTTGGTCCATGATCCATAAAATGACTGAAAAAAAATCATTCAGCAATCCACTATTCTCCAGAATTCTTTGAAATCACAAATAGTTAAGGATTTTGGATCACAGGACAACTTTGGCACCATACTGTGGATTTAAAGAGGTGAAGGTGGAAAGCATGAAGGCTGGTGTGCCTAGACTGAAGGAGCTACTGGATGGGGAGATAGAATTTCTCCCTTTTTCCACCTACTCACAAAGCACTCAGCTGTGGAAGCTGGGGAGCAATGCTGAGGGCTGCAAAGCTGGTTCTACAGTCTCTCAAAGCCACCTTCCCCACTCTAGATTTGAAGGATGGATGAAGGATGCAGAGGAGCTACTTTACGATTGGGTAGTCTGATGTAGGATCAGAGGCAGCCACCACAGAAGCAGAAGGGGGATGGAATAGTCTGCTCTTTCCCAGCCTCTGCAGGTTTCTAGGCAACTGCCAGCTTTGAGACACCAGTACTACTCAATAGGCACCCCCGTCACAAACCACTGGTTGAAAATAGCTGTTCTAGTGGAGCATGTTCCTCCACTGTTTTAAATACTTAGCAAAGCAAACATATGCAACAGGGTGGGGAGATCTTAATATTTTAACCACTCCTCAGCCAGCAAAGAAAAATACAAATTTAAAACTAATGTAATTAAGTCGAGGGCCAAGTCCTGGATACATGAGCTATAAACATACTGTATCATTACTGCATGCAATGCCTTTTACAGAAAAAGCAGGTTCTTTGTTTAACAGGATTCTAAGCGCTTGCTAATTCTAAAAATATAAAATTTAGAAAAAAAAACCCACCTACCTCAATAAAAGAATCGATGTGTAACATAAGAGCTTGAGTTCTACTGATGATAAACTGATTGACGCATGCAACAGCATGGGACCTGGAAGTAGAACAAGCATTTATTTAAAACAGATGAAAAAATTCATTAGAAACTTTTTCTAAACTGTATACAATCAAACAATTGGGAAGAGGAAAGCAAAGCAAAGACATACACTACAATGTCTAACGGTAATTTTCAGATTCAAATAAGAGGAATCCTAATATGCAGATCAAGAGAGCATTTCCGAACTACACGGATTCATCTGTAATATTAAAATATTTTCTTTTCCAAAGGAAAATCTCAGGAATACAAAATACAATGCAACACACCTATGGACTAAACCCTGCTTTTAAAAAAAATAATCTAAAACAATCCAAAGTACGTGCACTCAGTCAAAAAGCAGAAGGCTGAGGAATTAAATCCTCTTCTGTAAGAGCCAGCAGGCAAATTAAGGGGCAGGTAAACGAGGTAAAATAGATGTGACCCACTGCTCACCAGCACAGGGTTTGGGGCCAGCAGATGTACAGAGCAGATTCACTGACCAACCTCCCAGACTGTTCTAGTGCATAAAGTTAGCAAAGTGAAAGACACCTTCAAACTTGGCTCCTCTGCTCTAAGGCAGCACAGAATCCTCTCATCAATCTGCTACTATTGGGCCCTTTCAAGTCCACACACCTGTGCCTGGATTTGTCCTTAAGATTTTGAAGAAACTGGATGCATTTTGTAGAGTTCCTTACACTATATCAAGACTTTAAGACAGATGACTAAAAAAAAAATGCATGATTAAAGATATGGAAGATCATGAGATTTGCTAGAATTATGGAATATGGCAGCTCTGGAAACACTACTGTGTAATTTCTGATAAAAGGAGCTTATTCTTATGAATGTTGACTTTCTCTCATCTGAAACTAGTATTCCCATGCAATCTATGTGGTGATCTTTATAATGTATCTGCCTCCTTATTGTCAAACAGATGATTATTTTTGCAATATTATTTATTTTCAGTGGAACTAGTATATATAGACGACAGGCCCAACTTCTCGAAATCTCAGACTCAAAAACCTGGATTTAAATTAAAAATTTAAAAACTAAATTAACAACAAGATGGAGTGCTTTTTTTAAAAAACGAACACAGATCCTAAATAAAATACATTCTAGATCACACCAATGAATCTAGACAGATTAGAAATATGGGAAAAGAAACAAAGGAAGATCAATAGAAACAGACTGGACAAAATGAATAAAAAAGATGTTTTGCAGAACACAATCCTATATTAGGAGAAGACTGGATTTAACAGATCTTTTCCATCCCTAGCTTCTATAATTTTCTATAGAACTAGGAAGTATTTTTTTTTCCCTATTACATATCAGTTGACACCATTTGCATCAAAAAAACCCAGTGTAAAAACAACTGGATTCCATGTTTGCCCAGAACCTCAAACTGTTTTCAGGTATGGTCTTTAGACGTTTCCCCCCCCCCTTTTAATTTTAAACTCGCATCCTGTTTAGGCCATTTTGGGGGACTGACATGTAGGAGCTTTACAGCTCCCCTCTAAGAGAAATATATTTCCCTCAGGTGTTTAGAATAAATGTTTGATGACATCACTGAACAAGAATTACCCGGTGTGGTTGTTCAGTAGGTTCCTTCCATGAAGGGAACGCAAAACGTGTCTGTCTGTCTGTTTAAATAGTAGGCAGATGAAGATGAGAAACAGCATTGACACACAGTAAGTAGAATTTGTTTTATTCAGAGGAAAATATTTTCCCCCACACGTATTATCAAGCTCAGGACTGTTCCTTATATTAGATTTTTCTAATACTGTGTCTAGCCTAGTTTTAAAAGACTCAGTGGCAAAAACCCATATCCTTGGGAACCTATTCCACAGCCTAACATTTCACTATCATATATTTTTTCCATCTTAATTTCTACTGTGATACCTCTCCCTATAGTCTCTTCAACCCCATCCCACTAGTGGTTTACAATATGAAATCATATACCCATGTCTCCTCAGCAACATCATCTTTTGTTGTTCATCTGAATTTTTGCCATGTAAGCAGTAACTTCAATGGTGTCCAGAAATGAACTACATAAATATTGCAGTAACAGCTATAGTTATTTCTTCTCACATACTAGAATGACTCTGTACATGCAACTCAAAACCACTTTTGGCTGTATTACCCCAGTGGTTCTCAAACTTTTGTAGTGGTGACCCCTTTCCACATAGCAAGCCTCTGAGTGTGACCCCTCTTATAAATTAAAAACATTTTTTATATATTTAACTCCATTATAAATGCTGGAGGCAAAGCGGGGTTTCAGGTGGAGGCTGACAGCTTGTGAACCCCCCCCCCCCCGAATAACTTCGTGACCCCCCGAAGGGTCCCAACCCCCAGTTTGAGAACCCCTGTATTACCCTGTAAAATCATGTTTAATTTTATGCCCAACACCACCCCACAGTTCTTTTATAGTTATCCACTTCAGAGATTTTTTTTCCAGCCCCTGGGATATTTCTATTTTATATTAGTATTGCAGTCCCCCCATCTAAAAAAATAAATATGTTTTTAATTTGATCTCATGAAAGATTAGAAACACTATAACGCTGGTAGAGTCAGAAGAGCAATTTGATGAGGAACATGTTACACACACTTGCTTTACTGATAAAACGTATGTTACTGCTTTTTTATTCATGTTCACACTGCAGTCAATACAGCTATGAAAGAGTGATCTAGATTCTATTCTGGCTCATGCTTTCATGAGCAAGAGATTTATTAACTAAGTTCCAGCTGCTGAATCTTACTGCTGGTGAAGCCAGGAGAACACAGTTGACTTTCAAGACCCTAGGCTGGTAGTAAGGCTGAAGACAGACACCATCTTTTTACTTTTTAAACTAAGCAAAAAGTGACATGCAAGTCATTGACACTAACATGGACTCTCAATGCTTTTTTTTCCCCCCTGCACCATTGCACATGCAGGATCACTTTTCAAACATTTTAAACAATACCACAGGATATATTAGCTAAATCAATTTTCATCTGAGACTGCAGTGCTGCACTGCTGCATGTATGCCTACCTTATTTTTGGACTGCTGTGTTTGAAGAACTGTAAAAATTTAGGGATCATGATATTGAGGGGTCGGTCTAATACATCACTATCTAAGATTTCAGCAGAATCTTCACATATCTTCTGAAGAGCTCCAAATGCACCCTGTAAAATACATAAGTTTGCTTTCTTCAGAAAAAAAAAGTTAGTTTCCTAAGTTGACCCCCCCACCCTAAAAAAAGAAAACCAATGAGTAGCTAAATATCTATTTAGTAATGAGCATGGCTAGCTATTTGTAACAGAGTTAGCAAACAGATGCAGTTATGACTTAACACACATTAGTAAGTTTCAACTCAATTTCATGATGAAAAGAGACAAGTAATTTTACATTTTGATCTGATCTGTAAGATCCCAACTTGAGTAGTAGGTGACAGATTTTGTTTGGTCATTCAATGCTAGTCTATCCATACTACATGTTTTCCCTGCCATATTTACTAAATGTAACTAAGAGTACAAATAAGATCTTAAGTTATGGACAAAACTTTCCTCCATTTATACTAATACAGAGCATTTTCCCCTATATTTCAAAGTTTTAAATCCAAGGTGACAATTTCCTAAATTATCTGTACTTGATTTTAAATGTGTACGATAAACCCTAAAACTCCATCCATAAAATTATCAACTTGAACATTTTGAAATTGGTTTCTCCCACTCCATCCAAAACAAAGTATTAAGAAAAGAAGAAAAATAGTTTATCCAGGAGAGTTAGCCTTCCTAGACCATCCCTGTTGGATTTGATCTTGGGTACCATTTATTGCTCTCAAATCTTTACAGAAACTTTTTTTTACACAACATTTCAAACAGCTTTTGTAGATCCAATATAGAGTAACTAAAATCACGTAGCAAAGGGAATCCAGTAGTAGGTTATATTTTCATAACAGAGGTAGCAACTGTTCTGATAATTTAAGACTTTAATCTAGCAAGCTTAACATTTTCCTTCTTCTGTACCCATTTTTGATCACCTTAGGTCTCAAAAGTAATCTCATTCTCACACCAGTCCAATGTAACATCTATAACAAAGGAAATTTTAGGATACATTCTAGAAGGAAAGAAACAGAAGCCATATCACTTCAGTCAGGCAAAAGAGTAAGTCACTGTTCAGTTAAAAAATAGGTATGTGGCCATAAGAAACTAGAATGAATAATCAGTTGGAACTACTGAGTGTTAGAGAAATGGTTCCCAAACTTTTTACTAAGGTGACTCACTAACTGTATATTCTCTTTTGTGGGGGGACCAACCACTACTCCTGATCCCCCCCCCCCCCACCACCTTCCCTTTTTGAGCTCCCTAGCTCTATTTCCCACATCTCTTCCCTTTCTCACTCAGCTCCTCCCACTCCCCATGCCTCTCCCCAGCCCTGCCCCTTTACTCTTGCTCTCCAAAACTTGTCCCCTCCTGCAGCCCAGCCACAATCGTCACCAGGCTCCTGACTGCTCGCTCACTGGCCCTGTCAGCTTCCTCTGCACTGCAACCGCTGCCACCACTCGGCTGCCTGCTGCCCAGGGGAAGCGAGAACTCAAGGGACAGACTGCTGGCCGGCCACTGGCCCCGCTGCTTCCTCTGTGCTACTACTGTCTGGATTCTGTTCCCCACAGGAAGTGCTTCTGGGGCACATGCAACCAAGCTTGACCCTTCCTGCAACCCACTGGTGCATGGGGACCTATGGTTTGGGAAACACTGCTCAAGATAGACCACAAGCATATGAAATATGACATTTTTCCTCTAAATTTATATTTGAAACAAAACTCCTCACCTCACAGGTATTGTAGTCTTCAGAATCCAAGAGGCTGCAAAGCTTTGGTAAGAGTTCAGGCCAATTCTGCAATTCCCCCTTAGAGGCAATGGTTGTAATCAGAATGCCTTGGAAGTGTTGAAGAAAAAGAATGAAAAAAAAGTGAGATTCTCTGAAGAAATGCAGGTTTAGCGGGATACAGTTTTTGTAAACACCCCCACCTCCCCAGTACAACTGCCCAGATAACTACTTAGTTAAGAAGTTTGCTTTTTGTTAAGAGCGGACAAACGTGGAGGAAGGAAATTTTATTACAAAGAAAGTTACTAGATAACCTCTCTCCTATTAGAAGTGACTGGGAATCCAGCTGATTGTTCTTGCCTGTTCCCAAGGAGGTAGTTCAGACCTGTCAACAACAAAAATCTGGGTCACTCCCCCTCACCCCGCTAGCCCACAAAACCTCCTTCAAACCAAATGCAAGAGCTTGAGTAGTGCTCTGCTGTAACTTGGTTTAAGAAATTTGGTTCGCCAACATAGAAATGAAAAAAATACAAAACCCCAATAGAAAGTAGAACCCAAATATACAAGTGCCAAAACTAGGCTTCTTGCCATTAAGTTTCCCACCACTGGTTGAGCACCACTAACTATAGCAATAGTGTAAGCACTATGAATAAGCAGGGAAAAAGGTGATCAACATTTTATGGATCATGCAATCCAACACTGCTCACAGAAGAGCTATATGACACAGTACACTGATGGCTGCCAGTACCTTTTCTAAACTAGCATTCCAACTATTGCTATCACCAGTCAGCATATATACTCTTGAACACAGGTGAGGAGACAAACATAAAACTAGCATCCCCAACAGTTCTCAATTTTAAATCAGTTCTCAATTTCCAGGAGTCTTCAATATAAATTTCAACATCCTCAAACATTGTACAAAAGCTTTAAGACCAAATACTGCTCTGTCACTCCCCTGACAATTTTGGTACTGTGTAGAAGATCAAATGAGTATTCATAGGAAGAGACATGCTCTCTTGTCCCAGTTTGAAGAAGGTATTCCATGAATTTCTGAATGACCAACTGTTTTGAGTTGGTTTTTAATGTAGAGCACTAGATTCCTTCATCTCCTGAGTAGGGATTTAAATTTCAGAGCGGTCTCTAAAAATTGAATGTAGAATTCACCCACCTGATGTGATGTGGATGCATAAGGTGAACAAAATGTTGAGATCTCCTCCCTGTGTTTTTCTGAACAGATTGGGGAAGGAAGCCATGTAGTAGTCTGAGGTGGTGAAAGTTTTGGAAAGAAAACTGGCTATGGAGTGGACCTATCATCTCCTTCTGAAATTCCTATAGGCTCTTGAAGAATGAATATCCTTAAAAGGTCTGTCTAGAGCAGGGGTCTCAAACACGCGGCCCGTGGGGTTCTTTCGTGCGGCCCGCCAAGCTCCCCATGCCCCCACCCCACTGCCTACCCCCATGGCGCCGCGAGCCCCTCACCGCTCCCCGAAGCAGCTGGACTAGATACTGGACCCTGGACTAGATACTGGCATTGTCTGGGGCTTTTAAAAAGAAAAAAAGCCCTTTTCTTTACAGGTCTGTCCTACTGCTTTTTAGCCACTCAGGCTTAGTGTCCTTTCTAAGTACTACCGTCCCTGCAGCCCCGGGCGGGGCGTAGAGGGCTACGTGCTCTCTTCCAGGCACTGCCCCCCTGCAGCTCCCATTGGCTGGGAACGGGGAACCACGGCCAATAGAAGCTTTGGGGGAGGTACCTGGAGGAGCAAGAGCAGCACATGGCGCTGTTTCCCCCCCCCGGACTCTGGCTGCTTCCTGGAGCAGAGCAGAGCAGAGCAGGGCTAGGGCAGGCAGCCAGCCTGCCCTGGCCACGGTGCACAGTGCTGCCATCCTGGAGCCGCTCTAGGTAAGCGGCGCCGGGCCAGAGCCCGCACCCCACCCCAGGGCCCCCTGCCACATCCCACACCCTTCCGCACCCCAACTCCCTGCCACACCCTGCACCCCAACCCCCTGCTGCACCCCTCACCCCTCCTGCACCCCACACCCCAATTCCCTGCCCTGAGCCCCCTGCTGTACCCTGCACCTCAACTCCCTGCCCTGAGCCCCCATCACACCCCGCACCCCTCCTGCACCCCCTGAGGGCAGGGAGGGGGCAGAGTTGGGGTGAGGACTTCGGGGAAGGGGTTGGAATGGGGGCAGGGCCTCATGGAAGGGGTGGAGTGGGGTCGGGGGCAGTAAGGGGTGGGTGTCAGTGATGCAGCCCTCGGGCCAATGCACTAGTCCTCATGTGGCCCTCGTGGTCATTTGAGTTGAGACCCCTGGTCTAGAGCAAAAGTTCCCTCATCGTTGCTTTATAGAGGAGAGGGACTTCTTACTCTGCAAGTTCAGCAATTGTCATATGCAGGTGCTTTTCAAAAAAAAAAAAAAAAGTTTACCCCCACAGAGATCTTAAAAGTAGCCATGAGCTGGTTAGCTAAAGTATCTGCAGGGTGTGCATACAAGAGCCTATTCAAGGTAGGGTGACCAGATGTCCCAATTTTATAGGGACAGTCCCGATTTTTGGGTCTTTTTCTTATATAGGCTCCTATTACCCCTCACCCCCTGTCCCGATTTTTCACACTTGCTGTCTGGTCACCTAATTCAAGGCTTCTGACCTACTAACAAAGGTTATTCACAGTGACAGTGGATTGAATCTCAGTGTCGCTTGTGTATGATTACAATGCTTCCACTAGTGGTCTTTAGGAAAGTAATTTAGTGGTTTTGCCAACCTTTTGGTCAGTTTTTATTGCCTCAGATGTGGGGGGAAATAGCTACAATTTGTTTCAAACCCTTAGTATGTAGGCTCAAAGAATAATGAACAGAGTGACGTGCAAATTAATGTTTAGACACCTTCATATAGATTTTCATCCCAAGCATTTGAGCTTCTCATGGAATTTTACTTTCTCTAAAGGTTTAAATAATAGCTCCCATCCCACTTATTCTAGTGGTGAAGAAACTGAGATGGTCAAAGATCTTTTAGCTTTCTAGATTTCTCTTTATGAAGTTGAAAAGGATAATAGACAGTAGCAGGCAATGGTGAGTTTCTTTTCTACTCCTTCAAGTTACAGCACTGCTAGAATCCTTTTGACCTAATATAAGACAAAAGAAGGTTGCCTATCCATCAGGGGTGCAACTGTGCCTCACTTATCTCAGCGATCAACAATCTCCCACAATTCAACATGGGCAAGTAGTCTTATGGCCAAACTACAAACTCCTCTCCACCAAAAGATTAAAAGTTCAGAGTCCAACAAAAAGCCTTTGTCTAGTTCTGCTTTTTGAGCCACAGCTTTTCCTCAGCGGTGCAGGAAAGATTTTTTTCTCCCCTTGCAAAGTCAACAACTTATCCTTTACTCTTGATGCAAGAGCATTAAACCCCTCCCCTCTAAGCTGCACTACTGATGCATAGGGGAGCCCCCAAGACCCTAAACAATGAAGTAATTTTCTCACTTCACTCTTTTCTCAGAGCCATGTCTTATGCCTTTCTTTCTCCCAAACCATCTCCCCAGTCCCTCTTGAATTCTTTCACCAACTCCCTCTCTGTTAAGAGCTGCACTACAGGTCTTGACCAGACCATCAACAGGCTGCTAATACCCAGGGCCGGCTCCAGCTTTTTTGCCACCCCAAGCGGCAAAGCCAGAAAAAAAAAACCAAGGCTGTGATCGGCGGCAGCTCTACCGCGCCGCTTCATTCCCTCCGAGAGGGAGTGAGGGACCGCCGCCGAAAACCCGGACATGCCACCCCTTTCCATTGGCCGCCCCAAGCACCTGCTTCCTTTGCTGGTGCCTGGAACCTGCCCTGCTAATACCTCCAAGTTGCTCCCTCGTAAGAAAAGAGAACTTGTCTATAGCCCAGATTACCTTCCCAGCATTCTTTGCTATAGAGCCCATCAATCTGAGAACTACAACCCCCCAGAATACTTTTTGTCCTGGATTGAGGCAGAAACAGAATCCTAGTCTCAGGCCTGTCTTTGAAGGGCCAGTGTACCCTGTTACAGAGAAAAGTTTTTACTTTGAGGAGGGAACTAGGTCAAACTCACCTCATGATAATCATATCATCATTAAGGGTGTCTTAGGCCAGAATCTCATGCCTGTTGTATCTTTTAGCCTTTCCCAAGAAAGAACAAGGCTGAGAGAGGAGCACTCATAACTACAGAAAAACTCCATTTGCACTCTACAGCTGAAGATGATGTCATGCAGAGGAAACCTGGCCATAGAACCTACTACAGTCAAGACTGTCCGCATTAGAAGCTGAGCCTGAACAGCTGAAAACTGAATTTCACAACAGTTAGTGACTGCAGCCTGGTCATAGATAAAGTCACCCACTTTAAAGCTTCTCAGGGCATGGAGGTGCCTATAAAGGATGTCACTTTATTGGTTTTCTGTGGATGAAAGAAATAAAAAGCAAGCAATTTACCCGTGGTGGAACTTTCAAGTCTGTCTGGCTGCTGAAAGATCTTAAGCAGCTAAATAGTTTCGGGAGCTGCACACGGAAGTGGTGGATGCCCTTTCATCCAGGATGGTAGGGTACTGAACAAGTAAGATGCCCAGACACTGAACTATGCAGGGTGCAAAAAGTGTTCAGATACACGAGCTTTGACCTGAGCCTTGATCAAGTAGTAGAAGCTAGCTTCTCTATGGAAGCCCAGTTCATATAAGCCTTCTTAAATCTTATTTGCCTCTATCAACTATAATATGCATGAAATCATAGAATATCAGGGTTGGAAGGGACCTCAGGAGGTCATCTAGTCCAACCCCCTGCTCAAAGCAGGACCAATCCCCAGACAGATTTTTGCCTCAGATCCCTAAATGGCCCCCTCAAGGATTGAACTCACAACCCTGGGTTTAGCAGGCCAATGCTCTAAAGCACTTCCATTCATAAGTATGAGAAGTAGCTATGCTGAAGAATTATCTTAATACAGAAAGGAAAAACTAAGTTACTCTTTCCATAATTGCATTTCCATTTACCTAGCTAGGTTTTAAAAGTCTTTCATAGAATAGAAACTCTAGCAATTTCCTTTAAAACAGCTCTACTTCAAAGGGGTACGAGTAAAGGGAATTTGTTTGGTCTGCACTTAGAAAACCATGCTGGTGACATTGCTCATTAATTGTCAGAATCCCCATAATTTAAATAATTTAAAAAAAAAAAAAAAAAAAAAAGGTATTTACAAAATTTCAAATTCCCAGGACTGAGTTAGATTTTCAAGCAATTGTATTAGACTGTAGCAGCAAATTTCTCTTTAAGAGAGAAAATGTTCAAAACCTAGCACTTTTAAAATATTTGTAGCAATCTGCTCTGCTGATTAAGATAAATCAAACCACACATTCATTTGAAACAGTAGGAGAACACAGTTCTTTGATATTACTATGAGCTACATTTCAAGTGTTACTTACTAGTTTTCTTGCTGAAAGTTCTAGAAAGGAACTATTCAAAAGATCCATGAAGGTCTGTTGATTTTGTCAGTTTATTTAAAACTAAAGCAGCCCCAAGCAAACAAATTCTGCCACTCTCTATTTTGGAAGTGAGTGGTAGAAGGGTAAACTGTTGAAACACTGACATCCTCCAAATATTCTGTTAGTCTTTGCAGATGGCCTCCAAGAAAGACTGTGGTACGAGGGGTTAATTTTGGAGGAGTTTATTTTAAAAATAAATAATTTTTTTTTTAAATGATGGGGGGAGGGGGCGAACAGATTCAGCACCTAAATGCATTTTTTTTTAATCTTGTAAGAGTTTCAGGCCACAGTTCAAACAGGAAGCATCTTGTCTCCCTTTTCTCCTCAAAAAAATAAAATATTGTAATGCTCTTACAATTAAAGAATTTCTGCCTACAACAGTGACAAAGCATTCTCAAGTATCAGAGGGGTAGCCGTGTTAGTCTGGATCTGTAAAAAGCGACAGTCCTGTGGCACCTTATAGACTAAGCTTTCGTGGGTGAATACCCACTTCATCAGACGCCTGACAAAGTGGGTATTCACCCACGAAAGCTTATAATCCAATACGTCTGTTAGTCTATAAGGTGCCACAGGACTGTCGCTTTTTAAAGCTTTCTCAAGATATTCAACTCTTGTCAGTTTTCAGCATAACCCAACTTACTATCTCGATAACAATGGGACAAAGTAAACAAAGGCTTCTAAACTCCCAAAGGAACAAAGATGGTATACAAAGTTACACACAAACTGATTTGGTGCAGAATATGCACTATACATGTCACCAAGCTTACATATAAAAATTACAAAACATAAGAAAATATAATTAATTTAACATGACCTTTCAGCACGAAACAAAAAACTGGAAAATGGCAACTAATCTAGTCCAATGGCAGTAAGGCAAGTTGCAAAAAAAAAAAAAAAAAAAAACCACACCACAGCCTTTGGAGTATTACACACAGCACACAAATCTCTGTAGGCCAATCCCACCCATAACCCCCCAAAAAGTGCACATATATCACGTCAATTAAGACCGGAGAAAAACTTCAGTAGTTCAGGGTAGGCCAGCTGCTTGGGCAAGCATAAAAATTCTGTTACACTTCCACACTCTCTCCTGCATTGAGCTGTGCACCCACAGGGTTTGTTACCATGAAGGACAGGTTATTTACAAGGAGCTGTGTTCTTCTGCAGGTAAAGGCATCAGGCTCCTTTTAAACATCTAGCTCAGTGGTTCTCAACCCGCAGGTCACTTGCAGCCCAATCAGCACATGGCTGCGGCCCATATGACATCTTCAGGGCCATACAGAGAGGGAGAGGGAGTGAGTGAGTGTGTGTAGACAGACAGCGTGGATATGACCCGCATAACACAGAGCTGCTATGCAGCCCAAAATGGTAAATAGGTTGAGATGATCTAGATTGTGAAGATATACTTCCTGTCCTTAAATAGGGTTGAATACACTGGCTATAATGAAGTCTTATACCGCTTCAGGCAACAAGCTAAGATGAGGTCTAAGAATCAATTTGCCTATTTACACTACAATGTAGGGAGGAGCACCATTAGACCCTGGAATTGAAAAACACTTGCTGATGCAACCGCTATCCAGAATGTTGTCTTAAGGGACATGAGTTTTAGGAAGGCATCCTTGAAAGGTTTAAAGGGAAGTCCCATTAGCGTGGCAAGCTCCAAATATAAATTCCAGAAGGGAAATGGCTCCCTTCTGAGGAAAAGCATTTACTAAGTCCTTATAAGAATCTGAGTACTGTAGGTTGAGGGGGGAAAAAATCCATTTTGCACTACACATGCTCATAATCAGCTGAGATAGCCACGAGTTGTACTTTTACAGAGATACTAGTTATACCTCAAGGACTGGTCACAAGTTTTCCAATATAGCAGGGATTCCCCCTATGGGCAGGAAAAGATTCTTGTTGCTGGACCACATGGAGAATCTCTTCCATTTTTGAAGATAAGAAAACTTCTCAACTGGAGGAAGATTTCTTGCATTCTCTCAGATTATCCAGGCCAACAGGTGGGAGTTTCTCTAGGTAGCAGTGAAGTGCCCAGCTATTCCACAGAAACAAAAGGTCTAGAGATTGTGGAAATGGGAAAGGATGTTGCAGGGAGAGCAGCAAGGGCTCAGTATACCAGCTCTGGGACCAGCCACACTGGGAACACTAGAATAGCTACTGCTGTCTCTTGATTTCCTATAGCACTGAGAATGAGTGGGATTGAGGAAAGGTACATAAGCCTTTGCTCCAGTCCAGAAAAAATCCAATGACTTCTTGTCCCTGCCTGCTCTTCTGCAGCATAAAAGGCACTTCATGTTTCCTCGGGAAGCAGAGGTCCACTTTCAGGTTTCCAGTCTCCTGAAGGTTGCATGGACCACACATTTGGATCCTGCTTTCTCCTGCTGAGGAAGTCTGATTGCACATTGGTCTCAACAAGATGTAATTATAGGGCGGATCTGGTGTTTGGTGCACCAATACCAGCGTTTCTCTGCTTTTGTACAGATAGGTAGGAAGTAGATCCCTTCTTGTTTATGTACTACATGGCCATGGTGATGCCCATCAGGACCCGTATCACTTGGTGTTGATTTAGTGATAGAAAGGTTCAGGTCCCAGCTAACTGCCCTGAGTTCCAGAAGGCACATGTAGAGTTTTGCCTCCCTGATATCACAACTTCCATGTACGTGTAGTTCTTGGTAATGCCCTCCCCTGCCCACATTGGAGGCATCTGTAGGAGCAGGAGGGGTTTAAGGCACTCAAAGTGAATTGACTCCTTTTAATATAAATGTTCTTGATTTCCCACTAGTAGTTGCAGAAGCTGGTGTAGAACAGTTAGCCTGCTCAACTTGCCTGCATTTGGGATGTGCTGCTGAGTCATCCTGTAATCTAATGGCTTCATAGGTAAGCAGTTATACGAGGAGAAAAAAGTTGGGGATGTCCTGTGACCTATCAGCCTCAAAACTAACTTGGCAGGCTAACTCAGGTTTGAGATGAATTGGTAATACTTATACAATTTATTAATTATGCATCCTACACATCTGTGTCAGACTGCAAATTCCATTTTGTGCAATCTTTTCTCTTCTCTATGGCTGGTTTGCCTCAGTGTTAGGTTGAAAATTCCACAGGTTGGTGGCAAAAACAACAACAGATGATAGCTGACTTAATTTCTCAGTTGCTGGAAATCCGTCCAGACAAAGGATTGGTCCCCCCTCAAAAAAACTGGTTTAGCCGTGGGAAAGCGACCTTGGCAACAAGGTTACCTGACAGGGGTTTAGTATCAGAGGGGTAGCCGTGTTAGTCTGAATCTGTAAAAAGCAACAGAGGGTCCTGTGGCACCTTTAAGACTAACGGAAGTATTGGGAGCATAAGCTTTCGTGGGTAAGAACCTCACTTCTTCAGATGCAAGTAATGGAAATTTCCAGAGGCACGTATAAATCAGTATGGAGATAATGAGGTTAGTTCAATCAGGGAGGGTGAGGTGCTCTGCTAGCAGTTGAGGTGTTCACTAACCTCGTTATCTCCATACTGATTTATACCTGCCTCTGGAAATTTCCATTACTTGCATCTGAAGAAGTGAGGTTCTTACCCACGAAAGCTTATGCTCCCAATACTTCTGTTAGTCTTAAAGGTGCCACAGGACCCTCTGTTGCTTTTGACAGGGGTTTGTGCTCGTATGGAGAAACTGACAAGGGTGTCACCTGGTACATGGGGCTGAAGGTTTTAAAAGGGCAGAGGCAGGTCTGCTTGGAGACCTTCTCCAGTACATAAGGGACAGACTACTCACCATGTAACAGCCTGCAAGAGACAGGGGACATCCTGCCTACCTGGACACTAATGGCACACCTATGACTCACAAGAAAAGAGTTAGCTAGAATGTGAGACATTGCAGTTTCAGATGTTTATTGTTTTGTATGATCTATACTATCTTATGCTTCACGTGATTAGGTATAAAAAAGAGCAAAAGCTGTTAGATTGTGAAAAGTTTGTATGTTGACTACTTCACCTACGCCCCTGAGAGAGTCTGACTGTAAACCAAAAGCTTCACACCTTTTGGGTGTAGTTCTGGGAGATGGGTGTGTTTAAGTATCTCAGGGGTCAGTGATGTTTCTGGAGGCCTAGGACAGATGGGCTGAAGAACCCCATTTCAAGGAAGCAGAAAGAGTCAGTGGATAACTAGCAAAGGATTTAAAAACAAAAACCAACCTACCTGGACTTTTAATATGTCAAAGAAGGAATCAGGAGTTTCCACCACTGTAATATCTGTTGGCAAATTGGGAAGCATGTGGAATGTGACGCTCCTTAAACTGTTTATAGTCACAGGTGGCATCAAGTGATGGCCCCAATAAGGGAAATCATCCAAATGGACATCAACCCCCACATCAGTCACTGGTGTAGTGACATGTGAGAGTTGGGGAAGGTATTGCTGAAAAATCAGGTCACCTGGTACCGAAGTCAGTGCTGTAGGCTGTGTTAACAGTGTTGGTGCTGATGAAGCATCCCATCATCTCTCGGTTTAGATGTTTAGGGGTCAGTCAGTCAATAAGAACCTGGATAGACTCTTGTATGAGAGACCACATTAACAAATGCAAAAGGACCCTGCATTACATTTCTCCAGGGCCCCTCCGACACATGGTAGGCTATTGCAAATCAAAACCCAATGTCAACATTGGCATGGGGCCCTCAAATCCCATCCCAGACAGCACTAAGGGAATTTCTGGGCCAGTCTCAGAACAATGTAATCTCATAGATGAGGCTGGGTGACGAGGCAACAGCATGTAAGCTAAGGAGCCAATATCTGAGCAGAAGGCCCAGTGCCAAGCACAGAGATAGAAGGATCATAGGGATTCTCAAATAGCGCCACCTCTCAGAGATGAGCATCAACTGGCTTGACTCCAATAGCTCCAATTCCAGAAGTTGGAGACGGCATTGTTCCAGCCTGCTTAGCACTGAAGAGCTCAGCACCAGATTAGCCAATGAGGAGCAGCAGCATCATCTCTTTCTTTGGTACCACCTTCATGGTGCAATGTTCTGTCTTCTCCTCTCTTTTTGAAGGAAGGGAACTATTGCTGATGCTAGAGGAGCAGAGGCTAACTCCATAAGTAAGTTCAATAGGAGCCTGGGCAATTATTGGTGCCTGGTTGCTCAGTGCCAACGTGGCAGCCTAGCAGACTGACATGGCTTAGCAATGGGCTTCTTAGGTTTGGCTAGTGTCAAATGTCCCCACCAAGAGCCAGGCCGTGACTGGCAGGAATCTGTGGGGACCCTGCAGTTGAGGTTGTGATGGACAGCAGCCCTGAAGTAGGTGCTTCAGCACTCAAGTGTCATTCTAGCCTAGACAAAGAACTAGGTAGCTGGTATTCATCTTCAGAGTTATGTGCCCAAGAATCTTTGCAAGAATCCTTCAACGCACAAAAATAGCTACATTATAAATCCAGGAGCACTCCAAACCCCTTGTCACAGGGTTCCTCAATTGCTCACCCAGTGTACTTCACTGCCTGGCCAGCTCATGTAGTCTCATGGTCACAAACAGACACCAAGTTGCTACTCTTTCACCAAGGTGTGTATTTACAAAATTATCACAGTTTAATGCAAGCTTACAGAAAAGGAAGGCTTCCCCACAGCCTTCGCTCCTCAGTCCAGGCTCACCCTCCTAGCTTTCCTTCTGAGCTTCCCCTTGCTTCCTGTTCCTTCCATTTCTATCCTCCCAATTACATCAATAACCCAGTGATAACCACCCAGGTGCTCATGATCCCCCAACAGAAGGTGTTTAATGCTGCAGCAACATAAGTGACAGGGTGCTACAAATAGTGCCTTGTCTCTCCCCTATTACTACAGTTCCACCAGGAGACAAGCAAATCCACTTCAAAGGAGCAACTGGGTTCTCTTTTCCAGTGTGAGCTACAAACAGCAGGCCACACAGGAGCTGAAATGCACTCCTTAACCAGCTCCACTGATTACTCCTTTGAGGTACATGAGAGCCAGCAGAGAGGATCTTAGGCATTTCTAAGACCTGAGAGCAGAAGACATGCAGAAACTTGCCTCTACCTTGTTAGCAGGAGAACAGAAATGGGGGGGGGGGAGGAGAAGGGAGAGAGAATCAAAGCAATTCTTTAAAAAAAAAAAAAAAAGAAATGGAGGGAGGTAGAAAGGAGTGTTCGCAAGAGACAGGCATCCCCCTCCCCCTCCCCAAACAGCCACGGGGGGGGGGGGGGGGAGAAAGAGTGGGGAATCCATACAGAAATGGACTTGAGGGATCAGACACACAGCAAATTTCTCTCTAATAAACCTAACTCCTCAGTTAGTAAGTAATCAGCCAAGATTATAGATACAAACTCCCCCCTCACCCTCCAAAAAAAGCCCACCAGCTAGGACACAAATAGCAATATTCCATTTTCAGAAACTCTCTCTCTGACAGGAGATGGAGACTAAATTTGGTCAAACAGTGACTTTTCTACTGTTTGAAATAGAACAGAAATAACACAAGTATTTAAAACATTAATAAGTTAGACAAAAGTTCAACAAAAAAGGCTAGAACTTAAAGTTTTGGGGTTTTTTGTTTGTTTCATTTGTTGTCTCTCTCATTGTAAGTGCTTCAGAACAGGAACGGTCACTTTCTGTGCATTTGTACACCACAGTACAATGGTGCCCTACTCTTGATTTGTCCCTATTGTCTCTACCACAGTACAATTCACTAGAAAAATAAAAAAATAAAAATGTACAGACGCTGCTACAAAATGTCAGCTGATATAAGAAGTTGTTTCACTGCTGTAGTCAACAGAAAGTTAAATATGATTTTGAAACAGTCATTCACCTCATTCCGATTTTAGATGCAAAGCTTAGGGACAGTTATGAAATTAGTAACCAGTAGAACCAGCAACCTCATGTTTCAGGGCTCTCTATCCAATCACCAGCAGGGAATCAGAAAGGAATTTTTTTCCTCAATGTGCAGCTGGCTAGATGTATTTTAGAGTAGTAGTTTTCATCTCTCTCTTTGTAGCCTGGGGCACCTGCTGGAATCATCTGGGCATCTCCCACCTAGTCAAAATTAAACCAAGCCCATTGCAGGGACCTTGAGCATTGGTGGCACCTTGCTCTCTCCTGTTTTATGCCTGTGGCATGTGGTTTAGTCTTTTGAGGACTGAAATGCTTTAGCCTAACTGAAGCCTTTGGGCTTAATACAAGGGTAGCTGTGTGAAAATTTAATGGGACAGTGACATGCAGAAAGTCATACTAATGGACCTACTGAGTGGTCCCTTCTGGCCTTAAACGATGACACTTATGTCAAAAATTATGAGCTTGAATTCTCAATTCAGCTTTAAATAAGAAGGGAACAAGTCAGAAGTGTACATCTCATGAGCCCGATAAAGAAAACTTTACACAGATGCAATATTAAGCTGCATTTCAGTCTCATCTGTATGTTGCGTTCAAAACACATTAGTTTTGACAGTATCATACTTTTTACACCACTTTAATTTAGCTCTGACTGATCATGCAGATAATGTCAGTACGTTACAGATGTAGAAGTAACTCAAATTCTCCCTATTTATACATCAGAGGTAAGAAATGCAACAAGAAAGCTGGAAGAACTACCAACAATAACAGAAAATTTGTATCTGGAAACTCACCTACAGTTGCTCTAATTAATGGGGAGGAGTCACCAATGTTGTTCAGACATTCACTCTTGATGAAGTCTGTTACTCCATTTGGAAAGTTGTGAAAATGCGCTTTCACGTTGTTCTTCAAGATGAGACCACTCAGGGACCGTGTGGGTTCATCTGCAACAATACAATAAAATTACATTCAGATTTCACTGGGTGCATAGGACACTATCACATTTATAGAATTATGTACTCTTTCAAAGGGAAGAATCATACACACAATGTTTGGTACCACTAAATTTCAGTACACCTCTACCCCGATATAACATGAATTTGAATATAACGCGGTAAAGCAGTGCTCCGGGGGGCGGGGCTACACACTCCGGCAGATCAAAGCAAGTTCGATATAACACAGTTTCACCTATAACGTGATAAGATATTTTGGCTCCCGAGGACAGCGTTATATGGGGTAGAGATGCATCTCCAGTTCTGCTTTTAAAGACAATAGTTGCTATAGGGTAAAATATCCATGGATGAAGTTAAGGCTAACTACTAGCAATAGTTTCAGAATTAGAAATAAAATCTCTCATGTCTACTGAAAACTGTATTAAATTAAGTAGCCTTGTGGTAGTGGTGTGTACTGCAAAACATCTGGATTCAGTTTCTCTTCCTTGTCTTGCAAGCCAAGCAAGAGAGATTAGAAGTGATGTAGGGACAAGTGCAATAAAGCCCCAAGAGTAAGTAGTACACGTCATATTACTGAACAAACAAGGTTCTTCAGACCTAGCTATTCCAAACGGAGGAAACCATGCTGTGTCCCAATATTTATTTTGTTACACTAGGATTCATATTACATAACATTTTAATTAAAGCTCTTGACAAAAAGAACGTTATGAAGTGGTGTCTGTTTCCCCATGAATCCACTTGGCTAGATATAGAACAATCAAAGCTCACATCCGTTTTGGATTTTCTGGGTTTACCTATCTTTGCCTTTAGTTTCCTGATAAATTATAAAAAACCCTTAGATTTCAAATGCCTAAGAGGCAAGAACCTGTCTACAAGTTTCTATAGAAACATTCAACCACTCAATACACATGATATCAATTAGATTACATCAAGGAATAAATATTTAACGTCTCAGGTTAAAGCAAAGAGCAGTATAAACACAAAACCACCTTTTAGAAATTTTAATAAAGATGGCATGCAAAGCCTTGACCCAAAAGCAAAGTCCCCCCCCCCCACCATAAAGAGTTAAGAAGGTCCATAAATAGATTTTTTTAAATGAGAACACTGAACAATACTATTTCAGCACTTCGAATAGAGAACAAGGCTAAAGTACAAAGCTCAATAAAATCAGCCACCAAAGAAATGTAGCTGTTCACATCATTTCTAGAATGCTTGAAATTTGAAATACCAGAAGCTGAAAGTTATTGTATCACTTGCTAGACTAGGATCCACAGAAAGAAGAGACCCATTTTTTCCAGAGTGGCACATGTTAAGACACTTTTCATCAGATTTAGATTAACTACCGGTAGTTAGAGCAGCAGAAGTGATCACACACACTGGTTTGTATAGCACTTCCCATGAGCCAGCTTCTATAGCCATCCAAGGCAACTACTTAGTGTCATCTATCTTCTGACCAAAAGAAAGGGGCTGACCAGATGAATGGCTTAGAGCTCAGAACCATCAGGCTGGTCTATGTAACATTTCTACTTGTCTTCCAAAATTCCATAGTGCAGATAGTCAAGACCACACGACAGCCATGCAGTACGTGAAGAAGAAAAGGGGCACCTATTTCTAACCCATGTATCTGGAAGCAGTCTACTTCTGAAATTGGTACCCAAGTGCCCAATGGTCCTCAAGCTCCCCAGAGCCATAAACAACTGTAGCAGGCTTCCTGAACAGACAATCAGTGGCCAACCATGAATGGTCCTTGCCCAGTTCCAGCACAGAAATGATATTCCATTGGTGGGCATTCCCCACAATAAACTTGTTTGCCACAAGTACAACATAAAATGTCAGAATGTTTGCTCCAGAGGAGGCCTGAACCTAGGGTCGCTACAAGATGCCTTCCTCTGGTAGTGGAGATGTATGCCTTTCTATCTGCCCGGGGGTGATCTCAAGATAAGAGACAAAGTCATGATTATCTTGGTAGGAGAGGCATTTCTTTGAACAACGAAACCATCGAATCAGTTTCCAGCTTTTGCTATCTGGGTTCTATACTTACCAGCTCCTCCAATTCACAAGGTTCTGGAACTGAGTTAAAAAAAAAAAAAACAGCCTTCGATAGTGGTGGTGGCATGACTGCCTCGTCTGGAGACTAAGACAAAATAGGGGCTTGAGAGATAGCCTCTTTGTCCACCCTAGCCTCCTGTCCTAACAACGGTGTTAGGACGTTGGTGGAGGAGATTGTGACCATATAGCTCCACTGCACCAGGAGACTAAGTCTGTCAAAGTTCTGCCAGTATGCTACCCAACGATGCCAGTATGGCCATAGAGGAGGCCCCTACAGGAGAGAGGATAGTACCAAGGACTGATCCCACAACCCCTGATGTGGGCGAGGGTCCTTGTCAAAGTATGGATTCCTGTAATGATGCAGAGGGGAACCCCACACTGATAAGGAGGAGATTCACTGAATGCCTCCCTCATCCTCCTGAATGTCCTTCAAAGTGGTGGTGGTGGGGGGGGGGGGGGGGGTGAAGAATCCTGTGGTATCAGGAAGCATTGGTAATCTGGAGATTGGGGTCTCAGTACTGAGACTATCACTACCCACACATAGTGGGACTCTGGCTTGTCTAACACTGACAAGTCCCTGGAGTAACAGAATTCCTACTGTACTGATTGGATCAGTACTGATGTAGCAATTGATCTGAGCAGTACTGTTGGTTTGGAGTGAGTTGGCTCTGAAGCTGCATGCTTTGATTTTGTTGGTACTGACGGAGCTTAGCATGAAGACACTGTTGCTAAGTCTGAAACAGACTGTGCTGGGGCCCTGCTGGCACCATGATTCTCCAAAGTGCTGCAGGATCTCCCTACTCCACTGGTACTGGAGGAAGTGTCTTTCGCCTCCATGGCACCAAGTGAAGAGGTCTAGGCCTCAACACCATACACCTAGAAGAAGATTGGGACTTCCTTGGGAGCTGGCTCCTAGTGGTGGGAGACCACACTCCTCTTCACAGCCTTCCCTGAGTCCTCCAAGATCTTCTCCTTTTTATGCGATATGTTAGCCAAAGTTGAAGGGGCAATGAATCTCTCCAGAGACAAAACGTACAGAGGGTCTCCTCACCTGACTCAGAAGCAGGCCAAAGGGAGTGCTCCATCATCAGCAGCTTCAGTTGGTCTCCTGATTCTTCCAAACTCTACATTTCAGAGCCAGGCAAAAGTTACTTGGGAGAGTCCCATATCTCCCAAAAATGTAACAGATACAGAGAGTGGACATTGCTGGTTGGGATAGCCTCTTGACAGTGTTTAAAAATCTGGGAACGAGGCATGCCCAGCCAAGCCAAATAAGCTCCCCAGGAAAGTGGAAAAGGAAAAAAAAAAAAAAAGGTAATTCTATACTCCCAACAATACTAACTACAAAACATGCTGAGGCATGCGCAAGGTGAAACAAAATACAAGAATGAAAACACATGGAGTACAAATTTAGAAGAGTCAAAAGGGTGTTCACCATCTAGCATCCACCATGGAATAAATTAAGGGGATGCCACATATTCTAGACATCCAGAACGGTCTAGATAATAATTAGTCCTGCCATGAGTGCAGGGGACTGGACTAGAGGTCCTCTCGTGGTCCCTTCCAGTTCTATGATTCTATGTTCATTTCCAGATAAAATACGAGTCAAACTAGGGTCGTGCACATCATTGCTAATGTAGGCCAGCCTCGGTGTGTTGGACAACTATTTATGTGCAAATGCAGGCCCATCTTGGGCAGCTGGAAACCACCCCCACCCACGAGTCCACCTGGGTGTACAGCTCAGCCTATATAAGCAACTAAGTGTGAAACTACATGCATTACAGCTAGCCCTTTACAGGTAGCAGCAGGGGGCGCCAGAGAGCTTCCTGAGGGAGCACCAATTGGGCACTTGATGGATCTGATTTTAGAGGAAATCAGGTTTTCCGGTTTTTTGATTTTTCACCAAAAATCAATAGGCTTCTGCCCATTAACATCTGGAACATTCCCCACAATTGATCAGATGCTCTTTTGAAAAGTTACTGCTTGACAAACAGGCAAATTCTCTGGAGTGCAGGGCTCTGCTTTGCTCGCTCAATTATATGTTAGTCTATTTGCATTACAATAATTAATTCATGTCAGATAGTAACTTTTCTTTTTAAATGCCCTAAGTACCAATGGTATATAGACAAGAGGTTGATTACTAATGATTCATAAAAGGTAACTGAAATAGAGACCCTAAATTATTAAATCAAACTTAGCCTGTCAAGAATCATCATTAAAACTCAAATAAATTTAGTCATAAAACCCTAATTGTTTTAAAACACACAGATCTGAAACAAAGATGCTTTGTTTCCAAAGATTATCTAAGCAGCTCCTGTTGAAATCCCTGTTTTTCCTCTCCAATCCCCTCTCTCCCTTTTTAAAAACGAATGTAATTTGTTATTTTTAAAAATAACTTTTGGATGATTCCAGTTAACTCTGCCACAACAATATCCTGGGCTAGAAGGTTTATTAGTCTAGGATATGGTAAGGAGTCAACAGGAAGTATCGAAAGTTATACAGTATCGAAAGTTATACGGTATTGTGTTCCAGCATAGACCTGACCTGTAGGATCAGGATTATAGGGGCTGAATTCCTATGTTAACTGAGAAATATTTAATATCTAGAATTAGGTGGGAAGGCTGTCAAAAGTTGAACATTATGTTTATAGGTGCATGACAGATAAGTTGAAAATAGGAGGCAATCAAGCCATAGGGATTTGCATAAGAACTTCATGGTTAAAGAACCAATTGTATGGACATGCAAATCTCAACATTCTGATTGTTGAAAGGCCATTATTAGGAAGAGCACAGGGACCTGCATAATTGAGCAATAAATACACAGTTATGGATCAGAAGCTATACAGCCATCCATGTGCTGCATAGCTAAGAATTCTGTTTATGGTATTTTGAAACTGTAATTATTGCTACTCATTAGCAGACAGATTCAACATTCCAGCATCAAGGGAACCCTACCAGCGTTGTTTTAGGTTCTTACTGAAGTTATGTTCCTATATTTAGGCAGTTGGGACAAATCTGTTTTCACCATTACATGAATCTACTGTTGACCAGGGTAATGTCAGATAAATTAACATGGAATGCCATGGACTGTGTACACTGAAATTAATTGAAATATTTTCCATTCACACAGCACTTTAAGCCAGAAGTGCTACCCTTTATGAGGCCACTTAAAAGAGAGCACTAACAAAAGAGGGGGAGGTTCCCCCCCCAAGAAAGCAAAGAAACACATATGGTCTTACAATTCTGCTAGCACTGCATAAACATATACTAGATCATCAGCCCCCACAGAGAAATGTCAAATAATATTCACTTATCTGTGCTTTTGCTTCCAACAGTGTTATTCCAACAGGATTCTCATTCCTCTGTTTTACCTCTTTAGTGCAAGACTAGCAGCTCTTCAGCTTTTAAAGATTTTTGACACTTCAGAACAGCAGTTTTGCCAACTAATCATTTCCATCACATGCCTTGTGATGTTGGCTGTTTTTACTAAATCTCCAACTCCCAATTCAAAATACATACTTTCTAATTTTCAAAAGAGTAAGTGTCTAGCCTCATGGGAGTGGAGAAAATCCTAAATAGCTATGAAACCAGGAAACATTAAAAAGAACCCAACAGTTATTGTTTTTCATATAGGGTCATGATTTTTAAGCTAAAATCCTGGTTTCTGAATATTTAGAGTCGCCAATATTGCAGCATTAATGGGGTAGAGCATGAGTCAGATCCCTATTGGCTGTCACACCTCATCCTGTCAGGGTGTAAACACTGCCCCCCAAAACAGTCTGTTCCTTCAGTTGCCCAGGAAGCAAGCATATCAGGATATAGGCCAATTTATGAAATGATGATCAATTAAAAAACCACCACCACCACATACCAAAGAAATAGAAACAAGTATTAAAGTACCTTAAGAAGATAAAGTCACAACCCCAATAGGTTCAGGGTGGAGAAAAATGCACTCTGAATTATTAGAAGAACTACAGATCTGCAAAATAGACTAGTGGAAAAAAGCCTTCACATAAGAAGTTGGCTAAAAATAAGGATATCCTGAAATAAAACAAAACTTCTTGTAAGCATAGATGAGTCCAGCCTCCCCTACCTTGGAAACAAGTGCTACCACTCACAGTATGAACAGAGACACTCTTAAACACTGAATCCAAGCAGTAACGTTTGTAAGTATGTAGCTGCTTCACGGGTGTCTGAGAAACATTCCCAAGGCAGACAGTGTGGCAGCCTAGCCTCAGTCTCATTTTTAAGACAGAAGACATAGCAGTATAAAATGCAGTCAGACATCCATTTAGACAGTCCTCTTGATAACAGCACTGCCAAGCAAACTGGAATCTAAAACAGGTGGGTAAAAATCAAATTTTAAAAAAAATCCGATTTTTCAATTAAAGTCAGATATTTATTTTGTTATTTAAAATATTGTAAATTATTTTTAAAAATAAATCTGTTTAAAGTCTGAATTTAATACAAAATTGTTAAAGCCTAAATTTATTATCTCTTAAAACATTTAAATAAAAATAAATACACAGAATCCATGAGCCTCTATCAAAAGCTGAGTTAAAGGCTGCTTTTCTATATAAAGAAAGAAAAGGGGGGGGGGGGGAGAGGGAGAGAATTAACTTTTGAGGTCAAACTTTATAAATATGGCACAACAGGTCATGTACTGCATTAAGGGCTAGTTTTGTTTAATAAAAATAAAATGTATATGCTGTTGTGTTCAATTAAATTCCAGTTATCAAGCTAATGCACCTTGATACAAGTCATGAGCAAAAAAAGTTAATTATCTAGTAAATAAGCATCATTCACCATTTTCTAACATACTAAAAGCGTACAACTAATTAAGAGCCTGAAAATATTAAGCTATATAATTGCTTACATCAGTGTATATAGTGTACCCTCCTAAATAGCAAAAAGATGTACCAAATCTACCGTGAAGGCTCTGTTTAGTTATAAATCAACGTGTTTTAATGGTTGTATCAACCAATAAGAATGCACCTTTCTTTAGAAAAATAACTGAAGTACAAACAGAAAAGTTGATTAAAATGAATTATTTAAATGGAGGTTTTCCACTTGGTGATTTAAATCCTGATCAAGAGTTTAGTGACTTATGGTCTTTAGTATGCTGTGAAATAAATAGTGTACATGGGAATACAGGCCTTATGTAAGTTTTAAAACCTATTTAAGAAATAATTTAAAGATAACTCTTTTCTGTCAAGATGAAAGCTGAAAACAAGCTGTGAGACCTATAGCCCAGTTTCAAAATAGGAAGGTATTGTAATGTCTAAGATGCATAAATTGAAGTGATGGAAGATCATAGGTCTGAACTTACAATTTCGCTGGATGGATGAAAAATTGAGTGACTTGTTAGGAGAAAAAAAAAAAAAAAAAAACCCTAGCAGTCTTATAGGATTTTTATATTTCATTTTCTATGAAACAGGTGACAATATCATCTCCAGACCATTTCACCTGGATAAGACAATGCCAGCTTCTTCAATCCAGAGTATGAGACCACCTGAATCAATATTGTAGGGAACAGACTTTCCACAGAAACAGTGTAGAACTCCAAATATTTTTTAAATTGTTGACTTAAGCAGCACTTTTCCAAACTAACACTAGCTAAAAGTGACTTAATCCAATCCTTATAGATTAGGTTGCATGGCGCCAAAATAGACCTCACACCCAACTTATCCAAAGATCTAGGAAGGAGATGATGCAAGGCAGAGTAAGCAAAATTCACAAACCATAAGAATCAAGGGTAAGGCCAAGAAGCCTTACAAGCCATCTGACAGAAGATAGACAGTCTCAAGATTCTGGAATATCACATTGATGTGAGGAAGTCACCTCAACCACCACATGCATCAATCAGAGGCTACATGAACCTTTGCCCTGTCTGTGGACACACTGAAAGAAAGCCTGTTAATGAGAAGTGCTGCTCCTTGCCTGCAATTTCAGCTCTGACTCTATGCAAGTCAAGAAGACTGAAAGAGCTGAAGAAACAAAGGAGTCCTTGTGGCACCTTACAGACTAACAAATTTATTTGGGCATAAGCTTTCGTGGGCTAGAACCCACTTGATCAGATGTAGGGATTGGAAAATACAGTAGCAGGTATATATTTACACATAGGACATGAAAAGATGGGAGTTGCCTTACCAAGTGGGGGGGAGGGAGGGGTGTCAGTCTAATGAGAATTCGATTAACAGTAGAATACCAAGGTTGGGGGGAGGGGGGGAAAATCACTTTTGCAGTGGTAATGAGGGTGGCCCATTTCAAACAGTAGGGGGAAATTAGTATGGTAAAATTAGGTTTTGTAATGACCCAACCAGTCCCAGTATTTATTCAGGTCTAATTTGATGGTGTCCAGTTTGCAAATTAATTTCAGTTCTGCAGTTTCACATTGGAGTCTATTTTTGAAGGTTTTTTTGTTGAAGAATTGCCACTTTTAAGTCTGTTATTGAGTGACCAGGGAGGTTGAAGTGTTCTCCTACTGGGTTTTGAATGCTGTAATTCCAGATGTCAGATTTGTGTCCATTTATTCTTTTGCATAGAGACTGTCCGGTTTGGCCAATGTACATGGCAGAGGGGCATTGCTGGCACATGATGGCATATATCACATTGGTAGATGTGCAGGTGAACGAGCCCCTGATGGTGTGGCTGATGTGGTTAGGTCCTATGATGGTGTCCCTGGAATAGATATGCGGACAGAGTTGGCACCGGGGCTTGTTGCAGGGTTTGGTTCCTGGGTTAGTGTTTTTGTTGTGTGATGTGTAGTTGCTGGCAAGTATTTGCCTCAGGTTGGGGGGCTGTCTGTAAGCGAGGACTGGCCTGTCTCCCAAGATCTGAGAGAGTAAGATCATCCTTCAAGACAGGTTGTAGATCTTTGATGACACGCTGGAGAGGTTTTAGTTGGGGGCTGTAGGTGACAGATTGACAGAGCCAGAAGGGTACCCAGAAGTCACCTACAAGACAGGCCCAACAAAGAAAGTAACAGAACGCCACTAGCCGTCACCTACAGCCCCCAAATAAAACCTCTCCAGTGCATCATCAAAGAACCTTTTAACATTAAGCATATGGAGACAGACTTCAATGTGATAAGCATATTAAGAATGCTGACAGGATGACAAACTCATCAAGGTGGACCACCACCACCATCCTGGGAGGTGAATCTCATGCGAGTCTGCAGTACTTCACCTTTGTAAAAATCTGAACAAGTTTGAAGCTAGCCTACTGCTACCTGGAACCTGATCTTCCACATAAAGTTAAGTTCACAGGACTGAATGTTTCAAAAAGAGCTTTAATCCAAATTAGTATTCCATATCAATGTGGGGCTTTAGAAAGCATTAAGGTGCACACAAGCATGACAAGGGGCTGCAGACACTGATCTACCCTCAACTAATTCACAATCAACAGAAAGCTTACAAAATGAATAGAGTGAGTCTTCAAAGCAGGCACAGACACGTAAAGGTGGTAGTAAAGCAGTTTGAGGTGGGTGAGGAGAGTACCCCAATTGAAAAGAACTACCTTGACTGCTAACCTTTCTTCTTGAAGTTACAGGTCCTTCTCACAGATGTTTTTTGAAATGCTAGGACATAAAAGTTATCTACTGGAGGACACCATACTTACAGATCTTTACCGTCATCAGGAATCAAAGGTCTTGAGAGCCCTAGATCTGAAATATTATCTAGGCCACATTCTTTCTCAATCTGATAGAATCAACTCTGCCCAGCCACTACAGTACAGAGAACCACACTTATCTGAGCTAGTATGAGGCTTATAGATCATCACACTTTTCTCTCTCAACTTTGCCAGGACCTTAGCTAGGAGAGGAAGCAGCAGAAAAGTACAGCGACATCTCTTTCCCTACGGTATGAAAAAGGCATCCTTTGCTAATGTGAATTTTTAATGGAAGCCATGAGCAGGCCACCAGTAGTTTTCTGCTTTGATAAGTAATGATGAGATCCACCTCAGAAGAGGAACTGGCTGGCACTTCCAAATCCTGAAGCCACTTGTAAGGATCTGTTCCAGATGATCTCATCTGCAATTGTGTTCTCCTTTCTTGCCATGTACATATGTAGTATGAAAGTCTCGTGGAGTAGAGCACACTCCAGCCCCTGAAGACTTACCTAATAGGTGGCAAGACCCAGTACCTCCCTGTTTGTTTTTGTGTTCTTTATGCAAACGAGAGCCCTGATAGTCACTGAACCAGGAACACTTCTGGGGATACTAAGCACTTGGACACCTAAGGCACAGAGCCACACTGATCTCCAGAACATTCATATGCAACATTCCTTGAAAGACTAAACTCCCTGGATACTGAGGCCCTGTGTATGAGATCCCCTATCCTAAGTTGGATGTAACCATGATCGCTACAGTTTGGACAGGAGACATTTGGCAGTCCATTACAAATTAAGTTCTCCTCAGACAATGAGACACTGAAGTCTCATTACTGGGATGTGACAGGAGAGTTGCTTATGATCATTGCTACCCATGCCCGATACTGGGCTAAATCCATATTCTCATGGACTAGCTTTTAAACTCCTAGCATTTTTCTTGAGGAATAATGTTACTGAAGGGGTGAATTTTTTTGCATAGCTTCTGCTGCCCTTTGGTTATGAAGGAATGGCCACCCCTGTTGAGAAGGGTTGCAAAATGGACTGGCGAACTGTTCATTAAAATAAGTCTCAGTACTACAGATCAGGATTCTGAGGTGCAGAATATGGCCACTCTTTCCTCTAAGCAAGCTCTTTAATTGCTACCAGCATCCTGAGGGAGATGATATTTTTTTAACTGTCTTTAGGAGACACAGCAGCTTGATGCATCTGCCACACCTTCACCAGCGGCTCCAAAATAGGGTGCAAGGGCATGGTAGCTATTGAATGTGGGGGAGCTGATGTTCCTCTACAATGAATATGTACTCTATTCATTCAAGAGTACTCCAACTCATTTGAGTCCAGGTAACAATCCTCAATCTTGGATGACACCATAGTATCTGAATTGTCCAAGCAATATGGAGGGGGTACTTAGAACATATTAAGTACTCTAGGAACCACCAGCACTGGCCACACTGAAGATGCCAGTGTTGAGGCCAGAGCTTCCTGGACCAGGAGCGCTGACTATAGGGCACAAGCTTCAGCCTCAGGACAAAGAGTGCATTAACTTTGTAAAGAGATTCTTGCTCTGCATCAGAAGGGGTAGAAGAATTTCTTTAAGTACTGTGGGCTTCTGGGCAGCCTCAGGGCCTATGTGATATAAAACACCAATACAGCTCCTTCCCGAGAACAGCTATTTTAGTAATTTCCTGGCTCCACCCAATTCAGGGTTGAATTCCTCCTCACCCCCTACCCTGGTGGGGTGGCCCTTTATGTTTGGCAGCAGCTCTGAAGTGGTCATTTTGCAACTAGCAGCGTTTCCTGCTGTTCTTCCCCACAAAGCTGGTAATTACCTATAAGCAATAAGAAAGGGAAAAAATGGTGGACAACCGGAGCAGATGGAATATTCTAACAGCCAGGAATGATTAAGCTGAATTATCAAGAATATGCCAATACCCAGAATCAATCCCTTCTAAATTTCAATCAGAAGATGCAATGGGGGAGAACCATGAAGTTTAGATATAAAGGTGCTTCAACAGAATCAAGCTGTGGTGTGGTTGGCTCTCTTGTCACCTCTTCCACTTGTCTTTTGCAGAGCTACAAACGTCAAGCATGTATTTCAAGGAGCTGATGCAGAGCTCTCAACTTTGCTGTTCATAACAGAAAGCATTTCAGCTTTGAAATAATCATGCTGGGCTTATTGGGGAGCAGGGTCTGGGGAATCTGTGTCTGTGCATGGATGGTGCTGGCAGTCCGTCCCAATATTCCAGTGATCTAGGCTGGCTCAGGCTTTAGTTTTCAGTTTATCCTTCAAAGCACTGTGGACAAGCTTGGGCTGGACTTCAAGAAGTTTCTTTGTAGTGTCCGAAGGAGGAATTGGAGCCACTCCCTATATTGCTAGTGCTCAGAGTGACATATGGAGACATAGCGGACACCCCCACACATCACAGTAGATGCCTTCCTTCATTCTTGAAGGCATACCTCCACCACCACCAAAATACAAAAAAGCACAAGCCAAGAAGACTTACTTTTTTTGTATAACCTTGATCTGAACTAAGCATCAAGCAAATGCTGGGCTGAGTACAAAGCACTCCTGATGCACCAAGAAATGTGCATTTTTTTAAAAAACAAATTGCTGAAGCACACTGAGTCAGGTGCCAGTATACTGAGAAGAGCCAGAAAAAACTTCAGGGGAAGAGCTCCCAGGAAGAACTGCTGAAGCTCCCACAAAAATAAAGGCAAGAACATGCCAACATGGTATTAGAGAGCTGAAACATGCCACAGTAGGCAAAAAAAACCTGCCAAGGCAGTTACTGGAGCAGGCCCTCAAAACACTTGCAGTAAAGGCCTCACAAATTAGGCAACTGGACTGGCAATTAAGACTGACTGAAAAGGACACTAAAAAATAAAAAGAATGCACTGAGACAGTATGAAATATTGGAGCAACGCAAAAAACAGTTAATGATTAGCTTCTTCACCACCATTACCAAGAAAGAACTGAATGGTAAATTTGGAGATCAGTATTTATACCCAGCAGATGACCTGGTTCACACTTACTGTCCACAAGAGTAAACAATCTTTAATAAATAATGGAATTGTAACAGTCTTTCACTAAGGAGCCAAGACCCAAGAGCAAGTATTTTGGTAAATGGGGTCTTCAGAGAAACCTTTAACACTACTTCTCTAACACTGCAAACTCTCTCTCAATCAGAAACGACTAAATATGCCAAATTGTGTAATGGTTTTAATAGCATGCACAAACTACTTGGTCTAATCCGGTTAGAAATTCATTTGATTTGTGACCTCTGAACATCCGCCTTCCAACAAGGAAGGTTACTACACGATCTAATTTTACTCTGACGAAGCACTGATGCTAACATCCAGGAGAAGAAAAAAAAGGGGGGGGGGGAGCTAGAACGCAGTCTGGTCTAAAGCCTTGATCCTACAACTGGCAATATGCAGACAGGCCCCTGAGCCCACCCAGCTCCCTAATAGTCAGTAAAGCTCCATACAAGTGTACAGGTCAGCCTGTGGAGCTGGTGGCAGGATCAGCATCTAAATCTATCCTCCACTTCTAAAAATCTAGACAAATGAATTAAAGTCATTAGACAATGCCTAGAATAAGACAGCAAAAACCCAGCAGCTTACCTTCAGATTTCAATTTCGTAAGAACAAATATCAGGTAGTTGTTAAAATCTGGATACTGATTCAGTTGTTCCAGTTTCTAAAAAAGTAAGGTTGTTAAGGAAAATGTATATGTTTCAAAGATTACACTAAAGTTGACATTGATTACTTAGATGTGTAATTGCTGTTACTTCCAAATAGCACTCTACTTCCACAGTGACAAACCTTTAAAACACAAATGACGCTCTCGCACATGAGACTCTTTCCATTCCACTAATATCTCAGGAGGACGTTAAACAGCAACTATTAAAGTTAGACATTTTTAAGTCAGTAGGTCCACATAACTTGCATCCAAGAGTTTTAAAAGAGCTGGCTGAGGAGACCTAGACTGGTAATGTTGATTTCAAAGAGTTTCAAAAGACTGGGCTAACATTGTGCCACTATTTTAAAAAAGAAACAGGATTACATAGGTAATTATAGGCCTGTCAGTCTGATAATGAAGGGGGTAATATGAGACTTGATTAATAACGAATTAAGGGAGGGTTATATAATTTATGCCAATCAATATCAGTTTATGGAAGACAGATGCTGTCAAACAAACTTCATCTCTTTCGATGAGATTATAAATTTGGTTTGTAAAGATAATAGTGTTGATGTAATAGACTTCTGGAAGGCATTTGACTTAGTCCCACATGACAGTCTGATTAAAAACTAAAAAGGTAAAATTAATATGACACTTTAAATGGATTAAAAACTGGCTTACTGATGGGTCTCAAAATGTAACTGTAAACAGGGAATCTTGGAGTGGGTGTGTTTCTAGTGGGGTCCCACAGGAATCTGTTCTTGATCTATATTATTTAACATTTGTATTAATTACCTAGAAGAGAAAAAAACAAAAAAATTGGGGGAGGGGTAAATAATCAAGAGGACAGGTCACTGATTCAGAGTAATCTAGATCACTTGGTAAGCTGAGCACAAGAAAATAGAACATGTTTTAATATGTCTAAATATAAATTATACCTCTAGGAACAAAGAATGTAGGCCATACTTCTAGGATGGAGGACTCTATCCTGGGAAGCAATGACACTGAAACGGATTTGGGGAACATGGTGGATAATCAGCTCAACAGGAGATCCCAACGTGATTCTGTGGCCAAAAAGGGCTAAGGAGATCCTGGAATGCATGAACAGGAGAATTTCAAGTAGGAGTAGAGAAGTTATTTTGCCTCTATTTGGCACTGGTGCAACTGCTGCTGGAATACTGTGTCCAATTCTGGTGTCCACAATGCAAGAAGGGTGTAGATACATTGGAGAGGGTTCAGAGAAGAGCCACTAGAGTGATTAAAGGATTAGAAACATGCCTTACAGTAAGAGACTCAAAGAGCTCAATCTATTTAGCTTAACAAAGAAGGTTATGGGGTGACGATCACAGTCTTTTAAGTATATACATATATTATAGGGAACAAATATTTAATAACAGTCTCTGCAATCTAGCAGAAAAAAGGTATAACATGATCCAACGTCTGGAAGCTGAAACTAGACAAATTCAGAATGAAAAGGCAGCATAAAAAAAAAAATTAAAGTGAGAGTAATTAACCATTGGAACAACTTAACACAGGTTGCAAAAGAGTCTCTATCACTGACAATTTCTAAATCAAGGTTGGATATTTTTCTAAAAGATATTGTTTAGGAATTATTTTGGGGAAGTTCTACCCAGGTGGTCACACAGGATGATCATAATGATTCCTTCTGGCCTTGGAATCTATGAAATAGCTAGCACAGCTTGTAACGTAGAGGGTAAAAAATTTGAAATCAGTTTCCAGCAGTTAATACTGAAGCACAACATTTGTATGCAGCTTGAAAACGCAGGTCTTAATTAACTTCTACGCATCCAGGTAAAGTCCTTTGTACTATTCGTGGTTAAGTATTTAAAGTATGAACAGCGTCAACTTTAAGCAAGCCATTGTACCGCCATTCAGCAAGACATTAAAGCATGTCTAACATTTCATTTTTACTGAAAAATAATATTGCATTTCACCACTAAAACTGACTTAGTATGGTCTCTGAAGCATAAAAGTATGATCTTTAAGACTTCAACAAGACTACTCTCTTGCTTAATACTAGGCACATGCTTAAGCAGCTTGCCAAACTGCAGCTTAATTGAGCACTAAGAGTTGAGAATTTTTTTTAAGCACGAATGGCTGATACATTGTAGCATAATTTTTTTTGGGGGGGGGGGGGGTTACTTAAGATGGTAAATATTTAATACAAGATAATCCTTACATATACATGCCCATTTCCTAGAATACACATTATATATATACGCATATATACACACACACACATACACACACACACAGAGAAAGGATTATCTTGTATTAAATATTTACCATTTTATATGGTATTACCATCACATATATAGATATAAAAAATATAAAACTCCTGGGGAAAATCTGCACCACTGCGATGCAGAAAAATACCCCCTCTCCCCGCAGATTCCCTTCACTTCCTTGCAGAAAATGGTTTCTGTGAGGAAGTAAAGAGAAGGTGCACCAGTGCTCACTCACCCCTCCTGGCAGCAGCAACTCAGATGATTGGGCAGCCAGGGGAGAAATAAATCACTTGGGGGAGGGAGGTCTGGGCATGCCCTGCCAGCACCCAAGGACCTTAGTCCCAGCTGGGGGGACAAAGGAGGACAAAGATGGAGTTCCCCCTCGCACAGAGCAGCCAGGGCTGGGTCAGATCAACCCCCAGAAACTTCCCGTGGCTGCAGGGGGGGGGGGGGGGAGAGGGGAGAGGGGCAGACTTGGCAGGAGGGGACCAGAGGGGTGAGGCTCAGCTGGGGGTGGGGGGTTATGTGGACAGGGGAAGCAGCTCCCTGTACAGTGACCCCTCCCCTCAGCCACGCATCTGGGAACCCCTCCACATCAGGAGCCCCCTGCATACAGCACCCCCCCACAGAGCCCCCTGAACTCTCCCCTGCATCAGAAGCCCCCCACACCTGGACCCCCACCCCATTGAGCCCCAACCAGCTGCACCCTGATCCCTCCACCCCACTAAGTCCCATCCCCCAGCCCCCACACTGAGCCCTAACCACCTTCACCTGGAATCCCGTGCAGAGTCCCATTCCTCCTGAACCGAGTCCCTGTGCATCCAGATTCCCCCACACTGAGCTTCCCGCACCCAGCTTGTGCCACACGGAACACTGTTACTCTTGAGGGAATTCTTTGCCAAAAAAAAAAAAAAAAAAAAAAAAAAAAACCTAAACATTTTAAAATTCTGCATATTTTATTTGTCAACATAAAACAGAAACAAAAACAATCACACCATTTTCCATTATTTTGGTAATTTATTTCAAAACACTTGTCAGCAAATAATTGAAAATGGTGTGATTATATTGTATAATTTTGACAAAAAATATGCAGAATATTAAAATATTGTGCGCAGAATTTTTAATTTTTTAGTGCAGACACACACATTACCAAAAATGCCATAGAGGAACTATAAACAGTATTACGGTGTTCATTAATGAGTCATTCTAATGTACTGCAAAAGGCCTACAGTTTTTCTATGATTTGTCATTTCCAGTTATTCAAAATTTGCAAGTATTTCACTGCTGCTTGCCTAGCAACAGTGATTTGGCATGTTGCTAAATCCTTTTATTTCCACACCCTGGTTAACTCACCAATAGTACTCAAATATCTGAAGCTGCAAGTGTGCAACATTATCATGCTGTTAACTCCTATATTTAAATTATATATTAGAAAACCAATTACACAAGAAAATTTCTAAATGATCAAGGTTATTTGCCTAACAGGCAACTGTTACCTGACATTAGTTATTCAGTTTCTGAATATGACCGAGTTTCAAATAAGAAATGACCAAAAATATCTATAAATAGTTCTAATTTGTATCAGGTAATGACTCCATCCAAAAATAAAAGCTTTACAGATTGGGCTACCAATGCCCATATCACTCCTTTGCTGTGAAGTTGAGTATGAACTATGGTAGAAAAGCCTCTTGTGTGGAAAAACAGGGTTGGAATAACAGAATCAATATGGCATGTGCTACACATCTGTGGGAGATGATGAACCCTCTCCAAGAGCCAAATAATTGTAGTCAAGACTAGCATGACTTAGGCTGTGTCTACACTGGCACTTTCATTGCTAAAACTTTTGTCGCTCATGGGTGTGAAAAGCCCCAATGTGGACAGCACTTTGTTGCCAGGAGCTGTGCTGCCAGCCACAAAGCTACCGTCCCTCCTTGGAGGTGGTTTTGTCACCAGGCAAGCTCTCTCTCGGCGATAAAGAACGGCTACACAGCGCACCTTACAACGCAGTGTAAGCATAGATTAAGATGTATGTTGGGATGCAGCCATTTTGAGACATTCCACTTTTAAACCTACAGAAATAACCACCACAAAAATCAACTGGAGTCAAACCTTGCTATTACCTCTGCATTGTCCCGTTCTCTCCCTCCTCCCTCCCCCCCCCCTCCCCCCAAAAAGAGGAAAAATATAGTGCAAGCACAGCAGGAAGGAGAACCAGAAGAGATGTTTTAGGTGGAAACCCCACAACAACACTGAAGCTACTGGCCTAGGATCCACAGGATTTTCCAGCTCTAACAGCTACTTCCTCATTCACTCTTTGAGACTGTTGCCAACTTCACATTTCAGGGTTTGTCTGGTGACTTCCTGCTGTCGCTAGATGTAGCTGTTTAAGCACTCACAAAGAGACAAAAATGTCACTGAATAAAATTTCCAGAGAATTTTATATACATACACACACACACAGGCGAATATAGTCACAAAATCATTCACAAGCAGCTCAATCGTGTTAATAAAATCCATTCCATGCTCTCTTCTTACTACTTTCTGTTGCACACCAGAAGCAACTACACCAGTACACTGTCATCATCAGGAGAGCACCCGCTGCTCATTAGGAAGGAAACTGCAGCCCTCTGCTCATTGGGAAGGGCGCTCTGTACAGGGCAGCCAGGTTGGCTGGGATTGGTTAATTTCAGCTGAGCCTCCCTTTCTTGCCAGCCTGGATTTGAGCCAACATGTTAGTGAAAGGGAGAGCCCAGAGCCAGGGGTAAGAGGGCATTCACCTGAGCTTAGCGCTGCAGGGAGCCAAGAAAGTAGATTTAATCTAAAATAAATAAATAAATAAAAATTAAAAAAATAAGTCAGTTAGAAACTCCCCCCACTTCCAGAGTTTCATTTCTCAAAAACAGCTGGACAGCTAATCCCAGGCTAAACCAGGGGAAGGTGTAAAGGGGAAGCAAAATCAAGCTAGCGCCACCTTTGATCCTGTAGTAAGGGCTTCATCCCTGGAGGAACGGTGACCACTCCCCTGCCCCATTGGGACACACAGTGCGGTCTCATCCCACCCCATCTTCCAACTGTGCAACTCTCCTCGCTGGCTAACCTGGCTCCCCTGCCCAGCCCACTTCATTAGCCATCTTTCCCTGTATCACAGGGTGTACTACCTACTACAGAGCAGCAAGAAAGAACACATTTGGGTAAAAACAAGTCCTGGCTAATGTGCTGCTCTCGCCAAAGTGCACCTGGCTTTAGCAAAGTGTTTAATTAGCCCCCACAAACTTATTTTCCTCGCATGCGGATTATAGTGATCTCAGCCCAAGAAGCCCTGGAATGTGATTCCTTCCAAGGACATGTTCAATTGAGACATAATGACATTCACTTGCTGTGCAACAGAATGTAGTAAGCGGAGCACGGAATGGATTTTATTCACACTATTGAGCTGCTTGGGAATGTTTTATGACTATACATATTGGTGACTTCTTCCTCTGAATGTCACTGAAATTGGCAGTGAAAGCGTTACATTTGTCACTAGTCACTGACACTTATTTTCTCACCAGGGAAACCAAAGTGTCACTATATCTAGTGACAAAGTAGCTAAGTTGGCAACACTGTCAGATTCTTGGGTCCTCCCACTCCTTTTAGGTTTTATTGCAGGGGTATATAATATGACCCTGCAACAAATAAGCCTTTCAAGCCTACAACTTCATATTTTAAAAGGCATTTTAACATTTAACATGACCTGTGTTTTTTAATTTAGTTACGTGTCTGAATGCCCAACACAAGAGCAACAAGGGCAATCAGCCCATATTAATAAGAAAACAAAAATCAATTTAAAGTGCCTTAAGTTTGTAGCAGCTGGCTCATGCCCCACTGGGACACATTATAAAGCACCATGCTGTGACAGGACAGCAATCTCAGCGACTTGCTGAAGCAGGCCCATAAATGTATCAAGTGGCATTATTATTATATAGCACTGTTCTGCAAGTTATATTAAAAGAGGTTTTTCAAAACTGCATCATATAATAAAAACAGTAAAAATCCGCCACTTACTAGGGCCAACACCAGCAGAGTACATCTTTAAGGTATGGCATATGCTGGAGTGTCACAGCACAGCAGACAGCTACTAATGCCATTTTAAGCAAACTGAATGGAAAAGAAATGAAACCTAAATGGAAAAAAAATTAAAATAAGTTATACATTAGATATATCTTTCCTTTCCCTCCCTATTGGGAGCATTCAGCATATGAAAGTTCCCTTTGATTACATCCTTCATCAAACATCTAGAATGACAAAAAGTTAAAAATATGGGATGCAGTCAAGTTATCTTAAGACTGCATTAATATCTTTGGTAGTTAAAATTACAATTTACTTATCACTATTTATGCTATTTGCTTAGCATTTCTCAGCTTGATGAAATTACATAAGATAGTTTCACTTTGTTTAGTCAGCTTCTAATCATTTCATTTTTCAGGATGCCACTCACCAACACAACTGTTTAAGAACATTGCAACAGAAATTTAAGTTTATAGAAATATGCTATCAGACTTATTTGGGGAGAGGTGTTTTTTTAAAAAAAACTAATTTAGAAGCTTTTTTTTTTATTACTAATTTAGAAATTGAGACAAGTAGAACAAGATAGTATCCCTTTAATAATCTAAGAATACCTTGTTTAATCAAGGAGACAACTTAAAAACCACAATTTAAATCTATTGTTACAACCAACATGATTACGGTAACTTAAAGATTAAAAATTCTCTATTTTAAATTTGGGGTTTACTTTATACTCAGAGTACTGTCAAATGCACAGTTTCCCATTTGCGTATAGGTCTTTCACACAGCAAAAGGGGAGAAATGAAACATCTTAAAATGGAAAAATGAAGTTATAAATAAGACTACAATTTTTTTATGGATGTTGTGGAAGTCAGTTCCCTTGCCGCCCACGGCGGCCAGAGGTAGAGGGACCCCAGAGCTCCCAGCCGCTGCAGGGACCCCGGAGCTCAGAGCGGGCCCCCGCAGCTGCAAGCAGTGTGGGGACCCTGCAGACAAGCTCCCCATTTTGTCATGGATATTTTTAGTAAACGTTACCGACAGGTCACGGGCTTCCGTGAATTTTTCTTTATTGCCCGTGACCTGTCTGTGACGTTTACTAAAAATATCCGTGACAAAATCTTAGCCTTATTTATAAAAATCACATGAGTTCACAAAGGGAGACAGCACCTGAAATAAACTACATTTAACTTATAAATAAAATTAGAAGTATTCTTAATTTGACCAAAAAGCCTTAAAGTAACCAGTGTTTTGGAGGTGGGGAGTGCAGAGAGTGGCAGTTAAATCTGATACCTTGAAAGTATCAAGAATATCACGTATGTCTACCTGTTTTTTTCTGAAGGACTTCCTATATGTTTTAGTATTTATATCTTCATGAAAGGAGAAGGGGATGATGAATCTTTAACAAAAACATTTTTCTGCCCAAGGTTTAGCTGATCTGACTAATCACTCCACCTCTACAGTCATTGGAGACTTTCAGAGTGCACAAAATCAAAATTGCTAATATAAAAATAGAAGCAGGGCTAAAAGTGCTTGTTTTTTTGTTTTTTTAAGAATCCAAGAAACGAACAACAAAAATCCATTTTCCCTTGGCAGGTGACCTTCCGTGGTTTATCATATAACAATTCACTCTTTCAAAAGTCTTCCTTGCAAGCAGTACTGTTTTCACAGTGTGGAAAACCTGAACTTTCATCTATAGATTGAAGAGGCCAATGGAAATACACTTGCCAGCTACTATCACCACCAGATTATGCTTGTTCCATTCTCTATAAAAGCACTAGGACATGTAACAGGGCCCCCTCTCCCCCCATATCCACCACGCATACACAAAAGATAGGGGTACTCTGACAGAGGTGCTAGTACCACATGCCCTGCTAAATGAGCGACCCGAGCCTCCTCCCACGGCTGACTCCCGAGAAAAGAGCAGACTAGAGACATCACAGAGCTTAGCCCCACCAGGCAGGGCTGGGGGAAGAGCAGCAGCATTGCTCAACTAGAAACCCTGTGTCCAGTCTGCCCCCAACCCTGTTGGCGGGATCCACCCAAGCCCTCTATGGAAAGAGGCCTGTGCCCGGCCGTAGGGCGGGGGGGGTGGGCGCACTCCAGGAAGGCAAGCCCAGCGCTGCTGCAGCTGGGGGCTGGCAGAGGCCCAGCGTGGGGTAACCCGGGAAAGTGGCGGACACCAGAGCGGCATGGCCCGGCCAAGGCTTTAAAAAGAAAAGCTCCACTTAGCTCCCGGGTTGCAACAGGTGCTCGGGCCGGGGGCCAGGAGGGGGAGGCGGGTAACATTACCGCCCACGCGTTCCCTTGGCGGTTCAAACCCCGCGCCACGGCCACCCACCTCAGTGCCTGGGCGGGGGTGGAGCTAACAGCGCCCCCCGGGTCGCTGGTCTTTCCAGCCGCTCGCAGCGCTGTGGCGGCTCCCTCTCACCGAGCGGGGCCTGAAACCCGGAGAAGCCACCGCTCCCTCTCCCCTTCCCCGGGAGCTTCGCCGCGCCCCTCACACCCCGGCTCCCCCCACGCCCACCGCCCGGCTCCCCAAACCCGGGAAGCCCCTGTCCGTCCTTCCCCCTCGAGACGGAGGAAGAAGCGGAGCCGGAACCCGTGGAAACAACAACCAGCGCTCAACTGCGCGACTGGCTCGGCCTCCGCGCGGCACGCAGCGACTCCGGCCCCAGCTCCGCGGTAGGCCCCGGCCAAGGATACTTGTTGCACAGCTCTCTGCGTGGTAGTGTCCGGGGACTGCGACTCCTTGAGCAGCTGCAGGATCTGCTGGAGCCCCTGCTCGTCGGGTTTCCACTCATACTCCATCTTGGGTCGCTGCAAAACACAGACAACAGGCGGCCGCGGTTACTAGCGCTGCAGGCCTGAGCGCAGGGGAGGCTGCGCCCGGAGCGCGGCCCGCTCTCGCCCCAGCACGCGCGCACGTACGTACCGAGCGGCGGACCCGCGCGCGCCGCGACCTCCCCCCAATAGAGCTGCAACAGGCCAAGGCGAGCAGCACTGACCTGCTCCTAGCCACCGCCGCCTGCCGTGCGTGCGCTGAGCGAACTGAGTCACTCACGCCGAATTTGCAGGCTGGTCCTAAGAGCGACGCGTCCCGCCGGGTCTTAGCGCCCGCCGCGCCACCGCCCGTCCACCCGGCCGGCTCAGCCCTTCTGCCTCCGCCGGCGGCAGCAGCCACCGCAGCCGCTTGCCTCAAGCTCCAGGTGCGTCACACACACTCAGCGTGAGGGGGTCAATAAAAATCGATTTAAACCCCATGATCTATCAGACAGCGTTAATGGATCCACATCAGCGCAATGTCCAGCAGCAGGGGCATGGCCTAACTCAGGGGTCGGCAACGTTCGGCACGCGGCTCACCAGGGTAAGCACCCTAGCGGGCCGGGCCATCTAGGGTGCTTACCCTGGTGAGCCGCGTGCCGAACGTTGCTGACCCCTGGCCTAACTCATGCCACACACTCAGCGACCGGCAAGGGCAGCACCCCTCTCTCCTCCAGAGAGTGACGGTCACTCAGCGCTTTCCCCAACCACCTCAGCAGCACCCTCATACACATTCCACCCCCATAGAGCCCAGAAGGTGATAGCAACACCTCCTATCCCTCCCACCCCAAAAACCTGAGAGAGCAACAGTAGCAATAGTCCCACAGACCTGAAAACAGCGCAGTTATGCAGGAGAGTATATCCTGAACAGCCGCAGCAGGGACTAAGGCCCTATCCATCAAGGGATGTGATCCTTTAGGTGGGAAGTCACTTAAGCAAGCCAAAGAGGGATGTAGAGGGGGGGTTCTAACCAGCGCCCCCTCTCAGAGGTAGGTGTATATTGCTGCTCAGAGATCCACAAAGGGAGCCAGATGGCTTAGGCACCTAAGGCCTTTCATGTAAGAATACGCAACAAAGAGTCCTGTGGCACCTTATAGACTAACAGACGTATTGGAGCATAAGCTTTCATGGGTGAATACCCACTTCGTCAGACACGTCATGCATCTGACGAAGTGGGTATTCACCCACGAAAGCTTATGCTCCAATACGTCTGTTAGTCTATAAGGTGCCACAAGACTCTTTGTCGCTTTTTACAGATCCAGACTAACACGGTTACCCCTCTGATACTAGAAAATGAAAGTCATTGGAGCAGAGGAATTGGCTCCTAGGTCTCCCTCCTCCCAAATAGATGCTTTAACCACTGGACTGTAGAATCATTCTTGCTCTCTGGCCCACTGACTTTCATTATTGATGCAATCTTCAATTTTAGCAGCCTTTCACAGGCAAACAAATTATTCCTCTCTCCCATCCAGAAACTCCTCTTCTAATTTTATTTCTGCAAAACTGAGCCATAATAAGATATTTACGTGTACTACATCAGTGAAATGGGAAACCTTTAGTTCAGTTCTAGTCAGTTTTAGTTTACTTCCAGTCAGCTAAACTCCCCCCCCCCCCCCCCCCAGCACAGGAACACTTATTTGTAATATATACTTTAGTAATCAGGTGTCAAACACCTAGCCCACAGGCAAGATCTAGCCCACTTTATGTATTTATGTAGCCCATTCAAATTCTGAAGACTCATAGGCTATGACTACTAAAACACATGGTGAATGACACAAGTTACACCGACAGAAGCGCCAGTGTGGAAAGCACTATGTTGGCTGGAGCCACTCTTGTTGGGGGCGGTTTAATTATGTCAATGGGAGAGCTCTCTCCTGTCAGTATAGAGTGGATACATGGGAGATCTTACAGCGACACAGGTGTAAGCTCTCTAGCGTAGACAGGGCCTAAGGCACTGGTTCTCAACCTGCAGCCCGCAGGCCACTTGTGCTGCGGCCTATGTGACATCCTCAGGGCCATAGAGGTAGTATTGGATGCGGCCCACATAACGCATTGTGGGCCACATATGCAGCCCACAATGGTAAATAGGTTGAGAACCACTGGCTTAAGGGTTTGTCTTCACTACTGGGGAGATCAGTGCTGCTGCAATCGATGCAGCGGGTGTCGATTTAGCAGGTCTAGTGAAGACCCGCTAAATCGACGGAGGGGGTGCTCTCCAATCGACTCCAGTAGTCCAGCTCCCCGAGAAGAGTAAGGTAAGTCAACCTGAGAGTGTCTCCCGTCAATGCAGCACAGGGAAGACACCGGGGTAAGTCGACCTAAGCTACGTAACTTAAGTAGCGTAACTTACATCGACTTACCCCAGTAGTGAAGACAAGCCCTAAGTGTATGTCTACTCTACAGGAACTATATTGGCATAGCTGCAGTGCTGTAGTATGCTAGCATAACCCTGTAAAATAGACACAGCCTACACTGCTGAAAGGGGATTTTCCATCGCTGTAGGAACACCACCTCCCCAAGCAATAGTAACAAGAACAGAAACATAGATCAGCATAGTTATGTTAGTCAGGGTGGTGGAGTTTTCACATCCCTGAGTGATGTAGCTGTGTTGACCTAAATTTTAAGTGTAGGTCAAGCATGAGCTTTCATTTAAAAAAAAAAATGTTTGAAGCCTTAATTACTCCTGGGGGAATTCCGTGCCACTATGTGCATGCAGAATTCATGTCCCCCACAGATTTCTTTGCTTCCTTGCACAAAAATGACTTTCTGATGAAGACGCAAAGGGAAGCAAGAGCGGTCATGCGCCCCTCTCCAGCAAAGCGGGCACCTTGTTTTGAACACCCGGAGCAGCCAGTGGAGAGGTAAATCACTGCGGAGCCAGGGACATCCCGGCCCGTGGCTCCTACTCTGTGCCAGGCCCAGCTGCTAGTCCCAGCTGGGCAATGAAGAATGGGGCTCCCTCTTCCCCAGCAAGGTGAAGCTGGGGTTTGTCAGACCCATCCCCAAAAACCTTCCCAGCTGCAGGAAACTCCGCAACACCCCCGCTCCCCGCATCCTAATACCCCTGTCCGCCCAACCCCTGTGCATCTCAACCCCCCACTGAGCCTCACTCTCCCCGCATCCAGAACCCCCTCCGAAGCCCCCTGCATCTGCACCCCCAACCCTGCTGCCTCACCCCCTACATACGGCACCCCCCAGCACCCAGACCCACCTGCAGAGCCTCACACTGAGCCCCCCACACCTTAACCCCCACCCAGCCTAGCCTCACCCCCTGCACCTGGACCCCCCTGCTAACTCCCCCCCACATCCAGACCCCTCCCCTGCACCCAGACCAGCCCCCACTGAGCCCCCCACACTCAGACCCCCACCCACCCCACACCTGGACCATCCCTATAAGCCCCCTGCAACCAGACCCCCACCCCACTGAACCCCAACCAGCTTCACCTGGCCCCCACCCCACCCCACCCCACCAAGCACCACTCCTTCAGCACCTGGACCACTCTGCTGAGCCCCATCCCCCCACACTCAGACTCCCCTGATGAGCCCCAACCACCTTCACTGGGACCCCCCCTGCAAAGTCCCATTGCCCCAACACCTGGAACCCCCCAAACCACAGGCACCGACTTTCCAATGTGCCAGGGAGTGCTCAACCCCTGGCTCTGCCCCAGGCCCTGCCCCCACTCCATCCCTTCCCCCCAAGGTGCCACCCATGCCCTGCCTCTTCTCCGCCTCCCCTGAGCACACCCTGCCCTCGCTCCTCCTTCCCAGAGCCTCCTGCACACCATGAAACAGCTGACAGGTGCAGGGAGGAAGGAGGAGGCGCTGATCAGCGAGGTGGGAGGTGCTGTGGGGGCGGGTGGGAGCTGATGGGGGGCTACACAGGAGCACTCACAGAGTTGGCACCTATGCCCCCAATGAGCCCCTGTGCATCCAGATCCCCCGCACACACACATCTGGTCCCCCACTGAGCCACCCACACCCAGATTGCTCCACCCAGAACCCTCTCATCCCACACCAAGCCCCTCCACACTTGGATCCTGCTGGGCTGAGCCTGCCTGCTCATGCCTGGTGCAGAGGGGCAAGGCCCTGGGGTGTTTCTGGGGCAGGCCCAGCCCTTGCGCTGTGTCAGGGTTGGGTGCAGCTTCATCACTGACTCTGTGTCCGGGGAGAGCTGCAGGGTGATCTCCCACTTCCATAGAGCTAATGGCCTGTGCTTCCCACTGCCATATTGGAACCTCCACATTTATGGACAATTAAAATTTACAGAATTTTAATATATTGTTTGCAGTATATTTATTTTTTTGGAACAGAATTCCCTCAGGAGTACTTAATGTCAGTCATCCAAAGGAGAACTGATTGTAACTGATTCAGAGTGGTCTTTCTGAGACAACAGATAGCCTAACACAAAGGCAATGAGTGGTGTGAATGACCCCAACCCCTTTTAATGACTCTGAAGTGTTAATTTTAAATCTTAACTATGAGATTTTATGCCTTCATTAACTATTTCACAATTGATCATTGTATAATATGAAGTGGTGAGAGTGAAAACCACAAGAGGGGATGGGAACTAGGACTTGGTGCACGGGAGGAAATGCAGATGAAGAAAGGAGAGAAACAGAGAAGAGGATGGAGATGGAAGAGAAACATAGTACAGAAATAGCAGTAGTGCTAAAGGTGAGACTATTTTCCCACTGAGTGATACAGAATGCAACTTAAATAGTAGTAACATTGATGACAACTAAAAGTTTAGTTATTACTTACAGGCCATATCCCAGGGTGGATAAAAATAAATAATTAAAAAAAAAATCAAAAAAATCTGAAAGATAGTTTTAATTAAGATACATTATAACTCAAAGATATCTCATCATGGAATACAAATTATAAATTCTAAATCTATAGTATGGAACAATATATTCATGTAACGTTTAAGGCTGTGAAGGAAAGCCTGGGCTGATTGGGAAAGGTAGTAACAGGGCTGGCTTTAACCCTTCCAGGACCGGAGTGGGTGACCACCCTGCTACACCGTCATTGATTTGAGATCTACCATACCATTCTCTCACTAGAAGGGAAAACCTATAATGGCAGCAGGCCATAAAAGAGAACCAGTTTGGGAATGAAGCTCCTCTACCTGTGGGTAAGACAGGCATGCGTGCAAAATGCAAACAGTGCAACAAAGAAATGCAAGGCCTGGTTGCCCAAATGAAACAACATCATGAGAAGTGTTCCTTCTCAGGACGAAGCTGCGCTGAAGATGACGAAAGGAACATGTCTGAACATGCAGGATCTTCGGTTGGTAAACTTTTTTATTTCATACTTCTTTCCTAAGGACTACCTGTCTTCCTTCTGGACTATTCTTGAATTCTCATGTTTGAGCAAAAAATATAGTTGTTACCTTATGGTACTATCATTTTAGATGCAGTTGTGATTAAAAAATAAATAGCTGAAATAGGCAGATCTTCCTTTTACAATTTCACCTTTAAAGTAATACTGAGTGTCAGTGAATGCAATGGGTAGTATGAGATACTAAATGAGCAGTATGGTAATAATAATTAAATAACTGCATTGACTTATTTTGTTTAGGAGAATCCATCCTCAACATACAGGATTCTGAAGACTATCCACCTTCAAGATCACCATCATTTTCTATAGTTTCAGAGTTATCTGCCAATAATAGTGTTTCAGTCACATCATGTATGTCACATAGCCACAGTATATCACCTGTAGGAAAAAGAAAAAAAAATCTCTATCATCCAGAAACAACCATAGATAAGTTTGTGATAAGAACCAGCAGATTACAAAAAGAGGTAACTGATGGGGAAAATTGCCCAATTTGTTTATGCAACAAACTCTCCTTTCCGTATGATTGAGAACCCACACTTCATGAACATGGTTCAGTCATTAAGACCAGGATACAGTCCATCCAACAGAGCAGATGTCACAGGCAAATTGCTGGATAAAGTGTATGAAAGAGAAATTGAGCAGTGTGCAAAAGGTCTAGAAGGTAAAATTGTTAACCTGAGTCTTGATGGGTGGAAAAATGTCCACAATGATCCTGTTGTATGTGCTTGTGTGACAACAGAAGAAGGGAATGTCTTCCTTACAGAAACAATTGATACATCAGGAAATGCACACACAGCAGAATACTTACAAGAAGTAGCAGTAAAAGCTATAAGAAATGGGGGGGGGGTGGTGAATTCAAATGTTTAGTACGCAGGTTGGTCACAGATAATGCTGCAAATGTATCCAATATAAGAAGAAATTATTTAGAAGAGCATGAAGAGAGTCCCAAGCTAATAGCATATGGTTGCAGTGCTCATTTTGATTCACCTCCTAGCCAAAGACTTCAGTGTTCCAGAAATAAAGGCTAATGTTGTTGAAATTGCAAAATACTTCCGTAACAACCACTTTGCAGCAGCTGCTCTAAAAAAAGTGGGAGGAACCAAGCTAACTCTCCCACAAGACGTGCGATGGAACTCAGTAGTGGACTGTTTTGAGCACTATATCAAGAACTGGCTTAATCTGATGACAGTTTGTGAACAAAATCACACAAAAAAAGATGGCACTGTCACAGCCAAAGTTCTCAACATTGGGCTTAAGAGAAATGTTGAACACATGCTGAGTGCCCTGAAGCCTATTTCTGTAGCCTTGAACAAAATGCAGGGAAATAGCTGTTTTATTGCTGACGCTGTTGAAATTTGGAAGGAACTGAGTGAGATTTAAAAAGAGAAATATGCAATGACAGAGTGCTTGTCCCATTCATTTTTGTAACGTAACTATCTCCAGCTCATTTTCTTGCAAATATTCTCAATACTCGGTACCAGGATCAAACCTTAACTGCTGAAGAAAAGGAGTTGACTATGACATGGACATCCAGCAATCATCCCTTCATAATGCCAACTATAATAAACTTCAGAGCTAAGGGTGAACCATTCAAGAAATATGTTTGCTGATGATGTTTTAAAGAAAGTCATACCAGTGAACAGGTGGAAGTCACTTAAGCACTTGGATTCAGAGACTGTTGAAGTGATAATCTTGCTTTTAACAGCAGTAGCTTCTTCTGCCAGTGTAGAAAGAATATTTTCTTCCTTTGGACGAATTCATTCCAAATTGAGAAATCGTCTGGGACCTGAAAAAGCAGGAAAGCTTGTTTTCCTTTTCACCTTCATTTTCCTGTTTGTTCATAATCTGGAAGACGACTGAGTTAGCTGCACAAGCCAATATTTTAAATTTCTCATGTTGACCTGGCTGACATAGTCGATTTAATTTTTGTTTGTTTGTTTTTTAAATTCATTAACTATTGTAGTTAAACAATTTTAACAAAAACAAACCTGATTTTAAAAAACTTTGAATGTTTAACTAAATTCAAAAATTAATATACTTGTTTTGTTAAAATATGTTTGCTGTTGAAGAAAAAAATCCAGATACATAACATTGTTGTTTTAGTTAAATAAAACAATTTAAATGTCTGTGTGGTGATGTTCTCCTCCTAATACAGCATAGCAAGAAAATCCTCCAAATATTAATGATTAACCTGTTGAATTGGAGATAGTTCACCTCCCACTAACTTCATAAATATCTGCTTCAATTACCTTTGGTAAATGAAATAACCAAACAATCATTCATTTTCTGATATAGCTGTAAAACTAATCTGAAAAGTTTTCAAAATAAAGTACTTTAAAAATGTATAGTGTGTACCTTCTAAAAATGAAACCCACATCTATCTCTGAGTTGTGAAGGATATGTATTAAGGTTATAACAACCAACAAGAATGCACTTTTATGTAGAAATCCATGATTAAATCGAGTCTTCTTGACTAGTGATTTAAATCATGGTTTAAATCAATTTGATTTAAATCAAATCCATCCTGCCATATCCTACTTTTGATCTTGGTGCGAACCTCCCAGTGACATCAGTAGGGGTTCTGCTGAGGACCAAGGGTCCTAAATTTATGCCACTGACCATAATTAAAATGGAAATCAGCCTTTTGAAAAATGGGTTTGACATCCCCAATCCAATAATGCTGAACAAACAACATTTACTGTTACCACTATGAAAAGAGCTTTCCCGCATGATCTGAGGGTGTTAATGTTAGTGATAGTGAGCAAAAAAACACAACAATTATGCCAGGATATTTAAATTAAAAGGGTAACAATTTATTATTGTTTTGAATGCAATAAAATGGTTATGTTCGGAGTCCTGTATACCGGTATAGAGTACCACACCTTTACATTCATCATTATGTGAAAGGATGCCACTTTTTAGATTCAAGTTTCTCTAGGGCTCGAGAGGTATACTACTGACCTACTGTCCAGAGGCTGATATGAATGTTAAAGCATTTCCCCAAATTATGAGGTCCAGGGAAATGGCCTTGTACGTTACCAGACTATATAGCTGCAAATGCTAGGAAGAAGGAGTTGAGATTTTTGCCAGAGTGCTATACCTACACTTTGCTTTAGGATTCCCTTTAAAATATAAGCCTCGCCAGGAGGTGTTTGATAAATGTGCAGATTCCTGTACAACTCCAGCAAATGGAAGGAAGCTCACTTCTTTGCTGCTTCATGCATAATGGTGGAGTCTCCACTATTCTGATACCTAGACAGCTGGTGCAAATTAACAAGGGGGTAAATAATCTACCTCTCCCTACCTGCTTTGGGTTGGGGGGAAGTGCTAGAAGACGGACTAGGCTCCTAATCTGTGACTAATTAGACTACCCATTTTTATACTGTTCAGAACTTTCCCAGGTAGCAACAGAGAGGGACATAATTGTTTGTTTCAGTACTGCCCACAGCTTTCTGAATAGCTGTAGTGAAATTGAACAGATTCTTGTTTATTTCATTCTTCTAGTAAAAGCTATGAGCAACAGAATAGGTGGGCACTGGAGCACTCATCAACTCAGAATCACAGATACTGCTTGTGGGATATGAAAGTATGCGTCCTGCAGGTCAAAAGCTAATCTTGAGCCTGAAGGGAGAGGTTATTGGAAGCAAATGTTACCATCTTGCACCTGTAATAGCATATATATTTGTTGTCTTCTCAGGTTAGGATTGGATGAAGAACACTTTTTTTTCTTTGAGACAAAGAAATATCACAAGTAGAAGCCTTTTTTCTGTACTCCCAGAGGTATCTCTTCTATGGCTCCTAGTCAAAATGGAGAAGCCACTTCTTTTAGTTGGCTTTGTGAGAAGGGCTCCTGAAGGAAGACAAGGAAAGACTGTTGGTAGGGGCTAAGCAGTGAAACTGGATGGCATAGCCCTGCATATCTACTTCATCACCCATCTGACCATTGTTATAACAGACCAAATCTGATGGAAAGGTGCAAGGCAATATTCAAATTAGGGATCACCTCTTGGGAGATTATAGTGTGGGTCTCAACCCTCATGTCAAAAATGCTGCCTGGAAGCAGATATGAACACACCTTTGGTCAAGAAAGGAAACAGTTTCTTCTGGAATATTTGGCTTCTTCCTAGGTTGGTATTCAGAAGATCTATTCTGGGAGTAGGTAGGCATCTTCTGCCTAGACTGCCCTTGATACTTAAAGGGCTTGCAGTTCAGTGCTGATGCGTATAAGGCCAAAGAGCATAGTGTAGTCCTGAAATCTCTGGAGGTAATTCAAGGTGTTGGTACATTCACTGAACAGTTATGTTCCCTCAAAGGGCAAGACCTCAGTAGTGTTTTGCACCTCTTCATGGATGCCTTAAGCTTGCGGCCATGAAGCTACAAGCAGCACATGGTCACAGCATTGGCCATGGATCTGGCTGCTGTGCCCAAGGTGTCCATGGCTACTTGTAGTGACATTTTGGCTACTAGCTGGCCTTTCTTAATGATGTATTTCAGTTCCTTTATGGCAACTTGTGGAAGTTTGTATATGAAAAGAGACACCTGTCTCATGGGAGGTAATTATGTTTTGCAAGGAGAACCTGGTAACTAGTGGTTCACGGCTGTAGTGATGCTGAGAAACAGGCCTTTCTCCCAAATAACTCCAGTTTCTTGGGGGGGTCTTTAGCTTTGGGAGTGCTCTTTGCCTGCTTAGATTATTTATGCACAGCAGAGACAGGTGTGTATAGGAGCCAAGGAACCCTAGATTGATGGGTGCACATAAACCTTGTCAAATCCCTTAAGGGGTACCTGGTAATGTTTCTCTGTTCTGTTGACCATAGGCAGTAGAGTAGCTGGTGTCTGCCAAAGGGTCTTAGGTAGGGCTTTCCTATCAGGAACAAATGAGTGCAGAATACCAAAAAGCTAATGAACTTTTCCCTCTGACAGAGGTCTCAATATCAAGAGTCTCAGAAATTATGAACACTCCTGAAATGTCTTGAAATCAGGCAGCAGTACTGGGGTTGAAGAAATGGCTTTGTCCAAGAAGGAAGATGATCAGTCCCTAGGAGGGAAAAAAATGTTGCTCCTGAGGTTCTGGGGCCTGTTCCTCCTCAGCCATTTGCTCATCTCTGTCAGCTGACAGGGGTCTAGACAAAGATACAGTAGGAGACTGAGATCTCTCTTTCATGGAGTGGTAGGGAGGAAATCAAATCCTGCAAGCCCAGAATGCAGGTCCCCAGGATGCCCAATAGGGCCATTATGGCACATAGTACTGGTAAGACTGGTTCACCTGTGGTTGACCAGGTCATTGCACTGCCTGTGAAGGATATGTAGGAGCTCTAAAGAAAGAGCCTCCAGTCCTCTCCTGATCTGAGGGGAGATGGTTTCGTGCTGGATGTGGAAGAAAAAGTGTGCCCCAGTGAAGGTGATGAGGAGTAGAAGTCATCAAAAGGTGGTGCCCAACGGTCAGATATATGCACCAGTGCTGATTGTGAATGCCTCAGTGCAGAGGACATCACCCCTCCTTGTGAGAAGACAGGGACTGGTGCCAGAAGCAGGGTTGAGTTTTACCAGACTGTCGTTCTGGGACTTTTGGGGGGAGCCGGAACACTATTCTGGTACTATTAATTAAGACGGGAAGGCTGGGGGACGGAGGGGGAGTCACAGGCTGTATGGATTACACCTCCCCCAAGGTAGTGCCCCTACCCCAGCCCAGAGCTCCCTACTGTGACACAGTCCACGCTGGCTCAGGGCAGAGCTGAGTTTGGTAGCATGTGGGCTGGGTGCTTATGACTTTCACCACCCAGAGACTCAGCCAAAGATCTGTTCCACTGTTGGATCAGCCAGCACCAGCGGGGAGCCTGCAGGGTTGTTGGAGCATGGAGTAACCTGTGGCAGGTGGTACCAAGAGGCACAGAGTAAGTGGGGGGCAGAGCATAGACCTGCTGTGGGGCTCCCCAGACCGAGGGAAGCTACCCTAGTTTGCATACCTATCAGTTATGAGTGATAGTACCAGAAGTACAGTACCAGAAGGGTGTCCCAGCATTTTATTTTAGGACTCAAGCACAGACCAGGAGCCATGTCTGTCCCTATGTTTGGGCCTCTCTTGCCTTAGAGAAAAGGCTGCCTTAGAGAGGAGTACTGGCCTTCTCTGCTGGGGTAGCTGGTGCTAGGTTGGACTCTAGTGCTGAATCCCTGCCTGACGCTAATGATCTTTTGTCGACACTGATTGTGGAGATTGAGTACCCGGTGGCAGGGGCACCCACAGAAGAGGACTTAGGTGTTGGATCCATTGTTGAAGACAGTCCTCTCTCTTTGGGGTCTGAAGTCATCCACATGGACTGTCCAAGAAGATAACAGTTCAGACAGGACTTCCCTGGACTTCTGTGTCCTGTCAGAAAAAGATCTGCATGCTGAACACTGATCTGGGATGTGGCTCTTACCGAGGCAGAATAACCAGCAGCTGTGTCTGTCGGTCAGAGGAATTAAACCACCACAGGATGGGCATGGTTTAAAGCCTGAAGGCTTTGAGTCCATCAGTTAGTGCAGAAAAAGGCACTGAGTGCCAAAGGAAAAAGTCAGTTTTTTTTTTTAAACTGTTTGATTGGAAAAAATAAGAAATCAAGAATAACAGAGAGTAAAGGAAAGGAATTTAGCCCTAAATAGCTAAGTCAAAGGAGAAAAAATTCTAAGGGGTAGCAAGCGAACACTGCTAGTTCCATCTTGCTGCCATGAGCATAAGAGGGAACTCAGGGAGAGTTGCAGCACTTTGCTCTTTATGACCTCAGGTGAAGGGAAGGGCACAAGGATATGTACCAGCACAGGCATGGCCCCAACTGACACTGTTATTCAAAAGATTCAAATCTTGTGCACATGAGGCAGATGCACACCTAGAGCAGGATCCATAATGACACGCTTAAAGAAGAAATATGTTTCCTTCCAATCTGTATAATCAATATTTTAGATGCTGAATAATAGTACAACATGAAGTGATGCAAACATTTAATATAAAAAACAGGATAAAAACAGTACTATCCAAGTACAGAGGGCAGCATGAATAATACATAAAAGTGTACAGTGTAAAATAAAATATGTTCTCATTAGAAATTAAAACATTAAATATTCAATGAGAATATTTCCTGTTTTCAGTTTCTCTACTGAAAGGAACAACAAAATCTGAGTGCCTAATTTGACTGATGAGGAAAACAGCACACCCTCAATGGTAATGATCATTTCAATTAACAGACACGCTGAATATCTAATAGAAAATGGACACTTTATGCGTATTTCCACCAAAAGCATTTCAAGCATTCGTCAACAACTTTTTCCCATTCCAATGATACTCTCTCACTCTAATTGCTCTAGGAAGTGACATCTGAACATCAGAGTTAGGAGAAATCTAGCACAATTAAGTAACTTATTCAAGTTGTTACAATAAAAACAGCCAACAGAAGCTGCAAAAGCTAGGGGCAAATTACTACAGAGAGCTATGAAGATCTACAGTATATACTCGATCATAAGCTGGTTCATTTATAAGCCGACCCCCCCCCCCCCCCCCAAGATGGATAAGTAAAAATGGAAATTTTTTATAACCCGTTCATAAGCCAACCCTATAATTCAGGGGTCAGCAAATTTGGCTCCCGGGCCATCAGGATAAGCTGCTGGTGGGCCGAGATGGTTTGTTTACCTCCAGCGTCCCCAGGCACGGAGGTAAACCTAAGTAAACAAAGTGTCCCAGCGCACCATCTGCTTACCCTGACGGGCCAGAACAGCAACTGGTGGGGAAATTTTTGTGGGGGAAGAAGCTGGGAGTGAGGGGAGTAACCGCTGTGACCACCCCCACATGACCCCACCCCTAGCCTGGGACACCCACACTCTCCCCATCCCATCCCTTCCCACCTTATCTGGGGAGGATGCCTCTGGCCTGGCTGGAGCTGCTCCGGCAGGCTGGGCAGCGCGGCCGCAGCCTGCTCTGGCGGGCTGGGCCAGGCGGCACAGCCACAGCGTGCTCCAGTGGGCTGGGTGGTGCGGCCACAGCCTGTTCTGGGGGGCAGGGCCGAGCAGCACGCAGCCCTGGAGCTGCAGCTGCTTCAGAGGATGGCGGGAGAGCAGCGTGGTCAGAAGTGGAGAGAGACTGGCCCCACCTCTTCCCTTCAGGCTCTGCTGCCTCTCCTTGCTCCCTCTGTTGGGGGGAGGGGCAGTGTCCCACCTCTCCCCCTCTATACCAGTTCATAAGGCAACCCCCTTCTCTGGTGCTTCCCTTTTTTACTAAAAAAATTCGGCTTATGAATGAGTATATACGGTATGTTAGTAGAATTGCATAGAATTTCCTCTGAAGGTAACAGGCCCCAGAAACCACTGGATAATTCTAGTGGAATATATTTACATACAGTATTTGGTAAGACACAAATCTGTGTGGGAAGTAATAATAATAAAAAAAAAAAACTTACCCTGTGATGTTAGAATTCTTGTTGCAAAAAACAAACAAACAAACAAAAAAACATAAATGCATTTGAAGAGACTCGGGCATTGTCTATGTTGTTTTTTTGCATCAGAAGAGCAACACCAACATAAGTGTACCAGTGAAAACTCTTATAGATGTGTTGCACCAGTGTAAAAAGTGATTTTTATTGTTACAATTTACCTTGGTCCAAGTCTTTTTTATATCAGTGTATCTATACTATTATTAATTATTATTATTATTATTATTATTGTATTACTGTAGTGCCCAGGAGCCTTAGTTGTGGACCAGGACTCCATTATATTAGGATTTTGCACCAACGTAATTAGATCATTGTTTCTACACCGGTGCAAAAAAGCCCTAAAAACTCAATATGCAGACAAACTGGGAGCTGATGCAGCTTCAACTAAACTGGACAGTGCTCCCCAGTGCTACCCATCCAGTTAGCAATTATTTTAATTTAAAGATAACATTTAATCACATATGAATACATCTCTTACAAAATGAATCAGGGATTCTCAAATAGTGACCTATTAAGGGAATTCATTGTCATCCCTACTTTGAACTGTGAGATTTCAATATTTTCTGTTAGACTCTTAAAGATTTTAATATAGTTTTTGTTGGGTTTATGAATATTATTCACTATACAAAGCATTCTATTGTGTATTTATTTTGTTCAGTTATGAATTAGTTCTTAGTCCAAACTCCAGAATTAAGAAGAGTGCCACAAAAAGTAACTAATAATGAAACAGACAGAAACTGAATATGCAGAGGATTATAAAATAGTAATTGTTTCCCTGTCCCCAAGATAAACGGAGCTCATTGAATGGATAAATAAGTGTTTGTAAATAAATAGAAATACTAATTTAATATAGTTGTTTTCACTATTTACATAGTGAATGTTTAACAGTTTACAGCAACGCCTATTTCACTGTCTGTTTGAAGTAGAGACAATGTGTAACTGTTGATAGTGGGGGGGCACTTGACTGCCCCATGCTTCACCTCTGCTGCCCACCCAAAGGTCCTTTGCATGCTCCCCTACTTGTTGCCTTCTCCCCCATCTTCCCCTCTCGCTGTCCCCTCCCCGCTTTGCCCCTTCGCCCCCCAGCCCCACTGCTCCTCCATAAACCCCTAGCAGGGCATGTCCTGCTCCCGGCACTGTGTGGAGAACCAGCCCCTGGCAGGAGCGCTAAGCACATCTGCAGCTTGGCCAGCGGGCTCCTTCCTTCCCTGCTGACTGTGGCTGGGCTGGCGCCCAGGAAAGCCCAAGACCCTTCCGCAGAAGGAGCCGAGCTCCATAGGTGCCACCTCCGTGGGTGCTCCGGAGCCTGAGCACCCCCCAGCAGCCAAGCTCCCCTCACCCTCCAGCCCCGCCCTCCTCACCCCCCCCCCCGAGCGTGCCGCATCCCTACTCCTCCTCCTACCTCCCAGCGTTTCCCACCCGGCCACTGCCAAACAGGTGTTTGGCGGCATTAGCACGCTCGGGGGAGGGAGGGGAGAGCGGGAACATGGCGCGCTATGGGGAGGAGGCGGGGCCGGGGTGGGGATTTGGGGAAGAAGTTGGAATAGGGGCAGGGAGGGGGCAGAGTTGGGGTGTGGACTTTGGGGAAGGGATTGGAATGGGGATGGGGAAGGGGCGGGAAGAGGCAGGGCTGGGGCGGGGCCTCATGGAAGGGGTGGAGTCGGGGGCAGGGACAGAGGTGGGGGTCGAGCACCCATGGCAAAGAGGGAAGTCGGCGCCTATGCCAAGCTCTGCGTATGCCAAAGCCGCCTGGAGCCCCGCACAGCACCAGACGGGGGAACCTCTCCACCCCCCAGATAAGTGCTGGAGTTGGAGGAGAAGCGATTTCCAGCTTGTTCCTGCCCCGAACTCGCAGATTCCACAGGAGCCCCCCAGGCAGGGGCTTAGAGCCCTCTTTGCCCCTCTGCCGTCCTGCTAGGCCCAGGCCCTAGGGACTGTGGGGCTGCTCCATCCCCTAGGCTTTGTGCCCCAGGCAGCAGCCACATGCAGAAGGAGCCCTCTTCTGCTGAGCCACCTCTGGCCGGGCTCTGTGGCCGCTGAAGCCCCTGTAGAGCCCTGCACCCATTGCTGGTTCAGGGAAGGTGGGGATGGATCTGCTGGTTCCCACCCCCGCCCAGCTCCCCGCTGCTGGACACCAGGAACAGCCCTGCCCCGCCTGCTACCACTGCCTGCTCCTATGGCCCTGTCCAGTCCCAGTGTGCTGCCCAGCTGGATGGTCCCTCCCTGGAGAGCCCTGGGACTCAGCCGCTCCTGCTGAGTCCACTGGACTGTGATGGCGCCACCTTGCAAGCTCCCCATTGCTGGTGGATGCTTGCTTAATAGAAGGCAGAAATCGGGGGGGGGGGGCAGACATGACCCCACATGCCCACCCCACGCGTAGCCTCTGCTTTGAAGTGTGTGACAGAGGCAGAGCTGTGATTAATATATGAGGAAATCCATCTTTTGCACCCACTGATGTGGGTGAGCAAAGGGAAGAGCTGCATGTGTACCTTAAGGATCCAATATGCATCATTTCAATGCAGAATTGTGTACATTATATAAATTAGCAGGGCATAGGGATTTTACATGAAGTGTGTTGTCAGTAGCAAGCTGGAATATGTTTTCTTCCAGGTATTGATAAAAATGTTAAATAGCATAAAGCCAAGAACTGATCCCTGCGGGGCCCCACTAGAAACATACCTGTTCAATGATGATTCCCCATTTACAATTACAAACGTGAGAGCAGTCTAAGCATTTATTTTTCACATACACTCCAAGTAGACTAATTGTGGTTAGTATAAGGTATAGCTGTAGTGAACGGTGGAGGCAGTAGTTAGCTCTGCATGGCCGAGGTGTGTTTGCAAGATCTGTGGATTACTTTGAGGTGTGAGATAAAGCTGTGATTGTGATACGAGGATCTATGTTTTGCACCCTCTCGTCTGTGAGAAAAGGGAAGACGTGCATGTGTACCTTCCAGATGAAGTATGCATCATTTCTATGAAAAATTATTTAAGTTTTGTCAAGGCAAGAGCTTTGATTACAAAGGATACTGTCAGTAGTGAGGAGGAATATAAGAAGATTCTAATGCTTTAGTGATGGCTAACTGAAAGTGTAGGTTGAGACAGTATCCTGTGAGTAATGGTACATCTACATTTGAGCTAGGAGGTGTGATTCCAAGCTGATGTAGACATACTGCACTAGTTCTGCTCAAGCTAACATACTAAAACAGTGGTTCTCAACTTCATTGCACCACAACCCCGTTCTGACAATGAAAATTACTACACGACCCCAGGATGGGGGACTGAAGCCTGAGCCCACTTGAGCTCTGCCACCCCGGGCAGAGGGACCACAACCAAAGCCCAAGGGCTTCAGCCCCAGGCAGGAGGCCATGTAACCTGATCCCCGCCACCCAGGGCTGAAGCCCTCAGGCTTCGGCTTTGGCCCCAGGTGGTGGAGCTTGGGTTTCAACTTCGGGCCTGGGCAGTGGAGCTTCAGCTTCGGGCCCAGGCCCCAGGAAGTCTAACACCAGTCCTGGCGACCTAAGTTCCCTGTAAGCTGCGCAACCGCATAGCAGCCTATTTAGCACTGCGCAGGCACTCAGGGAACCCGCCCGGGGACCGGCTGAGGAAGGGGCGCCCCTCCCCTGGCCCCAACCTAGCCCAGCCCCCTTGCCGCAGCCAGGGCGCCCCTCCGCCAACCCCAACTCTGCTGCGGCCCAGCCCTGCCACGGCTGGGGCAGCCCAGCCCAGCCCAGCCCAGCCCTAGGCACGCCCGGAGCGGCGCGGCGCGGCCCCAGGCCCAAACCCAGCCCCGGCCCAGACCTGCTGGGGCCGGGGAAGGGACACCTATCCTGCAGCCCCAGCTCCAGAGCTTTTGCAGGGAGAGAGAGCTGGGGGGAGTCCTCTCTCCCTGCCGTAGCCCCGGAGCACCCTCCTGTACCCATAACCCCTCATCCCCGACCCCACCCCAGAGCCTGCACACCCAGCCAGAGCCCTCACACCCCTACACCTCAACCCCCTGCCCCAGCCCCAGCCCTGAGCTCCTCATCCCTAGCCCCACCCCAGAGCCCGCACCCCCAGCCGGAGCCCTCACACCCCTGCACCCCAAGCCTCTGCCCCAGCCCTGAGCCCCCTCCCACACTCTGAACTCCTTGGCCCCACCCCCAACACATTAATTTTGTTATGTGCACCGATATGAAGGTGATGTGTCACACATCACCTCCATATTGGTGCACATAACAAAATTCATTCCGCACATGGGTGGGAAAAATTAGAGGGAACACTGCTGGCAACCCCATTAACATGGGTTCACAACCCACTTTGGGGTCTCAACCCACAGTTTGAGAACCACTGCACTAAAAATAGCAGCGCAGCCAGGGTAGCATGGGCAGCAGCTCAGACATGCTACCCAAGTACAAACCTGCCTGGATCCCCTAGATATGTACTTGGATGGCTCCCTGAGCTGTTGCCCATACTACCCTAGCTGTGTTGCTATTTTTATCATGCTAGTTCAAGTGGAGCTAGAGCAGGTCCATCTGCATGAGCTGGGAATCACACCTCCCAACTCAAATGTAGACATACCCTCAGGATGAGGGAGCTATAAAAGACTGTAAAATGGTTCTTAAATTGTACATGTTTGGTAGTTTTTCTGGGCAGTTGGCTAAGTGTGTGAGTGTATGTGAGGATATGAAGCCTCCCAAATCTTATAGTGTCAAGGGCCAGCATGAGTACGTGCTATATACCTATTCAGACATTGTTGGCAGAGGGAAGGTGGTGTGGGCAACATTTTTTCTCCCCGAACCCTTAGATAGAATCCTGTAGGTGAGAGTGAATGGGTTGTAAAAGGATGTGAAGAGTTTGTACATTTCTGCAACTGTGGGACTTGCAGAATAAAGGTATGTATGTTAATAGGGTGTACTGGAGCATTGCTGAAAGACGGAAGAGTTAAGGTTGTATTGGCAACCTTAGCTGCGCATTTCCTGGTTTTCAGAATTTTGAGTTTTGCTCAACTCAGCATTCGGCAAGGGAACAACATACCACCAAGCAACCATGACTCTGTGATAATGTAGCTTTTTGCCATTGAATTTCCTAGGGTTTTTTGTTTAACATGAAAAGATATTTTGTTGGTAGGAGTTAGTAGTCATTTAGGCAGCCGTACATATCACATTCTTCAAATTGCATACTGAGCCAGGCGCCTTTCCCTTCTCGTAACACACACACACACACACCTACCCACCCAAGCTGGGCCCCACCAGCCCTGTTTAGGCACATCTCCCCAGCCATGCCCCTGACCCAATGAATGCATGCCCCCTCCAACCTGGCCCCTCCCCACAACTGAACCCAGGCCTCCCCACCATAAGCAGGGAATGCATCTTCCTAAAGTCTTCACTCCCTTGTACACAAATCATTCTGTTGCTGTTACTTCCCCCCTCCTATAACCTGACTCACATGCAGTGCCTGGAAGGAAGGATAACTATATTACAGTGGAATGGTGTTCCTGGCTGTTTCACAATGATTGGAGGGTGAAGTTTGTGGCTGGGCTGGCAAGAGAAATTCACAGACAGGGATTCTGTTCCAGAATACTGACAATTATATGTTTGAGTAAGAGATCCTCTAACCTCTGTCCAGTAAATGCACCCCATCTCTGAGAAACACTGAGGTGTCAGAGTTTGTAATGTTTCTATGCCATAAAGTATACATTTTCTGGTCAGGCATGAACCCTCCAGTTTCCTAACTAATGTTCCTCCAACACTTATTCATAGCTTTCATGCAGTGTTGCGGTGCACTTGCAGAGCTAGGGCTGCAGTGTAGCTGAGGTGCAGGAAAGCTGGGGTGCACAGTCATTAGCACCTCTCAGTTTAATAGTACAAGGCATCAGAAGGAAATTGTTGTTTGTTTTTTGGGGGGGGGAGCCTGTAACTCAGGAACCCCTTGGTCAAATGACCCCAAATTTAGATCACTACCACTTCCCTACACTCCCAGGAGGCACACCAAATTTTAAAGAAATCTGACTAAGCATGTCCATTTTAGAGAACTTAGAGGTCCACCTATAAACAGATGTCATCATGCAACCTTAAGTATAGTGGTGCTCCCACACCATTATAATATGGTTTCATTGTTTCCCTGTGCTATTTTTTGTCTGTCTGTATCTGCTTGCTGTCTCTTGACTTATACTTAAATTGTAAGCTCTTTGGGACAGGAACTGTCTTTTTGTTATATAACTGTACAGTGCCTAATACAAAGGGCCCTGATCCGGGCTCCTCCGTGCTACCACAATACAAATAATAACAGGAAAAAGTAATACAGATTCTGGAAAGATTTGGACCATTATCTGTGTAAGATTAGTCTCAAGCTACATTGTTTCTTAGGAAAGCAGAACTTTCAGTAAGTTGTGCACCTCTGAGCCTGGAAAGACAAGGTAAGAATCCTAGAAGCTAAAACCTAGAAAGGTAATGTACTAAGTACCAGCATTCTCTATAGTGTGCAAAAATCTATTAGTCATAAGTTACTCCATTTTGAAGTGTCCAACCACAGACATATTAAAATTTTCAGTTTGCAGAAAGTTCTGATCCCCCTCCCCGTGAAAATCATACCTCATTTCTGGTGTCTAGTAATTTGTAAGTACCTCAGTTAGGAGATGCCAAATTTGAGATATCTTAAATAGGGTCTGATTTTCAGAGGGAGTGTGGGCTACACTTTTTGAAAATTAGAAATTTAAAGGTTTCTGAAATTGAGCAATTCAAAATCAAACATCTTAAAAATCACTAGTCATTTGAAAAATCTTAGCCACGTGTTTTAAAATGTAAAAAAAGTAGGCAATTAATCGCAGTTAACTCACATGATTAACTCAAAAAAATAAACTGCGATTAAAAAAATTAATCACGATTAATCACACTGGTAAACAATAGAATACCAACTGAAATTATTAAATATTTGTGGATGTTTTTCTACAATTTCAAATATATTGATTTCTATTACAACACAGAATACAAAGTGTACAGTGCTCACTTTATATTATTATTTTTTATTACAAATATTTGCACTGTAAAAATGATAAACAAAAGAAATAGGATTTTTCAATTCACCTCATACAAGTACTGTAGTGCAATCTCTTTATTGTGAAAGTGTAACTTACAAATGTAGATTTTTTTTTTGTTACATAACTGCACTCAAAAACAAAGCAATGTAAAACTTTAGAGCCTACAAATCCACTCAGTCCTACTTCTTGTTCAGCCAATTGCTAAGACAAACAAGTTTGTTTACATTTACAGGAGATACTGCTGACTGTTTCTTATTTACAATGTCACCTGAAAGTGAGAACAGGTGTTTGCATGGCACTTTTGTAGCCGGCATTGCAAGGTATTTACGTGCCAGATATGCTAAACATTCATATGCCCCTTCATGCTTTGGCCACCATTCCAGAAGACATGCTTCCATGCTGATGATGCTCTTTAAAAAAATAATGTGTTAATTAAATTTGTGACTGAACTCCTTGGGGAGAATTGTATCTCTCCTGTTCTGTTTTACCCGCATTCTGCCATATATTTCATGTTAAAGCAGTCTCGGATGATGACCCAGTACATGTTCGTTTTAAGAACACTTTCACAGCAGATTTGACAAAACACAAAGAAGGTACCAATGTGAGATTTCTAAGGATAGATACAGCACTTGACCCAAGGTTTAAGAATCTGAAGTATCTTCCAAAATCTGAGAGGGACGAGGGGTGGAGCATGCTTTCAGATGTCATAAAAGAGCAACACTCCATACGGAAACTACAGAACCCGAACCACCAAAAAAGAAAATCAATCTTCTGCTGGTGGCATCTGACTCAATGATGAAAATGAACATTCGTCAGTCCGCTCTGCTTTGGATTGTTATAGAGTATAACCCGTCATCAGCATGGATGCATATATTCTGGAATGGTGGTTAAGGCATGAAGGGACATATGAATCTTTAGCGCATCTGGCACGTATATATCTTGCGATGCCGGCTACAACAGTTCCATGGAACGCCTGTTCTCACTTTCAGGTGACATGGTAAACAAGACGTGGGCAGCATTATCTCCTGCAAATTGTAACCAAACTTGTTTGTCTTAGCAATTGGCTGACATAGGACTGAGTGGACTTGTAGGTTCTAAAGTTTTACATTGTTTTATTTTTGAATGAAGTTATTTTTTGTACATAAGTCTACATTTGTAAGTTCAACTTTCATTGTAAAGGGATTGCACTACAGTACTTGTATTAAGTGAATTGAAATATACTATTTCTTTTGTTTTTTACAGTGCAAATATTTGTAATCAAAAATAAATATAAAGTGAACACAGTACACTTTGTATTCTGTGTTGTAATTGAAATCAATATATTTGAAAATGTAAAAAAATCTAAAAATATTTAAATATATGATATTCTATTATTAAGAATGTGATTAATCGCGATTAATTTTTTTAATCGCTTGACAGCCCTAAAAAAAAGCATTATATTCTAAAGCCATCCCTGTTGCCTATAACCCTTGTGCTTAGTCTTAATGTCATGTAAAATCTGATGTTTAATAGAAAGAATACAAATAAATACATTGTTAACGTAATTTTAAAAATGTATATTCTACTACTCCTTTAGAATGTCAAGTGTTTTTTTGACTTCTGTTCATCCCTAGGTTTCAATGACTCAGCTGTGATGTTGACAACCTATGCTGAGAAACTATTGTGTTGGGGGATCTGGCTCCAACACTACAGTCCACCAACAAAGTTAAAACAAGATTTGGTAACGCAGTGTTGATAAGAGCAAAGTGTGTTTTTAATCATTTTCCCAAAATATCAAGCTCAAGACTTAATGCAGAGTTCATTCTGCACTACAAGACGAAATTAGGTTAATACCATGTCAAGGGACTACTGTATTATAACCAGACTTCTTTCATATAGCAGTGTCTAAAATGTACATGGGACTTAGAAGGTAAAAGCTATACTTTTATTCCACTAAGAGGACACTTCAGGTGCCTTTATTCCATTCTGCCTAGCTGCAGATTCAACAAGACAAATGACAGCAATTAATTGATTTATACAACTTCACAACCAAAAGTGCTATGAATTTTATCCTCTTAAATTAAATCTCATATTCTGGACAGTCCAATAAAGTTAATTGCATTGAATTTATTAAGTTTTCCAAGTCCACTGATCTATATTTCCTCTGTACATGTTATATAACATTTTTGTAGCTTCTCTGAACAGATGTTTTTAAGAGGCATTTCAGAACTCAATATGGCACAATGTTACAAATTTTTCCAGTTACATCTGACAGTTGCCTGTTAGGTATAATATTATAATGGTTCCCAAGCTTTTTCATACAGTGGACCATATCTGAAAACAGAGATCCTCTTGTTAACCACCACCACCCTCCCAACTCTACAACTTTCCTGTGGCACCTGATCTAGTGCTTGGTTTCACAAAAAGAGCATCAAAAAGATTAAATGAACGAACAAAGTAGCAATACAGATTAACTTGATGCAATGCAATGCATATGGTTATGTTTTGCATCTTCTACTTGTTAAATTCCTTCTCCCTGCAATTTGTAGAGATTTACGTTAGTATCAAATCTGCCTAAATATGATTTGTGATTGCAGCAGCTCTGCAGACCACCAGTAGTCTAGAGATCACATTTTAGAACCATTAATATAGCATAAATCCACTAGCTCAGAAAATGTATTCCTTAAAATCTGCAATTCAGAATCTCCATTCTGAATGTTCAATTCTACATCATAGGTAGAAAGAATGCAATGACAGTAGATATTAGCATGTGCAAAGTGCTACAACATTGGGATGACCACTTACTAATAGGAGACAGTACCACGAGAGTAATAGTAATAAAATAAAAATACTTGGAATTTATAGAGTGCTTTTTATCCATAAATTTCCATAAGATTTACAAGGGAGGATAAGTTTTGTGTACCTATTTTACAGATAAAAATACAAAGGTAATGAGAGGCAAAGTGATTTTGCCCAATGCACAATAGTAAGTCAGTAGCCAAGGTGGAAATATGGTAGAGATCGGGGTGAGATTCTGTGCTGCAACTCTGAGACACACAGCAAAGAACTGACAGCCCAGGAGAGGGGGAAGGGAGTATGTGGTGCTAGTATAGATTTTTCACCTTTATGCCCTCCCGACCTTGGGCTGCTCCAGGAGTTGGAGAGGCCATCAATTTAACTTAGACAACCCTGGGGGCCTATATAAATTACTACAACCTTCTTGAGTTTGGCCTGTGGGCTGCAGTGGTAGTTAGAATCTTAGCAGGGCTGCATGTGTGGCCCCAGCCCCCAACATATTCCTCCCACTGCATGACCTTGTCCCACCCTATGCCTTCAGGAGGGTCCTCAGAAGGCAGTCTTATTGCTGTCTTCCACAGTGTCTTTAGGGGGGGAATCCTCCCACAAATTGAACTGAGGCTTTTACAGACCTGCAACATTGTTCCGGCCCTTTTACCAGGTAGAAAGGGGCCTATGCAGGGGTAAGGATCTCATCCCAGGTCTCCTAAATCTCAGTCTGGTGCGCTAATATAATATTTGTTTTTATGTTTATACTTATAAAAGTATTCCCAAACAAGGAAACTTTTTATGGCACTACATATTCTGTTTAGTTTTTTCCTGTCTTCCACGTACACTGGACTGATTTAGTTGGGGATTGGTCCTGCTTTGAGCAGGGGGTTGGACTAGATGACCTCCTGAGGTCCCTTCCAACCCTGATATTCTATGATTCTATGACTCCAGCTGTAGAACACATTAACAGAAAATGTAACGGTTGATCTCAACCTTGGCCAAGTGCAAGATTCACCTCTTTAATGAGGCCTTCCCTTAGTAGTGGCATCTTCCCAGAACCAACCCACAATATGAGAGATTAGAGGGGAGAAAGTAGAAAGTACGAAGGAAAGAAAGGAAGAAAGAAGGAAGCAAAACAAAAAACCAAACACCTAATCATCCACATCGCAAATAAGGGAGGTTGACCACATTGTGCAATAATTAATTGTTGTTCATTACTTAAATACCAGGGCAATAGGTGTTTTAGTTACTACGGAACTACTGTAATCAATGGAATGGGCAGATCTTAATACCATCTTCCACTGCAGCATAAACAAATTTATACAATGGTTTGAAATGTATACTATAACCATATGTTGTGGAAATATAGTAAGGTTAAAGGATTTCATGATACAGACACTGCATAGTGTCCTCAAAGCAATCATAAATATATACACACTGGAGGTCATGGAACAAATTGATAAATTAAACAGTAATAAATCACCAGGACCAGATGGTATGCACCCAAGAGTTCTGAAGGAACTCAAATATAAAATTGCAGAAATACTAATTGTGGTATATAAACTATCACTTAAATCAGCCTTCATACCGGATGACTGGAGGATAGATAGCATAATGCCAATTTTTAAAAAATGCTCCGGAGGCAACCCTGGCAATTACAGGCTGGTAAGCCTAACTTCAGTACCAGGCAAATTGTTTGAAACTGTAGTATAAAACAGAATTCTCAGACACAAAGAGGAACATGATTTGTTGGGAAAGAGTTAACAGGGCTTTTGTAAAGGGAAATCATGACTTACCAATCTATTAGAATTCTTTGAAGATGCCAGCAAATATGTGGACAAGGGTGATCCAGTGGATATAGAGTACTTGGACCTTCAGAAAGTCTTTGACAAGGTCCCACACTAAAGGCTCTTATGCAAAGTACACAGTCATGGGATAAGAGGGAAGGTCCTCTCATGGATCAGTAACTGGTTAAAAGACAGGAAACAAAGGGTGGGAATAAATAGCCAGTTTTCACTGTGGAGAGAAGTAAACAGCAGGATCCCCCAGAGATCTGTACTGGGATCAGTGCTGTTCAACATATTCATAAGTGATCTCGAAAAAGGGGTAAACAGGGAGGTGGCAAAGTTTGCAGGTGATAAAAAATTACTCAAGACAGTTAAGTCCAAAGCAGACTGCAAAGAGTTACAAAAGGATCTCACAAACTGGGTGACTGGGCAACAAAATGGCAGATGAGATTAAATATTGATAAAAGCAAAGTAATGCACATTGGAAAACATAATCCCTATATATACACAAAATGATGGGGTCTAAATTAGTTGTTACCACTCACGAAAGGGATCTTAGAATCATTGTGGATAATTCTCTGAAAACATGCGCTCAATGTGCAGAAGCAGGAAAAAAGCTAATAGAATGTTAGGAACTCTTAAGAAAGGCATAGATAATAAGACAGAAAAAATCATAACGTCACAGTATAAAGCCAAGATACACCCACATCTTGAATACTGTGTGTAGTTCTGGTCACCCCATCTCAAAAAAGATACATTAGAATTGGAAAAGGTACAGAGAAGGACAACAAAATAATTAGGGTTATGGAACAGATTCCATACGAGGAGAGATTAAAAAGATTGGACTGTTCAACTTGGAAAAGAGATGACCAAAGGTGCTATGATAGAGGTCTATAAAATCATGAACAGTGTGGAGAAAGTGAATAAGGAAGAGTTATTTATCCCTTCACATAACACAAGAACCAGGGGTCATCCCATGAAATTCATAGGCAGCAGGTTTAAAACAAACATATGGAAGTTCTTCACACAATGCACTAGAAATCTGTGGAACTCGTTGCCAGGGATGTGAAGGCCAAAAGAATAACTGGGTTCAAAAGAGAATTAGGTAAGTTCACGGAGGACAGATCCATCAATGGCTACTAGCTCAGACAGTCAGGGATGCAACATCATGCAACTGGTGTCCCTAAGTCTCCAACTGCCAGATGCTGGGACTGGATGACAGGGGATGGATCACTCAATAATTGTCCTGTTCTGTTCATTCCCTCTGAAGCATCTGGCATCGGTCACTGTTAGAAGACAGAACACTGGGCTGGCTGGACTATTGGTTTGATCCAGTATGGCCATTCTTATGTTCATATGCGCTACACAGCGATAACTAATTTATATTTAATATGTCAATATGGTAAATAGAGATCACTAATACATTCAAAATAACTCTCTCCTCTCAGTTTGATTATTACAAATATTTTTTCCCGTGGCCTCCTGAAGTCCCAGCTTTCCAGATTGCAGTATTTTCAAAATACTGATGATGACTAGTTTCTCCACACATAAAAAGCAATCACATCACCCTCATACTAAAGTTACTCATTTGGATCTCCATTTATTTTGAGAGACAGTTCAAACCTCCTCTTTTTGTTAACTACTGTTTATGGACATCCTTCAGCCATTCAGACCTTCATCCTTTATGCTGATCTCATATTCTGTAACCCAATGGGATTCATTGGAGTCACTCCTGATTTCCACTAGTGTACCTTAGGGCTTGTCTACACCAGAAAGTTGCACCGGTTTAACTCAAATCTATTTAAAAATCAGTTTGGTTAAATGGGTGCAAAGCCCTGTGTAGACACAGTCATTTCAGTTTAAAAGTAGCTTATACTCATTTAGCTTAAGTGAGTAAGGATTTGACTTAAGCTAAATGATAGAAGCCACTCTTACACCTAAATAAGGCCTGCTCAACATAGCTACGGTGCTCAGGGGTGTGAAAAATCTAACCTAACTCCCCAGTGTAAAAGTAGCTAGATGAACAGAAGAATGTTTCTGTTGACCTAGCTACCATTGCTAGATGAGGTGGTGATCCTACAGCGACAGAAAACCTCCTTCTATCACTGTAGGCTGCATCTACAGTACAGGATTATGCCGGAACAGTTACACCATAGCTATGCCACTGTAGACCTGGCCTCAGTAGGTCTATACAGGGATTTGCTCGTTTAACTGGTTTGGTTTAAAAAACGTACCTTTAGTTAAACTACTGCAAGTTTGTTTGTAAACAGTCTTTGACGCGAATCAGATCTCATGTCTACCATTGGCTCCTTAGTCTCTTCTTACCATCTCACCACCATTTGTACAAGGGCCTTCCTTCCAGATCCTGATACTGGAACAGTCTTTCTGCATTTCTTCCCCTCGTCATCTCCCATCTATTTTCTAATCTCAGCCAAAAAAAGTTTTGCTTTGACCTCTCAGTTTCTCTTTCTCTCTCCTTTTGTATTTAATTTTGATTACCGGTAAATTATTTAGCTTGTAAAATCTTCAGGGCAGGCACCTTGTCTTCCATTGTGTACAGTGCTGTACACATTTCAACTTTATAAGGTAATTTACAATAGTTTGTATGAAATATGCTATACATAACTAAACTGTGTAATAGGGAAATAGTTTAACAGTAAGCTTCCATATTATACTCAAACAAAATTCACTTTTATTTAAAGGTTTTTAATTGTATGCCATGTGTCAGATTTGAAAATACAAAATCTAGACTCAGCCTCAGCTTCAGAATCATCCACTCTATAGTAGGCTACATATTTATTTCAACAATTTGTTAATTAACTGATAACACTGACACTGAGGCTGGTTAGAAAAAAAGAATGCATTCTTTTGATGGCTAGAAATTAGCTCTATCAGTTTACTTCTCTACCCTCATTAAAATATGCCAATTTCTACTTGTTTGTGAGGATAAATAGGTCAGTAAGATATTTCATGCACAATACTCAAGATTTCCCACACCACTACCATAAGACAGCGGGAAGAATTTTTAGATGTATTTTAATTTTACCTGCCCAGACAGCCTGCAAGAGTGGATTAATTTAATAAATAATCACCACCACTGGGGATAGGAGTGACAAGACACAGTTACAGCAAAATTCTTCCTTCAGATGCAATAATTGGGCTCCGAGGCCTTGTCTACACCTAACTTTAAATATCTATATTTTAAATCCCCATTGTTGCATTACCACTGGTAAAGCCCCATTGATGATAGTGCTAACACAGGGGTAGGCAACCTATAGCACGTGTGCCGAAGGCGGCACGCGAGCTGATTTTCAGTGGCACTCACACTGCCCAGGTCCGGGGGGGCTCTGCATTTTAATTCAATTTTAAATGAAGCTTCTTAAACATTTTAAAAACCTTATTTACTTTACAAATAACAATAGTTTAGTTATTTATTATAGACTTATAGAGAGAGACCTTCTAAAAAACGTTAAAATGTATTAACTGGCACGCGAAACCTTAAATTAGAGTGAATAAATGAAGACTCGGCACACCACTTTTGAAAGGTTGCCGACCCCTGTCATTTGTACCATCCTGTTGTCTAGATCTTCAGCACCTGGACTACATTAGTGCAGCTGCACCCATGGGAGATTTTAAAGTAAAAGCTCACTGCAGACAGAGTGACAAGGATTTTGGCCTCCACTGCAGCCCCTGTACACCCGCTCTGGAAGGATTTCCCAGTGATGCAGAGCAGGTATAATGGGCTTATGTCACGTCTCCTTGTAGTCCTGGCATTGGGGTGCACCAGAGGCATGACTGGGAAGGCACAGATATGGGAAAGGTGGAAACATGGCCAAATTGCACAGTACTCAAGCTATTCAGGGCTGCTGGACAGCTCCATAGGGAGACACAGCAGCTGGCTACAAGTTAGCACTGTCCCTGGGGTTACTCTAATTCATACCAGGGACCACTAAGGTCCCCAGCTTCCTCCTGAATCTGGGAGGTGCCAAGATACCATAAAGTCACTTTCCCTCAGGCTACGCCAAGCAAAATTCAGATGCAGCCCCGATTCAGGACTGGAGTTGGAAGTCATTGAGAACTCTGCATATATGTGATGGTAGAATTTGGTTCTTAAATCAATATTCATGCCAGCCACAACTTCTGTACTTAAAGATTAAAAACATTACTTTCTAACCCATTTCACATGCTCATAATTTTCCAAATAATTAACTTTTGTGTTTAAATATTTTTGAGTTTTGTCTGACTACTGATTAATTTTGGGGAAAAGATGGGCACATTCTCCAGCCATTTTATAAACAAAAAATAATTACAAGAGCATAGTTTGCTCCCGTTGTAAAAAAATATGAGCCTCTTTCCACCCATTCTCCCAGTCATAACTCAAAAACAGCTGATCGTCAACATTTCAAATATGGCATGCAAAAAGGATTTTCATGAACAGAACAAATATTGCCAATTTTTTTAAACTGTGGTTAAAACACTGGTCAAGGGCTCTGGGTTTAATTCCCAGTTCTGCCACAGGCTCCTTATGTGTCCTTGGGCACTAAATAATACATGTGAAGTGCTCAAATGCTATGGAGATAAGCACTGGATAAAAAATTAAATAGGCAAAGTTATAAGGAAGAATGTGCAGTGGAAAATTTCTTAAACTGCTACCCGCTCACTTAGATAATATACAGTCCATATGTGTACACAGATGTACAGCATTTTGGTTACAATTTTCCAACTCCACTCTTGAAACTGGAGATTGCAAATTCGATTGAGAGAAAGAGAGATTAATATCTTCAGAGCAAGGAAGAGCTGTAGAGATTACAAATGGAGCAAGCCACTTAGTACCAAACCTAAAAGCCTACCAGCCCTCAGTATTTCCACTGCTCCATTAGCGCAAAGGATTTACAAGTCCCATCAGTTAAGCCTGCTGAATATATAAACCATACCAGTGCTGGACTTTTCTGCCTCTCTTAGCTTTTCTTTAAAGGAAAAAACCCACACAACCAAATCTAGAGAGCGGGGAGACACAGAGACCCACGATGAAGGGAACAAGGCAAAAAAAAATATGGTAAAGTTTATGTTACAGAGGAAACTTTCGTTTCTTGACTGTGTAGTTTACGCTTGAAGCCTGGGTATTGCATTAACCTGAGCTACAACCTCGCGATGGCTGGTACTTAGCACACAGCCCCAGCCCTTAAGGGCCCCCAGCCTCCTGGAGCAAAGACACGGGCAGTGCATCACTGTCGTTAAGCAGCGCGGTGACTGGAACCCAAAGCCGGGGGGAGGGCAGAGCGCGGGACTAGACATGCCCAGCTCCCCGCCCCCCGCCTTGGGGGCGCTAGGGCCACTCACCCTTTAGGCCCGGAGGAGGAAGCATCCCGGGGGTGTCTGCACTGCCGCCGCCCTTATCCCCGCAAGCAGGCGATGACGGCTTGGGGGCGATGCCCCCGCCCGCCCCTCGCGGCGCTCAGACACCTACCCACACCATCCCAGAGCCCGGCAGCAGGGGAGTGGCGAGGGACGGGAGCGGCCCGTCCTTTCCCGCTGCGTCTCAGCGCCCGACAAGAAAACGCGACTCCGGCCCCTGAAATGGCTGAACAAAGGGAACCTGGCTTCGCCGCCACCGCCCATCCCATTGGTCGGGGGGCGTGAGTGGGGCGGGGCCTGGCACGGCGGGGGCTCCACAGCCCTGTAACCATGGCAACGGTGGCTCCAGCTGGGACGTGTGTGCTGGAGACAACAGTGAAATGGCTGCCCCGCCCCAACCCCATTCCCTTACCCCAGCCTCTGCCTCCATCCCTCAGAGTCACAGACACAGCCAACTCCCCTTTCTCCCAGCCACTGCCCCGCACAGTCACACACACACAGCCTACGCCCCTTGCTCCCGCCACCTGCAGTCACACACACACCCCACTCCCAGACATACCAAACACACGAAAAAAACTGGAAAAAACGCAGAAATTTGGCTTGTTTTTAGCTTAATTGGCTTGTGAGTTGCTTGTTGGCTAGTTTTTAGCTTGTTGCAGCTTGTTGCTTCTTTCTTTCTTTGATCTGCTCCCGGCAAGCAGGGGCAAGGGGGGGAGAGAGTCAGGGGTGCACAGTGGGCCCACCACAGTCCCAGACTGCATGCTGGGGGGATCTAGTCACATAGTGTTGGGGTTCTTAAGGATTGGCTTGTTTTTGCCTTGTTTTGAAATGGGATTAGCTTGATTTTTGGCTTATTGTGAAAGTCAGGGTGCTTATTTACCCTGTGAAAGCTGGCAACTGTGCCCACTCCCCTCTCTCCCAGCCATTGCCCCCTGCACCATCACACACACACACACACACACACACACAGCCCACTCCCCTCTCTCCCAACCATTGCCCCCTGCACCGTCACACACAGCCCACTCCCCTCGCTCCCAGCTACTGCCCCCTGCACAGTCACACACACACAGCCCACTCCCCTGTCTCCCAGCCAGTATCTCCCCTCAGAGAATCACAGTATTGCCAACCCCAAGTGTTAAAAAATCATGAATCAGGCCCCCAGAATCCTGAGATTTAAAAAAAAATCAGTTTGGGGTACTTTTTATTTGCCTTCTGGTTTCTGAGTCTTTAGGAGACACTTGGCTCATGTTTTCTACGTGATCATGAGAGCTAGATGATTTTTAAGGCTGAGATTCTCACATAGTCACTTGCCTCCAAGAGTTGAGGCTTTAAGATTGTGAGAGTCTTGATAAAATCAGGAGAATTGGCAACACTGCGTCCTTACACAAAGTCCCCTCTACCAGACAATGTCACCCCACGCCCCTTGAGTCCCACCTACAAACAGTCCTCCTCTCTCAGCCACTGTCCCCATCAGACGCGCTCACACACACACACACACACACACTTTTCCCTTCTCTCCCAGCCACTGATCCCCTTAAGGGTCTCCCACACAGAGCTTCCTTTTCTTCCAGACACTGTTCTAAGAGGGTCCCACAACCCTGGATTGTTGCCAACTCTTGAGATTTTTATCATGACTCCTGCAATATGTGGTCTGTTTCTTAAGGACCCAGCTTCATGTGATTACATGAGATTCTCATCTCTTTTTAAAATGTAACTTTCTGTCCCTCATGTTGCAGAGAAAAACTTGAAAATATGACCCAAGTGAACCTTAAAGGCTCAAAACCCAGATGGTAAATAAAAACACATACAAAACATATTTTTAAAATCCTTCGATTTTTAAGCCAGTTTCATGATTTTTGAACACTTGATTTTTGGCAATACTGCACCAGCTCCATCCCCAAGCCTCTGCCCCTTGAGAAAGGGTTCCACACTCATGCACACAGCTCCTGCACACCCAGTCACTGCACTCTGACAGAGGGAAATGCACATACAACCCTATTGCCCCCCTGCCCAGTAAAGGCTGCCACATGCCATCACAGCCCCCTCATTTTCTCAGGCATTGCTCAATTCTAAGACTTAGTTTCACACAGTTACACCTCTACCTCGATATAATGCTGTCCTCGGGAGCCAAAAAATCTTACCACGTTATAGGTGAAACCGCACTATATTGAACTTGCTTTGATCCACTGGAGTGCGCAGCCCCACACCCCCGGAGCACTGCTTTACCGCATTATATCCGAATTCGTGTTATATCGGGTCGCGTTATATCGAGGTAGCAGTGTATACTAAAATCCTCCTCTCGACACACATGATAAAATCTCCCTGCAGCAGTTTTACATGTTTTAAATTGTTTATTAATAGTTTACGCTAAGAAATAAACAAAGCAAACATCCTAATCAAAAAGAGATTAAACAGTGGTGTAATAAAAATACATGTTCCATATATGCTGAAAACCTATTATATATACAGGTTGTACATTTTACATACTCTGTTCTGTTCCTTTTTGGTTTTCCGCCTCTTAATGTTTAATGTAAAAAAAGTCAGATAGGAGGTCTTAACAGCCACCAAAATTGCACTAGTTGCATAAGAAAATAAGGGGAAATTGCAGATTTCCACACTTCTGATCTTGCTTCCCCACCAAAGGAAAAAAATCCCCCTGAAATTTCACATTCCATATGTCATTCAAAATTAGAATATTTCCTGTGAAGTCTGGAAAAAATAAGTAAAGGAGTTTTATGGTTATGGGGGCCAAATCTTGGTCCCTTCAGCAGCTGCTTTGAGCCAATCTAGGGGCACAAATGTCAGTTAAGCCAACTGCTCAAGGATTCCTGCTGACATAGGAAACTCTTCAGGGGTATGAGAACAGTGACTGGGGGAAAAGCATGGCCAGAGTGCCCTTGTATTCAGCAATCACCTGCTGCCAGAATAGCCCTTTGCAGGCTGTTGCTGAGCATCTTAGGGTATGTCTACACTACGAAATTAGGTCGAATTTATAGAAGCCGGTTTTATAGAAATCGGTTTTATACAGTCGATTGTGTGTGTCCCCACATAAAATGCTCTAAGTGCATTAAGTCGGCGGACCGCGTCCACAGTACCGAGGCTAGCGTCAACTTCCGGAGCGTTGCACTGTGGGTAGCTATCCCACAGTTCCCGCAGTCTCCGCCGCCCATTGGAATTCTGGGTTGAGATCCCAATGCCTGATGATGCAAAAACAGTGTCGCGGGGGGTTCTGGGTACATGTCGTCAGGCCCCTCCCCCTCCGTCAGAGCAACGGCAGACAATCGATTTGCGCCTTTTTACCTGGGTTACCTGTGCAGACAACATACCACGGCAAGCATGGAGCCCGCTCAGCTCAGCTCAGCTCACCGTCACCATATGTCATCTGGGTGCCGGCAGACGTGGTACTGCATTGCTACACAGCAGCAGCTAATTGCCTTTTGGCAGTGGATGGTGTATTACGACTGGTATCCGTCATCGTCATATTCCTCAGTGAGTTCAATCAGAGGCACCTGGGCAGACATGTTTTGTCTCCTGGCCTATTGAACCGTCTTGACGATGATGGCTAGCAGTCGTAGTACATCATTTTCTGCCAAGCACCCAGAATATGCCGATGGCTATCAGTCATGCTGCACCGTCTGCTGCCAGATTAAGATGTAAAAAATAGATTTGTTCTGTATTCATTTGCTTCCCCCTCCCTCCGTGAAATCAACGGCCTGCTAAACCCAGGGTTTTGAGTTCAATCTTTGGGGGGGGGCATTCTGTGTGACAGTTGTTTGTGTTTCTCCCTGATGCACAGCCACCTTTGTTGATTTTAATTCCCTGTAAGCCATGTCGTCACTCGCCCCTCCCTCCCTCCCTCCGTCAGACAATAGTTTCGCGCCTTTTTTCAGCCCAGACGCCATAGCACTAGGATAATGGAGCCCGCTCAGATCACCGCGGCAATTATGAGCACTATGAACACCACGCGCATTGTCCTGGAGTATATGCAGAGCCAGAACATGCCAAAGCAAAACCAGGCGAGGAGGCGATTGCAGCGCGGCAACGAGAGTGATGAGGAAATTGACATAGACATAGACCTCTCACAAAGTACAGGCCCCAGCAATGTGCAAATCATGGTGTTACTGGGGCAGGTTCATGGCATGGAACGCCGATTCTGGGCCCGAGAAACAAGCACAGACTGGTGGGACCGCATCGTGTTGCAGGTGTGGGACGATTCCCAGTGGCTGCGAAACTTTCGCATGCGTAAGGGCACTTTCATGGAACTTTGTGACTTGCTTTCCCCTGCCCTGAAGCACCAGAATACCAGGATGAGAGCAGCCCTCACAGTTGAGAAGCGAGTGGCGATAGCCCTGTGGAAGCTTGCAACGCCAGACAGCTACTGGTCAGTCGGGAATCAATTTGGAGTGGGCAAATCTACTGTGGGGGCTGCTGTGATCCAAGTAGCCAACGCAATCAAAGACCTGCTGATATCAAGGGTAGTGACTCTGGGAAACGTGCAGGTCATAGTGGATGGCTTTGCTGCAATGGCTTTGCTGCAATCCCCAACTGTGGTGGGGCGATAGACGGAACCCATATCCCTATCTTGTCACCGGAGCACCAAGCCACCGAGTACATAAACCGCAAGGGGTACTTTTCAATGCTGCTGCAAGCCCTGGTGGATCACAAGGGACATTTCACTAACATCAACGTGGGATGGCCGGGAAAGGTACATGATGCTCGCGTCTTCAGGAACTCTGGTCTGTTTCAAAAGCTGGAGGAAGGGACTTTCTTCCCGGACCAGAAAATAACCGTTGGGGATGTTGAAATTCCTATCGTTATCCTTGGGGACCCACCTACCCCTTAATGCCATGGCTCATGAAGCCGTACACAGGCAGCCTGGACAGGAGTCAGGACCTGTTCAACTATAGGCTGAGCAAGTGCCGAATGGTGGTGGAATGTGCATTTGGACGTTTAAAAGCGCGCTGGCGCAGTTTACTGACTCGGATAGACCTCAGCGAAGCCAATATTCCAATTGTTATTGCTGCTTGCTGTGCGCTCCACAATATCTGTGAGAGTAAGGGGGAGACATTTATGGCGGGGTGGGAGGTTGAGGCAAATTGCCTGGCCGCTGATTACGCGCAGCCAGACACCAGGGCGGTTAGAAGAGTACAGCAGGGTGCGGTGCGCATCAGAGAAGCTTTGGAAACGAGTTTTGTGACTGGCCAGGCTACGGTGTGAAACTTCTGCTTGTTTCTCCTTGATGAACCCTCCCACCCCCCACCCCCGGTTCACTCTACTTCCCTGTAAGCTAACCACCCTCCCCTCCCCCCTTTGAGCACCGCTTGTAGAGGCAATAAAGTCATTGTTACTTCACATTCATGCATTCTTTATTAATTCATCACACAGCTAGGGGGATAACTGCCAAAGTAGCCCGGGAGGGGTGGGGGAGGAGGGAAGCGCCAGGTGGGGTGGGGGAGGAGGGAAGGACAAGGACACACTGCAGTTTAAAACTTTAAAACTTTAACTCTTATTGAAGGCCAGCCTTCTGATGCTTGGGCAATCATCTGGGTGGAGTGGCTGGGTGGCCGGAGGCCCCCCCACCGCATTCTTGGGCGTCTGGGTAAGGAGGCTATGGAACTTGGGGAGGAGGGCTGTTGGTTACACAGGGGCTGTAGCAGCGGTCTCTGCTCCTGCTGCCTTTCCTGCAGCTCAACCATACGCTGGAGCATATCGGTTTGATGCTCCAGCAGCCGGAGCATCGACACTTGCCTTCTGTCAGCAAGCTGACGCCACCTATCCTCTTCAGCCCGCCACTTGCTCTCTTCAGCCCGCGATTCTGCCCACCACCTCTCCTCTAGTTCATATTGTGCTTTTTTGCACTCTGACATTGACTGCCTCCACGCATTCTACTGTGCTCTGTCAGCGTGGGAGGACATCTGGAGCTCCGAGAACATATCATCCCGCGTCCGCCGTTTTCTCCTTCTAATCTTCACTAGCCTCTGTGAAGGAGAAACATTTGCAGCTGGTGGAGGAGAAGGGAGAGGTGATTAAAAAAGACACATTTTAGAGAACAATGGGTACACTCTTTCACGTTAAATTTTGCTTTTCACATTACACAGCACATGTGCTTTCGTTACAAGGTCGCATTTTTCCTCTTATATTGAGGGCCTGCCGGTTTGGTGTGAGAGATCACTCACGCAGTGCCAGGCAACAGATTTTGGCTTGCAGGCAGCCATGGTAAGACACAGTCTTTTGGCTTTTTTAACCTTCTTAACATGTGGGAATGGTTTCAAACAGTAGCGCCCTCATTTCCCATACCAAGCACCCGTTGGGTTGGCCATTTAAAATGGGTTTGCAATGTAAAAGGAGGGGCTGCGGTTTCCGGGTTAACATGCAGCACAAACCCAACTACCCCCCCCCACCCAATTCTCTGGGATGATCACTTCACCCCTCCCCCCTACCGCGTGGCTAACAGCGGGGAACATTTCTGTTCAGCCGAGCAGGAACGGGCACCTCTGAATGTCCCCTTAATAAAATCACCCCATTTCAACCAGGTGACCGTGAATGATATCACTCTCCTGAGGATAACAAAGGGAGATAAGGAATGGATGTTGTCTGCATGCCAGCAAACACCGGGACCATACGCTGCCATGCTTTGTTATGCAATGATTCCAGACTACGTGCTACTGGCCTGGCGTGGTAAAGTGTCCTACCATGGTGGACGGGATAAGGCAGCCCTCCCCAGAAACCTTTTGCAAAGGCTTTGGGAGTACATGAAGGAGAGCTTTCTGGAGATGTCCCTGGAGGATTTCCGCTCCATCCCTATACACGTTAACAGACTTTTCCAGTAGCTGTACTGGCCGCGATTGCCAGGGCAAATTAATCATTAATCATTAAACACGCTTGCTTTTAAACCATGTGTAATATTTACAAAGGTACACTCACCAGAGGTCCCTTGTGTGCCCTCAGGGTCTGGGAGCACGCCTTGGGTGAGTTCGGGGGTTACTGGTTCCAGGTCCAGGGTGATAAACATATCCTGGCTGTTGGGGAAACCGGTTTCTCTGCTTCCTTGCTGTGAGCTATCTTCATTGTCTTCATCATCACATTCCTCATACCCCGAACCCGCTTCCCTGTTGCATGATTCTCCATTGATGGAGTCAAAGCACACGGTTGGGGTAGTGGTGGCTGCACCCCCTAGCATGGCATGCAGCTCCGCGTAGAAGCGGCATGTTTGCGGCTCTGCCCCAGACCTTCCGTTTGCCTCCCTGGCTTTGTGGTAGGCTTGCCTTAGCTCCTTAATTTTCACGCGGCACTGCTGTGCGTCCCTGTTATGGCCTCTGTCCTTCATGGCCTTTGAGACTTTTTTTAATATTTTGCCATTTCGTTTACTGCTACGGAGTTCAGCTAGCACTGATTCATCTCCCCATATGGCGAGCAGATCCCGTACCTCCCGTTCTGTCCATGCTGGAGCTCTTTTGCGATCCTGGGACTCCATCATGGTTACCTGTGCTGATGAGCTCTGCGTGGTCACCTGTGTTCTCCACGCTGGGCAAACAGGACATGAAATTCAAAAGTTCGCGGGGCTTTTCCTGTCTACCTGGTCAGTGCATCTGAGTTGAGAGTGCTGTCCAGAGCGGTCACAATGAAGCACTGTGGGATAGCTCCCGGAGGCCAATAACGTCGAATTCCATCCACACTACCCCAAATCCGACCCGCAAAGGCCGATTTTAGCGCTAATCCCCTCGTCGGAGGTGGAGTAAAGAAACCGGTTTAAAGGGCCCTTTAAGTCGAAAAAAAGGGCTTCGTCGTGTGGACGTGTCCAGGCTTAATTCGATTTAACGCTGCTAAATTCGACCTAAACTCGTAGTGTAGACCAGGCCTTAGATTATAAATCAAATCAAATTATAGCAACTTTGGGGGCAGATTGAAGACAATAAAAGCCACTATTCCCCTGCCCTAATCATAGTTCAACTGGACCCAGATATCTAGGACACAGTATTTAAAGTTTTTTCCTTGTAGCTTTGTGAATATTTCTATAACTTTTTTTTCCACATAGAATTTTTATAAAGTAATATATTGTGAGTGGCTATTAGCTGGACTCCATTGAAATACACCTTAAATCTTAACTCTTCTTTGTTTGGGAATAATATTTTAGTCAGCTGTACCTACACAAGGCAAATACTAATAAGACTATATTCCCTTTTAATGTCACCATGAACAACTTCAACATTTGTTATATCTTCTGTTTTCAACACACAGCTATATAATGAACATAAGAGATTATAACCTTGATGGACCCTTTCAGATCAAGCTGACTTCTCCTGATTAGTATCGCGAATGTGTGAAGGAAATGTGTTGTTGAAGCAGAAATCTTATCTGAACTGAACTCTGATTTAGTTTACAAGTCAGAGGCCCTGTTGTATGTACATTTTACATCATCATTTCAAAAACTTCTGTGGGGTAGATTTAGTTACTTTCACTGGTGTTTGTTATTAGTGATTTAATCTCACTCAGCTCTCTTTTAAACATCTGATTTCCCTTGGCAAGGTATTGAACTCGAGATCAAGTCATCCAGATGCAAAAGCAGTTTTCTCACGAAAATTTGTCCTTTAATTTACAATGAATGCACTTGGTTGAGTGTGTGTTGTTAGACAGAAAGACAGTGCTCAACTTGGGGGGAGGGATATATGTGCTGGCACAGAGTACCACCATTTTGTACTCCAGAAGGGAGGGATAACTCAGTGGTTTGAGCATTGGCCTGCTAAACCCAGGGTTGTGAGTTCAATCCTGGAGGGGGCCATTTAGGGATCTGGGGCAAAAATCTGTCTGGGGATTGGTCCAGCTTTGAGCAAGGGGTTGGACTAGATGACCTCCTGAGGTCCCTTCCAACCCTGATATTCTATCTAAAGCTTAGATTCTGGAGTACAAAATGGTGGTACTCTGGGCCAGCACATATATCCCTCCCCCCAAGTAAATCTGTAGTTGTTATGGTTGTAAAGAAAACTTTGAAATCATGACCTGAGTATAACAAAAACAAAGGTCTACCTGAGTTTGCAGAGAGTCTGAAACAATATGCTTTTTTTGCCTCGGTCTTCACAGACAAGGTCAGCTCCCACACTGCTGTTCTGGGCAACACAGTATGGGGAGGAGGTGAGCAGCCCTCAGTGGTGAAAGAACAGGTTAAGGACTATTTTAAAAAGTTGGACATGCACACGTCCATGGGTTCAAATCTAATGCATCCGAGGGTGCTGAGGGAATTGGCTGATGTGATTGCAGAGCCATTGGCCATTATCTTTGAAAACTCGTGGCGATCGGGGGACGTCCCGGCCAATTGGAAAAAGGCAAATATAGTGCCCATTTTAAAAAAAAGGAAGAAGGAGAACCTGGGGAACTATAGACCGGTCAGCTTCACCTCAGTCCCTGGAAAAATCATGGAGCAGGTCCTCAAGGAAACCATTTTGAAGCACTTGGAGGAGAGGAAGGTGATCAGGAACAGTCAATATGGATTCACCAAGGACAAGTCATGCCTGACCAACCTGATTGCCTTCTATGATGAGATAACTGGCTCTGTGGATATGGGGAAAGCAGTGGATGTGATATATCTTGGCTTTAGCAACGCTTTTGATACGGTCTCCCACAGTGTTCTTACCAGCAAGTTAAAAAATTAGGGATTGGATGAATGGACTATAAGGTGGATAGAAAGCTGGCTAGATTGTCAGGCTCAATGGGTAGTGATCAACAGCTCGATGTTTAGTTGGCAACCGGTATCAAACGGAGTGCCCCAGGGGTCGATCCTGGGGCCAATTTTGTTCAACATCTTTATTAATGATCTGGATGATGGGATAGATTGCACCCTCAGCAAGTTTGCAGATGACACTAAACTGGGGGGAGAGGAAGATAAGCTGGACGGTAGGGATAGGGTCCAGAATGACCTGGACAAATTGGAGGATTGGGCCAAAAGAAATCTGATGAGGTTCAACAAGGACAAGTGCAGAGTTCTGCTCTTAGGACGGAAGAATACCATGCACCGCTACAGGCTGGGGACCCACTGGTTAAGCAGCAGTTCTGCAGAAAAGCACCAGGGGATTACAGTGGATGAGAAGCTGGATATGAGTCAGCAGTGTGCCCTTGTTGCCAAGAAGGCTAACGGCATATTGGGCTGCATTAGTAGGAGCATTGACAGCAGATCGAGGAAAGTGATTATTCCCCTCTATTCAACATTGGTGAGGCCTCATCTGGAGTACTGTGTCCAGTTTTGGGCCCCACACTACAAGAAGGATGTGGACAAATTGGAGAGAGTCCAGCAGAGTGCAATGAAAATGATCAGGGGCTGGGGCACATGACTTATGAGGGAAGGCTGAGGGAACTGGGCTTGCTTAGTCTGCAGAAGAGAAGAGTGAGGGGGGATTTCATAGCATCTTTCAACTATCTGAAGGGGGTTCCAAAGAGGATGGAGCGCAGCTGTTCTAGGTGGTGGCAGATGACAAAACAAGGAGCAATGGTCTCAAGTTGTAGTGCGGGAGGTCTAGGTTGGATATTAGGAAACACTATTTCACTAGGAGGGTGGTGAAGCACTGGAATGGGTTACCTAAGGAGGTGGTGGAATCTCCATCCTTAGAGGTTTTTAAGGTCCAGCTTGACAAAGCCCTGGCTGGGATGATTTGGTTGGTGTTGGTCCTGCTTTGAGCAGGGGGTTGGACTAGATGACACCTGAGTTCTCTTCCAACCCTAATCTTCTATGATTCTAATATATATAATAGGTGTTAAATGTCCCATTCATAACAGTGAGGTGTTATCATCAATCTGAGTTACTTTAAATGTTAACATTGTTACTACTTTACTGCTTAAAGTATAGAAGAAAGAAAGAGGAGGATCATATTATGAAGGTATGCCCAATGTACTGCGAGTGGCATTTCATTTCAGTGAGTGGATTTGGGAGGGTACCGCCACTTCCCCACACACACACACAAGATCAAGAAGAAGCCAAGCCCAAGGAATCAAACAGAGCCTCTCACTCCCATCCAGGGAGACGCAAGAACAAATCTGAGAAATTTTATTTATATATGGTTTATAAACCTATAAGACTAAAATTGATTTTTCTGGCTTATGTGAATAGTTAAATAGATAACATTTTTGGAACTTTTATGAATAATAAGGAGGTTGGAGGAACAATGCAATTAAAACCTGCAAACATCACACCACTAAATGTCTAAAATATATGATTATCTGAGCAATGCGGGTCATGTGAATAGACTTCCTGGACCAAATTTTGCACTTATTTATGGCCTGAGGAAACTCACTGACCTCAATGAAATGCCATAGGCTGTAAATCAGTGCAAAATTTGGCCCTCTTTGTAAGGAAAATATAGTATCTTTAAAATTGTCTATCCCAAAAGTATTTTCAGTCAAGCTCATGAACTTTCAGACTGGTGCCTGAAACTACTCTCTGTAGATAGAACTGAAAGCTGAACTTTACATTTGGGTCATCACTGGTTAGAAACAACAGGTTTCTGCACCTCTGCTTCTCCCACACCCCAAACCCCCACCTTCCCCATCAAAGAACAAAAAACACCAACAATAGTCTCTTCACCTACTCAGAGGCAAGACCATGTTTAATATTTCATTGGTGAGATCCACTGGTGAGTTTCATCCTGTTTTGTATTGTTTGGCAGGGCTAGGTACCCTTCCTCAAAATCATAAAAAACCCGGCCCATTTTGAGTGGATTTGAAACTTTAGACGATTGCAGAGGTTTTCAAGATTACAGTGTTAAATAAGTGAATATTTCGTGAAATAGACCATGAACTTTTGAACCTAGATTGGTGGTAGCTGCAGGCATCAATGAACTGGTCAGTTTTTTAGGTGCCATAGTCTAGGAGGCACCATATATCCTGGAAATTCTAGTTGAATACATTCAACCGGTTCCCATTGGTTCCAGTTGACCAGTTCTTTTGTGGAACAGAGCAATGAACTACTGCTTTATGGGGTACTGTCTTCCAACTAAATACAGTAGAAAGCAGAGACCTGCAGAAGCTGAAGGATTCTAATGAATTCCACTAAAGATCTCCAGTACTGCCACTATCACCACTCTGCGAGCAGAAAGTGTCAGAAGTGAAGACAAAGAGAGAGGGAGGGGAGGCCAGCCAACAAATAGCATAGTGTTCTCTAACTAGAGCAAAGCACATTTATTAAATGCAAATTCCCCACTCCTGCATCACTCAAATATGGTGATCTCATGAAGCAGGAGGGTGGCATGAGTAGCATGGGGCAGCCTAGAAAGGCTGAAGATTCCCTGCTCTATTCCTTCCAGAGCAAGTGGGTGATGTCAACAACAAGAAGGAGGGCAGACCTAACCAGGCCCATGGCCCTGAAGATCAACAGCAGCAAAGTAGGAGCCAAATCCATTAGCAGTCCTGAAGGTCCCTTCTCTTATTTCCAGGAGGAGCTGCAGCTGAGTTAGGCTGCATTCAGTTGGGCAGTGACCCTGAAGATCTCTTTGTCTGATCTGGATCTTATCTCCTAGGGCAGCAGGGGTGAAGGAGGGGTACCAGTTCAGGAATAGATGAAATAGTGGGAAAGGCAATAAGGTTGATTCAGAGGATTAAGATACCAGAAGGGATAAATAGGCCTTGGTGGAGAAAAAGAACCAGAGGAGAGGTGGGTATTTTGGGGACTGTGAGGAGAATAGATACGAGTTCAGGCGGAGGTTCAAGGAGCAAAGGTGCTGGAACTAGGAGTACTGGGGATGCTGCCATACCCTGGATTTGAAGTAGTTTCCATTATATACAGGGTTTACAGTTTGGTTCAATGGCTCTCAGCACCCGCAGTATACAAATTGTTCCAGCGCTCCTGGAAGACCATCTAGAGGCACAGGAGAGAAGGAGAGAATGGAGGGATTGGGGTGTGGGAGACCAGGGAATGAAGTAAGGAGGAGAATGTGGAGAAGGACATGAGAGGTCTGGAGATGCAGATAAGGAAGAAATAAATAAAGAGGTGAGGGATGCTGTATAAACAGAATAGGGACAAAAGATTTAAACCAGGAGCTTGAATGAGTGAGAAAATAATAAAGAAATGGGAAAATGGAATTAAAAAAAAACACACTGTGGTAATTTTTGCTCATGTTTCTATATTGTTATGGGTTGGATTACATCTGGTTGAAGCTAGTGGCTGTAACAAGCACTGGTGTGGGGCTGGGGATGAGGGATTTGGGGTGTAGGAGGGGGCTCCAGGCTGGGGTTGAGGGGTTCGGAGGGGGATCAGGACTGGGACAGGGCGTTGGGGTATGGGGCGGGGGGGAAAGGTGAGGGCTCTCACTGGGGGTGCGGGCTCTCGCTGGGGCTGAGGGGCTTGGGGTGCAGAAGGGGGATCCGGGCTGGGATCAAGGGGTTCAGAGGGCGGGAAGGGGATCAGGGCTGGGGCAGGGGCATGGGAGGGGGTCAAGGGTGCAGACTCCAGGCAGTACTTACCTCAGGCAGCTCCTGGAAGCAGAGTCATGTGCTCCCTCCGGCTTCTACGCAGAGGCACGGCCAGGCGGCTCTGCGTGCTGCCCCATCCGCAGGTGCCGCCCCCGTAGCTCCCATTGTCTGTGGTTCCTAGCCAATGGGAGCTGCGGAGCTAGCGCTTGGGCAGGGGAGAGCGTGCAGAGCCCCCTGGCCTCCCCAATGCATAGGAGCTGAAGGGGGGACATGCCACTGCTTCCGGGAGCCGCACAGAGCCACGGCAGGCAGGGAGCCTGCCTTAGCCCTGCTGCGCCACTGACCGGCCTTTTAACGGCCCAGTCAGCAGTGCTGACCAGAGCTGCCAGGGTCCCTTTTCAACTGGGCGTTCCGGTTGAAACCAGACATCTGGCAACCCTAATGCTAGGTGACCAACTGCAGGTCTTAAAGAGCTTGCACATGACCAGCACTGCCCCAATGTGTACGAGGGTCAAGGGTGAGTTGGGGGAGAGTTGGCTGCAGGGAGCTGGATTTGAGCAGTTGAAAAAAGAATCAGGAGCAGCCACAGCCATTTTGCCCCCCAGCAGCTACAAGAGAAAAAAAAAAAAACCCAAACCAACAACCATAATACTGGATACTGGATACTGCTGGAAGCTGGTATCCAGGGCAACTGCCCTGCTTGCTGGCCTCTAAAACCAGCCCTGGAAAGGAGACAGTTCCTGAGTTGCTCTCAGGCACTGAGGACTAAAGACTCCATCCAAGACACAGGCCCTTCACATCAAACTCCAACTCTCTCCACACAGGCCTTCCATAGACAGTGCTTTGGGGATCTCTCCCATTATATTCATAGAATCATAGAATATCAGGGTTGGAAGGGACCTCAGGAGGTCATCTAGTCCAACCCCCTGCTCAAAGCAGGACCAATCCCCAGACAGATTTTTGCCCCTGATCCCTAAATGGCCCCCTCAAGGATTGAACTCACAACCCTGGGTTTAGCAGGCCAATGCTCAAACCACTGAGCTATCCCTCCCCCCATATTGACTTAGCTTGTGGGCTTTCAACGTTTATTGCAGTGGGATTTGTTAATCCTTAATTTTATTTGATTCCCTTGACTCCTGAGGTCCCTTCCAACCCTGATATTCTATGATTCTATGACTCCTTTGCCAATTTTCATCCCCTTCTTTTAATTTACCCCATCCTTTTCAGGAAGGAAGTGTTTATCCTTGGTGTTTGTCATTTTATATAGGGAGTTAAGGGCCAACATCCTAAAGCAGTGGTTTTCAACCATCTTTCATTTGTGGGAACCTAAATAATTTTGAATGGAGGTGCAGACCCCTTTGGAAATCTTAATCTGTGGACCCCTAGCGTCCACGAACCACAGGTTGAAAACCACTGTCCTAGAGGCTGTAGGGGTAATAAATTTAAATACCCAGCCAGTAAATGGAAGCACTGCCACACAAATAACCAGGGTCCATTCATCCTAATATGGGTCACCGAGCCCTTGAAAAGGCAAGAATAAGGGACTTTAACACCCTTAGGGATTGGGGGTGTCCCAGGAGGGTGCTACACTAATAAAAACATACTACTGTGTTTTTGCTATATTATTGACCCAATTTCTTTTCAGCTCAGAGACATGGCAAAACATTCTTTACCTCAGGAACTAAAACCCAAATTCTTTCAATATATAATCAGCTCAATTAGATTTGTAATTTTTGGTCAAGATTGGATTTGAGTGTGACTGCTCAGACTGTGTGTATGAGGAAAAATATGATTACTGATGCATTAAGGCACAGTCCCAAAGTGCAGAGTCATTGCCATACAAAAATAGATAAATTGATTCCTTGTTTTTCAATGAGTCATATTTATAAATAATTTCTTAATACTATAAGTCAAAAAATGGCACGACAAAAGTAAATTGCACAAAGTACTAAAACGAATACAAAATACTTCAATGTTATAGATAAAAGTTTTTTTCCTTATAAGTATAAAGTAAAACATATACAACTTACAATTACAACTTACAATAAACCATTACAACTTGCAATATATAAAACCATTGCTATAGAAGACGTATGGTTAATATTAAATTATAATAGGTTTCAGAGTAGCAGCCGTGTTAGTCTGTATCCGCAAAAAGAACAGGAGTACTTGTGGCACCTTAGGGACTAACAAATTTATTAGAGCATAAGCTTTCGTGGGCTACAACTGAAGAAGTGGGTTGTAGCCCACGAAAGCTTATGCTCCATTAAATTATAATGTAATCACTAAACATTGGTGAAATCCTAACCCACCGAAGCCAATGACAAAACTCCCATTGACTTATATGGGACAAGATTTCACCCCAAGCATTTGCTTTCCCACATGTACTCCAATGGAGGATAAGGAATGTTTGTCAGGAAAGCCTTTTTACACAAAAGAGCTGAGGAATGGAGTTTCCCTAATAAAGAGATGAAATATTTGTTGGTGCCACTGAGACTTTCCACTCAGGCATAATCTTGAGGTAAAATATTTAATAAAAAGCACTCTGCTTCAGTTGAAAAAGGGTTCTCCAAAGGGGACACTTAATGCTTAAGGATTTCCCCCCACCCCCAAAAGGCGCCTATGATAGACCAAGCTTCCTCCTAAAAAGCTTCATAAATATATTTTTTTAAAACCACCAGTCATCTACTCTTCCTCCCAATGAAAACGGGTAGTATTCATAGCCAATTCAAAATTGATTTCAAAGCAGAGCATGGTGTGCATTTTAGGCATACAGAACACTGATTAGCTTGCAAAAAAAAAAAGAAGAATTAGACTTATCTTTATTTAGATATTGGATATTTATCAAATGCCAGCCATCCCTGAAAAGTATTCCAGTACAGGCTGTAAACATTCTTCATAAGGATGCACGTTTCAAATGAGCGTTGTCAACATTTCGTAGCTAAAAAACTAAGTAGAGATAGGCCCGAAATAAAACCATGGATCCAAACTCTCCCAAATTTGGAGTAAGTTTGTATGAGAGTTTGGGGATTCCACACTGAACCCTGTTAAATAGCGGCACAGCTCCTACTCTCACATTTAGTCTGGACTCTCCCTGATGGTCCCAGAGGCATTGTGGCTGTGTTAGTGAAAAGCCCTTGGAGGATTACTTTTGTTGGATAGCCCCTCCTTACTGGTTTCTGAGTGGTAGCCGTGTTAGTCTGTATCAGCAAAAAGAACGAGGAGTACTTGTGGCACCTTCGAGACTAACAAATTTATTTGAGCATAAGCTTTTGTGGGCTAAAACCCACTTCATCAGATGCATGCAGTGGAAAATACAGTAGGAAGATTATATACACAGAGAACATGAAAAAATGGGTATTGACATACCAACTGTAATGAGAGTAATTAATTAAGGTGAGCTATTATCAGCAGGAGAAAAAAAAACGTTTGTAGTGATAATCAGGATGGCCCATTTCCAACAGTTGACAAGAAGGTGTGAGTAACAGTAGGGGGGAAACAATTAGCATGGGGAAACAGTTTTTACTTTGTGCAATGACCCATCCACTCCCAGTCTTTATTCAAGGCTAATTTAATGGTGTCTAGTTTGCAAATTAATTCCAATTCTGCAGTTTCTCATTGGAGTCTGTTTTTGAAGTTTTTTTGTTGGAGTATTGCGACTTTGAAATCTGTAATTGAGTGACCAGAGAGGTTGAAGTGTTCTCGGACTGGTTTTTGAATGTTATAATTCTTGACGTCTGATTAATGTCCATTTATTCTTTTGCGTAGAGACTGTTCGGTTTGGCCAATGTACATGGCAGAGGGGCATTGCTGGCACATGAACGAGCCTCTGATAGTGTGGCTGATGTGATTAGGTCCTATAAATGGTGTCCCCTGAATAGATACGTGAACAAAGTTGGCAACGGGCTTTGTTGCAAGGATAGGTTCCTGGGTTAGTGTTTTTGTTGTGTGGTTGCTGGTGAGTATTTGCTTCAGGTTGGGGGGCTGTCTGTAAGCGAGGACTGGCCTGTCTCCCAAAATCTGTGAGAGTTAGGGATCGTCCTTCAGGATAGGTTGTAGATCCTTGATGATGCGCTGGAGAGGTTTTAGTTGGGGCCTGAAGGTGACGGCTAGTGGCGTTCTGTTAATTTCTTTGTTGGGCCTGTCCTCTAGTAGGTGACTTCTGGGTACTCTTCTGGCTCTGTCAATCTGTTTCTTCACTTCAGCAGGTGGGTATTGTAGTTGTCTGTGTATATATATCTTCCTACTGTATTTTCCACTGCATACATCCGATGAAGTGGGTTTTAGCCCATGAAAGCTTATGCTCAAATAAATTTGTTAGTCTCTAAGGTGCCACAAGTACTCCCCTCCTTACTGTATCTTGAAAGCCACAATATAGTAGTAGTTTAGATCAGACATAACTTGGTCCCAATGTGTTGTGAAGGGATGGTGGATGGAACAGTCTTTCCCATCCCCTTTGCATGTCCCTGTGCTTGGGGCACTAGATAGTCTACCACCTCCCAGCACCAACCCAGGGTACAAGTGACCCCAAAGCTGGAAGGGGGGAGGACATGGGACCATGGTACTGTCCCACCCTTGTGCACTAGTCTTACACCTAGCTTAGTTCTTCAAGGACAGCAGATTCCACTGTCAATGGTGTGCCATGCACACTTCCCCCTGCAGACTAGGGAACTGAGGCAAGGATTGTGCCTCTTGAGGAATGAAACTAGTGTGACAGGTCTTGGGGTACCCAGCACCATGACTCACCTTGTTAACCCACTCCCTCACCGCATGGGAGAGACTTGCTTGTGCTGAACTGGGTGTCAGCTTGCTGACACCACCAGCCTGTTTAACAACCCAACACTCTCCTCCGGGCTATGCAAATCTTACTTTGCTGATAGTCTCAGTTCTTTTGAAGCATTCCCTGTTGTGTCCATCCCCTCCTCCTCTGAACACTAACAGAAATACCAGGTCTGCTGTCCAAGGGAACAGTGTACACACCAACTTGTATGATTTAACTTGAGGATCATACCCTTGCTTAGTACCGCACAGTGAGATTATATCTCTGCAGTGAAAACAATAAGTTGATCACAGATTCCATTATCCTTACTCACTATCTCTTGAGTATTGAAACAAAAGGGTTACATATAAAACAAAATCATAATAGGCTAATCTCCTGTCTAATGTAGTCCTCTCTCACTAAGGCCAGGTCTACACTACCGCGGTAGTTCGACGGCTGGCAATCGAAGTTCCGGGTTCGATTTATCGCGTCTGGTCTGGACGCGATAAATCGATCCCGGAAGCGCTCGCCGTCGACTGCGGTACTCCAGCTCGGCGAGAGGAGTACCGCGGAGTCGACGGGGAGCCTGCCTGCCGCGTGTGGACCGCGTCTGAACCGCGGTAAGTTCGAACTAAGGTATGTCGACTTCAGCTACGTTATTCACGTAGCTGAAGTTGCGTACCTTAGTTCGAATTTGGGGGTTAGTGTAGACCAGGCCTTAGAGTCTTTTGCAACATCTTCCTCCAAGGTTGGCAGAGATCCCGTTTTCATGAATGTAAATGCATTGTCCATTTACTTCCAAGGTGCAGGATAAAGATTGTCTTTTTGCCTTCTGATTATATCCCCAAAACTGATTGTGCTCAGAGTCAGAATAACCCCTGTGGCTTATTTTCCTGTGTGCTGCTGCCCTGTTGACTTTGAATGTAGCCATTGCATTAGCTTACAATGCTTAATTTACATCCTGAGAGGGGAACAGGTGAATAAATATCTTTTGTCTGACAGAAAGCCTGTTTGTCAACTCTACCTTGATACAGAGACTTTAAAAAAAAAAAAAACATTTTCAGTATACATACTTAACTCCTTACCAAGTATCTATACATGTACGTTTCACAACAATATTAAGGACCAGCATGACCCTGCTTTCATTTAAGACCTCACAGGACATTCTTTGGTGAACCAGAATGTACATACCAGAATCAGGATATTCTTGTAACCCCCTTTCCAGCTAGCATCGAGGGATCTTTGGGTCACACTCAGCTACTTGTTTCTTTCAATCTTAGCAAAGACTTTGTATCATTACAAGCAAAAGGTCTACAAACAATCTATTTTTAAATACAGGCGTGGATGCTCCTTTATGGGGCCATGTTAAAAGGATAGCTCTGTTACTAAGGAGCTCACATGAGCCCCCTCAAATGATATTTTGTAGTGTAAACTGGTAGAATTAAAAAAAAAACAGCAGAAAAACAGACACAGCAATGTTTTAAAATTAGGGAATAGCTTTTATAAAGTCAAAATAAGATGACATAAGCAAGAAAAGATGTAATACAAAACTTCTAGGGAGGAAAGCCCTTCTTCTCTACTCTATCTGTCTGAGCACTTGTACAAGGAGAAGGGAAACTGAGCTGAAGGTAAGCCCTTGTTCAGCAGTGCCTCTGCACTGTGTCACATGTGGTCTTTACATCTATTCTCTCTCATTATAAAGGCATTTCAAATTACTCTTGATCCTATATACTACTTATGCAGATCTTATGTCCCCCTAATGGTATTGGTCCATTACTAGATGGAAATAGTAGAATTATCAATAATGCAGAAAAGGCAGACTATTCAAATGACTATTTCTGCTCTGTCAAAATCTGTGTAGTCTCATCATTCCACTAGTATCTCTAAAGAATGAATGTTAAGCAGAAGCTGCTAAAAAGTTAGACATTTTTAAAATCAGCAGGTCCAGATAACTTGCAGCCAAGAGTTTTAAAGAGAGCTGGCTGGGGAGCTCATTGGACAGTTAATGTTGATTTTCAATAAATCTTGGAGCACTGGGGAAGGTACAGACAACTGGACAATAGCTAATGTAGTGCCAATTTTAAAAAGGGTAAACAGGATGACCCGGTTAATTATTGGACTGTCAGCTTGATATCGATCCTGGGAAAGAAAATGGAGCAGCTGATACAGGACTCAATTAATAAAGAATTCAAGGAGGGTAGTGTAATTTATGCCAGTCAACTAACTAGATATCTTTTTCTGATGAGGTTACAAGTTTGGTTGATAAGGGTAATAGTGTTGACATAATATACTTTTACTTGGTACCGCACAACATTTTGATTACAAACTAGAATGATATAAGATTAACCTGGCACACTTTAAATGGGTTAAAAACTGGCAAACTGATAGGCCTCAAAATGTAATTTTAAAATGGGAAAGAGCCATCAAGCAGGTATCTTTCCAGTGCAGTCCTGCAGGATTGGTTCTTGGCCCAGTGCTACTTCACATTTTTTGTTAATGACATGGAAGAAAAAATAATTACTGATAAAGATTGCAGATGACATAAAAATTGGGAGAGTGGTAAATAAAGAAGAGGACAGGTCACTGACTCAAAGCAATCTGGATTCGCTTCATAAACTGGGTGCAGCCAAACAATATGAATTTTAATTGACTAAATTTAAATATTTACATTTAGGAACAAAGAATGTAGGCTATACTTTCAGGACTAGGGACTTTATCCTGAAAAGCAGTGACTGAAAGATTTGGGGGTCATTGGGAGCTCATATTCAACTCATTATCCACAATGTGATGCTGTGGCCAAAAGACCTAATGCAATGTATAAGCAGGGCAATCTCAAGTAGGAGTAGTGAGGCTATTTTACCTCTGTTTGGCACTGGTGCGACCACGGCTGAAATACAGTGTCCAGTTCTGGTAGTGTCTGCAGTTCTAGAAGGATGTTGATAAATTGGATAGAGTTCAGAGAAGAGCCACAAGGATGAGCTCCTTGAGTCTATCACCATAAGTACGGCTACATTTTAGTCATGGGTATTTTTAGTAAAAGTCATGGACAGGTCACAGGCAGTAAAGAAAAATTCGTGGCCCATGACCTGTCCAGGACTTGTACTATATATACTGTATATCCCTAACTAAATCTTGGGTGCTCTGGGGAAGGGAGTGGCTTGGGGGGGAGGGGGCCATGGCGGCCCAGCAATCCCGCTGCTGCTGGGGGGTGGTGAAGTGGCCCAAGACTGCTCTAGCAGCGGCCGGTGCAGATGGACATGGAGCTGCCCGAGCTGCTTGGGCGGCCCCAGGGCCAGCTGCATCGACCAGTGCAGAAATCAGCAGGTCCCAGAAAGTCACGGAGTCTGTGACTTCCGTGACAGACTCATAGCCTTAACCATAAGTCATATTTTCTAATCAATCTATTTAGAAGGGCGATTTGGTTACAGTCTATAAGTACCTACATGGGGAACAAATAAAATAAATAAAGACAGAGAGAAAAGTATAATGTGATTCAATGTGTAGCACTTGAAGGTAAACAAATTCAGACTGGAAATAGGCATACATTTGACAGTAAGGGTAATTAAGTATTGGAACAATGTACCAAGTGTCATGGTGGATTCTCCATCATTGACAATTTTTTAATCAAGATTGGATGTTTTTCTAAAAGACATGCTCTCAGAATTATTTTGGGGACTGTGTTGTGTATTTTGTGGCCTGTGTTCTACAGGAAGTTAGACTAGATGATCACAATGGTCCCTTCTGGACTTAAAATCTGAATTTTTTGATTCCCTGGCAATACCATAGACAGCATTTGGCTGGCACCCTTCTGGCGCCAATCTCCTTCACTGTATGAAGTACTTGTTTATTAGAAGGCACATCTTCCTTGTAAATCCATTCAGGGAGACTGGAGTCCTTTTTGCTTGTCACTTTTAGATAACCACACCACAGTATCTTAACAGTTTTCCTACTAATATATTATATATTTATTTAAGGGAATTTCTGAAGGCTAAGTACCATGAATGAAATTTATTTCTTTGTTATCTAATACGTTTTCCTTCCTACAGTTTATTTGTAGATTTGGGGCAGTATTTCCTTTAATTTTATTTGGAAGAGGTAGGTTAATGGTGTTTTTGTTGTTACTTATATAACCCTTAGGGACTAGCTCATGTTTGACATTATCCTATGTTTTATGGAACATTAGAAAATGCAATAAATGTTTAAGATAAAAAGTTATTAACCAGAAAAATATTTTTGAGTATGATAAGCTAAGATATATTTTCATCTTATTTTGTTTATTCCTTCAGAATGTTGAATTTTGAAACTGACTGGAGGATCAGCAGCTATAGCGAGTTTGTGATGGACAGCTGTGTTCTCTCAATTCTCCAACCTAGGGGGCTTTTTACACTGCTTTGCCGTGAGAATAAGACCCTGAATGGAACAGAAGAAATTCTGGGCAAAATGCTGATGTGTACGTATTCGATTTTTAAGATCCCAATCCTGCACACTTATTCCCATTTGTAGGTCTCACAGATGCAAGTAGTCCCATTGACTATCGATATAATGTCAGTAAGGATGTTCCTATCAGACCCCAAGTTAGCAAAGGCAGTGAGGTGAACACTACATCCAGCAACTACTCTGATTTACTGTGAAAGGAGAACAAGAAGAGCACTACTTGTCCCTGCATACGATCCACCACTCTGTGTGATGTTGATACAGGGGGTAGGGTTACAGGACAAAGAGGGGGTATGTACCTAATCCCACGGACCATCTTGATACTCAGTATAGATATCAGATGATGAAATGGTGCGTAAGGTGCAATAGTACTGAACTGGTACAATTTGTGTTACCATTAAGAGAAAATGAAGGCCCCTGAACAGTGTTTCTTTCCCTGCATTTACTAACATGGGCACTTGTGCCTTCTCCTGGCCATATCAACAGGTCATATTCATAGACCCCCTAGTAGCCTAACATTCCTTCTTCTGATTACCCCTCCCACCTGCACTTCCCATACACAAACCAGGTCTTCTTCTACCCTCAATCTGAGGCCTACTTCATGCAACCATCACATTAGCCCCCAGCCCTGATCTGGTCCTGCCTCACCTGAATAACTGCAACTCTCCCAAGTGCAAAACCAGAATCTGGACTTTCACAATCTCATCTTAAGTACCTTAGAGTTCCATGCATGTAATGAGACAACTCCAAAATATCAGAGTTGGGAACCACCATAGGCACCTGAGAGGATAATTTAGGCCTCAGTTTAGAGATGGGCAAACTTCAAATGGTTCACAGCCTGGATTAATTCTAAATATGTATAGGAACATCTAATAGTTCTTCTGAATCATGAATTAACGGAATGTTCTGAGGATTCTACTCCTTCCCTTCTCCTTAAACTGCAAACCCTCTTTTCCATGTCCCCATACAATCTCTTCCCCCAGCAAATTCCAGGCCTTCCCCCCCATAGACACAACAACCTTTTTCAGTAGGCCCCAGTACCTTTAACAGTACCTTACTGAGGGAAGGCTCTGTACTGGCCTGCCTCTCTTCATAGTCTAGTGTCTTCTTCGGGTGGCAATAACTGCTCCCTTCTACTGGATTTAGGGAGCCAGCTGTAAGGCAAGTTACTCCCAATCCTTTTGATGGCAACTGGGCTAGCCTGCTCCTTCCTCTGCAGCCATCAGTGGGGCTGACCAATAAGTCTTCTCTCCACCAATCTCCCTTCTGGGGGCAATTAACGTTTGGTCTTGTCTCTCTGCTGAAGAAACTCTCTTGAGGCATTTGGAACTTCCATGTTTGGTCCTCGCTGGAAACCAGAAGGGGTTGGGAGGGAACACATTTATCCAAACATAGACTCTCAAAACAGGTTCAGTTAAAGTTGGATTCTAAAATGGGCAAAGGTGGGTTTATTCTTTTTTTATTTGAACCATAATCTAACTTTGTTTTGGCAGAATTCTAAATAATAGTTTGCACTTCTATAGCTCCTTCTATCCAAGAAGCTCAGCCATTTACAAACTAATACATGTAGCCTCAGAACGTACCTGTAGGGGTCTCACTTAACCCCGATATTCAGAGATGCCGAGCACCCAGAGTTCTCACTGATGTCAATTGGAGATATGGGTGCTCATCACCTCTGGAAGTCACCCCCTGCTGCTTCAAGCCCAAATTAAGTGAAGAGATTTGAAAATCTAGGCAAAGGGTGGAATCCACAAAAATACTTAGGCTCCTAAGTCCCTATTTTCACTCCACTGCAATCCACAACTCACCCACCCCATCCATCTTATAACTTTCAGCCTAGTTGTTAGAAAACTTGCCTGGGACCTAGGAGACTCAGGGTCCAGTCCTTCTTCTCCAACGATTCATTATTTATTCAGAGTGGGACAGCTTGAACAGAAGAGATGGAGGGTGTCAGATGACTGGGGCATAGGCAGTCATGCTTAATTGTCAGTGCAGGAGTGAGTAGCCAGGAATCAGAGCCCAGGATCACAGCTGGAATCAGGAGTCTAAGCCTTAGGGTCAGAGCCTGGTTACCTGGAGTGAATCAAAGCTTGGGCTAAAGCTGGAGGATGACAGAGGAAAGACAGGAATGGACTGGAAACAAGCAGGCACTATCACAGCTGAACTACTGCTTCTGCTGAGATTAAGAGAAAGTCTGCTTTCCCTTCCAACCAATCTGGCAGTGTAGCCAATCAGGCAGCCTACTACAGGCCAGCTGTGCTCATTCGTTAGCTTGTCCAGAGACTGGGTCTGCTGCAGGTCCTGATTCCTGACAAAAGGAGCCCCACATCAGAATATCTTATAATAGGGGTTCTCAAATTAACGGGTCAGGACCCCTCAAGGCTATTACATGGGGGGGGGGTCACGAGCCGTCAGCCTCCACCCCAAACCCTGCTTTGCCTCCAGCATTTATAATAGTGTTAAATATATAAAAACGTGTTTTTAATTTATAAGAGGGGGTCACACTCAGAGGCTTGCTATGTGAAAGGGGTCACCAGTACAAAAGTTTGAGAACCACTGTAATAACTAAAGGTTAGAGCACTCTCCTGAGAGGTAGGAGGTCCCCCCACTTTTCTGCCTGACAGGGAGAGAGGATTTGAACAAGGAACTGAACTTGGATCTCCCACATCCCAGATAAGTGCTCTAACCACTAGGATAAACATCATAAATGCAGGTACCCCTTCCCCACCTTTTTGTGGAGCAAGGCATGTGCCTACCTCATTCCCACAAAAGAAATGCCTGACCTGCCTATGTTGTCTGCTGTAGGTAGCAGGTGCCCATTTGTGGATCACTAAACAGAGCTAGGCACCTCTCCCTGAGAGGCGCATGTCTTAGCACACACCCTTCTCCTTGCCATGTCCCATTGGTTAATTTAGGAGGCTCCCTGCCCAGCTTGATGGCTTTTGTGAATCACATTCTTATACTCCTCTTCCCCCCACCCCCCATGCATTGTACAGGGAGCCTAGGTGTTTTACGCAGCTTTGTGGATCACAGCATTGTTCCTGTGATTTTCTAGGCATCTAAAAGTTAGGTGCTGTGCCACTCAGCATTGCAATGCTTAAGTCCTCTCCAAGAGCCCACCCGAAATGACTTGTCTAAGGTCACAGGAACTCTGTGGCAGAGCCAGGAACAGCACTCACATATCCTGACTTCCAGATGTACTTTAACCACAAGATTGAGAGTCATTCCTTCCTTCTTAAATATCACTAATGTATTCAGCTTGTTTCTCTTGTTCCATGTAAACACTATTGTCAATCAGATGAGTGGAAAAAACCCACCCGCCAGCTATTTCTTTCTGTTTGAACTAATTTCTGGATATTAATTCTTCCTTTTCAGCATTGGAAGGCATTAACACCAGTAATGCCTGTACTCTTTGTCCTTCTGTAAAGGCAGTTGATATACATTCTTCCCCCGCCTAGATAAAGAACAGTTTAATGAGATTTGACAGCTGTGTTTGGTTAAAGGTCAAGCTCTGATTAGTGAATTAGCAATGTACTCACCCCCCCATACACAACCACCTGATTTTTATTGACTATATATTGATATGCCAAAAATAAGAGCGTTAGGCCACACTTTTATTTTAATGAAATTTTGCATAGTTGCACAACTGTGTTGTCACACACAATTACTTTTTTGCATACAACTAAAGCAGGGGTGGGCAAACTTTTTGGCCCGAGGGCCACATCTGGCAAAAGAAATTGTATGGCGGGCCATGAATGCTCACAAAATTGGGGTTGGGATGCGGGAGGGGGTGAGGACTCTGGTTGGGGGTACGGGCTCCAGAGTGGGGCCAGAAAAGAGAAGTTCAGAGTGCGGGAGGGGGCTCCGGGTTGGAGTGGGGTGTGGCGAGGGGGGCTGAGGGATCCGGCTGGGGGTGCAGGCTCTGGTCTGGGACAGGGGATGAGGGGTTTGGGGTGCAGGAGGGTGCTCTAGGCTGGGATTGATGGGTTCGGAGGGGGATCAGGGCCGGGGCAGGGGATTGGGGCATGGGGAGAGGCTCAGGGGTGCAGGCTCCGGGCAGTGCTTACCGCAAGCGGCTCCCAGAAGCAGTGGCATGTACCTTCTCTGGCTCCTACGCGAAGCACGGTCCGGGAGCTCTGCACGCTGCCCCGTCCACAGGCACCGCCCCGCACCTCCCATTGGCTGAGGTTCCCAGTCAATGGGAGCTGCAGGGGCGGTGCTTGGGGTGGGAGCAGCATGCAGAGTGAAGGCCTCTGGCTGCCCCTACATGTAGGAGCTGGAGGGGAGGCTATGCTGCTGCTTCCAGGAGCTGCGTGGCACAGCCCCCAACCCTGCTTCCCGGCTGGAGTGCCGGAGCAGGACAAGCACCAGACCCCGCTCCCCAGTGGAAGCTCGAGGGCCAGATTAAAATGGCTGGTGGGCCGGATGCGGCCCACAGGCCATAGTTTGCCCACCCCTGAACTAAAGGGTTAGGTGCCTAGCTAGCTATTTGCATGTATAGTTACCTGATTTGCATGTTTTTAATCACTGTAATTGTGCATTTAAATGTAGGTGCACAGACCTCAGGCTGCCCTTTCTGGAAATTTGATCAAAAGCCTTTTCCACCTCTATATCTAAGATGTTTCATGTTTAACAGCTACAGGAAAATAGTGGTTGTTCTCTATACAAAAGGGATATCACCACTGAGATATGCAATATTTGCCATATAAAATCCCAGGAGAGTACTGCAATCTCTAAACCTCTGCAGAATTGATTTTTAGATTTGGATCATGTAAAACAATGGGAATAAAAGGGTTACAGCAGAATAAATGTATAAAATTCTGCACTAAATCAAACTATGCTGGAATGTAACAGTTGCTGCCTTGCTGAGTGTCAGAGCTATTTGCTGATGCAGCTCACTGCATCTGAACCCCCACAAGGGAGACATTCCAAGAGCTCTGTGTTCAAGCATCTCTTGGATGAAATCCATAAAAGAGCAGACATAAGCCTAGTAATAAATCCTAGAGACATACATGCTGGTGCCATGGCATGATATCAGTATTGCTGTACATAGTCGCAACTAAAGGATAATTAAGGAAATCTACGAGATTTCCAATTATATGTTTTCTTTTCAGTTAAAAGCCATCAAAGTGGCAAACAAGCCAGTTAGAAACAACTTTTACAGTTAACACTAAAACCTGATCATTCATTTCCAGTAATTAGTATTTAATATTGGTAAAAGAATGATTGCTTCCCCCCGCCCCCCGCCCCAGTATAAAATGAAACACATAATGACCAAAATGCTAATAAAAGACAGACACTGTAGTCTTTATATACACATAGGGCTCAGACTCCTGCAATCTGCTGAGTGCCCTCAGCTCTCACTGAAGTAAATAGGAATTGAGAGTAATTACCTAGTATTTCTCAAAATAGGCCAGCACCTTGCAGGAATAGGCTCAATAATGCCCATGTAAGTCAGGGGGCATTTTCTATGCTTAATAACTGAAAAGTTGCAGCCCCATCTTTCAAGGCACTGAGTTGACCAAAGTTGAGGGCTCTCAGCTCTTTGCAATATTAGGCTGTTATATTAGATAATAATAAACAAAGGACCTTTCCTCAAATTGGAAAAGTAAGATGCATAATCTGTACCAATGTCATCATCACCATCGCTACTGCTACTTGTACAGATTGTGGGTGCTTGAATCACCCATGTCATTGTCAGTAACACAGCATTCTTTTCCCCTCCCATCCCAAGGTAGCTCCTGAAGGCTGAATCTGCTGACAGAGTAATTCACAATCACCACATCATGAAACTGCTGCCTACAGGAGAAGTATATTTTGCAAAACCCCACCAGGCAGAATGTAATTTTAAGAGACACAGAAACATAAGTAGGCAAATGTTTAAAAATGAATTAACTTGCTTTAAAAATCAGCTGTTTGAAATCTTAAATCACTATCAGCATACATATGTAGACTTCACAAATAAATGAATTTTAAAGGTGAACTGAAAAAGTTTCCACCTTCCCAAGTCATGAATTCCATAGAATGTGCTTCCCTTGCAAATGTTAACATTGTTAATACCTAAATAGTTCAGGGAGCTTCAATCTTTACACTGCTTTAAATATTGGTATGCCATTATCTGTAGCAGAAGAAACACAAAACCTTTAACTCAAAAGCAGTTAGCAGTTAAGCAAAAGAAGGCCTGATTTTCAAATACGTTTTCTGATACGTTATTTGGACCAAATTCTCCTTTCCTTTTTTTTTTTTTTTTTTTTGAGTGGTCCATTTGACTTCACTGTTACTCATGTAAACTCACATGAGTAAGGTTTGATCTTTTATTTCTAATTTTTAAGTCAATATATGTACTTGGTCATTCTCAAGGAGCAATGGCTCCATGATGGGGACAGATCAACATTGATGATTTGCACATCCAGGCTATTTTTCTGCACATTTCCTGTCTCTTTTCATGACATGATGGTACTAGCAGTGGTATCGTCATGCACTTAGGATGCATGCACTGGGAATAGTGGTATGCAGATTTCAGGCTGGAAGTCAATCTCTCAGTTCCCTTATGGAAATAGTAGAGGATTCAATGTACTAATCCTGAAGATCTTGAGATGCCTGCAGGAGGCAAAAAGCACCTACTTGGGGTCCCAGAGCCTCCATACAGCTCTCCGAACTTCCCTCCTGCCAATGACTGTACAGGAACTATGCTCCCACTTACCCTTCTTCCCCTCCCAAATCAGCTGCATCATATCACATCCCTCCCCCCCCCCCCCCCCACCGCCGTCTTTTGGGACTGGTAGATTTTACAGCTACACAGGGGAATTGCTGCTGGTGCTCAGTAGTAATTTAACCTTGCAGACCTATGGGGAGTATACCATGGAGTGGGACTGCTTCCCCCTCTTCAAAGCAGCAAAGCCCCAACCTCATGAGAAAACTGTGGCCTCACTGTTCTCCCATTACCATGGTTTTGATCCATCATATTGCATTTGGCTTCATATAGTGGAGGGCAGGATATGGCCCTATATCTGCAACATATCCCTGGAAGAGCAAAATTAATTTGCCAAATACATGTTCAGTCAGCTTTATCAAAACTGGTGGAATGTCCAAAGAGGGGAAAGTAGTCACAGACAGACATATTTGAAATTCATTTGAAAATGAATTGAGTAACAACAATGAAATCTCTCAAACAGTATTTAGTGCATTCAGTGCATGAGGTTTTTAAACAAAATCTAAGCATTTGTGTTAGTCCTTTCACACTTCATTCTATTAACTATAGAATCACTAAATTGTTTCCCAACTTTTTTTTTAAAGTAGGACAACAGTTATCTTGATTTAATAATAGATTTTGTAAGATCTGATTAATTTTTAATTTGTAACACACCTACATTTCACAGTGGTAATCATATAATCCAGATAATCTGCAGATAATCTGTTGATGGCCCTTAACCTAGACTGCACTGTGTTATATTCAGTGCTTCTGTCTGTTCAGGAAGTTATTTTTAATGACGTGCTTGGAAAAACAAACTCCACGGTAAATAAAGACAAGGGCATAGGTTTTTCATGTGGTTAAAGTAGGTTTATACTGATTTAATCAAGTAAATAATCAAATGACAGAATCAGAAATGTTAATATTTTTGTATTCCTAACAAAAGGCCCCCTGTCACATTCCAGTGGCTGAAGAAAATCATAGGTTATGTTATATTATAATTTACTTTTTCTACTTAGTGGTACTTAAATTTCAGGACAGGTGAAAAGGATAATTGGCCAGGTGAGGAGAATTATCTCATTGTTTACAATTAATCCCTCTTCCCTTTTTCAGAGCAGACACATACAGCCAAGGTGGCCTAATTACCTGGATGTATGCGGTCTTCTAAGAGTGCTATTCAGTAGCAAACCTAAGAGTGATTAATGTTTTCTTTTTTAAAGTATTTAGAAATAGAACACTGAATAGCATATTAAAAATAGGGAGAAAAGTCATGGTTTTGTTAGCATCATAAAATATCAGGGTTGGAAGGGACCTCAGAAGCTCATCTAGTCCAACCCCCTGCTCAAAGCAGGACCAATCCCCAACTAAATCATCCCAGCCAGGGCTTTGTCAAGCCTGACCTTAAAAACCTCTAAGGAAGGAGATTCCACCACCTCTCTAGGTAACCCATTCCAGTGCTTCACCACCCTCCTAGTGAAAAGGTTTTTCCTAATATCCAACCTAAACCTCCCCCACTGCAATTTGAGACCATTACTCCTTGTTCTGGTACCACTGAGAACAGTCTAGATCCAACCTCTTTGGAACCCCCTTTCAGGTAGTTGAAAGCAGCTATCAAATCCCCCCTCATTCTTCTCTTCTGCAGACTAAACAATCCCAGTTCCCTCAGCCTCTCCTCATAAGTCATATGTTCCAGCCCCCTAATAATTTTTGTTGCCCTCTGCTGGACTCTTTCCACTTTCAAGACCTGAATAATTTTTTTTAAGTAAAGGGGGGGGGATTACAAAAATAATTGCCTTTTTTAGTAGTCTGAATTTTGCCATTAATTCCCATAATTATAATGTGCTCAGTTAATGTTACTGAATTTTTTTTGTGGTTTAATTTGTTTCTTGGATAAGAATTTCAGCAACTTTGTTGGAAAAGTTTTATCAATAGTTTTATCACTCTGCACTTTTAAAAAACTATCATTTTTTGACTCTGAGATTTCTAGATATGTCTGGGAATTTATTTCCCTGGCATGAGTAACAGAAAGGCAATGGCAAGATTCTGTAAATTCTATGGCACTTCTATTACATAAGAAGATCTATAATTCTAATTACCTATTTCTAGTAATAGAATTCCAGCAGCTGATGATCGCGTAGTTCTTCTAATTTATGACAGTGATCTGATCATTTGTATGACTAATGCAACTAGAGCAAGTGTATACACACTTAGGAAATACCAGCTGCTTGTCACAAGGGGATGACTTTGGATCATCTGTGAAAGTTACTCTTGATCATGAACATGCAAAAGCAGTTTTAAACAAATTTTAATTTGCTGCTTTAACTTGGTACGTAAAAAGGTTTGCATAGGCCCAGTGGAGAGGGAATGACATGAGGCCAATGAACAAGAAAAGAAGATTTGAGAAGACACAGAAAACAGTTAAAATTTAGAAGGTATAAGCTTTTCATCTGTGGAAAGCCATTCTGGAAAGGAAGGGTTGAAAGTAAATGAGATAGAATAAGAGACTTTAATGCAGCCTTGCATAATTCCATAGGCTTAATGGACCATAAAAAAAAAATAGTTCTTTCTCCTCGGAAGGCTATTAAGGCTGGTTAACATACAGCTAATTGCCTTACTGACTATTGTAGTTTCCCCTCTTTTGCACTCCACTCTTTCACTCACTCCTCTCCCCCTGCCCCCAATCCATATGTACCCACATCTTCAGCTGCCTTTGGAACCTAAGAACATAAGAATGGCCATACTGGGTCAGACCAAAAGTCCATCTAGCCCATTATCCTGTCTTCTGACCATGGCCAATGCCAGGTGCCCCAAGGGGAATGAACAGAACAGTAATCATCAAGTGATCCATCCCCTGTCACCCATTCCCAGTTTCTGGCAAATAGAGGCTAGGGACACCATCCCTGCCCATCCTGGCTAATAACCATTGATGGACCTATCCTCCATGAACTTATCTAGTTATTTTTTGAACCCTGTTACAGTCTTGGCCTTCACAACATCCTCTGGCAAGGAGTTCCACAGGTTGACTGTGAGTTGTGTGAAAAAATACTTCCTTTTGTTTTAAATCTGCTGCCTATTAATTTCATTTGGTGACCCCTAGTTCTTGTGTTATGAGGAGTAAATAACACTTCCTTATTTACTTTCTCCACACAAGTCATGATTTTATAGACCTCTATCATACCACCCCCACCCCCACTTAGTCATCTCTTTTCCAAGCTGAAAAGTCCCAGTCTTATTAATCTCTCCTCGTATGGCAGCCATTCCATACCCCTAATGTTTTTGTTGCCCTTTTCTGAACCTTTTCCAATTCCAATATATCTTTTTTGAGATGGGGCGACCACATCTGCACACAGTATTCAAGATGTGGACGTACTATGGATTTATATAGAGGCAATATAATATTTTCTGTTTTCTTATCTATCCCTTTCTTAACGATTTCCAACATTGTTCGCTTTTTTGACTGCCACTGCACATTGAGTGGGTGTTTTCAGAAAATAAAGAGCAGCCTTCCCCCATCCCTGGGTGGTCATGGATTGTGCTCTGGGTTACCCTGTCTTAGGTAAAAACTCTCAAAAACGTCCTGCCCTAAAGGCTTTAAAGGCTTTAGTTTCCTTTGATGCCCAAAGGAAACACAATATCCTTAAGCAAAGATGCCAAGAATCTGCAGAGGATCTGACTGCTGGAAGAAAAGGAGGAGTATAGCAGTCAGACCAGGTGTAGGTCCTTTTGGGCTGCAAAATACTGACAATAGAAACTGCTCACCAGAATAACAGATACAAATGCTGCTACTTCAGCACTGGTACTCCCAGGCATACAAAGGCAGGCCACATTCTTCCTCCACAGATATCAGCAAACAATAAGATCCAGACACTGGGATGTGAATGTTCTTTCTGCTCATATCTGGCCTTGCATCACAGGATGAATGGGAAAAGGAAAACTTTCAATTTGAGATTACAAAATAAAATTCTTCCCCTCATCCTTATTACCAAATTGCTTCTAAAAGACCATGTCAGTGGGTCTAGAATATATTCAGAAACTCTGGTATCTTATGTTACCAAAGTCCTCTCTGACCAAAAAGTCTTGGGCATTTACAGGTCTCCTTTGGAACGAATAGGAGACAGAAGAAATGGAAATTCTGCCTAGCCCTTGAGCTCGGTTCACCCAATAGGTGAATCAAACCAGGTTCATTTTGATCCAAGAAGTTGCTCCAGGTGGCCTTTCTGTGCTGATCTGATTAATGACTGAGGATAGACGATCAGGATGCTCAGGTGCAACAAGACAGTAACACAAGCAGATTACACTGTGTTCCAACTGCTATAGTGGAACCTTTAACAGGTAACTGCATTTTGTTTCCCTGCCCCCAGCCTTCTGCTCTAAGAATCCAGAGTCCAATGGACAAGGATCTGAACAACTGATTGGGGGAAAGGAGGCAGGAATGTTGACAGGCCAGAAGACTGTTTTAATAGATAGAGAAACAAAAGATTGAGTCAGAAAGTTTACTGAATCTAATTGTCTTCAGGCATGCAGGAGATGTTTGTCATGAGCATAGTAAAAGTTAGCTCCTTCACCTGGTGCCAACATTATCCCTCTTCATTAACTCTTTTCCTCTGCTCTGAGCCTCTCCCAGCAAGAACCAGCTTCATGGATGAGGAGCCAGTGGAGAATTAACAATGCCACTGGAGAAAGAAGTCTGCTTCTGCTGGCATTGTTGGTAGCTTTGTGTTGATGAAGTGTACCTCCACAACTCCCATGCTCTCTTGAAAAGTATAGAGTTTGATGCACCAAACCAATATATCTGTTCAAACAGCTTCTGGCCCGTTGGCACTCATGCTTCACTCCACCACCACATTAAGTGGTCCAACCACTGGCCACTTTAGCCACCTTGAACTGGATCTTAGAGAAGGATGAGGGGCGAGTAAGTCCACCAGTTGAAGTGCTTCCAGCATTGCTGATAGAACACAACATTAAATACAGGCAAATTACTACCAGCAGAGCAAACAAGAGAATACCCACTGTGACCTGCCTCTAGTCAGAAACTAAAGGTTAGTCTGGAAAAAGAAATTGTTTAACTGATGAATTTTTTTAAATAATGAATGTTAATGTTTTTCTACAACGAAATGTTACAGATCTGCTAATGTGGGGGTGGAGGAATATACACATTTTATAAGGAAACACAATGGTTTAGAGTAAGTGCTGGTCAGGGATTTGCCAACCATTAACCGTAGGTCAAAATTTTAGGTGGGGCACCATAACCCACTTCTGGTGCACACATGTTCATGCAATATTTTTTTGAAAAGGGAATTCTGAAATTGCCCTCCCACCCCCGGTCCTCCTCTGTAGACTGGTTAGTGAGGTGAGCACAGGTGCCCCCGCTTGAATGCCTAGTGCTGCCTTGGGAACACTCCCCACTGTCCATTGGAATGTGTAGTACACTTCTAGTACACTGCAGCAACTGCCCAGGCACAGATATTTCATGGAACAAAATGGAAACTCTACACTGTTAAATTAACAGCTGCAATTGATAGCTCACATTATGATGAATCTGCATCTCATTTACGTTACATTTATTTTCATATTTTTCTGAATGGAACAGTGACCCATAGGCCTCAAAAGCAGAACTGTCACTGCTGCTAACAGCCACTATCATGTTCTGGAATGTGATGCCTCCACCATATTTTGACGGTATACTTCTATTCAGTGTCTTCTTGAGGCTAGGCATAAGCAGATCCATTTTCACACAAGACATAGAAAAAAAAGTATCTGCTGAAGGAACAACATATTAGTCTAATTTTTATCTTCTTATAAACTATTATTAAATATCAAATGGCATCTTGACAGAGTTATCTATTTTTAGCTCTCACTACATCCCTGGATGAGTGCGTTTTTCTTGTGTGTTTAGTTTCTAGGTATATGCTTGAGCTGTTTTTTATAGCCATTGGTTGAAATGATCTTACCTCCATACAGAGTAAACTGAATACATTACGTATTTTGCCACTTTATATTTTCTTAATAGATTTTCCAGATATCTGCTGAAATAAGACCTGGCTATCTGTAATCTGCAGAAGTCCATGAGTTCGGTCTCTTTCGCAGCACAAATATCTATTGGCATATGAACATGCCTAGCCACAGTCAAAGGCATGGAAGAACAAAGTGACATTAGCAGAAGGGACTTCCCAGAGGAAAGATGGTACATGCAGTCTTGGGAAGGCTGCTCATCCACATTAAACATTTTTTGGCATGTGTGTCAAATGAAAGTTGTTAACAGGCATAATGTCATCAGAACACATCATTATGACTAGAGTTGCATAATCACATATGTAGATCAAATTGTAGAAAATACATAATACACATGCTAAGGGCAAGATTCTTGGCCAGCAGTTTGTCCTGAGCTTCCATGTTGAAGCATCAAATAATAATGACAGTTACTTTGCCTGTGTATACTGATGTTTCGTCCATAAATATCAAATCACTTTACAAAAGGTGACTAGCTATTATCGCCATTTTACAGATTGGATAATGAACATGGAGATAAAATGACCTGTCTCAGGTCAAATAGCAAGTTGGTGGCAGAGTTGTAAATAAAACCAAGATCTCCAAACTGCCAATCCTGTGCTCTATCCACTAGACCAATCCTTCACAACTTAAACTCTTACCTGTGTAATGGAAGAAAACAGAATCCATGGCTGTATAAGATGAGCTGGTTTGTACAATAAATCAAAACTCGTGTTCTCATCAGAGAGAGGTTAATAGTTTACAGATGGAAAAATGTGCTGCTATTTGTATGACATATATAGTGAAATCTGACTCCTCATTCCCTTTCTGCTCTCAAGTCCTAGTAAAACTGGCTGAACACACACACAAAATCAGACACGTTGGCAAGACACATTTTTCCTGAATAAATTATAAATGTGTTTTATGCCTTTTGGAGGGCTTCTGCACCAGAGTTTCAAGCCTTAATTGTATGAATTAATTAGTTAAAGCAGAGTAGTAAAAAAACAATGTCAACAATATAAAAACAACAAGGATACATTTAATTTGTATGTGTAATTGCAATTGACATACCAAGGTATGTCATTGATTTCCAGGTTTATAAATATGAAAAGTAATGATAAGCATGCTAGGACCATTAAACTAGCTCAGTGCCAGTCTCACGGTCCTGCCAGATGTGCTATTGACCCTACTGTGCTCTGTTGAAGACCTAGTTACTAGTAGACACTGGCATTAAGGAATACAATCTTTAGAAATGGAGAATTCATGAAGCAACAGATCCTCTGGCTCTGTTCCTGTCCCAGCTTGCCCTGGTCATTCTCACACCTGCCTCCCATGCACATCATTCAGAGAACTTCCACAGAGCTGCTTTTTGGTGCTCCAAACAGGGTGCATTCCCTCCATAGGCCTCCTCCCCTTGTGCAGGGGAAATGCGCCAGCTTTGTAGCCATAGAGGCAAATCCAACCCCAATCTAAATACAACTTAGTGTCATTTTATAAAAAAGTCAGAGTTTTAGTTATCCTTTTGGCAGGGGCGGCTCTAGCTTTTTTGCCGCCCCAAGCACGGCAGGCAGGCTGCCTTCGGCTGCTTGCCTGCGGGAGGTCCCCGGTCCTGCGGATTCAGCGGCATGCCTGCGGGAGGTCCGGCTGGTAATGTGGATTCGGCGGCATGCCTGTGGGAGGTCCGCCGGTCCCGCGACTTCGGCGTACCCGCTGCCGAATTGCCGCCGAATCCACAGGACCGGCGGACCTCCCGCAGGCATGCCGCCGAAGGCTGCCTGACTGCCACCCTCACGGCGACTGGCAAGCTGCCCCTCAGGGCTTGCCGCCCCAGGCATGCGCTTGAAGCGCTGGTGCCTGGAGCCGCCGCTGCCTCTTGGCTCTGGTTTTTAAACAAATACTTTTATTAATCATTATGTTTATTATGGTAGTGGCTAACGGTCACCAAGAATCATGCTCCATTGTGCAAGGCACTGTACAAACTCATAGCAGTTGCTCCCTGCTCTGAAAAGCTTACTATCTAAACAGACAAGATAGATACAGAGAGCTTGTATAACACAAGCAAAGAACAATGCAATGGCACTAAGTGTCATATTAGTTCCACTTTTTTTAGAAAGGGGAATGAGGGGGAACAGGGCAGGTGAGAAGAGGGTAAGATGGGCAGCGTGGAGTGACGCATAGAGCAGCGGTTCTCAAACTGGGGTCCACAGAGTCATATCCGGGACCGCTGGCCCTGCTGATCAACTCCTTCCCCTCCCTCCCAGTGCCTCCTGCACACTGCGGAACAGCTGTTCAGCTGTGTGAAGGAAGCACTGGGAGGGAGAGGAGAAGGGGCGGGGTGCGCTCGGGGCAGGGGGCAGAAGGGGTAGGGAAGAAGAGGGGCAGGGGTGGAGCAGGGGCAGGGCCTGAGCAGGGATGGCGCAACCTCAGGGAAAATTAGAAGCCAGCTTTGGGGTCTGCGAAAAATTGTAAATCAAAATGGAGGTCCTTGGGTTGCTCAGGTTTAAGAACTGCTGTCATAGAGGATGAGACTGATAGGGAGGGGGTTGCAGAAAATAGTCAATCAGCACAGTATAAATAAATACCACCCCCACCCCCCAAGTTCTGCGCTTAGATGTTTAAGTGCTATTTCTGTTATTTATTAATAGGCTGAGCAAGCCAGCCCAATGAGCTTCCTCTTGACAAGCAAAGCTTTCTTGTGCTGGATGAATAATGCAAATTAGAGAAATAACACCGCTATTGCATTTTCCATGTAGGCAGATAATATCCCATCTTTCAGCAAGTGCATTAGACAAACAGGAACACTTGAGGGAAAGCTATCTCCCAGAATAGAACATTGAAAAAAATACAGAGTAGAAAGAACTTTTTAAAATAAGTTTCAGTATTTTCAAGTTTGTGTTTTTAGAGAGTTAGACATGGAACCTATTTGGCCTTGTTCTCCCTTGTTTCAGTAGACACTCCCTTGTGGCGTCACAGAGAGAGGGGGTGTAAATGGGGGATTGGACTCTCTGTACATGGCTTTCCACAATCTGTTACCCAAATTCAGCAGAGCCAATGTGGTTCCAAAGGGCATGTGCCATGTCAGCATATAGAGGGGTGGGAGAGGAAGCTGCAATATGTCACCCTATGGCAACAATGAGCTCAGACTACAAGGAGGGAGGGGACTATCAGACAAACATACATTCAGTACAAGCCCCTGTGTTGCTCTCTAGTAGTAGTTTCTGGTGGTCTCAAGGAATAGTATGTGATGGACTCTGGAGGGATCCAAATTATTCCCTACTCCACTGAAAGGAGAGTTGCTGTGATATGTAGCTTTGAGGACATATACTAGGAGGTCCCCAGCTCTTAGAAGACTTGGATGAAAAATTCCCACCCACCTCATTCATATTACAGCCCCACCCTCTTTGGTTAGGCTAGTGTTAAAGTTGTAAATATGTGTATGTATCAATAAAAAAACCCTTAACATAACTTCAGCCTGTAAGCTCTTTGGGCCAGGGGTTTCTTTCCTGATGTTTTTCTGTATGGCGTATGTGTGTACAGTAGCTAGCACGTTTTTAAGCTACTGCAACTTAAGTAATAGCAATACATTATTATCAATTGCTAAGAACTGAAAATGCACTTTGTGGTGTAAAACCCCCACAAAAATGGAGTCCCTGCCCTGGCCAGTTTAAAATACACACAGAAGATACCCTGAAGCTACCAGATGAAGGTGATAATTTTTTTAATTCTTCCCATCATCCTTCTGTAAAATATTCTATGGTGACTCAAGTAAGCCTTACAGAATGAGCACATCTTTGGGAGGGATTTGAATGGGAAAAGGGCAAGAGATAAGAAAGGTGTTGCAGGCATATGTGCAGCATGGAAGATGGCACAGAGACGGGAATGGGAGAAGAAAACAAATGGGGTGGCAATGCTGGGATCTTTGGCAGAGCAAAGGGGGTGTGAGGACTAGTATGAGAAATGAGATCTGAGGTAGAGTTGTAGTGGACCTTGAAGAAAGTTGGAATGTATTTTAAAAAATCCCAATACATCTGAAAGATAGAAAATTCAAAGTTAATGTCTCTAGCTGGGGCGGTGGGATGGTTCAATAGCAAAAACAAAAAAGTCAGAACAGTCTCTTCCACAAGAAGGTAGTGAGAGGTGTGTACAACAGCTTAATACAACTAGAAAATATACAGAAATTCCCTAGCTTGGAGTTCAATTAAGTCCTTCCCTTCTTTCTCCAAATTACTAATTCTTGGCTCTCAGGCTACATCCTCACTACAGGGGGGGGTCGATTTAAGATACACAAATTCAGCTACGCGAATAGCGTAGCTGAATTCGACGTATCAGATCCGACTTACCCTGTTGTGAGGACGGCGGCAAAATCGACTGCCGCGGCTCCCAGTCGACGGCGCTTACTCCCACCTCCGCTGGTGGAGTAAGCGCGTCGATTCGGGGATCGATTGTCGCGTCCTGACGAGACGCGATAAGTCGATCCCCAAGAGATCGATTTCTACCCGCCGATTCAGGCGGGTAGTGTAGACCTAGCCTCAGCTATCTGCTTAATCCACTAGACCAGAGGTTCTCAACCTTTTTCCTTCTGAGTCCCCCAACCCCCCATCCATCCACCCCCAACATGCTATAAAAACTCCATGACCCACCTGTGCCACAATAACTGATTTCCTGCATATAAAAGCCAAGGCCGGCATTAGGAGGTAGCAAGCAGGGCAATTGCCTGGGGCCCCATGCCACAGGGGCCCCCACAAAGCTACATTGCTCAGGCTGCAGCTTGAGTCCTATGTGGTAGGTTTCAGGGACCTGGGCTTCAGTCCCATGCAGTGGGGCTTTGGCTTTCTGCCCTGGGCCCCAGCAAGTCTAATGCTGGTCCTGCTTGGAGGCCCCCCTGAAACCTGCTTGAGGCCCCCTAGGGGGCTCCGGACCCCTGGTTGAGAACCACTGCACTAGACCAGTAGTTCTCAACCAGGGATACGCATACCCCTAGGGGCACACAGAGGTCTTCCGGGGGTACATCAACTCATCTAGATATTTGCCTAGTTTTACAACAGACTACATAAAAAGCACTAGCAAAGTCAGTACAAACTAAAATTTCATACAGACAATGACTTGTTTATACTGCTTTATATACCATACACTAAATGTTAAGTACAATATTTATATTCCAATTAATTTATTTTATAATTATATGGCAAAAATGAGAAAGCAATTTTTCAGTAATAATGGCTGTGACACTTTTCTATTTTTATGTCTGATTTTGTAAGCAAGTAGTTTTTAAGTGAGGTGAATGTTGGGATATGCAAGACAGAGACTCCTGAAAGGGGTAAGTAGTCTGGAAAGGTTGAGAGCCACTGCACTAGACCACACTGCCTATACACACACACAAACGTCATATCACATCTATACCAATTTAGCCAGGTAAAATATTAGATTAGATTGGGTCCTAGATTAGATTGTAGTATTGTCTAGTACGGATTCCTTGGCTTACTGCCTGGACTGAAGATTCATTTTAACAGTCTGTTGGAGCCACTGGCAGCTGATACAGGTTAAAGCAGCAAGACTGTTTGTGGGGGACCAGCCCAGCACAGAATGGCTCAGAATCAGGAAAGTGCAAAAGGTACTTTTGTGCTCCCTTCTCTCCCAAAACCACCATCAGTGCACCACATACACTTAACAGTGTTCCTGACCCAGTCACCAGACAGAGTGGAAGCTACAACCATTTGCACCAGTCCCATGGCTGAGCTAATTCAAAAGAATCTATACAGAAACTGAACTCACCAAAAACTATCAGCTCAGACCGGCCAGCAGCAATCAGGGCTGGGTTCAATATCTAGGGATTCCTTTCCACTAATAACACAGAACCAGCTCGAGCCCACCCAGTAACCTGGGAAATTTACACACCACCCCTGGGCACCTCTGAGAGGCAATACTTCCCCACTTGCAAGCACAGAGTCGGAGTGTAGAAAATAAACTTTTAATTAAAGGAGGGAAGTAACTCAGCATTAATTTGGGAAAACACCGCAAATAGGGTTCATAAACATAAACCATGACTAAAAGACCCACCCCCAAGTAGGTTGGGCAGTGTCTTTTTCCCCTCAGGTTCTTAAGTCCAGCAACCCAAAAGTCCCTTTCACATGCCCGACCCTTCTCTGCACCCCACTCACAGTTGCTGTCCTTAATCAGTGCAGACACAGAGTTCAGAGGTGCATCTGCAGAGTTCACCTCCCCCCCCCCAGGTGGGGTAAAGAGATACCTTACTGGCCACCTTGCTGGCTTCTCACGCCAGCTGCCTGCTCACTGCTTCCACCGGCCACCTGCTCACGTCACACCTCTCCACCAGCCGCCCTGCTGGCCGCTTATCATGCCTCTCTGCTGCCGCCCTGCTGGCCACCTGCTCACCACTCTCGTCACACCTCTCCACCAACCACCTTGCTGGCGCTCATCACGCCACTCCACTGCACCAGCCACTTATTCACCAGCTGTCAGTCGCCTTCTGCTGCTACCTGCCTCTCTGCTGTGACCTCTGCACATCAATCTCTTACACTGCCCCATCTCAAGTGATTTCAGCTCTCAATTATTTTTAGCTCTTAGCAGGCAGGGCAGAAACACAATCCTACCACAACTGATTTCAGCTCTGATTGGGTATTTAACATAACAAAGAGGCTCCTAATGAAGCCTATTTAGCTCTATTCTTTGAACAGTGGAGAGGAACAGATTAAACCAGTCTAGGGAGGACCCTTGAGGGTGTGCAGCCTCCAAGCTGGGGATACCTGTTCCCACACTTTTTACTTTCACAGGGCTCTGACAATTGAGTCCCTGACTTAACGAGGTTCTTTCAACTGAGGGTGACAGGTTAAGCTGAGTCATTTGGGACAGGTTAAGCACAGTCCTGCTTTCCTGTATTCCTATAATTACAACATTGGTAACCATATTTCACTACCCCTGCATTCAGTACTAAGGTGATTTGTACCCAACACCAGCCAAAGTTGATCACTATGTAAGCAAAGCAGGAGCAAACTGTATTCACATAAACACACCCAAGTCTCTCCCCCAGCTAGCTGTCCGGGAAGCATTCATTCAGACCCTGCTTACACATGGTACCCTGCTCCACTGTAGATTCCAATCCTAACCTCTTTCTGGCACTCACAAATCAAGAGGACACATTTATGCCCAGATACCATTGAGGGGGTTCTACATTTGAGGCCAGATGTGGAAAGTACAGCTGCACTCACTCCCTGATCTCCCTTGGTCTCATGCTGTAACTCATACTTCTCCAGAAATACCTGCACCAACAATGGTGCAGCAGTTATGCAACCTTCCCTTAGTTTTGCATGTAAAAAACAGACATGAGAGTAATCTGTAATCCTGTCTAATTTAAAGGAAATTATATAGTTGGCATTTGATTACAATAATTAGTGGCGAGGATAGAATGTAGCCTAAATATGGTGCTGAAATTAACCACATGAAATCAATACTTGGTACATAATGGATATTTGATATAGTATAGTTATCAGAGGAGATGATAAAATGCCACAAATGACTTCTAGAGGGTTTGCTGAAATAGTCAATTCAGATATATTATGGGCTATCAATTGTCAGAGAAACAGAAATTGCACACTAGGAAAAGTACGGTATAAAAGGCTAAGAAGGTAGTTACTGGTATGCTATATCTAGGACTCGTAAATAACTATAACACTCCTGTAGAGGGAGTTGGCTCTCTGTCAACTCTAACAAATGTATCAAGAAGTCATTTGTTCACTATCACAGTGCTGCTGAAATAACAGATGCAGTAATGGAAGCATCTTTAATATTAATACAACTAAAAGCAAATTGTGCAAAATAAAGGACATACTCTTGGGGTGTGTCTACACTTTGAGCTGGGGGTGTAGTTTCCCGTGGTAGCTCTGATCAAGCTAATGCACTGTAGATGTGGCAGTGTGAGTTATGGGCGGGACTAGCCACCCCAAATATGTCCTAGTGTCTCAGACTTAGCTGGATCAGAGCTAGCTCAGGTATGTTTCCTTGAGCTGGGAATTACATCTCTTGCTCAAAGTGTAACTTTCATTTCATGCCATCACTGCTCTAGGGATAACAGCCAGATTCACCTGAGCAAGTGCAGAGGATTATAAACTGTGCATTTTGTGCCAGGAGGAGTGACTGTACTGCTGGAGAGATTCATCCTGAGGGATGAGCGGCAGTAGTACCAGTGACTGCTATACCTGTGGGGTTCTGCCAGTGGAGGGTAGTTCTATAGACGCCCCACCAATAGAAGCTCCATGCATGATGTGCTTGCTCAGACAGCTCTAGCCTCACTTCTCTGGCAGAGAAAGGTTTACATGCAGCTTACACACCTCCCCAGGTGGATGTTCTCATACTGGAGCCACAGCCTGAGTTCTATAGAGGTAAATATGGCCCAAAGAATGTACATATTGCAAGGTAAGTGTCAGCAGCAAGTTTCATGTGGTAAGGATTATCTGGGGATCAAAATGTAGCTAATAGAAATCCGGTGTTCTAACGATATGTCAGATTGTGGACATAGTGAACTTATCCTGCCAAGCCAGTGCATCACATACGGATTGCACCAGGTCATGCAATAGAGTAGATCTTTCTCTTATCATATCTGCATTCAGGCACAGTATCTTCAAAGCAATTGGAAAACAACAATGTGGATGAAAAATGCAGTGTGCGCCAAGTCCTGAGATAGAGAGATGATCCTTTTCCTCCTTTTCTTATTAACATTGAGGAGGCCCCACTTTGGAGACTGCATTAGGAGCAACCTTCTCCAGCATTCCTTCGTTCTTCCCTCCCACGCACACTACCCTGGAATGGGCTCCCTTCCTCTAAAGTGTATAGTCACTGACATCATCCTGTGAGAATGCCTTCCTTTCTGAGCAAGCCTGGAAGAGTTCTTAGCTTTCAAGGCAGTCACTTGAATTAAGAGATTCTTAAAGCCACAGATGCAAGCTATCTCCTGACCAGTCAGAGAAGTACAGGTAGTATCCTCTCACAGGGAAAACCAACACAAATAGAAGATGCAAATGTAAACTGCTTAGGTCCTGTCTAATTTAGAGACAACTTCATACTTTTGCTGCTACTAGACATCTCTCCAAATCCACTTCTACCATTATGACCTATGATAATCTCAAAACATTTTTATTTCAAAGGTTTTTGTTGTTGCCAAAGAATTACTATTGCTGCTCCCATATATTCCATGACTCTGTGGGCACCATATCCACGCTTATATTTTTTAAAAATTGTATTATGGTTGCAAAGAAAACCATGAAAACATGAACTGAGCGCAAACGAATTCAATGTTGTCGTCTTGAGTCTTCCAAAAGCCTAAATCAAAAGCTCTGAGAGGTCTGAACTACTCCATTGTTTTAACGGGTTGTTAATATTGTCATTTTAACTACATCACTGCAGAACAGCTTAGCATTATTATCCAGCTAACATCCATGCCCCACAGTCCCAAACTGCCTTGTGTGCCTCCCCAAGTGCCCAAAGCCCCAAGTTCCAAAAATTTCAGGTTGCTCTCTGACAATCTCTACAGTGCAGCTATTGCATTGTCAAGAGAAAAATCTGCAGCACTTCAGAAACAAATGTGGAGACACTGTACACTCTCTGGCATAGGAACTGTACACTTTGTCCATACAGGGTGTGTCTTCACTGCACTTAAACACCTGTGACTGGCCCTTGTCAGCTGTTAGTGAGAGAGACAAGCTTTTGAGTTACACAGAGTGCTTCTTCAGGTATGGGGAAAGCAATCAGAGTGTCACAGCTACATACAAGGCCAAACAGCTAGTTTAGCATAAGTAGTTAGGACATATTCTAAGGGACCATTCAGAATGAAATATCAGAGGGATAGCCGTGTTGGTTACTTTTTACAGATCCAGACTAAGAGTCCTGTGGCACCTTAAAGACTAACAGATGTATTGGAACATAAGCTTTCGTGGGTGAATGCCCACTTCGTCATGTGTCTGACAAAGTGGATATTCACCCATGAAAGCTTATGCTCCAATACATCTGTTAGTCTTTAAGGTGCCACAGGACTCTTTGTTGCTTCATTCAGAATGAAGTGGCCCGTCCACACCTTGCTGCTGAGTTTAGGCCTTGCTTGCCACAGAGTATGCAGGGCTTTTCCATGGATTAATTTTTCTCCCCCCCCCCCCCCGCTTTTTTTGTTGTTGTTGTTGCTTCCTGTCAGTTTTGTTTCACTTTTACTGAGGGTGTATTTTAATCACATTGTCCTGTACAGTTCTCTAAGCACCTTGATAAAGGGCAGAGAACTCTTTATAAGTACTACAGTTTTTACTAGGTATTAATCCAGAATGAAAAGTCTGAGTCATATGAATTCTTCTTCAGGTTCCCAGTTTTTACCCATATCCTCTGACTGCTCCAAAGGGGCATGAATCCTATATTTGTTAAGAAACCAGACAGTACTTTATACTTTCTTTCAGTGCAGCTTCTGGAGCTTGATAACAGACCTGATAATTACCACCAAAAGAAACAGAAGATGCCAAAAAAGCTTTTAGAAAAGACCATGATGTTTAAAAAACCAGGTATAAAAGTTATAAATATTTTAATTAAAAAAAACATTAAACCAAAGTCTGCCCTTGGATGCATATATAGTGCTCACATTGACCTCAGCTGGAGGAATACCAGTAAACCCAGAAGAGAATGTGTCCCAGTATGGTTATTATTATTATTTTTAATAAAGGTAAATTATTCTTCACATAGTACTAAGGTTCTAATTCTGCTTCTCTTCTTCACTATCAGAAGTATCTTACTTCATGAATAGTCTCACTGATTTCAGTAGAGCTACTCAGAGTAAGGTACTACAGTACTTAAAGCAAGGCGGGCTCCTATGCTGAGGCCCTAAAAGGTACTGAGTAAATTAATTTCTTGTGGAGTTATATTAGGGATGAGTAATGGCCATCTGGGTCAATTGTGCATTCATCTACACCCATGCAAACCCACTTTTGTGTACATCAGTGCAGCCCCATAGGGCTGCATGGGTGTAACAAAGTAGATTTTGGCAAATAGAAGGTAAAATTAGGAAGCTTGCCACAATGCTTGTCAGAAAAGCATGGAGAGAAAAAATTAGATTTAATTCTTTAAAAATAGTTGGGCTTGTATGTGCGCTTTGCTGAGCAGACAGTGGAAATTTTAAAAATCATTATAATCACTTTTATATTCATTATTATTAATATTACAGAAGTGCCTAGAGGTCCCAACCAATCCTATTGTGCTACAGGCTGTACAAATATATAGTGAGAGAGTCTCGGCCCTGAAGATTTTACAATCTAAATAGAAAACAAATGCAAGACAAAAAGTGGGCGGGGAAACACAGGGATTTGCCAAGGTCATACAGCAAGTCCATGGCAGGGCAAGGAATAGTACCCAAGTCTCCTGAGTCCTTGTCTAATATCCCACACACATCACCACAGTCTCTCTCCAATCAATGAAACTGTGAAATATGTATTTGTAGAATTAAAGCTCTCTTGACTGGATTAGATTCTTTGCCAATGCACTTTGTCCTTCATTTTCTTTCTTCGTGGTAGCATCAAGTGGAAACACACACACAGCTCCTCTCCTGTCATAGCCCCCCATCTTTTTTCCTTTTAATTTTTTTTTCAAATTCCTTATTTACTTCTGGTTCCAGTAATGCTCCTCTCTTTTGCTTTATCATGAGAGGCATGTATTTTTAGCTGGGAGTACTGGAAACCAAATAATTCATATGAAGACAAGTCTGGGCTGCATTAAAAAGTTAAACAAATTAAAAAATAATAATAATAATAATAATAATCAGCAAAAGAAAATGGACCAGCTTTTTTTTCCTGGCATAACTACACCAGGGATGAATTTTCTTAATTTGTTTTTGTTGTTCTTGGTTTGTTTTGTACCACAGTTATGCAGGCTCAAATCACTGCACTTGCAATTATTTTGCACATGCAGTTTAGATGACTTAGGGCCAGATTTTCAAAGATACTTAGACCTATCTGCAAGTTGTCACCTATCTGCATCTTCGGGCACCTTTAAAAATCTGGCCCTTACTCTTAAGGGTATGTCTACATGGGATTGAATAACCCACGGCTGGCCTGGATCAGCTGACTCAGGTTTGCAGGGCTTGGGTTTTGGGGCTGAAAAATTGCTGTGAAGATATTTGGGCTCAGGCTGGATCCTGAGCTCTGGGACCCTGTGGGTGTGGAGGATCCCAGAGCTCAGACTCCAGCATGAACCCAGGCGTCTACACAGCAATTTTTAGCCCTGCAGCACGAGCCCCGCGAGCCTGAGTCAGCGAACCCGGGCCAGCCGCAGCCATACCATGGGGCTTTCATCCCTGGGTAGATGTACCCTAGCACTTAATTTAAGAATTCAGTCAGAAATCTAATGACAAATTATACCCATAATTATTTGCTCCAGGAAAACAGAAGCCAGTGATTAAGACCTGGTATATATTAGTAAGCTTTAAATTTTAACAAGAAAATTAAAAAAAAAAAAAATCAGTTACTCCTTTCCTCACTTGCCATTAAGGCCAGAGTCTAGAACTGTCCCCCATATAGCAGAACAGTTCCGTTCACGCTTGCTCTGCTGTAATAGTTTGTGAAAGCCTCAATTCTTGCCATGGGTGCCAGGTTTGTATAATTTTTGGTGGTGCCCAGAACGGGTCCAAGCAGAGCTGTCCCGTCCATAGGCTGGACCGGGGCAACCAGCCCGGGCCCCACGCTTTGGGGGGGCCCCGCACTTCAGGGATACATGGGGTCTAGCCAGGGCTGGTGCAAGGATATTTTGTGCCCTAGGCGAAACTTCCACCTTGCGCCCGCCCCCCGCCCCCCCCCCAGTAACATCGGTTCATTGAGGGGCAAATCCCAACGAGCCTTTATAGACCCCAGGGGCCAGCCATGCCCAGGGGCTGCTCCCCAGACCAGGTTCCCCCCTCCCCGCGCCCTGAACTCCCCTGGAGGGTGCACAGCCCACCCCTCCTGCCCCCCTGCGCCGCGCTGGCTCCTCCATGGCTGGGGCTTGCCGCCACCGCAAGCAGTACACTCTGGCTCTCCGGTGCCTCCGGAAGGCGGCTCCTCCCTGCCGAGCTAGGGAACCGCTTTTTGGCACCCCCAGGGCCGTCCTTAGGATTTATGGGGCCCTGTGCAGTATTATTAAACTGGTGCCCCTATGCCTGATGGCAGCCTGAGCTTGCAGCCCGGCGGGGGCAGAGGCGGGGGCGGAGGACAAAGGCAGAAAGAATAACAAGATGCCCGGCCCGCCTCACGGTGGCGGAGAGTCACAGTTCCCCACAGAGACCCCTGTACCCTCTCCCTCACGCAGAATGGACATGCAGAAAGTACCTAATTAAAAGCACTAAACTTGGGAATAAAAAATGTCAGTCACAGGTTTTTTGATATGCCTTGAAGTTTGTCAGACATTTATTTGCAAAAACTTTGTAGTAAGGGTGAGTCAGCTGTCTTGCTGAATACAACATTAAATATTATGGAATACATGATGCAGCTCTTCTCTGTTTTACATTTTCTTAATCAGTATTTCTAAGCTGATTTTATATTTTAAATGTACTCTTAAATGTACTCATTCCAGATTACTACATATTTAACTCACTGAAACAGACATTATTTTAAATTAATCAGTCACAGAGGTTTAGTGTGTTCATAACAATCTTCATTGCTTTTAGAAAAAGGGAACACTAATTTACTGTGTGTGATCTCCATAACAATACACATGTTTATGAAATTTCACCAACTTTAAAAAATATGTTTCCAAAGATTTTAGGCATAACAAAGGATTTTATATCTTACTAAGGTACTGATTTTGCTTAAAACTAGTTCATCAGATAGTCAGAAGTAAAGAAAGGGAAACTCTTTGTCCAGCTATCTGGAAGCAAAGGGCTGTTGCTTCCTTCAGTGGGGGGTGAGGGAGAGGGGGTGAAGGGAGAAATGGATGGACAGAAAGGACAGGAAGACTTTGGAAGTAAGTTTTTTTACTATAGTAATTAAATCTTATTTTAGATAAGGATGGTCTTTTGAAGAATTTATTTAAAAAACCATATGTCTGAAGATCCAAGCATTTAAGGCTAAAGATGATTGTGCATCTAAAAATCTATGCAAGGATTTTTTAGAGATGTGATTTTATAATCTTCACCAACTCACTAATGAAATATTTTAAAAGCAAACTTTAAACGAAGGTCCTGTAGGCTGACATGTTCTGAGTAAATATTACAGTCATGTACAACTGTTTTTGTCAGTACATTCAGAAACTGACAATAGATACCTGGGGGTTGGCAAATGCCTGTTAAATGTCTTCATTACCCCTTGAATGGCTCTTTAACAGTTCCGGTGTTGTGCTAATAGGTCTGGCAGGCTGGAGACTTTGGGTATGTCTACACTATGGGATTAATCCGAATTTATATAATTCGAATTTAGGAAACCGATTTTATAAATTCGAATGTATTCGGCCACACTAGGCACCATTAATTCGGTGGTGTGCGTCCAAGCTACCGTAGTAGCATCGATTTCCAGAGCGTTGCATTGTGGGTAGCCAATAACATCGAATTGCCAATAACATCGAATTGCGGCCACACTAACCTTAATTCGGATTAACAATACCGATTTTGACGCTACTCCTCTCGTCGAGGAGGAGTACAGAAATCGAATTAAAGGGCTCTTTAATTCGAATTAAATGGCTTCGTTGTGTGGACGGGTCAAGCGTTAATTCGAATTAAAGCAGCTAAATCCGAATTAAAGTCGTAGTGTAGACCAGGCCTTTCTCTTTTAACTACTAGATCCCCTTCTCAGGAAGACTCAGACCCTGCAGGAAGGGTCAGAACAGGGATAGGAAAACCAGTAGGGTGGACACTCAGACCCAGTGGTGCCCCAAATTTTCAGGTGCCCTACCCAGCTGCCTATGCCTAAGGACAGCCCTGGGCGCCCCCAACCACTTGCCGCCCTAGGCCACTGCCTAGTTCGCCTAGTGGTTGCACCGGCCCTGGGTCTAGTGACCCGGGCCCAGACCGCCCTGCCAGCTCCCGGCATCACTGGGAGAAGGGGGCAGAAGCCTGAAAGAGGTGGGGCGGGAGTTTGGGGGAAGGGGTGGAATGGGGGCAGGGAGGGGATGGAGCCAGACCCCCTGCTAACCCCCCAGACCACCCTGGACCCAGAGCCATCCCGTCCATAGGACGGACCAGGGCAACCACTCCGGGCCCCGCACTTTGGGGATCCTGCACTTCGGGGGACACAGGGTCCAGGGCAGCCTGGAGGGTTAGTGGGGGGCCTGGCACTGGCAGCAGTGAGCAACCCAGCTGCCAGCCCACCCCTGCTCTGCCCCCTCCCCACCCCCATTCCACCCCTTCCCCCAAGTCCCCGCCCCACCTCTTTCCAGCTTCCACCTCCTCCCCTGTGTGACGCCGGGAGCTGGCGGGGCAGGGCGGGCTGGGGACGGGTTGCTCGCTAGCTGCTGCCAGCGCCAGCATCCCCACTAACTCCCCAAGGAACACTAGACCCTGCGTCCCCCTGAAGCGTGGGGCACCCCAAAGCACGGTAGGCCCAAACGTTGGTGGAGCCAGGCCCACGTCCCTAAATATTGGTGGAGCACAGGCACCACGGGCCCATATATTTTTGCTACCCAAGCCAGCACATTTGCAGCTAAGTTGTGAAGGAGAAAATGATTTTCAAATATTTTGGATTTAAGATACATCTGTATTTGTAGTGTTAGAGCCAAATTTTCAGAAATTGGATATAAAAGATAGCTATAAATCGTGTGTTTGTGAAGTGAGTATCTGCATGCTTCATCCCTATTTAGTACATACAAATACTCCGAGCTTGAACAAATATGGATTTGCATGTACCAGTATTGCAGGTGCAGTTTAGATATCAACCCTTTAAAAATGCATCCCTTTAAATCTACAGCTATATTTTGCTATTGATCCATAATCAAATTTTTTTATAGTTATTTATGCAAGCTTTTCCATTCACCTTTATGCTTTTCTGTCTAGATTAGGTACTTATATGGTCCCCATCACTGTAATATCTAAGTGCCTCACAATCATTTAGTGTATCTATCCTCAACGCCCCTGTGAGGTAGGGAAATATTATTTATCCCCCTTTTACAAATGGGAAATGGACACACAAGGGCCCAGATTTGTAAAGGTGTTTAGGCATTGCTTCACTCAGTGTTGCAATGCCTATGTGACTTAGATGGCTAAGTTCCATTTTCAAAAGTGACTTAGGAGCCTAAATCTCATTGAAAGTCAGTGGGTCTTATGCTCCTAAAGACCAGATCCATCAAGGTACTTAGGGCTAGATCCACAAAGGGACTTAGGAGTTAGGCTCAGTGTTGCAATGCTTAGGCAGTCTGCTGCCCAGTGGAATTTTCAGCCTCAAGCTAGGTGCCCAGGGTTCCCTACAACATTTGGGGAGAGTTAGGCACCTAAGGAGAGGACTTTCAGAAGCCATCCAGTTGAACAGGGAGCCACCTAAGCTAGACAGAGGTGAAATGCCAAGGCGAGAGCTAGGAAAAGTGGCTTGAGTACTGTACTTAAGTGGCTGACCTGACGCACCTGACTGATGGGCCAGAGATGGGTGCCTCTCTCCACTCAGGATCTTCAGCCATGAGTCCTCTCCTACAGTTAGTTACTTAAGCCAGGGGTTCTCAACCTTTTTCTTTCTGAGAGCTGCCCCCCTCACCCGCAACATGCTGTAAAAACTCCAGGGCCCAGGGGGGATGGTGGGGTGGTTCAGGGCTTAAGCCCTGTGTGTGGGCTTGGGACTCTGGGCTTCAGCCCTACAGCTCCAGACTTCAGCCCCAGGGATGCACCAGGTTCTGGGTTTTAGACCCCATGGGGGTGCCAGGGCTCAGGGCTCCATGTTTCAGTCCCGCTTCAGCCCTGTGGCAGTGCCAGGGCTCAGGCTCTGGGCTTTAGCTGTGGGGCCCTGAGGATCCCTGAAACCAGTTCACAGATCCCCAGTGGGCTGTGGATCCCTGGTTGAGAACTGCTAACCTAAGCCAGAACAGCTGCCCTAACAGCCATAACAGTCTGTCTCCTGCTCAGTCTCGATAACTCTCATGCTAGCCTTTTGTTTCCCTGTGCCCACTACTGTCTTTTGTGCAGGTGCTCTGTTGCCCCTCTACCTATCAATGGCCTGCATCTGGCTCTCCTGATGTGGGGGTTGGCTGGCAGGTAACAGGTTGTGAGACTTTGTGGGTTCACCCAGACCAGAATGGGCTGTGTCACCATCTGCCCATAACTCTGGGTGCTTCTGTGCTGTGCAGCTTTGGCTCAGAGCCCTGACACCAGCAGCCTGCCCACAGCACAATGTCTCAGGGTAGGGTGACCAGACAGCAACTGTGAAAAAATGGGATGGGGGAGAGGGGTAATAGGCGCCTATATAAGAAAAAGTCCTAAAAAACGGGACTGTCCCATTAAAAATGGGACATCTGGTCACGCTATCTCAGGGAGAACAGGGATTTAAAAAGCCAGCTCCTAAGTGACCAGAGGAGCTAGTGAATGGGAGTTTTGCTAGGGTGTTTAGAGAGGGAGCGTGAGAGCCAGATGCACCTAACAAACACACAGTCAAATATAGTAAAAATCTTAAATGAATCAAACAATACCATACAATCGCTATGAATACGACAATAAGAGTATAGCAGTAGGAATATACTACCGACCACCTGACCAGTATTGTGATTAGGAAACGTTCAGGGGGATTAGAAAGGCTATAAAAACAGAAAATCCAATAATAATGAGGGATTGCAACTATCCCCACATTGACTGGGTACATGTCACCTCAGGACAGGATGCAGAAATAAAGTTTCTATATACCATTAATGACTGCTTCTTGGAACAGCTAGTCCTGGAACCCACATGAGGACAGGCAGTTCTTGATTTAGTTTTAAGTGGAGCATAGGATCTGGTCCAAGAGGTGAGTATAGCTGACAAACTCAATAATAGCTACCATAATATAATTTAGCATCCTTGTAGGGGTGAAAATATCAAAGAAACCCACCACAGTAGTGTTTAACTTCAAAAAGGGGAACTCCACAAAAATGAGGAAGCCAGTTAAACAGAAATTAAAAGGAACAATCACTAGAATGAAATGCCTGCAAGCTGCACAGAAACCATTTAAAAAACACCATAATAGAGGCTCAAACTAAATCTATACCCCAAATCAAAAACCACAGTAAGACCACAAAAAAGGAGACCATGACTACATAGTAAAAAAAGGCAGTTAGAGGCAAAAAGACATCCTTTAAAGACTGGAAGTCAAGTCCTAGTGAGGAAAATAGAAAGGAGCATAAACTCTGGCAAGTCAAGTGTAAAAGTATAAATTAGGAAGGCCAAAAAGGAATTTGAAGAGCAACTAGCAAGAAAAGCTAAAAAAAAAAAAAAAAAAAAAAATTGCTGTTAGTTTAAGTGAGGAAGCCTGCCAAACAATCAGTGGGGCCACTGGGTGACTAAGGTGCTAAAGGACCACTGAGGAAAGACAAGCTGAACGCTGAATTCTTTGCATTGGTTTTCACTGCAGAGGATGAGAGGGAGATTCCCACACCTGAGCCATTCTTTTTAGATAACAAATCTGAGGAACGGTCCCAGATTGAGTTGTCAATAGAGGAGATTTTGGAACAAATTGATAAAACAAACAGTAATAAGTCACCAGGATCAGACGGTATTCACCCAAGAGTTCTGAAGGAACTCAAATATGAAATTGTAGAACTACTAGTATGTAACTTATCACTTAAATCAGCCTCTGTACCAGATGACAGCTAATGTAATGCCAGTTTTTAAAAAAGGCCCCAGAAGCAATCCTGGCAATTACAAACTAATAAGCCTAACTTCAGTACTAGGCAAACTGGTTGAAACTATAGTGAAGAACAGAATTATCAGACACATAGATGAACACGACTTGTTGGGGAAGTGTCAAAATGACTTTTGTAAAGGAAAACCATGCCTCGCCAATCTGTTAGAATTCTTTGAGGGTGTCAAACATGTTGACAAGGGTGATACAGTCAATATAGTGTACTTGGACTTTCAGAAAGGCTTTGACAAGGCTCTTAAGCAAAGTAAGCAGTCATGGGATAAGAGGTCCTCTCTTGAATTAGTAATGGTTAAACTAGGGCATGCGCAGGAATTTAAATTTGACCCCTTCTGGAGGGTGTTTTGAGATAGGTACACGTCGTCATAGGGTGTCAAGTCACATGTGGTCAAAAGAAAGGGAAGAAGCTGTACCACATGCTATGCTGATGCCCCTTATTAGAAAACATGGTAGTACAGCCTAGTGGCTGAAGTCAATAAAGTCACCCTGCTGCTCTGGACAGCATGGCCTAATGTCCAGAGACAGTAAAGTTGCACCCCTCTGTGGGATTGTGTGCCCTATTGGCCCATTGGGGAAGTGGAGCACCACTCAGGGGTGTGTGGCACCCAGGGTAGGGGGAATTGGGCCCTCCTTGCTCCTCTAAGCCCCAGCCCAGGGCCATGGCAGTGGCAGGGTTACTCGCCACGAGTCAGCGGGGATTCTCCCGAAACATGCTGACTGGTTCCCCGGTTCACCCACTGGATCAAAGTCTAAATCCCCTGGGCTGCTTCCTACCCTGTCTTCACCAGCAATGGTCCACAGCTCCATGGGTCTCTAGTCAGGGGCGGCTCTAGGCACCAGCAAAGCAAGCATGTGCTTGGGGCAGCCCATTTGCAGAGGCGGCAGGGATCCAGCATGGGAGCTGAGAACCAACAGGGGACCCTGGGAGCTGTAGTTCCTTGGTTAGCTTCCTGCCTATAGAACCAGCCCTGGAGCAGGGAAAGAACTACATTTCCCAGCATTCCCTTAGCCACTACCAACAGGAAAGAGGGGGAGGGAGTGAGGAAGCTGAGACCTCACGTTGCAGCCTGCTTTGAATGGAGAGCTGCACTGTGAGTAGGGATACCATATTTTAACATTCAAAAAATAGGACACTCCATGGGGAGGGAGGGTAGCCCCACCCTGCCCCCATCCACTCCCTCCAACAAACCCCCACAGAAACCCCAACCCATCCAACCCCCCTGCTCCCTGTCCCCTGATCATCCCCTCCCAGGACCCCTGCCCCAACTGCCCCCCAGTACTCCACCCCCTACCTGTCCCCTGACAAACCCCTGGGACTCCCATGCCTATCCAACTGCTGCCTGTCCCCTGACTGACCCCCCCCAACCCCTGACCCATCTAACCCCCCTTTCTCCTTGTCCCTTGACTGCCCCCCCGAAACCCCCTACCCCTTCTCCAACCCCCCAGCCCCCTTACCGTGCCACTCAGACCAGCGTGTCTGGCTTCGCACAGCGCCAGACACGCTGCTGCATACATGCTGCCGTGCTTCCCTGCAGAGCCACAGCCCCCCCTCCCCCCCCCCAGCACCTGCCTTCCAGATTTGAACACCTCAAAATTCAGGAGTGCTCAAGCTCAGTTTGGGCAGCTGTTACTTCATTTCTCCCAAATCAAATATACTGATCCACTGTAACTTGCTGTAGAAAAAAATAGGATAAAATTGAGCAAGAAATGCTTCCCAGTGGTTATTAGGACTGGAATTGCTATTTTCAACAGCCATTGCCTTTTGTTTGTTTGTTTGTTTGTTTAAAAGGAAGACAGTGATATTGCATTGGCAAATTCCCCATAGAAAGCAAGAGTGGAACAAAAGAATAATAAAGGCACCTCAACTTTTCCTCATTCATGTAGGACAGTCTTATAATATGCATCCAGATATCCTCCAATCACACAAGCTGAAAATTGTTCCACTTTACTGCAGTTCTGTAACCATATGGGAACCAATCCTGTCTGTGTTCTGTGCACATCTAAAATTCCTGCTGAATGACCGGCCCTGGGAGCGAGTTACCAGTGACCCAGGGCTACGGCAGAAGGAGGGTGCAGGGCTGGGGGGGGGGGGGGAGAGAGCCCAGGGCTGGGGTGGCAGGAGGTGTGGGGGGGGGCAAGGGGGGAGCTCAGAGCTGGGGTGGCAGGGTGTGTGTGTGGGGGGGAGAGCCCAGGGCTGGGGCAGCGGGGGGGGGGGGTGAGAGACCAGGGCTGGGGCAGCAGGGGGGGTGTGGGTGGGGGGGGAGAGAGCCCAGGGCAGGGGGTGCGGGTGGTGGGGGAGAGCCCAGGGTTGGGGCAGCAGGGGGGTGCGGCGAGGAGCCCAGGGCTGGCACGGGGGGCAGCCAAAATTTTTTTTGCTTGGGGCGGCAAAAAACCTAGAGCTGGCCCTGTCTCTAGTGTCCTCAGGCAGCGAAGCTCCTGACAGCACAGCCTCTGCGTTCGTCAGGTAGCCTGGAATCCATCTGGGGCTCTGTTTGCCTTGGCCCTGGAGTTGGGGCTTGTAGCAGCTCACTGGAAAGAGCCTGCAGTGTGAATCCTCTCCCTTCAGCAGCCTGCCCAGACTGAGCTGGCTGCTTCCTTTTATATCTTGCCTCCAGGCTGAGCATGCCCAGCAGAGGTCACAGGCATGCTTCCTCAGCCTGCAATGCACAGTTAACCATTGTGGGTTAAGTACACCCCACCACAGAGGGGCACATTCTGTGCTCCCCCAGGAGCTCACTGTCCACCCTCCCCACCCAACCTTGGGAGGAACTCGCTGCCCCCGCCCTGGCAGAGCTTGCTCTTCTCTCTCCCCCAATCCCCCGGCCCCTGGCAGAAGCTCACTCTTTCCCCCGCCCCAGCCACAGAAGGAACTCCCTCTTTCTCCCTGCCTGGGCCCCGGAAGGAGCTCGATCTTTACCCCATCCCAGTCCAGTCTCAGCTTCTGGCAATCAGAGGCTAGGGACACCCAGAGCATGCGTTGAATTCCTCAACCATGTTGGCTAATAGCTATTGATGGACCTATCCTCTACAAATTTATATACCATAATTCTTTTTTGAACCCAGTTATACTTTTGACCTTCCCAATATCTCCTGGCAATGAGTTCCACAGGTTGACTATGCATTGTGTGAAGGACTTTTTGTTTAAATACCTTTAAAGATCCGGCCCTCAGTGATTTGTCCAAGGTCACATAGGAAGCCCATGGCAAAGCAAGGAATCAAATATGAGCCTCCCAAGTACCAGGTTAGTGCCCCAGCCATTGAACCATCCCTCCTTTTGTAACAATCTGTTCTTCCCCCATGCACCTTTACAGCTTTGTCTGCTTACTATTTGTTAGCTATTTACTCTGTTTTAATATAAACCATAGCAATTGTTTGGTATTGTCTATCTAATCCAACAATTGTGTCTCGCTTTATCCTATCTTCCCAATAGATTACCCCTTCTCTCCATATGCACACACCAAGATGTGTAGTTATACAAGGCATGAGAACTTCAACTACCTGAGGTGTTATTGCTTATTTTCCAACTCCAAAATACACCTCTAACGCTGTCCTCGGGAGCCAAAAAATCTTACCGCGTTATAGGTGAAACTGCGTTATATCGAACTTGCTTTGATCTGCCGGAGCGTGCAGCCCCCCCCCCCCGGAGCACTGCTTTACCATGTTATATCCGAATTCGTGTTATATTGGGTCGCGTTATATCGGGGTAGAGGTGTACTTCTCAGCAGTCTGTTTGGCAACCCTTGTTGCTTGTCAAGGGAAATTGCTCACACATATGCACACTCAGTGCATTAGCTGCAAGCAGGATTTTTAGCATTGCTATGGCCCTTTACTAGCTAGAGTTCAAATATGAGGATTCACAGGAGAACTTGGAAGGCTTCTATGTAGTGAATTAGGTAATAGGTACCTGCTGAAATTCTTTACAAGCGATCACAGATTACTGACAATGGATCAAGCATGAGTTTTCCACAGTGACTTTAAATTCACCATAACTCTCTAGATTTTGTAAGCAATTATCATAAAATATAAGCACCCCCATAAATCTTAACAATGACCGCGAAACTCACAACAGTATTCCATGTTGTTTAAGCACTTAGTGTTGCCCTCCTTAGAAGCATTTTCCATCTGTTTGGAGATGATCCCTTAAAGCATCTTTTTCATTTTGATGATAGATAGTGTAATGGCTCAGTCCAATAGCTGTTATAAGAGCATAGCACTGGCAAGCAGAAAGGGAGAGAAAAATCAGGTTTGACACTTGACCACATTTTGAATCTAACAAAAATGATCTGCAATGCTTTGTAAAGCAACAGCAAAAGCCCATAAATGATTAGATTGGACACAGGGGCTAAAACTCCAGGTAAGAAAGCTGGATTTGAACTTTGTGGCCCCAAAAGAGCCTGCTCCAAAACCTCTCATTCACACAACTCCAAATTTAGGGGCTGGAAATCTGGATTGGACTCCTTACTTCTCCAAATCTCATGTGCTTTGGATTGAATCCAGGTGGTGCATGTAGCTATGAAATTATGACCCCTTTTGTTGTCTGTTACTGCACCCTGATGTTTTGAGAATTTTCCCTATGTAGAGCTCAGTAGAGAGCTGCTGTAACCTGTAACAGAAGAAACATGGTGCTTGTGTTGTTTTCCTTAATCAAAGAAGTATTTTAGACTGATAGTACATTGTTTGCGCATCGTAGAGATAAATTTCTGCTGAGAACTGTGATCCAGCAAAGGGATATTGGTTCAGTTATGTCCCATTGAAATTGACTTAAATACCAGTCTGTTACAAGAAAATGGAAGTCATTGTCTTGCACACAGCAGTTTTCCCTCCAGACTTAGAGAGCATGAGCAAGGATGCTATAACACTTTATCTTGCTTTCGTACTGTGAAAAGGGCTTTGCAACACTCCCCAGTTCTATTCTATAATAGCTGTAGTTTGAAAATGCTTTATTTGGGGCTGGCTGTAGCTAACTGGGACTTCAGAAGTTGATATAAAAATCCAAAAAAACCACCCCCAAAATGAATGTTGTTGGTCTGAAAAATATATATTTTAAAGTGATACTTTAAAAAATAGCTGTTACACTGTTGGCAGCAGGATAGCAATTTGCTATTAAATGGCCATCAGAGATTGTAGTAATGGGCTTTGATGCTTTTCTCCATGTAGCTGAGAAGTGTGTGGCTTGAGTAGGTTTTTTTTTTTTTAAAGACATTATCAGATTCCAAGATTATTCTATGACAACTTGTTCTGGAAGGCTTTTAAGTGCTAAAAACAATTAAAGCATTTAACAACACTCCCACTTATGCTGCCCCCAAAATTGCTTTTGTAATCTTGGAAGCTGAAGCAGTTGACGATGTAACTAACAACAGACTAATGTATAGACAGCTTATTATACATATCTAAGAAAAATGATTCACAATTTCTCTTTGTGAAGTTCTACAACAAGTATAGCTTGGAAATGCTTCCTGAAACACTATAGAAAGCATGCAGCATGTTAGAAGAAAAAGGCTAAAGTGTGTGACTATGAATCAGACTGTCAGCATAATGCAATAACAACAATTAACTACTTAGGACTTGTATACGAAAGCTTTTTCCCTCGCAGGCTCTGAAAGAACTGTACAGACATTAAGTACTTAATTAATTTAATATTGCAGATCTTTTCATTTGTTATTAACATATAGTCAGATGGAATAGTCTACTATTCTGACTGGCAATTCACTACATCAGATAATTTTCTGCTTGTACCTTGCTCTGTCTCAGGTCACTGAGAATTTGAAACAAAACTCTAGCAGCTTCAGAGAACACCTTTATTGTGGCTAAAAGCAACAGAGGGTCCTGTGGCACCTTTAAGACTAACAGAAGTATTGGAGCATAAGCTTTCGTGGGTGAATGCCCACTTCATCAGACGCAAGGTCTTGCGTCTGATGAAGTGGGCATTCACCCACGAAAGCTTATGCTCCAATACTTCTGTTAGTCTTAAAGGTGCCACAGGACCCTCTAAAAGAACAGGAGTACTTGTGGCACCTTAGAGACTAACAAATTTATTAGAGCATAAGCTTTCGTGGGCTACAACCCACTTCTTCGGATGCATATAGAGTGAAACATATATTGAGGAGATATATATACACACATACAGAGAGCATGAACAGGTGGGAGTTGTCTTACCAACTCTGAGTTGGTAAGACAACTCTGAGTTGGTAAGACAACTCCCACCTGTTCATGCTCTCTGTATGTGTGTATATATATCTCCTCAATATATGTTTCACTCTATATGCATCCGAAGAAGTGGGTTGTAGCCCACGAAAGCTTATGCTCTAATAAATTTGTTAGTCTCTAAGGTGCCACAAGTACTCCTGTTCTTTTTGCGGATACAGACTAACACGGCTGCTACTCTGAAAACAGGACCCTCTGTTGCTTTTTACAGATTCAGACTAACACGGCTACCCCTCTGATACTTTATTGTGGCTAGTTTCTCACAGTGAAACAGCTAGCACCAGACTTAATTGATACCTTATCTTGGCATGTCACAGGGGTATTAAATATTGCAACTTCAACTAGGTCACATTACTGGATCCAGGAAATAAAATTCATTGCCTTAATACTCTGTGTAACAACCTGCATAAAACTTGGAGGGAGGAGCATAGGTTGCAGGAGGGAAGAGGCACCAGGAAGCCAGTCTCTGAGCATATGTCTGGAATTCTAGCAGCAGTAGTAGCACATCTGTAAATAGTTCTGTTAATCAGAGGTACCGGCTTCTAATTTTCCCTGGGAGTGCTCAACCCTTGCTCAGCCCCAGGCCCTGCCCCCACCCCACCCCTTTTCCCAAGGCCCCACCTCTTCCTGCCCCAACTCCACTCCCGGTGCTGCCCCCACTTCACCCCTTCCCCCAAGCCTTCACCCTGCCCCACCTCTTCCCACCCCCACTCCACCCTTTCCCAGCTCTGTGCTGACCAGGTGGGTTGGAGACTGTAGGTATCAGCTGACAGTGTGTCCCCAGCCCACGTGGCAGCACAGAGCAGGGATCCCTGTTCCCAGCAAATTGCGCCTGGGGACCCCCGAAATTGGTGCCCCAAGGATGCCTCACACCTCACCCGCCCACAAAGTGCGAGTGGGTCGGGGAAGCTTGGGCTCACAGAGCGGCCCAGCCCCACAGGACCCTTCCCCTGCCCGCCCCCACCCCCATTCCTGCCCACAGCGGAGTCGCAATGCAGGTGGAGAAGAAGGTGTTTTGGGGAGAGGAGAGCCCGGAGAGGAAGGGGCCTACGCGCCCACCCGCCACTGTTCCGCTCGCTGCAGAGCTGAGTGGCAGGCAGGCAGGTACTCCGCTCCGGGCCGCCAGTGATGGTCCATGGATTTGGGCTCCCCGACCACGGGGGAGCCCTAAGTGGCAGCCCATCTGTCACCAGCAGCCCGGAGGAGCGGCAGCGGCTGTGGGCTCCTCTCTGCCGCCCTCCCTCCCCTGTCACTGGCAGGCTGCCATTATAAACCCAGTACTGATTGATGCAGAAAGAGCTTCTACACGCATTAAATCGCAACCTCACCCTGGGAAAAGGTCAGAAGAAACCTGTTCATTTTTAATGACAGAAACTACATGGTCACAGATTACTAAGGCTCTGTGTCTGTCACAGAGGTCATGGATTCTGTGACCTCTGTGACTTCTGCAGCAGCCAGTGCGGCTGGTTCCGGGGTTGCCCGAGAAGATCAGGCAGCCCCTGGGCCAGTCGCACCAGCCACTGCTGGGGCAATTTGGGTGTGGGAGGGGGCTCAGGGCTGGGAGTTGGGGTGCGGAGCAGCATTTACCTGTGGGGGGGCTCCCTGGAAGCAGCTGGCATGTCCCTGCAGCTCCTAGGCAGAGAGGCCAGGGGGCTCTGTGCGCTGCCCCTGCCTGGAGGCATCACCCCCGCAGCTCCCATTGGCTGTGGTTCCCGGCCAATGGGAGCTGTGGAGCCGGAGCTTGTGGCGGGGGCAGTGCGCTGAGCCCCCTTGCCTTCCTCCCCCTTGGAGCTGCAGGGACATGCCGGCCACTTCTGGGGAGCTGCGTGGAGGCCGGTAGGGAGCCTGACAGCTCCGCCAACCCTCCTCGTCCCCGCAGCACCAGCAGGGCTCCCGGGCCGCACACTGCCGCCTGCCTCCCCACCAGCATCAGCATGGCTTCCGGGCAACCCCCCCACATCACCCACAGTGCCCCTGTCCCCCACCTCTCCCGCCAGAGCATCCGCAGCCCCCTGGCCCAAGTTTTAGTTAGGGGTATCTAGTACAAGTCATGGACAGGTCGGGGCCATGAATTTTTGTTTATTGCCTGTGTCCTGTCCATGACTTTTACTAAAAATACACCTGACTAAAACCTAGCCTTACAGATTGCTACTCCAGCTTCTGGGAGGTGAGTTATCTAGAGTAGGCTTTGGCAAGAACTGATCAGGAAACTGAAGGCACATTTGCAAGGTATGGTACAGCTGACACTCTATGACCAGAAAATCGGCCACAGTACACTGTGGCAGAAACCATTCTGCACCATATGGGAATGTGAGCACAAGAAATCTTCCCCTGGAGTACCCACAAAGCAATGGGAAGATAGCCAAGACAAAGGCAAACCAGACAGGAAGGGATCCCTACCTGGCAATATTAGGCCATCATAATACAGCTTCCCAGGGAGTAGACAGTAGTCCAGCACAGGGACTGATGGGCTGAAGAACCGAGACTCTGTTTCCCATGAGGGATAGTCTTCTACAGTCCAGTGGAGGAATGATGGTCAGAAAACAGAATCAATTAAGAGAATGGCAAGCGAGGCAGGCAGGCTGTTACAGAGGAGCCAACGCTCTGAAGCCTTTATGCACAGGTGAGTAGATCTGAGTCTGGCCATTGAGAGCCAAACAAACAAAAAGCAAAAAGCAACAGTCCAAGCTGCAGTGAACACACAGATCACATGATGTAGCTATAGACTCTGGAGAGCAGTGGAAGCCTGTGCAATAGCTGCAGGACAGCTGGCACACCCAGATAGATGGGGCCACAGCTAAGACAAGGAGGACTTAGAAAGAGCCTAAACTGTCAGCTGACCTGATGTAAGCGAGTCAGAAGAAACAAGAGATAAGAGCAATACAGAGGACCACTAGGATGCCACCCAACAAAATGAAAGCAGCAACAGGATGGAAGCAAATCCCCCACAGTGATAAGTCAAATAAGAAGTGGTGGACTGGGTCAAAGACCAATGTACTTGGAGAATTGTGAGGCCTAACAGGTGTTATAATATCAGGGTTAGAAGGGACCTCAGGAGATCATCTAGTCTAACCCCCTGCTCAGAGCAGAACCAATCCCCAGGCAGATTTTTGCCCCAGATCCCTAAATGGCCCCCTCAAGGATTGAACTCACAATCCTGGGCTTAGCAGGCCAATGCTCAAATCACTGAGCTATCCCTCCCGCATTAATGGGCAGGTGGTAAAGGCTATGTCCCGAGGGTGGGCTATGCACTAGTAACTTCTGGGCTCAGCAAGTCATGCTGGTACAAAAGACACAGCAAAAAATTTAAAAAAAATGTAGCAGCCTTCAAGGAGGAGCACAGGTTACAGAAGGGAAGAGTTTGGAGGAAGTACTAGGAAGCCAGTCTCAGCACATGGCTGCATGCAGTGGCAGATTAGCCACTGGGCCAACGGGGTCCATGCCCAGGAGCCCCAGCCAATTGGGGGCCCCTGGAAAAATGGGTGCCCCCACTCCCTGACTCCCTCTGCCCGGCACTCCTGCAGAGGAGCAGTGCCTCTGCCCCGACTCCATTTCCCCGGCAGGAGTGCGGGGGAGGGGGACGGGGGACTGCAGGCAGAAGGGATGGGGAGGGGCCCCACTTCCTCTGACCCAGGGGCCCCACCAAACCCTAATCTGCCCCGGCTGCATGCTAGCTGCAGTTACAGCACCTCTGTAAAAAGTTCTTAATAAAGAGCCAATTTAGTTTTAGAAACAGAGAGTCCTTTCACATCATCACAATGTTTCAGGTACCGTGTGCTGTCACATTTACACATAGAACTAAAGCTACAAGAAGCCTGCCTCCAATATGCTCTAGGTTTTACGTAAGGGTAGAAGGGCAGAATTTCAAAATAGCTCAGCATCCAACAGCTACCATTTAGGTAGCTAAATGAGGAAGCTGCTGGGTGCTGAACACTTTTGAAAGTTTTTGGCCATTTCAATAGCCCAAATTGTGGTTACTGAGCTGACTTTTGAAAGTCTGGCCCAAGATTTCTCAACTTCAGCTATTCTGCAATGCTGGTCCAATTCATCACACATACACATCTTTGCTGAATATGTACTTTGTTGTTTCAAGCACTTCAGATCAGGTATTTGCCACATTTGTCATAGCCCTCTCTAGCATCATAGTCTCACCTGGAGGGGTGGAATGGTGTTATAAATTTCATGGCTAAAACATCTACCTATTCTGGAAATTGCAGGTTCAAATCACAGCAGGGTCTGTTATGTCCATTAGTAAACTAAGTCTAACACAATTTATTGGTTAGGGTTCTTCTTGGTGGAGACTCTAAAAAACTGCTTATGTGGACATTTGTATGAGTTGTGTAAGTGTATTGGTAGATACCCACCATCCACTCTGGAAGTGGATGTATTCCGTTGGTGCTGCATGTACATAGGGTAATTGTGGATCCTTTGGATAAAAGGCACTATTTAAACATAAACTGGTTTATTGTTTAAATCTACATCAGTTCTCAAATACACTAAGCTATAGTGGTCACCTCCTTTTACCCGCACTCCCTATTCAGAACTCAGCTTCCACTTATAAAGATGAGAGTGTTGGATAGGTTGAATAAAAGAGCTATTACATAATAACGATTTGGCCAAAGTGATTTTTTTTCTTTAAAGGGACTAATGCATAGTCATTTTGAAATTGAATAAAGCTTTGCACATTCAGTCAGTGACAGTATTGGTATGGGCAATAGGGTAGGAAAATAGAAAAAAGCCTTACTAGTAGTGAAAGGTGGAAACTCATTTCTTAAGTCACTACTGTGCTGTACCTCTGCAGAACAAACAGTGCATATGACAGCTTCAGAGTTCATTGTAAATACTGTACAAGCCTTTGCATTTCATAGGACCAAATTGTGCTGTTGCTATTCAGTTCTTCCTCAGGCAAATTCCTGTTTAAATCATTGAGTTAAAAAACCTCAGGCTCTCTCAATCAAAAGTAAAATTCAACCCAAGGTATCCCTGTATCAGTTCAAGTGTATAATATGTTTTTTTCGAAGCATGAAAAAAATGAAATAAGATCTGACACTGTGTCTTATTCCAAACATACTAGATAGCTCATGAAGAATTAAAATTGACAGGCCATCTGTAGACTACAGTCACATTAGATCTTAACAACTCAAGGAAAAATGTAGATGGTGTTGAAAGATAGCCTGCAAATGAAGCCTGGCCTCCCACCCACTTCTAGGCTGTAGTGACTCTGTGCCTGGAAGGTGAATACATCTCAAGCTCTGCCAAGGCTTTGCAGCATATTAAAATGGAACAACTGAATATATTTTCCAATATAACAACACTCATGTTAAGCACTTGGATGATCACTGTGTTGTGTGAATTTTGTAACAGGTCTGTGGAATTTGGCTGCTACTACCGAGAGTGGTTCCTGGTCTTAGTTCAGTTACAGTCAGTGCTGCTGTTGCTGTAAATCTCTTGTGTTATGAAAGAATTTCTGCTAGACTGGCTGCACTAGCAAGGCAAAATGATGTAGTTTAATCAGTGACACCTCATTCCCCACTGAAGAGCAGGAACAGAGGTATGATTTGCTGAAGCAATCCCAAGAAACTTAGCACTATGTCAGCTTCATGTTTCCATTAACCCAGAAACTCTCAAAAGCTCCCGTCCCTTTCCTTTTTTTCTTAAACCTTCTTAAAGACAATTTAATTACATACGATTAAATCCTGGCCTTATTTAAGTCAATGGCATCAGGATTTCACCCCTAATATAATGACAGCTTGTACCTTTACAATTGCAGAAACCCTATCAAGAGCAAATGTTTTGCCCACTACATACTGAGGGTGAACCTAGACAACGCTTCCAACAGCACAGCAGCCAACAGTTAGAGGAAGAACAGAATGTCATGTCTATTTGAGACACAATGGCATTTCAACAGGTAAATCTATCCCAGCTGGAATTTAGTCAGGGCAGCAGGACTAACACTGACTCCTACAGAAAGTACCATGGGATAGTCAATGCTCACAAGTGGGTGGGATTTAGATTTTATATCTCATCTGAAAGACCACACCTCGGTAAGCAACCCTGTAAGTGGGTTGGAGCATTGGTTCTGTGCTGGCTCACAGGGAAGAGTGATACTTATGAACTCATCACTACCACATTTTGTAGCATCCTGATACTTCCTATATACTTTTCACACAAGCACCGATGAAGCATCAAATCATAGAAAGGTAGGGCTGGAAGGGACCTCAAGATATCATCAAGTCCATCCCCCCCCCACAGTAAGGCAGGAACAGATATACCTAGAACGTTCTTAAATGTTCTTAAAAACCTCCAATGATGAGGATTCCGCAACCGCCTTTGGTAACCTATTCCAGTACTTAACTATGCTTATAGTTAGAAAGTTTTTACTAATATCTAACCTAAATCAGCAGTGCTGCAGATTAAACGCATTACTTCTTTTCATACCTTCAGTAGACATGGAGAACAATAGATCACAGTCCTTTTTATAGCAGCCCGTAACATATATGAAGACTTACCAGATCCCCCTTCAGTCTTTTCTCAAGATTAAAGATGCTCATTTTTTTAACCTTTCTCCATAGGGCAGGTTTTCTAAACCTTTTATCATTTTTGTTGTTTTCCTCTGGACTTTCTCCAATTTGTCCACATCTTCTTGAAGTATGGTACTCAAAACTGAACACAATAATTCAGCTGAGGCCTCACTAGTGCCAAGTAGAGCAAGACAACTATCTCCAGTGTCTTAGATACAACATTCCTGTTAATACACTCCATAATGACATTTGCCTTTTCACAAGTGTGTCACATTGTCGGCTCATATTCAGTTGTCATCCACTATAACCTCCATATCTTGTTCTGCAGTACTACTGCCTAGCCCAGGGGCGGGCAAACTTTTTGGCTGGAGGGCCACATCGGGTTTCCGAAATTGTATGGAGGGCCGGTTAGGGGAGGTTGTGCCTCCCCAAACAGCCACATGTGGCCTGGCCCCCGCCCCCTATCCGCCCCCTCCCGCTTTTTGCCCCCGATGGCCTCCCAGGGACCCCTGCCCCCCTCCCCCCCGCTCTCTGTCCCCTGACCACCCCCGGACCTTTTGCCCCTGACTGCCCCCTGCCGCCCCATCCAACCCCCCCTCTCCTTCCTGACTGCCCCCCCCGGGATCCCTGCCCCATCCAACCAGCCCTTCTCCCTGACGGCCCCCGGATCTCCCATCCCTAACTGCCCCCTGCCACCCCATCCAACCCCTCTCATTCCTGACTGCCTCCCTGGGACCCCTGCCTCCATTCAACCTACCTGTTCCCTGCCCTCTGACCGCCCTGACCCCTATCCACACCCCCGCCCCCTGACCACCACCCCGAACTCCCCTGCCCCCTATCCAACCTCCCCTGCTCCCTGCCCCCTTACCGCACTGCCTGGAGCACCGGTGGCTGGCGGCGCTACAGCCGTGCCGCCCAGAGCACCAGGACAGGCAGCACCAGGACAGGCCGCCCCAGGCAGCCAAAAAGAAAAGAAAAGAAAAGAAAAAAAAAAAAAAAGGCCGTGATCGCGATCTGCGGCGGCAATTCGGCGGAAGGTCCTTCGCTCTGAGCGGGAGTGAGGGACCGTCCGCCAAATTGCCGCCGAATAGCTGGACCTGCCGCCCCTCTCCGGAGTGGCCGCCCCAAGCACCTGCTTGCCAAGCTGGTGCCTGGAGCCGGCCCTGGCCGCGCTGCCTGGCTGGAACCAGACACGCCACCGCACAGCACAGAGCACCGGGTCAGGTCCTAGCTCTGCAGCTGCACTGCCCGGCAAGAGCTCGCAGCCCCGCCACCCAGAGCATTGCACCGGCGGCTCAGTGAGCTGAGGCTGCGGGGGAGGGGGAACAGCAGGGAAGGGGGCTGGGGGCTAGCCTCCCAGGCCAGGAGCTCAAGGGCCAGGCAGGACGTCCCGCGGGCCAGATGTGGCCCATGGGCCATAGTTTGCCCACCTCTGGCCTAGTCACTTATTCCTCATTTTGTATTTGTGCATTTGATTTTTCCTTCCTAAGTGTAGTACTTTGCACTTGTCAATTGAATTTCATCTTGTTGAATTCAGACCCAATTCAACAATTTGTCAAGGTCATTTTGAATTCTGGTTCTGTTCTCCCAAGTGCTCTCAACCTTTCCCAGCTTGGCATCATCCACAAGTTTTATAAGCATAGTCTCCACTCCATTATCCACGTCATTAAATAAAAATATTGAATAGTATGAGACCCAAGACTGATCTATCTGGGATGCCACTTTGACAGCAAACCATTGATAACTACTCTGAGTATGGTCTTTCAACCAGTTTTGCACTCATCTTATAGTAATTTCATCTAGACCATTTCCTGAGTTTGCTTATGAGACGGTCATGTAGGAATGTGTCAAAAATCTTACTAAAATTAAGATGTATCACGTCTACTGCTTTCCCCTTATCTTCTAGGCCACTAACTCTGTCGTTGAAGAAGAACATTGGGTTGGGTTGGCATGATTTGTTCTTGACAAATCCATGTTGGCTATTACTTATCACCCTATTATTCTCTAGGTGCTTACAAATTGATATTATTTATATTTTCAGTTATTGAAGTTAGGAATTATAGACCAGTTAGCCTATTTGTTCGCTTTTTAAAAGATAGGTACTATGTTTGCCCTTCTCCAGCCCTCTGGGACCTCACCCATCTTCCATGAGTTCTTGAAGATAAATCATTGATGGTTCCAAGATTGCTTCAGTTAGTTCTTTAAGTACTCTAGGGTGAATTTAATCATGCCCTGCTGATTTGACTGCATCTAACTCATCTAAATATTTTTAATCTGTTCTTTTCCTACTAGGGCTTGTGTTCCTTCCCCATTGTTAATATTGTGTTAAGCATCTAGTCACGAAACCATTTTAACATATCCCATCTTAGCTTGTGAGATCTGTTGTGATAATTGTGCCTAAAAATTTACCCTATTGGAAGCTCTGCTGTGAAGAATTAGTATAAGTTCATAAGATGTCACAATAAACTACATTAACAAGTGTTGATGGGAAAGGGAGACAGAAAGACTGAATTAATCCAAACAAAAAAGCTTACTGATATAATTCAAGGACTGTGTTAAGATCATGCTTGATAAACAAGAAAATGTGGCACTGGAAATTAATGAACCTAAACTGGTTGAAAGCGACAAAGTGTCCTGTGGCACCTTATAGACTAACAGACATATTGGAGCATAAGCTTTCGTGGGTGAATACCCACTTCGTCACATGCATCTGATGAAGTGGGTATTCACCCACGAAAGCTTATGCTCCAATACGTCTGTTAGTCTATAAGGTGCCACAGGACACTTTGTCGCTTTTTACAGATCCAGACTAACACAGCTACCCCTCTGATACTAAACTGGTTGGATATTAGGCCTAATTGGTGGACAAAATAATGAGGGGATGAGCTGTTCCACCCATCACTTTCTTTTGGGGTCCATAGAGAGATTTTGGGGAGAAAAATTGGCTACTGGAGCAAGCTTCACCTCCACTGCTGTCACCCCCACTATCTCCAGGGCCACCAGGCCGCTGTCATCCTGATCCTGAGAGATGTCCTGACCATTCTGGGCCAGTGTGACGGGGGCTCTCACCTCCTGAATGCCTCCTGCTGCTGCATCTGGTATTGCAGGCCTTTTCCTTTCCCAGGCTGGTCTTCATTGGCTCAGCCCTCCAACTAAGTCACATGGTCAGAATGAACCCCTTCCAGGGTAGCAAAAGTCCAACAAAACTATCTGCCCGTACCAGCGTCTTCAGCCCTGTCTCTGGGCCCTAAACTTGGGCTTCTAAATGACCCTTGGGCTTAGATCACTCCACGACTAGAGGAACAAAGGCCTGCCCACTACTCTGGGTTCCAACTTGGTGACCCTATAAACAGCAGACACGTACTGCTTCCTTCAGCTGATTGCTGCTACGTCCCTGGGCCTCTTCCCACTGGATGCCTTTATCTTTGCCCCTTATCTTTAGGGTTAAAGTTCTCAGGTCCCCTTTCTCCCAAGCTTAAGTACATGCAGCCAATGGCACGCCTGCAGATGGAGTGGGACACCCTTTCTCACCCTCTGGGCCTAGCAAGGAAATGAGCTGGTAAGGCTTGCAGCTCCTTTTATCTGAGCCTGCTGGGCTCTTATTGGCTGCTTCCACGAGGCCTCTATAGGCTGTTAGCTCTGAGGCTTTTTTCTGTAGTAGAAACAGCAGCCAGATTGAGAGACAGCAGCCATGAGCTAAGAAGCAGAGAGTCTAGGGTTGCCAACTTTCTAATTGCACAAAACCAAACACCTTGCCCTGCCCCTTCTCCAAGGCCCCATTCCCGCTCACTTCATCCCCCCTCCTTCTGTCACTTGCTGTCCCCCACCCTCACTCACTTTCACTGGGCTGGGGCAGTGGGTTGGGATGCAGGAGGGGTGAGGGCTACAGGGTAGGGCCAGAAATGAGAGGTTCAGGATACGGGAGGGGGCTCCGGGCTGGGGCTGGGGTGCAGAAGGGGGCGAGGGTGAGGGTTCCGGCTGGGGGTGTGGGCTCTGAGGTGGAGCTGTGGATGAGGGGTTTGGGGTGCAGGAGGGGGCCCTGGACTGGGGCCAAGGGGTTCAGAGTGAGGAATGGGGCTCAGGGCTGGGGCAGCGGGTTGCGGTGTGGGAGGGGGTGCGGGCTTGGGGGTGGGGCCAGGAATGAAGGGTTTGGGGTATAGGAAGGGGCTCTGGGGCAAGGGTACGGGAGGGGGTATAAGGTGCAGGCTCCAGGAGGGAATTTGGGTGCAGGAGGAGGTTCAGGGTTGGGGCAGGGAGTTGGGGTGCCGGCTCTGGGAGGGAGTTAGTGTGCGGGAGTCCCAACCTGGGCCAGAGGGTTAGGATGCGGGGGGGGGTGCGGGCTCCAGCCGGGTGGCGCTTACCTCAGGCGGCTCCTCGTCAGCTGCGCAGTGGGGCTAAGGCAGGCTCCCTGCCTGCCCTGGCTCCGCGCGGCTCCTAGAAGCGGCCAGCATGTCCGACTGCTAGGCACAGGGGTCAGGGGGCTCTGTGTGCTGCCCGCAGGTGCCGTCCCCACAGCTTCCATTGGCCACAGTTCCCGGCAAATGGGAGCTGCGGAGCCGCCGCTCAGGGCGTGGCAAGCACGTGGAGCCTCCCTAGCCCCTGCACTGGGGAGCCATGCAGAGACAAGGAGCCTGCCTTAGCCCCACTGCACTGCTGACTGGACTTTTAGCGGCCCAGTCAGTGGTGCTGACCGGAGCCACCAGGGTCTCTTTTTGATTGGGTGTTCTGGTTGAAAACTGGACGCCTAGCAACCATAAAAGAGTCACATCCTCACATTCCATCTAAATTGCATCAAAACAATGTAATATCGGTCTGTTAAGGAGGCGCTTCTGTCCTAATAGTACTCACCATCACCAGATAAAGAAACAGATCTTAAGATCTTTAAAAAAAACTTTATTTGATAGCATTCTGTCTAGCTAGAAACCACTTATCAACAGTTGTGATTATGAAATTTATACTTCTTTATTGTTTTGCCTTTATGGTCCCTACTTCTCTATTGTTTATCTGTATGATTTCTGTCTTATTCTTTAATTGTGTCAGTTAGTTGCATAACTAATTTTGCAAGATTTAAATCAACTAAGTGGTGGGGTCTGATTGGTTAAAGAATTGTTTTGTGATGGACTAGGATTGGTGAAAAATACTGTTTTGTAGTACTTTAGTTTAAAATGATGGGTTAAGGTATATCTAAGCAGGACTCATGTTTAACTATATAAACTGGGGTCCAAAAGGAAGTTCTTTGGAACCTAATTCTAGGACACAGCTCAAGATCAGAGCTGCCAGACCTCAACACCCTGCCAATCACACCATGAAGAAACTAAAGCCCCAGATGATCTAATCTTGACAGGTCATCAAGGAAAGTTTGTCTGCCTTATTGAGAGTGGTGAGCATTGTATGCTTAGCATGTGTATTCTGCTTTAGTAACTGTTAATAAATAGGGGTGAAGGATATTACTGTGCAAGTCTCTTTCACTGGTAAAAGGCCCAGCAAACATGCAGAAGATTATGCCCCTGAGCCCTAGGAACTGGGTAAGAGTAGATGCCTTTTGCACTGAGCCCTAGGAACTGGGAAAAGATAGGGGTGCCTAAATGAATCGGGTTATGCCTTGAGCCCACGGAATGGTAAAGGCAAGGTGCCCTAGAGTGGGTGCAGGTAACAAGGCAGGCCTGGAAGACGTACCTCCAATGCTCCTTCCTGCAATGGGGTGTAGTAGGACCACAGGCTCTCTAGCCAGGGGCTATAAAGAGCTAGGTAAGCCCCATCACAGCCAGAGAGAGGGACTGAGATAATATTGCCATCTCTACTGACTCTAGCTGAATCCCAACCACCATCTAGGATGGAACGGGATCAGATTTTAACAGCAGCAGCTCCAGCTCATCTCAACTAACTTCTCTTTTCCTCAAAAGGAGCATGGTTACCATCTGTGATACCATATAAGAGACTGTCAAACAAGGGGTTTGTTCCTTCTAAAAAACTCTCTCCAGCTAAAAAGAAAGGGATGTTGTTAAAATGAAGGCCTTAATACTTTACATTTCAAATGCTTTAGCTGTTGTTCCTTTTCTTTATCTTTAATAAAAGGTTTAAAGGATTTTTAATGGTGTGTTTGCCATGGTACTAAACAGGCTCAGGTCTCTGTATGCCAAACTGGGGACCTTGCTTAACACTGTTTAATGTTGGACAGTAACAAGGTTACTTTAACACTGTGGCGGGCGACGACTCACCGGCGTGGCACCTCCTGCTGGTTGTCCTGGGAATTAGCTCTTCAGCCCAGAGCGCCCTCTGCAGGCCGGTGTCTCACTCTGGGTCTCCCCTCCCAAGGGAACCCTCAACCTTCTATCCCCACCTTGCCTCAGTGGCTACTGCCAGTCATCATCCAGCCCTCGCTCCCTGGGGCAGACTGCAGTCTATAAACCACTCATCACCAAGGGGGGGTTGGATCAGCTGCCTCTGCCTATCTCTGGGCTGCCCCTCTGCAGCCCCAGTACCCTTTGTGGGCCCTTAACTCAGCCTGCAGCCTGGGGCTTTGCTAGGCTGGAGCTCCCCAGCTCCCTCTGCCCTTGCCCAACGCTGCTCCACCCTAGGTACCCGTCTCAGCTTCCCAGGCAGCCAGGTTCTTCTCTCTCTGAGAAGCTAGAGAGAGTATCTTTTTCAGCCTCTGTCCCTCAGCCCTCTTATAGGGCTAGCTATGGCCTGATTGGGGCATGGCCTCACCTGTGGCTGCTTCCCCACTCAGCCTTTCTTTTCCCAGCTGTAGCCCTCTCCAGGGCTGTTTTAACCCCTCCGGGCAGGAGCGGGGTGACCACCCTGCTACAAAACACCTTTAGTCAATGTATTACATCTAAATACATACAACAGATCTTAGGGTCCAATCTGGCCAACACTTACTACCAAGAATAGTGATTTCCACAGTGAGGTGTTCCACTGACTTCTGTGAGTAAAGATGTAATGAGGATAACATTAATGTGATTAATCGTGGTAGTAAGCATTACACCTGGAAGGTAGTGTTTACTGGATCAGGCTCTAAATTTTATTAACAAGCAACAGAATTAGGGTTGCTAACCCTCCAGGATTGTCCTGGAGTCTCCAGGAACAAAAGATCAATCTTTAATTAAAGATTATGTCATGTGATGAAATCTCCAGGAATATGTCCAAACAAAATTGGCAAGCATAAACAGAATTCAGCTCTAAAATGTCATTAAAAAAAAAAAAAGAGTTAAGGTTGGAGATGTGTTTCAATGGAGTTTAGCTAACACCCAGGATCAACACTGCACTTTCTTTACTTTTGTAAACCTTCTGAAAACCCAAATGTTAGAATGTCTGGAAATAAGTAGTTAGGGGATAAAGACAATTCCTTGCTGCCATATAATCTTTCAACACTCATTATCACCCCAGTGGACTCACATTTTAAAGTTATCCCCTAAAACCTGCAAAAGCATATACAAAAACTCAAACTGCTCTAAACTGTGCCAGCTGCGATGGCTCCCTAAAGGCTACTCTGGTAGCTGGGGTTGCTAATGCAACGAATCATTCTGGCCAGGCCCCCTTTCACCTCCTATGCTATCTTAAATTTAACTATGGAACGGCTAGCACTATTCTATAATAATGCAGGTCAAAATTGCATCAAAAAACCTTTCTGTAAAATAAATAAATAAATAGGGTTTTTGCCTAAATGAAAGTTTTCATGGAACGCGTCTGGTTTCCTCAAAAAATTGACTTTTTTCAATCAAAAATCTGGAAAATGAAATATTTTGGACAAAACCTAATTTTTTTCAGATTTTGGCTGAAAATTTTTTGATTTTCAGGTTTTGGGGTTTTCAATGAAGAATTAAAAATTTCACTGGAAAAACACCCTTCCTTCCCCTGCACCTCAGCTCTACTCCGTAACACATAAGATCTTAAAGAGTGATCAAGTAACAGTACAACGTATCTTGCATAACTTTAGAGATGATAAACTAAACTATGTACCTACTAAACTAAAACACCACAAAATCTCTCAGAGAACATCTATTTGTGTCTACAATATGTCTTAAAGTATCTATATGATTAAGCTCTCTGATTTTGAACACTTTTGACAGGCGCACCAGTGGTGGTTAGCATGTACAGCAGCATAGCCCTGCTAGGAGCTGAGGCTCTATGAAAGCTAAATGTAACTTTGAAATCTGATGCAGACCCATTAGCACATAGGTCCTGGCACTGGAAGCAATCCAAGTTACTGCTTTTACTGTTTCTATAAGATTCACCGATTATGAAACCAGCAGTATGCATAACTGGTAGTCACTGCAAATGATGTTGAAATTTGTTTCCAAAATATTTCATAATATTTGTATCCACATTTGAAGTCTGTGTAAAAATAATCTTTGACAAGTACTCTTATTCACAGTTAACATCTATAGCGTTAAATGCACAGTATGAAGCTCCTGGTGATTATAAAATGTATTCGTTACATAAAATTAGTTACAAGAAAAGCATTTTTCTATTTCAAATAAATGTCACAGGGACAGTCATTGTATTAATTACTCATGCCAGCATGGCTTTTACTGAGCTTAATTTCTTATCCATGATCAAATATATCTGACAAGAACATGATACTAAGATTAAGTTATTGCCAACTAAACATAAGATTTTTAAAAATGGTAGGGCTATAATGGGGAGAATTATTTAATACAGTAAAGCAGTGAGTTCAATCTAGGCTTTCATTTTAAGATTACAAATTTCTGCACTGAATTAACTAACTGTGGCAGTATAGAAAAACTAAAGACCCAGCCCTATAAATCTTGCTCACAGGGATGATGAGCTTGGCTTGCATCAGCCCCACCAGGGACTTCAATTGAATTTGCCCTCCATATATAGCTCTATCTCTGCTTCTAAAGAAGATGGAGTGCTGTGCTCCATGGCACTGCCCTGGACAGAACCTGGGGATTTCCATAAAGGAAGTAATATACCTGAGAGCTTTATGTCCCTAAGTTCTGCAAAGGACAACCCCATGGAGAGCAGCACCACCCCTGCCTTGCTCTTAAGCTGTGAAGAAGTACATCTGTGTGGGCCCCTCCATGAAAGGTACTGAGCAATTATGTGAGACCTGCAGGAACCATGCTGCCAAGGGGGAGAGGGTCCAGTAAAGCTAGAGTCATCTCTACAGAACAGTTCCATTTCCGATAGGTAGCCTTAGAAGGATGAGATTTATGTCAGTAAACAGATTTCACCACACACACACACACACAAACCGAAGAAAAAAATATTTCCATTGATAATTGAAGTTTACAGATGGGCAATGTAAGATAAATGCTGCTTGAGAACCTAGAGTTTGATTTAAGGGTACTTTGTATATTTTGACATGTGAGGTTGACAATTTGTGTTTTAACGGTTATAAAGTTTAGCTTTTTGGATCTCAGTGTCCACTGTCATTAAATAAAATTGTCTGACCCCTCCCATAATTTCCCACAACTGTGAAAATGTAAAATCAATCAATAAAAATTGTTTTTCTCAAACTTACCTCTAGATCTCTAGAATTGATAAAGATTGGAGAGGCCTGAGTTCCAAAAGTCCATAGCCCCCCCCCCCCCTTCTCTCACCAGAGGATTGTTCTGCAAAGAGACTTTTCTTCTTGCCTCAACCTTTGGATTTTCCCATAGGGTGGAACCATCTGGCTCAATAACTTCAATGGAACTATTTGCATGAATAAGTGTTACTTGAGACAATCTTGTCATCCCTAGTCCTATCTGTCCTATTGTCCATCTTCATTTCTTATTTGTTTTTACTTAGATTACAAAACCTTCAAGGCAAAGATGGTCTGTTATATGTTCTTTAAGGCATCTAATGCACACCAGGGACTATACAAATAATACATAACATGCCTGTGAGTAAGAGATGAAGAATGAGGCTCAAAGTTAGCATTAGTTTTCTAGCACTGAGTACACAGGAATATTGGTTTCTATCTTATTATGAAATCTCTATTGCAGATAGGATTTGTGATTTTCTAATACAGTTATAAAGAACAGAGAAAACAGGAGCATTTGGAAAAAGAAGGCAGTTGAGCACTTCACTGTAACTAGACTATGAACACCACTGGGTAGTCATGCTCTCTTTCACCTTTAAAAAAAGACAGCACAATATGTTAACAAGTATCCTGAAGGGCATGTACATAAAACTATGCCTCAGCATACAAGCCCTGCACATATGATTTTGTACAGGGCAGTAATTTTCGTTCTCATTGCATACAGAAAACAATGATTACTATTGAAGAATCCTCAGAGACATCAGCTTTTCAAGAAAAGGGCCCCAGGCTGTATCAAAAATAAGTTGTGCTCCTTTTTTGAGGGCAGCCCGTCATTCTTTCCAGTGCAACAAATTCCAGCCCTATTTATTCAATAGAGCAGAAATGGATTTGATCTCCAGACTTTTGCCATTTTGTGCTCAACAGCTTGTATAAATAAAATGACTGTAGTGCAATGACAGCAAGGGATATTATTTCTGCAGTCCTCATTTGGCTGAATTCCTGTCAGCTTCCAAGTGTTTTGGAAAATCCTGATAGATCAGTCAATCCCTTAACCTCAGACCCTCCCTCTTGGAGCACGCAGGGGATGTGTGCAGGACTAACTAACCATTTTTAAGATCCCTGGGTGGCTAAACATGCACTGGGCCTCAATCCCATGGAGCGCAACAGGCCACTGACACCAATAATACCTTCTGAAAATTCCAGCATCACTACATGAGTTGTCATGGGCTGTGTAATCCAAAGGAGATTAAGTAGGGCCCTTCCACTCACTGATGAAGGGAAACCATTCTTTCCTTCTCAAAACATGTTGGGTTTTTGGGAAAGGGGATTGTTTGTTTTATTTTTTTTAGACACAGATCTCTTGTATTGGATACAGTCATATATATTTGAACAGATAAGGATATGTCTGATGTTAATTTATCTTGTTTTAAGCTTCATCAGAACATTTCTTTGCACTCTCTCTGCTGTAGCTTTTACTACTGATAAAAATATACTGGACCTCCCCAGCTTCAAGGCTGAAATTAAACTTCAATTAAAAATAAAATTGAGAATACAATGTGCCTTATTTACTACAGCTTGTTCAGCATAATGGTGCTCTGACCCTTGACTGATGTCCTCAGGTGTTACTGTAGCCCACATGCTTGCATTGCAGCATTCAGTTGTTCAAATATGGAATGGAAGCAATGAAGGAATAACTTTTCTCCTCCATTAGTTTGCAATATGGTGTTGCGGTAGACACATGGAGTGCAGATAGGGCGCTCCCACTGGAGGAGCAAGAAACTTTCAGAATCTGGGGTATGGCAGTCACTATGCATGCTAGTAGCAGTTGTGAAACTACATATAGGAGGCTTTCCTTGTGGGCAAACCACCTAGTGGGAGACACCAATAGCCAGCTGGAGCTCACTGGGGAGGAGGCTATAAATAGGGGACACTGGAGACAGCCTGGACAAACTCCACAGCTGAACCACATAAGGATAAGAGGAGTCCACTATGAGATGTCACAGATCTACACAAGTGCCCTCTCAGACATTCCATGAGGGGATCCAAATGCTCATCCCATGTGCTTTAAGCCACCAGAATCCAGGCACTGCCTCTGGCTTGGGATCTCCAGGCATGCTTTCAAGGTTCAGATCCTCTATCACCCTTTCTTGAGACCTGCTGGTCCAACCACATAGCTCTGGGACCAGTGCTGACACCGCAGGCTCCCTCATAGTTTAAACACATCGTCTATCAGAACTCTAGCCATGTGGCTGCTCTAGGTTCACAGGTTAACTCTTCAAGGCCATGTGATAGGTATAACACACAGACTTTGCATGTGATTCTAACATACTATCGCTCTTTATTTAATAGCACAAGAAATACACATCTATACAAAAATAATAAACCCTAAACAGATTTTCCTGCTTCCATTTCCTCTCCACTCCAGAGCATTCTTTGGCCATGGTCAGAGTCCTCTGGGACATCCAGGGGGCATCTGCAGCACATGGCTTGTCTTCAGCCACAGAGCTTCTCTCCAGAGCTCAGTTTGCTTTAACCTTGGTTGATCATGCAGCTAAATCAGTTCCCCCTGCTATGAGACACTTCCTGTGTCTCTCCCCCCAGCCTTACCCATATGAGTCCCTTTTAAACCCCTGGTTTGTAACCTCTGTCCCTTTGTTTTGCTTGGGGATATTCCATTCTCTCCCTTTCCCCCTTCCCCTGCAGAAAAGCTTGAGAAAATAGCTACTCCCAGCCTTAGCCAGCCTACTGATCTTCAGGCATTTCCACCTGAATAGGTGACCATTTAAGATCTCATGACTGACCTTTGTCCCTGGGCTGGCAGGGATGTGCTTTCAGCCCTGTCAGCACTGTTGAATTCCACATTTCCACTGAATGCCTCTATGACATAGCAATTTTCATAGTAACAGCTTCATAATGTCCACCAGAATTCATGAGTTGTACATATTGTGTGACCTTTTAGGGGAAATCTAAGTCCAATCCATTTGGATCCAGGCAGTGGATCCCTGTCCCACTGAAGCCAGGGGAGACTAGAAGTCACCTCTCATGAGAGTGTAACACTGCTGTTGCTGAACAGATGCAGAGGAGTTGAGAGGATATGAACTGGCCCTGCTCTAGGTGTAAGACGCTCAAGGGCCACCCCTTCCCCGCTCCTCACCCTGTGAAAAGAAAGCTGGAGGGAAGTGTATGCATCTATGAGTGCATTACAGAGACAAGGTGGGTGAGGTAATATCTTTTACTGGACCAACCTGTGTTGGTGAGAGACAAGGTCTGCTTTCGAGCTTACAGAGCTGTTCTTCAGGTCTGGGAAACGTACTCAGTGTCCCAGCTAAATACAAGGTAGAACAGATTGTTTAGTGTAGGTACAGTAATACAAAGAAATTAACAAAATGAACCTGCTGGCTCTTTGCTGGGCACTCTGTTAACTCCCAGTTCAACATAATAGAATCATAGACTATCAGGGTTGGAAGGTATCAAGTATCAGGGGGTAGCCGTGTTAGTCTGTATCTACAAAAACAACAAGGAGTCTGGTGGCACCTTAAAGACTAACAGATTTATTTGGGCATAAGCTTTCGTGGGTAAAAACCTCACTTCTTCGGATGCATAGAGTGAAAGTTACAGATGCAGGCATTATATAGTGACACATGGAGAGCAGGGAGTTACTTCACAAGTGGAGAACCAGTGTTGACAGGGCCAATTCAATCAGGGTGGATGTAGTCCACTCCCAATAATAGACGAGGAGGTGTCAATTCCAGGAGAGGAAAAGCTGCTTCTGTAATGAGCCATCCACTCCCAGTCCCTATTCAACCCCAGATTAATGGTGTTAAATTTGCAAATGAATTTTTGTTCTGCTGTTTCTCTTTGAAGTCTGTTTCTGAAGTTTTTTTGTTCAATGATAGTGACTTTTAAATCTGTAATAGAATGACCAGGGAGATTGAAGTGTTCACTTACTGGCTTATGTATGTTACCATTCCTGATGTCCGATTTGTGTCCATTTATTCTTTTGCGGAGGGACTGTCCGGTTTGGCCAATGTACATGGCAGAGGGGCATTGCTGGCACATGATGGCATATATAACATTAGTGGATGTGCAGGTGAATGAGCCCTTGATGGTGTGGCTGATGTGGTTGGGTCCTCTGATGGTGTTGCCAGAGTAGATATGGGGTTGGAAGGGACCTCAGTAGGTCATCTAGTCCAACCTAAAGCAGGACTAATCCCCAACTAAATCATCCCAGCCAGGGCTTTGTCAAGCCTGACCTTAAAAACCTCTAAGGAAGGAGATTCCACCACCTCCCTAGGTAACCCATTCCAGTGCTTCACCACCCTCCTAGTGAAAAAGTTTTTCCTAATATCCAACCTAAACCTCCCCCACTGCAACTTGAGACAATTGCTTCTTGTTCTGATCTCCAGCCAGCAGAAAGTGCCATAATCTCCAGAGTACAGAAAAGGAAAATAAACCCAGAGGTCAGCAGGGACCTAGCTCAGGAGGGAGCCAGAGGCTGCATGTGAGAGCAAGAGCAGCTGCTTGGAGGCAGCAGCCTGGGAGTTGATTATGGAAGGATTCAGGGCCGGATTAATACAGGGACTTATGGGGCTGCAGGCCAGGGCCTCGGGCTAAGGGGGGCCCTGTAAAAATAAGTCAGTGGTCACCAACCCGTTGATCGCAATCTCCCGGCTGCTAAAAGTCCAGCGGCACAGCAGGGCTCAGTCAGGGTGCCTGCATGCTCTGGCCCCACGCCGCTTCCGGAAGCTGCCGGCTGCTGGCATGTCTCTGGGGCCTCTGGTGGGGGACAGTGTGTCTTGGGGCGCTGCCCCTGCCTTCAGCACAGTTCCCACAGCTTGTTGGCTGGTTCCCTGTGCCCCGAGACACACTGTCCCCCTCCCCTAGGGGTGCGACGTGCCAGCAGCCAGCCACTTCCAGGAGTGGTGTGAGGCCTGGGCATGCAGGCAGCCTGCCTGAACCCTGCTGCGCCGCCAGCTGGGATCCCCCCGTGGTCTACATGGGCCCTACAAAATCTAATAGCCCTGGGCCCACTGGAGAGTTAATCTGGCCCGGGAAGGACTGCAGGACCTTGAAAGCTGGAGGATCTGAGAGATGACCAGAGACATACCCTGTTGCTGGCAGGGGGCCAGTGCTTTAGAGAGCAGAAGGACACTCAGGGTTGCAACCTGCAGGCACGCAGGATAGCATATAGAAGTTATACTGGGACTGTTATTTTAATATTCCTGGACTGGACTGGCCCTTATGATTACATTGTGTTTATGTTTGTGATAAAACTTACAGCAAACATACCTAATGTAATTGCATCTCTTATTGCTTGCAGCCCTAGTAAAGGAATCTTGTTATTTCCTGGGAATCTATGAGCTTTTTTAGGAACTCAGTGATGGCTACAGTCTGAAGAGCTTAGTGCATGGAGCACCTACAGCACCTGATCCCGAGCACATGGTACACCTAGCACACTACAAACATTTAAGGGACTGGAATATCACAACTCACACAGTGACAGCTGCAGTATAGTGAGTTACAATATTTATTACATATAAAGATAAGTTTCCTGATGAGATGTATTTCAATTGTTCCAAAGAAAATAATTATCAAGGAAAAAACCCAACCTGATAACCCTATTTCTACAAAGTATCAAGGTATTCTTTCTTCTTATACTCTTTAATTGTGCCTGCAAGGCAAAATATATATAGAAATGGAGAAGACAATGTTTAGGTCTAAATATTATCCCATCGTGGTTGAGTTATTTAATTCCCTGGCCACAGTTCAGAGAAAGGTTACAAAAAAAAGCAACATCCACTCGATGGAATTTGTTTGCCTTTCTATTCATCCACCCATTGTTTTTCCAATCCTTCAAGAATTGGACAAAAAAGCTATTTGTTTTCACCGTGGAGTTAACAGAAAACACAACACATTACCTGTAAAATAAGAGAAAGTCTTACATGCTGCTAGTTTCCTGAAATCTATGAGCCAGATTCTGCTCTCAGTTACACTAGTGTAACCCAGCCCTCTCTTTTGTGTATGTATAGCACATCTCTCCATTCCTCAAAGTAAGTCAAACCTAGCAACATAAATAATTTAATAGAAACAGTCTTATTCTACTTTTTTCAGATTTTATCAGACCCTGTAGGCTTTGTGAAAATGAAAGTGAATGTATAGAGCAAAGCAAAAACCTAAATGAAATTCTAATAAAATAATGCATCTACCAGCAGCATTAGAAATGCATACAATAGAAGTGAATTTGAATAGGATTTAAAACACTTGTTGAGCAGGGTGTATATACTTCTGCTCAATTTGAAGCCCCTTTGAGCTCAGTGGGGTTACTTTGGATATACAAGGGTTTAACAGATCAGAATGTGGTCTAAGTGAATTCTTGTTGTATTAATAACCACTATAATTAATCTCTAAATTCAGCACTCAGAAAAACATACATTATCGAGACACCAAGTAAGTATAACCCTTGAAGAAAAGGATCTAAAAGCTTGTCTGGAATGCGATGATTTCACCAACCCATGGGACAGTGTCTGTACACAGTTGCAGATGTAGAAAGCTGTGCATAGTTCTATTACAAAACACTTCATGGACCAAAGGCCAAGTTCAGTCTTGGTGTAGGTGGGCACAGCTTCAATTAAATCAATGGAACTGCAATCCTTATTCAAAGTCTGAATGTGTCCCCACAGATGGAAAGGCAGAAAGAGTCTGAATATTCTGTAAGTAAATTATTTAGGTCCAGATTTTACAGATCTCACTCATGCTGGCCCTGTTCTGGACAGGTGCTGGGACTCATCTGTCCCAGCTGGACAACATTAGTGATTGGAAATGATTATTTCCAGCCAGGGGATATAAATGAGGGCCCCAGGCCCCGGGGGAAAGTTGGGGGCAGGAGAAGACTAGGAGTGCACTTGCCAGTAGCAGAATGCTGCAGGAGGGCAGGAAAGCCTTATGGATCCCTGGGGGGGAACATCCAGCGCAGTAAGCTATTGGAGGCCAGAGGGCCATGCAATACGAGTTGAAGAACAAGACTGTTGCTTTCTGTTATTGTTCCACTTTCTTTTTTCATGTATGTTAAAGAATAAAGAGAGCACAGAGGAAAAGGGCTACAGACTAAATTGGGAGTGGCCAATTATCTGTCCCAGGCTGGTGATTGGTCCACCAGCATACAACATGTTATCAATCTCATTGAACTCACTGGATGACTTGTGTGACAATTTCTCAGAGAGCCAGGGCTGTGGGTCATTGTGCTACCTTCCTGTCTTCAGCAAGAGGGAGTTGTTTCTTGTGGTAGCTGGAAGACATTTAGGAGTTCTCAGGGTCACAGCTTGTCTGAGTAAGTGCTACTTAATGTAACAGCAATAGAATCTGGCCCTATATGAATATTAATAGTTTGCTTTCTAACTACAATATACTACCAGTCCTTCAGGCACTCAAGTACTCCACTGGACTCTGCCAGCCCTCACTTTGCCTTCCAAGTAAACACTTGATATATTCCAGTCCACCAAACATCTCAGACCCATCCTCTTGTGTCCAGCCCTTGTCACCAGACACTCATAGTACTTACCAGATTTGCTATTCCCAACAGAATAGCAAATGCACACCAGCATTTTTGATTCAATTGAGTATCAGATCCCATATAACACAGCACTGTGATCTATTTATAGTGAAAGCAAGTTTCTTAAAGGTTCAGATTTTAAGAGCTAATGAGGAAGAGAAATAAGAACAGGTTACAAATAAAACAAGAAATATAACATGCTTCTACTAGACTAAGACTCTACTATAACAAGCTAACCTTCTCTAAAGCAATTTCTCACCTAAGGCCTTTCTTGCAGCATTTCAACCAAGGTTGTTTGAGATACTGTTTTCATAAGCATAACCACGCTGCCCAGTTATCCCCCAAATAAAGGATAAGAGAGGGGCCCTTCTGCTTATACCCCAAAGACCATTGTTTTTGTCCTGAGTCTGGATGATTCCCTGTGGTTTCTTTCCTGGGGTGCTCACTCTAAGGTGCCTCCCATATTCCAGTTTGTTTCACATCCCCCTGTTGACCTGTTTTCCTGTTGACCATCACATGTAAATGGGGCTGTCTATATGTTGGCATTGCAATGCTTAACTTACACATGAACGAAGGCAGCTGATTCCCCATCCCTTTGTCTGGCAAAACTGGCTTGCCAACAACACTGCCTGGGACACTGATTCTAAGCATATTTCCAGTATGTACAATTTCTTAAATATCCCCTGTACACACATCACACAACACCAGGAGGATCAGTATGACATAAGCTTCTGTTAGACATCTCACATGACCTTTTATAGGTAAATCCTATTACAGCAGTATGTTAGGTGTAGAGGATTGGTTAGTCCACTCCTGCTAGGAGTAACTGTTAAAGAACAGTGAACCCATTGCCAGTTGACATTTAGGGGTTCTCAGGATTACAGCTTGTCTAAGTGTTACTTAATGTAACAGCAATAGATCTGGCCCTATAAGAATACTAATAGTTTGCTTTCTAACTACAATATATTCAAAACTCAGTGGGATGATACACCTGCCTAGTAGTACTTGTGAGTAACGGTTGCAGAATTAAGACAATTATCATAGTAATAACTATGTATACTATGAGAGCACCCAAAGACCACAGTAGGGATGAAACCCCTTTATGCAATGTACAGAATGACATTCCCTGCAAGAGGAGTATTTATGCATCCTTTTGCCTCTAGGTCACTGGATCAAATCTGGCCCTAGTCATATATACCTCTGCTACCAGTGGTGAAAGAGCCTGCCTACTTAAGATTTCAGTATATCTCAACAAGCACAGAATCTGCACATACAGGATATATGCAGTCATTTAAGGTTCCTAATAAAAACCATACAGAACTTGAATATGCATTGTTGTATCCAGATAATAGAGTGTATTTTAGTTACAAAAGGAACTGTTTGCCTTAACTATATTTTTCAGTCAGTCATTTAGCACACTTCGGAGCATTGTATAATTAATGTCTTAATTTAATGCTCAGTGAAATAAATGAGTGCACAGCATGATGGTGGGTGTGATACAAGAACCTAGACTACATTGGGAATTGTATTTAATTAGTCACTCTTGATTTAAGGCATAACTGTTCAATAAGGACATTAATATCCAAATTCCATCTCTACTGGCAAATAGAAAGATTACTAAGAATGGGATGTGGCATATGCAAGTGTTAAATTTGTCATTGTAGTTTATGATTCAGAGATAATACACCAGTAATTTGCATACTAATTACTATAGCAGAAGCCAAATTATTTTAATTCAGCAATTAGTTTACCATATAAGTTGTAAACCAGCAAGTGTTTCAGTATGTCATGGAGAGATTTAAGCAATTTAGATACAGAGCAAATGTGTGTCCTTTCCATTTGGTCACAGTTACAGTTGCCCTCTACTGGAAGTGATTCCAGTTGCTCAGCTTTCATGCAAAGTCATGTCATATAAGAGACAAACATTTTCAAGAGTGAAATCAGTATTAGCACTATATTAACTCCTACAAGAGGGAAACCAAACATGTAGGGGACAGGAAATTGACTTTCTGCCTGTGGGGTTACCTCTATATCTTCTGTACAGAAGGACTCAAGCCCATTTGGCTAAGGACACCAATCAAAGGCTAGAGGTCCTGAAGAGAGATCTTCCATGAGGCTTCTTAGCCTCCTCTATCACCTGTGCTGATATGATCTTACTTGGAAAATCTCCAGAGGTTTCTGGGGAGGTGGTTATTTAATAGTGCTGAAGACAGTCCCTTCCACCTCTGCCTCCTCCCTGTCCATGGAGACTTACCTTTGAAGTACATCCCAGAGAGGCTTCTGCAAAACCAGAGTATGGAGTTGAAGGGGAAATGGATCCCGTATTTTCCAATTCTTTCTTCCCTCCATCTTCAGGCCAGATATGCTTGATCTGCGGCTCCTCTGTTCACAGAGGTGAAGAGGACTATTGGGCCTGTAATTCTGAAGAACAGAGGGGGGGGGGAAATCTAAAATCTTAAGTATTTTTGTCTTCCTTAAATTAAAATAATGGCTTCTGGCAGGGAAGCTGAGAGGGAGCAGGAAACCGGGAGAACACTTACTGTACATTAGCATTGCAAGGAGAGGTTTCTGCAGATGCATATCATCATCTACTTCCATTTCTCAAAAACTTTTAGCAAAGACATCTGATATTAAATTAATTTAGAAGCTGATAAGAATTCTTTTAGCTACTATTCCATGGATTGATGTTTGGTTTTCTCCCCCTTGAATTTACAAGTTTAATTAAAAAAATGACAAAAAAGAACCTGCTAGCAAGAAAAAAAAATAAAGAAGATGAATGACCAGATCCTGGGCCCTGTTGATTTGTGGCAGTAAAGGGTGTATACATTGTCCTCATCACACTGGTCCAGTTGACTGTTGGGGCAGATGAGGAAGAGGAGGAACAAAGTTGTTTCACATCTGGTTTCCAGTCTTCACTTAGGGATACGATCAGGGATGGGCATGGAAACTCAAATGAATAAGCTCCCTTGAGTAGCCCTCTCTGGATCTTGTCCCCTCTGCTTCTAAAAGAAGGGGATGAAGAAGGTGACTGTAGTGTTTCAAAGGAGAGAAAGAACTGGGACAGGTTCTCTATGATTAAAAAGGAAGAGGTGCCTTTGGGGAGGGTGTCTTTGTGTCTTTGGGGAGGGTGTCTTTGCTTTGTGATGACCTGTGTCTACCCTCCCAGTTGCTCTTGGTAGGTGCTTAGGTGGCTAATGGCCTGACTCCTCTCCCATATGATAGCTCTATCACAGTTGCTTTCTCTGGAAGTATGTAGGCCTTTCTACTCACGAATCAGAGCATCACAGAAATGTAGGGCTGGGAGGGACCTCAAGAGGTCATCTTGTCCAGCCCCCTGCGGTGAGGCAGTACCAAGTTTATCTAGACCATCCCTGACAGATGTTTGTCTAACCTGTTCCTAAAAATCTCCAATGATGCTGATTCCACAACCTCCCTTGGAAGCCTATTCCAATATTTAACTATCCTTATAGTTAGATATTAGAAAAAACTAAGTGTCCCTTGCTGCAGATTAAGCCCATTACTTTTTGTCCTACCTTCTGTGGAAATGGAGAACAATAGATCACAGTCCTTTTTATAGTACTCTTTAACATATATGAAGGCTTATCACATCCCCCTCAGTCTTTTTTCAAGACTAAAGAGACCAGTTTTCTTTTTAAACCTTTCCTCACAGGTCAGATTTTCTAAACCTTTTATGATTTTTGTTGCTCTCCTCTGGACTCTCTAATTTGTCTGCATCTTTCTTAAAGTGGGGCACCCAAGCTTGGACACAGTACCCCAAGTGAGGCCTATCTTTCCTTTGCATAGGGCTAGTTTGCTGTAATGCCTTTAACATTGTCTCTGAGAAACTGCCATCTCTTCCGAACGCCTTTTTCTCTTTTAGATTTTCTTCCCATTGGACCTTGCCTACAAGGTCTGAGTTGTAAAAGTCTGCTTTTTTTTTTAATTCCATTGTCCTTATTTTGCTGTTCTCACTCCTTCCTTTCCTTAGAATCATGAAATCTATCATTCCATGATCACTTGCACCCAAATTGCCTTCCACCCAGGGCCGGCTCCAGGCACCAGCTTACCAAGCAGGTGCTTGGGGCGGCTGCTCCGGAGAGGGGCGGCATGTCCAGCTATTCGGCAGCAATTCGGCGGATGGTCCCTCACTCCCGCTGGGAGCGAAGAACCTTCCGCCGAATTGTCGCCGCAGATCGCGATCGCGGCTTTTTTTTTTTTTTTGGCTGCTTGGGGCGGCCAAAACCCTGGAGCCGGCCCTGCTTCCACCTTCAGATTTGTAACCAATTCTTCCCTGTTTGACCAGCCATTTTAGACTTGATTCTATCAGCCTACACAATTGTAGCTGTTGTCCAGGCTACAGCTATGCAAGGATGAAGAATTGGTTTGAAAAATTTAAGCTATGTATCACAAAAGTTAAATGAAACTTTGAAAACATTCTTCCTACTGGAGAATCCTCATATCATTGAGCTTGTACAGTGATACCTTAATGGAGAAAATATCCATGGAATTATGATTAAGTATTTTCACATGTGCAACTGCAATTATTAACTATATTACATCACTATGGCCTGGATCCTGCAAAGGGATCCACCCACATGGATGACACCTTATGTCTATGCACAGTCCACCTTATGTCTGTCTGTGTAGGTTTAGTGCTTATGGTTGCAATAAATCAAACTGCACATTCTACCAGTGAATATAACAATAATAAAAGGATTAAGAGAAACTGAAAAACTTTCTGCCTGTAGTAGATTAACAGCAGATTGGTATGAGGAAAGATGGACCATGTGGGTTGAAGTGATTCAGAACAAGTCACTGTTCTAATTTTTAATACATTACAGTATATATTTACTTTAATTCATAACCCATATTGCCTCAACTGTGCTATGTTCTTTTATCTTCTATATCTGTCACCTCTCCTTTTCTACTTAGGCAAGAAAATAACACGCACTGTCAATAATTCAGTTCTCCAATAGGAAGAGTATCTAAAGTTTACATTCCTTCATTAGGTATCTAGTCACTTTTCACATCTTTAAAAAGTGTTTTCTTTGTTAATTATCCAAATAAACAACAGCACTCATGCTCTAAACCCATCTTTTCCTTCTTTCTTCTCTTGCACGGATATCATGGCATTGAATTTACTGTATCAAAATTATCTCCATAGTAACATTTTATGTTACAAAGACAAGATTACACATTTGCTGCTGGAATATACAAGTCTAACTCAGTTGAACTCCATGGAGTTGTGCCTGCTTATGTCAGCAGTTAATTTGACCCTAAACATAGGTGGCACATTACTCTTGTTTGGGGAGGCTTACATGAGTGCTGGACCTGGACCATTGCCCCACCCCCACTCTGCCCCACCCCAAGCTCCATCTCTTCCTTCCCCCACCCTGCCTGTTCCCCCAAGGACCCCCGGCCCACCGCTGGCTCCTCTCTGCTCCCCTTCCCTGAGGCCTGCATGCCTGCTGTTGGCTCCTCTCTGCCCCTCTCCCCTGAAGCCCCTGCCCACCGCTCGCTCCTCTCCTCCCCTTCCCATCCCTGTTACTTGCCCTTAAGGTAGGAAAAAAAGTGATGGGGCCATGGCACCCTGACCCCCCATACCAGTGCCCGTTAGCTGAATTGCTCCGGCATCAGCGCACATGGCGTCTCATTGGCTGGCCCAGATGTGGGACTCCTCCTCCTGCTGTGTGTGCTGATGCTGAACAACTTGGGGGAGGGAACGGAGAAGAGTGAGCGGTAGGTGAGGGTGGCCTTGGGGGAAGAGGCAGAGTGGGGGTGGGAAGAGGAAGAGCGAGGGCTGAGCCTCGGGGGAAGAGGCCAAGTGGGAGTGAGGTCTCAGGGCCGAATGCAGGCGGGGTCACAGTCCAGGCTCTGATGGCCCACCCTCCAGCCCCCGCACTTATAGGGAGCTTCTGGCAGCAGCGCTCCAAAGGCGGCAGGCCAGCACTCCTCCAAAGGAAGGTAACCCACGCCGCATCTGGCATTTTTTGCCCCCTATGTAGCTAGCCTTTTTTGGGGAGACTTAGCCTTCCCAAGCCTCAGCCTCCCTAAGCCTCTTATACACACCACCAATGACCCTAAGGCTTGAGAACTCCTGATGCAAGGAACCTTGTCTCTATTTGTTTGTGAAATGCCTACAACATGTTGGCAACTCTATAAATAAGAAATAAAATAAATAAATTGCAAGACTCAGATGAGGGGAAAACTAAGCGTGAGGGAGATTTTTTTGTACAAACATGTTTCTCTGTCTCAAGTGACCACCCAAGGGATCAGTTAAAATCAGTTACTCAGTGGAGATTGGTCTCTAACTAGAAAGGTCAAACAGTTGTATTTGGAACCCTGGGAATACCTTAAATCGGGCGAGAGAGTGGGTTGCATATCGGAAGTCAGTCTTAGTGCAGTGCAGATTTCAGTGTTTTCATTACAATTACAAGGAACATAACTGGGAAACTAAACACCATTTTGTTGGGTCTTTTCAGATTTGCCCATGTGAAAGTCACCCTAAGGAATCAGTGTAACAACCAAAACCTTACTTTGACTCAGTCTAACACAGCAATACAGTGCAATTATGCTTATCTGAATGTCCTGGAGAAGTTTAACTGAATATGCATAATCAAGTTTTCAGATAACTGGAGAATTTTGTGTATTTGCATTTCAGAAAATGTTGGACCATAATCCTGTATCAGAAAGTGAAGGTTCAGATGTGAGATTCTGGTATTCTGCCCTTCAGCTTGACATCAGACAAATAGCCAGACAAGCTGCTTTGTCTGTAGTCTCTGCCTGCCTCAGTTGTAATACCATTTCCAAAGGTTCAAGCTCAATGCAAGCAGCATTGCTTGTGTCTTTGCACATAACCAGCATCCTCATCTATAAGCTACAGTGGGGTGGCAATCAGAAAAAAAGTTTTCTTAGGAGTAACAACTTTAGATCACTCCACTTATTTGACAGTCGAGATCTTATTAGGTAAAATTCAGAGGTGTAACAGAATAATTACCGGTGATAATGTGCACACTTGCTGTGGAAGTCATTGAGGCACAGTGATCATGATGTCATTTTTCAAATCAGACAAAACATGCATATTAAATACTGAGAGTGAAAAAATCCTCCACACCAAATGTAAATGAAACTAATTCCCCCAGAAGTTTCCTATGTTAATATTGTTACCTAAAAGGGCCATTGGAACAATTAATTCAGTAATAGCTTTACAATAGGGTGGGAACTGGGTTAGATTGCAGATAATGGACAAATGGGGGATTTCAGGACCTGTTGTTACTTTGCCAAATCTTTGCCAGACCTGAGAATAGCTCTGTGTCAGCTCAAAAAGCTAGTCTCTCTCATCAACAGAAGTTGGTCCAAAGAGATAATGTTTTCACCCCTCAGAGACCCATCTTGTCTCTCTAAATGTTTGAAATGACAGGTATGTTTAGGAAATATATTCATTCCTTACTTTAAATATATTGAGATATACCCCCTGCCTTCACTAGCAGGACCAAATACTGATTTTGCCCCAGATCCCTAAGTGGCCCCCTTAAGGATTGAACTCATAACCATGGGTTTAGTAGGCCAATGCTCAAACCACTGAGCTATCCCTTCCCCCTTCAAGTCAATACTTCAATTCAATACTTCAATTCATCTAATCTCTGGAAACTCTGAAAGCCACTGGGACTTCATGTCAAGTCTCTTCCCTCACCAAACAAGACATAAGGGGAGAGCTCATGCAGAGTTCCTCTGTGCATGGCTCCACTGTGGCGATGTGAATAGAGAGACATGTGTGCCTCATTTCATCTTTTCTACGCTGACACTAATTTTATGCACATGTATTCTGTAGGTTCAGCCTTAAGGATATGGAGGGGGCGTAGGGAGGGAATGACTGTGTCTTAGGGAACCAAATGTTCTGCAGAACCAGATGAGTCATCTTAATAGTAATGAACAATGCCACCTAGATACAAAATGATAAATGAAATGCTCTATTCATTATTATTCAGGAGGCAATCTGAGTGACTACCTGGGACATTTATTAATTTATTGCCGAGCTGATTGATTCCACCACATATTATATACTAGGTACATCATAGTGATTTGACTTATTTTCTCTTCTAATAATGCAAAAATACATGTAGTGGATAAAGGTGAGCTAAGCAACTGTTAAAATAAAAAAATCTTTAATGCACTAACAATAGTTATCCTTTGTTGCTTGAAGTTTGATTGAATCATTTACCACCCAGAAGTTATGACATTTTTGAAATGTAAAAAGTCTTTCCCAGCAACCTGAAGCACTGATGTGATCAGCTATACATAGTTTAGAGAGAGGGGAGAATGTATGTACTTGTGAGTGGAATAAGAGTCACAATTTCCCACAAATTAGGAAGATTGTATGGAGTACATGAAAAAGCAAAGCATCAACCAGTCTACAAAACCTGAGCAGTGAACAACTTAGTGTATTTAGTTTCTTTCTTCTTATGACTTGTTCATGAACAGACTGAAATTTCCTAAAATTTGACAAATTTCTGTTCACGTCTCATACTTTCGAGATTGATCATCAGTATTGTAAGTTGGAGCGGTTTAACTAAGTTGCTATTGGTCAGATAAGCCATATTGATAGTATGCTTTCTGTTCCTAATTTTAGTCATATGAAAGCTCTTCCAACATCAATAATGAAATTTATTTTCTGCTTAAACATTCAGAAATGGGGTCCAAGCCCCCATTCCAGCACTTGCACATCTGAAGAACAAGGATCTAGGCCTTAATTCTTCCTCCTAGTGAGAACAGGGAAAAGTAGGGATTTTTCTTGGATGGAAAATTAAAAAAAAAAAAAAATTAACTGGAAGTGGATGGGAGTATTTCAATTGATGAAACAGCTTCTGCCGCTGTTATTTGTTTGAAATTCTATTTCCTCCCTTTGGACAAAGAATGAAAAGTAGAAAAATTCAAGTTTCGGGGATTTTATTTGTTGATTAGAACTGAAAGGTTGAAAGGAATATACACACTGGGGTGGCAGTTCACTCAGCTCTAAGAGCTTGTCTATACAGGAGCTTAGGTCAGAAAGCCAGGCCGGGACTAAAGCGGCAGATCTCCTGGAGGGAACTTTGGCATGAAACTACCCTTACAGTTTATTATTTGCTATAGTGCCGTCCTATCTTCTATTCCAGCTGCCCATTAGCCACAGCCATTTTAGATGGATGTGAGCTAGGAACTCTTCTGTGTAACCAGCGTCCACCTCCCTCCCCACTGCCTGTTCAGCCTCCCCTCCCTCATCCATGTTTCCAAAATGGCAGCTGCCTCCATTCAGGCAATAGGTATCGACCAAGAGTACTTGCTCATCTGCCTATTTTGCTTTCCTCGTCCCTCATCTGTCCTATCTGGCAAACAACCCTCCTCTTCGCCCCAATTCACCAGCTCCAAAGGGCAGCTGGCCGCATAACACAATCACAGCCTCTAATCCTCCATGTATTAGAAAGAGAGCCTGAACATGAAACCTATGCAAGGCCTAAGGCCCTAACTAAAGTCAGGCCTTCCCTGTTACAAAGCAGATGTCTGCTTGCAGGTTCGCTGTCCAATCATGAACTTGGCAAGAAGGTATCTGCTTTGTAACATGGCAGGGCCTGACTTTAGTTTGGGCCTTAGGCCTTACACCAGGCCCTTATACCAGGCCTCATGTCTCAGGATCTCTCTTTCTACTACACCCCACTCATGGCACATTCAAATAATGAAAGACTTCATTTGTGCAAGATGCAACGGTTTATTGAGTAGTTAGAGGAAGAGAAGTTTGGTTAGTGTTCATAATTTACATAACATACACATGGCTATTGCATACCTGGTAAAGTTTTCAAAAAGTATAAACAGGACTGCTCTCTGCTGAGGGTTAGATGCCCTGTAACATGCATTCCAGCAGACAATCATTGCAGGACTCTATCTATTTTTCATTGCACTTTCTCCATGCTTGCAGCAGGAGAGATAAACCAGAACTTAAGATCAAGGAATTGCTCAGTTTTGGTTCATGCATTATAGAATAGCTGCATGCCCATCCCCCCCGATATAGCTTGCAAGCCCCTTCCACTCCTGTAGCACTTCTAGGAGGATCATCTTCATGAATAACCTCACAGCATATCTTGCTGGTCTGCCCTTTGCCTTTTTTGAATACAACTATTCTCTGCCTCCTAGTCATTCATCTCAGCATAATGTCCCAGAGTCAGGACAACCTCCTGGGGATCGCAGAGGGGATTACTATCTGGCTTGGCCCCTGCATATCTTCCCCACACCCCTCTGACTCCACAGAAGCACCTCAGAAACACAAACAAAACTATAAAACCAAAATGGACATTGCTTAGTCTATCCCAACCCCCATGGATTAGCAGCTGGATGTACAGCTGCACATGTTCAACTCACTCCACCCCACTAAAGAACAGTGGCAAATAGCATGTACAGCAGACAAATCCCAATGCACCCACCACTTCTTCACACGCAGACAGTGGTCTACCATCTCTGAAGTTCTCCCCCCACCTCAAGGCTGGAAAGAGCCTTAGTGAAGTAAAGTCGCCTGTGAGTACCAAAAAAACCCAACCAACCAACCAACCAACCAACCAAACAAACAAACAAACAAAAAACGCAAGCTATCATAGCCAATCGGTAATGTGAACAATAAATGATTGTTGTTGGTTTTTTCCCATATTCCTACAGCCACAGTATCTGCAACAGCTTCTATGTACGGCTGAGAGGCTGGCCAACCTGAGGGGGTGACAAAGGAAGACTCAGCATCAGATGTTTGGTGAACTCATGGCAGAGTCCTAGAGGAAGGCTATATTGGCTCAGAGAAGGCAGTAGTTGAGGACCCAAAGGGAGAAAGAAACAGTTTTCCAGGTGATTGTTGCAGCAGCCTAGGAGAGCATGGCAAGAGAAAGGGAGATGTCAGGCACTGCAGGTCTTGAAACCAGGCCTGAGAGGTTGTTAAGCAAGACCTTACCCACTGCAGGGTCAGATGAAGGAACTGATGCTAATGCCCTACCACCAGAGACTACACCTGTTGACTGAGCTGGGTCAGATGACTAGCAGTAGATTGCTGATTGGACACCATCAGGTATCAACCTTCCTGTTTCTGTTCCACCCCTTGTATGAGCAACTAATTGCTAGGCCTCATGCTGACCAGATCCCTTAAGACCAAGTTCTTGCTTCCTTGCTCCTGTTACTACACCTTGTTCCTGGTTCTTGCTCCTCCCCATAACTCCAGTTACTTACTCCAGCTTGATCCCTGGCATGGCTTTGAACTCTAACTCTGGCTTTAACCTTTGGTGTGACTTCTGACTGTGTCCCCAACCCCAACCTGGCTCTGACCACTAGGTCATGTATGACCTAGATGATTGCTCTATTACCGGCCCTGTCAAGGGGCAACTCAGGAATGCTATCCTAAGCCAGACTGCCCTTTTGCAGAACATGTTCCTGCTAGGCCAGGAGACCCTGCAGCCAAGAGCCAGCTATATTCTTCAGCCCCTGGACAATAATGGCTTCCCTCCTGGCTGTACCACGCAACACTTGTCCCAGAGGTCATTCCCCTCTCAGATCTAGCATCTGCTCAATGAGAACACTGGCTCCTGGGAGCCGTGCACTGTTCTGCCCTGTAGCACACCTGAAAATTTTGAGCCATGGCATTGAACCCCAGAATCTTGCATACAAGAGGTAGCGGGGAGGGGCAGGCAAAGAAAGACCTATACATGCCTGTAACTTTAAGTCCCTCCCCAACTTTGTTATTTTTTCACTGTTTGCATTGCTGCACTTTGGTTTCTACCTTTTTATTTAAAGGTTTGCTTTCTGTTGATTAATCAGTAGATTGACTTGGTAAGTTTATATTCAAGTATTTTTATTGATCCATTGGTTCAATTGAAGCTTCATCTTTGGCTTGGTTACTGTTTCATAATAAAAGCTGTTTAAAAGTCATTTTGGTCCATTATGACTCATCACTACATGTAACACAAAATCCTTTAAATAAAGCTAAAATAATTCATAAGCCAATGTCCCCCATAAATAATATTGTCTATTCCAACCCCCACATATAAGCCGCTGGACGTACAGCTACACATGTTCAAGCATGAGTCTCAGCTATGACTAACAGGAATCCCTGACAATATTCTCCTGGGTGTTAGCATTCTTTACGGGACACCTTGCTGGCTGCTTGAACTGCAGAGCAACTCTCCGCACTGCAGCCTCACCCATCGTTAAGGGTTTCCCCTTTGGTCTCACAAACATTATGCAGAACATAGCATGCAGATATAATAGTCAGGCTGTTGTTCTCTGCTGCTTTCAAAATGATTCAAAGAGCAGCACCATCTGCCTTTCAAACAGCCGATGCACACACAAACAACCACCATTCTGCAGCTACTCAGGTGATAGTTAAAAGGTTCTGTCCTCTGTCAAAGTGGCCTATGTATGGCTTCATTAGTCAGAGCACCAAAGGATAAGCAGGATCTCCCAAAATAACTAGACTAACCTCCACACCATTAGTATCACAGTGTGCAAACAGTCCTTTCTCCATAATTTAATTAGGATCCCTTAGAACTCAGTTCTAACATTGACTCTCCCAGCCCATCCTGCATGCATGTCTGTAAACCTGCCCCAGGTGGTCAACCACTCCTTGGAGCACCTGAGGAAACACCCCTTTCTGTTTATAAATTATGAGCCTGGGTTGGGGATGGGGGGCAAAAATGATAGGTACATGGGTCCCATCAATTGCTCCAGTACAGTTTGGTAACCTCATGTGTGCAAAGCCAATCAATCTCCTGAGCATTACCCAGCTGTATAACCTGGCTAGACAGGAACTTATCAATGGTGTAGCAGATCTGCATGACAGTGTCCCCAACAGTTGATCTCCTCCCACCAAAGGGGTTGGCTACAGACCAGTAACATTCTGGGCTGTCCAACTTCCAGATGGCAATGGTGACCCACTTCTCATAGACTTAGACTTTAAGGCCAGAAGGGACCATCATAATCTAGTCTGACCTCCTGCACCTCAGAGGCACAGAACCTCACCCGCCCATTCATGCCATAGGCCTATAACCTTTGTCTAAGTTACTGAAGTACCCAAATCTTGATTTAAAGACTTCACATTACAGAGAATACACTATCTACTCCAGCTCAAATCAGAAAGTGACCCATGCCCCACACTGCAGAGGAAGGCAAAAAATCCCAAGGTCTCTGCCAATCTGACCTGGGGAAAAATTCCTTCCTAACCCCAAATAATGGTGATCATTTAGACTCTGAACATGTGGGTGAGACTCACCAGCCAGAAACCTGAAAAAGAATTCTCTGCAGTAGCACAGAACCCTCCCCATCTAGTGTCCCATCTCCAGCCACTGGAGTTATTTGCTAATAGCAGTTATGGATGGACCATAGGCCATTGTAAGCAACATCCTCATACCATCCCCTCCATAAACTTATTAAGATCAGTCTTAAAACAAGTTAGGTTTTTTGCCCCCACTACTCCCCAAAGGCTATAATCCTCTGATGGTTAGAAACCTTCATCTAATTTCAAGCCTAAACTTGTTGATGGCCAGTTTATATCCATTTGTTCTTGTGCCAACTTTGGCCCTTAACTTAAATAATTCCTCTCCCTCCCTCGTGTTTATCTTTCTGATCCATTTAAAGAGCAATCATATCTCCCTTCAGCCTTCGTTTTGTTAGGCTAAACAAGCCAAACTTCATAAGTCTCCTCTCATAAGGTATGTTCTCCATTCCTTTGATCATCCTAGTAGCCCTACTGAGCACCTATTCCAGTTTGAATTCAACTTTCTTAAGCATGGGAGACCAGAATTGCACACAGCGTTCCAGATGAGGTCCCACCAGTGCCTTGTACAATGGTAATAACTCTTCCCTACCTCTACTGAAAATACCTAGCTTAATGCATCCTAGGATTGCATTAGGAGTTTTCACAGCTGTATCACATTGGAAGCTCACAGTTACCCTGTGATCAACCACTACACTCAGGTCTTTCTCTTCCTCTGTCGCTTCCAACTGGTACATCCCTAGCTTACAGAAAAAAAAAAATGCTGTTAGTCCTGAAGGGCCCTTGCATTTTGTACTATTAAACTTCATCTCATTTCTATTAGTCCGGTTTTCAAGGTTGTAAAAATTTCTTGTATGGATATTCTGGTCCTCTGTATTGGAAATACCTCCCAACTTTGTTTCATTTGCAAATTTTATTAGCACACTTCCATTCTGTGCCAAGGTAATTAATGAAAATGTTAAATAAGATTGGTCCCAAGACCGATCCTTGAGGAACTCCATTAGCAGCCTCCCTCCAACCAGACAGTTCATTTTTCAGCATGAATTGCTGTAGCCTACCCTTTAACCAGTTCCTCACCCACCTTTTGATTCTTGTCTTAATCTCCATCTTCCCCAATTTAACTAATAATCTACCATGTTGAATTATCAAATGCTTCACTAAAATCCAGGTAAATTAGATCACTGCATTTCATTTTTCTAAAAAAATAGGTTATCAGATTGGTCTGGCACAATCTACCTTTTGTAAAACCATGTTGTGTTTTATCCCAATTACTGTTTACCTCTATGTCTTTCATTACTCTCTCTTTCAACATTTGTTCTAAGACCTTGCATATAACTGCAGTCACGGTGTAAATTCTCAGAGTATTTCCTAAAGGCCCCCCCCCGCCCCTTTCAGGGCTCTGGGATTCAGCCCCGCAGGGTGTGCCGGGGCTTGGGGCTCCAGCTGCGGGGCCCTGCATACCCCCTGAAACCAGCTCACAGCCCCCCAGAGGGCTGCGGACCCCCAGTTTAGAAACATCAGGCTGGAGCCTAGGGAAAATATTTACTGGAATTCTGTTCCACAGCTCTGGCTGAATTTAAGCCCTGACTGGCAGTCAAACTAATGGGCCTGTAGAATCATAGGAATGTTGGACTGGAATGGACCTCCATAAAGTCATCTAGTCTAATCCCTTGCACTGAGGCAGGTCTAAGTATTATCTAGAGTAGACCATCCCAATGGGTGTTCATCTAACCTGTTCTTAAAAACCCCAACGGAGGGTCTACAGTCTCCCTAAGTAATTTGCTTCAGTGCTTAACTATTCTTACAGTTAGAAATTTTTTCCTAATGTCTCTCTTGCTGCAATTTAAGCCCATTAGTTTTTGTCCTGTTCTCAGTGGACAAAGAGGACAGTTTATCACCCTCCTCTTTGTAACAACCTTTTATGTACTTGGAGACTGTTATCTTGTATCCCCTAAGTCTTCTCTTCCCCAGACTAAACAAATCCAACTTTTTCAATCTTTCCTTGTAGGTCATGTTTTCTAGTCCTTTCATCATTTTTATTGTTCTCCTCTGAGCTGTATCCAATTTGTTCAGCTCTTTCTCAAAGTGTGGTGCCCAGAACTGGACACAATACTCCAGTTGAGGTGTTATCAGTGCTGAGCAGAGTGGAAGAATTACTTCTCAAGTCTTAGGGCACATCTTCACTAACAACATTAAAGCACGACCGTGGCAGCGCTTTAACGTGGCTCTCTGGTCACGGCAGAGCACTGGGAGAGAGCTCTCCCAGCACTCTAAAAAACCCACCTCCACGAGGGGCGTAGCTACCAGTGCTGGTGCACTGTCTATACTGGCACTTTACAATGCTGAAACTTGCAGCGCTCAGGGGTGTGTTTTTTCACACCCCTCAGTGAGAAATTTGCAGCACTATAAAGTGCCAGTGTATACAAGCCCTTACTTACAAAACTTTTGATAATACATCCCAGAATAATGTTCACTTTTTTTAAATAGTTGACTCATATTTAGTTTAGGATCCACTATAACCCCCATATCCTTTTCTGCAGTACTCCTTCCTAGGCAATCCTTTCCCGTTTTGTATATGTCCAACTGATTATTCCTTAAGTGTAGTACTTTGTATTTGTCCTTATTGAATTTCATCCTATTTATTTCAGATCATTTCTCCAGTTTGTCAAGATCAGTTTGAATTCTAATCCTGTCCTTCAAAGAGCTTGCAACCTCTCCCAGCTCAGTATCATCAACAAACTTTATAAATTTACTCTCCATTCCATTATACAAATCATTTGTGAAGATATTGAATAGAACTGGATGGCTTCGGGATCACACTCAATATGCCCTTCTATCTTGACTGTGAACCATTGATAACTACTGTCTGAGTACACTTTTCCATCCAGGTGTGCATCCATCTTATAGTAGGTTCATCTAGATTATATTTCCCTAGTTTGCTTATGAGTAGGTCCTGTGAGAGAGTATTAAAAGCCTTACTAAAGTTGAGGTATATCACATCTACTGCTTCCCCCCCATCCACAAGGCGTGTTACCCTGTCAAAGAAGGATATTAGCTTGGTTTGACCTGATTTGTTCTTGACAAATCCACATTGACTGTTACTTAGCACCTTATCTTCTAGGTGCTCACAAATTAATTGTTTGATTATTTGCTCCGTTATCTTTCCGTATACTGAAGTTAAGATTACTGGTCTATAATTCCCAGGGTTGTCCTCATTCCTCTTTTAATAGATAGGTACTATCATTGCCCTTTTTTAATCCTCTGGGATCTCTCCCATCCTCCATATGTTCTCAAAGATCATTGCTAATGGCTCAGAGATCTCTTCAGCCAGATCCTTAAGTATTTTAGGATGTAATTCGTCAGGCCCTGCAGACCTGAAGACAACTAACTTGTCTAAGTAACTCTTATCTTGTTCTTTCTTTATGTTAGCCTCATTTCCTACCACATTTGCACTGGTGTTCACTATGTTAGTTGGTTGATCAATGCAAATCTTTTTGGTGAAAGCAGAAACAAGAGGGACATTTAACATGTCAGCCATTGATGCGTTTTCCATTGTTGTCTTTCCCTCTTCGTTGAGTAATGGGCCTATCTTGTTCTGGGTCTTCCACTTGCTTCTCATGTATTTCTAAAATGTTTTCTTGTGACCCTTTATGTCTCTAGCTCGTTTTATCTTCTTTTGTGCCTTGGTCTTTCTAATTTTGTCCCTACATGCTTGTGTTGTTTTTTTATATTCATCCTTTGTAATTTAACCTAGTTTCCAAACTTTTTGTAGGACTGAGTTTCAGGTTGTTGAAGATCTCCTGGTTATCTCTTGACAGACTTCCTATCTTTCCTATGCATTGGGATAGTTTGCTCTTGTGCCCTTCATGTCTCTGTTAAAGACTGCCAACTCTCCTGAACTGTTTCCCCCCCTTAGAATTGCTTCCCATGGGATCTTACCTATCAGTTTTCTGAGTTTGCTAAAGTGTGCCTTCTTGAAGTCCTTTGTCTTTATTCTGCTGTTTTCCCTCCTACCATTCATTAAAATAGTGATCATTTCATGATCCCTTTTCACCCAGACTGCCTTCCACTTTCAGATTCTCAACCAGTTCCTCCCAATTTGTCACAATAAATTCTAGAACAGCCTCTTTGCTTGTTGCTGTCTCCATCTTCTGTAATACAAAGTTGTGTCCAGTGCATTCCAAGAGCTCGTTGGATAATCTGTGTCCTGCTGTATTATTTTCCCAACCGATGTCTGGGTAGTTGAACTCCCGCATCACCACAAAGTCCTGTGTTTTGGCTGATTTTGTTAGTTGTTTAAAAAAAGTCTCCTCCACCTCTTCTTCCTGGTTAGGTGATCTATAGCAGTGGTTCTCAACTAGGGGTACATGTGACCCTCAGGGTACGCAGAGATCTTCCAGGGATTACATCAACTCTATTAGATATTTGCCTAGTTTTAAAACAGGCTACATAAAAAGCACTAGCAAAGTCAGTACAAACTAAAATTTCATAGAGACAAAATGAGAAAGTAAGCAATTTTTCAGTAATAGTGTGCTGTGACACTTTTGTATTTTTATATCTGATTTTGTAAGCAAGTCGTTTTTAAATGAGGTGAAACTTGGGGTGCGCAAGACAAATCAGACTCCTGAAAGGAGTACAATAGTCTGGAAAGGTTGAGAACCACTGGTCTATAGTAAACCCCTGCCATGGACATCACCTTTTTACCCCTTTTATCCTTACACAGTGACTTTCAACAGGTCTGCCTCTCACTTCTATCATGACCTCACAGTGCAAGTGCCTTGTATATCAAAGATATAGAAAATACCCCCTCCCTCGTTTTCCTTTTCTGTCCTTTCTGAACAAGCTGTACCCTTCTGTACCAATATTCCAGTCATGTGAATCATCCCACCAAGTCTCTGGTGACATTTATGTCATAACTGTGATTATTCACTAGCATTTCTAGTTCTTCCTGTTCATTCCCCATACTTCTTGCATTAGTATACATATATCTAAGATGCTCATTAGATTTCCTCTCTATATTCCCCTCTTGTCTTTGTCCCTGCTATGATTGCCCATATTGCCTCATGTAACAGTTCCTTTAATATTCTTGGATGGAGATTATCCAGCCCCCCAGTTTGATCCCATTAAGCTGTTTGAATTTAGTTTCCACCTTGGATGTGGTAGTTTCTACTTCCATATCCTTATTCCTGCTAGCCACCCTGCAACTGCCCCCAAGCTCCTCATTACCCTTATTAAAAAGGGAGGCAAAGTATTCATTTAGGTATTGGGTCATACCTAGATTATCTTTAATCTCCACCCTGTCTTGAATGCTTAGCAGTCCCACTGCTTTCCTTGTTTTTGTTTTAGTTATATAGCTAAAGAATCTTTTACTGTTGGCTTTAATTTTTTTGCAAGTTCCAGCTCTGCTTGTGTTGTGGTAGTTCTCACTTCATCTCTACACTTTTTGACCTCCAAGAGGTAGCTTTCCTTGCTGACCATTCTTTCTTCCATTGCTTGTAGGATTTCTGCTTTCTCTTAACCTGTTTGAGGTGCTTGTTCATGCTGTTTGGTCTGCAACCCTTTCCTACGAGTTTTTCCCACACCTTGCTTGAGATTCAGGCTCCAGATACTATACATCAAAGTTGCAGAAACTAATTCTAAGCCTCTTCCACATTCAGATCCTTGAGTTCGTCAGTCCAGTCCACTTCCCTAACTAATTCCCTTAGAAATAAAGCTTTGCCCCTTTGAAATCAAGGATCCTAGTTGCAGAACTATTTTTGTTAATTCCATTTAAATAATATAGAAAAATAAACTCATGATCACTTGAACCAAGATTGTCCTCTAAAGCCAGTTCTTCTATGAGGTCCTCACTACTTACAATACTAATTCTAAAATGGCATCATCTCTTGTTGGTTTGGTGACTATTGGTGAAGAAATCTGTCTATTAAATCCAGGAATATCTGGATCCTACCATTAGTAGTATTTGTCCTCTAATCTACATCTGGGAAATTAAAGTCTCCCATAATCACACAATTCCCAGTAGCCTTCTTTAGCTAAGTAAGGAAGGTCACTATACTCAGGGCTGTGAGGAATTTTTAAAGCATTCATTCATTACCATAATACCTAGGCACCATCATGTACACGTGTATGCTACTCAAAGGAGAAATTCGGGAGCTGAAGGCTGACAGCGCTGGTGTTGGTGACAGTCATAGTAAGAAACAGAGCTGTGGGTTGAGTATGGGACAGAGGATTGGGAATTCCATGTTCCAATCCTGGCTATGGTAATGATTCTCTCAACTTGGGCAAGTCATGTAGCCTCTCTTCCTCAGTTTCCCCAGCTGTACAAATGGAGATAATACTTATCTGCCTCACAGCAGCATTTAAGGACCAGTTAGATGTTTTTAGAAAGCTATGTAAGTGCTAAGTATTAAAGAAAGCAGATGCTCAAAAAGAAAGCCAAGTTAAATAACTATACTGAAAAGGAATCAGGGACTTTAGAAGGAAGGCCTACAGTAATCATCTGGCTGGAATGCCAGGGATAAGAGGCCAGAGAGAAGGAACAGAAAAACAAACATTTGCTTTTTCCTTTGTAAATCAAATTGACATGTCAGAAGCAATGCAATCTGCTGTTTGTACAGAAAAAAGTAGAGAGGAAGAAGGAATGGGAACATCTGCTCCTAAAAAGTCCTCCCCCCCCCCCCTTTTAAAAGAGTAACTATGCTGAGCTATGGAGGACACTTATAGAGAAGCACAGATGGCGAAACAGGGGACAGTGGGAGGAAAAGTAAAAGAAGGAATGGAGAGAGACGATAGAAACCAACAGCTTCCAGAACAGGTACACCATTAAGTTTGAGCTCCAGGCAAGTCTGGCCTTAGATGTGCTGGTGCCTTAGGCAAAGATACTTTGTGTCCCCACCACTTAGTCCACAAGGAAGCAGTGAGGGTTAATACCATCAGTAAATTTGTTTTAAAGATCAGTATATCTGATCCTTGGGAAACGCCCATGAACTACACAGACCAGCACAGATATAGATTAAAATAAAACATTACACTCGCTGATCTTAAAGTTCTGTCTTTCCTAGCTTTTTCTATTTCAGCCTCTCTTGCTTTAAACATCATTAATTGTGTCTTCAGTCTATTTCTTTTTCCTCTTCTCTCCCTTTATTTCTCTTCACTTCTCCCTCTCTGTTCTCACATACTCTTCCATTCCCACCTTCCTCCTCTCCCCATTTCCCAAAAGTTTCCCTGCACTCACTTTCCCTATATCTCACTAACTCAGCAACTGGCAGCTCTAGGAATCATCAGACCTGGGTGCCCCACCACTCCCTGTGGCTGTGGCTCCAGCTCCTGAAACCACCCTACACTCCCCCATCTCAGGGAGAAAGTGCAGATATCTCCAGAGTGGGTGGCTTGACTAAATCCATCCCTCACTCCTCTGCCTACTGCTGCTTTGACCACACCCTACATACTCAGGAAGGAAAGGAGCATGGTGATCTTGGCCAGTGGCTAGCTGGCCAGATTGTTCCATCTCGAGCTGCCTACACTTCCTGTTATCACTACTATTTGTGATCAGGTCATAGTCTGTGGGCAAGGCAGCAATAAAACCCTTTTTAGTGGTTCCTCAGGCAGAGCTTAGAACATAATACTGGATCTTCATTTCCCCCCCATCTCTATATTTAACAGCTTGCTTAATTGGGAATTTAAGCTTTTTAAAATAATATAAAATTCAGACATACATGCACACACATCAGAGTATTTTACCAGTTGATCTCAAGTGTGACTGAGTTAAGATAGCAGGCAGGGTCAGGACTAGAATCCCATCAGTCATAATATATGGAATCACGGTCTTAAAGAGACTTTCACCTAAAGTGATTTCACACAGCTTAAATTCCAGCTTTGACTCCAATGTTCAGCAGCGACCACACCTCTGTTTGTACAACAGAGATTCTAGTGGCAGAATAATATACCATAAATAAATCTACGATTACAGCAGGGGTGATCCTTCGGGTGTTTGCTTCTTTGATTACTGGAGAAAAATGGTACATAGCACCACAGCTTACCTTTCTCACCTCTCAATCTGTCACACACACAGTGCAAAGCATTGCTGGGCTATGGTACTATCTAAGATACTATACTGTATGAAATATCAATGAAGTTTAGATATATCAAATGTCTAAATATCATTGAGTACAGTACTTGCAAAGCTAGATAGTGACTTCAAAATATCGAGGAAGGAAAGGCGATACTTGTATCTGACACCTAATAAGTGAAATCTTATGGAAAACCGGTCCTCTTCTGAAGAAGTCCACACAAGTCCACACTTAGGATAATGCTTGTTCCTCAGCCAGATCAACATTCTATTTTGCATGCTGGAAAAAAGCCAATGCAAGAGCATTTTAAAGTGCCTGCTGATATTGTTTCTATGCATCAGAGGCAGAGTATATTAATAATTGATAAAAGCGGAATCTTGCATAAAGAGGAGTACATCCTTGCTACATGGTTAGCTTCCTGATTCAAAGATGTCATTTATCTACTGCAGCATGAAGGCAACCTAAAATGTTGCCAAAAGATTCCCTGGAGATAAGGTTTCACTCTGTAAGCCAGAGATCATTTGGATAGTGATAAAGACTGCAAAAAGCTCCTTCAAGGACCAAGCATCAGAAAAAGCACATAAGTTATTAGTCACTGTAGAACACTCCCGCTAGCACTATTACCCTTTTCTGTTCTTATCCTGTCACTTCTTGGCATATGACATTAACTTAAAGGGGCTTACTACAGAATCTCCTTCCGAAGAGAATGAAATGAAGTGCTTTGTGGATGCTGCTGCCTCTGTCCTGAAATACTGACATTTGACTACAGACCCAATTTTCAAATGTGGGCACCTAAGAGCCCAAATTGGAATTTAGGTACCAGTATACCCATGTTGGCACCCAGAACAGGACACCCAGTTTGAACACTAGCCTCTTTCTCTATTGGGGGCAGTGTTATCATTTATACGTGGCCAGTTTTGGTCTTGAGCTTTCAAATGAAAGGAAAGACAGGTTATCTGAAGCCTGGTGTAGCACTGCAGGAACCATCCTGATGTCTAATTAAGCATGGACAATATATTTTGCCATATTTTAAAAACAATTATTTGAATGCACACACCTCTTGAAGGAGGTAGAAATTTGATTTGTCTGTTGAAAATATTTGTGCGTGCAGATGTTGGAGTGCCTTATGTGTACCCATTATCCAGCATCACTAATTACTCCAAAAGTTAGATCAGGTCTGCACTAGGAGTGTTTTGCTGGTATAGCTATACTGATATTCTATAACAGTAAAGTGCACTAGTGTGGATGCAATTGTACCAGCAAAACTGTGCTTTTGCTGGCATGGCTTATTCTGGCCTCCTGAATGAAATAAGCTATACTGGCAAAAATCTACACTAGGGGATTTGCTGGCATGTAAGATAAGTCAAGGATCACACCTCTTCACACTGCTAACCAACAGAGCTGTGCTGGCAGTAGTCTGTAGTGTAGACCTGACCTTAGCAATTGCATGAGGAATGCATTGCATTTTAGGGTGACCAGGTGTCCGTTTTTCGACCAGAACGCCTGGTCAAAAAGGGACCCTGGTGGCTCCAGTCAGCACCGCCAACCGAGCCATTAAAAGTCTGGTCGGCAGCGCTGTGGCACTGAGGCAGGCTCCCTGTCTGCGCTGGCTGCACACGGTGCCCCAGAAGCGGCTGGCAGGTCTGGCTCCTAGGCAGCATGGGCCCGGCAGCCCCCTCCCAGACACTCACCCTCCGGCAGAACCGCTGCCTCTGTCTTCTACCCCCAGCCAGGACACTACTTCTGGCTGCAAAGAATGAAGGGCGGGCGCCCTGGTCAAGAGGAACTTGAAGACAGGGGGCCAGTGCTGCACAGCACCCCCTGCCGGGACCCAGCACCCCCTGCGGGGACCCAGCACCGCAGGCCACAGAGACACTGCCCATGTGCAACAGCGGATAGGATAGGGTTTGCAGTTGGAGACTCTGAGCAGAAGAAGCCTCCCTGGTCCCCCATATGCCTAGGAGCCAGACATGCCGGCCGCTTCTGGGGCACCGCGCGGAGCCAGCACAGGCAGGGAGCCTGCCTTAGCCCCGCTGCACCGCCAAACGGAGCCTCCTGAGGTAAGCACCACCCGGCCGGAGCCCGTACACCCTGCCACAGCCCTGAGCCCCCTCCTGCACCCAAACTCCCTCCCAGAGCCTGCACTCCCTCCTGCACCCCAACCCCCCAGCACAGTGAAAGTGAGTGAGAGTGGGGGGAGAGCGAGCCATGAAGGGAGGGGGAATGGAGTGAGTGGGGGCGGGGCCTCAGAGAAGGGGCAGGGCTAGGGTGCTCGGTTTTGTGCTGTTAGAAAGTTGGCAACCCTAATTTGCCTTCTGCCACCAAATGCAATATAGTCCATTAAAATTCTGTGTATTGAGGGACTGATGGCCAAACCCTCAGCACATATGTATGCAAACAGGTAATGATACACAATAATCACACATTTGCTTCTAAACAGATACTTCCATGCACAAGCACCAGCTGTGTGCACAATTTCGCAGACACACATATTTTGCCAATCCAGTGATAATATTTGAAAGCTTAGCCCTCAATCTGCATAAAAGTCTTGCTAGATGGCTTACATGGAAGTCTCCCTTAGATAAAGGCATAAAATTCCAAACATAGTTCTCAAGTCCAGTGGTATGAGGCCACCAGTTCTAGATCTCCACCACAAACCAGGAGAAACACCTCCCCAGCAAAAAAAAGAAAAGCCTCCTTCTCAGAGAGGCCTCATTTATTATCTTTAGATCTCACAAAAACAAAAAGAAAAGTACAACTGCACTGCCCCATGCCAGCTCCTTGCTACTGAAATAAAAGTGGAGTATAGATTAAAAAAAAAAACTACGCATACATTGGAGAGTAGCCAATGAGGTATTGAAATTAAAGTACTCGGCTGAAACACATGCCACCCAGGGGCTATTACTAGGAGTGATTTTTAAGGGTCTGTACCTTCAATCCCTTACTCTCTGAGTAGCTCTGCTAACTGCTTAGGATAAGCACATTGAGTCTGTTCATATGTGTATGGGATTACAGGATCCAGCCCTATTTTTATAAATCAAACCTTCTTTTCTTTAAAAAGAACATGAGTACTTGTGGCACCTTAGAGACTAACAGATTTATTTGAGCATAAGCCTTCATGGGCTACAGCCCACTTCATCAGATGCATAGAATGGAACATATAGTAAGAAGATATATATACATACAGAGAACATGAAAAGGTGAAGTTGACATACCAACTCTAAGAGGCTAATTAATTAAGATGAGCTATTATCAGCAGTAGAGAAAAAAAACTTTTTGTAGTGATAATCAAGATGGCCCATTTCAGACAGTTGACAAGAAGGTGTGAGGATACTTAACATGGGGAAATAGATTCAATTTGTGTAATGACCCAGCCACTACCAGTCTCTATTCAAGCCCAAGTTAATGGTATCTAGTTTGCAAATTAATTCCAGTTCAGAAGTTTCTTGTTGGAGTTTGTTTTTGAAGCTTTTCTGTTGCAAAATTGTCACTTTTAAGTCTGTTACTGAGTGACCAGAGAGGTTGAAGTGTTCCCCTACTGGTTTTTGAATGTTATGATTCCTGATGTCAGATTTGTGTCCATTTATTCTTTTACATAGGGACTGTCCGGTTTGGCCAAATGTACATGGCAGAGGGGCATTGCTGGCACAAGATGGCATATATCACATTGGTAGATGTGCAGGTGAACGCGCCCCTTTTCTTTGTGTGAAAGGAACATGGCCAACCTTGAAATTATATATTTTTTTAAATGATCTTACTTTGCTGTATCATTAACATAATAGAAACTTAACATTAAAGTCTGCTTTGCAATCCTTTTTGGCTCTCTACTAATTATTAATTACAACTGTAGATACAACATAACTAATACTTTGCACTTGTATCAGCTTTCCATCTGAGGATCTTGAAGGGTTTTATGAACATAAATAAGTTAAGTCTGATAGCACCTCTGAGGTAATCACTTGTCCCAAAGCTGCAAGTTTACCTAAAAACAGCTCACAGGAGTGTGCTTGTCTTTAGCACTCAGATGCCCAACTCCCAATGGGGTCTAAACCCAGATAAATCCATTTTACCCTGCATAAAGCTTATGCAGAGTAAACTCATAAATTGTTCGCCCTCTATAACACTGATAGAGAGATATGCACAGTTGTTTGCTCCCCCAGGTATTAATACATACTCTGAGTAAGTTACTAAATAAAAAGTGATTTTATTAAATACAGACAGTAGGATTTAAGTAGTTCCAAGTAGTAACAGACAGAACAAAGTAAGTCACCAAGTAAAATAAAATAAAATGCGCAAATCTATGCCTAATCAAACTAAATACAGATAATCTCACCCTCAGAGATGCTTCAGTAAGTTTTTCTCAGACTGGACACCTTCCAGGCCTGGGCACAATTCTTTCCCCTGGTACAGCTCTTGTTCCAGCTTAGGTGTTAGCTAGGGGATTCTCCATGATGGCTCCTCTCCCTCTCTCTTCTGTTCCACCCCTTTATATATCTTTTGCATAAGGCGGGAACCCTTTGTCCCTCTGGGTTTCCACCCCCCCTCACTGGAAAAGCACCAGGTTAAAGATGGATTCCAGTTCAGGTGACATGATCACATGTCACTGCAAGACTTCATTACTCACTTGCCAGCACACACATATACAGGGAGACTCACAGGTAAACAGCCATCTGCAGACAATGGGAGTCATCAAGATTCCAAACCATCATTAATGGCCCACACTTTACATAATTACAATAGGCCCTCAGAGTTACATTTTATATTTCTAGTTTTAGATACAAGAGTGGTACATTTATACAAATCAGATGATCATACTCAGTAGATTATAAGCTTTGGAATGATACCTTACAAGAGACCTTTTGCATGAAGCATATCCCAGTTACGTTACATTCACTTATTACCGTATTTTCTCTAAAACTATCCCAGTTACATTATATTGACTTATTATCAAGTTTTTATAAAACCATATAGACTGCACAACATCACACGCGCCCCTTTTCTTTGTGTGAAAGGAACATGGCCAACCTTGAAATTATATTTTTTTTAAATGATCTTACTTTGCTGTATCATTAACATAATAGAAACTTGACATTAAAGTCTGCTTTGCAATCCTTTTTGGCTCTCTACTAATTATTAATTACAACTGTAGATACAACATAACTAATACTTTGCACTTGTATCAGCTTTCCATCTGAGGATCTTGAAGGGTTTTATGAACATAAATAAGTTAAGTCTGATAGCACCTCTGAGGTAGGTAATTATTATTCCTGCTCTAAAGAAGCACAGAGGTTATGTGACTTGCCCAAGATGAATCAGCTGCAGAGCTGGGAATAGAGCCCAGGAGTCCTGACTCTAAGTTGCTTATTCTAACCACCTTGTTTTCCACACTTCATTACTGGACATTTGATTTTAGCAATGAAAAATATAAAAAGAAAACTGAAGAGATATATGGGTCAAATCCTGAAATCTTTATTCAAGGGCAGATGGGTGTTGTCACCCCATAGGGAAAAAAAACCCATGCAGGTTCCAAAGGGAGGAGAACTCCCATGAGATTACTTAGAGAGCTTTTCCAGATCGCTCCCAAGGTGCTGAAGAAGGGAAGGTGGCAAATGTTCTGGAAACAAAGCTGAGGTGAACCCCTGTTAGGTTTTTCTCCCTTGAGGTCCTTCTTCACAAGGATTTTTAGCAGGTTCCATGATAGTGTCTGGTATATGTAAGACAGTGTGGGATCACTGTGAGAACCGCTTGCCAGCTCCCTCCATGCACCTGGAGAATTCTAGGAGAATCTGTTCACATGCATATGGGATTGTAGGTTCCAGCCCTAATTTTATAAATCAAACCTTTTCTTTATATTAAAGGAACATTATGGGCATCCCAGTGTAAAGGTATGGGCAGTCCCTCCACACCTGCTTGTGGACCAGTCTAGCACTCCTGGTGTGCCCCACCTTAACATCCTCACATGGAGCTGCCATAGGTTCACTTTAACAGCCCAGGGCAAAAAGGAGCCAACACATTAACCAAATTCCACATCCCCTTTAATAAGGTTCAATTAAGTGCCCTTTGTGTCTTTTAAAGTCTCCCAATCTCTACAGGTATGTCTACAGTGCAGCTGAGAGGCATCACTCTGAGCCTGGGTAGACAGACCCGCACTACCTCTGTTGGACTAACATGCTAAAAATAGCAATATGGATGTTGCAGCATGAGCAGTGGCTCAGGCTAGCCACCCGAGTTGTAGTCCACCTGACCCCTTGAGCCTGAGCTTGGGTGGAGAGCCAAAGCCTCCAGGTGTGCCACAGAAATCCACAGTGCTAATTTTAGTATGCTAGCCTGAGCAAAGTCAGTTTGAGTCCATGCTACCCATGCTGGGAATCACACCTCCCAACTGCTATGCAGACATACCCTTTATGTGATAGCAGAGTGGCAAAGTTATGAAACCAGAAATGTTAATTAAAAAAAGTCTTAGGTTGGGAACCTGCAGAAGAGGGTATAACAACCACTGTAGATACTCAGAGAGTAAAGTCTGTGCGTGTAATACAATAGCTCAGTACTTAAATGAGAACAATCAGTGACAGCGGAAGCTGGCTTTTAGAAGCCTTTAAGTTCACAGAACTTAATAGTCTTATGTTGCAGAACAGCAGGACAAAGGGGAATACTCATTCTCCCAGCATCCAGAACCACATGATCAAGGCACATTCAACATTTGGGAAAAAGGAGGCAGAGGAGAGAAGGAGAAAGAAAGGGCTGTGAAGTTTTTCCACAGCAGTCGGGGACAGTTCGTATGCAAACACTGCTAGCAGGCCAGCAGGCAGTGTGAACACAGCTGTTCTGCAAAATTCCTCCATGTGACATTGCTGCTGCTTTTAATGTCTATCATCTTTGTCCAAAGCAATAGAGGAGACGGGCCTATTCTTGTTCCCTCTGGAGTCAATGGAAGTTTTACCATTAATGTCAGAGTTCAAGTTCTGCAGACTACTGAATCATTTTATGAGTTGATTGGTTTCCCTAAAAGACTTTAAGCTGTGCCAATGTCTGATCCTAGAGCAGTGGCTCTCAATCTTTCCAGACTACTATACCCCTTTCAGGAGTCTGATTTCTCATGCGTACCCCCAGGTTTCACCTCACTTAAAAACTACTTGCTTACAAAATCAGATATAAAAATACAAAAAGTGTCACAGCACACTATTACTGAAAAATTGCTTACTTTCTCATTTTTACTATATAAATAGAAAATGAATCAATTGGAATATAAATACCGTACTTGCATTTCAGTGTATAGTATATAGAGCAGTATAAACAGGTCATTGTTTGAAATTTTAATTTGTACTGACTTCACTATTGTTTTTTATGTAGTCTACTATAAAACTAGGCAATTATTTAGATAAGTTGATATACCCCCTGGAAGATCTGTGTACACCCCCAGGGGTACATGTACCCCTGGTTTAGAACACTGTCTTAGAGCTTTTAGATTTTATGCTCAATTGTCCTTTATTTTTATTAATACTTCTGTGAATATGGAGCAGTATTGCATTGGTGTGAAAGTAGTGAGAGTAGAATCAGAGCCCTTAGAGATTATACATTTGGGGGAGATTCTGCCACCCTTGTTCACTTAAATAAACTCAGTTTTTAACTGAGAAAGGCCCCTACTAATTTTACATGCATTTTAAATATAAAATACTCTGTATATGCACACCTTGATTAAAAACTGCCTAAGGCCCAATCCTGCAAACACTTATGTACATACTTAACTTTTAAATAACAAGCAGTCCCACCGTAATTAATGGGGCTACTCATATGCTTAAGCACTTGCAGGATTGGGGTCTAACAGTTTAAAAGAATCAGGAGGATTTACTTTGCTAATTTACAGATTAAAGGCTCCCTATATACCAACTGAAGTGATCCAGGGGACCACAAAAAGGTCTCATATTCTTCAATGGTAACTCTTTTTTCAAGATATTGTCAGTGTGGATCCCACTATAGGTGGGCATGCATCTCATAAATATGCAGTCAGATTTTAGCTGTTGGGGCCACATGTGCCCTGTGAAAGGAAATACAGAACAGAGCAGCTGCATTCCCAGAATACTGGACATTCTTCTGGGAACACTGTGGACCTGCCCCCACCAGCATGACCAAGAATCTTAAAGGAACTGGCACCTGAAATTGCAAGCCCAATAGCAGGGATTTTTAATGGATCTATAAACTCTGGGGCCATACCCTAGGACTGGAGAATTGCTAATATAGTACCTATTTTTCAGAAAGGGGAAAAGTGATCCAAGAAACTACAGGCCTGTTAGTCTGACCTCAATTGTGTGCAAGGTCTTGGAGCAAATTTTGAAAGAGAAAGTAGTTAAGGACATAGAGGTAAATGGTAATTGGGATAAAATACAACATGGTTTTACAAAAGGTAGATCAAGCTGGACCAACCTAATCTCCTTCTTTGAGAAGATAACTGATTTTTAGACAAATGAAATGCAATTGATCTAATCTACCTGAATTTCAGTAAGTCATTTTATATAGTTCAACATGGGAAATTATTAGTTAAATTGGAGAAGATGGGGATTAATATGAGAACTGAACAGCGGATAAGGAACTGGTTAAAGGGGAGACTACAATGGGTCATGCTGAAAGATGAACTCTCAGGCTGGACGGAGATTACTAGTGGAGTTCCTCAGGGATCAGTCTTGGGACCAGTTTTATTTAACATTTTTTATTAATGACTTTGCCACAAAAAGTTGGAGTGGGCTAATGAAATTTGTAGATGACACAAAGTCGGGAGGTAGTGCCAATATGGAGGAGGACCACAATATCATACAAGAAGATCTGGACAACCTTGAAAACTGGAGTAATAGAAATGGGATGGAACTTAATAGTTCAAAGTCATGCACTTAGGAACCAACAACAAGAATTTGTTATAAACTGGGGACTTATGAGTTGGAAGTGATAGAGGAAAAGAAAGACCTGGGTGTATTGGTTGATCACGGGAGGACTATGAGCTGCCAATGTGATGTGGCCATGAAAAAGTCTAATGGGTCTTAGGACGCATCAAGAGAGGTATTTCCAGTAAAGATAGGGAAGTATTAGTACCATTATACAAGGCACTGGTGAAATCTCATCTGGAATACTGTGTGCAGTTCTGGTCCCCCATATTTAAGAAAGATTAATTCAAATTGGAACAGGTGCAGAGAATGGCTACTAGGATGATCAGAGGAAAAAAACCTACCTTATGAAAGGAGACTCAAATAGCTTGGCTTGTTTAGGCTAACAAAACAAAGGCTGAGGGGAGATATGATTTCTCCATATAAATACATCACAGGGTTAAATACCAGGGAGGGGAGTTATTTAAGTTAAGGGCTAATGTGGACTCGAGAACAAATGGAAATAAACTGACCACCACCAAGTTTAGGCTTGAAATTAGACAAAAGTTTCTAACCATCAGAGGAGTGAAGTTCTGGAATAGCCTTCCAAGGGGAGCAGTGTGGGCAAAAAACCTAATTGGCATCAAGACTGAATTTGATAGGTTTATGGAGGGGATGGCAAGATGAAACTGCCTACTAGGGCACGTAGCCAATCTGTGACTGCTAGTAGCAAATATCCCCAATGGCCGGTGGTGGGACACTAGATGGAAAAGGCTCTGAGTTACTACCGAGAATTCTTTGCCAGGTGTCTGGGATCTTCCCATCCCATTGCTAGCTCCCCAGGACTGTCACAACCAGGGCATGGGCAGTCAGGCCTAGTGGCCAGAGTCAGGAACTGGGAGTCAAGCTGTGGGTCAGAGCCAGCAACAGGAGCAAGCAGGGCTGGAGGAGGACAGGAATAAGGCTGGAGCAAGGCAGGTAACAGAAGTGATTACTACTGTGGGCACAAGCACCGAGCAGCCAGCAACCTGCTGCTGCTGCAGTTAAAAGCAGACCTGCTAGCTCCCTTCAGCCAATCAGGTTCTCCTACTGCAACCCCGCTGAGCTCATTAAGCTGCCTGGATGCTGGGCTATCTAGGCCTCGGGTTCTGTTGAAGGATCTCACTCCTGACAAGGACCACCCCCTTTCTTTTAGTTCCGACCAGTTCCTGAGCCTGTGCTCACAGCAACATTCCTGGAACAGGGTCATCTGTCCCCCCCCTTAGACTTAACGGGCCAGTCCACCCTGTTACAAGGACATTTTGCATTGTTCTTGGCATAAAAGTCTATTGTGGGGGATGTGGAATTTTATGGGATCTCTCCTGTGTGACCATCCCTTCAATGTCGACAGTCTCTGCTAGATGAACTTGTAGATCCTGAAAAGCCTTAGAGTCATCATTGGTCAGGGCAGATTGAACTGCCTCATTAGGTGATGATGTTGATCCCTTTATTAGAGGCAGGAAGGAGATTGCACCAGGAGACGTGAGATGATTGTCCACAACAGGGCCAGTAAGGCCAGGGTGGAATGTTGACTGGGTACTGGCTCAGTTGTGACTGTTCAGCCTAATGCCATTTGGGCTTGTGCTGGGTTCATGGCCTGTGAGAAGGGTTGCCTGCAACAGCCTTAGCACCATTCTCAAAGAGTAATGGAGAAGCATCTTTTCTCGATGTTGGGGAAGAACACATAGTGAAGAAATGGTGATGAGGAGTAGTATTCCTCAAGATTTGCACACTGTACACTTGCCCAGCATGTGACTTTCCCCCAGGCAGAATAGGCATTGGCTATGCCCATCAGTCAGGGAGATGAGTCAGTCACTGGTCAGGCAGGGCTGAAACCTTGAAGGTTCAGAGTCTGACATAGTGGTTGGCACAAAGCACCTTGCCTCACTATTCAGGGGGATGTATCCTCATTTCCTTTTTGTGGGGAGTGGAACATCTACTTTAAAGAACTATGAAGTTAAGGAGGCTGAAGAAGCATTTTCTTCACAAACAAGTTAAGAAGGGGAGTTTGAAGCTAGAGGAAAGTAGCAGGTCAGACAAGGATGAGTCTTGTTGCCAAGTAAGAAGGAACTAGGGTTGCAGCCACTCCACTCTTTATACCCTGGCATGGGTGTATTAGGTGACACTGGGTACATCCATGGTCCTGACAGACTGCTATTAAAAAAAAAATCCAATCCCTTGTGCATTCACACCTGCAGTGGATCCTCACTGACACTCAAAGAAGACCAAATCAGTTTATATAACAATTTTATAGACATCATCTATGATTTAACATCTATGGACAAAGCTGAAATAGCAGAATTTTTTCTAGTGACAGCACTTTTCAAGCCATCTCATGAGGCTTTTGGGTGTACTGTGAAGTGCATCAAGGGCATGCCCTAATGCTTGAACCATTTGAATGGGAGCAGAGTAAAGATTCCTTTGAAACTATTCTGAATAATATGCTAAAGTAGTCTGTTCTGTGAAAGGCTTGTGTGCCTAGAACGCAAACAAATCAGGAAGCGAAGAGAAACTTAATTAGGCGTTTTTACAATAGGGTCCTGCCCACGTGAGGCCCATGTACACAGAAATGACTCACCAGCCAGCATGCCCTTCTGACTGGGTGCAGGATTGCTGGGCCTTCCCTTTGGTCACTGCATCCTGTTGGTCACCTCTGGCTGGGTTTTCTGTGGTCTAGCCCTCTGGCCAGGTCACTTAAAAATTCAGTCTCCCTTCCAGGGTAAGCAAATGTAGCTGTATTTGGACAGACCCTAAGGTGGCTTCTCCCAGCTGGCCTCTAACATCTCTTTGCACAGCTCCCCCTGGGCCAGCAGCAAAGTCCTGCCAAATCACCACAGAACTCAAACAAAAAATTAAAAAAAAAAAAAAAATCACTCTTCTCCAGAGTAGCAAGTCCTAGGGCGTTTCCTTGGGCCCCTCAGTAGAGCTCAGAGCTACAAACAAGCCAAGCACTACTGAAGCATCCTCTGTCCCTCTCTGAGCTTGAGCCTCTCGTCCCTCTTCAGCTCCCGGGTCCTTACAGAACATTGGTCATAGGGCTGCCTACCTGGATCCTGGCCACTTGTTCCAGGGGCCTACTGCAGTTGCTCTACTCCTTTGGCTCAGCTCTGTAGCCATAAGCCAGCTCAACTGCTCTCCACAGCCAGTCCCAAACTGGTGGGCTTCCTCCCCTTTTTAAGTCCTATACGCAGCACTAGTGGCCAGTCAGGGCTGATTAAACTGGGCTGGCCAGCTCCTGAATTCTTGGCCTAAAAAGGTGAAGGCCACCCTGTTACAACATGCCAGACATGTCACTTGATGGAAATCATGGGTTCATCTGCCATCCTTTAATTTGAACGGCATAAAACTAATTTTCAAACCACCTTGCTACTATCAGTTATTGAAAGTTAAACTGTTTGACTTTGATATTTAATTGCCACCCAGTAATATTCTCAAGAGATCAGTGACCATGATTTGGTCCATATTGTAACATGATCACTATTTTTGAATGGACAAATAATAATGACAATATTACAGGTGACGAACACATTGAGCTGTAATTCTGAAGTGCACTTTCCTTGGCTAACTATGCCCATCCTTCTTATTAACCTATGTAAATCCCCTAACTGCTCTTTTCTGTAGTTTAACAATGATAGGATGTAACTAATAGTATTTTTCATTTGTATTAGCACCTTTCATCCAAGCTTTCATACACCTTTGTAAACATTAAGCCTCATAATACTTGTGTGAAAAAGATACCATTTGCGTTTTACAAATGGGGAGACTGAGGAAGAGAGTAGTTAGGCGGTGAGTCCAAAGACACACAGCAAACTAATGGAAGAATCAGGAACAAAACACAGGAGTCCTGGCTCCCAGTTCCTTGCTTTAACCACTGAATCATAATGTCATCATCAATGGATTTTCATCCTAAAGCTCTGTAGAATTTTGCTTTTTTTTCTGATACTCTTGTGAATATGACAATTTTATTGTTTAACTATATTTTTGTGAGATGGAACAGTACTGTTAGTTGAAGCAAAATTTCACAATGTAGACCATATACTGACTGTACTGATAATCTGTAAAATCCTGAAATGATAGTGATATTCTATACACTGTAGGTTGTCAGTGTGATATTTATAACCTGTATACTGTAGGTAGTCAGTACTTTCCCCTCTAAAAACAAGAACAATTTAGTATTACTGTTTCTGTGCAAACAAACAGGAATTAACAGAATATTTTATAGGATATTGGACTAACCAGAAAAGATGTCCTTTTTCTGAAGAGAAATCTACAAAGGCATATATTTCTGTAAGTTATTGCCACCCCAGTTGAACACTAGGGGTCACATTTAGATAACCACTGGCATATTCAAGAACCCATCCATGAAAAGCACATACATTCCCTCAATTAGCAGAGGAACATAACATCAGCATTTCTGCTGTATCTGAAAGCTGATTTGCTAAGCAACTAATACAGGGTTACAACCCTTGTGACTTCAATAGACATTCTGAGTGCAAAAGGAATGAAGGATAAGGCTCACAACATACTGAACATGGGACCAATACCTTAGCCCTTCTGGATCCCTCCTCTATTCTCAGCTCCACATCAGACCACCTGTAACCCTAACTCAGGAAGGTTGGGCACCACTCTTTCTATTGTCGATCTACAATCCTCCTGAGATAGCTGGTGGGTTCATTGGGAGGAATGTTAAAAAGTAGCAATACATTTTTGACCCAGATATTTCTCTGTTTTATGATTTGTACATTTTTAATCTTTCTAAATTATTTAATGTTGAGAAGTGGCTTCTGCACCTTTCATTACTTTTTATACTACACTATGAACAAAGCTGACAATATATTTCAGTCAAAACTACAACAGTTCCATGATGTTACAGTGATTTCAGTGGACCTGAGGTAATGCCATTGGGGGACTATTTTTACAATGTTAATTTTTCATAATCTTCAGATAATGTCAGTGGAAAGATTTGAAAGAAGTTTTATTCTTGGAGTCACATTCAACCCCAGTACAAGAAATGCAACTCCACTTAAGTCAATGAAGTTCTGCCCACTTATACTTGGTCTGACTTTATCTTGTAATATTTTATCCCTTACTCATTCCCTCATCATTATTCTCTGACCGCACTGTCAGGCCTCCATCCAAGTTTAGTTTGTTTCTAAACCCAGTGACAAAGACATTAGGAAAGTTTACGGAACACTGCATTTCCAGTGACCACATGCATTTCTTTCTACCATCTCTCAACCATGGGGAAAGTTAGTTCCAAAACAAAATATGGAATGGTTAAATTCTCAGAATATTTTAGATTGCTATAAACCTGGCTTTAGACCAGTTCACAGCTCTGTACTGTGAAAGCAACATATTACAAAAAGCTTATGCTCCAATACATCTGTTAGTCTTAAAGGTGCCACAGGACTCTGTTGTTTTTTAGAGATAGAAAATCATTATTAGGTCATCCTAAAATTTCCTTCTCTTAATTTCATCTTGATATTTCTAATATAATACACTTGTGTAAATAATTCCTTCTGACACTTGGGTCTTGATTGTGGCTGGGCTGGCACAAGTGTACAAGAGAGGGGAGGAGGGCACAATGGCTCTTCATCAGACCCCATCCTCTTGCATCCTGATGAGGCTTAGTCTATCAGGGAGCACAAGCACTGCTTGTACCTTGAAAGGGTGGTACTTACCTGCAGGCATCAGAGTAAACTGAGAGGACATATAAAATATTCTCAGGAAGCTTATTTCATATTGGGCATCTTGTCCCATTTCAGTTTCAAGCTTAGATTCTGGAGAGCCAATGGGTATCCCAACTGCACAAAATGAAGGGCAAAACGGTGCCTAACAGACACAGAAGAGGGCATAGTGGAGGTGCATTACCCAAGCAGTATTTTTAGACCTTGCACTGGAGATCTGTGCTAAAATTACAATATCAAATATATATCTTTGGCGATTAAACACAGCAGCACTATCCTGTGCACAAGTTTTCTTTTAACCTCTGTCTGAAGCTGCTTTTTCCACCTTAGTTTTCCTCATTGTCTTGCATAATTCCTTATAAAAAATTTCCAACTGTTTTAGTCTGCATTTTCTTGTGTGATTGTTACACCAAAACCTTACTGTTGGTAGCTCAGTAGGTGGCAGTCTACCCTATGAATCAACTGAGTAATGATCCAACATGATGGTAGGGGGCACTGATCTTCTGGAGGTGCTGTCTTTTAAATGACATGTTAAGCTGCTGTGATGATTAAAGATCCTAGGGCACATTTGGCAATAATACAAGGGTTAGCCCTGTTATCCTGGTCAAATTCCAATCTGGATATTTACACTCTGCTGAGCTAGCCTATCTTTCCTAAATTTCAAAGTGAATATGTAATTCTTCACTTCCCCTCCCAAACACTGTTGTGCAGTGTTACTAATGCAAAGTGCCTATTTTTTCTCCCCAGAGATAGCGGTGTTTCAGCACTAGGTGAAGTGATTGGTCTCTTGCCAATAAAACATTTCAGGGCCTGAATCTTCTGCATGAAAGCAGCATTATAATGTAAGACTTTATGAGAAAGCCAGACACTTTAACGGAAAGCTCTCCCACAGAAATCAACACCTTTCCCCACACATCGCTACAGATTATAGGCCAAATTCACCCCTGGATTAATTATACTGAAATCAAAGATATCATCAGTTGAGACCTGAGAGGTCTTTGAACTAAGACACCTAGAACATAGACAAGAACCTACAGAAACAGACAGGACTTCTTCTTTTTTTAAGGAGGAAAAAAATCTGTTTTTTTTTTTTTTTAACTGAAAGGAAAAGATTTTAAGATGTTCTTAGTTTCTTCAAAATCTTTTAGCAAAAATTGATGGTTAAAAAAGGATTTTAATTTTTTAAAATAGTCCTTTTGAATGTACATTTGTACACAACTCCCAATTGCTTAGTCTAGGTTGCTACTACAAAGGTTAGCAGAAAATGATTTTCTTTTCCATGACATTTCCAGGTAGATCAAAGAGCTTGACATATCCATATCATCGGAGAATTCAAATGAAAATGGCTTTGTTAAACTGCACTTCCTTAAACCAGGGCCGCCCGGGGGGGGGGGGGGCGGGCAAGTGGGGCAATCTGCCCCAGGCCCTGCAGGGGCCCCGCGAGCCCTGGCCGAGAATCCCTTCCCTGGCTACTCACCCGGAGGCGGTCCGGGTCTTTGGCAGCACTTCAGCAGTGGCGGGCCCTTCAGTCCCTCCGGGTCTTCAGCGGCATTTCGGCGGCGGGTCCTTCAGTGCTGCCAAAGATGCGGAGCGACTGAAGGACCCGCCGACGCCGCAGACTCGGAGCGCTGCCCGGTGAGTACAAGCGCCGCAGTGAGTGGCGCCTTTTTTTTATGTCCACTCCCCCGCTTTGCCCCAGGCCCCCTGAATCCTCTGGGCGGCCCTGCCTTAAACATATGGAAGGATAATGTCGCAAATAATCAATCTGTAAGCACCTAGAAGAAAATAAGGTGATAAGTAACAATCAACATGGATTTGTCCAGAACAAATCAAGCCAACCTACTATCATTCTTTGACAGGGTAACAAGCCTTGTGAATAGAGGGAAGCAGTAGATGTGATATATCTTGACTTTAGTAAGGCTTTTGATTCTTTCTCACATGATCGCCTCATAAATAAACCAGAGACAGATAAGCTAGACAAAGCTACTAGAAGGCAGGTGCACAACTGGTTGGAAAAGTGTACTCAGTTTTCAGTGATTCACAATCAAGCTGGAAGGGTATATTGAGTGGGGTCCTGCAGGGATCTCACCTGAGTCTGGTTCTATTCAATATCTTCATAAATGATTGCATAATGGCATAGAGAGTACATTTATAAAGTTTGTGGATGATACCAAGCTGGGAGGGGTTGCAACCCTGACAAATCCAAAGACAGAATTAGAATTCAGAATGATCTTGACAAACTGGAGAAATGGTCTGAAATAAATAGAACGAAATTCAGTAAGGACAAATGCAAAGTACTCCATTTAGGAAGGAATAATCAGTTGAACAAATACAAAATAAGAAATGAATGCCTAAGAATACTGCAGAAAAGGATGTGGGGGTTATAGTAGATCATAAACCAAATATGAGTCAACAATGTAATATTGTTGCAAAAAAAAAAAAGGACAAAATTGTTCTGTGAGGTATTAGCAGGAATGTTGTAAGCAAGACACGAGAAGTAATTCTTCCACTCTATTCAGCACTGATAAGACCTCAAGTGCAGTATTGTGTCCAGTTCTGTGCACCACACTTTGGGAAAAGAGATGGACAAATTGAAGACAGTCCAGAGGAGAGCAACAAAAATAACAAAGGTACAGAAAACACAACCTATGAGGACAGATTAAAAAACCTGGGTTTAGGTTAGACATTAGACAAAACTTCTTAATTGTAAAGGTACTAGAACAAATTACCTAGAGAGGGTGTGAAATCTCCATCACTGAAGGTTTTTAAGAACAGGTTAGACAAACACCTGTCAAGATTGATCTAGATAATACTTAGCCCTGGTCTACACTGGGGAGGGGGGAATTGATCTAAGTTACGCAACTTCAGCTACGTGAATAACGTAGCTGAAGTTGACGTACTTAGATTGACTTACCGTGCTGTCTTCGCCACGGTGAATCGACTGCTGCCGCTTCCCCGTTGACTCTGCCTGTGCCTCTCGCAGTGCTGGAGTATAGGAATTGACGGGGAGGGCTAGGGGGTCGATTTATCGCGTCCAGACTAGAAGCGATAAATCGATCCCTGCTGAATCGATCACTGCCCGCCAATCCGGCGGGTAGTGTAGACATACCCTTAGTCCTCAGTGCAGGGGACTGGACTAGATGACAGAGTTAGGTCCTTTCCACACCTACATTTCTAAGTCTGTGAATAGGTTCAGACAATCAGGTGCACAGTAAGATAACATGCAACTTGTTCCACATGAGCAATCACAGCAAATCAATTTTGAATTTGAAGTACACCAGATCAGCAGCCCAATAAAATTTGTAGGCACTGGGATAGTGCAAGGGTGTCTAGTTTGTGGCTTGGAAGAGTCTGTCTTAAGAAGAAAATTTTCATTTGATTATGAATTGGACGTGTGGTACTTGAGCTGCAGAAGTGTTCAAATTAGCCCTGTTGCTATGGCAGAGGAGCAAAGGGGGAACCACTTCCCCTGCCAACCTTGGAACATCTTGGCTAGAAATCAGGAGCAATCAGCACAGCTGTTGTCCCGTCCCTGTTGGCTGCCTGCTACATCACAGTGGAGGGAGGAGAATATTACTGGTTCCCCTGCCAGCCTGTGGGAGCAGCGGTGCTGGAATAATTTGTATAGTGGAGGTGCTGAGAGCCATTGAACCAAACTGTAAACCCCGTATTTGATGGAAAGCACTTCAAGCTAGCGGGTGAGGCAGCACCCTGAGTTCCAGCACTTATGTGTGGGAGTCCCAGTTTGATTGTCTCTGCCTAAGCCTAGGAGAACAGCTAGAATGGGAAGGTTCATTTTCCTGAGTCACCTGTATGCGTGAAGCAAAAAGTATTTGCTAGAAGCTTCTATGAACAGTTTATGGAAATAAAAAATTGAGCAAACCCCTGTTGGTTTACAGACACATTTTAAATCTGAACCCAGGTAAACATTTCACACAGCTTAATCCTAAATTGGTCAGGCTGTGAATGACATTGTATTATTCATCTTAGCGCAGGAAAATACTTGTCAGTGAGGTTTGTTTCTTATTTTTGGTCAGGCATGAAAGCATTTTGGGGTTGCTTCTCTTGCCATTTGGAAGCCGACCTAAAGAAGTTGCCAGACCACCTATCTGAGAGATTTGTCTGCCACTGCTGCCATTATGTTATGCATGACCCTTCCCTCTTTCTTTAGGTCATCAGCAAAAAAAATCTGTCACTTCTTCCTCCTAGCTTCCTCTGCTTCAGCAGACTCGAGACATGTTGTGCAAGACAAATAAAATATTGTGTTCTTCCTATAGCACTCTGTTGCTCTCAGAGCCAGCTCCTCTTGTGTTTCTTGCACATATTGGCACAATTCACAAAGCCTTATTGTTAGTATTTTCATACTAATGGGATTAAAATAATTTATTGCATATCAGTATGACTCATTGTGAGACTCTAAGTGGTGCCTTTTTAAATTCTATAAAATGTGATGCTGAAGAGGGGACAGTTCCGTGTTTATTTAGGACCAGTACATATTGGCAAATAATAAGAAACATTTTGTTTTGTTAGTCTCCAAACTAAGGGCTAAGCTTCCAAATGAGAGGAGGATTCTGCCCCCCTACCCCTTTACTTTATTATAGACAGTGATTTTGAACTAGGTGTTCTGTTTATTTCAGTGCAGCCTGCTACTGGGAGTGGAGGTTATGAAAGGATAAATATTAAAAAAGTCTTAACATTCCCACTCAGAAGCAAGAGGGGAAAATTCTATATATACTGTATGTAGCTTTGAGAGAGAAAAGGGAACCATAGCAGAAGCCACTCACTCTCAATCAGAAATGGAGTTTTACAAAAGATTCCTTGGGGACAATTAAAACAGGGGCCTTCCCAAGTAATCTAAATTCTATATTTTTATGTGCCTAAAAGCTAACTTGGTCACATAAAGAGCATTTACGTGCCTAAAGGCCAATTTCAACATCCCAAACCAGGGTTTGGACATCTTTCTCTGCCCCCCCCCCCCCATATTTGAAAACTGGGCTCATCAGATAAAACATAGGTGTCATGTTGCCAGTCTGAAACCTATCCTATGGCCAGAGGGACTGATCCTGCAGTCATTATTTATACAAAACATTTAAGAAAGGAATGGATATTTTGCATGAGGAAAGACTGCAGGATTGAACCCAGAAAGGAATAATTATTTGAACAACATCCATTTACCTTATCATGCCGGGGGCTCACTCCCAGCTGCAATGTAGACTTACCCTTTCAGCATCCAGTAAGATCCTAGCCTCAGTGCACCTTCTTTCAGGCACTCGCTGGCTGTCCACTGGGCCCCAGCCAGCTACCAGTGAACTGGGCTTTGCCCCTTTTACTCCTCCCTCCAGGCTTGATCTTTCTCACAGGTGTAGCAGGGAAGAACTGACTGGGTACACAGGCTCACATTAACCCCTTCCTGGCTAGTGTGGTTTGTGTACCCCATCACACCTTCTAGTATGTGTTACTTACTGCACTTGTGATGTTGATGCAATTTGAAGACAGAGGAAACACTGAAATAGATCTCTATAAGTGATAGCCCCATACCCAGGGCCGGTGCAAGGATATTTTGTGCCCTAGGCGAAACTTCCACCTTGCGCCCGCCCTCCCCTCCCCCCCCCCCCGCCCCCAGTAACATCGGTGCATTGAGGGGCAAATCCCAACGAGCCTTTATAGACCCCAGGGGCCAGCCATGCCCAGGGGCTGCTCCCCAGACCAGGTTCCCCCCTCCCCGCCCCCTGAACTACCCTGGAGGGTGCACAGCCCCCCCCCCGTAAGCCCTCCCCACCCCACCCCGGCGACCCCCACCCCGAGTCCACTCACTGGCTTTGCTGGACTTGGGCCGCTTCAGCAGCTCAGCAAGGAGGAGCTGCCTTCTGGGGGCTCCTGGGGGCTCCTGCAGCAGATGCATGCGGGCAGAGGCCCCGTGCGCCCCCCCCCCCAGCTCCCTCCTCGGGCTCTGCGCCTCCCGGGAGCGTGAGCCGCCTCCGCCGCTGTCCCTCCCGGAGCAGGCTCAGGGCCCCGCGCCCCGGCGGTGCCTCACATGCCCAGAAACTGCAGAGCCCGAGCGTGGCGAGGGGGAAGCTGGGGGGCACACAGGGGCCTCTGCCCACATGCATCTGCTGCAGCCTGCAGGAGCCCCCGGGGAGGTGCCAGGCCACAGCCTGGGCAGGAGGGGTGGGGGATGCGGCTGCTCCCTGTTAGCGGCGCCGCTGCCTTTGCAGGGCTCCTGCCCCCTGCGCCGCGCCGGCTCCTCCATGGCTGGGGCTTGCTGCCGCCGCAAGCAGGACACTCTGGCTCTCTGGTGCCTCCGGAAGGCGGCTCCTCCCTGCCGAGCCAGGGCACCACTTTTTGGCACCCCCAGGGCCGTCCTTAGGATTTATGCGGCCCTATGCAGTATTATTAAACTGGTGCCCCTACGCCCGACAGCAGCCTGAGCTTGCAGCCCGGCGGGGGCGGAGGCGGGGGTGGAGGGACAAGGCAGAAAGAACAACAAGATGCCCGGCCCGCCTCATGGTGGCGGAGAGTCACAGTTCCCCACAGAGACCCCTGTACCCTCTCCCTCACGCAGAATGGACATGCAGAAAGTACCTAATTAAAAGCACTAAACTTGGGAATAAAAAATGTCAGTCACAGGTTTTTTGATATGCCCTGAAGTTTGTCAGACATTTATTTGCAAAAATTTTGTAGTAAGGGTGAGTCAGCTGTCTTGCTGAATACTACATTAAATATTATGGAATACATGATGCAGCTCTTCTTTGTTTTACATTTTCTTAATCAGTATTTCTAAGCTGATTTTATATTTTAAATGTACTCTTAAATGTACTCATTCCAGATTACTATATATTTAACTCACTGAAACAGACATTATTTTACATTAATCAGTCACAGAGGTTTAGTGTGTTCATAACAATCTTCATTGCTTTTAGAAAAAGGGAACACTAATTTACTGTGTGTGATCTCCATAACAATACACATGTTTATGAAATTTCACCAACTTTAAAAAATATGTTTCCAAAGATTTTAGGCATAACAAAGGATTTTATATCTTACTAAGGTACTGATTTTGCTTAAAACTAGTTCATCAGATAGTCAGAAGTAAAGAAAGGGAAACTCTTTGTCCAGCTATCTGGAAGCAAAGGGCTGTTGCTTCCTTCAGTGGGGGTGGAGGTGGGGGAGAGGGGGTGAAGGGAGAAATGGATGGACAGATGGATGGACAGAAAGGACAGGAAGACTTTGGAAGTAAGTTTTTTTACTATAGTAATTAAATCTTTTATTTTAGATAAGGATGGTCTTTTGAATAATTTATTTAAAAAACCATATGTCTGAAGATCCAGGCATTTAAGGCTAAAGATGATTGTGCATCTAAAAATCTATGCAAGGCTTTTTTAGAGATGTGATTTTATAATCTTCACCAACTCACTAATGAAATATTTTTAAAGCAAATTTTAAACGAAGGTCCTGTAGACTAACATGTTCTGAGTAAATATTACAGTCATGTACAACTGTTTTTGTCAGTACATTCAGAAACTGACAGTAGATATCTGGGGGTTGGCAAATGCCTGTTAAATGTCTTCATTGCCCCTTGAATGGCTCTTTAACAGTTCCGGTGTTGTGCTAATAGGTCTGGCAGGCTGGAGATTTTTTCTCTTTTAACTACTAGATCCCCTTCTCATGAAGCCTCAGAGCCTGCAGGAAGGGTCAGAACAGGGATAGGAAAACCAGTAGGGTGGACACTAAGACCCAGTGGTGCCCCAAATTTTCAGGTGCCCTACCCAGCTGCCTATGCCTAAGGACAGCCCTGGGCGCCCCCAACCACTTGCCGCCCTAGGCCACTGCCTAGTTTGCCTAGTGATTGCACCGGCCCTGCCCATACCTGACAGCTGCATAATGAGGGACCACTACATAAATTAAAACCGTATTTCCTAATTTACCACTAAGGCCAATACAATAGGATCATGGACTCAAAGAAATTAGAGATGGGAAAGATTTGTTAGGTCATCTAGTCCCTGTCAGTGCAGAAATGTTTCAGCCGAATATTCTTTTCAGTATAAATTTTAAGAGACTCAAGCAGTGGCCTTTTCACCAGCTAATAGGCACAATTGTTAGTATACTTTCTCAAAAAGAACAGGAGTACTTGTGGCACCTTAGAGACTAACAAATTTATTAGAGCATAAGCTTTCGTGGGCTACAACCCACTTGTGGGTTGTAGCCCATGAAAGCTTATGCTCTAATAAATTTGTTAGTCTCTAAGGTGCCACAAGTACTCCTGTTCTTTTTGCGGATACAGACTAACACGGCTGCTACTCTGAAACCTGTCAGTATACTTTCTGATTTTCCTGAAGTTTGTCCCCTTAGTTTCACCCCATAACTTGTAGTAATATCCCCCTGGGAACACTAAACTATCCAACTTTCGCTGTTCATGCCCTGAAATGAGCCAGCTATTACAATCCCTTAGAGATCTATTTGCATAAAGAAGCAATTGCAGTCATTACAGAGAGCACAATCCTGCAAACATGTTTTGTTCAAGTGGATGTCAATCATCCAACACATTTTGAAGTTCACATGTGTACATTAAGTTCCACTATGTTCTCTATCATGCTACAGAGAGGGCTCAGTCCATGGAAGAGTCATGATGGGGTCATACAGAGAGAAAGTGTTGATACCAGATTGTAAGGAGGGCAACTGATTATGCCTAAATTGGGAGGATTTGTGCCTCAATTTTTCACCTTTATTTATACATTTCCAGACAGAATCATTGTCGCATCTCTCTCTTATATATACAGAAATTATTATAAAACAGCTAAAACAGAATAGATAGGGGCCCAAGTCACCAAATTCCAGGGTACCGGGAAGCTCTTCTCCACTTAACAATGATCATCTCAATCTCTGGACAGGAATTATACAACTTGGGCCCTTGCTCACTTCTTTTTAAAATATCTTTCCATGCTGCATATTCATGATCTTTCTTCCAATCAGCATAAAGCATTGTGTCTTAGACAACTTCAGGTGGGGCGAGCGGTGACACCAGGCAGCAGTGCGCGGGGAGGGAGTGCTTGGGCCTTTGAGACAGGCTGGGTGGCCTGCTGATGTGACTCAGGGGGTGGAGGTTGCACTTCCTCCCCGAGCTACACCATGCAGGGCCAGTCCAAGCTGCCTGGCATTGCCGCTGGCCCCCACAAGTGTTCTTCCACGCCCCCCTCATTTTGAAAACCTCTGTTCTAGATCCTGAGGCAATGTGTGGGGTGGTCACGTGCCACCCAGAACCTTTAAATTGTGCCCCCCTCCACTATCAACAGTTACATGTCACCTCTGAATGCCTGAACAGGCTGACTCACCACTGGCAGCTCCTTATGGCCAGGCATAGCATAGCACCTCTCTCCCCATTGGGTGGCTCCTGCCAATGGCTGTTCTGTCTCTGTGGTGACCTACCTCCTCCTGTGACTTGGCCCTCCAACCAGGTCACTATAAGTATCTCCCCTTCCATGCTAGTCCATGAACAAAAATCAAGGGGAACTAACACAAATAAACTGATAAGAAAGAGAGGGGAATAATTCCCTCTCTGGGCGCATCAGAACTTGGCCCTCCCTTCCCTAAGGGAGGGCCTTCAGGCAGTGGTCATTGGGGTAGCTCCTGCCTTCAATCAGCCCTTTACTCAGGCACTGAGACCTAAACATCTGTTGTCTGCCCACAAGTGAGCTGCTCTGCTCCCCTTTTCACCAACTCCTCCAGGCTGTGCATGTCTTGCAGGTGGGGTGGGGTGGAGCTGCCTGAGCCCCGAGCAGCTTCTTAACCTTCATGTTGTGAAGGCCAAGACTACAACAGGGTTCAAAAAAGAACTAGATAAGTTTATGGAGGATAGGTACATCAATGGCTATTAGCCAAGATGGACAGGGATGGTGTCCCTAGCCTCTGTTTGCCAGAAGCTGGGAATGGGCGACAGGGGCTGGATCACTTGATGATTGCCTGTTCTGTTCATTCCCTCTGGGCACATGGCATTGGCCACTGTCGGAAGACAGGATACTGGGCTAGATGGACCTTTGACCTGACCCAGTATGGTCGTTCTTATGTTCTTGTAACCCTTTTTTGTGTAATGTGGGGTTTGTAGAGCCCCTCACCACAGCCTTTATTTTTTCATGTGAGTAGGAAAGTTATGGAGCACAACATGCCCCAATGTCAGCATATTCTGCTCTTTTCCAAAGATGGGTTTTCGGGGGGACTTTTCACTTACAGTTCTGCCCCCAGCTTATAGATCATTAAAAAGCCTTCTCAGTCATTTGGCCTGTTGCATTTTGAGGTGCTTCATGCAGTTTAGGGCCTACATGTTTAGTTGTTCCCCAACAAGATGCTCCCTACCCTCCATAAAACATGCTGCATGGCAGAAGAGAATGGGCTCATGAGTGAAGGGGCGAGGGCAGAGAGGAGATGCACTGAATGGTAGGCTCCATTTCCAACTGTGGCTGATCCACAGGTACATCTGTAGAAAGCTAGTGCTGTCTGAGCCAGCATTAATTCCCAGTGCACCAGCTGTAACTTCCCTATGTCATGGCTAGACAGTGCAGGGCCGGCTCTAGCATTTTTGCAGCCCCAAGCAAAAAAAAAAAAAAAAAAAAAAAAAAAGACAGCCGCTTCATTCTATGGCGGCAATTCGGCGGCAGGTCCTTCGTTCCAAGACGGAGTGACGGCCCTGCTGCCGAATTGCCGCCGAACAGCCGGACGTGCCGCCCCCCTCTTCATTGGCCGCCCCAGGCACCTGCTTGATACCCTGGTGCCTGGAGCCGGCCCTGCTAGACAGTATGGAGCAGAACTCCCTCTGCATAGCTAGCCAGGATTAATGGGCCTGGGGGCCCAGATCCCCATGCATCACAGGTTCTCCACTGCCTTCTGATGACCCATCCCTTACCACTGTAGTGGAACTGTGGAGTCTTAGCTCAGGCCTCAGGATCAGAGGAAGCTGCAGAATTTTTGTATTAATTTGTTCTCCTTATGAAAAATTGGGCCAGGCTTCCCTTTTGCTGAAGTATACTAGATAGCAAAACTTTAATTTCCAGTAACTTCAAAGGAAGTAGGATGGGAATCCTCGAAGCCAGAAATATTATAGCAATAAACAACAACCAGCCAAACAAAAACAGTACATTTTTGGTCTCTGCTAGCAATGTGAGAGGTCTTTATGAAGTGCTTAGCTTCTGCTTTATTTTCTAATCTGATATGATCTGTTTTACAACTGCAAAGTATTACAAGTCTTATCCTTTGGTGGTACAGTATTTTCATTAAGCTTGTGAAGAAGATCAGATTCACGCCAGACAGAAATAGAGACTAAGAGGACTGTTTATTTCGGGGATTATAGCAGCAAGTTATTGAGTGCTAACACTCTAGAGGATCTTTATTTTAGTGATTTCTTCATCCATCTGGATTAGTTTCTGCTGCTGCAATAGGGGAAGAAAAGTAAATCTACACTGTAGACAAACCATAGGGAACAATGCTTACATTCTGTGTAAACTAGTGGATTTCTTTTAGCACAGTAAAGAGTATGTACCTGTGCTACTCAGAATGAAACTATTGTAGGCAAATTGTCAAGTAATTCAAGGCCAAAATTAGGTTTTGCAAAACCTAACATTTATAGAAATATTTCATCAATTAATTTATTTTATTTTTAAAATGTCACTGAAAAACAGTTTTTGGTTTGGATTTATATATTTCAGTCACACAACCGAGCCTTCTTTCAGGACATGAAAACAAGTAAGTGACACAAAAGCTGATTTATGAAAACTGCAGTGAACCTGATTAGCTTAAATTTTCATTGTCCAAGCTGATTGAAAAGCAAAAAGAAGAAATGATAAGTATACTGGATTTTTTAAAAGAATGCTTTTGCTTGTTTTTAAATCGGAGGTGTTATTAGTAACACAAATACAGCAATCTTAATTTGTGGTATGTGTATAATTATCTATATGGGTCAGATCTTCAGCTGCACTGGGGCACTGTTTGGCTCACCTGAAATGGGAGCACAGGTGACTTTCTGCCCCCTATGTGCTGAACCCTGGGGCTGCTAATGGCTGGTTCAGCCATGGTGTGATTTACAGGCAATGTGTAATGGCTCCTTGGGGAAGATATGCCAGTAGAGATTGCTAAAGAGCACTCTCTCCTCCAGTAGTCAGATTATTTTTGGCCTTTGGCCTGCACTGAATTATATCAAATGTCAATTTCTACAAATACCTTCCTGCAGGAGGAGATCCAGATCCTGTCCCCTTACATGGATCCTCTCATTTCTCTCTGCAAAGAACACCTTCTTGGACCCAATTCTCCCCTTTCCCATCTGGAAAATGGCTCAATAATTTGTGATTTGATCAAACGATCAAACTGTGGTCACTTTGGTCCTGCCACACTGATCTTATTGATCTCCTAAAAGGTTATCATAGAAACTGAATTTTAGTCTTGAATCCCCTCACTCACAAAACATATACCAAAAAGAACAGGAGTACTTGTGGCACCTTAGAGACTAACAAATTTATTAGAGCATAAGCTTTCGTGGGCTACAACCCACTTCTTCGGATGCATCCGAAGTATGCATCCGAGTATGCACAAGTACTCCTGTTCTTTTTGCGGATACAGACTAACACGGCTGCTACTCTAAAACATATACCAGTTACTCAAGACAGTACTTCTTGGGAAGTCAATGGCTTCAATGGAGTATAACAATTTACAGTAGCTGAGGGTCTTCCCCCTTAGTTATCCATGTCTGACTGTAGAGGCGCTGGCTCGGGCTTGACCCTCTCCGGGGCAGTGGGGAGCCAGACTGGCTTACTGCACACCATTGAGGTTTGGGGAATTAGTTCGGCCGTAGGAGTCTTTCCTGGCAGCCCTTGCGGAGACAGAAATAAGAACAATTATTGCCGGGGCCCTAGGTCAGGGCGGGGCAGTAATAAGTCAGGAGCTCAGGCCCTCAGGCAGGGCTGAGCAACACCAGTACAAACAGTAGCAAGCCCAGGCCCTAGGTCAGGGCGGGGCAATAATGAGTCAGGAGCTCAGGCCCTCAGGGAGGGCGAGGCAACAATAGTAGGCCCAAGCCTCCAAAGGCCTGGGAGAGGGGGCTACTACCACCAGGTGGGACGCAGGCCGACCCACTCCACTGCATCCCAGCCCGGGGCCCTAGCAGCGGCAGAAGACCTGCTGCTGTGTCAGTGGGGATCCTGGCCACAACACACTGACATGGGCTCTGGCAGTGCTGCAGCCAGACTAGGGTCAGCTGCCCCCGGTCTACTTCCGGCCTCCCTCTCTTGTGGTACCTGAGTCACGGTGGTGTCCTCCGGGGGGTCCAGCATCATGGGTTCCTCAGGGTAGTGGGCGGGCGGCAGGCCCAGCAGCTCCTCTGGGTAGCCGCCACAGGGCAGGTCCGGCAACTCCTCCGGGTAGCGGCTGCAGGGCAGGTCCGACCAGTCCTGGCGGGCACGTTGGGCAGCGGGGGTTTCCCAGTTGTGGGCTAGGTTGGAGGCATCTGCCCTCCCCAGTGGCTGGGGCCCTACTGAGCTCTGAGGGCGAGTCTTTATACTTCCGGGTCGCTGCCTGACCCTCTGAGGGGCGGGCTCAGAGCTCCCTAGCTCTGCCCACTCCGGCCTCTGGATTGGCTCATCCCGCTCTGGGGCGGCGGGGAGCCACACCGCCTCACTACACTGACTTAAAACTTGCCTGCTTTTTGTTTCTCTCAAACAAAAATAAAGATATTCTATTCATTTCAGAGGGAATCGTTTTTTTTCTGACTTGTGGCATTTATTAGGTCTCCAGGTTTGAGGCTGAGAAACATGTCTTTGGAATCATCCTGTTTGCTTAGGGTTAGGGAAATCAAGACACAGCCAGAATGAAGTTCAGTCTGTGATTTTTGTTTCTGATCCTGAAAGGTAGATTCTGCACCAGAAACAGCTATTTCAGTGTGCCCAGCTAGTCTGGCCAAAGTAGAAAGGGTCCACAGCACAGCTGCCTAAACTAGCTGCTACAGAGGTTGAACATATTGTTCTCAGAAGCCCTTGAAGTGTTGATTTTTAAGTTTTAACAGTTGTATTATATGTTCCACTGATGCAAGTAAAAGTTTCCAGACTTAAAAGATAAAGATGCAACAGATGATCCACCCCACCCCCCAAAAACCATCTTTCAAGATCCATGGGTCCTACACATGCGTATCACAACATGTGGTGTAGCTCATCCAGTGAACTAAATGTCCCAACAACAACTATGTGGGTGAAACAAGACAATCACTACGCTCTTGAATGAACTCACACAGGAAAATGATAAAAGACAAAAACACCATATAACCTGTGGGTGAACACTTTTCACAAAGTGATCACTCTATATCTGACCTATCAGTCCTCATCCTCAAAGGAAACCTGAACAACACTTTCAAAAGACGAGCCTGGGAGCTGAAATTCATAATCTTGCTAGACACTAAAAATCACTTAATAAAGACACTGGATTATGGTTTATTACAACAATCTGTAACCCACTAACCCCCATTTTGTCCTATGATTACAGGGTGTTAATGGGCCACTTCATTCTGAATGGTCCCTTAGAATATGTGCTAACTACTTATGCTAAACTATCTGTTTGGCCTTGTATTTAGCTGTGACACTCTGGCCTTGGCTACACTTGCAGATGTACAGCGCTGTGAGTTAAACCTGACTTCGTGCAGCTGAGTAGGGAAAGCGCTGCAGTCTGTCCACACTGACAGCTGCCCAGCACACTGTCGTGGCCACATTTGCAGCAATTGCAGCGCTATTGGGAGCGGTGCATTATGGCAGCTATCCCACAGAGCACCTTTTCCCATTCTGGCGCCGTGGTTTGTGGGAAGGGGGCGTGAGTGAGGGGCATTCTGGGTCCTGTCCCAACGCCCCGTGATGCATCGCTTCACATCCCAGAAATCCCTTTGTTTCCGTCCACCTTGGGCGCCATCTTTCAACAGTTTCTGTGCAGCGCGATCTGTCTGCGGGAAATGGAGCCCGAACTGCTGAGGCGTATGCTGACTTATCTCGCCAGCACGTCACGTTTGGCTGTCGAACTATTCCTTAAGATCCAAAGTGACAGTGAGAGTGAGGAGTCCGACGATGCTATCGATCCGCGTAACGCGTACAACATGAAATTGCTTGTGGCATTCACAGACATGCTCAACACCGTGGAACGCCGCTTTTGGGCTCGGGAAACAAGCACCGAGTGGTGGGATCACATCGTCATGGAAGTCTGGGATGACGAGCAGTGGCTGCAGAACTTTCGGATGAGAAAAGCCACTTTCATGGGACTGTGTGAGGAGCTTGCCCCCACCCTGCGGCGCAAGGACATGAGATTGAGAGCTGCCCTGCCAGTGGAGAAGCGGGTGGCTATTGCAATCTGGAAGCTGGCAACTCCAGACAGCTACCAGTCGGTCGCAAACCAGTTTGGAGTGGGAAAGTCGACCGCTGGAATCATGTTGATGCAAGTTTGCAAGGCCACTAATCGCATCCTACTCAGAAGAACCGTGACTCTGGGTAACGTGCAGGAAATAGTGGATGGCTTTGCACAAATGGGGTTCCCTAACTGTGGAGGGGCGATAGATGGGACGCACATTCCTATTCTGGCACCACCCCACCTAGCATCCGAGTACGTTAATCGGAAGGGGTATTTCTCTATGGTTCTCCAGGCGCTTGTGGATCACCGTGGGCCTTTCATTGACATTAACACAGGCTGGCCCGGAAAAGTGCATGACGCACGCATCTTTCGGAACACTTGGCTGTTCAGGAAGATGCAGGCCAGGACTTTTTTCCCAGAGCGGAAGATCACGGTAGGGGAATTTGAAATGCCCATTGTGATCCTTGGAGATCCCGCTTACCCGTTAATGCCGTGGCTCAAGAAACCCTAAACAGGGAGCCTTGACAGCAGCAAGGAACTACAGGCTGAGCTGGTGCCGAATGACTGTGGAGTGTGCCTTTGGCCGTTTAAAGGCGCGCTGGCGATCTCTGTATGGGAAGCTGGACTTGGCCGAAAACAGCATCCCCGCGGTTATATCTGTGTGCTGTGCCCTCCATAATATTTGTGAAGGGAAGGGTGAAAGCTTCACTCAGGCATAGACCTCCGAGGTTCAACACCTGGAGGCTGAATTTGCACAGCCAGAGAGCAGGGCTATTACAAGGGCCCAGCGCAGGGCTGCAAGGATTAGGGATGGCTTGAGGGAGCAATTTGAGGCTGAAAACCAGCAGTGATATCTGGTGCCCTGCACGGGAGTGAAGTGCAGTAGTTCCAATCTTTAGGAATCAGTGTTTGCTAAGCAGACAAGCAGACTTGCAGTGCCTGTTTATTTCCTGGGCTAAGGAGTCTTTTACTTTATGCAATAATAAAGAATGTTTTCAAAGCTAAAAAATCCATTTATTGAAAAGAAAAAAAAATTATTTATTGAAAAGAAACAAGGGGGTGGAGTGGGGAACGGTACAATCACAGATTCGTTTATGTCCTGTCTGGTGTGCTGTGCAGTGAGTGCTGCACTTCAGGATAGCTATACTGCATGGTGATGGGGGTTGAGTGCAGAGGGTAAGGGTCGTGGTTTTCAGGGCTGGGTGGTGAAGATACTGGTGTTGGAGGCAGTGGGTGGCGTGAAGAACACGGAAGTTGGGGAAAGTGGGTTGGAGGTGACAGTGGGGCACAACGGAAAGAATTTTGGGACAAGGGCTGTAGGGGGGGTGGCTTTTGCGTTTGCGGTACTGCTCCTCTTTCTGCATGGCTACGAGCTCCTGGATAGCGTCTGCTTGGTGCTCCAGGATGCTTGTGAGCCGATCCGTGCTTTGCTGCCGGTGCTCCGTGCTTTGCCGCCGCCGGTGCGCTGCGTTTTCCTGGCGGATCCTGCTTTCTCTCTCCCTCCAGTTCTGTGCTTTCTCATTCTCTTTAATAGATTGCCGCATCACTTCTTGCAGCATGTCTTCTTTGCTTTTTCGCGGTCTCTTCCTGAGTCTTTGCAGTCTCTGAGCAGGCCATAAGAGGGACGGCTGAGGTCTCAAGGTTGATGCTGCTGTATAGGCCAAATGAAACATTTAACAGAGGCAGCATTGTTTATACCAGACAGAGTAATGATTTCCCCCACACTTAAGGAGTAGAAAACACACAGGGTCTACACAATAGCATAATTTTCCCGTCCGAAACAGAGCACACATATCCCACGGGAGCCTCAAAATGGTGAGTAAGGGGGACTGATTGTTTCAGGGCTGCACTGTCCCCTGGGTTTCTGTGCCTTGGGGAGAGCCAACAGCTTCGGGGGCACCTACACTGAACACTGTCCCAACATTTTCCACAGGAGTTCGTCCTGGACGATATCTCGCTGCTGAGGGTGACCTGGGAAGCAAGGGAGGGTCTTCTACTGCAATGCAGCTTCCGCCCTGGCCCATATGCAGCTTGCCTGTGTGCAGCAATGGTCCCCCCGCCCCTCGCGGCACAGTGGCGCGGACACGTTAGCCTGACTGGGACAAGGACCACGGTGGCTCTCCCGATAAACCTGCGCAAGCGCATTGCACACGTTCTGGATGAGACATTCGAGGAGATTACCGAGGACGATTACCACGATGTGATAAACCACATCAATGCACTATTCCGCATCTAGGCATGCATGCCTACCCCTCCTCTCCCAAAGAGCCCGCACCGAAAAAATTCCTTCCCGAAAAAAAACCCGCTTACCGGGAACCTGCTCTTCTGTTTGTCCTCCACCAAGTACCGGCCGCTGTGACTGGCTACCTTCCTCCTGGCTCGAGAAGAGCTCCTGGCTGCATGGCTCCAGGGATTCCGGGGTGTCTCCATCCGGCCCACCACCATCACTCCCGTTTTCCTCCTCCTCTTCCTCCCCCCCCCCACCAGCTCTGAAGTGTCCATGGTGGTGCTCGGAGTGGAGGTGGGGTTAACCCCAAGTATCGCATCCAGCTCTTTGTAGAATCAGCAGGTCGCGGGGGGAGCACCCGAGTGGCTGTTTGCGTCGCGGGCTTTGCGGTAGGCACTCCTCAGCTCGTTCACTTTAATCCTGCACTGCAGGGCGTCCCGGTCATGGCCCCTTTCCATCATGTCCTCTGATACCTTCCTGAAGGTATCGTAATTCCTACGGCTGGAGCGCAGCTGGGACTGTACAGCTTCCTCCCCCCAAACACTGATGAGGTCCAGCAACTCGCCATTGCTCCATGCTGGGGCTCGCTTGGCGCGTGGAGGCATGGTCACCTGGAAAGATTCGCTGATAGCACTCCACGCCATGCCGGGCTGAGCAAACAGGAAGGGTATTTTTAAAATTCCCGGGGAATGTAAAGGGTGGGTCACATGGCTGGTTACCTGAGGCCAGGGCAGTAGAGTTTGAACTGATGACCAGAGTGGCTAGAACAGGCATAGTGGGATACTGCCGAATAATTCTGGAGGCCATTCACAGCGCATTGGGCGGCCACACTGGCGCTGCAGCAGTGCAGCAGCAGCGCAATACTCGCTATTCCTCTCGGGGACGTGGAGTACATGCAGCGCTGCAACCACGGAGATACAGCGCTGCAAATGCCTTGCCAGTGTGGACGGGGAGTGAGTTACAGCGCTGGGGGCGGCTTTACAGCGCTGTAACTCGCAAGTGTAGCCAAGGCCTCTGATTGCTTTTCCCATACCTGAAGAAGTACTCTGTGTAACTCAAAAGCTTGTCTCTCTCACCAACAGAAATTGGTCCAATAAAAGACATTACCTCACCCATCTTGTCTCTTAATATCCTGGGACTGACAAGGCTACAACAACACTGCATTTAACAGCTGATGCAGCAATTTCCTATCAAATGTAATCAATTCAATATTCATAGGAAACCCAGGTATATGTAACATGTATTATAGTATTTCAGATCTGCTATCTAAAATCTGTCTCTACCTTTACATAATTTTATTGTCCATATACCCAGATATAAGTATTCCTTTATATACTATATTTTAATTACTGTAGCTTTTCTGGTGTCTGGCCCAGTGTTTGAGAACACCATTACAGAAGAAATAGGAATAATGATGAATCTTATCATGTTCAATAGGACATATAAAACTCCTCTCTGCTCCACAGTATTCCTAGATTAATAATGATAACAAAAGTGATGTATGTTCTTGGAAGGTGAAGAGAAGCAAAGATCTTGTTGGTGATTTGTCATTTTGGCAAGGCTCAGATACCACAGTCATTTCTGACCAGATTTTGATCTCAAATACATTGATGTACATCCAAAATAACTCAATTAACTTAAATGGATTTACACCTGCACAACTGAGATAAGCATCTAGCTCATAGTTAGAAGTACAGAGAGTATGCTGGAATTATTCTTCTCATGTGTTATAAAAATCTAAATCCATCAGGATTTAACATGTTTAAAATTAAATAGAAGCAATAAGGTACTCTAGAGCAAAAACTGAATTCACTACCAGTTGCAGTTATTTACAGTATTTTCTTAAGTAAACTGATTCACTTATTACTCCACAAAATATTGCTTTGGAGATGTCTATAAAAACAACTTGTGGTTGCTGGGTTTTTTAACCACTTAATTGGAACCATTTGGGTTTGTTCTGATCTCAGTGTGCAGGTGCAACTCTTGTTAATGGGGATGCTTGTCAAGAACTGAAGCTTTTTTCTCTTTTCATGTTCACTCTCTGATAAGTGTAAATTGCCTTATTATATAAGCTAACAATCTTTCTAATGTGGGTGGTTTCAATGGAACAGAATAGTGACAAATAGACTTGAAACGTGACCAACATGCTTGTCTGATGGCATGTGCTGCCCTAAAGGAAGGATGAGATTCGGGAGCCCATTTTGGACCCCTTAAGCTAGTAGAAAGCAGTTGCATTATGGAAATGACAAACTTAGAAGACTAATGGTCCAATTCTCTGTTGCCCTGCACCTTGTGCAATCATTTACACTGGTGCAAAATGAGTATGAAGTGTATGTAAAAGGCTGCCATTCTGATTTGGACTGGTGTAAATGACTGCTCAAGATGCAAAGCAATGGAGAAGCAGACTTATAGCACCATGACCAATGAAGTTTTAATAGTGGTAGATTCTCTCTTAAAAATAAAGGGCCAGTGAAAATCTTCCTTGTTAGCAGTTGCCCAATCCTATAACACACTACTGTGCAGAGTGCTTGTAGAGCCTATCCTACAAACACTTGTGTTTGGTGCCAATCACAACTGTGCTTTTTTCTTAAAACATAGACAAGAGCCTTTACAAACAAACTAACCCTGTAACCCTTCCCTCTCCCACCACAATTTCTTCAGAAATGTCCAGGTATTTTGTCAAATGAGTAGGCAACACTAAAATAAATCAGTTTATATGAATTCCTGTTTCTGAGTGTTAATGCCCTGGGATATTCTGGAGTTGCATATAAAGAGGATGGTCGCCAATAAGGTTGTCTAATCTCAGATTAATACTATTTAGGACACCCTTTGTCCTGACGATAAAGGGGAAATGTACAGCTGAAGAAATCCCAATGGCAAGACTTCTAGGCCAGTCTGAGGCTTTTCCTGTAAATGGGGGTTTTTCCTGTGCTTTAAGTTGTAATCAGTTGCTCTTCTACTAAACAATACTAGTCTAAGCAAAAGTTTTCCTTTTTAAAAAAACAAATAAACCACAATCTCCTTTTTTTTTTTTTTTTTTTTTTTTGTAGAACAGAGGAAATCTAACAGACCTAAGAGTTCTGCTTTTCTTTTCACCTAAATAATTATTTTTGGCTAGTTAGCTTTCTTGATGCTCACTCTTTATTCACTGATAACTGCTTTGAACCACAAACCATATACTCTGCCACAAGCAAATGTTAAATTTAAATGATCTGACAACAAAACTACTGTTTCTAACCTTTAAAATACGTTGAGCCTAGTGCTGCCGTCTTTACTCAGGAAAAGCTTTTGTTGGAGTCAGTGGTACTACTGGCTGAGTATGGACCATCCTTTGTTTAAATTGTCTGCTGTGTCCAACATTCTCCCATGGTTCGGTCACCTATAGCATTTATTATTGACATTGAAAGACTTAACACTTTGAGCACTACATGACAGTGAAATGGTAGGTGCTCTACATAGCCAAAGAGGAGAAAATGAAGGGAATCCTCCTTTCTCTAAAGCTACTTATGTAGGAAATTGAAAAAGACAAAGGAGCATGGTCTGTTCTCGTTAACACGTGTACAGTAATGCCACTGGATTTTCAAGAGTGGAACATGGTCCCAAGTATGTGACCTATGATAATTATAAGACAGAGATTATATTGTTAATTCAATATTTAGTAACATTAAGGGTGGGATTTTCAAAAGAAATCTCCATTAGCCCATCTCTGTTCCTATTGAATGGTAAAACTTGGACTGACTTCAGTGGCAGCAGAATTAGGCCAATGCTGAGTGGTTTTGAACATCACATCCTAACTTTTTACCAACTGAGGTCCAGAAACATTTACCGCAAAATCATAACTAGTAGGCAAGCATGTAATAGGACTCCACATTAATCAGATTATCTGATTGAGGGACTAAATGAATGAATTGCAGATTAAAATAATTTACCTAAATTCTTATTAATTTTGAAATTTGCTGTCAAATTAAACTTCTGGGAGAAAATGCAGAAATACTATTTTATGACTTATGGCATAAACCAGAGAAAATTATAGTAATGCTGGAAAGTGTAAAAGGTATCATTGCATATGATAAACATGCTTAGTAATGATCATTTGCATAAGTTTCTCAGGGACAACACCTTTTACAATATTACATTCGTATACTATGTGGTAGGTAGATGGGAGAATTTCATATGTTACAGTACACTGTGAACATGTCAGTAAAGAAAAATGTAGAGTGGTTACCACTGAAATATCGACGTTTACCAACAGTGACCACTCCAGATGCACATTAATTTCTGAGTCTAACTGTATAGCAAAACTGCAGTATGCACATCGGATATTTTGGTTGGTAACTGTTGATTTTTTAATGAAGACCAACTTATAAAACTTCCAGAGAGTTTGGCAAATTTCCACATGCTATAGATCTGCAAACACTGCAGTGAATTCAGACATATTGAACAAAACCATATCTTCTTTCATTGTGGACTTCAGTGAGGCTCATTATCCTGTGCATATGCAGTGTGTAATGAATTCATTCATGTTACACTTGAAAACACACATCCATCATACCATCTTTGTAAAGTAAGCTTTTGGTGCTATTGTTGTAATAAAGGTAATTGTAGTGACCATATAAAAGGTCTAGGAAGTCTGTCTTTGAAATGACTGTAGTTAATGGAGTTCACAAGAAATTAATTTGATCCTGAATGAGGGCACCTTTAAATTATTACAAGGCATTTATTTCCAGGAAATGCAACTCTTTAATAGTTTTGAGTACTTATTTCTACTCACCTCACCCCACGACAGTAAATTAACAAACTGTGGATGCCTTGAAGGTTAAACTTGAATACCCTATTAAATGCTGATTAGATGTTACCTTTCTCAATAAATATAAAAAGGATTTACATCCCAAGGTATTATATCTGTCAGTACATGTATATAGTAGTGAGAATACTTTGATCATAGTCTGATTATGAGAGATAGATAGGTGGAATGAAACTTTTCAAATATTTTTCTCTATGAGAGCTATTGAGCTAAACAAACTAAAATATTTACAGAATAGCTCTGATACTAGATCATATTATTATCCAAATATATTATGTATGCATATGGTATGCAGACAATGCAAGAGTCATAATTAGACTTAACTGACTTGATATTAATATTAGCATAAGCCTCAATGTGACATTCTTCATGCACCGGAATTTTAGAAGGGAAGTCCTTTGGATTCAAGTCTGAGTCTCTGTGTTCATATTCACATTCTGACAGCTCACTCCAAAACAGCCTAAAGCAAACATTTAAACCAAATAAAAAGTGAGAGAGGCATATCTGACACTGACTTACAAGAAACAATTAGATTTTTTTATGGTAGTTAGGTGAAGGGTTTATTATTATGTATAAATCCATGTGGTCGCCCCATCTCAAAAAAGATATATTGGAATTGGAGAAGATTCAGAAAAGGGCAACAAAAATAATTAGGCGTATGGAACGGCTTCCATATGAGGTGAGATTAATAAGACTGGGACTTTTCAGCTTGGAAAAGAGACGACTAAGGGGGGATATGATAGAGGTCTATAAAATCATGACTGGTGTGGAGAAAGTAAATAAGGAAGTGTTATTTACTCCTTCTCATAACACAAGAACTAGGGGTCACCAAATGAAATTAATAGGCAGCAGGTTTAAAACAAACAAAAGGAAGTATTTTTTCACACAACGCACAGTCAACCTGTGGAACTCTTTGCTAGAGGAAGTTGTGAAGGCCAAGACTATAACAGGGTTCAAAAAAGAACTAAATAAGTTCATGGAGGATAGGTCCATCAATGACTATTAGCCAGGATGGGTAGGGATGGTGTCCCTAGCCTCTGTTTCCCAGAAGCTGGGAAGGGCAATGGGATGGATCATTTGATGATTACCTGTTCTGTTCATTCCCTCTAGGGCACCTGGCATTGGCCACTGTCAGAAGACAGGATACTGGCCTAGATGGACCTTTGGTCTGACCCAGTATGGCCATTCTTATGTTCTTATTATGTATTACTTAAATAGTGCTATCAGCATACATGAAGCTGGGAGGAAAGTGTTCTGATGCACTTGGCCACAGGCAACTAAGACATTTAATTTTATTGTCCAACAAGATAATGTGATTGTCCAAATTTGTCGCCTGTGGTCTCATTCTGTCAAATTAAAATGAAATATTGTTGCTGGTGAGATTGTCTAAAGGCATTGCTCTACATTCTGCTTGCTTTGTTGTGGACTGTTGAGACAAGGTTTCATATTTTAATTTTTTGTTGTTGTTTTCAGCATGTCTGACTCATGCTTGGTCTGATATATTAAATTGTGTGCTCACTTTAGTGTAAATTAAAATGTACCTGCTACCACCAGACTGAGGCTGGGTCAGAATAAACAATCTCCAAAAAATTATTTCAAATTCAAGCAAAACAAATCCAATACCCAATTAATCATAGTTAGTGTCCATCTGGTTCAAATCTAGAGCTGATCATACAGGACAGCATTAGTCAAGTCCTCAATTCATGCTGTCCATGAATATATTTTGTCTCTGATTCCCATTCAGGTTTATAGAGAATAGGCTGATGGGCCAGGAGCTTCTACTTTGCTGCATATATGTGAATGGGTTTGTTTTGATAAATTAATTGTTGAAAGATGTATTCCACTACTGTAGCACTACAGGACAATGACAAGAGTATTTCCACCGCCAGTAATATATCCTAAAAGACAGCTGCACATGGTAGTGAAAAGCTTTGTTAAATATGCAAGCACACTGCCATTTGTTGTGGATTTGATTGGATTATCGTAATTTAAGAGGCAACTAGTGAAGTAGGGCGTTCTCCTCTTCTTCCTCACTCAGAAACCGAAGTATAAAGCAGTCTAGTAGACTGTCAATTTACATATTAACATAATGATGTCATAATGAGTCTTTTTTATTTTTCAGTCACTGTCTGAAGACAAAGTACTGAAGCCATGCTGTAGCCTGGTGAATCTGGAATCCTTATATTCAGTGATAGCACATAGATCTGATTTTTCTTAAGCTTCATTTCTAAAAGCATCAAAAACATATGTTTTGTCCATCCCCAAGGAAATGTTTTGATAGAAGGGCCAGGATTCTCTTTCACTGCTGTGGGTTACAGCACAGCATGTTTTAGCTTTTGTAAAGCCTCAAAAGAAAAAAAATAAATCCTCTCTTTGAAAAGTAAGACTTCAGTCACAATGAAGTTTAAGTCCAGCATGAACTACAATGTGACTCAGATATGCCTGTCTTGATCTCTGTGAGAATATTCCTAATTTTGTCTATATCAGCTCTTGACTAAGTTCTGCAATATGTTCCAAATGGGGGACAACCAAATGATTATATTTGATCACTGTCTTCAGTAGTCTGGGCTACCTAGCAATCCTGTATACAAGGTGGATCTCCATGAAATAACTCACTAACAGCTTTAAAAGGTGGAAGTTGTTGTCATATTTTGGGACTTATATAGGACTATTGGGAAATGTTTTTCAAAATAAATACAAATTTTACTCTGACTGCTAAACTGGTGCATAATATGCCTCCATCATCTGTTAGCACACTCTCTAACATTCCTCATGCTCAGTATTTGGCGGAAACTCCATTTGGCTGAATACTCTTTCCTTGAGGAATGCCTAAATACTTCTGCAATGGCACATATATTTAAAGTTAACCCTTTGCATCCTTTGTTTTTTTATTTGCCCCCTCATTACTCTTTCATCCCTTCCACATACAACAGGAAACAACTGGTTGCATCATACTTCCAAACATCACATCTAGAACCTGCCCAGTTGTGTCAAAGCCTGACTTCCATAACTAAAGTTTTAAGTGGTTCAGAATACAAATTGAAGGTCTTTACAATCAAGTCTCTGGTTGGCCTCCTCTACTTCTGGAAATAGTACTAGTGCTCATTCTATGCATGAAGAATTGTTGCATGTAAAGAGCTGCATGTTCTCAGATAGTCTGTCCATCTATCACTTTTCATTATTGTACTGTAAAGGAAATAGCAATTTATTATTGATATAGGACAATTTACCAAATTCTACTCTCATTAACAATGGATTTACACCACTATAACTCCATTAACTTTTATAAGGTTCATTTAAATTTATACCCTTATAACTGAGAGCTGAATACAACCTTACGTTTTTCTCTGAGAGGCCATTTGAAGCAGCATTTTGTTTTCATCTTTCATGGAGAACGACATGTAGTTGTTCATCCAAGAGCCTTCCACTTTTGGCTATCACATGGGTAAACTAACAGGGCACAGAGATTACTTTGTTCTCAATGCTTGCTGAAGACACAATCCAGGTAAAAACCTGAAATCCTTAATGGCATCAACGTTTGTACTAGATAGACTAAAAATGTCGATAAATTCACAAATCTGTGAAAGAAAGGTAATTTTCTATTGGTTGTTATTGAGATTGGAGTTTGATAAAAGTAAGCAGCTATAAAAAATGTCAAGTGGGTCATAGTGAGTTGACTTATATGTATGGTCATTCACTGGCTGGGATATCAAACTGAATTCTGCTTCTTTTTCCAGTTAAGAAGCATGAAAATATATCTAGAGCATGATAAATAATTCTAATTTTGATATATTAAGGTGCACTCTACATCAATCCTATGCTTTTCCAGTCTTAGAAAAGCCAAATTAATCTCTGGTGTAATTCTGACTTCAGATAAATATGACCCCTACACTTTATCTCTGAGACTCAAAAAGTATCTCATTTCTATAACATTCTGTAAAAGTTAAATTTGTTAAATTCTTTTTAACACACCAAGAGATTTTTCAAAATGCATGTTTTTATTGTGATGTGTAAGATTTCTCCTTGTTTGGCGTGTAGGATTATGTTATCTGTACTTTTTTGGCTAATGGAGTTCTCTACATGAGATATGGGCATTTTAATCCTAGACACTACTTTTAGAACTTCATTTGTTTTGTTGTAGTTGCACACAGAGAGCTATAAATTAGTCCTCATGAAGCCAATAATTCAGATATAATACTTGAGGAATTCCTTTTGGTTCAATTATATTTATTTTTCCAAACATTTTGTTTGAGCGAAAATGAGATGGCTATCTACTGTTTCCTTATTTTTTTGCAGGAAAGCAAAGGGTTGTTGACTTCCTCTCCCCTCCCTTCCTTCCTTCTTTCTGAAGGTACTGTACTCATCTGAAAAAAGAGAACGAAGTGATTGTTCCTGTTCTCTTTCTTAAGTCATTTGAAACATTGTCCTTGCTAGTTTTCTAAGTTTACTGCAATCTCTACACAGAGAGCAAGAGAGATTGCCAACAGGAAAGCAGGTAGAGAGCTTAGCTCATTCCACTTCAACAATTGGTAAGTTAACCAAGAAAGCATTTTACTTAAATCTCTGTTATTTTAATATATACACCTTTAAATACAGGAAAGACATTTATCAACTACCAGATAAAAGATAATGACTGTATGCATTGGCATGCAGTATATATTTTCTTTTTAAATATCTATAATCAGCTTTTTAGATACTGCCATTAGTAGTATGAGATTTAACAAATATTGAGGAATGGTTTCTCAGTGAGGTTGATAATGTCTGCAGTATTTAGTGTTGTGAATTCTTTCATATGAAGCTGAGTAGTTGATTTTACCTTTCCAGCAGCCACTGTAGCTTGTTTTAGACTTCACTGACTTTATACTGAAAGTTTCAGCAAGGTTTACTGTGACCTCGCAAAGGCAGAGATAGGATAAGTAGGTTCGTAATTGATAGGATAGTATAGTTTGTTCATCTCTGACCATTATTTCAGACATATTCATTCAAGTGTTACACTGAGCAACTGAGCTGTCATCAACCTGTGCCATAAAAGAGAAAGAATTACTAGAGTTTTTTTAAATGGAGCTCTGTAGTGTGTGTGAGAGAGTGCAAGTGTTTGTATCTCAGTGCCTGTGGTATATGCAGTCTGAAGGCAGTGACATTTGACCAGTTAAGTGAGATCCAGTTTCATTTTAAAAAGACCAAGTTACAAGGTATGTCACAAATACTAAGATTAACCACCAATGTCAGTAAAATGATAAAATGCTGGCTACTTATTTATATTCCTTATCAGCCAGTTGCTGGTCAGCTACAGTTTCCAAGTATCAAGTACAACATGTTAAGCTAGCAAAGTTTGACTGCACTGTCAGCAAAGAGTATGATCTAAGAATGCATTTTATTTTTGTAAGGCAACTCAACAGAAATAGCAACTTTTATACAGGAAGGTGCAGTGCGGATGAGGAGTAGAATAGGTCACATTTCTACAAAAGAGAAGCTTGAACATCTCTTGAGCCTACACTAACTTGCAAGTGAGACCTTCTGAGCTTTAGAATGTTCTGTGGGACATGCAAGTCCCTGGCAGCACAGCTCCAAATGCAGGGCAGGGAACCCCAGAGCTGGTATAGACGACTCTGGCTGCTGGTGGATCCTCTGAAATCCAGGGTGTTCTGGGGGTTGAGCCTCCTTCTCAGAAGTGGGGATATATCTTTCCCCAAAGACTGAACAAATATATTTTCCCTCTTTGTGGCTCCTTTCTATAGCTTCCTTCCCCCACCCCCACCCCCATGATAGGGAGTGATCTATCCAAATTAGCAAGTTTTCTGATAAAATTATATGTTTCTCCAGCACTTTATAACTGCTAATAAATAGAAGGAGCTAATCAATTTATTGTTTAATGTGGTTTGAAGTGAAATGTATATAATAATACAATTGTAACAAACAAACTAACTAACTTCTCTTTGAGAGTTTAGGAAATCAAGTTTTGCCCTTTGTCTAGTTTGGTGCTATTTATAAGCATTGGATGATAACATTTTGTAGGTGAAGTATTTAAGGTTACCAGGGTAGAGAGACCAGTTCTCAAATGCATATGTGAAAATGAGATGTGTACTTTTTTTATTTGGATACCCAGTTTGGCACTTAGCTGGACAAAAGGTCATTTTATGTGACCAAGTACTGATTCAGATAACCAAATGTGGGCTTTGGACATCTATTTAGGTGACTACATTTGAAAACTGGGCCCCCATTCATATGCCAAATAAGATAAATAGAGAAGTCGTTTTGTTAATTTAGCTCGTAAAGTATGCGATTTGCTCAGTCTACAGCTTCTGAGGCCACGGAATTTCTCTATTCCACTGCTGTTACCATAGTAAAGATGTGCTCAAGCTGCAAAATTTTGATCTGGATTGCAAACACCCCAAAGTTCTGGGAAGGTTGGATCCAGCATTTAGGTTCAATCTACAATTAAGACAGGAGCCAATTGCAAAATTTAGATCCAGACTTCAGTTTTGACGATATCTACAAATTCATGTATGCTTGAAATCTGGGCCCATGTTTACTACATATCCTTTCTTTGAGAACTCTGAAAAGAGGGGATTCTATGATCCTGAAGCAAAAAAGTGTGTATACTTGCTGTTGTAGTAGCTAATCAAAAAATAAAGTGCCAGTTCTAAACTCAGTTCTCTATTAATGTTTAAATAAAATAGCAATGCAGAATGATAGTTTATAATTTAGTTGTAAATATAGACCCTGAGCTTTGTACTTCATTCTCGGATTATACCTTTCAGTTACATTTCTCTTTGATACAATACATTTTTGTTGGTCATTTGCAATGTCTTTTACATTGTGCATTTTTTGTTATAAAATCAATACAACATGATTTTATATAATAATACAATTGTAACAAACAAACTAACTAACTTCTCTTTGAGAGTTTAGGAAATCAAGTTTTGCCCTTGTCTTGTATTGTTGTGAAAAAGTTATAGACAGAGTATCATAGGTTATGAATGCCAGCCTCCTTAAATTTATAGTATTTGTTACTTTATAGCATAAGCTTAATGCTTGTGAAATATATTTTAGTGATTAATTCCTATATTATTTGAAACATTGTTTTCATGGAAGGCAATAAAACAGGTATTTACCAGAGACACACTTTTAAAATCTTACTTAAAAGCTTATTGGTGCCTTTGTTAAAAATAAAAACATAGTTACAGTGTAGTTTTAAATAGAGCTGTTTGGATCCCCAATTCCCATTCCACAGGATATTCTGAATATATATTTTTTAATTGTTCCAAAATTAGAATGAAAGTTTGAAATTTCCCATGAAATGAAAATTCCAAAATTTCATTTGGAAAAATTGAAATATTTCATTTCAATAAAGTCAAACCTTTTTTTTTTTAAATAAGGTCAGAACCTTTCATTTCAAGTTTAACCGACTTGACTCTTATGTTATATAATTATATAATTTTATATAACATAAAAGTCAAAAGATTTCAACTTTTTTATATTATATTACATTGTTATCTTATAAGTGATAACAGACCATAACAAAAGTTGAAACAAAGTTGAAATGAAATATTTCAACCTTATCTAAATGAATCATTTTGAGAAATTTTCATTGAAAATTTCAACAAAAAATGTTTAGCAGGAAAATTTTTGATCAGCCGTAGTTTTGAACTATTATGTACTAACTAGCCAATATATAAATTAGTATAAGGGTAAGGGCCCAGTCCTGCAGCCTTACTTCTGTGAGTAGCTCCATGGAAGTCGCAGGAGAAAGGGCCTGATCCAAAGCCCATTGAAGTCAATGGGATTCTTTCGATAGAAAGACGATCTTCTGCTAGTACAAATTTGTGCGAATGGAGCCATGCTCATATACACCAGCTGAGATTTGGCTCTTGGGTTCTAAATGTTTAAAATGTACTATTTCCTCTCACATTTTGGCATCTCTTATAGCTGTTGTGTTGTTTGTGTTTTTTGGCAATGGGAGAATTTTTACCTTGAATTATCAGGTATTTTACATACAAACCTTGAAAAGTCTTGGCCTAATTGTTCTTAAGGCAACTTGGGCATAATGTGGATACAGACAAGTTATAAAGCTGTACCTACAATACTGCATATTTTTTGAGGCACTGCAGAATGTATATCCAGAAGATAGACGTGTTGGCACACCTATTAATTGTCTAGAATTAGAATGGAAGAAAACTTCTTGGCAGCCTCAAACCAGTAACGCAAGATAAACCCGAAGTAGAGTGGAGACCACCACATTCCTAGAAGTAGTCCTGGACAGACCCTAAGTAGGCTGGAGAATTGATTATCCCAGGCAGATCATATTGAACGTATATCACCGGGGCTCCAATACAGCAAAGGAATCTGCATGAATAGACCATTTAACCCATGCAGATCCCTTTGCAGGTTGGTCCCTTAAATACAATAGCAATAGTCCTATGTAAAAGAAGATAAATATAGCCGGAGATAAATGTATTAATTATCTGACAGACCTTTAACAATTCTGTGTTCTGAACATCTGCATTAAGGACCTTTTTGAAAAAAGTGTTGTTAAACCAAATGAACCATGTATTTTTAAAACCTAGTAGCTTCTCCACTCCCACTTCCCATCCAAGAGGACAAACTGAGCATGGAGTAGTGAGATCAGAGAAGAAAAATGTCTCAGAGAAAGGATTTTAGAAGGAAAAAATGAATGTAAGCCTTTAAAAAGAAGGCAAAAGGCAGAAAAATTTGCTTGAGAGGAAGCAGACACTGGAAAAGCCTGATGTTACCCTCATTTTCATGTTGAGAAGTTGACAGTTATGAAACTCAGCCTGCAGCTGTCTGCTGCTGGAAAAGTTACAATACCATTTTTTAAAATGGATAACATTCAGCATGAGGGTTAAGAATGTTCATCCAGTCAAAAGCTCTGACTGGGTGAACACCTAATAGTTATGCAATATGTTTTGTAATGGCTAAGATCAAGCGCTGTATAGGATGTCTGACTTGCCTTCGTATCCATTTGGCAGTGTATAAAATACTAATGATTCTAGGAAAGAATCCTATATTTTTGAAAGAAGATAATGCTTTCATTTGATGCCCAGGGAACTTATACCTATGCAGTAACAGAAATGGAACTACACAGGTGCTACTGTGGTTTTTGTACAGGAAAGGGGAGGAATAGCGATTGCTCAGTGGTTTGAGCATTGGCCTATTAAACCCAGTGTTGTGAGTTCAGTCCTTGAGGGGGCCATTTAGGGATCTAGGGCAAATATCTGTCAGGGACAGTACTTGGTCCTGCTGTGAAGGCAGGGGACTGGACTTCACTCAATGACCTTTCAAGGTCCCTTCCAGTTCTATAAGATAGATATATCTCCATATAATAAATACAGTCACAACAAAGCAATTTCTCCTCTAAATTGACAACTATAAGGTACTGCAAGAGGGTTACATTAAATAAGTCTTGTACTAAAAGAAATTGGGATACTTCTAAAGGTTTTTAAACTGCAATGATATTCACTATCTGATGATTTAATTTCCCCTCTTCCACCATTTGCTCCTGGTTTCTTGCTGCATGGTTTAGAAGCTTATGTTATCAGTGGCAGTCAGTAACTTGAATCAGGCAGTAACACAGCTATTATTCTGTTTCCCAACTACCCTGAAAAACAAAAGATGCAAATACCTTTCACTTTCACCTTTCAGAAAAGACACTAGATGAAAGCCAACAACAGTTTGATCCCAATTCTGAAAACTCCACTTTATAAAAGATTTAGGAAAACTTTGTTTTTCATTAATTGGATAGCAAATTTTTGTTTTTTTTCTGGCAATTTTTGTAAACAACTAAAATTAAAACTGCCCTAGTTTTCAATGCCCCATGCTTATTGTGACTGTAGGGCACCACTTCACATAAGCAGGATTTTGGAAGCTGTAAAAGGAATGAAAAGTTTAAATGTTCATTGGGCCTGATGGTTCACAATGCTGAATTTACAAAAGCAGTAAGGTGATTTCAGTTAGTATGTAGGTTGATTGTTTTTCAGTGAAAAACACTCTCCCCTCCACTTTTCTCTATTGGATTAGAAAGAAGTGCCATTGATTTGAAATCAGAAGCAAAGTGGCAGTGAGATCATACCATGGGTTTTTATTATTATTTTGTGAGGCTGTATTAAAGAAGTACGCTAACATTAGCAATGAGGTATCCATTGTCTGATCTTTCGCTTTGGAGCAATAATTTCTCCTTATTAATTGATCAAGGATGGAAACTATATAATTTCTCTGGGTTAGATTGTAATTTTACAGTCTGCTCTGAGTAATGGGGTAGCACATAGCTGCACTATGCCAGGAGCAGAAAAGAGAATGAATTATGAGCCATCAAATGTTCCATTTCCTTTCCCGCTTTCTCCTTATTCTGTGAGGGGAGTAAATTACTTCACTCCTTTTCACAGAGCAACTTACGCATCCCTACCCAGATACCTGAACAACTACTCCGGCTGGCAAGTAAAGGGCGGGTAAGGGAAGCCACAACTACTCCTATGCCTTTTCTCACTACCCACTTGCTTGCAGGGTGGGGGGAATATTGGCTAAGCAGTCTCTGCTTGTCCCCCCATGACCAGAGTTGTAATTTGATGGAGTCTGTGGGCCCTATTCGGTCATAAAATATGTTCTTAATATCTCACACTGGGCCTGCTCATGTTCCTATTGAAGTAAATGGTAAAAAGACCCCACTGACTTCCCTTCTGGCCTTAAAGTCTATGCGTCTATTGAAGCCGGATTGGGCCCTTCTGAATGAGTCAATTGACCCTTAGCTAAATTTGCAGTATTTATGTATTTCACAATATTTTCTCCACACATAAAATTGTAATAGGAACATTTAAATAGTATAAATCTAGGACATTACAAATGCACATATTTACTGCAGCACCCATTCCTTTGGTATCTTGGCACCAGATAAAATCATGAGGAAGCATAAAATTTGAAAATGATGTCTTCCTCATGGCAGGTCTCCCAGAAGGTAAGCGTATCTCTTTCTACATGTGCACATGTTTCGTAAATGGATTTATTGATGCACTCTGTAGCTTTAATGAAAATAATATGCACTATTGAAAAATAATTTAGATTTATGGATCTCTTTTTGGAGGGCAACATTTCCCCTCTCTTTCTAATTAAATAAAAAACTTGTTAGAACAACCTATGAGTAGGCCCCCTACCCCATATTGCAATTCACTAATGCAGATTTCTGCAACTGTGCTGTGTCTACTGAAGCCAACACAGGATTAGAGTTCTCCTGTGGAAATTGAAGTAAACCACAGGGAAGTCACTGGTAGAGGATGAATTATCTAATTGCTCCCACGTTTAACAAGAATAAGAGATGCTCATCTCACAGTAAGTATTTATGGAAGTGAAGGGAAAAGAACTCTGGCCACACAATTTGTCCCTTCAAAACATAGAGACTCAGAGTACCATGCAAATTATCACCAAGTATCTCTGATTAACGCTGAACCCAAAACATTAAATTGTTCCAGTTACGAGAAGCAGTACAGATCTGAAGGCAGAATTTTACCTGCAATCATACAGATACCAGCATCAACCAACTGTGTGTCACTGGGAACAGGTCTCGAAACTTCTGACTCCCAGTATACAGGATGCCATTCTCCTATCCTAGGAGATAAGAAACACCTCTCAACTTAAATATAAGTCACAAATCAAGAAATTTTATTCAATGGGAGTTACTTGTATCCTGTGGGGAGAGAATCATGACCCAGGATTCTATCTGATGACCTTAATGAACAAGTCCACTAGTCATCCACTACTGGCAACAACGATACACATGAGCAAGCGTAACATATTTTGTGCAGTTGTGCAACTTGCCCAAACCTGTAAGTCAAAATAATGCATGAGAATTCTGTCTATCCTCGGGTTTTAGACAGATGTCCATCACTGTAGCAGATGTGTACCTTCCACATAAAGGCAAGAGCAACAGTGAAGTCCCCAGGGAACTTCATGGAATCTCTGGCACTTTTCCATTCCCAGGAAAAAACAAACAAAAACTCTGCATAGGGAAAGGTTTTTGTTTTTTAACTTTATTAAGTTACTGTTATTTTTGTTGTTGTTTGCTTTGTCTTTTTCAAGGTTTATTTGTTTTAGCCGTCAGTTGTTTGATTGGTTTTTTTTGGTTGGAAGGAGGTTTTTGAGTATAAGGGTGTGTCAGTTTTTTAAGCATTGTTCTTGTGATGGAAAGCACTTTTTAAATGAGGCCTTTGGGATGACTGATGATTAAAAGTGATTAATAGAAGCTCTAAGTAATTATTGGAGCTGCTTGAAAATTTTGATGAAATTTCAAACTTCGATTAAAAACTGGATGCAATTTTTGTGAATATTTTTTCAAAAACCACATCCCCTTTTTTGACAACTTCTAATCATTATTATAGTATAACGTTTGTGATGCTAAGCTAAGAGAAAGTTGCCATTACCATTCTGGGCTTCATTTTTTTCAGAGTTTTGTAACAATGCCATTTAAAATTGTATTGGATTGAAACTTGTCAGCCATAGTGCATTTCTGCCCTATGACTGGATTAAAATGATGAAGCTGAACTTTAGCTCTGAAATGATAATAAAATAAAATAATAAAATATTAATAATAATAATAAATAATAATAACTCCCCCCAAACCAACCAAACAACAACTATGGTGCCAATTTCAGGTGCTTTTTGACCTGTTGCAATTAACTATTTTTATATTGCTTATATATTAACTATTGCTTATTTTTAAAACCTTAATTTTTGCAATCACTAAAGTTAGTAAAATAATAATTAAACGTTGTATGTGGGATGTACATTGGTGGATCAGAAGGAGGAAATAGCCTGTTACTCAACCAATTACAGGATTCAACTTTGAGATCACAGGGGAAGGGAAAAAACAGAGAGGAAGTTATCTTAAATTACTTTCTTGTGAGCTCTTGACCTGGTCAGTCAGAAACATTGTTCTGAGGTGGAGCTAAAGCACCAAGGATGTTGCCCTTCACCTGCACATAGATGAGGCAGGAATCTGGTAGTGTAAGTTCTTTTTCTGATAGAACTGCTTCAAATAAGAATTGTTTCTGTACACTTGTAGCCTGTATTTCTTACACCTACTTAAAAAAATACAAACAATAGAACGGGAGCAAGGCCACTTTGGGATGAATGCAATATGGCTACATACTCATCGCATCTCTTGCGGCCACATTTTTGTTTACTTGCATTGAGAATTAGGCAGCACACTTTGCTGATGAAGAGAAAACTCCAAGTTCAAATTTCAGGGCCAGAGTCTGCCCTCGGATATGCATGTGTCTGGAAGCACATGGACCAGAAATTAGGAGAATACAGCCCTTAACTTTGTATTTTAGTTTCCTTATATTCTATGAAGGTTTTACAATTTTTAACATGGTTTCAGTGTGGTCTTACCATGATATATGCTTGGCTTAGGGAAGTATTTTCCCTTAAAAATGGGAGAAAAGGAAGTTTAGTTAAGCTCTGGGGTAAGGCTTGCATACAATGCACCCAATTCTGGAGGGCTTTCTCTGGACTGAGAGAACAGCTAAACTACTGTACTATTGTCAATGTCACCAGTGTGGTCTAGGAAAACTAGCTAACACAAAAAAGGCCTATGTTAACTTTTTATTTAACCTCCTCTTCAGCTCTACCCTGAACTTTAAATAGGAACATAGGAATTGCCATACTGGATTAGACTGAGGGTCCAGCTAGTCCACTATCCTGTTTCTGACTGTGGCCAGTACCAGATGATACTTTGTAAGCATAGACTATCTTCCATACCACATCCCTTCAATAGTGTAGAGCCGAATTCTCTTTTATACCTTCCAGTAGATAATACAGGAATTTATAATTAATCATTCAAGATATACACTTTTTGGCTGCTTTGGCTCAATTCCCTTCTACTCATCTTCAGATAAATACAGTACTCTAAAATTATATTGATTGGGAACATTTTGCATTTGTTTAGTGCTTGTGAAAGATAGTAGATGGATGGCCCTAGAAACAAGAGTTCTCTATTTAGCAGACAGCTTTAGCACATAACATTTTCTCACATTGCCCCACCAATTTGCCTTAAGTTGGAGGGGCCATTTATAGAGTGAGTTCAGTAGTTCAGTCGTTTTGCCCATTTAGTCCTTGGACTCTGCTGATATTGCCAAAAAGGTGTCAATTGCCATATGTACAGTGGCCTGCTAGGAACTGGACTGAGATCACCACCACACATTTGTTTAAAGGGTAATTGACTAAGTCACTGTTGGCTCAGGCTGGTTTCAAGCTGAACATAGAAGTTAAAAGTAATTAGCCATCTCAGCTAAGCAGTTTCTCCAGCAAAAAGCATTTTCAAAAGTAAGCAGGTTTTTCTTTTTAGAACCCTGCCCAGACTCTCCACTATTTAATACCCCTTTCCTCTGCTGATGATTTGAAGATGACAACACTTTGAACACTATTCTGTTAATGTCTCTGTGGGCAAGTGGGATTCCAAGGTGATCCATGAAAAAACTAATCATTGGTTCAATGTTTACACTCAATTGTACACATACCAATAGTCATATTTTTAACAGCACCTTGGGGTACTGTAGCTCTCACCAAAATGTAGGCAACTAACAAATGCTCACCTGTCTAAGGTACTATTAGCTCTCAGAATAATGGTTAATACAAAATGAGAGGAATCCACAAAATACTGACAGCCTCTCCCCTGTATCATTTTATTTAAAAATGAAAGTGGCATTTTAAAAATAATCATGCTTTTCAAATTAGTTATTTTCAATAAATCATTTTAAGGACCAGCTTAAGGCAGCCTGTAGTGACCCTGTTCAAGTATATTTATTGCATCTCTACTTTTCAAAATAGTTGACCATAATTGTTTTGGGGAGTTTTAATTGTTGGGAGGCAGTATGGTCTTGCAGTTAAAGTGCCAAACTGGGTCTCAGGATATCTGGGTTCTGTCCTTGTTCTACCACCGTGCAAAGTGTTATTTTTAAAAGGTAAAAGGGCCTGATTTCCTTTACACTAAATGTAAGACAAGAGTAACTCCACTGAAGTCAGTGGGAATTGAAGGCAGTTAACCGCTCACAATCAGATCTAAAGTGAGTAATAATGTATCTAATCGAAATAGCCAGGGAATTGTAGGTAACTACCTAGATAAGAATTTGGCCAGCACACTGTATGAAGAACCTCTCTCTTATAAAAAGTCAATGGGCTATTTAGCAATTGCAATATATATTAAAAATAAATGTCCAGACCTTCCAGAAGAGATTGAATCAAACTTCAGCTACATGTTCATAACTGAAAGTGTACACAACTAAATCCACCTAAGCTTCATAATGATGAGGGATGCATAATTTGTAAACTATTTTTAAGGAACTGGAGATGAGACAGATGTGAGCAGTAGATAGGTTATATCTCCTGCTGTCAGTATCTGGAGTTGAGTCCTCCTGTTTCAGGAGTCCTCCTGTTTCAGTTCACACAAGTTCCACAGAATCTTAGTGGTAGGTTGGTTCCCATCGTTCCAGCACCTCTGAATTTCACTTTGAGTTGTGTGAACCCAAAAATTCAAAGCAAAACTTTAAAAAAGGGTGGAATCCTGGCCGTGTTGAAGTAAATGGCAAAAAACTCCCACTGACTTCAATAGGGCCAGGTTTTCTTCTAAAATCTCGTTTTGGAGGTGACATATGGAAACTGATCAAACTCAGCTGAGTATCCCCACAGTAGCACCCCTTCTCTTCACATGACTTCCCTCCACGCATGTCCGTGCACACACACACTTTACCTGGAGATCTCTTCTTTTAGGCATCTGTTTATGTGCAAATGAAGCATTCAGGAGATGGACTGTCTGGGCCAAAAGACTCATGATGTGGGAGCAAGCCAACTGGCTGGCTAGCTTGCAGATCAAGACCTGGAGTCCCCATCTACCAGCTACTAAGACTTGGGGAGATGGGAGGTTACCAGGCCACTCCCTGGCCCTCTATGAGATAGTAGCAGGAGTGAAACTATGGTGGGAAGGAAGAATCTTAAGCCAACCTAAGTCCCCTTGAAAGGTCCATAAATAGCAGTGAAAGGTTCACTTTTGCAACAAAGCCCTAAAGCAGAAGTGTTTAGCCAAGGTTAGTTTTTCATTCTGGACTCTCTGCAGGGCTCCATTATTTATCTAAAATTCAAAATCCTAAACAGTCCAAGAAGATTTTGTAAATGGAATTTCATATATATAGTATGTAATTGTTATGTTTGGTAAATGACACTATTCTGTCTGAGGTCTTCCTTTGAGGAAACCACAGAGACTGCACTCAACTGATGCAATTTTATCACTGAAGTCCTCTTCCTCCAAAAGTTTAAGTCATTTATTTGCCCTCAATTTATCTTCACTAACTTTAGTTCCTGGAGAAAAGTTTCCTAAAAAGTTGTTAACCTAATTTGGTAATATTCCAAAGGAAAACTGTTTGGTATGTACAATAGCTCTGGTGCCAAAAGTGTGATGTTTTCAATTGCCAATGATATATATGGAAGTAGGCAGGAAATAAGGATGGAATGAGATGAGCGGTGATTTAAAATCATAAGCAGTGATTTAAAAAACTATTTTGTACATTTTATAAAGGTGGTGACAAACTCCTTGTTCCAGATTTTGACATGAGTACTGTTATGATTCTTTATGTAAGAGTCTGAAGGAATGTATCCTTTTGACATCAGATCACAACTTGATCTCAAAGTCCAGATAATGCCCTCAGTTACAGCTATACTAGTCCACTAATTCTAATGGGGAAACATAGATGGAATTGAGGGCAAAATTTGGTCCATTACACATTAGTGATTGTATAGGCTTTTCACACATACACACAAAGTTGTTCGACACAATATAAAGCTTCATAGGGAAAAATACTGCAATGTATAGAAGCAAATTTTAACAATAAGTTAATGAAAGATGGACAGATCCCACACAGCAGAAAGGCTGCAGTATTGGTACATAAGGGAAAGCATAGTAAATAATATACATTGGGCCAAATTTTCCCCAGAGTATTTTCATTTATTTCAAATGAGCTATATATAGGATGATGAATTTGTGTAACTGTTTAATAAAATACTTCATCCTGATACCTGGATCCATATTTATACTAATAATTTTGATTAATAGATATAAATGTGGATTAAGCTATTAGGAATAAGTATTATAGTACTAGATCAGAGGTTCTCTCTCTCTCTCTCACTCTCACACACACACACACACACACACACTCTCTCCCCTATGGACTACTAGCTTGTAGCCTAGTCCTCCTCTCCTGATGACCATCTCCAAAGACATCCCTCTTCCCACAGGAGCTTTCTCAAAAATATAAATAAATATCCAGAAAATGCAGAAGTGTCAAACACTGTATTCAGTCTACTTGAGGTACAACTATGGCCTGCATGAAACATTCAGATGGTGCATAATTTAAGCTTTTATTTAATAAAACAAAGTTTCTAGCCCTCAAATTTGTGAAGAAAACCTACCAAATGTGACTTAGGTGTAACCAATGCAGAACTATCTTCCTGAGTCTGCAGACAGCCTGAAACAATAGTTCTGAGACTGAACTGCCTGATCCCCATTAATATAATTGGAGTGTCCGCTATAAAGCACAGTGATGACACTTCACTATCAACATTAATTATTTAATTGCTGATCATTTTAACAGATAAAATGGGGAAGGGGTTAGGAGTGAACCCCTTCAGATAGGCTGAGGGAAGAACAGAGGAAACAAACAGAGGAAGAAAAAGCAGAGAAAGAAGGATGGGGAAAAGGAGAGAAACAAAGGGCAAAAACAGCAGTGGGCCTAAACTGAATGCAAAGGCCACTTTGCATCACTGACACATTAAAGTGGCTGGAGATGGTCAGTTAAGGATCTCCCAATAAGGGGTAGAGGCATGTTAAGAGGTGCATTGGGGATAAGATTACAAAGCTCAAATGTAAGCTTTATATAGGAGTCCACAGCACCGTGTTCAATGAACCAAACTACACTGCACAGTGTCCTGTACCCAGTTGCCTTGGGAAACAATGTAAAAGTGTAATAGGAATGATAATGAATCATTCTGCCAAATTAAGGGGAAACTACTCATCTCTGGAGGAAAGGAACTGCAGCATAGACCAGGAGAAAAACAGCAAGGGAGTAAAAGAGCAGAAAAGCAGTGATAACACATAAGGACCTGCACACCTAGCCATCCATCTAAACAATTTTCTTTTAACATACTCGCTAGCACCATCCAAGTCCAAATTATGCCATAACCATGCTTTCTGGCAAGGTCAAGGCATCAGATTCAGCCCATAGACTACCTGAATTCTGACAGTGAAAACAACAGAGTTATTCCAAATATGCACCTGTGGGAATGATCTCAGAATCTGGCTCTACATCTTAAATAATTATTTAAAAATATATGAAAATAATGGTACAATGATTTATTTTAGAGTAGATTTTTTAAAATTCCCTGCTATAGAAAGTGACAAAAATAAATGTACCCCGCAAAGTGTTTTTAGCAAATATCTGTCTGCCAGGGTATGAAAAACAAATAATGGACATGCATGCCCAAAATGACTCAGAAACCTTACAATCTGCATAGCCAGATAGTATAGTGCAAATAGACTATTTCCCAAACATAGGGGGAGGGGTGATTGATTGGCATAAAACAAATATTTTTAAAGGTGCAGTGAAACAACAGAGATGTGGCTCAAGTAATGAAAACCTGTCTGCTTTTCCGTTTGACTAGAGATGACCTGTCTCTCATTCTTAGCATCATTTTCACAGGTGAGACAAATGCAGATGTGCTGCTTTGGGAAGCTCAGACTGTGGAGATAGCTCAGAGAGCCTGAGAAATAACTAAAGCTTAAGCATCAATCCTGAAGTGAGTCAGGTATGTGCTAAAAACAGATCCAGCGAAACTAACATGGAATACAGTATTGTGTTATATAATCCCAAGAAACCAACTATTATTTAATTGCATACAACTATAAATGAAACCCACGTGTTTCTATTAGAGCTCTTTTAGTGTGTCGTGTTAAACTGTTCAAATCCTTCAGAAAATAAAATTTTTCATCTGAGTGGCTTATGCGTGTAACTGATGAAAAATTATTGGAGGCTCTTCTGCATAAAAAAGTGTTAAGTGACATGTTAAGTGACATGTCAAGAATGCCACCTGTTAAATCTAAATCACAGTGAATCAAGTGAATTTAAAAAGAAAAGTTACCAATGGAGAACCAGCCTTGTGACAAATTACATGGAAAATCATTAAGGATCTGACCCATTGAAGTCATTGGGAGTCCTTCCATTGACTTCAATGGGTTTTGGATCAGGCTCTAAAAGAGCTGCCAAATCATCAGTTCCACTTTACAGGATAATACTGATGAGAAATGTTTCTTGCTGGAAAGAAGAAGTTTTATCCTGCAGCCCTTAATCAGCACATGAAGGTAATTTCCCAGGGAGAAGTGAAAAGACAGTAAACCTCTCAACAGTATCATGTTCATGCAGGGAGAAAAACCTGATCCTGTCCACTTCCTGATTTCAAATCATTCCAGATCATGTTCATGAGCAACTGTTTACATGTTTCCAATTCCAATGCCATTAACAACAGCAAACAGAAAAAGGGAAGAGAAATAAACTAGCTAAGGTGACCACCTGTCTTGTATCTTAAAGATATCCATAATTTAGCAAGACACTTAGGTTCAATTCATGAAAACAGCCCTCTTCAACAAAGCACTTAAGCACATGCTTAAATTTAAGCTGTTGCTTAAGACCTATAGACCTCCTGTAGACAAAGGAGGGTGTGTATGTGAGAGAGAGAGGGAGAGAGTGAAAGGGCGGTTGGTACTAAAAGAAGAGATTTATTAAAGCTCCAGAAAGTTTACATTTCTCAACTCTGCCCTTTCTTTCCCCAAGGTTTCCCATTTTATGACTCCCTAATGCGTCTCTACGTCCAATGTTTTTTGAGGAGTTTCCTACCCCCACCCTCACTTCTGCCTGATGATAGCACAATTTCTCTCACACACACACCCCCGCCAAGTGTAGGAAAAAATGCTTTTGTTCTACATTAAACATCTCTCTTCTAGATTCAGTCCACATGGTGCAGGCTTACACCACAAGTGTTTTAGGGAGAAACAGGACTCACTCAGCAACAAGGCTGCCACAGCCCATTTTCCATATTCATGTGCTTGCATGTGTGGTTACTTCAGCAAGGAGAGCATAGACGGAAAGTGCACCCTGCTGTACCTTCCACGCATATGAAATAATGTAACATCAGGGGTGAAAGAGAGATAGCTGGCATAAAACGAAGTGAATTAGCCTGGCGGCAGCAAGAAGATCTGAGATACCAGAAAGAGGACTGGGGAACTGGAGCTACAGTTGCTCCTTGTCTTCTCCAGTGAGTGGCGTATCTGAAGCCCACACAGTGGCATATCTGAAGCCCACACCATCATTTTTTCACAGCTTTGTGCTCTAAGTGGACAAGAAAGAGGCAAGAGCAATGGTTTGATAATCTGGCATTTGGGTACCAAACAGTGAGATGAGCCGCCTCCACATTAGCTAGGTGCAAATAGCACCTGTGTCTGTTTGTACATCAAGGGAGATGATTGGGGGAGGGAGTGTGGGGGAGAAATACTGAACACATGACATTTACAAAGTTACAGCTACAGAGGGGTCTGACCTGACACATCGGATGAGACCATCCTCAGACCTTAGGGAAGTTCAGATCTGGATCTAAATTTGCACCTCAGACCTATCTCTGCTTACTACAGCTCCCTCAAGCATGCAGCAGAAATGAAGTAAATAGTATGCCTAAAAGAGCGTGAGGAATTGTGAAAACAGCCAAGTATTGAGCAACACATGCAGTGAGAAATAATACTAAACATCGAATCCTGAAATTATGCTCATTAGTTAAGCATTGAAAATGTGTTGGACCTTCCTTTATTATTTGCATTTTTTCCCCAATTGTGGTCTTTACAGAAGAAGTGGGGCTTTAGGAGAGATATGAATGAAGAGAGGCACACAGGGAGCGGGAGGTTACTCCATGCATAGGAGGCAGCATGAAGGTAGGAATGGGAGAAGGAAATGAAGAGGTCATTGTTGCTGAAGCAAAGGAGGAGTGGGAAATGTGAGGCAAGATCAGATACATAGGTTCAGGCAGAGCTTTGCAAATTCATTCACATTAATTAAATGAAAGATTGTAGCCGATGGTAATACACAAATTCACATTTGTCTGAATACTCTTAATACTTTCACTGATTCAAATTGTACTCAGCAAAATATTTTGCTAATATTCTGTAGGGAACAATTCTACATTGGCCTGAATGACCAAATGGGTCTTTTACAGGTCAAATTTCTAATCAGTCGAATCCTAAGGTCGATAGAAGGATTAATGATTAAAAACTAGTAAGGACTTCAGGGTTTGGCCAAAACAAAACAAAACTTAGGGGCAAGTTATGTAAAGGAGAGGCTCATGAAACCTAATGAGTCAGCAATAACTGGGTCATTAAAATGACTGCTTGCAAATGTCCACTATTGAAAAGCAGATGTGTGCACAGTGAGATCTGCGAATCTTTCACCTGCTCAGCTGGAGTGAAGGAGTATAGTAGTATTTTATTTGTCAGTTGACCCTCTTTATAATGTACACAAAACAAAGTAATCAAATAGTAAAAAAATGCAGTTACAATTCATTCCTTCCTCCCAAATCCCAGCATCCGTATTTCAACCCCCACGGGGAGAGCAGGAATGAATTGACATGGTACATTCAGCTATGTTTTTGAATCAGATGTGGTTGTTTAAACACACAGTTCCTATTAGTGCTAACAGGAGCTGTGCCCAAATCTACCACCTTTATATTTTCCACACTAGCCTCCATTTCATGCTTGTTTCCAGATCTTCGACCCAAGCTCCACTCGAACATCAAACTAGTATGGGTTTCCTATCTTAAAGGGTTTTTAATTTTTCAGTTCTCACTCATTCTGGTCTCATTTCTATTTTTATCATCTCTGCTGAGTAGTAGCAGCAGCAGAGCAATTGTGAAGCAAAGGGGTAGTTATAGTCTAAGCTGGAGCTATTTAGACCACTCACATTTATACTGGTGTCCTTCTCTCTCTCCAAATAATTGGTAATGGCTTCCATACATGGAGTTTTGCCGTTGACTTCAATAGGATCAGGATCTCACCCATGGGACTCTAAAGATATATATGCTGGTACAATGAGTTGCATGATATATGTACAAGTTTGGTTTTTTTCTTCTGGGGAAATATTATGCCTGGAAACGAGAAAATAAGAGGTGATTCATTTTCTGTGTTAAAAACTCTCTTCCTCTTTCAAGGAAGTTAATTCAATAACAACATTACTTATAAATAGCGGTACAGAAGCTTTGTTTGGGAAAAACCTCAACAGCTTTCCCCACTCACTGTAAAGATGCTTTACATGGTTCTATTTTGTATCTAATACATCATATTCCAATATATTCATGTATAAAAATTAAAAACAGAAATTAAGGAGACATACGCTTGTATTCCATTGGTGATGGGCAGACCATTTGGGTAAATAAGAATTTCTTGAAACTCTCTACCTATTTCAAGACTCCAACTGAAATGGAACCTTTTTTAAGCTATGAAGTGTCTTGATACAGTATATGTTTTTTAAAACTTTCAGGTGCCAAGATAGCATGAGAAGTTCTGTCCTGGTGAGATTTCCAGACTGCGTTTTCAGACTCAAGAAGCTTAGATAGCTCAGATAAATACTCAGGCTTTTAGATGTTTATCCAGACTTAAACCAAACTAATTTCTAAAGCTTATTGATCACTATTATGCATAGAACACAAATATTTAGGTGAAGAGTGAGGAAAGGAGATATGCTGTGATTACATGCTAAAAATGATAGACATATATGAAATAATTAAGATGAAGGTGATAAAAAAAATTCTTTAAGCTGCTGAGAGTAAAAGAGGGACCTAACTCTAGAGTCAGTTAGGGATCTTCTAAAGAGAAATAAAGTAAAGTAATGAGGAAATATGCTCTTTAAAAAGGTACTGTAACATGATGTCTTCTAGCACAGTTATTTAAAGCAGAAGGCACTACACCTTATGTCTGTGAAGGAATTAATCCTTAAATCTGTTATCAAGTCTGGAGTCCCTTCTATAATTTGGTCATCCATTGAAAGGTTTAGCAATCTTTTATGGAGTGAGATCATAACCAAGGGCAGATCATGCTCCCATTGAGTTAATGGGAGCTTTGCCATTGACTTCAGAGGCAGTAGGAGCAGGCCCCAGGTTTGTTGCTTGTCTTGAACAACAAAAATGTTTGATTTCTATAGTATAAGACTTGACAGAACTATAATAATAAGCCAGAAATGACAAGATGATCCATAGCAAAACTTAGATTGCAAATGTATACAGTCAGGGGTGTGTCTCCCCCTATGTTTGTACAGAGTCTAAGAGTCACAGATCCTGATTTGGGGCCCTTAGATGCTATTTTATTATTTATGAGAAGTGGTACTGCAGGCATATTTTATTTCATTTTTTTTATTCTCCCTCCCACCTCAGGTCCTTCATTCACCTCTGTCTGACTGCACCCAACCTCTGTGTTAATGGTGGTTCTTGAATAATTGAACTCCCTCTTCCCCAGGTATACCTGATCTGATGATTTATATGGTAATCCATTATAGGATAATATGACATAAGCTTTTTGTGAAAGTGACTAATACTTTTGTTGAGCAATAAAAGGATTCCTCTCCAGTAATGCTCCTTTTACCTCAAGGAAAAGACTCTCAAACACTCTGCCACTACTTCAGTCTCAGGATGGTTTGAAATCCCCAGACACCAATGAAGATAATGAAAGCTGAGAGAAGCAGGCAGCATAGAGACAACAGAGCAATGAGCACCTACCAAGGCACTTACTCATTGTAGCTTCTATAGATTCTTGACAGCATTACAATAATGACAGCAGGGCCTGATTTGCCACTACCTGACACTTGTTTAACATTTTACGTACTTTGCACAGATGTAAATGACTATACAAGGAGCAGGACCTACAACTGTAAGATCTGTGGCAGAGGTTTGGTCCATAATGTTTAGGGAAGATTTACATTTTGAGACCTAGGTGGATTTCAAATTAAAATTACATACATTTAGAATAACTTAAAATGAGTTCAAATTTGCCTGACATTTTCCCCCTGCGAATGTGGGGAGAGGGAGTCATCTAAGTCCCTCTAGGGTCTCAAAGGATTTCCCATTTTTATAAACCAAACCATTGTGTGTTCCCAAAAGAGGGACTGGATTTGGGTGGGAATTCAGCTCTAGGTGATGATAGCCCCTATACTCCCTGTCTTAAAGAGTTTTTTCAGACTAGAACATTAGATTCTGCTATTACTATTACTATTCTGTTTTTACTAACTATAAGTCTAAAGGCCCCAGGACTTGTTCCTCCTTCATGAACTGAGGCATTTCTGTTAGTTCTACTACCATCAGTGAGGATTCTTATCCTAAAAGTTTGTCTGTTTTATCTGCCGGGTGTCTCAAAAGTAGCATCACCTAGCCTTTTGCCTCAGATACCTCCCCAGAACTCCTCAGATTTTGCTCCTGTATATCCTAAAAAGATTTAAATGATTTGCTTGCGACCAAGTCTTTTAGATATCTTCTGCTCTCCACACCAGGCCATGTATCTTCCATCTATTTTTACAAGCAAGTTTCGCCAAACTGGAGCTTCCTGATAAAGAAACTGGAGCTTCTTTAGCTCTGTTTGACCATCTCCACGCCTCCCAAGAATGGGGTTATTAATAGCTGTCAACAAATTAACTTGCCTCAGCATGTCATAGGTGGCAAAGCAAAAATGTGTCTGGTTCTTTCTTTTAACCTCATCCTGGACAGACAGCAATACACCAAAAAAACATGTACCATTGTAGGGTCAATATGAAATTCCAGTGATCTAATTTAAATAGACCAAATTCTGAAATCCTTGACATTTTACTATATCTTTATTCAGGCTAAACTCCTACTGGAGTCAATAGCATAAAATCTGCATGTGGATTTCGGGATTTTGCCTAATGACTTTATTGCATGAAAAGGCAGTGAAATGTTGCCAAAGTAGAGCTGGCAAACTCAGGTTGTCAGCTGCTTTAGAAAGCTGAAGAGGTAGTTGATATTATTCTAAGTTAAATATGTTTTCTTTGTTTAAATGCTGCATTACTTACCTGACAAACTTCAGGTAAAAAAACAATATATATATTGCCCACATGAATACCATTCAACATTTTAGCTTTTTTTCTTTTTTAAAAACAGAAGAACCCCTCACTCCCTAACCACACATACAATGTTTATCTCCACCTTTTGGGAACCAGGAAATCCAGTGTGGAAGCTGATGGTACACAGTGTTCTGAACTCACTTTGCCATTGTTTTCTCCACAGCAGCATGAGTTAATGATATAAAGAAGTTCAACCTTCAAACGTTTTGGCTTTGAATTTTTATGTCACAACAATACTGCAATATAGGCATTCTTGTTTGTATTGTTGTTTCCTTTAGTTACAGAGTCAAACTCTAGTGCCTGTGCGTGCACATTCAAGGAGAGGATTTGGCCCACAAGTGGGTTGGCTGAATTACACAGCAATATTACAATATATGCTGAACAATGTATCCAAGTACAGTACATTAGATCATAAAGCTGATGTTTGAGCCAAGCTTGATTTAAAGCACTAATTTCAAAGCTTCTTAGTTTCCATTAACAGACAGATTTTGTATAGCAGAAGTAAACTGGTATCTTATTTGGTCATGAGACTATTTTATAAATGCTTAATTTAAAAAAATATATAAACTACACAATAAAATACAGGCCTTAGGAGAACATGAGAAAAAATAAAGGAATTTCTTTATTATTATTTTTGAAGGAAGGCAGACAATGCAGAAGGAATTAAATACGATGAAAAATGAGGATGTATGTTTCAATGTTGACAAAACACACACATCACACTGCCTGCAGCCAATGGACCCTGATGTGAAGTCTCACAGAACTGCACCACTCAGTGAAGAATTCAGGGCACAGCTCGCACAGTTCCAGTATGGTCCTTCCCTGGGGGATATAGAAACCTTTCATGGATCCTTAGAAGGAGGGTCCCGGAAACGCAAAAGCATGCCCACAAAAATGCCTCACACTATCCCCACAGGAGATCCTACATCACCATCACATGGATCTGAAAACAACAACGTATGCTCCCCCAGTCTTTCTTTGATGTACCAACAACCCACACAGCCCAAATACAACTCCCAAATGATTGATCTGTGTAACATTGGCTTTCAGTTCTACAGAAATCTGGAGCACTTTGGAGCCAAGCCCATTAAACAAGAACCAGTAAAGCCCAACATGATGTGGCCCAACACTTCTGCATTTGTGCAGACTCCTTACTCTTATTACCCAAAAGTCCACCCTGGCCTGATGTTTCCTTTTATTATGCCCCCAAACTTCCATTTCAGGAATTCCTTCCAACTGAAAAGACCCCTGGAGCCAGCATTCAGGAGGACTGAACTGAGGGAAAGTGGTGACAGTAAACAGAAGGTGGAAAGAGTAGATGTCAACCTCCAGATTGACGACAGCTATTATGTTGATGTAGGGGGAGAACAAAAACGATGGCAATGCCCAATGTGTGAAAAGTCCTACACTTCCAAGTACAACCTGGTCACCCACATCTTGGGACATAGTGGCATCAAACCTCATGCTTGCACTCGGTGTGGCAAGCTTTTCAAGCAGCTGAGTCACTTGCACACTCATATGTTGACACACCAGGGCACTCGACCACATAAGTGCCAGGTGTGTCACAAGGCTTTCACCCAAACCAGTCACCTGAAGAGACATATGATGCAACACAGTGACATCAAGCCCTACAACTGTAGGATCTGTGGCAGAGGTTTTGCCTATCCAAGTGAACTGAAAGCCCACGAGTCCAAGCATGAGAGTGGCCGAGAGAACATTTGTGTGGAGTGTGGTCTTGACTTTCCAACCCTGGCCCAGCTGAAGAGACATTTAACAACCCATCGAGGTCCTATACAATACAATTGCACAGAATGTGATAAAACTTTCCAGTACCCAAGCCAGCTGCAAAATCACATGATGAAGCACAAAGACATCCGTCCATACATCTGTACTGAATGTGGCATGGAGTTTGTACAGCCCCACCATCTCAAGCAACACTCTTTAACCCACAAGGTAAGTCACTAATGATTAAATTTGCCCTGGCTCTGAAGGCCAGCACAAGGATTATGCACCATTAAAGTCCCACGTAAGTCTCCAAAAAGAACTAACATGGTATACAGGCCCTTGTAGAGGCCCTTTGTATGGATCTGAATTTTATGCAAAGAGAACCAGAACAGTATGGCCAATAACAGAAACTGGCTCTAGTCTTAACAAAGGCAATGCAAGAAAAAGACCATAACCAGGAGTTCAATCAAGTTGCTTGTATTACTTCCCAAATTTCAATTCACATCCTCTGCTCCAGTTTGGTTTTTATCTTCATGAAAACCATAGTTTTGTATAATGATCTTTAGCAATGAAACTTCTACAGAACTTTTTTTATACCTGTGCATAGACAAGTATATTACTGCTTGGCAGATTTTTTATAAGCAGCTTCTGCACTATATTTAGAAAAACCAAACCAACCTCGACCATGTTATGTAGAAATAATCCAGAGTACAAGTGACTAGAGCTGGGCAAAAAAGGGCCTGATCCAAAGCCCATTGACATCAATGGGAGCCTTTGCACTGGCGTCAATAGGTTTTGGATTAAGTGTATAATTTGGAATGAATAACTGAAGATTGTTTTAAAACAGAAAAGAGTTTTCAACATGATGTGTAACAACTGAAATCAGAATTATCCCAACATCACAAACATATTGTAAAGATCAATTTTAATCTAACAATCAAAATGCATTTTAATAGACTAGTGCTGATAAACTAACGAATACACCCATATGTTTTATGAAGAATTGTTTTCAGATTTGTGTTTTTTCCCCCAGGGGTCTACTTTGGGTTAATGTTTAAATTTAAACATTAAGAACACAGAAAATTGCAAAATTTAAGTATTATAAGCTAATTTTTTAAAGAATAATCTCTATTTTCACTTCTGATTTTCTTCCCAATTCCCCTACTGTCGCTTCTGTAGAATCAACCCTTCTTTGGATTTACGCTACAATTTTAAACTTACCTAAAAGTCTAATAAAAACTTGCAATTAAAAAATGCAACACCTTCTTGCCCAAGAAAGAGCCTCTACTTTTCACCCACAATTAGTCAGGTGAGGTCAGTTGTGAGCACAATTTAAGTACTTAGCTGTCTAACTGCCTGAGTGCAGCCTCAGATCAGGTAGTTGGGTATCTCAAAGCTATCATTCGTATCCACAGTTAATGTCTTATCCCCAGGGATGGTCAATAATCCCCATGAAATGCCCAGTGCCACTAATATTATTGCTTAATTGCATGACTCTTTGCTTCTTACAAAAATTGAGCAGGTACTATTTTTCCATATTTTTCTTCAAAATAGAGGCAGGCTCTTTCTTTGTTACATAGGGCTTGATCCAATACCCACTGAAGTCAAAATCTTACCATTGACTTCAACAGGCTCAATTCCAGGCTCAATGTTATCAGATGTTGGCAAGTTATTTTATGACAGGTTTCAGAGTAGCAGCCGTGTTAGTCTGTATCCGCAAAAATAACAGGAGTACTTGTGGCACCTTAGAGACTAACAAATTTATTAGAGCATAAGCTTTCGTGGGCTACAACCCACTTCTTCGGATGCATATAGAGTGAACCATATATTGAGGAGATATATATACACACACATACAGAGAGCATGAACAGGTGGGAGTTGTCTTACCAACTCTGAGAGGCCAATTAAGTAAGAGGAAAAAAACTTTTGAAGTGATAATCAAGATGGCTCAGTACAGACAGTTTGATAAGAAGCAAGTGTGAAAATACTTACAAGGGGAGATAGATTCAATGTTTGTAATGGCTCAGCCATTCCCAATCCCTATTTAGCCCTGAGTTGATTGTGTCTAGTTTGCATATCAATTCCAGCTCAGCAGTCTCTCGTTGGAGTCTGTTTTTGAAGTTTTTCTGTTTTAAGATAGCCACCCGCAGGTCTGTCAAAGAATGGCCAGACAGGTTAAAGTGTTCTCCCACTGGTTTTTGAGTATTATGATTCCTGATGTCAGATTTGTGTCCATTAATTCTTTTGCGTAGAGACTGTCCGGTTTGGCCAATGTACATGGCAGAGGGGCATTGCTGGCACATGATGGCATATATCACATTGGTAGATGTGCAGGTGAACGAGCCACAGATGGTATGGCTGATGTGATTAGGCCCTATGATGGTGTCACTTGAATAGATATGTGGACAGAGTTGGCATCGGGCTTTGTTACAAGGATAGGTTCCTGGGTCAGTGTTTTTGTTCAGTGATGTGTGGTTGCTGGTGAGTATTTGCTTTAGGTTGGGGGGTTGTCTGTAAGCGAGGACAGGTCTGTCTCCCAAGATCTGTGAGAGTAAAGGATCATCTTTCAGGATAGGTTGTAGATCTCTGATGATGCGCTGGAGAGGTTTTAGTTGGGGGCTGAAGGTGACAGCTAGTGGTGTTCTGTTATTTTCTTTGTTGGCCCTGTCTTGTAGGAGGTGACTTCTGGGTACTCGTCTGGCTCTGTCAATCTGTTTTTTCACTTCAGCAGGTGGGTATTGTAGTTTTAAGAATGCTTGATAGAGATCTTGTAGGTGCTTGTCTCTATCTGAGGGATTGGAGCAAATGCGGTTATATCTTAGAGCTTGGCTGTAGACAATGGATCGTGTGGTGTGTCCTGGATGGAAGCTGGAGGCATGTAGGTAAGTGTAGTGGTCAGTAGGTTTCCGGTACAGGGTGGTATTTATGTGACCATCGCTTATTAGCACAGTAGTGTCCAGGAAATGGACCGCTTGTGTGGATTGATCTAGGCTGAGGTTGATAGTGGGATGGAAATTATTGAAATCATGGTGGAATTCCTCAAGGGCTTCTTTTCCATGGGTCCAGATGATGAAGATGTCATCAATTACTCAAAAACCAGTGGGAGAACACTTTAACCTGTCTGGCCATTCTTTGACAGACCTGCGGGTGGCTATCTTAAAACAGAAAAACTTCAAAAACAGACTCCAAGGAGAGACTGCTGAGCTGGAATTGATATGCAAACTAGACACAATCAACTCAGGGCTAAATAGGGATTGGGAATGGCTGAGCCATTACAAACATTGAATCTATCTCCCCTTGTAAGTATTTTCACACTTGCTTCTTATCAAACTGTCTGTACTGAGCCATCTTGATTATCACTTCAAAAGTTTTTTTCCTCTTACTTAATTGGCCTCTCAGAGTTGGTAAGACAACTCCCACCTGTTCATGCTCTCTGTATGTGTGTGTATATATATCTCCTCAATATATGGTTCACTCTATATGCATCCGAAGAAGTGGGTTGTAGCCCACGAAAGCTTATGCTCTAATAAATTTGTTAGTCTCTAAGGTGCCACAAGTACTCCTGTTATTTTTGAAGTTATTTTATGTCTCACTTAATTAGTTTATACATGTTTGACATGCTATTGGTATACATGCAATTGGTAGTTAAGCTATACAGTAGGGTAGCAGAATTTTGCCATTGGTTTGTCATTTGGGTGTCCTAGTGATATTAATACAGGGTAAAATTTTCAAAAGCAAGCGACAGGCTACTACGACCCATTTTCTAAAAGGAGTTAGATCGGGGTTCTCAGACTGGGGGTCGGGACCCCTCAGGGGGTCGCAAGGATATTACTTGGAGGGTCGTGAGCTGTCAGCCTCCACCCCAAATCCCGCTTTGCCTCCAGCACTTATAATGGCGTTAAATATATTTTAAAAGTGTTTTTAATTTATAAGGGGGGTCACACTCAGAGGCTCTCTATGTGAAAGGGGTCACCAGCAGAAAAATTTGAGAACCACTGAGTTAGATACTTCTGAAAATTTCCCCACCAGTGTTGTATAATCATTTCTCACCACTAATAAAATCACATGATGCTCTTATAGCCTACAGGATGGTCTTGTGCCTAAGGCACAGAACAGAAATCAGGAGACCTGGGTTCAGTCTGTAGCTCTGCCACAGACTTCCTGTGGGACCTTGGGAAAGTGATTTCACTTCCCCATGCTTTGGTTTTCCCCCATGTGTGAAATGGAGAACATGCTCCCCTACATTAATATTCATAAAGTGCTCTGTGATCCTTGGATGAAAGCTCTATAGAAGTGCAAAATATTAGCTAAACAGAGTTTGAAAGCTGAGGCAGAATAACCTGATATGACTGCTCTGTAAAACTTATTGAGGGAAGTGACACTTATTGTTCCTCAGTCCTATTTATACTGTTTTGTGGTATAGACATTTTATGGTTTCTTTTTCCACCTTTTAGAATCTTACAGAAATTGACCAGAAGAAAAAAGTATCCAAATATCTACCACTTCAGCAGGGTGATATTAACAAGAATTGAATTTATTCATTGTTTCACTAGCACAGCTTGAATATATATTCATATAACGGCTTTGAAAATAAATGACTGAAACAGGCACACCTATTCAGTTTTCTGACTCTCTGTTTCCATAAGGGTGTGAAAGAGCACAAATGTGGGATCTGTGGCCGGGAGTTTACTCTGCTAGCCAACATGAAGAGACATGTGTTGATCCACACCAATATCCGAGCCTACCAGTGTCACCTGTGCTTCAAGAGCTTTGTGCAGAAACAGACTCTGAAGGCACACATGATTGTTCACTCTGATGTCAAGCCCTTTAAATGCAAGGTAAGCATTTCTCATGAGTTTGCAGAGGTACATCATCAGTGAATGCTCCCGAGATTTCATTACGTGTGGCTGGATGCAATTGGAAAAGCAATGCCTAAAAGAATATTACATCTTTTTTCAAATTCACTTTTCAAAATAATTGTTTGGTTTCTTTTCTTAAGCCAAGTAGTTTCAGGGCAGGAATAACATCCAAAAAAGGGGTAGGAGAACTTCCAGATTATTTTTCATTCCCCCGACACACACACACACCCCCCCTTAAATATTATCAGTATTCTCAATCTTGAAATTGTATTTTTTCCTTAGTGAGTACTGAATGTAGTTGCTAGTCTGATGATAATAAAAATACCTGACATTTATCTGGCATATTTCATTCTAAAGGAAGACAAAGTGCTCAACAACCTGATGCACCCATTAAACACACAGATCAAGGCATTGACCCTGGGAGTCACAGAAATGTACCAATATTAACAGTGCACCATAATTCTACACCATAGCTAGTGTAGGACACAAAGTACATCATAGCAAAACAGAACTACAGGGAGATTTTGAATAGGCCAAATGTAATTGCCCTATTACAACTGAAATTTGGCCAGGACATTAGTATCCTAACAAAACAGCCTTCTGAAAAATATTTGTTTGCCTATTCGTGGTGTCAACCAAATAACATAGGATTATCTTAGGCAGGATTGCTACCTCCATCAAGACAGCACACAGGAAATTAAAGGGATGTAAAACACACCTAGATTTGAACTTCCCCTAAGTTTGGAGGCATTTGGATTTGTGGTTCTGGTTTACACCCACCTCTAATTCATAGGGAAGACGTTATTCAAGTTTCTTTTCCTGCTTAAGGCTGGCCTGTACAATCATCCTTTTTGATTCTTTTATGTATTACTTCTTTTAACTGACCACCTGGCTCAGTAATATAGCTTTATCTTAAAATGCCCAAACTTGCATGTTTCATTCTCACTTGGTTTAACTATTACGCACACAGTAACTGAGTGAAGCATAAATGCCTAGCAAGCAATATTTTCCAGTTCCTGCATAAACACTTGGAGATTGATCTGGATGCAATCTCTGTAAATTCTTCATTCAACAGTCTGGAACTAGATTGGTTCTTAAGGGAAACCAAGAGTAGAGCTAATCAAAAAATTTTCAATTAAATAGTTTTCTGTTGGAAACTGCAGTTTCGTCAAAATCAAAATGTTTTACAGGAATATAATTATTTCAATTAAAATTTTAAATGGAAAAAAGTCAAAACAAATTGTTTCAACTTTCTTGTTTTGTTTCAATAATGTTGAAACATTTTGTTTTGACTTTCATTTCAATTCTGCTTGTTCATATTTTTATATATTACAATATTATGTTATTACAGTGATATTTAACATTATAGCATATTGTATTTAATGTTATATTCTATTGTCCTGATATTACCAAAACAAAACGTTTTTACCTTATCAAAACAAAATGTTTTGATGGTACCAAATACATTATTTTCTAAATTTTTGATCTATGGGAAATTTCAAAACTTTCAGCCTTTCGTTCTGATTCAGAACAAACTGGAGTAGTAAGCAACATGTTTTTCAGCTAGTAGCAAAAGCTTCAGTGGAACACCTGTTTTTTTCCTAGCTCCACCCAATGTCCCCTCTCAGAACAGGAACAAGTAAGTGGACCAGATTCTTCCCACAACACTGGTGTGAATCAGAAGTAATGCCTCTAAAATCAAATGGAGTTGTACTGCTATAAGTGAGGAGTATATCGGGGCCCTAGCTTTTGGGATCTCCCTTGCCTGTCTGGCAGAATCCCCAAAGGAAACTTGGATTATTCAAGCCCTTTTGGATGGTATTCAGAGGGTTAAGGCAATGACCAGATAGCAGCCTTTTGGCACCAAGCTCCTCCTCAGCAGAAGGAAGGATATAGCTGCCTGAACTGCCTGCTTAACAATGGCTCATATGTCCCTAGGGAACCGCCTGCAAATAGATTTCATCTTGCTTTCTCTTGTACTTTTCAAAGTTTCCTGTTTTCTCACGGTCCTTTTGGACAGTTTACAGTCTTTCTCCCTCTCCCTCTCTCTCTGTGAGGAAAGGAACACCCTTCTTATGAAGAAAAAAAAAATAAAAGAAGAAGAATGTAAGGGAAGGACAGCACAGCAGTGGCCTTTCTATCTCACTGCAGGCCGCAATTTTCGTGGCTTTTTTCTCATAGCAAAAGAAAACACAAGGCTTTCCTATATGTCTAATCACAGTCACGCACAGACTATCTGGTGCTAGGGAGTAGAAAATAGTTGTGCCTTGTGTTTCCTCATCCAGCTGCAGCTTGTAATCTCGTTTGGCTTGCTCTCTGAAGAGTGAAGATCCTTGCAGCTTTTAAAAAACAAAGTCTAGGCTTCCTTATTAACAAAAAAATACTACAGTATTCTACAGCAATTGCTCCCAATGATACACTATTGCTATAGTAAAATGTGAGGACTGCTTCTACTGAAATTAATAGGAAGTTTGCCGTCGGCACTGAAATCAATAGCATTTGGACCTTTAATATAGAACAATACAGTTTTCTCTCCAATACTGCCAAGTACACTTGGTAGCTTCCATCTTGGAGTAAGAGATTAATTCATGCTCATTCAGTCCTTGACTTCTCTTCCAAGACTGCCCATGAGGGTGCTAGTGTGTACCAAGCTTCCCCATTACATCCAAGAGCATTGTTTCAAACCAGTAGCCAATGACAATGAAATCATGCTATAAAAATTTTTTATAGACTCATAAAATGCTTGACAGATTCTAAGGGTGGTGCTTTCTGCTATGGGTTACTGCACAGCATGAGCAAATGGCTCAGCTTACTCAAAGTTTTATAATGAAGTACCTGTAAGCCAGTGGGCCAAACTCACTGGCCAGTGCATCAAAGCAGCAGTACTCTCAGCAGCTATAGGAGTTCAGTTCCTTTTTGTCAGGGACAGAGTTTTATTTCTCACAAATAAACCAGTTTAACATAAGTTCCACATGTAAACCATGTCCTTTCCCCTGACCTGGGATCTCTCACAGTAGACTGTCTGCTCCCCGTTGATCTCACTGCCTGGGAATTAAGAGCCTCTTTACATTCTGATGGAGTTTTCTTCCAACAGACTGGCTTCCAGCCTTCCTAGCCGGCTCCCAGCAGGGTTGCACTCCCAGGCTGTCTGTCTGGGACCTAAGGAGAGCCTCTCTGCTCCCTTTTTCTCTCTGGCCTGTTCCCTGAACTCAGGCTGCCATTTATATCCCCACAGACCTGACTCTGAGTCACAATCTTCTACCATGTGACCCTGGAACTTATTCCCTTCAGTTGGGAAGGTAGGCTAAGCCTGGCAGAGAGTGGAACTGAGCCCGAAACCCCACAGAGGACCAGCTCACCCTGTAATAGTGCCCTTCACTGCCACCCCCTCTACCCAAATTTTATAATTTTATTTCCCTTGTTTTATTTTCCTGTAGCACCTCTCCCATGGGTTTTCTCTTGGCATCATTCCCCCGCCCTCCCCCCATCACAGATTCAGATTCCAACTACATTCCTCAGCTCTAGCGAAAAGTGGCTTTAGGGTCAGTAGCAAATTTAGCTGTGTTCCATCCCTGAAACTGTGAATGATTCAGGGAAATGGAAACCCTGTCCTCTTTGTCCAGAAACTAAAACCCATGTTGTGCCACATTGTATGCCCTTTTGTTTCCTCCAGAGTAAAGAAAGCAAAAATATGTACTACTGGCCAAAAAGGTTCTTACAGAACCCATTTTTACACCCAATATCTTATAAAGATTCCTAGATAAAATAACTACTTTAATTATCCAGACTGGTGTTTTACTTCCATTTCTTTGGTTAGTGTTTTAGATGTATAGGTACTAATATCTACTAGGCTGAGAAACAGATTAGCCGTAACACGAACAATAGATGACCTCATGCTAAAAAATATCTGTTTGGCAAAACACAGTTCATCTCTATGAAGGGTTTTTAAATTCAGAGAACCATTGATATATCATAGGCTGTTCCAGCTGCTGTCAAGAGCAGCTATTGCCCTTCATAGATTTTACTATGCTAATCAACACTCCTTTGCCTCTCCATTCCCCTCCCAACATATTTAGGATGCTTTTTGAGGCATTGATTTCAATAGGGATTGCTCACTGAATGTGAATGAGAGCAGAGTTTGATCCTGTAGTATTTGATCACACAGATTATGGTAAGTCAATTGCTGCAGTCACTACCACTACAAAAGATTAGCAAAAAACTAAATTAAAAAAGCATCAGACAGCAATCTGAGGATGGAAGAGATCCAGATCATGGTGAAATCTGCATATGTTATTATTTCTGTATACAATCTGCTGTGAATAGAGGTGGTCAAGTAGTGGGCAACTATTCAATTGACGAAACAAGATTTCACAAGCAGAAAATGAGTCAGTTGTCTATGAACAGTTTATAATTGTCACAATTTCTACAAATAATTCTTGACTATAAATGGTGCATAGCCTGTTCATTGCAAATATTCAATAATCAAAATTTGAAATATAACCCATGAGGTTTGTTACTTTTCTTGGATGCATAGTACACACAGTCCTGTTTCCTAATTGGATGAGTAACTCTTAGAATCAAGTGTCCTGTGTGAATACTCACAGTTACAAACTAATAATTCATTTTCTGTGAGTATTCTGAAGTATTTAGTTAAAACTGTTTTTTTTTGTGAACACTTTTGCCAATAAACTTGCTAGCATATTTGCAGAAGGCAAAACAAGGACTAACACAACGGAAGCAAATCATTTAAAAATGCAAGTGACTATTTTCAGATTTTTTCAGTATTCATTCAACTCTATCATCGTAGATTTTAAAATAATACTCAGATACCATGCAGTTTTTAATAGTCCAGTTAACTTTTCTCTGAGGAAAGTGGGGAGCAGTTATAGTGTCAAAAAAGGGGGGGGGGGCAAGAGAGGGAAGAGTATTCTACCCAAGGTCAGCCCACAATTTTAAATTCCCCCCACAACAGCAGATATTCTGGTAGACAGCTTGACAAATTTGAATAATCCCTCAAACAATGGTATAGCAGATTTCCCAAAACTATGTTAAATATCTAAATCCAAATTCAAATGAAACCAAGGTTTCTAGTTTAAATCTAGTGAAATGCTCTTTTAGCATTTTCTCCCTATAGAAAGCACTATATTTAGCTAAGGAGCCCCTGGGCTCATGTAATATGAAGATGCTGATTAATCAGTTCAACTGGGAAAAGTCTTTGGCTAAAATTCTTCCAAAAAGGAGTTCAAACGGACAGCATGCAGCGGGTTCTACAGCTGCTGGAAACATTCCTGACTGGGGGAGACACCAATCCGAAAGGAAGAAATAAAGTTACTTGTCACATCCTTATCAGGAATTGGAAGTCCAGAAGTCTATAACAGGGCTAACAAACGCCTGTGTGTTTGAGAGCACATTTTGTTTATAGGGGAAGAGGTAATGAAAGGAGACATCTAGAAACAAAACAAAACAAAAACCCAACATATTGTTTCATCAAAGGGAAACCTGCTGGATCAATGGCTGGTGCTGGAACTAACATGCTCCAAGGAAACCTGAGTCATTGTTGCAGCCACAAGACTGTCTAAACTCCAGCTTACTCATCACAGGCATAAAATACAGAAGCTAGTACACAGAAGAGGAGAGGATCAGAGAAGAATGGAGGGGACGGGGAGGGAAGGAATTGCTTTTACTATCTTTCAGCTAAAAGCTTCTGTTATTTGAAGTCCATGGGTAGGGAAGCTATACACAGGTTCACTGCTTTACTGATACATTGCACCTGTCTGATCTTTCATCAAAAGTTCTCCATGTTCCATCATGGTATGGTATTGTTCCTGATTAAGGTCTAGATTTAAAAAGCAGAAAGTATATGGCCTGACTGAACAGAATTTTGCACTTGTGCCTATAGAACTGAGCCTCTTATCCCCATTCTATGGGCTTTCTGATTCTGAAGGGGCCTTGATTTTGATTCTTATGTCATTAAAAAAAACAAAAAACAAAGTCTTTGCTTAGCTGTGTATGAATGTGTCTGGACAGAATAAGCCCAAGCACACATTCCTATAGTGACAGTTTGTTTTTGTTCTTTGGACACAGTTTGGAATGATAAAATGAAGTTCCTGGCAGAAGCTGTCTGGGCTGCAGTACATTCTCATCTCAAGGGGAGATTGTATTTACCTGCTTGCCTTATAGGTGCATCTACAAAATAAATCATTTTAATTTCCATTATTCTTGACAGCTGTGTGGGAAGGAATTTAACAGAATGCACAATTTAATGGGACACATGCACTTGCATTCAGACAGCAAACCATTCAAGTGTCTCTACTGTCCCAGCAAATTCACCTTGAAGGGAAACCTCACCAGACACATGAAAGTCAAACACGGGGTCATGGAAAGAGGATTTCATTCTCAAGGTAATAACTAGCAAGAAGGTTGTTCTTGCAATGTTTTGAATGCACATAACATCACTGTAAAGGACACAGTAACATAGATCTCAGAAGATACAGCTGTTTCTCTGCTTTTGATACTAGAAGTTACTGAACTCATATTGCTGGGAGATTATATTAGAGTGAGAGAGATTTATTGAACCACATCAATATTTTCTAAACATTACCCTCAGCCTGATCTGTCACTGTTCTCCAATATCCATCATCCTTGTATCTCCATCTTGTCGAGCCTAGATAGTGCAGTAGATTTTCTCTCTCACTGATAAGTTTGGGCCATGGATGGGAGAGAGTTGGTTGGGAGTCAGTCCTGATAAAACCAAGGTGATCATTGTGGGTTGAAGAAACAATTGGAGGACATAGCTGAGATTATATTGACCCTCCTGATTGAGGGTGTTGTTCCATTATTTTTGAGTAAAATTTGCAACTTCATTTGGTGGGATTCCCAGATGTTTTTAGACCATGCAATCGGAGCAGTGGCCAGGAGGACTTTGTTCCAACTTCATGTGGTCAGGAGATTGCAACTTTTTCCTCTCAGATTTTGACCATGCTGTCATGAGCCATATCTTGGTCACTATAAGATTTGGTTATTACAGCGGTGATCTATAAGGGGCTACATCCTTCAGAGGCTCGAAGCTGGTACAAGATATAGCAGATTTTTTGTTGCAGTATCTCACAGGGAAGCATTGGGCACCAGCGCCCCATGATCCTCACTGACTGCTTATTGGCTTCCAAAGTGTCAGGTTTGACCTGTAAAGCCCCAAATGGTCTAGAATCTTCCCACCTGAGAGATAGCTGGGTCAAGCTGGGCAGAGATCAGAGGAGGAACTCAAGCTAGAGCTCCCTGAGTTTACAAGGAAATGAGTATTCATGAGAGTTTTCTCCATTAGGGCCCACACCTTTGAAATCTACTCCCCATCTTGGTCTGAACAATCCTCATTAGTTAACTCTTGAAGAACATGCTGCAAAGCCAGTTTCTTCAAACAGGCATTTGGGCAGAATTGAGGTGGTTGGGGCATGGGTTTCATTTGGGAATCTGGGTGGCAGAGAGATTTTATTAAGTTAGATTTTCTTAACTGGCTTTTTGAGCTAGGTGGAATTTGTTAGTGTGTTTTTAATAGTTGCTAGGATGCCTATAGCCTGGAATACGTGATTTTAATAATGTCTTTAAATGAATCAGAAGTGGGTCCTAACATGTAACAGTTTAGCTGACCTGATATTTACAGTACAGGGTTTTCTCCCCCGTGTTTGTCTTTTACAGTACAATGGAGTTTAATTTACCCAAAACTATAAGCAGGTTATGTGCATTTCAGTGCATACAGATTCTTCACCCCCTCAGGCTTATCAGCCGTGAAACAGATGAATTTATAAGAGTTTCCGCCAGGCGATAAACCCTTTCAACAAACACAACCTGTTACACAGTAACTGCTGCATGCATTCTGTGGAAGTTGTTCCCAGGTACGGAGGAAATAAAACTAATGGGTGAAATACTGGCCCCACTGAAGTCCATGGGAGTTTTGCTATTGACTTCAATCGGACTAGGATTTCACTCAATGATTTAAAAAAAAAAAGATGGGTCCAAACTGCAAAGTTGGAATCCTGATTTGAGCTTCCTCACAGTTGGAGGGTTTTTGGATCTGAGGTTATAGTCTGGGCTCACTTCTGTTTTCAAACAAGCAGAAGAGAAACAAACAGAGCAGACGCTCAGGCAAATATTGAGACAAGACAAATATGAGTATTGTTATGGAGAGAAAGAAACTAAGACACAGTTCAAAAATATCATCTGATTATGATTTCCCCAGTAACTTAGCAGAAGTACGGAATAATGCATAGCAGGTTTTCAGCACCACTAAATGAGGAAGAGCAAACTAAATGGAGATGTATTATTTAGAAATGATCAAGTCTACCATTTTAATAGCATTGCCTTGGAAACAGAGTAGCCATAAAATGTGTTAACAGGTTTTTATACCTTTTTTCCTCCCCATGAATGGGCAGATATTAGAACTTTGGTTGTGATGTAGACAATCAAGATCAAGGTGTAGTTAAAAATATGAAAGGGGAAAGAAGTGGGTAAATCTAGTAGCAAAAGTAGTAAACTGGAGGTCAGGACTACTGGTTTTTGTTCCTAGCTGTGTCACTGACCAACTGTGACAAGTTCAATAATCTATTGTGTGCTTCAGTTTACTCATCTGTAAAAGGGTACGATAGTGCTTTTCTACAGTAACTCTTGGGGTGCCAAGAGACAAATGTTTATTAAGTGCTTGGAGCTAATTGGGTGAAGGATACTCTGTAAGGGCCCTCAATGTTTAAATATTCTGCCATCTCACACAAATTGCATTATTTTATTTTTTTAAATCTAAGCCCAAACCATGCTTTGATTAGAAAGGCAGTATTAAATAAACTTGTTATGTATAAATTGTAACTTTTTTTTTAAAACCACCATAAGGTTTTGGACGAGGAAGAATTACGCTGTCCCAAACAGGTGTCTTGAGAAACTTGGAACAGGAAGAGCCTTTTGACCTTTCCCAGAAAAGCCAAGGGAAAGGAATTTCATTTCATTCTGATGGTGAGAGTGCCAAGGGAAGCTCATGTCAGGAGGAAGAGGAAGACAACTGCTATGAAACAGAGCAGTACAGTCCTGTCATGTACCATCATGAAAACAACAAGCTGTATATGCCCCGAGATCTGTCTAGCAAACCAGACTACGTGGTGAAAGATTTCAAAGAGTCCTACTGTGATGAGAAGGAGGAAATGTTGAGAGAAGTAGGACTGGAGAAGGGGAAAGGAAATCAAGACAAAGAAGAGAACCAAGAGGAGAGAGGCTTTGCAAATAACAAGGAATGCCTGAGCTTTAGACCCTTTGAAAAGGCCAGACTCAGCCACTCTCTCTCTGATTACCTATACTTCAAACACAGGAAGAACAGTTTAAAAGAATTACTGGAAAGGAAAATGGAAAAACAAGCAATGCTTATAGGCATCTAAATTGACAATTTTTAAGTTACACTTGGAAACTGAGAACTAGGCAGTACAATCATGGCTCTTAACATGAATTGTGATTGCCAAAGATTGGCAGCTTGTAAAAGTCTTTCAGGATGAACAAGCCAAATCAATACAGATCATTTTAAGGTTAAAAAAATATAGAATGTTGTATTTTCTGGTGTAATTTGACTGCTTTGTTCTTCTGATATACATCAACATTTTCATATGTATTCATTTGATATATAAGCAGACAATAGGGTGGGAACCGAGGTTTTATTTCCTTTATCTAGGACAATACCAACTTATACACAATTTTCTAGTTATCAAAAAGCAGTGTACTGTAGTGTTTGAGGTATTAGCTGACTAAAGAATAAATAAGAACACTTATTTCTGCAGGTTTCAAGAGCTCAAAATATGCTAAGTATTTTACAGCATATGCAAAAGTATTTTAAACATGCATGATGAAAATACTGTCTGTCATTGATCTCAGAACTAACACAACCAAGAGGTTCTGAGTTATTGAAAATGACTGCTTTAATGCATATGTTTACAGTGGGAAATGGGAAACAAAATAAGATGAAACTCTAATATCTTGTCAGATGGGCAACAACTTTATAATTCACACTCTTGTGAAAGGACTAGAATTGGTTTAGAGGTAGGGTGACCAGATATCCTAATTTTATAGGGACGGTCCCAATTTTGGGGTCTTTTTCTTATATAGGCTCCTATTACCCCCCACCCCCGTCCCGATTTTTCACACTTGCTGTCTGGTCACCCTATTTAGAGGCCTTTTTTCTGTGACATAGGGTATAGTAATGCTTTGCTGCATCTCTATCAGCATGGGAGCATTTAACAATTCTTGAAATTAAATAGCATGGACTGAGCTGACATTTTATTTTATTGTTTGTTCAGGCCAATACATTTGAGGAGCAGCAGCACATTGTATTTGCAAGTTTTGCTATAATTGCACATAAGCAATAAGAGAGAATTAATTTAGTTGAGGACAATGGTAAATTTTTCCCATTAATCTCTCACCTTGATTTTGGAGAGCTGTGCTATTTTGAAATCCAATATCTGAACTGCTTTTGTTTTAAAAGAAACATCAAAACAAAATACCCGTCGCCCTGCCCAAAAACACCCCACAAAAACACTGGGGTCTTGTTGTACTTCAAATCTCCCTTGATTTGACCCATAAACTTTCTCCCATTAATATAACTGACCAATAGGATCCAGCCCTTTCAAGTAGAAAATAGAGTGCTACTCGGGCTATTCTTAATAACTCAGTCCCAAATTTTCATCCTTGGACTCATGTCTTATTATATTGTATCAGGTCCCAGACAGGGAGCACTTTATTTTTAAGCAGTATTAGTAGGTATTCATGTAGTATACCTGGAGTACTTTGACAGAGCACCCTATGTCCTTTTTTCTGGTCAATAGTAAAAGCATTTCTCAATGCACATTCCTTTAAATGTAGATTTTTTTTTCAATCAGTGCCCAGGTTCCTGTAACTTTGAAAGATATGGCAAAGAGCCCAAAGCCATACTGTCACTTGAAAAGGAAATGATAACGTTCTAATACCTTTTTAATTAACTGTGTCCTTTTGAGTTTCAAAATCAATAACCTAATATGTTTAGATTTACATATGGATACATATATTTTGAAAAATATATGAAAATGATTTCCCCTTATCTACCTGTCAAGCCCTCAATTTAGGATTGTGTTTTACCCCTGCAATATTTGATGTCTACAGCACATGAATTTGTTACAAGAGACACAACTATTATAGAAAATATGTTCATGGGTTATTAGGAACACATTCCGATTGCATCTGCTTCAAAATCTCAGTCTTCTACCACTAAAGGAAACCCTCTTGGCTCATGGAAGTAGTTCTCACATCCTTTCTGTTGGCCACCCGCTACAGGGAAATACCACTCATTTATGGTGTAGCATGCTGGGTTTGTGCAGTTTGACTCCGTAGGAAAAGATATGCTGTCATTTCTGTCCACCTTCCAAGGCAAATATATGGGACACAATAAATAACAAAGATTCTGAATGAGGAGCACAAAAATATTACTCCTCCAGGAAACTTAAGGATGGCGGATCCATTTCTATAGTGTAATTAACTCTTTCTGATGTGAATAATTTTAACAATAAAAGCCTGGGTACACCAAATTTGTGTGGAATGCAGGTAACTTTGGGACTAAAATGAATGATGCCACTCAAAATGAGGTACATTTGAAAGAACATAAGAACAGCCATACTGGGTCAGACCAAAGGTCCATCTAGCCCAGTATCCTGTCTTCTGACAGTGGCCAACGCCAGATGCCCCAGAGGAATGAACAGAACAGGTAATCATCAAGTGATCCATCCCCTGTCTCCCTTTCCCAGTTTCTGGCAAACAGAGGCTAAGGACACCATCCCTGCCCATCCTGGCTAATAGTCATTGATGGACCATGAACTTATCCAGTTCTTTTTTTGAACCCTGTTATAGTCTTGGCCTTCACAACATCCTCTGGCAAAGAGTTCCACAGGTTGACTGTGCAGGTATGACCTGCAGAGATTCAGTGATGGGTCCATGCCCTTTTATCATATGCATAAGTTGTACATTTTTTCATTGTGAGACAGTCCTGTCTAGTCATTACATTCAAAAAGGGGCCTTAGGTTTAGGTGTCTATCTTGAAATCAGTATGGTTGCAGAGTTAGCATGGCCTAGTGCATAAAATAATGGGCTTGCATCATCATACTGCAGTTCTGTTCCTGGCTTTACCACCAGACTGCTGGGTCACACTGAGCAAGAACTACAGATGAAGAATGCTACTTAAAAGCTAAGTATTATTATTATGTGATAAGAGACAAAAGGTCACATGAAGTGCACCAGTCAAAAGATACAAGACAGCAGCTACTCACCCAAACACAATCTTATGCAATATGGGCCAGATTTTTTATAGCTCACTACTCACAGTCAGCCAGATTTTCAAGAGAACTCACTTCCCACGTAGGCACCAAAGTAAGTGACCAGATTTTCAAGAGTGCCCAGAGTGCTGGTGAGTGTTTTTAAACATCTAGCCCTGACTGGAGAATGCTGAAATCTGGCCCTGAGCTCTTCTGAAAATTTGGCTACAAAGGTGTGGATGCTGAATTAGTGACATAACCACTAAAATGTTGGCTGTGGAAAAGGTTGCAACAAACTTACATAGTCTTAGACCCCACCAAATGCAATTGCCAAGTGGGCCCTTTGTAAAATAAGTCACTGCAACTACATCAACTTGCCTGGCTGAGTAGCCCAAAGCTTCCAACAACACCTTAATTGTCACCAGCTTTCCCCCTTCCTGCTCATATAATCCCATTTCCCCTCAGAACAACAGTGAGATGCAGTCCTGTAGTTGAAAGGAAAGGATAGTCTTCCCCAAAATGGCATTACCATTTGGGAACCAGCAGTATGGTTTGAAACCTGATGTAAACCCCTCTTCTCACAGCTGTCCCAGAAAGCAAAGACCACCACAGTTTTCTTTCCATGAGGTTCTCAGGCAGTCCCAGTCTACTCATTCCCTCAGCCATCAACCATCCCATGCTAATTCATCTTAGATCTATAAAGCATCCATGAATCAGAGAATGGCAGAGGAATTGCAAACAAAACGATTACTGAGATAATGATAAAGGCATGGCACGAAGTGACACAAGCAAAGAGATGCAGAAAGAATAGTCCATCTGTAGATGCCTCCATATTGCAGGATATAGTGTAGCTGGAGCTGTGAAATCTGCCATATGTGGGTCTAAAGGAACAAATTAAGAAGAGTCTCCATTGTGAAATACCTTGCTTTTCTTTTAATTGATTTTCACATTATTTACATTGCTATTTTTGAAGGATGGATATTAAGAGTCTTTAATAGTTTAAAAATTTCTTGTAGAAATAAAAATTGCACTGACAAGGAAGGTCTTTTCCAGATCTAATTTCTATGTGCTCAACTTTGATCATCTGCTCTGCCTACAGGCATGGAACTGCTCCAGGTTTAGATTATAAAGGAGGCCTACAGTGCAAGGTGGCACAGGAAGCTTCACTTTATTCATTTTCTATAATCTGGACCTTTATAATTGTATGATATTTTAAAAACATTTTAGAGGATGCCTCGATGTGGCCTCTACCTGATTCTCCCAAACTGCCTCAGTGGCCACTTTGGCACAGCAGGTCAAATTAAAGCTCAGCTACCATGAAAGCTATAGATCCAATTAGGTCATACTCGTTTCCTTGGTTATTATTGGAATCCGATTCCACCCTTCAGAACTGATTAATAGTGAGTTCAAAGTGTCTACAAATTTACTTGACTGAAATTCTTTGCAGAGCACTTGCTCAAGGAGCTCCATAGAAGCCTACTGAAGAATGGTAGATTGGCAATGTCATCAGGAGTGTGGGCAGGAGTGGGGTCAGGACACATATAGGTTATAAGTAGGTAGTTTTACTATCAGGGCAGCACTGGGATGTTTGAGTTCTGCAAGGTACTGTACAGAGCAGAGTAAGCAAGCAACAAATTCAGGTATCAAACTAAACTCAGGATGAAAAGCTATGGCACATCCACTAAGAAATTTGCATTATTGATAATGTGCTGCTGCCTGAGCAAGCATTGAACTTTGCCTTGAAGAATTTGGTAACATCTTTTATGGCCTCAATTTTGCAGGCTGCTGAGCATCTCCTAGAAGGGCTTTACCATACACTTCCTGGCTTTTATAACATGTTAGCTATAGCTTGTTTATCAGACAGGCCAAGTGGTCTTCTCATGCTGCCACCGCATTCCTCTGTTTAGAGCTCTGTGCTGGTTGTGTAGCCAATTTTCTAATCTCATAATTCATCTGGTGCTGCTGGACTCAGGTGCAGCTGGTGTATAATTAAGAAGTGTAATGTAAGTACTGTATTTATTGTGCCAAAAAGTATTTAATAAAGTATTAACATGTTTTTTGGTAATAAGTTGTGTCTGCTTAGCTGAACAAGATGTAACAGAGCTAACATTTTGTACTCAGCAGATTTGGAAAAAATATTGCAGTAGATGTTTATTTCCTACAGAATGCAGGTTTGCTATTTAAAAACAAAAACTCAAAAGAATGAACCAATTTAAGTTGTGAATGTTCAGCTTGCGGCATTATATCTCGATAGCAAAAGCAGTTCACCTGAAAATAACATGTAAAATGTATTTTGTTAATTTAAGCAAATAAAGATATACGGAAGATGCTGCTGTAGTTCTTGTTAAACTATTGAAACCCACCAAGAAGTAAACAACTAAACATTTATGTTGTACAATAATTCACACAGTGTACTCGGACCCTGATCTGACAGGGAAGGACCTCACTTTACTCCACAGTGACTCCTCCTGGCCACTGAAAGTATTAGAGACTCTCTGACTGTTCTGAGAGCCAGAAGCACCATGGTTGTGATGAGACACCTACAGGAATGGAGGAGAGGTAAATGGGGAGCAAAGAGAATAGGACCTTCAAAATTCCTTCAGATATGTGGAGCACCTCATCATCACAGACTGCAGAGAGAAAATTATACAATGCTGTTATTATTTAATTACTGACAACATGCTCAGCCCTGTACAAGACACAAAAGAAAGACAGTCCTTACCCCCAGATAATTTACAATCAAAGGTTCAATCCTGCAGACTTCCACACTTGCTTAAAGATAAGGTTAAAGTATGCATGAAAGTCTCTTCAGGTTCAAGGCCTATATAAGTAGACTAAGCATGGTTAGTGAAAATGCCCTGAGAAACCCAGAGGATGGTTATACTGTAAACCATCACTTTAACTAGGCTGTTAGTTTTTCTTTTTTTCTGGTGGGATGCTGAGATGAGAGGATTTTTGGAGACCAGGGTTAGTGCTTGCAGACATTGCAGAGCCTATTTAAGGAGTGATTTGAATGGAGAGTTGGCATCTGTCATGCTATGCACAGAGAGAGTTCAAACAATGAAGGAAAACAAGAACAGATATGTTTGTGTTCTGACTGTCAGAGGAATAAGTTTATTCTGTGGTGATTTAGAAGTCTAATATCCCTTAAAATGTGGGACTTATGCATATGATTCAACAATATAAATCTAGAGATCTCATAGATCAGAAGCAAAACCTTTTTTCTAATTGTAGATAACCATTACGAGCATTATAAACTAGTTCTCCATGTGGAGGAAGATATGCCTCTTTGATAGCTGGGGAGTGACCTAGTTCATTCCCTTGTGGCTCAGTATCAGTGGCTCTCAACACTTCCTCTTCGCTATATGCAACAATATATTTTAGAAAAAATTATGGTTGGCCCTTTTCACAATTTTCCTTGTAATTTTCAGTGAAAATGAACTGGGTTCATTTGTGTCTTCAAACAAATAAAGAGGAAATGAAAGAGAAAGAGTTTCTCTTAGTTTCCCCTAGGGAGTTGCTATGTTTGCAGTGAAATGTGGGAAAAGTCCTGGGATAGCTACAGTATTGTCATGTAGCACCAGAAAAACAAAAACAAAACAAAAAACAACAACAAAAACTGTCAGAGGAAACTGTCTTTATACCAAAAATAAGAAAGGTGAGGACACTATTTAAAACAAAAACAGTTGCATTTGTTGACTATCTTACTTTGTTGTAGCTATTGCAAAAAATGCAGAAGGATAGTCATTATTGAGCACAGCAATAATTACAGCCAGTGTCATTACAAGTTATGAAGGGTCAAAGCTTCACTAGGTTTAAATCTCGGCACATGTGCAAAACATGCACATAGAGTTGCACTCCATGTTCATTCACTATTGCTCCACTCTCTCGCACAGCTGCATGTTAAAGTACGGCTGCACCCACATTTTTACAAAGTGACAGTGGCTGCAGTTATTTTTTAGAATTTGGTCCAAAGGGTATGTGAGTGTTGGCAAGGTTGGTATTTGCATGTAGTGCAACACCTGGTAGAGAAGATTGCTAAAAGATTTCTATGAAGTAATATCTCACCACAATCCACAAACCTTTCAGATGAAAATCCTCCAAAGAAGGTATAAATGAGAAAAGAAAAAAAAGAGAGAAAAAAAAAACACCTTTTAGAATAAGCCTTTTGGTCCCTGGCACTACCAATGGGTGTCTGAAATGTATTGTCTGTTCAGGGTATGTCCTAATCCTGCAACAGACTCCAGAAGGGGATCCCTGCACCTTCATGAAGCTCCATGAACTTCAGTGGGGGTCTGCCCACAGTGTCACTTGTTGGATTGAGATTTTAAGGAGCAAACTCTTCTAGTGTAAATTAGCACAGCTCCACTGAGTACATGGGCACTGTGCCAATTCACACCAGCAGAGATTTTGGCCCTAAATTCTTTGGGGCGGGGATCATGTCTTACCTATTATGTAAAATGTTGTGCACACTGCTGGCACTCAATAGCAAAACTAACAAATAATTGAGATACTAATTAACATATCTAGACATAGGATTTGGTAAACTAAAAGGATTAAGATTGATGATAATAAGCAGGCTGTTTATACCTTTATGGGAAAGTACTATATAATTTAATAATGATGAAACCAGTTATTCTATTGAAGTTAGGGTACTACAGAAATTAGTATAAAAGGCGTGGAGATACGTTGGTGTTTGGAGGAAGGGGACACTGAGTATCCATAAAGGTAGGACAGAAAAACCTACAGATTTTAATACAAATTATATCATTCTATGGAATTCTACAGGTTGGTTTAAAAACTCAACAGAAAAGTTATTCTCTATTAAATTCTACAGGACATTTTCATAAGCATATAACTATTGATTTATTTTCCTGAGCAAGATCATTTTTAAACTCAGTGTAAAACACATATTTGTGTGAGAGAATTAATTCCCCAACCATCCAAATAAATATAAAGAAAACCAGCAATGACAGAATCCTTCTGTAAGGAAAGTCGCGGTAAAATTGAAGAAGGATTATGCACGCTATTTGGAATTCTATTAAAATGATACTGAAGGAACTGTTGTCCAAGATGGTATTATTTTTGAAGATGGCCGTGTACATATTAGCTGGGAGCTGGAAAAGAAACTAAATCCTACTGGACGCAAAAAATTTCAAAGTTACCCCCTCATGACAGCATGTATTAGATCAGTTATCCAGGATTCTGATTAAGCAAAGAACTTTAAGCACATGTCTAACTTCACGCTTGTGTGTAGTCCCATTTAAGCCACTGGGACTATTCACATGCCCAAAGTTAGACACATATGTTTCTTGTGGAAATCGGGACCAATATGTCCAGCGTGTCCTTCTAACTTTGGAACTGTATTTCTACATTTTTGATCTTCACACAGCATTAACCCATCCTAATACCTGTACTCTGCTGGGTTAATAAGAATGCCTAGGTTTTTGTGGCTACAGAAGACACGCTGTAATAGAGACTAATATGAAAAATAACACATGTAGTTTAGGGACAGAAATATACCTACATGACAGGCATTAGGCTTCAGTGAACTCCTTTTCTCAGTTCCTCATAATCATATATGTCTAGAAAATAGAGTTGTCCAACATTTTAAATCTGTATTTGTGGTGCTCCTGAAAGATCTAATATAGTAACTAATTTTCACACTGGACTACCTTCTGCATTCTGATGAAAATTACTGGTAGTAAGCAATTAGTCCCAGGCCTTTTTTGGCAGCTGCTGCTGCTAAAATAGTAAAATATAATTTCTCCTGCTTCTGGTTCCTTTTTAAAGAAATATTTCCCTTTTCCATTTCACTTTCTCATATTATCTGTTTAACAGTTTGCTGCATGAGACACTTACTCAGCTTTCTGCAGAACACAACCACTCCAAGGTGACCTATTCTTGACCCACATCTGCACTGTCATTTGTATTCTTTGCATGTGAATTCCATAAAGTACCGCTCAAGGGAAGAGAACACACCACAACAGTGATGGACAATCAGACAGTATTACAGAGACAGGTGCACTCCAATATTCTCAAGTACCAGCACCAAGATTATAGCAAACTAGTTCTGATTTAAAGTGAGACACAAATTTAATTTTTTTAGGAAACTTAGAAGGAGTGTTTTTTTACTATGTAGGTTAAAAGAACAAGAATGTGTGACCACAAATACACAGTGCAAGATTTTGATTTGTAGTATTTGCTCATATTATAAAAATTTCTTCTTTTGTTTTTAACATATCCATACTTGAGTTTATGGGATAGTTTGCTAAAGGATCTACACATTTACAATGCACCAACAGTATTCCCACATAAAATGGATTGATTAAAATTTGTGCAGAAAATTCAGACTAGACTAATATCCACCATAAAATACACTCAACTGATCAGGGCTGCTAACTGTCCCCACATCCCATTCATACCATTCCATGGCAAAAGCCTGGCAAAATAGTTAAAGTCAGCCAACTCAGCCTCTTGGAACAAGGGAGTGAATTAAATTCCAGTGTCAAGGTCCCTTCTTTGAAAATAACATGCTCCCTCCTTGAGCCAGAGAATGTGTTGGTTCAAGCACCTGAACTGCTGTGGTGTCACAGATGGATAGTGTCAGTGACTGAGATGTGGGTGGTCATGCCTAGCAGTCAGAGCTGGAGTCAGTGGCCAGGTGCCAGAGCCAAGGGTCAGAGCCAGATTACCAGGAATGAGACTCTGATATTCTATGATTCTAAGGCTGGGTCTGAAAAAGGAGCTATTGCAGCCATAGACAAATGCTTTGAGCAGCCACTGAACTGCTGCTGCTTCTAGGCTTAAGAACCAGACTCTTCCAACCAACAAAGCAGTGTAGCCAATCAGGCACCCTACTACAAGCCAGCTGTGCTTGATAGGTTGCCCGGAGCCTAACAGAAGGAAAGCATTTTCATGTTATATTAAAGGTGGAGACAGAGGCGGATTACAGTTTTGTGGGGACCTGGGCCAGAACAAGTGGGGGCCTTCCCCACGCCTTCTGCTTGTAGTCTCTTCCCACTACCCCTGCCGAGGAGCAGGGGCAGGGCATGGGGGCTTCCCCTGCTCACCTACCAGGGAGTGGGGTTGGGGCACTGGGGGCTTGCCCTGCTCCGCCCGCCCAGCGCTCCTGCCGGGGAATGGAGCAAACCCCTGAACCCCAACCCCGCTGCCCCCTGGCAGGTGCACCAGACAGACGGAGTGGGTCAGGGCATGGGGTGCCCATTTTTATGGGGCCCCCAAATTAGCTGGGACCCCTAGGCACAGGTCCTATTGACCCAATAGCTAATCGGCCATTTGGTGGAGAGGGAGCTTCACCTTTCCAACACTTCCAATTACGATCCTCTGTTTTCAATTGTTTATAACTTTGGCAAAATCCAAACAATTCAGGCTGATTTTTTTTTAATGCTAGATCGTTGCCTGAAACTACTACTATTTTTTTTTTTTTTTTTGGTGGAAAGTTTGAGCAAAAATGGTGTAGCTATTTTAGAGAACAAGGCTGATAAAAAATTAGGTCATTCTGACAATTTTAATATTTTTGACTCATTTTTTGAACAGCTATAACACCTCCATGATTTGGAGCAGGATCTTGACATTTGACAGAGTCTCACCCTCAAAGCCGTCCTTAGGATTTATGGGGCCCTACACAGTATTATTAAACAGAGGCAGCAAAGGATACCAAGACGCCCGGCGCGCCTCATGGCGGCAGAGAGTCACAGTTCCCCGCAGAGACCCCCATACCCTCTCCCTCACGCAGAACGTGCAGCGCCGGCACATTCGGCTCTGTGAATATGGCCCCTGCCTAAGGAGACTGCAGTGCACGCTGGGTGTGCGGGAGCCAACCCGCTCTTACCTGCTGTCATGGGCGATGTGAAGCTCCCCAGCCCACCTCTTCTGCCTGTGGCCCCGCCCATACTCCACCCCTACTCTGTCCCAGGCCCCGCCCCATTCTGCCCCGTCCCTGCCCTCTTCCCACTGTCTCCCTCCCCTCCCCACCCTGCTCACCCCTTTCCAGACAAATCCCTGAACCCAAATGAAGCAAATGACATTTGAAAAAAAAAACCCAAAACCCTCTTCTGCCATTTCTTTCTAAAGAAAATGAAGCATGTTTTCCACTGCATGCCAGATGGTGAAGACTGGACATGCAGAAGGTACGTAATTAAAAGCACTAAACTTTGGAATAAAAAATGTCAGTCACAGGTTTTTTGATATACCCTGAAGTTTGTCAGAGATTTATTTGCAAAAACTTTGTAGTAAGGGCGAGTCAGCTGTCTTGCTGAATACAACATTAAATAATATGGAATACATGATGCAGCTCTTCTCTGTTTTACATTTTCTTAATCAGTATTTCTAAGCTGATTTTATAGTTTAAATGTACTCTTAAGCCTTCATAAAGTAATCATTCCAGATTGAATGACATTATTGAAAGACATTATTTTAAATTAATCAGCCACAGAGGTTTAGTGTTCATAATAATGTTCATTGCTTTTAGAAAAAGAGAACACTAATTTACTTTGTGTGATCTCCATAGACATGTTTATGACATTTCACAAACTTTAAAAAATATGTTTCCAAAGATTTTAGGCATAACAAAGGATGTTATATCTTACTAAGGTACTGATTTTGCTGGAGGGTTCTCTTAAAACTAGTTCATCAGATAGTCAGAAGTAAAGAAGGGAAACTCTTTGTCCAGCTATCTGGAAGGAAAGGGGTGTTGTCCCTTTAAGGGCTGTCTTCAATATGGGGATGTGTGTGAAGGGAGAAAGGGATGGACAGAAAGGACAGGTAGACTTTGGAAGCAAGTTTTTTTTTTACCATAGTCATTAAAATTAAAATGTGTATTTTAGATAAGGGTGATCTTTTGAAGGATTTATTTTAAAAACTATATGTCTGGAGATCCAAGCATTTAAGGCTAAAGATGATTGTGCATCTAAAAATCTATGCAAAGATTTTTTAGAGATGTGACTTTATAATCTTCACCGACTCACTAATGAAATATTTTTAAAGCAAATTTTAAACTAAGGTCCTGTAGACTAACATGTTCTGAGTAAATATTACAGTCATGCACAACTGTTTTTGTCCGTAAATTCAGAAACTGACAGTATATACCTGGGGGTTGGCAAATGCCTGTTAAATGGCTTCATTACCACTTGAATGGCTCTTTAACAGCTTCAGTGTTGTGCTATAGGTCTGGCAGGCAGGAAGGCTTTTTCACTTTTAAAAAGAACAGGAGTACTTGTGGCACCTTAGAGACTAACAAATTTATTAGAGCATAAGCTTTCGTGGGCTACAACCCACTTCTTCGGATGCATATCTTCCACATTTCTGGTATGGTTCCAGTAAAGAAACGTTGCTCCTGTGTGTGAAGGTCTGGCTGTTCTGGAAGGACGTTGTTGCACCGCTGCCTGTACTGTCTGCAGCTGTAACCACAATATGCTCAACCGAAGGAGCAGGGAGAAGGAGGTTCTGATCATAAGCAGGGATGCTGAAATTCGCTACCTGGCGAGAGGAGCTTGCTTGCCCTTGAGCAGCTGGGAGGGTTTTGCTGTGGGTATAATACTTGTCACTACTGCTCTGTCCTGAAACATCCCTGCCAGAGGGCTCCACTTTTAGTTTCTTGGCACTGCAGAAGGCACTCGACGATACTGACGGAGGGGAGAACACCTGCAGCTGTGAGGTCATACAAGGGGAGATAGATTCAATGTTTGTAATGGCTCAGCCATTCCCAGTCTTTATTTAATCCTGAGTTGATTGTGTCTAGTTTGCATATCAATTCTAGCTCAGCAGTCTCTCGTTGGAGTCTGTTTTTGAAGTTTTTCTGTTTTAAGATAGCCACCCGCAGGCCTGTCATAGAATGGCCAGACAGGTTAAAGTGTTCTCCCACTGGTTTTTGAGTATTATGATTCCTGATGTCAGATTTGTGTCCATTAATTCTTTTGCGTAGAGACTGTCCGGTTTGGCCAATGTACATGGCAGAGGGGCATTGCTGGCACATGATGGCATATATCACATTGGTAGATGTGCAGGTGAATGAGCCCCTGATGTATGGCTGATGTGATTAGGTCCTATGATGATGTCACTTGAATAGATATGTGGACAGAGTTGGCATCGGGCTTTGTTACAAGGATAGGTTCCTGGGTCAGTGTTTTTGTTCAGTGATGTGTGGTTGCTGGTGAGTATTTGCTTTAGGTTGGGGGGTTGTCTGTAAGCGAGGACAGGTCTGTCTCCCAAGATCTGTGAGAGTAAAGGATCATCTTTCAGGATAGGTTGTAGATCTCTGATGATGCGCTGGAGAGGTTTTAGTTGGGGGCTGAAGGTGACAGCTAGTGGTGTTCTGTTATTTTCTTTGTTGGCCCTGTCTTGTAGGAGGTGACTTCTGGGTACTCGTCTGGCTCTGTCAATCTGTTTTTTCACTTCAGCAGGTGGGTATTGTAGTTTTAAGAATGCTTGATAGAGATCTTGTAGGTGCTTGTCTCTATCTGAGGGATTGGAGCAAATGCGGTTATATCTTAGAGCTTGGCTGTAGACAATGGATCGTGTGGTGTGTCCTGGATGGAAGCTGGAGGCATGTAGGTAAGTGTAGCGGTCAGTAGGTTTCCGGTATAGGGTGGTATTTATGTGACCATCGCTTATTAGCACAGTAGTGTCCAGGAAATGGACCGCTTGTGTGGATTGATCTAGGCTGAGGTTGATGGTGGGATGGAAATTATTGAAAACATGGTGGAATTCCTCAAGGGCTTCTTTTCCATGGGTCCAGATTATGAAGATGTCATCAATGTAGCGCAAGTAGAGTAGGGGCGTTAGGGGACGAGAGCTAAGGAAGTGTTGTTCTAAGTCAGCCATAAAAATGTTGGCATACTGTGGGGCCATGCGGGTACCCATAGCAGTGCCACTGACTTGCATCCGAAGAAGTGGGTTGTAGCCCACGAAAGCTTATGCTCTAATAAATTTGTTAGTCTCTAAGGTGCCACAAGTACTCCTGTTCTTTTTGCGGATACAGACTAACACGGCTGCTACTCTGAAACCTTTCACTTTTAAGTTACTAGATCCCCTCCGGAGGAAGCCTCACCAGGCTGTAGCGGCCAGCTGTGGTGGGAGCCTGCAGGAAGGGTCAGAACAGGGACAGGAAGAGCCGGGAGGGTGGACACTAAGACCCAGTGGTGCCCCAAATTTTCAGGTGCCCTATGCAGCTGGGTATGCTGCGTATGCCTAAGGATGGCCCTGCTCACCCTGGGGTCAGAGAGCAGCCTTTTGACCAACTGAACATCCTGGAAAAATTACCATTTGCACACGCTTAACAAAATGTGCTGGAGGCTGGTCCCTTCCTTTTCCAGCAGCAGTGTGTATTCTCCTGGGCCCTCGTGAGCCTCCTGCATCAGTCAGAAGCAGTCACACAGAACCGGCAGACAAAATGGATCCTACTACTGCCCTCCCCACTCATGAATTCTAAATTCACCTCTTTCAACTGGTGTCAAATATTCTCTGTATTTCCCACGTCTTATTGAGCAAAAGCCGCATATGCCTGCCTTAGGAGGATGGCAAATATCAGCCATTCATTTTACATAAGGAACAACAGATAGTTGTACAAGGTCACAGCTAGGACTAGGACCCAGGTCTCTAATATGGCTGAGCCAACCAAGTTTCATTCACTTCAAATGAGATTCTGGACCAAGCCTAGTTCTAATTATTTTGACAAAGTGGACTGACATCGCTGTTTGACCAAAATTCAAATGATCAAGACTACTTGTTAATTTTATTCTAACTAGTTTTGAAATTAGAGTGTCATCTACTCATAAGCAAATTTCTGTGGATAACAAAATTTCTGTATCCTTATTAGTAGTGGTAACAACTTGGTGCTGTCAGTCACGCTAGGTGCTTTTCAGATAAAAGGAGGCTACGTGACATGCCTGAGCAAATTTATTATCTATTTTTGTGGAGGCAGGCTATTAATTTGAACTGCCACTCCCTAGCTTATATATCTATCCTAGGTTTTTCTGTGTTGGTAGCAAGCCTAATGATAAATAAATCCTATTTCCCCACCTCCTTGTCCTTACTATTTTCCCAAGATCAGTGAGGAAATCTGAACAAAAGTAGGACTATGTGAGGCCTCCATTTTCTCAGTCTCAGCCACTACACAGACTCCAGGGGCCATGGATCAGCATTCAAGTCACACTCCCCCTCAGTACCCCTCCCGTCCCAGGGAAGCTAGTGATCCAACTAGCAGAACAAATTCAGTTATGAATCCTGGTCACGTGCTGCCTGAGGCATGTTGCGTGTACGCTAAGAAGTAGTACACAGACTGAGTTCCACAACTGCAAATCTACTGATTTTATGGTCATGCAAGATCAGCTATAATATCCTATTCATTGTAATTTTGAGGGAAACTAATGTAAATCAAACACATAAAATTTGGATTAGCCTACCTTTTCAGACACTCTGGCTTTTCTCTACATCATTTCTAGTATATAAGAAGATTGAGTCTGGCTGATTGAAAAGAACGGGGGGAACCCTTCAATAACCCCCTAATTAGAGCAGGCATACCACAGAGAACTATATCCCAAGAGCACACCAGTGCTGTTTTGCTTAAAAAAATAATAATAATAATCCTGGTCTCCTCTTCAGGCACAAAGAGAAACACTCCAAATAAATTCCACTTTGTATGTTTTGAAGTTTCAGAGATGCTCTTCTGCTTTTGAAGTCTTATTCCTGATTCCCAGAGTCTCACACATCATTAACACTGCTCTCCAGGGGGCACGAGTCATCAATGCTTTCTTCTGAGGCTGTCTCCTAGTAGAAGCAATCACAATCAGATCTCAGTCACCCTATGGCAGTGACTTGTAGAAGTCACTCTAACTACAGAAATGTTCTAGGTTTCCATCCTAGCTGAGCAAGTTGTTTTATTGATGTATATATTAATGTATAGGAAATTCTATAGTGCTCATTACCATGGCATCTCTTCAGCAGAGACTTCACAGGTATTTGTCCAATTTGTTCTTAAAAACCTCCAATACTGGGGATTCCAAACCTGCCTTGGAAGCCTATTCCAGAGTTTAACTGTCCTTAGAGTCAGAAAGTTTTCCTATTATCTAACCTAAATCTCCTTTGCTGCAGATTGAGCCCCTTCTTCTCCTATCCTCAGTGGACATGGAAAACAATGCATCTCCATCCTCTTTATAACAGCCCTTAACATATTTGAAGACTTATCAGGTCACCCCCTCTGTTTTCTCTTCTCAAGACTAAACATACCTGTCTGTTACAGCTTTCCCCCTATTCCATTTTGTTTCTTACAGCTGTCCCCTTACTCCATTTTGTTTTTGTTCTCCTCCTGTGGCCGCCTGGCTGTTAAGTTGTTTACCAGGGCCACTGCCCTTCTCAAAGGGAGGGCCCCTTAAGTTGTTTACCAAGAGCCATTGCCCTTCTCAAAGGGATGGCCACTTGTGCTACGTGCTAAGTGGGACTACTGCCCTGTTCAAAGGGTTGGTCCTGTTATCACCTTGTTAAACCTGGGCTCGGTGTAGGGTAGGCAATGTCCAGAGCTGCAAGACCTAATGTGTTTTTAAGATCCTGGGCATGAGTCATAGGCCTCATGTGCTTTTGAGTCCTGAGGTGGGAACTCACGCCTATGGTCCAGGACTCTGCCCAGGCATGTCTCTATGCTCACCTGCAGTTTTTCCCTGTATCTCCTCCCCTGTGACAGAAGGAGCCTATCAGGATTACTGGTGGGGAAACTGCCTGAGATTGCCTTTAAGAACAGGCATTTTTGAAACAAACATCAGAAAGGTTCCTGCATTGCTACCTGGTCTGATCAGCCAGGGGTTCTGGGGGGTCCTTTCTCCGCTCTCATTTTATTTTTGAGCGTACCCCCGTTTTTAAACCCCCCCCCCACGAAGAACGAATTGCTGCCTGAGAGACCTCCTGATTATCAAGACCGTACCGAGCCCTCCTTGCTTCTTCTGATGTTGTTGCTGCTTCTGCCTTTGCTGCTGCCTTGGGGACTGGTAAGAATCCCTCTGTGAAACTTTCTATACTTTTATTACTTTAGCTGCTGGCTCTGTTTCCCCAGCACACAGACTAAAGCTAAACCTTGGTCTGTGTCTTAAAACCTCTCTTAAACTCCTTGGTCTGTATCTGTAATCTGTTTCTTGCTTTGCAGCGCCTTTGCTGCTAGAAATAAGCCTGTGCCTTCCTGGACTGTATCCTGGGCTGCCAGCTTGCAGCCACCACTAGTTAAATCCCCCTCCCCCCTTGGAGCTGTATCCTGGGCACACACCACTCTGCCCTCTGGAACTACCCCTAGTATAAGGTGCACCCATTAGGTTAGATTTTGTCCTTTAGTCTAGATAAGTTGTAATTTCATTTTGCATAGCTGTAGTTAAGTTAGGTTTAGAAAATTGCTTGCATTGTACCCTGTAAGTTAGGCTTAAAGAACTGTTGCATTGTGTTTTGTTACTTGCTAATTTGTGTAGTTTTGGTTAAGTTAAATCATAGATAAGATTTTGCTGTGTTTTGTATAATTTTCTCTCTGCTGTTCAAACTTACAGCCTGTCTGCTCTCTGTGTCTCCCTGAGTTTAAATCTCCCTCTGCCTTTGACCTCTGCTCCACCACGTGCTCCTCTTCCCCCAACCTCACTTCTCTACCACTTTCTTCCCCTCTCTCTCTCTTTCTCTCTGCTGTTTAAACTTGCAGCCTGTCTGCTCTCTCTCTTTCTAGCATAAAACCCCATTGGTTACCCCTTTTCTCTCTAACACACCTCACATTTTACATTTACACCACTGTGACACATTTTTTACCTAAAGTTGTTGGTTATTTAACACATTTTACCCATACTGTTAGTTGGTTATATGCTGCTGTGACACACTCTTTACATAGAAATTGTTAGCTACCTGTTACATTTATACTTCAGTGTTAATTGGTTACCAACTGTATTGTACCCCACTATTGAAACCCCCTATCCCATTTACTAGAAGAACCCCCCCCCATCATTGTCTATTGTAAACACCCTATACACCCCATCCCATCATATTTCATTGTTAAATTCCCACCACTTCCTTTTTCCTTTAATAAAGAAATTAATTGGCACCCCACCTGTGTGGTAATTGCTCCCCAAGATCCCATACACCTGCTGGCAGGGAGAATGCCCAGGTTGTTTTTTTTTGTTTTTTTTTTTAATTTTATTTTTTTAAAACCTTTCCTCACAGGTCGTTTTCTAAACCTTTTATCATTTGTTGCTCTCCTCTGAACTCTCTCTAATCTGTCCACATGTTTCCTAAAGCATGGTGCCCAGAACTGGACACAGTACTCCAACTGAGTACTCATCAAAGCGGAGTAGCATGGAACACTTATCTCCTGTCTTACATACAACACTCCTGTTAATATACCCCAGAATCACATTAGCCTTTTTTGCAGGTAGATCACATGGTTGACTCGTTCAGTGTGTAATCCACTATAACCCCCAGATCCTCTTCAGAAGCACTGTTGCCTAGCCATTTATTCCTCTTTTGTAGTTGCACATTTGCCTTTTCCTTCCTATGTGTAATACTTTGCACTTGTCTTTATTGAATTTCATCATGTTGAATTCAGACCAATTTTTCAATTTGTAAAGATCATTTTGAATTCTAATCCTATCCTCCAAAGTGTTTGCAATCCTGCCCAGCTTGGTGTCATCTTCAAATTTTATAATCATAGTTTCCACTCCATTACCTAGGCCATTAATGAAAATGTAGAAAAGTACCAGACCCAGGACTGACTGCTGCAGGACCCCACTAGATATGCCCTCCTAGTTTGAAAGCAAACCATTAAGAACTACTCTTTGAGTATGGTATTTCTACCAATTGTGCACCCACTTTACAGTAATTTCATCTAGACCACATTTCTCCAGTTTTCTTATGAAAATGTTATGTGGGACTGCGCCAAAAGCCTTACTAGAAAACAAAAAAACAAAACAAAAACAAAAAAACCCACCAAGATATATCATATCTACTGATTTCACCCATCCAGAAGGCTAGTATCCATGACAAAGCAGGAAATTAGGTTGCTTTGGCATGATTTATTCTTGACAAATCCATGCTGGCTATTCCTTCTATCCCCTTATCCTCCAGGTGCTTACAAATTGATTGCTCAATAATTTGTTCCAATATCTTTCCTGGTGTCAAAATGACATTGATTTACACTTCCCAGGTCCTATTTGTTCCCATATTTAAAGATAGGTACTATGTTTACCCTGCTCCAATTGTTTGGGATCTCATGTCACACATGAGTTTTCGAAGATAATCACTAATGGTTCTGAAATTACTTCAGTTAGTTTCTTAAGTCCCTCAGAATTAATTTCAATAGGCCCTACCAACTTGAATACGATTAGTCAAATATTCTTTAACTAAGGTTAAAAGGGTTATTGCCCTTTTGCTGTCCTATGTCTTTCTAGCTCCCCCACCTTCTCTGTAGTCCCTCCTTTATAGTAAGCTTTGTTTCCTCCATTGGCGCAGCTGTGCCTCCATGATGGGGAGCTCTGGCAGCTGCATGTGGGTGTGGCTGAGCTGCTTGCCTGCAGACAGCAGAGGCTCCCCTCCCCCTCCTGCCTAAGCTCAGGATGGGGTTTGTAGACCCCATTACATCCTCTTTCCCTATTTTGTAAAAAGCAACAGAGGGTCCTGTGGCACCTTTAAGACTAACAGAAGTATTGGGAGCATAAGCTTTCGTGGGTAAGAACCTCACTTCTTCAGATTATGTGTTCCTTTCTTTATTATCTCAGCTATTTAATGATAGGGAATTAGAATTTTTTTAAAAAGCATGTCATACATTTCATAACCTCCCAGGGTAGAAATCTTTCACAGTGTAGCATGAATACTTTCAGGACCAGTAAACTTTTCTAAGTACTGGTCCTGGATCAGTGATCAGAGAGAAAAAGCTCAATTTAGTTAAACTTAGTTGATTCCTTCACCCTTTCTAGCTTCTCCCAGCTAATGTTAAGTAATATTTTCATCCAATGCTAAAATAATTGCTTATAGGCATCATATAGGAAAGTGATAATCCTTCGGGTATTATAGGTAGGACTGATAGCACCACCTATTAGTAAGGTTGCCTGATATTGTCCATTAAAAGACCTTGTTGTCAGTTGCTTATAACTTTGCCAAACTTTAATCATTTGGGCCGAAATGTTCTCTGTTGGTTGACTGGCTTAGGATGAATATATATATATATTTTAATTTCAAGCAAAATGGTTCAGCTATTTCTAAGAATGAGGTTATGAAAAATACATTTTTCCCACATTAAAAAATTCTGGCATCCTTTTATTTGAAAATCTGTAGCACACAGCTCCACGTAACACCTCTCTCCCCCCCTCTCCCAATGTTTTGGAGCAGAATTTGAGATTAGGCAGGAGGGTGGCCTTTGTGTCAGGGATGTAACCTTGTGCCATTCCTGTGAAAACCCACCCAAATTTGGCCAAGTTGAAAAATCATAGTTTGCACAAGCTCAGTAGAGAGTTCTTAGATTTTAGCAGCTAAATTTCTCCCAAGATTTTGTCCACACTGGGCATGCCCTAGCCTGGAGCTGAGCAGGACTTTTGCTGCAATTGCAGGTCTGAGCTGCTATGAGCAATGATAATATGAAAACAAAGTGATAATATAATTAAAGACTGTATCATAATGCATATGTACAAGAGGACCAAATTAAGGTTGCACAAGCAACCTTAATTCTAGTGCAGGGGTTCTCAAACTGGGGGTCGGGACCCCTCAGGGGTCATGAGGTTATTACATGGGGGGGTCGCAAGCTATCAGCCTCCACCCCAAACCCCGCTTTGCCTCCAGCATTTATAATGATGTTAAATATATAAACATTTTAAGGGAGGTCACACTCAGAGGCTTGCTATATGAACGGGGTCACCAGTACAATAGTTTGACAACCACTCTTCTAGTGTAACCCACACACCTTCTGGGTGTGGTTTCTGTCCCATCTAGTGGCACTGAGACCACTTAGAGAGAGAGAAAAAGAGATCGAGTCTGCTCTACAGTCTTAGCTAATAGCCAGGTAGCTTTTAGCTCATGCGGTAGAGGCTCATTCATTTAGCTCCAGAGATCCCAGGTTTGATCCCGTCCGCCGACAACTGGGGTCTGTCGGTGTTACAAGTGGGGGCTTGTCCGGTGCTTCCTCAGCTAGGGGAAGTCCGTAACCCACACACCTTCTGGGTGTGGTGTTCTGTCCCATCTAGTGGCACCAAGACCACTTAAGAGCAGGGCCACCCAGAGGATTCAGGGGGCCTGCGGCAAAGCAATTTCGGGGGCCCCTTCCATAAAAAAAAGTTGCAATACTATAGAATACTATATTCTCATGGGGGCCCCTGCGGGGCCCGGGGCCTGGGGCAAATTGCCCCACTTGCCCCCCCCTCTGGGCGGCCCTGCTTAAGAGAGAGAGAAAATGAGTCTGCTCTAGAGCCTTAGCTAACATCCAGTCGGCTTTTAGCTTATGCAGTAGAGGATCATGCACTAAGCTCCAGAGATCCCAGATTCAATGCCAATGACCGGGGTCTGTCGGCATTACACTACCATTTCTTAACTTTTGAATGCTTGACTTTACAGCTTTCATAATGTCGCATTCACATAGTTTTTTAATGAGTAATTCTACATAAGGCCATGGCTGCCAGCCTTTGTTGCTGTTGTTGGACTATCCATTGCAATGGATTTGGTGAATGATTAAAATACCTCTCACCACATCATGCTCCATTTCTGCTTTCTGTGTCCATTTCTTCTCTGTTCGTTTCTCCCTCAACTTGTTTATTCTTCTTTCTCGTAGACAGATGCTACTGCAACATCCTCTCTCCAGGCAGAAAGTGGAAAGTGATCTTCCAAGTCAGATTGTAAAGCTAGTGCAGAGAGTGTAGGTGCTGGAACTAGGGGTGCTGGGGATGCTGCCACACCCCCTGGCTTGAAATGGTTTCCACTATATACAAGGTTCGTAGTTTGGTTCAATGGCTCTCAGCACCCCCACTATACAAATTGTTCCAGCACCCCTGGCAGAGCACTGTTAGAAAAGATACCCAACAACCTCCATTCTTTCCTGTCCCTGGAATCCAAGAACATGGTCTGGTTCACTATTTAGGAGAGTAACAGTAGCTTGAAATTTGCTATGGATTCCACAACTGATTGCACCTTCCATCCTCAAATGACAATTTTGACTCCCTCACCTTTCACTATGCCAGGGAATCCTTTTTAAAATGCTGAATCCACCACTGCATAAAAATCCACCATGATTCAAGAGATGATTTGTCACCATATTGGAATGACAACTCATGGAAAACTAGGACAAAAATCTCTTCTCTTTTCCCTAATGCTATTAAATGCAATTATAATACACAGAGGGGGATGGGGGAAGCACACTAGAGTACTGATCATCACTCATTAAAGATAAAATGAGTCTTTCCATTGTCTTCAGTGGGCATTGGACTGGGCCTTAAAGCAAGCACCAGTTTGTCTTATATACTGAAAATTAAAATGACCCCATGAGCTATTTGTCCAGAAGCAAGAATTATGCTCAGGATGTACCAATCGAAGAAGCTGACTGGCCATTAGCATCAGTTAACTGATTGTCCATTGGACAATTTAAATAGAAAATGGCAGATGAACTGTTAACTGCAATCAAAGCTGTCACCTAGTCCACACGAATTCAGCCCTGTTAGACTAAGGAAGGGATGCACCTGACACAGGTGTCCCTAGACCTTTAAACTCTGAATGGCTGACCAGCTGCCAGTTAGCTATTTACAATGGAAGATAAAACAAATTTTCTGACAGGCAAACTTCCTTGTCTTTCTATTCCTATTTCTATTCTATCTGAGCTGAGCAGATTATGATCTGAGAACACTGTTGCTCCAATGTGTGGCTAGGAATCCTTAAAGCAGTACAAAATAACTCTGACACAGTTTAACATTGGCTGTTCAATTTTAAATGGCAAACAGCCAGTTTGCTACCAGTTGGGTTGTTCACACTGCAATAGGAAACAATTTTCCTGACATGCAAACTTCCTTCTCTCTGAGCAACAATTCACATGGTCAAAGATTCCGAATGAGAAAAAGAACAGTTCAACCTGATCCTGGCTGCACCAGCTGCAAGTGAATGGGCTGTAGCCAGAGCTTCCTTATGACCTGGAGATCAAGGGCTACTGTAATAGCCCTTTGGAGTTGCAGGCATCTATCACTGGTTAGAGTAGACTGAAGGTTGCTGTAACTGGCCCAGCACAGAGCAGCCTCAATACGTTTCTGGCTGCACTTTTCCCCTCACCTTTTCATATACACACACCCTAACCATGGCCCCACAAAGTCACGGGACCTCCTTGTCAACTTCCTCCTAGCGCTGGCCAAAGTAGCCATCTATAAGACCAGGGGATCCAGTGGACATAGTGTACTTGGATTTCCAGAAAGACTTTGACGAGGTCCCTCACCAAAGGCTCTTACGTAAATTAAGCTGTCATGGGATAAAAGGGAAGGTCCTTTCATGGATTGAGAACTGGTTAAAAGACAGGGAACAAAGGGTAGGAATTAATGGTAAATTCTCAGAATGGAGAGGGGTAACTAGCGGTGTTCCCCAAGGGTCAGTCCTCGGACCAATCCTATTCAACTTATTCATAAATGATCTGGAGAAAGGGGTAAACAGTGAGGTGGCAAAGTTTGCAGATGATACTAAACTGCTCAAGATAGTTAAGACCAAAGCAGACTGTGAAGAACTTCAAAAAGATCTCACAAAACTAAGTGATTGGGCAACAAAATGGCAAATGAAATTTAATGTGGATAAATGTAAAGTAATGCACATTGGAAAAAATAACCCCAACTATACATACAATATGATGGGGGCTAATTTAGCTACAACTAAAGGAAAGAGATCTTGGAGTCATCGTGGATAGTTCTCTGAAGACATCCACGCAGCGTGCAGCGTCAGTCAAAAAAGCAAACAGGATGTAGGAATAATTAAAAAAGGGATAGAGAATAAGACTGAGAATATCTTATTGCCCCTTATATAAATCCATGGTACACCCACATCTTGAATACTGCGTACAGATGTGGTCTCCTCATCTCAAAAAAGATATACTGGTATTAGAAAAGGTTCAGAGAAGGGCAACTAAAATGATTAGGGGTTTGGAAAGGGTCCCATATGAGGAGAGATTAAAGAGGCTAGGACTTTTCAGCTTGGAAAAGAGGAGACTAAGGGGGGATATGATAGAGGTATATAAAATCATGAGTGATGTGGAGAAAGTAGATAAGGAGAAGTTATTTACTTATACCCATAATACAAGAACTAGGGGCCACCAAATGAAATTAATGGGCAGCAGGTTTAAAACAAATAAAAGGAAGTTCTTCTTCACACAGCACACAGTCAACCTGTGGAACTCCTTGCTTGAGGAGGTTGTGAAGGCTAGGACTATATCAGGGTTTAAATGAGAACTAGATAAATTCATGGAGGTTAAGTCCATTAATGGCTATTAGCCAGGATGGGTAAGGAATGGTGTCCCTAGCCTCTGTTTGTCAGAGGGTGGAGATGGAAGGCAGGAGAGAGATCACTTGCTCACTACCTGTTAGGTTCACTCCCTCTGCGGCACCTGGCATTGGCCACTGTCGGCAGACAGGATACTGGGCTGGATGGACCTTTGGTCTGACCCAGTATGGCCATTCTTATGTTCTTATGAGTACCTTTTCCAGACCTGAAGAAGACCTCTGTGTAGCTCAAAACCTTGTCTCACCAATGGAAGTTGGTCCAATAGAAAATATTACCTCACCTACCTTGTCTCTCTAATATCCTGGAACTGACCCAGCTACAGCAACTTTTGTTGCCTGACAATTTGGCATCCCAGTAATCAGGCATTGACTAGGTAAATACTGGCAGCTTTGCAGCCTTATGCCCACACTTAAGGCAGGTGCTTAAACATTTTCAGGATCAGGGCCTTACTTACCATTACAGTGTTCTGGGTAGAGTTGTGCAAACACTTCCAAGACATTTCTGTGAATGGTCGCTTGACTATTTCAATGAATGTGCTTTAGCTAAGCATATGAGTCCTTTTTAATTTGCTTTCTGTGAATATTTATGCAGCTGAGTCTTACTAGCACAAATAGGGGTGGGGAGGTGAATTCAAAGCTAAATGGGCAAGTACTCATAGAGACTACATTTGTTTGTGAAGTATACAATATCTTTCTGCAATATTCACTGGATTCTTGTAATACCTCATACATAATATAATACATATATCTGCGCTGTACATTAGCCTTACCCGGGAGAGGTATTATACTGGATCTGTTCATTGTAAGAAGTCCAGATTTTTCTAATCATTGCAGTTTTCTGTGCTTCAGGTAAAAATAATTTAGATGATGTGTGGTGCAAACTAATCTTATTGAACAGAACCAGCTTCCACCCATTAAGCGATCACTCTCTCCTTGAATTTCTATGACTAATGGGGGGCATGTTTCTGGAATTTCCCCTTCCCCCTTAATGCACTACAGTTCATCTAGGACCCGGGTCACTTATAGCATTTGTTTAATTTATTATTTATTATTGCTGTAACAGAGGAGCTGTTCCATATACCATAAGACAACCTATTCTCTGGAAAATCTTGTCAATCTTTGGGCCCAGGTGTCACTACAAGAGATACTTCCAAAGCACATCTAAAAATTTCATTCTGCCTGCAACTCTTCTACACAGGACAGTATTATTTACTTTGCCTAGGCCACAAACACATACTCACGGACTTATCTGTCGCATACTATAACTTGTCACCAGCACTGATCCAGCTTTACAGTAATCAGTCATTTGCAACAAGTGAAAGAAGTGAAATTGCTTTGATGTCAGTCTCTAATGGCAAATAGGTGCATACTTAGATTCTTGGGTTGGTAGTGCACTTTTGTACAGCATGAACTCCAGTTATCTGACAAGGCTTAATATGGGGCTCAGTCACTTAAAGGGGCATATATTTAGTTTTCATGTGTACTTTATAAAGTACTGTTCTATTTTATTAGTAGTATTTAGGCTTGACAGAATTGAATTTTTTTTAAATAATTTCAACAAATAATATCAGTGTTCATTTAAAAGCATTTCTTTCTAATTTTATCCATTTAAAATTCACAGTTGTAGGAAATTATAGGGAGAGGGTCAGACAACAATTATTTTAGTGACAATAGATGTTAAGATTCAAAAAGTTAAAGCTTTATAACTGTTAAAACACAAAATGTCATTAGCACATATCAAAATATAAAAAGTAAATACAAACTCTAATGAATTCTCAAGCAGCATTTTTCTTACTTTGCCTATCTGTAAATTTCAATGATTATTGATGGAAATATTTTTCATGGGTTTGTATGTGTACAGTGATATTGATGTTTATTAACATTTACCAATAAACATCTAATCCTTCAAAGCCTCGTAGTATTGTATGTAGGAAAATGAATCCTATGACTCTGACCCCACAAATAACTGGATGTGAATATACTATATGTATACCAATAGTCTCAATTAATTCAGTGGGACTACTCGTGTGAAAAGTTAAGTGTATAAGGCCAGGTATAAACTTGGAAGACTTTGCTGGTATAGCTACACTGGTATACTAAATACTACATCTGCAAAATGCTCCTAATGTGGACTCAGCTTACACTAGCAAACCAGCATCCCTGAGCTAAATAAGCTATAATGGCAGAAGTGCAGTTTTACTAGTATAGCTCTGTTTACCCTAGGGGCTTCTTCTGGTGTAGCTATGCTGGTCATAAATCACAACTCCCCCTGACCGACAAAGCTATGCCAGCAAAAGTTAATAGTATAGACGGGGCCTTAGTTTCTCTATAAGATAACATAAGTGGCACAGTGGCAATATTAAATGAATTCTTTTTGCAATTATATGTCAGTGGCACTTTGCTGCTATTAGAAATGGGCTTTCATACTGGGGGACACTCACAGGCAGTACGACTGCCTGAAGCATCTGAAAGTTAAGTAGCTCTCATCATTTTTCTTAACCTCTTTGCCACTTATTTAAACACAAATAACTTAGGTAGGTGCATCCTCCCTACTATCCCATCTTCTTTTTCTAGAGCAAGAATTAGGACCTTACTGCAGGATCAAACCAGAGGAGTTATTGTTCTGGGAGGGAATGTATTTCTTGTTGCACTTTGCACTGGCCAGGACGCAGTTGTGTAGAGATCTCCAAACGAGGTAAGTTAAAAATCCTTTTTGTACATACCTCTGGAACAGGGGTTTAACTCCAATATTAGCGTACATTACTCTTATTACAGAAGTCTGCTGTTCACTTTTCCCTCCTGTAACAGCCACCAGTGACAGAGGTATATTATGGCTCTTCTGATTAAATCATGTGACCTGAAGTCTCCTATATTGATGTGTATGTTTATTAAAGAACAGGCTGAATTCCTTATAAAACTAAGATTTAGGCCTTGATCCTGCATTGTGACTGCATAGGCAGAAAGCTGCTCTTGCTCTCCGTAGAGACCCATTTATCTTTCACTGTACAGAGCTATGTGCATCTACTGTGTTATAAAACTGATTAATAATGTAACAACTATAAGCCACTGACAACTAAAGTACAATTGCTTTTTATCCTCCATTTCATAATTTGAAGCATCCCACAACCCCAGCCACGTCACACAAGACTGAGATTCTATTTCACTGTCATTTCCTTCTATTTAATCTAAAGGTTCCCCCTTTTTGTAGTAATCTGAAAATCATTGGGGGTAAATAGCAATTATGAGAACCTGCATTTCACAAGCACAGCAAATGCTACACTGAGGCCAGGTATCCATCTAATTCAGCTCATAAACCACACAGCATCAGAGCAATGGGGTATGAGATTACTTATTTAAGTATTTAAGACCTAATTACTCTTCTTCACAGTAAGATGTCTCAAAGGTTTACGGGTATTAACTGGTTTATAGGTATTTCATATAAACAATATCAAACACAGGAATGGGATTTGATTGTCCTCCCACTTCAATCTGTATAAATTGGGCATAACTCATTTGAAGTCAGTGCAGTTACTCTGGTGTAAGTGAGAGGAGAAGCAGGCCCAGGGATTTTAATCTGACTGTTGTATTAGCAAGAAGCGGGACTTCGTTCTTTGATATCTACAAGTACACTTTTAAAACAACATGCAGGGATTTTGCTGCATATTTCTCACTGGCACTTACAGAAGTTGTGCAGAAAAGTTCCTGGGCATCACTTTTTAAAATACCCATCTGAATTTTTGTCAGTAATTAGAGATCTCTCCATCTTAAAAACATAAGAACGGCCTACTGGGTCAGACCAAAGGTCCATCTAGCCCAGTATCTTGTCTTCCGACAGTGGCCAATATCAGGTGCCCCAGAGGGAATGAACAGAACAGATAATCATCAAGTGATCCATTCCCTATCGCTCATTCCCAGCTTCTGGCAAACAGAGGATAGGGACACCATCCCTGCCCATCCTGGCTAATAGCCATTGATGGACCTATCCTCCATGAATTTATCTAATACTTTTTTGAACCCTGTTATAGTCTTGGCCTTCACAACATCCTCTGGCAAAGAGTTCCACAGGTTGTGCGTTGTGTGAAGAAAGACTCCTTTTGTTTGTTTTAAACCAGCTGCCTATTACTTTCATTTGGTGACCCCTCGTTTTTGTGTTATAAGAAGGAGTAAATAACACTTCCTTATTTACTTTCTCCACACCAGTCATGATTTTATAGACCTCAATCATATCCCCCCTTAGTCGTCTCTTTTCCAAGCTGAAAAGTCCCAGTCTTATTAATCTCTCCTCATACGGAAGCCGTTCCATACCCCTAATAATTTTTGTTGCCCTTTTCTGAACCTTTTCCAATTCCAATATATCTTTTTTGAGATGGGGCAACCACATCTGCACGCAGTATTCAATATATGGGCATACCATGGATTTATATAGAGGCAATATGATATTTTCTGTCTTATTATCTATCTCTTTCTTAATGATGCCCAACATTTTGTTCGCTTTTTTTACTGTCACTGCACGCTGAGTGGCTGTTTTCAGAGAATTATCCGCAATGACTCCAAGATCTCTTTCCTGAGTGGTAACAGCTAATTTAGACCCCATCATTTTATATGTATAGTTGGGATTATGTTTTCCAATGTGAATTACTTTGCATTTATCAACATTGAATTTCATCTGCCATTTTGTTGACCAGTCGCCTAGTTTTGAGAGATCCTTTTGTAGCTCTTCGCTGAGTTTGGCCTGTCCATGTATATACCCAGGGTTACAACCGAGGTGAAATGAGGGAAAATGCAACTCCTTGTTAAAATATGGAAATCAATCTATTAAATAGGCTTAGGAAGATGAGGTCCCTTTGTCACTATAAAAGTTCTGCATTTAAACACACAAAGGGGCTGATTTACAGTTATTTAGGTAAATCACCCATTTGATAAGAGGAAAATATATCTGCTTTGTTAATAACTTTAGAGCAAAAAAGAATGTGATATTGTGTGGAAGTGCCTAATGACCTTCTAAAGAACTGTACTGTATGGGGGGGGTTGCCATTCTTCCCAGCCAGTGGTTTTGATCCTGCTGTGCCTATGTGGTCAAAACTACCAGGAAATTTTATGTCCAGGTTCTTCTGGTACATTCTGGGAGCTTTGTGAGGCTGTGCTTCTGTAATTCAGCCAGAAAAAGGTGCCTATGGAGCTCAGGAATTGAGGGATTGTATATGGAATCCTGCACTGAAAAATGTCTTGCAGTCTTTGGCTTAGGGGCTGCAGGGTTGTGGTGATGCAAAACAGGAGTATGGTTAACACTTCTCCCTGTTGTGCTGCTACTCAGCTCTATGATTAAGGCAAAACAGCTGCAAGTAGCCAATGTAACAGAACAGATACCTGTCTTTTCTAGGTCCCTGTATAGTGGTTTACTCTTATCCGTTAGTTTGGAGAAAAAAAATGTTTCCCAAATGTTGCTGGAGGCTAACTAGCATCATCACCTGACAGTGAAGTAGTTCTTGACCGCAGACATGTACACTCATTGCCAGCATTTGCCCCTGAATTATCACAGTAAGGAACAGTTATACAAGACTGAAAGATCTACATGACAGACAAGGAGGGTGAGGTAATTTCTTTTTATTGCACCAACTTCTGTTGGTTAGAGAAGCTTTTGAGCTCTTCTTCATAGATCTAAATGAATCATGCTTGGCATAATCCAGTTAGCTGGGAAAGTAAATGTTCCCATAATCTCACAGACACCACTACCATTTGTTTCCTTAGTAAAATGCAAATTTCTATGAGGCACCACTTAAAAAACTGAACTCTATACCCAATCAGATGCGTATTTCCAGCAAGCACCATCAACTATGCCATCACTGTGTCTTCACAGATATTCCATTATGCTCCAGCACATATACCCATATATCACTACAGTAATAACAAAGTCATTGGCATGGAAATGGGCTGTGTTAGAGCACCCTACTGGCCCATCTGTCCAGTCTTCCATCAGTATAACTTTCAGTAACACCGTGTCCTCACTACCCATTATGTTCCAAATGTACTTAAAACGAATGTGCACATTAATAAATTTGAGCACTTTCTGGATCTTGACTTCAGTATTTCTCATAATAAAAGCAAGACAGTTATATTTTAAACAATATTAATGTGTATTTCTAGATATGCACAAGATTTAGAGAGATTTCCTTATCCTACTGCATTCTCATCTACTGTAGTGTGTCACTGCACTGGGATTTCCCTAAACCACGTTTAGGCATGTAAGGATTTTCTAGCAGAGTTTTCACAAATAGGTGCATTGCTCTGCATGTAGGCAAATCAGAAACACTTCTTAGAACAAGTGAGGAAGGCTGGCACAAAAAATGTGTAACTAGGGGAAATAGCACATTCCTCTCTTATCTGGACCTGAAAAAATAAAATGTCCTGGCATTATAGATTTTAAGGCCAGAAGCATAGGTGCCAACTCTGTGGATGCTCCAGGGCTGGAGCACCCACGGAAAAAAAATAGTGGGTGTTCAGCACTCACCAGCCACCTGCCGATCAGCTGTTTGACGGGCCTTGCCGATCAGCTCCTCCCTCTCCCCTCCAGCGCCTCCACAAGCTATCTGGCGGCAGGCAGGAGGCAGTGGGGGGGGATGGGGGAGGAGTGGAGTCAGGAAGAGGTGGAGCAAGGGTGGGGCAGGGCTTTGGGGGAGGGCAGAGCAGGGTTGAGGTCTTGGGGGAAGGAGCGGAGTGGGGACAGGTCCTCAGGGCAGAGCGGGGGTGGAGCACCTCTGAGGAACCCCACTGCATGCTATGTAATTGCACTGCCTTCCTGAAATACATATATTATCCTAACAAAACTGAGAGCATTTCAGTGTTTGCAACAGAGATTGAAATGTGCCCCCCAGCCCCGGTTGTCCAAAGACTAAGCCACCTAGCCTGTGGTGCCACATCCCCTAGAAGCTATGTTCCTCAAAGCCAATGCTACTTCATTGACATTGCCACATCTTCACTCCCTCTTCCGCTGAATAAATCAGTTCTGTGACCCCACCCCGCCCATAACCAAATCTTTAGCCCTAGCAATCCAGCAATCCAAAATAAATCAATTTGTGCTGGTTCCAACCACCAATCTATTATAAGGTACTTGGCTTCCTCCTCCCTTTGCCTCCCACTCTGTTAAAGCAACAGAAGCCTGCAGTTCCCCAGCCACACTCAGCCTATTCCTCTCAGTCCTGTTTCTATTCACCCTGGGCAAACAGGCCAGTGGTTTTCCAAAAGCCTTAATTTACAATTCATTTTAAGTCTCACTTGCAGTAGTGCCGTCCTTGAACAAAAAGGCTTACTGTCCTCTACTACATAGGTGTCTTTGTAAACATTGCTCATCAGTGTGGTTGCCCACAGCATGACACTGTATCAAGCAATCTATGACAAGCAGAGCTGGTTGGAAAATGTGATATTTTTACCCGCAGAAAACTTCAATTATATTTGTTTGCATCTCAATTTTTCATGGAATTTTTTGAATATTCTGGAAAAAATCCCTGAAATATTTTGACTGAAAACTAAAATGTTTCAATGCTGAAATGGTGCTTTAGTACCTCATGGTGCCTTTCTCTTCCATAGTTCAGGTTTCCTGACTGGAGAACTTCTCCAATGATGCACCATGCTCTCACCTTTTATGGTGGGGAAGGCCAGTCATCATGGCAATTGCATAGGAGATGTAGTCTGGTGGAGGATCCTGACCTACAGAAGAGAATGGGAGCATGATGTATCCAAACTACAACTCCCATAAGGCACCACAGCAGCATTTCAGAATCAAGATATTTCAATTTTGGGCCAATATATATATATATATTTTTTTTTTCAATTTTCAGGTGTTCAGTTTTTCAACAAAAGATCAATTTTTTTCTGTGGAAAGTCATACTTTTCACAAACAAAAACTTTAGTCAAAGAACTAATTTTCTGTTGAAAAACAATTATGATGGAAAAATTTCAACCAGCCCTTATGCCAAAGCTAGGTATAGTAGGTCAGGGAAATTTGCCTGCATTGTACAGACACAGATCCTATCCCCAAACACTAAATATTTGACACAGGTGGAATCTGAAAAACTTTTAAAAATTTACTGTAATGGAATGCCTAATTACAACATGTCTATGCAAATTAACAGTAGGCATGTTTGCAAATACCAAAACTGAGAGCATAACAATTTCAGCATTGGCAACACAGTTAACTGTATTCACACTGCCTGTGTAACTTACTTTGGTTACCTAGCTTACATATGTAGCTTTTTAAAAATTCCTAACATATCACAATATGTGTGCATAATGAAGGAAAGTCACACAAATGCATGCATTTTAACATAAATCATTCTGTATTTCTGGTTCACTGCAGAACTCAGTGCTCCATTGCCATCTATTTCCACCTGCCATGGCCATTTGTACTTTATCTTGATATCCATGTAAACACATAAATCCTTGACATGTATTCTGACACACCTCTGACAGATTTCTTTCCAGGCCATCACAGCTATTTCCTCAGACCCTGATGCCAAACATGACATCACTAGCTCATGTATTATTACGCCTACATGACACCAGTCATTTCTCTATGAGATAGTTAAGTGATTTCCATATGAATTTAAATGTAAGCATTTCTTGTTATAATTCCAAAATTCACTTTATGTTGCATCTGCTGCATATGCAACTTAAGTAATAAATATGTCCCTCCTGCTATCTGGCCCCCTGTACAGCAGCAGTAAAAGCATTCAATTAATGCTGAATTATAGAGAAAATCCTGTTGAGGTACTTATGATAGTTAACTCATTTGGTATTAATGTGTCTAATGTCAAATTTATTATAAGAAATACCAAAGAAACTAAGGATTATGTCAATATTTTCATCATCTTAAAAATTATTCTAGTCTCCCTACACCAGTTGCAGGTCTCTCTCTCTTTGTGTACGAGCCTGGTCTAGACTCTAGTAACCACTTCACAGGACAGGGAAACAGGAGATTTGGTTTCTTTTACCAGTGCTGACACAGACTTCCTATGTGGCAGTTGGGCAAATTGCTTATATCATTAATGCTTGCGAAGTGCTTTGAAATCTTCAATGGAAAGGCTCTCTAGAAGAAGTATGTTGAACCAGGTATGTCCGATATAACCTGCTCCCTAATTTGGTGTCCCCCTTTGGATCCCTAGTTTTGAACCTGTGACCTCCACTCCTTGCCCTGTTATTTTTTAGTTGTCCCTCATGTTTAGTTGGAGCCCGTGTCCAGTGGTCCCTCCTGCAAGGCTGGGGGAAGGGCCTACAAGCCCGCCCGCCTCCCAAAATATCCAATAAGGCCTCGCTGCAGCTAGGTAGCACCCCTCTCCTTTGTTAAAAGTTTAAGAAAAGTTGCACCTCTCACTTAATTCCATGCATGTGTTTGTTCTCATTTTGCCACTCTGTCCACACTACATGCTTAGCTATTCGTTTTAAAACTTTAAATGACACATCTTTCAACCCAGAGAAAAATATCAGTCTGGAAAAAGAGTGAAAAAAAGGAAAATCGTTAGGGAATAAAAAACCAACCTCACTAATAATGATGCTTACAACAGTGTGGCATAAATATTTGAAAATTCTAACATTTTATTTCCATTATATGGTGAATAAATTAGATTCTTTGGGCGAAAATTAGCTCTCATATAAACAAGTGTAAATCAGTTGTTAAATGGGTTCCCTTTCACTTACAGTAGGGCTGGATTTGGCCCTTTAACTTTAAAAATAACTTTTTCAAAACCACCGATATATTTCAGCTTTATACCTTCATTTTCCCCCCCAAGATCTCCTGTGGAAACAGAAAGCATTTTTACTTATTTTATGTCTCCTCATTTAATAAAGACTCTTCATAGTGGTCTTGTAATCAGTTTTATAAGGACTAGTTCTATATGGACTGGTTCTTCAGGGCCGGGTCCACTGGTCAGATCTTCAGCTGATATAAATTGTCATGTCTCCATGGACTTCATTTTGTACCAGCGGAAGATCTGCTCTATGTATTTTTACAGCATCTGGCACAGTGGGTCCCTAATTCTGAATGTGGGCTGTGAGTCCTACTGCAATATAAGTAAGTGCTAATGAAATAATATGAATAATTAAATGTTGAGGCAAAAATCAACTTTATCAAATTGTCTTGGGTTTGAAAAATTAAGTTGGAAATTTCACACATTTCAAATTGTCAAGATTTCTGGTACTTCTTATTTGCAGCCAAGGTGGAATTTTTATGAGAACTTGTCCTTTCCCATGGTAGTGTGGCATTTCTGCTTCTAGTGCTAGAGTGGATCATGGAACTGAGACAGCATGAGTCTAGTACACACAGCATGCATCTGGGTGCCAGGACCAACTGAGTTCTAGTCAGGATTCTGCCAGTGACTCAGTGTGTGTCTCTCAGCAAGTAATAGGGCTGCATTGTTCAAAAGTGGCCTCTAATTTTAGGTGCCTCTGTTTTTGGATGTCCAGCTACAGAAACCTTGTGCCTAGTTTTCAGAGATGCTAAACATCCACAATTCCAGCTGAAGTCATCTTTGAAAAATCAGGCCTTGGGTGTCTAAAGCTAGGCACCCAAAAACAGAGGCACCCAAAATGAGAGGCTACTTTGGAAAATTTGGCTATAAATCTCTCTGGGTCTCTGTAAAATCATCATCGCGGCAAATCCCAAAGGGATGTATCTTCCTTTCAGATTGAGCACCACCTGGATCATTTTCTAGCTGGGTCCTTAAGGTGGTCTGGAGAATATTCAGTTTATCTCTACCAGTGACAATCTTACCGCACCACCAAAGTTTTGGCTACCACTTGATCACCGTCCATGTAGTAGTATTCCTTGGTAAACACTCTCTGTAATTCATTGGTCTGCCATCCTAATAATATGCCTATACCAAGAAAGCTGCTGAAATGGAACCAGTGCTAATTGAGGTGGTTGCTGGGTTTGGCTTCGAATATCTTCATTTCTGATCTCATCTTGTCATTTAATATGGAGCAGCTGACAAAGAAAATGAGAATCTAAATCATCATTCTGCTGTTCTTCAGCCTTCCTTGGCGCTCATGTTTTACTGCTGTATAATAGCGTTGTAATCTACAAATCCACACCTTCGTAATATGCTTGATGTCAAATCATCCCCACAGAGGCCACTAAAGGGCTCAAAACATGGCAGCAGTTGCTGCTATACAAGTGACCACTTCTTTTGAGCATCCTTCAGCACTGTCTAAGATGCTTCCCAAGTGTTTGACAGTCTCTGTAAAATGAATAAAGATAATAATTCCATCCCATGAATGTGTGGAGGCTTCATTGGCTAATGTTCAGCTTGGAAGTTTTTAAAGCATTGTGTAAGTGCTAAGAATTACTGAGTGCAGAGGTACATAAAAATAGACACTAATGGAGACAAGCTAACTACATATCTGTGATCTTCAAAATGTTCTTATTCCACTCAAACTAATTAATCCACTGCTAGTGAAAATATTTCACGTCTCATGACAGCCACTGATTATGAACATGGCAGAACGGATGAGAAAGCGAGAGATGCTGTTCCATCCAGCATTCCATTTACAGGAGATGTTTCTCAATTACTGTTTTAAATAGTGAAATTGATTTTATTAATTATAATTACAGTAATCGTCCATGTTTTTGTAAAAGAATATATTAATCAGGAGCTCATTGAGCTGTTTAATAGGATATCATGGCTATTAAATCATCTATTCCCACTGTCCCTATGAACATGCTGATTTGCTTTTATTCCCAACCATGTGCTCTACCCTAATTCAGTAAGGCAGAAATCCAAATGCATCTTGGCAAAGAAACAAAAGCTCTGATGAAGTGAACATTAACAGTGTGATTTGTTCTCAGATGGTGATACATTCCTCTCTTCCCACCACCCTTCATTGGGCCCCTTTCTGATTATTCATACTTAATTGAAGAAATAATTTAAAAATGTAGGACAGTATTTCTATAACATGTATCATTCATGCCTTTTTATTAACTGCCCAGATTACCTTGACGATAAGTCTTCCTCAAAACACACATTAACGGTCTGACCCATTTCCTATAAAATTGTCCTTGAAAATTTATAAGGAAAAATGTGCATATTTATTCCCATGCCATAGCTGACTAGATGTTTATGCGAGCAAAATGTTAGAACGTGCATTATGATCCCAGTTGCAAATCGAGCATGAAGTGTTGTTTTTCTTAGACATTGTACTGATCTTTCAATTTTAGGGAAAGAGCAGTACTAGAAACAGATCACAATGGGCAAATCATTGCTGGCCCTGGACAGGTGCACTAAAGACGAAAGAAGATACATGGAGCCAGGCCAGAGAGGAACCATAAATCAGCTGACTGGCCTCAGGAGCATGGACTGGGGCCAAGAGCTAATATAGGGGCATATCTGAGGGATGGAAGAGAACAGAAAGCGTAGCAATTTCCAAAGTTCATAATATTGCTGAGTCCCTCTGTGGGCAATATGCCTTACATCGGACTAATGAGCCAGTTTCTGCTCACAATAACACTCGTGTAAATGCAAAGTAACTCCACTGACTTCAGTCAGGAGACTGGACAACTTGGGTCAGAGTCTGTGAGGTGGCGAGCAACTCCCACTGATGTCAATAGGAGTGGAAGGTGCTCAGCAGCTCACAAGGTCAGACCCAGTATTTGTTGAAACATTCATCAGCACTCACAAAGCCTGTGTAATGGTGAATACTTGTGTAACCTTACTGTGCTGTGTAGTTTATTATGCAAATCTGTTTTCACTTTTGTGGCGGTCATTAAATGACAACAGATTCTTTTTTCTATAGACAGTAATTGTATTTTACCATTTTGTGAGATATTTGTGGCTTGAAAGCTTGCATCTGTCAGCACGTACAAAATTAAACCTCTACAAAGGGTAGTAAAAGTAGAGCAGAACAGATTCTGTGGTCTGAATTTCCCCTGAAAGTACTTTACCACTAATGCAATTTTGTACATGTATCATCCTTTCTCCAGCATAGTTCTCTTTTTCTGTCATTCTGATGTGAGAACTGATAAAACTTAAAACATAAAGAAGAAGTTCTTCCCTAGGTCTATGCCTTTTATTTCTCCTTTTTTTGCCATTGAGGTGATGTTGTAAGGAATAGCAATGAGACGTTTCTGAGAAGTTTACTAATGCTCCTAACAACTTAATGTATTGGGGATTTTTTTTAAATTAGGTAAAGTGAAATTATGTGAACTAGTTTCCTGTTTCTATTCTAACCAATTACACCGAGCAGTCTTTTTGACCCCAATCCTGCCATATATTATACATGGGCAGACCTCTGCACCTGACTGAAGCCCTACTGACTCCAGTTACTTCAATAGGGCTCTGCATAGTATCAGGGCTTCACCTATATGCAACACATCACAGGACTGGATAGGACATTTACAGCGATTAAGTAGATACCGCCGCCCCCCCCCCCTCCAAAAACCCGAAACAAACAAAACCCAACCAACTGAAAAATCCTAAAGTCCTCATTCTTATTGACACTAAGGTCTCTTGACACCACTCTGACAGCACAATCAGGCACTGAAGTGTATGTAAGTTATATTAAATGTAAATGTCATTTACAAGGGACTGTTAACGTACATGACAATTTAGGCCTCAATGTCTCAGGAGTACAATATATTCAGTTACCTCTTCCATTATCAACTTTTAAAATGTATTTGTTCAGGTTGCATCACCAACTCTCCCACTACAGAATGGTTACTTGAACCCAGTTCCTGCAGGGCTTAATGATGCAGTCAGTGGGAATGATGAGGATCACACTCTAAATGTGCATGTCCTTCCCATGGCTGCAGTCCTCCCTTAGTTCCATCGCAATTAGAGCGCCATAGTAGCTGAGGACTCCAAAAGCAGCGATGAAGGATGGGCTGTGGGATCCACACTGACTACAACATCTTGAAGAACCACAGTTACTGTTAGGTAAGTAACCATTCTTTCTTCTTCAAGTATGCGTCTGTGGGGGTACCACCGAGGTGACTGGCAGGCAGTATGCTCTTCAGGATGCTGAGAATGAGGAGTACCAGTTGCATCAGTTAAACAGTAATTGTAGTGCCGCTCTCCCAGACTTGGCATCTGGTGTAGTAGCTAAGTTCACCAAAGTCAGACGGTTACTCCATGCTACTGCCTTGCAAGGTTTCTGACATTGGCACATTCCTGAAGTTGGTAGAACACGATTGCTTTGGTCTCATGGAGTGAGCTTGATGTTCAGTGGCAGAGGTACACCAGCCAATTGGTGACACTGCAAGATGTATTATCATCTGTTTTCATATTCTCTGTGAAGAGATGGCTTGACCTTTTGAATGCCTAGTTATGGCAATACACAGACAAGGCAACAGTCTGAATGGTTTGGTCCTCTCAATGTAATAAAGCAAAGTCCTGGATACATCTAGTGTGTATACTTTCTTTTCTCCCAGCACGAAGTGTGGATTTAGAAAGACAACAGGCAGATTGAAGGACAGGTTTAGATGAAAATCTGAGACTGCTTTAGGAATGAAATTTGAGATATGTCAGAGTACGCCCTTGCCATTTGGAATGGTTCAGCTGTGGAAAGTCCAAATGGCAGTACCTCATACTGGTAATGTTTTTATCCCCCTGTGAGTCAAGTACTTCCTGAGACTATTTGGAAATATGCATCCTGTAAGTCAAAAGGCACAAACCAATTCTGAGTCTCAAGTGACAAAATGAAGGAGATAAGCATTACCATCCTGAATCTGAGGCAATATTTGTTCAGCCGCCTTACATCCAGGATAGGACAAAGACCCCCTTTCTTCTTTGAGATAAAGAAATACCACGAGTAGAAGTCTCTTCTCTTGTACTCCTGAGGAACATCTTCTACAGTGAAGCAAAAACACTTCTTTTTTAATAGGCTATAAATAGAAGGGTCCATGAAGAGGGCTGGGGAAGGAAGATAGGTAGAGGGAGAGTGTGAAAGTGACTATGATAACTGTCAGCAATTATCTCCAACATCCATTTGTCTGAGGGAACAGGACAAGGCAGATCCTGAAGACTAGCTCCTGATTGGTTCCAGTGTGGCTCCCACCATGCCTATTTGTGTGGATGATGAGGTGGGGTGGGTGATAAAGGAGGCAGTTGACAGATAACTCCTCAAGTATTGAGGTTGTTTCTACAATGGATACTCTGGCTATCTGCCCCAAGAGCATGGGTGAGCCTTCTGTTTTTGTTGGAGCCAGTATTTGGAGGGCTTCCTGAAGGGGGTTAATGATGTATCCTCGGTGATCTCAGAGTGGTCCTTTTGAGTTCTTCAGGGAGTGGACTACTTCATCCTTCTTTTTGTTGAATCGCTCTCTTAACTTGCGAGTCCTCAATGAGAAAGATTTACACACTGAACACTTATCTGGGACATACTCTCCCTCAGAGAGAAGAGATATTGACTATGCCTATTGACCAGGGGAATGAATCCTTTGCACCTCTGAAACAGTTTAGACCCTGAAGGATTAGAATCCATACAAAGTGCCTTGCCCCACTGTATTATGCAGTATATAGGGGGATATCTTTTTATGTTTTGGGATGTCCAAATAAAGAAAATTAACAAAGATAAGGAGGGTAAAGAAAGATTTAGTCAATTAGTCTAAAAGGTGAGTTTGAAGCTCAAAAGAAAAACAGGTTGGACTTTGGCCAGGTTACATCTCGTTACTCTGGGCAGTAAGAGGAAACTGAGGGAGAGTCACGGCTGCTCCATTCTTTATACCAATGGTTCTTTTTTTCACGGACCACTTGAAAATTGCTGTGTGTCTCGGCAGACCACTTAATGATCTTTCCAAATGTTTGTACCATTACCTAAACCGTTAGTTTGTTCCGAGCTGAGGCTGGGAAGAAGGGCCGTCTCTCCCCGGCAGCCACAGCCCTGGAGCTGGGGAAAGTCGCCTCTTTCTCTGGCCGCCACAGCCCTGTGTGTCCCAAATTCCTCCCACCCCCTCTTCTTGCCCCACTGCTCCCTCCCACCTGCCACCTATTCCCCCGAAGGCCACCACCTCACCTTACATGTGCATCTTCTCCAGGGTCCAGGTACCAAATTAGTGGAGCCATGCCTGCGCAGCTCCACTAATTAGGTGGGTGGCCTTTCATTGTCTCGTGTGCAGTCGTCCAGGCACGCACCTTAGAGGGAACTATCCGTGGACCACCTGAATGGAGCTCGCGGGCCTCTGGTGGTCCGCGGACCACAGTTTGAGAACCTGTTTTATACTCTAGCACAGGAGGAGCATGGCCCCAACAAATACTGGTATTCAAAAATAGCATGAACATCTACAGTGGAGCCACGCTGACACCATCTCAAAGAGCTGGTGTTTTCTTAATGTTTCAGCTCTTGGAGTCACGTGATTACCAGATCCTGGAGCTCTCAGCTTTCATTAAAAAAAAAAAAAAAAAAATTAAATAGGATGGGACTAGTCATATGTATTATGTTCCTTAAGCAACACTACAAAGATTGAATGAAGGTTTTTTAAAAGTTATTTAAACTAATTATGACCTTGTGTAAAACAGAATCAAGACTTATTTTTTGAGGCCTGGGAACAGTCCTTCTCTCCCACCAATAACATGACAAATGAGGGTTTTGTTGGGAAGGAAAATAAAGTGGGGGAAATCCTAAAATACTCTCTCTCAAATTACTTGTTGGGAGAGGGAAAAAGCACTAAAAAGATATTAAACCAAGAGGAAATGACAGAATTTATAGAGTGACAGTAAAAAGAAAAATCTTTAGAAGGCATCACAGGTGCATATCTTATTTTATTATGAAAAGCATGTGAATATTAATCCCTGTAGAACCTCAAGAGGTACAAACTTTAGTCATCAAGATGGTGCTGATATGTCTGAGCCTAAAAACACTTTTCAAAATTTGATGATTTGCAATAAAACATTTGGAAGTTTTCTGTAACTCCTAATGAAAACATTATATATCATTCCCTCCTCTTTGATTATGGGTAGATATCTTCTCATGCATGTAATTCAGAATGCTTTAAACACCCTCTGTCATGAAGTAATGTCAGAGATTATTTTGATTTAGTAACTTCAATGAGGCAGTTTTGCAATTAAATGCCATGGATATCTGAGTTTAGAGTCTATGCCAATAACCAAACAAAAAATCACTATCAATTAAATCCCCTATTTTCCATTTAAGATTGTTTAAGCAGGCTTGGGTTGCTAGAGGGTCAAACACTTCATTTTGTCATTGCCTTACATGTAATCTCCTTAATTAAAAATACCCACTTTTAATCAGACTTTTATATTGCTATGAAGCATGAGCTGGAGCGCCCTCTGTTGTATGCTGGCACAGTTCTAAGCAGCTAGTGAAAGACAAGCATACAGATTTTCTTCTTTCATTCTATACTGTGTAGAAAAAGGATTTTAGTTTATTTTAAAAATAAAAATACATAATGCGTGCTAGAGCCATCAGACTATCAATTGTTAAAGCTGCAAGATCCATCATTTATCTATTGCGTGAACACCACAATAAAGATAAACATAAGGAAATGTCATCCGATGATTTATTACTTTGAAATAGAATATTTCCTTTCTTTCGCAATCATCTATCAAGCAAGATCACTCTACCAGTTGAGTTTCGTGACACTGGTTTCTCTTTGTTTTTATGGCTTGTCTTCACACATTTTTTATTCTAATTATTTTTAGTTTGTATGGTATTTTGCTGTTGTGTCTGGATGCAATATTGTACAGTGTATTGTATAACAGATGGGTACATTGGTACCTGCAAAAGGCTTGATTCCCCAGGATTCCGAGCATTCTGACTCCAATCCAGCAAAGCGCTTTAAACGTGTGCTTACTTTTAAGCATGAGTAGTTTCACCGATGGCTCATATGGCCCACATTCAGTAACACTACTCACATACTTATAATAAGCACGTGGTTAAGTGTGCGGCTGAATCAGAGCCAGAGCGGTCAGCACTTTGCTTGGCTGAGCCCTAAATTAATAGATAATATTATAATACACTGAGGTTTTTTGATCACATAACTCCAGGATATGCACAATTTGTGAGACCACTGGCCACTTGCTTAGAACCTGACTACATTTAATTTAAACATAACTGCGCATGAATGTAACAAAGCATAAGAACATAACCATAGGGTTTGCTCGTACTCTTATCTTCCTTGAAACATGAATATGTTCCCAATTTAAGACTGTTATAGAAATGTTATAGTAAACATCTTGGCAAGTATTAACTTATTCTGAATTTTAGCTACCTTTATTTTTTTTTTCCCCTCCGAACTTTCTATTTATTCTTATTTGGCTACCTCCTTTATTTTCCACTAAGGTGTTATTTATTCTTTATACCACACAATTTTGGGCCACCATCATTAAGCCCTAGAATTTTATTATTGTGCTGAATTACACCAGCTCATGTTTACTAAATCCACACTTCCCTCAGGTAGTTCCCTTGTTTTTTGGAAGGTGGTGGTGCTGCCGGTGTGGTATGTAGCAGTTCTAGGAGAGCTTTTCTCCAAGATTGACTCTCTTTTTTGCATCATACGTTTCTTTCCATGATTTTCAAACCTTTCAAAAACACTATCAATACTTATTACAGACTAATAGCATACTTAAGGGGGGGAGGTGGCAGCTTCTACTGCTAGGAGATTATTAATCTAATACTGATGTATGCTTGATTTTATTTATTACCTAAGGGATATCTAACAGTTAAAGTAAATGTGTTTTAAAGTACCAACAAGAGTTAGTCTAGGCATTTTTTCATTCTTGTTTTGTTCTAGGCCTAGTAATCTGCAAAAGAAGATTCCCGCCTCTCCTCTTATAAACACGTGCTTCCCATTTTATACATTCTCAGTTACCATATTCCACCCCTAGTGAGATCATCACATCTTTGCCTCACTTACAAATAACCATCAAAAGAGGTACCAGATTCAATTACCATAGTCATGGTTTTTCCCTCCTGCCCCTGAGGATAAGGGAGTGTAACTTGGTTTCAGCAACCGTCTCTCTGGTCCCCATTTCTCTTACCTCTATGTTCATACCTCCATGTTCAACAGAGCGATGGGAAAAACCAGAGTGGAGAAATGCCCCTCATGCTATTGCCATGGTATTCACCTCCATCCTAATCAATGCAGCGGGGATGGGGGAGACAGACTGACAGAAACACTTGGCTGGGCAGATGGAAGCTGGTGACTAACCATGCCCTGGTGGCTTTGTCCTCCACTCTGGCAAGAGTAAAGAAGAGCAAAGGTGGAGGATTAGTCAGCCATGACCTATGCTAATGGTGGACTTTAGTGGCACAAGATAACATTAAAAAAAAACAACTTCCAAATCACAGACAGGACAGTGGTTGGATTGGTTTGAAAAACGAAAGCGGCCTGGCCAATCAGGAAAGCTGATCTGCAGAATACGGACATACATACCAGGGAACAGCAGCCATACAAGGAGCACATATTTTTGTACTAAACATACGTTTGGAGATTTAGCAAAAGTAATCTAGCAAAACTGAAGAGACATTAGTAATGTAACAAAGACAAGTCATACTATTTTTATTATACATAAAAGTGCATTTTACATCAAGCTATTTTTCTCCTAAATGTCAAATGCATCCTTCTGAGTGCATACACAATACTCTGCTCCTTTCAGTCTACCTTCAATTAACGTTTAGCCATTACTGCATTGAAACAGTCTTTATGAAATACATTTACAAATATTGTAAGAATTTTCATCTCAAAAGAAAATATGCTAAGCTTCTTTAGTGTCCGTATTGAGTTAGAACTAGTAAGAAAATTCCCAATTGAGAAGAAGAAAGTTGTCCTGAATCAGTAAGCCAATGAATTACACATCTAACAAAAAGTTAAACATGTTGCGCATCAGAACAAGTCTTCCAAAACCAACTGTAATACCAACACAAATGTGTGTGTGTTGTATTTTATCTTGACCACATGCATGTGGTCATGAAACCAGCACACAGACTCCTACATTTCTCAAATCATGGTATGAACTTCAAATGATTAGGTAAATCCTTTATGCTGCACTTGTGGAAGTCACAAAACCAAGCCCATACCCACAACACTGTTTCCATAGTAACTAATGATTACAATACTAAGGGGACAAAGCAGAAGGAGACTTAGTGAACAAAAGACAAGTTGATAGAGTGAACATGTGTGTCAGTTATAAAATGTGTTGTAATGCCAGAGCCGCGAGTGGAATTCTGCACCAAGAAGTGATTGGTTGAATAAGACAATGCCAGTTTTACACAACCTGCTCCCCACGTGTTTTCAGAGTCATACTGGCTCACTTGAATGACTACGTCTTTGATCCTGCATGGGCGGAGTCCTGTTTCCGCATGAAGCCCCACTGACTTCAGTGAGGCTACATATAGGGGCAGGGGGCTGCCAATGTGGATTTTATTGCAGGATCAGGGCCTAAGCTTTTACTCCTGATACTTCTGCAAAGCCAACACAGAGGAGACTGAGTTGGATTCTATTCTTTCTTGTATGTCTATTGGATTATTTACTAACTTCCACTCATAGCGCCAATTGTTTCGACACGTGCAAAAGCAATAGAGATACATAGATCACCAAGGTCATAACTTGGAATCATAACTTTTATTACTGGGGAGACCACACAAGAAGGAAAGAACTCTGCTTGACTCTCAGATCCCTGGTTGGGTGTGCACGGCTAGTAGTCAGAAAACACAACACTGTTTCAGACAAATTGCTTAAAACATCTGTCTGCAGGGGAGGGGAAGAAGAGATGCTTTATTCACACATTTTTTAAAGTGATGCTATTGTTAGTACAATTTGCAGTCAAATATAGAACTACTCAGCTAACAGAGCAGATTTAAGTGGTCTGAAAGTCCGACGGCTCACTTGCGCTTGCTTTAATAACTGCATATGGTGCTTCTTTTCATAAGAAATATGGTACAGCATGTCGTCCAGAGTCAGCTTGGTTACCTGTCCTGATGCTTGCAGCTTGGCACAGATATCTTCTAATCTGGCACGAAAAACAGAGTTTTCCTCCAACTCTTCCCTGACTGTAACCAGCTTTGAAGAAGAGATAATGGCACATTGTAACAGTCCAGCAAATACAAATCCCATTTAATCGTTGCCTTCCAGACAACACAAACAACCATTCAATAAAAAAAAACAAAACTATGTGGTGACAGTGAGACGCAAGGTTAGCATAACCATCTGCAAGAGACTGTTAAACAGTACATGTTACAAGGCAACATACGACTGAAAATGTGTTGAAAACCAATTAAAGAGAGTTTATTAGATTAAAAGCTTCTGTAAAGTATCCACGTATTCTTTTCAGTCCTAGTACAGACTGTAATAACACAATTATTTCTTCTTTAAACCCAAATGGTATAATTGTATCCTGTATTATAGTGTTGTTTCCCAGATCAACACTATAATTCAATGAAAGTAATCTAGCATGTTACACGTACAATGCAATCACTAAAAATCAGGCTGCTATAATGCTCAAAAGTTCTGAACACCATGAAATCTGTACAAAGAGATGAACTCAGAAGAAAATCTGCTTTATATGGACTTGATGAATAATGCACTCTGCACAGGAAAGGGGTAAGATTTGTGTTTGGTCTTTGACAAGTTTATAAACCTTTATTTAAAAAACAAAACAACATTTGTAACCTTGTAAAGAAAATGGAGGGGAAAAAACCCATGGAGTCAATTGTTTTCGTGATCAAACCTCAAATTACAAAACCAGGATGCTGCTTTTTAAAAACCTTATTTTATGTATCTTATTGTTTGTAGTAGTTTAAAAGATACATATACTACATGATCATCTTTCTACCAACAATTGTGTTTGATACCCACTCTCTCTCCACCACCCCATTAATTCTACAGGTAAGTGTTTAAGCAGGCATTTTTATATTCTTACAATGGCTCAGTCAGTAAATGTGTTCAAAGTGAACAAGTTCAACATGCTGCTAAACATTTGCAGAAAAAGGAAAAGCCGTGCTGCCAAACCCACCTAGATCAGCGTTCTCCTTGAACATATTCTGCCTACTGATTAATATAGTAATGGAATGATAATACTTTTTCTGTAGGAAATCTCAAAATACTTTACAAACATTAATAAGCCTCACAACATCCTGATGGGGAAGGTAAGACACAGGGTGTACAATTTTCAAACGCACTTACATGACTTAGGACACTAAGTTCCACTGATGTTAAACAAGACTTAGACGCCTAAGTACTTTTGTGGATTCAGGCCTTACTAGCCTAAGTCCTGGTTTTAGGTGCTACTGCGATCCACAAAACCCCCAGTTGGCTGCCACCTGACCCTGTAGATATCTATGTTTTCGCAGTAAGAAGTTCCCTGGGCACCTAGGTTCTGTCTCTAGGCATGCACGCTGCTGCCTTGCTCTAGGTATCCAGATGCCTCTCTTCTGCCTCAGCTCCAGAGGGATCCATAAGCCAGGGGAATATAGGCAGTCCTCTGCCCAACTCGCATGAACCAGCAGGTGTGCTCAGAGGCTGCCTAACTCCTCACAAAATAGCCCAGGGGAGGAGGAGAGAGAGGAGCAGCTTCCTTTAATCACTGGGCAAAAGGTTGTGGGTACTCATCCGGGATGTGTCAAACTGCTGTCTGCCACCTCTCAGGTGAGTGTCCTGACCACTGGACTATAGAGTGAGTCTCACTTTTTCTTTGGCCCAATTAATATTTAATTATTCAATTAAAGTAAAACAACTTCAATAGGACAGACTGAAGGAGACCCACATGAATATCCTATAGTCCCGTGGTTAGATAACCCACTTGAGAGGTGGCCAGTCCCTGTTCAAATCTCTGCACCCGCCCCCTCTCAGATGGGGACTTGAATCTGTGGTCTCCCCCATCCCAGGTGAGTACCCTAACCACTGGGATAAAGGTTGTAAAAGCTCCTCTTCCTCCGGCTGTTTTGTGTGGAGACAGGTGGCCTCTGAGCATTCCTACCGGATCAGGCCCTGCATTCGAGTTGGGCGGAGGGGCACCTATCTCCCCCGAGTTGTGGATCGCCTACAGAGACAGGTGCTTCCCTGCAGCTCAGACTTAGGTGCTTATCTCCCTGAGGGGGTGGGGCATAGCACACACCTTTCTCATTGCCATCTCCCACTGGCTAACTTAGCCCTGGTCTACACTGGGGGGGGGGGGGGGGTAATCAATCTAAGTTACGCAACTTCAGCTACATGAATAACTCACTGCAGTGTCTTCACTGTGGTGAGTCGACTGCTGACGCTCTACCGTCGACTCCACCTGCGCCTCTCGGCCCAGTGGAGTACAGGAGTCGACGGGAGAGCGCTCGGGGGTCCATTGATTGCGTCTAGACTAGACGCAATAAATTGACGCCCGCTGGATCGATGGCTGCCTGACGATCTGGCGGGTAGTATAGACATACCCTTAGGTAGCTCCCTGACTAGCATGTGGATTGCATTCTAAGGTGCCTATCTCTGCCCATTCATTGTATGGGGAGCACAGGTGCCTAACTCAGGCTTTGTGGACCACAGTGTTGTTGTTATGATTTTGTAGGAGCCTAAAACTTCAGCATTGTGACACTGCACATCGCAATGCCTAAGTTGCTTGTGGATCTGGGCCTAAGTCACTTCTGAAAATGAAATTTAGGCTCCTAAGTTATTTAGGCACTTTGAAAATTTTACCCAGGGAAAGCAAGTTAGTAGCTTAAGGTCACAAAGGAAGGTTTTACCAGAGCTAGGAATATAAGACAGGTCTCATGATGACCAGTCCTGTTTTTAAACAAGATCATTCTTCATCCCCATTCCTATTCCACAGAGCTTTTATGTTTGAAGAGAAGCAGAAAAGTGATCATCAAGTTTGTTCACTTACCTGATTATGGTACCTTAAGCTATCTAGAACATTAAATACAATAATTATAATAGAGAAAGGATGATAAACTAGATAAATGAACAGCACTGATGATAATAATGCGGTTTTTAAAGTAATCTTTGTTCTTTCACTTATTTTGTTCAATATCTGCAAACTATGCCAAAAGAATAACTTAAATAAGCCGAAGCACTAGAAAACATGTTGGAGGAAAAGAAAACCTGCTCCAGCAGGGGAAAGGAATCGACTAGATCATCACCTAATAAGTCTCACCCTCAGTGTTAATGATTCCATGATTTTTAATTAACCAAATTATGGAGTACTCACCATCTGCTCAGAAAACACAGTTCTTTTCACCAATTGTGAAGCACCCATATCCAATGCGTCCTCCAGTGTCCGCATAAGGTCTTCTAGTGCCCCAGACTTGGCCAGTACAAGAATCTTTTTAAAAGGAAAAAATAGAAAATCATACACACCACCAAAAAGCATGCTTTAAATGTGTTAAAAGGAGGACACTGGCAAGGATGACAGGACTAAATACAAGCTAACTGTAAAGGTTTACATTTTTAAATGCTCTATTGATCCTCTACCAAACATGGGGGGAGGACTTAACGAGAAGAGCCTTTACAGTGTAACAATTGGGCCTTGGAAGATGAACCGTGTCATGGAAACAGTGGTCTTCACAGACAGCTGTGTTTGTTGCTCTGGGGGAAACTGGTTTTGATTTTACTGAGTTATTAGCTTCTGAAAAATCACATACAAAGGATTTTCCTCACTAAGCTGGTAAAATGTGCAGCTAAAGAAAGATTCACTGCATGTAGATGTGCACTGAGCTGAGGCAGGGCTTGGGTGGAACTAGGCAGAGCTAGCTGTAAAGTTTACTTAAGAGTTTTTGCTTGTCTAAATGGTGGTGTTTTAAAATTGCGGTTTTAAATGGGAGAAAACAGCTTTATTAAAGTAACTTGCCCAACGGCCCACAGTAAAAGCAATGGCTGTATGAGAATAGGGTCCCAGCTCTACCCTCACCAAACTAGGTCATGCAGCCCCTCTCTCTGTTACTACAAATATTCAATAAAAACAAACTATTTTTGTAACAATTCAGAATGGGACTTATTTTTAAAAGTGACCATGACAAATAGCTGAGTCCGTTTTTGGAGCAGCCCATTGCATCATTAAAATACTTACAAGGTCCTAAAAACCAGATTCTTCTCCACTGCCTTGCACCTTGTGTAGTCATTCACACTTGAACAATGCAAGGGCAAAGTAAAGACAACACTGTTTTACTTCTCTTGGACCTTGTCTATACTACAGGTTACTTTGGTATAATTTATCTCACTCAGGAGTGTGAATAATCAACACCCCTGAGCAACATAAGTTCTACCAACCTAAGCGCCAGTGTAGACAGCACTATGTAGACAGCTTCTCCCACCGACATAGCTACCACCTCTCTCAGAGGCAGGAGTTATTAAGCTCTCTCCCATCAGCTTAGAGCCTCTCCACTGCAAGCACTACAGTGCCTAGCACAATGGGGTCCTGATCCATAACTAGGACTCCTATAGGCTACAGTATTACAAATAGTAAAGAAAAATAATAAGCACCAAATCAGAGGGGTGGCATTTTACATCCAGACTGTGCTCATTTTGCACAGATATATGTGATCTATGTGCAATCTCAAAATCACCCATGTTTTTCACATTCCTAAATCCACATGCCAGATTCCTCTGAGCTCTTTCAGCTAAAGGTACTAAAAGTGCTATCATACATAGACATCGATAATTATTACATAGTCCTGCCTTGAGTGCAGGAGACTGGACTAGATGACCTCTCAAGGTCCCTTCCAGTCCTACACTTCTATGATTACACAAGATGCAAGAGAAAGTCAGGGTCTAAATGCATACATAACTCCTTTAGTGTATTTCTCTGCACAAGCCTATGTGAACGTGCAAAATAACCACACTTACATTAAGATTACTGCATAGTCCGCTCTCTGTGTTCATGATCTGAGAATAAAAGGACTGGGCTTTTACCACATCATTCTAGAAGGAAGGAAGAAAAAACAAACAAAACAAACATCAAGTTATGCTTGTACAAAAACAAATTATTAAAAAAAACCTAAAAACAGCTAGCTTGTACAACCTCCCAATTAAACATCTACACTCCCCCACCCATGCTCTTTCAAAATATTCCAAAAGACCCACTCATTCTATGTAGTATTCACTCTGTAAGAAACACACCCCGCTCAGTGTTTCTCGTGTCATGAAGCTCTCTATGGGCTGGTCTACACCACGTTGTTAGATCGAGATACCCCGCATTAGGTCGAATTTATAATGTGCGTGTCTACACTACTGAGTCCTTCCCGCCAACCTAAAGGGCTTTTAAAATCAACGCCTGTACTCCATCTCAACGAGAGGAGTAGTGCTAGATTCAACCTTCCCGGGTCAAATTAGGGATAGTGTAGACACAGCACAGTGTATTTTGACTTGTTTGGCCTCCAGGAGGCATCCCAGAGTGCTCCAATGTGTCCACTCTGGACAGCACTTTCAACTCCACTGCACTTCAGCCAGGTAAACAGGAAAAGCCCCGGGAACTTTTGAATTTCATTTCCTGTTTGATCAGCGTGGAGAGCTCACCACCACAGCTGCCCATGGCTGCCCAGGTACGCAAATGTGCTCCAGCGTGGAGCATACAAGAGACACTGGATCTGTTTGCTGTGTGGGGAGAAGAGTCTGTGCAGGCAGAGCTCCGAACCAGCAGAAGAAATGCTGACATCTATGCCAAAATCGCAATGGGCATGGGAGAAAAAGGCTACACCAGGGGCACATAGCAGTGCCGTGTGAAAATAAAGCAGCTCAGGCAAGCGTATCAGAAGACAAGGGAGGCTAATAGTCACTCTGGTGTTGAGCCACAGACATGCTGCTTCTATGAGCAGCTGCATGCGATTCTAGGCGGGGACCCCACCAGTACCCCAACACTCTCCCTGGATACCTCCCGGGGGACCCGGGCCACAACGAGGAGGACACTGTTGATGAGGAAGGAGGAGAATGCGCAGCAGGCAAGCGAAGGATCCATTCCCCCCGACAGCCAGGACCTTTTCCTAACTCTGGAGCCAATCCCCTCACAGGATCCACTGGTGCAGGACTGTGATGGCGGGGAAGGCACCTCTGGTGAGTGCACACTTGTAATAACACTACAGGGGTTAAATGCAATTGTGGTTAATGTTTAATTTGAGGTAAACAATTGGGATACAGTGGCGGCCAGTGCAGCCATGCAAAGGATGCTCCCCGGAAAAGCCTCTTTATGTGCCAATAGTTTCTACACCAAAAAAATATCCCCAGGTGTGCCCTCACACCGCCTACCCTTTCGTGTGTGCTTACCATGCCTGCCTGCAACCGAAATCTGCTGCCCAGCGCTCTGCCATTTGTTGTACCTTACTGGCAGGCTCTTCTTTTAAAACACAAAATTTGGCCGAGTACCTCAGGGAATGTATTTACTGCTGTGAATTGTTTCATTCATTGCAACAGTTAACCTTTTGTTTTCAACAATGTATGCTTTTCCTTGCAGCTGCAACATTTTCTCTGAGTGCTTCCTCCACTCCAGCACAAAGGCTGTCCCAGATTAGAAGGCGAAAGAAGTGGACAAGGGAAGACATGTTTTGTGATTTGATGTGCTCCTCCGAGGCTGACAGGGCCCAGCTGAATGCATGGAGGCTCACACTGTCTGAGAGCATGCGCACCAACCAAGAGGACAGGAAAGCAAGCAGGGAACAAGAGCGTAACATGCAAGAGATGTTGTGGCTTATGGGGGAGCAAACAGACATGTTGAGGCCTCTGGTTGAGATGCAGGAAAGGCAGCTAGACCTTAGAGTCCCACTGCACCCAATGATGAACCAGCTGCCCTCCTCACCAAGTTCCATATCCTCCTCTCCCAGACATCTTAGAATGGGGGGGGGGGGAAAGGGAGAAGAGAGCTCAGTTATCCCTTGAACTCAACTCCAGGGGTTGGTTCATGGAGCAGAAAGCTCTCATTCCCACAACTGTGATTGCTAGACAGTGCAATTGTAATAAGCTATGCGTTCTTGCCCCTCCCTCCCTGTATTATCAGGCCCTTACCTGGTTATCATTGCTATTCATTGCTCTCTCTGCTCAGTGTTTGTTAGCATAATAAAAATGCATGAATTGAGGACAAGAGGCTCTTTATTCACTGTGCACACTGTGGTTGGTGGGGGTTTAGTTTACAGGGCAGTACATGCATAAAAGGGGGCAGCCTGGTAAGGACCAACACACACAACGGTCACACATCAGTGTTGGATCATTCATGAAACTGTTTTTCAAAGCCTCTTGGAGGCGCAGTGCGCCTTGATGTGCTCTTCTTATTGCCCTGGTGTCTGGCTGCTCATAATTGGCAGCCAGGCTACCTGCCTCAACCCCCGAACCCGCCAGAAACTTTTCCCCCTTACTTTCACAGGTATTATGTGGAACACAGCAAGCAGCAACAATAGGAATATTGCTTTCGCTGAGATCTAACCTAGCGAGCAAGCTGCACCAGTGCCCCTTTAGACGTCCAAAGGCACATTCTACCACCATTCTGCACTTGCTCAGCCTATGGTTGAACTGCTCCTTACTGCTGTCCAGGCTGCCTGTGTATGGCTTCATGAGCCACGGAAGCAAGGGGTAGGCTGGTCTCCAAGGATAACTATTGGCATTTCAACATCACCAACGGTAATTTTCCAGTCTGGGAAGAAAGTTTCTTCTTGCAACTTTCTGAAGAGACCGGAGTTCCTAAAGATACGCGCGTCATGTATCTTTCCCAACCATCCCACGTTGGTGTCGGTGAAATGGCCCCTGTGATCCACTAGCACTTGCAACACCATTGAGAAGTACCCCTTGCGGTTTATGTACTCTTTGGCAAGGTGATTTGGCGCCAAGATAGAGATATGCATTCCATCTATCACCCCACCACAGTTAGGGAACCCCATCACGACAAAGCCATCCACTATGTCTCCTGCACGTTTCCCAGAGTCACTACTCTTCTTAGCAGAAGTGAATTGATTTCCCTGGCTACTTGGATCACAGCAGCCCCCACGGTAAATTTACCCACTCCAAACTGATTCCTGACTGACCGGTAGCAATCTGGCGTTGCAAGCTTCCACAGGGCTATCACCACTCGCTTCTCAACTGTCAGGGCAGGTCTCATTTTGGTATTTCTCCGCTTCAGGGTTCGGGAAAGCAATTTGCAAAGTTCCATGAAAGTGGCCTTACGCATTCGAAAGTTATGCAGCCACTGCTCCTCATCCCATACCTGGATCACGATGCGGTCCCACCAGTCTGTGCTTGTTTCCCTGGCCCAGAAGCTTGTTCCACTGTGTCAACAAGTCCGGCTGCCACTGCCAGAATGTGCAAATCGCTCCGTTCCATGGCTTCCAGCACAGCTATTTGCATGGCATCACATTCTTCCATGCAGCTGGTCCTGGCTAAGCTCTGCAAATACCGCAGGACGATGCGCGAGGTGTTTGTGACGCTCACAATAACAGCGTACAGCTGAGCGGGGTCCATGCTTGATATGCTATAGCATCTGCACAAGTAACCCAGCTTAGGCACAAAAGTGATTGTTTGCCATTGCTTTCAGGGAGGGAGATAGGAGCCAAGTGCATCATGGGAGGCTGACGATATGTACCCAAAACGCCTCACAAAATTTTTTTTGTCCCATCAGGCATTGGGAGCCTAACCCAGAATTCCAATCGGCAGCAGCAACTGTGGGATAGCTGCCCACAGTGCATCGCTCCATTGAGTCTATGCTACCCATGATAGTGGGGATGCGCTCCGCTGACAGAATGTGCATAGTGGAGACATACACCGTCGATTTTGTAAAATCGGAGGCTACAGGTCGACTTTAATAAATTTGACCTAATTTCGTAGTGTAGACAAGCCCTATGGTAGCATCTTGAGCCTTTAGACTTTAAGGCCCCAGTCCAGAAATGTTCTGAAGGGTGTGTAGCTTGGAGACAATAGGACTCTCACCTCCTTAAATACCTTGCTGAACTAGGGGGAAACTGGTTCAGCGCTTTTACATTGTGGACATAGCCAGGCACATTTACTATGCTATATAAATCAGCTAATTTGTCATACAATACAATGTTACAGTTCTATTATACGGCAGCACTAGATGTGTGATCAAATCACTATATACGCTTCTTAAGCACATAATGAGACATGATGTCAAAGTCCCCATATCTTCAGTAATATACAGGTACATCCAAGAGTGCTGTTCCATTTGTAAAACAGGAATTTAAAATATTTTAGTAGGCAAAATAAAGGCATTATGAATACAAAAGAATGAGACTCCATATTTGTATATGGAATGAGATTTTGGTTTTAACCTAAAGGCTGTGGAAAGAAGTCCACATCACAAGAACCACCACAACAACAGATACTAATTAAGTACACTTGTTATTATTATTCAGTCTCTATGCTCACAGAGATGCACCAGAGGGGCCAAGGATTGAATGAGCATGGAGACTGAATATTTAAATACCACTTTACACATTCAAATCACTATACTCACACCAACTAATTAGTCCTTAGAACACTCTGGTGAGGCAGAAAGTATCATCCGCATTTTACACAAAGTGACACAGAGGGTTAATGAATTGCTCAAGATTGTGTAACCATCTAGTGTCAGAACTTGGATTAGAACTCAGAATTTTCTAATCCCCATTCCTCTACTCAATCCTCCAGACTATGCTGCCTCAGAAACCTGAAGGTGGTCCCTTCTATGTCAGGTTTGGAGCATGCTGTCAGGGCAGTGTAGAGATATTTGCACTGCCTCTGTATGTGGTGTTCCTATTTTGTGATATTCTGTTTCAGTTTCGAAAGCGGATAGTAGGCAACTAATTTACAGCAGCCTTTGTATTTATGTTACTATTTCCCTGGGTATTTAGTTATTACCAAAGAGCTTTGTTAACTTTTTCATTGATTCATCTAGTCTGACCTGCCATGTAACAAGGGCTATAGAACTTCTCTAAAATATTTCCTAGAGCATCATTTAACTTACAGTTCTTTCTCTCTCTCTTACACCCCCCCAACCCCATACCAAGGAAGTCATGAGTTAAGCCATCATTAACACCCTCACCAACGTGTTCAGGACAGGGTCCATGTTTACGTCTTTGGCCTCTGGGCACTACTGTTGTTAGCAGCCATCTCAATTCATACTGTGTTGGGATTTTGCATTAAAAGGGCTAAATAACTGTGCACTGGGCTGAATATGTATTCTAGGATTTCAAAATTCCCACACATTTTAAATGGCAATTATATTGTTCTCTTTTTTCAGAGGCCTAATCACAGTGGAAGACAGACACACCTTTTTCTTTTCCTTCTGCTTGCTACCACATTGCACAGAAAGTCAACAGAATCAAAGATTAAATAAAAATAAAACCCCAGTACCTGTTTCAGAGCAAATGCTACAGCAAAGCAGTATGCTTGTCTTAGCAGGTTATCTCCTTGTAACTGAGCCTCTTCAAGTAACTTTGTGAAGATTTTGCAAGACTCTGGGCTGTTCTGTGTAGACATTTAAATCCACATCGTGATTGTCAATTTAGAGAAGCAGCAAATGCTTCACATGATTTCAGAATTTTATTTGCTAGATTTATTGCATATAAAAATTCATACATCAGACTAACAAGACAAACATCTTTTCAAATGGTCATCTCACCTGAACCAAACTACACTATGCTACAGGACAAATTCTGTGCAGCAATTCCTGAGAAGGACAGCACCAAAGATATAATCAAGGGGAGGTAGGATTATGGGAGCCCTGATTGTGGGCTGCTCAGAGCGCTAAAACGGCTCCATGAACCATTGTGCTTAGCACTATGGACACTTCCCCTCCCACCCCCAGCATGCCTCCTAAACAAATTGACTTTTCATCATTACATTGCTTTGTGAGCTGCACTGGATCTCAAAGGAAATCCATGTGCTTTCTAGATAGCATTAATCTAAGAGAAGTCTGTACCCAGGCACTTGAGAATTCATTTGTTTCCATAAGAATTATTACAGAATACATTTTGAAAGATAGTTCAGGAGGAATTCTAATATAGTTTAGATTTTTGCTAGTTCTTCAGTATGGATAACTTGCATTATTTATTGGAAATAAATAATCACATAGATGTTCCACTAATGCCTTAAACATGCACTCTGTTAGGGCCAGCTGCAACAAAGACTTACAATACACTTAACTTTATGCACACAAGTAATCCCATTGAAGTCAGCAGGATCAGGGTCTTACTGTGCGGATCGATGTGCCAAATGCACTCATTGATATTACATCACTATTTTTAATGGGATCATATAATAAAGTGTGATGAGTTTGTCCATGTATTTTCTGCTTAGTTAATCACCTTTAATTTTTTTTTTCTAATATTTGTTCCTGCTTTCTGTTGCCACGGCGTCAAGAATTACACCTGCGATGTACCAGCTGACTGTTTTATGATTAGTGTCTTTCAGTGTTTAAGGCTGTTATTTTATTATTGTGATAGTCAGTCTTCACTACTGTTAATGACCCTTCATGTGTTATTTTATTTACAATTTTATTTAAAAGTATGTTTTTGGAGACTTATTCCAATGATTAGCAGACAGACTTATTATCTAAAGGTTTTGTTCTCCATAAGAGAGGTACTGCCCTTCATGGCAGCAGCAGAAAAGACCACCTGCTGAAGTCAGATGATAGCCATCCCTTACAATGATTTGAAATATTCAGTTGTCTGACCTTAAAAACACTTCTGTGCAAAGATTAAACAATAATTCCACGAGCAATAATCCCATCTTTAAATCCTATATCTCTCTCTGAGCAGGTTCTGGGTATTGCTATTCAAAATAAATCTATACAGCTATAATTACACATTACTATTACTTATAGTAGCATCATAATTTTACATCCGAAGACAGTCAACTTTAGAGAGATTCTCCTTGTAAGAGTGTGCTTATTACTTTCCTAAGGCTTCCTATATTGCAATATTAACAATAATATTTTGCACTTCTATAGAGCTTCTGTAATATGCTTTCCCCAAGCCATCATTTTAGTATGTACCACTTTAAAAGATGGGTGGCAGAACCAATGAAAGACTAAAATTTCAAATAATCTCCTTTCAATCGACTTTAGTGCATAAAGGGCTATCCTGGCATATCCCCTTATCAGAGGCACCTTGTCTTGAATGAAATGGGAAATGTATTATTGCTGTTAAATTTTAACTGGGTGATTGTTTGAAACCACTGCTCAGCTCACCCTCCTTTAGCAGCTATGTTCAATAAGTGAGGATGGCCCAGGTTCTTCTAAAAGCATGACTAGGGTCAAAAGCAGTAGAAACCAAGCATTTCCACTGAACCTTTGCAGGATGCTACACACTTTTGTGTGCAATGAAACCAAATTCTTCAGCAGCTTTCTGCAGCAGATTATACAAGGATATTAATCAGAATTTTAGGGGTATGAACAGCAGAGGTCCATGATCCTCTAGCCCAAAAATACGTATGTTGATTTGTTGGGGGAGGGGTGTTGAAGCAGTGGACTGTATGTGCTGCTGATACTCCTCACAACCTGTTGCATGCCAGCTACTGCAGGTAGGGGCTAAGGATGCCTTAGAGATGCTGGACTGGTAGGAGTGAAGATCAAAGCCCTTTAATGGGGGGTTGCTCCTTGGGCCATGATCTGGCCCTATATTATTACTCTTATTACAGTAGATACCTGGTAGCAATCTCTATAATTTAGATTACAAAACAGTTTGATTATAACCCAAGTTTTTACATGCTCATAACTTCCCAAATATTAACTTTCTACATTTAAATTATTAGGTCTGGGCTTCCAATCTGCTTGTAGGCAAAGGGACCCACCTTTTTTACATAGTGGACAATCTCCTCTCCCATTCTTGAACACTTTCCATCTCCCATCCTATAGGCCATCAAATAACGTCACCATGTGACCAGCCAGCTCTCCATGGACCACCTGAAGGTGCTCCTCAGGCCACTGGAGTTTGAGAATGATTGACTGTAAAACTCACTACCATGATAGTGTTTTAGGCCAACTCTTTTTCTTTAGTGAAAATAAAAAATATCTCCTACATTTAGCTGAAAAATTCTGGGAACTGAGTTCACCATGGAACCCAGTTATTATTCTGAGCCAGTGGCTGTATTCCCAAAGAGCATGATGGAAAACTGTAAGTATGGATTTCCTACAGAGCTATAACTAAAGGAGGAAAACTTTTCTAGGGTGGCACAAATAGCAGAAAAAATATTGTGTTAATATCCTTAACATTTCATTTTTGCAGAACCGGGTTCAAATTTAGAGAAACAGAGATCATAAGTGACACCAATTTGGGTGCCTCAGTCTAGTCCCTAGATAATGTTTGCTATAATGCAAAATTAGTGAATGATTTGAGCATACACTGACATTTCTGCAAGGAGCAGATATTCCAGGAAATAACAAGCGCTGAATGCCAAGTTTGGAGTGTATTATAATAGCAGAACTGCCACTGAATGAGGCAGGAGTCCTGTGGAAAAAATAGTATGTAATCATACAATTATAGACTGCATCATAATATATGTGCACAAGGGGGATGAATTACAGTTGCACAGGAAATCTTAATTCTGGCATTTCCTAATTTATGAGTGCTCAATTTTGCAAACTTAACATTTTTTTTTTTTGGTGTGTTCAATATATATTGTACACTTGACAAAGAAGCGATCTATGATTGACTTAGGTTTCCAACTGAAGGGTTTGCAGCAGATGAGAAACAACGGCAGGGTATCAAATAGAAATTTTAAAGATAAATCTAATTAAAATAAAATACCACAAAACTTCTTCATGGAAATAATGAAACATTTTACCAGTTTGTAGCATATTGCAAATGCAAGTAAATAGGTGTCTTTCATGAATTTTATATGTTGTTTTCTCATTTCTCCCAGCACTTCCAAGGCACCTGCCAAAAAACAGATATTCATCCAGTAGTTAAGTACTTCACTAATTGGGGCTCTTATACTTAATGTATAACCCATCTACTACCAAAAAAACAAGATTACAGTATGTGAGCCCCAAAAAATATACATTTAAAATAATGTTGCAGATTAAGAACTATTAGTCTAAAAAGAGAATTTACATATAAATGATACATTTTCAGAAACCTTGCATCAGTGCCAGGTGGAGATAGCGGTTACTTTACAAAAGGGATGTGATGAATACTTGATTTGGATTCAATTTGTATGAAAATCCTGTCTTATTGTCAGATCTATATTCATACAAATGTGATTCTCAAATCATATGCCTCCTTATCCTCCCAGATCCCAAGAGACATCAGGCAGTGGCCATCTACAAATATGGCCAAACTCCCTTCACTAACCCCGTACAGAATTCCCACAAGCTCCCAGCTGCTTCTCTTCATGCTGGCCCTGTATCCAGTCTCTAATATGCTCATTTCCAGGGTAGCTTGCCTTCCTGACCTAATGACCCTGGCAATATTTGAAATCAGATTTGCCAAATGCCAGGACATTGTGCTGGATATTCTTCAAATTCAAAAAAAGGGATTTGGCTCAACCTTACTTTACATTGTGCTTTAGATTTTCATGTCAGAAAAACCTTTCTAGGCCACATGAGACAGTTTCCCAGGTCTTCATAAAGGGTGAGATTGTGGTTTTAAGACAATGGCAGTGATGTGGGGAAGACACTCTGATTGTATGTGTTTTCAGAACAAACAAACAGAGCCTCTGAACAATTTTCTTACAAACATTTTTTTCCACGTGCTCTAACGCCCACAAAAATGCCTGAACAAATTTTCTTCAACCTTCCCCATACCACAAACAAAACAGTGTAGGGGAAAAAAGCATGAGACATTTCAGTCTAAAGGACATTTTTAGAGAAGTTAAGCCCCTGGAAAATAGGAGTCTAAAACAAAAATAGGAGTCTAAAACAAAAGGCTCTTGCCTCAACCATAATTGTACAGTATTGCTAATGGGAGGCTCGAGTGCTGCTGCAAGTACTTAATAAGTACACATTATGGAGCCCTTCAAATGCTGTTGCATACTGCTGTGCAGCTTTCAAATCCAAGAGTGATCACATATGGCTCAGCTAGCCAAAAGGAGCACACTGTTCAGTGTTATTGATAGTTTTAAAATAGATGCATGGTTATATTTAAGACGTGTACCTTGCTCAAAATGCATTTGCTTTGACACATTTAGTTTAGTACTTACTTTCATAATGACCTTTTTTAAACAACATATCCATCAAAATATTGAATGATGTTCCATCAGAGAAGAAGCCGTGCAGAGTCTGGTGAAGAAACATATAAACAGAGCCAGTTTTAAACAAAATTGCTATTAGGCCCTTCCTTACCACATACAGCATGTCCTCCAGCTGTGAACTGGCCATGTCCCATTAAGTGATACATTTGGCTCTCAAAGTTCTGCTTGTGTCCCCCAGTGGAGTAATCTTTAATTTTCCATTGAACTTTAGATCATATTGTGTCACTGATTTTTGAAGAAGAACTTCCCACTGAGTTCTACTTCAAAAAAGATTGATGGCAGAATATGCCCTTTAAGTTAGTACAAACAGAACTGACTGGGTACAGGCTACTTTGAAAGCTTAACAGTTATAAATTCAGGTTTGTGTTTTCCTGTAGCTGAACACTGATTAATGATGTCTTTGAGGGAAAAAATGCCAGCACCATCAAACTGAAGGAGTTTTTTTTGCTGAACACAGAACAAAAGTGGTGAGCTGACCAGGACTAAGGCTGTAATTACCAAGAGCAGAAAATTTAATGAGAGCGCGCCTTAGAATGAAAAATGAGCGTATTTTCCCCTCACTGAAATTATACCGAACATGGAGCATTCAGGGAAATGAATGTGTGAGAGACAACACAATGCTAGAGGTATATTAAGTTTGAATTTCTATCCACAGAGGCTGCACTAGCGACAGCTGAATGTTACTGTGGAGAATGAAGAGGTTACATGTAAGGCTACGACTTTGGCGGGGAGATCAGTGTTTCTGATAATCATGAATCTGAATAAAGTCCGTGATCGTCGCAGCAACAGCTCCTTTCCCTTCTGGGAGTGGTGACCTGGCCCACGTGGTCGCAGGGCCACTCAGGTTTGGTGTGTCCGCCACTCTGCAGATGGGGACAGAGGGGCGGAGACACCAAACCTGAGTGGCATTGCGACCCATGGACTAGGTCACAATGACAATCCAATTTGGCCCTCCTCTCCTCCATCTACAGAGGGACGGACGAGCCATACCTTAGTGGCGCTGTGTCCAAGTGAGCCAAGTACCGATGCCTGGAGCAGGGATCCAGGCCCAGCCCTACACGACAGGAGCTGCTGCTGCGGGGTGAGTCCAAAGCAGGCTTCCTCTCCAGCCCCGCTTTTTCCTCAGGGTCTTCCCTCCTCACCGAGATGGGCTCACTCTCCAACCTCTCCCATAGGCCCCCTGCTCTTCCCCTTTCCGTGAGATGGCCTCATTTTCACACACCTCTGCCATTACATTTTAAAAAATGTCTGTGAAAAAAATTGTAGCCTTTATTACATGTAGTTTTTTGATAAATATGGCATGTCACTCTGGTTATCTGTTCCACATTAACCTGCTTGACTGCCAGAAGTTAAATCAAAGGAGGTTGTTAAGGGAGAAACAATGGGGAACCTATGGATTGGGAATAGCCCTTGCCTGGCTCCAGATGGTCTGGCAAGGTATATTGTTCCCAAACCAAAACCTAGGATCAAGCTGTTCCAAAAACGTAGGGTATGTCTTTACAGTACAGTCAGCTTGAGTTACAACTTGAGTATTACACCCTAATATGACTCCCATCTACACACACAAATCTCTAGCTTGAGTTAAGTGGTGCTTTAGGCTTGAGCTAGCTGGTCTGTCAGGGTATGTCTACACTGCAGCTGGGATCATGCCTACCAGCCCAAGTAGACAGACATTCCTTAGTTTCACCTAAGCTCGCATCTTAAAAATAGCAGCATGGATGTTATGGCATGTGTGGCAGCAAAGGCTAACCACCCTGAGCTCAGACCCAGGTGGTCATGGTGGGTCTAAGCTCAGGTGGTTGGCCCATGCTGCCACCCATGCTATAATGTCCACACTGCTATCTTTACCACCCTAGCTTGAGCCGGACAAGGTTGCTTGCGTAGGCTAGCCTGTGCACTTTTGCTGTGTAGACATACCCTGAGGCGGACACCCAAACTGACGGAGACATACACAGGGACTGCAGCAAGCAAGCTGGCTCTCTCAACCCACAGATGGGAATAAGTCAGACCTACCTGAGCTATGAATAGGGAGGTTAAGCTTATGTAAGGGAATATATTCAACTCTTTGTTGTGCTGACCCATTTGCCTAAACTCTGTGTTCCCTTTGGCAATTAAATGCTACTTTGTTTTGAAGATGCTGTTTTTGAGTCACTTTAATCAGTTGGCACTGGTGCCTGGAGAAAAAGGGGCTTACAGGTGCCAAACTTGGTTGGACCTGTTGGATTAACGTGGTTGGGTAAACAGGTGTGCTACAGCCTCAAGACACAATCTAGGAGTGGTTGGATCACATGGTTCCACCAAGAGTGAGGTGCAGGAAGCCAGGCCTGTCACCTGAGGGGTGCACTTGAGAAAGACAAAGGTATTTAAGATGTGGCTGGCCCGGTAACTGTGACATCTGCCTTCCATGATCTAATATCATTCATCAGTACTGCAAGAACTCAGGGCCTCTCTTACATAGGCCCTAATTCGAAGAGATGTTTATTTAAAGACATGCCTGAATAAGCATGTGAGCAGCCTCAGTGATTTCAAGGGATTTCTTATATGCTTAAAGCTAGGCATGTGCTCAACCATGTTACTAAATTAATGCTTGATCCAAATCCCAGTGAAGTCAAAGGGAGTCTTTCCATCAACTTCAGTGGGCTTTGGAACAGGCTGATAATATCCTCTCTCTACATTATAGGGCTCCGAAGTCCATCCTCCCCTGTCATAATGACCTAGGTAGCATGTATATAGGATTTTATAGCTTCAAAATGCTGTCCAAAAACTAGTCTTTATCATTGTAAAGCATTAAGGGACTGGTTTTCAGAGGTGCTGAGCACACACAACTCTCGTAAGCTTCAAGAGTTGCTGCAAATGCTCAACATCTCTAAATCTGGGCCTAATCTTCTATACAAAAAACTCAGAATCACCAATGTCCAAAGATGCATCAGTGAAATATGTTTACCAATGTTAGGTAAATTTGATAGATTGAAGAACTACTTCTATTCAATGCATTTTATAGAAAATGTTGTAATTATTCTGAAATCCAGCTAACCTCCCAATTACAACAGAAATGCCAGTTTGGTTCAATGTTTTCAATTGTTGTTCCTAACAGAGAAAAGCAGAGACTGGAAAGTCAGCACTGGCTAATCAGCCCACATGCCTTTGCATCTTAGAAAATAAATTCCCATTATTTCTACAAATCTTCCACTTTACTATAACTTTGAGCTCACGGGAGGTCAGGACATGCAACATATTACTAACCAAAATTAGAATTGAAGTGGAAAATAATTTTTTAAAAAAATTATATATATAAAGGGAAGCTACCTGATCTTTGATGAGTTCTATTGCAGGTACTTCAAGGTCCAGCTCATAACACAGCCTCATAAAAAGGGGTCCAAATTTAAACTCACCAAAGGCCACATTTCTGTTCTCTGCATGGTACCTGATTAGAAAAGATTTTTAAAATGTAAATACATCAGGAGTGGAAAATTGTGACTAATTATGACTTTCAAGAGGCAATGAAATCTGCATGTGAAATGGCTTAGGCAGACTGTTCTGTCTGTATACAGTCAATGGCATTTAGAACAACAGTAAGATCATTGCATGGAAAGAACATTGTCAGCTCCAGCCAATTAGTAAATAATGAAGTGAACAGTAATAATAATAATGTCATCTCTTCTTTTGCCCACAAACTAATCTCTATGGCCTGGTCTACACTAGGCGTTTATGTCGAATTTAGCGCCGTTACATCGAATTAACCCTGCACCCGTCCACACCACGAAGCTATTTAGTTCGACATAGAAGTCTCTTAAATTCGACTTCTGTACTCCTCCCCAACGAGGGGAGTAGCGCTAAGTTCGACATGGCCATGTCGAATTAGGCTAGGTGTGGATGGAAATCGACGCTAATAGCTCCGGGAGCTATCCCACAGTGCACCACTCTGTTGACGCTCTGGACAGCAGTCCGAGCTCGGATGCTCTGACCAGCCACACAGGAAAAGCCCCAGGAAAATTTGAATTCCTTTTCCTGTCTGGGCAGTTTGAATCTCATTTCCTGTTTGGACATCGTGGCGAGCTCAGCAGCACTGGCAATGATGCAGAGCTCTCCAGCAGAGATGGCCGTGCAATCTCAGAATAGAAAGAGGGCCCCAGCATGGACTGATCAGGAAGTCTTGGATCTGATCGCTGTGTGGGGCGATGAGTCCGTGCTTTCCGAGCTGCGCTCCAAAAGACGGAATGCAAAGATCTACGAGAAGATCTCTAAAGCCATGGCAGAGAGAGGATACAGCCGGGATGCAACACAGTGCCGCGTGAAAATCAAGGAGCTGAGACAAGGCTACCAGAAGACCAAAGTGGCAAACGGACGCTCCGGATCCCAGCCACAGACATCCCGTTTCTACGAGGCACTGCATTCCATCCTAGGTGCGGCCGCCACCACTACCCCACCACTGACCGTGGACTCTGAGGATGGGATATTGTCAACGGCTGGTTCCTCGGACATGTTAGCGGACGGGGAAGATGAGGAAGGAGATGAGGAGGACGAAGCAGTCGACAGCGCTTACAACGCTGATTTCCCCGACAGCCAGGATCTCTTCATCACCCTTACAGAGATCCCCTACCAACCGTCCCCAGCCGTTAACCCGGACACAGAATCAGGGGAAGGATCATCCAGTAAGTGTTTTAAACATCTAAACATTTATTTTTAACAGAACAGGAATATTAACAATAACAACAATGGGTTTCTCATGATTAGTGTGCCCTAGGCGCTTAACGTTTCAGTCCTGGGCAGTGCAACTATTGAAAAAAAATCTAACAACGTCCGGTTTTGCATGATTGTTCTGCCCAAGCCGCTCTACTGTTTAGTCCCTGCCAGTGCAGCTACAGTAAAATGCGGTCTATATGTCCGGGGATAGAGCTGAAATCCTCAATGGACATCTCCACGAAGCTCTCCTGGAGGTAATTGGAAAGCCTTTGCATCAGGTTCCTGGGGAGAGCGGCCTTATTGGGTCCTCCGTAATAGCAGACATTTCCGCGCCAGGAGACAAGCAAGTACTCCGGGATCATTGCCCTGCAGAGCATGGCGGCATACGGCCCTGGTCTTTGCAGGCTTTCCCGAAGCATTCTTTCTTTCCGTGTCTGAGATCCTCATCAGGGTGATGTCGCTCATGGTGACATTGGGGAATGTTAGTATTGGGACTGCTTGCCCGTTCCTTTACAGAACTGTAACCGGCGGTTTACAGCCACGCGGTGGAGGCGGGAGAGGGGCAGCATACAGGGATCTTTCCCTGGGAAAGCCGCGAGGGGGTGGGACAGGGGCAGAGTTCATGCTTGCCGGATTGCTGGCAGCAGGGACTGGCATTGCTTTCAATGTGAAAGGAAGCCAGTGCAACTATTAAAGTTTTAAGCAGCCACAAGTCTACGGCTTACTATGTCGGCCTGCTACACAAATTCCGGTGTCCTGCCCCGCTTCTCTGATCTGCACTGCAAGACCCCAGGCACTGAATGCGAAGGCCGAAAATTCGACCTTGTCCTGAGTGCGCATGTGATAGGTGCTGTGCATGGTCTTCTTCACAGAGAAAGACTATGTTCTTTGTTCACAACTAAATTTATCTTTCTGAGGAATTCACTCCCTTTTTCCCATTCCCACAGCTGCGACTGTCTCCCAACGTAGCCTGGCATCACACTCCCAGAGGCTAGCGCAGATTAGGCGTAGGAAGAAGAGGACACGGGAGGACATGTTCTCGGAACTTATGGGCTGCTCCCGAGCCCAGGCAGCACAGCAGACCCAGTGGAGGGAGAACTTGTCCCAAATGCACCGTTCACACATGGAACGGGAGGAGAGGTGGCGGCAGGAAGACCAGCAGGCGACTCAAACGCTGCTTGGACTAATGAGGGAGCAAACGGACACGCTCCGGCGCCTTGTGGATGTTCTGCAGGACCGGAGGCAGGAGGACAGAGCCCCGCTGCAGTCTCTCTCTAACCGCCCTCCCCCGCCACCAAGTCCCATACCCCCCTCACCCAAAGTCCAAAGAAGGAGGGGCGGCAGAGTCGGTGAAAACTCTCACTCCACCCCTGCAGACTGCTCTACTACTAGAAGGCTCTCATTCCCCAAAATTTGACAAGTCCTTTCCTTCCCGCCTCACCCAAGCCCCCGTCCAAGTTTCACCCCCCAGTTTCATGTGTAGTTGCTAATAAAAAAATACGTTTCTGTTAATTACTGTTTCCATCATGTTCTTTAGAGGAGAGTCTGTCTGAAGGGGGGGAAGGGGGTTGGTAATTGGACAGGACAGTCACCTTTACCAGGGTACAGAGGCGGGGGCAGGTTCAGCAGCAGGGCACACACACATTGCAGTCACTAGTTACCCTGGTCAGTCTGGGAGGTGGTTTTAGTGTTCTGTAGGGGGTGGGGGGTGCTCTGTGACTTTGTGGCGGGGGAGGGCAGTTACAGATCTTATGGGGCGGTCCTTATCCTGGATCACAGAGCCACGCAGCAGGGGATCTGTAACCGTCCTCCCCCTGCCACAAAGTCACATAGCCCCCCCACACACAGAGTCCCGAACAAGAGGGGTGGCAGGGTCCGTTGAAACCACCAGTCCACCACTGCGGAACCTGTCATTCCTGGAGTTTGGAAGCGTCATTTGCATCACTACACTACACCCGCTCCCCACCACAGTCTGCGTCCCAGGTTCAACACTTTCCCACGAAAACAGTAATAAAGAAAACGGTGTTCATTAACAAAATTCAAGTGATTTTATTTTTAAACGTGTGTTGGAAGGGGGGAACGGGGTATGTAACTGGAGAGGATAGTGAACATTTACTGGGTAAAGAAACGGGGGCAGGTTCAGCTTCTCTGTACACAAACTGAAAAGTCACTGGTTACCCTGCTCACTCAGGAACCTAGCTTTCAAAGCCTCCCGGATGCACAGCGCGTCCCACTGGGCTCTTCTAATCGCCCGGCTGTCTGGCTGGGCGTAATCAGAAGCCAGGCTACTTGCCTCAACCTCCCACCCCACCATAAAGGTCTCCCCCTTGCTCTCACAGAGATTGTGGAGCACACAGCAAGCTGCAATAACAATGGGGATATTGGTTTCGCTGAGATCACAGCGAGTCAGTAAGCTTCTCCATCTCCCCTTGAGACGGCCAAAAGCACACTCCACCACCATTCTGCACTTGCTCAGCCGGTAGTTGAAGAGTTCTTTTTCAGTGTCCAGGGCGCCAGTATAGGGCTTCATGAGCCAGGGCATTAGCGGGTAGGCTGGGTCCCCGAGGATGACTATAGGCATCTCCACATCCCCAAGAGTTATTTTGTGGTCCGGGAAGTAAATACCTTCCTGCAGCCGTCTAAACAGACCTGAGTTCCTGAAAACACGAGCGTCATGAACCTTGCCCGGCCATCCGACGTTGATGTTTGTAAAACGTCCCCTATGGTCCACCAGTGCTTGCAGCACCTTTGAAAAGTAGCCCTTTCGGTTGATGTACTGGCTGGCCTGGTGGTCCGGTCCCAGGATAGGGATGTGAGTTCCATCTATAGCCCCACCGCAGTTTGGGAATCCCATCGCGGCGAAGCCATCTATGATGGCCTGCGCGTTTCCCAGGGTCACTACCTTTGAGAGCAGTACCTCAACGATTGCGTTGGCCACTTGCATCACAACCACCCCCACGGTAGATTTGCCCACGCCAAAGTGGTTCGCGACTGACCGGTAGCTGTCTGGCGTTGCAAGCTTCCAGAGGGCTATGGCCACTCGCTTCTGGACAGTCAGGGCTGCTCGCATCCGGGTGTCATTGCGCTTCAGGGCAGGGGACAGCAACTCAAAGTTCCATGAAAGTCCCCTTCCGCATGCGAAAGTTTCGCAGCCACTGGGATTCATCCCAGACCTGCAGCACTATGCGGTCCCAGCAGTCCGTGCTTGTTTCCCGGGCCCAGAATCGCCGTTCCACAACATCCACATGACCCATTGCCACCGTGATGTCCTCGGCGCTGGGTCCCGTGCTTTCTGACAGGTCTGTGCTACTCTCAGACTTCAGGCCCTCACCGCGGTGCCGTAGCCTCCTCGCCTGATTTATCTGCATCTGCCTCTGGGAAAGGTGGATGATAAGCTGCGAGGCGTTGACAACGGCCACAACTGCAGCGATGGTCACAGCGGGCTCCATGCTCGCAGTGCTGTGGCGTCCGCGCTGTCACTGACCAGAAAAGTGCGCGAACTGATTTCCCGCCGGCGCTTTCAGGGAGGGAGGGCGGGAGTGACGGTTGGATGACGACAGTTACCCAAAACCACCCTCGACACATTTTTTTCCCCAGAAGGCATTGGGGGCTCGACCCAGAATTCCAATGGGCAGCGGGGACTGCGGGAACTGTGGGATAGCTGCCCACAGTGCACCGCTTCCAATGTCGATGCTTGCCCCGTTAGTGTGGACTCACAAAGTCGAATTACTGTCCTTAGTATGGACACACACGTTCGACTTTGCAATATCGATTCCACATATTCGATTTAAGTAAAATCGAACTACTCTCGTAGTGTAGACATACCCTATCAGTTTAGCAATAGAGTGGGCCTACAGCATTTATTTGTATTGGTTTTTGTTGCATTATTTTTTTAGTACACATGCTACTTGTAAAATGTGTTAGATTGACAGCCCTAAATACTCTAGTCCTCTATTTACAAAGCAAAAGCAGTACAGGCAGTAGCAGGGCTATTTTCATGCCAGCATGCTTCCATCTTTTTCTGCAGGGCAACATCCAGGTGCGAGCGGCTTTTTCACTCTCCATAACCTTTTTTCCTTTTACTGAGCTCAACGTTTCATCGTTGCTAGAGGCATACATTACAAATAAAATTACCATAAATGAAAAATACAAGGAGACAGAGAAAACAATTTGCTTTGGATTTTTTTCTAAATTACCTGTAAATAACATTTTTAGCTATTTCCACATCGTCTGGTGTCTGGCACAAATGCAGCAATGTTTTTAATTCATCTTTGAGGATTATTCTATTTTTCTTCAATTTTTCTTTGATATTTCTAAAATATGAATCTGAAAGTAAACAAATTGTTGCAGTAGTCTAGTGGACACAGCTCCTTCAGTCAGTATACTATACTCTGTACCAGAAGTATGACAATTTCATAGGCTACATCTACACTACAGCACCAGTGCAGCTGGGGGAGGGATAGCTCAGTGGTTTGAGCACTGGCCTGCTAAACCCAGGGTTGTGAGTTCAGTCTTTGAAGGGGCCACTTAGGGATCTGGGGCAAAAATCAGTACTTGGTCCTGCTAGTGAAGGCAGGGAGCTGGACTTGATGACCTTTCGGGGTCCCTTCCAGTTCTGTGAGATAGGTATAGCTCTCTCTCTCTCTCTCTCTCATTGCTTGTGGTGGAGATGCTCTAAGCTGACAGGAGACAGCTCTCCCATTGGCTTAATAACTCCTGACTCTGCAAGAGGGGATAGCTATGTCGGTGGGAGAAGCTCTCCTGCTGACATACTGCTATCTACACTGGCACTTATAATCCACACCCCTGAGCGACGTAAGTTATACCAAAGTAACCTGTAGTGTAGACAAGGTCATAGCATTAAAAGGATTTCCCCAGTAATAGGCATAATACTGCCCACAGAGAAGTACATATCTGGGGTTTTCCTTGAAAATTCGAATGTCTGAAAGAGAGGGGGACTCTGCAAGTTTAAAAAGGGCTCCAAATCTAAAGCTTTTCTAGACTCTTCTGCACCGTGTACTGTATGGGATATAAAAGTAAAAACCCCCAAGAGCTTTGACACTCCTCTTTCTTTCTTCGAGTCCCAGTTGTAGACTCAAACAGGCATGGGACTACACCAATCACCAGATAACAGTATTGGCCTGGGGGATTCATAGCCCTGGATAAGTGAAAGAAGCAAGGAGAAGAGATGTCTCATACTCTTCTAAAGCTAGAACAGAAATGCACAGGCTATAACCATAGGATCTTGGTTAAAAATGTAATTACTTCTCTTGGTCTCTCAAATACTATGGTGGGTGCAGGAAATAAGAACACACCCAACATATGCACCATAAACTAGGAATTTGACATATTATAGATCCATTAGTCCACAGGGGATAATATAACTCAGCTAAGTAGACGAACGAAGTGAAGTATGTTCTGAATCCCTATAAAGCTTAGTTCCTACATTTAGCAACAGTGCCTGACCCACATTAATAAATTCAATATATATCTTATGAATCTTATTCCACATCCTCCGCATACTGAAATTCCACCACTATAGCAGGGATCTTATGAGTGAACCAAGCAGTGGAAATGGAAAGGGAAGAGAGCCCTTTTAAACATAAAAAACAAACATGTACTTTTAACAGATCTGTGCAAATCAATACTAGTAGTATTGTAATTATTAGTCCACCAATCCTTTGCTTTCCTTGTGGCGAAACCCTGATCGACTGTGGGACTACTAGTCCAAATTTGCGCAACCCGAAGTAATCATCACAGAGTGTAAAACCACATTCTAGGGAGAATTCATCTGATAAACGCTATTAAATCAGACACAAAACAAGCATTTGATGTTTTAAGAAGTAGCACTATTTTTTCCAACATGAAAAGCTTTTAAGAATTGCCATGTTGCCTAATATTTTTAAAGAATACCGTTTAAATAATGGTATACCTATACAAAGTACCAGAAAATGAATAAGTATGAAGAAACTTATTATGCTGCTTTGAAAGAAAGCAAATTTCCACAGCAGATTTGTGATTATGTTAGGCTTGGCAAGCCAGTCAACTGAGTGCTCAAATAATGTCATTTGCCACCTATTTATTTGACCAAAGTCAAATGTTCCCAAATATTCCAGCAAGAATGGCCTAATGTAGGTGGGAGCCTACCTTTTTGACTGCATCCCCGTGCCATTCTTTCATTTTTTACAACTTCATTTCATTGCATTTTGCAATTTTCTGAGTTAAAATAACTGTTAAATAACTTGTTTTTTGTAATTAGTCATAACTATCTACCTAAGGCTAAGCCTATTGGGGACCATAAAGTTTTACCTTTTTTTTTTTTTTTTTTTTTTGGTTAGTGTTCTAATAAATCACTACTTTAAAATATCTGACCAATGTATGACCGGTCAATTGATTGATTCTTTTTAGGATCGGTCAAATGGCCAACCGCAGATTATGTCTCACCTGCATTGCTTTTTCTCTCCCCCAGGGCGCTAACGTGACCCAGTTTCACGCCATTCATCCCATGTTTAAATTACGAGTATCTCACTCTTATCCTATTTTGCATTATGACACTATACTGCCAATTAAATTTTTTAACACTTGTTTCTATCTTTTATCTCAGGAAATAACTCTCAGCTCCCACTCTGTCCCCCCACAAAGATTGGGTTTTACATCTTCACAGAACATCCTCCACCCGCCTCCCTCACCCCCAACAAACCTCATTTTGTTCTTTGGGATAATCTTGCATTTGTGAAAATAAAAAGTTATCATTAACAGAAACAAAATCTGTGTATAATCAGACAGCTTCATGAAGAGAAGTCCTGCATAACCTTTATGAACTCCTCACAGCAGATTTATGTTTCATTAAATAAAGGGAGAAGGAACCTCTACAGATTTTCCCTAATAGGACTTTGTCTATTAACAATAACAATCCAAGACTTTACTCCACACTCATTTTGGAGATCCTGAACTCATCTTTCATATTTCTAATTTACAGGTGTCACTGGAATCAGAGGAGATACAAGATGAGAGGTTGGGAGAAAGGAAATAGCTGAATAGCACAAAATTGCTAATTTACAAAGTGGATTAAGACAGAATTATTGGCATAACCCTCTTCTGGATACCTAAGCATTTACTAAATTTTATACACCTCTACCCCGATACAACGCTGTCCTCGGGAGCCCAAAAAACCTTACCGCGTTATAGGTGAAACCGCATTATATCGAACTTGCTTTGATCCACCAGAGTGCGCAGCCCCGCCCCCACGGAGCGCTGCTTTACCGCGTTATATCAAAATTCGTGTTATATAGGGTCGCGTTATATCGAGGCAGAGGTGTACTAAGTTTCCCTGTAGAAGAAAACAGTTACCTGTTCTAAAAAGTTCCCAAGTTGCACTGTGGTTTGGTGGCCTTGACTGGAACAAACAGAAATCTTAAATGCTAATTTTAATATTGATGGTATTGCTCAATAAAATAAACACTTGTACCTTTCTTGCCATAAATTTTACGTTGAGTTGCTATCTTCTTCTGTTGAAATTCTCGCAATCGTATAATATTATCGGTTAGCAGATATCGCTTTGCTAAAAATGGGGAGAAAGGAAGAGGAAGATTCAGCATAATATTAGATTTACTGTTTGAGAACATTGAAGTTTGCATTTAGGAATTGCTGCTATTATTTACCATATAATCCGGGACCACAAGAAGATTTAGGGCCTGGTTTTCAGAAGTGCTGGGCACCTGCAGCTTAGTCAATGGAAGCTGTGGGTGTTCAGTGCCTTTAAAAACCAAACTCTTAAAGTTCATCATAGTCAAAATGTGACTGTAAACATGGCACCTTCTTTCTCAACTGTGAGTCTCTGAGTCATAGTTGCTTACTTTACTGACAAAAATAAGTATTTACTCCTACAGCTTTGCAGGGCAAATATAGACAAGGAGGCGTGAGCAGTATAATAGTTTTGCTTCATGCGTAATTAAAGTAAACTGCAAAAAAATAATTAAAATTGAGATGTGTGTTTCCCCACTAACCAATCAGTGAGAGCAGTCAAAGCAGAAAGGAGGAAAAAAGCTCCCCCCTTTGTGAAATCCTCTTAGTAGTGCTCCTTTCTGGCTTTCTCAAGAGATCCCAGAATGCACCATTCTATGACAGGACAAATAGTGGCTGAGAAGAGATTTTGATATTTGTGCTGTCACAGAATGATGCATTCTGGGATCTCTTGAGTAAGCCAGGAAGTACCAAAAGAATTTCATAAAAGGGGGAAAAAATTGAAAGATGAGCATGTATTATTATATGCATCACAATAACACCCAAACTTCCCAATCAAGTTTGGAGCTCATTCGTGTTAGGTTCTGTTCAAATACATAGGAAGACATGGTTCCCGCCCCAAAGAGTTTACAATCTCAAGACTTCGATGCTGAACTCAATTTTTTTTTGCATCTCATCTTTTTCAGCTAATTGTCAGCTAAATTCTGTTTGCAAAATCTTTACCATCACAGACATCTCTTCAGTAACAAAAACTATCTGCAACAAAGCAATTTTAACAGGGTTATTGTAATAGTTTAAACTGATACAATCCACTTTTCTAGGTTGCTTATGGAATCATTCTAATTCTTTTTGTGTATTGGCTTAATCATAAGTTAGGGGAATACAAAAAGGAAATAAGTAGCCTAACTAATGGAACAGCTCATATCAGTAGGAAAAAAGGATGGTTTTATTTATACATACACACAAACCAAAAATTCTAAGGAACCAAAAAAAAAAAAAATCCTAAGATTTCTATTTACATAACAAAATAAAGGCCCACCTATACATATTAAAATATACACCAATGCAAACCATCCTAACACGGTTGAAATAAATGCACCTCATTTCTTTCAAGTGTGTCTTGTCTCATGGTAACCTGTTATAACTGGGTGACTAAATGATAATTCTTCTGTTCCCACTGAACTAGAAAGTTGAAAATTGATATATTCATTCCTCCTTCCACCCCTGAAATGTGCCATTTCTAACATCTCATCAAGAGATCATCAGTTTAATAACTTACAACACATTCTTTATTTTGAGGTAGTCTTATTAATAAGGCTAAGATTTTGTCACAGATATTTTTAGTAAAAGACACAGACCGGTCACGGGCAATAAAGAAAAATTCATGGAAGCCTGTGACCGGTCCGTGACTTTTACTAAAAATATCCATGACAAAATGGGGAGTCACTGCGGGGGCCGGCTGGGAGCTCTGGGGGCCCCCATCACCACACGGGGGAGCTCGGAGCTCCAGGGTCCTCCTCTCCTGTGGCTTGGAACTGTGGGATCCCCTCAGCAGTGGCTCAGAGGCTACCAGCACCTGCACCGGCAAGGAGCTGTGGGGTATCCCCCAGCCGCCAGGACCTTGCAGCTCCCAGCCACTTGCCAGCGGTCTTTGGAAGTCACAGATTCTGTGACCGCCGTGACAAAATTGTAGCCTTACTTATTAAGTATCATCCTCTGATTTGGAGAAATTAAGGCATCTGAGGTTTTATTTATTGGATTTTCACTAACAAAATTTCTGAAGGTGAGAAACTGCACCACAGCAAGCGATGTTAATATCCACAGCTGTCCAAAGCATGGAGTGCAGTCAGCTAGGAGGCAATAGTGTCCCAGGGCTGCACATTAAACATTACTTCTCTGTTGAAAGGCAGAAAGAACGCATTTAGATTACCAGATCCATGGCTGAGTTTAGCCCTCACAGTTAGAAAACTCATCTTTTGACTTGTAAATTGCACAAGTTTGATTTGAAAATCAGGGTGAGAGAGGGAGGGAAAAAAAGTACGGAACTCCACAATACCATTTTTAGTCACTTTTTGTCCTTTCTCTCCCCCATCTCTCTGCTTGCCTCCACCTGTTCTCTCTTGTTATACACTTAGACTGTAAGCTCTTTGGGGGCAGAGACTTTTGTTTTTGGTTCTGTGTTTGGATAGTGCCTTGCACAACAGGGTCGGGGTCCCAGTCCCTGACAGGGGCTCCTAGGCATTACTGCAACACAAATAATAAATAATATTATTTCTGACTAGCCTTCGTTTTCAAATTTCATCTGGATATAAAACTCACCTAGTACAAACTCCACAGCACAAAAACTAGTCCAAATTGTTTTCTTTGCTTTGTCATTTTCTTAATTGATTTTAATGGGGAAAAACAAACTGTACAGGGCAACCTGATATGTACATTGATTGCAAAAGAAAGATGCAAGATTGCAGATAATTTGAAAATAGAGGATTATACAGCCAGATGCTAGAAACTCTGAAACCCTTACAAAGTAGTCCCCATGGTACTCCAGGATTCAGTATCCAACACAGGAAGAGTCAAGAAGTCTACTTCATATATGGCACCCAGATATCATGTTGGCAGACACAGCAGAAATAGACAAATATAGAAAAGCCTAACCATAATACCCAGTAAAAAGTTAAGTAAAGGGGCACTAAATACACAGATTTTCAAAGCTACACAAATTAGCAAGGGGTTGAAAGAGTGTAAGGTAGTTCTTCATTAGGTAATTAGAAACATTTAGAGGACAATGCAGACAGAGGCCCTGGTAGTCATGACTGTGTAAAGTGTAGTGGGAAACAATAGGACTGGACCAATCACCATGAAAGGCCTAATTCTGGAGCTGACAGAACACTTCCTGTTTTAGATTCTTCTTGTGAAACAATGTCTTTTGTTCCTTCATTGCGTTAATTACACATATACAGCTTCCACTCAGAATCAGTGATTACTACTAAGAAGTTACTAGTGTATCCTACCACTAGTTACAACTGCAGCTATAAAGCCCCGTGTTAGAACTGTGGTTTCAACTCAGGCACATCTATCTTTGGGCTTGATCCTGCTAAATCCCACATGCCCTCAAATCCCTGCCCCCAAAAGACTACAATCTGAAAGATAAAAGAAAACAAAGCGGGAAGGAACAGAATAAAAATCATAAGTAGAGAGGTTGGTGGGGTGACTGGTACATGCATTATGAATGCTGCACTGAAATATACAGCTACTATTTATCTCTATGGAAAACCTACTCCAAACTGCTTCTTTACCCAGCTAAAAATTCTTACATTTTGCAACTGAGTGGGTCTTTTAAACATTTCCACAATATTTTCTAAAAGTGAAAAGAAATGTTTATTCTATGTAAACAAACTCATTTCCTAGAAGCTGCTGAAAGACAGGAGAGGATGGCATAGGATATATCTTGACTGCAGAGTTAACTGAGGGTGATGAGCACTTGTGTTGGCCTCACCTAGGTGTGAGTGGCCACATTGCAAAGCTATACTGAAGAGTGTCCCTGGTGCATGTATTACTAGAACTTCTGAGGGGCTCATCTCATGGCTGTTAGTGCTAAAGTAAACTGAGCTTCTTTATAGTTCTTTCCCAGTAAACTGCAGAACTTGTCTGTCCTTCTGAGCATCTGGGGCTAATTTTGGGAAAGAACTGGAGGACTATCAGTACCCAAGTGGTTTAGCTTGCATCCACAGTGCAAAATGGGTGGGTTACCAGCCCAAGAGTAAACATCATTCAGGCTTTAGCATACATCTCAGCAACAGTAAGAGCTCAAGCTAAGGCTGCAGTGAAAACAAACCTTTAGTTGTCTAAGACCAGTTGTCTTCATTGCAAAGTTTTCTCAGCATAGCTATATCGGTCGGGGAGGGGGTGTGTGTGAAAAAAACCAACATCCCCTAACCGACACGATTATGCTGACAAAAAACCCCAGCAGAGACACAGCTATGTTGATATAAAAGTGCTTCTGTTGGCATAGCTAACACTGTTCAGGAAGCTGCTGTTACTATGCTGATAGAAAAATTAATTGGTGTAAGCTGCATCTACACCAATATAGCTATATCAGCAAAGCACTGATAAGTGTAGACAAAGCTTCAGTATCAGGTTTGGAATATCTAGACTCTCTGGAAGTACATCCCAGCAAGGCAGACATCCCTTCAACCTTCTAAGGCAGATAAACTGGGTATCATACAGGGTAGACATTCAGTAGCCACTGAATCAGCGCTGGGACAGAGAGTCTGTGTATGGGACGGAATAGTTTTATCTGGGTTGAATTCAATTCTATGTCTTCTGAAGTACTCTATAGCCTTAATTTTGTAACTTATACAGTAGAAAATTGAAAAGAAACTTTAGAGGGTAAAAGCAAGTATTGAACTGATCACTAGCACTGTACATTGTGGGATCATGGAGATTCCACTCACTAAGAAAAGCAGCTCTGTGAAGAAACCTGCTTTTGTTGAAGTGGCCTTTCATTGTTCAGAAGCTTCCATAAAAGGAAGGCCCATAGAGGAATTCCCATTTCTAAAAGGATAGGACAATAATAAATGGAAGGCCATTCCCAGTTAAGGCACCTCCAACATCACAAGTTGTAGGTAAGGAATGGAACAAGGATGTAGTTACACAGGCTGTTCTGTTGCTCTTAAATGCTAGAAGCACTGAAACAGAAATTCAGCTTTTTTGGGCGGATTCCCTTTTCTTTATTTCTACGAAACTGAACACAGTATGTATCAGGTTAGGGCATTTGGAAAATTGGTCAAAATAACCACTTGGTGTCAACAAGCAGAGGCAACGGGCGTTTGGGCAAGGGCACTGTTCTCCCTGGGAAATTTTTATATAAAAAAATAAAAAGTTAAAGCACTTTTCAAGGCTAGTAGGCGTGATCTTATATTTACAGATTGGTAAAGTGAGGCACAGAGATTAAGTGATCTGCATACTACTCACCCAGGGATCCAGTCGCAGAGCTGGAAACTGAACCCACAGTTCCCACCACGTCCCTAACCTACCCAGTGGCATTAGAACAATTTTTACAGTAGAGGATGCTGAAAGCCATTGAACAAAACTATAAACCCTGTTTATGATGGAAACAACTTCAAGGCAGGGGGTGCTACAGCACCCCGGCACTCCTAGTTCCAGCACCCCTGATCCCACCCCAGGAATCCCTATTTCAGGGTGATGCCCCATGTGGCTGGGGGGTAACACGCTCCCCTCCGGACAGCACAGCCACATGCTGAGTGCTGTTAGCTGCTAACACAAGCGGCTCTCTAGCCCCCTGTACCGCTGGGGGCAGGGCGGGCAGGCAGACAGCCAGCTCCGACAGCCCCGCAGCCGCTCCCACCGGCGGAGCCTAACCCCAAACACAACGGGCGCACACGCTGCGAAGCACGCCACTGACAGGCCAAGGGGCCGCTCCACGCCAGCCCAGCAGTGAACAGATGGAGCTCAGCAGGGACCACAAGTCCCAACAACCCCAAGGCCAGTTTGCCGAGTCCACTAAATCCAAGGCGTTGCAGTGCATGCTGGGAAGCGTAGTCCTCCTAGGCCGTGACGCCGTCGCACGCAGCTGGCCGTCTCTATAGCCCACAGGACACCCCAACCCCCGCTCATCTCCCGAGCCCGGGCCAGGCGCCTGCGAGTACCTCCGTGCGGGCAGCTCCAGCAGCCGGGCGCCGCGGTAGCTGAGCGCAGTATGGAACGTTTGATTGTCTCCCACAGGATTCGATTAGAACATCCGGCTACCGCGGCGGCCATTCTGTCCTCGGAACGTACCATCTGCGCCCAGATGCAGGCGGGCGGGAAAGAGGCCACCTGTAAATGGACTTCACCCCCCCCCCCCCCCCCCCCGCTTGCTAGTGCCGGTGTCCCTCCAGGGGCAGGGAGGGGCGCGAGTCCTCAGTAGCTAAATAGCTAGGTCAGGGGAGTACTGTCTCTGTGGCTGTTCGCGTCTCCCTTCCAGGAGTTGGTACATTCCGAGATGGCGGCCCCCGTGCTCCGGCGAGCCGTGCTCTTCTGGGGCAGGGCTGGGGGTGCGAGAGTGGCCCGCGCCGCGGCAGGTGAGTGACGGTCCGGAGCAGCCCGCAGGCTCCACCTGCCCTGGGGCTCGTTGAGGGGTGCGGACTCCTGGGGGGAATCAGGCTGTCGGGCACCGCTAGGTCCTATCGCCTCCCGCAGCGCCCCGGGGTAGGAGGAGCCCCTCGGGGCGCTGAGCCAGAGCGGGCCCGAGCTCGCCGCCCGCGCACTGCTCCTGTACGGCCCAGGCGCCATAGGCCAATGCAGGAGAACTGGGATCTGCTCCTGGCTCCGAAGCGCACGGCTGGGGCGACTTGTAAAATGGGGATAATCATGCCCCTCCCCGCCAGTGTAAAGTGCTCTGGGAGCTCTGCGTGCAAAGAACGAGTCAGAGCTGAATGGCCTCCTGTAGCTCCTACACCCAGAATAAAGGGGTTACTAAAGCCAGTGCCCATGCTAGCCCACTAGGGGCTCTAAGCAGAATTTTTTGGGGGGCCCCACAATAAAAACTAATAATTAATAGGGAGCCTTCTTGAGCTGCTCAGGGCCTTAAGCAATTGTTGAGTCTGCTTATGCCTAGCACCAGCTCTGACTACAGCTTGGCAATGTAGTCAGATTTATTCCACATTCACCACCATACTATCATGTACCCAGTCACCTGCTTTTCAGGCTAACATGGACTAGCACCCTGTATCCCCACTTTGAACTTTAGGGTACAAATGTAGGGGCCTGCATGAAAACTTCTAAGCTTATCTACCAGCTTAGCTTTGGTCCGCTGCCACCATCTTAAGAATTCCCTCCCTGGGAAGCCTTGAGAAACCTTCACCAATTCCCTGGTGAATACAGATCCAAACTCCTTGGATCTTAAACCAGGAGAAATTGACCCTTCCCCCCTCCTTCCTTTCACCAACTCCTGGTGAATACAGATCCAAACCCCCTTTGGATCTTAAAACAAGGAGAAATCAATCAGGTTCTTAAAAAGAAGGCACCCTGCTGTAATTTTGGGACTGTAAAATCTGCAGGGATAAACACTTAAACATTATCCATCCAGCAACAAAAGTTAGAGAGGTCAGGTGGGTGAGATAATAGTACCTCACCCAACTTTGTCTCTATAATAGCCTGAGACCAACTTGGCTATAACAACACCACGTACACCAGTGGTCACCAACCTGTCAATCATGATCGACTGGGCAATTGTGATCTCCTGGGGCATAGTGTGGTTGCCTCTAAGGCTGACTCCCTGCCTAACCGATCCCATGCCACTCTCGGAAGCGGCCAGCGTGGCCCCAGGAGGCAGGCATCTCCCTCCGTGTGCTGCTCCTGCCTGCAAGCGCTGCTCCCGTAGTTCCCATGGGCCGGGAGAGCTGCGGTAGCGGTGCTTGCAGAGAGGGGCAGCATGCAGAGGCACATGTCCCCCCTCCTCCCTCCAGGGGCTGCAGGGGCACGTTGGCCCCTTCTGGGAGCGGTATAGGGTCAGGGTAGGCAGGGAGCCTGTCTTAGCCTCGCTGAGCCACTGGAGATAAGTGCTGCCTGGTGGGAGGCTGCACGCCATCCCTGAGCCCCCTCTGAGCCAGCACCCCAAACATCCTGCACCCCAGCCCTGAGCCCCCTCATGGAACCAGCATCCCATACCCCCTTCTGTACCTCAAACCCCCTCCTACACCCCAGACCCTGGCTCCTCTCTCAGAGGCAGCACCCTGTACCCCCTCCTGCACCCCAACACTCTGGACCTTCCTCCCAGAGCCAGCACTGTGACATTGCACTCTATATGTTTTATGGAAATATGCTTATGAGTGTGAATATGATGTAACTGGAATATGCTTTATGCAAAAGGTCTCTTGTAAGATATAACAAAGGTTATAAACTACTGAATATATTCCTCCTATTTGTATGCATGTATCGTTCTTGTATCTGAAGCTAGACCTATGAAGTATAACTCTGAGGTCCTATTGTAATTATGTAAAATGTGGGCCATTAATGGTAGTTTAGACTCTTGCTGGCTCCCATTGACTAGGACAATTGGTCGTAAATGGTTTATTTACCTGCAAGCCTTCCTCTGTAGGGTGGGCCAACCCAGGAAGAATGGAGACTAGGGGCTAGTCTACACTGGCAGCACTGTAATGTGGCTTGTGTAGTCATGGCAGAGTGTTGGGAGAAAGCTCTCCCAGCATGCTAAAAAACCCACCTCTACAAGAGGTGTAGTTACCAGCACTGGTGCACTGTTTACACTGGCGCTTTACAGCACTGAAACTTGCTGCGCTCAGGGAGGTGTTTTTTCACACCCCTGAGCGAGAAAGTTGCATTGCTATAAATTGCCACTGTAGACAAGCCCTAGGGGTCTTACAGTGACATGTGACCATGTCACATGATATTGGAATCCATCTTAATCCTTGTACTTTTCCATTGGTGAGGCGAGGGTGGGGACAAGCACAGACAAAAGATTCCCGGCTTGTGCCAAAGCTATAAAAGGGGGTGGAGCAGGACAAAAGGGGCTGACAATCATGAGAAAACCCCTGCTTACCACCTGAGATGTCTGCTGGATCTAACAAAGACTGTACCGGGGAAAGGATTGGGCCCAGACTAGGAAGGGGTTTAGTCTGTGAAAAAAGCTTATTAGAACATCTTTGAGGGTGAGATATTACTTGTAATCAGTTTCTTAATGTATTAGGCTAGACTTGTGAGTTTGTTTTATTTTGCTTTTGTGACTTACTTTGTCCTGGCTATTATTACTTGAAACCACTTAAATCCTACTTTTTATACTTAATAAAATCACTTTTATTTATTAATAAACCCAGAGTAAGTGATTAATGCCTGGGGAAGCAAACAGCTGTGCATCTCTTTCTATCAGTGATATAGAGGGCGAACAATTTACGAATTTACCGTGTATAAGCCTTATACAGAGTAAAACTGATTTATTTGGGGTTTGGATCCTATTGGGAGCTGGGTGTCTCGGTGCTGGAGACAGGTAACTTGCTGAGTTGTTTTTAGTTAGTCTGCAGCTTTTGAGGACATGGCCCAGACCCTGGGTCTGTGTTGCAGCAGGCTATCATGTCTGGCTCAACAAGGCAGGGTTCTAGAGTCCCAAGCTGGCAGGGAAAATGGGCTCAGAGGTAATTTCAGCACATCAGGCGACAGTCCCAAGGGGATCTCTGTGACTGTCCCACCCTGAGCCCCCTCTCAGAGCCAGCACCCCAAACCCCCTCCTGCACCCCAGCCCTGAGCCCCCTCCTGGAACCAGAACCCCATTCCCCTTTCTGCACTCCAAACCCACTCCTGCACCACAAGCTCTGACCCCCTCCCAGAGCCAGCACCTGCACCCCTTCCTGTACCCCAACACACTGCCCCAGCCTGGAGCCCCCTCCTGCACCCAAACTCCCTCCCAGAGCTTGCACCCCTCACCCCCTCCTATACCCCAACCCCCTGCCCCAGGCTCAGCCCAGAGCCCCCTCCCACACTGCGAACCCCTCGGGCCCCAGTCCAGAGCCTGCACCCCCTCCTGAACCGCAACATCCTGTCCCAGCCTGGTGAAAGTGAGTGAGGGTCGGGGAGAGCGAGCGACGGAGAGATAGGGGAATGAAGTGAGCGGGGCAGGGCTTCGGGGAAGGGGTGGGGTAGATCCTAGGTTGCCCTTAGATTCAAAAAGTGATCTTGGGCATAAAAAGGTTGGAGACTACTGACCTACAGCAATCCAACTTAACAATTTTTTATTAAAGCTTGTTTTTACAAAAGCAAAATTTTGGGTAAAATTGAACCAGAGTTCCCCTTAAAACCGTGTATATAAACTCCTCTGCTAGTGGAGTTTGGGTGTGTTTACAATTTCACTGATTTGAAATCTCTCCTTGTTGCTTCATAGTAGGTCAGTGTCCATGTCACAAAAATCACTATCTTTTCATTTGGCATTAACGGGTATCCTTGTGACAAAAGTGAAGTAGCATGGAGACTGAACTACCCTCACAGTTAGGGTTGAAGCTCTGAAGGTAGCACAAAAGTAGGATTGGCCATGATTCCCCCCCCCCCCCAAAATAACCTTGTGACCCCCCGCAACTTCCTTTTGCATAATGTCCCTGCATTATGGTGTCTATACTGTGTGTTCTGTGGAGACATCACATTTCAGCCTCTAGGGCTGGCATTCTTAACCAACTCTAACTATGCACACAGACACAAAAGGGGAAATTGTTCTAAAAAAGGGGAAATTGTTCTAAAAAAGGGGAAATTGTTCTAAAATGTCTAATTAAAATTATCACAGTTTAACACACCTACCACTTATATTGAAGAATGGAGGATATTAAATGCTGCTTGTGATTTGAAACCTTTTTGTACAGCTGAATACATACAGTAATGTATTTTGACCACAGGACTCCAGGCCACCAAATCTTTTGACATACATTTGCAAAGAAATGCAGAACTGGACATCTTTAAAAAGAAGGATGGTGAAGTGAAAGAGGTTCATTTTCTAGCTTCCAACTATAGCAGGAAAATAACTAGGAGTAAAATGAAAAACGATGACTTTAAATTTCATGACGTTTGTTAGTGCTTTCAGATGAGGACTTGAAAACAAGTGCTATGTAGTATGTGGAACCATAATAGTAATTTGTACTTACAATATATATTTCATCCAAGTCTTTCAAAGCATTTTACATCCATATCTGTACCTCTTTCCCCTTCAGCAACACATGACATGCTGCCCCTTGCACCTCTCATGTATTCCTTTGCACAATGGTGTTCCCTGTCCTCCAGGATTCAGCACTTGCCATTGTCTTCCAGAAGTTATGAACAGCCTTGCTCATGTTTCACAGGGCTGCCAGTATCTCTTAAATAGAGCTTGGAGAATAACCATTGTTTATTTGGCTTATTGGCAATTTAAAAAAAAAATCCTTTTGAGTTGGTTCTAAAATGAAAACGTTAGGCAAATAAACAAAATATTTTGTTCAACCTCCAATGGATTTTTTTTTTTTACTTTACTAAACTTTTCCTTTAAATTTTGAGCTTTAACATTTTTGAATTTGTTGAATAAAATTGAATGACATTTCAAAACCCAAAGTCATTTCAAACCGAAAAATTGTAACATTGTTTGGAAAATATCGAAACAAAATGTTTTGAGTTTCAGATTTATTTTCTGAAACAAACAATTTGGGGAAACTGACATCAATTTGCAACCTGTCATCAAGTTGTGTTATTGAATCTTTGTTTTTTTTGTTTTTGCCAAAAAGTTTCAGTTGAAAAATTGAAGCCCTAATCACAAATGTGCATGAACGGAGAAGTATGTGGAGCAAAGTACATGTTTGATGCCATGTGGGTTTGTACTTCTTGCTTTGGTTCATGAATGTTTCCTGGTCTTAAGCTTTTATTAGAGGTGTAGAGAAAAGAAGAAGTGTGTGAACAATAAATGTTTTAATGCACCAAAGCTTTCTCTCAAATGCTGAAATCAAGTTAAGTGTTGTGGAAGTTAATTTCACGTTGCAGGGGACTACAGAGGCTTCTAGGAAAAAGCATGTGACCATGGCAATGTCCTGTCTTACTATGGTTTGAATGCATATATGATGAATTAACTGCTTGAAATATGGAGTGCTCACAAAACAGTTACAGTTAATTCAGTGAATGGAAAATATAAAAATTTGTTCTAATAAAGGTGTCAGTTTAACTAAATGAACATTTTAAGTGATCTGACTTAGACAATGATTTTTTATTTTTTTTTTAAATTAGGCAGAAGATCTATTCTTTCTGCAGCTTACGTGGACAGTTCAAAATGGGAAGAAAGAGAAAAAGAGGTGCACAGCTTGGGTAAGGAAAGAGGTTTTACATTTACTCATCTTGACTAACTGAAAAACCTAAAATCATTATGGAACAGTTAATACCATTACTCACATTTTGTAGTACTTCATACTGAGTATTTGTGGAGTAAAGTGCTACTAAGATTGAGTAAGAGGATCAGAATCCAATCCTGTAAGCTAGAAATGTCTTGCCTGTTTGTACTATTGATCCAAAACAAAAATATGCAGATACTTTCTCCCAAGGGTAGACTTTATACCTTTTGTTAAGGTTAGAAAGTCTTTTCTGTAAATTGTTTCTTTCCCCAAATACACATTCTATGGATGTGATTTTTTTTTTTAAATCTAAAAAGTTCAAGTGCCCATTCTAAGTTTTGATATCAAAATTTAAAAGGCAGTCTGTTACTTACAATGAAGAGTAAGAAGTGTTAGATGTGCAAGATGTCATTTTGTAAACTATTGGAGGATAATTTTCACTTTCCAAAAGACGGACTGAAATCGCAGTGTCTGCTAAATTTTTTGCTGAGATATTTTAATGTTCTGTCAGGACAATTGAAACTTAGTTTTGGGTTGGTTCAACATTAAACCATCTGCTATGATGTTTCATGGGAGTTGTAGTCTGTGCATTTGTATTATCTCCTTTGGGCTGATCTCCTGGGCAGGACTACATCTCCCATTGTTAGGGCCCTACCAAATTCACAGTCTATTTTGGTCAATTTCACAGTTATAGGATTTTAAAAATAGTAAATTTCATGATTTCAGCTAGTTAAATCTGAAATTTCATGGTGTTGTAATTGTAGGGGTCCTGACCCACAAAGGAGTTGTGGGGGGAATTGCAAGTTTATTGTAGGGGGGTTGTGGTACTGCTACGCTTACTTCTGTGCTGCTGCAGGCGGCAGTGCTGCCTTCAGAATTGGGCAGCTGGAGAGTGGTGGCTGCTGGCTGGGAGCCCAGCTCTGAAAAGCAGAGCTGCCGCCAGCAGCGCAGAAGTAAGGATGTCATGGTATGGTCTTGCTACCCTTAGTTCTGCGCTGCTGCCTGCTGAGTTGGGTGCTTGGCTAACAGCTGCCGCTCTGCGGTCACCCAGCTCTGAAGGCAGCACAGAAGTAAGGGGGGCAATACCATGATCCCCCCTAAAATAACCTTGTGGACCCACCCTTCAACTCCCTTTTGGGTCAGGACCCCCCATTTGAGAAACTCTGGTCGTCCCTGTGAAATTGGTCTAGTATAGGGTAAAAGCACATAAAAGACCAGATTTCACAGTCCACTACATGTTTTTCATGGCCGTGAATGTGGTAGGGCCCTACCCATCGTGCACCACAGCATCTACTCTGACTGACCTGCATGGCATATCATAGTAGTTTCATGGAAAGCTTTCAGCTTCCTTTGGGCGAAGGGATTTTCCTAGCCATGAACATGAGGCTGTAATCTGATCTCGATTATGCTTGATAAATCCAGATGATTGGCACAGAGGACCCATTAGTGCCAGTTGTGATTTTTCTTCTTTTCTTTTTTGGGAGGGTTTTGCAACTGTAGAAGTTTGGGGGGGAGAGGAAATGTACTGAAGTATCCAGTTAATTTCCTTGCCAGTGCAAGAGGATGTCTCAAATCAAGATTGGAGGTCTTTATAAAAGATATGGTGTAGCTCAACCAGAAGTTATAGGCTAGATGCAGGATTACTGGGTGAAAGTGTCTGGCTTGTGTGGTGCAGGTGGTCATGATCATCATGATCCCTTGTAGCATTAATGTTTATGGATCTGAACTGCTCTCTATAGTACATAACTTTTTCATCTATTCATAAATAACTGGACTGATACTAACTCATTTTACTGTACATAGGCTACCAAAGTTTTTGAATAGCAATGACTATAGCCCTGATCATATAGCTCTTTTATGACACTTTTTGGGAGGGAGACTGCAACCTCTTTTCTGCCTGAGACCTTGGACCAAAGCAGTTACCTTACTCCTGGCTGCCTCTGAAAGTCAAGACCGCTTCCCCTTTCTCAGGGTTATCAGAACAAATTCATTCATTTGGTTTGGGTTTTTGGTGTCTTGTTCCTGGAAGGAACAAAAGAAGTTAGTAAAACCATGTCATTTCTAATAGTATGTTGGGGGAGATGACATCAGACATCTGGACTGTAGCCTGTCTTTGCTAATTGTGTTGCTGCATATTTAATCGTGTGTGTGTAAGAACAAAAAGAATTACTACTAGGATGAATTATTCATATTAAGAAGACTTTTGTTTTAGTTTTTATAAAACCAAAAAAAACCCTCATCTCCCGCAGAACACTATGAGAAAGAAGATTAAATTGGCACTTACCCCTTTTGTATCTGTACTGCTGGTAGAAGCCTATAATCTCCACGGTTGTCAATCTGGCACATCTCATGATGATTTAAAGAAAGTAGTATTTTTGATATAAAGAAATGAGAAATGTTCTTACACAGATTCCCTCTATTCCACTGCTCTGATGACATGGTTGTGTTTCAGGCTTGTTCCTTTACTGTGTTATCTATATGGTGTATTGTTACAAACTTGACTCCATAAAAATAATGAGGATTATAGCCTAAAGTTAATGTTCCTGGAGTGACAGGATTTTGAGACATCCAAGTATTGCAGAGGAGAACATTAGCATTTGTTCCACATCCAAAACTAACCAAAGAACGGTGGGTTTTTAAAAGATGAGATTGACATGTTCTGGTCATGGTTTTCAAATAGCCTACTGATAGTCTATTATTAAACAGATTTTTCCCTCTCTTCTGAAAATTAGATGTTCAAAAAGGAGGATTGGATGGACCTACATTCTCTAAAATTTCAGTTGCTTTATCAACAAAAAAGATAAAGTTAACGGACAGTAGATTGCTGGCAAGTAGAGACCGCACTAATGGGGCAGCATTAATTAATTAATTTTTTTTTTTTTCATTTTGTTTGAAAAAACATAGGACAGTTTTGATAACTAAAACACCAATCAGAACAGTAGATGGCAGTGCTCTCTTTGTAGACTTCAGTGACTCAAGGCCTTTGTTATACAAATCAGTCCTTTCCTGATGGATCTCAGGAATGTGGAGGCCAGGGCCAGCTGTGTGTGCTGCATCTCATTTGCATATTGGCAGTTGAGAGCAGAGACACATTTGATGTAATACTAAAGTTGTAGGGTGAGCTCTTGACTCAAGCAGTCATTCAATCTCCCAGCATAGGACAGCATTTTTTCCTCCAAAACGTTTTGTTTTTATAAAAACTGAACTTTAGCACTTGACAATTCTGCACTGAAGTAGGTCTTCATTCACAGGACAGGTATGTCATAGGTACCAGCTTCCCAATGTTGCCTCATCAGTGGGCTTCAACCTTGTTCTTGATGATCACCACTGTGAGTGAGATGATAGTTCAAACTCCATGCCAATTACATGTTTGCCATAAGGGTGCCAGTTGTAAGAGTGGTTTGTATGATGGACAGATGTCTACTAGGAACTGAACTGAGACCACATTCATGTTGCATCTGAAGAAGTGGGTTTTTTTACCCACAAAAGCTTATGCCCACATAAATCTGTTAGTCTTTAAGGTGCCACCGGACTTCTTGTTTTTGAGACCACATTCATATCACACAGGCCACCAAACAGCAATCAGATGTTAGCCACTGTTGACCTGAATTGTATTTGAAATCAGTAACTTGGGAGGTGAAAGACTTTCATTAGTAGGTTCCCTGAGCCACCCAATTGTAGGAAGCAGGAATTTTAGTTTCCACGAACAGATTTAAAAATAAACAGGATGTCGAAGAGCCCGTTATTCCCATGACTAAGGGAGGAAGGTGATGCCTTGAATTTAAGTGACCTCCACTTTTTTTTTTTTTTTTTAGATAAAAGACATAATATATGGTTGTACTGTCTTCTGTAGGCTGTGGAAAACTACCTTTTTATGAAAGATAATTCAGTAAAAATTAACCTTGGATGAGTGTTGACCATATTAATCTCCTATTTGATAATTACCACTGCTGGACAAATAGTGTAAAAACATTTTTGGTGAATATTTGTTAAAATTTAAATACAAATTCACTTGGCCATGTAAACACCCCTTTTGTGTTTCTACACACATATGGTCAGGTTTTACTGCCATGAAAGCTAAGAAATGTAAATCATGCACTTGCATTCAGATATCCCACAAGTAGGGTTGAGCATTTGACCAGTAAGATATTGTCAAACCGTGTAAAAAATGGTAAAAATACTTTAAGCACTAATTCATTAGATCACTAATAAAAGAGTAAGAATTTATGGTCTCCAATAGGCTTAGCCTTGTGCCTAATTACAAGAAACAAGTTACTTAATTGAATTACTTTAACTTGGAAAAATGCAAAACATAATGAAATGAAGTTCTAAAGAATGGTACGATGATGCAATCTAAAAAGGTAGGCCTGAAGTAGGTAGTGGCCTTTCTTGCTGGAATATTTGACAGTGGTCAAATATTCATGGTTAACGGACATTATTTGACCAGCCAATTGATCAGCTTGCCACACCTACCCACAACACATTTATAATTTGCAACACAGCTACATTTTTTTTTATTAAATAGCAATCCACAGAATTAAATTCACAAACAAAAAACATTAATTTTTCTGAAATTCATTATTTTAAATGATTCAATCTGCTTTCACGCTCTGCAGACAGAAGCAAAGCTGGAATATGTTCACTGCAAAATATTCATTCATCTCTAGTAATTACAGTAGAAGCTGCAGTTTGGCTGGCAATGTAGTTAAATTTTCAGTTAACCTGATTTCTGTTACCTATATGTTAAGCTTTAATTTTAGTGTGATTTTTATACTGGGGCTGAGGGAGCTGTGTCAGTGGTGCAACTTTACTTTCTATGGTAAAGTGTTGACAGATTTCCAGCTTCATTGACAGATCAAAGGACTAATCCTGCAAGTCCTGGGTGTGCAACTCTCATCAAATACTTGCCTTTCAGGATTGGACACCAACACTCAAAGCTATCCTAGACATCTTTCAGTTTCAGACAGAGATGCATTAAATCCTCAACAACTCAATGAAGTCTGAAAAATGACTGCTACAAATGTGTTTCCCAAGCTGTATATTCATTCACCACAGAACCATGTTGTGGTATTGTTTGTTTAAATACTGAAGATATTCTTATTGTATACTTTCCTGTCTTATTCACTGTGTAGATTAAGAACTCTAGATAGTCTTATCATGCTCAGATGAGCATCTTTCTGTAACTAGCCTTTTGCTAATTGCTGTCAACCTGATGTTGCTGCTATATCTGTTGCCCTTGAAGAGTAGTTCATTCCACAGTTTGAATTTTATCACTACTGTGAAGAATTGAAATGGCCTCTCCAACTGTTATCAGTTGTCTAGACCTAGATCAATTGATCAGCTGCAGGAGAATTGAATTATTCAGTCCCTTCTACCATTCCCTTTTCTACATATTTTCAAAGGAGTTTAAAAAAAAAAAGTACAGCAGATACATTTATCCTTTAAGCTTAGTGACTCAAGGCAATAGGTTGTTGACAGTTTTCCATGCTTTCCCTAGAAGAATCTTGTATAACATTTTTTCTCCCTTAGATCAAACACTTGAGAAAGATAGTTGAAGTTAACAATAATTGTGGTAACTACAGCTAGGTTTAAAATAATCAGCATTTCACTGGGTGTGGTCATTCAGACATGGTCTTGAGTTGAAAGGCTTAAATTTTCCTACTTAGATATCTTGTGTTTAGACACCTAAATCCACATTTAAGTACCTAAATAAGTGGCCTGATTTTCAGAGATGTTGAACAGTCTGAGGGAGCTGCACCTTCTTAGCACCTGTGAAGTCAAGCTGCTTTTTAGAAAATTTGGCAAAAGTTCCTTTCTACAGTGATAGATAGAGCTAGATTTTCAAAGGTATTTAGATTTCTAAAGATGCGGATTGGCATTTCTGAAAATCCCACTAGATGCCTAGGAGCCCATCTGCATCATCAGGTGTCTAAATAAATACCTTTAAAAATCCAGCTGTAAGAGCTTGAACTCAGGTGGAATGGAAACAGGATCTACAGGAAGCCAGCTGTAGCTCTGTGATTCAGGGCTGCCTAGGGTAAGTGGAGGCTGCACAGGTACAGACTGATTTATGCCTCTGGTGGTAGGGCCCTCAAATACAATACTTACACCATTGGAGGATCAGGTGTAGTGGAGACATTCTTCCTCCCTGTCCTGGCTATGGCCCACCTCCCCTCCCGCTCTGCTGAAGTATAGAACTTAACATCCCTTGTGCTGGAAATTATGGCCATTGTATATTATGACAGGTGGAAAACAAATTTAAAAATAATCAACGCACTCCTTCTCTTGATTGCACTGCAAGAGCCTGATCAAAAGCCCATTGATATCAATAGACTCTCATTGATTGCTTAATAGGCTTTGGATCAGGCCCTAAGTGAGTTGGAAAGGGGTCAGTGAGTAGAGCTTTTTGGAAAGGGGGCTTGAGGAGAGTACTTGCGAGTTACCAGACCTGGGAGACAGGAAGAGTACTACTGGGGCTGCTGCCAGAACCACAGAGGCATTTGGTATCCCTGACTCTGCAATGGAGCTGATACACAAGAGAATAGAGAGACAGTGAATCTGTCTTAGTATCATGGATGGGATACCCTTGCCGCATATCAGAGATGCTGCAATAGAGCTTTTTCCAAGACATGGTTATTCAAGAAAAATGCAAAAAATATATACGAACTTAGATTTATCAAATTCAGTATTTAGCCCCAAAGTTTAAAACCACTGTGCAGACAGTTAAAAAAAATTACCATGTTGGGCTACTGGGATGGTAATAAAATACTCACATATAGCCCAGTTTATATTTGACTTGATGTTTATCTTCTTTTGGCTTCTAGGAGTTGTTGGTTGTTTGACTTTTATTTTATTATAAAATAAGAAGACACAAAACAGATGCGCTGTCCAGTAAACACCAAACTTGAAACAAATAGTGAACTTTCAAGGCATCTGTCCAGCTTGTTTAGGCGCTTATTAATTTCACCTAATGCTTTAGGTCTTTTCCCAGTATTAAACATTTTGAAAAATCCTCCATGAATTTTGTTCTAACTTCAAATGAAAATAAAATACATTGCTAAGAACTGGTGTTTAATTTCATGACTGCATGCCCTGTTCCAGTTTGCAGAAGAGTTAATCTTTTACTGTCAGTTTCTCAGTAACTTTGATTAGTGGGAAAATTAATTTTTCATGTGTTTCTACAGCTGAATTGGCCACATTAATGGACAGAACCTATGAAAGAAAGCTTCCTGTCAGCTCTTTGACAATATCACGGGTAAGAAAAAACTCCACTATTAACAAAGATGGGAGTGACCTGAAAATACTTAAGAAATCAAGTGAACTCCTAAAGGATAGGTTATTATTTGTGCTGAGAGTTCAAATTGTAAACATCTTGTTATATTGCTAAATTGAAGCCTTAGCTTTTTTAAAACGGTCTGCTATATCCACCTGCTTTAACTACTTATTATACTTGGATTGTAAGCTTTTCAGGGCAAAAACTGTCTTTATTGTGTGTTTGTACAGTACCTAACACATGGGGACCCTGACCCATTATTGGGGTCAATGGTACTTCCACAATACAGATCAATATATTGGATCAGATTCTCTGAAACTGGCACAGAAGGGTGTAACTTACAATCCCCTGTGCCAGCCTGGCCCTGTGCACCAGAGGTGAGAAGACTCATCCCAGTGGAGTGCCGGCAAAGCTGCTGTTGCCTGCCCTTTTGTGATTTCGGTCTGTGGCAGCAACAGCTTTAAAATCCACCAAGTGCTAGTAAGTGTAGCACATATGACACTTGCTTTTAAAAGAATTTCAAAGCACAGAACTAGGTCAGAAAGAAAAAAGCTGACTGGATATATTGGAAACTCAGCAGTACTATTCTCACCCATTAGCGATCACTGGAATGACCAGTGGGGCTTTCATAGCACTTCATGCAGTTACTGAACACTTTCTGTGGCCTCAGTTCTGGTAGTTCTCTTGCTTATAGCTGCTTCCACTGGGAGAACCTGTAAAACAATTTTCAGCATAGTATGGTCTTGATCGAAAGCCTGTTGAAGAAGTCAGTGAAAAGACTCCCATTGACTTGAGTAGCGTTTGGATCAGACAGCTTTGCCTTTTTTTGGGTTGAGCTTTACTTTCTGACCCAATATCAAACTTGCGAGAAGCAGATAAGTTCTGAGATCATTACTGGGGGTTGGGGAACAAAAACAGTGTTTGTCAATTTTTGATTCTATGAATTCAGAAAGGCTGGAAAATTGTGTATTGCATTGAAACCACTCAGTGTAACAGATTCCCACAACTCCTCCTGTTCTCCACTCCTGTTGTCTGAATTTAATTTTAAGAATTTTTTGTAAGATTGTCTAAATTAGAGAGTTTTCCATTGGCATAGGTCAGCATAGCTTCATGGAGTTACACTGGTATAAATAAGAGCAAAATTTGGCCCTCTAGCTCCCCCCCCCCTTTTTTTTTTAAACTATTAATGCCTAGTGACAGGTTTCAGAGTGGTAGCCATGTTAGTCTGTATCAGCAAAACAACGAGGAGTCCTTGTGGCACCTTAGACACTAACATTTATTTGGGCATAAGCTTTCATGGGCTAGAGCCCACTTCATCAGATGCATGAAGTGAAAAATGCAGGAGCAGGTATAAATGCATGAAAGGACACATCTATTTCAGGGACACCATCATAGGACCTAACCACATCAGCCACACCATCTGGGGCTCATTCACCTGCACATCTATCAATGTGATATATGCCATCGTGTCAGCAATGCCCCTCTGCCATGTACGTTGGCCAAACCAGACAGTCTTTACACACAAGAATAAATGGACACAAATCTGACATCAGGAATCATAACATTCAAAAACCAGTAGAACACTTCAATCTCTCTGGTCACTCAATAACAGACCTAAAAGTGGCAATTCTTCAACAACAAAAACTTCAAAAACAGACTCCAGCGTGAAACTGCAGAACTGGAATTAATTTGCAAACTGGATACCATCAGATTAGGCCTGAATAAAGACTGGGAGTGGTTGGGTCATTACAAAACCTAAACTTAATTTCCCCATTACTAATTTCTCCCTACTGTTACTCACACCTTCTTGTCAATTGTCTGTAATGGGCCACTCTCTTACTACTTCAAAAAGAGGTTTTTCCTCCCTTGGTATCCTGCTGTTAATTGATTTCTCGTTAGACTGACCTTACACTTGGTAAAGCAACCCCCATCCTTTCATGTATTTATACCTGCTCCTGTATTTTCCACTTCATGCATCTGATGAAGTGGGCTCTAGCCCACGAAAGCTTATGCCCCAAAAAATTTGTTAGTCTCTAAGGTGTCACAAGGACTCGTTGTTGTTGTTAATGCCTAGAGACTAGCTAAGACTGGTCCCTGTTGTTTTTGGCAGTGTATATAAACACGGTAAGATCTTGCAATATAAATAGAGACGACAGACAAAGTGGAAGAAAAGGATGATTTTTAAAGATAGGGAATGGAAGCACAGAGAGATTAAGGGACTTGACCTAAGTCAGAGGATGGAGCCAGGAATGGAATCCAGGTCTCCTAATTTCTGGTCTAGGGCCTTAACCACCACACCATTCTCAGTCTTTCTGGACTATAGGAGACACAGATGGAGACAATCAGTGACTCTTAAGGTTATACAGCATCTCTTGGATGTTTTACTTGTGTTTGCATTTAAGAAAACACTGCAAAAATGAAGTCAGTTACTAAACAAAGTGAAGATTTGTTTTTGTGGCTAGATACTTAAATGTGAACCAAAACAAATGCCTTAATGTTCTAATATGCATTGTGACTGCTGTACACTAAAGTTTTTTTTATTTTTAAATCAGTTTATTGACAACATTTCTTCACGAGAAGAGGTGGATCAAGCTGAGTATTACCTTTACAAGTAAGCATTTTTTTGCCCAACCTGACCTTTAAATCAAATCCCTTCCCTTTATAGGAATGACACTTTCCCACTCATTGACTCGGATTTCTGTGTTTTAAAGCATGTATCTGTTGTTCTTATAACTTAATTGAGGGACGTTTTGATATTCTTGGTGCTGGTATGGATACCCTGTTTCCCATCCTCTGGCACTGGCTCCAGACAAGCATGCTGATTTTGTGCAACTGAGCAACTAATATATACCACTGGTTATGCCTTAAGTAAGAGATGATAAAATAAAGGAATTATGTCTCTCTCAGATTTTTCCTTCTGTTGACTTTCTCTAGGTCATAATTAAATCTGCCGTTTTTGTGTTTGCATGTGTAAATATAGGATTCAGGGCAGCTTCTCCGTCTACTTCCTCAATCAAGAGAGTCAAGAAATAGGGTGCTGTGGTAATGATTGAGTCAGGCTAGAGGAGATAAGTTATTTATCCCCTTTCAACTTTCATTGTTCTGAATAAGCTGTGTGGTTAACATACAGTGAACATTCAAGTGAAAAAAAATAACATACTACTTTGCTAGTTGAAGAGAAATCAGGTGTCTAATAAGCAGATTTGGCCTCCTTAGGTTAGTACAGCTTGCTCTTCATGTTGAGAGGGAAATAAATCTTAATGATCACTGAAATAAAGAAGTCAGTACTATGTATGTATTGCTATATACATTCTGATACCTACATTTTCAAAAGTAGAGAGGAGAGATTGCTGGGCAAATATATAGGTCTGTATTTGCATGTTCCTTTACCATGATTGATAATTAGATATCTGGAAGTGCTAATGGTCATTTTAGCAAATAACTGTACACACAGTTGCTGTAAGTGCACAATTACATGAAGCCTTCAGGTCTTAAATTTTGAACATTTGATACTTACTATCTCTGTTATGAGACGGGTCAGCAGGAGTACAGAGCTTCTAGCATAAAGATGTATAGATTCAAGGTGTATTAAAAATCTTATTCAATAATACTTACCCACCCCACTTCTGTAAAGAAAATAAGAAGGGCAGGGGGGGAAATGGGGACACAAAGAACATGCTAATAAAGCTTGCTTCCCCTGACAAGGACCTTTAGTCCCTCTCCCCCCACCCCCAAGAGACTTTGAGATCTGCTGGTAATCCTGTAGTATAATCTGGAGACTGGTGCTCTGCCCTGCTCTGTGAGGTACTGCAAGCTAAGCAGAATTCAGTTTTGCTCTGTGAAAAGTGACTTGAATAGAAGAAGATATAAGAGAACAATGTCTGGCCCGGACTAGGATTTAAATGGTGGTGTGTGAGAATGTGTTAGCTAACATGTTCTAAAAAGTCTAGTGTAGACTTCAACACTTGCAAAACTGGTTGAGTTGAAGCTTAGGGGATGCCTGTGATGGGGGGCTCCCCAGTCCTGATAGAGGTTGCAGGGTATTATAATAATCATAATGATGTGGGGCAGACTATGCAGTCACAGAATGATACAGATGAAATCAGGATATCCAGAATGGAGTGTTCATCTGTGGATGATATCTTATGGTTTTTCCTCCTTGTAAGAAATAGGAGGTTCACAGATCGGTGACAAGAATGATTAGAAGCATGGAAAAGCTTCCATAGCAAAGGAGAGAGAATAGATCATTTATGAACTAAGTCATCCCATTTTCCCCTATTACTCACCCAGGTCTAACTAGGATCCTGAATTAAACAAAAAACCCCACATCTTTTCAGATTACATTCTAAAGAAGAGATTAGCAGTCCAGAACAACAGTTACAGGTATTTGCTACTTATTTGAAAAAAAAAAATCAACTGGGATGTAGTTATTTGCATATGCAGTTTAATTGGTTATCACTGTTTCAGACTTTAGTGTGATTAACCTTTTGAGAAGATAATAGAACTGTATTGTTTTGTCACATGATTTGTTCTCAAAATGCATTAATAAACAAGAAGCCCAACAGTAAAGAAGTCTGTAATCCATGTGAAATTGTAAATAAAACTCAATTATAACATCACTTTACCTATTAAATTAAAATAAATGCACTAGCTTGAGGAAAGTAGAGAAGTGATATTGGCGGGATCCGCTTTATTGTTCTGCACATTTCTCACTTAGGCTAGAGTTCACATGAAGGACACATTTATAAAGAGGTCTCTTCGCAGCTGGGAGGTTGTTAGAAAGCGCCTGCACATTGCACAGTGTTCAGCCAGCCATTGCCATCAGGCATAAAGGGAGCAGGGGAGTTAAAGGAGGAATAGCAACTTTAACTAGCACTCTCTCTTTTTGGGTAGTCACATCCGTAATGTTGTAAAATAACTCTGTGCATTTAATTTTCCTTTTGTTTAAAAATTAGTGGAAATGTTTAAAAAGGGAAGGAATGGAAAACTTTTCTTTGGTGCTTTATAAGATTTACAGATTGGGTCCTATTTATGAGTAAATGGCTTGTAAATTTCATTATAACTAACCTGTTTGTGTCACTGGATGAATGCAAGTAAACAGAGGGCTCCCAAACCACCTACCATACAGCTCTATTCCTTTCACTAGAGTCTAAACCTGTATCAGTAATGGGGATCCTTTTCCATGGAGTGCCACTTCCTGTGGCACTCGCCCTGGGCCCACTTCCAGGAGGAGGTGGCACTTCCAAAGGGATGGCTGATATCCCCCAACACAGGGCTGTCAAACTCATTCTGTGGAAAGGACCATATTACACTTCAACTCATGGGTTAATGGTACAAAGACCATACCGCTTATCCACAGCAAATCTCACATGCAAAGATGATGGTAGAACATGGCTCATTAATAACTAAACCTTAACTTATTAGAGTTGCTATTGCATTCAGTAAGACTCAATGCTCTTTCTTTGAAGCAGTTTGTGTGTTGTTAGCTGATTTGTGCACATAATTGCATTAAGTGTGTGCAAATTAGGAGTGCTAATATAAGGGGATTGTGTATTGAATCATGTGGATAGATGTGGCATGTATCGGGGGACAAGTGTGTGTGTAGAGGGAGATGGAAAACAGGAGTGATAAGGTGGAATGGGAAGAACTGGAGGGGGCAGGACACCACATTGTCCAAAAAAAAAAAAAAATTTTTAGAACCAGCACAACAAGGGAAAACAAGAGAATTAAGGAGCTAGAACAAGGCAGACAGTGTTTGGGTTTAATGCCAACATTGAACCATGCTAATTCAACATTTTTGTGGCACTTCAAAACATAATTTACTATTATTAATCTCTCAGCATTTTGGGGGGGAAATAAAATACAGCGAGGCTGACAATATTTGAGCCAGAATTTTTATGACTAATATTTTAACTCTCAAAAAGGAAGCTGAGCAGCTTTGAAATAAAAATGCAAAATGACCCTCAGGTACAATTCCTATATTCCAGTTCTCATTTTCCACTTTTTTCACCTCCCTCCTGACCCTTCATCACCTTATCGTACTAATCTTTGCACCTTCTTCTGTTCCATTTCCTATGCTTGGAATTCTCTTCCTTTCCTTGTTTGCCAAGCAACCTCCTTCCTCTGCATTTCTTCTGCATGACCTTTCATTAATAACCCACTGTGTATTTGCTGTAGATTTATACAAGGAACCCACTATCTCTCACTCTTGATGTTACATATAGAGCTTACTTTAGATAGAGGATGAACCATTTATATGTAGTTGTGCTTGGTTTTACTGCCTATGCTTAAGTTCGTGTCCCATGCTCCCCTTCCTTTATGTACATAAAGGAAGACTGTATTTGTGGATGTGGCCTTGGGGACACAGAAGGGAGGAGAGCCTCCTCAGTGCCCCCCTCAACCCCGTCAGAGGCTCTGGAGTGTGAAGGGCATGGGGCACCAACCTGGTCTCCATTGGATTTTCCTACAACCCCCCTCCCCATCCAAAAAATCCCAGTGGCACAGCAGCATAAGTTACAGCAATGGAGTCTGCAATAATTAACACTGCCTCCTCCATGCTGCAGAACACTGCCCTCAATAAGGGAAACTTGAGGGCCCAGGGAGCATAGCTCCCGCAGTGGCAAGCAGCAGTTCAGATGCCCTTGGCCAGTGCATAGATCCGCTAAGACCGACCTTGATTGCAAAGGGGCTGCAGGTTTAGGGTGTGGAGCCCTGTCCCTTTTGCAGAGAGGCAGAGGTCTTTGGAGCAAGAATCAGAAGGAAATATACAGAGTTTTCACTCCCATTCTGTGGTTATTCCTACATATGGGAGTACTGGACCTTTAAATTGTAAACTGCATGGACAGGGACTTTTTGTACATTGCCAAAACAGTGCACATGCAGTAAATACAGGTACATTCCAGAGCATTGGTTAATATATTTAGTGTACTGAAATACAATATGCTTAATGTATTTAGACCTACGTTACTTTATCTGCTTCAGAACTGTGGGTCTCTAGCCATACCACGATATCCTGCGCTCTCAAGTATAGCTGTGTGGAAAAGACTACGCTGCATGGTGGGGAATGTCAGTAACAAAAATATCCCATTTTTAAGCATGACGTCAGTGGCTTGCAGTGCTCCTCTTTTTGTTCTCTTTTGAATACCTGTTTTCTTGTTACTGTCTGACTTAAAATCCTTTCATCTCCTAGCATCCCAACATAAGTTCTAATCAGAATTCAAAACACTTTCTGTCTGCATCAAAGGCAGACTGTTTGCCCCACTTTGTCCTGTCTTACTGAAATGTCACTTTTCCTCAGTTAATGACTGTTCTCAGATGATGTAAATAGGAGTATATTGGGGCTGAATTTTTTGCTGTCATAACTTCATTGATTTAAGGCTTTATGCTAGCAGAGAATGAGTCTTAGTGTATCAGAGAAGTAACATGGAATTTTTACTTTATAGGTTGTTTGTTTGTATTAAGCACACAACCATAACGTTGAGGGTGAAAATGTGATATATATATATATATAAAAAGGTACCAATCCAACATCCTACATCTACTGTAGATGAGTCAGCTTTGGTTTAAAATTAAGAACAATGTTGATACGATATGTCTGAGACTTAAAGCAGCAGGAACATGAATATACTGTGTAAGAATACAATTTTTGTGGAGCGTTTTATTGGCCCTGCTGGTCTGATATCTGTGTGGGGATATGAAACTTTGTCCTTTGAAAAATGCAGGTACTTCCATAGATTTGACTGTGTATTAAAAGATTTAAAAAAAAAAAAAAAAAAACTGATAATTGCAAAATAATGCAATATCAAGCTATAGAGCTTTTTATGTATTCTATTCTTATAGCTCTGCTGGTAGCAAATTACATTTTTTAAAGCTTAATTTCAGCTCTCAAACCATTTTGGGACCACGAAAGTCTACAGATGCAATAAATTAACTTTGTTTCTCACAGTGCCAAAGTATCGATCTGATCTAATATTCCATGTTAGAAAACAAATTTCATCTGAAGTGAGCATGCACGCATGCCTCTGTATTTGCTGCCACAGATTAGGTTAGACACTTTTCTGCAAGTCAAGCAGCTGAAGGTTAGTTGGAGCCACCCAGAATGTTACTTAATAAAATGATCACCATGCACTAAATAAAAGTTTTGCCTCTGCACTTTGTCTAGGTGTATTATTTTTGTACTGCTATGATAGTTTCACTTTGTAATGTATGCACATAGTGGTATTTCATAACATACTGCAACATATTACCATGCAAACTAGGGACCTAGTATTGTGAGATGCTTAATTCTTCCTTGAGATGCCATGAAGCCACACCTCCCATAGACTCCAATCAGGGTCATAGCAACATCATAGGAGCCCTGGTCCCAACCATCTATGGTCTTTTAGAGTTTGTACATTACATTCCTGAGTTCATAAACTCTGCAGGAATCATTGTAGATGGTAACCAGCCTCTAACCTTCAGGACCCTGAGCACTTCAATCACAGGGTCTACAAATCTCACAATCTTCAGTGCTCAGTAAGAACCAAATGCTACAGCCCCTACTCACCTGAGTAGCTGTACTTAAATCACTGGAGCTGTTTGCATAAGTAAGAGGTGCAAGACCCCCCCTCACAGAAGAATCTTTCACAGCATTGAAAAGTTCTCTTTTCCTGTAGCACATAGTTTTTCAATTATCTGATCAACTCAGTCTAGCCCTGTACATTAGTTCTCCCTCAGACCTGGTGAATGTACTGAATTTGGAGTTTCTAGATTACATGTACAATGGCCAAAAAAGGTAGACTAATTGCTTTTTAGGAAGTAAAGTTTTGATGTTAACAGTTGAAAACCTGCAAATGGTTAAAACAGTGTGTGTATATAATAATTGGCTAGGAGAGCTCATGCAAACTTCAGGTGGAAAAAACCCTTTACTGGGGAAGCGTCACTTAGCTTAATAAAAGGAAAGACTCTCACCTTGTTAATTGAGCAGTCATTTCACAGACTCCAGAGCTGTTCAACCACATGAGAAATGTAGCCAAAACGTAGGGATGAAATCCTTGCCCTGTTGAAGTCAATGGCCATACTGCTATTGACTTCAGTAAGGCCAAGATTTCACCTCATGCCAATACTGGGTAATGGAGAGCATTGGGTAAATATGGTCACTCCCAATGAGGGACCGAAGAGTGAGTTGAAAATTAAGGACCAGATCCTCAGTGTAAATTGGCATAGTTCCATTGAAATTAACTGAGCAATGCCTGATTACACCAACTATGGATCTGGCCTTAAGTGTCTTGAATCATCATAGTGACTGAGAAAAGAGGCTGGTTTTATACCAGAGGGGAAATGCTCAATATAGAAGAGGTTAGGTACATTTTCTTGTCACGTACTCTGATAGCTATTTGTTGCCATACTTGCAAAAAAATAACAAAACATCTTTTTCCTACCAGCATCCCAAAACATTTTGTATATTAGATAAAATCAGTAACAGGTTGAAATGCAACGTAAGAGGCATTTTACAGTCACATCTTGAGATGTGCTGATTACTTCTGATGCCTGTGGAAGTCATTGGGAATTATTAGCCATTTTAGATGACAATTTCCTAATGCAAAAAGTGTTGCAGCCAACCCAGGGAATTCTATATTAGACCTTGTCCTAACAGATAGAGGAACTGATCACAGAATTAAAAATTAATGGTAGCTCAGGTACAAGTAATCATGACTTAATCACATTTACATTGTGCAAGCAGAATATAGTCCAGACGAATATATATCCTTGACACTTTAATAGGTCTAGTTTCAAAACAACTGAGCCAGATCAGTTGGAAGGAAGAATTTAATCAGAAAAATGTGAATGATAATTGGGAATCCTTTAAGAACTCCTTGCTAGATGTCCCAAAAGCCACATATCAAGGAAGAAGGCTGTACTGATTAAAAAATAGACTTGATTTAGAGGGGAAGTGAAGGCAGCTGTAAAAATAAATAAAAACAAATGGAAGAAAAGGGGAAGTTGATAGTAATGAACATAGATTAGAAATTAGGAGTTGTAGAAAATTGATAAGGGAAGTAAAGGGACACAAGAAGGCTATGGCCAGCAGAGTTAAGACTATAAGAAGGCATATTTTAAATATTAGAAACAAAATAATCATGACAATGGTATTGATCAATTACTAGATGCAACTAGAATTATCACTAATAATACAGAAAAGGCAGAAGTGTTCAATAAATGTTTGGTCTATATTTGAGGGGGAAAGCAGATGAAATAGTCTCATCATACGGTGATAACACTCTTTCCCTTTCACTAGTATCTCTAGAGTAGTGGTCCCCAACCTACAAGCCACGGAGGACCGTGGCATTGGACGAGCATCTGCCGAAATGCCGACGACAGGTGGCAACGTCAATAGGCGTAGCCGCCGAAATGCCAACGACAAGCAGCGTCATCCAGAGGCGTCGCCGCCGAAATGCCACTGGCTTCTCTGCGGCATTTTGGCAGATGCTCGTCCGCCGGCCAGTACGCGGGGGCACTTAGACGTCCCGGCGGGCGCCATGGTGCCCGCGGGCACCGTGTTGGGGACCCCTGCTCTAGAGGATGGTAAATAGTAGCTACTAAAGTTAGATATTTTTAAAATCAACAGGTCCAGATAACTTGAATCCAAGAGTTTTTAAAGATCTGGCTGAGGAGATTGCTGGACTGCTAATGTTGATTGTCAATAAATCTTGGATCGTTGGGGAAAAGGATAAATAGGATGACCCAGGTAATAATAAGCTTGTCTGCCGGACATCAATTCTGGGCAAGATAATGAAGCAGTTGATACAGGACTATATTAATAAAGAATTAACAGGGTAATATAATTAATGCAAATCAACATGGGTTTATGGAAAATAGATCCTGTCAAACTAACTTGCTTTTTTTTTTTTGAGAGAGAGAGAGAGAGAGAGAGATTAAAAGTTTGGTTGATAAGGTAATAGTGTTAATGTAATAGACTTGGACTTATGTAAGGTGTTTGACTTCATACCACATGACATTTTGATTTAAAAAAATCCTAGAATGATAAGATTAACACGGCACATATTAAATGTATTAAAGATTGCCTAACGGATAGATCCCATTATGTAACTAAACAGGGAATCATCACTGAGGGTGTGTTTCCCTAGGGGTCCCAGTTCTTGACCTTATGCTATTTAACATTATCATCAGTGAGCTGGAAGAAAACATAAAATCATGATAAAGTTTGTAGATGACACAAAAATTGAGAAAGTGGTAAATAATGAAGAGGACAGGTCACTGATTCAGAGCGATCTGGATCACTTGATAAACTGGATAAATGTATACAACTATCCTGGGAAGCAGTGACTGAAAAGATTTGGGGCTCATGTCAGATAATCAGTTGAACATGAGCCCCTAGGGACACTGTGGCCAAAATGTGATCCTGGGATGCATGAACAGGAGACCCTTAAGTAGGAAGAAGGAGGTTATTTTACCTCTGTATTTGGCACTGCTGCAATACTGTGTCCAGTTCTGCTGTTGATAATTCAAGAAGCATGTTGATAAATTGGCTAGGCTTCAGGAGTAAAGGATTAGAAAATATGCCATACAGTGATAAGCTAAATAGATTGAGCTCCTTGAGTCTAACAAAGATAAGGTTAAGGGGTGACTTGATTACAGTCTGTAAGTACCTACGTGGAGAACAAATATTTAAAAATGGGTTCTTCAGTCTAGCAAAGAAAGGTATAACATGATTCAATGGCTGGAAGTTGAAACTAGATGAATTCAGACTTGAAATAGACATACAGTTTTGACACTGAGGGTAATTAACCATTGAAATATGTAACAGGCTCACTCACCATAGAAGCGCGCCTCCTTCTGGCTCATCTAGGGATTAGCTGTCCATGAATCTGATGCCCCCCTCCTTTGCTTGCTTGCCCCATAGTCAGTTTTTCTCACTTTTGACTCGGTTGCTCCCTCTTGGTAACAGCTCTCCGGCCAGGTCACTATAGTCCTTCCGTTCCAGGGTACCAAAGTCCCAGCCTTCCTATCCACTGCCCAGTCTGTGCCACTTGCCCAGTGGCCAATAGGGGAACCTGGGCCTGTCCACTACTCTGGGTTCCAGCCCAGGGACTCTTTGCCTAGCAACCAACATCTGTGCAAGTTCTGACCTTGTTGCTGTTTTCCTGGGCCTTTTCCTACTTTTCTTCCCTATCTTCTGGCCCTCTGAGTTACCACTGGGGCTTCTTCTTCTCCGTGTGGTTACTTCACCCCCTTTGGGCTCTTGCCAGAGGGATCCCAGGGGTTACTCTCCTTCTAGACCTCTTCCTTGTACCTAGCTGCCTTCCTTTTTCTCTAAGGAGTGACTGCAGAGCTCCTTCTTGTAGCCTTCTCTTATTACCAGTTTCCTCTCTTTATAAGCTTATCCCAGCTAGGCTTCCTAAGCCATTAGGCCTGATCAGGCCCAAGCTTTCCTCCAGGTGCAGCCTATAAAGTAAATTGGCCTCTTTTAACCAGCTCTGCCTTGCATTGCATGGACACCCCATTACAAAATAATTTGCCAAGGATTGTGGTGGATTTTCTATCACTGACAGTTTTAAAATGAAGATGGGATGCTTTTCTAAAAGATCTGCTCTAGGACTTATTTTGGGAAAGTTTTGTATCCTGTATTACACAGGAGGGCAGACTAGATGATCACAATGTTACCTTTTGGCTTTGGAGTCTGAGAGTTGCTGCAGCACGTCTCAGGATTTGGCTCTTATTCTTCCCAAAGTTAAACTGGAGTGCATTCAATATCAGTCTGAAGGTTATTTTAGAGCCCGGACCCACAACAGCAAAAAGCCCTACTGGAGACAGGCTGTGAATTATATTTTAGAAAATTTAAGAGATCAGCCATAGACAAAATAAAGTTGCAGCCAAAAAACATAGAGAGCAAGTAGCTCAGATGAATATAAATGAGCATAATATGAGATTCAGAAAAATCTTGTTAAGAGGCAGAGATGTGTCCAGAAGCCAGTTCAGACATCTAACTGGCAAAATATATTTGAGACTTAAGCCCTATCCGGCTACCATTGAAATGATCATCTGCTGCCATAACACCTTCAGAGGACTACAGGCAGCCAGTATAAGGCAGAGCAGCCCCAGGTGAGCACAAAACACACACAAAGCCACCCCCACTCCAGAATTGCACTGAGTTGCCCCTAGGTTAGCCTAGGAAGTTCAATCATCTTATTTGCAAGATCGGTGCAAACTATATAATCGCTTACTTAAGAAACATTCATGGGCTAGTGCTTACTACCTGCCAATTTTCATCATTCCTTTACAGTATCAAGTGTGATTTTTTTTTTTCCATTTCCTTTTTGTGGCAAACAAAACATAGACGTAAAACAAAGATGATACACTTAATTGAGCAATAGCCTAACTGTATTGTTTTAATACTCAAAGAGCTGACTGAGGAGCTATTTGAGCCATTAGCGATTATCTTTGAAAAGTCATGGAAGACGGGAGAGATTCCAGAAGACTGGAAAAGGGCAAATATATGCCAATCTATAAAAAGGGAAATAAGGACAACCTGGGGAATTACAGATCAATCAACTTAACTTCTGTACCCGGAAAGATAATGGAGCAAATAATTAATCAATTTGCAAACATCTAGAAGACAATAAGGTGATAAGTAACTCAGCATGGATTTGTCAAGAACAAATCATGTCAAACCAACCTGATAGCTTTCTTTGACAGGCCTTGTGGATGGGGGGAAGTGGTACACATGGTATATCTTGACTTTAGTAAGGCTTTTGATACTGTCTTGCATAACCTTCTCATAAGCAAACTAATTAAATGCAACCTAGATGGAGCTACTATAAGGTAGGTGCAAAACTGGTTGGAAAACCATTCCCAGAGAGTAGTTATCAGTGATTCACAGTCATGCTGGAAGGGCATAACAAGTGGAGTCCCGCAGGGATCGGTTCTGGGTCTGGTTCTGTTCAATATCTTCATCAATGATTTAGATAATGGCATAGAGAATACACTTATAAAGTTTGTGGATGATACCAAGCTGGAAGGGGTTGCAAGTGCTTTGGAGGATAGGATTAAAATTCAAAATGATCTGGACAAACTGGAGAAATGGTCTGCATTAAATAGGATGAAATTCAATAAGGACAAATGCAAAGTGCTCCATTTAGGAAGGAACAATTGGTTGCACAGATACAAAATGGGAAATGACTGTCTAGGAAGGAGTACTGCAGAAAGGGATCTGGAGGTCATAATGGACCACAAGCTAAATATGAGTCAATAGAGTAACGCTGTTGCAAAAAAAGCAAACATCCTTCTGGGATGTATTAGCAGGAGTGTTGTAAGTAGGACACGAGAAGTAATTCTTCCGCTCTACTCTGCGCTGATTAGGCCTCAACTGGAGTATTGTACCATATTTTAGGAAGGATGTGGACAAATTGGAGAGAATCCAGAGAAGAGCGACAAAAATGATTAAAGGTCTAGAAAACATGACCTATGAGGGAAGATTAAAAGATGAGGGAAGATTAAAAAAATGTGGTTTGTTTAGTGTGGAAAAGAGAAGGCTGAGAGGGGACATAACAGTTTTTAAGTATGTAAAAGGTTGTTACAAGGAGGAGGAGGAAGAAAAATTGTTTTTCTTAACCGCTGAGGATAGGACAAGAAACAATGGGCTTAAATTGCAGCAAGGGAGGTTTAGGTTGGACATTAGGAAAAACTTCCTAACTGTCAGGGTGGTTAAGCACTGGAATAAATTGCCTAGGGAGGTTGTGGAATCTCCATCATTGGAGATTTTTAAGAGCAGGTTAGACAAACACCTGTCAGGGATGGTCTAGATAATACTTAGTCCTGACTTGAGTGCAGGGGACTGGACTAGATGACCTCTCGAGGTCCCTTCCAGTTCTATGATTTCTATGATCATTATTGTACTGTGATCTAGTCAGATTATCAAAAACTGGTGGTACAGCTGAAAGGTAGGGGAATCCATTCAAAGGAAAAAGTTAGGTCATCCTAACTTACTTACGAAGATAGGTATAAACTAATAGCCCCTCTAGTACTCACTTCTTAACCAATCCCATCTCTTCATCCCAAAATAGTAAATCCTACAGCTTTCCTCTGACAAACTTCCCATCCCTGCTCTCTTCTTCCTCAGAAATAGAAGCTCCAGTCCCACCTCTCAGCTGTGGACACCCTCCTAGTGACAGCACCAGAGTCCACTCACCTCCCGAAACCTTGTACTCTTCAAATGCTAAGTGTCCCCAGTCCAACCCACTCAGCTATCAATTTCTCTCTACTGTGCTATGCCAGGTCTAAAATATTTGAAGCCCAGAGATTCTGCAAAACACAAGCTTGATCCTCTCTGGAGGAAGGCCACCACTGCCTTTTTTCTGCTGTAGGGAGGTTGTGGAATCTCCATCATTGGAGATTTTTAAGAGCAGGTTAGACAAACCTGCTCTTAAATCTTCCATCTTCACCCTCTAACTGTCCGTGGATGGGATGTGGACCCCCTCAGTATGTGCCTGTTAGATTTTGTGGCCCTTGCTTCCCGCACTGTTATAATTGACCATGTGTGGTGAAGTACCTCACATATATGCTTAGTGCGCGAGATCCTCAGCACCACTGAAGTCAGTGGAGCTATGCTATGTCTGGTTACAGCTGTTTAGGATTTGGTCCAGAGTGTTTTTAGGGGGCCTTTAAACACTTTCTATGGTCATTGTCATTTGAATTAGAAGCGTTTATTCAAAGCACTTCAGAGAGCAGTTGGTGGAATCTTCTGTTTTCTCAGCTGTAAACTCAGATGCAAAAGGTATGTCCTTTGTCATTCTCTTTCTGGAAAAAAAAAAACATGAATGGAGTTTTGGATTTTGTTTTTGTAAGTCTAGATCTCCTCAAACTGAAAGTGTTCAGATTTTGGCAATTGGTTTTGCAAGTGGGTACATGCCTTTGAATAACACACTTTTCCAAGAATTGTAGTTTCTAAAGCCTGCTTTAATCTCTAAAGTCAACCTTCTGATCATTGTCTTTAAGCTGTCACTTATTTCATTCTGATCTTCCTTTTGTCTTCACTGCAGTTCTCATTAACTTTTTACCAAGGGAAAAATATGTCGTCTTACTCTATTCAAATTGTCATTTTGCTGTACAGCTGTGCTGGAAATGCAGCTTAGGGAATGATTTTAGGACTTGCTTCTTCGACAGGTGAAGTCTAAGCCCATCAAGGCTATCACAGGTTGCGTTTTCTGGGTCACTTTGAATGAGGTTAGTAAAGATGTAGGAAGGGTACATGCTGTAAAAGCAGCCAGCCTGGGGAAAGGTAGAAGGAAGGCAGGGCTGTATAAAAATCATGGGACTTAACAGTGTTAGGCCTATTATGTGTTGATTTGGGTGTATTTTAGTGGAGACACAGGCAGGCAGGAAGAGGGAATCCGGAGGGATGGCTGGTTGGCATGTATTCAGTGGCTCTAGGTATGCCAGCCAGTTTGGGAAGGAGCTAAATACTAACCATGTATAGTGGAGGAGCAGTCTGCCACCTGGCTGGGCAAGTGAACAGGCAGTCCAGGTATGGAAGGTGGTGAGGAAAGAAAGTGAGCATCATGGTGGAAGTACTTCACTTGTTATATTTCTGAACTGTTCCTGATATGCAACCAAGTTATGAATTGGGCTATACAAAATATTATGATCTGTTAGCACTCATTGTGTTGATTGGCCTTGATGTAAGATGGACAAAAACGTGTCAGAAGAAGAGAGGTGGGCAAGGTGCTGCGACTGGGGTTCTTGTGTCCTGCAACTAGCCAAAACTAAAAGGATGTTAATGAATTTAAAATATATTTGGGGTCTTCCTTTCCTGAGGCTGAAGATTTTATCTTTTGCCATCATGAAGATTCTTTAAAAAGATGAAAGAAGATGATCATGGTTCTGTTATGATAATTATCCCTCTAACACTGCTAGTAGCTATTCTGATTGATTGATTGATTTTTGTTGCACTTTTCAAGTTACTATAGTAGAAATAAATAATAATGTCCATAGGCCCCAGTCAGGGCTAGGGCCCCATTGTGCTCTCTATCTAGATCTTCACAGTATTTAAAGGTCATACAAACACTTAGAAAGACATGGTGCCTGCCATGAACATCTTAAAATGTTCACCTGAGTATCCACTGGAATACAGCATTATTGCTTTAAAAAGGAAGACCACACCTCTTCATGCTCCACCAAAGCTACTATTTTGCAATGGTCACACATACCCAGATGGCTTCCTTTATCCAGGCCAAAGATTGTAGCTACTAACTTAATTTTAGGGTTTTATTAATCTGTTTGGAAAGCCATGGTTCTTAGGAGGTTTTAAAAAAGCCTGCCTGGAAAATAAATCAGTGCTAGTAACTGTTTTGACTCACCAGTGCATAATATTTTAGCTGTGATCACAGGCACATGAATGTGATATGAACACATGTAGTACTTTCGCCCATTCTGCCTGTCTGCTCTGTTTTTGTATGCAATGGGTAACATGACATTTATAAGCCTTATGCACTATGAATGCTTCAGAGAGCTGGATGCTTGTAAATGTCAGTTCACTGTCTGAATACAAGAGCTGAGGAAGCCAGCACAGTGGGGAGGAATAACATTCCATACACACACTTGCACCATGTTCTGAGGCTCATCAGCAATCACAAACCCGACAGGCGGGTCATATTTTCTGACTACCAAACTTGACAGTGTTCCTTTTCAGATGGGAAAGGAAAGGACAATAAAATATCCCCCTGCATTTTCAAGTCATTTGTCTGAGCTTTGAGTCACACAGTCTAATTGAATGTTCATGGGAATTATGCAGCTTGCAAAAACCGACAACTCTGAACATTTATCCAGTAATATATACAGAACTTCAAGTTAGGTTCTTACTGTCTCTTTTTAAATAAAAGCCTTGACTTTTTTTTTAAAGAACTGTGTAAAATGCAAAACTAGCCATATTCCTTGTGTAAGTATGCTTGTTAGATTAAATTCAATATTTGATAAGGAAATACCGGTATATTAAGCAGTTGCTGTAAATTCAAGAATGTAGTGTTTCCCCACCCCACCATTAGTAAATTAGTAACAATACATATCTGTAAGTTGTATTAACTGTGACTTACTATTGACTTTAGGGCTTTTATCTTTATTTCCCCTCCACACACACACTATTCTTTTGGCAAAATGCTTGGACCAGCTCTATCATTATTAATTGTTTGGTATTCACAATAAGTTTGGCACAGCACAGTACAGTAATAAAGACAGCCCCTGTCCCCAAAAACTTAAGAAAAGGCTAGGCACATAGACAGGATGTACTGGGAAATCTTCAGGTTGGATAACTTAGTTTGGATGTGGGGTTGGATTGTTTATTTGTCTGTTTTTGTTTTTGATGAACTCAAGGTTTGGGTTTTGTTTGGTAACTGAACAAAAGAGTTAAATAGATGAGTGGTTTGTAAAGAAGGAGATACAAATAGATTGCTATCCAGTTCTATGATCAAATCCTTAACTAGACTGCATTACTTATATTACTTCATAGCACCCAATAGGGTGGTAGGTGCTGTATAAGAAACAGATGGTCTGAGTCCCTCAGAGCTGACACCTGGACATCATACCTGTCACAAAAAGTGGTGTGACAAACAGCAGGAAGGAGATAGGGGTGGAAAGATGAGTTACTACAGTAAAATCGTGCAGTTGCTGAGATTGAACTAATTTTAAAATAAAGACTGTGATGAATGTTATTGACTCACTTATTGGCAGTATCACAAAAAATGGGAGTTTTCAGAAGGATTTAAATGAGGAAATGCTAATTGCCTGTCAGACCAGCTCACAAAGGGTGCTCTGTACTAGAGGCTGGCATGGAAAAAAGCACAGAGGTGTTAGCGGGAGAATTGGATTAAAGGAGTGCTCTCCATGGGCAGAGTGGTGGGAGTGGGAACAAGATGGTAAGAGATAAAGCTGGATAAGTAGGGGAGTGGCAAAATTATATACGGCCTTGAAGGCAAGGACAAGAAGTTACAATTTATACCAAGGAAAAGGGGAGGGCTAGTGGAGAGAGTCATTGGGGTTAGTGAGGTCAGAGGAATGTTTTAGGAAGATAATTTTAGCAGCTGCATTCTGGATGGACTGGAGAGAGGCAGACAGTGTGGATGCTGGGGAGGCTGGAAAAGAGGGGGTTGCACAGTAAGTGGGGAGCTGATTGGAGCATGGATGAGATTTTTTTGTAAGCCGGACAGAAAGGCTGGATCTTCAAAATGTGGAGAACCAGCAAGACTGAGTACAGCCTGGATGCGGGAAGCGAACGAGAGGAACGAGTTAAAGATGTTTGCCAGATTATAGACCTGAGCGACGTGAGGGGAGGTGGTAACGTTAACAGTATCAAAGAAGGAAGAGGAGAGAGGTGAACCCATTACCCGGAGCTATAATACAATATGGCCTTGACTATATTGTGAAATGTAATATTGTTCAGTTAATAGTACAATAAGGCTTTTCTACTTCACTTACTATACATGATAAACCTTAGACATGACTGTAATGTTGAGATACAGCACTGATTCAAGGTAAACAGCCCAGTAGCAGCCTTCAGAGAGAGTGGTCAGATAAGGATTTTGTCTCCTATGAGTGAATTTTTCTCTGTATTCCCCTAGGTGGGAAGCCTAAGGCATCTACTAACATTGCACTAACATTTTGGAAATAGCTGCAAATTTGTGGCCAAAACATCAAATGAGCCTGAATCAATTGGTCAATGTTACGTGTGCGTTTAATATGAAAATTTCATTTGTATTCCTTAGTAGTTCATCTCATTCATTCTAGCTCTGACACCACTCTGTTGATGTTGAGTTCGGGTAGCAATGCATAGTGGAATCAGATTGTCATAGTGCAGAATTGTGAGTACAGAATAGTAAAGTAAAAACCATGTTCATCTGCTACCTGGACTCTTGTTATGAGACGGGGAGCATGGACAGGGAAATGGTATCACCCACTTTGGATTAAAACATTTTGAAGTGAATAAACATAGTAGTGAATTTTTAAATTTGGAAATTGGTTCATGCCAGTGTCACTTAAATTTTTTTGGCAGCAACTGTGAAGTTCACCTCTGAAAGGTTAAATCATCTTATAAAATCTGTTCAGTAGTTATGTTGTTGCAGCACTGCCTTTTTTCTGTATGTGTGTGTGCCTCTGGGGCGTCTGGTGTGAAAGTGAATGACATTGCAGAATGAATGGCTTGGTCTCAACACGCTAATTCAAGTTTCTGGTACAGAAGCCAGAAGAAAAGGTTACTGCATAATCTGCACGGATTCAACTTTGGCCCCTGTGATATTCTAGTGTGTAAGCAGTTGTGGCAAGTGGCACAGTTTTAAACTAGCATCCAGTCTGTGCCAAAAAGAAATTATGTGAAGTACTGGTAATTTGAATAGAATAAGCAGATTTTGCAACACGTCTACTGAAAGGGAAGGCTTTCTAGGTGACAAAATTGGTCATTTCTCCCTCTCAGACTAAATTTAGTCTTACATTAGCCACCATCAAAAGTCAGTATTTACAAGCGCTTCCCACAGTAATTTATTGCCGTTTTTTCTGTTCTTGGAATAGAAGGTCATGGTGCAATGCAGTATTTGTTGGCAATATTTACTTTTTAATGGCACCCATAGTGTATTACTTTATAATGTGAAATAGAAAGGCATGCGGTAGTGGTCTGAACACAGGACTGGAATCCTGGAACCCCTGAGTTTTAATCCTAACTCTGACACAGATTCTTTCTTTGGCCTTAAGCAAATTATTTAATGGTCCTCTCAGCTTGAATTTTTTAGGTATAGACCATTCCTAAGTTAAAGCAAACTAGGTACCTTTTAGTTCACCCCAGCAGCATCTACAAAGGGGAGTTAAAGCACAGCATGGTAGTGTGCGCTACAGTTCACACCCCGTAGTCTAAACTGTGGGACCATGTAGACATAGCCCTTAGGTCTTCCTTTCCTCCTGCTAGGCAGCACAGCTTTTTTTACCACAAAGTAAAAAGTAGGCCATCACTTGTAAAACTCATTTTTTAAGATTAAAACTTTTCAAAGCAGCTAAGTATGGAAGGTTGGCCATAGGCTGAAATATTGGCAATCTGAGCAAATGACAAGCAAGGAGCTGAAAAATAAAGCTCTCATCCTCTAAAAATGAGATCCTTTGAAAGCTAGTGATTGAGTAAAATAGAGTTTGAAACATACCTTTTTAACACTCTGTAAATTAACAATAACTTGCAATATGCGATTAGCGGGGGAAGGGAGTGGATTTAGTTGGCTTGTTGCCAGCTTTGGAAGGCTTTCTCTCTCTCTTTAATTGTATAATGAGCCCAGATGGGAAGGTGATGACTGCAATAGAAATTTAAGTACGTTTTCAACAACATGTTTACTTGTTTTTGAAAAATGTATCTGGCTGATAACTTGTGTGCCAAGTTTCAGACAGATGGAGAATCAGCCAGGACGGCAACAAGCATCCAGACAGGCTGAATGACTAAAAGGGCAGAAGGAAAAAGTATTTTACTTACATTTGCTGTAGTTTTATAGTCTTTGTGTCTAATTAATTTTCAGAGGTACGCAGATAAGCAATGGCTCCATACAACTGCCCTTTTGTCAAACCTTAATACAAATAAGTTTTAGCCTGACACTTTGAAATTGCTGAGATTCAAAAACCTCCCAAAAGCAAGACATCTAAAGTGTTGCTCAGTTCATCATTTTATAACCTGTATTTCCGTGCCAGTATACCAGGGGAAGGTATAATTAATGCAAGTGTTGGTTGTAAATTAGACTTTATTATGGTTGTACTGGGACTAAGAAAGGCACTAGAGAATATCTTCTCATAGAGTCGCTATAGCAACAGCTCACCCCTTCATACTCCATGTTTTCCTGAGCCTATCGTACTCTGCATCTTAACACTAGATTATTAGTTGCATTTGTATTCAAATCTGTTCATTTTCAACTGTAAAAGCCCAGACGTATTTTTAAGAAGCAGAATTCCTAGGAGCTGTGTCCTTAACTGTCAGTAAGATTTTTTTTATGTTAAGAAAAGGCTTTTTCCATTTAGTTTCTTAACTGCTGCACCTCAAAGGAGTTTCAGCTTTATATTGAAAGTAGTTTAGGTTCTTCATACCTGTGACAAGAAATTCTGATTTCTTCTCTCCTCCTATCCCTATTCTGTTAGGATTGAGAGAGAAGGATATGGATAATCAGATATTCTGTTCATCCTAAGGACAGGGACAATATTTTAAAGTTGGGTCTCTGTCTTTCATCAGGGGTTTATGAGCAACAAGGAGTGAAACTAATCTCTCTCTAACGCATCTTTCTGTCCTGAAGAGAATCTGAAAAAGTAAAATCCAAAAGATATTTGTTGATTAGTTTGTGTTTAAATTTAAAAAAAAAAATTAAAACACTGCTAAAATAATTGGCTTACATTCTACAGGAAATTAGGCTAAATGCTATCTTCTGAGTTTATTAGTAGTACTGTATTTACATTTCCACAGTGCTTTTCTCCTGTAGGCTCCCAAAGTGCAATATGAACTGCACAGCAAACAGTTGGGAGACATAGCTTTAATTCAGTCACTTATCTGCGTTAAAGGCAATATGTCTTGTCTGTTCTAGACTTTTTAAGGCATGTTAGTTAGCACCTTTAAATCCTGGTCTAGACAAGGCCTGAGACTGAGGAACTGTTATTCTGGGAATGAAAAACACCCACAGTCCCTTAGTCAAAATCATGTTGAGGAGGGCTTGAGGCATGCTGAGAACCTTGTTTTGAAAACCAAATTTTTGTCAATACATCTTAAGACTGATCACTACTGTATTGTTTCATATTGTTCTGAAGAGATGTGGCCATTAGAAGATTCTGGAGGAACTGCAGTAACAGCCAGGGGAGTTTTCCATCGATTGAGAAAGTATCAAATCCTGAAGGGGGCACCTTATGTGTTCTCTCTCTTGGTTTTACAGGTTGGAGGACCTGTCTTGCTCGACTTCCATCAAGTTCACTGCTAGTGGATGGATGGCTAAATTTGTAATATACTTTTCAGAGCCAAGAATTTCAGAGCCACGATGGTCCTTTGGGCTTTGCTGTAGATTCTAGAACTGCTGCTGTTACTATTTCTTTCCTAATGCTTCTTTTGTGTGTTTTTATGAAAACACAGTATTCCCTTTGTCTTTGTGAAGTGAGTCCCCATTAATATATTGTTATGAAATGAGTAGCAACTCTTATGATTTTTTGCAACTGCTTGACAATCCTGTTTTTCTCTCTAAACATAAGATTGTTCTTTTCTGTTTTGTTCAGAGAGCTGCATTATATCTATCAAAAGAAAGAGGAGCATTTGAAATGACATCAGGCTAGAGATTGACAACATTGGGCATAAGTGCTTGTTGTATCAAAAATTCAGCTTGTCAGTCATTTGTAAGGCAATTCACATAAGTGACTGTCAAATATACTAAATGGGTCACTAATGGATGGACCAGATCTTGCCAGCATATGGCTTGATTGCCCCTCAGTCACTGGTAGAAAGAGACCTTTTGAAGCTGTTCTTTCTATGCAGCAGAATAGTTTTGAGCAAAATGTTAGCCTTTTCAAGATTGTTGAATGGTAAATACCATTGCTTATACTGTTAAGAGATTTTCCATGATCATATGAATTTCTCATGCAAACCCATGCACATCTAAACTCCTCCTAAATGACAGTATATGCAAGTGTGCTTCTCCCAACAGAAATCCACACCAAATGTGTCTAGTGCTTTTACCAAACATGATTATTACTGCACGTGGGGGTGAAAAACAAAAACCAACCAACCAACCACACCTTGGACAAGATAAAAATAAAAGGGCAGTGGAATGGGAAGGGTAGAGAAGGGAGTGGCAAGTATGATTAAGTGGTGAAGGCTGGCCACAGGGTTTTGAGTTCTGGGTTCTATTCCCAGTTCTGCCACAGACTTGCTGGGTGACTTAACTCTGCTTCTGTGCCTCAGTTTCCCATCTCTAAAAGACATTAATAATTTCCCCCTACCTGAAAGACTTATTGTGAGACTAAATTCATCAGTGCTTGGAAAGCTCCTTGTGATGCTAAGAAGGAAGGTGCTACAGAAATTACAAAGTATTACTTGGGGAAGAAAAAAAAGCCAACTGTATAGATGCTATGGCAGTGGGTGGAATACAAATGCTTAGAATAGGTAAAGGATAACCAGTTTAAACTCCGTTAGAGAAAGCTGATAAAGAATTAAAACATAATGGTTGATAACCTAAACACATGACCATTTTCAGGGAGTGTGGTGAGGCTTTTCTATAGTGGCCTACTTGTAGGAGAGAGCAGTTGTGCCTGGCAATTATTCTGCTCCCCCCCACTTACAAATATTCTGCTCTCCCCCCACCCCCCCACTGACTTGATCAATCTGTTTTTAAAAGCCTGTTCCTATTACTGCTCTTGATAATTGATTTATTATACTTTGTAGCAAAGGTATTCTTTGCTACAAAATCATGGAGCAGGTCCTCAAGGAATCAATTATGAAACACTTAGAGGAGAGGAAAGTGATCAGGAACAGTCAGCATGGATTCACCAAGGGCAAGTCATGCCTGACTAACCTAATTGTCTTCTATGATGAGATAACTGGCTCTGTGGATGAGGGGAAAGCAGTGGATGTGTTATTCCTTGACTTTAGCAAAGCTTTTGATACGGTCTCCCACAGTATTCTTGCCGCCAAGTTAAAGAAGTATGGGCTGGATGAATGGACTGTAAGGTGGATAGAAAGCTGGCTAGATCGTCGGGCTCAACGGGTAGTGATCAATGGCTCCATGTCTCGTTGGCAGCCGGTTTCAAGCGGAGTGCCCCAAAGGTCGGTCCTGGGGCCGGTTTTGTTTAATATCTTTATTAATGATCTGGAGGATGGTGTGGACTGCACTCTCAGCAAGTTTGCAGATGACACTAAACTGGGAGGCATGGTAGATACACTAGAGGGTAGGGATCGGATACAGAGGGACCTAGACAAATTAGAGGATTGGGCCAAAAAAAACCTGATGAGGTTCAACAAGGACAGGTGCAGAGTCCTGCACTTAGGACGGAAGAATCCCATGCACTGCTACAGACTAGGGACCGAATGGCTGGGTAGCAGTTCTGCAGAAAAGGACCTAGGGGTCACAGTGGAAGAGAAGCTGGATATGAGTCAACAGTGTGCTCTTGTTGCCAAGAAGGCTAACGGCATTTTGGGCTGTATAAGTAGGGGCATTGCCAGCAGATCGAGGAACGTGATCGTTCCCCTTTATTCGACATTGGTGAGGCCTCATCTGGAATACTGTGTCCAGTTTTGGGCCCCACACTACAAGAAGGATGTGGAAAAATTGGAAAGAGTCCAGCAGAGGGCAACAAAAATGATTAGGGGTCTGGAACGCATGACTTATGAGGAGCGGCTGAGGGAACTGGGATTGTTTAGTCTCCAGAAGAGAAGAATGAGGGGGGATTTGATAGCTGCTTTCAACTACCTGAGGGGGGGTTCCAAAGAGGATGGAGCTCGGCTGTTCTCAGTGGTGGCAGATGACAGAACAAGGAGCAATGGTCTCAAGTTGCAGTGGGGGAGGACTAGGTTGGATATTAGGAAAAACTTTTTCACTAGGAGGGTGGTGAAGCACTGGAATGGGTTACCTAGGGAGGTGGTGGAGTCTCCTCCTTTGGAGGTTTTTAAGGCCCGGCTTGACAAAGCCCTGGCTGGAATGATTTAGTTGGGAATTGGTCCTGCTTTGAGCAGGGGGTTGGACTAGATGACCTCCTGAGGTCCCTTCCAACCCTGATATTCTATGAGTCTATGATTCTATGATACCTTAATCCTATGTAATGTTTTTATTTTACTTTAAAAGTTTAAAAAAAAATGTTCCCTCTGCTCCTACCAGAAGTTAATGAGTCATTATGTTAAGAAATGACTTGTGTATTTCTTGCATGAATGGTATGACTACGTACTGTACTGGATTTTAAACAGAGTATACACACACTCGTGCAGACAAACGCATACATGGATATAGCTGAAGAGAGAGAAAACTGACGCTTCCTTCACTCACTCATGTTTAAAAGGAAATTTCCAAACCACAAAGTTCTGCAGGGCAATTGTCTTGACATTGACACATGATCACTGCCTCTGGGCCATTTCAAATGCCGAGGATTTCTCCCAGAGTATACAGCTTGACATGACAAACAAAGGAGACATTTAGGTGACTTTTTTCTTAACATGTTCATTTCCAAGCTAAGTCTGCCATGAATCTATTGGATCATTATGCAATGTAGCTTGAAAAATGTGCCTTGGAAGAAAAAACCATGGCATTGCCAAGGAGCTTTGCATCTCCATATGACTTGCATTTAGAAAGTGGAGTGGCTTTGGATTAATTCCAGAGAGGCAGCTTCTTTCTGGCAATTAGAGATGTTTCTTAGGAGTTGAGGCATTTTTCATCTTGTTAATTCCATTTCTATTTTGCTCCAAGACCTTTAAGAATCTGAAGTGGATGAGAAGAAGCCTGACTCTGTTCCTTTTCCTGATTAAAACAGATAAGCATCCAGATCCATCCCTCACTCTGGTTCTAGAGAGCTAAAAGACATCTTAAAAGTTAAATGGAAGAATTTAACGGAAGACAGGATCCATGTTATGAAAGGGAGATAAACATACACCAAGCTGATAGGTTAACTATTATGAGGAAAGTTAAGATGAGTGAAAGATATGAGCATCAATTACACTGGTCTACAATTTTTGAGAAGTCGTCTGCTTCAGAGATAAAATGTGCTATTTATTATGTATTTTGATGTGCTGAATTCAAATATGACAATTAAAACAACTGATTGGCTACTGTTTCTAAGATATTTAAGTTTTTACATTTTATGTCTATGTATATTGTGTAGATTGTAGAGTTTTAATCATAAATTGTAAACCTAGGTCTTTTCATGTCTTTACGGTTGCTTTACATGATAATATTTCACCTGTCCTGTTTATGTAACACTTTAAAAATCAGCAAAAGGGTTATATAAATAAAATTTATTATGAAACAAAAGGCAAAAAACTATTATGTACATAGTTTAGTCCTATTCAGTGTCTACTCGGCGCTTCTTGGCTTGTCTCTTGTATTCATTAAATGGAGCATCTCTTGTCACTGTCCAGCAATAGTCTGCAAGCATTGATGGGCTCCATTTGCCCTGATAGCGTTTCTCCATTGTTGCAATGTCCTGGTGAAATCGCTCGCCGTGCTCGTCGCTCACTGCTCCGCAGTTCGGTGGAAAAAAATCTAGATGAGAGTGCAAAAAATGTATCTTTAGTGACATGTTGCAACCAAGGCTTTTGTATGCCTTGAGGAGGTTTTCCACCAACAACCTGTAGTAGTCTGCCTTGTTGTTTCCGAGAAAATTTATTGCCACTAACTGGAAGGCTTTCCATGCCGTCTTTTCCTTGCCACGCAGTGCATGGTCAAATGCATCATCTCGAAGAAGTTCACGAATCTGAGGAGCAACAAAGACACCTTCTTCTTGGAGTGATTGTTCATGTCCATTCCAAGCAGGTGTGTGCGCGCCGCGTGCACGCCAGCTGGAAGATTTTACCATAGCAGCGTCCGTAGGGTCGGCTCCGGCGCCCCCTGGAGTGGCGCCTTTATGGCGCTGTATATAGGGGCCAGCCGACCCCCCACTGCCTCAGTTCCTTCTTACCGCCGGTGACGGCTAGCTGGAACTTCTCTTGCTCTTTAGCAATCATGGCAGTGTTCTATAGTTCTTGTACATAGTTTATTAGTTAGTGGTTAGTATTAGTGTTAGATAGTTAGGTATCAGTTGAGGGGGGTTTCCCCAACTTTTCGTCGCCCCGCTGGGGCATGCCCGGGTCCCCAGGGTTCAAACTCTGTCAGGACTGCGGGAAGTTTATGCCGAAAAGTGATCCTCACTCTTTGTGCTTATGGTGCCTCGGGGAGGCCCATCAAAGGGACAGGTGTCCTATCTGCAGGGCTTTTCGCCCCAGGACTCTCAAGGATAGAGAGCAGAGACTTAAAGTCCTCCTAATGGAGGCGGCACTGCGGCCGCAATCGGATCCCGGACCTTCAGAGCCGGCACCCAGCACTTCATCCTCGGTGCGCAGTGCCCCGGCACCGGAGATAGGTCATGAGGCCAAGGCCCCAAAACCCCGGCACCGGAGAGAGTCGGCGCATAAGAAGTCGTCTTCGACAAGACGCCGCTCCCCTTCGCCGGTGCCGGCTAAAAAGAACAGGCCGCGGACCGAACAATCTCCCCACCGGGACTCTAAAGGTCGGGCGCAGTCCACGATTGTTACGGGGCAACCCGCGCCGCAGACCCATCCGGCCATCCCGTTGACTCCCGCCCCGGAGAGGGCAAGGTCGAGTCCGGAATGGCATAGATCCCCAGACATGATGGAGGAGGTCCGCCTCCCATCGACGCCTGAGGCGTTCGAGGCCGCCTCAGACCTCTTGAACCTTCCGGGGCCTGCGTCGCCGCACCGGTGCAGAGAACCTCCTGCTGCCGCCGGGCCCCAGTATCACTCTAAGGGTAAACCGGCGATGCGCTCACCGCACTCTCCACGCGGCGCCACGGTAGCGGCACCGGCGCGAGCACCCCAGCCAGCGACTGTGGGTACCGCTCCTCCGTTGTCCTCCTATTCAGAGACTTCTGACTCGGAGGCGGACTCCTACCGTTCTAACAGATCGAGGAGCAGATCGTCCTCGCATAGGAGTGCCCAACCGTACCCGCCACAGTGGCATCAGCAGCAGGAGTGGCAACCACCTCCACAGTGGCCATTCTGGACGCCATGGGCCTACCATCAGTCGGTGGGTCAGGCGTACGGGCCCCGCTCACGAACCGCTTCAGTCTCCTCAGCGTCTGTGGCACCGCCGCTAATGCCGCCGCCACCGGCACCGCCGTCTGACAGGAGTGTGCCACAAGGCATTACGGCACCCCCAGGTCAAACAACGGCACCGACAGGGGGTTTGCTTCCTTCAGCGCAGGCACCGCCCAGCACTCCTCGGCGTTCGGTGGCGACCCCGGTACTGGCCGCGATGCCGCATCTTGAGCCCGCACCGGCCACGCAGCCGGAGTACCGTGTGCCGCAGGCCCTTACAGAGGCAGACGTGGTAGATAAAGGGCAGTTACATGGGACATCTTCCTCTTCATCTCCGGATGAGGCAGTAGCGGGAACTTCTGTTGCTCCGGCTTTAGAGGATAATAGACTCCTCCAACAGCTCCTTACTCGAGCGGCCCAGAGCCTCTCGATACAGACGGAACAGATCGAGGTAGACACCGATCCCGTAATTGATATCCTGACCCCGTCAGGCCCATCTAGGGTAGCCCTACCCCTCATAAAACCATTGCGGACACAACCCACACCTTGTGGCAGACTCCAGCCTCGTTGGCCCCTACAGCCAAAAAGACTGAGAGGCGGTATTTTGTCCCAACCAAGGGCTATGAACATCTTTACACGCACCCCCCGCCAGACTCCCTAGTGGTGGATGCAGCCAACCAGAGGGAGCGACAAGGGTTTCAGGGATCCCCACCTAAAAATAGAGAGGCTAAAAAGTTGGACCTCTTCGGACGCAAGGTCTATTCAACGGGGGGCCTACAGTTGCGTATTGCCAATCAGCAGGCCATAGTGAGCCGGTATGGACACAACACGTGCTCGGCTTTGTCTAGGTTTACGGACCTCCTCCCACAGGATTCAAGAACCGAGTTCTCGGCCCTTGTCGAGGAGGGCAGATTAATTACTCAAGCTTCCCTTCAGGCAGCCTTGGACGCAGCCGATTCGGCCTCGCACACGTTGGCTACTGGTCTCGTCATGAGGCACGGAGCCTGGCTTCAAGTTTCCGGCCTTCCTCATGAAGTCCAACAGACTATACAGGACTTACCCTTTGAAGGGCCCACGCTTTTCTCAGAAAAGATGGACAAACGGCTCCATAGCCTAAAGGACTCGCGGACCATCCTCCGTTCTTTAGGCCTGCACACCTCTGTTACTCAGCGTAGGCAGTTTAGGCCGCCGCAGGCCCCGCGTCCGTATCAAACTCAAAATCGAGGTGATGCTATGCGCAGAAGACCGCGGACTGGCAGGAGGAGGCAACAACAGCAGCCCTTCGGCCAGTCTTCTACCCAACCAAGGCCTCCGCAGGGGCCTAGACCACCATTTTGAGGGTTCGGTCGAGGACGGCCTACCGGACAGATCTCTGGATCCTCCCAACCTTACCTTTTCATCACGTCTGTCCCCCTTCTATCGTGCGTGGGCCCGGATCACGTCGGACGCTTGGGTGCTTCGCACGGTAGAGGAGAGATATTCTATCCAGTTTTCCTCCCTCCCACCCCACCAGCCCCCCTCCCCGTCCCTCTTCAGGGACCCCTCTCACGAGCAACTTCTCCTTCAAGAAGTTCAGTCCCTCCTTACAGCAGGGGCAGTGGAGGAGGTGCCTCGATAACTACGGGGCAAGGGCTTCTGTTCTCGATATTTCCTAATACCGAAAGTGAAAGGGGGCCTCAGACCTATTCTGGACTTGCGGCGTCTCAACAAGTTTGTCAAGAAGCTCAAGTTCCGCATGGTCTCCCTGTCCTCCATCATTCCTTCCCTGGATCCAGGAGACTGGTATGCCGCCCTTGACTTAAAGGATGCATACTTCCATATCGCGATAATCCCTCGCCACAGGCGTTACCTCAAGTTTCTCGTCGGCAACGTTCATCTACAGTTCACGGTTCTACCCTTCGGTCTATCAGCAGCCTCAAGGGTCTTCACGAAGTGCATGGCAGTCGTGGCAGCCTTCCTCCGCAGGCAAGGGATGCAGGTATTCCCTTACCTGGACGATTGGCTCATCAAGGGCAGGACCAAGGCACTCGTGGAGGCTCAGGTGGTCTTCATCAGGCACACCTTCAGCTCCCTCGGCCTCCTACTCAACGAGGCCAAGTCCACTCTTTCTCCAACACAAAGAATCGAATTCATAGGAGCACTTCTGGACGCGACACAAGCTAGAGCATATCTCCCAGAGGCCAGATTCCGAACTTTGTCCAACATCATTCTCGGCCTCCAAAGTTACCCTACCACCACAGTAAGAAGCTGCCTCAAATTACTAGGGCACATGGCAGCATGCACCTATGTCATCAGATACGCCAGGCTCAGACTGCGCCCTCTCCAATCTTGGTTGGCAGGGGTTTATCGGCCAGTCAGGGACTCCCTAGATTCAGTGGTGACGTTACCTCGTCCAGTGTTGGACTCCCTCCAATGGTGGCTCGACCCACGGGTGGTCTGCGCGGGGGTCCCTTCCCTCGAACCAGAGGCCTCCCTGACCCTGGTAACGGACGCGTCGGATCAGGGATGGGGTGCACATCTGGGCCACCTCCGGACCCAAGGTCTTTGGTCGAGGGAGGATCTTTCATTGCACATCAATGTCAGGGAATTGCGAGCGGTACGCCTCGCATGCATGGCATTCAAGTCCCAGCTCGCGGGCAAGTGCATTTCTGTCCTCACAGACAATACTCCAACGATGTTTTATATCAACAAACAGGGTGGTGCTCGCTCCTCTCCCCTTTGCCAGGAGGCCCAGGCATTATGGGACTTTTGCGTACAGAACGTAATTCACCTGATAGCATCCTACCTCCCCGGCACGCACAACGCGCTCGCGGACACTCTCAGCCGCTCGTTCCAGGGTCACGAGTGGTCTATCCACTGGGATGTAGTTCTCTCAATTTTCCGACTCTGGGGTCATCCCCAGGTGGACTTGTTTGCTTCCAACGAGAACAGGAAGTGTCGTCAATTCTGCTCCCTCATGGGACGCAGTCAGGGATCCCTATCAGACGCGTTTCTCCTCTCTTGGGCAGACGGGCTTCTTTACGCCTTCCCCCCGATTCCCTTGATTCACAAGGTGATCCTCAAGGCCCGCAGAGATCACGCTCGACTCATCCTCATAGCTCCTGCGTGGCCGCGCCAGCATTGGTACACGTCTCTCCTTCACATGTCTACGAAGGTTCCACTCAGGTTGCCCCTACTACCGGACTTGATCACGCAGGATCGCGGTCGCCTCCTTCACCCGAACCTGGAGTCGCTCCACCTTACAGCTTGGATGCTCCATGGCTAAACCCACTGGAGTTACAATGCTCCCATCAGGTCAGATAGGTCCTGTTGGGCAGCAGGAAGCCCTCGACAAGGTCTACGTATTTGGCCAAGTGGAAGCGCTTCTCCCTCTGGGTTACACAACGCGGTGCTCACCCCGATCCCTCTCATCTTGGACTATTTGCTACATCTGAGACAACTGGGACTAACTCCCTCATCAATTCGAGTACACCTTGCTGCAATCTCCGCATTCCACCCTGGAGAGGGGGGACCTCAGTGTTTGCAAACCCACTTGTTGGACGATTCCTTAAGGGTCTTGACAGATTGTTCCCGCATATCCGTCAACCTGTCCCTGCTTGGGACCTCAATTTGGTCCTGTCTGTCCTCTCGGGGCCCCCATTCGAGCCGCTGGCTTCATGCTCGCTGTTATACCACTCATATAAGGTCGCGTTCTTGGGGGCTATCACATCAGCACGGAGAGTATCGGAACTCAGAGCTCTGACATCCGAGCCTCCATACACCGTTTTCCACAAGGACAAGGTCCAACTCAGGCCGCACCCTGCGTTCCTACCTAAGGTGGTTTCCCCGTTTCACATGGGTCAAGACATTTTTCTCCCTGTGTTTTATCCCAAACCGCACTCCTCGGCTAAGGAGCGCAGGCTGCACTCTCTGGATGTTCGCAGGGCTCTCGCGTTCTATATAGAACGGACGAGACCCTTCAGGAAGTCGACCCAACTTTTCGTCGCTGTGGCTGACAGTAGGAAGGGACTCCCGGTCACGTCACAGAGGATCTCGGCTTGGATCAGAACCTGCATCCAGGAGTGCTACAGTCGGGCCAATGTACCAGCCCCGCCTATTACGGCCCACTCCACAAGAGCGCAGGCCTCTTCAGCTGCGTTCCTGGCCCACATCCCAACACAGGAAATTTGTAGGGCGGCCACCTGGTCCTCAATCCACACCTTTACGGCTCACTACGCCATTACGCACCAGGCTAGGGAGGATGCTGCAGTTGGCCGCGCAGTCCTCCAGTCTGCAGTGACCTCCGACCCCACCACCTAGACTTGGGCTTGTGAGTCACCTGCTTGGAATGGACATGAACAATCACTCGAAGAAGAAGAAACGGTTACTCACCTTCTCGTAACTGTTGTTCTTCGAGATGTGTTCTTCATGTCCATTCCAATACCCACCCTCCTACCCCTCTGTCGGAGTATCGGCAAGAAGGAACTGAGGCGGTGGGGAGTCGGCTGGCCCCTATATACAGCGCCATAAAGGCGCCACTCCAGGAGGCGCCGGAGCCGACCCTACGGACGCTGCTATGGTAAAATCTTCCGGCTGGCGTGTACGCGGCGCGCACACACCTGCTTGGAATGGACATGAACAACACATCTCGAAGAACAACAGTTACGAGAAGGTGAGTAACCGTTTCTTCCTTTATCTTAGCTTCACTTAACCTTGGAAATTTTCCACGGAGGTACTTGAAAGCTGCTTGTGTTTTGTCAATGGCCTTGACAAAGTTCTTCATCAGACCCAGCTTGATGTGTAAGGGTGGTAACAAAATCTTCCTTGATTCAACAAGTGGTGGATGCTGAACACTTTTCCTCCCAGGCTCCAATGACTGTCGGAGTGGCCAATCTTTCTTGATGTAGTGGGAATCTCTTGCACGACTATCCCATTCGCAGAGAAAACAGCAGTACTTTGTGTATCCAGTCTGCAGACCGAGCAAGAGAGCAACAACCTTCAAATCACCACAAAGCTGCCACTGATGTTGGTCATAGTTTATGCACCTCAAAAGTTGTTTCATGTTGTCATAGGTTTCCTTCATATGGACTGCATGACCAACTGGAATTGATGGCAAAACATTGCCATTATGCAGTAAAACAGCTTTAAGACTCGTCTTCGATGAATCAATGAACAGTCTCCACTCATCTGGATCGTGAACGATGTTGAGGGCTGCCATCACACCATGGATGTTGTTGCAGGCTACAAGATCACCTTCCATGAAGAAGAATGGGACAAGATCCTTTTGACGGTCACGGAACATGGAAACCCTAACATCACCTGCCAGGAGATTCCACTGCTGTGGTCTGGAGCCCAACAGCTCTGCCTTACTCTTGGGTAGTTCCAAATCCCTGACAAGGTCATTCAGTTCACCTTGTGTTATGAGGTGTGGTTCAGAGGAGGAGGATGGGAGAAAATGTGGGTCCTGTGACATTGATGGTTCAGGACCAGAAGTTTCATACTCTTCCTCGTCTGACTCAAGTGAGAATGATTCTGGTGCATCAGGAACTGGCAGTCCTTCTCCGTGGGGTACTGGGCGTATAGCTGATGGAATGTTTGGATAATGCACAGTCCACTTTTTCTTCTTTGACACACCTTTCCCAACTGGAGGCACCATGCAGAAGTAACAATTGCTGGTATGACCTGTTGGCTCTCTCCAAATCATTGGCACTGCAAAAGGCATAGATTTCCTTTTCCTGTTCAACCACTGGCGAAGATTTGTTGCACAAGTGTTGCAGCATATGTGTGGGGCCCACCTCTTGTCCTGATCTCCAATTTTGCAGCCAAAATAAAGGTGATAGGCTTTCTTAACCATAGTGGTTATACTGCGCTTTTGGGATGCAAAAGTCACTTCACCACAAACATAGCAGAAGTTATCTGCACTGTTCACACAAGTACGAGGCATCTCTGCTCACTTTGGCTAAACAGAAATGTGTCCCTTTGCAAAATCAAACACTGACAAATAAGAGAGCACGACACTGTATGATTTCTAGAGCTGATATAGGGCAATTTGTTCAGCAGAGTTATGTAAGCTTCGTTATGATTGCATCATCCATGACTTCTAAGAATAACATGATGCAATTCATATCATGTATGACGCAATACCAGCTTCAGATTGCATCATTCATTGATTTGCCTAAAAAGCAAGTACTGTCCAAACCCAGTCATAGATTTATTCATAGATCCAGTCAAAGATGTATTTTAGTCATTTCTGGTTTAAATTGAGATCCCTTCCCTTTATAACTCACTTATCCTCCGCCATTCCCAAGTCAAGGGTCGTATATACTGACCCAATAGCATATCTTGAAAACTAGAGCCAATCAACAATTTTAAGCATCATTTTCATTCTCAGTGACCCAGAGTTAGTAAAGTTTGACTACATTTATTTCAGAAGCATTTTGGCTGTAGAGCAGTGTTATGGGTAGAGATTGGCGGTATGATAGAAATCTTCCAAATATGTGAAGACTGTCATTGCCAGAGAGAAAGAAAAAATTATTTAGGGTAGTTCAAAGTTGTTTAGGAGTAACAAGATGACATTTAAAAAAGGGAAATTTCAGGTGAAATTCAGTAAAAATCTTCTACAAAATGTGATTACTACAAAAGCACCTAGAGGCCTCAGAGATCCCATTGTCTTGTACACTGCACATACACTTCATAAGAGACAGTCCCCACCTTGATGAGCTTGCTGTCTAAATAGACAAGACCAAGGAAGTTGTTGTTCCCATTTTACAGATGGGAAACAGAGAGATTGCACGGAGGAAATAAGTCTCTAGCAGAGCTGGGAATTGAATCCACACCTGTGAGTCCAAGTCCAGTGCCTTAACCAGAAGGCCATCCTGAAATAATCTCCCAAGGGAAGCAGTGACAGAAGCCCCATCAACAACCGGACATTTTAAAGTAGAATTAAAAAATTAGAAATTTTATCTAGGGAACCATCTTGAATGGTTTGGAGGGCAGAGAGGACTAGACAGCTCAATTGATCTGTTCCATCTGCCGCTGCTCTGATTATGTGAACTGGTTTTGGAGCATGCAAGTTCTTTCTGGCGTCTGACCTTTTTTTTTTTAAACTGAAGAGAATTTGCTGCCTTCTTTGCCATTCTGTTGTCAGCTCCAGGGCTACTATAATTTCTGTGAAAAACTGTATATGAATGTGGTAATACATAATTTCACCACTTGGTGGCACCAAACAAATTTTAAAAGGGCAATTCTTATTTTTTAAAAAGGAACCAACTCAGCTGGTTCTGCAGTGCTGGAAAGAATCAATGTACACCACACTTCCTACAGTTTTGAGCAGAAAAGCCAGCCCTAACGCATTTTCAGCATCTGATAAATTGCTTCATTATTCACTGTCTTCTAATCTAAAACACTGAAATATTTCAGTATTACTATAAATAACAAATTAAGTCCTGATGCAGGAAATCAGTAGTTTAGGACTATAGTCTCAGTGTAATATGCAGGCTTTATCTGCATGTCAGTGATAGTAGGGAGTTTCTCAGCTGAAGTCATGTCAGTTGTGCTGTATATGTCCTGTACCTCAAAGCTGCCAACTCCAAGATATATTAATAACTAGTTTCTGCAAGAATTAAGCAATAGTTTGAATCAGTTACCTTACTAAAGTAGGTTATTTGAGCATTTGTCCACACAGGGGGAGGAGGAGACATGCTACTTTTGGTAGTAGAATCATAGTACATTATTGCATTCTACATGTTTAGTTTCACAATGAACTCTCTAGTTCACTGACTCCTTGTCTTAAAGATATTCCTATCTGGGTTCTCTGTAGGGAGAGATGTTCTCAGTTCAGTGGCCATGAGAATCGCCATATTGATTTCTCCGCCATTAACACTAAACTATTCCAACACTGAGCTACACTAATACTGGTATAGATTCTTCTCCTTGTCTTTTCTGAGTGTGTCATAAGAATCTGATATTTCTTGAAGTTTTATTAGACCTGCAAGGAATGAATCTGTTTAGCTGACATCTGAATGATAACCTCCTGGTCTTTCCACTGAACATATAGGAATTGCTAGAGACAATGTGGAGACAAAGTGAGTAAATTTGGCACCGCTCCCTGCCTCCCCTTCCCATGCACAACTGTTTAGTAATTATTTATTTCTTAGATAGTAAGCTCTTTGGGGCAGGGACAATCTTTGTTCTGTGTTTGTACAGGGTTAAACACAAGGGGGTCCTGGTCCATGACTGGAGCTCCGATGTGCTACAGTAATACAAATAATAATTATTTGTACACTGGTGGTGCCCACAGCCTATTGGGTGCTGTTCACCCACAAAGGAAAACCAGTCCCAGCTCACAATCACCAGTGTTTTAGTCATCTTTATTGTATACCCTCCAAGGACTTTGATGGTCATGTCATTTTCAGAAACTTTAACTAATGAGATTAATTTCAGGCTGACTCCAGTTTTCAGACAACATACCATTTCCTGCTAAAGCCCTTTACCGTTCACTTGCAATTTAACTTTTGAATCAAGAAAAATGTCAGCATTAGAATATGCTGTAGTGCTTCTAGCATGCAGGGAGAAATAATGGAGGCATCGCTGTGTCTGGTATCTTTTAGAAGAGAAACACAGCTCTGCTTAAAGATGAATGTTCAGATCCATTATTAGTCTTCAATTTTTTTAATGTTCCCTTCGATCCTTTACTACCACCCCATTGGAAAAAGATATTAAAGACCAGATAGATGTCAGTGGGATATTTTTAGTGTATCTGAAAGTATTACTGTCATGTATTTGTAGTGCAGGACTGTAGTTTTTCACTTAGGAAAGGATGTTAGCTGTTAAATGAAGCAACTTTGAATGATGCTGGCAGTGGATGTCAAGCTTTCATTCTGACCTCTTTTTTTAAATGACTGGTGAAATAGTCTTTAGCAATTACATAATTGTTTCATCGAGATATGATTAAGTCTGAATGTCTGTAATTGATGCTTTTTGTAAGCATTAGTGAAGCAGGACTTTCATTAAAACAAATATAGGATCTTACTGTTAGTCAGAGCTGGGGGGAAAAGAGGGAGAAGAGTAGAAAGCAAGTAGATCAACAGAATGCATGTTGTATCTATTTAAAAAGTGTGCTCTCATCCGCCACGTAAATAACTTTATACTTAGACCTTATTCAGTTGTTTACGTCTCAAAACCACTGCTTTTGGCAGTCCAGTCTCTAGCAACTCTGCAGATTCTATAGACTTGAACATTTTCGCCCTGTTTCCAAGCTTGGTGATCTGTATAGCCTTTAGCCATAGGATACCATTCGTAGGAATTCACGGGGAGGGTGGGGGGAGAGGGTTGGTGGCTACAATAATCTGATAAATGTTCCGGAAAGCATGCTCATTCAGATGGAAGAGCCAATCCTGCAACTAAATGGTGATGTAGCATGGCTCCAGGCTGCTAGCATCTGCACATTAGTACAACTCAGCCATCGCAGTTTTCTGCAGGAACTGTAGCTTTTGTACTTTAGGCATAAAACCTTTTCTTGATGCACAGTGCAAAACGTTAAAGGGTTCAGGTATCTCTTGACACTTAGATATGAAATTCAGCCCAAGAACAAGACGGACCCTGCCATACAGGGCTTTTAGTTTATTATACAGACTATAACTACTGCAAGACTCTGCAGGTTTTGGTCATTAATTTTCTGAACAAATTGTGAGACATATTTGGGTGAATAAGGATGAACCTTCCAGCATTTAATCTTGCAACTTTGGATCTGCACCATCCCCCAACCTCAGCTGTTCATCATGGGCTGATGCCCTTTGTGAAAATGACCAGCAGCAGCAGGAAGCTGGCTGTGAGGTTTATGAAGACCAATTGGAGCTACTATAGAAGCTGGAGCATGAGTTCTAGGTTTTTCGTTCTCTGGTGCAAAATATTATTTTCAGATACCCTTTTTTTGTGGGGAGGGAGATGGGGAAGAATTGGCTTTCATTGGAAAATACGTTTAGTTCTAAAACCTCAGGATTTAAGGTTGTCTCAACACTTTCATTATAAATCCTGCTTTCCTCTACCTCCCCCTACTCGAACCTGATAGAGGCACAGAGATTTGTTCTGGGTTGCAACTTGGCTTGTGAGGTTTTCTCCCCAGAGGAAATTCATTTGAAGTTATGATTGTAACAAAAAGTAAATACAGGAAGAATTAATTAACTTGTTTAAATTTAATGTTTGTTTTTATTCAGTGGGCACTTCCATGGGTCCGAGTCTAATCAGACTGACATTGGTGTAAATCAGTGTAATGCTACTGAAAGCAATTGAGGTACTCAGGGGTATGTGAGGTGGGATATGTGAATCAGGCCCAGGCACCTCAAAAATATTTTCCGACTGGAAATAAGACACATTTTTAATGGTAAGAATAATTAACCATTGGAACAACTTACTAAGGGTCGTGGTGGATTCTCCCATCACTGACCATTTTTAAATCAAGTTTGGATGTTTTTCTAAAAGATCTGCTCTAGGAATTATTTGGGGGAAGTCCTGTGTGTTATACAAGAGCTCAAATTAGATGAACTCATTTTAAAATTAAGTAATCCTTTTCAGTTTCTTTCTGTCCCCTTCATAACATGATAAAGTTATATTCCTCTAGGTCCTAGGAGAATGGAAGGACTGGCTAGATCCTTTCTTTGATCAGCATAGACAATGCTTGCTAATACTACAAAATCATGGGGGGGACAGGTCCCATAGTATCTGACGCTTCAAAACTCAGGTAGGCAGGATAAATTTATAAAAGATTTGCATATATTTAATATTCTAATATTAATAAGTTGGGCCTAAGGCATCAAAGTATAGGCAGAGCTTTCATACTGCTGCAGCTACAAAAAGATACACCTTTTTTTGTGGGGTCAGGTGATGGTGGTGTTCTTAAATACTGCTGATTGTTTTAAATTATGCCCCTTGCACCTGTGAGACTTCTGGGAAGAAATTAATTGTAACTTAAGACTCTTCTGTTTTGTCCTTTAGGTTTCGGCATAGTCCAAACTGCTGGTACCTGAGAGACTGGACCATCCACAGCTGGATCAGACAGTGCTTCAAATATGGTGCACAGGACAAAGCCTTGTACACATTAAAAAACAAGGTCAGATTTTTAAGAGAAAAGGCAAGATTTTATTTGATCAGCATTAGACAAGTGTAGCTTATTCTGAATTCCTATCATAAACAATGTCTCTCCATAGACTGCAGTCCTGGATTACATACCTTTGTTGAATTTAAAAATATAGATGGAACAGAGCTTGAAATAAAGCTCTTCCCAGCTTTTTTTTTTTTTTTAAACTTTCCCCCACTTGTTGTCTTTTCCCCTGACACCCCCCGACCCCTTTGCACAGTGGTAGTGTCCAAAAAGTGCTGGCCACTATACAGACATTTGGGAAGACAGTTCCTACCCAGTCCTGAAGAAATCTAAAGAGGATAGAAAACCACCAATGGGTGGAGGAAAAGACATGTCATAGAAGCCTAGTTATCAGGGTTATAAGCACATGGGCTCTGATTCCGAACACTTACACACATGCTTTAACGTTACGCAGGTGCATAAGTGTTTGCAGACTTGGGCCATGGATGTTAGTTCTTTGTTGTTTAAATTTAAACAAATAAACACCACATTATACAAGATGCCTCTCCCATGTTCTAATCACTCTAGCACTTATTAAAATCATAATTCAAAACATGGAACACTCATGATATTTTTCAGTGTTTTTTTTCTCTCTCTCCTTTTTAGGTGCAATATGGAATTTTCCCAGATAACTTTACCTTCAATATATTGTTGGATTATTTTATAAAGAATGAAAATTATGAAGGTAAGAAACCAAATATCAGTTATGTCATCAATTTTATGTTTTTCATAACAATGGTACATTGGATTTTTAAAAGTCATAGTGAATTAAATCCAAAATTGTTTTTCTTAAAGCCCTTTTTTTCCCTCTGGAGTTTAACACATCTTCTCCCCTGCCCCCAATCGACTTTTCCACATGATTACATTTGGTTCCTCTGTTTCCTTTGGTGTCTTTGCATAACACTTAGGAGTCATCAGCTTTCTACCATCTTTAACTCCTCTTCAATCTAAACTACCTTTCCCGATGTTTTTGAAGTCAAGCATATTGTATATTATGTGGTGGGGTGAGGGTAGGGAGTATTAATTAGATATCTGAGACAGAATACTCATTTAATAGCAGATTTATTGCAAACAGCTTAATCACGAAGTCACAGTTTGCTGGTAGGTATGTGCAGGTTCTCCACCTCCCCGAGACACAGTAGTTGTCTACACCAGGGGTTAGGTTGTATAACTACGTCGCTCAGGGCGATGTAGTTATACCAACATAAGATTGTAGTGTATACCAGGGCTCAGAGTAGCCTGAATGGTATATAGTAGTTCTCTAGTACTAGGCATAAGGAGGCTCGTTTTTTCTCTTATCTCATTATGACTCTGATTCTGCATCCATTGAAGTCACTCTGAGTTTTGCCAGTGTTTTCAACCTGTAAATTGTTATTTTATTTTCCTCCCTAGATGCTGTGTCAGTAGTTACTGAGATCATGCTGCAGGAAAGCTTTGATGAATTCTCAACACAACTTCTCTCCCTCCATGTCTTATACCAATACCTGGCAACCAAATCAGAATTTACAGTAAGCTCGCTGCACATTAAAACTATCTACAGTGCCTCTGGTTCAAAGGGTTACTGCATCCCCGGGGGGGCACTAAGCTAGGTAAAGCCCATCCAAGTTAACTTAGAAAATGAAGTGATCTAGTACCAACGTTTCAGCTGATTTTAACAGCATAGGAAAAGCAAAATCTGTGTCCCTTTTAGTTATCTCTGTCTCTCAAAAGGAGGCTGGGTATTTCTAGATGTTTAGGAGATTAAATGAAGATGAACAAGAGTTTATGGTGCAGATTAGGCATCGTTTCTTTCTATCTGCAGGATTGACTAGTACTGGGCTCCAATCCATTTGAAAAGTTTTATAAGTGCAAATAAAGAAAAGCTATAAAAAGATACATTTACTATTTATTAGCTAAACAATGCAGTCTGGGAAGCACCGCAGAAAGAGAATGTAAGTGTTACTCACAGTTAGGGATGTTATTCAGTGGCAATGATGGCGGTAAGGGTCTAATGCTGTGAAGTTTTTTCACTAGGATTTCTGCCACCTGTTGGGGTTTGGAAATATTGGATTCAATATACAATACTCAGGTTTTTTTAATTAGGTTCGGCTCTTATCACTAAGGGTACGTCTATACTTACCCACTGGTTCGGCGGCAAGCAATCGAACTTCTGGGTTCGATTTATCGCGTCTTGTCTGGACGCGATAAATCGAACCCAGAAGTGCTCGCCGTCGACTCCGGTACTCCTGCTTGGCGAGAGGAGTACGCGGAGTCGACGGGGGAGCCTGCCTGCCGCATCTGGACCGCGGTAAGTTCGAACTAAGGTACGTCGACTTCAGCTATGTTATTCACATAGCTGAAGTTGCGTATCTTAGTTCGAATTGGGGGGTTAGTGTAGACCAGCCTTAAGGCTGCAAGTTTGTCACAGCGGTCCCGGATTCCGTGACTTCTGCAGCGGCTGGTGCGCCTGGCTCAGGGGCAGCTCAGGCAGCCCCTGTGCCAGTTGCACCAACCGCTTTTGGGGCAGTCTCGGGCCACCGCGCCCCCCACACCCTCCCAGCAGCAGATTTTGGGTATGGGAGGGGGCAGGGGATTGGGGCATGGGACCGGGTGAGGCAGGCTCTGGGCGGCGCTTACCTGGGGGTCTCTCCGGAAGCGGCGACATCCCCCTCGCTCAGCTCCTGGGCGGAGCACTTCTTCTATAAGAAGAGTGCTTAAAGACCCCATTTTTGTTACTTGAAACATATTCAGTAACATATTAAAACAAACCACAGATGTCATAAGGTTTTCAGCAATTGGCTAGTCATTTCATATTTTTTTCATTGATGATAACTGTTTGTTTAATTGCCCTATTCTCCTTTCCTCCCTCTCGTCCATAAAAGTCAGTCATTTGAGTTGTCTTTCCTAATTGCATGATCATGAATCTAGGGGAACAAAAATCCTATCCTCTATTTGGGTATATGCAAATCACCTACATACATCGCTTGCACTGTTACCATGACCACAAATGCTAGTCAACATGACAGAATCCATTGTGTGTTTGATATGCATATTCAGACACCATCAGGTGATAGAATATTCACACCCAAATGCCATGTCTTGAAAATGTGCTCCTAGATGACTTGTTAATTCAGGATGCTGAATCCCCCTGCTATTGAAAGCCCATGTATTTCAGGAATCTCTTGGCTCAATTGTTTTCCCCTCATGAGGATATTAATTTGTTTAAAATTTTTTCAAGGATTGGGGGGAGGGGGGACACACCAAGATACTGGAGTGCAATGCAATAAAACAGAGTTATTGAAGAGTTTAGGGCCCCTTCAATTCACTGTCTTTTACTTTCATTCTCTTTTGTGTTTATAGAAATAATAAAAATGTAGGGTTGGAAGGGACCTGGAGAGGTCATTTAGTCCAACCCCTCGTGCATGGAGGCAGGACCAAGTATGCCTAGACTGTCCCTGACAGGTGTTTGTCTAACCTGTACTTAAAAACCTTCAGTGATGGTTCTACAGCCTCCCTTGGAAGCTTATTTCAAAACTGAACCGTCCTTATTGTTAGAAAGATTTTCCTAATATCTAACTTAAAACTCCTTTGCAGCAGATTAAGCCAATTACTTCTTGACTTACCATCAGTGAACATGAAGAACAGTCAATCGCTGTCCTTTTTATAACAGCCTTTAACATATTTGAAGACGGTTATCAGGTCCTGTCCCTGCCCCTTCAATCTTCTTTTATCGATACTAAATATGCCTAGCCTTTCCTCACAGGTCAAGTTTTCTAAACCTTCTATCATTTTTTCTTGCTTTCCTCTGGACTCTCTCTAGTTTGTCCACATTTTTCCTAAAGTGAGTTGCCCAAAACTGGACATAGTAGTCCAGCTGAGACCTCACCAATGCTGAGTAGAGTGAGACAATTACCTCCTTTGCCTTAGACATAATTCTGAGTAATGTGAGTGTTGTATTAGTCTTTTTTGCAGCTGCATCAGATTGTTGACTCACATTCAATTTGTGAGCCACTGTAACCCCCTAGATCCTATTCTGTAGTACTACTGTCTACCCAGTTATTCCCCATTTTGTATTTGTGCATTTGATTTTTCCTTCCTAAGTGAAGTACTTTGCACTCATCTTGTTGACTTCAGATCAAATCTCTAATTTATCAAGATCATTTTGATTTCTAATCTTATACTCCAATGTACTTGCAACCCCCCTCAGATTGGTGTCATCCACAAATTTTATTGGCATACTCTCCTCTCCTTCATCCAAGCATTAATGAAAAAATTGAATAGTACTGGACCCAGGACAGACCCCGTCAGGCCCCATTAAATATGCCCTCTCAGTTCGACAGCGAACCATTGATAACTAATTTTTCAACCAGTTGTGTATCCACTTTGTAATAATTTCATCTAGATCATATTTACCTAGTTTGCTTGTGAGACTGTCATGAGGGACTGTCAAAACGTTCACTAAAATCAAGATATATCACATCTACTGCTTCACTCCCATCCATTAAGCCAGTATCTCTGTCAAAGAAGGAAAGTAGGTTGGTTTGGCTTGATTTGTTCTTGACAAATACATGTTGGTTATTGCTTATCACCCTATAATACTCTAGGTCCCTACAAATTGATTGTTTAATAATTTGTTCCAGGATCAAAGTTAGGCTGAGTGGTCTATAATTTTTTGGGTCCTTTTTGTTCCTCTTTTTAAAGATAGGTACTGTGTTTGCCTTTTTCCAGTCTTCTGTGACCTCACCAATCCTCCATAAGTTCTCAAAGATAATTGCTAATGGTGCCAAGATTGCATCAGCTAGTTCCTTACCTAGGCTAGGATAAATTTAATCAGGCCCTGCTGACTTGAATACATCTAACTTATCTAAATATTCTTTAACCTGTTCTTTTCCTGTTGTAGCTTAGAATCATAGAATCATAGAATATTAGGGTTGGAAGAGACCTCAGGAGGTCATCTAGTCCAATGCCCTGCTCAAAGCAGGACCTACACCAACTAAGTCATCCCAGCCAGGGGTTTGTCAAGCCTGGCCTTAAAAACCTCTAAGGATGGAGATTACACCAACTCCCTCGGTAACCCATTCCAGTGCTTCACCACCCTCCTAGTGAAATTGTGTTTCCTAACTCGTGTGGTTTTAATATACTTACTAATTTGGCCTCAGTCTCCTAGCCTCACGGGTGGCCTGGATCTTTAGGGAAGCTCATACAGTGCTTCTTCCTAACAGCAGAGCCATGTCTCCAGTGAGTCCTAGGGCATTGCTAACTAGACAAGTGTGTTGGTGCGATGCATTTTGTTTGGTTTTGCCCTAATATTCCTTTCACAATTGTTGATGCGGCATTCTCTCTGCCCAGTGATTTACTACCCTGTTGGCATTCTCTTCACTGTGGTTGCAAGACTCATACATTTTAATTTCTGATCCCTTGGCCTGTCCCCACCCCCTTTTTTGTGGGGTGGGGGTGACTGCTCCGGTGCACAGATCTGTGCAGTTTTGTTTTCAATAACATTACCCTGAATACTATGAATTTCAGAACACAGGTTCAGATCTTCAACTGGTAAATGAAGGTAGCTCTGTTGATTTCAATAGAGTTATGCTTAATTATACCAATTAAGGATCTGGGCTACTGACTTTGTTTTAATACTCTGTTCCAAGAAGATGCAAATCCTCTTAAATGCAAGCTAAGACTGTAACTTTGAGTTTTTGATAGGGGGTGATTTCCAGAATTACTGACCTATTTAAGGTTTTTTTACCTCCCCATGTTGTACGATATAAGGCAAAGACATGCTATGTTTGACTGTTGCCATTGTAAGTTAATGTTTTATGCAAGCAAGACTTATCTGGTTTGAATTATTTACAGTGGGAAGAGGAGAGAAATCTTGGAGCCTCTCTTCTGCTTACAGGCCTAAAACAGACAAACACTGTGGGTTTTAGCTCCCAGCTTTATGGCTATACATTCCTTGGTAAGTTTTTAGGTTCCTTACATACCAATATTTTTTTCCTCCACTGTACTTATTGATTTAATTAAAAATAGTCCCATTAAATTATTTCTTTGCTATATTAAAATGTCATCATCATTCACAGACAATAGAATTAGACTTAAATAAAGTGAAAGTTTTGATACAAATACAAACCAGATCTGAGTGATTTCACTGCTCTACAGCCAAAATGCTTCTGAAATAAATGTAGTCAAACTTTACTAATTCTGGGTCACTGAGAACGAAAATGATGCTTAAAATTGTTGATTGGCTCTAGTTTTCAAGATATGCTATTGGGTCAGTATATACGACCCTTGACTTGGGAATGGCGGAGGATAAGTGAGTTATAAAGGGAAGGGATCTCAATTTAAACCAGAAATGACTAAAATACATCTTTGACTGGATCTATGAATAAATCTATGACTGGGTTTGGACAGTACTTGCTTTTTAGGCAAAACAATGAATGATGCAATCTGAAGCTGGTATTGCATCATACATGATATGAATTGCATCATGTTATTCCTAGAAGCCATGGATGATGCAATCATAACGAAGCTTACATCACTCTGCTGAACAAATTGCCCTATATCAGCTCTAGAAATCATACAGTGTCGTGCTCTCTTATTTGTCAGTGTTTGATTTTGCAAAGGGACAAATTTCTGTTTAGCCAAAGTGAGCAGAGATGCCTCGTACTTGTGTGAACAGTGCAGATAACTTCTGCTATGTTTGTGGTGAAGTGACTTTTGCATCCCAAAAGCGCAGTATAACCACTATGGTTAAGAAAGCCTATCACCTTTATTTTGGCTGCAAAATTGGAGATCAGGACAAGAGGTGGGCCCCACACATATGCTGCAACACTTGTGCAACAAATCTTCGCCAGTGGTTGAACAGGAAAAGGAAATCTATGCCTTTTGCAGTGCCAATGATTTGGAGAGAGCCAACTGGTCATACCAGCAATTGTTACTTCTGCATGGTGCCTCCAGTTGGGAAAGGTGTGTCAAAGAAGAAAAAGTGGACTGTGCATTATCCAAACATTCCATCAGCTATACGCCCAGTATCCCACGGAGAAGGACTGCCGGTTCCTGATGCACCAGAATCATTCTCACTTGAGTCAGATGAGGAAGAGGAAGAGGATGAAACTTCTGGTCCTGAACCATCAGTGTCACAGGCCCCACATTTTCTCCCATCCTCCTCCTCTGAACCACACCTCATAACACAAGGTGAACTGAATGACCTTGTCAGGGATTTGGAACTACCCAAGAGTAAGGCAGAGTTGTTGGGCTCCAGACTACAGCAGTGGAATCTCCTGGCAGGTGATGTTAGGGTTTCCATGTTCCATGACCGTCAAAAGAATCTTGTCCCATTCTTCTTCATGGAAGGTGATCTTGTAGCCTGCAACAACATCGATGGTGTGATGGCAGCCCTCAACATCGTTCACGATCCAGATGAGTGGAGACTGTTCATTGATTCATCGAAGACGAGTCTTAAAGCTGTTTTACTGCATAATGGCAATGTTTTGCCATCAATTCCAGTTGGTCATGCAGTCCATATGAAGGAAACCTATGACAACATGAAACAACTTTTGAGGTGCATAAACTATGACCAACATCAGTGGCAGCTTTGTGGCGATTTGAAGGTTGTTGCTCTCTTGCTTGGTCTGCAGACTGGATACACAAAGTACTGCTGTTTTCTCTACGAATGGGATAGTCGTGCAAGAGATTCCCACTACATCAAGAAAGATTGGCCAATCTGACAGTCATTGGAGCCTGGGAGGAAAAGTGTTCAGCATCCACCACTTGTTGAATCAAGGAAGATTTTGTTACCACCCTTACACATCAAGCTGGGTCTGATGAAGAACTTTGTCAAGGCCATTGACAAAACACAAGCAGCTTTCAAGTACCTCCGTGGAAAATTTCCAAGGTTAAGTGAAGCTAAGATAAAGGAAGGTGTCTTTGTTGCTCCTCAGATTCGTGAACTTCTTCGAGATGATGCATTTGACCATGCACTGCGTTGCAAGGAAAAGACGGCATGGAAAGCCTTCCAGTTAGTGGCAATAAATTTTCTCTGAAACAACAAGGCAGACAACTACAGGTTGTTGGTGGAAAACCTCCTCAAGGCATACAAAAGCCTTGGTTGCAACATGTCACTAAAGATACATTTTTTGCACTCTCATCTAGATTTTTTTCCACCGAACTGCGGAGCAGTGAGCGACGAGCACGGCGAGCGATTTCACCAGGACATTGCAACAATGGAGAAACGCTATCAGGGCAAATGGAGCCCATCAATGCTTGCAGACTATTGCTGGACAGTGACAAGAGATGCTCCATTTAATGAATACAAGAGACAAGCCAAGAAGCGCCGAGTAGACACTGAATAGGACTAAACTATGTACAGAATAGTTTTTTGCCTTTTGTTTCATAATAAATTTTATTTATATAACCCTTTTGCTGATTTTTAAAGTGTTACATAAACAGGACAGGTGAAATATTATCATGTAAAGCAACCGTAAAGACATGAAAAGACCTAGGTTTACAATTTATGATTAAAACTCTACTATCTACACAATATTCATAGACATAAAATGTAAAAACTTAAATATCTTAGAAACAGTAGCCAATCAGTTGTTTTAATTGTCATATTTGAATTCAGCACATCAAAGTACATAATAAATAGCACATTTTATCTCTGAAGCAGACGACTTCTCAAAAATTGTAGACCAGTGATTTTCAGTCCATCTTTAGCTTGTGTCAGTCAGGGTGGGGAGGTCACCATGATGCGAACTATGAATGGAGTAACAGATTTAACTTTGAAAATTGTGCCTAAAATTGCTGTCAGTTTCACACCTTCCCTTCCCTGTGGGCTTCCCCTTCAGGTTGCCCTGCTACAATGGAATGAGTAGAGGTATTCTTTTAAATGATTGCATTTCATTAGAACATCAGTGTTTCCAAAGTGAGATTGCTGATATTGGAAGTGCATTTTCCGCAGCATACCGAGTATGCTGGATGTGTGTAAGTAGCACCAAGTGTGGTGTGCTAGGCAATGTTATTTAAATAAATAGTGATCGATCTGAATTCTCTTGAAATTTCACCTCTGTATTTCTTTTAACTTTCATAATTCCTGCGTTTCACAGAAGACTATAAAATGCATAGTGATTTTCTTCCCTCTCCACTGCAAAACTGCCATTTACCTCTGGGTAAACACCTATTTTAGCAGCAAGCTTTACATGATTGCTCCATCACTGTATCAGTTTATTTTAGAAATCTATCAAAGGTAATAAAAACTAGACATGTTTTGAAAATGTAACTTCAAAGTAAAATGTGTAGTGGCAGAATAAGGATATTGATTCTGATTTAACCTGACTGTAAGAAAAAATTGCACTCTCAATCAAAAGGGAGATAAAAGTTGTAAGTAAATTTGAAAGCAAGTTTTCCATGGGGCTGTTAGTTTACCATCCCTTTGAGATATTGTTACAGGTAGATTTTTGCTGTTTGGTTGGCATTCAGATTTGTTACGCCATATAGATTGGCTGGGAAGTGGTTCTATTTAGAAAATGTACTTTACTGTTGTCTGTAAGCAATAGTCCTCATCCCATGACATTGACATTCAGTGGATCAAAAGCAATTTACTGCAATGTCACGTATTCTACAATCTTGCCAACACTAACAGAACAGACCTCTGCAAGAGTGAAAGATGTCTCTAGGCATAGCCTGACCTGGAGCACTTTAGCAATTTAAATTTAGTCATAGTCCAATAAGCTTTGTCTTTGCATTTGTTACTGTGCTTTTCCTCAATCATCCTCCTCCATGTAAGAAAAATCTGTGTTTTAATAGCTTGCATTGTCAGAGCCATAATTCTAACTAAGTTGTACAATTAAAGGTTATATGAACTGCAGTAAGAAAGGTAAGGCTGGATCAAAAGGGTATAACAAAAATACACCATTAGTTACCATGATGACAGTGAAGAGCTTAGACTGGTTACCATTGTAGGTCAGCATTTACCAACATGTTACCACGCTGTGGAGTGTTAATCTTCATTTCTCTATATGTAGCACAGGTGTTTCATGTTTTATAATGTATTAACTCTTGGTAAATGGGCCAGATTTCTAGAGGTGCTGAGCACCTACAACACCAATGAAAGTCACTGGGAGTTGTGGTGCTCAACATTCCCAGAAATGAGGCTTAACGTGTCAAGTTAGGCACCCAACATGAGGCCTCTGCTGAAAAGTTTGGCCTAACAGCTGTCTTAGTTTCTCCATCTGCAAGACAGATGTTAATCCTTATCTAGCTCACTAGGGTGTGGTAAGGCCAAATTAGTAAATGTTTGTAAGGCTCTGGAGCAAGTTATTATTTCCTTAGACACCACGAGAATTGCTTTCACTTTTTTAGTGCAGCCCTTTGTCATTCCTTATCTCAGGGCTCAAACAGTAAAGTATTAACTCTTAGATATTATTGTACAACAGGAAAAGTGGAGTTGCACAAAGGACTGCGAGCTGTGTACCATCAAATGCCACTGATGTGGACACCGGGATACCTGAATAGAGCTTTGCAAGTGATGGACAATGTGGCCTCGCTCCCAGGGGATATAAAGCTCTGCAAAGAAGCTGTAAGTGTAAAAGAGAGTTTAGCATGGCATAGTTGTGCACAATATATGGCCTTGAGGGTCACACGCAGCCCATGGAATCCTGAAGTGTGATCCATGGACTCCCTGTTTTGGTAACTGCAAAGTGGGGACAAAGCTGACTCACCGCAGGTTTCTGATGAGTCCTTGACAGCAAGCAATGTCTGTTCAGTGCAGCCTTCGGTGCACAGCCTGAGAGCCAGACATATTACAAGGTCATGGGCCACAGTCAGTACTTAGGGACAGATTCTCTGCTCTGGTCCCAAGCCGTCTGCTAAGGATTCCCCTGGTGTGAGAGAGTCAACAATGGGCACAAAGCCAGCAGAGCCTACTCTTATGTCTCCCTTCTAACAGCCCACAGCTCAGGGGACTGGAAGGGGGAATGGGTTGGAGTGCGCTGCATTCAGTCTATTCCCAATGGACTCAAGGGGACCATTGGCAGCTGATGAAAATCAGAGCAGCCTCAGCTGGGGCATGGAATCCTTAGCTGGTTGTTGGTTTTCAGCTTATTCTTTTTATACCCTCCCCTGGATGGCTGTCTGGGGGAGGGAAACTTCCCTTTACTAGGAGTTCTTCTAGGCACAGGCAGAGCCAGCCAAGCTCCTGTCCTGCTCTCCCCAGCGCTCTCACAGCCTGACGGGAACAGGAGATGACAACCAGAACATCTCTTTACCTGCCCCTGCCATGTAGCAGGTGGCCAGCTGGGGAGTTGCTGAGCAGCTTCTCAAAGCACCCCACAGGCTCACCGCAGAGCAGCTTCTGGGGCTGCAGAGGAAGCAGTGAGGAGGTGGGACTCAGTTTGAGGCTATTTTTGGAACCTGCAGGGTGCAGCTCGAGGGACGCATTTCCAATTCCTAATCAAATACTCATTTTCTTCTGAAACATGAAATACCATTTAGAGACACAACTCAGAGCCCCAAGGACCACAGATGGCCCATTGGTCACAGTTTGGACACCACTGATCTGAGTCATTAAGGAATATAAAAAACCCAACAAACCCCACAAAGTGTCGGTTATTGCAGTGCGTGCATTTGGTTTTGATTTTCAAGCCTGAAGGATGAAGCCTTGTAGGTCCTGGCAAGTTTGTTTGTTTAGATTTATAATCACACAGTAAATAAGCACCCATTCAGCCTGCTTTGGGCAATGACAACATGGCCCTTGATGCCACAACCCTGAAACCAGCTTTTGTCTCTGTTTATAGAACTTCAGATCTGATCTAGTCCCTTCTAAATTTGTATTTCTTTTATCTGCATATGAAATAACGATCGTGGCCTGATCTAGCAGTGCCCTCTTTGTGCAGATTTTAGTGAATGAACCATCAGGGTGGTTATTAAAATTTTCAAGCGCACTTAAGTGACTTAGGATATGTCTACACTGCACTGTAGGTCCAGAGTTCAAACTCAGGCTCAAGCCTAACCCTCCTTCTGTCTACACACAAATCACACTAACCCAGGGTCCCAGGATTCCATGAGCCTGAGTCAAGCTGGGATCCAGAGTTCAAGCCCTATTGCTTTGCAGTGTAGACGAAGCTCCACTGGATTTGTGTTGAGGGAGTCCACCAAAAGTGTTCCACAATCCCACAAGCCAACTGTGTGTCCTCTGGACAGTCAATCTTGGTGGGCAGTCAAATTTTCCCACTGCACAATGAACAAAGGGCTAGAACAGCTTCATTTTGGGAGGCTGAACTCAGGCCTGAATAATGTAGATGCTGGACCCAGGGTTCAGCAATTCCTAACTTGGGATTACATATGAGTATAGCTGCTCAAGCCCTAGGTTAACAAACCAAGAGTCTGTTAATTGGAGTTCTATTAACCTTGGGCTTACATTGCAGGGTAGCCACACCCTTAGGTACTTTTGAAACTTCTACTCTGAAGAGTTTTGTCATGTCTAAATTGCACCTTTTTTCGGTCAGACTGTAACAGAAATTAAAGTTGGTGCTGATTGTTAACCACAGCCATAATCGGAGACACTCGTCTGTAGACTCATGACTAGTATCCTCAAGGGCTGAACTAGTAGAACCCATGAGGTATATGTAGTCAGCACCAAGAAACTTCATTTCTGCTGAGGAGTAATTCTGCTCTCAGTTACCAGTGACTTATCATTATCATAAACATGACACTATACATCAAAATATTGGGCCATATTCAAACCCAACTGAGCAATGCTGACTTACTCCAGCAGAGAATCTGGCCATCTCCATTTAAAGGCTCATTTTAAGAGCTAGCTCCTTTTAGATATTTTTAATCATTATCTCTGAGTGAATGTAGTGTTCATAAAAGAGAGAAACTAATAGCATTGACCAGATGAGACACTGGGGCTAGTCCTGCTGCTGTTGAAATCAGCAGAAAATCTTCAAGCGAGTCCACTGGAAGCTGGATCAAGTGCTGTAAAACCTTCTTTCCCACAGTGCCCTGGGGCTCCCTTGAGTGAGACTGTCCGACATGCAGAATTACATTAATTGTGGGGTGGTTTGGGGATGTGAATAAATAGGGGCCATATCAAAACCACTAAATTCACCCACACTTCTGTGACCCCAGTTAGTACAGTTGTTTGAGAGATCCACTAATCCATTCCACAACCTAGTCCCATGCATTTTTAGTGTGTGCAGTGTATTTCTGGTTGGAGGTATTTTGTTATCTAAAGAGAAACTTCAAAATAACTATCAATAGTATGACTTGATAAATAAGTCATAAACTACTGGTTCTATATTGTTGTCTGCTTTTACAAACTCCAGAGTGGTCTAGAAAGATATTTAGTTTCCTACTAAGATTTAAAGCTTCCATTAATCTTTGACTAGCTAGGCCTTTGTTTCCCTGCTGAGCTTATTCTTCTAAGAACTCAGTGTCCTTTTCGTTATCATTATAAATACTGTAACTATTATTTGACTTCTGCTGTGCACAAAAAAAGATACACATGCTCTTAACAAATCTCTGGATACTGTAAGGAATTCCACAAATGAGAGTACACATATTTCTAAGCATGCATTTTTGTTCTTGCCACTTATCTCATCTTGTTGTTTCATTATTGGTAGTTTCAAGCTGGTTTATGGTCCCATTAGATTGCAGTCTCAAGAAACAGCAATTGAGAAATGTTCTATTTCAAATTAGCCTGATGTTGGTTCATTAAGTGTTATACAAATGCAGACAGTAGGAAAATGATCTTTAAAAATAAACAAACTGCAGGCATCAAGATCACTTTTGCTTTGTGGAAAGTATCAGAGGCTTAGAATGTTCAGTGGTTATTTATAGATCCACTTCATCCTAGTGGCATGCATGCAGAATTAAGATTCACAGTAGGATAACGGCTCTTTGCATTTGTAACAGTTGAACCTGAAAAAATTCAGACTAGACAGAATTTTAACTTGTTACAAGAATCTGGAATTTTCCCCGAATACCACAACAGCATCAAGATAGCAGTACCATCTTTTGCATTGATCATACATACAAAAATTGTTTATAGAGTTAGTTCATTAACCTAATGCATTCCTTTTGGTTCTGCTGCAATTAGATTATGAGACAGGGCAGTTCTCTCAGAGAGCCAAAGTACATCTAGCTGAAAGCAATACAAAGAGAACCAGGATCTCGCATAGATTAAAACCAAGTCTGTACTATGGATTCTATGTGCTAATGTGTTTTCTTTCTGTTCCTCCTATTAAATTATCAAATTGCTGAACTAAAGATGTTTTTTCTGCCAGTTAAACAGATCATGAGTTCCCAGTGCACTTTAGCCAAAGATGAATTGAGATGTCCTATGAAGATTCTATTACAGAAGCATTCCGAAATAGCTCCCAGTATATAAATGCTGTGGTATATTGTGTCTGTACTATTTTCACCATGAAATATTTATAGCCAGAAATTAGAGTAATGGCCGGGTGGGATTTTTCAGAAAGACTAAGTGTAATGGGGCTTGACCGAGGTTCGTCCCTCAGCAGGGCTGTGGGGTATCCCACCGCCTCGCTCTAGTTCACTGTCAGTCCTGGCCCTGCGGTAGTGTGGGACAGCAAACACACGATTAGGGGCTCAGGCCCTTTAGGCCGGGGCTGAGCCAATAGTTCCATACAGACACCCAGGCCCTAGGTCAGGGCGGGGCAGCAACCAAACAGTCAGGAACTCAGGCCCTTAAGCAGGGGCTGAGTCAATAGTTCTGTAGCAGCCCAGGCCCTAGGTCAGGGCGGGGCAGCAACCAAACAGTCAGGAACTCAGGCCCTTAAGCAGGGGCTGAGTCAATAAGCAAGAGGTCCCAGCCTCTCCAGGCCAGGGAAAGGGGGAGTCTGCCACCCAAGGAGTGGGTGGCAGGGGGGACGCAGCCTCCCACTCCACTGCATCCCAGCCCGGGGCCCTAGCAGCGGTGGAAACTCGCTGCTGTCAGTGGGGATCCTGCCGCAACACACCGACATAGGCTCTGGCAGTGCTGCAGCCAGACTGGGGTCGGCTGCCCCCGGGCTACTTCCACACTCCCCCTCGTAGGGTACCTGGGTCATGCTAGTGTCCTCGGCGGTCTCTAACAGCATCGGTTCCTCCGGGTAGGTAGCGAAGGGTAGGCTCGGCTCCTCCTTGGGGTAGCTGGAAAGGGGCAGGCTCGGTCAGTCCTCGGGGTAGCGAGCGAGGGGTAGGCTCGGCTGGCCCGGTGCGACCTTCAGGCCGGCTGCGGCCTGCTGCCGTCTCCCAAGTGGGAGCTCGGGCACAGACGTCTGGTCTCTCCGGCAGCTGGTTCTCACCTGAGCTCTGCAGGCGGGCTTTTATACTTCCGGGTCTGCGCTGTGACCTCTGAGGGGCGGGCGCAGGACCCAGTGGCTCCGCCCATGTTGGTGTTATGGGAGGTTCGTCCCTCAGCGGGGCTGTGGGGTATCCCACCGCCTCGCTACACCAAGCATTGGCCTAACTCTGCTCCTAATGAAGTCAGTGGTAGTTTTACCATTTACTTGAATGGGAACAGAGTTTCAACACTTATGAAAATTCCAACCTTAACACTCCCAAACATATTAGACAGCATTAATTCTTGAAACAGTAAATCATGTTCCTTGTGGAATTTTTTTTATTCAACTTACAGTACAGCCATCTCAAAATCAATGTTTATATTTAGAACAACTTCATGAAATGATGTTGGATTGTGTTTGCAAACTACATGGTAACAATTCTGATTTCTTGTTCAGATTGATGTTCTGGAGACAATTTTGCAGTCTGTCCCTGAGGTAAAAACTGATCCAGAACCATCAGAAGAAGTCAAGGTATCAGAACACAAGCCAAAACAAATAGAATCTGAAGAAACAGAGCAGTCTAAACTGCCTGAGTACCTTACCCAATTTAAAGTAAGATTTTCTTTTTTACAGTTTTAACCAAGCTATAATAGGTTTCCACTATGTACAGCAGCAAATAAATATGTTTGCCTTTTATGCTGATGGACTGATACCCCCACCTGCATCAGTAACGCTAGCTGGCATTTTTAAAACTGACACTGAATTACATTTTTACTGCCTCACACAGGAAATTGAGAAACAAATGCTCAAGGCCACTTGTCTATTTTGTCTGTCTGCTGGGATTTTATCTTCTCTTTTCATAACGTCAGACTGATAAATCAAAATCCTGTTAGCTAAAATGGTGTGTCATTACAGATCCATTATTTGACCATATGTGGGCTCTTGCTTGTTAAAACAAATGCCGTTGGTCTGACATTGTCCAGGATTTGTTGCCAATTAGGTATGTTATCATTAAATATGACTGTTATAGCTTCTAACTTCAGTCTAGGAAGTTACAGGCCCACCCCCTTTTTTTTGGCCTTTAAACTACTACTAATGTGCACAGTACAAATTATTAGACTGGTGTCCACAGGGAAGATTCACATACACATATTAAGGCTGCGTGGATTTTTTTTTAATTTAAATTGTATGAAATTATATGCAAATGTATTGCAGACTTAGGCTTCTGTCAGATTGCCCTCAGTCTGGCAATGTCTGGGCAACCCCTGCCTTAACACTACTCACAGGTAGTAGAGTTTCTCCTTTTACTCAGATGATATTGGCTTGTGTTTTTCCAGCTGAAATTGGTTAGCTCTGTTGTTCATACTGTTTGTATAGGAGTAGCTGATGACAATGGTGTCTCTGTGCTACATTTTCATTCCATGTTTACTTCAAGAAATTACTAGGACTGTTTGTTTCATGCTTGGGCTTGCTCTGCCTGGCTTTTCTACACATGCTTTTGGATTCATTTCTGTGCTTTGTATTCAAAGGTGCTGTTTTTGGAAACAGCATGAATAATCCTTTGCAGACTGGCTAATAAGGAAGATGTTTGGCAGAGTGCCTCCTTAGAGGTGTTGAGTGCTCTCCATCTCTGCTAAAGAGACTGGGAGTAGAGGATACTCACCACCTTCCAGGATCAGGCCCTTAGAGTTATAATTTAGACTGTATCTGACTTTGTCATTGTAATAATTACCTGTCCTCCGATACCACACCAAGGCCTACAGTTCAGTACAACTTTCCTCCAGTAACTCTTTCCAGCTGTTTAAATGATCAGTGGGCAGGGCTTTTGTTACATAAAGGCTCTACAGACAGCTCATGTGAGGCACCAAGCCACACACAAACCATTCTGTCTAAAAGCAGTGTTCCTTTCTGGACTGTCTGCATGTGGAGCCAAGGGGAATTGCTTTAAAAAAAACAAATCAATGATTTAGCTATTTACAAATGCCTTCTGGCATCTACAGCCTGTTATTTTCCTAAATGAGTTTCATTTACGTATTAGAGTATTTCCGGAGAGTCCAAGAGTTCAGTTGTTATAGGTGACGGAAGATCATCTAGTTCCTCATTCTTTTGTATTTATTTTTGTTTAATGTCTTGGCATGTCAGTATCCCTCTCCTCATCTCTCTGCACTCCCCTCCTCCTGGTATGCAGTAGGAAAAGTTTTGGAATGATTTTTAGCAGTTATATTTAAACCAAAAAAAAAACTAATTTGGCAGTGTGAAAGTAGCTATCAGGAATGCCGTCCCCCACAACCAGATACGTACTAACTCGTCACATTTCTCACTGACATGCCAGTATGTCTACTAACAATATTTCAAACAAAATAAGAGAGCTGTATGTCCGGATATGAGCATGTATTTGCATGGTCTGGTGACTTCAAAACAATTGTTGATCTATCAGAATTTTACAGAATCCACTATCTCAATCATTTAAAAAAACTTCCATCGGTCCAGAGTATGTAGCGTTCAACCCCACTCCCCTCCCCCCCAGCATCCATCAAGGTCAGGCAGTCTAAGAAGTGCAGAGGCTGCTAAAGGAACAGTGCAGTCTTCTGGGCACTGCAGAGCTGAGCTCCATGGCAACTCTCCCTGCAGGAGCTGAGGGGGGAAAGATTTTGAGCAGACGGAGGAGAAGAAGGAATGTGGTCAGTGGGTCTGCGAACCGTATAGAACACAGTACGGATTGGGGCATGGGCTTCAGCTTGCAACAGGAGCCCTAGCTCAGCTGTCTAGGTACCCCATATCTGCCTTCTTGTTTGGGGGTGAATTACACAGAGACACTGCAGCCTTTGTGCAGGGGGCTATGGTAGAAACATAGCTGCACACTCTGAAGAGGAGACACTATTTCATGCATCTCCTAATAGAGGTCAACTCTATGAAATAGATATTAGAATTTTATTTAGACCACCACAGTGTGAGAAAATGTGCTCCTTTCAGAAGAGTGAGCAAAGGGTAAACATTTGCTTTTTAAGCTGCTTGACGCCATGTCATCTTCCTCCTCCAGGAAGAACCCCTCCTCCTGTTCTCTGGAAGGTTGCACTGACAATGGCATTTTACTGCCTTAATGATGCAACATCATACTACACCTTAAGCTTCCAGAAAGCCACAAATGGCCCTGTTGAATTATCTAAGTCTTGAAGCACTTAAGCAAATTAATATTTGTGTGCTTCATCAGGGTACTCCACAAGAAATACTGCACTAGATATATAACAAAGCTCAGAAAAAAATACTGCATGGCTTCCTGATCAAGTTTTGCTGTTAACTACACTGAATAAACGGCGCTAAAGCAAGAACTATTGCAAAGTCTGTATAAGCATAGCTGAACTTCAGATCACATTAGTTGGAAAACGTCTGTAATGGAATTCGGTAGTTCACAATGGCTGCAAGGACTCATGGGAGCTATTTAGTAAGCCATTACTAAGAGACTATTTAAATAATTTGCATCTGTTGAAAGGGATTCTAATAGAGGCAATCCAAGGCAAAGCCTTATATCAGCCTTGGCTTAAAAACACCAGTGAGGTGTTTAGTTTACATTTATCTTAGTTGGCTGGTCATCTATCATTTGATACGTAAGAGTTTTATTTATGATGTTTCTCTTTAGTTTTGTGAGTTCAGTCAACTCCAGCACTTAACTGAATTAAAAATTGATTGTCTCAGCTTGGTTATTGCCAAATGAAAACTAATTTAGATGTTGTGAGTTTGGGAAGAATGGCAAAAATGGACAGTTACTATAATGAAATCACTTTGCCAAGATAAATGCATAAGTTAAATTATCCCCTAAGAATGGCACAGTCAACAGTTAAATAAAAACAGCCATTTTTTTCAGGCCGGGAAATAATGTGGACATTTTGGGACTGACTGGATTTTTTAAAAAAACCCTTTTTTTATGACAGGATCTGTATTCTAAACTGCATTCGCTTGGCAAGGTTGAATCTGAAAGCCTGTTGACCCTAACCACCCAACTTGTCAAGGAAAAGCTGCCAGCATGTGAAGTGGAAGACATTGCAAAATATGAGCAGAAGCTAAAAGAATGGGAGCAGGAGCACGTGCTTCTGATGGAGAGAGAAAAAGAGATGAGAGAGAAGGCTAAGCAGGAGCAAGCAGCTAGGGAATTCGCTAAAGCATCTGTTTAATATTGCAACTCAGAGACTGCTGTTACGCTACATATTCTTCTGGTAATAAACTTAAGCACATGTCATTATTAATACTGCAATGCAACCTTGCTGTAAATGTGACATTTGCTGTATGCAAATTAAACTAACTGATCGTTTCCATCCATTTTGCCTGTTTCCTGGAGTACATGTGCAGTTTAAAAATTATGATCCTGCCTAGAATGAACTCTCCTTACAGAGGGTAGAAGGAGAATGAGTGTGTGAGGGGGATGGGGGGCTCATGGCAAAGGCGGAAACAGTGAAGCAGAAAGCAGCTTGTCATTTGTATAGGGCTTTGACACTGGAGCAAGTTTGGAAAAAAAAAACAAATCCAAAACACCCAGGGCTTGTCCAGTCTTTTCTTCCCTGTCCTTTGTTTTTATTAAGATGCATTTGGATCATCTCCATGAGAGAAAGGAAAACCTGTGGCTACTTTAAACCTGAGAACCATCAGGATTAATATATTAATCACCCAGCAACTCCTGGTTTGGAAAAATTGGGCCACTAAATATAGATTTAGGAGCCTAACTTGAGACGCCTTTTTTGCAAATCTTACCCTGTATGTTTACTATTTGTACAGGTACGATAAATAAATTGTTAGCCCCCTCCAACTTCACTAGCCCCCCTCTACCTCACCACCAAGAACAGTGAAGAGGCACTTGCAATCACACCAGAAAAGGTGGCAGGGAGTGTGCCCGCTTCCCCTCAGTTTCTGGGCACCACTGCCCTTTTTTTAGTCCCAGTTCTGCCCTGGCCTCAGCTGCTTATATCACCTGCTCCTCACACACTGGTGCCAGTCTTTGAGCAGGTTAATAAGCAGATAGTGGGGCATGTTGTGAGCACAGAGCAGAAGATTAGGGCCAAGGGAATCATGGCAGATAGGGACTCTCCTAAGATGGGGCTGGGTCAGGACTCTTATCTACTTATGTTCCCCTCACTCTAGTAGCTGAGCACCTACTGCCAGAGAACCTCCTTCCTTCATGGCAGGGCAGGAGTTGCCTCCTTAGAAATAGGGAATCCCAGATGAGGCCCCTGGTGCATCGTGGCTTGGTGGAATACAACAATCTACCATAGCATTTACAGCTGACTATTTTTTAACAGTGTTTGATAAGTATCTTCTGCTTTAGCCTGCAGTTGTCTGGACATAAAACTCCTGTCGTGAAGTCAGCATGATTGAGAACCTAAAAAATTTGCTTCAGTTGTCTGTGCAGTGAAATTTTAGATGTGCAAAGGGTTCTAAGTAAGGTGTATATTGAAAATTAAACCCTTCCTATTCCCAGCGCATCAGCTCGGAATCAGCCCTGAATTCTCTCTCAGGTTCAATAAGATTGTAATAAGGTCACTCACCTAGTCTTGGCATCAAGTTGCAGAGCCACACCTCCATTTCCCCTCACTGAAGACAATCTCTCCCAAGTTGGCAGATGATTTGGAGTTTAGCCCCAGGGCCAAACCAACGAGTCTTTCCCGGCCCATGCAAGATAAAAACCAAGTAGTCCCTCACTCTCCTGTGCAGAGTCCCTTTCCTTAGCAGGTTGACACTAGTTCATGTCTCTCCTTGGGCTAAGTCTTTCCTCCTGGCTGCAGGGAAGCAAAGGAGCCAGGGACCCTTCTCCCAGCCCCTTCTGGAAGCTCCAGACTGAGCCTCCTTAAGAGCAGTGGCACAGACCAGGCCTCAGACCTGCACCATCGCTCCCATTTCAGGCCAAACAGTCCTGTTCCCCACAGGTTTTAATCTTCACAAAAAAATCCAACCCTTCACTGCTCAGCACAGGGCCCACTGCCTCTTGGGCCTGGGGCTCACAAATAGTCCCTTATCCCTGGACTTCTTCCACAGCCTCTTGGTAGACAGCCACATCTACCATCCACACTAGCTCAACCACCTTCCCTTCCTTGAGCTGCTTTCCCAGCCCCTTGACTGTCCTAGCCATCCCCGAGGCCTAGGCTCTCCCCATACCACTGTGAGAAGACAACATCCCAACATGGTTTGAGCCGTAGGCAGCTGTTATAGTCCTGCCATCACATGACTGTCATGTGACCACCCACCTCCACCCCCAGGCACTATAACAGCAGGACACAGGCCATGCTGAAGCTGAGCTGCGCCACAATGGATACTGCCATACATCTCCCTGGTTCTCCAATTATATGGAGCCTGTCATGCTAAGTGTTGCAAACTTTCTAATTGCACAAAACCAAACACCCTGACCACCCCATTTCTGAGGCCCTGCCCCTGCTCATGCCATCCCCCTTCACTCTGTCGGGCACTCTCTCCCTCCCTCACTCATTTTCACCAGGCTGGGGCAGGGGGTTGGCGTATGGGAGGGGGTGCGGGCTCTGGGGTAGGGCCAGGGAGTGGGAGGGTGTGCTAGGGTGGGGAGGGTTGGGGTGCAGGCTCTCAGGTGGGCCAGGGATGAGGGGTTTGGAGTGTGGGCAGTGGCTCCAGGCTGAGGCAGGGGTGTGGTTGGGGGTGTGGGTTCCAGGATGGGGCCAGAAATTAGGGGCTTGGGATGTGGGAGGGGGCTCTGGGCTGGGGCAGGGATGCAGGTGGGGTTTTGGGGTGTGGGCTCTGGGCGACATCTACCTCAGGGACTCCCCTGAAGCTACATGTTCCTCGTCTCCTAGGTGGCCGTGCAGCCAGAGGTACTGCCCCGCAGCTCCCATTGACCATGGTTCCTGGCCAATGGGAGCTGCAGAGCCAGCGCTTGGAGTATAAGGCAGCCGCGCTGAGGTCCTCTGGCCACGCCTCCGCCTAGGAGCCGAGGGTCATGTCGCCACTTCTGGGGAGCCGCACGGACCCAGGTAGGGAGCTTGCCAGCACCACCAACTGGACTTCTAACAGCCCGGTCAGCGGTGCTGACCGGAGCTGCCAGGGTCCCTTTTCAACCAGGCGTTCCAGTCGAAAACTGGACACCTGGCAAGCCTAGCTGTGCTCCTTCCCTACTTCAGTGCTGGCTCCTCTAGGCTCAGGTATGCGCCCCCTTTCCCCCACCACAGATCAGTAGAATCACCTCCTTCCAACTCTGATCGCCTGCCAGACCAGTGCCTTTCCCAAGTGCCCCTAGCTCAAGACCACTCCTCATTTCCCTCACAACTAAGCAGCCTTCCATTTATTTAGAGTTAAATATTAAAAAAAGACCTAGCTGAGACCTCTAGTTGTCCAGCTAGTTAGTTAATATTATAACAAGCATCATTTAAAAAAAAAAAAAACCTAACTCTCAAAGAACAAATAATGCTGCCAGCTACAACGAAATGTGCTTTCCACCTCCATTCCCCAACTCGCTATCCTCCACTAAACCCTATCAAATTAATGATCTTGTGCAGCATCCCTGGAAGATCGCCCAATTTGGGCTGTTTTGGACTATGGTCCACGGTCCTGGAGCCATCACCTGGAATGATGCCCTGAGGCTAGTCCCTCTCTTCTATAAGGAGGGGGCTCCCACTTGAGCACATTTGCCAATCGTAGTTGTGGCAGTAAGGCATGGGGGAAGATGGTCCCTCACAAAGGCAGGGCCAAGGCATTAGGGCTTTAGCCATCATAACCAACCACTTAATCGCCATCTGGAGCCCCATGTTTCCACCAATCCCCACCCAAATATATCTCCCCACAGTCCCAACAACCCCCTCCTGCCGGCCACAATCGCCTCACCCAAGGAATCCCCCCAACCTCTTCTGTTACCACCAAAACCCTCTGACATTCTAACAACCCCACTCACGTTTAGTCCAGCTCTCCCAACCCAGTGAGCCCATCAAGCTCTCTCACACTAAGTAGCAACCAGCACCTGCCAACCCCGCATGCCCCTAATCCCAGCAAACCCCTTGTCATCCTCAAATCAGTGTCCCATCCATCTCTTCCCCAATCCCTCAGCAACCTGTCCTGCCAACTTCAGTGCCGTCAACCCACAGACCCCCCCTATGTTTTCCCCCAACCAGTGCCCCCCATGTTTCCTCAACCCAACAATCTCCCTTCATGGTCCCCCGCACCTCTTATCGCCCTCAGTCGCTACCCCCTGCTCCCAAGGCCTTATCACTATCTCTAATGTACCACCTGCTCCGTGAACTACAGCACAGAGAATCTAAAACAGATTTACGGCTAAAGGCTGCAGCCTGCCTAAATGTCTCACCCCTTCTCTTGGAAATAGCAATCAGTACCTGTTCTAGGAAAGAAATAGTTTTTGACACATTCTACTATGCCACAAAGGCCCCCGCTTCTGTGTCTTTTCTCCCATCCCTTGTAGGGTGGGTAAACTGTGAGGAGGAATAAAAAAAAATTCAGAGATCTAAGGACAGTTACATTGCTCAATACAGTGTGAAGTGAGTCCTCTTGATGGATGGCTCAAGGGCCAGAGGTCCAATAACTGCCTTTGTGTAAAGCTGGCAAACAAGATGAGTATCAGCAGCCACTTACTCTGTGTGGCCACTTGCTTCCCTAGGTTAAAATTTACTTCCTCCTACTCCTTGCTCATGTCCCAGATGATAGATTTTGCAGTCAGTTTTCTAGCATCTGGATACGTAATTCCTAGTAACATCAGCAGGAGCTTTGCCTGCTCAACAACTGCAAAATAAGCTATTTTGGCCCAGGTTTTCAAACGGTCTCACCGCTGCCTTCCTCTGTGTGCACAAACATTTGCATCTCCATGTCTGACGATGGCCACGTACCGGCAGCTGACAGCACCTGTAAGTGGCATCTAGGCAAGGGATAAAATGGGTTTTGTGTATGCAAATTTTACCAGCTACTCCTGCTTAAAAAGTGGGCCTGGTCAACTCAAGGCTGCTGTTTAAAAAATACAGCCCTGGGTGCGCTTTATGAATATGAAGTTTGTTAATTGAATGAATTCAGCACCTCATCAGTTACAAAGGGTTGCATAGTGGTCACATTGTAGTCAGCTCTTCCCCAGTGATAAAATGAAGTTCTCAAGCTGACCGCCTCATTTCAATGCTTAAAAAGTCTCATTGCTCCAGGCTGCCCCATTTGAAAAACATTCTATGGAAGCTACTACGAGTGGGTTAGAAGGCTGAAAACAGTTTTTTAGTGAACCAGACCTATGTCTTTCTTAGCACTAATTGTACTGCTGCTTATGACTGCTGACTCTCTAGCCATGCATGCTCACATCCTGTTTTCTTCTTAACTGCAGCTGCAGAATGAATTAGAGATTTTTCTAACCTAACGTTCACATTTTCTCCCTTGCCAGTATGTTTCTAAATCATGCTGGTTTAGCCTTCATTGTAAAGGCTTATAGAATAATTATTGTACCCAGTGACACAACATACAGATCAGCCAAAGCCACTCAGTATAGAAAACATCACAATAGCATGAACTGTATTTGAATGCACAGTCATTGAATCATGCATGCAAATAGGGGACCAGCCAGCCTCAGTAGACACTGCAAGCACAATCACCTAGTTCACAGGCAGAGTTGTGATAAGTTTGTGTATATGTCTAGGCATTTAATTGCACACACATAGTTACACAAGACTTGGCACCTTTCCTTTAAAAAAATAAAATAAAACTTAGTCCTTCGTGTCTATCCGCATTAGTTTGGCTAGTGTTTGGAAAATACTAGCATTCTGAGGGTTAAAGTTAAGTTTTCTTTAATTTGAAACACAGAGCACTGATTCAAATTCATGGCAGACACCAAATACTTTAGCTATTAGGTAAGCAAATCTGTAGCTCTCCCTGTCTCGTTTACTGACAGACCATTTTCACCCTAACACTAAAGGGCAATATCCATTATTCACAAGAGGAAAATTATACATTGATTCCCTTGCAGCTCAGATAAATGTTGCTCTGCATCACCCCATCATGGAACTTATTTACAGTAACACATAAACCTGTTAAAGTAAGATTAATATGTAAACGTGCATCTGGTGACCAGAAATGTATGTGCTTAATACCCCACCTAGAGAGTGGAGAATGATCCTCCTCTTAGGCTGTAACTTAATGTGACAAAATACCCCATCCTTAACTCAGACTCGTGCCTAGATCTTCACCGCCTCTGCCGCCTCTTTGTGCCTTTCTGGCACTACAAATGGGCCATAAAGCTGGCTTAACTAGCCAAAATGAGGATTTGCTTGGTGTCACACAATCCCCAGTGTAGGGGGAGAGGAATCAGGGCAAGAGGAAACATGAATGAAGCCCCTCTGGCCTTTATCAGCCAGTGCAAACCAGAACAGGCCTGAAGTTGCTCTGACTTGTGGATGGATCCACACTGAGTGCAGCTTGGCCAAATCCAAGGATCAGGGAACTATGTCCTTGAAAGTAATCAAAACTGGTTCTGGAGGACCAAGGGGAAAAAGTGAGCTCCTGCACTGAGGACCCTTCATGGAGTATGCCCTGTGTAGGGCACGCTACCAACCCTAGTGCCCTGCCATGAAACCACATCAGGGGAGTAACAATCTCAAAGGTAGGCAGAGCCCAAACCTTTCAGAGCTTTATGTGGTAAAACCAGCACATTATACATCACCTGGAAATCAACTGGTGTCCAGTGCAGATTATTTAGCCCAGGTGTAATGTGATCAGTCCAGGATACTTAATAAGCATCAGTCACCTTCTATACTAGCTGCAGTTTCTGAATAGGCTTAAATTATGGGCCTCTGTAGCACACACTGCAGTAATCCAACCCCAAGGTGACAAAGGCAGGGATAACTTGCAAGTTCTGTACCAGAAGGAAAATGCTGCTGCCTTCTGCAACACATGAAATGAAAAGCATTTTTGGCAACTGCTGCTACCTGGATATCTGCTGGCAAGGGGCTCCAAGAAGCCCCCTCCCTCCACCCAGGCTGTGAGCCTACATACAAACTGTGGGAACATTCCCACACTGGGGGGAGTTGATATAAACTCTAGCATAGTTACTAGTTTATGAACTGCAAACCTCAGTTCAGTCTTATCTGGACTGATCTCAGCCAGGTAACAGTCCTCAACACCTCACCTGTACTAAACGCTCAGCCAGGCTATCTGGGTCAAAAGAGGTGAAGATCAGGCCATATAAAGCTGGGTGTCATCCAAAGACTAAAAGAAACTGCTGCCAATACCACCTCACTAATCACCCTAAAAGGCTCATATGCATGTTGACAAAAAGGAAAGAGAGAAGAAAACCCTGTTGATCCCCAGCCAGGGCTGACAAGCCATTGCCCAATACTACTCGCTGGGATCTCTCAGAAAGAAAGAAACGGACTCTGTATATCATGGTCAGGGCTTAAAGTCAGTTAACAACTCTTCATGGCCAATGGTAATGAAGGCAACCTGACAGATCTAAACGAATCGCTGTAGCTACCTGAGCTTCAGCCATTGCCAGGATCATTAATTTGTACAACTGGCACCCAAGCCGAAAATTAAACTGGCTCTGGTTGAGGAGCCCCAAGAACTGCAGATGTTACCTGCACTGCTTTCCCACAACCTTCTCAATAATACTTCACCACCACGAACGGGTAATAACCGGCGAAGGTGATAGCAACAAGCTGAGAACTGGAGAGACTGTCAATGTCAAGAGAAAGGTTCTTGGGCAAGAATCTAATAAGTATTTCTTAAAAGCAGCTGGCATCTTTTCTTCCTGAAGGGAGATACTAATAATCAGCTCCAGCAATGGCCCGAGTGTGCCCGCACTTGCATTCATTAGCCACAATGGGCAGGTAGCTCACCCACCAGTCGTAACCTGTGTGCACATGCAGCACTTCAGCTAGCAAGCCTGGCTAAAGCTCCATCAGAGAAGACTCTATTTGCTCCCACCAAGCATAGCTCTGCTCCCCCTGCTACAGCTCGCTTAATCTGCAACACAAAGTAGTGCTAACATTCCTTTCCATGAGAAACGCTCAGCTAACCCTGTCACCTGAGGCAGATTAAGATTTATTGGGGCCCTGGTCACAAAGAACATTTGGGCCCCCCACGCCCCAAGGGTCCCCAAATTTTCTGGGACCCCCTGTGCACAGAGCCTGGGGGCCTGCGAGTTAATCCGCCACTGCCTGTCACCAGCTGTGAACCCAAAGAGTTCCTCTGAGTCGACTGCAGCAGATGCCATGGTGGAGATAAAGAAACAATTAAACTATGGATCAGCCTTCCTGAAGGGCTGGAGACATCTCTCCAGAGTCTCAGAGGTTTGCAGGGAAGCTGATCCATTAAACAAGACCCTCTCCCCTATTTTCAGGTAATTTACAGGTGCTTCTTAAGTCACCAGTTTAAAAGGGAATCACAGAACCCTGGGCCCAGGTCATGGCAACTTAAACAATACTTCTCAGTTTACAGTGAAGGGAACCCTTATGCTGAAGATCAATCTAGTAATGACAGTTGTATATGCAGGGCCGCCCAGAGGGGGGGGCAAGTGGGGCAATTTGCCCCAGGCCCCGGGCCCCGCAGGGGCCCCGCGAGCCCTGGCCGAGAATCCCTTCCCAGGCTACTCACCCGGCGGCCGTCTGGGTCTTCGGCGGCACTTCGGCAGCGGGCCCTTCAGTCGCTCCAGGTCTTCGGCGGCATTTCGGCGATGGGTCCGTCAGTGCTGCCGAAGATGCGGAGCAAGTGAAGGACCCGCCACCGCCGCAGATTCGGAGCACTGCCCGGTGAGTACAAGCGCCGCAGCGGGTGGTGCCTTTTTTTTATGTCCGCTCCCCCGCTTTGCCCCAGGCCCCCTGAATCCTCTGGGTGGCCCTGTGTATATGAAAAGTAGGTATGAGAGCTGGGCAGCCTACGTACATTTCCACCAGCGGTAGTTCGAATATTTTAGTGATTTTGCTTTGGCCGTGTTTGCCCCACTTATGTGTGTGAATATTCTAGCAAAGGAGTTTACTGACAGGGAAGGGCACATATTGAGAGCCATCGATCCCCTTGTATTCACAGTGGGTCTGATCCTGCACCACTGAAGTCAATGAGAGGTTTGTCATTGACTTCAATGGGTGCAAGATCACCCCCCCTGAAGTGTAGCTTATTCTGCGAGTAGGCCCATTGGTTTCAGCGGGACTGTTTGAGTAGTAAGGTGCTACTGAACTTGAGTTAGAGTGACAAATCTAGCCCTGGGTGAATATTTGAGTAGATTTTCAGAAAGTGAATTTAAATGTATTTGTCACGAGCATTTACACAGGAAACCTGATTGTGAGAATTAACCTCCTCCACTGAGGAAAAAACAACAACCTACCTCTGACTTAGCTGAGGCACAGCCTGAATTGGAATATTTGCAATAAGCTGCTTGTGAGTGAGCTACAGAGCAAAAATTATTCACAGAAAATAGCTCAGGGAATAATTTCAAATAGGGAATCGATTAAAGAGAATTGGACAATCTGCCCACAGAAAAATATACAACATTCCAGTCATTACAAATTATTCATACAGCTCTAATAGGTATATTTATAATAGCCAATTTGAAAATTGCTATAAAAATATAAACTCTAGTTCAATATTTCATTTAAAAAATCCTGCTTTAACATACAGATGCCCTCTTCCCCGCCAGCAACAATATCTCAAACCTCCAGCTATTCTGAACGTCAAAACAAAATTTAGCTTTCAGCATAGCTTGTTTATTCAGCTTCTTGTCAAGTGTCTGCCTTAAGTTGAATTTGGAATGGAACCATTGAGACCAGCTCATCTCTAATACAATTAGTGAGTGCTTGGAACCATAAACTCCTGTTGGAAATCCTGACTTGTGGGTGCATGAGGTTAATATTAAAGTAATTAGGAGGGCTGCTTCAGTTTACCTTCAGCTGTTTGTCATAAATAGCACAGCTGGCTTGAGATAATACCAAATTGATAAAAGCCGAGTTGCAATCAGTTTATGAATCTAAACAGGTATATGAGACATAAAAACAGCATATACCTCAATTGTTAGGTATTTACAGTGAGCTATTGGGATTATTAATTCCATCTGTTTCATGTATCCTTTCTGCATATTTTGTGAATACAGGTGATGGATTGGGCTGCAATCTGCTCAAGCATTGCTCCTCAGTGCGAGCCAGGTGTAAACCGTGATTTGTGTGACCCTTCTGCTAGTGAAGTTATAGCAGACACACGAGCACACTCTGACTCCATGCGTATCAGTGTGTCATTTAGTGATTGTTAAGGTTTTACAGAAGCAGCTGCCTTGGGGTATTAACCTATGAAAACTATTTGCACACCAGTGAGGAATCAAGACCAAGCAAACCAATGAGCCACTTTTCTGGATTGTTGATATAGTTGTGCATTATTTATCGGTTCAAGAGCACATCTTCTCAACATTTAAAAAAGAGAAATACAAAATCATATCACGGTTTAGAAATACTTAAAATGCTGAAGCCAAGGTCTGTTCAGATCTTACAAGTTGCCTAGTGCTCTGCATTCCCATTGCAGTCAAAAGTTTCCAGTGAAGCCAAGGCAAGTTGAGGGCATTCAGCTTTGTTTTAGCAGACATTGGGTTTGAGAAAAATGTGCATGTCAAAATGGAGGCAGATGTTTAGGGTAGAGGTTAGGGGCTGCTTTTCACTAAGGACGCCATACTCCAGGGGAGTTGGAGTTAGGAATTGAGGGCAGAATATGGCCAAAGATCATCACCATGAAGGAAGACTATGGAAGCTACTCAGGTAGTAAAAATACAGTATAACTGACTGCTGAGATGCAGAATAGCTTAGCTGAGATGCAGAAGAGGGGCTAGGTGGGACTATGGTTCTCACCAATAACAAAATGTCTCCCTTTCTGTGACAGTATTTCTCAAAGGGGCAGACTGGAGCTCTTCACAGGAGGCTTTACCCCATTAAGGGAGGCTCAAGCAGTACTGGGCCACGTGAAAAATATTTTCCTTAGGACTAGAAAAAAAATTAAAATCCAGTATCGTATATTCACTACCGAGTTTTAACCACTCCTTAGATGTTTGCTGAGCTAAAGCAGAAAGACAACAAAATATCCAGGCTTGCCTCTGAATCTTTAAAGTATGCTCCCATGTTGTTTAGAGACAGGCCTCACTGTACAGCTTTGCCTTGTTTCTTTCCATGTTTGTGCATCAGCAGCCAGGCTGTTAGCAGCAGGCTCGTGCTTGGCACAGCACTTTAATTTAGCTCTCTTTTCAGGAGTGTGTATGGTGTGGTAACAATGAAAACAGGCTCCTTATCTGTATAGCCACCCTATGACAATAAATTGAAATTTTACAGCCTCGGGAAACCCTTGACTTGGGGTAGTCTCTAGCTGGCCTAGAACTCATATGGATGACTTCTATGCTGCCTCCCCCCATAATCGTCAAAGTAGGACATTCCCTAGGAGAGAGCATATGGCACTTTTCATCCCCCCTTAAGGGGCATAGACAACTGGACATGGATTAGAGCAGGACCACTCTAAATTATAGTAGCCACACTGGCCCTGGGCTGGCTGCAGGATTGAGAAGCCGCAAATGGCTTCCCCATTTCAGCTGCACCCAAGCAATCGTAGATGTATCTGGAGATGAAAACCCTAGTCTATTACTATTCAATGGCATTTTACAATACTTTACAACGAAGAGAAATGTGTTAGTTAACATCAGTAAAAATGTAAAAGCTGCTTTATAATCTATGAAACACAACATGAGGTCTGCAGCGGGGTGGAAAATGGATTCACTTGGCCTCAGGCGTCACCAAGCAAAACTCTCTGGGTCAAACGTTAGGCTCAGAAACACCAGTATAAATCCAGAGTAATGCCACTTTAATCAGTGCTCTTATTTTGGATTTACACCAGTGAAACTGGGAATTGAATTTGGTCCTGCATCTTCTTCAGTGTACATGTGTTAACATCAGGCTTGTCTGCCTCAGTAACATGAAAAAACTTCTATAGGTCGAAGAACATATAAGCATATCATTCTAGAGGTTCAAGTTCAAGATTTGTATTATTTGACTTTCCTTGTATTGTCTTCATTTTGCTCTCACGCTGCCATGCTCAAGCCAGCTCATGCTACAGAAAATGTATTTGTATATTTTATGCACATAATAGCTTATTGGTGAAATCATAGAAGTTAGAGCTAGAAAGGACCTGTTAGGACACGCAGTGCATCCCCTTGAGACTGAGAGTGAGGATTGTTCCCTATAGTGTATTTTCTAGAGCTTTGTCTTGTCTTATTTAAATGTCTCAAGCAATGGAGCTTCCACCTCTTCCTATGGGAGATTACTTCACAGTCTGATAGATCTCTCCATCAGGAACATTTTCTTTATGTTAGTTTTCATTTATTTCAGCCCATTACTTCTACTTACCTTACCCATCCCTTCTACCACTCCATCTGTGGTGGAACACCCTTCAAATAAACAGAGGGTTATCATGTCCCCCTTTGCTGTTGCACTCCATACTACAATAGCAAATAACACTGGCAAAATGCAAACATAATCTAAAAGTAGAGGGCCTGATCCTCCTCGGTGTTGAGGAACACTCAACCATTTACAAGGTTGGGCCAGAAAAAATAAAATTGATTCTTTTGAGATACTGTCATCTTGAGTTCTAGTTTCCCCAAAAATGTCATTGTAATTGACTCCATTCATTCTCATTGAGACTTCTGAACAATCAATTTAGTTATCATGGGGTTTTAAAACACTATTTTGTTGGTCTAGGAGACAACTAACTGGTTTTGAAAAGATCACCTCTTTTCAAATCAGCAAGAGCTAAAACAGATATAGCATAATTTGCTACCTGATACAGTAGTTTTAAAATGTATTTTATCATATGCTGTACCCAATAATGGAAAACTCTTATGGATTGCAATGGAAGCAAGAAAAAACACATTATAGTATAATATAGAACTGTTTTATAGTTCAGTATAAAAGTAATATCTGTATGTATTTTTTGATTTCTAAGTAGAGATAAGATTCTCATTTTTTTTAATATGTAAAAGGAACAAACATCTAAAATTCAAACACTGACACCCATATGTTGACAACAAACCCATGTATTGGATGAGTGTGATTCAAGAAAAGGGAAAACTTACAAATACAGATGTACACTGTATGGGACTAATATGCCTTGAATGATTAACAACTAATGATGCCTTCTGGCCTTCAAAAATTAGAAAAGCTATCCCACCTGTATAGCCCAAAATAGGATCCTCCTATGAAAACAACAGGAAAATGGTTTACAGCACATGAGCCACTTTGTCTAAGGAGCCACAGATCAGCCAAGGTTGTGCATTCCCCTGCCCAACTATAGAAACTAAAATGGCTAAATGGGGGCATTATCAGCTAGGCAAGATCCTTTCATTATCTGCATATGTATAAACCCTTTTCTTCCGCTCAGCCTAGCTAAAAAACTCCAAGTTATGAAACAAGAGTGATACCCACTTTTCTCTGCAAGTGACCCATTGCACATTGAGTGGATCAAGAAGAAATGGGTGGGTAAGTTGCAAGTTAAACAAACTAGAAATGAGCCTATAAGATTGAAGGTCAAATTGGGCAAACTGTTACCCCAAGAAATCCAAGCCACGTTTTCACTCCAATTACAAACTATACAGTTTTCTTGTAAATCAAATATACTATGAATAATCTATTCTTCACCCCTAATTAGAATCTGCACATTTGTCTGCCTTGTGAGTCAGATCTATATACTTCTATATGTGGAAAATGTCTCATTCTTTTTTAGGTTCTAAACAATGTGAAATGCTTAGTATAATCAAAGAATGTATGGAGTGTCTCCTCCAAATGTAGATGATTATAAGAATTTTGCTGGTTTTCATTGTAAATAATTGTTGCATTCTAGAAGTAATACGAATTGTCAGGCACAAGGAAGAATAAATATTGAAAGATATAAACCAGGGTATAACTCTGGAATATTAACAGAAGAATATTAACAGAAATTGCTTAAGGGGGGAGAGGGAATCCCAATTGATAGTAGGGGCAAATAATGAAATGCAATCCTTGAAATGAATCAAACTTAAAAAACCTCCAATAAGAAAAAGATTGAGGAAATTTGTTATAAACCAACACCATCTTCAAGATGCTAATGTAAGCAGCAAAGAAACTAAGAGAGGGGAAATCTGGGACCCACTTGGCACATGTCCAATAGGAATCAGAGGGTGGCCCTTTCCTATGAGCCCTGAAACTAAGATATACAAACTGAGGTCACCATGTGCTCAAGGGAGTTGAGTCAACCCAACACAAAAAGCTGCAGAATCCCAAGTGTGACCGATGCCTAGACCAGCTGTGTGGAAAGAATCTCCACCTTCCCAGGATTAAGAGGATAACATGAAGAAGTGGTGAGATTTCATTCCCAAGTTTGTATTTCCCCTTATATTCTTTAACATAAATAAGTGTAGGTTATTTTGCTGAGTCTACACTCTCTAGTGAGACCTCAAGTAACCATATTTTAGACTCTAAGAGAGCTTGAAAACAATAACTTGAAGCAATTGCTTTTAATATTCTAAACTTGTCCCTTTTGGACCAGTTTAGTCACAGAGAAGTAACCACTCTTCAATATGCCTTAAAGACAAGTGCACCCATGAAAGTGTGATAAATGTGCTAGTATTAAAGAATTGATGATCATTACTAAATGTATTAAGAAATCTTGGTAATTTGCATATTTCCTTGATATAACTGCTGAGTCTGTTACAACTGCTTGCAAGACTGTATTATGTAGTACACACAATTGGTTGTGTCTGTATTTGAGTGGTGAACTATTGGTTATACATTAATGTGGTTCTGGATGAATTAACAAATTGTTTGGTTAAGAATAAGCAACTGTCCTATTTGAGAAATACTGTTTAAGTTAAAAGTTTACCTGAAAAGAACCCAGCGTTAAACTAGTAAGCTAACAGTCCCTGGACTCAATAAAATATTGGATTCTAATATATAGTTTTTTATAATGTAATATGGCCTAGTAGATAGGGCACTGGACTGGGACATAAGAGACCTCGGGTCTATTCTCATCTCCGTCAGAGGCCTGTGGGGTGATCTTGGGCAAGTGACTTCACTCTGCCTCAATTTCCCCATCTGTAAAATGGAAATAATTATAATCACGTTTGTTAGATTTTTGGCTGTAAAATCTAACAGGTAGCCTGGCAAATTCATAAATTCACACAACACAAAGACAAGAAACATACCAACACCACTTCATCACTTTTGTATTTTATTGTGGAACTGAGTTTGTTTCCTTTACATCAAATATCCTCAATGGAAGAGGGGATATTGCACACAAATATCATAAAAGCACTACATATTACTTTCACTGGAAACTATTTTTCTACATTAGATATGACTGGATAGAATAGAAGTGATGCAGGATTATAAGACATATTACCATACACAGCTGCAGACTGACACAAACACCATTCAGAACAAGAGAGAGGAGTGTGTGAGGTGCTTCTCAGCTGGCAACAAGACTGTTTCTTTCCATAGTTTGGAAGATATATGGCTGCATGCAAACATGTGAAAGCACATTGTACTTCATAATCGCTCTTCTACTGTTGTGATTACAGCCCAGTCTTGAATGAATGTTATGGATAGCTCCTGTCATCTGGAGCGCCTAGCTAGCTAAGTGCAGAGAAGCTTTTTTTCCCTTTTTTTCTTCCTTTTCAATATTTTTATGCTGCCTTTTTATTTAGTTATTTGATTTTTTTTGTAAAGTCACAACAAACAGATTTTTGTTTAAATAGCAAACATTTTTAATCAGGTGAATAACATAATTGCATTCAAAGAAATGCTTGTCATTAGGTTGCTTTGTGTTTTTGTTCAATTATTAAGTGAAAAGATGAAAGCTTACAGTTTCTTTCAAGTGTAAACATTATAGTTTTTCCTTTTCTAATAAATCCAGACCAAAAAAATTACCATTTCTCTCAAAATGTCATCACTAAGCAAGTACCTCCGGTGACAGATGAATAAAGAGGCATATGACAGAAATTTCAAAAATGCACAGTAATTGTTCCTCACAGCTGAATTTCTTGCAGTGGGAAGGGTGGAAAATTCCATTAACAAAACTATTAGATCTTAGCAAATGAGTACTGGAAGGCTCCTAAACCATATAAGCTATTGGAGACAATTTTAAAAAACCCATATACACAATTGGATCCATTCACCAGAGTGAACTCTATGGGAGATGGAATTAAAGGAAAGAGACAATGTAGTCAGCCCCAGCATGAGACTTTGAGAAGGCATGCAAGGGGATCTGTTTAGGCTTGGAAATGGATGTGATCTCCAATGTTAATTCTTCATTGAATTTTATTCAGCAGTGCAGTACTACCATAAAGGTCATGATTGGGAATGTTGTCATGGGTAACAACATCATTTAAGTAGAGTGTTCTTTACACTCAAATATTGAACCTTTATAATTAGAGTAATCAATATCAAACCATGCTCCTAGAAATCTGTGCTGATCAACAGCGCTCACCATTAACGTACATGGTACATTTTGATGACTGTTACTAAACTAATTGTGTATGACAATGACTAGCACAATTAGATTAGTTACACAGGCAGGAAAGGCATTAAGGGCAAGAGGAGCTAATTGGGAAGTTAATAACTCTCAGCCTTGGTTGTCATTTAGAAGAGTGGATGGAACAAGTATTACAATATCTTATAGGAACAATGTCAGCTGATTCAAAACAGCTGACTTTAAAAAAAAAATTCTGTAGCAGCAAAAAATCAATGTACAATTATTATAATTAAAAACAATTATTTGAGCTGTTACAAATTTACTTGGGGTGTTAGAAATTTAAAGCTTGTTTCTGATTTAATTTATACTAATTTCAATTTCAATGAAGCTACTCCTGATTTACATTGGTATAAGATCAGTCTCGAGATCATTGCTCATTAGATTTCCTATCAAAGTGGAGAAACAAACTACTTCCAGTTTTGGGAGAGTCTGGAATTTGCTCCCCGAACCCAAAAAGTTTGAAATCTTACCTCCATGAGAGAGTAGACAAATCAGAAAGAATTGTGGTAGAAATAATACAATATTCTGCCAAATCAGCTAACTAATAAAATATTTTGCCTTTCCCTTCAAAGACAAAATAAATGTTAAGTAAATGATTATGAGCTCAGCAAATTCCGCTTGTTTTCACAATACATTTCCCTTTGTCTTTTGTATCAAAATCATTCTGAGTTATTTTCAAGGATCTAAAAGGTAGAGCAATAAATAAAATAGCATTGCTAATGATATCTAACAAAAATATTAAAACAACCCCCACCCACATATGACAAACAGTAATTCACAGCATTAAATGGGCTACAAGGCCCCAGATTTAAAGGGCTCTGAAGTAGTATTAAAAAAAAAAAAATTAGCAGTGCAAACATACATCTATCAAACAAAAATAAACTAACAATGTTAACATTTAAAATACATAATACGTAAAGAAAATAAAATGAGGTCATTGTTAACTACCTAGTGGAACTCACAGCCTACCATAAAGGTGAATTGTACAGACCAGCACAAATCTCCGTTTAGGAGGCCTTACTTTACCTTATTTAAATTCTGATGCACAAGTCTGCAAACTGAAATGTAACAATATTTTCTATAGTGGTAAAGCTTCCAAGACTTAAGAGTCCAAACTCTCTTTAATAGTGGAACTGATCTGTATGCTGTACTTTTGGAAATGATCTGTAGACACTGGGAACACTTTACAGAAAAAACAAACACACACACACACACACAAAGAAAACCAACACCCCTCTCCCCCCACCCCCAAAAAACAAAAACAAAAACCCCAACAAAACAAAAAAACAAAAAAAAACCTGCTTGGCTTATTTAAGGTAATCATTGCTTTTTTCAATCTTTTTAAAGATCTTGGGAGAACTGTGAGTCTAACTACCACTTTGTAAAAAGCAGTCAACTGGCATTTCAGCTCCTATTTTTTGTGAGCACTAATAGATTAATTTAATCATTAGGGATTTTCCCCAAAAATTCTTGGCAGTTAAATGTTTTCAATAAATATGTTACTGCAATATCATACTTCATTCTCACCAGAACCTCAAACAACATTATGTATTTCTTACAAAACTATTAAAAAAAACTGCCTTCACCTGAAATTTTTTTCTTTGCATTTTCCTGTAAACAAAAACGTTTGTTAAAAAGTCATCTATTAAAAGTTCACACAGAGCTAAAAAAAATTCTTCTATACATTTGTTCCCATATTCACTCTTAAATTAACAAATAAAATAACGTAAGACAAAGGAAGGTAAAATACTGTACAGACTCGCTGAGAACCTTTTTCAATATACTGTGTTTCACTAAGTTTTGCATTTCTGATACTGGACACCACTTCAATCTTGCTTCCGCAGTACAAAAGCAGCTTTCAAAAATGCTTGTCTTGTTTTGTTGAGCTGTCCAGGTGTATCAATGAAGTGTTCAGCCAACATACATAATTCATAGTACCAAGCTGTTTGACCAATCAGATAGGCTTCTAGTACCACACATGCACACTCACACTTCTTTACTGGTGTAACTATAATCCTAAACAGATGTTTTATAAACTTGCTGTCTCACATTAAAAAATAAGTGCATTAAGTATCTTTGTACATTCAAGTCACTTTCTAAGGCAATTTGTCTACTGTATATACTCCCCAACTGCTTTGGTATTTTGCTTCAGTAAATTGGCTGTTGACTTAGGTGTTTAAGCATGCAGGTTTGTCGATTCTGAGTGGACTAAATAGATATTCACCGGGAGCATGCCTTAGACCAACATATTTGCATGTTAAAAGAAAAGTTTTAGAGTTCTGAATGGGGTTCAAACTACTTGCATATTTAGTCTATGATAATTATGTTATGTTAGTATGCAGAGTTCAAATTAGTTAATGGCTAATGAGTGTTTAGATCTTATGTCCCTTCAAAGCCACATTCAGTTTCCTTTTATTATTAGTTCACATAATTTTGTAAACTAAGGCCCCCTATCCTATAACTCAGACTGATACAAATTTTAAACTTTCTTTTCATGTGAGAGCATAAGCAGACTGCAGTAAGCAATACATCTATTGCCGTGAGACTAATGCAGACCCAATTATTTATACTTTCTCCTCCTACCCCTCTCTCTATTTCTCTCTCTCTCTCTCTTTGTGTTTCTTTCGAGGGCAAATGCCTCTACCTGGCAGAAGTCAGTTGGGTTTGCTAGTGCATGGTTTCCAAATGTTCAGCGGAGATGAACCAGGATCTGTAATTTTGCAGTAATCTGAACCCTACTTTGGGAATACCGTTATTTCCCTTAGCAATCAGCAAAGACTGAAAAATATTAGTGACTTGCATCACCGTGACACAGTATAGCATTTGGCAGGTATATAGTTCAGCAGTTGAATTAGATGGGTTGAATTTTTAGAAAAGGTATTTTCAAACTGAAGAATTTCTGGAAATAAAGTTTAATGTTGTGGTGTATGGCCTTGTTTCTACAGTTCAATCTTGCATGCAGGGAAAGATTCATCTTGCATAACAACAGTGCTGCTGCTTGCCAAAACCATGATGTTGAGGTCCTGCTGTTTCTCATGGGTCTCTTGGTACCATTCCCTCATCACTTCTGAATCATGGGTTGGGATTAAGGTCACCTACAATATGGAATAGGAAAACTCTTTAGGAATGGACAGAAAAAACAACTGATGTGAGAACAGAGTCTTCATGCTAAAGTCGTAGTCAACAAGTAGATTTTCTTTTTGGAAGCAAATGGATATTTTAAGCAAGAAAATAGGCAGGATATAATAACGGCAAAGAAATAATTTACCAAAAGAAAAGCTTGAGTCTGCAAGGTATTGTGTTGCATGGAAGCTAAATGAATGGTCTCTAAATGAAAAAACTAACAGAAGATTGCACTTACAGTGCTGCTGTAACCCACCGGTAAGCGTGTTTCATGTCCCCTTCTGTGCTGATCCACAGAGGATATGAGTAGCTACAGTCCCAGTCACAGAACCTTTGTGCTTTTAACTCAAACTGTAGCAGCTCCTGCTTTTACCTCAGAAGGTCCCTAACTTCAAACCCCATGTGTTGGCCAAAATGACAGCCATCACACTACAATTCTGTAGACTGCAGAGGGACCTTTGGGACTAAGGCAGCATGTTTAGTGTTTTATTTATCATGTCTGAAAGGCAAATGAGGTGCCCTAGAATTACATGTTTGCTACATAAATTCAGGCAGCATTCACAGCTTCAATAGCTAAGAACACTTAGGTCCAGATCTTGCAAGGAGTACAATTAGGGCATTTTGAAATTATTATTATTATTATTATTATGAGACACTTTTAAAAATATTTTCTACATCACAATTTGTACACATACAGTAATACTGTACAATAACAAATTTCTAAAGCTTTTGTATATACAACAAATAACTCCTGGAAAAAGACAGAAAAAGCAACACAAGTTTAATACAGATATTTCTAAGGGCTTGTCTATACTTACGCGCTGGTTCGGCGGCAGGCAATCGAACTTCTGGGTTCGATTTATCGCGTCTTGTCTGGACGCGATAAATCGAACCCAGAAGTGCTCATCGTCGACTCCGGTAATCCTGCTCGGCGCGAGGAGTACACGGAGTCGACGGGGGAGCCTGCCTGCCGCGTCTGGACCGCGGTAAGTTCGAACTAAGGTACGTCGACTTCAGCTACGTTATTCACGTAGCTGAAGTTGCGTACCTTAGTTCGAATTGGGGGGGTTAGTGTAGACCAGGCCTGAATGTAACTGTTCCTATACTAGACTACTTGGGAAAAAACTGTAGAGTGCAGTCAGGCAGCCACTGACTCCAGCAAGCAGGGGCAGGGCAGAAGCAGCCAAAGCAGAGACTGCTGCATTGGGATAGGATGGGTGTCAAATGGGGACCAGCCAAAGACATCCCTCTCTCCAGTGCTCGGCAGGACCCAGAACTATGTAGGGGAGACACCCTTACTAAGGGGGCACTAGGATCAGGTAGTAACTCCCCTTCTGTCCCCCAACTCCCCATGTGACCTTGGGAGAAAACTGCAGAGTGGAGCCAGCCAGAGACTCCAGCTAGTAGGGACGGAAGCAGCCAAAGGAGGGACCTTTGGGCATTTGGCCATTCCGAGAACTTTCTACAGTTTTGACTGTACTTTCTCTGCCTTGTGCTGTTTGCTCCAGATCTCTCCTTCACAGTCTTCCCCCTCAGCTTCACTCCATACCTACCCCTCTTCTCCCCTGCTCTGCCCCCTCCCCTTCCCTTTGCTTTCCATTTAGCTGATCCCCTTCTAAGTAAACCCACCCTAAAAAACTAAACAAACAAAACCGTTAGTACCCATGGAACTAATAAACTAACATGATTTTTTTTGCCATCACATTGTTCCCGCTGTTTGTATGTTAAACCTCTTCCCTCATCCAGTGTCTATCTTCTCTATTTACATTGTAAGCTCTTTGGGGTAGGGAGCATCTACTACTCAGTATTTGTACAGCGCCTAGCACAATGGGGCCCTATTTTGGTTGGCCCTTAGGAAATACTGCAATAAACATGACTAATATTAATAATAATTCCAATGAGTACAATCTTGTTCCTTAAAATTTATCCTTCTCTTCACGGATCTCCTGATATGCTGAGTAAATTCCATTAAATAATGTTGAGTTCCTGTTTTATAAAAAAGCTGGAAAGACTCTCCTTTTCTGTAGGAAAGGAGAAGTTTAACAGGATGGCACTGGAGGCAACATTTTAATAAAACTGTGTTTAATATTTTTATTCATTTGAGCTGCCAAATGTATGACCACTATTCCTCAACGTTTTTCCCCACATGAAGAGCACAAAAAGGTCCCTGTCCTCTCTGATATTTATTTTGGTGACACAGATTTGGCACTCAGAAAATGAGCCAATATTGAAAGAAAGAAAGAAAGAAAGAAAGAAAGAAAGAAAGAAAGAAAGAAAGAAAGAAAGAACTGGATATGACCATATCAGCCACACTAGAAATAATAATTATGGAAAGGAATCTGGATATCAAATTAACTGGACAAAGAAAAATAAAACTGCTTTTATCTAAACTGTTCTACTCAATTACAAGGAATTGTTATAAATACATAACCTATTTAGGCTTACTGTAAATAAGAATGTTATTAACATTGTAACTGAACGTTTATTACACCAGCTATTGTGGAAAATTTTACAAGAGAGGACAGTTTGTTTGTTAGTCTTTAGGGGAATTCTTGCATCATTGAAATGGCTCTTCAAACACCTTTTATACAGTAGAAACTCAGAGTTACAAAGACACAGACTGTTGACTTAATACAGCTTTGAAACTTTACTATGCAAAAGAAAAATGTTTTCCCATTTTTTTTTGTAGTTTACATTTAACACAGTACTGTACTGTGTTTTCTTGTGTGTGTGTGTGTGTGCGCGCGCGCTGCAGCCTGATTGCATATTTCCAGTTCCAAATGAGGTGTGTGGTTGACTGTTCATTTCGTAACGCTGGTGTTCGTAACTCTGAGGTTCTACCGTATTACACATGTCACCATGCTGCTGCTAAATGGAAAATACCAAAGCTGAAGATGAATAAATTATATTCTACTCTGCACAAAGGACACCTGAAGATACCACAGAATATAACATAATATTAGGTATCAAATGGATTTTAATTAATTGAGTTAGCACACTGTTTTTATGGATCAGATACTAATGCAAGCCTTGTTCCATTATATACCTTGAAAAATCTGCTGCTGTGCTTGCATATACACACAGCATGTCACATTTGATTTTTGAATATCTAATATTACCATGGTATTTCTTCATTTTTAAAAACTTGGGTGTCTATGTTAAAGAACCTAGATCCACATTTAGGTGCTCAAATTGGCCAAATCCCTTGAGCCTGCTCTTGTTGCGAAGATCACTTGGGCTTGGCTACCTTTCATCATGCCTCTAGGCTAGGAGGATTCCAAAACCTGATCCTCACATATGTCACTCTTATTAAAAGAGAAATGAGGGAGAGTTCATCTATAGTACACAAAAGTACACTCTTCTAAACAACAGCCATAGCTTAGTAGCTTCTCTTGCTTCCTGTGGTTGCTTTTCATAATGATTTTAATTCACAAACAGAAATATTGTTAGAGCGCCTACCTGCATGTTACTTCCCCACTGAGCCTTGCCCTCCAGCAGGGAGTCCAGAACAGCCCTGCTTGGTTCTTCAGCTGCAGGATCATTCCCACTCACCACGTAGTAGGATGACCTCACCCTCTTGAAAAACTCTACATCGACATTCTTGCTATTACTGTGGTTGGGAATATATACCAGGTCCAAGTACACTGGAGGTCCTGGAGGCACAGCTGTGGATTTTGCTGGTTTGCTATTTCCAGATCCTTTTAAAATAAGCATAAAAGCTTGTCACTTATGGGTGGAAACACACATTTATTAGCTACCATTATACCATTAAAGGTGACATTCTTTTTTGAGAGGATTAGAGTTAGTACCTGCGTCACACAGCCATTGCTGTATTCCAGTGCACTCTGATGCCCTTATGTTGTTATCCTATTATATCTAATGGCATGATCTAATTTGGTTATATCCCATATATATGTTTTATTGGGAGAAAAAGAACAGAATAAACTTAACTAGCTATCTGATAGAACAAAAATTCATTACAGGTATGGGCAATCATTTGAACTGTATTCAAGAATGATCATTATTAAGTATTCAAGAATTATCCAGTCACTGTGATTACTGAATTACCATTCAATTAATGAGATTATTTTTTCTAGACTTTGGAATTCTCTTGCATGCCTGATAACACAACTCTCTGACACTTTTTCTTTTCAAGACTTCAGTGTTGTAACTCAAGGCCAATTCTGCTTGCTTTACTCATGCAAACTGTCCCATTTACTTCAACGGGACTATCTGAGTGTGAAAGGAAACAGCATTTGGCACTCAGTTATGGTATGCAGGTTTGGAACCTGTCTTGGGACTCTTGAGGCATCATTATGACAAGGATGGGAGATAACTGTTGATATCCTAGGGGTATCTTGCTGGAGCCTACTATATAGACGCAAAGGTAGAAGAAAGGGAGGGAGGAACTTGGAGCACACTAAAACCTTCTGAAGAGAACACCCAAGGGAACCAGAAAAAAATATCAGTTGTACAGTAAAGATAGTCTTTAAAAACACTGAACTACTTTGTACTAGAAACCTCACAGGGACATTTTGAAGTAGTCACTTAAGACCGAGGGTTGCCTACTGGAGAGGATTGTTAGTATGAGGGACAGCATCTCCTCTCAAAGACTATTTTATATGGAGAGTGGAGGAAAGGAAACTGCACAGATTTTCCTCTAGTTTTCATTTCTTTATTCTAACTCAGCCCAACCCTATATTCTCCTGACTTATGAAAGGAGTGAACACATATATACGTCAAAAGTAATCTTTCTAAATTCCTGCAATAGTATGCAAAATAAAATATAGAATTAATTTTCAAAGACAGCATGTACAGTTGTGCCCATACATTTGAGCACCCAACAATTTATGTACACAAAGATTTGATGGAGGTGTAGATACTCAAAAATCAGCTCTCGTGTAGATGGGGCCAGTTACATGTATATGCACGTGCAAACATCTAATCTGTGCTACCCAACTGAATGTTTATGCACATAGGTTAGGTAGATGCAATTAAGTATGCCTAAATTTGAAAATCTGGCCCTATATTAACAAGTTTGGGGAAAGCTTCATTTTGCTACCAGGTCTTAGGATGCACATGTCCCAAAAAAGAGGTTTTTAATTGAAAAAAGGTGTAAATTCTTGACATTCCAACAAAAATATTATAAAAGACACTGCTATTATCATGCACAGGATAATGGCATGAGCTGAGAATCATAACTTGATCAATAACAAAATCCATTCTTTTAATCTCAGTGTGTTACAAAGAGTGCAGTTAAAGTACTAAGTGATTTTTAAGGCCAGAGAGGCCCACTGTGAACATCTAGCCAGACCTCCTACTGAACACAGGCCATAGTATTTCCCTGAATTAATTTCTGCTTCAAGTCCAATAGCTGTCATTGGAACTAGAGCATAATTTTTAGAAGAGCATCCAAACTTGATTTAAAAATTTCCAGTAAGGGAGAATCCAGGCCAATTATCCTCACTGTTACAAAATTGTACCTTATTTCTAGTCTAAATTTGTCTAGCATCAACTTACAGCCATTGGATCTTGTCACACCTTTGTCTGCTAGACTAAAGAGCTTTCTGTTATCAAATTTCTGTTCCCCATGTAGGTGCTCATAGCCTGTGATGAAGTCACCCCTTAACCATCTCTTTGTTAAAATGAGCAGATTGAGCCCCTTGAGTCTTTCAATATAAAGCATGTTTTCAAATTCTTTAATCACTCATGCCTCTTCTCTGAACCCACTCCAATTTTTCAGCATCCTTCTTGAAGTGCAGACATCAGAACTGGACACAATATTCCAGTAACAGTTGCATATTTCATAATCTTATGTCATAAAAAAAAATCTAGTTTCTGTTCCAGCACTACAACATGCACTGTAGATTTATTTTGTTCTCAGAACATACTTGACACCAGGCAGAAGTTCAGTGGGGAATGAAGTGTGCTATGGACTTCATCTTACTGCAGCTCAAAAAAGAATGTACCAACTATTCATCTGCATTGGGAGGCCAGGGATAGTGGAGCAGCATATGCATAGGAAGGCTAGAGATGGAGGAGTGCCGGTTTGCTAGGGACATATCCTCGTCCTGCAGCTTCTGCACAGGTGAACTCGGGAAGGAGAAGGTTTTCTATCCCTCCTCTCTCCACCTGAGATAGCACAGATTTTGCTCAAAAGGTGCAATTTCTCTATATGAGATGAAATACATAGTCTAGTAGAAATATGTTCTGTTTCTGTTGTGATAATAATAAGCCACTCAAGATTTGTTTTTTTAATGTAATCAAGTAATATAAAGTTAAGCGTGGATTCATGATCAAGCCAGGAAAAAAATTACTTAACCCATAAAACAAAACATATCAAATCCCACATACAACAAATTGGTCAATATCTGAATTTTTAAATTTTATCTATATCTATGCAGAGAGATTTCCATTTTAACCATAATTTTTGTACCGTCAACTGAAAACCACAGTATTTTATATCAGATTCTACAGGTTCCTAGCTGCAGGATAGAGTACATTGTATTACAGATTATCCTTGAGTTCAACAAGCCCTCAGGGTAAGCCTGCAGGGGAACTGTGCCTTTTCAACTATCTACCCTGTAAATGGGACTTACAGCTTCTTTGAATGCACAGGAACGTCTGTAGGAAATGATCTCCCTATGTTTAGGCCTGGTCTACACTACACCTTTAATTCGGATTTAGTGGCTTTAATTCGAATTAACTCTGGAACCGTCCACACAACGAAGCCATTTAATTCGAATTAAAGGGCCCTTTAATTCGATTTCTGTACTCCACCCCGACGAGCGGAGTAGCGCCAAAATCGAATTTGTCAATTCGAATTAGCGTTAGTGTGGCCGCAATTCGATGTTATTGGCCTCCAGGAGCTATCCCACAGTGCACCATTGTGACCGCTCTGGCCAGCAATCTGAACTCGCATGCACTGGCCAGGTGGACAGGAAAAGCCCCGGGAACATTTGAATTTCATTTCCTGTTTGCACAGCGTGGAGAGCACAGGTGACCACAGAGAGCTCATCAGCACAGGTAACCATGCAGGCTGATAATCGAAAAAGAGCACCAGCATGGACCGTACAGGAGGTACTGGATTTGATCTCTATATGGGGAGAGGATTCAGTGCTAGCTGAACTGCGTTCGAAAAGACGAAATGCCAAAACTTATGAAAAAATTTCCAAGGGCATGATGGAGAGAGGCCACAATAGGGACACAGATCAGTGCCGCGTGAAAGTCAAGGAGCTCAGACAAGCCTATCAAAAAGCAAAGGAGGCAAACGGTCGCTCCGGGTCAGAGCCGCGGACATGCCGCTTCTACGCTGAGCTAAATGCATTTCTAGGGGGGGCCGCCACCACTACCCCACCTCTGACTGTGGATTCCGAGCTGGGGATAATCTCATCAGGGACACCTGATGATTCCGCGGAAGGGGAAGAGGAGGAGGAGGAGGACGAGCTGGCAGAGAGCACCCAGCTCTCCGTTCTCCCCAACAGCCAGGAACTGTTTCTCACCCTGACTGAAGTACCCTCCCAAGCCTCCCAAGCCAGCACCCAAGACCATGACCCCATGGAAGGGACCTCAGGTGAGTTTACCTTTTAAAATATAAAACATGGTTTAAAAGCAAGCATTTTTAATGATTAATTTGCCCTGAGCACTTGGGATGCATTCGCAGCCAGTACAGCTACTGGAAAAGTCTGTTAACATGTCTGGGGATGGAGCGGAAATCCTCCAGGGACATCTCCATGAAGCTCTCCTGGAGGTACTCCAAAAGCCTTGCCACAAGGTTTCTGGGCAGTGCAGCCTTATTCCGTCCTCCATGGTAGGACACTTGACCACGCCATGCTAGTAGCAAGTAATCTGGTATCATTGCCTGACAGAGCCTGGCAGCATATGGTCCCGGTGTTTGCTGGCATTCAAGCAACATCCGTTCTTTATCTTGCTGTGTAATCCTCAGGAGAGTGATATCGCTTAGGGTAACCTGGTTGAAATAAGGGAATTTAATTAAGGGGACTGAGGTGGCCGTTCCTACTGGGCTGTTTGCCTGTGGCTGAAAAGAAATCCTTCCCTGCATTTAGCCAAGTGCAAGGGGGGGGGGGAGGATTGGCCCAGAGCTTTTCGCGTTTTGCTAGCAGGGATCTTCCCTGATACCAGCCACGCGGTGGGGGGAGGGATAAAGCACTCATCCCAGAGAATTCATGGCGGGTGGGGGGGGGGGGGGTGTTAGTTTGGTTCCTGCAGGGATCTTCCCTGATACCAGCCACGCGGTGGGGGGAGGGATAAAGCACTCATCCCAGAGAATTCATGGCGGGTGGGGGGGGGGGGGTGTTAGTTTGGTTCCTGCAGGGATCTTCCCTGATACCAGCCACGCGGTGGGGGGAGGGATAAAGCACTCATCCCAGAGAATTCATGGCGGGTGGGGGGGGGGGTGTTAGTTTGGTTCCTGCAGGGATCTTCCCTGATACCAGCCACGCGGTGGGGGGAGGGATAAAGCACTCATCCCAGAGAATTGGATGGGGGGGGGGGTGTTAACCTTCAGCAGCAGAAAACAAGCTAACAGGAAAACTGCAGCACAACGGGCTTTGCTTGGTATGTGGGAAAGCAGGGCGCAGAAGCCTAAAGACAGTGGCTTACCATGGCAGCATGCAAGGTGAATTCTGTTGCCCCGACCTGCGTCTGTGATCTCTAGCAGCAAAGCCACAGGCACTCAATATTAAGAGGCAAAATGCGACCTTGCACAGAAATCACATGTGCTATGTAATGTGAATAGTATACACCGTGAAAGAGTATAAGCATTGTTCTGAAAAATGTATCTTTTAAAAAAATTCTCTCCTTTTTTCACTCCCTCCAGCAGGTGCAAATGTTTCAAGCCTCCCTCCTCCTTCCCGAAGGCTATCCCAGATAAGGCGTCGTAAAAAAAAAACGAGAGAAGAGATGTTTTCCGAAATCATGCAATCCACCAGGAATGAAAGAGCTCATCTGAATGAGTGGAAGGAGACGGTTTGCAAGTATAGGAAAGAAGCCAGTGACCGTGAGGACAGAAGGGACCAACGTGAGGAGAGGAGAGACGCTCGAGATGAGAGGTGGCGGCAGGAAGATCAGAGGAGTCGGGAAGCAACGCTGGGGCTGCTGCGTGAGCAAACAGACATGCTCCGGCGTCTGGTGGAGCTTCAGGAACGGCTGCTGGAGAACAGAGTGCCGCTACAGCCCCTGTATAACCCCCCTACCTCCTCACCATGTCCCATAGCCTCCACACCCAGACGTGTAAGAACACGGGGGGGGAGGCTCCGTACACCCTCCCATTCCACCCCAGTGGACAGCCCAAGCAAAAGGCTGCCATTTTTTTAACCTTTTTTTACTGGGCTTTTCCTTCCCGCAGATCCTCCTCCCAAACCCCACTCAGGTTCTGTGCCGCTACAGCCCCTGTATAACCCCCCTACCTCCTCACCATTTGCCATAGCCTCCACACCCAGATGTGTAAGAACACGGGGGGGGAGGCTCCGTACACCCTCCCATTCCACCCCAGTGGACAGCCCAAGCAAAAGGCTGCCATTTTCTTAACCTTTTTTTACTGGGCTTTTCCTTCCCGCTGATCCTCCTCCCAAACCCCACTCAGGTTCTCTCCCTCTTTTTATAATCAATTCATAAAGAATAAATGATTTTTAAACAATGGTGACTTTATTTCCTTTGAAAGCAAGCTGGGGGAAGGGGGAGGGTGGGTTCCTTACAGAGAATGAGTCAATAAAGGGGGCGGGTTTTCAGGAAGGATAAACAAACATAAATTTCACACTGTAGCCTGGCCAGTCATGAAACTGGTTTTCAAAGCTTCCCTAATGCGCAGCGCTTCATCGTGTGCTCTTCTAATCGCCCTGGTGTCTGGCTGCGAGTAATCAGCAGCCAGGCGATTTGCCTCAGCCTCCCACCCTGCCATAAAGGTCTCCCCCTTGCTCTCACAGAGATTGTGAAGCACACAGCAAGCAGTAATAACAATGGGGATATTGGTTTGGCTGAGGTCTGAGCGAGTCAATAAGGATCGCCAGCGACCTTTTAAACGGCCAAATGCACATTCTACCACCATTCTGCACTTGCTCAGCCTGTAGTTGAACAACTCCTGACTCCTGTCCAGGCTGCCTGTGTATGGCTTCATGAGCCATGGCATTAAGGGGTAGGCTGGGTCCCCAAGAATAACAATTGGCATTTCAACATCCCCCACGGTTATTTTCTGGTCCGGAAAGTAAGTCCCTTGCTGCAGCCGTTTAAACAGATTGGTGTTCCTGAAGACGCGAGCGTCATGAACCCTTCCCGGCCAGCCCACATGGATGTTGGTGAAACGTCCCTTGTGATCCACAAGTGCTTGCAGCACCATTGAGAAGTACCCCTTGCGGTTTATGTACTGGGTACCCTGGTGCTCCGGTGCCAAGATAGGAATATGGGTTCCATCTATTGCCCCACCACAGTTAGGGAATCCCATTGCAGCAAAGCCATCCACTATGACCTGCACATTTCCCAGAGTCACTACCTTTCGTAGCAGCACCTCCGTGATTGCTTTGGCTACTTGCATCACAGCAGCCCCCACAGTAGATTTGCCCACTCCAAATTGATTCCCGACTGACCGGTAGCTGTCTGGCGTTGCAAGCTTCCACAGGGCTATCGCCACTCGCTTCTCAACTGTGAGGGCTGCTCTCATCTTGGTATTCTGGCGCTTCAGGGCAGGGGAAAGCAAGTCACAAAGTTCCATGAAAGTGCCCTTACGCATGCGAAAGTTTCTCAGCCACTGGGAATCGTCCCACACCTGCAACACTATGCGGTCCCACCAGTCTGTGCTTGTTTCCCGGGCCCAGAATCGGCGTTCAAAGCCTATAACCTGGCCCATTAACATCATAATCTCCAAAGCACCGGGGCCCGCGGTCTCAGAGAATTCTGTGTCCGTGTCCATGTCCTCATCACGCTGGTCGCTGCGCTGCAATCGCCGCCTTCTCCTCCTCCTCGCCTCTTTTTTCTGGTCCTGTGTAAGCATAAACTCCACGAGAAAGCGCGAGGTGTTTATAATGTTCAAGACTGCGTTCTGGAGCACAACGGGATCCATGCTTGATGCAGAATGGAGTCTGCAGAGTTCACTCAGGAAAAAAGGCGCGAAATGGTTGTCTGCCGTTGCTTTCAGTGAGGGAGGGGGAGGCTGTACCCAGAACTACCTGCGACAATGTTTTTTGCCCCATCATGCACTGGGGTCTCAACCCAGAATTCCAAGGGGGGTGGAGACTGCGGGAACTATGGGATAGCTATGTAAAAGCTACCCACAATGCAACGCTCTGGAAATCGATGCTACTATGGTAGCTTGGACGCACACCACCGAATTAATGGTGCCTAGTGTGGCCGAATACATTCGAATTTACAAAATCGGTTTCCTAAATTCGAATTATATAAATTCGAATTAATCCTGTAGTGTAGACATACCCTTAAAACCACCACCATCAGATTGTAGCCAGACTTCATGGAAGTGCATGCTTAGATAACTACCAGCCTTCTGAATACTTAATAAGGAATAATGCACTGGAACAGTAAAGCACATCTAATTTCCTATTACACTCACACAACTCAAACCAATTAACGGGCTTGTTCACTTTACAATTTTATGTTTAAATTATGTTTATAATGAAGAAAATAGTTGCTTACTATTCATTTAACTTTTCATATAGCAATTTTCAGCTTAGCCAGCTGGCTAACAAATTGGACAAATAATAATTGCACTCTATATTTCATACATTGCCTCTCTAATTGTTTGATATCAATTAACACACCTAAATCATTATTAGCTTTTTCCAGATTAAAGAGTTGATTCAGTTAATTTAATTAATTTAAATGTGAAACCTTATACTATAGATTTTTAATAAACATGGATTTTCCTCAGGCACACCTCACAGGCCAGATTATCAACTGATGAAATATCAAGATAGTTCAACTATACCAGCTGAGAGTCTGGCCCCACATCTTTTCCTGATATACACAGGTCCTGATCTTTCCTTACCTGAAGTTGCAGTCTTTGCAGACTTTGATGTTGTGGAATTTGTTGCATTCTTGGCCTCCTTATCTTTTTCCTCAACACGGGAAGATTTTACTTCTGGAATAGAGATATTTTTTGCTGCTTTCTCCACAGACTCTTTCTTCTTTGGAGAAGCTGTTCTGGAAACTTTGTCTAAAGATTCCTTTAAGCCACCTGGCTTTGGTGAAGCCACCTGCTTTGATTTACCATCACTTTTTTTGGCAGGTGAGGAAGACTTGGTCTTAGTACCCTGCTTTTTAGTTTTTGTCTTTTCTTTCAGATCTTTCTTCAAAGGTTTGCCTAAGTTCTGATCAACAGGCAAAGCTTCTGGGTCTACCATTGAGACATCTGGGTGCCGGGGTGAAGGACTGCGGTCTTGCATTGGGACTGGTGGAGGGTCAATATGTTTGTATGTAATTGTTTTATCAGTTGGAATGGTTTCAGATTCATCTTCTGAGTCAATGTTAGCGTCTGCAGTAATAGAAGGGCATTCTTCAGTCTCTGGGGGAACATCTGAATCAGTCTGAGACGGAGCAGACTCGCTTACTGAGGTGGGAGGAGTTTCATCACACTGGCGTGCTTGCTGTTTTCCTCCTGAAGGTGGCTGGGCTCCTCCAGACTGGGTTAATGGCTTTTCTTGTTCTTGAGACTGTTCTTCACTTGCAAACCACTCCAGGGGATTCGGGTTGATAAACGAGGGTGAAAGTTCAGTTTTGGGATGCTTGTATTCACAGGAAGACACAAGGCATAAATCGACATCTTGACGGGTTTCTGCTAGAGATGATTTTTCTGCAGCAAAATGTACGTCTGTCTTATAGGAGTAACTAACAGCCTCAGGTGACCTCGTGGTTTTCCCAGGTGTCTCATAGGCAAAACCAATAACCTCAGGTGATCTCGTTGATTTCCCAGTTGTTTCAAAGGAGTAATCCATGGCTTCAGGTGACCTGGTGGTTTTCTCTGTTGGCTCATAGGAGTAACTTACAGCCTCAGGTGACCTGGTGGTTTTCCCAGTTCTCTCATAGGAGTATTCCACAGCTTCAGGTGTCCTGGTGGTTTTCTCTGTTGGTTCATAGGAGTATTCTATGACTTCAGGTGACCTGGTGGTTTTCCCAGTTCTCTCACAGGAATAATCCATGGCTTCAGGTGACCTGGTGGTTTTCTCTGTTGGCTCATAGGAGTAACTACTAGCCTCAGGTGACCTGGTGGTTTTTCCAGTTCTCTCATAAAAATAATCCATGGCTTCAGGTGACCTGATGGTTTTTTCTGTTGTCTCATAGGAGTAACTAATGGCATCTGGTGATCTAGTGGTTTTCTCTGCTGCCCCATAGGAATAACTAGGAGCTTCAGGGAACTTGGTGGTTTCCCCAGTTGTCTCATAGGAATAACTAACAGCCTCTGGTGATCTAGTGATTTTCCCAGTTGTCTCATAGGAATAACTAATGGCCTCTGGTGATCTAGTGATTTTCCCAGTTGTCTCATAGGAATAACTAAGAGCTTCAGGTGACTTGGTGGTTTTCCCAGTTGTCTCATAGGAGTAACTAATGGCCTCAGCTGACCTTGTGATTTTTTCAGCTTCATCTTTTTCTGTGGAGGCTAAAGGCTCTGGACTATGTTTTGTTAGAGAGTCTTGTATTGTGTCATGTGTTACTGAGGTATGGTAACCAAATATTTTATCTGAGGACACATGAAGTGATAGTGATGGTGAGTGACAAGCAGCAGTTGTTTCTTTGATCGCAGGAGGTGAATCTGAAAAACTAGGAGAGTATAAAGGAGAGGATTCTCTTGTAGTTAAAGGAGATAAATCAGACTTTGGTGAAAGCTTTTCTCCTAGGCTCTGCATCTTTTCTGAGGTAAATGAAGAATGCAGCGGCATATCTCTGGGTGGCATGACACCTGAGAGTGTTTCCTCTTGCAGTGGAGAAGCTATCTGTGAAGGTGTATGTTCTGATGAAGTTGAGGGTGAAGCTTCAATCTGAGATACTGAAATAATCTCTGAAAGATCCTTTTCTTGAGTATAACATGTCTGCTCCACAGGTGATATCTTATGTGAAAAAGTAGGTTCCTGTATCTCTGAAGGGCTATAATCTACTTCAGTTGGTCCATTTTCAGATATATGGTGTACGCTAGTGCCTACTGTGGGATGTTCTGGAGATTGTCTACTAAAGTCCATTGCCAAAGACTGCTCAGGGGACTCCTGACTGAATTCTACTGACATAGCTGACCGCTCAGGAGATCTGTGGTCTTGCACTGGTGTTCTTGATTTTGCAGTTTTAGGTGAAAAATCTGGTGGAGAAATTGACATGGGTCTCGGACATTCTTCTTTAGATGGAGACATTTCTGTTTCCTGAAAAATTGTTGGTGTTTGTACAACAGATACAGAAAGAGAATCATCAACTTCTGTAGAATGTGGTGATCCAACCTCAGCATGTAAAGAAGGAGAAACATCATCCGTAGTTGGCTCTGGAAATGAACTAGTAGCAACAGAGGCTGTGGAGACAGAAGCAACTCCTTCTATATGTGAATATGTGTCTTCTGCTACAACGTCATCAACAGGAGTTGCAGATTTGTCAGAGACTGTACCTTCAGATATTGACATTTTGGTGTCTTCTTTAAAGGATCCAAACTGGCTAACATCTATTTGTGTAGGAGAGACATCTCCTGCTAGCTTCCTTTCATCCAAAACCAGTGGAGACTGAGAACTGGTAGCTTCAATATCCTCCATATTCTTTTCTAGACCAAAACCTTTAGCTGGCATAAATGCCATACTTTTTTCATCTTGCTGTCCTTGGAAAAGATCCACAGAGGTGACTTCAGAAACTGGGCTTATCTGAACAGGGGACTCTTCTTTTTCACTTTTCTCCTCAAAATGACTCTCAGTCGGTCTGGCAGTTGACTTTACATCGGCAGTCAAAAATGTATCATATGAAGACTCTGAACCTATCAAAGGTGGACTTCGTAAAGGAGAGAGAACTTTTTCAATAGGCGATTCTGAGTCTGGCACAGGCTCATCCATAGGGCTTATTCTGGGTTTTGCAGTCTCATCTTTGGCATCACTAAATTCAAAACTAACCGGAGCCTCTGCTGCCTTTTCAATGAGTTCAGAAGGAAGTCGGCTGGTCTTTTCATCAGTGGGAGACTGATAATAAGGTGTGTGGCCTGCACTACCAGCAACAGATTGTGCAGGAGACGCCACTTCTAATGTTTTATCATCAGGGCTGACACAGTGCTCTTCAATAACTTCTGGATGTTCGTCAGGCAATGCAGTGAGCACTACAGGTTCAATTGATGCCTTAATCTCATTGGGAGTCAGGGAAAAGTTCACACTACGTTCACTTAGTGGTGTTTTAGCAACTGGTGACGGAGGTGATGGACTCTGAACTGGACTCTTAGCTGAGCTATACTTTTCATCAAATGCCTGTGAAAAGGTATCTTTGATTTGTAATTTAACAGTACTTTTGATTTCATTTTCTCTTTGATGGTACATTTCTTGAAAGGAAGATTTGCAGACTCTGTCTTCCTCTAATGAAGAAGGGGGTGAGAGAGTAGAAGCTGAAGCATTATAATCTTTACCTTCTGTGGCATCTGTTTTTGATCCTTCAGATAAACCATTGAAAGCATCATGAAGTGGAGAGAGTTTAGGTCTAGTATATTCTTGAGAATACAGTGATGTCTCATACTTAGTAATGTTTACAAATTCTTGAGAAGGTGATTCACTTTCTTCGTTGTTCGTTTCATCACTCATGATATCCCGAGGAGTTGACATTTCATCCATTGGTGTTGGCTCACTAGAAATTTCAATGGTAGACTGAGTATAACCTGAAGTAGCAGTGAATTCCTCATGTTGGTCTTCTCTATTTTCTTCATCAGAAACAGTTGCTTCACTTTCTGAACCCCCAGGTAAAGTCTCATCATGAATAGAAGATGCTGGTTCAACAGCTGGGGACTGAGGTTCAGAGTGTTTAGTTGGTGTGATTATGAGTAAGCCATATTTATCTTCAACTTCACCAGCCTCTGCAGCTTTGTCTACCACAGCCATAACATAATCTTCTTCAGCTTCAACTTTTTCAGTTTCCGCTTCTTCATCTCTGACATCCTCCATTTTGTCTTCCTCCTCAGCTTCTTCTTCAGTTTCTGCCTTTTCAACTGTCTCTTCCATATCTTCTTCAGCTCGCTCATCCCCTGCCTCAGATTCTGCCTTTTCAACATATTTATCTTTAGTTTTAGCATGTTTATCAGCTTCAGTCTCTCCCATTTCTCTTGCCATGCCAATATCCCGTTTTGTGATGCCCAGTGTTGCTTTTTCTTCCTCATCTTCATCTTGTTCCTCAGCCTCCTCAGTCTCTGCCTTTTCTTCATAATCACCTGCTTCAGATGATTCCTCAAAACCAGTTCCTTCATCTTCAAATTTTTCATTGTCATCAACCCTGTGCTTTTCTACAGGCTCCAGCTCTTCAGGTGTCTGTTCACATTCACCCTCAGCTTCAGTGGTCGTTATGCCTTCATCAGGAGAGTCAGCAGGTCCTTCAGAATCTACTTTTTCTTTCTGGATTTCATGTGCTTCCTTTTGTTCTGAGTCAGCTAGTTTCCCTTCACCTTCTATTAACCCTACCTGAGGCTTTGTTTCCTTTACTATTTCTACTTCTTCAGCCTTTAATTCTTCAAAGTCTTTTGTTAAATCCTCTGGTGAAGACATAAGGGATCTCTCAGCTTCAAGCTCTTTTCCATTAGCTACTACTCCAGCAGCTGCTGCTGCTGCGGCAACCGCTCCCACTGCAGCCACAGCAGCTTGTGTTTCATTGACCTTGCTCTCTTTCTTTACTGTCTTAATTTTGCCTTTTTCCTTTGATTTTCCAACAGGCCCAGCTTCCTTTTTAACAGATTCCTCTTTCTTTTGTGCTTTAGGTTTTGTCACAGGCTTTCGGGCTTCAGTTGAAGGAGCAAGTGTTTTCTTTGTTTCTTTTGGAAGCTTTTTGGTGTCTTTTTTGGATTCTTTTTCTTCCTTTTTAATTTCCTTTTTCTCTTCTTTTTTAGCTTCCTTTTTCGCTTCCTTTTGGGGAGTTTCTTTTTTTAATTCTTTTTTAGACTCTTTTCTCTCTTCCTTTTTCACTTCCTTTTTCGCTTCTTTCTTGATTTCTTCCTTTTTAGGTTTTTCCTCTTTCTTGGTAGGTGTTTTCTCCTCTTTCTTAGAAACCTCTTTCTTTGGTTTTTCTTTTTCCTCTCTCTTTTCTTCAGATTTTACTTTCGTTTCCTTTTTCACATGCTTCTCCTTTGCAACTTTTGGTTTGACATCTGCTGCTTGTTTTTCAGCAATTTCGGATTTCACTAGCTGCTCCTCCTTAGCGGTCATATCTTTTTCTGTTACTGAAGATTTTGTCTCTGCTTTTGCTGGTTTTTCCTTTTTTACTGTAGTCTTTTCCTTGCTTTCTACTTTCTGAGGCTTTTCTGGAGGACTAGGCTTTGCTGGTTCAGATGCTTCTTCTTTAGATTCTTTTCTGACAGTCTTGGTTGATAGTGTCTTTGTGGCAGGTTTGAGACTTTCCTTGCTGTCCGCTCGCTGTTTCAGCTTTGCTTGTTTCACTGCTGGGCTAGGTATGTTACCAGTAAGGTCTTTCTGTGTAACCATTGGTTGTTTAAGGAAATCTAAATGTTTGAGTTTTTCCAGTCCTTCTAGTATGTTATACTGGGTACTGTTTCCTGGAAACAAAACTCTGATTATTTTTTCTGCAGGATTTGCTGGATGCCATACAATCAGTGATGAGACTGAGGTCAAATAGGATACTGGAATATCTACTTCCTGACCATTTGGCAGCAATAATTCAGCTTTATCTTTACTTGTACTAGTCCACTGCTGCATAAAATACTGCATCTCTTTGCTGTTTTTGACTGGATTGAGCACATACATTTCAAGTTTGCCTACTCCCATTTTTTGAAATAAAATGATAGGGTCAATGGTATTTCCTATGCTTCTAAAGAGAGGTTCTGGTTTCATAGACAACTTATTTAAATACTGGAGAGTGAAACAAGCTTCTTCTATGCTTCTTTTTACCCTAAAATTAGGATCAGGGTTTTTCAGATTTTCAGGAACATTGAGGAATACAACTCCTAAATCAGGTGAGATCAGATTTTTCATCCAGTCACTGTTGGTAGTAGAACCTTGTGACTGTTCCTCTTCTAACTCAGCTATCTTTCGTTGAAGCATGCTATTGATTCCTGGTAGATTATCATCCCCAATGTGGGTGAGCAGAATGGAATCCACTCTGTCTAAATGTCGGATAAGTTTCCAGAAGCAAGATTTTCTTTCAGATCCCCCATTAATAAGCATATTGAATCCGTTCACTGCAAACAATGCAGAGTCCCCTCTTCCACCTGGGAAAATATAACAGCAGGGTTTTGAGAGTTTCAAGAAACCTCCAGATGTTGGCGGTTCCAAAATGTCAAAGGGTGATGGCACTTCTACTGACTCTGACAGATACTCTGTGAATTCAGAAAGTCCTTCCATTTCAGGCAATATGGATGCTGAGTTGAGCTTAATGTTGATGAAGTCTTGAAGGTTATGTCTGTCAAGGTTTGAATTTTTCCAATCCCCTTCCTCAGGGCAAAACAGAGTTAAACTGGCTTTGTTGGCAGGGTGTGTAGTACTCAATAATTCACCAATCTAGCATTGTAAAACAAAAAAGACAAAAGGTAGGTGTAAATTTATATTTTATAATAGAAATGTCATATAAAAATATAACATAGCAAGACTGTCCTTGGGTTACAGTACAAGCTTCACACTAAAGATACAACATTCCTTTTTATTTTTTCCCCACATGACAGTAGCCAATTCTAGGTGCTAAAGGAATCTGTTACTATCAGATTATTGCTGTACTGTTTTTAAATACAAAGGACCAGACTGTGCCTGGCCCCTTCTTAGGTGCTGAAGGCACCTCTTGCATCCTCCACAGAGAGGCTGGGTACAATGGGATCCTTATGCTCAGAGCATAATGTGAGGATTCCATGGTGCTGATGCTGCTAATAGTGCTACTCAATGCAAATGAACTGTGAACTTCTCCACTTCTCTTAACCAGCCAGTAGAGCTGGCGCCCCACCTAGGGGAGCACACATTATACCTTCTTTATGGGTCGTGATATAGCAGCATCCACAGAAGCTCCAGGAGGCATCTGAACCACAATACTTCCTGGAGCTCTTGCTGGAGCAGGATGCCTCCGCATTATTCCCAACATGGGGCTGTATTCCACAATTCTTTCATTATTTTAATGCCTTTTGAATGGTCTGGCGCCAAAAAAAGCAGGCATCACGCCAGAACTAGTTTAACTGCTGGCCAGCTCTTGACAAGAAGAGGAGCTGACAAGTGCTAGAAAAAGTTGTATAGTGGGGGTGCGGAGAGCCACTGAACCAAACTGTAAACCCTGTATATAATGAAAACCACTTCAAGCCAGTGGGTGTGGCAGCACCACCAGTTCCAGCACCTCTGGGAACTGATTTACTGCTTCAAAGTTAAAAAAGGAGTTGAGAACAAAATGTTTGTAAGATCATTAGGTTTCTGAAATATGGGAATTAAAGAGGCAGATCTGCATATTCTTAGTGTGCAATTTTGCAAATATACACATTTTGAATGGAACAATGGACTCCATAGCATTTATATATAATTAGATATTTAAAAGGCTATTAAATGGCAGTTGTATTAACACCATATGTTTAGTAATTAATCTCTGTATAACAGATAATTCATTAAATATCAATTTATATATGTAAACCCAGAGCAAAAGAGAGAACCACAGCTGAGTGTTGTGGCTAAACATCCTTTTGACAACATTTTGATTTAAAAAATCATGGACCACATTCTGAGTTCTTTTGCCAGTTTAAATCCTGAATAACTCCACTGATTTCTCCAGTGTTGAATAACATTCTGAGACACAAAATAGACATTGAACTGAAGGCTTCTATGAACAAAAAGTCCTGTGTTCACTACTAAAAGCTATTATTCTGTTCTAGTCTGAATTAAAGACATATGTTTGGTGGTCTCAGATTAGTAAACAGAAAATAAAAGCACATAATATTTCAACCCTTCACTGACAAATTTCCACTTTTCAGTTTGCTCTCAGAGTTCAGAAATCAGCACAGCTATGAAATGTCTCCAAACTGAATGAGTCCTGGGGACTGGCATGGAAATAAACACACCAGGGCCAAATTCTACCCTTGGATACACATGAAAACTCCCAAGGCTGTCAACGGTAGTTGCATATGTGCATCCGAAGACAGAATCTGGCATCAAATGTTTCCCTTGGCTTCCAAAAGTCTCATATCTAGCAAAGACAGAAAACTTATATCTTGAAAGTGGATAATGGTTTTCCCAGACTAGGATCTGATAGTGACTAATAATTTATTAAAAGACACCACAAGATATTCTGTTTGTGAGCCAAAACAAATTGTGGCTGGAAAGGCCAGCTAAATGGTGACCTGGTGCTGCAAGTCTCTCCTTTGCCGCCATTGGGGGCCTGTTGGGAGAACAGCAATAAAATGTTACTGCACCCACTACTGTCTCTGTAACCAGAAGAGAAGGGGGATTCAGAACTCCTGAATAACTTTGTACTTAGTATTCTGCATTGGCAGTTCACAAAATCCTGCCCACTAGGATCAATAAGTTACATGAACCTGACAGAATTACAGTTGCCCCCTACCATCAAGAATGGTTTTTACATACACAGTGGGGCCTCCAGATTTAAATCCCAGTCATGGGGTAATCCCCACTGCATACACAGTTTCTATTTGTTTTATTGTAAATAAAGTATATGCAGGAGACTTCAACTCACTCATGACAAAGATATTACAAAACTGTTCAAGCATCTTTTTTAATAATTCAGTCAAATATGAATATGGAGACCAAATGTCAATGTAATTTGTGAGAGAGACATGATCGGTGAGATAATGTCTTTTATTGGACCAGTTTATGTTGGTACAAGAGACAAGCTCTCGATTTCCAGAGAGTTCTTCTTCTCTGTTGAGCTCGAAAGCTCGTCTCTTCCACCAACATAAATTGGTCCAATAAAAGATATTACCTCACCCATCTTGTCTCTCTCATATCCTGGGACCAACATGGCTACAATAACACTGCAAATGTAATTGAAGCATATTCACCATCTTGCAAACTATTACAAAATACTTTTCAGGGATAGTCAATTGTAATTTACATCTAAAAGAAAGACTTTTATAAAGATGATTTAGACTAGACTAGAGCTGAATAAACTGAAAATTTTGGACCATAAACTGGATTACCAAGAGGAATGGAGAGTACTATAATAATTAATGTTGTGTGTCTAGGAGACGTTTCATTTCAGTGGAACTCTGAAGATTTGTGTCTTGCTCTCCTATTTTTGTTGTTATGGAATTTATTTTCAGAATTTACTGAAAGTAAAATTCAACAGAGACACAGAATGAGATGGTGGATGTTAGCCATACAAAAATAATCTACCCAATGTGTATGGGTATCTAGTAAAAGCAGGAAAGGAATAAAATCTCAGAACAGCTGTTTTATGTTCACATGTCATCCTTACTGAGTATATAAACCAACTTATATAAGAGTATAAATAAATCTTATCCAAACATCAGACATAGCTTTGTTTGGAAGAGAGCAAAGACAGGACAAAAAAGGGAGGGAGGAAAGAGAGGAAAGAGTAAGAGGAGGAAAATGGGAGAGCCATATTAATGGCAATCACAGAGAAAGGCTGGAAGGAGAAGAGTGGAGAGAGAGGAGGCGAGGACAGGCAAACTGCAGCAGTAAAATTAAGCACATCTGAGTGGGATACAGATGGTGCCTAATTCCTTGTGCTGGACCTCTGCTCAGGGGTAAGTTTCAGTCTATAAAACACACATTATTATGGGAAGATAAAGTGGCATGAAGTGCTCTTCATTCAGATCAGTGAGACAAAGTTTGATGGAGGGATAATGATAATTCAGTGCCTCTGATTTGGGTGCAGATGATGGTTTCCCATGTAGGGACAATTTTCAGGCAAGATCAGAGATTGTATGGGAAGAAGGTGGGTGAGTGGTCACTGAATTAGTGATGTTGATGGTCTGCAGCCTGGAAGGTAATAGTCATTCAAGCTTTTGTTTTACATTGATGAGAGGGATAGGTGTGTGATCACGTTAAGCCACTGGTTGGACTGATCAGTGAAAAAGTGGGTGAGCAGCAGTTTTAGACACAAATCCCTTCAGCATGGAGTAGCAAGTTCAGGAATACACTGAAAAATGGCTTTGATGGAAGAGCTGATTTTAAGGTTAAATTGGGTACATGAATCTAGGAGACTAGATCTACGTTTGAAATGGTATAATGCACTGGTCCCCAAACTGTAGGACATGCCCCCTAGAGGGGTGTGAAGAAACATTTGGGGAGGCACGGCGGTGTTCAGGCCAGCCCCCAGCACTGCTATGTCCCCAGCTCCACTCTGGCCCCGGGCTGTGCTCCAGCCCTGCTCCCAGCCACAGCCATGGCTCTGCTCCCAGTCCCCATCTCTGCTCCTGGCCCCACTCCCAGCCTCGCTCTGCCCCCTGCTCCACCCACAGCCCAGCTCTGCCCTTATTCCCTCTCTGCCCCCAGGCCAGCTCCACTTCAAGCCCCAGCTCTTCCCCCATCCCCAGTTCTGCCTCCACCTCCACATTCAGCCCAAACTCCTCTGCTGGCCAACTGTGAAGTTATGAAGGTGGGCATGGAAGTTTCCATTACTGGTAAGGAGATGGGGTGCAACAAGAAACGTTTGGGCACCACTGGCATAATGAAATCATCCTCTGAAGATCCAATAATATTTTAATATTCTATTGCTCCCAAAAGTTTCTTCTGAAGTTTCTTTTCCTACTCATCAGGGTAAGTTGTTTCAAAGAAGAAAGTTGGCCAGAGGAAACTTTTTGCCAGAGGATGTTGTGAAGGCCAAGACTATAACAGGGTTCAAAAAATAACTAGATAAATTCATGGAGGATAGGTCCATCAGTGGCTATTAGCCAGGATGGGCAGGAATGGTGTCCCTAGCCTCTGTTTGCCAGAAGCTGGGAATGGGCAACAGGGGATGGATCACTTGATGATTACCTGTTCTGTTCATTCCCTCTGGTGCACCTGGCACTGACCACTGTCGGAAGACAGGATACTGGGCTAGATGGATCTTTGGTCTGACCAAGTATGGCCGTCTTATGTTCTTAAGATCAGCCTATGATGAGTCAACAGCAGGGTTCCTTTTGAGAGGGACAGGTGAGTTTGAAAAGAAAGTAGTTTGGGAATAAAAGAAGGGCAATGTTTGACCCTCCTTACTTGACAGCTTTAGTGGATTGTACCAGTAAGTGCTTTACATGTTAGGAATCCATCTGACCATGTCTCTCAAATGGTAGGTTACACAGTAAAACAGAAGATCAGATAGACCTAGTCTGTCATTTTACCAAGACCTTTTAAACTATCTCGTGGGAAACTCTTGGGTTCTTTTAGCCACACTAAATAAATTGTGAAAAAATTAGGCTGAGAACTTTAAAAGAAACATGCGTATGGTGTATAGAGTCTGGAGACTCTATTCCTTTCAGAATTTCAGCTTTGGTAATGAAGACCATAGGCAGTTTCTCCCACTTTTTAATGTCATTGGTATGTTTTCAGCACTCTCCTCTCAGTTACGCTAATGCATACCTGTGACGTTGCACTTTATATGATTTTATAAAAATATGCTAATGTAACTGGAATATGCTTCATGCAAAAGGTCTCTGGTAAGGTATCATTACAAAGCTTATAATCTACTGAGTGTAATTATTCTATTTGTATAAATGTACCACTCTTGTATCTGAAACTAGAAATATGAAATATAACTTTGAGGGCCTATTGTAATTATGCAAAGTGTGGGCCAATAATGGTTGTTTGGAATCTTGATGACTCCCATTAACCAGGACAATTGACTGCAGATGGCTCTGTTTTACCTCTAAGTTTTTCTGTATACGTGTGTGCTGGCAAGTGGGTAATGAAGTCTTACAGTGACATGTGATCATGTCACCTGAACTGGAATCCATCTTTAACCTGGTACTTTTCCATGGGGGGGGAAGGGGGGGACCCAGAGGGACAAAGGATTTCCACCTTATGCAAAAGATATATAAGTGGGTGGAACAGAGAAAAGTGGAGAGCCATCATGAGAAATCCCCTAGCTACCACCTGAGCTGGAACAAGGGCTGTACTAGGGGAAAGGACTGTGCCCAGACTAGGAAGGCATCCAGTCTATGAAAGAAACTTATTGAAAATCTCTTAGGGTGAGATTTTATCTGTACTCAGTTGTATTACTGTATTAGGCTTAGATTTGGTGTTTTATTTTATTTCACTTGGTAATTCACTTTGTTCTGTCTGTTACTACTTGGAAACACTTAAATCCTACTTTCTGTATTTAATAAAATCACTTTTTACTTATTAATTAACTCAGGGTATGTATTAATATCTGGGGGGGGGGGCAAATAGCTGTGCATATCTCTCTATCAGTGTTATAGAGGGCGAACAATTTATGAGTTTACCCTGTATAAGCTTTATACAGGGTAAAAAGAATTTATTTGGGGTTTAGATCCCACTGGGAGTTGGGCATCTGAGTGTTAAAGATGAGAACATTTCTGTAAGCTGCTTTCAGTCAAGCCTACAGCTGTTAGGGGACGTGGTTCAGACCTGAGTCTGGGTTTGCAGCAGGCTAGCGAGTCTGGCTCAAACCAGGCAGGGCACTGAAGTCCTAAGCTGACAGGGCAGGAAAGCAGGGGCAGAAGTAGTCTTGGCACATCAGTTGACAGCTCCCAAGGGGGTTTCTGTGATCTAACCCACCACAAAACCTATGAACTTCAGTGGAGTTGCACTGGTGCCCATGAAAGCAGAATTTGGCCCACAGTCTCTGTTGAGAGATGTTGGACCAAATTCTGTTCACAACTACTCTCATGCAACCCCACTCTCTCAGAAGATGTTGCAAAGGTGTAACTTCCTATTATCTTTTTAGATCCAAGGTGACAGTTGATACCAAGGAAAGATATCTGTTTTTTAAAACACTGTCTGTTCACACAGCGATAGATTTGTTAAAATGCATCAGTGTGGTTGCTCAGAGGGAGAATGAATCAGATACGTGGGGCAGCTAATGTATAATGATGATTTCAAATTGTGAAGAGCTGCTGTTAGGACACTGGAATTGGATGTCTACAGTGATCTGGTAAGGGAGAAGTTGAAAATCATATGGCAGGCATTGCCTGTGGAAAGATCTGGATTTCTGAATTGGATTAAGCAACAGATTTCCCCACCTGAAAGGAATGACTTATTTACCCAACTGAAAATAGATTACTAACTACTCCATTCCCCTTCCCACAGTTTGGTTTTCTACAAGTAAGGGTAGGATTTGTCCCTAATTTTGTATGCATTTTTAAGATCACATTGTTTTATTAATCAGACAGGGACGCAGTACATTGTGGCTTATATCTTGTCACACACTTGTACATGATGCTAATTTTTAGATGTCACATTGGTTTCAGATATTATGAACCCTGTCCTTCCCTATGCAGCAAAAATAAACAGATATGTGTTGAACATATCAGTTGTTAATCCTACAGATTGCTGTGTGTCTTATTTCATGTTATCTACCAGGTAGTTGCTATCAGGCAAGAACTGATGTAAACAAGGTGTCAAACTTAATTGTAAAAGTAAAAGCCTTGTAAAAGTATACTGAATAAATAAGCTTTACATTTTAGACATGGGAATTTTACCTTCCATTTGTTAAAAGGCTCCCTGTTTTTTTATTTCGTAAAGTTATTATTGCAATTTGCCAAATTAAAATTTAATTTTGTTGTTAAATCAAAACTAAAGTAATGAATTAGACATTTTGAAGAAAATTGTGTACAGAGGGCCAAAGGACACCAACACTGAGGCATCAATGCTAGTTTCAAGTATATCAAGGTGGCCATCTTCAATGCATCGAAAAATATGTCATCATACTAAAACATTATGAAAATTTTTTTGTTAAGGACAAACCTCTTGGTCAGTGAAGATCTCAATGAAGTTCTGGAACGAGAAAGATCCTGATTGGAGAATGAGCTCTCCTGTGTTTTCAAAGCACTGGCCAGTTAGTACAAGAAGCTTGTGTCTTGCAGCATCTGTGATCATTAAGCGCACCTAAGGTAAAGAACAAAAGCACAAAAATTAAATGCAGCTACCACATTTCCAACCTTCCTCTTCGGTCCAAACCCTGCTTTGCCTAATTTCAAACCCACCCACCTATTACTGGGTTTCTACTCTGTAACATTCCACTCCATATGTTTTATGGAAATATGCGTATGAGTGTGAATATGATGTAACTGGAATATGCTTTATGCAAAAGGTCTCTTGTAAAGTATCATAACAAAGGTTATAAACCACTGAATATATTCCTCCTATTTGTATGCATGTATCATTCTTGTATCTGAAGCTAGAAATATGAAGTATAACTCTGAGGTCCTACTGAAATTATGCAAAGTATGGGCCATTAATGGTGGTTTAGAATCTTGATGGCTCCCATTGACTAGGACAATTGGTTGTAAATGGTTTATTTACCTGCAAACCTTCCTGTTTACGTATGGGCCAACCCAGGAAGAATGGACTAGGGGTCTTACCATGACATGTGATTATATCACATGATACTGGAATCCATCTTAATCCTTGTACTTTTCCATTGATATGGGGGGGGGGGGGAAGGACAGACAAAAGATTCCCGCCTTGTGCCAAAGCTATAAAAGGGGGTGGAGCAGGACAAACAGGGTTGCCAGTCATGAGAAAACCCCTGCTTACCACCTGAGATGTCTGCTGGAACTAACAAGGACTGTACCAGGGGAAAGGATTGGGCCCAGACTAGGAAGGAGTCTAGTCTGTGAAAGAAGCTTATTGGAACATCTCTGAGGGTGAGATATTACCTGTAATCAGTTTCTTAATGTATTAGGCTTAGACTTGTGTGTTTTTGCTTTATTTTGCTTGGTGACTTACTTTGTTCTGTCTGTTATTACTTGAAACCACTTACATCTTACTTTGTATACTTAATAAAATCACCTTTGTTTATTAATAAACCCAGAGTAAGTGATTAATAGCTTGGGGAGCAAACAACTGTGCATGTCTTTCTATCAGTGTTATAGAGGGCGGACAATTTATGAATTTATCCTGTATAACCTTTATACAGAGTAAAATGGATTTATTTGAGGTTTGGATCCCATTGGGAACTGGGAGTCTGGGTGCTGGAGACAGGTAACCTGCTGAGCTGTTTTCAGTTAAGATGTAGCTTTGGGGGGCGTGGACCAGACCCTGGGTCTGTGTTGCAGCAGGCTAGTGTGTCTGGCTCAACAAGACAGGGTTCTGGAAGTCCCAAGCTGGCAGGAAACATGAGCTCAGAGGTCATTCCAGCACATTAGGGGACAGTCCCAAGGGGATCTCTGTGACCAAACCCATCACATACTCTATTTATAAAGGACACTTAAAAAAGATGTTGTTGTATCTGTGTTGGTACCAGAATATTAGAGAGACAAGGTAGGTGAGGTAATATCTTTTATTGGAGCAACTTCTGTTGGTGAGAGACACAGGCTTTAACATTTACACAAAGCTCTTCTTCAGGTCTGGGAAAGCTTGAAGGCTTGTCTCTTCCACTAACAGAAGATAGTCCAATGAAAGATTCCTCCCAAAAAAGGTAGGCAGACAAATGGTTGACCTGTTATAGTGTACAGAACATGTTGTGCTAAAGTCATCCCTAATGTAATTCCATTGACACTCAGGGAGAGTTACACAGAATACCTAACTTATCTCACTTAAAAAAGAAGCAGAAAGAAAAAACAGTAAAGGAAAAATTAAAGGGAAGGGGATAAAAATGAGTGGAGAACAGGTACAATGAACAAATAAAACTGAAGAGACTGAAAAAGGAGCAAAGGACAGTGAAAAATTAAAATAAAAAAAAGTTACAATGGACCAAATGTATTCCTGGTGTACCGCTTCTGGATGTCAATGGAGTTATATCACGGACAATTTTGGCCCAACATGACCTCTACACTGTAACAGGTCAAACATTTGTATCCGCCTACCATTTTTTTGGGAGCAATGTTCTTCTTTCCCCAATGCATAGCACTACCTGCTCTTTAGCTAGAAAAACTTTACTGACAACTAAATTTATCATGAAGAAAAAAACAGGTATAAATTTAATGAAAAACTGTACAAACTTGGACTAGTTTTGTGAACTAAAAATAATCTGCCAAATTCATGAACGCTTATGCGCCCCAATATTCACCCATTCCTAACTTTAACCAATAGGAAATAGTCAGGTACACAATCTGTGTGATGCTCACAGTCAGAAAAAATGGACACTGGAACTTGCACTGTGCTGGCACAGTATATTATTCTGAATAGACATTAGCAAATTATATGGATGCCTGTTGGTTCAAAGAGATTACTACTGGTAGAACAAGTTTTTGAAGTTTTAAAGTAGATACTGAATATTAAAACTCTCTCTCTCTCTCTATGTATATATATATATATATATATATATATACACATATACACACACACACACATATACACTCTTTACCTTTACAGATTATTTTCACTTTCAAAACAGCCTTCACTACATCTGATAATTCCCAAGTTTTACTACTGCTCTGTCACTGCTTGTAATACTTGACAGCCTTTTATCAAAGTAAAGATTGTAGAGCTAGAGGGATGTCTGCTGGCTAAATATGACTGGAATCCAACTGAGTTTTGTGTAAAGAACTGTGTTCTTGAATACATTTTTTGCAAAATATTTCTAAGCCACAAAACAGCATTTCTCAGCACTCCCAGCAAGCCAGTTTTATAACTTTATATATTGATTGTTAAGTGATCAATTGCCCTAAATTATTCTGTCTCATGCCAGGAAAGATGCAGTATTGACCTAAATCTCTGTTCAACAACTCTGTTTTTAGAATGAGTTGAAAGGGGCCACTGAAGAGTATGGATCAGGAAGACTTCCGTTTTGATCTTATTAAAGAAATGGCCCCGAAGTTTGAACAGCAGAAGGACCCCGTAATTAAAAGCAGGCCTAATATGGGCTTGTCACTAATTGTGCTGGATGATAAAATCCAACAATATCCTTGGTGGGTCAAGGATTTCTGTTTCAGAAGAGAACATTGATAAGTGCACCCAGCTGGCTGATGTATGTCGCTCAAGTCTCATCTGTTTTAGTTGTATTAAAATCCATTAAAGAACTGGCTTCCTTCTTTAATTTTTTTTTCTCTTTGCAGGAGCAGTTCTGGGCAGTCAGCCAGCTTATGTATAAAACCACCAGCTTTTTCAGCCAGAAAATTACTTCCTGTCTCATGAACCACCGATACATGACTGTCATATAATTCCCCTCAATTTTGTTTATTAACTGATAATTAAAGAGTTTCTACAGAGATAAAGAACTATGACAGAAAGAAAACAAAAAATACTTGCAGTTTTTAGAACATAATACATAGCATGCACGGAAAAAATGAAGAGACAAAGATAAAAAGAGTATAATGATGGCCTAATGGGGGACTATCAGAATTCTGTGCATTGATATAAGACCATTACTTTTAAAATAAATTGTAATAAGGTAGTATAAAATGGACCGAGATATGTTGTGTTCAACCCTAGCCTTGGTTGAAGCCCTATAATTGTTCAAAGTAGATGAAAAGTATCAGAATGTCACATGTTGTTGAAAGAAAGCCCAGAATTAAGTCAAATATATGGTGTTTAATGAGTTTGTCTGGCCCAAAGAAATAGCTAATCAGAAGTTTTCCAGATGTGGTAAAGTTATAACATTGTTATAGCAACAGAGCAGAATCTTCTTAAAATGAGAGAAACTGTCCATATACAGACTATAGGAAATTTATTTTGTTTTGGCAGTTTTGATGGGACAAGAATATTGCCTGTTTTGGACACTTCTTTCCTAGGGAGTACTTGCAGCTTACTGAACATGGTAGGATTTTTAGGCAGCATCCTGCTCAGTGCATAAACCTGCATCACTAATACAGTCATCATTACCACAGGGCAGGTCCCAAGGATTTACAATCACACCATGAGCCTTCTTCTTTCCCACTCTGACAGATATTCCATCCTGACTAGACAAGGAGATGGAACCAAATGACATCATCCCCTCCCTGGCTGTGTCCTGAGCTACTCCTGCGATATGAACTTAATGTTCCTGATTGCCATATGGTGGGGTGAGATGGCTATTTCTACTCCCACTTTTTTCCTTCTTCCACTTTCTTAATTCTCATTTTGACTTTTGCCCAATGAGAGTCTGGCTTAGCTAGCCAAGATAAAATTAACCTTGTAACTTTTGGCTGTTACCAGTTTGGCAGAATGAAAGCATTGAAGAACAGCCAAATCTCAGGAAAAAACAAACAACAACAACAACAACAACAAAACCTTTACCTCCCACAGACTGGTTAGAGGAAATTAAGAGTAACCTACCCAAACATTTTCCAGAGCCAGGGCAGTAAAGCCAGGGTGCAGGAGTTACTAACTGGCCTGCATGCCAACTGCTTTTCCTATGGTCTTCCATCATTTGAACTGCCAGCCTCAGAGACAGAAGCTGCATTTTCCTACCTTTTGCCATTCTTTCTTGACCCCCCCCCCCATGATGTTTTTCTTCCTTTATAAGAAGAAAGGGGATCAGACTTTAACAGCAGAACCTAAGAGCTGCCACTTGAACTGACTCTCTCTTTTCTCGTTAAATAAATGTGCTGCAATTTAAGAGATTCTATAGCAGCAGAGGAAATAAGAGAAATTGTAATAAAGATGACTTACTTGACATTTAAAGGTTTAAACATTTTGATTAGCATATCCTCCTTTTAGTTATGTGTGTTTAATGTTACATAATGTTAGTAAGAATCTCTTCTTTGGTAGTGTACAGCAATTAAAACTACATCCCTGGCAACAAAATACCCATTTGAAGGTTTTATACTTCTAATATGTTCAGAGGGGATCATCCATATATACACTGAAAATTATTTGTTAACTGCATAAGTATCCCTATTTTTATCTGCCACACCTTCCTGGATGGAATGCTGCTTTGCCTCTCTCTCTAAGAGGGGTCTTGAGATACATGGCTGGTGCTTTGACCCTCTTCTAAAGAGTATGCAGGACTTGGAGATTTTTTGTTCTGTGATAGCCTCCAACTCTGTTGATCACGGCATGTGATTTATTGGAGGAAAGATGTTATATACATGATAATCCTTCTCAAAGATCTAAAACGGTCTCAGAGGACCTGGTTTATATCAAGTTTAAAATAGACATACAGAACCAAGCCAGGGAGGGGTGCGGGAGCAGCAACACAAGAGCTCTCATCGCAGTTGCCTCCACTTGATCAAAAACAGATTTTAGAGGGTTATTGGAAATGTAACCCTGAGAAAGGAGATATGAGTATTCCTGTTGTATGTTCTTTAAAATCCTATTATGGGAAAGGGAAACAAGAGGAAGAGATCAGAGAAGGCTGACACTTTTACTGACATTCACTCCCACATGTTCATTTATCTAGAGTCAGAATACCCTTTCCTCTTATTCACTTATGGTGCTTTTATGACACATCCAATAAGACATTTCCAGCTGACTTACCTCAGTACTAACTGCTTCATCTGAAGGGTTAATCAGGACTACTGTTTCTAAGACATCACTTCTGTGGTGAAGGATTTTCTGACCTGTAAGCACAGGAGAGGAAAAAAGAACCATAAAGCTTCGTAAGTTAAAACCAACACTTATTTCACCTAAGCACATGTCCTCCAGTGGGCCATCTCTCACGGCACCCAGAGCAAGGGCACTGGCAGTGTCACCTACATGCATCCAGAGATGCCACCAATGTTCCTCTGGATGGGCCAGATCCACTGCTGAAGGTCTTCACCAACTGGCAGTAGCACCTACCCGTCTCTTCCAACTTCCCTTTGTGATTGAATTGTTCCTTGGTGTACCTGTTGGTCTGTCTGAATTAAATTATAAGGTCTTCTGAGTGGGGATCGTGGGCCAGCTTTTACGGGCCAGCTGAGGACCTGTCCCCATGTCTTTAATGTGTTTTTTAAGCTACTTCACCTATACACTCTATGAATAAGAACACTCTATGAATAATTTTCTGGGAGAAATTATTTATCAAACATGCAGGATCCTTGCAATGTTCCTGTCCCATATTACTTGATCTTTCGGTTGTAGACAGAATTTCTAACGGTCAATGTTATTAAATAAGAGTGAACAGACATTCAATATGCAGGTTCCTAAATGAATAAAGTCTGTGTGGTTTTGGTGCTGTGTCATGGCACATTGGCTTTCATAGTTAGTAGTTAGTCTGTCTCCGTATTTAATAGTGATATTCATCTCCCTGGGAGTGGGTTCCCTAAAACACAACAGGGCTCTTGACATTTTCTTTCTTATGTTAATTGGTGATATGCTTATCAGCATTTTTTCTGTGAGAACTGCAGCAAGATTAATTAGCAGCCTTATTGTGAAGGGAATGCCATCCAGAAACCCTGACTGGCAATTAGTCCAACAACCAGAATAACTGTCTCTTGCAAGCAGCATCTTGGTGTCAATTTAATTAATTCATTATGGCTTAAAGGAATGTGCAAGGAGCCCAGAGTAAACTGCCCATTGGGGAGGAAAGACATGGAAATGAGGATGAGACAGGCACAAACAGGAATGAGAGAAAGGTGAACAGAAATATACAACCAGCTGATGGAAGAGGGATGAAGCATACAAATGGAGGACAGACACTCAAGCATCAGGCTAGTGGCAGACCAGGAGAATTAAGGGCTGAGCTTGATCTTCCATTCTCTGTGCCAGCAAGTGAGGAGTGTTGCAGAGGCAGTGCATTCAGCCCCTGAGAGAAAAAGTATGTGCCTGTGTTGCTTTCTGGTAGCCCTTTTAGGTTGACTCATGGAGTAGTATCAACAGTCTCTGGAGGAAGCTCTGCCAGAGGGAGGCAGATTGTGAAATATCATTTTTAGAACAAGGGTAATAAAAGGAGAAACCCGTCAGACCACTACAATGGAAGACTGAAGCAAAGAGGAGGAAAGAGAAAACCAAAAACAAAGAGGAGAAAAGAGAAAGTCTATGTGTGTCAGAAATAAAAGCTGTGGAGGGAAAAAATAAACATACAAAATCCTGGGGAGGTGAAGACACACAATGAAAAGAGGACAGAACTAATAAAAAAGGAAAGAAATACAAAATGGGTAGTATAATTTAAGAGGAGAGATTGTATTTAAAGATTTTTGGCTAATAATACTGTGGGGAAGTACCTCGAAGCAGCATCCTGGAAACCCCATATTCACCCGTGTCATATAATTATGATATATTTCATACAAAGCATGCCATGTAAGATATCATGTGAAAGATACTGATCTGCTGAAACCCACTGTTCTGTCCAAATATGTATATTGTTAGTGTGTATGACGTTATGAGGCTTTGCTGTATGGTTGTTAGTGAAGTATGTTGTGAGTTTGGAAGTCGCCCAATGCTAATTCTCCAGTGACAACAACAAAGGAGGTGACCAACACCCTGGTGGGCGTAGAACGATCATCACCAGCCATTGACCAGCAGGAGAACAGTAAACAAGGGATTAACAATTCAATGACAGTTGCGCAAGCACCATACAATGGGGACTGCTCAACTTTATGACTCAGTTGCACAAGACCACACCGGGGGATTGCTCAATCCTGTGACTTAGGCCTGGTCTACACTACCCGCCTGAATCGGCGGGTAGAAATCGACCTCTCGGGGATCGATTTATCGCGTCCCGTCAGGACGCGACAATCGATCCCCGAATCGACGCTCTTACTCCACCAGCGAAGGTGGGAGTAAGAGCCGTCGACGGGAAGCCGCGGAGGTCGATTTTGCCGCCGTCCTCACAGCGGGGTAAGTCGGCTGCGATACGTCGAATTCAGCTACGCGAATAGCGTAGCTGAATTTGCGTATCTTAAATCGACCCCCCCCTGTAGTGTAGATGTAGCCTCAGCAAAGCCCACTAGGTTAGTATCTTCCAGGCACATGGAATGAAGATATAAAATAGGGGACAGTGGCATCATGCTTTGGCCTCTCTCTTCTCCTACCTACGCTAACGCTGAGAAGACAAAGACTTGAACTGAGGAAACTGGTCCCAGGCTTAAAGGGGAAGCCTGTGTGTTAAGAACTGTAACATCTGGTGGGGCGAGAAAACTGCTTGATCCAAATACCTAGTCTAATAAGGTTTAAGATTTAGACTGGCAATTACATTTTATTTTCTTTGACCTTTTGTGCCTAGAACTATAATAACTTAAAATCTATCGTTTCTGTAGTTAATAAATCTGTTTCAGATTTTACCTAAAACAGTGTGTTTTGCTTGAAGTGCTTGGGAAATCTCAGCTGAGTTTACAAAGGTTCGTGTGTCTCCTCTCCACATCGAGGGGTGGACTGGGCAATGAACTTACCCTGGTCAGGCTTCTGACCAGGGCAAGATGGCTCAGTTCTTGGATGCAAGGCAAGGGGCTTGGGAGATTTGCTGGTGCCCTTCTGTGTGTGATTTGTGAGTGGCTCAGGTAGCATCCTTGCAATCTAGCTGGATGTGTGGCTCCACATGCTGTTGTGCTGAGTGAGAGCAGCACCTGGAGAGGTTTGCTGCCTGTCACTAGCAAAGCACCGTGAGAGATAGCCCAGGCTGGAAAGTTAAGGAGGCACAACAGTATCCCAGTTCCAGGGTGTACCCGGGGATCCCGTCACAAATACAGATAGCTTAAAGAAACTCAGTAATTGCGCCAGCTATTTTTTTCTATTTATGTTACTTGAAAGAGAGCATGAAAGTATGTACTGGTGAGTGGGGGAGGGGCAGGCATCACTCCTTGACAGCAAGTTTTAGGGTTAGCATTCCAATCTGTAACTTGATTTTCATACATTCACCTGTATCTCCCCAACTGAAACACATATTTAGGCCTAACTTCAATAAAACCTCCATCTAATTCCTTTACCACAGAAGCTTTAGACTCTAAAGTTTAGAGGGCCCTCTAAAATCTAATATGTCAAGGATTCTGCTGGCTTCCTCAGTGAAGAGATTAGGCAGTCTATAGAATATGGCCTTTAGTGTTGAGAGGAGAACAAAAAACCGGTCGTCCTTCACTTACTGCAAAGATTTCCTATATGATAATTTGGTGGCAATGAATGAAAATTCTGTTCCATGCCAAAGTATATGTAAGGATGCACAATTCCAGTTTAACACAAAGAATCAAATTCTGACTTCAGTGAAGCTGCCCCAGTTTACACTTCTGTAATTGCAATCTGGATTTGTATCTAAGTAAATTAAAAGAATGCTGATCAACACTGATGACTGTCAGCACACTACAAATGTTTAATCTCTATGCTATATAAACAACGACAACAACTGTATATACATACTGAGAGCTACATGAGGCAGTAACTCATCTCCTATTGGTTAAATTTCATACAACTGTACATTATGGGATCGAGGTGTGGGTACACCTAAAATATGTCTGATTTGGATATGGTGTGAGGTACACGAGGTTGAGGGCCAAGTGTCTATATGCCTTCAGCCCCACACGATTTTAAAACATTTAAAAAAAATTAGCTCAACTAGATTTTTAGAGCAAATAGCCACTAATTTTATAAAACACTGCAGCTGTTTCTCTTTAAATGCTATTACTACTTTTGGAAAATGCTTTCAGTGATGTTTTTGCAACAACTCAGGACGAGTCCCGACCTACATGGTTATACTAGATGTACCTGTGCAAACAAAAACCATCTGCTTTTTCTTTTCATAATGCCCTCAAACTGATGAAAAGCTATGGGGATTCCTACAGCCCAAGATGTTGACTGAAAAAAAAAACCTGCATATAAAAATGAACCAGTTTTTTGCAGTCATGGGATTATCCTTGACAAGGTTTTCCCAACTTTCAGTTCATGTAAAACTCCAAAAAGCTTTCTCCCTATCATAACTGCTCTTACAGCTGCTAATATGCTTCTATGTAAACTTTCAAAGAGCAGTGCAGACTTAAAGAGGGCTGCTGCTGGTTTGCCAAGAATTTTCATAATGTTTGTTTAGAAGGAAGGAAGAAAAGCCATTAAAATCTTGCAGGGGCTCCTCTATTGATATCATTGACAGCAGAGGAGCAGAAGCAGTATGGGCATTTGTCAGGCTGGAAACCGACTTCATGGTACAGATCCCAGGCCACCAAGTGAACAACAATATATGTAAGAGAACGTGGCCCACTCTGAATGTTTAATTTTTTAAAAATTAGCTCAACTAGATTTTTAGAACAAATGGCCACTAATTTTATAGAACAGTTACCCCTGTTTCCAAAGTGTCAGAAGAGAGGAAGAAAACATCATTTACACCTGCACAGAGTGAGTGCGAGGAAACACTGGCCATTTTACCTACTTCTAGTCACTGGACACCATGGATGAAGATGGATTCATGTTCTATTTAAAGAAATTAGGAAAGTAAGACTGATCGTGTTGGAAGAAATATTTTATGTCTTGGATCATCTTTGAATTTATTAGATAAAAGATTTGGTTAAAGTATATATAGATCATTATATAGAATCTTGCACATATATGGTGCTGGTTTGATTCTGGACCAAGTCAATAGTGATCAGAAGTAATTACCATGTGACAGTTGCTCTGTGTATGAATTAAGTTGGGATCAGTCCAGTTCTGGTCATGCAACCACATCATTAAACCCACTGGATCAAATCTTGATCTCAGTTATACTGGTATAACTGAGAGAAGGATTTGGTCCACTACAACTACTGGTGCATTGTTAGGTAGTCGCGCTTGTTAAAGAATTGACTGAAGTACCCTCTCACTGAACTGACCTCTCCAGGTCAGGGCTGACCATGTCAGTTAGGCAGCATGGAAACCCTTTAACTGCTAGCATTCGTATTGTCCCTATTCTATGGGTGGCTATATCACAATTAATTTTATAAAATTTGCGTATAAAAATTATAAATGAAAGGCAAGTGTAGGTAAGGAGGCACTGCTATGAGCCTAATTATTGCTGTATTTATCATTACCCAGCTTTGCTGCATAATACTAAGCCATCAGGAATGCATGCTTTTGCCAACAAGCAAGTCAGCAGAGATGTTACCATCAGCTCTTAACCCCATCAATCATTAATACCAATGTTTGGCTGCACAATGTAAATCAATTCTCTTTCTTACGCAAATGAAATTTTAAAAAGCGGCATCTGTGGAATTCTCTGGAGAAACAATTGTAATAAAAAACAGCCTGTGATAAATATGGCTAGAGGGGATGAGAGAGAATGCAATCCATTTGCAAACAAGGAGTGTTCAACACATGAGCTAACATTTAATAGTCAGTCTTTGCCTGGCAGTTTTTAAACAACTATTTCTCATTCAGAAAAATTTTGAAGTTTCTTTTCTTTTTCAAAGGCATGAATAAAATGTTACCGACATCATTACACAACATAGGGTTAACAGATGACAGAGTGAGCAAAGCTCTCTAATGATTTTTTTCCACACTGCTAGTGAACAGAAAGTAAACTGTCAGCAGCTAGAGACTCTCAAAATCCTCTATGTACTTGTAAATTAGCTTTGATACACATAGCTCTCTACAAGCCTTTGTCTTGCGGAAACATTCCTGGATTGCTGTAGACACTAAGGAAAAAAGTAAAACACAAATCATACTAATTTCAAGGGTCCCACTCCAACCCCCAGAAGAATTTTTTTATGGATAAAAATAATACTTCAGGGAAAAACAATGCACCCCAACAGAATGATGCTATGTTTGAGGAACAGCAATCAGTAAATCCCTTTTCAGTTTCTTTGGATGCAAGCAAAGGAAAAGGCCCTACATATTTTCAGTGTTACTGTGAACAAACAAAAGCCCTATTTATGGATATTACACATGTATTCACATATTAGGGGCTTGATTCTCTACTGCCTTGTACCATGTATAGTCATTTTCACCTGCTCAGAGTGAGTGCATGATGGTTTTAAATGTTATTAAATCAAGATTACACATACACACACTTACACAGGTGACAGCATTTCACACATGTAAATAAGTACATAAAGGGGCCAGGCAGTGGACACACAGACCCTCCTTTACAGTTAAATTCCAAAGGACAAACTACTCCCTTAACAAAAATTGAAATAATAAATATTCTGAAGTCTACCCAAAATATCTCAGCTGTTAAAGACATCAGTTAGGACATTTGAGCTACAAAGTTGGCAGAAGAGACTATATCAGGGCATGTCAACCATTACATTAGAAACCAGCTCATGAATCCTTGCAGCAAAATTTGCTTTACCCTACCCTTAGGTGAGGAGGACGGATTCCAAGGATCCAAGCAAGAGATCCCTTTGAAAAGAATGAGGATTTTGGCCTAAAAACAACAGTGCAACATAACCCCAAGGTTGATGGTGGGTTTTTTTTTCCAATTTGAATCTTTATTTAGTCATTAAAAAATATCTAAATCTTCAGGGGCGTGGGCCTTGGATAGCTCCAAACTATTGTCCCTAATACAGCAAACAGAAAATAGAACCTTTTTGCTCTTCCACCTTCTTTGGATGTTGGGGATCTCAAATTGAGACCCTCAAAAGGACATTTAAACCTCAGTGTTAGGTTAACACAGTTGCTTTCCATTATCCACAAGGCAGACAATATGAGTTCTGGAAGGCTCATCTTCCAATAGTGAATTTTTTAGTGAGTAAAAGAATGCATTTGTTCTGGTGTTTTTAACACAAAAACCAAACAACACACACCATCAAGTAATGCTAACATTGTGACACAGTCCAAAATCCTCTGCGCCAGCATCCTTGAGGCCCCCCGCCACAGCTACAACGCCTCCAGCTGAAGAAGAAAGGATCAAGATCCTCTTTACAGCAGATCCTTAATTAGCTGGAGAAATCATTTGTTAGTGACATGAAGCACTCCTTCCCTCTCATCCCCAGGGTCTGAACACAGTACTTCAGGCCTCTAGTGACCCAAACTGCATCATTACCACCAGCAATACAGCTCACTGAGAGTACTTAGAGAGTCCATGAGAGAAAAACTGGATTTTGTACACTGATCAGTAACCTCATTAGAATCTGAATGAAAAATGTTTCAGCAAGACTGACAGCAGTGGAGAACCAAATTGCCCAACTGGAACACAAGCTGGTGCATATAAAGACTGAGGTTTAAAAAAATGGTAGAATAACTGAGGAAATAGGTAAGTTTAAAAAAAAAACCAAATACATTGGGTTTTATGTTGAGACCCAAGCAAGAACAGGGTACCTAAGAATTTGGGACAGACCATCTGGCAATGAGAGAAAAGGATCTGCAGACTTGATGGAAAAATTAGTTTAAAATATTCTAGTGGGTGGTGATGATTGTGATGATAACATTATTTGCATTGAGGGGCAGTACAGAATCCCTCCCACAGAGGCAGACAAAGGGTGCTCTCTTCCAGTGATACTAAAATTTAACTTTTGGGGATTGGGGAATAGTGAAAAGGAAAGGAGTCTTCAGAAATTTCAAAGAAAGGAAACAGAATTACAAGAACAAGAGAAAATGAAGCTAAGTTTAGCCCTGGTATGCATAACTCCATTTAAATAAGGAAAGATGCATCCACTTCCTCCAGGGCTGAATTTGAGCCAATGGTTTCCCCAAATCTTAAGCGATGGATGGAAAAAATAATTTTCTTCAATGGGAATAAATCTGAATAGCTGAGTGGCAGTACTTTACTTTATATGGCTTCTGTATGAAAACAAAATATATATTTACTGGGATGTTGAGTTGACAAGACAGCTTTGAACAAAAGTCAGCTCTGCAAGTATTACTGAGAACTGTGACAGCAACAAAAATGTGGAAGATTGAAATTGACTGCAAAGTGTTATTTGACTGCAAAGTGTTGTTTCCCTGCCATCATTTAAACCACTTTGATATGTACACAGTTGCTACAGTATAACTCTAAGAAAAAGTATGTTAGGTCTTTGTCTTTTAAATATCTTGGGTTAGTCTGCCCTGCAGTTTGATGGGTTTCTCTGTTTGGAACTGTGGACTATGTTATTATTCTGAACTTAATTACTGTGATGCACTCATTCTCCCTCAAAATAGTCTCTCTAAAAGCTCCCTCTCCCACCCAAAATGGAGGACGCAATAAAATTTCATATGGTTCAGCCTCAGTTTTGTGACTGGCTAGAGGTTCAGGTCCTTCCCCTTATGACTAATTTGTCAACTAAAAATCCCTCAGCAGTAATACCCTGCAGTGTGTTGTAGTTTTTTAAAATGATTTTTAACAACCAGACAAACTGATTTTCTTTTAACCATTGAGCTGACACCTCATCAGGCAGATTTCATTTGGACTTGCACTTGCATGTAATAATGCCCTGAAAATAGAGGATTAAAGCAAAGATTTTGATGCAGATTGAACCGCAACTGCATGGTTCACCCTAACATACAAACTTACTGCACATGATCCAAGTTTCCAGGCCTCTATCTGAATCCCTTGAATAGCAGTGAGAGAAAACAAGTTGACCAATTTGTTGCTAATTCTTCATAAATTGAATTGATATCTTCTGCCTCAAAATTTAAACTATAACATTTTCTGCCTTATAAAATGAGCTATGCTGTGGATTGCTATAATTACCACACTACTACTTGAATACTTTGGGGGTTTTTTACACCACTTTAACAAATTCCCAGTGAAATCTTTTGAAGTAAATTGAATGCACTAAATCAAGTTGTTTGCACATACACTGTTGATTAACAAACTAATTGTACCAACTGTTTTATCACTAAATATTGATTTGCTGCATCATTTGCCAATTTTATGTGACATTTAACTTGCTGTCAAACTACTGCCATATATCAAGTACAGGCAAACTTTTGACCTTTCACCTCATTAGCTACTGTCGGGGGCAAATTCTCCCCCACAACAGGCATTTCTGACCTTCAAAAACAGCTTTTTCTCATACGTTTTCATAAATTTCAGTTTCAGTTTTAAGGTTTTTCCACCATAAGAATGACATTCACAACACTGATACCCCTTCAGGCCAAAAAAAACCCAACCAAAGAAATAAAGAAATTTAAAAACCTAAAACTTCCCCCCCGCAGACAAAAATCTGAAACAAATCAACCTAAAAAGAAAAAACAAAAATAACAAAAAGTAAATAAAATCAAAAATAAAATAAATAAAAAACACAAACCCTACCCCAAGCAGAGATTTTATTCCCAAAATGGAGAAGTGCCAGAATCTCCATGAAGTATACTAGAGACTTTGCTTTCAATTTTACAGATACTATGGTGATGCGTGGCAGTTTAAAACCAATACAAAGATATACAGATGAAGATCAACAACAAAATACAACAAATGTTGCTTTTCCAAAGAGTGGGAATCCTAACTCTGCTGATAAATAAATTTACTCTTGACACAGCTTAAGGAAAAAGTATTTTCAGTCATCAGGCACTGATCTATTTATTTATTCAACTGCAAGTTATTGTCTATCTAGCATTAAAATATATTCTGCTTTAGAGAGAGTTTAAAAGACAACGTCCCTGCCACCAGGGGCTTGCAATCTCTTAAAAAAAAAAAATCAATAATTCTAGTAGAGAATGTTGAAGTGTTTTAAGGAAGAATTCAAAGGCAAAGCTGTTACTGAGTGGGTTACTGGCTAAGCCTCAGAGCCTTCCTTAGTTTCTGGATTTCTAGTGTAAGTAGGGATTCAAAATTCAAACTGATTACATATGCATACCAGGGTAACCAGCTGTCCCTTTTCACTGAGTTTTTCCCAATTATGAGGGACAGTCCCAATGTCCCAGCTGGTTGTAGTGAAACTGGGAAGTGGCCAACCACCTGGCAACCCTGTTTCCCCTCTGTTTAGCTAGCCACTGCTCTCTCCCGGTTGCTGTCACGTCACAACTGTCTTTTTGCTGGGTCCAAGTGTGCCACCTCTTCTTCAGCCAGCTGTTCCTTTATTGATTGGGCCATTTACCATTCATGCCACAGCCATATGGCATGATCCCAGATGCCCCATATTCCACTGTTAGGTAGTGTGGCAAATTGAATGGTGAAGTGGCTAGCAAAGAAAAGAGTCCGCACTAGCAGAGCTAGGCCCACCAGCTGCCAACTGCGAGCAGCAAGTTGCAACAGTGGCAGTGTAATAAGTCAGCGCAGCATTAGGAGCCCACCCCAATATAAGCAGCAGCAAGATCATGTAAGTAGAGGGATGGGGAAAAAGAGAGAGAGCCAGCATATCTGGGCAGAAAAAAAAGGGAGGATACATGGCTGTCCGTAGGAGAGGGAGTGTGAGTGCCTGTTGAAGGAATGTGAGAGCATGGAGGGGAGAAGGCAAGAAAGCTAGGTGGAGTCTATAAGAAGTGGACACCTAATCCTTAAAAAGCATCTTAACCATTATTGGCTCTCTATGTGTACTGCAAGCTCTTTTCTAACAGTTTCATGGTAACAAATGGCAGGTCTATGGTCCATATAAACAAGTCTCTTTCTGGATTTTCCTTTAAAACATTCAAAGGTATGTGGTCGATTACCTAAAAAGGAACAAGATGTCCTTACATCTTGTTTTTGTAGACTAGTAGTACTGTATTTTAATAGTACTGTACTTGCCAATATATTATCTGAGCAACTCACATATGTTAATGAATTTATCTTTAGAATCTCAGGTGTGGAAGTATGATTATCCCCATATTATATAGCTGGGAAACTGAGGCACTGAGCTAGAAAATGTCTTGTCCATGGTCACACAGGACATCTCTGACACAGCCGGCTACAGAATCCTGAGTCCAAGTCCAGTGTCATAGCCACAAGTTAAGTATATCTGATGGAAGCATCACAATAAGAACATAAGAACATAAGAATGGCCATACTAGGTCAGACCAAAGGTCCATCCAGTCCAGTATTCTGTCTACCGACAGTGACCAATGCCAGGTGTCCCAGAGGGAGTGAACCTAACAGGTAACAGGAGATCTCTCTCCTGCCACCCATCTCCACCCTCTAACAAACAGAGGCTAGGGACACCATTCCTTACCCATCCTGGCTAATAGCCATTAATGGACTTAACCACCATGAATTTATCTAGTTCTCTTTTAAACCCTGTTATAGTCCTAGCCTTCCCAACCTCCTCAGGCAAGGAGTTCCACAGGTTGACTGTGCGCTGTGTGAAGAAGAACTTCCTTTTATTTGTTTTAAACCTGCTGCCCATTAATGTAATTTGGTGGCCCTTAGTTCTTATATTATGGGAACAAGTACAGGTGAGTCGCATCATACGCGCATTTAACTATACGCGCTCGGCAAAAAAAAGAAAAACAACAAGATACCTGTAAATAGTGCAGGCGATTCCACCCACCATTCCACGCAATGAGCGTATGCCCCGGAGTGAGCATGAGATGAGAGACGTGAATCTGCTGTTCCCTCAGTCGGTCTCAGTTCCCGCCTGCGCCTCATAGTGTGAGCATCTCACCGCGCTGAGTGTGATTCTAGTGTTTAAAGATACGTATTTTTCATACAACATGGCCCCTAAATGCAAGCCAACTACTTCATCTGGTGCTCAGCCGAAGAAACAGCAATCTGTTCCAACGCTGGAGGAAAAACTGGCTGTGTTGGACTTATTGAGAGACGGTATGTCGGTCTCCAACGTGGCGCGTTAATATGGCTACAACGAATCTAGCATCCATGCCATCAAGATTCGAGAGAGAGAAATTTGTCAAGCCGTGGCATCAAGTGCTCCAATAAATGCTAAGGTGACGGGACAGGTGCGTGATAAGACTTTAGTGAAGACTGAAAAGGCATTAAACTTATGGCTGGAAGACATGAACCGCAAACGTATGCCTATCGATGGCAACACGTTGCGAGAAAAGGCTCTTAGCCTCTACGCGATGTTCAAACCTCTTGCCGAAGAGGGACAGCCTTCTGATGAGAAGGAATTCAAAGCCAGCCAAGGTTGGCTTAACAGTTTTAGGAACCGCTTCAACCTCAAAAATGTGCAGACTACTGGTGAAGCTGCATCTGCCAATGAAGAGGCAACAAAAGCCTACCCTGAACAATTAAAGAAAATCATAGAAGAAAAGGGCTATCTTCCGGAACAAGTTTTTAATGCTGATGAGACTGGGCACTTCTGGAAAAAAATGCCCAACCACACTTACATTTCGAAGTCAGAAAAACAAGCCCCTGGCTTCAAAGCAGCTAAAGACCATGTGACTGTGTTGTTTTGTGGCAATGCAGCTGGGCATTTAATAAAGATGGGCTTGCTCTACAGGGCTGCAAATCACCGTGCCCTAAAAGGCAAGAACAAAAATCTCCTGCCTGTGTTCTGGCAATCTCCTGCAGGGTGACGGCAGCATTATTTCTGGATTGGTTCCACAAGTGTTTCATTCCAGAGGTCAAGCGGTACCTCAAAGAGAAAGGACTTGACTTTAAAGTGTTGCTGATCGTAGACAATGCTCCTGGCCACCCTGCGGCACTCTGGTTTGCACATAACGACGTCGAAGTAGTCTTTCTCCCCCCCAATACCACCTCCATCCTCCAACCTCTCGACCAAGGCGTGATTCGCTGTTTCAAGGCCACGTACACGAGGCTTACGTTCTCACGGATATGTAGCGCTAAGGATGCTGATCCCAATCTTAATGTGATGGAGTGTTGGAAGTCCTTCAATATTGCCGATTGCATCACTTACATTAAACAGGCAATGGATGCAATCAAGCCTGAAACAGTTAATGCATGTTGGCGAAACCTATGGAAAGAATGTGTGAATGATTTTAAGGGTTTCCTGACCATTGACAAAGAAGTGAAACACATTGTTCAGGTGGCCAGGCAAGTGGGTGGTGATGGCTTCATCAACATCCTTGAGGAAGAAATTGAAGAATTAATTGAGAGCCATAGAGAAACATTGACTAACGAAAAGTTAGAAGAACAGGAGTACTTGTGGCACCTTAGAGACTAACAAATTTATTAGAGCATAAGCTTTTGTGGGCTACAACCCACTTCTTCGGATGCATATAAAAACCTGATTGATTTCTCCTTGTTTTAAGGTCCAAGGGGGTTTGGATCTGTATTCACCAGGAGTTGGTGAAAGGAAGGAGGGGGGGGAAGGGTCAAATTCTCCTTGTTTTAAGATCCAAGGGGGTTTGGATCTGTATTCACCAGGAGTTGGTGAAAGGAAGGAGGGGGGAAGGGTCAATTTCTCCTTGTTTAAGATCCAAGGAGTTTGGATCTGTATTCACCAGGGAATTGGTGAGAAGTTTCTAAAAGCTTCCCAGGGAAGGGAATGGTGGCAGCGGATCAGAACTAAGCTGGTAGTTAAGCTTAGAAGTCCTCATGCAGGCCCCCACACTTGAGCCAGCAAGTTAGAATCTTCATAAATTTGCTGAAGTGTTCCAAGCAGCGAAACTCTTGAATGATTTAATTTCTGAATATGATCCCTCTATGGAACAAAGCCTCAAAATCACACGTAGTATTACGGACGATTTGAGACCGTATCAAGAAATGTTTGAGCAGCTCAAGAGACAACAGCGACAGTTGCCGATCACCATGTTTTTCAAAGAAAAACAACCGGCAGCAGATGAATCTACGCAATCAACTTCTCGAGCTGAACCAGAGCCAAGCACTTTGTCTACGACTCGCTCTCTGTCACCCAAGCTTCCATCTCCTGGATCGACATCAAGCCCTGACGACCCCCTGTAATTAAAAATACAGTACTGTAAAATTATATTTTGCATATGTACTCTTTATTATATACTGTACATTACTGCATACATTATACATATTACTGTACTGGGTTGTATACACAAAACCATGTACAGTATACTGTACTTTATGGGCGATTTAAGGGATTTTCGCCTTACGCGCTGACTTTAGAACCTAACCCCCGCGTAAGATGTGACTCCACTGTAAATAACTTTTCCTTATTCACTTTCTCCACACAACTCATGATTTTATATACCTCTATCATATCCCCCTTTAGTCTCCTCTTTTCTAAGCTGAAAAGTCCTAGCCTCTTTAATCTCTCCTCATATGGGACCCATTCCAAACCCCTAATCATTTTAGTTACCCTTCTCTGAACCTTTTCTAATGCCAGTATATCTTTTTTGAGATGAGGAGACCACATCTGTACACAGTACTCAAGATGTGGGCATACCATGGATTTATAAAGGGCAATAAGATATTCTCGGTCTTATTCTCTATCCCTTGCATCAAAAAATGTTGACTATTTAAAAATCTATTAACAATGAATGATACTTCTTTTTAGATTCACTTACTAAGTCACCTTTTTTGGCTACTGTCCACTGCTCAGTCAGTGGCAAGATAACTGCAATTCTTTTATTCCATGTATCAGAGTGCCTGACTATACACACATACATCATTTTAAAACATATCCTAACTATTCAATATATTAAAACTCTAAATAAAATGGCAGCAGAAAACAGAAACCAAGACCCTCACCGTGCTCCCACTGAATTTTTGTCCTATGCATAAATACCAGCTAAATATTTAATATTTTGCATAAACTGCAAGAGCAGGAGCAAATCTAATCCATCTCATCCTCTCTTTATCTTTCATCAACTTCTTATAGACAGAAAGGTATGTGTTTCATTTTAAAATAGTCATCAAGCTTTGTAATCCTCCATTTTATAAGCATCATGCTCATAGGAGGTTATTGCAGTCAATTCATCTTACTGTATGAGCAAACTTTCATTATAAGGATGCAATCATTCTTTCATGTTCTCATAATAATCTTTCCCCAACCCTATCCCCCTAATTTTAAATACCTAGAAAATGGCAAGGGCAGGGAAACTGTATTCAGTATTTCCACCGAATACTACAGCTCTAACATTCTAACACTATGATTTTTCTGCAGAAGTGAATGTGAATTTGGAGTGTTGGTTTTCAGTTACACAGCAGATTGCCCTATTACCCACATAATTGGCGGCTACCATGTGGTGTGATGAAAGACTGCAATGATGTGGAGCTGACTCATCAATCCTGAAGGTTACTGAAGTCCCAGGCCTGGAACTTTACTGGGAATAATACCAACCAGAGAAAGGAAAGGTAACATGGCAATGTCAAATGCTCTCTTGTCTAGGACAAAAAAAGTACATTTCTTCTTTTAGTACCTGAACACATTTATGACCCAGAAATTAAAATAATGAGTGTTGCAGTCTAATTCCAAGTGAAATCTCCTCTATAATTGTTCAGATAATCTGATATTTTAACCTCATGTAATTATTCAAGAAATGAAAGATCTCTTTCACAGTTCAAATTGGTCTAATCACTGAAAAGCTAAACAACATATTCTGCAAAAATAGGTAACTCTTTGCTCAATATTTCTATGGGCCTCATTTCAGGATCATTACCTACAAATGCAACACTTGAAGCTCCAGTATTTTAAAAAAAGAATCTGATGCCATAGTTAGCAGGAGTGGTTTGTAGCTTAAGCATTCTCCTATTATACTAGGCAGCCAATACATGTTCAGTGGTGCAAGGAAACTATTAGTGGGTTGTATGAAGATGCTCAGCAAATTCAATCTCGGGGGAAAAAATGCTTGGGGCTTATTTCAAGGGTGGTTTTACATGGAAAAGAAGCATGAGGGCCATTCTTTTATCACAGCATGTGATAGCTGGGATCATAATTAAATAATTCTGAGCCTGATCCAAAGCCCATTGAAGTCAACAGAAGTATTTCCACTGACTTCAGTAGGCTTTAGATCAGGCCCTCTGACTGTAAAATATCTTAACTGTTGAAATGAAAGCTAAATAGGAAATGCCAGTATTACCTTTCTCCTTAAATGGAATTTAATCTACAGTATTGCTCAAGACCCTTAATATACTTGTAAAAGTCTCCGCTAATTTTACATTATTATTTCTCTCTCTTTTTTAACATTGTTATTGTAACTCTCAGTGACGGTTCACAGCTCAGAAGGCAGACATTAGTTCACAGATTCCATTAACTCAGGGTTTAGGGTCTTCTAATGCTAGGGAGCTGCCCAGGGTGAGTCAGCTTCAGAGGCTTTGATCTTGTGGGATGCTATACTTTCCAATTTATCTTCTTGTGTTGCTCTCTCCAGCTGTGGTGCAGTGCTCTGCTCCCACTGTGCGGACTGTCAACGAAGTGACATTTGTCAGAGTACTTTCCTCTGCACCACTGTGTGCCAATGCTTCAGAATGTAGGATTTCACTGAACTTCGCTATAACTACCAGCACAATACACTGAAAACAGAACACAGCATAGTAACATCAGGAGTAAGCAAGCAACACAAGAATGCCTGGAGTGGGAATAAAACACTGAATTGAAAGGAAGGATGAGAACAACCCTTTTGTAAGAGGAAAGGGTAGAAGGGGAGAAGAAACCACACACAATGGAGGAAAAACAAGCAAGATGATTGAGTACAAAAATACTGCTGGGCCAAAGATTGCTCAGTTACACCAAACACAGGAGTAGATCTGGAGTAATTGCACTGATTTCAGTGGAGTTACTCCAGATTTAAACTAATGTAACAGAGAAAAATTTGGCCTAATCATTTTTTAAAATTGAATTTTTGAACCTGTTGTGAAGCAATAAATTCTTCAGGAGAACAATGGAGTTTTGAAAATTTCATCTGAGGGTTGACGGACTCTTCAATTCTCCCAGTCTCTGAGTGATCTCTGTGTTTGCTATCAGTCTGAAAAATATACTACCTCACAGAAATGTTGGGCTGGAAGGGACCTCGGGGTGCTAGAAAAAAGATCAGGTGCACTGAGATATGTGCATATGCTGCAAGACTCAGTGACTGCTTCCTTGCTCTTGGTTGTAATGAGACCCAGGCACTTCTGAGAACAGGACCTAGTCCTTGTATCTCAAAAAGGGTCTCTCTGCTTTTGCATCAAGATCTTGTGTCTGATGAGGAACAAGAACTTCTGAGGAAGACAAGACCAGGCCTCTGGCCTGATAAAGGTCTTGCTTCTCTTGCTTCAGGCTTTATGTCTGTCTAGACTTTTCCCTGAGGTCTTTGCTTACAGCATTACTCAGACTGGAGACAGCAGAGAATACTCTAGGAAACCTGTTTGAGATATCTGGTCTTCACAGACATCTCTGGCTGATTTTAACTTCAGCCTTTTACTTCACTTTCCATCAGGGGAAGTGTCTAGATTTTGATTATTTCACAAATTCTAGTCTACAGTAACATTTCTAACGAGCTGGGCTCTCATCACTATGGCAATTGGAGCCAAACCCAGAGCTACAATTAGAAGTCTTTGAAGGCAGTTCCTATTCTGGAATCAATGCTGCAAATGGGAATGTAGTTATATGATCATCGGCCATCTCCATGGAAAGTCTCCAGGGAGTTACATACATATATAGTTTGGTGTAAACAAAAAATACACTTTCCCTTTAAACTGCTATTCTTTTATATGGACTCTGGTTTATTCCAATATTAAAGTGCTCCAGTTTATATGGACTGTCTCTCCTTCCTCTCAATTAAAACAGAGAATATCCTCTGACAGCCAATGAATAATGAATAACAGAAGATTTGCTGGCATCTCCTGTGAACTATATTGCAACTGGACTTGGGTTCCAGCTTAGCTGTTAACTTTATAGTATATAAAATAATTTATAGTTGAGTTTTTATTTAGTCTGCCAGTCAACAAAGATTCTTCCTTAGGATCTTTGTAACCTATCCACTTAATCTCCACTGTAAAATTCATTACACACAATAAAAAAAAACCCAAATCCTTTAAAATCACATCCTGATTATTTGTTTGCCACAGCACTTCTTTAACCCTATTGCATGCACATATATTTTCTTTTCTTTTCAAGTACCATCAGAGCTTTAGCTTTAGCTTTGTTTCATAATCAAAATGTAATTATAGGATTTGTATTGTAAACATTTTTGAGCATTTGCTTTTACTTCTTTATAAACCTTTTAGGAACTCCTCACTCTGCCTACTGTATGTGATCATTACCTTCCAATTTACCAGTTGTGGAACGCCCCCTTGAGCCTTCATGAGCACTATAAAACCTAACAAGATGCTCTGTTTGTAAGCCTTTAATAAGAATTGGGCTTAATTTTTTTCCCTGGCAACCAGCCAGCTTCCCAATTCTACAGAAGCTGTTGCCCAGGGCTTACATTTTGCTTTATATAAACACTCAGTGAAAAATATTAAGATAAACAGTGTTAATAATCAATTTCTTAACTTATAGAAGTCACTGTCATACGCTAGTAGCAAAACCTTTGCTAACTTGAGACATCAAAGTGACTTCTGTACCCTAAAGAAGAGCTCTGTGTAAGCTTGAAAGCTTGCCTTTCTCACCAACAGAAGTTGGTCCAATAAAAAAATATTACCTCATCCACCTTGTCTGCTGTACCCAAAGGCAGAAAGCTTGCTGTAAAAGGGAGGAAACCCAGCTGAAAGCCCGGAAGCATCTTTGCTCTATGATTCTTTATTGAATATTGGAGTCTCTGCTGAGAAGGTGTCTTTGTCCAAAATGGTCAATGTAATATGAAAAAGTGCCCATACTAACAATAAAGATACATACTATAAATAAATTACCTAGGGAGCTGCAAACATTTTAAAAGGAAGGAATCAGAAGGTGCAGCTGCTAGATCAGGGGCGGGCAAACTTTTTGGCCTGTGGTCCGCATCGGGTTTCAGAAATTGTATGGAGGGCCGGTTAGGGAAGGCTGTGCCTCCCCAAACAGCCAGGCGTGGCCCGGCCCCTGCCCCCTATCTGCCCCCCCCCACTTCTCACCCCCTGATGGCCCCCCCGGGACTCCAGCCCCATCAACCCCCCCTGCTCTCTGTCCCCTGACTGTCATGTCAGGCCAAAAGTATCTAACAACCTACCTGCTTCTAGGTGCCTATTCTTATCCTTTTAGGATTCTGCTGCTATGCAGAGAACCAAATGGAAACCCAAACAAGTCCCCAGAAACTGGGTATTCCTACGTAAATCATTCTAATGACACTTGGAAAAGTATCTGACCACCGTAAAACACCTGCAATAAAATTTTGGCTCCACTGACGTCAATGGGAGTTTTGCCACTGACTTCAGCGAGGGCAGAATTTTACCTTCAAACTCTCCCACCTGAAAATATCCAAACTTTAATAATTATTCTGTTCAAACTAGAGGATTAGCTATTATTTTCCACATGGTGCCAGTGCAAACACTTGATACAATCTGAATCATCTGATATAACCTAACAGAGGCACAGAATTAAAAATTATCAATAAGTGAAGGTTGGTTTTTTAATCAGATTCACAGATCTCTCTCATAAACACATCCATGTAATGTTTCATCAGCACCAACCCCTGTGACTAAGCCCGTTGCTCACAGGAACACTCTGACTGCATCCTTTGGCTACTGTCTCCACAGCTGGTCTTGGAATGACACAAGGGTTTTGCAATGCATGATGTCCAAACACTTTACTCTTTACCAGTGGTGCTGGAACTGGGAGGCCCGGGGGGCCATGGCCCTCCCACTTTTCACAAGGGCAGACCCCGTCCCCTTCCCCTCTTCTTCTCCCCAAGGTCCCACCCCGCAGCCGGGCCAGCGTGGAGCCCGGCCAGGGAGCTGTGCAGACTCTCCACCTGGCTGCAATGCAGGAGGGGGCCTCCCCCTCTGGTCCAGGGCAGGTGGAGAGTCTGCCGTGACTCCGTGCTGGCTCCCCACAGCTGCCCATGTGGCTCTCCCCGACCTGGCTCCGGGCAGGGTGGAGAGGGCCCTCAGAGCCACAGTGTGGCCATGGTAAGAGCCTTGCCGCAGGCAGCTGTGGGGAGCTGCGAACTGTCCATCTGCCCTGTGGCTGCTCGGGCCAGTTGTGGGTCTGTGTGTGCTATGCTTATCATGGCCGGGCTGCAGCTCTGATCCGGATCAGGGAGAGCCGCATGGGGAGCATGGGTCCCTCCACTTGCCCTGGGCAGGAGCCCGGGGACAGGGGCAGGGGGCTGCTTTCGCCCCTTCCCCCCTTGCTCCAGCTTCCAGCTTGGTCGGGGCAAAGCCTCAGGGGGTGGGGGCCCCTGGCCCCCCCACTTTTGGGATGGCTCCGGCGCCCTTGCTCTCTACTCAGCTAATGAGTCAGACAGAATTGCCTATAAAGTATCTGCTATTAACAGTAATGTGCCTCCAAGAGATATTCTGTGAGAGTATCTCCTTAAATATACCACCCAAGAGTCCCGATTGCAATTTTTATACAACTATATGCAAAGCAACACAACAGGAACCAGAACTGTACAGAGTGAGAACATGGGATTACAGACAGTTCTGAGAATGTGCAACCTGTGCAGGCATGCAAGATGCCTCTCCACACCTCCAGAACAGTAATGTGATGTCACAAACTGAATGCACTTTAGCTTTGAAGACATTGGCATGTGAAAGTGCTAAACCCACCCAGAAGGAATAACAGATGTAAACTACGGTTGGGGGTGGGAGCACAGGGACAGCAAGACAGGAGGTAAAAGCAAAAGCTGCCCCTTGCTTTGACAAAATCGGTCAGACTCTTGAGTGTGGAATATAGGTCTGAATTGCTGGCATTCCCCCCCCCCTAAAAAAAAAAGTGGTTTTACCCCAAAAAGATCTACTTTAATGTTAACACATTTTGGTAATCATCATCTAATTTTCTCACCCTCTAACCCAGGTGTGGGCAAACTTTTATACCCACATCTGGATATAAAAATTGTATGGCGGGCCATGAATGCTCACAAAATTCGAGGTTGGGGTGCAACCAGAAATGAGCTCAGGGTGTGGGAGGGGGCTCTGGGCTGGGGTGCGGTGTGTGTGTGGGCTCTGGCTGGGGGTGTGGGCTCTGGGGTGGGGCTGGGGATGAGGGGTTTGGGGTGCAGGAGGGTGTTCTGGGATGGTACCAAGGGGTTCGGAGGGCAGAAGGGGAATCAGGGCTGGGGCAGAGGGTTGGGGCATGGAGGGGGCTTAGGGGTGCAGGTTCAGCGCTTACCCCTCAAGCAGCTCCCGGAAGCAGCGGCATGTCCCTCCTCCGGCTCCTATGTGGAGGCACAGCCAGGCAGCTCTGCGCACTGCCCCATCTGCTGGCGCCACCCCTGCAGCTCCCAGAAGCAGTGGCATGCCCCCATATGGCTCCTATGCGGAGGCGCGGCTCTGCGCGCTGCCCTGTCCTCAGGCAGTTCCCGGCCAATGGGAGCTGCAGGGGGCGGCAGTTGGGGCAGGGGCAGCATGCAGAGAGACCCCTGCCTGCCCCTACACATAGGAGCTGGAGGGGGGACATGCCACTGCTTCCGGGAGCCGCACAGCAAGCCCCTGACCCCGCACCCAAGCTGGAGCAGGGCAAGCCCCTGACCCCGCTCTCTGGTGGGAGCTCAAGTGCCGGATTAAAAGGCCTGACAGGCCAGACGTGGCTCGCGGCCATAGTTTTCCCACCCCTGCTCTAACCTGTTTCTAGGAAGAAGTTGTGCCTCCTGCTGACGACACAACAACAGGCAACCTCAGTGAGAGGGAAGGCAGCAAGAAGCAGCACCTACTGCAACCAAAAAGGGAGGCTGATGCTGCTTCCAAAAGCTTTATGTTTACCTTGATATATTTTCTTTCCCCCTCCCCACATCAAAGGAGGGTGATGGTAGCCGTCCTATTATGACCATCAAATTTAATTGCTTTTGTGCCCAGAAAAATTCGGCAATCTTGCATATAAGATTCAAGAAAACCTCGACTATTGATAGGGTTACCATATTTAAAAAATAAAAAAAGAGGACACTCCACGGGCCCTGGCCCCGCCCCTTTCCCCACCACCGGCCCCGCCCCAACTCCGCCCCTTCCCCAAAGTCCCTGCCCTAACTCCCCCTCCTCCCTCCCAGCCACGCGAAAAGGGCTGCCCGAGCGCTACCGGCTTCACGGTTTGCCGGGCAGCCTCCAGACCCTGCGCCCCCGGCCGGCGCTTCCCCAGCGCAGCTGGAGCCCGGGAGGGGAAGCGCCCAGCCGGGGGCGCAGGGTCTGGAGGCTGCCCAGCAAACCATGAATCCGGTAGCGCTCGGGCTTCGGGCAGCCCCTATGCCTCCGGACCCCAGCCGCCGGCCGGGCACTTCTCCTCCCCGGCTCCAGCTGCTCTGCTCCTCCCCGGACTCAGACTTCGGCTCTGTTTAAGAGCCAAGCTGCCCGAGCCAGCGCTACCGGCTGGGGGCAGCCCCCATGCCTCCGGACCCTGCGCCGCCGGAGCAGAGCAGCTGGAGCCCGGGAAGGGAAGTGCCCGGCCGGCTGCTCGGGGTCTGGAGGCACGGGGGCTGCCCGAAGCCGGTAGCGCTGGCTCGGGCAGTTTGGCTCTTAAACAGAGCCGAAGTCTGAGTCAGGGGAGGAGCAGAGCAGCCGCGGGAGAGGAAGTGCCCGGCCGGTATTTTTCCCGGACATGTTCGGCTTTTTGGCAATTCCCCCCGGACGGGGGTTTGATTGCCAAAAAGCCGGACATGTCCGGGAAAAACCGGACGTATGGTAACCCTACTATTGAGAGTTGCTGAATTTTCAACCAGATAAATATTCCTAATGTGCAGAGAAAACCAAAAGTGACCTGAAGAAGTTTTCAGTATTTATTAAAACTAACATTTTTTAAAAATGCAAAGGTCTGTTCGAATAGCATATCACAAGCAGGAACAAGCATTTAGTTAAGTATGATTCTACTTCAGATTTTGTTTGTTGCAACTGATATCATGGCTGCCTTTTCCCAAGCCTTAGCTGTAATATAAAAACTGCTAAACATTCCTTCTGCCTCAAAAATACAAGTCTCTTAGAATATGTATTACTACTCAATGGGAACTGTAATACAATCCAGGTCTAGTCCTCTGTGAAATTGTAATCATGGTACACCAAAGATTTCCAATTTTAGGGTCTATTCTCTCTAAATGTCTGCTTAAGTCCCATGAATGCCAACAAAAGTTATGTGCATGCAACAATGAAAGATTAGACTCCTTTATTGTTTAAGATGTGGTGGTCTGTCCTGAGCTGCTTTTGGACAAACCTTAAAGATATTGCAAGAACTATGGGGAGTTAATCTCATTACACACTAACAGCATTTATGGCAGTCAGCAAAATGTGTGTTTGTTCCTTAAATCAACCATACATCACCACCTGGTTCCCTACAACTGGAAAACCCCTTCTACAAATACATGTATACATATGCAGACGAGTTCCAGTCTGGGAGATTAATCTGTGAGCAACTATGTTTCGATTCTGTAGCACTTTCTCCCCCACTGAGTACAACATATATTCACTTTGTCTGAATATTTATAATTAAACAATGGATTATATTTTAAAGCATTTAAACTATAAAGATCCTTTTAACAAGTCAACATTATGGAAATCATGGATTTAGAAACAAATTATTTTAAAACATGTTATGCTGTGATGTTTTTCAGTGGAACCATTACAAAGACTGAATGTTTTAAGTTTCTATAATCACCAACCCCAACTAATATCCCTCCAAAATAAAATTGCTGCATAGACTTGCTTTAAATACTGTATCATCAATACATAGCCATTCCAGAAAATACAGAAACTTGTAAAGGATACAATGAGAATGAAAACTACATAAGAGACACTTCCCCCCCCCCCCCCCCCCCACATTAGCCAGCCTTGTCTTTACAGGAGGCCCCATAATATTCTCAAAGATATTGGGACAGATCCTCAGCATAGCTCCACTGAAGTCAGTGGAACCACTCAGTTTTACACCAGCTGATGATCTCGCCCCTTGATTACAATTCTGCTCCATCTTCAATAGATGACCACCTCAGTTAAGAGACCTGTTTAAGTCAGCCAATTGAATGGCTTCTTTAAGCAGGTATCATTGTACAAGAAGAGCACTGTGAACAAAAAGAACCTTTTGACTATGCTGTAGATGATTTCTACACCTTCCTACTCTAAACCAAGCAGATGGGTCATTGCTCATCATCACTTAATAGAGCTCTTATTTTGCCCCTTATACTGGTATAAATCCAAAAGTAACTCAATTTAAACCAGTGGAGTTACTCTGGATTCAAAAGGGCATAAAGGAAAACAGAATTTGGCCAATACAGTAAAGCTATATGTCTGGTATATTGATATAGATGTTTCAACTAATATTTCAAAGTAGGTAAAGAACATATAGGAAATCACAATGGGGAGACTCCTTTCATTACATAAAGGATCTGTGGTCTGCTGTATTACTGCTGCAATATTACCATGATGTAGATTTACAAAGCAAGGTGTATAATATGAGACTATTTCTAGATGAGCACAGATAACACTAATGCTCAGGCATTCATGTATATCACCTGGAAGTTCTTTCAAATTAAAAAATCAAAGACATTCTGGAATTCCCCCAGTTTAATAGTGGAGGAAAAAGGGGCAGGCCCCCCTAGTTTTCCCAGGTTTACATCCAGCAATGGTGCTGAGCGGTTGTTCAATCAAACTAAAGTATGGTGGGAAACAGCACCAACTTGTGGGAATACAGGGGTGGAGGGAGGCAAATGCACCCACCCCCAAGGTTTATGCACTTGCTTAACATTCCATAGGCCGGGGAGCTGGTAGGGGGACATGGCCCAATTGCCTTTAAGCAGTCGACCCATACAGCTGGTGCCAGAGTGGTCCAGAGCATCACTCCAGCTACATAGTCACAATGCCATTGAAATTGACCAAGCTGCCCCTTCATACAGACAGAGGGGTGGCTGGGTTAAATTTCAGTGCATGCCTGACTGGGTGCAAGTGGTTGCAGTGTCACTGAAATTTGGCCCGGCCGCCCCTCCAGCTGGATTTCTGTGTTCAAATGGAGGGGCGGCTGAGCCAAATAGTGTTGTGACCTGGTGCAGGGGGAGTCTATTTCAGTATAGCAGAGGAGTCTGATGAGAACTTGATTCCTGGCGGCACCGGCTCATGCACTGAGTGGGTAAGAGAGCAGGGAAACTGGAGTCTTTGGGAGAAGGGAGGTGGGGAACAAGTGAGGACTGGAACAGGTTCCCTGCCAAGATGTGGAGGGGAACCAGAATTTGCCTCCCATCCATTATGAAATATGTGAATTGGTGTCACTTATAGTGGGTGAACCGCAAGAATCTCTGAAGTCTGCCAATGTGGAACACAGGAGAGGAGAGGTAATCAATTTTCCTTTTTATAGATTTCCTTTTTTCAATTATATTTGGCAACAGAGACTGATTTTTAATGCCTTCATTAGTAGCCTAAAGCAATGAGTTATGAGATGAGACTTTACAGAGAATTACTGTAGAATATGCACTTGTAAATTTGCTTAAATTTAAATGATAGGGTTGTGTTGGCAGAATTTTTTAAGAGCACTAACATGTTGAAATATACAGAGGGAAATATGGATAATGTGCCAAAATAGAACAATCTGCAGCAAAAAGGAATATACAACATTCTGATTTTCTTTAAAGAACGTACTGTATATAATTTGCAGCTGTAAATTTTATAATGAGTTGTTAAGATGATACACTTTCTCTGTACTGATAGCTCTGGGGTACTATTATTGAGGAGTGAACCTCAAAAGATTCAGAGGTTCTGTTTAGATTAGGTGCTTTTTTTTTTCTCCTTTTTTCATCCAAACTGTCCCTTTGAGGCTAGTTACCCCGTAACCATAATCTCCCCTCCATACTTGTGGCTTCTCCCATCAAACAGACTATTTGCCTTCTCTGTGTCTCTGTGCTTTGTGAATTGCCTTCTCCTGGAAATCATGTCGTGGAGCCCTCAGGTCTGAAAGGCTCTCGATTGTGTCCTCAGGGATTACTCTAGTGAAATAATCCACACTCTGAGGCTTCCTTGATAAAAACAATAAGGGACTAGGAGAACAGAAGAAAGAAGATCCAGGGGGATTAGAAGATCTCTGGATGATAGGTGATAGGAAGAAATAAAGAAAAGATCTCAGGGGAATAAGTTCTCAAGAGAGGGAAATCTCAAATAGATGGAGATGGGGGAAGATGGCAAAAGACAGAATAAGGAGAGCTTTGTTAAAACTACTCAATAAAGAGTGAAAATAATTTACTAAACAAATCGCTCGTGCTTTCGTGTGTGGTTAGAGCTAACTTGCTTTAAAAAAATCTTGTAGATTTTCCAAAAATTTACACAGACTCTCGGGTGGCAGAATGGGGGTCCTAGAGAAATTGTCAACATTGCCTGCAGATTTCCAGAAGCCTTATGGTTAGCGGCCATTTTCATCTCAGAATTCTGAGATGAAAATAAATAAAATAAATAAATAAATAATCTGGAAAAAGGGGTAAACAGTGAGGTGGCAAGATTTGCAGATGATACAAAACTACTCAAGATAATTAAGGTTTCAGAGTAGCAGCCGTGTTAGTCTGTATCCGCAAAAAGAACAGGAGTACTTGTGGCACCTTGTTAGTCTCTAAGGTGCCACAAGTACTCCTGTTCTTTTTTCAAGATAATTAAGTCTGCGAAGAGCTACAAAAGGATCTCTCAAAACTGGGTGACTGGGCAACAAAATGGCAGGTGAAATTCAGTGTTGATAAATGCAAAGTAATGCACATTGGAAAACATAATCCCAACTATACATATAAAATCATGGGGGTCTAAATTAGCTGTTACCACTCAAGAAAGAGTTCTTGGAGTCATTGTGGATAGTTCTCTGAAAACATCCACTCAATGTGCAGCGGCAGCCAAAAAAAGCACACAGAATGTTGGGAATCATTAAGAAAGGGATAGATAATAAGACAGAAAATATATTGCCTCTATATAAATCCATGGTATGCTCTCATCTTGAATACAGATGTGGTCGCCCCATCTCAAAAAATATATTGGACTTGGAATAGGTTCAGAAAACGGCAACAACAATGATTGGGGTATGGAACGGCTGCCATATGAGGAGAGATTAATAAGACTGGGACTTTTCAGCTTGGAAAAGAGACGACTAAGGGGGGATATAATAGAGGTCTATAAAATCATGACTGGTGTGAAGAAAGTTAATAAGTGTTATTTACTCCTTCTCATAACACAAGAACTAGGGCCACGAAATGAAATTAATAGGCAGCAGGTTTACAACAAACAAAAGGAAGTATTTTTTCATATAACGCACAGTCAACCTGTGGAACTCCTTGCCAGAGGATGTTATGAAGGCCAAGACTATAACAGGGTTCAAAAAAGAACTAGATAAATTCATGGAGGATAAGTCCATCAATGGCTAATAGCCAGGATGGGCGGGTAAGGTGTCCCTAGCATCTATTTGCCAGAAGCTGGGAATGGGTGACAAGGGATAGATCACTTAGACTCATAGACTCATAGACTTTAAGGTCAGAAGGGACCATTATGATCATCTAGTCTGACCTCCTGCACAACACAGGCCACATAATCTCATCCACCCACTCCTGTAACAAACCCCTAACCTATGCCTGAGTTACTGAAGTCCTCAAATTGTGGTGTAAAGACCTCAAGGTGGAGAGAATCCTCCAGCAAGTGACCCGTGCCCCACGCTGCAGAGGAAGGCGAAAAACCTCCAGGGCCTCTGCCAATCTGCCCTGGAGGAAAATTCCTTCCCGACCCCAAATATGGCGATCAGTTAAACCCTGAGCATGTGGGCAAGACTCACCAGCCAGCACCCAGGAAAGAATTCTCTGTAGTAACTCAGATCCCACCCCATCTAACATCCCATCACAGACCATTGGGCATATTTACCTGCTAATAATCAAAGATCAATTAATTGCCAAAATTAGGCTATCCCATCATACCATCCCCTCCATAAACTTATCAAGCTTAGTCTTGAAGCCAGATATGTCTTTTGCCCCCTCTTGATGATTACCTGTTCTGTTCATTCCCTCTGGAGCACCTGGCATTGGCCACTGTCAGAAGACAGGATATAGGCCTAGATGGACCTTTGGTCTGACCCAGTATGGCTGTTCTTATGTAGCTAAATAGCTTTAGTGTTTTGTCTATACCCTAATATGAAGTTAAATGCCCATCTTTTTGCATTGTTTTTACTCGCTACTCAGGAATGAAGATAAGACAACAGGGTCAAAGGGAGGCTTGCACAACAACACAAAGCAAATACAGCAATAAAAACAAAGAACCTCACTATGTTAAATAACAAACAAATAAAATAACTGACATGTCTAATGGTAATATAGACAATATATCAAAAGGAAGAGATTGGAAGGGAAAATAAAGTAATAAATATAGGGACAAGAGTGATTAGTGAAAAACCTTGGTGGAAAAGTTTCCAGGTGTTATGTAGCATAGGCAAGGAACAAAATTAGAAAGATTTTAAGGTGTTGTAGGACCATAAGGCCTACCAAGGAAAAATCATCTTCTCCCTTAAGAGTGGGTTTTTGTCAGAGCTCAGATCTCCTGTTTTCTGTTTTTATGGGTAAGGACTCAAATGTTACCACGGCCAAGATAGTTAAGGGCTTTAAAACCTGCAGTGCCAATTTAAAATTAATCTGCATCTCTATAGGCTGCCAATGTAAAGAATGCAGGTGAGCATGAATGGAAACTACTGAGTTATCATGTCACTCATAGGCGTCAACTCCCTGGGTGCTCCAGGGCTGAAGCACCCATGGAAAAAAATTAATGGGTGCTTATCACCCACTGGCAGCCAGCTCCTCTCCCTCTCCCCCCCAGTGCCTCCCACCCGTCTGCAGCCCCGCAGATCAATTCCTCTCCCAGCACCTCCCGCCCACCGTGATCAGATATTCCATGGTCTGCAGGAGGCGCTGGAAGGGGAGGCGGAGGAGCTGAGATGGGGGGGCATGCTCAGTGGAGGAGGGGATACTGGGTAGGAAGAGGTGGGGTGGGGTGGAGGTGGAGCCTTGGGGGAAGGGGTGGAGTAGGGGCAGGGCATAGGGCAGAGAGTGGATTGAGCATCCCTGGGACAAGGAAGAAGCCGGCGCCTGTGATGCCACTGCATTCTGAACAAGCTGCAAGCAATGGAGTAGCCCTACCTCAGAATAAATAAGAAGAGTCCATTCTTCTAAGGATATGCACACTCCTCATTAAGTATATATTTTTTCCTTTTAAGATCATTTCTGGAGACAACTTCATGGTAACAGTAGCGCTTCTGACTTCCAACCTGTATCTAAAATAACCCTTTCAATTTATAGCCCACAGTGACACAGAATCCTCTTTATTCCCAAACTTCTCATTACCACACAAAGTTCAATTTAGAGTGAAAAAAGAAACATTTAATCCTGAGAAGTGCTTAACTTCCCCATGTAAAACAGAACTGCCAAGGTCTGCCATAGAAATAGCTCTTTGACTGTTTTCTGAATGCTTGTAAAAATAGATATCAGGTTATTACAAAGGTTTTGTTGGTTATATCATTTTTCACCACACAAGCCCTCAGAGTGGATTAAATCCTAAGGGCTCTTACTCATTTTTTTAAAATCCTTTCTCACTGGGCAAATTCCCATGGGTTTTAATGAGAGTTTGTCTGAATAAAAACTGAACACCCCCCCAAGGATCTAGACCCAGGTTTGTAGTGTACAGTAGATTATATGATATAATCTAAATATAGAAGGTACTTTGTTCTTGACATATAGCTAAGAGAAAAATAAAGATGGATATTTTAAAGTTATACAAATATGCTCCGTTTCCTCTCACTACATCCAAAATTGGAGGGCCCCTAAAACCTTCATGGAGTCTCCAGGATTTCTGTCAGTTTTCCCCTTTGTTATTTTCCCCACTCTCAAAGCCACATGCCATGACAGCTGTCCTTTGTCAGAAAGGAGCTTGATATGGATCCATCAGAGTCCTGAAAAAGCCAAGGAGTCACTGCTGATTGACATGAGGCATTCCTATCCCTAGAGCCTCAGCAACACCATGCGTAATTTACCCAGGCCCCACAAATGTTTTTCAGTCATCAGAAATAGAGGCAGATTCCAATATTAGGACTCAAATATCCTCCAATATGGATACTAGAGTCTACTATAGCTTATATACTTGAGTGTCTTAAAGAATGCTACTGCACAGTTACAAATAAAGGGAAATGTTTGCTCTCTGTCACGCCACAGAACAAGAGATTGAATAGTCTTTAGTCATCACAAAGAAGCCTATGGAAGAGTACACATGTATTTATGGGGTAAAACTAGAACCTTATATTCATGTTCTTATCCCTGAACTCTGAGGTTTGGATAAAATGATATCTGGATCACCCCTGGTTTTGCTTTTACAAAACTAAAACCCAACTTTATTGGCCCATCTCTAACAGTAAATAGTGCATTTAAAATCTCACGTGATTTGCTTTTAGTCAATACTTTATTTTGGTATACAATCACAAACACTTCTTTGCTGTTCCCTCATGTTAAAGCGTTTGGCTTTATAGTCTATAAATAATATATTATAAAGCCCCGATGGTTTGTTTTTGCTCTAATGTATTTATAAAATGTCCCTGTCAGTCTTCATTGAATATCATAAAATGAGAACTGTTTGGGGATACCAAAAACCACACATTTGCAGTTTGCAATACTTGGTATTATGCATACAGCACACACCAGCACTTAGTAACATTCAGACATAGGCAAGGGAGTCCTTACAAATATTAAGGGCCCAATTCTACCCTCAGATATAAAAGAAGACACACAGCTCATGTTCAATATTCATTTTAGATGTGCATGCAGATTGTATTTGAGGGAAGAATATGTTCTAGAGTATAAAATCAATCATTAAGGCTTAATTTCAAGTTTTAATTAAATTAATATAGTTGTATGCAAACTCTAGGAGAACAGAGATTTTTCCCACCCAACTTCTTGCATAAATTAGCACATCTGAGGAGCTGATGGTTTGGTTCTGAGTTTTCGCGAATTTGATTAATTTATACAAACATTATTCAGCCTGTACTTTCCCTTCCAACTCCTATCACCTGAGCACAGCTAATCCCATTGTTGTCAGACACAGTCCCTACACCACCTGTCTAAATTCATTTGCATACCCAAAAACTAAATAGCTCTCTCCTGACCGACACTTTAATCTTCCAGGAACAATATTCTATGTCTATCTCAGCATCACATATTATGTGAAATCAAATGTATCCTTCAATTATGTAAGCCTAATTAAAGTGCATTTTCATGGTTTTATTCCTTCAATTTATAAATCCAAAATGCATAACAGAGTCCTAATTCTGGCACTTTGTAGGCACTGTTTATTTGTGGTTCTATTCTTTCCTATTTGTGTTCTTATACAGCACCTATTATTGTGAACTGAGTGCTTAAGACAGAAGAATATTAGACACACTCATTCTGACAGATGAGTACTAGCCTATCTAAATTTTAATCTTCTTAATGTCTACTTGCATTTATGAGGCCAAATCCATGGAGGTGCTGGCCTCCTGTAATTCCAATTTGCCCTGGGCCACACATTTGAGTGGGCCCAAAAACCAAGTGGCACTGTGATTCGGCACGCCGGGTTGCAACGCCACTCACTGAAATTTGGCCCTGAATCTGTGGCTGGGCCAAACCTGAGTAACAGTGTGATCCTGCGTGCCAGGTCGCTGTGCCTGGAGTAGGGAGTCGGGCCCAGCCCACGGGACACAATGTGGGTGCAATGCAAATTGCTGCCCAACTCCCCCTGGTCCGCCCACAACCACACCTACATACTCCTACCTCTCCCCCTTGGGGGTAATTTTTTTCGAATACTGGGGGAGAAGAGCTCAGTTTCAGATTTTGCCCTGGGCCCTCAAAAACCTCTGTGTGGCCCTGCCCTTTGACTTAAATGAAAATGGCAAGTACTCAGTCCCTCTAAGGATTTGGCCCATGGTCTTTCCTCTACATTCCTCTACTGTTGAGCTAAGGAATGTCCTTTATATTACACAGTGAAATCCTGTTTGCTTTGTACCAATGACTGTAGAAAGTTTTATCTAATGATTTTCATGCTAATAGGTTCCTGGAGTTTGCATCCTTTCCGCAACCCCTCACTTATATTTTGTCTAATTATATTGTAATTTATTTGGGACAAGAAACACACACCAACAGCCCCATATAAACAAGGAATTGAGATGTCTTGCAGGAGCATCCTGTAGCTTTGCACAGGAACAAACAGGAGATTATTAGCAGGCTGCCTGAGTGACATCTGGGTAGCCAGAGGATCCACTGGTCACAAATCCCACATGGGGCTACTTATGCATAATGGGCCACAGCTGTTATTACTACCTATAAGCTATAGCAGTAGCCATATCCCACCTGTGCAGGTTCTCAGACCCTCTGTCCGAGTTTGGAGGAGGGGAGAATACTGTCCCTCATGCAAAATCAATTTAATCAGGTTTTGTGCAGGTTACATGAATTTCACTTGTAATTATTTATCTTAGAGCTGATTAGGAAATGAGATTTTGCCATTAAAAATTTCAATGAAAATGAATATTTTATTTTTGTCAAAAAAATTAGATTTTTTTCTGGGTTTTTATGACAAACCCCCAGATGTGATGTTATTCTACAAAAACCTGAAAATTTTTGATATAAAAAGTGACATTTTTAAATTAAAATGTCCATTTTCTATCAAAAACATTTAGATAGAAAAATTTCAGCCAGTTCTAATATCTCTGTTTTTAGTGACCAAATACAAGTCTTCCTTTCAGCTTCCTTTCAATAACTACAAACTCCCTTCCATAGTCACTGGAGTTCTTGTTTGCCTTATCCCCGACAAAGCCTGAGGGCAGCCTGGATGGTGTGCTACATTTACATTGGAGCCCTGGACGGCGCTCTCCACTTTCCACAGCTGCAGCTGTTGACCTAGTGTTTTACTGATATTTGCATTTCAAATAAAATCAGTGGAAGCAATGAACTACAAAATAGATTGAAGATTTGCATAGAAAACAGAAGCTTTTCATTTATCAGAGCTCAGCAGCTACAGTATTGTGGAAAAGTATCAAAATGTGGACAACTTGTCAAGAGCCATGATAATGGCCAGTCTGGTCAGGACTAGACAATGCTTAACTCTGAATAAACTACCCAGCAGAACCAAGAACATGTAGGAGTGTCCAAAAAGGCTTTCTGTAATTAATAAAGGGCCTGATTCTCTACTCTGTTGTCCCCGCTTCATGCTGATATAGCTCCATAGAGTTAAATGGAGTTACACAATCATAAAACCAGTGCAATGGAGAAGAGACTGAGGCCCAATAAGTCTGTCTTTAAACTATCACTCCTGCCCTCTATAAAAGTATTGTAACTTGGAACGCTGTACAATATAGAATTTATTAGATATGAGCATGATTTGTTTCTCAAAAGCCCCCTACTTATTTCTACCTCACTCTCATAGGTAATTTCTCTCCCGTATTGACCCTGAATTTTGATGAATAAGGAAACATGCACTGGAAACTAGTTTAATGTATGATTGACACAATTCTAGTCAACATTATTAGTTCACACTTTAGCAAAAAAACATGCTGATGGAGCAAAGTTGTACAGTAAACTACAACATCCCTGTAAAACTACATAAACAACATTCTATAGAATTATTCTTGGAATACAACCACCCAGTGTCATTACTTCATTATGACAACATGGTTTTAAAGATATGCAGTGACAGATATGGCAATTTCCTGCAATATCTTTAGGAGATTTTACTGTATTAAATTTATGCATCATTGTGGGCCAGGGATTATATGTAATTCCATGTGGGAGGGAAATCACTGCCCTGCAAGAATTAAGGGAGGTGTTAAAGCAAATTTACTTAGATTGTAAAACCTCCTGGCACATATGTAACACCTCTTGCTACCACCTGGGGAGGCCTGCATATATACTGGCTCAAACTAGATTCTCTAGAGACCAGCAGACAGAGAAAGGGCTTTTGAATAAATAGTCTGAGTTTAAACTGACTCAGGGCCTGCTTTCTGATCCATCAAATGGATCTTTTGTCCAATTCTTCCTGGGAAGGGTTGGACAGACTTGACCTATTCATGGGGGTTCTTGTTATGGGGAAAAAGAAAAAAAAGAGTTATGAATTTGTAATCACAGAAAAAAAGCCCTGCATAGGGTTTGAAGGACTGTTCACAAGTCCTTGCTGGAGTTGGGGTGATCTGTCATAAGCTTATTAGAACGTGTGCAGGTTCTGTTATTGTTTTAATGTTTTCTCCGTCATCTTTTTACCTTAAGAATAAATATAAATAAGCTTGCTTAGAAAAAGCTGTGGGGTAACTTGTACGTGTGGGCAATTACACTGTAGCCTCTGAGGAGAGAGTAAACCAGGCCTGCTGAGGCAGTCTGACATGCTAGGGATCTCGGTGTAGGCAGGGAACTGTGCAGCCTGGAAATACTCCAAGCGGGTGGGAGAGAGATGCACGTCTCCCCCCAAGAAAGGTGACTGTTGGGGAGCCGGAAGCCTAAGAGCGGAAAGTCCGTAGGTTACAGTGCTGTTTTATACTTGTCAGGATGGGTAAGTGCTATACCATCTTTACCACGACCAACTACTCATGTCAAATCTGAAATAAAGGAGCAAAGAGTAAATACAGATGCCATATCTTCCATGGGACACAAGACCAAAATCCTGATCATGAAAGATCCCATGGCACTTTTCCACAAAAGTAGGGTTGTTAATCTCAGTGTCCTGACCAAATTCCAATCTGGGTAGTTACATTATGCCTACCTAAATTTCCTTTGAAGTTTCAATTGGATAAGATATTCTTCACTTCCTGTGCTAACTTGCAGTGTAGTGTTGCAGTGCACCATTAATAATGATGCAACATTACACTCTACAGCTGAATTTCAAGTAGTGAATAAGGCAATCCCTATCTTTGTATTTCAATCTAAAAGCTCTTTTGAGCAGAGATTGGACTATAAGGTGGATAGAAAGCTGGCTAGATCGTCGGGCTCAACGGGTAATGATCAATGGCTCCATGTCTAGTTGGCAGCCGGTATCAAGCGGAGTGACCCAAGGGTCGATCCTGGGGCTGGTTTTGTTCAATATCTTCATTAATGATCTGGAGGATGGCATGGACTGCACCCTCAGCAAGTTTGCTGATGACACTAAACTGGAAGGAGTGGTAGATACACTGGACGGTACAGAGGGACCTAGACAAATTAGAGGATTGGGCCAAAATAAATCTGATGAGGTTCAACAAGGACAAGTGCAGAGTCCTGCACTTAGGACGGAAGAATACCATGCACTGCTACAGACTAGGGACCGAATGGCTAGGCAGCAGTTCTGTAGAAAAGGACCTAGAGGTTCCAGTGTACGAGAAGCTGGATATGAGTCAACAGTGTGCCCTTGTTGCCAAGAAGGCTAACGGCATTTTGGGCTGTATAAGTAGGAGTATTGCCAGCAGATCGAGGGATGTGATCATTCCCCTCTATTCAACATTGGTGAGGCCTCATCTGGAGTAGTGTGTCCAGTTTTGGGCCCCACACTACAAGAAGGATGTGGAAAAATGGAAAGAGTCCAGCAGAGGGCAACAAAAATTGTTAGGGGGCTGGAACACATGACTTATGAGGAGAGGCTGAGGGAACTGGAATTGTTTAGTCTGCAGAAGAGAAGAATGAGGGGGGATTTGATAGCTGCTTTCAACTACCTGAAAGGGGGATCCCAAAGAGGATGGATCTAGACTGTTCTCAGTGGTACCAGATGACAGAACAAGGAGTAATGGTCTCAAGTTGCAGTGGGGGAGGTTTAGGTTGGATATTAGGAAAAACTTTTTCACTAGGAGGGTGGAGAAGCACTGGAATGGGTTACCTAGGGATGTAGTGGAATCTCCTTCCTTAGAGATTTTTAAGATCAGGCTTGACAAAACCCTGGCTGGGATGATTTAGTTGGGGATTGGTCCTGCTTTGAGCAGAGGGTTGGACTAGATGACCTCCTGAGGTCCCTTCCAACCCTGATATTCTATTATTGTATTTTATATATGGCTGAACCCAGTGCATTGGGACCCTGACCTGATTAGGGCCTCTAGTCACTACTGTAGTATTACTACTAAAACCAACAATATTACAATGTAAGATATTATTATTAGATATAGAGATACCAAATCAGCTGTGGACTTCTCATTTACCATCTACCATAGATGCTGGAGATAGAAGAGACCTATTAAATTATGCAGACATAGTATGATCTAATTCCCTTTAAACACAATGGAAGTTTTTCCATTGACTTCAACGAAGTTGGACTGGATCCCTAGAAAGGGGCAGTTATCACTTGCTGTTTAACAATCTCCTTTAAAATTATAATTGAAATCTTTTCAATAAATAAACTATATGCCAAACAACACAACCTGACTTTTCCATGGCTTCCAAGAATGGACTGATTCTGGACTAATTTTTTGTCTGATGTTGTGAACGTGGATGAAAAAACATGTATCTCACTCATGCAGTGTTATCCCCTAATTACAAATTACTTGGAAAGTCCTTTCTGGTCCCAGATTCTGAATTGGTATAAATTGGGATGGGTCCAGTGAAATCAGTGGGGAAATGTGGATTTACACCAGATGAGAACCTAGCCCTCTATCTTTACCATGCATATCAGCAATGGACCCAAGAAATTATATATAACATTTCTTTATTAATTCTGATCAATGAAGGTGGACTGTGTGACTTGGGACAGTACGTCTGCATCAGCTATGCCACTATAGACTCCCTGCCGCATCTACTGGAATATTAATATCTATACCAATAGCAAAAAGAAAAATCAACATTTCAGTAGAAAGAACAAAACAAGTAGTAGAGTTTTGGAAGCCTGCAAGTCTAATAAACATGATCCAAATCCAAAATTTATTTTTACTAACCTAGTCTTGTCCCTGCAAAGATTTACACACATGCTAAATTTTAGGCATTTTGAGTAGTCTTACTGAAGTCAGATTTGTCCTTTAGTGTATTTGGTCCTAAGGGAGTGGCAACTTAGAAGGTTATGTTATTTTAAAATCCAGTTTTTAAAGTGTTTATTTTTAATCTCTATAAAATGATGACCCGTGATTAAAAATAAGTGTGCACTTAAATCACTGCAGAATTGGAACCAGAGAGTCAAATCAAGAAGTTCGATCTTTTCAATGGAAATTTAGACTGGGCAAAAACTGAGTAAGTTCAGGATATGGCCCTTACAGTAGCTGTGCTAATACAAAGTAATATCAATGCTGTTCTAATAAACTTCAGAAGATAATCTCTTTTGTTTTCTCATGTTTTCATCAGATGTGCTAGCTTTAATATTTTATTACAATTTATTCTTTTTGATGCATTCTTTTCTATAATTAGAAATTATTTCATTTTTTTGTAAATAACTTTGCTCTTGTAGAGGCATCAAAACATCCTAGCAACTCTGTCCAGGTTTGGAAGAGAACTGGCAGTAGGAGATCAGAGCAAACCAACCTGATACTGACCCCAGTAGGAGAGGTTGAACCAGGACCACAGAATGCCATGTCTCTGTGTCCTGAAAGTAGTGGTCCATGAAAAGAAACAAACATCATAAACAGAAATAGCTATTCTTTTTTCATCTCCATTTTTCATGTTCTAACTGCAAGGTTAATCTAAAAATGACTACGGAATGCTGAGCTGAAATCACAAAATTCAACATTTAAGTGACTCTTCCTTTCCCTGCCACCTTAAAAAGGCACTTGTACCTAAAGGGAAGTTTTTAAATGCAATTTTTGATTGAAAAACTTTTGTAAATACAAAAATAGGAAAACAGGATTTCTTCAGAGTCAATTTTTATTTTATTCTTAATTTCCTCATGTTCAACTTTTCCTTTCTCTATGTATATTTAACAAACTTGGCACAGGCTTCTTTTGCCTGGCTGATCATAACAACAGGTTAAATCTCTGCATAAACTCACATTCCAAAATTACCTGTCAATGCAGTGGAAGTAAAAAGGGATCCAATCCCACTCCAACAGTCCCATATTCAGTTCTCCCAACACTGCCTCCTGTGGAACTTGCAATGGAGCACAGGTTCATCCAATCCCAGTAGGGAGCAATCTGTTGGGTTTCAGAATTGGGAGTGTCCCACTGACAGCATATTTCAAATTATTTTGTTCGAAACAGCAACCTCTCTTTCCATTAGAGTGATCAGGTTTTACAAGGTCAAATGCTGACACAAACATTATTATTTATATAGCATAGGCAAGCACGTCTCATGTTTCTTAAGTCACCAAAACCATTTTGCTGATTAAAAGGTAGCTGTCAGGATAAAAATCACTTTGAGGAGAGACAGAACAAACAGGATGAAGTGATTCAAAACATACTAATATTTGTAATGAACAGTTCATGTACTTGTAACTTATAACTCCTTCATCTCTGCTGCATTCTCTTACCTTGATATCTCATACCCTCTCTGTTACTGCTTATGTAAGCAAATAACTTGCATTGCTGACTACCCTGAATATTTTTTTAAAAAAAGTAACTAAATAAAAGATTTCTTTACGTTGGTTACTAACACCACTTTGGAATATTAAAGCTGATTTTTAAAAAAATCTAAGTTGATTTTTCATCATTCATGCACTGTATTTACTTTTTGCATTTCACTCAGTTTGGACACTGAAAAGGGATTAGTCAGTTTCACTGCCCATATGGTTAGTATCTGGTTCTTAAGCACTAATCCAGTGCTGCAAGGTATGAGTTACAAACTGTAAAGGAATGTAGAAATAAAAGCAAACCATTTTAATTGAAGCTTGAATAAAATATCATTTAGTGAAAAAATTTTTAAAAGCCTAAGGCCTGCTTGTTGCCATGAGATGAGCAAGCAGAGGAGACCCTCCATGTAAGGAATTTTCCATTTACTTACAGAGAGGCATGTGGGATCAGCCATCTCCTTGGTACCATCTGCCACAGACTGACTCAAACCTGTGGAGGTCCCAGTATGGGTCAGAGATCTAAGGGAGCGTATAGTTTCCCCCCCACCCCCCAAACCCTACGGGGAATCCATGAAGGAGTCAAAGCAATCTCCGGATGCCTTGACTTTCCATACTCTACCATGCCTTGTGCACACAGCTGTCAGCTGAGGAAGCCCTAGCAATGCAATTCCACTGGAGCCATGTTGTCTGGGAGACAGAGTGGGTAGGAAAGGGTCCCTAAAGTCAGCGAGGAGGCACAAGGCTTCTACAGAGGCCTGAACTCGTTTATGGCTCTCATTATGAGGCTCTGGAGGGAACCATAGGTTATGGGGAATGAAGCCCCTAATCAATGCGATGGGATGGGGCACACTCTGTTTTTCACAGCATGAACAGGATAAATGTACACAGATAATGTACTTTCTGCTGGGTCTCACAGCAGTGATTTGTGCTCTGTCACTATAGTAATTTCCATTCCCATTCCATATTCATTCAGAACTCATGGTGGGGGGAGGGGTCCTTCAACAAAGGAAAAGTGATTTCATCACCTATCCTTGCTGGAAGATACGAACAAACAAACAAAATCACATCAGTGCAGGGTGGGGGGAAAATATCAATGATTAACAAAAACAAAAACAATCGGATTTTTTTGAGGAAAAAAACCTATCTAAAGATAGTTTTAATTAAGATACATTATAACTCAAAGATATCTCATCATGGAATAGGGATTATAAATTCTGAAGTATGAGACAATATATTCATGAAACGTTTAAGAAAAGTTTTGTAAATGAGTTCCAATAGTTCATGGATTAGGGACCCAATCTTATGGGGTTTCAGGGGCTTCTGTATAGATTATTTAGGTTAATCTTTCTATCTACCCAATGGGACTCAGTGCTCAGTCTAGAAGATTCCATCAGAGATGCTTAGTTTTGCAGTTCTCAAACTGTGGATTTGCATCTCCAGAGATAACCTGCTAGTTAACAGCAAAAATGTTTTTAAACAAACAAATAAATAGAGGTGAAAAATAACAGACCTCAACCCTATTGTCCCTCTGCAAATTTGTGTACACAAAGTCAATCCCTTACCTCTCTCTAAAAGTGCAAAGTTTCAAAAAGTTCAATGAATAGAAGATTGTTGGGGGCAGAATAGATCTGGACAACGAGAAGAAGACTGGAGATAAATGTGAGAAGGGAGGGACAGGCAGTAGAAACAAAAGTGAAACTGTTTGAGCAGCATATTCCAGAAGTCTTGAGGTCTTTCTGAGTGTAGCCTTCATAGATTTGAGATCTACCATACCATTCTCTCACTAGAAAGGAAAACCTATAATGGCAGCAGAACGTAAAAGGGAATATTTTAATGAAGTTCCTCTACCTGTGGGTAAGACAGGCATGCGAGCAAAATGCAAACAGTGCAACAAAGAAATGCAAGGTCTGGTTGCCTGAATGAAACAACATCATGAGAAGTGTTCCTTCTCAGGAGGAAGCTGCATTGAAGATGATGAAAGGAACATGTCTGAACATGCAGGATCTTCAGGTTGGTAAACTTTTTTATTTCATACTTCTTTCTTAAGGACTGCCTGTCTTCCTTCTGGACTATTCTTAAATTCTCATGTTTGAGCAAAAAATATAGTTGTTACTCTATGGTACTATCATTTTAGATGCAGTTGTGATAAAAAATAAATAGCTGAAATAGGCAGATCTTCCTTTTATAATTTCCCCTTTAAAGTAGTACTGAGTGTCAGTGAATGCAATGGGTAATACTAAATGAGCAGTATGGTAATAATTAAATAACTGTATTGACTTATTTTGTTTAGGAGAATCCGTCCTCAACATACAGGATTCTGAAGACTATCCACCTTCAAGATCACCATCATTTTCTGTAGTTTCAGAGTTATCTGCCAATGATAGTGTTTCAGTCACATCATTTATGTCACATAGCCACAGTATATCACCTGTAGCAAGAAGAAGAAAAAAATCTCCATCATCCAGAAACAATCATAGATAAGTTTGTGATAAGAACCAGCAGATTACAAAAAGAGGTAATTGATGAAAAAATTGCCCGGTTTGTTTATGCAACAAACTCTCCTTTCCGCATGATTGAGAACCCACACTTCATTAACATTCAGTCATTAAGACCAGGATACAGTCCACCCAACAGAGCAGATGTCGCAGGCAAATTGCTGGATAAAGTGTATGAAAGAGAAATTGAGCAGTGTGCAAAAGGTCTAGAGGGTGAAATTGTTAACCTGAGTCTTGATGGGTGGAGCAACGTCCACAATGATCCTGTTGTATGTGCTTGTGTGACAACAGAAGAAGGGAATGTCTTCCTTACAGAAACAATTGATACATCAGGAAATGCACACCCAGCAGAATATTTACAAGAAGTAGCAGTAAAAGCTATAACAAACTGTGAAAAAAATTCAAATGTCTAGTATGCAGCTTGGTCACAGACAATGCTGCAAATGTATCCAAGATGAGAAGAAATTTAGAAGACAGTGAAGAGAGTCCCAAGCTAATAACATATGGCTGCAGTGCTCATTTGATGCACCTCCTATCCAAAGACTTCAGTGTTCCAGAAATAAAGGCTAATGTTGTTGAAATTGCAAAATACTTCCGTAACAACCACTTTGCAGCAGCTGCTCTGAAAAAAGTGGGAGGAACCAAGCTAACTCTCCCGCAAGACATGCGATGGAACTCAGTAGTGGACTGTTTTGAGCACTATATCAAGAACTGGCCTAATCTGATGACAGTTTGTGAACAAAATCGTGAACAAATAGATGGCACTCTCACAGCCAAAGTTCTCAACATTGGGCTTAAGAGAAATATTGAACACATGCTAAGTACCATGAAGCCTATTTCTGTGGCCTTGAACAAAATGCAGGGAAATAGCTGTTTTATTGCTGACGCTGTTGAAATTTGGAAGGAACTGAGTGAGATCTTAAAAAGAGAAATATGCAATGACAGAGTTAAATTACAAGCATTAAAAAAACCAATGGGACAAGCACTATCTCCAGCTCATTTTCTTGCAAATATTCTGAATACTCAGTACCAGTACCAGGGTCAAAGCTTAACTGCTGAAGAAGAGGAGTTGGCTATGACATCCCTCCATAATGCCAACTATAATAAACTTCAGAGCTAAGGGTAAACCATTCAAGAAATATATGTTTGTTGATGATGTTTTAAAGAAAGTCACACTGGTGGAAGTCACTTAAGCACTTGGATTCAGAGACTGTTGAAGTGATAATCTCACTTTTAACAGCAGTAGCTTCTTCTGCCGGTGTAGAAAGAATATTTTCTTCCTTTGGACTAATTCATTCCAAATTGAGAAATAGTTTGGGACCTGAAAAAGCAGGAACGCTTGTTTTTCTTTTCCAGATTATGAACAAACAGGAAAATGAAGGTGAAGACGACTGAGTTAGCTGCAGAAGCCAATATTTTAAGTTTCTCATGTTGACCTGGCTGACATAGTCGATTTAATTTTTGCTTTGTTTTTAAAAATACATTTAACTATTTTAGTTAAAAACAATTTTAACAAAAACAAACAAATTTTAAAAAACGTGAATGTTTAACTAAATTCAAAAATTCATATGCTTGTTTAGTTAAAATATTATATGTTTGTTGTTGAATACATAACGTTGTTGTTTTAGTTAAATAAAACAATTTAAATGTCTGACTGGTGATATTCTCCTCCTAATACAGCCTGGAAGAAAATCCTCCAAATATTAATGATTAATCTGTTGAATTGGAGATTATTCATCTCCCAATGACTTCATAAATATCTGCTTCAATTACCTTTGGTAAATGAAATAACCAAACAATCCTTCATTTTCTGATATAGCTGTAAAGCTAATCTGAAAAGTTTTCAAAATAAATCACTTTAAAAATGTATAGTGTGTGCCTTTTAAAAATGAAACCTACATCTATCTCGGAGTTGTGAAGAACATGTATTAAGGTTATAACAACCAACAAGAATGCTCTTTTATGTAGAAATCCATCATTAAATCGAGTTTTCCTGACTAGTGATTTAAATCAAATCCGCCCTGCATCACTGGCACAGGACAAACAAGTATCAATCTGAAGTGTATCAGATTCTAAATAGTTCTCTTTTCATCCATACAAAATAGTTTTCAGTCACCTGTTCAAAACTGCTGTAGTGTTTAATTCAGATAGCTTTTTATGGACCATCACATCAGCTTGTGTCCTGAGTTTTCAGAAAATAAGATCTGCATTGATTTCTTTAACCGATGAAGAATAAGCCAGCAATATTCTGTGCTAGACAGTTATTTTCAGTCTGTAGCGGTGCGAGACTCACTGCTGTGGCATTTCCTGCAGGCCATTCTGGAATTAGCTCAAGTCCTTCCGCAGGGTGCCCTCCTCTGGTGGTGTCTCCCTCGCCATTACTCCCACTTTGCTGTCTCCACCACTCTGTGACCCATGTTGCTCCCTGGACCATGGCATCCTCTTCTGGGCACAGCCCTCCAGCTGTGCTCCGCTCTTCTGTCTCCCCCACTATTGGGGGAACCCGCAGTCTATAGTCCAGCCACTCACCTCAGTGGCCTGCTGCAGTCACCAGTCTAGTCCCTTGCTCCAGGGACAAACTGCAGTCTGTGTTGGCCACTTCCCTCAGAGCAAGTGAGGGCAGCCCTAGCACCTTATCTGCCCTTCCTCCAGGGCCTCAGTCTGGCAGCAGCCAGCCAGAAGCTCCTTCTGCGCTACTACCCTGCCCAGCCATGGTGCTCCTAAGCAGCCATCCTTCTCCCTAGCAGGCCAGGGAGAGACTTCCTTCTGCTCTGTTGAGCAGCCCTTTATATATGGCCTTGTTGGCCCTGATTGACCGCTGCAACAAGCCACTTTCCGATTGGCTCGCTTAGTGAGCCCGCCTCTAATTGGAGGGTTCTGCGCAAGCTCCCTCTGGCCTGCTTTAACCCTTCCTCCTTGTGTGGGGCAACTGCCCCACCACACAGTCACTCAAGATATGTGATTACCCAATACCAAAGTAATGAATCACATTATTACACTTCTAAATATTTAGTATCTCACTTTAATCCCACATTCAATTGGGCTTCCTGTTTTGCTTCAGTGTTTCTTTACAGATGCAGTAATGGCATATATGTATCTAACTTCCATGTGATAGTGCCCCCGGATCAGATATCTAAACATCTAAAATATATCAGTTGTACCTACAAATTGAGGGGAACACAGGAAGAGAAGAGACTAAAAATCCGGACTTTAAAAGTTGAATCAGGAAAGCACTTAAACCTTAAGGCTTACAGTTAAGACTCATGCTTACAAGCTTTCCTGAATAAGGATGGACTAAAATATGTAAGTGTCTTCCTGCATCAAGGCCTTAATTTATTGCATGATTATCCTATGCTTATCATACTAGGTCTTTGCATACGAGAAGGTATATCTCAGATTTCTGACAGAATGCTGGTAGTGCTTAACATTAAACTGCTGCACAGAATTTTTTCAATCTATAATTATGTCTACTACAAGCACCTGTTCAGTCTTTCAGATTCAGCGCAGAAGAAGGAATGTAAGAATGTGTCTGGGTCTTGTATTAAAGTATCTTTTTTTCCTAAATAAGGCAAGCTTTATTCCTAGCTCAGCAAAAGCTTATCTAGTCTGGTCAGAGTTCACAGAACCAGACACCAGACATAACCATAATACAATTTCCTGACAAAATTTTGTTTTTTTACATTTCCCCTTGGGATCTTGGGTAAGTTTCTACTCACAAGACTTCAGACGGTATCAGTTTCTTTGTGGTACTTCTGTCAAAACTACATTATATCCTCTGTACGGTCTCTCTTATTATAGCAGCAACCGCTAGTACAGCTATCATTAATGCACTGTCAGCACTTCCTTTATAAACCTCTATTTTCAGTGGTTTATACCTCAGTTATAATAATTTGCTCCATTCTGAAAAAAGCATTCAAAGCCTGGGAACAGTCTTTTATTAAACTAATATTTTTACAAGTCTGTTTCACTGTTTTTAAGGGCAAAAATAGAAGTATAAGGTGTCGTTTTTTAGGTAGGTTATTTACAGAATGCCCAAACTGTGTTTCTTTACAAATAAAGAAAGCCCCTGCCTAAAACAATCTTTGTTAGGATAAAACTATCATAGGGGGCACACTACCCACAACTACTTTCACTGGGGTTTCATAGACCTTGTGCTGAAGTATCTAGTACTAGCCACCTTTGGAGACAGGATACTGGACTAGATGGACCAGGGTCTCATCTAGTTTGGAAATTCCTATGCTCCCTAGGTTGATGGTTTTACAATATAAATAGATGACAAACATACAAAGGAAGGGGGATTGGATGAGACAAGAACACATGAGAGTGCAGTGTTGCCCAGCAAGAGTCTTGTAGTCCAATATTTTGTTTATTGTTCTTATTTCATATATTCATTTTGTGGGGTGGAGAAGGGAAAGGATTTGAATAGAATCATAGAAATATAGGGCTGGAAGGTCATCAAGTCCCCTGCGCTTAGGCAGGACCAAGTAAACATAGACCATCCCTGACGGGTGTTTGTCCAACCTGTTCTTAAAAATTATCTGGATTTCACAGCCTCCCCTGGAAGCCTATTCCAGAATTTAACTATCCTTATAGTTAGAAAGGATTTCTGAATATATAATCTAAATCTCCCTTGCTGCAGATTAAACCAATTACTTCCTGACTTACTTTCAGTGAACATGGAGAACAACTGATCACCATCTTCTTTATAACAACCGTTAACATATTTGAAGTCTTATCAGGTCCCCACTCAGTCTTCTTTTGACCAGACTAAATATGCCTCATTGGTCAGGTTTTCTAAACCTTTTATAATTTTTGTTGCTCTCTCCACTTTGTCCACATCTTTCATAAAGTGTGGTGCCTCGCTCGGAGGCTTTTTAAACACTCCTGCATAAATAGGCGGTGAATGGAAAAACACTCCACATATGGATTTCATCCCTCTTTTGTTGAGGGAGTCAGTCAGCTCCATAGCATGATATTCCTGTGCCATGTGGACTATGTGGTGAATGGAAGGAAAGGGAAGAAAAGCCAGGATTGAGATTAGGGGGCCATGCTTTGTCCCTCAACAACCCCACAGAAAGTGCTTAATAAAATTAACGTAGCCAGAGACTATATTAATGGACACGCAGAAAAAACTCTCCACTGGAGAAACTCCCTTAAAGGAGAGTTTTGGGGAAAATTCATTGGAACTTAGCTGTCAGAGAACTGAGACAGAGCCCTAGGGAGCAAGAGCTAGTGCAGAAGCACAGGACTTCTGAATGGTTAGCCCAATGTCTCCAGGAGATCCCCAGTGACCTGCAGAGATCTCAGGGTTTCTAAACCCCTGGCTGTCACAAAGAGGGGCAAACCTGGAAACTTCATGAGAGGATAAGTATCAGAGGGGTAGCCGTGTTAGTGTGAATCTGTAAAAAGCAACAGAGGGTCCTGTGGCACCTTTAAGACTAACAGAAGTATTGGGAGCATAAGCTTTCGTGGGTAAGAACCTCACTTCTTCAGATGAGAGGATAAGACTCCCCCGAATAGGTCCATAACAATTTTGTTTTTATTATATTATCAGCATTGTGCTGGGATCCACATTACAGTCTGACTGGTATGAGGTCAATACAGATTAACAGGGTTGTACCATCAGTAATACTCAATTCTTTTTTAACAATGTATATTTGATAATGCATGAATTATATACAGAGCTGCTCAGTAGGTGCCTGTGAAATAATGGTACCTTTGTTAACTTTTTCTTCTGAAGTATACAATTATTAAAGAGAGTATAATATCATTGATTACCCTATGTTTCCATTAAAGTCATAGAAAGGAAATTAAGTACTAAAACACAATTCATAACACTATGGGCCAAATTTTCCTATTCCAGCATTTAAATCAAAATATGTATGCAACAGGTAATTGTGCATACAAAACATATAGACATCTGTACACAAAATGGGTAAAACAGTCTCCCATCTGGATGCACATTCCTAATTTTACTTGTGAAATTTAGGTTCTTATTTTATCCTTTTGTTAACAGATTTCTTCATTGTAAAAATAAGCAATTAAATTCCTGAAGTATCTGCCCATGTCAAGATTTACTCTGTATTCTTCCTGCTTACTGGTAAAGTTAGAACAATACTGTGACTGTATTATTGGTAAAGGCAGGAGATTGCTTTTTAAATAAAACAATGCTTTTAATTAAATTATCTTGAATCTGGATTATCATCAATAGGCTGGGAACAGCAATGTGAAGGTATCTCCTCACTGAAAAGCTAACTACTTCACAAATTTCAGAGTAGCAGCCGTGTTAAAAAGGTTGTCTAGACTGTAAGAATTCGCCTTTAAACAATGTTTTTCTGAGAAGATGTGTGAAAAGCAAATGCAAAATACAACACACTACACTAATTATTACATGAAAAATGTAGGAAGCAATTTCCCAGGCTAAGTCTTAGTGCAAGCTACTAATAAATATTGCCTCGGGGGGGGGGGGGGAATCTATATTAGATTGGAAATAGAAGCAACTCAAGGGAAATCTGCTAAGACATAATAACCTTTTTTCAGAAGGCCCAGATTCAGCAGAATATATTCTATGGTTTTCCAAGCAACAGTAAAGAGCTGGTTTACAGGAAGCTTCTTTTGCTCCTTCCATCCTGGGGTAGGGAGTGGGGGGTGATTTCTTGGCTATGTCAAGCTGCAGACACTGGTTACATGGCAGCTTGACATAGCCAAGAAATCACCCCCCACTCCCTACCCCAGGATGGAAGGAGCAAAAGAAAGAAAGAAAAAGAAAAGCTTCATGGGTATTGGACAGCTGCCCAGGGAAGAAGATCCAGCTCCATAGCATCTTATTGCCTGCTCTTCTTTCCCTCAAACTAGGGTTGACCTAATACTCCTATATGGCTTGCAGCAGGATGCAGGAATATCTCAGAACTAGAGGTAAGGATTATGTTAATTTAATAGTTACCTGGAATTAGAGAAGGGATAGGTGAATGGTTCCTACTCTCTTGTAACAAATAATTCTTCAAGCAAGTTTCTTCTCTCAGTTCGCCATTGTGCCAGGACTCTCCCTCAAAAAATTTGGGAGTCCGGGGAGAGAAAGGTTGATTGCCATTTTTTAGGATAGGGGTGTATTCTTTGGGTTGTATGATCTTTGTGTCTCCTTCAGTGAAAACAGTTGTGAGCTATGAACGTTCTGATATCTTTGGGCCACAATCCCTTAGAATTCACGTCAAATGCATCAGGATGTCAAAGAAGTCTCTGATCATACTTACATCCCCCCTAGGAATACAAATATCAGATACTGCAAGCAGCCTAAATCATATTACAGACTCTGTTCCTAAAAATGGACTGGTTATTGGCATTCTACTGGAGACAAAATAACAAACACGAGAAAATGGAGCAGTCTCTGAGATTTCAGAACTTCTGTTACCAGTAGCCAAAGAAATTAATATTTTTCCACAGTGTTCAGAGATTATGAAATTGGTAAAGTAGACAAATCATTCTAAGTAAATCAAGATACAGAGAAAGATGTACATTCTTGTACAGTGCTAATACACTGTATTATTTCAGGCAGGTAAAGCATCTTCTTTTAGCATATGATTAGTAAATGATTCAATGACAGTAAATCTTTGCCATTTTATTCTTTTATTGCCCTCAGGGACAAGCAGAGATTTAATAGCGTGAGAAAACCCATCCTGTCTATTTACCACTTATGTTCCCCTTGATATAGTTCTCAGACTTTCCCCCCACTCCCCCAGACAGCTGCTGTCATTGATACTTCATTCCCTCCTCTGCCTTACAGCATGGAATTTGCCCCCTTTAAGGAAGCTGTATTAACACTGATCTATCAATCATCCAGCAGGGAATGCTCATACAGGCAGTTCCACTAGCACATATCCTCTTCGGATAAAGCAAGTCTCTTATATACTAAATTTCTAACAACACAGAAATAAACGTTGTGCTGGGCCGCCTTTTTTTTTTTGTGTGTGTGTGTGCAGAAGTTAGATAATAAACACAATTTTAATAAGTTATTTTCTTTTCACTACCAGTGTTGGCAAAGGTTTTGCTTAAAAGATGACCTAGTCCTTTATTTGACAAGTACTTCTCATGTCATGAACTATCAGAACCTGAAATGAAAGACACATGCAGTTATTCATCAAAGTAGAAAAATGTGGGGTTTTTTGTAGGAAAATACGTAAAATATTTAGCTGACTTTAAAACCTGAAGCTGTACCTGGAAAGACAAACTTCTTTCAGGATTATGTACGCTGCATTTGAGGTGCTATCTATAAAGGCAAAGCTGTGTGCTTTAATTAAAAAAAAAAATGAACAAAATAATCTATTTAAAATTAGATGAGCTGCATTAATCTGAATTTTAGCCTTTGGGCATTATTAAGATTCATAGTACTAAGTGTCATGTTGGGTTCTAATAAATTGATTTAAATGATTTAATGAAAATATACCATCTCTATAATGGAAAAATACTTTGTATTACTAGTGCTTCTAAAACAAGTTGGCTGAATTGCTTTAATTGTATGATTCACTGCCACATGTTTAATATATTGGTACTTCCCATTGGCTGCATTTGTGTCCTGTACTCCTGCAACAAGGAGTGTAACAATGTTGAATTTAATCAGCCTCTTCAACTATCACATGTATTCACTGTCCTCCCTCTAACATTTTGACAGATGATAGAGACCTATGTTAAGTAAAAACTGTAGCCATTGGTTCAATACCAAAGAGATCTCCGTGGGATATCAAAGTAATTCTCCATGCATAACAAATAGAGCAAATTACTAAAACAATACAAAGTATCCAAGATCTATAGTAGGTTGATGTACATGATGTAATATTTCATTAGCATAACTAGAAGCAGCTTTATAACAGTTTATATTTTCAGTCACCATCCCTTGTGCCTGAAGGGAGATTGCAATACTTTGTTGCTTCTTGGAGAAAGTTTGTAATGTGACTGGAAAAATGTCAGATGAAATTAGACCACAAATGCAGAAAATGTTATTTTAGATGTGAAAGTTAGAAATCTTGCTGATTACACATTACAGATTCATGAATTACCAGTATACGTCATTAGAGTGACAAAGTGTCAGTGCTGGTGAGACATTTAACCTAGCTAATAAAAGAACAGCAAGCTTTTAAGATCACCATCAGTCAAAAGATAGAGGAATGACAGGTGCATGCTAATTTCACCAAGATATTTTTATGCTCTTTCCAAAGATTAAAATCATTCTGTATTTAATGTAATTTCCCCTCTTTGTGATCCTGTGGGATTTAGTATTTTCTTTCAGCAAAGAAATGAGAAGATTGATGTGAGACTTTCAAGATTTGTACTGGGAATTTCCCATATCTTTTGTTGTAGGTGGGGTTATTTTTTTCTTTAAGAGCAAGAATATTTAAAAGGCTGGTGTACTAAACACTCTAATGGACTAAACTTACATTAACTGGGAAGTTCTTGCAAAAAGTTAGCAAACTGATGATGATACAGTTTATGATAGCTCTAAAGAGCATACAGAGACATGGTTAAAGAAAAAGGTACTTACATGCAGAATAGGGGCAAACACTAACATGGGGTCTGAGCCTGCTCCCATTGAAATCAATGGCAAAATTCCCACTGACTTCAACAGAAGCAGTATTGGATACACAGATTATAACTATATGTATTTATAAAGGTACAAAACTCACTTTAAGCACTGGGTGTTCAGTAGAAAGGAAGATTTTATTTTAGGTTAGTCAAATTACCCATATTTGCAAATCAATATGTAAATTCCTTGGTACAGCATTTAATTTAGTGATTATTGTCCAAGCCTTTTCTTTGTCTCACTCCAAATTTTTCATAAGTGGCTACATTTTATTAGAGACACATTATTGTACATTTTATTAAACGATCACATTAAATATATAGTAAAAACAAATAGCAAAGTCACTCTAATGTAATAATACTAATCAAACCAAGTCCTGCAAAACTGAGAAAGACAACTGGTTGTTTTCCATACACATATGATTTCTTATTATCAGTTAATATGAATGGGTCTTTCATTTTCTGTAAGGTTATTGGTTTATGTTTCTATTTCAGGTCTTTTGTGAATCCTCACTAGCGACTACATCTTGCACATTGCCCCTGTTTGCTCCTCAGTGGTTACATGCTCCTCCGCAGACACCACTACTGGAACTGATTTTAAACAATAGAGCTGCCTTACAAATAAAAGACAAGAAACACAAAATCACAAATAACAAACCCTCATTCACATGAGTTGACTCCTATGTGACTGTTCTCAGAAGGCCACTCACATGAGTAAGTGTTTGCAAGACTGATCCCTAAATATAGTTCCTTTGAAGCCTTTGCATCTAGGAGGCTCCACAATTTGGATTTGCACCTTAGACTATGATACTTATCTTATGATAACTAATGCAACTAAACAACCCTAAGCTCTTCCTTGATAGTTCTATATTTGTGTTTGAGGTTAGTCACTTTCTTTTAGCCTACTATCCAGAAATATTTTGAATCCTATATTAGTTTATTCTGAGACAAGCAGTGATAAGTAGTCTCTGAAAAGAAAGACCAACAACTGCTTCTAATGAAGCCTAAATATCAAAATAAAATAGTATGACAAAAATATACTGGGAATTAAAGAGACTACTTGGTCTGTCAAATTTAATTCTTTTTAATATTCTTTTGAAATTAACATTTAATTGTTTCTTCAATGGCCCTGGAATCTTTGAATGCGCAAACCTATCTAACTAAACAGACATTTTAAAAAATACTCATCTCTCATATTACAATCTCTCTCTTTGCCTAAATAAACTGTGCTAATATGAATATGTGGGCCAGGCCTGTAAGGCACAACAGACCTGACAGTGTGAAAATGCCTTGAAGTCATATGCCACTTTATATGCACTGGAACTCTGTCTGCATACTAATAAACTCGACCAGATCATAATGCATACAGGTGGAATTTAAATTACCCTCCACAACTTCATCTTAAAAGTATTATAATTAACCTTGTGCCAGAAGATAAGCAGTCATGCTGACTGGGGGATGGCACACCAGAGATGATAAAAGGCATAAACTAGTCAATCCCACCATTCCCCCCTGCAGGAGCTGAAGGTCACATTAGGAACTAAACCAAAATATGAGGGGTAATCAAAATGTCATTTATTTTATCTCCACACAGCTTTTTAACTTTTATCCTGTAAGCACTTCTGAATTTAGTATAGCCAATACATTCCAGAAATTAAAAAAGCGAACATATTTTCAGAGACACGTGGCAGTGGTTCAAAGCATTTAACTCTCATGTGAAGTAAAGGTTTGTTAGCGGACAGACAATATTTCACCAGCTTGCACTGTATGCTTGTATTATGCTTTGCATAAACATTTCACCTTCACAGGTTTATATCTAATGTAAATCTGCTGATTCATAGCCATCTCTACCAAAGCCCAAAATAAGGGGGAAACCATATTGGACTTTCTGTTCAACAGAGCACCTTTAACCCAATATCACTGCATTATATTTTATATGTAATAATGTTACAAACAAAATATAGAATTATCTCCAAAACCAATCCCCAAACTATGCATATATGGGATTTATAAATTGGAACTCTTCAATAGTGGGCCAAGTTCTGCTCTTATTTACATTGGTGTAAATCCAGAGTGATCCCACTGTAGTCAGTAAAATTACTCAAAATTTACATTTGTGCAAATGGGAGCAAAATTTGGCTCCATGAATATAACTAATATAAGCATCTGGCTACATGATTTTAAAGCAGAAGCAGACATCCGTGCACAATTGTACATGCGCCTGCACCTGTGCATGCAAATCAGTTGAATGAATGTACAGGTAGGTATTTGCATGTGCCGATTTTTGCATCTGATCGAAAGATCTGTCCATGCAAATCTGGGTAGGTGCACACTGAGTGTGCTGGACCTCAGTTCGTACCTCTTAGAAATAGCTCGCCCTTAATATCTTGAGGAAATGAGTAACTCAGATGATAAGATACAGATCTTTTATCTCGGTGTTTCTTTTCAAACCAAGTAGAGACCTATAGTCATTACTTTCTGACAGCTGGTTGATGACTTATGCAAAGAGAGAGTTGGTGGTCTCAGTCTGAGTTCTAATTAAGAACATACAATACAAACCACCTGCTCTGGCTTCATTCTTGGCCCTCTGAGCAGAAAAGTCTATTATGTGTGTCAAGGCTCTTTCCCCACTCTGAACGTTAGGGTACAGATGTGGGGGCCTGCAAGAAAACTTCTAAGCTTAACTACCAGCTTAGATCTGGTCCGCTGCCACCACTCCCAATGTGCTAAGTCCCTTCCCTGGGTAGCCTTGAGAGACTCTTCCACCAATTCCCTGGTGAACACTGATCCAAAACACCTTGGATCTTAAAACAAGGAAAAATCAATCAGGTTCTTAAAAAGAAGGCTTTTAATTAAAGAAAGAAAGGTAAAATCATCTCTGTAAAATCAGGATGGAAAATAACTTTACAGGGTAATCAAACTTAAAGAGCCCAGAGGAACCCCCTCTAGCCTTAGGTTCAAAGTTACAGCAAACAGAGGTAAACACTCTAGCAAAAAGTACATTTACAAGTTGAGAAAACAAAGATAAAACTAACACGCCTTGCCTGGCTGTACTTACAAGTTTGAAATATGAGAGACTTGTTCAGAAAGATTTGGAGAGCATGGATTGATGTCTGGTCCCTCTTAGTCCCAAGAGCGAACTCCCCCCAAAACAAAGAGCACAAACAAAAGCCTTCCCCCCACCAAGATTTGAAAGTATCTTGTCCCCTTATTGGTCCTTTGGGTCAGGTGTCAGCCAGGTTACCTGAGCTTCTTAACCCTTTACAGGTAAAAGGATTTTGGAGTCTCTGGCCGGGAGGGATTTTATAGTATTGTACACAGAAGGGCTGTTACCCTTCCCTTTATAGTTATGACAATGTGAGACTGAAGCAGGATATGAAGAATAAATAATCTTTTCACCCTTACAAATGGACCTTCCAAGTCAAGCTTGATGCCGTTTGGCAAGGTAACATAGCATGATAGCAGTTTCTACCTATTTGGTGGGTAGTTAGGACTTGAGGGTGTCCTAACTAAATTCCAAGCCTATCAATATAGCACGTTTTATGTGCACTGTGGTCACTAAAAATATATTTTAACTTTTGACACAATTTGATTTATACACACACACACGTATTTTAGTTGTAATGCTCTAAAAATGCTTAGTCAAACTAGTAGTATTCTCTTCAGTAAGTGACATGGTACTGTATCCCTGGTGCCTCAGACATTTTCCTGTCTCTTTCAGAAAGGCACAGCACACATTGAGACGGGGGAAAAAACTGAATTATACTAAACTCAACAAGTGATTCAGAGCCTACTTGCTTAGGACTCAGGTCTTTAATTTCATGCTGTGTTCTAAATTCAGCTGAGGGAGAGAAGGAAGCAGCAGTTCATGCCTTTTTGACGTTGTTATAGTATAGCTTCAGCAGGGAAAAGTTCAGATCTTTCAAGATGCATTCTTACAACACAGAGAATATAATGTTTGTAAGACTTTTAATATGTATTCCCTCTGATATCTGTATTCACACACACACACAAAGATTTTCAGAAGCACTCACCTTTGGCCTTATTCTGTTCCCACTGGCTCTTTAATGGAACAGAATTAGGACAATACTGAACATTTTTGAAAATCCTGGTCCCTACTCATAACCCAAGTAAATGGGCAGTGAGCAGGGGAACTACAGGGAGAAGTTACAGGGGAGCTGAATCCAGACTATCTGCATCCACTAATGAAGCTGTAGCGATACACAAAGTTTTTGACCAGTCAGTGTATCCAAGCAATCACAGACCCAACAGATATCTCTATCATGCTCACAGTTCACCCATTGGCCTGTGCTCCAAGGCACATGTGGGGCCGGGGTACACAGTCTACCTATGAACTATATCAGGGGTAGGCAACCTATGGCACAGGTGCCAAAGACGGCACGTGAGCTGATTTTCAGTGGCACTCACACTGCCCGGGTCCTGGCCACTGGTCCGGGGGGCTCTGCATTTTAATTTAATTTTAAATGACGCTTCTTAAACATTTTGAAACCTTATTAACTTTACATACAACAATAGTTTAGTTATATATTATAGACTTCTAGAAAGAGACCCTCTAAAAACGTTACAATGTATGACTGGCACGCAAAACCTTAAATTAGAGTGAGTAAATGAAGACTCGGCACACCACTTCTGAAAGGTTGCCGACCCCTGAACTATATCCTGCCTCTCCCACATTGTAACCAATGTACTTGGGGACTGCTCCACTCCTACACTGGAGGATTTGTCCCTTAGATTCTACAGAACATTCCTAAGTAAAAGGATATGAAATTAAAGTTCAGGTAAATGTTGGTACAAAATATTTTACAGACATATACATATCAAATTAAGTGCTAAAAGCTACATACTTTATAAAAATTGATTATTAAAGCTGGTATTTGTTACTGTATGTTTATTGTATTGTTACAAATACAGAAATTGCTAATGCCATCTACTGGTGAAAAAGCAGAAATGAACCAAGTATCAGAGGGGTAGCCGTGTTAGTCTGTATCCACAAAAACAATGAGGAGTCTGGTGGCACCTTAAAGATTAACAGGCTTATTTGGGCATGCATCTGAAGAAGTGGGTTTTTTACCCACAAAAGCTTAGGCCCAAATAAATCTGTTAGTCTTTAAGGTGCCACCGGACTCCTCGTTGTTTTTGTAGAAATGAACATAATTTTCCAAATCACTATTTCTGAATAAAGATAGGCTGGATGACAATTAATAGTCTTCGTTCAGTTGTTCCTGTTAACAATTTTAAGATAAAACAGTTGCAAATGTGTAATTAAATGTTGGACTTCCTATGCAGACTTTATTTGGAGTAAATGCATGATCCTTAAAATTACTGCTACCATATAAACAATGCTGGAATAAGATAGGAGTTTGAAAGTAATCTGAATTATATTTGAAGACTAGTGAGAAAATTTGTATAGGCTTGCTTGTTAGCCTCTTGTTCTTGTTTATGTTTCTTCTTTATTAATAAATTTCAACAAACTACACACAAGGGTTCGTAGGAAGGTTTGGGCTAATATTCGAAGTGCAAACCTTTGGCATACAAATCTGTAACACTTTAAAGCAGCAATGTCCAACTGTGAATGTGTTTGTTAACTATGCAACCATTACCACAAATCTCCTGGAATGTATTCATGCTATGACTACAAATAGCCAACTGGTGGCAGAATATATGTACACTAAACAGCTTAAAACAGTTATTTTTGACACAAATACAATAGCAATGCAAATTTATTTAAACCCACCATGATGGTAGATGGATCCTGAATATCATATGGTTTGAGCAGTTTAATAAATTTATCTTCATCTTATTCTTAGTCTTGGTTACATATGGGGTGTGTAGCGGGGTCCCTGCTGGGGCCCCCTGGCTCCTGCCCCTGCTGGGCTGAGAAAGTCACTCAGAGTCCTTTGTTGCAGTGCTCACCTGGTGCTTTATTTTACAAGTAGTATTTCCACCACCTTTTCACCACAATACACACAATCCCTTTCTGCTTGTCTACCAGCAGGAGAGAGGGGACAAGCTGCTACTCCTCCCTACTTCCCCTTCATGCAGCTTCCCCTCTTCCCAGCTCCTCCCCTGGCTTCCTTCCCTTGGGGCTTTTATCCAGCCCCAGCCTGATGAGGCAGCAGCTGTTCCAGCTTCCCCAATCAGGCCCAGGTGATCTACCCAGCTCCAATTCACCTCCCTTAACTGGAGCTGGAGTGACAGAGGGTTGGCTAAGCAGCTTTCTGCTTAGCGCCCTGTCACAGGGTATTTAACATCTCTAGTCTGCACAGCATAGTCAGCAACTAAAACAAATTATCACAACTGAACAAAGCTACTCACATTTGACCCTGGTCATGCAGTATGCTCTGAGGAGTGCCCTGCAGGTGATGAGTCATGTACTAGATTGAATAAGTGATACAGGACGTGATAGAAGTTGGTAGGGTTCAAAGAGACTCAGATAGAATTAGAGTCCTGGGTATCAACAGATGGCACGTAAGGGAATGTTCAATGACTGAGAGAGACCAAGAGTGCCCAGGAGGAAAGAAAATCTGAAGAAAGTTGCTTGGAAGGGTAAAGTGGACATTTTAACTTCTAATGATTAGAGTAGCAGAGGTGAAGCCAAAATCAGTGGCAGTGTCTGAACAGATCTAAGCAGGAAAATTATTAGGCCTCAGCCAGCAGATTACCTCTAGATTCATGTTGGACAAAGGTGAAAGACAAAGAGGACCTTGAGGGCAGGTCTGACGTATGTCAAGAGAAGTAAGAACTGTAGAAGTTAAGATTTAATAAGGATAGATCCATCTGTTCCACATCTTAAAAACATAAATCTTCTGAAAAAGAAAGGAACATGGAGGAGTAGTGCCATGGAGAGAAAACAGGCTAGAGTTTGAATGCAGATAAAGGATATACATAAACACTTCCTTGTGGTCAAATGCAAAAGTAAGGACTAACTAATGGACCAGACATTAAGGAGATTGAATCTGAAGAGGACGGGAATAGTGAAGGGACTTGATGGAGCAGTATGATACCGTGCTGTATACGTAAGACATACAATACGGTATAACCCTCTTATAGCAAAGAATTTTATTTCCCCTAACATGGATTTCATTATAAAGAGGGCAGCTTTATTACCAATAGTAGTTTTCAATGGCATACACAATGTACATGGCGAAGAGCAAACACAAAAAAAGTAATCATCTCTATTCTGAAGAGCTTACCCTTTACAGAGAAAAGGAGACCCTCCTTCTCACTGCCACTAAGGACCCAGCAGTTTCAGAAGCCATTTGTATCTGTAAATGCCTTCAGGAAGGACATATAATCACTCACATTGCAGGACAGCTGTAGGAAACAAACAGCTCTTCAATCCTACAGCAATATTGGGCTTACTTCTTCTCAGTCTCCACTAGCATAGATGCAGCAAGACTGGGAACCAAGGGTTTCTCTTTTCTCTTCCCTCCTAAAGCCTGTCTACAGTAGTTCAGCAGCACCAGTGTTAATAGCTTTGGAAGCTCTAGTGTAAACATACCACAGTCATGACTCAGTGGTTTGAGCAGTGGTCTGCTAAACCCAGGGTTGTGAGCTCAATCCTTGAGGGGGCCATTTAGAGATATGGGGCAAAAATCTTTCTGGGGATTGGTCCTGCTTTGAGCAGGGGGTTGGACTAGATGACCTCCTGAGGTCCCTTCCAACCCTGATATTCTATGAATTGTAGTTCTATGAATTTTAAGCACTGTACCATCTGACCTGATCAGGCAAGATCTAATTACACCATCCCTAAAATGATGGCAGCAGTCAATGACCCATCTACATGAGGGCTCCCAAATTGCTAACACTGGTGGAGCTGAACCAGTGATAGCAATGGTGGGAATATTTTTCAAAATTTCACTATTATAGACAAAACTGACTTTTTCTTTCTCTGCTCATCAAGAGCAGAAAAGGATGGGGAGAGGATAAGTGGTGCCTTCTAGGTGGATTAACACCTAACTGGCAGGCAATAATTGCTGTATTAGAATGGTATTAACACAGCAAAAGATCAATGTAAGCCCAAAGAATCTTCACTATGGCTTTTTGTACACTGGGGTCTTTTTAGAAAAAATTCTCATTACTGCTAACAATAGTGCAGCTCTATGGGTGGCAGCAATGGCGGAAGCGCTTGACAAGGTGCCACTGGACACTGACATCTCATTTAGCCTTCCTCTGAAATAAAAAAAGAATAAAGGAGGAATAAAATAAGGAGAGAAAAATAACAATGGGTGGAATTTAGACAAGTGCATGTCAGACCGTACTCTTGAAAACATAACAGCAGTATCAAACCCACCAACATTAGTACATCATATTCTCCAATGTGTCTCCTTCAAGCATAACCTTCTACTTTGAAAAGGGAGAGGGGAAAGAGAAGACAACATAACTAAAGAGAAAGAAAGGGGGTAATGTTGGACTACACGGTCACATAGTGAAATAGCATTCCATTTCTTTCACTTTTAACATGGAAGAAAGAAATCAGAGTAATCCCTGTCTTTTGCTATTAAAAAAAAAATCAATCAAGGCAAAAGAGTCTCAATTTTAAAAATGAAAATGCCTCCACCATACCATTAAATTTCTAGCACCAGATGTTTCAGGCAGGCCTAAAAAAAATTGGAGGATTCAGGTTATTTTATAGGTACCACACAAGTTTCCTCTGACATCAGAAGGACTAAAGATGAAAGCTAAGGAATGTACTCAAATAAAAGGACCAGAGCTAAAAGTTTGTAACATGTTGTACAACATAGCAAATAGGAAAACTGTAGAGATCTATTAAGAAATCGCCAACACTTGCAGAACATTTTCCTTCAGGTTTGCTGCAAGAGCAATGTGTGGGCCAGATTCTGCTCTCGTTTACACCAGTGTAAGCCATGAATAGAGTTACACAAATGTAAAATTAGTGTAAGATCAGAATCAGGCCCCATTAAGCAACTATTGCTACAGTGTATGTTTGCCTATATTGTTCAGCATACTGAAGAGCAAATTTATGTTACTGTTTATGAAAATACAGATTTTAGAGAAATGCTTTTGTCCCATATCCTCTGTAACTGACAGTAAAGGGTTATGGAGCACATGCTCCTACTAATAGAGCCAGTAAATGGGTTTTTCCCCACTGCAGCAAGGCAACAATTGCTTCTCACAGATGAATATAACCACATTCTCCTATTTAACATAAAATGAAAATGTCGGCAGGGTCTCCTTCCACATGATAATCCCCTACTTGACATGCAATGACATTATCCCACTGAAGCTGGAGACAAATTGTAATTCCTGTTGTAATTACAGGGTTTAATGGAGAGAGGAGATGGTTAGGTGCAGAGCAACTATTCCCACCAGAAATTCTTTGGGGATACAAATGGTGCAGTCACAAAATGTTTATGCAATTGAGGGATCATGCTGTGATTCAACTCAAAAGAGACAGGAATCAAAGAATCACAACTAAGAATTTTAAAGGGTCACATGAATACTACACAGGCTCTATTTTGATTGTTTTTGAATGACGTCTCTATTTTTTCCTGGTGTTCCATTTAAATAAGAGATTTGGTTTTTCAGTAGATACAGCAGGTAGACTTGGAGCCCATGGCAAAAAAATATATATTTAAAGATTTTGTTTTAAACAACAGTGACTGGAAAATATTTTTAGTTTAATTGTCAGCTTCAGTAATATCATTAGCAAAAATACAAATAAAAAATTAAAACTATTTTTTTAGAATGTGTTTATTGTTCAAAATCCATATTAGGTATTGAAGAATATTTAAAATCTTTTAACCCATTTGAACTTCCAGAATCTGAGCTGGTGAGTGGTAATGATGTCTTAAAAAAATGTAGTAGACCAAGACAAATGAGTACGAGTAACACCACTGGATTAGTAGATTGCTACAAGTATTAAATCTGTCTGCAGACACATTTGAGGACACAGCCTCTCTCTTTAATGTACCTTTCAAACAACTGAAAAAGTGAATACATAGTTTTAGTCAGGTACAACCTAATTATCTCCATTAGAAAGACGGAGAAAACAGACAATTAGTACTTTTTTTTTTTTTTTAAACTTAGCAGGTCAGAAACATATCACTAAAATTACACAGCATAAGAACAGACAGCTGGCTCCTAATGTGTGAATCCTGCAAGCTACTGAATGCCAAAAATTCAGTAAAACTGAGATGGTTCTTCTGTGTGGGTGGGGTGTGAGGCAGTTGCCAGAATCAGAGACCATGTGGTCTCTGCTGAAATGCAGAGGGGGGAGTTATGATTGTACCAGGGAAGCTCTGGGAATACAGCCATTGGATCCACTGGGGTTCTCAAACTGGGGGTCGAGACCCCTGAGGGGGTCACAAGGTAATTACATGGGGGGGGTCGCAAGCTGTCAGCCACCACCCCAAACCCCACTTTGCCTCCAGCATTTATAATGGTGTTAAATATATTTTAAAGTGTTTTTAATTTATAAGGGGGGGTCACTCTCAGAGGCTTGCTATGTGAAAGGGGTCACCAGTACAAAAGTTTGAGAACCACTGAACTATACAGATCCACTGACTATGCATAAAGGAGGGCTTGAGGCATAGCTACTATAATCAGGGGCTATTGAAAGGTGTGATAGTAACAGGCAGGGGCATGGTATAGTATTATACAAATATTGTATAGTCAGGCTTTACTCAGGGACAAAAATTTTCACACCACCAGTACTGCCAACCCCAAAAGTTCAAATTACTTGAGTCAGACCCCCCCTCAAAAAAAATATAATTAAAACAAGATTAAATCAGAGGTTTTGTGTCTGTCTTCTGTTTTTTGAACACCCCCCCCCTTATGGATGTGAAAATTAAGATTGTTGCAACTCTTAAATTAAAGTGAGTGAGGCAATTTTAACCTCTGCTGCAGGAACCTTTGCTAGAGGATACAATCAAGATTGGGGCCCCTTTGTTCTAGATCCTGTTCAAGCACAGTAAGAAAGAGAAAGGGTCTATATTTCAGAGTCTGCAGCTCTCAAATCTTGGTCCACAGGGAAATCAGGAGCCAGTAAGTTCCAACCTGTTACACAGTGACCTGCTAAAAGTTGCCAGAACTAGAAGCTGAAATCCGAAAGAGGACTCCTGTCCTGGGATCTGACTGGCGGAATTCTGTGGGTCCTGATTGGTTTCCCTGCTTGTATTTTAACCAAGTTCAGGAACAAGAAGTTTCTTTCCCCTGTTTAGAGCTCCTTCCCTTGCACTACCTGCTCTTATTGCCTGACTCTGATCTCCCGGTAACCCGATCCTGCTGCCTCCTGACACCTGACTCTCAGTTTGCCCTCTGCCATCTCTCAGACTCTGATCTACTGGTATATAACCCAGCCTCACTCCCAACTCCTACTCCAACCATTAGGTCAGACCACCCATGACACACTGCCCTGAAAAGCTTTCAACCTAGTGCAGGGGTAGGCAACCTATGGCACGGGTGCCGAAGGCGGCACGCAAGCTGATTTTCAGTGGCACTCACACTGCCCAGGTCCTGGTCACTGGTCCGCGGGGCTCTGCATTTTAATTTAATTTTAAATGAAGCTTCTTAAACGTTTTAAAAACCTTATTTACTTTACATACAATAAGAGTTTAGTTATATATTATAGACTTCTAGAAAGAGACCTTCTAAAAACGTTAAAATGTATTACTGGCACGCGAAACCTTAAATTAGAGTGAATAAATGAAGACTCGGCACACCACTTCTGAAAGGTTGCCGACCCCTGACCTAGTGCAAAGCATAGTGATGAGTTGTGACATGAGATCCCTGGATTTCAGAGCCCAGGCTCCAGCCAGAGCAGGAATGTCTACACAGCTATTTTTAGCTCTGTAGTGTGAGCCCAAATCAGTTGACCCAGGCTCTGAGATTTGCAGCCACAGAGTTTTTTGCTGTGGATGTACCCTTACAGAACTGAGTTCTAGTCCCAGCTTTACTTGAATGTATATTGTCTAAATCCTGACCAGGGAAATGGGTGAATGGTAGTTACCCCCTAAGGTAGCAACATGAGACCTTGGCTCATAATAAGGTCTGTGAAGTGCACAGAAATATTAACAACAGTCTCTTGATGGGCCTGCAGTTTAGTGCATCCTCCTCTAGTCTACAGGGCACTGGAGGCTCTGTCTGATTTTGCCTCCACAAAATTATATGATGGCTGGAGCTTTTCACATCATTGCAAGACTGAAAACAGCAGCAGCCAAAATTGCATTTCTCTCAATGAATTTGACAGAGTTGTCAACATTGCGCATAACTAACTATACCAGTTCTGCCTGTACAGTTAACAGCCACATAGGTTCTGCGCCTGCTCCTATTGAAGTCAATGGAAAAACTCCTATTGACTACAATGGTAGCAGATTTGGCTCTCTTTATACTATTGTACATACATAGGAAGGTTTTTCACTGGAAACGAAGTGTCATTTCATTTCAATAATAGGGAAATATAATTTCCTTTCCCCCCTCCTTTCAGGTAGTCATGAGATCAAGCACTTATTTTACCCTTAAAAATAGTAGAAAATATTTGGTTTATAACAGTGGTCACCAACCTGTAGATCAAGATCGACTGGTCGATCCTGGAGCCTCTGCCAGTCGATCATGATCTCCGGCCACTAAAAGTCCGGCGGTGCAGTGGGGCTAAGGCACGCTCCCTGCCTGCCCCAGCCTCATGCAACTCCTGGAAGCAGCCAGCATGTCCCCGCGGCCCCTGGCGGGGGTCAGGGGTCGCCACACACTGCTCCTGCCTGCAAGCACCGCCCCCGCAGCTCCCATTGGCCGGGAACGGGGAGTGTGGCCAATGGGAGCTGCGGGGGGGGGGTGGAAGAGGTGCAGCTGGAGCAGCGCGGTGGCATGCTGGCCACTTTCGGGAGTGGCATGGGGCCAGGGCAGGCAGGGAGCCTGCCTTAGCCCCGCTGCGCCACTGACCGGGAGCCACCTGAGGTAAGTGCCGCCCGATGGGAGCCCACACTCCAATCCACAGCCCTGAGCCCTCTCCCAGAGCCAGGACCCCATACCCCCTCCTGCACCCCAAGCCTCTACCACAGCCCTGAGGCCCTTCCCAGAGCCAACACCCCAAACCCCCTCCCGCACCCTGACCCCCAGAGCCCGCACCCTGTACCCCTTCTTGCACCCAAACACACTGCCCCAGCCTGCACCCAAACTCCCTCCCAGAGCTTGCACCCCTCCCCCCTCCGGCACCCCAACCCCTTACCCCAGGCTCAGCCCAGAGCCCCCTCCCACACTCCAAACCCCTCAGCCCCTCCCCAGAGCCCACACCCCCCTCCCCAAACCCAACCCCATCCCAGCCCGGTGAAAGTGAGGGAGGGAGTGAGTGACGGAGGGAGGGAGGGATGGAGTGAGCGGGACGGGGTAGATCCTGGGTTGCACTTAAATTCAAAAAGTGATCTTGTGCATAAAAAGGTTGGAGAGACCACTGGTCTATAATAATTCTGCACCGTTAGGGCCTGATCCAAAGCCCACTAAAGCCAATGGGAATCTTTCCATTTATTTCAATGGACTTTGGATCAAGCCCTTTATCATTATAGATACTGAACAGAAACCATTAATATTCAGCTCAGTCTTTCCCAGCAACTTACTCATCAAAAGGTTGATAAATTGTAGGTGAAAGTAGATGGAGAAAGTCTAGGTAGTGAAATAAAAGATAAATCATAGAAAGAGAACATGAAAAGCCAACGTTTAAATAACATGTTGGCTATGATAACCAGAAAGCAGATAACAAATGGCAGTGTCAGCCTAGTTACAGACTTAAAACAATTCCAGAAAGGAAGACATGAAAAAATCAGACAAAGATCATGTGCTAATAACACTGAACAAAGGCCAATAATTAGAGGACATTGGAAATGAATACCGAAACAAAGATCAATGTGAGCCATAATAAAGGTGGCAACCAAAAACAACCAAGAGTCTAGAAAGAAGCAACTGAATGAAGAGAAATATGGAGAGTAATACTGTATTCCCTCAGCAAAAATCTTGGGAATGCACAGCTAAGATTGATCACGTCTCCTCCAAAAGCAACAACAAAAACCTCCAACATAAATATTAACATTGGGAATTTAAATGATCTAAAACAGCGGTTCTCAAACTTCATTGCACCGTGACCCCCTTCTGACAACAAAAATTACTATACGACTCCAGGAGGGGGCGGCCGAAGCCTGAGGCTGTCCAAGCCCCACCGCCCCAGGTGGAGGTCTGGGGGTGCCGGGGGCAAAGCCGAAGCCCAAGGGCTTCAGCCCCAGGTAGGGACCTGTAACCTGAGCCCCGCCACACAGGGCTAAAGCCCTTGGGCTTTGGCTTCAGCTTTGGCCCCCGACAGTGGGGCTCAGGCTTCAGCCCTGGGCCCAGCAAGTCTAAGTCAGCCCAGGCGACCCCATTAAAATGGGGTTGCAACCCACAGTTTGAGAACCGCTGATCTAAAAGGAAATTCTCAGTTAAGGCTCACCTAACCCTTCACTGCTGCCCACCCTCCACATACAAGCCAAGACCCTTTGCTATGGAAACTGGAGAGTTCTATAATAACATGCTAATTTTATCTACTTGTGATGCAAGGCATTTAAAAATAAACTTCTCAGTACTATTGCTGATTCACTTTAGCAGCTTAATATCAGCATGTACTGGTGTTTTAGCAGTAATGTAAATTCATGTTAATTGTCTTTGAGATCATTCCTAAAAAAACCAGAAGTGTCAAGTTATTCAAGAATGATTGTCACGTCAGTGCAACAACTGACTCACTGAACAAATAAAATCCCTTAGTAGCACACTTCTGGAATTTTGATTACCACTAAAAGGAAGAGATTAAGTAATTCATATCTATTCCTGTAGCCAGATATATTAGGTATTTTACTTGTAATCCTTTACTGATCTATGGAAATCTTTGTACACTACAAAATAAAGCTAATTATACTTTCTGAAATCATGGCATTTCTTTCCTGAGTGAGCACCATCTCAGGGATCCTTTTTCACCTTCGTCTAAGCCGTCTGCAATCCCCTACCTCAGCGCTACTCTGTAGTGAGAGACAGTGACTCTACTGTGAAGTTGCTAGCAGCAACACCCCTACAGGGAACACCAATCACAGATCCAGCAGCATGAATCAGCTTAATTCTCCACTCTAGCTCTCTCTGCCTCCATTTTCTTTCTTCCAAGTAGCAACCACTTTATAGCACAAAAACAAATCTTTTAGCCAATTGGAACTAAACTCTCCAAATATATACCAAGCTAATCTGATTCTCCCCAGATAGTTATTCAAGGTACAGAAGTCTCTACTAGGTTGAGAATCATATTTATAGACTAGCCCTGAGCTTGTTAACATGCCAGATTACTTGCGTTTTGAAGATGAATGTATCTAAGTGTTTAGAGACATTGCTCAGTGCTTAGACATTGACAGTGCTCTCCATTTCTCTGCATAGAACACAATATACTAGACAGATATTGCAGTATAGACACACCTGGTGCCAGATGATGATCCCAGTTACTCTTGTTTATGCTGGTGTAAATGAGATCCAAATGTAGGCCAGGATATTTTAACTTTAAGAAAATAAACTTTGCTGAAAGTAGAGTTAAAAAACAACTTGATAACCACATTTTATCAGTAATTTTGGGGATCTGATCTTACAATGCATTAGAACAGATTCTAAACTGGTATAAATTGGCATAGCTCCAATTAAGTCAGTGGGCGCTACACTATTTACACTAGCTGAGGATCTGACCCATTGTATTTCTGTCTAACATAGATATGGTCTCAGTATTGGAGATTTATTTAACATAAAGAGAGTCAGTACAGTATTTCTCACATAAGTCACATATTTCTATAGAAGTAATAATGGCTAAAATGCAATGCACAAATTCTCCATTACAAGATAAATAAAGGTGCTTATGTCATTTTAATTAAAAATCTACACATAGTATTCAGTCAGACGGCACTAAGGTTTATATGCAACAACTCAACAAGTATAATTAATAATAAAAAGGTGTGTATGGTATGTTGTGTGTATTTTAACACAAGAAAAGCTGCACATCTCTGAGAGCGACCTTTATTGATTAAGCATCTGTGCCATGTTGTATTACAAGATGGCATTTAGCAGAAAGTTTATATTTAAAAAGTGTGGTGCAAACAATGCCTATGCAGCAACATCTGCTTCAAACATCTTACAAAAGTAATACAAATTAAAATAAAGCAGATGAATTCAAATTGGCATGCATGTGGTTGCATGTCTCTCTATAGCTACGTATTTTGTATGTGCACACACTTCTCCACAAAGACAAAGGAGAAAGAAGGAATTAAAAAGCCAGGACAGGACCAGCAGGGAGGGTGATAACCCACCCTGGACATGTTTGTCAGTTAACTGGGACTCACAACCACCACACTGAGAACCTGCAAACTAAACTGATACATCACCTTTTATTCTTGCTATTTCTAAATGTGCTACTCTATTCAAATAATTTCTCCATCACAGAAACAATGCATTTGGGGTAGAATTCACCCTACTACAGAAGGCCCAAGGCAAGCCCTCCTCACTTGTTTAAGTCTCAAGATGTAGGTGGAGATATGGATGAAATAGCCACCAACAGGGCCTCCACTTCCTCTCCACATCAGTGAGCTCCTGCCTGGTACTGAATAGGCAAAGACATGTTCATTTGGGGCAAACTAGGAAAGGAGACAATAGGAACTGGTCTACACACAAACCTTGCTGGTTTAGCTAAAATGGATTTTATTTTGACAAGGCCTAGAATCCACACTGATCCAGTGGCTGGAAGCCTCTGTGTAGGAGGCAGAGAGGGGCAGAAGAACATCTGTGGAGGGCCTGACTGAATGAAGGAGAATATCTTCCATCACACTCATCCCACACTGATTCCCTACACAAAGCCTATTTACTCTGGCTTTGTGTAAGAAGAATTTCACCTATTATGCACTTGCAAAATAAATTTTAATTTAAAAAGAACTAACAAATTGTTTAAAAGTAGCGCCATTTTAAAATAAAACACCAGTCAGTACTTTTCCACCCTCATCTCAGCATGAGACACAAATTGTTGCATGTGTGTGTGTGGATGTGGGGGTGAGAGAGATTTTTTTCTTCTTGTGAACTTTACTTCAAAATATGATGGAAATTATCATCAGTTCATGATGGAGAAAACAAAGAAGTAAGCACTGGAGTATTCATTTTAAGTAGTGTTCCTTGTCTTGGCAACCATTTTATTAGCTTTGCTATTTATTTTTCATCACGACCTGACATCAGTGCAAGATTTTTTTATTAAGGAGCCTGCTAACTCAGCTACTGTATAAGCCATAGGAAAGGGCCAGTTAGCATTTCCATTCTAAACCCCAATTTTGAGGGCATGATATACTGTCTTTATAAGTACTATTCTGGCTGTACCTGAGCATACAGAACACCAGCAAGTGAATTTATTCTTTTATAACATTTAAAAAACTATGTTGAGACTTAATTCTACTCCCATTGATATCAATGGGAGTTTTGTTATGCACTGCAGTGGGAGCAAAATTAGGCCTCAAATTAACTCATTCCTCAGATATACAAATGTAAAAAGGAAGGATGCTCAGGAGAGGCATATTCTCTTCAGTGCCTCTCCTTGCACCTTATGAGTGTGACCCCACCTCCGTCATACCCTCTTTTGGAGTAACATACCCTGTTTGCATTGTTGCTTTGCGTAGCCCTTGAATTGCTGTGAAAGATGTGGGGAAACTTATTTCTCTTGCCTCTGTCACTGTGCAGCCATGCAGGTACTGCACAAAATTATTGTTACACATTTATATTGTGGTAGCACTTAGAGGGCCTCTACCAGGTGGAGGACCCCATTGTGCTAAGCTCTACGCAAACATTAGTAAAGACAGTGCCTACCTGGATTTTTCAAGATGAGGAGAAATTTAGTCGGTTTTGCACTTAACACAAAATGTTAACTCTGTTGTGAAATCAATGTTAATTTAATTTCAATCCAGGCTCAGAAATGTCAACAGAAATCAGTTACTTTGACATTTTATGCAAAAAGGGCTCCAAAAAAGGCCTCCTTTTCATGGCACAAAATGGAAAGCACAATGGAGTCTCACATGGGTTCAGTACCAAGGCACTGAGGATAGAGACCAATATTTTGCCCTCAGTTCTGTGAAGAGGGATCTCACTGAGGTCAATGGGAGTCTTATACAAGCATCTGAGGGTAGAATTTGACCTAGAGTGCCAGCTTCACTTCTGAATTTCCTCACTTTTTCAGGTTTAAGACAGATTCTTTAATGCCTTTGAACATAGATTTTTGTGTCTTATTGTTTAAAGACTGAGCAGTGCTAGAATACACATTTATACTGTTTGTCATAGAGATGGTGATGAATTCAAGTCACATACAATTAAGCTGTAATTCTACACAATGAGAGACTAAACAGGCTGTCTAGACAAAAAAGGCAGCTAAAAATACAATTCCTAGAGAATATTTCCTAGATGATTTTATAATCTTTCCATTGAAAAATAGAGTGTATAATCTTACTTCTTTTATTTAAATGATATCAGAGGATTTGCTTGGTTTTAATTCATGTAAACCTATCAAAAAATAATGTCCCAAGTTAAGCCATTTAACTGCACTTGCTGAAAATCAGAAATGCACGGTCATGTTTCTGCTAAAATAAAGGCACAGAATTTTTTAGCTGAAATCTTAAATTAGACATTTACAAATTAAATTTAGGTGTAATGTATAGTTCCACCCTCAGGGTCAAATCCTGCTAGTCTTACTCATCTAAGTACTCTCAAAGCAACAAAAGGGAAACTTGTGTGACTAAGCAGCTGAATTTGGTTCATGATCAATGAATTTAAACCAAATTGCAAGATATGTACTTTGGATTTGATCCCGCTTCCATGAAAGTCAACGATGGCAAGACCAGGACCTAGACGTTCATATTTTTTTGAATTTGTTCTGCTGTTTCACAGGCCAAGGGGAAAAGTCCAAAAAATTTTGGTTTTCTAAATCTGGCAAAGTCTATGCACATTTGGTCACCAGTCTGTTTATTAGAGACAAATGCTGTTGTAACTAATACTGCACAAAGTTACAGAAAAAGCTCCAGTGTGTTATCCAAGATGACAGAGTGAATACTGCAAGACAAGAATCATCAGAATCTCTTTGTTACAATTTGTGATACTGATTCTAGGAATCTGCTGTAGCAGCATTTCATAACCATCCCTACCATGCTCATGACCAGTAATTTTAATGTTATTTAGTCAATATTATGCTGCATTAGTTGTTACACTTACATCCCAAATATTTCACCAGTGAAAACAACCTACATTCCTTTGAGAAGACTGTATAGTATTAATTAACATTTAAGGTTGATTGCGCACATGCCTAAACTCAAGATTTGTTTAAAAAAAAAAAGTTAGAAAACTTACCAATCATCAGATTCCCATGAAATGACAGAAGTTAATTCTGTATGATTCACAACAAACTATAAAATTAATTTTATAGGAACAAATCCTCATATGAAAAGCAGGCTTTCAGAGAAGTCAGAAGAGAAGATTTAGGTTTCATGCCTCCCATAAAAGTCCACAGTTCCCATGAAAGTGAAAGAAAAGTGTTCCCTCAACCATTCAAAGCAGGGGAGTGGAAAATTCTATCTGACCCACTCAGACACAACACTATACAAGCCATGTTCACAGAACAGGAATTATACCAATTCTGAAGGGCTTTATCATACTGCAAAATTAGCAGTTCAGGTGTAGTCATTAGTGTAGTCAAAATAGGGGGAAAGAAAAAGCTGACTTGTAAGGGGAAAAGAAATTGACTTGACTGAACAATGAATCCCAGAGTAAGCCAGGTCACATGCATTCCCCTGCACATCCATATGTAGTCCTCCCTTTCTGTATAACAAAGGGGTGGCCAGGGATCATTTCTGTAGCAGTGCCCCTCCATCATGCCCAAATGCCACAGAAGGCCCTCCAAAACAGTTTGAGGTGCTGTGTGAAGAAGGGGTGGACTTGAGATTAAAGGGGAGCAGGGCCCTCTCCCCCTCCCCAACCAACTATGGGGAATCAGCTGAAAATTGTATTAATCTTTAAATTACAATATTCCATTGTGTGGAACTGGTGCTGAGGCACATGTCTTCTACTGGATTCCCCTGAGTTTTATGTAGATCTCAGGGGATCTATGGTTTCTGGCAGCTGAAAACCCTTTTCATTAACTGAGGGATGGGGTATAACCTTGTTTAAAGTAAGTGCCCCAAGATAGTAATTTGCTGAACAGAGCCTGCTCTGATGCAAGAAATACCTGAACTTCATGAGAAAGCAAAAACTTCTTACTCTTTCTTTCCCAAAATGTACCATAAGTAAGGAAATGGATGGGGCAGAGAACTGTTACAGGGCTACAGAGTTTTTCATCTTTCAGTTATCAGTTCAATTTCAGCCCAAGTAAGTAGTGACCAAAAGTTACTACCTTTTGATAGCTCTTTGGTGACCTGTTCAGCAGGAGTTGATAGGCTAAATCCAGTTCCTTGTGAACACATTTCCATGACACAAAACCTCCACCTTTTGTTACAGACTTACTCTCAGAGAGAACCATGAGTGAACGATTTTAGAGAATGAACCACCCCTCCTCCCTCTCTAGAAGTAGTCCATCCAATTCAGGATCAAGGCACATTGTTGGGATTGTGCTGTCCTATTCTGATAAAAGACCTCCAGTCTCAAGGGCTGTTAATCTGTCACTTTACCTTAAGGAAAACAACCACTCATTCAAATAATGAGTATTGCCTAAACCTCAGTAGCACCCAAATATCAATATGGAATGAAGTTGAACATAGCGTTGAACATGCAACATAACTAAAGCATAGGTTTTAGTTGGCTTACCTTACAAAGTACTATCAAATATATTGCATCAGATATTTGAATATTTTGACAAAATAATATAATGTCTGAAGCTTTTTTTTTAAATAGAGAAAATCATCCTGTGTCAGAGACTAAAAACTAAGCTAAGTTATGCAGTAGTTTTTTTGTTTTGGAGGTTTGGGGTTTTTTGGGTTACTTTTTTTTTTTTAAAGCTATGCCAAACACTGGTCAAAACTAAAAAGAACTCTTACCTCGAACTTCAGGAGAAAACCGAGCTGAATGGCGAGACACAAAAAGTTTCAGTTCTTGGTCTAAGTTGCATTCAACCAGATTCGTGTCCCATGATCGGATTCCTACAAGTCAAAACACAATATATATTCATATTTAACATGTGTGGTTTGAAAGTTTTCAACTGAATATTTTGGATTCTCATTCATCAGAGTTAAATATTTCTCCATTCCAAAGCTTGCCTGTGTCCCATCCTTTCTCTCTCTCATATCCACACATTTGACAGCTATTTTGTTCATTTGCACTCACTGTATAGCTCAATCTTGTATGATACTGAACATTCCGACACCACTGAAGACAGTGGTCAGTGAGAAATGAGGGAAAGTCAGTTCATTGGTGCTAAAAAGTGGTGGCTCCTGCAATCTGAGAATTGCTTGTTGATTCTGCAGCATTATGACATATTTATTGATATTATATGCCCCCAAACTGACTTGCAACATAATAATACATTGTTTTTACTGATCATTAGCTACTGAATTGCATAAAACTAAATGATTCGGGGGAATATTTTAGCCACATTACAAGATCATTGTGTTTGCTCCCATGAGAGAAAAAATGACATCAGCTTACATTTATTATAGTCCCAATACTTTAAGTATTAAATTGGCAGATCTCTTAATGAAGAGCTGTTATGATAGCAATGAGCCATCTCATTTAAAGTGAAAATATAAATTGTTACTTTATTCCCTTTGTTCAAGAAGTGTCAAAATTCTGTCTCTCTTAAACATAAAATATACTACTTGATCTCCTCTCTTAAATTTAATTTAACTTGGAAACAGTACTACTACTTTGCTGTCCAGTTTCTTTTCTCAGTTATTTAAAGAGGGAGATTCTTGACACATGTAAGGCACTGAAACTTATGTTTCCATAATAAATATTTTTAAAAGATTATAGTTGGGAGGGGGGAATAAAGTTACCAGTTTAAATATCACAGGAATGAGAAACCCAAATATGAAATGAATGAAATGGTCTGGAATGTTTTGTATTTTTCTACAACTCAAAAATTCTTTATTTTTTAAAAAGTGAAAAAGTGTGTAGGCAGTTGTTCTCCAATAAGGTTCAGAGACTCACACCACTCTGAAAATAAATTTAAACGTTCATCCTCTTCTGCTGGGGTGTGGTGATTAGACAAGCACAAACTAGCCAAGCTGGATGGCAAGTGGATGGGCAGAGGGAAAGCAGCAGAGCTTATAATGGTATCTGCCTCTTCCCATTCCCATAAGCTGACTTGTCTCTCTGGCTTTTCTTTCTTTTCTGTACATGTCCTGTCATGCAACTGTGGAGTTGGGGCTCTGCAGTATTTGGGGAGGGAGGACCCAGTTGGAGGAGCTAGAGTAAGGGTGAGGGCAGCCACTCAATATGGTACCATCCCCTGGCATTTCCTCTGGAAATTCCAACATGACTTAGGAGTTAATGCTCAAACTAGCAGTACTATTTCCCACTTTCTTCTCCCTCAAGGGGGGGGGGGGGAAACTAGTCCTAGCTTGACTCCTTGGGGAGGCACACTGGATGGTAGGGATGAAAAGAAAGAGAAGTCACAGAGACAGTTCAGCACTCTGCATGGTTGGCCTGAGATCAATAGGTTTGAGGACTGGATTCCCCATACAAGTTTGAGGATCTGCATTTCAAGGGCCTTGCCCCTTGCCCACTCCAGAGGCCTTTGCTATAGAGAGAAAATCCATCTAATGCTTTTGGCAGCTTCAAATCTGTTGAAATACAGGTTTATTTCTCCCATTTCCATGTGATTTTGCAGGGGAGGAGATGATTTAACTCTTAGCTTGCTATTTTGATCCAATAGCTACTTTGTGCCACCAATGACATAATAGGAATGCTCATTCTGCAGCAGGTCCACAAGGCACATAGAGAGTAGCTACTTTTGATGATTTTTCATAAGTGTTTTTATGATAACTTTTCAGCCAGACTATCAATGTGCCTGATATTGGGGTATGTCACTTTATTAATTAACTGCAATTAAAACAATTTTTAAAAGATAAGTTTTAGAAATATACAATTTTCCATACATTTCATAATAGTTTATTAAAATAATTCCCTAACTAAATTACTTAGTTGAACTATAGAGGGACTCTCTCGCTACTTGAATTGTAACATCTTTGTATGTAGGCTCCAGAGGTCACCCTCTTCTAGGAGTCTTCCTATCTTCATTTGCTAGAAACTTCTTGGTCATGCAGTGCATTTTTTGGTGAGTGAATTTGGGAATTAAATACACCACAGTCACAGTGTTCATATTTAATTATTTCCATGTGTCAAATACTTCAAATCAAGAATAATCTGAAAGATATTATACCCAGCATCAAACATCATCCAGATAAGTAGCACATCAGAGAAATGCTTTTTGTAAATGTACACTGACCATAGATCATGAAGCTAAACAATGGTGATTAAACAAGTTCTAAACTCAGGCAAGCTCCAGACAACAGCTCATTGACCTATAATAGCAAACCCTGAATGATGAGCAATGGTGTTGTTTAGGGATAGACTACAGGCATTTGGTAGACCTATTAAGCAACACAGATGTTGATTCAGTGATGTTGTAGGTACATAGTGTCTGTCCTGCCATCATTCGGTACATGGACATCCTTTTGATGCAAATGTATAGAGTGCAGATTTATGCCTAGATTGAGATTCTACAATACAATACTGGAACAGAGCCAGATCGCTCAGCCTGTCAACGTGCAAAACAGAAGATTCAAGAAAATAAGCTTAAAATTATATGTAATTATTTTCTTTATCTTAAAGAGCATTTTCTGTACATGATTCAGCATTTCTGATATAAACACCATATTTCAAATAGTAAAAGTGATAACATCAGGTTTAAGTGAGATGGAGATAAATCTCGAACTATAAACCATGGACAATTTAAAGATAAATATATGTATTGTTATGCATGCAGTCAGTGGAAGTACAATGGAACTAGGATCATTACTTCTTTCCGGGATATTAGGAATACAGATGCCGCTAGACCCTGGACTAATTATACAGCAGAATGGGCACACCCACAAGCCTTAGTCTGTGGATAGATCTTGAAGCCATTTTTTGACACATCAGAAGGCAACCCTAGACCACTAGAAGACTGCCATTTCAAAACAAGTAGTTATACAGAAAGAGATATTTCAGAATTTAAAAATACTGTTGGCAAACTCAAAACAAGAAACCCTCTCTTCATAAAATTTAAAGCAACTAAATCTGCAATCATCCAGGCTGCGTAAGACCAAACCACTGACGTAAATTATCAGATAATATCTTCTCTGATTCTGTTTCTCTTCAGTACTGTACAAGAATCCACAATCTTCAATGATGATGCTCAAAAGACATACCAGACAAGACAGCAAAGAAGAAGAGTTAACAGGGACGCTGAACTCTTGAAGGCCTTGTTGAGAATGGATGGTTTTGGAATGGACTATTTTTTCCAGATAGTAGTGAGCTTTCCTCAGAAAAGAAGAGGTTCATCAAGCCCATATTTACTCCATAAATATATAGCTACAGACTCCCCCAGTGTGTTAATCCAGAACAAAGCAGCTGAATATCAGATCAGTGATATCTCCAGTAGTTGAATTCCTAATCAGATCATCTGCCACCTGCAGGAGAGAGGTGACTTCTAATCCAACATTTTGAGTAGACAGCCCACAGGGTTGCTTATAAATATCTAAAATTTTAAAAGATGCTATGCTTTGTGAGTTTAGGTGGCAGCAATGGAAACTGTACAGCAGGAATTACACAGCAGAAGCTTCAAGAGCCTGAAGAGGATTTCTTGAGGAAGGATGACATCAGACGTCTTGAGGGCAGAAGACACATCCGTTTGCTCTATTAATTATTAATAATTTTATTTAAAAATGCAGCCAACTCAGCTTTAACTCAATCAAAACTTGAGTAAAATTAGGAAAATACAATGACCAAGTCACTCTAAATTACAGAGCAGAGCAACAGCATCAGCAGTTTTCACTAGAAGACAATGGCAGCTATAACTATAAAAAAGGTAATTTTAAAAGGTGGTTAGCTGTGATTAGCTAATCCTTAATCAGAAAGGAGTAAAAAATAAATCTGGAAAAAAATAATGAAGTAAAACAGATGGTGGGTTTTGAAGCAACAATAGGAAGAGACAATTGAAGTCCTATTGGGACTGCTGAACCACACCTATACACCAGGAACGGTAACCAATTCACTGTTTAAAGATCTCTCTCTGACAATGGACATTTTCTGAAATCTCTACCCTCATCAGCCCAAAAAAACAAAACACATTTGTTACAAAAACATTGGTAATGTAGCTTAATAAACTATGGCATCTAGTAATGATTTTATTTGTACTGCATATCAATATTGTGCAATCATAGCATTTTCCAATTCACTGAAATCTATTATTTAGAAACAATATCAAGGATTGATTAAGAAAATCGTGATTTTCACTTATATTTTGATGGAGCTGTGACTTTTTAAAAAAAATATAGCAAAAATACTCTGAGTCATAGCAGCAGCCTGTAGCTGGATAATGTAAGGATTATGAGAGTGAATGTTCAGATATTTAAATTTTAATCACTTAAATCTTTGTTGTTTTTCTTCTATAAAATCTATTTCTGTAAAATTCTCTAAAGCAAAAAAAAATTCTTATTGCTGAAAGTTAGAAACAATAGAAGCAGCTGAGATCCTGCTCAGGGGTTCCTTGCTGTTCAGAACTACAGCTCCCCAAATCCCTTGGATTTTATTTTGCAGTGAGGAAATGCTGTTTGTTTTTTTAAAAATAACAGTTTAAAATGTATTTTTTCTTGGCTATGTGAACGCCCTTTGTCCGCTATGGGCTGCCATAGGGACCGCAGTGCGGACTGCACCACGCCCACGAGCCGGTATCTCTGGGCAGACAGACTCCAGCAGCACCAAGAGGGGAATAGAGAAAGCGAGGGAGGCATTGCTGCTGCTGCAGAAGACCGGAACGACCTCTGCAGAAAAAACCACTAGCACAGCGCAGTAACAATGGCGGGGGGGGACACAGAGAAGCAAAAATAGTTGGGGAGGGGGGGGGCCCAGATCAGTTGCAGTGGAGGGAGAGGTCTGTTGTCTCACCCGTTCACCTTCTCCTTCCTTGTGTCTCAGGCTACGTGGGTGCAGCAAAAGCCAACTGCAGATCTTTGTGTGAGGGAAGCCAATGCGATATAGAAGGAGTCTCCTCCTTCATCGCTGCTGCTGTTGCTGCTTTATGGATTTAATAGCCATGTATGTCTCATGATACTGCACCTAAACTACTAGATTAACATTGGCTTGAACACAAAGATCAGATTCCTGCAGTCTTTGTCCCCCGTCCTTTATGTCTGGACATTCTCGATAGAGCAGTGACACCTAAGAGGCTGTAGGTCCGAGGGGGGTAAAGGAAAAGGGCAGAAAATAAGAAGCCCCCTCTCCAGCAGGCAGAGATTTCTGTTTGGCTTTCCCCAGTTTTCCTTCTGAAATGGTAAAAAGGGCAATGATGACACGCAAGGTGGGGCGCTCCTTGAGCTAAGAGGAAAATTCTCCCTCCCATGCGCCAAACTGAACCACCAAAACCGCTTCAGGAACCACAGCTGCATCCCTCCGCCGGTTCCAACCCAGGCTACCCTCCCGACCCCTGCAAGGCGCGTGTCAGCCAGCCGAGGAGGCTGAAGCCTGTCTGGGTTGGACTGGGCTAGCCCCGTTGCCAACTGTTGGCGCTGCGCTGCAGCTCGGAGCAGAGGATTTTCCCCCTCCGAGCAAAGGGAGTGGTTGCATCAGATTCTTTTTTCCTTGTGGGTTAGTGAAGGCAACATCTTGACTCCTGGCGCCGGACGCTGCGAGCTGCAGCCCCGCTCGTGGCAGGCGGTGAGGAGCCAAGGGTGGGTGCCGAGCCGGGGGCATTTATGGCCGATAAAAGGGGGAGAGGAGACAACAGCAAGGACTTCTGTGCAACCTGTGGTTGTCCCCGTGCCTCCCACCCCCACCCGCAGGGCTGTTCTCGGGGGCGGGCCGGGCAGCTTACCTCGCTCGATGTTGCCGATGGCTCGCCTCAGGTGCTCCTCGGTCACGAGCTCGCCGATGACCACCAGCAGGTAGAATTTGCTGTCGAGGAAGCGGTGCGAGAGGCTGGGCGAGGGGGACGCGGGGTTGGGGATGCTACAAGACGGGTCCGGCTCCGCTTCCACCACCACGGTCGCCATCCTGCCAGCCCCTCTCCTCCTCTTGCTGCTGCTCGGGGTGGGGGGCAGGGAGGGAAAGGATTATCTCCAGCGGTGCCTCCCTCCTGGGCGCGGAGCTGCCGAGTGGTGCCGGGCTGCGGGCAGCAGGCGAGTGAGGGCGGGCGGGGAGGCGGCGGCGCTTTTATACCGAGACGGTGCAGGGCTGGGACCCGGGGAGGAGGGGGGGACCCGGCACATCCCGGCGCGTTGCTGCTGCCGCTGTTCCAGCATCCACAGCTGATGTCATCTGCAGCAAATCATCCCCGGCGCTGCCTCCGGAAGCAGAAGGGACGAGGTGTGCAAACAATGCCCAAGGCTGAACAAGGTGTGGGGGGCCTGGGGCCCAGCAAACCGCCCTGCCTTTGGTGTGCAACCCCCACCCCCGGCCTCAGCACACAGGCCCCCAGAGAGAGGCCAGCGGAGGAGAAAAGTTCAGGCCAAACCTGCCCCTCCTCCCCCCCATCCTCAGCTGACATGTAGCACAGGGCTTTTCCTCTCCAAAACTGCATGGGAACAGTACCTTCACGGGGCACCCTCTTTTGCCCCTACCAGTCACCACTCCATAGGGACCCTAGCCACAAAATATGCACCCCCCTCCATGCATGAACTTTCAGTTTCGCCTATTTTAAATAGAGCCAGTCATGAAGTGCAGAGCCACAGGTCACCTTCTGGAACGAGGATGCTTGCCCTGAGGATTTTGGTTGAGGTCCCATCTCCATTCACAAAGATAATATCCCATATAATAAAAAATACTGTACTGCCATAATCTACAGTAGTAATTGTCCAGACTCCTGCATTGCACCATAATACTGCTGCAGAACTTGGGGAAGTTACTGTAGAATACTGTAGTGTGTTTTTACAAGGGAGAATTCAGATGTTCCCTTTAGTCTTTTTATTTTAAAACCAATTACCATAATCAAACATTCTGAAACAAGGCCTTTGTTAACACAGTCCGTGCTCTGTAGATATAGGATTCACTCCTGAGAAGTGGTCCTTCCATGATGCCTTGGATAAACTACAAAAAACTCAGTCCCTGGATAAACAATTTGAGCCAGAGCTCCACCAGTGACTTGTGAGAGAACACACCTAGAATTACAATAAGTTTGGAAGGGATGTAAATTCTTATGCTCCAATGTATAAAGATAACCTGCCCACAGGATAAGCTTCTTCTCAACCGGGTAGAGGTTATCCCATTACTACTTCATTCAGGGTTTAATGCATTTTCCTCTGAAACATTTGGCACTGGCTACTGTCAAACACAGGAATCTCAGCTGAATGGACCATGAAGTGCCGCAACTCCTGTGTTCCCAAAATGTATGTTTTTATTTTTACAGCACTCTGGAGTCACTATAACAAACAAGTATTTCAGGTGTTATAAATAATAATAGAAATAATAATTTATTGGTATTAGAGTAGGGCCTAGAGGCCCCAACCAAGATCAGGATTCCATTATGCTAGGCACTGTATAAACATAGAGACAGTCTTTGCCCAGGTGAGTTTACAGTCCAAGTAAGCAAGACAGAGGAAGGGTGGGAGAGAAAACAGAGGCACAGAGAAGTGAAGTGACTTGCCCAAGGTTACAGAGCAGATCAGTGACAAAACCAAGAATAAATTCCATGTCTCCTGCTTATTCATTATGGACCATATTGCCTGTCTTGTTATAACTATTTCATATAGCCATGTGTTTCTAACATGAATAAACGTCCAAATAAACACATTGAGCATGCCAAATTCAGGCTAATGTGATGAAACTGACCTCTAACAGTGCATATACACTAACATTTCTGAGCCATTTTCCTGCATCTGTATAGTTTCCCTGGTGCTTCTAGCCATGTAAATTGTGTTGTAGACTGGGCACAGGCATTTTGACAGCCATGTCATGTAAACCCAGAAGACTCCATGGAAAAAACAACTGTACAGAACAATTGATAGCAATTTTCCTAAAATAGACAGTCTTAATGGACACAAATATGCTGCAAAAGTGTCACTAATATGAACCATATTCTACCAGTTGTGACTACAGTTCTTTTCTGCTGAGAGTAGAGTTTTTCATGGCATGGTTGCACTGGTCTGTGTTGATACATATGGGCACACAAATACATATGGTTGATGCTAGCTTCCCCATAGCCAAGCCCTGTTTTACTCATGCCCACATATACACTATTTCAGTTACAGACATGCTGAGAGGTCTCTATAATTTTGGGGAGGACCCTGAACAGAGGCAGGCAACCTCCAACATTCTCTCCCACTGCTACATACAGGTTTTCTGGTATGCATACTACATGTGTATTACCAGCAAGAATTTGGCCCGTAAGCTGAGAAGGTGCATCTAAAAGGTATTTTACTTAATGTTTACAAAATAGAGTGACAGTGATTCCCAAATATAAGGGTAAAAGATTTTTCACACATCACAATCACAACAGGTTAAATGCATTAATGCTATGAAATGCATTCCATTGCACAAGGTGCATTACATGGGTGACTTTATGTTTCTGTTGTGGTGGTGTTTTTGTTTTTTTTTAAACAGAAGGCACTAACAACTGTGGGAAAATTATCTGTTGAGATTTTAGGCAATAAGGTTTACTTAAAGAAAACAAAAACAAAGAAACAAAACAAAGTATCAGAGGGGTAGCCGTGTTAGTCTGTATCCACAAAAACAACAAGGAGTCTGGTGGCACCTTAAAGACTAACAGATTTATTTGGGCATAGGCTTTCGTCGGTAAAAAACCTCACTTCTTCATGCATCTGAAGCTTATGCCCAAGTAAAACACAATAAACAAAACCCTAAATATATGTATATGATACAAGTATACCTAAGGTAGCCTGCTGAGGCATATGCTTCAGTAGTCTTGTGTTTTATATTATGTTGCCACAGACTATATAAACTATTACAGAAAATGAACTGTGACAATTTATAACATTGTGGTAGGAGCTGGTAGGTATATTAAAAACCCAAAGAGCCAGATGCTACCATTTGGAAGAAAAATACATTTTTGTCTATCTCTGAGGGCTGAGTCTGGCTCATAGATGTTTTGCGTTCCTTAGATATTCACAAGCACATACAATTGGCAGATCTAAGGTAAAATTGGGGCCAATAGCATGCTTGTTACAAATGCAGGTCTAGCTTCATGGATATGGCTCTTGGAGAAGGTTGCAGATTCACAGTTTACATGGTTGATGTTCATACAATAACTTGCCCTGAAGCTTGTTTGTTGGCATTTTGAATTACAAAACAAATAAAACTTTGTCCTTGTACCCTACACTTTTCTTACCTGAAAAGAAGTTGTCTTCCTTACTAGTAACAATAAAATCTGAAAGCATATTTATATTCTGCAGGGTGGAAGCATATCACCAGATCTTCAGTCAGGTGAAATGAGAAGATGTTCTGTGTAAAGCTGACTCAATGTCACATGGCCCTCAGTGTTTCAAAAATATTTCAGCTTCCTAGCTGCAGCAAAATTACATAAATATACTATTTTGGATAAAGAAATAGCTAAATGAATTTAGACTGTACACATACAGATTTAGAAAGACGGTAACTGATATCAACTGTTGAAAAAATGTTTAAAGTTCATGTTACTGATCCATTTTTTACTTGGTACCCAATTGCTTGGTACCCAAATTAACAAACTCAAACGATACACACAAGGCTGTATTTTCATCTTGGGGATCTGGTGATATTATTAATCCTCTTAATAATTAATTTACAATCTTAAGGTGAATGTCACAGGAGACTCACAACTTGTCTGGCGCCTCCTTCTGGTCACTCTTGAGATTAGCTCTTGAGGTTGACACCCCTTCCCGTGGTCGCACGCCATCACACTGTCTGTCTCTCAGGTTTGCAGCTCCTCTCTCATCCCAGTAACCACAGCATCCTCTTCATGACTCAGCCCTCCAGCTAGGTCACTCAGTGTTTCCCCCCCCCCCCCCCCCCTTCTGGGTACAGTCCTTCTATTCTCCATCACTCTCACAGAGACCCAGACAGTCTTCCTATTCACTGCCCCGCCGGTCTATGCTACACCCTCATTGGCTGGTAGGGGAACCCGGGCCCGTTCACTACTCTGGGTTCCAGCCCAGGGACTCTACACCCAGCAGTTCTGGACTTTCCTCTCCCAGCCCTCACTGCTTCTATCCTGGACTGCTTCCTACAACTGCTGCAGCCTACATGACTCCGCAGCCTCCAAACACTCCTCCCTCTTCCCAGGGAGTGACTACCCTTTCCCAGCAGCAGCCCTTGTTTGTTGCCAGTGTCCTGGCTTTATAGGCCCCACCTGTTCCTGCACAGCTAAACCTGCTTGCAATCCCGGCTCCCTGGCTCTTCCTCCAGGTTCAGCCTGTGGAGTTAATAGGCCTACCTGGCCACCTTAACCCCTTCCAGTCCTCTTTGCAGAGCAGAAGACCTATTATCCACCACTGAAGTCCTATTTTAAGACCTTAAATGGAGTTTACATGGTGTATAGGCCTCCTAATTGCCTTCTGCCCAGGGCTGAATGTCACCCCAGTTATAGAGGAAATACAATGCCCTCTGCACCACTGAAGTCTCATTTTATGAGCTTCAATGCAACTGCAATGGTTCATAGGGCCTTGTGTGGTCCCTCTTTACTGAGGGGATGGTATGCCCACAGTACAATACAGTATGACACAATATGATACAGAAATGTGTTGTGTAGCATTTACAACTTGAGTACTTCATGAAAAAGATGGATTTTCAGAAGTTTTCAGGAAGAGAGAAAATGAGGGTTCGCTTACCATAATTATAGAGCCTTGCCAAGTAGATCCTGTAGGTGTGTGGTGAAGTCAGTAATGTGCCGCCAACATTTTAACAAGGAGCACCGTCAACACTTTCTGCCTTAGTTGGAGATCATGTGACATTTCCTGGGTAAAATACACTTCTCCCACTTCCAAAAATTCATCAATCCAGTTCCATATGCCTTCCTCCCCCCCTCCCAGAAAAAAATCAGTTCTTCCATCCCCACACAATTCCTAACCCAGACTTCATGGAGTCTTCTCTATGTTGCTCCGCTGCTTGGCAACTTCCTCACAACAGCAGCAATGCTGGCAGGTGTTAGTCCTGCAGTCTCTATAAGCAGCATTAGAAATAGACATGTCATACTGTGGCTACTGGCTATAGGGTGATTGGTCAGGAGACATGAAGGTCTTATCAGACCTGGGCTCCATGATCTGTTGGGAAACAGGTTCCCTTTGGTTTTTTTGTTTGTTTGTTTGTTTGTTTGTTTGTTTTTTTGAGATAGTCAGGGAAAACCTGCCTGTAGGCAGTATCCCATAGCTGGCACTGATGGGGAAGTGTTGTGGCAAGTTGATTCAATTCAAGAAAAGGTTGACCATCTCTATGCTTAATTAAACAATAAATAAAATTAGTAGATATTTTTCATCCAAATTTATATTTTTAATTAATTAATTTCAGCTTTGATTATTTATTTTTTTGAAAAACAGACATTTTAAAATATTTTCAATTTTTTCCATTTTGAAATGGGAAAATACGACCTTCTCTCAGTTTTTATCCCCCCCTTCCCACTAGAAAAATGGAGGAAATGTAAAAAACATTGAAGTGAGAGAATGTAACACTTTTGCTTTTTTAAAGTAACGCTTTCTCTCACCTTTTAACTCTCTGTTTCAAAGTGAGAGAAAGTAACACAAAGTAACAGTGGATTTTTTCCAATGAGGGGGAGAGATAAGAAGTGAGAGAGAAAAAGTGTTTTTCCCCCTGACTTTTTCTAACATCAATTCTTCCCCATTTGCACTCCCCCAGTGGAAAAAATGGGGGAGCATAAGGAAAGAAGCGAGACCAAAAGTGGAGGAAAACACACCATGTTTTTCACTAAATGAAGGTAAGAGAAAGAGGGATTTTTCCTACAAAAAAAGAAAAAAGTTTCAATACAAAACATTGACAAATTTCATTCTGAACATTTTAATCAAAAACAAAAAATTCAAAACATTTTTTGATTGAAAAATTAAAACAATTCATTTTTTTTCAATTTTCATGACAAAGTAGACCAGTTTTGACCAGCTCTAGAAATTAGATGCTCTTTACCAAGCAAGATGACACTAAAAATATGACAAGTTTCAGAGTAGCAGCTGTGTTAGTCTGTATCCGCAAAAAGAATAGGAGTACTTGTGGCACCTTAGAGACTAACAAATTTATTAGAGCATAAGCTTTCGTGGGCTACAGCCCACTTATGCATCCGAAGAAGTGGGCTGTAGCCCACGAAAGCTTATGCTCTAATAAATTTGTTAGTCTCTAAGGTGCCACAAGTACTCCTGTTCTTTTTACTAAAAATATGGTGATAGTTGATAAGAACATAGGCAGTTATGATATCCATGGCATCTCAAAAGTTTGAGGCAAAATATTCAAAATTTAGATTTAAACAATGAATAATAAAAGAGCCTGAATCAACACAATGTTCCACCAGTTTTGAGTTCCAGGGATACTGCTCTGGAGAGAGGAAATTTATGTAACTGTTGATATGGGATATGAATTGGATTTACATGGGTTTTCTGCTTTCTTTTAATTGCTCACAATAAACTACAAGATGAAGCATTATCTTGCAGTGTTAGGAAAGAATATGTAATTTATATCCTGGTCTATGCCAGTCTGGGGGGGATTTATAATCCAGAGAGAGCTGATTTTGCTCCCATTCAAACCAATTATGAAGCTCCCACTGACTTCCGTGGAATCGGGATTGAGCCCCAGCTTTGTAAGTGACTACTCTGCTTGTTATGTGAATGTGTTATGTTAAAAAATGTATCTATCATTATATAAGGGCTAATTCCTGTGTTCTCCTGGGCAGGCTCAAAGGACCCAAAATGTAATGCCAATGCCACTGTTCTGCTGCATAGGGGAAGGACCAGATGAGAAGAGGCCACACAGGCATTGTCTGGCAGAATGCACAACTATGTTGGTGGTCTTGGGTAGGATAGTGTGGACATTGCCGGTGTGTCTGTAAAATGGATCCACTGTCCTGCACAGGGGAGGGCACACTCTGTCATGGCCACTACTACTGGCCATGAACTGTAGTAGCAGTCAGACTACAACAGTGTTCAGTGCCCTGCTACTGGATTTGGGGGAGGGGGAGTGAACTCCACTCCTGCCCCGAGATAGGTAGAGAGACAAGGCGGGTGATGTAATATCTTTAATTGGACCAACTTCTGTTGGTGGGAGAGACAAGCCTTTGAACTTATACAGAGCTCTTTTTGACCTGTCCAGTTACAGATATTACCTCATCCACCTTGTCTCTCTAATATTCTGTGACCAGCATGGCTACAACTACATTTCATGCTAGGTAGATAGGGCCTTTTACTCAGACTGTGTGTGAAGGACCAGAATTCAACTTCAAAACCAAAAAGTTGCAACATACGAGAATAAATATTCCAAGTGTCATGTCATCATTGCCCAAGGCATATTTTAATAATCTACAAAAATACCTTGTAGTGTCTTATTGCCATGTTTTATAATCCAGTTCTTTTATTGTTTAAACAAAAAAACATTTTTATAAGATCTGTTATATTTTTCCAGAGACAAAATGACTCCTTGCTTACAAGATAAATATGAAGAGTGCTGAACTCCATTTCATGTGTTTCTAGGGAGAAAATGTCAATTCTGATTGCCCCAGCGATTATCCATCTGTTTCTCTTACAGACACTTAGATATTGTAGATTTGTTTTATTGGGGGTTAGTGGAAATATGGACATTATAAATTTGTAGTATTATCTTGGATTGGGTTTGGCTTTCTTTGGCTTCTGCCTGATATTGTAAGTGGTCTGTGCAGTCTGATGGGGTGCCATAAAGTAAAGATGATTCAGGGATGCTTTTCATTTTTTCTATTTTATCATTTTTTTGGTAAGAACTAGTTTCTTATCATTAATATTTTGCATTAAGTTGGGTTAATTTGGGTATATGCTTACTGAGGGTCACAGTTTAGCATTTAGCCAATGGCCTCAGTAGAGACAATGCAGTTCCACTTTACGCTGTGAGGAGTTTGGGGAGAGATTCTGCCTCAGGGTGGGTGGTGCAGCCAGATCATAAGTGCAGCCAAATCACTCTGTGGGTCACTGCAAAGAGGCTAAGAGAGCACCAAGGGAGTGCAGAGACGGTAGTTATGATGGACTCATTCAAGGGTAGCACAGAATGGGGGAAGAGGAGAGTCCTTGTGTGCTCCCCAGCTGTGCCCTCTCATGAGGGTCAGCCACAATCTGTCCCTAAATGTTTCACTGATTTAGGTAAGACACTTGAAATGTTAAATTGTTGAATGATATTGCTGGAAGAAATGCTATACTGCTCTAACCATATTTCTGAAATATGGAATATGGCCTTTATTTTCTTCTTATAATAAATAAAATATAGCAGCAATATTTTACAGAGTAATTTGAAAAAGTGTTATTTCCATTATAAAAAATTATAGCTGAGGGAAATTTTAAAAAGTAGGAAATAAGTATTTAGTTTTATGTTCTTTTGCAAATATTTAATTTGTTTTCCTCAAACTGGCTTGAATTTCTTCTTCAACCTCTCCTTAGATATTTGCTTTCAAGGTTAGCCCAATGGCTGTTTTAGCAACAGTTCCATGGCTATAAATACGTCACCTATTTATTTCAATTTTAAAAGCTCAAAGTTTAGTTTTTCAAAGTCTGAGGAACCCAAGCTTTGTGATAACTGAATCTGAAGTACTTTATTGCTATTATGAAATATGTATTTTTTTAAAATAGTAATGGTGACCATGTTTAAAATTATATGGCATAAGTGATATCTTTCAGTGATATCTCACATTTGTATAGCATCTTTCCTCCTGAAAAATCCCAAATCACTTTACTCTAGTAACTCTCTCTCTATAGGAATAACTCCATCCACCATTTGAAATGCCACTATCTGTGTGTTGGAACACAGCATAGTGCAATTTTGCACAACAGTTTAGGAAAGGATATTAAGAAGTATAACATATCCAAGTAAAATTACAGAGTGAATTTGAAATAAACAGAATGTAATTATCAAATCGGAATTTGGCCAAGGCACCCCTACTCTTATACAAAGTGCTATGAAATCTTTAGTGACAAATGGTAAAGGTTTTCATATCTCATCCAAAAAAAGTCACCTCCACAGGGCATAGTGCCTTTTAACTATTGCGGGGCATTGGTTTACTAATAAATAAGAGAGAAAAGCACTCTCTACTCAGATTATCAGTGTCATAAGCACTCTGGGTTTTCCTTGGAGGTTTCCCCTTGAAGTATGTCTAAGCCCAATCCTGTCTAGCTTGTATCAGCAGCATTAGCTAAGTCCAGAATGTCTCCTTATGATCCACAGGCCATAAAATATCTCATGATTATTATTTTTTATAATCACACATTAAATTTTTAACAACACAGAAATCAATGTAAATATTTCATTCACTGCAGAGTACTACTTTTTCTTTTTGGTTGATTTCCGGTTATCTTTTCATTTTCCATATCTCCCATTCCACTGCTCAAGGCACCTCCTTCTAGCTTAGGCACAGCCTTCTCCTGCAGCTCAATTAGAGTCAACCACATTTTGTGGTAAGAAACCCATGGAGTATTAAACACCTGCCCAGGGCTATTTTTATGCAAAATGCAAAACTAATTTAAGAGTGTGGTATTGGAAAAGTGGTTAGATAACTTGAGATAGATAGGTGGATGAGATTGTTGGTAAAACCAACAGCCACTCTACAAGCTATTGAGAAGTGTCTTGAATAGAAAGTTAGGGAGATAAAATACAAAGGAAGCAGGAGGCATTATACAAAAAAATGAAACTGCACCATTTTTCTGCCTTGGAGATCCTTGCTCTTTACTCCAGGTCTTGGTGTACTGCTGAAGCATGATCACAGCTGCTAAACTCTTACCAGCTTTCTTTTCTGTTAGTCAAAATGTACATTCCTAATGCGCAGATCTACGGGAGGGTGGTTTGATGATCTGCACATGCTCTTTTCTTGGTCCACGTTCAGCCAGAATTGGAAGGGGATAAACACTGAGGATAATGAGGTATATGGGATTATAACTAGGAGCAACAAAATGAAATTTAACAAGGGATACATTTAGGCTGAATATGAGGAAAAATTTCCTGATAGTGAGATATATTTGGTTCTGGAAAACTCTCCCTAAGGGTATGTCTACACTGCTGTCAGGTGGCGTGATTGCAGCTCGTGTAGACATAGACCATGCTAGATCAAAAGCTATCTGACGGAGTACGACCCCACACATGTCCCTAAGTATGTATTTGAGTGACTGCTGCCCATGCTGCCAAGGCTTCATTGCTATTGTTACTGGAGCAAGCTTTGATCTAGCTCAGATATGGCTACATAAGCTGCAATCACACCTCTTTATTGCAGTGTAGACATACACTGACTCTGTCCCACTTCGATACCAGTACTTTCACACTACATCCTTCCCAGACTATCATGTTTGCTTAGCAGTCTGCTCCAGCATTTTCTCTCCTGGGACTTCTTCCAGTTGTCCTAAAATATTTCTCTCTCTCTCTCACTACTGGATCCCCCATTGCCACCACCACACCTAGGTGAAGAATGGGTGCTTGAGACCTTGCATATTATCTCCAACCTCATGAACATGAGACCCAAGATCTCAGCAGAATGCCTTGACTAGATTATCAACACTTTTAAGGAAAAACTTCTCTCCTTTGCAAAGGCTGATCTCCCTCAAAACATCAGGGGTGCCAGCAAGCAAGGTCCTGACGCGTCTGCCTGTCATTTTTTGAAACCTTATGCTGGGTATAGTGGAAACCTGGAATTTGGGATTGCCTTAATCAGTTTAGAAGAGGCATTTGTGTAGGCAGTTTTATATGCAGAAAGATAATGACTAACAGAGAGGAGTTTTTTTTTCCAAATTTGGAAACGTGATTATGTATTGTATATGATCTAGTGACAGACAGAGTGGGTTCTCTTCTGATGATGATGCTTAGAACTTTAGGATTAAATGGCTTTTATGCAATACCCTTTCTGAATGTCACCTTAGGGGGAGAATGCTATCCTTGTACAAAAATATCAGAGCTGGTGGTTAGTCAAATACATTGTTGGACTACTGTTGCCAGGGTGGACTGAATACTGCCGAGTGCTGTGGTGGATACAGCCCTCACCAAACTCCTAAGTTTTTGCAACTTGACTAGTTCTGTTCTCTACATGAGGCTGTGCTAAAATGGCATGACTGAGTCCCTTTTTTATGTTGGTGGTGATCGTTGTTATGGACTCAACTGGTGGGTATCATGGAAGAAGCAACAGTTTAGCAAGGATATGAATAAAAAGGTGGGGCAGCTTTGCAAACCAGGTATGGAAGATAATTCCATGCATATTGTATGGGCAATCCTGAAAAAGAGGCCTGGGTATGGGAGTGGGAGAAAGAAGGAAACTAAAGGGGCATCAAACGTGCCCTCACTCCTCTCATCCACCTTATGGTATCCATTTCCAGTATAGACCTCAGCCGTACTGTCCTCTGACCCCCAGCCTTCCTGGTACCAACCTCCGGGACCCTTCCCACCCTCTCAATGGCCTTACTGGGACACTTGGCAGGAACATAGACACTGTGCCTCCCGTAGCTCTAGCTTGGCCTACCAGGAGCCAATGAGGCACCCTCCTTTGGCCACTGCATCAAGGGTATCCAAGTGCCCTGAACAGTTAAGAGAGGAACAAGAGGCTACCTCCTAGAATAACTTCTCATATTCATCATCAGATGAGACAGTGATGCCCCCTCCACCGTCGTTGGCAGACAACTTCAAGCTTTTCTAGGAGCTAGCTCAGAGGGTGGCAGATGCATTACAATTACTATTACAAGAGGTAACTGAGTCACAACCTAAACTATTGGACATTTTACACTCCTCTTCCTTGTCCAGAGTACCTCTCCCTATTAACGAGGCTCTCTTGGACCCTGCCAAACTCATATGGCAGACCCCTGCATCGGTGCTGCCAACATGCAAGTGGGCTGATAAAAAAAATTACATGCCAGCGAAAGACATGGAATTTCTCTTCTCTTATCCGCCCCCAAATTGAATGATTGTGGACACAGTAAACTTGAAGCCATCAGCATCACCTGAAATACACCCCCTATGACCGAGACTGGAAGCGCCTCAATCTTTTTGGGAGAAAAATATACTCAGCCATTCTACAGTTCCATATTGCCAACTATCAAGCCTTAACGGCAAAATATGATTACATCAACTACTCAAAACTCAATTCCTTTATTGAGCAGCTCCCAGATTCTCACAAGGATCAATTCAAAGCCATCATTAATGAAGGTCAACTAGTGACAAAGACATCACTCCAGTCTGCACTCAATGGAACTGATACAGCGGCACATTCCATCTCCACTGCCATCATGATGAGATGAGCCCCTTGGTTGCACTTATGTGGTTTCCCCAAAGAGAGGCAAACAACTGTGGAGGACCTACCTTTTGAAGGCACAAAGCTGTTCACAGAAAAGACAGCTTCTTTCCTCCACACTTTGAAAGACTCCACGGTCACTCTTCGATAGCTTGGAATTGATATACCTGGGCAGAAGAGAAAATATAGTCCTCAGCCTTTGTTCAGGCCCCACTTGTCACAATATTCATCCCAATGCTTGTATGAATCCCAAAGAAAGAAGTCCAGGTTCTTCAAACGGAACCTTTGGGCCCTCAACCTATTTCCTCGCAGCCATCCACCTCATAATGACAGTTTTGATGAGTTGGTCAAGATACCATCAGATCACACTCTTCAATACCATCCAATGCTGGAAAACCTCTCTCATCCCTATGGATGCCATCTCACCCCATTCCGCAGCACCTGGGAATGGATAACCTCTGACAAATGGGTACTGGAGATTATTCAAGATGGTTACTCCCTCCGTTTCACCTCCATACCTCCCCCAAAATGCCATTCCCTGTCCATCTTCAGGGACCCTTCTCACAAGAGCCTGTTACGACCAGAGATAGACCATCTCCTCCCTCAGCATAGGAGCCATAGAATCGGCCCTACATCTAAGAGGCAAAGGCTTTTACTCTCGCTACTTCTTGATATCCAAGAAAAAGGGAGGTTGGAGACCCATACTAAACCTCAAAGTGCTCAACAAATTTGTCAAGGCTAAGAAATTCAAGATGGTCACTTTGGTGATGATTATTTCAGCCTTAGAAAATACACTTAGCAGCAATATCGACCTTCCTCCAGCAGATAAAAGGATACAAAATTTTTTCCCACCTGACTAAAGTCATTTCTCAAAGGCATAGAGAACCTCTCCCCAACCCAGGCTTCCTACCCCATAATAGGATCTCAATCTAGTATTAAAAGGGCTGATTAGACACCCTTTGAACCCATAGCTACTTGTTCTTTAACTCACCTTTCCATGAAGATGGAATTCCTGATCGCCATTACCTCGGCAAGAAGGCTCGAGGAGCTAGTGGCCCTGATGGCGCATCCCCCTTCTAAGTGTTCTTCCTTGACAAAGTCATGCTTAGATCACATCTAAAGTTCACCCCCAAAGTGACTTCCGCATTTCACGTGAACCAACTCATTCATCTTCCAACCTTTTATCCCAAGCCTCACCAGGATAATAGGGAAGCCATCCACAATCTGCTCGACGTAAGGAGAGCCTTAACCTTTTATTTGGACATGACAAGAATTTTTAGAAAATCTCTGAGACACTTCCTCTCCATTGCGGACAGGTCTAGAGGCACAGCGATTTCAGCCTAAAGATTCTCTAAATGGGTCGTGAACTGCATCACACTCTGTTATCAGATTTGCAATTTAGCACCCCATCTACAATCTACACACATTCTACGAGATTGGTTTCCTTATCCATTGCCTTCTCCAAGGGTATCCCTATATCTGAAATCTACAGAGCAGATACATGGGCATCTGCACATACCATTACAGAACAAAATGCCACCTTGGGGGACTCTGCTGCAGATGCCAGATTCGGTGCCACAGTGCTATCATCTATAACAGACTCGACTCTGAAGCCGCAGCCTCCAGTGGGGGATACTGCTCAGGAGTCACCTACAGTGGAGCATGCATAGTGACACTATTTGAAGAAGAAATTATTCACCTAGTGCAGTAATGATGGTTCTTCGAGATGTGTCTCCCTATCAGTGCTCCATGACTCACCCTCCTCTCCTCGACTTTGGGGTTCTCATACACTCTGCAGCAGAGAATGAACTGAAGAGGGTTTGCCTATGCAACACTGATTAGCCTCGTGGCAGAGCACGGGGGGGCGGGAGAGTAAGAGGAAGCCGGAAGTGCATGCATGGGCTACCAAACTTCGCCAATCGGCAGCACAGGGATACAAACACACCTGCAGTGGAGCACCCATAGGGACACACATCTTGAAGAACCAGTGTTTCTGCAGAAGGGGAGTAACTTCTTATTCATTTTTATGTTTATTATTATTGTCCTGATTCTGCAACCCTTGTTCAGAAAAATCAATTCAGAGGTACATGTGAGCTACATATATCTCTACATTTATTTTCTTCTTCACCTCTGTTTCCTACATGTATATTTTCCTCTTAAGCAATTCTCTCCTAATCTCACTCAGTTCAGTTTCTTTCCTTAGCATCCATATAATTCTCCTAATGTGGCTTATTTTTAGAAAGCAGGGGAAATGATGTCAGTAAGCAAATAACTGAAAGTTGTGTTCTCCCAACATAAAAGAGAAAAAAGGATGATGAGTTTCCTTTTGGACTCCTGTTTACTCCCCTAAAGGATCTTCTAGTCTCTTCTCTACACAACTCTTGGGCATGCTGAACTACAACATTAATAATACTGCCTAGCTTTTAGGTGGTATGTATGATTTCATCAGTAAATCTCAGAGTGCTTTACAAAGTCGACAAGTATAATTATCCCCTTTTTATGGATGGGGAAAACAGAGGTACAAGGAGGTGAAGTGACTTGCCCAAAGTCACCCAGCAGGTCAGTGTCTGAACCAGAATAGACACCCCCCCACACACACAGGTGTCCTGAGTCCCAGTCCAGTTCTCTATCCCCTAGACCACACTTCCTCCTTGGTAAGTGAAGTTTATCATGTCTTAAATTTAAAATCCAAAATGAATAAACCCCTATTGTAAACAGACTTTTCCAGAAAAAATGTAAAAGGCGGGTGAAATAATATATTTGTTTTTTAAAGCAATACAGTATTCTATACATGTGGTATAATGCCTTCAGATATAATAACCTCATTATGCAGTATGTCGAGTTTCCTGCAATTCTGAAAGCCGATAACAATAATTAAGCAACAAGACATGACAAGTAGTGTTTTATTATGCAATGCCAAAACACCTAGGTGAGTTGTTAGGCACAAAGCCAATTGCTTTTCACCACCTGGAAGGATTCTTTTTACACATAAAATGGATTGGAAAATGGAATGATCTGATTTGCCCATAGCTATGCAGTTATCACATTCTAACCACCTTGCTTAGAACTCATCAGCTCTGTGACCAGATTGGTATTGATTTAAGTAGTAATGATCAAGCTCTGGGGCATTTCTTTTGGATTAATGACTGACTGGGAAGAGTTGATGGCCCAGGGCAGAGCCAAAGACCATTAATCCTGTCTGGTCATCCATCCCTAGATAATGTCCTGTACTGAATTTATTATTGTTAATATAAAAGATGAAAAACAAACCAGAGGCATACAGGCTTTTGGAGAGTGGGCCTGGGCGATGAAGCATCAAGTGGTACGTACTAGCCATTTCTAGGGAATTCATGACTATTGCAGAAGCCAGTTGTTTGAATCCAATCTCACCATTCCATTCAAGTAATAATCACAAAGAAGCAATCTCAAGTACTTTCTAATGGTGTCTATCAGAAATGTTTAAGATAGTTGCATTCATTTTTATTCAGTTGAGTTACATATTAAAGGTTCCATTTCCAAAAAGCTGGGTGTTCAAAATACACAGATACAGGTATAAAATGAATCCTTTCATTTGCTATTGGTTAACAGTCAACTGCATACACATTTACATGGCTAAATGAATTTTTTCAAAACATAGTTCCTGACTGAGCCCAATCCTGATCCTATTGAAATCAATGAGAAAATCTCATTGGCTTTAATGTGGGGTAGAATTGAGCCCCAGTGGCTCTACAGGTTTAGGAATCCATAGAAAACTTATTTATGTAATTTCTTGCATAAAACACATTTCTTTAGTCCAAGCCACAATAACTGCTCTTCTTGGCTTCCAGAAAGGTGCCAAGCAGCCTTAATGGGCTCAAGGATCTGGCCCTGTGTGTTATTGCTTATGCTGCACACACTCTGCGTTCTATGACAATGATTATATGATTGATTTAAAAGAAGAACAAAGTATATTTTTATCTAAAATATTATATTAAAATAGCAATGACAAATATTCCCAAAGATAATAACAACAAATAGGTTTGAAGAATATGATGCAAAGTATATAAACAATAGGTAAATTAATATATAGTAGCTAGGGTCTAAAATGTTTAAATCTTATCAGGAGACAAATCATTATCATCAGTTACTAATTTTTTTCATTAAAGCGAAAGGCTTAGATGTTCAAAAGTGACTAGTGATTTGGAGTGCTTCAATTTTTGGGTGCCAAACTTTAGAAAATACGGGTGTGACATTCCCCTCTGGTGTTATCTAGACCGGTGATCTGCTAGGCCACTCCAATCCTTGACTCTGGGAGCCAACCTTACCCTGCTCTGCTGTGAGAACCCCCACTCCTGGGCTGTTCACGCACAGCCTCTGGCATGTAAGCTGCTCCCAGCTACTTGCAAGCAAATGACACTAGCCAATATCTCCGGCCCCAGACACAACCCTAGGAACCTCTGTCTTGCAGTGTCCAGTTATTCCTGCTGGATGCTGCAAGCTTATATGAGTTCGTCAGTTTAACAAAGAAATTGATATGTACCAGGCTTGTTATCCCAAGGGGAGCCTCAGACACACTTCAAACCAAACACACTGCTTCAGGTAGAATAAACAAATTTATTAACTACAAAGATGATAAGTCAGATTTTGTCAAATGAAATAAAAGCAAAATGCATTCTAAGCTGATCTTAACACTTTCAATGCCCTTACAAACTTAGATGCTTCTCACCACAGGCTGGCTGGTTGCTCTTCAGCCAGGCTCTCCCCTCTGATCAGCGCTTCAGTTGCTTGGTATGGTGTCTGTAGATGGAAAAGAGAGGAAGAGCATGGCAAACGTCTCTTCCTTTTATCATGTCCTTTCCTCTCTCTTGGCTTTGCCCTCCCCGCCCTCCTTCAGAGTCAGGGGAGCATTACTGAGTCTTTCCAAGCAAGGTTGAGCAATTCCCCTGGTGTGGCCTCATGCAGGTGAGTCATTGCATTGTAGCTCCCTTGCTGGACAATGGCTGTTGATGGGTTGTTTGACACCCTGCCTGGGCGTTGGTTACTTGCCTTGCTGTTGCTTCTGGGGAGCTAATATCTGGCTGATTTCCCCAACTTGCAGCATATTTTAGTGACAACCATACTACACAATTCTCATAACTTCATATGCATTAATGATATACATATATGGATAGAGAAATGACTTTCAGCAGATCATAACCTTTCCCCTGATACCTTACAAGGCATGCTTTATATGTAAGATCACAATTATATGAAAATGAGAAATATGGGGGTTACAGCATGCTCCCCCAAGGTTTAGAATGTCACAATGGGCACCCACCTTCTGAACAGACAATCAATGAATGGTAAATAAGAGGTCCTGAGGATTTGGGGGAGGTAGGATGGTGGCAGAAACTCACTGATTTCTTTATGAAAATGGCATGATTCTCCAGGTTTGATTGAAGTTTGAGAGTAAAATATTGGGCTCATTGAAATGAATGGGAATTTTGTCATCGACTTCAATGGAGTCAGGATTTCATCCCCAGTATTTATCTGAACCTTTATAATCCAAATAAAACTACAGGGTTAAGAGCACAGAGGAAGCCAACCTGCTGGTTTTGGTTCCTGAAACATCCATTGATGTCCAGAATGTCCAAGAGGGGGAGAAGACATTAAACATGCACATTAATTGGAAAAGTTATTTTGTCTCTTTTTCCTCTGCATCTACATAATGCAGGCAGATGGTGACCCCACACCTTTATCAGATATTAGGGATGCGGGTTACCTCTCACCAACCAATAGTTCTCGGAGCAGCACATAGAGGGTTAAAGCTGTTTTTTAATGGAAGTCATTCTCTAGCTGGTTTGTTCTCTATCACAAAAGTACCACTCTTACCAATGCTGGTATTTCACAATAAAAATGCAAGGTAATAGGATGATGAAAATAGGGACTAAAGACTATATTAATTTAAAATAACAGATCAGTTTGATAAAGATTCTTTCTGTAAGAAGTATAAATGATTGATGTATAAACGCTGATACTTCTGAGGTCAGATTCTCACCATGCTCTGAGACCTTTACGCTGCATAAAAGGTTCAGAATGGTATCAAGGGGCTCTAAAAGCCCCATTTGTGGTCCAGGTAAGATTTCTCTGTCACAGGCACTGTGGATGACTGCCTTTCAAGGACCCCATCACAAGCCCTGGCATAAGGGCAGAAGGGAGCAGGCCTGGCTGGCAGGGCCACAGCAAGCAGCACTGCGGAGAGATTCCTGGCTGTCCCAGGAGGCTGCCATAACTTAGGGTATGTCTACACTACAGACAGTACAGCGCTGCACCTGTTCCTCTATAGCACCATATTACAGACATTTGCTCCAGCAATGCAGGTGGGGGGTTCTGTCACTGTAATTAATCTACCCTTTGAGAGGCGGTAGTTAGGTTTATGGAAGAATTCCTCCATTGACCTACCGCTTACGATAGTGAATTACATCTCTTGGGGGTGTCAGTTTTCGACACTGCTAAGGAACACAGCTAGATCGACCTAAGTTTTAGCTGTAGACCAGGACTTAGGAGCATGTCTACACTACAAACTTTTGCTAACACAAGTTATGTTAGCATATAGCCACCCCAGTTAGTATATTGCTTGTGCATGTGTGTACTTGACTCCTTGCATCAGCGCTACGCATACTCTCCAACAGTGCTTGTTTTGATGTACAATGCGGTGCACCCTGGGAAGGTATCCCACTGTGCAATTCGCCACCTTCCAGCACACTATCTTTTGGGAAGTTTTGGCAAAGCGTAGTGGGGCAGAAATGAGTTGTGTAGAGGTGACTGGGATTGCAGGGGTAAAGTTCCATAATGCTACTTTCTCCATCCCATAATACCATCTTTATCCCATAATTTTCATGCCTATTTTGAAAATCCCACAAACCCGCACAGGAATAGTCTCTGTCCGCCATCTCTGGCAGAAGCATGGAGCCTTCACAGCTCTGGACTAGTGTCATGTCCATTGCAAGCACAGGACACACAGAATCACAAGAGCCATGGGGAACATCATGATTTACTGGAGGACAAATTGCTGTGAGATGTAGCAAGAACCGATACAAGGTTGTTGTTAGCCTTCACTGAGTAGCTGCAAATACTGCTTCTGGGCCCAAGAAATGAGCACTGACTGGTGGGATCCCATTGTAATGCAGGCTTGGGATGATGAGTGGTGGCTACAGAACTTTCAGATGTGCCAGGCTACATCCCTGGAGCTGTTTTCCGAGCTCTCCCCAGCCCTCCAGCACAGGGACACCAGAACGAGAGCTGCACTGACAGTGGAGAAGTGAATGGTGATCTCATCATGGAAGCTTGCAACACTGGATTGCTACCAATTAGTGGAAAATCCATTGTGGGAACCACTCTCGTGCAAGTGTCCAAAGCCTTTAGTCATCTCCTGCTGTGCAGGTCTTCGACTCTCAACAATGTGCAGGACATAATGGATGGATTTTGAGCAATGGGGTTCCTGAACTGCAGTGGAGCAATAGACAGCATGCTTATCCCTATTTCGGCTCCAGACCACCTTGCCACAGAGTACATCAACAGGAAGGGCTACTTTTCTATGATTATGCAAAGTGCTGATGAATAACTGGGGATGCTTCACCAGCATCAGCATTGGCTGGTCCAGGAAGGTGCATGACACTCACATCTTTAAGAACACAGGATTGTTCAGAAAGCTAGAAGCAGGGACCGTCTTTCCTGACTGGCAGATTACTATTCACGATGTTGAAATGTCAATAGTGATCCCTGGGGGGACCCAGCCTGCCCCTTAATCCTCTGGCTCACGAAGCCATACATCAGCCAGCTCAACAGCACCAAGGAAAGATTCAGCTACAAATGCAGAATGCAGATGCAGAATAACAGTTGAATGAGCTTTTGGTAGATTGAAGGGGCACTGGTGTAGTTTCCTCACAAGATTGGATCTCGGTGAGAAAAATATCCCTGCCTACTGTGTCCTGCATAATATCTGTGAAGCAAAGGGGGAAAGTTGCTGCCGGGGTGGAGGTGGAGCAGCAAAGAATTCAATGCAGAGCTGTATGCCTCAGGGAGGCTTTGAAAGAGCACTTTAACAGTGAGCCACAGTAATGCATTGTGGTGTGCCGTGCTCTACCCAGCCCTGCAGTTTGGGGGCCTGTTAGGAATTGTTTGGTGCTTGCTTGGTGTACATTTATGATTATAACACTGTGTTTGTCCCTGATCCTCTGAGCTATATCACAGTATACAATAACTACCACCGCCAGGCATTCTGCAGCATATGTTGGGAACTAATAAAGATTAATTGTTTTCCAAACAACAGAGTTTTATTGAATAACAAAAATACCTAAAAATGTGCAAGTTAAAAGCTAATACATTAAAGCCTTAACCAATTTATGGAAGAGAGCTTAAAGAAGGGGAAGGAACATTCATGTCTATGTTAGCTACACATGCATCAACCATGGCTCTCACATGTCAGTGTATGTGAAACTGTGGTTGTTCTTAATGTCCCCCTGGCGTGGAGTGGTAGAGACAGGGATGCAGCCCCTGATGCCATATGGAGCTTTGAGGGAGGGTCTAGGGAGGTGATATCCTAGAGTTAGTTCTTCACGGACTGAGAAGAGAGGTGAGCCCGAGACTGTTGAATCTGGAGGTCCACAAGAGTCTGCAGCATCTGTCTTTGCTGCCAGAGAAGCCCCATTATGTCCTGGTGCATCTCCCGCTCCTGCTTCTGGGCCTTTCTCCATAGTTTGCACTATTCATTCTCCAGGCCCTTTGCTTATGGTCTGATAAAGCACTTGTTTGCAGGAACTTGCTGACCATGTCATCCTGAGTCTGCTTCTTTCTCCTCATTTGGCTCAAGCATTCTGCGGGTATGGAGCGGGAACCTGTCAAGGCCACAATGGCAGCAGCTACAGATAAAAACACAGAGATATCATTGTCCATACAGTCACGCTGGAAAGCTAAAGTTAAGATTCAGAATTCTCTTCCCTTGCAGAATACCTCCATGAAAGTTTCATTGAGATCTCTCAGGAGGATTCAAGGGACAGCTCTGTGTACATAAAGAAACTGCTCTCCCCTCTCCCCCCCCCCCGCCTAACTCTACAGGGAATGAAAAGCAGATAAATCTACCTCTTTGTAGTACCATGGCAGTTCCTTTGCTTTCATGCAGCACAGCTGCTGGTCCCTGTCGTACCCCTGCTCCTGCATCCCTCATGCAATCTGCTCACAAATGTCCACATTTCTAGAGTTGGTCTGTAGCTGTGCCTACACAACCTCCTCTCCCTAAAGGCCCAGGAGATCCAATGTCATCTGTCTACTCCAGACCTGAGTGTGACATCAACATGGTCAGCTGGGCAGTTGCACACAAAAATGGAGAGTTGCAGGTGCGCCCACCAAGATGGACAATCAGGAAAGGGCATGTCAAAAATTTACAGGGTTTTAACAGGGGTGACTTCTGGTCTCTATGGCCCAGCTTGTGAAGGGGACCTAGGAGGGCTTAGCTTCTTCAGACCCACCACCAGGGTTTCATATGTCAGTCTGTTCCCTTGAACAGCTTCCCAACAACTCCGGCCCACAGAGTGAGTTGCTTTTTATCTTCTCAGTTTCCTGGGCTTGGACTCTGGTGCCCAAAACCAATTTGATAAACTCCATGGGCGATTGAGCCAGCCCCTTCCAAACCAGTTGTTCTTCCTTTGTATTGTAAGAATCCTGCAAGTGTTTTTTGAGGGATGTCTTATCCCAAGTCATTGGTCTGCCTTCCTCTTTGTTTCTCCAGTATAGTCATACAGTGAACTGCCAATAACTAAGACACAATGCAATATCCATAAGTTACAGAGCAGCTCTATGTCCTTCACAGTCCATTTCAATTATAGAAGTTTAAAACTGAAAGGACCATATTAGCTACTGTATACCAGTGCCAATGGAAGTGCATCCCTACAATATATTCTCTAGTGCTTTGTGCCCTGCTGAATTTTATGAATCTGTTATTCATGTCTAAATGCAGAGTTTTGAGTAGTGACAGATATATTCTATAGATACAGGTATAGCTTCAAATTAGCAATGTGAATCAATATAATTCCTAGATAAAATGTAACCTCTACATAACCACTAACACAGGGATTGATTCTTCAGTGATTCTGCAGAGAAAACTGCCATTGATTTTAATAGTAGTATCTTGTGCAGCTCATCTATAGGATTGGGCCTGTAGTCAACAATCTGACTGTAATGCAAACCAAGTTTGGATTTTTTAATTTTAATTTATTTATTTAATTCCTATACTTTCTGGGTCAAATGGTCAAACAGTGACCTTGCAAATATGCACCTGCAGCTGTGCATGCATTTAATGAGCTTGCCAATTAGGTAAATGCACATGTGAACTGATATCCACTGAATCCAACTACTGAATGTAAATTATTAGTAATTTGCTGATTTAGGCTCCTATTCTTCAAAAACTTACACATGTGCATACTGTGAGTAGTCCCACTGAAACTAATGGGGATAATCACAAAGCACTAAAGATAAGCACTGAGCATATGGCTTCAAAGTTGTGGGAAATGTGCACAATTGTGGGAATAGGGTTGTGTTCACATTTTTGTGCACAGGCTTCCACCTGCACTGTTTTGAAAATTTGGCTCAAACTTTCCTCAACATGTTATTAAAAACTTTATAAAATTTAAATTTAATAACTTTAAACTTTATAGACCACAGAGATAGCAAATACCATCCTGGCTACTGCCTGCCAATAATGCTTTCCTTGCAATCATAGAGCTTAATTTTATGTTTTGTTTAAAATCTAGTTTACACACATTAATTCTTAAAGTTTAAAAAAGAAAAGGTGCCAAAATCCAGCAACACCACTACTGCAAAAAATACCTGTTTAAATGTGAAAAAGTAGTTTTCTCTACTGCTAAACATATGTCTGGTCTGCTTTTTATCTGATTTTTTTTTAAATCTATAAGGTCAAATAAAATATATAAATAAGACACCCCTTATTCAGTCCTTTCTGATGTTTAGATAATATGGTGGGGAGTGAGGTCTAACATCTAGATAGATTTTTAAAACATGACAGTTAGAAGCACCCTGAATGCAAGTAAAATGCAGTTTCTATCTTAAGAAAAAGTGCTTATCCTTTAGATTTCTAAACACATCCATTTACAGTACTTGGTAACCATAAATACTCCACCAAACATTTTATTGACCTGCTTTTGTTCCAACTCATTCAATACAGAGTTGCTGAAGAAAATGCACTGATTGCACTGTGTGTAGAGCAACCAGACTGGCTGAAACTAATGGGCTGACTAGTTACTTTAAATACATCATGGACCAAAGCCATCTCACCATATGTGATTAGTCCCTGTGAGACCAATGATTCTACTCACAGAGGTAAGACAGAAGAATTTGGCCCTAGATGGTTAAAAGAGCAGTTCTATAGCTGTTGCCTGTCACAGAAACATTGACAATATTGAGTAGCACAGCAGGTGATGAAAGCTTCTTACCTAATATAGATAACACAAATTTTATTTACAGTATGAGTCAGGCCCCCCAAAATCATGAAATTTGTACATGTATATTGGGTTCTTTTTATTTGTTTTCTGGTCTTTGAACCTTTAGGGTACATTTGGGTCATGTTCTCAAGCTTTTTTCTACAACCACAAGTGTTAGAAACTTACTTTTATTTTTAAATGAAAGTTGAGATGCTCACATATTAACATGACTCCAGCAGCTGGGGCTTTAAGAAAAAACCCAAATATGATGAGACTCATAATCAAATAGTCAAAATTGGCAACTCTGTATCTACCTTACATACATTGTGGCTATGACTGTATGGGTAGATGTTATGCACAGAAAGAATATGCATGAATAGCCACTGGGCAACATTAATATTTAAGCTATTCAATTGCATATTCTTGCCAAAAAACTTCATTTTTTGTATAGTGTTGTTACAACCATGCTATCCTAACCAGCAAAATAAATTGCTTGAGATTATACGTAATCTCCTTTCCTTCCCTGTTGGTAGCAGGTCCTGCATATAGCTAGTAAAAAAAAGTTTGCAAAACTGTCAGGTTTCTTAATTAGTTTTTTAATGGAAAGTTAGTTAGGGATTTTTAAATGAAACTTTTGATTTAAAAAAGTGATTTTTGGCAAACAATGAGTTCTAGTCCTGTGATGTTTGGGAGGAAATCCTGCCTCCAAGTCATGCTCCACAGCTGCTACTGCAGCTTGAGGGTTACTCTGTTGATTGCATCACTTGCATGTTGTTCGAGAGTACCTGATGGATCCATGTACTTGTGGATCCACTGGCCCCATTCCCACTACTCTTCTGCTCACATGGCTCTCCTAGCATATTGGAATGCAGAGAGAATGTGTGGGGAACACCTGTGGCATGCAAGGGGCATGGAACTCTTGCATGAGACCCTCAGGGGCCATCAACTCCTTCCCACCTCCCTCCTGTGCAGCTGAACTGTGCCACTCTGCTGGGTGTGAGCCCCTTCACGGCAGGGGAGAAGAGGGTAGGTTTTGCCCCCTAAACACCAGTGACTAGACTTTTATTTTAATATTCTGTAAAGGATGCTATAAAATCTTGACTAATGAGCATATAATGGTTGACTGAACACAAGTTGCACATTTTGGTTTAAACACTCAGCTAATTACATGCATAAAACAACAGTATCTTAAAGGTTAAATGCATTTTTAATAACTCTTTTGCATGAGCAAAGTATCCCAAGAATTGGTTATGGATACATTATTTTTGTGCTTTATTGATGAAAACCTCACAAGTGGCAGAGGACCAAAGGCATTAGTGACTCAGAAATAATGTTGCCATGGTCAACCCACTGGGTATCCCTTGATAGATGATTATAGGGACGGTATCTGTAAAAATAATCATCTGAAGAAAAAAAACCAGATTTCTGAGAATCAGTAAGTCACTGTAAAACAAAAGGAAATGCCCAACATGTAACTGTATTTTTGATAGGCTGGCTTGGTGAGGAAACTCACTGTGGCCAGGCTTTTGCTGAATGCTAATATAAGAGGTTTTCTCACATGATCTTGTAAGAGGGAATATAGATAGCCTTATAGGCAAATCTGAGGTAGAAGCAGCCCTTTGAGTTCTAACCTGTGAACATCTGATCTGAAAGTTTGTTTTTATTGTATTTTTGGATCAAGTACTTACTGCCCTAACCTTTATTAAAATACTTCTAGAGTGTAAGCAAAAAAAGCATTATATCCGTGATCAATAATTGGGTAAAAATAGATAAGTATTGTACAGAGAGAACTGCAAACATACATAATATGTTAACCTGTCATTTAAATCAAACTTGTGAAATAAACATTCAGGCAGAGCTGATTCTGATTTTATCATAACAGCTATCTGAAAATTTACTATGTAAATATTAAAATGAAGGGTGTGTGTGAATATACATTTACTTCTCATTTATAACTCCATCTCAAAGAAGCCCTTCGTAATAATAATAATTAAAAAAGTGCTGCTCATTGAAGTTTCCAGTAAAAAAACAGTTGGGGGAGGTGAAGAAAAGGAAAAAGATTTTTCCATTGTGCTACTCTCTCTTTTGTAGCATGATGCACATAATAGCTAAAGTAAAATCTGAGCCCTGCAGGTGTTCGGAAGAGATAAATACTGTCTGTAACACTAGACTCTGAAGAAGTTTCCAGTTAGATTACCCAGAAGCAAGCTGTCCTGTAAGGATCTATACATTAGCAACTGCAGCCAAAAACTCACTCTCTCTCTGGAAGTTTCAGGCTTTTAACTCTAGGATTCCATCCAGCTGGAGGCTCAGCAGTGATGATAAAGCAAAGCTTACAATCAGCTAGGCTACATGAAAAGTAATCTCAGAAATGCAAGCGAGAAAGGTTTCTTGTCTCAGACAACAGCACTTCTTGAGATTTTCTGTGCTTCTTTATCACCATCCATACATTTTATCTGCACCAGCAACACTCAGAAATGCGATCTTTCTCCATCACATTTCTCTTATGCATGACAAAGTAAACTCATTTGCTATTTTCTTATCATGTAGCTTATAAAAATATATATTGATATTTGCTCATTACAGTTGTATTTTTGGGAGCCAAAGTAGTTTATAGAACAGTATTTTCACCCAAGTTCTTGAATTTTCCATCTTATCTTCCTTTAGCTCTCAGTATTCAGTCTTAACACTTGTGCTAGAGCAATATTGGGCTGCTGCGGAAGGTTCTCACACAACAGATATTTGTGCCAGTGCATATTGCAGCACAATGATGCAGCACAACTTAATTTCCTCCTCTCCTAAGGACAGAAACCCTGCCTTGGAAAAAACCAACCCCCACCAGGCATGCCCAGAAGCCATACATTGCCCAGTAATTAATGTCAACTTTCCTGTTTAGTCTGATATCTGAAGCTAGGAGTCAAGTTGCAGCCTCTCTCTTGAGTGCAATACAGAAGAGCATAGCTTTTCAGTTCCGCTGTGCTTTAAAAACATTAGCAGTCAATAGCATTTAGGCAGCCTCTTCCCTGCCTCCAACGTACAATCTCTCAACCCACATCGGTATCACTGCATACCACTCAAAGGTAAAATTCACCCCAGCAAAGAGGTCACACATTAGCTCCCACCCCCACAGAATGGGCTGTTGGGATACTTTGTGTGGCACTGCATGTGGGCTTACGTGGATCCTCGGTGATAATAAAATGCCTAATAAACTAGACATTGGTATAAAATGTAACAAATCACATCATGACTTGCAGGTCTCCTCTTCTGAAAGCTAAGGAATGTCTTGAACACTAAGTCTGGGCTTTCCCAATGTGATTGTTTTTAGCGCCGTTAGGTTAATTGTTAATGTTCATAAAGCATTTTTAAGACAAAGGGTGCCATATAAGCGGTAAATATGATTGTGTTATTGAGATGGGCTGATACTGCTTCTGTAGCTTTGGTTTACTTCTGAACATATTTGAGTGTCTGGCTGCCAGTAGTGAGGCTGGGTAAGCTTACTGCTAGTGCAGCACACGCTGACTGGCTGTAACTGTTAGACTAGAACTACCACATTCATGGTACTGCAGAGGAAAAACAGTCATTAAGAACTTTTAAAACCTAATTAAGCAGGCGGCCTTCTGAGGAGAACAATAAAGGGCAGAATGTTAAAAGTTACAAGATTAAAATTAATCTGAATTTTCTTCTTTGAAAATACTGGCGTTGCTCCAGCTATCAAGGGCAGAATTTGGCCCGGGGCTTTTCCAGCAAGCTCAAAAAGAAGCAGACAGCTCCCTGGCACTAACTAGCAGACAAATGTATTACTCATCCATTTCAGCACCCTGCAAAATCAAAGCAAGCCTGACATCAAAATCACAAATCTTTCAGAGGAATGCTGGTATGGTAGTTCAAATTCCAAATGCAGGTTGTGTCAAAACAGCGTTTTCCAAAACCTAAATGTTTGTTTGTTCCTAGTTTGTTCTTCACATAGAATGTTTTTCATGGTTTATTTTAAAATTTTATTGAAAACAATTTATTGGCATATTTAAACTTCCCGGGCAGTATTGGAAATAAATCCCAATACCATGCCATTATGTTACTCCGTGAGAACTAGAAACTGAATGTTCTATTTTTCCATAGCAAATAGCTTTCAGTCTAAATGGCTCATTTTGGAATAAAACACTTAGGAAAGAAAGAAAGAAATATAAAGCCTCCATGAGGGAGCACAGTGTGTATGAGTCACTCTGTATCATCATCCATCTTGAACTAATTCTCATGGAGTGCCCTGAAAATGGGCATGGGCCCTGCTGTTTAGATAAAGAGAGAGTACCTAGACAACAGCTTTGAAATTACATAGCTTTATATACCACAAGAAGTGACTATTAAAAATACAACATTCAAAGGGTCCAGTCTTCTAAAGTGCAGATTGCTCTCAACTTCCACTAAAGTCAATTCGCCCTTCCTCTTTCTGAAAAATGTACACCAACTAAACACAAGGATTGCATTTTAGGCCAAATTCTGACTTCAATTACACCGCGATGTCCTCTTTACTTCACTGGGTAACCAAGGCCAAAATTTTGCCCAATTATTCTTGTTCTCCAGTTCAGATATAATGGCAAGAGTTATATAGCTTCTCTTTTCTTTTGTTATGGTCACTTTTATACCCAGTGAAGTATTGACAACATTTTTAACTTGGATCTTTAGATCCTAGATTGATTTAGCTACCAACTCTTCTTTTCTGATCAATGCATATCATCCAGTTTGGCAAACTGAATCTTGGCTATGGGGAAAAAAACAGTTTTGAGTATTTGAAATACAGTTCTTGCAAAGTGAGGTAGCCACAGAAGTACAGATAAGATAGAATTTGGTCCTCGGTTCTGCCAGTGTGAATCAGGGTATTTCATTGTAATGAGAAGGATTACTCTGTTTTCACTGGGGAAAATGAAAACAGAACTGGGCCACTAGTGCACAACTGCTCTTATCTTTAGATCCATAAGGCCATAAACTAAAACCGTCCTCATGAGATTAAAAATCAAACCATTTTTAATTAGTTTATTAACTTCATTTTTTCAATGTGATACACATTAGACATTCTTCTATATACTTGAAAGTCAAAGATAACTAGTTAAACTAACATCAGATCCAACAGAATCATTCAATAATTTACCTCCTTATACTGCCACTAGAGGTCAGACAATATAACGTCAGCATGAATACCGAAAAAAGTATTCCCTTTTCACTTCTGCCCATATTACACTTTCAAATATACCAAACAAGACACATGCTGTGGGCATAATTTTCCTCTTGCTTACACCAGTTTTACACCAGAATAATTCCAATGAGTTCAATTCTTCCCTCTTATCCACCCTATCCAACGCTATTGAAATCAGTGGGGTTGCATGAGGCCCAAGATGTTTACACTCCTCAATCTGTGTACCCCATATAATCATTTATCAGAAAAATAAATAATGTAACTAAAATTTCAGGTTTCATGAAGATAAGAACTTTAATATGGATTAACTGTCAAGATGCAGAAGGTCATTTTTGACAGCTTCCCCCTAATTTGGGGTGGTGGTGACTTTTTTGGGGGGGGGAGAGGAGGGTTGGCTAGATATCAGCAAGAACCTTGAAATGACTATACAGACCACTTTGATCTTTTCCTGAGTCAATTTAATGATATCCCAGAGGACTGATGTCAGGATTTCTTATGATTGTAGCAGGTCATTCCATGTGATTTTGATTTTTTATACCCTCCAGGCATATGCATACAATCTAGGGTTATGTCCTGTGTAAGGGAACACTTCCATACTCCTGCCTTATACTCTTTCCTCCTAATCCTCCCCCGCATCATATTTTGTAAGAGAGGAACACATCCTTTGCACTGCTGTTTTAGTTGCATTTTTGTATGTTATTTAGCACAGTCTAACACACATCTATACATTACAATGCGCACCACTTATCAGTTATACCAAACAAGTAACCCCTCATCAATTCTGTGAGTTATTTTCTGGTCATTTTCAATTATCATTTTGAACCCTGATGGCATAAGAATAGGTTTTCTGATTTGTAGTTTTTTTCCCCCTCATATCATTTCCTTATGCACCACAGCCATGTTTTTCCTCATAGAAAAACAACCTAGTAGCACAGACAGTTTAATAATACATTTTCTAGTTCAGGCCAAACGGTTCCTCTCTGGAGAACATACCCTCCTGCACCATGATCTCTCTCTAAAACCCAGACATTTTCATGTCATCGTGGTTCACGTTCTGGTCTCATTTGGAAATGCCAGGAATGTAATAAAAAAAATCAGGAGCACACAAGGGTCTACACATAAGTTTCTTGTGTTGGTTTTAGAGATGGATAGTTTATTCTGCCATCCTGTAAAGGAGAATGGTATTTACTTCTCCTATTTAATGCATGGAGATAAGAAAGAGGTCAAAAACTTTCTGATGGCACCTGTTCAAGAAAAAGGTACAAAACAGTAAAGCTTAGCTCCAAAACACATTTACTGTTTGCTCTAACACTGCATTTATGCACATATGCTTTCCATCATGCCAGTAATTAATCCACAAGGACGGCAGTTAATGTGATCATGATGCTGGGATAAAGTGGTAAAAAGTTTCTATCAAAGATTATTGCCCCCCCCAAAAAAAAAGTTGCCCAATTTTTTTTTAAACTGTCCCTTCAAATCAAGTTAGTTTTGTAGAAAAAAAATGATGTTTTGCATAAAGAAAATTATAGAGTGTTCTTTTTACTTTCCAGAAGAACACTATCATTTTCTTATTGTCAGTAGCCACTAACATCAGTGAGAGCCTGGGTACTGGTCAAAAGTAAAATGGTGGTGGTCTCTGCTCCCACAGGTGACATTAGGGGCACAAGAATACAATAGGGGTACACAGAAAAGAAACGAAATGAAGGTAACAGATACCTTCACAATGATGTCCTCTTTTTTTAAGCCTGTTTAGGACTCAATATGTCTAGAGCACTACACCAGAGCTGCTACACTGCTGCAGCACTTCAGTGTTGACACTATCTATGCCGATGGGAGGAGTTCTCCTGTTGGTGTAGGTAATCCACCTCCCTGAGACCGGACCCCATAATATTGCTTTAATGTGGATGAAGAAGCACCGTGCTTGTTCAGGTTTTTGGGTGGCTTATTTGGCTATAGTGAGATGTAATATGTAACTATCCATAGAACAGTCCATTTCCTCCTCACCAAACAAAAACCAAACAACTTCCTGTGTGGTGAGGATACGCCAGATTCCAATACTGGTCATGTACACTAGTCAATGGAGTAAAGTCAGTGGAGTTATTTTAGGTCCACACTAGTATAAATGAGATCAGTATTTGGCCCACTGTAAATGGAGATGCAATCAATGCAGCTTGAGGTATTATACTAAGATGAAAATGAACCTGTGCCCTATACACCTTTTAAATAGTTAGTGCTCAATAGAACTGCTGTAAAGTCCACAGAGACCCAACAGCCCACATATCATCTCAAAAGCTACAGTACATTTTTTAAAATGTTGGGACAATTCACTTTGCCAGGACCTTATACGTAGTGCACTAATAATCCCGTTGTGGTTTCTAAAGATAATGACAAACAGGATATGTATCTGCACATATTTTTCTCCTTGTGCTCAGATAGCTAACATATTATTCTGCAGTTTTCAAAAAGAGTACCAGTGACCATGTTTCAGCTCTATCCTGCTGAAAGCATACAGGTGGTGTTTGTTCTGCAGGACCCAGGAAGGTCATATACAGTATACTGGTTGCAAAGCAAGATACATGGCGATCAGCCTCCACATTACTGGAGTGGTCCAGAGGAAAGGTCTGCCCTGCGGGCAAGGCTAAAAAAGAAGAGAAAAGAAGTCAAGTCTCCATGCTTGGGAGCTGTGGAGCCGATCAAGGGTTGAGACGCTCATGTGAGTGAACCCTCCTACTGGCCATGTACCATATATATCTGTTCTTGGTCTTGTGCTTTCCCCATAGTTGGACTGTGCAGCCTACAGGAGTTAGCAGAACCCCAGGGCTGGAGCCTCCTTTCACAGCGCCAGGTGAGGCACAGACAGCTCAGTCAGCAAAAAATAAAAGACTAAAAATAATCATCTGAAGTGCTGGGTAACGGGGTCGTGTAGAGGAGAGGGGGGCAGAGAAGAGCAGTTTTCCTAGCCTTAATCTTAGTAAGAGTGGTGGTTTCCTACCTCTGATTGCTAGAGAGAGAGAGAGAGAGAGAGAGAAATAGGAGACCCTCATAACCCTAATCACCACTGTGGATGCTGATTCCCCTGTCAGAATGGGGAGCTCATTTACCACTCTCCTATTATGTGTAGTTTGGAGGATGGTAGGGCTTATGTGTGATTTGTGACCCAATAATTCCCCCTCTTCACCCAGATTCACCTCAGTAATGGAGCTCAGCCCCCTACGACTCTTTTCAAGTTGATTTCCTGGCCATGACATTTTTAGCCATGGAAGAATCAATCAGTCCCCTGGACAGTATTACAACGTACAGGGAAGTACATAGCCTGCAGATGTCATTCCCATGAGCCGATTGCTTGCTATGTAACTCTGGTCCTGGGAAGGAGGCAGGTTTGGAATGACTCAAAGCTGAAATCTCCATCATGCAGACACTTTCAAGAAGCAGCCCCTTGGGCTGTGTCTACATCAGCTGTTTTCCCCCTAAAATGTCTCACCATCACTAACACCATTACCGCTCCAATGATGGCAACACTAGTATAACAGGCAAAGCACAGAGCCTGCTGACATCTTTACCACCATATCATCAAGCCCTGTTCAGGCCAAGTCAAGACACCATAAGAACATAAGAACATAAGAACATAAGAAAGGCCGTACTGGGTCAGACCAAAGGTCCATCTAGCCCAGTATCTGTCTACCGACAGTGGCCAATGCCAGGTGCCCCAGAGGGAGTGAACCTAACAGGCAATGATCAAGTGATCTCTCTCCTGCCATCCATCTCCATCCTCTGACGAACAGAGGCTAGGGACACCATTCTTACCCATCCTGGCTAATAGCCATTTATGGACTTAGCCACCATGAATTTATCCAGTCCCCTTTTAAACATTGTTATAGTCCTAGCCTTCACAACCTCCTCAGGTAAGGAGTTCCACAAGTTGACTGTGCGCTGCGTGAAGAAGAACTTCCTTTTATTTGTTTTAAACCTGCTGCCTATTAATTTCTTTTGGTGACCCCTAGTTCTTGTATTATGGGAATAAGTAAATAACTTTTCCTTATCCACTTTCTCAACATCACTCATGATTTTATATACCTCTATCATGTCCCCCCTTAGTCTTCTCTTTTCCAAACTGAAGAGTCCTAGCCTCTTTAATCTTTCCTCATATGGGACCCTCTCTAAACCCTTAATCATTTTAGTTGCTCTTTTCTGAACCTTTTCTAGTGCTAGAATATCTTTTTTGAGGTGAGGAGACCACATCTGTACACAGTATTCGAGATGTGGGCGAACCATGGATTTATATAAGGGCAATAATATATTCTCAGTCTTATTCTCTATCCCCTTTTTAATGATTCCTAACATCCTGTTTGCTTTTTTGACCGCCTCTGCACACTGCGTGGACATCTTTAGAGAACTATCCACGATGACGCCAAGATCTTTTTCCTGACTCGTTGTAGCTAAATTAGCCCCCATCATGTTGTATGTATAGTTGGGGTTATTTTTTCCAATGTGCATTACTTTACATTTATCCACATTAAATTTCATTTGCCATTTTGTTGCCCAATCACTTAGTTTTGTGAGATCTTTTTGAAGTTCTTCACAATCTGCTTTGGTCTTAACTATCTTGAGTAGTTTAGTATCATCTGCAAACTTTGCCACCTCACTGTTTACCCCTTTCTCCAGATCATTTATGAATAAATTGAATAGGATAGGTCCTAGGACTGACCCTTGGGGAACACCACTAGTTACCCCTCTCCATTCTGAGAATTTACCATTAATTCCTACCCTTTGTTCCCTGTCCTTTAACCAGTTCTCAATCCATGAAAGGACCTTCCCTTTATCCCATGACAGCTTAATTTACGTAAGAGCCTTTGGTGAGGGACCTTGTCAAAGGCTTTCTGGAAATCTAAGTACACTATGTCCACCGGATCCCCCTTGTCCACATGTTTGTTGACCCCTTCAAAGAACTCTAATAGATTAGTAAGACACGATTTCCCTTTACAGAAACCATGTTGACTATTGCTCAAGAGTTTATGTTTTTCTATGTGTCTGACAATTTTGTTCTTTACTATTGTTTCAACTAATTTGCCCGGTACCGACGTTAGACTTACCGGTCTGTAATTGCCGGGATCACCCCTAGAGCCCTTTTTAAATATTGGCGTTACATTAGCTAACTTCCAGTCATTGGGTACCGAAGCCGATTTAAAGGACAGGTTACAAACCTTAGTTAATAGTTCCGCAACTTCACATTTGAGTTCTTTCAGAACTCTTGGGTGAATGCCATCTGGTCCCGGTGACTTGTTAATGTTGAGTTTATCAATTAATTCCAAAACCTCCTCTAGTGATACTTCAATCTGTGACAGTTCCTCAGATTTGTCACCTACAAAAGCCAGCTCAGGTTTGGGAATCTCCCTAACATCCTCAGCCGTGAAGACTGAAGCAAAGAATCCATTTAGTTTCTCCGCAATGACTTTATCATCTTTAAGCGCTCCTTTTGTATTTTCATCGTCAAGGGGCCCCACTGGTTGTTTAGCAGGCTTCCTGCTTCTGATGTACTTAAAAAACATTTTGTTATTACCTTTGGAGTTTTTGGCTAGCCGTTCTTCAAACTCCTCTTTGGCTTTTCTTATTACACTCTTGCACTTAAGTTGGCAGTGTTTGTGCTCCTTTCTATTTGCCTCACTAGGATTTGACTTCCACTTTTTAAAGGAAGTCTTTTTATCTCTCACTGCTTCTTTTACATGGTTGTTAAGCCACGGTGGCTCTTTTTTAGTTCTTTTACTGTTTTTCTTAATTTGGGGTATACATTGAAGTTGAGCCTCTATTATGGTGTCTTTAAAAAGGGCCCACGCAACTTGCAGGGATTTCACTTTAGTCACTGAACCTTTTAACTTTTGTCTAACTAACTCCCTCATTTTTGTATAGTTCCCCCTTTTGAAATTAAAGGCCACAGTGTTGGACAGTTGAGGTGTTCTTCCCACCACAGGGATGTTGAATGCTATTGTATTATGGTCACTATTTCCAAGCGGTCCCGCTATAGTTACCTCTTGGACCAGCTCCTGCGCTCCACTCAGGATTAAATCTAGAGTCGCCTCTCCCCTTGTGGGTTCCCGTACCAGCTGCTCCATGAAGCAGTCATTTCAAGTATCGAGAAATTTTATCTCTGCATTTCGTCCTGAAGTGAAATGTTCCCAGTCAATATGGGGATAATTGAAATCCCCCACTATTATTGGGTTCTTAATTTTGATAGCCTCTCTAATTTCCCTTAGCATTTCATCATCACTATTACTGTCCTGGTCAGGTGGTCGATAATAGTAGTGCTAGTAGCCACTGGCTCTTTGTCCACTCTAGAGTGGAGCTGCACCAATGTTAGCAACAGTGGGAATTTTCAGAGAAGAAAGACTGGTTTGGACAAGACCTGTGTGGGAGAGTGTGTAACGACCATGACTGTGTAGATCAGTCCACTAGAGGCCCTGAAGCTGCAGATGAGAATTTAACTGTGCATTCTGAGGCCAGGTCTACACTACCACGGTAGTTCGACGGCTGGCAATCGAACTTCCGGGTTCGATTTATCGTGTCTCGTCTGGACGCGATAAATTGATCCCGGAAGTGCTCGCCGTCGACTGCGGTACTCCAGCTCGGCGAGAGGAGTACCGCGGAGTCGACGGGGAGCCTGCCTGCCGCGTGTGGACCGCGTCTGAACCGCGGTAAGTTCGAACTAAGGTATGTCGACTTCAGCTACGTTATTCACGTAGCTGAAGTTGCGTACCTTAGTTCGAATTTGGGGGTTAGTGTAGACCAGGCCTGAGATTTGACTTACATGGGCCCTGATCCAACTCCCAATGAAATCAATGGAAGGACTCCACTACAGAGTCTTCTCCAAACACAGCTCAGGCACAGGAGACTATCTGTCCCAAAGAGTTTGAAACAGCCTGAGTAAAAATTGCATCCCCTCACAATGAAGGAGGTTTTATAACCTCACTTATTAGTTCTCCAGTCATCCATAAATTCTGCCAGGATAGACAAGACATGAATTTTTAATGTAAAAAAACATAAGAAAAAGCAACACAGGTAACAGGCCCATTTCCCCCCCTTTGCTGGTCACTATTAGAGAAATGAAGCGCTTTTAATTGTAAATTACTTTTATAGTTTTGAGGTTGATCATTTAGATCCCATTCAGTTTTCAGATGGGATCTTAAAAAATAGGATCTCTTATTATTAATTATTTGTATTACGTTAACATCCACCAGCACCAATCAGTTCCCTTGTGCTAGGTGCTGCAGAAACATGCAGTAAAATGACAGTGACTGCCCCAGCAAATGAAAAATTTTGGACATGACAAAATACAGCAGGTGGATGAAACAAACAGATGGGCAAGAGGGAGGACAAGGTAGCAATAATAGAAGTATGTGTTTGCATAGATCAGCTGTGTACATAGAGTAGCTCACCACCTGCCTCATCATTAAATGCACATTAAAGATAGCATTGCACTTTTCAAGGGAGGAAGGATTTTCCTGATTTGCTTGGTCAAAATGGCTCTCTCCTGTATGATGATGGTTCCCGCCCTCTCCCCACTATGAAGATGGCTGAATTTCAATGGGGCCAAACTATATCACATACTTTCCCCCAAGTGTTTTAGGATCCTATAGGATGAAAGGTGCTATATCAATATATTGTCAAATCCTAAGGATCTTATTTGGTTTTCCTGCCTCCATTGAGAGTTTGTCATACTATAAACTAAGTAAAAATCCACTTGAGAATTCTGTATTTGACTCATTACTTAATTAATTATTATTATTATTATTAATAATAACAGAAGCACCTTCTCTATGGGGAAAATATCTTTCTCCAGGAACTGATTGAAAATTAGCAAGCCTTAATATATTTCATGCATGAGTTGCTTATGTAGCTGTATATCAAAAAGAAAAACAAATATATTGACTAGCTCCTCTTAAAATTGCATTTGAGAGTTATTGCTTAACAGAAGACTTTGGCTAATTTTTTTTAATTAACACCCAGTTATGGGTACGGCTCATGTTTCAAATCTTCTGACAGGGATTCAGAATGATCAGTCTGCGAGGATTGTATCTAAAGCTTGTTACACAAGGAGAGACCCAGAAAGGAATTGCTTTTCCTATTATAAATGCAATCCAGCCCCACCCCCACTCCCTCAATCAGATACTGCCTTCTGATCTTTTGTAAGGAGTCTTCTTATTCAAATAGATAGAAACAGCTTTGCAGCTCTGAAATATGAATGGCTAGGAAGATTTCTCCTTCAGGTCAGATACATACTTGGGTCCCAGTCCTGCAGACACTTAGCACATGTTTAACTTTAAGTACATGCATAAGTGTTTGTAGGATATGGGCCATATGGTAATATAAATATCACATATTCAAACCTATATATAATATAGGGATTCCCAGACATGCCTCATTCTCACCGTGAAGCTATTGTGTAAGTCCATTCCCACCTCCATCTTTTCTCTCCTATCCTCCTACTCCTCTGCTCTATCCAAGCCCCTCAGTTTACTGCTCCTTTGGGCCTCTCAACGCCTCCTCTCGTGTATACTAGTTTTACTCTGGTGGAACTCAGTTGACTTCAAGGGTCTGTGAAATGAAACAATCCATTTTCAGTGTGTTAGCCCAGAATTTTTTTAAGAAATAAGACATCACTTTGGCATAAACAAGTGCCGTGGTGCAAAATTGTCCAAGCCAGATATGTCTAAACACTATTTGCAAGGTCAAATTTTTCTCCCTTTTTTTGTTTAGATAATACGGACACCAAATTCTGCCCTTACTTTACACCCACACCACCTCATTGATGTCAATGGGGCAGAGCCGTAACTAGCTATTTTTGCACCCGAGGCAAGAATATAAAATTGCGCCCCCACCCTGCTCCTCTGGCAGCGCCACCCCCCCTTGGCTCCTCCGGCCGCACCCCCCCCTTGGCTCCTCCAGGCGCGCCGCGGCCATGCTGCGCCCCCCCCCCACGCTCCTCCGGCCGTGTCCCCCCTTGGCTCCTCCAGCCGCACTGTGCCGTGCCCTCCCTTGGCTCCTCCGGCCGTGTCCCCCCCTTGGCTCCTCTGGGTGCGCTACCCCCCCTTAGCTCCTCCGGCCACATTGCGGCCATGCTGCGCCCCCCCCCCCCTTGGCTCCTCCGGCCGTGCCGTGCCCCCCCACCCACTCCTCCAGCCGCATTGCCCTCCCCTCATGCCTCGCTTCTCTGGCTATGCCGTGCCCCCCCCCTCGCGCCTCACTCCTCCAGCCGCGCAGTGCCCCCCCGCTCCTCTGGCCGCGCCCCCGCCCCCCGGCCTCACTCCTCCGGCCGCACTGCCTCCCTCCCTTGCTTTTTTTTTTTTTTGCTTGGGGCGGCGGCAAAAAAGTTAGACCCAGCCCTGCGCTCCCCGCCCCAGCTCAACTCCGCTCCGCCTCCGCCTCCTTGAGCCTGAGCGCGCCGCCGGTTGTTTCTCCGTGCTCCCAGGCTTCCTGCGCGAATAGCTGATTCGTGGGAAGCGGGGGCTCGGAGAAGCAGAGCGGGGTGGAGCATTCAGGGGAGGAGGCGGAGGCAGAGAGGAGGTGTTTGCGTCTCTCCCCTTTGTGCGCCCGAGGCAAGTGCCTCACTCGCCTCGCCCTTGTTACGGCACTGTCAGAGCCCATGTTGCCCGATGTTGTGAATTTACTATAAGCATAATAAGCTAGAAGGATAGACAGTCTGAGGTTGTAGGATCTTTTCCACAGTAACCCTCTGTGATGGGATCCCCGGGGTGCAGCCTGGGACTATGGGACTGCTGTGCCCCCTTAATTCTCCCCAGCCTGGGCTGTCTTTCACAATGCCTTGCTAGTGACCAAAAGCAAACCCCTCCAGGTGCAGTTATCACTCAGCACTACCGCATGTGGAGACCCCCGCCCAACCATATTGCATGAATGGTCCCAGAGCAACTCATGAATCACACAGGGAAAGGCACCAGATGCCACCAGCAGAAGGCTGATATTCTTTTTTGGTGGTTCGGGTTCTGTAGTTTCCGCATCTGAGGGTTGTCTTTTAAGACTTCTGAAAGCATGCTCCACACCTTGTCCTCTCAGATTTTGGACGGCATTTCAGATTCTTAAACCTTGGGTTGAGTGCAGTAGCTATTTTTAGAAATCTCACATTGGTACCTTCTTTGCATTTGCTCAAATCTGCAGTGACAGAGTTTGTAAATCAAACTACATGTGCTAGGTCATCATCCGAGACTGCTATAACATGAAATATATGTCAGAATGTGGATAAAACAGAGCAGGGACATACAATTCTCCCCCAAGGAGTTCAGTCACAATTTTAATTAATACACTATTTTTTTTTAAACAATCATTAGCATAGAAGCAAAGACAAACTTGTTTGTCTTAGCGATTGGCTGAACAAGAAGTAGGACTGAGTGGACTTGTAGGCTCTAAAGTTTTTTTAAAAATTTTGTTACATAACTGCACTCAAAAACAAAATCTACATTTATAAGTTACACTTTCACAAGTAGTACAGTACTTGTATGAGGTGAATTGAAAAATACTATTTCTTTTATCATTTTTACAGTGAGCACTATACACTTTGTATTCTGTGTTGTAATAGAAATCAATATATTTGAAAATGTAGAAAAACATCCAAAAATATGTAATAGATTTCATTGGTATTCTATTGTTTAAACAGTGAGATTAATTGCGATTAATTTTTTTAAATCGCAATTTGAGTTAATCGCATGAGTTAACTGCGATTAATCAATAGCCGTACTTTATATGCAATATCACAATTATATACAGATGAGGAATATGGGGGGTTACAGGGTGCTCCCCCAAGGTTCAGAATCATCAACATCAGTGATCACCTTCCATACCAAGGAACCCCTGCTTTGAGAGTCAATGGAGGAGAGCTCCAGGAATCCTAAAAGAATTGTGGGGGCATGAGGCCTCTGGCAGATGTGTGGGGATCTCATAGGAGCCCTGTACCCCTAGCTGGAGCCCTCACTTCCCCTGCACCCCAATGCCCTGCCCCAGCCCAGAGCCTTCTCCTGCACCCTGAACCCCTCATTTCTGGCCCCATCCCAGAACCCGTACCACCCTCCATACCCCAGCCCTGTGAAAATGAGCGAGTGAGTGAGGGTGGGGGACAGCGAGTGATGGGGGGGGGGATGAAGTGAGCAGGGGTGAGGCCTCGGAGAAAGGGTGGTGAAGGGGAGACAGATATGTCATCCAGATTTCTGCTCCTGACTTTATTTATAGGGTCACAAAACATTCATTCTCTTCAATTACTGTTGATACCTCCCACTTGGCCCAGGAAACAGCATTGTCTAAACCTGACACTAAAATCTTTTATTTCTACACAGTGTGGCATTAAAAACTCAACATTCGCTGCCCCTGAACCTACAGTAACAGTGGTATCTCTTACACTAGTATACAAGTATCAGAGGGGTAGCCGTGTTAGTCTGGATCTGTAAAAAGCAACAGAGAGTCCTGTGGCACCTTTAAGACTAACAAGATACAATAGTCATTGTGCTGTAGAAGCTGTTGAGTTTTTAATGTCTCTCACTGGAAACTCTTAATTTAATTTTTATCAGGCATAAACTGAATCCTGTGCAGTGTCAGCTGCTTCTACAGCTCTAAACGTTTAAGGACATATTTTCAGCTGTAGCCTCTAAACCCACACCACCAAAATCATGAATGAAACTGTTTGTGTGAAAACCTGTATTTCTATATGCAAAGTGTATTTGTATGCACAACTTAGGTAGTTGTTACAACCCTACTATTCTGCTTTCATGCACATACAGATAAAGGCTAAGCTTTACATGTGCAAATGGATACAGGCACAACATATGCACATATGAAATCAAAGAGCAGTTTGAAGCTCACTGATGATTTGACCTTTGATGATAGCAGATTTCAGTTCCCAGGCAGAAGTGCGCAAGCAAAGAGAGAGGGAAGGACTGCCATCATAGTTATTTCAAAATATGCACTTTAAATGAATCTCCCTTGCTGAAGTCAGACTATAATTTAAGCATTGAGATAGTGAGGCTAACATTTCAAAGTTAAGATATTTTTGAAGGAAATACAAACTACTGCTAACCCAAATGAAAGGCACTGGACAAAACTAATATTTTTGAAAAGCCAGAATGGAAAAATAGTAACATTTTTCTATAAACACAGCTCTATTTGGGTCATATAACTGATCAAATATTTGCAGCACCATGCAAGATTCCCTGCTTGATAAAAAGCAGATAACCTCTAGACTAAAATTAAGAAAATGCCAGTCATAGCAAGCTCAGATAGGATTGGAGCCAGTTCTACAGTAACTAGCTTGAAAGCCCTCTCCCACTCATCACCTGTTATGCCACCTCAACTCACCCTGGATTTTACAAAGATATTTTTGGTTCCCATCTGAGCTATCTTACTGTTCAAAGTCTCTGTGAGGGGAGGGGGTGTGGGGAAGCATGGTGCTTTTAGTTGTCCCTGGAAGGCACATAGATGAAAGATGTCCCTTCTAAATAAGAACTTCTGCCATTGTGGTTTCAAACCACTGTGATACAACAGAGGCTGACAGGCTTAAGGTCTTTCTCATGGTTCTTCAGAGATGCTAGTTGAAAAGCTGCTTTTTTGAAGCTTTGTTATCTGGGCTTGCTTCCAGTATTTACATTACTTTACCAATATCTGTTCTATATTGTCTCTGTCTCAGAGGTTCAGATACTGTACATTGTATTTTATAGCCCTCCTGTTTCCTTTTAACTTATGACCTTGACCGAGAATGAATGCATTTGTCTGCAGACTGTCAGTAGAAAGGGTTGAATCACGTGGATTTGGCATCAGTAGAAAGTGCTCAGTTGCTTTGTAATCCCCTGTATAGGGTTATTTAAAAAGAAAAAAAAAGATAGAAAATAAGAAATGCAGGAGATTAGAAAGCTTACTCTGAGCCTTTGCTCCTGAACCACCAAGCAAATTTTAAAGTTTGACCAAAATTTGTAAAAGGTAAAACAAGGTAATCTGAAAAGGGATTTCATTATATCCATTGCACGTGCTTCTTGATTTCTTTTCTCATAAAAATAGTTCCCCACCACCCATCTATACTGCTCACATGGGCCGTGATCCTAATTGTATCTGCATGTGTAGAACCCTATGCTCACCTTGAGCCCCACTGAATTACAGGACTGGGTCCACTATCTGTTTCATAACATTTAGGTTAAAAAAAATTTTTTTTGCTTCTCTCTCATTGTTTCATTGAAATCTATCAGATTTTTGTACTACACCCATCATTGTAGCACTGCATCTGAGCACCTTGAAACGGGAGTCAGGTTAAAAATCACATTAAAAATACTCATATACATAACTAAAAGCACCTTCAGTTATTAAAAGTGTGTGAAAGGGTCAAATTTCAGAAAGAGAGGCTAATGTAAAAGTGAGCTTGTACAGTAACTGCTTGCCTGCATTTGTTCACAGTTGTACATGCAAATTAGGCATATCTAAGTGATGAAAGAGGTCAGGAGAGCTGGCAGTTTCTGAAGGAGAGAATATTAAAGGCACAACTGCAAACTATCCCGATGTGAAGGAAAGAGAAGATAATTAGTAAAACACCAATATGGCTGCATCAGGAACTCTTTCATGATCTGAAAAATCAAAGAGGAACCCTACAAAAAATGGGAACATGGAGAAAATTGAGAAGGATAAGTGCAAGAGAATGACATAAGCATGTAGGGACAAAATTAGAAAGGTTAAGGCACAAAATGAATTACACCTAGTAAGGAACATAAAGAACCTCTACTTATTGCCTTTTAAATACATTAGGAGCAAGAAAAAGATGAAGGAAAGTGTAGATCCCCTACTAAGCAGGAAAGGAGAAATAATAACTGATGACATCAAGAAGGCTGAGGTTTTTAGTGCATATTTTGCTTCAGTCTTCACTAAAAAGGTTAATGGTGACCATAAACTCAACACAATATTGACAACAAGGGGAAGGAACAGAATAGGGAAAGAAGGTTGAAGAATATTCAGATAAGTTAGATGTATTCAAGTCAGCAGGGCCTGATGAAATTCATTCTAGGTACTTAAGGAACTAGCTGAAACAATCTCAGAACATTAACATTAGCAACTATCTTCAAGAACTCATGGAGGTAGGTGAGGTCCCAAAGAACTGGAGAAGGGCAAACGTAGTACCTATCTTTAAAAAGGGGAACAAAGAGAACCCGGGAAATTATAAACAGGCTTAATCTGCAGCAAGGAGAATTTAGGTTAGATATTAGGGGGGTGGAAATCTTTCCATTTCTAAGGGTAGCAAAGCTCTGGAATAGGCTTTGTAAGTAGGATGTGGAATCCCCATCACTGGAGGATTTTAAGAACAGGTTGGACAAACACCTGTCAGAGATAGTCTAGGTTTCCTTGGTCCTGTGACAGGACAGGGGGCTGGATTTAATGACTTCTCAAGTTCCCTTCCAGCATTAAATTTCTATGATTCTATGCCTTGAAGTGTTTATATCACTTATATTTGGATTAAAATGTATAATTGCATGTATTAAATATATATGTGTTTAATCATATTGAATTCAACCAAGTTGAGTTCAGTTATATCTTTTGTCAGCAAGTTTCATAGGTTAATTGTTGTACACCATATAAAAGTCTTTGAATTCTCTTATCAGTTTAAAGTGGCAAGATTAATGTAGATAAAGTTGTTCAAAATTAAAAAGAAACTGTTTGCTTCTCTAAGAAAATTTTATATCTTTGATCAGTGTATATTTATTTCTCGGCCCTTGCATTGCAGCTGAAATTGTTCTCTCCCTTTTTTTTGGTCATCGCACTGACCATGCACTTCTGGGCAGACACATCTTAATCTAAAAAGCCATCTTAAATATCCCAGGTTCAGATTTGAGTTGCATTAACTGGAAAAGGCAGATCTCTCAAATGTGATACTCCAACAATCAATATATTTTCCTTTCAGAACTGGAGAGAGACACCCACTCCCTCTTTCCCCCCAAGAGAAGGCAGGAAATCTTGCAACATAAAAGGAAACCACATAATCTGCATGCTCAGGACATCTATCAGCATTGCTTCCTCCCTTGGCAAAATCATCCATGCCACACTATTGTTGCAGGTACTATACAGAGACTGTTTTTGGCAAGTTAATTCAAATAGCATAGGCTGAACATGGTATGCTCACCAGCCATCTTGCTGGTTTAATACAATTGAAATGTGCCAAACCTACATCAATCACTTGTCCAATTTCCTTTAGCTCTTTCCTTGTTATGGGACTATAGTGTTAAAATTTAATGATGCGTTTCAGTGTTTTCTAATTTAGAAACAAAGGATTTCCCAGCCGCCCCCAGTACATCAAGAACTGACTTCCATTCTTGTCTTCTTGCTGTGTAGCTGCTATTACAGAATTGCCACTGCGGACATCTGGTCATGGCAAGTTCTCATTATGAGGCGTTTTGCTGCATTAAACTTGTTGCAGGATATTTTGTCAGTGACAGCTGGTCACAGACATTTCCTCTCTAGCAGCATATATAATGGGGCATGGATTTATTATTTTGAACTCCAGGCCCCACAGATACCAACACAGATAACATTTCGTTGCCACTATGATTCTGCAGCTTATCATACAAGATTCCTGCAATAAAATTTTACACAGTGAAATTTCACGGTGGCCAGATATAATGGAAGATTACAATAACATGAAAAGCCCATGAAAGGAATTGTGCTTCTCAGGTGACTTGAGAGCATTAGGGGGGAGGGGGGGCGAAGGGAAATCTCTGGTTTCAAGTGTAGGAGCTATACCTTCTGCTCTAAGAGCTTTAATCAAAATAATTGTCAAAGCAAGTTATTTATTCTTAACACATCAGAATGACAGTTTTGCTTTTCAGTGATGCCATAGGCAAGAATGGTTACATGTTTCATTTTTTTCCCTTTAAGTCTTTGGTCCTGATTATTTCACATGTGGTTTGGCAAATGTGCCTTGCTCTTTAATGAGGGGTATAATTGCTTGGAAGCCTCATTCCATCTTTTCCTTTGCAGTTCATATGATCAGTACATATCTCTAAATACAAAATAAAGTTAGCAAGTGAAAATGCTGAATTAAGATCAGTGTCGCTTTTATTCTTAGCAGCCTTTATCACCTAGGCTATGGTCTGGCATACTGGAGACTCAATGAGCATCCAGTACAATTACTCATGCTAACTGACAGAATAATTCCCCCACACTCTACCCCAGCAACCTGCAGTCCTAACTAAATCACTGTTGAAACCCAATGGGAGTTTTGCTAGGTGAAGGATCCCAGGATTGGGTCCACAGTGACTCAGTCAGAAGAAACAACAGCAGAGACATTTGATTTTTTAATTATTTTTTTTAAACATAGAAAGGAGGACAGGCAAGTACAAGACATTTCTTACACATTTAACAAAATCCTATGTGGGTTTTTGTTTTTTTTTAAATTGTGTTGTGTTCTTACCAGAGCTGTGGGTAGCATTTAGTGTCACAAATAGCAGAGATTGTTGTAAAGCAGTTCAGGGGTGGGTTTTTTGGGCCATTGATCTATAAATGAAATTATCTACCATATTCAGGCTTGCTCCTGCAAATCATTACTCCCATATGGAGTTCACTGGATTCAAAAGAACTCATCTAGGAATTGAGCTTTTATTAGAATTTTTTAAAAACAATTTTACTCCCCCTTCCCCATCCCCCAAGGCAAATAGAATATAAAAGTGAACATAAACAAGAATCCTCATATTATACACCATAATTTACTGAGGGGCAAATTCTATCCACTTCCCTCACAGCGGGGTCTACCGATTATACTATGCAAGGCAGAGACAAGATTTGGGCGGCCACAGGGATGTAAACCCCTGTGCAGTGCAGAACCCACAGCAGCTGGGGAGGAGAACAAGGGCAGGGCCAGAGAATCAGTTATTCTGAGGGCTTGCCTTTCCTCCCCACCCCATAAAATCCAAACCTAGAACCAGATCAGAATTTTGTCTTTATCAAGGAGTGGCCCAAGAGCCTAGATCTGAAGTGTAGATCCAAGTTTTGCAACTTGAGCCTGTCTCTGGTTATAATTCACATTTGTTTATAATTAGAAGATTCTGTCAGTGTCTTCAGATAGTAAGTATGGTCTTACTTCAGTTTATTGCTTCAATAGAGGAATATTTCCATGTGGTTCTCTCTCTAACGACTAATATTTCAAATCTGAATATTATTTTTCCCCTTTAAGTCAGCTAATTTTTGTATTGCTATAATTTATCAGAACTATTCACTGTTTTTAATTAGCAGAGGATAGATATGCCTATCAACACAAAACCGTTGATATCCATGAGAATCAATAGCAGAAAAATGAACTTCAAGATTCCTCTCTCGTTAAGAAAATAAATGGCAGTCTCAGAAGGCAGTTATTGCTAATTCACATGAATTGTTTGCACACTAAGTATTAAATGCAGGCAGATTAATGTTTTATTAAGAAGATGGGGATTCACCCCCCCCCCCCAACACACACCTTCAAATCAGAATTTTTTTCAAAGTTTCTCTTTCTAACCTAGCCCAAATAGATCTGCTGGTACCCACTCTAGAAGAGAGAGTTGCTGCTGGTTTGCAAAAACACACCACACACAACCCCCCACAAAACACTCATTAGAAGGGTGTCAGACTAGGACTGAGCAAGTATATTAGGGGAATTATGTTTGCCTACACCAGCCAGAGTTGAGTTTACCAAACTGCATCCAGGACATGCAGCTGTTTCCTAGGACATGCTTGCTTTCATTGCAATATTGAGTCCGTGCATACTAAATGCAACTGGGGATTCCTCTGGTGTAAAGGAATTCCCAGGTGACAGAGCTACAACTCACCCCATCCTCCACCATCTCCAGTATAAGGAGTGTGACTGGAATGTGCTGTGCTCTGATGGTCAGGGTCTGCCACAGCAGACCTTGGGGGCCATTGAAAGTGGCCCTGGAGACTGGGGAAGCACAAACCATTTTTATTCTCTCCAGTTGAACCTATACCAAGCACAGTTTGGCCAGACACAAAGACAGACTCAAAGAGAGCAAACTGCTTCCCTGCAAACCTAAAATAGTGTGCAGCCCCAGAATTCACAGATGTTTGGATCTCAGCTTTAGTCTCAGGCTCATTTTGACAATAAAATAAGTAACACCACTAATTAGTCCTTTAATTCCTGTGATTGCTACTTCATCTCTTCTAGGTCTTTTATCAATTTATTGTTTGAGAAAGTTAATACAGGGTCCACTTGGTTATGTGGAACACCACAGTATAGCTGTTAGCTCAGGGTGGCACTGACAACGCTGCTTGCCATTCTGGAAAGTGTTCTTCTAATGAACTCTCACCAAGCAGACACAGAAACATAGGACTGGAAGGGACCTTGAGAAGTCTTCTAGTCCAGTCCCCTGCACTCATGGCAGGATTAAGTATTATCTAGAGCATCCCTGACAGGTGTTTGTCTAACCTGTTCCAATCATGGAGATTCCACAACCTCCCTAGTCAATTTATTCCAGTGCTTAACCACCCTGACAGTTCGGAAGTTTTTTCTAATGTTCAACCTAAACCATCCTTGCTGCAATTTAAGCCCATTATTTCTTGTCCTAACCTCAATGGTTAAGGAGAACAATTTTTCTCCCTCCTCCTTGTAACAACCCTTTATGTACTTGAAAACTGTTATGTCCCGTCTCAGTCGTCTCTTCTCCAGACTAAACAAACCCAATTTTTTCAGTCTTCCCTTTTAGGTCATGTTCCTAGACCTTTAATTATTTTTGTTGCTCTTCTTTGGACTTTCTCCAATTTCTCCACCTCTTTCCTGAAATTTGGCATCCAGAGCTGGACACAATACTCCACGCTGATTAGGCCTCAACTGGAGTAGAGCAGAAGAATTACTTCTTGAGTCTTGCTTACAACACCATCCCAGAAGGATGTTTGCTTTCTTTGCAACAGTGTTGCACTGTTGACTCATATTTAGCTTGTGAGCCACTATGACCCCCCCAGATCCCTTTCTGCAGTACTCCTTCCTAGGTAGTCATTTCCCATTTTGTATGTGTGCAATTGATTGTTCCTTTCAAAGCGGAGTGTTTTGCATTTGTCCTTATTGAATTTCATCCTATTTACTTCAGACCATTTCTCCAGTCTGTCCAGATCATTTTGAATTTTAATCCTATCCTCCAAACCCTCTCAGCTTGGTATCATCTGCAAATTTTATAAAAGTGTACTCTCTATACCATTATTTAAATCACTGATGAAGATATTGAACAGAACTAGACCCAGAACTGATCCCTGTGGGACCCCACTCGATATGCCCTTCCAGGTTGACTGTGATCCACTGATGATTACTCTCTGGGAATGGTTTTTCAGCCACCATATAGTAGCTCCATAGAGATTGTATTTCCCTAGGTGGTTTATGAGAATGTCATGCGAGACAGTATCAAAAGCCTTACTAAAGTCAAGATATACCAAGTCTACTGCTTCCCCCCATCCACCAGGCTTGTTATTCTGTCAAAGAAAGCTATTAGGTTGGTTTGACATGATTTGTTCTCGACAAATCCATGCTGTCTGCTACTTTATTATCTTCTAGGTGTTTGCAAATTGCTTAATTATTTGCTTCATTATCTTTCCAGGTACTGAAGTTAAGGTGACTGGTCTGTAATTCCCCGGGTTGTCCTTATTTCCCTTTTTATAGATGGGCACTATATTTGCCCCAGTCCTCTGGGATCTCTCCTGTCTTCCATATTATAGAACTGTAACATGCACCTCTAACTCAAAGAGCTTGACAGTGGGACCCAGAGTAATAGACATGATACATCCCTCTTTTGCCCTGCTTTCTTGTGTTCTTTCATATTTAGCCTAGATTGTAATTTCCTTGGGGGCAGGGACCCTGAGGTTTATTCTCTCTGTAAAGCACTAATATATATCTAGAGCAGTATATATACAAATATTAAATAATAAATATAACAAAATAATTTTGCTTTTCCACTTTGTTTGGCTAAGCTTTGTTAATGACTAAGGGTTCAGCCCTGCAAAATGCGGAGACAATGAAAGCAGAGTTCTCTCAGCTGTGGGCTGGGAAAACGAGATTTCATGGAAAGAATAACGTCTGCACACACAGAAATGATGCAAGACCTTACAATAATGCAGTTCTCGGGGTAGTTTCCCCAGGATGTAGTAAAGTGGAATATAGACCCAGACAGATTTTTAAACAGTAACCATAAAAGCCTTACTTCTCCCTTTTGTGTTAAGAATGCCTGCATTTGTCATTAGTGCAGTTGCAGTCAAATAGGGAAATGAAAATCAATCCATAATTTGCCTGAACAATACAGTCAGTGATAGGGCACTATGCTGTGCAGGGAGGGAGAGGTTGTTGAGCTCAGAGAGGGAAGAAGCCAGAAACACTGACTCACTACAGCTGCAGAAATGCTGAGATAGCAGCTTGCTCCTGAGGAGCAGTGAGCGCATGAGGTTACAGAGCAGTCAAATGAGTAGTACAACAAGGCCTGTTACAGTATTTGTGTTCTGTAATGCCCTTTGGATTTACAACAAATCGTTTCCAAGACATAAAACACACTATTTCCACACAAGGTTTTTCCATGTGCAATTTTTGATTAAACTTGAATTCTTTCCAAGGTTCCCCCCCCCCCCCCCAGCTGGCATGCAGATTTTGCAAATACATCTATGCTTATGTAAACTCATTCCAGATTAAGAGTTAGGCCAACAGAGAATGCTTTTGAAAATCCCAGCCTTAAATGCTAAACACATTCATGTTATGCACTTTGAGCCTCTCAACAGCCCTCCAGGATAGAGAAGTTTTATTGCAGCCATTTTGCAGCAGGGGAGTTGAGGCACAAGGAAGTTTAATGACTTTCTTAAGGTCACATTGGGATCACATGTGATCCCAGACTCGCAGTCCTCTGCTTTAGCCACTGATTTTATATCACCTGCACTATTATAGCATCTGAGCATCTGATAGTCTTTAATGTAGTTATCCACCCTGCACCTTGAGATAGGGAAGTACGTTACAGATGAGGAACTGAGGCACAGAGCAGTTGTATAATTTGAACTTTCTCTATATATAGTTAGAGTGGTATAACACCCACAGACCCTCACCCCCCAGTGTCATACAGGTGCTTATACTAGCATAGCTTATTCCTGTATGGAAAGGGGATAAGCCATACCAATCTATGGCAACTTTACACCAGTATAACTGCATCCATGTGAGCGGTTGTATGGTACCAGTGTACCTGTATCAGTATATCCACACTAAATCTGTGGCAGAGAAGGGACTTGACCCCACATCTCCCAAGTCAGTGTCCAAATCACTGGAGTGTCCTTCTTCTCCTGTACATACACTTAAATGTGACCACTTTTCCTGTACTTCATGTAAGCTAACATATGGATATTTCAAGCCCTTCTCTCTGTTCCAGTGATACACGAGCCAGAGTCTGATCTCATTTATAAAGGTATAAAACTACCAGTAATCCCACCAACTTCAAGAGAATTATTCTATATTTACACTGGATACAATAGCTGAGGTCAGAATCTAGTCCACAAGTATCCAGATCCAGAATAGACAGTTACAATATAAAGTATGACTTCAAAACTGTGAACGTTAATTGCAATAATCTAAAAAACATACATCACACCATTTTCTTTTTTTAGTGCTTTTGTCTCCTTTCATAAGTGACTATTAATAATACAGCAGGTACAGGACTGTCCGTCCTACAATATATCATCATAATTATGTGCAGTTTTAATATCAGAACATTTCAAAGTAATGATAAAATTAATTACCACCAAGAACAATTACGGTCAACATGCAAATGTGTTTTTCCAAAGTGTCATTAAAAGAGGTGTACAATAAACATTTCTCCTAACATTTGTTGAAGTATGCTCTCATCCCTTTAGTGTTCATTTCCCCATTATCTCTAAGCAATCTGGTTTTATTTACACAATGCTTCTGCAAAGCAATTTTTAATCTCCCATATTTGAGAACTCAAATGCCTCTTCCTAACTGCTACCTCTCCCAGTCCTCTAAATACGGGTTACATTCATCAAAGCAGGGAATGAAAATAAGATCCGAGTTCATCTGGCATTGAATACTGGAGACTGAATTCTGATGGCAAAATGCTCACATCCAATCCACAAAGTGTGTGTAAATAAATAAATAAATAAATAAAAGCGCAAAACATTTGAACTGAGCAAATCCAAATAAATGACAGGAAATTAAGATCGTCTCATGAGCATTCTGTGAGGAGAAAGGCTAAATTAATCAAGTAAATTATACAACCTTGAATTATTTGCTCAGCATTAGTCAATAAATATTTGAAGCTATAGTCCTTTAGAAGTGACATGAAGCTCATTATATTGCTAACTGTCTACACCATCAATGTTTCACATTTTTTTTTCTTCGTTTATTCTTTTTCCGGGTTGAAATGTTGTACCCAGACACCTTATCAGTTAGCCTTGTGGGAGTCTCTCTTTGCCATTCAGAACTATGGTAGGGGAGACAGTGCCAACATGCTAGGAGCAGCCATAAGGAGGAGGGGGAAAAGCCATTGTCAAGCCTCTTTCTTATTCTCAGTTCTCTAATTAGCATTCAACAAAACAGTTTCATCAAATCAACTGAAAACCTACTGTATGATTCAGTCCATATAATGTTGCTCATTGCACTGTCAAAGTTCTTACAGCAAGAGGCTGAAATGTTGCCACTGGACTGCTATGAAAAGAAGGAGGAAAAGGATGTTAGAGAAGCACAAAGGGCTTTAAAGGGAATGAAGGATTCAGTGTTTCAAACTACGGGTGTGCATCTCCTGAGGTCTGTGTAATTATGTGCCGAGTGTCACCTCACAGAGCTTACTCCACACATTTTTCAGGAAGAAGCAACAATAATGGTGAGCCTCTGATGCTTTTCTTAACATTATCTCGCTTAGTGATTTACTAAGTAAAGCGTAAAGAAAAAAAATCAGTAATTGTTTCGGTGCCTTAAGAAACACAGATGAGCATGTCTCTTCAGCAACATACCACTGACAACCAGACTGAAGTGAATGCAGTAATGGAAGATTAAGAGCCAGAAGCCAGTTAAGGTAGTTTTCTAATTTTCTGTTCTCCATGCCACTGTTCAGCTGCTGCTGAAGACTAGCCCTTCCTTTCTTGTCTGTAACAAAGAGTCTTTCACAGGGAGGGGCACTTCCAATTCAAGTGCAAAAAATCTTTATATTCCATTTTTTTTAAAAAAACCAACATCCCAGCCAGTTGCTTTGGTTTTGTGTAACTACTTACAGTGCTTTCACATAAAAGAGTTGTCACTATAGAAACTGCCACATCACATGGTATTTCTTCTCTCTGAGTTACAGAATACCTGTTTAATGAGACATTTGTATTTCTTGCAGGCTATAGTAGACATACTCTCACCAAGTAGCATATCTATCAGTTTTACTTCTTAGCTGTTGATTGGAACTAGAGAATAGACAACCAGTACCACTGCTTTGTTTATTTATTTATTTATTTATTTATTAATTCTTTTGCGTCCAATGGAGATGCATGTACGAACATATTTGCCTATTTGAACTGCACCTTATCAGCAACATCAATTCTCATAGCATTGTGGAAGCTTTGAGATTATAGGATATGAATAGAGAGAAAAAGGAAAACATAGCAAATCTGCTCTTAAACACTCAATCCACAGTTTATTTGGGAGGAACGAGGGGATCATGAAGCTCTTTATTACCTACATAATCTAGCACATCCCACTCTGATGACAAATATTCTTATGGGAAACCTGTCTATTAAAAAGTTATATATTTTCCTAGACCTGAATGATAGTAACCTTGCCACATGAAAGACTAAGAACCCACACAAACAGCTGATGTGCAAAATACTATGCTTATTTAATTTAATCTCAATAAATCACATACAGAGAAAAAAACAGTAAACATGACCCAGTACTAACCATTCACCTGTAGGCCATAATAATCTATTTTTATTTCATTATTTCCACTACAACAACAAAAACTGATCTTAGGTGGGCACAAATCAGCTAAGCAATCGTACCCTTAGAAGTCTGATAACAGCAAAGCCAGTAAATAGTCTCCTTTTTCAAGTGTTCATAGCAAAGCACTCAGTTTTATCTTTCTTTTAAAACTTTTTCCAGAAAAAGAGAGAGGAAGGTCTCCGAAGATATAAACTTCTCCCACTTCACAGGGTGGAAAACTGCTTGCGGAGAAGGCTAGTGCCATAACTGCTTCCTTGCCCAGGATCAGTTTGTCTCTCAAATTACTTTTCTGTCCCTCAAAGGATAATTCACTTTATATTTGGAGCAGCGTCCTCCCTGAGTTTGCCACTCTCCAACTCAAGATTGCCCCATTAATCCATGAGCCCACTCCCTCGATCCCACACCCTCCCCTGCAGCATCTTCCACCCCATCCTCTGTCATCTTTGTCTCCCAATCCTCAATCCCACACCTGTGTCTCCAGTTACCACCCTACTTCCATACTTTCCTTTGCTTCCAAACTTTCTCAACTGCACTGGCTGCTCCCCCTTCCTGGAATACCTGTCCACTCCCTCTCCCTCTCCCTCTCCCTCTCCTATTACTATCTGGCTTTTGCCCATTTACTCCAATGAAACTTCCTTTACCAAAAGGTACCAACTACAACTTCTTGGCCAAGTCTCAAGGCACAGTCTCATCCTTCATGATCTAGTCACTGCTTTCAACACACTTACTACTCCTTCCTCCTAAAAACTCTCTCCAATTTTGGCTTCAAAGACTCTATAGGACCAATGATTAGGCTCATCAGAGCAGTGCCTAGCACATCTGAGTGGGGACCAAGTTGATTTTTGCTCCCATCTTCCTTGAGACCACTTGGGGCTAATACTAACACAAAGCCAGAGTCTTGTCAGTGAAAAAAATAAGGTTTCAAATGTACTCTTGTTTCAGAGACAGACTAGTTCAATTCTCTGGAGCCAGAGATTTTTAAACCAGATCCCTTTCTTATACACAGCTTTCTCCTCCTTATGAGAGAATCATTGCTTACTGCACTCTCGGTTTCATTTGTCAGTGACATGGTTCCTCACAACATATTGTAATTGAGAGGCTCACGTGTTAATCTCTTACTGTAGGAATAGTGTTGTAACCCTCTCTCCACCAAACACCGGCTGGAGGCCTTGTACCGCAGCATGCACACACCCTAAATATACCCCTAATTAAGTCCAATTCCTCTAAAATGATTCAATGTTAATCAGCCATAGAAGAATTGGCTATGTTAAGAGGAGCCTGAAGATTGGAATGAATTACAAAATGCACAGATCCCTGGATTGGTACCAAACATTACTTCAGCAAAGCTATAAGCCTGTTTTGAGTCAGAAACCGTGTAAATCTTTACCCATTGCTATAAATGGTCTCAGAAGTTACATGTGTGTGTGTCAGCTTTGCTTTGTGTTCAGATGTCTATCTAGTGAAACAAAAATGAGTAGTCAGTACATTTTACAAGGCCTTTGTATGAGAAGGTAACTGTCAGTGCATCATACGAAGTGTTATCAGAAGAAAATCCTCTCTACATTAGAAAGGTTGATATTTAAATTTTCTTTTACAATAGACGTGTATTTGTATTTGGTTTCTATCTTCTTACAGGACATATTCATGAATCTCTCTAATCAGACCATAGCCTAACGCTTCTTAGGACAACTTTGCACAAGCTGTTGGATGAATGTTGTAGTCTTCCATAGAGATTTCTCAATATTGATCAAATTCAAAACAGAATGTTGTGCTCAGAATTCTTTCCTGGACAATATAATTACTGTACATCCCAGCATGTTTGTAAGTGGCACTCACAAATTAGCTTCTATAAAGTGATCCACACTAAAGAAAAGAGATTGGATATCTGGGTTATGCCGAACTCCAATTAGAATGTCGGTGTGTGTGAGTGAAAGATAATGGTATCAGCCATTTGCATCACGTATTTGAAATCCATAGAGCATCTTTCAGCAATTAGAAGTCTAGTGGCCGGTTTCTAGTAATCTGGGAAAACAGGATACTTGATACAAATTATGACAAGAGACAGCTTATAATGTGGCTTCTGTTCACCTACACTGATAATGGAGGTTGTTAATCGCACCTCTGCACCCCAAACAGAAAGTCACCCCCATCCCCAGGCAACGGCAGATGGTGTTTACACTACTGACCCTCCCTCAGGGTTTTTGCTTCTCCAAAGCAGCCTTGCTGGAGCAGGCTCCTGGGGAACATGCTGTGTGAGTGCATTCTTCAACTCTCCTGTCCATATTTCCCATCTCTCACCAGTGCTACTCAGTTTAGGAGGCTGCATTGGCTGGAGGCCAGCCTCTAGCAGCTCAGAGGTTGTTGGTGGGCTGTGCCACTGCAACCCCTACCCAGATGGACTTTCCATCACCACAGACCCATTTGGCTTCTGTCACCATGCCCTACAGCTGAATTATAAGCCCTGTGCCTCCAAGTTCTCCATTTGCATCCTTTGTTCTCCACAGTATAACCACCATTAGAATCCTGCTCATGCATTCTTTGTGCATGCTGAATTCCCATGGGTTTCAATAGGAGTTCTGGTTATTCAGGGCAGGCGGGATCTGGTCTAAAGTTAATGATTTGGCTACATAATTCCAAGTCATATTTGGACATTAGCATATTTTCCCCTTTATGTGCAATGCCCAATACTCAATGGGAGTTCCCTATGTCCATTATGAAGAGAGCATATATTCTACATGGCCATTCATTCCATCTAAATTGTTATGGTTATATTACAGTAGCACCCACAATGTTCTAGGGGCTGCACAGCCACATATCCCAATCCATTCCCACAGTTGTGTAAATGCAACAATGCACGTCAGCTAGGCAGAGTGAGCCTTTAAATTAAGGCTTTGTTCCCTTCGCTTTCCTAGCAAGGCAAAAATTAAAGTCAGGTGCATAGCAACTTTTCCTTATATTGCTTATGAAAATAGCTCGGGTTCCACCTGTTTCTTCAAAAGTGTTTGGGGGGAAAAGCACTGACCTGCAACCTCACTCTGTTCCACCACTTCAGCCTATCAGCCAGCTTTCATCACACAGGGCTAGACTGTGCCCACCCATACCTGTGTGCATCAAGTCAGGAGGGGCATAAGGAACCTCCCCTTTTGCATCCTGTGACAGCACCAGATAACAATGCAGATTTTCATCTTTCCCTGACTGCCCACAGCAGCACTAGAGCTTTCTACAGTGGTGAAAAGATGTGGAAAGCCCAGCTCCATTCAAGTTGTCTAGCAGAGCTGGTATCTTGCAAAGGAACACTGCCTGCTGTCAAATGGTGGCATAGCAGCCTCACACCCCTTGTGCTCCAGGTGGCATTCAGCCTGCCTAAGGCACAAAGATTCCTGGAGTTCCCACTATGGCATGGTGCCTTTTTTTTTTACCCCTCCCTTCCTCCCCTCCCCCCCCCCCATAGGCTGTGTCTTCGAGGCACTAATTAGCCCACAGCATGATGAGTCAGAGCACAGAGGTCAGCATGTTGTAAAAGCAGTATAAGAGAATGCCAAAAAACTTGATCTTTGATTTAACCTTTAATTAAAAAGATTTGTATGCATACATCTTCTCTCACTGAATTGCACTGGTCAAGGTACAGCAAACTAATTTGCTTAGTTAAAGTGAAGCATTAAAAATGAAACACAAGGAAAGCATATGGGTGCTCTTGGGGCAACATGTCCTTGGCCTGGAATCACAGGACATAAAGAGAAATTATGTATCACCTTTAAAAGACAATAACTTATCAGTAGAGGTGACAACAATAACTACAACTCAACTGATAGGTCAATAGAGACCAATATAGATAAGTGAAGAGTAATATGAAAGACAGAGGGCATTAAAAATACTATTAGCATAAATAGAGAAATCTGATCGAGAGGTTTGATAATAGGAAAGGGAGCCAGGAATTCCTGAGTTCTAAGACCAGCTTTGAAATTGACTCCTTGTATGGGTTTGACAAAGTCACAAACTCTCTGTTGATGTTAGGGTTTTATACAGTCACCAATCACCAAAGATTCAAGCACCTTCCACATAGCAATAGCAAAGTCCCTTGTGGGTTTCTGGGCGCCTCTGACATTTCTCCTTTTGAGGGTAAAAACTCTACTTGAGATAGGAAGATGCTGCTGCAGCTGCAGCTGCTGCTTTTAAGATTGGTAAGGGTTTATTAGGTAGAAGGGGGAGTCAGAGGGACCCTACTTTTCTTTGGGGAGAACACACTACTCTTAAGCCTCACAGCAGGGATGTTTGAAGATTCATTCACATTTGTAAATCACCGTGCATTTGGAAAACACTGTAGTATTTTTCAAAACTAAACAGCAAAGGCAGAAGATTGGGAAAATTCTAAAAAGAAACAAGCAAAACAAGATAAGAACAATCATTTAAATATAATAAACAAGGAATTGGAAATTTGAGAAGAGATCAGTTAGTATAATGGGTTTTACAAATATGTACAGAATAGGCAAAGGATAAAAAAAAATCCATTGGTTTATGTCAAAGTTATCTTAGAGAAGATAAATCAGGAGTAACAGTACCTCTGCCATTTCTTTACATTATTTGCTTCTTAGGATAGAGACTGTATTCCAGTGTTGGGAAAGTGCATGAATATATTTAGATAATGATAATAGTAATACACCTAGAATGTGGTGATCTACCAAAGCTGGGGATCAATATTTTGTAAACAATGACCATCAGATAACCGGATTGATTCTGAAAAGGTTAAATTTTCTTAAAGTAGGCATAACTTCAGGTCTGGTAACATACATGTAGGAACATTAAAAATGTGAAGGGGAATAAAGCTCTAACTGATATTTTTAAAAGTTGTCAGGTTTTGAGAGAGATTCCTGGTCTGGAAAACAGGAAACATAAGAATGGTCAGATATAGAATTGACGGAAAATGGGAAAGATTCATAAAACTGTGTCACTGTTTTGGTCAAAAGCTTTTTGAAATCTGAAATTTTTTGACCAGCTCTAATCAGGTATTGAACCAGAAAACTAGAAATCACAGTGTAACATCTGTTCTTCAGAAAATCTTGGAAATCATCAAAAAGGCACCCTGAACATGAAAAAAAAAAAACACACACACACAAAAATGTGCTAGCAGTAAAATAATGTCTGAATATCCCCAATAACCAAAGTAAAGCAGGGAAGTTTCTAGCACCTATGATCACATCTCTAACATCTTTGATCCCAGTTTCTCAATCCAGTCTCTAGCCTGTGTAACTTTCACCTGTAATTCTCCAGTCCAGTAATGTATTGATGGACCCTACAGAGCGCCACTGAAGTCAACGGGCTCCAGACAGGTGCAAGGGCATGCTCAACATGGCTCTCTTTGCAGGATCAGGGCCTAATTTCCCCGAATCTTTCATTCAGCAAACTAACTTCCCAACTCCACAGAGAGATCATCATGATTAACTGAGGGCTTGTCTACACATTGCTTTAGTTCGCACCAGAGGGGTGTAAATTTTAGCCTGTACTAGTGTGTCACACACTTAACTGGCCCATATGGACCTTGCTGGTGCACACTAAAAATTCCCTAGTCTGTGAATATAGTCCTGTTTCAAAAACTACTGTGTTAGTGAGCACTAGGGAACCTTTAGTGAAAGCCAGAAGGGTCTATGTGGGCCAATTAGCATACAACATGCTAATACAGACTAAAATTTACACCGCTCTGGTGGAGACTAAAGCACCCTCACTTGCAGGAGTACTTTAAAGAGTTTATTACCAGGGTGTCCGAGAGAGTTTGTTCTGTTTAGGTGCCTGGACTCGCAAATACCAAAAGGAATCAAAAGCATAAAAATATAATTACATTAGGAGAAAGGTAGTGAGTTAAAGATTATTATTCTGTATTTTGTATATTCAATACAATAGCCATCTAGCACGTGCTCATGAAAGGTATCTGGGATTACTATAGGAAAAAAAGATTGAAATCATCACCTCAGTGAATAGTTGCAATAAAAAAGGCAAGAAATATATTTGATTGTATTGGCACATGTATAGTATGGAGAGAAAAGGATGATATTTTCACTGGTAGAAATCATTTGTATTACTCTCTGCTTGGAGAACTGGTTAGAGATCCGGAGCCAGATTCGTAAGGGTATTTAGGTGTCTAAAGATGCAGATATGCACTTAGTGGGATTTACAAAAAGCGCCTAAGTGAGGTAGCTGCCAAAATACCTGTGTAAATTTGGCTCTTAGTCACAATAGAATATTGTTGCCTTGCAGTATGAGGTACATAACATACTGGGCTAGATGGGCCATTGGTCTGACCCAAAATCCTGTCTCCAACAGTGGCCAGTACCTGAGCTTCAGGAGGAGTGTACAGAACAGGGTAATTTTGGAGACACCCACTCCTGTCTTCCCCTCCCAGCCTCTTACAGTCAGAGGTTTAGGGTCAACTGACTCTATATGATTTTATGAAAATATGCTAATGAGTGTGAATATAATGTAACTGGAATATGCTTCATGCAAAAAGTCTCTTGTAAGGTATCATTACAAAGTTTATAATCTACTGAGTGTGGTAATCCTGTTTGTATAAATGTATCACTCTTGTATCTGAAACTAGAAATATGAACTATAACTCTGATGTCCTATTGTAATTATGCAAAGTGTGGGCCATTAATGGTGGTTTGGAATCTTGATGGCTTCCATCAACCAGGACAATTGACTGTGGATTGCTCTGTTTGCTTGCAAGCCTTCCTGTGAGTCAGGCTGGGAGGAATAAGGGCTTGGAGTCTTACAGTACATGTAATCATGTCACCTGAACTGGAATCCATCTTTAACCTGGTGCTTCTCCATTTAGAAGGAGAGGTGGGAATCCAGAGAGGAACAAAGGATTCCCGCCTTGTGCAAAAGATATATAAGGGAACAGAACAAAGGTGGCTGCAATCATGAGAAATCCCCTAGCTACCACCTGAGCTGGAACAAGAGCTGTACCAGGGGAAAGGATTGTGCCCAGACTAGGAAGGTATCCAGTCTGTGATAGAAGCTTATTGAAACATCTGAGGGTGAGGTTTTAACTGTATTCAGTTTTCTTACTGTACTAGGCTTAGACTTGCGTGTTTTGTTTTATTTTGCTTGGTAATTCACTTTGTTCTCTCTGTTATTACTTGGAACCACTTAAATCCTACTTTTTGTATTTAATAAAATCACTTTTACTTATGAATTAACCCAGAGTATGCATTAATACCTGGGGGGACAAACAGCTGTGCATCTCTATCAGTGTTATAGAGGGTGAACAATTTATGAGTTTACCCTGCATAAGCTTTATACAGGGTAAAATGTATTTATTTGGGGTTTGGACCCCATTGGGAGCTGGGCATCTGAGTGTTGGAAAAAGGAACACTTCTTATGCTGTTTTCAGTTAAGCCTGCAGCTGTTGGGGGACGTGGTTCAGACCTGGGTCCGTGTTTGTAGCAGGCAAGCATGTCTGGCTCAAACTGGGCAAGGTTCTGGAGTCCCAAGCTGGCAGGGAAAATGGGTTAGAAGTAGTCTCAGCACATCAATTGACAGTGCCCAAGGGGTTTCTGTGATCCAACGCGTCACAACACCCACTCCTGTCTTCCCCTCACAGCCTCTTACAGTCAGAGGTTTAGGGTCACCTGAAACATAGATTCCATCCCTGACCATCCTGGCTAATAGCCATTGATGGATCTATCCTCCGTGAACTTATCTAGTTTGTTTTGAGACCAGTTTTACGTTTGACCATCACAACATCCCATGACAATGAGTTCCATAGGTTAATTGTGGGTTGTGTGAAAAAGTATTTCCTCTTGTTTGTATTAAACCTGCTGCCTATTAATTTCATCCACTGACTCCTGGTTTTTGTATTGTGAGAAAGCATAAATAACACTTCTCTATTCACTTTTTCCACACCGTTCATGATTTTATAGATCTCTGTCATATCCCCCATTAATCATCTCTTTTCCGAGCTGACCAGACCTAATTGTTTTAGTCTTTCCTCGTGTAGCAGCCATTCCATATCCTTGATCATCATTGTTGCCTTCTCTGAAACTTTTCCAATTCCACTCTAGCCTCTTTGAGTGGGTCTATCAGAACTGGACACAGTATTCAAGGTGTGGGTGCACCATGGATTTATATAGTCACATTGTGATGCTGGCAGACCATGTGCCAGCTCATGCCAGAGCCCCAGACCAATTCACTTGAGAATTAGTATAGATCAAAGTGATAGGTAAATGTATAAGAGTGTATTTGGTGTTTAAACTTCATGAAAACTAAAGGGATGTTACTTGTATTGTTTTCGCTTATCTGTATCCTATTATAATGCAGTAGCAAACATTTACATTGTGTAAACACCCGTAATTAAATAACCATCAATGAGAAAGAAACCTCGTGGAATGCAAATGAAGAACTTTAGCAGAAAAGTGCTGATTTCAAAGCAAGTGATCATTGTGTGTGATGATCAGAGGTGAAAGACTCAAAAAAATGCATTCTTCACTCTGTCATCAAAGGAAAAGCCCATGTGGGTACTGACACCGTCAGCTTGTTTTCTGTGAGAAGCTACAAGTATGGATTCAAGGAAAGATCCTGCATCTCCGGAATGTTTAGAATCTAACAGGGTGGAATAACTGAATGAGAAGATGGAGATGCCAGAGTTATTCGGGTAGCCTGGAGAGACTTTTGGGAAACTGGCAGATTACTACATCTATGCTACCATTTGAAATTATATGTACATGTGAGTCACAGTCTATAATTTGCCTACTTTAACCCCTCAAACTGGACTTTGTGATAGAGTTATTGTCTGGGTAGCAAGGTAGACTGGAGAAGTTAAGGGGATTGTCTGTGACTCCATGGTAAGACAGGTAAAATGATCCAAGAGTTCACATTTGTTATTGGTTTGGTGAAATCTAATTATAGAACGTATCACCAGTTTGGGGTGTCTGCCCTGTTTTCTGACAGTCTGCCCTGAGGTAGACACTCATGGTCACGTGAGCCACTCCAGACAGCATAACAACCGTTATATTTTCTCTCTCTTTCTTAATAGTTCCTAACATTCTGTCAGCCTTTTTGACTGCTGCTGGGCATTGAGCTGACATTTTCAAAGAACTATCCACAATGACTCCAAGATCTTTCTTGAATCATAACAGCTAATTTAGAACCCATCATTATATATGTATAGTTAGGATTATTTTTTCCAGTGTGCATTACTTTGCATTTATCAACATTGAATTTCATCTGCCATTTGTTGCCCAGTCACCCAGTTTTGTGAGATCACCCTGTAATTCTTTGCAGTCAGCTTTGGACTTAACTGTCTTGAATAATTTTGTATCATCTGCAGACTATGCCACTTCAGTGTTCACTCTGATTTCCAGACCATTAATGAATATGTTGAACAGCACAGGTCCCAGTACAGATCAATGGGGGACACCGCTATTTACGTCGCTCCATTGTGAAAACTGACCATTTATTCTTACCCTTTGTTTCCTATTTTTAACCAGATACTGATCCATGAGAGCATCTTCCTTCTTATCCCATGACTACTTAGTTTCCTTAAGAGCCTTTGGTGACAGACTTTGACAAAACCTTTCTGAAAATCCAAAAATCACCCTCAAAGAATTCTAATATATTGGTGAGGCATGACTTCCCTTTACAAAAGCAGTGTTGACACTTCCCCGACATATCAGCCACATAAATGAACAGAATAATTCTCTTCTTTACTATAGTTTCTACCAATTTGCCCAGTACTAAAGTTAGACTCACCTTTTTAAAAAATTGGTGTTACTTTAGCTACCTTCCAGTCATCTGGTACAAAGGCTTGTTTCAGCAATAGGTTACATACCAGAGTTAGTAGTTCTGCAATTCCATATTTGAGTTCCTTCAGAACTCTTGGGTGAATACCATCTGGCCCTGGTGATTTATTATTGTTTATCAATTTGTTCTAAAACCTCCTCTATTGACACACACAAAAAAGACTAGCTCTGATGGAGATATCTCCCCCACATCCTCTGCAATAAAGACTGATGCAAGGAATTCATTTAGCTTCTCTGGAACAGTCTTGTCTTCCTTTAGTGCTTCTTTAGCACCTTTGTCTTCTAGGAGCCCCACTGGTTGTTTAGCAGGGTTCCTGCTTCTGATGTACTTAAAATTCTTACTATGAGGTTTTTGCATCTTTAGCTCCTCAAATTCTTTCTTGGCCTTCCTTGTCATACTTTTACACTTAATCTGCCAGAGTTTGTGCTCCTTCCTATTATACTTATTAGGTTTTGACTTCCACATTTTAAAGGATGCCTTTTTGCCTCTAATAGCCTCCATTACTTTGCTTTTTAGGCATGATGGCATTCTTTTGGTCATTTAGATTAACCAAGATTAATCATGTTTTAAGATTGAGCCCTAAGGAAAAGTTATGGGTGTTTGGATTTATTCTTATTGTAGAGAAGGGAGATCACTAAATTACTTTGGGGGTAACCTAATTTAAAATTTTCAGTTATCAAAACTTGACAAAAGTGATTATGATAAATTGTTCAGGTGGATGAAAAATGCAAAAACAATCCAAGTATAAGAAAATGAGCTCTAGCTAGGACACATCCATGGAAATATGTCACACAAAGGATAACATACACATACATTTGTTCAGTAAGTTACCGGAAGGAGCATGCAAAGAAAAATCTGCCTAAATAAGAGAAAAGTGATTAAAGACTATTGTGGAAAACAAAAAGGTAGATCAGCCGAAAAGTATGCAGCCATCAGGATGCAAATGGCCTTTTTCTCTTCCTGAACCAGATACCCAAAAGCGTGTACAGACATTACCGTACATCCTTTTAACTGGATCACTAGTGCTATGCTAATGGAAGTCCAACCACTTTGTTCGCTTCACTTGCCCTGACCCCAACTCATGGATTCCATATAATTAATTGAATTGAATTAATCCCTCTTTATAGCAGGAGCTGAAATATTGCCCATTGGGGATTACTTTGGCTTTTCCTCTCTCATTGTAAGATTAGCTAGCATGTCTTCACAGAGGACTCATGACCAAAAAAAAAAGCTATAAAAATTATGAAAGCAAGTGAATGAATTCCTGGACTGGCAGATTCGTGTGCAGACAACTGTACCATGACTTATTGTCATTAACTGCACTGATGTCACAGGCAGTTGTAAAATCTCCTCAGTTGCAGAGGCAGAATGCTTTTGGCAATCAGAGTACAGGTATTAATGCCAAAGTGTTAAATGAAATTATTTCTTTAGATCTACAAACAGTTCTGCTCATTAAAAACATTACTATATTTTAAATGTGTTGAAGCACATACTTTGGGGGTTTCAGCTTGCCGGTTCAACGTGATCTTTGCTCCTTACTTCCCATGTATTGTTGATTATAATATGCATTTTGCATCTCTGAAAGCTTGAATAAAAACATTTCCCTAAAAACAAAGAGAAAAATACCATGTTATTTCTTCAGCACTTCACAATCTGCTCATTCTCTTTGGGAAATCCTCTTCGTTATTATGCAGCACAAATCCTATCCAGCATGCAAACCCAAGCCTGTAACCCTTGTTTCAAAAGGAACAGAAATGCTTAGATTTGAACTAAAGTTTGTTTTGGTTTTTGACTGTGGAATAGCCTCTGTGAAGGCAATGCAGTTAGAGCATTGTGCCCACAACAAAACTGTGTTACAGTAAGGTTGAGGTTGCAGGCACATATCAGTGGTTTGTCTTTAAAACCATTATAGTTAAGGACTAAAAACAAAAAACTACCAAGCTCAGAAAATTCAGAGATAAGTTAACCTTACAAGAAAACCAAACTCTCTCCTAAAAAGCCTCACTCCACCATGTGAGACACTCTCTCCTGGGAGGTATTCTGTCAATTAACCACTGCACCAAGAGATGGCGAGAGGAAGGAAGAAAAAATAATCTAGTTTAATTTGAAAATAAGAAAAAGGAAACATTTTGTACAGTTGAGATACTCAAAATCAGCTTTTAAAAGAAGCTGTTTTTGATTAATACTTTTTAAATTGCTCCAAAATTGAGGGATGTGATTGTTCATTTTAAAAAGTCATCATCTACCTTAAGTTTTTTTAAGAATTGCTTTAAGAAACTCGTGTGGGGGGGGGGGGGTCCTCCACATTTATAGTATCAGAGCTAGACATTTGACAGAGCAATTTAAATATCTGTAAGGCAATACAGGGGGTTTTGGAGAGGCACAATAAATAATGGCATCGGTTACCGGTGTAGTCACAGATAAGAAATCCTTGAAAGGCTTTGTCTTTTTAAATCCCCATAGAGCATGGATTGCTGTGACTTTTAAGAAGTGTGTCAGACTTGCAGTTCCCAGGGGGCCCCACACTTTGCAAGAGCAGTGAAATCCCATTGCCTGGTATAAGAGCAAGAGCCAACAGCTGCTTTTAAACCTTTGAGTATTGTTTAAAAAAAAAAATCAAGTATTTCTTTCATATCTGGTGTCAGAATTAATGAGCAATCCCTAATTGGTAGCTATGAACACCTCCAACGGGAAGGGTTTTTGAAAAGGATATGAGGCTTGGAAAATGCTTTGAAATGCCTAAAATAGACTGATTGGGGGGTTCTGGTGGTTGCCTTCTCAGAATCCCAGTTTGTTGGGCCTTAGCAGATCCCATGTGTGTTTAGTCTTTATGAAATGCTTGTAAATTGCTGCATGCATTAATCTCACTTATAATATCTGAAATGTAGCCATGTTAGTCTGTATCCACAAAAACTGCGAGGAGTCCGGTGGCACCTTAAAGACTAACAGTTAGTCTTTAAGGTGCCACCGGACTCCTCGCTGTTTTTATAATATCTGTAACCTATGCTATAGGGTAATACAGAACACACACTTAAGTAACTGCAAAAATGTTTGCTCTGAAACTCTAAATCCAGTCAGGAAAGAAACATCACCAAATGTGAAATACCGGTTTCCAGCCATAAGGAGGGGTTATTGCTGGACCATCCGGAAGGCCTGTTGAATCCAAATGGGCCATTGTAAGTCATCAAAGAACAAGGACTTTGTTAATTGCTCCTGGCACACCCATGAAGAATGGGGAAATGCTCATCCCATCAGTTTGGCCTTGAGGGAGCTGGGGATAAAAATCCCTTACCAGAAGGAATTAGGGTCTTTTTATGCTGTTTGGACTCTAAGGGACAAAGATTCTTTAACATAAGCAAGAGATCCCCTGGATTAACCTGGGTTAGCCCAAAAGGATTTATAGAGTTGCTATATTTCAGCAGCTTTATCACAGTTTGAAAACTAAGACTGTATCTCATTTGTATTACCAGTTTTAACCTTGTAAATAACCCTCAGTTCTTTTTCTTTGTTAATAGATCCTGAGTTAGCTTATTATAGGATTGGCTACAAACGTTGTCTTGTGTGTGAGATATAAGGTGCAAGGTTACTTGGGGTAAGTGATTGGGAGTAACCTGACTATTGTTTCAGAGTGGTAGCCATGTTAGTCTGTATCAGCAAAAACAATGGGGAGTCCACAACCCACGAAAGCTTATGCCCAAATAAATGTGTTAGTCTCTAAGGTGCCACAAGGACTCCCCGCTGTTTTTGCTGAATATTGTTGTGATCTTTGGTGTAAAGTGACCATCTATCACAGAGTCAAGCTTGCCTGGGTGGCAATGTAGAATGCCCAAGAGGACTGTCTGTGACTCCATGTTAAGGCTGTCTAGTGCCTGAGGAGTTTACACGTGTTACGTGGTTGGTGAAATCTAAGTATAGAACTCACAACCAGTTTGGAGTTTGTGCCCTGGTTCTTAACAATCTGCCCTGAGTTTGGTATTCTTACTTGTGAGCCACTCCAGACAGCATGACTTCAAATTATCTCCCTTTTCAGCATATAACCCACAATGATCTTGCCTGGTTTACAGCAAAATCTCAGCATCTCTCTAGCTAACAATGCATTTAATAGAATAAAATCATTCTCTCATTATTACCAACCAGAGCTCAAGAAAATTCCTATTATAATTGTGCAGTTACTGTGCATTGCTAATTGACCATTGTATTTGCTTATTAGCAACAATGACACTGATTGATGTATGGATGCTATACGAGGACACTTAATCACAGTATTTGTTTTCTTTTAGAAAGTCAGCACCAATAGTAAGTTACGGCATTTTATTGACCACAAGCATATTCATACTGAAGAATCAGCTCATCATAAAGCAAGTTGTAGACACAGAAAATCACTTTATTCATTCCACATTCTTGCGGTGCATGCGATATAAACTATCAAATGATCTAGCTGCTAAGTATGAGTAGGTCATGATTCCTATATTCTCAATCTGTTATTACCTGTCTGACGAGGAAGGCCTTTGGGTAATTATTTCTTTTTGCTTTTTCCAGCATAACACCAGAAATGCTATCCATATAGTACAGACAGTATTTCCATTATAAGCCTCTATTTTTACGTGTCTGTAACTTTCCAGATAAACAGCATGTCAGATGAAAATATACTTCTATTCTCATCCCAATAGTTTATTCCCCCACATGAAGAATTGTTGGTAAGATTTCACAGAAACATAAAAAAGCATTTGCAGCAGCTAAGATGCTGACCTTGTTTGTGAAGACAGAGCCAAAAAAAGCATTGAGTACATTAGCTTTTTCCACATCCTCTGTCACTAGGTTGCCTACCTCATTCAGTAAGGGGCCCGCACTTTCCTTGACTTTCTTCTTGTTGCTAACATACCTGAAGAAAGCCTTCTTCTTGTTACTCTTATCAGCCCTTGCTAGCTGCAACTCCAAGTGTGATTTGGCCTTCCTGATTTTACTCCTGCATGCCTGAGCAACATTTTTTATACTCCTCCCTGGTCATTTGTCCAGTCTTCCACTTCTTGTAAGCTTCTTTTTTGTGTTTAAGATCAGCAAGGATTTCACGGTTAAGCCAAGCTGGTCGCCTGCCATATTTACTATTCTTACTACATATTGGGATGGTTTGTTCCTGTAACCTCAATAAGGATTCTTTAAAATACAGCCAGCTCTCCTGGACTCCTTTCCCCCTCATGTTATTCTCCCAGGGGATCCTGCCCATCAGTTCCCTGAGGGAGTCAAAGTCTGCTTTTCTGAAAGAGTAGTCCGCCTTTTTTTTTTTTTTAAATAATCAGCCAAATATTTTGTAATGAGTTCATATGACAGAACAATTAGCCTATGGAAAAACAGAAAAAAGTATGAAGAAGGGACACCAAGGTGAAATGGAGAAAGCAGACTGAATGCAGCAAAAGAGAAGATAAGAACAAACCCAAGGGGTAGGCACAGCATAGGTGGTAACACTTTATTCTGTTACAGAAAGTTTGATACTGAAATACAATAGAATGTACATAAGTGGTTACAATTGTTCATCATATCAGGAGACAGGATTGTGTAAAGGAGGTGGGGGGCTTTGGAGACTTGAGATGTTTCCATAGTGGGGGGCAGATCTACTGTAGAATAAAATGTTTTGAATATGGTGGTGCTGCAGTCTTGCTTAGTTTTAAGTCAGTTTTCATCAGAGTACCTATGTCCACTTCAAGTCTGAGGTTTAGGTGTGATTTTTATTTTTTTTATTTTTTAAAGGGAGAGAAAAAACACAAGCCACTAGCCAGTTTTTCTAAACCAGAATTCCAGATAAATACCAGCTAAATATTTAATATTTTGCATAAACTCTTTGTCCTAAAAATCTCATTAAATCTTCTCGACTACAGGAAATTCCATCTTGTACTATAGTATTTTCTACTTATACGACCACCTGCTCCCAAGTTGTCCCTTCTATTTTAGTCTACATGCTGCCACATATAAACTTGGGGACACACTGCTGTAATAAAGTAAGGCAGCTTGAAGTCACTCAATATAAATTAGGTGTGACCCTCACATTGACAGAGTGCCCCTTTATGCAAAGTTGGGCATCCCAGCCATAGTGCTATTATAGATGATTTACCTTTAAGAGGGGAGACAGTTACCGTTTAAAATCAAATGTTATATTTGTCAGACTCCAAGAAATGTTAGCTCCAGTTTAATAGAACAAGCACGTATGGCGTGGTAATATATATAAATAAAAGGAATATTATAAATATATATATAATATATATAAAAAAGCATAATGTTTAACAATGATAATGAAACTCATCTTTTCAGAGCTAGGGTGCCTTATGAAAAACAGCCTGTCAGCAGCCTGGTACATCTAGGCCAAGAAGACACACACTATCCATGGCTCAGGAGATAAGAAGCTATTTGCACAGCAAGTGATTTTTCAGTAAGGACCCCCTATGATATCCCCACTTGTAAATGAGGAAGTGGATCTTGGATCTACACGTGCATGGCTCTGATGAGACACAAATTGCTGGTGGTGGTGCTGTGCTGATTCCTCTCTGTGCAGAGCCCTGATGAGAGGCAGGGCATGACACACCACTTATAGATTCAGTGCTATAAGGCGTAAATAATTGAAAGCTTTTTGATATTATTAGGCCTTCTTATAGCACATCTTCAATAAATAATTCATAGGGATCTTTAGAAAGTCTTGCTCCATACCTTAAGCCACTCTCAGTTTTGCTTATTATCCATTTTAGATCATTGGCAATTGTGTACATGCCCTTTCCATATGATGTGTTTATTGTGCTACGGGGGTTTTGTTTTATGCAGTTGTCACTCTTTTGGAATCTGTACATGTCTAATGCCTACAATTGCCATTATTTGAGTTAGTAGCTAATGTATCTCCAGCATTCAGTGCTTCCTCATTGTTATTTAATTCAGGATTCAGATTCTGCAGTTCCTTCCCCTTGTTTATTGGATAATTCATCTGATTCTCACACATGTTGTAGAATATCTCAGCCCTCATAGTCAGGTGACATCTGACACAGGTAGCATCCTCAGACAGCCAGATTAGATCTAGTTTAATTAACCTCTTATATTGTATAGCCTATTGAAAACCATTTTTTAAAAAGGCATAATTTTGCTTTCAACATCTTTTAAATATTAACATCTTATTTATTATTAATTATCATCCTTCATGTTATGCAGAAGAACTTACCTAGTTAGAAATTCCTTTCTAGCTTAAAAATGTGCTGTGAAGCTCCTACACGCTGTTGCATTTCCTTCACTCACCACCCTCTCTAGTCTAATTTCTTCTGATCGGTTTACTAGAACCAAATCATGCGCCCATTCAAATCAGTAGGCATTTTGCCATCTACTTGAGTGAGAGCAAAAACTGGCCCAGGAAGGTTTATTTTATTGGTTTTAGACTTAACTCCACCATGGTGGTTGTTTCTTTTCCACTGCATTTCTTCTCTAATCTAGATTTTGCCATGTTTTACATCCTGTATGGATGGCTTTGCTTGTCAGCCACTCCAGACAGAAAAGTTTCATTCTGTTAATACTTGGTGATAAAAGTTTCGGAATTATTTTCTTTTGACAACTCTCTTACTAATTCTTGTTGCCTTTGCTTCCAATTATCTTATAAAAAATGTGAAGGAGCAACACGTAATGGGGTGATTAGTCAAAACAGAGAGGATCAAACACAGGGTTTCAAATAAATTTTATGGAGGGGAAAAACCAGTTTCCAAATGTTTTGTAATCAGCAGTATACTAGCCTCTGGGAAGAAAGGGCCTAGAAGTGGGGCAACATCCAGCCTCAACAAAAGAGTAAGGAGAGAGTATACATAAATGATTGTCTTAAAATGCTGCTTTTGCATTTTGACTTGTTTTGATCATATGTTTTGCTATAGCCTGGATAGGTCTCTGATTACTTGCACACATTGTATCCACTGCATTCTTGCATATACCATACTTTAAAGTTTTGCCTGGTTCTGAATTTGGCACCAATATCCTCGCCCTCTTTGGGCGTGCAGAGGTGAGGGAAGCAATGTTTTTAGTCTTGACCCAAGGCAACAGAAATAGTTAAGCCATAATTGGTTGAAATAACCCATATTTTCAGAGTCTCGAATCCAAAACTAACTTACTAGTTCAAAAGTTTTGGCAGATAGTTGTTTTGTTTGTTTAAAGCCTTATGTTTGAGTTCCTTAGAAATTTTACAGCATCACATTGTGCTGAACATACTGACATTCAGGACCAATCATTCAGCGAATCTTGTCCTGCCTCTAAATTTGCAACTGTACATACTTGCATGTGCAGTTCCTTGTGAAAGCATTACTGCTTTTGTGTACACCTGAGTAAATGTACACAGAAGATAGCTGGGTTCTTAATTACCACATTTATACATGCAAATGTCTTTTATATGCTTGAATGCTTTCATTAAATGTGCAAGTTTAGGGTGACCATATTTCCCAAAGGGAAAATGGGACACTGCATGGGGCTAGCCCACGCGAGACTGGGGCTAGCCTGAGCCCTGCCTCCGTCCATCTCCCCCGCCCCCTGCACGAGACTGGGGCAGCAGATGCTGCTAACCCTTGCACATTCTGCCACACCCCACTTTAACAAAAAGCGTGCATTTCTCCAGTTTGCTCTTGCCAACTGATCAAGTTAGCAAGAGCAAATGGGACAAACACCCACTTTTGCCAAAAAAGTTGGGACAGAGCAGCTGGAGCCCGGGAAGGGAAGTGCCCGGCCGGCGGCTCGGGGACCGGAGGCAAGGGGGCTGCCCGAAGCCGGTAGCGCTGGCTCGGGCAGCTTGGCTCTTAAACAGAGCCGAAGTCTGAGTCAGGGGAGGAGCAGAGCAGCCGCGGGAGAGGAAGTGCCCGGCCAGTATTTTTCCCGGACATGTTAGGCTTTTTGGCAATTCCCCCCGGACGGGGGTTTGATTGCCGAAAAGCCGGACATGTCCGGGAAAAACCGGACGTATGGTAACCCTACTGTCCCAGACAAAACAGGACGTATGGTCACCCTGTGCAAGTTGAAACACTATTGTGACGGGATCCCCGGGGTGCAGCTTGGGACCGTGGGACCGCTGTGCCCCCTTAACTCTCCAGCCTGGGCTGTCTCTCACAATGCTTTGCTAGTGACAAGTAGCAAACCCCTCCAAGTGCTGTTATCACTCAGCACAACCACCTGAGGAGCCCCACATCCAACTATATTGCATGAATGCTCCTAGAGCCACTCATCAATCACACAGAAAGGCACCAGCCAAATCCCCCCACTCCCAGCACTGTACCTCAGGAATATACCCTCTTGCATTGCTCAAAATGAGCAGTGCAAATTTATTAATTGGTTCACCACTTCGATGGAAAGTGGGTATACACCAGCCTTTGTAAACCTGAGCGGACACCTTTACCAAACACTTCAGGCAAACTCACTGGTAAAGATAAACAGTTAAACGAATTTATTGACTACAAAAGAGATTTTAAGTGATTATAAGTGATAGGTAAAAAGTCAGAGTTAGTTACTGAAAGAAAAGAAAATATAAGCACGCAGTCTAAACTCTCAACCCAATTAGACCGGGCAACATCTAGATTAAGCAGTTTCTCTCACCCCACTGTATATTACAGTCCTTAATATACAGGTTTGCCCCTTAAACTTGGGCCAGTCTCCTCTGTTGGAGTCTTCAGTCTGAGTGTCTTTATTGCTTGCAGCATAGGTGGGGGCAGGAGAAAGTGTCCACATGCTGGGCCTGTGTTCTGTTTTATACCCTTAGTCCATGTGCTTGGAGAACACAAATCCAGGCAGGTCTTGTGGGCCTTGCTGAGTCCCCAGGCAAGTTTGAGCAATTCCCCTGGTGTGGCCTTATGCATGTGAGTCATTGAATCGTAGCTCCCTTGCTGGACAATAGCTGTTGATGTGTTGGACACATGCCGTGGCATTGGTTACACTCTCTCGACAATGCCAAGGAAAGTATCTGGGCGCTTCCCAAACCCACAGCATATTTTAGTGGCAACCATACAGCACATTCTCATAACTTCATATGCATTAAGGATATACATATTTAGATGGAACAATGGATTTCAGCAGATCATAACCTTTTCCCCTGGTACCTCACATGGCATTCTTTATATGCAAGATCACAATTATATGTAAATGAGGACTATGGGGGTTACATGGTGCTCCCCCCATGGTATAGAATGTCACAACGAGTTAAAAAAAGTTATGGACCAGTAAGTATATGCAGATCACACAGATTGTCTGGAAAATCCACCATTTATAATTAATTCTGTGGTTTTATTGTGCTTTATGTACAATGCAGCTAGACACTCAGGCCAGATTCTGACCCCTGCTATGGCCCTTTTGTATCTCTCTGCCACAGACCTTCTGTGCTATAACCCACTTCAATCCTTCCCTAGAGTGGGGGAATCCCTAGGTGGCATAGAATAGCTATGTCGGGGCTGGTGAATTGGCCCTTGGGAATCTGATTGCAACACATTTGAAGCTTCTTGTCACCATCTGAAGTTCTGTAGAACTTTGTCTGTCCATAAGAACGGCCATACTGGGTCAGATCAAAGGTCCATACAGCCTAGTATGCGGTCTTCTGACAGTGGCCAAAGCCAGGTGCTTTGGGGAAATGAACAGAACAGATAATCATCAAGTGATCCATCCCCATCACCCATTCCCAACTTCTGGCAAAACAGAGGCTAGGGACACCAGCCCTGCCCACCCTGGCTAATAGCCATTGATGGACCTATCCTCCATGAACTTATCTAGATCCTTTTTGAACCTTATTATAGTCTTGGCCTTCACAACATCCTCTGGCAAGGAGTTCCACTGGTTGACTGTGCATAGTGTGAAAAAAAATACTTCCTTTTGTTTTAAACCTGCTGCCTATTATTCCTCTCTTGTTGAGCTTTGCATCAACCTCCAGCCCCCTTGCTATTCTGCAATTTTTTCCTCCCTCATTCTCATCTCAGCTTCTCACATAATCACCTTTGTCTTTTTCCAGGCAGCCCCCTATATTCATCCACAAAACCCTCACTCTGTTTGCATTTAAGTCCCTCTTAAAAGACACACACCTGCCGAGCTACCTACAGTGAGCCTAGTTCAATTCTAATAAAAGCCCCTAATTACACTGGTCTACAATTTTTGAGAAGTCGTCTGCTTCAGAGATAAAATGCGCTATTTATTATGTATTTTGATGTGCTGAATTCAAATATGACAATTAAAACAACTGATTGGCTACTGTTTCTAAGATATTTAAGTTTTTACATTTTATGTCTATGTATATTGTGTAGATAGTAGAGTTTTAATCATAAATTGTAAACCTAGGTCTTTTCATGGGTTTATGGTTGCTTTACATGATAATATTTCACCTGTCCTGTTTATGTAACACTTTAAAAATCAGCAAAAGGGTTATATAAATAAAATTTATTATGAAACAAAAGACAAAAAACTATTATGTACATAGTTTAGTCCTATTCAGTGTCTACTCGGCGCTTCTTGGCTTGTCTCTTGTATTCATTAAATGGAGCATCTCTTGTCACTGTCCAGCAATAGTCTGCAAGCATTGATGGGCTCCATTTGCCCTGATAGCATTTCTCCATTGTTGCAATGTCCTGGTGAAATCGCTCGCCGTGCTCGTCGCTCACTGCTCCGCAGTTCGGTGGGAAAAAAATCTAGATGAGAGTGCAAAAAATGTATCTTTAGTGACATGTTGCAACCAAGGCTTTTGTATGCCTTGAGGAGGTTTTCCACCAACAACCTGTACTTGTCTGCCTTGTTGTTTCCGAGAAAATTTATTGCCACTAACTGGAAGGCTTTCCAGGCCGTCTTTTCCTTGCAACGCAGTGCATGGTCAAATGCATCATCTCGAAGAAGTTCACAAATCTGAGGAGCAACAAAGACACTTTCCTTTATCTTAGCTTCACTTAACCTTGGAAATTTTCCACGGAGGTACTTGAAAGCTGCTTGTGTTTTGTCAATGGCCTTGACAAAGTTCTTCATCAGACCCAGCTTGATGTGTAAGGGTGGTAACAAAATCTTCCTTGATTCAACAAGTGGTGGATGCTGAACACTTTTCCTCCCAGGCTCCAATGACTGTTGGAGTGGCCAATCTTTCTTGATGTAGTGGGAATCTCTTGCACGACTATCCCATTCGCAGAGAAAACAGCAGTACTTTGTGTATCCAGTCTGCAGACCAAGCAAGAGAGCAACAACCTTCAAATTGCCACAAAGCTGCCACTGATGTTGGTCATAGTTTATGCACCTCAAAAGTTGTTTCATGTTGTCATAGGTTTCCTTCATATGGACTGCATGACCAACTGGAATTGATGGCAAAACATTGCCATTATGCAGTAAAACAGCTTTAAGACTCGTCTTCGATGAATCAATGAACAGTCTCCACTCATCTGGATCATTAACGATGTTGAGGGCTGCCATCACACCATCAATGTTGTTGCAGGCTACAAGATCACCTTCCATGAAGAAGAATGGGACAAGATCCTTTTGACGGTCACGGAACATGGAAACCCTAACATCACCTGCCAGGAGATTCCACTGCTGTAGTCTGGAGCCCAACAGCTCTGCCTTACTCTTGGGTAGTTCCAAATCCCTGACAAGGTCATTCAGTTCACCTTGTGTTATGAGGTGTGGTTCAGAGGAGGAGGATGGGAGAAAATGTGGGTCCTGTGACATTGATGGTTCAGGACCAGAAGTTTCATCCTCTTCCTCGTCTGACTCAAGTGAGAATGATTCTGGTGCATCAGGAACCGGCAGTCCTTCTCCGTGGGGTACTGAGCGTATAGCTGATGGAATGTTTGGATAATGCACAGTCCACTTTTTCTTCTTTGACACACCTTTCCCAACTGGAGGCACCATGCAGAAGTAACAATTGCTGGTATGATCTGTTGGCTCTCTCCAAATCATTGGCACTGCAAAAGGCATAGATTTCCTTTTCCTGTTCAACCACTGGCGAAGATTTGTTGCACAAGTGTTGCAGCATATGTGTGGGGCCCACCTCTTGTCCTGATCTCCAATTTTGCAGCCAAAATAAAGGTGATAGGCTTTCTTAACCATAGTGGTTATACTGCGCTTTTGGGATGCAAAAGTCATTTCACCACAAACATAGCAGAAGTTATCTGCACTGTTCACACAAGTACGAGGCATCTCTGCTCACTTTGGCTAAACAGAAATGTGTCCCTTTGATTTTGCAAACACTGACAAATAAGAGAGCACGACGCTGTATGATTTCTAGAGCTGATATAGGGCAATTTGTTCAGCAGAGTGATGTAAGCTTCGTTATGATTGCATCATCCATGGCTTCTAGGAATAACATGATGCAATTCATATCATGTATGATGCAATACCAGCTTCAGATTGCATCATTCATTGTTTTGCCTAAAAAGCAAGTACTGTCCAAACCCAGTCATAGATTTATTCATAGATCCAGTCAAAGTTGTATTTTAGTCATTTCTGGTTTAAATTGAGATCCCTTCCCTTAATAACTCACTTATCCTCCGCCATTCCCAAGTCAAGGGTCGTATATACTGACCCAATAGCATATCTTGAAAACTAGATCCAATCAACAATTTTAAGCATCATTTTCATTCTCAGTGACCCAGAATTAGTAAAGTTTGACTACATTTATTTCAGAAGCATTTTGGCTGTAGAGCAGTGTTATTATTGTTCTCCTTCCCCTAACTTCTGTTTACTTGTCTGTTTGTCCTCAGAGTGTGAGCTTCTCTGGGCAGGGACCATCCCTTCTTGGATATCTGGAAAGTGCCTAGCACCTTCAGACTACTACTACTACTTCTACATCCCTAGTTAAAAAAAGATCTCTGGCTTAAATGAAAGCAGAAAACCAGAAATACAGAAACAGTAATTATAAAGTAGATAGGCATGAAGAACATTACTAATATTAATTAACCAGGAAGACACATCTGTCTAGCAGACCTCTCCAACTTGGACCCAAATGAGCCATTTCATACCATTTGTAATTCTTAACAAAACCACTGCCACAGATGTCTGGTGTGAGCTTGGGCAAATCACAATCTCTGTGCCTCAGTCCCACATCTGTAAAATTAGGATTAATTCTAGATCCTTTATCTATCTTCTTTGTTTAGCCTGTGACCTCTTCAGGGCACAGACTCTTTCTTACTATGTATCAGTGCCTAGCACAATAGGGACATGATCTTGGTTGGACTGCTAGGTGCTACTGTAATAAAAACAAAACAAGTAGTATGTGCATTAGGTACAGAATAAAACCTTTTATTTATATCCCATTGAGTCATGCTACATATTTGAAATAATGGTCTGTTTTTACTATATCTCATACACATACATTCCTATTTCACTTAATTATATCTGAACAGATAAAGGCAGAAACGCATGGGGTGGGGGGGGGAGGGAGCACGTTATTTCTTAAACATGAGGAAGGAAGACAGTGATTTTCCAATGCCCAAGAATAGTTTATATACATTAGGTCTGTTTCAGCAGCAGCCTGGCAAGAATCCTGTAGTACCGGACGTGCCTTAATTCAAAGAGCAATTAATGCATTCGTTCAGATGCTTGTACTAAATGTAGAGTGGATATTCAGTGCCACATTGTCTTGAAAAAGACAGCAAAAGAGCTCTATGTAAAACAAAATGTTACTTACCCTATGCCTTTATTAGTCTAACTCTCATTAATCACAGTTAGTGGGTCTGGTATACTGGAGACATAATGGGATGATGAATACTGGTCTCAGGACAATGCTACAGTCTCAGGAAATTAGCTAGAGCCTTACTAGCATTCACTTGCTCTTTTTATTGGTTTTGAGCAGTACTTTCCTCTAAAAACTAACTTATCACTGTGGAAAAATCATTATATGAGAAACAAGCCAAAGGATTGGGGATATTTTTAATCCCAACTCTGAAAGACAGTGTTTGAGCCAATTGTTGACGATTCCTACTGAAGACTAGGAGAGTCAAGAGAGCTCAGCAACCCCAAGGATTAGGCCCAGTCTATCCTAGGGGCAAAGGTATAAGAATTGAGAGAGATTAAATGGGCCCCTACAAGGTCACATGGAAGTACAGACAGAAGCACAGACAATGGGTTTGTTAGAACATGTAGGGGGAGAGGGATAGAAGTTATGATGGTGGGGGTAGAAAGCAAACAGGCATACAAGGTGGACAAGATCTCTGGTTTCAGAAATTCTGTTTGTTTTTGGATAAGCATTGGGAATTCTTATAGCCAAATATTCAAAAATGGCCACTGATTTTGTGTGCCTCAGTTTTAGGACATTCAGTCTAAACACACAAAGCCAGGTTTTCAGAAGTGCTGAGGCCAGGGAGTTTCTATTGAAGTTAATGACTGCTGTTAATGTTAACTGCCTTTGCACAACAAAAGGCAAGAGGTTGCCTCGGGGTATGTCTACACTTTGAACTGGGGGTGGAGATTCCCAGCTCCAGGAGACATCCGTGCACTAGGTCTAATGGAGCGAGTTTGCTAAAAAAATGAAGTGTAGCCACAGCAGCAGAAGGGACTAGATGTCCCATCAGTACATCCCCATCCAAGATGCTAGGTAAATTCTTGGGCTGGCTAACCTCCCAGCATTCGCGCCAAGGTGACTACACTAGTCTTAGCACACTAGCTTGATCAGAGCTAGGGCAGGGATATCTCCTGGAGCTGGGAATTACTGCCCTAGTTTGAAGTGTAGACATACCCTTAAATTTTCATCACCAATTGTTTAGCGCTCCTGCTGTACTGGAAAGCTCTTCCCCTTCTGGGATACGGAAAGTAAAAAACCCAAACCAGTGTTTTCCCTAGGAATTGAAATTTTTGGGGGTGGGTTCAAATTTACATTGGGGGGGGCGGGGAAGAGGTCAGGGCCGATGAGGGGTTAGACTGTGAGGTGAAGGTGGGCTGTATGGTACCATAGTAAAAACTGAAAACGATAGATACTTTTCATGACCATTAGATTTAACTCCTGTTTTAAAAATCACACAAATTAAAGTTGGCTACTCAAGCCTTCTATGAAGCACTACATCTACATCCTTCTTGGTTTCTTGTTATAATTTTGCACAACTCTGTTAATGAACTTCTTGAATGCAATGTGTTCATCTTTGGTGGCTTCTCATGTGTCCGGTACTTTCATTCCTTCAATTGATTCGCTCATTAGTTCATTCCCATGATCAGGCAGAAGGCGACTTCTTTCAGAACACAAAATTCTATTCAATGATGAAAAAACACTCAACTGTAGCTGTTGTGAACGGGAATAGCAAGAGATGAATTCCTACTTCTTTATGCTATGTTTCCTGGGATGAAAGATCAGGTCGAGCCACTAGTGATGATAAAAAAAGAAGTTGAAGTCAAATCTTCATTCATTTGTCATATGATATTCCACTCAGTGTTCAAATTCTCTAGTCTGTCCTGAGCACATGGCAGCCCCATTGCTGGTAGTGCCTCACTCAACTCAACTGTCAGTGTTTTGTAGGACAGGGATCTGTAAAAAGCTATGTAGAGGTTGTGTAGAATCTAGAAGTCGCTGTTGTAGATTTTTAAGAATCAAGTCTGTGTACTTTCAGTTGTCTTAACAAACACTTCTTGTCTTCTTCACTTAAGGATTCAATATAAATGCCTTCATTAGTCAACTTCTGAACTGAAGTCTTTGCTTCTTCAATGGATAGCTCTCTGATTGATCCAAATGTATCTTCTATTGCTGGACAAAGATCTACTACTGTTGTAGCAGATGCCTGGATGGCATTGTTTAATGACCCAAGTGGTTTCAACAGTAGACTTACGAGAGAGAGAGAATGGCAATCGTCTTCTCTGAACGTAGTAGCAAAAGTAATCCACCAGCCTCACTACTTAGATCCATCCCATCTTGGTAGATACTTTCCAAAGCCAGTAATAATGGCTGGAGTAATTTTAAGACAGCCAAGGATCACTCATGAGAAAGCCAGAAGGTTTTCCCAGGTTGGACTAACCTGAACTTCAGTCCCAGTGTTTCTATATTTTCCAAGATATTCAATCTTTTTGGACTCTTGCTGAAAAAAAATGAAGACATTAAATTTATAGCTTTTAAAATGTCTTTTGAAGAGTCTGCAGCTCGTACTAGCGCTAGTTGGAGTAGATGGCCTCTGCAGTGCGTATAGGAGAGATCAGGGTTACACTTTTCTCTGAGCAAAGCTTGTACCCCACCATGTCTTCCAGAGAAGTTTGCAGCTCCACCAAATGCATAAGCAGCCATCTGTTTGGGGTCCAATTGACAAGCATTTAACTCTTCTAAGATGTGAATTGTCACAAATGCAGCCGATGGGTCTTCTATAACTTGAACATCTAGAAATGCATCTACTGGCCTGCCCCTGACATCAAGATAACGTACACAATGACTTAATACTTGATGCCCATTTGCATCAGTGCATTCATCAGCCATTTTTGCAAATTTTTTGAATGTGGTGAGAGAGTTCTTGACTTTTTCAATTGTTGAGTCTTTCACTGTGGCACTACATGCTTCTAGCCATGAGTTTCTTGCAGAAAGATAGTGAGCATTTGAGGTCTTGTTCGGAACCAGTGTTCAACTTCAGGATGAACAAGTTACAATGCACTTAACATTTTCCTCCAGTTTGTAGTGTGTGGTATCTCTTGCTTAAATAGAAAGTATGATGCCACAGCCATGTTTGTTCTCATAAACTGTGTTGGGTCTCCAGCATTCTTAACAGCCTCATTAACACTTACCGGTGTTGTCCTTGGTCAGTGGAGACTCAGAGTTCAGAGGTGCTTTCACATGAGTTCACCTCCCAGGTGGGGGGCAAGAAGGCACCTTGCTCGTTCCTCCAGCTGCTCACTGTTCACTCTGGCCACTGTTGTTCATTGTGCCACCGTTCACACCATCGCTCTGTTGCCAATGGCCCTGCACAGTCACCTGCCACTGTGATCTCTGCGAGTTGGTCTCTTGAGGTTCCACCCAGCTCTCAGTGATTTCAGCTGAGCTCTCAGTGGGGGAACCTCGCTGCTAGTGCAGGCTGAGCGGTCTCTTCCACAGAAACACTGTCCCACAGCAGGTCTAAGCATTTAGACCCAATTATCAGTGATTTCAGCTGTAGTGGTCACTTAAAGCAAAAGACTATCTATGGAGCCTAATCAGCTCTGTCTTTAAAACAGCAGAGAGGGGCAGGTCAAATAGTACTTTTGACTCAGGCAGACCATCAAGCAAAACAACTGTCCCCACCCTCTCTTGATGCCCTCAATCAGCACAGGCTAGGTACAGTTCTACTGCCCTTTACTCATACAATAAGAACAACATTTCATTCCCCGCCCCCCACATTCAAGTGGTTTGTAACCCAACCCCAGCCAAAATCTATCACTTGGGCAACACAGCTCTGTTTGCTGGATACCTAGGTAGATTAGGTGTGAATGTAAATACAATCTGGTCCTGAAGCCTTTCCCCCCAGCCGCCAGCTCATCACTAGCTGTCAGGGAGAGCTCATTTAGACTTTGCTTACAAATCATCATTTGAAATGATTAGGTTGGCCAACATCACCAAAATGAATGCACTGACATTGTCATATAAAACAACAGCTATATAAGGAAGCTAGTCTATGTTCATACTTTTCAAATCTATTCTACTTTTTCAGATACACATTTTATCACACACTTTAAAAGCATATAATGTTTCAATTTCAATTCAAATGTCCAAACAATCACTAAATTGGCAACACTACATGTAACTAGTTCACAAAACTGGGGGGGGGGGGGGGGGAAGAGAAGAGAAAGTCAGGAGGGGTGTAGGGAAATCCCTGACCCAAACCCAGTACAGGCACTCACTGCACATCTTGTTCCCTCAAGTCTCCCATGCCCTGAGGGAAGGGAGCGGAGCTGTATATATACAGCCACATTTCCCAGCATTCCTTGCTGAGAGACCTACAATTCCCATTGGTCCTGAGGATGACCGCTTTGAAAAATCCACTCATTCTTGGCCAAAACTGAGAACAGGGTAATACTGGACCTGTAGCCAGCCTTGATGAGCCTGTCATATTACAATCATATGTGAAGTAGAAATATGCTATGTGGTGATGAAGCAGTATGTGGTTTGTTGTAAAGTGAAAGAAGTGTCCCAGTGCCTCTCTCCCCCAAACTGATAACTCCAGCAAATCTCCAATACCACCACCACCACACACTGTATTTGGGCTTTCATCTAGAGCAGGGGTTCCCAAACTTGGTTCGTGGCTTGTTCAGGGTAAGCCCCTGGCAGGCCGCGAGACGCTTTGTTTACCTGAGCGTCCACAGTTCACCATTCCCGGCCAATGGGAGCTTGGAGCGGCCATACCTGCGGACACTCAGGTAAACAAAGCGTCTTGCAGCCGCCAGGTGCTTACCCTGAACAAGCCACAAACCAAGTTTGGGAACCCCTGATCTAGAGCCAGGCAATAGCAATAAGTAAAAATCTGTTGAAATCTGTGAATCATTAGTAATGCTCACTCACCCAGGATAGGAAAGAACAAACATATTTATCAAGGGTGGTGCAGATTCCTCCTTCAGAAAGACCAGCCATTTTCAGCACATGTTCACAGGTGATTCAAGATTTTACAGACTTGCTGTGGTGATAGAAAGAGCTAAACAAAAAAACCAAGAATTTTCATTCAAAACAGTTTAAACATTAAACACTAGCCTCTCCAAGAGGAAGTAGAAATTCACTAGAATTTCTCAAAGCAGATGGATCAACAAATAGTTATTAGGATATATAGTGGCATCAGTGATTAAACAGAACTCACGGATTCTACTGGAGACTTCTGCTGCAAAAGTGAGGATGTAAAACCCAGCCTCATTCTGTAACACTGAGAGGCAACATACATTACAACTTTAGATGCATGGGCTCTCACCCAGAGAGTTTTGGGAAGTCAAAATATGGCCAGGCATACAGAAAAATCAGCAGAGTAATATTTATGCATGGCATTTGCATAAGAGCAATACCTCTATTCACAACATTTATCATCATCTACTGGATGGACATATGTAAATCAAAAATAATTCTGAGCAGGAATTAAACCATATGGAAGTAGAGAAACAAGAGCTTTACTCTCTTCCCTCATACTATTAACTTGAGTACTAGAGTTATTGAAACATGGTGTGACATGACAAATACTGAAGTCCTCTAACTGCAAATATTTAAATAGAACTTACCCAACTCCTACTGAAGTCAATTAAAAGACCTCTCATACGAAAGTCTCATGAAAGACTTGTTTAGTGGTGGTGCCAACAAAACCAACAACCACACACACAAACATTCCATGTGATCTACACCAATGTTTCTCAATGATGGGTGCGTGGATCAGTGCCAGTCCCTGAGATCTCCTTGACAGCTTAGGAAGGCAGCAAACCAATCCCTGGTATCAAAAAGGTTGGGAAACACTACTCTACACAACTCTATGGGAAAAAAAAGGATTTCAACCACGAAGTTCAGAGTCAGATCCCAACTTCCTCAAAGTTCAAGGGTGGTTTGGAACAAGTGTTTCAGTTTTGGATCAAGCTGTTAAGTTTGAGTCTAGATCTAAATTTCTGCATGCATAGAGAACAATTAGAATATGGCCTGAAGTAGAACACTATGGTCCAGATTCCCATTTGCACCACTTTACACTCCCTTTATGGGTGAAAGGGGCCTTAGTGTACATGAGACGGACTCATAGTGTTCTGGTTCAGGCCCTATTCTAATTATTCACCACCTTAGTCTACTCCATGTGGTCTTCGGACTTGCCTGTTCATTGCTTTTTAATGTTGAAATGGAAGCAGAAAACCTGTAGAAATTGGAATATATTCTTTTCAGCTAGATGCTCCTCTGTCTTAACATTAAGAGTTGGAAAACGTTGGTGTACAAATTGAAACATCTGGTGATCTGAGTTATATACACTTCTTCCCACTCATGCCCTCAACATTCTCTCATTCTGACATCATTGTTAAGATCAGTATAATTAAGCTCATTGTCCTATAAAATGTTTCTTGGGGAAATTTACAATGGAAACAAGGAAATGTGTTCGTTTAGGAGAGATGAGTATACCATGTCTGGCTGTCCAAAAGGACTGTGAATGTAAATTAAGAATTTGAAATAATCCCTTTGGTAATTTAAAAATATTCCCACAAATCATTACTGATATGCTAGATACAAGGGATCAAATCCTGAGGTCCCTGCTCAGTTTGTAAGTCACTCCTTACCCATGTCAATTCAGGAGTTTCCCTGAGAAAGCATTATATAAAAACTGAGTATCTCAGGAGTTAGCCAGGATTAGCTAATACAGTTGGACAAACATATTGTGTGAACATGCTGCGCTAGGGAATACAAGGTTAACAAGTATACTATTAGAATATTTTGTGTTCTCTTGAATTTCAAGCTCTGCAGTAGTACAATACATCACTGTCTCATGAAAGACAACGTGAAATCATTGGAGTTGGATTTCAAGAACATTCCATCCAAACATACTGGAAGTCTGTAAGCGTAGATACAAAGGGCCACCTCCTCAGCTGGTGTAAAGCATCCCTCTGTTGAAGTTAATGGAGCTATGTTGATTTACACCTGCTGGGAATCAAACCCATCATGCTTCTAGAATGAACAAGACTTATCTAGGCTATAGGCCAGATGCTCTGGTCTGGTCAAGTTTCATTCAGCTGAGCACAAGAGAGTGAGCAAAGATGACTTACCTACATTTGGACAGCACTGTTCCTCAGGCCAGCCACTCAGCTGTCCAGTCCCTGGTGTAAAGGAGCCTCATCGTGTCCTACTTTACATATAACTGCCTATGGTCCCAAAAGGGGCATTCTGGCACCTAGGAATTATAGTCTCTTGCACTAGACACCAAGATAGGGGTTACTTATTCTACTACAGGGAATTTAAACTGGCTTTAAAGGATGCTTTTCTCTATAACCCAGTACAAAACACATACACAAAACCATATCTGACAGTCTCTTTGGGAGCTAATATTTCTATGGCAGTGGTCCCTGACCTTTTTGTGGCCAGCAGCACATTCATGTTTTCAGAAGAGTGTGGCGGGCACCAACAATTTTTCAAGGCTTATTTTGTATTTGAACATTAAATAATATGAAAAACATCATATTTAATATTACATAATATATGAATCCAGAGAGAAGAGAGAAGCTGGAGAGAAGCCACGAGGACAGAACACCGGCACCCACAGCCCTGGAGTACTCTGTCCCCAGCAGGCGTGGGGCCCCGGCTTCTCTTCCCTGCTGGGCACTAGGCGGGCCCCGCACCTGCCGGGGCAGGGCCGGCTCTAGGTTTTTTGCCGCCCCAAGCAAAAAAAATTTGGCTGTCCCCCACTCCAGCCCTGGGCTCTCCCCTCCCCCCCCACAGTGCCCTCCCCCACCTGCACCCAAATGCACATGGAAGGCATAGGGACTAACCCTCAAACCTTGTACCCTGAAAGGGATGGGGATCTAGTAAAGAGAGTTCAGGCAGAGGAGCGGGTGTGGGGGTGCTCTACACTAGCAGAGAAGCAGGGTGTGATGTACTCATGGAGGAGGGTGGAGGAGAGGGGCTATCAGGAGGGTTGCGGGAGAAGAGGTGCAGGGGAAGGGGGAGGTGTGGGAGGAGAGGGCTGGGGGAGGGTACAAGGGGAGAGGTGCAGGTGAAGGGAGAGTACAAGGGGAAGGGGTTCGGCAAAGGAGCGATGGGGGAGGTACAAGTGAAGAGGCTGCGAGTGGGATGGTGGTGACAGGCACTGACAGCTGCTTCCCCAGCCCCATGCAGGCAGAGCCGAGAGGACGGACACTGTCCCCCAGGTGCCTGAGCCGCGGGGGTCCTCCGGTGGGGCAGTATCCCCCATTGCCCTGCTCAGAGCCGGGCTCTGCCTCTCCCCACCCCGGCGCTGTGGGGGCCCAGGGCAAGCAGCGCAGGGCTGAGGCGGGGGCAGCTCCCTGGCAGCTCGGGCTACCCAGCCACCCGCCCCATCAGCGCGCGAGCCGGGATCCGCGCCCCCTGCCCAGCCTGGCAGCGCCCTGCACAGCCCACTCGGGCGGGGAAATGCCACGCCACCCTGGGGAGACTCGAGCAGCAGTAGTGGCGGCAACAGGACCCCTCCTCCCTCCCCGCATCCCGGGCTCCGCTTCCCTCCCTCCCCAGCTCCTCACACACTCCGGGAGCCCCTCTCGCCGCCGCAGCCCGGGCTCGGCTCCAGGGGACAATGCTCTGGCCAGGGCCGGCTCCCGGTTTTTTGCTGCCCCAAGCAGCCCCGGAGTTCTGTCCCTGGCAGGCGCAGGGCCACGGCTTCTCTCCGGCTTAACCCGCGGCCCCACGCCTGCCTGGGACCACGAACACCGGTGCCCGCAGCCCCATAGTTCTCTGTCCCCAGCAGGTGTGGGGCTGCAGCTTCTCTCCCCTGCTGGGCAATAGGCGGGCGCACATAAATGCCACGGCGCCCACAGGCACCACATTGGGGGACCACTGCTCTGTGGCATAGCAAATGCATTAGAATGGCATTGAGACAGATTACAGCAGAGTGAAAGAGATATGCAAATACAGTGGAACTTTGTTTTTGAAGACTTTCAGCTTTGAAATGGTTTGCAAAAATAGTTCAAGTTTGCAAGGCTCATACAGTGAGATTAACTATACTGCACTGTAGATATAACTGTAAATATGTTTAATTGTATCTTTTTTATATAGGTAAAAAAATTGTCTACATTAACTACACTATAGTTACAATGGAAATAAAATACAATATGAATAAGAATATCTCCACTATTATTGGATTAGTTACATTAGTTAAGTTGTAGTCATGTTTGGTTATTTGAAGGATACGAATGTTATGAACCTGTTTCTGTAAACAATATTTGACCTTTGGAATTCATAGTGCATTGGCACTTAGCACTTCTACATTATGTAAACAAAGATTCATGCAGGTACTTTGCTTAGCTGTCTGATTAGACCGTAAGTTACCGTTTAATTCTCTAGATTGCGTATTAAAGTTTTATTTTCCACTCACAAAAACTGTAAAATCATCAAATATGAAGCACTTTGGAAATCATCAGTTAAACCTGTCCATTTATTATGGCTCAATATTACTTATTACTGAGTTTTACTATGCTTAGAAAACTCATACAACACCAGACAACTCTTTTAAAAAAGGACTAGGTGCCTCCTTGGTACAACTTCCATTGAAGTGAGACCTGAGACGAAATAGGGCTCTAGGGTTCTCTTGTGGCTTTAAGCAGTAGTGACAGTGCAAAGGCTCACCCACCCCCACTAGGGCACTGAGTAGCCCTAAAAAAGCACAGCCATTATGCCATCCTTGGAGAGGACATAGAATGCACTTTTCTCCTTGCAGTTGGGCCATGGGGAGTCTAGCACTAGCATCTGGCATTAGATTTAAGCTCCTAAGCATATATACACCCAGCCCCCTGCACAGGGGAGCAAGGAGAGGCCCTTTGAATTCCCTCCTCTCTCCTTGCAGTTCCACACAGTGGCTAGTCCTGTCCTCAGTAACTGGGGCTGACCTCAGTCCACAGGATAGGCTATAAGAGTTATTTTAGGGACTGGCAAAACCAGGGATGGTTTTATTTTATTTTTCCTAAAGTCAGATTTTGCTTGACTTTTGCCAAACTAGATGTGGCTGAAATCCAGGACTCATTCTAGCTAGACCCACAACATTTGGGGGAGTTCAGAGATGGGCCCATCTCTGGTTAGGCTAAGTGTTGTTATATAATGTAGTGCCTTTGGTAAACCAGAAGGAAAGAAAAAACAATTATGAGTAGTTTCACTATTTCTATGAACCACTAATGAATTAATTGGTAATGAACAAATGAGCAATTAAATGGAGTTTTCTTTTCTGTTTGATAGAAATGGCATTTTGAACATACTTTATGAGATTCATCCTCATGGGAAACAGAGAGCAAGACAAGGCAAAAAATCAGTCACTATCCTTCAGGCATGTGGTCTTTCTAAAGGATAGGTACAAAGGAATGTTATCTGGAAAAATCTTATGTCTCCACTAGGGCTGTCGATTAATCGCAGTTAATTCACGCAATTAACTCAAAAAAATAAATCGTGATTAATTGCAGTTTTAATTGCACAGTTAAGCAATAGAATCCCAAGTGAAGTTTATTAAATATTTTGGATGTTTTCCACATTTTCAAATACACCTCTACCTCGATATAACGCTGTCCTCAGGAGCCAAACAAATCTTACCACGTTATAGGTGAAACTGCATTATATCGAACTTGCTTTGATCCACCGGAGTACGCAGCCCTGCCCCCACCAGAGCACTGCTTTACCACATTATATCCAAATTCGTGTTATATCGGGGTAGAGGTGTATATGGATTTCAATTACAACACAGAATACCAGGTGTACAGTGCTCACTTTGTTATTTATTACAAATATTTACACTGTAAAAATGATAAAGAAATAGTATTTTTTCAATTCACCTCACACAAATACTGTAGTGCACTCTTTATCATGAAAGTGCAACTTACAAGTGTAGATTCTTTTTTTGTTACATAACTGCACTCAAAAACAAAACAAAACTTCAGAGCCTACAAGTCCACTCAGTCCTACTTCTTGTTCAGCCAATCGCGAAGACAAACAAGTCTGTTCACATTTATGGGACAGAAGGATACCCGCTTCTTAGTTACGTCACCTGAAAGTGAGAACAGGTGTTCGCATGGCAGTTTTGTAGCTGACATTGCAAAGTATTTACATGACAGATATGCTAAACATTCGTATGCTCCTTCATGCCTCGGCTACCATTCCAGAGGACATGCTTCCATGCTGATGCTGCTCATTAAAAAAAAATAATGCATTAATTAAATTTATGACTGAACTCCTTGGGGAAGAATTGTAGGTCTCCTGCTCTGTTTTACCCACATTCTGCCATATATTTCATGTTATGGAAGTCTCGGACAATGACCAGCACATGTTGTCTGTTTTAAGAACACTTTCACTACAGCTTTGACAAAACGCAAAGAAGGTACCAATGCGAGATTTCTAAAGAACAGCACTCGACCCAAGGTTTAAGAATCTGAAGTGCTTTCCAAAATCTGAGAGGGACGAGGTGTGGAGCATGCTTTCAGAAGTCTTAAAAGAGCAACTCTGATGCGGAAACTATAGAACCCGAACCACCAAAAAAGAAAATCCAACCTCTGCTGGTGGCATCTGACTTATATGATGAAAATGAAACATGCGTCAGTCTGCACTGCTTTGGATTGTTATCGAGTAGAACCTGTCATCAGCATGGATGCATGTCGTCTGGAATAGTGGTTGAAGCATGAAGGGACATATGAATCTTTAGGGCATTTGGCACATAAATATCTTGTGACGCCAGCTACAATGCCTGTTCTCACTTTCAGGTGACATTGTAAACAAGAAGCGTGCAGCATTATCTTCTGCAAATATAAACAAGCTTGTTTGTCTAAGCAATTGGCTGAACAAGAAATAGGCCTGAGTGGACTTGTAGGCTCTGAAGTTTTACATTGTTTTGTTTTTGAGTGCAGGGTTGTTGTTTTTTTAAATATATAAATACACACAATTCTACATTTGTAAATTCAACTTTCATGATAAAGAGATTGCACTACAGTACTTGCAATGGGGGGGGGAATTGAAAAATACTATTTCTTTTGTTTTTTACAGTGCAAATTTGTAATAAAAAATAATTAAAAACTGAGCACTGTTGCAATTGAAATAAAAAATATTTAAATAATTGGTATTCTGTTTAACAGTGCGATTAATTTTTTTAATCGCTTGACAGCACTAGTCTCCACGTGTATTATTCAGTTAGCTATGCAACAACACATTGGAGGCCTGTTCTATGCTTAAAAGTTAAGTCAATATAGCTACAGCACTCTAGGTTGTGAAAAATCCACACCCCTGAACAATGTAGTTAGTGTGACCTAACCCCCTGTGTAGACGCAGCTAGGTCAATGGAAGAATGCTTCCGTCAACCTACCTACTGTCACTCAGGCATGTGGTGTTTCTACACCAATGAAAAAAGTCATTCTGTTGCTGTAGGCTGTGTCTACACTATGGGGTTATGCCAGCATAGCTAGGAGCCATAGCTATGCCACTGTAGTTCCCATAACATACACATGGCCTGAGATGAACTAGAGGCTGGTTTAACAGAAATAAAGTCAGGGAAGGATCTGTGTAAATGCTAGTTTCCTTCATGCACTTGAAGTGCTTGACTATACTGAGGTTCAGGTAGCACCTGTATGTTGCAAACGAAACAGAGAACTTGGAAGAGGTTCCTAAAATGAACACATCCCTTCTGTAACATGCCTCTACATCAGGGCCGGCTCCAGGAACCAGCGAAGGAAGCAGGTGCCTGGAGTGGCCAATAGAAAGGAGCGGCAGTTCGTCTGTTCCTGGGGCGGCACATCCGGGTTGGCGGCGGCGGCACTTCGGTGGCAGCTCAATCGGCCCGCTTGAGTCTTCGGCAGCGGGTCCTTCACTGTCTGGCTTCCTCTTCAGCAGCACTTCGGCGGCAGCTCAATCGTTTCCCCCCCCCCCCTCCTCCTCGCCGCTTGGGGTGGCAAAAAAGCTGGAGCCGGCCATGCTCTACGTCCATCCAGAGGAGTGATACTGTCTTACAGACTATTATCGTAGCCCTCTAGTAGAAGCATCATCATTGTCCTTCCCATAAAAGGAAGCACTGAAACCACCTTCTGCCAGAGGAGACGGTAAAGTCAAACAAAAACAAAGTAAGTACAAAAATCCAAACTAAATATTTATAAGCCATAGAAGTGCCTTATTTAATATGATTCTGCTCCAAACTACCTCAGTTCCCTTGCTTACTTGGCAAGCAATTCTCAGTATACATGTGCTGTCCTATTCCCTCACTGCTTGACTGTCTCCTGCAGGTCAATCTACTGCAGTTGCTTAATTAAAATAGAAGTAGACCACGTACATACACTATAGTACCAATATATTAAATCACTGCAAAATGTGAAAGCCTCTAATAATTCCATTAGAGTACACATCAAGGCAGTGTCCTTCAAGAATGCTTTTCTTAAAGCTTAGATGAAATTAAGAAAAGCACTGTAGTTACTAATGGCAGAATGAGACAAAACCCAGTGAGCATTGTTGGGGAAATTGGCAGATTGGCAATACTATAGGTAGGGCTAAGATTTAGTCACAGGTATTTCTGGTAAAAGTCATGGACAGGTCATGGGCAATAAATAAAAATTTACAGCCCATGACCTATCCATGACTTACTATACATACTCATGACTAAATCTCTGCTTCAGGGGGTGGAGGGGTGTGTCTCTGCTTCTGGGGGCCGGCCAAGCAGCAGCTGGTGTGGCTGGCCCTGGGACCACCTGAGCGTAGGGTTGCCAAGTTTCTAATTGCACAAAACTGAACACCCTTGCCCTGTCCCTTCTCAGAGGCCCCACCCTGCTCACTCCATCGCTCCCTCTCCCTCACTCACTTGCACCGGGCTGGGGAGAGTCCCTTTTTGATGGGTGTTCCAGTTGTGTCCCAGGGCCAGCTGCTCGGGCGGCCCTTGAGTCAGCCGCACCCAGGGCTGGCTCTAGGTTTTTTGCCGCCCCAATAAAAAGGTGGCCGGAATGCCGCCCCTGAAATTGTGCCGCCCCAAGCACATGCTTGGTTTGCTGGTGCCTAGAGCCGGTCCTGGCTGCACCAGCAGCTGCGGAAGTCACAGAATCCATGACTTCTGCAACCTGCATGACAGAATCGGAGCCTTAACTATAGGTCTGTAACTCTGACTCACAGAATTTAAGGTTAGAAGGGACCTGTGTGATCATCTAGTCTGACCTCCTGCACATTTCAGGCTACAGAATCTCACCCACCCACTCCTGTAATAGATCCCTAGCCTCTGGCTGAGTTACTGCTCAGTAACAGGAAACTAAGTCAAAAGAGAAAGCCAGCTTCTATCATGGTGTATAAATAACCACAGTACAAAGCTCAGATTCGGGGGGTGGGGGGAATTTAAAGGTATTTAAGCCAAAAATTTGAGGTCCCAGAACCCAAATGGGGGAAGAGGTGTGTTTGGGGTTTTTCTTTTCCCCTTTTTCTCTCTTTTTAATATAGCTCAAACTTTGACAAGAATGAATACTCATTTCCACTTGCACCCAATGTTTAGTAGGCATTGCTCAAACACAGAAGCCATGCCCTTCTGCCCTGAAGAGCTCACATTCTAAACAAACAGACATGGGAAGTGCACTATATTTTCCCTTGTAGAGACTTAGCTTCAAACACTGAGTAGGTCACCAGTGAAATAAGTTATGTGGTCTCACTGTAGTCTGAAGTACTGTGATCACACACCAGACTACAAAGAACACCCCCAAAATACCAGACAGTTTGACCCAAGTGACAGTCTCTGCTCTATAATGGGTCTGTTGCCAGTGATGTGTAACTGGAAACAGTCAGGAAACTCCAGCTAGGGATTTATCTTTCAAGTGTTACAGGTGAAAAGTGCTTGAGAATTATTTCAAAGGAAAGAGCAGCCTGAGGGAGTCTTTTGTGTGTGTGTGTGTGTGTGTGTGTGTGTGTTCTGCCTCTGACACTTGTTCAAATTCTGTTAATAAACACTCAGTACCTGTGACAGTCACGTAGGCACCTTTCCCCCACTTAGACAAATCAAATCCAGGTTCACAAAATATATGAGCCACTTTCCTGCTTCCTGCAAATACAACCCAGAAGCTAAATTTGAATCTAGGACAGTGTCAAGATGATGTCCTGAGACACAAGAAGTGAAACCCTGGCCCCAATGAAGTCAGTAGCGAGGCGTTTGCCATTGACCTCATTGAAGCCAGGATTTCACCCAAGGTCTACGATAGAGTTTGTTTCCATTATGAATACAGCTTACAGTTACTCTTTCTTTTATACTGGTGGATGGTAGTCATGCTTTACTTCCACATCCTCTGTGGATGATCTACCAGCAAGGTATAAGATGAACCTACAGCCACACTGAGGCTTTTATTGAAGAGACAGCCTAATTTTATGACACAGGAAACAGAATTACTGATGAAAAGTCACTAAATTTCTGATGCCTCTTTTACAGGACAGGAGTACTAGAGTTAGCCCCTGCAAAAAAGCCACACATGTAACTAGATCTACCAAGTCTCTTAGCCACAATAAGAGAAGTGTGGGGAAAAAGATATTATACATGACAGATGAGACCTCTGGAGGCTGATGCAGAGAATGGTGTGTGTGTGTGTGGGGGAAATACCAGCAACTGAAGGAGGGCCACCAGACATACCTCCTAAGGCTAATGGAGACTGTCCCAAAACAAGACCACCTGTTGTGTGAGGAACTCCTTTATGGTATGTCCACAAAAACAATAAACTGCCACTAATGTGAAGAGAAATCTACTCAGATCTACTGCTCCTCTTTTCTCAGCAAGTGGGATCTATGGTCAGATAGCCATCCCTTCAGGCCACACAGAGTGAAGAGGAGGTAAAAGTAACTTAAGGTGCATTTTGCCTCAGGTTAGCTCCTCAGATTAAGGCAATGAGGAGTGGAGCCATGACTACCTCCACCCTGTCATCTTTGTAGCATCATACACCCCACCAGGGTATAGGAGTGGATCAGTTCTGCATTCCCCTGAATGCATGGACTGGGTTCCCTCTGTCCTCCCCCTACCGTGCATCTGTACAAGGGCCAGACAGAATCTGAGATTATGTATTGTGGTTTTAGCTCAAAGCAGATGCCTGATCATTAAGTCAGTTGTTTTTGGCATCAGAATTCCCCTGGCTTAAAAAAGTGGCACTGCAATGCTCAGCATTACAGTTTATGGGCTAATTTTTCAAGGAGGCCTCTACCTAGTTTTTTTTATTAATTATTATTATTATTAAATGCCACTTGCATGTGCAAAATCCCTTACACATGCACTCTTGGGTATGCAAATGATAGTGAGCAAAATGAGAGAATGTACATGTGCAAAGCCTATCTGCACTCAATTTGTGCACATAAACAGGTGTTTGACTGTGTACATCCTATCCCTGTTTGTGAAAGTGAGACTGGGCAATATGCACAATTCATATATAAATAAAGCCACAGTTTGAAAATTTAGCCCCAGAGGGCTGCAGCTATTTTAAGTAGTTAAAATCTGATTGTGTGTGCGTGCACTCATGTAATTACAGTTCCATTTAGCTGCTTTCAAGTATATTGACAACAATTTCATGAATGGCTTGCCACAACAGCTGAGGAATGAGACATTTACAGTAGTTGCTTGCATTGAGTAGAGTAATGAGTGAAAAACATGAGGAGTTTTTCAGGCATTACAGAAACTTTTCATTTGACTACAGGAGAGCAACATGTCATCATGATCATAATACACCCTAACAAATGCATTGGAACTGTCAGTGAGCCCATCTAACACCCACCCCTCACTACAAGGTAGACTGTTTTTTGGACTCAAGTTGATAGGCCTCCCACCCAAACCTGGCATTACTTCCATGTTTATTCCTGTACATTTACAGTGACATTAATAAATACTTCATAGTGGTATCTACACATCACCCTCCCTCATCTGTGTAGGGTGAATAGCCAAAAGCTATTGGGGGCCAGGCCAGAGTTCCTTTGCAGTCCTTGACAGTTGATGCAGCTTGTTGGGACTGTTGGCAACTGGCACAGATTACAGCAGCCATTTTGCTGCTCTAAATTACACTAGGGACTATCCCAATACACGGCTGATCCCAGAACCAGCACACAAAGTTGGATGCAAAGGTAGTTTGAACTCTCACCACTCAGCTTTAATGAGCTGAGGATGTGGCCCCATATCTATTTTAACATCTCACAGTCCAGAAAGTTTCCATCTGAGTTGATGTGCGAATGAATTACTCACTTCTGTAGCATTTATAATTTCAAGACAGACTATGGACATTGTACGTGGTCTACAGACACAGACTCCTTATTTTTAAGAGCTGTCAGTTGCCAATTGTTTCCCCTTCATGAGTTCAGACTTAAGAATGGTTCAGGGCTTGAGTTAACACAAGTTAGATACAAAAAGGGAAAACTTTATTTAATGTATTTCATTAGCTTAACAGTGTTAGTGTGGAGCTGTAACTAGAACTGGTCAAATAAAGGAAAAAAGTGATTCACAGTAAACAGTGGCAGACTGGGTTCACTGTTATTTGTGGTGTTATAATATTCATGGTTTGTGAGGGATGCTGGGGATTCATGAGAGTGTTTATGGATCCTAGACGTTTCATTGTTTAAACACAAATGATTATTCATCCAAAGAGTCATACCAGAAGGTATCGTATTCATGACTGCATAGACATTATTTGTTCATCTCCTGTTTCAAAAGGTTGTCATTAAGGCAGGGAGCAGAAACAATACCATGTGACTGAGGTGATCAATCACGCTCCACAAAGAGCGAATGGTTGAATTAAACAGTTCATGGGCTTTAACAAATCTGGGCCCCCTGCAAAGGGATTTGATTGGAGCCCACATCTGCAAAGCCCAAGATTCAGCATGTGGCTCTCTCCTTCCACTTGTCCCACATACTTCTGCTACGCAAACTGCAGGGGGTCAACACTGCAGGGGCAAGAGAAGAACACTTCCAGAACTGAAATGACCTGTATCTGTGGAGTGATGGAGAATTCCTGTTATACAAGAAGGACCTGCAATGTACCCTAGCCAAAGAGTAAAACGAAGGGTGAGACGTCCTGTGTCTCCAAAGGCTCAAGCTATCATTTCCTGTAGATCTCTCAGCTGCACACCATGTGGAACTGGAGCATAAAGCAGCAAACATTATACTGGCATCGATGAGGGGCCACTGCAGTTGCTGGTTTGGCAGCATTGACTGATCCAGACCTGTGAACAGCCCATAGGCTAAACTTGGTTAATAAGCTACTCAGCAAATACTTATCAATAAGTCAGACATTTGCAGAAATCAGGATAGATTCAAAAGTGATTTTTGAACAGAAAGTGTTAATCACAGTGAATATTATGCACAACAAATAATTTGACCAGCTCTCACTATTTCATTGCTTGTCTCTTTTAGACACCACTGCTCTGTGACAGCGAGATTCATATTATGCCCATATGATCCCCATTCCCTTACAATTTATAAAAAATATAAACAGCAGAAAGAGGCTTTATTCCTATCAGGCTAGCTGTATCCCAGCTGTAAAGAGGCCAATGGCTACTGGATGACATTCCAGCAATCTTATTATAATCACATGCACTCCACATGACCCTACTTTAAGCATGAAAACAACTTTCAGGAGCAAGCCTACATTTTCCATACACAGAAAAATATTTTATCCAGCTAGTAGAGAATATCTTAAGACAGAGAATATCGTATTGCCCTTATATAAATCCATGGTACACCCACATCTTGAATACTGCGTACAGATGTGGTCTCATCTCAAAAAAGATATGGCATTAGAAAAGGTTCAGAGAAGGGCAACTAAAATGATTAGGGGTTTGGAACAGGTCCCATATGAGGAGAGATTAAAGAGGCTAGGATTTTTCAGCTTGGAAAAAAGGAGACTAAGGGGAATATGATAGAGGTACTGTATATAAAATCATGAGTGATGTGGAGAAAGTGAATAAGGAAAAAAGTTATTTACTTGTTCCCATAATATAAGAACTAGGGGCCACCAAATGAAATTAATGGGCAGCAAGTTTAACACAAATAAAAGGAAGTTTTTCTTCACACAGTGCAGAGTCAACTTGTGGAACTCCTTGCCTGAGGAGGTTGTGAAGGCTAGGACTATAACAGGGTTTAAAAGAGAACAGAATAAATTCATGGAGGTTAAGTCCATTAATGGCTATTAGCCAGGATGGGTAAGGAATGGTGTCCCTAGCCTCTGTTTGTCAGAGGGTGGTGATGGATGGCAGGAGAGAGATCACTTGATCATTACCTGTTAGGTTCACTCCCTCTGGGACACCTGGCATTGGTCACTGTCAGTGACAGGATACTGGGCTGGATGGACCTTTGGTCTGACCCAGTACGGTCATTCTTATGTTCTTAGTGGTTCACATGGCAATGGCACTAGAACTTCAAGGGTCATTATTTAAAAGACAAATCTCCAAGAAATCTAGAGCCATCCAGCAAGTCTATCTACATGCAGGGAGTGTTCACTTCAGAGATATGATGAATCAGTAAAGAATATTTCAATACTTACCATACTTCAGAGTCCTGCCATAGCAAAGAGTAACATGTCTTCAGTTGAATTTAATTTTCAAGTGAAGGTATAATTTCTTTTTTCAGAACTCTAACAGGCTTGATGTTCTGAGAACATGTGCATCACAGCTTACATCTGGAAGGTTAGATTGTCATCAGTTACAATAATAAGATAAGTAAACATGGCAAAGGTGGTGCTGTTACTAAATGAGCTGTACAAAAGCAACCATTCAATTACAGGTTAGGCATTAAGAACATTCTGAAAATATTTGATATTACTGCAGGTAACAAAAGTTCTAACAGCACTGCTAGATCAGAAAGCCATTGGTACTACTATAGCTTTTTTGAAATATAGAATACACACGTTTCCAATAGGAACGTGCTAACCATATGGCAGAGACGGGCTCCACCTAACGAAGAGAGGGAAGAGCATCTTCGCAGTAAGGAGGGCTTTAAACTAGGTTCACTGGGGGAAGGAGACCAAAGCCCTGAGGTAAGTGGGGAAATGGGATACCAGGAGGAAGCACGAGTAGGAGAGTGCAAGAGGGGAGGACTCCTGTCTCAGACTGAGAAAGCGGGACAATCAGCGAGTTATCTTAAGTGCCTATACACAAATGCAAGAAGCCTGGGAAACAAAGCAGGGAGAACTGGAAGTCCTGGCACAGTCAAGGAACTATGATGTGATTGTAATAACAGAGACTTGGTGGGATAATTCACATGACTGGAGTACTGTCATGGATGGATATAAACTGTTCAGGAAGGACAGGCAGGGCAGAAAAGGTGGGGGGAGTTGCATTGTATGTAAGAGGAGTATGACTGCTCAGAGCTCCGGTATGAAACTGCAGAAAAACCTGAGAGTCTCTGGATTAAAGTTGCTCACACTTCTAAACAAGGGTGATGTCGTGGTGGGAATCTGCTATAGACCACCAGACCCGGGGGATGAGGTGGACGAGGCTTTCTTCCAGCAACTAGCAGAAGTTACTAGATTGCAGGCCCTGGTTCTCATGGGAGACTTTAATCACCCTGATATCTGCTGGGAGAGCAATACAGCGGTGCACAGACAATCCAGGAAGTTTTTGGAAAGTATAGGGGACAATTTCCTGGTGCAAGTGCTGGAGGAACCAACTAGGGGCAGAGCTCTTCTAAACCTGCTGCTCACAAACCGGGAAGAATTAGTAGGGGAAGCAAAAGTGGATGGGAACCCGGGAGGCAGTGACCATGAGATGGTCGAGTTCAGGATCCTGACACAAGGAAGAAAGGAGAGCAGCAGAATACGGACCCTGGACTTCAGAAAAGCAGACTTTGACTCTCTCAGGGAACTGATGGGCAGGATCTCCTGTGAGAATAACATGGGGGGAAAGGAGTCCAGGAGAGCTGGCTGCATTTTAAAGAATCCTTATTGAGGTTGCAGGAAAAAGCCATCCCGAGGTGTAGAAAGAATAGTAAATATGGCAGGTGACCAGCTTGGCTTAACAGTGTAATCCTTACTGATCTTAAACGCAAAAAAGAAGCTTACAAGTGGAAGATTGGACAAATGACCAGGGAGGAGTATAAAAATATTGCTCAGGCATGCGGGAGTGAAATCAGGAAGGCCAAATCACACTTGGAGTTGCAGTTAGCAAGGGCTGTTAAGAGTAACAAGAAGAAGGCTTTCTTCAGGTATGTTAGCAGCAAGAAGAAAGTCAAGGAAAGTGTGGGCCCCTTACTGAATGAGGGAGGCAACCTAGTGACAGAGGATGTGGAAAAAGCTAATGTAATCAATGATTTTTTTTGCCTCTGTCTTCACAAACAAGGTCAGCTCCCAGACTGCTACACTGGGCACCACAGTATGGTGAGAAGGTGACCAGCCCTCTGTGGAGAACGAAGTGGTTCGGTACTATTTAGAAAAAATGGATGAGCAAAAGTCCATGAGGCCAGATGCGCTGCATCCGAGGGTGCTAAAGGAGTTGGTGGATGTGATTGCAGAGCCATTGGCCATTATCTTTGAAAACTCATGGCAATCAGGGGAGGTCCCGGATGACTGGAAAAAGGCTAATGTAGTGCCCATCTTTAAAAAAGGGAAAGAGGATGATCCGGGGAACTACAGGTCAGTCAGCCTCACCTCAGTCCCTGGAAAAAATCATGGAGCAGGTCCTCAAGGAATCAATTATGAAGCACTTAGAGGAGAGGAAAGTGATCAGGAACAGTCAGCATGGATTCACCAAGGGCAAGTCATGCCTGACTAACCTAATTGCCTTCTATGAGGAGATAACTGGGTCTGTGGAAGAGGGGAAAGCAGTGGATGTGTTATTCCTTGACTTTAGCAAAGCTTTTGATACGGTCTCCCACAGTATTCTTGCCAGCAAGTTAAAGAAGTATGGGCTGGATGAATGGACTATAAGGTGGATAGAAAGCTGGCTAGATCGGACTCAATGGGTATTGATCAACGGCTCCATGTCTAGTTGGCAGCCCGTTTCAAGCGGAGTGCCCCAAGGGTCGGTCCTGGGGCCAGTTTCGTTCAATATCTTCATTAATGATCTGGAGGATGGCGTGGACTGCACCGTCAGCAAGTTTGCAGAGGACACTAAACTGTGAGGAGTGGTAGATATGCTGGAGGGTAGGGATAGCATACAAAGGGACCTAGACAGATTAGAGGATTGGGCCAAAAGAAACCTGATGAGATTCAACAAGGACAAGTGCAGAGTCCTGCACTTAGGATGGAAGAATCCCATTCACTGTTACAGACTAGGGAACTGAATGGCTAGGAAACAGTTCTGCAGAAAAGGAGCTAGGGGTTACAGTGGACGAGAAGCTGGATATGAGTCAGTGTGCCCTTGTTGCCAAGAAGGCTAACGGCATTTTGGGCTGTATAAGTAGGGGCATTGCCAGCAGATCGAGGGATGTGATCATTCCCCTCTATTCAACATTGGTGAGGCCTCATCTGGAGTACTGTGTCCAGTTTTGGGCCCCACACTACAAGAAGGATTGGAAAAATTGGAAAGAGTCCAGCGGAGGGCAACAAAAATGATTAGGGGGCTGGAGCACATGACTTATGAGGGGAGGCTGAGGGAACTGGGATTGTTTAGTCTGCAGAAGAGAAGAATGAGGGGGGATTTGATAGCTGCTTTCAACTACCTGAAAGGAGGTTCCAAAGAGGATGGATCTAGACTGTTCTCAGTGGTACCAGGTGACAGAACAAGGAGTAATGGTCTCAAGTTGCAGTGGGGGAGGTTTAGGTTGGATATTAGGGAAAACTTTTTCACTAGGAGGGTGGTGAAGCACTGGAATGGGTTACCTGGGGGGGGGGGGTGGAATCTCCTTCCTTCAGAGGTTTTTAAGGTCAGGCTTGACAAAGCCCTGGCTGGGATGATTTAGTTGGGGATTGGTCTAGATGACCTCCTGAAGTCCCTTCCAACCCTGATATTCTATGATTCTATGTTTGTCATTTTTAAACATAAATCAGTGACACAAGGAAATCCATCTTGGATTGTGGTTAAACCTCACAAACTCTGCTGTCAGGATTTATGAAGTCAGCAAGATCTCTTGCATGGGTTTTGCTCATTGGTTATTATGCTGCATATTACTTTATTGTAATATAATGCCACCACATGGGGGAGGGGGGTTCACTTTTGCATTACTAGTTTTTCCTCAGCTAAAATACTTGAGAGAAGGATGAGTATCTATGGAGCCTATAGAATTGCCAAACAAGGTTGCTTGGCAAGTTTCCCCATGTTTCCTCCCCCCACCACCACCCTTTTCCCCCCCCTTTAAATATGAGATTACATAGTGATTCTTGGCAGTAGAGGTGAGGCCAAACTCTTAGTTGAGTGTGAGGAGAATAATTGTTTCTGTTCCAAATTTCAAATCTGCCATGCCATTAATCATCACAGTGCATTGGGCTCAGTGGAATTCCAGTTTGTGGTGTGGTAGGGATGGGAGATGCTACTATAAAACTCTTAAAATCTTATATTTAATTCCTTTCATCCCAAAAGCTCCCCCAATAGCTTTACAGGAATCTATCCCCCATATTTCCCAAAGGGAAAATGGAACATTGTGTGGAGTTAGCCCAAGGGCCGCCCCCACCAAGCCCGAGCTGTTCGCCAAGACCCTCCCACTCGCCAGCTGGCCCAAGCCATTTGCCTGAGCCCTGCCTGCCCCGCCACCCCCCATGGGACTGGCATCACTGCTCACCCAAGCCCTGCCTCCCCACTGTTCATCTGCACCCCACTTTTGCCAAAAAAAGTCTGTTTGGCTGGCTGGGATAGGGCTTAAAAAAGGGACTGTCATGGCCAAAACAGGATGTATGGTCACCCTAGTCCTCTACCACTCACATAAAAATACAGTGTGGTATGTAACAGTACATGGCAATCAAAGAATCAGAAATGCAGAACTGGAAAGGACCTTGACAGTCATCTAAGTTTCTTGGCCCCACTCCCCAGCAGCTGGGCCCCAGTACGGAGCAGAGGGGACGGGCTGCTGCTGCATCCCCAACAGAAGTGCTAGAACAATTTGTAGAGTGAGGATGCTGAGTGCCCTTGAATCAAAGCTATGAACCCTGTATATCAGGGCCGGCTCCAGCTTTTTTGCCACCCCAAGCGGGGAAAAGGATAAAGCCACGATCGGCAGCACTTCAGCGGCAGCTCCACCATGCCACTTCATTCTTCGGCGGCGGGTCCTTCGCTCTGAGAGGGACTGAGGGACCTGCCGCCAAATTGCCGAAGACCTGGACATGCCGCCCCTTTCCATTGGCCGCCCCAAGCACCTGCTTCCTTAGTTGGTGTCTGGAGCTGGTCCTGCTGTATATAATGGAAACCACTTCAAGTTATGGGGTGTGTGCGGCAGCACCCCCAGTTCCTGCACCTGTGCTCCCCAGCTGGGCTCTCTCTCAGGCAGATGCTGCACTGCACAGAGGCAGGGACCCAGAGTGGCCACCCTCAGCCAGTGTCAGAAGTGGCTCTGTCCTGCCTACTCCATTCCCCGCCCAGGGCCCGGCTGCCAGGGAGAGGAACCGATCGAGCTGGAAACATGCTGGGAGGGGAGGAGGACAGAAACACCCCCACCCCCACCGGAAGGCCAAACAGAGCAAGCCCTACAAAGGCAGCACGGTGCTTGCAGAAATGGGGGCGGGGGCGCGGCAGGGGGAAAGACATGTATAGCCAGGGCCAGCTCCAGGCACCAGCCCAGCAAGCACGTGCTTGGGGCGGCCAATGGAGAGGGGCAGCACGTCCGCCTCTTCAGCGGCGGGTCCCTTGCTCCCTCTTGGAGCGAAGGACCAGCTGCAGAATTGCCGCCAAAGACTGAAGCAGCGGTGGTAGAGCAGATCGCGACTTCCCCCCCTGGAGCTGGCCCTGTGTATAGCCACCTCGGTCTACACATTCAGATAGCTTGCTCTTGTGCCCTTAATAATGTCTCTTAAAAAACTACCAAGTCTCCTGAACTCCCCCTTGTTAGACTTGTTTCCTGTGGGATCTTACCTACCAATTCTCCTACCAGTGTTACACATTAGGATGTTAGGGGAAGAATAATATTAAAATTTCATTGTAAAATTTCCCCTATAGCTTCAATGACCCAAAATGAAATCTGCCTAGCATACCAGAGTTAGTGCCACTATTCCTGTGAAAAAATAGTGGATCACTAAAAGCTTCTCACTAAGTCAGCATTTCATTTACTTCTCATCTACATGATGGTACCTACCACAAAACAGAGCACCACTATAGGTGTGGGTTATTCATCCCTGTCACGTACGGACTCAGTCACCACTTACTAGGCTGGCTGTGAAAGTCTCTGATCAGAGTACGACTTAGACCAACCATAAACTTATAACATGCGTTTGGACTACAACTCAAAATGGCCTATCCACACCATACAGTGAAACATGGCTCATGAACAGCTGCCAAACCAAATGGAGATTTATTGTATTAGCCAATTGTCTATAGGACAAGATTTACACTTGGGCCACAAGCAGAGGATGTGTTATTCTAGGTACTTATGGCCCTCATCAAAATAGTATCTAAAGCCTCACGATCAGGAATGCTATTTATCCTCACAACACCTGATGAGGTATGAGTATTTTACAGATGGGGAATTGAGGTACTGGAGATTACATCACCTGCCCAAGCTCACACCATAACTTTGCAGCTGAACTGGGTATTGACCCCAGCTCTCTAAAGTCTTAGTCCACTGCCTTATCTGCCAGAGCACAGATAATTCAGGCCATTTTGTAACTGGGTTGAAAAGGCAGCAGATATAGTAATGCTCACAGCACCAGGTGTAAGGTCTGAAATGTATAGTACCTGATAAACAACAAGTATCAGTGTTAGCAGTATCACACTACTGTATTACATGCAATGAAAGCATACAAATGCTGTAACATACGGGCTAGTCAGTGATGTCCTGTATGTCAGTGCTACTCAAAGTGGTAGTCCGCAGACCGGTGCCGGTCCGCGAGCCATCGGCTGCCGATCCGCGGCGAGTTTCCTCATAAGAGCATCGAATAGGATAATAATATGGCACCGGTCCCTGGCACATTGGGGGGAAAAAAATTGCCAGTCCCCCACATCAGATAGCTTGAGAAGCACTGCTGTATGTGACCTGTGCAGTAGCTAATCAGCATCAACTCAAGATGTTAGAGAAAGTCTCTCACTCCTAGCCCATGTCCAGTGTGACCTATCAGCCTCAATGCCATATCAGAAGTATAGATAATATGGGTGGTAATCCTTGAACCAACGTTGCCAGAACATTTTTATACGTGTATGTTTGCTCTGATTACAACTCAGTAATGATGCAAGCACACACACACACACACACACACACACCTCTCAAAAAGCAGCAGCGCTCCACATTATCAATGGGCCAGTACAACCAGACACATGGCTCAGGAGTGTAGAACATCTACTGTAAAAGTGTTACTGTGTTATGTGCCAAACGTGTGTCTGCACATATCACATGGTCCTCTCTCCAGCAACAGGAAGGGAGGACTATATGGGATCCTTCCATATGATGGATATAACTCCCCACTATCAAACACACAAACATACTACAAAAAAAAAAAAAGTGTCCAGGAGACAAGAGTGTGGATGTATACCACACCATTCAACCAAGAGGATAGCTGTATTTTTCTATGGGCCATGATAACATCTGTGATCTACGGACAACTGGTTTACTTACTATACATAGTGGTATCTTTGCCGCATAAGGTAAATGTTACCTAGCAGTGTGGTGGTAATACATTATCCTAGATATCTGCACCACTGTTATATTGTTGTTGGATGAAGCTTTGCTAGTTTGGATAGGCAGGTCTATGCTTTACTTTTTTGGATGAGTGGAGAACATTGTCCTAAATTTTCTATGGTAACTAGCAATTTTGGGTATCCAACTTGAAACAACTTAAGTTACTTAGACACTTAGCAGTTGTGAAAATTATCTTCTGAAAAAAACAACCATTCTACATTAAAGGTGTCAAGGTGGGCTACCAAAAACCTGAAGCGCCCAAACATATCACTTTTGAAAGTTTTGGCCATTGCTTCTGATGCGTATGGCCATATATTGTCTATGTCAATGTATTTAGATAGAAGGGTGCATGGCATAAGATGAATAATTTCTAAATAGAAGGTTTTCCAAAACTGCCCATGCAGCATCAAGTTTTCAGAAGCTCTTAAAAGTTATTTTGCGGGTACATTTATCTTTATGCCTTCACAACCTAAAGCTGTTGCTTGGTATTTGCTAGCTTATTGTTCAGGTACTAAATAGGTGTAGCTATCACATTACCAAGTCTCCCCAGAAGGTAGTATTTGTTGATCCTACTTAGATTTCTTTCATGCTAAAAACTGGCACAACTCCCCCCCAAAAAAGAAAAGACTTCCAGTGTCACTTGAAATTGTACAGCAAGAAAACCTAGCACATGAAAGGCATCAAATTGTCATTTACAGTAAGTGCTTCAATTTGGTGCTCTAAAAAGGAAACAAATATATGGTTGTCATTTGAATGGATAAAATATGATAAAAAGAACTAAATCTAATTTATAGAACAGTGAAGATTAAATGGTATAAGGGTTTCATTAATACTATTGCCAAAGATGGCCTCCACAAAGGGATATATTAATGGATGTGCAGCCTCTGTATGCCCAATGAGCTCAGGAAACCATTTTACCACTCTGAGGCAGACTGCTTCCTTCTTGTTACTCTGAAGTAACTAGATTCTTTTTCTCTCCCCTCCCTCTCCCCCACTTATCTGGGGATACAAATATAACCTATATCAACTTGAAGTTAAGGTTAAATACATACCAGTAACTGAAGGATAAAACATTACAGTGATGTTGTATATTGATATTGTATCATTAGAATGATTTAAAAAAAAAAAAAAAAAAACCACAACCCACACCCACCCACCAATGGAGCTCATATTAAAAATTGACTGATACCTGTAAGCGTGGAATCATCATCATCAAATGGGTAAATGAAAGTGAGGTGGTATACTGAGACATTCTTGGTGGCATTTTGAAAGATCTAAATTTATATCATCAAGAAGATGAAAATAGGACTGGTAGTTGGCTCATACTGAATCTGTGAGAAAACTCACGGTCCTTTGGTTCTGACAACTGCTGTGCATGAGAAGAGAACTGGCCCTGAAACACGCTTCCTCTGACACTGAAGAAAACTAGACTTAGATTTACTCCTGCTTCCAAGTTGATCATCATCATACAGTGGAAGTGACATGAGGGGGGAAAACCCTAAGTGCTGAGAGAGAGACCATATTCTCTGTTTCACGTACATGTCACAACCTGAACCTAGTGATCAAGGAATCAGTAACTGTCATTCCTTGACTGCTTTTTCAAGGTCTGTAAATTTGCCTCCGCTACATCCTCCTAGCACCTGATCTTTGGCACAGGCTGTCAGTGTGTCTGTGTAGATAGGCACGGTCAGTTACTCAGCTGCACTGTCAGGCAGAAAGCATAGCAGCCACAGCATTTCGTCAGGGACCAACAGAACTTCTTACGCTTTGAAACAGGGGGGGGGGGGGGGTGAAGACAAAGGATGCATGCAGCAGCTGACACTAACTTGAAGCTACTGTAATCAAGATGCCTGAGAACGATATGTGATCTCTGTAATAAGAGAATTTCCATGTGATTATCTTATTTACAGGGGGAAGCATGTAATGCAGTTTTCTGCAGTGCCGAATGAAAATCTTTATTAGCTATTCACCACCTTTACTTTTTTCCTATGCATGATCAGACCATATGCAGACTACACAAGGTCAAGTAGTTCAAGAAATGGTACAGCAGTCCAAAAAAAAAAAAAAAATGCATTCAGAATTCCAAGAATTATGTGCCTACACCCCAGTAAATGAAAAAGTACATTACTGATTGTCAATTTATGCCAATTGAAACTTTTTCTATCAATAAACCCTTTTGAAATATTAATTAAAGCAGAAAGGAGCTCCAGCTAGAGAATTCACATCAGTATCTCAGGCCTGGTCTGCACTACGAGTTTAGGTCGACTTTAGCAGCATTAAATCGAATTAAGCCTGGACACGTCCACACGACGAAGCCCTTTCTTTCGACTTAAAGGGCCCTTTAAACCGGTTTCTTTACTCCACCTCCGACGAGGGGATTAGCGCTAAAATTGGCCTTTGCGGGTCGGATTTGGGGTAGTGTGGATGGAATTCGACATTATTGGCCTCCGGGAGCTATCCCACAGTGCTTCATTGTGACCGCTCTGGACAGCACTCTCAACTCAGATGCACTGACCAGGTAGACAGGAAAAGCCCCATGAACTTTTGAATTTCATTTCCTGTTTGCCCAGCGTGGAGAGCACAGGTGACCACGCAGAGCTCATCAGCACAGGTAACCATGATGAAGTCCCAGGATCGCAAAAGAGCTCCAGCATGGACAGAACAGGAGGTATGGGATCTGCTCGCCATATGGGAAGACGAATCAGTGCTAGCTGAACTCCGTAACAGTAAACGAAATGGCAAAATATTAGAAAAAGTCTCAAAGGCCATGAAGGACAGAGGCCATAACAGGGACGCACAGCAGTGCCGCGTGAAAATTAAGGAGCTAAGGCAAGCCTACCACAAAGCCAGAGAGGCAAACGGAACGTCTGGGGCAGAGCCGCAAACATGCCACTTCTACACGGAGCTGCATGCCATTCTAGGGGGTGCAGCCACCACTACCCCAACCGTGTGCTTTGACTCCGTCAATGGAGAAACACACAACAGGGAAGCGGGTTCGGGGTACGTGGAAGATGATGATGATGACGACGATGAAGACAATGAAGATAGCTCACAGCAAGGAAGCGGAGAAACCGGTTTCCCCAACAGCCAGGATACGTTTATCACCCTGGACCTGGAACCAGTAACCCCCGAACTCACCCAAGGCGTGCTCCCAGACCCTGAGGGCACACAAGGGACCTCTGGTGAGTGTACCTTTGTAAATATTAAACATGGTTTAAAAGCAAGCGTGTTTAATGATTAATTTGCCCTGGCAATCGCGGCCAGTACAGCTACTGGAAAAGTCTGTTAACGTGTATGGGGATGGAGCGGAAATCCTCCAGGGACATCTCCAGAAAGCCCTCCTTCATGTACTCCCAAAGCCTTTGCAAACGGTTTCTGGGGAGGGCTGCCTTATCCCGTCCGCCATGGTAGGACACTTTACCACGCCAGGCCAGTAGCACGTAGTCTGGAATCATTGCATAACAAAGCATGGCAGCGTATGGTCCCGGTGTTTGCTGGCATGCAGACAACATCCATTCCTTATCTCTCTTTGTTATCCTCAGGAAAGTGATATCATTCACGGTCACCTGGTTGAAATGGGGTGATTTTATTAAGGGGGCATTCAGAGGTGCCCGTTCCTGCTCGGCTGAACGGAAATGTTCCCCGCTGTTAGCCACGCGGTGGGGGGGAGGGGTGAAGTGATCATCCCAGAGAATTGTGTGTGTGTGTGGGGGGGGGGGGAGGGGGTAGTTGGGTTTGTGCTGCATGTTAACCCGGAAACCCCAGCCCCTCCTTTTACACTGCAAACCCATTTTAAATGGCCAACCCAATGGGTCCTTGGTATGGGAAATGAGGGTGCTGCTGTTTGAAACCATTCCCACATGTTATGAAGGTTAAAAAAGCCAAAAGACTGTGGCTTACCATGGCTGCCTGCAAGCCGAATTCTGTTGCCTGGTACTGCGTGAGTGATCTCTCACACCAAACCGGCAGGCCCTCAATATAAGAGGAAAAATGCGACCTTGTAATGAAAGCACATGTGCTGTGTAATGTGAACAGCAAAATTTAACGTGAAAGAGTGTACCCATTGTTCTCTAAAATGTGTCTTTTTTAACCACCTCTCCCTTCTCCTCCACCAGCTGCAAATGTTTCTCCTTCGCAGAGGCTAGTGAAGATTAGAAGGAGAAAACGGCAGACTCGGGATGACATGTTCACGGAGCTCCAGATGTCCTCCCACGCTGAAAGAGCACAGCAGAATGTGTGGAGGCAGTCAATGTCAGACTACAGAAAAGCACAATATGAACGAGAGGAGAGGTGGCGGGCTGAATTGCGGGATGAACAGAGCAAGTGGCGGGCTGAAGATGATAGGTGGCGTCAGCTTGCAGACAGAAGGCAAGAGTCGATGCTCCGGCTGCTGGAGCATCAAACTGATATGCTCCAGCGTATGGTTGAGCTGCAGGAAAGGCAGCAGGAGCAGAGACCGCCGCTACAGCCCCTGTGTAACCAACAGCCCTCCTCCCCAAGTCCCACTGCCTCCTCACCCAGACGCCCAAGAACACGGTGGGGGGGCCTCCGGCCTCCCAGTCACTCCACCCCAGATGATTGCCCGAGCATCGGAAGGCTGGCCTTCAATAAGTGTTAAAGTTTTAAACTGAAGTGTGTCCTTTTCCTTCCCTCCTCCCCCACCCCTCCTGGGCTACCTTGGCAATTATCCCCTTAGTTGTGTGATGAATTAATAAAGAATGCATGAATGTGAAGTAACAATGACTTTATTGCCTCTGGAAGTGGTGCTCGAAGGGGGGAGGGGAGGGTGGGGTGGTTGGTTTACAGAGAAGTAGAGTGAACCGGGGGGGGGAGGGGCGCGGAGGGTTCATCAAGGAGAAGCAAACAGAAGTTTCACACCGTAGCCTGGCCAGTCACAAAACTCGTTTTCAAAGCTTCTCTGATGCGCACCGCGCCCTGCTGTACTCTAACCGCCCTGGTGTCTGGCTGCGCGTAATCAGCGGCCAGGCGATTTGCCTCAACCTCCCACCCCGCCATAAATGTCTCCCCTTCACTCTCACAGATATTGTGGAGCGCACAGCAAGCAGCAATAATTGTTTTTGCTGAGGTCTGAGCAAGTCAGTAAGCTGCGCCAGCGCGCTTTTAAACGTCCAAATGCACATTCCACCACCATTCGGCACTTGCTCAGCCTGTAGTTGAACAGGTCCTGACTACCGTCCAGGCTGCCTGTGTACGGCTTCATGAGCCATGGCATTAAGGGGTAGGCTGGGTCCCCAAGGATCACAATAGAAATTTCAACATCCCCAACGGTTATTTTCTGGTCCGGGAAGAAAGTCCTTTCCTCCAGCTTTCGAAACAGACCAGAGTGCCTGAAGACGCGAGCATCATGTACCTTTCCGGTCCATCCCACGTTGATGTTGGTGAAACGTCCCTTGTGATCCACCAGGGCTTGCAGCAGCATTGAAAAGTACCCCTTGCGGTTTATGTACTCGGTGGCTTGGTGCTCCGGTGACAAGATAGGGATATGGATTCCGTCTATTGCCCCACCACAGTTTGGGAATCCCATTGCAGCAAAGCCATCCACTATGGCCTGCACGTTTCCCAGAGTCACTACCCTTGATATCACCAGGTCTTTGATTGCCCTGGCAACTTGGATCACAGCAGCCCCCACAGTAGATTTGCCCACTCCAAATTGATTCCCGACTGACCGGTAGCTGTCTGGCGTTGCAAGCTTCCACGGGGCTATCGCCACTCGCTTCTCAACTATGAGGGCTGCTCTCATCCTGGTATTCTGGCACTTCAGGGCAGGGGAAAGCAAGTCACAAAGTTCCATGAAAGTGCCCTTACGCATGCGAAAGTTTCGCAGCCACTGGGAATCGTCCCACACCTGCAACACGATGCAGTCCCACCAGTCTGTGCTTGTTTCCCGGGCCCAGAATTGGCGTTCCACGGCATGAACCTGCCCCAGTAACACCAGGATTTGCACATTGCTGGGGCCTGTACCTTGTGTGAGGTCTATGTCCATGTCAATTTCCTCATCACTCTCGTCGCCGCGCTGCAATCGCCTCCTTGGCTGGTCCTGGTTTTGCTTTGGCATGTCCTGGCTCCGCATATACTCCAGGACAATGCGCGTGGTGTTCACAGTGCTCATAATTGCCGCGGTGATCGGAGCGGGCTCCATGATCCCAGTGCTATGGCGTCTGGTCTGAAAAAAGGCGCGAAACTATTGTCTGATGGAGGGAGGGAGGGGCGAGTGACGACATGGCGTACAGGTACAGGGAATTAAAATCAACCAAGGTGGCTGTGCATCAGGGAGAAACACAAACAACTGTCACACAGAATGGCCCCCCCAAAGACTGAACTCAAAACCCTGGGTTTAGCAGGCCGTTGATTTCATGGAGGGAGGGGGAAGCAAATGAATACAGAACAAATCTGGTCCATCTATTTTTTACATCTTAATCTGGCAGCAGACGGTGCAGCATGACTGATAGCGCTCGGCATCTTCTGGGTGCTTGGCAGAAGATACTGTACTACGACTGCTAGCCATCATCGTCAAGACGGTTCAGTAGGACTGCCGGCAGGACTGAGTCTCCAGGAGACAAAGCATGTCTGCCCAGGTGCCTCTGATTGAACTGGAGTACGATGATGATGGATACCAGTCATACTGCACCGTCTACTGCCAAAAGGCAAGGGGCTGCTGCTGTGTAGCAATGCAGCCCCACGTCTGCCAGCACCCAGATAGCCGATGAAGGCTACCAGTCATACTGCACCGTCTACTGCCAAAAGGCAATTAGCTGCTGCTGTGTAGCAATGCAGTACCACGTCTGCCGGCACCCAGATGACATATGGTGATGGTGAGCTGAGCTGAGCGGGCTCCATGCTTGCCGTGGTATGTCGTCTGCACAGGTAACCCAGGTTAAAAGGCGCGAATCGATTGTCTGCCATTGCTCTGACGGAGGGGGAGGGGCCTGACGACATGTACCCAGAACCCACCGCGACACTGTTTTGCATCATCAGGCATTGGGATCTCAACCCAGAATTCCAATGGGCGGCGGAGACTGAGGGAACTGTGGAATAGCTACCCACAGTGCAACACTCCGGAAATCGACGCTAGCCTCGGTACTGTGGATGCGGTCCGCTGACTTAATGCACTTAGAGCATTTTATGTAGGGACACACACAATCGACTGTATAAAACCGATTTCTATAAAACCGGCTTCTATAAATTCGACCTAATTTCGTAGTGTAGACATACCCTCAAACACTCCAAAGCTTTGTGGGGAAGGGTTGATCTGGGCCCAAGTGCAAACACTATAAAAGAGGCCTTTTACCATTTCTCATTCAAATAAAAATGCCAGCAATATAAATAGGTGGCAGACTTTCCCTACAGTTCTGCTCAAAAAGGAAGCTTAGAGTTGCATATCATAACACCGCAATCCTATCAGAGTGTGATCCGCAATAGCAGCCTCATACATATTGAGCAAGCAGAAGGAAAAGAATGGCACTTTGTGTCAATACATAAGAGAGCGCTCCTGCATTCCCCACCCCATTCCCTCAAACAAGAGCTTTTGGCCTGGCTTGACCTGAGCAGCTGTTAAATCCTCTCATGCCCCTAAATGTATGGGTGAGTTATGGCAAATCAAATCCAAGGTCATAAAATGTGTACAAGACCCCCAAAAGGGTCTAGTGCTGTGAAAACCTGAGTTTGAGCCTACCATCAGAAATCTCATAGACGCATGAATCACTATTATTTCATGTTATATCATTTAAAAAAATTGTATAGACAAAAGTGGATTGTGATGATACGTTGCAGGAAATGACTGAAGCAGAACTGTACTAAGATTTCCATGTCTTATTATAATTAAGGCTATTAAAGTTATATCCCAGAAACACAAAGAACCTGGATTTGAATGTTTATTGGTTGATGCTAGTGAGGCAGTGAGATAAGTCAATGAACCATATAATTTTCTGCAAACAGGAGCTGAAAGGAATAAGGCAAAAAAACCAACTGTTTGACTTTGAGGAAGCAGACAAAGGAAAACTGACTGTGCAAGAAAACATGCAGGGGATTTCTTCATTAGCTTTATTTTTAAAGCAATATTTAAACTGATGGGTGAGAGACTCCAACAGTGGTGCAAATCTTAAAGCATTTGATTTCAGTCAAGGGCCAAAATTAACTCTTTACTATAAGCTCTGGGTGGCAGGATCTCTTTACATTGTGTACACCTAATGGGGCGCTGATCCCCAAGCTAATACTAGGTGACAGAGAACATGAATTGTGGTCGAGTTTAGTGAAGGAAAGCAATCAAAATAAATTAGTTATAGGGAAAGATTTGAAGAGGGAGCTGTTAGCAAATAGGAAGAGGATGGCTGTTACAGATAAGCAACTGCATTGGTTTTTATTGTATTTGTATTACAACAAATCCCTTTTATGGTTAAAAAAGGGAATGTCTCTCAGTCATCTTGAAATTTCCAATCTTATACCTATCCATTTAAATCTAAGTGTGTATACATTCTGGATGTCAAAGTGAGACAAAGAGCATTCACTGGTGAATCATGAAGAAACCTTTCAGTTATCCAGGAGTTATGTATACCGAAGCATAAAAACCCGAGATCGTCATTAGAATGCATAAATATCACTGGGAGATCTTAATCATGTGGTTATTAAGCTTAACTTATTTCATAAAACATAGGACTTTAGGGTTGCATTTTCAAGAGGCCTACTACTTCCCTGTGCCTACAGAATTTGATAGCATAAATAATTTGCATGTGCAAATGATGCATTTATCCATACAACACAGGTAACTGCGTAATATATGGAAGCACTTATAAACCAGTTTTACGGAGGCAATCCAGGACTCCTGCAGAAAAAGAGGCCCTAGCTATCAGACAGACATATGAAATGCTATTTCTTTTGTGATATACTAATAGAATGTTAGAAAACTAACAAAAAAATGACATTTGATTTTATGTATTATAAAATGCAGTGAAGGAATAGAGAACAGTGTGCTGCAGATAAAGATCTGTGTTAATAAATTAAAGTCTCTTTAGAATATCTTTAATATCTATGTGGAGAAATGAAAAAAATGTTCAAATGTGATACATCTTTAAATCACACATTTATATGAAGTACAAGTGATTGCAAATCTCAAGAACTCTGGAAGGCCAGCTAGATGCTTTAACTAAATCTCTTTGGTCTGTAAATCTTACAAGGAAAAGCATTTGTTCTCAGAAAACTTCCAATATGCTCTATTTTTGAAGATCCTGGAAATATACTTATTCCGCAGTGCATTTCAGTATCTCTGCTTTCTAATGTAGGCAATGCAGAATTTTGGGGAAAATCAGTCATACTACCATACTTTGAGCCTCTAGCTATAAATTCAGTTCAGAAAATGTACAAAGGGTTCTTGTTAGTTCTTATTTTATATGAAACAGTTTGTCCATCATTAAAATGTACTATTTTTGAAAAAATGCTAAGGCACAGATTTTCAGACTTAGGATCCTAATTCAGTAAGGTATTTAAGCACATGTCTAATTTGAAGTATGGGAGTAGTCCCATTTACTTCAATTGGCTTACTCAGGTGCTTAAAGTTAGGTATGTGTTTCAGTACCTTACTAAATTGGGGCCTAGATCACTATTAGAAAACCTAACCCAGATTTTCAGAACTTCTAACTGGTCAATTGCCCATGCAATTCCCATACAAATTAGGCACATAAGGGCATACCTACATGGAACAACAATGCACAGTATGGGAGTGCAATTTCTACAGTGCACGGACATGTTGTGCACTAAGTGGTCCATATAGACCCTGCTGGCATGAACTAAAAGTTCCTAAGTTTCAAACAGTACTATGTTAAAGCAAACTAGGGAACTATACAGTTAAAGCTCATGAATGTTTTGCGCACTAAGAAAAAAATATCACACTCCTGGACCATGCATTGCCCTTTTGTGGAGCCATGCCATAAGTGTGTATTTGTGCATGCACATTTACATGTATGCAATTCTAAAATCCTGGACCTAGGTTTTGTGCTATTAACTTAATGAACTAGAGCCAATAGCTGTTAATGGAAATAGGTAGTCAAGTGCTATGTAGTTCAATTTTCTTTCCTTTCAGTAACCTATGTAGAATTGCATGACTAACATTTTTTCCAAAACTGAAATCTGAAAAAAAGGGACAATTTTACACCAGTGCAACAGCAGAAGCAGTGAGCATATCCAAAGCTTAAGAATGTTCGAGTCCCCTGCCATCTCTCAGGTTGTTCTGCACCAATGGATGTGATCCCTAATCTATTTTGTATAGAATTTTTATATTATGATCACCACAAAAGATTCCAGTTTCACTGCAAAATTTTCATTAAAAGCAGCCTGGGTATTGCTATAAAATTAGGATGAATCTATATCAATCTGACTAGCTCTAAATGTCAATAGAATTTACTTCAAGTTTTGAAAAGAACAGGAAATTTTATATTTGTCTTATGTGATGTCTTGTACTGTTGTGTATTATGCAAGGCTATTTATTAGTGTCCAATATGAGACCTCCATATTCTGCATTTGATTGAAAGAACAGGTACTAAAAGATCAGCCAGCCACATGCCTACTTTACTGAGCACGATCCCATCATGATGAATAAATTTCAGCAGAGTGTTGATATTCCAGGTGTTGAAGTATCAGGGTGTTACTGAAGTTGATAGACTGACATAATTTATTAGGTGCTGATATTGCAAGGGAATGGTGCAAGTGGCTACGTGCAGATTGGTACTTTGACTTCTTATACGGTTTAATATTTAGATAGTGGTAGCAGCTAGGCTCTCCTTGCTGTGTCTTGCCACAACATGGAGAAGAAGAAGGGAGGGTGGGGGGAACCACACAAGAACTCATTCATCCTTATTCAGCATGCAGAAAACCAGCCTTACCATCACTAAACTACATATAAAACTAGTGATGGGGAAACCTCAAAGTTTGAAGTTTTTTGTGGAAGGACATCCACAAGTTTGGGTGCTTCACTTAGCTAGGTCGCTCTAAAGGCTCGTATACATGTTGAGTTACTGTGCAGCAAGACAGGCTCTGACTCTACAGCTTGGCAGCTTGCTGCTCAGTAACAGACTATGTGGACATTGCTCCACCACAGCCACACTCCAGGCTTTGTATGCTGTCGCAATGTCCAGACAGGATGTTACCTGTGGCAAGCTAAGGCACTGTAGATTCACACGCCTGGCTTGCCAGGCAGTAACTTGCTGTATAGACCAGCCCGCCACAATCCTCTGTGTCCTGTTCATATAGTCCCCTCTTCCAAAACATTCATTCTGAGACTGTATCAGGGCAGTAGGATCTCTGACCCAGGATAGGGATACAGAGCTCTGCTGTTAACCCACCTTCATAGTTTAGAATCATGCATAAAAAGTAATAAATACTGCATATTAGTCCAAACTATAATAAAGGTGGGCAAGACTGGATCAGAGAGAACAAGGAACAGAAACAGGAGAGGTCATGCAAAAGACTGCAAACAGTTAAATTAAGGGGGGGGGGGAGGGTAGATTAAGTCTGTTTAACAAACAACCACCAAGTTGCCAATAAAGCCAAATCATAGGAATAGTGGAGTTAAACATACTACTCTAAAATCTGTGCTATAAAAACCCACACATCTCAGAACACCAAACTGATCAATCATTCTAATTTATTCATGAAAAGTGTTCTTCTACTCCACCAACATGACTATGCTACATGGGGGGGAGGAAAAAACCATATAGCACTCTGACATCGTGTAATGCATCTTAAGACAACACTCATTTAAAAGCCTTTACTAGGCTTTTAATAAATAAAGACAAAAAGCATATTTCCATACAAAACAAAGTTAAGTTTGGGTGCAAGTCAAGTGAGGTGAGGAAAGATTATATGGTGGTGGGGAATAGGCTGGAACTCAACTATTCATTTCTAGATTTTGTAACATTTGGGAGTTTTGAAGAAGTGCAGAATTTTTCTGAAGAGAAGTATTCGGCCTGCTTCTCCACTGCCTTGCATCTTGTGCAGCCATTCACACCTGTGCAGAGGCACTCGATCTAGTAATGTCTCACACCTATTACACACATGGGGAAAGGCAGTGGAGAAATTAGGCCCATTCTATTTTTGGGTGTTAGCTGGATTACCCTGAAACACTTTCAACCTTAACTCATTTTAAAAAACAAACGATTTGTTTGTAAATATAGGTTTTGAAATAAGGACAATGTGTAATTGATTTAAGGCCAGCTGCACTGTGATTAGTACTGTATCTGACTTACAAATCATCTATTATAGGAGGAGACTAATAGCTAGGAGCCAATATGCTAGGTAAACTGGAGCAAATTCTCTTACCACCACCACGCTTAGACAGTGGAGGTCCATATGTTGAGTGTCCATAACCACACTGGACAGCTTTATTCCAGTTATTTAAGAATGCCACAGGTTTATTACTAAAGCTAAGATTTAGTCATGGGTATTGTTAATAAAGTCATGGACCGGTCAAGGACAAACAAAAATTCACACCCCCTGACCGGTCCATGACTCACTATAAATACCCCTGACTAAATCTTAGCTGCCCCCAGAGCCCCACTGCTCTGGGGAGCCCCCCCCCCCCCCCCGAGGCTGACAGAGGACTGCTGTTCTGGCGGCAGTGGCTCAGTGCCTCCGGCCACCCCCAGGGCCACTGCTTGGGTAGCCTGGCGGTCAGCCGCACTGGCTGCTGCAGAAGTCATGGATCCCATGACTTTCCACGGCCTCTGTGACAGACTCACAGGTTTATTTGTTATTGATCAAGTGCAGGCAGGTTAATTGCTGCCACCACTGAGCAGTGTCCCCTCCAGACTTCAAGTCTGATCTTCAGAGTTCAGTGTGCAGGGACTGTGTCTCCAAGGCAGGCAACATGACCAAGAAGGACCAGCAGATGATGGCCCAAGATTACCTCAGTCCTCAAGGCCAGGTCTCAATGATATAGCCACATTACTGTGGAAGTCAAACCATCTTATACCCAGTAGACAGTGCTGGCAATGCATATGAAATACCTCCAGCCTCCTGCTGACTTGTTCATGTTTCAGATCCATATAAGAGGATCAGAAGTATGCAGGTTTGATGAAGCCATACTTTTGTATATACAGTTTCCACCTTCTTTTGGCTCTAGATCCTATGCAGGTCCTGCTAAACATGTTCTCCTCAGGATGTCTGGCTGGCTGTGCCTATTTGCTGGCAATATACCACCCAAATAGATTAAATCATTCACTACTTCCACAGTTTGTCTGGAAGCACAGATTTCTTGAAACACTGACAATCTGGAATTTTTGGTTTGTTTTTAAGAAAACCATAGCCCAAGTACAGCTGCTTCATGCTAGAAGCTCCCTACTGCATTTTTGGTAAGGACGCAAACCATCTCAAAGAGATTACATCATCCAAGACTGCCTTTTGGTCTATGTATGTTTCTGTCAAAGGCTTATTAAATTCACAATGGATCTCAGATAAAAACAGAGAGCAAGTATAGAATCCATTGTAGATCACCCAGCAGTGAAACCAAACTGCTCTAAGCAACAACATTTCACAGGGAGGCTGGAGCTGCACAAGTACGACACATGAAGCAGAGTTATTGGCATATAGCTGCCGCACTCAGTGTGTGGGCCCCTGATAAAGCAGGATGATGATCCCTTCCTTTCACTCCACTGGGTTCCAAGCCTGAACAAAAAGCTGCACTTGTGGGCTCTAAGGTGCACCTGAGATGTTCAGGAGTTACGCTGTCTGGTCTGGCAGCATGCCTGCATTGTGTTTCTTTATGGCAAGGCAAACCTCTTACAATGTAGGTGCCTCTACACAAGTTTCAGGGTCAGGGATTCCATTTACTTCTAATGCATCCAGGTAAGAACATGGATTTGCTTTAGGATGGTTAAGTGCAGACTCAATATTCTTTCCATCTTTGCTGGATTTCTTGGGTTAAGCATGTTATACCATCAGCCTTGTTTACTGGCATAGACCCTGTGCAGAGTCCAGTTCTGGATTGAAGGGATTGAATAGCTTTGAATGCAGGTCATAAATTACTACATCTCATTCCCTCTTCACCAAGTTCTCAAAACAAGCTTCATGGTCCACTTTTGCTTAAAAAAAAACAAACAAAAAAAACCACACACACCACACACACCTTGTAAACACTTCTATTCAGTGTCTTAGCGGTGCGGTCTGGCCTCCAATATCTTTTGCAAAATTTGAAATCGTCTATCAGATAGCCAGGGCATCACATATAGCATTTTTATTCTGGGATGGCATCTACCACTTCTCAAAAGACTGTACTTTAGGCTCTCCAGGCTAATTCTAAGTTATTCAGGAGAGAACCATGTGCATCACATTTGTTTTTCTACTGTGACAGAACTTTTTAGCAAGTGCTGAATTTTCAGATGCATTGTACCTTATGCATCATAACAGGCATGTTCTTATGCAATGAAACATAACCCACGTTTTAGGCCAAACTCCATAATGCCCATGACATCCATGATTGACATGAGAAAATCCACATTTGCCACCTGAAATGTACTAACCTTAAACAAGGTTGGGTACCAGATTTCACTAGTCAGAATGTTGCAGTTACTGGAACAGAGAAGAGACGAGACAAGACTTGTGAATAATGGTCAAGAGTTTGTGGAGGATGCACATAACTGGGGGTGGCACTTGTCATCTGACCACCGTTTAATGAATCACTCACAATGTGGCAACCTATTTCTGATAGCGATGCGTCAACCTGGCATATAGCAAGGGACAGCAGTCCCTTGGTGGGAACATGAGCTACAATGATGAAGCTACAGATGCTAACAACAATGGATTATATCAGCAGATAGCAGCAACACAATCTGTTCTGCCATACAAAAAAACCCCTTATGTTTGGCAATGTGAACACCGCACTAAGTTGTCCCAGAAATGGCTTTGAAACTATCCTAAGACCATTTTGTTCCAGAACAATAAATGACAACTCAAATTATTCTCCTCTCCTTTTGCACTTCTCAACATTACCATGACGGACGGTCAGTTCAGGCACTTGGATATCTATCAGGAAATCTGGATATCCAATGATGGCCAGACCAGGAAGGAGCTGGACCATATATTGATCCAGAATAATAGTATAGTTAGGTCATACCAGGTCTACAGAAGTGCAAAAGTCCCAGTAAATGCTGACCCTCATCTCCTTGTTGCTAAAATGGCAACTACTGCCCAATTCCAAATATGTTAAGCAATAAATGACAAATCAAGATTTTGGCCTCGCAGGTGATTAGTTTTTGTTTGTTTGTTTGTTTTTTTAAGAGTAAGATATAAATTCTGCTCAGCTCTACCATAGCTCTATAAATGGAAGACAATTCTGCTTTCACTGGAAAAAGAAAATAGCAACATGTCAAACTCGGTGCTTTGAGCAAATTCATTAGATGTGCTTTCAAAGCAGCAAAGAAATGTCTCCTTGTGTGTTTCTGTATAAAGTATTGATTGTGTGTTTTGTTCTATTAAACCAATCATCCAAAAAATATAGCACCATTGTTTTTACTTTCAACATAATACAGTTTTCAAAGAGTCCAGAGTTGTTTGCAAAAAAGTGTACATACAATTGCACATCTTTTGTGCACATTTACTATGTGTGTACATGCAAATAGCTAATTAGATGTCATTCTAAAGTGACAAACTGACTGTAATTGTGCCCACAGTTGCATAAACACATTTGCACTGCCCTGAGTTCCTGGCACTGTTCTGATCACTGCAAACAAAAAATATAATTTTTCAACATAAAATTAAAGTCCTAAGAAAAAACCTTAATCAGCAACTAAGAATCCATCTCTTTATTCCTTCCGAATAGATATGCCTTTACTACTAAAGCCTTAATCTAAAACAAAGACAGTCTGAGCCTCCAGTTCCTATCAGATGACATTTAACTGTAATCAGTCTCTTCTAAATCTGATAAATTTAGTCCTCCAAAAATTCTACCTAAGTTACCACCAATTTCTGGCATTTGTGTATATACTTCAGGAAAACCTTCAATAGAAAGCTTTAATTTATGTAATTTTTGGTTGGTGTCATAGACTCATAGACTCATAGATTTTAAGGTCAGAAGGGACCATTGTGGTCATCTAGTCTGACCTCCCGCATGATGCAGGCCACAAAAGCTTACCCACCCACTTTCCCTTAACTCAGCTGTTGAAGTCTCCAGATCGTGATTTAAAGACTTCAAGTCGCAGAGAATCCTCCAGCTTGCGACCCCTGCCCTATGCTGTGGAGGAAGGCAAAAAACCTCCAGGGCCTCTGCCAATCTACCCTGGAGGAAAATTCCTTCCCGACCCCAAATATGGCGATCAGTAGAACCCCGAGCATACAGGCAAGAATCTCCAGCCGGACCCTCATTTTACCAGCAATGGCACGTTATTGCCTAATTGACTAAAATCACATTATCCCATCAAACCATTCCCTCCATGAACTTATCTAGCCTAATCTTGAAGCCAGGGAGGTCTTTCGCCCCCACCGTTTCCCTCGGAAGGCTGTTCCAAAATTTCACCCCTCTGACGGTTAGAAACCTTCATCTAATTTCAAGCCTAAACTTCCCCACGGCCAGTTTATATCCATTTGTTCTCGTGTCCACATTAGTACTGAGCTGAAATAATTCCTCTCCCTCCTTGGTATTTATCCCTTTGATATATTTAAAGAGAGCAATCATATCCCCCCTCAGCCTTCTTTTGGTTAGGCTAAACAAACCGAGCTCCTCGAGTCTCCTTTCATAGGAAAGGTTTTCCATTCCTCGGATCATCCTAGTGGCCCTTCTCTGTACCCGTTCCAGTTTGAGTTCGTCCTTTTTAAACATAGGAGACCAGAACTGCACACAGTACTCCAAATGAGGTCTCACCAGCGCCTTGTATAACGGAAGCAGCACCTCCTTGTGCCTACTAGAAATACCTCGCCTAACGCATCCCAAGATCGCATTAGCTTTTTTCACAGCCACGTCACATTGCCGACTCATAGTCATCCTGCGATCAACCAGGACTCCGAGGTCCTTCTCCTCCTCCGTCACTTCCAACCTATGTGTCCCCAGCTTATAACTAAAATTCTTGTTAGTCATCCCTAAATGCATCACCTTACACTTCTCACTGTTAAATCTCATCCTATTATTATTACTCCAATTTACAATGTCATCCAAGTCTCCCTGCAGAATATCCCGATCCTTCTCCGAATTGGCAATACCTCCCAACTTTGTGTCATCCGCAAACTTTATCAGCCCACTCCTACATTCGGTTCCGAGGTCAGTAATGAATAGATTAAATAAAATCGGACCCAAAACCGAACCTTGAGGAACCCCACTGGTGACCTCCCTCCAACCTGACAGTTCACCTTTCAGTACTACCCGCTGCAGTCTACCCTTTAACCAGTTCTTTATCCACCTCTGGATTTTCATATCGATCCCCATTTTTTCCAATTTAACCAATAATTCCTCATGCGGCACAGTATCAAACGCTTTACTAAAATCGAGGTATATTAGATCCACCGCATTTCCTTTATCTAGAAGGTCTGTTACTTTCTCAAAGAAGGAGATCAGGTTGGTTTGGCACGATCTGCCTTTCGTAAACCCATGTTGTAATTTGTCCCAATTGCCATTCGCCTCAAGGTCCTTAACTACTTTCTCCTTAAAAAATTTTTCCAAGACCTTGCATACTACAGATGTTAAACTAACAGGCCTGTAGTTACCCGGGTCACTTTTTTTCCCCTTCTTGAAAATAGGAACCACATTAGGTGTCCTTTGTTAAGAGGACCATGCAAAGAGCTGCACTCAGGAAGTCATTTGCAGTGCACAGCAACAGCTTTTATTGGTCCTACAAAACCTATAAATAATGCTGCAGAATCTTGAGTGCCATCTGCTGGTATATCATCATCAACATATAGACACAGGTATCTTTTGTAGAACACTTAGTCATACCTCCCTTGGTAGTTTGGCTCCTGCCTACACCTTGAATCCCTTTGGCCCTTCTGTGGTTCTGTTCTTGAGGAAGACAGCTATTTTGTCCTCTCAACCTCTACTCAGGATTCTTATTTCCACCTTTCATTGCCTCCCTCACCCTGACAGATGTATTTCTTTGGAGAGCACCAGCAAAAAACATTTCCCCAGCAATAAAGTCCAGTTCAGATTAGATAAAATAATAGCATGTGGTGGATTTTTTGTTAAGAGTATAATAGGGACAAACACTGCAAAGTTCCTATTTCAGTTCCTTCCCCCCTTACCTACAATTCTCCTACCTTGAAATATACAACTGCCTTATTACTACATAGCTCATTGGCAAGTATACAGGGCCAGATTCTCTCCTTCACAGAGATCTGTGCATGAACCATTGGGGAGGAGGCTCTCTGGGGACTTATGGCACCCTGATTATATGGGCCACTGTGTGCCAGCTCCAGCCCTGTTGTAAATTAAAGGGCAATTGTGCCTCTCCTCATACTAAAAAAATATATATATAAGTAGATTGAGCACTAATATAAGAACCTAGATAAAGGAGTCCTGTTTTAGAAACACTTTATATTCTCTCATTTAGACAAATGGAACAGGACCCTTTTCTCAATATGAGCCACTATGTAGTGTCATTATGAAAGTGACTACATGGACATCTACATTGCTAGGTCAGTCAAGCAAAAGTTAATGGGCCAGTATTCTCTGTCCCACCCCAAGCTGGCTTACTTGTGCTACTCATTTGACACAAAGCAGCTGGAATCGAATGATAACTGGGGAGCTCAGAGTTTCCCCTACTGGTGGATGGGGAGAAAGGATCCAGGTCTACTAACTGGGTCTATACCAGCAACTTTACTCATCACATTTTATTAGGGGAAAGTCAGGGGCAGTGCACAGCTGAACTCCACCAGTTCTGACCTGGGTTTGGTCCCAGGTGGTCCACCCCCATCCCTTCTGTGCCAAGCAGATCTCTGAAGGACAGACTCTGTATTTTGAAGGGGGAAGGAATTGAAACATGAACTTTGAAGGTGACTGAACGAACAACACTGCATGTAAGCAGGTTAACACAGTGTATTGTGCTATTTGATCAACAAATGTGTTAATGCCAATTAACCATTATGCTAATTGTTACATTTAATACAAATGGGATGTTTATAGCTAGTACAAGCTAGAGTTTCTTTGCTTTTAGAACTTAAGGTATACAAATCATTCACTTTCCACTGCCCTGTTCTGTGTTCTTCTATACAGACAAGTAGTAGTGCTTTTATTAAAAGTACTGGTCTTCAAAAAAATGAAAGTGCTTTTACCTTTTCTTCCAAACTATGTGCCTAATAATGGTGAAACATTGAGAATTTTTAAACCCTAAACCACTAGATTACTCCTTTAGTGTCTTTTCAAAGCCTCAGAGTAGCTATGAGTCATCAATGCCTTCACCTATGAGGCACACAGTTCAGGAAAGTAGAGGACTGTGCTGTATTTTTGGCCTATGTGAGCACTTTCTTGAATAGGAACAAAAAACCTTTTAAAAATTCCCAGAATTTTGCATAAATAATATATAGCAGAATGTCATCGAAACAGCTGGTGGACACATACTAGAGAACTAATGAAAATCACTCCTACATTAGAATCATAGGGACTCCATTGAAAGATTTTTTTCTTCCATTCTTTTAAAACTGTCATTTGGTTTATGTGTCTGCTGCTCTCCCCAGGTGGGTGGAGGGGAAGAGAACATATTAAAAGAATTTGGTCAAAAAACCTGTCATTCTTATTGCATTATAGGCCAGCATTGGACCTACTGCAGAGCTTGTCAAGCTCCTAGGACATTATCAGCCATTTGGAGAGCTGATAGCTCTCAGCAATATATGGGGAGCAAGAAGTGCTTAGGAAATGTACACAGTGGTTTTAGGAGTTTAGAAATAGACATGGGGAAGGGGGTTGCAGAATTGTGCTGTGAGCCTGAGTGACAATGTTAGAACAATACTGTATTTATTCTGACCATACTGGAGATGGAATCTATCCAAGTTTCTCAGTAGCTGAGCCTTACTGTGAGAATCATAATACATGTTAGCTCTTCTCCCTCTTGGTGCTTTAGATTTGTTTTGCTTGGTCATTTGGAACCCCAGCTATAGAACATCCAAGAGAGTAGTGACCTGGGAGTGCAACAGAATTTTTCCAATTGCAATTTGGTGCAATTGAGAAATTTGTAAGGGTGTGGTTCTAAAGAGCTGGTGTAAGGTTTGAACAGCCTCTTTGTGTGCACTTACTGCCTTTAATGTTTTTCTGTACTATCCGATTTTTATAGCCCTACTGTCTTGCAACTAACGTGATACAAGAGCAGGAGTTTCTTCTTCTGCCTACAAGTAAATTCTCGGGGGGGGGGGGGGGGATAAGGCTTCTAAATTTCATCTCAGAGACTGAACAGTTTATAAAGTCTGTGTATTTAATATATCTCAGGTTGTTCCCGTATTAATTCCTGCCCTGCCTTGGAAGCAAATATATGACTGATGATCCCAGCTGTGTTCAAAAGGTTTCCATTCCCTGACACAACCGTGACATTGTGAATTATTTACGGTGAGACAATGCAGAGCTCACTACTTCCTTGCTAAAAGCTTAGTTCAAGGAGATTGTCAAATCTGTAAATTGGGTTTGACTAATATTAGAAAAACTAATGTAAAAACATGATCAAGAGCCCAAATGCTGCTTGCTGCCACAGCAGCTGATCACTGACATTTCCTTGGTATGCTAGAACCTAGACAGTCTATACAGTCCATACAGTCTCATTGCTAATAAAGAACATTATGCTTTTAAGAAAGGCTGACCTCCCCAAAATGTAAATTTTATATTAGCTGTCATATGGGAAAGCTGCCAAACGCACAGTGGGACACTCAGAAATCAAACAGCTATAAGATCTGCTGTGAAATTCTTGTTATTAGTCCTTTGGCTGTGAAAATGCAGAAGTCCTGCACTTTGCAACACTCACCCCATGAGACTGATTCAGCTGACATTTTCTTCTTTATATTAATTTAATGCCACAAAGAAAAATGGAGGAAGCCTTCTTGGATTGAGTGGTCTTCACATGCATGTGGACAGCAGTTAGCTGTTAGGGAAAGATGTGAGATTAAAGGTCCCTGGGTATCTAACTTTAAGCACTTGAGTAGTCTTGTTTACTTTGTTGAATAAGAGCCTAAGTGACTTGCCTGAGATATCACACACAATTCTGGGGGAAAGCTGGGAATGGAACAGAGGTCTGATGACTTATTGAAATGCCTTATTTAAGGAAGGATGATCTCATAGCTATCTGCCAACTCTTGGTCAGAGAACGCTGGCAAAGACTTAAGCACTTTTTTAAAGTAAAACACCTTCACATTACATGTTGATGATTCAAATGTTTCTTATCACTGCAAACTACATGCTGTGAAAGGCAGTAACAAGGAATTAGAATAGGTTTATGCTGATGGTGGCTCTGAGTATGAAGTGGCACAACATGGAAATTAATAATTTGCACTCTATGGTCCTGCTGTGCCACTGTAACAGATGGGGTAGAGCAGTAATTGAGTCAGCGAGCATGAGGAAACTCTTAGCGGAAGACAGCAGAAATGATCTTTTAACATCTTTTTGAGGAGGAAGGGGGCAAGACTACTCACATAGCAGAGCTTTGTTACAGATCAATTCTAGTTGTATTCTGTATATTGGAAGTGAAGATGATATACCAGACATTTTTCTCTAGGACACCAACTGGTGGGTGTTTTGACTTGTTAGTACTGTTAAGAATTAATTAGCAAATTAGTACTGGTAAGAATGCTCATTTTTGAGATGATAGTGCCAGTACATGGGCAAACTATTACCCATGAACCTTGAATAAATCAAACTACTCTATCAGTAAATGAGTCATTGTGATGGAAATTTCCTCTAAGTATAGAGCAAGTGAATATAAAACAAAGAACAGAATCAGTTGTTTGAATAACAATTAGAGCATGTTCTATTTTCTAATGTACTTCTGATTACAATAGTGTACAAGGTCTGAATACAGGGGTGCATTCTGTCACACCCTGATCATCATATCATTAGTGTATTTACCCTAACATGTGTGAGGTAAGAAAGTGGCATTATCCCCATTTTACAAATGGAGGCACAGAGAGATTACAGGTAAATTTTTCTGAAGTGCCTAAAGCCCAGCTTATTTAAGCATTGCTCCACACAGCACTACGTCATTACGTCGATTTTGAAAGGCTTTTGACAGTTTTGAAAATTTTACCCCAAGTGACTTGTCCAAGATGACACAGGAAGTCTGTGGCGAATTAAAAATTTGCACCTGGGACTCCCAAATCCCAGGTTGGTGTCCTATCCATTGGACCATCCTTCCTTTTCAAAATTCCTCTTTTCAAAAACTTTTGAATAGAAGTAACTAGATATAGTATACACTGGTCTAGTGGTTATCTAGGAGTCAGGAATCTGAGGCTCTATTCAGAGTCTGGCCACTAAACTGATGCATGATTTTGGGTGTCACAAAACTGACTCAATAAGCCCAGTTGTCCAGTAGGGGTGCTGTGAGCAGGGCCAGCTCCAGCATTTTTGCTATCCCAAGCGGCAGGGGGGGAGGGGGTGGGGAAGTGGGGGAGAGAAAAGCCGCGATCGGCTTTTTACTCTTCGGCGGCAATTCGGTGGCAGGTCCTTCCCTCTGAGAGGGAGTGAGGGACTCACCGCCGAATTGCCACTGAAGAGCTGGACCTGCCGCCCTTTTCCATTGGCTGCCCCAAGCACCTGCTTGCTGGACTGGTGCCTGGAGCTGGCCCTGGCTGTGAGATGCAATTGATTGTAAAGTAACTTGTGACTCAGCTGAGCTGAAAGCCACTAGATGAGAGCAAAGCAACATTACCATTCTACAAACAATTTAAACCAAGACAAAACTTAAAAAAAAAAAAAAAAAAAAAAGCACGCAAACCTCACCTTTTATTATTAAATGTGATGGACTTGTATGTACTCCTATTTGAAAAATATGCATAACAATTTTATCCCCATACTTAGTAAATACTGTGGGATACAACAGTGCATTAAGTTACACAAATACAGAGTTCAAATAGACCCTCAAAAAACAAGACAAAAACCACCGTCATTTCTACAAATTGAGAGGTAGAAAAACAGATTGCTGAGCTGTACCTTGGATGGTCAGTATATATAGGGCCTGATTCAAAGCCAATTGAAGTCAATGGGCATCCCTTCAGTGATGTCAATGAAGGTTGAATCAGACCTTCCTTCGCCTTTTGGGATAATACTAATAGCATGAAATGGGAAAAAAATAATCTAGGTTTTCAGTTAGGATCACATAGATTGTGCACACCTACATTTGTGCCTAAGCACTAGACCACACAAGCCAGAGTGCATGTATACGTGTACTCAGAGCAAGTCATACACAACTTTTCATGAGCACATGCAAATACCCAATTTATCTGCATACAGTTTTGACAGTCTTGCACTCAATTCCTTCAAAAGAACATGAAGCAAAATAGGTTTTGTATACAACTTTAGCTAGCAAAATTGCACTACATGAATACACAATTTTTTTTTATTTTTTTTTTTTATTTTATTTTTTTAAGAAAATGCAAACACCCTCTAGTCAGTGAAGAGTCAATGGACTAATAACCTCCAGCACAGTGCAGAACTGACTTGCATAGAAAATGTTTTGAAGTTCTGTTAACTACGGTTTCTACAGCATCATCTGTGGAACAGTTCTATTCTGCAGCAACACTAGCTGTGACAGTCCCATAGTTTATACAGAGTAAATCTTCTGTCTGTAGCTCTATCCATGTGATACGATTCTCTGTGAAGGGAACTTTAGGCTTTTGCTTCACTATACATATGAATGTTATTTCTGCTAGGAAACTGGACAGAGGTAGAATATGGCAATGCAGAAAGAAAGATTGCAAATCAAGAATGTGAAAGGGTGTAGCAGTGCTAGACTCACCCCCGTGGCGCCTCCTGCTGGCCATTCTGGAATTATCTCAAGTCCCTCTGCAAGGTGCCCTCCTCCAGTAGTATCTTGTTCACTGTTACTCCCACTTTGCTGTCTCCGCCACTGTGACCCACATTGCTCCTCAAACCACGGCATCCTCTTCTGGGCACAGAACTTTAGCTGTGCCCCGCTCTGCTTTCTCCCCCCATTTCAGGGGAACTAGCAGTCTATAATCCAGCCACTCACCTCAGGAGCCTGCTGCAGTCACCAGTCTAGTCCCTTGCTCCAGGGGCAAACTGCAGTCTGTGTTGGCCACTTCCCTCAAGGGCAAGTGGGGGCAGCCCTAGCACCTTATCTGCCCTTCCTCCAGGGCCTCAGTCTGGCAGCGGCCAACCAGAAGCTCCTTCTTCTCTACTACTCTGCCCAGCACGGTTTTAGCCATAGTGCTTGTAGGCAGCCATCCTTCTCCCTAGCAGGCCAAGGAGAGATTGCCTCTGCTCTGTTGAGCAGCCATTTGTATATGTCCCCTGCTGGCCCTGATTGGCTGCTGCAACAAGCCACCTCCCGACTGGCTTGCTTAGCGAGCCCTCCTCTAATTGGAGGGTTCTGTGCAGGCTCCCTTTGGCCTGCTTTAACCCTTCCTCCCTGTGTGGGGCAGCTGCCTAACTACAAAGGGAAAAAGAAAGGCTTCCTACAGCTTCACACAGAACACAGCTGGAGGCCTTTCCACACCTTCCTACACTATCAGCAGTACAAAGGTATTTCATATACAAAACACCAGGGAGAAATCACTGAAGAGGAATGTTGGCATGCAGTATTTCTAGCTTCCCAGGTGAGCTGCAAGACGAGCAGAGTTTATCCTAGCCCATCAAGAGTCTTTGCACATGGGACCAGGCCTTTGCACAGGTGAAATCTCATGCTATTCAGTCTCATCATGAAACATTTCATTAGTGATGCAAGATGAGCTATCAGGCACTGTGGATGTGGTATTGGCTGAATAGAATCATCATGGGAGCCAAGCGTACAAGTGCAGAAATCCTCTTTTGACTGAGATTCTCCTCTAACAAAGCCAGTAAGGGGCTAGAATCCATTTTAGGCTGAGAGAGATTCCCCAAACTCAGTTTGAAGGATGAATAGTGGGTCTATAGATGGAAGAACCGGGCCCGGAGGGGTCTAAATCATGGAATTAAGAGCCCTAGGCCATGTCTTGGCTGGGATAGGTTAGCTCCTGAAGAACAAGGCTGTGGTAACTAGATTCCCAAAATATGGAATTCTTCTAAGAAAATAAATACTTAGTGAATTATAAGGTGTTTTTACTGTCGCTGTGTAGAGTTATTGAAGTGTTGTTTCTCTTACTTTATGGTTTGGCAATTACTTTTGAAAAACAAATTATTGTGACTGTTTGCTTTGCAAGCCTTGCAAAATTGTGAGCTAAATACCCATGGTCTTCTCTTGTCATGAGGATTATGAGCTCCATCCAACATCCACGGATGCCATTGAAGTCTTCCCTTTGACTTTGGTGGGCACTGGCTCAGACTCTCTCTCATTAACGCACTCAGAGGCAACACTGAGCACTAAACAAAAAAAAAAGTTTATAAATATATATACACGTTACCTGCTGGATGCTGTGTCTAATCTCAAAGTATAAAAAAAAAAGACAAAAGCCAAATCCAGATGAAACACTAACATATCAAAGAAGTCATGGAGAGAACACTCAGCCCCAAGATTCTTATCTATATTTAAAAAGGTTAAATTAGTGTCAGCATTTTTAGTTTAAGCAGCAAGCATAGGGGGAAGCTTCATAATCTCCATTCTCTCTCAAGCAGCAGGAAGATGGGGGGGGGGACCCAGGGCACCTGGCCAAGGTAACACTCTCATTCCAATCCCAGATCCATGGGTGAGGGACAAGAGTTCAAACACTACCATTCCCAGCAGGCAAAGCTGGAGCCCAGTCAAGGGAAGAGAGACTTCAGCGTTTAAGACAGCAATAAAGAAGCCTGAGGCCTGCCTAGAGCTGGCACATTATGACGGAGATCTGACAGTGTTGTTCTGAAAGGCTGTGTGAAGTATCAGAGGTAAAGACCTAACTCCTGCTGGCTGCGTGAGGGTTCACAGGGAGATTTGGAGAGAATCTTTAATAGAACTGGGCAGAAGTACTGCAAAGTTTTACTACAAGAATTACCATCCTTTGCCGTTCAGGCTACTTTATGCTTTTGAAATTTCCCTTTTCCACAAAAATTTGGATAAAATCGGTAGTTACAATTCAAAATCATCATGGAGACATCTCTACATTGCAGTTGCACCCTATGACCCAAGGCACCCCGTATTCACACCCTACTGTAATGATAAGAGTACAAAATATGCCTTAGCTATCATAGGCTATCCCAGCATTATGGTGGTTAATAGCATGTAAAATGCATGTGTTCATAACTTCATGTATTAGGTTATGAATTCCCTCCGTATGTTGTTGCTAGAACATGTTTAAAACAAGGCAATCTAGCCTAGCTAAAGGGAATAAACAAGTCTGTCCTAGAAAAAGGAATGTGGGTTTACCTCAAATGTACATAACAGTAAACAAAGCTATTGAGCTAAACCAGCAGGAGTTATCCTGTCTCTGAACGCCAGGGGTGGGTGGGAAAGAGAGGAGAGAGAATTAACATGGCTCTTACACCCCAGAGTCTGAATCCCCAGGAGGCCTTCCTGACTTGTAAGACAAAGACCCCTTTGGGATACAGGGAACTGAGACACACTCCATTTTCATCCTTCACCTCAGGAGACAGAGAAACCAAGTGATTTGATCTCTGTAATGGATCCTGGCCAGGCCAGCTAGTAAATAGCTGGAAAAGAGACTGTGGATAAGAGAAGCCATCTTGAACAGAAACTGTATTGTATTAAGTGAAAACATCTAAGTCTAAAACTTAATCTATTTGCTTGTAACCATCTCTATCTCTCTCTTTTACTTGTATCACAATCCAATGGTTCTCAAACTTCATTGCACCACGACCCCCTTCTGACAACAAAAATTACTACACGACCCCAGGAGCGGGGACTGAAGCCTGAGCCCGCCCAAGCCCCACCACTCTGGAGGGGGCACAAAGCCAAACCCTGAGTCCCACCACCTCGGGCGGCAGGGGGTGGTTTCAAAGCTCAAGAGCTTCAGTCCCAAGCAGGGGGCCTGTAACCTGAGCCCCACCGCTCAGGGCTAAATCCCTCAGGCTTTGGCTTCTGCCTTGCATGGTGGGGCTCAGGCTTCAGCCCCAGACCTCAGCAAGTCTAAGCCAGCCCTGGTGACCCCATTAAAATAGGATGGCGATCCACTTTAGGGTCCCAACCCACTGTTGGAGAACTGACTTAATCCATGCTCTTTTGTTAGTAAACTTGTTTTACTTTCACTATTAACCAATTCAGTGCAGTGTTTAAAGAAAAGGGTATATGTACCTCAGTTAAAATAATAAGCTGTGATGTACTGACTCTAAGAGTAGCGAACTCAATATCTTGTGTGAATTCACAGTGGTGGGGCTGTGCATCTTAGAGAAACATCTGCAGTGCTTCAGGGCTGGAGTTAGATTGTTACCTGCCAAGCAAGGTTTGGGCTGAGAAAACCTTTAAGAGTTTGCTCGCGAACACAGACTGCTGTGACGGAGCTGACAGTCTAATGATCAGCCAAACTCATTCTTGCCAAGGCAGAGATGTAACTGTGGCTCACAGCTCTGGATGTCCCCAGCAGTGTGTCAAACAACCATAAAAAAAAAAAAAAAAAAAAAACAACACACACCAAATAGGGATTAGAATCCCATTATGCCAGGCACAGTACAAACATATTCTCAGACAAGGCCCAGACTCAAAGATTTTACAATCTATTTACAAATTGTGTGCGTGTAGAGCCTCTTGAATTATTGTAAGTAGAAACAGACATCACTTTTCCTTTTGTATGTTATAGTCAAGACGAATGGGTGGGTGAAAAATAGATGAAGTAAGGGAAAGATGATTTTTAAAATATACTGTTGTAGCTGCTGCTGTTGATTCCCTTCCCCCTTGCCAAGCTTTGTCCACATATACATAGCAAGCTTCACAGAATGAGGCAAGTTACAATGTGAATAAATGTATTTTGTTTTGACTTTATGAAGTTTTTTTTTATTCCAGAGTCTGACTAATAACAAATTGATTGCAAACAATTTTGCAGACAGCAGCAAGGGCTCTGCAATGCCACCCTTTGTGGGCAGTTTATTAATGTAATAAATGCTTATATACAAAACTAATATAACTGCTGCAGTGCTCCTTAAATCAATAGGCTAAGGACATTAATATTTAATACAAGTGTTGGTGTCACTAGGCATAGCTACCAGGTAACTCGGGAGAGTGGAAGGCCAAAAGTGCCGATGAAGCTCTTTTGCTCTGGGCCTACCTGAACCACAGAACTCCATCTTGTGAACTCTCACCTACTTCCATGCTAATTGTTTTGATGCTGAAGCAGAAATGTATTGGTCAGCTTTTCTAGCAGATGGCTGCAGTTTCACTCACACTAGCAGAAATAGTAAAGATAAGGCGCAAGGGAAAGGAGAGATAGTTAGTTTACAGGCGTCTAAACCCAAGGTCGCAAATATGCATGAGACTGGAAAAGTTTCGCATGCACGCTGTGTACCTACTGTAACTGTTGTCTGAAACGGAGGGGTAAGGGTGAAATAGACAAAGGCTTGCACAGAAACAGTTTGGAGTATAAAAGGTAAAAGTTGTTTGTATTTGTTGCACTGGATTTGAGACATGCTGGTCTCCTAGTGCCATTTCAGAGCTCTGAAATAAACTTGGCTTGCTTTCTCCTCGGTGTCTTTATTGGTGCCAAGCACACTGGGCAACAAACCCTGTTTGCCATCTCGGGGCCCATCTGGGCAGGCAACACAAGTGTTTGAATACAAGTGTGCCAGATTCATTCCTAATGTAAATTCATTTGATTCAATAGAGTTACTCCAGAAATGAATTTGGCCCAATGCATTGATTGTTTATTTGGGGGGTTTTTTTGGGTCAACTAAAAACCAAACAAACAACCAGGCTACTTAAAAAAAGTAAAGCTTCATTGTGAAGAAAAAACAGATCCCTTAAAATAAAACCTTGCAGATTGAAAGTACAGCCTGGTAGCGCTAACAAATATAAACATTTGTTTTGGTCAATGTTTAATCAAACGTTGCAGTGTAGGGAATTATCAGAAAGTAACTGTAAAGTTACAGATCCCTTTTCTAAAAAAAAGCAAAGAAAACTTTGCTGTAGGAGGGCTGACTATCAGAAAAATCAAATGCACTGTGCATACACACCTCCAGCAGCTTCTTATATAAGCTACAATGACCTTGGGATTTTTACAAGTGCAGATAAAATTAGTTTCACAACATTCTTTGTTGTAAGGGATAGACCCATGTGCATATATTATCCATATAATGAGCTTCAGAAAAGCAGAAATCAGGATCCCATACCTGAGACCATTAGCTCTCAGGTGATCTGGGTTCAATTCTCACCTCAGCAACAAGCTTCTTGTGAAAGCTCTCAGTTTAGCAAAGTGACTCATCCAAGCTAAGTACTTAAAACACCTGCAGGAGGTAAGCCCTGGTTTGATAGGGCCTCAAAAATCTGTCAGCACAGGGCTTCCTTCCTGCAGATTTTACATGCTAACATATTTCAATCTTGTGATGATCATTTAAAACAAACAGGGAAATTCAGATAAAAGCTCCATTAATATGAGTTAAGGTTGAAAGTATGTTTTAACAGATCCAGCTAACACTCCCAAAACAATGCTTCAAAAAAGCCAAATATATAGAAGACTGGAAATGAAAAATTAAGGAATCCATCCAATTCCCTAGAGCTATGTAATCCTTCGTCACTCACTAGTAGCCCACCCAACCTTAATATCTCCCTTTAGTTTGTGAATCTATATTCCAAGTTTAACAAATTACACGGACATTATAAAAACTATCTCCAATTCAAGAGATCCATTTCCAACATACCTTGGCATTAACATATATTACAATTTACATAGAGCTTGTAAATTTGTACTTTCACTTTTGTAGTGAGTGTATATCTACATTGTTAGGGGGCTTATTCCTTCACCCTCTCACGTCCCTGGTCCTTCTTGCAACAATGAGAGCAACAATGTCCGAAGGTGCAAACAATTCAATGTTTATTGGGGTGAACTTCCAGCAAGCATGATTCCAGTTTCCTTCCTTAGTGTCCCCCTTCCCAGCTCTGACATCACAGAGCCTTGCCTGTGTCCCTGTTCCCATTCCCCCCCCTTAGTGAAACATGATCCCAATTCCCCCAGTCCCTGTTCCCATTCCCCCCTTACTTCCTGATTGACTGCAGACTATATAGTAAAACTTGAGTTCTGCTTAGCTATACCTTAACCAATCATTTTACTGAAATTTAACTAACCAATCTTAACATATTGTAACATGGTTATTTAACCAATTATATCCCACCACCTTAATTGGTTTACACCCAACAAAATTAATTATACAGCAGACAATCACAGAACCAGACAGAGATTATACAGACAAACAATAGGGAAATGGAGACTACAGTGATAGAACAATACAGAAATGAGGATTTCACATCCCAGCTATTGATAAGTGAGTTCTTGCCAGACAGGATGCTATCAAACTAAGTGTATGTCTACACTACGAAATTAGATCGAATTAATAGAAGCCGGTTTTATAGAAATCGGTTGTATACAGCCGATTGTGTGTGTCCCCACATAAAATGCTCTAAGTGCTCTAGTCGGCGGACCGCGTCCACAGTACCGAGGCTAGCGTCGACTTCCGGAGCATTGCACTATGGGTAGCTATCCCACAGTTCCCGCAGTCTCCGCCGCCCATTGGAATTCTGGGTTGAGATTCCAATGCCCGAATGATGCAAAACAGTGTCGCGAGGGGTTCTGGGTACATGTCGTCAGGCCCTTCCCCCTCCGTCAGAGCAACGGCAGACAATAGATTTGCGCCTTTTTACCTGGGTTACCTGTGCAGACAACATACCACGGCAAGCATGGAGCCCACTCAGCTCAGCTCACCGTCACCATATGTCATCTGGGTGCCGGCAGACGTGGGACTGCATTGCTACACAGCAGCAGCAGCTAACTGCCTTTTGCCGGTAGACGGTGCAGCATGACTGGTAGCCTTCATTGGCGATCTGGGTGCCGGCAGCCGTGGGGCTGCATTGCACCAGCCCCTCGCCTTTTGCCTTTTGGCAGTAGATGGTTTATTACGACTGGTAACCGTCCTCGTCGTACAGCAGTGGCTGTCAATCATGGGCACCTGGGCAGACATGCTCAGTCCTATGGAACTGTCTTGATGATGATGGTTATCAGTCGTAGTACGCCATTTTCTGCCACGCGCCCTGTTGGCTCATCGCACGTTAGCTGAGTCTTCCCTGAGCAGCAGATCGTGCAATAGGCCTGAAGGCTAACTGCCAAGCGCCCAGTATTTGCTGCCAAGCACCCAGAAAATGCCGAGGGCTATCAGTCATGCTGCACCGTCGTCTTAAGATGTAAAAAATAGATTTGTTCTGTATTCATTTCCTTCCCCCCTCCCTCCGTCAAATCAACGGCCTGCTAAACCCAGGCTTTTGAGTTAAATCTCTGGGGGGGGGGCCATTCTGTGTGACAGTTGTTTGTGTTTCTCCCTGATGCAAAGCCACCTTTCTTGATTTTAATTCCCTGTACCTGTACGCCATGTCGTCACTCGCCCCTCCCTCCCCTGGTCCGTCAGATACTAGTTTCGCGCCTTTTTTCAGACCAGACGCCATAGCTAGCACTGGGATCATGGAGACCACTCAGATCACCGCGGCAATTATGAGCACTATGAACACCACGCGCATTGTCCTGGAGTATATGCAGAGCCAGGACATGCCAAAGCAAAACCAGGACCAGGCGATTGCAGCGTGGCGACGAGAGTGATGAGGAAATGGACATGGACATAGACCTCTCACAAGGCACAGGCCCCAGCAATGTGGAAATCATGGTGTTACTGGGGCAGGTTCATGCCGTGGAACGCCGATTCTGGGCCCGGGAAACAAGCACAGACTGGTGGGACCGCATCGTGCTGCAGGTGTGGGACGATTCCCAGTGGCTGCGAAACTTTCGCATGCGTAAGGGCACTTTCATGGAACTTTGTGACTTGCTTTCCCCTGCCCTGAAGCGCCAGAATACCAGGATGAGAGCAGCCCTCACAGTTGAGAAGCGAGTGGCGATAGCCCTGTGGAAGCTTGCAACGCCAGACAGCTACCGGTCAGTCGGGAATCAATTTGGAGTGGGCAAATCTACTGTGGGGGCTGCTGTGATCCAAGTTGCCAGGGCAATGAGAAACCTGGTGATATCAAGGGTAGTGACTCTGGGAAACGTGCAGTCCATAGTGGATGGCTTTGCTGCAATGGGATTCCCAAACTGTGGTGGGGCGATAGACGGAACCCATATCTCTATCTTGGCACCGGAGCACCAAGCCACCGAGTACATAAACCGCAAGGGGTACTTCTCAATGCTGCTGCAAGCCCTGGTGGATCACAAGGGACATTTCACCAACATCAACGTGGGCTGGCCGGGAAGGGTACATGATGCTTGCGTCTTCAGGCACTCTGTTCTGTTTCAAAAGCTGGAGGAAGGGACTTTCTTCCCGGACCAGAAAATAACCGTTGGGGATGTTGAAATGCCTATCGTGATCCTTGGGGACCCAGCCTACCCCTTAATGCCATGGCTCATGAAGCCGTACACAGGCAGCCTGGACAGGAGTCAGGACCTGTTCAACTACAGGCTGAGCAAGTGCCGAATGGTGGTGGAATGTGCATTTGGGCGTTTAAAAGCGCGCTGGCGCAGCTTACTGACTCGCTTAGACCTTAGCGAAAAGAATATCCCCATTGTTATTGCTGCTTTCTGTGCGCTCCACAATATCTGTGAGAGTAAGGGGGAGACATTTATGGCGGGGTGGAAGGTTGAGGCAAATCACCTGGCCGCTGATTACGCGCAGCCAGACACCAGGGCGGTTAGAGGAGCACAGCAGGGCGCGGTGCGCATCAGAGAAGCTTTGAAAACCAGTTTTGTGACTGGCCAGGCTACGGTGTGAAACTTCTGTTTGTTTCTCCTTGATGAACCCTCCGCCCCTCCCCCCCCCGGTTAACTCTACTTCCCTGTAAACCAACCACCCCACCCTCCCCTACCCTCCCCCCTTCGAGCACCACTTGCAGAGGCAATAAAGTCATTGTTACTCCACATTCATGCATTCTTTATTAATTCATCACACAACTAGGGGGATAATTGCAAAGGTAGCCCGGGATGGGTGGGGGAGGAGGGAAGGAAAAGGACACACTGCAGTTTAAAACTTTAACACTTATTGCTCGGGAAATCATCTGGGGTGGAGTGACTGGGTGGCCGGAGGCCCCCCCACCTTGTTCTTGGGCGTCTGGGTGAGGAGGCAATGGGACTTGGGGAGGAGGGCTGTTGGTTACACAGGGGCTGTAGCGGCGGTCTGTGCTCCTGCTGCCTTTCCTGCAGCTCAACCATACGCTGGAGCAGATCAGTTTGATGCTCCAGCAGCCGGAGCATCGACTCTTGCCTTCTGTGTGCAAGCTGACGCCACCTCTCCTCTTCAGCCCGCGATTCAGCACGCCACCTCTGCTCTCGCTCATATTGGGCTTTTCTATAATCAGTCATTGACTGCCTCCACGCATTCTGCTGTGCTCTGTCAGCGTTGGAGGCAGTCTGTAGTTCTGTAAACATTTCATCACGCGTCCTTCGCTTCCCCTTTCGAATATTCACTAGCCTCTGTGAAGGAGAAAGATTTGCAGCTGGTGGAGGAGAAGGGAGAGGTGGTTAAAAAAGATACATTTTAGAGAACAATGGGTACACTCTTTCACGTTAAATTTTGCTGTTCACATCACACAGCACATGTGCTTTCGTTACAAGGTCGCATTTTTCCTCTTATATTGAGGGCCTGCCGGTTTGGTGTGAGAGATCACTCACGCAGTGACAGGCCACAGATTTCAGCTTGCAGGCAGCCATGGTAAGACACCGTCTTTTGGCTTTTTTAACCTTCTTAACATGTGGGGATGGTTTCAAACAGTACTTTTCTCATTAACCATACCAAGCACCCGTTGGGTTGGCCATTTAAAATGGGTTTGCAATGTAAAAGGAGGGGCTGCGGTTTCAGGGTTAACGTGCAGCACAAACCCAACTAATTCCCCTCCCCCACTCACCCAATTCTCTGGGATGATCACTTCACCCCTCCCCCCCACCGCGTGGCTAACAGCGGGGAATATTTCTGTTCAGCAGAGCAGGAAGGGGCGTCCCCTTAATAAAATTGCCCCATTTCAACCAGGTGACTGTGAATGATATCACTCTCCTGAGGATAACAAAGAGCGATAAGGAATGGATGTTGTCTGCATGCCAGCAAACACCGGGACCATACGCTGCCATGCTTTGTTATGCAATGATTCCAGACTACGTGCTACTGGCCTGGCGTGATAAAGTGTCCTACCATGGCGGACGGGATAAGGCAGCCCTCCGCAGAAACCTTTTGCAAAGGCTTTGGGAGTACATGAAGGAGAGCTTTCTGGAGATGTCCCTGGAGGATTTCCGCTCCATCCCCATACACGTTAACAGACTTTTCCAGTAGCTGTACTGGCCGCAATTGCCAGGGCAAATTAATCATTAAACACGCTTGCTTTTAAACCATGTGTAATATTTACAAAGGTACACTCACCAGAGGTCCCCTGTGTGCCCACAGGGTCTTGGGTGAGTTCGGGGGTTACTGGTTCCAGGTCCAGGGTGATAAACATATCCTGGCTGTTGGGGAAACCGGTTTCTCCGCTTCCTTGCTGCTGTGAGCTATTTACATTATCTTCATCCTCATCTTCCTCGTACCCCGAACCCGCTTCCCTGTGTGTTTCTCCAGTGAGGGACTCATAACACACGGTTGGGGTAGTGGTGGCTGCACCCCCTAGAATGGCATGCAGCTCCGCGTAGAAGCGGCATGTTTGCGGCTCATCCCCGGACCTTCCGTTTGCTTCTCTGGCTTTGTGGTAGGCTTGCCTTAGCTCCTTAATTTTCATGCGGCACTGCTGTGCGTCCCTGTTATGGCCTCTGTCCTTCGTGGCCTTGGAGACCTTTTCTAATATTTTGCCATTTCGTTTACTGCTTCGGAGTTCGGCCAGCCCTGATTCATCTCCCCATATGGCGAGCAGATCCCGTACCTCCCATTCTGTCCATGCTGGAGCTCTTTTGCAATCCTGGGACTCCATCACGGTTACCTGTGCTGATGAGCTCTGCATGGTCACCTGTGCTCTCCACGCTCAGCAAACAGGAAATGAAATTCAAACATTCGTGGGGCTTTTCCTGTCTACCTTGCCAGTGCATCTGAGTTGAGAGTGCTGTCCAGAGCGGTCACAATGAAGCACTGTGGGATAGCTCCCGGAGGCCAATAACGTCGAATTCCGTCCACACTAACCCAATTCCGACCCCCTAAGGCCAATTTTATCGCTAATCCCCTCGTCGGAGGTGGAGTAAAGAAACCGGTTTAAAGGGCCCTTTAAGTCGAAAGAAAGGGCTTCGTCGTGTGAACGTGTCCAGGCTTAATTCGATTTAACGCGGCTAAAGTCGACCTAAACTCATAGTGTAGACCAGGCCTAAGTTTCCTTTTACATATTCTAGGCTCTTCCCTTTCTCTGGAGGTGATAGGAATATCAGGACAAGATTGTATTCCTAACAGCCCAATAGCACCTTATTTCAATGTGACTAGTTTGGAATGTGCGGATGTGACCCTACACTTCCCAGTTTATGGCTGGCCTCTGCTGCTTAGCTGAAGGCCTTGGCCTAAGAACCAGGCCTCAGACTGTCACAGTAAGAGAAGGCCCTTACACCGGCAGACAGTGATTTTGATTCTCTCTTTTATACCTCTATAACTAGCTAAGTGATAAGAATACACCTAAATTCTTAAAGTATAGGCCTTTGAAGACAGGCCTGAATATCTATATCCTAACATACATAATTCTAAATCACCATACAACCAGCTCACTCCTTCCATCTGTAGTCATAAAAAATATTCTATTCCACCAATACATCACACTGGAGGGTGGGGAAAGGGTTTACAGAACAGACATTGTGTGCCTTGGGCCTATATTCCTGCAGAAGTGTTTTATGCTGCCCATTTAACAATATATAAAATTAGCAGTATGTGCCTAGAAACTTCTCATGAAATAGTATATTCTTGTGTACTGCTCTTCTTTTATGTGTTGATCAAGTTAGCTTAAGACTGGTTCTTGGTGTTTATGTCTCATACAGTAGCTTCTCCCCATGAAGCTTAAGTCCACAGACAAGGATGGGATTCCTAGATAAGTAATGCACATTAACATTTCCCCAATCAGTGAAGACAATAGGAGTTGGCAGCAATTTTGGTTAGTTTTGATTTAAAGAAAGAAAGAAAAGAAAGAAAACCAGTCTTAAGATCTTTCTGGGGCTAGACATAGGTTAAGCCAGAACTGCAAATTTGTGTGCTGCTGTGAGGAATAAGATAGATCCGGTAAAGAATGTCTTATCCTACAGACTTTAATTTTTAAACTGTTACAAAAATCATTTTTTTTAGACCTTGCTACTGTCCTACATCCTCTCTACATCAGCTGCTCCAGAAACATGAGCAAAAGCCTGAAATAAAAAAGAAAGCCAAGGTGCTTACAATTTCAGATGAAGTGCTTGTGCATTATGACTCAGCATTTCTCATGATTCAGCACTTCCTATTACATTGGCTAGTGATGTCTCCACCGCATAGCAAAGGAGCAGTGTGTCATGTTCAGTGACAGGTGTGAAAGTTGTATTTGCATCTCATTCGTTAACAACAGCCAAAGGAACTATGTACAAATAGAGAAAGATGCCCTTGACTTGTTATGAGAGGTTAATATATTTCATTGCTATTTGTATAGACAATTTTTTACCTTAATAACAGACCATCAGCCTCTGACATCTCTATTCAGCCCTAGAAAAGGTACTCTCATGAAGGTTACTGTGCATATTTGGAAGGCTAGCATCTGTGCCTTAGCAAGTACCAATATGAAATTGAACACTGAAGCAGAGCAAAGCACTCAAATGCTGATGGACTCTCTCAATTAGCACTGGATAATTATTTTCCACAACAGATTCCATGGATGTGTTTGGTATATCTTGAATAGAGACATTATCAGTCTCCTGTGCAATGCTGGAGAGCAACTAGGAAGGATTCTTTCAGAACCAGTATCTGAGGCTACTGAGAAAGGGTGGAGGATTGAACACAAGTGTAGTCTTACTCCAGTCTGCAGTTGAAAGGAGCATGCTGTTCATGATGAGTATTTGTGGTGGAGATCTTAAGCAATCATCCCCTATAAGCAGGCCCCAGGGCAGAACAGTCAATGGGTCCCCACGCACGCACAAGCCGCGTGGATGCGGTCCGCCTGACATTTGGGCAGTGCCGCACCAGTGCTGGCTGGTGGCCAGCGAGCTGCCAGCTGTGCTGCTGGACACGCTCTTCTGGCATGGCCAGGCCCAGGGCCGGCTCTAGGCACCAGCAAAACAAGCTGGTGCTTGGGGCGGCACATTTTTAGGGACGGCATGGCCGGCGCCAGAATGCCGCCCCTAAAAATGTGCCCCGGCCGCCCTAGCTCACCTCCGCTGCTGCCGCTCGCGTGCCACGGCGCGCAAAACAGCTGATTCGCGCACCGCTGCTCCCCCTCCCTCCCAGGCTCTCAAACCTGGGAGGGAGGGGGAGATCCCGAGCGGCCGCGGCGCGCGAAACAGCTGATTCACGTGCTGCTGCTCCCCCTCCCTCCTAGGCTTGAGAGCCTGGGGGGAGGAGGCAGGGCTGGGGATTTGGGGAAGGGGCGGAGCTGAGGCGGGGCCGGGGGTGCGGTAAGAAAAAAACGGGGGGGGGGGGGCGGCCAAAATTGTTTCTGCTTGGGGCGGCAAAAATCCTAGAGCCGGCCCTGGTCAGGCCTTGTACATGCCCACCCAGAAGGGTTGCCAACTGTCTAATCGCGCAAACCCAAAGACCCTCTCCCTGAGACCATGACCCTGTCCCGTCCCTTCTCTGAGGCCCCGCCGCCTGCTCACTCCATCCCCCTCCCTCTGTCGCTCTCCCCCCACCCTCACTCACTTTCACCAGGCTAGGCCAGGGGGTTGGGTGCAGGCTCTGGGAGGGAGTTTGGGTGCGGGAGAGGCTGGGGGCTCAGGCAGGGGGCTGGAGTCAGGGTGACGACCCTTACCTCGGGCGGCTCCTGAAAGCTACCAGCACATCCCTCTGGCAGCAGCTCGTAGGCAGGGGCCATGGAGGTCTCCGTGTGCCGCTGCCCACAGGCACCACCCCCACAGCTCCCATTGGCCACAGTTCTCGGCTAATGGGAGTGTGGAGTCAGAGCTTGGGGTGGGGACAGTGCACGGAGACCCCCCCATCCCCAGGGGCTACAGGCACATGCAGGCCACTTCCAGGAGTGGTGCAGCCTGCCTTAGCCCTGCTGCGCTGCTGGTGGTGGCTGGGGGGCCCCGGGCTCTTTTAAATCACTCAGGCCCCTAGGCAATTGCCCCCTTTCCCCCTCCCCCCCCCCACACCCCGTTGGCGGGCCTGCCTATGAGGCTACAACAAGTGACAGGAGAGCTGCAGTTAAGCTATCTAGGGGTGGTTAAAATTAGAGCTGATCAGAAATTTGCCCAGTGGAACATTTTCCTGTTGCAAAGCACTGATATATTGAAATCATGGGTCTTATATGCTACTGGTTACCCTAGACTGTTTGGTCCTTGATGAGGTACAATATGTGAGAGAGACAGACAGACAATATATATCTTCACATAAGCCAGAAGGGACAGGAGCAGAACTGAGTGAACTGTTTAGGCCCCTCCTACACAGCCACTAAATAAAGCTGAGAGCACTATAGCTGAATTAGGGGGTGGAGCCTCAGGACAGGACCATGCAGCACTTCCCAGGAGACCGGAGACAGACCTGACAGCATCTCAGGACTCTGGTGTTAGTGACGAGCATGCTCCCAAACCAAAAGTGTGGGGTTTAGAGGATGGGGAAAGTTATGAGGTAAAGGGACATTTGCCTATTGGATGTTCACATTAACTTGGCTTTTCTACTGACAATGAGGCTACTGCTAAAGTTACCATGGTGGAATGTTTCCTTCAACATACCTATATGAATAAGAAAAAAAAAATTGTCTTCACTGTATATCAATGCTCAAGAACAATGAGACCTCTTCCTGAGCCAATACAGTAATGAAACTTCTACTGTCCTACCCTCTATACAGAGCTGTTTTCATTTATGTTATAATTCCCCTTGTGTAGAACATTAAATCTTCAGCAAATTTAACACAGAGACAGTACATTTGGGCAGCTATCCACACATATATTTGAACACAGGATTTTAGTGACAAGTCTGCTCTGTTGTTTTCATTTATGCTTTCCCTGAGTTAAAGTTGCTGTATTTTAAAACTATGAAATGCAGTGACCCACATTAACCTTCTGTATGCAAAATCATTTATCTTGTTATTTCACTCCAAATGCTTTGCCTTCAAAGATAGATTTATAGTGAGAGACATTAGTTGGTCAGTAGCCATATGATTAGAAATTGATCTTAGACGGTATATAAATCTGGCACATTTTTTCCTTTATGTTTGTGGTTAAGGATTTCTTTTCTTAGGGGTTGAGAACAAATGAAGGGAAGAGGACTGTTTCCTGGAATCTGTCCTATTCAGAAGTTCTTAGTCAGTCTCATCAGGAGAAGTAATTTCTGATACCAATACCAAAGAATACAATTGCAGATAATTGCTTGCTTCAGGCTTTGCTAGCACTTCTTAACGAGCTTCCAAATTATGCACCGCCATGGTGCTGCAGTGATTTGCCTTTGCTTTCTGGACACGCTTCAGTGCACTCACTTGGGGAGTGTCATTTAAAATATGTCTGCGTCTCAGAAAAAAGAATCTCCTCACATGACAGCAATGCATCAGAATAGATGCTTTTACAGGCAGATATGGGGGAGGGAAGTGGACAGAGGTTAACGACATGTGAGGCAACAGGCATGGCTTACTAGACCATTTGCCCCTGATAATTGAAAGATATTTGCACTGAAGTGAGCAATAAATGAATAAGGCAGTAGAACACTTGTTAAAACAGAATTACACTGTTGAACACACTTGGCTGGGAAATGAAAATATAAGTTAATAGGTAGTTTTAATGCTCAGGAGTTGGCTTCCTGAGTGGCTTAATTTGCTCAGGTTTAATTTGTAGAAGTAAATAATTTTGCCTTTTTAAAAACCACCATGTCTCCTGAATTATTCAGGGTTTGGGGACACTTACAAAATAAAGTAGCCTGAGCAATTTGGTCAAAGAACAGGTAGACTCCACCATTATCCTCCTCCTCCAAAGGGTGTTCTTAGATGGGAAGGGTCAAGCCCTGGATCACTGGAGAGAACTGAGGGATTTTCGATAGTCCAGGAGATATGAAGGCTTTTAGTTTGCTTCCTCTCAGTAGGCTTTTTTGTGGCAGTTCTCACTAATTGTAGGTTTGGATCAAAACAGTAGAAACAGATATTCTCTTCCTAATACTAGATTAAAAACAAGAACAGCCATGATACTGCCGTGGTACTCAGGGGCTTTAGAATCCACTCCACAAGTTTTCCCCTTTCCAAGATGGGACATTTGAACAGGTCTGTGCTTCTTGGAGGGTTTAGGCTAGATTCCTGGGTTTAGCAATAGTAGACACACATTATATATATAAGTGTCTTTGTTTCCCTGTTTCAAGCAGAGCAATGTTTCCTCAGAAGCAGCTCTGCTTTTCTGACCTTTCTGCACTACCCCGTGGTCCATCTGTTGCATAATTTAACACTGTCACCCTCAGCAGAACAATACCAAACACATTATTGTTACTATATTCTATGGAGAGTTTTGGTTATTTTAATAAACCTCAAGGCAAATCCTACACTGATCTGACAAGAGGAAGCAGCATTACTGGCAGATGCATTCATTTCTCCCTTAGCAAGTCCTGAGGAAAAATAACAGGAGTACTTGTGGCACCTTAGAGACTAACAAATTTATTAGAGCATAAGCTTTCGTGGGCTACAACCCACTTCTTCGGATGCATATAGAGTGAACCATATATACCCCGACCAAGTCCTGAGGGTGAATCTGGGAATACCTGGTCAGGTATCCCTACTGGGTGTTCTTAACAGGAACAGCATGCTTCCCCAGACAGCACATGCTACTGACTGCAGTTCATGTGCTAGCCATTTGTGTGGACTAAGCACAACTCAGAGCCAAACATTCCTAGGAACGCAAGGCCAAGATGATCAAAAATAGCTACCTGAAGTTAGGCATGCTCAAAAAAAAAGATTTGAGCAAGTATCAATTCCTGTTGAAGTCAATGGGAGCTGCTGGAGGTCATCTCTATTGGGAAAAAAATCAGGCTATGTGGGATGTTTAAATATGGATTCAGAAGCCTAGCTTCAGGTACCCATTTTTGGGCATCTTACCTGTGGCATCCAGGCTGGCATAGTGGCCTGCTCTCTTCCCTAGCACTCTCATGCTTGCACAGAAGAACAGGATTTCCCTACACTGTCTCCCTCCCAGCCAAGCCTCCACACCGACACTGAAGAAGGCAGATAGTGCAATTATTGGGATTAACGCCAATTATATTAAAGTGGATTGGTTTAGACAGTCAGAGCACAAGGATTTTGTACTCTGAGTCATAAGTGTGCATTTGATTCTCATAAGAATGGCCATACTGGGTCAGACCAAAGGTCCATCTAGCCCAGTATCCTGTCTTCCAACTGTGGCCAATGCCAGGTGCTTCAGATTGCTGTACAATTCCCCTCAGATTGGCTCTGGGGTTCTGATTCTCATGATGACTGCATGGTTTCCCAATGACCATATTATGAATATCCTTATGCATACTCTGCAGTGCTCTGGCCATCATAACTACCAATCTGTGGTGAGCAATGCACTTATGCATATGTTTAAAGTTAAGCACATAAGTTGCTTTGTTGAATCAGGGTCCACGTGCCCAAACAAATGTCACCTTAACTTCTGCACCTCCATCCAACACTCCACCCAGTCCCACATATTACATAGTATTTCATTTTTTAAATGATTACTTGAAATGAGGAAGGATAAGCCTGTCTCCTACCTCTAAGAGGCAGAGAGGATATTGAAAAGCAAGGGGGAAAACATTGAGTGGCACTCAGAAGCAGGAACCATGTTTGTCGTGGATATACATGATAGATTACCTTCTGTCCTCAGAACTCTCATACCTCACAAGTGAGAGGATGAAAGCATATGTCCATCTAAACAAAACCACCAAACTTAATAATAGCGCTAATGGGTTGACGAATTTAGCTTCTATTTTTTTGAATTGCCCTTGAGCAGTTTAGGACTTATTCTAATGTATCTTCACCAAATAATTCTTAGTCTGCATTCACAAGCAGTTTGTTGCAAATATTTGATATTCAAAATTGCCATTGGTTAGTTTAGATTGAATAAATCACAAGTTGTTGGTTCAGTTCACTGACAATGTAACTCCTAGAATCGGGTTTCTGGTGTGAATACTTTCATATACAAATTCAAAGTTCTTTCCCCAAGTATTGAGATAGATTGGCAATAATGTGTGTATCAAACTTACCTTCAATTGACCTGGTAACCACTATTTTGGAGGTGACTTACATTTTGGGTTGCAATTGTAACTGCCTACAGATGTCAAGGATAGGACAAGGGAAGCTTATTTTAATGCCCAACACCTCCCTGAAGAGCTAGCACAAGAACAGTACATTGGCCAAACCGGACAGTCTCTATGCAAAAGAATAAATGAACACAAATCAGACATCAAGGATTAGAATATTCAAAAGCCAGTAGGAGAACACTTCAATCTCCCTGGACACTCATCAACCAAAACTTCAAAAACAGACTCCAAGGAGAAACTGCAGAATTGGAATTAATTTGCAAACTGGACACCATCAAATTAGGCCTGAATAAAGACTAGGAGTGGATGGGTCACTACAAAAACTAATTTCCCCCTGCTGATACTCACACCTTCTTATCAACTGTTTGAAATGGGCCACTTTGATCACATTGGCCTCATTAGCACTATAAAAGTGATTTTTCCTCCCTTGGTATTCACCCCTTCCTGTCAACTGTTGAGAATAGCCCACTTCCACTTTAATTGAATTGGCTTGTTAGCACTGACCCCTCACTTGGTAAGGCAACTCCTATCTTTTCATGTGCTGTGTATTTATACCTGCCTCTGTATTTTCCACTCCATGCATCTGAAGAAGTGGGTTTTAGCCCACGAAAGCTTATGCCCAAATAAATTTGTTAGTCTCTAAGGTGCCACAAGGACTCCTCGTTGTTTTTGCTGATACAGACTGACACGGCTACCATTCTGAAACCGGTCACAAAAACAGTGAGACTTTTAGGCCTGGTCTACACTAGAAAATGAAGTTGGCTTAAGAAGAAATTGAAAAATAGATTTGATGCTTTTGGCATATGTTCCAAACTGATCTTATATAGCCCCATTATTCCTGAAGGTTAACCCTCACTAGCAGTCATTTTTTCCATAATGAAATGGCACAGAAGATGAATTGAACTTCTCTCAGTTGGAAAACAGGGCATATCTTGCTCCAACAGCCACAACTTGGGCTCTAGCTGTGGGATTGACATGAGGTGGGAGCGGGACCAAAGACTTGCTATTGAATCAGTGGGAGCAAAGCAGTGGTGCAAGTAGAATTCATTTCTTACCAGTAAGCTGCACCAGCTAAAGGGGGGGGGGGCATGTGACACCCCCCATGACCCGACGCTGCCCCCAGCCTGGGGCCCCACTCTCCCGCTCCCCTCCCCATGATCCATCCCAGGTTACCTGGGGGGAGTGCTCCCAGTGGGTGGGCACAGCTGCTGTGTAGACTGCTAAGAAAAGAGGAGGGCTTGCTCTCTGGAACAACAGCTGGCTCAATCTTACCTGTTTTAGGAATTGCCAGCAGAAGAGCTTCAAACCAGCTCCCTCTGACAGCAGAGAATATTTTTTTCATACACGCTGGCAACCGAGCCCCACGCCGGCAGCTCCTCCCGCGTGACTGTGCCATCCCCAGCCCCGCCCCCAGCCCTTCCATGCATCTGCGTCTCCTGAGGACTGACCGGGGTCTGTATAGCAGCCCCACCAGAGGACAGAGCTGGGGAGGGGGGCAAGGCTGGGGGTGGTACAGCTGCGCCGGAGGATTCCGCTCCTTTCACACTGCGGTTCCCGGGAGAGCCCTGAACCGCTGGGCTCTCCTAGGAACTGCAACAGCAAGAGGAGCAGAACGTGGGACTGCTGGGTGGCCCCATGCCGGCAGCCCTTCCGGCACAGCAGCCCCTCCGCCAGCCCTGTCCTCTGGTGGGGCTTTTGTAGAGACCCCGCAGAGGGAGACGCAGGCACACAGCTGCATGGAAGGGTTAGGGGCGGTACAGCTGCGCCAGAGGAGCTGCCGGCCTGGGGCTGCCCAGCAGTCCCACGTTCTGCTCCTCCTTTGTCTTTTTGGTATGCCAGACCGGCTAGAAATAGCTTACTGGTACGCCGGACCAGACCGCCCTACTTGCGCCACTGGAGCAAGGGAGGACTCGGGGTTCTTTAGCTGTCATGAAACAGTAAATAAAATGGACTAAAAATTGTTTATAACCCACACCACACAACACCATAAGATCAATACATAAAAATAAAAAGCCTCATCGTACGTCAAACAAATACAATAGGAGAAATCCTCCCTTTCCCCTTTTTTGAGACTGTTAATTATTAAGGGCCAGCAGTGGTCATACTAGGACATGGATTTGGAATAAAAATGTGACATTTCTTTTTAAGTGTAGTGAGATAGATCATCCAATCCATCAGGTCTCTTTCATCTCCAGTTTCTATGGTAAGTATGGTGGAATGAGTTATTATCATGCCTTAGATGAACAATAAGGGGTAGTGAGCAACTCACCCTAGGGCCCACTATAGCTAAATCCATCTCCCTGATAGTTCTCCACTTTCCTACTGTTCCTTATACAGAGAGGCGTTTAATACATCTCCAGTTGAACTAGGGGTTAGATTAAGGCAAACTGGGCCTACAGCACACTACCATATGGACCCCCTGTGCTGTGGTCTGTCCCCTATTTGGAATGACAGCAAGATGGAAGACCCTCTCCTCCCAGATTGGCAGGGGTATCAGGTCCCCTTTTTCCTCCTCCAGTCCCAAAACACCAGGGCCCCCACCATCAAGAGCAGCAACAGTTCTCTCCACCCCTTCAGAACGAGAAGGGTCAGCAAGAAGAGGCCCCAGCCCTTCCTTCAGCAGCCACAGAGTATCAGTTGGATAAGTGGACAGGGCCTCCAGCAAGCTTTTTGTGGTACAGAATCTTCTGCGTGTAGAAGAAGGGAGGGAGGGAGGGGGGAGGAGACACCCCTCTGAGTGACATAAGTTATACCAACAGAAGCACCAGCATAAACAGCACTATGTTCTCCTGCCGACATAGCTACCACTACTTATTGACAGTGGTTTAATTATGTCGTCAGCATAGAGCGGCTACATGAGCGATTTTACAGCAGCACAGCTGCATCGGTATAGCTGTGGCACTGTAAACTCACTAGTGTAGACATGACCTAGTTAACACCCCATTAAGATGACTGGGGAAGTTCATACCTCTCAGCCTGAAACAATAGTTCTATCTACAGGTCCAGGCCAGCATAACCTGAGCATAGCTAATGCAGTAATATTTTCAAGTTTTTGTTCAGAGCCATGGGGTCTAAACATTTTCCTTTAAGAGATGACTCCAGGAGCAGGGACTCTAGGCACAGGGTTATAATGCCTATGCCCTAATCTGGTCCTGAGAGCTATTAGAACTAGTAGAAATACTAGTCTCTCATTTGAATTCAATAAGAGTTGGATCAAGTTCCCAATTACTGTACTAAATTGCTGACCTGGATTACAGAATCTAGACCAGTCAACTACTGGAAATTCTATAAAGGTATCATTAGAATCTTACCCCTGAAGATGGCCCTCATTGGATGTTTGCTAGTTTCAGACTCAGTCTGAACCTCATTTTAACTCTTACAATTCCACACCCGATAAAGTTTAGTGACTTCACGGACCTGAAGAGATGGAAGCTTGTAACAGAAAAGTGCTGCACAACTTGTATTCTTTTTCAATAATGTGTTGCTTGTTGCCAGTAGACAGTCCATTTATTTGGAAATTTTATAGACTCAGCATTTTTTATCAAAATCTTACTAAAGATGAACAAAATTTTGTTCATGCAAGACTGCTTCTAGTGGGCCTGCAAGGATGCTCACTGCTGTAGCAATCTGAGCCAGTCTCTCATCTATTCTCCAGCTTAAACATTCAAGTGAGCCTGTAGGGTGGCAATCTTCAGATAGCTTAGCCACACTCAAATGCAGCAGCTCACTTTTTGACCCGGAAAGAGTGAAGACTAGAGTCAGCAAATCCACAATGTCCATGTACTTACACATCTCTCCTAGTAATTCTTCCTTAAATCAAAATTAATTGGCAATATGATGTTTGATCCAGTTACTATCCATGACATTGGCCATTTCTCTTAATTTATCAACATAGCTCAGCAACAAATGTTTAGAGACCACAAATGACTATCCTTACCTGATTCCTTGAAGTTTAACTGAAATTTTAAGTCTTCCTTTTGTACTTCTAGTAGATTTAGTGGCATGTCAGAAGGACAGCAGATGCCTAGTACTGGGAGGCAAGTTCTGTGCTCAGAAGCCAAGAACCGGGAGCCAAGAACTTTTACTTCTAAATCAAGCTCTCAAGTAAGACACCTCTGTGTTCATGGGCAAGTCATGAAAGTCCAGAGAAAAGCAAAAGTGATTAAAGGTCTAGAAAACATGACCTACAACGAGGGAAGATGGAAAAAAGTGGGTTTGTTTAGCATGGAGAAGAGAAGGGGGGGGGGAGGGGGGGGAAAGAGACACAGCAGTTTTCAAGTACATAAAAGGTTGTCATAAGGAGGAAGGAGAAAAATTGTTCTCCTTAACCCAGGGGTTGGCAACCTGTGGCTCTTTGGCTGCCCCCTTGTGGGCAGCCGTTTTTTGAGGGGGTGTGAGGTGCAGGCTTTGGCCTGGAGGCGTGTACCATAGGCAGCTCCCAGCCAGCAGCGCAGCAGGTCTCTGGCCCCATGCCACTCCTAGAAGCAGCTGGCTGCTGGCACGTCTCTGCACACCCCTTGTGGAGAGGGGGGGCAGCAGTTCCCGGCCAATGGGAGCCGAGAGGATGGTACTGGGGGCAGTGCGCAGAGCCGTCTCCTCCCCCACCCACCCAGGGCATGCAGAGACGTGCCAGCAGCCAGCCGCTTCCTGGAGCGGTATGGGGCCAAGGCAGGCAGGCAGCCTGCCCAAGCCCTGCTGCGCCGCTGGCCAGAAGCCTCCTGTGATAAGCACCTCCCGGCCAGAGCCTGAACCTCACATCCACTCCCACACCCCAACTCCCTGCCCCAGGTCAGAACCCCGTCCTGCACCCAGACTCCACACCCCGCCCCTGCACCCCCATCCCAGAGCCCCCTCCTGTTTATATTCAAATGGCAGAAGTCGCATTAAAAGTATTGCTGAGTAGTAATACATTTAATATGTTCAATTATTATTAGTTGATAAATTCTAACTCTAAAGTAGCTTTGTGCGTGATGCACTCTCGAAATATTTTGGTCAAAGACAAAAACAAACAAAAAAGACTCCTCTTCTTTGAAAGGTTGCCAACCCCTGCCTTAACCTCTGAGGCTAGGACAAGAAGAAATGGGATTAAATTGCAGCAAGGGCAGTTTATGTTGAACATTAGGAAAAACTTCCTGTCAGGATAGTTAAGTACTGGAAATTGCCCAGGGAGGTTGTGGAATCTCCATCATTGGAGATTTTTAAGAATATGTTTGACAAACATCTGCCAGGGATGGTGTAGATAATACTTAATTCTGCCATGAGTGCAAGGGACTGGACTAGATGACCTCTCAAGGTCCCTTCCAGTCCTACGATTCTTTGTAAACTCAGTATTCTTCTCCTGCAAGATACATATTAATATGTAAAGGGTCATAAATACTAAAGAAAATTATTCTCTCTACCACTGTATTGCCATGGACAATATGCCTGTAACCCCTAGGCCTATGTCATTACTAGAGCTAATGGGGAATTTTTTGACAAAATGTTCTCATCAGAGAATGCCAATTTGTCAAAACCAAAGCTTTTCACGGAAACATACAGGTTTCACCAAAAAGTCAGGAAAGGTTTCTCAGATTCTTCTATTCAAAACCAGGAAGAAAGACACCAACCTTAGGCTATTCTGGGGTGGGGGTATTAGTTGGCATCTCTTCCTCCCACTGCCTCCCCTTGCCCACGAAACAAATTGAGATGCCTCCGTTTGGTTGTGATGCAGGACAAACACTCTGAAAAGTTTTCACAGAATGGAGTTAGTTTTCCAGGCAACCCTAGTCAATACTTAGGCCCCAATCCTGCATCCTGCCTGCACAGATCCTGGCCCAGAAGAGAAAACAGCAAGGGTTTTGCGATCCTTGCTCAACTAAGGTTCTACCTTTTTGGTTGCTGTTTCATCTGCTGTACTGGTTTCAGGATTTAAAGTGCAAACACTCTTAGACCTAGGGTTCCTGGTGGGACAGTTTGCAGGATGGAGATTGAAACATAATACAATGAGGCAACAACAATTAAAGTTAAAAATTTCTTCTATTGCTACTGCCCTCCTGTGTTGCTTTTCCAGATGGGCTATTACCCTGTTAACCCAGCACTGCAGTAAAGTATCTCCAACCAAACAGAAGCAGACAGGTGAAAGGCAGTCAAGTTGCTGGGGAAAGGGAGGAGAAGGGGTGGGAGGAGAAGGAGAAAACAGACTGACTCAGCTATGTGTTTACCAAAAAGGCAAAAATTTTAATCTTGGAAACAAAACCAAGCCTCAAATACACAAAGCCTCAGACAGACAATACCTAAACAAAAAAGGCACCCCTTTCCTATGACACAGTAATCGCCATTACAAGGTCATTATTTACAACTAGATGTAATTGTTTTTGTTACAATAGCAACACCCTGACAGCTCTGATACCTCATTCTCTCACTCACATACACCCTTAAGAAAGGTAATAACTATAGTAGCTATTCATTTTTTAAAATATATCACTTCCAAAATTCCAGTCCAAGATCCTCCTCTCATTTAATCTGCAGGCCTCACCCACCGAGCCTGCTCTTGGTTAGCAGGCTTTATATCTGAATGGGAATTTAATGGGATCTCTCAGGCCTGGTCTACACTACGAGTTTAGGTCAACTTTAGCAGCGTTAAATTGAATTAAGCCTGGACACGTCCACACGACGAAGCTCTTTCTTTCGACTTAAAGGGCCCTTTAAACCGGTTTCTTTACTCCACCTCCGACGAGGGGATTAGTGCTAAAATCGGCCTTTGCGGGTCGGATTTGGGGTAGTGTGGATGGAATTCGACGTTATTGGCCTCCGGGAGCTATCCCACAGTGCTTCATTGTGACCGCTCTGGACAGCACTCTCAACTCAGATGCACTGACCAGGTAGACAGGAAAAGCCCCGCGAACTTTTGAATTTCATTTCCTGTTTGCCCAGCGTGGAGAGCACAGGTGACCACGCAGAGCTCATCAGCACAGGTAACCATGATGGAGTCCCAGGATCGCAAAAGAGCTCCAACATGGACAGAACGGGAGGTACGGGATCTGCTCGCCATATGGGGAGACGAATCAGTGCTAGCTGAACTCTGTAGCAGTAAACGAAACGGCAAAATATTTAAAAAAGTCTCAAAGGCCATGAAGGACAGAGGCCATAACAGGGACGCATAGCAGTGCCGCGTGAAAATTAAGGAGCTAAGGAAACACGCAACAGGGAAGCGGGTTCGGGGTACGCGGAAGATGATGATGATGACGACGACGATGAAGACAATGAAGATAGCTCACAGCAAGGAAGCGGAGAAACCGGTTTCCCCAACAGCCAGGATATGTTTATCACCCTGGACCTGGAACCAGTAACCCCCAAACTCACCCAAGGCGTGCTCCCAGACCCTGAGGGCACACAAGGGACCTCTGGTGAGTGTACCTTTGTAAATATTACACATTGTTTAAAAGCAAGCGTGTTTAATGATTAATGATTAATTTGCCCTGGCAATCGCGGCCAGTACAGCTACTGGAAAAGTCTGTTAACGTGTATGGGGATGGAGCGGAAATCCTCCAGGGACATCTCCAGAAAGCTCTCCTTCATGTACTCCCAAAGCCTTTGCAAAAGGTTTCTGGGGAGGGCTGCCTTATCCCGTCCGCCATGGTAGGACACTTTACCACGCCAGGCCAGTAGCACGTAGTCTGGAATCATTGCATAACAAAGCATGGCAGCGTATGGTCCCGGTGTTTGCTGGCATGCAGACAACATCCATTCCTTATCGCTCTTTGTTATCCTCAGGAGAGCGATATCATTCACGATCACCTGGTTGAAATGGGGTGATTTTATTAAGGGGACATTCAGAGGTGCCCGTTCCTGCTCGGCTGAACAGAAATGTTCCCCGCTGTTAGCCACGCGGTGGGGGGGGGAGGGGTGAAGTGATCATCCCAGAGAATTGGGTGGGGGGGGGGGTAGTTGGGTTTGTGCTGCATGTTAACCCGGAAACCGCAGCCCCTCCTTTTACATTGCAAACCCATTTTAAATGGCCAACCCAACGGGTGCTTGGTATGGGAAATGAGGGCGCTGCTGTTTGAAATCGTTCCCACATGTTAAGAAGGTTAAAAAAGCCAAAAGACTGTGGCTTACCATGGCTGCCTGCAAGCCGAATTCTGTTGCCTGGTACTGCGTGAGTGATCTCTCACACCAAACCGGCAGGCCCTCAATATAAGAGGAAAAATGCGACCTTGTAATGAAAGCACATGTGCTGTGTAATGTGAACAGCAAAATTTAACGTGAAAGAGTGTACCCATTGTTCTCTAAAATGTGTCTTTTTTAACCACCTCTCCCTTCTCCTCCACCAGCTGCAAATGTTTCTCCTTCGCAGAGGCTAGTGAAGATTAGAAGGAGAAAACGGCAGACTCGGGATGATATGTTCACGGAGCTCCAGATGTTCTCCCACGCTGAAAGAGCACAGCAGAATGCGTGGAGGCAGTCAATGTCAGAGTGCAAAAAAAGCACAATATGAATGAGAGGAGAGGTGGCGGGATGAATCGCGGGCTGAACAGAGCAAGTGGCGGGCTGAAGATGATAGGTGGCGTCAGCTTGCAGACAGAAGGCAAGAGTCGATGCTCCGGCTGCTGGAGCATCAAACTGATATGCTCCAGCGTATGGTTGAGCTGCAGGAAAAGCAGCAGGAGCAAAGACCGCCGCTACAGACCCTGTGTAACCAACAGCCTTCCTCCCCAAGTCCCATTGCCTCCTCACCCAGACGCCCAAGAACACGGGGTGGGGGGCCTCCGGCCACCCAGTCACTCCACCCCAGATGATTGCCAGAGCATCGGAAGGCTGGCCTTCAATAAGAGTTAAAGTTTTAAACTGCAGTGTGTCCTTTTCCTTCCCTCCTCCCCCACCCATCCCGGACTACCTTGGCAATTATCCCCCTAGTTGTGTGATGAATTAATAAAGAATGCATGAATGAGAAGTAACAATGACTTTATTGCCTCTGCAAGTGGTGCTCGAAGGGGGGAGGGGAGGATGGGGTTGTTGGTTTACAGGGAAGTAGAGTGAACTGGGGGGGCGGAGGGTTCATCAAGGAGAAACAAACAGAAGTTTCACACCGTAGCCTGGCCAGTCACAAAACTCGTTTTCAAAGCTTCTCTGATGCGCACCGCGCCCTGCTGTACTCTTCTAACCGCCCTCGTGTCTGACTGCACGTAATCAGCGGCCAGGCGATTTGCCTCAACCTCCCACCCCGCCATAAAGGTCTTCCCCTTACTCTCACAGATATTGTGGAGCGCACAGCAAGCAGCCATAACAATGGGGATATTGGTTTCGCTGAGGTCTATCCGAGTCAGTAAGCTGCGCCAGCACGCTTTTAAATGTCCAAATGCACATTCCACCACCATTCGGCACTTGCTCAGCCTAGAGTTGAACAGGTCCTGATTACTGTCCAGGCTGCCTGTGTACGGCTTCATGAGCCATGGCATTAAGGGGTAGGCTGGGTCCCCAAGGATAACGATAGGCATTTCAACATCCCCAATGGTTATTTTCTGGTCCGGGAAGAAAGTCCCTTCCTCCAGCTTTCGAAACAGACCAGAGTGCCTGAAGACGCGAGCATCATGTACCTTTCCCGGCCATCCCACGTTGATGTTGGTGAAATGTCCCTTGTGATCCACCAGGGCTTGCAGCAGCATTGAAAAGTACCCCTTGCGGTTTATGTACTCGGTGCTCTGGTGCCAAGATAGGGATATGAGTTCCGTCTATTGCCCCACCACAGTTTGGGAATCCCATTGCAGCAAAGCCATCCACTATGACCTGCACATTTCCCAGAGTCACTACCCTTGATATCACCAGGTCTTTGATTGCCCTGGCAACTTGGATCACAGCAGCCCCCACAGTAGATTTGCCCACTCCAAATTGATTCCCGACTGACCGGTAGCTGTCTGGCGCTGCAAGTTTCCACAGGGCTATCGCCACTCGCTTCTCAACTGTGAGGGCTGCTCTCATCCTGGTATTCTGGCGCTTCAGGGCAGGGGAAAGCAAGTCACAAAGTTCCATGAAAGTGCCCTTACGCATGCGAAAGTTTCACAGCCACTGGGAATCGTCCCACACCTGCAACACGATGCGGTCCCACCAGTCTGTGCTTGTTTCCCGGGCCCAGAATCGGCGTTCCACGGCATGAACCTGCCCCAGTAACACCATGATTTGCACATTGCTGGGGCCCGTACTTTGTGAGAGGTCTATGTCCATGTCAATTTCCTCATCACTCTTGTCGCCACGCTGCAATCGCCTCCTCGGCTGGTCCTGGTTTTGCTTTGGCATGTCCTGGCTCTGCATATACTCCAGGACAATGCGCGTGGTGTTCATAGTGCTCATAATTGCCGCGGTGATCGGAGCGGGCTCCATGATCCCAGTGCTATTGCGTCTGGTCTGAAAAAAGGCGCGAAACTGATGGAGGGAGGGAGGGGCGACTGACAACATGGCGTATAGGTACAGGGAATTAAAATCAACAAAGGTGGCTGTGCATCAGGGAGAAACACAAACAACTGTCACACAGAATGGCCCCCCCAAAGATTGAACTCAAAACCCTGGGTTTAGCAGGCCGTTGATTTCATGGAGGGAGGGGGAAGCAAATGAATACAGAACAAATCTGGTCCATCTATTTTTTACATCTTAATCTGGCAGCAGACGGTGCAGCATGACTGATAGCGCTCGGCATCTTCTGGGTGCTTGGCAGAAGATACTGTACTACGACTGCTAGCCATCATTGTCAAGACGGTTCAGTAGGACTGCCGGCAGGACTGAGTCTCCAGGAGACAAAGCATGTCTGCCCAGGTGCCTCTGATTGAACTGGAGTACGATGATGACGGATACCAGTCATACTGCACCATCTACTGCCAAAAGGCAATTAGCTGCTGCTGTGTAGCAATGTAGAACCACATCTGCCGGCACCCAGATGACATATGGTGACGGTGAGCTGAGCTGAGCTGAGCGGGCTCCATGCTTGCCGTGGTATGTTGTCTGCACAGGTAACCCAGGTAGAAAGGCGCGAATCGATTGTCTGCCGTTGCTCTGATGGAGGGGGAGGGGCCTGATGACATGTACCCAGAACCCCCCGCAACACTGTTTTGCATCATCAGGCATTGGGATCTCAACCCAGAATTCCAATGGGCGGCGGAGACTGCGGGAACTGTGGGATAGCTACCCACAGTGCAACACTCTAGAAGTAGACGCTAGCCTCGGTACTATGGACGCGGTCCGCCGACTTCATGCACTTAGAGCATTTTATGTGGGGACACAAACAATCGACTGTATAAAACTGATATCTATAAAACCAGCTTCTATAAATTCGACCTAATTTCGTAGTGTAGACATACCCTCAATCTGGGACCTTGGCTCTTTCATGTAAGAAGATCTCCTTCGCATAGTAACAGGAGATTTTCCCCAACCAGCCACTTTACAAAAAGGAAAGACAGAAGCAAGAAAAGATGGCCTCCCAGCAGAGAGAGACACTTTATATGAATGGTATTTTAGCATTCCTGTTTCCAGTTAGTTAACAACCCTCCACCCCCATAGTAGTATGCCCCTTCCTTTGCCAGCCCTAGCCAACCTTCGGAGAAGGAAACAAAAGGAGAAGACGGAGCTTCTGCCTACATTACTCCAGGAGGTTCATTTTCAAGGACTCAAGATGACAATGCCCTCTACACGTGCCATGAGCATGTTGGTCCAAACCAGAGTGATATCCTTGAAAGTGAACTCTTTCCATAGCTCTAGAAGAGGTACGTACCCCATCCAAAGGGGGAAAGATGGAAACACCGCTTCCCAGCATTTTATTTATCTCAATGCTGAGTGAACATGAAAATATCAGGCCAAGCGAACTATACTGATTTTTGCCAGTTGAGGATCTGACCCTTTAAGGTCCTCATGGGATCATTAACTTATTCAGGTTGCACAAGATTCTCACTCCCTACCAGTTATTGTACAGCATATGCAACATGTGGATGAATTCATATTACTACAAACGCCTTAAATCTTCCAACTCCTAACTTTTTTTTGGCATTGAAATATTTATTTCTATTGCATTAGTCCCTAGGGACCTCGGTCATGGACCAGGACCCCATTGTGCTAGGCACTGTAAAAACAGCAAACAAACAAAAAAATCCCTGCACCAAAGAACTTACCTTAAAGTTGCAATAAATAGGTGGGTTCTCTCCCCACCCAGTTTCTGATTGGTTTGTAGTGCTGAGAGCTCCTTAACCCTCATGAACTCAAAAGTGTTAACTCATTATTTACAGCTTTACATAATAAACAGATTGGAAAGATCTACACTCAAGACAGGAGCCACCCTGTCAGGAGGAAGAGAGCATGTTTTCAGGCAGTGAAGCAAAGCAGAAGCACAAGAAAAATAAGTTTTGCTTTTATATCTTTAGAGTTGAAGTCTCTTCAGAGCCACCCAGCAGTGCTCGTCTTTGGTATTCTTCCCCTCCTACATGTACACAACTTTCATTCCCACCCATTTTGAGTTACAGCTGTATAAAGATAGAGTGATTATTGCTGAATCACTTGCCTGAAGCCCAATGCCGGGTTCTAGCACCTAAGTCTAGGATGACTCAACAGATGAGTCTCATTTTCTTCCTATACAAGGTCTTAGAGTCTGCATTCCTCTGACACTTAGACAACTAAATCATCATCATTTGTATTACAGTAGTATCTAAGGACTCCCAAGAGGACTAAGGCCCTGTTCTGCTAAATAAACAGTCCTCCCCTGGGGACAGTGGAGGTTGCAGTGTCCTTGGATCATGCCCCTCACTTTCTCCATACCCCTTGGTTTACTTCAAAGGAGTTCTCTCTCTCCCCCTACCCCCAGCCTCCAGGACTGCAACTGTTACATGCCTTTGCATTCTCCCTCTAGTCCCCCACATAAGGAGGTGTTGCTCTCTGGCTCTCCTTGTGACTGTAGATGGGCCCAAATCAGAGTCTGAATTAGGATCAGAACTTCCCAAATGCTTAGGAGGGTTTTGATCTGGAGTTTTCAGTTCTAAGCGACACTACTTTAGCCAGTCAAGTTTTGTGATCTGCAGGAAATTAGTTCTACAAGTGACCGTCAAGCAGCACTTTGCAAAATTAGCTAGTTTCAGACACAGATCTGGCTAGCAGCCTTCTTGATTAGGGACAGGAATGAAAAAGCACAATAAAAGCTAGAGAACTCCAGTGCCCTAGGCCACAGAACTGAAACAGATGGCGAGATCTAGGGAATGGTAACAAGGATCAGAATAGCCAGCAATGCACCCGGACTAGTATCAAATATCTACTGAAGCAGAAGGATCAGTCTACAACCAAAGTCACAGTGGCTGAATGTAAAATGAAGTTTAGAAAAGCAATGTTTTGTCAACACTTTTATCAGGCATGGAGACAAGGCAATCATAATGAAAGAAAAGAGCAATGGGTGTTTTAGACAGGCTGTTTAAAAGGATTTTTGGTGTCAGATTGCAGCAACCAGTTTAAAAACTAAGGCCTATTGTCCCACCAATTTGTAGGAGATTAGCACATATAACCCCCATTAATGCTAATATATGCATAAATCTCTAGCACAGGGATGGGAATATAGACCTCCAAAGTGCCTGGAAACACAGGAGGGGGAAAACAGCAGATGCTTTTTTATTTAAAAACTTGAAGAGTCAGAGAGCCTTGCTGTGCTTAAGTCATCATAGCTCCATTTAAATCAACTGAGTTATGTCAATTTACACTGGCTGATGATCTAGCCTTTTGAGAAATGGCCTGTCTGTATAAACAAAGATTCAGGGAGCTCTAGTCAAGGCATCTTTTCATCCAAAAGTTCTCATTTTAAAAGGATGTTTTAATAATAAAATTCTGTCAAGGCTACCATAAAAAACCCTACAGGGAAATATTTGTTGGAAACAAACAAGATCTGGAATAGTTTCTATGATGCTCCCAATATCTGGACCTTTTAGCTGCTCCATGAATTTCACATATGAAAGCAGCATAGAACTGATATCCAAAAGGTGTATAGCAACCATGAAAGGCAGTAGAAAGGCAGAGGAAACAAATACATTGAATGTATTACATTTAGAAGAACATTGAAGGTCACAAACACTATGACTTGGTGGATAGCTCAGCTGAGACAGCCCAACATTTATCTTTAAAAGTAATTAAATAATTTAAATGTACAAATAAAGTTCTTAATAATCAAAACATTAAGTGCCCTATCACTAAGGCCCCTTACTAAGGGTATCATAGAATATAAGGGTTGAAGGGACCTCAGGAGGTCATCTAGTCCAACCTCTTGCTCAAAGCAGGCCCAATCCCCAGGCAGATTTTTACCCCACCTCCCTAAATGGACCCCTCAAGGATTGAACTCACAACCTAGGGTTTAGCAGGCCAATGCTCAAACCACTGATCTATCCCTCCCCCACCTTTATCATATATATCTAAAAGAGCTAGATTCAAGTTTAATTAGGTCACCCTTACAAACAGGGTAGGTAGTTACTCATGTTTATTCACATTCACAATTTATGCACTCTTTCCATGGATGATCTTACTTAAACTCCAGGGGTTCAGTTATTTCTATTCTGACAAGTCAAATTCACATCTACTGTGGCCCCTCTCCTTCCATCAAGCCTCATTTCTCTCCGATTCACACTGGCACCACATTGACACAATCAAGGCAGAACTCAGCAGCTTTCTGCTGTAACCCCTCCTCCCACAGCCTTCTCTCCTAGTCTTCAGGCCCAGCCTCACGCTATGTCTACACTTAAACCGATACACAGAAAAAATGGAAGCCTGGATAAGGCCAGACTACAAATATGAATTTTGTGGACAAAAGTTAGAGTGTGCACTAACCACTGGCTATTGACAGTCTATGCCCCATACGCACCAGGAACCAGCTGTGAATGCCATTTGACTTTGAAATACTATAACCCAAATGTAACAATCCTGACATTCAGAAAGGAGCCCTGCCAAAAGTATCATGCTTATGTTAACATGTCAGTAGATATTTCCTGTGTGCAGGCACAGCTCACTGAATAAGGTGATGAAGCAAATAAATTGCTGGCAGAAAAGCCACAGAGAATCCCAGAACTGAGTCATAATGGAGCCACTTAAATCTGACAAAGAAAACTGATAATGAACATATACAGTGTGATATAATAATTTATTGTTCTACTTTTAACAATGGATCTTCTAATACATCTACATATTTAATACAGATTTGCTTTACCATTCACATTAGAGATAAAAATGTGATGGTTAGTCAAGTCACTTGACAAAACCAGGGAATCTTCATATGTGGCTGCTGGAAAAACCTCCTCCAAATAAGACCAACTGGGAAGTGATCAATGGAATTCTGGGATACTATTCAGAAAATGTGTATTCATTACGCTAAGCAACAGTTCTCAAACTTCATTGCACCGCAACCCTCTTCTGACAACAAAAATTACTACACAACCCCAAGAGGGTAGACTGAACCCTGAGCCCTGCTGCCCCAGGGGGATGGGGGGAGAAGAGAGGGGCAAAGCCCAAGGGCTTCAGCCCTGGGCAGGGGGCCTTTAACCTGAGCCCCACAGCTCAGGGCTGCAGCCCTTGGGTGGTGGGCCTCAGGGCTTCAGCCCTTGGACCCCAGCAAGTCTAATACCAGCCCCAGTGACCCCATTAGAACAGCATCGCAACCCACTTGGGGTCCCCACCCACAGTTTGAGAACTGCTGCGCTATGCATTTCAGCATTACTTAATTGTCTCCATCTGATTTCCTGCTCTAAGTTAACTGTTCAACAGTAGAAAGGATAAAAGTCTCAGAAAACAGGCATTAGATATTCAATATAGCATTGTCAGAGGCTATATCTCAAGGTCACCTCCTGGGGCAAAGGTAGACACCTCACTTACCTTGTACAGCATTTCCTGGGCAAGGCAGTCTTGGGGTATGGTGTATCCAGCTGTACCTCTTAACAAGTCTCCCCTCTTCAAGGCAGGAGGGGGGGTATAAGATGTAATAAAACAGTCCAAACCAAAAGGAAAATAGTTCCAAGGGGCTAGGACCCCTCCCTCACACAAAGGAGGAGAAGCAATCTTTCAGGTTCTGCAGAAATTCTTGGCTCCTACTCCCTTCTATAGCTAAAAACCAAGAGTTAGCCCTAGGGATCACAAACAAACTAGCCCATCTTTTTTTCTCAGAGGACTAGGGCTGGCAATGCTCTTAAGCTGTTCTGCAGCAAATAACCCACTACATTGGTCTAGGTCTGCTTGTTTCAGAAAACCACCTCAACTGAGCTAAATTACTCCCCTTTAGCAGTCCACAGCCAGGCCTGATAAGCCACACAGGTGTGGTGGATTGGGGCTGACTGACCACAGAAGTTGTTTACCACCCACACACCAGTCAAGAAGGGGTTAATCTGTTCCACCACAAGCATTTTTAATACCAGATGGCAAGTGCAGTAGTGACTATTGTGCAGAAACCCTAAGAAAATGTGTTATTGGTGCCTTGAGGCCCTAAAAAATGTGTATCTTAATTTTCACCGTCAGATATTTCCAAATCTTATTTTCCCCCAAAGAAGTGACTCAGAAAATAATTAAACCATATTTTTCTTACTAAATGAGAATTTCTATAGAGTGACAAAAAATAAAAATACTTGTTACTTTTCACTTACTTAGGGTATGTCTACACTACGAGAGTAGTTCGATTTTACTTAAATCGAATATGTGGAATCGATATTACAAAGTCGAACGTGTGTGTCCACACTAAGGACAGTAATTCGACTTTGTGAGTCCACACTAACGGGGAAAGCGTCGACATTTGAAGCGGTGCACTGTGGGCAGCTATCCCACAGTTCCCACAGTCCCCGCTGCCCATTGGAATTCTGGGTCGAGCCGCCAATGCCTTCTGGGTAAAAAAATGTGTCGAGGGTGATTTTGGGTAACTGTCGTCATCCGACCGTCACTCCCGCCCTCCCTCCCTGAAAGCGCCGGCGGGAAATCAGTTCGCGCACTTTTCTGGTCAGTGACAGCGCGGACGCCACAGCACTGCGAGCATGGAGCCCGCTGTGACCATCGCTGCAGTTATGGCTGTTGTCAACACCTCGCAGCTTATCATCCACCTTTCCCAGAGGCAGATGCTGAGAAATCGGGCGAGGAGGCTACGGCAGCGTGGTGAGGACCTGAAGTCTGAGAGTGGCACAGACCTGTCACAAAGCACGGGACCCCGCGCCGAGGACATCATGGTGGCAATAGGTCATGTTGATGTTGTGGAACGGCAATTCTGGGCCCGGGAAACAAGCACGGACTGATGGGACCGCATAGTGCTGCAGGTCTGGGATGAATCACAGTGGCTGCGAAACTTTCGCATGCGGAAGGGGACTTTCATGGAACTTTGTGAGTTGCTGTCCCCTGCCCTGAAGTGCAAGGACACCCGGATGCAAGCAGCCCTGACTATCCAGAAGCGAGTAGCCATAGCCCTCTGGAAGCTTGCAATGCCAGACGTCAGTCGTGAACCACTTTGGCGTGGGCAAATCTACCGTGGGGGTTGTTGTCATGCAAGTAGCCAACGCAATCGTTGAGGTACTGCTCTCAAAGGTAGTGACCCTGAGAAACGTGGAGGTCATCATAGATGGCTTCGCCGCGATGGGATTCCCAAACTGCAGTGGGGCTATAGATGGAACTCACATCCCTATCCTGGGACCGGACCACCACGCCAGCCAGTACATCAACCGAAAGGGCTACTTTTCAATGGTGCTGCAAGCACTGGTGGACCATAGGGGACGTTTTACAAACATCAACGTCGGATGGCCGGGCAAGGTTCATGACGCTCGTGTTTTCAGGAACTCAGGTCTGTTTAGACGGCTGCAGGAAGGTATTTACTTCCCGGACCACAAAATAACTCTTGGGGATGTGGAGATGCCTATAGTCATCCTCGGGGACCCAGCCTACCCGCTAATGCCCTGGCTCATGAAGCCCTATACTGGCGCCCTGGACACTGAAAAAGAACTCTTCAACTACCGGCTGAGCAAGTGCAGAATGGTGGTGGAGTGTGCTTTTGGACGTCTCAAGGGGAGATGGAGAACCTTACTGACTCGCTGTGATCTCAGCGAAACCAATATCCCCATTGTTATTGCAGCTTGCTGTGTGCTCCACAATCTCTGTGAGAGCAAGGGGGAGACCTTTATGGCGGGGTGGGAGGTTGAGGCAAATAGCCTGGCTGCTGATTACGCCCAGCCAGACAGCCGGGCGATTAGAAGAGCCCAGCGGGACGCGCTGTGCATCCGGGAGGCTTTGAAAGCTAGGTTCCTGAGTGAGCAGGGTAACCTGTGACTTTTAAGTTTGTTTACAGAGAAGCTGAACCTGCCCCCGTTTCTTTACCCAGTAAATGTTCACTATCCTCTCCAGTTACATACCCCGTTCCCCCCCTTCCAACACACGTTTAAAAATAAAATCACTTGAATTTTGTTAATGAACACCGTTTTCTTTATTACTGTTTTCGTGGGAAAGTGTTGAACCTGGGACGCAGACTGTGGTGGGGAGCGGGTGTAGTGTAGTGATGCAAAGGACGCTTCTAAACTCCAGGAATGACAGGCTCCGCAGTGGTGGACTGGTTGTTTCAACGGAGCCTGCCACCCCTCCTGTTCGGGACTCTGTGTGGGGGGGGGCTATGTGACTTTGTGGCAGGGGGAGGACGGTTACAGATCCCCTGCTGCGTGGCTCTGTGATCCAGGATAAGGACCGCTGCATAAGATCTCTAACTGCCCTCCCCCGCCACAAAGTCACAGAGCCCCCCCCCCCCCCCCCAGAACATGAAAACCACCTCCCAGACTGACCAGGGTAACTAGTGACTGCAATGTGTGTGTGCCCTGCTGCTGAACCTGCCCCCACCTCTGTACCCTGGTAAAGGTGTCTGTCCTGTCCAATTACCAACCCCCTTCCCCCCCTTCAGACAGAGTCTCCTCTAAAAGAACATGATGGAAATAGTAATTAACAGACACATATTTTTTATTAGCAACTACACATGAAACTGGGGGGTGAAACTTGGACGGGGGCTTGGGTGAGGCGGGAAGGAAAGGACTTATCAAATTTTGGGGAATGAGAGCCTTCTGGTACTTGAGCAATCTGCAGGGGTGGAGTGAGAGTTTTCACGGACTCTGCCGCCCCTCCTTCTTTGGACTTTGGGTGAGGGGGGTATGGGACTTGGTGGCGGGGGAGGGCGGTTACAGATAGACTGCAGCGGGGCTCTGTCCTCCTGCCTCCGGTCCTGCAGAACATCCACAAGGCGCCGGAGCGTGTCCGTTTGCTCCCTCATTAGTCCAAGCAGCGTTTGAGTCGCTTGCTGGTCTTCCTGCCGCCACCTCTCCTCCCGTTCGATGTGTGATCGGTGCATTTGGGACAAGTTCTCCCTCCACTGGGTCTGCTGGGCTGCCTGGGCTCGGGAGCAGCCCATAAGTTCCGAGAACATGTCCTCCCGTGTCCTCTTCTTCCTACGCCTAATCTGCGCTAGCCTCTGGGAGTGTGATGCCAGGGTAGGTCGGGAGACAGTCGCAGCTGTGGGAATGGGAAAAAGGGAGTGAATTCCTCAGAAAGATAAATTTAGTTGTGAACAAAGAACATAGTCTTTCTCTGTGAACAAGACCATGCACAGCACCTATCACATGCGCACTCAGGACAAGGTCGAATTTTCGGCCTTCGCATTCAGTGCCTGGGGTCTTGCAGTGCAGATCACACAAGCGGGGCAGGACAGTCGAATTTTGGTAGCAGGCCGACATGGTAAGCCGTAGACTTGTGGCTGCTTAAAACTTTAATAATAGCACTGGCCTCCTTTCACGTTGAAAGCAATGCCAGTCCCTGCTGCCAGCAATCCGGCAAGCATGAACTCTGCCCCTGTCCCACCCCCTCGCGGCTGTCCCAGGGAAAGATCCCTGTATGCTGCCCCTCTCCCGCCTCCACCGCGTGGCTGTAAACCGCCGGTTACAGTTCTGTAAAGGAACAGGCAAGCAGTCCCAATACTAACATTCCCCTACCTAATTCAAAGCAGGTCACCATGAGCAACATCACTCTGATGAGGATTTCAGAGACGGAGAAAGAAAGGATGCTTCGGGAAAGCCTGCAAAGACCAGGGCCGTATGCCGCCATGCTCTGCAGGGCAATGATCCCGGAGTACTTGCTTGTCTCGTGGCGCGGAAACGTTTCCTACTACGGAGGACCCAATAAGGCCGCTCTCCCCAGGAACCTGATGCAAAGGCTTTCCAATTACCTCCAGGAGAGCTTCATGGAGATGTCCCTGGAGGATTTCAGCTCTATCCCCGGACATATAGACCGGATTTTACTGTAGCTGCACTGGCAGGGACTAAACAGTAGAGCGGCTTGGGCAGAACAATCATGCTAAACCGGACATTGTTAGAATTTTTTTCAGTAGTTGCACTGCCAGGGACTGAAACGTTAAGCGCCTAGGGCAAAGTAATCATGCAAAACCCATTGTTAATATTGTTAATATTCCTGTTCTGTTAAAAATAAATGTTTAGATGTTTAAAACACTTACTGACTGATCCTTCCCCTGATTCTGTGTCCGGGTTAACGCCTGGGGACGGTTGGTAGGGGATCTCTGTAAGGGTGATGAAGAGATCCTGGCTGTCGGGGAAATCAGCGTTGTAAGCGCTGTCGACTGCCTCGTCCTCCTCATCTCCTTCCTCATCTTCCCCGTCCGCTAACATGTCCGAGGAAGCAGCCGTCGACAATATCCCATCCTCAGAGTCCACGGTCAGTGGTGGGGTAGTGGTGGCGGCCGCACCTAGGATGGAATGCAGTGCCTCGTAGAAACGGGATGTCTGGGGCTGGGATCCGGAGCGTCCGTTTGCCTCTTTGGTTTTCTGGTAGCCTTGTCTCAGCTCCTTGATTTTCACGCGGCACTGCGTTGCATCCCGGCTGTATCCTCTCTCTGCCATGGCTTTAGAGATCTTCTCATAGATCTTTGCATTCCGTTTTTTAGATCGCAGCTCGGAAAGCACGGACTCATCGCCCCACACAGCGATCAGATCCAAGACTTCCCGATCAGTCCATGCTGGGGCCCTCTTTCTATTCTGAGATTGCATGGCCATCTCTGCTGGAGAGCTCTGCATCGTTGCCAGTGCTGCTGAACTCGCCACGATGTCCAAACAGGAAATGAGATTCAAACTGCCCAGACAGGAAAAGGAATTCAAATTTTCCCGGGGCTTTTCCTGTGTGGCTGGTCAGAGCATCCGAGCTCGGACTGCTGTCCAGAGCGTCAACAGAGTGGTGCACTGTGGGATTGCTCCCGGAGCTATTAGCGTCGATTTCCATCCACACCTACCCTAATTCGACATGGCCATGTCGAATTTAGCGCTACTCCCCTCGTTGGGGAGGAGTACAGAAGTCGAATTTAAGAGACCTCTATGTCGAACTAAATAGCTTCGTGGTGTGGACGGGTGCAGAGTTAATTCGATGTAATGGCGCTAAATTCGACATAAACTCCTAGTGTAGACCAGGCCATAGTGTGTTTCATGCAAGGCTCTCAAAGGGAGCACATTACCTCCCCAGCATTTCTAGAGCTCTCCCAACCCAGTAGGTAAGACACTGATTTTCCATATGTCAGAGAAGTATCATTTAGCTGGTCAGAAACATGCTGTGTTTTAAATCACTGAATCAGTGGTCTGTGTGTTGCAAACAATACTGCTTCCATAAAATGTTGCATTTTGGCTTCACAGATATGACCTTGGGAGCCCAGCCTCTCTCTTTGTTATCGCCGGCTGAACAGCTGCGCAGAATTAGAAAGCTGCCACAAAGAACTAAAGAGGACTTTCTGCGTGAGGTCATGATGCACTCCGTGGCTGCAAAAACAAGAATTGGAGTGGTGGGACAGTGAGAAGAGGGACCAAAAAGAGAACACGGCACTCCAGAACGAAGCGGCTCTTAAAAGTTATGGAGCGCCAAGTGGACACGCTCCAGGTGCTACTAGCACTACAAACCGAGCAGCTCTGCGCCCGCCCTCCCCTGCAGCCACAAAACTTTCCCATGTACCCCCCCAGACACCATCAACACACTCTTATCAACTCCTGGCTCCAGCCTGTACCTGCTGTATTCTACTCCTGCCCCGTTACTGTCCAGCCCTGTGGACTCCCAGTACTCACTGCACTCAACACCCGTCCATCTGCAGTTTAGCCCTGCTGAAGTACAGTACCCACTGCACTGTCCTCCAAAGGACAAGGTTGCATATGATACCTGGACATACACAAATCTTTAACCATCCCGGGACCCCACTTCTTCCTGTGACCCTCCCTTCCCGCATCCCCCTCAGTGCTGTTGTGTTTTTTTGTTTGTCTCGCTCCTCCAGTTGTTTTTTAATAAAAGAATTGTTTTGGTTTGAAAGCAATCTTTATTCCATTAATTGAAAGTAAACAGAGCCCAACAAAGCAACAAGCAATTTTGTTATACCTTCATAGTGCATCGTCTGCACCAATCACAATCACCTCCTAGCATTACAAGCACTGCACTCCCAAGCATAGTAACACATATTAGTGGCTTTCAGCTTCAAATTGCTGCCTCAAGGCATCCCTGATCCTTATGGCCCCATGCTGCACCCCTCCAATAACCCTGGTCGCTGGCTGTTCAAATTCAGCATCCAGGCGCTGAGCCTCAGCAGTCCAGCCCTGAGTGAAGCTTTCACCCTTCCCTTCACAAATATTATGGCGCATACAGCACATGACTATAAGCATAGGAATATTGTCATCGGCCAGGTCCAGCCTCCCATGTAGGCAGTGCCAGCAGGCCTTTAAACAGCCAAAAGCACACTCATTCATTCTGCACTTGCTTAACCTGTTGTTGAACCGCTCCTTGCTGCTGTCAAGGTGCCCCGTGTATGGCTTCATAAGCCACGGCATTAATGAGTAGGCAGGGTCTCCCAGGATCACAGTGGGCATTTCGACTTCCCCTACGGTGATCTTCTGGTCTGGGAAGAAAGTCCCTGCTTGCAGCTTCCTGAACAGGCCAGTGTTCCAAAAGATGCGTGTGTCATGCACCTTTCTGGACCAGCCTGCGTTAATGTCTGTGAAACGCCCACAGTGACCCACAAGTGCCTGGAGAACCATTGAGAAATGTACTCGGTGGCTAGGTGACCTGGTGTCAGAATTTGAATATGCGTGCCATCTATCACCTCTCTGCAGTTAAGGAAGCCCATTTGTGCAAAGTCATACACAACATCATGCATGTTTCCCAGAGTCACGGTCTTTCGTAGCAGGATGCAATTAAGGGCCCTGCACACTTCCATCAACACAAGTCCAATGTTTGACTTTTCCACTCTGAACTGATTAGTGACTGATGGGTAGCAGTCTGGAGTAGCCAGCTTCCACAGTGCAATCACCATGCACTTCTCCAACGACAGGGCAGCTCTCATTCTTGTGTCCTTGTGCCGCAGGGCTGGGGTGAGCTCATCACACAGTCCCATGAATGTGGCTTTCCTCATCCGAAAGTTTTGCAGCCACTGCTCATCATCCCAGACATGCATGACAATGTGATCCCACCACTCACTGCTTGTTTCCTGAGCCCAAAAGTGGCGTTTCACTGTGGTCAGCACCTCCGTGAATGTCACAAGCAATCCCGTGTCGTAGCTACTACACGTGGCGAGATCAATGTCGAACTCCTCTTGCCTTTGTAGTTTAAGGAATAACTCCACTGCCACTCATGACGTGTTAGTTAGAGTGAGCAGCATATTGGTCAACGGCATGGGATCCATTCCTACAGACCGAAGAGGCAGAGCATGCAGTACACAAGCCGTTGAAAGCTGGCGCCAAATGCAAACAGAGATTGCTGGGATGCGAAGCAATGCATCACGGGGCATTGGGAGAGGACCCAGGATGCCCCATGACCCCCTCCGCCTTTCCACAACTCTTCCTCTTCTGCCACTAAGAGATGCTCTGTGGGATAGCTGCCAGAGTGCACCATTCCGAATACCGCTGCAAGTGCCGCAAGTGTGAACACGCTATTGCGCAGGCAGCTGACAGTGTGAACACACAACAGTGGTTTCCTTTCTGTGCTCTCTGAGCAGCGCTGTAACTGCCAGTGCTGTAACTCTCCCACTGTAGACATACCCTTACTGTAGCTACCAGCCCCTCTTGCTCATTAACTTACAGGTGCTCTGTTTAGCATCTCATTATCGGCACCTGATTTCAATTACAGGCAGTGATTTGAAATCTTGGTCTCTTGCTTGGATCTGATTTTTCTTTGGGCTAGTCTACACTTACCCGGTAGTTCGACGGCTGCGGATCGAAGTTCCGAGTTCGATTTATCGCGTCTGGTGTGGACGCGATAAATCGAACCAGGAAGTGATCCCCGTCGACTGCGGTACTCCAGCTCGGCGAGAGGAGTACCGCGAAGTCGACGGGGGAGCCTGCCTGCCGCGTGTGGACCGCGGTAAATTCGAAGTAAGGTATGTCGAATTCAGCTACGTTATTCACGTAGCTGAATTTGCGTACCTTACTTCGACTTGGGGGGTAAGTGTAGACCAGGCCTTTGAGAGGCTTGACTGAAAGCAGACTGTGCTGAGTATACATATCTTGAATGAGAATTTGAATCTGAGAAGCTCTGTAGAAAATTTACTATCTTCATCTGATAAACTAATGGCTCCTTTGTAATAATAGATGCCTACATACATACCAGTACAACTTTCAAACAGTTGAATAAAGTTCAAACTTAGGAAGTTTGGCCTGGATCCACAGAAGGACTTAGATGTTGCAATGCTGAGCATTGCAAGGACTAACTTTAGGCACCTAGCAAATCACTGGAACAACAATCAGATCCATAAAGCCGGAGTTAGTCACCTCTGCCCCCTCCCTATACAAAGCATGGGGAGAGACAGGCACCTAAGAATGGGATCCACAGAAGCTAGCTCACCAGGTGGCAAAGCCTAAGCTAGCCACTGGAAGATGCCAACAAGAGGCATGTGTCCTATGCTCTGCCCCCTCACACAGTTAGACACCTACATCCAGGCTGCAAGGAGGTACCTATCTCTGCTTGCATTCCACAGCTGGGAACCCCTCTCCTGAAGTCAGATGGCTTAGGCACCTAAACCATTTCTTGTGAGAATGAGCTACCTGCCTCACTCCATACACAATGGCCAGAAAAGGAGCTGGGGGACTGGAGCCTGGGTCTCTCCCGCCTCCCTGGTGGGTGTCCTAACAACTAGGCTATAGCCTCATTCTCACACACTCTTTCTCTGGCCCAGTGACTCTTTAATTATCTACCCAAAGCAGAATGGATTCAACAGAAGAGATTGAAGAAGCCCCATAACAGAGTATCCTATAGCTCAGTGGTCAGAGCACACCGAGAGGAATCAATCCCTATTTAATCCTCTCTCCCACCTCAGGCACAAGGGGGAATTGAATGCTGGTCTCCTACATCCCAGGTGAGCACACTAACCACTGGGCTCAAGGTGATAAGGTAGGAATCACCCAAACCTCCTCCAGCCAGATTTTTAATGAGAGCTGATCTCGTAGGCATGTTCTGAGCACACCTACTCGATCAGGTCCCAAAAGGAAAATAGGAGCTCTTCTGTCTATCTTCCCCTAGTTCATGGATCACACTGGGTCTTAGGCATCTGGATGCCTAGAGGAAGGCAACTGTGCTCATGCTCAAAGAGGGGAATACAGGCACCTAGGGAAATTTTACAGCAAAAATTTAGGCGCTGGTTGCATTTAGGCATCTACAGGGTTAGGCAGCAGCCAAGCAGGAGTTTTGTGGATCACAGTAGTGCCTAAATCTGGGGTTTAGCTGCTTGTGTGCCTTTGATTTCAATGGGAGTGAGATACATAAATCCCTTGAAGAATTGGGGCCTTTAGATTAAAAAAACCAAGAAACAAAAAAACAAAAAACAAACGAAAACAAAAAAACCACTTGCATCTGGCCAGTAACAGAAAGGAACATCAAGTCTGGTTCATGTTCATTGGAGAGAAAAAAAGGTCCTGTAGGGATCTAGCACACTTAGGAAATGTTAATGAAATGGTGAAGCTGGGTTTTAATTTACCTACTGAGTCTGACCCTTTGTTTGCACTATTGTCTGTTATCCTCCCACGATAAATTATTTTGTCAGACAGTGGAGCGGGTTTTCCCATCCCTCATCCTTCCCAAGCCTCACCATTTTTCCATGCAATGATAACATACATTACCTAATACTAACTACTGTTAAAAAGGTAGTACTGGCACATGGCATGAGAAGGAATTTCATTTTTCATTTCCTGGCTTCCTGACAATGCTTTGTCCAGAAGAAATATATTGTTTTAGAACATTTGGTCTCAGGTTATGTGTTTGAGTAGCAATTCCAGTCTATGCCAGAGCATAGTGAGAGTTCTGGACGTGATCCGCAGATTTTATGCAGCAAGAACCATTGTTTAGTCCTGCAGCAAAATACTTTAACTCTAGGGTGATGGATAAAGCTATTCAAAAGTGTCCAAGTTTCACAAGAATCACAGCTTCATTTCTGCTTTAAACTGCCTTCCATTCCATCCCTTTGTGAACCAACAGAGGCTGTGGATTATTGGCCAAGGGCCAAATCTTGTTCATTTTACTCGTACAAGTACCATGCATGATGAAAGTTAAAAGAGTATTTGGCCCCAGGTGGATTATATATTTGTAGATTTATCTATAGTCCAGAGGAAAAGTTAATACAGGTTCTGACCCTTTAGAAAAAACTCCACACACACACACACACACACACCTATATTTATGATAAATCAGTTTTGGTAGTCCATCGAATCCGATTATGACAAATCTGTGCAGATCATCAGTTGTTGGTCTTATGGTGTGCCCTCTGGTGACTGTACAAGCCAATTCTAGAGGTGCACATTTTGCTGCAGATGGTGCATGGGAAGTTCACGGTCAGTGGATTGTGCGCTGCTGATGCTCTGTGACGTCGTTCGCGTGCCTCTTGTAGACGCCGGCAGCGGTCTTCCTCAAAGACGATGCAGGTATTTCTGACTGTTGCACGCCACTGTGTTCTGTCGCTGGCGGCATCCTCAAGGTCCCTAGGTTTGATACTGCTGTAGTGCAGATTAGCTTTGATGGTGTCCTTGTAACGTTTCCGTGGACTACCTATATGCCGGATGCCCTGGGAGAGCTCACCATACAGAAGCTGGCGGGGGATTCTATTGGCATCCATGCGGCTGACATGACCAGTCCAACGTAGCTGTGACTTCATGATCATCATTTCGATGCTTGTCATCTGGGCTCTCTCGAGGACCTCGAGATTGGGCACTTTGTCTTGCCAGCGGATCTTCATTCTGTTGCGGAGGCAGCACGTGTGAAATGCTTCGAGCTGCTTGATGTGACGCCTATATAGTGTCCATGTTTCGCACCTGTACAAAAGAGATGAAAGAACAACAGCTCTGTACACAAGCAGTTTTGTTGACATCAGGATGTTGTGGTGATTTAAAACTTTGACACGCAGACAGCCAAGTGCCTGGCTTGCTTTGGATATTCGTGCATTGATCTCATTATCCAGTGATCCATCACTGGATATGACACTACCCAGATATTTAAAGTTCTCCACTACTTTCAGCTGAGTGCCGTCGATGGAGATACTCGGGACAGAAGCATTTGATCCGGGTGCAGGTTGATGGAGAACTTCTGTCTTTCCGAGGCTGATAGTTAGTCCAAAAAGTTGCGAGGCCTCAGCAAACTTGTTGACAATGTGCTGAAGATCATTTTCAGTGTGAGCCATGAGGGCACAGTCGTCAGCAAAGAGTGCCTCAAGAAGGAGTTTCTGCACTGTCTTAGTCTTTGCATTCAGGCGACGGAGGTCAAAAAGTGAACCAGCGTGCCGGTATTTCAAGTATATACCTCGGTCCAGATCTTTCAGTGCATGGTTAAGGACACATGCAAAGAACAGGTTAAATAGGACAGGAGCGAGAACACATCCTTGTTTCACGCCGTTGGTGATGTTAAAGGGGGCTGATGTGGCTCCATCAGACAATACTTCATCTGTCATGCTGTCATGAAAAAGGCGTATAATCTGGACAAATTTTCTTGGGCAGCCAAGTCGTGTTAGAATGGTCCAAAGGGCTTCCCTGTTGACGGTATCAAACGCCTTTGTGAGATCTATGAAGACAGCATACAAGTGCATGTTCTGTTCAGTGCACTTCTCTTGTATTTGTCTGACAGCAAACACCATGTCGACTGTGCTCCGGCCAGGTCGAAAACCACATTGACTTTCAGGTAGATTTGCCTTGGAAATACTGGCTATTAGGCGGTTCAAGATGATGCGGGCGATGATCTTCCCTCCAACAGAGAGGAGGGATATGCCTCTATAGTTTCCACATTCTGCTTTGCTGCCTTTGTTCTTGAAAAGAGAGACAATAGTAGCATCGCGAAGGTCCTGTGGTATGTTTTCATCCTCCCAGATGTTGATGATCACGCTGTGGAACGCTGCTAGTGCTGCTGGACCTGCTGCTTTATATATCTCTGCTGGTATCCCATCTTTTCCAGGAGCTTTCCCTGAACTCATCTGGCTAACAGCTTTCTTAATCTCATCTATAGTGGGCGGAAAGTCAAGATCTGTCAGAGCAGGTTGTTGTGGAATTTCATTAAGGACATTATTATTCACGGCTGATGGTCTATTGAGAAGGTTGCTAAAGTGTTCTCGCCATCTTTCGTTGATGCCTTCTTTATCTATAATCAGCATTGTGTTGTCTAATGAGAGCAATGGGGTGGTCCTTGGTTTAAAGGGTCCATAGACAGTCTTAATAGCACTAAAGAACATCTTTAAGTTGTGGGTCTCAGCATAGTGCTCAATTTCTTTGGCTTTGCTCTCCCACCAGTTGTCTTGTATCTGACGGAGGTCTTTCTGTGTTTTGCTCTGAAGGTACTAGAAATGGTCCCGTTTAGAGACTGAGGAGGGGTCATTCTGCCATTCAATAAAGGATTTTCTCTTTACTTCCAATGCTGAGCATATTTCTTCTTGGTTCTCATCAAACCAATCCTGATGTGTTCTTTTCTTTGGTCCAAGAGATGTTATTGCTGTGTCAGTCACTATCTGCTTGAACTGGTCCAACTTTTCGGTTACAGTACCGATCAGTTGTCCGTGGGATGTCAGTTTGTCATCAAGACTCTTCTGGAATTTGTTGAAACATTGAGCATCCTTCAGTTTGGCTATATTGAAAGCAGGTCGCACATGCTTAGGACGTTTGTGCCGAGAAGGAACGATGTAGAGTTGAAGAGACGTCCTGACTAATCTGTGATCTGTCCAGCACTCTGCGCCTTGCATTACTCTGGTAATCAGTACGTCTCGGATGTCTCGCCTTCTAACAATGGCATAATCTATCAGATGCCACTGTTTGGACCTAGGGTGCATCCACGTCGTTTTGTATTTGTCCGCTTGTCGGAACAGAGTGTTGGTAATGGTCAGGTCATTTTCAGAACAAAGACTCAAAAGAAGTAGTCCATTACTGTTCATTTTGCCTACACCATGTGGCCCGATTATCCTTTCCAGTTCTCGCTGTCAGCCCCGACTTGGGCATTGAAATCTCCAAGTAGGAGTAGTTTATCTGTTACAGGTATGGCCTTGATCAGTCTGTCGAGATCTTCATAGAATTATTCCTTTGAGTTGTCAGAGCATGTTAAAGTGGGTGCATATGCACTGATGATGGTGACATGACGTTTGGCATTTAGTGGGAAGCGTAGCTTCAGCAATCTTTCATTGATACCCACTGGAAGGTCTGGGAGTTGATGCATCAATAAGGTTTTTACTGCCAGACCAACTCCATGTATTCTATCCTCTGTCTCAGTCTTACCCTTCCAGAAGAAGGTGTAACCACCTCCTGGTTCACTCAAGAAACCTTCCCCAGGCAATCTTGTTTCACTTAATGCCGCTATATCGATGTTATAATGGACTAGTTCTCGAGCAATGAGGGCTGTCCTTCTCTCAGGTCTTGCAACAGCTTCTCGATCCATGAGGGTACGAACATTTCATACACCGATAGTAAAGAAAAATTTGAGAAAACTTACCATTGGATAAATCAGTAACTTAAGCTGAAAAGCAGATACACACTGGCGATAGCTTGATTTGACATGTGTAATGAAATCTGAAGAAGAACTATCGTAATAGCTCACAGTTGCAGTAACATGCTGAAGTGGCACTGATATCCCCATTGTGAAAGGATCAGAAAAGACATTCTCTCTCCCTTGTTACTAACTTCGCCAGGTTTCATTGGTTCCTGTCAAGCACAGCACAGGAAGACTCTGACAAACTCTTTTCATTTAACACTTCTTGACTGAATATATACATGTGAGAGCACAAAATCAAAATAGGAGCACATTTACATTTTTCCAAACACTAGTATTTCTTTCTGATCTCCTACCTAATAATGCATAAATATTGGACAGCTTTGTTTATATTTTCAAAGACCTATTCAATCATTAGCTCATTCATCCACATGAGAGAGCCATTTATGACCCCAATTTCATAGTTCCTAAGGGGTTAATTATGAGATTAGCCCCAGACATAGCAAGCCCATGTGAGAGCCAGGTTAGAACTCACGAGCAGTCCCTTGCTTCTCACTCCTTGCTCAAAGAACTTTCTCTTTAAATAAAAATGGACACCCCAGAAAGTCAGTATTTGCCACCCTAGGATAAAGCAGTATTTCCTTGTATTTAGAATAGGAAATAATCTCAGTTATTGTGGGGTGGTATTGTTGGTAAGTATTTTAATGGTGACCACTGTACTTCAGCTACCCACTTAGGCTACATCTACACTACACACCTCTAGCTCGTACTATAGGCATACCCTAGTTTTCATGAACACATGAAATGAGTTAATACTACAGATAAAATAAGGAACTTCCCTTAAACCTTAATCCATAACTCATGCAGCACCCTAGACAATTTTAAAAGGTTATGATGATCTTCAAAATGCTTGTCTGACTTTTCATCCTTGTGTGCCTATGCCAGCATTGGAAGTAAAGGTCCAGAAACAACACAAGAAAGGATGATTTCAAAGGGAGATGCACCTGTGTAAATGCAGGAGGAATCAGGCCCTTGGTGCAGAGGCGGATTAAGGTCTCTTGGGGACCTGGGCTGGAGCAAGTGTGGGGGGGCCCAGTGCCAGAACCGTGGCCCCACCCCACTCCTTCCACCTTTGGTCCTGCCCTGTTCCACCCCTTCTACCTGCAGCCCTGCCCCATTCCACTCACAGCCCTGCCCCACTCCACCCCTTCCCCCCACGGCACCCTGTGGCCGCAGCAGGGAGCAAGAGCCCCTCCAGCCCCAGGGCTGCCACAATGGTAGATTTTTCCAGGAGCCTCAAATCTGCCCCTGCCTTGGTGTTTTAATGAAAGACACTGGAAGGCTGTCCTGGTAAGATTTCCACTCCAATGTGGCTAACTCAAGAGGCTCAGAAAATGTCACTAAGTATCCAAAACTTGGGGTACTTATGCAGACCCAAACTCCAGATCTCTCGCACTTCCCCAATTACTAAAGATGGACCAAATGTTGTGCTTAGTTACACCTCTGCAGGCCCATAGGACTGTACAGAGGCAACTAAGAACAGTATTTAGCGCATCGTTAGTAATGGGCGAACCTCAAGAGGTTCAAATTCAAATAAATTCACTCCTCCCTAATCACACATACACAAAGGCTCTGATTCTGCACTTAGTTACAGCTGTATAGTCCCACTGACTTTAATGGGGTGGGTTGCACAGGTATAACTAAATTCAGAATTACAGCCTGTGTGTGGGATTAGGGAGAAGTGAATGTTATTTAAATACAAATTCAACTGACCAGCACTTTTCCAAAAGTTAAAGTGACCCTGAATATTTTTAGAAGGTTTGGTTTGTAATTTTGATTATTTTCATGCATAGCTGCGCTTCCTAATTTTGGCCGAAACCAGAAGCACCAAACCACTGTGTTTAAAAAAGAAATATATATATATATCTGTTCTTTACACTACTTTCAACCTGGCCAAACCCAGGAAATACCGGAAGCCTTCCAGAAAGGGCCCATTTTGTGAGACTGCCAGACCAAAAAGATGTGGTGTTTTTCAAAAAGAATTACTCCAAGCTCTGCGATTTTTCAGTACAGCTCGTCTTCTCCGCATCTCTGTTTTAAACCCCAGTCCTGCAATATGCTGTGTGTTTCAATGAAGGAACGCATTGCAGGATCAGAGACTTAACTTACAAGACTTCCGGGACAGGGACTTTCTTTCTTTTATGTCCTATATAGCAATGAGCACACTGTCAGCTCTAGAATAAGATTAATAAAGAGACACAATCAGATTAAATACCATATATTTAAAAATGCATTGTTTTGCAAATAATGTCTTTAGCAGCCTAATCCTGATACCAGTTGAAATCAAAAGCAAAACTCCCATTAACTTCAGTGGCAACAGGATTGGGATATTAACTGAAAAAAAAAAATCTAATTTCCATTCCACGATTACACTGGTTGTTTGCCTTCTGCATTCTTCTCAGCTTGGGTAAGAGAACCAGACTAGTCACTTCCACTTTTATTTCTGTGCAGAGGAATATGTGTGATCCTGACTTGACCTTGTGCTGTAGTGTTTGGTTTGGAGATGCTGCAGAGGCCAGCTTGTTTGGGCTTTTCAAAATGTTCCCTTTGTGGGTTTTGCTTTGGAGTAGATCCATGGAACCATTTCTGGTTGCCTTAGGTTTCAAAATAGTTCAAGCTTCCCAAACAACTTCTGGGACAAACTTGACCTAGCAGTGCCTTTTTAAATTACTTTAGATGTATTCCTTACTGACCACACCAAGTGTGTTCCTTCACTTAGAAATAACAAGGCTCAGTGTCATTGTTCTGAAGCTTTTCCTGTGTGGTGGAATGCAATAAAAGACTGAAGATTCACAAAACTGTGTCCAAGATGGTGACTGATAACAACATGGCTGTCAAGCTGTGGGAAACTATCCCTGGTCATTAAATGCTGCAGCATGGGACCAACACAGACTTCCATCTGTAAGTCATAGAAAGGCAGCATGTTGATTGTGATGAGGAAAATATTATATTTAGAAATGTCACTTTGAAGGTTACAAATAATGTGCTAGATTATGTCTCCCATAGTGCAGGTGCACTTGATGGTGGATGGGTACAGGAAGCTTATCCTTTCTCCCCCTTACCTTATGTACTTGCTCAGGAGCCAGACAACCTGGCTTCTGTTGTGGAAGTTCAGCAAAGGCAGCTAGCACTGCTAGCAATGTTAGCAGTAGACAGAGCAGGTGTTTCTGGAAAGGGGGAGGCTGCAGCCATAGTTCCATCCTCCCTGCACACTAGGATGGTTATATTTGAGAAAGCATTGGCTACACTGGCTTTACAGATGTAACATAGGGTACCCTCATTCATGCTGCTTTGATGAATTATTAGTTCTTGAAAATACATGTTTCCTCCTGTCAACAACACTTGAGCAGTTTATCCTCTATGGGGGGAGGGGTAGCTCAGTGGTTTGAGCATTAGCCTGCTAAACCTAGGGTTATGAGCTCAATCCTTGAGGGGGTAATTTGGGGATTTAGTTGGGGATTGGTCCTGCTTTGAGCAGGGGGTTGGACTAGCTGACCTCCTGAGGTCCCTTCCAACCCTGATATTCTATGTATATTCAAGATGACTATCACCTTGGAATCTATGGTAGGCATCATACAAAATTAGGTATTGAGACCATCACAAGAACTTTTTTTCCCATGCCACTTTCCATCTCCTTCTCTACAATGTGCCTCAGGCTCAGCAAAAGCCCTAAACATACCCAGCAGAAAGCAATGTGACACTGATGTGTTGTAATAGGCAGAATTTAAAGAGCTATATCATTAATTGCAGTTGGCTATCCACTATGAATTTGGATTGCAAATATCCAGTCAAAAACCACAGTCATTCAAACATATGCACTGAGTCATTGAAGGGCTGGTATTTCCCTTCTTCAGAAGAAACATATTGATCTAGTGGCAAATTTAAACAACAAATAGGACCAAACTAAAACCCCATATCTGAAAACTCACAACCTTTGGGAAATTTTGGATCCAATCCCAATTTTGCACCTTAGGCCTCTTTCTAGTCCAAAACTGTACAGAAGTTGAGACTTGTGGTTCTCCTCCAATCCTCATTACAACTAGTTTCCCAGGAGGGTCATCACATTCTCTTGGTGATGTCAGAATTCTTTCTGACATTACTTTTCAAGCCTCTCTTCATTTGTTCTCCCCTTGGAAACAGACACTGCCCAACATTCTGCTCACAAAATCATGCTATCACTCTTATTTCCATGACCCCCTCAGTGTGTCAGGGTGGCTGTTGTGTCTGCATCATGGTATTCATCATCATAATGCCAAATACAAAGACATTTACCAATGTTTGGACAGGACTTGGCTCAATGCCTAAGCAATTTCTTTTAAAAAGTCTCTGCAACGCAACAGAATGCAGCAATACTAGGCAATAGCCCCAGGTAATTCAGTGAGCACAGTTCTAAGGAAGTCAGGGCATGTTTCTAAAATTTCTGAAACTCTTTCAGGCCCAGACTTTGCTGAACGGGTAGGGTAGTTTTTAAAATATTGATGACGAGAAAGCCCTTCTTTAGGTTATAACAACATAATGCTTCCATTATAAAGTGTCAGCGTGAAATAGCCTTAGCTAAAATCATACAACTGTGTCTGATGCTTCCCCTACAGATTTCACTTCTGCTGCCTATGGAGAAGCTGTTACTTCTGTCTCATCCCTGATGCTGCCACAGTACCACACAAGCTCTGCCATTGGGTCAGTGGGTACTGGGACTAGAAGTGAATTATTTTTTTAAGTTATTTGAGTCCTACCTAATAGCCAGGCTTAGGTGACTGTTCTGTGGGATCTTTGGTGTTCTATTGTTGCCGTGTATATAAGGAATTATTCTGTTTCCAGTGCTCTCCATTACAGCCATGTTAAATGTTTGTAACAAACCAAACTGAAATTCACCTGGGTTGGGTTTTTAGGAAACAAAATCCCAGCCCAGGTTTAGGCCCCTCCTCAGTCCTCATTTGACCTGCCTGCATTCCGCAGGTGCTTGTGACTTTAAAGTCACTCAAGGCAACTGCCCAGAAGCTAATTAAAAATTCTGTATATACCATCATGTAGACATGACAGGAAATTATGGAGGCCCACGCTAGTGCAATGAGTTAAAGGATTAGAACATGTTTCCCCGCATCATAACTTTTAGCCCAGTGATTAGAGCATTTACCTGGGATGTGGGACACCTGGGTTCAATTCCCCCCTTCTCTTACTGATGTGGCAAAAGGATTTGACAGAGGTCTCCCACCTCCCTAGGCCCTGAGCTATGGGCTATTCTGATGGGGGGGCTCCCTCAGTATCTCCTGTTGAAGCAGTCCCACTGGTCATCAGGGCAGAAAGAAATAGTAAGACTGACTGGATAGCTGACTGGTTGGGGCACCCACCTGGGAAATGGGAGACCCAGGGTCTAGTCCCCAGCTCCAGTGACTATTCAAGTATTTGTCCAAAATGGATTGGCTTCAACAGCAGCAGCAACTGAGGGAGCCCAACATCAGACTCTCCCCTAGTTCTGAGGTTAGAATATTTCCAGAGAGGTAGGAGATCCCTGTTCAAATCCTTGCGGCCACACAGGGGGAACGGAACCCAGCTCTCCCACATCCCTAACCAATGGGTTATTATAAGGAAGGTAGCATCATCACCACCACCTCCAGGCAGATTTTGAATAGGGCCCAGTTAGCAGGCATGCTCAGAGCATGGCTACCAGATGAGGCCCTGTAGGTGAGATGGACATTACCCTGCCTATCATCCTCTGGTTCATGGGTGGCTGTGACATACTGTTCCTCAATATAGCACCCTGTAACCCCCACATTCACCACTGATATATGATGATGATATGTTTGGTACTAAGTATGCCTTGTGAGATATCCTTTGAAAAGTCATGATCTGTTGAACATTACGATCCTGTTGAATTATATGTATTGCCATTGTATGTGAAGTTAGGCTGTTACTGCAATATGTTGTGAGTCTGGGAAGATGCCAAGGGGTAGCCTTTCAGTGGCAACAAAGAAGAAACTAACACCCCCAAGACAGATTTACATCAGGACTAACCAGCCATGTGTTGATGGCCCATTAAGGAGAAGCTACTCTCCCAGTGGGCCCCTCCCAAAGACTCCTGAGAGAGCATGTACACGATGGGGGCTGTCTAACCCCTGTGACACAGCAAGGATCTTTCCAGCACCTGGAGGGTGTATAAAATGAGGGGCAATGATATCATCACTTGAACTCTCCCCTCCTCCCACCTGCAACCTACGCTGACATTTGGAAGAAAAGACTTTGAACTGGGGAGATTGGTCCCAGGCCGAGCAGGGAATTCAGCCTGTGTGTTAAGAACCAAACTGCTTACAATGCCTAGTGAAGTGAGAAAAACTGCTTGATTCAAATTTTGCTTAGTCTGATAAAGTTTAGGAATTAGAATGTGATTTTACCTTTTATTTCTTATGTAACCAACTATGACCTCTAGGTCTAACACTTATAATCACTTAAAATCTATCTTTTCTGTAGTTGTTAAACTTATTTTAAATGTTTTATCTTTATCAGTGAATTTGTCTAAAATGCTTGCAGAATCTGCTCAGATTACAAAGGCTGGTGCATGTCCATTATCCTTTGATGAAGTGTCAAACTAATTAATGAGCTTGCACTGATCAAGAAGGGCTTGAGCAGTGTAAGATGGTACATTTCTGGGATACAAGGCTAGGGCTGGGGGGATTTGCTGGAGTCTCCTTGTGTATAGTTCACAAGAGGCTGTGAGAGCCTGCATGTAACTTTGGGTGTGACTTCACATGCTAATGATTGTGTGACAGTGAAGCCTGAAGGTTCTGTTTGTCATCAGCAGAGCAGTGTGAGAGGTACCCTGATCTGGAGAGTAATAGGGGGCCACAGCTGTTCCATAGTCCAGACTGTATGGGGGGGGCAGATTGTTAATATATAGGTCTGTTTGTTAGCCTGGGATAGAATTTTGGGTTTGACTTTTTGATACTCTTATACTAAAATGTGTAAACAAGGGACAAAGACACTGATGTGGCTTCTGCCTAGTCAGCTGGATTTGTTAGCACACTGGGAGCAGATAAGAGCAGTTAAAGTGTTATTCAAGAGCACGCTTTAAGATCGCTTTGAGATAGGGGTTGAGGCAAAATCAAGCAACCACTCCGGAGGGGCAAAGGAGCTTGGGAGGGGAGGGGAGGGAAGGTATAAAACACTAAAAGACCAAGCAGCACAACCTTGCCCCTTACCCCTCCCATGGGGTACAAAAGGGGTGGGGTGAAGACCCCACACCCAAAATGGAACATGACCCTAAAGTTGTAAGGGGTGGGACTGTGGGCGTGCATTGCAGGTATATTTGGGCCTCCTAAGAAGGAGGTGGGGGGAAATAGGGAATAGGAAATGAGAATGGGGAATAGGGAACAGGGACACAGGTGAGGCTCTGCGGCATCAGAGCTGGAAGGGGGACACAGGGTAAATGCTCTATGGTGTCAGAGCTGGGAACAGAACACTGGGAAACAGACTCTGCTGGTGTACAGAGCGATGGATATGCTTGTTTGGAATTAACCCCAGTAAACATCATATTGTCTGCACTTCAGACTTCTGGTCTTTAGTTGCTTGCTGTCTGTGTGACAAGAACCAGGGAAGTGGGAGGGTGGAGGGAAAGCCCTCTAACAGGGATCACAGTTGCACTGGGGGTTAGGCAGAGATAGCTTCCTGGATGCCTAGTGTGAGGCAGCCCTGCAGTTGCCCAGAGGTAGAATCTTGGGTATGTAGGGAACTTGGACAATGAACACTGAAGTGTGGAGAGAAAGATTAGACACCTCCAGGATTAGGCAGCAGCTGAGTGAGGATTGCAATGGAACCTAAAACAGAGACTAAGATGTCTACACTAGAAGCTTAGGTCAGCGAAAACTGCCTTGCATCAACTTAACTATGAAGATATACACATTGCAATGCTCCTCCCACCGCCTTAACTCGCCTGCTACACCAACCTAATAAAACCACTCAGACGAGAGGCATAGAGCTTTCTGTGACACAGTGTCAGGGTAGACAATGTGTTGCTTGTGTCACCTTAAATGGCCTCCAGGAGGTGTCCCAAAATGCCCACTGTGACTGCTCTGGTCACTGTTTTGAACTCCGCTGCCCTGCAGCCAGGGCTGGCTCCAGCTTTTTTGCTGCCCCCAAGCGGCGGGGGGGGAAAAAAAAAAAAAAGATAAAGCCGCGACCAGCGGCAGTTCGGCAGCAGCTCTGCCGCGCCGCTTCATTCTTCGGCAGCAATTCGGTGGCGGGTCCTTCGCTCCGAAAGGGACTGAGGGACCCGCTGCCGAATTGCCGCCAAGACCCAGACGTGCCGCCCCTTTCCATTGGCCGCCCCAAGCACCTGCTTGCTGCGTTGGTGCCAGCCCTGCCTGCAGCCAGGTACACAGGTGAACAACCCTCCCCCTTTAAAGCCCTGGGGAGTTTTGAAATTGCTCTTCCTGTTTGCTCGGGGTGGAGAGCTAACATAACTGCCCAGATGAACATGTTGACTCCACATAGCAAACGGACTCCAAACTGATTCATGACTGACTGGTGAAAATCTGGCATTGCCAGCTTCTGCACAGCAATTGCCACTTGTGTCTCTACCGTTACTGTTGCTCTCATTTTGGTGTCCCTGCGCTGAAGGACTGGGGTGAGCTCTGCACACAGTTCCAGGAAGGTGGCTTTGCACATCCGAAAGTTGAGAGCCATCCCTAAAAGTCATCCCAGACCTGCATAATGATGCAATCCCACCACACAGTGCTTGTTTCTCAAGCCCAGAACTGATAGTCCACCGTGTGCAGTTGCTCCATGAATGCCAACAGCAATCTTGAATTGTTTCTGTCTATGGCACAGAGCAGGGCAGACACCACAGCATCAGAGTTGCAGCTCATGAAATACTGCAGGATCCACGATCTTGCCACACTCTGCATCACTTGAATGTTTGTCATATGTTTTGGGTTGACTGTGTTACAATGCAACACCTGAAGAGCTTTTCTATTTCTTCCTCTGACAGCAGTGTCTCTGTGCCCCTAATTACTATTCTTGCCCTTCCCTGGACATTTTCTACTTCTTCTATAGTCGAGATGGCGTAACCAGAATTGAACACAATATTGAAGATGAAGATGTTCCATCCATTCACACAATTTCATTAACATCTTTTCTGGATTGTTTTTTTTTTTTTTTTTTTTAATGGACCCTTCTATCTCCTCTGCCTTTACCACTCTTGTGCCTGGAACAGCTGTTTTCATTGAGTTGTCCACAATGATGTTCAAGTCAGAACAATAATTATATCCCAGCTGCCTGAAACATGCATAGTATTTAACTAACCCACAAAATATACTGTCAAAGTAATTGAGGCTTATTACAGTTGGTTTGTCCGTTTTTTCTTAAAGCGTCAGTTAACTCCTGGCAAGCAGGAAAAATTAGCTTGCTTTATTTACAATAACCAATTCCTTTTGCATGCAACGGAAATTTGCTTTAACAGGGCTAGACCAGTATTGCAACCATAGTAAATGTTACAAAACACTTTTCAGTTTAAGGTTTAAAGGCTTAAATCCTTCTAAAAGTAAAGGTGAGCACCCTAAACTCTGCAAATGAGTTACAATAGTTGCAAAAGTTGGTATTTTCCAGTTACTTATGCTGTGGGCAGCAGATATAAGCATTACCAGCAGCTCAGTTTTGTCCTCAGAGGAATCTATAGTATTGCTCAATTGTACAGCTATGACAATTTCACAGTTATATGCAATTCATGGTGTGGGTGATTACTGTTTCATGGGATATTTTGGTTACACTTTATAAACTATTTCAAAATGCAGCTTTAATGTAAAGGGTTAATAGATGTTTTAATGAATGATTAAATTGTTAGTCACAATAGATCAATGGGTTGCTTATAACCTGTGATGTGTTTCTAACCATCACTAATACATTGGTCATGTCAGTAACATGCTTATGACATCCATCATTAACCCTTTATCTTACATCTATAAATAGTTGATAAAGTGGGACTGACCATTATGTTTGTTTTTGAAGTGGCTGTATAAAGTGCAGTATTTTCATGATGAAAATAAAGAAACTCTTCCAACTGCTGTACTGTAGGGAATAGTTTTACATTGGTGGATATGGACAAGATGGCTATCACTGACTTCCACATTTCTGTGAATTAAGAGCCGTAGTTTGGCACATCCAGAAACTAATTCAAGAGACAAAACAGCCCCAGCCCAGAGCCTGTGATTTACTTACTCTTCCTGAAATTTCAGGACAAAGGGGTCCACTTAAGGCCTCCAGCATTGGTAGTTCTGCTATGTGGAGGACAGGCAGCTGCAGAGCAGGTTCCCAGCAGGACGCCACATGCCCATTCCCTGGGAGGTCTGGACTCCTTGCCAATTCTACATAAGCCATCCCAGAGTTAAGAGTTATGATACTCTGGAAGAGCCCTGCTGATTTTAATGGGGTTACTCATGCAGTAAGGTACTGCTCAATGTGAACAAAGGTAGCAAGATCTGGCCTTTGAGTAGTCCCATTGAAACCAATGGCTCTACACCCATAATCAATCGTTTTGAAGGATACAGCCCAAGCTTTTTTCAATTCCAGTATCAATGATCCTGAGTCTACAATAGCACAGAATAGCACGTTGAGGTTTCAATAAGTTTTGTATGCAGGCAGATCTCAGTATGAATTAGGGAATGCTTTTTGTTTTAATTTTACAATCAATTTGCTATTATTCACATGCGGTTTAGGCTGTACCTTGTCATTTATAGTCAAGCTTTCCCATCCTTAGGATTATAAATTACCCCTGCTTTTCTAAACAGACTTATCTGGAAAAAAAAATCACTTCACGTGTAGAGAACCATGTTAGAACAATACATATAGAGATGGTATGCATGAAACCAGCAATATTAGAGAAGGACTGTCTTTAGACAGTCATGTTAAACTGACACCTCACCAAGGATTGTGAACCCCCAGATAAGAACCCTGAATTAAGGAGAGAGGGGTATAGTTTGTTCTTATTGTCTCTTATGGCTTCTTTGTTTTTAAGAATGTTCAGTGTTGAGTGTAATTATGTTAGTTGATTCAGTAACTAAATACAAAATTGCAGACAGTATATTAGATACATAGAGTAATTTGGAAAAATGTCTAAGAAAAATATGCAATAAATATTTTATTGAAATATTTTGACCTAGTCTAAACAAGCCACTTATGTTCAGCTATTCATTTATTTTATTTGCTGACTTCAGCATTGCTGGATATACAGTATACTACAGGTTTTCGTTACTTGAGTAGCCTACTGCTGCCCTTCAGTGGGAGACACTGAGGTAGCACTAGGACTAGTTATTTTTGTTTGCAGTAAGAAAGTGTATGCTAAAGAAACAAACAAAGTCTTCATCATACCAAATACTGTGCAAACACTTAAAAGGTAAAACCATGGGTTTAGTTCATATTTTAGAAACCATGTTCATTGCAAAATCCACTACAAAATCATGCAGAACTTGAACATTTTCCCAAGAATTATCCCTCAGATTCAATGTTTTATGTCTTTCATATTATGACTGTGCAAGCCATTTTAATATGCCTAACTGTACTTCTGAAAGAGCACATTTGGTTTTAAAGGCTACTGAATTTCCTAATAAAATCCAATACATTGATATTGACAAACAATCTTTAAAGAGCCATAGTAAGTGCCCCAGTATCTTGCAATAAAGTTAAAGCAATATTTATTTTTTCAATATTTAGATGAAACCCTCTGGGGTATGGATCAATTTATTCCCAATAGGTATAGGATATACTGTATGAAACATAGCTTAGGCTTCAAGAGTACAATAGGCACTTGCACTGGCATGGAGCACCTCTGATGTCAATGCCCCTCTTTCCCCACCCTATACACCAGCTGTCAGGGTTCCTTCCCCACTCTAAACTCTAGGGCAGGGGTAGGCAACCTATGGCACGGGTGCCGAAGGCGGCACATGAGCTGATTCAGTGGCACTCATACTGCCAGGGTCCTGGCCACTGGTCCGAGGCTCTGCATTTTAATTTAATTTTAAATGAAGCTTCTTAAACATTTTTAAAACCTTATTTACTTTACATACAATAATAGTTTAGGTATATATTAAAGACTTATAGAAAGAGACCTTCTAAAAATGTTAAAATGTATTACTGGCACGCAAAACCTTAAATTAGAGTGAATAAATGAAGACTCGGCGCACCACTTCTGAAAGGTTGCCGACCCCTGCTTTAGGGTACAGATATGGGGACCCGCATGAAAGACCCCCTACGCTTATTTTTACCAGGTTTAGGTTTTGTTTCAGGTTTCCCCTTCTGATATTTGCTCCAACTGCTACTCAAAGACTTTTTGCAGATGCTCCAGGTGTTCTGCCAATGAGTCAGAGAAAATGGCCACATCAAGGTAGGCGATTGCAGATTCTCCCAATCCCACTAGGAGACCATCTACAAGTTTCTGGAAAGTGGCGGGTGCATTTCGCAGCCCGAAAGGGAGTACATTAATTCATACAGCCCTACATGGGTGATGAAGGCTGACCTTTCCTTGGCGGGTTCATCTAGCGGTACTTGCCAGTACCCCTTGGTTAAGTCTAAGGTAGAGATGAACTGGGCATGTCCCAGTTTCTCCAATAGCTCATCTGTGCGTGGCATTGAATAGTTGTCTGGGCGAGTTACAGCATTTAGATTACGGTAGTCCACGCAAAAGTGTATCTCCCCATCTGGTTTGGGAACCAGAACCACTGGAGATGCCCATGCACTGTTAGAGGGGTGGATCTGTAGCATGTCCTGGATCTCCTGTTCTATAGCAGTTTTAGCTTGAGGAGACACCCGGTAAGGTTGAGCTCTAATTGGGCGAGCATTACCTGTGTCAATGGAGTAGTATGCCCGTTTGGTCCGTCCTGGGGTGGCTGAGAACATTGGCGCGAAGCTAGTGCACAGCTCCTTGATCTGCTGTCACTGCATATGTCCAAGGGTCATGGAGAAGTTCACCTCTTCCACACCACCGTCACTTTTTCCTTCGTAGTAGACACCTTCAGGCCACTCAGCATCATCTCCTCCCTGGGCTGTAAACTGACAAACCTTTAATTCTCTGGAATAAAAGGACTTTAAAGAATTAACATGGTACACCTTAAGCTTTAGGTTTGAGGTGGGGGATGCTATGAGATAGTTAACAGCTCCCAGGCGCTCTTGGACCGCGAATGGCCCTTCCCACGACGCTTCCATCTTATGGGGCTGGAGCGCCTTCAAGACCATGACCTGGTCCCCTACTTTGAAGGAACGCTCTCTGGCATGTTTATCATACCAGGCTTTTTGCTCTTCCTGAGCATCTTTTAAGTTGTCTAGCAAGGGCTAAAGAGTTTCGGAGGGTGTTTTGTATGTTGCTTACAAAGTCTAGAATGTTAGTTCCTGGAGAAGGCATAAACCCCTCCCATTGCTGCTTCACCAACTGTAATGGCCCCTTAACCTCGCGACCATACACAAGTTCAAATGGTGAAAACCCTAAACTGCGATGTGGTACAGCCCTGTAGGCAAAGAGCAACTGCTGCAACACTAAGTCCCAATCATTGGAGTGTTCATTTACGAATTTACGTATCATGGCCCCCAAAGTTCCATTAAATCTCTCCACCAGGCCATTTGTTTGATGGTGGTAAAAAGGGGTGGCAACCAAGTGGTTCACCCCATGAGCTTCCCACAGGGCCGGCTCCAGGCACCAGCCCAGCAAGCAGGTGCTTGGGGCGGCTAAGGGGAAGGGGCAGCACGCTGGGCTATTCGGCAGCAATTCGGTGGCGGGTCCCTCTCGGAGGGAAGCACCTGCCACCGAATTACCCCGAAGAAGAAAGTGGCGCGGTGGAGCTGCTGCTGGAGTGCCGCCGATCGCGATTGCGGCTTTTTTTTTTTTTCCTGCCGCTTGGGGTGCCAAAAACCCTTGAGCTGGTCCTGGCTGCGGGTGACCATTCCCACCCTCTTGGCTAGCTTCACATGGTTAGCCAAGTCTTCCCCAGCAGCATGGGAATGGGATAATCATCATAGACTGCAAAAGTCCACATTCCTGACCAGCTCTTGTACTGGACAGGCAACTTGACTGTAGGCAAGTTTAGAGAGTTTGATATGAAGGGTTGAATTGTCACCAGGGCCTCTGGGTTGATGAATTTGGGCTCCACTAAGGATTGGTGGATAGCTGACACTTGTGCTCCAGTGTCCCTCCACGCAATAACCTTTTTCCCGCCCACACTCATGGTTTTCCTTCACTCTGAGGGTATCTGGGAGGCATCTGAGCCTGGGGACCTTTGCAGTTCATTACACCAGAATCACACCAATCTGTTGGGGTTCTTGGGTCAGTTGGCCTTTATATGCCCCAGCTCATTACATTTAAAACATTGCCCAGCTGACTGGTCGCTGGGGTGAGGTGGGTTGCTGGAGACTGGTGTCGTGGGACATTAAGGGGTTTGGGGTTTTCCTTGAGATGTAGGTGGGCCTTGGGCTGCCCCCAGTGGTAGGGTTTTGTTTCAGGTTGCCCCTTCTGATATTTGTTCAAACTGCTACTAGTTTTTTTTTCTTTTCTGCCACCTCCACCCATTTGGTTCCAATCTCCCCCACCTCGATTACAGTTTTGGGCTTCCCATCTAGGATATACCTTTCTATTTCCTCAGGAACACCCCCTAAGAACTGCTCCATTTGCATTAGGAAAGGCAGATCTTCCAGAGATTTAACGCTTGCTCCTGATATCCAGGCATCCCAATTTCTTACAATGTGGCAGGCGTGTCGGGAAAATGCCACGTCTGGTTTCCACTTTAGGGCTCTGAACCGCCGATGGGCATGCTCAGGTGTTAGCCCCATTCTAATTTTGGCCTTGTTTTTAAAAAGTTCGTAGCTGTTCATGTGTTCCTTAGGCATTTCAGCTGCCACCTCTGCTAAGGGTCCACTGAGTTGTGGTCTCAGCTCCACCATATACTTTTCTGTAGAGATGCTGTACCCAAGGCAGGCCCTTTCAAAATTTTCTAAGAAGTCCTCTGTATCATCGCCTCCCTTGTAGGTGGGGAACTTTCTAGGATGGGAAGCAGTACCTGGAGAAGGATTGCTAGGGTTGTCTGGTATATTCTGCTTAGCCCTCCAGTTCATTCTTCTTCTTTCTTTATTCTCCATCCTGGCTTTTTCTGCCTCCATCCTGGCTTTTTCTCTGGCCATCTGTCGATCATGTTCTTTTTGTGTCTCTTCAGCTTCAAATCTGGCTAATTCCAGTTTTTTCTGGACGCCACTTTCTGTCATCCTAGCCTTCCTGTGCTTAACCTAGTTTAACCCGAGAGCTAGAAAGAAAAAGAAAAAAAAAACTTTATTATAAAGAAAGAAAAAGTAAAAGAAGCACCTCTGTAAGAATCAGGATGGAAGATAACTTTACAGGGCAATCAGATTCAAAACACAGAGGATTTCCCCTCTAGGTAAAACTTTAAGGTTACAAGAACAGGGATAAACCTCCCTCTTAGTACAGGGAAAATTCACAAGCTAAAACAAAAGATAATCTAACGCATTTCTTTGCTATTACTTACTATTTCTGCAATACTAGATGCTTAGTCCAGATATGGCTTAGGAAGATGTATTTGCCCTGCCCTGGTTCCTTTGCTGACTCCGAGAGACCAAAACAAAGACACAAACAAAAACCTTCCCTCACAGACTTGAGATCTTCTCCCCTTATTTGTCCTTTTGGTCAGGTGCCAACCAGGTTATCTGAGCTTCTTAACCCTTTACAGGGAAAAGAGGAATTAACCCTTTACAGGGTAAAGACGGATTTTATGCTATCCTTAGCTGTATGTTTATGACACCAGCAGTTGATGGATCTTTGCTGCCTAAACCTAAAAGTCCTTATTGAACTGAGTACTGCCACTAAATAAGGACTTGCAGAACTGGAGCCTTATGTGGATGTAATTTGTTCCAACATGAACTGTTTCATAATTCATAAACTGTGTCAGTTTGTTATTTTGCTAAACTCCAAATCTGGGGACATTATGTACTTGAATATCTGGATCTGTTGGCACTATAGCAGAATTCTAAATTAGTTAATACTGGGACATATGTCCCTCTGCAGCCAGAGGGGATATAAAAAAAAAAAAAAACAGGATCTCTGCTGTTACAGATTGTGGAAGGGGAGAGCACATTGGTTTTCTGCTTCCCCTGACCCTGCAAGAAGCCCTTCCACTGTGCAGCTTGTGCTCCCTAGGCCAAGAGTGAAACCAGGAAGGTGCCCTGGACAGTTACCATCACATTCCCTCAAGCCCTCTCGACTTTGCCATGTCACTTAATGCTGACCTATCAACAGCACCTTGCCTGCTTTTCCTCTGTGCTCCAGAGTCTTTGGGGAAAAAGATGACTAGCAGATACCTCAGGGGGCCCACTGTAGGACCAAAGGTAGGGTTACCATTCGTCCGGATTCCCCCGGACATGTCCGGATTTTTGAGCTAAAAATAGCGTCCGGGGGGAATTTGTAAATGTCCGGACTTCTCCCCCCCCCCCATGCAGAGTGCGCGCGGCTAACAGGGCAGCCGGCCGGATGGTGCCACTTACATGAAGCTCCGACAGCCAGAGAGAGCCCCCCTCCTCTCCCCTGCGGCAGAGATCACTCCCTCCTTCCCTCCCTCCCTGCATTTGCAGATCGCCTCCTCCCCCGCTCCTCCTCCCCTGCCAGCCAGCCTGCCGGGAGGAACGGCTCAGGCCGTTCCTGAGCAAGTTCACAGAGACATTAGGCAAAGGCCAACAACAAGGGGGCCAGGGGGTCGGAGAAGGGGCAGGGAGGTTTTGGATGGGGCAGTCAAGAGACGGGGGGGGGGTCGGGAGTTAGGGGGGGGCTTTCTGAGGGAGGGTGTGGATAAGGTTTTGAGCAGTCAGGGTACAGGTAGGGGGTAGGGTCCTGGGGGACAGTTGGGGGGGGGTCTTAGGAGGGGGCAGTTAGGGGATAAGGAACAGGGAGGCTTAGGTAGGGGGTGGGGTTCTGGAGGGCAGTTAGGAGCAGGGGTCCCAGGAGGGGGCAGTCAGGGGACAAGGAGCGAGGGGGGGGGGTTGGGAGTTCTGGGGTGGGCTGTCAGGGGGCAGGAGTGGGATCGGAGCAGTCAATGGGACAGGGAGCAGAGGGGTTTAGATGGGTCGGGAGTTCTGGGGGGGGCTGTCAGGGGGTGGGGAGTGGTTGGATGGGGCGTGGGAGTCCCAGGGGTCTGTCTGGGGGTGGGGGTGTGGATAAGGGTTGGAGCAGTCAGGGGACAAGAGGCAGGGAGGCTTAGGTAGGGGGTGGAGTCCTGGGGGGCAGTTAGGGGCAGGGGTCCCAGGAGGGGGCAGTCAGGGGACAAGGAGCGGGGGGGAGGGTTGGGAGTTCTGAGGGGGGCGGGAAGTGGGAGGGGCAGGGGCGGGGCTATGGCAGGACGGGGCGGGGCTAGGGCGGGGCTCCTCCCATCCTCTCTTTTGCTTGCTGAAATATGGTAACCCTAACCAAAGGGCCTCCACATGGCTAACCCTGTGGATTCCATTAGTTCTGGGGATCTGGGAGACAAACTCACTCACTTGCTGCTTTAGTGAGAGACTGGATACAAGCCATGTGCTTAACAAAAGAATGCAAGAGATATTCTGCAATTGCAAAGTCAGAGTTTTGGCCTTTGCACGGATGTAGCTTCTGCAGGGGACAATATAGCCCCTTATGTTCATTACAGCTGCTGAAGACATTTTCAGATTTCAAAGTTTCAATGAAAAGTGTGACTTTTTTCTGATTTTTGACCAGATCAAGTGTTGATGAAAACATGGAGAATAACGAGAAGGCGGCATGAACATTTCCCCCCAAAGTATATCTAGAAAAAACAAAGCTTGACAAATAATATATGTGTGTGGGGGGGAAATCAAAGCCCTCTTTAGGTATTTCAGAGTAACAGGTTTGCACTGAGTGTACTGCAGGGATGCATATTACTGCTGCTCTGTCACTGAGCTACCCATTGCATTTATACAACTTTTAAGAAAGGGGTGGGACACAAATCTGCTGACTCATTACTGCCCCACAGGTGTTGCAGTGATGCTTAAGTGCAGCATTCAGGCCAGCTAGCAGCAATTTCATGCTCTTGCAGCATTCAGGAAATAGCAATCAAGGGGTCTTTATAAGAGAAGAACAAGTAGTCTTCAACAAGGCCAGTCCCCCAATTTCTTTTTCTCTACAGGATTCATGTGTTTGAGATCTCCCATATTTTCAGGCACTGGAGTCTTAAGTCTGTGGACTGCTGTCTACAAAGCGCTACAGATCTGTTACTACAAGCTGTTTCAGCAGTCCCTGTTCTGCACACCACCCCCTCACAGAGCATCACAGAAGCCCATGGAGTAGAAATAAGGTCCGACTTCACTGGAACCACAGCCTCCTACCCCTGGCCCTGAAAGGGGACTATTTAATCTAGCTGTGCTAGGGCTTATGACACAGTTGAGAAGTTCTGATTCCAGCCAATAGAAAAGCACAGGGACATGACTGCAGTACATGATAATACAAAGGGATGCTGACAGGGCCAGTGCAAGGATGTTTCACGCCCTAGGCGAAACTTCCACCTTGCGCCCTCCCCGAGCCCTGCAGCAGCTCCCCGACCCCCCCCCCCCCCCGCCCAGAGGCGCCCCCCCCCCGCGGCAGCTCCCCACCCCCCCTCCGCCCAGAGGTGCCCCCCCCACGGCAGCTCCCCTCCCCACCCACCCCTACCTGGGGAGCTGTGCGTCAGCTCCCTACCCCAGTTCACCTCTGCTCCACCCCCTCCGAGCCCTGCAGCAACTCCCCATCCCTGCCCTCCGCCCTGAGGCGCCTCCCCCATGGCAGCTCTCCACCCCCACCCGGGAAGCCGTGCAGCAGCTCCCCACCCCAGCTCACCTCTGCTCCGCCTCCTCCCCGAGCATGCTGTCGCTGCTCCACTTCTCCCGCCTCCCAGGCTTGCGGCACCAATCAGCTGTTTGGCGCCGCAAGCCTGGGAGGGAGAGAAGCAGAGCGGGGCGGCGTGCTCAGGGGAGGAGGCGGAGCAGAGGTGAGCTGGGGGGGGAAGTTCCCCTGCGTGCCGCCCCCCCTTACTTGCTGCAGGTGGCCCTCCCCGCACCCACCTACCCCAGTTCCCTCCACCTAAATGCCGGCGGCGACCGGGGCGGCCGAAGATCCAGCCACCGCGGTCGCCGCTGAAGAAAATGCCGCCCCCCAAATCCTAGTGCCATAGGCGACTGCCTAGGTCGCCTAATAGGTTGCACTGGCCCTGGATGCTGAGTGGAGATTCCTTCTCCACCCAGAAGCATCATCAACAATTGCCTGACTACTGCTGCTTTAGTTAGAGGCTTCTCTCTAGTCTCTTTTGTTAGAGGCTTCTCTCTAGTCTCTAGACTACTTTTGTTGGACCAGCTCTGCTTCAAACTCCCATTTCCCCATCCTAATGATAACAAGCATGCTAATATGTTACATTTCAGGGGTATGAGGATTAGTGAAAACACATTGGACTCAACTCAGCCCTTAGGCCAGCAGAATAGGGCCTGGTGATAGTACCTTCAGGGGTGGGGAGGAGTTGGAGATGCAAGGCACCCACGATCCTCCCTTCTGCTGAGCCTACAGTCAGCAGCCTTGAAGACAAAGGTGCTGGGTGAGGAGGAGAATTGGACAGCCCAAGATGCACTAGTTCAGTGCATTCCATGGGCAGTCTCTGCTAGTGGAGGTTGCTATGGAGCCCTGCCTGCAAATTAAAGCTGCCCTGGATTGGCAAATCATGAAGAGTGGATACTAGTACAAATGCTGCCTACCTTCCCTGAAAAGTGAATCCTCCCTGCTATAGCAGCAGCAGCTGAAACAGGTGGGGGCAATTTGCATCCCCCGGCCTCAGCCAGGATGAACGAAGTCCACAGAGTATTCACACTAAAAAGTACCCTGTACACAGAGATGAAAGTAAGCCGGTACGCCCCAGTATGGCGTACCGGCAAGAGCTGGTTTGCTGTACCGGGGCGGCCCGGCTTCCCCAGGGGGCAATTTAAAGGGCCTGGGGCTCCCAGCAGGGGCTGGAGCCCTAGGCCCTTTAAATTGCCACCAGAGTCCCACTGCTGGAGCCCTGGGGTAGGGCTGTGGGGCTCTGGGGTCTATTTAAAGGGCTGGGGCGGTAGAAGCAGGGGAGCCCCAGGCCCTGTAAATAGCCCCTGGAGCCCAGAGGTAGCGGGGGGCTCCAGGGGCTATTTAAAGGGCCCGGGGCTCCAAATGTATCTGCCACCCTGGTCCTTTAAATAGCCGCGGGAGCCCCACTGCTTCCCCAGGGTTCCTGCGGCTATTTACAGGGCCGGGGCAGTAGAAGCAGGGGAGCCGCGGGCCCTTTAAATAGCCCCCGGAGCCCCAGGCTGCTGCTACTACCCCGGTGGGTGGGGTGGGAGGGCACTTACCTTACAGGGTGGGCTGGGGCTGGCTCTGACTCCCTCAGCCACGCCCCTTCCACCCTAAGCCCTGTCCCTTCCGGGGGCCAGAGCTGGCCCCAGCGTACCGGTAAGTCACTGGACTTACTTTCACCCCTGCCTGTACAGCACCTAAAAGGGAGATTTTCCCTTAAGAAAAGCCTGCAGTTCTAAACCAAAGGCTATGTTCAGCAGAGCTATCAGGACACTATCGCCACTTTTACCCTATTTTGATTAATGCAGCAGAGTCTAAACAATCCCAATCTATTTAAGAAAAGAGCACACAAGAGCACAGATGCCCAGGTATGTTCCCTGGGGCCTCCTGCAGAGAATCAAAGGGAACAGAAACTGCATTATCACCCCCTCACTCACACCTTGTGGAACACAGCCTCATTAGATACAGCTCTTCACTTTATAAAGCAATTGTATGGATAATAGTTTGGTTCAGGGTTTTTCCAAATAATACAACCTTTAGTCAGCATTAATCACATATGTCTGTTAATTGCTGGCATGAGGGTTAGGACAGCCAGCCAGCCTTATTGGCATTCCTGGCTTGGAGAGACACCCTCAACACTCCCAGCTGATGCACACTCCAGATCATTGGGGCATGGCATGTACACATGTGTTACAACACGGTGCCCACTCCCTATATGACAGTTCTGCTAGAGCTCAAGGGGCAGGCAAAGGCAGCATCATGACACTGGCATTTTTCCACCTGATGACAATTGCTGCAATTAAGGAGCCAAAAATCGTATTCCAGAACAGTGAAGTATGAAATGACAGAGGAGTTGAAGACACTTGAGGGTGCCAGATAGACAGACTGTATCAAAGCAAGCCTCTGGGAAACCTATTAGGAACAGATGGGGGGTGACAAATGCCTGGGACACAAAAGTAGCACCCACAGGCATGCTCTGCAACAAGAAAAAGCCCCTGGCAAACAGTGGCAGCAGCGTACCAGCTTAAGCACAAAAGAGTCAATGGGACAAAGCAGAAAATGCAAGCTGTGCATTTGTGTCGAGAAACAGGCCACCGGGTTTAGAGCCCCAATGGGCTCCCTGGTTTTGTTGTTAAACGAGCGTAGCAGGATAGCTGCAATGAATGAGATCTGAACAGAGCTGGGTAAATAGGGGAATAACTTATTCATGAACATTTTAAACAACTTCTAAATAAAACTATTTCAGCAGGGCTCACACTCCACTCCATTCATTTTTCTGAGCATCACGCAAGTGAAGTTCTGCCAGTACAAGTATGTGCAAAAAGCAAGTGTCAGGCTCACAGCAGAGGTTCATTTAATTTAATAAAATTGGATTAGTGCCAAAATAAAATCATTGTGGGTGGAAGCCAAAGTAGTTTCACCCCACATTGTGCAGGACACAATAGCCAAATCTTCAGGTTAATAAGAAAGTCTTTGCCCCACTTCTTGGGTGAGGAGGCTATATTTATTTCAGGCTCTTAATAGAATAAAAACAAAAATGAAAGTGCAAGACCCACCACAGATCTCTTCCACACAAGGTCCCAAGCCTGCTGCTTTGGTTACAAGCTTTAAAAGCATACAATTACAAGAAAAGAGTCCCAGAACATAGGGGTCCCTCCCTACCAGCTCTCTGGGCAAAACAGGCCTTAACATTAACTCTGACTAGCCTCTGAGCTCCCCAGTCCACATGCAGCAACAGTCAGTAGGTTATATAGTTCCTTACTGGCAAGGTAACACGACTCATGTGCCAAACAAACAAACCCCATCAATTTGCCACACCTGGTCCTTTGTAAACACTGTAGTAGAGGCAAGGATAGAAGGGGTTTCCTTCCAGGGACTAGCTTTGAACAGGACTTCAAAATGTGCTCCTCCAAGAGCACAAAGGACTAGTATATCCCATCATCCCCTGAAGTAGTTTAGAAAGGTTGAGTCATCCAACCAGGGAACAGACAATACCACGTGACTTGGACACCAATCACATTGTTCAAACATTGAATACTCTAAGAAATATTCAGTAAAGAGCTCAAAAAAACCAAACAATCCACAGCCTGGAATCGCTCAACGTTTATGGAGCAATTTTGAAGAGAAAAATCATGAAGATCCTGGATCATCAGGACTGCAAATGTTTTTAGGGGCCCAGGGCAAAATCTGAACCTAAGGCCCCCCCAAGCTGTCCCAAAGAATTGCAACTGAGTGGAAGCTGGCGGGGGGAGGGAGAAGGGTGTTGGAGAGTGAGTCCACACTACATTTGCTCTGCAACAACTGCTCAACTCTTGTCCTGCAGGGCTGGGCCCAGCTCCCTGCTCCAAGTGGTGCAACTTGACATGCAGGGTCACAGTGCCACTCAGGTGGTGCTGCAACCCCACGTACTAAGTTGCAATGCCAGTTTGGGGGCCATCCCATCTCAACTGGGGGAAGGGGCTCCCCCCCCCATAATGGGCCTGTGGTTCATACAGCTAGAAAACAGGGAATGCTAATGTGACAAACTGTTTTCTTCTTCCCACTGACATCACCTCCATCTTGCCTTTGTTCAGCTTCAGCCAGGTGCTGTCTCATCCAGGCAACAGAATTGTTAGGAGATGGTGCTACTTGTGTCAGAGTTGTGTGAAAGAGATGTAGAACTAGAAGATAGATGATTTTCATCTTCCTCCCTTAACCCCTTGTGTCCCAAAGCAGGTAAAGGCAGCAGGGCCAGGTGTTCAACACACACAACATCAGAACACACACACTAGACTTTAGGTTTATAAACCAGAAAAACCTGCAATGTCAGCACCAACACTTTCTTCAAAAGGTCCTCAACATAAAGTGGGAGGATCACTGCACTAATGCCAGTGTCCACAGAGGCCAACATCTTCAGTGTTGAGGCCCTGATTATCCAGCACCAGCTGAGGTGGAGCAGGCACTGTGTGCACATGCCTGATGTACACTTACCAAAACAACCGCTGTACGCCCAACTCAAAGGAGAAAGGAAATGGGGAGGCCAAAAGAAACACTTTAAAGACACCTTCAAGATAAATCTCAAGACATGTGGCATTGACACCACACACTGGGAGACAGTAGCCCAGGACAGGGATAACTGGCAAAGACCTGTCAGAGAGGGAATGTCCATTTGAGGAAAATCGCCTTCCTCTGGTTGCAGAAAAAGTGCCAGAAAAGAAAAGACAGACAACTGTCACGCAGCCCAACCCTGACTTCCAACACCACCTGCAATGTCTGCCAACGAGCCTGTGGTCAAGGATCTGACTCCTCAGTCAGTCAAAGGAGCCATAAACACCTGCGAAAGATCATCCTCAACCTTGAGGGATCACTGACGAAAGGCAGCAGGGACAGCACTACATACAAATAGAGCTTATTTTAAGGAAATGGGTCCCTGATGCCCCCTTGCTCTCCACATGCAAAGCACATTCCTTTGACCTTGCCTTGTCTAACACAGTCAGGGGGGCAGTTAAACAAAACCCTACCAAAGCAAAACACACAATTTTCCTCCCTTGGGAGAGAATGTGTGTGAGAGAGAGAACGAGAACGCATGAACCAAACGTAACAGGTGTTAGTCATGTTGCTTAATTTACTACTGGAAGGTGCTCAGGCACTACAGTGATAAGGATGATATAAGACCCTATGTAGCATACCAGCTTGCAGATGATTCTGTCATTTATGACCACGGTGTCTTACAATTTCTCTCAATGGCTTTTTATGGTATAAAAGGATGGGTGTGGGAGGAGTATTAATCATACACAGCAAGAGGTGTTAATCCAGGAGTTCCTGCGTGGGAGGAGGAGGAAGTTTAGGAACAGGATTAAACTTTCTCTAATGATCAAACTTTCAGAGCACAAGACACTTTAAGTGTGTAATACTCAATTACATCCACGGATGTCAGTGAAGGACCACTGTTTGAGTATTCTAGAAGAAAACACAGTTTAAAATGACATAGCTCAAGGTACTTAAGGGCATTGCCTAAAAGACACAGGAGCCAAACTAGATATCAAAAGGGCAGATTGCTATGCATTTCCAAAAATGCCCTCCTAAAAAACATATAAGGGTCTACATATGCTTAGGGTGCCCCCACCCTTGTATAGCTTAAGTGCTCTCCTTTTACTGCCCACCCAAGTGGTCTGTCCTAACCCCCAACACTCTGTGTGCAATTCTGGTCTCCCATATTTAAGAAAGATGAATTAAAACTGGAAGAGGTGCAGAGAAGAGCTACTGGGATAATCAGAGGAACTGAGAACCTACTTTGCCAGAGGAGACTTAAAAAACTTGGCTTGTTTAGCCTAACAAAAACAAAGACTGGGGAGATGTGATTGCTCCCTATAAATAGAGAGGGATAAACACCAGAAAGGGAAAGGAATTAAGTTAGGGGCCCTATGCTGGCACAAAAACAAATGGATATAAACTGGCCATCAATAAGTTTAGACATGAAATTAGATGAAGGTTTCCAGCAGTCAGAAAAGTAAGGTTCTAAAACTGCCTCCCAAGGGGAATAGTTGGGGGGGGGGGTGAGGACTTGTTTCAAGACTGAGCTTGATATGTTTATGGAGGGGATGGTATGAGGAGGTTGCCTACAATGGCCTATGACCTATCCATGACTGCTATTAGCAAATATCTCCAATGGCCAGAGAGGGGACACTAGAGGGGGAGGGCTCTGAGTTACAAAAGAGAATTCTACCCAGGTATCTGGCTGGTGAGTCTTGTTCACATGTTTAGGATCCAACTGATCACCATATTTGGGCTCAGGAAGGAATCTTCCTTCCAGGTCAGATTGGCAGAGACCCTGGGTGGATTGCAGCATTGTGCACAGGTCACCTTGCTGGTTTGAACTAGAGTAAATGGTGGATTCTCTGTAACTTGAAGTCTTTAAATAATAATAATTAATAATAAAGATTTGAGGACTTCAGTAACTCAGCCAGATGTTATGAGCCTATTACAAGGGTGATTGGGTAAGGTTCTGTTGCCTGCAATGTTGCAGGAGGTCAGAATAAATGATCACGATGATCTCTTTTGCACTTAAATTTTGAGTCTCTTTATGCCTCCTGCCAGCACTTGGGGCTTTGTCTCTCTGCATCTCCCCATACTTCCTTTTCATGGGGCAAGTCCCTGGTGTCTGTTCCCTTCTCACTCCCAAATCCCTCTAGGAGGCTGGCCTTCTCCTCCTCCAATTCCCCCAGGTCTCTATCTAAACCATCTCTCCCAGTGTGCTACCTTAAGCTTCTATTCAGGGGTAGGCAACCTATGGCATGTGTGCCAAAGGCGGCATGCAAGCTGATTTTCAGTGGCACTCACGCTGCCGGGGTCCTGGCCACCGGTCCGGGGGGCTCTGCATTTTAATTTAATTTTAAATGAAGCTTCTTAAACATTTTAAAAACCTTATTTACAACAATAGTTTAGTTATATATTATAGACTTATAGAAAGAGACCTTCTAAAAACATTAAAATGTATTACTGGCACGCGAAACCTTAAATTAGAGTGAATAAATGAAGACTCGTCACACCACTTCTGAAGGTTGCCGATCCCTGTTCTAGTTAGTAAGAGAGACAAATGCTGCCATCTGCTGTTCCTCTAAGAATATGGCTGCCTTCCTGTGCTGCTGTTGCAACTCCAGGAGCTGCCCCAGGATCTGGGGGGAGAGGAGATGGAAGCAGACAGCTAGGCAAAAGCTTCGCTTTAGAATGGAGCTAGTCAAAACATGGAATCTGTTCCTGTTTCCCCCACCTGGCCTGCAGTTAGAGAGGAGGCTGGCCTGAAGGAGAGTCCCTATCTGTTGGGGATTGACCCTTCCCCTCCCCCCCCCATGACCAAGTCCAAGCCCCACTGCCTGGCTTGGATTAGCAGAGGCAGCTGGTATGCTGTGTATCAGGGCTTCTCTGAGAAAGTATTTATTGTGATGGTGGTCATGCTGAAATAAGATTGTGTTAATTACGCCTCCCTCGCTAGTTCAGTTAAAGCACTCACACAGACCAAGGGATTGAACAAAGAAAGAACTTATTAACATCAGCAATCCTGCTGCTTTAACCATTTATCATTGCAACAGGGAATCAGTGAACAATGCCATTAGCAGAGCCAGTTTAACAGTGCAGCAGTGAATGCCCCCATCAGTCCAGCAAAGTCTAGCATTTAACAGTGCAACAGAGAATACCAACAATCCTGCTGCAACAGTTGACATTGAAACTGTGACCCATAGTAGCAGCCCCCCTGCCTTATGAACGTGTGGTGCACTCAAGGAGTACAGTGCCAGTACTGCACATGGTCTGAGTACTTCATCACTCCACCATCTCTGCCTCGGGGTGCAGTGAGGAGGGTGAACCTGATCATACGTACTTCCTTCCAGGCACTGGCTTACACCCCAAACCCAACCCAGAGGGGGCACCTCAGGAGAGTTCATGGCTGCAGGATGAGGCTGCTCCTGAACCAAGGCTGGTGCTGGGGCTCTGCTGGTCTGGCTCCTGCTGCCCACAGTTCCCTCACACCATTCATACATGGCCATTTGCCAGTGGCCCTCTTTGCACTGCTGCAGGCAGTCTTGTTCTGGCATGACCCAACCAGGAGAAATACTCAGCCAGCAGGTGCTACTCCTGTAATGGAATGTTAGTTATATGTTCAGCCACTAGGTAGAACCATGTGTAATGTACCTTACCTGCACTGAGAACAGCTATAGTTGGCAGTACATAAAGGGTCTTAAGGAGAACACATGTTTGTATCTCTTTCTGGAGTGGAAGCTCTGTAACCAGTCCATACGTGGCATATCACATGCCCTCTGAATGCAAAGCTCTTGTCTTTGTAAGTTGTTTGTGGTGAACTGGCCCATGCAATTCAGAATAGCTCCAGGGCTAGTCAAGGCTGTGTTCTACCATCCTCTTAGTTGTAGCCTGGAATTACCATTGCTACTCTGGCATCATTTGCTGAAGCTTAAAGTTCTTCAAGACCTTTTGCCAAATACATCTCCACCAGAAGGCCCTCCTGTGACCTCTTCCTCCTGCTTCTCTGATTCTGACCCGTGGCAAGGTTCAGAGCCTTCTGGGAGGAATTGCTAGGATGCACTTGTCCAAATGTGCCTTGAAGGAAAGAAATAGTACATCATTTTTCTGTCAAGGGTTAAAACAGAAAGAAGCATCACTTCTTTAACTTTAAAAGCAAGGCTTAAACAACAACTTTTATCTCTAGGCCTTCGCTCCCCAACAAAAGCAAAACTGTTTTGCAGCTGCTGAATTCTAGGGATCCTGAACATAGTAACAATGGTAAGACCTTTACGAGTAAAAATAAGCTTAACACCATTTTGGGGAGCTTGAGTGCATAGTGAGGAGCAGGGCTGGGACACCAGAATGTTACCAGGGATGCTCTTAATATTATTTCAGGATGTGTCAGCATTGGAAAATGCTAACCTCCCTCAGTGGATCAGCTACTTTCTTAGCAGAATAGCAGATGGCAGACTTCAAGAAAACCCTCAGTTTATACACTGGCCTTCTTTTGTCAGCTCCAGATTAAAGGACAATAAATGCCTGTTGGGGACTGGTCAGCTTCAGAGAGAAGTTGGGGCTGCCTAAAAATCTGAAGAACCATCTGGAAAGTCTGCTTTACAGAGAGTTCTATTACCCAATACCACAAGAATGGGGTAAAATTCAGGCCAACAGCCAGACTGCTGAACTGGATGCAGCAACATCCATACAACAGTTCTTTCCACCCCACCCCATACCCCTGCAGCAGTCAGAAACCAGTCCTGTGCTTTTGAAGTGCTGTTAACTGCACACCAAAGAAAGGCCCTGCAGTGGACTGACTTCCTGGGGCAGTGGTAACAGAGTTTGGATTGCCTCTTTAAGTGCTGAAATACTACTGCCCGTGAGAGAGAGAGAGCGAGAGAGAGAGAGAGAGCGCATAGTGCTATATATGCACCCCACAGTTAATTGTACCCTCCCCTGATTCTGCTTTCACAGGCATTTACAGTGCCGGATTGGCACACATGCAGTGATGTGCTGCAAAATAAATCAATCAGAATTACAAGGTGGGTGAGGTAATATCTTACATTGGACCAACTTCTTTTGATGAAAGACAAGCTGGCAGTACATTCTTTGGCTCTGTGTAGCTTGAAAGCTCGTCTCTTTCACCAAGAGAAGTTGGTCCAATAAAGAGACATTACCTCACCCACCTTGTCTCTGTAATATCCTGAGACCAACACTGCACACAATCTATCAGAACACCTAAAAAAAATTTCCCCATTGCTTAGAATCCATCTTGGTGCTGGGGGTGTTGACCAGCGGTGGGAGAAATGGAGGTTGCTGATGCTAAGGCACCATTAGTGTATGCTGTAGGAGTAGGGGGGTGTTGGTTTACCACACTTGGCAGGGAATGGTTTTTGCAGCTGTACTGAAGCCAGGCTTCTGGATGCTGGGCTATGAGGGGGAATGATGGTTCCAATATGTGTGGCAGTATCAGAATCTTGCCCTCTGGACACCAGGGGTTGGCAGGCTCCCATGCCCAGAAAGGAGGGAAGCTACAAGCATCTGCCTGCCCTCTACCACACAACATCCTCCATTCAGATTAATCCTACAACTGCTAGGATAGGCCCCCTATATCACCCCCTACCCCCTGACCATAACAGGAATGGGAAATGGAGTCCTTACCTGGGTGAGCTGATGAAGGTCCCTCCATTGCTTCCTCCATCTCCTCACTTGAGTCCTGGATCTGGCCTGAATAGCTGTAGTCCCCAGTGGAGAGTGTCAGCACTACCTCACTGGAGGTGGTTGTCAGTGATAGCTTCCGGTCCTCCTCAGGGACTTATGGTCAGTTCCTCATGAACTTCCCTAGGAGCACTTGAGCCATCAAGTGTGAGGATGGGCTCTGTACTTGGGGCACCACAGAGCCCCTGGTTGAACTGCTTGTAGTACAGCGAGCTCGTCAGTTCTGGACCAGACTGGAGTTCTAATCCTTTGCCTGATGGTATTTGATCTTCTCCCAATACTGGTGGCCAGTCCAGTTGATCACTTCAGACAGTTTGAGCTCTCCTTGGATACCTGCCGATTTCTGGTCTTGGACCCAAAAATCGTAAGTCCTGCTGGCATCACACCACAACTGAACAGGCAGTTTGGTGTCAGCCTCAGGCCAGGGAGACATATGCTATGAAGAGGGTTTTCCACAAGTCGCCACCTGACTGATGAAGCCTAACAGCAAAGCTAGAGCAAGTATTACAGGTGTGGAGTGCTACGTGTAAGTGGGATCTGACCACTGAGGTGTCATATTTACACTGGGTTAACTTCCTGTCTCGAGGCAGGGAGGGATAAACAAAAATATGTCTAGGCAGGGATTTGAGGAATGCCCTTGGGGGACTTCTAGCACTTGAGTGGCCTGTTGCATTCAGAGGGCATGTGATATGCCACGTACGGACTGGTTACAGAGCTTCCACCCCAGAAAGAGATACAAAAATGTGTTCTCCTTAAGACCCTTTATGTACTGCCAACTATAGCTGTTCTCAGTGCTGATGGAGCGAATACAGATATCGGTATGATCTTTGCTACACCTTTGTTTGAGGTGTAGCATGCATGAGGGCACAGTCCATTGCAGACGGAGTGGCCGTGGCCAGAGAGCTGGTGCTGATCATGAACACAGGTAGCCCCAGGGCTGGATTTAGGGACAGGTGACACAGGTAACCAGGGCCGGCTCCAGGGTTTTGGCCGCCCCAAGCAGCCAAAAAAAAAAAAAAAAAAAAAGCCACGATCGCGGTCTGCGGCGGCAATTTGGCGGAAGGTCCTTCACTCCCAGCGGGAGTGAGGGACCGTCCGCCGAATTGCCGCCGAATCGCTGGACCTGCCGCCCCTCTCCGGAGTGGCCGCCCCAAGCACCTGCTTGCCAAGCTGGTGCCTGGAGCCGGCCCTGCAGGTAACTGCCTGGGGTGCCAGGCTTGGGGGTGGGAGGGTGGATTACCTACACTTCATTTTTTTCCCTGGGTTCTCCAGCTATGGACAGCACTAAGCTGACAGAAGAATTGTTCCATTGATCTAGCTACTGCCTCTTGAAGGTGGAATACCTGTGCTGGGGGAGAACTCCTATCAGCGTAGGTAGTGTCTACACTGAAGCACTACAGCATGTAGTATGAATGGTGTGAGGGAACTGTGGGCAGCAGGAGCCAGACCAGCAGAGCCCCAGCACCAGCCTTGGTTCAGCAAGAGGCCCACCCCCAAGTTAGTTTGGCAGTGTCCTTTTCCCCTCAGGGTCTTAAGTCCAGCAACCCAACAGTCACACACACACACACACACACCCCCCGTGTCTGACCTTCGTCAGTGCAGCCCCCAGAGTTCAGAAGTTCATCTGCAGAGTTTACCTCCCAGCCTAGGTGGAAGTGGCGGGAGGTATGGGGGGGGCATCTTACATGCTCCTCTGCTCGGGTTGAAGGCCGAGTGCCATGCCCCTCCATGGGGTTCTGCTGCAATCTTCACCGCCAGCTGTGCCTCTCCACCAGCCATCCTGCTGGCTGCTCCTTTCCGCTCTCCACAAGCCACCTGGCTATCCGCTCTGCTCTCCGCCAGCCGCCCTGCTATCCACTCCGCTCCACTCCACTCACTGTCCTGCTGTCCGCTCCACCAGCTTGTCTTCAGGCAGCCCCCCCCCCCCACACTTAACACAGCTCTCACTGAGGTTACGTCTTCACTACCCACCATATTGGCGGATAGCAATTGATTTATCCGGGATCGATATATCGCATCTCGTTAATACGCGATATATCAATCCCCAAACGCGCTCACCGTCGACTCCAGAACTCCACCATAGCAAGCAGCGGTAGCACAGTCGACAGGGGAGCCGCGGCCATCGATCCCACGCTGTGTGGACCCCAGGTAATTCAATCTTAGATACTTCAACTTCAGCTACACTATTCACGTAGCTGAAGTTGCGTATCTTAGATTGATCCCCCCCCAGTGTAGACCAGCCCTGAGTTTAGCTGGTAGTAGGGGAGCCTCAGTGCTAGTGCACCACTAGTCCAAAGTAGGTCTAATGCTTAGACTTAAGTATCAGTGATTTCAGCTCTGCCGTATGTAACAAGACTCCTAATGGAGTCAAAATTAGTTCTGTTATTACACAATGGCAATAGGCAGGCTCAAGGCCATATACACATACCTGTACCCCACCTCTCAGTTCACTAGGCTTTGGAACCCATGTCCCTTGCCTAGTGAGTGCTGCTTAGTTGAGGGGGAATCCCTCCATCAAAAAATGCCAAGTACAGTTCTACTGTCCTTGATTCACATATCCAGAATAACAACCCTTTATTACTCCTGCCCCAATAACAAAGAGACTGGGGATCCCACAGCAGCCAAAGTGACCATTTGGGCAGGCAGTCCATCATGCTAGGCAGGGTGGGTGTGCCCATGCAAACGAGATCAGCCTTGAAGTCCTTTTCCACAGCTCACCACCAGATGTCAGGGTAGCACTCATTCTGACTCTGCTTACACTAAGGAGCTCATTTCAGACTCCACTACTCTTTGAGAGGGCAAGAAATCAAAGAAAATCCATCAGCCTCAACTAAGCTTGCTGGGATGAATGCAGATGGAAAGAAAAAACTGTCTTGTCTTCCAGAATCTGAACCAGATGGACCTAAGCCATCACAAGTACAAACAGACTGGAAAGAAATAATCTGCCAAGAAAGGCAAAGGAACAATGGAAAGACTTAAAGCTCTAGCTAGCCATTACACTGTGATGTGACTAGCTTTGTAAACACATGCTGTTAGAAATCCTGCTTCAAGTTCCCAAAAATCTTCTCACTGTATGGGGAGAAAAATCCCCAGCAATCTGGCACTCATATGGTTAATGAGGAGGATATCATTTATTAAAACCAGATGGTTAATAAAGTACTTAATGGAAACAGCAGCACACTGTATCATACATTTTATATTGTGTTTTTGTCCTTACGGATTTACTAACCATGCACAGGTACAGGAACAACTTCACCCAACATGGAATACAGCCATCTCTGATGTGGAATGCAACAGCTATTTAACAGCATGTACCAGCACAGGAAGTCAAGAATACCAGGCCAGATTCTGAGTAGGGTGGAAGGACTGAGGCAGAAAGAAGTTGATCCTGGGGACAGTTCTGTGCCAGCTTGGTCCCTGGCATATATTAGAAAAGTTGTAAGGCTGTTCTAAGCTACATTGTACATGTACAATCCTCAGGGGCCATTCCATTAGCAGGGGACTAGTGGAGCATAGGGATACCACAGCACTGCCCTTTTCCTCCTTGCTACAACCCCAGTGCCAGGAGTCAGGGTGGCTTAAACCACTACAGCTGTTCTAGAACACCAGAAAATTACCTAATGCACAGAGAACTCCTCTGCCAGCCAGCTCTACTGGCTTTAGGGCAGCTTTGCACTACCAGACCTGTGCAAAGCTGCCCTCGTGGACCCAAGGATCAAACCCCTGAAATGGAAGAGGGAATTTAGATTGAAAGAATGAATGACTGGAATGTGCTGATCACATGGCAATTTGAGTGAATATCCCTCATCACCAAACGGGTCATAAGTTCTTAGAATGGCCACAATGGGCACAACCTCCAATTTACACAGAGTACCTCCATTAGCACAATAGCTTTTAATACCGTGCTGATCCAGTGATGATTCAAAAGGGAAAATATCAACTACAGGATTCCCACTGCCACTTTCTGCAGCTTCCGAGCATTCATTGGATGTTTCCCATCCAAGTCTGACCAACCCCTACAGTACTTCGTGCTGGTCTACACTTGAAATGCTACAGTGGCACAGCTGCACTGCTGTAGTGCTTCAGTGTAGACACTACCTACGCTGATAGGAGTTCTCCCCCAGCACAGGTATTCCACCTTCAAGAGGCAGTAGCTAGATCAATGGAACAATTCTTCTGTCAACTTAGTGCTGTCCATAGCTGGAGAACCCAGGGAAAAAAATGAAGCGTAGGTAATCCACCCTCCCACCCCCAAGCCTGGCACCCCAGGCGGTTACCTGCAGGGCTGGCTCCAGGCACCAGCTTGGCAAGCAGGTGCTTGGGGCGGCCACTCCGGAGAGGGGCGGCAGGTCCAGCGATTCGGCGGCAATTCGGCGGACGGTCCCTCACTCCCGCTGGGAGTGAAGGACCTTCCGCCAAATTGCCGCCGCAGACCGCGATCGTGGCTTTTTTTTTTTTTTTTTTTTTTTGGCTGCTTGGGGCGGCCAAAACCCTGGAGCTGGCCCTCGTTACCTGTGTCACCTGTCCCTAAATCCAGCCCTGGGGTTACCTGTGTTCATGATCAGCACCAGCTCTCTGGCCACGGCCACTCCGTCTGCAATGGACTGTGTCCTCATGCATGCTACACCTCAAACAAAGGTGTAGCAAAGATCATACCGATATCTGTATTCGCTCCATCAGCTCAGAGGGTCCCAGAGTACCTTACTGCAGCACTTCAGTTAACAAGTCACAGTTGGTGAGTGAAGCAAAGCATTCTGTCCATACTCAATTCAGGCAACAACAAATGGTGACTGACTGTTCTCAGAATGAGCTGTGGCCTATCTGAGGTAAACAGCATAAATCAAATGCTCTAGTTGTCACATCAGTCCCTAGCTACTTGAGTTATTTTATCCGAATCAAGAACAAATTTCACTAGACAGATTGGCTTTTAGAGTAAATTGTCTGTAAATATTCTCTTTTTTTTAAAGTCTGTTCTTCACATAGTAATTTCTCAGTTACATGGGTCTATAGGGACTGAATAGATTTTTTGCATCCACCTTCTCTTTTTATTTTTCCTCCTCATGAGATCCTTGTTGCCAGGTGGGGGACTCCTGAATTTTAGTCCCAGTTTTGACACAGATTGAGGGCCAGATCAGGCCCTGCCTGGCTAGGGTACAGGGGAAGGCACAAGGAGGAGCTGCCTTCTCTCCTTGAGCCCTCTGCCCTTTGACAAGGTCTGCTTCCCCTAATGCCCCAGGTAGCCCTCCCTTCCACGCCAGCACAGCTATCTGGGCAGAGAAGAAAGCATGCTACACCATTCAAAGAGAGGTGCAATCGCTCCTGGAATTTCCCACAGTGTTTATGAAACTAGAAGACACATTTCTTACATGTCCTTTTATGTTGATTCTTTACTCAGCATTAGTCACCTCTCTATGTCCCTTGACTGAATGCTCCCCACCTCTTCCTCACATAAACCTTACATTTATTTTGATGCATGCTGCTGACTCAGTGATCCATTTTCCTGGCTCTCCCACAACTGCTCTGAATATTGATTGTCGAGCGTCAAGCCTTTTCTATTTCTTGATCTCGGCCGAGCAAAATGGATTAATCAGCGAGGATTATTTATGTAGTTGCTGTCACTGATTAATATGTCTCAAGAGATTTTAAAGAAAAACAGGGTATTTTTAATGATGTTGAAACAGCAGTAAATACAATCTTAAAATGAAGAGTTGTGTGTCAGTTCTGGCAGTCTGTGACAGTCTGGTGCTGTCTCAGGCAAAACAGAGCTCAGTAAAAACATCCTAATAATTTTACATCACTGTTCTTTTAGGCTTACTTAGCTATTATACAGAAGGAAATGAAAATTGGGAGGTTTTAAACAGGAATGGCAATGTGTCTAGTGGTCAGAGCATGGGACTGGTGGTCTGGAGACCTCAGTTTCTGATTTGCTGTGTGATCTTGAGCAAAAACACAATCAACCTGTGCCTCAGTTTCCTATCCTAAATGATGGGAATAATGATCCTCACTCATTCACAAAACAGTGTTAAATCATACCCCCACTGAAATCAATGGGAATTTTGCCACTGATTTCAGTGGAGCCAGGATTTCACTCTGATAGCCAGATGAGATCCAGTATATAAATGCACCATCTTAATTATTATAACAAAGAAGATGTACATTGAAAATCTGTTTATAAGCAAGATTGGCATGCTAGTTGAAAAATAAAGACAAATACCTAACCAAACCAAAATAATTCTTCTTAATAAAACAGAAAATAATCCGTGGTACAGCTCTATCTGTGCTGTAGATTTTAGATGTGGTGCACAGTGTATAAATATAAATCTTTCTGTACTTACATAGCAGCTTTTTCCTGTGATTTGAAATCACTTTGACAAGCATCACAACCAACCAGAGCTGTATCAAATCTTCCAGCCTGTAATTCAGTCATAATAATTGAAGTAATAGAAGTTGTGCGTGATCAGTACCTCTGAAAAATCAGGCCTCAGGTGCCTCATGTTGAGATGAACTGAGGCACTCAAAATTTTTGAAAATGTGCAGAGGCAAGGGCTTGATCCTGCTCCCTTTTAAGGGAATGGAAATTTTGCCATTGACCGGTTGGAACAGGATTGGTCCGTATATGCAAAACTGGGAAGAGAACTCATGTTTTAACTCAGTCTCTTTTCAACACCTTCTCCTTAGAATGTACAATAGTATAGCAATATAAAGCACTGAACTAAATGTGCAAATTGACTAACTAAAGACAGAAAACAGGAAATCCCTTCATAGGCTGAGGTGGTCCTCATTAAAGCAAATTAATATTTGGTGGGGGAAGGCTAAGCAAGTCTGTTATTAAAGTCTCATACCAAAAATAAAGGTAAAATACAGTTATGACACTTCCCCTCTAAGCTATGTTTAATACTATATTGAATTGATCTTTCCAGTGAGTGGTGAGTCACATAGTGGAATGGGAACACTTTTGGTTCTCCATTTCTGTCTGGGTATTTGTACGGCACTCAGCACTGCAGTATCTGTGTGTCTAGGATATGTAGCTCTTCATAGCAATCAATCATTTGATGTGCTGTGATAGACAACTTGACTGAGAAAAGTCCTTTCAGATAATGTTTCCTCTTGTTCGATACTCTTGTCAGTGGTTGGAAATTGAAAGGGAAGTCAAAAGTCTAAGGCGAGAGAACCTTCATATTTCATTTCTTTTCATCTCCAGAGGAATAGGACTAGTTTATAGACTAGGTTATAGAACAGACATGGCATAGCTGCCTCAGTACTTTGTTAATGGAAAACAAATGTACAAGGAATTAGAGATGAATTAGAGTTCGGCTACAAAAAATGTACAGGTATGGCAACCTAGTTAAGTATCTGTAAGATATTTTCTTTAACAGTCAGGGTTGGAAGGAGATAATTTTGAAGCCATAGAAACCCTGGTTCTGCAGTCTACATCTATTTAGCAACACTTAAGCATGGGTTTAGCTTTAGGTTTAAGTAAGTTCAACCATTCAGCATTTTCAATAGTGACTTGAATAATGGAGTGGAGAGTATACTTATAAAAATTTGATGACACCAAGCTGGGAGGAATTGCAAGCACTATGGAGGACAAGAATAGAATTCAAAGTGGCCTTGGTAAATTAGAGAACAGGCCTGAAATCAACAAGATGAAATTCAATAGAGACAAGTGCAAAGTATTACACTTAGGAGGCAAAAATCAAATACACAACCACAAAATGGGGACTAACTGGCTAGGCCAGGGGTTCTCAAACTGGGGGTCGGGACCCCTCAGGGGGTCGTGAGGTTATTACATGGGGGTTGCGAGCTGTCCGCCTCCACCCCAAACACAGCTTTGAATCCAGTGTTTCTAATGGTGTTAAATATATTAAAAAAGTGTTTTTAATTTAGGGGGGGGGGGTCGAACTCAGAGGCTTGCTATGTGAAAGGGGTGACCAATACAAAAATTTGAGAACTACTGGGCTAGGCAGTAGTAATGCAGAAAAGAAACTGTGGCTTCTAGTGTATCACAGTTTGAATATGAGCAATAGTGAAAGAGTCTAATATCATTCTGGGGTGTATTAAAAGTTGTGGCATGTGTAAGCCACAGGAGATAATTGTCCCTCTCTGCTCAGCACTGGTGAGCTCAAGTATTCATTTTGTCCATTTTGGGCACCACTCTTTAAGAAAGATGTGGACAAATTGGAGAGAGTTCAGAGAAGAGCAACACAAATAAGAAGTTTGGAAAAGCTGACCTATAAGGAAAGGTTAAAAAACTGGTTATGTTTAGTCTTGAGGAAAGAAAACAGAGGAGGGACCTGATAAGTCTTCAAATATGTTAAGGGCTGTTATAAAAGAGGATGATGTATTTTCCTCTGTGTCCATTGAGCATAGGACAAGTCATAATGGGCTTAATCTACAGCAAGGGAGATTTAGGTTAAATATTAAGAAAAACTTCCTAATTATAAAGATAATTAGTACTGGAATAGGCTTCCAAGGGAGGCTGTGGGATCCCAGTTATTGGATGTATTTGAGAACAGGTTAGACAAACACATGTCAGGGAGGGTCCAGGTATATTTGATCCTGCGATAGTGCAGGGGGCTGTATGAGAAGATCTCTCAAGGTCCCTTTCAGTCCTACATTTCTATGATTCCATGTTCTTAAGCATTTATTGAAGAGCGATGGTCTTAAACAGTGCTCATTTTGGCCCAGAGATTGGAATGCATTTTACCACAAATCTCAAAGTTGTAAAGAAGAGGACTCCAAAGCAGAATATATCTTAAATTAGGACTGTCAAGCGGTTAAAAAAAATTGTGATTAATTGCACTGTTAAACAATAGAATACCATTTAAATATTTTTGGATGTTTTCTACATTTTCAAAGATATTGATTTCAATTACAATACAGAACAAAGTATACAGTGCTCACCTTATTTTTTATTACAAGTATTGGCACTGTACAAAACAAGACATAGTATTTTTTCAATTTACCTAATACAAGTGCTGTAGTGCAATCTCTTTACCATGAAAGTTGAACTTACAAATGTAGAATTATGTAAAATGTTAGAGCATGCAAGTCCAATCAGTCCTACTTCTTGTTCAGCCAATCGCTCAGACAAACAAGTTTGTTTACATTTGCAGGAGATAATACTGCATGCTTCTTGTTTACAATGTCACCTGAAAATGAGAACAGGCGTTTGCATGGCACTGTTGTAACCAGAGTCGCAAGATATTTATGTGCCAGATGTGCTAAAGATTCATATGTCCCCTCATGCTTCAACCACCATTCCAGAGGACATGTATCCATGGTGATGACGGGTTCTGCTTGATAACAATCCAAAGCAGTGTGGACTGACGCATGTTCATTTTCATCATCTGAGTCAGATGCCACCAGCAGAAGGCTGATTTTCATTTTTGGTGATTTGGGTTCTGTAGTTTCTGCATCAAAGTGTTGCTCTTTTAAGACTTCTGAAAGCATGCTCAACACCTCATCCCTCTCAGATTTTGGAAGGCAGATTCTTAAATCTTGGATCAAGTGCTGTAGCTATCTTTAGAAATCTCACATTGGTACCTTCTTTGGGTTTTGTAAGATCTGCAGTGAAAATGTTGTTAAAATGAACAACATGTGCTGGGTCATCATCCGAGACTGCACTAACATGAAATATATGGCAGAATGCGGTAAAACAGATCCGGTGACATACAGTTCTCCCCCCAAGGAGTTCAGTCACAAATTTAATTAACAAATTATTTTTTTAACAAGCATCTTCAGCATGGAAGCATGTCCTCTGGAACGATGGCCGAAGCATATCTGGCATGTAAATGCCTTGCAATGCCGGCTACAAAAGTGCCATGCAAATAGCTGTTCTCACTTTCTGGTGACATTGTAAATAAGAAGAGGGCAGCATTATCTCCTGTAAATGTAAACAAACTTATTTGTCTTAGTGATTGGCTGAAGAAGAAGTAGGACTGAGTGGACTTGTAGGCTCTGAAGTTTACATAACTGCAGTCAAAAACAAAACAATGTAACAACAACAAAATCTACATTTGTAAGTTGCACTTTCACAGCAAAGAAATTGCATTACAGTACTTGTATGAGGTGAATTGAAAAATACTCTTTTGTTTATCATTTTTACATTGCAAATTTGTAACAAAAAATACACTTTGATTTCAATTACAACACAGAATACAATATATGAGAAAATGTAGAAAAACATCCAAAATCTTTAATAAATTTCAATTGGTATTCTATTGTTTAACAGTGCAATTAAAACTGTCATTAATTTTTTTGCGTTAATCGTGTGAGTTAACTGCGATTAATCGACAATCCTATCTAAAAATATACACCACACCTCCCCACACCCCACCACCATGGAGGGAATTCCAGTGGAAAAATAATTGAACACTTCCATATTCCAGGAAATACCAGCAGGGTGAACCCAGCTGGCTGCTGCTGGAGAGGACATTGACAAGTAGGTCACCACATCAGTTTTCTGACACTCCCCCACAATTTCAAACTTTTTGATCACATGTCCATAAAAAGTTTACAGAAAAAAAATTTATATTTTGATACTTCGCTTACTTGGAAAGATATTTATTGAAAATATCATTAGCAGAAAGGAAACACAATGAGATAGCAAACAGAGCACAGCTCAGACCAGCCAATCCCAAAACCAGTTTGTGTGTTGGACTGTAGTCAACTATATAATAAAGTAAAAGAGCCTTTTAAGCTATAGCTACATTATCTAGAGGTGTTGACCTCTCATTTATATATTTAATAAATAAGAGCTGTGTCTAACACGTCTGCACCAAAACCACACATTACCTGGATATTAGAATACCATTTGACCAAATATCTGTTTGTATATCAATGCTGCTCTAAGAACTTTTGTATAGAACTATAATGCAACCAGTACCTGTGCATGTGTCCTTACTTCTATATAACAATATCATACTTTAGAATATATGGTACAGTCTATTTTAAATGTAAATGTAAATATAAAGTTCAGTTTCACACACACACACACACACAGTTTCAACCAGCTCAAAAAAAGCAAGTAGCCCAGGTTTCTGTCCTCATCTTTCTTCCAATTCTAATCCACAGGCTACAAACTCTAAACCTACTGTATCTACAGTATATAGTGATCCATGTTTTCCCCCTACTTGGCATAAACCCTAAGAGCAGGGGCTTAGTCTATAAATAGACTGTCCTCCATTTTAAATTCCCTTGCCAAGCTCACAGAGCTAGCTTCTGGTGCAGTCAAGCAGCTAAACTTAAGGAAAGAGGGAACAGGGAAAGAAAGGACAGATGGGAAAGGGGAAGAGCTGGCAAGTGCTGGAGCAGAACATACACCCTCTGTCTAAAGGAAAAAAGATTCATTCCTCCTTTGTCTTGATCCTAGAGTTCTCTTGGACAAGTATCATTTCAGATTCCCCATCACAATGATTATACATTTTCCAGGTTATCTGAATCCAAATGTATTCAGAGGGGGTGAATTCACATATAAAACAGAGTATTCCTCACATCCCTATAAGTCAGTAAAATTTTACTGAATGTTGTTAAATGGTGAGCAGGCCTCAGAGACATGGCAAATTTTGGAAAGGTTACTAGTCAAATAAATGACAGGAGGTTTGGTTCTATTTCCTGGAAGTATATGATTAAGTTTAATGGAATTAATTGTCAGATTCTTCAGTTTGTGTGTGTGTGTATTATTTACATTTATATATATTTCACTAAAATGTGTGTGTGTGTGTGTGTACACACTCACATACATACACGCATTTTAGTGAATCCCACAGGTGAAATCCTGGCCTTATTGAAGTAAATGGGAATTGATTTCAGTGGAACCAGGATTTCAGCATGTGTGTTTAATATGTTGCTGGAACATTTATAGTTTTGATATTAACTTCTTGAATTTCCTCCTTTCTTTACAAAATAATAGACAAAAGTAAGTCCAAAAGAAAGAGGTTCCTCTGAATTCTACTTGGCAGTAAGAGGTAAACATCACCTGCTTCCATATGAGAGAGGGTTTGGGAGGCAGTCATTGTCTGGAAAATGAAACAGTTTCTCAGAAGGCTATAAGGACAATAGTAAGGACCTCAATATATTTTTCTTCTTCTCCAGATTTGGAAATGAGAACAGTGACTGTGGTCAGCTCAGTGTCACAAGGACAATTTATGCTGTGAAAAAAATGTGTTTGTCCAAAACTAAACAAGACAGTGAACAAAGCTGGTGATTAGCTTGGAGAAACATATATAGCATTTCTTTCCTCATATGTAGCTTCCATATGCCCTCCCTCTGATAGACTCACACCATGAGCATTGCAATTACAAGTGCTGTTGAGGAACTAACTAAAGAGTCTGTGTTTAAATGCACACCCTTCCTATCTATAGGAGTAACTACATCTGTCTATAGTAAAGAATTTTGGACTTGAGCCAGGTGTTTTTCTTGTTTATCTAACTCTATCCACATTTAAAATGCACATTGTCAAGATGTGTACTTGAAAAAAATTAGAAAGTATAGTATAAAACTCAGAAACAGGCAATTTATTCAAAAAAGAGACCATCCACTTTTATCCAATGCGTGCTTCAGGGAAAGCCTGCATGAAAGATGAAGGGTACTTTACATGGTGAGGTATGGAAAATCCTTCAGAATGCACTAAAGTAGTATGGAGAACGTAAAAGTGAAGAGGGAACAGGAAAGAACAATGGTGACAGTCTAGAGAGATACCAATAAAACATTTCACTAATGCACATATTCTTTTCTAAAGAACATTGATAGGTCAAAGATCAGATGAAACTTCCAGAGAGACTAGGAGGGAAATGCTATTCAAACTCCCAGTGAGTGTGGCATTTGAAGGAAATAAGTTTTGCTGAGGTGGATTAGAAGAAAAATTGTTTAGACATTATTCACAGCTGAACAAAGCCCTTGGAAGCCATATAGAAAATAGGATATTACAGAATAAATCGTAGCAATCAGTTCTAAAGTGTGATTCAGAGAACCAAAATGAGAGCAAGCTGATTTCTATTTCACTTCAGCCCAACTTCAAGTCAATATGTTGTCACAAAAGTAACTCACAATGTCTGATTTAGACAATTCAAACAGCCTCAGCTGCTGTACACACATCTCCCCAACATTACTCTAACACTTTTTGTAACAGAGCCATGATTCCCCTGAAACATATCAAAATTAATGCTTTCTTGAGATGTATTGGTGGAGGGGAGCCCACTGCATATGCAAAATCACTTTCTGAATTCCTGACTATAAAAATCTTTCACTCCAACATGGTTGCTATCATCCTTGGAATGACTACTATGGCAGCACCTTTCCTCTAGCTAGAGAAGGAGGTCTCTCTTCAAAGCCATCATGAGAGCTGCAATGAATTAGCCCTATTCAACCAAATGTGGTTTCCATGGTTCTCAGATAACATGCAGATGAGCATGGTGCGTAGATGGATTGTCAAATCAATAGGCTATATGATGGCCACAGGTCTCTAAAAAGAACCACAGACTGAATTTCCCAGCTGCAATCCTTAGGTCTTGATCTACCTTTAATCCAGGAAACTGCCTAATATTCAAACTGAATTGCTCAGTTTCCATCAGTCATGTTACCCATAGTCATACCGGCTATATGAAACTGAGCCAAACTGGGTAGCTGGAGTTCAGTGTTCATGGATTTACTTGTAAATGGAGATCTATACATACACTATGTTGTCTTCTGTGAATTGTTACCCTCAATCCTTTTAAATAATCTGTATATTTTTCTCTGCAGGATGCTATTATCATATTGATGGTTCAGGGGATGTTATCATATTGATTAACACAAGGCAGCTGCACATGCTAGACTGAATTATTAATGATTAAAGTCATCCAGTGATCTATGTAATTCTGTTCATTGACAGCATATCCTTCTTACTGAAAATGATACAGCTGACTCTGTAGAGGTGCAAACTGGATATGCACAATACCACTGTCTAAGATTTGCACAAACAGACCCTTCCTTTATTATTTGCTTTTCGTCTGAAGACCCTTTGTGGATTATAACTGACTAATTCTAAATATTCCTTATGTGTTTCATGCTTTTCAGATGGGACTTTATTTATCTGCTCATTACTCATGATTATCATGGTTTTACAAATGAATTGCCAGTTGGATAGAGCAATTGAAGAGATATTGGTTGTGACGTCAAAAAATTAGCAGAAACCTGAAAGCAAAGATAAGGGAAGAGTGGAACCACAATAGCACTATTATTTCACATTGCAATGCATCATTCTATCTATTGTCCCAGTCACTGTGTTTAGACCATTAACTACAGAAGTGGATCTGTGTAGACAGTATTGAGCAATAGACATACCACCTTCAAAACCAGCCAAGGAAAAATGAAATATTTTCATCCTTGCTTAAAAAAAACTTGGGGCTACTAATAAGATAGATTGCTGAATTGAGGTAAGTGGTATGTTGGTAACTAACAGGGAGAAAATACTATTTTTCTGCTAAATAAAGTTGTATCACTTTTTTTATTGGGTCAAAATCAAAATGCACAATACCTGCTCCTTCTCATAGGAAAAGGAAAACAAATATTTCTATTGCCACCCATCATTTCCACTCAAATGATCTATATCAGTGGTTCTCAGCCAGGGGTACATGTACTCCTGGGGATATACAGAGTTCTTCCAGGGGGGTACATCAACTCATCTAGATATTTGCCTAGTTTTACAACAGGCTACATAAAAAGCACTAGAGAAGTCAGTACAAACTACAATTTCACACAATGACTTGTTTATACTACACACTGAAATGGAAGTACAATATTTATATTCCAATTTATTTATTTTATAATTATATCATAAAAATGAGAAAGCAAGCAATTTTTCAGTGTGTTGTGACATTTTTGTATTTTTATGTCAGATTTTTGTAAGCAAGTAGTTTAAGTGAGGTGAAACTTGGGATATGCAAGACAAGTCAGACTCCTGAAAAGGGTACAGTAGTCTGGAGAGGTTGAGAGCTACTAATCTATATCACCTACTAGCCCTCAATTTTGTTTTCTTCACTATTAGCAGGCTCAGTGCAATAAAACTGACTGGTTATGTAGTGTATGGAATGTGGCAGAAAGGAAACATTAGGCCTATTCTTTTCAAAATGAACTAGAGATCTTTAAACCCACATGGACTCCTTCTTAAGACCTGATCTACACCAAAACTTGGGTCAATGTCACTCAGGGCTGTGAAAAATGTCATGCCCTGAGCACTGTAGTTAGGTTAACCTAAACCCTGTGTAAACCTAGCTCCTGCCCCTCAGCGAGGTGGATAACCTACGTCAATGGAAAAGCCCTTCTGTTGATGTAGGACACCTCTAAATTATGGCACTACAGTGGTACAGCTGCAAAGCTGTAGCTGTGCAACTGTAGCAGCTGCAGTGTAGATGTAGCCTAAAATAACACCTCCTCAAGCTCTGGGGAAGAAAAGAAGAGGATCGACGGCAGCGCTTAATTTGTGCCAGGGCTTGCCAGAGCCGAGCCCCGGCACCTCTCAGCTTGGCAGTTCATAGCCTCAGCCCCTCTGGGCTTTCCATGTCAGTTATGAAAGTAAAATAATTACTTGAGCCCCAGCACCCAATTGCTTGAGCCCCTGCACCTCTTTCATCACAAAGAAAGCGCTGATGGACAGACAATTTAAACTGAACCTAGACTAAAATTAGATCAGTATTTTGAACAGTAAAGAACACGTGAGTGTCAAGTGTCAGAGTAGAAGGATGGCTTCTCCCTCAGTAGTATGAAGTTTTCCTTATGTACAATGCCAGTACTAGCTACTCTCAGAGGAGATATTTGTTACTTTATCATTTAAAATCTTAGAGCTTTGTTGTATGCTATTCTGAGTTTTTATTTAACTCTATTTGGAGTTGAGTCTTATGACAAGAAAAATGAGAACAAACAAGCTGAATGTGTCCTGGCAATATGTATTAGTCTTGTTTTGTATTAATGATTTCAGTAAAAAGCTATATTATAAAAAAGAGTATATGTACATGGAATGCTATTTGTTCAAATGAATGTGGCACAATGCACTGTCTAAAAACACCCACTGCCTTAGAAAAGCTAAATCAGATATTTGCTATGCCTTCAACCTTCTGTACTCTCTATATTCCCCTTACACACAAAATTAAGCAATCCCCACGCCACAACCTGCTGCCCATTCAGTTCCTCAGATCCCCACCCAGTCATGTTCTCCTCATTTCCTGGTTCCTTCCTCCCTCTAGTTCCTTCCCCTTTCTCCATGGGTCCAGCATCTGCACAGCCTCCAATTGCCTGCCAGCCCTAATCTCCTCCCCCAGGACCCAGCATCTACCTCCTGCTCACTCCTTGGATTCTTTCCCTGGCCCCACATTCCATAGCAACCTCACACCAGTCCTCAGCAGCATAGCCCTCCCACTTTTAAAAGTGATGGGGCCATGACCCCTGGGCCTCCCCCCTCCATGTTGGGAACCTTTGTGCTAGTAAGAAGTTATTAGAATGATATGGTGTAACACCTACCCAAACCATGTTACTCATTAATTCATTGGCTTTTGAGTTAAGCTAAAGTACAGAACCAAGCCTTCTTGTAGGTGGATGGTAGCACCACCATTGTTAAAGTTGAAACCAGCTTACTGTTTAACAGCCAGTTTTCTAAGTGCTTTAAACAATTAATACATTCCTGTCAATTACATTCAACATTGCCATGATAACACATTTTAGGGTACTTAATGGTTGTCTCCTAGCAACAGACTTTCCTCTTATGGCAGCTTGTCTCCCCCAGAGTATGTTCTGAATATTTGGGGTCAAACTCTCAACTCACTATAGTTTCTGAAACCTAGTCAGTACCTTACTTTAGATCAGTTTGATTTCTTATCAAAAGGAAATCACTGATTCTGTAATTTGAGTACAGTTATCAAATAAAACATGGATATTTTAGATAATCAAAGTTTCAATTCTATTATTTACCCCATATCACAAAAAAGGGACATTTCTCTTTCATAAATGCCCCAGGAGTTCATGGTTTATAAAATAGCTTGCCAAACACAAATAAAAAACAGCTATCCTGAAGAAGCTAGTGGAAACTCTCTCTGAATCTGCAGATTTACCACTGATATACATAATAATAATAATAATAATAATAAAATCCATATCATGTGGATGTCATCAGTACAATGTTGTTTGATTTACATTTGAATCACTAAGGCAAGCCAATCATGAATTTGCCACTTTACTAGAAGAGTTTGATTCAGGGGTTGATTGGTCAAATAGTGTCATCTAGTTGTCAGGACTAAGGCCCGTGACCTGCAGTGGGGTTGTTGCAGGGCCGGCTCCAGGCACCAGCCCACCAAGCATGTGGTTGGGGCGGCGCCTGGAGGGGGGTGGCACGGCGGGGCGTTCCGGCCTGAGAGCGGGGCCGCGACTGGGCTCGCCGCCCTCCCCGCGGCGCTCCGGCCACCGGGGAGAGCGGAGCCGCAGCGGGCTCGCCGCCCTCCCCCGGCGCTCCGGTCGGTCAGGGAGAGCGGGGCCCCAGCTGGGCTCGCCGCCCTCCCCCCGGCGCTCCGGCTGGTCGGGGGGGCACCGCGGCGGGCTCGCCGCCCTCCTCCCGGCGCTCTGGCCGCCGGGGAGAGCGGAGAGCCCCGGCCGGGCTCGCCGCCCTCCTCCCGGCGCTCTGGCCGCCGGGGGCTCTCCGCCCTCCCCCCGGCGCTCTGGCCGCCGGGGAGAGCGGAGATCCCCGGCTGGGCTCGCCGCCCTCCTCCTCGGCGCTCCGACCGGTCGGGGATTGCGGGCCCGCGGCCGGGCTCCGCACCCTCCCCTGCCGCGCTGGGGGAGGGAGGGGGCGGGGGAGGGCGGTTGGCTTTTTTGCCTAGGGCGGCAAAAAACCCAGAGCCGGCCCTGGGTTGTTGGTAGGGGAGCCCAGGTCCTCCCACTCCACCAGGCTCTGACCCAGGGCCCTTTGGTGGCTATCAGTGATCCTACAGTCAAGGCTGCCCTCCACGGGCCACTTCCTAGCTCCTCTCCCCGGCCACAACTGTCCCACAGTCACAGCCTGGGTTAAGGCAATGTGAAGGGTACCCATTCACCACAAGGCACTTTCATATGGCAGTGTGCAGCATGGTAGCTCTCTTTCTGAGGCAGCAACTTCCTCCTCCCGTGGTATGCTCAGTCCAAGGGTGTTCCCAGGCTGGGGTAGTCCAAACAAAAAATAAAGGGGCTTACCAAAGTCAGAGTTCATATGAGGGGGGAAGAGGGGAATGCTTCCCTCTCAGGCTGTCTCTGTGGCAGGTCCTCCCTTCCCTCAGGGAGGGACCTTTTAGCAGCAGTCTTAGGGAGAGATTCTGACTTCCCTCAGCTCTCCTCTGTTAGAGTTGCAGATCTGCGCTGGGGGGAGGGAGGGGGCGGGGGGGGCAGTTGGCTTTTTTGCCTAGGGCTGCAAAAAACCCAGAGCCGGCCCTGGGTTGTTGGTAGGGGAGCCCAGGTCCTCCCACTCCACCAGGCTCTGACCCAGGGCCCTTTGGTGGCTATCAGTGATCCTACAGTCAAGGCTGCCCTCCACGGGCCACTTCCTAGCTCCTCTCCCCGGCCACAACTGTCCCACAGTCACAGCCTGGGTTAAGGCAATGTGAAGGGTACCCATTCACCACAAGGCACTTTCATATGGCAGTGTGCAGCATGGTAGCTCTCTTTCTGAGGCAGCAACTTCCTCCTCCCGTGGTATGCTCAGTCCAAGGGTGTTCCCAGGCTGGGGTAGTCCAAACAAAAAATAAAGGGGCTTACCAAAGTCAGAGTTCATATGAGGGGGGAAGAGGGGAATGCTTCCCTCTCAGGCTGTCTCTGTGGCAGGTCCTCCCTGCCCTCAGGGAGGGACCTTTTAGCAGCAGTCTTAGGGAGAGATTCTGACTTCCCTCAGCTCTCCTCTGTTAGAGTTGCAGATCTGCTCTCTTCCCCAGTCTGCCCCCAAATGAGCTGCTCCCTGCCCTTTAAACTCCTCCTGCAGTTGGAACATCTCCTACAAGTGTGATGGGGCGGGGCTGGCTGAGCCTAAAGTAGTTCCCTAACCCCTTGTTGCCCAGTGGGGGGTTGTACACCCCATCACACATGGTACATTAACTGCAATTTCTTATCCAGCTAAGCTTGGAATTCTCTCAGAACAATAGATTTGTCTTTGCAGATTTTGATGATGCAGAGTGATTTTTACAACCAAAATCAGACCTGGTGCTGAATGTATAGATTTTAGGACCAGAAGGAACCATTGTAATAATCTAGTCTGATCTTCTGCATAACACAAGCCTAAGATCCTCACACAGTGATCTCTGCATCAAGCCTATAACTTCTGTTTGATCTAGAACATACCTTTTAGAAAGACATTCAGTCTTGATTTAAAGACATCAAGTGATGGAGAATCCACCACATCCTTAGCTAAGATGTGGCAATGATTAATTATCCTCACTGTTAAAAAGCTGTGTCTGATTTCTAGCCAGAATTTATCTAGCTGTGGCTTCCACCCATTGGCCTTCATAATGTCTTTTTCTGCTATTTAAGCAGCAGAGGGACATGATGGATAAGAATCTACTGTCTGTTATGTCTTTCGCCTGCAGGTGCTTGTAGACTGTGATCAAGTCACCTCTTAACTTTTTCTTGGACAAATTAAATAGATTTAACTTCCTAAGCCTCTCTCTATAATGTATGTTTTCCAGACCTTGACTCATTCTTGCTGCTCTTTTCCTGAATCGTTTCCCATTTTTAACATCCTGTTTGAAGGGTGGACACCAGAACTGAACACAGCATTCAGGCAATGGTCTCACCAATGCCTCCCTACTCCTACTTGAGCTATACCAAGGGACTGTGTTTGCCCTGTTAGCTGTAGCACTACACTGGAGCTCATGTTTGCTTGGTTATCTACCATGTGGCCAATACCTTTTTAGTGTCACAGCATTCCAGAATACGGTCCCCCCATTTTGTAAGTGTAGCCTACATTCTTTGTTTCTATATGCATGACCTTGTATTTGGTTGTATTCAAATGTATGTTATTCTAATGAGCCCACCTTACCAAGTGTGCCATACCAGCCAGTTAATTGACCAGTCCCCATCATTACATAGCACTCTGCCAATTTTTTGCGCTTCGCCAAGCTCCTCCCGCTGTGACTGGCTAGCCTCCTTCGGCGTAGAGAAGAGCTCCTGGCTGCATGCATCTCTGACCTCCGAGTCATCCTCTGCCTCGGGGTTCCCCTCCCCCTCCACATCCTCGTCCAAGATTTCCTCCTCCTGGCTCGGTCCACTCTGGACTGGTACGCGCGCCACCGAAGTATCCATAGTGGCCTTCGCTGTGGAGGTGGGGATCGCACCTGAGTATCGCGTCCAGCTCTTTGTAGAACCAGCAGCTCATGGGCGCAGCACCGGAGCAGCAGTTTGCCTCCCACGCCTTGTGATAGGCATTCCGCAGCTCCTTCACTTTGACTCTGCACTGCAGTGTGTCCCGGTCATGGCCCCTTTCTGTCATGCATCGTGAAATCTGTCCGTAGGTGTCAAGGCTGTATCCCCACTTTGAACTTTAGGGTACAAATGTAGGGGCCTGCATGAAAACTTCTAAGCTTATCTACCAGCTTAGCTCTGGTCCGCTGCCACCATCTCAAGAATTCCCTCCCTGGGAAGCCTTGAGAAACCTTTCACCAATTCCCTGGTGAATACAGATCCAAACTCCTTGGATCTTAAACAAGGAGAAATTGACCCTTCCCCCCTCCTTCCTTTCACCAACTCCTGGTGAATACAGATCCAAACCCCCTTTGGATCTTAAAACAAGGAGAAATCAATCAGGTTCTTAAAAAGAAGGCTTTTAATTAAAGAAAAAGGTAAAAATCATCTCTGTAAAATCAGTATGGAAAATAACTTTACAGGGTAATCAAACTTAAAGAGCTCAGAGGACTCCCCTCTGTCCTAGGTTCAAAGTGTAGCAAACAAAGATAAGCACTTTAGTAAAAGGTACATTTACAAGTTGAGAAAACAAAGTAAATCTAAGACGCCTTGCCTGGCTTTTACTTACAATTTTGAAATAAGAGAGACTTGTTTAGAAAGATGGGGAGAACCTGGATTGATGTCTGGTCCCTCTCAGTCCCAAGAGCGAACAACCCCTTAAACAAAGGACACACACAAAAGCCTTCCCCCCCCCCCCAAGATTTGAAAGTATCTTGTCCCCTTATTGGTCCTTGGGGTCAGGTGTCAGCCAGGTTACCCGAGCTTCTTAACCCTTTACAGGTAAAAGGATTTGGAGTCTCTGGCTAGGAGGGATTTTAGTACTGACCACAGGAGAGCTGTTACCCTTCCCTTTATAGTTATGACACGCCCCCCAAATCACAGATAGTGTTGGACGTTCGGTTCCACACTGGCTGTGATTTCTTCCTGGAGTTCTAGGAGAAAACAGAGTTAACAAGACACATGTACCTTTAGACATACTACTGATTATATAAAAACTAACAATATGTTTCATTACAAGAACAATTGTTAACCAGTTAACTCTGGGAAACTTTCCCGGGAGAGTGCATCAGCCACTTTGTTAGAAGCTCCCGAAATGTGTTGTATTTCAAAATCAAAATCTTGGAGAGCTAAACTCCACCGAAGAAGTTTTTTGTTATTTCCCTTGGCGGTATGAAGCCACTGTAGCGCAGCATGGTCTGTTTGTAGTTGGAAACGCCATCCCCAAACATATGGGCGTAGCTTTTCCAGCGCGTACACAATGGCGTAGCATTCCTTTTCGCTGATTGACCAGTGGCTTTCCCTCTCAGACAGTTTCTTGCTGAGAAACACGACAGGATGGAATTCTTGATCCGGTCCTTCCTGCATTAAAACTGCTCCCACGCCTCACTCGGACGCATCTGTGGTTACTAGGAATGGTTTGTCAAAGTCTGGGGCCCTTAGCACAGGGTCAGACATGAGGGTTGCCTTAAGCTGGTTAAAGGCCTTTTGACACTTATCAGTCCACTGAACTGCATTTGGCTGTTTCTTTCTGGTTAGGTCTGTCAGCGGGGCGGCGATTTGGCTGTAGTGTGGTACAAATCGCCTATAATATCCGGCCAAGCCTAAGAAGGATTGGACCTGTTTCTTTGACTTTGGAACCGGCCACTTTTGGATAGCATCCACTTTGGCCTGTAGGGGATTTATAGTTCCTTGACCCACCTGGTGCCCCAGGTACGTCACTCTGTTTTGGCCTATTTGACACTTTTTAGCCTTAACAGTTAGTCCTGCCTGCCGGATGCGCTCGAAGACTTTTTTCAGGTGCTCCAGGTGTTCTGTCCATGAATCAGAAAAAATGGCCACATCATCGAGGTAGGCAACTGCAGATTCTCCCAATCCCGCTAGGAGACCATCTACAAGTCTTTGGAAGGTGGCGGGTGCATTTCGCAACCCGAAAGGAAGTACATTGAATTCATACACCCCTGCCTGGGTGACGAAGGCTGACCTTTCCTTAGAGGGTTCATCTAGTGGTACTTGCCAGTACCCTTTGGTTAAGTCTAAAGTAGAGATGAATTGGGCATGTCCCAATTTTTCCAATAGCTCATCTGTGCGTGGCATTGGATAGTTGTCAGGACGAGTTACAGCATTTAGCTTACGGTAGTCCACGCAAAAGCGTATTTCCCCATCTGGTTTGGGAACTAGAACCACTGGAGATGCCCATGCACTGGTAGAGGGGCGGATTATACCCATCTGTAGCATGTCCTGGATCTCCCTTTGTATAGCAGTTTGGGCATGAGGTGACTCCCGGTAGGGTGGGGTTTTAATTGGGTGAGCATTACCTGTGTCAATGGAGTGGTATGCCCGTTCGGTCCGTCCTGGAGTGGCTGAGAAAATAGGTGCAAAGCTTGTGCACAGCTCCTTGATCTGCTGTCGCTGCAGATGTCCCAGGGTCGTGGAGAGGTTCACCTCTTCCACGCCACCATTCCTTTCTCCTTCATAGTAGACACCTGCAGGCCACTCCGCGTCATCTGTTTCCTGGGCTGTAAACTGGCAAACGTTTAATTCTCTGGAATAAAAGGGCTTAAGAGAATTAACATGGTATACCTTAGGCTTTATGTTGGAGGTGGGGGAGGCTATGAGATAGTTAACAGCTCCTAGGCGCTCCTGGACCGTGAATGGTCCTTCCCACGACGCTTCCATTTTATGGGCCTGGAGCGCCTTTAAGACCATGACTTGGTCTCCTACTTTGAAGGACCGTTCTCTGGAATGTTTATCATACCAGGCCTTTTGCTCTTCCTGAGCATCCTTTAGGTTTTCTTTAGCAAGGGCTAAAGAGTGTCGGAGGGTGCTTTGTAGGTTGCTTACAAAGTCTAGAATGTTAGTTCCTGGAGAAGGCGTAAACCCCTCCCATTGCTGCTTCACCAACTATAATGGCCCCTTAACCTCGCGGCCATACACAAGTTCAAATGGTGAAAACCCTAAACTGGGATGTGGTACAGCCCTGTAGGCAAAAAGCAACTGCTGCAACACTAGGTCCCAATCATTGGAGTGTTCATTTACGAATTTACGTATCATGGCCCCCAAAGTTCCATTAAACCTCTCCACCAGACCATTGGTTTGATGGTGATGAGGGGTGGCAACCAAGTGATTCACCCCATGAGCTTCCCACAGGTTTTTCATGTTCCCTGCCAGGAAATTAGTTCCCGAATCTGTAAGGATGTCGGAGGGCCAACCTACGCTGGCAAAAATGTCTGCTAATGCCTGGCACACACTTTTAGCCTTGGTGTTGCTTAAGGGTATAGCTTCCGGCCATCGGGTAGCAAAATCCATGAAAGTCAGTACGTACTGCTTTCCTCTGGGTGTCTTCTTTGGGAAAGGACCCAGAATATCCACAGCTACTCGCTGAAATGGGACCTCAATTATGGGTAGTGGCTGGAGAGGGGCTTTAACCTGGTCTTGGGGCTTTCCCACTCGTTGGCACACCTCACAAGACCGGACATAATTAGCAACGTCTTTGCCCATTCCCTCCCAGTGGAAGGACTTCCCCAACCGGTCTTTGGTTCTGTTCACCCCAGAATGGCCACTGGGATGATCATGGGCTAAGCTCAAGAGCTTTACCCGATACTTAGTGGGAACTACCCGCCGTTTTTGAGGATGCCAGTCTTCCTGGTGCCCACCAGAAAGAGTCTCCTTGTATAAAAGTCGTTGTTCTACAACAAACCGGGATTGGTTAGAAGAGCTGAGAGGCGGTGGGGTGCTCCGCGCCGCCTCCCAAGCTTTTTGAAGGCTGTCATCTGCTTCCTGCTCGGCCTGGAACTGTTCCCTTGATGCTGGAGACATCAGTTCCTCCTTGGACTGTGGACTGAGGCTTGGTCCCTCTGGAAGCGATGCAGGTGCTGGGGCTGTTTCCATTGACTGTGAACCGCTGTCCGCTGGTGCACTATGTGGTATTTCAGGCTCTGGCTGAGCCTCTTGGGTAGGGTTATCTGCTGCTTCCACCAGTTCAGACTCGCTGGTGCCCTCTGGCATTGGAGTTGTAGACGGGCTTGCAAGCGCTGGACTCAGTGCTGGCAATGGTTCTGGTGCTGGGTGCGTTGCCAGTTCCGGTTCTGGGACTGGCTTTGGCTGGGTCTCTGGGATTGGATCCACTACGGCTGTTGCAGTCGTTGGCAGGGGATCCGGTTCCACCACCGTTGTTTGGGTCTCTGGTAACACAGACGGGGCCCTGGTGGACGGCTCAGGAACAGGGATGGGGGTGGAAGCTTGCTTAGCCTGGCTGCGGGTGACTATTCCCACCCTCTTGGCTAGCTTCACATGGTTGGCCAAGTCTTCCCCCAGTAGCATGGGGATGGGATAATTGTCATAGACTGCAAAAGTCCACATTCCTGCCCAGCCCTTGTACTGGACATGCAACTGGGCTGTAGGCAAGGTTACAGACTGTGACACGAAGGGTTGAATTGTCACTGTAGCCTCCGGGTTGATGAGTTTGGGGTCCACTAGGGATTGGTGAATAGTTGACACTTGTGCCCCAGTGTCCCTCCAAGCGATAACCTTCTTTCCGGCCACTCTCAAGGTTTCCCTTCGCTCCGAGGGTATGAGAGAGGCATCTGGGTCTGGGGTTCTTTGGTGTGATTGGGGTGTAATGAACTGTAATCGGTTGGGGTTCTTGGGGCAGTGAGCCTTTATATGCCCCAGTTCATTACATTTAAAACATCGCCCTGCTAAGGTATCACCGGGGCGATGTTGGTTGATGGAGACTGGTGTGGTGGTGTGAGAAGGCGTCTGGGGTTTCCCTTGGGATGTGGGTGGGGCCTTGGGTTGTCCCCGGTGATAAGGTTTTGTTTCGGCTTGCCCCTTCTGATATTCGCTCCAACTGCTACTAGCTTTTTTCTTTTCTGTCACCTCCACCCATTTGGCTCCAATCTCCCCCGCCTCGGTTACAGTTTTGGGCTTCCCATCTAGGATGTACCTTTCTATTTCCTCAGGAACACCCTCTAAAAACTGCTCCATTTGCAATAGGAAGGGCAACTCTTCCGTAGATTTAACATTTGCTCCTGATATCCAGGCATCCCAATTTTTTCCAATGTGGTAGGCATGTCGGGTAAATGACACATCAGGTTTCCACCTTAGGGCTCTGAACTGCCGACGGGCATGCTCAGGTGTTAGCCCCATTCTGATTCTGGCCTTGTTTTTAAAAAGTTCATAACTGTTCATGTGTTCCTTAGGCATTTCAGCCGCCACCTCTGCTAAGGGTCCACTGAGCTGCGGCCTCAGCTCTACCATGTACTGGGTTGGAGGGATGTTGTATCCAAGGCAGGCCCTTTCAAAATTTTCTAAGAAGGCCTCAGTATCATCGCCTGCCTTGTAGGTGGGGAATTTCCTGGAATGGGAAGTGGTACCTGGAGAGGAGTTGTTAGGATGGTCTGATGCACCCTGCCTAGTCCTTGCTGCTTCCAGTTCCATCTCTTTTTCTTTCAGCTCCATCTCTCTTTTATGGGCCTCCTGTTTGGCTTTTTCTTCTCTTTCATGGGCCTCCTGTTTGGCTTTTTCCAGCTCCATTTCTCTCTTGTGGGCCTCCTCTTTGGCTTTCTCTTCTCTGTCTCTCAGCTCCATCTCTCTCTTGTGGGCCCCCTCTTTGGCTTTCTCTTCTCTGTCTCTCAGCTCTATCTCTTTTTCTTTCAGCTCCATAGCTCTCTTGTGGGCCTCCTCTTTAGCTTTTTCTTCTTTGGTAGTCATTTTCCTGGTTTTCTTGTGCTGGGTCACACCCCTCTGCAGTTGACTGAAACTGGGATGTACTTAGCTCTGGCTGCTGCTGAGTTAACAGAGACTTTCTAACAAGCTACTCCCGAGGATGTAAAAAGAAAAAAAAAACAATTCAGCTTGTAAATTCCTTTTACCAGTCAAGTTTGTTTGCTTATTTGAACACTTCTCTTAACAAAGCCCCTTGTTAAAAAAAACTTAACACCTCTGCCTTCAGGCAAGGAGAGATAAGATATGCATCTACCTTCAGCTCTGCTTTCCAAGCAGCTAGAAGGAAAAAAAAATCTCTTACTGGCTTTTGGGTTTAAAACGATCTCCACCGCTGTGCCACCATGTCAAGGCTGTATCCCCACTTTGAACTTTAGGGTACAAATGTAGGGGCCTGCATGAAAACTTCTAAGCTTATCTACCAGCTTAGCTCTGGTCCGCTGCCACCATCTCAAGAATTCCCTCCCTGGGAAGCCTTGAGAAACCTTTCACCAATTCCCTGGTGAATACAGATCCAAACTCCTTGGATCTTAAACAAGGAGAAATTGACCCTTCCCCCCTCCTTCCTTTCACCAACTCCTGGTGAATACAGATCCAAACCCCCTTTGGATCTTAAAACAAGGAGAAATCAATCAGGTTCTTAAAAAGAAGGCTTTTAATTAAAGAAAAAGGTAAAAATCATCTCTGTAAAATCAGTATGGAAAATAACTTTACAGGGTAATCAAACTTAAAGAGCTCAGAGGACTCCCCTCTGTCTTAGGTTCAAAGTGTAGCAAACAAAGATAAGCACTTTAGTAAAAGGTACATTTACAAGTTGAGAAAACAAAGTAAATCTAAGACGCCTTGCCTGGCTTTTACTTACAATTTTGAAATAAGAGAGACTTGTTTAGAAAGATGGGGAGAACCTGGATTGATGTCTGGTCCCTCTCAGTCCCAAGAGCGAACAACCCCTTAAACAAAGGACACACACAAAAGCCTTCCCCCCCCCCCAAGATTTGAAAGTATCTTGTCCCCTTATTGGTCCTTGGGGTCAGGTGTCAGCCAGGTTACCCGAGCTTCTTAACCCTTTACAGGTAAAAGGATTTGGAGTCTCTGGCTAGGAGGGATTTTAGTACTGACCACAGGAGAGCTGTTACCCTTCCCTTTATAGTTATGACAGTAGGTATCATAATTCCTACGGCTGGAGCACAGCTGGGACTGCACTGCCTCCTCTCCCCAAATGCTGATGAGGTCCAGCAGCTCAGCATTGCTCCAAGCACAGGATCGCCTGGTGTATGGAGCAGGCATGGTCACCTGGAAAGATGCACTGAGACCACTGAATGCGTCACTGAGCAATGACAAAGGGGAGTTTCAAAATTCCCAAGGAATTTAAGGGGTGGGGCTCACGGTTGGTCACCTGAGGTCAGGGCAGTAGAGTTCAAACCTATGACCAGAGAGGTGAGAACAGGCATTGTGGGGCACTTCCCGGAGGCCAATCCCAGTGCTGTAATCAACCAGGGTGTTTACACTGGCACCGCGGTGCTGTAGCCCCAGCGCAGAAAGCTGTACGCCTCTCATTGGGGTCGTTTTTTTTACAGTGCTGCAACTGCGCAGTTTCTGCGCACTAAGTGGCTGGGCAGTGTGTACACCTCAGGAATTACACCTAGGGTGCCCAGACAGCAAGTGTGAAAAATCGGGATGGGGTGGGGGGGTAATAGGCACCTATATAAGAAAAAGCCCCAAATATCAGGACTGTCCTTATAAAATTGGGACATCTAGTAACCCTAGTTACACCATAGAAAGCTGCTTTACTGCGCAGAAACTTGCCAGTGTAGACAAGGCCTGACAGCAGAAGCTCTCCTATCAGTATAGTAACATCTTCATTGAAGCACTACAGCAGCACAGCTGCACTGCATTTTAAACTGTAAACCAGCCCTGAATTGCTGGAGGTTGCTACAGTTTGAGAGTCATGGGTGGCAATTTCATTTGGGGGGAATTTAATTAAAGTCTTTCAGGAGAAAAACTAGCCACATGAATGCTTCCTAGGTGGGGAAGGGCATTAGGGAGCAGAGGAGTGGGAGACTAGGAGAAAAGGGAAGGAGGGGTTTTGGGGAGGGGGGATAAATAGGGGTGGATTGTAGGGAAAGCAAAAGAGGGTGGGGGCTCAGGTGAGGGAGGCATGGTACCCACCAGCTCTGCCAGTGAACCCCAGCCCCCATGGCCCAAACTCTGTCAGCATAGCCCAACCTTCCTGTACCCCAACCACCCTGCAGCTCCCAATTATGCCCATACAACCCAATCTTCCTGTAGCTGCAGCGCTGCCAGTGGACCGCAACCTGCTGTGCACCCTCAGCTCTGCCAGCATACCCCAACCCCCACACCCCAGTCTTCCATTTGTAGACCAGGGAGTGAAGACTTCAGAGAGACGTGTGCCCTGCTTGTGGTGAGGGGGCGGGGGGATTCATTGAATGATGCAGGGGCATGGCTGGAGAGGTATGCTGAAGCAGGGCTGATGGGGCCCAGCTGATGCGTGTGTGGTGGGGGGGAATGGCTGGCTTAGTATGGTAATTGCAGGAAATGATACATACAACTGCGTATATGACTACTAACTCCTAACAGCAACATATCTTTTCCTGTTTGAAAAAACAAGGACATTCAATGGCAAAAAGAGAAGTTAGTGCAGACTCAAAGTTGCTTGGTGGTATGTTGCCCCCTTGTTCCCCGCCTTGCAGAATGCTGAGTTGAGCAAAACTCAAACTTCTGAAAAAACAGGCAATGTGGAGTTATGGGTGCCATGCAACCTTAACTCTGCCCTCTTTCAGCAATGCTCCAATGTAACTCATTAACATACATACCATTACTCAACCAGCTCAAATGTAGACATAGTCTCGGGGTAAGGGTGTTGTAAGAGTCTGTAAAGTGGTTCTTAAATTGTACACATGTGGTATTCTTTCTGGGGAGCTGGCTAAATGTATGAGAGTATGCCAGGATCTGGAAGCTGCTGATTTTATAGTGCCAAGGGCCAGTGTGAATATGCGCTATGTGTATACTGAGGCATTGCTGGTAGAGGTTAGAGGGAAGGTGGCATGGACAATATTTTTTTCTTTTTGTCCTTTAATAGTGTTATATGGAATTCTGTCGGTGAGAATGACTGGGTCGTAAAAGGAAGTGAAGCACTTTCAGCAACTATGGAGTTGGCAAAACAAAGGTATGTGTGTTAATGGGGCATCTTGGGGCATTGCTGAAAGAGGACAGAGTTAAGGTTGCCTGGGCAACCTTAACTGTGTATTTCCTGGTTTTCAGAAGTTTGAGTTTTGCTCAACTCAGAGTTCTGCAAGGGGACAACATACCACCAATCACCCTTACCTAGGCATTAACTTAGTTTTTTGCATATATGTTTCTGAATATAAGTGGTGCAGCAACATTGGCTAATGACAAGCCATGAATCTGTCCCTTTGAATTCTGATCTATGTCTCCCAAGGTAAAGGAAGAATAATAACTGAGCTATTTGACTATGACATTCTGGCAAAATCACACACATTTGTAGGAATTTGAATAAAATGAATAAAATGAGGCTAAGCCTCAATTTGTACACAAAACTCACAGCAGAAATGTCTTTTTAAATATCCAACTGTCCATTTTCACATGCAGTCTATGCCATTTGTGTGCACAATCATGGTAACTGACCTGCATTTTTGCAGATGGGAGTTCTGACAATGTGGTCCAAAATGTATTAATAATGCAGATATTACCAAAACAAAAGAAAGTTAAAATCTTTTACAGTTTACAAAAGAAATTCCTTGCAGTGCTTATTGACAAAATTAAAACTTTTTCCAAACATTGTCCTTGTCACCATGATTTTATTAACGGGGAATAAATAAAGGTTGAAAACACATTATGACTTTTTTGAAACATATAGGACACCTATGAAACATATAATAGAAGCTTTACATAAGTTTGTTATAGAAATATGTGAATAATTTGTCTTGTGTGCCTTTAAATAATTGAAACATTCTGCATCATTTGGTAATGAATCTAGACAGTTTCTCTCTACAGTAGCCCTGGGAAAGCAATTGATTAATCAGACAGGAAGATGTTACTATACCAGTGAGTCCTATCAATTTCATGCAAGATTTCCTCGAGTGTTTGAATAATATTGTAAGATTATCATCCTTAGATCTACAGGGTGGGTTAAATTCTACCCTCAAAGGCATGAACTCTCTCCCACTGGCCCTTATGGAGTTGTATGTACTTAACTGAATGCAGATACTGGGCCAGAGTGTTTTTCACATAGAAGTGCCTCTGCATCACTAACGACAACTGAAGGATCCCCATATTTTCCAAGTTTTGCCCCTCACACTCATATACACCTTTGTGTTCCAAGTCAAAATGCAGTCACCCTTCTGAACAAGGAGGACTGGAGAAACCTCTGAAATCCACTGGTTATTTTTCCTGTGGAGTTGGTATTTTGCAATGAGGCACTTCCCACCCTCTAGGGAATGAGCATGCTGCATCCAAAGTGCTTCCATTCTTTCAACTGAGACACCAAAGCTGGGCTTTGATGACTCAGTAATACCCGCAGCAGCAGCTGCCAAATGGGTTGGTCAACAGAATGGTGTTTCAGTACTGTTCTGTTAAGCTATAATGGTGATGTAGCCAATCATACAATTTCCCTAGCATGAAGCAGACTTATAGACTGTAATGCAAAAAGGCAATAAACTAAAAACATCACTATGAATAATTTGTACATGCTGTATTATTTTGTCTTTGTTTCCCCTTCAGTTCATTTCTGGAAAAGCCTGTAATTTACAAGTGCTGTCTAGCGCTAATTGTCGTTAGGACATTCCACATACAAAAATACAATTTCCAAATATAAGAAACTCCTTTACACAGCGATACACACATTTTGACGGACAAAATTAAACAGAGAAAGAGAGTACAAATGCTGAACGTCAGACATGGCACTGCTCTGGCACCTTTAGAATTTCTAACTGACTTTCTCTGAATAACAAACCACAAGACGTTTTCTCCACTGTCTTCGGGTGAGCACAGGTATTACTTTCAGGCAAGGTCACTGGGTCCTTTTGTTGTTCCGTGGGGAATTCTTTATAAGCATTTCAAAAGAAAAGAGTTACAAGAAGTTCCTCTTGGACAGTCGCAGAGCTTCCCAATTCTAGCTCCTTTCCTCACTGCACACTGCTCGCCAGCATCACACTGTAAATAGCAACAAACTCTTAGGCACAGGACAGAGCAAAGCAACCGACATGGTCAAGGTCTCAGTTCCTGGTTATTTTTACAGTACCCGGAGGCGCTACATAAATTATTTACTTTCAGCTACTAAAACATTTATATCAAAGTTCCTAATTTTTCTTTAGAATTGCTTCAGTTTCCATCTCAGTTGTTTCGAGATAGGGTGAGAAACGTGACATTTACAGCAACAATGTTAAAGACTGAATTTGCCAGCAGTGGGAGCCAAACTAAGGTATCTTATGCTGCAGAAATTAAACAGAAGAGTTACGAACAGCTGATCAGCTCAATGAACTACAAAGGTATTTTCCCAGGAGAGAAGCAGCGCATTCCCAGCCTGAGAAGAGGGCATAGATCCTGATCTCAGTAACACGGGTGTAAATCTGGAGTGTCTCTACGGAAGGCACTGGACTTACTCCAGATTTACACCCTTACGCGGGTGTATTTGAGATCCGTATCTCCCCCACTGTTATCTTTCAAGTATTTGTCTAATTCAGTTTCATGGTCTAGTCCAATGCTAAGGTGCTCCTGAGTTTTCAGATAACTAGCCTCAGTTGAATTTATCCTGCTGTCCCAATCGCTGTAGTGGGGAGAGCCCATTTTTGGCCTTGGAAACATTTGACAGAACTGGCTCGGATCTGAAATCACTCACCATGGGGACTTGGCCGAACTTCTTCTCGTAAACTGGGATCCTTTTACTTTTCAGCTTCTCCAGGACTTCCTGCAGCGCCTCGATCTGCAAACACACAAACGTTCAGCCCACCGGGGCGCTGCCTTCCGCGGACACAGCGCCGGGAGCCCCAGCGCCGAGCACCTAGCGCCTTAAGGCAGGCGCCCCGCTCCGTTTCCCGGAGGGCTGTCGAGACACAGAGCTGGAGTGTCCAACTCTCGGGCTACCTGGAGCCCAGATCCAGCGCTGCGGCTGCATGAAATACCCCCAGCTGCTCGGTACCTAGCGAGGGGGTTCGGGGAGGATCCCAGCCTGGCCTCCCCCAGCCCTCGCCTCCCCGGGAGCCGTGCACATGGCTCGACTGAGCTCCCCTGTGGGCGGGCACCTACCAGCTCTTTCTCGTGGGACGTGTCCTCCATGGTGGGGTAAAGGTCCAGGGCGCGAGGCTGCAGCTCCGGCTCCTCCTGGCCGCGGGCCCCGAGAAGCAGCACGAAGGTGGCGCTCAGGAGAGCGAGAAGCCGGGCGCTCTCCATGGTGCTGAAGCGCCGCGGAGCCGCCGGGCCCCTTCTTTATAGAGCGCGCGGGGGGCGGGGGGGGCATCTGTTGACAGAGCCCTTGCACCGCGCTACGTCAATGGCCCCCGCCCCGGGCTTAGGCGCTGGCAGCGGGATCCGGTGGAAGAGGCTCGCGGTTCCTGCCCACGAGTAGAACTACCCATGAAAGCTCTCATGTAATAGTAATACATAAATGCTGCACAGAGCTTGTGTGTTGGTGCGGCTTTTATTCAAACACACTAGTCAAATACTAGTCAACACCTTACTATTTGGTGAATTCCATCATTGTTTAGGGAATAGCTTATTCAACCAATGTTTCAAGTATCGACCTGCTTCAACAGTCAATGCTGTTGAAAGAATACATCAACATAAAGTTATGTTTTAATATGTTCCTTGTCCCTTACGCTAACTGCTCCCCTCTAGTTTTAGTAATCTAATTTCTAAGATCACATTCCACATAGCGATAGATGAAACATTGAATAGCTGAGCAGCAAGGATAGGGGGAAATGGCAACTGATCAGAGTGAAAAACTAATGCAGCTCTTGAAGAGCTCTGTGTAAGCTCCAAAGCTTGTCTGTCTCACCAACAGAAGTTGGTCCAATAAAATAAATTACCTCACTCACCTTCTCTCTAATATCCTGAAATGAATGGGGCTACAATAACACTGCAGAACACAATCCCATTTTATTGACAGGAACAGAGGCACAATGACAATGTCACTGTTGTTGCCAATTTGAGACACTTAGGACCTGATTTTTCAGAGTACTTAGCATTTTATAACACTTATGTTCAAAGTCAACCCAGCTATTGTCTTAAATTGCAGCTGTGTGCATGCTCAGCATTTGTGCAAATCGGATCCCAAGGTCTTGAGTTGAACAGCCATAAAACAAGGAACATGCAATCAGTGAAAAGTTTAGTTTAAGTGACTTGACTGTCCAGCATCACATAGCAACTCTGTGGCAGAGGCAGAGATGGAATCCAATTCTCCAGACCAGCATTCAACTGCCTTACCCATAAGACCATCCTTTCTCTTCTTGCAGCCCCTGCATCATTCACTACACACCTTCTAACTTCGGCAACAAAAGAGGCAGGGATCCTATAGCCAAATGCCTCCATCACTACTCAACCCTGATTCATCTCCAGAGCATGATCTATCAGCACACTGAATGAGACAGGGATCCGGTGGAAAAAATAGTATGTAATCATATAAAGGTTGTATCATAATGCATATATACAAGGGGGCCAAACTAAAGTTGCATGAGCAACCTTAATTCAAGCAATTCCTAACTTTTAATTGACTTTGCAACCTTAATCTTTTAGTGTAGTTTTGTGTGTGAGATATTACTAGTGGCCAGAGGCTCCAGTCAGTCTCAGGGCTCCATTTTTCTACAAGTCCCAAGATCGCCTAGGAAGACGTGTGTAGGGGCCTGGACTAGATGACCTAGCAAGGTCCCTTCCAGTCCTATGATTCTATGAGTCTATGTGCCCTGCCACAAGGAGCTCACACCAAGAAAAGAAGCAACATGGTACATGTGTGATAGGGGAGAAGGCTACAATTTTAAAGGATATTTGCCTTTTTCTGTTTGTTTTTAATATATAAATAATTTCCTCTATCCCTGACTGCCTCTCAACACAGTCTTCATTAATTGGCTGACTTCTTGTAGGATCTGCAGCAGACATGAGGATCCAGAATATGGCTAGCACCTTGCCTATACCACTCCTGGGCGGGCATTCCCTGCACTAGCACATCAGCAGTTATAGCTTCTAAGAGGGTTTTGTGGGGTTGGGACATTGATTGTTGGTTGGAATGGGAAAGCTAAGGCCTGGTCTACACTACACGGTTAAGTCCACACAAGGCAGCTTATGTCAACCTAACTGTGGATGTGTCTACGCTTAAATTTCACTCCTGATGACATAAATGCCCTGCTACACCAACACAATAACACCACCTCCCTGAATGGCGTAGAGTTAAGGTCAAAGTAGTTAGCTCAACACAGTGTCAGTGTAGATACAGAGTTACTTAAATGGACTGCTACTGGCATGCAGGAGGTGTCCCACAATGCCCCCACCCTGGCCTCTCTGGTCACTGTTGGGAACTCTATTGCCCAGTGGCCAGGTGACCAGGGAACCACTCCTCCCCTTTAATGCCTCGCTAATTTTTGAAGTTTCTTTTCCTGATTTCCCAGCTTATGGAGCACACCTAGCAACTGTCCAGCTGACCATGCCAACTCCACGCTGAAGAAGCACTGCTACCTGTAGGACACAAGAGGTGTTGGATCTCCTCGGTCAGCGGGGAGAAGAGGCTGTGCAGGCACAGCTCCAATCCAGCCATAGAAATGTCAACATCTATGAGCAGATTGCTCAGAGCATGGAGGGGAAAGGCTACAAGAGGGACCAGCAGCAGTGCCGCTTAAAAGTCAAGGAGCTGCAGCAGGTGTACCAGAAGGAAAAGGAGACCAGCAATCAATCTGATGCAGAGCTGCAGACCTGCTGCGGAGACCTCACCACCACCCCTAACAACCCCATGGATACTTCGGAGGAGCTTGAGTCACAGGCCCTGCACCGTGAACAGGAAGGAGGAGGAGTATTGGGACAGGTGGCCTAGGGCATCCAGATGTGCAGTGAGCCAGGACATGTTTTTGACCCCACCGCAGCCCAGCCAGTCCCAACAGTTGAGCGTGGGCGAGCCTGATGCTGGGGAAGGATGCAGCTTGCTTTTAAATTACAGGGATAGAACCCTCAAAGTAGCAGGTCACATCTGTTGATTACTGTTTTTACTTGTACCAGAAGAAGTAGTGAAACAACCAAGAGGTACAGTTCCTATCTGCTTTTCAGCAGTTTATGTGCACCAGGATGTCTGTGAATCCTCCATAGAGATCTCAATGAAACTTTCATGGAGGTAGTCTGCAATCTTCTGCTAAAGGTTTCTAGGGAGGGCTCTCTTATTTCTTCTGCCATGGTAGGACACTTTCCCATGCCACTAAGCGATTACTTCAGCCGGCACCATTGGAGTATACCTGCTAGCAGTATATGGTCCCAGGAGGCACTGTGACAACAGCAGAAGCTCTGTCTCTGTCATCCTCAGGCGTGAGATATCAGCTGAAATCACCACTGCCCATAGAAAACTGTGCCTTTATTCAGTTCCTTTGACCTATACACATACACTCAGGCCTGTGAGCTATTCCCTCCTCATTTTCCCAACACCACCCAAGCTTACAACTGGTGTGGATGAAGGGGAGTGAGTTCAGTATCCTAAGTTTCAATTTCTGTCATGAATACACTGACCTCTGTTCGATGCATCATTAGCTGCTGGCATTGTTGCTTTGAAGGTCTCCCTCTCCACACCAGTGGAATGCCTGAAACAAATAAGGAGGAGAAAGATGAGGACTCGGGATGATGTGTTCCAGGAGATCCTGCAAGCCAGTGCTGCATCAGAGAACTAGCACAGGGCTTAGAGGTTCACCCTTGCAGACAGCATGGACAAGGATAGAGTGAAGAGGAGAAAGGCATAAGAAAAGGAGAGGGATGTGCAGCAGGAGATGCTTGCCCTTCTCGGGCAGCAAACAGAGATGCTGCAGACTCTGGTGGACCTGTATGTTCAACAGTCTTAGACTCACCTTCCTCTGCACCCCTTAGAGAACTCCATATCAGAACCTCCTTGCACCCCACCCCACTCAACCTTCCAAATGGCATCAGAGACTTCTGCACTACCCCCAACCACTCTACCCCAGGGGACATTAAGTGCCCAGACACTTACCTGTAAAAGACATGGTTGGTGTATGTGCATCTGAAATGGAAATAACTGTTCTTTCCGCTTCATAAATTCTCTTCTCTTAATTCATCAAATTTTATTAAGTTATAATTTTTATTTTATTTTATAAAATTTTATATTTTGAAACATAATTCATCTTTATTAGTTTACAACATATGCTGGCTGGTGTTGAGTAGGTCTAACACCCACCAATTTCCTATAACTTCATTTTATAAGTTCTATGACAACAGCATACACAGACAATATTAATTGGTGCATTGGCAATGTTACACACACACACACACACATCTCACTGCAAGGTTCATACTGGTCTGAAAAAGAGCAAGGCCAGGTAGAGCGCACTCTACAGCAACACACACTACTCTGGCTCACTATTAAAATGATCTTTCAAAGCCTCCCTGAGCCGTTAAGCTCTTCTTATAGTCCTGGAATCTGGCTGTTCACAATCAGCAGACAGCTGGTGAACTAAAATCCCTGCTTGCAGCTTTCTGAACATCCTGTGTTCTTAAAGATGTGCATATTCTGTACCTACCCTGACTAGCCCACATTGATGTCGGTAAAGCATCCCCAGTGATCCACCAGCACTTGTATTACATAGAAAAGTAGTAGTTTCTGTTGATGTACTCTGCAGTGAGCAGGTCTGGTGCTAAAATAGGGATACACATGCCATCTATCACCCCACCACAATTCAAGAAGCCCACTGCTGCAAAACCATCCACTATGTCCTACACACTGCCCAGAGTCAGAGTCCTGTATAGCAGGAGGTGATTAATGGCCCTGTACACTTGCATCACACCAACCCCAGCAGTCGATTTCCCAACTCCAAATTGATTCCTGGCTGATCAGTAGCAATCTCACATTGCAAGTTTCCACAGTGCAATTGCCACTCACTTCTCAACTGTCCATGCAGCTGTCATTTTGGTGTCCCTGCGCTGGAGCGAGTTCAGCATACAGATCCAGGAATGTGGTCTTGCACATCCGAAAGTTCTGCAGCCACTGCTCATCATCCCAAGCCTGCATGACAATGAGATCCCACCAGTCAGTGCTTGTTTCTCAGGCCTAGAACTGGGCTCCACTATCTGCAGCTGCTCCATGAATGCCGCCAACAGCCTTGAATTGTTTCTCTTTATATAGCACAGGCATCTGGCCTCCAAGGAATCGTCATGTTCCCCATGGCTCCTCTTGCAACTCTGTAAATACTGCAGGATCAGGTGCCATGTTCTCACAATGCACATCACTATAGTGCAGAGCTATGCAGGATCCATGCTTCTGTCAGAGAAGGCTGGAAGGTCACGTGGGTTTGCAGGGATTTTGAAAGGAGGCACAAAATATTGTGGGATGGAGAACCCTTCATTATGGGAAGTTGAACCCAGGGTGCCAGTCACCCCTGCGTGGCTGGTTTCAGCCCCATGAGGGATTGCTAAAACTTCCCCAAACACCATATATTGAATGGTGGCAAGTTGCACAGTGGAATAGCTGCCCACAGTGCACTGCCATTTGCATCGATACAAGCACTCCTGGTGAGGACGCACATCACCTACACAAGGAGCATAGTGTGGACACTTACAAACGATGTAATAACTGCAGTGGCTGTATGCCGACGTAACTGAGGTCAACATAATTTTGTAGTGTAGACATGGCCTAAGTCAATGAGTTGGGTAATGGGCAGCCTCAGCAGCATCTCCATAGCCTGAGACTACAGTGCCATCAGTGTATGCTGTGTTATTAATAGACTTTCTGCCACATTTAAAGACTTACCACCTCTGCTCACTGGCCCCTGTGAGGTAGCTGCCCCAGGGGTGGAGGGCTAGTGTAGACAGTAGAAAGATTTTAAAATGGAACTAATTGTGGTGGCTAGGGCATCCGTTAGGAACAGCCTACAAAAAGAGAGAAAACAAATATAATAGAAAAATAAGAGGCACAAAGCCTAGGGTTGTATTTTTCAAATGGGGAGACAAATATTAAAGGGAGCACAGAGAGTTATGGTTTGACTGGGAATTTATAACAAATTTTAAGTCAGTTAAATGATTCAGAACCATTAAGTCATACTCATTGCTTGCTGAGGTAACTGCATGATCTCATTACTGTTACCTTCTTTTCTCCCATGCTCTTGTTTGCTTGCCACATTTATTTGAGTCTGGTTTTTCCCTGCTCTTCGGAGCAGGGACTATGTCTACATGTGTGTTTATACAGCACCTATTAGCATTCCCAAGAGAAATCTGCAGTACAGTTGAAATACGCAATGTTGTTGTAGTTGATTTGGTCCCAGGATGTTAGAGAGACAAGGGCAATGAGGTAATGTCTTTTATTGGGCCAACTTCTGTTAGTGAGAGAGAAGTTTTTGAGTTTACGCAGCCAGAGCTCTTCTTCAGGACTGGGAAAGGTACTCAGTGTGTTGCACCTAAATACAAGGTAAAACAGATTGGTTAGCATAAGTAATTAACACATATTTCAAGGGATCATTCAAGGTGAAGTGGCCCATTAACACCTCTCCAGTCATTGGGAGAGGAGGAGGAAGTAGGGGGCCGTTAGTGGGTTATACATCAGCTTCACCAATGGAATCCCACAGACAACTATATACAAGAAAGCCACAGATCACCCACTTACCTTCAAAGATCCAGTAACCAGCTAAACACATCAAGTAATTTGATATCTACCCCAGGCCCTTGGATACCACAAACATGCTCAGAGAAGAAAGTCCAGGATATACACCTTAACACACTTAAAACCACCTTCACCAAACAAGGACACTCCACCAGAGAAGTAAATCACATCAAGGAACAGGTCACCCAAATACCCTGGGAGAACCTACTTCAATACAGAAAAACCCCCTCCGACCACACACCCATAGTTGTCACCTACCACCCCACACTGGAACCCACACGGGGTATGATCAAACATCTACAACCCATACTCGATGGGAACCCCATCCCAAAAGAAATCTTTCCTGAACCCCCACTTCAGGCCTTCAAACAACCCCCAACCTCTCCAAGCTAATCATCAGATGCAAGCTTCCCTCAGACCAGGACACACCAACTCAAAGCAGCACCTGACCCGGCTAGAACAATAGATGTAAAACCTGTAGACAAAACTTTACTGCTACAATAATCAACACCCCCCATAACACACCTTTCAAGATCTCTAGGTTCTACACAGAACATGAGCCTATCACAACATGAGCCTATCATCCAGTGCACTAAATGCCCCAACAACAACTATGTGGGCAAACGAGACAATCACTACGCGTTTGAATGAACTCACACAGAAAAATGATAAAAGACAAAAACACCCTATCACCTGTGGGTGAACATTTTCCACAGAGCGATCACTCTATATCTGACCTATCAGTCCTCATCCTCAAAGGAAACCTGCACAACACTTTCAAAGACAAGCCTGGGAGTTTAAATTCATAACTTTTCTAGACACTGAAAATCATGGACTGAATAGAGTCACTGGATTTATGGCTTCTGACAACAATCTATAACACACTAACAACCCTCCCAGCATCTCCCCCCATGACTTGTCTACACTTACAATGCTGCACCTGCACCGCTGTAGCACTTCAGTGAAGACACTACGCTACGCAGATGGGAGGGGTTCTCCCTTCAGTGTATGTACTCCTCCTACCCAAGAGTCAGTAGCTAGGTTGAGGGAGAATTCCCCCGTCAACCTAGCACTGTCTACACCAGGGATTAGGTCGGTTTAACTGCGTTGCTCAACTTGTCTCTCTCTCACCAACCAAAGTTGGTCCAGTAAAAGATATAACCTCACCCACCTTGTCTCTTTAATACAATTGATTTCAGCTTCTAGGATGGGTGAGCCACTCATAGCAAATTCAGGATCATACATGTGAGCATACAGGAGGGAGGCTGAAGGGGACATGTCTCTTCTCACCCCACTCCAATTTTTGCTATCCTAATTGTCCCCCTGATGCACTAATGCATTCTCACTCCTGGTTCTCTGCTCCCCCAACTTTAGTATATAATTATTCCACTGCTTTCACTCATGTATTTGCTTTTGTGGGGAGGAGTATTTTAGGGGAAATGATGATCCAGATAAACTTTAGAGGGCCTCTAAATAAAGCAAAACGAAAGATGAGAGACAAACTAGCCAATACAGAAGGACAGAAAATCAGCTTACTCAGATGCAAAAGGGGATCAGTGGAACTTGACCTGTCCTTTAGCTACCAATCTAAGAGTAAAGCTTGACCTGTATTTTCAAATAAGAACATATATTTGGGGTGATTTATACAAAAGAGGGAGGTGGCCAAAACCCCAAAACCTCCGCTGTTTTTTTTTTCTTAAAAAAAACAAACAAACAAAAAAAACAAAAAACTCTGCATTATTTTCAGGTTAGGGACTGCACTTTAATTTAAACATTGAAATTGTAATTCATATTTCTCCACATTCAAGATTATGATTTGCCCCAAATCTATAATTACAGTGTTACCTATTGCTGTGGTTAGATTCATACTCAAATATTTTTGTGCATTGTGCACATCTACCACAATAATAATTAAAGAGTGGTATGCACAGTTCAAGGGGATGTATATATGGAAAATACCAAATAAAATAATCAACTAGCATAAAAAATGCATGAGCAACAGAAGCCCCATGGCAAAAATAACATCAATGTCATTCTTCATAATCCATAAATATGGTAAGCAGTTTCTGGCACTGTACCAAGACCTAATGAGTCCTATCACTAAAAATGCAGTTGAGTGCTGTAGCATCACAGACCTCCTTATCTCCAGGTACTTTACATTCAATCAATAAGGATAGGCATGGACTATAAACAAGCCTTTTGTTACCAAATACTAATCTCCAGAAATATCAAAGTCACTCAAACATCCTTACGTTTATGCTACACTCATTGCAGATTAAATTTGAATTGGAAATACATGTAATGACTATCAGCATTTAGATACAAAGTCCATTTCCTAGTTAACCATTGTGTGAGCTTTTCATAAACCTCTACTGTTAGAAAATAATGCAAATTTCTGCTCTGCAATCCTAATCTCCTAAAGCAGAACTCAAAGTAACACAGCATTTATTCAGTAGTGTGGTTATAAGCATTCGTGGATTATTCTACTCTTTTGCTTGAAGTATGTACACAGCTGGACTTGTTTTTGAGATTATTAGGTTTTAAAGATTCAAGTTAAGCATATGCTCAAGTGTTTTGCTGAATCAGAGCCTTGAAAGCAGACACTTAGCTTTAAGCACATGCTTGAAAGTTTTGGTGAACAGGAATGGACTTGCTTAAATGCTTTGCAAATTAATCTAGAAACCTCAATTTAAAAAATCTTTTTTAATAAAATGCTCTGCTATTGGCTTTCTGAATCAGCACAGTAAAATGGATTGTCTTTCACTGAAATCTACAAAAGCAAAGGAAATTTAATTTAAATTGAGGGTTCTTCTGTTTGAAGTAATAATTAATTGAAACCAGAGGCAAACTAGAAAGATAACATCTGCTTTAATAAGAGATACCAATTCAACTGCATGAGCAAGAGATCTGAAATATTCTCTTAGTAGAAGAGACCAGTTCTCATGGGATTCCAGCCACATAAAAACTAGCAAGAATATTCAGGTTACAAGCTTCATATCAGAAAAATGTGACTTCTTAGAGCTGACTTGTACAAATTTGCTATTCAGTCCTGTACACAAAGCCACCACGGAGGCTATGCACCAATTAAGTCTTGCTTAAATCTTCCAAACAGCCATTTAGGTTCTTTGGGCAGGAATAAATGTCCCCCCTTGTGACATTTTCAACATAGACTAAGTAGTTTGGGTAAGTAACCACTTCTCAGTTTCCTTAAGGAAGCTGGTACTAGAGATGGGGCAGGACGTGGATTTTCAATTTCATGGGAAATACCATATTTTTTTGAGGGGAAGGAGGCAGAATCCAAAATGAAACAAACCCCCCAAAATTCAAAATTTCTCATGAAATCACATCCTGAGGGGGGGGGTTTGGGTCAGTCAAAACATTTTGTTTTGATAAAATTGAAACAGTACATTCCAGCTGTGACTTTCTTCAAAACCTTGTCTTGATTTTATATTTTAAAAAGCATTTCATTTTGAAAAACCATTTTGAAACAAAAAATTTAAATGTCATTCTGTTTTTTCCTCTAACTGAAATTTCTTCAAAATCAACACGTTTTTCTAAATTTTCTAAGTTTTGATTTTGACACTAGCATTTTTGTGTCAAAAAATGTTTGGCTGAAAAGTTTCCAACCAGCTCTACCTAGTACACTTTTGGATGCCATAAAGTATTACCAACAGTGGGTGTCAAATACACCCCATGGCTGATCTATCAATTCATTGTGTTATGTCAAGAAACCTACGAATTAAAGTCATATATATGCAATACCAAGGGACAGGACGACAAGTACAGTCTGTCTCAGCCATAATTCTGTATTTCTTTGGGGTTTAAAACTGACTAAAGGGACACTTATCAACCTTTCTAAACTCATACTTTTTCCTCTCTTAAATGTGTTATATATATATATATATATATATAACACATATATGGGATGTACACTGAAGGTTTTAAAGACTTAGAAATAGATTTAGCCAGAGGTTATAGAAGTGAAAAGGGAAACTCCAGGGGCAATGGTGGCACAAGGGGTGTGTACCGCTCCCATAGTGTGAGCACACAGCTCCCAAAAGTGGGCAGCACTGACCGGAAGGAAAGGACCAGGCTAGAGCAGCCAGAGGATATCATATTTCAGTGCACCCATTAAGTTTCCTCTACTGGTTGGACTCCTGTGTCTTTACACTTGCATTTTAAAGCTGTCATCCACTAAAAATCCTCCCAAGGCATGGCTATTGGGCAAACAATGCCTGTCATCTTTGTCAGTCACCTCTCCTACAAAACTACTTATTTCTTTACCATTTAATTTCATGATCTCATGTTCTTTTCACACCGAAACAGCTACATTGATTTCAATGCAAATTATGAGCATACAAATAATATGGGATCAGGCCCCCAGTGTAAACATGCTCCACATCATCATCAGATGTTATAGCATGAAAGATGCATCCCAAGCTTCACAGCCAGTGGGTCCAAGTAGAACAAGCTGTTACTTCAGCAGCCGTCTGCTTGACTGCACTCTGTGGTGGCTCTTCTGTCATTTTTTTCACGTTCTATCCACTGTGTAGGAAATGTCCATGTACAAACTACAGGATGCTAATATGAAAAGATTATCTAAGAAGCAGTTTCACACATGGTGGGGAAAGGCTAATTATTTAATTAGTGTTTAATTCAATTATTTAATGTAATTATTTAATTAAGTTCTGCTTCATATCTTCCTCTTGATAGACCTACGTTGGTGGGGCTTGCCAAAGCTTGTGTTAATTCTACAGCGAGCTTGTTTCAGGAGATATGTTTTGTTAGAACGGAACAGTCCCATTTATCCAGAGACATGTTTTGACTTGCGGCTACACATATATTAGACTGAAGATACTGCAGCGAAAGTAAATAACTATTCCTTCACATTATAACAAGCAAGAGGAAGGGAACATTCTCTGAGGCATGAATCCATATAAATGTATCCACTTTCATTAGCTACATCTCAACACTATTGATTACTATTCCATACTCAGAATTATTTCATTACTATTTTCTCTGTGGGAATACTTCCATGCATAGTATATTATGCCAAAGTGATCCCCTGCTGTTCAAATAACTGGTCTACCAGATCAGGTGGCTGAAAGACAGATCATCTGACAGAAATAGTAAAAAAGGAGGCAAGAGCCTGAAAGCCTGAAGTAATGTAGCTATTTGAGCAGTTATTGGTGATATATATTCACCTTCACTTTTGTTTTCAAGCATGCTTGCTAGGCTTTATTTTATACACAGTCTTGCTGCTATTTTCATAGGGGTTAAAGGATAGCCTCTCCATATTTTCAGAAGCAAGCTGCCTGGGGCAAAGAGCATGTCCAACCCCAGTTATAAAACCTTATTATGCAATAACAAGTACAAGAATAAATAACAAAATACAGATTTTTTTCCCTATTGCAGTTTTAACTACAAAAATTTAAAATATTCCTCTTATAACTATACATGTAAGGGTCAAAATACAATATTAAGAATGTCCACATTAGTATAGCATTGAGGGGAATATATCCATAGCTATGGAAATAACCTTTTAATGACGCAGAATGAACAACTTCTTATAGACTGGAAGGAATTGATATCTGATCACTTACAGACACAGGTAAAATCTTAGACTTTTGTGCAAAGCGGGGGTATGCATGGGACCTAATATTTGGCCCAGTGTTGGGCTACATGTATTCAATATTTATGTCCCACTCAATAACCATCACTTCTCCAGACAACCTGCCTGTTTCAGTTTGCTCTCCCATTCCCCAAGGAGTCTAGATGAGAGGTAGCCGGGTGAATTTCTTTCCTTCACCCTTCTGGGACCAGAGGAACTTCTCCCCTCTACTCCACAAGCCAGGGAAAGCCAGCACTGGCATGCTCTCCTGGTGGTTTCTTCTCCCCACAGGCCAGGGTAGGGACTAAATAGGATCAGCATCTGAGTAGCTGAATTATGCAGGTATTTGGTCCCCAGTCATGAGTAACAGCACTAGCCATCCAATTTGGCATTCATCTACCTGAGGTTTGGGCATTCAGAATACCAAGCTAAGGAAAAATTACCTTTCTCCAGTGACACATGGCACAATCTTCAACCCCTAACTCTGGAAAGAGTAATTGCCAAGCTTTACATTTAGGCTCTGCAAGCTACATTATATTAAATATACACAAAAATATGTTAGCCCTAGAACTCTAACAAAGCATCACATTACACTGAAATGTTAAGCCCTGATTCAACAAAGCACTTACGCATGTGCTTAAACCCATTAAAGTCAATGAGATTTAAGCATGTGCTTAAAATTTGGCATCGTGAGCCATGTGGGCAGACTGCTGAGCCCATGTGGAGCCACAATTACCCAGGAGGATCATACTGCCAGGGAGGGTGTGACACTGCACTCCATATTCTTCATAGAGATATTATATGAATATATCAATCATAATGTATTTTATGCAGGATAGGTCATGTGAGATATCATTGGAATCATTGAATATGATTATCCTATTTGTATGCATGTATCATTTTTGTATCTGAAGTTAGGAATATTGACTATGTATCTGTATTACAATCGTGTTTACACATGGGGAACGCTGACTAGACAAAATGCTCTCAGTCTAGATGGCTGGTTGGGAAGGGCCCATTAAAGTTAATGAACTATTAGGGAGAATAATAGGCCTTAGAAGACGCTTATTGCCCACCGTGTGTGTGCGTGGGGGGCTTCCTGAGGATGCTACAAATAGCCTCCGACTCATGGCCGCTGTGAGACTACAAGGAACTGGTGCTGGACTCCATCTTGAGATACCAGTGCTTTTCCACTGACTGACGTGGGAATCAAGCTTTGAAACAAAGGGTTCCTGCCATATGCAAAAGCTATATAAGGCAGGAGAGTGACATCATTGTGGCTCTTCACTGACTCCCCACCCAAAGAGACTCCTGGAAACACCTGAGGAACAAAGAGGGAACTGCGAGAAGTGCTGGACCCAGGCTAAAGGGATTTTTAGCCTGTGAATGGAACACCCAGGGATTCTAAGCTGTAAGCCAGTGCAGCTTGCCGCTTAAGAATCTGCAGCCTTCTTGTATCATCTCTTAGAGTGAGGATCTGCTATTCATATCCAATCTCTTTTGTATATTAAGCTTAGATTGTGGTTTTGTTTATTTGCTAGGTAATCTGCTTTGATCTGTTTGCTATCCCTTATAATCACTTAAAATCTATCTTTTGTAGTTAATAAACTTGTTTTTCCTTTGTCTAAAACCAGTGTGTGTGGGAATCATAACTTGGGGCAGAAAGCTGTGTATATTCCTCTCCACACTGAGGGAGGGGACGAATTTCATGAGCTTACACTGTACAGTTCCCTGTGCAGCGCAAGATGGTATAATTTTGGGTTTACACCTCAGGGGAAGGGGGGGACGTACCTGAATAACTGGGAAATTCCTTAGCTGAAGTCTTCCCATGCAGAGCTGCTCACAGAGTTGGTGTGTAACTGCAGCTGGGTGTGTCCCTATTTGTATGTGTGCTAGAAGGGGCTTGAGAGCTTGTCAGCAATACAGTGTAAAGGGAGCTCAGGCTGGTGGGTCAGGCACGCTCAGTGATACCCCAGTTCCAGATGGCACCCGGGGGGGAAACCCGTCACAGAGGGGTCTTAGGCACCTGAGAAAGTGGTCCAGTTTTCAAAAGTGCTGAGCATCAACAACACCCACTGACACCAATATGCCTTTGCTAGCTCTCCCAACAAGTTTAATGCAGCTTGGCTAGCATCCATCAGATTCACTGTTAATTGTTTTAATTTCAGGTGATAATACAGAAAAGTAATGTATGTTGGGGGAAAAGACAACAGAGAAAGACCAGAATGCCAATGATTAATAGGTACACAATATACAATTTCATGCTGTCTTGTGCCCATTGGCTGTCTTCACTGTAATTCTCTTCGCAGAAAAGCAGAATATGTGGCAGTTGGGGGAGGTGGTTTGTCTGACTGCAAGAGTAACTTCTACATTTTGGAGGTAAAATGTGGATTTAAAAGGAGCAAACACAGAGAAACACCAGAAACAGAACTCATTTCATGGATGTAATTTTAATGGTTAAGAGATCATAGCAGTGATTCTCTGACAAACAGATCTAGCTTAATGCTGATAGTTACAATTTATTCACCCAAATGCAAGATTCAGTATTACAGAAACTTTGTATGCACTGATCCCAGATGATATTAAAAAAAATACTTAAGCATGAAAGTATGAAAATTGTTATATCAAAAATCTAAATGTATGAACTCCTCAGAATTGCCTGTGTACATTTAATCTTTAACCTTGATTAAAAATGTACAAGGGTGTTCTGAAAAGTCATTTAGATCACATCCTGAAAACTCCAAATTCTGTCCTCTTGGTGGGTGCATTTAGTGCTGCACTAAGACTCAGACCCAAAACAAGTCTTGTATTAGCGGGGTCAATAATTCCATCGTCCCATAGTCTGAAATTAGACCAAACAAGAAAAGAAGAATTATATAAACAGTTTACAAGAGATAGGCCTTCAGCCACACAGAAATAAATAAATATTTCTATTGGAGGGAGTGGATAAAAAAAGGGCCAAATTCTGATTTAAGACAATTGAGCTACTTCGTATTTATGCTGATACAACAAAGCAAAATTTCGTGCCTACTTTTTTATTATTTGTATAATTTGTCTTCTAGATTTAACTATACAGTTCAAAATAAATGACTAGAATAATCTCTACCTACTTTAAATGGGATTATTCATACTATTTTTTCAGTATGAAAATGGCATCCTAAATTCAAGAGAAAAAAATGTCATGAGAAATAAATGGAAAAGATCCCAATGTCATGAAAATGGCTCCCCATCCTGTTGGTAACTATATTCTAAAAAGTAAATTAACATCATTAATAAACGTTATTTGGCTTATCTTAGCTGTCAACTCAAGATGTTTAGTTATGAAAGCATAAGGATTTAAAGTGCTGGAGTATATTTTTTATGGACTGCCAACAATTATTTCACTAATCTTCTTTACTGAAGTCTATTTCTAAACAGTTGTAAATTAATCTGTGCGATAGTGAAGTCCCTGAAAGCAATGAATTCATAAAGCTATGCCACAGTAACAAAAAAACACCTCTGAATTCCAAACAACTAACCTCCCAATTGACAGGCACTTCTGCACCTGCTTAATATTAAGCATGCAAGCAATTGAAGTTAAGCACACATGGGACTGTTTGCAGGCTCAGCGCCAAAAGAGTTCTATCCCGCTCCAAATGAACTCCATAGCAAAAATTCTAAACGTCCTAAAAATTGTATATGTTGTACAGCTACCTTCCCTAGGCACTTTGTTTAGAACCAGATGCTGAAGTCCTATTGCAGCTAAAGTCCCATTTAAATCAATGTGAATTTTAACCAGCTGAGGGACTGCAACACAACATGAAATATCTAAAAAAAAAAGTAAAAAAAAAAAAAGGATTCCCTTCCCCATGCCCAAAGAGAGCAACTTATTTTGCAATCTTTTCTGAGATGATTACATTGTTGTCATGTCTGACAATTTTATTCTGTGTCTTTAAAATTACTGCTCTGCTTTTGGTAAATTAGTTTTTGAAAGTGATGATCCTTTCATGTTATTTTAAAACAATGGGTAGTCAACACTGAATTTTTAATCAAGAACAAAAATATTCTTCCCTTCTGGCTAAAGTTTCAAGTTGTCAATTTTATATTGTTTGAGGATTAGTTTGGTTTTTTTTAAATCAAATTACACAGGAAAGAAAACATTTAGCACACTTACCTCAATACAAAAGAAGAGAATAAAGAGAACTGCATAGTGTATGTAAATAAGTATTCATGAGTCTTAGTCACCAATAGAAGTTTGCAACAATTTTGTAAATTTGTTTTAGTTTAACATTTGTTGTTAGCGTCACTTTCACCAAGTCACAGCAAATAATTTTTAAAATATCTAATTACATTTTCTCTGTTACAACTTGGGTACACTCAAAGCAGGATATCCAGAAACTCATTTCTCCAAGATGCTCCCAAGAAACAAACTACACCTCTACCCAGATATAACGCTGTCCTCGGGAGCAAAAAAATCTTACCGCATTATAGGTGTTATATCGAACTTGCTTTGATCTGCCGGAGTGTGCAGCCCCACCCCGCCGGAGCACTGCTTTACTGCGTTATATCCGAATTCGTGTTATATCGGGGTAGAGGTGTATATTAAAACCAACAAATATAAAAACTCAACAAACCTATTAGTTAACCTTTTCCCTTCTCTGGATTTTCCAGTCTGTATCCTGTCCTCTCTCTGTTTGTCTCTATGGGTACATCTACATGATAGCAAGTCTCAGAACCCAGGTCAACTGACTCGTGCTCACAGGGCTCATGCTAAGGGACTAAAAATAGCTCCTTAGGGAGGAGCCCAGGTTCTGAAATCTGGAGAGGGAGGCAGGGCCTCTGAGCCCAGCCCTCAGCCGGAGCAGTAATATTTACATTGCTCTTTTTAGCCCTGTAGCACAAGCTCCATGAGCCTGAGTCAGTTAACCTGGGCTCTGAGACTAGCTTCCCTGGCGTTTTTGTTTGGTTGCTTTTTTTGCCATGTAGATGTACCCTCTGGCTCCTATCCCCCAATGAGAGCTGCTAGCAGGCACTCTTACATCCACATGGAGTCACACTAGCAGATCCTGTTGCAGGATAGCGACACACTGTTTGTGCTTGTGTGCTGGATAGCATAACACATGTTGTCAGCACTTAGGATGTGATTCAGGAAAGCATCCCTATTCAGGAAAGCACTTAAGCACACACTTATGTCCTACTAAATTTGATAGAGTGTAAGCACATGCTTTGAGCTAAGTATGTGATTAAGTGCTTTTCTAAATTGGGGCTTTTAATAATAATCATTCATTAATTACAACCTTTTGGTGTATTTTAACAATAATATTACATTGAAAAATTAAGTGCTCAAATTAGGTGCTTTTTCTCCTTAAGCCACAGCAGTGAAACACAAAACAAAAGTATAATTAGAAAACTCTTGAGCTCAGAAGAGCTAGAGGACCAATCTAACCCCCACTGAAGTCAATAGGACTAGTGTTTCTATTGACTTTAATGGAAGTTATGTCAGGCCTTAAACTCTTCAGGAATAATGAGTGTGTCCCATATCTATGCATAAAACCCCAGTTTAAGAAAATGTCAATGGGATCACTGTCTAAGATATACATGGCCAACATTTTGTAACATCAGAGAATACATGTTACCAAGAACACTTCAGCAGTTTTCACTACAAATTTCACATAAAAATGCATTCATAGAATCATAGAATATCAGGGTCGGAAGGGACCTCAGGAGGTCATCTAGTCCAACCCCCTGCTCAAAGCAGGCCCAATCCCCAGACAGATTTTTGCCCCAGATCCCTAAATGGCCCCCTCAAGGATTGAATTCACAACCCTGGGTTTAGCAGACCAATGCTCAAACCACTGAGCTATCATTATTTTTATTTATTATTTTTATTACCCATTAGAATCTGATTTAGTTTTGATCAGCTTAATTTCTTGGCACAGTGGGATAATCATTGGGATATCTCAGTGAACTAGTTTCATGAGATCAAACCCTCAGTCACCCTGCTCCTCATAATCTTAAAAGGATAATAAAAATTAACTATTTATAGTGATTTCTCTTTGTTCTAAGTGTGATTTCATTTCAATTTTCTGATAGTTACATGTTTGTTTGGTCCTTCTGGAAGGGACCTTCAGTATTCAGATGTACCTCACTATCTGGTGTAATGATTTTTCAATCTCTTTTAGTAAAACCATCAAAATTGAATGAAATATTTCAAATCCATTAAAGAGGTTTAATGTAACTGTATTTTTGTGGGATAAGTTATATTAAGAAAGTGTTGCTGGCCCAAAGCAATTAACCTCAGAAGTTCAGCCTTATAAAAGGCTATTGCTGTAATAAAGACCTTTCAAAACTTTACACGCCTTTTTTTTTTAATAGAATACTTGTTTTTTGTAATGACAAACTAGCTTTTATTGACAGCCTCAAAGATTTTACACTGTATAAGGTAAAGATTGCTTTCAAGGTCACCACTACCTTCTGCTTTTCTTTGTTTAAAGAAAACTGTCTTCTGTATTGGGACATAACATTAAACATCCTATTAAAAACCCAATGCTAGAACATGAATCACATCTATGTTCATAAAATATTCAGAACAGGGACTCTGAGTAAAAGAAACAAACAGACCAGAAAAGAAAATGGCCCATGTAATTTGTTACAACGTAAACTGATTAAACTCCATTTGGAAACCTGTAAGCAGATTAATGTAGCTCATTAAAAAGGGAGCTGGCTAACGACTCTCGTTAATTAAGACTGTTCAGAGTGAAAGGTTCTATTCAGACAATTGATTAAAATTTGATTAGAAAACACAACTAAGGGGAAGTATATTGACATCCTGAAGATAACAAATTATAATTTATAAGCAAAATTGCATACACAAAGCAAATAGGGAAATATGCTTCCATTTTAAGTCCATAAAAGCATTTTTCTTCTTTACTTTCAAATTTATTGCTCAAGGGCCTCAAAGCCCAAAGAAGTCAATTGAACGCATCCCACTGACTTCAATGGGCTTTGAATCAGGCCCCAAGAGCGTGGACAGAGACTATATAACTTCATACACATTTACCAACAGGACAGTGCAAGGTAGATTCAAACACTGCCTGTCTCATGCAGTGATCAAAACGAATTCAGACATTATCTCCGCCTACAACCCCCTGTCCCCTTACTGGAGGCATCTTGTTGGTCTGATTAGCATAAGACAAAGCCAGTTTTGACAGAATCCAGTTTTGATTTCATGACCTGATGCCCAGCACTTGGCTGGGTTGATTCTCACTTGACTACACAGGTGGCAAGACTGATTGCCATGTTTGGAGTCAGGAAGGAATTATCTCCTCCCAGAAAACTGACCATTGCACTGAGGAAGTGTGTTACTTTTCCTTTGTACACTGCAGCATGTGACATTCAGTAAACATATTGTTATGCCTGCATGCAAATTTGTTGGCTAATGGAAGCAAAGTGTCTCTAGCCCCTACTTCATGCAGGGGAAACATCAATTTCTGCAGTGCTTGTAATAATTACTCCTGGGGGAATTTTGCGCCACTGCACGTGCGCAGAATTCATATCCTCTGCAGATTTCTTTGCTTTCCTGCAGAAAAAGGATTTTCTGACAGGGAAGCAAAGGCAAGCTGCAAGAGCGGTCATGCACCCCTCCCTAGCAGCACAAATACATCGTTTCAGGCACCCAGAGCAGTCAGCGGAGAGGTAAATCACCGCAGGGCTGGGGACACCCCAGCCAGTGGTCCCTACCCTGCGCCGGGATCAGCTGACACTCCCAGCTGAGCTGGAGGTGGGAGAGGACAGGGCTTCCTCTTCCCCTGCAAAGAGTAAATAGGGCTGTGTCAGACCCACCCCCAGAAACCTCCCCCCGGCTGCAAGAAGTTCAGCATCCTCCCCTGCTTCCTGCCCCTATCTCTCCTCAGCCACAGGGGGAGGGGTCACTGTACCAGGAGTTGCTCCCTCATCTGCCCAACCCCCATGCATCCGGACCTCCCATACCTGGACCCCTCCTGCTAAACCTCACCCTGTATACCCAGACCCCCCCTCAGCCCTCCATACCCGAACCTCATCCCACTGAACCTCAACCCTTGCGCAGCTGGAGCCTCCCTGCAACAAGACCCCCTGCTTCCAGACCCCCACCTCTGCACCCAGACCACCCCCCACTGAGCTCCCTGCACTCAAACCCCCACTCTGACAAGCCCCACCCCCCTGAGCCCTCACATCCAGACCCCCACCCCACTGACCCGCAACTAGCTGCACCCAGACTCCCACCCCCCAAGCCCCATTCCCCCAGCACCCAGACCCTTCCACTGAGACTCCCCCCACCCAGACCCCCTGCTGAGCTCCAACCACCTTCACCTGGATGCCCCTGTAGAGTCCTATTGCCCCTGCACCTGGAATCCCCCCAATGAGCCTCTGTGCATCTCCTTCATGCCTAGACCCCTCACTGACCTGCTTGCACCCAGACTATCCCTTACAGAACCCTCTCACCCCACACCTGGATCCCCCCACACTGAGCCCCTCCACACTTGAATCCTGCCTTGTTGAGCCTGCCTGCCCCACACCTGGTGCACCTGGCGCAGAGGGGCAGGGGCCCGGGGTATTTCTGGGGCAGGCCCAGCCACTGTGCTGTGTCAGGGTCGTGTGCAGCCTCATCACTGAGTCCGTGTCCCGGGGAGGGGAGGGACTGCAGGGTGATCTCCCACCTTCATGCAGCCAGTGGCCTATGATCCCACTGCCATGCTGGAGCCTCTGCATTTATTTATTGACAAATACAACTTGCAGAATTTTAAAATACTGTGCACAGAATTTTTAATTTTTTGGCACAGAATTCCCTCAGGAGTAAATAATACTTTATATCATTGGTGACTGGACTAGGCCACCAAACTGCAAAAATAGTAGTGTAAAGCTTAGTGTCTTAATCCAGTATTCCAAACTCTGAGATCTTACTGAGGAAAATGAAGTGTATGAAGGGAGTAGGCATACAACGACATGATTGGTGGGGACAGGTATGAATACTGGGCACAGTTAGAAGACGACCCTATTAAGGTGCACAATTCTTTCCACAGGAAAAAAAGAATAGGTAGGAATTGAGGGCTCCCAGACCATGTATATTCAGGGTCTTAGACCAGGTTTACACTATAGACTTACATCGGTAGAACTAAGTCGCTCAGGGGTGTGAAAAATCCACATCCCTGAGCAACATCATTATACTGACCTAACCTCCGGTGTAGACAGCGCTATGTCGGTGGGAGAGCTTCTTCCATCGACATAGCTACCGCCTCTCACGGAAGAGATTAACTATGCTAACAGGAGAAGCTCTCCCATCAATGTAGGAGAGTCTTCACTTAAGCACTACAGTAGTGCAGCTGTGCTGATGCAGTGTTTTAAGTGTAGGCCTGCCCTTAGACTGTAAGGTCTTCAGGCCAGAGACTTGTCTTATTTTATGACTGTGAAGCTCCTAGCTCATTTTGGGACAGTATTTTATTAACAAACAAACTATCTGCCCTCCCTTGACTGAAGAATTAGGTGAAGATTTTTTTTTTAAAAGGATGCCTAAAGTTAGGTTCCTTGCTGAGTACTCAGCAGCTCCCACTGAAATTAGACCACTTATTTAGGTATCCAAATATGGGTTTGGGGCCTAAATTTTTCAAAATGACTAGTTATTTTAGGTACCCAAGTTGCAGGAGCCTGACTTTCAGAAACTGCTGAGCACCCTTTAAGATGTCGCAAGCTAGGCACCCAAAAATCACTTGACACCCTTGAGAATGTAAACACCCATTTTTAAAAAATGTGGGCCCTAGGCTAATATTTAAATCTCTCTCCTTACACATAACTACTGCTCTAAATATTAACAATGAGCTGTGGGCTGTTTTGGGGGAAACTGAGTTGTTTTTTACATCACAACTGTACACATGTTGCACGCCTAATAAATCCAATAATTTTTCAGTCCTCAGTACAAAGAGATTATGACTGAGATTCCAGTGGATATTAACAAAATCAAAGAGTTCATTTTCTCCTCCAGGAGATTATGGATTTGGTTTAAGTACAGATACCCTGACTGTAATTTTTTAATGTAATTAGTTCAGTGAAAAATTCTTCTGTTTACAATCCAATCATAAAAAATTTAAATCCTTACTGTAATTTTTCTCTCTGCCTGAGGGATAAATCTGAGGCTTTGTAAGAGTGATATAGGGCCAGATCCTCAATTGGTACAAACCAAACTAGCTCTATTGACTTTAATGGAACCACACTGATTTACACTAGCTGAGGACCTGGTCCACAGTCTCTATCTATACTCAGAGCAAATCTTATAAAACTTCAATTGGCTAAAAAATAGATGAAGCGTGCAAGCCATCATGTCACCGATCAATACATATTAGTAATAATTTATGACTTCATAAATAATACCCTAACCTGAGAGTAAAAAAACCCAAACAAAACAGATTGCTTTGTGTCTACATAATTACTAGGAGTTGACATATGGATAGAAACTACTTAAATATAGGAGCTTAACGCTTACAAACACCTGTTAACATACTTTTATTAAAGTGTTTAAACTGATCACATTTACAATTGTAACAATGCAAATTTACCCCTGCTGACAGAGTGTGTCTGGAATTAAAGAATTCTAAGCATACTCTGTGGATTTACCAAAAGAGAAACTTCTTGCTAACTTTTAGCATAGTCTATATCTTTATTCAAATGTATTCATTTATTTACTACCATAAGCAAAAGATGAAAGTAAATACAATACTTGGGGTCACTGCCATTAAAAATAATTGGGTGTAGGAATCACTGGTGAGAAAAGGGTAGGTGCAAATTACTTGAGTTTTAAGGAGAGATTTGAAGGAAGACACCAGGGGTCACAACATAGACCCACTACAGCTAGCTAGTTAATCAGAACTTGTAAGACTTAAGGAATAGACAGTTAGATCTTGGAATAATGCTTGTTGTTAACTGTGTTGCAATTCTTTTTATAAGCTGTGTACGTTGCCATTAGTGAAATTGAGAACAAGGAGAAGCAGGCAGCATGATGAGAGATAAGGCAAGCCAGGGAAGAGACTACAACGGTACCATATGGCAAAAGAAAGAAAGAGAGAAGGATGTAGGGAATGGTTAGGAGTAGTGGAAATAGAAACAGAGGCCTGGTCTACACCTAAAAATTGGATTGACCTAGCTACGTCACTCATGACTGTGAAAAATTTTGTGCCCTGTGTGACATATTTGGGCTGCCTAACACCCAGTCTTCCGTTGACTTAGCTACCGCCTCTCGGAGGAGTGGATTACCTACAGTGACGGAAAAATAACCCTACATCACTGTAGCAAATGTCTACGCTGTGGTGTTACAACAGCAAAGCTGCAATGCCACAGCTGTGTCACTGCAGCATCTGTAGTGTAGACACAGCCAGAGATATAAGGAAAAATGATGTAGTATTTTGTAAGTAAAGACAAAGAACTTGAATTTGATAGCCTAAGGGTAAGGAACCCTTTAGAAGGATTCATGGGAGGACTGATGTGATCAGAAGATGATTTTCCTGTCAGCATTTTGAACAGACCTGAGTGATGAGAGGCATGGGAGGGCGACGAAAATGATTTACAATAATAAATGCAACAGAAGATCAACACATGCAAAAAATTTTAGTGGTGGCATCAGTAAAGAATTTGGTAACATCAAAAAAGTAGTATCAGTCATTATCAAGACGCTAAATATGGAGTTAGAAGTGGAGAGAAGTGTCAAAAATGTCAGAAGGTTGCAGTATATATGCTCACTATAAAACGAAAAGAGAACACATTATTTATATTTTAATGGTATGTGCCCTACTCCAGAATAGCGTGCCCATATACTTGATCACCTCACCTCAAGAAAGCTATAAAAAGGAATTAAAAAGAACCCAAGAAGGAGGACAAATAGTAACACGCTGAGGTTTACATGAAAAGGAAGGTTGCAAAGACTATGATCATTTAGCCTGTAAGGGCATTTGACTTAAAAGGGATTTAACTGAGGTATTCAAAATATATAAACTCAACCTTTATAACCTGTTGAAAAAGGAAGCATACTTTGAAATATTAAAGCAACGTCCCTTTACCCAGTGCACAAATAACCCGTGGAAGGTCAGATATACACAAATACAAAATTGGACACAGAAAAAAGTGGGTAAGTTTATCATCCTTGATGTTTATAGCTCTACAAGCTACAACAATATGAGAAATCAAATGTCATGCTTCATAGGATACTATGACCAGCTGCAGGAATCTGTAAAGAATCTCCCTCTCCACCACATCCCCACGTACATAGCGGTACACAACTAACTTGCTGCATTCTGGAAACATGCACCTTCCTTTAAGGCATCAGGTACTGGCTGCTGTCAGAAACAAGATAGATGGAACCATGGTTTGGATTGCATAGTACCTGTGGACACTGAACAAAACCCTTGTTCCAGATTGTTTTAAACTGTATGTAACTGGTCTGTTGTGCAGCATTAAGATCTAAAAGGTGTTAACACATTCTGGTTATATCATCAAGTTCTGGGAATAGTCATTTATATGTTACCTTGCACTGGAATAATAAGGGTTTCCCTCCTCTTCAAACCTCCTAATGATTGGCTCCTTCAAAGCTGCTTCATCTGCCTCAGATAACTGTAGGGAATAAAGCAAGTAACTGAACACTGTCTATACAAGAAATTCTTCAAAATACCTACTTACACAATGACATCAGATCCCAACCTCAAACAACAGCCAAGAAGTGACTTGCTAGACTATCTCCAGAGACAAAGTCTTTTATTGGACCAACTACTGTTGGTGAGAGAGACAAGCTTTCGAGCCACACACAGCTGTTCTTCAGATCTGGGAAAGTTACTCAGAGCATCACAGCTAAATGCTAGATGGAACAGATTGTTAGGCAAAAGTAATTAGCACATACAAAAATAGGGAGTTAGTGGGTTACAGATTGTTGTAATAAGCCATAAATCCAGTGTCTCTGTTCAGTCCATGATTTTTAGAGTCTAGCGGAGTTATGAATTTAAGCTCCCAGGCTCATCTTTTGAAAGTGTTGTGCAGGTTTCCTTTGAGGATGAGAATGGATAGGTAAGATATAGAGTGATCACTTTGTGAAAAAAGTGTTCACCCACGGGTGATAGGGTGTTTTTGTTTTTTATCATTTTCCTGTGTGAGTTCATTAGAGAGCATAGTGATTGACTCATTTAACCACATAGTTGATATTGGGACATTTAGGTATACCACATATTGTAATTGGCATGTGTAGGATCCATGGATCTTGAAAGCTGTGTTGTGGGGGGTACTGATCATTGTAGCAGTGGAAATATGTCTACAAGTTTTTCATCTGTTGTTCTGGCCGGGTCTGGTGCCGCTTTGAATTGGTGCGTCCTAGTCTGTGGGGAGCTTGCATCTGATTATGAGCTTGGAGAAGTTGGGGGGTTGTTTGAAGGCCAGAAGGGGGGGTTCAGGAAAGATTTCTTTCAGGATGTGGTCCCCATTGAGTATAGGTTGTAGTTTGATGATACCCATATGAGTTACAGTATGGGGTGGGAAGTGACAACTATGGGTAGAAAGCAACAGAGGGTCCTGTGGCACCTTTAAGACTAACAGAAGTATTGGGAGCATACGCTTTCGTGGGTAAGAACCTCACTTCTTCAGATGCAAGTAATGGAAATTTCCAGAGGCAGGTATAAATCAGTATGGAGATAACGAGGTTAGTTCAATCAGGGAGGGTGAGGTGCTCCGCTAGCAGTTGAGGTGTGAACACCAAGGGAGGAGAAACTGCTTCTGTAGTTGGATAGCCATTCACAGTCTTTGTTTAATCCTGATCTGATGGTGTCAAATTTGCAAATGAACTGGAGCTCAGCAGTTTCTCTTTGGAGTCTGGTCCTGAAGTTTTTTTTTGCTGTAAGATGGCTACCTTTACATCTGCTATTGTGTGGCCAGGAAGGTTGAAGTGTTCTCCTACAGGTTTTTGTATATTGCCATTCCTGATATCTGACTTGTGTCCATTTATCCTCTTGCGAAGTGACTGTCCAGTTTGGCCAATGTACATAGCAGAGGGGCATTGCTGGCACATGATGGCATATATAACATTGGTGGACGTGCAGGTGAATGAGCCGGTGATGTTGTAGCTGATCTGGTTAGGTCCTGTGATGGTGTTGCTGGTGTAGATATGTGGGCCGAGTTGGCATCGAGGTTTGTTGCATGGGTTGGTTCCTGAGTTAGAGTTGTTATGGTGTGGTGCGTGGTTGCTGGTGAGAATATACTTAAGGTTGGCGGGTTGTCTGTGGGCGAGGACTGGCCTGCCTCCCAAGGTCTGTGAAAGTGAGGGATCATTGTCCAGGATGGGTTGTAGATCACTGATGATGCGTTGGAGAGGTTTAAGCTGAGGACTGTAGGTGATGGCCAGTGGAGTTCTGTTGGTTTCTTTTTTGGGCCTGTCTTGTAGCAGGAGGCTTCTGGGTACACGTCTGGCTCTGTTGATTTGTTTCTTTATTTCCTTGTGTGGGTATCATAGTCGGGGCTCTAAGGGTATGTTGATTTGTTCCTGTGTTAGTGTAGGGAGTGTCCTGAGTAGATGGTGCAGTTTCTTAGTGTATTCCTCAGTGGGATCTGAGGAAAGTGGCCTGTAGAACTTGGTATTGGAGAGTTGTCTGGCAGCCTCCTTGGTGAAGATCTTGTAGGTGTTGGTCTCTGTCTGAGGGGTTGGAGCAGATGCGGTTGTACCTCAGCCCTTGGCTGTAGACGATGGATCGTGTGGTGTGTCCGGGGTGGAAGCTGGAGGCATGAAGGTAGGCGTAGCGGTCGGTGGGTTTTCGGTATAGGGTGGTGTTAACGTGGCCATCGCTTATTTGTACTGTGGTGTCTAGGAAGTGGACCTCCCATGTAGATTGGTCCAGGCTCAGGTTGATGGTGGGGTGGAAGCTGTTGAAATCATGGTGGAATTCTTCCAGGGTCTCCTTCCCATGGGTCCAGATGATGAAGATGTCATCAATGTAGCGTAGGTAGAGAAGGGGCGTGAGTGGACGAGAGCTGAGGAAGCGTTGTTCCAGGTCAGCCATAAAAATGTTGGCATATTGTGGGGCCATGCGGGTGCCCATAGCGGTGCCACTGGTCTGGAGGTATATATTGTCACCAAATTTGAAATAATTGTGCGTGAGGATAAAGTCACAGAGCTCAGCAACAAGTTGTGCTGTGTCATCATCAGGGATACTGTTCCTGACAGCTTGTATTCCATCTGTGTGTGGGATGTTTGTGCAGAGAGCCTCTACATCCATGGTGGCTAGGATGGTGTTTTCTGGGAGGTCACCAATGCATTGTAGTTTTCTCAGGAAATCTGTGGTGTCACGGAGATAGCTGGGAGTGCTGGTGGCGTAGGGTCTGAGTAGGGAGTCCACATATCCAGACAGTCCTTCAGTGAGAGTGCCAATGCCCGAGATGATGGGGCGTCCAGGATTTCCAGGTTTGTGGAACTTGGGTAGTAGACAGAATAACCCCAGTCGGGGCTCTAAGGGTATGTTGATTTGTTCCTGTGTTAGTGTAGGGAGTGTCCTGAGTAGATGGTGCAGTTTCTTAGTGTATTCCTCAGTGGGATCTGAGGAAAGTGGCCTGTAGAATTTGGTATTGGAGAGTTGTCTGGCAGCCTCCTTCTGGTAGTCAGACCTGTTCATGATGACCACAGCACCTCCTTTATCAGCCTCTTTGATGATAATGTCAGGGTGGTTTCTGAGGCTGTGGATGGCATTGCGTTCTGCACGACTTAGGTTATGAGGCAAGCGATGTTGTTTTTCCACAATTTCGGCCTGTGCACGTCGGCGGAAGCATTCTATGTATAGGTCCAGACTGTCATTTCGACCCTCAGGAGGAGTCCATGTGGAGTTCTTCTTCCTGTGTTGTTGGTGGGAGGGTATCTGTGTATCAGTGCGCTGTTCAGTGTTATCTTGAAAGTATTCTTTGAGTCGGAGGCGGCGAAAGTAGGCTTCCAGATCACCGCAGAACTGTATCATGTTCGTGGGGGTGCTGGGGCAAAAAGAGAGTCCCCGAGATAGGACAGACTCTTCTGCTGGGTTGAGTGTGTAGCTGGATAAATTGACGATATTGCTGGGTGAGTTAGGGGTACCCCTGTTGTGGCCCCATGTGGCAGGTAGGATTTTAGACAGCTTTACGGCCAAGCGCTGAGGTACAACCGCATCTGCTCCAACCCCTCAGACAGAGACCAACACCTACAAGATCTTCACCAAGCATTCTCAAAACTACGATACCCACACAAGGAAATAAAGAAACAAATCAACAGAGCCAGACGTGTACCCAGAAGCCTCCTGCTACAAGACAGGCCCAAAAAAGAAACCAACAGAACTCCACTGGCCATCACCTAGTCCTCAGCTTAAACCTCTCCAACGCATCATCAGTGATCTACAACCCATCCTGGACAATGATCCCTCACTTTCACAGACCTTGGGAGGCAGGCCAGTCCTCGCCCACAGACAACCCGCCAACCTTAAGCATATTCTCACCAGCAACCACGCACCGCACCATAACAACTCTAACTCAGGAACCAACCCATGCAACAAACCTCGATGCCAACTCTGCCCACATATCTACACCAGCAACACCATCACAGGACCTAACCAGATCAGCTACAACATCACCGGCTCATTCACCTGCACGTCCACCAATGTTATATATGCCATCATGTGCCAGCAATGCCCCTCTGCTATGTACATTGGCCAAACTGGACAGTCACTACGCAAGAGGATAAATGGACACAAGTCAGATATCAGGAATGGCAATATACAAAAACCTGTAGGAGAATACTTCAACCTCCCTGGCCACACCATAGCAGATGTAAAGGTAGCCATCTTACAGCAAAAAAACTTCAGGACCAGACTCCAAAGAGAAACTGCTGAGCTCAAGTTCATTTGCAAATTTGACACCATCAGATCAGGATTAAACAAAGACTGTGAATGGCTATCCAACTACAGAAGCAGTTTCTCCTCCCTTGGTGTTCACACCTCAACTGCTAGCAGAGCACCTCACCCTCCCTGATTGAACTAACCTCGTTATCTCCATACTGATTTATACCTGCCTCTGGAAATTTCCATTACTTGCATCTGAAGAAGTGAGGTTCTTACCCACGAAAGCGTATGCTCCCAATATTTCTGTTAGTCTTAAAGGTGCCACAGGACCCTCTGTTGCTTTTTTCAGATTCAGACTAACACGGCTACCCCTCTGATACTTGGCAACTATGGGTAGGAGGTTGGAAGGAGTGGTGGTGTCCACAACCCACAGAACACCACCTCTGGGAGAAACCATGGCACCATACCCAACACATGGACACTACACGACACCCAAACTTCATCACTTTATCAAGACTACCACTCACTGGAGCTGAATTATCTCTACTCTCTAAGGCCTTGGCTACACTTGCAAGTTACAGCACTGTAAAGCCTCCCCCAGCGCTGTAACTCACTCCCCGTCCACACTGGCAGGGCACATACAGCACTGTATCTCCCTGGGTACACCGCTGCAGGTACTCCACATCTCCGAGAGGAATAACAGCTGCAGCCGAGTGGCTACGACTCACGGGTGTGAGTGTAAACGCTTGCAGCGCTGTACTAATCACCTTGTCAAGTGGCCAATCCTCTCCATTGTTGTGACCGGCTGCAGGAATGCAGAAGTGCCAGTTTCAAAGCTCGTACCACAGAGAAAAGCAAACAGTTTGCAGCTTGCTTTGAGTGAGTAAATGAATGAGCAGGGGGCCGGGAGTTCAGAACTTGCAAAATAGAGAGCTGACATGCTCCAAAAAGCACTCTCTCTTCCCCCACACTCCCTGTCACAATCCACCCCACCCCCCCGTTTTGAAAAGCACGTTGCAGCCACATGAATGCTGGGATAGCTGCCCATAATGCACCGCTCCCAACACAGCTGCAAATGTGGCAAGTGTGGCCACACCACTGCGCTGGCAGCTGTCAGTGTGGACAGACTGCAGCGCTTTTCCCTACTCAGCTGTACGAAGACAGGTTTACCTCACAGCGCTGTACAGCTGCAAGTGTAGCCAAGGCCTAAGGGACTGTACTTCTGCCCCACTATTTATTTTTGTGTTGGATGGCTGTCAGTGGGAGTGGGGTGAGGTCAGTTGTTCTGGATTTCTTGCATGATTTCAAGGTAACAGTCTTGGATTTTTTCCTCAGGTGTGTCCTATGAATGTAGAGGTACTAACAGGCCACTCTACCTTGAATAGCCCCTTAGAATATGTGCTAACTACTTATGCTAAAGAATCTGTTCCCCCTTTCATGTAGCTGCGATGCTTGTACCTTTCCCAGACCTGAAGAAGAGCTGTGTGTAAGAATATAAGAACGGCCATACTGGGTCAAACCAAAGGACCATCTAGCCCAGTATCCTGTCTTCCGACAGTGGCCAATGCCAGGTGCCTCAGAGGGAATGAACAGAACAGGTAATCATCAAGTGATCCATCCTCTGTTTCCCATTCCCAGCTTCTGGTAAACAGAGGCTATGGACACCATCCCTGCCCATCCTGGCTAATAGCCATTGATGGACCTATCCTCCATGAACTTATCTAGTTCTTTTTTGAACCTTGTTACAGTCTTGGCCTTCACAACATCCTCTGGCAAGGTATTCCACAGATTGACTGTGCGTTGTGTGAAAAAATACTTCCTTTTGTTTGTTTTAAACCTGCTGCCTATTAATTTCATTTGGTGACCCCTAGTTCTTGTGTTATGAGAAGGAGTAAATAACACTTCCTTATTTACTTTCTCCATACCAGTCATGATTTTATAGACCTCTATCGTATCCCCCCTTAGTGTGGCTGGAAAGCTTGTCGCTCTCACCAACAGAAATTGATTCAATAAAAAACATTACCTCACCCACCTTGTCTCTCTAATATCCTAGGACCGACAAGGCTAGAATTACACTGCATAAACCATCTCCAGGCATTTTTCACCTTGCTCCACCCACAATTCTCAATTTAGTGTATCAAGTGACATGCATTAAAATTAAAACAGGCACCTTGACAGTTTTGGGGTACAAAAGGATAAAACAACTCTATCCTAATGCATGTCAAAAAGGTCTAATAAAATCTCCATTTTCAGTTGCTTATTAGTCATGTATTTAAGAGTTTTTAAGTGCTGTAATTTGAGATTAGCTATTTTAAAATTATTGAGACTATTTTTTAAATGATAAATATAGTAAAATAAACCAGGTTTTGGACTTCTCTTTCAGCTGAGATTCTGCTTTAAGCCAGAATCTCCTAACCCTCCTAACCTTGGGCTGTTCCAGACACAATGTAATTTAAACAGCCCTGGGAGCCTAAATTATGGCAACCTCCCATACTGCAGTCCCAATATACCCCTGCTATCCCAGTATGCCGCCTACACCAGAGCTTGCGAGGGGATGCTTGGCAGCAGCCTTACAGCTGTCATCTGCAGTGCTTGTAGTGGGGAAATCCTCCCTCGGCCAATCCAGGTCTTTTAGTCTGTGACTGCAGACCTTTCACATGGTCTAAAGGGACTAGAATGGAAGGAGGATCTCACACCCCCTTTTTTTAAATCTTTAATTAAATATAAATATCAGGCTAAATTCTCAGCTGTCACAAATTGGTGTTGCTTCCTCAACTTCCGTTAATGGGACTATTCCTACATTTAAAGTTAAGCATGTATTGAAGTTCTTTGTTGGGTCAGCTGAGAATCTGGAACAACATTATTTTTAAAAAATAAAACAAATTTTGCAAGCCATTACTTTGAAAAGTAAACAAAACACATCGTGCTTATGTTAATATTTTGATCATTTATTTATTTTCATATATATATTTGCTTCTGTCAATACACAATATTTTATTTCTCTTGAGCCCAACACCGCTGGAGTTCACTGCCTGTGAAATTAAGGGTAAGGATGAACCTAGCCACTTCCAGAAAGACCTTAAGATGCACTTCTTTGGCCAGATGTTCCCAAATGACTGAGATCCTGATCCAACAAAGCACTTACGCATTTGGTTAACTTTAAGCACGTGAGCAGTCCCATTAAAGTCAATGGTCCAGATTCTCTGCTGGCCTGAGCCTCGTGTAATCATTTGCACCAATGAAACTCAAGCACATGCTCAAGTGCTTTGCTGAACTGGGGTGCCTGTCCTGGTTGCCTAGCTGACTGATATACTACAGGGGAGAATGGTTTTTGATCTCTTACTGTCATCTTGATATTCTTAATTTAAGCTTTGTAAGGCAACTACAGTATTTGGCAGCAAATAAATGCTAATAAATACAAAGTTCTGGCTTTCCTTAACTATAACCACAAAAACATAAAATGACACTTATATCATGTCTCATTTGAGGTTCTGAAAACATTTTACAAACTAACTTTAATTCAGTATCACAACTTCTCTTCATGGTATTATCTCTATTCTACAGATTGGGGAAAACGAGGCAAAGAGAGAGGAAGGGTGAATTTCACTCTACCCATATACAGCCCAAGTATTCAGGCTATACGCAATTGGAATGCTAAGCAGATGGGGAGATAAAATCCACAAGCCTCGTTATCCTAATCGTTATTCACAATAAAAAACTCTGAGTATGAATATTACAATAAAAACACTTTAATGCAAAATATTAGTTTAATAGATAATAAGGAAAATGTTCGTAGCCAATGACAATGTCCATTTTCTGTTTCATTATTAATATTGAGTTTCTACATTTGACTCCAAACTATTCTGTAATACACTGAAACAGATCATTTCACATCTCAGGATGTATTCAGTTTCCATGGCAACTATAGATGTCTCCCATTTCGTATTAGTGATCAAGATGCCCTGACATAACCATAAGAAATATCATATAAAAACAGTCACAAGTGATGTTTTCTAATTCCTTTGCCTATTTATTAAATCAAAACAATTGCAGGCTTATTTAAATACCACAAATTTCAAATGAAAATGGTGAAATCAGCCACTGCAAACGTAATTGGAAAAAGACACTTTGTGCTCTCAGATATTCCTCTAATTGCCCACACGGGGAATCTCCAAATGCTAAGCTGAGGCAGGGCTGAGGATCTGGCCCTAGGGCCCAAAGAGATAGAAAACCTGAAAAAAAATTTTTTTTAAGTAATTGTCTCCTAAGCCAGTGGTAACAGGGCAAGTCACTTGCTATATGGAAGATGCAAGCACTAGCATTTCATGAACACCCCCTGCTAGTCAAACCAGTGAGCAGCATTAACAGAAGCCTTAAACTGTTAAGTGTCAGATTCATAGATTTCAAAGCCAGGCAGGCCCATTGTGATAATCTTGTCTGACTTCCTGTATAAATCAGGTCATAGAACTTCCCCAAAATAATCCCTGGAGCAAACCTTTTAGAAAAACATCCTATCTTGATTTAAAAATTATCAGTGATGGAGAACCCACCACAACTCTTGGTAAATTGTTCCAATGGTTAATTACCTTCACTGTTAAAAATGCACACCTTATTTCCAGTCTGCATTTGTATAGCTTCAATTTTCAGCCATTAGATCATATTCTACCTTTGTCTGATAGATTGAAAAGCCCATTATTAAAAATTTGTTCCCTATGTAGGTACTTATGAACTGACCAAGTTACCCCTTAACGTTCTTTGTAAAGCTAGATAGACTGAGCTCTTTGAGTCTATCACCATAAGCATGTTTTCTAATCCTTTAATCATTCTTATGACTCGTCTCTGTTCCCTCTCCAGTTTAACATCTTTCTTGAATTGTGGACACCAGAACTGGACACATAGTATTCCAGCAGTGCTACATGCAAAAATACAATAACTTCTCCATCCCTACTCAAGAATCCCCTGTTTATGCATTCCAGGATTGCATTAGCCCTTTTGGCCACAGCATGGCACTGGGAGCTCACGTTTAGCTCATTATCCACCATGACCCTCAGATTTTTTTCAGTCAGTACTTCCCAGGATAGATGTAGCTATGGCCTACATACTTCGTTACTAGGTATACACATTTACATGTAGCCACATTAAAATGCAAGTTGTTTGCTTGAATCCAGTTTACCAAGCAATCTAGATCACTCTGAATCAGAGACCTGTCCTCTTCATTATTTACCACTCCCCCAATCTTCATGTCATCTGCAAACTTTATCAATAATGATTTTATGTTCTCTTCCAGGTCATATACAAAAATGTTAAATAGCGTAGGCCAAGAACCAATCCCTGTGGCTCCCCACTAGAAACGTACCCGCTCGATGACCATTTCCCATTTACAATTACATATTGAGACCTATCAGTTAGACAGCTTTTAATCCATTTAATGGGCCCCATGTGAATTTTATATTGTTCTAGTTCTTTAATTAAAATGTTGTGTGATAGCACTCTAGCAGTTCAAAGGAAAGGTATTACAATGTGAGCCAGCTAGAATGCAAGATTGGATGAGAATGATGGTACAAAAGGTAGATCGTGCCAAACCAACCTGATCTCCTTCTTTGAGAAGGTAACAGATTTCTTAGACAAAGGAAATGCAGTGGATCTAATTTACCCCAATTTCAGTAAGGCATTTGATACGGTTCCACATGGGGAATTATTAGCTAAATTGGAAAAGATGGGGATCAATATGAAAATTGAAAGATGGATAAGGAACTAGTTAAAGGGGGGACTACAACGGGTCGTACTGAAAGGTGAACTGTCAGGCTGGAGGGAGGTTACTAGTGGAGTTCCTCAGGGATTGGTTTTGGGACCAGTCTTATTTAATCTTTTTATTACTGACCTTGGCACAAAAAGTGGGAATGTGCTAATAAAGTTTGCGGATGACACAAAGCTGGGAGGTATTGCCAATACAGAGAAGGACCGGGATATTATACAGGAAGATCTGGATGATCTGGTAAACTGGACTAATAGCAATAGGATGAAATTTAATAGTGAAAAGTGCAAGGTCATGCATTTAGGGATTAATAACAAGAATTTTTGTTATAACCTGGGGATGCATCATTCGGAAGTAACAGAGGAGGACAAGGAACTCGGAGTATTGGTTGATCACAGGATGACTATGAGCCGCCAATGTGATATGGCCGTGAAAAAAGCTAATGCGGTCTTGGGATGCATCAGGCGAGATATGTCCAGTAGAGATAAGGAGGTGTTAGTACCATTATACAAGGCACTGGTGAGACCTCATCTGGAATACTGTGTGCAGTTCTGGTCTCCCATGTTTAAGAAGGATGAATTCAAACTGGAACAGGTACAGAGAAGGGCTACTAGGATGATCTGAGGAATGGAAAAACTGTCTTATGAAAGGAGACTCAAAGAGCGTGGCTTGTTTAGCCTAACCAAAAGCAGGCTGAGGAGAGATATGATTGCTCTCTATAAATATATCAGAGGGATAAATACCAGGGAGGGAGAGGAATTACTTAAGCTCAATACCAATGTGGACACAAGAACAAATGGATATAAACTGGCCATCAGGAAGTTTAGACTTGAAATTAGACAAAGGTTTCTAACTATCAGAGGAGTGAAGGTCTGGAACAGCCTTCCAAGGGGAGCAGTGGGGGTAAAAGACATATCTGGCTTCAAGACTAAGCTTGATAAGTTTATGGAGGGGATGGTATGATGGGATAGCCTAATTTTGGCAATTAATTGATCTTTGACTATTAGCGGTAAACTCATATGCCCAATGGCCCAATATGCCCAATGGGATCTGAGTTACTACAGAGAATTCTTTCCTGGGTGTCTGGCTGGTAAGTCTTGCCCACATGCTCAGGGTTTAGCTGATCGCCATATTTGGGGTCGGGAAGGAATTTTCCTCCAGGGCAGATTGGCAGAGGCCTTGGGGGTTTTTCGCCTTCCTCTGCAGCGTGGGGCATGGGTCACTTGCTGGAGGATTCTCTGCACCTTGAAGTCTTTAAATCACGATTTGAGGACTTCAATAGCTCAGACATAGGTTAGGGGTTTGATACAGGAGTGGGTGGGTGAGTTTCTGTGGCCTGCGTTGTGCAGGAGGTCAGACTAGACGATCATAATGGTCCCTTCTGACCTTAAAGTCTATGATTCTACCCATAATACCAGGTGTAGGCCAAGAGTCTCTATTTTCATTTGGCATTTGCCTGGATCTTATCAGGGGTAAGCAGAAGAGAGTGACAGTACCTGTTTCCCCTCCCTTGCTTTTTGGTCCTTAGCTACTGTGGCCAGGACAGTTGCGGCTTGTTCTCCTCCCATCACTGAGATGCGAGCATTTGGCCACATATAAAGAAATCTTGGACTGAAAAAATACAACATTAAACAAGCTTAAAACAAAACACAAAGATCAACTTTTTACCAGAGAATTAAAAATACACTGTTGAGGTGAACAATTCTGTTATTTGTATTGACAGGGTTTATTTTAGAAGTGTAAATTAAGCTAGACCAATACTCCATTGTTTGTAACATCATGTTATAGGGTTTGAAAAATATGCTCCGTTGTTTCCAATTTTAAAGGCTCTAGTATTTCCATTTCTTAAACATTTCTCTTCCATGCCCCCCACCCCGAAAACAAACAAGAAAGCACACAAGACAGAACAAATAAACCTGTCACATGACTCTTTACTTTAGTTAACAACTGCAGCTTCAATAGAACCAGAGGCATTGATGCCATCAAAAAACACTATTTGAATAGTGTGAACAGAGACTAAAAAACTAACTAACAAATTTTTTGGGTGGAACCTATAAACATTACTCATACGAACAGACCCCCTGCAGCCAATGGGACTTTCACACAAATAAGCACTACTTGTATGAATAAGGGTTACAGGGCCCAGCCCACTATGTTTGCTGTTGGATGCACAAAAAACAGCAGCCATTTTTCATTTTTTAGCAATGGAGAAATAGTTTTGTTTTGTTTTTTAAAAGTTAGCTCTTTATCTTCCTGAGAATTTCCTCCACCACAAAATTTTAAGACTACTTAAGTTATGAGCCTAACAATCTCCACAAGGTCCTACAGCTATTATTTACTTCTGGTCGCACCCACTGTGTGCAAGATGCTTTCTAAACAAAGGCAGCACAATTTCTGTCAGGGTTAAAATTAATTTTTGGGTAATGGGATTTGAAAGTCATATGAAACCTTTACTTCCTATTATAATCAGGAGTGATACTTACCTATATGCCCTTCCACACATACCATAGTTTCCAGCACCATAGGATCCTCCAATAATTACTGTTATTTTAGGTACACTGGCACAGGCTACAGCAGTTACCATCTTGGCTCCATCCTTTGCTATTCCTCCAGCTTCATAATCTCTACCAACCATGAAACCTAATACATTTTAAGATGAACAAGATCTTTCAGTTGCTAAATACTAGCTATGCATCACTCACTCAAACAAAACCATATTATTATAAATCATTGATGGGAATGGGCCTATATGTTCAGACAGGCTGGTTTCTGACAATTGAGAGATACAGATAATATACACATAGATGCTGCCTCAATGCCTGAACCTGAATGACCAGCAACAAAGCCTATAAGTCAGGTTTACTCACCTGTGATGTTCTGCAAAAACACAATGGGAATATTTCTTTGGCAACATAATTGAATAAAATGAGTTCCCTGCAAACAGAGTAAAGGTAAATTGTTAAGAGATGAATGAGTGAAGCAATATCTACAGTCACTCTGTTTGATGTTATTGTCACTCTACTTCCAATGGACATTTTGCCATAGGCTTCAAGTGGGAACAAGGCCAGGCCCTGCTTTGTCCCCTTCATCATAGGTGACACACTGGGGGCAGGACCCTCTTCCCACTAAAGTCAATAGCAAAACTTCCACTGACTTCAATGGAAACAGGAGCCTGTGAATAACGTGTAGGTTCAAAGATAAAGTAACAACTAATACTGTATAATGGAAAATAAACAGATAAAAACCACAGTTATGAGTGAAACCTCATTTTTACATTCCTTCCAGTGAAATCTACCCAAATCCTCAGTGCCTTACCTTTCTTATTCTTCCACACTACTGCAGTATTCGATTTCTCCATCATTTCCATGGAGCACAGAGGAAATTCTGTCTTTTTATTCTCTCTCTTCCTCCCTCTCCTCGTTTCCTAACTAAGGGCTATTTTACCTAATGAAGAAATGGCAGCAGATTCCTCTGCAATCAGTTACACTCTGGTAATTGCTGCCATTAGAGGTGGGGTTAATTTAAAGAACAGATGTAGCAAACAGAAGGTAACAAAATTAAGGCTTCAGAGTAGCAGCCGTGTTACTGCATTTAGCCGTATGGAGTGGAAATCCATCAACTTCATAAAATTAAGGCTATGTCTACAGTAGCACTTTTGTCAGTAAAACTTTTGTCAGTCAGGGGTGTGGAAAAAAAAACACACCCCTGATTGACATAAGTGCTGGTGTGAACAGCGCTGTGTCATAGAGCGGTTACACAGGAGACCTTGCAGGAGCGCAACTACAGCGGTACAACGGTGCTGCTGTAAGGTCTGTACTGCCTAAGGCAACAAGAACAATGCTGCTGTATAGAAAGCCATTAACAGCCTGAGTCACTGCTCCTTGTAGTTCCAGGGAGGCAGGGCAGCCTGAGGAAAGACTCCAGGATAACCTCAGCAGCAAAGGCAGTTTGGGGCTGCACTCAAGAATTTGAGAAACTACGAAACTTTTTCTTAATTTTATTGTCTTTGTCCATTAAATGTTTTGTTTTGCACATTAAACAACTGTGCCTAAACCATCTTTGGCAAACCTACCCACAGTCACGCAGCCTTTGGGAATTTTTCCATCCCTATCCGCCCCACTCTAGCACTTCCAAAGGCCTGGTTGTTGCGGGGTGAGTGATGCAGGGTTCAGGTACAAAAACATTTTATTGTATTATGTTTGGAGGAATCCCATACAATTGATTGAACTTGAATGCTGACTGAAATGCTGACTGACTTGGAGAGCAGGTCAGGAGGGCAAAGAACCCCCACTAGCTCATTGAGCATGGCCAAGATCAGTGAGGCAAGGCAAAAATGCAGAGTATTTACAAAGCATCAGAATAGTGAGATAGTCCACAAGATTATTTATGCCTGTGAGTCATTGCCAAGGATATTTTAGGCTTCATACTTTCAGCCTATTACATATGGTTAGTTTTATCACATGTGAAGATAAAAAGAGCATGTTTTACATTCTTACATTCTGATGCCTCATGGAGAACATGAAAAAATAACCAACAAGCTGAAATGGCTTTGCCACATTTTTGGGGGGTGAGGGGAAAACCTTAATTCTGTAACACAAAATCTATTCTGTGAGATAACAGTAAAAAATAACCTGAAAGGGCACGAAGCAGGTGGTCGTACTGATACTGAAAAATGTAAACTTGACACAAATGAAAGACTTGGCTTTTCAGTCAATATTACATATTTAATTTAAAAACCTTATTTATCCTCTGATGATAGAGTTTAAATTAATGACCATTCTTTCAGACTATAAACCCCTGAGAGGTGCACCATAGCAACTGAAAAAACCCTGACCTGTTCACAATACTCAAATAACCCCTAGTTGCTAGCAAAGAGGGGAAAACTGATAATACACATAGAAGCACTCAAAAGACTAGTGATCACTTTGGGGAAAAGCCACAGTAGGCAAGGTCTGCCATTTTAAATAGGTCTGTATAGTTTTGGAACTGTTACTAATAGTATGTGCTTTCTTCATTACATTATCAGGTTATGGCCATTACAGAAGATAAATCATATGTTGTACAGACTAAGCTAAAAATTAGGTAAGGGTCTCATTTATTAAAAAAAAATAGAGCAGAGCAACAGTTCTGCTATAGTTAAGGTTAAGACCAGCTTTCTGTTTGCAGTTTGACTGTTCTAAATGCTCTAATCTGTATAGTTAATCATATTGCCTTGAAATTTGGTGTGCCTCATGGAGAAGCAGGGTACAGACAGTGATCCAAATTTGGGGCCATTTGAACAAGGGGTTCCCAAGATACTGCCCCTAGAGGGAAAAAAAATGTTTTCTTAAAGTTGACATGTTTTGGCAACATTTTTTGCTCACATACAGAGACCAAACCAGGGCTCAAATCATCACATCAAGATCTCAGATGCTTGAAGGTTACCCCAACAGAGTGCATGGCACCCACCTTCCCTTTGGGGGAAATCAAATTAAAACATTTTTTGAAACAGAGTTTGCTTCTCCAGTTAGGCACTTTAAGGGCTTGTCTTCACGTACAGCACTACAGCTGCACCACTGTGGGGCTTTTGTGAAGACTCTACTGCACCAACAAAAGAACTTCTCTCATCAGCCTAATTAATCCACCTCCCTAAAAGACAGTAGCTATGTCAGTGGGAGAAGCCCTCCAGTTGACATAGTGCTGTCTACAGGGGGGGTTAGGTGGGTATAACTATGTTGCTCAAGGGTGTGGATTTTTCACACCCTTGAGTGGTGTAGTTATACTGACATAGGTCTGTAGTGTAGACCTGGCCTAAGGCTTATGCACCCCATAGATTACACTGAGAATACACAGAGTGAAGTGCTAACTGTCCATAAAACTATCTCTGTCACAGGACCAGGATGGCTTCAAGGACACATTATGGTTACCAATTCTGAGCAACACTCTAGTCACTGTGAGCTCAAATCCAACCTAGGGCAGAAATATGGGGAAAAAAAAAAAAAAAGCAGGCATATTGCTCCAATCTGCCTCTGTCAAAGGGGAATTTTTATTCTGGGGGAAAGTCCCTCTCCCTACCTTGCTATGTGAGCTGGGATCTGAGGGTTCCTCCCCCCTCCCCCCCCCCATGGTCTCTGAGCCCAGCTCTCTGTCCCCATGGGTGCGCCAGGATCAGGGGAAGGGTGTAGCTTCCCTTTCCTGCTCCCCTCCCAGGGCCGGCTCTAGGCACCAGCAAAACAAGCTGGTGCTTGGGGCGGCACATTTTTAGGGGCGGCATGGCCGGCGCCAGAATGCCGCCCCTGCTGCCCCTAAAAATGTGCCCCGGCCGCCCTAGCTCACCTCCGCTGCTGCCGCTTGCGCACAGCTGATTCGCGCGCCGCTGCTCACCCTCCCTCCCAGGCTCTCAAACCTGGGAGGGAGGGGGAGATCCCGAGCGGCCATGGCGCGCGAAACAGCTGATTCGCGCGCCGCTGCTCGCCCTCCCTCCCAGGCTCTCAAACCTGGGAGGGAGGGGGAGATCCCGAGCGGCCATGGCGCGCGAAACAGCTGATTCGCGCGCCGCTGCTCCCCCTCCCTCCCAGGCTTGAGAGCCTGGGAGGGAGGGGGAGATCCCGAGTGGCTGCGGCGCGCGCGCCGCTTCTCCCCCTCCCTCCCTCCCTCCCTCCTAGGCTTGAGAGCCTGGGGGGAGGAGGCAGGGCTGGGGATTTGGGGAAGGGGCGGAGTTGAGGCGGGGCCGGGGGTGGGGTAAGAAAAAAACGGGGGGGGGGGGGCAGCCAAAATTGTTTTTGCTTGGGGCGGCAAAAATCCTAGAGCCGGCCCTGTCCCCTCCCCATGGGAGTATGGTTCTGGAGGGCCCTTGCCTTTCTGGGGGTGTGAGCCCCTCTCCCTATACCTCCCCCAGGTGAGCCAGGATCTGGGGAAGCCCTGCCCTCTGGGTGGGGAGCTTAGAACAGGCATGCTTGGGTCATGCACCAAGAACACACTGCTGAGACTGGCTGAGGAGTGAGGAGTAAGAATGGGCATCAGAAACTCTCCAGCACTTGGTGCAGGAGAGCACTCATGGACATGAAAGGAGCAGTTCACATGTCTCAGAGCTATTGTTTCAGGCTGTACTAATCTCCATTAGGTACTCTCTTTCATCTGAGAACATCTCATTGAGACAAATGGGCCACTGAACACCTCTGAAGCGGCTATGCAGCTGATGGATGCATAGAGGCTCTCCCTTATAGTCTCCTCCTAATTTCATACAATATTATAATGGAGCACCAACTCGGCCCTCACTATGGTTGGGAAATCCTTCTTGTTAAAAGGATTACTCTTCTTAATTCTCTAAAATACATGTACTTACACAGATTGTCTTAAAATTTGCTATGCCTCATGGTACTGTAGGGTTAGCAATCCACATGTGGGGTCATTGAGCAAGGTGTTCCCAAAATACAGTCACAAGGGGGAAAAAACAGTATTTCATTGAGTTCACAGATTCTAGCAACTCTGAAGTTTGAAACGCACCCTGGGCAGAAATCTGAGAATGAACTATGAACAATTGTGAAAAATCTGCCTCTGTCCAGAGGTGGGAGGGGGTGGGGTGTGTGTGTTGGTATTTTGGTTTGGGGGGGGGGGGTTAGAAATGTAATCTGAATACAGCAGAATATTCAGAAGATGGTGCAACTATTTTTAAAAGAAAACAAAATACACATGTGAATGTTCATGAGGACGGGAGAGGTGATTAGGGCTTCAAAAAAGGTTTGAGTCTGCAGCAAGGAATGGGGGTATTATGGGATAAGTGGGAATGGGTGGCTGGGCAAGGAAGAGGGTTTAGGGGTTTCAGGTGAAAGGGAAGGGGTAGCACAGGAAGTTGGGGGTTTAGGAATGGGGGGGCTGTTAGCTCTGAATTCTTCCCTTCTGTATGTGCACTGGGATCTGGGAGAGCCCGATCCCTCTGCAGGTGTCTGAGCCCTTCTCCCTGACCACTGTGTGTTCTGGGATCTTGGGGGCCCTACTAACCTTGGGGTAGGGTGTCTCGGTGGCCATACATAGCCCGTGAAACTTGAACATTTACCCATGATGCTGCTGTGGATTTTTTTTAAATTGTTATTTTCTCAGGACCAGGGCCGGCTCCAGGCACCAGCGAAGGAAGCAGGTGCCTGGGGCGGCCAATAGAAAGGGGCGGCACTCCGTCGGTTATTAGGGCGGCACGTCCAGGTCTTCGGCAGCACTTCGGCGGCAGCTCAAGTGCTCCGCTTTAGTCTTCAACGGCAATTCGGCGGCGGGTTCTTCGCTCCGTCTCTTCCTCTTCGGCAGCACTTTGGTGGCAGCTCAATCTGTTTTTTTGTTTGTTTGTTTTTCTTCACCGCTTGGGGCGGCAAAAAAGCTGGAGCCGATCCTGCTCAGGACTTTGCTCATATCATTATGACTGCTCCAATTCACTCCTTCACCATTCAGTACGCTACACCTCACACAGTTAATGCAGCCGGAGTGAATGCAGATAATTCTCAGTAGCTATTGCCAGCTCCAGACGGCAGAATAGAGGTTGCATGGACATTTACCGTAACTCTTTATTTTCCCGGTTTTCAGAAGTCTGAATTGTGCTGAATTTGATGTTCTGGAAGGTCACCGGTTACTGGGCAACCGTAACTCTGTGTTAATTAAGTTTTCTGCCATTTAACAGGAGAATATGAGTTGGACAGGTCTGATGACAGAAGTGGCTGAGAGTTACCACCAAGTTTCATGGGAGGACTCTGAACACTATCATTCCATTGTTCTGAACATGTACTCTATTTGGAGATTGGATTTTGATAAACTACTCTTATAGTGCCAGATACGATGGCATAAATAATAAGGAGAAAGAGAGAAAAAGTACTCCCTTGCTTTCTTGTTGATAGGAAAGCTTTTGCAATACTAATCACCAGAGAATACTGAAGGTATAAAAGGGTAATGAGGTCTTTACAAGCTGCAGAGAGCTGTAGAAAACAAATGTCACCAGAAAATGGTCTTATTTATTGCAATCCTTAAAGTTCAAAGTATTCTCCATTACACGCAGCTCAACTTTGTGCCTTGTTTCATGACACCTATGAGCCAAGCAAAATCTTTTCCCTTCTTCAACTTTTTCCCAAAAGCTCTCTCTTTCCCCCAGTCTTCCTGCACAACTTCCTCACCAGTTCTGTGAGGATTTCACCAAAAGAGACCAGGATATAGGATAACTATTGCCCTTCTTCCCCGCAAAACAGAAATTCAGTTTGGCCTTGTTACTGGTTTCTTTAAAGAATCCAGAATCCCATATTTAAGTAAGACAGAACTTGGCCAATAGCCACCTTCTCACCTAAAGAGCCTCTCTGTTCCCTGATCCTTCTGTAAAAGCACTGACATATTCAGAACATTGTATTGGAGTAACACTTTTGTTTTTAAAAAAAGGAGCAAAAATACATTGTACCGAGGTTGTAAAGAAGATATAAGGATGTATATCAGGGATTGACAGCCTTTGGCATGCGCTCCGCCAGGGTAAGCACCCTGGCGGGCCGGGCCGGATTGTTTACCTGCCACATCCACAGGTTCGGCCGATCGCGGCTCCCACTGGCCGCGGTTCGCCGTCCCAGGCCAATGGGGGCTACAGGAAGCGGCGCGGGGCAAGGGATGTGCTGCCCGCCGCTTCCTGCTGCCCCCATCGGCCTGGAGCGGTGAACCGCAGCCAGTGGGAGCCGTGATCGGCCGAGCCTGAGGACGCGGCAGGTAAACAATCCAGCCCGGCCCACCAGGGTGCTTACCCTGGCGGGCTGCGTGCCAAAGATTGCCGATCCCTGATGTACATTATATATTTATTTTATTAGTTAGTTTATTTCAGGAGTTACCAAGGAGAAGTATGAAAAGCAAACCTATTGTAAGCCAACAAATTGGATACCAGAATGAGAAATAAGAGTACACTAGAAATTTTGACTGGGACTAAATTCTTGCCAATCACTAGAAAAATTATGATTTACTGTAACATTTCAATTTTAAAGGGTTAGAATTTCATCTAACAATTACTTTTTAAAGCATTTGTATTGACTTTCCTGTAACAGCTGGAGGTTTTAGAATTTATTACTTCAACTGTGTCATATCCATACAGCTTTGATTGCTCTTCTTGTAACTATACTTTCCTCTTACCATGTCTACCTCTTATCTGAAACAGTTATGGTAACACCATCTTTTATAAAATAAAGTCAATTACTTTCAAAGTCTATCAAGGAATTTTGGTCATTTCATGTTCACATCAGATACCCACACAGACAAGTCCATCAGTTATTACAAAAAAAGACCATTTTTCCTCTTGGAAATTCTGGTTCAATAGTTGAATTCTCAGTAACAATGTTCAATTAAAATTTGAAAAGAGGCTCAATAACACATTAAACTTGCCTTCTTTGCTGACTCAGAGAAGAGAACTCCATTGTTTCCAATAATTCCTACTGGGTAACCAAATAGTCTAGCAAATCCTGAACAGGGAAAAAAGAAAAACAACAAAAAGTTACAAATTTTCAGGTACTTTGATTTCACTATAAAAAATGCAGAGCTAATACTATTTCCTTGATGCAATGATGTGTCTCTTGAGGAAAGAATTTTTTTTATTATTAAATAATTTTAAAGCTCAGCACAATGGGTGAGCCAAACAAAATGATCCCACCTGTAAAACTGGGAGAAATATTTACAGAATAATTAAAAAATATATATATGTTCTAAATACCTGTGATTAACGTATCCCCATATAAGGCTTTGAATTCATCAAATTTACTTCCATCTACAATTCTAGCAATGACCTTAAGGGGGGGGAAAAAGAGGAAAATTAGGCTCCCCTCCTTATTTTAGTTTGCACTAAAATTTGTTTAGAAAGACAGGGTGCACTTTGACATTTAACTTGTCATCATGTAGTCAAGGGATTTTGAAATAACCATTTCATTTTGATGGCAGGCAAAAGTTAGGCTGGGGGAAAAGAACCCTTTTACCTTATAAGTTATGCTTTACCTCTATTTTCATGAAAAGAGGGTCTCTTTTAAAGGAGATTTAAAGCTTGAGAACATCAGGTCCCAAACTTTACACACCTTCAAAACTGAATTTTAAGCAAGTTCTTCTGTTTACTCCCACATCAGATAGAAAAACTGGTTTTTCCAGGCATATTAACCACAAATGGATACACTCACTATATATTTCAAAGATAGAAAAAGCTACATATATGCATTTGCCAGTCTCTTTAGAGGTACATGCATATGAAGCTTTGCTTATTTTTGGGACCTGTCATACAACAATGGATGATCAGTTTTAAAATTACCAAGATTCGGTTTTGTGACTAATCATATGAGCATAACCAGCAAGACACATGACAAAAGAAATGTCAACTTTAAAGAATAGGAAACTGGAGTATTAAAGTACTTCAGTGTCCCCGTAATGAAAGTGAGACTTCATGTCTCCTGGAAAAGTATTTAAAGGAGGTTTCAAGCCAGGACTCTTAACTACAGACCAAATACTGGTCTTGCAGGCAAAGTTTGAGTAAATAGGCTTTGCACATGGGACCTTATGCAGGAGGGCTTGGAGAGAATGCAGTCCTCCCCAACCCATAAACCGTGTGTAAACTGACTGTGCAGTTACTGAGGCCTTAGGGTCCACTAAGAGCATGTTGTGATCAGTAGATGTGCAAAGTAGTGCTACATATTGTGGAGCAGCACTCTGCAGGGTGAGACCCCTTTGTGTGGCTGGGAGAGCTGAACTATTTCTGTTATGTTTGAGGCCTCCAGAATCCTTAAATCAGGACAGAATCCTTTATATTTAGCTCTACAGAATTAGCAAAAAAAGAAAGCTAAAATACTGTATCCGAGCAGTGGCCACGTGGTATAGAAGATCTGCAAACATATTAGTTAACTGTAGTCTTGGCAACAGTTTTAAAATACTTATTAAACTCTAACCTTTGTTAATGCTTTTTTCAACAGAATAACAGAAAAGGGTTACATTTTTAACAATGCAATGACATTTTACTGGGCTTACCAAAACAAGAACATTTAGAACATTAGAAAGCCCAATACTGTATTCTGAAGACAAATGTTGAGGAATAAACGAAGCATGCCTTCCTGCAAGGAAACTGAGTGTAAAAAGTATTTTGTGTGTGTATTTTGCAGCTACATTTTTATCTATACCTCTTTGACATCAAAGTTTCTTTTAAGCTGATCCCCAACTATTCCATATAATTCATCAGCAGGATATAAAGGCTCTTCTGATGGTTCCACTGTCACCTGCAGCAATTTAATAAAGCTATTAAAATGACAAAGAAATTATTTCACACCATAATAAGCCAAAACAGCCTAGTGAATTTCCCAGCTACCCTGTTCATAGCTACCCTTTCACCACTCATGCTCAAATCACTCTACTCGCTTCCCACCTTGTTTTGCGTCAAGTTCAAGCCCCTTACACTGAAGGGTCTGAACAGCATCAGTCCTCACTTTCTTTCTCTCCCTAACTCCTACTACTGCACACCTCACCTCTGCCCATACTCCACACTGACAATTCCTCCCACTTTACCAAAACTTTTGCATCTTTCTCTCATTTGCATATCTGTACCCTTGTCCCCAACTAGATACCAGGGTGACTGGCACACTATAAACAGGAAAATATTTTTTCCAGGCCATTACTTATGTTTATATACCCTCTCCTCCTTCAGCCAGTGTACTCTATCTCCTCAATCTGACCCTCTGACTTAAGCCAATTCCTCCACTCAGGGGTGAAAGTAACTTAAAGGATTTAACGGTACTCCGGAGTCCTTAGGAGGGGGCGGGGCCTCAACCGGAAGAGGCATGGCCTCTACCGGAAGAGGCGGGGCCTTTAAATCCCCGGGCGCTTTAAATCAGGATTTAAAGCTAGGGCTGTGGTAGCAGCAGCTGGGAGCCCCGGGCCCTTTAAATCACCCCAGAGCTACCAGCTGCAGAGGCGGCTGGGAGCCCCGGGGCTGATTTAAAGGACCCGGGGCTCCAGCTTCCGCTACCGCAGCGGAGCCCCGGGCACTTTAAATCACCATCGGAGGGGGCTCCCGGCTGCCGCTGCTACCCCAGGACCCCAGCCTCTGGCAGAGCTTTAAAGGGCCCGGGGCTCCGCTGCAGTAGCAGCAGCTGGGTAGCGATTTAAAGGGCCCGGGGATCCCACTGCCGCTACCCTCCTGGGCCCTTTAAATCACCGCCCAAGCCCCTGGCTGCCGCTGCTACCCCAGGGCTCCGGCAGTGGGGCTCGGGTGGCGATTTAAAGGGCCCCGGAGGGTAGCGGCAGTGGGATCCCTGGGCCTTTTAAATCGCTACCCGAGCCCTGCTGCTGGAGCCCCGGGGTAGCAGCGGCAGCCAGGGGCTTGGGCGGTGATTTAAAGGGCCCAGGGCTCCAGCTGCCGCTACAGCCCTGGGCCCTTTAAATTGTCCCCGGAGCCCTGCTGCCGGAGCCCTGGGGAGGCGGCGGTGGGGCTCCGGCAGCAAGTTAAAGGGCCCGGGGTGGTAGTGGCTACTGGAGCCCCAGACCCTTTAAATCGTCCCCGGAGTCCTACTGCCAGAGCTCTGGGGAGGCGGCGGCGGGGCTCCGGCGGCTATTTTAAGGGCTGGGGCGGTAGCGGCTGCCGCAGCCCCGGACCCTTTAAATAGCCGCCGGAACCCCGCCGCTGCTACTCCAGGGCTCCGGAGACGATTTAAAGGGCCCGGGGCAGTAGCTGCGGCAGGAGCCCCAGGCCCTTTAAATCGCCGCCAGGGGAAGCCTATCCACCCCGTACGGTGCACCAGCTGTTGCCGGTACACCATACTGGGGCGTACCGACTTACTTTCACCTCTGCCTCCACTACAAGCCATCCACCCTTTACATCAAACCTACCCCATTATTTTAAAATCAACAAGACACATGATGAACCTGAATTATTAATGATTTGACTACACCCCCTCCCTCTCCACTTCCTTTGTTCTAAAACCCAGATTCAAGGAGGTATTTCAGCATGTACCTGGCTTTAAGCATGAGGAGGTCCCATTGAAGTCAATGGGACTGACTGCTCATACGCTTAAAATTAAGTATGTTGTGGAATTGGGCCTACCTTAATTTAGAGTATATTTCTGAAACAGTTACCCCAAACCCCTGCTTACGCCTGCATGCAGTCCCATCAGTTTCACTAGGACTGCATATAGAGGCACATACTTGCAAGTTTAGACCTTTAGACAGACAGCTCTTTGGGACAGGAACTGTGTCTTTTTTCAATGTCAAAAATGTATTTAATGTCAGACATACCAATGCACTATACAAATAATAAGGAAAAACTAGATAAACAGGGTGGGTAAGATAATATCTCTTATTTTGAGCTACACAGAGCCCTTCTCCAGCTCTATGTTATTCAAAAGCTTCTCTCACCAACAGAAGTTGGTCCAATAAAAGACATTACCTCACCCAACATGTCTCACTAATATCCTGGGCCCAGCACGGCTATAACACAGCAAAAAAAGGAAAAATTATACATTTTAATTTAGAAAATGCATTATGTTCAAAAAATTCACATATATACTTACATCTACTTTCTTTTGGTAATTTAAACTCCTCACAACTTTCCTAGCTAGATGAAGTGCATGATTGTCATCCAAAGCATAGTGATCAGTTACACCAGACTTTCTGCACAGATGTAAATATATATATATAAATATAAATATATATGTAATATACACCACACATACACACAAAAACTAATAAAAATGAGAGTTTTTAAAATACTTTGGCCAAGATTTTAAAAATTAGATGCCTAAAACGAGGCTCCCAAATCCATATTTAGGAACTTAACTTAACATACAGTTTCAATTTTTTTTACTTTTGTAAAGAGACCACAAAGGTGGCAGACATCATATTTGCACTCCTCTTTTCTTATACATTTTTGCACCATCCATGTAGTTCCTTACATGGATTTAAAATACAAAGTGTTTCAATATTTAAAATAAAATCTAGGTTGAGCAGCCCAACACTTATGAGTAAGTCAACAATAAAAACCAATGCATGTTGAAGAATGAAGAACTATTAGGGAAGAAAAATTTCAATACTAAACTTCTAAAATATGAGTTAAAACAGTGAATGAAAATAACTGAAATTATGGGGGAAATTTGACAGTGATTTTAAAATATTATTAATTGCCTTAATAATAACACTTCAATCACCAATAAACTGAAGTACAAAAATAGCTTATTTATTCATTGTATTATAAAGGAATGCTTAAATTTTGCTTTTTTTTTTCCCCATTCTGAGAACATGAAAGTATATAGTTATTTCAATTTTGATGGTATAGACTCTTAAAAAATGTTCCTTTTATCACTGGCCATTTTGATTTAGTGTACAATAAGCTACAGTTGACCATAAAGGAAAGAATCCTAGAAGGTATAAGATGTATGACCTTTTCCATGATTTAATAACCTAATAACATAAAACACAGAATGCACAATAGAAATGTACCTATAATATGCATGTTATTGCAGTTGATATATAATAACAATAACTTTATTCCAACATATGATAGACTCATTCTATTGTAAGTATGGCAGTGTGGGTGTCATACAAGTTCTTATAATATTACCAATTCCATAATCTCAAAAATGCCAAAATAAAAAATACCAAGTCTTAAATAAAAAACGAATTTTGAATAGCCGATGATAAAGTATTACCAGTAAAATACAACACCATAGAGTCTGGGGATCTGGGGTCAAACATGGTACCTAGAGACTTCCTAGAGTTTCTTTAGTTATTGCACAGGGACACCATTTTCAGTACAATTTCCACTACTATCATTGGATGGGGGCTATGGGCATTAAATGTGTACATTTAAATTACTGGATTGGTAAATTATGGAAGTGGGTTGTCTTCCTCTGAAAAAATGGTTACTCACCTTCTCGTAACTGTTGTTCTTCGAGATGTGTTGTCCATTTCAATCAGGTGTGTGCGCGCACACGTGCATGGTAGCCGGAAGCTTTTTCCCATAGCATCCTCTGTCAGGTCAGCCTGGAGTCGCGCCTTCATAGCGCTCAATATAGAGCCCTGCCGACCCGCCACCCCCTCAGTTCCTTCTTGCTGGCTACTCTGACAGAGGGGTAGGACGGTGGGTATTGGAATGGACATGAACAATACATCTCCAAGAACAATAGTTACGAGAAGGCGAGTAACAGTTTTTTCTTCTTCAAGTGCTTGTTCATGTCCATTCCAATTAGGTGACTCACAAGCCCGAGTTCAGGAGGTGGGGTCGGAGCCGTCCACTGACTGGAGCACTGCTCTTCCAAAGTCTGCATCGCATCTGGTCTGCTGGGTGATCGCATAGTGCGTGGTGAAAGTGTATATGGAGGACCACGTTGCTGCTCTGCAGATTTCCTGCATGCCAGGAGCGCCGTTGAAGAGTCCTGAGCCCTGGTGGAGTGCGCAGTGATTGGAGGAGTGAGCACCTTCACCAGGTTGTAGCACTCACGGATGCAGGACATGATCCATAATGAGATAAGTTGAGAGGAGACAGGAAGACCTTTCATTCTGTCCACCACTGCAACAAATAACTAGACCGTCTTTCAGAATGGCTTAATTCTCTCGATGTAGAAGGTTAGCGCTCTGCGGACATCTAATGAGTGAAGCTTTTCCCCTGCCGCTGGAGTGTGGCTTAGGTTAGAACAGTGGTTCCCAAACTGGGGTTCATGAACCCCTGGGGGTTCACGAAATGTTACAGGGGGTTCTTGGGAAAAAATTCCCTAATGGCGGACAGAGCTGTCAATAGGGAGCATGGTGCCTGGAGCCCCTGGACTTCCAAGAGCTAACCAGATCAAAGCAAGCATATCTATCACACTGAGGAGATTTAAACTTCAAGACTCCTTATAAGAAATGGAAAGGGAGGTGGATATTTTTTGCTGTATTTAAAAGTAAATAGGCAGCTAGTCTGCTCCCTGCCATCAGCACCCAATGGATCCCATGACTCTCGGGGATCCTGTGTAGGAGCAGACATGGATGGTGCCGTGCTTGGTCATGGGGCCGTCGGCACCGAACTTGGTGCCGGTGTCAGCGTCGGCGGTGCCTCTGGTGGCGTTGTCAGTACCGGGGTCGCTGTTGGTACTGCTGGTGGCACTGGAGCCGCTGTCGAGGCCAGTGCTGATGTTGGCGCCGAAGCCACGGCTGGTGCCGAAGCCAGCAACGGTGCTGCAGCCAATGGTGTTGACGTCGGTGGCAGTGGTTCAGTGGCTGGTCGCTCCAGCCGGTGGGATAAAGATGGCCGAAGCCACCGAAATCGCCACTGAGCGGGACCCTTGGTTTCTTCCCTGGCTCTGGTGAAAGGCCCAGGGAGTCCAGAAGGGCCACTGAGAGGGGTTCTGCCACTGCAGTGGCTACGGCGCCGGGTAAGCCCGTCTGTCCCACTGCGACCTGGACCTCCTGCTCCTGCTCTTATCAGAACGGTAAGTATCTGACTCCAACCCTGAGGTCTCCGAAAACGAAGACCACGGAGGAGCGTCCAGAGGTGTCGGTGCCGGGGGGTGCCATGGAGGAGGAGAGCGCCGGGACATTATCGCCGGCTTCCCTCTTGATTACACCTGGGGTCGGAGCCACCTCTGTGCTAGGGGGCGAGAACGGCGCTGTGAGATGCAGCAAGTCTTGAGCCGCTTCGAAAGCCTCCGGTGTCAAGGGGAGCGGCAGTTGCTGGCCAGTAGAGTCCGGCGATCGCAATGGGCCCGGACTCAACTGCCTCGCCTGGGCAGGAGTCAATGCGGCCCTGCCCGGGGACCTAGTGCTGTGGCCCAACTGGGGTCTCACAGCCATTCGCTCCTTAGACTTAGCTGTGGGAGAACGCTCTCCCTCCGTCTTCTTCTTCTTCTGTGGCACTGGCGACTGAAACTGGTGCCTGGCCGACTGGCCGTGGGAAGAGCCGTGCCGGTCTCAGGAGTCATCCTTTTTTGGCACCGGTTCCTGGGATGACGGTCCCGGGGCACTCCGCGCCAACGTGCTGTGTGTGGGGTCTCCCGACCCGGGGTTTGAGTGGGGGCAAAGAGCTGCCTCCATTAGGAGAACCTTAAGCTGCTGTTCTCCTTCTTTAATAGTTCTGGGAGGGAACTTGCAGCAGATCCTACACCGGTCCTTTTGGTGACCTTACCTTAGGCACCTTAGACAAGAAGTGTGGGGGTCACTCTTTGGCATGCGCTTAGCGCAGACCTCACAGGTTTTGAAACCCGGGGACCACGGCATACCCCAGTTCCGGGGAGTCGGAAGGGGGGGAACCCCCAACTAACTTTAACTACTATACAACGAACTACAGAGAACTATACACAAAAAATGGAGATAAAGGCACTTGCTAAGCAAGGGCTATGGGACATTCCAGCTAACCGTCACTGGCGGTAAGAAGGGACTGAAGGGGTGGCGGGTTGGCAGGGCTCTATATTGAGCACCATGAAGGCATGACTCCAGGGGTGCCCAGGCCGACCCGACAGAGGCTGCTATGGGAAAAATCTTCCGGCTACCGTGCATGCGCACACACCTGATTGGAATGGACATGAACAAGCACTCGAAGAAGAATTAGTTACTGGTCATTGCTGGACTAGGATACTAAACTAGGTGGACCAACCTGCTACAGAAAATCTTTTGATCAGTTCATTTTTAGCCCCATTAAAAACTAAAGGGGGTGTTTGGAAAATGACAAGCCCCAGGGGGTTTTGTTTGTTTTACCGGCAGTGAAGATCAGCACCTCCAAGATCCTCCGCTGATACCTCCTCACCAGTTGCCGCTTTAACCTATAATATATAAACAGTAGAATCAGGGAAAGAGTTTGCACTTACTTCACATGAATGTTTAGAAAAGTTTAGTAATAAAAAAAGTTCCTCTCCAAATGTTTCTTCACTAATTAGACTCAGTCATGTTTCTGCAATATTTTCCCACTATAGTATTTAAAATGTGCTAAGATGATCTTTTTTAAATTACCCAAATTTCATGGAATTCATACCTTCATTATTCAGCATTTACACTTAAGTTCTATAGCCACAAAGCTCTTTCCTATACTAATGTGTGTGGGCATATGTGTTACCTGACCATTATTTTTTAGATTGAAACCATCACCTAATGCATACCTTGTAAAAGTTATTACTCATCAATAGATTATTAGTGTAAACCATTTTTAATTTAGCTACAGGTATTCTGCTCTTTTTCACAAAGCTAATAAGTTAATGTCAAATGGGATGCTCTGCTGTATCCATAAATGTTCAAAGTGAGAACCACAAATGTCAGGCTTGCCCTCAGTTCCTGGAAGATACCAATGCCAAAATTAAAAAATTCCTTTTTCAAATGGAATGGCACTAGACAAACCATTTCCCTACTTGCACATGGTACTAGCTTATACATTTTCTAATTCAAAATCTACTCTAATATTCAGTTATTTTCTTGACATACTCTTCTACAAATTTCAAATGTTTAATTTAGTTATTCTATCATTAACCTTAAAACAATCTGAATCCAACTATGCATTATTGAGTCTTGTCTCACACCCACAAAATAATTTAACAAGAAACCTTTTCTAAAAAGAGCACCTTTATAAAAGAAAACTATCTGAATTAAGTGTGATCTTCCTAAAAATAACTAGAAGGTGTGAAGTAACCTATTACATGAGGTGTGAAGTAACCTATTACATGAGGAAGATTGTGGTGACGTTGGGGATGAACATCTGGCTAGTTCATAAAATGTTTGATAGAATATGTAACTGAAGTTTCACTGGCAGCACACCAAGCTCTGACACCTCATTGGACAAAGAGGTAGAGTGTAGGGAAGATACTTTCAGTGAGAATAGGAAGATACCTACCAGCTATGAAACTGAAAAGTGGCTTTATTGGTACACAGACTGAGATTATGACAAGGATCTGTACATTGCCAGATGACTGATAAGAAATCTGTTATGTGATGGATGGATTTCTTCCAGTGCAATGTGCAGGCAATTGATGACTTATCTTTCCAAGAAGTGTTGTCCTTGGGCCCCATGGTCAGGCTATCTTGTAAAAACACTAGACTGTCCTTTGCTTCAGCTGACTTTGCTTTGATGTGTGTTCCTTTTAACACCCACCTAAACCTCAAGTGATATATAGACATCATCTGTGAATTTCCTCTGAGATGCTAGGAGGGCGTTAATCACCTTCTTAGAATGCGACACTCTATTTCTTTCCTTTCAGCTTCCCAGCTGATGAGTTAGGCAGCACTGGATTTTGGTTCAGGAAAAATCCCTGTATCACATTTGGGGTGCAATTTAGACCAGTAAGGGGTTGTGTCAGCACCTGCTCTGCAACCTGGGGTGCCTCACAATGCTTTACTGCTGTAGCTCTCAACCTGAGCGCCTCACAAACAGCCAAACAGCATGCAGATCATACCCTGAGTGTCTGCATATAGCTGCAGCCTGCCAGCAACACTGACCTCAGCAGCCTTGGTTACTACCTGCAGGGTGACCCAACATACTCCCAGTCCTGAATTGTCCCCCAAAATGTGTCTTCTGCACTGTCCAGCCCCTTCCTGGACAGTCCTGATATTATAGGTCCATTGCTCCTGTAAGGGAACAATATCCAACAGTTTGCTACTTTACAGGGAATGACCCACACAATCCAGTTTTGCATTCAAACTGAATTAGTTTGATTAAAGAATAAAACAAGTTTATTTAACTACAAAGAGATAGATTTTAAGTGACTACAAGTACAAGGCATTAAAGTCAGAAATGATTACAAGATAAAATGCTTTCTAGTGCTAAAACTTAAACTAGACTTTGTTCAAGATCAAATCCTTACCACATGCTCTCAGCAACAGGGCTGAACAAATTTCAGGGCAGGATCTCTCCCAAAGTCAAATGGCTACTTCCTTTGCCTTCTTAGGTGAGAAAGAGAGAGAAAGAGATAGCGAGAGATACCTTGAGGTGGTTTTGCCCCTCACTTTATAGTCCAGGCACCCTTTGAAATGCATTTTCCTGAGGGTTACATCTAAGTAAAGTTCATTCCTGCTCTGAGGTTGGAGTCATGGAGTCTCATGGTGAAAGAGGTTCTATGCTGTTTGCTAAAATATAGATCCATCTGTTACTGTACCCTTTCTTTGTCAAAAAATGGTCACTTGACAGGTGACTATCCATCAACTTTGATGACTCCTGACTAGAGCTGTCAGCGTGTCCCTTCTCTCTGAGAAACAGGTTTATCCATTATGGTAACCACATTTCAGTCATAATTTCATCTTATGTTCATAACTTTACATATAATGTTGCTACATACATGTCACCATATTACTAACCAGTGAGTTATTACTTTTCAAGTGATACCTCACAAGGCATATTTTGTACAAAGATTATTACAATAATGTTCAGGGTGTGAATACAGGGTGCATTCGTTCACACTTTGTTACACACTGTGTTTTGTGTGTGTCCATAGGCTTCCAACCTGGCCTGTGATGCACAAAGGCTAGATGGTCTCGATTGCATTCCCTCAGTTCTATGTGTGTCTTGCTGAGCCAGCCTGACTTTCCTTCTTTGCACAGACTCCTGAGAGACAGAGTGAGAGTTTCTGCCCAGAACATGAACAAGGCTAGTACTATAAGCAGTTGTGAATGTTTTCTGTCTTCTTGCAGTTATATACACATCACATTTCTGGAGAATCATCTGCTAGAAATAGAGTAGTCAATTTGAGGGTCCATCACATGAGACATTATACTCCATGTCTCCTTCTATTATACCTTCCTAAAGACATATAGGAGTCACAATATGTTCCCCTATATGGGTTCTAGTATCTGTGCTGATGAACAGGCTTCTTTGGATTTGACATCAGATAATGCTAAATATTAAGAATGATTTCACCAAGAGATTCTAGTATTGGATCTGGACCAAGATCTTTATATATTGATTTGCTGTAATTGTGGTCTGGAAGCAAAGCAAGAATTGTGCCAGGTATTGAGACATGAGACCAACTATCCCAGGAATGGAGTTAGATTTTATCTTCAGAGAGATGTGCTAATGTTTGGCAAATCATCTTCTTCTCTTTCTCTTCTTAAACAAAGATGGTCATGGGCAACAACTGAGATGCTGGAGTTTTATGAAGGCTGTAATTGGTCCCTCCACTTGTTCGTTCAAACCCATGTTTTTGAAGGTTTTTAAGTGATGACTGCTGGGCTCTACATAATGTGATGAGAAGGTTGTCAGATAAGGTTAGACTTTCACTTGAAGGGAGGGATCATATGACATTTGTGAATAAACCATGTAGAATTTATGAGTCCAGAAAAGGAGTGTTCTGTATTGAAAATACTTTCTGGGCGACTCTCCCCAATCATATTTTCAGTAGCTCTCCAGGAGGCTTATTTTCATGTTCTGAAGTTTTGAGAAGATAATGCCCAATATTTCCACATGGAATATTGACCATCTTATGGACTTGTTGAGAGACCTGAGATCTAAAATGGGCTGCATGACATTGTTTCTCTTTGTACTATATAGAATCTTTTGCCCTTACCAAAATACCAGTCTCTCCACAGAATGTGTTGTATTTTTCCAGTGTAAGAAACTGTGATCATTGCACCCTTCATCTTCTGATGCTACAAAGGTCTTGTTGATAGTATTTGTTTATTTTAACTTACCTTGAGTAAAGGATAAACTTGTCACTGGGAGAATGAGTGAGTTCTATCAAATATCCTTCCCTGACTATCTCAAGCACTCATTTTCTGAGGTCAATCACCCATAGAGGAAGGCGTGCCCTGAAGCTCCCTTCATGGAGTTCAAGATCTGCCAATATTTGGGAAACCCAAAATCCAGAGCGACTTTTAAAGGTGCCTCAGTGACTTTTGTCTCTATCCTCTCCAAAGAGCTTACCAACAAAATATTTGGAAGTATATTGGATGGTAGCCTGCAATTCCAGTTCCCTCAAGTGGACCTATAGTTACCCCCAAGCCATGTCTTTGGAAATTTTGAATGTACAGAAAGTCAGTCAGGTAAAGCAACAGTCCTGAAAAAGTTGCTAGGAAAATCTTGTTTAAAGGAGATTTTATGGAGTAGGGCTTTTGTTTGTTTGCTTGGAGTGGGGAGATTGGGTGTTAGTGCATGCTCTCAATGGCCTCCAGGTGAGCACAGAGCTGCATAGAGACTGCAGTCATTACTCTCATGGCTAAGGCTCCTGTATCCAGCTTTAACCTAATTGCTGATCTTAGTCTCTGTTGCTTTTGCAGGAATACTCCCTTGGCTGATCTGACTATGCCCTTTACTGTTATGAGACAGAAGCAGGTTTAATATTAGGTACAAGTAGATCTTGATAGGGAATTCCCACTCCACCTTAATGACACCCTCATAAACCAGTTGAAGAACTGCACAGATCTTTTTCAATTTTGCAGGGTTTTGCTGTTATTTCATTTTCTAAAAACATAAGCACCTGTGAAGTTAGATTCCCATTTGTGCTTAATTCTGGGAAGCTTAGCTGAGAGTCTGAAGTATCTCATCGAAAGCCCCAGCTTTACAAAGTTCTCCTCTTTAGAGGATCTAAAGGGCAGAATCTTGCAGGAGAGGTTTTAAGACTTTACGCTGCCCCTTTTGGGTGCAATTTCCTTCACCAGTCCCTGGGCCAAACCCTGAGGGAAGGGGCCCTGTGAGGGGAAGAGCATGTTACCAGGGAGACTGAAAAGAGAGCCTGCAGACAAATATCTTGTAAGTCTCCCTATGGAGAATAGTAGCCACTTTGGCCCAGATCCTCAAAGGTGTTTAGGCTCCTAACCTCTATTGATTTTAATAAGTTAGGAGCCTTAATACCTTTGAAGACCTGAGCCTTTATGGTCTTCTATAGGACCCCTGGAGGCTGGAAGGGGAAAGGAGGTAGGTCCATCTCCTAGGGAAGTAGATCTGAATCATTCAGCCCCATGCTCCCTACTGCTGGGTCTGTACTGACTGGGGACCATCCACACAGAATGAGAGGTGAGCCAGAGTCACTGGTGACAAATGACTCATCAGTATCAGAAAGGCCCCATCACGGCAGTGGAGGCCTTGCAGGTAAAATGGTTTATGGGAAGGGGGGATGCTTATGACCTTCTCAACCATCTGATCACAGACCTTGCCAGTGCTGGCTGGGGGCAGGAATCTTTTACTCCCGATTGCTCTGGGAGGACCTTGCCTTCCCCAAAATTCAGGAGGGCTCTGAAAATCAGACACCTGTCTCTATACCACTCTTTCTGGCGTGATCTCAGTAAAAGGACTTTCCCTGTAACCTGCTTGACTCTTGCCATGGACCTTGCTCAGTCTCTGGCTGAGAGCCTGGCTCCCTGCAGCCTGTCATCGACCTCACCCACATGCTGGCTGGGGGTTAGTATCTCTGTGGCCCGCTTGACCACCTCAGCATGTACCTTGCACACACCAGCTGGGAGCAGGTTTCCCTACAACCCGTTTGCTCTTTGTGAATGGGAGGGGAGGAGAGGTGGTGTCCTTCAAACCCTTCTCAGAAAGCCAAAAGATACACATTTTTAGTTTAGCAGTTTTGAGGAGAAGAACCTCAATGTCAAAGAAGAAACAGAGAGAATTAGTTTAAAGTATTTTACAAATCTTGTCAAAGGTCCACTCCAAAGAGAGACTTATGTCTACACTACAAAATTAGGTCAATTTAATAGAAGTCGATTTTTTAGAAATCGATTTGATACAGTCAATTGTGTGTGTCCCCACTAAGCGCATTAAGTCGGTGGAGTGCGTCCACAGTACCAAGGCTAGCGTCAACTTTCGGAGAGTTGCACTGTGGTAGCTATCCCACAGTTCCCGCAGTCTCCGCCGCCCACTGGAATTCTGGGTTGAGCTCCCAATGCCTGATGGGGCAAAAACACTGTCGCGGGTGGTTCTGGGTACATGTCGTCAGGCCTCCCTCCGTGAAAGCAACGGCAAAAAATCGTTTCTCGCCTTTTTTCCTGGGTTACCCGTGCAGACAACATACCACGGCAAGCATGGAGCCCACTCAGCTCACTGTCACCATACATCTCCTGGGTGCTGCTGACAGACGCGGTACTGCATTGCTACACAGCAGCAGCTCCTTGCCTTTGCAAATTAGCAAAGACAGTTAGCAGCCGTATTGTACCATCTGCTGCTGTCTCCTGGTTGCTCCTGGCTGACCTCAGTGAGGTCGGTCGGGAGCGCCTGGACAAAAATGGGAATGACTCCAGGTCGTTCTCTTCTTTAAGTTTCTCCTAACGGAGATTCAGGCCTGCCTGGAATATCATGCGAGCTGGAGACTTTTGCCTCAGGCTGCTCTCCCAGCTGGCAGCACCGCACGGTCGCACCTACCCCAGCCTACACCTTGCTCCCATGGCTCATGAAGCCTGGACAGTAGTAAGGAGCAGTTCAACTATAGCTGAGCAAGTGCAGAATGGTGGTAGAATGTGCCTTTGGACATTTAAAAGCTCGCTGGCGCTGTTTGCTGACTAGGCTGTTTGCGATTAGTTGCCTTTGTTGATTTTAATTCCCTGTAAGCCAACCCTGTAAGCCATGTCGTCAGTCGCCCCTCCCTCAGTGAGAGCAATGGCTGAGAATCGTTTCGCGCCTTTTTTCCGCGCAGACGCCACACCACGGCAAGCATGGAGCCCGCTCAGATCGCCGTGGCAGTTATGAGCACTGTAAACACCACTCACATTATCCTGCAGTATATGCAGCACCAGAACCTGCAAAAGGAGGTGAGGAGGCGATGGCAGCGCGGTGACGAGAGTGATGAGGACATGGACACAGAATTCTCTCAAAGCACGGGCCCTGGCAATTTGGACATCATGGTGGTAATGGGGAGGTTCATGCCATGGAACACCAATTCTGGGCCCGGGAAACAAGCACAGACTGGTGGAACCGCATAGTGTTGCAGGTCTGGGATGATTCCCAGTGGCTACGAAACTTTCGCATGCATAAGGGCACTTTCATGGAACTTTGTGACTTGCTTTCCCCTGCCCTGAAGCGCAAGAATACCAAGATGAGAGCAGCCCTCACAGTTCACAAGCGAGTGGCGAAAGCCCTCTGGAAGCTTGCAACGCCAGACAGCTACCAGTCAGTCGGGAATCAATTTGGAGTGGGCAAATCCTCTGTGGGGGCTGCTGTGATCCAAGTAGCCTACGCGATCACTGAGCTGCTGCTATCAAGGGTAGTGACTCTGGGAAATGTGCAGGTCATAGTGGATGGCTTTGCTGCAGTGGGATTCCCTACCTGTGGTGAGGCGATAGACGGAATGCATATTCCTATCTTGGGACCGGAACTCCAAAGCAGCCAGTACATAAACCGAAAGGGGTACTTTTCAATGGTGCTGCAAGCACTGATGGATCACAAGGGACGTTTCACCAACATCAACGTGGGATGGACAGGAAAGGTACATGACGCTCACATCTTTAGGAACTCTGGTCTGTGTGCAGCAAGGGACTTACTTTCCAGACCAGAAAATAACTGTTGGGGATGTTGAAATGCCAATAGTTATTCTTGGGGACCCAGCCTACCCCTTAATGCCATGGCTCATGAAGCCATACACAGGCACCCTGGACAGTAGTCAGAAGCTGTTCAACTATAGGCTGAGCAAGTGCAGAATGGTGGTAGAATGTGCATTTGGACGTTTAAAAGCACGCTGGCGCAGTTTACTGACTCGGTTAGACCTCAGCTAAACCAATATTCCCATCATTATTACTGCTTGCTGTGTGCTCCACAATATCTGTGAGAGTAAGGGGGAGAAGTTTAAGGCGGGGTGGGAGGTTGAGGCAAATCGCCTGGCCGCTGATTACATGCAGCCAGACACCAGGGCGGTTAGAAGAGCACAGCAGGGCATGCTGCTCATCAGAGAAGCTTTGAAAACCATTTTCATGACTGGCCAGGGGGCTACGGTGTGAAAGTTCTGTTTGTTTCTCCTTGATGAAAACCCGCCCCCTTGGTTCACTCTACTTCCCTGTAAGCCAACTGCCCTCCTCTCCCCCCTTGATCACCGCTTGCAGAGGCAGTAAAGTCATTGTTGTTTCAAATTCATGCATTCTTTATTACTTCGTCACACAAATTGGGGGGATAACTGCCAAGGTAGCCCGGGAGGGGTGGAGGAGGAGGGAAGCACCGGGTGGGGTGGTGGAGGAGGGGAGGAGGAAGGACAAGGCCACACTGCACTTCAAAACTTATTGAATGCCAGCTTTCTGTTGCTTGGGCAGTCCTCTGGGGTGGAGTGGTTGGGTGCCCAGAGGCCCCCCCACCACGTTCTTGGGCATCTGGGTGAGGAGGCTATGGAACTTGGGGAGGAGGACGGTTGGTTACACAGGGGCTGTAGTGACGGTCTGTGCTCCTGCTGCCTTTCCTGCACCTCAACAATACGCCGGAGAATATCAGTTTGATCCTCCAGTAGCCTGAGCATTGCTTCCTGCCTCCTCTCATCACGCTGACGCCACCTGTACTCGCGTTCATTTTGTGCTTTCCTGCACTCTGACAGTGTCTGCCTCCACGCATTCTGCTGGGCTCTTTCAGTGAGCTCAGAGAACATTTAATCGCGAGTGCATTTTTTTCGCCTTCTAATCTTCGCTAGCCTCTGGGACGGAGATGATATGGGGAGCGTTGAAACATTTGCAGCTGCGGGAGGGAAAAAAAGGGAGAGTAATATTTTAAAAGACACATTTTAGAGAACAATGGGTAGACTCTTTCAGGCAGACATGGTAAGCCACAGTCTTTTGGCTTCTTTAACCTTCATAACATGTGGGAATGGTTTCAACCAGCAGCACCCTCGTGTCCCATACCAAGCACCCGTTGGGTTGGCCATTTAAAATGGGTTGGCCATTTAAAAGGAGGGGCTGCGGTTTTCGGGTTAACGTGCAGCACAAACCCAACTAAATCCCCCCACCCCACCCTATTCTCTGGGATGTTCGCTTCACCCCTGCCCCCACCGCGTGGCGCACAGCGGGGATGATTTCTGTTCATCCACAGGCAAATAGCCCAGCACGAACGGCCACCTCCGAATGTCCCCTTAATAAAATTCCTCTATTTCAACCAGGTGACCATGAATGATATCACTCTCCTGAGGATAACACAGAGAGATAAAGAACGGATGTTGCTTGAATGCCAGCAAACACAGGGACCATACACTGCCATGCTTTGTTATGCAATGATTCCAGACTACATGCTACTGGCCTGGCGTGGTAAAGTGTCGTACCATGGAGGACGGAATAAGGCTGCCCTCCCCAGAAACCTTTTGCAAAGGCTTTGGGAGTACATCCAGGAGAGCTTCATTGAGATGTCCCTGGAGGAATTACGCTCCATCCCCATACACGTTAACAGACTTTTCCAGTAGCTGTACTGGCCACGAATGCATCCCAAGTCTTCAGGGCAAATTAATTATTAAACACGCTTGCTTTTAAACCATGTACAAAAAGGTACACTCACCAGAGGTCCCTTCTCCGCCTTCAAGGTCCGTGAGCCTGCCTTGGGTGGGTTGGGAGGGTACTGGCTCCAGGGTGATAAAGAGTTCCTGGCTGTCGGGGAAAACGTTTTCTCCGCTTGCATGCTGTGCGCTATCTTCAACCTCCTCCTCCTCCTCATCTTCCTCGTCCCCAAAATCCGCATCCCTGTTGCGTGAGAATCCATTGACGGAGTCCAGCACAGGGGTGGGGTAGTTGTAGGGGCACCCCTAGAATGGCATGCAGCTCATCATAGAAGCGGCATGTCTGGGGCTCTGACTCGGAGTGGCCGTTTGCCTCTCTGGTTCTTTGGTAGGTTTGCCTCAGCTCCTTAAGTTTCACGCGGCACTGCTGCGGGTCCCTGTTATAACCTCTGTCCTTCATGCCCTTGGAGATTTTTTCAAATATTCCGGCGTTTCGTCTTTTGGAACGGAGTTCGGATAGCACAGATTCGTCTCCCCATACAGCGATCAGATCCAGTACCTCCTGTTCGGTCCATGCTGGAGCTCTTTTGCGATTCTGGGACTATATGGTCACCTGTGCTGATGAGCTCTGCTTGGTCACCTGTGCTGATCACCTCGCCACGCTGGCCAAACAGGAAATGAAATTCAAAAGTTCGCAGGGCTTTTCCTGACAACCTGGCCAGTGCATCGGAGTTGAGAGTGCTGTCCAGAGCGGTCACAATGGAGCACTTTGGGATAGCTCCCGGAGGCCAATACCGTCGAATTGCGTCCACACTACCCCAAATTCGACCCAGCAAGTTCGATTTCAGCGCTAATCCCCTCGTCGGGGAGGAGTACTGAAATCGATTTTAAGAGCCCTTTAAGTCGACAAAAGTGGCTTCGTCATGTGGACGGGTTAAATCGATCTAACTCTGCTAACTTCGACCTAAACTCATAGTGTAGACCAGGGCTTAGAGTCTGCCATGTATGCTGCTTAGAGGCAGAGAATTCTGGACAGTTCTTTCTGAGGGGTAGTCCTAAGCCCAGGCTCAGAGCAAAGATTTGGTGTGCCCCAGTTGCCATGGAGACGAAGAACAGCCCACTATGCAGACCATCTGACATAGAAGGGGCTTAGAATAATCTAAAACCTAATGTTTTAAGGAAGTGTTTAGTTCATTTATTATAATTATACTGATTATTATGGAAAGCTAGAGTGTGAAAAAAGAAAATAAAAGATTTTGGACCTGAATTTTATATATTATAAAGTAATTGTTAATTCAACACAAACATAGAAATTTCCATGCTAGATCAAAAAGTGATCCATGTAGTCCAAAATGTTGTCTCTGACAGTGGCCAGTGCCAGATGCATCAAAGGAAGATGCAACAAACCTCACAGTAGATAGTTATGGAATTACTTGCCAATAAGAGAAGCTTCTTGATCACTTCCATTAAACAGTGGTGGCTTATGCCCTGAAGTAATTTATCCTTCCTAATATAATTATGGATGTTATCTCTAGCCATATAAATGTCTAATTCTTTTTAATCCTACTAAGCTTTTTCCCTCAATAAAAGGTTACCTGGAGTCAGGGCTTTGGAGCGGAGCCCAGAGCTGGAGCGCGGAGCAGCTCCGGAGCAGTGGAGCTGCACGTTTTTGCCTGGAGTTGGAGCGGAGCCAGAGCACAGCTCCAAAGCCCCGCCTGGAGTATCTGGAAAGAGTCATCAGGTCTTGCTGACATTTCTGTTTTCAAGTAACATGTCTGTTCACATTTATGCCATTGTCCACAAGAAAATCCCAATCATCTTTCCAATTAAGACAGATAAAATAAGTGTACATAAAAATCCTTAATTGAGGAAAGTTCTCAGTTTACATATAATCAATAAGCTACCATTCTGGTGAACAGGATTAACACAAGGTACAAAAAGGAAAAAAGACTGGATTAACGCATTTTAAATGACATAATTAGTGCCTGAGAAATTCTAAAAGGAAATGAACAACAAATCAATTAGCACTAAGTGGCACAGTTTCGTCATTCAGGACTTGCGATTGATTATTACATTTGTTTATGCTGATTACTTTGTTCTTTTCTTCAAACTAGAAAATCTCCATTGAAATAAAAACATAGAAAATACTTTCCCAGGCTAAACACCAACATGATTTTGTGCTTCATTTCCCTCCCACCCACACATTCCAATTATGTTTCTGCTGACAGGTTTGGAAAGAATTGTTAACGTTCAGCAACTATCAAGTTCACAAAGAAATATGTTTAATAACTATATATGCTTATTTTTGAACCCCACAGGAGTTATAAACTTACTCCATACATGGAGTCAAGTAAATTTACAAAATGCTGAAGTACCTGATTAATAGGACTAAATAAAACAAAAGTGAAGGGAATGGCTTCAAATGCCAGGGTGGACAGTGGGAATAAGAACAATGCCATTCAAATAAACATAGAATGTGAAAAAATGGCCAGTAGCAGTAATTTTGTGCTGGGAAGAGAAAAGTTATGGAATCATGCACAAATGATTCGTGAAAAATTTTCATTAAAAAAAATAAATCTTGTTTCCATCTAGCTATACTTCGAAATGATATTGCTATATGTTCCCTGTGACCTAACTGGCTGACACAAGCAAACTCCCTCACCAGAGTCCTCCATCGCTGTCTCCCTAGGAATTGGGTAGTGTGATGTAATCAGCAATAGAGTTAACAGCTGATTTCCCCATTTATACAAAGTCAAGTGCAAGCACTTTTGAGAGATATTTGGTGTCTACTAATTTTAGGCAACTGTAGCCCCTCAGATTGTTCCCAAAACACTCCACCATCTCGCAGCAAAGTGCTGCATCACATCACTGTGTTTAACAATATATTCCAGAATCATTAATGTGCTTTGTGAGCATGCAAATTATTCCAGAATGAAGTGACTTTTATTCTGAAATACAGCATCCAAATGGAATAGCTATTCTACTCAACTTCCCCATGTAGACAAGCCCTTAGTTCTAAAAGGTCCTACACATTAAATCCTGGCCCCCTTGAAGTTAATGGCAAAAGTCCCACTGACTTCGATGGGGCCAAGATTTTATCTATTGTTTTTAGCATGTCATCTATTTCCAGTGCTTCTTGTAATGTGGGGAGTCTACCTAATTCCTTATTTAATTAATTGTATTCTATTGATTTTTTAACAGTTAACATTCAGCAAATACCACATCTTAACTTTTTTTCTAAATTGCATCCTGTAGTTAATTTAAAGTAGAATTGCCTGCCCAAGGCCTGGCCTACACTTAAAATTTATACTAGCAAAACTATGTTAGTTAGGGGTGATTTTTTTTATTTTTTGTTTTATTTAACCAACACTGCTACGCCAGTAAAAGCCCTAGAGTAGATCCAATTATATTGGCAAAAAGCGCTTTTGCCAGGATAGTTTACTTCTCTCTTATGAAAAGCTTAACGTGATCTCATTTATACACTTGTTATACTGCTACTGCAGACAAGTACGAGAAAGAAAAGGTTTGATTTAAAATTTTAAAAGGTCAAAAGTAATCTCAATAATGAATAGTTACTCATTTCTTTGGAGCAAAACAGGTCATAGGGAAAGGCTGAGTTACTTGTACAGCTGTACAATTTTCAGACACGCAAAGGCAGAAATAGTTTTAAATTATGTTGCTAAAAAAAATGTGTCTACTTACCAATGGAGGTCCTCCCAAGAAAATTGTTCCCTGCTTGCCAACTATTATACTTTCATCAGCCATTGCAGGTACATATGCTCCTCCTGCTGTACAGGATCCCATTACCACTGCTATCTGAAGGAAAAACAGCAATATATATATTAACAAATCAGTCTAAACTCTTTGAAATTCAAAGGCACCTGTTCACTAATCTCTATTGTGCAGATTTTATCAAAGGCTCTCTAGAAGTGACATGGGATCATTAACGTCCATGCAGAGCAGATAGGACCTTTTTCTCATTTTTTTTTTTTTTTAGCATTTCTTTGGAAACTACATGGAATCTCTGTAGGTATGTTTATGACCCACATAGTCCAAGCATCTGAGGGCTTCCCCATTATTTAAACCAAATCCTCAGCTGGTGAAAATCAGCATAGCTACACTGAAGTCAACAGCTGACATCAGCTGATATACACAAGCACAAAGTCCCTAGGTTTAAGTGTCTGAGGACTGATGGCAGGACATTTTCAAGGAGGTGCCTCAATTTCAGTGGGAATTAATTTGCTTCACCAAGGGGTCTACCAACAAAGCCCACGTTTGTTGACATTAGTAGCAAAACATAAAGCACACCTCTTTTCTCAGGCTTTTGCCTGATAAGGTATTGGTGTCATGTTTATTTCTAATGGTGAGGTAAAGTCTAGTTATTACACTGGTTTACAATTTTTGAGAAGTCGTCTGCTTCAGAGATAAAATGTGCTATTTATTATGTATTTTGATGTGCTGAATTCAAATATGACAATTAAAACAACTGATTGGCTACTGTTTCTAAGATATTTAAGTTTTTACATTTTATGTCTATGTATATTGTGTAGATAGTAGAGTTTTAATCATAAATTGTAAACCTAGGTCTTTTCATGTGTTTATGGTTGCTTTACATGATAATATTTCACCTGTCCTGTTTATGTAACACTTTAAAAATCAGCAAAAGGGTTATATAAATAAAAAAATTTATGAAACAAAAGGCAAAAAACTATTATGTACATAGTTTAGTCCTATTCAGTGTCTACTCGGGGCTTCTTGGCTTGTCTCTTGTATTCATTAAATGGAGCATCTCTTGTCACTGTCCAGCAATAGTCTGCAAGCATTGATGGGCTCCATTTGCCCTGATAGCATTTCTCCATTGTTGCAATGTCCTGGTGAAATCGCTCGCCGTGCTCGTCGCTCACTGCTCCGCAGTTCGGTGGGAAAAAATCTAGAGGAGAGTGCAAAAAATGTATCTTTAGTGACATGTTGCAACCAAGGCTTTTGTATGCCTTGAGGAGGTTTTCCACCAACAACCTGTACTTGTCTGCCTTGTTGTTTCCGAGAAAATTTATTGCCACTAACTGGAAGGCTTTCCATGCCGTCTTTTCCTTGCCACGCAGTGCATGGTCAAATGCATCATCTCGAAGAAGTTTACGAATCTGAGGACCAACAAAGACACCTTCCTTTATCTTAGCTTCACTTAACCTTGGAAATTTTCCATGGAGGTACTTGAAAGCTGCTTGTGTTTTGTCAATGGCCTTGACAAAGTTCTTCATCAGACCCAGCTTGATGTGTAAGGGTGGTAACAAAATCTTCCTTGATTCAACAAGTGGTGGATGCTGAACACTTTTTCTCCCAGGCTCCAATGACTGTCGGAGTGGCCAATCTTTCTTGATGTAGTGGGAATCTCTTGCACGACTATCCCATTCGCAGAGAAAACAGCAGTACTTTGTGTATCCAGTCTGCAGACCAAGCAAGAGAGCAACAACCTTCAAATCGCCACAAAGCTGCCACTGATGTTGGTCATAGTTTATGCACCTCAAAAGTTGTTTCATGTTGTCCTACGTTTCCTTCATATGGACTGCATGACCAACTGGAATTGATGGCAAAACATTGCCATTATGCAGTAAAACAGCTTTAAGACTCGTCTTCGATGAATCAATGAACAGTCTCCACTCATCTGGATCGTGAACGATGTTGAGGGCTGCCATCACACCATCGATGTTGTTGCAGGCTACAAGATCACCTTCCATGAAGAAGAATGGGACAAGATCCTTTTGACGGTCACGGAACATGGAAACCCTAACATCACCTGCCAGGAGATTCCACTGCTGTAGTCTGGAGCCCAACAGCTCTGCCTTACTCTTGGGTAGTTCCAAATCCCTGACAAGGTCATTCAGTTCACCTTGTGTTATGAGGTGTGGTTCAGAGGAGGAGGATGGGAGAAAATGTGGGGCCTGTGACATTGATGGTTCAGGACCAGAAGTTTCATTCTCTTCCTCTTCCTCGTCTGACTCAAGTGAGAATGATTCTGGTGCATCAGGAACCGGCAGTCCTTCTCCGTGGGGTACTGGGCGTATAGCTAATGGAATGTTTGGATAATGCACAGTCCACTTTTTCTTCTTTGACACACCTTTCCCAACTGGAGGCACCATGCAGAAGTAACAGTTGCTGGTATGATCTGTTGGCTCTCTCCAAATCATTGGCACTGGAAAAGGCATAGATTTCCTTTTCCCGTTCAACCACTGGCGAAGATTTGTTGCACAAGTGTTGCAGCATATGTGTGGGGGCCCACCTCTTGTCTTCATCTCCAATTTTGCAGCCAAAATAAAGGTGATAGGCTTTCTTAACCATAGTGGTTAGACTGCGCCTTTGTGATGCAAAAGTCACTTCACCACAAACATAGCAGAAGTTATCTGCACTGTTCACACAAGTACGAGGCATCTCTGCTCACTTTGGCTAAACAGAAATGTGTCCCTTTGATTTTGCAAACACTGACAAATAAGAGAGCACGACACTGTATGATTTCTAGAGCTGATATAGGGCAATTTGTTCAGCAGAGTGATGTAAGCTTCATTATGATTGCATCATCCATGACTTCTAGGAATAACATGATGCAATTCATATCATGTATGACGCAATACCAGCTTCAGATTGCATCATTCATTGTTTTGCCTAAAAAGCAAGTACTGTCCAAACCCAGTCATAGATTTATTCATAGATCCAGTCAAAGATGTATTTTAGTCATTTCTGGTTTAAATCGAGATCCCTTCCCTTTATAACTCACTTATCCTCCGTCATTCCCAAGTCAAGGGTCGTATATACTGACCCAATAGCATATCTTGAAAACTAGAGCCAATCAACAATTTTAAGCATCATTTTCGTTCTCAGTGACCCAGAATTAGTAAAGTTTGACTACATTTATTTCAGAAGCATTTTGGCTGTAGAGCAGTGTTATTACACCACACACAGTTAATTTGGTGGCGTTTTTAAAAGAACTGATTTGTCCCCAGATACCACAGTGAGGGGTGGATTGTTAAAAATCCAAAAACAAATGTATATATACAAAAAAAAAAATGTAGCAGCCTGTGATACTAGAGTGAAGTTTTCTCTCAGCTCCAGTTTCAAGAAGGATTCAAAAAGAAAATAAATCCTTTCCAGGCACACTGATGCAGGCACAGAAATACCAGGCAGTGCAAAGCATACCATTGTATAATGTATTATTATTTGCTCTCACCCCTACTGAAAATACAGTTTGAACCACAAAAAGAGATTGGAATAATATTAATAAAAAGTGAAAACATGCAATCTTCCACTGTTACACATTGGCAATCACTTAATGGCTGCTATCAGCGGTGGATTAAGGTTTCCTGGGGCCCCTGGCCAGAGCAAGTGGGGGGGGCCGTTCCAACCCATTCCACCTGTGGTCCCGCCCCCATTCCGCCCCCTCTGCCTGCAGCCCTGCCCACAGCCCCACCTCTTTCTTCCCCTTCCCCAGGGCTCCGCCCAGTTCCACCCAGGGTCCCCCCCTCCTTCTGTGCCCCCAACTGCAACCCTGCAACCTGTTTGCTACTTTCTGGCCCCCACTACCCCCTAATGCAGCCCCAAGACCAGAAAAGCTCTGTCCCCCCACCACAGCCCCAGCAGGGAGTGAGAGCTCCCTCAGCCCTGAGGCTGCAGCAGGTAGCAAGAGCTCCTCTAGTCCCCGAGCCACAGCGGGGGTCCTGGTTCTGGGGATTCCCCTGCCACCCACCCCCACCCCTCCGCGCTTCTGCAAGGGACCAGGCTCTGGATAAATTTTTATTTTTCTGCCGGAGAACAAGGTCGGACACAGGGGCTTCCCCTGCCGTCTGCTGGCTTCTGCCGGCGACGGAGGGCGAGGGGGCTTCCCCTGCAGTCCTGGGCTTCTGCTAGGGATGGGGGGCGCTCGGGGCTTTCCCCGCTGCCCACCAGCTTCTGCCAGGGAGAGCGGTTTAGGGGCGTGGGGGCTGCCCAGCACTGCTGCTGGGGAGCGGAGTTGGGGGGAGCGTGGGGGCTTCCCCCACCCTGCCCGCCCGGCACGGGCCCTGTAGGCCCAGTGGCTAATCTGCCACTGGCTGCTATTAAAAAGCAAATGCGCTCTTCAAAAACAGATGGTCGGGGGCTTCACCTGCACCTGAAACAGGACTGAATTATGCCATCACGCCTCCTAGCACGGAGTCAAAAGGAGCTTTTTCAGCAGCTGGCATCTTGTACACCAAATTACACCCAGGACAGAGTGATGAATCAATGGGACTTTCTCTTACACATTTTATCAGACGTCATCAGGTATCCACAAGCCTAACGGAAGACTCCTTAAGAGTACCACTTATAATGGTCGTCCCCCACCATATCCCTCTGCCAGGGGCTTTTGTTTTGGTTTTTTGCAAAATGACAAATTTTATTTTTTATGATGTTGTTGTGTTTGATATACAAGTTGTGTTAATCATTTTTCAATATAAATATGCGATTTCAAAATTCTGGGATCCAAAGTAAAACAGATCTCCAAATCACTAGACTACAGAGCTAGTCAACTGACTGCATTCCTTTGTAGAATCTCATGGAACCTTCCAAACTAACTGAGAACTACATTTTCCTCAAATCTCCTAGAATGTTGTCAGTCATGCCCTCACAGGTATATAAGGGGCGAGGGAATCGCGACTCAGTCAGTGAGATATAAGAACAAACTGAAGTGAAGTGAGAGCCCAGCAGCAAGATTGCAAACCTTGTTTTATTGTATAACTGTGAAAGTGTACTTGTGTTTTAAGACTTGAAGAATGTAAGTAGTGATTAATAAAGAAAATATTTAAATGAGATGCCAGAGATATCTATCGAACCCCTATCTACGCAACAACGTACAAGAAATACTGTTACTTTTTTTGCCATGCTTACCACATAATATTTGATGACTTTCTAAGACTGCAGAACATAGACTTTTGCTCTCCCTAATACTGTCTGTTTTCCCCTGCAGAAAATAAAAGATGCCTTCATGAGCTCAGTATAGAAAGTGAAAAGCTCAACTGCAATCTAGTTTGCAGCAAGGGGCAAATTTGATGGGAAAATATCTGAAACAGAACACAGACCAGGCTGAACATAACAGTAATTTCCTCAGTTTGGTAGAGCTCCTTGGGAAATACAATGTCATGTGTGAGCACCTATGTCAAGTAGTTCGTAAAGAAGCTATGAACCATTACTGCAAGAAAACAATTCAAAACTAATTGATTGACCTTATGTTATCAAGCACCTTCCTTGCCATAAGGTCAGTGGACAACTCTACTGGAAAAGGCTTAATAGAACTATTTATAAACATTTTGAATGAAAACAAAATAAAAGCTACAGCCAAGGCTACAAGAACAGTGTGAACATGAAGGGAAGAAACAGTGGTATCCAGGCAAGAATCCTTGTGCTGAATCCAAGAGCTTTCTTCATGTATTGTGGCTGCCATTCCCTCAATCTGGTTGTGTCAGATGCATCTTCTTTAGATTGAGTATCTTTCTTCAGATTACTACAAAGGATATATGTCCTGTTTTCAGCATCAACTATCAGGTGGAAGATCCTCATGGACAATGTTACAAATCTGACTGTGAAGCCACTAAGTGATACTCACTGGGAAAGCTGCATTGACAGCATAAGGCCAGTGAGCTACCAAGTGACTGAGGTTTATGACGCCCTGATGAAACTGGCGCAATCACCAGGCCAGAATTTGACACAAGGCGCAAAGCCTGGCAAACCAGATCACTGACTTTAAATTTCTAGTCTCAGTGTGATTTGGCACAATATCTTATTACAGGAAACATTGTGAGCAAGGCATTACAAACTAAGTCGATGGACATTGAGACTGCTATTATGAGGAGAAGCTGCCTTGATTTCGTTGTGGCCTACAGAGACAATAGATTTGAAGATGCCATAACTGCTGCGAAAGAAATGGCGGAAAACGTAGGAGTTGAGCCTGTCTTCAAGGAAACTCATAATCATTGGAAGAAGAGACAGTTTGGTTCAAGGGCAAAGATGAGGTGATGGGAAGCTAAGAAGAAAAATTCAAGAGGGAGCCTTTTTTTTGCTCACTCATTGACACTGCTCGAGTGCCCATCGAAGAACATTTCGGACAAATGAAGCACCACAAAAAGACCTGGGGGTTTTGTATGACCTTAGTAAGCTTTCGGCATACAGAAAAACACTCTTTAACAATTGTACAGACCTTCACCGGACATTGACACCTGGGGAATCTTCAGATGTCATTGATAAAGACCTCTATGTCAAATTGGACAACATCCATCACATTTTGCCACACGGTAAGCACTCTCCCCTCCAAGTTCTCCAATTCATTCATGATGCAGAGCTGAAGGACACTTTTCCTAATCCACTTTTCCTGGATAGCTTTGAGGATTCTTCTCATGCTGCTGGTCACAGTTGGGAGCGGTGAGTGCAGGTTTTTGAAGCTCAGCTCATTAAAACATATTTTCGATCGATGCTGGCCAACGAGTGACATCACTTGCTATTTTATTGCCTGAAAATGCCATTGGCCAGTCTTTGGATCTCTCCGATGCTGTGCTTCAGTTTGTGAGGGCAAAGGTGAGAAAAGCAACCTTTTGAACTAAAGGACTAGGGTTAACATTCTAAGGCTGTCACCTATTGTAACACCATTTAATACTGGTCCACCCAATGTTGGTGTATAGTTCAATTTCTTGATGTTAGTACATTTCAGTTATTCTTAAAATTCAAGTTTCTATAAGCTTAGAGGAAACAATTTTTTTTATTTGCTTATATATGGCATGAATAAATACAGATTTACAGATCCTAGCGTGCAAATTTGTCGTTTTATAAGACAGGGATAACTCATGCATGCAAATCATGCATCAAAGTCATGAAATGGGCTATAAATGCAATAAAAAATAAGGTAGTCAAAATTTTAACAAATGGATGGGGCGCTGAACATGCTCTTCACCTGGGATACCATTTGGCCTAGGGCTGGCCCTGATCATAGTAGAACCTTCTACACTTAAAAATCTACGAATCTAGAAAGAGAAGCGTTTGCGTTCTTACTAATATCAATACTAGCAGTTGGTGACATTCCTCAATATGTCATGGTAGAGCTGAATGAGATCTTCCAAGTTCAGTTTGAAATAGGTTCACAAGAGAATAGTGTGATTCATAATTTCCCCCCCTAATATTATGTGAGAATTGTTTCACTTAGGTTCTCAGACCCTGAAGTTAAAAACAATTAAATTTAAATGAATCCAATTTTTCCTATCTATGGTCTAATTTCATTGTAAATCATAGCCAAGGTTCAGGTTCATCAGCTTTGTGCCCACTCACATGTCTGCTGGAACTGAAGGCTGGACTAGGCCTCATCTTCAATAACAGAAGAACTTACTGTTCTCAAGGGAATTGATTTCCCTTTGTAAAACTGGAATAAAGTTTTTTATTTTATCATAATAAAAAGAAACACTGACTGCTAAGCAGGGAAAATAGCAAATGTAACATTGTACTCTTGTCAGTCTCTCTCTCTCTCTCTCTCTCTCTCTCTCTCTCTCAATCTCAATAAAAATGGCTTCTGCTGGACCAAGTTGTCCTTCTTGATTAGAAGGCATAGCCTCAGCCAAACAAAGGAAGGAGAAAAACCCATGTGCTTTCACTGTAAAATTTATTCTAATGAACCGGGTTCAAAATAAAAATACACCAAAAATAGGATCCTGAAAAAAGGCCTAGTAACAATATCCACAGAAAGCAAAAAATTAGCAAAACCCACACTCCTCTAATATGCCCAAGATTCCAGTTGTCATTTCCATGTGTACGTTTTTTCTAATTAGGTGAGCTATTCTGCCAAGTTTGTTAATCCTCCTTCCTTCCTAGATATCAATATATTGAATGCAGCAATGAATACAGAGAATTAAGTGCTCATGTTACCAGTAATACCAGTATCTAAAATAATGAAGACCCCCAAAACATTTCAAATTGAGACATCATGACTAACAGTAATTCTATGAATCATTAATACACTAGAAAATGACCTGTCAACAGCAGTACCCCACTTAGCAAAATATGTGTCTCTACTCACCATCATGCACAGGGGTCCTCACCTCTCAAGCAATGATTCAGAATAATCATGTTGCAATCTTTCACCCCTTCATCCCAGGCTGACAATTTCTCTTTTTCTCCCACTCCAGGAGCAGCTAAGTCATATCAGTAACCTTGAGGCTGAGAAGACAGCCTATTTGTAAACCGTAATGCCATTCTGTGAACAGTCATGGTGTTTACAATGTCTCCAAATCCCCACACTGAGCATCAGGTCAGCAAAACTTTAAGCTGCCAAAAACCTGAGGTGCTGGATGAGCCTTAAACCCAGATAGAAGAAGCAGGCATGCAGAGTAGCTAGCAATTTTTGCTTTAAAAAAGTTACCTGTGGAATTCTTTGTGAGGACATGAGTGCTTGATTATAAAAAATGCGACCAAAGTGATCTCGATCCGGAAATACTTCTGCTTGGCGGGGTAAGTTTGCTCCTCCTGAGTCAACTAAGTCAAGTGGAATGAAAAATAGATTTACATACAATTTATCTCTGCACAATTTTAAACAGAGATATTATTTCATATTATTTAAAAATTACTTGAAATGTCACCTGTTTGCAAAAATTTATACTTAATATACTAATCATGAAAAACAGATCAGGCTTCTCCACTTGCTAAAGGAAAATTGATGACCACACGTGAGAAGCTGTTATGCATCCTAAAAATTTTTAGGTAAACTAACAGTAGCTGCATTTAAAGATGTAATTACACTTGGCTTTACAAAACTTTTTAAACTCATCTGACAAATACCTGTTTGTTTTAAAAGACACTCCCTTATAGGCCTTAAAACTGGAGATTAAAAATTAAATTTGCTGTGTTCCAGGTTAAACTTATTTCCTTCCTAAATATATACAATCTAATATCATTCACTGTAGCTGCAGAAATTAAAACTACACTTAATTAAAAAAATATATAAGGAAAGACATTCTAAAGAAGGCACTGCTTAACCCCTCACTTCATAAGTGGTTGCAAGAGCCTGATGCTTTGTTTATAACTCGATAAATCACAGAAGAGCATACCTTTGATTTCAAAGAATAGGATCACACAGAATTGTTCACTGGCAACCCATTCGTTTTGATAGTAAAAGTTCACAAGCCAAATATTGTTTATTAAGAAGTTAAACTGAAGAATTTATATTAAAAATATACTACCTATACCACAGCAAGCACATTTATCACACACATTTGCTTATTTAATAAAATAATGTCTAACCATGCTAAAATTAAAAAAATAATTTACTCAACCATTGACTTTTTTGACTGATTAAACAAACACGGAGTAAAACACATTGAGATGGAAAATACTAAAAGAAAAATGTCAAATGGTAAAAAGCTATTAACAGAAACTATAGATGAAGTTTGTGTTTTTATTCTTTTTTAGATGGGAGTATTTCAAAAAATGTAAGTAACTTTCTAAGAGAACCTTTCAACAGAAATGATAAAACAACAAAATGACTTCAGTTCCTGTCTTTTACATATAACTTGAATTACTGTTGATGTGTACACACAACTTTTCCCCACTGGGCTATTTTGCTTTGTTCTATTATACAGGTAGTAAAATGAAAGAACCCATTCCTCTGGGTCTTTAGTTCAATTTACTACCTTTATAAAAGGAACGAACAGATAAGCATATCATCAAAAAGCACTGGATGTGTGAACATGTCTGAAATCCAAAACACTTGATTTGTCAAATATGGGGGTATATCAGTCTTAGAAATGTAGGACTGCAAGGAACCTCAATAGGTCATCTAGTCCAGTCCTCTGCACTGAGGCAGGTCTAAGTATTATCTAGACCATCCCTGTCAGGTGTTCATCTAACCTGTTCTTAAAAACCTCCAATCACAGAGATTCCACAACATTGCTAGGTAATTTGTTCCTTACAGTTAGAAGGTTTTCCTAATGTCTAACCTAAATCTCCCTTGCAGCAATTCAAGCCCAATACTTCTTGTCCTGTCCTCAGTGATTAAGGAGAACAATTTATCAACCTCCTCTTTATAACAACCTTTTATGTACTTGAAGACTTAGCATGTAATGTCCCCCCTCAGTCTTCTCTTCATCTATGTGCTAAATGTGCATGCTAAATGTGCTTGCTGTGAGGCCAGTGAGCTACCATATAAATTCTTCAACACTGAGATACTCCCATCTAAAAGATTACACAAGTCCACTTGTTTCAGTATTTCCTCATAGGTCATGTTTTCTAGACCTTTAATCATTTTTGTTCCTCTCCTCTGGATTTTTTCCAATTTGTCCACATCTTTCCCAAAGTATGGTGCCCAGAACTAGACACAATACTCCAACTGAAGCCTTATAAGTGCTGAGTAGAGTGGAAGAATTATTTTTCATGGCTTGCTTACAACACTCCTGCTAATACAGTAGAACCTCAGAATTATAAACACCATAGTTACAAACTGACCAGTCAACCACACACCTCATTTGGAACTGGAAGTACGCAATCAGGCAGCAGCAGAGACCAACAAAAAAAAAAAAGGCAAATACAGTACAGTACTGTGTTAAACAAACTACTAAAAAAATAAAGGGAAAGCAGCATATTTCTTCTGCATAGTAATGTTTCAAAGCTGTATTAAGTCAATGTTCAGTTGTAAACTTTTGAAAGAACAACCATAAAGTTTTGTTCAGAGTTACGAACATTTCAGAGTTACAAACAACCTCCATTCTCGAGGTGTTCCTAACTCTGAGGTTCTACTGTACATCCCAGAATGATGTTCACTTTTTTTGCAATGGTATTACATTGTTGATTCATATTTAGTTTATTATCCACTATAAACCCCAGATCCTTTTCTGCAGCACTCCCATTTTGTATTTGTGCAACCGATTGTTCCTTCCCAAGTGTAGTATTTTGCATTTCTCCTTACTGAATTTCATCCTATTTATTACAGTCCATTTCTCCAGTTTGTCCAGATCATTTGAATTCTAATCCTGTCCTCCAAAAGGCTTGCAACCCCTCCCAGCCTGGTACTGTCCACATTTATAAATGTACTCTCTCTGCAATTATTCAAATAATTTATAAAGATAATGAACAGAATCGGACCCAGGACAAATCCCTGCAGTACTCCACTTAATATGCCATTTCAGCTTGATTGTGAACCATTGATAACTACTCTCTGAGTACAGTTTCCCAACTAGTTGTGCACCCACCTTATAGTAGGTTCATCTAGGCTATATGTCTCCAGTTTGTTTATGAGAAGGTCATTTGAGACAACAAAAGTCTTATTAAAGTCAAGATATAATGTTGATAGTGTCCATTTAAAAATGTAGTCTTCTAGCTAGAATCCCTGACCTTTGTTTAACAATAGCCATTTACTATTTTTGTAATGGGACTTACCTAAATATAGACAAGGGAGATGATTTTGCATTGCAATTTCTTGAGCACGTAAATGTTTCTTCACCGTGACTGGATAATAAGTACCACCTTTGACAGTTGCATCATTAGCAACAATCAAGCACTCCACTCTGAAAAGTAGAAACTTTATGAGAACCAAGCATATTTCCCAACTGATCTATTTTACCACTATAACCAGGATATCTGCAACAATTTCCATCAGCATTAAATGTTTATCGCTTTAAAACTGTTCCACTGTTAGATTCCTCTCTTAAAGGCTGCATGTGATTTCATGTCATATTTGCTTTAAGTTCTTAGAAAAAACAATATTATTGAAGAAGCATCTGAAATCTCTAGTTTTAAAGAAAGCTGCACCCATTTTACTGAGCATAACTGTACAGAAATGTAATAGAAAAGGAAACAATTTGTTGTTTAACGTTTTCTTACTCTCTCAAAATCTGCTGCAATGTGCATGTCCCTCTCGAAAAATCCCTATTTCTGTGTTCTGTACTGGCAGCATTCATATTCTGAGAAGGGGACCCGTAGCATGACAGTCCAGTGTCAAAATATAAAGCAGTCCCCCAACCTTCTCTACAGTTGCATCAACTAAAGGAACAACTTTATAGCTTCAATTGTTGTTCATGTGGCGAAGCAATTGTTCTGTTGATTAGCAGTAAGTAAATTGGAAAAACATAGTTTACAATGCAGGGCTCCCACACTGTCCATGTCAACAGTGATATTACTTTTCAACATAAGGCCACCCACAAGAAGTTAAAATAAACACTCTCTGTTTTTGTTAACACAACATACATGCTGGATTTAAAACCAACTGTAGCTAAATACACTTTGGAAATTCTCAGTCTAATACACTTTTGGAAGAAAAAAATACTTGGTTTTCTTAACTGTACTTAGGCACCTGGTTGAAAATGAAATACTTGCTGTCATCATTCCTGATGAAAATAGTAATCAACATTCATGACTAGATAGATATACCTGTTTTATCTTTGATGGCAGAAATGAAGCTCTCGGTGTGTTAGCATCAACATGGGAGTTTAGAACCAAGGAACTATGAATTTGTAATGTATTTTGTTAACTATTTCTTTTCAGTTCCAGATAAACTAACTTGATTTCTTGGCTTATTGAGAGAACAAGAGACAGGTTCTCGGCTCAGAGCAGCTGAGGAAAGCTAGTAGTAGTGGAGTGGAAAAGGTGTTTCTAAGATACATTTCAGCCACCCAGTTCTGGGCTGTTCACGGCTCTAAACTACACTAGCTGCAGTCATCCCACAGGGACCACTGCACCAGTCTAGATCAGCGGAGAATCATGTGATCTGCCTTTCCCCTCAGGACCTTAGCTGAGGCTGAGAATCACTAAGACTCTTAAAAATATTTAAGCTGATTTTTTAAAATTTTGTTATTGACTTAACTCTGAGCCATTCTGTCTTTGCAGCACCATACCTTCATGCTAGAAGAGCCTGTGAGTGGCTATACCTAGAGTGAGTCCATGAATTACCCAGACAGACCGGGAAAGCAAAGCAGCAACAGTTAGTTACTCACTGATCAGCCAACTTATGTGAGAACAGAGTAGGTGAAATCCAAAACCACCAGAAATCTCCCAGAGTGACCCAGGTACTTAAAACTAAAAAAAACCCTCTCCTCATTATTAGAAACAAACCCAAAGAACAGTTCCGCCTCAGTGGCATCCCCTTAAAGCCACAAGCCATTTGAACGTCCTTACTAAAAGAGATTTTATTTTGAAGAAAGGTAAATGGTTGTTCAGAATTTTTTTTTTTTAAAGAAAGAAATATGAGAGGAGCTTGGCCATTAAGCCATACATTGTGGGTGGCAAAAGAAGGCACTAGATAAAATCATTACCCTCCTGGGGTTCCTTCAGCTTCCTGGCTCATCATCCCTAAAGTAATATACCGTCACACTAGTTTCAACAAGTGCATCATTCTCCCTTAGAGAGACTTTCTTACTCCAAGACATCTTTCCACATATTTAAAATTGCCTTTCTACCTCACCTATGTCCTTGCACAATTAACCATTTATTTCTCATCAGAAAGATAACAATGCAGCCTCCAAATGAGTTAATAGGGATGTTGATACATGTATTGTCTAAGGTCTGAGCTACGCTAGAAACTTAGATCAGTTTAATGACATCTGTCAGGGGTGTGAAAAATCCACAGCCAACCTAAATCCACAACCCCCTTACTCCCATGTAGACAGCACTAAGTTGACAGAAGAATTCTTCTGTCAACCTAGCTACTACCTCTCAGGGAGGTGGATTACCTACGCTGACGAGAGAACCTCTCCCATTGGCATAGACACCACAGCTATGCCACTGCAGAATTTTAAGTGTAAACAAGCCCTAAGAATAAGAATAATAAGAACCCAGCTGAATCCTTTCCCTGAAGTCAAAACTAAATAGGCAGAATAGCCATTTTAGTAATCTTCTGGGTCATAGGAGTCAAATACCAGAAAGCCTTCAACTTAATATTGGAAACAAAGTGCTAGATGGCTCCCAGAGCTGGAACTAGGAACCACACAAAAACATCCTCTCGCTCACATAATAGACATAATACACCTCTACCTCGATATAACGCTGTCCTCGGGAGCCAAAAAATCTTACCATGTTATAGGTGAAACCGCGTTATATCGAACTTGCTTTGATCCACTGGAGTGCGCAGCCCCGCCCCCCCGGAGCACTGCTTTACCGCGTTATATCCGAATTCGTGTTATATCGGGTCGCGTTATATCGGGGTAGAGGTGTATGTAGATCACTGGCAATTTCTTACCCCGACACTCTTCCAATGCCTGTGATAATGCCTCCTGCCGGTACCTCTTCATTACCATACAACTGGTAACCTGCAAACTGGGAGAACTCCAAGAATGGAGACCTAAAAAAATGACAAACATTTTGATAGGATTATTAACCGGAAGCAGCCTGACAAACATTTTCTTTTATAAAGTTCATGGTTTTAAAATGTGTTCTTGCAATACATCTTCCAAACAATAGATATGTCAAGATTTCAAACCAACACTACTTGCCAGCAGGGTGGATAAAAATCAATGATTTTTTAAATTAAAAAAAAATCGATTTTTTTTATTTAAATTGGACTTTTTTGAGGAAAAAACCTATCTAAGGATAGTTTTAATTAAGATACATTATAGCTCAAAGATATCTCATCATGGAATAAGGATTATAAATTCTAATTCTATAGTATGACACAATATATAAATCTAATATAAGTTTAAGAAAAGTTTTGTAAATGAGTTCCAATAGTTTATGGGGTTCCAGGGGCTTCTGTATAGATTATTTAGGTTAATCTTTCTATCTACCCAATGGGACTCAGTGCTTAGTCTAAAAGATACCATCAGAGATGCTTAATTTTGCAGTTCTCAAACTGTGGATTTGTGTCTCCAGAGATAACCTGTTTGTTAACAGCAAAAATGTTTTTACATAAATAAATAAATAAATAAATAAATAAATGATATAGAGAGGTAAGAAATAACAGACCTCAACCCTATTCCTCCTCTGCAAATTTGTGTACACAGAGTCAATCCCTTACCTCTCTCTAAAAGTGCAAAGTTTCAAAAAGTTCAATGAATAGAAGATTGTTGGGGGCGGAATAGAGCTGGACAAGGAGAAGAAGTCTGAAGATAAATGTGAGAAGGGAGGGACAGGCAGTAGAAACAAACGTGAAACTGTTTGAGCAGCATATTCCAGAAGTCTTGAGGTCTTTCTGAGTGTAGCCTTCATTGATTTGAGATCTACCATACCATTCTCTCACTAGAAGGGAAAACCTATAATGGCAGCAAGCCATAAAAGAGACCCAGTTTGGGAATATTTTAATGAAGTTCCTCTACCTGTGGGTAAGAGAGGCATGCATGTAAAATGCAAACAGTGCAAAAAAGAAATGCAAGGCCTGGTTGCCCAAATGAAACATCATCGCGAGAAGTGTTACTTCTCAGGAGAAAGCTGAGTTGAAGATGATGAAAGGAACATGTCTGAACACGCAGGATCTTCAGGATAGTAAACTTTTTATTTCATACTTCTTTCCCAAGGACTTCCTTCTGGACTATTCTTGAATTATCATGTTTGAGCAAAAAATATAGTTGTTACTCTATGGTACTATCATTTTAGATGCTGTTGTGATAAAAAAAAAAAAAAAAGCTGAAATAGGCAGATCTTCCTTTTACAATTTCACCTTTAAAGTAGTACTAAGTGTCAGTGAATGCAATGAGTAATACTAAATGAGCGACACGGTAACAATACTTAAATAACTGCATTGATTTATTTTGTTTAGGAGAATCCATCCTCAACATACAGGATTCTGAAGACTATCCACCTTCAAGATCACCATCATTTTCTATAGTTTCAGAGTTATCTGCCAATGATAGTGTTTCAGTCACATCATGTATGTCACATAGCCACAGTATATCATCTGTAGCAAAAAGAAAAAAGAAAAAAAAATCATCCAGAAACAACCATAGATAAATTTGTGATAAGAACCAGCAGATTACAAAATGAGGTAATTGATGAAAAAATTGCCCGGTTTGTTTATGCAACAAACTCTCCTTTCCGTATGATTGAGAACCCACACTTCATTAACATGGTTCAGTCATTAAGACCAGGATACAGTCCATCCATCAGAGCAGATGTCGCAGGCAAATTGCTGGATAAAGTGTATGAAAGAGAACTTGAGCAGTGTGCAAAAGGTCTAGAGGGTGAAATTGTTAACCTGAGTCTTGATGGGTGGAGAAATGTCCACAATGATCCTGTTGTATGTGCTTGTGTGACAACAGAAGAAGGGAATGTCTTCCTTACAGAAACAATTGATACATCAGGAAATGCACACTCAGCAGAATACTTACAAGAAGTAGCAGTAAAAGCTATAACAAACTGTGAAAAAAAATTCAAATGTCTAGTATGCAGCTTGGCCACAGACAATGCTGCAAATGTATCCAAGATGAGAAGAAATTTAGAAGAGAGTGAAGAGAGTCCCAAGCTAATAACATATGGCTGCAGTGCTCATTTGATGCACCTCCTAGACAAAGACTTCAGTGTTCCAGAAATAAAGGTTAATGTTGTTGAAATTGCAAAATACTTCCATAACAACCACTTTGCAGCAGCTGCTCTGAAAAAAGTGGGAGGAACCAAGCTAACTCTCCCACAAGACGTGCGATGAACTTAGTAGTGGACTGTTTTGAGCACTGTATCAAGCACTGGCCTAATCTGATGACAGTTTGTGAAGAAAATCGTGAACAAATAGATGGCACTGTCACAGCCAAAGTTCTCAACATTGGGCTTAAGAGAAATGTTGAACACATGCTGAGTACCCTGAAGCCTATTTCTGTAGCCTTGAACAAAATGCAGGGAAATAGCTGTTTTATTGCTGAAGCTATTGAAATTTGGAAGGAACTGAGTGAGATCCCAGAAAGAGAAATATGCAATGACAGAGTTAAATTACAAGCATTAAAAAAATGAATGGGAAAAGCACTATCTCCAGCCCATTTTCTTGCAAATATTCTCAATACTCAGTACCAGGGTCAAACCTTAACTGTTGGGAGTTGACAATGACATGGACATCCAGCAATCATCCCTCCATAATGCCAACTATAATAAACTTCAGAGCTAAGGGTGAACCATTCAAGAAAAAAGTTTGCTGATGATGTTTTAAAGAAAGTCACACCAGTGAACTGGTGGAAGTCACTTAAGCACTTGGATTCAGAGACTGTTGAAGTGATAATCTCACTTTTAACAGCAGTAGCTTCTTCTGCCAGTATAGAAAGAATATTTTTTTCCTTTAGACTAATTCATTCCAAATTGAGAAATTGTTTGGGACCTGAAAAAGCAGGAAAGCTTGTTTTTCTTTTCCAGATTATGAACAAACAGGAAAATGAAGGTGAAGACGACTGAGTTAGCTGCAGAAGCCAATATTTTAAGTTTCTCATGTTGACCTGGCTGACATAGTCGATTTAAATTTTGCTTTGTTTTTAAAAATACATTTAACTATTTTAGTTAAAAACAATTTTAACAAAAACAAACATGATTTTAAAAAACGTGAATGTTTAACTAAATTCAAAAATTCATATGCTTGTTTAGTTAAAATATTATATGTTTGTTGTTGAAGAAAAAAATCCAGAATACAGAACGTTGTTGTTTTAGTTCAATAAAACAATCTAAATGTCTGTCTGGTGATATTCTCCTCCTAATACAGCCTGGCAAGAAAATCCTCCAAATATTAATGATTAACCTGTTGAATTGGAGATAAGTCATTGGGAGGTGAACTAATAAATATCTGCTTCAATTACCTTTGGTAAATGAAATAACCAAACAATCAATCATTTTCTGATATAGCTGTAAAACTAATCTGAAAAGTTTTCAAAATAAATCACTTTAAAAATGTGTGTATAATGTGTACTTTCTAAAAATGAAACCTACATCTATCTCTAAGTTGTGAAGAATATGTATTAAGGTTATAACAACCAACAAGAATGCACTTTTATGTAGAAATCCGTGATTAAATCGAGTCTTCCTGACTAGTGATTTAAATCAAATCTACCCTGCTTGCCAGTAGTTTAGGAAACTTCAAAAAAAGAGACAGTTCTGTTAGCTTACACAACACAAAAGAGTATTTGATGCTTTATAGCCAATAATAAATTACCCACCCTGGATCTATGAGTCTGTCAATTCTCTCTCTGGGTAACAGCTTTCCTCTTGATGTATGAAGCTTCCGTGCCTTTTCTCCACCCCCTGTGATACAAGATCATTAATTAGATCTACTGTGCACACAAATGAATAAATCACTATTAACGTTTAACTTAGAATGAAAACAGAGCTGAATTCTCAATTACAAAAATACAGACCTTAAAGAGACAATATATTTAATAGATCTTATATTTTAGATGACAGATTATCTGCATCATCTTAAATCAGTTTGTCATATATTCTAAGTTACTTTTTCTACATTCTTTACTAACAAAGTTTGAAAGCAAATAAACTCTCAGCTAATAGAGCTTATCTACTGCTGCCTGGGGTTTCATTTTGACAATGAACTAACAGAGCACTCAAAAACTCACTTTTTAGGGATCATAGGAAGGAGAGATGGACAGGAACCTACTGGGCTGTGTTCATTTCCCTACAGCACATTCTAAATTGTTTTGCTGAGTTCAGTTTTAAATTGCTCAACCGATGGGAGATTTCTCGGGAGATTACTCTAGAGTGTAGAAGACCTCACAGTTGGGGTGTACAGCATTTAACATTCAGCCTACATTTCCTTTTGCTCCTCTTCATCCATTACTTCGTTATCTCACTTTGCACTACCTTAAATTATACCTCTCATTCCTTGGCGTTTAACACCATTCCAACACTTGTTGCCAGCTGACATCTCTCACCCTCTTAGTAGCAGTGGCATGTACCATTTTATATTTCCTCAGAAACTAATCCCGCAGATGTCAGTGAAGGCTAATTCAGTGAGAGCCATTCCTACCGATAGGGTGAAAGAGGGACACTTACCCTTTAGAATTATGCCAGACAGCCACCTGATCGTTTTTATATGCTTCTATGCCTTTTCATTACACTACAGACTTCACAACTTCAGTGAATTCCACAGACTGAAGGGTAAACTAATGCTCAGGAGGAATATAAGTGAGCAGGATGAAGGAGAGTGACTGTGCAATACTTTGCTTTTCTCCTATCCCCATCTGATGGAAAAACATAGGAAGATTCACAGAAACAAACAGCCCTATCCTATTAGCCATGAGCACCACTGGGAGGTGCTGAGCATCCTTTACATCCATTGAAATGAGTGGGAGACAAGGATATTCAGCATTTCCCAGAAGAAAATTTGCAATCCTGCAAGCAATTTAATAACGATAAAATTAAACATGCAACCTTAACTCTGTTCCCTTCCAAGGTTGTGAAAGAAATTGTATGGTAAGATTTGAGAAATAGCAATTTAACAAATAAACTTTCATAATGCAGACAAACAAAGGGGCAGAGTTGAAGTTGGAGGTCCAACCTTGTCACAATTAGTTGTGCAGCCCTGATGTAGTATTTTAAATTTTATATTCTTCACTTAATTGGAATTAGTTAATTTGGATTTTACAATCATGAAGATTAATCCCTGTGTTTGTAGTTTTCCTATAGTACAAGGCATGGGCTAAGTTCCTCAAAGATCATCTCTACAAACTGAGGGTATATCTACACAACAGCAGCACAGCCATGGCTGCAGCACTGTACTGTAGTTGCTTCTTACACTGACAGAAGGGTTTTTTCCATCCAAGTCTCCATGAGGCAGTAGTTAAATCAACAGAAAAATTCTTCCACGGACCTAATTTAATTTAATTTAATTAGCTGCGTCTACACCGGGTTTTCGTTTGACATAACTATGTCTCACAGGGCACAACATTTTTCAAAGCCCTGAGCAATGTAGCGATGTCAATCTAGTTTTTAGGTGCAGACCAGGCCTGATACAGTAATTGACAACTTGAAAAGAAGTGTATTTGCCCAGCTGATTGGTTATAAAGGCAAAAAGCATAGCAACAGACTGGAATGAAGAAGGGAATACAGATGAAGTGAAAAACATTTCAGTAAAAGTCTCTTATTAACAATCTTATTTGTTTAAAGGAATACTGTCATTAAATTCATTAAAACAACATACTTAGGAATTTAAAATTATTTTATTTTAATAATCAACTTTCTACTATTTATTCAGTTTGCTTACTTTTTGCCTCTCTCTCAGCTTGGACAATGAAATTAAGATACAGTTTCATTAAGTCAGCTTCACTTTCATTTAGAGTCTGTTTCTAGTCACTTTCAGATCCTTATGCAATAGCACACTGATGTGCTATTTGAATGGCAAACATAGGGTACATTAATTTAAAAACTATTGCGATTTTTTTAAATGTCGTGGAAACATGTTATTGGTGGTAGATTTTTGTTAAGCTTTATTATTATTATGGCAAAACCTAGATTTTTGAACCAAATTAGACCTGACGTTATCCTTTCAAAGTTTGCAACTAATGGAAGGTAGCAGAACTCGACTCAAATAGGAATAGCCCTACATTTCAATACATCTACTAGAATACATGTGAGAAAGAATCAGCCAGCCGAGAGAGAGAATGCCACCTCAGATCACTGGCACACCCTGTCCAGTATCCCATCTCCAACCATGGCCATCTCTGATGCTTCAGAGGAAGCAGACCAAAAGCCCTTCCAGAATATTTTTTAATTCATTCTTTCCTGACCCCTAACAGGTGGCTGGCTGGCTGAAGCCTAAAGCATGAGCTTTTAGGAACATAAATGAGCCCTGAGCCTACTAACAAACACACTCATAAATTTGTCCAGTTTTTAAAAATTAAGATCAGTAAAGAAAAACTGTACAAAAAATAAATCCAAGGCTACTTTAAATAATATTCTAAAATCACACACACAGAACTTACCTAATCTGATTTTTTCTGCTAGCTCTTGGAGTTCAGTTACTAGTGCTTTCATTCGTTCATAGTTTTCCTAGATGAGGGGGAAAATGTGAGCATTTAAACTTTAATCAACACTAATAGTAATATTTTAATAGAGAATCATGTCACAGGAAAATTTGTTAGTTACTGGTGATATCACATTGTTTGTTCCTCTTCAAAAAAATTTATATTTTCTTTACACTAATAACAATATTTCCACTTATCTTTTATCCAAGCATCTCAAAGTGCTTTCAAACAAGCCTCACAAAAGCGCTAGTGGAGTTAGATTCTCAGAAGACTTGTTTTATGTTTCAGTCAATCAGAAATCAGTTTATCCATAAAAGGAGGTTATGGGGGGGGGAGGGTGCTCGGGTTTTTTCCCCTAAGTTTTAAGTTTTGTTTTTAACTAATCATTATAACACACATCAGAAGGATTCAGTTCAAATGCTAGTACTCCTACTTTGTGCCAAAAGATCATTGGTTCAAGTCCCAGCCTAAGGAGAAGTTAAAACTCAGATTCTCTATACTTATTCCAGCAGACTATTTAGGTATAAACTAGGGCTGCCAATCGCACTGTTAAACAATAATAGAATATCATTTATTTAAATATTTTTGGATGTTTTCTACATTTTCAAATATATTGATTCCAATTGCAACACAGAATACAAAGTGTACAGTGGTCACTTTATATTTATTTTTGATTACAAGTATTTGTACTGTAAAAAACAAAAGCAATGGTATTTTTCCAATTCACGTAATACAAGTGCTGTAGTGCAAACTCTGTCATGAAAGTTGAACTTACAAATATAGAATTACGTACAAAAAAACTGCATTTAAAAATAAAACAATGTAAAATTTTAGAGCCTGCAAGTCCACTCAGTCCTACTTCTTGTTCAGCCATTCACTCAGACAAACAAGTTTGTTTACATTTGCAGGAGATAATGCTGCCTGCTTCATGTTTACGTCACCTGAAAGTGAGAACAGGCGTTCTCACGGCACTGTTGTAGTCGGCGTCACAAGATATTTATGTGCCAGATGCGCTAAAGATTCATATGTCCCTTCATGCTTCAACCACCATTCCAGGCAACATGCGTCCATGCTGATGACGGATTCTGCTCGATAACAATCCAAAGCAGTGTGGACTTACGCATGTTCATTTTCATTATCTGAGTCAGATGCCACCAGCAGAAGGTTGATTTTCTTTTTTGGTGGTTCAGGTTCTGTAGTTTCGGCATCGGAGTGTAGCTCTTTTAAGACTTCTGAAAGCATTGTCCACATCTCGTCCCTCTCAGATTTTGGAAGGCACTTCAGATTCTTAAGCCTTGGGTCGAGTGCTGTAGCTATCTTTAGAAATCTCACATTGGTACCTTCTTTGCGTTTTGTCAAATCTGCAGTGAAAGTGTTCTTAAAATGAACAACATGTGCTGGGTCATCATCCGAGACTGCTATAACATGAAATATATGACAGAATGCGGGTAAAACAGAGCCAGAGACATACAATTCTCCCCCAAGGAGTTCAGTCACAAATTTAATTAACACATTTTTTTAATGAGCGCCATCAGCATAGAAGCATGTCCTCTGGAATAGTGGCCAAAGCATAAAGGGGCATATGAATGTTTAGCATATCTGGCATGTAAGTACCTTGCAATGCCGGCTACGCAAGTGCCATGCAAATGCCTGTTCTCACTTTCTGGTGACATTGTAAATAAGAAGAGGGCAGCATTATCTCCTATAAATGTAAGCAAACTTGTTTGTCTTACTGATTGGCTGAACAAGAAGTAGGACTCAGTGGACTTGTAGGCTCTGAAGTTTTACATTATTTTGTTTTTGAGTGCAGTTATGTAACAAAACAAAATCTACATTTGTAAATTGCACTTTCATGACAAAGAAATTGCATTACAGTACTTGTATGAGGTGAATTGAAAAATACTATTTCTTTGTTTATCATTACAGTGCAAATATTTTAATAAAAAATAATATACACTGATTTCAATTATGACAGAATACAATATATATATGAAAATGTAGAAAAAACATCCACAATATTTAATAAATATCAATTGGTATTCTATTAACAGTGCGTTTAAAACTGCGATTAATCACAATTAATTTTTTTTTAAAGTTAACTGCGATTAATCAACAGCCCTAGTATAAGCTAAAGACACCAAGATGCTTATCAAAGAAAGAATAAAAATATCCTGGTGGCCTAGCCAACATCCCTTCTTTTAATAAAACGGGCTCTAATGTTTTTGGATGTGAGTAATCCATTAACGAGCTCATAATTACTTCCCTGTTTGCCAAAGAGTCACTGCACAAAATTATTAGTGCAGCAAACCTCAGTAATTAAAGATACTATCCAACCATGTTCCAATCTGGCTTTTTAAAGGCTCTAATAAGAGTCGCTCTAGATAGATAGATAGATAGATAGATAGATAGATAGATAGATAGATAGATAGATAGATAGATAGATAGATAGATAGACAAAGAAAGAAGACAATAGCTATTGTGCACTCATTCATATTGAGTTATCTTATTGTTACCCAGTTAGAAAATATAGAACTCTGCTTTAATATCAACAGAACCACTCTGTTTAATTCTGAAAACGTAGAATTGCCAGTCAAGGTTAAGATTCCCCCAGATATCTAATAAGTCTCACAACAATAAGGCTCTCTCAGGTCAACACAAATAACCTGACTTACTCCTTTAGTCACAGAAAGGGCACAAGGGTGGTGGAGGGGAAAAGGAAAAGAAAGAGATGAAGTGCGCACATGCAGGAAAAAAGCAAACACAAAGACAATTTTAATTTTAGTTAATTTAATTTCATACTATGTCATACTCTGTCACAAAAGATCATCACATGCATTCTGAAGTTATTACTGGAAGGTGAAAAATCCATTTTAAAATATCTTTACTGAAAAGTGAAAACATATAGTCTTAATACAGGGCTTTAAAATTTTGCCAGTCACCTACTAGTCAGAGCTGATATAAAAGATGTGTGGGGACCCATCAGCAAGATCCAAGGACAGACTTTGATTAAAAAATCCAGCTCTGAACCCCCCATACCAGCTCCTGGAAAAGGGTTCATATTCTTAGCAGCATGCTCTCCTGGGACACTGCTTACATGTGCCATCTTTATTTATCACCCTTTGGCTAATGAGCATCTGATAAGATTGAAGCCTCTACCCTCAGCTGCTAAAAGAGAGATTCTCTCTTTCACATACTACCATTCTATAGCCTACTGGCTGCTGTGAGTATGGGGCATCTCCACAACCCTACACCTCTCCCCGCACTTTCCAGGCTCCTGAAGGGAAGTGGTCTATTATGCTTCATTCCTCTTTCAGCCTTTTTTTTTTAATTTTATTTTAATCCCCTCACCTTGCAAATAGCTCCAGTACCTACTTCTACTGTTCACCACTTTCCTAAATAGTAAGTATACATTGCAATTGATTATTGCTAGTTTTACTGGTGTCACAGGATTCCCAATAGCAAGCAAAAAACTGACCAGTCTTGTTAATTTCATTGCTCTGCTGCAGCAGCTGCGCAAGAGCTGTCAGCAGACTAAGGGAGACAAAACTGCATTCAGTTCACATCCAAAAGATTCTCTTTGTAGCCTTATTGATTAGCTTTTTCTTTTATCATAGATTCTAAGGCCTGAAAGGACCACTGTGATTACCTAGTCTGACCTCCTATATAACACAAGACATAGAACTTCACCAAAATAATTCCTAGAGCATATCTTTTAGAACAGGGGTTCTCAAAATTGATTGTATTGCAACCCCCTTCTGACAACAAAAATTATTTCACCACCCCAGGAAGGGGAACTGAAGTCTGAGCCCACCCAAGCCCCGCTGCCCAGGGCTGGGAGCCAAAGCCTGAGTCCCACTGCCCCAGGTGGGGGGAGCCTGTAACCTGAGCCCTTCCGCCCAGGGCTGAAGTCCTCAGGCTTTGGCCCCCAGCAGTAGGCTTGGGGTTTGACCACGGGTGGTGGGGCTGGAGCTCTGGTTTCAGCCCTGGGCCCCTGCAAGTCTAACGGCAGCCTGGCGACCCCATTAGAACAGAGTCGCGACCCACTTTGGGGTCCCAACCCACAGTTTGAGAACTGCTGTTTTAGAAAAACACCTAATCTTGATGTAAAAGTGGTCAGTGACAGAGAATCCACCGGTTTCAGAGTAGCAGCCGTGTTAGTCTGTATCCGCAAAAATAACAGGAGTACTTGTGGCACCTTAGAGACTAACAAATTCTTGGTAAATTGCTCCAAGGGTTATTTACTCTGTTCAAAATTTACGCTTTATTTCCAGTCTGCATTTGTCTAGCTTCAACTTCCAGCCACTGGATCGTGTTATAACTTTCTCTACTAGACTGAAGCACACTTATTAAACATTTGTTCCCCATGTAGGTACATACAGACAATAATCAAGACACCCTTTTTTTTCTGTTAAGCTATATACTGTGACAGACCCAGACCAGTGGGGTACAGGAGTCTGGTAGAGGGCAAATATACTGGTCACTGGATGAGTAGTTTTTTGTTCCCTGAGTGACCAGAGAAGGGGCTGCACTAGAGTAATCAGGAACCTGCTAGAACCAGTTAACGCAGGCAGGCTAATTAGGACACCTGGAGCCAATTAAGAAGAAGCTGCTAGAATCAATTAAGGCAGGCTAATCAGAGCACCTGGGTTTTAAAAGGAGCTCACTTCAGTTTGTGGTGTGAGTGTGAGGAGCTGGGAGCAAGAGGCGCAAGGAGCTGAGAGTGAGTGCTGAGGAGCACAAGCGTTATCAGACACCAGGAGGAAGGTCCTGTGGTGAGAATAAGGAAGGTGTTTGGAGGAGGCCATGGGGAAGTAGCCCAGGGAGTTGTAGCTGTCATGCAGCTGTTACAGGAGGCACTACAGACAGCTGCAGTCCACAAGGCCCTGGGCTGGAACCCGGAGTAGAGGGTGGGCCCGGGTTCCCCCCAAACCTCCCAATTGACCTGGACTGTGGGTTCTTCCAGAGGGGAAGGTCTCTGGGCTGTTCCCCAACCCACATGATGAATCTCTGAGGCAAGAAAATCCGCCAATAAGTGCAGGACCCACCAAGATAGAGGAGGAACTTTGTCACAATACATTTATCTCCTTGAGTCTATTACTATAAATAAAGTATGTTTTCTAATCCCTTAATTGTTTCTTGTGGATCTTCTCTGAAGCCTCTCCAATTTATCAACATCCTTCTGGAATTGTGGACACCAGGACTGGACACCATATTTCAGTAGCAGTCGCACCAAGTCCAAATACAGAGGAAAAATAACCTCTCTACTCCTACTTGGGATTCCTATTTATGCATCCAAGAATTGCATTACCCCTTTGGCTACAGCGCACTGGGAGCTCATGTTCAACTGATTATCCACTATGACCCTCAAATATTTTTCAAAGCCATTGCTTCTCAGATTAGTCGTCCAGCCTGTAAGTATAACCTACCTTTTTTGTTCCCAGAAGTATACATTTAGTCATATTAAAACACATTGTTTTCTTGAGACCAGTTTACCAAGCAACGTGGATCGCTCTCAATCAGTGACCTGTCCTCTTTATTATTTATCACTCCCCCAATTTGTGTGTCATCTGCAAACTTTACTAGTGATGACTTTGTTTTCTTCCAGGTCATCAATAAAAATGTTAAATAGCATAAGGCCAAGAACAATCCCTGCAGGGTCCCACTAGAAATACATCCATTCAAGGAAAAGGATGATTCCCCATTTACAATTACATTTTGATACCTATCAGTTAGCCAGCTTTTAATCCATGATACAGGTGCCATATGAATTTTATATCGTTCTAGGTTTTTAATCAAAATATCACGAAGTAACAAGTCAAATGCCCAAACTTGTAATCTCATTTAAAATAAAAATCCAGTTAGTTTGACAGGATCTCTTTTTCATAAACCTGTGTTGACTGACATTAATTATATTACCCTCCTTTAATTCTTTATTAACGAAGTCCCACATCAGCCACCGTTATCTTGTCCAGGATCAAAGTCAGATAGACAGCCCTATAATTACCCAGATCATCCCATTTACCTTTTTTTAGATATTGGCACAACATTAGCTTTCTTCCAGTATCCTGGAGCTTCCCCAAATTTTTAAAATGTTATAAAATAACCATCACACATCTGTTTCATTTTTAAGCCTACAATACTTACAACACCCCAAATCAGTGTAACTGTGATTAAGAAAAAATATTTTCTTTATTCTTTGTTTTCTTATGTGGTTCATTTGCCAGGATGCTTTCTCCTTTATTCAGTCAGTTGCCCCACAAGTGTCTCTTTCTCACAGTATCAAGGAGATAAAACCCCCTTTTTAAAAAAGTGTTTGAAAAACCACAAATATTGGCAGACGGACTTGGAAACAGATACACCAGCTGAAACTAAACTCATTTTTTAAATTGACTAGATTTTGAGTTGACCACATCCCTTTAAATGCTGCATAAACTGATAAGTTAGGCCACGAACTTGCAAAGGCTTAAGCATGTAAATAATTTTATGCATATGAATTATTGTATTCAGTGGGACTACTCTCATACATGAAGACACAGGCATGCTTAAGTCTTTGCGGGATCAGATCATTTAGCGACCCGTCCCATCCTTTCCATTTGCCAATGGTAGAAGGGTTTTTAGGCCATGGATGAATATATCATACCAAATGGAACTATTTAGTGAATTTGAGACTTGACTATCTCCATTTTAATCCTAGTTCTCTAACTAGAACAGTGAATCATTCTACCCTACGAAGCAGCAACAACAATACTTTTAAATCTTATCTTACGCTTTGAGCAAAATAATAATAAAAATTTAAAAAATAAAAGGTTGCTCTTAGCAGTATGCATTATTACTTCTACCATATATTTCTGAACTTTTGTTATATAATGCTAAAAGGACAAGCAAGATGCCATGCATTCTTCTCTAGAAGAAAACTGTCTTTACTTTATATGAATACTATACACATCTGATGTTAATATGATAACTTCTAGATACAGCAATGCAAATCTGAGGTGGCAGAAATTACAAACTAATCCTGCAATTACTGCATGGTTGAGATCTCCTGTTGACCTCTGTTTGAAGCCACACTTGCAAAACGGCTACAGGATCTGGTCCTTTGAGTCTTTTTCCAGAATTTAAATTTTCCTTTTCTCTTTTTAAAATTACCCCTCTGGTTTGTAAGATAGTTTACATTTAGAAGGCCAACCTGTCTTGCTGAATTTACAGCCATAAAGACAAATATTAGCTAAGGGAAGTGTAACCTTCATCATTCACCTTATGCCTTCTTGTGTTTGCAATGTTATCCCATGTAATACATTTGTTTCAGACTGTAAGTGCCTCATGGCAGGGACCTTGGCTTTTCTGTGTTTGTAAAACATCACAGACACATATAGTGTTCTATAAGTAATTACTTCTACAAAAATGTTAACACTGTTTGCCACCTTACTGCTTGAATGACGTACCAGATGTATCCGAGTAAATGTGCTTGTCCAGTATAGCTGGACGTACCTGGCCTGTGTTGACGTCCCATAGGAAACTGCTGCCAAAGTACATGAACATTTGAAAAAACAGTGAAAAGTTTGTTTAAAAAAATATATATACTGAGTCAGGTCTCATTTTTAGTTTGAATTTAGAGGGCACACACAGATGCCTAATACCAATTTAGTTAACTAAAGTAAAAATTAACTTTTGAACTCTTACAATATTTCTGACTCCTTTGGTTTATCATATATACTTACTAAAGTGTCACAGTCAGCTGTTTCATCCTCAAATTTACATTTTGCAAAACAAAACCTAAGATTAATGGAAATCTTTCTATAACGTGTTTTTGTTTGGTTGGCTGGTTCAGTTTTTTGTTGTGTTGTTTGGGTTGTTGTTTTTTAACTCCAATGGAAACATTTTAAAATAAATGCATATTCCTCTGCAGGGTTTGCAACCCACATACTCCAGCACTATGAATCAAAAAGTGAAAGTGATTGATTTTCAGTGTTCAAGCTGGGGAAAAATGCATGTACACAAATAGATTAATTAGTGAAAAGTAAATTGAATCCTAACATGTACAGTTTTAAGTAATCCAAGTTTACTAGTACACAGCTTTGTTTGCAGTATGATGAAGTTAACAATGCCCTTTTAAAATGAAACAGAGGGTCCTGTGGCACCTTTAAGACTAACAGAAGTATTGGGAGCATAAGCTTTCGTGGGTAAGAACCTCACTTCTTCAGATGCAAGTAATGGAAATCTCCAGAGGCAGGTATAAATCAGTGTGGAGATAACGAGGTTAGTTCAATCAGGGAGGGTGAGGTGCTCTGCTAGCAGTAGAGGTGTGAACACCAAGGGAGGAGAAACTGCTTCTGTAGTTGGATAGCCATTCACAGTCTTTGTTTAATCCTGATCTGATGGTGTCAAATTTGCAAATGAACTGGAGCTCAGCAGTTTCTCTTTGGAGTCTGGTCCTGAAGTTTTTTTGCTGTAAGATGGCTACCTTAACATCTGCTATTGTGTGGCCAGGGAGGTTAAAGTGTTCTCCTACAGGTTTTTGTATATTGCCATTCCTGATATCTGACTTGTGTCCATTTATCCTCTTGCGTAGTGACTGTCCAGTTTGGCCAATGTACATAGCAGAGGGGCATTGCTGGCACATGATGGCATATATAACATTGGTGGACGTGCAGGTGAACGAGCCGGTGATGTTGTAGCTGATCTGGTTAGGTCCTGTGATAGTGCTGCTGGTGTAGATATGTGGGCAGAGTTGGCATCGAGGTTTGTTGCATGGGTTGGTTCCTGAGTTAGAGTTGTTATGGTGCGGTGCGTGGTTGCTGGTGAGAATATGCTTAAGGTTGGCAGGTTGTCTGTGGGCGAGGACAGGCCTGCCTCCCAAGGTCTGTGAAAGTGAGGGGTCATTGTCCAGGATGGGTTGTAGATCACTGATGATGCGTTGGAGAGGTTTAAGCTGAGGGCTGTAGGTGATGGCCAGTGGAGTTCTGTTGGTTTCTTTTTTGGGCCTGTCTTGTAGCAGGAGGCTTCTGGGTACACGTCTGGCTCTGTTGATTTGTTCCTTTATTTCCTTGTGTGGGTATCGTAGTTTTGAGAATGCTTGGTGAAGATCTTGTAGGTGTTGGTCTCTGTCTGAGGGGTTGGAGCAGATGCGGTTGTACCTCAGTGCTTGGCTGTAAACGATGGATCGTTTTGCCCCAGCACCCCCACGAACATGATACAGTTCTGCGGTGATCTGGAAGCGTACTTTCGCCGCCTCCGACTCAGAGAATACTTTCAAGATAACACTGAACAGCGCACTGATACACAGATACCCTCCCACCAACAACACAGGAAGAAGAACTCCACATGGACTCCTCCTGAGGGTCGAAATGACAGTCTGGACCTATACATAGAATGCTTCCGCCGACGTGCACAGGCAGAAATTGTGGAAAAACAACATCGCTTGCCTCATAACCTAAGTCGTGCAGAACGCAATGCCATCCACAGCCTCAGAAACCACCCTGACATTATCATCAAGGAGGCTGATAAAGGAGGTGCTGTTGTCATCATGAACAGGTCTGACTACCAGAAGGAGGCCGCCAGACAACTCTCCAATACCAAATTCTACAGGCCACTTTCCTCAGATCCCACTGAGGAATACACTAAGAAACTGCACCATCTACTCAGGACACTCCCTACACTAACACAGGAACAAATCAACATACCCTTAGAGCCCCGACCGGGGTTATTCTATCTACTACCCAAGATCCACAAACCTGGAAATCCTGGACGCCCCATCATCTCGGGCATTGGCACTCTCACTGAAGGACTGTCTGGATATGTGGACTCCCTACTCAGACCCTACGCCACCAGCACTCCCAGCTATCTCCGTGACACCACAGATTTCCTGAGAAAACTACAATGCATTGGTGACCTCCCAGAAAACACCATCCTAGCCACCATGGATGTAGAGGCTCTCTACACAAACATCCCACACACAGATGGAATACAAGCTGTCAGGAACAGTATCCCTGATGATGACACAGCACAACTTATTGCCGAGCTCTGTGACTTTATCCTCACGCACAATTATTTCAAATTTGGTGACAATATATACCTCCAGACCAGTGGCACCGCTATGGGCACCCGCATGGCCCCACAATATGCCAACATCTTTATGGCTGACCTGGAACAACGCTTCCTCAGCTCTCGTCCACTCACGCCCCTTCTCTACCTACGCTACATTGATGACATCTTCATCATCTGGACCCATGGGAAGGAGACCCTGGAAGAATTCCACCATGATTTCAACAGCTTCCACCCCACCATCAACCTCAGCCTGGACCAATCTACACGGGAGGTCCACTTCCTGGACACCACAGTACAAATAAGCAATGGCCACGTTAACACCACCCTATACCGAAAACCCACCGACCGCTATGCCTACCTTCATGCCTCCAGCTTCCACCCCGGACACACCACACGATCCATCGTTTACAGCCAAGCACTGAGGTACAACCGCATCTGCTCTAACCCCTCAGACAGAGACCAACACCTACAAGATCTTCACCAAGCATTCTCAAAACTACGATACCCACACAAGGAAATAAAGGAACAAATCAACAGAGCCAGACGTGTACCCAGAAGCCTCCTGCTACAAGACAGGCCCAAAAAAGAAACCAACAGAACTCCACTGGCCATCACCTACAGCCCTCAGCTTAAACCTCTCCAACGCATCATCAGTGATCTACAACCCATCCTGGACAATGACCCCTCACTTTCACAGACCTTGGGAGGCAGGCCTGTCCTCGCCCACAGACAACCTGCCAACCTTAAGCATATTCTCACCAGCAACCACGCACCGCACCATAACAACTCTAACTCAGGAACCAACCCATGCAACAAACCTCGATGCCAACTCTGCCCACATATCTACACCAGCAGCACTATCACAGGACCTAACCAGATCAGCTACAACATCACCGGCTCGTTCACCTGCACGTCCACCAATGTTATATATGCCATCATGTGCCAGCAATGCCCCTCTGCTATGTACATTGGCCAAACTGGACAGTCACTACGCAAGAGGATAAATGGACACAAGTCAGATATCAGGAATGGCAATATACAAAAACCTGTAGGAGAACACTTTAACCTCCCTGGCCACACAATAGCAGATGTTAAGGTAGCCATCTTACAGCAAAAAAACTTCAGGACCAGACTCCAAAGAGAAACTGCTGAGCTCCAGTTCATTTGCAAATTTGACACCATCAGATCAGGATTAAACAAAGACTGTGAATGGCTATCCAACTACAGAAGCAGTTTCTCCTCCCTTGGTGTTCACACCTCTACTGCTAGCAGAGCACCTCACCCTCCCTGATTGAACTAACCTCGTTATCTCCACACTGATTTATACCTGCCTCTGGAGATTTCCATTACTTGCATCTGAAGAAGTGAGGTTCTTACCCACGAAAGCTTATGCTCCCAATACTTCTGTTAGTCTTAAAGGTGCCACAGGACCCTCTGTTGCTTTTTACAGATTCAGACTAACACGGCTACCCCTCTGATACTTTTTAAATGATGCACAGATTAGCCAATTTACATGAACCCAAACTTCCCATTCTTTCCAAAATAAAGATATTTTTCCTCCTTGTTTTCTGCAGATACTGACTGACTTGTAAAAACATTGCTCACACCCCCGATTCACATTTAATTTCCAAGCAAATCACTGCTTCCAGCTTTCAATATATCAGTCAATGCCTTCTAAGGCACACTAACTCTCCACCTCTGTTTCACTAGTGAAGCTATCCTACTGTATCAGAGGGGTAGCCGTGTTAGTCTGAATCTGTAAAAAGCAACAGAGGGTCCTATGGCACCAGAAGTATTGGGAGCATAAGCTTTCGTGGGTAAGAACCTTACCCACGAAAGCTTATGCTCCTAATACTTCTGTTAGTCTTAAAGGTCCCACAGGACCCTCTGTTGCTTTATCCTAGTGTAGGATCTCCCGCACAAAGCCCATTTACTCAGGCTGTACCAAGGGTCAGAATCTGGCCATTTGTCCGAAGAGATCCCTTTGCAGAGGAGTGGGAACTATGGAAGAAAGGACGTTTAATGTGCGCTCTTAGATTGGAAGCTGCTTGGAGCAGTGGCCACCTGCTCCTGAAAGCCCGAGGCGCTCCTGGCAGCTAGCGGGCGCTACCGCCACCCCCATTATATAAATAACCTGAGGTGTGTGTTTGCGGGGAGAGGACAGGGACACGTTCCTCCACGTTTTCCCTTTCTCTGGGTCTCCTTCAGGCTGCATGGGGCGAGGGCTGACACCACGTGTGTGGCCCTGCAAGGGGAGCACTACACTGCAGGGCCCGGGACACAGGCACCAGGGCCCCGGGCCGAGCTAGCCCGAGTAGCAGGGGCCAGCCGTCCTCGCAGTTTTCAATGGGAGCAGGAGCGGGGCCCAGACAAGCCCGCGAGCCCGGCCTGGTGGCGAGGCTGCCCCGGCCCGGCCTACCTGGTAGAGCGGGGAGCCGGCGTCAGGCTGCGAGCCCACCGCGGCCACCTTGTCCCCGTGGTACGCGCGGGCCAGAGTCGCGGCCGGGCGACAGAGCCGCAGCCCCAGCCGCCACTTCAGGCCCGCCAGCATCGCGGCGCGGAAGCTCCAGGCTAGGGGGCGGAAGCGGCAGCTTCCCAGGCCTGGAGCCGGCTGCCCCGCCACTCCCCCCCGCTGCAGCCAATGGAAAGCGCGGGGCCGCGCTGCGGCTTCCTCCTGCTGCTGGGGTCGGAGCCGTCCCGCCGGGCTGCAGCATCGACCGGGGTAGGTCGGTCGCCAAGGGCCCGGCCGCCCCCTGCCCCGCAGGAGGGAGGCAGTAGCCTGGATGCACCCGGCCCCTCACACCGCTGTCGGGCCCCGCCCTGAGGAAGGAAGGGGACCAGAGGCTGGGCAGCTTGGCCGTGTCTGCCCCAGACCTGCGCCCATTGAACTACAGCCCTGCAGCGCCTCGTGTACCAGCCCCTCCGGCAGAGGCAAGCCGTCTAGTGACCCACCCTAAATCCAGGGCCTGCCAGTTTAATGGAACTAATGTTGTATTTAAATCTAATGCCAGTCACTAATGCTGTGTTTAAATCTCCCCTCACCTACCACTGCAGACACAAATCAACTGCAGGCAGCAGCGGAGTGGAAGCCAGACTTAAAACATGCAGCTAAGACCACAAGGTATTGAACAGACCCGTCTCATTGGCCTCTCACCTTCCCTGGTTTAGGCATTTCCCCCACCTAACTGGTGGCTTTTGTGAATTGGGGTCTAAGACACTTGTCTCTTCCCATTCATTAGAGGGAGCCTTGGCACCAAACTCAAGTTTTGTAAATTACAGTATGTTGCTGTGATTTTCCTAGAAACCCGGAAGTTAGGCACTGTGACACTCAGCATCAGAATGCATAAGTATCTCTGTGAACAGAGCCATAAAATAATAATGTAAAGGCAGGTATCTCGATAAGAAAAAGGGAAAACCTGTAAAACTGAGCAGCAGGGACAAAACATTATCCCACAGACAAGGAAAGAAACATTGATTTGAGCTGTGAAAGCTTTAAATCGGGTGGGGAACCTTTTTTCTATTAGGGGCCATTGACCCACAGAAAAAAATCAGTCGGAGGCCACACACAGCCCCACGGGAGGGCACAGAGGCTCAAGGCTTCTCCTAGGCTCTGGGGTGGGGCCATAAATGAGGGGTTCAGGGTTCAGGAGGGGGTTCTGAGCTGGGACATTGGGTTGGGGTGCGGGAGGAGGTAAGGGCTCTGGCTGGGGATGTGGGTGCCGGTGTGGGGCTGAGAGATTTGGGGCTCTGGGCTGGGGCTAAGGGATTGGGGTGCAGGGTCTGGGAGGGAGTTAGGGTGCAGAAGGGGGTTCAGACCTGGGGCAGGGGGTTGGGATGCAGGTGGGGGTGCAGGGTCTGAGAGGGAGTTAGGGTGCAGGAGGGGGTTCAGACTTAGGACAGGGGGTTGGGGTGCAGGGTCTGGGAGGGAGTTAGGGTGCAGAAGGGGGTTCCAACCTGGAGCAGGGGGTTCGGGCTCCGGCTGGGCAGCGCTTACCTCAGGCAGCACCCGGTGGCACAGCAGAGCTCAGGCAGGCTCCCTGCCTGCTGGGGCTCCGCACTGCTCCAAGAGTGGCCGCTATGTCCAGCCCGGAGGCAGAGAAACCAGGGGGCTCTACGCGGTGCGTGCTGCCCGTGCCCACAGGTGCCACCCCCGCAGCTCCCATTGGCCGCGCTGGGGGCGGGGGTAGTGCATGGAGCTTCCCTGATCCGCCCCTGCTCCTAGGGGCCGAGGAACATGCCGGTTGCTGCCAGGAGCTGCACAGAGCCGACCGGATTTCTGGCAATCTGGCGAACCGATGCTCAGGGCTTCTGGCCTGCGGGACAGAGACTTGCCGCAGGTCGGATGACATGAAGCAGCAGGCTGGATCCGGCCTGTGGGCCGTAGGTTCCCCACCCCTGCTTTAAATCCAGGTCATTTTGCAGCATTCTGTAGCTGGCCACTTCAGTTACAAGAGAGATGAGCACTAGCTAGTATTTGTCCAGGGGGTTATATTACACCTTCCTTCTAAATTTTTCATTAAATGTTTGTTTATAAACCATGCTGATTTGGCTACACAACTTGTTTGAAGCAGGTGGTGGCTGGTGCACATGCAGAAAAAAAATGAACTGACTTTTTGAAGAAAGCAGAGTAGGAAGTTTGGTCAGCTCAGTCATACTCAGGCCATGTCTACGCTACAAAGTTTTGCCAACACAAGTTACATTGGCATACAGCCACTGCAGTTAGTACATCATTTGTGCACCTGCCTACTTGGCTCCTTGCATCGGCACTGTGCATACTCACCAGGAGCATTTGTGTTGATACAGAGCAGTGCATCAGGGGTAGTTTGGCAATGCATGCTGTGGCAGAAACAAGTCACACGGGGTGACTGGGAGCAAGGGGTCAGCTTCCCATAATGCAGTGTTCTCCATCCCAAAATGTCTTCTCTAGTCCCTAATTTTCATGCCTATTTTCAATTTCCCATGATCCCACGCTAGACTCTGTCTGCCAATTTTAACAGAAGCATGGAGCCTGCACAGTTCTGAATGATTGTCATGAGCTTTGCAAGCACAGGACACACGATCTTCCAGTATTTGCAGAGCCAAAAGAAGAACTGCAGGGAAACATGACGATTTCTTGGAGGAGCGATTGCCATGGGACATAGCGCAAATCAATTCATGGTTGTTGGTGTTGGTCACGGAGCAGCTGCAGGTAGTGAATTGCTGCTTCGGGACCCAAGAAATGAGCACTGATTGGTGGGATTGCATCATAATGTGGGTTTGGGATGATGAGTTACATAACTTTCAGATGCACAAGTCCACATTGCTGGATCTGTGTGGTTAGCTTGCCCAGCAATCCAACATATGGACACCAAACTGCAAGCTGCACTGAGAGTTGAGAAGCAAGTGGTGATCGCACTATGGAAACTTGCAATGCTGGATTGCTACTGGGCAGTAGGAAGTCATTTTGGAGTTGAAAAATCCCTTGCGGGGTCCATAATCATGCAAGTAGGTAGGGCCATTAATTGTCTCCTGCTCTGCAGGACCGTGATTCATCAATGTGGAGGACATCGTGGATGGCTTTGCAGGTATGGGCTTCCTGAATTGCAATGGAGCAATAGATAGTGTACACATCCCTATTTTGGCACCAGAGCATCTTGCCACAGAGTACATCAACATAAAGGTCTACTTTTACATGGTTAAGCAACCACTGGTGGACCATCATGGATGCTTCACGGACATCAACGTTGGCAAAGCAGAGAGGGTGTCTGATGTTCACATCTTTAAGAACATAGGACTGTTCAGAAAACTACAAGCAGGGACCTTCTTTCCCAACCCGCAGATTACCATTGGTGATATTGAAATGCCAGTAGCGATCCTAGGGGACCCAGCCTACCCCTTAAACACCTGGCTCATTAAGCCATTTAACGGCCACCTCGACAGCATCAAGGAGAGATTCAGCTACAGGCTCAGCAGGTGCAGAATGATAGCTGAATGAGCTTTTGGTAGATTGAAAGGGTGCTGCGTCGTTTATTCTCCAGAATGGATTTCAGTGCAAAAAATATCCCAATGGTTATAGCTGCCTGCTGTGTCATGCATTACATCTGTGAAGCAAAGGGGGAAAATTCCCACCTGGGTGGAGGGCAGAGGTTGAGCAGCTGTCTGCTGAGTTTGAACAACCAGACACAAGGGCTATCAGAAGAGCTCAACGTGGAGCTATACAATTCAGGGAGGATTTGAAAGAGCATGTGAACAAGAAGCCACAGTAATGTGCTTTGGTGCACTGGCCCTGCAATTTGGGGATCTGTTAGGAATTGTGTGGTGCTTGCTGCACATCTGTCACTGCCAGTGCGGCTAATAATGTTGAGGTGTTTGCTGTACACTTATAACGACTACATTGTTTGCCGCTGGATTGGGAGTGTACAAGACCATTACTTTCACTGCCAGCAGGCATTGTACATTATATGTTGTAAACTGGTAAAGATGAATCACTTTCAAAATAAACGTTTTATTCAGTTACAAAAAGTGTGAAACAAGATATGCTTATTGGTCCTTCTGCTTTGGAGTGCTTGATTAAGACACAGCTGACAGCCATGGTGACTGTGACCCGCCAGTGGGGAGGGAAATGGAGAGGGAATTGCTGGGATGCATGAAACTGAGTATAGGGCACTGGGACTGAATAATGGCAACATTTTCCAGTGATAGTGGTTGTTTTAGCTGATATCTCACCCCTGGGGGTGACAAAGGCAGAGAAAGTACAGCTGCTGCTGGCATCCCGAAGTTGCCCAGGCCCATATGTCACTAGCCTGTTTAAGGCAATGGTGTCATGCTGTCTGGAGTAGTTCACAACCATGAGTGCCTGCCTCAGAGCAGATTGTCAAAAACAGGTCAGAAACCCCAAACCGGTGGTATGTTCTATAGTTAAATTTAACCAGAACTCCTGGGTCACTGTAATAATCTTACCATGGAGTCACAGACAGTCCTCTTGGGGTCTCCAGTCTACCTTGCCACCCAGGCAAGCTGGGCTTAGTGATAAATGGTCACTTCTATTAAAAAGAAAAAAATCAAAGTATTCAGGTTACATCCAGTCCCAAGAGACCAGTCACTCCAGGTCGATTTGCATACTAGTTCTCATACCAAAGACAACACTGGTAGCCAATTCTGTACTAAACTAACTGAAGCTTTATTAGCTAAGAAAAAGGAATGAGAGTTATTGAGAGGTTAAAGCAGATAAAAATATATGTACAGGTGAATCATTCTATAATTTCAAAAGATAGCAGAGATGTAGTAATCTGCCAGCTTCCCAAAAGTCTTTTAGGTTTGTGCAGAGTAACTCTAGGGATCTCTGTCTTCTTGTTTGGTTATTCTGCGCAGTTAGAAGCCAAACAGTCCAGAAATGAAGGATTTTTCTGTGTCCATATTTATAGCTTCTCACAGAAACCAAACTGACTACAACAGTTTCCACACAGGTCCCTTCATGGGGGAAAGGCAGGGAGGAATGCATTTAAAGTCTGATCATTGATCTCGTACACTGGCTCATTTGCGTTTAACGAACAATATTTAACATCTTGTTAGAGACCATCATTTGCATTACACAAGGCTTTTTCCCGGTTTGATAAGTTACATAGTCACAGACTATGCAAATACTTGCTATCACTTTATAACAGGGTATTGAGTGAGAACAATACATGCAGCATCCTTAAGCATTTTATAACACACTAAACACATCCTTATGAACTTAAGATCTAATAAGCAAGACTGGTTCCTAGCTATGCATCTGTAAGCTTTCAGTGAGGCATGGGGCCTTGACATGAGCTGGCATCTGGTCTGCTAGCATCACAGGTGTCTGCTGAAGTTATTGATGAATGGTGTGAGAAAGTGTCCTACTGCAGAGGAAGAAATAAGGCTCTCATCCATAGAAACCTTTAGGAGAGGATTGCAGCGTACCTTCATGGAAGTTTCATCGAGATCTCTCAGGATTCAAAGGACATCCCTGGGTACATAAGTTGCTCTGTATGCATCCTCCACCCTACCATAACTGTAAAAGGGAATTAAAAGCCGATAACTCTACCTCTCTGTTGGACCACTGCTTTTTCTAGTACAAGTAGATTAATGAAAAAAAATTGGTAGCTGCATCCTAATAAGTTCAGGGAGTCATAACTGTAGTGGGAAATAAATTTAAACACCCAAGGTTCCTTCCCCTGCATCTGGCTCACCAGTGCTCAATTGCAGGGACTGGCTTTACTGCAGTGGAGGTCCTGGCTTGTGGCACAGCCTAGTCACCTGTCCCCCATCCTCCTCCTCCTCGCTGCTTGTGGCAGAGGCCTGTGACTCGGGCTTCTCGGAGGTTTCCACAGTGGCGTATAGGCTGGTAGTAGGGTCTCCGCCAAGTATAGCATGCAGCTCTTTATAAAAGCAACAGGTCTGCGGCTTGGCACCAAATCAATGGTTGGCCTCCCTGGCCTTCTATAATGCCTGCCATGGTTCCTTGGCTTTCATGCAGCACTGCTGCTCGTCCCTGTCAAAACCCTTTTCTTGCACCCCTGAGTAATCTACTGTAGATGTTGACATTTCTATGGCTGGTTCAGAGCTGTGCTTGCACAGCCTCTTCTCCCCACAGGCCCAGGAGATCCAGTATCTCCCTCTAGTTCAGGCAGGAACACGACTGGAGTGCCTAGCTACCATGGGCAGCTGGGCCATTGCACACAATGGAGAGCTGCTGGGTATGCTCGCTCACTGAACAACCAAGAAAAGGCATTTCAAAAATTTACAGGAGTTTTAAGGGGGGGAGGGGGGCTTCCGGTCTACATGTCCCTGGGCAGTGGAATTCACAATTGTGACCAGAGTAGTCAGTGTCAGGCAGTGTTGGACAGTGGCTGGAAGACTGTTAATGTCAACACAGGTAATGCAGTGTCTACTCACACTGCAATGACTTACGTACATCAACTGTGGCTCAATGCCACTCAAGGAGGTGGTTACTATGTCAGCATAATAGGGCACTTACAACAGTGGGAGACAACTTTAAATGTAGATATGTGCACAACCAGGTCAATGCAAGGCAGCTTACATCAAACTAACTTTGTAGTGTAGATCAGGCCTAAAACTAGGATGTTTATCCAAAGTAGTGTTTCAAAGGGGATGAGGAAGGTCATGGTGGAGCAGGAATTCAGTAGCACCTAAAGGATATCAGTGCTTTCCTTGTGACATAACTAAGAGAGCCTTCTCCCTAAGTTTATACACACACACACACACTCTCCTCTAACCTGTGTAGGTTAGTCACTTTATCACTGACCCCCCTAGTACTTATCCTACTGGCAAATAACCTTCTCTGTTACCATCAGGAAAGTGCAGATGTTGTATAAAACTGTTGTCTACTGATATCTCTGGTCCAGTATTGGAAAAAAGCTTTCTTCAACTGGCAATTGGGTCCTGATTTTCCAAAAAGAAGCTGTTTCCTACTTGTAGTAACAAGCTGAATTAGTTTCACATTGCAATAAAGTAAATGTATATTGCGGACAGTATTTTTCTGTTTTTTTCCTTTATTATTGAAGATGTGTTTGAATAAGGTTCTTTTCAGTTTTATCCTGAAGAGAAATACCTTGATATTGTTTATTCCTACAGAAATGACTGTTATAAAAATGCAGCATTATAAATTTGTTGCAGGAGTAAATAAGATAATGAGCTTGAGGGGACAATCCCTTAAATATAAATACTGTAGCTCTGGTAATTCAATATGGTAAAAATTAGTGAAACCTTTCAGCTGCTTTTTGTATTTTAGTCATATATATATTATATGGAAGTCTTACGTGTGTGTGTGCGCGCAAGACTTCCAGAGATAGAAGTCCTTTTACAAGAAGATTGAAATTATCTACCTCTCCCTATACTGATTATCATATGCCCAAATGTAACATTGTTACAGAATTATTGGAGTACAGTCCAGTGCTTAAAAAAAAGATTTTTGCATGATTAATTTTTCAGATGGAATTATACAAAATCAGATTATAAATTTATAGCATGGACTTCCACATTCCTCTCTTCCCCACCCCTTCCGCCCCCCCCCCCAAAAAAAAACCACTTTAGAAGGGCCTGGGGACATGATCTGCCCCTAATATTTTTGTAATTTTAATGAAAAGTTAGTCGGGCCGAGGGATGTACTGGCCACCGCTTCCAGCAGCTCCCATTGTCCTGGAGCAGCGAACCGCGATCGACTGAACCTGTGGACACGGCAGGTACACAAACCAGCCTGGCCCGCCAGGGGCTTTCCCTGCACAAGCGGCGGAACAAGTTTGGGAACCACTGGTCTAGAGTATTTACATGAAGAAAACATTGGAACATTTTTCATACTAGAAATATCAGGCTCTAAATTAAGCGGTGAATGGAAAAACTAAAGTTTTCAAAATAAAAAAAATTTAATGTAATTTATAGCAATTTTGTAACATTCTTTTAAATATGCCAATCAAGGAATAAAATCTACTCACTCACCATTACAATAATGTAAGTAAAATGTTGCAAGGATGAACAGGCGGAAAAATATAGCATTAGTGCTAATGTGGGAATCTTAGCCATTCAACTCTCATTACCTTTAAAAGTTTATTCTTTTGGCTCATTATAAACTTGTTTATTGCTAAAAGCTTTGTGAAGACAACTCAAGTAAGATCAAATAAACAAGTGATATAAAAGTATTTATTCACATAATTTACATATAGAACAGACTGCTTTCTTTGAACCCGAAAGCTTACACATGAACAATATTACATAGGATGTTTGTCAAAGAACTCTTCAAGGAAAACAGTCCTTTGCCACATCTTAATAGAAATGATAAACCATTGATCAGTGGAACTTAACACAGGATGCTGTTCTGTTTCCTTCCATCACTATGACTTATACAACTTTCATATCCAACACGGAAAACACACATTATCTTATCTCTCTAAAGAAATGGGATTCACTTCAAAAGAGATTGATAACAAAGTGCACATGGTTTGCTGTGAAAAAACAACAAGAACAAGGTCTGTTGTCCCTTCCGTCTATTAGGGATAAATAAGGCACCATACATTTTGTCGTCTCTTTATAATTTATGAAATAAAAATTATTTTTGCCTTGTCATTTGAATTGCATCTGAAATACTATGAATGAGTCTTTACCACTTTAGTAGGTACTTAGAGTACATTATTTTATAGAACCCTCCTCCACAAATCAATTTTGAGAACATATTAGTGGGGGTGATCTAACTGGTTTACCTGATTCTAAAATGCAACATGCCCCATGTAACAATAACTAACAAAATATTTGCACTCATGTGGTGCCCGCGGGCACCATGGCGCCCATCTCCTGGCAGCATTTCAGCGGCAACGCTTCTTGGCGTTGCTGCTTCTCGGCTGCTTGTCCGGTGGCCACACTCCTGGGCGGCTAGTAGTCCGGCGCCCGCTACACGGAAAGGTTGGGGACCACTGGCATACAAGAACCAGACCCTACAAAATGTACAGTAGCCTTAGCTACAAGTATACAGTGTTAATCTATTACTGCAATGTTTACAGTAGAAGGAGAAAAAACATAAAAATGGGTATTTCAAGTTAAAATGAAATAGTCAAACCATGAGACACTGGCCTGAAACTGGAAATGTGATTGGATCCATTTGTACAGTCATTTTTTAAATTTAAGTTGTCATTTATTTGAAAAACGGGAAAACCATTCTATTGTAGGATAGTTTTCCCTTTCCACCACAGCATTAAAATTGTAATTGCTTCTCACATTTAGCTGCTATAAAGTAAGTGATTTGGGCATCTACTTTAATGATTCCTAATAGCTGGTCTATTTTTGATTATTGTTCCGTCTTGAGGGCACCTTTAGAAGCTACAAGTCAAAAAATAACTTCTGAAAGGATAAAAATTCAAGTCTCAGCAAGCGATTCAAGAGAAATCTGATAATCATTATAATTAGAAAATAAATTATGGATTTGCTAGTAAATCACCATCCAGCTCTACAGAGTAGATATTTCTTTGCAGAGGGTGGCAAAATAATCTTAAAAAATAGTTTGAATACCAAATTTAGCAAAATATTTTAAATTACTCTCTCATTAAGAATCATTTTCGTTTTGGCAAGACCCATTCACAAAATACAAATTAAAGGTAGAAGCACAACCTTAAGGTAAACAAACATATGCTGTACTATGCATTTCTGACTGACCTGTGGCAAGTGAAGCTAGAGTAAAAAAATAACTGGTTTGAAAGGGTGTTCAGAACTGTTAAGGAACATAATTAGGGATATACTCATCTTGAGGTATGTGACATTATGTAAATCCCATGTTCTGAAAGGTCTATTCTGTATCCTTGATCTCCAGTGGCGAACATTTAAGCAAGGAGAAAAATGCAGACTTTATCTAAGTCTAATTTAAAATATCTACCTACTCATTTCAAGAAGTCAAGACTTTAAGAATGAAAATATATTTATCTTTTAGAAGAATGCCTGATTTTAAGATTGAGACCATATGACTCTGTTAACTTGTCACAGCAATTTTTCCTTATTACATAAGTGGAAAATTAGTCTTCATGTGACAAACCTAATATCACCCTAAAAACTAAGTTACACTGTGCTAGTGAACAAAACTTAGACAGGAAACATGAGGAAAACCATTGTAACTTAACAGTTTCAAAGTAGCAAATCCTCAAAGCATCCTCACTCAATTGTTCTGGGTTCGATTCTGCTCGCAGTTACTCTTGATTTATACTAGGGAAATTCCACTGAAGTCAATGGAGTTACATGAGTATATAAAAGACAGTGCAAGAGCAGAACCCAGCCTATTGTATTAAATATTTAATTTAGAAATAAATCAGCATTTACAATGGGAGATACGTTAATCTTTTCCTCACCCCCAAATCAGACAGATGAAAAAGGATTAACGGGATAGCATCTTTTAATAAATTAAAATTAAATAAATACAGTCTCATGTTTATCTCTGTACATTTAAAAGGGATTAGATATTTTGTTTTCAATCAGGGCCTTTAAGCCTATGTACCTCTGAATTTGTCATTACAAAAATACGTAATTTGGAGAAGACTATAAAATAGCCGATAATAAAAAACATTTCTATGTATTTACTACACTAAGCTTTTAGAATTGCTTCTCTATCTATAGAGATAAATATGAAGGTTAATTCTCCTTCCTGGAGTGGAACTTCACAAAAAGAAGTATAGCAAATAACTTTTATAACCAGCCCCACAAGCTTCAGCATTATGATTTAAAGGGATATTGTCACGTGGATAGTCATTCATTCATTGCACTTCTAGAAAGTAGTCATGCACCCAGCATCTGCATCTTGAAAAGTTACAGTGTAAGCCAACAGCTACCGTTTAGTCTCATCATGCCAATCTAGTTCTTAAATGTTTGAAAATGCTCAGATCGCCCAGAATGAGAAAAACTGATTTTGTCTTCCAACAATGCTTGTTATTCTTCATTAGTGAGGCTGGTAATAAATTAGGACTAAGGAAGAACAAAGGAGAATTCACAGCAACTCATCTATATACAGTTCTGCTGTTACACTGCATTCTTGGATCCCAGAGGTTTATTCTGAATCATCCACCTCCATAAAGATATCACTGAAAAAATATTCTGAGATTCTGGTTGGCTCCTCTTCTTTCTCCTGTTGTTTAGTATAGGAAGCTTGCTTTTCAGAAGACTCCGAAGAAGCCTACAAAAAAATAAAAGGCTGCATTTACACGTTTGACATCTACTGAGATTTGTTGTTTCTCATGCATCTATGCCTCATCTTGTGTACAAACTAGAGTCTCGTGGTAAGTTTCAGCACTCACTTAAAATGTAAAAGCAATAGGCCTCCCACAACCAACATAATAAAGATTATTTCCCCAAGCAAAATTGTTTCAGATAATAATTTGGGATACACCAAGTAAACTATAGTACAACCATCCTTCAAATCTTATATTCATTTACTTGGTCAGATAGATTAATTTTAACTGATCAAGCTATTACCTGTAACAATTATTCTTTAAAGATATAAAACGTAATGGAATCCTACTCTTGAGTGGATGCCCTGAGCATAGATCTACAAAATCTCACAGGAGGGGTTCACATGCTTTTTCTGCTAAAGTAATAATGGAAATTTGATCTCAAGCAACAGTGGTAAGTAAACTCGTACAGAGAAGATCATTTTTCAGAGTAGCAGCCGTGTTAGTCTGTATCTGCAAAAAGAACAGGAGTACTTGTGGCACCTTAGAGACTAACAAATTTATTTGTTAGTCTCTAAGGTGCCACAAGTACTCCTGTTCTTTTTAGAGAAGACCATGTGGCTGCTTTGCAAATTTCATAGATATATATAAATCAGAGGCAGACATGTAGCAGACATGCCTCTCACAAAACATGAGATGACATAACCCTCAAAACAGAGTTTGCATCTTGCTGCAGCAGCCTGACATCAGATATGGTTCTCTTGGAAACAAGCACAACATAGTGTCAAGTAATAAAAGCTGTGTGGACTTTGAGAGATTTAGCATTTCCAAATAAAAGCCTAGGGACCTTTTCATACACAGTTTTGTCAGGAAGGACATTCAAGTTTGTGGGAAATGTTGGCAGGACAAGTGACTAAGGCAAACCTCCAAAACCACCTTTGGGAACAATTTATTGGGGATTTAATGGGGGTTTCAAACAATTATCCTTATCTTGTGTTTTAGACATTCAAAGTGCTTTACAAACATTAACATTAATTTTCATTACGATTTTGAAGATAGAATAGTTCATCTGCAGACAGCTCAGTGCTTCAGTGTACCAAGGACCACCCAGATCTCAAAACCACAGAGGCAATCAGCTGCTAGGACATCAAATCTATACACATCCTGCCTCATCAAGGCTATGTCTTCTGGACTATTGGTGGCATAGATGCTATTGGTGCTAGGTTAGTTGGAAGTCTGACCAGTTGTACCCAGGACTTGAACACAATCAGCTAACGACTCATTCTCTCGTCACTGATGGAGCTTGGTGCTTCAGCAAAAGGTGATGCGTTGGTTAATGAGTGTCTAGCACACCAGCAGCATGTGCTTCGACACTAAGGTCATCTTTGTGTGTGACATAGGGATCTAGTTCTCTGCTTCTGTGGCATAGGACAGAGTTAATGGCCTGTCACCTTTGCAGCTGGTGGCGAAAGCACATAGTCTTGTTATCAAACCTAAGGTCTTAACTTTAAGACCTTTGAAGGCTGAGCTGGCTTCATATCAGGGTATAACAGATGTCACCATGAGCCATCAACAGATCTTTCTGGGACCGACTCATTTACGGTCATGGTGAAATCTTACCTCACAGCCAGCCAGACCTGGTCATTTCTGAGGCAGACACATGAGTCACGTTTCTGGAAGTTATGGTCAAAACATACACAAACACTTTTAAAGTGCAAGGCAGTCGGTCTGGTCTACACACAAACTTGCATTGAAATAACTAAATCTTTGTTATTTTGGTGCAAGTCTGTGTGCAGACACTTTGGGATACGTGTCCTGTTTCAGTTTTGCTTAATGTGGAAAATGTAATGTGACCTCAAGAGCTCAGAACAGAGAATCTGGGGAGATTTAATATTAACAAACACAATCTCCTCCTTAGGGAGAGGAAATAAACAGTACAAATGAGATGGGATGTAATCAAGCAGCTGCATTTTTAACCGTTCAGTTATGGCTCCCCCCTACACTTTGCAGAAAATATAAAGCTACACAGCTGGCTCCTTTAGGTAAAGTAGCAAATGGGGAATTTCTAGAGACACATGTGGTCAGCTCCCTGGGTCTGCTCTCCATCTTATGTGCTCAAAGCAGTGACCTCAGGTTCCTGATTTAAGATAGAAGTGAAGGCAGAAACTGGGAGAAATAAAATTTCATATAAAATGAAACATTAATTCCAAAATTGAAGATGCCTTTGCTGTTATTGGAGCAAATGTTGGACTCTCCAACATTCAAAAAAGTTGACATAATTATGGTTGGTTTTTCTTATCATTCAACATAGTCCTTTTGTTCAGCTTCACAGCATACAGATAAGCAAAAAGCGTCCACAAATCTATAAAAGAATGTCACAGTGATCACTTCACACACACACACACACACACACACACACACACGTGGTTGTCTCCTAGTAGTGCTTTACATTTCATACAGACATGATGTTCAGAGGTAACTGTATGTACCTGAACTGCAGCAGTGCCTATATTCTCACATTCAGCAGACGTCAACATGCTTGTAGAGGGAAGAGAACAAGACTCTTGAGTGTCTGTACTGTTCTCAGCAGATGGAGTGGGTCTTTTCAGACTTCGCTTTGAGGCAGCTATGAGAGGTTTTTGGAGTCTCTGTCTATTCCCTTTAGCACCCTCTCCAGGTTCAGCATTACTTGATTTGCAAATTAAAGATAAAAATCCCAGAGGTCTTCGGCCAGCCCTATTCAAAACAACAAAAATTAACAATAAAGTTTCACGGTTTATATAATATTGTCAGCTTGCTTAATGAAAATGGAGTAGAAATATTGTTTGTATTTAATGAGAGTTTGACTTACAATCTAGTAGCAAACACTTCTAAATTATACAAAGATGATTAAAACATTCTAAAATAAATAATTTGGAATAGGTTAAATCAACCCCAGAATTTGTTTTTGTTTTTTTAATATGTTTTGGTTTTTATTCTCTGAATTGGAAAATATCATCATTTTTGCCAGATTATTTAAGCAGCACAGACCTGAGAAAGCTCCCCGTAGAGCTGTAAAAGCCTTCAACAGTCTCCACGCCAGCACAGTGTGGGAGATGGAGCCTACCATTCACTACTCAAGAGTGGCCAATATAAGCTCCCAGATCTTTAGGCAGAAGATACTCCTAGCAACAGGAACAGATGCAGAGGAGATCTGCCAGCTTCTCACCCACAAAAGAGCAGGGAATTCCTTCATGTGTCATTCCCACAGGCCTCCTCTAATGCACCACATGAGGGAGGAATCCCACTCTCCCAAGGGCAACCTAGAAAGCGTCCCAGAATACAGAAGGAAGACACTCCTTGGAGCAGGAACAGCACCAGATTTTCACTCTACCAACATCAGCACAGCCAATCACAGTGAGCTGTTACTTAATGTTAATTCAAGAACAAAAAAGTTGGGGCAAAGGCCCAGAGTCACTTTTTAGATTGTAATCTCTAAGGCAGGGACTGTCTTTTTCTATGTATGGACAGCACCTACATATTGTGGTTGACACTGGAATACAAGTAAGCAACAACTAAACCCCACACACCACAATGATATGAGAGGAGGGGAGAAATCATCAGGGGCCAGTAGGCAATGGTAAATGTTACTAGGACAGGGGAAAGTAGAGGGTTGCAAAAAATGTATGACTGTAAGAAAAGTAAAATGGTGAATAAATAAGTGATGCTTAGAGGAATAGAACTAAAATATAAGGGGAAAGGTAAATTAAAAAATATAAAAAGGAACATACGAAGGAATAAAAGTCATGTTGCATCTTCTGTTTGTTGTCTAGACTGTACACTCTGTGGGGCAGTGACATGTCTTAATACAGCTTTAAAGAACGAGCACACTGAGCGTATTAACTACTATTACTTAACTGAAAAATTCAAAGAAACAGATATGTTTATACAGTATATTACAGCACAGGATGGGGCAATTAAAATAAATGGTTTATTAAAGCTACCAATCTGGTTTTCCCAAGTCCAGATCCTAGTGAACAGAGTCTACATCACAAAAGGCAGCTGTGTTGGCTGTGTAAATAGAGAAGCCAAATACTTAATAGGCACAAGCAATCTGTTCACTGAGGCATATTGCCAGAAAAGCATGGGACAGCATGAATCACCATTAACTACGCTGTTACCATTCCATGGCTAGAGTATTTCAAATTCCAAAGCTGATCCTTTCTAGTTTTTTGCTGAAGAAAAGGACGGACAATGTTCTAGTGTATGGGTTTTTAACCTGGGATTACATCTATCCTGCTCTTCCCACAATGCTAAGTAGAAGGATCACCATGTGCGAGTCCTGATAAGAAGGGGGTCTTCAGAATGAAAAGGCTGAGAACCAATGTTCTAGAAATACCTTAGCATCGGGCTTCTTGAAAGGGCAGCTGTGCTCCCAACATGTCCTGAACGTCCAGATTCACAAATATCCATAGAACTTTCTTGCTCATTTGCTTCTTCTTTTCCTTCATGGTCCATTCCAGACACCAACTCATCTGAACACTTGCATGCCGATTCCTCAACTGGTATAGTTCCTAATTTCTGAAAGGATTCAGATTGCCCTCTTTCTGCAGTTTTAGATACAAATATAGAGATAGGTAGTTTTTTCTTCTTGGAAGTTTTCAGTTTTTCAGAAATTCTCCCTTTAAGTGAAAAAAATTAATATTAAGCATAAATGGGAAATTTACAATTCTCATTGACTGAACTTATACGCTTAATATTTTTATAATATTAGTATTCTACATCATGGTCCAAACTAGTGTGGTGGTGGTATTAAAAGACGTAGTGTTTTGGGGCATTACAATTGACACTAGTGTTATTTTTGTTTGTTATTTAAATAAATGTGAGCAAGCTAAGTTTCTCAAAAGATAATAGTTAATTTTTTTAAATATTTCATATTTTGTGCCTGAAAACCTTACCAGATCACACAGACATTAGAACTGGAAAAGATCAATTAGGTCATGCAGTCCATCTTCTGATAGGGCAGAATGCTCCCTATTATACTTTCTAGGGCTTAGCCCCATCACCCTGAATTTTTCCAAGATATGGGCTCCCATAATTTCTTTTGGGAGACTATTGCACAACTTAAAAGTAGTACTCTGAAATCCCCTATAGAAGTGCAAAGAGCTAAACAGATCTCACTGTCAGGAAATTTCTGATATTCAATCTACTATTTCCCGCCTCTCAATTTCATTCCACTTCTTTTACAATTACATCCCTTCCCTTTACATTAGCTCAAATATTATGTCTCCGATGTTTCCATCCTTCAAATATTTGTAGGCTAATCCTTCTTTCAGTTAAAGCCTTTTAACTAAGAAACTACACATATCTGGTTTCTTTAGTCTTTCCTCATCCGTCAGTCCCTCCAGTCCCCTCTTCTTTTTTTGGTTGATCTTCTTGGAATCCCTTCCAACATGTTCACATATTTTTAGTAACAAGGTGACCAAAAATAAAATCACTGTTGTAAGTTGTATAGAGGGGGACTATCATTCCTGACATGATGCATTTTGTGCATGCAAGCTGCAGACCTGATTCAAAGCCCACAGAAGTCATTGAAAGTCTTTCCATTGACTTTAATGAGCTTCACATCAAGCCCTGTTTTATCCAGATTCTTTATTCAACTACAGAAATATTAAAAAGAAAGCATCTCCACTATATTTATAAGGTCCCACAAACATTTTGCATTCTCTCTGCTGGAACTTCATAGCAGGTAAGACAAGACCTCTGCTGATCTGGTTAGAATTGCAAATGCACAAAAAGATAGTTTGGCATAATACAGATCATCGGTTAATTGCTCCATTCAAAACAGGCGGAAACATATTTGCCAAACGGAAAACAGCAAAATTGGTAGTAAAATAAATCTTTGCCAATTTAAGAGCTTAGTATTCTGATCTCCCTTGTTTAGCTAACTTAACAGTTTTGTTTCAGTATCTTTAAATAACAATGTAACAACTCTTCCTCTAATTGACAATAATTCAGTATGAACAAGACTGCACCAATCAACGTGAGAGAGGTATACCAACCATAAAAAAAATAAAAATCTTACTTTCAGAAATGTACAAATAAGAGGCAGCTCTTAAAATTCATGAAAATCATCTTATTTAAGGCTCCAACTATAGTTCTGTTTTTGAAGCCAGTTGAATTATAACATGAATATACAAAATTTTGCCAGACACCTAATCCCAATGCAGGTAATTGGCAATTAAAGTGAATAGAAGACAATTTTCCCCTTATGAATACACTGCCGCAGGTAGGATTAGTTAGCAAAACGGCAATTAACATTGGCTACAAGAGACTCCATATGCATTAGATCTCAAAAAATTCACCTACCAGCAATTTTCCTTGGAGCATGTGTTGATTTAACTGAAGACTCCTGTATTAAACAACATTTAAAAGTCAATTTCTCTTCTTCAAAGAAAAAGCACAGTGAAAGTTAGTACAGAAATAAGATTATTATATATTTACAGATCTTAAATCAACTAGGGACAAATAATAGGAAGGAAAAGGTCTTCAACACTCAGGAACGTGATGGGACCTCATGTCACTTGTGACCCCTAGTGTTGATTGAAAAGCAGGCTTTGAGGGTACTACCAGATAGCCATGACAGGGGCCTCAAGTTCAGAGCGCGTAAACGCAAGGAAGGTGGGAGAATTCTCAAGGTTCTCACTGGAGTCCTTGACAACATAGTGTAGAGATCCCCACACCACAAAACATATTGTATTCAATAGCAAAAATACATGAAAGTCACTCCCAATAATTTGGTCACCTCACAGTATGGGAAATTTGTCCAGCTTCCCTTTGCAGCTAGCATTTTGTGGCTAATGCCCCAGTAAAGAGGGGTGGGGATATTTCTAGACACACAGCTTTTTCCTGTAATGAATTTCCTCCAAGAATCATGATGCTCTCTTCCCTGAAACAAGACAGCCACGTGACCAGCATATGCCTGAAGCTTCCCCTGCTGCAAGTGCACCATCAAAAAAAGTGAAAGTGGGTGAACGCACAGAAACTATTAGCAAGCATATCAAGTAAAAAGGGGCCCATGAGTATACCCAACAAAGTGAATACAGAAACTAGAACCTAAAGAGTAGTTAGCATTCCCACTGTTTGAAACAAAAAGCAACTTACAGCATCCAATTTGCTGCTGAAAAGCTTCTTGGCAAAATTTCAAATGAGGTAATTAATCTAGTTAATACAGTCATTACTTTGAAGTCAGTTAGACACTTCAAATGCATACCTCTCATAGTACGCATAAAACGGTATTTCCTGAATTAGTATCTGACCTTGTAAGTATTTGCCAGATTATCCTCTGCTGAGGTAGAAGGAGTTCGCTTGGCAGGAGGAGTGTCACTTTCTTCAATATCAATAGCATGCCTTTTCCAAGATGTCTGATCCAAATTAGTAAATGTCTCTATTGATGCTCTCTGCAGTCCTTCTGGTCCTGTACAGTTGTCTAAAGAGGTAGCAGCTTTGTCAACTGTAGTGGTCAGTGATCCACTGCTGTATTTATAAATACCATTGTGAAAAGTTACTATCTTAAAAAAATTAAATTTAAAAATCAAATGTGTAGTGTATACAGCAAAGTTATAAGATGATTAAGACACAAATCTTTGCTTATATTCTTATCTACAACATGTACCGCTTCAAACCCTTTTAGGTTTTTATCATTTAGATGGTAAGCCTTGCAAGTTTTTGTTTCTTTAAAACCACCACGAACTAGGAATTCTCATGACATCTTCTGTCAGTCTTTTTAAAGAAGGTCTTGTTCTTTTCTTTTAACATTTTATTTCATTTTCTGCTTGAACTGTACATTTCATTTAACTCAGTCTAATAGCATATTTTCCTTAATATGCCTGTTAAGTATTCCATATATGAACACATCTATGAGTTAGTAGGTGACTTGTATGTGAAATATCACATACTAGAAGATGTTTTTGCTCCAGCGAGTTGCAGAAAAAGAACAATTACGTTTTTAATAAAACATGTATTTTGAGATCTGCATTTTGCTGTACTATCCCTGACCACCAAGGGGAATGGGGTTCTTCCTGTCAATTATAGTAGATAAAAGATACAGCTATAATCATGTTAGCAATTGTCAAATATAATTAAACTCCATTTCCGTGAGAACATAAATCAATCCATGCATTACTATTAACTGCATTTTACTGTAATGGTTACAGTATTCTAGATGCTTGAGGTATTTATACTTGCAGCCTCATCTCTATTAGATTTCCACTGCACACCCTTGGGGGAGGAGGATAGTCCTGTGGAACAACCACGACAAAATTGGCCTGCCACAGAAGAGAATTAAGGGAGCAGGGTGAACCTACAAGGATACAGGAGGCCTTGAGAGACATATTCCATTACAGGCCCTCAATAATTTTGCCTATCATCATCAAGGGGACAAACAGGCAGTAATTCCTTGATGCAGGAGCTCCAGAGCTGTATGGCTGAGGCTCCTTCTTGAGGGGGAGGATCTTCAATAGAGAGAGAGAGGAGCAGGCTTAACAGCTGAGCTTACAGTGCGAATTCAATGCCTAAGAGCTCGGTTTCACACATGCTGTGACATGGAAAGAGAACTATACATTAAGAAAGCATGTCAAAGTTTTAAAAGTGTATTACTATGTTATTCTTAGGAAGATTTCCCTTCCTCTTAACTTACAGTATATTGTTGTAACTTACTATGTGTACTTTTTGTTGCAATATTTCATGGAAATGTGAGACCTATTTCAATAAATGTGATGTGAAAATATGCACTGTCATATTAGATCAGGGGTGGGCAAACTAGGGCCCGCGGGCTGGATCCGGCCCGTGGGATTGCCCCCCGTGGCGCCGTGGGTCCCGCGCCGCTCTCAGAAGCGGCCGGCTCCACGTCCCTGCGGCCCCCGGGCGGAGAGGCAGAGGGCTTCGTGCATTGCCCTTGCCTACAGGCACCGCCCCCCGCAGCTCCCATTGGCCGGGAACGGGGAACCGCGGCCAATGGGAGCTTCGGGGGAGGTACCTGAAGGCACAGCAAGGGCAGCACATGCGGAGTCCCCCCCCTCCAAGGGCCGCAGCGCTTCCTGGAGTGGCACAGGGACGGGGACAGGGCAGGCATGCAGGGAGCCTGCCCCAGTCTCGGGGTGTGCTGCTGCCACCCCAGAGCCGCTTTAGGTAAGCGGCGCTGGGCCGGTGCCCGAACCCCACCTGCATCCCACCCCCCAACTCCCTGCCCTAAGCCCCCTGCCTGCACCTCGCACCCCTCCTGCACCCCAACCCCCTGGCCTGAGCTCCCTGCATCCCTGTGCACCCCAACCCCCTGCCGCACCCCACACCCCTCCTGAACCCCAACCCCCTGCCCTGAGCCCCCTCCCAGTCTGCACCCCTCCTGAAACCCCTGCCCTGAGCCCCCTCCTGCACTCTGCACCCCTCCTGTACCCCAACCCCCTTCCCTGAGCCCCCCATATACCCTGCACCCCTCCTCTGCCCCAATCCCTTGCCCTGAACCCCTTCCTGCACACCACACCCCCTCCCACACCCCACACTCCCTCCCACACCCCAGCCCCGGCCCTGCATATAATTTCCCCACCCAGATGTGGCCCTCGGCCCAAAAAGTTTGCCCACCCCTGTATTAGATCAATATAATAGGCATACTCAAACTCTTTGTTGTTTTCCTGTACTGCTGTAAGCTTAGTTTGACATCAGTTAAATATTTTTGTCTGTCTTTATTCTAGGAAAGTATTATTAATCAACAGAATGAAAAAATTAAAACAAAGAATTCTTATCATGTTCTGTCATTTTCACCGAAGTGTTCCAAAAAAGGTGAGACCTTAAAAATCTGGAAAAAGTGATTTAGCTATAGAATCCAAAGTACTTTAGAAAATATAAAGGTGCTCAGATTTATAATTTCCATTACTTTTCACCAGAAATATTCAAGTCAATATAGAACTATACTTTACAAGAGTCCCACTAAAAGAAAATTCAGATGAAACTAAATATGGTGCTGCTGGCACATGACCAAAATATTTAACAAATTAAAACATAGCAGATTTACATAACTGATTTATTGCTCACGGAATCACGATCACATTTCACTTGTTTTAGTGAGGCTGATAAATGAGCCAGGTAGTGGTTTCTCCTGCATTTCTTCTTTTAGTTAGTTCCAATGTATTTAACTTTAGAGGCTACAATAAGTTAGCCTGAGAGGCTCAGAAATAAATGCGTATTTATCTTGTAGTATATTGATCATTTACCTCTGCTCTCCCATCACATTAGCTAAGCCTGTATTCACTGGAGTGAGAAGTATGGGGGCTGGCAGCAATGGTTCCAAAGCTTGTTCTAGTGACACAGATGCGTCATGATACTCTCTCGAGTCAGCTGGAATTTCCACCAATGTTAAAATAAAAGTCTGTTCCTCCGCCTCCTCTGGATATTCATTACCACTTCCATTCACTACCAAAACATGTTGAAGACAAGAAACAGATAATTAAACACTACTATTTAATTTGTACTATTTAAATGCTAACAGTTGTGTGTTGTATCATGCCCTTCTCCACAATTAGTGTTAGGTTGTCACAGTGTTTGTTTCTCAAGCCAGAAAAGGCTGGGAGTATCGTGGAAACATGCTTGGCCTCTTCAGAGAGAGAAGGGAGGAACCTAGCATCACTTCACAGTGATCCTTCTAGCTGATTGAGAGCTGTGTTTTGTGTCTGAGGAGAGCCCCAGCCAGTACTCTTCACTCAGAAAGATGAGCACAATAATAAGCAGACGCTCTATAAGCTTGTGCTACGCTAATTAAATCAGTCAAATCATCCATTATCCACAAAGAAAAGAACCTAATACCACCACCAGTAGCTAACAATTACTCCTTTAGTGAAAGCAGCGGAAGCTTGTTATTTTGGCAGAAGTCCCAGGTTCTAGTCCCACAGACAACCTGTGATGGTACACTGCTACAGAAGGATTGGGCATCAATCCTAACATTCTACAAGTCCATATGATTTTTCCAACAGTCAAACATTAACAGATAGATAGCAGCCAATTGCCACCAGTTAGGATGAATTTAACAAGACAATTAAAGACAGGGAATTAGTTTCCAAATCTAGCAGACATCAGCATTTTCCAATTAGCTCTTCACATTGAACTATACAGTAACAAGCTATTAGCATGCTGTATGTAGTATATTTAATGTATCACTAAATTTAGAGTACCCCAAACAAAGTTTGTGAAGAATGTCTTAGAAGGAAAAGACTGAAAATTAAATCTAAATTATACAAAAAAGCTACAACTCTAATATAATGCAGAAACTCCTTGATTTTTGTTGATTTAAAAAGTACTACTCCACTCTTAATTCACTTTGCTTCTTTATCTCAGTTAATGTGTTTTGAAAGATGATTCACTATTGCAAGACCTCTGCAATAACAAGGCACAATGAGATAAGGAGCCTGGAGTCACATATGCCTTCATTTTGAAAGTGTAAATTACAACCTTAGCAGTGAGACTAATTCCTTTAAAGTAAGTGTCTCAGATTTCTAATTCAGAGATTTTTTTTTTCCTTATTCAAACTGTATTGGTTCTGAATTTTGTTTTTATTCATCTTAGTTTGTTCTATCCACTTGATATCTTCTGCTGCATTCAAATATGTAAGCTTGCTGAGGCAACATCTAAAAATGCTTCAAAACTTAAGTCTCTTCAGTGACTTGTGGCATGAATTTAAATATACAATAGCAAAAAAAAAAATCAATTATCTGCACATCACTAACACAAGCTACTTTAATATCAATTCATGAGATCAATTACATCAATGTTATCATAGAAAGTTCTTAATTTCTTGATCCATCTTTGCACGAGTACTTCTACCATACTAATTTTGTTTTCATTTTATTTTTACTTACACACACACACACACACACACACACACACGGAAAAAAAAATTATGAAAAGCAGTTCTGAGACACAGTGACTTAATATTACACCTAGCTGGGCTAGCAAGTATTGCTTTGCTATTTTAGGCCATTCATGTACTGTACCTGAAGTTTCTTTTGTGCTGGTTATGTATTGCTGTTGAAACTCCTGTGTAACTGCCTCAGTCTAGAAAAAGTATTTCAAAAGAAATATTAACAAGCCTGATGAACAACTCTAGAAAACAGAACAAAAGTTTTATGAAAAATTCTTGACTTTTGTTTTGTAAATACTTATCAAGTGTTAGAGTAACAATGCAGAGTAATTTAACCACACCCTATCCAGATTTTGTTGATTTTTTCCCCCAAACTATGCTGAGTATTTAGGATGGAAGGATATAAAGATGATGGGGACTGGAAACATTTGGATAATTTAACTATAAGCATTATTGTGTGTTCTGCTTATATGTACTTTATCTTCATTCCCTCTAGAAATGGTTTGTTTAAAAAAAAAAAAAAAGTTTACTTTTCCTACAGCACAACCCTGCAAAGCTGACTCATATAATGGATTGCTCAGCAGTGCAAAGAGCATCAATTCCCCTACCTATTACGGAAACACTCTGGAGCTTGGAGAAAAACATTGAGCTTAGTCACTCTTCCTCCTTCCCCTTCCCTTTCATGGCAGATTATGTTGCTAAAAAAATAGTATTTTATAGCACTCTTGATGGGGGAGGAGAGTTGTGAGGGCACATTCAGTCCTGCACTTGGTTCCACTTGGGTAGAGTCAGCTGAGCTCTGAACCAACTGGCAAAGGGCAAAACAAAAGAGCTGTGATAATTTAGTCCCTGCTAGCATCAAGAAGGAAGTCAAGAGCTTGGCAATTTACTGGATCTCTAAAATGCCCTTCATTAGATTGAAGTACTGTATATTCAATAACCGAAGTAAAAAGGTTTAAGAAACTAAGAATAGCTAGGTGGGTTTTGGTTTTTTCATTTGTTTGTTAATTGTTAGACAATTAATAGCATGAAAGTTCAATCTAAAAGCTTGTATGCAGTGTTGTTGAAGCCATGTTGGTCCCAGGATATTAAAGAGACAAGATGGGGGAGGGAATATCTTTATTGGACCAAATTCTGTTGGTGAGACAGACAAGCTGACCTGAAGAAAAGCTCTGTGTAAGCTTGAATGTTTGTCTCCCTCTCCAACAGAAGTTGGTCCAATAAAAGATATTACCTCACCCACCTTGTCAATCTAAAATCCTGCCAGAAAAAGGCCAATAATAATTTTTAATAAAATGAGAGAAAGTAGGTATAGAAATGCAAGTCTGATCATAATAGCATTTTGGCAAAACTAAAAGTACAATCTAAGGCTAAAGAATCAAATGTGCACAACTTAACCATGCACACACACCTCAAAGGGGAGCACAATTTGGGATATTTGTGTGGACATATCTATGGGTGCATGCAAATCCCAACACTGCATATCTATGCTATGTATGTGCACATTATGGTAGTTCAGGGCTAAATTATCCGATCAGGAAAAAGTGATTTAGGATTCATAGAATTTTTTTAGGCCAGAAGGGACCATTAGTTCATCTAAACTGACCTCCTGAATACCACAGGCCATTAAATTTCACTTAGTTACCCAGAATGGATGAAAACTTAAAAAAAATAATAATAATGTCATTGCCTTCTTTATAGTTTCTCCAAATAACTTCTCTTTTTACAGCCTCTTACAAAAACAGGCATTTCTAATACATCACATGTTTTAAAAAATACAAGTTCTTTTTACCTGTGTCAACTGAACTTCATGCAAGTTGTGTATAACAGTACCAGGCTTATTTTCAGGAAGGACACCAGTAGAACTTTGATTAGGATCATTCTCTAGCCCAGGTAGGAAAATCTCTGCTTTTGGAGATATTATAGGAGTTTTTAACTCCACTGAAGCTTCCCAAGTCTCTCTTGTCTTGTTTTCTGTCCTGAAAAATGTATACAGTTAATTTGAAACCAATTAAAGAATATGTAACATATACTGTGACATGGGGTAAATCAGACAGTCCGCAAGGCTGTTATGGCTACTGTGTGCTGAAATATTTCCTTTATGCAAAAAGTAAAACAAATCATACAAAAAACAAACACTTTATACCATAAATAGATTCCTCTATTAAGGAAAAATATTAAAAATCTCCACAGAAATCTCCTAAGGGTAAAATATTTTAGGGAATGCCTTATTTGACAAAACCTCTCCTAGCTCAGTCTCACAAGGCATCCAAAGTGAGACATTAGCTGCAAGCACAGTCGAACAGCCCACAGGTGTACGATGACCTCCATAAATTTCATCCGAAGTATCTATCAGAAAAATGGACCTAGCTGCTTTCTCAGTTCCTGGGACTCAATAGTGGCTACTCTGCCAAACATACAAATAAAAGTTTTGATTCATTAGCCTTACATAAAGGATATTCAGTACATAAAGGCCTTAAAAAAAAAAAACCTACCCAACCCCCCCCCGGCCACACTGTGGAACTAAAGTCGTGCATCCAAAACAACTGCAGACACCATTGCCAGTTTCCCACAATTTAAATGTATATTTGTATGTACATCTCCCTGTGTTATGCATCCATCTGAAATTCACATTTTTGAAAATTTAGTCCAAAACATTTAAGACACATACCAATTAGCATATGAATAAAGGATTTTTTCATATCTGTTAACTTTATCTACTTACTCAGCAAGGTCTGTGCTTCCAGATCCAAAATTCTGCAGACCTGCAGAACTGTTCTCAGCTGGTCTGACCTTCCATTCTAAATCCACTTCCTGCTCTTCTATGGTCTCTCTTAGAGCTTTCCCCTCTAAAATTTTAAAAATTAAATTAAATCATGTTCATTATTGTGTGTAATATTTTGCTACCAACAGCAAGAAGACTTACTGTTTGAATGCTTTACACTACCATGTATGCATTAGCTTATGGGACTACTTACAAAAATACTACAAAGACAAATATAGTTACACTTAAAGAAGAGATACAAGAACAGGAGACAGGTATGGAATTTAATAGTTGGACACTCTGCTGTTGAAATGTTGATGCATGCCTGTAGACATGAACAGGAAGCTGAGTTTTCAATTTGTTTTAGTTATATGGCCAGGATTTTCAGAAAAAGAGACACCTAAAAAGTTAGGCTCTTAAGTAGAGTTGGGCAAAATATTTCAGACAAATTGTTTAAAAATGCAGTTTCAATTGATCTGAAACAATTTGCAAATTTGCCATGAATGTGCCAAATAGTTTTATCCAGAAATAAAAAGTTGGCCTAGAGTCACAAAATGACTGAAGGAGGAGAAAGCCACCTTCTAACTTTTAGCCCGATGGTTATGGAACTCACCTGGGTGAAGGGAGCCCTGGGTTCAAGTCCCTGATTCAGAGCATGGATCCAAACCTATGTCTCCCACATCAGTGCCCTAACCATCAGGCTGCAGAGTTATTCTTACCCACTCTGTCTGGCCCAATGCCTATTAAGGTAGTTTTTACAACATGGAACAGCTTCAAAGGAAGAGATGGAGACAAATCCACCCCAGAATACCCTACAGCTTTGTGGTTAAGGGACCTCTCTTGGGATGGGAGAGAGTCGGGTTCAAATCCAAACTCTGAAGCTGGATTTAAATCCAGGTCTCCTCTCTCCCAGGTGAATGCCCTAACCACTGGGCTAAAAGTTATAAGGCTGCTGCCTCCTCACCTTTTAAAAATGCCTGTAAATACGTTGTTTCATTAGAACCCAAACTAATTTTTGATTCACTGAAATTTTTGGATTTGATTTGACCCACAATTTTTTTATCCAATTTTTCAGATATGCCAGCCTATCAAAAAAGGTGATTCACCCAGATCTACTCCTAATTCCATATTTAGGAGCCTAACTTTAGGCTCCTATTTTCTAAAGCTTGGAAATAAAGGAGAAGCTCACCTCTTTGAACCTGCTTGAATTGCTCCACATCGGCATTTGGACTAAGAGATTTCTGATGAACATTCCTGTTTGTTCCCAGTACTCTGCTAAGATTTGGTTTAGGCTTAGGAAGTCTGCATCTTGCAAACCTTGGTGTACTATTCACTTTGGGCACAGGGTGATCACTACAAAGAAATAGAAAAATACCATAAAATGTCACTTAACCTTTCCATTCTTTAATGTGTTTGAATTCAGTGTCAAGAAGAAATTAATACCAGCAATGAGGGCCGTAATGGTGGGGGGAGGGGGGCAGGGGAGGCAGCTGGGCCGATGAACAAGAGTAGTGATGGAGTTAGCAGGAAAATTGGGCAGGCTGGCAGGAAGAAGAGAAGCAGAAAGACCAGTTGAACTGGGAGAACTGAGTGACTGGAGTCTGAGTACAGCTGTAATCATAGTGACCAACAAGGACCAGAACAAGTAGGTTTACAGCAGCTAGGTAACTCAGAATTTTAACTCTGCAACTGAAATCTTTACAAAATGTAATATTTTGATTAAATTTAACCTTAAAGTAGAAGTAGGTCATCTAATTTTGAAGGTTTGGGGGTTGATTTTTGGAGGGGTCAATTTGGGTTAAAACAAGCAGGTGAAGTTACACATTAGCACTGTCAGGTTTTGCTTCAATGTAAAGATCTTAAACTTTTGCAGGGAACCTACGTTTGATCATTTTTGCAAGCAGCTAAAAAAATTCAAGAACTTTCTAAACAAGTTGACAGGATTACCAATTGCATTTTGAAAATAAGTTCATTGAGTTACTTCATTAACTTGAAGTTCATCTTTAAACAATATTCCACAACAGAAAGCAGGGCAAAGCCACGTGCTCTAGCTGTGGCAGAAGCCTTTTTTGCTATTAGTTATAGATGTACAGTGGCCACCTGAAAGCCTTTAAGCTGCATGACAGGACAGTGACAGGAAGCAATGAAATTTAAACCACTGGCCTTTGTCTGACCAGTGACGCAAAGTCTTCAGAAAAAAAGGCCAGATAAAATAATGGCCAGACATGTGAGGTAAGTTTTAAAATTCATTTTTTCAAGCATATCCTTATTTTAAAATGGGGATTCAGGAATTGGAAGTTGTACATTTCCATCACTCCTATTTTAACCTAAATATAAAGTCCCTATTTAAAAGGGAAGAAAAAAGGACAGGCATCCATATGAAGTGGAACTACATAACCTATGAGCCGTAATAGCTAAAACAAGACTACTTGTCAACCTAAAAGTATGGTGGCAGAAGCCTTAAAGGGGAGCCCTGTCAGAGAATAGATCACTGGGGGGGAAGATTAAAGAAAAACAGTGAAATTAACCTGCTAGGTGCAGCATCTTCCTTAAAAAAAATTTCTACACTTGCTTCTTTTCCAGAACTTTGGTCCTGTAGAATGACTTTGTTTCCATCCTCTGAGGGAACCAGTTCATTATTAGCAGGTGAAGAAAGTGACTGATTACTTGGGGCCGCATTTTGCTCTGTATTAGGCTCGTTTATGAGGCTATCAGCCATGTGCAATTCATCTTGATCAGGAAACACCTGTGTCCTTCCTTGTTTAAAAATAAAGGCATAATTAAAAAGATGCAAGTTTTATGTCTCCACATGAAGCCATTTACAGGTAGATCAACCATAGGCCTCATTTTGAATAACGGCATTCTACAGAGATACAAATTCAAATCCCGGGTAAAAGCACATCTTGATGTCTAGATTTTTTGTTGGTTAAAGTGCAGGGATTACCTCTACATATGTTAAAAGTCAACCTAATGCCAGGTTAATAAACAATGATTTAACAGTATAACTAAACAGAATGGAAAACAATTTTTCTGGTTAAAGAAGTAAGACAAAACAGATGATGGACTACTATGGACCACATAAGCCTGGCTCTTCTCCACTGGTCTGACTCATGAGACACTAGTCTCTGTGAGACCTACACAAAACATAAAAAGAATCACAATACAAAAATCTAGGGGGCTAATGCTTTTTCTGGATCTCCTCTAGCATATCTTGTCTTTTCATGTTTATTTTCTAGAGTATAAGCTCTCCAGGGTATAGAGTGACTTGATATTTATGTCTCAGCTGCACCAATCACACTTCTGAGCATAACCAGGTTTTGGGGATTCAGGGATAATGAAAATAATCTTAGTACTAGTTTAATACTTTAAAAAAACAAAAACAAACCTGTCATTAAAATGCTTTTAATAGATCAAGTTTCATCTCCCAAAAGAGACTGGATGAGGATACCAAATCTTCAACCTTTGAATCACCATTTGTTTTTTGTACAATTTTGTTTTAAAAATTAACAAAAACACTTAGATGAACAACCTGAGTGTCCTATCAAAGAAAGAACTAATACATTTTATCCATTGAAAGATCAGTTAAGAACAGTAAGAATTCAGTAAGAATTTTCCTAAAGCTTCAGCAGCCAATTGAACCTCTATGAAGAGCTGAAGGCTGAAGTGAAAATTAATTTACTTCCTCTGCCCCCTTGCTACCAGTGACGGTTACCTAGTGCTGCAACCGTTCTTTCAATATGGGTGGCAGTGGTGTTGCCATCTATACTGGCTTCTTTTTAAAAAAAAATTTTTTTTGATTCTGCTCCCCCACTCCTCCTCTGCAGTATTGCCAACTGCTGCTAACTCTAAGCAAGAGACCAAACCTGAGAACAAGTTCTGGATCTATCTCAGAAAAGGTAAGACAATAAAATGACCTAGACTTAAATTTTTAAATCATAAAATGATTCATCTGGGTGTGTGGTGGCATGAGTACTTTATTAGCCTGAGTCTGAAGTAACTGTAGTATATAGCAGTGAACATATCCACATACACACCTGCAAAATCCTTCTTAGTGGTACAAACAGAGGACAGCAGAGAAAAAAAGGTGCTGAATGCCCATTATGTACAAGAGTCATACTGCCGGTATGAAATTAGTTGATCAGGGCATGTATTCCATGTGATGAGGTACATATCAGTGTTTCACTGAAAAAGAGCTCTACGCACCTCTGGTGAGCATGTAATGCAGTTGGCAGTATTTTGGCTAGGGGCTGGACCACTTTACCTCGCTAGATAGTGAATCATGGCCCAATACATCCTCCTGTCTTTCATACTGAACACTAAGGAAGAATCCAGACCTGCTGCTATAGTGACAGGATATGAAGGAAGGGTTATTATGACCTCTACCCAAACCCCAACCCACAAGTGAACCCAAGACACACACGGAAGGATTTGGCAAATAAATAGATCATACCTTGACTGCTTATTTTTAACTGAAACATTGGATCTCCCATTGCAAGTAATGTCATGGCAGCTTCAGTGCTTCCATCATTAATCCCTGCAAAATTGTTCACATACATGTAAAATCACAAGCACAGTCATTTCCTTAGAAGTTTAACTAAAACATGATCAAAAAGCGGATGTTACTGTCTTTGCTAAATTGAAACAAAACATATTTTTTCAATTTGATTCCTCTTGGGGATTCCAGACATTAGTAGCAATACTTAACACACATAGTGATGGTCATCCATTAAACTAAAGGTGTTCTACAAACATTGAGTAAGCAGCAGTATTCCCATTTTATAGAGAGGGAAACATATGGACAGAGGAAGCAATTTGCTCAGGTCACACAGATGTTTGGGTCTAGACCCAGGTCTTATGACTCATTTCTGTGCCCTATCCACTGGATGACAGTACCTCCCTTCTTTCATCTTCCACTACTTGGTAACATAGGATACAACATTTCTGTGTTCCAAAGCCATCACACTGAAATAAGCCCATAAACTCCAGTAGGGTTTTGCCTCTTCACTGAAAATGGTTATTTACCTTTAAACAAAGCCATCTCTTAGCAAAGTTTCAAAATGCAATTCTAAAAACCAATGGATCCATTTGGGGCTTTTTGCAATGGGGAAAAAATATTTTACTGCCCTAGGAGCAGACCAGGAAGCAATTTCTGACTCAGTCATGATGTTTCCCTGTTTCCCCCATAGTATGTGCTGGCTGGCAAGTCTGCGAGAGTGATGGTGATGGTGGTTGGTACCAGAGCCATGGATTTGCCCATTTCTGTACCTTTCAGGCATTGTTTCAAGCCCCTGAAAAGGTTGCTTTTCCCCTAGCACAGCTACCAACAGCATGGGTAACCAGTGCATGGGAGTGAGTGGGCACAGGACAGCCACAATCTGGATGTAAGCCAACAGCCTTGTAACTCTTGGTTTGTCTGATGGACCTCACTGAAGAAGTAGTCAGTTAGCTCAGCTCCTCCAAAACTATGTATAAGACCTCATCAACTCACGGTTGGCTGGCTTGGTCTATGTTAAGACAGAGGGCCACCCAAAAATAAGTGTCTCTTGTATTTACCTGTGTCAGTCTCTGGATTTTCATGTGTAGTCACTTCCTTGAAGAAAAGATATAAATGATCAGTCAAATACAGCCAAAATCCCAAATAAAATTAATCTTCAATGTTACCTTCGTCCCCAATGGCCAATTCTCGACTGCAAAGTTCAGCATGAGCAATCTGCTCTGATTGAATGGGGTTGTACAGCATCAACATTGGACTGACAAAACCATCTAAAGAAAACTTGCACACTTCCTGCTCATGCCATGCCCGTCTATTATACTATACTATGCCATACTATTACTATCTTACATGTGCTCTGATGTTTAACACTATAAAAATTAAACATACTATATAACCATAAGCATATTACTAAAAAGGAATGCTTACAATTTGTGAGGCATTCAGATTTTCATCTCTCTGCATCACAGGCTGGACAACCACATTTAAATCATGAGACAGATATTCAGCAGTAGTAATGCAGGGCACATCTGGGACATTCACAGATATTTCAAGCTGAAAAAATCAAAGTTATTCCTATTTATTCAAAAAAGAAAGCTGTCTAAAACTTGCAGGAACACATAAGAAAATGGCTGTATATGCACATGATGTAATACTATTTTCTTCTAAACCAAATATTAAAATTTGTATCTAAAGTAATCTATGATTTTGGGAAAGTGTCTGGATTTAAAGTAAATTATGCCAAATCTGAAATGCTAGCTGCAAATTTGCCAGACTCTGAAAAGTCATTCCTCCAGAAAACACTTGGGTACAAATGGGCAACAAATTCTATACGATACCTGTGAATTCAAATCTCAAATAACCTAGAAAAGCTCTATGATTTTAATGTCAAATCACATCATCAGCAAATGACAAAAGGATCTGGGATGCTGGTGGAAGTATGCAATTTCTTGGTTGGGAAAAACAGCCAGAGTGAAAATGAACATTTTGCCAATAGTCTCTTTCTTGTTTCAAAATCTTTCTGAGATTATCTCAGATAAAACCCTAGCAGGAATACAAAGGATGTTAGAATGTATATGGAATAAGAAAAGATCAAGAGGAAACCCACATCCCAGGTGAGTACCAGGTTCAAGTCCCTGATCTGAATCAATTCAGACTGCCCAAAAATTCAGTGCATGGACTTGAACTCGACAACATATTAAATATGGATGTAGGAGACAGGTTCCAGACCCTGCTCTGAATTAGGCTATTCAGGGGGTGTTCTCTCTCACTAATCCTGCATCTGAGAAACTTTCCTGACAAAAAAGTTTTCCCAAAACTAATACGATTCCTCAAAAAGTTTCAGTTTTGACAAATCAGCATTTTCCAACAACAACAACAAAAAAACATTTAGTTGAAAAATTCCTAACCCGCTGGAATTTACTAGTTGACTTGAAAGGGAAAAATACTGTTATGAGCTGGATGAAACCTTGTTATGGACTGAGTTAAAACCTTTGTCAAAACTGATGTGTGCACCCACTCTTCTCTTAAGATAAGTGTTTCTTACAACTACGGGACCACACCTACAACAAGGCCTAATAGAAACAAGCACCATGTGGGCAAGGGGGGTTCCACTGGGCACTGTGTCCAGGTGGGTGGGTGAGATGGGGTGGTGGCAAGGCAGAACGCACAGAAACTGAGGGTATGTCTACACAGCCGATGTTAAAGCACTACCGCGGCAGCGCTTGAATGTGGCTGGGTAGTCACGGCTCCAGCGCTGGGAGAGACCACCCCCACGAGGGGAATAGCCACCAGCACTAGGAGCACAGCTCCCAGCACTGTAGCACTATCTACACTGCCACTTTACAGCGCTGAAACTTGCATTGCTCAGGGGTGTGTTTTTTCACACCCCTAAGCAAAGAAAGACTCAGCACTGTAAATGGCAGTGTAGACAAGGCCTGAGAACAGGCAAGAAAAGGGGCAGAGCCCCTTCCGCCCCCCCCAAGGGGGGGGTGGAGAGGGACACAGACAAGCAGCAGCCAGTAAGCACAGTGAAACTGGGAAACACTAGAGAGAGCACTTTTGGGTCTGGCGTTGGCTAAAGAGGCTTGCGGCTGTAAACTAAGGTTATGTCTATGCTACAGACCTTACAGCAGACAGCTGTACCGCTGCAGCTGCATCGGCATAAGGTCTCCTGTGTAGCTGCTCTATGCCAGCGGGAGAGTGCTCTCCCACTGGCATAATTAAACCACCCCCAACAAGAGGCGGTAGCTATGGCAGCTGGAGAGCATCTCCCACCAACACAGTACTTTCCACACTGGCACTTTTGTTGGTGTAACTTATGTCAGTCAGTTTTTTCACACCCCTGACCAACAAAAGTTTTGCTGACAAAAGCGGTAGTGTAGACAAAGCCTAAGAAACTACTTCTTTTGTTCTTGGTTCCTCCTGCGTTCAGAGAAACAGGAATTTGTGCATTTTCTGTAAATAAACAGCACTGCATAAAAAAAATACCCAAAACCAATTTCTACTCCAAAATGGAACATTCGCAGGGCCCCAAAACTCTGACTAGTTACTTGAGTTGATAAGGGGCAACAGTACTATGTATTAGAGATGGAGCTGGTAGAACCGCCTATTATTAAGACTGTCCAAAATTTTCCATTATAAGACCCGGGTTTCAGTGGCTTATAACTCTGCTAAACGTAACTGTTCCAGCTGAAATTTTCCATGCTAGGTGCCTGCCCCAGGCTGAAATTTATTTAGATTTTTCAAGTTTCAGCAAAAATAATTCAGACATTTCAGAGAATGAGATTTGGGAAAAACACAGTTTTGACAGGTTAAAAAAAAAAACCATTTTGTTGAGAAGCTCTTATACCGCCACACTTTGAAGCAGGGATTTGAAATTTGGCAAGGACTGCCTTTGAGTCAGGGAAAGGCTTTTTGCTGTTGTACTGAAAACCTGCTCAATTTGGCCAAGCTATAAACTTAAGAAAAATTTCCATCTGCACAGGCTCAGTAGACACTTGCTAGAATCTGGCAGCTAATTTCTCTGAATGTTCTGTCTGCACTGAGCATGCTCCATCCCCTCAGAGTTCTTGTGCGCCAACCGGACCATGCATCCACCATCCCCACAAAGCAGCTGAGAATGCTCCAGCCCAGTGTTGCAGGGACTGAGCAGGGCTCTCTCTGCAATTGCTTCTCTGGGCTACACAACTGAGAGCTAAGAGAGTCTCTCCTATGCTCTTACTGCTCCTACTCCCAGGCAACTTGGAGAAGGAGACAGTCTGACTTGAATGCAGAGGGAACAAGAGTCAGAGTGGTGGTTTATTTTTTGTGGGTCTGTTTTCATTTTTTTGGAAGGAGGGTGGGGGTGCAAGAAGCCAAGGAAGTGAGGAGAAGAAGGAAGAAGACTTGACTTGCAGAGCAAAACGATTGGCAGCTGTGGTGGAAAAATGACTGACTGGGAGAAGGAGCTGGGGTCAAGTCTGGGAGTGGCTGGGCAAGGAACCTGGGACCAGGACAAGGAGCAAGGGAGCAAGACTGGAAACTGAGCAAAGAGACTAGGATGAAGAGCCAGGGGAGGAGGAGAAACGGGACTGAGATAAGGACAGGGTGGAAGGGACAAACTAGAAGGGGTCAATGAGGGAGTGGGGCAGAAAGGTCCATGACCACAGGAGCACACTTCCCTCCAAAACCTAGAATGGAACCAAAAAGATTTTTGAGTCTCAACATTCTTCTGATGTCAGTAAGTACACGTGAAACCCAGTGGCAAAGTGTCTCTCTGTCTCATCTCCCTCTAGTGGTTGGTCCACGGAGAATGACAGCTTACTACTGCTACCAGTTACTCTTAGCTCAAGTGGCAGAGAGTTATGATGTGGCCCTAAAGGTTCCAACCCAGCTCATGACCCATGTGAGTGTCAATGGTTTGACATGATAGAATTTGTTTTCTGTGGGGTTTTTTTTTAAAAAGCCTAGAAAAAATAATATGTGGTCATGTAATTAAAGATGATTATGGTGAACTTACTCAAGGGGCCCGAATTCAGACTGCACAGGCAACTTTAATTCTAGCATTTTCTAATTTTGGGTGCTTCACTTTGCAACCTTAACATTCTTTTAACAGTTTTTTTGAGTGCAATACATACATTAATTAGAATGTAAATATGTATAATGTCATGAGACAAGATTGTTATGGTCAGGTATGTTTCTTGAGAGAGCAAACAGAAGAACACAGGTTGCTCTGATTCTGACACTCAAACATGAAATTGAAATGTTTGCATCCATTCTGTCTTAGGCCGCAAGCTTGCAATGTACTCTGCAAAGGTGGATTCCTGTGCTCACAGAGAGCCCCATTGAATGAAACGGGACTCACCCAGAGCCTCCCACACAATACTCATTGCAGGACTGGGCTTTAGGCTAAGTTCCTTGAGCAGCCTGAACCAAGAACACATGCCACAAATATTAATGCCACTCCACCACCAGTCCATTTGTCAATTAAACAAAACAGAAAAACTGCTGACCCACAACATATTTGTAAAATAAATTGCTATTGTTACTACAACTCAAGCGAAGGCAAGTGTGAGAAAAGCTGGTGGCAAAAGGAAAGACTACACTCCAAAACACCAGAACTCTACAAAACAAGTCAACATGTCATACCTCTTCCATGGTTTCCTCAATCTGGACAGGAATAGGTTTTGGAGATCGAAGACCTACAGGAACAAACACTGGAGCTTTGTTTACTTCTTCTGGTGAAAAACATTCATCTTCATCATCCAGCTCAAATTCATCTGCATCATCTTCATCCTCCTCTTGAGAAGCTCGGAGGGTCACCAAGGTTACCTTTGAACTCCCATGTTCTTTCCCAGATCTCTTGCTGTGGGCCGTTTTCAAGCCTTTGCCTTTGGTGATATTTGGTTTAATCTTTCGACGTGGTTTTCCCTTTTCACAGCGATCAACTTCACATTCAGAGGCAGAAGAAGTTCTTAGCTCAGATACACGTTTTGGCAGGCCTGCCTGTTCGGATGACCTTCTAGACTGCCTTCTAAATGGATATAAAAAAAGAAATTCACTTTTTAGTAAAATAGCAATATTAAACATAAAAAGGAATTAATGTTACAGTCGCAGTGAACTCACGTGGTAATTGGGATTATGACCAGTGTTGAGACATGATAATTAATTACGATCATACACTGGGAAAAATAAAATCAGTACTTCCCTTGGTCAGCATTCCCATTCCTTTGTGAATGTTCCAAGTACTGATATTGTATTGTGGATATAATTAGTTTCCTTATCTTTTAACTTCAGGCAGAAATTCTGGAAAACTGTGCTGTGCAGTGAAATTTAAAGGACCTGGTAATTTATGGCAATAGCGAGGAGGGGATTGTTTCCTTTTTATTTTGGAGAATCAAGAGTGTAAAATACGCATGCGCGCAAGCACTCTGTGAACCCTTCAGCAGGCAGCTTAGTCAAGAAAGAGCCTATTCTCCACACTGACTTTGCAGGAGAAAGACTCAAGTACAGCTGGGTGACAGAAGTGGTCAAGAGTTTTAAGATGAGAATTCCATCCATGAAAAAACATCTGGGGAATAAGTATGAGTGCGCATGCCCACACACCCCCATCCACCCCACATCAGAAGAGTGGGCAGACGGAAAAAGTGAGAAACTTAACTATGGGATCTTAGTTGGGCTAGTATCATTATTAAACCCTTAGTTACTTCACCTGATCAGTTTGTCTGAGGTCTTCTCCTGAGCGTAAAGAGGCTGAGAATCTTCCTCTTGTTCTATTTGACTTTCACTCTCCGACAATCTCTCTGGAGACTGGAATTTACAGGACTGCCTGCTCCTTTTAGGAGGCACTGCCTCAATACTGTCTGCAGACTCTTTTTTCCGTGAAACCTCTGTGGAGGATGCAACTTCCACTAAGTTACCAGTGTGCTAAATAGACATGAAGACAATGACTGCCAAAGTAAGTTCATATTTGATAGTGGACAATGCTATACTAATGGTATTAAGAGTTTTCCATTATCTCTAAATAGATCCTTTCCACACAAAAAAAGCATTAGTCAAATTCTTAAACACAATCCAAAACTGTAACCTCTGCTTCTTTCTTAGACAACCTTTTTCTAAGCTAACCTGGCTGCCCAGCTGAACCAGAAGAGCACTTGAAATAACTATTGACTACTGCTCCCAGTTGTGTTTTGGTTTTTTTGTACAGCCGTATAACCCTTCGTACTCAACTTCATGTTACTGCTGCTAATTGCCACACCTTTGGTGGCCCATGCCAAATTACAGCAATCAGGAAGATTGACACTCAGGGCCTACACACTTTCTAGATCAGGGGTCAGCAACCTTTCAGAAGTGATGTGCCGAGTCTTCATTTATTCACTCTGATTTAAGGTTTCACGTGCCAGTAATATATTTTAACGTTTTTAGAAGGTCTCTTTCTATAAGTCTATAGTATATATCAAACTACTGTTGTATGTAAAGTAAATAAGGTTTTTAAAATGTTTAAGAAGCTTCATTTAAAATTAAATTAAAATGCAGAGCCCCTCGGACCAGTGGCCAGGACCCAGGCAGTGTGAGTGCCACTGAAAATCAGCTTGCATGCCACCTTTGGCACGCGTGCCATAGGTTGCCTACCCCTGTTCTAGATCCACCTAGGAAGAGGAAACTGCTTGTATTTTCTGACAAAGCAAAGACAGTGGGATTAGGAGAATGAAGGATGGTTTCTTCTCTGCCCTTGCATGAAATGAAGAGAGAATGCTGCAGCAATTTAGATGAAGTGGCTTAAACAGAACAGTAGAATCACAGAAACGGAGGGCTGGAAGGGACCTCATGAAATCATCAGGCCTAGCCCCCTATAAAGGGGCAGGGCCAAGTAAACCTAGACCATCCCTGACAGTTATTTGTCCAAACTGTTCTTAAATCCTCCACTGATGGGGATTCCTTTGGAAGCCTAGTTAATACCTGGAATACCTTGATAGTTAGAAAGTTTCTCCCAATATCTAACCTAAATCTCCCTGGCTGCAGATTAAGTCCATTACTTTTGGTCTTATGTTCAGTGGCATGGAGAACAAATGATCACAGTCCTCTTTATTACAGCACTTAACGTATTTGAAGACTTATCAGGTTCCCCCTCAGTCTTCTTTTCTGAAGACTAAACATGCCCAGGTTTTTTTGTTTGTTTGTTTTTGTTTTTTTAAAACCTTTCCTCATTCAGACATACCAGAAAGTTTGCCTAGAGCAGAGAGATCCCTACATTAAGTGGCCCCTCCTAGCATTTTGTTGTTGCTGTTTCCTTCAGGAGCTCTGCTGACATAGAACCCTTGAACTTTTTCTTCTGAGATGATGGCAAAAACCCATTAGCCATTGAAGTTCCCTGAGAAACCTTCACCATAAAACCCAGAAAATTAGGGGGTGAAAGAATAATCTTCACTTTATCCAGTAAATCACAATCTCAACTAGTCATCGGTTGGTTCAGTTCAGTAAGAACATCTCACTTTTTAAATATGTATCAGTAATTGTACATCATCAGCTACAGGCCTTTGGCTGGAATAATTTACAGGCCCAAAATATTTAGTGAATCTGTCAGACGGCAGGGCTTCTCTTCAGCTTGCTAAGGACTCTCTGCCATGCCCACAGTCTCTTTTAACACAGTTTTATTGTCCAAAGTATCAAAACAGTCCCACACTCAGCTCACCCTTTACATCTCAGGCTCTCACTGTCTCCCATTCCAGGGGACTCTAGCAATTCTGCTGCTCCTGCTTCCTAGCTCTCTCAGCCAGTTTGACACCCCATCCCCCCGATCTCTCGCTGACCCTTTATAGACCCAGATGCAGCCCTGCCCCCTTAATTGGCCCAACTGGCACAGAAGCACCGGACCTATTTCAGTTACAAGGGCAAGCCATGCTGTGACAGAACCATATACTGAGGAGGAAATAAAAAAAGTCTGAGTTGTACACTGCAGACAACAGAAATAGAGTGAAGCATCCTATGTCTAGGGTTACCACATTTAAAAAATAAAAAAAAAAGAGGACACTCCACGGGGCCCTGGCCCCGCCCCTTTCCCACCCCCGGCCCTGCCCCAACCCCGCCCCTTCTCCAAAGTCCCCGCCCTAACTCCCCCTCCTACCTCCCAGCCACGCGAAAAGGGCTGGCCGAGCGCTACCGGCTTCACGGTTTGCCGGGCAGCCCCCAGACCCTGCGCCCCCGGCCGGTGCTTCCCCAGCGCAGCTGGAGCCCGGGAGGGGAAGCACCCAGCCGGGGGCGCAGGGTCTGGAGGCTGCCCGGCAAACCGTGAAGCCAGTAGCGCTCGGGCTTCGGGCAGCCCCCATGCCTCCGGACCCTGCGCCCCTGGCCGGGCACTTCCCCTCCCGGGCTCTGGCTGCTGTGCTCCTCCCCTGACTCTTCGGCTCTGTTTAAAGCCGAGCTGCCCGAGCACTACCGGCTTCGGGCAGCCCCCATGCCTCTGGACCCTGCACCCCCAGAGCCCGGGAGGGGAAGTGCCCGCCCGGCGGCTCAGGGTCCGGAAGAATGGGGGCTGCCCGAAGCCGGTAGCGCTCGGGCAGCTCGGCTTTAAACAGAGCCGAAGAGTCAGGGGAGGAGCACAGCAGCCGCGGGAGGGGAAGTGCCCGGCCGGCGGTATTTTTCCCGGACATGTTCGGCTTTTTGGCAATTCCCCCCGGACGGGGGTTTGATTACCAAAAAGCCGGACATGTCCGGGAAAAACCGGACATATGGTAACCCTACCTATGTCAGCTCAGTGCTATCCCGGAAATAAAAATAAAAAATAAAAGCCTCAACAGGTTGCCTGAATTATGTAGTTCCACATTCACTAATATTTAATATATAAGCCACAAAAGACCTTGTGTGCATACATACAGATTTTAAGCAGTTGTGGTTATGAACAGCTGCCTTTATTTGTATTGTTGAGTGTGTAAAAGACACTTATTTACATTTGCAGGTAATGAAATTACGGAATATTTAAGTGAATGAAGTCACTGATGGCAAATCAAAATGTAATGCAGTAAAATATAAAAGATGAAACATTTTCTTTTAAAATACTTCTAAACTATGTAGGCTTTGTGCTTGTTATTTTTACATCAATTCATCACTGGCAATGAGATTCAAAGAACCAGTTTAACCCCTGATATCCAGAAAGTAGATTCTGCAAAATCCATAGGTCATAAGAAGAAGAAAGCAGAAGAAAAGAATTCATTCACTGACATAATAGGCTGACCTAGATCTGATGTTCAGTACTTACCAGTAATGAGGTTAGGTTTTCTGATTTTATACCACATGATACCAGACCTTCTTCCGTATTTGTAGCTTCAGTCTTTTCCTCAGTTGTGTTTTCTCCCTCTTCAAGGGCTTCTTTCTTTCTTGTTGCTCTAACTAGGTTTGGCTTTGGCCTCCGTAAATGGCCCCTCACTAGCTGTGCAGGTTTTATAGCACTTGGTTTACTTTCTTCTCCAGAAATGGACCTAGGAAAATATTATGATTGTACATATTAGTAGTCACCGACCATTAAAATAGCTTTTGCAAATCTACTGTACTAGCCTAACTATATGTAACATCTGCACAATGTGAACCAGGAAAAAAAAGTCGACTCCCATAAAGGTTAATCGCATACAGTATTTTAAGAAGTCCACTCAGGGGAAAAAATCGCATCTTGGCATGATGCACTGTCTAATGACTTAAAGCAAACAACACTGGCCAATGGAGTAATATTTTATGGCAAACAGAAGCAGGATAACATTGCAGGAATTCAGAATGTAATCAAATCAGGTTATGAGAAATCTGATGAACTGGATAAAATGAAGGGTTGGCATTCATCCCTACCTCTGATTTTGTTGCTTTCACTATGGCCAAGAGGCTGCCAAGAAGTGGTCCTTCAGTCTGGCTATATTAAGAACTATACAGATTACAAATGACTCTTCAAACACAAGGAATAAATCCTTAAACTAGTCAAGGAGGTTGGCAAAATTAATGTAATAGCAATGGTAGCAGATGTCAGGGCTTTGCAGGTCAACATCCCACAAGAGAAGAAATAAGTGAATCTGGATATAGCATGAATATGACTTGTTCTTTTTATACATACACAGTCCTTGATCAGAGGTGGGCACATATGGCATGCAGACAGTCCCAACTTTCAAAGGCCTAAGCCTAAACATCCATGCCTGGTTCCCACAGAATAACTATGCCTCAAAAAGTGGACTAGTTGGTGACATCGAGGCAGAGAATAAACTCCCTTGCTGCTTGCCACAGCTCCACCAAAGGGACACATACAGGGAAAAAACAAACAAACAAAACCAAAGCTAAACAATATTATCAGGGCAATTTTCTTCCAAGATTAAAAATGTGCTCGCACAGCAAGAAAACAAACTTTAAGACTATGTAATGGTGCCACCTGGTGATCCCTGCCATAACAAAAGTTATATATTACTGATAAAGCTTTATAATACTTACAATTTTTAAACGTGAATGGATTAGTACAACAGTGTTTTAAAGACCATTCATTTATGAAATATGAACGTTACCTTTCAGAATAATTCGGAAGCCTGCTCTCAACATCTGTAGACATACAACTCTTTCTTTGATCGCTCTGATTGTTGCAGCTCAAAGATTTCTCAAGGGAGCAAAGTTTTTCTGATTGAATGCTTCTTTTTGGTGAGGTGACCCCACAGGAATCTGAACCATCTTTTGGGGACAAATCCACTTCAGCCTTTAAATTATTTTAGAATAGCAAAAATATTAATATTACATATGGTATTTTTAAAGAACAAAAAAGCATTCTGAATCAGGGCCGGCTCTAGGATTTTTGCCGCCCCAAGCGGAAACAATTTCTCCCCCCCCCCCCCCGTTTTTTTCTTACCCCACCCCCGGCCCCGCCTCAGCTCCGCCCCTTCCCCAAATCCCCAGCCCTGCCTCCTCCCCCCAGGCTCTCAAGCCTAGGAGGAAGGGGGAGAAGCAGCGCGCGTGCCGCGGCCACTCGGAGTCTCCCCCTCCCTCCCAGGCTCTCAAACCTGGGAGGGAGGGTGAGCAGCGGCGCGCGAATCAGCTGTTTCGCGCGCCGCGGCCGCTCGGGATCTCCCCCTCTCTCCCAGGTTTGAGAGCCTGGGAGGGAGGGCGAGCAGCGGCACGCGAATCAGCTGTTTCGCGCACCATGGTGCGCGAGCGGCAGCAGCAGAGGTGAGCTAGGACGGCCGGGGCACATTTTTAGGGGCAGCATTCTGGCGGCGGCCATGCCGCCCCTAAAAATGTGCCACCCCAAGCACCAGCTTGTTTTGCTGGTGCCTAGAGCCGGCCCTGTTCTGAGTTATTATCCATAAATTAATCTGAATCAGAACTTCTTTCTAAAGGCTTTAAGCATCTTACGGTAACTAGTCATTGCTGCTATTCCTTCAATAAAGGCAAGGCAACGTCTAGGACAGGCGTTCTCAAACTAGGGGTCGTGATCCCTCAGGGGGTTGTGAGGTCATTACATGGGGGTTGCGAGTTGTCAGCCTCCACTCCCAAACCCCACTTCGCCTCCAGCATTTATAATAGTGTTAAATATTTTTTTTAAAATGTGTTTTTGATGTATTGGGTGGTGGGGGGTCGCACTCAGAGGCTTGCTGTATGAAAGGGGTCACCAATACAAAAGTTTGAGAACCACTGGGGAAAATAAAAAACATCCAGTACTCTCCTTTTTGATCAGTTACTAGAGGTCTCTGAATAAAAACATGGCAATAACGAATAGTCTGTAATGCATTTAAAATGCCTGTGCATTTTAAACATCGAGTGTCATGAAAATATCTGAAATTTCAAAATGTCTTTAGTTTTTAGGTAAAGAAACAGGATAAATCTTACCATTTGCTTAATAAACATCTAGGCATTTGTTCTGTGTTCCTGAGTGGTTTATATTAAACTGTAAGTATCACGCATAAGGATAAAAAAATGATTTAATTCATGCCTAGTATGTGGGTTTATTAGCCTACTTAAGCAGTTTCTTCATAAAAGCTGCAGGTAAAAGACAGGTATCAATAAGCATAAACAAAAAGATCTCAGTAAAATTCTCACTTTTGGAGAGAGATGTACATCAGAATCCCGATGTGGTAAAGGGCTCTCCTCTGCTTTTCCCGTTTCCCCTTCAACTGGAGCAGTAACTTTTTCTGCCACTGGCTCTTCTTTCTTGCCATATGCCCTTCCCAGGTTTGATCTAGCCCTCTGGAACCAACTCCTCATTAGCTGTGCTGGCTTGATAGCACATGGCTTATCTTCTTGGGAACTGGATTTTTCAGTGCCAATGATTTAAAAACAGAAAATGTCACATGGTTACAATTAATGGAACCTGTTACTGCACTCATTGTTAACAGATTTTTTAAAATCAATACTTATACAAAAGAGTTACAATTTTTTTCCATGCTGTGCCTTTTGGTTTAAGATCAGGAAAATGTGCTCCTTTAGCATTTACAGTTTCTAGTTTTCAGCATTTGGGGAGTAACTCTGAACATGTAACATAGCCAAAGCCCAGTGTCAAGATTTTTCTTACTATTATTTTTCTGCTGTGTGTCATACACATCACTGCTAGCTATTTTCATACTACTAGGAAGTAGCCCAAGCTGAAAAGAAGCGGTGTGAAGGGAATCAACGAATTCTGGCTTTCTAGATACCTAATTTCCAGAATTTAAATATTTAAATCCTGGCTATGCTTGTGTGACAATACTTCTACCTGAATGTATCAGTTATATGCAAACCCTTTTTTGATTCTAAGGGTTATGGGTGAGAAGGCCTCATAACTTGGTCTTAAATTGTGACACTAACAATACTTCATGTTAATTCATAATGTCTACTAACAACATTAAGTTGCAACTGTAAATGGAAACTAACATGTGCCTTATGAGTCTTAATTTAAAAATAAGATGTAAACAAATCCACGTATTGCTTCTGTGATGAGAAAGGTTGCAATATTGCCAATACAAATTTAGAATGTTTGAAATTGTGCAATGATTTAAAAAGCACCACAATGAAAGAAGCACTCCAAAATTTATTTTGTTAGTCCAACCCCTTTGCTTGTAATTGGTCAGGAGCTAAGAACCCCAATACCTCAGGTTAATTAGTGCCCTGTTATTTCATTTTTAACATAGAGGTGCATCAATAACAAGAAGGGAAAGTGAGGGCATTTCATTATAGCTACTCTGGTTCCAGGGGTACTCAGATTAGGTTTTCAATCTTTCTGAATTTCTTATAAATAAAAGAGAAGAGATAACAAAGGAGTAATAATTAAGGGCAGGAGCAAGGTATTTGAAAGATGGTGGGTCTCTAGAATCCCACCGTTACTACTTTACTTCCCTCCCATCTCCCCCAATCAAGATACATGTGTCAAGCCAACAGATTCCCCTTGCCTGTGGGTGCTGGAAAAATGTGACTTCCTCTGGAATCTCCAAAAGGAACAGCCACATGCATAGTTCCCTGGCTCCAAGGATAGAATGTGTTGCCTTGCAAGTGCTGGCAAAGGCTAAGAAGTTGTTTTAAAGAATTAGTGTTTCTGCAATGTTAAAAAAGTTTGTAGAATTTCTTGTGGTTTGAAAAAAGATCTATTTAAAGTAAGTATTTTTGGAGGTATTCTTTTTCTATAAGAGGCATAAAATTGTTGGAGATCTAGCTATTTTAGTTATTTATGTAATCAGGAACTTTAGTTTTTCTGTTGCTAGCAACACTAATAGCATCAGGGAAACCAGTAACCAAATACATACTTAGTACTTGCATTCACCTAGACTAACAACATAGAATACATTGGGTCAGAGGAAACAAATAAGGACTTTGCCATTAACAATACTGGAAATCTTATCTGAAAAAACATGCAAGTATTAATGTATTAGACATTTATATGCATTTGGAAAAAACTACCCCCAGGAAGACAAAACTTGGTAGGAAAGAACTTTGAACTCAAATATATTCAAGACAGCCCCACAGAGAAACAATATCAAGCACCTGGGCTCAACTAAAGAAAGCCACAGAATAAAAATGTTAGATGCTAGCACTGAAATAAAGGACCAGAGAGAATTGGAAAACATTGGGAAGAAAGGTACTGATACATGCACAGGGATCTCATTTGTACAATAGGTAAATGTTTGCATGAAAAGCTTTCAAACTTGTTTCCTAAACTTCAGCTCACCTGCTTTGTTCATCTGACACATTTTGGTAAATATCAGGCACTGGAGATTCTCCTTCTGGTGTCTGTTTCTCACAGCCCAACAACTTATCTCCTGAAGCTTCAGAAGACACAGCTTTATTTTCACCCTTTGGCTTGTGCTGAAAATATAACTATCATCAATAGTGGTCATGTACTGCAAACAAGTACTAAAATGTCCCATGTTTTAAAATAGGATTGCATTTTATAAAATCACAGAAACTAAGGCTCTCTGTAAATATGAAAATGAAAACTATTTGAGCATGTAATTCCATTAATGGGCAGGCAGAAAAACAATCATAGGACAGAATTTTAAAATCTGAGTGCCCACAGGTAGGCATCTAAATCCATATTTAGGCACCTTAGGGGATTTAAGAGCTTAACTATAGACACCCAAGTTTGAAAGTTTTGAGCATGCTGTTTTGCACATAGTGCCTTTCAGAGTATTTCATTGCAAGTTACAAAACCTAAGAATCAGTAAACAAAATGCAGCTAAATATCCTCTATTTTACAGATGCTTAAACAGAGGTAGGAAGGTGCTAAGTAACTTGCCTAAGGTTAACCAGCTTATGGTAAAGTCAGCAGGCACAGTCTTACTTCTATGGCAGTAGCACTGTGCCACAAAAAGCTTAAAAAATAGAATGTAGCTTTGTATGTAAGAACTGATTGTTTCCTGCTGTTCCTTCCTTGCCTTTCTGGCCTCCCTCACTTAGTTTCCCCAACATGGAGTTTATTTAATCAGGAAGGATGATGCAAAACCCTTATTTTTAAGTAGTTGATATGAGCCCAGCCAGGAGTTACTTGATTGTGCCTAATCTTTCCTTCTATTGCAAATCCAACCAAAACCATACCCTTCGTTTTCCATAATAATGCTTTTATTTATTAAAAATAAATAGATTTTAAAGAGTTCATTGTTGTAATGTCTGTAATAGCTCAACCTGGTAAGGGTTTACCATATTATACCCTCTAAGCTTCAATCTGTTCGCTACTTAACTGCTGCATTATACTCCTTTTTGAGAAATATTAAAGAAAATGCCTTGAAGTGGTTTACTTGTACTACAACTTACTACAGTGGAGGGGATGCCAGCAGATTCATCTTTTTGCAGAGCTGTTTGCTCAACTTCAGTTTTTTTTTCAGTTTCATCCTTTTCTGTTGCTCGTGTTTCTTTCCTTCCAACTGCCCTTCCTATGTTTGGCTTGGGCCTCTGGAATCGGCTCCTCACTAGCTGGGCTGGCTGAAGAGAGGCTGGTTTACTTTCCCCTTGAGAGATGAGTTTGCTGTGGAGCCTGCGAAAAAAGCAACATGATATCTGAAATCCTCTGTAACGCAGAGACATAATACTAGTATTCATAGGTCAGTTACATCTGTATCAATAAAGTCTTTCTGTTCTGTTTTTCTCTAACAGTGCAGATGTTAAATTTTAAACAAATATGATAGCACAGTGGTTCTCAACTGGGGGGCCGTGAACAGGTTTCAGGGGGCCACCAAGCAGGGCCAGCATTAGACTTGCTGGGGCCCTGGGTAGAAAGCCGAAGCCCGACTGGATGGGGCTGAAGCCCATGGCCCTGAGCACCGCCATGCGGGGCTGAAGCTGAAGCCTGAGCAATGTAACTTTGCAGGAGCCCCTGTGGCATAGGGCACCAGGCAATTACCCGGCTTGCTATCCCCTAACGCCGGCCCTGGTTTTATATGCAGAAAACCAGTTATTGTGGCACAGGTGGGCCGTGGAGTTTTTACAGCATGTTGGAGGGCCTCAAAAAGAAAAAGGTTGTGAACCTCTGCCATAGCAGATAGTAATTTGAACAAAAAAAATTGCAGTTTCTCCTCACCTCAGCAGAAATTTTGCAGAAGAGCATTAGAGAAGCCTCATTACCTAAGTGCATCCATTATAGAATTAAGTTGTCTTAGGTATTAGCTTTGTTTGTAGTGATTTTCAACAGGTCTCCAATACAAAAGCAAATTAGTGAGTTTCTGTTATAGCTTAAGTACACCTCAGAAATGGAGGGTGTTCATAAGTCTGAAATGTTCATAACTCTGAACAAAACATTATGGTTGTTCTTTCAAAAGATTGCAACTGAACATTAACTTAATACAGCTTGAAACTTTATTATGCAGGAAGAAAAATGCTGCTTTTAACCATTTTAATTTAAATGAACTGGAGCGGCTAACAGGGGAGTTTTGCAAGAGAGTTCTCCGGGGGAGTGTGAGCAGTGGCTAGAACGCAACATTCTTTAAACTTAAAAGCCAAAAATACCCCCTTGATATAAACAAAACAACAACAAAGGAACCAGCTGCAGGAGTAAAAAGAGAATGCAGGCAGAAGTCCAGCAACAGAGTGGCAGCTACCCAGTTTATTGCACCCAAAGCAGCATGTATGATTACCTGCCCTATGGGCAGGTGGCATACGTGTGCATTCGGTGCAAGGAGCTCCTGGCCCTCAGAGACCGTGTACGGGCTTTGGAGACCAGAGTGGCTGAACTGGAGGAGCTGAGGGAGACAGAGAGGTACATAGATAAGACTTTCCAGGACACAGTAGAACGGTCCCACCCCCAGTCTGACAGCCTCTGTTCTGTTGAGGAGGATGAAAGTCCCAGGGAAGGAGAGCATCTAACTGGAGCAGAGGGAAACAATCCCATAATTGGGACCCTCCTTCCAGATGATGTTGTGGTATCCTCTCGCACTGAGGATACTTCTCTGGGGGCGGGAACTCCAGCTATTAGAAAGAGACAGGCATTAGTAATGGGTGATTCGATCATTAGAAACATAGACAGCTGGGTTTCCAATGACCGGGAGAACCGCATGGTGACTTGCCTGCCTGGTGCAAAGGTTGCAGATCTCTCGAGACATCTAGATAGACTTATGTGTAGTGCTGGGGAGGAGCCGGTGGTCATGGTACATGTAGGGTACCAACGACATAGGGAAGGACAGGAGAGAGATCCTGGAGGCCAAATTTAGGCTGCTATGTAAGAGACTGAAATCCAGGACCTCCATGGTAGCATTCTCTGAGATGTTCCCAGTTCCACACACAGGGCCAGTTAGACAGGCAGAACTGCAGAGTCTCAATGTGTGGATGAGACGATGGTGTAGGGATTTAGAATTAATACGAACTGGGGAAACTTTTGGGAAAGAGGGAGCCTATACAAGAAGGATGGGCTCCACCTAAACCAAAATGGAACCAGATTGCTGGCACTTAACATTAAAAAGGTCATAGAGCAGTTTTTTAAACTAAGAGCTGGGAGAAAGCCGACAGCTGCAGAGGAGCACGTGGTTCGGACATCCCTTAGGGGAGGAGCCATTAACAGAAAATCTTTATTTCCTAGTGAGGACAAAAGGATGGAAAATGATAAAATACAGGCAGGGTCTAATCAGAAACAGCCAAATAAAAAAGAGCCCCGTTCAATTACATTGTGCAACGGCAGACGGCTAAAAGGAGACAAATTTTTAAAGTGCTTATATACCAATGCTAGAAGTCTAAATAATAAAATGGGTGAACCAGACTGCCTCGTATTAAATGAGGATATTGATATAATAGGCATCACAGAAACTTGGCGGAATGAGGATAATCAATGGGATACAGTAATACTAGGGTACAAAATATATTGGAAGGACAAAACAGGTTGTGCTGGTGGGGGAGAGGCATTATACACCTCTACCCAGATATAACGCTGTCCTCGGGAGCCAAAAAAAATCTTACTGCGTTATACGTGAAACCGCATTATATCGAACTTGCTTTGATCTGCCAGAGTGCGCAGCCCGCCCCCCGCCGGAGCAATGCTTTACCGCATTATATCCGAATTCATGTTATATCGGGTCGCGTTATATCGGGGTAAAGGTGTATGTGAAAGAAAGCATAGACTCAAATGAAGAAAACTCGTAAATGAATCAAACTGTACCATAGAATCTCTATGGATAGAAATTCCATGCTCTAATAATAAGAATATAGCGATAGGGATATATTACCAACCACCTGACCAGGATGGTGATAGTGACTATGAAATACTCAGGGAGATTAGAGCGGCTATTAAAATAAAAAAAATAATAATAATGGGGGATTTCAATTATCCCCATATTGACTGAGTACATGTCACCTCAGGATGGGATGCAGAGAAAGTTTCTTGACACATTAAATGACTGCTTCTTGGAGCAGCTGGTCCTGGAACCCACCAAAGGAGAGGCAATTCTTGATTTAGTCCTAAGTGGAGCACAGGATCTGGTCCAAGAGGTGAATATAGCTGGACCACTTGGTAATAGTGACCATAATATAATCAAATTTAATATCTCTGTGGCAGGAAAAACACCACAGCGGCCCAACACTAGCATTTAATTTCAGAAAAGGGAACTACCCAAAAATGAGGTTAGTTAAACAGAAATTAAAGGGTACAGTGCCAAAAGTGAAATCTGTGCAAACTGCGTGGAAACTTTTTAAAGACACCATAATAGAGACTCAACTTAAATGTATACCCCAAATTAAAAAACATAGTAAGAGAACCAAAAAAGAGCCACCATGGCTAAACAACAAAGTAAAAGAAGTAGCGAGAGGAAAAAAGGCATCCTTTAAAAAGTGGAAGTCAAATCCTAGTGAGGAAAATAGAAAGGAGCATAAACACTGGCAAATGAAGTGTAAAAATACAATTAGGAAGGCCAAAAAAGAATTTGAGGAACAGTTAGTGAACGACTCAAAAAGTAATAGCAAAAAAAAAATTTTTTTTTTTTTTTTTAAGTACATCAGAAGCAGGATGCCTGCTAAACAACCAGTGGGGCCACTGGATTTTCGAGGTACTAAAGGAGCACTCAAGGACAAGAAGGCCATTGCGGAGAAACTAAATGAATTTTTTGCATCGGTCTTCATGGCTGAGGATCTGAGGGAGATTCCCAAACCTGAGCCATTCTTTTTAGGTGACAGATCTCAGGAACTGTCCCAGATTGGGGTATCAATTAGAGGAGGTTTTGGAACAAATTGATACATTAAACACCAATAAGTCACCAGGACCAGATGGTATTCATCCAAGAGTTCTGACAGAACTCAGATGTGAAATTGCAGAACTACTAACTGTAGTCTGTAACCTATCATTTAAATCAGTTTCTGTACCAGATGACTGGAGGATAGCTAATCTGACGCCAATTTTTACAAAGGGCTCCAGAGGTGATCCCAGCAATTACAGGCCTGTACCGGGCAAACTGGTTGAAACTATAATAAAGAACAATATTGTCAGACATATAGATGAACATAATCTGTTGAGGAAGAGTCAACATGGTTTTAGTAAAGGGAAATCATGCCTCGCTAATCTACTAGAATTCTTTGAGGGGGTCAACAAGTATGTGGACCAAGGGGATCCAGTGGCTATAGTGTACTTAGATTTTCAGAAAGCCTTTGACAAGGTCGCTCACCAAAGGCTCTTATGGAAAGTAAGCTGCCACGGGATAAGAGGGAAGAACATAAGAACGGCCGTACCGGGTCAGACCAAAGGTCCATCTAGCCCAGTATCCTGTCTACCGACAGTGGCCAATGCCAGGTGCCCCAGAGGGAGTGGGCCAACAGGCAATGATCAAGTGATCTCTCTCCTGCCATCCATCTCCATCCTCTGACAAACAGAGGCTAGGGACACCATTCCTTATTCTCATGGATTGGTTAAAAGATAGGAAACGAAGGATAGGTATAAATGATCAGTTTTCAGAATGGAGAAAGGTAAATAGTGGTGTCCCCCAGGGGTCTGTACTGGGATCAGTCCTATTCAACATATTCATAAATGATCTGGAAAATGGGGTAAACAGTGAGGTGGCAAAATTTGCAGATGATACAAAATTATTAAAGATAGTTAAGACCCAGGCAGACAGCGAAGAGCTACAAAAGGATCTCTCAAAACTGGGTGACTGGGCAACAAAATGACAGATGAAATTTAATGTTGATAAATGCAAAGTAATGCACATTGGAAAGCATAATCCCAACTATACATATAAAATGATGAGGTCTAAATTAGTTGTTACCACTCTAGAAAGAGATCTTGGAGTCATTGTGGATAGTTCTCTGAAAACATCCACTCAATGTGCAGCGGCAGTCAAAAAAGCGAACAGAATGCTGGGAATAATTAAGAAAGGGATCGATAAGAGGACAGAAAATATCATGTTGCCTCTATATAAATCCATGGTATGCCCACATCTTGAATACTGTGTTCAGATATGGTCACCCCATCTCAAAAAAGATATATTGGAATTGGAAAAGGTTCAGAAAAGGGCAACAAAAATGTATGGAACGGCTTCCGTATGAGGAGAGATTAACAAGACTTGGACTTTTCAGCTTGGAAAAGAGACGGCTAAGGGGAGATATGATTGAGGTCCATAAAATCATGACTGGTGTAGAGAAAGTAGATAAGGAAATGTTGTTTACTACTTCTCATAACACAAGAACTAGGGGTCACCAAATGAAATTAATAGGCAGCAGGTTTAAAACAAATAAAAGGAAGTATTTCTTCACACAATGCACAGTCAACCTGTGGAACTCCTTGCCAGAGGATATCATGAAGGCCAAGACCATAACAGGGTTCAAAAAAGAACTAGATAAATTCATGGAGGATAGGTCCATCAATGGCTATTAACCAGGATGAGCAGGAATGGCGTCCCTAGCCTCTGTTTGCCAGAAGCTGGGAATGAGTGACAGGGGATGGATAGCTTGATGATTACCTGTTCTGTTCATTCCCTCTGGGGCACCTGGCACTGGCCACTGTCGGAAGACAGGATACTGGATTATATGGACCTTTGGTCTGACCTAGTATGGCCATTCCTATTTTCTTATGAAACAAGCACAGAAACCATTTCCTTACTTTGTCCAACAACAACAAAAAATTAAACTTTTTTTTTTTAAGTAGTTTAGGTTTAACACAGTACTGTACTTTGCTTTTTTTTGGTCCCTGCTGCCTGACTGCATATTTCCAGTTCCAAATGAGATATGTGGTTGACAAGTCACTTCATAACTCTGGTGTTCATAACTCTGAGGTTCTACTGTACATCCAATTTTCATGAAAATGCTGAGGTAAGTCATTCCACTGAAGATATCACATTTACAACCCTGAAGTTAATATATACTCATTCTAAGTTTAGGGTAGAAATAATTCAATTAGTAGACAGTTCAGCATTTACTATGTAAAAATAAAGAAGTTCGATGTAAAGAGGTACTTCTAGCTAATTTTCTTAACCAGTTGAAAACCTGGAGACTGATTTCGTTTTGTAACTCACTCACTATTATTTTCAGGAAATAAAACAAAGGAACAGAACCTTTACCTGGCAGCAACAGCTGAATTCTTCTTCTGGTTATCTGCAGATAGAGGAGACACATTTTGTTCACCACTCTCAGATCCTGAAAGCTTCTTAGGGGACTGAAGGCTTATTGGGGTTGCAAATACTTCCTGAGAGTCTGAAGGGTCTTCTTTTTCTAATGACTGCCAGGATGGCATGACTTCACATTTTGCTGCTTTCTAAAAGACACGTTAAGAGTGTAAACATCTGAACTAAAACACTCAAATATATTATGCTACACAATTGAAAAAAAATATACTTATAATTTAAGCAGAAGAGACACAAAGTTCATTAAGATTACTATTAAACATTGTCTAAATTTTTCCATGGCTGTCCAGTGTCCACAAATGAAGAGCCCCAATTTTTGCCCAATACTGAGACATACAGAAATTTAAATGTCTGTCAGCAAGAACTGGCATGGGGCCCAACACAACAGCTTAATATTAGAGTCCTGTACTTCAGGGGAATGACCCATGTCTGCTTTAAAACTGAACTGGAGATTACTGTGGATTATTTCTTTGATATTTTATGATAGCACTTTTGTTTCTGAGCTGAGTGGACTTCTGAGCAGAAGGAATGGCGAGAATGAAGACAGATACCTGGACTGCTAATGATGGAAAATAATTGACTATTTGAACTATTACTCTGCCACGGTAGGCTTGTTCTTCACAGTACATTTTCATACTGCACTAAATGGAAATTTTTATTTTTTTAAGCTTTTGCAGGTTTCCTGGTTCAACAAGGATAAACTTCTATGTAAAAATTCTGCCAATGTTTTTCCTCAGTTGCACCTACAATAATGCACATAAATGCAACTTTTCAAAGACACCCCCAAAGTCTCAGCTCTAATTTAAAAAATCCAAACTTACATCTAGGTCAGGAAGCATGCTGCATTTACTGTCACACTGTATCAAACTGTTGTCTTTTTCAGTGCTGTCCTCTGACACATCTTTATCCACTCCTGGCACTTCCCCTCCTCCAGCTTCCTTTCCTAAATTTGATTTTGGTCTCTGAAATTGATTCCTCAATAGATGTGTTGTCTGAACAGCCACTTCTTCTTGCTGAGAACTGGCGTCTCTGTTAGACCAAAGAAAATATGTAAAGAAGCAATACAGGCGACAACCATATAGCCTAGGTCCCACACATGGTAAAGCACTCAACAGTGCAACTAAAACTAACACATGACCCTCTATAAAACAAGCATTCCTCAATATAGTAGCTAAGCATGCAATCCGCAGCTTCCAATTACTTAGTTAATAGGGATATGAAAAGGAAGCAAGCACATCACAAAACTATAAAATAATGGGTGGGCAAGCAAAGAGGTGTCTTGCTAAAAGCAGCAACTTTTGGATTAATACAGCCCTGAGTCTTATTTTATGAGGAATGTGTCATTCACTACAAGTTTAACTGTCTCACAGCATCTAAAACCTCATATAAGATCTAAACCCAATTTTCAAAATGTGGCACCTCAATCTTAAAAGCAAGTTCAAATTCCATATTTTAAAAGTTCAAATGAGTACTTAAGTATTCATAGGTAAGAACTGTTTTGAAGTCTACACCTACAGGTTCCGGGCATCCTATAAAAATCTTTAAGTTTGAAAATTGGACTCACAATCCAAGATCCTTTTTTATAGCATTTACACTTTAAAAAGGGCTATTCAAAGAATTTTTAGGCTTTAAAAAGAAATAAAATGTATCAAAGGGGAACTAGTTATTAGCCATCTTGTCTGAAATCCTACTGCTTTCAGGTTTACTTTTAAAAATCCAACATTAAAGTGATCTGTTAGATATGCTCGGTTAAAAATCAGTTTAATGTTTACTTTGATAATGCTAAATGTGAGTGCTGAATTTGAAGATTAATGTGTTAGTTCTGTGGAGACACCCAATGCTTCTGCATTTTCCCTTTCCTTCACTTAAACTTACCCTGTACCAAAATCCGAACCATCTTCCAAATCAGCCACAGAAAATGACTCCTTTTCTTGTTCACAACTCTCAGATCCCAAGAGTTTCTCTTGGGAACGCTGTTTTACATGCACTGAGACCACCTTCTCAGCTCCTGCGGTGGCTTCTTTTTCTGATATCTCAGAACACAGCAGGATGTCTTCATTACCTGTTGCATCCTAAAAGGAACAACCATTTCACTCATTAAAAAGATTTGAAAAAGCTCTTCTTTGTAGGAAGGAAAGTAATGAAAAATAACATACGTTTTGCAAAAGCAATTTAACATTTAACATACCCTTAAACAAGCCTCCCCTCACTCAGAGACACATCAAATACTATCACTAGGTATTTGTAAAATAAAGAAAACTATTTAAGATTCCAAACCCTTAATATTTGTTTAGATTTAAAATATTACAAATTGTCTTTCATGTCTCTGAAAGATAGGAGTTTGGATTCTGTATTTCCCATTTTATAGCTGTTATCACAGACAAGGTAAGGAATGCAACTCGCGGCACTTTAGATTCTTGGGATGTAATCTACTGCTCTGGTAGAAACACAGAATCTCCAAGTCCTTCAATTCAGATCCTAACAAGTTTCAGGTCACCTTTAAAAAGGCAAGGTGGCTACAAGCTACCACAAGAATTCTGCCCATGCAGCTGCAAAGAAGTCTTAGAGCTCAGATGAAAGAAACTTACCCCTGTGGTGAGGAGTGCACCACTTTTGTTTTCACAATGTATCAAACTCTTCACCGCTTCTCCAACTTCCATTTTTTCATCTTCTACATCTTTTTTTGTTGCTGATACTTCTTGCCTTCCAGCTGCCCTTCCTATATTTGGTTTTGGCCTCTGCATTCGACCCCTCATTAGTGGTGCTGGTTTAAGTACACTCTGTTTGCCACCTTCTTGTAAACAGGATATTTCTTTAGACCTGAAAAGGCACACATTCAAAATAACAATGTCCCAGATTTCTGAAAGCTAAAGGGGGGCCTTCAAATCTAATAGCAAACTGTTCTTCAGTTTGTTAACAACCATGGGCACACAGACACATTATTTATTGCAAATTTAATGAAAGTTAGAATTATATACTCTAGACTAAAATGACATTTGACCCTACTAAAATTTAAGTTGGAAATGTTCAATTGCAAACATTTTTATAGAATGCATGGATAAACTCCATCCTCTGCCCTGCCATTATGAGAGAGTTACATATTTTTAGCCAGCAATAAGCCTTCTTACATCCTTACTCCAAGCACATGATTACATTAGTATAAGATTGATGCATAGTTTTACAGAGAGCATAAAGTTTTAAACAGCAACTAAAGTGTATAATTATCATCATTATATACCCTAGACAGATTTTCACTTCTCTGACAAAAAGTTTGAATATTTCTTCCTGCTAAAATTTATTTATTCACCTTCCCATCTCTTCAAGTCTCCATATCCCTTATTGAGTCTTAAGAATTTCTTTCATTTTTTTACTACTTTACACTCTTCCTACAACATACACCACCACACAGGAGACACATTACACACATCATGATTCTGGCTGAGGAAGAAAAGTGCAAGAAACTATGTTTAAAAAAAAAAAAAAAAAACAGAATAACCTGCCCACACTATAGGAAATTTCTTCCCACCCCTAGACAGTTTGCAGTTAGCTTGTGCCTTGAAACACGAGGAGTTATGCCAGATAATATGTTACTTTAAGTGTGAATTTTCTTACCCTTGTAAATGTCAAATCCTGTTATTTTCTGTCATATAAAAATATAAGAAATCCATTATTGTAACTTGCTTTACACTTAGCAATTCAATTTGTTTTCTTTGAAGGGACTAGCTTTTCCTTTAACTGTTTGGCATTTATCTTACCTGCACCTTGTAAACAGTCCACGAAATTTCATCTGAATAGCAGTGACACTATCTGTTCCACATATAAAAATGCAAGTTGGAAAAGACTGCCAAAAATATAACTTAAGAGCAAAAGCTTTTATATTCACCATTCTATGCAACACTATCAGAAAGGAGAAGGCAGGGAAAGAGCTGAAAATAGCAGGATACGTCTCCCTGATCTGTACATACTTACTGAGATTCAGTCTCTGAGATCCTCCCATCTTTTTCTGTAGTTTCCCCTCTGGTACTGTCAGGTGTGTTACCTTGGTCAGTACTCTGCTGAAGAGTAGAAAATTAAAATGAAGAAATTTAAACTTTTTCATAGCTATATAAAAGATGTAATAAACAATCATGTTAGAACTGATAATAGCTGAGCCTAAAAGATACCAGGTTTGTAGGTTAAGGTGTGGATATGTCCTACACAGCAGAGGACCTTAGAGATGTCTTCATATCAGTCACAGAAGACATCTTGAGGCCACTGCACTGTGAAAGCTAATGGGAACTATGTCCAACAGGCCAACATCTACCCTTTTAGATGGTATGCTCTTTGGGGCAGGGACCATCACTTACTGTAAGTTTGTACAGTGCCTAGCACAATCAAGCTCGCAACCTGATTTTGGCCTCTAGGTTCTACCACAATATAAGTGATAAATGTAGAACAAAAATCCATTACATGGATTGTTGACTGAGACTTCTGGTTACACTCAGCAACAAAAGGACAAACAACAACATGATTAGGTATAGAGGCTTATTTTTCTAGCCACTTGACAAAATACAAATGTTTATCATTTCCAGTTAGTTTTGTTCTGTTAAATACCTTTTCAATTGCTCCCTCAGGCTCTTGAGGAGTTTTGTTCTTTCCTTCACCTTGGACAGGAGCTTCTCTCTTCCCAGATGCTCCTACTACATTAGGTTTAAATCGCTGCCGACGCCCTCTCATTGCTGCTTTTTCAGTAACCGCTTTTTCAGTTTCTCTACACAAGAAAAAAAGTATGGCATTCAGAATCAGCATTTGTGCCATCAAGCCTATTAATGTCATCTCGGACAGAAGAAAGATGATTTTCAATGACCTGCACAATTTTCTTTATTAAAAAAGGATCTTAAATACAGATCCTTTGGATATTGTTTTTTTTTTTTTGCATCTCTTTGTACATTTCTTTGATGTGCAGAAGCTGCTTTTATCTGAAACACTACAGAAAATCCTATGATCCACTTGTTGAAATATTTGTAGTCAGTCTTTTGGCCCCTTCCACTAGCATTAGGTCTTCCAAACTCTGTAACAGAGTTATGTGGCTTACTCTCTATAGTTCCTGCTCCAATCTTCAGAAGCTAGGCATCAAGCTGTGGAATGTGGGGAAGAATCAAAGTATATACCTTTATGAAAGTCTATTTTTAATCCCTGTGTAGTTTCAACTCCTCCTCCCTGGACATCTTATCACTGAATTCCCCCCCCTCCCCCCACAGTAAGGTTCAAATCATCATTGATAAAACTTCTGAATTAAAAAGAATGGTTTGGTATTGTATGAAGTCTGGCTCTCTTCAGCCTCCCAGGAGAGGAGTGCAACACTTCCATGGTATTGCCATTCCATATTGTCCTAGGAAATCTAGAAGCCAAGTTAAGGATTCATACTTGTCTCCTCAGTTTGCACTTCCATCATAGTTCATCAGACCAGCCTATGGAAGGACTACAACAGACCACTGTATGCAATAAACTAGAAGACACTGCAGTAAACAGTTAAGAGTTAAAGCAAAGACGATATGATAAACTGATCTCTGAATACTCACTGGGATTTAGTCTCTAAGGCTTTGATTTCTCTTCCTGTGATTTCATCTCTGGTGATTTCAGCTGTGTTACCTTCACCACCTTCCATGGTACACTGAATTAAAATAAAAAAATATATTTATTTTTTTATATAGAGGACAGAGAGATGAGAGATAGAGCATTTGAGTCAAATTTGATTTGCAAAGTCAGTGGTTAGATGGGGTATAATGCAGCTACATTCCCACTGTATACCCCAGAAGTATCCTGCTTCGTTAACAGAAACCAAAGCACCAACTAAACATGTCAGATCCTGGCCAGCATGGACTTTCAAGTGATCTCAGAGATCTTAACCATGATCAAGAAGCTTTGGTCATTGTCCCATCCCTGAAAATCCTTCAGCTAAATGTTGAAGGTCTCATCTGCTGAATGTTCTATTCTCCAGTCCCTAGCCTCCAAACATAAATGGACGTAATCTGCCTTCAGGAGACACATCAACTCACTTTCTGCCAGCTGCCTTAACACCACAGGTTATGACCTCGTGAGTTACCCTTTGCATAGCAAATGGGGCCACGCTACCTATGTTAGAGCAGATCTTGCTGGCATGGAACCACTCCAATCTAATTCAGACCTCTGATGTTGAGAGAGTATCATTTCAGAATGGCAAAAGGGTACATGCACGCTAACCAACCCTGCCCTCCCCCAAATATTATTCCTAAGCTCCCACAGCCTGACAGGTTTTAAAAGCCAACACACTACCTGGAGATATAGAAAGTCAGATCAAAATGGAGTCGACCTTTTGGACTGGGTTTCATTCTGTGGTCTTCACCTCGTCCATAATCCAAACAGAGTACTTTTCATTCTCCCAGATGGAAGCAAGACTACTCCCCTGACCTCACCTGGATCACCAGCACAGGCCATCACCTACTTCAAGCTATAAACAGCATAATGAAAAACTTCCCACATAGTCAGCATAGTCTGATTTTTACCGAAGTTGAAGTAACCATACCTGTCGTAAGTATCAATATTAACCCTTGCTGAAACTATCAGAAAGCAACCTGGCCCAGCTTCACACAATTCACAAAGCTTGTATCCCACACAACATCTCTACTGAAGCAACTTACATGCAGTAAATTCCAAGAGGTTGTTGTAAGGCCCTACATGAATCGCAGGATGATCTTCAAACAATTGCAAACAATTGCAGCTGAGCTGCATGGAAAATCATAGAAGAAAAATAATAATGGACCTTTATTAATAGTGGTAATTTGGAAAAAGCAAGAGTAGACCTATTTGTTTAAAAAAATTGCTGGAACAATATAAACACTCAAGTATTATGTTATGCCTGCTCATTTTTTTTGATAGCCAGACATTTTGCTACAACTATATTACATTCATTTAAAAAAAAAAAAAAGGGAACTGGTACAATATAAAATTCAAAAGACAAAGTCTTAAACACAACTGCTATAGAAATCAAGTCCAGTCACGTTAGCCTTTTACAGTCATTGAATGTTAGTACAATACTAACTGCATACTCAAAATGTATGCAAAATTGTGGACTGTGCAAAGTAAGCTAATTAAAATCAAAATTGTGGTGGAGGCCTAATATTGCAGGATCCGCAATTTTAGCAATATCGCAAATGAAGTACGGCCTGAGTTATAAGACCTATATTCCTGCCTAGATGAGGAGTTTGCTGAACTCCTCAAGCAACGTGAAGACGTGACAATCCAGACATCACCACACATCTTTTAGACAGCTTGAACACTTCTATAAGAGCAAGATGGGAGCAATCTACCATGGAACTAAACATATCAAGAGACAACAGCAAAGCCTGGGCACTAATCAGAAAACTTGGTGCTGCTCAGAAGCCTCCAGCACAGTGCCATTGTTCAGTCTCTCCACATAGTATTGTTATCCCCCAGATAAATTCCGCAAAAGTGGATGAAGGACAGAAAGTTTGAAGGAGAGATAAAGAACAAATGGTGCAATACAAAGAGGGTATACCTGATACTGAAAAGACTTCCAGCCTTTCACCACAGATGAAATAGAATGGACAATCAAAACACTGAAAACAGGTAAAGCCTGTGGGGTTGATAACAACTCCACCAAATTGCTGAAGAACAAGGGAAAACTAGCAGACAATGGCTACCCATGTTTCTAACTCGAGTCACCACAAGAATAAAATACCCAAGATCTAGCAGAGAGCAAAAGTAATAGCCCTGCCAAAACCTGAAAATGCCCAGTGACTTGCAAAATTACTCCTTCCCAATCACTGCATTTTATCTTCGCACTAATCTGTCTGGCAGTAAAGAACCAGGATTTCAGTCACACAGAAGAAGTCCCGAATGCTAACATGAAAGATATGGCTCACTATTGTAAAAGATGGAGACTTAAACCTATCACCAAAAAGACAGCATCCAGTTGCTTTCCTCTATACCACACAAAGGCCAACAAACAGCTCAATATCTTCCCGAATGGACACAGGCTGGACAATGACCCAAAGCCAGTGTATCTGGGTGTCACACTGGACCACATTTTGATTTCCCAGGAATGCCTTACTAAGATGTTGCTGAAAATAAAAACAGCCAACAACCATATCAGCGAATTAGCTGGTTCTACCTTGGGAGCTAATGTACAGACACAAACTCTGGGCTTCGCCTTACGCTATTTTGTAGCAGAGTATTACTCTCCAGTAAGCTCTTTTCATACAGGACTAACAGACACTCAGCTACATGAAACCATGCATATAATAGGTACCATTAACCAACTAACCTGGCCTGGCTGCCGGTTTTGTCCAATATCAACCCTCCTAACATTAGGTGACAAGTCACCTTGCAGAATCTGCTCCTTAAGGTGCAAGACATGTCACATCTACCCCTATTTAAAAATGTGTTTAATCTACCGAGCCATCATCTCAGTTCAAGTCACCACTTTGGGACAATTCCGCTAAGGAACCTCAATTTCACCTCCAGGTGCCAAGAACAAGCTTCAAACATAGCCTATCTTGTGAGAGATCCACTAAGTCCATCCCCTGGTTTTGACATTCCATGCCCTCTTTGGATAAAGCTCAACTGCTTCAGATGTGAAGTAATCAGATATGCTGCTAATCACTAAAACCAACACGCTTGACTTGATCATCTATGTATAAGCAATTGCTATACAAGTAGTCAGATGAGCCACAGAATAGGTCACCAAGGTTTAGGAGATCAACTTTTACATGTGGATATAACACAAAATTGTTAGCATTTGCAATTAACATTGCTGCTCCCCACCATTTTTTCAGCCCCTTCTGTAGGCTCTGAAGAAGAAATCTTGACCTCAGATTTCTCTTGGAATGCTGCTTCTGTCTTTCCAGATGCCCTTGCTAAGTTGGGTTTAGGTCTCTGCAGGCGTCCTCTCACGGATGGCTTTCCAGCAGCAGCTTTTTCAGTTTCCCTTAAGATACAAAAACAATAGCTTATAATATTCACAGCAAAGAAATTCAGTACTTTATATGATCAAATATATCCTCCAAAAACATGTTGTTATCTACATATTCCATACAATAAAACAGTAACTGACAGAAATCATTACTGTGTTCTATGCCATTTGTGGGTATGCTTTATTTCTTGAAAGTACAGAATCTTTTGTAAGTGTGTAAGGACACTCTTCATAAGTTTACTGGTTTTCAGCACTGTATGGGGCCACACCTTCAAAGAGAATATTTGAAAATGTAACAGTTCCAGGGTGGATAAAAAAAATATTTTTTTTGAAAAATAAAAAATTATTTTTATGGTTATTTGAATTATAATAAGTTTTCTTTTTAAAAATAAACCTGTTTAAAATGAAATCGGAATTTAACACAAAATATGTTAAGGCCTAAACTGATAATCTCTTAAAACATTTAAGTAAAAAATATGCTGAATCCATGAACCTCTATCAAAAACTCAGAATTAAAGGCTGCTTTCCTATATAAAGAAAGAATCAGGTGGAAAACATTTAACTTTTGAGGTCAAGCTTTATAAATATAGCACAATAGGTCAGCCTAAGTAATTTAGGAGACTCTCTCATTTTCAAGAGACTTAGACAAGACTTTCACTTAGGCATATTTGAAAATTTTCTCAGGCTGACCTGAAATAATCAGTTTAATTGACTACAGTTAATTCCTCTGTTCCTTTAATAAATACTTTAGTTGTAAATTTGAAACATGTTTTGGATACATAAACTTCTCTTATCAAAGCATTTAAGGTTGCGCTGTTTAATAAAAATAAGTTTTGTATACTGTTGTGTGTTTGATTAAATTCCAGTTACAATCCTAATGCAGCTTGACACAAAACATGAAAAAGGCAGTAGTCCTAGGTTGGAGACAGCAGAAGGAAGTTAGTATGCTGTAGTATGGCATAATGATCAGAAGATCTGAATAGTACACTACTACATACTAGATTAATTCAATCCCCACCCCTTACTCATTCAGCGCTATTATCCTGACAATGAACCCCCAATATCTTGGTATACTAAGGGCTCGTCTATACTACCCGCAGGATCGGCGGGCAGCAATCGCTCCACCGGGGGTCGATTTATCACGTCTAGTATAGATGCGATAAATCAACCGCCGAGCGCACTCCCGTCGACTCCGGTACTCCACCGGAGCGAGAGGCGCAGGTGGAATAGACAGGAGAGCAACTCACCGCAGTGAAGACACCGCGGTGAGTAGATGTAAGTACGTCGACTTCATTCACGTAGCTGAAGTTGTGTGACTTAGATCGATTCCCCCACACACACACCCCTCATGTAGACCAGGCCTAAGTTGCACAAGCCGTAACTCTCATTAAAACCAAAATAACTTGCTTGTCCCTATGCAACATTTTGAAGTTTACTATAAGCGCCATTCTTTGGCAACAGAAACTTTACTTCAAATAGAACTTTTTTAAAATAAAGAGGAATAAAAGACCACCTGCTGTGCCATGTGAACAGATTTTATAACACACATACCTACCCCACCCCCAAATTAGAGAAATACAAATTTAACTCTCAGTAGAATATTACTGCTAGGCAGAATAACTACTCACATTGTTTCAGATTTAGAATCATGGCTTTTTCCTGCTGTACTTTCCTTTTCATCTGGTTTATATAAATCACATACTTCATTGTTCTATGTGGAAACAAAGTAATATTTAGAATTCCTGATTCCCGCAATAGTGAAGAAACTCTTGCTACAAGACAGTTAAATATTGGTGTCAAATGAAAGTGAAAACAAGGCTTCTCTTTCATCTTTCAGTTAAATCAAGTGAGTGAGATTCTAGTACCAATTTTAACTATTGTTGGCTGTAGGCTTTAAATAATCTTTCCACCAGAAATCACTAGGCATTATTGCAAAAAGCAAGAATGATAAAGGAAATTATTCTTGATCAACAGATATAGCAAAATATAAAATCTACCTATTATATAAGAACAAAAGCATTTCTGCTACATAAAATTATTTTTCTCCTTTTATCTACACTTGTTTCATCACATAAATATCCTCAAAGGGGTGTATTTCCTGTACTGACTGATTTGGCATTTTCCGATTGCAAAGGAGATTCATTATGCATCAAATTAAATTCACTTAACCACAGCACATGTAATCTACAACGTAAAAACATTACTGATCGTAACATAAGCATTCTGATTGTGATGACTTGAGACTCCAGGCTTTGCTTAAGGCTGTCCTTCCTGTTACAATAGCAATATATTGTCATAGCTAGTTGGCCTGAAAACATATCTGCTTAGTTCTGGTTTGTAGGCAGGACTGAGGCACATTACAGGGTCCAGGCTATTCTGTCCACTTCAATTCTTCTGAGGCAGAAGAGTGTTGTATTTCTTCCTACTCAAGGAATTCAAGGTGCTTCACAAAGATTAGAATTAGCCAACCTCCCAGTAAAAATGGGGAAGTTTGCTTATTTTTTAAATATAAATGAATGGTGAAATTGAGGGTCAAGAGTTTAAGCGACTTCCCCAAGGTAGCATAGGAAGTATCTCCTGACCCCTCCCATGCTTCAGCCACAAGACCATTATTTGTCTTAGAAAGATTAAAAAATTAAAGGAATCCTTCAGACAGGCATTACTAGTTATGCTAGCAAGCACATGGTACCAAGTCCCTGCAGGACTGGGCTCCAAGACAACGGAAAACATTGAATTTTAATAGTGGAATTTTCTCCTTTATAGTCTTTGTTTTGGAAAGCTAATGAACAGTTTAAACAGCACCTTTAAATTTTTGCACTATGAGATAAACCCAATCCAAACATGATATTCCTTGAATCACTTTGGTCTACTAAAATAAAACCAATAAAAGTCATTTATCCCACTGACTGGCAACTTATTTAACTTCTGGTGATATTTCCAGGTTTAATGACTTTGTGTGCTGAGCTGTATATGAGTATGTTATGAGATATTTATCAAAGAAAGCTTTATTTTATGTGAATGCTACTAGTAATGTGAGAAGGATTACTGGAGACCAAAAAGATCCATAACAACAAAGATACCTTTGCTTCACTGGTCTCGTCACCATTTCCTTTTTCATTTCTGGTACCTGAAGCTTGAGATTTTGAAGGTTGCCAATCCTGTGACCCAGAGATGATATCTGGGGTTTCTGGTTCAGAAGATTCAGTTTCTATTAATCCAGCACTAGTATCTTGAAAGCTGAAAATAAGGCATTCAGAGAAAATGTAACATCAGTACTTTTTCCACACACAAGTTAATCAGGGCTGCAGGATCAAATTGCACTATGGAGTTATTAAATATACAGTGCTACCACTGTGCATTTGCCCAACCGGACAATGTGCAGAAATTTTAAGCGTTCTATTGAACCTGCCAAATCTTATGACTGCCAACTTCATTCCCTTCGTCTATATAAAAGTTCTTGCAACCAAATACAGAAGCTCTGAAAAGCTTTGGTTTAATCTTAATAAAATGCCTTTTAAGCACTGCAGATGAAGAATTATTTTAAAAGCAAAAAAGCTTTTGAATATTCTGAATTGGCTACAGGAACTCTCTCATTTTACGGAGAAAATCTAATATGGAATAGAGAATATCAAGAAGAGCTTCATCAACACAATGAAGTTGTACTTCAACCCAGAGACTTATTAAAAGTATTATAGTTCTTCCACAAATATCTCGTCATTTACAAAACATCAAAAATATCTGTGTAACGGTGATAAGAAAATCTCCTTAGTAAACATGGAAATTAATGACACAAAGTGAAGTGTTATATACTGTAAAAAAGTTTCTCAAAGTTCATGACCAAAAACAATTGCATCTTTGCAGAAAACCTGGTTATGTTTCAACTCAGTATGAAACTAAGTATAGTTTTGTTTCCCCACAAGTGTTACAGAAGACACATTTTATAGTAAAAAGTGTACAGAACCCCCCCCTTCTCCCCACATCCGCCACAAAGTACAGTAGTAAAGTTACTAAGCTCTACTTTAGTGGTACTATCACATTTTCCTTAAAGCTTTAGGGAAAGGTTTGGAATAAGTCACTGGTCTTGATGTTCATCCCAAAAATGAGAGAAATTTTGGATTTAAAGAATCACGAAATGGGGGTTTAGCATTAATTTTTATTAAGTTAAGAGGAGGCTTTCAGGGGAAGGATCATGTTGCAGGTATAAAATTAAAGCAAGTGAGTCCACCACCCTTGAGGGCAAAGCTTGACAACACATGGAAACCGAAGACCCTGTCCATCTTCACCAATGAATGTGATGGTAAGAATCAACAAAACAAAACTAATTTTAAAAATCAAACCATTTCTTGCTGTGTTTGTAGCAAAAGTTACCTGGCTAAATTGAGATCACTTTCTTCTGTTTTGTCATTCAGTTGTAAGCAGGAATGTGATTCTTGCTCCACCAGGACAGGAGTCTCATCCACATTTTCTTGATTAAGAACATCCAGTTCCTCCCCACATTCAGTATGATTATCACTGCTCATACCAGACACTGCATTCTTTTCTGTTAGCAAATTGTTAAGTGTTTAATATGTATTTCCAGAAAATGCCTGGTAATGTTAGGTACAGATTCCAAAACATCCACAAGAGAAAACACCAATACACACAACAAAAATAGGGCTTCAATTTTAGAAGTTATTTTGAGAACCAATTTGAGACACCCGAGAGGGACCTGAATTTCAGAAAAATCTGGCATTTAAAGTGTTTCTGACTGCGCACCTCAAAAATTAAGGCAACCAAAAAAAAAAAAAAAAATCACTTCACTATGAAAGTTCAGACTTATGGGTATAGATAGCTAAAGTTTGAAACTTTGGGCTAAATTCAGATTTGTTGCTACAATCAGGAAAAAGAAAGTCACTTTCTTCCAACTGAGTAAAATTTGAAGTCTACAAAGAAAACAATATTGCATTTGGAGATTTTGTTTTTAAATAATGGTTGCGTCATTGAACAGATGTCAATTGTCCGTTACCAAAAATGACGCAACCTTTTCCATGACAAGTTGTAGGCTTATGTAATTATAAAGGTTATACTGTAATTTATAGTAAATTGAAAAGGAATTCAGGTTAAAATTTTAAACATTTTCTTTACCTACATTAATCAACAGTCAAAGAGGTTTAAAAAAATTTAGATTTAATTTACTGGTTTGCACCCCATTCAGTTTGGAACTTCTAGGCAGTTTCACCATCCAATTTTCACATAATAATGCTGCAAAGTTTTAAACACTTCTAAGGAAAATTTCTACATCTCAACAAAAACTAGGTTGATTTTTTAAAAATAAAATATTTTAATGGGGGCTGTTTGGAGATGTGTTTTAAAAATTTTTAGATTTGGGGCCAAAACTACCTGACAGTGCCCTTTAAAATGAAACAGGACATAAAACTTTCACCAAAAGGTTTATGAATTCATGATATATTTTTCCCAACTACATTTTCGAGGGTGATCCATACTGTTTATTAACATAGCTGAGATCTCACCTGTGCGACCACAGTGGTTTAAACCAAACAATATTCCATAATAGATTGGATTGCTGTAATGTGATATCAGAAGTTATATCTAAAGACCACCATGAAACGTCAGGTAGTCCAGAAAGTGGTAGCGCTCTTGCTTAGAGGTGCTTCATAAATTATGTCTGTGCTTCAAGGTCTGCAATGAAAGATCCAATTTGTTTCCATATGTCATTCAATCTGTTTTCCCTTCAAAACCTTACATGGTTTGGAGACCTGGGTACCAAAGAGATGAACTCTCTCCATATGCAGTAAATGGCACTTGATATCAACCAAGGTACTGAAGCTAAGCGCCTTCCTGTTTAAAAAGAGAGGGGACTGGCTGCCAGGCATTTTTTGAGAAATGAGCTTTAGTTGAGGGCCTCTCCCCCCCAATGGTCTGTTGATCTTCAGAGCACACTGAAAAGCCTGTGTATTCTCCCAGGCTTCCGAGAAGGAGGTGGATTAAAGAGGGTACAGGTAAACTAAGAGAGGATGGTAATTGTTAGACTCAAGTTGAATGAAAACAATTACCATCCTCTCCGAACCAACAATAGTACCTACATGTTATTTTTTATACCATACAAAGGCCCAAAGAGAACACATCAAGTACTTCCATAGGCTAAAATTTGAGGCTTATAATCCGACAGGGTAGCTAACGCACAACAAACTGGGACAATGCCAACAGCAGAAGGATGGATTATGGTTGAGCATTTTAATCTTACTTTTATTGCTGGATTTCCCCCCCTTAGCTGGTTTTGTGGGGGCAGCTCCCTCTTCAGCCAGATTCTCCACTTCCAGTTCAGAATCATCTTTTTTCTTCTTTTTCCTCTTCTTCTTGGTTGTCACTGGCTCCAATATAATCTGTTCTTCTGTCTGTTCAGAGACACTCAGAGATTCTTCATTCTCCTTCTCGGCTGTCCCAGCATCCACTTCTGTTTCTGCATCAGAAATTCTGATACCCTGAGGATCTTCCTGGTCATTATCTGCTTCTCCACTGACAACTTTAGCTATCAAAGACAATACAGTTCCAGGTAAATATACTAGCATTATAAACTAGGAATCTCAAAGGTCTTTCCATTATCAATGTCTGGTGCATTCATCTATCCATGGCAATATGCTGTCAGATATAGCAATAGAGTCCTAAAGAAATGTTTTGGCAAACAACCAAACAGAAGCAATCGTGTCTCAGCACCGGTTAACTGATGCTGCAATACACATTTGAGGGACAGTCCTTGTATCTGAGACTGTTAAAAATGTCATTCTGTACTCAATGCACATCACTTTGTCCTTGTGTTTTTTAAGTTGGGTAGTTACACTGACTTTACTACAACATGAAAAGTAGATACACCTCTACCCCGATATAACACGAATTCGGATATAATGCGGTAAAACAGTGCTCCGGGGGGCGGGGCTGCACGCTCCAGCGGATCAAAGCAAGTTCGATATAACGCGGTTTCACCTATAACGCAGTAAGATTTTTTGGCTCCCAAGGACAGCATTATATCGGGGTAGAGGTGTACTTGACTTCCTGGGGGGAAAAATCCTACTATCGTGGGTAGAGCTTAATTTGTGGCTGCATATGGCATATTATGCTATGGTAGTTCAAAGAATTTATCTAATTACTTTTACTATATACTACAGTACTCAGAAGTATTAGGAACCTAAACTTTCTAGGCAGATTGTTTTCTGGTTTTGGGAAATAGCTTCTAAAAATGACAATTTTTTCTTTTTAAAACATTCTGAAATACCAATAGTCAATCACTGCAAAAATATTGATTTGTATACAGTGTTAAACACCATGAGTAACTGTTTTTACTTTTGGCACCTTAGAGACTAACAAATTGGAGCATACGTTTTCGTGGGCTACAGCCCACTACGAAAGCTTATACTCAAATAAATTTGTTAGTCTCTAAGGTGCCACAAGTACTCCTGTTCTTTTTGCGGATACAGACTAACACGGCTGCTACTCTGAAACCTGTTTTTACTTTGTATTTTAATATTTTTACACTAATTTTTGCCATTCCCCTCCCCACCAATATAAGTGACAAATCCAAAGTGCAACACAAGAGTAAAGAAACATGTCTTTTATACTACATTAAGTACAAAATAGGTTTATTTTTTAGCCCACAACTAAAAACTTAACATTTTACATGTGGTGTGAAATCCACCAGGTAGGAAAAGACAGCATGATTTCCATTAACTCATATTCATAATCTTATCTAGTAATTTCAGGCAAGTAAATTTCTAAAGACAACAATGGTCTTTAAGAATGACTTTTTTGGCTGCTACTTCCTAGACAGTCTCACCTTTGTAAAAACTTTTCACATATTGTTCTCAATGCCATTTTTCCTGAAACAGCTTTTGACAGTTCAGAGAGTCACAAAATTACATTTAAAAACTATAAATAGTTTTACACTACTGCTAAAGCAAAACATGCATAAAAATTAATGGAATTCTTTTCACAAGCACTGAAGTACTTTATAAAAAATTAAAAGATTAAGAGTAACTAGAAAATAAATCTTATGCTATATTTTAAACTGAGAAAGTGAGCCAGCTATATGAATCTCACTAAAGAGAATTATACTTGCAAATTTATAGTGGGTGAAGGCAAGTCAAAACTATAGCAACATGAGAAATTGGATCTAGAGAAATCAAAATCACCTAAATAAGAGTGTATCAATATGAAGGGCTTTCAATGCCTGTGCCAAAGCCTTAAAGTGAATTTGTGAGCACCCTATGAAGATATTTATTAACAGATCAAGTTGAAATACTCCAAAACAGAAATACAAGATTCCAAACCAACTGTAACCTGGATAAGGTAGTACAATTTTATTTCATACAAGATACCTCTCTAGAAATTGGCTAATACTATCCTCTAAATGAGCAAATTAAGAACTGAAAAAAGTCCTTTTAGGAATCCAATGTCGTCACACAAGTCTCTCATTGCCTGAAAGAAATCTGTTCAGAACAGTGAAGTATGACATTTTTTAGAGGATTTTTTTTCTTGTTCAATGACCCAATAGTGAAGCACTAGAACAGTATTATTCCGTATTACTATCTTGAACAGAAAATTTTAAATTAAGTACCTTTTTGCTTTTTCCGAGATTTGTGTGGCTTCTTCTCTTTTGAACTTTGTCTTTTAGTAGCTTTTTGCTTCCTCTTTTTCTCATCTGCTAGTACCTCCTCAAGCAACTGGGCAAAGAATTCAAAGTCAAATGGTCGCTTTTCCTCTGTCCAATTAAAAGAGTGAAATATAAAAGGTAATATTTCACAGTTAATAAAGTTATTCAAGCTTCTGCTTTCTTAAAACAAATAGTTCAATTATGATTTCCATGCCCAACCACCACTTTCCATACTGCACATTTCATGACTAGTCAGTTTTTTTTATACAAGTGGCACTGAAAGCTTGCAGAGACCAGAGGTAACATATTAGGCGTGCAGAAGCTTAGTTTTAAAACAAAGGTTGCGGCGTGAGCTGTGCAGACATGCTATATCACCGTGGGAAAGCTCTCCCAGCAATAAAAAACCCACCCCGAACAAACAGTGGTAGCTTTATCACCGGGAGTGCAGCTCCTGGCAATAAAGAGCTATCTATACTGGCACTTTTCAGCGCTAAAACTTTTGTCACTCAAGGGTGTGTTTTTTCACACCCCTGAACGACTAAAGTTTTAGTGCTGAAAGAGGCAGTGTAGACACAACTTAAGAGAGAGTTTCACATAATTGCTTGGAAAATTCTGAAAAACAACAAATATTCAGGTTGCATCACAATATCAAATTATGAACCACTGTGCTAAATGAAGTAGACCCTGACATTTCATGAAAGTAACAGTAGTACCTATACAGCACTTGTCATTCAAGATTCTCAGAGTGCTCTACAATTAGTAACTAATGGATCCTACATGTGAGATAGTTAAATATTACTCCCCATTTCACAGAAAGACTCTGAGGCACAGAGAAAGTATATGCTTAGCCCAAATTAGACACCAAATCAACAACAGAGCTGGGACTAAAAGCTAAAAATTTTACTTTCAGTCTTGTACTTTAACCACTACATTAACCTCTAAATGTTAAGTATTACAAACAAACGCCCTGTTGTAGAATTAATTTATTGGATCAAACAAACTAAAGCAGAAAAAAAATTACATATTCATAACTAAATTCTTCTGATTAGGTGTTAAGTAAAAACTTACTGAACGCTTTATCTATCCTCCATCCATTTGCTTTTTCCTCACGTTTAAACTTGTTCTGAAAAAATGTATATTGTAAATTATATTAATCCTTCTCCACTAAGCAAATGTTACAGTACTACAGATATAAAAGGTAACAAATCAGGATAAAATACTCCTTTAGTTAGTGAAAACATTGCCCACAAGGACATAAAGTTGTAACTACACCTCTACCCCGATATAACGCTGTCCTCGGGAGCCAAAAAATCTTACCGTGTTATAGGTGAAACTGCGTAATATCGAACTTGCTTTGATCCGCCAGAGTGTGCAGCCCCGCCCCCCGGAGCACTGCTTTACCGTGTTATATCCGAATTAGTGTTATATCGGGTCGCGTTATATCGGGGTAGAGGTGTAACACACTGGTTTGAGTTACAAATGTATCTACTTCAAATTAGGAAGTTTAACTAATTTGTATCAGATCAAGAAGCACCTTATCCATTTCAGACATATTACTCTGGATATTAACTACATTCTGAAAATGTACTGTTACCACAAACTTTACCCCCGAACCATATACCATCAAAAGTTATTAATACTAAAATGCTGTTTAAACAGCATGCAAGAGGTTGAGAACAAAAGTAAATGCTGACAATTGCACTGGTAATATCATTCTCTGCTTTACTTACCTTAATCTCTGTTCTTGCTCTGTGAGGAAACAGCTGACCAATGAGAGAGAAGTCTGTTCCTACCATGCTAATAGCTAAGAAGAACATGTCAGTTTCTATAACAAAAATATACATACACAAGTAAGTATTGAATGCTATCATCCTTTTTACTACTTGAACCAAAATCTTTACATTTAAGAGTAAAAAAAATATGTATACCCAATATATTCAGACAGAGCTAAATTCCAAACCAGACCATTATTCCAGTTCATAGTTTCACAGAGTTTAAGGTCATAAGGGATCATCTGAACTTCTGTAAACCACAGGCCATTACATTTCACTCAACTACCCCTGTATTCAAAATTATTTTTATTTGAGTTTGCTTTATTTTATACTTTTTCTGCTCATCACATCTTGATACTACTGAGGAATGCTGTATAAATGTTTCTCTGGGTACTTACGGCATCGGTGTAGCTTCTGAGCATCTAGCAACATGGAAAACATATCAAGCTAATTACTATAAGTGAATATATATCCAATAAGCTTGAAATTATTCTGATTCCCCACCCTCCACAGTGGAATACACTAAATAACAGCATGCCTCCTGAAAAATATTTTCCTCATGTCATGACTTAAGAAGAAGGGAGAGGTGATTCAGGTACTACTAACACTATTCACTCCAGTAAAGAGCAGTTTGGAGAAGATTTCTTCTCTAAAACTTAAACAATGTAATTTTGTTAAAAAGTAAGCTATTAAGTCAGGAAGATAAACACTGAAGTAATTAAAAATGATCATCATGTATCAGGAATAAAGTTCATGTTCTAAGAGCTTACTCAAAATAAGTTGCTTCTGTGGTTATCAAGCGCTTCACATTCACACCAGCTTTTAACCACCTGGAAAATCAATTCCCTCTATACTATGCCTTTGTGAACAGTATACTTTGAAGTTAAATAATGCATGTTCTAAACCAATAATTTAGCTTCTGCAGATCATACCATTTTTTGACTATGAATAACCACTCATTAACACATTTGTTGAAAATATTTTTCTCCTGAGGTTTAGCTTATTTTATATGTAATTACTTACAATCACTATTGAGATTTTATATTTGTATTTTGTACACACACGGGAGTATTGATAATACTTTGTTTAATTAAAAATACAGCTTTTCCCCTAACAATTTTGTTCTCTTGCATTTCACAAACATTTAGAAGTTTCCTTCATTTTCAATTAACAAGCTTATTTTTGTTTATGTCTCAGTATCAATGGAGAATTAATCCTTAGGAAATATGTTATTTTTAGAGTTCTCAGATTAAAAGAATGCTAAGAATTGTTACATTTTGGGTTTAAGTTACGCTGTGTGTTACTTTCTTAAATACCTTTATTACTACTATTATATCAATTGTCAACAAAAAACAATCTAGATTTTTAAAATAAGCAAACACTAATCTCACTAATTCTGCAAAGAACACTAGATCAACATTAATTCATGAATTTTAATTCTCATCTTATTCTTTATGAATGCAACCACAAAATATAACAAAACATTGTATTTTTTAACTGCTCTTTATTTACACAGAGTAGCAGTATTCCAAAGAATTCATGAGAGAATCAGAAATGAAACTCCACAATCTTCCACCCAAAGATTTGAGAAGTGTTCTCATACACAGTGATCTCTACCACATTGTGATGCCGGCAAATAATAATGGCCAAATTCTGGTAGACATAAGCATAGTGTCCTGCACCCACAAAACATAAGTGCACATATACACAGCAAAAAGCAGCCCGATGCACAGATTCCTCACACCATCTATTCCTAAACCATGCTGGAAGGGCTGTGTGTATAACTGCTGCCGGATTAGGAAGCACACGTGATTTAATATGCAGTTTATACAACCTGGTCCCCAGTCCCATAACGACTCTCCTGTCAGAGGCACATTGGAGTGGCATTTCCACTTCTGGAGTGGCAGCCAGCTTCCAGCCCATTATCTCACTGGGTGTGGGTTTCTGGAGTATGCCTATGCTCAGCACAAACTAGAAGTCTGCTCATTAAGGCCCCTATCCTACAACTATTAAATAAGTGATTAACTTTACACATGAATAGATCCATTGAGGTCAATGGGACTACTCACATGTGTAAAGTAATATATGTATGCAAGTGTCTGCAGGATCAGGGCTTAGTCTTCTACAGACTCAAAACTTGAAACTAAAATATACCTACCTTTATTTGACCACGGCTTGGTATAAAAACTTTTCCTAAAGCTGGAATAGGTAGTTGTGGAGCCACGCTCAAAGATCGGATCATTTTCTTCTACGACACATGACCCTTTTGTCCTTAAAACTTCTACAGTTAAACTGAAAAGAAGAAAGCAACCCAGGAATGTCAGACATCAGAAATGTCATTAGGGGCAATAAAAACCTGGAGAACCACATTTTATGTCTGTTGAGAACCTGAGAATTAAGACTCTTCCTGCCATACTGCAAGTTCACATCAATTTAACTACGTTTCACTACCATGCCAATATCTCTCTATTATATGAATTAGAGAATATTGGGAATTGATATTAACCTAGTTAAATTACACACAGTAGAACCTCAGAGTTACTAACAGCAGTCAAACAAACTGACCAGTCAACCAGACTCCTCATTTAGAACCAGAAGTACACAATCAGGCAGCAGAGACCAACAAAAAAAAAAAAAGCAAATACAGTACAGTACTGCATTAAATGTAAACTATTAAAAAAATAAAGGGAAAGTTTAAAAAAGACTTGACAAGGTAAGGAAACTGTTTGTGCTTGTTTAATTTAAATTAAGATGGTTAAAAGCAGCATTTTTCTTCTGCAGTAAAGTTTCAAAGCTGTATTAATCAACGTTCAGTTGTAAACTTTTGAAAAAACAACCACAACGTTTTGTTCAGAGTTATGAACATTTCAGAGTTACGAACAACCTCCATTCCCAAGGGGTTCATAACTCTGAGGTTCTACTGTAATTACATTCACTCTAACATTTTAGAAATATGGAACACATATACATTAAGTAAAATGTAGTGAAGAGTCCAATGTCTCAAATTTGTTTGTCTAATTAGTCTTAAACTTTCCAAGAAAACTCTTTTGCAAGGTCACGTATGGGAAATTCTTCATTTCTTTTTTACTGTTCCAAATTCCTCTTCCAGGTCATCCCTAAGCTCCCGTAATAACTCAAATCCTGACCCTGTAATGATGCATTGTGTATAGCCCTAATTTACTATCCAACACGGAATTAAATCAGGGGTGGGCAAACTTTTTGGCCTGAGGGCGACATTGGGGTTCCAAAACTGTATGGAGGGCCGGGTAGGGAAGGCTGTGCCTCCCCAAACAGCCTAGCCCCCACCCCCTATCCACCCCCCTCTCACCCCAACTGCCCCCCTCAGAACCCCCGACCCATCCAACCCTCTCTGCTCCTTGTCCCCTGACCGCCCCCTCCCGGGAACCCCTGCCTCTAACCGCCCCCCCGCCCCGGACCTCACCCCAACCCCCTCTACTCCCTGTCCCAACTGCCCTGACCCCTATCCACACCCCCACACCCTGACAGGCCGCCCGGGACTTCCACGCCTATCCAACCGCCCCCTGATCCCCGTCCCCAGAACCTCTGCCCCATCCAACCGCTCCCTACTCCCTGTCCCCTGACTGCCCCCCGGGACCCCATGCCCCTTATCCAAACCCCCCTCTCCCCGCCCCCTTACCATGCTGCTCAGAGCAGCAGGACTGGCAGCCGCGCCGCCCAGCCGGAGCCAGCCATGCCGCCGCGCTGCCCGGCAGGAGCTTGCAGCCCTGCCACCCAGAGCGCTGGTGGCACGGGGGCTACGGGGGAGGAGGAACAGCTGGGGAGGGGCCAGGGGCTAGCCTCCCCGGCCGGGAGCTGAAGGGCCGGGCAGGACAGTCCCGCGGGCCACAGTTTGCCCACCTCTGAACTAAATTCTAAGGTATTATGTAAAATTATGAAGCCAGATAGTTAACTCGATTAGCAGGAGTTACATTGTTAACCACTCTGGAAACCAGATAGTAATTCATCAGACACACATAGCACAGGAGTTAGCTGCAGAATATCAGTTACCTTTCTTCATCCAGAATAATTGTACCATCTTCTGCTACTTTCACTCGAGGAACTAGAAGAGGACCATCATTCTCCTCCCCTTCCTCTGGCTCAGTCTCAGCCTCCTCATCTTCATGATCAGGAGCACGTATCTCTTCTGGTCTACAATTTTGAAAGATTAACATTCAGCACATACACACAAGTAGCATTTTCTTCTGGTCGCTATGTATCTGCTGGATTACCCCATACATTATTCAGTCACCTAGCTAAAACCCCCACAATTTTATAAATCTTCAGATTAACATTTTATCAGTTATATTTTGATATATGAAAATGTCAATTGGCTGGATGCATGTAAAATTAACACCAAACATGATGTTAACTGGCTGCAATAATAACTTTCCTTGAATTACAAGTACTCCCTGTCATAATAATGATTAAAAAGCACAAATGTAACATGATCAACCTATTACCATGAACAACAAGATACTCATCACAGCTAACCTGTCTCAAGAAGTCTGAGTGAACAGATTGATTTCTACATTCTGCTCCTGGACAATTTATCTAATGACTACCATTTCTCCTCCATCTTCCCGCCATCTAAAATAATTAATTTAAAACAAAGGAATAAATTTATCACAACAGTAAGTTAGGAACCAGACAATCCCTTCTGCATTACTTATACATAAAATGTACTTCTTTTCCAACAAAAGGCATTTTGACGTTAAGTATCAGAGACACAAAGACTTACTCTTTCATTTGGACCTGTGTAGAAGTCTTCTCAGTTTTCTTTTCTTCTGCCAGCGAAGACCTATTAATGAATATTAGAGATATGACAATATTCACTGATACATAGATTTACACTAACAGAAAAAAAAACACCCCCAAAATCTGTTCTAAATCTGAAGGCAAAACATCTTTACTAGGGCACTCTCTTTATACCATGCTAGTGCATCATCTAATTTCATAATCTGTATATACTGCTAAGTGACTTGAGCAACCTAAGGTTCTAGAAATGAATAGTTCAGGAGAATTAGTAATGGGATAGAGAACCTGTTGTCACTTCACATCACCTGACTTCACATCATCTGTCCGAATCCATTACATAACATCATAGTACTATGCTAAAATGCAATAGGGTATTTTTAGTTCGTGCTAGCAAGATCTATATAGACCTATTACTGTGGAACTTGTTAGTGCGCATTAGAAATCATATCCATGTAGCATACACTGCTGCTCCATGAAGAGATACCATGAATTCTTTGATCTCAGACCAGTTACCAGTGGACAGCTAACAGTGCCACTGCTACCAACACAATTGGCAACAATGTTAGCAAGGCAAGCAGAAATGCCAAACTTCCAATGGACACAGAAAATGAACTACCTACCCTACTACTCCTAAGGCTAGTCCTTCCAGGTAGGGATTATATTGCCAGAGGTTTGACACATTATTTTTGTGCCTTGTTCCACACTACACATGATTAAGGATACAATTTAGTCATGGAGGTCATGGATTCTGTGACTTCACTGGACCGCCACGACTTCGGCTTAGCTGTCAGCAGCGCGGCCGGAGGCGTGCACCCCCCTCCGTCCCCCATGGCCGGAGCCAGGGCAGTGTGCCCAACCCCTTCGGCTTCAACAGATTCCAGAGCCATTGTTGCATGTCCCCACCCCACAGCTTCAGCTGGGTTTGGAGCTGGGAGCTGTGCCCCCATGATGGTGGGGCTAGAGCTGTTAGTCCCCACAGTGGGGATCCAGGTGTCATTCCTTCCCCTCCTCGCCCAGCCCTCTTTCCCCCCATTATTTTTAGTAAAAGATATGGACAGATCAGGGCTCCCATAAATTTTTGTTTATTGCTCGCGACTTGTCCGTGACTTTTACTAAAAATAACCATGACAAAATCTTAACCTTACTTATGATAAGTTGATAGCATACGGTCACTACCCTCTCAAGACACACCTCCGCCATGATGCCTATTAAAAAAGTCAGCCAACTTATGATGGCTACATTGAAGAGCAGCTAATATTTAATCTACAATTGGGAAAAATTCAAGTGTATGTTCATGTATACACACAGATTTGATTATATCATACTTCACTTATTACTTGTCTATATACATTGAAATACTTCAGGGTATGGACTGTATCTCCATATGTTTGTACAGAACTTAACATGAGACTCTAATCCCGATTGCAATACAAATACCAAGTAATAGTGATATAGCATTCAGAAGCTTATGCTGCCACTGCCCGTGCTTTACCTGTTCTATGGATAAACAGGACTTCCGTATCCAGGGCTGTCAGTATAATACATTTCACAAGGATTAAAATTAGTATACACAGACAAAAACAATTTACCGTTAAGAAAAGAGAACTGTACTTACTTCATAGGATTGTTTTCTGGCAGGTAGTATATCAAGTCTCTCATAGTCATTTTGGAATGATCTGGTGGAGTTTTCCCTTCAATTACTGTTGGTCTATTTTTCCATCTTTTCTACATACCAAAGATACGTTTATTTAGCTTTTTCTTTATTCACACACATTATAGAAAAATAAATATTTATTTTTCTATGTGCCTGGACTAATTTTTCTCTAACATTATTGTAGCTTTTTGATTTTACAGTGTACATTTCTCAAAGACATCATCAACCTTAATTGATCTGGGTTTTCAAGAGAACTCAATGCTCTGTGTGGGTATGAGTGTGTAGACCCAGAAGCCAAGACACACTGGATGCATGGTCTAGTATCAGAGCTAAAAGGACTGAGGTGTGTCAAACCAAGGAGCGTGAGACACTTTAGATTATATTTTATCTTTGCCTAATTCAAAATAAAACAAATAGTGAACTTGCACAGGATTGCAACTGTTGGGTTTTCATATAAATGATGAATTCAACTTTTAAAAATGAACACTGTCAATTAAAAATAGATAAAAATAGTTTCAGACACTATGAATGCTCCTGAACTCCCTGCCATTTTGTGTGGCTTTTTTAAAAGTATTATTATTGTTGTTGGCAGGGAGATTAAGGACCTGTTATAGTACATGAAACCACTTTTTTTTTTTTTTTAAATTGACTAATTTTCAAGTTGACTTATCCACCGAAAGGAAAGCTGCTGCCTCTTTTCCTTCTCATATGTACCTTCTATATTGATATATACAAATCTCTTACATTGTGCTGCTGAATTCAATTTTCATTAGAATCTCATGAGGTTTAATAGTTAAGTGTTTTAACATCCCTATAAGATTGCTCAACTATGAAATAGTGAAGTGAGCTGTCCAAGGTAACAGAACTGAGTCAATAACAAAGCTGAGTACAGAACACAAGAGTCCCAACTCTCAGCTCCCCCACTGTATTTACCAATGATAAAAATACATAGTTAAAATAGTAAGCATTCTGGCTGGCATGTTAGCAGGAGTATTATTATGTCACATAAAGGTCCACTAGTAGAATCACACCACCACCAAAAATAAATAAGTAAATCATTTTTATACAAAAGAACACTCACTCCTGTGATAGGACAAGAGCTACTAGACCCCATCATAGGCTGCCAGCACTATGCTGCTGACATCATAGTTACCGTAGATTACATACTGGAATTGACCCACAGGGATCAGGCAAATGTTGATTCCCGTTTTTGTGTCCTCTCTGCCCAAAATTCCCAAAGCAGGACCTTACCATCCTCTCTTTCTTAAGCTCTTCTTTGAGCATCTCTCTTAACTTCTGAGCTTTGAGGATTCTTTCACGGTCTGAGCATTTTTGTTTATCTTTTGTTAGCGGGGGTTTTGTATGTGGCATTTCCTCTTGTGTGGGTCTTCCTTGGGTGGGTCTCTCCTTGAGAGGGCAGAGTGTGTTCTTCTGGAGGATTTCATCATTTTTGAGAGCAGTTACACCCACATTTGGCTCTTTGCTCACTGATTTTTTAAGTGGGGAAAACTGTGGCACTTGTGGGACAGGTGTTTTCTTTTCAGGCAGTATGGGAGACTTTGGGGAGCTTTCTGTATTAATCTTCTCTGATGGATAGGATTCCTTCTGAAGTGAAGAGTTACCATTAGTAACAGACTGAGGTACTAGTTTTTGAGAAGACTTTGATACTGAACGTTGTGCAGACGGAAGTGTAACTCTGGGTTTTGCCAGATTAGGCATAGTGGATATTCGTTTTCTTCTCTGTAAAGGTGTATCTGCAGGTTTCCTAGCTTCTCCATCATCATTTGCACAACCAGTCCTTTCATCTCTGTGGAAAATTAAAACAAATATCTTACCCTGAAATCCCTTACAATGACAGTTTTGCTACTTTTAAGATTGCATTGAGGGGAGCACATCTAAAGCCTAAATATAGTACTAAAAAAAGTGTATTACTCTGAGAACCTTATCCAAGAACCCATACTTAACCAAACCAAGACATATTGAATGGTGCCTCGTAAATTATGTAAAATATAGATTCTTATGTCCAAAAATCAAAATATTAACAAGTTTTTAGCAATAGTGATTAACATTTAAGTATTTAGACTGTTTTTTTTTTAATGAAATGCTCTTTACCTTCAATCTCAACGCACACTCATAGATCACCAGATAATAAAATAGTTTATGCATAAAATTAAAATTGTATAAAAATATTTAATAAACTCAGATGTAACAACAATGTGTCAGGAAAAAGGCTTAATTTAAATTCCTCTGCAGTATTTGCAACTCAAATATTATATCACTGTGTAACTCCTTAAAACCCAGAGTGAAACTGACAAGAGTTTCACAATCTATGCTAAGTGTATAAAAAGTCAGCAGCCCTTTCCTAGGTGAGTACAGTACTATTAGTTTCTACAGGAAGTCAATCTTGGTTTAAAATGAAACTAAGTTTCTAATACTTAAGGTTGCAAAGACAATATTCCCAACATGAACCTAGTGCAAATCAATGCACTGTTGTCTTCCTAACTCTGCAGACCACTCCAGTGCCTCAACTGCTGATCATTGCTTGGTCAAGATACAGCAGAGGTGAACTGCAAAGATTTTTTTAAAAATGAGGATTGTGCTTTTTTTTTTGGTTCTGCATGATATATAAAAAAGGCCTGGAAAGTCAGTCCCTGGTTGTAGTTTTAACTTTCAAAGTATCAGGAATGTCAAGTCTGAATAAAATAAAACCCCACAAAATGTCAGGTATATTTTTCAAGCTCTGTGGTAAAGTCATGTAGACATTTTAAAATGGACAAAGTACTAAGTGACATTTAATGATTTTAATCTGGACTGTTTCTTTAATTCTAGGTGTAAATCCAAGAAAGTGTTGCCCAGTCTAATTCATAGATATCCACCCAAATTTTGGTACCAAAAACAACAACAACAAAAACTGTTTGCTGCTGCTGTTTTTTTAATGGCCCCCCTCAAATGTCAGTGTTACACAACTAGGAGCGGTATACTTTCCTTGAGTTGTGTTCTGAGGACCTCCACCATTGATTTCAATGAGAACTGTGCAAATCAAGGTAATATCTGGTCCCAGAGTGAATCATTATTATAATGGTTTTTCTTAGTATTTGCTCTAGTGGCCTAAGGTGTTACAGAAAAGCAGATATAACAACTTCCTAGGTGCTACTGCAATAAAATAGTAGATTAATAATAATAGAAAAAGGTCTGCACTGATAAAAAACAATTATTCAGTCCTAGGGAAATCAACACTAAACTTCCAAGTACTAACTTCAATCACAAATATTAAATGTATGGCCCGATCCAGAATTGTTTTCCACCTAGGAGAACCCCTGCACCGAGGCAGGGATCAATTTATTTCAATGGAGGCTCGTCCACGTGAGGCTTATTGCAGGATTGGGGACTATAACAAAATAAGAATAATTATGTACAAAAAATACCTATATAGCCATTTATTTCTAAACCAAGGGCTGGCACTCGTTGCATTCTTGATTATCTTAGATCTAGCAAATAGTGACCTCTCATCCTGCAGTAATATGTACTTCGTAACTTCAAACACGGCAAACCCAAGCCAACAAGGGAACAATCCTCAGACAGGAAAAATACCTCCTGAACAAAAGGGAGACAGGCACGGAGAAGGCGTTGGACACCTGACAGCTTCCAAGCACGGTGCGTGCAGCTGCGGTGTGAGGGACAGTGCAGAGCGCAAGGGCAGGTAAGCTGCTGGCCATGATGGTAACCAGACAGCTCCCAAAGCTTTCCAGGCACCTGAGAACCTGTACAGGACTGAGACCTCCAAGCAGCGCCCTCCCGGCGGTTGCTGGTCCTGCTCCCCCAGGTTGCACGGAGCTGGGGCTGCTCCTGACAGCGAGAGTTGCCCAGCGGCGGCTTGGTGGGACTAGAGCCGCGCAGAGCCCAGTACAGATCGCGAGCTGCGGGACTCACCTGTTCCCCTGCTGTCCCCCCTCTGGCTGGGGCGGGGGGTCCGGGCGGGGACCGGCAGCAGCTCCGGGAGAGGCTGTCGCGCTGGGCTGCGACTCTTGCCTTGCCGGCAGGGAGGCAGAATCCTGGCCGCGCTGCGGCTCCGGGGCCGCCGGGGCGCCGCCCCTACCCATGGGCCTCACATTGGGCTTCACGCTGAGCCTGGCTCGGCGGAACATGTTGCCGGGCTGCTCCCCCGTTCCCCTCGCTCAGGCGGGGGAGGAAAGAGCTCGGTCCGGCCCCTGGGAGCGGCGGGGGGGGGTTACTCCCACCTGGACAGGGAAGCGCTAGAGCCGAGTATCCCGCCTCCGGCGCCGCCGCCTCATGTCACTTGCCGCACACCGGGTTCGGGTCCCCCCTCCCCGCCGTGCACAGGGCCTGGTGCAGCCAAACGTCATCAGCCTGCGACCGGCCGCAGCGGGGAAACACGTTCACACGTGACGCGTCAAAAGGCGGGGTAAGTGGAGCGCGTTCCCTCCCTAGAACTTCCGTAACTAGCGGAGATTGCGGCCAAAGTGACGGAGAGCCGGAGGGGACGTGGAGTGCTGTGTATCGCGAGTCCGCGGCTTGCAGGGTGTGGGGTGTTTGTTACAGCCCCCCCGAGTGCCTGGGGGTCTGTGATTGATGTGAGAATCTGAGTTTTCCTTTAAAAAAGTTATGTTTCTAGCCTTTGTGTTTACAGAGTTGAAAAAGGCTCATACAAGAAAGCAAATAACACTTCCAAAATGCATATTTTTTTTAATCGTATTTGTAAGCAAGTCTTCTGATTTTGGGAGGAGGGAGGGGGTTCTTATTCAGGGTTTTCAAGTTATTGCAGTTGACCTTATTCCTGAGGGAATTCTGTGCCAAAAAAATAAAAATTCTGTGCACAATATTCTAAAGTCCTGCAAATTTTATTCATCAGTAAATGTGGAGGCTCCGGTGTGGCAGTAGAAAGCACAGGCCACTGGCTGCATGGAGGTGGGACATCACCCTGCAGCCCCCCGCCCCTCCTTGACGTGGATTTAGTGGTGAGCCTGCACCTGAACCTGACAGCACAAGGGCTGGGCCTGCCCCAGAAACATCCTGGGGGCTCTGCCCCTCTGCACCATGCACACCAGGAATGGGGAGTTAGTCTAAGTCCACCAGGATGCAAGTGTGGACAGGCTTAGCATGGGGGGGTCTAGATGTGGGGTGAGAAGATTTTGGGTGGGGCAATCTGGGTGCATGTTGCTCAGTGATGGCGTCCAGGTGCAGGGGGAATCTGGATGCCCCGGGGGCTTGTTGGGGGGTTCCATTTGCAGGGGGAGTCCAGGTGAAGGTGGTTGGGGCTCAGCAGGGGGGGTGGCCTTGGGGGCTGAGCTGGGTGCTGGGGGGGAGGCTTAATGGGATGGGGGTCCAGGTGCGGAGGGCTCAGTGAGAGTTGGTCTGGATGCAGGGCTGGGGTCCAGGTGCAGAGGGAGCTCAGCAGGGGGGGCTCGTAGGGGGATCTAGGTACATGGAGGCTCTGGATGCAGGGAGTGAGGCTTGGCAGGGTGGAGGTTCAGGTGCTGGGGAGGCTGGGCATGGTGGGGTCCAGATGCATGGGGTTGGACGGATGGGGAAGCACCTCCTCCCACGGCTGAGGAGTGATGGGGGCAGGAAGCGAAGATGGGGAGGGTGCAGAGTGTCCTGCAGCCAGGGGAGGTTCCTGGGGCTGGGGGTGACCCGGCCCCAGCCGCTCTTTGCAGGGGAAGAGAAAGTCCTGGCTGCCCTCAACCCCAGCCCATCCAGGACTAGCAGCTGAACCCAGTGCAGGGTAGGAGCCACTGGCTGGGCCGTCTCCAACGCTCCCCACTCCCTGCCATTTACCTCTCCGCTGGCTGCTCTGAGCACCCAAAACAATGTGCCTGTGTTGCTGGGGGTGGGGGGAGGGGGGCGCATGACCGCTCTTGTGGCTTCCCTTTGCTTCCACATCAGAAAGTCATTTTTTCTGTGGGGAAGCAAAGAAATCTGCAGGGCATGAATTCTGCGTGCCCACAGTTGCAGGACGCCTGCTGAGGTAGGTGCTAATGCGGCTGCAAGCGGCCCATTCCCCCCGCCGGGAGCAATAGTGTAAAAAAAATGGGGGGGCATCACTTTTTGGCACCCTAGGCGGCCGCCTAGTCGTTACACCGGCCCTGCATATAAGTAAAGTCCTGCACCCATGTGGAACTTTTTGCTGCTTGAGGACCATAATTGTTGTGACAGACTTAATACTGCAGTCAATAAATAAGATTTTCTGTAGTTTGGAATTACTTTTATTTATTTGTATTACAGTCATGTACACAGGCCTCAGTCAGGTTCAGGGCACCATTGTGACAGGCATTCTGCACATATAGGCCTCGTTCTTGCTATGAACTCTGCATGGACATACTCTGGCAACTACACAGAGTTCATCGGGGCCATAAGAGATAGTCCCTGCACCCAAATACTTTATAATTTTACATCTTGAGCTTGCAATAAGATCCATGCAGGCAGTCTCTTGTGTCCATGCAGAGCCCCATTGCCTTCATGATTTCAGTTAGTTACAAGTACCTGCTGGTGCAAAGCTCATTGAACAGCATAGATGTTAATCCTGCAAATGCTTAGGCACTTATTTATTTAATTTTACTCATGTGAGCAGTCCCATTGCTTTGATTGAGACTACTCACATTAGTGAAATTAATCATGTGCCTAAATGTTTATACATTTGGGACCTAAAGTACCAACTTTACAATTAAATCTGTGTAGGAATGGCAGACCCTTCTGCCTGTGCAGAGAAACCAAAGGGGTGCTGCATAGTTTTAAGGATCTGCCTGCACAGATCTGATTACAAGGTCAGGACCGGAGTTTTTCATATTCTAATAACTCAAAAACAGCTTAATTAATTTTGTACTAAATTTCTAAAATAATGATAAATCCAAGAGCTGAGAATCAAGCAGATGACAGTTCAGCCCAGAGAGACATTATAATTTGCAATGATGTAAGTGGGGCTTCTGGTTTATAAAGTTTAGTTTTTTGGGCTTTGCTATTTAGTTTTAGATAAATTATATTACCTTTTTACGGATTAAATGTGATTTTAAAATATTGTTTTTCTCAAATTTAACAAAAATGACCTCCTCTGAAACTCTGAATTCCTGGCAGTGAGTTCTCATTTAGCATGTGAGGACCGGACCTGGCACTGTTACAGCACCATAATTTTCTACATTGCAAGAAGAGTAAATATTGGTCACTTCCAGTTTACATTTTAGAGATTTACCATCACTCACCATTTTATCTTGACTATTGCAATATTTAGTGTGTTTTTTAAGCCCGAGTACCTGGAATTCTGTGATTATATGAAGAATCACAGTTTTAATTTTTTTAAAAGCCTTCATGGTTGAAGAGAAAAATTTGAAAACAGGACCCAAGTGTGGCGCAAAACAGCTCTATTTGCTTTCTGGGTTTTGAGACTTCAGGGTGCACTGGGATCATATTTTCACGCTTTTCTATGCCATCAGGCAGGACAAAAACCTGCTTCCAAAACAGAAAAGTTGTGGCTTTCAGATAATCATGTGCCCTTACTGCCTCCCGGAATTTGGAGGAAGGGGTAAGAAACCACACCAAATAGTCTGAAACTTCGACGCAGCCTTAAATATCGTGAGAACGCTGATTTCCACAACCCGAGGGAAACAGATTTACTGAGAGGTTTCAGAGTAGCAGCCGTGTTAGTCTGTATCCTCAAAAATAACAGGAGTACTTGTGGCACCTTAGAGACTAACAAATTTATTAGAGCATAAGCTTTCATGGGCTACAACCCACTTCTTCGGATCCTAGCCCTTCAGAGTCACAGCAGCCCGGACATGCTGCTAACTGAGCATGCGCAATGTTGACGAACCCCACCGCTCAGAGGCTCCGGCTAATTCTAATCTTGGTGGGGGTGGTTTGGTGACGCCTGCATATTTGTGACGTCACACAGGCGGTCACTATATAAACCACGTCTGGGGTGGGGGCGCTGAAGGGGAGGTAGAAGAAGGTTCTGGCAGTTGCTGGAGCGCTTGGGAGAAGTAGTCGCGGCTTAGGTTCGGTGCGTCCCACCAGGGATATTGTCTCGCTATGGCCCGTGAGTATCAACCTGAGTGTCCCCGCCCTGTCGGGAACGGCTCTGCCGGCTCCGCGCCGCCGCTGGCGGCTGTCGGGCCTAGGTGATGGAGCCGCGGCGGCAGCCCGGGCCCCCGCGGAGGACTGTGAGAGCGGCGCATGCCCCCTTCTCTCTGGGTCGGGCCCGGTTCGTGCATGATGGTGGCTGGTCCCGGTAATTCAGGCTCCAGGCGCCTCTTTTCCGCTCCAATCGCCGCACCCGGCCCGGCAGCGCCGCCTCCCTGCCGAGCTGTGCAGGCCCCGGGGCCCGTGAGCCCCGCAGGCTTCTTCCGAGCCGGCGCCATAGTGGCCCCACCCGGCGTCTGACTGCAGGAGCGGCCTCCAGGGTAACCAGAGATGGTGCGGGGCGCCTCCCAGGAAGGGGCCCGGCGGGGGATTAACGCGGCGGGCGGGACTCGGGTACCTCTGGCAATCGTACTGCGACCTCGCTCCTTGGTGACTCCTTTTCCTCCCTGTAAAACTGGGTATTTCTGGAGCGAAACCTCAGTGGCTGTGAACATGGGCCCTGTTTTGAGCCGGGTCCCCAAAGGGTGGCACTAAAGCCAGCCTTAAAAACATGGGCAACTCGGAACAAAGCAGAGTCTCCTGGGTAGTCTTTGCAGGGCTGCTTGTGATGAGTTGCTGATCAGTCAGGCCGGCAGCTCAACGTTTCATTGTTGGCTGTCAGGCTACAAATAAAATGCCCTTAAATGGCCCCTGAACATCTAATCCCACCATACTGAACTTACCACTGCCAGACTCTGCCCTCCCTATTTATGTAAATAACTTTAAAAATAAGCCAATAATGTTAACTGCAGCAGTACAGTGAGGTGTTGCAGGAACCCATGTTGCTCAAAGTCTGATGTTGGGGGTACAATGCCCCTTGACTATATTAATGGCAAAAAATTAATAGAGGAAACATCACAGTAGTAGTCAGAGATGTTCATTATTACAGTTTTCTCAAACTCTAGAGCAGCTTCTTCATTTCTCCTGGCAACAAACTAATCTTCAGCATTACTGAAGTTGTCTGTTTTGTAGCTTAATTTGGGAGATGTTCTAAATTCAGCTTAGAGTTTCTAAACATACAGCTGAAATTCACTGTAGTGATCCACGTTCAAGGAAGAACTGGGTAATTAAGAACTAAACTTCCTCACACAAGTGCCCTCCAGTCTGAAAGGGAAGTTGCAGGCTTATGCAATCAGTGATACAGCTGTCTCAATCTACTTATGAAGAGGTACTGTATAGTATGCACAACTTGAGGTCAAAAAGAGGCATGGATGATGTGTTCTGTACCCCGTCATCCTCAAATCAAAAGTACTTGCTAATACATGAACATGGGTATTGGTACACTTCCCCCTTATCTATTTCAAAATAGTAATTGAAGAGGCAGAGCAGGCTTGGAGATCTTTCTGCTATACTGACTAGTCCTCATTTTCATTATATAGTGAACTTCCAGGTTTAGCATCCTGGTACATGTAAAACTTTAAGTACATGATCATCAGACTACACACCTAAACTTTGATTATTCTCATTGGAAATACTTCTGTCACTTTGTACATGTGGTGAGATCGACATTTACTGACACCAATAAAAATCTGATCCTTCCAAGCTTATTTGTAACTTAGCCTGAACTGCTTATATTTGGCAGAACTTTTCCATGCCACATCTGCCTCAAACTGAAGTTCCTAGGAACACTTCAACAAAAAACATGTAGCTGTTTCTCAGACCAAGGTTAGGGAAAAATGTTAAATTCTCTTAGCTGTTAAATTTGGGAAGCTCTAGCACCTCCTTGCTTTACACCAGAGTTGCTGTTTTGCCTTGCAGAATTTGTCTTTTGGATCCAAACTTTGGGAGGAAAAACTCCATGGGTAGTTTTAGTAACGCTTTTCACTGGTTTTGGTCTTAAGGTACTAAATAACTGTCAGAATACAATCTTAGAGTGGAGGTAAGGAAGGGAAATTACAGCACATATATAAACTTGAATATTATGTAGGTGGGAACCAGCGTGAACTTGCCCGCCAGAAAAACATGAAGAAAACCCAGGAGGTCCTCAAGGGAAAAAGGAAAGAGGATAGTTTGTCTGCTTCTCAGAGAAAACAAAGGTAAGCTCTAGTACACAGGTGTCAGAGAGGAGGGTGAGTGGTATTCTAGAAGCTCTGCTCATGAAAATAAACTGTACCTACTTGATACTAGTAGACTGATTATATTTTGAATATCTGCATATATTTTAGGTTAGTCAGACTTGGCTTCCCCATAGTATTTCTTGAGCTTGAATCTGTTTTGGGTGGGCCTCAAATGCCCTTCTGGGTTCTACTGTAGTCCTTGGGTTTTTCCTCCTTGTTGGGAGGGAAGTGGTAGTACCTCCTGAGCCACTCACTTAAGGTGCCAAAACAAAACATTCAGATTGTGCAGTTCTTAATATTTTCCTTCCCTCTTACATGCTTAAAGTCTCAAAGCATGTAGTTCAGACAATAAATCAGCGTACCAGCACAGTCCAAACCCTGGATACTCTTCTTCTCTAAACAAGGAATTAGCCATTTCAATCTGAAAAGCAGCTTGACCTAGTAGACAGACAGGAAATATTTGTTCATCTATAAATTGAGTATTGCCTCATTCACAGTGGGTCCCCCTACCATTCATCTGAACTGAATACAAATGAAGGATTGTAAGATGAAACTAACAGGAAGAAAAACAGAGGGGGAAGAGAACCTTTTTGTGAGGTGCATATCAAAGGTTTGCTTGAGTATATTTGAGGAGACAGAAGGGATGCCCAGGCACCTTTCATTGAGGGAGTAAAAGGAGAGTGCTTTTGCTTCATGGAAAAAGGGGTCTCAACCGGGTTTGGTTGAAAATACTGGACTACTTTGGGTGTGGGTCTTTTTAAAGAATAACTTAAATTTAGTTTTTAAAAGCATATAATTTTTTGGGCATCAAGCGATTAAAAAAATTGCGATTAATTGTGCTGTAAAATAATAGAATACTATTTATATAAATATAAATATTTTGGATGTTTTCCACATTTTTCAAATATATTGATTTCAATTACAACATCTAATACAGTGTCTTGTCTTAGCAATTGGCTGAACAAGAAGTAGGACTGAGTGGACTTGTAGGCTCTAAAGTTTTACATTATTTTGTTTTTGAATGCAGTTATTTTTTTGTACATCTACATTTGTAAGTTAAACTTTCATGATAGAGATTGCACTACAGTATTTGTATGAGGTGAATTGAAAAATACTGTTTTATTTTTACAATGCAAATATTTATAATAAAAAAATACAAAGTGAGCATTGTACACTTTGTATTCTGTTGTAATAGAAATCAATATATTTGAAAATGTAGAAATATCCAAAAACATTTAATAAATTTCAGTTGGTATTCTATTGGTTAACAGTGCAATTAATTGCAGTTAATTTTTTAAATGCATGAGAGTTAACTGCAATTAATTGACAGCCCTAATTGTTTTTGTTCTTTGTTTCCAATTCTTACTGCCACTTTACTATAGTCTTTGAAAAACGTATTGTTTGGAGCTATATCTAAGTGCTGTGGTGTTAAGCAAAGTGATGGTCGTCAGTTGAATCTTAGAAGTTAGTGTGTACTGTTCCTTTGAGAATAGCAGTCCTGGTAATTCTGTAAGTGTTCAGTGGATCAGGGGTTGGCCACTACAGGGAACACTCTCAAGTATTCAGGGATTGGTGTGTGCCTCTCTACCTGAATGGAGAGCAAGATCTGCAGAGGCCTGGAAGATAGTGCTTGTGCTGCCAGAGGCTGTTGTCTTTAGGGAGATGATCCACAGCAAGCACAGACCAGACTATTTCATGCTAGTGGTGAGGTGCCTCATGATCCTGAGAACCCTGGGGAAGCATCACACTAAACACAATCTGTACTAAAAACTAAGATCCAGGCAATTAATTAAGTGTGAAATCTGGTCACAACATGACTCAAGGCCACAACAGTGTTCTTGAATGATAAGACTTTAATGTACTACCTTGTACTATAGAACTATCAAGTGTGCAATCAGCCTTTAATTGAACAGCAACTGCCTCCAAAATACACTTTCAAATTTAAACTGGTCCAGTAAATAGCTGGCTTCAGAGCCAGTCAAATTAGAGACACATCCTCTTGACCTAAAGATTACTGTTTGAAAGATGCTTTCCCTGTGTGTTACAACCAGGTAAAAAGCTGTCAGACTCCTGACTTTACTGAGAACATATGAGACAGGATTTGTGATCTTTGTTGGGGCTTGCTACATATCTATATCTTTATTTCATGTGACTGAGCATAATCTGTGAATTGGATTTTGGAATATCTATACCAAATGGCTTTGGTTTCCATTTTCTGCCAAGTATTGGCAAACTCAAAATTATCAGTACCTCAAGTTGGGTTTAAATATTGGAGTTTGGATTCCTCTATTATATGCATCTTCTGCTGAAGACGTATCAGACTAGAACTTCAGTGCTACCTTGGAAATATCTGTTCATCCAGGATGGAATGTTGACAGGAACATAAAATATCAATAGTTCTTTCATTGTAGTAAAATGCAGGCAAGTAGATTTGGTATCTGGGCTGATCCTCTGCAGGGCTATCAACCGATTGTCCTGATCATTTTTAAGCTTAAATATTGATCCACTGTATGCTGTTGCATTTGGTTTTGTTCCATTGGTTGAAAACCGAGAATGGAAGTAAGATGAAGCCTAATAGTAACAGTCAAGGAATATTTTCAGTAGCTCAGTATTTTTCTAACTACATGTCTGTCTTTTTACAGAGACTCTGAAATCATGCAGCAAAAGCAGAAAGCAGCTAATGAGAAGAAGACTCTGCAGGCAGAAGCAAAATAAACTGTGTGGCTACATAAATGACCTAAAATGTTACAGTACACCAAGTTATAGGGCCTAAAATATCAGACTTGTTTGTAAAAGTGGCCTACCATTAAATGGTAAATGTTTATCTTATACTTGCAGACTTATTCAATTTGCACTTATTTAGAATTTTTGGTTAGTATAGGCTGAGTAAACCAAGACTTCATTAAGTTACCTGGAATACTTATTTCAAAAAAATTGCAAGCGCTCTTATAGGCATGCAAATAAGCGTAGTTTAAGTAATGGTCGCAATAGCTTAACTGCACCTTTCATGATTAACAATGTTGACTTCACTGAATGGCTTATGTGACTACACTATTAAAGCCACAGTTAGACCAGGTTACCCTCTTCGTGACCCTTAAAGTATAACAATCATTCACAGTGGAACACTACTTTAAAAGCCCAATACCTTTGTACAATGCATTCAAACTTGTAAAGGTCTGAACTGTAAATCTCATTTTAAATTATTTTTACAATAAAATGTTGCATGAAGTATTGTTTAATCTGAAATGGGGTACAGTGGATAACCTTTTACTGGGCTTGAATTAAAAGCTATCTTACAGTGCAGATTTATCGAGAAATTAACTTTTCAAAACAATAACTTTCAGAAGACTAAAAACTGGCATGACTTGTTTAATCTTATACTGTAATCTTTTCCACAGTAGATCTGCTTGTAAACTTTTAGTTTAGCTTCACCTAGTTAAAACATTGTCTGGGTGGGAAGGGCAGCAACCTCATAACCACAGATCTATGGCCTAACTTCTTGAATTTTCTGAGCACCCTCAACTGAAAGTCCAGGAGAACCACTACTGCTCAGAAAAATCTGAAAACTAGTCCTCTTTTATTAACATGAGATTTGTTTAGAAAAATCATGGGAGGGCAAATTTTTTTAAACCTGCATTTTTAACTGTCAATCCTCCATTTCTCATCTGCATTTTGCATGTAGATATGTACAATGAGGTAAACTGGCTTAAACAGGGATTCCTTTCATAGGCAAGGCAGAGTCTGTTGGGGACAATGAACTGATTTTGAGGTAAACACTAGCAGGGCAAACTGGCTTTTCTTGGGAGCAGGTAAGGTAGGTTTCAAGGAGCTTAAACTAACCTTTACCTATATATTATATGCAGTGGGGGAGGCAAAATTATTCATTGTCATGCCACTTTCACTGCTCCTTCAGCCTTTGATGCATGCCTCAAAGATGATGCAAACTCTAGTTTCCTTTTGGTTCCTATGTAGTACATTAATAAATGGAAAGTAGTCTGAACTACCAGTTAGCTTAATTTCAGGTCTTGCTCTCCACAATCTGTCGGATCTTCTATTAAGGATAACTATCAATTCAGACAAGCTTAGCTTCATTTAAAAGTGCTAGATCTGAATAAACTCCCTCTTCCCTGCATGAATATAAACAAATGGCATGAGGACAGTGCCGGTCGCAGTAATTTGTGTTGGAGTTGCATGCATCCAACTGCTTGATAGCATAATCTGCACCTGTTCTGCCACTGTTCTTATATTTCTTCTGGGCGGCAATAAAAGAAAGATCAATAATTGGCCAAGAACTTGTGTTATCAAAGTAGTAGGATAGTATCAACAAAAAGCTATACACATGCTATCATCCTTATACAGAGAGGTAGTGTTCCCTGTATTCATTCCAAACTGCAAGAATGGTGTAATGAAACTTGCTTAGTTCAGGACTGCTTGCAAGGGTGGCAGTTTTGACAGCAGTACTAATAGCACAAGCATGCTTAGTAAAATTAGTATTAACCCATATTCTAAACAAATAGGGTTAGTACTCATTTTAGGTCTCTTCTACCATGCCAGATGCAAAATTCAGAACTGGAAATGTTTGCAGGAGTAAAACAGGCATTATCAAGCCACAGCACTCATTAAGTGGTTTATATAAGCGGTTCATCTCTACATAAATACAAAACCTGATATTTCCTTACATAACTTTCACTCTGAATTTTCTGAACGGTCTTGATCTCCTGAATTTTGGACTCTGATTCTTTCACTAAGATGTCTATCTTGCTCTATTGACATTGGGGGGGAAAATACCTGAGACTGTCCTACATTTCCTCTCCATCTCTCTTATCCCTGGTTAAAATCATACACTTTGAGCACTGCATTATGCTAATAATGCCTTTAGTCTGTTTTTCCAGAAGAAAATAAAATGTCCTGCACAACAGCAGTTGGACATGGGGTGAATTTGTCTGTGCTCCTGCCTCCTTTTGTGAAAGCACATTCATTTAAATAGGAAATGAACAGATTACCCCTACCCATTTGGGGCAGAGGATTTGGCACAAAGTGGGGGATGAGGGGAGGGGTGATAAGATCCTGGGAGGCCCCTTTGTTAAACTCCATCCCCTTGGAGGCCCCCTGCTGTGGGACAAGGGGATGGAGTTGGGGGGAGCGGCTGTAGCTCTTCGTGCGGAGAAGGGAGCGGCTGGGAGGGGGCAGCAGGCAGCCCGCTTCCTCCCTAGCAAGGGGGTGGATCACTGGTAAAGGGACGTGCTGATGTAAGCAGCTGCCGCAACCAATCAAGCTCCACCCCTCTACGGGGCGGGAGTGTGAAGGGGTGCGCATGCGCGCTGACTGAGTGGTGGAGGCCACCGGCCCGTCAAACTTTTGCTATGGCAGGCCATGGCGGGGCCGAGACGGTGCTGTTTAAACGCGGCGCCGGGCAGGTATTGGAGGGAGGCGAGCGGGTCTCGCCCTGGGCAGGGGTCGCGGCTCCCGGGGTGGTGCTTGGGGCAGGGACCGGGCGTGTTATTCCCCAAGTTGAGGCCGGGGCCGCCTCAGAGGAGTGGAACCGGCGGGGCCGCGTGGCTGGGCCAGGTCTGGCGGCGGGGGTTGCTGCCTGTGGGCCGTTAGCGGCTATACGGGCTGGGCGCGTTTTTACCCCGTGCCCTGTCCGCCCTCCCCCCAACCCAGACCCCGTGACCGCCGCCGCGGCCTGACCCGGCCGGGGGCAGCGGCGTGCGCGTGCTGCACGTGGCGGTAACACTTCCTGTCCCCGCTCCCCCCCGCAGAGCGACGATTCGGACATCTGGGATGACACCGCCCTGATAAAGGCGTACGATAGAGCGGTGGCGTCATTTAAGGTAATGCGGCTCTCCCGCGCTGTGCTAGCAGCCGTTCCACCAGAACCCCCATGATACGTTTCCCCTGCTCCAAAAACTTCTTATCTTTGCGCTGTATGGCCCAGATCCTGCGGGGGAACCTCGCGGGGGCAGCTCCCCCCCCCACCCCCCCGCCCGTAGGGTTGGTTGCCAACTTTCTAATGGCACAAACAAAACCAAACACCTTTGTCCCGGTTCCCTCGCTCCATGCCTGCTCCCTCTGTTACTCGGTCTTCTCCACCCTCACTCATTCACCAGGCTGGGGGTGCGGGCTCTGCGGATGTGGGGTTGAGGGGGCAGGGGTTGGGGTGTGGGCTCCAGGAGGGTGTTTGGATGTGGGAGGGGACTTGGGGCTGGGACAGGGGGTTGGGTGTGTGAGAGGGGTCGGGGTGCAGGGTCCTGGCGGTGCTTACTGTGGCTCCCAGGAAGTGGCCGCCAGGTCCTGTGGCCCCTAGGTGCATGGGCGGTTCCGTGTGCTGCCCTCGCACCCACAGGCACAGCTCCCGTTGGTTGCGATTCCCGGCCAATGGGAGCTGCGGAGCCAGCGCTGGGGGCGGGGGCAGCATGCAGAGCCTCCCTGGTCACCCATGCGCCTAGGGGCCACAGGACCTGGTGGCCGCTTCTGGGACTGGCACGAAGCCAGAGCAGGCAGGGAGCCTACCTTAGCCCTGGCCTCTGCTGCCCGAACTTTTAACAGCCCGGTTGGTGGTGCTGCCAGGAGCTGCCAGGGTCCCTTTTTGACTGTGCATTACACTTGAAAACCGGATTCCTGGCAACCCTACATGTCGGGGGGGAGGTGCCTCCATGCAGGATCGGGGCCAAAGGGTCCTCTATAGTTCCCACAAAGCTTTGAATTTCTAGACTGAGAGGGGCATAACTATTCCTGATGGCATTCGGAGGTGGCTTCTGATCCTCCTCCAATTGGGAATTATGCAGATAAGTTTTTTTTTTCTTTTTTAAAAGTGTGTGGTAGTTAAGAGGATGCTTTTCCATCCCTTTGTTACAGGCCTGGGCTACTCTTAAAATGTAGATGAACATAGTTGCATTGCTTAGGTCAGGGGTGGGCAAACTTTTTGGCCTGAGAGCCACATCGGGTTTCCAAAATTGTATGGAGGGCCAGTTAGGGGAGGCTGTGCCTCCCCAAACAGCCAGGTGTGGCCTGCCCCCTATCTGACCCCTCCTGCTTCTTGCCCCCTGACGGCCCCCCCGGGAGTCCTGCCCCATCCAACACCCCAGATCCCTGTCCCCTGACAGCCCCTGGAACCCCCGCCCCTGACTGCCCCCTGCCACCCCATCGAACCCCTCCTCTCCTGGGGACCCCTGCCCCCATTCAACCCCCCTGTTCCCTGCCCTCTGACCACCCCAACCCCTATCCACACCCCCGACCACCGCCCCGAACTCCCCTGCCCTCTATCCAACCCAACACCACCACCACTACCCACTCCCTTACTGCGCTGCCTGGAGCACCAGTGGCTGGCGGTGCTACAGCCAGGGTGCCCGACTGGAGCCAGCCAAACCACAGTGCAGCACAGAGCACCGGGTCAGGCCCTGGCTCTGCAGCTGCGCTGCCCCAGGAGCTCGCAGCCCCGCCATCCAGAGCATTGCGCCGGCGGCAGGACAAGCTGAGGCTGCAGGAGAGGGGCCAGGGGCTAGCCTCCTGGGGCAGGAGCTCAGGGGCCAGGCAGGAGGGTCCCGCGGGCCGTAGTTTGCCCACCTCTGGCTTAGGTGTATGAAAAATTCACATTTCGGCACCATAGCTGCACCAGCCTAATTCCTGGCATAGACATGGCTGGGTTGATAGAAGAATGCTTCTGTTGACAGAGTAACCACCACTTGAGGAGGTTGATTATCCACAGTGATGGAAAAACCTTTTCCCAGTTGCTGTAGGAAGAGTCTACACGACAGCACTACAGCAGCACAGCTATACTGCCATAGCTGTGCTGCTGAAGCACCCATAGTGTAGAGAAGTCCATCTCGTTCAGAATATTCTTTCAAAAGTAGAATTGTAGAAAACTGCTCATACGAGTGCAAATATCACATTGGGCTAAAATCTGTCTTATAGACACACATCTAAGTTTAGTGGACCTTTTTACAACAACATGAAATATAGACAAAATAAATACATGCACCCTTACCATTATGTCATTTATCAGAACTGGAGAAATTTGCTATCTGCATCCTCTATTTAGCTCTGGATGCTATTGTGATGGGGGATAGGAGTACACGTCATAGTTGAGATGTTGGGGTATAATTCATAGAATCTTTTTTTTCTTTTATAGAATGCTCTAAAGAATGGTGAGTGTTCGGAGCCTTCGGACAAACAAGAACAATGCTCAGGGACAAAGAGAAAAAATAATAAAAAGAACAGAAGTAGGAAGAAAAGCAACGCAGCACCATTGAAGCAGGTCATCTTAAAAACTGAATACCAAAACTAAATGTTGTTAATTTTTGTATTGCACGTATTCATAGTCAGTTTTAAAACATAAGGTATATTTGGTTATCAAGGGAAGATTTTAGTTATTCACCTCAATGAAATTGTAAATAAGATTTATAAATTCTTGCTCTGCTGGGGCCACTTTAGAAACAGATTAATTGGATACAAAGAATAATCTGTAGTGAGGAGAGGCACATCATGCAGTATTTAGTTCAAAAGTTTGTATGCATAGTAGATGGATATGTTAACATTTAGATGTTTGAAACACTTGAGGAAGAGAAAAGTTACATTTGGAGAAAACATTTTTCAAGGGTCACAAATATAGCTGTTGATTTGACTTTCTTGCTTTTGTTGCAGTGGAGAGTTGGTGATGCCTGTAGTGCAGTTTGGTCTGAGGATGGTAATGTGTACCTGGCAACTATTGCCTCGATCAATCAGAAGAGAGGAACCTGTGTTGCTGTTTACACTGGGTATGGAAATAGGGAAGAGCACAATCTATCTGATCTGCTTCTTCCCAACACGGTTGAAAAAGAAAACGAGGAGCAGAATGCCGGGGAGGTGAGAGGGCAAATATAAACAATTACTATTCTACTAAAAATAAGCAAAAACTTTTAACTTTTGTTCTATTACTGTTGCCCTTGTAGAACTGAAGGAGGAGAAGAGTCTGTGAACCAAAAGTGATCCTTCGTATAAATGGTCATGAATCTATTGAAAGTAAGGGTATATGGTGCCTGTTTGGTAGTGTGGCCTCATGGATTGGGCATTGGACTGAGACTCTGGAGACCTGACTTCAATTCCCAGCTCTGCCACTCCTTTGCTGGGTGACCTTGGGCTAGTGGCTTCCTTTCCTGGACTTAATTTTTTCGTCTGTAAAATGGGGATAGTGATACTAACCTTTTTTGTAGAGTACAGTAACTCCTCGCTTAACGTTGTAGTTATGTTCCTGAAAAATGCTACTTTAAGCAAAATGATGTTAAGCGAATCCAATTTCCACATAAGAATTAATGTAAATTCGGGGGGGGGGGGGGGGCGGGTTAGGTTCCAGGGAATTATACACACACACACACACACACACACACACTCTATACGTTTTAAACAAACAATTTAATACTGTACACAGCAATGATCATTGCTGTGAAGCTTGGTTGAGGTGGTGAAGTCAGAGAGTCCCAGGGAATGCCTTACTGCTAAATAATGAACTAGCACTCTGCTGAGCCCTCAAGGGTGAATACATTGTTAATGTAGCCTCACACTCTACAAGGCAGCACGAATGGAGGGAGGGGAGATAGCATGGCGGAGAGAGACGAAGACACACACCGTGTGTGTGTGAGAGAGAGAGAGAGAGAGACGCACATTGCCCCTTTAAGTATACTGACCCCAATCTAAGTACATTGCCTTTAAGTAGATCAGCAAGTTGAGACAGCAGCTGCTGCCAGCAAGCTCCCTCCGTCCTGAGCCCTGTCGTGTCCCCCCATGCTCTATGGAGATGGGGGGCAGGAGCGGGAGGAAGGGAACACCCTGACATTAGCACCGCTCCCCCCCCCCCTCCCGCCGCCGCCCACCTTGCACAGCAAGCAGGAGGTTCCCAGGAGCAGCTCCAAGGCAGAGGGCAGGAGCAGCACATGGCAGTGGGGGGAGGGACAGCTGAACTGGCTGGCAATTGATAGCCTGCTGGGAGGCTGCTGCACAGGGAACTTAGGGGAGCAGGGAACTGATAGGGGGGCTGCAGGTCCAACCTGGTTCCAAGCCCCCACCAGCTAGCTCCAATGGGCTGCTCTTTCTGCAAGGAGTAGACAAAGCAGGCAGCTGCCAAACAACGTTATAAGAGAGCATTGCACAACTTTAAATGAGCATGTTCTCTAATTGATCAGCAACGTAACAACGTTAACTGGGACAACTTTAAGTGAGGAGTTACTGTATTCTGAGAGCTTTGGATGAAAAGTGTTTTAGAAGTGCTGAGTAGTAGTAGTATTACTATTACCATACCCTGACTGTATATGGCCCTATGATTCTTGCACAAAACTATAATTCTCACCTACAGGATTGCTGCAAAACCCTGCTTTTCCTTAATGATTCACTTAATAATCATGTAATGAAGGGAGATGTTGTCTTTCCAGACACACATCAATATACTGTTTCAGTTTCTAATCAGCAGTGTTGGACATCAAGAAGTTTTGCTAGGGGGGTACTAGACATGTCAGGACTGAAACAGTTGTCTCTTTTTTTCTCTGTACACTGCAGACTTTTGGCCCTTTCTACAAGAAAACATAAACAATCTACTATTTTTGCTGATGCTGGGCTCAGTGTTAAATGTGGAGGATTTCATATGAGATTAGAGAGTGATCTTTTTGTGTGTGTATGTGCTAAGAAATAGCCCCGGCATTAAAATGTCTTAAAGTCACTTTCTGAATTTTAGATGACCAAAATTCATCTTCCCAAGATGTATATGAAACTAGAAAAAGGTGGTAAGACTTGGGAATGGCGGAGGATAAGTGAGTTATAAATTGAGATCCCTTCCCTTTAAACCAGAAATGACTAAAATACATCTTTGACTGGATCTATGAATAAATCTATGACTGAGTTTGGACAGTACTTGCTTTTTAGGCAAAACAATGAATGATGCAATCTGAAGCTGGTATTGTGTCATACATGATATGAATTGCATCATGTTATTCCTAGAAGTCATGGATGATGCAATCATAACGAAGCTTACATCACTCTGCTGAACAAATTGCCCTATATCAGCTCTAGAAATCATACAGTGTCGTGCTCTCTTATTTGTCAGTGTTTGATTTTGCAAAGGGACACATTTCTGTTTAGCCAGAGTGAGCAGAGATGCCTCCTACTTGTGTGAACAGTGCAGATAACTTCTGCTATGTTTGTGGTGAAGTGACTTTTGCATCCCAAAAGCGCAGTATAACCACTATGGTTAAGAAAGCCTATCACCTTTATTTTGGCTGCAAAATTGGAGATCAGGACAAGAGGTGGGCCCCACACATATGCTGCAACACTTGTGCAACAAATCTTCGCCAGTGGTTGAACAGGAAAAGGAAATCTATGCCTTTTCCAGTGCCAATGATTTGGAGAGAGCCAACAGATCATACCAGCAATTGTTACTTCTGCATGGTGCCTCCAGTTGGGAAAGGTGTGTCAAAGAAGAAAAAGTGGACTGTGCATTATCCAAACATTCCATCAGCTATACGCCCAGTACCCCACAGAGAAGGACTGCCGGTTCCTGATGCACCAGAATCATTCTCACTTGAGTCAGACGAGGAAGAGGATGAAACTTCTGGTCCTGAACCATCAATGTCACAGGACCCACATTTTCTCCCATCCTCCTCCTCTGAACCACACCTCATAACACAAGGTGAACTGAATGACCTTGTCAGGGATTTGGAACTACCCAAGAGTAAGGCAGAGCTGTTGGGCTCCAGACTACAGCTGTGGAATCTCCTGGCAGGTGATGTTAGGGTTTCCATGTTCCGTGACCGTCAAAAGGATCTTGTCCCATTCTTCTTCATGGAAGGTGATCTTGTAGCCTGCAACAACATCGATGGTGTGATGGCAGCCCTCAACATCGTTCACGATCCAGATGAGTGGAGACTGTTCATTGATTCATCGAAGACGAGTCTTAAAGCTGTTTTACTGCATAATGGCAATGTTTTGCCATCTATTCCAGTTGGTCATGCAGTCCATATGAAGGAAACCTATGACAACATGAAACAACTTTTGAGGTGCATAAACTATGACCAACATCAGTGGCAGCTTTGTGGCGATTTGAAGGTTGTTGCTCTCTTGCTTGGTCTGCAGACTGGATACACAAAGTACTGCTGTTTTCTCTGCGAATGGGATAGTCGTGCAAGAGATTCCCACTACATCAAGAAAGATTGGCCACTCCGACAGTCATTAGAGCCTGGGAGGAAAAGTGTTCAGCATCCACCACTTGTTGAATCAAGGAAGATTTTGTTACCACCCTTACACATCAAGCTGGGTCTGATGAAGAACTTTGTCAAGGCCATTGACAAAACACAAGCAGCTTTCAAGTACCTCCGTGGAAAATTTCCAAGGTTAAGTGAAGCTAAGATAAAGGAAGGTGTCTTTGTTGCTCCTCAGATTCGTGAACTTCTTCGAGATGATGCATTTGACCATGCACTGTGTGGCAAGGAAAAGATGGCATGGAAAGCCTTCCAGTTAGTGGCAATAAATTTTCTCGGAAACAACAAGGTAGACAACTACAGGTTGTTGGTGGAAAACCTCCTCAAGGCATACAAAAGCCTTGGTTGCAACATGTCACTAAAGATACATTTTTTTGCACTCTCATCTAGATTTTTTTCCACCGAACTGCGGAGCAGTGGCGATGAGCACGGCGAGCGATTTCACCAGGACATTGCAACAATGGAGAAACGCTATGAGGGCAAATGGAGCCCATCAGTGCTTGCAGACTTATTGCTGGACAGTGACGAGAGATGCTCCATTTAATGAATACAAGAGACAAGCCAAGAAGCGCCGAGTAGACACTGAATAGGACTAAACTATGTACAGAATAGTTTTTTGCCTTTTGTTTCATAATAAATTTTATTTATATAACCCTTTTGCTGATTTTTAAAGTGTTACATAAACAGGACAGGTGAAATATTATCATGTAAAGCAACCATAAACACATGAAAAGACCTAGGTTTACAATTTATGATTAAAACTCTACTATCTACACAATATACATAGACATAAAATGTAAAAACTTAAATATCTTGGAAACAGTAGCCAGTCAGTTGTTTTAATTGTCATATTTGAATTCAGCACATCAAAATACATAATAAATAGCACATTTTATCTCTGAAGCAGATGACTTCTCAAAAATTGTAGACCAGTGTAATTGGTTAAAAGATCAGTTTTCAGAATGGAGAGAGGTAAATAGTGCCCCCCAGGGGTCTGTACTGGGCCCAGTCCTTTTCAATATATTCATATATGATCTGGAAAAAGGGGTAAACAGTGAGGTGGCAAAATTTGCAGATACAAAACTACTCAAGATAGTTAAGTCCCAGGCAGACTGTGAAGAGCTACAAAAGGATCTCTCAAAACTGGGTGACTGGGCAACAAAATGGCAGATGAAATTCAATGCTGATAAATGCAAAGTAATGCACATTGGAAAACATAATCCCAGCTATCCATATAAAATGATGGGGTCTAAATTAGCTGTTACCACTCAAGAAAGAGATCTTGGAGTTATTGTGAATAGTTCTGTGAAAATATCCACTCATTGTGCAGCGCCAATCAAAAAAGCTAACAGAATGATGGAAATCATTAAGAAAGGGATAGATAATAAGACAGAAAATATCATATTGCCGCTATATAAATCCATAGTACACCCACTCAAAAAAGATATATTGGAAAAGGTTCAGAAAAGGCAACAAAAATTATTAGGGGTATGGAACAGCTGCCAAGGAGAGATTAATAAGACTGGGACTTTTCAGCTAGAAAAAGAGATGACTAAGGGGTGATATGATAGAGGTCTATAAAATCATGACTGGTGTGGAGAAAGTACAGAAGGAAGTGTTATTTACTCCTCCTCATAACACACGAACTAGAGGTCACCAAATGAAATTAATAGGCATCAGGTTTAAAGCAAACAAAAGGAAGTATTTTTTCACACAACGCACAGTCAACCTGTGGAACTCCTTGCCAGAGGATGTTGTGAAGGCCAAGACTAACAAAATAACTAAATAAATTCATGGAGGATAGGTTCATCAATGGCTGTTAGCCAAGATGAATAGGGATGGTTTCCCTAGCCTCTGTTTGCCAGAAGCTAGGAATGGACGACGGGATGGGTCTCTTGATGATTACCTGTTCTGTTCATTCCCTCTGGGACACTTGGCATTGGCCACTGTTGGAAGACAGGATACAGGGCCAGATGGACCTTTGGTCTAGGGGTGACCAGATGTCCAGATTTTATAGGGACAGTCCCGATATTTGGGACTTTATCTTGTATAGGTGCCTATTTACCCCCACCCCCGTCCCAATTTTTCACACTTGCTGTCTGGTCACTCTACTTTGGTCTGACCCAGTATGGCCGTTCTTAAGGAATGAGCAAATAATTAGGGGAGGAGCAGAACTGTAAAGGGCCTTGGATGTGAAGACAAGAAGACTGAACTTGATGTGGTAGAAAGGGAGGAGACAGTGGAGAGATTCAAAAAGAGAAGGGATTACATGGTCAAAATGAAAGAACAGGAAGATGATCTTAGCAGGTGCATTTTTGAATCAGCAGGGGCAGAGTTAAGAAATCAGAGTATAGGAAGGTGCAGAAATCAAGATGGAAGATGAGGATGTGGACAAGACTTTCCTAGTGAAAAGTTTCATACTGAATTTGGTTTAACATTTGCTCTAGACACATGGGAGGTGTAACCTGGGAACAAGTCTACCAGAGTTTTAATTAAAAATACAATTTTCCTTCTAGAATGAAAATGAAACTCAGTATTCAACAGATGAAAGTGAAAAGTCCTCCCAGTCACCTGGAAACAAATACAACTCTACAAAATTAAAATCCTCTCACTGGAACTCCCATTTTCCACCTCCTCCACCACCAGGCCTGGGAAGGGTAAGCATAGCCCTAGCTGTGATAGTGGCCTGAAGCAGAGCAGGATCTTCAGACATGATTTATTTCACAGCTTTGAGAAAATAATGTATTTACCACTCTTCTAGACGTTAAATTCCAACGTTTGCATGGTGTTAAGCTCTTACAACAACTCTTGAACCTTAATGTATATCCCTGTGATAAACGGTAGGAGTGAAATCCAGACACCCTGGTAGTCAGTTGGAGTTTTCCCATTGACTTCTTTGGGGTCAAATTGTCACCCTATGTATTTACAATCTAGAATAGGTTCTATATGAAATGCAATTGTTTTTATTTCAATTGGCTTTATTTTAGGAACATTGCAATATAAGTGGAAGATGACCAGAAAATTTCATATGTGAAGAACTAGCATAAATTAAGATAAGAGCCTATCATTTCATCTTTAAATACGAGCATAGACACAGTGTGATTGTAATAAAAATGTGTGGTATGGTAAATTTAGTATTCAAAAACAGAGTGAACTTAGCTTGTATCCTAGACCAGATATGATCAGTTATATCTTGGATAGAGGAATATTAGATGTAATGAACAGTTTTTTTAATGTGAGCACCCAACTTCAGATTCCCTTTAAAAGGCGTTTTAAAAATTACTACTATTAAAACATCACTTCAAGCCTGTCTTTTTGTGATATCTATAAAGAAAGTCACTGTCTCTTTTTGCTAGGCTTGCTGATGCTCACATCGGAGAATACTGGCAAGAATCATTTATAGCTGGCCCATTTTCCTATACTGTTGATTCATTAAGTCATTGGGACTTGCTACCTTTGCTTGAGCAATTTGGTGATCTGTTGCATAATATTTTAAGGCAGAAGGTTTCTTTCCCTTTTTTAATTCCAAATTTTGTTTTATATTCAATTATTTCACTGTAGCCTGGACCAAAATTTAGTGGACCACCACCCTTCTTATCAAGCTGCCTCCCACCATTCCCAACAGGACCACCGGTAAGTGGTATGTGGAAAATAGTGATTAAAGGCAAATATTTGTGATCTCCACTTTTCTAACTGACTTTCTTGTATGCACATACCTGCTTTTAAATTGAAATGAATACCTATTCAGTACTGCGTATGTGCCCAGTAGCAGTGTTCCAGTTAAGCCAATCTTAATGTTCCAATTATAAATTTCCTCCCAGCTTCTGGGGTTTGTATTCAGGATCACAGGGAGTAAATTTCTATTATGGAGTTCACAAGGATAGAAGGATTAAGATCTGTTATAAGATCTTATACAGAATTTTTGTACTGGTGTAACTATTTCAGTTAGATGTCGACTTTTTTTACTGAAATAGTTATACTGATATTGTAGAATAAGTAACTTTAATTCTTTAATTTTATACTTAAGTTTGGTAAAGGAAATGTTTATGTTGCAAAGAAAGGCACTGACTAGCAAGTAGAAGGAAGGCCTTGAAAATAATAAGTGGTAAGGCCAAAAGGAATAAAGTATTGAGGATGTCTGGTTCAATGAATAGCTAATATTATTAGGGGAACTTTCTAAAAAGAAGGTCTCTGACTGAGAGGGGTGACTACAGATGGTTTTAAATTAAGAAAAAAAGACTCTGTCTTAAAATGAGCCAACATAGCACTTCCCCAACCCACACACCAGTGTTAAAGCCCATGTGAACCCAGGTGCAATGGGAAAACTACTGGACAGCAAGGAGGAGAGGTGGAAAACTCTTGGGAAGAAAGGAGTTTGTAAATCTTACTGGATTAAGACAAAATAAGGGTGAATTGTCTCAAATTGGTCTTTAACTGAAGTTGGTAATTGGCAATGACATCACTTGTTTGTTAAAGTGTATAAAAAAGTAAACTCTTAGCAATGAACTCTTTAATATCTGCCTATTTTGGAGCTGACCAATATGGGTCTGAGTACCCTGGGTTTAGCCCATTTGTAAGTATCTTGCTCAAATGCTTATAATGTTTTGTTACTGTTTGGATGTAATAAATTGCTTATTAGTTAGGCTTTTTAGGCATGTTTAGAGCAACTACATATAGTGGCATTTGGCCTGTGGATTTAATAAAGGAGTTTATGGTTAAATTGGTGTTTGTTGAATTCCCATATTAATTCAACATTTTATTAATAATTCCAACAGATATTAAGTTCCCTTATACTGACACCTCTTTTTTCCCTTCCCTTATGGGAATAATGATACTAATACAACTGCATCTGCATTAGTGTGTTTATAGTGCTTTAACTGTATCGGTATAGTCAAAGCTTTTGTATGTAGAAAAGCCCTGAGTGTGTTATGAAATATGGAAAATAAGTTTTTTCCCTTTCTCTCAGTGGATACGCTGATCATAGGAGCGGTACATGTGCCTTTGTAAATAAGGTGTTTAAGCAAATACAAACTATCTTATTTCGAAGCGTGTGCAAGAATGCATTTCTATTCTTTCATTTATTTGTCAATAATTTCAGAGTTGGTTGTTGTCATTCACTTCCCCTGCCTGTAAGATAAACACCAATTAAATAAAGCCAGTTCACAGTGTTTTGTTGCAATCTCCTAGTTGATTCCTCCTCCACCACCCATGGGTCCAGATTCTCCTGAAGATGAGGAAGCTTTGGGAAGTATGTTAATAGCCTGGTATATGAGTGGTTATCACACCGGCTACTATCTGGTAAGTGACTCCTGTTGAAATGTTGCATGTGTAGTCTAGCTTTGGGTTCTACTGTTGTTTAAGAAAAGTAGGTGTTTCTTTTTCTCTATGGAGCTTTTACTCTAATTTATGAGAACCTAGCTTGCAAGGCATTCTGTTTAAGTGTTCCCGTCTCTCTGTGAGCAAAAGCAGATCAGTCTACTTAACTAATGAGAACTTACTATGTTTTACATTTGCACATTTAAATATATTATATAAAAATAATTTGAGATCAACAGTTGCAGCTTTCCAGTCCAGTGGAGTCTCCTAGCATGCACAGTTTGTCATAATGGAAGAATAGATTGTGTGGTTGGAGTAAATCTGGACTTGTTCACTATTCTGTGAAGACTTTTCTTTTCTAACTACTACTGGATAATTTATTCTCTATCCCTCCTCTTCCCCCTCCCCATCAACATACTTCATTACTGACCGGTGGGAGGGGTGGGTTTGTGGTACATGGATAGCTCATGCTGGAACGCCACACTGATGAAAAATCCATGGTTGTGGAGGGCTGCTTTTTGCATAATTGCAAAGGAAGAAAAAAAATGTAGAAAGGATTTGACTTTTCAAGCTTTGATAATTAATTCTCGTTAATATTCAAATGTGGACTGAAGACTAAACAAACAGAATTTGGGAATTGGCACTTTAGGTTTCCATTATTTACTTTTGGTTTAACAGCAAAAATTTCTCAAGCTGTTCGGCAGGGACACAGATCAAGACAACAGCAAATAGTTAAGTTTTAGTTCCTGATCTCAATATAATATATGTTGGTTGTTTGTCTTCAGTCTGTAATCTATAAAGAACCAAATCTGCTTTCCATGAGAGAGACTAGAAGGATTTGGCCCAAAATATTTTACCATGATGAGCAAAGCTTCATTTTTATTTTGTCTTCACACTTGAATAACAAACTCTTGCTATCCTGTGTCCCATAGGGTTTAAAACAGAGCCGAATGGAAGCTACCTTGGAGAGATGTCCTCACCCTAAATAATTGAATATCACTTACTATCTTGAGCAATTGTAAGTATTGTATTTGTGCTTAAAGTTTAATATTGCAATCAGTGGGCAGCCTGCAAGATTGCAGCTTGCATCCTAGCTCTGGAGAGTGTCCCTTTAAAGAAAAGGGCAACTTTGGGTTCCAAGACCTCTAGTCATCTTGGCCATCAGTGAAGAAAATCTCTGCCACTGTCAAAATGTAGCAAGTGACTTGCCACCAGACATAGTGGGTGAGAGCTGGAATAGGCTCTTACAGTACTTTCCAAGGTGGGATTTGTGATTGGGAAATCAATGTGGCTGCTTTTACTAAAAATTAATTTAAGTCCATGTTGTTGACGACTTCCACTATGATTTAGAAGGGCTGCTAACTTAATCAGTCCTGGAAACAGAAGACCTGTTGAGTTTGTGATCAAATCTGACTTTTGTGACACTACACACATTTTTAGAAACAATTGCTTGCTTATACATGTAGAGTAGGAGAGATTGTGCTTGAGTTTGGTTTTCAAGACAGGACTAACATCTAGCTCAGTTCTTGTTTTTCTGTCCTGTTGGTGTGTGTTTGTTTGTTTGTTTTTTGTTTTTTCTTTATTCCCTCCCCTGAGTATCTGCACTTTGGTTTGAAATAACTTTTGCTTAGGATCTCCCTTAAGTATTAATCACTTTATTGCAGTGCAAAACATGTATTCTGCCATCTGTTCCTTTTTACTTGTTTCTCTGACAAACTTGTCTTTAAAGGGCAAGTAGGATTATAGTGACTTGCAGGTGATACTTGTTTAAAAAAATTAGTGTGTGCATGCACCTATACAATATAATAGTTGTTTCTCTTTTAAGCCAGGTACAAATATCCCTGGGAGAGATGTCACGTGTACACTGGCTGGTATGAAGATCTGATTTTTTTTTTTTTTTTTTTTTTTTTAATCACGAAGACTAACTGGGCTTAACTTAACCCTTGCATTTTAATAGTGAACTGAATGAATTAGTGCAACACCAGACTTAAGAATGTATGAATGACTATTTTGCTGCTTTAAAGGCAACCAGCCTTTAAAGCACTGCAGCAATAAAATGACACCTGCCCAATTAAAAGCTAATATTATGGATTTTAAAAATACTATACAGATCCCTTTCGAAACAAGTGATTGTTATATACATGCTGATCTCTCTGCATTGTTGTATCATCTTACATTTTTAAATTTGTAATTTGAATTATAATCCAAGTAATTTTGATCAGAACTGAGAAGTACAAAATATTTAACCTAGATACAAATAGGCAGTGATGTACGTAATTGTGACTGTTGGTGGGAGTTAGTGACATATAGAAAATGTTAAACATGTTAAATATCCTATGAGTAGGATCAGAACCTTGAACATAAAGCAAATGAGCTGGGGAAGGCTCATTTACGAGTTGTTGTTATACTATTTTGCATGTTTGTAAATAAAATTTACTCAAACTTTGAATTTGCTTTTTTAAACTTTAACAAATTTTGCTACTTAAATGTTTTGGTTTTTTTATGTTTTGGATGGCATATGTATAAAGGAAAGATGTACCATCTAGATCAGGGGTAGGCAACCTATGGCACGCCTGCCAAAGGCGGCACATGAGCTGATTTTCAGTGGCACCGGTCTGGAGGGCTTTGCATTTTAATTTAATTTTAAATGAAGCTTCTTAAACATTTGAAAAATCTTATTTACTTTAGTTATATAGACCTTCTAAAAATGTTAAAATGTTTTACTGGCACGCGAAACCTTAAATCAGAGAATAAATGAAGACTCGGCCCACCACTTCTGAAAGGTTGCTGACCCCTGATCTAGATCATAGCAGCCCCTGTGCCCTGCTCTATCTGGCCACTGCCTTCTCACCTGGCCCTACTGAGAGGAGTGCCCTCTCCCCCTCCCTCTGCTGGCTTGGTGTCCTCTCTTCTGGTGCCACAGCCACCCCTGATGGGTGAAAGGTATAACTGCAGCAGAATCTATGTTCTGCAAAGGAAACAAAATTTTGCTGGGGGAACATGTATTCTGCCTGTGCACAGGGGTGCAGAATTCTCGCATGAGTAGCATGTACTCCCCTTCATTTGCAATTTGTTAAAGGCCTACCAAAATGCAGTCATTCAGAGTAGATGGTGTAGCTACTTGTAACACACTCCTTTCTTACATGTTTGGAGTAGTGAAGTGTTTAAAATGTCACTTAACTGTCAGTAACCAACTCTGCTCCCACTTCTTGGGCAAATGTATTGCCTTCCTTTGATTTGCCAAGGTTATAATTCACTGGAACTTACATCATTCTGTTGCTGATATAAGAAGGAAGATAATTCAGCTCCTCTTTCAAAGTATTGTAACATTGCAATGCTAAAAAATGAAAAGCACTAAAAAACAGAATTGCTAAGAGTGCTTTTTGGGTAATCATATACAGTAAGACTTACAATGAATCACAGGCTTAAAAGGTGCCTTCTCTTTTTAACCCTCATTTATTTCCTTTAGTTTAGATGTAACATCTCACACTGACAAAAAGGCTGCAGTTCACATTTCTGAGAATGAGGGAGGTCACTTAATTAAAATGTACTGCCTATTTTTTTCACATCTGTCACTTACATTTCCCCCCACTTCTATTAGTCTTATAAACAAGTTTTTAAATGTTAAGCAAAACTTTTACAGTCCATATTGACTATAATATCTATTGAAACATCAAAATGACTTGTCATTGGACCAATTCAAAACTACTCATTTTTCATGGTTAGATTTCAACCTGGGAGGACATGTTAAGTGAGATCCTTGAACAGTCTGGTATATCTTACTATTTTCTAATGAATTGGTTGATGGAGTGGAGAGTATGCTTATAAAATTTGTGGCTGATGCTAAACTGGGAGTGGTTGCAAGCACATTTAGTCTAAACTAAATAGACCTGATAACTCTTCAAATACATAAAAGGTTGTCTTGTATATAAGATCAATTATTCCCTCATATCCACCAAGGGTAGAAGTAGTAGTAATCAGCTTAGTTTGCAGCAAAGGAGATTTAGGTTGGATATTAAGAAAAACTTTCTAACTATGAGAATAGTTAAGCTCTTGCACAGGTTACTTAGGAAGGTTGTGGAATACCCATTCTTGGAGGTTTTTAAGAACAGGTTAGACAAAAGTGTCAGGGATGGCATAGGTATACTTAACCCTGCCTCAACATGGGAGGATGGACTAGATGACTGTTTGAGGTCCCTTCCAGCCCTGCATTTCTCTGTTTGATTTAGAAAGTTTATCCTGCTAGTCTGTCAAAGTACTTGGATAAGTTCTTATAATAAACCTATTTTTCTACCCTGGGGATAGATTTTTTTTTCTACAGTAATTTAAAAATATTCTAAGTATAAAAATATTTAAGATGTTAGGTTTTTTTTTACAAGTTATGAAACAAACATGAATCACCGTTTTAGCATACAAATCCATTTTTATCACTTTTCCACACACTTACAGATTTACACATTTATTTAGAATGACTCTTGAATAAGTCAAAGGTTTTCAAAACAAGTGAGGGAAATAAATCAGATGATGTAGATATTTTTATAAACATTAACCATGAGAATTTAAATATTCCAATTCTATACATTAACTAAAAGTTGTTTGTTCCCCTAGCAAATCTTCATTGTTACTGCATTCATCTAGGTATTTCTTCTAATTTGACTCTTTGTGCAAGAATGAAACCGGTAGGACAATCTCTATGAACACCTGGTATCATACGCATGGAGGAGTAGGATGCCTGTGAATGCAGCCAGGACAGCAGTGCAGAGAATCATGAACAAATAAGTCACATTCCACACAAAATACATTCTGGCAGACTTTACAAATGTAAACCTGAGTGAAAAAGGTTAAAAAAATTAAGTTAAATTTTCAAATACAAATATCACTGTTGTAGTATTACAGTAATGCAATAGATTACTGTAAACAAACTATTTTGCATATTTACATCATAAGATTCCTACCAAATTAAAGTTTCCAATCTGAAAATTTTTCAGGCTAAATATAACTTTTAGATTCAATCAGAATAAACTATAAATTGTGTTTCTTATTAAACTAATTGCCCAAATTCTCACCCTTAAAAACCCCATAATTGTAATAACTTGGGAATCCTAGGGGTACTGCAGCTAATATGTTTTTAAAAAATAAGTAAAGGTTACATTAAAGAGTTCTACAAATATAAGCATCTTGTCTGACAAAGCTCATTTTTCTCTCTAACTCTACTCGTTAGACTCCCACCATCCTTATGCCCAGAGGTGGGACTCATTCTTAGCCCTGTCAACTTTTTGAGCGAGGGCAGCAGCACACCTGACAGTCTCTGGACACTCCTTACCTCAAGTGTGCTGCTTTTGCAGTCTAAAAAGTGAGAACCCAGGACTGAGAATTCAATCTAGCCAACATGGTCTCCATACGGGATTTTTTGTTTTGTCATCAAGATGACCTTCACAAAGATTAATTACATTAAGAAGCAGTGTGCAAATTACATTACATTTTAATAATAACTTACATGTTGATCTTTAATCTCCCCTTGGCAGCCTTGACAATAGCTATGAAACAGAATTCAATATTTTTATTGAAAGCAGAAAAAAAATTGTTCAACACTACCATTTTACACAGTCATTTCTTACACAATTATAATTTGATATCCATTTCTATAATTTAAACGACAAATCACAGCCATTTAACTGAACATGCACTAGTTCAACCAGTACTAAAGAAGCCATTGCCAACTTATCTTATTTTCAAAACAAAAGATGAAATCTAGAAGGGTCCAAGTCGATTCTTTATAGCAGGCATGATTTACATACCGTTCTCCTTTATATTCTTCCAGTGTAACTTCTTGAAAGGCATCCAAAGGAAACAAGTGATGGTAAGACCGAGCTAGATGGGGTGCAGAGACTAATGTAAGACCTTGAATGTCAAAATAAAAAGATGGAAAAAAAAACATTTGTCAAGATAAACCAAAATTTTTGATTTCATGAATACAGGAGAAAGCAACAAAAGTAAGCATGTGTTTACGAACCTTTTGGCCCCACGACCTTCCTTTTTAACAGCAAAAGGTATTTTATGTGAGTGAATCAATTTTAATAATTGGAATTTCTGCCTTAGTCCACATAAAATTATAAAACTCTTAAGAATTAGAAGGTATACAACTCCATTCTGTTCCATCTAGGTTAGTGATTGCAGAGGTTTTACAAAAGTATACTAATGACTTCCTTTGAGGGTTGGTGAATTATTTTAATTCTATAATGAAAATATAACTATGCCCAAGCCCTTCAATGAAGGCAAGTTACAACTTTCCTCCAGCACAAGTGATATTTCCACTATACTATATAACTAAATTGGTTGCTACAGGAATCCCTTTTTGGATATATATGTATTCCAATCAAGTGAATATAAAAGATACTGGAATACAAAAGAAATGGAGTCTGATCAAATTCTGATTCACCCCAAATTCCCACTGACCTCAATGAAAGTTTCAAGCACACAAGGAATTCAGCATCCAGTCTAAGACACAACAGTCTGTGTTATGGTATTGCTTTCTACACACTGTAGCCCTCAGAGCCCCAAACCTATTTGATACCCAAGACTAGAATTAAGGACAAGTTCTGCAACAGGCATAGTTGAGTCTTTCCACATCCCAATAGCTTAGGGGGTTGTTTGTTGTTGCTTACCATTATACGTAAAGAATCATAGCAATGTAGGGCTGGAAGGACCTTGAGGTCATCTAGTCTAACACCCTACATTGAAGCATGACCAAATATACCTAAAACAATACCTAACATTTATTTTGTCTAACCTGTTCTTAAAAACCTTCAACAGGGATTTCACAAACTTCCTTGGAAGCCTATTCCAGCACACAGAGCCCCAGAAACTAACTATAAGGATAGCTAGTTCTTCCTAATACCTAACTTAAATCTCCCTTGCTGCAGTTTAAGCCCATTACTTCTTGTCCTACTGTCAGTGGACATGGAGAACAATTGATCATCATCCTCTTTATAACAACCCTTAACGTATCTGAAGACTATCAGGTTCCCTCCCCCCGGTCTTCTTTTCTCAGGATTAGACATGCCCAGTTTTTTTAACCTTTCCTCAGAGTTCCACATTTTGAGTTTACCAATTTTCACTGATAAGTTACCAGGTTTATTAAAGGAGTCCAGTTTTTACTGATTTACACCCCTTTATCAATCCACTCAGTATTTTTTCAGGTACTGATTTTTGTTAAACACTAAAACTTTATGCGATTGTTGTGTCCTAGAGCGCTGAAACTGAAGCAGTTCCACAGTGTAAAACACAGTACACAGAGAGTAGAGGTCGGTGAGGGCTCCGGCTGGGGGTACGGATGAGGAGTTGGGGGTGCAGGAGGGTGCTCTGGGCTGGCACCGAGGGGTTTGGAGGGCAGGAGGGGGATCAGGGCTGGGGCAGAGGGTTGCAGTGCAGAAGGGGGTCAGGGTGCAGGCTCTGGGTAACACTTACCTCAGGCAGCTCCCAGAAGCAGTGGCATGTCCCCCCTCCGGCTCCTACATGGGGGCATGGCCAGGCAGCTCTGCACGCTGCCCTGTCCGCAGGTGCCACCCCTGCAACTCCAATTGGCTGCGGTTCCTGGCCAATGAGAGCTGTGGGGGCAGCGTGCGGAGCCCCTTGGCTGCCCCTACGCGTAGGAGCCAGAGGGAGGACATGCCACTGCTTCCAGGAGCCACGTGGAGTGGGGAAAGCCCCTGCTCCCCAGCTGGAGCACTGGAGCAGGGCAAGCCCCGAACCCTGCTCTCCAGCGGGAGCTCAAGGGCCAGATTAAAATGTCTGGTGGTCCGGATGCAGCCCCCAGGCCGTAGTTTGTCCACCCCTGTTCTACACAGTCTCTCTCCCTCTTGGTTACCTAGCAGACTCTGAGTCTGCCCTTGGCTCTCCCTTCCCAGAGGGAGAGTATGCCTCTCCCTGAACTACCAGCACACAGAGCCCCAGAAACTTAGGTAAGCTCCTTGGGGTTATAGATAGATAAGGTAAACAGGTAAACATGGGATGAAAACGCAAACCTATGTTGAATACCAATAAGCAAATCAGTGCTTGGAAATTTTCAAGAAAAGTAAGGATGGGAGTGGGGAGGATGCATTGTGCTGCAAGTACTGCAGCATTGAGGTCATAGGCACCGACTCTTGGGAAAAATTAGTGGGTGCTCTGCACCCACCAGCAGCCAAATTCCCCACCCCACCTCCTCCTCCCCCCTCTGTCCCAGCGCTTGCCAACACCAAACAGCTGTAGCAAGCTCCAGGAGGGAGGTGGGAGGAGTGTGAACATAGTACACTCGGGGAAGAGGCGGGACAGGGATTTGGGGAAGGAGTTGAATAGGGGCAGGGACTTTGGGGAAGGGGTTGGAATGAGGTTGGGAGGGGCAGGGCAGGGGTGGAGTCAGGGCAGGGCTGGGTGCAGGGGGGGGTCGAGCACCCAGTGGCGCCATTAGAAGTCGGCGCCTATAATTGAGGTCATGCTCCTGCTGACAGAATAAAGGGACATGTTGAAAGGAAGCGACAAGAAACAAAGAAGAAAGTGAGCTTCGGGATAAACAGTCAATAACAGGCGCTTTTACCAGGGCTTTAATGAAAAAGAAGGCACAGCATGATTGTGTCAATGAATTTGTGCATGCTCTTCATTTTGCCGGACAACTGCTGTTAATAGCAGAGGGGCCTATTGATGATTTTGTGCAACAATACTGTCCAGCTGCAAAACCCTTCCTAATGCACACAACCTCACTCGTAAGCATCTGAAAGAAAATGACAATGCTTTAGTATCTACACTGATGGAACAGATTGATGGAAATGTGGTGTCTAGTCTGATTTGTGATGAGTCTCCTGATACTTTGGACCCTCCGATTCTTGGCCTTTTGTTTTAGTTTTTTTTATTTCAAAGCAAGTAAACCCACATTGTTTTGTGCTGATGGGACATACATCCCCTCTGCTGACAGCTGTTTACAACAGTAACTGACATGTTTGAGATGTACCAACTAACTTGGGAAAACATGGCCACAAGTAATAGAGATTCTGTTTCCTACATGACTGTTTGCACAGGAGATTAAACTCAATCAGAAACCGGAGCTCCTACGTATTACCTGTCCAGTTCATCTGATTAATGCTGCGCTGTCAGCAGCTACTGCTACAGAAGAAATGAAAGATGTGAAATTTTGCATCACTGGATTCAGGGCCATTTTCAAGCATGCAAACAAACTGAAGGCTTTGTTTAACACAGTGCGAGTTGAGTGCAGAGCCAATTGCCAATTAACTACCCCTGTGTTGGGCCACATTGGTGGATGAGTTTGTATTTCGCTGTTTGTTATGTAAATAACACATGGACTGGCAAATAACCAAAATAAGTGCTAGATGCTGTGCACCAAGGTAATAGTCATTGTTGAAAACTTGGGAGTCACTGTGTGACACACAGAAAACACTCAAATTTTCTCCAACTACTGCCAACACATTTGCCAATACAGATATTTACTGAATCCTGAGAACCAAAATCTCAACTGAACTGAGCACAAAAGCTGCAGGAGAAACATATGGCAAGAAAACCCAGCTGTTTCTGGAAATCCTTCCCACCCTGGAACACAAGAAAAATCAAACAAGCACTCAAAACCTTCAACACAACACAGCCAGAAATAGGAGACGACCGTGGCCTATAATCTGAAACCCAAAGTGTTTGGTGCCAAAGATTCTTTTTGGAATGTCATCCAGATATTGCACCCTTTCCTCAAGATGAATTTTGCAGCAGACTACGACTGTTATGCCAGAGTATTTCAACCATTTGCTACTAAAGATAAAATTTCAAATCTGAAAGGGGCATTTACTAATTCCATGAACTTCCCTAACCCTGACGATACGAAACTGGATGTTCTGGCTTCTTAGAACAACATCAAGACACACTTCCCAACTTCAGCAAAGTGGCACAGCAAGCTATGAGTGTATCCCCTGAATCTATTGATGCAGAGTGCATATTTTCTAAATTGGATTAATTCCATGACAACAAGAGGCTCAACATGAATGAGGATACTTTGAAGAAAATTATGCAAGCATACGCAAACCAGGATTTCTGGAAAAACTAAGCTCTGAGACACACAAAATATACCTTTGTACACACAAAAAAAGTTTCAATTATACTGTAGTAAAATATGTATATTACAAACTGTTTTTCCTTTTTCCTCTCCTCCTCCTCCCCCCCCTGATTTTTCGCAATTTTTTTAACCTCTTTTCATCCCGTTTTTAAGGTTTGGAAAATAAACACTGAAAAATTCCCAGACTTTTTTTTTTAAACAAATAAAAACTGAAAATGCAGAATACTCATAGGTCAGGCTTTTTAACCATTTATCATTTTTGTTACTCTCCACCAGACCCTCTGCAATTTGTTAATATCTTTCTTAAAGTGTGGCCCTCAGAACTGGACTCCAGCTGAGGCCTCATCAGCGCCAAACAGACAGGACAATTACCTCCCATGACTTACATATAACACTTCTGTTCATTCACCCCAGAACTATATTAGCCTTTTTTGCAACTGCATCACATTTTTGACTCATATTCAATTTGTGAGCCACAGTAACCCCCGATCCTTTTCAGCAATATTATCGTCTAGCCAGTTATTCCCCATTTCACAGTTGGGCATTTGATTTTTTTATTCCTAAGTGTAGTACTTTGCACTTGTCTTTATTGAATTTCATCATGTTGACTTCAGGCCAATTCTTTAATTTGTCAAGGTCATTTTGAATGCTAATCCGGTCTTTCAATGTGCAAGCAACCCCTCCGTACTTGGTGTCATCCACACATTTTATAAGCATACCCTTCACTCCATTATCCAAAATACTGAACAGAACTGATCCCAGGACACAACCCTGGAGGACCCCACTAGATATGTCCTCCCAGTTTGACAGTAAACCATTGATAAATATTCTTTGAGTAAGGTCTTTCAACCAGTTATGCTTCCACTTTATAGTAATTTCATCTAGGCCACATTTCCCTAGTTTGCTTATATGAATGTCATGTGCGACTGTGAAATCAAGATGAATCACGCCTACTTCTTCGCCGCCCTCCCTCTCTCATCCACTAGGCCAGTACCCTTGTCAAAGAAGGAAATTACATTGGTTTGGCATGGTTTGTTCTTAGCAAATCCACGCTGGCTCTTACTGATAAATCTATTATACTCTAGGTGCTTTAAAACTAATTGTTTAAAAATTTGTTCCAATATTTTTCCAGGTATCAAAGTTAGGCTGTCTGGTCTCAGGGGTGAAAGTAACTTAAATCTCTTCCTGTACGCAGGGCTGCCAGGCTCCTGAGCAAGCTGGGGGGCGTGGGGGGGCGGGCGGCACCGCGGCTCTGGAAGGGGCGGGGCCTTGGACAGAAGGGGCATGGCCAGTGGCACTGGAACAATTTTTAGGGTGAGGGTGCTGAGCTGCAGCCCCCCCACCCCCACCCCGTCCACATCCCTCAACGCCCCAGGCTGGGACCACAGCTGGGGGCAGCTGAGGAGTTCCAGGCCGGGGCCAGGAGCAGAGCCCCACGGCCGGGACCCCAGGCGGCAGCAGAAGGCCTGATGGCTGGGACCTGGGACCAGCAGCTGGGACCTGTAGTGGAGCCCCTGGGCAGGGGGCCAGCGGTCAGGACCCCGGCACGGGGCCACGCTGGGCACAAAGCCTGAGGGAGCAGCAGCACCCCCTGCACACCTACTTCCCACACCTATGGGCAGGACTGGGTGACCAGCCTCCCCCAGCCAGTCCTTCAGCGCTGCCGGGCAAGCTCTGTCCGGGGCTCCAGTGGTGATTTAAAGGGCCTGGGGTTCCAGCCACTGCTGCGGTAGCCCTGGGTCCTTTTAAATAGCTAGGCCCCATGGCAGCTGCCCCTTTTGCCCCCCGTCGGCAGCCCTGCCAGTACGGTCCTTAAAGCACTGCTGCAGCAGCGCTCTAACTTTGACTGTGTACCGGCCAGTACTGGCAGCCACCTTCTTACCAGTACACTGTACTGGCTTACTTTCACCTCTGACTGGTCTATAATTCCCTGGATCCCCTTTTTAAAAAATAGGTACAATCTTCGTCCTTCTCTAGTCCTCCCCCATACTCCATGAGTTCTCAAAGATAATTACGAGTTGTTTTAGATAATTCCTTAAGGTACCCTAGGGTGCATTTCATCAGGCAATACCAATATGAATACATTTAAATATTCTTTAACCAGTTCTTTCCCTATTTTGGTCTGCACGCCTTCCTCCTTGTTAATATTAATTGTGTTACGTATCTGGTCACAATTTACCTTTTCTGTGAAGACTGAAGAAATAAGCATTAAACACCTCAGCCATCTGAATGTGGTCCATTATCAGCTCTCCTTCCCTGCTAAGTACTGGATTTACACTTTTCCTTTGTCTTTCTCTTGCTCCTAATGTCTTTATAAAACCTCTTCTTGTTGCCTTTTATTGTCCCTTGCTAGGTGCAACTCATTTTGTGCCTTAGACTTTCTGATTTTGTACATGTGCTATTCTTTTGTACTCATCCTTAGCAATTTGTCCATTTTCATTTTTTGTAGGATTCCCTTTTGATTTTCAAGTACAGCCGAAGCAGCCTCTTAGTATCCTTCCTATCTTTCCATCACATCAGGATCATTTAATGTTATGCCTTTAATATTGTCTTGGAGAAGCTGCTAGCTCTCCGGAACTCATTCATCCCTTAGATTTTCCTCCCAGGGTACCTTACCTTCCAGTTCTCTGAGTTTGTCTAAGTCCTTATTCTGCTGCTCTCACTCTTCCCTTTCCTTAGAATCATAAAATCTATCGTTTCATGATCACTTTCACCCACATTGCCATCAACCTTCAGATCTGCAATCAATTCCTTCCTGATAGTTAGAAGCAAGTCTAAAATGGTGTTCCCCTGGTTACTTCCACCATCTTCTTAAACAAAATGTTGTCCCCAATACAAGAACTTTTTGTGTTTTGCCATATTGCTTTTCCAAGAGATGCCTGGGTAGTTAAAGTCCCCCAGTCCTACCAAATCTGATGTTTTGGTTATTTCTATAATTTGTTCTAGAAATGCTTCATTCACCTCCTTCTCCTGATTTGCTGGTCTATAGTAGACCCCCCTCCCATGACATCATGTCTCTGTTTTCCCCCGCTTTGTCTTCACCAAGTCTATATACTTTGTGTTGTTTTTTTATACTCACCACAGATTTTGCATTCCACAGGGAGTTCACAGTATTTGGCCCTACACTGGGGACAGAAATATCCACCCAACGTGAGACCTGGATCACTGTTGTTTTCCAAGTGCCTGGGGGTGGGCAGGAAGAGAAGAAATCAATACTGTTGAAATCTCTTGGACAAATGTGAAACTGTTGGACAGAACTGGAGAACGAGCATAGAGTTTGTCACAGAGTTTGGTGTGATGCAAAGTTGCAAATCAACCAGAAAATTCACTATTAAATACACTTTTCCTTAAATGACATAGCCATTTAATGAAGTGTTACAACAAAACACCAACACTTTACCAGGGTCTTTAATTAAATCCTGGGATTAACCTTCCCATTTATTAAGTAGCAAAATATTCAGAAATTTATTAAGTGTTACCTAGTAGCTCAATTTCCACTGGTAATGGAGTTTCTAACTCTGTGTCTCAATAATACCCAAGAATAGGGAAATATCATGAGGAGTTCAATAAGCTTTTTGAAATGTGATCCAGGATCTAATGGTTTAAGGAAATCTTTTTCCAAGAGAGGAAATGTATGCTTGATTTAGCCACCTGCTTTTGACTCAGAAGCCAGTACCACGCTTTCCCTCAATAACAGAAGAAAAAATTAATTTCCCCCCCACATAACTGAAATTTCCTTTACCTCTAGAAAGTGACTTTATAAAAGGCATCCACTATATTATAGTCATAATTTTTCCTCACACAGAGAAACTCTGGTTTGGACTTAAAAACTAAAGATATGCATTTTAATTCTCTCATGGAGTATACACGGTTCTTCTTCGAGTGATTACTCATATCGATTCCAATTAGGGTGTGTGTGCGCCATGTGCACAGTCATTGGAAAGTTTTGCCCCTAGCAGCACCCGTTGGTTTGGCTGTGGAGCCCCCTAGAGTGGCACCTCCAAGGCGGACCGTCGAGTCCGGTACCGTTGAACTCCCCGAGCCAGGTGACTGAGGAGGTGGAACTGCGGTCCACCCCGGACACCTTTGAGGCCACAAGGGACTTGTTTGCCACGACAGCGCCAAGGTCCCCAGTCCTCCGTGCCAAGCCTCCTGTGCCACAACATATGGCTCCATCTTGAGGCAAACCAGCAATGCTTTGTCCTTCAGTATCGCCAGCAGAGGCAAGATACCGCTCTGAGTCCCAGCACCACTCGGACTCATGGCACCGGTCGGATTCGCGGCACAGGTCCAAGTTACGCCAGCGCTCCGGATCGCAGCACCAATCCCCGTTGCACAGCAAGTCCCACTCCTGGCTCAGGTTGTCTTGGCACCGGTCGGCATCTCCGTGCAGACCCTACTCACGGTACCACTCCAGGTCCAGTCTCGTGGCACTGCTCCCCAGCCCAGCTCCGCACCACCCTGGCCATCATGGTCCCAGTCCCTGTCTTCGGAGGCGGGGTCCAGACATTCGGCACGGGGCCGACACTGGTGAGCCCATAGAAGGCCTGATGTGGGTGCAGGGCCATGGCCTGCGGAGTGGCAGGGATCAGTGCAGTAGCCATTTTGAACCCCCATGGGTGTACCACCAAGCCCAGGGCACCCAATCTAAAGGTTCCCATTCAGTGGTGTCCGAACCAAGGGTGCCGGAGGCATCGGCCAGTCGCCCCACCCCTAAGGGTGCTGAGGTTGTACCGGCCACACTACCTCCCCTGGAACCAACCCCCCCGTTCCTGGGCCAGACCCCAGGGTGGTTGGCCCAGATGTAGAGGCAGAGCAGGAGGCCCCAGGGACCGGAAGGGGCAGGAGGAACCCGTGTCCTCCCTGGACGAGGCGTTTGTGGGGATCTCCGCCTTGGGGCCGCCCCCACAGACAGCTGTGCCCACCAGGACCTCCTATGCAGGGTGGCACAGAGCATGGGTCTACAGGCCAAGAAGGTGGTAGAGTGAGAGGCCCCTATGGTTGACATCTTGGCCCCGGAAGGCCCATCAAGGGCAGCTCTACCCCTTATCAAAACTATCCAGGCCAACGCAAAGATCATTTGGCAGACCCCAGCCTCCATCCTTCCCACCGCAAAGAGCGTGGAGAGGAAATACTTCGTCCCCTCTAAGGGGGAATACCTTTTCACATACCCGCAACCCTGCTCTTTGGTGGTGGCTGCGGTGAACGAGAGGAAGAGGCAGGGAGAGCAAGCCCCAGCGGCTAAGTTGAAGGACTCCAAGCGCCTGGATCTGTTCAGGCACAAGGTGTACTCCACTGGGGGTTTGCAACTCAGGATTGCCAACCAGCAGGCAATCCTGAATAGATACAGTTTCAATTCCCAAAACTCTATGCTGAAATTTAAGGAGCAAAATCCAGGGAGGAGTTCAGAGCTATTGTTGAGAAGGGCAAGGCAGTGGCACGGACCTCTTTACAGGCCTCACTGGACACTGCTGACTCGGCGGCATGCACCTTGTCCTCCAGAATTGCCATGCAGCATAGCTCACGGTTGCAGGCGTTGGGGCTTCCACCCGAGGTCCAACAGACCATGCAGGACCTGCCTTTTGATGGGACGGCCTGTTTGAGGAGCAGATGGACTCCAAGCTGCCCAGCCTAAAAGACGCCTGGACAACTATCAAATTATTGGGCATGCATACCCCGGCAACCCAACACAAACATTTTAAGCTGCAGCAACAGCAGCAACGCTCTTATCCTCCTTGGCTGAGGCAGGATTTCTATAGGAGAAGAGGCAGGAACAGCAGGCGCAAGCCTTTCCACCCCTCATCTGGGCAAGGCCAAGGCCTGACCAAACCATCATCAGGTTCAAAGCAGGCCTTTTGAAGGTGCGCCTGAGGATGGCACATCAGCCATGACCCCGGATCCTTCCCCTTGTTTCCTGAATTGTCTGTCCCACTTCTGCCGTGCTTGGTCCCAAATAACATCAGACCACTGGGTCCTTCGCACAGTAAAAGTGGGATATTCTCTACAATTCTGCTCCTCCTCCCCCCCCCTTCTACCCCCCTTCCCCGTCCCTCTTCAGGGACCCTTCTCACGAGCAACTCCTTATCCAGGAGGTGCGGGCATTCTTCACCAGAGGAGCGGTGGAGGAGGTTCTTCAGTAGCTCAGGGGCAAGGGATTCTATTCCCGATACTTCCTAATCCCCAAAGCCAAGGAGGGCCTCAGACCCATTCTAGACTTGCAAGGCCTCAACAAATCCATGGTAAAGTTGAAGTTCTGCATGGTCTCCCTGAACACCATCATTCCGTCTCTGGATCCGAGAGACTGGTATGCCGCCCTCGACCTCAAGGACGCTTACTTCCATATATCCATACGTCCAGCGCACAGACGGTTCCTCCCTGTAGCCCATAGGATTATTTTGCTAGCTATTATATCCTACTAATCCAGCCAGCTGTATCAAATATGTTTCTGAAATTAATCTATTTCATTCTTATATTTTATCAGTATTAATTCCTTGGAATTTAGGATGTGTTGAGGCATATGGTGCCTAATAATAAGTTTCGCTGAAATGCAAGAAGCCTACCGGTCTGTAATATCCAGTAAGATATGCTATACAGCAAAAAGTATAATCAGTTATGAATATGTCAGCATAAAAGCTGGCAACTTGGCACAGATAAGTATGGTCCCTGAACTTTAGGGAACCAAAGGGGGGGGGGAACTATCCACATCACATCACAGGCTTATCTAATGTCTACAACCAGTTGGTAACCGCAGGGTATACCACAACTTGGAGGTCACCAAGAGAGCCTAGGTTGGCAGTTTTGGAGTGAGATAATCCTTATTAATATATTTAGAAAGTGTCATAATCCACTAACCTATAGGAAAAGGTTACTCATAAATTTCTTAGGGTATGGCAGTAAGATTTGGGTATAGTAGGTTGGGCCTGAATTACATAGGGTCAGGATCCTATAAAATACCTTGTAAGAAAGGCTCTTGTAGGCTCTTCTAGCTCCTGAAGTTTTGGTTTCTTGGAGTGCTTTTTCCAGTTCTCCTATACTCTATATACTATCTTTTCATCTATCTATTCTATCCTCTGTAACGCTATCAGATCAGCTTGTGTAGTACAGTATAACTACTCAACATTCCTAACTATTGGGGAAGCCAGTACACATCGATCGTGTAATCAGGCATGCCAGGAGTGAGGCTGGTCCTTCACCTCCTATTACCGGGTCCTCAACAAAGGGTGAGAGTATGTTAGGTTAAGGTACTTATAATAGAAATGTTACCACCAGGAGTTTTGCAATTTTTTTTTTTTTTTTTTAACTGTTTTGCAGTTATAAGTTTCATAGCATTTATTATTCTTATGTTCATTTCAAAAAAGTTTTTATTAATTTGGTATTGTCCTCAGTGTACATGTTCTTGCCAAGCACCCTGAGTGTCCTCTCCCGATATAGAACTCTGAGTTCTTAAACTCTGTAGTCTGAATTGGATAAGAACCTATAAATCTTCTGGTCAGATGCAATCAGTGGCAAGCCATAACAATTAACCCATCAAATTCAGGTCAACATCCCCTTCGGCCTGTCAACAGCCCCCCAGGTATTCACCAAGTGCATGTCGTTCATAGCAGCCTTCCTTTCTCGAAGGCCGATGCAGTTGTACCCGTACCTCGACGACTGGCTGCTTCGGGGGTGCTCCAAGGACCAGGTGGAATAATAGGTTTGACTGGTGAAATCCACCTTCGACAATCTAGGTCTCCTCCTGATACAAACTCAGAGAATAGAGTTTATAGGGGCAGTGCTGGACTCGACTCGGGCCAGGGCGTTTCAGACAATCTTGGACATCATACGCAGCCTCAGACAGTACCTCACCACCACAACAAGGGGCTGCATGATCGCATGGCGTCATGCACGTATGTGGTGCAACACGCCAAGATGAGACTCAGACCTCTCTAGCTTTTCGCAACAGTCTGGACTCGGTGGTCACCCTACCAGCACAAGTCCTCCAGGCCCTCGACTGGTGGCTCAATCAGCAGGAGGTGTGCAAAGGGATCCCCTTCCACAAGCCCCAGCCTTCCCTGTCTCTGGTAACAGACGCGTCAGTGCTGGGTTGGGGTACTCACCGGGCGACTTGCAAACACAGGGCCTCTGGTCCCAGGACAAGCTCTCGCTCCACATCAATATAAAGGAGTTGAGAGTGGTGCGGCTCGCATGCCAGACCTTCCAGGCACACTTGCAGAGTCAGTGCATGGGAGTCATGACGGACAACACGACTGCTATGTTTTATATAAACAGGCAGGGTGGTGCCCATTCCTCTCCCCTATGTTAGGAAGCCCTCCAGCTGTGGGAGTTTTGCATAGCCCACTCAGTTCACCTAGAGACAACCACGAGGTCCTTCCGCAACCACGAGTGGTCCATCCAGCCGCACGTCATCCTCATCATCTTCCAGAAGTGGGCAATTCCCCACATCGATCTCTTCGCCACTCGAAGCAACAGGAAGTGCCAGCGGTTCTGCTCCTTCTGAACCACAGCCAAGGTTCCATCACGGATGCCTTCCTCCTGTCATGGTCCGACCATCTGCTATAACGCATTCCTGCTGTTTCCGCTTGTACACAAAGTCCTACTCAAAATCCGCAGGGACAAGGCGCGGCGGTCATACTAGTAGCGCCGGCGTAGCCACGCCAGCACTGGTACACCACCCTCTTGGAGCTGTCAATGGACGTCCCAGTCATGCTGCTGCTGTTCCCAGACCTGATCACGAAGGACCATGGTCGTCTTCATCACCCAGACCTCCAGTCTCTCCACCTCACGGCCTGGAAGCTTCATGGCTAAACCGCATGGAGCTCCCGTGCTCGGTCAGGGAAGTTCTATTCAGTAGCAGGAAGCCCTCCACTAGGGCCACCTATCTGGCAAAGTGGAAGAGGTTTACAATCTAGTGCTCCCAGGCCCCCATTCCTCTCATCCTGGACTATCTGTTACACCTTAAGCAGCAAGGCTTGGCTGCTTCTTCCATCAAGGTACACCTAGCAGGTATCTCTGCATTCCACCCAGGAGCAGCTGGGTGCTCCCTCTTTACCAACCCCAGGGCTGGCCGCTTCCTCAAGGGCCTGGAGTGTCTGTACCCACAGGTTCGGCAGCCAATCCCTGCATGGGCCTCAACCTGGTTCTCTCCAAACTGATGGGGCCCTCCTTCGAACTGTTGGCAACCTGCTCGCCCCTTTATCTATCATAGAAGGTTGCCTTCCTAGTTGCCATTACTTTGGCAAGATGGGTTTCGGAGCTCAAGGCCCTCACCTCTAACCCTCCATACACGGTCTTTTTCAAGGACAAGGTGCAGCTTAGTCCTCACCTGGCTTTCCTTCCAAAGGCTGTGTCCCAATTTCACTCTAACAAGAACATTTTCCTGCCTGTGTTTTACCCCAAACCGCATGCAAGCAGTCAGGAGCATACACTCCACTCTAGACATTCGCCGGGTGCGTGCCTTTTACATCGAACACATGAAACCATTCCAAAAGTCGAACCAGCTATTTGTGGCAGACCAAATGAAAGGCCTCCCAGTCTCGTTGCAGAGGATCTCATTGTGGATTACCTCCTGCATCCACACCTGCTATGAATTAGCCAACGTTCCAGCCCCGGCTCTCATGGCTCACTCCACAAGGGCACAGGCATCATCGATAGCATTTCTGGCCCAGGTGCCAATCCAAGAGATCTGCAGGGTGGCAATGTGGTCTTCGGTGCATACCTTTGCCGCTCACTATGCCATGACCCAGCACACTAGAGACGACGCAGCCTTAGGCAGGGCAGCGCTCCAGTCTGTGATTCCATAATTCTGACCCCACCGCCTAGGTAAGGCTTGTGAGTCACCTAATTGGAATCAATATGAACAATCACTCGAAGAAGAAAAATAGTTACTCACCTTCTCGTAACTGTTGTTCTTTGAGAGGTGTTGCTCACATCCATTCCAAACCCAGCCACCTTCCCTTCTGTCAAAGTAACTGGCAAAAAAAGAACTGATGAGGTGCCGGGTCGGCATGGTCATATATTGAGTGCCATGGAGGCGCCACTCCAGGCGGCTCCACAGCCGACCCGACAGGTGCTGCTAGGGGAAAAAACTTTCCGATGACTGTGCACGCGGCACGCAAACACCCTAATTGGAATGGATATGAGCAACACATCTCGAAGAACAAGAGTTATGAGAAGGTGAGTAATCGTTTTTTTCCTTCTGAAACTTAAAAAAATTTTCTATTGTCTCTTCTCACAAAGAAGGGCACTCTCTTGCTAATCAAGCTTTCAATTTCACTATACATTAGCAATGAAATTAATGGAAGACTCAGTTCCAGGTATTCTTTCCTTATCACCACCATGTTTACGGATCGGATTTATATTATTTGCTATAGCATAGTAAAAAGTGTATGTGGCTCCTAAAGGCACCAGTCAGGGATCAGGGTCCCATTGTGCTAGGCACTATACAAACAACCAAAAGATGATCGCTACCCTAAAGATCTTAAAATCCAAGTAAGTATAAGATAAGAGACAACAGCTGGATACAAACAGATGTTAGCAGCACAAGATAAAATGAGACTATTATGAACAGTTGTACGCAGTGACCTGAAGAGGACCTCTGTATAAGCGCAAAAGCTTGTCTCTCTCACCAAAAGAAGTTGGTCCAATAAAAGATATTACCTCACCCACCTTGTCTCTCATTATGAACAATGTCATAAGCAGTGATCACAGCACACCTGCTGCTTACCCATTTTCATGTTTTGTACCTTTCAGTGCATATACAGCATTTTCTAAATTTATCTAGATACCACAGAATTCTAATAATGCCTAAAACTAACCATAATTTTACTTACGCCATGCTAAATGATGGTTTAGCATCCTGATCAGAGAGAGATGCAATGGTATGCTGAGGAAAACCTTAGGAGCCAAGAAAAATATTACATCACTATATGAATTGGTAACATACAACAAACAATTTCCTATTTGAGTGGAGAAGTTAAAAAGTTAGGGGTTACTGTTTAAAATATTTCGTGTTATTACAGAAGTCAATGCACCTTTTCCTAGATACTAAATCCATCATGAGTGTTCTCTTCCTACTTCTGCCTCCAAATCCTGTATTGCGTCACCTTACAAAAACAATTTTTTTTTTCCACTTAGAGTGAAACTGACAAACCCCATTTTTTTGGCAAACAATTACAGAGAAAATTAGGTGAGATAGTAGAGAAGGAGAAAGAGCAATGTATTAAAGGGAACTATGGTTCAAGTCAGAAATTAAAGGGAACTAATTTAATGTTCAGACTTCAGAGACATGATCCCTTTGAGTGCAGTGTGATGGTTAATACAATATTTTCTAGAGGTCCTAGGTAGCTTCCAGTCCACCTCTGGTAATTATTTTTATAGCTCATCTCAACCAAGGAGATAGTTTTTCTTATTACTGTTCCACTGATTAGACTGAAAAAACAAAAGCTTAAATCATTTAATTATAAAGATGATTACACACAAATGTCTACTTTTTATGTATTTATTCACTTTGACGAACGAAAAGAAAGTTGTTTTAAAATGGGAAACAAGCCTGTACAGAGGCATAGCAGCAGAACATTGTGCTGCTACTTAGCTTCAGGCTCACACTCTTTCAGAATTCTTTTTCTATCACGAGGAAGCAAAGGAGCTCATTCCAGTTGTTAGAAAGGAACAAGCTGACAAGATTTCTCCTAATATATGCCCAATCAGTTAATCACAGCAATACGGGCATGAATTTAAAAGGCTTATGGATTTTGGCCTAGGTACAGAAGGCAGTCATCATGATAAAATGGCAAATAGAAATACAAATAGAGAGGCACACTTTTTAGGTTTATCATCTTAATATTTTACATATCACATTTTTCTACTACCGCACAAAGAAATACTGTGTAAAATTTATTACTACCAACTTAAAATGGAGTTTTGTCTCTTTGTTTTAATTCTCAATTTTCAATTTAAATAGCTAAATGGTTTGTAGGTATACTGTTAAATATGTTAAAATCCAGTTTGCTAAAACTGAAAAATTAAAGTGAAAACAATTATGCATCAATATGTTTCAGATTTCAAACAGCTTCCTTGTTCATATTACTTTAATACAGAAGACACAAAAGAGGATGTTACACCAAAGATTCTTAAATCTTGCATTTAAAATTTAATAAAACAAGATCCTACCCATTCGAATAAGGGAGCATTCAGAACTTGAACTGGCAGGTGGAGGGCTAATATGATGCATCAGCAGCTCCTTATAGTGGCTTTCATCTAAAATTACATGGTATGTTCCTACCATGGAGAAAGAAAATGCATGACTCTCCGCTGACTCATTTATTAAGAATAGGTAAACACCACAATCATAATACCTGTTCAAATAACGTATGGATAGTTTTACTGAGATCAGAACCATGAACAAGAAAAAAAAATGGAAAATCAAGTTTAGGCAAAACTTGAAAACAGTTTAAGCAAAAATGTATAATGCTAATAGCGCAAAATATATGGGATGTTACCTATAGTTACTACATTTTTTTTTAAATATACAAGTATGCCTGTGTACCTCTAAAAAGTTAGATAGTGAGAGCCTACCTTTCCCTCTCCACACTAACTGATACAATGCAATTTTTTTCCAACTCACCATTGTAGTCACTAATGGTAATATATGTTTATTAACTTTAATATGATACAGTTTGCCTACAGACTTTTTCAGGTATCCTTATTTCTTTAATCATCTCTCTTCCAAATCAGCAACTATAGTTACATATCAAATTTACTGAATTTGTATTACTTCTTTAAACAGAGGGAGCAATTATGAAATATTCTCCTAACACAACAGTATGGTCAAAAAAAATAAATTCTGATGTTTAAAGAGGATGTATTTTTTAAAAATTGTCAAATCTTTCAGACTTACTTTTAGACTTAAATGACTATTACTGACATATGTTCAGAATCAGTCTATATACTTACCACCCGTTTCTCGGGCAAGTACAGTACAAACTCGAACTTCAGCAGATAGGCCGATGACAGATACTCTGATCTTAACTGCCTTTAAACACTTCACATAGAAAAACAAAAAACACCGAAATGAAAACTGTAAAAGGTATATACATTTTCAATTTAAAAGTAATCACAAAAATGATGCATCAACAACATTTTTTTTAAGAAGTACTAATTCTTCACTTCTATACCTTAATTAGATCATAGATATTAGATGGATCACACGTTGTCAGGCTACTGAAGATAATCAAAACCTCTCTGCTTGTATGTCCTGGCATGTGCCTATAGAAGGTAAAAAGATATATATTTAAATTAGCTACAAACTAAGAATATAACAATTACATACACGTATGTTGAAGTTTGATGCTGTGGCTTTTTAAGAATCCCCAAGAGTAACATTTCCTAGTACTCAGTTGTACAAAATTCAGAAAAACACATGGCTAATGCCCACAAACACCAAAGGATGCTGTAAATCCCTCAGAGAACTGCTCCCACAATAAGGTCATACTTTTCCAAAATCTAACCTACTGAAATAACCCTTTCAGTTGATGGCTTGTTATAGTTCTTGAAGTTATCCCACCACAGTCCTCCAGGGAAAAATTAGATTCAGTCTGACACCACCACAACAAATCATCGAGCATTTTTCTTTTTTTAAAAACATTATTCTGTGGCCAATTCAGAGATGCAAATCTATGACATCTTTCACAGAGAGCGGGTCCTCAAAGTTTCCAGTGTCTTTCTATCTCTCTCACTTCCACATATCAGAATACAGCAAATGCTTTAAGATAATATTTTTTCTTTTCAACTCCCTATAGAAAAAAAAATCACCATCAACTCAGACAACAAGCTTCTTGTCTTTCCTTTTGAGGCTTTTAATAATTTAGAACCACTCTAACTAGCCGTCCTAGTAACTTACTGCAATGTCCACCACCACCTTTACTCTGTCATTGTTCTTGGTCTTTCTTACTCACCTGTCAGACTCTCCCTCAAACATCCATTCTTTCTCTCATGCCACTTATTTACCATGCAAGCTCCCTCCCAGCAAAAATCTAAAACGCTACTATTTTAAAACTCACTTTTCATGTGAAACATACAAAACCCAGCCAGATGACCTTGGCACAGGTGGTAAGCTGTGACTGTTCCTCTTCCCCCTCCTTCCTTTTCTCATATCTTTAACTAACCCCCACTCCTGCCATTCCCCCAGACCCTACCTCTACAGCCAAATTAAAAATAAATAGTTAAAAATAAAAAATAGGAAACAAAATTGATGGTATTTCATCATCCTTTTCATTTACCTGTCTTCTATATCCCGATTTCCAAACCTTCATCTGTTATTAGATTTTAACCTTTCTAGGACCGGGACTATGTTGTCTTCAGCTGTGTTTGTACAATACCCAGCACAATGGGGCTTGGAGTGGGGCCTTTACACACTATCATAATTACAAAATAATTCATCAACTGCTCCTTTTGCTACAGTAACCCAAGTTCCATTTGTCCTAGCCTCATAGTCGAGTTCATTAAAACCATTCCTACAGACCATTACTTACACCACTTTTCCATTTGACTTTACAGCTTTGGATTGCTCCATGAAAAGTCTGTTCATATCTGAGGAGCTGAGCCACTTACTATGCAGGAAACAATTTTTAGTATGTTTCTTTGCTTTAATGGATATGCAGTTAAAAGTTCAAAATCTGCACTTTTCAGCTCTTTGCATGTAATAGCTGTGGTCTTGACTACCTCTTCAAAGAAATAGAATGAAATCCTATACACAAATACTCAAAGTGTTAATTTTGGCAGTAACGGTTTCTCTAAAGTGCTGAAACGGAGTGAACCAAAAGACATGGGGACATTTGATATTTATGTTATAGATATCTAACAGTTATGTTTTGTTTATATGTTTTGATAAATACTTTGTGCTCTTATAGAGACAGAAAGCCAAAGTTCCCCACTTCTTACTAATATTAAACAATGCTTCCAATTTTTCCTAACAACAATTACATACTCACATCTGAACAGCAGCATAAACAGGTTTTTGTCTGGGAATATTAAATGCTTTAATTTTTTATTTTTAAATGACAATTATGTTGACTGTGCATTGTACAAAGCAGAAGTTAGTTATCTGTATTGCAATAACACCTTAAGGTATCTCAGAAGGATCAGTGCAGCACTGTGCAAGGCATTACTCCCAACACAAATATGCTCCCTGCCACAAAGAGCTTACAATCAGCATTTTATCAGTTTCTGTTGTTCCAAAAAGAATGAAACCTATAATAACCTACATATACTAACTTTAAAGTCTGCATGGCCAAATTTAAAGAGTTATACAGAGATGGTTCTCCATGGCAGGTCAGATCTACAGCTTTCTTCAGAGCAGTTGTATGCTTTCTTGGGTTTCCTATAAGTAAAAACAAAACTCACCTGAAATGGTAAGATTAAAAACAAAAAAAACCAAAAAACAAACAAAAAAACCTTACAATTGTACATTTTTCTGTTAATTTATACTGATACAGTATGAAATACATAAACAAAATATCCTAGTGTGAACTGTATCACAAATTGTTTTAGTAACAATACTATTTAGTACTTACATTGTCCTTTACATCCTCAACACACTGTACAAACATTAAATCACTCTCAAAGCACCTAAACAAGGTAGTAGTTATCCCAATTTTACAGATGGCTTAGTAGACAAGGAGAGGTTAAATGATTTGCCTGAAGCCACACAGTTTGTTAGTGGTAGAACATACATTAGAAATCAAGAGTTCCTGTTTTTCAGCCTCATCTCTAATCCACTAGATCATAAGGCCTCCATTAACTACAATTACAAAGTTAAAACAGATAACAAGGAGAGAAAGAAAATAACCAGTATCGGAAAAAAGGTGTTTTTCATATGAAATATTTGAAATATTGATGAGGGAGAAATATGAGAAGGTTGTTCCAAACGGGAAGAGCTCCTAGAAGACGGCTCTCGCACTGAATCATGAAAATGTATATAAGAGAGGAAGTTGGTGAGAGAGGAAAAAAAAGAGAGAGCAGAAAGCGCAGGCAATAGAGAAATTCATGTGTTGGCACTCAATACAAATTACACGCACAAAGTTATCAAGAGAAAATCAATACTGAAATTTGATTTCTGCTCTTAAAACATACGTATATTTATATTCCTAAGCATAAGTAGACTCCCTGACCAATCAGAAACTTATCTCAAAACAGGCTACAATCCTGCAATTAGATCCACTAACGTGGACCCCTACACCTGTCTGGTGCTCTACTAACTTCATTAGGGTCTGCCTGTATGGAACAAGTTGCAAGATCAGGGCTGTAGAGTGCAACAGTTATAGTGATGACAATGATTCTCTAATACAAAAGGATACTTCTTTCCTACCTGAAAGTTCTGTCAGCTTTTCAGCTCTTTTACTCTTAGTTACAATTATACCAATCTGCAAGAAATAGTTCTATTAGCGAGTTATCAATTTGATCTACATTCTTAGTATACCCTGTGTATTGTTATATAGATCTTTTTGGATCAGTGCTTACAATACCCACATATTTCTCTGCAGCCTTTCTTTGCAAGCACAGTAATTTAAAACCAGCTCTCACCTTGAGATACAGGAAATTACTAGCACAACTCCCTTTGTATTAAGATGAAAATATATTCTTAATTCTTCACTCTACTGGTACCTCTAGCCCCTAAGGACTAAACTGTCTCTTTACATCCTTTTTCTGGCATTAAGAATGCAATTCCAAATCCTAATTGTGTTAGCATTCGTACTTCAGAAAACTGTAAATCAATATTCAATTGAATTCTCATCCTCACCATTTAAGAGGGAAAAAAACATTACACAAGATCGGGGGAGAAAGAGGAAAAGACTACTAATATTAATTTAAAATAATCTGTTGAAAAATGTTTAATTAAAATTAAATGAAAACTTCAAAATAGTTCTTCCAACTTTGTTTTCAGACAACAGCTTAATCAGTAACAATGAATCTGGTTTCCCACACAGGTGTACATACCTACCTGACTAATAGGATTTTGGTCAAAGTATTCTTCAACAAAATATTCCAATAACTATAAAAAAAAGTTCTGAGTATTAAGATAATTAAACACATCAGTCATTTCATATCTGTTAAAATGACACTTATAAAACCATTTAGAACCTTTAAACACCCCCATCCTCCCGCCCTCTACCCGCGACACTCCTTGGGTGCACAGTACCTTTCAGAAACTTTAGAAAAATCTCAGCTTACATTAACTACATGCTAACTATACTAGTGTTATTTCTGCAGCAAATTTAAAATAGATCTAACAGCATTAGTCAGAATTAAGACAACAGCTGAAATTTTAGTCTGTAATACAGATCAGTGGTAATGATTACTGAGTTATTTTCTGTGACCAATAATCTTGTTAACAAAAATTAAGGTCCCAATCCTGAAAACGGTTGTGTACACACATTTAACTTTAAGCATGTGTGTACACCAATGAAGTCAATGGAATTACTCATGTCCATAAAGTTAAACACATGTAACTGTTTGCAGGAACAGACCAGGGACTAAGTCATATTCAGCCAAACTTATTCTACCTTCCATATGACTCAAATTCACTAACCAAAATACTGCTTAGTTTTGGTTAAACACATGGAAGATTAGAGTTATTTTGAACAGAGGGTCTTCCCCATTCACACAAAAGAAATATTGATAATTACTTAATTTTTAAAAAGCTATGAAGTTTAAACAAAGTGTGTTCCCCTAATTCACACCAAGGACCTTACATTATCTATACTTCTGAACACATGGAAGATATTACAGCAGTGGTGGGCAACCTGCAGCCTGCATGCGGCCCATCAGGTAATCTGATTGCGGGCCGCAAGACATTTTGCTGACATTGACCATCTGCAGGCACAGCCCCACGTGGCCACGGTTCGCCGTTCCCGGCCAATGGGAGATGCGGGAAGCAGCGGGCCGCAGGGACATGCTGGCTGCTGCTTCCCGCAGCTTCCACTGGCAACCACGGCCACCGAGAGCTGCAAGGGGCCGTGCCTGCGGTCAACATCAGCAAAATGTCTTGTGGCCTGCAATCAGATTACCCTGATGGGCCAAAGGTGGTCCACCACTGTATTACAGGGAAAAGAGAAAAATGGAGTATTTGATTCAGCAAAATGTGAAAGTTTTTCCTATGTTAGCTAAAATTGTTGCCATAAATACGGCACATAATAAAATGTTTTATTTGTATAGGAAATCAGAATGATACACATTTTAAAACATAATTTTAATGCTTAGTGTTGTCAGGGCAACATCTTATCTCCATCAAGTTCAGTCCTCTGTAGTTAGTCATACCTATCTAAACTGGAGTAAGTCACTATCACAGACTCAATCAGGACCTATGAAGCATATTTTCAGCACAAAACATTAAAATTTATTTTTAAGAAGTGCAAAGTATATTTGTTCTCTTTACACTGCATGCTGTGGGTGATACTTCACAGTCTGCCGACTCTCACATTCTTTGTATGGCACCTCCTGTTATTTAAACTTCTCCACAGCCCTCCTAACATAATTATTATTACTACTGTAGTGCCTAATGATGCCAAACAGCCCCATTGTACTAGCTACTGTACAAAATAAACACAAAGACAGCCTTTACCGCACAGAGTTTGAGACAGTGTTTCCCAAATCAGTGGTCCCAATCCACCAGTGGATTACAGGAATGTTCTAGACGGATCACCACAACCAGGGCTAGACTAACCCATCACTGCACAGCCTTGCCAAGCATACACTTCTCCCAGCCTGGTCAAAGTGGGGGGTTGGAGAGCAAGCCCACCCCATATTCATCCCACAGCGGCAGCTCCTCTCCCATGGGGCTGAGCCCAGTTCCCTACTCCAGGTGTTGCAACCTGGTACCTGGGATTGCAGTCTCACCCACGCAAATTTGGTCACCATGGAGGGGAAGCAAGGCCAAATTTGAGAGAGAAGTGCTGTGCCCCCGTGCACCAGGTCACAACATCTGGAGGGGGACACACCCTGGATAGGAGCTGCCACTGCGGGATCAGTGCATGGTGGACTCACTCTCCAAACATGCCCTTCCTCTCCTAGTCCTCGCACTAGGCCAGGATTAGGGTTGCAGTGCCAGAGCAGAGGGTGCATATATGTAATGGTGGGTTACAAAAGGGGAAGGAAAAAAAAAAAAAAAAGACCAAATGCTGTTGGTGAGTCGCCTTAGTACGAAGTCTGGGAATCACTGATCTATAGTTTGGAAAATATGCAAGTCAAACAACAGACAAAGCGGGAAGAGGCAGATGGGAGCATTAACGTAAGTATTAGTCAAAGGTAGTTGCAATCCTGTTCGAGCCCAGATGGATGTGATCTGCAGACATCACAACAAAGGGAGATGAATATACTTTTGATAAAATAAATACCTTTAAGGTACACGTAAGCCTGTTAGGTTTTAAATCTTGGTCCTCCATAGTTCTTGATCCATCTACCACCACATAAAGGTGACGCATCTGAATCAGAATCATAAAGGATATTAATTCCACAAATTCTTGGTTTGAAACAAACAAACTTTTAGAACTCACATTAAACACATTTATAAGAGAGTAATTTAAAATAACTGCTGTTTATTTCAAGTAAATTCAATAGACAATATGTATAGCCTTCTCTGTCATATTGGCAATATTTAGAGTACGGAACAGCATAATGGCCTTTACGGATTCTTTGGTGGCTGCTGATTAAAGAGGTTAAGTTCCTCTCCATCCTCCCTTTACAATGTGAGCAGAGATCTTCTCCTGATAAATGATCACTGTTCTCATCCTCTCTCAAAAGATGGATTATGGAATAATAATATTTTGTATTTATATCATCACTTCAACTGAGGAAGTCAGTGTTTTACAAATCAATCCGTTCTCACAGCTCGTTTGAATTAAGCTAGTACCATTATGCCCATTTTACATATTGGGAAACAGACTCCAAGAGGTTGTGTGATTCAACTGTATCACAAAGCAGGTCCTACCAAAAGAAATAGAACCCAGGTCTCTTGAATATCAGACACTTTCAATATTTAGTATACCACACACCAACTCATGAAAGTCAAAAAAATTGTCTGTTGGGACAGAAAGAAACCTCAAACTCATGCACATCAAGTCAGTAAAAATATTTCGTAGATCTGATGCCACTGTTTTCTGAAGAGGGAAAACCACTTCAGTACACATAATCTCAGACACAACAAAACTAGATCTAACAGTCAAGGGAATATATAAACATACCATTCCAAGTCTAACTTGCCCATGGTGTTCAAAGATTCTGTTAAAAATACAGAAGAATTTGAGCTAAGACTATAACATGGGATTCTAAAACAGCATCAATAACTAAGGCCAATCCTACAGTTACATGACATGCTAAATTACCATTAACATCAATGCCTTTAAAAGGGATGAAAGATTAGGTTCTAAATAAGCATACAACTAGGGCTGTGAAAAACTGTGGAGGGCAGAGGCTCAGTAAAAAAAAAAAAAAAACAGTGCAGTGAGTCTTATCAAATTTTAATGGAGTTATTTGTTTTGAACTTCTTTGCCACTCTGAAGTATTTACACAAACATAATATATTTGAAAGTTTGGGTTTTTTTGCCTTAACATTGTTAGGCCCAAGAAAATGGAGTATAGAACATTGTTTGGCCAGCTTAGCCAAAGTTAGGCTAACAGTAGTTGCTGGGCCATTCCTGTCTCTCTGTGAAACCTGAGGGCATGCTTGCTTGAGCTGCAGAGAATGAGATAAGAGGTGGGGGTCGCATTCTTGTACCAGAAGTGCTAGGAACAGTTTGTTTGGACATATGGAAACTTGCAGTCTCCACTCCCTGTTTCTGTTCTTCATCTGTTCTTAACTCCCTCCTTTCTCCTAGTTTCTGGTGCATGACAACAAAGCTCATAAGAAGTTGCTGAGGCATCACGAATTGTTTGTAGTGTCAAAGAAGATAGATATGCATGAATATTAGAAGCTTTCTAACTAATAAAGGGGGGTTGGGTTGTTTTAACTATGACGCGACGGAACTATCTATATAACCTTACTAGTTATTGTAATCGGGGCTGGTTCTCAGTGGAGACGGGCCGCTCTCTATTGTTGGGTGCACTCTTCAATAAAGAGCTTGTATTGGACCTTGCTGGGGTTGCCTGTCTCTCTCTCTGCGGTCAGACAACGAACGGTGCTGTCTGAGTTAAAAGTCCCCGACAAATTCAATCTGTGAATGAAAACTAGCCTTTGCCTAGAATGTTTTTAGACACAGAATTTTAAACAAAATCAATTTATAATTTGGTGCAAATAACACAGCACTAGGCAAATATCCAGCCAGTCCAATAATGAACAGATTAAAATAATCTGTATATCAATATTTTGTTAGAGAGCATACAAAGATGGATTCTGCTATTTACATTCAGTTGTCTAGATGCAGCACACTGCACTACCACATATAGAATATAAGTTTAGGACCCACTTTCTTTGGGAGCAGAGATATGAACTACCCAGTATCAATGCCCTTAAACAGGTTGAAGAGAAATCTCAAAGTACTCTTTCTGGCACAATTAAGTACAGATGGAACTATGGAAGGGGAGGCTGAATCTAAGACACAGAATGTGGGGGGAAAAGGGGGAAAGGGAAAGTATGTTTACTTATAAATATTGCAGTATGTTTAATCTATCCTATGGGGACCATTTTTTCTCAGTGCAATTCCTTTTACTTCAACGTAGTCACTCCAGAGATGAGCTTTTCCTAATGTGTTCCCTGTGCTTCAGAACTTCAGAACTGACTGCTTACCTTTTTCTCTTAGCCTTAAAAAGAATATCCTCTATAGTTGCTTTCAGTGACCCAGATTCATCTTCTTTGAGAACCTCCCTACAATGAACAATTTATTATATAAAAGTTAGATTAAATTCTCTCTCTTAAAATAAAATAATTAATAAAACAAAGCTTACCATGTTCTTTCATAACCCCCTTCCCAGCGTTTGGTTCTTTCAGGCTCGTCATCCATGTCTGTCTGTCCAAAACTGCTTACTTACAATACTGTTAAGGACAATGATTACATCCTTATAAGCAAAGGCATTTTGATAAATTCTGTCTGATTACGTGCCACAGAACATTGGAACGAATACAATGCATCAGTCTCTGTGTTGACAATAAAAATGTGACTTAAGATGCTGAATTACTTTTGTCAAAACCAGGTCCCCAGTCAATACTAACGTGCAGGTAGCACTTTGCCCTGTGCATGGGTGAGCTCCTGAGCGAAGCGGTGAGTGTACAACGGCTGAATAACGCCGCGCCCGCGGAACACGTTCCGTGCGTTTATTGTGACCGGCTAGTTTTTAAGCCAATGACGCTCACTCCCACGCCCCACAAAGGGGAGGGCAGGGCTGTTATTTAAAGCAAATTAACTTTCCTAGAGAGCCAAAGGGGGTCCCGAGGACTTGAGGCGGGGCCAGTCTACCTGGCGCCGTTACCCGGGGCCCCAGGGAGAGGCGGGGCCGAGGCTGCTGGCCCGGGGGCCTGTGCGCAACTCTACTTTCCCCTCCGCCCCGACCTGCTCCTGCCACCCGCGCGCCCCGCTCTCCCAGGCCGGCCAGGGGCGCTTAGCGCAGCCACTGCGGCGTCAGGGCGACGCGCGGATCCGAGCGTACGCCGCTGACCTGCCAGGACCGAGCTCGAGCTCCCCGCAGCAAACTCTCGGAACCAACCCCCGCTCGGTGCCGTTGCAACTCGTCCGACCGGCGCGCCGGGCCGCGGGAGGAACGTTCCGGCTTCAGGAAGGGCCGGCCTGGAACGGGGCAGGGAGTGGTGCCCGGTCCCCGGGGGGGGCTACACGGGGGTAACACAGGGAACACCTCTCTCTCCAGCCGCGTCCCGCCCGTTACTGTGCGAGGCGGCTGCCGTGTATCGGCCCCAGCCGGCAGCCCACAGGCGCTGCCCGGCTACACGGGACCCCAGCACTCTCCGGGGCATGTGGAGTGTCCGCGCTCCTATCTCCACGGGCCCTGCTCCGCCCGCTGCCTCTCGGGAGGAGACGGCTCTGAACCTGGCCCAGGACCCCACTGGGCTGGACGCTTGCAACTGGCTATGGCAGGGGTATTGTGCTAGGCTCTGCAGCCTCCACTGCTGGCCGCCGTCAGCCAGAGACAGGACTCGGGCTTAGATAGTCCCCAGGGCCTAAGCCGCGGGACCGGCAGATCACCCGCAGAAACGCTGCATGAGCGCCAGCCGCCCGCAGGCATGCCACCGAAGGCTGCCTGACTGCCGTGCTTGGGGCGGCAAAAAACATAGAGCCACCCCTGGATGGACTTTAAGGCGGGTTTAGCCTCGCACTTCCTTGGTTCCTGCCAGGGGAAACTGTCCCCAGACAGAGCTGTCCTCTCTCGTGGCCTCTGAACCTTTGTTCTATTTCACCCATTAAGTTCAAATCTCTCTGTGAGGAGGTAAGAGGAGTTAAGTGGCAATTGCATAAAGACAAGTTCCAGTTTTACATGAAACACAAATAGCGCCATATCCCAAACCCCTGAAATAACTCAGCACCTGGTTGGTAAACTGCATGAAACTAAACCCAGACAAGTCAGAGCTGCTGTGAAGAGGGAAATGTTTCAAATTATTTGTCACCACCACCATGGCAGGCTTGATGAGTACAACACACAATATAGCTAGGAATTAAGAGACACTGAAAAGCTCTGCAACATGTGAAACTCTCCTATTAGGCACCATACATCATCATAAGCACAATCGCTTTGGTAACTACATTAGCTTCCAGTGAAATACCAGATTAAGTTTAATGTCCTGGTCTTGACCTTCAAAGCTGTCAAAAGGATTGGACAAGTGGTCTTCAATACTGCCATCAAGCTGTGCTCTGCAAGAACAAAAGTGAGACTAGTGGGAGCTGATACAGCAATTGATAGTTAGCTGTGATACTCCCTTAAAAGCTAAGATTGGGACAAACCTTGCCACTGTCAGAATAAAATACAAGACATCTCTCTGCCATAACTTACAATACTAAGAAATATTTAATAAAAAAAATCCATGTGCTGGGCAAGGAGGTATTTATATCTAGAATATTCTCTTGATTAGAGTTTGTAAGGCACTCCAATATTGACTGTGGTGGTTAGCATCTCTACCGAAGACAGACTGATCTAGTTCAGATCCAGAAGTAGCTTTACCCTAGGTCAAATAATGAATCACACAACTGTTAGTCCCCTACTCTAATTACTTGACAAAGATCCCAGTCCTCCAAAGACTGTTTATATAGTGTGAATACCCCCAAAATCAGTGGGACTACTCACAGGGTTTAGAGTTCTGCAGGTTCATAAATCTGTAGGATTGGGGCAAAATTCCTGTCCATGTAGATATAAATTAATCTTGTTTCCCATATAATAATACTGTTTCTCTTGGTCATTTGCTATTATTCACATAGTGCCAGATTGTGGAGGTATCATGCCAATTGTTCATAAATAAATTTGTTTCATGGGGAATGTGTTGTCAAGGAAGTATGATTTTCCACCAGATTAAAGCACTACTTCTAAAAACACCTGTGTAAATCATCTTTATTTTAGTCATTAACTGAAGTATCTGAGAGGTAGGATTTATACATTAAAATGCAGTATTACGTGTAAGCAGGGCCGGCGCAACCCATTAGGCGACCTAGGCGGTTGCCTAGGGTGCTAACATTTGGGGAGCGGCGGCCGGATCTTTGGCCGCCCCGGTCGTCGGCAGTATTTCGGGGGCGGGACCTTCTGCCACCTCTGCTGGGGGTGGTATTTCAGGGGTGGGACCTTCCGCCGCCTAGGGCGACAAAAAAGCTGGCGGCGCTCCTGCGTGTAAGTTACTGTACATCTATTTTTTCCATTTGTTGAATGTTCCCTAATGATACTATTATAGTCTAGAGCAATAGCCCCAAATAGGGTAGTAACACTCTTGTAAGACACAGAGTCTGTAATTCAGGGGTTCTCAAACTGGGGGTTGGGACCCCTCAGGGGTCGTGAGGTTATTACATGGGGGGTTGCGAGCTGTCAGCCTCCACCCCAAACCCCACTTTGCCTCCAGCATTTATAATGGTGTTAAATATATAAAAAAGTGTTTTTAATTTATTAGGAGGGGTCGCACTCAGAGGCTTGCTATGTGAAAGGGGTCAGCAGTACAAAAATTTGAGAACCACTGCTGTAATTGTTTTACTTCTACACAGTAGTGTAATATATTTGATATGGCTTTATGACTAATCAACTAATTAATAGAAAATTTTTGAACAAACAAAAAGTTAATAATTTTTACAAATCAAATAGAATCTCAGACTTTGACCTCAGAATGCTTTCCTTGGGGCTAGGAACCTGTTTCATTGGGATAATTTACTTTGTTTAGGATTTTTTGTAATAAAACATCATTACAAAACCTATGGACAGTTATTTGACTCATACATGAAATCTCCCAACATTTATTACATGGAACAACATTATTATGAGTGGGTGTGGTAATTGCTATGAGGAAGAGAAACAGCATTTTTCTAAGGATTTAGTAGTTTCTATTTTTTAAGTGTCTAAAATAGTCTCTCATGCAAACTCATTGCATACTCTATATGGAAACCCTTAAAAATAATTTATTTAAGGATTCAAACTTCTGAAAAGTACTGGCTTCTATATATCTGACAGTTCTTGGTATCAAATAGACTTTAAACCCTTTCCAGATTTGTGTTCAGGTCACAGGGGCATTTTCTAATAAACTAACTAATATTTCAAGACAGCATGGTCAAGTGGACTACACATGGTTTTAAGCCATTGTAATCCATGGCTGACTGACAGACTTCAAGATGGTCGTATCACTTCTGCTTGTCTTGGTTTCCCTATCTATAAAATGGGGATATTTCCCCACTTCACAGGGTGAGAGATGTGGACTGAATGCTGTTTGTATAGTACTCCTAAAATACAAGGTGGTGAGTAAGAATTGAGATTACTCTTCATAAAATGGCTGGATTTTAGTAAATTTTAACTTAACAGAAGTGTTCCATTGTTCAAAGAGAAGAATTCTCAACCTATTAGAATAGAATTTTATTAATCTTTTAACACAGTAGGAGAACTATCAATAAAGAGTCCTACACCTGGAATCTTCCAGCATTTAAAATCTTGGGAGTGCTTTCACCCAGTGTTTGTGCAGTCCAGTGTTAATGCAAATCCAGAATAGCAATATAGTCTTGCACAAAACAGTCATCACAAGGATTTCCTGGAACGCGACTGTGACACTACACCCCATATTCTTCATAGTGATATTATGTGATTATGGCATAATTATGATGTATTTTATGCAAGATAGGTTATGTGAGATATCATTGAAAAGGTTATGATTTACTGAATATGATTATCCTATTTGTATGCATGTATCATTTTTGTATCTGAAGTTAGGAATATTGACTATGCATCTATATTACAAATGTGTTTACACATGGGGAACGCCCACTAGACAAAAGGCTCTCAGTCTAGATGGCTGGCTAGGAAGGACCCATTCAGGTTAATGAGCCATTAGGAGAAAACAATAGGCCTTAGAAGGTGAGCCTTCCTGAGGATGCTACAGAAAGCCTCCAAGTTATGGCTGCTGTGACACTAGAGGGACATGTGACCAGAACTCCAGCATGCAAGATCAGTATTTTTCCAATGGCTGGCTTGGGAACCAAGCTTTGAAACAAAGGGTATATCTACACTGCAAAGTTGTCAACAAAACTTTTGTCTTTCATGGGTACTTAAAAAAGCCCCTCTCCCCCCCATGAAAGACAAAAGGTCTGCCAATGCAAGTGGCAGCGTGAACACAGCTTTGTGGGCAGGAGCACTCTCCTGCGGACAAAGCTAATGCCACTCACGGGGCTGGAAGTATTTTGTCAGCAGAAGTACTGACAAAGAGCCTTTACACACGCTGACTTTTAGCAACAAGGCTGTATCAACACAGCCTTGTCGCTAAAACCTGCATGGTGTAGACAAGCCCAAAAGGTTCCTGCCACATACAAAAGCTATTGAAGGCAGGGGAGTGACATCATCGTGGTTCTTCTCTGACTCCCCACGCAAAGACTCCTGGAAACACCTGAGGAACGAAGACTCAACTGGGGGAAGTGCTGGACCCAAGCTAAAGAGTCACCTGGTGACTACAAACTGTAAGCAAGTGCAGCTTACCCCTTACGAATCTGCAGCCTGCTTGTATCATTACTTAGGGTGAAGATTTGCTATTCAGATCCGATCTGTGTAGTATATTAAGCTTAGTTTGCATGTTTTGTTTATTTGCTAGGTAATCTGCTTTGATCTGTTTGCTAGGTAATCTGCTTTGATCTGTTTGCTATCCCTTACAAACACTTAAAATCTCTCTTGTGGTTAATAAACTTGTTTTTGCTTTGCCTAAGACCAGTGTGTGGGAGTCATAACTCGGGGTAAAAAGCTGTTGTATATTCCTCTCCACGTTGAGGGAGGGGGCAAATTTAAAGAGCTTATGCTGTACAGTTCTCTGGGCAGCGCAAGTTGGTATAATTTTGGGTTTACAATCCAGAGGGGGGTGCATGCCTGAGTAGTTAGGAAGTTCCTTAGCTAGAGCCTTCCCATGCAGGGCTGGTCACAGTGTCTGCATGTAACTGCAGCTGGGTGTATCCCGACCTATATGTGGGCTGGGTAGCTTGTCACAGCAGTACAGTGTAAAGGGAGCCCAGGCTGGTGGGTCAGGGGGACTCAGTGGAGTCCCAGTTCTGATGGCACCCCGGGGGAAACCCATCACAAGGACATTTCCTCCAGATCAAATGCCTTGTTCACCACTGTGCCTGATGTCATGCTAGTAATGTTTCTGTGGTCCGTTTGAAAAGATTTCCCTGACAAAGAACTGATGGAAGCTGTGTACTCAGTCTTGCATCTGGGTGGCCTATCTTATGCCTTTCCAAGAGAGGATGGGCTTCAGCACAGATGTTGCAGATACTGTAGAGCTTATGAGGAAGTTTTCAGGCAGTAAGGAATACAAATATGACTTCAAGACTAAGATACAAGCCTTTGACTGAACACACAGTCTAGTTCCTTGTAAGGACTACAATAATAGGTGGGTGAAAATATCAAATACAGTCCCATTTAACTTGAGTAAGAGTTTAAGTTGTACTAGGTCATTGCCTGCCAGAGCAGTGGGTGCATAGAATTGAGAGTTTTATATATAAACAGGCACAAAGCCCAGTGAATGAAGTATATTCCCTCTGAGAAACCAATTTAAAATGGCTTGTGATGCTTCTGAAAACATGAGGTATAGATCAGTCAGAGTTAGCAACCCCACTGAAGAGTAGGTGCATCAGCTAACACATATCTTTTATGTTTTAATGGGTATCCAGATAATGGAAAAATATGTATTCAACTTTGACAGCTTTATTGATGTGAAAGAAACTGTAGTGAAATGCTACATGTTACGCTCAATCTACTAAAGTGAGTGGCTGAATGTAGAGTATTTTTTTCAGTTGCGAGTTAAAAAGAAAAATCACTCCATTTTACTACAGTTCTTGGGTAATGTTTCTGTTTCTGGAAGTGAAGCCTTCCAAAAGAACATATTACTAGATAAACAGCCAACCATGTGCACTCACATTTTCAGAAATCTCACCTTCTTAAAAAACAAGCACTAATTCATATGGTCATTGACTGCAACAGGCAGCTAGAATTTAGATATCAAAAAAAGATGATTTTCAAAATACTTGTTTAGTAGGAACATATAAAGGTTAATAGAATGAGTGCTTCTCTTTAGCTCTTATTTCAGCTTCACTTAATGAACTCCAAGAAACTGATATGCAACTTGGTTTAATTATACAGCTTCAAAAACAAGTGACAACATTAGATACAAGTCAGTAGTCTCTGTATGTACATAGTATTGGTCTTAATCATGTTGACTAGATATCCAATTGAAATGCAGCTGCTTTACTTGCTGCATGCTACTAATTATGTCAGATAAAATTTGGCCCCAAATGTAGGTTTTATAAAACCACACACCAATAGAAATGTTTTCACTATTTTATTTTAAAATTCCAATGGAAACAGATTAAAAGAAACCCACATTATTTCCTTGTACTATTTGCAACCCAAATATTTTAGCATTGGTCCAGCACATGAGAATGAGTGTCAAATTGACTAGAAGGACTAATCTATTTACATCATCCAAACAGTGTGAAATGTGGAAGGAAAAAAAAAGTAAAATCAGATTTGTTGTAAAATGGTTTTATTGAAGGTATTCAGTAACATAGGCTAAAAATATGTTTTTAGAAGCACAAACTTGCTTACCCTTTAAGAGCAGTTAATGTGAAAAATGATTTACTTTAAAAAAAAATTATATATATATATATATATATATATATATATATATATATATATATATATATATATATATATATATATATATATATATATATATATATATATACACACATACACACACACACACACACACACACACACACACACACACACACACCGCAGACAATTTAAGTATCACATCAAAAATGTAAGGGTGCAACTTACAGAAAAGATTGTTTTATTAGGTAAAGTGTTCTGGAATTTCCATGAAGAGTCACTTCCTCTTCCTTTTAAGAGAATATTTAAAAACAAAACAAAAAATTAGCAGCTAGCATGGGAATTTAAGCCTAAAAAAGGAAGATTCAGAACTTTATTAAAACCACTGAACTTCACTTTGGTTTTAGTTTATTTAGGCCCCTACAGAACTATTTTAATTACAATGGTCAAAACATTTTGGCGGTTTAAAAAAAAAATGGCCAAAGTTAATTGCATCAGACAATGGATTGACTTAGTTCTGCTAAATAAACAATATTTAGCAGAAGACAACTGCTCACAGGAACATCCAGATTCTCCACATAGTCTCACAGTTACAAATCATATGTAAGCCATAAAAAGATTAACTGGTTATTCTAAATACATGCCTGTACAATAAAAAAATCTAAAATACAAATGTAGATTGCTTTTAAAAAAGCAAATATATTCACATTTAATTTCACGTTTTCATTAGTTACACACTACATTGGTCTCATTAATACACTTACTTATGCAACTGAACTCATTCCTAAACAAATGATTAATCATGACCCTACGAATGGAGTGGTTAGAGTGGGATATAATGCACACTGCAGAAGTGAAATTTTTAAGGCCCCAGAGGTTACTGTTTATGTAAGCAACACAGATCCAAATGTGTTGCAATTAGGAGCCAGAAGAGATGCAGCATTATCTGGAAACTGCTTTTCAAAATTAGGGCATACCATATGGAGTAGAGAACAAAGCTGGGGAATGAGTCAATATGCAGACAAGGGCAATCATATTTAAAGTCCTCAACCACTGTTGAGGAAGAGAGAGAAGTCTGCAACTTAATACTAAATAAGTCAAACTTTTAGATAACAAACCTTGGACCTGAATTGTTCCCAGGCAAAAATGCCAGGCTTCAAATAGAACAGATTCCTTGTCTGGTTTGTTAGAGGCTGTACTCGATAGTAAACAAGGTATCAAAATTTGTTACATTGAGGTAACTAAAACTGAGGCTGTTGGTGGGGTGGGTTTTTGTTTGTTTTTTAACCAATAAGACAAAAGGGGTTTTGCTTCTCAGCTGCAACCAAAGCCATTTTATATCCCATTGTTACAAAACTGGACATAACCTATTTAGTGATTCTAATTTGTTTCCTTCTTTTCTCCTCTATGATCTCCGATTGTCATAATCACTGACCATCCTTTTTACGTGCGACAGTTTACTCTTCAGTTTCTTGCACTGTGCCTTTTTGTTCTTATAGTCTGCTGACTAAAAACAAAAACACAAACCAAATGTGGCATTAGACCAACCAGAATTCTCTACAAGTGTCTAAAAGTAATTTTTTCATATGAAAAGTGCTCTAGGGCTGCACATTAATATAAAAATCCATTTTAAATAAAATTATAAATCTCAGTTATAAAAGTCAGTAAATATCAGTTTGAGTCCTATCTGAAAAAGGTACCCAGGAATCTAAGCAGCTCATCTGTTTACACACAATTCTGGCAGTTTGTATAATGATAAACACTTGGACTCTTAAGTTACTTTTGTACTGTAAAAAAGTACTCCAGTTGCTTTACCAGCTTAACTAGCCTGCTGTAAGAAGAATCCATTCTTATAGGAACTTCCAAGGTTTGGGGGGAGAGGAGGAGGAAAGAAACCACACACACAAATATGTGTATTGGTGACCACCAAGTAGAGAATCATATGTAAATAAGCCCAGACACAGTCTGATCAAGAGAGAGGAGTTGCAACCAGCCGTCCTATGCAAGGTCCAAAGCAGCTTCCCCAAGTACCAGTAGCAAAAATATTGCAAATACCTAGGAAGTACATAGTCTCTTTTTGGGATTGGGGGTGGGGGGGAGGTGGCGCTAACAATTTTTAAAACCTTGAGGTTGGCAGTACTGGAGTTGAAACTATTTGCCTTGTGTTCTTTCTTTGAGCATTCAGTGTTCGTTTTTAAAGCTTTGTTCTGCAGTCATGAGGGTTAGAAACTATTTTACTAAAAAGCTGACAATCTCATGTAATAAACTAGTTCTATCAACTGGGGCATTAAGACTGACACTAAATATCATGAGACTTGCTATAGAGTTGTGAGTTGGCAACATTTCATCTATTGTTTCAAAAGTGACAATCAGAAGATACTGTTCTCTCATGTATGCAGAAGTTTCAGATTTTGATTAGGTAAGAGTTGAACTGTTACTTAACTTCTACAAAGATAAAACCAGCAAAGATAGGAAAGACCTGTTTATCCATTCAGTATCTCCCTGCCAATGCAATCTTAGTCCCTTACCAAAGTTTGCCTACAAACGCACAGAATTTGACAGACTAAATCAGGAGAAGCCCAATACTTGAAAATCAGGAATGTTGCATATTAGGATTGAGGGACAAGGGAATCTTGCCCCACACTTAACCTTTGCCAGTGCTTTATTAGTCCTGCTATTTAATGGGCATTCTGTCTGCCTAGAAAATGCTTTAAGCATATTGAAGTCTTTACTCAGTTGCCATTAATTCAGTACTGTGATAGCTGGAGTCATCTCACCACAAACACCCATTATATTATGGTCATACTGAGAAGCATCTCAACAGGTTTTGAGGTAGTTTAGGCCAATTTCAGTCCTGGTATAAGCAGTCACAACTAGACTGACTAACTACACTAACAGCCAAGACAGAGTTAGACTTCTTAAATTTACTGCTCAAGCCCAAGTTAGAGATCTGCTAAAAGAAAAGTACTTGGCACCTGCTTCCAGTGGTTGTCACTCTGCATGTGAGTTGGACAGGGAGAAAAGGAGGAAGAATTTTTTTTGAAAAAAACCACAAAAAAGTTAAGTCCTTAGAAATAACAAACAAGAATAAGAGAACCTTATGATACTTACTGCTTTTATATCCTTCATCCTATTGTACTGATCAGCAGCAACCTATAATTAGGGAGAAAATTAAATTAAGTAGGACAGTTCATGTCAGTGCTATGAACAACACAGGTTTAACATCCTATTACACGGTTTTGAGTTGTTAACCATACATTTGGGGGAAAAAATCTAAAGTTACAAAGAAAGGCAGTTGAACTACAGAGGATGTAAAAATAGTCTTTGGATGTCAGCCTGGTAGACAGTCTGAGGGATTTAGAGCTATAAATCTGTTTGTGTTGGCATGTACCATATATCCTATCCTCTCTTAGAGGAGAAAGGCCCATTTAATAAAAATCTAAAGGAGGTTGGGAATCATATTCAAGGCTGGACAAAAATGCTGATATTGACCGAAGAGATCATCAGTATTTCTTCCAGTACATGAATAGTTTTTAATCCCAGGCCAAGATCTAGAATTCTGGAGCAGAGTCTAAGATATATGATAATCATACTATCAAAATATCAGGAATTTTTTTCACCCTATTTGTAAGAGTTTTCCATTTACAAAGATCTTCAGTATCCCATCAAAATTTTAATAAAACCTCAATTCTGAAAAGCTCCTTTTTCAAATTCAAATCCATTAAGTTTTGCAAGATCAGTTCACTAACTAAGTTTACTTGCTACATAGTAATTTGTATGACAAAGCTAGCATTCACTGGTACATGGCACATATTTTTGCATACATTAATTAAGCACCCTACCCTTCGCCCCCTCCCCCAAGATATCCTGCATAAACATTCAAGTTATCCATGGAAATACCTTATATTCCTCACTGTCTTCACTGTAGTCATCCAACTCTTTATCCAGTCGAGAGAGTGTTTTACTGACTTCATCAAGTTCAGCTTGCAAACTCTTGTATTCTTGTAATCCAGAGTCAAAGTCTCGCTTATATGCTTGCCTTTGTTGATCTGTTGTTACTGGTGGGTATTCCCTAGGGGAAGATTTGGTGAGCGGGGAGGGAGGGGGGAAGAAGGGGGGGGGGAAAAAATCACTTGTTACATATGGTATGGGCTATCTTCAGCTGTATAACAGAAAGCGTTTGTTTATCCATTTGATGGAGGGTGAGAGTGCATGTTAAGTTTTGGATGAAAGTTACTGCTCCTGACAGAGAAACTAGTGGCACTGGTAGGGCCACATAGCAAGCTACTTAGTCCCTGTTACGTCTTTCTCCTTTAAGTTAAAAGAGCCCTTTAGTACTTGCTATTTTCTCCCTGTTAAGGTATTCTGGAATCACGTCACCTCTCAATCTCCTTTTTGATAAACTAAACAGACTGATCACTTCAAATTTCTTACTATAAGACCTTTTCTCCAGCCCTCAAAGTATTTTTGTGGCTCTCTTCTGTACCTTCTCCAATGTTTCAATATCCTTCTTAAAATGTGGACCCCAGAACTGTATAGAATAATCAAGTGTCAGTCTCATCAATGCCATATACACCTCTACCCTGATATAACGCTGTCCTCGGAAGCCAAAAAAAAAAATCTTACCACGTTATAGGTGAAACCGCATTATATCGAACTTGCTTTGATTCGCCGGAGCACGTAGCCCCACCCCCCTGGAGCGCTGCTTTACCGTGTTGTATCCGAATTCATGTTATATCGGGGTAGAGGTGTATAGAAGTAAAATAACCTCCCTACTCCTATTACATATTCCCTGTGCATTGTTTTAGCTTTTTGCCAGAGCACCACACTGGGAGCTCATGTCGAGTTACTTGTTCACTGTGATTCCTAAATCCTTTTCAGAGTCACTGCTTTCCTGGATACATTCCCCCATTTTGTAAATATTGCCTGCATTCCTTGTTCCTAGATGTGTAACTTTGCTTTTGACTTTATTAATACACATTCTGTTTGAATGGGCCCAGATTAATCAAGCAAACCAGATCGTTCCACATGATTCCGTCATCATTACTTACCATTCCAACAATGTGTGTGTTATCTGCAAATTTTGTCCACAGATTTGCTTCCAGATCATAGATAAAAATGTTGAATAGCATTGGATCTAGTACCGCTCCCTTCAGAACACCACTAGAAACACCCTCATGCAAGTAGGATTCCCCACTGATATCTACTTGCTGAGATCTGTCAGTTAACCAGTTCTTAACCCATTTCATGTGTGCTCTCTTCATATTGTATAGAGCCAATTTTTTAAATCAGAATGGCGTGCAGTATTAAAAATTAAAGTATATTACATCTACATAGTTACTTATATTATCAAACTTGTTATACAAATCTGACTATATATTTTGGAGGAATACAGGTCTTTGCAAGACCTGTATTCCATAAAATCACATTTAACTGGCATTATATTTAGGCTTCAATTTTTAAAAATAATATCAATGGTTTATTGTTAAGCATTTTTTTTTTTATTGATTACATTTTCACAATTGCGGGAAGTCATGCAGGGGTTAGGTGATTATTTAATGACAGATGTTGAGATTCAAAAAGTTAGAGTTTTACAACTGTTAAAACACAAATTGTCAGCATCAAATGTCCAAATATTCAAAGTAAGTATCCTTAAATCAACTAAGGGTATGTCTACACCCAGCCGCTAGTTCGGCGGCTGGGAATCGAAGTTCTGGGTTCGACTTATTGCGTCTTGTCTGGACGCGATAAGTCGAACCAGGAAGTGATCGCCGTCGACTGCGGTACTCCAGCTAGACGAGAGGAGTACCGCGGCGTCGACGGGGGAGCCTGCCTGCCGCGTGTGGACCGAGGTAAGTTCGAACTAAGGTACTTCGAACTTCAGCTACGTTATTCACGTAGCTGAAGTTGCGTACCTTAGTTCGAATTGGGGGGTAAGTGTAGACCAAGCCTAAATTTCTCAAGCAGTATTTTTATTTCTTCACCCATCTGTAAATTTTGATGATTACTGATGGAAATATTTTTGTTGCTTTGCATGTGAACAGTGAAATTGACATTTAATCGATAAAAATCTAACCTTTCCAAGCCTAATTATATTCCTATCCTTTAATTCAGTATTAATTGAATCCCATATCAGCTTTTCCATTATTTTGCCCAGGATTGATGTCAGGCTAATTGGCCTATAGTTACCCAAGTCATCCTACTTTCCCTTTTTGAATATTGGCACAACGTTCGTACTCTTCCCATCTTCTGGATTTTCCCGGGAACCAACTTCCCCAATTCACATTATTTACAATGCAAAATACCCAAGTGCTTTTCCTAAATGCAAATTGCTAACTTTACCACAGTGTATAGTGGTTTGAATGGTTTAATCCTTCTTTCTTGTAGGTTTATAAATCTTACACCTCTGCAGGTTAGGATTCGACTATATTATCCCACTACCACCTTCTCAACAGCTCATTTTGGAATAGCCATCAGTTTTTAGCAAGTGTTCCACAGATTAACTTGATCATGGTCTAAAGACCACTTGTATTTATTAATTATTATTATTAAATACAGCTAATTTCACTCAAAAGCACTATCCACTTCATAGCAGCATGAAGTCCTAGCTGTCCATAACAAATATTTCAGTTTCTTCATCACCCAAAGCATGTCAGTTTTTGTCTATATGCAGGGCAGAATAAACTTTTTTGGGGGGAGGGGGGAGATTTTACTATGAGAGAACATTAAAGACTATGGAAGCTGGTTTAGCATAGATTTGCTGTGTGTGCTCGGGAGGAAGTCAGTGCATTTCAATATTGAAGTGACAGGAGTGTTGCGGAGGAGGGGAAGAGTTTTATTACCCGCTTTGTGGGAGAGCTTGCAGCATGTATGCATTCAACTTGACTTGCTCTGATGAGCAGCGTTAGGAACTCAATAAAACAAATTTTGAAGCATCTGTTATATTGGTTAACTGCTTCAGTCTCAATATTAAAATATAAATGGGACACTTCAAATATACTTGGTGCATTCTGCTGAATACAGATGTCCCAAGACACCCAAAGTCTTGTTCAATGACCATATATGAAATCATTCTAGGTAGTAGCATCAGTGGAAGAGGGTACTTCAGACAAGTAACAGCAGATAATGCTACTGCTGTAAATATTCCTTTCAAAGGCAAAGTTTCCAAGTATAAAAGGCAACTCTTTTCCCACCACCTTTCTAGGCCCTCCTTCCTATTCCAATAGTCCTTATGCTGCCACTATCCACAGTACGGAAGTGGCACTGCAGCTATATTAACAACAAGCTTCTAACCACTACCACATTCAGCAGAGGCAGCACACTTATTAACTAGGGTTAGCCCATCTAAAGTATCACAAACAGTGGAGTTAGTATTATTTCAATGCCTGATGAAGTTATTGTCAGTACCTGTCCCAGTCCTCCTCCAGCTCATCACAAGACTCCCCTCCAGTGGTGTAATCTGCATCATAGTTATCAGAGTTGGTTCTCTTCCGTCTTCCGGCTCTTCTCTTTTGTGGTGGTTCCTTAGTCGATCCATCATAACTACTGTTACCAGTATAATTTGACTGTGTGAGGTCCTTCATTAACGGAACAATAACTTCAGACTCCCTACCAAAAGCAGTAAAGATCTCATTAGTTGCCATTTTCAGGCTGAATTATCAACATTATACACGCGGGGCAAGTATTAACAGGATCAATTAAAGACAAAATAATCTGGATTTTTATTCTATAAAAAATTCAACATGTATTTGGAAAACAAAAGTCACTCATTTTAATTCACTAACTTTGTCTAACAAATTGCTTATAATATAAAATATGAATGTATTTGTTCCAAACTCAAATGGAGCAAGTTTTTCAGATTTTTAATCACTCCACCTCTGTGATTTCATGTTCCCATTTTCACCTAAAACTGGTGAGTTGAGAAACATACACTGGGCTGAAAGTGTAATCAACTAACCTTTTAAAGAATAATAAGAGATCCCTATACAAAGAAAGCTGCTTGTGAATTTTTAAAAGTGTGTCTGTTACAGAATGGCACTCAGTTTAAAATAGAAATAATAGTTGATAGAATGGCAGTAGCCCAGAGGTCTGTCAAAGGTATGTCTGTCAAAGGCTGTCCTTCAAATGGATGGAATCCATTCGTTACCTAACCATGGAGTATGAAATTTCTTAGATGATTAGCATTTTTGCTGTACAAATGCCCCTAAGATTTTAGAAACTCAACTACATTTTGCTTATAGCAAGAACTGAGACCCCACACCGACTGTCCTGGACACAATCCTGAGTATCACATTTTAGGATGGACACTGTAGAATAAAAGATGAAGAAGTGGGCAACAGAAATAGAGTGTTATGGTGAGCAAAAGTGAGGAAAATCTGGCATATGCACCAACAATTAATTTCACAGTATGGTGATAGTACCTGCAAATAATCATGTTTTGTATAAAGCATCAGGAATAAATTTCCTATTTACATGATCTATCGTTGTTTACATATAGGCTCTCTCCCTGGATTTTCTAGAGCACAGGGCTGAAGATTGAGCTCCTCCCTGCTTGTTGATGTAAAACATCGAAGCGGTGTTGCCTGTTAAGACCTGCACCACCTTGCCTTAGATCTGGGGAAGGACCATCTGGCAAGCCAAGCATACCGCCCTGAGTTCCCCAACATTTATTTGCAGGGAGAGTTCTTCCTGGGACCAGAGGCCCTGAGTCCTGAGACTGTTGAGGTGGGCTCCCCACCCCAGGTCTGATGCATCCAAAACCAAGGTTACCGACGGATACATGGCAGCAAAAGGTATGGAACCCAGGTCTCTCCACCAAGCCAGTGAAGCTAGGATGGGCAGCAAAATCATGAGTACCAAGTCCAAGTGCTGCCTGCCCAGGGAGTAGACTGACACCAGCCACATCTGTAGAGATCTGAGGCGTAGCTGCGTGTACTGCACCAAATAGATACATGCCACCATGTGACCCAACAATTTGAGGCAAACCCAGGCGGTTGTAAGAGGGTAGGTTGCAAGCTGGGAGATCCAGTCCGACAGAGTTCGGAATATGGTCTCCAGTAAATAGGCCTGAGCTGGAGTCAAGTACTGCCCTGATGAACTCTCTTCTCGAAAACTGGGACCAAAGTTGACTTTTGCTCATTTATTACGAGGCCCAGCGCCTGAAAGGTGGCCCATATTATGCCAGTGCTTTGCTGGACTTGAGCCTGTGAGTGGCCTTTGATCAGTCAGTCATCAAGGTATGGGCAGACTTGTACACCTCAATGTCTGAGGAAGGCCGCAACCACTACCATACACTTAGCGAAAACCCGCGGGGCTGCCGACAGACTGAACGGAAGCACGGTGAATTAGTAGTGGCACTGACCTACCACAAACCTGAGCAATCTCCTGTGTCGACAGAAGATGGAGATGTGGAAATAAGAGTCCTTCAAATGGAGGTTGGCATACCAGTCTTCTGGATCCAGGGAGGGAGTGATGGAGGCCAGGGAGACCATGTGGAACCTCAGTTTCTTGTGATATTTGTTGAGGTGACACAGGTCCAGGATGGGCCATTAGAGCCTCTTTGGCCTTCGGGATTAGGAAATAATTGGGAGTAAAACCCCTTCCCTCTCATGTCTCGAGGAACCGCCTCTACAGCCCCGACACGTAGGAGGGCTTGCACCTCCTAGATGAGAATCTGCTTGTGAGAAGGGTCCCTGAAGAGGGATGGGGGAGGGAGGTAGCAGGGATGGGGGGGGGAATAAAGGGTTACTGGAGGGTGTAACCAACTGTTATAGTGCTGAGCACCCAATGGTCCAATGTTATGAAGACCATGCCAGGTGGAAGGGTGACAGGCGGTTTAAAAAACAAATAGGGGGATGGATCTGCAGTTGAGATGGGTACGCCATCCTTGGACATACCTTCAAAAGGCCTGCCTGACCTCACTGGGCTATCTATGCAAGTTCGACTAGAAAGCTGAGGCAGAAGGTAGGGGCTGACAACATTTATAGCCCTTTCCCTTTCTTTTGAAGAGCTCCTGTCTGGGAGGCACCAGAAATCTGGGAGGCTGCTGGGGCTAAAATGCTTCCTGGAGGCATGTAAAGGCCCAGGGAGCAAAGCATGGCCCTCGAGTCTTAGAGGCCGTGAAGCTTGAAGTCTGTTTGTTCCAAGAACAGGAAGGTACCCTTGAAGGGGAGGTCCTGAACGGACTGCAGCACTTTGTGAGAGGCGCCTGATGACTGGAGCCATGAACAGTGTCTCATGGTGACTGCTGATGCCATCATTCTGGCTGCTGAGTAAGCCACATCCAGAGCTGCCAGGAGGGAGGTCCTGGCCCCACATCTTGCCTTACTCCAGGCTGGCCATGAACTCCTGCCTTGACTCCTGCAACAGAGAGTCCTTAAATTTGACCACTGAGTTGCACAGGTTCAAATCGTACTGACCCAACAGAGCCTGCTGGTTAGAGACATGTAACATGCCTGTCGAATAAGTGGTGTATCCAAACAGGTCCAGTCTCTTAGCCTCCTTATTTTCGGGAGTAGCACTCGACTGCCAACGCCACCAGGGAGAAAAGTGGGGAGATGCGAGTACAGGTACTCAAACCCACTGGCTGGTACATAGTGCTACTTCTCTGCCCTTTTTGAGATGGGGCAGACACGAAGGGGTCTGCCAGAGCACCCTGACAGGCCCCAACACTACCTCATTAACTGGCAGGGCCACTCTGGATGGAGCCGCTGCAGCCAGAATATCAATTAAGTTGTGCACAGACTCCTTCAGCTCCTCAGCTTCCAGACCCAAGTCTGCAGTGACCCATTTCAGGAGCTCTTGATGGGCTCTGAAGTCATCCGGAGGCAGCGGGTTACTGAGGCCTGTGACTGCCTCATCCGGGGATGACAAGGAAGAGGCCAGCCCCAGAGGATGGGATGCCTCTTCTTCCTCCACCTGCACCACTTCCATTGGGGCCCACTTCTGGGACCTCGGTACCAGGGTCAGTACCAGAATCAGGGTCTAGTGCCGGGTGGGATGAAACAGTACCATCACCTAGAACTAGCAATATATTCTCTGTGCCTGGACTTCAAGGCATTCCTCTGAAGGAAACTGTATCCAGCATACCTATGTCAGACAAAGGAAAGATCACCCCAGTCCAAAGCTGTCAGAGAAGGGAAGTAAAGAGGGTAAAGAGGTATCTCAGAGTGAAATAGTGCAGTATTTCTCAACCTTTTTGATATCAGGGACAGGCTTGCTGCCTTCCTAAATTGTGTCAGGGAGATCTCAGGGACTGGCGCTGGCCCACACACCTGTCATTGAGAAACACCGATATAGTGGACTCCATTCAGACTTGCCATAAGACTTCATCCTATTAGAAATTTAATTTTAAAATTTCTACTGAATTTGAAGCGTTTTCCTTTCCCTATGCAGCTAAAGACTATCTAGAGCAGGGGTTCCCAAACTGTGGGGCACACCCCTCTAGGGCGGCGTGACAGCTCTGGGCCATCCCCCACGGGGGACAGGAAGGGAATGCCATCCAGCCCTACTCCGTCCCCAGCTCTGCTCTGACCCCACCCCCAGCTGCAGCCCCACCAGCCCCACTCCCAGCCTCAGCTCTGGCGCTGCCCCCAACTGTGGCCCCAGCCTCAGCCCCCATACCCCATCCATGTACCTCCCACCCCAGGAGCCCTGGCCCTCCGGGAGGGGGCATGGACAGGAGTAACAGGGGGTTTGTGCGCAACCCTGAAAAGTTCGGGGACCGCTCATCTAGAGAATCATCTCTGGCACTTCCTGAAACAGGCAGAACTGGAACAGAAGAAGAGGTGTCTACTGGGAGGAGAGGTATAATTCCCCCAACTCCCCTCCTAATTGTTATGAGTGGCAAAGTTAAGATACTGCAAATTCGGCATTTAATTCCAGAATCAGGGTTCAGTTGCTCTGAATTAGTTTAAAAATTTTTTATGTGTTTCATAAGTACAGGGCCTGATTCACACTTCAGTGTGTTCACTATTTAACAGTTTCTTGAAAGATCAATGCCTATATGACAAGTGATCTGCAAGAAAGAGAGAAGGAAACGTCTGTAGTATTTGAATTTGTGTCAGTAACTAAGTTATAAGCAGTTGCTGGAGATCTTCAAATTGCAACTAATTTTCTTTTCACATGATGAGAGAGTAACAATCAATGAAGAATATCCAAAGTCTTTAGAGACATGTTCTGATTTGAAGCATTCAGCAAAGAACAACAATTATATTTAAACAGACAGGTTGTAGACCTCAAATTAGACCCAGCCATGGGTTTGTTTTTCAGGTGTACACACACACACACACACACCCCTCACTTTTGGCAGGGGGGGGTCTCTTCCATTGTCATGAGCAAGCATAGAACTAAGTCCTGCTTAGAAGCAGAATTTCTGCACAATCCAAGTCTTCTGCCTGCTCCATAACATAGAAAAAGGAACAACATATGCATGTTTTAGCAGCAGTCCAGTGTTGTGAATTTGCTACATGATTTCCAGTCTGGAGAGCAGCCATCATGCACCACAGATGAGCCCAAGAGAGATACAGATGGGTAATTAAAAGTTGAAGAACACACCGTCTAGTCCAGACACAAAGCAAACAGACTCTGTAGCATGCCCTAACTCCCCCAGGATGGGAAAGAGGAGTTCAGAGATCAATACAAGCTTAAGGAAACTTCATATTTCTCACTCACATGAGAGACTGATAATTTTTCCAAGGATAAAGAGATATAGGGGTGGGTTAGAATGAATGGATTTTAGTACTTTCTTTTTAGAAGGAATCTGGTTAGATTACCATTATTGATTGACTGAGTAGATAAATAAATTCACTTCCAAACAAGCAATTTGTTTCTCTTCAGCCCCCCATCTTTGAATGTCATGCATTTAATTTACACCCCCCCCCCCACACACACACACACCCCTTATGTTTGACAGTTCCCCTCTATTTTTCTTCAAACACAGGTGCAATCTTTCTTCATCAGCATACCCCGTTTAATTCCCCCTACCTCCACTACTGTTTATGGTAAGGAGTATTTATTTCTCTTTTCTCCTTTAAATATTCACACACTCTGGTGCTTGAACACCAAGATGATAAATGCCTTAGAAGAATCTATCCTAGGCTCTTAGTACTCTACATAATACTAGTTTGAATTTAAGTAATCTCTACGGACCAGAGACTGCAAGTCAAAACAAGGATAAAAGGTGTAATGTAAGGTGACAGACAGCAACTAAAAATCTTTACACCAGAAAGGGACTAATATGGATAAATACTACAAAATAAAGTCAATTCCTAGTTTATCTGAAAACAAATTGACTAGCAACTATTTTATATCAAAAACATGTTATGAATAAGTAAGAACAGCATAACCTGGAGACCACCCTTTTCAATTATACTTAGAGCTGAGGCTTGTGAGTAAGTTTGCTTGATTTTTACAAACTAAGGTACAAGTTTCACATTAATCTTCCATAACTTTATAAAACTATAATATTAAATTGACACACACAAGAACAAGTCAACATATACAAGTTAATCAACACCCTATAGACAGGATAACATCTGCAATAACTGTTCAGGCAAGAATCCCACCAATTTCTTCCATGGGGAATCCTGAGTAAGAAAAAAGATTTGATCCTCTCTTTAGAGCAAGAGTCCAAATGCACTTCTATTACCCTTCTAGTGTTCTGTATCCATTAACAAGGCAGGAACAGTTTACTTACGGCATAGCTCTGTAGGTGTCTGTATAAACTCGATTTTCGTTAACTTTCTCAGAAACAGAGTAAACCATGGAACTGGCAACTCGATCTGGATAGTCCACTACTGGTTCTGCATTTACATTTTTTACCTAGTAAAAGAGAGACATTAAGATACACAACATCTCAGTTTTGTGGCTGAAAGCTTTTTTCTTTTCTCTCTTCTTTTTTTTTTTTTTTTAAACAAACACCTTTAGCAGTTCACTCTCAGTTTTGTTTGATTTTTAAAATAAATTAAAGAAAGCATTTTCAGAACTAGGATTACACAAATTATTCAAAAATGTTCCTATATGTACAGCAGATGATTGAGACACTAGCACCACTACGATGAAGACATCAGCTCTATTTTAATACTAGGGTAGCACTGACCAAAGAGAAGTGGAGACTCAGATTGAAATAAGGTGACTGAATGCTTCTGAGGGCTGAGCTCGTGTGTGCATGGGGGATTGTAGTCTGAAGACCCCTCACATGCTAGACATCACTGAGGACCACGGAGGACCAAAAATAAATAAATAAATCCTTTAGTGCCACAGCAGTTTCACCCTTTTTGGCACAGGAGGCTCTAGGCCCAAAGCAAGAGAGTCCTGTGTTTGTGTTATTTTTAAAGAAATTTGATTCTACTACCCATTGTTACATGAAGTATTTGTGCCATGGGTATTTCTGAAACAAGATAGCTTACAAGTATATGAAAAAAAAAAAGTCTTACACTTGCAGTACCATGGAATAGTTTTATCATATTCAGGTAAGCCTCAGCAGCTGCTTCATATCAGTGCCAGATTGATGGATGGAGGGTTGACTACATTAATCTTCCCCATGCCCATTACTACTCTCTTTTGGGGGTCAGTTTGAAGGAAGTGGAGCAGTTTTGGAATTGGAAGTAGAAATAGTACAGAAGGGGTGGGGGGGGGGGGAGAGAGAAGGAGAAGATTGTTTCATTTGAAGCGTAACTTTTATTTATAGTTCTTTAAAAGATGCCATTAAGAGTGACCTGAGAATTGAAAGAGGCAGGCTTTCAAAGTGTGAAGATGAGAGTAGAAGGAGTAGATTAATGTAGTTGGCTGAGAAACAATAGGACTTTTAGAGCAACTGGGTGATCAGCTTTATTTGTAGCCCCAATTTAACAAGTTATTTAAACACGAGTAGATCCACTAAAGTCAAGTGAACTATTCACGTGCTTAAAGTTTGGCACGAGCTTAAGAACCTTTCCGAACTGGACCCCTAATGAACTAGATTGCACTCAGTGGATCTAAATATGACAGGTATGTTTGTAATGTACCTCTCTGTAGTGTCCTCCAGCATTAAGCATTATAGAGTCTTAAATTTATATTTGGGTATTGTGTACATGAAACTTGATTGTTTGCCAGACTGCCTACCCTTCACAATTCAGACAGAAGAGGGCTTTATTCTCAAAGCTGTGTCTAATCTATATATCTAGAGATTTTAATGTTGTGAAAATATGCAGGCATGAAATCCCTTTAGGGTTTCTTTGAACAAAAGGGTGGCTCAACTAGTTTTTCCAGTTCTACAGGTGCTTTACATATACAAGTGTTTTCCAAGGAAGAGTCTCAAAACAGTCAATGTTCTTCCATATTTTATTTGATATGGCATTAGAAGTATTTTTTTAACTCCAAAATATCATTTAATTGATTTTCCCCTGCTTTTTTAATAACTAGCGATCTCCATGAATAGAGAAGGGTTTAGGGTTGGCACAAGATGTCAATATCCTGCATCTCCCCTTCAATACCAGTTTTTCAAATTCTACCGTGGGACTATTATGCCAATGTTTTTGTTCCCACTAATCACAGCAGATGTAGCCACCCTAAAAGCAGACATGGCCTAGTCAGTGCATTCTGTAACTGCTAAGCCAGGAGAAAAGTGCTTATCATACCAGAACAGGTTCAGTCTAATTGTGCTTCTCCTGCTGGTGAAGCAGAGGCCGCACCAGCATGGCCTGGGGCAAGGAGACATACCATACAGACACTCAATAGTAAAGGTGAGGGGGAAGAGAAACACACACAAAAGAATAGGAACAAATAAGAGACCTAAGTGCATCTCCACTAGTAAAATTTATACATATAATTCACCACCACTGATGGAAGTTGTAGCATAGCAAAGGTTCAGGCTGTAGCCACCACATCAACTGTTGTGATACTATGGTAAAGATGCCCAAGCCCTGGCGTCACTGCAGCTTTCACCCTTACTCTCATCAGTAGTCAATTGCTGCTACAAAGTTTGCTGGCATGGACAAGGCTCCAGAAAGGTAGATAGAAATGAGAAAGAAGCTACTTAATTTAGGATGGCAGTGGGCAAGAGACAAACAAAACCTCTCAGAATGCTGCGCTGGTAGGATCTCAACTCTCTTACTCTCCCCCACACACTACAGACAAGGGAAAAAGCAGCATCAACTTCTAAAAACCTATATTGCAGTAAAAAATGAGTGTTACTGATGAACCACATACAAAGTTTGTGCATTGGCTCAATGACAGGAGCTTGAAAAATATTTTTATCTCCTTCTCCCTTCCCAGCTGTGGGAGTCAGCTCTGTTAGCTGATAGAATGTTCAAGTGCACACAAAAGCCTGCACTTTTTGCCTTAGAAAAAGACACCTGTAGATTACACTACACTGCTTACAGGAAAAAGAGGGGGGGGGGAGGGGGGGAGAAACAAAACCTGAGGAGAGGGAGACACAATTAATATAATAAAACAAAACAAAAACCCAAGCTAGTAAATGGATGTATTTCCTTAAATAAAAGTCCAAATAAGGTTGTTCGTAAGTGCTCAATTCTTTCTCAACATAAAAATCTTTGAAGAATAAGGGTACGGCTTCACAAACTTGTGCCAATTTAATTACATTTAGCTGAACTACTGAAAGCCTATGTGGGTACATTCCCATCTGTTTAAGCCTGGCAATGTAGCTTGCCCCTGTAAATTTACATTCAAACCAACATAAGCCAGGTTTAAATCAATGTGAGAGCATCCACAAAGTCACACCAATGTAACTAAATTGGTTACTAAAAGTCACACCCCTTACATTATGCGAGTGCAACTCTGTACTTAGACCAGACTTTAGGGCAGGAGGAAAATATGACAAGGAAACACTGATTTAAGCAACACATTTGGATATCCACCCTTTAGCAACTGTCCTTCAGTAAGGCTACATCTACACTAGCTCTTTTGTAAAACTTTTGTAGGTCAGGGATGTGAAAAAACACACACCCCTGACTGACAAAAGTTTCACCAACAGACGCGGCGTTGTGGACAGCACTATGTCGGCATACAGTGGCTACACGGGAGACCTTACAGCGGTACAGCTGCTGCGGTACAGCGATGCTGCTGTAAGGTCTGTAATGTAGACACAGCCTAAGAAAGCAATGTAACTTATTCTGGACAACATGAGCTTTAAAGGACAGGACACAAACACAGCTTGCATTTAGATAAAGCATCAACGTGTTTTCCTCTTCAAACACACATGAACAATTGCAAATTAGAGCAAAAAGTTATGACAGACATTCAACAAGATTTATCAGCAGAGGAAACATTTAATTGTCCAATTTAGGAAAACTCATGCAGAAGTCATGCATTTTAAATCCACATTAGTGTTTAGTTATTCCCAGTTAAGTCTGTTTTGACAGTGTTTTCACTAATGCATGAGTCTTTTACGGCTAGGAAGAATTCAAATCTTGATTAGGTCACAAATGAGAGTTTGGAGGTTGGAACTAAGACCTCAGAAAAAACGCATTGACTTTGACACATGGAAAAACAGCACATAATTGGAACAATGTAAATTATCTACTTAGGATGGAGAAGTAGAGATCTAGAAATGGCAAATCAGAATGGAGATATTTTGGCAGAACTTGGCTGGTAGAGCAACAGGAAAGAACTGGGGAAGTTCTGGGGAGAGGTCTTACCCAGTGCTCTCAGGGTATTATAGGCTCCATGCTGCGAAGCATGGCCAAGCTATCCCAGAGCTGCAGACACTGGAAGCCATCCATTGCCTGACTTTTGTCAGAAGTTCATCGAAACTCCTATGTTTCCATGAAACATTTTGTTTTCAACAAAGTGGCATTTTCCAACGAAAACCACTTGCATCAGAAAGTTCAGAACCAGTTCTACCAGTGGACCCCCATTCCCCCACGAGAAATCTTCCAGTGGACCAGGAAAATAGACTTTACTTGTACTTGCCTGATATCTCTACTTTGTTTTTTTTAAAAGAAGACTTCTCACATCATCTTTATAAAGCAGTCAAAAAGAAAACAAGAAACCACAAACCCCACCCCCAAAAAACCCTGAACTTTAAAAACAAAATCTCTCTCCTTAATATCACTTAATATCTCAGTCACTTAATATCATACTTGTTCAGGGGTTCTCAAACTGAGGATCGGGACCCCAAGTGGGTCATGACCAGTGTTCTCTCTAATTTTTCCTCACACATGTGTGGAATTAATTTTATTACAGAAGCTCCCCAACTTACGCAAGTGTTCTGTTACGCAAAAAAAAAAAAAAGCGGATAGAACTTTTTCCATAAGTCCAGATTTCCGTAAGTCGGGTTTGTGTAACCCAGGGAGCGTCTGTATGTGCACCAATATGGAGGTGATGTGTGACACAACATCTCCATATTGGTGCACATAAACTTCATGTGGTGGGGTGGGGCCAAGAGGTTCCGAGTGTGTGAGGGAGCTCAGGGCTGGGGAAGAGGGTTGGGGTGTGTGCTCTGGGGTGGGGCCAGGGATGAAGGGCTTGGGGCGCAGGCTGCCCCGGGGCTAGGGTGGGAAGAAAGGACTCATCCCAGCTCTCTCTCTTCCCAGCCACGGCAGCTCCGGCAGGCCTGGGCCTGTTGACCTGCATGGCGACTGCGCAGCTTACAGGGAACCTAGGTCGTGACGCCATTTTAATGGAGTTGCCGAGGCTGGTGTTGGGCCCCAGCAAGTCTGAAGCTGAAACCCAAACCCCACTGCCCAGGGCTACGGTTACATGGCCCCCACCCCAAGGCAGAAGCCTTTGGGCTTCAGCTTCGGCCCCCGCCGGTGGGACTCAGGTGGGTTCAGTCTCCCCTCCTGGGGTCATGTTGTAATTTTTGTTGTCAGAAGGGGGTGACAATGCAATGAAGTTTGAGAACTGCTGTATTAGTTGTGCTGTCCTAAGAACACATACAAGATTTGGTTAATTTCAATACAACAACATGATATAATAGGCAAGCCCCCGATGCATGCCTCCGGTGTGTTGTGAAGGAAGTGTGCTTCCCCTTGAAGTCCTAATACCAGCTGAGATGACAGGCAGAGAAACTTCAAAGGGAAATCACAACACTTCCCTTCCAGCCCAGCTGTTACGCTGGAGAAATGACTGGGCAGCGTTTAAGCTTAAATTCATTTTAGGGACTTGAACTACAGACTTTGCCTTCCTTTGCAGCCAAAACAAGTCACAATTTAAGAGGGTTCTGTGCCCAGTTGTGCCACACGTTTCCTCAGCTCCTCAGTCTGCCAAACAAATCTGTGCACATCCTACATTAAGAGATCATTTTGATGAGGAATGAACTCAGGTACCACAGTGATGGGTGCGCTATCAGAACCTGAATAAGAGGGGTAATTGTCAATCATTCTTCACTTTTGAAAGTTAGTCCTATTCAGTTTGGAAGTTAGAGGCAAAAATGGTCTCTGTCACTATATTCTTTCCTTCCTCTGTCTCATTGGCTGTGAAGCATGATTACTTTTCAAAAATGACAATTTCTTCAAAATCAGGAATAGAACAATGTTTTAACAAAGCAATTTCAAGACCTCCCTATATTTCATGTCATGTCATAATGAGATTTTTCTGGGCAGACAGAGACATAAGACACTTAGCAAAAACTTCACACAGAAAACAAAATCTTTTCACCTCAAGAAGTACTCACTTAGTTCCATGTAAAATGTTCAGAGACTCTTCTTGTTCTCAAGGAGACCTAATCCTAGAAGTTTCTTAAGATGAAGAGTTTCAGGGGATTTGTTTTTGTGTGGAGTTACAAGATTGATTAAAAAAACAAAACAAAAAACAAAAAAAACCACCATTTTCAAAATAATCATGAATATTGTGGCAACTATGAAGAAGCTACCACCACATTCCCCAACACAGCCAGTACTGGAACCTTGGCCTGGTATCCAAAACCAAACATCTACACTTTAAGCTAAAAGGAGACCATCATATACAGGAAAAAAAACACCACGGCCCTAATTATTTTTAGGACACTGCCAGCCATTAGAGGACAACATGTTCACATGCACAGTATCCAATTCTTCCACTACAGTGGCAAAGAACTTCCACCATCATCACTTAGAGTAGGATTGGGTCCCAAAACAATAAGTTAAACTCATTTTTTCAGATAAAGCCAGGACATGAACTGAAGGAGATTCAACTACCTAGAAAATGTGAAGGGGTAAAAAAGAAGCTATTACAGACCTATGAGGAGACAAAAGAAACTTAAAGCAGAAGTTTCTAAAATGTAATTCAAACAAGTTTATAAATGTATTATCCTTTACTTTCAGAATATATCTGGCAGTTTTCTGGCCAAATAATCTTCCAAGCCATAAATTCTAAGAGATAAAAAGAGACCTTTGCAACAGAAACTAGCTGAAACCTTAACTATGGAGAGGCTACCACCTCTTTATACTGACAAAAATAAAAAACAAACAAAAGACATCAGATAGCCAATCATCAGGGTTTTAAGTTTTACTGGTAGTTTCCTATATATTCCCTTTTCTGCCATCTTGAAACATGAGTAAACAAGTAATGAAAAGACACACCCAGAAACTGTCTCACCGAAACATTTACTTCAAATGATTCTTTATAGCAGTTCCCAGTACAGTCCTGGCTCATGACCTTTACCCAATGAGCACAGGTAGGAGCACAGGTAGAATCACATGAGTCATAACACACTTACAGAGGTACACAATTAATACTGTGAACATAGTTACAAGCATTAAGAAATCAAGTACCCCTGAAATTTAGTATTAGGTATTAAACAATCCAAAGTAAATCAATCTGGGCTTTTTGGAAAGCAACTACAAGTAAAAGTTAATAAGGATGTTTCCCAAAATTGGATAACAGATCTCACAGCCCAGTTGCTAGGTTTCCAGAGAGGTTAACTGGGAGACTACATCAAAGTACTGTTGCAGTTTTATGGGTTTCCTCTTCTGACTATGTTCTTAGCATCACTGTATAGATGGATCTGATTACCTCAGACCATCTGTTTACAGAGTACACCTCTACCCAGATATAACGCGACCTGATATAACACCAGTTCAGATATAACGCGGTAAAGCAGTGCTCGGGGGGGGGGGGGGGGGGGGCTGCGCACTCCGGTGGATCAAAGCAAGTTCAATAGAACGCGGTTTCACCTATAACGCGGTAAGATTTTTTGGCTCCAGAGGACAGCGTTATATCGAAGTAGAGGTGTATTTAGTATAGCAATACACACAAGACCTGAATATTTTTATTAAAATATGATAGTAAATTATTTTACAATAATTTTACTGTTGGAGACAACCCACTGTAGAAGCTGAAAACAGACACCTACTTTAACAATGGCTTTCTGAAGTGCTTTTGCTCTATTCCATGTGCAAATGGACTTGTTATTGTAGAGTTGCTGTTAGTATTACACTGTTGGTAATTTTTTGTCCAGATTTTTTAAATGGGAGTTTTACATGTCACTTCTTATGGAGGTGAGTCAAATTTGGGGCATAGAAACCTTGAGAAGAAATTTGAGGGTTTGTACCAGTTTAGAATAAGCATCCAATATTACACTTACCCATTCTTCTACATTGGGGGGATCTTCTTCATAAACCTTTGCTTTATCCCAGAGAATGTTCATTTTACCATAATAATTCATCTGATTTCGGGTCTTTACAGAAAAGTATATGATTATGGCAAAAGCCACAATAACCAAGAATCCCAACACAATAGCGATAGCCTAAAAAAGAAAAAAAAAATATGTAGCAGATATTTATTATTTGGTTTAAAGACAAAACCATCCATTCAAGGTGCCAAAAATCACTTCAGAGCCCCCCCTCCAGAAAAACACCCACAAACAGCTGCCGTCTCCTCCACCTCCATATAAGTCAGCATCCTAATCCAAATTAAAAGTCCAACATCTTCCCATCAGATGAACATCCCCAATTTCCAGACCAATAAATGGGCTTTGGAGCATACTGAGACCACCAAATTGAAGCTATTTAAGACTAGTAGAGGAGTAAATCCTGCTGGAAAACTGTCCCCCCCCGCCCCCTCCCACACTTTTATATCAAAGCGGATGGATCTTGGGCACCTGCACTGATTTCAGCTGTGCCTGTATGAAACATGAAGAGAACTGTTCTGCAGGACCACCACCTAGTCAACACTTTTTTTTTTTTTTAATAATTCCTCAAAGGTGACATGAAAAGGATTTTTTTTTAATTGAGCGTCTCCTTTTTTGCTTTTTTAATTTTTAAACTTAAAAAAAAAAAAAAAAAGTTTTAAACCAGAAACATTAGGAAAGTCAAGTTTTTTCTCCCAGTAAAAGCAGAAAGGGACCTTTCAGGAGGTTTCAAGCATGTTTACTAAGAGCTTTAATACCTTTATTGAAGAGGAGTCAAGGATGTTAGATCTTTAGCAAAGGCCTCCTTGATCCCAAATGTGAATTTAACTTAAATTAGGTTTATAAAGAAGAAAGTGAATGAAAACTAAAAGTGACTTGAGAGGTCAATTTTCACTCACATGGCTCATCTGACATCACCCTGAGGCCTTGTCTTCACTGAACAAGGAAGAGAGGGAAAAAAAAAAAGTGTGTTCTTAACTAATTTGAGGTAAAATCCTAATGAAGGCAAGGCAGTTTGTAGTTTTCACACAAGATATCAGGTCAGATTAGATTTCCCCTGAAACAGGTTGAGGCTAGGTCTACGCTACGGGGGGGGTCGACCTAAGATACGCAACTTCAGCTACGTGAATAGCGTAGCTGAAGTTGCGTATTTTAGGTCGACTTACCTGGCTGTGAGGACGGCGGCGAGTCGACCGCTGCCGCGCCGCCGTCGACTCCGCTTCCGCCTCTTGCCGCGGTGGATTTCCGGAGTTGATGGAAGAGCCATCGGGGATCGATTTTATCGTGTCTTCACTAGACGCGATAAGTCGATCCCCAATAGATCGATTGCTACCCGCCGATTCGGCGGGTAGTGAAGACGTGCCCTGAGTCAAAGCCTACTGAGGAGCCTAATCTTAGACTTGATAACCTGTACAAAAACTATAAACCACCTCTTCACTAAGATTTTACCTCAAGTTAAAAATATCTTCTCCTCCAGTGAAGACAAGGTTTTACAATAGAGTTCTCCAAACCTCAGATACTTTCAGTCAGACAGAATCCAAATTTCTGAGAAAGTTTAAAACAAAACAGAAAACCTCCCAAACACTTTCAGGCCTTCTTTGCAAAGCATAAAGGACAGCAGCCCAGTTTTCTTTCCCCTCCCTCCCATGCTGGTCACCTTTAAAGGAAGCACCATCTCATGTAATCCCCCCCAGACGCCACATGCAGTTTTCCTTTGAGTACATTTTGGGGCCTTAAACAGAGCACGCACGCACATGTTTCAAAACATTAATCTACCTATATCTAGGGGGGAAAAAATCAACATGAGAAGGCAAGAGACCAGGGAAAACTGTGTTCACTAATTAGGACAGGAGACCAAAAGTCTACTGTATTCTGCCATTAAACTTCACCAGCTCAGATTTTTTCTGTACATAAATTTAATTAAAATTAAATCTACTTTTTAGAAATGCAGGGATTAGGTAATAATATGGTTAACTGTGGTATTCTAAAGAAAAGGCCTACAGTGCACAAGTTGTATTTATCTCAGGCTCTTTTAATCAAATACAGGTTTTCAAATTTAGTAATTTATAAAATTCCATTAGCCCAACATATTAGTGACTGCAGTAGCTAAAGAATTATTTAAAAGGTATTATATGTATCATCACCAGGTCATATTGGACACCAAGAAGTGGTTATGGCTTATCAGTGAGACTTTTTTCTTGCATGGGTGCAATTAGTGCATAGAAATTTGATACAGGAGACTGGTTAAAAAACACTGACAAAGAAACAAGACTCACATTCACATATAAAAATATCCAAAGTAGTCAGCTCCTTTTACTGTGACAGGGCAGGGATGTGGTAGGGCAATGGGACAGGAGAAAAAAGGGTTGGCACACTAACAAATCACCACCGTTAAAAAGGAAAGGACTTTATTTTAACCTCCTAAAAGCTATTTGTATTTATTTTAAATTATTGTAATTACACCCATGCTCATGGATAGGGTGCTACGAAATTCACAGCCATAAAAAACATGTCATGGACCATGAAATCTGGTGGTCCCCCCTCCCCTCCCCCCATGAAAAATGGTCTTTTGTGTGCTTTTAACCTATACTATACAGATTTCACAGGGGGAGACCAGCATTTCTCAAATTGGGGGTCCTGACCCGAAAGGGAGTTGCAAGGGGTGGGCCTTGCAAGGTTATTTTAGGGGGAATTGCGGTATTGCCACCCCTACTTCTGTGGGCATCCAGAGAGTGGCGGCTGTTAGCCGGGCGCCGAGCTCTAAAGGCAACACCTCACCAGTAGCAGCGCAGAAGTAAGGGTGGCAATACCATACCATGCCATCCTTACTTCTGTGCTGCTGCTGGCAGCGGCTCTGCTTTCAGAGCTGGTCTCCCGGCCAGCTCCCGCCGCTCTCCAGCTGCTCAGCTCTGAAGGCAGCGCCACCACCAGCAGTTCTGCAATGCCCCCAGCCTTGCAACCTCCCCACAATTCCTTTTTGGGTCAGGACCCCTACAGTTACACCACCATGAAATTTCAGATTTAAATAGCTGAAATGATTAAATTTATGATTTTTTAAATCCTATGACTGTGAAATTGACCAAAATGGACCATGAATTTAGTAGGGCCCTATTCATGAAGTTTACTATATTCCTGGAAGCATATAAAAGTTCTTCAGGCTCTTCATTTATTTTAGAAACACTCAGTGCAGTGGGTAAGGTAGAATTTGAAGGAGTTGGTTTACTGAGCAGAGAAAGTTTAGCTAGATTAGCTATGGATTTTGTACATGACTGTTTTGTACTCAAAAGTGTTAGATGTACGATTTAGTTAGCTAACGGGAAAAAACAAAACAAAACAGACATTAGTGCATACATACCTCTTGAGGCTCTACCACACAGTAGTGATACAAGTATTGATTCACAAAGATTCCTGTATTTGTAGAGGCATAATATTGGCTGCACAGAGCAACAAGTTGATTGTAGAACACTGATCCTGAAGCTTGTGCTGTTGGGTTTACTGCCAGTACATACACTATGGATGCAATGAATACCAAGAAGCCAAGGATAGCACTTACTATTATCACAATTAGATAATATCTTCTTGTTCTGGACATGCTTGAGTTGGTAACACTTATTATAAAAATCGCCATTCCAGCAATGAAGCAAAAAGCTGACATTGCAAGTATGAAGCCTTTAGCAGCTCGGGGCTCAATGTAATTTCCTCCAATGCCATAGGCTCCACCATATCCATATCCGGAGCCATAACCGTAACTGCCACTGTAACTGCCTCCAAAACCACCATATCCAGGATATCCTACACCAGATCCCAAAGAGGAACTTCCATAGAATTCTAGATCCCAAGGCAATGTGGAAGCAACACAAGCAAAGATGCCTACACACATCACTATAATGAGAACTGACATGATCTTTATTATTCCTGGAGGGGAAGTCCATTTGTAGAAGTGTTGCACTTCATCCTCTGGATAGTAGGAATACGCTGGTTGAGAGTACATGGGCTGAGAACGCATCTCCTCAGCATATGTAATGTTGCTTGGTGCATAGTGAGAAGGTTTGCTGCAATAAGATGAAAACATTATCAACTGAAGTTTTTAGCCAGCTATGAAAAACTATCTTACAAAAAAATCGTAGTGCATGACACTCATGCAATGAAATTATGAAGTTATCAGGAACAGACTAATTCAGGAAATGGTCAGAATTAGCCAGTTTTTAAAGAAGACCCCCTAAATTTAAATGGAATGCATATATTCCTCCAAAAAGACGGAATTCTATTCTCTCAGATGCTTTTACGATGGTTAGCTACAAATAATATTAGAAGAAGGTTGAAATTAATCCACTCTGACCATTGGCATTTAGAGATTACAGTAATAGGTGCTCTGGAAAACTTGGAAAGAATATTTAATTGTGATAATTTGCAGTATTTATTATACAAAATAGTAGGGCCCACATTTGTAAAGGTATTTAGATGGAATGGCACTCAACAATGCCTAACTGATTTAGAAGCCTAAATCTCATTTTCAAAAGGAATTTAGGCACTTAGGAGCCTAAACCCCATTGATAGTCAGTTACTTGTTGCAACACTGAGCGCAGCAATGCCTAATTGACAGTTTAAATTTTATGTTTGATTAGTTTGCAGATCTAAGAGACAAAAAGCATCTTGTAAAGTGGTAAACAAGCTATTAGAACACCCTACATGTGCCCGATGTGTTAGATAGATGTTTGCTTTTTCATTAAATAAGCAGCAAGGTACAGTCTAACACAGGGGTGGGCAAACTATGGCCCACGAGCCGGATCTGGCCCGCAAGCTGTTTTAAGCCGGCTCGCGAGCTCCAGCCAGGGCGCCGGATTGGGGGCCGCACCACACAGCTCAGCCCCGTTCCACGCATAGGAGCCGGAAAAAGGACATGCCACTGCTTCCGGGGGAGCCGCTTGAGGTAAGCGCCGCTCGGAGCCTGCACCCGAGCCACTCCCCAACCCCCTGCCCCAGCCCTGATCCCCCTCCCACTCGCCAAACCCCTCGATCCCAGCATAGAGCAGCCTCCTGCACCCCAAACCTCTCATCTCCAGCCCCACCCCAGAGCCTGCACCCCCAGCAGGGAACCTGCACCCCTTTCCGCACCCCTACCCCAGCCCTGATCCCCCTCCGAACTCCTCGGTCCCAGCCCAGAGCACCCTCCTACACCCCGAACTCCTCATCCCCAGCCCCACCCCAGAGCCCAGACCCTCAACCAGAGCCCTTACCCCCTCCCACACCCCAACCCCAATTTTGTGAGCATTCATGGCCCACCATACAATTTCTATTCCCTGATGTGGCCATCAGGCCAAAAAGTTTGCCCACCCCTGGTCTAACAGCAGCAACCTGATGATAGTTGACTCAGCTACTGTTAACAGTTGTATAAATGAGCTGTTAAAGATATGAACTCCAACTATGTACACTGCTTATCTGGGGTAAATTAAATTGGTAACCAAAGCAGAAAAGAGGATATTTACAATTCATCTGGTCGATAAGGTGGAGGACTTTCAAAAGGTCTGGATGACATAGTTGAAGTGCTTGGCCACTAAATTCAGACTTATTTTTGGTAACTAGAAAAAAAAAAGTGACAGGCTTAGTAACAAAGCAATCTAAACAGCTTAATGACATTATAGCTAGTATGATCACTTTACTATTAAGTAGTACAGATAGCTATTCAATCTTGAATAATAACAAAAAGACAAGTAAATCAATTTTTTTTTGTCAAGGCTTTCAACAATTAGAGCTTTCAATTCACCAACCGCAAACAAACAATTCCTTCTATTCTCCCAAAATATCCAGAGACTCCCCTTCATAGGGGGAGGGATAGCTCAGTGGTTTGAGCATTGGCTTGCTAAACCTAGGGTTGTGAGCTCAATCCTTGAGGGGGCCATTTAGGGATCTGGGGCAAAAATCTGTCTGGGGATTGGGCCTGCTTTGAGCAGGGGGTTGGACTAGATGACCTCCTGAGGTCCCTTCCAGCCCTGATAGTCTATGATGATCTTATACTTTTTTATATACAGTGGTTGATCTTAACACTACAATTTCTCCCAAAAAGATCTTGAATTATTTAACAGCTTGCTCGATCTCTCAAGTAGTGACACCATGGAGAATTCTTCATGATCATCTACATTTTCTTCTTTTTTGGAGGGGTGCATTAGTTTTGCCTTTACCCAGTTTGTTTACATACTGACACAAAGCAGTACAACTTTTCAGATGACCATTGGTAGAGTGCATCTACTAGATTATCCCCAACTGTTGAATTAAATTGTATGTTTTTCTAAACAAGAGTGAGAAAAGACCTTTGTCAATCAGATTCCTCCATAAACTACAGCAAAAGAAAAGAGCAATAGGACTTGGCAATACTGGCTGGGAAACTTTTGTTATTCACGCATTCAAAAGAGTGACAATTTTATCCCCACCCCACCTTGCCCCCAGTGACAGCAAGTACTGTATATAGCAAATATGTTTTTGATGGTGGAGTTTCTTGGGTTTAGAGTCATCATCTGTAGAGTGGAGTGCCAAGAGCTCTCTTTAGAATTATCCTTTTAAAATTATGGTTTGAAACAATAATGATTTCAGTCCCTGTAGTGGGTATCCTCATTAATTGCTGGGATAGGAAAAGCAGTTCAATAAACATCACCAAAACATTTCACAAACTTAGTTTATGCAGAGTACAGCTATTTCAACCAAAATGTAATTTGTTTCAGTGCAGCCTTGAGGTGATACTACAGTGAAGATAAAGGAAAGAATAGAAGACATTAGTTGCTGAATAATACAGAGTTTCTTTGAGAGGCAAAGAAGAATTTAATGCATGTGTTCCCATGCATACTGAAAATGTCTTTACAGAGAAGACAGCATTCATAACAGACTGAATGCCCTGGTGGAACTTTCACTCCTGAGGTAGAAGAAAATGGATCTTAAGGAAACAACTTGTTAGAAAAGACCCATTTTTGAATGGGACACCCAGGAAATACTTATTGACTGCTCCCAAGGGATGTGGTGTTTACAACTTCAGTGGAAACTACGTATTAAAATCATATGATTGACTCTTCCCTCCCAGTATTACTCTTTGAGAGAACACTCACATCAGAGAGCAATAATTGAGACTAAAACCTAATTATACCCTACAGCCCCAGAACAATGAGGCAGGCTACCTTGCAAAAGATGTAACTGAAGAGAGTCATAATGGTGTCACGGAGAGACCTCCCAACTAACACAGAGCTGAGTTTAACTATGCAACTGAGCATTTAATAAGTGAGATCTGCGCAAGATCTGGCTAGAATAATGAGCAATGCATATTAGTACCCCAGAGACTGAGAGTATCAACTTTTTGTCTTATTTCGATATTTCAAATTACAAGCCATAAGCATAAACATATACGAAAGCTTTTAATAAGAAGCTAAAGTCCCCTAAATTTCCACATTGATGAGTTTGGTGGAAGGGGGAAAACTCCTCCCCCCGACCACCTACACAAAGCGAACAACACTGCTAACTGGACACACACACGCACGCACACGCTCTACTCTCGCCCCCATCCCACTTCGAATTCCCATTCGGAGGCTTGTAACCCAGTCAGGCACTCAGCTCCAGGAGATCATTTACCTTAATGCCAGCAACACACGCACCAGCTGGACTCGCCAGATCCCCGCTCTTTAACCTCTCTGCTATGCAACTAGGAGCTGCCTGCCCGCATCGCCTCCTCCCCCATCCCTGCCAAGCAGCCACACCCAGGCGCGGTGCATGCGCCCTGCCTGCACACCTGGGGCTAGGGGATAGGAGCGATCATCCCCCATTCCTCCCTCCCCGCCCCGGTAGAAACCAGCCCAGCGGCTCCCGCTGCAGTGCCTGGAATGCGGGGTGGGAGCCGCCGATTGGCTGGTCTCTTCCCCTCCGACAGCGGGCGGGGCGCTCGCGGCGCGTGACCCTGTCACCTGAAACTCAGCGCCGGGGCTAGGCAGCAAACAGGTTGTTCCTGCAGCGCCGCTAGCGAGCGCGTGGAGGGAGCTGGGAACCAGTTTCGAGTGAGGATGTCCAAACTTCTAGTGTAAACAAAGGGCGGGCGGGCTGGAGCTGTGTCCGAGAAACTCCGAAGTGCGGGGGGACGAGGGGCAGAGGGAGAGTCTCTCACTCTCAGCCCTTCCGTGATGGCACTTCACAGACACTTTAACCCTTCAACTGGGATTAATGTGTCGCCCCTCCCCTACTGCCCAGAACTGCCCCACTGAGATCAGTGGGCGATCTGGGGGCACAGTAATAAGGCCCTTAGATTGCAGCTCAGCCCAGGCACCCGTCTTGGAATTGTTTGTAAAATGCCTGTTGTGCTGCAGAAATAAAACACGAATGGGCACAGCTCCCCGGCCTATGGGGGTTAGCGCTAGGAAAAGAGAAAGACAAATTGAGGGGAGGGCATTAGGGCAAAGGTGATAATACCTACCATTCTCCCTCTGCCAGTGCCACCCTTTTAAATCAGCAGTACTAGGAGCGGGGTGGTGCTGTCTCTATGCACCTTTCCCCTTCCTCAACTGCACGCACTGGAAGGAAATAAAAAGAACTGAGGCCTTACAATATATTAACATGTTTTGGGGTTTTTTTTGGTGGTATAAACTAAGGTTTGAATTTAAACTGAAATAGTTAGACTAGTACAACCCTCTGCCTGACACTCTAGTATAGGAGTACCTTTTTCAGCTTAACTTAAACACCTTCCTAAGCAACATAAATGAAACCCCCAAAATATCTGCATAGAGCCTGGCCTACTCTTAAAACTTAGGTTGACATAGCTACGGTGGTCAGAGGTGTAAAAGGTCCACTTTCCTGAGCACTATACCATAACTATGCCCACCTCACCCCCAGTGTAGAGGCAGCTAGGTTGAGGGAAGAATGCTGTTCTTGACCCAGTTCCTGTTGTTTGGGAAAGTGAAGTTCCTAGAGCAACAGAAAAACCCAGGCTGTTGTTGGTTTATGAGTCTACACTATGGTGCTTAAACAGCATAGCTATGGCACTTTCACTATGGCACCTTAGCACCCATAGTGTAAACATAACTTAAGAGTGTCCAACTGGTAAAACTTTCCCCTGTAAACAAAGCTCAAAATAGAAATTTTAATTAGGAGCAAAATAAAATTGAATGGAGATAGTACTTCAGCTTCCTTGAATGCTGTACTTACCTCCTGCAGCCCTGATAAATTAAATGATCTGAGTCCCAAGAGTTGTATTTGTGTGTCAATCACCTGTGGAGATGGACATTTAACTGTCACATTGATATTCCTAAAGCTAGCTGATCCCAGAGGCAGCTAAATAAGAAAGGCCCCTTGCTACTGTAACAAAAGCTTTTGTAAAGAGTGAATGGGATTAGTTCTACTAACTATAGAAACATCTGGTATTGGAGATTGGACTATTTATCCTTGATGTAATTATATTGGAAGCACTAGTATTAGACCTGGGATTATTTTGATACATTAACTAGTGTGGTTCCACCTCTTTGGTAGTAATTAAGACTGATTTACTAATAATTTTCAATGGAGAGGCACCAGCCTCTTTACCCTTTCCCTCTACTTTGTCTAATCTAAATTTAAAAAGTGAGCGCTAGCTTCATTTATCAGAGATAATGACAATAAGGAGCAAGTTAATCCCTGGACATGATACAGCTGACCTCCAGCTAGTACTAATAGCCTAAGGATATCTTCTTACTAATGCCATAAAGCAGTGGGTTAAACTTGTGATTGCATTATTAGTACCAGTGGGGAAATTATTTGCAAATTCCAATAGTCTTGACAGAGTAATACTATATATGGAGATATACTTATCTCATAGAGCTAGAAGGGACCCTGAAAGGTCATTGAGTCCAGCCCCCTGCCTTCACTAGCAGGACCAAGTACTTGATTTTGCCCCAGATCCCTAGGTGGCCCTCTCAAGGGCTGAACTCAGAACCCTGAGTTTAGCAGGCCAAAGCTCAAATCACTGAGCTATCCCTGCCCCCTATGAAGGGGAGTCTCTGGATATTTTGTCACTTATCCACTGACACTTTAAAAACTCTTACATCCATAGCACATAACCAGCATAGACCCAGATTGGGGTGCATCTCTCCATCCTTGCAACCGATACCTGTAACCCCTAATAACTCAAGCCTGACCCCAGATGTACAGTACCTTCCCTCTTAACCTGTGTATATTTAATTTTAAACATTAACTTTAATAAAAATTTAAATCTATTTGTAAATTAAGCTCATCAGGACAGGGACCTTGTCTTCTTTTATTTCTATAAAGTTGTACTGTGTAGATCCTGGTCGACCTACCAACATTGGTCAGGGGTGTGAGCACCATAGTTAAGCCAACCTAACCCCCAGGCACAGACACGGACAGGTCTTGGATTACAGACTAACTGATGGAAAACCCCTTCTATGGATGCAGGGAGCGGAGTGTCTGTACTATAATAGCATAGCTGCAGTAGCACCCATAGTGTGGACATGACCTCAGTAATTACATAAGGTTTAATGTTCTGTTGTATTACAAAATGACAGATCAACTGCATATGCATCCAGAGAAGGTTCTAAATAAGGACTCTGGTAAAATAAAAAATGCAGGTAAATTATAGGCTGTTTTGGGTAATTCTGTGTTTTGATTTTTCAGACTTTTCATTTAAAATTTTTATTTAAAAAAACATAGTTTTGTCTATTACAATAAGCTTTTTACACACTGTTCCCTTGTTAAAAGCTTGTTACTGGAATTTTTCCTCAAACAGTAGTCACATTAATGTCTGAATTCTTCCTCCTCCACCCCTTTTCACTCTTAACCAAAACAAAACAAGTTAATTCCAAAGTCTAACAGGTACTATTTCAATACTGAGGAATTGCCAGGGGGTGGGGGGTCAAAGTTACATTTTAAATAGCTTTCTATTTACAATCTTGAATATGGAATCTTTACTGTGTCTATTAGGCCAGTGTGTCTCAAACTTTTTTACTGGTGACCCCTTTCACATAGCAAGTCTCTGAGTGCGACCTCCCCCCCCCTTATAAATTAAAAACACTTTTTATATATTTAACACCATTATATATGCTGGAGGCAAAGCGGGGTTTGGGGTGGAGGTTGACAGTTCGCAACCCCCCATGTAATAACCTCGCGATTCCCTGAGGGGTCCCGACCCCCAGTTTGAGAACCCCTGTATTAGGCTCTTTTAAAGGGTGCTTCTCATCCACAATTTTTCAGAATTTGTTAGATCTTTTACTGTAAAACCCAATTGTTTTAAGTCTTGTTTAAAAAGCCTCTTTAAAAATCATATTTGGAATTCCCAGCTTTTGCCTCTTTTGGAGACAGCAACTAGGAACTCTGATGTCATCTGGGTGGGAATTCAGAACTACAGTACATCCAGGGAACAAAAAGTTAACTAAAACTACATTTGTTGTCTATGGAGTATCCTTTATTGGCCATTGCCACAGTCCTCAAAACCTCATAGGATTTATCAAGGACACCACCACCTTCAATAATACTTCCAGACATTAACAAGCCAACTTCTTTTGTTTGGCTGGATGGCCTTTGCTGAAAAGTGCAAAGGCATTTTGGAGCCTGATGTTAAGCCCATTGAAGTCAGTGGGAGTTTCCCATTGATTTCAGTAGGCTTTGGACTGGGCCCTTAATGTACTTTTAACATGGTGGTAGGGTGAACAGTGGGGTACAGATGTGAGTTGGATGCATCTATAAAGCTGCTATTTACCTTAAGCAGGACTTGGATACAGTATTTATGATATATGCTTACAGATTTACCTTGTCCCTTCTCCTCCTTTTGTCACAATAGCAGGCAAAAAAGTCAGATCACTAGTGATGGATCATCCAAAGATACTAGTCAAGGGTACCTACTATTGTCCTAGAGCAGTGGTTTTCAAACTTTTTTCTGGTGACCCAGTTGAATAAAATTGTTGGTGCCCGCAACCCAACAGAGCTGGGGATGAGGGGTTTGGGGTGTGGGCGGGGCATGGGGATGGGGCAGAGGATTGAGGTGAGGGCTGCAGGGTGAGGCTGGGAATTAGGGGTTCAGGGTGTGGGAGGGGGCTCTGGGCAACGGATTGGGGGTCAGGGCTCTGGGCTGGGGGGTGCAGGCTCTGGGGTGGGGCTGGGGATGAGGGTCTTGGGATGCAGGAGGGGGCTCTGGTTTGGGGGGGCTCAGGGCTAGGGAAGGGGGTCAGGGCTCTGGGCTGGGGTGCAGGCTCTGGGGTGCAGAAAGGGGCTCCTGGTTTGGGGGAGCTCAGGGCTGAGGCATGGGATTGGGGCACGGGGTCAGGACGTGGGCTTACCTTGGGCGGCTCCCGGTCAGTGGCACAGCAGGGGTGCTAAAGCAGGCTTCCTGCTTGTCCTGGCACTGCAGACCGCGCTGCGCCCCAGAAGCGGCCAGCATCAGGTCTGGCTCCTAGGTGGAGGCGCACAAGCAGCTCCACACAGCTCTCGCCCGCAGGCACCGCCCCCCAACTCCCATTGGCTAGTTCCCAGCCAATGGGAGTGCAGAGCCAGTGCTCGGGGTGGGAGCAGCGCACAGAGTCCAGTGGTCCCCGTGCCTTTCAGGTCTACTCCAGACCTGCTGCTGGCTGCTTCCGGGGCGCAGTGCAGTATCAGAACAGGTAGGGACTAGCCTACCTTAGCCAGGCAGCACCGCAGATAGGACTTTTAATGGCCCAGTCAGCGATGCTGACCAGAGCCACTGCAACCCAGTGCCTTCCATTCCGTGACCCAGTACTGGGTCACGACCTGCAGTTTGAAAACCACTGTCCTAGAGCATGAGCCTACTAGATATTAACTTCTTGGTGGTGCTTTTCATACAACTTTTCACTAACAACTTTTAATCTTTTCTAAAATTAAACACAGCAAAGGTAAGAGGAACCAGATTGACAACCATGAATACTAAAAACTCCTTTTTCTATCATAACAGGTACAACATAGCCAATAGAAGATTAGACTTCCACACAGGACCTTGGCAATGTGCCTCTTTTGTGTACACATACCTAGTGTAATTGCCTCTTAGAGCAAGAAAATAATCAGTTTCTATGTCCACTCAATGCACATAAGTAATGCTATTAACTTTGAGGCCTATTGTTATGAAGTGAATTGAATGTTTGGTGATTAGACAATCTAATTGCTTGAATTAGTCAGAAGGAGTTGATTCCCTTGCTCTAACGTACCAAGATGGAAAAACATCACCCATCTTTATTATTTATTACACACATTTGCATGTTGATATAGCAATAGCAACTTCAGCAAGGCATATCCTGGTAATTAATATTATGTACTGAGTGCCAACAATGTAATCAGCGTTACAGAGAAGGAAGATTAGAGAAGTGCCCCCAATGACCTTATATTCAAAGTAGACAAAACAGAGAACAAAAATGGTACACTTGATGATTAGAGGGTGAACATATCTGAGTGGAACTTTTGTTTGTATGTAGATAAGACATTCTAGTCCCTTAAAAAAAGTGTTATCACAGGATAAGTGTGCACATTAACACTAGCAGTGGGTTACAAATAAACATTATCTAGAAGTAGACAGTGCCTTTCATTCTCTAGGATTTCAATATAATATACCCTGTGCCATTGAAACTGCAAGGGGAATGTAGCTAGGCAGAACAGGTATTTAGATAGCATAGTGGTGGGTGTCTTAAGAATCTAAGCAGATAGAATGTAATTATCCAAACTGGAATTTAGCTAGGACAGTTGGCTTCTTAGAAAGTTACCACAAATTTATCAATGATCAAAATGATTTTATGCTTTGGCTGAAAAACAGTACCTGCACTGGCACAATGCCCCTAACACAGCTAACCCAACGGATGGGGCATTGATTCAGTAGTAAATCACCCCAGTACCTAATACTCTAAAATTTCCCTAAAAAGCAATCTGAGAACAGCATTTATTTCTGTTAAGCACCCTACCATATTTCTGGGACCTATACAACTAAGTGTTGTTTAACAAGGACCCCCTCCAAAGTGAATTAACCAAAACAAAAAACAGGAACTTAAAGTGGCTTCTAATCTCACTGCAGGTAAACCCTCAAATGGGAGTTACTGGGCACGCCACACTTTTGAAAATCAACTCACTAATTTAGGTGCCCAAATATGGATTTAGGAACCTAATTTTAGGCTCCTGTTTTTGAAAATCTTGGCCCTAGGACACAATCACAGGGCTGATCCTACAAATTACAATGCAGGGACAGAGCCCCATTTTCTGCATTGGGGCTTTGAGGGGGCACAAGGATACATCCATATGCTTTTACTTGCAGGATCAAGGCTTAAGTATATTTTTTATAGAGAGAGTTGCAAGAGCAGCTTCTGTTTTATTGCCCTGATCAGGGCCGGCTCCAGGCACCAGGCAACCAAGCACATGCTTGGGGCGGCACCTGGTAAGGGGCGGCGGGGGGAGAGCGGCGCGGCATTCCGTGGGGGGGGGGCGCTCCGGCGGCGCGGTGCTGGGGGGGGGGGGTTCCGGCGGGGGGCGGGCTCCGGCGGCGTGGCGCGCGGCGCTCGGGGTGTTCCGGCGGCGCTCGGCGGGGGGGGCGGGCTCCGGCGGCTCGGCGGGGGGGGCGACGCGGCATTCCGCGGGGGGGGGGGGCGCTCCGGCGGTGCAGCGCTCGGCGGGCTCCGGCGGCGCGGCGCTGGGGGAGGGGGGGGGTTCCGGCGGCGCTCGGTGGGGGCGGGCTCCGGCGGCGTGGCGCGCGGCGCTCGGGGTGTTCCGGTGGCGCTCGGCGGGGTGGGCGGGCTCCGGCGGCTCGGCGGGGGGGGCGGCGCGGGGCGCGGCGCTTTTTTTTGCTGCTTGGGGCAGCAAAAAAGTTAAAGCCGGCCCTGGCCCTGATGTAACTTGATTTCTCACTTCTCATGTGGGTCGAGTGCCTTGGAGTAGTTCAGTCAAAAACTAAATAGTCAAATCTAATATTTCTTCATTGATATAGAGATAGGTTAATATTTTTCTGTGACTAGAACTGTGAGCTCCTAACTTCTAATCTAGTTTCCTCAGAATGAAGGTTCTTTTGTCTAAAACTCCCAGCAGATATTTCCTGTTTAAAATTCAGAACTTACTCATATGATTCAAAATAGAGCTTTGCAGAGCAGATAATACAGTACTGCACACAGCATAAGAGCAGCCTCTCCCACTTCTGTTATGGAATTTCTCAAGTATCAGCCGGTACCAGTACTTAGGCACTAATTAAAATTACAAAATCTGCTGGACCATGGACCTACAATATAAGTACTGTAAAAATAAACTAAACTCATTCTTTAAACTAAATTAATGTAGATGTTCACATTTAGTAATTGTTCACAGTTATACAGCTAAGGTAGTTCAGATAGTTCTGGCAGCTTTACAAATTTTAATTGCTTGGTGGTATATTTTGTCACTTCTTTCAGGTCTACTCTGAATAGTAAACTTGGACTATAACTCTGCAAAGACTCATGTACATGCTTAACTTTCTGCAAGAATAGTTTGAATCTTTTCTGGATCAGGACCTTAATAGTGCATTTAGGAGCACAGTGGAAAATGATCCTAGTAAGCAAACAATACTTCAAGGGGCTCATTCATCAGAGCTAGCTCAAGGTGGGCAAACAATCCATCCTAGCTTTACAAAAGGTTACCTCCATAAAACAGGGCTGGGCTAAAGAGTAAGCAAATTCTTCATGGTTCTGTACAGACTTGGCAAATCAGAGGTAGGCTAATTTCCCACCCTGGCAGCAAATAGGAGAGAGAGAGAGAGAGAGAGAAAAAAATGTTCTACCATAGTCTACCCTTTTCTGGCAGGGGAACTAGAGAAGTAGGGCTTGTCTTTACTGGCACTTTACAGCGCTGCAACTTTCTCACTCAGGGAAGTGACCCTCCCCCCCCCACCCAAGCTCTGTAAGTTTCAGCGCTATAAAGTGCCAGTGTAGACAGTGCACCAGCGCTGGTAGCTACTCCCCTCGTGGGGGTAGTATTTTTACAGCACTGGGAGAGCTCTCTCCCAGCTCTGATGCTGCGACTACACAGCCATGTTCAAGCGCTGCCATGGCAGCGCTTTAACGTGCTAGTGAAGACGTGCCTGTAGATAACTCAAAGTTTCACCTCCGTCAGCCAAACTTGGGCCATCAGCAATCAAAGACATCCCCAATTATATCAATAGCAATGTAATTAATGGTGTTAGAGAAAATGGTGTTGTTGGTAGTCAATGACATACTCCTCAGTCAGAACTCAGTCAGGGGAGCACTGTGGTGTTAGAGGTGTTTCACAGAAGAAAGTCAAAACCAATGCACTGCCACACCTATTACTGAACAACCCAAGAGACTATTTAATTAATCTTTTAAAACAAGAGTGGGAGTATTAGTCACACTGTCCTAAGCAAGTTTCTACTCCAGTAATTACAGTCTGGTTTATCTAAATGGCATTTGTAGTTTAAATGAACTGATGATGATGAGATGGAACTTTTATCTTCTTGATCATTGGTTCAGATCCAGGCCACAGCAATAATGAAAAGATGTAACTATCTTGTTTTACACTCAGTCATCAAATAGTTCCAGGTATCTGCCTCATCACAATTAGAACAGATTTTGTACTGAGTTATAGATGTTGTCCTACAGCAATAGCAGTCATACTTGCCACCTCCCAGCAACCAAAATAATAAATAAGGCCCCGTCTACACTGACAAGTTTGTGCACAATAAAGCAGCTTTGAGCGCTGTAACTCCTGAGGTGTACACACTGCCAAGCCACTTTGTGTGCAGAAACTGCGCAGATGCAGCGCTCTAAAAAAAGCCACCCTGATGAGAGGCATCCAGCTTTCTGCGCCGGGGCTACTGTGCTGCGGTGCCAGTGTAGACATCGTGGTGATTACAGCGCTGCGATTGGCCTCCGGGAGGTGTCCCACAATGCCTGTTCTCACCTCTCTGGCCATCAGTTTGAACCCTACTGCCCTGACCTCAGATGACCAACCATCAGCCCGACCCCATACATTCCTTTGCAAATTTGAAAGTCCCCTTCCTGTTTGCTCGGTGAGGTGTGCAGTGGTCTCAGCGCATCTTTCCAGGTGGCCATGCCTGCTCCACGCACCAGGTGATCCCCTGCTTGGAGCAATGCTGAGCTGCTGGACCTCATCAGCATTTGGGGAAAGAAGGCAGTGCAGTCACAGCTGCGCTCTAGCTGTTGGAATTATACCACCTATGGACAGATTTCTAGATGCATGATAGAAAGGGGCCATGACTGGGACTCACTGCAGTGCAGGATCAAAGTGAAGGAGCTGCGGAATGCCTACCACAAGGCGTGTGAGGCAAACTGCTGCTCCGGTGCTGTGCTGCCGAGCTGCCGGTTCTACAAAGAGCTGGACGCGATACTCGGTGGCGACCCCACCTCCACTGCAAAGGCCCCTGTGGATACTTTGTTGCAGTGGTTTCCCCAGGAATTGAAATTAGGGGGGGGGGTGTTCAAATTTACAGGGTGTGTGTGTCAGGTAGGGTGACCAGATCACCCAAGTCAAATATCGGGACGTGGGGGGGGGGGGGGGGGGGGAGAGAAGGGCGTGGCGGGGGGCGGGGCCAAAAAAACCCCCACCCTTCCTCCACAAGCGCTGCCCGGGAGACACAGGGGAAGCGCGGGGCCAGGGTGAGTGAGAGTCCGGCCTGGCCCCGAGCAGGCAGGACTCAGTCGGGCAGTAGGGAGAGTAGGGGGGGTGGCCCACAGGGCCAGGCGCCGGCTGTTCTCCCCCCCCGGGCAGCGGGACTCGGGAGCAGCCGCTGCTGCAGCTCCCACTGCCGTGGGGGGAGGAAGCAGCCGATGGCCAAGCTCGGCGGCTGCGGCTCTGGCACCCCCGAACCTCCCGAGCCTGGGCCTGTTGCGGGGACCCAGCAGCGCGCACGCTGCGCCCAGCCCCTGGCCAGTCCTGTCTGGGCTGCTGCCCAGCTGGTGCTCTCCCGCGGCGGCCCCGGAGTGGGGGCAGCAGGCCCCATCCCCCCCATCCCCCGCAGGGGAACGAACGGGGCTGGGCTGCCGATGCTTCCGCCCCGGGGCCGCCGCGGGAGAGCACCAGCTGGGCAGCAGCCCAGACGCGACTGGCCAGGGGCTGGGCGCAGCGTGCGCGCTGCTGGGTCCCCGCAACAGGCCCGGACTCGGGGGGTTCGGGGGCGCCAGAGCCGCAGCCGCCGAGCTCGGCCATCGGCCGCTTACTCCCCCCGAGGCAGTGGGAGCTGCAGCAGCGGCTGCTCCCGAGTCCCGCTGCCCGGGCGGGGGGGGGGGGGGGGGAGAACAGCCGCCACCTGGCCCCGCAGGCTGCCCCCCTCCTTTCCCTACTGCCCGACTGAGTCCTGCCTGCACTGGGGCCAGGCCGGACTCTCACTCACCCCGGCCCCGCGCTTCCCCTGCATCTCCGGGGCCTCCCTCCAGCGATTGTGGAGGGAGGAGGAATGGTGAGCCTAGGGAAGAGGCGGGGATTCAGGGAGGGAGCCAATGGGGGGAGGAGGGGGCGGAGTCAGGGCGGGGGGGAGGGGGCAAGCACTTCCGGGCTCTGGAGCATTTCCTTGTTTGTCCAGTGTCCCGACCGCACATCGGTCGGGACGCGGGACAAACAAGGAAATATCGGGACAGTCCCGATAAAATCGGGACGTCTGGTCACCCTAGTGTCAGGGCCAATGAGATATATAAAAGAGATATGAATAAAGTAAATGTTTTGTTAGGATAATGTAAGTTACACCAAAACACATAACCGGCCTAGATTTCTAAAAAAATATAATTAAAAAAAATGTATTTAAATTTAAATTGACTTTTGAAAAGTAAGCCATCATAGGATAAGAGGGAAGTCCTCTCATGGATCAGTAACTGGTAAAAAGATGGGAAACAAAGGGTAGGAATAAATTATCAGTTTTCAGAATGGAAAGAGATAAATAGTGGTATCCCTGAAGGGTCGGTACTGGGACCATTGCTGTTCAATATACTCATAAATGATCTGGAAAAATGGGTAAACAGTGAGGTGGCAAAATTTGCAGATGATACAAAACTATTCAAGATAGTTAAGTCCCAGGCAGACTGCGAAGAGTTACAAAGGGATCTCACAAAACTGGGTGACTGGGCAACAAAATGGCAGATGAAATTCAATGTTGATAAATGCAAAGTAATGCACATTGGAAAACAATCTCAACTATACATACAAAATGAAGGCGTCTGAATTAGCTGTTAACACTCAAGAAAGATCTTGGAGTCATTGTGGATAGTTCTCTGAAAACATCCACTCAATGTGCAGCGGCAGTCAAAAAAGCAAACAGAATGTTGAGAATCATTAAGAAAGGGATAGATAAGACAGAAAATATCATATTGCCTCTATATAAATCCATGGTACCTGTACAACTTGAATACTGTGTGCAGATCTGGTCACCCCATCCCAAAAAAAAGATATATTGGAAATGGAAAAGGTACAAAGATGGGCAACTAAAATGATTAGGGGTATGAAACAGGAGGAGAAATTAAAATGACTGGGAATTTTCAGCTTAGAAAAGAGACGACTAAGGGGAGATATGATAGAGGTCTATAAAATCTTGACTGGTGTGAAGAAAGTGAATAATGAAATGTTATTTAATCCTTCACATAACACAAGAACTAGCAGTCACCCAATGAAATTAATGGGCAGCAGGTTTTAAAAAAAACAAAAGGAAGTACTTCTTCACACAACATAAAGTCAACCCATGGAACTCTTTGCCAGGGGATGCTGTGAAGACCAAAACTATAACAGGATTTAAAAAAGAACTAGATAAATTCCTGGAGAATAGGTCCATTATCAGTGGCTATTAGCCAGGATGGGGAGGGATGCAACACCATGCTCTGAGTGTCCCTAGCCTGTTTGCCAGAAGCTGGGAATGGGCAACAGGGGATGGATCACTTGATGATTACCTGTTCTGTTCATTCGGTCTGAAGCACCTGGCCTTGACCACTGTCGGAAGACAGGATACTGGGCTATATGGACCATTGGTCTGACCCAGTATGACTATTCTTATGTAAAAAATAATTATAATAATATAAATGTTTAGTACAGAAACTCCCCAACATAATGACCTCTCAAGATAGCAACGATGTGAGATAACAACCTTGGCAAATAATGCATTTTAAAAATCTTGGCCTACTAGGAAACATATTTATACAAGTTTCCATTCCCAGTCACAAATCTAGCATCCTGGAGCAAAGTCACTAAAATATAGTCCAACAAACAAATGTTTATTTAACATGCCCCTCACTTTTCCCTCCACTGCACCCCACTCACCGGTGTTGTCCTTGGTCAGTGGAGACTCAGAATTCAGAGGTGCTTTCACGTGAGTTCACCTCTCAGGTCGGGGGCAAGAAGGCACCTTGCTCATTCCTCCAGCTGCTCACTGTTCGCTCTGGCCACTGCTGTTCATTATGCCACCGTTCACTCCACCACTCTGTTGCCAATGGCCCTGCGCAGTCACCTTCTGCTGCCACCTGCCACTGTGACCTCTGCGAGTTGGTCTCTTGAGGTTCCACCCAGCTCTCAGTGATTTCAGCTGAGCTCTCAGTGGGGGAACCTCGCTGCTAGTGTAGTCTGGGCTGTCTCTTACACAAAAACACTGTCCCCACAGGAACACTGTCCCCACAGCAGGACTAAGCACTTAGACCTGATTATCAGTGATTTCAGCTGCAGTGGTCACTTAACAGAACAAAAGACTATCTATGGATCCTAATCAGTTTGTCTTTAAACAGTGGAGAGGGACAGGTCCCCACCCTCTCTCTTGATGCCCTCAATCAGCACAGGCTAAGTACTGTTCTTAGAAAGTACTTTTCTACTGCCCTTTACTCATACAATAAAAACAACAACATTTCATCCTCCCCCTGCATTCAAGTGATTTGTAACCCAACCCCAGCCAAAATCTATCACTTGGACAACACAGCTCTGTTTTGTGGATACCTAGGTAGATTAGGTGTGAATGTAAATACAATCTGGTCCTGAAGCCTTTTCCCCCAGCTCATCACTAGCTGTCAGGGAGAGCTCATTTAGACTTTGCTTACAAATCGTCATTTGAAATTATTAGGTTGACCAAGAAGCAGAGTCCTGTGGCACCTCATAGACTAACAGACGTATTGGAGCTTGAGCTTTCGTGGGTCAACACCCACTTCGTCGGATGCAAGCTCATGCAACCCATGAAAGCTCATGCTCCAATACGTCTGTTAGTCTATAAGGTACCACAGGACTCTCTGCTGCTTTTACAGATCCAGACTAACACGGCTATCCCTCTGATAAGTTGGCCAACATCACCGAAATGAATGCAATGACATGGTCATAAAAAACTACAGCTGTATAAGGAAGCTAGTCTATGTTTATACTTTTCAAATCTATTATACTTTTTCAGATACATGTATTTTATCATACACTGTATATGCTTTTAAAATGTGTATTAATGTTTCAATTTCAATTCAAATTTCCAAACAGTCACTAAATTGGCATGTAACTAGTTCACAAAACTGGTGGGGAGTGTGACAGTGTACCCCATAAGGCTTTATGGGGAGGGGGTGCTTATAAATGTATGTATGACATAACTGGAATATGTTTTCTGCTGCCTGTGCCAGGTAACATATCTCCGTAAAGGTTATGGTCTACTATATCTATTCATCCTATTTGTACATATATATATATATCATTTTCTACTTGAGGTTAAGAATATGGGCTGTATGCTTGCTTGGTTTCTAAGTAAGCTTCGGGAGGCATTTGGTCAGCTTCGTTAGGAAGGAATTCGCCAGGTTAAGTACCTAATCAGGAAACACTTGGGGAACAATGCATCTTGGAATGCTCCAATCCACATAAGAAGTCTTCCTGGAGACATGCAAGATACCATGTGGACAATGGCTTCAGCCTGTAAAGACTGAGTCGTGCAGGGACATGTGACTTGTCCAGGTGACTCCAGAACTCCATCTTGGAGCTGGACTTTGCATAGGAGGGAGGAGGGGGGTCTCCTCCCACAAGAGAGAGTCTATTTAAGCCTGGGGGAGACCCCTCCATCTGGTCTTCAGCTGGCTAAAGAAGGAGCCTCTCCACCCCCCCAGGATACTTGAAAGAAACTGAAACAAAAGACAGACTACAGGGGTTGTGAGAGATTGCTGGACCCAGGCTAAAGGGAGAGTAGCCTGTAAAAGGGAGCATTCTGGAACTGGTGAGGAACTTATCTGTATTTAGTTTGATTAGGCATAGATTTGCGCATTTTATTTTATTTTGCTTGTGACTTACTTTGTTCTGTCTGTTACTACTTTGAACCACTTAAATCCTACTGTCTGTATTTAATAAAATCACTTTTTATTTAGTAATTTACTCAGAGTATGTATTAATACCTGGGGGAGCAAACAACTGTGCATATCTCTCTATCAGTGTTATAGAGGGCGAACAATTTATGAGTTTGCCCTGCATAAACTTTATGCAGGGTAAAACGGATTTATCTGGGTTTAGACCCCATTGGGAGTTGGGCATCTGAGTGCTAAAGACAAGCACACTCCTGTGAGCTGGTTTCGGGTAAACTTGCAGCTTTGGGACTAGTAATCCAGACCCTGAGTCTTTGTTAGAGCAGACTGGAGTGTCTGGCTCAGCAAGACAGGGTGCTGGAATCCTGAGCTGGCAGGGAAAACAGAAGCAGGGGTAGTCTTTGCACATTGGGTGGCAGCTCCCAAGGGGGTTTCTGTGATCCAACCCGTCACAGGGAGGTGTTGGGAAAATTCAGGGGGGGTAGGGAAATCACTGCCCTGCCCCTGCAGCTACTCACCATTTTGGGGGTCTTGTGTGCTTGCCTGGGGTCAGCCAGTTAGTGACAGGTGTGTAAGTACTGACTGTATTTTAAAGCATTAAAACAGTGTTGTCTGTGTTGGAAACAATACTGCTTCTGTAAAATGTTGCATTTAAACTTCACAGAGATGATCTTGGGAGCATAGTCTTCCTCTTTGTTATTGGCGGCAGAACGGCTGCGCAGAATTAGAAAGCGGCCAAGATGAACTAAGGAGGACTTTATGCGTGAGGTTATGATGCACTCAGCCGCTGAGAAAAAAGAATTGAAGGAGTGGTGGGACAGTGAGAAGAGGGACCGAAAGGAGAACGCGGAACACCAGAAAGAAGCCACGGAGCGGCTCTTAAGTAGTTATGGAGCGCCAAGCGGACATGTTCCAGGCGATACTAGCTCTTCAAACTGAGCAGCTCTGCGCCCGCCCTCCCCTGCAGCTGCTGTCGCAAAACTCTTTCCCATGCGCTCCCCACACACCGCCAACACACTGTTATCAACCTCCTGGCTCCACTCTCTACCCGCAGCTCCACTCCTCCCTCCTCACAGTCCAGCACTGTGGACTCCCACTACCCACTGCACTCAACACCCATCCCTCTGCAGTTTGGCCTTGCTGAAGTACAGCACCCGCTGCATCGTATTCCAAAGGAGAAGGTTGGGTATGATCCTTCGACATACACAAATCTGTAGCCGTCCCGGGACCCCTCCTCCTCTTGAGACCTTCCCTTCTCCCATCCCCCTCCCTGCTGATGATTTTTTTCCATTTGATTCTCTCCTCTGCTTGTTGTCTTTCAATAAAATAATTGTGTTTGTTTGAAAGCAATCTTTATTAAGTGAAAGCAAAAAAGAGCACTGTAAAGCAACATACAATTATGTTAAGGCCCCTTCTTGCATCACGTGCATCAATCACCTCCTAGCATTACAAGCACTGCAATCCCAAGCATAGCAACAGCTACTAGTAGCTTTCAGCTTCAAATTCGTGCTTCAAAGCATCCCTGATCCTTATGGCCCTGCGCTGTGCCCCTCTAATAGCCCTGGTCTCTGGCTGTTCAAACTTAGCCTCCAGGCGCTGAGCTCTGCAGTCCAGCCCTGCGTGAAGCTTTCACCCTTCCCTTCACAAATATTATGGAGTGTACAGCATGAGGCTATAAGCATAGTAATATTGTCATTGGCCATGTCCAACTTCCCATACAGCGGGCTTTTAAATGGACAAATGCACACTTCACAGTCATTCTGCACTTGCTCAGCCTGTTGTTGAACCACTCCTTGCTGCTGTCAAGTTGCCCCATGTATGGCTTCATGAGCCATGGCATTAAGGGGTAGGTGGGGTCTCCCAGCATCACGATGGGCATTTCAACTTCCCCTACGGTGATCTTCTGGTCAGGGAAGAAAGTCCCTGCTTGCAGCTTCTTGAACAGGCCAGTTTTTTGAAAGATACGTGTGTCATGCACCTTTCTGGACCAGCCTGCGTTAATGTCTGTGAAACACCCATGGTGATCCACAAGCACCTGGAGAACCATTGAGAAATACCCCTTGTGATTAATGTACTCGGTGGCTAGATGGGCTGGTGCCAGAATTGGCATGTGCGTGCCGAGCGCCCCTCCGCAGTTAGGGAAGCCAATTTGTGCAAAGCCATCCACAAAGTCAAGCATGTTTCCCAGAGCCACGGTCTCCCAGAGCAGGATGTGATTAATGGTCCTGCACACTTCCATCAACACGACTCCAACGGTCGACTTTCCAACTCTGAACTGGTTAGCGACCGATCGGTAGCAGTCTGGAGTAGCCAGCTTCCACAGTGCAATCGCCACATGCTTCTCCAGCAACAGGGCAGCTCTCATTCTTGTGTCCTTGCGCCGCAGGGCTAGGGTGAGCTCATCACAGAGTCCCATGAATGTGGCTTTCCTCATGCAAAAGTTCTGCAGCCACTGCTCGTCATCCCAGACGTGCATCATGATGTGATCCCACCACTCAGTGCTTGTTTCCTGAGCCCAAAAGCCGTGTTCCACTGTGGTCAGCACCTCTGTGAATGCCACAAGCAATCCTGTGTCGTAGCTAGTATGTGTGGCAAGATCAATGTCGCACTCCTCTTGCCTTTGTAGTTTAAGGAATAACTCCACTGCCACTCGTGATGTGTTGGTCAGTGCAAGCAGCATACTGGTCAACAGCTCAGGATCAATTCCTGCAGACCGAAAGAGGCAGGGCAGGGCGCGCAGTACACAAACTGTTGAAAGATGGCGCCAAAGGACGGAAGCACAGGGATTGCTGGGATGTGAAGCAATGCATCACGGGGCATTGGGACAGGACCTAGGATGCCCCGCGACGCCTTCCGCCTTCTCACAAGTCTTAGCGGCAAAAGAGAAAGCGGTGCAGAGTGCACTGCTCTGAATAGCGCCGCAAGTATGAACACGCTATTGCGCAGGCAGTTGTCAGTGTGAACACACAACAGCACTTTTCCTTTGGCGCTCTCTGAGCCGCGCTGTAACTGCCAGCGCTGTAACTTTGCAAATGTAGACGTGCCCCAAGAGTAAATAGTTGGCAAATCCAGCAGAAACTGAGGCCTGGTCTACACTAGGAAATTAGGTCAGTAGAAGTACAAAAATCCACATCCCCAATGATTCTCCTGTTGACCTAGCTACTGCATCGCAGGGGAGGGGAGCTGCACCACTGCACTGTTTTAAGTGTGGACAAGCCCTGAGTGAACACAGAGACTCTGCTACCCTCTCATCCTAGCAGTAAATCCTGCCAAAACACACTGATAGCACAAATTGCTACTGCTAAGCTACAACTCATCCATGGGTAAAGAACTTCAAACTTGTAAAGCTGACATAAGGGCCACATTCAGATTAAACAAAAATAAAATTTTCATAACTACTTCACATGACAGTTCACACTTAAGTATTTGTTAAAGGAATAGACTTGAGTATTTTCACCTTCTACCATACAGACCATTTTGTAAAGTAGCACAGGCTTCTAAATAAATAGCTGCTAAGAGGAGTAAAACACATTTAATAAGTTTCCACTGTATTATGGAAGAGCATGCTTTCTATACATGTGTCTATTTAACAATGAGTTATGAGCAGAGTTTTTTCACCCAAGCCATGAATCATAGTAAAAGAGCAGATTATTAAAAGGAATGGGAACTAACACGTGATGTCTTACAGTGTGAGCAATCTATTCATTACATATAGTGCACCCTCAGTTCTAGTTTAGCAATGTAGTGTAGTTGCATCATTGTCCTAAAGAATTTCTCCTATATCTGAGGCTTTTCTTTCTCTCTCATATCATGTGACCTCTTGATAAAGAACCCAGTAATTCCTAGATCTATTTTCCCAAGAGTAATTATATGAAAAACAGCATATCAGGTGTGCAAAACTGCTCATGCAGCAGATTAATCTGTAATTTAAAACTAACATCAGAATAATTGCCCCATGAGACAAACCTTAAGTACATTCTGTAAATACTGGAATTAGAATTGTACTGGAATATATGATCCAGAAAGTGTTAAGAAGCATTTATGAAATGCAGCTTTTTCATCCTGATATTAACACAATGGAAATAGAACTTTGCCATATATACACAAGCAGCACAAGTTCTCTTACAGAAGGGAGGAAATCATGCAGCAGTCGTGGATTACTTTTACATTAACATTGAAAGGCAACAACAGTTAAATCCAGACAGGGTCGGCACCTGGGGGTGTGCCTGAGAGACGCAAAGTTATAATACTGAATGGTCACTACCCAGACCCGGGGAGCTTACAAGACTGGTGACCATCCACAAGAAAGAACAGAACAGACCCACATTTTAACAAGTGAAGCTTTCTACATAGTAAAGAATATAAATATGTGAAAGTCAAATGTGTGTGTGTAAATTCCAGAGCCATGCTTCATAGTTAAAGCCTCATGTTTTTAATTGCAAAACACCACAAAATAAAATGAACAACAAAACGAAATAGAACAAAAATCTCACCCCAAACCAGTGGCATCTGTCCTTTGGGGCCAAAATTTGAGAGTGGCACTGTGACCCTATACACCAGATCACAATGCCTCTCATTCAAATTTGGCCCAGCCATCCTTCTGGCATCATGATGCCAGGTCACAGCACCTACAGCAGGCAGCCAGGCCCAGACCTGTGGGACAGGAGCTGCCACTGCAACGCAAGTGTGGGATCGGTTCACTCTGCAACCCCCCCTCCAGGGCCCCCGACCCCCTGGGAGCAGGACCTGGCACCCTATTCCCCAAGGGATAAAACAAAAACACCACCACATTCCCCAAAAATAAAATGAAAAATTATATATAAAAAAACATTCACAGGGCTCAATTCATAGTACCCCAAGAATATTAAATCTAGGTCATATGAACCTTTTGATAAGTATTTTATAGATTTACTGGTTATTTGGATGGGCACACATTTAAGACCAGCCGTTAAAACTAACAAGTGATTACCTACGATATACCTAGAAACATACATGTATGTTTTGTAAACTTAGATTTACAGTTTAAATTCCCAGCTGTCAGAACCTGAGTTTAGATATTCTTGAACTAACATTCATTTGGTCATATGGTATGTACATTTTTATTTCTGGTTATCTTTTTAAGTGTGTAGCACAATAAAGCTCTCATAAATATATGGGATAAGCAATGTGACCAAGTTAACAGCATGCTGGGAAGTCAACAATCCCAATTCCATATCTTGAGTACTGAAACCCATCACTGATATTAGTGACATAATTCTTTTCACTTTAATATTCCCCTTTTCTTTTAAAAAGAGGGGGGAAAGCTAGAAGTGGCTTTGAGTTAGATACTTGCAGTGCTGTAGAACAGCAGTGTAAGGTCACATGGAAACACCACAGCCTTACACTAGGAGCTATGAACATACCTCTCCTCTACACTTGGAAAGCTACCCTAGTTAATAAAGGATTATAGCTTGGAAATATAATCCCTTCTAAAATGAGACCAAGCATGGAAAGTTCCAGTAAAAAAGACCCTTAATAAAAGCCATGATGTAATCCTAACAAAAACAATTGGCTCCAAGCACTTATAGCAAGACTACAAGTATTATGTTTATGTATTGTTTTGGACATTTAAACAACATATTTCAGAACAACATGTCCAGTGACACATTGGTTCTAGAAAACTGTTCAGTGAAGAGGCTACTACCAATGAGAAAATGACTAACAATTTTAGTGTATTTTAATGAGTAAAAAAAGTTCATACAAAGATAAAACTCATATAAGATGACATTATTTTCATAAGTTTGTAAGTATTTACAACTGTGATACAAAATAGATTTACAAGTTCAAGCCACATTGTAAGGTTTAGTATAAAGGTACGTTAAATCTCCAGAGGCTTGTGTCTCATCAGTGAACAACATTTCACTTGGATTTACATCACATGCTTATGGTTTATATACCGTAACTTTTTTGGGAGGTTTTATACCGAGAATTAAGTTTAAAATTTACTGTGTACATTCATTTGACTCCTAGTGTTTACAATTACCTGCATCAGCTACTCTCTCCAGTTTTCTCAAACAAGAAAGTCATGTTCCTCTGGGTGTTCTCTTCCCTTAATTTAACACATGCAGTTCTACCTACGTCACCCAGGGGAGGTTTGTAGAGAGTGTTAGTTCCATAGCAGCACTAGCTGAGCCTGGACATGAGTTCAATAATCTCTTCATTCCCATATTATTATGGTTTAGGAATGTGAATAAGTTACCTCACCTCTGCAAGGCAGAGGTCAGAATTAAGCTATGCTATGGTTGCTAATATAGGACCTGTTCTGCAGTCCTTATTCAGGCAAAACTTCAACTGCTTTCTTTAGAACTTCTGCATGAGAAAAGACAAAGATATAAGAATTAAATAAATATTCAGGCTCAAACAGTAAGGAGGCTTGTACCACATTTCTCTCCTTCCTGTCCGGCAGATACCACTCAGTGGATTCTGAGAAATCTGTGGGTTCACCCCATAGAAAGCAACAATCTTCAGTCAGGGGAAAAAAAAGTGGGCAAGGACTAACAAGTGGCTCTGATTCTGCAGAGCATGTAAGGACATGAATGAACAGTTTCATTTATTTGAAGTGAAGTGCTTAAATACTCTGCTGAATCAGGGCCATAAAAAACAGCCCAGTTATTTCCAATACCATATGTAGAGCCCTGCACAGATACAAAATTTGTATCTGCATCCAATCCGCAAAAATGGTCTGTGGCTATGAGGTGGATATCTGCAGATTTGCAGGGCTCTAACTATACAGGAAATACACCAAGTCATTATCGGAGGTTGTTACAGTACTACTGCACAGATTCTTGACTAGATCTAGAAGAACCAGATCTGGTGGAAAGGGTGCACACATTTAAAGAGAGACAGAAGAAAGGGAGAACAGATGAGTAAAAATACCATACCTAGGATTACATAAAAAGGGACAGATTTAGGCATTTATCTATTAATAAAGCATACAATTAATGTAGATGCCATAAAATAGCTTGATAACTTATTTGTTATATTGCATTTAAAATATGATTGCATACAAAACCTGTCAGAAACGCACAAGATTTAAATAGACTACATACAGGCATTGATTGAGGAAGCAATTGGTTTCACATTAGGAAGCTAATAAATTTTGAAGATAAATATTTAAAAATAATTTCTATTTCAAAATACTAAGTAGCTTCCACATAAAGTTAGAGTGATACTATGTCTGTATGTTCCAATTCATAACTTTATCGTAGTCCTGAATTCTTTGTTTTATGTGAGAAAGTTTGTTCTTTAGGTATTCACAACGTTCCTTTTTCTCCAGAAATGTAGGATCCTGTAGGAAATATACAAGCAAATCAACAACTCATATTAATACAATGTATCTTTCAGTTTCCTCCAAGAACAATCAATAATGCAGTTGGCTGAGGACAGCACATATGCATATGGGTTCATGCCCTCCAAACACATGCTGTTCTTCCTTGAACACAATTTCTTTAACCTGCCCTTTTCCCGCTTTCTTGGTGGGTGGAAAAGGGGCTGTGGTTTTGATGTATTTTAGACATTTAGTAAAGTAATGCAATTTTATTTGTATTTTAAATAAATATGTTGTGCTCCCCTGTTTCAGTTATATATTTGTGTTCTGACGGTTTGTATCTGGTGATAAATAAATAAATATACAAAACAAATGACAAAACAGTGAAAACAGACTAATATGAACCCTCTATTTGCATTGAGTAAAAAACCCAAAAGGTACAAATCAAGAGATTATATTGCCAAGTTTTTACTGGAATGCAAATAATTACACACATACACACACCAACCTACCTTAATAGCAATAAAGTAAAACCCCTTCTGGATTCCAGCAATAGTTATTCTGCAACTAATATATATTCCACCCCCCAAAAAATTTTTTTTGATTAAAAAGAAAATGGAGAGACTTCCTTTCAAGATTAAGCAGATGTACCACATTGTTTTATCACTGACAAGGAATGTTGGCTTTTTGTTGCATGTGTGGATGGAAAATGGATTGTTCAGTTATTTTTTTGGAACCAATGTTAGCAAGCGTTCTCAAGGCAAGCCATTAATAGATGGGACCTACTGTCAAACAGGAAAACATTTTAGCCTAAGAAAGTCAACTGTTTCTTTTTAAATCTAGTTTATATATTTAGTGCTATCACAAGATGCAACCAACATGAAATTGTAATGGGTTGGGCAACAAACTTTACCTACTTTCTCAAGTGTCCAGCATTTTATGTGACAGGTACATAGAACATTGTAACAGCTTCCCAACATGCAAAGGCTTGGCATACCCTTAACTAACACATTGTGCATACTGTTAAAGCTGCTTTTGTCTACTTACATCAGTGGTGGGCAACCTGCGGCCTGTCACGGTAATCCACTGGCGGGCCGCGAGACAGTGTTTACATTGACCATCCACAGGCACGGCCGCCCGCAGCTCCCAGTGGCCATGAACTTTGCCGCCCCAGGCAAAAAAGCCTCCCGCCGCCCCCCGCCCCCTGGCGGGGAGGGCGCCGAGCCCGGCCGCGGCCCCGCTCTCCCTGGCCGGCCGGAGCGCTGGGGGAGGGTGGCGAGCCCACCGCGGCTCCGCTCTCCCCGGTGGCCAGAGCGCCAGGGGGAGGGCGCAAGCCCGGCCGGGGCCCCGCTCTCCCCGACCGGCCGGAGCGCCGGGGCGAGGGCACAAGCCTGGCCGGGGCCCCGCTCTCCCTGACCGGCCGGAGCGCCGGGCACAAGCCCGGCCAGGGCCCCGCTCTCCCCGACCGGCCGGAGCGCCGGGGGGAGGGCGGCGAGCCCGGCCAGGGCCCCGCTCTCCCCGACCGGCCGGAGCGCCGGGGGGGAGGGCGGCGAGCCCGGCCGCGGCCCCCGCTCTCCCCGGCCGGCCGGAGCGCCGGGGGGAGGGCGGCGAGCCCGGCCGCGGCCCCGCTCTCCCCGGCCGGCCGGAGCGCCGGGGGGAGGGTGGCGAGCCCGGCCCTGCTCTCCCCGGGTGAGCGCCGCCCCCCTCCAGGTGCCGCCCCAAGCACGTGCTTGGAGGGCTGGTGCCTGGAGCCGGCCCTGCCCCTCGCCTGGCGCTCCTGCCAGGAAGTGGGATTGGGGCGCAGGGGCTTGCCCCGCTCCGCCCGTGCCCCGCCCCCCCGGCAGGAGCGCCGGGCCTACACCCTTGTTGCAAACTAGTATTAGGATATAAAGCTGAAAATACTCACATTCTTCTTCTTTTTATATTCTTGCAGAACTTTTGAAATTCTGTCATGTTCCTATTAAAACAAAAGGGTGAAGCATTTTAAAAACCTTGTTTGTTGTTAGTGTTCTTCCATAAGTTCTACCCAGACTTGTCAAAAGTGTGAACTGAGATGCATCTTAGTTTTCATTGAAAACATTAGTTTGAATTTGTCAACACTAACAACTAAAATTAGTCAAAACTTTCAATTAAGATGGAAACTAACTGAAAATAACTAAAATAAAAACTGATGAAAATATGGGTAGAAGCTAGTTATGAAGTGTTTCACTATTTCTGTAATATGAAGGTAATAGGTTTTCAGGAGATCAAGTCCATTTTGTTTGTTCATCTTTAGCATTATAAGGTCTCTCTCTTCCTATAGGCAGTCTAGCTGTTTAAGATTGTGCTCAATTCTTGAAAATAAATTAGTTAGGTTTTGTAATTATTTTTTTAAACACACACGCATCTAGTTAGCTACTCACCAGTGTGTTTCCGGGATGAAGAGACAGCTTGCTCATCAATGCATCCAAATCATCAAATTTTTTTAAGACCACCTGAACTTCAGCAGAGAGCTCTTTATATTCAGCAAACTGATCGTTAAACACAGCTTTATAGCGATCTCGCTCATCGTCTGTCTGAATTGCTGGGTATTTTCTATAAGAAAAATTATTATTAGTGCTGGAGTTATGACTTTCCAAAAAAGCTGTAAATGGGGCTTTTTGAGCACATGCAAACTTCAGCAGGTTATACATAAGACTTTGAAATCTGAGTTAAGTGTTATGCAAATTAGCATTATTTGAAACATGTCCTTATGGAACTATCGAGTTCTATTAGCTTGCAAAGACTATTACTTTTTGTGAATTTTACTCATGTCTAAATTTCCTTTGCTAAGGTTTGATTCTGATTTTGTCAGTCAGACTGTTTAAGAAGAATAAGTATTCGAGGTTCTAGAAAAATTCAAAGAAATGCTTGTACATTTATTCTTCTCTGAATTATTTTTGTATCACTATGTCCTTTCCTCATCCCCATGGTAATTATTCTGTTAGATAGTTTAATTATTTAATCCATTACAAAATTTTGATTTGTTAAATTATGCATTTATATTAAATATTTACATGCTACGTCCACAGGCCATCATTCTCTTATTTAAAATTAATGTCTTTAAGAAATTGGAGACCAGTAGAGTATGAAGTATGAAAAAGTTGTTAGATACTAAAATAAGCCAATAGAAAAAATACCACCTCTATGATGAAACAAACAATGGAAAGTTACAAAAACACTCACGCTAAGTAGTCTGGCATCACTATAGGCTTAGGAATGTGCCCTGATGGTATGTGGCCATTAAGTAGTTCAGGTTTCATTTCCACCAATTTAAATGGCCTGTAATTGACTTCTTCTCTTGGTCTGTCTTTACTTTCATACTAATTTTAGAAGTAAAAATGATAAATATAAAAAACACAAAATAATTGTTAGTGTGGAGTTAAAGTTGCAGGTCTCTCTCCTGTGCCTTCCTGAATGCAACTGTAATATTAGAGAGGAAAAACAAAGCATGAGTTAGAAAATTGGTAAGTGTAAAGTTGGTGAATATCTTTTATTGGACCAACCCACCTTGCCTCTCTAATATAGTGTGACCAACATGGCTACACCACCACTGCATAAAGAAATACAAAGTGAGATTTCACACACAACACAACCACCTTAAATCTGCCCCAGTAGCGATACCAGTTCCTTTATATATCATTCTTTTGGGGGCTTGGAAATATTAGTCTTGTGTGACTTGAATGAAGAACTGGAAAGTTTAAGGAAGTCCCCTAAAGTATTACTAGACTAATTGTGATTGTGCAACAAGAAAACTAGGAAGAAAGGTAGCTCAGTGGGTCTAATTTAAACTCTGTCAATCAGCAACAATTTTTCCATTCCCTGAGGGTGCTGCTGGAGTGTAGGAATAAGAATCCTGATTTGGTGTTGTGGTGGCCACAGAGAAACTGGCAGATTCTGTTAGGCAGGAGAAAGGCACTGTGAAGTTCGCAGTTTTTATGGGGGCAGAGTTAAGGTTGTGTGGGAAGTATTGCCTTAAGTATGCTTGGGAGCATCAGTACCATGGGAGCCCCTGCACAAGAAGTGCTGTGGGCATTGGTGTCTAAGGCAGAGCTTCTTTGGGCATGAGCATCTGCCTCAGTGCAAAAAATGTTCTAACTGCACCAAGAGATCCTGCCCTTGCTGATGCACAGTTAGAGGCATGTCTCAAAATAGATACTGTGGGCTCTGGGGCTTCCCCAGAGAGATCCACGAGCCCTTGATTAGATTACTGAGCACATACAGTTACCCAAAATTACTGGCTTCTCTGCTTTGGGTACACAAGAGGGGAAAATCCTGAAATCTCAGTGTGGAGCTATCTGAAGTATAAGGCTTCAATTCAGACATGCTAGAGAGTAGCAGAGTTTCTCTCATTGTCTCCTTATTCAACCACTTGCTCAGAGGCTCTGCCTCATCTGATGAGACACAGCTCAATACCCTTGACTTTAATTTCCCAAGATTCCAACACTTGGCAAAGCTTTGCTGATGACTACACAAGGCACTTTGTGGTAAAGCTGCCCTGGTCTTACTAAACTGGTTTAGTTTAAACTGGTAAACTAGGGGTTTGAGCAGTGAAGGCACTGAATCCCAGTGCACAGTAGTCTTGGTTAACTCAGGGTTCAGCGTAAAGGATTTACTCTTCAAAGTGCTCCGGGTTAGCCTTTTCTCTCTGGGGTGCCTCAGTAAGGGTTTGGAGGCACTTCCCACACTTCTTTGCTCGTCAGATGACATGTGCAGTTATACCCTGCATATCATGGTTGATTCCAAGGTACAAAACAAACATGGTGATCAATCCTGGGTATTGGGTATCATCCTACAAAGTGGCCAAGATGTGAAGACACTGAACTGTCTTTCTTCCTCACTGTCATACTTGCCAAAAAACCAAGGGGGAGGACCAAGTCCTGACCTGTCAAGGGAAGCACCAGAACAACACGAGAAACGTGTGCCAAGAAGTACTGAAGCCAAGCATATTCAAAAATGTAACAGACCAAGCACTGATACACCAAATGGTCTTAAGTCTGCTGAAAACAAGATACTGACAGACACACACAAAAAGGCACCACAGGTGCACCAAAACACTTGAGGCAAAGAATTAGAATTTAGAGCTCTGAACCAGCAGCACTAGGCTCTAGAGGAGAGCTGGAACAATGGGTGCTGCTAGTTCCTGCAGGGAGTTCCTTTCTTTACCATGGTCAAGGAAGTTAACCAGAATATTCAGAAGGCAACACTGATATACTCCAAAGGGGGTATTACTTGAGTTCTACCTGATCACTACTTCCTTCAAGGACCAAAAAAGGTTGAGAAATAGTGAAGTTCCACCAGTCTTGTGTTAAGGAGCTAAGACCTAATGTGAGAATCTGACACAGAGAATTAACCTATTCTGGCCAGCGCTTTGGAAAACTTTACCTCTTTCCATCCTATAATAATATCAGTCAGAAAATTAGGAGAGAGAGACACAGGAGAGAATAAATTTGGTTCTTACCATCCTTTTTGGTGGAAAAGATTGTGTTTTCATCTAAAAAAAAAAAAACCACACAACAGAGTTTATTGTTTAACAAAGGTTTGAAGCGTGTATGTATTCTGCAAAAGCACAAACCTTTAATATCCTAAACCCCATAAAAGTCATACGACACAGGGTATTTGTGATCAATTAATGTTTAAATATGAGTAAATGTATTATTTTCAGGAAAGCTATGTATGGCAGTATGGGTCATTAGTTTTAAATCAATTTTTAAAGAGGGAAGCCAGTAATTCAAAAAATACTAACAATTTACACCAGTTTATTTGGAGTATCTTATAAGAAGATTCCAGGATTGTCACTCTGCAGCCCAGGATGTCTGCTGAGTCAGTGAGAAGTGATAGAAACAGTTGCAAGCATGGTTGACAGGTTGTTGTTTTTTTTTTGGTTCATCACCAGGTTGAACCATCACTGGGATTCACAGTTTGTTACCATCCAGTTTAGTTCCGAGCCATTTTTGGCTTTTATTTAAAAACAACAAAACACACAAAACTTTAAAGAATTACACCCATGGGAAAGAACAGGCTTTCAGTTACTACTTTTAGATAAGATACTTCAATCTCCTCCCTACCATTTTAGTTACTCTCTTATATTTTGTCCGATATTAACCCATGAACACTTTGGGGGCAGCAATCATTCTTTTTTTAAAAATCTGTTTTGGGAAATAACTGAGCCATCAACAATTTTCCATCATACTCAGTTCAGTCAAACTGACCACTATAAAAATAATCTATTTAGGAATATTTTCAAGTAAATAGAGTAGAAGAATGTTGGAGGGTGAGTGGGAATAATCTGACCATTTTATATATAAACTTCAGTAAAACTTATTTTTTCAGATTTTTATAATATAAAATTAATCATTTAACTAGAATATTGTGAGACAATCATACAGATACTCATTTAATTTAAAATTAGGACAAGTCATGAGTGAAACTGTGTATTTGAAGGAGAAAGAGGTATTAAGTTAGAATGTTACAAAGGAAAAATTAAAGTTTGAAATTAGAAAGTGGAGGAAATCCACTGTTCTTCCTCCCTAGTGAGAAAAGGAAAATCAAAAACTGAATCCTATTTAGGTGTGGCTCAAGTATATCCTCTGAATTTTGTGGAATGTGATATTTTAGTGATTTTTATAAGTTTTAATAAAATGTTAATTTCAATTTGATCACATTTTGCACAACCCACTTAGAATGCATTAGCTGATAGGTAAAGCAAAAATAAAACAGATTTTCCGTTATCATCCACCAGATATGAGATTAAGCAATTAATAATAAAGGATGTTCCTAATATGTTGCAAATGCAATTGCAAAATAGTTGAAACAGAGCACAAGGGATCTTGCAGTCTTATATTTAGAGCCTCTACAACATACAGTAAAATATTTGTATGATATTCATACTGCATGCATAAATAATTTGTACTGAACTCTATCAGTTATAGAATTATGCTTTATAGCAGATTTGTAAGATGCATAATGAAAATATATTTTATTTCAGTGGATTTTTTCCCCCTTTTAAGCCTTAAGCAACTCCACCTATGCCCAATATTGCTAAAATAACTAGAAATAAAGAATTATGAATTTTTTTTTAAATACAAGAGCTATGAGGCATACAATGTGAGTGGAAATACACTAATGAGAAAGGGCCTGCAGGAAGAGACCTGAAAACTGATTTAGAATTTAAGGACTAATGCATTAAAGTTTTTTTTGTTTCATGCACAATATCCAGAATGTAGAAAACCAGTAAAAAGCAGTACTCAATTATCTAGCTTTCTGTATTTAAAAAACTGGCAACCTTTCTTACTCTAAATATCAGACAAATGTCATTATATAATTAACAAATACTTAGGCTTGGCTTTGGCTTCTCAGAGCCAAGAACACAGTGCTGAATTAGTAGTGTGAGGAAAGCTGAAAATGCACAGACAACTCAGTAGTGGCGGTCTGGTATTTTGCACACGTCACAAAATCAGTTTCTTATATCGTTAGATTTCAGAGTAGCAGCCGTGTTAGTCTGATGCATCCGATTAAGTGGGTTTTAGCCCACAAAAGCTTATGCTCAAATAAATTTGTTAGTCTCTAAGGTGCCACAAGTACTCCTGTTCTTTTTGCTTACATCCTTAGAGTATCTCTGACTAACTTCTAAGTTGAAAGTTGTGTCTCCAAAGCCTATTTGCTTTAAGGCCTCCTAATAAAGTGTTAAAATAAGTCAGTTTATACTATATTCTTCCCTATCTTTTGTTCAGAGGAGAGTATGTACTAAGAAGCAGTTGACCAGCTGATTTAGGGAAAGTACTTCGATATTTTCCATGTGACTGCATGATCCAAGGTCTGCTGAAATCAATGGAAAGCTTACTACTGATTTCAATGGATGCTGGATCAGGTGCTTAGCTTGTGCCTTTCTGTGACCACCCCTGTATTCACACCCTACACACTATTGTAATAATTGTGCAAAATATGCCTTGTGGGTATCATTTAAAAATGTATAACACAATCATCAATCTTCTTATGTAAAGTATGTATGAAATGCATATTAAGAGTTACGAACATAAACTGAAATTATGCCAACAATGTGCTTACAAGACAAATCTAGTGCAGGGGTTCTCAAACTGGGGGTCTTGACCCCCAGGGGGTCGCAAGGTGGTTACATGTGGGTTGCAAGTTATCAGCTCCTTGGGGCTGACAGCTCCCAGCCCCCATTACATTTATCTCCCCCTCCCCCGCTTTTAATGTATAAGCGGGGATCACACTCAGAGGCTTGCTGTGTGAAAGGGGTCACCAGTACAAAAGGCTTGAAAACCACTGCTGTAGGGTAACTGGTTTCTCAAAGATAAAGGACAAGGAGACACCTTTAGCCAAGTGTCATTAAAGTTGATTGGCAATCTGGCAAAGAACAGGGTCAGGCACAGAGACACTTGCATTTCGGCAAACTACAGCAGGGAACTTCTTTCACTTCACATCTCCTTTCTCACAGCTGGAATGAACTTTATCTAGGGGTAAACCTCAGGAAAATGCATTCCAAAGGATTACTGAACTATAAAAGTGAGAGGCAAACACACCCCAATCTCTCTCACCTAAGAGGACAAAGGAACCAGCCCTTTGAATTGGAGGGTGTGGGGGGGCGGAGATTCTGACCTAGAATTTGGTCAGCCATGTTGCTGGAAACGTGGTAAAGATTTTACTTTGAACTAAGTCTAGCTTGTTAAGTTTTAGCTACTAGAAAGCATTTTATTTTTATTTCTCTTGTAACTATTTCTGACTTTATTACCTTATACTTTTAATACCTTATACTCACTTTAAATCTCTCTCTTTGTACTAAAATAAACTTGTTTTATTTTTAATCTAAACTAATCCAGTGCGGTGTTCAAACTGAACGGTTTGGTAACTCCGGTTAAAGTAGCAAACTGTTGAATGTTGACCCTTTACAGGGGCAATAGATCTTTAATATCTGAAAATTCAGGACTGGAAATGTATTGGGGTCACCTGCAAGTAATAACTAAGGCTGGTGGAAGCGAGTGTGACTGGATGTTGCTGACCGGCTGCTGGGGTCTGAGCTGATGGACACTCAGGGTGTGACCTGCATGCTGTCTGGCTATTTGTGAGTTGCTGTAGCTGGGAACTAGAGCAGCAAAGCATTGTGAGGAACCAAGATTACAGAGCAGGTAGTGCTTCATTTGTGCCAGGGTGGCTCGCTGCACCTCTAGGTTTGGCAGTTCATTGCCCTGGCACCTCTGGGCTTGCTACATCGTTATGAAAGTAAAAAGAAATTGCGTGGGCCCCAGCACCTCTTTCATTACAAATTAAGCACTGAGGGCAGGCAGTGACACAACCCTTCACTGGTCTGGAATGCACCTTGCAATAAGTAACAGAGGGTCCTGTGGCACCTTTAAGACTAACAGAAGTATTGGGAGCATAAGCTTTCGTGGGTAAGAACCTCACTTCTTACCCACGAAAGCTTATGCTCCCAATACTTCTGTTAGTCTTAAAGGTGCCACAGGACCCTCTGTTACTTTTTACAGATTCAGACTAACATGGCTACCCCTCTGATACTTGACACCTTGCAATGTGACACTTTCCTTTAGTGAGCTCAGAATATTACAAAAGTGGGTAAATATTCCTGTTGTATATTTGGGAAAACTAGTACCAAGACGACTTGCCTAACATGACAGTTAGCCCAAGGCACAATAACTGGAACCCAATGTTTACTACTTCATCCCACTTTGCAACACACACTCTAAATGCACACAAGAAAATTGATGCAATCAGTTTGATCTGATAGTTTTTGACTTACCTCTTGTTCCATTAATTCTCTATGCCTCCTTGCTCCTTCATGTCTCCATAGCTTTAGGCTAACTACTGTACTAATAAGATAGACAATCACTGTGACAAACAAAAAGATCATTGCTGCTGTCTGTCCCCCTTCTATGCGGCAAAATGATGCATTCATTGGTGTTTTAAATAATTGGTAATAGCAGAGTCCACCTCGGTTAGCATCATTCACATAGACTATCGCAGCAGCCATATACAAAATGAATAATGCAACATTAATTCCAAATTCAGTTAAAGGCCACCAATTTGAGTCCAGAAGAATAGTTCGATAGTACATTGACATGCCAAGCACTAGAAGTGCTATAGTCACTACCCAAGCCAAGCCTGCTACTACAAGTATAAAAGGGGTTTTGGGGCCACTATAATAATAGCCTCCATATATACTGTTTGCTGTAAAACCATATGGCTGTGAGTATCCAAACATGTTGTACCATTCATTATCTTTGTGTATATAGGCTGTGACACAAGCAAAGACAGCTGCACCTAAAAGCAGCTCTACAACACACAGAATTCTGAGTAAACCTGCCCATGATTTCATGTAGGAGTATCTCAAATTATAAGCTTCCACCTTCTCACTGTAAGTTAGAGCCATTTGAGTATGTCGTTCTAGGGAGTCATAAGGATCTTGGGTAAGCATGGCTTCAGCTTGTTTGCGTGAATTATAGCTTCCACCTGACCCTCCATATGGGTCTTTATAGGAACTAGCAGCTGACTTGTGATTTTGCTGTACTGGAGATGCTGGTGGAGAACACTCAGCTCCACCCGAAGTGTATTTTATATCTGACACTGGCTTATCCAATTCTGGATTTTCTCTTCTCCCTTTGAAGAAGTTCTTCCAGGAGTCTGGAATGAACCGTCTTACTGGTTTGAGATCAGAGGGTTCTTCACTATCACTTGGGTAAAATTCAGGGCCGAGAGGTGGTTGCAGTGGGAGAGGCGGTGGTGGCGGCAAGCGATCCACACTCAGTAGCAGTTCAGCATTTTGTGAACTTTGAGGTGGACTTGCTGTATCTTCTAGAAAAGAGGAATCCACATATACTTCATCGTATTGTGTAGATCTGCCATGCTGCCTTGATCTGTGCTGCGACAATGCACTTCTGGAAGACATTTGTGATTCGATCTCCTGTTCTAGGAACACCTAGATAATTGTATGAATATTTATAAGTTATCCCCTTCCCACTTTATTTGCATTTCCTACAAACATCAGAGAAGAAATTGTTAAATACCAACAACAGGCTCAGCATTGAACAAGCCAAAAATAAAAATTATTCCTGGAGGAGCTTACAACCCCACCAAAACTGGTGCATTCTTCAAAGAAAAGTCAACACTTTAAAAAAAATAAACCCATTCCATCTGGAAACAATCATGCTTCATATTTTATCCTCTGGTGTTACAGTGAAGGTAACGCAGAGAAACTAACAATGACCGCAGCAGCCATTTCACGTTGACAATACAAGGTCTAAGAGCGAAGTGTGGGGAATTTTTTTAATTGCCTATAAACTAAACTCAAGGGATTTTATACCGAGCCCGTCTCCATCAAGTGACGCGCAGAGAGGCACGGAGCACTTCTCTGGCTGCTGTTTCACCAAGTCCCAGGAAAAGGGAGCAGGGGGCTCTTGGGCCCCGCTTCTGCAACTGGATCTGCAGAGAGCGGCCCCCGCCGCCCTACGGATCCCCGGCTCCCGACACCCTCCCCCCCTCTCCTCTCCCCCCGGCCAGACAAAGGGCCGTCCCGCTCACCGCAAGCCTCCGCGTCCCGCCAGCAACTTCTCAGCTCCCCGCAAGGTACGGGCGCACGACGCCCAGCCGCGCGGGTGGGTAGGGCCGCTCCGCGCTGGGCAGGGCGCCGTTCTCCGCTTGGATCCGCGCTCGCCTGGGTCGCTCGCCACCGCCCGAGCCGCTACCGCTCCCGCCCCCGGAGTCAGGCAGCCGCACGTCCCCTCCAGCCCCGCCCCGGGAACTCACCTGCCGGCCCCGCCTCCAGCCCGGGCCTCGCGGGCACCTGCGCCCTGCTCGACCTGGCCCGTCCCTGCGCCATTTGCCCTCGGGGCGGACACGCTAACTTACGCTGAACGGCAGCGCTCTGCTCCCGGGGCAGGCGGGGCCGCTCCCCCTGCCGGGCTGCAGCTGCAGCGAGAGACCTACGGACCCGTCGTCACGCCAGCAAATCCCAACTGCTAAGGGGCGGGCGAGGCCAGGGAGCCTGCCTGAGCTGTGCCTTACCCTGGGCAGCCAACTAACCCCAGGCTCCTTTGCCTAACGGCCAGGTGAAAGATAAAGATGTTTACGGCCATTTAAAGGGGTGGGACGGGGTATGCCTTGCGAGCGGGGAAGAGCTGAGAGGGAAGATTGCGTGGCCAATAGCTGCTACTGGCTTGAGTTTCAGCAGCAGCACTCCTCCGCCTTCAAGTTACCACGGAGCAAAACATCAGCACTAGGGGCCAGTAGCTCATGTCCCTGCCCATAGAAACATAGTGTAGTACTAATGATGTAATAGACTACTGCATTCACGGTCATTACGCTACTGACAAGTTTGCTTACATTCTGAAGAGCTATAGGTTTCTATTTAAATAGAAAAGGAGACAACTGTCATATAATAGACTCAGTCCTGTTTTCCTATTTTTAAGATAAAAATAGACAGTGTTTTCCACCATTTAAAGCTAGCCATAACACTTAGGCTTGGTCTACACTAACCCCCCAAATCGGACTAAGGTACGCAACTTCAAGTACGTGAATAACGTAGCTGAAGTTCGAAGTACCTTAGTTCGATCTTATCTCGGACCACACGCGGCAGGCAGGCTCCCCCGTCGACTCCGCGGTACTCCTCTCGCTGAGCAGGAGTACCGCAGTCGACGGCGAGCACTTCTGGGTTCAACTTATCGCATCCTGGCTGGATGCGGTAAGTCGAACCCAGAAGTTTGATTGCCAGCCGCCGAACTAGCGGCTGGGTACAGACGTAGCCTTAGAGAAGGGGTGAAGTACAGCTGATTTCTAGTTGCTGATTGAAAACTTTCATTTTCTATGATTTGGCAAAGACAGACCATGGTAAGCCTTTGAACACCATGAGTGAATACATGCTCTTGGATATGCTCTGTGTTTATTGCTGTAGCTGAAACTTTGCCACGCTTCAAGTGAGCCTGATCCTGTAGTCCTGACTCAGGCACAACTTCCACTGAATATGGACAGCAGGATTAGGCCACTGTTAAGATTATAGGGATAGCCAAATGGAATTTCAGTGTAAGAACAGATCGAACAACTCTATTCTTTACTGCCATACTAAGGATATACAAAGTTTTTACCTACATATGCTATTTTATGGTCTATTCATGGAGAATACTTACATTCCTATAATCTCATCCTTTATCAGTACCACAGGATTTTATTTATTTAAACAGACACCTTCTGCAAAGTACATCTAAATTTAGATGTCTTTTAGAGGAAAAGAATGTCTTCACAATAAACTATTGATTTCCTAAAGAGTACAAAGCACTTTAATGTTAATGATGTATTCCTTGAGAAATTATGCAAATATCTCAAAAAAAAATCTAAAATCTACTATACAACATATGCATCTGTTTATAAACATACATAAAATAGCTATCTGGCCCAAGAAGTACAAAATTTTAACAAGTAATAGTAAGAGATTATTTACATCAATACTGAACTAACTTTTTTACAATTTACATGTTATTCTTCCTTCCCGCAAAAGGTTTCCAAACAATAGTAAATGTTTTCAACAGTATGTGAGATTTAGTAAAACCTCCAAATGTTGACAAAAAGTATACAAGGTATACCCAGAAACTGCAAGATTAAATTAAAAAGTAAAAAAATAAAAATGTGATTTACTATTCACCATTACTTTTCTTTCAAATATTTCAGCTCATCATTTAGAATTTTAATGTTGTTTAAAGATAGGTTACTTTGATGGCTCAGGACAGGCAGGGAGCAACACCTTTGATTAAGTACACACACTTAGGCCTCCATACTGCAACATCAAGGGAAGTTAAGGAAACTTGGCACCTTGATACTACCCCAGTACACACTGGGCTTAGGCCTGTAGCATACTCATGGGATTAGTCACAGGAATATTAAGGTAGAATTACTATAGAATTGGCCCACTCTAATACATCATTGATGCTTTTGTTACAATCTAGTCAAGGAAGAATCTTTTACCACAAAATAAAAAAAATTCTGTTAAACAAAATTTTGTTGCACTCAGTCGCTATCATATTCATCTATTTTTAATTCATCTTCCTCCATGATTGCTTGTGCTGTAATAGGCTGAGGTTGACTACCTGGTAGTTCACTTCCACTAGCCTGGCTGGAAATAAGAGGAAATTCATCTGGCTCAGTCTCATTTATTTGGTTTTTCTCCAATTGGACAAACACCTCCAGAGGCCGCATGGCAGAAAGGTCTCCTTCGTCAATATTTTCAAAGCCTGGCATACCAAGATCTTTATCTGTAAGAGTTTCAAGCTTTAACCTGCAAAATCATAACAACGATCAGTAACAAGAAAAAAATAAAATGAAGCACTCTCTTTCACAAGATCATGGAAGTTGAAATGGAATAAGTCACCCACGTATCACCCTAAATAATCCCTTTTCTTCTTTGGTATTTACAGCTTTCAAAATATTTGCATTGTTATAACCATAGCTAAAATATACATCCTCCTCCTTCCTAAATCAGTACTTCTAATTTGTATTGCTCTTCTTTGTGCATCCTCCAGTTACAGAAATTTGGCGCCCAGAACTAAACACAACACTGCAAGTGCACTTACACCAGAGCTGTATAGGAGTACTCGCTCCCTGCTCTTTTTAAGTACTGCATTTGTATATGCAGCTCAAAACTACAAATGGCTGGTTTTAAAGGATATCACATTGCTACATTTGCTGCTCATTATCACCCCTTAAGTCTCTTTTAGCATTACTGCTTCTAGATTTTTCCCTGCCATGACGCATTTGTGGTTGGATTACTTTGCCTTAGAAAAATGTAAACTGTTACAAGTTGAATTATTTATTTCTAGCAATGCCTATAGTGTGCTAGACACTTTCCAAACATAAAAGATGGCATTGTTCCCTGCCCCTTAAGGAATTATTTATATATATATATATATATATATATATATATATAAAAATCAGAAAGGGGGAAGGGAAAGAGGGTGGCAATTTTGCAACAGAAAAGCTTCAAAAACAGACTCCAACAAGAAACTGCTGAACTTGAATTGATATGCAAACTAGATACAATCAACTTAGGCTTGAATAGAGACTGGGAATGGCTGAGCCATTACAAACATTGAATCTATCTCCCCATGTAAGTATTCCTCACACTTCTTATCAAACTGTCTGTACTGGGCTATCTTGATTATCACTTCAAACGTTTTTTCTCTTACTTAATTGGCCTCTCAGAGTTGGTAAGACAACTCCCACCTTTTCATGGTCTCTGTATTTGCATATATCTCCTCAATATATGTTCCATTCTATGCATCTGAAGAAGTGGGCTGTAGCCCATGAAAGCTTATGCTCAAATAAATGTTAGTCTCTAAGGTGCCACAAGTACTCCTGTTCTTTTTGCGGATACAGACTAACACGGCTGCTACTCTGAAACCTACTTTGTCATGATTGGTGTTCATAACTTTCACCAATTAATATCATCGCCAGTTTCCATTAACGTGATGTTTTTAACCTCTTCCAGATCATAAAAAATGTTGACAGGACTGGTCCTAATGCTTATCCCCACAGTAACCCACTAGACACTTCCAACTGATAAACTACTATATATTGTCACTCTTTATGTTACAGTCTTTACCCATGACAGTGCTCCTATCCTAAGCAACATGAATTAGTTTTCTTTTTAGGTTCAGAAAATATCATATTGCCCCTACATAAATCCATGGTACGCCCACATCTTGAATTCTGCGTGCAGATGTGGTCGCCCCATCTCAAAAGATAGATATTGGAATTGGAAAAGGTTCAGAAAAGGGCAACAAAAATTATCAGGGGCATGGATCAGCTTCCATATGAAAAGAGATTAAGACTGGGACTTATCAGCTTGGAAAAGAGATGACAAAGGGGGGATAGGATAGAGATCTATACAATCATGACTGGTGTGGAGAAAGTAAATAAGGAAGTGTTATTTAATCCTTCTCATAACACAAGAATTAGGGGTCACCACATGAGAATTACTAGGCAGCAGGTTTAAAACAAATAAAAGGAAGTATTTCTTCACACAACACACAATCAACCTGTGGAACTCTTTGCCAGAGGATGTTGTGAAGGCCAGGACTATAACAGAGTTCAAAAAAAGAACTAGATAAACTCATGGAGGATAGGTCCATCAGTGGCTATTAACCAGGATGGGCAGGGATGATGTCCCTAGCCTCTGTTTGCCAGAAGCTGGGAATGGACAAAAAGGGATGGATCACTTGATGATTACCTGTTCTGTTCATTCCCTCTGAAGCATCTGGCATTGGCCACTGTTGGACCTTTGGTCTGACGCAGTATGGCTGTTCTTATGTTAGGATTTCATGACAGTACCAAATGCTTTACCAGTGTCAATATATTTAATGAGACATACAAGGTGGGTGAGGCAATCTCTTTTATTGGACCAACTTCTGTTGCTGGAAGAGACAAAAATTTGTCTCCCACCAACAGAAGGTCCAATAAAAGGTATTACCTCACCTGCTTTGTATCTCTCATATCATGGGACCAAAGCTACAACACTACTAATATATATATTACTACTATATATTTATTTCATGGCATTAAAATGGTAAACCAATGCTTTTCCCCTTGCCCCATCTCCAAAAATATTTAATGAGCTATAATCAAGAGGAAGTGGTCCTGCAGGTGAAACCCTTCTCAAAATACTACAGCAATACCCAATAATGCAGGTATTAATGGATTATCACTCTCTTAAGTCTGCTTCAGACAGAGACATTCCATAGAGAAGTCTAAAAATAATTTGAGAACAGTACATTTCTCAATTTTGGTCAGTGGGAATGCAAGGGTGCCTTTCCTGTAATCTACTTAATTTAAATGGCTTTTATTTCTAAAATTAAATTTCTTGGGAAACATGGGAATAGGAGCTTTCACTTCAGAGTCACTATTTTAAATTCAGTTAAAGTAGATAGAGGGTCAAAGTCATAACCATCTGATCTGTTCAGTGACCAACAGTTTGATAGGTGAAGTGACTTGGTAATCTCTTTCCAGTTTCTTGTGGTCAAGTTCTCATATCACCAAACAAACAAAACAAAAAACAAAAAACAAAACCACACCAACACATCACATTTAAAACTCCTGCTGGTCTCTCAAAGATCAAGGACTGAGAGGTTATGGAAACTTAACTGTCATCTTACCCCTAGAAATGGGTCCTTTAGTTGAGGCCCAATGATATCGAAGTATGGGATAGGCTGCAGTGTCACTGTCTGAGCTCTACATGTTCTGTGGATAAGTAGGATTTTGGTCTCTGACTGTCAGTTTGGCTCCCTTATGTAAGGATTTTTAAAAAACAGACCGTGGAAATTCATAACTGCATACATAGTACATATCATAAACCTGCTATAAATTAACTTATGCCTATTTTATACTAAATAAAAATAGTCCCCAAGTATTCCCAGAGCAATAGTATAAAATTCCATGAGACAAAAAAAAATCATGTTTTTAACTTCAGAGTAATAGGAATACTTTAAAATCACTTTCTCAATAGATCATAATTTTATAAATGTACAACTGTTTCAAAGAAGGTAAGAATAGTTTCTGCTTTATATCATCTTTCTTGCTCATCTAATATTGCATCTAATATAGTGCTCTGTCAAAATGTCAGGGGTGATCTCATGGTATGTGAGGAGTAAAAGGACAGAATAACTTTTACTCTTCTTTTTGGCTTTCATAAATTAATTTGTACTCATTTAACATTTAGTAACACAGGCTTCAACCAGGTCAGGTCCCCATGGTAGTAGGCACAGCACAAGGTTGCATTTGATGCAGTGGAAGAGAGGGAGCCAATGGAGAGAGGATACAGTCAGAGTGACAAGCCAGCAAGATGATCTTAACAGCAGCATTTGGAATGGATTTGAGTGGTGACAGGTTGCAGACATCAAGGCCAAAGAGGAGGAGGTTGCAGTAGCCAAGGCATGAGATGATGAGAACTTGAATGAGAGTTTTGGCAGTGTGAACAGAAAGGAAATAGCTCATCTTGGAGATGTTGTGCAGGAAAGATGATGCACTGTAGAGTATCTTTGATTTTCAATATATAAACATGAATGGTGCTTTTCTAACGCAAATAAGATTTACATTTACCCTCCAAAGTGTCTCTTCAAGGGAAGCCTTCCAACATCCTGGATAAAGGCAATCTGAGCTGAGAACAAAATATAGAATCACTGTCACCTTGGACTGGTCATAATGCACATAAAATAAAGCACACAAGAAAAATAAAATGTAATTCACTAATCTTGTAAATGTCTGCAAGATTTTTTGGTACAGTAGTTAAAGTTATCCTATCATGAATTTTCACAATGTATTATGCCATAACAACTCTATATCAAATTAGGGAATAGCAGTGAATAAAGTGGCTGGGATTTTTTAATCTTATGTATGCATCTGTAAATATGTTGTAGTAACCAATTCAGATAGCCTTCAGGATGACTTCATCTTGAAACTGGAAAGGCCTTATCTCAGCTTTATGTATGCTTAAAGGCATCTAGTTCAATATCTAATAAGTGGACCCTGTTTTCCAAACAATTAACTTTGTGATATGTCAGAAGTCATTTTATTCTAAATAAAATGACTGAGATTGCCATCAACTTCCTGAACTGAGTGGACTCATATTTCCCATACTCTCTCCATACAAATGGAAGAAAAAAAGTTTCCTAAACCTGCCAGAAATGAAAAACATGGAATTGTTGAAGATACAACTTATTTTGTCTAAACCTCAAATAAAGTGGGCAGCTAAACTTCTACTATAACAGCAGTATCATGACCCTCTCTGATTTCCTATTATGTTATAATCAGCTTTCTGCACTTCGATAAGATACTCTGCCTTCAGCCTTTTGGTTTATCCACTAGTAAATGGAAGTATTGTCAAAGAATGCAGAGGGGCAATGAAAGCAATTAAAATACATCTCTCATTGGGAAAAAACTAACAGTATTTGCCATATGAAGTGAACTGGATTAAGGATTAGGTTACAGTACAAAACCTCAATAGCAATACATAATCTGGAGATGCCATACAAAAGTAAGGAAAAGACAGTTATCTTTTCCATAACTGGTGTTCTTCGAGATGTGTTGCTCATGTCTATTCCACAATAGGTGTGCGTGCTCGCCACACACACCGGTGTCTGAAGTTTTTCCCCTAGCAGTACCCATAGGGGAGCGCCCCAGCGACCCCTGGAGTGGCGCTCCATGGCGCGGTCTAAGGGGCGCTGCGCGCTCCCCCCACTATCAGTTCCTTCTTGCCAGACAATTCCGACAGAGGGGAAGGAGGACGGGATGTGGAATAGACATGAGCAACACATCTCGAAGAACATCAGTTACAGAAAAGGTAACTGTCTTTTCTTCTTTGAGGGATTGCTCATGTGTATTCCACAATAGGTGATTCCAAGCTATACCTGTTGGAGGTGGGTAGGAGTTCACAAACTCTCGGGACAGAGCACAGCCCTGCCAAACCCGGCGTCCTCCCTGGTCTGAGAGACGATCACATAATGCGAGGTGAATGTGTGAACCGAAGACCACGTGGCAGCCCTACGAATGTCCTGAATGGGGACATGGGCTAAAAAGGCAGTTGAGGAGGCTTGAACCCTAGTCGAGTGCGCTCTCACAATTGATGGCGGGGGGATTCCGGCTAGGTCATAACAGGTACGGATGCACGAGGTGATCCAGTTGGAGAGCTGCTGAGTGGAGATTGGCTGACCCCTCATGCGTTTGGCCGAGGCGATGAACAGCTGCGAGGACGTCTTGAACGGCTTAGTCCGCTCCAGGTAAGAGGCAAGAGCCCTTCTCACATCCAGCATCTGGAGGCGGCGCTCCTCGCTAGACGCATGGGGCTTGGGGCAGAGGACTGGCAGGAAAATGTCCTGACCCATGTGGTAGGTGGAGATCACCTTCGGGAGGAACAAAGGATGTGGGCGGAGCTGGACCTTATCCTTATGGAACACCGTGTACGGGGGCTCGGAGGTCAGGGCCCTGAGTTCCGAGACTCGCATAGCTGACATGATCACCACGAGAGGTGCGACCAGGAGCACGTAGCTAGTGGCTCAAACGGGGGGCCCGTCAGGCGGGCCAGCACCAAGTTCAGGTTCCACTGCAGGAGTGGGGGCCTAACGTACGGGAAGAGATGATCCAATCCCTTAAGGAATCGGCCAGTCATAGCATGGGAGAATACCCGTGTGCCCCTGCACCGGCAGGTGGAAGGCCTGTAGGCAAATGTCGTGGGTTATACAGAAGTCCCACTGCTTGAGAGCTTCCAGGCAGAGGATTGGGCCCCGCCTTGCCTGTTGTAAAACATCAAGGCTGTGTTGTCTGTGAGAACCCTGACCACCCGGCCCTCCAGGTGCGAGCGGAAGGCCATGCACGCCAGCCAGACCGCCCTGAGCCCCTCAATGTTTATGTGGAGGGACAGACCCTGTGCAGACCACAGACCTTGGGTCTGAAGGTCTCCCACATGGGCTCCCCACCCCAGGTTCGAGGCATCGGACACTAGTTCCATCGCCAGGGGCCTACCTCTGAACGGGACCCCACAGAGCACGTTCCCCGGGGAGGACCGCCATCATAGGGAGGCGATCACCGGTTCGGGCACAGTGAAGGGTCTGTCCATCCTGTCTCTGGCCTGGGAGAATGCCGAAGCCAACCAGAGCTGGAGGGGCCTCATCCTGAGTCTGGCATGATGGACCACATATGTGCACGCCGACATGTGACCCAAGAGCTGGAGACACGCTCTGGCTGTTGTCACTGGAAACCTTGGGACTGTGTCGATGAGCCCTTTCAGGGTCTCGAACCTGTCCGGTGGGAGGGAGGCTATGGCCAACGTGGCGTCCAGGACTGCCCTGATAAACAATATGCAATGTACCGGAACTAATGTGGACTTGGTGTCGTTTACCAACAGGCCCAAACTGTCGCACATGGACAGAAGGAGTGCCACGTGATCCTGCACCTGCGACCAGGAGCTGCCCTTGACCAGCCAGTCGTCCAGACAGGGGAAGATCTGGACCCCATGGCGCCTGAGGTAGGCTGCCACCACCAACATACACTTTGTAAATACCTTGGGGGCAGTGGACAGGCCAAACGGGAGGTCTGTAAATTGGTAGTGTTCCTGCCCAACCGTGAAACGGAGGAAGCGTCTGTCCCCCTTGAATGTATGAATGTGGAAGTACGCGTCCTGCAGATCGAGGGCGGCGTACCAGTCCCCGGGATCCAGGGAGGGAATGATGGAGGCCAGGGAGACCATGCGAAACTTGAGTTTTACCACATACTGGTTCAGACTTCGCAGGTCCAGGATGGGCCTGAGCCCCACTTTGGCCTTTGGGATAAGGAAATAGTGGGAGTAGTACCCCTTGCATTTGAACTGCGCTGGCACCACTTTCACTGCTCCTAGGCCAAGGAGCCGCCCCACCTCCTGATCGAGCACAGCCTCGTGAGAGGGGTCCCTTAGGAGGGATAGGGGTGGAGAGTGGTTGGGCAGGGTGGAGGTAAACTGGAGGGTGAAACCCCGGGAGATGGTATTGAGGACCCATCGGTTGGAGGTCAGCCACGACCACTCTGGGAGGAAAGCACACAACTGGTTGGAGAAGGGAAGCTTTATTATGGGTGGATCCCTGATGAAAACTGGTAGGTCGCCCCCAGGCGTCCTGTCAAAACTGCCGTTTCTCAGCCTGTTTGCCCTTGGAGGACCCAGGCTGGGGGGCAGACCGAGACTGCCTCTGCGGGCACTTATAGTCTCGCGACTTTTTATAAGAGGGCTCGTATTTAGAGTGTGGGGCCTGGGCGGGAGCCTGCTGCGGCTTAAACTTAGGTCTAGCTGGAGCCGGAACATAGAGGCCAAGAGTAGTGTAGTGCGGGAGTCTTTCAGGCTATGTAGTTTTATATCCATCTGTTCCACCAACAGAGCCTTGCCGTCAAACAGGAGGTCCTGCAAGGAGGTCTTCGCCTCACTGGACAGCCCAGAGAGCAGAAGCCATGACGCCCTTCTCACGGACAACACAGAGGCCATGGACCACACGGCCGTATCCGCAGCATCCGACGCTGCCTGCAGGGTTGCCCTGGCAGCCGCTGTACTCTCCTCCACCAGCGCTTTGAACTCCTTCCTGTCATGCTCCTGGAGGGAGCCCTCAAACTTGCGTAAAGAGCCCCACAGATTGAACTCATACCGGCTCAGGAGAGCCTGATGGTTCGTCACCTGTAACTGGAAGCTCGAGGACGAATACATTTTCCTCCCAAATGAATCCAGCCTCCTTGAATCTTTATTTTTCGGAGTAGGGGCGGTTGGCCCTGCCACTCCCTCTGGTTGACCGACTCAACCACCAGGGAGTTAGGGGCAGGGCGAGTATATAGATATTCATGTCCTTTGGCGGACACAAAATACTTGCGTTCCGCTCTCAGAGATGCGGGCCAATGAGGCTGGGGTTTGGCACAGGGCATTTGAAATTTTCGCCACCCCTTCGTGGAGTGGCAAAAAGGGAGTCTGAGGGCTCCTCCACCTCAAGGTTGAGGTTTGATGCCACCCTTTTCAATAGCTCTTAGGGGGCTTTAGAGTCCTCCTGCGGGACGGAGGGGCCATAATCGTCTCATCAGGGGAGGGCAAGGAGGCAGGCGCAGTACTTTGTGTGTCCAGCGGCACCGGAGGATCCACCACCTGGTCGCTCTCCAGGCACGGCGCCAAAGATGAACGCCCCACCGACTCCTTCCTCGGAGGCCGGGAGAGGGAGGCCGATGGTCGTTCCGAGGCTCCAGCCACCGAGCGAGCTCCCACCGGGGGCTGCATCTGGGGCCACGATGCCCACTGGTACCATTGTGCCGGCCACGGGGCCCGATGCCACTGCACCTGCTGTGGCACCGGCGGAGCAGACTGTTCGTCCATCGATGGGTCAGGCCAGCCAGGCCGACATACGACCTGCCACTGTCCCTGGACTGGGAGGAGAGGCGGTGGCGCCAGGAGCGGTGCCGACCACAGGACCGCGACCCCAACGTGAAGGAACGGTACCACCGGTAGCAGCTGCTCTGTGATCGGCTCCGGCAGGTGGATCCGCAATGACGAAGTGCCGGTGATCGATGCCCGGGGCTGTGGAAACGGTGCTGTGGCGGGGTCCTGGAGCGAGATGGCGAATGGGGACGGTGTCGACGTTTGTGTCGTAACTGGCTACGATAGCCCCTCTGAGACAAGGACCTTCGGCATCATCCGCCTTGGTCCCGTCGGTGTCCGCTCCTCAAGGAGGAGTGGTGCCTGGAGTCTCTGTCAGACGGAACCCAGCCAGACAACATGATGGGGGTTGACGGCGACCTACGTGGACTATGCACGGGACGGTCGCTGAGCAGCGAATGGCGTCGGGAACATTCCCTCAACCGAGGCCGGTATCAAGTCGGAGGCGACTCCAGAGATCCCAGCGGTGGCTTGCCTCTGGACCGCGCGGCCAACATTGGCAGTGCTCCTGGTATCGGCATGGACATAACGTCCTGGGCCGCTTGCAGGGCCTCTGGTGTGGAGGGGATCCGGACATCCGGGGAAGCCTGCTCCAAATGGGCTGGGCTACTCCGCTCGACTTGAGTCGGAGGCCTGGAGGCCGATGGGGACCGAGGACTGCCCAACATGGGACTAGCCTCTCCGCCCGTTTTGCTCCGGTGCCACGGCAGAGATGGCCTCTTAGCCTTCTTGGCGTGCCCCGTGCACGGGGAGCAGTGCCGACTGGCAGATGGTGCCGGGGGGGGGGGGGGGGGGTGTCGCATCAGACTCCATCCAGATCCTAATGTCTCTCTCTCTCGGTCCGAGGCTTAAACGACTTGCAAATCTTGCAGCGATCGCGGAGATGGATTTCATCCAAACAGTGTAAACAGTCCGCATGCGGATCACTCACTGGCATTGGTCGCCTACAAGTGTCGCACAACTTAAAACCCAGGGCGCGGTGCATGCCCGGGCGCACTAGCTAAACTAAACTAAAACGAATCAAACTACTAACTACAGGTACCATACACTGAACGAACAAGAGTTCTGGGGACGAGCTACAGCAAAGCTGGGGCAGAGCAGTTCCAAAGCACCTTCACAAGGAACTGAAGGTGGGGGGGGTGAGGGGGGGAGAAAATGCGCAGCGCCCCTTATACCGCGCCATGGAGGCGCCACTCCAGGGGTCGCTAGGAGCGCTCCCCTACAGGTACTGCTAGGGGAAAAAACTTCTGTCATCGGTGCAAGTGGCGAGCACGCACACCTATTGTGGAATACACATGAGCAATCACCCGAAGAACTCCTGTTCAAATGAATCACCTTGTTTATGGATATGTGCATTACCTCAGCACAAGAAAGAGACCCAAATGTCCTGTCATTTAAAAACATTTGGGATATATCTATAGCCACTTACTCACATGGGGAAGTATATTGGAATCAAACTTCTAATATAAAGTTTTGTTGCTATATGAACATAAGAATAACCCTACTGGGTCAGACCAAAGGTCCATCTAGTCCAGTATCCTGTCTTCCGACAGTGACCAATGCCAGGTGCCCCAGAGGGAACAAACAGAACAGATAATCATCAAGTGGTCCATCCCCTGTTGCTCATTCCGAGCTTCTGGTAAACAGAGGCTAGGGACACCATTCCTGCCCATCCTGGTTAATAGCCATTGATGGACCTATCCTCCATGAATTTATCTAGTTCTTTTTTGAACCCTGTTATGGTCTTGGCCTTCATAATATCCTCTGGCAAGGAGTTCCACAGGTTGACTGTGCGTTGTGTGAAGAAATACTTCCTTTTATTTGTTTTAAACCTGCTGCCTATTAATTTCATTTGGTGACCCCTAGTTCTTGTGTTATGAGAAGGAGTAAACAACACTTCCTTATCTACTTTCTCTACACCAGTCATGATTTTATGGACCTCAATCATATCTCCCCATAGCCGTCTCTTTTCCAAGCTGAAAAGTCCAAGTCTTATTAATCTCTCCTCATACGGAAGCTGTTCGATACATTTTTGTTGCCCTTTTCTGAACCTTTTCCAATTCCAATATATCTTTTTTGAGAGGGGGTAACCATATCTGAACACAGTATTCAAGATGTGGGCATACCATGGATTTATATAGAGGCAACATGATATTTTCGGTCCTCTTATCTATCCCTTTCTTAATTATTCCCAGCATTCTGTTCGCTTTTTTGACTGCCGCTGCACATTGAGTGGATGTTTTCAGAGAACTATCCACAATGACTCCAAGATCTCTTTCTAGAGTGGTAACAACTAAGGCCTGGTCTACACTACCCGCCTGAATCGGCGGGTAGAAATCGACCTCTCGGGGATCGATTTATCGCGTCCCGTCAGGACGCGACAATCGATCCCCGAATCGACGCTCTTACTCCACCAGCGAAGGTGGGAGTAAGAGCCATCGACGGGAAGCCGCGGAGGTCGATTTTGCCGCCATCCTCACAGCGGGGTAAGTCGGCTGCGATACGTCGAATTCAGCTACGCTATTCGCGTAGCTGAATTTGCGTATCTTAAATCGACCCCCCCCTGTAGTGTAGATGTAGCCTAATTTAGACCTCATCATTTTATATGTATAGTTGGGATTATGCTTTCCAATGTGCATTACTTTGCATTTATCAACATTAAATATCATCTGCCATTTTGTTGCCCAGTCACCCAGTTTTGAGAGATCCTTTTGTAGCTCTTTGCAGTCTGCCTGGGTATTAACTATCTTTAGTAATTTTGTATCTGCAAATTTTGCCACCTCACTGTTTACCCCATTTTCCAGATCATTTATGAATATGTTGAATAGGACTGGTCCCAGAACAGACCCCTGGGGGACACCACTATTTACCTCTGTCCATTCTGAAAACTGACCATTTATACCTACCCTTTGTTTCCTATCTTTTAACCAGTTATCAATCCATGAGAGCACCTTCCCTCTTATCCTGTGGCAGCTTACTTTGCGTAAGAGCCTTTGGTGAGGCTTGTCAAAAACTTTCTGAAAATCTAATGCCTTGCATAATGACAGGTTTCAGAGTAGCAGCCGTGTTAGTCTGTATCCGCAAAAATAACAGGAGTACTTGTGGCACCTTAGAGACTAACAAATTTATTAGAGCATAAGCTTTCGTGGGCTACAACCCACTTCTTCGGATGCATATAGAGTGAACCATATATTGAGGAGATATATATACACACACATACAGAGAGCATGAACAGGTGGGAGTTGTCTTACCAACTCTGAGAGGCCAATTAAGTAAGAGAAAAAAAAAAAAAAACTTTTGAAGTGATAATCAAGATGGCTCAATACAGACAGTTTGATAAGAAGCAAGTGTGAAAATACTTACAAGGGGAGATAGATTCAATGTTTGTAATGGCTCAGCCATTCCCAATCCCTATTTAGCCCTGAGTTGATTGTGTCTAGTTTGCATATCAATTCCAGCTCAGCAGTCTCTCGTTGGAGTCTGTTTTTGAAGTTTTTCTGTTTTAAGATAGCCACCCGCAGGTCTGTCAAAGAATGGCCAGACAGGTTAAAGTGTTCTCCCACTGGTTTTTGAGTATTATGATTCCTGATGTCAGATTTGTGTCCATTAATTCTTTTGCGTAGAGACTGTCTGGTTTGGCCAATGTACATGGCAGAGGGGCATTGCTGGCACATGATGGCATATATCACATTGGTAGATGTGCAGGTGAACGAGCCACTGATGGTATGGCTGATGTGATTAGGCCCTATGATGGTGTCACTTGAATAGATATGTGGACAGAGTTGGCATCGGGCTTTGTTACAAGGATAGGTTCCTGGGTCAGTGTTTTTGTTCAGTGATGTGTGGCTGCTGGTGAGTATTTGCTTTAGGTTGGGGGGTTGTCTGTAAGCGAGGACAGGTCTGTCTCCCAAGATCTGTGAGAGTAAAGGATCATCTTTCAGGATAGGTTGTAGATCTCTGATGATGCGCTGGAGAGGTTTTAGTTGGGGGCTGAAGGTGACAGCTAGTGGTGTTCTGTTATTTTCTTTGTTGGCCCTGTCTTGTAGGAGGTGACTTCTGGGTACTCGTCTGGCTCTGTCAATCTGTTTTTTCACTTCAGCAGGTGGGTATTGTAGTTTTAAGAACGCTTGATAGAGATCTTGTAGGTGCTTGTCTCTATCTGAGGGATTGGAGCAAATGCGGTTATATCTTAGAGCTTGGCTGTAGACAATGGATTGTGTGGTGTGTCCTGGATGGAAGCTGGAGGCATGTAGGTAAGTGTAGCGGTCAGTAGGTTTCCGGTACAGGGTGGTATTTATGTGACCATCGCTTATTAGCCTAGACACAATCAACTCAGGGCTAAATAGGGATTGGGAATGGCTGAGCCATTACAAACATTGAATCTATCTCCCCTTGTAAGTGTTTTCACACTTGCTTCTTATCAAACTGTCTGTATTGAGCCATCTTGATTATCACTTCAAAAGTTTTTTTTTTTTTTTTCTCTTACTTAATTGGCCTCTCAGAGTTGGTAAGACAACTCCCACCTGTTCATGCTCTCTGTATGTGTGTATATATATATCTCCTCAATATATGGTTCACTCTATATGCATCCGAAGAAGTGGGTTGTAGCCCACGAAAGCTTATGCTCTAATAAATTTGTTAGTCTCTAAGGTGCCACAAGTACTCCTGTTATTTTTGAAAATCTAAGTACACTATATCCACTGGATCCCCTTGGTCCACATGCTTGTTGACCCCCCTCAAAGAATTCTAGTAGATTGGTGAGGCATGATTTCCCTTTACTAAAACCATGTTGACTCTTCCTCAAATTATGTTCATCTATATGTCTGACAATATCGTTCTTTATTATAGTTTCAACCAGTTTGCCCAGTACTGAAGTCAGGCTTACAGGCCCATAATTGCCGGGATCACCTCTGGAGCTCTTTTAAAAAAAATTGGCATCACATTAGCTATCCTCCAGTCATCTGGTACAGAAGCTGATTTAAATGATAAGTTACAGACTATAGTTAGTAGTTCTGCAATTTCACATTTGAGTTCCTTTAGAACTCTTGGGTGAATACAGTCTGGTCCTGGTGACTTATTGCTGTTTAAATTTATCAATTTGTTCCAAAACCTCCTCTAATGATACCTCAATCTGGGACAGTTCCTGAGATCTGTCACCTAAAAAGAATGGCTCAGGTTTGGGAATCTCCCTCATATCCTCAACCGTGAAGACCGATGCAAAGAATTCATTTAGTTTCTCCACAATGGCCTTATCGTCCTTGAGTGCTCCTTTAGCACCTCGATAATCCAGTGGCCCCACTGGTTCTTTAGCAGGCTTCCTGCTTCTGATGTACTTAAAAAAATTGCTATTATTTTTTGAGTCTTTAGCCAATTGTTCCTCAAATTCTTTTTTGGCCTTCCTAATTGTATTTTTACACTTCATTTGCCAGTGTTTATGCGCCTTTCTATTTTCCTCACTAGGATTTAACTTCCACTTTTTAAAGGATGCCTTTTTGCCTCTCACTGCTTCTTTTACTTTGTTGTTTAGCCATGGTGGCTCTTTTTTGGTTCTCTTACTATGTTTTTTAAATTTGGGGTATACATTTAAGTTGAGCCTCTAGTATGGGGGTCTTTAAAATGTTTCCACACAGCTTGCAGAGATTTCCCTTTTGGCACTGTACCCTTTAATTTCGGTTTAATTAACCTCCTCATTTTTGTGTAGTTCCACTTTCTGAAATTAAATGCTACAGTGTTGGGCCGCTGTGGTGTTTTTCCTACCACATTGTGGGTTGAAATGATGTTGCTAAAAATAGATCTGGACATCTTACACATATGTATTTATTCCACAATGTGCAGTTTTCTTATCTAGGCAACACTGCATGTTGTGTTCTGATTTTGGCTCACAAGGACCTTCCATATGTATTATGGATAGAAATTTAAACTTTTTTTTTTAATTAAAAAACAAACAAACAAGAACTTATGTTTACACTACCTTGGTTTCTCATTGGATTTGTCAGCATGGCAAGAAAAGGCAACAGCTGGGTTTGAAGGCATAAAGGTGGTAAACAGAAACTTGAAAATAGAGATTTTGCAGCAAGGCAGTTTTCTTGATACTATAAGAGTGGGGGGCGGGGGGGGGAAGAGAAACAAAAAACAAAATAACACAAATGAGAAAACATACTACCTGAAAGCTTAATTAAGCTCCAAAGAAACCAAAGAATCCATGTTTTGGCTCTTTGTTATTTTGTCAGTTTAGTTATGTAGGTTACTATGATATGTTAAAAGCTGTAATGAATGTTCACCCAAACATTCCACATAATACAAAACAGCATAATAAGCCTTGCCCTAGCCTAGTGGATTGTTCTTCAAACAGCCATTAAGGGGTGAGGGTTCAGACAAAAGATAAGCAACCAGGTTTAATTTAAAAAAAAAAAACCCAAAAACAACAACATTAAGTTGATTTCCTTCAAATCTGTCTTGTGTTTCTCTTGCAAGTTTCCTGAGGATTCTTATAATTGAATTACAGGATGTCTCATTCAGGCTTTCCAGACAGGATAAGGCACCTTTTAAATGAAGTACAATTTTTTTCAAGAGCCTTGTAATCTTATAGTTGAGCTGTTGATCACAAACACATAAGGCAAGGCAATAGTAAGGGAATCAATAATTGTCCACTTTACAAATGAGACTAAGACGGCTTAAGGGGCATGAGTTTGATTTCATTTACAACACACTTCATTATATTTCTTTTGCACTAATTTAGTACTGTATTAACTTGAATTTCAAGGATCTTGGAAATCCTGTAGTACGATCTCTTAATTTTGGGTGGAAAACAGTCTGTTTTCTGGGACCCCTAGTTATTTTCTAATTAGTAGAAAATAAGTTTTTAAGTCCATATCTGAAAACGGATTTTAAAAGGTATTTGCATACACGTCTATATTTGTTTAATATACTGTTTCTAACATGAATAGTCCCATAAACAACACTATAAACCATAGCAGTTAGATTTCCAGATTTAAACAAAAGTACCTTAAATGTGAAGTATTTACCTTTTTATTGATTAGGAACCACTGGGGTTTATGAAAAGGCCGAAAACCCATTCCTCCTTGGCAATGGGCAAAGGCTCTAGCGGTATTTGAATGTATCACACCTCTTGTGGCCACAGATGCACTGTATTCCCTGAGTGTAGGTCGTGACTAAAACAAAACATGACATTATGCAAATTGTGAAGTTTGCAGAGTCAGTGTGGAAGATTATAAAGGTGAGCAAATATTGCTGTAAATTTGCAGCTACTCATCCATGTTTGGAACACTCATTAAAGGATGAAAGCATTAACTGGCTTAGTTATTTCAAGTGAAAGGCATATTCTCTGAATCAATTTTTAGTATGAATTCACCATAATCCTAAAAGGACAGCATTTCTGGCAAGTATTTTGTACACACTATTGTATGTTGTAGGAAATATTATTACAAAGCATACCAAAAATGTGTACAGCTGGTTAAAATGTACACATAGTTTAGGATGTAGTAACAATTATGCCTACACTTTCAGGAGAGTTAGACTTACATAGCTGTAGATAAACTAAAATGTTTATAAATGGTAAAAACCTACATTGTTTTCTTTTACGATAAATCAGTAAGAATGTACAGATATGTGGCTGCAGGATATGAAAATTAAGAGTGAAAATGAATCAAACTTACATTCCAGTTACTACAGAGGAAGTCAGCAGTACTCAAGTATTCACTGGCTCTCACAAGATCATCTATATCAGTGAAAAAATCTACATAGTTTTGGTGAAGATATAAATTAAATAGGTCCCCAGGCATGTGTGACTTTTCTACAATATCCTAATTAAAAAACAAAACAAACAAAAAAACCCACAAATTAGTCTATGTTCTGCACAAAGAGAAGTGTCATGTAATTGTTATTAATAAGTCTATTTTGTTTATAATTACACACAGTAAATGACAAAACTGCTGTGCCCAAAATGCATAAATACCAGTAAGTCTTATTAATGGGTATCAAATGATTAATAAAGACCTTTACCTCAGGTTGGACAAGTAAGGTGTCTCTTTCATATTCAGATAGGTGAGAAGGTAGCCGAGGAAATTCTGAATCAGATAGTGATTCTCCTATAAGCAATTTAAATAGTGCCACAGTCTTTAATATTAAACATAGCATTGTTTTTAATGTTTGTACTGAACATTAATCAAAAATCAGGAATAAAATCAAGCCTCATACTTCATATTTAAACTTATGGTGGGAAAGAAGGGGTGGGGGTAATGCTAGCGATGTATAATGATAAGAAGATGCAATTATCAGTTTATTAGAATACTGAGAATGAAGTCTTATTTTCCTGTTGGTTACTACGTTGGTTCTTAATTGCTAGGAAAAGTCTAGAGGCAAAGTCACTGCTGGCAAAAGCAGAGTTGCACCCCCTTACGTTTTTAGTGAATTAGGCCCCAGTTCTGTAAATTTAATGTATCCATGGAAACAGGCAGTACAACTGTTAACTTTAGTACCTAAACAAGATTATATTTGCTTCACACTTTCATGATTTATAGTAACAATGGCCTCTTCTTCATCAGGTATTTCCTGGAACTAATCACCAAGAATCATTGGCTTGAATTGCCAGGAAATGCTTGATCCAAGCATTATTGTTTAGATCCATATTGCTGACTGTGTAGTATAGGTTAATTAGTTATATTATGGGTAGGGCTGTTGATTAATCAGTTAACTCACACGACTAACTCAAAATATTAATCACGATTAATGGCAATTTTAATCACACAGTTAAACAATAGAATACCAATTGAAATTTATTAAATATTTATTAATTTTTTCTACATTTTCAAATATATTGATTTTAAATTACAACACAGAATACAAAGTGTACAGTGCTCACTTTATATTATTTATGATTAGAAATATTTGCACTGTAAAAATGATAAAAGAAATAGTATTTCAATTCACGTTGCACAAGTACTGTAGTGCACTCTTTATTGTGAAAGTGCAATTTATAAATGTAGATATTTTTGTTACATAACTGCACTCAAAAACAAAACAATGTAAAACTTTAGAGCCTACAAGTCCACTCAGTCCTACTTCTTGTTCAGCCAGTTGCTCAGACAAGAAGTAGGACTAGTGGACTTGCAGGCTCTAAAGTTTTACATTGTTTTATTTTTGAGTGCAGTTTTTTTTGGTACATAATTCTACATTTGTAAATTCAACTTTAATGATAAAGAGATTGTACTACAGGACTTGTATTAAGTGAATTGAAATACACCACCTCTTGTTTTTACAGTCCAAATATTTGTAATAAAAATAAACAAAGTGAGCACTGTACAGTTTGTATTCTGTGTTGTAACTGAAATCAATATATTTAGAAAACATCCACAAATATTTAAATAAATGGCATTCTATTAACAGCATGATTAATCATGCAATTAATTTTTTTAATCGCTTGACAGCCCTCATTATGGGTTAATTGTGATGTCATCAGCCACTTGCAGAAAGTATTTTCTTGCCTCTCACCATTCTCTCATAATCCCTTTGGACAGGGACTTGGTTTTCTATGTCTGTACAGCACCTAGCAGAACCGGGCTCTGACCAATTAGATCTCTAGGAGGTACCAGTATAAAAGTGTTAAATAAATAACAGCTTTTTGAAAATGGTATGTCAAACCAATCTGCCATGTCAGTAGACAAACTACTCCAATAGATGAGCAAGAGGCAAAACTGCTCCCCTGAAGGTTAAAGAGGAGCCACCATAAGAGTAAAGGAAAGCTACTCTGGCAGCAGGGAACTGTAGTGGCTAGCAAAGAAGGAAAGACCAGTGAGTGTTTAAGTGTAGAGATCGAAAAGAAAGTAAGTTTGAGTGAGCCTGCATGTATAGAAAGCAAAAGTCTCAATAGTAGTAAGGCAGAAAAAGTAACGAGGAGGTAGGAAAAAGGGTAAGAGCCCAGAGAAGAAGAAGCAGCAAACGTAATCCTTAAAAAGGGAAGGGAAAGGTAGCAGGCAAGAGCCAAGGGGCGGGGAGGTGGGAAGGGAAAGGTAGCAACAATTGCATAAGTGTCAGGGAAATAGCAGTGGATTGAAGGTAGCAGGATCCTTCGGTAGGAGTAGGAAAATTGAGGCAGCATTAAGAAGACATGGAGACACTACAAGGAGCACACCTCCACATCTTCTATCATACGAAAAAGTAGTTTTTATATTACAGAGGTGGCCAACCTGAGCCTGAGAAGGAGCCAGAATTTACCAATGTACATTGCCAAAGCGCCACAGTAATACGTCAGCAGCCCCCCCCCCCAATCAGTTCCACCCCCCCTGCTCCCAGTGCTTCCTGATCAGCTGTTTCGTGGCATGCAGGAGGCTGGGGGGGGGGGGAGGGAGGGAAAGAGGAGGAGCGAAGGCATGGCAGGCTCAGGGGAGAGGGCAGGAAGGGGTGGAGGGGGGGCAGGGCCTGTGGCAGAGCCAGGAGTTGAGCAGTGAGCACTCCCCCCCCCCCCCCCCCCCGGCACATTGGAAAGTTGGTGTCTGTAGCTCAAGCCCTGGAGTCGGTGCCTATAAAAGGAGCTGCATATTAACTTCTGAAGAGCCGCATGTCGCTCCGGAGCCACAGGTTGGCCACCCCTGTTATATTACAAGGCAACTATCTCATCACAGAGTTCTGAAGGCTACACATCCCAATTATCCCTCATGGCTTATGATGACATCTGAATCACTGGATGGAATTATAACCACGTAATTTTAGTATATTCACACAGTAAAGCTTTTCTGAAGTGTGCATTATTTACACACTGGATGTGTACAGCCAACGACAGTCTAAGCTATGAGAAACAAATTGCTGTTGGCAACGGCTAGTAGCCTCTTTACACTATCACTAATGATTAAACCAATAGGTGAGTTACAGATAATTCTAAGAAATAGTTTTGCAAATCCAGTGACCATCTACAGATCATTAATTGTTTCTCATTTAGACAATGAATAATAGGTAAATAAAGTCCTCTTACTTTTGCAGTAAAGTATTTTCCCCAAAGCATGGAAAAGAAAGATGGAGGCATCTTTGCCACCAATAGCTTGTATCTCCTGGTTTTCTAAGGTCTTATCAGCTCTCTTTTTCTTCTTGGTTCTGGATACTTCTGTATTACTTTTTAATGTAGACTTCCCTTTTTTCCTTGACCACAAGTTGTTCTCTGATGAGTACTCTAACAATCAAAGCAACAAGACAACTAGAATAAAGCAGGTATTAATATTAAAAAGGGAGAGCTCCTGAACAGTCACTTTTCAGAACTATATTAACCCTCGAGTGACTGATTTTCATCTTGAAACAAATAAATCTTCTATTTCACAGATTTTAAATGTGTTTTCTATTTATTAATAAGTAATGGACACATGTACCAAGTTCATTTACTCTGATGGTATATATGCACCTAAGTCAGTGTCCTGTTCCATATTTATACTTTAGGCTAATACTGAAGTGACAAAATGCTTGTTTCAGTGTCAAGATGAATGCGCCCTCAAAAACTAAACACTCAAACTTACTCAAGTTTTGAAAAATGTGCCCAAGTCACCTAGCTTGCTTTTTTTGGTAATTATTTTAATAGAACCTTTCACATATATGAACAAGTACAAAATCCCTCCCAGACACACTATTTGACATTATCTTCTTGTTAACATGTCACAGGAATCATATTTGCAATGGGTCAGTCACATTCTGTTCAGTTATCAATGTATCATATATAAGAACCTTCTGTGTAATATCCTAGTCCAACTGGGAGAAGTGGGGGAAAGGAGGAGGGGGAGAGGAGAGGAGAGGAGAGAGAGAGAGAGACTGACTCTTTGACTGACTGTCCTTTTGGTGTGTCTTCCAACAGTCTACTGCTTCTGCAGTGACCTGAACCATAAAAAAAGAAAAAAAAAAGAAAAGAAAAAATGCCCCTTATTCCAGGGGTAGCCAACCTGAGCCTGAGAGGGAGCCAGAATTTACCAATGTACATTGCCAAAGAGCCACAGTAATACGTCAGCAGCCCCCCCATCAGCTCCATCCCATTGCTCCCAGTGCCTCCCAATCAACTGTTTCGTGGCGTGCAGGAGGCTTGGGGGGCAGGGGAGAGGAGCGAGGGCATGGCAGGAAGGGGTGGAGTGGGGGCAGGGCCTACGGCAGAGCCAGGGGTTGAGCAGTGAGCACCTCCCCAGCACATTGGAAAGTTGGCGCCTGTAGCTCCAGCCCCAGAGTTGGTGCCTATACAAGGAGCCGCATATTAACTTCTGAGGAACTGCATGCGACTCCGGAACCACAGGTTGGCCACCCCTGCCTTATTCAAATTCACTAATACTTAAGAGTTGCATAGATGATTCAGTTTGGTGGCAGGTGAACATTCTATATACAAACAATAAAGGAGAGCCAGATTTATATTTATTTATCTGCTGTCTCTGGTCTATTTTTTTCCAGGTGTATCAATATCTCCGTTACTATTACTTAACAAATTGTATTATTTCAATTTTGGGTATGATGTGTTTTCTACTACAATAATTTGTTACAGAATTCTGGATGTCATGAAGAGTCTAATGTGGAGTTGTAGTTCCTGTAAAGTTACTGAAGGGCTGTTATCTGTTCAATCTAATTTTAAGCCAGTATACCTGAATGGTTGAAAAATTCCCACTAAATACAAACAATTGCTCTTCTCTTCATATTCTCTACAACAGGGATTAGTGAAACTATGTAATCACTAGTGTGGGATACCTTTTGATAAAGGACTCAAGTACGTTTCTTGTACTGAACAACAAATAGAAGTTGTCATTCCTTGTGCCAGATTTTCTGCCATTTCTCCAAAGTTCTCTTTGTAACCCTCTCTCATTTTTTCATAAATGTACATTTGTATGCAGAATTCATTGCATTTGAAGTTTTATATACATACACATTAGCTTCAGAGGGTCCTGTGGCACCTTTAAGACTAACAGAAGTATTGGGAGCATAAGCTTTCGTGGGTAAGAACCTCACTTCTTCAGATGCAAGTAATGGAAATCTCCAGAGGCAGGTATAAATCAGTATGGAGATAACGAGGTTAGTTCAATCAGGGAGGGTGAGGTGCTCTGCTAGCAGTTGAGGTGTGAACACCAAGGGAGGAGAAACTGCTTCTGTAGTTGGATAGCCATTCACAGTCTTTGTTTAATCCTGATCTGATGATGTCAAATTTGCAAATGAACTGGAGCTCAGCAGTTTCTCTTTGGAGTCTGGTCCTGAAGTTTTTTTGCTGTAAGATGGCTACCTTTACATCTGCTATTGTGTGGCCAGGGAGGTTGAAGTGTTCTCCTACAGGTTTTTGTATATTGCCATTCCCGATATCTGACTTGTGTCCATTTATCCTCTTGCGTAGTGACTGTCCAGTTTGGCCAATGTACATAGCAGAGGGGCATTGCTGGCACATGATGGCATATATAACATTGGTGGACGTGCAGGTGAATGAGCCGGTGATGTTGTAGCTGATCTGGTTAGGTCCTGTGATGGTGTTGCTGGTGTAGATATGTGGGCAGAGTTGGCATCGAGGTTTGTTGCATGGGTTGGTTCCTGAGTTAGAGTTGTTATGGTGCAGTGCGTGGTTGCTGGTGAGAATATGCTTAAGGTTGGCGGGTTGTCTGTGGGCGAGGACTGGCCTGCCTCCCAAGGTCTGTGAAAGTGAGGGATCATTGTCCAGGATGGGTTGTAGATCACTACTGATGCGTTGGAGAGGTTTAAGATGAGGACTGTAGGTGATGGCCAGTGGAGTTCTGTTGGTTTCTTTTTTGGGCCTGTCTTGTAGCAGGAGGCTTCTGGGTACACATCTGGCTCTGTTGATTTGTTTCTTTATTTCCTTGTGTGGGTATCGTAGCTTTGAGAATGCTTGGTGAAGATCTTGGTGTTGGTCTCTGTCTGAGGGGTTGGAGCAGATGCGGTTGTACCTCAGCGCTTGGCTGTAGACGATGGATCGTGTGGTGTGTCTGGGGTGGAAGCTGGAGGCATGAAGGTAGGCATAGTGGTCGGTGGGTTTTCGGTATAGGGTGGTGTTAACGTGGCCATCGCTTATTTGAACTGTGGTGTCTAGGAAGTGGACCTCCCGGGTAGATTGGTCCAGGCTGAGGTTGATGGTGGGGTGAAAGCTGTTGAAATCATGGTGGAATTCTTCCAGAGTCTCCTTCTCATGGGTCCAGATGATGAAGATGTCATCAATGTAGCGTAGGTAGAGAAGGGGCGTGAGTGGACGAGAGCTGAGGAAGCGTTGTTCCAGGTCAGCCATAAAAATGTTGGCATATTGTGGGGCCATGCGGGTGCCCATAGCGGTGCCACTGGTCTGAAGGTATATATTGTCACCAAATTTGAAATAATTGTGCGTGAGGATAAAGTCACAGAGCTCAGCAATAAGTTGTGCTGTGTCATCATCAGGGATACTGTTCCTGACAGCTTGTATTCCATCTGTGTGTGGGATGTTTGTGTAGAGAGCCTCTACATCCATGGTGGCTAGGATGGTGTTTTCTGGGAGGTCACCAACGCATTGTAGTTTTCTCAGGAAATCTGTGGTGTCACGGAGATAGCTGGGAGTGCTGGTGGCATAGGGTCTGAGTAGGGAGTCCACATATCCAGACAGTCCTTCAGTGAGTACGCCAATGCCCGAGATGATGGGGCGTCCAGGATTTCCAGGTTTGTGGATCTTGGGTAGTAGATAGAATAACCCCGGTCGGGGCTCTAAGGGTATGTTGATTTGTTCCTGTGTTAGTGTAGGGAGTGTCCTGAGTAGATGGTGCAGTTTCTTAGTGTGTTCCTCAGTGGGATCTGAGGAAAGTGGCCTGTAGAATTTGGTATTGGAGAGTTGTCTGGCAGCCTCCTTCTGGTAGTCAGACCTGTTCATGATGACAACAGCACCTCCTTTATCAGCCTCTTTGATGATAATGTCAGGGTGGTTTTATCCATCACCTACAGTCCTCATCTTAAACCTCTCCAACGCATCAGTAGTGATCTACAACCCATCCTGGACAATGATCCCTCACTTTCACAGACCTTGGGAGGCAGGCCAGTCCTCGCCCACAGACAACCCGCCAACCTTAAGCATATTCTCACCAGCAACCACGCACCGCACCATAACAACTCTAACTCAGGAACCAACCCATGCAACAAACCTCGATGCCAACTCTGCCCACATATCTACACCAGCAACACCATCACAGGACCTAACCAGATCAGCTACAACATCACCGGCTCATTCACCTGCACGTCCACCAATGTTATATATGCCATCATGTGCCAGCAATGCCCCTCTGCTATGTACATTGGCCAAACTGGACAGTCACTACGCAAGAGGATAAATGGACACAAGTCAGATATCAGGAATGGCAATATACAAAAACCTGTAGGAGAACACTTCAACCTCCCTGGCCACACAATAGCAGATGTAAAGGTAGCCATCTTACAGCAAAAAAACTTCAGGACCAGACTCCAAAGAGAAACTGCTGAGCTCCAGTTCATTTGCAAATTTGACATCATCAGATCAGGATTAAACAAAGACTGTGAATGGCTATCCAACTACAGAAGCAGTTTCTCCTCCCTTGGTGTTCACACCTCAACTGCTAGCAGAGCACCTCACCCTCCCTGATTGAACTAACCTCGTTATCTCCATACTGATTTATACCTGCCTCTGGAGATTTCCATTACTTGCATCTGAAGAAGTGAGGTTCTTACCCACGAAAGCTTATGCTCCCAATACTTCTGTTAGTCTTAAAGGTGCCACAGGACCCTCTGTTGCTTTTTACAGATTCAGACTAACACGGCTACCCCTCTGATACTTGACACATTAGCTTGTAATTTTAAGAAGATTTAAATAACCTGCAGCACATATTTCAGCACCAACTCTTGCAGCCTATTAGTGAATCTCAGAACTTATGTGACATTTTTCTGGTACTCTCCAAATACTTATCACCCACTTACTGGTACACTACTAATCTCAGACTGTTAGCTGGTAAAAATAAGGGTAACTTTATACTGAAAAATTACTTTCCCGCCTTCCTTATATATTCAGTGGGGTTTTTTTCCCTGTAAAAATATGTACACTTTATACAAACCACCACAAACGGACACAAACTGAATATATTAGAGGCAAAAACATTAACTTTTAATATGAAAATCAATAATATCCAGAAGGGGAAATAAGAAAATTTAAACTCTGAGTTATCAATCTAGAAACAAAATTACAAAATCAAATGTTTAAGATATTATGCAAATCCTTCAGAAAGTAAAATTAACAAAAACAAATTAATGTGCACAAACCCTGAACTATCACATTTATTTTTTTTTGTTTGTTATGGGAGGGATTTCTAGAGCATTCAACACTGGCCTCCAACACAGTGAGCTTTTGAAAATCGCAACTTGTGGCATTTGCTGTAGCTCTGACTGCCCCATCACTGTCGCTGAACACACATGAAGCGACATGCATTTTAAATTTGAGATGGTAGAAAATAATTGAACAGACGGTGACAAGTCTATTACTCCAGAGACAAAGTGGATGAGGTAAGATCTTTCATTGGACCAACTTCTGTTGGTGTGAGAGACAAGCTTTCAAGCTTACACAGATATCTTCTTCAGGTCTGGCCTATCATTATGTTTATTATATTCAGATAAACCACCTCTTGACTACCAAGCCAGCACCTATATTTTTAATTTGAAGGATTATGTTAGCACCATCTATTGGTTCTTAAAGTGAACCGCAACTCCTAAATTTTCACTTTTACAATGCCCAGGTCATATTTTTTGTGTGCGAGAGAGATCTTGAAAAATTTTAATCTGTTTCAGAGTTTCCACGGAGATATGGAAATATATATTTGGGTCTCCTTTAAGTACAAAATTTCATTTTAAATGAAGTGTTCAGTAGAAAATAGTACATTACTTCCTGGAAGTTCTCTCCTTTAAGTAAATGGCATATTTAAAATAAAACTTGGCAACCTTTAGCTTAAGTCAGGTCTAGTATTGCCCTCCCTCAGCAGCAAAAGACTGGACATTGAAGGATTATTTGATCACCCTCTGAGTGAGGAGCAGGTAAGGTGGCCAACTTTCTAATGTGTGAAAACCAGACACTGAGCGTTGGAACCTCTCCTGCACCCTGCTCTGCCTCTTTTGTTGAGGCCATGCTCCCTGCTCCGTTTCTTTCCTTTGAAGCCCTGCCCACTGCTCCTCTTTCCCCCCCTCATCGTTCACTACTCTCTCCATCTCCCTCCCCCGGCCAGTTGATCAGGGCTGTTGGGGTACAGGGGTGAGTGGGAGCTGCGCTCTGGGGATGGGAAAACATCTGTTTCCAGATTAAGTAGTGTGTCATGAAAGTTTTGCTTGGTAAAATCATAAACAAAAGGAAAGCACATCAAGAGTCAGGAAGAAGAAAGAGCATAATAATTTAAAAATCTTAACCTCCACCTTCTCTTCTCCAAAGCTATGTATTAACTCAAAATCTAGTTGGCTAATATTAAGAAAAGTTCTTGCTCTTATACTAATATTAAGGTAAGGCATTGAAGACACTCAACCACAGTATTAAAATAATTCCTTCCTCCTATCCCTGCTGGCAATGTGCATCTGGAGAGGGTTTTCTGCAAGGTTGGCATAATTGGGTTTAAAAAAAAAAAAAAAAAAAAAGTCTCTGCCACAGAATTGGTTAGAAACTATCCTATATTTTTTAGCTGAGAAAGTTCTATATATTTACCTTTCAAAGACGAAAACTGAAGACTGTTTATTGCACTTCTAATATCACCTGAACAGCCTTTACAAATCAACTCTAAAGAGGTTTTATCAGGGACAGCAATTTTTTCTCCATCCTAAAAGATAAAACAAAAATAATTGCAATATCTGAAGTAAAAACAACTTTCACATTTTTACTGCATACCCAAGGTCTACTATTACTGCCAGTGTGGAGTCCATCTGCGATATCACCATTGTGAAAATAATTTGCTTCATATGCTTTAGCAGGTGCTTTTTGTAGCATATAGAAGAATTTTCAAAAGTCACCTCAGGAATTAGACCAGACCCTTCTCTATGAATCCAAAGTCACTACTTTTGGCAAACAAGCCACTTTCAAAAGTTTGATCCCCGGATTACAACAACACAGGGATGAAACCACAACATGATCAAAAACTAATACTCTAGATTTAACAGCCTGAAATGTTTTGCACCTAGCACCATGTGGAAGTCAAGCAGTTTTTGATGACTTACCATACTTGCTTCTGCTGTAGCTATTCGATTAAGAACTTTCATCATCATTGTTGGAGCCACAGGGTTAAAACTATCAAATTCAATAAGAAAAAGTTTTCATTAAACTATTGGTTCTATACTTAACCTTCTGGTTAATTTTATGCAATGAATGATCTCTTACCTAATACTAGATATACACAGTTCTTCCTGAATTTCCTTTGGAAATAATAACTTTTGGTTGCTGTCTCCACTGAGACTGTCTGAGATTATAAATACAAGGGGACATCTACTTGTCCGCACAAACCTCCTAAAACACAAAATAAGCATAACAAGGGTCACAAACTCTAGTTTACTGGCAGTTGTTAAGGATTTTAGCCCATAAGCAGATTACTTACAACTCACCTCAGAATTTCGTGTAAACTGTCACGGTCACGATAAAACTGGTTAGGCATATCCTAGTGAAAACAAATGAAGTATTGTAATTCAAGTGTATCTGTTCTCTGCTAGTGGACTGAAAATTAAAGCCCTCTATGAAAACAGACAGTTTTTCTCCAATCCACACTGGCTTCAAGCAAAATTCAACATGTAGTTAGATAAGCTGCATAAATGTCTAGTTAAATAATTTTTCAAATAAACAATATAGGAACAGAGCAGCAGAAGAAAATAGTGGTTCTGTGCCCTTTTTCTCCTTTATTATGGATTAAGAGGCCTGAAAATTTCCCTGCATTCCAAAAATGTTTTCTTGTGTTTTTTTTTTTTTAAATTAGGAATTCAAATCTTGTCTACTTTGTTTTTCCTGGAGATTACGGAGGACTAGAGAGCTAGGAGATTTACGAGCTCAGAAAGATCATGTCAGAGAAACATTATTGACAAGAGGTGATTTTTCCATTCACACTGTTTAAAATGGATTTAAATAGGTGTTCAAATTATTTGTTCAGGCATTTTTGTTTAAGAAAGGACTAGTCTCCTGGCCCTTTCTAGTGAGGGCAGTGAAAGATCCACACTCACATGTCTTAGCCCTCCAAGAACGTCCCACAACAAAACAAGGAAGACTAGACTTTACATCCTTGATATTTCTAAGGAGAACAACAAGCAGAATTAAAGCATTTTAAAAAACAAATCTTTCAGGCTCTCTTCATACATCATAATGCAACAAAAAAGAGGGTACAACCACAAATAATTTCACTTTTCAGGCTACCTTTAAAGTTATATATGGGAACTGAGTGTGAGCACTGCTCTTCAACATTGTCTTGAGCTATCTTTTGGTAGCACCCTCACTTACTTCTATGGCCAGAGGTTAAAGCAATTTCTGCCTTCCAATCAACTCGCATGGGTATAACTAAAGCCAGTTCCTTGAACCTGTGTAAGACTGCAGAACTCTGGTCTGCGGTACATAACCCCGTAGAAACATAATATCCATTTAATATCATGTTTACCAAGTAAATGTAAATGATCATGAGTCACAGCTTTCCAATAGCACCGTTTTGCCACCTTAGACTCACTCCTCAAACCCACGCCTCCTCGTGTCTCCACTTCTCCCTGCATGGGATCTCAATTTCTTCCAAGAGAAAACTGACAAATATTAAGTAACTTTCTCTGTCCCTTCATCTTATCTTTACTTCCCCTCCTATGACCTGACACAGTCGGCTATGCTATTCTTGAAATCTTGCCCTCCCTTGGCTTCCTTTCCTGGTTTTTCTCCTACCTCTCTAATAGCTCCTTCAGAGGAGTCTCCTCATCCCCCTCTAGATTTCTGTGGGGGTTCCATACACATTTGTCCTTGGTCCCTGTCTCTTCCCTCTACACCTTTTCTCTTGATAATCTCATTGCAAACACAAATTCAACTCAACTCCTTCTCTATGCTGACCACTCAGTTTTACCTCTCTGCCTTAACTAATATCTCAGCCTGTCTCTCTAACATCTCCTCACAGATGTCTACCCATCTGCTTCAAGATCAACATAGCTAAAACAGAGCCCTTTAATCTTCCCCTCCCCCACGTCCTCCCTGCTACCTTCTCTCTCAATTACTGCGGAAACACCACCATTCTGCCTGTCACTCAGGCCGATAATCTCATCATAACCTATCATATCCACCCATACAGCTAAAACCGTCATCCAGGCGCTCATCTCCTAACTCGATTACTGCAATATATTTTATACTGACCTTCACAAATACAATTTTGCCCCACTCATTTCCATTCAGAATGATGCTGCAAAGATCATTTTCATATCTTGTTGCTTTGAGCATGTCTCCTCTCTCTTTGTATTCCTCCACTAGCTCCTCCTTCTCTATTGTATCAAACATAAGCTACTTGTCTTCATTTTAAAGGCTCTGATAGCCTATCCTTACCCTACATCTCTCTCATTCACTGTCAACATGTTGACTCCTGCGTTCAATTGGCAACTGATGTCAGCCTCCATCACCCCCTGTTAAATTTTCAAACAAGCAGCTTCGTGCTTCTTCCTGTGCTGCCCCTCATGCTTGGGAGAAGCTCCCATAAACCTCCCTCATTATCCTCCTTCATCCTCTCTGCTGCAATGTCTACAAAAACATGACAATGGTTAGGATGCTAATGTGCTGGGACCACAACCTTCACCCTGACCAATGCTGTTTCAGTGTTTCTTTGTACTGTCTGTATTGAATCATCTTTTATCTCCTGTCCTATACTTAGAATGTAAGCTCTCTGGGGTAAGGGAGAGTTTTTTTGTCCTTTGTTTGTACTCCAGCACCTAGCACAAGGAGGTCCTGGTCCACGATGAGGGCCTCTAGGTCCTATGGTAATACAAGTAAATAATAATTTCAAGAGTTTTTACTTACTTCAATGAGAATAAGTTTATCAGCCTCTGTGGATTCCCCTAGCATCTGAAGTTTGTTATACTTATTTGCTCTTAACAGAAAGTCTTGAAAGAGAGCTGTCTGGGCCTGACTGGGAAGCATCTGAAAACTTGATTCTGAAGAGGAAAATTCATTAAAAAATGTTCCATATTATATCAAATATTATAAATACATACAAGAGCCATCATATCCCCTTGATATTTTCTGTTAATGACTATTTAACAGTCTACTGTCAAATATATTCCAAATCTTTTTTTAAAGGATAAAGTCGACTCCATTGCAACGGGTCTGCCAAAGGCCCTCTGACACATTTAAGTCTCACTTAGAGGACTTATGGAGCGCTGAGGACATTATACAGCCCCTCTAAATTGAAGTGAATTTCACCCATCAGCTGAACAGTCCTTTTAAAAAAAACAAATTCACATTTCAAACGAAAACTAAAAAACAGAACATTGCATTTTGGCCTTAATTTGACATCGTACATCAAACAAATACATAAAACAATCTTTTTGTCAAGCATGTTTTCTAGCATCAAATCTCTCAGAAAGAAATTTAGTTATTCCTTATTTAATGGTTTTTAGATGTTAAAAAACTTTACAGTTAAGAAACTTTAAAAATAACTGGGGGAAAATTACCATAGTTAATAGCATCCTTGAAATCTTCTTTCCTAAAGTCTAGAGATATTGGATTGGTCCATTCTTGCACCTGAACATGAAGTTCCTTAGCTAATATTTGTATAGTTGCAGACTTTCCACAACCGGGGGGTCCAGTTAACACTAAAACAGAGCCACCCTATAACAAAAAGAGCACTATAAGCCAAGACTCAAATGTGATAGAGGAGAAATGCTGGGTTAAGGTTTCTGTTATTTTGGAGTATTGTATCACTGCTTTATTAAAAACCTGATTTTTAAAATGGGAAAATATGTTAGTTTTATACATACTGCATGCAATATTTAAGCCTCAATTCTACATTTGAGATCCACTCTAAGTCAAAAGGACTCCTCATGGGTACACCAGGGATGCTAAAGGATCCCAATGCAGAGCCTAAGTAGATCTGGCCGCGTAGTAAAGGTTCTAACATGAATGACAAAAAAACCAACACAACACACCAACACAACAATTTTAAATTGTTTTACCTTATGTAGGATAAGTATAAAATTAAAGAATTAAAGTTAGCTGAAGTTTGGTTAAGGAAATGTGTGTGATGTAAAGAAAGGCCCTGATTAGCAAGTAGAAGGAATGCCTTGAAAATAAAAAAGTGATGAGGCCAGAAGGAATAAAATAGGGAGGACATCTCTGGTTCAACAAATAACTAATGAGATAAGGGGAAATTTATAAAAAGAAGGCCTCTGACCACCAGGGGTGACTGCAGATGATTTTAAAATCACAAAGAGAATGTGTCTTAAAATGAGCCAACACGGCCTTTACCCAACTCTCACACCAGTGTTAAAGCCCATGTAATCCCAGGTGCAATGGAAAAACTGTTTCACACCAAGAAGGAGGGGAGGAAAGGCCTTGGGGAAAAAGGAGATTGTATATCTTATCTGGATTAATACTAGAAATAAGGGTGAACTGTCTCCAGTTGGTTTTTAGCTGAAGTCAGTAATTGGCAATGACATCACTCGTTTGTTAGAGAGTATAAAAAGTAAACTCTTTAAGAGTTCATTGCTAATACCTGCTTCCCTATATTGGAGCCAACCAATATGGGTCTAAGACCCCTGCGTTTAGCCCATTTGTAAATATCTTGATCAACTGCATATAAATGTTTTGTTACTGTTTGGATGTAGTAAGCCTTATTATTTAGGCTTTTTAGGCACGTTTAAAGCAACTACATAAAGTAACATTTGGCCTTTGGATTTAATAAAGGAATTTATTGTTAAATTGATGTTTGGTGATTTCCCATATTAATAAATAATTTCAACACCTTACATTTTAGATAAATTCAAAGTAGACTGAGTTTTAACACTTTGCTGGAACAAGTTGAGTAGGTGCTTTAGAAGGGGTTTTATTTTGCCTTCATCTAAAGTATTTATAACTGGCAAAGGTAGGTTACCAGACTAGTTGAACCACTGGTCTGGTCTGATATGACAAGTTTTATAGTCCTATTTTCAGTGTTAAAAATATTGGTCAAGTTAATGTTCTAATAATATATTGGTACAGCACTGATCTAGTGAACTGAAGACTCAGGCACTCAGTTTCCACCTTGTGAAGACTATCAGTAAGCATTTGTATGCACGTTTCTGTTCTCTCTCAATGATCTGACTCACACTTTGTATATTCACCACACTACATAATTAGTGGACAGAGGAGAAATGACAGTTTATCATAAATATATTCTATGTATTTTTCTCTGGACTGTGACGGTAAGAAAGGAGGTGTGGATTTGACGTTTTAAAACACTGAGCAAAATGACCCATAGTTAGGGAATCTGAAAGTTCACATGCCTTGTAGCACTTCACCATAGATAAAATGTGAAATAATTCTGAAAAATAAAAGTATTAATCTACATTATAGAACCCATTGTTTGCAATGAGATTTTGCTAACAGGAGATACAATTTGAGACCCCCACAATAGGATGCTACACATCAGTCCTGCTTTAAAATGGGCCTTCACAGAAAAATCTTAAAAATGAGATAGAAAATTACCTAGTAGAGGCCCAGTCCTCCATTCCATGAACTACCAAAACTCCCTTTTGGCTTCAATGGGAATGTTGGGTGTACAAGGAAAACAGGATAGCGCCTTTTTCAGGTTCTCTAGACCATCCCCCTTGACCACGTCAAATTGTTCCCCAGCTGTATGTGTGTCTAGGGCTTCATCCAGTTTAGTATTAAACATTTCATTTTGAGATTTCCTCTAAGGAAATGGTAGAACATTTATAGTTTGGTTCTTTTTTGAAAAGTGACCAGAAACAACATCCGAGGTTACATGTTAATTGTGTCTCAAATGATTCTTCATAAGTGTTCTCAGTTTATGAAGAAAAGCCATCCTTTTACAAGCACCAGTTCTACAAAATCAATCTGCCATTATACAATTCAAGCTTAGTTCCTGCACACTAACATATCGTCAATAACAAAAGTTCTGCTGAATAAATTAGGATTTCAATGACACCTGTGCAACCCCATTACCTTCAATGGGATTGCACAGGTGTAAACTGACCAGAAGTTAGTAAATAATTCTGTTGGTAAAGGAGAAATAGAATCCAGTTCTGTTTCTCTGATGTATACAGACTCTGAAGGGATATAAGAATAGATAAATTTGAAAAGTAAAGCTCCCACCTACATTGTTAGAATAATTTTATACCAATATTATAACGTCAACACAATCCTTTCAATATTAAAATAGAATGCGAACTACCTTGTGCATTATATTAAACTCCCGAGATATTCAATTTTCAACAAGATGAGCATTTCTGAGCATCTGTACACAGCAGTTTAAATTAGAAGTTATATTTTCAAATGTGTGTCGTTGTTTATGGTGTAATGACCTTCTCACAAGGAGCTCCTTCAAATTGCAGTGGTCAGTCACATGGATCCATTTTTTCATTAAATGTGTAAACACGGTGTCTCCCAAACAAAATACAGAGGCTCTCTCTTACTTCAAACCCCATTAAGCCAATTTTGGTTTTGTCTTCAGCTGTGCATTAACATCCTGTTTATCCAAATGAACCCCATGAACCTTACATAATTCATTCTATTTCAGTGACGTGGAGTCTACTGTATATAAGCTAAAAAAGGTCTGTAGTGTCATTTGTATGATTACTTGCAAGTTTAACTTCTTACAACTTAATTAAATCAAAAAATTAAAAAAAAGAATTTATGGGACTACCTGCTTTGGCTGCCTTTGAAATATTTGAGCTTTTAACCAGCTTTCAACTTCTTCAATCTTCTTCTTATGTACAGCAAGCTCATTCTAGAATGAGGAGAAAGGATACAAGAAATGCATATAAGCTCTAATTTATGAGCTTTTATTGATACAGTTCAAGAATAGTATTTATGTTTGTAAAAATGCCAAACAAGGTGCTTGTATATTAGAATGACCTAGCCACCCTTAACATAATTTAAATATATCCTAAGCACAGCAATTAAAAGTAATCCATCACAAATCTCCTCCTTTAACAACTCCAATTCCCCACCAATTTTCCAAATGCCAAGAATCAAAGATGAGCCCTGAAACAATCCCTGAAGTAGAGTTGTTTATTATTTACATACATACCAACAAAGCTATTTCAGAGGTGGATTATTTTAAAAGCATAAGAATGTTAATTTACTACTCCACAGTAGTTCATACCACAAGGTTCCTCATTGTGAGGGTAATAAGTTAATACACACACTAACATATTTGAAATGCACCACTAAAAATGCAAGTTCTGTGGATAAATAGCTGTGGAAACCGGAGTTTGTTCAGGATCTTCTCTACAGATAGTTGGCACAGTCAACTAATCATTCAAATTTTGCACTGGTGCAAGACAATCTAACATTTAGAAGCTACACTCTGGGTAGGACTAATCTGCAGAAATAGAATAATTCATAAGTTACACAAAAATTTTGTATCCCTTACCACATCTAACACTTAGAATACTTCTTGTACCTGTGTTCCTGGTTTGTATTTATCCACCCATGGTTCATTTTGAGACTGGCTTTGATTTTGTTTAGAGTGTTCACAAATGTGATCTATTGAAGATGACTTTCCTTTGATTCTGGCCAGAACCTTGTTCTTGCTACTTTCTGGCACAGAGGAATGATCTTTTCTCTTCTGATGCTGATTAGTCTCCCCAGATGACTTCACAAGAAGGGTACTAGATAAGATATTTGTATTCCCAAAGAAATCCTCAAATGAAGGTGCCACCCAATCGGTTACCTGACAAAACAAATTTGTGAAGGTTAATGCCAAACAGAATTTCACTTTTTTTTGTGTGCTCTATATTCAGCTGCAGTTGATGCTGAATAACTTGGCATTATCTATCAAATATATACATTTACATCTCGAATATTTTCAGTAACAACCAATCATTTTCCCTTATGAAAATATAATGAAATGCCGTATTTGAAAAATATTTGAAGAGTAAGCTTGAATGCTTGTCCCTTTTACTAACAGAAGTTGGTCCAAAAGATATCTCATTCAACATGTCCATTTAATATTTGAAAAGAAGCTCTTAGAAGTCCTCAGTAGGTACTGATAATTATAAACAAATATTGGCTTGCTCACCCTTACTTAAGTTCTACGATAAAAGCCTCTTATGCACCACAAGAAGCTGAACCTTAATTCCATCGCAAGGACATTGTATCACAGCACTCTGGTGCAGCACACGGGAAATTCTGGGGCAGCTTCCTTTATTAAAGAGCCAAGGTTTAGAATGAGTTAAATATGAAATGAAATAAAAAAAAAATGCAATAGCCTCTTTAGTATTTTTATATTATTCAATTTATTTTACATTGCCTCTATATTTTCAATGTTTGATATGCTGCACGTTTTTGTATTTACAAATTTAAGTGTGTGTGTGTGGGGGGGTGAGGGCAGGGGAAACAGAAGGTTTTGGCAACTAAGTAGAAAACAGTTGGGCTTTGTTAAATGGAGAGATATGGAAACTAATTTGAGATTATGGGTCAAGCACATTTACCAGAAGTTTCTCCTACAGTGATGATCAGCAATGAAATAGCTAAGAAAGCTAACATTAAAATGTTTATCTTTAGGTTTTAGATTTAATAGCCCATTGACACAGGTGGGGAAGTTTACATAACTCAGAGCTCTTTTTCAAACTGTATGTACACTCAATGACAACACTGCACAGTTTACATTCTGTCCACATTTTCAAGGTTATCTTCACAGCCACTGGGCTAGAACCGTTTTTTAAAATGAAAACTTAGATTCTAAAGAACAATTCCATGGACGCGGGTGAAATCCATCACATGTTCTATAGCTGCACAATACAGAGCCCTGCCTGAAAGAACCTAATAAGAATTAATTAAATCAATATTATCCCCATCAAGAGGGTTCCTGCATACTCAGTACTCTACACGATTTTTACAAAACCAACACATATTTGCAGAGGGCTTAAAAATGTTCCACTGAGTGAAAGGGATATCAACTGGAAAAAGAAAATCAGACTTGTGCAATTAAAAACTACTTGAAGCTTAAAATAAAGACAAGTAACATCTAAGATTACCAAAACTGATTTTTTTTTCAGATAAATTTGTGCACTTGTCAGCATAGTGTGAATTAATAGTCAGTAATCTCTTTGATTCATGTGGATTTTTCACTCTGCATCAGTGAGAGGAAAAAAACTTTTTGTATCGGAAAATGTGTCTGGATAACAAATAGTGGCACAGAGATTAAGGAACACCTGCAGTACTTGGAAGTACTTTACATTATTATTATTAGCAGTAGCAGTAGTATTTTAAGGCTAGCTTTCAAATTGGCTTCCTTTAAATGGCTCACTTTAAGCCACATTGATGGCAAAAACAATATTCAGGTATAAGAAAGATGGTACAAAGCTATCAGTACTTAAATTAACCTCAGATTTAACACAAACTGTCATATAGTATAAAAAACAAATTAAGCCATTCCAAGAGAACACTGAAATAAACTCAGCATAAAAACAAGGAATATAGTGCAAATAATTTTTTGCCTCACCCCCCCCCTTTCTTGCCTTCACTTAGGTTTCTGATTAAGATATACGGGTAGGAATGGCTTGTTGCTATATCATAAAATTATATTTAATTACACACACTTGTATCAAGATGTGCTTGTGCTGTAGCAAGAGTAAAGCTCCACTTTACACACATAATCCAAAACAATTAATTTTTTTAAATATTTTTTATTATCTAGCACCTACTTTAGTTGGCACTATCTTTCTTCTAGAAGAATTTTTTGACATCATCAGCCTTTATCATTCCCAGCCACAGTGTACGACCAGTAGCACATTAAAGAAAGTGACCTGAAACTGAAAAGTGGGGGAACAGACCTTTAGAATAACCCTTTCCTTCTTGAGGAAAAGAATCTAAAGCATTTATAACCATTCAAGATTAACTAGTCATCTAACTGAAACCTATGTGAATTACTAAGTGATATTTAAACAAATGTATATGCAAATACAAGGTTAAAAATACATCCTATCTGCTCTACAAAGGAGACTGAGCGGGGGGTGGGGGGCCGAGGGCGGTTACAACCCAGCTGTAGCGTGGGCGGGACTGAGCTACATTCCTGTAATTGGGTTATGCCCTACCCTGCCCAAGGGCAGTGACCCGGTTACAGAGACACTCAGCGTAAAGCTTTCCCTGGCACTGGCTGTAACCGTGTCCGGGCACAGTCTGGCTGTCGATACCAGCTCCCCTGACTCGCTTGTTGCTGCAGTGTACACGGGCCCATCCGTGGCTAATCAGGAGCCCCGCCTGCACCAGGCGAGGGGCCCAGTCCCGGTAAACTCAGAGCCCCCTCCCCGCTGCTGTCACGGTCCCAGACGGGTGCTGGGGCGGGCGAGCGGACAGAGTTGCTCTCTCCCCCTGTAGTTCGGACCCGTCGCGGGGCTCGGGCGGAGATCGAGCTCGCGGGACCCTACAGCACTAACACCTGGGCACAGCGCGTTTCAGCCGCTGGGCCACCCGCTTCCGGCGAGGGGGAGGTACCGGCCAGGCCAGGGGCGCGCAGCCGCCGAGGCCTCTCCGTAGCAGAGAAGAGCAGCGCAGGGAAGACCGACCCAGCCTTCTACTACCGCAGGGACCTCCCGCGCTCCGCGGCACTTAGCTGCCCGCACAGCGCCTGCCCCGCACCCTCGCCAAAGGGAGCCACCACAAACAAATCAAGCGGCGGTGGGGCAGCTGCTGACGACCTTAGTGTGCGCCGAGCCTGGAGGCTAGGGAAGGCCCCGGCAAGGTGCTCACGTGTCTCCTAGGTGACTAGTTGCTGCTTTAGTCCCAACAGCCGACGAGACGCCAGACATGCGGCGGCCCAACATCCTGCTTACGGGTAAGAGACCGTGAGAGCCGTGCCCGTGCGCCGGAGCATTGCGGGGCCGCCCCGCCGCCTGCCCTGGGCTGGCTGAGCCGCTGGTCCCCACGTTGCACATGGTTACTGAGCGAAGAGGGGTTCGCTGCTGGCCTGAGCGATCAGTACGAGATTCATAGCGACACTGCAGCCGAGTCTGCAAATGTTCGTTTCCTTTGTCCCTGCCAGTGGGGATCTGGGAGTGGTCGTGAAACTAGGGAACTGCTTTGGGTTAAGTGGCTTAACGATTGCAAAGGCTAGTGATCCCATTGCATGTTTCATTAATTTTGTTAGATCCATTATCAGCTTTCGATACGTCACGGTCTGACGGAGGAATTTTTTCCCATCAGTTCTTTGCCGTGAATGGCAGTGATGCATTCACACAAGTAGTCTGACAACTGGCTTTCAAACTTAGGGTTTCGGCAGAGTGTTGCTAGGACTTTACCATGACCATATGATACCAGAGTCAGTTTGGGTCAGTTTTAAGTTGCATAGTGTAGAGCAGATTTCACTTTTATTTGTTGATGCCATTCAGATTTGTATTTTCTTGCCGAACTTTCTTCTCCCCCTTCTCCTCTGTTATTCTGTGGGAGTCGGGTGTTTGGTGGTGCTTATTTTGTTGTGGGGTCTTCTGGTGCACTTATCTGGCTGACTTATTTAAAGAAACATTTGTGGCCTTTAAGATCTGCACAGCTGACTTGGTTTCTTTAAATCTAAACTTTATTTTTAAGTCATTTTAACATAATTGTGTTTGTTTATCAGTGAGTTTATGGTTGTGATGTACCATAATGTATTTATTTGCTAAAGTACTTACGTTAGGTATGATACAAATACATTATATGAATGGCATTGATTTAAATAACATATCACTTTATATAATTTGTTTTATAGGTACTCCTGGTGTAGGGAAGACTACACTGGGCAAAGAGCTTGCAGCAAGAGTAGGAGCAACATACGTTAATGTGGGTGATTTGGCAAAAGAAGGTATGTTGTATAAATTATATATTTTTTTGGTGGGTTGATGGGCGTGATACTCTTAGGAGAGCTTGTAATAATTTCTTTTGAGATAAATACTAGACTTATGTTCATGTAAATCCTGTTAAAATAATAAGTATTCCTTGTTAAATGAATCATCTAATAGGATGCCACCATATTGACCATGTATCTGTCCTTCATACTGAGTGCATTTACAAACTACAGTTCAGACCGATGTCCACTATACACATTTTTTCTTACACTTTGCCCTGTTTTCTTTCTTTTCTCAATCTCTCCAAATGTGATTTGATTATATTTTAAGGCAAAGTCCTACCTTAGTGCTGACAAGCCAGGTTAGAATAATAGGGATATTAGCAAATGACTTCTTTTTTGGCAGCCTACACCCCTCCCCTTCCTTTTTATTTATCTTCCTCACCAGTATAAAAGCAAGAGCGTGATTTAGTGCTCAGTACTGTATTTATTTGTTCCATCTAAAGAACTACATTATGAGAAAAATTAAGGTTGCACAATAAGGCACTCAGGAGATGCTAAAGTCAAAGTCTCGTGCATAACCTTAACTCTGCTCCCTTGAGCATAGGCATTACATTCCAGTCTAATTATGTGATATGCCATTTCTCAAATAAAAGATTTTTTTTTTTCTACAAACTCCGGGCTCTGTCTTGCAATCCTCATTCATGCAAACAGCCCCTCTGGCCCCTCTCCTTCAAGTGGACCCATGTGGATACAGGAGTCTGCATGGCTGACATGTGAATTGCTGGTTGAGGAAGGCTATCCCCCAGCCCTGCCCCTTCCACACAAGGTCTTGCCTCTTCCACAACTGCTGGAACCTAGAGCTCCTACACTGTGGCCGCTGGCCCTCGCCTAGGCTAGTTCCCCCAGCGTGCTGGGTGGCGTGGTCCCAGGCCAAGCCAGGGCCACTGCACAGGGGGAACCCTGAAGCAGGGAGGGCATGGGGCGGAATGGGGGCAGGGCCACACCTGGCTGTTTGGAGAGGCACAGCCTCCCCAGCCTATGATACCCACCGCCCATGGGGGTCTGCTTGTGTAGATTCAGGTGCAAGATCAGGCCTTTGTAATCAGTTGGACTATTTGCATCAGTGAGGACTGCTTACAGGCATGAGGGTTGCAGGATGAAGCCCTGAGACAGCTGAAAGATAAACACTTGGAAAAGTGTTAACTGTGCCTTTTTAAAGGTGTAGCACGACCAGCTGCTCACCATACTTCCCACCCTTATACAATTGCACCTCGTGTCCTCGTTTCCCTGAGCAGCTTTGCCATATGGAGGCATAATTCGGTACTAAGAGGCTTGTGGTATGACAGATTTTTTTAATAAAGTGTGGATAAAAATTGATATTTTTAAAATGAATTGGATTTTTTATTTAAATTAAAAACAGGATTTTTAAAAAATAAACTTTAAACTTGAAATAGGTTGTCAATGTAAAGGTCTACACTTATGATAATTTGTTAGTCATTTAAATTAAATACCAGAAATAATATGAAGCAGTACATATTTGCAGACAAGTTTTAAAGAAACCCCAGACCACTGAACTGGTGGAAGTCAATGGCTATGCACCTAGAACCAGAATTCTCTGAAGTGCTAAACCGGCTTTTACAACAAAGAGTCCTTGTGGCACCTTAGAGACTAACAAATTTATTTGGGCATAAGCTTTTGTGGGCTAAAACCCACTTCATCAGATGCATGGAGTGGAACATACAGTAGGGAGGTATAAATACACAGCATATGAAAAGATGGGAGTTGCCTTACCAAGTGGGGGGGTCAGTGCTAATGAGCCAATTCAATTAAGGTGGAAGTGGGCTATTCTCAACAGTTGACAAGAAGGGGTGGAAATCACTTTTGTGGTGCTAATGAGGCCAGTGTAAACAAGGTGGCCCATTTCAAACAGTTGACAAGAAGGTGTGAGTATCAGCAGGGGGAAATGAGTTTTTGTAGTGACCCATCCACTCCCAATCTTTATTCAGGCCTAATTTGATGGTGTCCAGTTTGCAAATTAATTTCAGTTCTGCAGTTTCTCAAGTTTTTGTTGTTGAAGAATTACCACTTTTAAGTCTGTTGTTGAGTGTCCAGGGAGACTGAAGTGTTCTCCTACTGGTTTTTGAATGTTATAATTCCTGATGTCAGATTTGTGTCCATTTATTCTTTTGCGTAGAGACTGTCTGGTTTGGCCAATGTACATGGCAGAGGGGCATTGCTGGCACATGATGGCATATATCACATTGGTAGATGTGCGGCTGATGTGGTTAGGTTCTATGACTGTGTCCCTTGAATAGATATGTGGGCAGAGTTGGCACCGGGGTTTGTTGCAGCTTTTGACAGCTGTAGCCTCTTCTGAGGTGCAGAGAGAATATTTTCTTCTTTTCAGTTTATTCAACTAGTTCATACAAAATTAGGAAACCAATTGGAAGTTGAAAAAGAAGGAGCACTTGTTTTCCTCTTCCAATCTATGAATCAAAAACTAGCTGCAACAGGATGATATCTACTAGTTCTAAAATCTTGAAGGACATGGAGGCCAGAAATAATCATTTTGATTCACTAAGTGCAGAGAGTAATCCTTTGTTTAATATATTAGTTAGTTTTAAGTGCAAAACATGTTTTGATAAACCTTTTTCTTATGTATCTTAAGGTACTTCAATTAAAAATGCATAATAACAGAATTTTTATTAAATAAATATTAATCTAAAGAGAGCCTAACATAAATCACAAATAAATTAATCATCTAGTAAATAAGAAATGCATCATTAACCATATTCTAAAATAATAACTGTAAAAATCAAGAATTTGTATAAATGTAAATTAAGCTATATAATTGCTTAAATACATTTGTATAGATGTAGTGTCCTCCTGGTTAGCAAAAAGAAGCACCAAATTTAGTGTAAAGGCCATATTTAGTTGAAAATCAGTATGTTAATTGGTACTAACCAAGAAGAATCAACTTTTTTCTTTAGGAAAATAACTAAAAAGTTCAAATGCAAAACATGATTAAAATCAGTTATTTAAATCCAGGTTTCCTGTTTGCTGATTTAAATCAATCCACCCGGCTTTAATGTTCAAGCTAATGCTTTTATCCATGGCATTTGTTTTATTGAAAAAATCCTATACAATAGATTTTAAAGAATTTGAAAAATAAACAATTTCTTTTGACTGTCAGTGTCAGATTAACATAAATGTGTTTAATTGTACTACCATTATCTCACAAAATAATGTGGACTCTTTTTTTTTTTTTCTATAGGGGAATTATATGAAGGCTTTGATGAGGAATATGAATGCCCAATTTTGGATGAAGACCGAGTGAGTCCAACTTAAAAATCTAGCATATTGAAGATGGGGGTGGGGTTAATTACAGTAAAAGCTGTGTTATCTGGCACTTTACCAACTGGAAAGCTCTGTAAACCGGCATTTCTGATCTTCATTGAAAGTCTGGTTTATAGTCTGGTTGGTGTGGGGCCAGCAGGCTTCCTATCTGGCTTTGCGTGGTTCCCCGGAGGCAGCGACATGTCCCTGCTGCTCCTAGGCAGAGGAACGGCCACGAAGGGTTCGGAGTGTGGGAGGGGGTGCAGGGCGCGGGCTCTAGGAGCTGTGGGGGCGGTGCCTGCAGGGGGAGGCAGCGTGCAGAGCCACCTAGCCATGCCTCCACCTAGGAGCAGCAGGTACACATCGCTGCTTGCGGGGAGCTGCCCAAGGTGAGCGCCGCCCAGATCCAGCACCCCTGCCCGAAGGCCCCTCCCACACCCAAACTCGCTCCCAGAGCCCATGCCCTGCACCCCCTCCCAGGCCCCAACCCCCAGCCCCAAACTCCCTCCCTCTTAGTTAATCAGAATTTTTTACTTATCAGCAGTCCCTCATTTCCCCCAACATTGCCAGATAACAAAGCTTTTACTGTACAAAGAAGCTGCATCTAGTTTTCTTGCGCCTTTGTCTGACTTTTCTGTAGGTAATTGATGAACTAGAAGACAAAATGAATGAAGGTGGAGTTATTGTTGATTATCATGGCTGTGACTTCTTCCCAGAACGCTGGTTTCATATAGTATTTGTACTTCGCACTGAAAACTCATTTCTGTACGACAGACTTGAAAGCAGGTAAATCAGTGGAGTAAATGAAGGTGAATTGTCATGCAGATTCACAGGAGCCTTTCAAGAGTATAAATTCAGGGTTTTGTATAAAATAAGGATATAAAGTCCTCTTATTTTTTTTTTAAATGTGTGTGTGTTTTTTGTTTTTGTGTTTAGAGGGTACAAAGGGAAAAAACTACAGGACAACATTCAATGTGAGATTTTCCAGACTATTTATGAAGAGGCAATGTCATCTTATAAGGAAGAAATTGTACACCAGCTGCCTAGTAACACGCCAGAGGACCTGGAGCGGAATTTAGATCAGATTATACAGTGGATTGAGCAGTGGATGAAAGACAACAACTGAATTCTGAGGAAAAAGGAACATGTTGGACTTTTTTTTTTTTTTCCAGGTTATTCTGGCCATTCAATAAATGAAATTTGTAATTGTGGCATGGTAAACTAACCTTTTTTAGTCACTGAAGTGCAATTGAACAATGATAACACTGCTCTACAGCCAAAATGCTTCTGAAATAAATGTAGTCAAACTTTACTAATTCTGGGTCACTGAGAACGAAAATGATGCTTAAAATTGTTGATTGGCTCTAGTTTTCAAGATATGCTATTGGGTCAGTATATACGACCCTTGACTTGGGAATGGCGGAGGAAGTGAGTTATAAAGGGAAGGGATCTCAATTTAAACCAGAAATGACTAAAATACATCTTTGACTGGATCTATGAATAAATCTATGACTGGGTTTGGACAGTACTTGCTTTTTAGGCAAAACAATGAATGATGCAATCTGAAGCTGGTATTGCATCATATATGATATGAATTGCATCATGTTATTCCTAGAAGTCATGGATGATGCAATAATAACGAAGCTTACATCACTCTGCTGAACAAATTGCCCTATATCAGCTCTAGAAATCATACAGTGTCGTGCTCTCTTATTTGTCAGTGTTTGATTTTGCAAAGGGACACATTTCTGTTTAGCCAAAGTGAGCAGAGATGCCTCGTACTTGTGTGAACAGTGCAGATAACTTCTGCTATGTTTGTGGTGAAGTAACTTTTGCATCACAAAAGCGCAGTATAACCACTATGGTTAAGAAAGCCTATCACCTTTATTTTAGCTGCGAAATTGGAGATCAGGATAAGAGGTGGGCCCCACACATATGCTGCAACACTTGTGCAACAAAGCTTCGCCAGTGGTTGAACAGGAAAAGGAAATCTATGCCTTTTGCAGTGCCAATGATTTGGAGAGAGCAAACAGATCATACCAGCAATTGTTACTTCTGCATGGTGCCTCCAGTTGGGAAAGGTGTGTCAAAGAAGAAAAAGTGGACTATGCATTATCCAAACATTCCATCAGCTATAGGCCCAGTACCCCACGGAGAAGGACTGCCGGTTCCTGATGCACCAGAATCATTCTCACTTGAGTCAGACGAGGAAGAGGAAGAGGATGAAACTTCTGGTCCTGAACCATCAATGTCACAGGACCCACATTTTCTCCCATCCTCCTCCTCTGAACCACACCTCATAACACAAGGTGAACTGAATGACCTTGTCAGGGATTTGGAACTACCCAAGAGTAAGGCAGAGCTGTTGGACTCCAGACTACAGCAGTGGAATCTCCTGGCAGGTGATGTTAGGGTTTCCATGTTCCGTGACCATCAAAAGGATCTTGTCCCATTCTTCTTCATGGAAGGTGATCTTGTAGCCTGCAACAACATCGATGGTGTGATGGCAGCCCTCAACATCGTTCACGATCCAGATGAGTGGAGACTGTTCATTGATTCATCGAAGACGAGACTTAAAGCTGTTTTACTGCATAATGGCAATGTTTTGCCATCAATTCCAGTTGGTCATGCAGTCCATATGAAGGAAACCTATGACAACATGAAACAACTTTTGAGGTGCATAAACTATGACCAACATCAGTGGCAGCTTTGTGGCGATTTGAAGGTTGTTGCTCTCTTGCTTGGTCTGCAGACTGGATACACAAAGTACTGCTGTTTTCTCTGCGAATGGGATAGTCGTGCAAGAGATTCCCACTACATCAAGAAAGATTGGCCACTCCGACAGTCATTGGAGCCTGGGAGGAAAAGTGTTCAGCATCCACCACTTGTTGAATCAAGGAAGATTTTGTTACCACCCTTACACATCAAGCTGGGTCTGATGAAGAACTTTGTCAAGGCCATTGACAAAACACAAGCAGCTTTCAAGTACCTCCGTGGAAAATTTCCAAGGTTAAGTGAAGCTAAGATAAAGGAAGGTGTCTTTGTTGGTCCTCAGATTCGTGAACTTCTTCGAGATGATGCATTTGACCATGCACTGCATGGCAAGGAAAAGACGGCATGGAAAGCCTTCCAGTTAGTGGCAATAAATTTTCTCGGAAACAACAAGGCAGACAACTACAGGTTGTTGGTGGAAAACCTCCTCAAGGCATACAAAAGCCTTGGTTGCAACATGTCACTAAAGATACATTTTTTGCACTCTCATCTAGATTTTTTTCCACCGAACTGCGGAGCAGTGAGCGACGAGCACGGCGAGCGATTTCACCAGGACATTGCAACAATGGAGAAATGCTATCAGGGCAAATGGAGCCCATCAATGCTTGCAGACTATTGCTGGACAGTGACAAGAGATGCTCCATTTAATGAATACAAGAGACAAGCCAAGAAGCGCCGAGTAGACACTGAATAGGACTAAACTATGTACAGAATAGTTTTTTGCCTTTTGTTTCATAATAAATTTTATTTATATAACCCTTTTGCTGATTTTTAAAGTGTTACATAAACAGGACAGGTGAAATATTATCATGTAAAGCAACCATAAACACAGGAAAAGACCTAGGTTTACAATTTATGATTAAAACTCTACTATCTACACAATATACATAGACATAAAATGTAAAAACTTAAATATCTTAGAAACAGTAGCCAATCAGTTGTTTTAATTGTCATATTTGAATTCAGCACATCAAAATACATAATAAATAGCACATTTTATCTCTGAAGCAGACGACTTCTCAAAAATTGTAAACCAGTGTAACTTTTTAATCTGAGAAAAACTGAGGAATTATAATAATGATTGATCATACTGATGAATCTGATATGGTTAAATTAAAATAATGCCAACCACTGAAGGATGGATTTTGTACTGAGAGGAGCTGGCATCTATATTATAAAATGGTTATAGAGGGAAATCAGGAGCACACACAGGCTGTTCTTACATTAGAGAAAGCTCCAGGCTACAATGGAGTGAGTATATATTTGAAAGCTTATGTTCATGGTAGGTATGTGAAATGCATGACTTTTGTGAGCTGTTTTCAAATACTAAGATATTTTAAAACAGCAGAAGCTTCTTCATAGCAGCATATCATCAAATATTTCTCCCTAACGTAAACCATTGCTCATTTTATGTTGATTATTTTATTCACTTTGGGTGAATTTTAAAGTTTTTGTGAATGGAAAGTTTAAAGAAGCAGCACTATATCATTTTGTGGAAAGGGGAATGTGAATTATTGTTTGAAGACAGATGTAAGTGACTACAGTGAAACCTGAGCTTCAGTGCCTGTGGTCACCTGTCATAATGGCGAGTTAAATGTCAGTCCCTGCAAGAATCCCTCTTTATTAATTGTACTACATTATGCATCCAGCTGTTATTACAGCTACAATACTAGCAGGCTCCTTGCTCGTCATTATTTATAGGTTTCACTGTAACTGTTTGAGTGGCCTGGGTGCATGGAAATGATGTGATTGGACTCTGTTGACAAAGATCTGTGTGAAAGGATAGCGTTTAATTTGGATGGGTTTATCTTGTTTGTTCATGGTGGGTTGTGAGCTCTCTGAGCCAGATCCTGCAAGTTACATTCCCACTGAACACAATGGGAGTGTTGCTTGAATAAAGACTACAGAATCTTAGAAGAGTAAGAAACTGCCAGAGTTGCTTAAACTTATCACCTGCTGGAAGAGGAAAAATGTCTTAACTGGTTGTTCAGATTGATTTGAAGGACTATAATGCAAACAAGTTCTGTGTGTACTTCCATAAAGCAAATTTTGGCTTTTTTTTTTTTTTTTTTTGGTAAAGTATTTTTGGTAAAGTATTTTTCTGAACATGAAAATTAAAGTACATTAATATAAAAAGTGTTAATTGGTCTATTTTACTTGTATTAGATTTGTGGAATGTAACATCTAGAACTATAGTCTCAGGAAAAGAGTGGATTGGTACAAACATGTAACTTATATACCTCTACATCTAGTTTAGCCTTTTATCTTCTGTGCAAACATCACTAACCATTAATAGCTCATTGAATATTTTGAACTCAGTGGGATGCTCCATCAATGTCTCCTGCCCTATAAGAATTGTCATAGGACATCAGGCCAATGGTTCACCCAGTGTTGAATCCAGTCTCTGAAAGGGGCCAGCTCCACATGCATTAGAAGTTATAAGAAGCCATATATACAATAGTCAGTTAGGGAATCCACTCTGCAGGGGGAACTTTTAACCCCCTTTCGGCTCTGAGCTGAAGTATCAGCAATTGCATATACCCCATCTCTGTGTATAAAGCTCATCGTCTCTTCTACGGCACAGAAGGTAATAAATGCTAATGTAGGCAGGGGAATGGTCCCGGTATTGTAGGGAACTTTCCTGGCTTCTGCACTACCCTAGTGAAAGGATCTGAGTCCTCACTACCACTTCCTTTACCCAGAGGCCTCCCTGCCCTTCCACTCTCCTGTCTGGCAGAGTCCTCATAACCCAGACAAGGCTGGGCCCAGGATTCCTGGGGGGCTCAACCCCCAACCCTGCTGTGGTCACCTAGGACAGGGGCTAGGGTGTCCTCACTCTGGGGTACTCTCTCTGAACTGGGCACCTCCCTGACCCACTGATCATTTCATACAATTTAAAGCAAATACAAGTTGTTTAATTAACAATTTTAAAAAAATAAGAAAAAATGGGAAAAGTTAAAGGAAAACACATTACCCTGCTTGGTGGCAGGGAACATTACAAACAGTGTCTCTGGACATCAGGGCACTTTACAGTCTGTTCCTTGTAGGTCCCAGGTCTCCTTCTCAGGCCCTGCCTGTGCTGCAGGGATGCTGTGGGTTGGACACTTGCAATGGTGGTGGCCACATACCTCCGGGCTTTGGGTGGTGGGACCCTTCCCCGCATCAGCCCCCTCGTCGGGTTAAGATCCCCCTCCCAGTCTGGCCTGCAAGGACCCTTGGCTGGGGGTATCTTTCTGCGCTGGGCCCTGTACCAGCCCCAGTTGCTCACCAACCTGGCTCTGTGGCTGCAGCTCTGCTCCCAGCACAGGATATGCTCTCTCCCTGGGCTGCTTCTGTGACTCTGCTCCCAACTCTGCTTTTCTGGACCCTCTGGATCTGGCATGGCTCTGCTCCCCAGCTCAGCCTCCTGCTTTCTCCTTAGCTCGGCCTCTCTCTGTCTGACCCAGGCAATTCCAGCTCACACAGAGGACAGGACCCCACTGGCCTCCTGATTCCCTGTTTAGCCTGCCTGCCCTGTCAATCAGGCTCAGAGGCTGAGGCTGACCTGGAGCATTAGCCTCTCCCCATTCTTTTAGTGCTGGGAGCTAGCCAACCAAAACACCCCCACTGAATGTTAGTAAGGGGACAACAGTCCCCTTACCAGGGGCGGCACCAGTGCACCAAGCACATGCGGGGGGCGGCCTGCAAGTTGTCGTGAGGGCGGCAGTCAGGCTGCCTTCGGCGGCATGCCTGCAGGAGGTCCGCCGGTCCCGCGGTTTCTGCAGCAATTCGGCGGCGGGTACGCCAAAGGCGCAGGACCGGTGGACCTCCCGCAGGCACGCCGCCGAATCCGCAGCGGACCTCCCGCAGGCGCACCGCCGAAAGCCACCTGACTGCCGTGCTTTGGGTGGCAAAATACATAGAGCCAGCCCTGCCCCTTACATTAAGAGGGCAGTTGGGTGCCAGGCTGAGCTGTGCCCATGCACTCACTGCCACCTGGTTGCTTTCTGCCTGTGGGCTTACCCAGGGCTAGGGGGCGGGGTGGGAAGCATCACGACCTGCCCTCCCCCGGTGCTTTCTCTCTCCCGCCCTGTCCCACTCCTACTCTGGCTGAGGCCCCACACGGAAAGCTTGTAGCGCACCCATGCAGAGCGCCGGCTGGGGGGCGGCCCTAACTGAGGCCCTGCCCCCGAGGGAGGGACCGCGCTGCAGGTACTCGCAGGCGGGGGACGAGGAAACGCGGGCGGCTGCGGAGCCTACAGACCCAGGTTCGTGGGCCGCGGGGTGGTCGCAGCCTCCCGGTGGCTGCTGACGGGCCTGTCCCGACGGGTGCGGGGAGCTCCGCGGGGTTTCCCGCCGCCGGGCTCGGACGGGCCCTCGCATCCTGGCTGGAAGGGGCAGCAGCAGCGGCGCCGCCTGGGGCGGTTCCCCCGGGCTGGGAATGCAGCACACGGGAGCCTGCGAGGGGTGCGGCTGGGCTGCAGGGTTGGGCGCTCCAGGGAGGCTGCTGAGGGGAAAGATTGGGGAACTGGGGACAGGAGGAGGAAGGCCAGAGGTCTTGTTGGGGGTGGGGTGCAGGCGGGTGGGTTTGGTAATAAAACAAGGTTTGCACAACTTGAAGCAGCAATACTCACTGGGTGCTGTGGGTAGAGTGTGTACGCGCACAGGGTTCAGGTGCTGCCAGGCGCTCTGGGGTCAGGGCTGATGGGTAGCCTAGGGGGATGCTGCAGAGCTTGAGTGCGGGGACTGCGTTCTGTACACAGGTGTGATTTCTTTCCTCGCTCCCTAGGAGAAATCACACGTGTGCACAGGGGAGAGCAAACGGTTTGATTTCTTGAGTGTTAGTTAATGGCATCGCCCACTTCCTGGAATTAGGTGCTTCATCACTAGAGCCATCTACTTTTTTCACTCCTGCAGGTTGACCAGAATACCTTTTTGGCCCTGACTTTCAATATCTTACTGCTATTCAAAAGTATCCTGCAAAAGGAGAAACACTGGTCTTGTAATCCTTTTTTAGGTGTTAGGATGTATAAAGAAGACTTGAAAAGGTTAACAGTTGTCTATATTTTAAAATTAGAAATCGGGACATGTTTAGACTGGAAGACTCTCTCTCCTTGTATCTAGCTGGATTTTTTTTTTATACCAGTGGTTTCCCTCAGGAGCAGCAGAGAAAGCAGTAGTGTAGACAAAGTTTAGGTAGGCTCAGACATTAAAAATGGGCTTACTGTAAAAATGCCTGAGCCTTGTCTATGCTGTAGCCTCCATCCATTCCACTGGTGATGGAGCTACACAGCTAGGATTTTTCAGACCTTTAATTCCCAATGTAAACAAAGCCATATAGTCCTTTAGGCTAGACATGACTTGAATTTTTAGTGTAAAAACAGGCAGAGGAAAAAGAATTTTTAAAAATGCCTTTTGACCTTTATAAATTATAAAGTGCAAAAAAGTGCACACACCTGGTTTTAAAAAAATCTTTAGTTGTCTGTGCACCTCTTGTGAAACTTCCTACAGCACATAAGCACTAACTGAACAGTAACTGGCTACAACTGACTTACAATGACCTGAGAGCTTTAATATTTTTATTCAGTCTGATAGTAGAAAAATGAGCTATCATGTTCTTAACATAGCTGCTTATATACAGAGGGCTGCTTACGGATGGCTCTCAGAGGTTGTTTTTACATTCTAAATAAGCCTCTTTCACAATAGGTATAAATCATGGTTTGTAACCAGCTAAAGTATTCAATTGTGATTACTGGGCAGTTTCAGCTCTGTGATACATGCTGTACTGGATCTCATCACAGCACTGTCACAACAGTTTATTCACTGTGGTATTTCTAATGTGCCCTTCACCATAATATCTAAGTATCATTTTATCTTTCTAGGTGTCCTTGTGTAAAGAGTAGGAATTTACCCTATATAGTGTATCTGTTCTAGTCTTATAAATTTGAGTCTAATAAGTAACTGATTAGACACAGACTTTGCTGATTACCCTCTTTCAAACAGCCAGGTGTATGTTGAGTGTTTATTTTTCAACACATAGATGAGTTTCTAAGCAGCGTGGTGCAATTTTAAACTTTACATATTTGTTTAGTGGGCCACTCAACTAACATTACTGAAAAAAATAATCCATTAGTCTGTCAAAAAATTACTGTGAATAGAAATTTAATTAGGTTTGCTAATGAATAAACATTTGAGTCAATATTCATACACTATCCAGTATGCACACTATCCAGTAGGCTGTCCGTCTGAATTATTGATTCTAGAGCAGTGATTCTCAAAGTTCATTGCACCATGACCCACTTCTAATAACAAAAATTATTACATGACCCCAGGAGTAGGGACTGAAGCCTGAGCCCGCCCAAGCCCCGCTATCCCAGGTGGGGGTCCAAAGACAGAGCCCAAGCCCTGCCAAACCAGGCAGGCGGGCCAAAACTGAAGCAGAGCTCAGGCTTCAGCTTTGGTCCTGGGCGGTGGGACTCAGACTTTGACTTCGGCCCTGGGCCCCAGCAAGTCTTAACGCCAGCCCTGGCAACCCCATTGAAACGGGGTTGCGACCCACTTTGGGGTTCCAACCCACAGTTTGAGAACTGCTGTTCTAGAGTATCTGTTTTGGTCTGTGTTGCTATTTTCTGCTCACAAGGAAGGATGAAGCTCTGCACTACCAGTATACCTGGAGGCAGAATTTGGCCTTTGATTTTCTTGCCTTGCAGTCTCAGCATGATCTTCTGTGTTTCCTGGCTTCAGGATGCTCTGTTTCAGCTGGGAGGAATTCAAAATATATTTAAAATGTGACTGGAGTTTACACACTTTTGTTAATTACAATAATCCAGGACTATCTATCACTGTGTTTCTTCCATGAGAGAAGATAAGGAGACAGGGTTGGCAGGAAGAATTGAGTTTGTAAACCAAATAAGTAGCAGCAGTTGAGTTTGGAAGGTTGGAGATAAATTGTTTTTCGATTCTTAATTTCTAGTGCTAGACATTATGGCGATGGGCACAATGGAAATGCCTAAAAGATAAATGGTGACCTCCCCTTTCTTAGAAAAAAATCCTGGGATTAGTGGTTCCAACAGCTATCAAATTATTATTACATCATATTGAAAATTAAGAGAGGTAAAGTCCAAATTAGTGGGATATGATTTAGAAATGTTTACATCAGCTTGCAACTATTGTAGTGTTGAAAATGTTACCAATCAGCTGGTGTTGACATTTCAACATGCTAAAAATAATATACACAGAATGAAGGTGATCTATGACTAAAGAAAGGATATAAAGTTTTTCCTCTTTATAAAGGTTTAATTGTTTTTACAAATTAAATGTCTATCACTGAACAAGCCTTGATTGAAAATAGTATTAAATTGTTTAAAACTAAATCCATTAAATTCAAGAAAGTTTAGAAGGGAATAATTTTTCTTATACTTCTACTGTACATGAATTACTTGTGCATGAACTAAATGTTACACACTTCAGAGAACTTGATGTGACTCTTGTACCTAGTGAATTGTAAACCTAATAATACTTCTTCTTTACTGCCTTTTTTTTTTTTTAAAGTAAAGAAACCTAGTGAGTAGATAGGTAGGCGTGTTCTCTTGTGCCTCGTTGGCAGGGACCAGAACACTGATATGCTTTTATGTTATTAGAAACATACTTTGAACAAACTGAAAATACCTGCTGCTTTTGTGTCAGTTAAAACCAATCTGTTTGTTTAATCTTAGATTCAAGTCACCAGAATTACTCCTGCATACCTAGCAGGTAATTTTATGGACAAATGACTTAGATTGTCTAAGGGTATGTCTACACCCAGCCGCTAGTTCGGCGGCTGGGAATCGAAGTTCTGGGTTCGACTTATCGCGTCTTGTCTGGAAGTCGAACCAGGAAGTGATCGCCGTCGACTGCGGTACTCCAGCTATACGAGAGGAGTACCGCGGCGTCGACGGGGGAGCCTGCCTGCCGCGTGTGGACCGAGGTAAGTTCGAACTAAGGTACTTCGAACTTCAGCTACGTTATTCACGTAGCTGAAGTTGCGTACCTTAGTTCGAATTGGGGGGTAAGTGTAGACCAAGCCTTAGTGTGTTTTGTTCATTGACACAGTAGACATTTTCTGGGATCCTGAACATGGTGTTGGAAAACACTGGGACTCTAAAAACACAAGATTTTTCACTTCATCTCAGACAAAGTACTACATTCCCTTCTGTACTGCTACTTTGTTTGAGGATCTTTTCCCTTTCAAAATAGGTATATAGAGTTCTGAAGAAGACATCATTCACATTGCCAATGAGTGAGGTGTTCACATTACAAAGCAAACAGGAGGAGAGAGACTCGGAAGGTGAAGAGGATGACATGACATGTGGAGACTTGGGAAATGGACTTGGTAGAAGACCTGGTGGTGTCTATGAAATGGAAGGTTTAAATGTGCACACATTTAGATCTAGGAAAGGGTCTGATAAGATCTTCAACCCGCTTCTGCTAAAGAAAGGGGAAGAAAGTGATGCTGCAATTTTTCACTATTCAAAATGCAATGGTTTGTATGATGTGTCATCCAAAAAGCTTGGAATAAGTGGCATTACTAGATGCAGCCGACAAAATAGTTCTGGTAAGACTAACTTTTAGTTAATTATTTGCCCCTAAAGTTTCTGTTTGTGAAATTGAGAAAATAATCTACCTCACAAGAGTGTTATGAAGCTTTATTCAAAATGTTTCTAAAACATTTTGAGAACCTCTAATGAAATATTTTTAAGACATGCCTGTAATGTTTGCACAATACATTGGTAACTGATATAATCTTAAAAGTTAGTGTTGTAGTCTTTCGAGCTCATGTCATGTCACCGTAAAGTTAGTCACCCTTAGAAGTCTAATAATGCTTAAGAATTTTAGTTATGCTGCTTATATTTTCTGATACTGCTCTGCAGTGCTGAGATATTTTTATGACAAACAGAATGAAGACTATGTGAATTGCTGAATAAAAATGTTTATTTACATTAGACTTTTGGGAGTTGATTTAGCATGATAAACACTGAATTATTGTATAAATACAGCCAAATGCATTGGACTGTAATTTCAGTTTAGTTTTGGGATGGTCTCAGCTCTCCCTCCAGCCTCTTCAAATGCTAGGGGTTGAAGCTATATTGGATTTTTCCCTTCCAGCTACTGGTCCTATGACCCTTCTTTCATGGGGTCATTGAAAGTGAGGTTTGACAAAGACAGCAGGAAATAAGGGGGCGGGGGAAGAAGCAGACTAGTTTTCTTTATTTATGGAGGGGGGGAGGGATAGCTCAGTGGTTTGAGCATTGGCCTGCTAAACCCAGGGTTGTGAGTTCAAGCCTTGAGGGGGCCATTTAGGGATGGGGGGAACTGTCAGGGACAGTACTTGGTCCTGCTAGTGAAGGCAGGGGACTGGACTCAATCTTTCAAGGTCCCTTCCAGTTCTGAGATAGGCATATCCCCATATATTATTATTATTCTTTTTTTAATGGAGGAATTGGAATGACACAGTCCTGTTCCACTTCCTTGTGTCTGTAAGCTGCTTAAGTATATCATCCCTGAAATTATATCTAAAATTTAGTTTCCAGCTAAATATCAAACATCTGTTCTTGATATTTCATTGAAATTATAGTTCAGGAACAATCTCACCCTTAAAAAGTCACTCTACAGCATTTGAAGCTCTCTGTTTTCTCATTATTAGTGTTGAATTTTATATAAAGGTGGCAATGCTGTGAATACAGTCAACTACAGTTAGTGCTTCTCCTTTCCCCCCCCTCTCCTTCAAATGCCTTTTTAGTTATTGGTGTTCTAGTCACTCTGGCTCACTCCGGCCCCCTCCAACATAAACCAAACTGTCTGACATAATTGCTCTTTTTCTGGTGTCAGCAGGACCAGTGTGAAATTTATGAGACTTGTGCAATCCCAGTCAATTTCACAATGCTTCTGCTTGCACCCTAAGTGATAAGGGTCTATGCAATGAGCTCCATGCAAGCAGAGCTTGAGCCCACATGGAACCATGTTGAATTCATTGGGCCTCTGCATAGGGGTCTACCTATGTGGAATGGAGGTCACTGAAGGATTAGGGCTTAGGTGAGAAAAAGCAGTTGCCCATAATAAGCACCTGGGATCTATATGAGTTGAATGAGTGGATCCAGTGTAGTGCTTCCCTCCATGTATTCCTGCAAGGCTTCATGCAAGTCATCCACACTCTGTGCAATTTGAGTCCTTGAACACCTGGTACCTAGTTGTTGTCTTGTTTTTTAAATGTTGAAAACTTAAAACACTTTTTTTCATAAATATACAGGAAAAATGAAAATGCATTTGGGGGAAAAGAGTTTTTTTGGTAAAAGGAAACATTTGACATTAATTCATTCTCTGTGTGGCTAAACTTTTCTTTTTCTAACTTTGGCTTCTTTACATGTGAAATATTGCAGACCACATAATAGATACTGTTTTAATGTATTTTGTAATTCTGTTATTTAGCCTCATAAAAATTAAAAGGATGATAATGAGTGTCTAAATGGGCTCTCTTATCAATATAAAGGTAAAGAAAACTAAAAGAATTGGGAGTTTTGTGAATGTGTTGGTATCTCATCAATTTTATACAGAGTCTAATTCTGACGTGTCAAATGAAGAATTAAGGCAACAACTTCGGGAGGCTATAGAGGTTAGTACTAGTCCTGAATGGGCTTCTTTTGCAATGCTTGTTTATTATAATGTATACATATTTTATTAATGTTATTTCATTGGAAGATCTTAGAATACCCAAAACTTTTGGGTAAACATGAGTTCTGTCAATCAGAGAGCTAGTTGGGAGACTTAAAAGATTCTGTGCCCCAGGATCTATAAGCCTGAAGGTCACTGTACCCTCTGGATTTTCCAATTCAGGAGTGCAATGAAGAGGAAGACTCTTTGTTCTAGATTCCCAAAGTGTGGAGGGCCTTAAAGGGGCAATACTTCATTTAGCAGCAATCTCTTCATGACTCTCTCGGTTTGGAAACCTGGAGCACCAACATGGAAGCTGGCAGGCCTATTTCAAGCCAGCTGTGTTGAAGGGACCTGGCATGCAGAGCATAGTAAAATCTTAAGGAACATCACCAAGTTTATTAATCAAATATTGGTAAATTGGGATGCTATGCTGTACAGTTCAAGGAAAAATTGTCATTTGAATGTGTTGTGGTGCAACTTCCATTAACTGCGGACAAACATAGGAACACAAATCTTATTACTATCAAAGTAAAACAAATACAAAAAACAACCCTTTACACATTAGTATTGTCTTAGTAACAAGATAAATAAACCACAAAAATGAAAAGCTAAGTAAAGAGAACAAAATAGGAGCCTCCAGATAAAGCTGTGGGATAGTAGCATTCATTCTAGCAGAGTAAAAATAAAAACCATTTCAAGAGGGTATATGGATAAGAGCATAAAGCTTTGGCATAGAGAGGATATGCAAGTCAGAAAGCATTCTATTCGTCATCAAACAGCATAACATGTGGGCCCAGTCCCTGAAGGTGCTCAACACCTGGGATTTGCTGAGTGCCCTCAACTTCCACTAAATTCAGTGGGAGTTGAAGGTGTTCAGCAACTCCCAAGAGGCACTCTGTATTCAATAGGATCACTTGCATCTGAGAATCAGTTTGCGAAAGAGAGAGCATATTTTATTGAAATTCTCTACTTAGTACTGCAGTTTAAACATGAAATACTTCAAAGGAATGATTTGCCAAAGATTTGGCATGTGCTGCTTCTAGGGACCAAATGTAAGGTGGAAACTAAATACAAAGCATATGTGCCTATATAGTCTAGATTGAAGGCTAAAATCACTGGATAAGAATATTGTCATTTTCTAGGAAAAGGACTACTTTTGAAACTCTAAAATACTTGAACTCTTGATTGTGTAGGGCATATACAATCATATTCTGTACTGAATGAATCAATTCAACCAGTGTTTATTTTTGTCCATTTGTTTTGAGATATTCAACTGAATGGCTCAATTTGTACACCCAAGTCAGTCCTCCAAATATAGGCACATTTCAGTATCAGTTGCTGAATTAGTGGAACTGTAACAAATGCTGGTTGTCAGTGTTGATTTTGGAGCAGAATCTAGTTCTAGCAGCCAGTCAGATTTCTACCACCTATAATCTGCAAAATTAATTTCAGCTATTAACATGACTGACTTCTTATCTTTAACATGAACTTCGGTTAAAAGAATCTGGGACATTTTTGTCTGAAACCTCGTCCTTAACATTGCTTTTCTGCTCTGACTCACCTAAAGTTCCAAGACAGAACTTTTGTGTTTGTGTGTGTGCGTTTGCTCAGAGTGGGGGCAGGTCATTGTTGCTTGTCACCAGAAATGGAAGGGGGGCGGAGGGAGGGAGTGTTTTTTCTTTTTAACTCTTGGAAATTGCAAACTGACCTCCTTGTAAGAGGAGAAGGGAACGTGATCCAGGCATCCAAATGAGGATAGAGTTGGGTAGGAGCTTTTTTACTTGGACAGCTGCTTAATTCTCAATATACAAAATAATGCTAGAATAGTATCCATATATTATATAATATCCATATACAGTTGTAGCAAAATTAAAAGAAGAAAGCAGAACAGGGCATAGTGTTCAAAAGCCTGTGCCAGTATAAACACAAAACAAAAGAACTGCAGAATCCAAACATATGTTTTTAAAGTACATTTGCAGAGAATGGGAAAAAATAGTAATTGTATGTATGCTTGATTATACATTTTGTTTAAATATGCATTCTCATTAGCATTATGTCATATTGGAAACAAGCTGTAAATCATATTAATAGGTAAAGATTATCTTGTGAAGGAAGCTCATTTGGTAACATAACTTGTTGAGACATAAGACTGTTCTGGCTTTTATTTTAGTTTTTATGTTTTTGTTTTTTTGCACTTCAGGAGGTAGAGATTTTAAAAGTAGAGCTTGAAGCATCGCAGAGACAACTTGAAGGAAAAGAAGAAGCACTTAAAATTCTGCAAAATATGGTAAGAAGTGCTTTTAAATTAACAGCTTATTTAATAGGGTTTTAATTTAAAGCATTAACTGTACCTGAATATTAAAGAGCTAGCAATTATGAATACTGCTTTCCACACAGAGTCACAACTATTATTGAAAGAGGCTCCGCTATAATAGCACATTGGTAGTTTGACCTTATAAAATCTATCCACTTTAGTCAGTGGATGCTATCTTCCTTTGACTCCTTTTACTAATGTTGCTTCCTGTGCTGTGTCTTTCATCACAAATCAGAGGTTTCTTTCAGTTCATGTCCAGATCTCTCACAATAAAAGACAATACCTAATAACTATTAGGGGATCACTTTTTTGTATGTGTTGTGATGTTTTGTTTACTATTAAAATCAAAGCCACCGCAATCAATTTCCAAGGTTTTAGTGTAGTTACGCAACCCATTTACAGTACTGTTAGGTCCCATCCATTTAAAATTGTATTGGCATTGTACCTGGGTCAACGATCATTCATACAGTACCCTGGGTCCTTGAAAGTTACTTTTGTAACACAGACAGGCCTTAAAAGAAAAAAGGATCTTTTTTTGATTTTTTTTAATATATTTTTTTTCCAAGTTGAAGCAGAGGCAAACAATCCCATAGTTGGGATCCTCCTTCCAGATGATGTCATGGTATCCTCACACTGAGGATGAACCCCAGTTACTTGGAAGAGCCAGGTAATAGTAATGGGGGATTCAATTATTAGAAATATAGATAGTTGGGTTTGTGATGACTGGGAGAACCACATGGTAAATTGCTCTCTGGGTGCAAAGGTTTCCAGTATCATGAGACATCTTGACAGACTTATGTGCAGTGCAGGGGAGGAGCCAGTAGTTGTGGTACATGTAGGTACCAGTGACATAGAGAAAGGAAAGAAAGAGGTCCTGGAGGCCAAATTTAGGCCGCTAGGTAAGAGATTAAAGTGCAGGACTTCCCTGATAGCATTCTCTGAAATGCTTCCAGTTCCATATGCAGGGCCAGAAAGTCAGGTAAAACTGAAGGGTCTCAATGCATGGATGAGACAATCGTGTAGGAAGGAGGGTTTTAGGTTTATTAGGAACTGGGGAACCTCTTGGGAAAAGAACAGAATTATCAGACACACAGATAAACACAATATTTTGGGAAGAATCAATATGGCTTTTGTAAAAGGAAATCATGTCTCACCTATCTTTAGAATTCTTTGATAGTGTCAACAAGCATGTGGACAAGGGATGATTCAGTTGATATAGCATACTTGGACTTTCAGAAAGCCTTTGACATGGTCCCTCCCCAAAGACTCTTAAGCAGACTAAGTAGTCATGGGATAAGAAGGAAGGTCCACTTATGGATCAGAAACTAGTTAAAAAATAGGAAACAACGGGTAGGAATAAATGGTCAGTTTTCGCAATTGGGAGAGGCAAATAGTGAAGTTCCCCAAGGATCTGTGCTGGGACCAGTGCTGTTCAATATATTCATAAATGATCTGGAAAAGTGGGTGAACAGTGAGGTGGCAAAATTTGCAGATGATACAAAATTACTCAAGATAATTAAATCCAAAACTTACTGAAGAGTTGCAAAGGGTTCTCACAAAACTGGGTGACTGGCAACAAAATGGCAGATGAAATTCAGTGTTGGTAAGTGCAAAGTAATACACATTGGAAAAAAATAATTCCAACTATGAATTCAAAATGATGGGTTCTAAATTAGCTGTTACCACCCATTCAATGTGCAGCAGCAGTCAAAAAATCTAATGGCATGAAGGGAACCACTTGGAAAGAGAGAAATAAAAAAACAGAAAATATCATACCACTATATAAATCCATGGTATGGTCACACCTTAAATATTGCATTTAGTTCTGGTTGCCCCATCTCAAAAAAGATATGTTAGAACTGGAAAAGGTACAAAGAAGGCAACAAAAAGGATTAGTGGTATGGAATAGCTTCCATAGAAGGAGAGATTAAGAAGTCTGGGACTGTTCATCTTAGAAAAGAGACAACTAAGGAGTGATACAATAGAGGTCTTTACCCCTGGACGTAACACAGGAACAAGGGATCACCCAATGAAATTCATATGCAGCAGGTTTAAAACAAACATAAGGAAATACTTCTTCACACAATGTACACTCAACCTGTGGAGCTCATTGTCTGGGATGCTATGAAGACCAAAGGTATAACTGGTTTTAAAAAAGAATTAGTTAAGATCATGGAGGATAGGTCTGTCAATAGCTGTTAGCCAAGATGGCCAGGGATAGAACCCCATGCTCCAGGTGTCCCTAAACTGCCAACTGCCAGAAGCTGGGACTGTATGACAGGATGGATCATTTGAAATTACTGTCTTCTGTTCAGTTCCCTTTGAAGTATCTGGCACTGGCCACTTAAGAAGATAGGATACTGTGCTTCAATGGACCATTGGTCTGACCCATTATGGCCATTTCTATGTTCTTGAAATGCTGCTAATCTTTAAAAATAGTGAAGACTAGCAGGAGTTGAAACACAGCTGTGGTTTGCAGCTCTGTTATTGAAAGCTTAACATCTTGAATACTAAAACCACTAGGATTTTTGTAATCAGTTTAAATGTAAATTTAATTTAAAGAATTTTCTTTTTCTTCCTTATGAGTCTGTTGATATGAGGAAGTGTATGTGACTTAATCCCTCAGTAAGGAATTGCATTCACAACTCTGACCCACCATTTTTTTTTTATAGATAGTGCTATATCAATCTACTTAAGTTTTTAAGAAGTGGTTGCTCCTTGTCATGAAAGCAAAATGTGGCTTTTGAAATCTATAAAACCTATGGTCAAGAAGAGCTCCCTTTGATTCACAGGTGCCGACATTTGTCACCAGTGAGTAGGTTAATTTTGGGAGTTAAATACCTAATCTCTCCATGAGTCTCCACGCACGTGTTCTGGGAACTGAAAACCCGTCTCAGGTTCTGCAATTTCTACATTCTGTCCTTAATTAGTGCCAAAAAGAACAGCTGAGCTGAGGGACTAATGACAGATTTAAAGTTTGGTCTTTCAAAAACAAGGCTTGATATCCCAGCTTTCCAAAAGCATATGCTGGTTAGTTCTAGCCTTACAGGTTGTGAGATATCAAACCTTAAAATCATATTATTCTAATTTCTAACTTGCTTCCCCTGCCCTTCCTTCTTCCAATAGCTGCTAGAGCTTATCATTCTTTATACCACGTAAGGGTATGTCTACACTACCCGACGGATTGGCGGGTAGTGATCGATCTATCGGGGATCAATTTATCGAGTCTAGAGTAGACATGATAAATCGATCACAGATCGCTCTGCCGTCGACTCCTGTATTCCACCGCGGCGAGAGGCGGAAGCGGAGTCGACGGAGGAGTGGCGGCAGTTGACCCCGCGCCGTGAGGACGCGAGGTAAGTCGACCTAAGATATGTTGACTTCAGCTACGCTATTCTCGTTGCTGAAGTTGCGTATCTTAGGTCGATTCTCCCCCCCCAGTGTAGACCAGGCCTAAGTCTAGAATGGCCGTTTCCACAAGATGTAAAATGATACATTAATTTAGTTATATAATACTGTTAGATTTGTCTATATGATTTGTCGTTGTTCATCTTTTTCACAGACAGTGTTTAATAAAGCCACTAGTCATACAAAAGCAATGCTTCAAAAAACTGAGGAACAAAAGAGAGCTTTAGAAAAGGTAAGGGTGCAGATTTCTCGTCTCTGCAAAATCATGCTAATATCATAGTGGCTTTATTCCTTGTAATTTGTGAGGCTAAACCAATAATTTAGGATTTATTCTGAAGTGACAAAGGTGGTCCCTCTGTTTTTGAATATAATACATATCTGACTTTATTTCAGTTTTAGGTTTTGCTGACAGAAGTCTCATCCCACTTAGCTTTAAGGAGACAATGTTAACTTATCACATTTATGTCTGAACATTTGTACCTTCTGTTTACAAATAATTAAGATTACTATATTGAAAAGACAGAAAAAATAATGTTTTTCAACTTGTTCACTTTGTGCATTTGACAGCACTTTGTTTATAGGCTGGGATTTTTCAAAGGAACTTAAGAGAGTTAGGTGTCCAACTCTCCAATTTTAGTCATTTTCTCTCTCATTTTTTATGAGTGGGTGGGTGGCTTTTTCACACACAGGAGCAAGGTGGGGGAGAGACATTCTGAGAATAGCAATATAAATGTAGATCCATTAGAAACTGGTGGAGAGAGTTGAAGGCAAGTATAATAATTGAAACTACTTTAACTCATTTTTTTAAAGACTTGAACTTGTATCTCTAATCAAATGTTAGACTGTTAGCTGTCTGTCTTTCTAAGGAACGTTACTGCAATGTTATGCTTGGTTCTGAGCCTTTAAGGTGTCCAATACATGGGCATTTTACGGATATACAAGTGGGATTTAGACAAGTACAAAAGATTACATTCAAATATGGACACAAAATTCCCTTTTATCTGACAATTAAATACTACCTAAGTGAACACTTGCAGTGAATTTATATTGTAATATGCCACAAAGAGGCAGTTTTTCCTGCTGAATAAGACATAGGGATTACATGTATGCTTGTGGAAAATGTCTGGCCTAACTGCCTCAACACATGGAATCCATCCTGAAGACCTGTCCGCACTGCAAATAAAACTGAGTTGTAGCACCTGGCTACCACATTTACAATTTGTAGTATAGATAGGACATTGGAAATACCTACGGCCTTAGTACAGTTATTGGATACAGTGAAGTTTCCTTGTACACTGTAATTGTAGTTGGGTTGGGAGAAAAATGTGTTATAACCAGGTTCTCTGACTCAATTGTACTTGGGTCTAAAGCTGTTAATAGTGCCACTTCTAATACAAGAAAACCTGCTCCTCCTCTTCATCTACTACATGTACTGTTGTGTGGTGAGGCAAAGGAATTACTTGGAATGGTAGCATGTTAGAAGGAGGATAATCATTTGATCTCTCTCCCAATATGGAACTATTATTACTCAAAAGCAGCTAACACCATCAATTTCTCCATTACGCTGATGTTTGGAGAATTTTCCTTCAAAAAGGTGAGTGTAGAACAAGGTACCTTACTGCAGTGTTACCATGAGATAGTGTCACTTGGATACTGGAGAACTTTACCATTCTCCACTTGAATGCAGCCTAGTGTATTTAGGCAAAACATACCTCTTGTGTCCTCAGTGGAAGATTGTTGCTAACTGCCACCACTGCAGAGAAACTGTGACAGAGTTTCACAGTAAAACAATTAAAGCAGAGTGGGAATTTTTCAGTATGTATCTAACAGTGTGCCATCTGTCAAGTATTAATTTTAATTGCTACATCCAGACAGGTCGGATTTCTACACACACTGATATTCTTTATATAAATAATTTCAACTTGATATTGTTTGTACAGATATCAGCTTACTGTTAGTATGGGAAACTCCCATAGGAGAAACTGTCTAATGTCAAAAAGGCCCATCTTAGATGTCTGAGTATTGAAAAGAACACTTATTGTGAAGGGAAAGGGGTACTTAAAGAAACCATGGCATAATATCCATGCATTTTTGGACAGCCCAAACTATTAGTTAGTTTTAACCTTGTGTCTGAAAAGGAATCTGTTGGGTTTTTGTTTTGTTCTCCCCCAACCGCCCAATTAGTGGGCATCACCCAAGAAAAATAACCATACAGAATGTCATAACCTAAAAAGGTAATAGGGACTTGTGACACATGGACTTCAGAAGCCCCAGCAGTTTATAATCTCCTTTTAAACTCTTCAGAGGATCCCCTCTTAAACTCTCTAGGTGAAATCCTGGTCCCATTGAAGTCAGTGGCAAAACTCCCAGTAACCTCACTGGAGCTGGGATGTCCCTTTCTGTGAGCACTTGTTTTCACACAAACTTGCACCTGTTCAATTAAACTGTTCACTGGTGTGAGCACTCTTATTCCAGTTTAAGAGCGTCTTATTTCAGTTTAGCTTAAATCTGTTCTAAACTAAACCAAAATAAACCAGACTTGCACCAGTTTAACTAAATCCATTTAAAATCACACCTTAAACCAATGCAGCTCTGTGTACAGACAATCCTGTAGTCTGTCACATTGCCCTCCGACTATGTTCAGAGGAAAGGGCAAGCTAATACCATGTTGTAAATCCTGATAAATATTCCAGAACTTTGTAACCAAATCTGGAGGCTGCCTACAGATGCTTTCCACAATATTTATCTAGGTCTGTTTATTTTTAAATCTCCTGTATAGTTAGTTTCAACTAGTCGTGTAAAATTACTAATTAAGTATTTTTTAAAGACAGCTTTAATTTAAAGAGAACTGTTAGTTGGCTCAGTAACAGAGTGAAACTGAACTCTGACATTAGGGAAAGCAGAACCAAGAGTGTCCTTGGATAAAATGTCTGGAACATGGACAATTTTTTTTTTTTTTTTATAAACTAAATGTTGTGGTGCTTTAGACTCATTCCTGTAATTAACTGTTGCTGTTTTTTCATCTCAGGAAATAAATGCTTTGCAATGGGAAATTGAATTTGATCAAGAAAGATTTAAAAACATAGAAGAGACATGGACAGAAAAATGTGACAGGTATTTGAATCCAATTATGGAATCTCTTTTGATTTTTAAATATCTTGTTGACTCTTGGGTGAAGTTTTTCTAATGTCATCTGCATGCCCCAACATACCAGATTTTCTGGTTCTTCATGTTAATTTCCTTGTGGATCTCAGAAAGTATTTAACATTCATCAATATGCTAGACATGTCAGTTTTTAAGTATTGAGCACTAAAGTTGATAACTCGCAATTCTTTACTCTTGTTTGAAGAGTATATGTTAAGCGGCTTTGCTGATTTGAGCTTTCAATTCAATCTGTCTTTCCTTATGTTAACCAACTGGTAGAGGACTATTTATAAGTTAACATTTTATTTAATGAGGTGTAGAAAATAATGCTGGTGTGGCGTGCAGGCATATAGTAGGGTCAAACAATGGTTAATGATATTTTTGTTTTGTACACTATAGCCATGAGTAAGAGTGTGCTCAAGTGAAATGTGATACTACCACTTGCCCCACATTTAAATAAAAATTGCTTTTTGACTGACAGCAGCTGTTACTTGTTGGGTATGTAGGACAAACCAAAAACACTGAATTAGTAACATAACACAACAACAGACATTGAGAGCACTAACAAGCAATCTCCCAGCAGACTTTTTTTTTTTGATTATTTAAAGACATGAGTAACTTCTCTGAAGTCCAAACAGCAGAATTTCAATTATTTCAGTGAAGATTATTTTATATTTTTTAAAACCACATCTAGAACCAAGGAATAAGTACATGTACATTAGTTGATTATTATGTATTTGTTTGTTATGTTCTGCAAATTATCAGCTCTTTCCTACTCATCTAACCTATCAGGATTATCAACAAATACTCTTTAAAAACACCTACACCCTCCTAATTCATCCTCTCTTCTTAAAAGCTTGGGTATAACAGATAGGCCTTTTTGGCATGTCCTGAAGGTCATACTCTGCCTTTGTCCAGCTAATGATGAAAGAAGTTCCAGAATTAAGGGCTTCTCATATAAGGGCTTGCTATCAGACCCTTTCCATTTAAATCATGAGTGCATGAATGTGAGCACCTCAGCTGATCTCACATGTTGTGGAATCAAACAAAAAGAGGGCCAGGAAAAAAACGGTATATCGGTACTCTGTTAATGCTTAGAATTGCATATAAGAGGAACTTGTGTGCTGCCTAGCAAGAGTTGCTGAGTAGGCCAGAATAAAGTTCGATTCGAAACCGAAATTGAGAAACAGTTTTAGAAAGCTGCAATAATTCAAGAGCTCAATCAATTTTTCAAAAGGTTTTCTGATCCCTGAGACAACAAGATGAGAAGTGTGGGTCTTTTGCCTTTAAGGGCTGGTCTACACTAGGGGGGAGGGGGGATCGATCTAAGATACACAACTTCAGCTACGTGAATAGCGTAGCTGAAGTCGAAGTATCTTAGATCAATTTACCTTGGGTCCTCACGGCGCGGGATCGACGGCCGCGGTTCCCCCATCGACTCCGCTACCGCCGCTCGCTCCGGTGGAGTTCCGGAGTCGACGGTGAGCACGTTCGGGGATGGATATATCGCGTCTTAACGAGACGCGATATATCGATCCCCGATAAATCGATCGCTACCCGCCAATACGGCGGGTAGTCTGGACGTACCCTTAGATGTATATTTAAAGGAAGAGATTTCAGTCCACCAGTTAACTGTTTAAAAAACAAAAAACAAAAAACAAAAACAAAAACCCATGAGATGTAATTACATGTATTTTAATAAAAACTCCGGAGATGTGCTGGGAAAAGGCCTATTAATACAATATCAGAACAAAAAGTATGGAAACAAGGCTTGTCCCTTTCTCTTCCAGGAACAGGAAATATTAAATGCAAGGTGAAGTGCATTACATTTTGATGTACTCAAGAATTAAAAGAACAAATGTGTTTTAGAACCATACTTAAGGAAATAGGAAGTTTGCACTGTATGCTAAGGACAAAGCCATATCGTAACAGACAAATGTGCCCAATAAAATCACTGTATTTTAACCTTTAATGGACATTATGGATTGTCTAACAAATATTTCAAAGTACTATAATTACCATATATACTCGATCATAAGCTGGTTCATTTATAAGCCGACCCCCCCCCCCAAGATGGATAAGTAAAAATGGCAAATTTTTATGACCCATTCATAAACTGACCCTATAATTCAGGGGTTGGCTCCCGGCCCACAGCCCATCAGGATAAGCCGCTGGCGGGCCAAGACTGTTTACCTCGAGCGTCCTCAGGCACAGAGGTAAACCTAAGTAAACAAAATGTCCCGACCCGCCAGCGGCTTACCCTGATGGGCCAGGACAGCAATTGGTGGGGAAATTTTGGACGAGGGGGGGAGTAGGTGGGGGTCAGGGGAGTAACCCCTGTGACCACCCCCCACCTGTCCCCATCCCTAACCCGGGACCTCCCCACATGACCCCTCCCTGTATAACCCCTCCCTGCCCCACCCCTAGCCCAGGACACCCACACTCTCCCCATCCCATCCCTTCCCACCTTACCTGGGGCGGGCTGGGGGAGGATGTCTCTGGCCTGGCCAGAGCTGCTCCGGCAGGCCGGGCGGTGTGACTGCAGCCTGCTCCGGCGGGGCGGGCGGCATGGCCACAGCCTGCCAGCCCCGGAGCTGCAGCTGCTTTGGAGGCTGGGGGGAGAGCAGTGTGGCCAAAAGAGGAGAGACTCTGGCCCTGCCTCTTCCCTTCTGGCTCTGCTACCTCTGCTTGCCCCCTCTGTTGGAGGGGGGGGGGGGTTGTGTCCCACCTCTCCCCCTCTCTATACCTGTTCATAAGCCGACCCCCTTCTCTGATGCTTCCCTTTTTTACTAAAAAAATCGGCTTATGAACGAATATATACAGTATGTATTTTGTACATATTTTTAATGACCGTTCCCAGTGACAATATAGTATCTTCCATTTTCTCTCAAGTTCAGGTGTTTTTCAGGTATCTTACGTTCCATTTTACTTGTTTGAAATTTTCAAAATGTTTCTTATTTGCAAAGGCTTTGAATATGCACTTTTGCATTTTTTTTTAAATGTTTCTTTTTGTGTTTGTTATATAATGGGCAGTACACTAAATATTATTAGCAGAATCTCCCACGAAGAATCATTGACTGTTGAAGGCACATTATCAGCTTAATATCTAGCTGTTGCTTTTTTTTAAAGAGTTAAAAAGTAGTTTCAGGTTCTATATTTGCTATTTGCACCAACCCTCTGCCAGTTTTTGTAATTTTATGATGCAGTATCTTCCATTTCTTGTACATATTTTTTTCTCTTTCTGTTGCTGTGGGAAATCTTCACAAACAAAAGAGGAAACTGATTACACACACAGGGAATGTCTTCACTACGGGGCTTAGTCGACCTAAGTGAATAACGTAGCTGGAGTCGATGTAGCTTAGGTCGACTTACCCGTGTCTTCACTGTGCTGCGTCGACGGGAGACGCTCTCCAGTCGACTTCCCTTACTCTTCTCGGAGAGCTGGAGTACCAGGGTCAACTGGAGTGTGCTTTGCCATCGATTTAGCGGGTCTTCACTAGACCCGCTAAATCAATCCCTGATGCATCAAGTTGCAGCAGCGTGGATCTCTCCGGTAGTGAAGACCAGCCCACAGTCTTGTCAGAGGCACAGAGTAAGCAAATTGAAAAAAATATGGCAGGGGGATTTTTCTCTAATCTTTCAGTAATTCTAATTGCTACATATAAAAAAGTTAAGGAAAACATTTTAAGACACAAGTGATTTTAACTTGTCAGTTTTTAAATAACTATTTCAAAGCTAAAACAGTCTGTGTTTGTTTCCAACTTCTGCAGGATATATTGTGAAAATGCAGCCCTTAAGGAAACATTGAAACTCAGAACAGATGAAGTTAGAACTCTTAAATCTGAAAATGCAAGTAAGCAAACACTGCATTGCTCAATACTTTTCCCTTTTTAAAAGTACTGTTTTTAATGAGAGAGACAAGATAGATGAGGTAATATATTTTATTGGACCAACTTCTGTTAATGGAATGGACAGCTTCACAGAGTTCTTCGGGTCTTGGGAATGTAACGAGAGTCTAAATATAAATTGGAAGAGATTAAGCATAAGGGGTTTGTTGTATTAATTTAGTTGGAATATATGGGCCAAAGGTGTTAACATTGTTTAATGTTGGACAAAGACTATGTTAAACAAGGTTCGGGGTTTGTTATACAGAAATCGCAGCCTGCTTACTACCATGGCAAACACATTATTAAACATCCTTTTAGAAGGAAAATCTCCTTGTTTGACAAACTCTTAGATGGTATTAAATATGGTAATAACTGTCCTTTTGGGGAAAAGAGAAGAAGTTGCTTGAGGTGGGCTACAGCTATTGTAAGTCTGATCTCATTTCATCCCAGATGGTGGTTGGGATTCAGCTTGAGCTCATAGGGGTGGTGATGTTATTCAGGTCCTTCTCTTCATCCTGGTCTGGTCAGCACATCCCTCAGGATCAGGATGATGAAAGCTCAAGGTCCCAGGAAAGGGGCTGTATGCCAGCCATGATGGTAAAGATTGCTCCTAGAGCATCACAAAAGAGGTTTATTTTACTTTAAGAGCCAACACATTGTTATTCAATGGTGCCTATATGTTCATCTGATCTTGCTTTGTTTAACTTTGGATCTGGAAATCATCTTTAGCAGCCGGGATCGCTCGGGGGGGGGCAAGTGGGGCAATTTGCCCCAGGTCCCGGGCCCCGCAGGGGCCCCCATGAGAGTTTTTCGGGGCCCCTGGAGCAGGGTCCTTCACTCGCTCTGGGGGCCCCGGAAAACTCTAGTGGGGCCCGGGCCCCCGGAGCTTCTTCCGCTCCGGGTCTTCGGCAGCAGTTTGGCGGCGGGGGGTCCTTCTGCTCCGGGACCCGCCTCCGAAGTGCCCTGAAGACCCGCGACGGGGGGTCCTTCCGCCCCGGGACCCGCTGCCAAAGTGCCGGGTCTTCGGCAGCAATTCGGCGGCGGGGGCCCCCTGCCGCCGAAGACCCCAGGCCCCCATAATCCTCTGGGTGGCCCTGTTAGCAGCTGCTGTCTGGAGATACCATTTTAAGCCAGATGTGGCTTACAAAATTTTTGATTCATTTCAACTTACCTTCATAACTGTGACTTCAGGATGTACTGATATTTTACATAATATAATAAGGAGTGGGATGTGTCTGTGTGCGAGAGAGAGACACTCACTATCTCCTTCAAAAATGTGACTCTTTGCCATTACTTGAGCACTGTTCTCTAGCAATCTGTTGCAGCGTCACTGACATATTTGTGCTGAGTCATAGGATATTCATCTTTAGTAATAGAGACCCATCTTTGTTGTCTTTGACTTTTTCTTCTCAGTCCTACTAGCCTTGCAGATCTGGGGTATTTTCTCTGGAATGGGGAATGATAGGTTGAGTGTAGACTCGAAATTCATGTTAGATGTATGATTTGACTGTTAAAATCTTTTCTTCCACACTGGTAGTTTGTTTTAGTTGCCACTCTTTGCATTAAAATAATGAAGTAGGGCACTCTGAATGAGCTTACAATGAGGTAACTTTTAAAAAAAGAATCATTGTGTCTTTTCCATCATGATCAGTAGCAAAACATAACTAAGCAAAGTGAGTTTGTTTAAAAAAGTGAAACTAACTTGATTTTTTTCTTTGTACAACACATTTTGTAGACAAGAAAAATAAAATGGACAGTTTATCTTGTCTTCAGCAGCGAGGTGTTTGATAGTGATCCAAATCAGATTGTTTCAGCTGCTTTATTAGAAGACCTTATTGGGGGGGAAAAGTGAGAGGTGTATTATTCAGCAAAAAAACAGGCAACAGCATAATAATAGAATTGTTGAAATGGAGTGTGAAATAAAACTTGGTGATTTATATTAAGCGGATACTGGAAGCAATTGCTATCGAATCTAGAACAGAAATACATTAAAAACTGGAGAAATAAGATGTTAATAAAATGAGGTTCAACAGTTTCACTTGAGGAGAAGAAATCTGGTATCTAAGTATAGAATGTGAGAATACTGATATAATAAAATATTATATTTTTTATTAAATATGCTTTTTATCCCAAAGAATCCGAAGTATTTCACAAATTATAACAACACTAAAATACGGCCACTTCAGGTGTGGAGGGAAACTACTATCTTGCTCCTTGTACAACAGTGGAGAAATGGAACATTTGGCTAAGAAAGCCAGGGCAAACTCCTGCTGTTATGAAAATTACTATGAGATAGTAAGGACCATATAGGACAATGGAACCTTTAGTTTTTAATATCTGAACTTATAGGTTCCCATAGCATATAGTGTAGGATACTCAACTTATTTACCTTAGAACAGAGGTTCCTCAACTGTGGTCCATAGAGAGCTGGTTGGATCATATGATGCAAGCACCTCCCCTTATTTGTAACTACAAAATTGCTTTAAAAGACAACTAAAAATACATGAATATTTTTCTAGTATTACTTTTTGAAGTAGGCAATTGTAGTTGTAAATGGAAAGAGAGGTGGTCACATGGTGTTGAATGGGAGGAGAGGGGATATGAGTTATCATCTCTATTAAAATATGGTCCACACTATGAGAACATTAGACTCCCTTCCTTAGGCCTGGTCTACACTACGACTTTAATTCGGATTTAGCTGCCTTAATTCGAATTAACGCTTGACCCGTCCACACAACGAAGCCATTTAATTCGAATTAAAGGGCCCTTTAATTCGATTTCTGTACTCCACCCCGACGAGCGGAGTAGCGCCAAAATCGAATTTGTCAATTCGAATTAGCGTTAGTGTGGCCGCAATTCGATGTTATTGGCCTCCAGGAGCTATCCCACAGTGCACCATTGTGACCGCTCTGGCCAGCAATCTGAACTCGCATGCACTGGCCAGGTGGACAGGAAAAGACCCGGGAACATTTGAATTTCATTTCCTGTTTGCACAGCGTGGAGAGCACAGGTGACCACAGAGAGCTCATCAGCACAGGTAACCATGCAGGCTGATAATCGAAAAAGAGCACCAGCATGGACCGTACAGGAGGTACTGGATTTGATCTCTATATGGGGAGAGGATTCAGTGCTAGCTGAACTGCGTTCGAAAAGACGAAATGCCAAAACTTATGAAAAAATTTCCAAGGGCATGATGGAGAGAGGCCACAATAGGGACACAGATCAGTGCCGCGTGAAAGTCAAGGAGCTCAGACAAGCCTATCAAAAAGCAAAGGAGGCAAACGGTCGCTCCGGGTCAGAGCTGCGGACATGCCGCTTCTACGCTGAGCTAAATGCATTTCTAGGGGGGGCCGCCACCACTACCCCACCTCTGACTGTGGATTCCGAGCTGGGGATAATCTCATCAGGTACACCTGATGATTCTGTGGAAGGGGAAGAGGAGGAGGAGGAGGAGGACGAGCTGGCAGAGAGCACCCAGCTCTCCGTTCTCCCCAACAGCCAGGAACTGTTTCTCACCCTGACTGAAGTACCCTCCCAAGCCTCCCAAGCCAGCACCCAAGACCATGACCCCATGGAAGGGACCTCAGGTGAGTTTACCTTTTAAAATAGAAAACATGGTTTAAAAGCAAGCATTTTTAATGATTAATTTGCCCTGAGCACTTGGGATGCATTCGCAGCCAGTACAGCTACTGGAAAAGTCTGTTAACATGTCTGGGGATGGAGCGGAAATCCTCCAGGGACATCTCCATGAAGCTCTCCTGGAGGTACTCCAAAAGCCTTGCCACAAGGTTTCTGGGCAGTGCAGCCTTATTCCGTCCTCCATGGTAGGACACTTGACCACGCCATGCTAGTAGCAAGTAATCTGGTATCATTGCCTGACACAGCCTGGCAGCGTATGGTCCCGGTGTTTGCTGGCATTCAAGCAACATCCGTTCTTTATCTTGCTGTGTAATCCTCAGGAGAGTGATATCGCTTAGGGTAACCTGGTTGAAATAAGGGAATTTAATTAAGGGGACTGAGGTGGCCGTTCCTACTGGGCTGTTTGCCTGTGGCTGAAAAGAAATCCTTCCCTGCATTTAGCCAAGTGCAAGGGGGGGGGGGAGGATTGGCCCAGAGCTTTTCGCGTTTTGCTAGCAGGGATCTTCCCTGATACCAGCCACGCGGTGGGGGGAGGGAGAAAGCACTCATCCCAGAGAATTCATGGCGGGTGGGGGTGGGGGGGTGTTAGTTTGGTTCCTGCAGGGATCTTCCCTGATACCAGCCACGCGGTGGGGGGAGGGAGAAAGCACTCATCCCAGAGAATTCATGGCGGGTGGGGGGGGGTGGTGGTGTTAGTTTGGTTCCTGCAGGGATCTTCCCTGATACCAGCCACGCGGTGGGGGGAGGGAGAAAGCACTCATCCCAGAGAATTCATGGCGGGTGGGGGGGGTGGTGGTGTTAGTTTGGTTCCTGCAGGGATCTTCCCTGATACCAGCCACGCGGTGGGGGGAGGGAAAAAGCACTCATCCCAGAGAATTCATGGCGGGTGGGGGGGGGGTGGTGTTAGTTTGGTTCCTGCAGGGATCTTCCCTGATACCAGCCACGCGGTGGGGGGAGGGAGAAAGCACTCATCCCAGAGAATTGGATGGGGGGGGGGGGTGTTAACCTTCAGCAGCAGAAAACAAGCTAACAGGAAAACTGCAGCACAACGGGCTTTGCTTGGTATGTGGGAAAGCAGGGCGCAGAAGCCTAAAGACAGTGGCTTACCATGGCAGCATGCAAGGTGAATTCTGTTGCCCCGACCTGCGTCTGTGATCTCTAGCAGCAAAGCCACAGGCACTCAATATTAAGAGGCAAAATGCGACCTTGCACAGAAATCACATGTGCTATGTAATGTGAATAGTATACACCGTGAAAGAGTATAAGCATTGTTCTGAAAAATGTATCTTTTAAAAAAATTCTCTCCTTTTTTCACTCCCTCCAGTAGGTGCAAATGTTTCAAGCCTCCCTCCTCCTTCCCGAAGGCTATCCCAGATAAGGCGTCGTAAAAAAAAGACGAGAGAAGAGATGTTTTCCGAAATCATGCAATCCACCAGGAATGAAAGAGCTCATCTGAATGAGTGGAAGGAGACGGTTTGCAAGTATAGGAAAGAAGCCAGTGACCGTGAGGACAGGAGGGACCAACGTGAGGACATGAGGGACCAACGTGAGGACATGAGGGACCAACGTGAGGACAGAAGGGACCAACGTGAGGAGAGGAGAGACGCTCGAGATGAGAGGTGGCGGCAGGAAGATCAGAGGAGTCGGGAAGCAACGCTGGGGCTGCTGCGTGAGCAAACAGACATGCTCCGGCGTCTGGTGGAGCTTCAGGAACGGCTGCTGGAGAACCGAGTGCCGCTACAGCCCCTGTATAACCCCCCTACCTCCTCACCATGTTCCATAGCCTCCACACCCAGACGTGTAAGAACACGGGGGGGAAGGCTCCGTACACCCTCCCATTCCACCCCAGTGGACAGCCCAAGCAAAAGGCTGCCATTTTTTTAACCTTTTTTTACTGGGCTTTTCCTTCCCGCAGATCCTCCTCCCAAACCCCACTCAGGTTCTGTGCCGCTACAGCCCCTGTATAACCCCCCTACCTCCTCACCATGTTCCATAGCCTCCACACCCAGACGTATAAGAACACGGGGGGGAAGGCTCCGTACACCCTCCCATTCCACCCCAGTGGACAGCCCAAGCAAAAGGCTGCCATTTTCTTAACCTTTCTTTACTGGGCTTTTCCTTCCCGCTGATCCTCCTCCCAAACCCCACTCAGGTTCTCTCCCTCTTTTTATAATCAATTAATAAAGAATAAATGATTTTTAAACAATGGTGACTTTATTTCCTTTGAAAGCAAGCTGGGGGAAGGGGGAGGGTGGGTTCCTTACAGAGAATGAGTCAATAAAGGGGGCGGGTTTTCAGGAAGGATAAACAAACATAAATTTCACACTGTAGCCTGGCCAGTCATGAAACTGGTTTTCAAAGCTTCCCTAATGCGCAGCGCTTCATCGTGTGCTCTTCTAATCGCCCTGGTGTCTGGCTGCGAGTAATCAGCAGCCAGGCGATTTGCCTCAGCCTCCCACCCTGCCATAAAGGTCTCCCCCTTGCTCTCACAGAGATTGTGAAGCACACAGCAAGCAGTAATAACAATGGGGATATTGGTTTGGCTGAGGTCTGAGCGAGTCAATAAGGATCGCCAGCGACCTTTTAAACGGCCAAATGCACATTCTACCACCATTCTGCACTTGCTCAGCCTGTAGTTGAACAACTCCTGACTCCTGTCCAGGCTGCCTGTGTATGGCTTCATGAGCCATGGCATTAAGGGGTAGGCTGGGTCCCCAAGAATAACAATTGGCATTTCAACATCCCCCACGGTTATTTTCTGGTCCGGAAAGTAAGTCCCTTGCTGCAGCCGTTTAAACAGATTGGTGTTCCTGAAGACGCGAGCGTCATGAACCCTTCCCGGCCAGCCCACATGGATGTTGGTGAAACGTCCCTTGTGATCCACAAGTGCTTGCAGCACCATTGAGAAGTACCCCTTGCGGTTTATGTACTGGGTACCCTGGTGCTCCGGTGCCAAGATAGGAATATGGGTTCCATCTATTGCCCCACCACAGTTAGGGAATCCCATTGCAGCAAAGCCATCCACTATGACCTGCACATTTCCCAGAGTCACTACCTTTCGTAGCAGCACCTCCGTGATTGCTTTGGCTACTTGCATCACAGCAGCCCCCACAGTAGATTTGCCCACTCCAAATTGATTCCCGACTGACCGGTAGCTGTCTGGCGTTGCAAGCTTCCACAGGGCTATCGCCACTCGCTTCTCAACTGTGAGGGCTGCTCTCATCTTGGTATTCTGGCGCTTCAGGGCAGGGGAAAGCAAGTCACAAAGTTCCATGAAAGTGCCCTTACGCATGCGAAAGTTTCTCAGCCACTGGGAATCGTCCCACACCTGCAACACTATGCGGTCCCACCAGTCTGTGCTTGTTTCCCGGGCCCAGAATCGGCGTTCAAAGCCTATAACCTGGCCCATTAACATCATAATCTCCAAAGCACCGGGGCCCGCGGTCTCAGAGAATTCTGTGTCCGTGTCCATGTCCTCATCACGCTGGTCGCTGCGCTGCAATCGCCGCCTCCTCCTCCTCCTCGCCTCTTTTTTCTGGTCCTGTGTAAGCATAAACTCCACGAGAAAGCGCGAGGTGTTTATAATGTTCGAGACTGCGTTCTGGAGCACAACGGGATCCATGCTTGATGCAGAATGGAGTCTGCAGAGTTCACTCAGGAAAAAAGGCGCGAAATGGTTGTCTGCCGTTGCTTTCAGGGAGGGAGGGGGAGGCTGTACCCAGAACTACCTGCGACAATGTTTTTTGCCCCATCATGCACTGGGGTCTCAACCCAGAATTCCAAGGGGGGTGGAGACTGCGGGAACTATGGGATAGCTATGTAAAAGCTACCCACAATGCAACGCTCTGGAAATCGATGCTACTATGGTAGCTTGGACGCAAACCACCGAATTAATGGTGCCTAGTGTGGCCGAATACATTCGAATTTATAAAATCGGTTTCCTAAATTCGAATTATATAAATTCGAATTAATCCTGTAGTGTAGACATACCCTCAGAAGGAGGAAGGAATTTGAGCCTCTAGTTCTAGGGAGTCTAGGTATTCCAAACCTGATGCTTAAACCGTTAAACTAATCTCTCAAGTAATTGGAAAAAACTTTAACAGAGTTAAGGTTGCCTGGTGATATCTTGTGTCCTTCCAGAATGTCAAGTTCAGCAAAAACTCAAATTTCGGAAAACCAGGAAATAGAGTTAAGATAAACACCCATGCAACCTTAACTCTGTCCCTCTGGAGCTGCCAGTAACCCCTGAGAATTATATGCATGCACTCCAGCTGCATTCAGTATGTTAGGTGTAGCTGTACTGAGAATGGAATAAGTTGGAGCAGCTTGGAAGAGCTGTAATTGTGATGTGAGGAGATCTGGGGATTAGTTTGAGGAGCATCATAGAACTGTGATTGTGATATGAGGAGATGTGGGTCTGAGTGCCCCCCCCCCCCCGCCCATGTGTGTTATCAAAGGAAAAAGGTGCATATATACCTTGAAGTTCCAGTCTGCATCATTTCAATACAGAATTGTGTTGGTTGTGTCAGTAGCAGGATACTGGGATTTTCTTGCCATGGGTATTGCCAGTAGTGAGATAGGATATAAAAGCAGTCTATGGATTTAATGATGGGTAGGTGAAAGGTTGGGTTGTATCCTGTGTGCAAATGTCAAGGGGTTGTAAAAGAATAGGAGGTGGTTGTTTTAGTTTTACAAGTGTGGTATTTTTTTCAGGGGAGTGGGCTCAGTGTTTGAGCATAGGAGAAGTGCAGATAGTGCCTGTTCTATATTTCCTGGTTTTCAGAACTTTGAGTTTTGCTGAACTTGAGGTTCAGGAAGTGTGCAAGCTATCGGCGGGCAACCTTAACTCTGTGTTAATGAAGTTTTGTCATTTAATTTACTAGGTTTTTTTTTTAAAACAGGTAGGCGTTAATGGTCATTTAGACAGTTGTAGTTCTCACCTAGGTTTGCAGTTGATACACTACTCTGGGTAGGTAATCAAAAGGCTTAGATTTTATATAGTGTTTTTCATCAGTAGGCTTCAAAGAAATTTACATCATCCACATTTTGCGTATGGGAAACTGAGTTACAGAGAGGTGAAGTGACTGGCCCGAGGTCATCCAGCAGGCCAGTGGCAGGACTAGGAATAGTCCTTGTCCAATGGTCTTGCCACTGGGCCACACAGTTGCGATGTGATTCCTCATTGCTCCTCCCACCTCCTGTACATTTTGTTATAGCAGGATGGGGATAGTGGTTGTACTTTGAAACGTTTGTAATGTGTAGTTGCTAACATACCCAGTGAGAAAAATCTTCTGATCTATGATCCAAAACCTTGACAGTTCTATTATAGTAACTTCAAGTGTGTGAGAAGATTAGTGTGCCTCTCTCCTCCACCCTCTGCCCCACCAACTTTTCCAGCTCCCCCTCCTTATAGTAATTTCTTCTAGATGTTTTAATTTTGTTACCTGCAGGCTCTCCAACCCATATGTCAGCTCACATGGAGGGTAGGAAGAGGGGCTTAGGCCTCCCAGATCCTGGCACACACACAGAAGGGGAGAATGTGGGGCTGACAGATGCCCTTGCTCTTCTCCAGTGACCCTTACCTGAGCTCCCAACCCCTCTTACCTCCATATGGCAGCAAACCCCTTTCACCTCTCAGCAAACATTCACGTCTACTTTTTTTTTTATTCAAAAATGCATTATCCCAAAGTAAACACACTAACAGAGGCAGATTTTAGCAATATGCCATCCAGCCTTTTGACCCACAGTGGGAACAGACACTGGCTGGATGAGTCAGATTCAAAGGACTACTACTGAACTCCTTGAGCTATCAAGTTTATGTGACACTAACAGTCCGTGCATTCTTGGTATAATCCATCGGAAATGAGAATAAGCACATAAGGCTTTCAAAGAGCCTAACTGGAGAAGCAAAATCATTTTCAAATAATGTATTAATTTTATTTCGCCCAAAGGGCTGGTGGGTACCAGGCACTTTGTTGGGGGTAACCATTGAATGTTGGAGACCCTGATGCAATGATCTGAGCCATGTTTTGATTTCTATCTGTAAGGAGAAAAAAAGTTGCCAGAAACTCTCAACTTGAAGAGAAGCTGGTTTTTTTCGGGGGCTATATCTTGGTACGCTTTGGTCAAATGGCCCCAAATTTGGATCATGAATGGAATCCCATACCCAGCACAACACATTACAAAGCAATACAGCTAATAGTGTAGATTTTAGAGCACTCAGCAGAGTCAAGGTTTGAACAGAAAGCTGTTTTTAACTGTAACTGTAGGAGAGCTATCACTCTGCTGTAATTTCTTGGTAAGCAAAGTCAGATATTGAGGAGATTAGAAGCATGAAAAACTAATTATTTTCAATGTTGAATTCCATAGTTTTGAATCAACAGCGCTTGGAGTTTCTTGCAATGCTTGATGTAAAACAACAGAAGATTATTCAGGAAAATATGTCCATTAATAAAAGTGGCTTTACAGAAATTACAGGTCTTGAAGTAAGTGAGAATTTTGTTTTCTTTATTTCAGTAAGTATGATTGGTTGGAAGTTGTTTTGTTTTGTTTTGTTTTTTAAATACATTTTGTTTGAGCAGTTAATGAAGTTCCACAAAACATTTCCTTCCAAAAATTCATTTTGATAATGCATCAGAATACAGTATGACTTTTATAGCAAACGAGAAATATGCCTCCTGTTATTAACTGAGTGCTTGCAATAAATGGTCTCTGAGCCTGTTGGGCAATTATCTGCTTTGCTACTGTTATGGAAAGGAAGAGCGAACCGAAGAAGCATCAGGATATCCTACTAATGTTAACAGGTTTAGCACTATCTCCTCAAGCTCTGCACTTTTCTCTTATGAGAGGAGACCTCTTTTGAGGTCTTCAGGGAGCAGCATAAATATACTGACAACTCTTCTGACTGTCCTTATGCTGTATGGTAGAAGCCATGCTTCTGGTCAGTAGAAGATACTCCACTATCCTGTCTGTCATGCTGCAAATGTGGCAAAAATGATGGTGAATGATTAAGACTCCAATTTATATGATCCAAGGTCTGAGATTTCCAGAGAGCGGTCTGGAATATATCCAAGGCTTCCTTAACTTTCTGGGGCAGAACCCTATTGACAAGGACAAATAGTATGACATGACAGGTTGAATCCACATTCCTGGAAATATTCAGTCTAGCAAGATTACACTGTAATGGTCTCTTTATTACTTTTGTATTCAATTACAACTAGGGAGAACATTTTCAAAAGCTTCTAAGGGATTTAGGAGCACAACTGCCATTGAAAGTCATTGGGATTTATGCCCCTAAATCACGTAAGCATTTTTGAAAATCTGCACCTAAACCTTTTAATAATCTCATAATATACAATATGTGTGGGTATGTCCACATTTGTTAAATATCTGACGGCTACTTATTCATAGGCTGAACTCAGTAATACCTTGTCTACACATTTATTCAGGGAATAGCTTGACATTTTTAATTTAAAAAAGAAAAAGTTTAATGTATTATGCATAAGACTACAATTTTGTCATGGATATTTTTAGGAAATGTCATGGACAGGTTAACGGAATCTGTGATTTCCAGAGACCTCCGTGACATTGGGGCACCACAGCAACTCAGCCACTGCTGGCAGCAGGGGACCCTACCGCAGCAGCCCTGCTGCGATGTGCGGCAGAAGGACCCCTGCAACTGACCAGCCGCCACCACTGGCAGGGTCACCCAAGCTGCCCGGCCACCAGCGCTGCTGGCGGGGGACCTGGAGCTCTCTAGCCACAGTGGGGGGGACCCCGCAGCTCCCCAGCTGCCGCAGGCGGCAGTGGATCCCGCCCCAGCTCCCAGCCCCACAAGCAGTGGGGGATTCCCCCCACCCAGCTCCCAGTCCTGTGGGCAGTGGGGGGCCCCCAGAGTGCCCCAGCCACCACCGGCGGTGGCAGAGGGACCCTGGCAGCTGCAGCCAGCACATCCCTCGGCCCACGCCGCTTCCCACAGCCCCCATTGGCCTGGAGCGGCGAACTGCGGCCAGTGGGAGCTGCGATCGGCCGAACCTGCGGACGTGGCAGGTAAACAAACCGTCCCGGCCCGTCAGGGTGCTTACCCTGGTGGGCTGCGTGTCAAAGGTTGCCGATCCCTGTTGTAAAGTTTGAATAGTTTTTTATCGCTTGTTTATTTTAATTAAAAATAAATGGCATGTGTGTGTAGATAATGTGGGTTTCCCTAACCCCTAATCCACTACGATTTCAAGATATTTTTATTGGTAAAAATCTAGATTCTTTAAATTACTTAGTGTGTGCACATAGAGGTGTTTGAGTAACTGGTGTGTAATGCTCTTGGATTTGAAGCTGGCGGTTCTTGGAGCCTGCACCTGTAATGCTTCTGGAGGAGAGCCCTGTTCCTGTGCCAAAATGTCAGCTGCAACTCGAAAGCAGCTCCTTCAACTCAGACAAGAGGTAATGTAGCCTAACTTAGATGTGGAGCAACATAGATGTCTTTTTCATGAAAAAGTTTAGAGTATACTTGCTATTTGGGTCTAGTACATTTCAAAAACAAAATAGTGCTTTTCAAAAGTCTCTGCAAGCTTTAGCAAATGCTATGGTAATACAAATAAGTAGTAGTAATAACACACTAGAAACTTTTGCTTGTGTAGTAATTTTTTGTTTTAAAAAATTTCTATACTGGCAAAAGCCCTATTGTAGATGGCGATATTGGCAATAAAGCACTTTTGCCAGTGTAGCATATTTTCTTAAAGAAACCAGTATAACCTATACCAGCAAAAGTACTGCATCTATACTAGGAAGGCTTGCCAGTATATCTATACCAGGAAACTTCTCTACTAGCCATAATTACTAGGTTTAAGTCACAACTGGTAGGGAGGATTTAGCAGTTCCCAGAAAGAGGGAGGAACTTCACAAGAGACAGAGAAATCTTTTTGCCTCCAAATCAGTTTTTCAGCACTAACTTCAGGTATTAAGTGTGGCAATTTTCCATAGAGGAAGACGGTGCCCTAGAGATCAGGAATATCACTTCTGCAACTCATATAATCTTCTGTAGTCCAAGCATATTTTTTTCTTAAATGCAAGTTGCTGGCATTATAAATCTCTCCTCCTGTTGTTTAACAGAGATGGACTGCTCCCTTATTTTTCTTATAATCTTTGCCACAGTTGATTATGTGCAAGATGCAGCAGCCTTTAACCCAGAGCCCAAATTTTCTCCAAATTGTAATTAGAGTACTTTAAAAGTTGTGAGTGTTTTTAAGCAAATTGATAGTTTTAAACTTTTACTGATCAGTAAAGGGAAAAAACGGCCAAGAACAGGAAACATATACACAGCTTCATAACTTTTTTCATTTTTCTGGTGTAAATGCACCATACCTGTATAGCACATTATCATCATTCCTAGGATTCAGAGAGGACTTGAAAATAGTAACTACTGCTCCTTGCTGTATTGGAGCCCTAATGTAATCTGTTAACATAAATTAATGTTTTTATGATATAAAAAGCTTGCAGGATTGAGAAAAGGATTTGTAAAATGAGACTAGATTTGCTTTGATTTTATTAATCTTATGTTCAGTTGCTGAATCCCATGTAATCCTTTTAAGTACCTCACAACATATAGTGAATGGATACTTTATGGCCCAATAGAGTATATATTGTGGAATTATATTTCATTGACCTGGGAGCAGTCCTGAGCTTCCAGTGCTGCTCCTTTACAAGGATGTTCTTGGAATTTGACGGTTTAAAAAAGATTTGCTGCATGAGGGTCTTGTTTTAAAGCTAAAGATAGGTGATCCTGAGCGTGGTAATCATATACTAGTCTTAATTATTAAGAGGTATGATGAATTTGTTTGAAAGGATGTTACAAATTTAAAGCCTAAACTGATTTTTGCTTAGAGTTAGCTGGCATAAGTGAGTAGGTATGTAAACACCCCCCCCCCCCTAATTTAAGAGTGCTGCCTTTTGCAGATATCCAGTTGTGGCCACGCTTTTATTAATGTATATGTGTGGTATGAGAGAGAGAGAGAAAATATAATACAATGACAGAGAGAGAGAACCCACATGTGGTACATTGAAATTGTTCAGAAGTTTTGCACAGAGCTAGCCTATATAAACCATGTGAACTTATTGTTAGCTATATCCGTCCTTCCTTTTTCCTCCTGTTGTTTGTCACATTTACTTGTTGCATCTTCTCAAAGTATATTTAAGTCCCTTGGGTTAAGGACCATGTCTTCCCTTGTGTTTGTACAGCTCCTAGCACAATGGAGTCATGATCCTGATTTAGACCTTTTAGGGCTACTGCAATACAAATAATAAATGCAGCAGCACAGAAACACAATTAAAATTGAATAACCTAAGTTCAATCCCTCAAAGATGGAAAATGATATTTATGAGTTCTAGTTTTAGTTTGTTGGAAGCCCATTGGAAATCTTGATAGTGTTAGATTAAGTATTATTTTGAAAGGTCCATTGTGCATATGTAACAGTCTTCCAGAAGAAGTTGTCATCAATTTCAAGATTCATTTGGATTGAACAGGAAAATGGCTAAGAAAAATTAAAGTGAACTAAAAATGTCCATCAGGAATGCACCCTGAACAAGAACATGTGGGGGGAAAATAGCTTGTCTGTTAAAAGAAGCAAGTCCTACAATCATTTTCTTTTTTAAAGACACACAACTGTGACTTTCTTCTAGTCATTTATATCATGTTTTAGTCTGAAAAAGTGTTTCCTGTCTACCTTGCTTAAAGAATAGATTTAGTTAAAGCCATAATTTGTGTGGTGCATTTTTGTTTTATTTTATTTTATTACTTTTATAAGTATGGTATCCTTCCTCAATGTCCTGCAGCTGTAGGGCAACAGTTCCCTTTTCAAAGAGCAGCACAGATTTGGAAATGATGCTATCATGGCTCTGTTGTACATGGGTTGTTCTCCTTGACACTAGTACCTCAGCTTCTAATAACATAGAACTCTCTCGCACATGTTCACAGTCTGGTTGTGCTGAGCGCAACTGGCATGCGAGACTCCTACTCCTCTTCAAGCTGTCCTGGAGGGGCAAACAGTACTGCAGGAGAGCCAATTAGTGCAGAGGATGTGTGTGTGTGTGTATGTAGATATATACACACACATTCAGGGGTAAGGATTTCAATCCCCACTTCAAAATTATTCTTTTAGCAAGCTAGTATTTAGTTTGTTTTCCTTCTAAAAAGAAAAAAAGATTGTTTTTAAGAAGTACTGATGTCACCACTTCCCTAAAAGTATCTAGCTAGCTCCTACTCTATCTCCATTCACCCATAAAGGCCTGGTATGTGTGTGTCTGTGTTGGCAGTGCTCTTTCCATATGATAGTATAAGAAATCCTGCTTTAACTGCTTTGGCTTCCTAGTTTGTGTGATGCATTCTATTTTTTCCTTAATTTAAAATAGTGTGAAGCTCTGAAGAAGAGTAAAGAAGAAGCGTATATAATGGCAGATGCCTTCAGAATTGCGTTTGAGCAGCAGTTAATGCAGAGGAAAGACCAGGCTTTGAGGCTCACACAAGTGAATAAGATCTGTAAAAAAGAAACAAAACTTATAAACTGGAAACGCCTGAAAGAGGATGGTAACTGTGATGTTTCATAATTATGTTGTTGTTGGAATTTAAGTAAAATTAATAAGTATCAGTAGGAAAGAGGATAGGTTTATTGAAGAGTTACAACACTCTGTTTCATTTACAGCTGTGATCCAATTGCTGACCTAAGAATCCTTAGAATCAAGAAAAAAGAAGTTATGTGAAAATTGTAAATACATCACAATACTGTGTCATCTAGTTAGGGATTTTCTGCTGGAGGTTTCACAACGTCTATTTTAGGAATTCTGTACATAAATAGAACTTGCTTGTAATCACTAACAATAACTTTAACAGTATATTGGATCTATCAGTCTAGGTTTTTTAATCTAATTTTTTTTATCCTGCACTCAGAGGATATGGTCTGAATAAAATCCCTGAAAAAAATCGTTAACTATGGCACTAATAACATATTGGATATTAAAACTGCAGGGATCTTCAAAATCAAACATACTTTTACACCATTTATGATATTTGTTTAACTTTTGCACTCAACTTGGACTGTGAAAATAGACGGATCTCTTTAGTTATCCTATAGTAGCACAGTGTATCACATTTCAGTTGTAAATATTGCAGAGGGAATGTTTGTTCTTCTTTGAGTTGTGTCCCTATGGATGCTCCACGTTAGTTACTTCAGGTGTGCATGTGCCTCTTGAGCCCTTGATTAGAGAGTTTCCATAGGCAGTGTCCGTTCAGCTCACGTATGCCCTCTATACAATCTCATGCCACACACCAAGGTTATATAGCAGGCAAACTGCCCTGGGTTCCTTCTTTACAACCTGGGACTGAGATGGAGCTCTAGCGTGTCCACCTTGTGCATGCATCACCATGTTTTGCTGTTCTATTGTTAGTTTAGTGTGTCTAGTTAGAATTAGTTGTAGATAGTAGTGAGAGGTTTGGAATTTTTTCTCCCACCCTCACCCTTTTTTTCCCCTGGGGAACTTATTTGGCCTAGCTGGACGTGCCTGGCTTCCCAGGTTTCAAATGTTACTTCTCTTGTCAGGAAGCTGTCTGGTCAGTGATGGCCAATCTAAGTGCTGATGTTGCTTGGGAGAGTCCCATGTCTCCCAAAAGTGTAGCTTTTGCCTGGCTCTAAAATCTAGAGCATGGAAGAATTGGTAAACCAAATTGAAGCTTCGGATGATGGAGTGTTCCTTTCAACCCACTTCTGAGTCAGATCAGGAGTCTGTCTCGTATACATCTGTCTCCAGTGCCCCATCGACCTCGGGTAAGGTCTCCCTTAAGAGGGGTGGGGGAAGACTGTGGAGGACTCAGAGAAGGTACCGAAGAAGAGGACCTTGGGCTCCCACTACAAGAGTCAGCTCCCAAAAGGCCCCCATCTCCTTCTAAGTCTGCAGTGTCAGAGGCTTCGCCTTCTTGACTCAGTACCATGGAGGTGAAGGACTCTTCCTCTGATACTGGTGGGGCTGGGAGATCCTGGAGCACTTTGGAGAAGCACAGCTCCTTGGTACCATCTGGGAAGAACAGAGTGGCCCAGGACATACACTCCTGTAGAACGGCACCATCTACATCAGACTTCGCAGTGGTGTCTTCGCATTCTGGTCCATCAGTACCAGCAAAATCAAAGCATCAGACACCTTTGGCCCCAGCATCTATATGTTCCAGATCAACAGTACCCTCCACCTCAACTTCTGCATCAGTACCAACCCACTTGCTACCCCAGGAATTCTGCTACTCCAGGGACTTGTCAGTATTAGACAAGCTGGAGCCTCACTGCTCATGGATGCCAACTGAGTCTCAGTACTGAGACCCCAGTCCCCAGATTACAATTGCTACCTTGCAGGATTCCCCACCCTTTTCTACTGGGTCCCTCCTCCCCATTAAAGGACATTGAGGAGGATGAAGGAGACATTCAATTGGTCTCCTACTTATCAGTGCAGCGTTCCCCTCGCATCATTACAGGACCCCATACTTTGACAAGGATTCTTATCCATATCAGGGATGGTGGTATCAGTCCTGGGTACCACACCCTCTCCTGTAGAGGCCTCCCTAGTGGCTATACTGAGATCTTTGGGCAGCGTATTGGGAGCAATTTGCCAGACTTCTGGCTCCATTGCACCAGGAGACTAGGGTTTCACAGTCTCTTCCACCAAACCCCTGACACGAGGAGACCTTTGAAGAACAGGAGACTGGGTTGGACAAAGAGTCCACCCCTTAAACTCCTATTTCGTCTTCATCCCCGGACGAGGCAGTTATACCTCTGCTACCACCAATGTCAGACAGTTTTCGCCAGTTCCAAGACCTTGTGAAGAAGATGGCTGACACCCTCCAGATACCGCTTGAGGAAGTTAAAGACTCACAACACAATCTCCTGGACATTCTGCAGTTGACAACACCTACCCCAGTTGTGCTACCCATTAATGAAATACCCCTGGATCCAGCAAAGACTGTGTGATGAACTCCTGCCACCATCCCATCAACTAATAAATGGTCAGAGAAGAAATATTATGTTTCCTGTAGGGACTCAGAATTTTTGTTTTCCTTCCTCCCCACCTAATTCTCTGAGGGTGGATGCCATAAACAAGGTGGTAAAGAGCATTATGCCAGGTCTCCCCCTTAAGATAAGGATCAGAAGAGGTTTGACCTTTTTGGCTGAAAGGCGTACTCTTCCACGACCCTCCAGTTTTGGATCACAAACTAGCAGGCGATCATGGCCACCTATGACTTTATGAATTACAATAAGTTTTACAACCTTTATTAAATATCTTCCAAAGGAGTATAGAGAGCACTTCTAGGCCATCACTATGGAGGATCAGTTATTATCCAGAACCTCTCTTCAAGTGTCCTTAGATGCCATGGACACTGTGGCTAGATCCATCTCCACAACGATTGTCGTGTACAGGGCGTTGTGGGTCTCAGCTGTTGGGGTTCCCGAGAGAGGTTCAGAATACTTTTGAGGACCCTCCTCTGTGATGGTCATAAGCTCTTCTCCGGGACTATGGATGAGTCCCTGCACATGCTGAAAGACTCCAGGACCACAATGAGGTCTCTAGGTATGTGCACCTCTACAAACAAGAGGCGATATAGCAGTTCTCAAACAGCGTAGAGATTGTGCTTGGCCCAGTTCTCTGGATTTCACTGAACCACCAAATCTGGTAGAAAGAGATGCATCTGAAGAAGTGGGTTTTTTACCCACGAAAGCTTATGCCCAAATAAATCTGTTAGTCTTTAAGGTGCCTCCAGACTCCTCATTTTTGTGGATACAGACTAACACGACAACCCCCTGATACTTAGAAAGAGATGAAAATTCCAGAGGAAAAGAGCTTCTCACCCGCCTTCAGCGAACACCCAGTCCTTGTCGAAACAACAGTTTTGATGGGTTGGTTGAGGGTTCAACTCCTCCTTCGGCTCTAGTTAGCAAGCTGCAAACTTTCACCCACCATCCCGCTTTTTAAGACTGCCTTTCCCATTTCCAACAGGCGGCTTATTACAACAGACAAGTTGGTCATGGACATTATAACATCAGATACATCATCCACTTTATGTCCCTCCCACTTTCTTCCCTATCCCTCTTCAGGGACACCTCTGATGAGACTATACTGGGTCAAGAAGTACACTCTCTCCTTCGTTTAGAAGTGATAGAACAGGTCCCATCCCCTCACAGTGGGATCAGAGATGACTGAACAAATTTTAAAGTCTTAAAAGTTCAGAATGGTGACTCTGGCAATTACAATCCCTTATCTAGAGCTAGGAGATTGGTTTTTATCCCTCAAGCTACAGGACACCTATTTCCATATGGCAGTAGATCCTGCACACAGCAAATACCTATATTTCACCGTGGACCTGGATTATTTTCAATATTGAGTACTTCCCTTTGGCCTTGTTTTAGCCCCAAGGGTGTTCTCAAAGGTTCTAGTGATAGTAGCCATTTATCCACTACAGTAAGGAACTGTTTGCAGCTCCTGGGTCATATGGCAGCTTACACTTTCATGACCAGGCATGCAAGACTATGCCTCCACTGCTTTCAGGGCTGGTTCAAAAGGATCTATCTGTTCCTCAACCAGAGACAGCTTGGACAAACAGGTCACAGTTCACTTCTGGGTGAAGAATGCCCTAGATTGGTGGAAAAATCAACTCAGTGTCTGTGTGGGCATCCCTTTCATCCACCCAGTTCCAACAATATCTGTGACAACAGATGCATTACTGTTAGGGTAAGGAGCGTACCTCAATACCCTCATAACTCAGGGCAGATAGTCATCTCAGGAAACCAGTCTCCATATCAACCTGGAACTCAGGGGAGTCAGAAATGCCTGCCTTCAGTTCCTACCTCTTATCGGGGCAAATCAATCAAGATCATGACAGATGGTATGGCTTGCATGTTCAACAAACTGGGAGGAGCAAGATCTCCCTGCTTGTTTGCCAAAGCTATGAAGTTATGGAACTGGTGAATAGCCCATCAGATTCAGATCTCAGCCATTTAATTCCCTGGAGTCCAGAATGTCACAGATGATATGCCCAGAAGGGGTTTATCCCAGGACTACGAATGGGAGTTGGACTCTCAAATTCTTCATGTGATTTTCCAGAGGTGGGGACTTCCAAAGGTGGGCATATTTGTCACATCCAGCAACTGGAAGTGCCCCTTATCCTGCTCAAGAGGAGACCTAGGTCACCATTCTTTGGGAGACGCCTTTCTCCTTCCCTGGACAAAGGGCTTGTTCTACACATTCCCTCCAACACCACTAATTTTAAGAGTGATGAAGAAGATCAGACAGGACAAGACCAGGGTTTTCCTTATAGTACCGACCTGGCTGATGCCAAGATGGTATCCTTATCTGCTTCATCGGTGTGTCCAACTGACATTTAAGCTTCTGACCATCTGTCATCTCTTCTCCCAGGAAGCAGATTGTGTGTTTCACCCCAACCTAGAGATCCTTCATCTCCAAGCACGGCTCATAGATGTCCACAGGCTTAGAATCCACCTGCTTGACAGGAGTACAGCAGGCATTACTAAACAGTAGATGGGACTCAACTTACCTTCAGAAATGGAAAAGGTTCAATCAGTGGTATCGCTGTCACCGCCTTGTGCCTGAATCTTCTCCCCTCTCAGCCATCTTGAATTACCTGCTGGACTGGAAGAGATCAGGGTTATCAATTACCTCCATTAAGATTTATCTGGCTGAAATATCAGCATTTCATTCCCCACTAGAGGGATTTTCTATACCTGATCACCCTGTGTCCTCTAGATTTATTAAGGGTTTGGAGAACCTTGACCCCGCCCCCAGGTTAAGGATCCTACTCCAATTTGGGATCTCAAACTGGTATTTAGATACTTTGAGATCTCTGTTTGAACCTATGGTGACCAGCACCTTGTTTCATTTATCTATGATGATGGTCTTTCTAGTCACTATCATGTCAGCCCACAGGGTTGGGGAGAATGGGGCCTTGATGGCAAATCCCCCATTTATGGTATTTTTCAAGGTCTCCTTAGGACCACATCCAAAATTCTTACCTAAGGTGCTGACGGATTTCCATCTTACCCATCTACTGGTATTTTTTCCTAAACCACTCAGCATGAGACTTTCTTTCATACATTGGATCTGAGATGAGCATTGACCTTTTATCTGGATAAGAACAAGCAATTTTGAAAAGCACCTAGACTGTCTCCATTGCAAAAAGATTCAAGGAATACATGAAATCTTCACAGAGACTTTCAAGGTGGATCTCTGAGTATATTATTGCTTGCTACGATGCTATACCTCGCCAAAGGATAATAACAGACTTTGCCAGATTGCAGGGAACTTCCACAGCTTTAGTCAAAAACCTTCCAGTGTTTGAAACTGGCCCATCTAGCAGCTCTACCTTAGTGCATACTTTTGCTAAACATTATGCCTTGGTTCTTGCCATCAGTTCTGATGCAACACTTGGTTCTGCTCTACTGTCTTCAGTCTTGGACTAGATTCCAAAGCTCCCCATCCCCTGTGGGGATACCCCTTGGGAGTCACTGGAAGTGGAGCATCCATAGGGACACTACTTGAAGAAGAAGTTACTCCTAGCCCACGAAAGCTTATGCCCAAATAAATTTGTTAGTCTCTAAGGTGCCACAAGGACTCCTCATTGTTTTTGCTGATACAGACTAACATGGCTACCACTCTGAAACCTGTCACCTTGTGGAGTAACTCTGTTTTTTTGAGATGTGTCTCTCTATGGATGCTCTACTATCCACCCTCCTTCCCCCCTGCTTCAGACTGCTCTTTGTTGCACTGTCAGATAGAGAAGGAACCAGAGGTGAAAGTAAGCTGGTAGGGTCCGGTACAGTCGCGCCGGACTGGACTGGCTTCTTCAGCGGCGATTTAAAGGGCCCAGGGCTCCAGCTGCTGCGGGGAGCCCCGGGCCCTTTAAAGCACCGCACGAGCCCCGTTGCCAGAGCTCCGGTGGCGCTTTAAAGGGCCTGGGGCTCCCCGCAGCGGCCGGAGCCTCTGGCCCTTTAAAACGCTGCCGGAGCCCCGGGGCTCCTGCAGCTGGGCTCGGGCGGGAATTTAAAGGGCCCGGTGCTCCTGCAACTGCAGGAAGCCGTGGGCCCTTTAAATCCCCGCCCGAGTCCTGCCGCCCCAGGGTAGTGACGGCAGGGCTCCTGCGGTGATTTAAAGGGCCCGGAGCTCTGCGGCGGCCGGAGCCCCGGGCCCTTTAATTCGCCCCTGAGCCCGGGGCTCCCAGCCGCCTCTGCAGCTGGTAGCTCTGGGGTGATTTAAAGGCCCTGGGGCTCCCAGCCACAGCCGGAGCCCCAGAACCTTTAAATCTTGAAAGGCCCCGCCTCTTCTGGTTGAGGCCACGCCTATTCTGGTTGAGGCCACGCCCCTGCTCAGGACTCCGGCGTACCGGTAAGTCCTTTAAGTTACTTGCACCCCTGGAAGGAACTGAGGGAAATTTGCCTGTGCAGCCCTATATATTGTTGATGTGTGGTCTGTGGTTGTATAGAGAGTATGTGTGAGTCGAATGGACACTGCTAATGGAAAATCTCTGACCAATGGCTTGAGAGGCACCTGTGCACCTGAAGTAACTGAAGTGGAGCACCCATAAGGACACACATATTGAAGAACCGCAGTTACTGCACAAGCTGAGTACTCTTTTCTTTTTAAGAAAAAACAACCAACAACTTTTATTTAGAATTGTAATGACCTTTTGTGAAAAGATTTATATTGTTAATAGGATTTATACAAGCTTATTGTTACAAATTTTAATTCTGGGCAAGATTTAACTTACAGTTTTAGTTGCTTTTTTTTTTTTTATAAAAGAGAAAAATTTGTTGATAGAACTCATTTGTTTTATAGAAGTATTATGATTAGGGCTATGATTTTGTCACGGAGGTCATAGAAGTCATGGATTCCATGACTTCCAGAGACCTCCGTGACTTGAGCCCCCAGCGCCTCAGAACTGTAGGGTCCCCTGCCACCCCTGGCAGCTGGGAACTGCGGGGGCCCAAGCTCCCGGCCGCAGAGGGAGGCAGGGTTGCCCCGCAGGCAGCTCCCAGCCGGGGCGGAGGCAGGGGTGCCCAGAGCTCTGAGGCGATGGGGAGACCCCAAACTCCTGGCTGCTGCAGGGAGCAGGGCTCTCTGGAAGTCCCAGCTGCCACAGGCGCCTGGAGCACGGAGCCACTGCAGGCGCCCGGGAGCACAGAGCCGCCAGCGGTGGCATGGGGCTCGGAGCCTCCACAGGCGGCACGAAGCACTGAGCCTCTGTGGGCAGCACGGAGCAGTGAGCCTCCGCGGAGGGCACAAAGCACTGAGCCTCCATGGGCAGCTGGGGTGCCCCGAGCTTGGAGCCGCCATGGGTGGTGGGCAGACCCTGTATCTCCAACCCAGGCCCCCCTGGATGATGTGGGGAGCCTGCAGCTCCCCATTTTGTCATGCATATTTTTAGTAAAAGTCATAGGTCACAGGCTTCCATGAATTTTTCTTTATTGCCCGTGACCTGTCCGTGACTTCTACTAAAAATATTCGTGACAGAATCTTAGCCTTAATTATGATGTATGATAAATTCACAAGGTAAGGGAATTACAACTTTGAATTAAGCACAGAAATGTGTGTTGAATATCCCCCACTCTCTAGGCAATTTGAGAAATATTACATAATATATAAACAAGTTTTAACTATTTTTAGAAAACATTCTTATCAATAATACTTGGCACTGGCCATCCGCAGATCTCAAAGAGATCTGTAAAGGAGAGGAGTAAATATCATTATCCTTATTGTACACATAGGAAAACCAAGGTACAGAAAATATTAAGTGCTTTGTTCACAAATCCACGGCAGAGCTGGGAACAGAACCCACTTCCAGTCCCATGTGTTATCCACTGACCCACTGCTGCTATGGTTTGTGAAATCTGCTAGGTTTTTTTCTTTGTTTGCTAAAGAGGCCCCTGAATGTAATATTCTGACATGGGATATATTTTAGAAGTTTTCATGAAACTATTGATTATTCTGGTGTCTTTGTTCGCTAATTATATGTCCTGAGGCATCTTCAGCAAACATAAAGAGAACTTAAAACTTCCACACTCTTTTTATAGTGGGATATTAGCATATATTTCTAGACTTAACTCAGGATAGTTTATCCTTTGTTTATTTTAATCTTCATTGAAATTTAAATATATATTTAGCAGTTTAAGACTTATAACTTTTTACATTTCTTTCACAAAACCTTTTTTAACCTAGCATATAGTGTCCCTTTTATAAAACAAAAAACAAAACAAGTAGGGATTGTTATAATAATACCTACCCTCTTATATTGAGTTTTTCATCAGTAGATCTCAAAGGACTTCACAGTCTTTATAGAAGAGCCAAAGTGTATTTCTCATGCAGTTCCAGAAGTTTCCATTTTGTTGACCCATGTTTGCAATAAAAAGACTATTTTATCATTGGTGTGGGCCAGCACAGCATTGCATGCAAAACCATTTGCCATATTGTGTCCAATGAAAGTCATCTATAATTTGGATTACCACTTTATAAACTTCCATATCTTACTTTGTAAATGTATATTTTATCCCAAAGTCAACCTCTGTTTTGCTTAAAGAATACTAGTTTTCATGTCCTTATTGTGTATTTCAAATGAAGTGTATACCTTTTCTCAGGACTTGTGATGTTGCAAGGGAACAAGAAAAATCTGGGACAAAAGTTGACGGGCATGCTTATTTCTGATGCTGACTGCAGGAAAATGGAAGAATTGGATAATCCTCATGAAATCCTTAGGATGCTAATAGATTTGGTTAGTATCTTAAAAAAAATCTCAAAAAGGCATATTGATCAAAGTTGGCTTTGTTCCCACTGAGCAAACAAATATTGTTGACTCGCATATGATGATGTTCTAAGGAATAGTTTATAAACTAGTTTTCTTTTTTTCTTTTTAATACAGCTGAATGATAAAGAAGAGGCTTTGGCTCATCAAAGAAAGGTTAGTTATATGCTGGCTCGTGCAATGGAGGAAAAAGAAGATGCATCAAAGCAGAGTAACGAAAACAATCTTTCAGGAGAAAACATTACTCTGAAGAACCATCAGGATACAGCTTCAGAATCTCAAGAGTCAACTGAGCTTGAATATTCATGTTGCCAAAATCTTGGCTCTCAGGACAACACTTTCTCAATTCTCAACACAAAAATATATCAAAAATCAGCAAGACCACTTAAAAAATCACATTCCTGGCCATCCAGGAATTTAAAAGAAAATTATGTGCAAGGGATAGATGAAACTACAGATATGAATTGTACATATCAAGAGCACTCAGAATTAAAAAATAACTTGTGATAGTGCTAAGGCACAAGTAAGCCTTGCAGGGCACGTCCTAGGCATCCCTAAATTTAAACTCTAATTCTGTAATAAAATTCCAGAAAATCTGGTTTATGAAGGAGGGGGGTGGAGGGAGGGATAGCTCAGTGGTTTGAGCATTGGCCTGCTAAACCCAGGGTTGTGAATTTAATCCTTGAGGGGGCCACCTAGGGATCTGGGGCAAAATCAGTACTTGGTCCTGCTAGTGAAGGCAGGGGGCTGGACTCAATGACCTTTCAGGGTCCTTTCCAGCTCTATGAGATAGGTATATCTCCATATATTTTATTTTAACTACTTTTCTAAAGAACATATTTCAATACTTGGGTTAAAAATGTTAAGATACTTATTTTTTTTAATTATGTTGTACTGTATAAGCCTTTTTAGACTTTGTAAACTGTCTGTTTACTGTCTGCTTCTGTGTGTGCCTGCTACTATGAAAAAAAGTCGGCCAAAAGTTTTTGGAAGGATTGGTGTATTAATTAATCAAGGTGGTTTGTTTTTGTTGTGGGGATGGTTTTGCCTTTTACCTGTTCTTTTCCTCTTACGTCTGATAACCAAAATAAAGACCTTAAAAAACCATCTGATTCTCTTCCAACTCTGCCGTGTGCTTAAAAAAAGGTATAAGAAATGTGTGGAAAACCAAGAGTCATGCTGTGTTGTATCTGTAGTTCATTAATTAACATTAGCAATGCTGGATGCATTTCAAAATCCTGTATGTAACACATAGCAGCAAAGACCATTCCAGATTAAGTCCCAACAAATAGCTTCATGGTTTCAGTGTTTGTTTTGTTTTATTATTTAAGTTATAATTATTCCAGTGTTTTGATATACCTTATGATTAGGGCCCTACCAAATTCACAGTCTATTTTGTTCAATTTCACGGTCGTAGGATTTAAAAAATAATAAATTTCTTTATTTCAGCTATTTAAATCTGAAATTTCACAGTGTTGTAATTGAAAGGCTCTTGACCCAAAAAGGAGTTGTGGGAGGGTCGCAAGGTTATTGTAGGGGGTTGTTGCGGTACTGCTGTCCTTACTTCTGTGCTGCTGCTGGCAGTGGCGCTGCCTTCGGAGCTGGGCAGCTGGAGAGCGGTGGCTGCTGGCCGGGAGCCCAGCTCTGAAGGCAGAGCCACTGCCAGCAGCAGCGCAGAAGTAAGGATGGCATGGTATGATATTGCCAACTTTACTTCTGCGCTGCCGCCTGCCGAGCTGGGCCCTAGGGCAGCAGCCGCCACTCTCCAGCAACCCAGCTCTGAAGGCAGCAATGCAAAAGTAAGGGTGGCATGGTATGGTATTGCCACCCTTACTTCTGTACTGCTGCTGGTGGGGTGCCGCCTTCAGAGCTAGATACCTGGACAACAGCTGCCACTCTCCAGCTGCCCAGCTCTGAAGGCAGCACAGAAGTAAGGGTGGCAATACTACAACCCCCCTAAAATAACCTTGTGACACCCCCCCACACAACTGACCCCCCCCTTGCAACTCCCTTTTGTGTCAGGACCCCCAATTTGAGAAACGCTGGTCTCCCCTGTGAAATCTGTATAGTATAGGGTAAAAGCACACAAAAGACCAGATTTCACAGTCCGTGACGTGTTTTTCATAGCTGTGAATTTGGTAGGGCCCTACTTATGATAAGGTATTAAGTTTCCGAGACTACACTTAAACATAATTTTTATCAGCTATTTGGACACAGTCCAAAAGTTGACCTACACTGAAATGTTCTGGGAAATAGCCTTTCAGTTCCAAATTGGTTTTATCTCGTTCATTAAAAATATCTATCACTCCATGGCTTTCTTTAATATTTGCAAGTACTTGTCGTTTCTTAAAACGTTTCTATTTAGCTGCATTTGCAGCAAGTAGTTATATGATAAACTCCATTTCTAGCTAGAACAGGCTGAATACCAGAAAAAATAATGTTGAATATTTTTGATTGATATTGCTGCTATTCTTAGAGTAAAATCTTTTCAATTAATATTATTTGACCAGCTAAACGGTTCCGGAAAACAGCAGTTTGCAGACATATATGTTCATTGAATAGTATTTAACCATGTGTACGCAGATCAATTCTGATATAATTGAGGATGCTCATGTTCAAACAGGGAACTAGCAAAAAGAACAATATACTTTTTAAGGTTTCAGCTCTGTTAGCAATTCAGGAAATTTGGAATGATCAGTAGTTTCTGCTCAAGGGAAGCTAATGACTATATTGAGGGACTAAGGACAAAAGCCTTGTCTCATTGAAGTGTATGTGAATTTCGCTGTTAATTAGGTCACAGGCCCAAATCCTGCTCCCATCTACATTGTGAAAGTGACTATTTTAAAGCATGATGATTTAATACAGCTGGGGACCAACTTGATAAAGACTAAGTCCAAAACAGGTTTGTTGTTTTGTACTTTAGCCTGGTTATAACATTGGTCCTGTCCACAAAGACCAGGACCAAAGCAGAGTTGTAACATGGTGGTTCCCAAACATGTTTTAACACAGACAATTTCATAGTGCATATGGTCCCTAAGATACATTAGCAGAGCTATTAAATCTTTCAAATCACCTGCCCACACTATCCCTGGCTGATGCCAAGGCTGTTAGTCACTGTTTCGTGAGCACTGAATTTCCTTATAAATTAAAAGATTCTGGGCCCAATGCTATTTCCCTGGAAGTTGGTGGGGATTTCAACTAGTACAGTATAGCCCTCATCCCTCACTAGAGCTTCTAGGTGCTAGCATAATATGAATAATAAATGATGTAATTTAACCAGAGAGAATAATATTTTTGAAACCTAAACATATATTGAGATTTTATATAAATAAAATATAAGCTAAAATATTTGTTAAATGTTTTACTACTATTGGACTGCTTGTACTTATATCCTCTTCAATTTGTATTTAGGAATACAAGTCTTTATATCTATGACTATACTAAGCAAAGACTACTGTTTTTTTTATTATAATTGTTAATAAAAAAAATTCCAATAAACTCCAGTAACTTGAGAATGACATGGTTGTCAATGGGATCTATGAATTTAAGAAAAATATACCTTTGGGACTTTTTGAATGCACTGTGTACCTTGTCAGTTAATTTATGGCTGTATTTATCTTTACATTTTCAGTTCTACAGGAGCACTGTCTTAACTATATCTCCTAAATCAGGAAATCTTTAAGAAAAGTTTACTTGCTGAGTCAACATACAATTGGTGCTTTCTGGACAGATCAATGGGGACTTTATTTCTGCAAAATATCAATTGCATGTGAATTAAAATACTTTTATTAGTCCAAATGTGAAATGCAATATCCTTAAACAGTGTTGTAGTTGTTCTTTACCCATCTTTTTTTCCTCTCTAAAATTGTTTTAAATGCTGGCACAAACATTTCATGTATTGTATGATAATTGTAACATTTACCAAAATAAATATATTGTTTTTGAGTATGAAATTCTGTATTATATCAGTCAGCATTGTAGTGATGCATACATGTGTACATTAGATGCAGTCTTCATACAGTAGTGGCCTAACTTTACAAAGGTGCTTCTGTTGACAAGATTGAGTTGCTGAGCACCTCTGAAAAACAGACCATAAAACTTTTTTTTCTTGTGTAGCAAGTTTATTAAATGTTTACATTTTTTCCTTAATTACTCATTCTGTAGTGACTAAGGCTTTGTCTACACTGCCAATTGAATGACAAAAATGTTGTCGTTCACAGGTACTTAAAGAATCTCCCCCCGAAAGACCAAAGATTTGCCATGGCAAGTGGCAGTGTAAATGGCTCATTGTTGGCAGGCTCGTTCTCCTGTCGACAACATGAACCCCACTCGTAGGGGGTGGAAGTATTTTGTTGGCAAAAGTGCCAACAGCATTTAACTACCTGACTTTTAGCGACACGGCCATGTCGCTAAAAGCTGTGTAGTGTAGACAAAGCCTTAGTTTGACATATTATGTTCACTATTTATTTTCCAGGTTTATAAAAATATCCCTAAAAAGGTTGCTTTCAGGTGCATATGTTTAAAAAAAAAAAAATCACACTTCATAATATCATCTACTAATGAGAGTGCACTAGCGATACCTATTATGAGAATTTGTTTGCTTCCCCCTCCCTCCTGCTTCCGCAAGAAATAGTGTTCAGAGGCAGAGGTGACTTGAACTCCTACCACAGCTAGCCCAGTGTGTCCAACAACAAATTAAAATGTAAATTTACAGTCCCTTGAGATAAGTGGGGGACATTCATTTGTTTCAGGCTGGCTGGTGATACAGTACTGCATCAGTTTACACTTAATTCACATTTTGAAAGTTATCCTCATAATAAAGCCTAAGCAGGGCTTAAATTCAGCCCGCGCTGTCTGAAGCAGAGTTCTGGTAAATATTTTCAACCCCCCTGGAGTTTTTAAAGCATGGGGGAATGATGGGGGAAAGGGAATTGTGGGAAATACTCTGAGTATTTAAGCCCTGAGCCTAAGTACTTTTTCGAAGAGTCATCTAGGTGCTGGATCACAATTCTGAAACAAGGAGTTGTATCAGCAGCTAATTGTGTGGCCAAGGAATCGGAATACATGGAGTTCTGCCATTTATCTGAAGGGAAAAAAAAAAGAGGCAAAAGTGTAAAATAAATAGACAAAACAGCTATTTCTCAGTCTCTGAATGTGATCACCTTACATGAGAGAATGACAAAAGGCAGAAGCTATGGCACACTGTGGTGTCCTAAGTCTCGCCCTTGATGGAATGAAGGGCTAACAGCACACATTTTTCCCTTTCAGACACCATCTGCTGGCCTGTATGACAGGACAATAGAAAGAAAAATGCCAGCTTCCATCAGGAATAGCTCAGTTCACTTTTGGCCTCCAGCTCCACCACAGAAGTGGGAGGAAAGCACCTCAAGAAGGTTTTTCATGGCCTTTTTTATTTCTACATGGAGAGGTTGGGACAGCAATTTCAATGGGTCTTGGGGACTGGTGTTTGCTGTGCACGATGTTTTCATTCATCCTTCTGTGCTCTTTGCACCCTCCTTTTGTCTGTTTCTTCCACTTTTGCATCTTTTTATTATCTAAGACTCTAAGCTCTTTGGGATAGGGACTAAAGCTGGGTGAATTTTTTTTGTCTGAAACTCTTTTTAAACAAAGAAGGCAGATTTGGGTCAACCAAAACATTTTGCAAATTTGTGTCGATTTCAGCAAATTGTTTCAGTCCAAGTTAGAAAATAAATAAGAATTGGAAATATCTAAATGAACAGTTTTGACACTTCTGAAATATCTTGTTTTGATTTTTCAGGCTGGGTTCACAAGGAGACTTAGGCACCAGAACTGTTTGCAGTGACACTGCCCCTTCTTATAATGTTCAGCTCAGGCATTCATCTGACATTTGAGCAATGCAGGGACTTGAACCCAGTTTTCCCCAGTGTTTGGTGAGTACCTGACCTACCAAGCTATAAGCTAGTCTGTTGGGGGATCTGTCTCAATCTCTCAACAACCTGTTCCATTTGTACACCCAAATAGTTCAGGGGGGACTGGAATCTGGGTGTCACATCCCCCTGAGATGAGTGCCCTAGATATTGACCTAAAGTGTCACTCCCTCTCTGAACTAATGACTATTCAAATATACCCTGTACCCTTGTGGTTAGGCTACTCAACCTAGAATGTGGGAGATGCAAGGTTTTAATTTCTGCTCTGGAATAGGGACTTGAAGCCACCTCTCCCCCTTCTAGTTGAGTGCCCTAGCTGCTGGCTAAATGACATTTTTCCAGCTTCTGAATCACAAAATACTGTTGTTTCAGTTCCATCCAAACCAAACCAAAATTCTGATTTTTTTGGACCTGCCAGTGAAAAATCAGTTATTTGACCAGCTCTAGTAGGGACAGTCTTACTGAAGTGTTTATAAAGCGTCTAATGCAATGGCCAATGATAGGCTCCATCCCTGCACACACACCCTTGTGGCAATTTCTGTCTTTGCAGGCCATTTGCCCTCTTTTTCCCTCTTAGGTCTAGCAGTGATTTCCTATCAAACCAGAGTTCTTAGACAAATATTCTCCCTCTGTGGGGCTTATTGTGTCCCTCTGCTTCCCTTATCAAATTTCTACAATTCCTAATTTCTGATTTATATTCATTACTATCAACTTCCCCCTTCTTCCATTTGTTATGTATTATTTTTTATAGCTTCTTTCACTTCCCCTCTATACCAGGTCCAGTTTTTTTTTAACCAGTATGGCTTCCTTGAGTGTGTGATTGTGTTATTTTTTTTTTAGCATCTAGGAAGGTGTTCTTAAATGATTCCCAATTATCCTTCACATTTTTCTGATTAAATTCTTCCTCCCAGCTGATCTGGCTCATAGTTGTTTTCAGCTTTGAGAAATTGGATGCTTGTAAAGTTCCATGGAGATCAAAAGTACTATATAAATCATAATGGCATTGTTTGTGAGCAGTAAAAAGTATCTGTGACCTTGAAGCATTGTAAAGTAGATCTTGCAACAAATACTAAATGTACCAATCTTAGCTCCACAAGAGCGTAGGCTGCAAGCAGACGGCATGCTGAGTGGTGCCTTCTGCTAAAGGGCTTGAAAAATAAGAGAATATGTTCAGATGCTTTGACAAAAATCAGTCTAATAGTTGTAGAATATTCTTTTGGTAAGGTTTGGTTATGATAGCTAAAATATAAATGATAATTCTTGTGTGTGGGGAGAAGAGATGGTAGCATTCAGATGCAGAGTCTTACAACTTAAGGTCACAATCTCAAGTGTGGAACAGGGCGATTATGAATGAAAAGTGTTAAGGTGACTGACTGGAGTGCAGGTGTGTGTGTGTCAGTAGTGACTCTGGTCTCTGATTAAGTTACTATTAGCCAAATTACTACTTTTTAAAAGCTTCATAATTGACACTGCTACCAACTATCAATTTAAGTTAGCCTTTCCCCTGAAAAAAATATCCTTATTTCATGCGGTGTTTGCTTCAAAATAGGATTAAGACAGAGTGGTACAAGGAAGCTAGTGATGTAAGGTTACCTGTACAACCTTAATTCATCCTCCTTGTGTGTATACATTATGATAGTCTTTAATTCCGTGATTTCATCTTATTTTTTCTATAGGACCTTTGACTTATTCGGTGCACAGAATGGATAGTACTCACAGGAAATTCCCATATCTGTTACAATGAGCACCATGGAAAAGCCCATGAGGAAATTAATAATTCTAACGGATATGGGAATATCCTGCAATGTCTTTGGAAAATCTCATTGCACTAAATGTATGTATTATGTGCTGGGATTGTATGTAACTTCTCTAGGGGAGAGATGTGATGTGAGACCTGGGAGTTCAAAAGATTATATTGAAAATGTGCCAGACAAGTATGGATTTATGGGATAATAAGTGTGAAGTGGATCTCCTGGGGAATCCCTAGGGAGAGGTGAATGCAAATTACCCAGCTCCAGTTATGCAAACACCCAGCCTTTGAAGCTACTGAGTGAGGAGAGGGTCTTTGTCTGGTGATTACCTGTTACACAAGGCCAAGATCAAAGCTATATCAAGAAACAGGTTATGTCTTTGTTCTGCTCTGGATCTAAGGCCTGGTCTACACTAACCCCCCAAGTCGAAGTAAGGTACGCAACTTCAGCTACGTGAATAACGTAGCTGAAGTCGACATACCTTACTTCGAACTTACCGCGGTTCAGACACGGTCCACACGGGGCAGGCAGGCTCCCCCGTCGACTCCGCGGTACTCCTCTCGTTGAGATGGAGTACCGCAGTCGACGGCGAGCGCTTCCTGGTTCGATTTATCGCGTCCAGACCAGACGCGATAAATCGAACCCGGAAGTTCGATCCCCAGCCGCCGAACTAGCGGCTAAGTATAGACCAGCCCTAAGTATAGACAGAGATATATTTGTAACACAGAGAAAACCCAATTGTGGGTTTTGAAGGATTAAAACCTACCAGCACAGGCGCCGACTTTCCAAAGTGCTGGGGGGGTGCTCGACCCCTGGCTCTGCCCGAGGCCCTGCCCCCACTCCACTCCTTCCCCCAAGGCCCCACCTCTGCCCCGCCTCTTCCTACCCAGTTCCGCCCCCTTCCCCAAGCGTGCTGTGTCCTTGCTCCTTTCCCCCTCCTCCTCAGAGCCTCCTGCGTGCTGCAAAACAGCTGATTGTGGCAGGTGGGAGGCGTGGGGAGGGAGGGGAAGGCGCTGATCTGCAGGGCCTGCCGGCGGGCGGGAGACACTGGGAGGTCGGGGGGCAGTTGATGGGAGGCTGCCTGGTGGGTGCTCAGCATCCACCATTTTTTCCCCATGGGTGCTCCAGCCCCGGAGCAACCAAGCCTACCAGAACCCTAGGTTGGAGCTGAGGGTGACCTCTGGCAAGCTTTTTAACATGTATGTAAGAACTTTTATTGTTTTAATATGTTTTCTCTGTAATGCTTTTACCATAAGAATAAACACACTTACTGAGAAGGAGCTGTGTGGTAACTTATAATTGCAGGCAATACACTGGTCACAGCCTTTGGAGAGGAAGCACAGCTTGCTGGGGATATCATATGGTAAGGCAGGCAACTGTGCAGCCCTAAAACCCCTGGTCAGGATGTAGGGAGATGTGGGTCTCCACCCAGAAGAGGTGGACCCAGAAACCTTTAAGTGGGTGCCCTTCAGAGACTATGGTGGGAGAAATCCAGGTGCAGTTGCTCTGAAACTGTGACATTCATCACTATAATATCATGTTTCATAAACATTAATTATTTTTCTTAATAACACTCCTTTGAGATGACAGGCTATTATTATTCTAATTTTACAAATAAGGATCTGAGGCAAGGAGAGATTTAGATCCAAAGTGTCCACTTATTTTGGGTGCCAAATTTGAGTCACTTAGTGCCTGATTTTTCAAGTAGCATTGATATAGGCAGAGCACAACTCCTGTTGACTTCAATTGCAGCTGTAAATAGAGAAGAATGGTGAGAGTTAGGAATCTTGGGTTCCACGGCCGATTTTGGATGGCAGTGTGCCCTTGTGTTCACAGACTTTTTGCCTCTGTCCCTCCAGCCAACCGTTGTTCCAGGTTTGTCCATCCCTCTTGTTTCCCTCACCCTAGTCTCCTCCACATGCTGGCTAAGGCCTAGTCCTAGTCTCCTCATCCAGCCAATCCTAGTCTCCTCATCCAGCCAATCCTAATCTCCACCCTCCCCTCTCCTCATCACAGTCTCCTTGTCCAAGGATAGGGATAGTATGTGATCATGTAATTCAGAGGTTCTCAAACTCTGGTCTGCGAGCTCCATTCAGGTGGTCCGTGGATATTTCCCTCTAAGGTGCACGCCTGGGTGATACCACACAAGAGAATGAAGGGCCACCCACCTAATTAGTGGAGCCGTGCAGGCGTGTCTCCACTAATTAGGTGCCTGGACCGTGGAGAAGATACACTTGTAAGGTGAGGTGGTGGCCTTGGGGGGGAGTAGGGGGCAGTGGGGTGAGAAGAGGGGGTGGAGGAAATTTGGGATGTGCAGGGCTGCGGCAGCCAGAGAAAGCGGCGACTTTCCCCAGCTCCAGGGCTGTTGCTGCCAGTTTTCAACCGAATGTCCGGTTGAAAAGGGGTTGTAGTGGCTTGGCTCAGCACTGCTGCCTGGGCAGTTAAAAGTCCTATCTCATAGAGCTGGAAGGGACCCTGAAAGGTCATTGAGTCCAGCCCCCAGGACCAAGTACTGATTTTTGCCCCAGATCCCTAAGTGGTCCCCTCAAGGATTGAGCTCACAACCCTGGGTTTAGCAGGCCAATGCTCAAACCACTGAGCTATCCCTCCCCCCCTTCTGGTCTGTGGTGCTGCAGGGCTAAGGCAGACTAGTCCCTATCTGTCCTGGCACCGTGCTGTGCCCTGGAAGCGGCCAGCAAGTCTGGCTCCTTGGCAGGGGGGGGCTCCACGCACTGCCCCCACCCCGAGCACTGGCTTCACACTCCCATTGGCTGGGAGCCACGCCAATAGGAGCTGGGGGGCGGTGCCAGTGGGCAAGAACAGCGTGTGGAGCCTCCTGCTGCCCTACCCCCCCGCCTAGGAGCTGGACCTGCTCCTGGCCGCTTCTGGGGCAGAGTACGGAACCAGGACAGGCAGGAAGCCTGCCTTAACCTCGCTGCACTGCTGACCAGGAGCCGCCCGAGGTAAGCCCGTGCCCCAACCCTCCCCAAACCCAGAGCCCCCTCCTGCATCCAAAACCCAGAGCCTGTAACCCCTCCTACACTTCAACCTCCTGCCTCAATCTGTAGCCCCCTCCTGCACTCCAAATCCCTCAGCCCCACCCCCAGCCTGGACCCCAAACCCCTCATCCTCAGAGCCTGCCCAGAGCCCGTACTCCCTCCCACACATAGGCACCAACTTTTCCTGGCGCCAGTGGGTGCTCGACCCCCCCCCCCCCAACTCCACCCCTTCCCCAAAGTTCCCACCCCAACTCTGCCCCCTCCCTGCCCCTATTGGACCCATTCCCAAAATTCCTGCCCTGGCCCCAAATGCGCCAAGTTCCCCCTCTTCCCCCTCCCTCCCAGCACTTGCCGCCACAAAACAGCTGTTTTGCGGTGCAAGCGCTGAGAGCTAGTGGGAGAAGCAGCGAAGGGGCGCTCAGGGGAGGAGGCAGAGGCAAGCTGGGGCGGTGCGGGGAGCTGCCAGTGGGTGCAGAGCACCCACCATTTTTTCCCCACAGAGTCGGCGCCTATGCTCCCACACACCAATCCCCGGCCTCAACCCGCAGCCCCCTCCCACATTTCAAATCCCTTGACCCCACCCCCAACCCCTTCCTGCATCCCAACCCCTTCACCCCCAGCCCAGAGCCTGCACCCTCAGCTGGAGCCCTCACCCCCTCCTGCACTGCAACCCCCTGCCCCAGCCCAGTGAAAGTGAGTGAGAATGGGGGAGAGCAGTGAGCGGGTATGAGGCCTCCAGGGAAGGGGTGGGGCTAGGGTGTTTGGTTTTGTGCCATTAGAAAGTTGGCAACCTTATATTCACACAAGGGGAACAAAATAAGGGTGCACAGACAACCTTAATTCTGGCAATTCCTAACATCTGAGTGCTTTGTTTTTGCAACCTGAATAGTCCTTTAACGTAGGTTTTGGTGTATAATTTATACTGAAATTGTTGAATCTAAGGAGGTGGGACAAGAACTGAGGGCTTCTTTTCACACAAAACTTGCACTGACATTTTGTCCACTGAGGTAGCGAAACCGGTGCTGACTGCAGTGTGGACATTTTACTGAAGTCAGTTTGAGTGTGTGTGTGTGTCACTAAACAGATTAATGCATTTTAACTAAACGGGTGTGAGATCTGTGCGGGGACCCGCCTGGCGTCAGCTACCAGCCAGCAGCAAATTTGGACCTGAAGGATGATTTTGCTCATGGATTCCAGCCGTTCAGTTTCCCGGCTCTGCAGCGCCTCCTGTGCCCTGGGGGCGGGGTGGGGCTGGATCTCTGGACGCCGCCTTGCACCATGCAGCAGGAGGCTCTCGAGAAACTCACCCCCAGCAGCCAAGACGCCCCACAAGAGGGAAGTGGAGGATTCTGCGCAGGCGCAGAAAGGAATTTCCAAGGAATGGCCGCAGCCTCTGTCGGGCCAAGGAGAACTAGGCTCTGCGCATGCGCGGAGAAACCCGAGCGAGTCCCGTGAAAACGCAAACAAGCGGCGAAGCGGTGGCGGGTGTCGCTCTGTGCGGGGCCGCCGTCCCGGAGCCAGCGGGGGAGGGGGCTTATGAGGTGAGCGAGGTGGCCCCGGAGGGGGCGCAGTTTAGGCTCCTAGGGGGACACAGGAGGCGGGATCCGGCCCCTTGCCCTGAGGCGCGGCGAAGAAGCCCATCACGGAGTCGCGCCGCGTCCGTGGGGCCGGGCAGCCTCTTCGGGGCGGCGGGGTCAGTGCCCCCCCAGCAGAGTGAGGAGACGGGAGTTCGGCCCCCCCTTCCGCCCGGGATGAGGAGGGTATTGGGGGGCAGGGTTAGTTCCTGGCGTGAGCGGGGTATGGGGGAGGGTGGCTTATTTTCCCCTCTCCCGTGATGAGGGGTCCCTGGAATCTGGTGGTGGAGGATTTGGGGGCGAGGCTATTAGCAAACCACTGTGCTTCTGTTGTTGGACTTTCAAAAGGCCCTGGAAAGCTGTCCCAGTTGGTGGGCGCCCCTGGGATTCATTGTCCCTCTCTGGTGTGTGTTAAACAGCCGCTTTCCATTCCCAAGCCCTCCCACCCTGCCCCACAGCTCTTCCTTCCTCCTTTGTGGAGGCTCTTGAATGTTCCCAGTACAGGGAGACCCCTGACTGCTGCGGGATCACAGTATAATGTTTCCTGCTCTTTCTTCTTTCTGTCCACTCTGAGTCTCAGCTGGCTTCTCAGCTGTATTTAGAAACTAACTTTCTGTCCAGTGAGGGTGTAAAGTGACTGATCTCTGAACATATTTAACTTATTTTGGCTGTTCCCATTTCAACCTGAAAGCCTTTTGCAGAGCATGAATAGTTTCTTCTAGTCTCTGCCACCGTATTTCTTATAGTTTAGTAACAAAGACTTATGAGTAGTCATGGAAATCATTATCTGTATAGCTTGCTAGATGTGCAAGGTATTTTATGAATTGGAAAGAGAAATTTTAGAAATGTAGAAAGTAAATTCCTTATGGCAGAAAGTTTCTATCTAATCTAGGCAGATATGATGTAAATTATTACATCCTTTGAAAATCTGTGGGTGGGGTGGAGCAAAATGGGTTGACAAACCTAACACCACCCTTAAATATTGGCAACTGGTACTTTGTTTGCAAATTGGTATTGTGGAGACCAGCTATTTTTTTTAGACATCTTTAACTTGGAGTGAAGCAATTTGCACTCCACAGGCACTGTGTAATAGGTGATTACTCTCAAGAAGTCAGGTTATTGAATTGTGCCAACTGCCATACCATAGAAAGCAGAACATTGTTTTCAGTTGCTTTATTGGAGAAGTATAAACTGATGTTTTGCTTTATTTTGATTGATTTGCTCAAAATAGACTAGTGCAGAGGTAGGCAACCTATGGCACGCATGCCGAAGGTGGAATGAGAGCTGATTTTCAGTGGCCCTCACACTGCCTGGGTCCTGGCCACCGGTCCGGGGGGCTCTGCATTTCAATTTAATTTTAAATGAAGCTTCTTAAACATTTTAAAAACCTTATTTACTTTACATACAACAATAGTTTAGTGTTATATATTATAAACTTATAGAAAGAGGCTTTCTAAAAACGTTAAAGTGTATTACCGGCACGCAAAACCTTAAATTAGAGTGAATAAATGAAGACTCGCCACTTCTGAAAGGTTGCTGACCCCTGGACTAGTGAGTACAATTGACCAACAACTGAATGATTTAATTAACAATGTATATGTAAAGCAGCCTTAGCTTGTGGAGCACTTGAGTGGCACAGGTATTTTTTTAGTCTATAAAAATCATGCTATCTTAAAATTAAGGCTACGTTTTAGTCATGGGTATTTTTAGTAAAAGTCTAGGACAAAAATTCACAGCCCGTGACCTGTCCATGACTTGTACTATATACCCCTAACTAAAACTTGGGCGGGGGGCCGCAGGTGCTCTGGGGGGCAGTCTGGGGGCGCCGTATGTGCTAGGTGTGCGGCCTGGGACCCCTTGGGGGGGGGGGCAGCGGTGCATGGCCGGGGATTCCTGCTGGCACTGAGGGGGGGAGGGCTGGCAGGCTCCCTACCTGGCTTTGCGTGTCCCTGCAGCTCTTAAGGGGAGGGAAGGCCAGGGAGGCTCCGGGCGCTGCCCTCACCACAAGGTCTGGCTCCGCATCTCCCATTGGCCAGGAATCGCACGCAGCCAATGGGAGCTGCGGTGGTGGTGCCTGCAGTCAGGAGCTGTAGGGACACGCTGGCCACTCCCTCCCCCAGGTAAGTGCTGCCCCACACCCCAGCCCTGAACCCCCTCCTATACCCGAATTGCTGCTGCTGCTGAGTGTTCGGGCAGCCCCTGAGCCAGCTGCACTGGCCGTTGCAAAAGTCAGAGGTTACAGAAAGTCATGGAATCCGTGACTTTCGTGGCAGACACACAGCCTTACTTAACATACACATATCTTAATTCCTGAAGCTGATTCTTAATAGTGTATTATTTTAGAAGAATGAATATTGCAGTTAAAGGTTCCCAACAGTGTCTAAAATTGCCTAGGTATTAGCTTCTAGGGTTGGATCATTTTGAAGTTTTCTAATAGAAAATTGTTATACATGATAGTCGATAGTCCTATTTTATCACAAAAGACAGGAATCAGCAACAGCAGGAGAAACACTTAGCTATTAGATTGTTTGAGGAAAAGTTGTTGGTCATCTTTCAGAATTGTTGAAATAATGGTACCTCTATGACTTGTTTTCTAAAGCTGAGTAATGAAAGCTGATGCAGATAGGAATATTGGAGCAATAGACACAGTCAGTAAGAGACTTAATTATTGTTCTGTCAGGAAAATGCATTCTTCAATTATTGAACTGGCTGTTGATGGCCCAGCTGTTCTGCTGGGGTCCTGGAACAATGATAACAAAAACAAGTGATCTGCCTTGGATGGTTGACTTCTTTCCACTGCGTTGCTCACTTCATACCATTTTCCGTACTGTATATTCAAAAGACTGTTTCACAAATTATTTGGTGTTGGGGTGGGTGAGAATAGAAAAGTGGCCAGGCTGCAGCTGCGCTGCTGTAGGATAGACAGTCACTGCAGGGATGGAATGGGTTTTTCTGTCACTGTAGTAAATCCACCCACTTGAGCGGTGGTAGCTAGGTTGATGGAAATTCTTCCATCAATTTAGTGGTATTTGCCCTGGAAATTAGGTCAGCTTAACTGAATCATTTAGGAGTGTGAATATTTCACACCTCTGAGTGACATAGCTAGGTTAACTTAAGTTTTAGGTGCAGACCAGGCCTCAGGCATTATATTCCTGGGGTCATTTCTCTTACCATATAATAAGTGCTAAGAGGCCAAAGATGTCAGGTTATTTTATCTCAGGAACTATAATATTCTGTATAATTTGAGTTAAATCTTTGTCAGTGGAATTTGTACACTCTAGTTTAAGTATGAAGCAACATTACTTCCAAGTTTCAGAGTAGCAGCCGTGTTAGTCTGTATCCGCAAAAATAACAGGAGTACTTGTGGCACCTTAGAGACTAACAAATTTATTAGAGCATAAGCTTTCGTGGGCTACAACCCACTTCTTTCCAAGCAAGACCATATTCCTACAGTTAATAGTGCTCATATGTCTTGCTTTCTGTATGTTTGAAAACTCTTCCACAACGTGTACCTCTTTTTCTTAACTTCCTGACCCAACTATTAACTTTGCAGAGGAAGGAAGCACCAAACCTGTGGGTATAGGTAATATCTTGTACTGCTCAACAAGGAGTGCTGTAGCCAGTGGTTAATAACACATTCTGAAGATTTTGTAGTAGTAAACAGACAGTAGTGAATTAGACCACCTCTTGTGAGATAAATAGCAGTATTGATGAACTCCAAAGGTAGGTGACAAACAGAACTTTGTGCACCTCCATGCTTGAAGTCCTGCAAGTCCTACTGAAGTGTGGGAATACTGGAGAACAGGTGATCATTAGGGACTTGTAGGGACTTTTTGGGGTAGGAGAAAAATAGCCCAACCCTGATACCATTCTTGGCATCTTATTTTTATTGCACCATAAAAATTAGTGAAGAAAGGTTAAAAAGGATCTGGTCTAAACACAGAGTTGGACTGGTTTAACGATTTGATGTTGCACAGATTTAGAGAACTATCTTATTGTAAAATTATTGTTGAGACAGAGCACAATTACCTCTTCCCTCCATGCCTTGTCTCCTCTAGGATTTTTATATCCAGATAGCTATCTTGATGTTAAAACCACACTTTTTGCAGTGAAGACATAGTGTTTGTATATGGACACTCTTGCATCTGTTTAAACCTGGCTTACAACTGAGTTAGCATACTCTTTTAAATAATGTAGTTCTTGATCCTGCAGTTGGATCAGCAGGGTAGGCCCTTGTTTCAGTAGGGTTTCATATTTTCACAAGCCAGTGGAGTCTGCAAAGATCTGTCTCTGGATTAGGACCATAGTGCACTCCCCCCATCCCGACCCCCCCCCTCCCCCCAAGGTCTTCATAAACATTAGCTACTATTAAACACTAAAATATTATTTTGGTCTCTAGATCAAGTGGATAGATATTTTTGTAATTTTGACCTATGACTAGTCTATAAGTTTACAAAACTCAAAATGAAGGTGGGTCTTTGCCCCCGCAAACATTCTTTTTTTTTTTTTTTAAACAAAGGGATGGACTAGGAAGCCCATAAGAGAGGCTACCTTCTGAAAACTGAAATGTTATCTATGTGCCTGTCTTCTATAAAATATAAAATCAGTAATTAGAATTTAAAGTTGCTGTTTAAAGCTGTTTTTCAAGTGTTCTCATATACTATATACTTCAGATGAATGCAACCCTGTGTACAGAGTATGAGTTCCTCACATTTCAGCTTGAACTGGGTAAAACGCCTGCTAATATTTCTTTATATAATCTTTCTGTTTGTGGAATGTGAAGTGCTGTAGCAGGAGTTTCTTGAGACATGGCTTTGGCATGTGATATGACTGATCAGATTCACACTGTTCCTCTTGTTTTCTATCCACTTAAGCTTTTTGCTTAACAAGCTTTTTTGGTATTCATTTTGGTTGGGGGGAAAAGGGTATCTGACCAGCATATTTAGTATATTCTAAGATGTCATTAAAGGTCATACTTTTTCCAGAGGCCTTTCTTAAAGATGTAACTTATTTTAATTCTGTAGTTTTATACATGCTATTCTACATGTACTGACTTCCTGGCTTACGCTATATAGGTGCATTACTAGTACATGTATTTACACTATATATCATATGTACTTGCTGATACTGCAATTAAGTTTTTGTATGATGATTATTTTCTACCACTATTTAAGTGTATAGCGGATGTTCAATGCAAGTACTCCATAAATTAAGGCACAAAAGAACGAAAAAATGGCTTGGAAAAGGAAGTTAGTCCTAAAATGTTGGGGTAAGTTTAAAACAATGAGAATGTGAGTTTAAGGTTTTATGGTGGGTTTGTTTCCAAGTAGACCAAATGTTTACGTAGAAAAGTGGAATGCACTTTTAGTTATTTACATTAGCAAACACCCTTATCTCCCATATGTACCATATGGGTGCTGTTACATTAATTTAGATAGAATAAATAGGCCCAAGGAATGAAAGATGTTGGCATAAACCAATCACTGCCCAACATTAAACAGTTTTAAACAAGGTTCAGGGTTTGGTATAGAGAGACCTCAGCCTGCTTAGTACCATGGTGCAAACACCATTAAAAATCCTTGCAACCATTTATTAAAGATACAGAAAAGAAGGAAAAGCAGTTAAAGGATTTGAAATGTAAGGTATGAAGGCTTGCTTTTAACAACAACCCTTCTTACCTTTCCCTTTAACTGAAGAGAGTTTTTAGAAGGAAAAATTCCCTAGTTTGACTGTCTTTTAGATCAGTGGTTCTCAAAGCCAGTCTGCCGCTTGTTCAGGGAAAGCCCCTGGCGGGCTGGGCCGGTTTGTTTACCTGCCGCGTCCGCAGGTTCGGCCGATTGCGGCTCCCACTGGCCGCGGTTCGCCGCTTCAGGCCAATGGGAGCTGCGGGAAGTGGCGCGGGCCGAGGGATGTGCTGGCCGCCGCTTCCTGCAGCCCCCATTGGCCTGGAGCCGTGATCGGCCAAACCTGCAGATCGGCAGGTAAACAAACCAGCCCGGCCCGCCAGGGGCTTTCCCTGAATAAGTGGCGGACCGGCTTTGAGAACCACTGTTTTAGATGGTAGTATATATGATAAAAACTGTCTCTTTGAGGAAAAGATAAGTTAGTTGAAATAACTGGAGTTGTTGTTGTTGCTGTTAAGCTTGATCTCAATTCCTTTAAGACAAAACACAACAAACACACACACAAGAGGACAGGAAAGACCAGCAGAAGTAGAAAATACAGCTTCTATCTCTGGCGTTGACTCTCACTTGCAACATCACTACTGGAAAAAAAACAGGCAATGCTGGTATGAGTTTAGGGCAGTGCTTTTAGTTGCCTCTTTCTGGTCACAGCAGTGTTGCAAAATATACAATCTTGGCCAGCTAATACAGACTCTTTGTAAACAGAAGGAAAAAGGAGAAGGTTAGTAAATTGGGAAGGAGAAGAAAACACAAAGGGGTGGGGAGTTTGACAATGTCTCACATCCCAGGTGATGATTGGGATTCAGCCAGAACCAGCAGAGATAGGGATGTCATCTGGATCCTTCTCTGGCCTGATCTGGCGAAGACATCTCTCAGTAGGATAACAAAGGCCCCAGAGATGATGGGGATGGCAGCCTGATCGTGAAGCTCACTTCAGTAGCCAGTTTTTCTCCCCAGAGTTTGAGTAGCAGCCATGTTAGTCTGTATCCGCAAAAAGAACAGGTGCCACAAGTACTCCTGTTCTTTCTCCCCAGAGTCTTTCTCTAAGGATTCCAAAAAGGGAGTGATGGGTGGAATAGCTCATCTTCTGATTATTTTGTCCACCAGTTAGGCTTAATTTCTGACACACCCATTTTGATTCACTGATTTCTGATCCCAAGCTGCTTTTGTTTACCACACATGATCTTAACATAAGTTCTTGAGTTGTATCAGTAGGCCTTTTTTTCTTGGATTCATTCAGTGTTTGTCTCCCTTTCATACATTTTCCCTTTAACTTTTGTTGTTGACATTTTATAAACTTTTGCTCACTGCTTACAGCTACGCTCAGTGTTAGGGTAAATTTGTAGGCCCAATTATAACAGTGCTCAACCTACAAAATGAATGGATTGATAACTGGAAGAAATACCTTTTTGGTAAATATTTCCTTGGAACATTCATGATCAGCTGCTTTTTTTTTTTTTTTAAAGGGGTTCCTACTTATTCTTCTGCAGGAGTTGACTGGCACCCAAGGATAAATAACTGGAAAGTCCTTGTGAGTCAGTAGGATAGATGTAGGCCATACAGTCTTTAACTGTGTAAAACATCTTTTACTCCTGGGGGAATTCTGCACCAAAAAATTTAAAAAAATTCTGCGCACAATATTTAAAAATTCTGCATATTTTATTTGTCTAAACACAATATAATCATGCTAGTTTCAATTATTTTGGTAATTTATTTAAAAATACCTGTAAGCAAATATGTCTGTAACAATGCAGATAACAAAAAAGATCCAGGAAATGTTTTTGGACTCCTTACTAGGCATATTAATACAGAACTTTGAGTAATAATTCATGTAAACTACAATACAGAAACATAATGGACCATTCAAAGTGAAGTGGCCTGTTAACACTCCTGTAGTCACATGACTAAAAAGGGGGTTAGTGGGTTACAAATCTGATTGTGCCAGAACTGACAGATGCAAAACCTGCATTGATATCTCCACTGCTACAATGATCAGCACCTTGCATGACACATCTTTTAAGATCCGTGCCAACATGTGGTATACCTCATCCATCCAATGCACTAAATGCCCCAGTAATGACTGTGTGGATGAAACCAGATGATCAGTATGCTCTCCAAAGAACTCTCACAGGAAATGATTAAAAACAAAAGAAAACACCAGATCATTTGTGGGTAAACACTTTTCACAGAGCGATTGATGACGCTATCTGATCTCTCAGTCCTCATCCTTAAAGGAAAACTGCACAACACTTTGAAAAGATGAGCCTGGGAGCTTAAATTTATAATTTTGTGAGACACTAATTCCAACAATCTGTAACCCACTAACCCTCTTTTTTGTCCTTTGACTGCAGTGGTGTTAATGGGCTACTTCACCTTGAATGGTCCCTTAGAACAGGGGTTGGCAACCTTTCAGAAGTGGTGTGCCAAGTCTTCATTTATTCACTTTAATTTAAAGTTTGAGTGCCAGTAATACATTTCAACGTTTTTAGAAGATCTCTTTCTATAAGTCTATAATATATAACTAAACTATTGTTGTATGTAAAGTAAATAAGGTTTTTAAAATGTTTAAGAACCTTCATTTAAAATTAAATTAAAATGCAGAGCCCTCCGGACAGGTGTCCAGGACCCGGGCAGTGTGACTGCCACTGAAAATCAGCTCGCGTGCCACCTTTGGCATGCGTGCCGCAGGTTGCCTACCCCTGCCTTACAATATGTGTTAACTACTTATGCTAAACTATCTGTTTAACCTTGTATTTATCTGTGACAACTGAGTACCTTACCCAGACCTGAAGAAGAGCTCTGTGTAGCTCGAAAGCTTCTCTCTTTTATCAAGAGAAGTTGGTCCAATAAAAGATATTACCTCACCCACCTTGTCCCCCTTAAAATTTGTAAGAGACTGCCATCTGTAGGCTACAACTGCCAACCTTCCAGTTCATAAATATTTAACCCCCCCCCCCGCCCCCCGAGTTTCTCTCTTGAGGTGGTGGCACATGCTCAGTGACAGATAACTGAGAGTGTGTATACACTGCTATAAAAGACCTGCGACTGGCTTGAGTCAACTGACTCAGGCTTGCAGGGGGGGGAGGGGGGAGAGAGCCTGTGGGGCTATAAAGTTGCTGTGTAGATGATCAGGCTTGAGCTGGAGCCAGGCTCTGAATCTCTGCAAGAGGGGAGGGTCTTAGAGCTTGGGCTTCAGTGCAAGCCTGAATGGTTATATTACAATTGTATAGTCCCAAAGCCCAAGCCCTGGTGCTGTGGGTTTTTTATTGCACTATAGACATACCCTGAGTGTTGCTTGAACTCCTACAATCCAATGTGCAATCCCTATTGTATGAAACTTTTTGCTTTGAAAAGTGGCATCATGCTAGTCTTCAAGCAACCTACTGTGAAAGCACTACCTTTTGAACGAGTATCAAATGTCATAGAGCAGAATGGTGCTATATGTTCTCTCAGACTTTTGAATATAGCCTCTTGAAGGACCAGAAGAAAAGAGATTTTTCATAACCTTCAAATAGTATACAAGTTTTTTTTTAAAAAGAAACATCTCTAGTTATTGAAATAATTTACAGGCATAAATATGGTACCTTAATAAAAATAAAATGTTACTGAAAAAATAACCCTATAGGGCATCTTTATCCTCTAATTGCTGAATACACAAATGTAAAATAATGGTTGGAAGTCAGTATTGGAATTCAGATTCTAAGTGTATGCTAACATGAAACCGTAAGCATTCATAAAGAACCTAAAACATCAGACTTTCTTTTTACCCTGAAATTGAACACCCTGTCTATCCATCTGTGTTCACGTGCTCCCATACCATTCATTCATTTTGGTAAATAAAATGTAAGGATCTTGCTCTTGAGAAGCAGGTTTCATTTTTTTCAAAATACTTTTTGTCTCCTTTGAACAGTCAGGAGGAGCCTTTACCATCCTTGTCCTAAACAAAAAGTCCTCTTGTGCCTAGGTGCCCTGTTCACTATGAACTAAAAAAAACTTGTGAAGATTTTTTTTAGGAGAATAAAAATACAAATAATTCATACACAGCGTCTTGTGGTTGCTTACCACAAACAGTCAGGCAATTGTTATGGGTGCTATAAAAGTAAAATTCTTTTGTCATGAAATATTGCTGCCACTAAATACATGACTAGGAAATGCCACAAACTGACATAGCAGTAGTATATGATCATTTAGTCACCTCTGGGATGAAATGTGCCATCTATTTGATGCTGACAGCACTACATATATTTTTTAGGAGGGGAAATGAGGGCGGGGGGGAAATCTCTGATTCAAAAGGTAGGGAGAATTTACATAGTCAGAATGTAGTTATTTTAGTTAGAATTTGGGCACTGGAGTTAATGCTCCCTCTCTTCTTAAGATGTCATGGGATTGATCAGAGGTAGTGAGGGCCTCAGACTTATTTCTCATCTTAAAAACATCTCCAGCCATATAGCTCTGCCTCTTACCCCTGCATCGTCTTGCCCAGTGTCATGCTAGGAGTTAAGTACTGGCTTAAAGGAAAGAGCACCCAATACTGAATTGCCAGCACAACTTTCTGCAACAGGAAGGACTGTCATCTATAAAGTGACCACCATACTTTTCAAAAACTGGGGCGCTTGTAGAAGCAGCTACTGAAAAAGGTTGTGGGGAAACTAGGAGAGAATTTTGTTTGACCTAAAGATAAAATTGGGAGACGGGCAGCCTAAACAGCTGGGGCTGGCCCTGGTGAATTTCTGTTCTTATAGCATACTTGAGCCATCCCTTTAAATAAATAAATAAAACTTGGTTGGTTATTGCCTCACTTTGCCTCTCACCCTTTCTGTTAAGTAAAAATTTACTTTATCTCCATTCTATGTTCTTTTCCTTTAACTCTAATTTTTCCTTTCTTCTGTCGTCTGATATTTTTCTCTTTTCAGTCTATTTTCTCCCCTTGATGTCCTTTTCTTGTCTGTCATCTTCTATGTTGTGCGCTCGTCTTCCTTCCCCCCCAAGTTTCTAGTCTCTTACCTCACCCTCTTTTATTCCTTTCTTATCTTGTATTCTCGGTTCCCGATTTCTCTATTACTATCCCCAGTTTCATCTTGGGTCTCCCCCCGGCCCCACCAAAAACTTTCATCCACTTCTTCCCCAATCACAAACCACACATGCTTTTCTATTGCATGCTCCTTCATTCTTTCTCTCTACAGTGTTCTTTTCATAATCAAGCAAGTACACAAACACAGGCAGAATCCACCTACGCATGCAGGCTCTTCACAACTTCAGTACAAGTGGGACTTGTTATACAAGCTTCCCCAACCAAAAAAAAATATATATAAAAAAAGCCACATGCATACCTACCGCAAATCTCCCCTCCCAAACTCAGGCAGCCTTTTGTCCTCCCAGATGCTTTCTGCCTCTTTCAACCCGTTCTGGTGGAGGCTAGGAGTGATCCAAAGCTGTAATGCATTCAGCCCCCTGAGGGAGGGGTATGTTATGTTGTGTTCAGCAGCAGTCTTCCACAACCAATTATGGATAAATATTTGTTTCTAATCTGGTAGTGTCAAGGAGCATCAATAAGGATAAGGTCCTTGTTATGCGTGGTGCTGTCCAAATACAAAGGAGGACAGTCCCTGTCCCAGAGAGGTTTATGCTCTAAGAAAAAAATGTGGATTGAGGTTCATGGGGCTCAGTGTGAGATTGACAAACATTTGTCTGAGAAATCCTTTAATCTCTTCACTCTGCCTCAGTACCCCTTAATTTTTTTTTTAATCAGTAAAATGTATAAATCCTATTAATCTTTCTTCAGGAGGTGAGCAGCCATTAATGAAAAACCTCTTATTTGTTATTTCCTTTCTATTCTATGTGAATATTGGGCTGAGCTGTAAACAGTTCAGTTATAAGATTTTAATTATTTTTCCTAAATATCTTGTTGTCACAGAAACACAAATTCAAGCTCTAATAAAAGATAAAACAGTTGCTTAAAGCTATCTAGTCCTGTCTTGCCTTTTAAAATACTCTAAACAGAGAATTTTTTTAAAATGTTGAACATCAGGAGCTGTGCAATTAGATACTTTGCTTACTGTATTTTTAACATATATAATAAAATATGTTCAAGTAGTCAGTTACAGTAAGTGGGTAATTTTATTTATAGGGCTGTAATTCCACTGACAGTTTTCCAGAACCTAATCCTGGAGACTGAAGCATGAGTGGCTAATATATTGACTAGAGCCCCAGAAGAAAATTAAGATAATTCAGATAATTTGTCTTGTCTTTCTCCAACAGCTTCCCCATTCTGCAGCTTGAATATAATTACTTTACTCATAATTCATAGGTGACATATGTCTGAATTACAAGGTTTTTGTATGTGGGTTGCAGATTTCGGTGCTGCATAATATAATGACACTCTAAACTCTGATATTGAAAGTCAATGTTCATAAAGCTCTTCAGTAATTTTTATTAGTGTGCATATAAAAGTAAATTTTTTAGGTAGTGTTTTAAGGCAGTATTAATATTTTATTTTTGAAGGTTTAATAGTATAGAAACATAAGAATTGCCATACTGGATCAGACCAGAGTTCTGGTCCAGTATCCTGTTTCATAGTGGCCCGTATGAGGTGTTTCAGAGTAAGGTACAAGAAATCCCACAGTGGACAACTACAGAATAACCTATCTTTGGGAGAAGTTTGTGCCTAACCCCCATCAGTTAGTGGTGAGCTTATGCCTGTAGGTCTGATCATTTATATCCCTTCTCATAAGAGGAAAAAATTGTTTGTGACAAGACTAAAAGCAAGTGTACAGGTTCTCAGTTCTAATACAAGTTCTAAACATGAAGTGGTAGCTTCTAAAATAAATGTTTACATTAGTTTTCTTTTTATGTAATGTTTCTAAAAGTCTTATTTGTGCAAAGTGATCTAGTTAAATAATTTATCATGCAAAGGAATAAGTTAATGGTCACTATTGAAGACTGACTTGGGGATAGAAGAAGGCCCTGTGTCCACCTAGGCCCATCTGTCTAGTATTGGTAACGTCATTTTCCCCTCAATTCTTGTAACTTTCTTTATGCATAGAATAACTAAAGCAGGCAGAACATAATAATATTTACTTAAAGTAGTTTTGTCTTGGACTACATTTCTCAAGATATTAATAGAAATAAGCTTTGTGCCCCAAATCATTAGTCTAAATGACATCAAATGGGTAACAGCTGAAAGTTGTTGCCATCTGAAGACTCTTTATTGCCTATATGAAATGAATTTGTGGGCTCAGTCAAGTTCTCACTTGCCAGGAGACCACATATCAAATGTGGTGGTTCTTTTGTAACTGGTTGTCATTTTTTTTGCAGTGTTAGGTGCAGAGGCAGATGATTGACTGAATGGGCAAGGAAAGGAGACGAGGAATGGGGTTAAAACAATTTGGGACGCTTGCACTACTGCTGTCTATGCTATGCCTGTTTTATAGGCAAATAAAGGGTTTAGTTGACAAATCACACAGCCCACTAAAGACTGCATGTCAGTTAGAGTGAGTAATATATGGCTGTGAGTGTAGTAACCCAAAGGAGACACTATGTATTCAAAAAGTTTCTTAGCTATTATGCTCAAACATAATTGAGTTGGTGATTCTTGCCTGTGCACATACACTTCAGTGCATTCTGCAAATGTGTATACATCTAAATAGCAGTTGCATTTCATTTTCCTCCTCCTTCTAATACAAACTTCCATTTAATTATAAAATCTTTGCTGATAAAGTTGGTAGATAACACTAAGATTAGTAGAATACTAAACAACAAAAAGGGCAGGTTTCTGTTACAAAGTGACGTGAATAGTCTGGTTAAATGATCACAATGTGTTTTTAATACAGGTAAATGCAAGTAATATATCTGGGAACATAGAATGCTGGCTAGACCTCTGTCTTGGAAAGCAGTGACTCATAGAAGGACTTAGGGATGATTGTAGATCACTCTCAGCATGAGCACTCAGTGCAATGCTGCAGCAAAAAAGGGCCAATGTTATCTCTGGATGTATAAAAAGGGAATATCAAGTAGAAATAAGTCATGCTTCTGTACACAACATAGGTAAGACTGCTACTAGAATACTGTGTACTGTTCTGGTGTCCACACTTCCAGAAAATGATATGGAAAGAGTTAGGAGGGCTACAAAAATAATCCCAGGACTGGTAAACAAGCCTTGCAACACAGAACTGAAGGAGCTCAATTTACTCAGTTTGAGAGGTAACATGATCACTGTGCACAGGTATATTCCCGTGGAAAAGATATCTGATAGTAAGGGGATTTTCAGTCTTGCAAACAAAGGCATAACAATATCCAGTGGCTGAATGTTGAAGTTGGACAACTTCATCCTTGAAATAAGATGCAACTTCCTGGCTCTGAGGGTAATTAAGCATTGGTACACTGTATCGGGGGAGGTAGTGGATTGGGATCGTTAAAATTAGATTAGAAATCTTTTTCTAAAAAATATACTTTAATCCAGTTCTGGGAGAAACTCTGTGTTCTGTAGGTGGTCAGGAGTCAGGCTTTGCAGTCTGTGACTCCCCCTGTTCATTCCTTCCCTTAATGTGCATAGAGAGAACAAGAAGCTCTGCATTGCCCTGTGCATACTCATAATACTTGCAGCCTGTACTAAGACTTTGACTGTAATCAAATCTCATGCTTCAGGGTTTCAGCTGGTTGCTTTCAGGGATCAAGAAGGAATTTTCCTACCCAATACGCAATTGGCCAATTGTATTCTGTCCACCACCCCCATCCCTCTCCTTAGGGCATTGGTGGCACCTCAAGTTTCTCCTGTCTTCTGCCTGTGGCGCACCTCAGGTTAGCTTCCTGAGGACTGAAATGGTTTGATCTGAAGTTTTTGGGTTCAATATATGGGTTACTGGGTGAAATTTAATGGCCTGAGATACACAGGAGGTCAGACTAGATGATCAAGTGGTGTCCGTTCTTTGTGGTTCATTCCTACCCTAAACTCTTTGAAACTATGAAATTGTGACAGTACAGCAAATGCCTTCAAATGATTCAGTTTTGGCAAGGCCATTTAAATCCCTGTGTTTCTTTTTGTCTTTGTGAGGATTCTTGAGAACATATTGAACATAAAGGATTTTACAATGCAGTGTTTATTATCTTGGATTCTGTATATGGGGAGAAGGGAAGGGGCTATTCTAAAATGTGCAAGTTTGCCACCCAATCCTTTGAATAAATAAAACAGCACATTCTTCTTTGTAGGTACAAGAGGACTAAAGTTTCACTAGAGCCATAACTAGAATGGACAGTTACTTTAAAGCAGCCGTCTGTGACTTGGACAAAGTACTTGATGAATTTGAGCAAAATACAGGTTAGATGGATCTTTGTGCTACTTTTTATTGTTGTTGTTGTTGTTGTTGTTTGGGGAAAACAAACTTAAATGGTTAAGACCAAGAGGAAGTGAAAAAAATTTGGTCTGTTCTTTTTAAGTGGTGTTTTTTGTTTGAAGAAAGCTTTTGCGAGGTGTGAGTGCCATGTGAAGAACCAGTTTTATAAACTTTGCTTTTGATCCCTTTTTGTTTTTAAATAGATGAACTTGACTGCTACAGAACAGCTGCAAACCAGTGTGATTCAATACAGCATTCAGTCTCTTCAGAATTGGATTACTTACAACCTGTATTCCTGGTACCAAAAGTGCAAGAATATGTTAGCAGTTGTAGTATGTCAGAAGAATTCTCTCTAGCCAGTCAGGCTACAACAAATACAGCAAAGTTTGAACTGAATTCCTCAGCACAAAATGAGAAAAATGTTACTGGACTTGATCTTCTGTCTACTGTGGATGGTGGTGCCTCAAATGAAATTCAGCCTTTGAGCCTGGGGAGGTGTAGTATACCTATATGTGATCTCATCAGTGACACAGGTAATTTGATCCATTCAACGAGTAATCATGAAGATATTCAGAAGCTGCAGCCAGATGACTTCCAATGCAATGAGAACTCTTTGGTTGGGTTTGATTTATCTTTAGTACCAGCTACAGTTTGTAGTTTGTCAGTAGCTTTCGGTGGTGTTTCAGGCACAGAACAACAAAATGGTGGGGACACAACACTACAAGATGAAGGACATGTTGCAACAAAAGAGTTGAGCCAGTTGGATTTTAAAACACACAATCGTGGTAAAGCAAAGCTCTCAGAGTCATGTGATAGTCAAATTAGGACAGAAACTTTAAAGGATAATCAGGTATTTGATCAGCTGGAACAAATTACAGGCCTTTACTCTACATCTGCCTTTGTAACATCACAGACCCCAAATGCACTCAGTTCCAAAGATGACACAACCCTTGAAAAGCTGCCTTGTGAATCATTAAAAGATGCAAGTCTGTGCTGTGTGATAAGTCAAGAGTCACCTGAAGAGAGTGTTAATGAAAATGTAGATTCAAAAGATGAAGGTAATGGGGAATCCTTGCCTTCTGATCTGCCAAAGAGTTCTGAATTACACAAAAGCAGTTTAAAATTATCTGGAAAATGTGTTTTACCAGACTCTTCTTCTCAAATAGAGGATAGGGTAGTATTAGATAAGATGAAAAGTGCAGAAGAAAACATGTGCAGTCCAGAACTTAATACCAATGAAATATTGCACAGTGTTTCAACTTCACATGTAACCGATGAAGATATCCAAACCTCATTGTCATGTCTTCCACTTGCTGTATCCATATGTGGTTCATTAGTTGTAACAGAAGACAAAAGTGGCCATATACCTCACAATGAAAAAGCAGATGTCATCAGTGATACTGTGACTATGCATGCAGGAAAATCTAAGCATGGATTCTCCAATATGGAATCCTCTGGAAAGATGGAACCTTCTGAACAGGAAGGATATCTAAACCAAATCAACCAATGCTTTGTAGAAGAAGCTATAACTATAGCCGGAAAGAAGAGGGAATCTGACAACAAAATTAATAAAGGTGATTCTCCCCAAATCCACGCTGCTGCTGGCCCTGTTGGAGAATCTAAAATTGAACTGTGCAGTGATGGTATTCAGCCAGTTGACAGTCATGATCAAAGTATTACTTGTCCAGTTTTAGCTGACTTAACTATTGAGGAAGACTTAATTAAAAGTGATTCACTGATTAGTGATGCTGAGCTTGATGCCTTCTTATCTGGACAGTGTCTTCAACCCAATAATTCAAAGCCCTTTGAAGAAGGTATGGATGATCTGCTGGAGTCTGATGCAAATCAAGCAAACCTGGATTTCAAAAAGGTCAATGATTCACAAACAAAAGCAAAACTGGAGGAGATTGGAGAGATTTTCAGTATTAAAAGTACTTGTAGAATAGCTGATATTGAATATAAATTGGAGTCTCCCCCAGAAAAAAGTACATATCCTATTCAACAAGAGGCCTCTAACCATATAACTGAGACTCCTATTGAAGTACCTGTCCCTACTCTTAGCCATCAGAACGTACATATTGGAGGTGCTAGACCTAAACAGTTGCTTAATCTTTCTCAAAGAACTGCAATTGAGAGAGAGCTCAGCAAGCCAAATATGCCTATGACTGAATTCCGGGAAGTGAATTCCATACCCCCAAAAGCCCGTCTCTCAGAAACCAAAACTAGTACTGACATAAGCTCCAAATGTAATCAGTCTGATACAGAAAACTCCTTGGAAGCAGGTGGAAGTTGTGTGCCTCCAAGCATAGAACCTGTTAAAACACCTCTAGTTCTGGGACTAAAACAGCCACCCTGGGTCCCCGATTCAGAGGCACCCAACTGCATGAACTGCCAAGTCAAGTTCACATTTACAAAAAGAAGACACCACTGTCGTGCATGTGGGAAAGTAAGTTATGAAAAAATGCTTTGCATTAAATTGCTTTTGCCCATGTATTGTGTTACAGCAGGGGTTTTCAACCTGTGGTCCATGGACCCTTGGGGGTCTGCAAACTGTCTTAAGATTTCCAAAGGGGTCTGCATCTCCATTCAAAATTTTTAGGGGTCCTCAAATGAAAAATATGATGCCATAACACAGTGGTTTTCAATCTAATAAAACCACTCTGACTTAGTTTTTCCTTCCTTTGCCTGATATTTAGTGCTACTTTTTAGGCTCTATCAACTTTTCATTAGGAAACTTTTGATTTAAATTAACTATATATTTTTATAGTTACAGATGACTCGGTGATTGTCAAATACTAAGTATTAAGCAAAGATATAAGATTTTACTGTGAAAATACAGTTGGGTAAAATCTCGCCCTATTACCTATTATTGACCAACTTAAGCTGATTACTAAGGAGTTTTTTCTTTGGATATCCAAAGTTTTTTTTCTACCTTCTAAATGATGGAATAATAAATCTTAGTATTTCAAATCTTAATGAAATCTGAGAAAGTACAGAGAATGTGGGGAAGACAACTCATAATTACTCTTGATTGTGGTAATCTGTAAAGTGGTCGGTATAATGAATAAGATTTGCTGTTTTCAGTTGCTATTTATTTTCCACTGTATGTCAATGATGTGTTATGGAACTAATATATTACACAAAATCACTAAGTTAAAAGAATATTAAGACTGCAAAGTCAAGCACTGCAAAGTTAAGCAATGCTAGAATTAAGGATATTATCATAACACGTAGGAGCCGTAGTCTTGAACGAGGATCCCACTGTGCTAGGGGCTGTATAAACACAGAACAAAAGATCCCTGACCCAAAGAGCTTAGTCTAAGCCTGTGCAGCATTAATTTGAGCCTTAGTGCATATACATTACAATAGTCTTAGATTTTAATTATATGATCACATACTATTTTTTACTAAGGACCCCTGCCTCATTCAATGCAGAAGATGAATAGTGCTTAATGAGCAGCAAGCTGCTATTTAATATTTTATATTATCCTGGTTCAGTATGTGGCCCCATACCTTATTTACTGCACATCATTTAAAGCCTGCTCTGAATACATAATTCATTTCCTCATAGGCTTTTCTGTGGCACTCCATCACTATCGGAGTGCTTCACAAATAATAATACATTTTATTTTCACCTCACTCCTGTAAGGTGACAGTATTATCCCTGTTTTACACACAGGAAGCTGTGGCACAGAGATTAAGGTCAACAGTGTACACTAATTTTGGGTGCCCAATTTGAGATGCCTAGGGCCTGATTTTTTTCAAAGCACGTAACATATTTTTACCATTTCACATGTTCAAAGCACATCTCCCATAGATTCTAGTTTGAGCTGAGTGTTTAGCACTTCTGCATATCATTTCACAGGTGGTCACTAACGAAGCACCTGGGGTAAGTTTGATTTAAACAAGTTGTCCAGAATCACATGGGAACTCTGTGGCAGAGGCAGAGAGAGAATCTGGTTCTCCAGAGGATCATTCAACTGTCTTAACCTGCTGTCCCCAGCCTTATTCACTACACGCCTTCTAAATTCTGCAGCAAATAAGGCAGTGGTATTATACACATTTCCTTCATTACGCAACCCTGTTTCATCCTCAGAGCAGTTCTACCTTGTGCTGTGACTGAGGCAGGAGTCCTGTTTAAAAATAAATAAATAAATGTGATTATGTAATGGCAATTGTATCATAATGCATACTCCTAGGGAGACCATATGAGTTTATGGGCAATATTAATTTTGACATTGCTTAACTTTTGAGTACTTGACTTTACAAACTTAATTTTTTCACATCTTTTTATCTATAATTTTGTTTGTAGCTTTTTTAAAAGGAAATCTGAAAAAAAAAAAAAAAAAAGTTATTTCATAGATTTTATATTGATACCACAGGGTTGAGTAACACGGTTGGACCCTTTAGATCCACAGCACAGACATCTGCCACTTGGGCTCATGGTAACTGCTCACTGACAGCAGTAGTAGGTTGTCATCTGGTATGTGAACCAGACACTAAAAGAGGATGAACACTCATTTTGGTGGTAGGTTTTACAGCTGTTTTGCTGATGACAGAAGTATGTTGAGATTTGGGAATGTTGGGTTCCATTTGAAGTTCTGGAGAACTGTGTTCTCTAGTGATCACAGATCCTCCTGCCCCTGTTCTTTCCCCCAAGCCTGACCCATTCTGTGTCTGTCCCTTCCATCCCACTCATGTCTCAGTAGTTCTCCCCCCCCCCCCATACCTCATACCATTCTCCTTGCCTAGCTAGTTTCTTTTTTCCTTAGTGCTCCCCCATCAGAGTCACATCCCAGTCTTCTTGCCCAGCCAATCCCAGTCTTTCTCCTTCCCCATAGCTAGTTATACGAATCTACTCCCCATCCGTGCTTGTCTCTTGTCTCTTCTGTGTTGGAGTCAGCTGTTTCTTCATCCATATTGCCTGAGAGCACAGGAGAAATGGTCTTCCTGCTCTTAGTTTTGGTGCCTGTTGCTACATTACCTGCAGTTGATGTTCCAGGCTAAAGTCCTGCCTAGCTCTTGCAGCCTGGGCTAGAGCATGTCCAGTACAGATGGCATTTTCAGAAAACTTAGCTTCCAAACTCTTAATAAGTCTCTACTGAGCATGTGCAAACTGAGACCCTGAGGTGCCCCTGTATATTCTCAGATGTGGGATATATAGTCCCTGGTGTTGAGCTGCAAAAGCACCTTGAAAAGCCATATCCGTTGGCCCCTTCTGTGGTATATGAGATCTTGTGTGAGAGTGATGTCATAGCCCTTTTTATAAGGGTATAGACTCCCCCACAATGTACGCAGTTGCTTCACTGTTACTGCAGAAAATGAATGGAACCTGCTTCTATCCAGTCAAGCTAGGTCTTAGTCTAATTTACCAATTTCTTGTAATTAAGAGTGGCGTAGAAAAACTCAGTGTACATAGCCTGAATTATCCCCGGAGCCTTCAGAGCCTTTATGGCCCAGAGCCTCGTAAGAGCTATAAGAAGTATGTTTGCAGTGATGTAGGAAGCACCCACCTTGGTGCCCACTTCTGACACCATTGCCCTTGCCCCAATGCCATACCTTTCCTCCAGCACTGATACCTCTGTCTTGGCACAGTAAGTGCATGCAAATTCCTGTTGGGGTTAAAGGAAGGAGACAAAGAATCTCATTACAAGAGGGTAAAAGCAGAAGAGAACAAGTGCTATTCTTTGTATTTCCTGACATATGAAGGCCTTGGAAACTCTCATATGGCACAGCTGTAATCTCTTTAAGTTCCTCTGGAGCCAGTGTATTGTCCTCAACTAACTTGGACCCCACATTGATCTGGATGCTGGTAACCCCTTTGATCTCTGTAGACCTGAGTGGGAGTCCACCATCGAGACTACTAGACCCTCTCCCCACTGCCTATCACATACTTTTCTGCGGCCTGACTCTGTTCCTGTACCAAATTCTCTGGTCTCGATCTGGAACCATCTCAGAGACTTCCAACCCTTTTGGAAATGAACCTTTAAGGTCCCCTGTCTTGACCTTGATACTCTGCACATTTGCCCTTGCCTCAGATCCAGACATCATGGAAGCATCTCATGCAGGGCCCTCTTGAATTCTATATGTAGGGCCACATGAGGGACTTTGGCAACATGACCAACTCTGGTACTGACCTGTGCGCTGGCACCTATACCTCTTGTGGCACCGTTCCTCCTTTGGCATTGATCCTCTCACAGCTGCCTATTCACCTGGCACTGATTCACCCTTCCTTGCTGACACCAATACTAACCCTGGACCCCTCACAACTGCAGGAGGAGCTGCCTATATCTGAGGAATTGGATGAGACACCTTTGGTGGAACATATAGATTGGTGCTTCATCCATTTCCCCTCCTGATAAATGGACAGTTTCAGGAACTCTTGGGGAGGTAGGCAAATGCTCTCAAGTTGCAAACAGTTTCACCAGAGACATCTGATCCCCTGTTTGACATATTGCAGATTCAGAGCAGGGAGAAGCTTGCTCTGCCTATCGGCTCTGGCCTTCAGTCCAGCCAAGGATATCTGGTTCTCTTCTTTCTTATCTCCACCTGTATCAAAGAGAAAACAGGATGTGTCCCAGACTAGTTGAAGGACATACATTTTTACTACGACACTTTTCATAATTCAAGACTCCCTGACAGATCCCAGGGAAAAACTGGTACAAACCAAGCAGTTCCATAGACTAGTGGGCTTGATTCCTCATCGACCTATGCCATGACCTTTGCTCATCTGAACATGGGTGGTAGGTTATTACACACTAAATGTACAGATGAAATTGACTATCCCTTCTCCAATGCTCCAACAGTTTAATTGTGTGGAAAACGGACAAAATCTTCAGGGGAGACCCTTTGCTCTTCCTTTTCCTGCCATCACGGTCACCTTGGATGCTTCCAATCTGGGCTGGGTTGTGTATCAAAATACATGATCTAAGGAACACCTGAAGTCCAGACACCATATCAGAGTAATGGAGCTCAGGGTAGTGTAATGGGCTATTAAAGCCTTTTGTCCATTCCTGCAGCTGTGTGTAGTACAGGTGCTTGACAACACATGGTCATGTGTTAAATCAACAAGCAGGGAGGAGCACATTCTCAGCTCCTATCTGTAGAGGCAAGAAAATCGTAAATGTAGCATATCCAGAAACAAATCTGCCTGTAGTTCTTCTTGCTGGGAAAGTGAATGTGAAGGCAGACTTGCTCAGCAAGAGGATTCAGGATCAACCATCCACACAAGTGGCCCTGGAAACCAGTGGTGGCTATTGCAGTATTTTGTGAATGGGGTCACTCAATAATAGATCTCTCTGAGTTGGGACAGAGCACCAAAGTGTACTACACAGGAGCACACAGACAAAAGCTCTTTCTCAGATGCATTTCTGCTGGACTAGAGCCAACATCTTCTATATGCTTTCTGTTCCATTCCCCTGATGCCCAGGGTCATAAGGAAGATCAGGCTCATTTGAGCCAACTTTGTGACCTTGTCAGTACTGGTATCCAGGTCTTCTGCAGGTGGCCAGAGAATATTCATGCTTGCTGCCTGCGTCTCAATATTAAGGAGAGGGATTCTGCCACTCAACCTAGATACACTTCCCCTAGCAGTAGGGAGGATAACCTGCTGCATAATGAAGTTCCTGTTCTTTGAGGGTTCAGACCATCTTCTTACAATCCAGGAGGACTCCAGTCTAACATATGACCAAAAAAAATGCAAGTGGGTTTACTATCTGGGCCACTGGATAAAGGTTTGCTCAGTCTTAGGCTGGGAGCTCTGCTGTCTTATAACGTCTTCTGCACCTTTAAGTCTTGGGGGTTATCCTTAACTTCTCTAAAGTTCCATATGGCAGTAATATCTGCTCAGAAGTTACATTAAGGTCAAACCCATCTTTTCTCATCCTACACTTTCTAGGTTTCTCATGGTCATTGTAAATGCATTTTTCCCCATTTAAGGAGTGGCCACCTTCATGAGACCTAAAATCTTTCTTTCAAAGGCTTATAATTTGGCCAAATTTGGGTGTATTTTCATGGGAACAGCAAAAAGTGCATCCTCAACATAAAGGCAGTCCCTCCTAAACTTCAAATTCCTACTCCAAAGCATGAGGATGTAGAGCTTCTCAATGAGAAACGGTTATGGAAATGTATTTATGAGAAAGGGCAAAAATTTCCACCCCAGCCTCCTTTTGAGAGATGGCTACACCATTTTTGCTGAAATTCAAAAATTTCAGCATGAGGCAGACACCCAGTATGGAAAATTTCAGCTTAAATGGTTAGTTTGGTAATTATACAAGTAAGTAAAAATTGCCTGACACGTGTCATTATAAGACTGTCTTAACTATAGGTGGCACTACCATCTCCACGTAAAATGTTTAAACTAGATTTTGTTCTGACCCAGGTGTTCTGTGGTGTCTGTTGCAATCGGAAGTGTAAGCTGCAGTACACTGAAAAGGAAGCAAGAGTCTGTATTGGCTGTTACAAATCTATTAATAAAGGTAAAAAGTTGTGATCATGGTTTTATTTACTTGTAATTATTACTTTCATCAAAGGAGAAAAGTTAAGCAAAATTGTTATTTTAGGACTGAAGGATGAATCTGTGTACCCAGGAGGAAGCGTTTCCTTTCTAAGACAGTGATTGAAATGTTGATAAAATTTGCCTGTCTAGTAGATGTCAGTGACTTCAATCTTCCGTCTTCATTCTCTGCCACAGCCACAGTAATTATGCATATACTTGATGGAAAAGCATAGGATTTCTAATGCAGCTAGAGTGCTGCTGTTTGGTTGGCTGGTGTGGAGTCTAAATTGCAAAAATACTGCATGAATTCCTTTCCCAAGGCTGTGTGTGTTGAGGCAAGCAACATTTTCAACCTCTGTTTAGCTGAAGAAATCTTCATCAGATTGTTCCCAAGACCATGTCCCCCTAGTCCACTCTGTTATGCCTCCACTTGTGTCATAAATGTTTGTCTAAATGGACTAGGCAAGATTGTGCAGTCCTTTTGAGGAAGGTTAAATTGTGCGAAGAAGTGACATTATTAGTATTGGGAACAAGAGTGACAAACTGAAGCCCTAATTTCTTGTATTGAAACATTTAACAAAGATAAAAGAGGAGTGCATTCCTGTTTTATTTAACATGGTTTTTTAATCATGAATCAAATTAATTTCTTCCTTTTTGATTATCCCAGTTAAAGCTTGTTTTTACTTGCAATATTCTCCTGCCTATAATAGAAGAGTTAAGCACCTAAATGTGCTTGGTATTGAAACTCCACCATAGACCCTTCTTTATCTTTCCCAATATGGAGAATATGGGATTTGTCAGTACTTCACAAACATTTTCACAACTGAGCATGAAATGAAGCTAGTGTGATTTGTGATTAATATACAGAAGAACATAGTATCACTACTTAAGTTGGGAAATCCGTAGTCTATTTTTTTACAGTCACTGTGAATATCCTTCTCTGTTTGAGTACTGTTGTAAATGATAGTTTCAGAGGGGTAGTCGTGTTAGTCTGTATCAGTAAAAACAACGAGGAGTCCTTGTGGCACCTTAGAGACAAATTTATTTGGGCATAAGCTTTCGAGGGCTATAACCCACTTCATGAGATGCATGGAGTGAAAAATACAGTAGGCAGGTATAAATATACAGCACATGAAAAGATGGGAGTTGCCTTACCAAGTGGGGGGTCAGTGCTAACGAAGCCAATTCAATCAGGGTGGATGTGGCCCATTCCCAACAGTTGACAAGAAGGAGTGAATATCAGCAGAGGGAAAATTATTTTTTGTAGTGCTAACTTTTTGTAGTGCCCACGAAAGGTTATGCCCAAATAAATGTGTTAGTCTCTAAGGTGCCACAAGGACTCCTCGTTGTTTTTGTTGTAAATGAAGCGTGTGTGGTTGCAGGAATTACGTGGTTTGATGTATGGTCACTGCTGAAGCAAAAGGCTGTACAATGAGTGTCCATTTCTACATTTAGAAGAAAAATAGCAGACAGGAATATTTAATTTAAAATTTGAGGCAGCTGTAAACATTTAATAAATGGCATGATCTTAAACACTAAGTGCATTTTTTCCTTTTAGCACAGGCATTTGAAAGGATGATGAGTCCAACTGGTCCTATCCCTAATTCCAGTATCTCCTCTGAATGTTGTTCTACTGTTCCACCTTTGCAGGAAGCTCAGACAGTTGGCACACCTAATTCTCCTTCATCTTCTGTTTTGTTACCTATCTCTGTACTTAAACAACCAGGTGCTGATGGTAAGTTAAGTAATTTTGAGTTGCAATCTGTTATCTAAACTTTCTAAGCTATTCAGCATATACTCTTTCAACACATACATAGAATAGATGCTTTTGCAGAATGGCTAGATTTCTTTAATTGATCAGTGTAGCCATTCAGAAAAGGCTATTAGGGTTAAGATACTGGACTGGGATTAAGAGAAACCTGCGTTCAATTCTGAGCTCTGCCATGGACGCAGGCTCCCTGTGTGAGCTTGGGCGAGTCACTCAATCTTTGTCTTAGTTCTTCATCTGTAAAATAGCTAAAGGAAGTATTACCCCTATCTTGTCTAGTTTGGTTGTAAGCTTTTCAGGATAGGGTCTCTTACTGTGTCCAATGTATAGCACAAGGGACTGTGATCTCAGATGGGGCCTCTGGGTGCTACAGTAATATAAATAATACTGAAACAAAGCAAGTAGTTGGGTGACAAAACATTCTCTGGCTAGAAGTGATAATGGATAAAGCACATCTTCATCTCATATATGTTAACTACACTTCTGAATTTTGTCTGCTTACTACAAAAATGTCACTGATAAAAGATTAGATGTACTTAGTGTATCTTTAAAACAAAAAGTGGTAGGTTATATGAATTGTTTTGTTTATAAACTATTGTTGTGTATCCATGATATGTTGCCATACTTCTACTACTCCAGAGGTAATTGATTAAGTAAATAGCAGCCTGTTTTAACTAAATAGGAATTGATGCATTAACTATAGCTTGGTTACTTCCGCTGCTGGTGTGGGAATATCTTTGCCCACAGTTCTGCTTGACTGATTGGAGAGAATACCAGTTTTGTGTGTAGGGTGACTGCTTAGTTCCAGTAACTTTTACTACTTTTAAATCAGAAAATTCCCATGTTTTGGAGAAATATATGTAGAAAGATGCATCACTTGCACTACAAAAATCTCTGAACTATAATTGTGGTTCATACTAAATCCAACATGCTTAATGTAAAATCTTAATTTGGAAAAAAGCCTGAAATTTTATAGACCCATTTGCTGCTGGAAAACTGTGGTAATACCAAATTAGTGTTCTTTTTTTAACCCATTTTAGGGCTGTGCGCCAGAGAACAGAGGAGAGTCTGGTTTGCAGATGGTATTTTGCCTAATGGTGAAGTTGCAGACACAACAAAACTATCTTCTGGAGTCAAGAGGTCTTCGCAAGAGCTGAGTCCAGTAAGCCCTGACTTACCAGAGGTGCATATGGTATATTCTCAAAAGTATACACTGATTCATGATTTTCATAAATAAAAAGTTGATTGTCTTTAAACAGCTTTGTTTGCCCATTTAAGATGACACCCTCATAAATGCAGTGTTATGTGACTTTGACTCCTCTCTGGCCAGTTGGGTTGCATCAATTTTAATCAACTTTTTCATTTGTACTTCAGTTATTTTCTAAAGAAAGATATTCTCACTGGTTGATAAGACCATTAAAACATGTTGAATTACAACTAAATAGAACCTTTACACTAGATTTGATACATCTTTTTTTGCTACCTTGGAAGTTAGATTGTAACTATATACATTTATTTAAGCAATTATATAGTTTAATGTTTTCAATTATTTGTAATTGTACATTTTTAGTGTGTGAGAACATGGTGAATGATATGTTGCTTATTTAGGTAATTAACTTTTTGCTCATTATTTGTGTCAAGCTGCATTAGGATGGTAACTAGAATTTAATTAAACACAAAATAGCATACACAACTTACTAAACAAAACAACCTTAAATGTTTTGGATACATAAACTTCTCTTATGAAAATAAGTTTAATATTTTACAATTAAATGATTCATTAAAGGAATAGAGCGATTAACTGTAGTCAGTGAATTAAACTCATTATTTCAGGTCAGCCTGGGAAAATTTTCAAATATGCCTAAGTGAAAGTGACTGACTGGAGCTTAAGTTCCTACTCGCCTAAGTCTCTTGAAAATGAGACAGCAGCCTCCTAAGTTACTTAGTTGTCCTTCAGACTTTTAAAACTAGTAAATCTTATCCCCTCCTTCCTCATTTTTATTCATAGGTTGAGAGACAAGTTTTCCTGCTTTTTCAACTTCCAGTAGATTTCTCAACATTGACTGAATTAGTCCAAATGAAAAAGATTCTTTCTATGCCTATTTCTGTCAGAAGCTGGTTTAGTATTTCAGCAAACTTTGGTTCCAGGTACTTAGTGACTTCCACCAGTTCAGTGGTGTGACTTCTTTTAAAACATCATCAGCAAACATGTCTGCTTGAATGGTTTACCTCCAGCCCTGAAACTTATCATGGTTGGCATGATTGATGGATGATTATTAGATACCCATGCCATAGCAACATCTCCTTCAGGAGTTAGGCACCTACTCTAGGACTTTGGGTTGAAAATATTGGCAAGAAAATGAGGTGGAATAAATCTGTTTCTTCACTACCTGCAATTTAACTTTGTCACTGGGTATTTCTTTCTGCAATATCTTTTGAAGTTCTTTCCAAATTTCAACAGCATCAGTAGCAATCTTTCTGCCGATTGTCCAAGGCAATGGAAATAGGTTTAGTATATTCAGCATATTGTCCACATTTTGCTTTTAGTCTGAAGTTGACTGCTTTCGTTGTGATAGTTCCATCTATTTTGTCATGAATTCCTTCACAATTTATCAGAATAGTCTAGTTCTTAATAAATAGCTCAAAAGAGTCAACCACTGAATTCCATCATACATCTTGGGGGAGAATTAGTTTGGATCCTTCAGCTCTATTCAGTAAAGCTGAAGCAAAGTGTGTTGTTATGGAAGAATCTTGCAGTTTCAACATTTTCCTTTATTCCTGGAGTTGTACTTAAGTCTTTGGCTAAAAGATACATTAAATGAGCACAGCTTCCATATATATATTTTAGGTTTCCTTCATTACCATCTTCTAGATTTCTTCTCATCTTTGCTATATTTGAAGCATTATCTGTGACAAAGCTACGCTCTTGACACTTTAATTTGTGGTCAGTTTGTTGTAGCTTTTACAGTTCTTTCTTTTAAGTAGTCTGCTGTATGGGCATTTCCTGATGTATCAATTGTTTCTGTAAAATAGGCAATGCCATCTTCCGTTGTCACACAAGCACATATTACTGTATCATTGTGTATATTGCTCCATCCATCAAGACTCAGATTAACAAATTTCCCATCAATGTTTTCTGCACACTGATCAATTTCCTTCTCATACACTATATCCAGCAACATCCCAACAATGTCTGTCCTGCTAGGTGGAGTGTAGTCTGGTCATAATGACTGAACCATGTCAGTGAAATGCTTGTTCTGAACAAGATGAATGGAGAATTTGTTGCATAAATGAATTGAACAACCTAGAGCCTTGCTGGAATTTGCTGGTGCTGAATATGATGGTTGATGATAATGAAGAAAATCTTTCTTTTATTAACAGGTCATTTACTGTTTGACATGTTTAGTTGCAGCACTGCTGGTGGTACCAGGAGATATTGCAGATGATGGATGTTTACATATATGAACATCCATCTTTATATATAAACTTTACTTTTAAACAGGAAATCTTCACCTAGAATGTCTGATTACACTGAGCAATAAAAAAATCATTCCAAAAGTCCAGCAGTAATAGTAAAAAATTAATTGATAAATACTCCCATAACAAACTAATAAACCAATTACATTTTGAACAGACACTTTGAAATTTGTAACTAAGTAATTCACCCAAAACATAAATTTATGACAATCTAAGTTGTCATTTACTAGCATATTAAGACATTGTAGGGAGTCCATAAGAATGGTACCAAAATACGTTGACTAACCAGTTGATACATATTGCTCAGACATGTCCACATCGTCATCTTCAAAGTCATTGCCTTCTGAGGAGCGTTTTTCATAGTGTTTCATTCTGTTAACCAGGCCTTGCATCTCTTTGTTGCACTGTTTACATTTGGCACATGTTCCTTTTTTATCCAGACCAGAGGTTCCTGAATTTCTTGAAAATATTCCCAAATAGTCCTTTTTTTACAATATGCAGCCATGACAGTTTTTTCCTCCAGTTCCCAGGTGTGTAAATACTAAAGGCTGCACTTCAAAGAATATTGTCTCCTCTTCTCACGGTGTCCTGCTTTTACACTAGTGTTGCTCCTTTCTGGTTACACACCCTGCTCCTTCTCCTTTGTTAAATAACTACCTGAACCCTCAGAAAAACAAAAGAACTAACTACAGTCCAAGATTTCTGCTTATGTAACCTGCATGCCTTTTGCATTGCAGTATTTTGTTTGTTTAGCAACCGAGGGGGATTTCTGTTTGTGTACACATGCAAGGAACCGGAGCAAGGCCATTTGCTTGAAGTGCTCAGAAGCAAGGTCAGGTAGTTACTAGGCAGATCAGTGTTTTTCCGTGAGCTGGAGAGTGAGTTTCCATGGTGGGTGCAGTCATAAATATTAATAATTTGAAAACTGAGCCAATCAGAACTCAGGTAGGGAGAAACTATAAAATAGGAGTATGAGACTAGCTAGGTGGGCTCAGTGGATGATCCTGATGAGATACATGATGATGATTCCTGGAATCAGAGGTTGGGTCCCAGCATTTGTGATGACTTTGCCAGTCTCTTGCACCCATTAGCACAGCCCCTGGGCCCCCCCACAGGATCAATCTCTTAAGGTAGTACATTACTTACTGTGCCATATTTATAAAGCTTGGCCTCAAAAGTTAGTTTTTCCCTGCTGCTTTCTGTGTATAGAAAAGCCAGTCTTATTGATAGAGGCTCATGGATTCAACATACTTACTTTTTATTTAATGCTTAAGAGATTATAAGTAGTTTAGGTCTTAAGTAGGGCTGTCGATTAATCGCGGTTAACTCGCGATTAACTCAAAAAAATTAATCGCAGTTTTAATTGCACTGTTAAACAATAGAATACCAATTGAAATTTAGTAAATATTTTCGGATGTTTTTCTACATTTTCAAATTATTAATTTCAGTTACAACTCAGAATACAAAGTGTTGTATTATATTATTATTACAAATATTTGTACTGTAAAAATGATAAAAGAAATAGTATTTTTCAATTCACCTCATACAAATACTGTAATACAATCTTTTTATCGTGAAAGTGCAACTTACAAATGTAGATTTTTATTTTGTTACATAACTGCACTTAAAAACAAAACAATGTAAAACTTTAGAGCCTACAAGTCTACTCAGTCCTACTTCTTATTCAGCCAATCGCTAAGACTAACAAGTTTGTTTACATTTACGGGAGATAAAGCTGCCGGCTTATTTAAAACGTCACCTGAAATTGAGACAGGCATTCGCATGGCACTTTTCTAGTTGGCATTGCAAGGTATTTACGTGCCAGATATGCTAAACATTCATATGCCCCTTCATGTTTCGGCCACCATTCCAAAGGACATGCTTCCATGCTGATGATGCTCGTTTAAAAAAAAAAAAAAAAAAAAAAGAAGCATTAATTAAATTTTGACTGAACTCATTGGGGAGAGTAGTATGTCTCCTGCTCTGTTTTACCTGCATTCTGCCATGTATTTCATGTTATAGCAGTCTCGGATGATGACCCAGCACATGTTGTTCGTTTTAAGAACACTTTCACTGCAGATTTGTCAAACCGCAAAGAAGGTACCAATGTGAGATTTCTAAAGATAGCTACAGCACTCGACCCAAGGTTTAAGAATCTGAAGTGCTTTCCAAAATCTGAGAGGGACAAGGTGTGGAGCATGCTTTTAGAAGTCTTAAAAGAGCAACACTCTGATGCAGAAGCTACAGAACCCGAACCACCAAAAAAGAATATCAACCTTCTGCTGATGGCATCTGACTCAGATGATGAAAGTGAATATGCATTGGTCTGCACTGCTTTGGATCGTTACTGAGCAGAACCCATCATCAACATGGAAGCATGTCCTCTGGAATGGTGGTTGAAGCATGAAGGGACATATGAATCTTCAGCGCATCTGGCATGTAAATATCTTCCGACGTGGACTACAACAGTGCCATGCGAATGCCTGTTCTCGCTTTCAGGTGACACTGTAAACAAGAAGCAGGCAGCATTATCTCCTGCAAATGTAAACAAACTTGTTTGTCTGAGTGAATGGCTGAGCAAGAAGTAGGACTGACTGGACTTATAGGCTCTAAAGTTTTTTACATTGTTTTGTTTTTGAATGCAGTTATTTTTTTGTACATGATTCTACATTTGTAAGTTAAACTTTCATGATAGAGATTGCATTACGGTACTTGTATGAGGTGAAATGAAAAATACTATTTCTTTTGTTTTTTACAGCACAAATATTTGTAATCAAAGTAAATATAAAGTGAGCAGTGTACATTTTGTATTCTGTGTTGTAATTGAAATCAATATATTTGAAAATGTAGAAAACATCCAAAAATATTTAAATAAATGGTATTCTATTATAGTTTTACAGTAATTAACAGATTGATTATTTTTTTTTAAACGCTTGACAGCTCTAGTCTTAACATATTTTTTTATTAAATTCAGCTTTAATCTTAATCAAAATCCAGGTTAAATAAAAAATCTGATTTATTTTAAATTATTCAACTTTTTTTCTTTATTTATTTTTCTTTAATCCACCCTGCTTTCTGGAAAGGTTTTTGGGTAGCTGTTCAGTTTTTATGTTGAAGTTGTAGACGAGACCACATTTAAACAGAAACCATGTGGATAAAGGTGTGTTCAGTGTATTGTCTCCATTGAAACTTTAAAATTATGTAGTTAAACGTTATGTAGAAAATGTTATGACTCCAGTTCTTCTGCATAGTATTAAAGTAATTGTTTTTGGCTATAAGTATTTCTATCTTATAGAGTTCTGAAGTCTGTCTTTATTAACATGTTGACAGTAAAAGTTCCCTTTTTTTCTTTTTTTCTTTTTCTTTTAAATGATCAGATAGAAAATTGCTTCTGTCTTTAAAAACTAACCTGGTTCTGCCAGGAGTCGCTTAATGCCCCGGTGCACCAAGTTAGAATTGAAAATAATCTGACTTTTCGATGTTCAAATTAAATAGAAAGGTGAGGGTGTTTTGGGGGGGTAGGGTGGTTGTATTTTGTATGGTGCACTCACATGCCTTATTTTTATGGTGCTGGCACAGGGAGGGAGCCGGTCTCTTGATTGTTCCTACTGGGAGTGAGAAAGGCTCTTGACTTTCCATCCCTTCCTGCCCTGCCATATCATACCAACACTTTTTTTCTTTATAATTCAAAAAATATTATTACTTGCATTGAAGTTGTGTCCCATTGTGCCAACTGTTTTACAAAGACGTGGTCTTTTCCAAAGAGCTTATAGTTCAAGAAAGCAAGAGAGCTGGAGAGATGGCAGGAGAGGGATACAACTTGATATATTCAATTGTTGTATAAATTTGCAAATTTAAAATGTAAGGAAGCCAGTTATCCTCATCTGTTCACGAAATAACAAGCCCTTAGGAAATAATTTTTTGGTGTTCAGTTTTCTATGTGCGTATTTCCAGTACCAGTGCTTAAAACAAATGGCACTTCTGTCACAACCCAGTGCACACTGGGAAACTGCCAATTCCAGGAGAGCTGCATCGATGAAATGGAAAAAGAAGGGAGGAGGGAAATGCCTGGGCTGATAGTGTGGGATTTTAGTTTTACTTTAGTCATATGGGAAAAACTGATGTCCTTGTTGTGCTGCTTCGTATCTCCACACCCTGTCAGCTTTACATAATTCATTGTGGGGGCAGCATAGATGTGACACCTAGAGTAGGAATGAGCAGTACTACTAAATGCTGGAGTAAGCTGCTATTAGTAAAACATGTAAAGATAACTGTCTGCAGATATTTCAGGTTCAAATTATGGCAAATTACAGTATTCAAGAGCCTTGCAAAATAAAGTCACACTGGTAATTCTGCCTAGTTGTTTGTGGTTTACATGGCTAGTAATGTAATCCTTGATTGTGTTGTGTCTACTGACTGTGTCATACTAGAAAATAATAGATGCTCCATTTTTAGGTATGAATTACTATAGAACAGGTAAATATCAGACTAAATATTATACTAATTATTTTAGACTCAGATATATTTACCTGTTCCGTAATATGTATTAAAGATGCAAAAGTGCTGTAATTTTCAGAGATGTGGCTTGCTTTCTGTTTTAGGAAAATATTCTCTATATGACTGTATGCCCTCTTTGTTGGCTGCTTTTGCATTTGAAACTCTAATATAGGAGAATACTAGTGCTGTTCAGGGATGCTGAATAACAAATCTAATCAACAATCTATTTTGTTTCTCATAGGTTGCAAGTCCGGTAGATGACATCTGTGTAACTGATGTAAAACCAAAGGATGAAACTCCAATTACTGCAGGAACTGAGAAATTCCATTGTTCCTTACATGTTGCTCCAGATGATGACCAGTTGCCCACTACAGGGAAAACTGAGATGTTGCATAGTCCTGACTCTGTAATTCCAGCTGCTGATGAATTACCTTTTATTACAAAAGTTGAGAAGTCTCCTAGTCTTGGCACAGTTAACCAAACTAATGATGATTCACCTGTTAGTCCTTCAGACTACAGAATGCTATGTGGTATTGGAAACTGTGTTAGCAAAGAGTTCAGCCTTATTCCTGATGATGATGGACTGCCACCATTCTTACTTGCAACTGGAGAAAAAGGAAAAGGTAAAATTTGGACTGGGGAATACTAGTGTTTACTGGATGCAAGCTTTCTAAAAATATATGGACTTTCATGTATACACTGTGACATTCCAGAAGCCAAATTAACATTGTTTTAAAATGCACATTATTTTGCGGTATTTTGGATCCAGCTTGGTAGCTGAACTTGCACTTATATGAACTTGTATATTATGAAAAAAAACCATGAGCATAACCACAACAGTATCAATTTAGTATTTGAGCCCAAGTATGTTTGCATATGAAGCATAGTACTGGTGCACAAGTTGCAGACCACACATGGTGTTGAGTTTATTAGTACTATTTAGCAAGAACTCTTCCACTCTCAGTTCAACTCCAGTCTCATTATTCAGGTTCCTTTATTTGGTACACAGCAAAGTTACCCTGATATGATGGGACTCAAGCATAGGGAGTGGGTATAGGGCATACCACACATCCAAAGTTACACAGCAAACCTCTTCTCATATATATATTATATATATATAATTTACACATTATATTTACTATACATTCCATTACATATTTTGTGATTGGCTTGGTCACTTTGTAGGAGTCAATCCCTGTACAGCATGCACAGTTCATGCACGACTTACTCTTTATCTCATCTTATGTTCCAGGCTTATCTTACCCATTATTATCTTGTCCATAAATGGTTCCCGGGATGTTGCCCCTTATCTTAGCTAGTACAAACATTCTGTTTCCAGTCTGCTGATCCATTTACCTTTCTAATCCTGTCTCCCAAGAAATGAGGCCTCACCCATGTTCAACCACTCATGTCAAGCCAGGCCTACGTCTAGCAAGCTAATTGTGGCCCTGAAGCTCCTGGCAAGATACCAATATGTTCCTGGGTGCTGTATATTATGCATGACTTGACAACATACTACTGTCTTATTTTGTTTGTGATATGGTCTAGTCATCTTTAAACAAGTGATGTTGCTATTCATTGGCTGCTATATGTCTTCCTTAGGTTCAAGAGAATGTGATTTTAGCAGTTTCCTTAAGTAGAAAGATGGAAGTTTCAAGTACCATATTTCATACATTGTAGTTTGTAATGTCTTTTATAGATAGAGAGGAAATGGATATTGGCTGGTGTATGGGATTAATCCAGACCTTATCTTATTTAGATCCTCTGGTGGAAGAACACCCATCTCATCAGCAGGTCACCTTGCTTCTTGCAGAAGGAGGACCTAATCCATTAACATTTATCCTAAATGCAAACCTCCTTGTGAATGTCAAGTTAGTATCTTGTAAGTAGGTAATGTACATTGTTTCCTTTTATTTACATATGTTCCATGGTTCATTATGTTTGAAATGTGTAAACACTAAATTAACTGATCTTGATGGTTGAGCAGATAAAATTCAAACATTTTCACAATTGTGAGATATATGCTGTCTTATTTTATCCAATTTGTAAATTTAAGGTTTTTAAAGTAATTTTTTCAGTGTGCTTCAAAGCAACTTTTAACCCCTTTTGTAATTTATTTATGTGCCTACTTGGTCGTTGTATCCTTTGTAGGACAAATGCAGGGCTGTATTCACCGTAACAATATCTGTCATTGGGAAGGAATAAGAATACTCTTATAAGAATGTTTTCCCCAGAAATGTGTGCTGCATTTTTGATGCATACTGTACACAGATTTCAAACTTATTTGTGTAAGGTGCTGTCTAATTGGGATTTTTTTATCTGTAGGTTTGAATAAAGCTCTGGAGACCCTGCTGTGTAAATAATGAAAGGATACTTCTGTTCATTTTACAGCAACTTAAGATATCTGTTTAAAAGATTTGGGAATTGTGATGGATAGTCAACTGAACATGAGCTTTTAGTGTGGTGCTGTGGCCAAAAGAGCTAATGTGAACCTGGGCCTCTTGAGTAGGAGTGGAGAGGTTATTTTACATCTGTATTTGGACCTGGTGTAACTGTTGCTGGAATGCTGCTGAGTTCCAGTGTCCACAATTCAAGAACGATGATAACTTGGAGAGGAATCAGAGAAAAGCCACAAGAATGATTAAGGGATTAGAAAGCATGCCTTATAGTGACTCTCAAGGAGCTCAATTTATTTAGCTTAACAAATAGAAAGTTCAGGGTGACTTAAAATACATTCTGTAAATACCTATGTACAGAACAAATTTTTAATAATATGGGCTTTCCAATCTAGCATAAGAAGATATAACTTGATCCAACGGCTGGAAGTTGAAGCTAGACAAATTCAGACTGGAAGTAAGGCAAATTTTTAACAGTAAGGGTAATAAACCATTGGTACCACTTACCAAGGGTTGTGGTGGATTCTCTATCACTGACAATTTTTAAATCTAGATTGGATGTTTTTCTGAGAGAGATGTTCTAGGAATTATTTTGGGGAAGTTCTATGGCCTGTGTTACACAGGAGGTCAGACTAAATTATCACAATGGTCCCTTCTGGCCTTTTTATTTAAAATGACTGAGTTTTTGATGCCTTTTCATTAGTCACTTAAACAGAAATAAGTGTGGCACCTGCGTGTGCTGCAAACATGCAACATACTTATTTATGCAAGAGGATATGATAAATGAAGACGTATTACTTGTTTCGTTCAAAGATACAAGCCTCTGCCTTGGGTTCCATAAAACTTTCTTTAATCAGCACCTTGATTCAGTGAGGAAGGAAGCGTGTACGGTTCCTTCAGAACCTGTATCCTATCAGATTTTTTTGATGCCCATTATTGAACTATCTTCTCCAGTGTTTATTTATGGTGTTTCCCTCTGGGTCTCTAGACAATATGGCCTGAGAAGAGTGTCCTTGTGAGAGTTACTCTCTCTCCTGTGCAGTGGGTTATCCAGTGCTTTCTGAAATTTCAGTTTACAATTTTTTTTTTTTTTTAAGACCGCAATATTGCAGTGGTAGGACTAAAGGGACAGAGGACCACAGATTATTAATTCCAATTTCTAATATATTTGATTCCAAGACTGAGTATCATATATGTGAATTTTAAAAAAATATTTTTTCTTATCACTAAGATTCTTCAGAAAAGTGCTGGTACTTCTCAACAAATGGATTACATAGCTTGGGTCAGGCAGAAATTATCATTATGTTGGTATGTTTGCCAAATGAAGATGCTGTTCCTAAAGAAATCTTCACGTTGTTTGTTGACATATATAAGGATGCAGTGAAAGGTATGGAGTTTTAATTTGTAGCTTTAAGATTCGTGTCTTATTGCTGACTTTAACACAAAGCAGGAAATAAATGGTGTTGCATTCTTAGAGGGTTCCTACTAATTTTGTTTGAAAGTTCTCTGTGCTCATAACTATTTCCTCAGATTCTGTCAAAGTGATACAGGGGATTTAATTTAGGAATGTTTCCTTTTTTTCGTATTAGTTCTCCTGTAAACTGCCTCATTGCATTTTTGTCTTATCTTCTTTTTTTTAATCTAATACTTTGGTATGATGGGTCGTGGGTATAAATCCTTTGTGCCCTGGTTCTGGAAGACAAGTGCTATCCTGAATAGAGTTAAGCACATGCTTAAATGTTTTCTTGAATTAGAGCTTAATTTGCAAAAGTTAACTAATTGTATGTACATAGACTTGCCCAACAGAATTTTTGTGAAGTGTTAATTGTTTTGTAAATTAGTTTTATTAAAAAGATCTGTCTGAGTTGAAAAAGGTGTTTTGAAACTGGGTTCTATTGACTTATAAAGTGATAGAATAAAATGCAATACCATGTCAATAGTACCAAAAGTGCTAAAAATATTGTCTCAAACATTTGGCTTCTAAAAACGGCAATTTTTTAATGTGCAAGTACTTCAGTAATGCATTGTACAAAACTATAAAGGACTTCAATAGAGATGGGGGGCAGAGGTCTGTATCCTGTTATCCTGAAAAGCTGCAATATGCACCCCGTTACTTCAAAAATGCACAAGAGAGACAGTGTTCACATAGTAATGGGTGGATTTCTTCCAGGTACCAACATGTATAAGAATGCATACTTAACATGTTTGTTTTTTACGGTGAAGATTTTAACTATATCTCTCTTTCACCAGGAAAATACATAGGAAACTTGGAAAATTTTACCTTCACTGAAAGCTTTCTTGGTAGCAAGGATCATGGAGGATTCCTGTTTGTTGCACCAACTTTTCAGAAACTTGATAATCTCGTGTTACCAAATAATCCTTTCCTTTGTGGCATTCTCATTCAGAAACTGGAAATACCATGGGCAAAGGTTTTTCCAATTCGCTTAATGTTGAGATTGGGAGCAGAATACGGGGGTGAGTTTTAACACTAAGTATGCATGTTAAGGCCCAATCCTGTAAAGACTTATGCACGTGTTTAACTTTATGCACTGTGAATGCCATTGCCTTCAAAAATTAAATACAAATGTGTTTCTTCAAAGGCTTGGGACTTAAATTTGTATTTTTATACATCAAACCTGTTTGTTTAAAAAAAAAAATAGCTTTGTAAACACTGTGGTTCAAATTCTGTGCTGCTGGACACTTCTTGAAACACTATCAACTTCGTCAGGGTAGATGTGTGTAAATGGTAGGATTTGACCATAAAATATTGATTCTTCAAATTTTGTTTCAGGAGAAACATAAACTTTGCTAAACCAGTCTATGATACGGAATCTGAGTGTGCTGACAAAAGAGCTTAGATTGTGTATATGTAACACAATATATTGAATCCTTTTTGAATGATCAGATTTAATATATGTGAAGTGTTCTGAAAACAGAGCTTTATGATCTTATTAATGTAAACCTAATATGAGTGTCTAATACATTATGGATTAAATTCCTCAGCTCCATATCGGTCATTAGTAATCAAGTTTCTCCATCAGGTGAGAGAACTTTTCAGTGTCCATTATTCCATAAAAATATGGCTTCTGGATGTTCAAAATGGGGTAGAAGGAGCAAGGTACACAAATCCCACTGATAATTAGTTGAGTTTAATTGCTCTCAAACATGTGGAAATTTATTGACCACCTTTCTCAGAGTCTAAGTGGGGAATGGAATTCACCCCAGTTTACAGGCTGGCTGTTGCCACTGCAATGCAACTCTTCCTGCTTTTAGGGGCTGCTGTTCTTCCACATTTGCTATACAGGCATCTTGTGCTTCTGAATCAAAGTAAGCACAGATATTGTCTGTTTTCTGATACCATTTTCCTGCAATGAGTGCTGAAGTCTATCATTTTACATAAGGTAAAGAATGAAAGGCTGCATCTGACCTTATTTTTATTTTTTTTTAAAGTTACGTGTTTTAATTGGGTTAGAGTGTTTTGCTTGGTCTTTATGTGTAACAGTGTTCTTTTCTTCCTGTGAAAGCATACCCAACTCCTGTAACAAGTATCAGACACCGAAAGCCTCTCTTTGGGGAGATAGGACATACAATCATGAACTTACTTGTTGTGAGTAAACAGTTTTTTACATAATTTTCCTTACCCTCCTAATTATACATCAGATGAATGTGAAGTTACCCTCACAGTTTTGAAGTTGAACTATTTGTCTTTTAGCGAAAAATGTTCTAACACGGTTTAATTTAGGTGTGACGTGCAAGTTAGACTTCAGTCGGTTCACACAATGAAATGCTCTATTAGAATAGTATTAAGTTGTGCCTTTCAGATTAATTATTGATATTGAAATATACTAATATAATTTTGGTTTATTCATTTAAAATAAGTAGTTAATATTAATCAGCTCTTTCAGTAAGAAAGCTTTAGGCAATGATCTGGTGACTGGCTCTGCTGACATCTAGGAGACTTGGGTTTGTGAGTGATAAACTTTTGCTCTTCAGGCGGTTGCAGCAGTAATGTGACATGATCCAAATTTAATTGCTTGCTACAGCATGCTGCCTTGATATATGATTTATTGCAAACAGCTCACCTACACACTTTTTTAGAGAAATGTAAACAAGTTGGAGACTACAAACTACTTAATTTAAGAGTATGAGCATTCTCTAGTAAGGCCGTACTTGGACTTGATCATAATTAAATCTTTTGTCCTCTGTAACAACACATAACACTGGACTTTTTATCCATTATGAACTTTTACCCATTTTATCCAAACTAGATCTTGCAGGGTTAAAACTATTTAGAGTGCATGCCCAGAAGGGACAACAACTTTTTCAGTTGAATGGTGATAACTATTGCTGGCAAGATTTTTGAATAGACGGTAATCTCTGTAGTTCAGGTTGATGCTGGCTTGACACTCTTTAACATAACCAAATTGGTTATATTTGAAACATGTTAAATGTCAGTTTCTTGGCCCAGGGTAGAAGTTTTCTGGAAAGCTGAAATAAGAACAAGTGTTTTGGGCAAAGTTCCCTTTTTAGAAACCTTTGCTACCCTTTTTTGGTTTGTTATAAATACTAGCTTTGTTTTAATCTGTTCGTTTTGACAAGATCTGGAGCCACCGACTAGTATGTTGAGATGATTAGATTACTTACTTTCTGTTACACTGCTCAATTAAACCGTAGTTTGTATCCGGCAAGTCACTTAGCATGTTTCCCTCTCTGTAAAATGGAAATAAGAAGAATACTTGCCTCCCAAGAGTGCCCTGAGGACAAAAAAATGTGATGAGAATTACAAAGTACTATATTTAAACAACTTTACTGTAAAACTCAACATTATGTAAAGATGGCAGTATCCTTCATTAAGGTGATCACTAGCTTTCTGTTTAAAGAAATCATTTGACATGCACATCCTTAATATTGCTAAAATGATACAGTCCAGCTGAAGCTTATGGTATATTAGATGGCTATTTGTGATTGTTGCCTTGTGGTAACTGGCCTGCAGAGCTTGTGTTTACTAGGGAAAAGGGTTTTTACAATGTGTTAGCTAATACATGGTAAAATCCTACTGTGGACAAGGCAGTTGTAGTTTTAACATGTGTTAACAGGTGAAGGTAAACACTAGTAAATGCTAAATAAAACTGTAACTGCATTGACCACAATAGGAATTTACCATGTGTGTGACCATGTGTTAACTAACATGGTTAAAAAAATCACTTCGTTTTTCCTGGCATGGGCACACTCACCAGTAACAGTACTGCTGCAGCTAACTGAGATTCCTTTAGCTCAAATAAACTTCTGAAGACTTATGCAAATATCTGTTATGGGTAGATTTTAAGTGATGCAGTGTGTTTGGTTTTTAGAAATTATGATATGTCAGTGGTTAAAACTTTATGCTGCTTAAACAGTCAGTTAATAAAGTATTTTGTTTGTTACAGGACCTTAGAAATTATCAATATACCTTGCATACCATAGATAATTTATTTATCCATATGGAAATGGGTAAAAGCTGCATTAAAATCCCTCTGAGGAGATACGATGAAGTGAGTATAATTTTGTAGATCATACTAATTTATTCAGGAAATCTAACCCTTCCATTTTCCTCCTATAATACCTCTGAAATCTTAAAGATGAGAAGTTGACAAGAACACTGTGGGCCAATTTGACTAGAAGCTGCAAAATGCAAAACACCTCATTGGAGGGTATTGTCTTCTCCAAATCAGAGAGGCCTATGTTTGCTTCTGTTCACTATTCAGTGGACTAATTTTTCAATTCTTAAACTTGAGTGTCTAACCAAAAAAACCCCAAGCACCTTTTCCCTATGGACTAACTCCCTGCTTTAGTGCTAATAGGTGAGCAATATTGCCTAGGTCCTGCTGGGATGTTAAGCAGGAAGATTGGTGATTAGTATAGGTGCTAATTGGTAATAGAAATGAGGAGGAAAAAGATTTCACTGAAATTTCTTCCAAGGATGTTTAGGCCTTCAGCTTCTTCTACTGTGAAGTTTTGTTCTAGTTTAAAAGGTGGCTTTACAAAAGCGTAATTTATTTTATTTATTTATTTATTTATTTATTTATTTATTTCAAATAGTTTTTTTGCAAATTTCAGTCTTCTCAAAATTCGTACTGTTTTTGCACATTTACTGTAGATCTGCTTGGAACTTTGATAGAAACAAATAATAAACTCTTGTTCTGTTTTTAGGGACCCTATTAGGCTATGAAGCTTTAGGATTCTTCCAGATTTTGCAAACTGTGTTGTCCTATACATAAAAAATGAAGGTCTCTTGGGAGATCCTTAATATTTGGTAGTATACTTGGTCAGGGAGTACTCACTCAGATTGACTTTTCCCAATCAGTAGAACTTTGAAGTTATGGTCACCAGTAAACCCTAAATTTACCCCGATAAGCAAGTTCCATAAAAAATCAGTTCTAAAAAAAGATTTTAAAGTGTAAATTATACTTCAGCTTTTTATAGAGATAGCTAATGCTCACATATAGAGGCAGTTATTTTTCTTAATACAGCATTTTACCTGAAAAATGCTACTTAGCTGTTACACAACCAGAGTCCACAGAGAATTTAACAAAACAGAGCAAGATTTTGTTGCAGAAATGTCAGTTTCTAAATGAACATTTTGTATTTGCAGGTAATGAAAGTAATACATTCTTCTAATGAGCATGTTATTAGCATTGGAGCCAGTTTTAGCACTGAAGCAGATTCTCACTTAGTTTGTGTACAGAGTGATGGAGTCTATCAGACACAAGCAAACAGTGCTACTGGCCACCCTAGGAGAAGTAAGTGGCTTTTTATGTTTTTAGTGTTCTATCAAACCTCTGAAACTGGTATGTGCACTCGAATGTTTTAGGGGATTACTAGGAACAAAAGGTGTGTATTCCTGTAGTTTGTGTGAGCAGATGATCCTGTATAATTCCAAACGCTTTGACCACAATACAAAGCAGCTAGACGATAATAAAAGTGTACATGACATATATGTATGACATTCAGTGGTTAGCAAAAATACTTTAATTACATAAAGCATTGTTTGACAACCTCCACTTAACATTCCATTTACACTAAATTATTCAAATTTCACTCTAACTTTTGACCTGTTACTTGTCCCTTTTCAGAAGCTTTTTGTATTTTATGACCACATCATACAGTTCTTAGATTAATTCAGCTTACATTTTAAAGGGGTGCTGTTGAATAGCTTCTGGTCCATTACTTTGACACTCTTAAAATTGCTATAAATTGCAGAATATCTTTCAGATTCTAGGTGGCTACATATCTTTTACATCTGTCTAGTTACATCCTAGGCTAGAGACTAATAAGAGTAATTAACAGTAGTTAAATTCTTGTTTGTATAGTGCTTTGAAAACATTAATCAATGCCTAGCAAGCTCACACAAGTAGTCTGTAGTGACAAGGGGAAGATTTAATGGTGAAGTAAATGGGTTTTTACAGGTTTTAGTGCCATTTAAAGTGGATTCATTATTTTACTTAATAGAATGTTCCAGAAATTAAAACCTAATTTTAGAGGTAACTTCATGTATAAGCAAGAAACAAATTTTAGGTCCTACATATTTTCTATTCTTTCACAGTTTTCTTCTTTGGCTACTGTACCTGTACAACTGCCAGCATCTTGTTGGGATGCTGCATGTCTTCCTAAAACTCGAAAAGTTAGCAAAATCAGTGCATTTTTCTAGGCCTGATTTCAAGGAGTGAATTATTTTGATGCTAGCAGGAGCCACATCAGCACATCTTCCTATAACTGAGGAACTTTTATGTGCACTTTCAGTGTAGCATAATATTTAGCACTTGATGTATAGTGCTTTACACTTTCAAAGTGACTGTTAACTCACGAAGTATAAAAATGGACAATATGAAGTACCTGATGTGTTTACTTTTGTGTTTAGTTACAGGTGCAAGTTTTGTAGTATTCAATGGAGCCCTAAAAACATCTTCAGGATTTCTTGCTAAATCAAGTATAGTTGAAGGTATGGATTGCATCATAAATGATTCCTTATTAAGAGGCAAAGAATTGGTGTTAGAACACTACTCTGCGTAATACTGATGTGATTAAGTGTCTGTTCCATTGTAAACTAAACTTTTTCTTTAAGGTTTGTAACTTAAAAAATAATACTTGTGCATAAATCATGATATGTAAATTCGTAGTTTGGGACATACTTTGTTTGAGGACACTTTTACTATGTGGCTTTTTTGGACCTCTTGACTTAATACCTGTCATTTTGTAAAAAATTTCAACATGAGAAGCTTATCGGAGAATTTAATTCAGTTGTTTCCTGTATGCTTAAGTTTTTACCTCTACTTTTGTGTCACATTTTGTGGCTCACTAAGTTGTTCAAGCTTCATGAAATAAACTTTGACCAGATGGAATGTCCGCTCCATTAGTCTACCTTTTTGTTCACCAAAAAAGCTTTGAAAATTGAACTAACAATTTTTCATATAGCATTTCACATTGTGATGAGGAAAAAAGTCAATATTCTACTCACAGGCTTGTGAAATTGCATTTCTTAAACAATTAAAGAAGATCAATTGACTAGGCAAGGTTCTATTAAAGTACTCTTCCCTTTTTGTTCTCTAAAGGAAAGTGTTTTACTGTTTCTCTTTTAGATGGACTAATGGTACAAATAACTCCAGAGACGATGGAAGGTCTACGTCAAGCTTTAAGGGACAAAAAGGACTTTAAAATTACATGTGGCAAAATGGATGCAGAAGAAATAAAAGAATATGTAGATATTTGCTGGGTAGAGAATGAAGAAAAAGTAAACCAAGGGTATGAATATTTGTTACTAAAGCTGTGTGTATGGTGGTTGGAACTTTCTCTTCTCTTCCCACCTCTCTTGAAATGAAAGATGGATATTTAAAGAATGGAAAATAAAGTATTGTAATTAAAACTAATATCTTGCTGTTTAAAGCTGCCAAGGAAATAGGAGTCAAAACTGCCTGTACGCCTCTAGATATCACTATGAGAACAACTTTAGACTATAATGGTCTTTTGAGATTTTAATTATCAGAGGGGTAGCCGTGTTAGTCTGGATCTGTAAAAAGCAACAGAGAGTCCTGTGGCACCTTATAGACTAACAGATGTATTGGAGCATGAGCTTTCGTGGGTGAATACCCACTTCGTCAGATGCGTCTGACGAAGTGGGTATTCACCCACGAAAGCTGCGTCTGACGAAGTGGTTATTCACCCATGAAAGCTTATGCTCCAATACATCTGTTAGTCTATAAGGTGCCACAGGACTCTTTGTTGAGATTTTAATAACTGCCTGGTTTGGGAGTGGTGGGAAGAGGGTCTTCTTATGGTGTTGCCTGTTTTTAGTCACAGTCCATCTGTCTGACGAGGACTGGTTGGCTCCCTTCAGAGTTCAACAATGTCATTCATTAGATAGAGGGGGGCTACTCAGTGAGGGCTGCAAGATTCCCCTCCCCACCCCAGTGGCTGTGACTGTCAGGGCACTATCAGTACTATAACATATGAATTGGTTTAAGACAATGGTTTTCAACCTCTTTTCATTTGCGGACTTCTACAAAATTTCAAATGGAGGACCCCTTTGGAAATCCTAGACCTGTGGGTCCATGTACCACAGGTTGAAAACCACTGATTAAGAGTTTCATTGTAGGTGGCTTAGAGAATGTTTTGTTAGTTAGGGCCCTACCAATTTCATGGCCGTGAAAAAAGCCCTTCCCCATGACATCCGATGTCCCGTTGTTCCTAGGAGTGCCTCAGCAAAGGGGGCTCCTAGCTCCAGCTGGGCAGAGGAGGGAGAGGACGTATCCAGAGAGAGAGGGAGAGAGTGTGAGTGTATGTAATGTTGAATCAGACCCACCTCCACCTCAGGGAACCTCCTGCAGCTGCAGGACGCTCTGCGGTTGCGCCTTCAGAGTCCAGCTCTGAACACAGCACAGAAGCAATCCCATGATCCCCCTACAACAGGTTTCCGGACTCCCCCATTCCCCTTTTGGGTCGGGACCCCCCCCTCCCCCAGTTAAAACACTGACATTTCAGATTCAAACATCTGAAAACATTAAATTTACCAATTTTAATGTCCTATGGCTGTGAAATTGACCACAATGGACCACAAATTTGGTAGGGCCCTAATTATAGTGGGTCTGAATAAATCATGATTACTGTTCAAAATTAGTGTCTCTTGCATTATAATTAAATATCATAAAACAGTAGTTCTCAAATTATGGTCTTGACTTAGTCCTTTTTCTAGTGACTCATAGGACCAACCAGAACACATACACAGTGCCCCAGGGAGGTGGTCCACGAAAGGTACTCTTAGGAAATAGAAGGAAAAGCTGGAGGTCTACTGACCTGGTTAATCTTAGTCTATTAGGTACTCATATGTAAAGTGTGTGTGTTTATCTAGAACTGAGATGGGGTTAAATTTTATATAGAATGGAAATAGCAAATGTTTACAGTCTAAAACATACACATACCATAGCCTCTCTTTTGTATGTATTTTAATACTACAAATTTTATTTATATATTGAGATCATTAGAGAAGAGCTGTAATTTTATTCTTTTGAAGTTTGATTTAACTTAAAGCAATGGGTTTTTAAGTTGAACAGTTGATTTTTAGATGAAAGAATGCTCTGGTTCAGTTTTAATTTATTATACACTTATTCTATAGAGTTATAAGCCCAGTAGATGGAAAGTCAATGGAAGGAATTCAGAGTGAAAGAATACTACAGGGAGATTTTGAAACTGAGGAAAAACTTATGAAGTGTACCGAAGTAAGTAAATTAATACTAGTAAATAGTTTGTTTATATGTTAAAATATCAGATTTATTTATACCAATTGCTGTTCTAAATCGCATTAATAATACTGATAAAGGGAAGGTGCTACCACAGAAACTAGTTCACTTTTGGCATGCAGCCGTAGGAACATGCCAACTATGTTCCTGCCGTTCTCTCTGACTTTCATATCAAATGTGTGGATAGAAGCGATTTTATTTTTTAAATAGGGGTGATATATTTTCCTTTTTTTTTTTTTTTTTTTTTTTTAACTTTAGATGCAATTATGAAACTTCTAATCCAGTTATTCTCGTGGCTACTTGTTAATTCACTAAGTGTTTTAATTGTGAGGATAATTTCCAACAGTACTAACAGTATTTGCTGTTTGGGGACTTATTGTCTCTTCCTAGTTTTTGAAAGCACCTAGCACATTTGGGCACTATCATAATATATATAATAAAAATGAACAGTTATATTAGAACTGTCTTGCTACTGATAAACTACACAATTCCAAAGCTGAAAGTCTTTTGCCAATAAACAAGTGTAGGTAATTTTACTGCATCTTAAGCAGTGATACTGTACATTGAGCCATTTTGACAACTTTGAAATTCTTACACAAAAAGCCACTAATCATGTCATGTCCTTCCTATACTTTCAGGTGTTCTATATCCTAAAGGACCATGAGCTATCCAGTGCAACACCCTATCAGTTTGCAAAAGAGATTGCTGTAGCTTGCAGTGCTGCTCTTTGCCCGCATCTCAAAACGCTGAAAAATAATGGGATGAATAAGCTAGGTCTCAGAGTCTCCATTGATACCGATATGGTAATTTTTGTTTATTGCAGATATATACAACATTATTTAATATCATCACCTTAAAATAATGGTATTTAGGTATAGTTTCTCTAGCCCTTTTAAACCTTCCCACAGCGCCAAATGCAAAGTCCATTACCAGCAATGGATGTACCTGGAAAGAAGTCAGAACACAAGTCTGAGAATTAGATTCAATCCCTGTTGCTCCTAGAGAAACTACTCTAGGTCATGTTTCAAGATCTTAGCTGAGAGAGATGCAGAAGTTTATTTACAGCTCACCACAATTTAAACTTGTGGTTTTTGTTTAAAGTTTGATAGTTTTCAATAGTCTGTCATTAAGTAACTAATTCACAATATTTCTGGTTGCTTGCATCCTGAACTAGCAGTACCTTGAAGTGTTGAAGGCAGGTTATTCTATGAGCAGAAGGCGGTGTCTCACGGTTCTAAACACAAAACCTTCTTGCCAGTGAATGTGTTGACTTGCCCAAAGTCTCTTCAATACCATTTTTTAGAATAGAAAACTTGAGCTGAAATTTGTTTTATACTGATGGTGATGTTTGCATAGTGCATCTACTGCACCTCTACTTTTGGCTTGTATTAATATATAACATGTAATGTATCAACTTAATATAACTCTTTTTATTTTAGGTTGAGTATCAGTTAGGATCTGGAGGCCAACTTCTTCCACAGCATTATCTAAATGACCTGGACAGTGCTCTGATTCCTGTGATCCATGGTGGGACATCAGACCCCACAAGCTTACCATTGGAAATGGAATTAATATTTTTTCTTACAGAATACCTCTTTTAATATAAATGACAGCATATATTATACTATGTATAATCTGATTTGCTAGAACTAACCCAACACCAAAGCTGTAATGCTACCAACACTAAAAAAATGTTAAGATTTATTTAAAAAAAAAATTGTTTAGTAATAGATTTTTAAACTGGGTTTTGTTTCTAAAAAAATGAACCAACTCTCCTCCATCTCCAGCATAAAAGAAGAATTGTTGAGTTTAAGATTTCCTAAGGTTCCGAAACTTTACACTTAATACAGTCACTGAAAAAAGGCAAGGGATTCATTACCTCTAAGCAAACTGTAGCATTTACTATGTGCATTGTAAGGTTAAGCCATATACCTCTTAAACCCAAGCAAATATTTTAGTAACAGTCTTTATGATTAGATGTAACCTAAATCTGGGACACTCCATGTGGATGTGCAAATGGGCTATATTTACATTTTTTAAAAATCTTATAAAGTATATTTAATTGGTACAGAACTGTTGCTTGCTGTCGAGATCCAAATAAAATCTCTGAGGGTTGGCTGCAAACAGCAGATACGGTGTACTAATAATATATGGAATTTGCCTGCACAATCGGATATTGCTTGTGTGGGAAGGATAGAGAACAAAACTTTGCCAGGTATGTTGTAGGTTTTGGGGATTTTTTAAGATTTCATAATTGGACTTGTCCTGACTTTAAAATCAAGACATTTGACATGTTTGTTGGTGCTTTTGGAACTTGTGCTTTTAAACTGAGTCTCTTTATAGTGTAACTGATTTCCTTATGTATTTATAATGACTTATCTAACTTTGTTGGGTATCATTTTTGTATTACACTAATTGTTTCCCCCCCATGATTAAATATACCTTTGTAATTTGGGACTTCCAAGAGTGATTAAGAACAGGCCAGATGACCCTTAAAGTAGTAATCATGTAGCAATAAGTCAGGCATGAAACCTGTAATATCTTTTCTGCTCCCATCTCTAACTTCTGAGACCTCTTGGTAGCCCTGTTTATTTTTCAGGGAGAAAATGTATTAAGTGTGAATTTTCATGATCAGATTGCTTTGGCATATTTGAGGTTCTTTGTATAGTACATATTTTTGATACTGGGGTATTAGCAATTAAGAACTAAGATGATGCTTGTAATTTGTGCCTGAGTACTGAGGTTCAGTGAACACCAATCAGGTATGATAACTATTGCATAACGTACCTGTTTACTTTGAAGAGAATCAGAACATGCTATATCCAAGACCAAATCATTTGAGTAAAATGTTGTTAGAGTTTTAGACTGACATCATTAAAAATCTAAACATCTAGATGCCTTCTTGATTCTCATAGGGGATATTTATATGGTTTTTGTATCAAAAACGCAACTAGTAACTTAAAAAAATAATAAAATAAAAACGTCACCAGCCCTATTACCCACAGCTTGAAGACCCATATTAATGGAAAGGTTCAGGATTTAAGGTCTTAGGCTAGAAGAAACTAGGTATTTCATTATAGTAATGCACACACTTTTTGTTCAGAGATAAATTGCAGTTCTCTGGACCAGCCAAAGACATTAACATAGGCAGCATGAACAAGATGAATGTCCAGCCTTCTGAAAGTAGTTAACAAGAGGACAGCAGGGACAAGCAGTGTTTGAAACATGAACAATAGTCAACTGACCATTGTCATGTCCTTTGTCAATGTTAAGTACAGTTATAGCAGATGAAAGCAATTTGCAGACTAATTTTGTCTTTTTTGTTGCCATATTGGTTATTGGAAATTAGACTCATGTCTTAAACTCTTGCCATTTAATGTTTCAATTTCATTTAATAATTATCACTAACAAATAAAACTGACTTAAGTGCTTACTAGATGAGATAAAATAACATTGTTCTTCTGTTAAAAACAAAAAACATATATTTGACAAACATTTCCTATATTTTGTCAGTTTTTTCTGTCTTCAGAGTTTCTCTTTGCTTAGTTCTGCTATTGCACTTGGAGCGTAGACTGCTCTTAACAAAGGAATTGCTGTGTTTATTTCCAAATACAGCTGTAGACAATAGCCTGTAACTTACCAACAAATAAATGGACCAGCATGAAATGTTTCATAGGCCTGATCTACACTGTGGGGGGGAAGAATCGATCTAAGTTACGCAACTTCAGCTACTTGAATAACGTAGCTGAAGTTGACATACTTAGATCTACTCACCGTGGTGTCTTCACTGCGGTGAGTCGACTGCTGCTGCTCCCCCGTCGACTCCGCCTGCACCTCTCGCAGTGGTGGAGTACAGGAGTCGATGGGAGAGTGCTCGGGGATTGATTTATCACGTCTAGACTAGACGTGATAAATCGACCCCCGCTGTATCGATCGCTGCCCACTGATCCGGCGGGTAGTGTAGACATACCCATAGTAACTTTCCTGGTTTGGAAGACAACCACATGAGTGGCTCCTGGCCAAAAACTGAGGCTCTTTTAAGAGAGGTGCAGTAGTATAATCAGTGATGGACATAAAAGAATGGAGCAGAGAGGGCCTCGTGCACTCCAACGTCAGGTTAATCAGTCTATGCTTTAATTTTTTTAGTTTTTAGCCCTAATGCCTATGAAAAACACCCTATTAAATGTGAACTGAGTACAAACTGAAGCTCTGCACAGTCTACTGGAGACTGAGAGCGTGGACTCCCCTTCCCTCAACTATCCAACAAAACATCCCTTTATCTTAATTGTGTGTCAACGTAGGCTGTTGCTGCAGGATGGGGAAAGTATCATTAACAATTTATCATCAGTCTCCTTCACATGCAAACTTGCACCAAAATAACAGATACAAATAAAACCCAACTTAATTATTTTGCATCTGTGTGGGGACAATCCACAGACATACACCAAAATAACTAAGGCCTGGCCTACGCTAGAAAGTTATATTGACATAAATCCCCTTGCATCAACCTAGCTGTATGTGTCTCTACACTGAAATTTTTCTTTGGCCAATGTGAGCACCCCATTAGAGTGACGCAGTAACACCACCTTCCCAAATAGTGTTGAGCCATGGTTGACCTACTGAGGTCGACACAGTGCAAATGTAGACACTGTGTGATCTCTTTCAACCTCAACAGTATTCCAGCAGCTGTCTCACTGTTGACTGTCTCACAGCTGTGAACTCCAGTGCCCGGGGGGGTCAGAAACCAGAAGCCAAGCCTCCTCTTTAAAAATCTTCTGTATTTTGAAATGCCTTTTCCTGATTGCCCAGCTTGGAGAGCACACATAGCAGCTCTTCCTTGTGCGCAAGTGCTCAACTGACTAGGCTGGCTCAATGCTTTAGATGCATTCCTGCTTGGAGCAGATGGGAGGTATTGGATCGCCTGGGCCTATGGGGAGAAGAGACTGTGCAGGCACAGATAGGGAATTGTCATAGAAACATGGACATTTACTAAAAGATTTCACAGGGGAAGCAGGTCAGGGGGTACAATGGGGAACAGCAGCGGGCATACTACAAGGCCAGAAAGGCCAACAGTCTATCTGCTGCCAAGTCACAGACCTGCCAATTTTTACAACAAGCTGCATGTCATACTTGACGGAGACCCCACCAGCACCCTGCAGACCACTGTAGATCCCTCTGAGGAGCTGGAGACAGAGACCCCTGCAGTTAACAGCAAGCAGGAAGAAGAGGATGGGGGACCTGCAGCAGGGTGAGGGTCCAACTATGCCTATGCTGTGAGCCAAGACCTGGTTGAGACTCCACCAGTCTAGCCAGTCCCACCAGCCAAGCACAGACAAGCCCAGTGCAGTGGAAGGAACCTTGGGTAAGCGTATGCGTGCATTTTTCCTCGCGGTGTTTAAATGTACATATAGTGCTTGGCCACACTCCAACTTAGCAGGACACGGGTATAGACTTTTCATTTTATTTGTACTAGACAAGGTAGCAATACAACAAAGGGGGTAAAGTTGGTATCCGCCTGTCATTCCCGTCGAATTTGAGGGATGGGAGGTGTGGAGCAGTTTGTTCACGTACACAGGCTGTGTCTTGTATCCTCCTGAGTGATCTTGATAAAACTTTCATTGGAGGTACTCTGCAGTCCTCTCCTGACAGTTTCTAGGGATGACAGCCTTGTTTCTAACTCTGTGGAAGGATACTTTCCTACCCCACTCTGTGATGACTTTGGCAGGCACTGTTGCAGTAAACAGGCTAGCAGCATACAGGCCCTGGTGGCTTTGCGATGCCACAGCCACTGTGCTACCAGTGCCTTTTTTAAACTCAGGAGTGAGAGATTTGTTAAAATCGCTGCCTCCTGTGGAAAATAGTGCCATTACCCTGTATTCATACTCATGGAAATAAAGGCTGAAATTCTGTTTTATGCAACAGAACAACTCTCTCTTCATTCCTCCTCCCACCCCTGTTCTGGGTGTGTCATAGTCATGGCTGGGGCTGGAGAACGGAGAACTGTGATGTGCAGGGGTGCTCCAAAGCTATCGTGTCAATAAGCATGTCTATTTAAAATGCTTATAGGAGTAAGGAAAGGGAGTTGTGAAATTTAGCTTTCACTTTTATAGTCACAAAGGAAAGTGATACATCAGTGTGTGTATCATCTGTAGCTACTGTCATTGCAGCCTTGAGGGGTGCCCCTCCACTTGCTTGGAATGCCAGACCCTAAGGAGGAGAAAGAAGAGGGTATGTTCAGTGCGATCCTGCAAGCCAGTGCTGTATTGGATTGTGAACAGACGACCTAGAGGGTTAATGTAGCAGCCAACATGAAGAAGGCAAGTAAATGCATGGTGGTGGATGCCTTTGTAAATTGAAGAAGGAGCAGTAAGTCAGCGGGAAGTGTCCTCTGGGCCTGAGCCAGTCCACAGGCTGGGTCTATACGTTTGACATCCCTGAATTAAGGCATATTCAGAAACAGTCAGTCTCCGTGTAAATACCAAGTGATGGAAAAAACTTGATCTCTTGCTAAATTGTTCCAATGATTAATTATCCTCTGTTAAAAATTTGCACTTTATTTCCAGTTTTACTTTATTGAGCTTTGACTTCCAGCCATTGAATTCTATTATTGTACTTAAGTTTTGGGAGCTGAAACTGTTCCTTGTTAAAGGCTCTTCAGCATGTTATAAAATCAAGATGAATTTCCAAAAAATATAAATTTATTGCATACCAAAACCAGTAAAGGAACAATGTGCAAGTTAAAAACGAAGACAATAAAACAAATTAACAGAATTTTACAAGGGGAAAGAACATTCATGTCCATTTCAATCCACTTGTGGCTCTCACAGGTCAGTGTGTGTAACCAAACTGCTGAATATGTGAAACCTTCTGCCCCCAATCCATGCTACCGTTTCAGTCTGTAAAGTTCTAGACCAGGTTCCAAAGTTCCCATCTCAGGGTATGTCTACACTACAGGATTAATCCGAATTTATATAATTCGAATTTGGGAAACAGATTGTATAAATTCGATTGTATGTGGCCACACTAAGCACATTAATTCGGCGGTGTGCGTCCATGTACCGGGGCTAGCGTCGATTTCTGGAGCGTTGCACTGTGGGTAGCTATCCCATAGCTATCCCATAGTTCCCGCAGTCTCCTCCGCCCATTGGAATTCTGGGTTGAGATCCCAATGCATGATGGGGCCAAAAACATTGTCGCGGGTGGTTCTGGGTATATCCTCCCCCCTCTCCAGGAAGCAACGGCAGACAACCGTTTCGCGCCTTTTTCCTGGGTGAACAGTGCAGACGCCATACCACGGCAAGCATGGAGCCCGCTCAGCTCAAGACAGCAGTCATGAACATTGTTAATACCTCGCGCCTTATCGTGCAGTTTATGCTGAACAAGAACCTGGAAAACCAGGCGGCGAGGAGCAGGCTACAGCAGCGCGGCGACAAGAGTGATGAGGATATAGACATGGAATTCTATCGAACCGCGGGACCCGGTGCTTGGAGATCATGCTGTTAATGGGGCAGGTTATAGGCATGGAACGCCGATTCTGGGCCCGGGAAACAAGCACAGACTGGTGGGACCGCATAGTGTTGCAGGTGTGGGACGATTCCCAGTGGCTGCGGAACTTTTGTATGCGTAAGGGCACTTTCATGGAACTTTGACTTGCTTTCCCTTGCCCTGAAGCGCCAGAATACCAGGATGAGAGCAGCCCTCACAGTTGAGAAGCGAGTGGCAATAGCCCTGTGGAAGCTTGCAACGCCAGACAGCTACCGGTCAGTCGGGACATGACATGGAACATGGTGAGGGGGGAGGGAGGTTATACAGCGGCTGCAGCGGCACTCTGTCATCCTGCTGCCGTTCCTGAAGCTCCACCAGACGCCGGAGCATGTCCGTTTGCTCACGCAGCAGCCCCAGCGTTGCAGCCTGCCACCTCTCATCTCGAGCGTCCCTCAAGACCTCACGTTCACTGGCATCTTTCCTAAATTTAGATACAGTGTCCTTCCACTTATTCAAATGAGCTCTTTCGTTGCGGGTGGATTCTATTATTTCTGTGAACATGTCGTCTTGCGTCCTCTTTCTACGCCACCTTATCTGAGATAGCCTTCGGGACGGAGGAGGGAGGCTTGAAAAATTTGCAGCTGCTGGAGGGAGGGTTGAAAGAAAGGAGAGACGTTTTTAAACTGATACATTTTACAGAACAATGCTTATACTCTTTCATGGTGAAAAACACTATTCACATTACATAGCACATGTGATTTCAGTACAAGGTCGCATTTTCCATCTTAATATTGAGTGCCTGTGGCTTTGGTGTTAGAGATCACAGACGCAGGTCCGGGCAACAGAATTCAGCTTGCACGCAGCCATGGTAAGCCATAGTCTTTCGGCTTCTGCGCCCTCCTTTCCCACATACCAAGCAAAGCCTGTTGACTGCTGCGGTTTTCCTGTTAACCTTCAGCAGCAGAAAACAAACTAACCCCCCCACCATCCAATTCTCTGGGATGATCGCTTTATCCCTCCCCCCACCGCGTGGCAGGTATCAGGAAAGATCCCTGCAGAAACCAAACTAACCCCCCCGCCCTCCCCCTCCCGCCATGAATTCCCTGGGATGATCAATGTACCCCTCCCCCGACCGCGTGGCTGGTAACAGGGAAGATCCCTGCTAGCCAAATGCGAAAAGCTCAGGGCCAATTCCCCCCCCCCGTGCTTGGCTAACTGCAGGGAAGGATTTCTTTTCAGCCACAGGCAAACAGCCCAGTAGGAACGGCCACCTCTGTCCCCTTAAGTTCCCGTATTTCAACCAGGTTACCATGAGCGATATCACTCTCCTGAGGATTACACAGCAAGATAAAGAACGGATGTTGCTTGAATGCCAGCAAACACCGGGACCATACGCTGCCAGGCTTTGTCAGGCAATGATACCAGATTACTTGCTGCAAGCATGGCGTGGTCAAGTGGCCTACCATGGAGAACGGAATAAGGCTGCACTGCCCAGAAACCTTGTGGCAAGGCTTTTGGAGTACCTCCAGGAGAGCTTCATGGAGATGTCCCTGGAGGATTTCCGCTCCATCCCCAGATACGTTAACAGACTTTTCCAGTAGCTGTACTGGCCGCGAATGCATCCCAAGTCCTCAGGGCAAATTAATCATTAAAAAACGCTTGCTTTTAAACCATGTTTTATATTTTAAAAGGTAAACTCACCTGAGGTCCCTTCCATGGGGTCATGGTCTTGGCTACTGGCTTGGGAGGCTTGGGAGGGTACTTCAGTCAGGCTGAGAAAAAGATCCTGGCTGTTGGGGAGAACGGAGTGCTGGGTGCTGTCTGCAAGCTCGTCCTCCTCCTCCTCCTCTTCCCCATCCGCAGAATCCTCAGGTGTAGCTGATGAGACTATCCCCGACCCGGAATCCACGGTCACAGGTGGGGTAGTGGGGGCGGCCCCCCCTAGAATTGCATGCAGCTCGGCGTAGAAGCGGCATGTCCGCGGCTCTGACCCGGAGCGACCGTTTGCCTCCTTTGTTTTTTGATAGGCTTGTCTGAGCTCCTTGACTTTCACGCGGCACTGATCTGAGTCCCTATTGTGGCCTCTCTCCATCATGCCCTTGGAGATTTTTTCAAAAGTTTTGGCATTTCGTCTTTTCGAACGAAGTTCTGCTAGCACTGAATCCTCTCCCCATATAGCGATCAGATTCAGTACCTCCCGTGCGGTCCATGCTGGTGCTCTTTTTCGATTATCAGCCTGCATGGTTACCTGTGCTGATGAGCTGAGGTATCTGTGGTCACCTGTGCTCTCCACACTGGGCAAACAGGAAATGAAATTCAAATTTTCCTGGGGCTTTTCCTGTCTACCTGGCCAGTGCATGCGAGTTCAGATTGCTGTCCAGAGCGGTCACAATGGTGCACTCTGGAACAGCTCCCGGAGGCCAATACCATCGAATTGTGGCCACACTAACCCTAATTCGAATTGACAAAATCGATTTTGGCGCTACTCCGCTCGTCGGGGTGGAGTACAGAAATCGATTTTAAGAGACCTTTATTTTGAAATAAATGGCTCCGCTGTGTGGACGGGTGCAGGGTTAATTCGATTTAACGCTGCTACATCCGAATTAAAGTCATAGTGTAGACCAGGCCTCAGTCAGAGGGTTCTGCATGGGCATCACGTCAAGTGGAGCACCCATAGGGACACTACTCAAATGAAGAGAGGTTGGTTACCTTGTACTGTAATTTTTTTTGAGATTTGTGTTCCTATGAGTGCTCCACTACCTGCCCTCCTTTCCCTCTGCTTCAGAATTTAGTCTCCATGGGACTGTGTAGTAGAGAAGGAACTGAGGCTGGTTATCTGTTGTAGCCCTATGTATCCTCAGTATGGGTCACAAGAATTGCTAAAGCACCGACTGAATGACTGTTGCTGAAAATCACCATTTGAAGGCTCATATACACCACCCTGGGGACACACCTCTCAAAATATTCCAGTTACTGCCCAAGGTTAGTAACCTTTCCATAGGTATTGTTCCTCAACTTTTCTAGAAAGTTGTTTCATAGAGAGAACTAACTAATAGAAGTGATGGCTTCTGTGAGAAACAAAAATATAACTAATTTGTCTTTGCAGACAACTTTCCTAACAAAGAAATGTCCATCTATGACATGGTCAGAATAGGATTTGGATAGATAAGTTACCCTAGAGCAGTGGTTCCCAAAGTGCGGTTCGCGAACCCCTGGGGGTTCGCAGGACGTTTCAGGGGGTTCGCAAGAAAAATTTCATTAATGGCGGCCAGAGGACTCTGCTAGGACACAGTTGCAGGGCAGACAGCCCGAGCCCCAGGGAGTGCAGGGACGGGCAGTTAGATCCAGCAGCCCGAGCCCTCCCCTGTCAGCCAGGGAGCCGGCAGCCCGAGCCTTGGGGAGAGCGGGCAGTTTGAATCGGCAGCCCCAGCCCTCCTGTGTCAGCGGGGGAGCCGGCAGCCCGAGCCCCAGGGAGAGCGGGGCCGGGCAGTTGGGGCAGGCAGCCCGAGTCCCGGCGGTCAGTGGGGGAGCCGGCAGCCCGAACCACACCGCTCCGCACAGGGCTGGCAGCCTGAGCCCCAGGGAGAGCTGGGCCGGGCAACTGGGGCCAGCAGTCCGAGCCCTGCCCCCGTCAGCGGGGGAGCCGGCAGCCTGAACCCCAGCGCTCTGTGCGGGGCTGGCAGCCCGAGCCCCAGGGAGAGTGGGGCCGGGCAGTAGGGGCTGGCAGCCCAAGCCCCGCCCCCATCAGCGGGGGAGCCGGCAGCCCGAACCCCAGCCCGAGCCCCAGGAATTTGCCAAATCTCATCTAAAGCCAGAACCACAACCCTCCTTGTTACCACCAGCCACAACCTCACCCGAAACTAGAGGTGGGTGAAAAATACCAAGCATTTTTCACAGAAAGTTTTGAATTTTTTTCACATTTTTCAAAATTGCCCAAGAAAAATTTACAAAAAACTGAAACGGAAAAATGGTCCTTTTTCAAAAACTGTTTTCATGAAACATTTTTCTGATTTTTGAAAACCAAAAATGAATTTATTTTTATTCGAAACCATTTTTTTTTTTAAACAAAAGCCAAAAAAACATTTTACAGAAACATTTTTGGTTTCTGGTTTTTCTATGTTCGTTTAAAAAAAAGTTTAAATTAAAAATATTTTTCAGAGGTTCATAGATTCCGGGGCCCGGCAATTGGGGCATCCATCACACTGAGGAAATTTAAACTTAAATCCCTGAAAATATTCATTTTTATGAGGGGGTTCGGGTTCGCGGGCTGTTAAAGTTTGGGAACCACTGCCCTAGAGGAATGAGTTTTGATTTGGAAAAGAGGACCAGCAACCTCAGCTACTGCGTGATGAACACACATTTAATATAGTGTTTCAGTAATACCTTATGCAGGTCACGTTAGAAAACAGATTGAATGGGGATAAGTATTGGAGAAATTGTGAAAGATGTGGTTTTATTCATCTGATGGACATGTCCAGTCTGCCTACTAGGGTGCAATTTATAATCAAATTTTACAAATGGTTGGATATTTATTACTACATGCTCCAGAGGCTTCCTTGTGGAAATGATCCCTTTCAAAGAAATTAATTACTCTTATCTATTACTAGCTCTACTTCTGAAGGCCTTTCACAGGCAAAAGAAAAATTGTTCAAAAACTCAAGGAATGGTTCCAACAAAATTAGGAAGTTACAGAAAAAATAATGCATCAATTATGTACCCAGCACAACGAGATGCTTTGGTTACTATTTATTCAATAATCAAAATACATATGTCCACAACAGTACATCTGTCCAATTTCTTGAATATTAATGTTTGATAAGTTATAAATTTTACTCCTTTTAATAATTGCACCAGAAACTTCTAGTTTCACACCTTACACAGAGCTTTGATTATATTCCTGCATGTTTCTTTACACTAAAGCGTTTGCTATAATTGTTTTACTTCTGTTTACATGATGTTTTGTAAAGGTGTTAATACTCCCTAATATAAAAAGCCTGTGCCACTTCACATAGCTCCGTTACTGATGGCATTCATCTTAGTTTTGCCAATGAGAAGTGTGGAAGGTGGTTTCCCATTTATTATGCTGCAGTTTGGGCATTAAACCAGGCTCTGTACTGCGTGTTTAAAAATGGAAAAGTACGTATAAAAGCTGTGTAGGGTCGAGCAGTAGCCCCCTTTTAACAGAATTCTAGGCTCAGGGCTCGTGCCCCGTAACCGTTTTTTAACAAGTGTAAGGGCTGGAGCAGGCAGCGGTACCTCTACTCGGCCCTAGCCCGAAGGGGACACTCCCCTCGGAAGGGGACAGGGCCGATCACTGAACGATGGACAGTGATGCGGCACCACAGCCCCCTGCGGTGACGTGGCGTAGCGATGGAAGCACGCGCTCGGTTTATGCTGAACCATTAACAGCGCCCCTGAATTGCCGTTTCGCGGGGGCTGGGGTATTAATCCGTTCTCCTGCCCCACCACCCTGCTGCCATTGGCCAGCCCCAGCCGCCGGCGGGGCCTCACCGCACCGCGCGGCTGCGTGTCCGGGATGGGCGGGCCGCGATGTGCCCTGAGCAGGGTTCCGGCCCTGGCACCTGGGAAGGAAGCAGCAAGACCCGCTTCTTCCGCGGGGGAAGACGGGTCCCTCGGCAGCAGCTCCAGGGCGCCCCGCCCGGGAAGACAGTCACGAGGTGCTGCGCTGCCCTACAGGAGCAACCGTTGTTCGCTGGTCCGGCAGCAAACCCGGCTCCTTGCGCCCCGAGTCCCAGGCTGAATCGAGTCCCGGCCGCAGGAGGCGGGGCTAAGCCGGCAGGACCCAGGCGCCTGCGCCCGGCCATGGAGAGGGAGCTCGGTAAGAGCTGGGTGCTCCCCGCTGGGCAGGCCGCTGTACCGGGGGCTGCGATGAACCCCCCGTTGCTCGGCTCAGGCCGAGGGCGAGGAGGCTTGGCTGGGGGTGGGGCGAGGGAGTGGTGCAGCCGCCGGAGGCACCGTCTGAGCCCAGCCCTGCGCTGTACCTGTTCTCCCAGACGCCCAGTCACACGGCCCCGACCCGCTGAGGTGTCGTCAGCGCCGGTGCCCAGCCCCTCGGCGCTCGCTGCGTACGTTGCTCTGGGGGGCGGTGGTAACCAACCCCCTTCCCGAGCCTCCTGGAGGCGGCAGTCTTAGGGGCGGGCAAGAGGCTCTGCCTAGAGGCGCTGGCTGCGGGCGGGCGCCTGGCCGGTAGGACGCAAGTTGCAGAGCGGCAGGGCAGAAAACCGACCCCCAGACTAAATGACGGGGAAAACCCGCCGGAACCGGAGAATATAAGTGAGGGGAGAGAGACTTCGCATTTCTGCTTCGTGACATGACGTCATGAATCTGAGCGCGTTTGCGTCATGTCGGCGGCGGGGGATAGTTTAAAAAACCCGCTGGCCGCGTTAGAGGGGCGGAAGCGCTTCTGTGTCTTCCATGGGTTGTCTTGTCCCAGGGAGCCGTGACCTGCCCCTTAGCCCCCTACGTCGACCTCTCTACTCCGCGCCTCAGACCCCAGCTAAAAGCCTGCTGTCCTCTGCTGCTAGGGAGCTTCCTGTCTGTGGGAGTCCACGAGCATAGATCCTGGAGTATGAGAGGGCTCCTGATAATTTTCCTTATAGTTCCTAGGACTTTGGCTATCCTTCTAAGGATTTTAAAAGGCTTACGTTAATGAAGCTCTGCTCCAGCCAGCCTCAAGAAGGGGAAAACCGCCCCCCCCCAAGTTTTCTTTGCTCCCCATTTCCATGCTAAAGGAATTTTCTTACTGAATTTTTGTGGAGGTGAAGTGAAGTTGCAGGTAACTCGGCAGTGTGAGCTGTCTTACTTTGCACAAATATTGAGATCTGAAGAAAATATAAATTCAGGAACTGCAGCATTAAGATTGCAGTTCTCAAACAAGGCACCCAAACTATCTGACCCATCTGTAACAGTCCAATTTTATTAGTGATCAGAAAAACTAAAATGTCTTAATAGTACAATGGTGTGCTGCTTTACAGCCTTGTTTACACAGGACACACAAAAGGATTCTATGAATTCCTGCTTGAGGCAGAATGCACTGAATACAGGCAGTCATGTCTCTTTCCTCATTAAGAGTAGAGCCCTATAATAGTCAGCCAATTATCCAAGTGTCATTAGACAAAGTTAGCATGTTACTTTCACAGACATCATCCCCCAATCATATTAGAACAGTTTAGTGAAAAAAACATCAGTTAGTGTGCTGGCAAATCATCACACTTCGTATCTAAGATCTATATATGTAGACCCCTGCATAAAATTTGTATCTGCATCTGCAAAAATAGTCCATGGATATAAAGCAGATATCCACAGATTTGTGGGGCTCTAGATACAAAATTTGTGTCTGCATCTGATCCACAAAAATGGTCTGTGGATATAAAATGGATATCCATGATTTGCAGGGCTCTATATATATGAAACAAATTCTAAAATGAGCATTCTTTGTTGCAGTTTTGATAGTAGATATACATCAGGAAGATGGTGGGCTGGTATATCCAGGTGGCAAAGTGAAAATAGTTTTGGTGCCTTATTTGAGAAATGCAACTAAACTCTACATCAGGTGGTTTGTTGTTTTTAAAAACTCTCACTCTTGGAAGATAATATGCCCTCAGATTGGGAGACTGCACCCTTAACTTAATTTGAAAAGAGTTATCTGTGTTTATCAGATTTTTGTTTCCTGATGAATCAACAGGGAATTTGTATGGGAAGTAGAGCCCTGTATGGGATTAGTGAGCCCTGCAGTGGGACCCTCTGGCATAACAGTGGGAGTGGGATTAAAAATAGTCCCAAGCAGAGGTCTAATGGGAAGTACATTGTAACAATGGGACAAAGATCAGAATTTACTACCTGATGCTTCTAGGGTGATGCTAGAAGAATAGATTAACACAGTTCAGGTGAATGAAAGAAAGATGCCATAATGGTGAGGGTCATAAAGGCAAGATGAGAGAGGATTATAGAATTATGGATAAATGGGAATTTTGGTTTCAATAGCAATCTTTTCCGCTCAATCTCTCCTCCCCCCCCCCCCCCCGCCTCTCTGTATATTTTAGCTCCTCTCTCACTTCCTCCCTGTAACAAACTGGCAGTGTTTACTGAAACACCTTGTCACAGTTCAGGGCAACTTGTGTTTCCCCTTAGTGGTTCAGCAAGGGCACCTATTCTTAGGCTTCTAGCTCCCTAGCTGTTGCCTTTCTTGGGTGGAAACCTGCATCTCTCTCCCTCCTGACCAGGATATGGCACAGTTCCCTGACTATATTGTGATTTTCCCAGCAAAAGACAGACTGCATAAGTAAGTCTGCCTCACTTCTCAGAGATGGTACAGTAATGTGATTGTCACAGTCATAAGTAAGGCTCCGTGTTTGTCACAGATTCCGTGACCTCCGTGATTTCTGCAGTGGCCCGTGTGGCTGGCCCAGGAGCCGCCTGAGCAGCTTGAGCACCCCCTGGGCCAGTTGCACCAGCTGCTGCTGGGGCAGTCTCGGGGCCCCCCCACCTCCCAGAAGCAGGAGTTTGGGGCTCAGGGCTGGGGATAGGGGTACAGGGTGGTGCTTACCTGGGGGGCTCCCCGGAAGGGCGACAGGAACTCCCATCCCTCAGCTCCTAGCTCCATGTGCTGCCTCTGTCTGCAGGCATGGCCCCTGCAGCTCCCATTGGCTGCAGTTCCCAGCCAATGAGAGCTGCAGAACTGGGGCGTGGGGTGGAGCGGAGGCAGCACATGGAGCTAGCAGCTGGAGGTCACTGCTTCCCAGGAGCCGGGTAGTGAGCTGGCTGCAGCCCCCCCCCCCCCCCCCCCGAGCACCCAAGGAGGGTGGAGGATGTTTCTCTGGAGCTGTTACAACCTGAATGAATTTGCTTGATCATCCCCTACTGTTATCCTATATACCGTTCTGTGGAAATACATACAATCCCTCAGTAACACACAGACAATAGCATTTTTAATACGATGGACTCCCAAGATATTAAACTCAATTAAATAAGGTTTGTCCAAGATGTCACACACCCACTCTGTTAGTAGCTGCTAATCCTGCTAATTTATTGAGCAGAGTTAGCAAGTTACGTGCTACTTCACTGTTTATAAGAGCAGTGCAAATTACACCATGAAACGGGCGTAGCCAGGTGGAGGGAACAGGGGGAGCAATCAAAAAAAAAAGGCGCCACCCGCTGCGGTGCTTTTACTCACCCGGCGGCGCTCCGGGTCTTCGGCGGCACTGAAGGACCCACCGCTGAAATGCCACCGAAGACCCACGGAGCAAGTGAAGGTCCCGCTGCCGAAGTGCCGTCGGGTGAGTAAAAGCGCCACAGCTGGTGACGCCTTTTTTTTTTTTTTGATTGCTCTCCCTGCTCCCTCCGGGTGAGTAAAAATTAAAAAGGCGCCAAGAAATTGACAAGGCGTCACTTGTGCTCAGTGGGGGAGCGGCCGCTGCCCTCTCCCCCCCAGCTACGCTACTGCCATGAAAAGAGAAGATTAAAGGTGAGGACTGAATAGTCTTTTGGGAGGAACCTTAGGAACAACCAATACCAGGAGAAGGTTTTTATCTTATTTTCTTTGCTAGTAAACTAAATCCCCAGGAAGAAGTTGAATTTAGACTTCATGTAGTGTGTGGATTGTGTTTTTTACAGCAGGATTGGAAAGGCATCTGCTTATTTTCTTGTCTGATGTCTTTTTTCCTTTTCCAGTTGCAATGGTAAGAAAGTATTTAAAACTTTTCTTCATATATGCAGTATACTTACTTTAAATATTATTGACATAGGAACTTGGAGTGGAAATGTATTGGATTATTTTCTGAACACTAACCAGATTAAAACCAGAGATGGAGCAGAAATTATCTGGTATCATGCAGCAAACAATAAATCACAAATGAAAGAGGCAATACAAAGTAAGTATTGTATGTGTATTTTGGAAAACGAATCTATCAATATCATTGTTTTCACATAAAATATTTTTATGATGCTATAATCTTAGTTTGGTGACATAACATAGAATATAATGTTGCAGTGTCCAAAGTTAAGATGTAATTAAATTCCATTTGGATTTGTGGAAAGCATGTACTCAGTTTGGTTCTTTTGGGGAAACAATCTTTATTTGTCTCCTAAATGAGTACTTTGATAATTTTACACCCCAAGAAGCACGTCTGCCAAATGCAAGTGATTTAACTGTTACCAAGATGGTTACCCCACATACTGAACTGCCATCCACATTTGTAAGGATGTTGAGACTTGGCTATTAAATGTAAACTGTGTCTCTGTTGTGACCATAAACGTTAGCTTAGTTGTGCTGTCACCCATATTGACAAAGCACAAGTATGGATATGGCAATTAATAGTTTTTAGTTTTAGTTTAATTAATAGTCCGTCACCCAAGCTGTCTTCCTAAGTGATCTGTTGAAGGCACAAACTTAACAGTCTTGCAGGTGAATAGCTGGTGATTGCTGCATCCAAAAATAACTTGTACCTTTGTCATGAGCTGAAGTAGCATAGTACATTTCAAGATGTCATTGACTATGACTATTCACCTGATTTTTTTCTGCTTAATTTTTAATAATTGCTAACCAGTTATTTTGTCTCACTATATCAACAACTACTCTCTGTTGTCCTCTCTTAAGTGACCACCCTGTTTTTGTCCCTATCCAGTTTAGGATGTCATTTATTAACAGACCTTGAGTGGAACTTTCAAAGTGCAAACTGGTCAGTCCTCATTGCTGGCAGATAAGCCACTGTCCAAAATTCCACTTATGTATGTGAACAGTGCATTTAGATGAAATAAGTCCAATGTTCCTTTTGTGGTGACAGATACATATATACCCAAGAAGATCTGACCAAAGTGGGGCATTTCTGTAGTTATGTGAATAGTTCCACAGTCTTAATATTGAATCCACTCCTGAGTTCACTTGATATCTGCCAACAATGAAGAACAATGATTGAAGAATTTTGATTTTGCACACTTGAATTGAACTTGTGTGAGCTATTCTATGATACACAGATGCAGATAACTACCCAAAATGTCACCAAAATCTATCATTCCCATCAAGATATTGGAGAATACAAAAACATCTGCCAATAGGCTTCATTCATTTTTCTGGAGTGACAATGGTGATCTTGGTCTTCTGTCTCAGTTGATAGTGATGATTGTGATCTATTCATCAGTTACATTGCAAAATCTGGTGACTCCATGTTTCCAAAACAGTCTAGGGTTCCAAGGATTTGTGGTTTTATATTAACAGATCATCTTCTTCTATTAATTGCTTTTTAAAATAAATGTTTAAAATATTTTAATGTGAATATATTGGATAATCTTTCTTAGAAGCTCTGAACTGTATTTTTTTGTTTTTTCCTTTCATGAAGATTTAATTACCTCAAATTATTAGATTTTGTTTCCAGTGGAATTTAATTTGATTTGTGAAGGAATTAGGAAAATAGGTAACTCAGCTACTCTGCTGCCTACTGAAAGTAAAGTTATGTCTCATATTATGTCTCAAGTTTTTAAATCTAAGTAACTTAAAATATGTGTGTGTGCATGAATATATATGCATATAGGTGGGGCTGCCTCTTAAGATTGCCCGACACTTTCCTTTATAAGAGCCTGTTATCCTTTTCTTATAACTTTGCCATTTTTAACATTTGGGCTGAAGTTCTCCATGCAGGCTGTCTGTCTCAGGCTGAATTGTTTTGGAAATTTTCAGCCAGGATGGTTCAGTCAGTTACGAGAATGGGGCTAAGGAAAGATAAATTATTTTAAATTAAAAATTAAAAAAATCTGGAGACCTTTTCTTTGAGAAACTCTGGCACACCCATACTGTGTAGAAGGAGCTTGAAATTTGGTAGGGGAATGGCCTTATGAGAGAGATGCCTTTTCTGTTTCTGGGTGAAAATCCATGCAAATTTGACAAAGTTATAAGCCTTTGAAAAACTGCAGTTCACACAGGTTTAGTAGAGACTTCTTAAAGTTTAGCAGCTAAAATCTCCTAAAATTCTATCTTCACTGAGTATGTTCCATCCCCTCTAGGTCCTAGTGCTGACCAGACTGCACATGCGCCATACCCACAGAATGACTAAGAATGCTCCATCCCTTCATAGCTCCTATTTGTGACTGACTGAGCATACACTGTCTTCACAGAGTAACTGAGCATGCTCCATCCCCTCACAACTTTTAGTGTTGACCAGACTGTGTGTACATCATCCCTACAGGCAACCCTAATTCTGGCATTTCCTAACTTTGGAGTATTTAACTTTGCAACCTTATAATGTTATTTTAATGTAGTTTTTGTGTGTAATATATAATACACACGCACAAAATCTGAAAAGTTGGGGATCTGGATATGTCACAATATTAATGTTTTAAATGAACAGGTGCTGCTCATATGGTAGAAGCAGATATTCTTCTTTGTGGTGAGGAAGAAGGAAATGGTGAACCAATCATGGCTCATCCTCCTGAAACAAACAGTGACAACACATTGCAGGCGTGGCTAAATGAGATTGTGAACACTAAAAAAGGCATCAAGCTGGATTTTAAGAGGTATGTAAAAGTGTAGCGGGGTGAACACCCGCTCCAGCCCTGAAAGGGTTGGAAAAGCCCTGCAGAGGGCTGGGGCTGCGAAAGGGAGCAAAACCCTGGCTGATTGGGGAAGTGGCTGCAGCGGGGGCCACGCCCCAAACTAAGGAACTGGGCCTTATAAGAAGGCCTGGGAAGCCAGAAGCAGCAGTCTCTCTCTGACTGGAGAGGGAGACAGGCCTGGCTGCTGGGGATCTCACCCAGGGGACCTAGAGTGAGGCAGGGCTGGGGAAAGGCCTTAGGAGCTGGGAAGCCCTAGGCCAGCAACTCCCCAGGCTGCAGGGCCTAGTCCTAGGCCTACCTAGGTATTGGGCTTGCAGAGGGGCAGCTGGAGGGTGGGTAAAGGCAGCCAGTCCAAACCCCGTGTTGCCTATGATGATCAGCTGATAGACTGCAGTCTGCCCCAGGGCGCGGGGGCTAAATGGAGACTGGCAGTAGCCACGACTGAGGCGACATGGGGATAGGGAGTGGGGGTTCCCCTGGGGGGGGGGAAACCCAGTAAGACCGTGGGGTACTGCAGGAGGCAGAACCCTGGGATAAGAACACCAGGGTCCTGGGAGGGACACGGGGGCTAGAGGACAGGCGGATCACCAGCCTGCAAGGGGCGCTCTGGATGCTGGAAGAGCTAATTCCTGGAAGTAACCTGCAGGAGGTGCCGCAGGGGTGAGTCCGCTCCTCTACAAAAAGATTCACAAGGACTCTGCATTATTATTATTTATTAATAGTTACCACCAACTGGTTGTGTGTTGGTGCTGCCCATTGTAGGGCAAACTTCTGTTTACAGAACTTTTATTAACAATACATTTTACTGTAATGTATGCATTACTGAATGGTGAAATACAATCAAACATAATAATTGGTAATGAAATACAGTACCATCAGAAATGATTAATCCCAAACAGTACCAAAACTCTGTTTTTTATTTGTGGGTGTGTGTGGTTTCTTCTGATGAATGTGTGCACCAGAGAAGTATTTTTCAAACACAACTTATTTTTATTAATGGATGCAGTGAAGCTGTTGGTCCCAAGGCTTTAAAATATTTTAGACTACCAATAATATTGCATATGCAATAAACAGTTACTGTATTTTAAAATATTGTATAGTAATTATTGCATATGGCAGAGCTGGTAGCATCACCAGTAAGTAAGGTTGCCTAGCACTTTCCATTATAATACCTCGTTTTCAGTTGCTTATAACTTTGCCAAACTTTAACTGTTCAGACTGAAAATTTTCATGCCGGTAATCTAGCTTAGGCTACTGTTTTTGTTTGTTTTTGTTTTGAGAACAAATTAGCTGTTTTGGAGAATGAGATTAGGGAAAAAGAAGTTGTTAAATAATTCTTACAACCTTTTCCTCAAGAAGTCCTCATGCCTGTATGCTTTGGAGCACGGATTTGCAATTTAACAGTGGGTTGCTTTTATGTGAAGGATGTGTCTTTTGCTGTTCCTGTGAAAATCCCCTCAAATTTGATTAAGTTGTAAGCTTCTGGAAATTGCAGTTTGCACATGCTTAGTGAAAATTCGTTAGAGACTGTTAACATTCTTCAAAGATTCCGTCTGTAGTGAGCATGCTTCAACCTAGGGATGCAGGTGCAGGATTTTCCCTGCAATTTACCCTTCTGGCTACTAGGGGCCGCTGTTGCATCAGGCACTGGAGCTGAGATCAGAGAGACTTTCGCCCTAGGGCTCTCAAAGCGGACTCAACCCCACTGGCATTCAGGCAGCATGGAGGTGAAGAGGTAACTAGCCTGGTACAAATACAGATTGGTAAAGCCCCACGTTTTTCACAAATGCAAAGTAACGCACAGAAACCAACATAAAATGAAAAACTGACCACACAGCAGCAGCTCCTGTCCTGCGGGGCTGGGGCCAGTTCCCTGCTCTGGGCATTGCAACCCAGTCCACGGTCACAGTGCTGCTACTCATTCAAATTTGGCCTGGTCACCCTTCCAGAGGGCCACTCATCGAGCGGTAGGACACGACTCCCCACCTCAGGACCTCCCACCCCACTGGAGAAGAGGGGCTAGATGGGGTGTTGGGATTCAGTGTGGGAGGGAGAATATATAAGGGGGGTTAGGGGAGGGGCTACTGGGACTGATGGGGGGGGAGCTGGGGTGCTGGGTCTCAATACGGGAGGGGGAATATTTGAGGAGGGTAGGGAAGGGTTTTCTGGGGCTAATGGGGATTTTTGGGGGGTGATATTTAATAGGAGAGGGGTGTATATAAGGAGGGATGGAGGCACTTGCAGAAGGTCCATGGGGATAGGAGCAGAAGAGTGCAGGAGTCATGGTGGTGTATAGGAGCTGAGAGGGTAGGGCACAAAAGTCGGGGTGGTGGGGTGGATAGACAGAGTGGGGGGGGGGGATCTGGGGGCTGGAGAGATTGGTTACAAACAGAGACACACAGAGGCTGGGTAGAAGGATAAATAACCACTAGAAACAGTCCATTTCAGAATCTGGAATCTACCTCAGGATTTCCGAGTTTCTACATTTTTCTGCTGTCAGCAAATAGCCGTGAAACCCACTGACAAAGTGTTTGTCTTATCCCTGTGTAGTGAATAGTCCACATAGCAATGGTGGGCTTTTATCCTCTCCAGTTACTGTATTAGCTCAAGAGGTAGAGGTATTGTGTATTCCTCATTTTCTCGGTGCCCATTTTCAGAGATATGGTACTGGATTTTCAGAAGTACTGAGGGTGGAAAACTGAAAAATATTTGTATTATAAATTGTTATAAATATCTCTTTGAGTGCTTGTTCTTGTCAATTCCAGTCAGATGTGCGCGTGCTGCGTGCATGACAGACAGAAGATTTTCCCCTACCAGTATCAATAGGGTCGGCCTGGGCGCTCCCTGGAGTCGCGCCTTCATGGCGCTCAATATAGGGCCCTACCAACCCGCCACCCCCTCAGTTCCTTCTTACCGCCTGTGACGGCTAGCTGGAACTCCCCATTTAGATTGACCAGACAGCAAGTGTGAAAAATCGGGACAGGGGGTGGGGGGTAATAGGCGCCTGTAGGAGAAAAAGCCCCAAATATCGAGACTGTCCATATAAAATAGGGACATCTGGTCACCCTATCCCCATTGCTCTTGCCTTGGCAAGCGCGTGTTCTTCACAGTGTCCTTTTTAGTGTATAGAGTAGTAGTATAGTTAGTGTAAATAGCTTCATAAGTTTCCTTTAGGGGGCTTCCTCCCCCCCACCGTCCCCCAATGTTCCCCTGGCACTGGGACATGCCTCGGTCCCCGGGCTTTAAGGCGTGTACAGACTGTGGAAGGTCTATGCCCAGAAGTGACCCACACACTTAGTGCTTGAAGTGTCTCAGTGAGGGTCATCTTAGAGAATGTTGTAAGATCTGCAGAGGGTTCCACCCTAGGATCCTAAAGGACAGAGATCAGCGCCTCCGTATTTTACTTATGGAGGCAGCACTTCAGCCTCAGTCAGAACCCGGCGTGGGGGAGCCAGCCCCAAGCATCACTTCCTCCGTGCGCAGTGCACTGACACTCTCAGTGTGAGAGCCGGTGCCAAGGAAGGACTCCTCTAGAGACCCTAGGCACCGCCACGGCTCTGTGCACAGAACCCAGATCTCTGTGAGGCACCACTCTCAATCCCTGGTGCCTCACAAAAAGAAGAGGTCAGACAGAGGCCATTCCTCAACCAGGTCTAAGGACCAGGTGGTCAGTAAGCCTCCATCCGGTGCCCAACCACCACGGGTCACGTCAACTCCTGCCCCAGCAGGGGTCCAGTCGAATCCAGACCCTCATCGCTTGCTGGCCCTCCACCAAGAAGACCCGCAGCTCCCCTCCATGCCGGAGGCGTTCGAGGCTGCATCAGACCTTCTGGCACTTACAGCGGGAGAGGTCGCCGTCACCGGTTCGGGTCCCAGTGCAATCCATGGGCAAGCCGGTGATGATGGCGATGCGCGCACCATCCTCAGTGTATCACCCCCTGGCACTGGCCGCCCTCGTGGAGGAGCTGCTCCGGTCCCCCAGTTTGCGGCACCCATCACTGGCACCAATGGGCTCTGCTCCTCCGTGGTCATCCCAGTCGGAGACCTCGGAGTCGGAAGCATAGTCGTCATGCTTCAGTAGGAGCAGTAGGTTCCGCTCCCGCCAAGACCGCCACCCCTATCCGGCACCATGGCTGGGCCAGTGGCAAGCTCCTCAGTGGCCATTCTGGACGCCCTGGGCCTATCATCAAAGCCAAGGGCGGAGCCACGGTTCCAGATCAGCATCGGTGGTCTTGGGGTCCTTCAGGCCGCCAGCCACACCTTTGGCACTGGAGATTTTGACGGTGACCTAGCTGACCTGCATACCAGCATCAATGGCTGCAGTGCCAACTGAGGCACCAACTGTGGCGCCAGAGGTCCTTGCTCTTCGGGACCCCAGAGGGGCCGAGGGCAGAGAACAGGCTCCTGTGCCGGTCAGCCTCTCACCTTCCTCCTCGCCTGATGAGACGGTGACCAGCACAACAACTGCCCCAGCCCTGGAGGACAGCAGGGTCTTACAGCAGCTGTTGAGACGGGTGGCTCAGAACCTCGATATTAAAACAGAGGAGGTAGTGGGGGAGACTGACCCGATGGTCAATATCCTTTCCCCTCCTGGGCCATCCCATATTGTGCTGCTGCTGATCAAAACCATTAGCGAAGCTACTAACATACTGTGGTAGACTCCGTCCTCATTGCCGCTCACCGCGGAAAGGTCTGAGTGGAGATACTTTGTCCCCTCAAGGAGGTACGAACCCCTGTGTACGCACCCCCCACGGACTCCCTGGTAGTGGACGTGGCCAACCAGCATGAGCGCCAGTGCTACCAGGGGTCCTCCCCAAAAAGTCAAGAGGCCAAAAAGTTGGACCTTTTGGGGAGAAAGGTTTACTCGACAGGGGGGTTGCAGCTCTGCATCGCTAACCATCAGGCGGTGGTCAGCAGATATAACTTTAATACATGTGGAGCCTTGACAAAGTTTACTGAACTCCTGCCTCCGGACTCTCGCACGGAGTTTTCTGCGCTAGTAGAGGAGGGCAAACTAATTTCCCGGGCGTCTCTGCAAGCAGCAGACGTGGCTTCATGCACCATGGCGACTGGGGTAGCCATGAGGAGGAGTTCCTAGCTGCAGGTTTCTGGCCTCCCGTATGAGGTCCAGCAGACCATCCAGGACCTCCCCTTTGAGGATCAGACTTTATTTTCTGAAAAGACTGACTCCCGCCTGCACAGCGTCAAGGACTCTAGAGCCACCCTAAAGTCCCCTGGCCTTCACACCCCTGCCAACTAGCGGAGGCATTTTTGACCACAGCCCCCGCCGAGGAGTTACCAGCCTCAGAATAGGCAAGAGGGTTTCACACAGGAGGAATAGAAACTCTAGAAAGACACCTCATCCCTCCTCTGGCCAGTCTAAACCCTCCTCAGGCCAAAACCAGGCCTTTAGAAAGTGCGCATGAGGATGGCGCACCAGTGCAAAGACTGGTTCCATCCCATCTTACCTTTTCGTTCTGTCCCCTTTCTACCCTGCGTGGGCCTGTATCACATTGGACCGTTGGGTGCTCTCCAGGGTAGAGAGGGGATATTCATTCCAATTCTCTGCCCTCCCACCCTTCCACCCCCCTTCCTCGTCCCACTTCAGGGACCCGTTTCACGAGCAACTCCTCATACAGGAGGTGCATTTCCTCCTATCGCTGGGGGCAGGGAAGAGGTTCCTCAGGAGTAGAAGGGCAAGGGCTTCTATTCCTGGTATTTCTTAATACCAACAGCCAAAGGCAGGCTCAGGCTCATCCTAGGCCTGCGAGAGCACAAGAAGTTCATGAAGAAACTCAAGTTCCGCATGGTCTCTTTGGCCTCCATCATCCCTTCCTTGGATCCAGGGGACTGGAATGCTGCCCTCGACTTGAAGGACACGTACTTTCGTATAGCAATCACACTGTCCCACAGAAGGTACCTCAGGTTTGTGGTCAGCCACAGCCATTACCAGTTCACAGTCCTCCCATTCGGCCTCACAGCGGTGTCATGACTATTTACCGAGTGTATGGCAGTTGTGGCCACCTTTCTGCGCAGGCGGCAGGTACAGGTGTTTCCGTACCTCGACGACTGGCTGATCAAGGGTCGCTCCAGGTCTCAAGTAGAGGTACAAGTAGACTTCATAAGAACGATGTTCGACACACTGGGCCTTCTCTTGAACGTGGGGACATCAACGCTGTCCCCGGTTCAGTGGATAAAATTGATAGGGGTGGTACTGGACTTGATGCAGGCCAGGGCATACCTCCCGGAATCGAGGTTCTGGGCTCCGGGCGACATCATTCGAGATCTCAGGCAGTTCCCCACCACCACAGCAAGGAATTGCCTGAAACTTCTTGGACACATGGCCGCTTGTACCTATGTGGTGCAACACGTCAGGCTCCAGCCGCTCCAATTGTGGCTAGCCTCAGTGTACCGGCTAGTTTGGGACAGTGTGGACAAGGTTGTGACTCTGCCTCCCCTGGTCCTCGACTCCCTCCTCCCATGAGAAAGCCATCTCCTATACACGTTCCCACCTATCCCTCTCGTTCACAAGGTTCTCCTCAAGATACGGAGGGAAGATGCTTCAGTGATAGATCCAGCCTGGCCCCGCCAACACTGGTGCACATCTCTACTCAAAATGTCCGTGGAAGCCCCAGTCACCTTGCTGCTCTTCCCGGACTTAACTCAGGATCACGGCTGTCTCCAGCACCCGAACCTTGAGTCACTGCACCTCACGGTGGAAGCTCCATGGCTGAACCCAATGGTGCTCTCCTGCTCGGACCCAGTCAGACAAGTACTCCTTGGCAGTAGGAAACCCTCCGCCAGGGCTACCTACCTTGCCAAACGGAAGAAATTTTTAATCTGGTCGGTGCAACACTGCCTGTCTCTGACGCTCGCATCCATACCACTTATATTGGACTACCTTCTCCATCTTAAGCAGCAGGAGCTGTCCATGTCGTCAATAAGGGTTCACTTGGCCACCATTTCTGCCTTCCATCCAGGTTCAGAGGGCTGCTCTATCTTTGCCAACCCTCTGGTCAGCCATTTCCTGAAAGGTCTCGACAGGCTATATCCACAAGTCCGACAACCGGTCCCGGCCTGGGATCTTACTTTGGTCCTCTCCAAACCGACAAGGTTTAGTTCAGGCCACATCCAGCTTTTCTCCCGAAGGTTGTCTCCTAGTTTCACATCAACCAAGACATCTTCCTTCCAGTGTTCTATCCTAAGCCGCACACAAATGGCAGGGAGCAGAGGCTTCACTCATTGGACGTCCGCAGATTGCTAGCTTTTTACATAGAACGAAGCCATTCCGAAAGTCAATTCAACTGTTTGTGGCCGTGGCAGACAGGATGAAAGGTTTTCTGGTCTCCTCTCAGTGAATTTTGTTGTGGATCACGTCCTGCATCTAAGAGTGCTACAACCTGGCAGAGGTGCGTGCCCCTTTGCTCACAGCGCACTCTACCAGGGCGCAGTCTTCTTCAGCAACATTGCTGGAGCAGGTTCCCACCCAGGAAATATGCAGAGCAGCGATATGGTCCTCAATACATACCTTTACATCGCATTACGCTATCACGCAGCAGGCCAGAGACGACGCGGCCTTTGGTAGAGCAGTGCTCCAGTCAGTGGACATCTGTGACCCTGCCAGCAGGTAGGGGATCTTGGGGGACAACTACTGCACTGGTGGGGTGCAAAATAAACTTTATTAAGAAAATGCAAAAACAGGGAAAATTCAATAGTGAGGGGTATGGGGTTTGTTAAGGTAGACAATTGGGGAGGGGTTTCTTTTAGTAAATAGGATAGGGGGTTTCAATAGTGGGGTACAGTACAGTGGGGTACAATACAGTTGGTAACCAATTAACACTGAAGTATAAATGTAACAGGTAGCTAACAATTTCTATGTAAAGAGTATGTCACAGCAGCATATAACCAACTAGCAGTATGGGTCAAATGTGTTAACTAACCAACAACTTTAGGTAAAAAAATATGTCACAGTGGTGTAAATGTGAGGTGTGTTAGAGAGAAAAGGGGTAACCAATGGGGTTTTATGCTAGACTTCAGTAATACAATTGAGGTTTGGCAGCAGTAGGAGCGGGGTGAGCACGTGGGGGAAGGGATTAAAAGAGAGAGAGAGATAGGAAGAAAGTGGTAGAGGAATGAGGTCGGGGGATGGGGAAGAAGAGCACGTGGTGGAGCAAAGAGCAGACAGGCTGCAAGTTTAAACAGCAGAGAGACAATTATACAGAACACAGCAAAATCTTATCTATGATTTAACTTAACCAAGACTACACAAATTAGCAAGTAACAAAACACAATGCAACAATTCTTTAAGCCTAACTTACAGAGTACAATGCAAGCAATTTTCTAAACGTAACTTAACCACAGCTATGCAAAATGAAATTACAATTTATCTAGACTAAAGGTTAAACCTAACCTAATGGGTGCACCTTATACTAGGGGTAGTTCCAGAGGGCAGAGTGGTGTGTACCCAGGATACAGCTCTAAGGGGGGGGGGGGGGTTAACTAGTGGTGGCTGCAAGCAGCTTATTTCTAGCAGCAAAGGCGCTGCGGAGCTCGAAGCAGATTACAGATACAGACCAAGGAGTTAGCTTGGGTCTGCCTGCTGGGGAAAGAGAGCCAGTAGCTAGAACAAGGGGAGTGTGCAAGAGGTTTTTCCTTACCAATCCCCAAAGCAGCAGCAGGAACAGCAGTTTCAGCATCAGAGGACGCAGAGAGGACTCGATTCGCTTACAATAATCAGGAGATCTCCAGGCACAAATTCGTTGTTCGTGGGAGGGGAGTTTAAAACGGGGGTACGCTCAAAAACAAATGAGAGCGGTGAGAGGGCCCCCCAAAGACCCCTAGCTGATCAGACCAGGTGGCAAAGCAAGGACCTTCTCCGGGGTCTGATCAGAAAATGTCTGGTTTTAAAGGCAAACTCAGGCAGTTTCCCACCAGTAGCTCTGATTGGTTCCCCTTAATCCAGGGGAGGAGAGAAGGCAGGGAAAACTGCAGGTAGGCACAGGACATGTCTGGGCAAGTTCCGAGTCACAGGTATGACTCATACGCTCAGCTATGTGGCCACTTTAGGTCTTGCATACCTGGGCAGATCACCCTACACCGAGCCGGGTCCGAACAAAGAAGCTAGACAAAGGAGCGAAAAGCCCCCCCTTCCCTGAGCAGAGCAAAGGCTCCAGTCAGTCTACACAAGCCATTTCCATGAGCAGGGCCAGGCTGTGACTTTGGTCAGTTCCATGGCCGGGGGGGGGGGGGGGGGGGGCACTCAGCACAAACAGAAAGGAAGGGGGGGGAAAAAAGGAATCCAGCAGGGGAACAGCTGTAACAGACAATCTGAACTCCAACCCTGCCTCCGGATCTCAGGCTTGGGAGACACCTGATTAGAATTGACATGAACAAGCACTCGAAGAAATAAAAATGGTTACTTACCTTCTCTTAACTGTTGTTCTTTGAGATGTGTTCTTCATGTCCATTCTAATATCCACCCTCCTACCCCTCTGTTGGAGTAGCTGGCAAGAGGGAACTGAGGGGGTGGCGGGTTGGCAGGGCCCTATATTGAGCTCCGTGAAGCTCCACGGGGCGCCCAGGCCAACCCTGTGGATACTGCTAGGGGAAAATCTTCCGGTTGTCATGCATGCAGCGTGCACACCTGATTGGAATGGACATGAACAACAGTTATGAGACGGTGAGTAACCGTTTTCTCCTCAGTGTATCTGTGGGATATTACTCCTGTCTGAATACATAGATCAAAAGGAGTTGTTAAAGAAACTAGGCAGAAAGGTAAAACAATGGCCTGGATAAGGAGCCTGTCCACTTCTCTAAGTCCTGTATATCTGTTGGCAAAATAAATCCTACTTCATTTGGATTGTGGGATCCCACCCCAAAGAGAAGTGGAGGCAAGGGCTTGCAGCTTGCCACTTAAAAGGTGGTTGCATTTGGGAGACCGGAAAAGGATCTTGGAAAGAGCAGCCTACCCAGGGACTGTGACGTTGAGTACTCCCAACTGCAAGTGAAGTGTCTTGGAGATGTGCTTTGAATATTTAGTGTGTGATAAAAATGCTAAGTGCTCTGAAAAAATCAGACCAATACCACAATAATTTTTTTACATTGACAAAACATTAAATAACCGGAATGAGAAATTGTAACATCTCACATCACAAACAAAGAAGTGAAACATGCAGTACAAAAGTTAAAAACTGGGAAAGATGCAGGTGAACACCCAATCACTGGGGAAATGTATAAAGATTGTGATGAGACAGTTGATAAAAATCAACAAACTTTTCAGTAAAGTTTGAGACCAGCAAAAACCTGCAGAACAATGAGAAAATGACATTGTACTCCAAATACCAAAGAAAGGTGACCTAGCTGACTGAAACAACTTGTGAGGTTTTACACTCTTTTCAGTGATAAGGCAAAGTCTCTTGCAGTATCTTTTAAGCAGACTAAGGTACTCTTGGGGGAATTCTGTGCCAAAAAAATAAAAATTCTGCACACGATTTTAAAATTTTGCAAAATTCTGCATATTTTGTCAAAATAACACATTATAATCAGGCCAGTTTCAATTATTTTGGTAATTTATTTCAAAATATCTGTCAGCAAGTATGTCTGTAACAATACAGAAAACAAAAAAGATTCAGGATGTATTTTTTGACAAATAGATTCCATACTGAGCATATTAATACAGAACTTTGAGTAATAATTAATTTAAACTACAATATAGAAATATATTTCTCACACCCTTCAGAAGCAGTGCAAAGGCTTGGGGGAGTCAGGGGTAACGGAGGAGCTGAGGGAGAGGGAAGTAATTGCTGGGAACGAGTCTAGGTGAGAACCTGGAGGGTTGTTGGGTGTGGGTGGGAGAAGTATGAAACAGATTGTTTTGGGGTGGGAGGATTGTTATGGAGCCTCCCCCATGCAGATCCTGGCTGACCCCTAGCCTCTCTCATTCAGTAAGGCACATTTGCCCCCGTCCCCATGTGTTCCTGCACCCTCACTTCCATTCAGCCCTTGCCCCAGTCTGTGACCCCTCCCCTCCAGCAGCCCCATGTACCCCATGCTGTCCATCCTCCCATATCCCAGGCCTCCTGACCTGATCCCCAAGCAGGGCGCTGTGAGGAACACAACCTCTTCTCTTTCCGATCTGCAGCTGAGGCTGCTCTGGCCCGGGAGCAGCTGCTCTCTGTTCTGGTACCACAGCAGCCTCTGATGGGCAAAAGGCATAACTGCAGCACCTCTCTGGCAGAATGTATTTTCTGCGTAGAAAAAAAAGATTATGTGCATCGCATGAATTCTGCGCATGTGCTGTGGCGCAGAATTCCCCCAAGAGTACTAAAGGAAACAGCTAAGGCAAAGCTAAGGGAAAAGCAGGGTGGATTTTGATCCAGAAGATCACGTGTAGTCCAGATTTTCACCCTAGATTAATTGAAGAGAGTATCGAATGGCAAAAACCACTCATCATAAACTGCATAGATTTTAAGAAAGCATTTGACAGTTTCTATTGTGATTAACTCTGGAACATCTTGTCAGAAATTATGGCCTGCAGCAGAGCTAATCTCCAGGCAGCCTTATCAGTATATGTGGCCTGCACCAGATTGCCTGATTGGAGCAACAAAAGAATCTGTTGGACTCTCGAGGGAGTCACCCCCTTCCTTTGATAAAAGACAGAGAGAGCATAGCAAATGTCTCTCCCTTTTATCATGTCCTTTCTTCCCTGTTGGCTTTGCCCCCCTGCCGAGTCAGGTGAGCATTACCTCATCGCAGTTCCAAACTGACCAGAGGAAGGGGGCTACTCCCTTGAGAGTCCAACAGATTCTTGTGTTGCTGCCTAAGCCAGTGTCCTTTGTTCCTGTGAGGCTGGGCTGGGTTTGTCCCATGCATTCCCCAATGAGGCGTGAACTGCCTCTCTGTTAGAGAGTTTTTGCATGGGCTTGCTTTAAGCCACGAGGATACATTTTCAGCCTCATAACTATATACATGAAATTATAACATTACTGTAACAATTACTATAACATCACTATAACAACCATGCTCAGTGCATCATGAGCCTTCCGAAGACACTCAACATGACAAACTTTGCATTGGATACCACACAATCATTTTATAAAGATGAACATGAGGGTGTAGGGTGTTCCCCCGAGGTACAGAGCATCACACCTGCTTTTAAGCCAGCAGGAGTTTGCTGGCTGCTCAGTGCTCATGCACATCACTGTACCTGCTCCTGTGTTACCTTGTTCCTGCTGCCCCAGCCTTGCCTCTGTCCTACCGCTGCCTTGAACCCTTCCTTGCCTGCTATTCTGCTAGCTCCAGTTCCTGACTTCCGGCTTGACCTGTGGCTTTGGCTTCTGATTACCAACTCCAGATTGACCCTTGGCTCTGGCCTCCAGTTTGACCCTTGTCTCCAGCTTCCAACTACAGCTCTGACTCTAGTACTTGGTTCCTGATGCCCGCTCTGACCACTAGGCTAGACTGCCCTGGTCCTGGTTGGCTGACACATCTTGAAGTGTTGTTAATTTTTTGGCATATCACATCATCATGGCTTTATAGCAAGGGGCAACAAGCACAGTTAAAATAAACACTGGCTTGAGCAAATATCACAACATAGAAAGTGATGTCATTCTTTCACCTCTCCTGTTTGGTATTCCTATTGATTTCATTATGAGGAAAAGGGTAGATGGATAGAACACAGGCATTGCATGGTTCAACAAAAGTACATTAGAAGATATAGAGCTGACATAGCTCTTCTAAGTGTCAGCTCAACTAACATGCAAGCAAAGGCGAAAACCCGTCCAGGAAAAAAATGGGAGTAATAATCAGTAGAGCTGGCTGGAAATTTTCCATTGGAAAAATTTTCTGATGGAAAATTCCAGACACTTGTGCCTTAATATGCATGCACAGTAGCTGTTTTTACAATCTATGTGGCGATTCCACCCCCACATTTTGAAGGGCATGATCAAATGTGCAATAGCAATGCAAAACTTGAAGGACAGTTGTAAATTGCTGTTTATATCTTTTGTCCTTAATAATAGAACTATACCTTGACATTTACCGATTTTATGTGTTTATGAAAATACAGAATACATGGGTAGGCTAAAGTCTTTTATTGTTATAGACTCTGTAGGTGTCAGCCAGAAACGGAGAAGGAAGGGGAAAGTGTTGTAGTTTTCTAAAAAATATATATTGTTAAAACTCATTTTCAATTCACTCTTCTTTTTCCAAGCCAAGACAAGTTTTCAGCCAAATGCAATGTTTTACAAAAAGGTTTTAAAATGTTGCAGTATAAAAACATTTAAAAAATACAATCATGTAGTACAAGCACAGCCAGGAGAGTAACATGAGAGAAGCTGCTCTTTTGGACAGTAGCTCTTTGGAAAAAGTACTCCTGGGGGAATTCTGCACCAAAAAAATAAAAATTCTGCACACAATATTTTAAAATTCTGCAAAATTTTGCATATTTTTGTCAAAAAAATGCAATATAATCCAGCTGGTTTCAATTATCTTGGTAATTTAAACTACAATACAGTGGATGGAGAATGGGAGTGGGGAGCATCGGAGGAAATCCCCAAACCCCCTCTGTCTAATAGGAATATAGCTAGTATTGACACTTTATTTCCCTAATTATTAGTCAACAAATATATGCAGTCACATGCTTAAGTGTTACATCATAGGCAAGGGAAGAACAGGTGAAGGCTGGGGACTCAAATTCACAATTTATACTGGCTACTGACCATCTCCAGGAAGGTCAGTAGCAAACAGTTCACGGAGCACATTTTGATAGGAAAATTTTTCAGTCGAAAAATTTTGACCAGTTCTAATCACTAAAGCACCATAAGCATTTATAAGGCCATACTGTTCTTTACAATAAGGCTCCTTTATACCACTCTGGCAATGTAAAGGAGCCTTAACATTTCTCACCTGTTTTATACTCCTGGAGGGTTCACTAAAAACAATGGGAACAATTCACTAAGCAGGCAGGCTGCTACATTCTCCTCTGCCTGAGGGAATAGAGCCTGCCCCACACTTACCTCTTCAGAAATACCCCCAAAGTCCTGCCCCTCCATGCCAAGAGTGCTGCAATAGCGAGTGAGAGGGACAGAGTGTGTGTGTGTGTGTGTCTCTCTCTCTCTCACATGACTACCCGCCCTCCCCCCCCCCCCCCCCGCTGGTGATTTACATCTCTACCGGCTGCTCTGGGTGCCCAAACCAACCTGTCTGGACTGCCAGGGAGTGGGCGCATGACGGCTTTTGCAGCTTCCCTTTGCTTCTCCATCAGAAGTCATTTTTCTGCGGTTAAGCAAAGAAATCTGCGGGGGCCATGAATTCTGCACATGTGCAGTGATGCAGAATTCCCCCAGGAGTAATAAAGCTATTCCAGTATTAGAGATCTGTACAGTGTATATATACAGAAAACTTTTGCATATTACTCCTGTTGGTTCTCTTTTTAATCCGCTCCATCAGCATGATTGACCATATAATCCCACTTTTTATGCTGGCTTTGGACACTGGCATTGTGGTGGCACAATGGGGTGCTGGTCCATGAGTAGGGCTCCTAGGCACTACGATAATACAAATAATATCAGTTTGGGTCTTATGTGCCGCTTAATTCCAAGAGCTTGGAATATTAAGGTAAGAACAGGAAGAGGCAGGCAGAAGCTCCACCTATGAAGTGTTTCTGGGGAGAAAAAAATTCTTTCCTTTTGTCTAGGGAAATCTGCAAGCTTTTAAAGTATATTCTGAGATGCCTGATATTTATCTTTTGGATTCAGTAGCTTGTAGCAGTGTTAGTTCAGGGACATTTGGAGCCCCTGCAAAGCAAAGCAAATAGATCCTTTAGATGCAGTACCCAAGATTGCGTGTGACATTTCTCATCCATCTGTCTTAAATATGCCAAGTGGGGAAAGGAAGACAATAGGTATACATGTTTGCGAGTTAGACAGAGAAATAGTAGATGGAGGTGTCCTATTAAACAGGAGAAGGTGGGAATCTCAACCAGGGCACAATGAAAAGAAGAGGAAGACATCTTGATTTATGAGGCAACTCACCCCAGATCTCTCAGTGAGCATGAAGCATTCCATAGTCCATACCATGCAACAGTGAGGCATAAACTTTACCCACATGAGCTTTGTAATCTGGATAGGATTGGGATGGGGCCTCATAAACAGGGGGTCCCCAGCAGCTGATTAACAGCATTGCCTGAACCAGGGCTGGCTTTAGCAAGTGCGGAGCCCGATTCCTGGGACTTGTACTCACCGGGCGGCGCTCCCAGTCTTTGGCGGCACTTCGGATTGCCGGCCGGGGGGGGGGGGGTCGCGGGGCTGTGGGGCTGCCGTGCTCCGGCCGGAGCTCCAGCTGGGAGAGCAGGGCTGTGGGCCTTGCGGCGCTCTGGCCAGGGTCGCGGGGCCATGGGGCAGCCGTGCTCTGGCTGGGGTTGTGGGGCCACGGGGCTGCCGTGTTCCGGCCGGAGCTCCAGCCGCGAGAGCAGGGCTGCGGGGCTTGCCGCGCTCCCGCCGGGGGCCGCGGGGCTGTCGCGCTCTGGCTGGAGCTCCAGCCGCAAGAGCGGGGGGGCCGCGGGGCTTGCTGCGCTCCGGCCGGCGCTCTGGCCAGGGGTGCGGGGCCACCGAAGATTTAAATTTAAAAAAAATTAAAAAGGCGCCTAAGGCGCGGGGCCCGATTCCGGGGAATCAGGCGAATTGGCTTAAAGCCGGCCCTGGCCTATACTAGCCCGAGCTTGTAGAAACAGTTTCAATAGAGTGTGTGTGTGTGTGTGTGTGTGTATTGTATTTTTTCTCATCATATCACTAGGAATCTGTTGTCTTGCTGATAGTGTGTTTATCTTTATAGTCTAGCAGCGGTGAAGCCCTCTATGATGCTTCTTGAAGGCATAAAGTTGCATCTGAGGCGACCTGTCTGGATTAATGCAGACATTCTCCCTGGACCTAATGGAAGTAACACTGTCGTGGATGCAAAAAGATTTCTAGACACTGTAACTTCATTCTGCCCGGATGTGACCTTATCGTTGGGCTGGACAACTGGGTGGCAGCCTCAACAATGCAATAAAGGTAAAAATGGAAGATTTACACACTGCAAGGCTTGAAGTTGCCTCAACATTTGCCTCAATAACATAGATGCAATTTCTTTTGCATACATCTGTCAGTTTTTAAAAACTGTAATTAGTATAAATAAAATAGACTAAAAGACAATAATTTTATTAAATTTGTCATTTTGCAACCTAGTATAGAATTGGAAAATAGGATTTATGAACATGTATAGATCCACTATATTTCTGTTACTGAAGTTAACTGTACACCTCTACCCCGATATAACGCTGTCCTTGGGAGCCAAAAAATCTTACTGCGTTATAGGTGAAACCGTGTTATATTGAACTTGCTTTGATCCGCTGGAGTGAGCAGCCCCGACCCCCCGGAGCGCTACTTTACCGCGTTATATCCGAATTCATGTTATATCAGGCCGCGTTATATCGGGATAGAGGTGTATTTATTTTTTAACCTGTTCCTTAGGGTATCAAGGCTTTTCCAGTGCTGCTGTCAGTGCTTCCAGCTGTCAATATTTCAGTCCCATCTTGGGCAAAACTTCCACTTAATTACTGCAAGATCAGGCCCTTAGTATGAATGTTCTATTAAATTAATCCTTGTTCAGACTTCTGCAATAATTAGGAACAATGAGATGGTTCAAGACAGTTTGTTAGTTCAAACAAGATCCTTAATATGTCTTAGTGTATTTTTTTTAAATTGTGAAGCTGAATTCTTTGCAAGGGTTTTGTAAATCAGGCCATGTTCACTTCTGCATGCTGATTATCCATGAATTTTTAAAAAGTGAAATTTTAAAAAGTGAAAACAAATTTGACTATCCAAGGAAGTGTAATATGGGTTTAAATATTTAATTATAGTTCACTTCATTTTATGCATACTGGTATTACTCAGACAGGAGCTTTTGTTTCACTCTTACCTCACTTTATAATATAAAAAAGCAGCTGATCTTCTATGATTGCAACCGTTACATTTTGGAAATGGAAGGCTTATGATATGTGCACTTGTAAAAGACAGCAAAAACAATACTTAGCAGCCAAAGGCACTCATTCTGACACTTGCTAGTTTAAAACTTCACACAGGTACAGGTGGTTGGTACAACATAACTAGTACTGGACACACAGATTCTAACTAATTGTTTCTGCTTTTGAGGAGATTTTTCATGTAACTTTGTTTTCAGAAGAGGCTGGCATAGTATGTAAGTAAGAGGAATGTTAGAGTAAGATAAGGTAACAGTTAACTATGTATTGCCCTTGCTGGCAGCCTAGGTGTGTTTTTGTCTTCCTGTAATCAGGTTGTAACACCGTTGTGTTGTTTTAGGCAGGAGCAGCTAATCATGTTTCGGTAACAGGGCTGTCTGGTCCTTCTTTCTCCCACCTCTCTGTGCAATACAACATCCCAGAGTGCATTGCTCCAAGTGGTGATGTTGGTACTCTGTGGATAAAGTTGCCTGGGCATTTAATTCCTGGCTGGGGCACTATGTGATATCAGCCCAGTTTTTTTTCCCCAGAGTGCTTTCATACACACAGAGGAAAACCGTGTGATAAGTGTGAATGTACAAATACATTTGATGCTTGACTGTTGTGCAAAATGTGATTGTATGGACACAGTGTAACTGCACTTATTGTAACTGGATATTTGAGCTGGTTATTACCTGCTCATTAAATCACAGTTCTACGTAAAGGCTGGGCCTACCTTAATCTTTTCCCCCAAAAGTTTGCACTTCTCTAACACTGGTGCAGCTTCACCAGTGACGGCAACAGTGGGAGCACTGGTGTAGACAAGATGCTGCTGGCCACTAGTGTTTTTATCACTGTGATGTTATAGGTGGCACAGATAGCAATGCCTGTAGTTAAGGTTACCTGACACTTTCCATTAAATTAAAGAACAAATAAATTTTTTTTACTAGCTTCGAAGCTTGCAAAAATAGATGTTAAAAGCAAGCAATTTTTAAACTGTGTTAAATTGCTTGCTTTTAAACATATTTTCTCCAAGCCCTAACTAAAATATTTTTAGCCACCTCATTTCTGTATAACTTAAAATGTCGGTTCTTTCTTTTATTCTTTCTGAAATAATTTTAGAATTAATTTTTTTCTTATTCTTTCAAAGATTTTTTTATTTTAAAGGGTCACTGTCATGTTAAAAATCATGTCTCCATTGAAGTCAATGGCAGAATTCCCAGTTACTTCAGTGGGGCCAGGATTTCCTCATAACTAATATTTATTTGACAATATTACAAATAACACTTAAGTAACTGAAACACAGAATTAACAAATATAATTTATTTTTCACTGTTTATGCTGGTATTTACTTCTGGCATTTTTTTGAACTTTGACAGTGAAAATGAGTAGTCAGTTTCATTTTTGTTCATAGTCTTTTTTTGTTCAATTTCATTTTTAGAAATAGTAGATTTTCACAAAATCCACATGTCGACAGTATGGAACAGTGGTATAACTTTTCTAACTATTTTATAAATCATGATACCTTTATATTCTGACAGAATGTGGAGAGTTTCTTAATACTGCATCAAATGATCTTTCCAATAGGATACAGTTGGGCAATGGTGAAAGAGATGGCTCAGATATGTGACGCACTTACTCAGCCTGTAACATTCCCTGTTAGAGCAGCTTTGGTACGACAGTCAACATCTGAGTTGCTTTGGTTATTACAGAAGTCAAATAGGTAAGTTTGAAGACTTCTTGTTTAGTCATTTGCATGATAAAGGCAGATACTAGTCAGATGTTACACATTTATTATATACACACGTTACAAACCATATTAAAAAGCATTTTTTTCAAAATACCATATTCAGTTTTAAAATTTGTTTTGTCATATATTAATTTGCATTCAAGATAGCTACTACATTATCAATAAAAGAGCAAAATGAAATGATTTTTTTAAATGGGAATTTTCCCATTTAAAAAAATATATGGACTAAAGATATTCGGTCTGCTGTAATAAAGTGAGGCAATTTATGTGTGCACAAAGTATTCTACTAAACTTATTTTTCAAATTATTTCATAACTGAATCTGCAAAGGCTAGAAACTAAGACACATTGCACTAAGTTCATCACAAATGTAGTCAAATAGACTCAATAGTTTAATCTCACAATTTGGAATCAATTCAAACCAATTTAAACAGTTGCATTTTGTATATACTTTGTATTAGATTCAGTGTTTACATTTCATGAAATGAATACAATACATTACATGTATTTCATGAAACCCTGGAAGGAGTTCCATTCAATAGCCCTTGTCACTCAATTGAGTTGATATCAGATATATTCCAATTGATTTATTTTATAATTATATAGTAAAAATAAGTGTGATGTGTATTTCATGAAATATTTGCACTATAAAAACAAAAAATACCATGTTTCAATTCACCTAATACAAGTACTGTAGTGCAATCTCTTTATTATGAAAGTTGAACTTACAAATGTAGAATTATGTACAAAAAATAACTGAATTCAAAAATAAAACAATGTAAAGCTTTAGAGCCTACAAGTCCACTCAGTCCTATTTCTTGTTCAGTCAATCACTCAGACAGGCAAGTTAGTTTACATTTTCAGGAGATAATGCTGCCCAATTCTTGTTCACAATGTCACCTGAAAGTGAGAACAAATGTTCTCATGGCACTGTTGTAGCCGGCATCACAAGATATGTACGTGCTAGATGTGCTAACAATTCATATGCCCCTTCATGCTTCAACCACCATTCCAGAGGACATGTGTCCATGCTGATGACAGGTTCTGCTCGATAACAATCCAAAGCAGTGCGGACTGACGGATGTTCATTTTCATCATCTGAGTCAGATGCCACCAGCAGAAGGTTGATTTTCTTTTTTTGGTGGTTTGGGTACTGTAGTTTCCACATCAGAATGTTGCTCTTTTAAGACTTCTGAAAGCTGATCCACACCTCATCCCTCTCAGATTTTGGAAGACACTTCAGATTCTTAAATCTTGGGTCGAGTGCTGTAGCTATCTTTAGAAATCTCACATTGGTACCTTCTTTGCATTTTGTCAAATCTGCAGCAAAAATGTTCTTAAAACGAACATGTGCTGAGTCATCATCCGAGACTACTATAACATGAAATATATGGCAGAATGCCAGTACAAATCGAGTTGGAGACATACAATTCTCCCCCAAGGAGTTCAGTCACAAATGTAATTAACACATTTTTTTAACTAGCATCATCAGCATGCCCTCTGGAATGGTGGCTGAAGCATGAAGGGGCATACGAATGTTTAGCATAAATACCTTGCAATGCTGGCTACAAAAGTCCCATGTGAATGCCTGTTCTCACTTTCTGGTGACATTGTAAATAATAAGAGGGCAGTATTATATCCTCTAGATGTAAACAAACTTGTTTGTCTTATCGATTGGTTTAACAATCGATAAGATTGGGTACCGGGCCCGGCTCGTTCCCGCTCCTCAATCCGCCGCCATCCGTCCCGGGCCGGGGCTGCCGGGGCCTGGGCCGCGCTGGGGGGCTGCTGCCGCCGCCGGGGAGCGGGACGAGGCCTGTGGGGCGGGGCGCCTCGGGCGGGCCGGGCTCGGGGAGCTGCGGGGGGGACAGGCGGTGCCTGTGCTCGGCGATCCTGGGGAGGCCAGTTCCCTGGGGCGGCTCGGAGGCCCCGGGGCTTTGGGCTCACCCAGCCCGGCTGCAGGGGTGCGGGATCCGCGCTCGCCCATGTTGGGCCCGGGCCCTGCTGGGATCCCGTCGGAGGGGTTGGGGGAAGGAGCGAGCCGTGGTATCTCGGGGCGCTGCGCGGGGTTGGCGCCTAGTGACTTAGGAGCGGGCCCGCTGCGGTGTGAGGATCCCTGGTGTAGGCCTGTCTGTCTCCCTGGGTCTCACCGCAGGCTGGGGCCCTGCGAGCAGTAGTTTACGGAGAAGTATTGGCTCCCCGAAATGAGAGTTTTACCCGTACAGAGTGTGGGTATGGGGGCAGGGCCTCCAAAAATACCCCTCACCATCGCTGCCTGCGTAAGAAGTTTGGGGGCTTGAGGGTAAATAGAGAAGCCAGAGCTCCTGGGGTTCGTCGGTCTTCTAGGTACTTTACACAGAAATCTGAAGCTATCTGTGTCTATTATACAGATACAGGGGGAGGGATAGCTCAGTGGTTTGAGCATTAGCCTACTAAACCCAGGGTTGTGAGTTCAATCCTTGAGGGGGCCACTTAGGGATATGGGGCAAAATCAGTACTTGGTCCTGCTAGTGAAGGCAGGGGGCTGGACTCGATGACCCTTCAGGGTCCCTTCCAGTTCTAGGAGATAGGATATCTCCATATATTATTATTATTAAACAAGAAGTAAGACTGAGTGGACTTGTAGGCTCTAAAGTTTTGCATTGTTTTGTTTTTGAGTGCAGTTATGTAACAAAAACATCTATAAGTTGCACTTTCACAAGTGTGGGGGGGAGAGGGAGGCTAGTGTCAGGGTGTCTCCTCCACCCTGCTCCTGCCCCCCACTTATCCCATCTCCATAGAGCAGAGTGGGACATGACAGGGCTCAGGACAGAGGGAGCTTGCTGACAGCAGCTGCTGTCTCAACTTGCTGATTTACTTTAAAAGGCAATGTACTTAGAGTGGGGTCAGCGTACTTAAAGGGGCAATGCACATCTCTCTCTCTCTCTCTCTCTCTCTCTCTCACACATAGAGTGTGTATCTCTGTCTGCCATGCTGTCCTCCCTCCTTCCATTTGTGCTGCCTTGTAGAGCATGAGGCTACATTAAGAACAATGTGTTAACCCTTGAGGGCTCAGCCGAGTGCTAGTTCATCATTTAGCAGTAAGGCATTCCCTGGGAAATATCCCACCCTCTTCCACCCTCTGACTTCACCACCTCAACCAAGCTTCACAATCATCATTGATGTGTACAGTATTAAATTGTTTGTTTAAAACTTATAGTGTGTATGTGTGTGTGTTTGTGTGTGTGTATATATACATACATACATGTATATATATATGTGTGTGTGTGTGTGTGTGTGTGTGTATATATGTATACACACACACACACACACACACACAGTCTTTTGTCTGGTGAAAAAAATTTCCCTGGAACCTAACCTTACCTATTTACATTAATTCTTATGGAGAAATTGGATTTGCTTAACATCGTTTCGCTTAAAGTCGCATTTTTCAGGAACATAATTACAACGTTAAGTGAAGAGTTACTGTACTTGTATTGAAAAATACTGTTTCTTTTGTTATCATTTTTACAGTGCAAATATTTGTAATAATAATATAAAGTGAGCAGTGTACACTTTGTAGTCTGCGTTGTAATTGGAATAAATATATTTGAAAATGTAGAAAAACATCCAAAAATATTTTATAAATTTCAACTGGTATTCTGTTGTTTAACAGTGCAATTAAAACTACAATTAATCACGATTAATTTTTTTAATCATGATTAATTTTTTTGAGTTAATCATGTGAGTTAACTGTGATTAATTGACAGCCCTAGTAACAACCTATTACCATTACCAGTTACTCTGTTAGCTTACGTAGTAGAGGTTTGTGCTGTGGATGTAAAGGTTCCAACCCTGCCCATGACCCATTCAGGGGTCAATATGGTTGTTCTTAATAGAATTTGTTTTTTCAGGTTGCTTTTTATTATCTACAAAAGAACTATATTAAAAGAACAGTAAACATGCAAAATAAAGCACTCAAAATTAGGAAATGCCAGTATTAAGGTGGAATCTTAAGTAATTCTCCTTGTGCATGAGCATTATGATATAGTCCAGGGGTTGGCAACCTTTCAGAAGTGATGTGCCGAGTCTTCATTTATTCACTCTAATTTAAGGTTCCACATGCCAGTAATAAATTTTAACATTTTTAGAAGGTCTCTTTCTATAAGTCTATAATTTGTAACTAAACTATTGTTGTATGTAAAGTAAATAAGGCTTTTAAAATGTTTAAGAAGCTTCATTTAAAATTAAATTAAAATGCAGAGCCCCCTCGGACTGGTGGCCAGGACCCGGGCAGTGTGAGTGCCACTGAAAATCAGCTTGAGTGCCGCCTTCAGCACGCGTGCCATAGGTTGCCTACCCCTGATATAGTCTTTAATTACATGATCACATATTACTTTTTCCTGTAGGACCTTTTTATTCAGTGGACACGATGGATGGTGCTCACTGAATGGGTAGCTGTTCAATATTTTTTTGTACCCTCACCATTCAGTGTGTGGCTAGGGCCTTATTTACTACACTTTGTTGAAACACTGCACTGAATACAGAATTGTTAACTTCCTCCTGGGCTTTTCTTATAGCACTTACCATAGTATGAGTAGTTCACAAACTTTAAAAAATTTATCTTTACTACACCCTTGTGAAGTAAGATGGTGGTGTTATCCCCATTTACAGAGGAGGATCTGAAACACAGAGGTCAAGGGCAAAATTGTCAAGTGTGAACTAATTTGGGGTGCCCAATTTGAGAAACCTAGGACCTGATTTTTTTTTTTTAGAGTACTTAGCATTTTATAGTACTTTATATGTTTTAGTGCATAGCTCCAATTGACTTCAGTTGTCCCAATGAGTATTCAGCACTATGGCAAATATGGCCCCAGATATCTCAAGGTGAACATCCAGAAACTGCAGGAACACAATCAGTGACCACCTATGAAGCGTTTGGTTTAAGTGAATTGTTTAGCATTGGAGAGGCAGGGATAGAATGGTGAGAACAAAAAGAAATATTGAATAGCTACCATTGAGCATCATCTATCTTATGATCCGGTGGGAAAAAATAGTACACCTCTACCCCGATATAACACGAATTTGGATATAACGCGGTAAAGCAGCACTCTGGGGAGGGGGGGCGGGGCTGTGTGCTCCGGCGGATCAAAGCAAGTTCGATATAACGCGGTAAGATTTTTTTGGCTCCCGAGGACAATGTTATATCAGAGTAGAGGTGTATGTGATCATGTAATTAAATACTGTATCATAATACACAGGCACAAGGATGCTGAATTAATAGTGCCCAGGCAACCTTAATTCTGTTATTTCCTAACTTTTGATTGCTTGACTTTCCAACCTTAACATCCTTTAGTTTTGTATATGTAGTTGTATCTGAAATTAAGATACCAGAGTCCTAATTATTTTAGAAACCTATTAGTACTGTCTTTCTATGTGTCTCATGCGTTGTACTAAGATAAAAATATGGACTTTTAATAACTCTGTTAATACAGGTACAGCCTGACTGTTTGGACAGGAAGGCATGATGAGTACTCCATAGAAGACCTGCTCTACCTCAGAGAGAACTTTGATAAAAGTAGGGTTTATTATGATATTTTGGAACCACAAAACTCTGAATTCAGAAAGGCCATAGGAATAGAAGTATGAATATAAAGGAAATAGACACTGACACTATAAATAGTAAATAAAACTATGAATTCACACTACTGTGGCTCTTTTGGGTAATATTGATTGCTAATTTGGCTCATGAACAACTGAGGTCTGAGTATCGCTGGTATAGGTATACATGGCCCTCACTCAGCTCAGAGGACTGGACTAGATGCACTCTCAAGGTTCCTTCCTGATCTACATTTCTGTGATTTCTTCTACACACTCATCTCCACTAGTTTCCTGTGAAGCAGTGGGTTTATTTTAAGGGCTCATCTACACAAATGTACACCATAATAACTAAATCTATTGTAATTTACTTCTTTTGTTATTTCAGTGCAAGTCTGCATGTGGACACTCTTATTTTGGAATAAGAGCATTGAAATAGGACACTTATTCCTACGTTCACATGTTACCCCAAAATTTGGACCCGAGGCACCCAATAATGGCCTGCCTATAACTGTAAACAAATTGTCAGTTTAGCCTGTCTTAATGGGTAACAGGAGGTGGCCTGCCCTAGAGGAATTGCCCAGGTTTTACCAGGGAGTTTGTCTCTGCCCCTCAGAGGTCTGCCCAGGACAGACTAGTTCTGTCAAACCGTGAGAGGACCCGGATACAGGCTTCCGCTCAAAGGATTGACGCTAAAGCAGTAATTCTTCAAAAACAAAGTAACATTTATTTAAAGGAAATATTCAGTTACAATACATTTAATAATCAAGAAAGAATGCATTGTGAAACATAACCCAGAACATAGTACAGTTGTATTGCATTTAGAAATCATATAGGGAGGCGACGCGACAGACTACATAAACTATATAGCTGATACAATGTTGCACAATACAATACACATAGACCCTTTATGCATATGTATAAAGCCTTAATGCAGTGCTACAATATAATACCAAACTTATTACAATGTAACATACAGAACCCTTTTACATATGTATAAAACTGCATTACAATATTACACATTAAAGAACATTACTAAATAACATTCTATGAGTTCTGATCGGGCAATCAGAATGGGTGGGGTAAAATCCATTCAGACACAGACATTCAGTTTTATTTACAATCAGTCCCATGCATTCCTTATCATTAAGAAGGAATTATACTTTCTTTCTTTCTAAAATCCCTCTGCACCGTCTATGGTCCTTCTGCTCTGTCAAGGATTTCAGTGATATTCAGTCTGCTGCTACTCCTCTGCTCTCCGTTCTCTGCTGCTGTCTTCTGCTCCGCTCTCCTGCTCACCCACACACCTACCCTGAAGCCTGTCAACTCTCTGCCTTGTATACTATTTTTGATCTTTTCTGATTGGTTGCTCTCTCTCAATACTAGTAATTAGCATAGTTCCTCTCTATGGGGTGATACCTATTCAGCCAATCAGCTTTACCTGTCATTTGAGCCAGACCTGGCTGAGAACCTCCTTCTTACCTGACTGACCCATCCCTTAATCTCACCCTGCTGAACTTTATTTCACCCCAGTTACCTGTCTGCTATTGGTCAATTCAGCCTGAGTCCTCCATTTTAATTTTTCTAATGTAAAATCATTGCAGCTGCCATTTTGGAAACCTGCTGTAACCTATCACTATTTATTACTTATCAAAAAGCCTTAAATCTTTAGCTAACTAAATTTTTTTTATTCATGTTTAGGCATTATGATATTGTCACCACTTTTGTTATGCTAATTGGGGGAGGTGAATTTTACAATGTTTTCTCTCTTCTTTGCATATTGACAGCTGCATGGCTGACACCTCTCCTTGGTGCTGCTAATTTTCTTACACAGCATAGAGCAACTAAAAGCCTCTTGTATCAGTCCCCTCCTTGGTGGATGATATACTTATTTATCAACCCACCACTTGTTTAAATAGTGAGTTCAGTGGATGTTTGGTCTTGTCCAGTATTGGCTCAAGGCTCTCCTGTGAGACCGAGCAGATACCTCTTCTTACTGGCACAATTCCTCACCATCCTTGAGTCTCACTAGGGTCACACTTTCCTGTGTGCCATTATAGTTTCTTTTAAGGCTTGTGGACTGTACATGCTTTAGCTGCTTAAATTTTTGTTTGACCCAGCACACCAGGATAATAAGCATAAATGTCATCATAATCTGAAATGCTAATACTATCACAACAGGCTGTAAAATTGTATTAAAGAATCCTGTTGCTCTAGGAGACCATCCCAAGAACACTTTCCACCTGTTATTTTTGGTATCACTTTTTATACACTCTATAGTGTGCTCAGTTTTCTTAGAGAGTGGTGAAGAGTAATCATAGCCTTTTGTGCATTTTCCTGAGCCCTTTGTTGTTGTCTTTGTAAGTCAGGATGATCCATTAATTGCTTAACTAAACTTATATTTATTCCCAAAGGTATTGGATCAACCTTTTTATATATCTGATACTGATCCCTAATTTCCTCATTACCAATTTCAGGTAGCATGAATTTGAAATTCCAACCAATCATCGAGGTGATATTACAACAACATTTGTTTTCATAAGGGTTATGAGTTACATTGAATATATGATTAACTTAAACAATTTACAACATCTTCTAACACATACACATTTATTTCCAATATATATAACGACGGATCCATTAAATGGGAAAGGATCTAGCTGATAATGGCATTTTCCCCTTTAGTCACTTAAACATACATCATATGGCTGGATTGTATCACTATTACAAATGTATCCAATTCCACATTCTTCCATACAGGCCTCAAGTTCCACAGTTTTCCATGTATGGTTTTGCCTTGTGGCCTATAGTGTTTGTTCTATTGGTTGCATTATACTATTATTAATATTTAACCCTAGCATTACAATAGGAGATATCCATTCTATTTGGGCATTGGACATTATGACTGTATGTAGTAATTTGATTCATTTGAGGATTATATGTGAAATTTATCATTTTCCACCAGGAATATAACTTTTATTCCGCCCTAGTGGCATATTTCCACATTATACTTCTTATTTCTAAAGGTAAAATTCCTCTCATCCCATCTCTTATTATGTCTTTCACCACATCATTAGTCCAAGTCTGTGCTTGTATGCAAGCCAGTGCCATGGATACATTGCTTTGTAATACCTCTACGATATGTAGTATGGCTAAATAATCAGCCTTTTGTAATTTTTCTGAGCCAGGGAATAAACTCGCTATTAGGTGATGGCGAGTGCTTATGTAATTTGAAGATGTTTTGACAAAGCTCCCAAGTGTTGTCCTACTGCATTTAATTTATTAGCCAATACTTCTACATCTATGCTATTCAACACTCCGAGTTCTGTACCTGCTCTTCCTAGAGCTGTATCTATTAAGCTTCTTTTTTTTCTATTAGTGGTGGCTTTTAATAAAAGTTGGATTTCTGTCCATTTTTTCCATCCCACAAACAGATTCAGTGTATTTAATACATTGTGGCTATATGGATGAAATGTTCATAGAGACTAAATCTATTATTACCTTTTTCAGGAAATAAGTGGGGTCTATTATTAATTGTGTTTTAACATCCTCTCTTACTATATAAAGACCAATGTTAATTGGTTTAGGTTTGGATATCCATAGAATAGTAAAAGTATAATTGATCTGAGGGCCAGTAATTCTCCATGTTCCATTTCCACGTCTTTTTGTTTTAATTACACTACCTTCATCCCAATAGACAAATAAAACTTGTCTTGTACCATTTCCCTTACATTCACTACCCCCTATTATTTGTCTATACCAGGGATTGGCAACCTTCAGCACGCCAAGGTAAGCACCCTGGCAGGCCGGGCCGGTTTCCTTACCAGCCGCGTCCGCAGGTTCGGCCGATCGCGGCTCCCACTGGCCACGGTTCGCCGCTCCAGGCCAATGGGGGCTGCAGGAAGCGGCGCGGGCTGAGGGATGTGCTGGCCGCCGCTTTCCACCGCCCCCATTGGCCTGGGACAGCAAACCGCGGCCAGTGGGAGCTGCGATCAGCCGAACCTGTGGACGCGGCAGGTAAACAAACTGGCCTGGCCCTGGCGGGCCGTGGGCAAAGGTTGCCGATCCCTGGTCTATACCAAGGTGCTTGCAGGCTCAATTGATTCCTAAATGCTACTTTTGCTCGTGTTTCACATTGAGTGCTTACTCTACTGACTCCTCCTTGGGGATCAATGACATTAAATAAAGTATCCTTCATTTTAACATTGTTGTGAGCCTATTTTAATAATAATTCTTTATCTTTTGTCCATTTGGGGGCATACCATGCTATGAAAGCACATGAAGGGCTTTTCCCTAAAATTTGTGTACAGTTATTTATTCCAGTGTAATTTCATACACAAATCCCTCCTCCTATGTACCATAGCATAGGTTTACCTTTCCCTTGGCCATCATTTATAATTGTCTTATTTTGCTGTGTCAATGACATATCGATTATATGTGCCCATGTTTCTCCCTTGTTTACCCAAATCCATTGACATTTTTGTCCACTTAATATTACAGAAATTTGGATAATTTTCCCTTTATCCCATGGAGTAGGTGGGTTTATCCATTGAGTATGGCCCTCTTTCATATTTAATATTTTGGTTTGATGTACTAAACTCCATTTCTTCTTATCTATATCCGAGGACCATTCGCACATCATTGTAATATTATTTTTCCCTTCTTTTGCCTGGATGCTATTTGTTGGTATTTTAATTACAAAAGGGATACTATTATCCTTTCTGGGGCTACCAAGAGACTATCATAACATGCGAGTATTTCAGACTTGTCTATTAGTGCACATTGCCATTGTCCGGTTCTTACTGCCTTTCCCCGTATTGCACCTTTTCCTTCTATAGCTGCCCAGTCACATTTTGTTGACTCTGATGAGGGAACCTAAGGTTCCCTTGCTTAGAGGGGCAAATATAATAAAACACTTATGAATATTGTCTGCAATAAGCGTTTTGCCTGAGTGATTTTGTGCAATAACATTTATAGCCCTTATAGGTCCATTAAGATTTTTATTATTCTGAAGTTTTGCACTTATTTCTGGAATTGTAAACAACCCCCCCACCCCACACACATTACTATTGGCAATACCATGGGCGGCAGGTGAAGCTTCCACTCAGGGAGGTTATCTCCCAGTCCTCCTCCTTCTGCCTGCGGCCCCAGCCACGCTCCACCCCCACTCCGCCCCAGGCCCTGCCCCTCCCAGTCGCCTCATGTCTCCCCCTTTCCCTGCTCACTCCCCACCTAGCAAGCAGGGGGGACTGAGCAGGGAAAGGGGGTCTGGACGAGGGGAGGGGGGAGGAGGAGTGGAGAGGATGAACCTGTTGAGCAGCGACTGAGGCTGGGAGGGGGGAGGAAACCCATGCAGCAAGCAGGGAGGGGGCTAAGTGGGACTGCGGCGAGCGGCAGGGGAGCTGAATGGGGTGGGGGGAGGAGTGGAGAGGAGGAACCTGGCGAGCAGTGGCTGGGGTGGAGAGGAGGAAACCCGCACAGCAAGTGGGGGCGGGGGGCTGAGAGGGGAACTGTGGCGAGCGGTGGGAGGCCGAGCAGGGAGAGGGAAGAGGAGTGGAGAAGAGGAACTGGCAAGGCAAGTGGCTGGGCAACGAGAACAAGTGGGGGAGGAGAGTGGGGCCTGGACATGGGGATGGGGCCAAGTGGGGAGGGAGCCGAGTGGGGAAGAGAGTAGGAACTGGTAACGGCAAGCGGCAGTGGGGCTCTCAGGAGAGGGAGTTGGAGATGGAGTGCTGGAGACTGGAGCAGCGGCAGCTGCAGAGAATGCTGAGCTTCATCTTTTATATGCCCCATGCAGGTTCCGGGGTGGCTGAGGAGGCTGTACCTGCTACTCAGCTTCCTGGGTTCATTAGTAATTTCTCTGGGGAGTCCAATGGACCCACGAAGCTAAATAGCAGATACAGCCTCCTCAGCTGCCCTGAAACCTGCAGAGAGTATAATAAATAAGAAAAAAACTTGCGGCAGAACACAGAATCCCGCTTCAAGCAGGGAGGGGGAAAGGTGGGGCCAGCATGGCCCAGGCATTTGGCAGCAGCGGCGGCCTATTATACCTGCCACCCATGGCAATAGCCATTTGATTGAACTTGGTCCATTGAATTGTCGTTTTTGATTTCTTTGCATCCAAATTCGCACACTAGCAGAATCCAGCAGTAGCCACAAATACCCAGAAGAGCCAGGATGAATAGAACTGCATCTTCCACCATTTGGCTTTTCTTGTCTGTAAGATAGGAATAACAAAAGACCCTTTTTCCTTTATAAAAGTATGTATTATTTAATTAAACATTAACTTTATGAAAATATATGTAACATATACATACAATACAATTTATTCTGTTTTACCTATCTATAACTCTACTATTTTTAACTATTATTAAACTATTACTAATACATATACTAACCAACTATTTTAATACAATAATACTATGACTACCTATTTTAACAACAATTTTTTCCTGTTAATTGGTATTCTAGAATATTCTATTCCCCACATTGATCAGACAATCCAACATTCCTATAATATCCAACCTCATTATTGCATATGACCCTTCCTCCCGGTCCATCAGGCCAAGCCAGACATTATTCAATTGTTGGAATCCTACATTAATTGATATTGGTCTGGTTAGGGATATTGGGGTCTGTCCTCCTAATGCTCTCATAACCATATATAAGAACATAAGAATGGCCATACTGGGTCAGACCAAAGGTCCATCTAGCCCAGTATCCTGTCTTCTGACAGTGGCCAATACCAGGTGCCCCAGAGGGAATGAACAGAACAGGTAATCATAAGTGATCCATCCCCTGTTGCCCATTCCCAGCTTCTGGCAAACATCCGAGGCATATTGCACAAAGTCAAAGCCTACTGCTGTGTTTAAAATTGAAATATTAGACCCCATATCTAAGTAACAGAGCATTTCCACCTCTGCTGAATTAACTCTTATCTGGAAGACCTTTGATCCCAATGGGTCCAAAAACAGCTGGGCTATCACCATAGGTGACACCTGCTCCTCCTCTGGCTCTTTGTCTATGCCACTGTCCTCGTTTTCTGCAGCTGCTATTACTTCTAATAGTCCTTCTACAGTCATATCTAATATTCCCTGTTCATTTAATTGTGTGAGGTCCTCAAACCCCTCTCCTGCCATGCTTCCTTTCCTTCCTTTCTCACTCTCTCCTTTTTCTTTATTTCTTTCTGTCTTTCTCTATTAAATTTAAACAAAAAATTACCCCACACATTTTATTATTATTATTTTATACACATCCCCCGGCCCCCTTTTTTTTGATTAAATCTTATATTACTCTATTGCAGTGGTTCCCAAACGTTAACAACCCGCGAACCCCTTTCACTAAATTGTGAAATCTCATGAACCTGCTCCTAAAAATGAATATTTCCAGAGATTTAAGTTTAATTTCCTCAGTGTGATGGATGCCCTTGCTTTGCTCTGCATAGCTCTTGGAAGTCTGGAACCACTGGAGAAAGATAAAGTCTCAGGTCTGGTTTGGCATCAAGTCTGTTTCTGTATTTGGTTTTCAGATGTACATATGAGGAAAATGCTTTCTCGCATAAGTATATTGTTGAAAATGGTAACAAAACGGTAGTAGCTTTTTCTGCCAGAAGGGGGTACTCGTTTCTTAAACTCAGCCAAAAGTTGATCAGTGACAGATTTCTGAAACTCCTTTTCCGTTCGTACTCACAATCGATTTCTCTTTTTCCTCAGTGTTCAATATCTGTGTTGAGAAAGTGGTATAATCAAAAGGGTTGTGAATCCAGTCATTATCGCCTGACATAGCTGGAAAGTATTCCCTGAAAGTTGTGCAAAGTCCTTTTAGGTGTGCAGTTATATTGGTCTTAGTGCACTGATCCAACTGAAGTTTATGTTCTGCCAGGAAGTCATGAAGATTACTGAAACACTCAGTTTGATTGTTTTCCAAACAACTTTCCCAGAACTGCAACTTCTTTATCATGGATTCAACTCGCTCTTGCACATTGAAAACTGTTATATTGAGGCCTTGAAGAGATAAATATAGGTAATTAATTCTTGAGAAAATATCTGCTAAATAAGCTAGGATCTGGAGCCAGACATTATTTTCCAAACAGCTGGCAAGGTGGAAAGGGTAGCTGTTGAAAAACACTAGGATTTCCTTTCTAAACTCAAACAAGCACACAAGGATTTTGCCCTATGAGAGCCATCTAACTTTGGTATGGGTCAACAGACAATTGTGTATATTACCCATTTCTTCACAAAGTACGTGAAATATTCTGGAATTTGTTGGCCGTGATTTTATGAAATTCACCAATTTCGGTGCATTGTCCAGCACTTCCTTCAGTCCCTCAGGCATGCGTTTTGTTGCGAGGGCTTGTCTATAGATACTGCAGTGAGTCCAAGAGACTTTTGATGCAACCTTTTTTGTTCGAGCTACAAATATAGTATACTTCCCTGTCATTGATGTGCAATGCCTAGGCAATGAGACCAATCTATTTCCTTTTCTTGAAAATATGCATTAGTCGGATTGAAGATATCTTCTCCAGTTGTACGTTCTTCCAATGGTCGGAAAAAACAACAAGTCTTCTTCAACCATACCTTCATTCACATAACGTACAAACAATAGCAAAATAGCTAGATTAACTACATCAGTTGATTCATCCAACTGTATTGCATAATATGGACTATTTTTCACTCTATGTACAATTGTAGTCTCTACATTATTTGACATGTCATTAATTGTTCATGACAATGTATTATTGGACAAAGGTACCATGTCAATCCTTTTTGCAGCCTTTTCTCTGAGCATGCAATGAACTACGTCTTTTATACATGGACCAATCAGGCGCTGTGCTATGGTATGGGCTTCTGATGCGTTTGCTACTCGGTGGCTCACGTGGTATGACGCTTCAAGTGCATTTTCATTATCAGTACTTGCTTTGGATATAAAACTGGTAATGTCACTTTTTCTCTCAGCTAATTTTCGCTTGAAAAAATCAACAAGTTTGTCAAGTTGTGCAGGATGCGTAGTTTCTAAATGGTGCCGAAGTAGAAAAGGTTTGAAGCTGCTGTTTGCTAGAACATCACCACAAAACCACAGTGGTTTTGGACATTCTTGATCACCAATGCATGTAAAGCCATATTTTATATAATCATCGATATATTTTCTTTTCTTTTCTTTGTAAGTGACTTTCCAGGACCATCATGATCATTAGACTTAGATTTTCTACAGTGTGGACTTGAGGAAACACTAGCTGATTCTTGCGTCTTTACACTTTTCAGCCACTTATCCATTGAACTTGTGTACAAAAGTTCTAATAAAAATAACACAGGGAGAATGCTAACAACCAACAAACTAGAAAATGAGAAGATTCACTCATGTTTCACTGAAGTAAAACAGCACTCCAGAGAGAATGACTTTGTATCAAATTACTGAGGTACCTTAATGCTGCTACACTGGCTACAAGGTGGTTCTGGCTGGTTTGGTGTGCAAACACCTTTTCTTCCGCCACCGGGGCCATCCCTAGGGGGGTGCCCCGGGAGGGACAAATTAGCCTGGATCACACCCCATGTACCGCATGGCCCCTGCTCACTCTGCCCTTCATGCCGCCCAACTTCCCCTGTCTGCCAAGGACAGGGGTCTGAGCTGCCACCTGTGTGCCTGGAGTCCTAGGGCCGCCCTGCCCACCACAGGGCTCAGGCTGCTGGCCGGGGTCTGGGCTGCCAGCTCCACACTCTGTGGGGCTCGGGCTGCCCGCTACCGCTCCACTGAGCTTGGGCTGCCGGTCCCTGCTGACCGCCGGGGCTTGGGCTGCCGGCCCCAACTGCCCAGCCCCGTGCTCCATGGGGCTTGGGCTGCCAACCCCATGCTGACCGCTGTGGCTTGGGCTGCCAGCCCCCCTGCTGACAGGAGCAGGGCTTGGGCTGCTAGCCCCAACTACTCGGCCCCGCTCTCCATGGGGCTCGGACTGCCGGCCCCAACTGCCGCAGGCTCGGGCTGCCGGCCCCCCCACTGACTGGGGCTCGGCTGCCTGCTCAGTGCTCCATGGGGCTCGGGCTGTCTGCCCTGCAACTGGGTCCCACCTGCTGCCTCCCATGCCCAGGGTCCTCTGGCCGTCATTAGGGAAATTTTTCTGGCAAACCCATTGTTCATGCGAACCCCCAGGGGCTCGCGAACTCCAGTTTGGGAACCACTGCTCTATTGCCTATAGAACTTTTGAGAACATCTACCCCTACTATTCCAAGTCCATTTACCCCTAATTTCATGATTCCAAAATGCCAATTCTTTACTTCTTTGTTTCCTATGCTGACTATCAGTGGAACACTCAGTGGAATTTCGCTTCTTTTTCCCTGTACCCTCTGTATTTCTGCTGTTTCTGAAGAAGTATTCTGGAGAAAGTCTGTTGGATTATATATATTATTTAGCACTGAATATGTAGATCCGGTGTCTAAGTAACATAGTTATCAAATTTTTTCTTTGTCTATATTTATATCTACTATCTGTCTTCCATGTTGGTCTTTCCACAATGGCATTATAACTTGGGGTGGTTATTCCACCCCATGACTTATTGGTTTTATTGTTTGGGATGATGGGTCCAGGTATTCCCCTATCTGGACGACTGCCTATGGGACTTCTGTATAGTCCACGACATCCACCTAAAAGCCTTTCACCTACCGGGCGCCCGGAACGTGCAGGCGGATAGCTTGAGCAGGGACTTTTCTTCTTAGCACGAGTGGTCCCCCAGGGCCAGATTAACTTTTTGTGGGCCCGGTGCCAAACATATTTGTGGGCACCCCTGGGGAATGATTGTAAAGGGGAATGGGGGCAAAAACACAGTGGGGTGGGAGCTAGGATTGGTCCTTGGAGCAAGGGAGGGGCCAGGGGTAAACTGAAAACACAGCAGGGCTGGGGAGGAGGTAAACAGGATCCCCACCCCGCCCCTGCCCACATAGAGCTGGTACCTAGCTGGTTCTAGCCAATTCTCTTCGTCTGTCTCTGCACTGAGCTGCCCCTCCTCCCGCAGCAGCAGGACAGGTTCTCTTCCAGCCCTCTGGGGTGGGTGTTGGGAGTGGGAGGAGCAGAGGCTAATGTGGTTACTCCTATAACTGGACTTTTAGTTTCCAGTCAGCACCCACTGCTAACCGGACACTCAGGTCCCATTTTCTACTGTAGTTTCCTGTCTAAAACTGGATACCTGGCAACAGGGCTGCCAGAAAAGCCTGAGGGGGGAGGGGCAAGCAATTATTTTTAAGCAGCGGGGGAGGGGGAAGCAAGTGGTGGGTGTGCTAGGGAGTGGAGAGGAGCTAGTGGGCAGGGCTATGTCTGCTGTACTGCCCAAGTAGGTTGGAGACTGTGCGGATCAGCTGACACAGTATCCCCAGCCCAGGTGACGTGACAGCCAGTGGTGGATTTAGAGTTAGTGGGGTCCCCCGGCCCTGTGCTCAGCTTCATTTTTGGGGTCCCTCCTTGGGACCCAGCCAAGAAAAAGAACATTCTCTCTCATTTCTCCTGCCCCCGTTTTTCATTCTTTTTTTCTTCATCTTCCTCCTATAAGAAATAGCAAGTAAATGAAAATAAAGTGAGGTACCTTGATTGTTCTTGTAGTCTAACTTATTTTTCCACAGACCACTTGAAAATCACGGACGGTCTTGACGTACCACTTAATGATCTTTCCAAATATTGTAAAAAAACGTTGGGGTGCAGGGTCTGGCCAGGAGCTAGGGTGAGGGAGGGGTCTCAGAGTTGGGGCAGGAGGTTGCGGTGTGGATCGCTTACCTGGGGCAGCTCCTGTTTGGTGTGAGAAGTGCAGGTGGGAATCGGTGTATGTGTGTGCAGGAGCTCCCATTTGATTCTCAGGATGGGGGTGGGGATGTGGGAGGTGCAGGAGTCAGGGCATGGAATGTGTTGGGGCTGGGGATGTGTGGGGGATGCAGGGGGCTGGAGAGGTGTGAGGGGGTGCATGGGTCAGGGCAAGGGGCTGGGAGTGTGTGAGGGGGGTGCAGGGGTCAGGGTGGGCAGAGGGCTGGGGTCATGGGGGTGCTCATGGCAGGGGGCTGGAGGGGGTATGCCCCGATTCCAGCCCCTTCCCCAAGGCCCTGCCCCCACCTCTTCTCCTCCTCCTCCCTGGAGCGGGGAGCACGCTGAGGCTCCACTCTTCCCCCTCCCGCCTGCTGGCAAACAGCTGATCGGCGGCAGGGAGAGGATGAGGGGTGAGAACGGAGCATGCTGGGGGAAGAGGTGGGGGAGGAGCTTGGCTGCTGGCGGAGGCTGCCCTGCTGCAGCAGGAGCTGGCAGCATCGAGCTTCTGCCCCCACAGGAGAGAGCGGGGGGTGGAGAAGAGAGGGCTGGGCCCCCTTTGGACCGTGGGCCCGGCGCCGTGGCACCAGTTGTGCCATGGTAAATCCGGTACTGGGTCACTACACCCGGAAGTGGACCTCCAGCTTTTCCGGAGGTGAGGAACGCCCCAGGTGGACCTATTCATGACCCGACAGAACCGACGATGCCCCCGGTTCTGCTCCAGGGGGGCCTGGGGTGGGGTGCTATCTCTGATGCTTTTATCCTGCCCTGGTCAGGCCAACTCCTATACGCCTTCCCCCCATTCACAGTGATCAGCAGGGTCCTAGAGAAAATAAAGATGGACAAGGCCAGGGTCCTCCTCATTGTCCCGGCGTGGCCCAGGCAGCACTGGTACGGGACCCTCTTGGGCCTGGCAGTGGCCCCGCCGTGGCCGTTGCCGCTCCGCCCAGACCTGCTCTCTCAGGACCGGGGCTGTCTCCTCCACCCCAACCTGGCAGCTCTTCACCTCATGGCGTGGCTGCTCAGTGGCTAGGTGGCGAGGAGAGGACATGCTCAGCTCCGGTTCAGCACGTCCTTCTTGAGAGTAGACGGCCCTCCACTCGCCGCTGCTACATGGCAAAGTTGTCTCGTTTTGCTAGGTGGGCAACGGAGCAAGGTGTATCCCCAACGGCCACCCCGATCCAGCTTATCCTCGATTACCTCCTCCGCCTGAGGGCCCAAGGCCTGGCGCCCTCGTCGGTCAGGGTGCATCTGGCAGCCATATCGGCTTTCCATCCCCCGATGCAAGGACACATGGTGTTCTCCCATGCTATGACCGGCCGGTTCCTTAAGGGTTTGGACCGGCTTACCCATATTCTAAGCCCTGGGTCCCGCAGTGGGACCTGAATCTGGTGCTGGTGTGGCTTACGGGGCCCCCGTTTGAGCCACTGGCCACGTATTCCTGGTCTCACCTCTCATGGAAGGTGGCCTTTCAGGTTGCTATCACGTCTTTCAGACGGGTCTCGGAGCTGAGGGCCCTGACCTCCAAGCCACCGTATACTGTGTTTCATAAGGACAAGGTCCAGCTCCGCCCACACCTTGTGTTCCTCCTGAAGGTGGTCTCCACCTACCACATGGGTCAGGACATTTTTCTACCAGTCCTTTGCCCCAAACCTCACGTGACTAATGAGGAACGCCGCCTCCACACGCTTGATGTGAGGTGGGCTCTGGCTTTCTACCTCGAGCGAACCAAGCCGTTCAGAAAGTCCTTGCAGCTGTTTGTCGCCTCAGTTAAGCGCACGAGAGGCCAGCTGACTTCCACTCAGCGACTGTCCAACTGGATCACTTTGTGCATCCGCTCCTGTTATGAGCTGACGGGTGTTCCCCCGCCACCTATTGTTAGGGCACACTCGACGCGGGCGCAGGCCTTGTTGGCTGCCTTTGTGGCCCACATCCCTATTCAGGACATTTGTAGGACCGCCATGTGGTCTTCGGTTCACGCGTTCACCTCGCACTATGCGATAGTTCCCCAAACCAGGGATGACGCCGGGTTTAGCAGGGCAGTACTCTGTCCTGAGAACTTGTGAACTCCTACCCACCTCCAGCAGATACAGCTTGGAATCACCTATTGTGGAATACACATGAGCAATCACTTGAAGAAGAAAAGACAGTTACCTTTTCCGTAATTGGTGTTCTTTGAGATTTGTTGCTCATGTCTATTCCACATCCCGCCCTCCTTCCCCGCTGCCGGAGTTGTCTGGCAAGAAGGAACTGAGGGTGGGGGGAGCACGCAGCTCCCCTTATACCACGCCAGGCAGGCGCCACTCCAGGGGTCGTGGAGGGGGCTCCCCCCTACGGGTACTGCTAGAGGAAAAACTTCTGGCACCGGTGCACATGGCAAGCACTCACACCTACTGTGGAATACACGGTAGGTGTGCGTGCTGTGGAATAGACATGAGCAACACATCTCGAAGACCACCAGTTATGGAAAAGGTAACTGTCTTTTCTTTGTTGTGCTAATCCCCATAAATAAGTTAATTTTTCAGCATGACTAATAGGTTTACCATTCCTGATTTTATACCCCTCTTCTCCCATTGAGGTATCCAATCTATTACAGTAACTCCTCACTTAAAGTCATCCCGGTTAACGTTGTTTCATTGTTACATTGCTGATCAATTAGGGAGCATGCTCGTTTAAAGTTGTGCAATGCTCCCTTCTAACGTCGTTTGGCAGCCGCCTGCTTTGTCTACTGCTTGCAGGAAGAGCAGTCCGTTGCAGCTAGCTGGTGGGGGCTTGGAACCAGGGTGGCCCGGCAGCCCCCCTATCAGCTCCCCCTATCAGCTCCCTGCTCCCCTAAGTTCCCTGTGCAGCAGCTGCCTGCAGTTCAGCTGTCCCTCCCCCCACTGCCATGTGCTGCTCCTGCCCTCTGCCTTAGAGCTGCTCCCCAAGACTCCTGCTTGCTATGCGGGGGGGAGGGAAGGAAGAGGGAGGCTAATGTCAGGGTGTCCCCATCCCCCCTGCTCCTGCACGCCGCTTACCCCATCTTCCATAGAGTAGGGGGAACACACCAGGGCTCAGGACGGAGGGAGCTTGCAGCAGCTGCTGTCTCAGCAAGCTGATCTAATTAACATGGCAGTGTACTTAAAGGGGAAATGCGCATCTCTCTCTCTCACACATACATACTCCCTCCATTCCTGCTGCCTTGTAGAGTGAGAGAGTTAACCCTTGAGGGCTCAGCCAATTGCTAGTTCATCATTTACCAGTAAGGGAAATATCCCACCCTCTGACTCCTCCACCTCAACCAAGCTTCACAATCATCACTGTGTACCAGTATTAAATTGTTTGTTTAAAACTTATACTGTGTGTGTGTATATATATATAATATAGTCTTTTGTCTGGTGAAAAAAAAATTCCCTGGAACCTAACCCCCTCATTTACATGCATTCTTATGGGGAAATTGGATTCGCTTAACATCGTTTCTCTTAAAGTCGCATTTTTCAGGAACATAACTACAACGTTAAATGAGGAGTTACTGTACAGCTCTCAGAACCCAGTCAGAATCTGTGAAAATAGCCACAGCTTCATCTCTTTGCATGTTCTCCAGTACCACTATTACCGCTACAATTTTGGCAGCTTGCACTGAATGTGGCAAACATTGACCCTTAAAAACCTTCTCGTCTGATATTCTCTGATAATATAGGTGCTTCAGGGGGAATTTCTGATAAAGAACATTCATGTTTTTCTGCTTCTAGTAGGAGACCATCAGAGACTGGAGATAGACTTGGAATCTTTTCCATGGCTATATTTTTATTTAACAAAGCTAGTGTCCATTTTGTTAACCTGGGATTGGAAACATGCCCATCATTAATTTTCCCTGTCAGCATGTATTTTAGAGGTGAATGGGATGTTTTCAAAAGCACTGGGGATAGTCCTACTAGATATTCCCAATGTTGCAAAGCCCAAACTAATGCCAATACCTCTTTTTCATAAGGAATAAATCCTTATTCTACTCCGTCTAGAGTCTTTGAAGCATGGTCTTGGCTTAAGATAGCACTTATTCAAATGTTTGTAGTAGCCAATTGTAATACAAAAGGCTGTCCTTCTTTTGGATATGCCAAGGCTGGGGCTTGTGCTAATGCCTTTCTAAGATGAGTGAACGCTTCCTGCTGTTCCAATCCCCATTCCCATTTCTTACCTTTCCTTAACAAGTGATACAATGGGCTTGCTTTTTCTGCATAGTTTTCTATAAAATCTCTTGAGAAATTAGTTATCCCCAAGAATGACCTTAAAATAGACACATCTGTTGGGGCTGGTAACTTTTGCAATAATTCTATCCTTCGTTTATCTGGTGTTCATCCTTTCTGTCCTAATGTTACTCCTAGGTAATTAACTTGTTGCTAGCATATTTGAGATTTTTCTGGACTAACCTTGAACCCTGTTTCCTTCAGATTTTGTAATTCTTGATCTAATATTTCTCAGTTATCTTCCTTAGTTTTTGTACTGATAAGGATATCATCTACATAGGAGATGATGTTATCCTTATTAGGCATTTTATCCCACATTTTATTCACATGCATATGACAAACAGCTGGTGAGTTATGAAAACCCTGGGGATTTCTAGTGAAACAGAACTCTCATCCCTGAAACGTAAATGCAAATTTATACCAGAAGTCTGGATGTAAAGGTATGGCAAAGAACGCATTTGCGAGATCCAGGACGGTAAACCACCATGCTCCTCCCATAATGGAAGCAATCACTTCAGCATACTTTGCTATTATGGGAGCAGTCATTGGCGTTACTTTATTGAGGGGTCTAAGCTCAATAGTTAACCTCCAAGTTTTATCATCCGCTGTTAGAACTGGTCAAATAGCAGCATTATTTATGCTCTGTTGTTCTACTATAACTCCCTACTCCAGAAGTCCTTGAATAGTCTTCATTAAACTAGGTTCCGCTTCCTTAGGATATTGATATTGTCTTTGCAGTGGGGGATCAGGCCCATTAATCCTTGCCTCTGCTTCAATTTTTCCACATTCTGCCTTATTAGTAGCCCAGACCTCTTTATGCTTTTGTGCAATTTGTAAAACTTCTGTTGGCCAATCAGGCCATTTTATTTCTTCTGCTGCTTTAATAGTAGCTAACCTATACCCTGCTTCAATGACAATTGTTGATCTGTAGTTCTAATTCTATCAAAAGGTATCTCCCATAACACCTTATTTACTAAATCTACTGTTACTCTAAGCTTCCTTAGTATATCCACACCAATTATTCCATCACCATCCAAATTCATCAAGCCAAACTGTTCCCTTCCTTGTTTTGTTCCTAATTGAAAGTGAACTGAAGCACTAAACAGTACCTTACTCGTTGCTTCAGTAAATCCTTGTAGCTTCCTGACATTACAGGAGGTTCAAATACACTTTTATTCTTGGTACTTACTAAAGAAAATGTGGCACCCATATCTATTAACATATTCTGTCCGAACGCTCTCCGATCAAATTCCACATAAACAGTGGGTCTCCCCCAGTCGTCTGTTTGTAAATGTGCTACCAAGTCAGCATGATCTTCTATTGATATTGGGGAGATAGGGGGCGTTCAGCCTCCGTATGTCTGACCTTTAGGGTTAGGTGGAGCCGTAGGCATGCTCCACTCATGATTCACTAAACTTTGAAGTAGTTCTTCTGTAGATAACCCATGAATTGGTTCTTTAGGTTCATATTGTAATAATCTCTTCCAGAGCCAATTTCTTTCTTCATCAAACCTTTGTTGCTCATAAGGAGCAAACTTTCTAGTTTGATTTTCTTCTCTTTTTAATTCCTCCTTATTCTTCTTGCCTTGTGGATTTCCTTGTCCCTTTGGACCATTATTAGAAAAAGTTATTACTGATACTTTTTTGTTCTTCCCCTTAGGGGACAAACTTGTTTCCCTTTGTATTTCATATAATCTCTTTGCTTTTTCTTTTATATCACGTAAAGGAGTCTGGAGGGGATCATCAGAAATTGTAGCCATTCTTATTGCTGGATTAAATTCTAACAATAATACTCTTTTAAATTGTGGACATCATATAATATTAATCTGCCTTACTAGGGAATTCCTGAATGTTTATACAATAATCTTTTTCTAGCTATGTATGGCTCTGGCCTTTCCCTTAGTCGTTGCTTTTCCTTATTGAACCATACCACTGGGTCTTCTCCAGGAAAGAAAAACTTCAAAATTTCTTCCTCTATCCTATCTGTATCTCTTTCTCCTCCTCCCTATATTTCATAGGGGAGTCCAGCAAATTCATCTGAATTCTTACATTCTTTTATTAAATATGAGAGATCACTCCCCGTTAATCCAGGCATTCCTGATGTTTTTGCCAGCCATCTAACTACTGTATTCCTATTTAAGGAACCCATAGATTTCCCTAAAGCCCTAACCTGTTCAGGGGTATATGGTCTTTCCTCTACCCTTTCTTCTAAACCTCCTCTATTTCCTTGTGCAATAGTTTTAGTTACTGTGGACGTAATAATTGGAGCTACGGGAAGTGGTCTTTGCAGTTCTTCCAGCTCCTCACTGAATGGCTTGTAGAATTCCAGAAAGGGTTCTTTAGAGTAATCTTCGTAACAAGTCTTCTACATCAAATTCCACTTCTTCATTACTTCCAGCTTTTATTGCAGCTATTATTCCTTTATTTGCTTTTAATTCTTCTTTGAATGCATACATTTGCTTTTTACAAGCCACATGATTTCTTTCTTTTCTCCTGCATCTTAGAGTACCACTCTTATTGCAACTTGTCGATCCATTGCTTTTTGCTTCCATTCCCCAATTTCTTTCCTTAACCTCTATTCTTCTTCTTTTATTTTATTTAGTTACTTTTGAGACTCAACAATTTGTACTAAGTCAACACAGTTGCTCTTAATGGATCAGCTTCTACTCTTTAACTAATTCTTTGTTCCTCAGCTCTCTTTCCTTCCTTAGGTCTTGTATTTATTTTATTAATTTATCTATTTCTTCGTCAATGATACAGGCCATAAGCTGTAACCTTTGTAAAGCAGATTCCTTTTTCTTCTTTTTGCTTAGTTCTCCTGAGAAAAACCCTTTTCTCTTGGGTTGAATCCATTATTCCCCTTGCCTGCATAATTGCTGATGGGCACCAGGCCCAACAAATGCTTTCTCCTCCCAAGGACCACATCCTACCTTTCTAACAAAGTCTAAGCTATTTCCCAACATTATTCCTGAAGCACAATCATGCCTTGGTTTCCCTTTTGTTGTCATATCGACGCTGCTTGCCTTACCAGGAAGTAATTTATATTAGGTATAAATACAACCCTAGTCACATCTGGGTTTTTAAGATTTACAGACTACTGCCAACCCTTTCAAAGCTTAACTGGCCAGGTAATGAATTAATTCCGCGTATAATTACAATCTCAGCCACTCCTGAGTGACAAGTTTTACTTGCTTTTCAAACTTGCACTGCTGCCAGACTCTTTCTAAATTTACTTACAAGCTCTAATGGCCTGTTTATTTGGACGACTCCTCATTGCCCCTTATACCATCTCCTGTCTTACTTAGGACCAGGATTTTTAGTGGTCTCAACAAGTCTTCCACCTTAGTGGTGGAACTCTGCCTCCCTTTCAATCAGGTTCCCCTTCCCCTGGGGTCCTCCAATGATTGCTCCAAGAGCAGAAAATAAATAAAATAAATAAAAAAACTATTCTTATGATCACCCTCTCCTTTCGTAACTGTGATCGCTTGAGCACTAAAAACAAAATCCCTGTTCTTATGATCACCCTCTCCTTTCGTAGCTGTGATCACTTAAACGTTCTCCTTTTACCTTAAGACTGCAGAATTATTTACTGTATTATACTGATGCTTCCACCAGCCCTTAAATGTTGCCCAGGCTTCCTAATTTTTTTTTTTATAGGATTAAGGCTCAGGCATAGCAGTTATACTGACACTTCCACCAGCCCTTAAACGTTTTCCCCAGATTTCCTGATGTTTTTAGGATTAAGGCCCAGGCATATCAGTGTAAATGACAATTAATTCTTAACAGGTATCTTTTAAATCCTACAATAAAATTTTTTTAAAAAATCCTAGACTTATTTTATACTTACATTCACTTACCTTTAGTTACTTACCTTTAGAGCTCTTTATTTAAAAAAAAACCTGGTTTTTAGTGTGTGTATGCTTATACAGCCACGTCAGAAAGGAAAGAGGTAGAAAAGAGAAGAAAGAAAGAAAAGATGTGTGTGTGTAAGTATGTTGAATCCGGCCACACCTAAAGGCTGCCAGATGTGCATGCTTGTATGTCAAATGTGGTCAGGTAGGATTACAACCCCAGCCAATACCTGAGGGTAAACTCTACTTTCCTTTCGAACTTGCATCCAGCTGCCAGATGTGCGTGCGGGTATGCGTATGTGTATGTAATGAAGTTGTGTGTATTGCATGTGTATGTTTGTGTATGTGTGCTGGGTGTGAATGTTTGGTGTGTATGCATGTGAGGTGTGTGTACAGGGCTGGTGCATCCACTAGGCAAACTAGGCAGCCGCCTAGGGCGCCAAGATTTGAGGGCGCCAAAAAGCGGTGCCCAAAATGTCTGGGATGCTCACCCGGCGCCGGCTAACTGTGTAACCCTCTTCCCCCCACTGTGCGAGGGGGCGCTGCGGCTTTGATCAGCTCCAGACGGCTGGGAAGTTTTGTATGTTTGTTCTGGTTTGTCAGTAAACAGTTGGTTGTAAATTATCTGATTCCTTGTTGTTAAGTGTACATAGGCTGTTTTATATTACTGCTCTGGTGATATTTTTGGTTGGTTACTTGTTCCTATTTCAATTGAATTTGTACTGTTAGTTGGTAAAGGTGCTCCTCCCCAGCCCAAGTTGTAATTTATCCCCCATTAATAAACGGCCACCTGTTTTGAATGACAATCTGCCTCTGTCTCAGTTTTCCTCTTCCACTCGAATCCTCATTCGAACCTGTATTGGTCTCGGACATGGCGTCACGAACAGGATTGAGTGAGGAGGAAAATTGTCCCGTCACCAGTGCACTTTAATTGTCCATGGAGAACCAAGGTTACTGACAAAACCCCTGATGATGAGTTTAACCATCTCCAGCATCATGTTTTGTCTGATCGGGGGCATTCTGAGGCAATTAGCTGGAATTGCATTATTGGAGTCGGTTACTCAAGCCAGACTTATACTGTCAGTTTGTCTGTTGGTGCTGCAGGCTGTCTTTTGACATGCTGCTCCCTGCTGCTCTGGCTCTTCCCCAGGGCCCTGCCCCTGCTCAGCCCCGCCCTGCCCCCACTCCCTGAGCTCTGCAGCAGGGCTGGGGCTGCACTCACTGGCGGCAGGAAGTACAGAGACCTGGCCCCAGCCGCACCGCCGGTGAGTGCTGGGGGGTGGTTCCTCCCTGCCCCCCAAGCCAGCCCTGACCCCCTGGAAGCCGGGCCCCCCCCGATCCCGCCTCCCCCACGGAGGCTGGGGCACCCCCCCCCCACGGGGGGGCTGTGTAGGGCCCCAGAATATCTGGGGACGGCCCTGGTACCCGCCGCCCTGCCCTCAGCCAGACCCACACCCCCTGCCCTGCCTGTAGCCAGCCCCGCACCCCCGCCTGCATCCAACCGCTGCAGCATCCCCCTCCCCGAAGCCAGCCAACCCCACACCCCTGTCTCTAGCCAACCCCGCACCCCATCTCCAACCAGCTCTGCATCCCCTGCCCTGCCCGAAGCCAGCCAGCCCCACACACCCCTTTCTCCAGCCAGCCCCTGCCGCACCCCCGTACCCAAAGCCAGGCAACCCCAAACCCCCATCTCCAGCCAACTCCGCACCCCATTTCCAACCAGCTCCGCATCCCCTGCCCTGCGCCAGCGAACCCCGCACCCCCCTTTCTCCAGCCAGCACCTGCTGCACTCCCGTACCCAAAGACAGCCAGCCCCAACCCCCCGTCTCCAGCCAACCCCGCACCCCATCTCCAACCAGCTCCGCATCCCCTGCCCTGCCCGAAGCCAGCCAGCCCCGCACTCCCCGTCTCCAGCCAGCCCCTGCCACACCCCCGAGCCCGAAGCCAACCAGCCCCACACCCCCCTGTCTCCAGCCAACCCCGCACCCCATCTCCAACCAGCTCTGCATCCCCCCTGCCCTGCCCGAAGCCAGCCAGCCCCACCCCCCGTCTCCAGCCAACCCCGCACCCCAGCTCCGCATCCTCTGCCCTGCCCGAAGCCAGCCAGCCCCACACCCCCCTGTCTCCAGCCAACACCTGCCGCACCCCCCTACCCCAAGCCAGCCAGCCCCACACCCTGTCAGGTTATTCATTTATTTTCATTAAATATGTAGTCTAAATAATGAAATTAATAAATTTTCAAGCTGAATATGTATTAATTCTAATGAACAATGCCATATTATGCAGTATTCATTTTTGTTTATAATAAGCGATGCTCTGGGGGGAGGGGTGGGGGTGGGAGGTGCAAGGTGGAAGTTTCGCCTAGGGTGCAAAATATCCTTGCACCGGCCCTGTGTGTGTATGCTGGGTATGTGGTGTATGTGGGTGTGTGAGGTATGTGTACGTGTTGGGTGTGTGTGTGTTGGTGTGTGGGTTTTGTGTATTTGTACATGTTGAGTGTGCGTGTGTGGGGTGTGTTTATATTGTTATTGTGTGTGTGTGTGTGTGAATGTGTAGGGTATGTGTCTGTATTTGTCGAAAAAAGAAAGAGAAGAGAAAGAGGAAGAAATAATTTTTTTTTACTGCTTGGTGTCAATCATCCTTTTATCCAATAGGGAGTGCTATATCCTCCTTGACTTTGAAGTAAGGCTTTCAAGCTTTATGGTTTAAAATAGCACTTTCAGGCCACCAATACAAGGACACTAAATTTGTTACCCTAAATTTTAGATGCCATTTAAATTAGCCTATGATAGCACTTCTAATTTAATAAAAGGGTAACAAGGTTGTGGCCCGCCCTAAAGGAATTGCCAGGGTATTACCAGGGGGCTTGTCATCGACCCACAGAGGGCTCCCCAGAGCAAGCAAGTCTTGTTAACCCCTGAACATCCTTCCGCTCAAGGATTGACACACACAAGCAGAAATTCTTTGAAAACAAAAGAACTATTTATTTAACAGAAACTCTCCTGAACCCAAACTCTGTCCCAGAGCCTGCACCCAAACTCTGTCCCAGAGCCTGCACCTCTCACCCCCTCCTGCACCCAGAGGCCCTACCCCAGCCTGCACCCAGCACCCAAACTCTGTCCCAGAGCCTGTACCCCCACCCCCTTCCCCCACACCCCCTCCTGCACCCAAACTCTGTCCCAGAGCCTGCACCCAAACTCTGTCCCAGAGCCTGCACCCCTCACCCCCTCCTGCACCCAGAGGCCCTGCCCCAGCCCAGAGCCTGCACCCAGCACCCAAACTCCGTCCCAGAGCCTGCACCCCACACCCCTCCCCCACCCAAACTCCTTCCCAGAGCCTGCACCCCAGACCTCCTCCCCCCACCCCAAACTCCCTTGCAGAGCCTTAGGCAGGTGGGGGACAGAATTCGGGGGGTGGGTGAGTGGGCTCTGAGCGTTCTGGGCACCACCAAAATTTCTACAAACCTGCCATCCTGGGGGGGGTGAGGAGGCGAGCAGTGAGTCGGTGGATGGAGAGGGGCATCCATTTTCAGTATTTTTGGTACTGCATTGATTGACTGCTGTGTGCATTAATATAGTGACCCCCTGGGTCTGTGAATGAGGCTTTATACTTGGGGGTGGGGTGAGGAGGCGAGTGGCGAGTCGGTGGCTGGAGAGGGGCAAATCTCCCAGATTCAAAATCTGGGACCGTGTCTGTTGGTCCTTTTTGCTGCTTTTCTCTGGGCTGGGGGTTGTCCCAATGCTGCAAAGCGGGTGTTCTCAAAGGACACCCCTTCTAACCCCCTAGGCCGTCAGTATGTCTGCTTTTCTCTAGTCAGCCCACTTGACAAGTTTGATTGTCCTTGGTCTGGCTCCCAGCCCCTCTCCAAGGGTTGCAGCTGTCTGGAGGTGCCTGCCTTCCACGCCTTCCTCATTCACACCTCATTCATTCAACAGGGCAATTGATTACAAAGTGGGGGGAAGATCTTATTCTACTTCTAGCAAAAAGACATTTTTCTTTTACCCTAATTATACTACCTTAGGGGCCCGCTATAACATATTACCAAGGTTCAATACAAAGTCATATAAAAGTTATACAAAAATGCACAATGCAGAGATTTATCTACAACTGCATTGATTGACTGCTGTGTGTAGTAATATAGTGATCTCTGGGTCTTTGAATAAGGCTTTATACTTGGGGGGTCGAGGGGGCGAGCGGCGAGTTGGGGGCGAGCGGGTGGGCAAACGGCTGTCCGAGACCAATACAGGTTCGAATGAGGATTCGAGTGGAAAAGGAAAATTGAGACAGAGGCAGATTGTAATTCAAAACAGGTGGCCGTTTATTAATGGGGGATAAATTACAACTTGGGCTGGGGAGGAGCACCTCTACCAACTAACAGTACAAATTCAATTGAAATAGGAACAAGTAACCAACCAAAAATATCACCAGAGCAGTAATATAAAACAGCCTATGTACACTTAACAACAAGGAATCAGATAATTTACAACCAACTGTTTACTGACAAACCAGAACAAACATACAAAACTGAGTAAACTGTAACAATTCGTCCTCTATACACTATACATGAGATTTGGTACACAATTCGTCCTCTATATACTATACATGAGATTTGGTACCAAGTAATAAAGAAAAAGGGCCTAACAAACAGAATATCTACAAAAATTAATATGTACATACCACACTCCAGGCGCAGCTGACCACCAGCAGTACAGACACCAGGGACATGATGAGATGTAACCCGAGATGACACGACACGAGCCGGCTAAATCCGGAGGAGATCCTGGCTGAAAGGGTGATCAGGCCTTCCAGCTAACACGCGGACACTCCTGCTGATTTAGGCGAGGGACATAGTTTTATTCAAAGACCCTTGCTCGTGCTAGCATCTAATTGGTTCCCCGCTCCTATACCAACCAGGCTCCGAGCTGGTGCCCTCTACGTAAACAGATACTGCACCCGGCACGCTAAGCTTATGCACATGGCACGCTGGAATTGTAGCACACGGTACCAATGTGACCCACAATTGACCAGGTGGAAGGTTCGAGAATGGTCACACGGCCCTAGTGTGTTGCACACGACACCAAGGCGCTGCACACGGCACCAAGGTGCTGCACACGACACCGATGTGACCTTCTGACCGACAATTGGCCATCCAGACGCCATGACAGAGCATAGGGCTGCGACAACGGCGGGTCGGCAAAGAGGCAAGCAGTGAGCCGGCAGGGGTTCTAGGGGCGGGCATGGGGGTTTCTGGCAGGGGAGGGAGAAGGTGAAAGGAGGTGAGTGGTGGGTGGGGGACTGACTAGGAGGGACGCAGCAAGCCAGCGGGGGGCTAGGGGGTGAAGAGGGATGTGATGGTGGGGCCAAGCGGGGAGGGGGCGGGTCCTATTTTACTGCTGTGATCTGGTCACCCTATGTGTGCCGTTTCTCCCCCCCCCCCCACCTTCCTTTTCGGCCCACAGCTGTTTCGGTGGGGCAGCGCTGGGGAAGGACGGTTTGTTTCCACGGGATGGGCGGTGCTGGGGGGGGTTGTTTCAGGGGGGGCTGGATGGCGCTGGGGGAGGGGTGCAATTTTATATTCTTGCCTCGGGCGCAAAAATAGCTAGTTACGGCTCTGGTCTGATGCATTGTATTGTTGTCTTTATATCTGCGAGAAGCGCTTGGGGTTGATTTACTATTCTTTCTGAACTTATTAAAAGATTTGGTGAGCATGCAATTATCTTTAATCCCTTCATTAATACATACTGCCATGGGCCAATCCTTACTACTCTACCACGTATAGGTCCCATCCCTTCATTAGATTTCCACGTGCATTCTGAGGGTTGCGGTGATTTCTCACCAGATCTTTGCCACATCAATACTCCTTTTCCTTGAGCGTTAAATAGAATATCATATTTATGGGCATCATCAGTAATAAGCACCCTCCCCATATGATTTTGTGCCATGAATTCTATAATTCTGATAGGTCTCATTAATACTTTTACCGCCCTTGGTTTATTCTCTATCTTTGGGATTGTGAACACCCATTCCTCAATAGCATTGGTAAAGGCCTTATTGTCGGGATGGGACTTGGCCCATCAAATCGTGGGTGTCTTGTCTAAATTCGCACCACCATAGCAGAATCCCGTAGACACAAATGTCCAGAAAAGCCAAGATGAATAGAACTCCATCTTCTATCGTCTAGTTTCTGAAAGATATATAGAATGAGAGAGATCCTTTCCAAACAACAAAGCAATTTATTTTGATTTCAAATATATATAACTTTTATTATAACTTTTTCTTAATAACAAACTTTTTAATGAAACAGACTTCTTCCTTACTTTATCCTATACTTATTTTTAAATCTTATTTAACTTTAACTGTATTAATTTTATCCTATTGAACTATTACTGTATTAATTTGATCCTCTTCAGCTATTTCAATACTAATATTAAATATTCTAATCCTAACTATATCAATCCTCTGCAGTAACTCCTCACTTACCGTCCTCCCGCTTAACGTCGTTTTGAAGTTACGTTGCTGCTCCATTAGGGAACATACTCGTTTAAAGGTGTGCAATGCTCCATTATAACGTCGTTTGGCTGACTTTACAAGGGAGCATTGCACAAGTTCCTCTTCTCCGCCTCCTCCCCCTTCCTCCCTCCCTCCCAGCGCTTCCCTCCGCCGCCAAACAGCTGTTTGGCAGCGCTTAGGACTTTCTGGGAGGGAGCGAGGGAGCGAGCGGGGAAGCTGCCCCCCCCCGCAGGCAGGGCCACCCGGAACGCAGGGGCTTTAGGGGCTGCAGGGCCCTGGGCTAAGGGGGCCCCGGGGCCCTGGCCTGCAGCTCTAAAGCCCCTTTCGGAATGCGGCCCTGCGAGCACAGGCCGGAGGACTCAGGAGGAGCAGGGGCAGCCACGCAGCCAGCGGCCAGAGAGAAGCGGCGCTTTTCCCTTAACTGACAATAGATATGCTAAAGTTGGAGCTTGAGCTAAAGCTCTTCTAAGCTGAGTAAAAGCTTCTTGCTGTTCTGATCTGTACTCCCATCTACTACCTTTATTTAATAACCTTTCTTTAATAACTAATACAATGGACTAGCTTTTTCTGCATAATCCTCTATAAAATTTCTAGAGAAGTTAGTCATCCCTAAAAACAATCTTAAAGTGGATACATCTGTTGGAGCTGGCAATTTTTGTAATAATTCAACCCTTTGTTTGTCAGTTGATCGCCCTTCCTGTCCTAATGTTGTTCTCAGGTAGTTGACTTGTTGTTGGCATATTTGAGCTTTTTATGGACTGACTTTGAACCCTGTTTCTTTTATTTTTTGTAACACTAGGTCTAATATTTCCAAATTATCTTCCTTAGATTTTGTGCTGATAAGGATATCATCCTCATACAATATGATGTTATCCTTATTGGGCATTTTATCCCACATTTTATTCACATGCATATGACAGATAGCAGGTGAGTTATGAAATCCTTGGGGGGTTCAACTGAAGCAGAACTGTCTTCTATAGAATGTAAAGGCAAATTTGTACCAGGAGTCTGGATGTAAAGGGATTGCAAAAAATGCATTGGCTAAATCTAAAACAGTGAACCACCGGGCTCCTCCCATAATGGAAACAATCACTTCAGAATACTTTGCTACTACAGGAGCAGTCATTGAGGTTACGTTATTCAGAGGCCTAAGATCAATGGTTAACCTCCAGGTTTTATCATCTGCCTTTAAAACTGGCCAAATAGCAGCATTATTTGTGCTCTGTTGTTCTACTATAACTCCTTGATCCAAAAATCCTTGAATAGTCTTTATTAAACTGGGTTCTGCTTCTTTAGGATATTTATTCTGTCTTTGGGGTGGAGATCAGGCCCAGTAATCAACACCTCTGCTTCTGTTTTTCCACATTTGGCTTTATTAGTATCCCAGACCTCTTTATGCTTTTGTGCAATTTGCAAAACTTCTGCTGACCAATCAGGCCATTTCAGTTCTTCTTCTGCTTTAATAGTAGCTAACCTATACCCTGCTTCAATAACAATTGGTTGATCGACGGTTCTAATGTTATCAAAAGGTATTTCCCATAACACCTTATTTACTAAATCTACTGTTACTCTAAGCTTTCTCAACATATCAACACTTATAGGCGCTGACTCCATGGGTGCTCCGGGGCTGGAGCACCCACGGGGAAAAATTGGTGGGTGTGGAGCACCCAACGGCAGCTCCCCGACCCGCCCCCCCCACCCCAGCTCTCCTCTGCCTCCGCCTCCTCCCCTGAGCGGGACGCTGCGTCCTGCTTCTCCCCCCCTCCCTCCCAGCGCTTGCACCGAGAAACATATGTTTCGCGCAGCAAGCCTGGGAGGGAGGGAGGAGAGAGGAGGAGGAACGCGGCGGCACTTGGAGAAGAGGTGGGGCCAGGGCGGGGATTTGGGGAGGGATCTAATAGGGGCAGGGAGGGGGCGGAGTCGGGGCAGAGCAAGGGGGGTGTCAACACTGATTATTCCATTGCCATCCAAATTTATTAAGCCGAACTGTTCCCTATCTTATTTTGTCCCTAACTGAAAATGAACTGGAGCACTAAAAGGTACTTTACTCGTTGCTTCATTAAATCCTTGTATCTTTCTTGTTATTACCGGGATCCAAATAATTTTTTTGTTTCTAGTACTAACTAAGGAAACTGTGGCACCCATATCTATTAACATATTTTGTCTGAACACTCCCCTATTAAATTCCATGTATACAGTGGGTCTCCCCCAGTCATCTGTTTGTAAATGTGCCACAAAATCAGCATGATCTTTTGCTGATATCGGGGAGATGGGGGCACTCGGCCTCCCTATACCTAATCTTTGAGACCTGGTGGAGCTGTAGGTATGCTCCTTTCATGGTTGGCTAACCTTTGAAATAATTTTTTGGTGGGTAAACCATTAATTTGGTCTCCAGGTTCGTAATGTAACAATTTTCTCCAAAGCCAATTAATTCCTAAATCACACACATTTCTCTTTTCATGAGAAATAAACTTTTTATTTTTATTTTCTTCTTTTCTTAATTCGTCTTTATTTATTTGCTTTGCTGGTTTCCTTTTTCCTGAGGATCATTACTGGAAAACTTCACCATTGATACCCTGTCTTTTCTTTTGGGGGGATAATATGGTTCCCTTAGTATTTTGTTTTCTTTTAAAGGCTGGAATGTTTCCCTCTGTATTTCATGTAGTCTTTTCACTTTTTTCTCTATTTCCTGTAATGTAGTGGTTTTTGGATGGTCAGAAACCATAGCCATTCTTAATGCTGAATTAAACCCTAACAATAAAGCTCTTTTAAATTGAAGTACATCATATATTATCATCTCTTGGTTGTTGTTTTTCCCTATGGAGCCACACGACCAGGTCTTCATTAGAGAAGAAAAATTTCAAGATTTCTTCCTCTATCTTGTTTTTACTCTTTGTCCTCCACCCTGTATTTCATAGGGAAGTCCAGCAAAATCTTCTGAATGTATACATTCTTTTATTAGAGCTGAGAAGTTACTCCCTAACTCAGGCATTTGCGATGCGTTAGCTAACCATCCAACTACTGTACTTCTAGTTAGGGGACCCATAGACTTTCCCAAGGCCCTAATTTGTTCCAGGGTATATGGTCTTTCTTCTGTTTGCTCCTCTTGTCCTCCCTCATTACCATGTGAAGTGGTTTTAATCACTGTGGTTGTAATGATAGGAGCCAGGGGAGGTAGTCTTTGTAGTTCTTCTAGTTCCTCACTTAATGAACTATAAGGTCCTGATAGAGGTTCCTTGGAATAGGCATAACAACAAGGAGGATACATCCTTCTCGTCTGAATCTATTCCTTCATCACTCCCAGATTTTATTGCTGCTATTACCCCTTTACTTGCTCTTAATTCCTCCTTTAGTGTACATATTTACCTTTTGCAGGCAGCATTATTTTTTTCTTTCTTTTCACCTGCATCCAAGAGTACAAGTCTCATTGCAGCTTGCCTATCTTTTGCTTTTTGTTTCCATTCCTCAATTTCCTGAACCAATATTTCCCACTCATTTTTAATTTCATTTACTTCATTTTGTGAATCAATAATCTGAACCGTCTGAGTTAACATAGTTGCTCTTAATGTATCAGCTTCTGCTTTTAAGCTAACTACTTCTTTATCCTTTGTCTCTTTTTCTTTTTTTAATTTTTTTATTTCTTTTATTAATGTAGCTATTTCTAAATCCAGGATACTGGATGCCTGACCCCAGAATCTTACTCCCTCTGGCCTATGCCTTTGGTGCCCAATTCTGTTTCCCATGGGCCTTCTTGCCCTTGTCTCAATTGACTTCTAAACTGACTCTTCCACCAGCCCTAGTCTAGACTCCCTGATCTTATTGGGGTGATCGGCTCCAGCATCAGTTAAACTACTGACCCTTCCACCAGCCTCAAACACTTTCCAGGGCTTCCTAATTTCTTTTAGGATTTCAGCTCAGGCATCAGTATAACAACAATTTCTAACAAATACCCTTTAAAAATTTTTTATAACAACAAGGCTCTTACCTTGGACTCCATATCCTTAATGTGCTTTGTGAAACTGGTTTTCAAGACAATTCATTAAGATAAACAAAAATAAAATTTTTACTGCTTGGTGTCACTCGTCCTCTTCCCTTAGGCTTCAAATAGCGCTGTGGGCCCACCCAGGGATGTCATGTTGTTATCCCAAAATTTGGACTCGAAGCACCTCAATAATGGCCTGCCTATAACTGTAAACCAGTTATCAGTTTAGCCCTTCTTAATGGGTAACAGGAGGTGGCCCGCCCTAGAAGAATTGCCCAGGTTTTACCAGGGAGTTTGTCTCTGACCCTCAGAGGACTCCCCAGGACACACATACAGACTTGCATTGACATAATAAAAGGTGTGAATTAAAGCCAATTTAGTTATTTTGGTGGAAACTTGTGTGTAGATCAATTCTAATAGTCTACTTCTCTGCTACCTCTCTTCTGTTCTACTTCTGACCATTCTCTCCTATGTCAAGGATTGTGCCTTGTACTAGGAATTCTGTGTTTGGGAGTGGATCTCTTTGTATGCTATGCCTCCTCTTTGTGGAATCCTTTCCTTGTATTGTTTTGCTCCATGTCTTGTTGGTAAGTTTCAACCAAATCTGAGGACTTTTATTTGTCCTTGCTATTAGACATTGTGGGTGAAATCCTGGCTCCACTGAAGTCAAAGGGAGTTTTTTCCATTGACTTCAGTGGAACTAGGCTTTCATCCATGTTCTTTTGAGTTTAGTAACTCCATTTAAAACTCTGGAAGATATTCACGTGAAGTAACAGATTGATGAAAAACCTTTAATTTACATATTTTAAAAAGAGTTACATTGCGAGTCTAGCACAATTTTTTATTCATATTTTATATAAACTTAACAAAATTTTCACAACAGATAATACAACACTTTGCAGTTTAGAGCTGGCATGCTGTATCTTTTACAACCGTTCAAATAATAAATGTCCCACAGTAGAATGTATTCAGGGTGAAAGTAAGGCAGTATGGGCCATGGCAGCACTTTAACGTCACTGCTCCTTTTGCACCCCACATCGGCAACCCTGCTGGGGTTTAAAGCACTGCTGCGGCAAAAGTACCCTGCTTAAAACACTGCCGCGGCAGCGCTTTAATGTCCCTGCCTCTTTTGCCTCCCCCCCAGAGCGCCGACAGGGGAGACCAAAGGAGCAGCTACCCTGGGGCCAGTGATTTAAAAGGGCCCAGGACTCCGGCCGCTGCTGCTACTGCAGCAGCGGCCAGAGCCCCAGGCCCTTTAAATCGCCGCTGGAGCCCCAGGCGGTGTGGGCGGGCTGGCTGGGGGACGCTGACCCCTAGCCCTGCCCTTCCGCCCGAGGCCCCGCCTCTTCCAGGTGTGGCGGGGGGAGCTGCCCCCCCGAACTTGTAAGAGAGAAATTTTACTTTCACCCCTGAATGTATTATAATTAAAGTAAAACAGAAACTGACTTTCTGAGTTTGCCACTGCTTAAAATTTATTTTTGAATGAAAGCAACTGCCACCTACCACTTTTTAAAAAACAGTATTCTCTATGGTCATCTTCAATATTCAGCTTCTGAATTATTTTATATATATTTTTAAGTGTAATTTTCTTCCAGCGTAATTATAACCTTTTTTGTTGTTTTTATCACCCAGCTGTCTGTGATCACAGGCCCTTTGTTAAGGTTGTAATAGATTTATTTCTGCACTTAACTTTCCATGAGACTTGTTTGATGTTATCTCATCAAGCTCATGTGCACAAAGCTTTCACTTGTGATTTTTATTGTGTTATGAGTGGAAACTGGAAAATTTAATTCCAACTCCTGTTGCATGTTATCTGTTTCATATCAACATTATTTTTGCCACAGCAGGCTATATTAGAATTTTTCAGGCCCCTTTGTGCAGTCTCATGTGTCGTGCTGCCTGTTAGTACCTGGCCCAGGCCAGGGAAGCTAATGATCTAACGAGCGGACCAAATTCGGTGATGAATCCTGATCATGGATCACCTGAAGCACGTTGCACGTATGCTAAGAAGATGCTTACATAGTGACTTTCCTCAGCCACTGTTTTGAAACGTACCAACAAGTCTCTGATACAATTTCTGTTATGAATGTTTGAAAAGACAGAGCTAGTTAACTAGACAGTCTAAATAAAATGAATTTAATAACTTTGTGGAAAATTTTCTTTCAAACAAAATTGTACAAATTACTAGAATATTGGATTCAGCATGTTTAGGTTGTTTTTTTAAATTAGGATGATTGATATTAATTGCTACCTATACTGCATCAGATGACACACAACTGCTGGATGCTGTGTTTTTTTTTTTTTTTTTTTTTTTTTACAAAAAAATGAATGAGTTTGGTAGCACAAGAAACAAGATTTGCAAGTGTTTGGAGACTTCTTTAAAAAACAAACTGTTTTTCCAGAAATCCACATTAGTGGACATCATCTTTCCAGCGTAAGACAAAATAGTTTCATTAGGAACTACTGTTTAGAAAACATACATTTCAATGCAATGCAATGTTGTTGTAGTCTTATTTGTCCCAGGATATTAGAGAGACAAGGTAGGTGAGGTAATATCATTTATTGGACCAACCCGTGTTGGTGAGAGACTAGCTTTTGAGTTTACACAGAGCTCTTTTTCAGATCTAAGGTACTCAGAGTGTCACAGCAAAATACAAGATAGAACACCTTGTTTAGCACAAGGAGTTAATACAAGTTGGAAGAGACCATTCAAGGTGAAGTGGGCAGTTAACACCCCTGCAGTTGTAGGACAGAAGGAGTGTTACTGGGTTACAGATTGTTGTAATAAGCCATAAATCCAGTGTGTCTCGGAAAGTTGTGAATTCAATTCCCAGGCTCGTCTTTTGAAGGTGTTCTGCAGGTTTCCTTTGAGGATGAGGACTGAGAGGTCAGATATGGAATGATTGTTTTGTGAAAAGTGTTCATCCATGGATGATATAGTGTTTTTGCCTTTTAATATTTTTCTGCATGAATTCATTTGAGATTGTTGTTATTCTCTTGTTTCACCCACATAGTTGTTATTGGAGCATTTAGTTCACTGGATGAGGTGTACCACATGTTGTGATAGGCATGTGGTACATACCCATAGATCTGGAAAGGTGTGTTGTGCGGGTGTTGGCCATTGTTGTAGTGGAGATCTGTCCACAGGTTTTGCATATGTTGCACCCTGTTCTGGCAGGGTCCAGTGCCACTTTGACTTGGTGGGCCCTGGTCTGTGGGAGCGTTCTTCCGATGATGAAATTGATGGATTGTTTGAAGGCCAGAAGAGGGGGTTGGGAAAGATTTATTTCAGGATATGATCCCCTTCGAGTATGGGTTTTGATTGTTTAATAATATCCCATTTGGGTTTTAATGTGGTAGGTGACAACCAGTGGTATGTTGTCAGAGTTTTTTTTTTTCTTTGTTTGTTTGTTTTTCCTGTATTGAAGCACGTTCTTTGGGGGTTTGTGGGTGGCCCACTCTGCGATACGATCTACTTTTCTGATGAAGTATCCTTGTTTAGTGAAGGAGGTTTTAAGTGTGTTAAATCAGGTGTGTATCCTGGATTTGTCCTTGGACATATTGTGTGGTGTCTAAAGGCCTGGATATAGATAAGATTTCTTGGTGTTTGGGGTGGTTACTGTATCTGTGAAGATAAGTGTGGTGATCTGTGGGTTTCTTGTATATAGTTGTCTGTATGGTTCCATTGTTGAAGCTGATGTTGGTGTCCAGAAAGTTAATGCTGTATCGAAATTGACATATTGAGGATATTTTCATTCTCTTGACAGACTTCCTTATAGACTTTCATCACAGCTTCAGCATCCACCACTCATTCATCAAACTCTCTCTAGAACACTCCCAGACCAGCACTACCATGATATAAATATCAGTTTTGCTAACAAACTCATGCAAAACTCCCATTGTCTTGAACCACAAGAAATCAGCTCACAATCAGGGTGTTTCATCAGTCTACAATTCTGATTAAAAATTACATATTTTAATTGGCCCATAATTATGGTTTCCCTTTGCTTTGCTCTTAGTAATGGTACTTTTTTGTCACTGCACTTCCAAAGAAAATGTGGGAGCATAGGCTTGACCAGGACCAGCAAAAACAGTTTTAAAGGTGTTAAACACTGTTCACATTAAATTCTATTCCTGTTTAAATAGCATTTAATTAAAACATGTTAGCTAATATGTTTTTTTAAAAGACCTTTTTTCCTAGTCTGGGCAAGACCTTTGAGTTGGTACTAAATCAATGCTGTAGCATTTTGATGGTGCAGGAGGGGATGAGCAATGTGCTCAATGGAGAGGCCATCTTTATGATAAGATGTAAAACTGAGGTCTTGATTCTATGTGCCCATTCAAAATCACGTGGTACATTACATAAATATTGAAATATTAGCCAAAGTATCCTTATCAAATCACAGTTCAGGTAAAATACAGTCTATCTAAATTTGCCTAGCAATTTCAATTCAATACAGTTTTTCTCCTGATTTAACTGTTAAACATCTACCACATTTGTCCTCCTCATCTATGGATGGAGTTACACTTTGGGGGATAAACCTCAATATTGATGCAAAAATAGTTATTAATATTATAATTCTTATAATGTTCTTCTTTGAGTGGTGTCTGCGTATTCCTATTCTTACGATGCACCGGGTGCAAGCAGCTTAGATTGTGGATTTAGCTAGGAGTGCCAATTAGAATACTCTCACAGCCCTATCCCCTCTTCCCTATTTGTTCCTGAACATTCTAGGGCAGGGGTGGGCAAACTTTTTAGCCCGAGGGCCACATCGGCGTTGCGAAACTATATGGAGGGCCAGGTAGGGAAGGCTGTGCCTCCCCAAATAGCCTGCCCCCTGCTCCCTATCCGCCCCCTCCCACTTCCTGCCCGTGACTGCCCCCCTCAGAATCCCTGACCCATCCAACCCCCCATGCTCCTTGTCCCCTGACCGCCCCCTCCAGTTCTGGCCGTTCCATTATTGTTAGAGCTCAAGTGCACCAATCAAATCCAATGCCTCCTCCATGCTTAGATCTGAGAATTATTGACCCTAGGAAGAGGAAAGTATCTTCAACTTAAACTGTTTCTATGGAAAAATTTAGAAAAGTGGAGGAACAATTTCCACCTATTTTACATGCATCTAAGACACCATTAGGTTCCCTAGCTAGATATTTCTCCCTGGTTCCAGGACCATTATCATCTCCCATTGGTTTTTTCTTGGATCTGAGATCAGCAATTGGAAGGGAAGTCAGATCCAGGCTAATCTCAGTTCCAGCATTCCTTGAGAATGAAACTTTTGGGCTCTCAACTGATTCTTGAGAATCCTTACTATAACTATTATGAACCATATCTGTGCTTGGGCTATTGATCTGAATGGAGAATACCACCATGGTATAGGTTACCTTACTGGTAGACCCAACCTTTTTAATAAAGATCCACAACAATTGCAAGCCAACTGATGACATATGCAGCCTTCAGTGCCACTGGAACTGGTTCCTTTAGCTTTGCAGATCATGGATCTGATGGTATTAATCAGATAAGGTGTACAATCTCCTGCAATTCACCAAAAATCATTTTCAGATGCTAAAGAGCAAGTAACCATTCAGGAATTTACCAAATTAGATCCTGAAATGGACATATATACATCACCAGATGAGACTATGGGGATATCTTCAGCCCCTTCTCCTTTGGAAGATACTGTAGCTTCCCAAGAGTTAGTGCAGAGAATGGCTGCTTCTTTGACATCTTGGGTGCTTAATCTTTGGGTAAAATATGATTACCACTCTTAGAGGGTTTCTTGCAACATGCAAGGTCTGTCTGGGCAAATCCTTCAGTCCAGCCTGTACCCAAAAAGGGGACAAGCTGTATTAGTTACCTCAAGAAAGATTTTTGTATTTTCATACATACCCATTACTTAATACTCTAGTAGTAGAAACTACTATACAAAGATCCAGGAGTGGAGAGGTGCATTCCACACAGTCAGATAAAGACTGTGAAAGAACAGATGTCTTGAGAAGGAAGGTGTTTTCTTTTACTCTCGATCTATGAATGATGAATTAGTGGTGATGGCTCACTGCCAGTTTTATCTTTAGGACAAAATGTCAAATTTTACTGAACTGTTGCCAGAGGAACAGAGAAAGCTGGTCAATGCCATCATTTTGAAAAGACAACAAGTAGCAAAAGATTTTTTACATGCTGCAGTTTACTTCTTAGACACTGCTGCCAGAACTGCTGCTCATAGAGACAGCTGATGCAAATATGCTTGGCTCAGATCATCTGGACCTAAAGCAAAGGTAGAATATCTTTTGATATAGGAGGTTTATTCATCTCTAAGAAAGATGAAATTTTAAAGTGTGATTGAGATACAATCCTCCTCTTTCTTCCACATTTAATGTACAAAGAAGGCAGTCTTCTCCTCAACACCGGCATTATCAGCCTCCTCAACCATACCGTTACAGGAGAAGAAATACTAAACCAAGAACTATGAGCAGGCAAATTTCCTTGAACATAAAACCTCATATTGAAATGTAGATTGAGGACTGCAAACCAGTCTTCTCATAGCCTCACTCTTTTTCCTTCAGAGACAGACCGAGCCAATATTTCCACAATGGTCATCCATAACATTACACAAATGAATAATAAAAATGATCCTCGGTGGATATTCAACTCAAATTGAGAATCTCCCTCTCTCTGATCCCATACCCCCATTCCGGGACTTTCTCGTGAGAACCTGTTAAGTTTAGAGGTGCTGGGTCTCCTGAAAATAGGAGCTATAGAATAGTTTCTGTGTAAATTCAGGGACAGAGGATTTTATTCCAGGTATTTCCTGATACTAGACCTAAGAGAACTCCAATATGAGACCGAAGAAGGCTCAACAAGTTTGTCAGGAAATTCTACTTTTGAATGTTAACTGTCACCTCTGTTGCTTCTACTTTTTCCCAGAAAGACTGATGTGCAGCCCTCAACCCATAAGACACAGATTTTCATATTGCCATAAGACAGTCATATCGCAAACACCTGTGATTTCTTTTTAAATACAGGGTCCTTCTGTTCAGACATCTACTGCCCCCAGTGTATTTACAAAATGCCTTTTAACAGTAGCTAGGCACCTACCAAGGCTGGAAATTTACATCTTTCCCTATCTAGGTGATTGGCTAATAAAGAGTCATCGGGGCTATAAATGTACTTATGTACAACATAAGTGTATTCTCTTCAAGAATCTAGAATTTGCATTCTCTTTGACAATCTAGAATTTATAATAAATCAGAAGAAATCTCTACTTCATCCTTTTCAGAGAATTGCCTTCCTGGATGCCATCTTGGACTCGTGAGTAAGCAAGTGTTTCTACCACAGGACAGATTACAAAACATAAAATCATCCATACAAACCCTGCACAAAGTATTCTCTCAGAGGATTATCTTCTACACCAAGATGATTGGCATGTTAGCTGCAACAACATATGTTTCCCCATACACACTTCTAAAAATGAGAACATTGCAACATTGGCTATCAACTAATTACAAACAAGGTGTAGACAGTCTGACATGAAAAATTACCATTCCCAAAAGTATCCTGCTGCCTCTAAACTTGTGGACAGTTCCATAAAATGTACTCAGAGAAGTTCTCTTCAATCACCTTCTATCATTCACAACAATAATGACAGATGCTGCCAACACAGGTTGGGATGCCCATTGAGGCAGTCTCACAGCTCAAGGTCAACAAAAATTGTAACATGTATCAGGTGGAATTAAGGGAGGGCATTGGGCATGATACAGGTGATCACAGACTACAATGTTTTACATAAACAAGCAAAGCAGTGCTCATCATTCCCAACTATGCAGGAGAGCAGTAAAAGTATGGGAATTGTGCAGTACACAGAAGCTTAACTCTGTAGTGATGCATCTGGTGGGGCAACAGAATGGTCTGACAAACCAACTGAATAGACAAAAGGTGGATGATCACAAATGGTCATTCAAAGACACAGCGATACATGAAGTCTTCTCTTATTGGGGTCAACCCCAGACACAACCAGACTGGGATTGGATATTTTGCTTGAGGTCATGGAAATATGATCGATCCATCTCTGATGCCTTTCTCCATCCTTGGAACCACATTCTCCTATGTGCGTTTCCTCCAATCTCCCTAATACAGAGAGTAATAGACAAGAAACAATATTCTTTATTTCATTTATCTATTAAGACAGTTTTTCTTATTCTCCTTGCAGATGTAATAGCAATAAGTGAGTTACAGGCACTTCCATTCACAGTGCTTCATAAAAATAAAGTAGTTTTACATTCTCATCCAAAATTTCTTCCAGAAGTGTTTACAGATTTCCATATCACTCAGTCCATAAACGTACCATTTTATCCCCCATACCTCATACACGTAAGTGGGAGACAGATTAACATACTCTAGACATAAAAAGAACTTTAGCCTATTACCTTGATAGGACTAAAAATTTTAGACATCAAAACTATTTGTGACTTATGCATGTAATACTAAAGGGCAGGTAATATCACCACAATCATTAGCTAGATGGGTTTGATCAAGTATATTACTCATTAGTCCTGCAGTCCAGAACAGATGCTCAATTTGATAGACCAGTATTGCAATAATTTTTTAATTAACACTTCTCATCCCACCTTCCTGTATAGCACTGCATACTGGGCATATGCAGAGGTCACTTGAAGAAGAAACAGAGGTCACTTATCTGTCATTGGAGTTCTTCGAGATGTACTTTTACATAGTCACACGTCTTGATCATCTTCCCTTCTTCCTCAGAGTCTTAATTTTGATTCATTTAGAGGAAGCAGTAGGAAGAAACTGAGGCTGCAATTGTGCCCCTTTTATAGCCACTCTCTTAGACTGTTTAGACAAGCACATTGGAGATAGGAGAGGCGTGTGAGCACTCCAATGAGCACTGTTAACTAAGTTCCACCATCTGAGCAGCCTATGACTGGTGGAATGTTAACGTGCAGAGGCCACTCGAAGAACTCCAGTTACTACAAGTGAATAACCTTTATTTATTACAAACTTGCCTGTGCATTTACTGAATTTTAAGAGATACAATTATTCCCATTACTGTGATGCTTGGAGAAAACAGATTACATGGTTATGTTTTAGTTGCTCATTTAATTATATGAAATGTTCAAGCTTAGGAATTTCTGTGAGATCGTTGCTTTCTGTCAACCCATGATAAGCACCAAGTCTCAAAAAAGAGATACTATTCTGGTATAGAGAATATCCTTATCTTAAAAAAATAAAGTTTGTAAAATATTCATTTTAAAAGAAAGACCTAGTTGTGTAAAATAACGTAAGGCTCTATTCCAGAGGCGTAATGCTTGGGATGTGTTATCACAGCAATAAATTAAGTCATAAAAATGGCCTTTTTTATCCCCTTTCCCTTTTGCAAAGAAAACCATTAGTTTAAACCCACACAAAGAACTCCTGAAATATGCTTGTTGAAACTGACTTGTTTTATAAACACTCTGTCTTAATTCTTTGAACTTTAAGGAGAATATTTAGGATTGAGAAATGTTTTACAGAAGACATTCAAAAATCCCATGATTCCGCTCTCTCTGTCCCAAGCTGCTTCTCTCTCTGGGTGGGCTAGTCCCATTTTTGAATTGCTGTCAGCCAACATGGACACAGCAATACACCACACAGCTATACTGGTAACTTAGAACACACTGAGGTTGCTTGGACTGTATTTTGGCTTCAGTTTTGGACTTTGCCTGCCACAGCACCAAACAGATGATGATCTGGCTGCAACAGTAGCTCTTCCAGCTGCAGAAGAAGGAAGATGAGAAAGACACTGAGCTACTACAAGAGCCGTTCCTGGAGCAGCTTCACATGGCGCATCACCATGTCTGTGCTCAGGAAGCCAGTGTTGATTGGTGGAAAAGGATCGTTCTGCAGACATGGGATGACCAGCAGTGGTAAGAGAATTTAAGGATGGCAAAGGTGACCTTTTTTGAGATCTGTGTTCAGCACGTCCTGAGCTGCAGTGGCAGTGTATCAACATGCAGTGCCCATACTCATCAAGAACCAGGTCGCCACTGCCATCTGGTAGCTGGCCACCCCTTATTGTTACTGGTCCATAGCCAACCAATTTGGAGTAGGGAGATTGACTGTTGGAGCCACTATCATGTTTCATTTTTTGAACTTTCAGATGGAGCCAGCAAGGAAGCAAGTGGTGGAGAGAAAGATCCTATCTTTTTGACCCTCCATCCAAACTCAGGAAGCAACTATGGGCTCTGGCTGCTGCAATTAGCAGGTTGGAGTACAAACAATATGGATGTACCTGCTTTGCTTGCTTCTACCCTACCCCTTCATGATTCCAGTCACCAGGAGCATATCCACCTTTGCAATCCTGACTCTAAGCAAATCGCTTAACTGGACCTGGAAACTTTTTATATCCATGTATTGACATGGTTCAACATAGAAGTGTGATTTTTGTTTTCTGTCTGAGGCACTCTCCCTCCTAGTACCTTTTCCAATCTTCTCCCCACCCTCCTTTTTAATCTCCCTCTCTCCCTCCCTCCCTTTTGTTTCATCCCCATCTAATTTCCTAGATTTGGGGTTTATAGTAAATCTGGAAATATTCAATTCATTTGTCCTAAAGGTACACTTATAGACTCATAGACATTAAGGTCAGAAGGGACCATTGTGATAATCTAATATGACCTGCAAATTGCAGGCCATAGAACCTCACCCATTCCTGAAATAGTCTCCTAACCTCTGGGTGAGTTACTGAAGTCCTCAAATTATGGTTTAAAGACTTTAAGTTACAGAGAATTCACCATTTACACTAGTTTAAACCTGTAAGTGACCCATGCCCCATGCTGTAGAGGAAGGCGAAACCCCTCCAGGGTTCCTGCCAATCTGACGAGGGAGAAAATTCCTTCCCAACCCCAAATATGTCTTTCTATTAGACCCTGAGCATGTGGGCAAGAACTGCCAGGCAGATACCTGGGAAAGATTCTCTATAGAGATACCAGATCTAAACAATGTAATGACAATTTCAGTTTAACAACGAATCTTTTCAATTCCCCAAATGTAAAGAAATCTGATCTACTAAAACCCTATCCAAGAATAATGATTATTATTGGTTATGATTCACTAATTTACTGAGAATGTGTTGTTATGAGACTGTCAGATGTTTTCTCAATGCTCGTTCAGGATCTTTTCTTTAGTTTTTATTTTTGTTAAATGAACTGAAATAAATGTTATGCTGCTTGTGATGGGTTGTCTACCCCACACAAGGCTTGAAAGGGTGAAGATGGCCAGGGAGGCCAATTAGCTCCCCAGGCTGCACCTGGAGGAGGAGCCAGGGAGTAGGGGTAGATTAAATGATGCTCAGCTGGACAGGACCAGGAGGGGCCCGTACAAAGCCCAGGAGTTGGGGGCTGCAGGGAAGGAGTCTGCAGTGGTGGGAAAAGGGAGCTATGTTTGTGGGGGCTGCAGAGATGAGAAACAAACACTCTTTTAGGCAATTCAATGACCAGTTGGTGGACTGGCACCAGTCACTGAGATCTCCCTGACACAGTTTAGGAAGGCAGCAAGCCGGTCCCTTGTATAAAAAAGTTTGAAAAACACTAGCCTAAAGTTACTCCCTGGGAGGAGGGAGTGAAAAGACTGGCAAACCCAGAGGAGTGGGGAGGGCCAGGAGGTATGGAAGCAGCTCAGGGAAAGGCAGGGGACGGACCTTGGCCGCTGTGTAGAGGGTCTCTGATCTGGAACCTGGAGTAGATGGTGGGCCTGGGTTCCCCTGGCTGCCACTGTAGGAGTGGCACTGTGAGGCAGTGAAGCGGAAGACTGCCTGAGACTGCTTGAAACACTTCCCTCCGGAACAGGGAACCACAATAGTGACCTGGCCGGAGGGCTGAGTCTTGAAGAAGACATTACAGTTCCTGGAGTGAGAAAGGGGCTGCAGAGGAGAAACTGATGGAGTGTAACTGCTGGAAGGGGTGTTGGTATGACCGAGCTGATCTGCAGAATCACCAGGAGGCAGTACGTCCAGTGGTGAGTAGAGCAACCCCATCACACTGATTTACATTGCTGATGTAACTATTGGGCAATGACATTCACACTATAATCCAGCATGGCTCTAGGAGGCAAAGTTGAGGCAGAACTGTTCTGCTAATGAACCCTTATCTGTAAATGATCTATTTGTGTTGGAATAAGAATATTTAAACAATTTGTGTAATTTAGAATCATAGAATATCAGGGTTGGAAGGGACCTCAGGAGGTCATCTAGTCCAACCCCCTGCTCAAAGCAGGACCAACCCCCAACTAAATCATCCCAGCCAGGGTTTTGTCAAGCCTGACCTTAAAAACTTCTAAGGAAGGAGATTCCACCACCTCCCTAGGTAACCCATTCCAGTGCTTCACCACCCTCCTAGTGAAAAAGTTTTTCCTAATATCCAACCTAAACCTCCCCCAGTGCAACTTGAGACCATTGCCCCTTGTTCTGTCATCTGGTACCACTGAGAACAGTCTAGATCCATCCTCTTTGGAACCCCCTTTCAGGTAGTTGAAAGCAGCTGGCAGTGCTTCTACTTATACAGCCCAAAATGCTGTTAGCCTTCTTGGCAACAAGGGCACATTGTTGACTCATATGCAGCTTCTCATCCACTGTAACCCCTAGGTCCTTTTCTGCAGAACTGCTGCCTAGCCACATGGTCCCTAGTCTGTAGCAGTGCATGGGATTCTTCCGTCTGAAGTGTAGGACTCTGCACTTGTCCTTGTTGAACCTCATCAGATTTCTCTTAGGCCAATCCTCTAATTTGTCTAGGTCCCTCTGTATCCTATCCCTACCCTCCAGCATATCTACCACTTCTCCCAGTTTAGTGTCATCTGCAAACTTGCTGAGGGTGCAATCCATGCCATCCTCCAGATCATTAATGAAGATATTGAAAAAAACTGGCCCCAGGACTGACCCTTGGGGCACTCCGCTTGATACCGGCTACCAACTAGACATGGAGCCATTGATCACTACCTGTTGAGCCCGATGATCTAGCCAGCTTTCTATCCACCTTATAGTCCATTCATCCAGCCCATGCTTCTTTAACTTGCTGGCAAGAATACTGTGGGAGACCGTATCTCAAGCTTTGCTAAAGTCAAGGAATAACACGTCCACTGCTTTTCCCTCATCCACAGAGCCAGTTAACTTATATATCCACTGTAGACTTGTTCTTAAGATTAGATGCCAGCCTTCTTCCCCCTTCCACCCTCTTTTACTTTTGTTGCGAATAGTGCAGAAACCATGCCTTTCCTTGATACAAGACTATTTCTGCTTCGTGAAATTAAAGGGAAACCAGTTGTACCCCATTTGAGGTATTGGGGGTGGGGGAGACCACTTCTTTGCGTGACGAGACCACTTCCTTGTAAACCTCCTAGACTTAGGTCTTGTTTCAGTTTGGATAAGAGTTATACATGTTTGTGATCCTTGGTCAGTTTTCATCACTTCATTTCTTTTTCTCTGTTTTTCTGTTTCCCACATTATACCAATCTTTTTCCTTTCCTGGTCTGCCTCATCCTCTCCCCTTTCCCTCCCTCTCATGTCCCCAGAGCAGTGAGGAGGAACCCAGACACACTTTTCTGAAATTTGGAACTAACAATGGCCCAAGCAATGACACTATTCAGGCACCTGATAAAGAGATATTTGACCTAAAAACTCTTTCTAGCTAATATTATAAATTGTGTTCCCTGGAACATCAAAGAGGTGAATCACCGACTAAAAAGAAAGAATGATTACTCATCTGAAAACATTGAAAGCAGATATCTTCCTACAGGAAACCCACCTTAATGACTTTCAGGCAGAGAAATTTAGGAGGGATGGATGGGTGTTTAACAATTTCTTCTCTGCAGCCAAAAGTGTAGAAATATTATTTAAACAAAAGTCTACACATTCTAGATGTAAATAAAGATGAGGAAGGTAGATTTTTGCTGGTGAAGGCTGAGATCTCACTCTACGTATATCTTAATTAATCTATATGGACTAACTTAAAATGATCCAAGTTTTTTTTAAATGAGTTTTTTTCTAAATTAATTACTATCCCACTAGAATAAATCATCATACCAGGAGTTTTTAATGAGGCATTGGACTCTTTTTTTAGACAAGTTAGGCTGGCCCCACTGTACACAGTCACATCTAGGAACATTATAAAACATTATGTGGAAGAATTACGGTTAAAAGATGTATGGCAGTTGCAGAACCTACCCTGAAGGATTTTACTCCCCCCCCCCCACCTGCATATTTACAAATAGATTTCTTTCTGATCTTCATTAATCTAGTAGACTCCATGCTTAATAATGCAAACAAGTTTATCATGATCTCTGATCATGCCCAATGATACTACAGTTTTCCCCTCCCGATACTTATTGGACTTGTAAAAGATGGAGACTGAACTCCTCTTTTATGAAAAATAAATACTTTCAGAACTATGTCACAGAAGAAATTTGTTTTTTCTTCTAAACAAATGACATACCAGAAAGATCCTGATCCACCCTATGGGATACACTAATAGCTTTTATTAGGGGCAGGATCATTTCCTGCTCAGCGGGTAGGAAGAGGGCTAGGTAGGCTCAGCTCCTGGAATTGATCAAACAACTCAAAGCTATGGATTTAGAATGTGCAAACTACCCTTCTCAAGAAAAATCTTTAAAAAAAAAAAAATCTTTGGGATGAAATAAATAGGCTGACTTCAGCACATGCTGAATTTGCTTTTCTTAGATTCAAACCACCATACTGGGAGTCAGGAGACAGAGTGGGGGAAATTCTCACATACAGATTAAAAATGAGATCAAAGGTCCCAATAGTATTACTCAAATCAGAACAAGGGCAGGTTCTTACTAATCAATGATCAATTTTTGAAATTCTATCTACCTCTTTAGAATAATGATTCACCACTTGACTCTAAAGAACTGAGTAATGTTGTTAAAACTCTTAATCTCCCACAAATCCCAGAAGAGCAGCAAGCCAGGGTGGCCTCTCCTTTGCAATCAGAGGACATAATCAAGGTCACGAAGGAAATGAGTCTGGGCAAGACCCACAGCCCTGATAGCCTATCGATAGAATTCTATCAAAGTTTCAAAGAAATTCTGACCCCTTAGCCATTATACATTTACAAAGATGCCTTAAAGAAAGATATGTTACCTCCTGCTCTGAGGGAAGTCAAGTCCTAATTAGTATACTATTAAAATTGGGTAAGGATGTGCAAAAGTGTAACAGCTATAGACCCAGCTCCTTAATCAATACAGATATAAAAATACTTTCCAAAAATATTTGTTAAGAGGCTTGAAAACATAATGAGTGATGTACTTCCCAGTCAAGTGGGATTTAATTTAAAAAGGCTTGGTTCAGATAACACACATCAGTTGATTAGAGTTATGGCATTCCATCAACATTCTAGAAATTCCCATGCAAGCATTTCATTCAATGCAGAGAAAGCCTTTGACAAGAGTGAACTCACAATATCTGTTACTTACACTGGATAAATTTGGATTGAGGAAATCCTTTATTTCACAGATAAAGCTGCTATATTCCAAACCCAACACTCATACCCTCACAAATAGCAAAATATCTTCTCCCTACCCTGTTTTGATCTGTTTTGGGGAACTAGAGAGGGATGCCCCTTCTCCTCTCTCCTGTTCAGTCTAGCATTAGAACCATTTGCAGCACTGAGTATGGAACTTCAAGGGATCAAATCAGGGACTCAGGAAACAAAAATCCTTAACTATGCAGATGACATCGTCCTATTTATTAAAAATCTGGGTCAATCTATCCTACAAACAATAGGTAACTTTGGTAAATTCTCTGGCTAAAAGATAAATTAGGATAAATTGGAAGCAATTAAGATCTCATTGGATTTAGTTGGAAGTGGCTTTTTTATAGGGACATTTAGATGGCAGCAGACAAACCTCAGATATTTTGGCATCTTGTTCTGTAAGGAAAGTCAAAAGCCTAGCCACATGAATCATGTTAGCAAATGATTTAAATAGGTGGCTGACACTACTTCTCTCCATCTGTGGACAAATAAGCATAATTAGAATGAATGCTTTTCCCAGGATCCTCTTTATTCTAAATTCCCTTCATATCCATATTTCTCCTTTTTATTTGATCAAAATGGACAACATGTTTAGGTTCTTCTCATGGGGTGATGGTAACAAACCCAGAATTCCCTTACAAAGATGGCAGATCCCTATCAAATCATATGGTTTTAGATTTCCCAACTTTAAACTTTACCATCAGGCAATAATTCTTAGCCAAGCAGCACAGTGGCTCATTCCCGCATTCTGTAGAACCCCTGATTGACTCCAGCTGGAAGCAGAATTGGTTGTTCCTTCATCCCTTTCCAATGCGCTGCACTCTGATTACTACCAATTCCCAACAGAATGATTGTCAACTATTGTGGCTGTCAGAAATATTTGGCATACAATGGCTACTAAATTTAAAAATCACGCCCTTCTACATACAAAGGCCTTCAGCTGGGGTAACTCGAAACTCTGTATAGCAGGCAACCCCTCCATTTGGCCAGATTGGATAAGGAAAGGGATTTTGACCGTCAGTCAACTTGGTGAAAGTGATACTTTCCTCCTTTTACAATTTTAAAAGAAAGGTTCAATCTAGAGACTAAGAAGGAGTGGCAATATATTCAACTTAAACATTCTGTCTCCCATCTGTTTGGCCCAATGCCTGTGCTACCCTTGATCTAGTTGAACTGCTTTCATTTCTCCAAATATTACCCAGATTGCCAAGATGTATGGCAAAACTGCATGCGCGCTTGGCCAGCAAATTTGAATTAAACACAGATTCCCAAAAAAAGAAATAAGAGGAGGAACCAGGCCAATTTTTTTCTACTAATCAATGGAAACAAATTTCAGCCAGTGCTCTGAACTATTCCTGGGATTTCCGTTTAAGATTAATCCAGCAAAAAATGATACAGAGGATGCATTGGAACCCTTTCCAACTAATAAGAAAAAGGTGCTACTAAGTCAGACAAATGTTGGTGCTGTGATTCTGCAGGTGCTAACTTAATTCATATGCTCTGGGAATTCTCCTATACTTGCGTGTTTTGGGCAGATCTTCATTGCAGAGTTAATTTTTTTCCTATCAAATAAAATTGTGACAAGCTAATTGTAACATTAAACCTAATCCATGTTAACTGGAAGCTAATTCTGAAAAACTTCGGCTCAGCAGAGCACTAATAATTGCTAAAAGACTAGTACTATCAAATGGAAATCCCAAAAGCAACCACCAATTGAAGACTGGCACATGAACATCATAAGTTTGGCCATGGCCACCATGAAAAGAATTAGTATACTGTAACCAATACCCAAGAAAAATTCTCAGCAATATGGGATGCTTTCCTGGAAGTATCTTAATGATCCTGTTAAATGCATGAGCCTCACTTCTCTAACCACTTCCTTTCCTTGCCCTTTCTAACCCCTTCCTCTGAATTTTGCTTCTGTTCTTATGTTAATATTTTTAACTAGTTGGACTTTTGTAAACTTTCTTCATTTGTAAATTGTGTAATGCAAATATTATATATAACCATATTATATGTAATTAAATGTTTCAACTATAGCTAAGGTTAGGTAGTAAATAGTTAATATATTATGAGATGTTTATGTATAGTTTTTCTGTGTGTGTGTGTGCATATATATATATGTAATAAAAAGTTGATAGGAAAAAAGTAAAATCCTCCTGACACGCTGGTTTTTTTTCACTTTCCTCTGCAGCATGGGACACTAGAGTAAATGGTGGATTCTCTGCAACTTGAAGTCATTAAATCATGATTTCAGGAAGCTAACTCAGCCAAAGGTTATGGGTGTATGCAGGAGGTCAGACTAGATGATCATGATGGTCCCTTGAGGCCTTAAAGTCTGAGTTTATGAGTTGTTTGCTCTGTATCCATCCCTGGTTAGCATCCGTTAGCATCCTGGTTGTGGCCCCTCGCATTCATTTGTTTAGCAGTGTCCACAAAAAGATCTTTATTCTGGTGGCTGGCTGTATGCGCTTGCTGCACTGACGCTTCTCCCTAGATAGCGATGAGATCTAGGGTTGCATCACAGCTCCAAGCAGCTGCTTGAGGCATGTCAGAAGACTTCTGGAGTGATATTGCAGCAATGTGATAGGAGCAAATGGACAAATTATGCCCCCCTGCCAATTTTTAAACAGGGTAGGGAACATCTGGTCAACTTGACCTCAGAACAGTGGAAGGCACGCAGGTAAACAAAGTCAATAACAGACGTCCGCAAAGCAGTATGATACTGCAGCTGGAGGACTGCCAAAGTAATATGTGGTAGCATTGTATGCACATGAACAATACACTGGACTAACTCAATTTGCATCAAACATAACACACTTTGAAAGAGGATTCCAGAGTTTGTAATAAATGCAGAGTCATTGCACTCTAATAAATTGCATTGTGTCTCTGCAGGCATTTTCATACTGAACTTGTTATTGCTGATTAAACTCCCCATATGGACAAAGCTTGTGATATATTGAGACGGGACTCACTACTGATTTGAGAAATAATATATCTTGGTCTTCTCTTACCTAGAGAAGAGCATCCCTACCAAAGGAGGACCCACTATCAAAGGTTTAATCTCTCTTGAAAGCTTTCCACACAGAAGAGATTATAACCGGTATAACCATGTTTATTTTTATTTTTTCATTTCCCTTTTTAAATAATAAAATAGTCAAAGTAATAGTGATTACTTTGCTTGTCTTTAATTGTGGTGTCCCATAAGGCATGGAAAGAACCACACGTAACTAAAATAGTGGGAGTCTCTGAATTGACACAGGATAATTATTAAGATTTGGCCTACCATTTCTTGCTTCTGTAGGGTATCCATATTTAGTAATTTTTGTAGTAATTTTGGGGACAAAATTACTTGGTGCTCAACAACTGAAAACACCGCTTTTTACTTCACCTTATCCTGTATATTGCCTTATTTATACCTATATTATAATATATTATATGGTTATTTTGAAGCTTAATGTTTAAAGCACTTTGAGATCCTTGTCTCTGTATGTCTTTGGAACAGATCTTTCTGGAGTGGATATATTATGTTGCTTTAGGGTACAGATTCTGTTAGCACAATCATTGTAGTTCTCAACCCAAACTGTGTTAAGGTGAAACTATTCCATTATTTTTCTTGTCCTATTATTGTCCTTGCCTTTTATCCTATCACGTTACCTCTGTCTTATGATATCAAGTGATACAGTGGCAGCACTGAGATGGTTGGAAGAGAGAGAAAGAATGATGCCATTCCCTACAAGCCAATTAAAAAGCTTTCACAAGTTTCCAGACAGTCTTGCCCTGTCCTCTCAGCCAAGCCCAGCACAGGGCTGCTGTGCAGTGCAAGCTCCATGCAAAAAGGCTAAGGTGCTCCTTTGCACTGTCAGATGAACGTGTCCTATTGTGCAGAAGAAAAAGCTGAGGAATATACATGGGCAGAACCTGGTGAAAACCCACTGACTCCCTGAACTGTAGTCTAATATCCTGTAATGCCCAGTAGCTGAGGTGGGCTGGGGATAGTCCAGAGCAGTAGTCGTGTGCATGGGTGGTTGGGTAGCCAGCAGGTCAGTCCATATCAGAAGCAGCCTGGGACAATGGTCAGAGTTCTTCTAGGGGTCAGTAGCCAGAAGATCCAATCCTAGGGGCCGGACTAGTAGGTTGGGGAGGCAAGGTCGGACGAGGCAGCAAGGCAGGATCAGGTGAGGCAGTCTGGGGAGCAACCAGCAGGCACTCGTCTGAGGCTCAGACAGTTTCCTCTTCTTGTTGGAGCCTTTATATAGTCCAGATACCCAGTGAATGTGCTACCTGTCCATCCAATCAGAGGCCTGGAGGCCATTAGCACGAAGGCTGTTGCTCAGGGGTACTGGTTAAGTGCATCATGGTGATGCAGTGGCTAAGGCTGCTGCCTAAGAACCTGGGGGGCTTTGGGCCCAATAGTGGGGTCTGGATGTATCCCGAGTCACTGCATCAGATTGTGATACTACTCCTTAGTAAATACTGGATTCTTGTCCATGCTTGTGGATGAAATAAAAATGAACATAGAAAATTCCCTCATACCGAGAAAAGGATATTTTCAAACTATTTTTTAAACACTACGCACATCATGAACCACTTTGTAAAAAAAAATAGCATAATCCTCCTTTTTGTATAATAATTTACTGTCCTAAGTACACTGATTTATTTTTTTTTATACAGAAGCTGAATATGCATTTTCAGGTTATGGTTGTTTCTTGTGAGGTTAGTACTACTTTGTCTAATCTATATTTTGTGTTCTATTGTGTTGTGAAATTTTGTAGAGAAAATTAAAACCAGCTAACCTTGTTTCGTTGTTGCCAAAGAAACATACTGTTTTCTCTTTCATCTTTTTAAGCTTGCAGTATGATTTGAAAAGTCAGGCTTACCAAAATGTATAGTGTGTATACTTTACTAAAAGCAATAACCTGTGTTTAAAAGAATGCTCACCCACCCACAAAAATATCACTTCTTCTTCGAGTGATTGTTCACGTCAATTCCAATTAGGTGTGTGCGCGCTGCGTGCATGGTCATCGGAAACTTTTTCCCTTAGTAGCTCCTGTCAGGTCGGCCACGGAGCCCCCTGGAGTGGCGCCCTCATGGTGCTCAATATATGACCCTGCCGACCCGACCCCCTTTCAGTTCCTTCTTACCGTCCGTGGTGGTGTTGGAACTGTGTTAGATTGCTTGCCTGCAAGTCTTCCCTTAGCCATTCTTAGTTTTTCTTTTGAAATATTTATTTTCTTGTTTTAGTTATTGTTAGTAGTATAGTTGGTGAATGGATCGTTCCCCTCACCCCACCTTGGGCTCCGGGGCATGCCTCAAGTTCAAGGATTTAAATCTTGCAGTCTATGCAAGAAGCCTATGCCAAACACGTGCTTGAGGTGTCTCGGGGAGGTGCACCAGTCCGAGCGTTGCAAGATCTGCAATGCTTTCAAGCCTAGGAAGGAACACAACTTCTGTTTGAAACAACTATTGATGGAAGTTGCACTCCGTCCCACAGCACCTGACCGCCAAGTCCCGGGCTTGAGCTCGGTGCGCAACGTCCCAGCGATGGTCCGTGAACCGGTACCAAGGAAGGACTCTGGTGCTAGAGAACCTTGGTACCGAAGATCCCTGGCACCACAGCACGGTGCCCCTTAAGCACCATAAGAAGGCCGACAGAGGGTGCTCTCCTCAGAGAGCGAGACCATCAGGGATGACCTTGCTGCCTCAGAGGAAGGACTTAACTTCCAAACAACAAAACCCCATGCTGTCGACTCTGGCGACCCAGTTGGCACCGTTGAGTCCAGCACCCAGCGAGTCTCCGGCAGGGCTCGACTTGGTGGAGGAGTTGGAAGCCCCGTCCACCCCAGATACTTTTGAGGCGGCAAGGGACCTCATAGAAAGTACTCTGCCTCAGCCCCCTGCTGTTGGAGACAAGCCCCCGGCACCGCCTAGATGAGCACCATCTAGAGGCAAACCGGCAATGATGAGGCCATCTTCCTCTCCAGACCGGCACCGTTCACAGTCTACTTCACCCCCAGCACCAGCCCCAGCACATGACAGCAAGACCCAGGGAGTGCGTCGCTCGGGATCTCCAGCACTGGGGAATCGGCACCAGTCACAATTGCCCTCTATCGTCCAGCACCATGATATGGCACCATAACATCAGAGCCGCTCCCCAGCACTCGGCTTGCGGCACCGGTTTAAGTCGCGGGAAAGCCGACACAGTTCGTCTACATGGTTGTTGGGGCACCGATCTCCGACTTCCTCCTCTCGGCACTGACTGCAGGCGCAGGGATCCTCAGACTTTGAGGACGGCTCCTACTACTCACGACTTAGTAGGCACAGGTAGGACAAGCGTGGGAGACACGCTCCTTCGTCCTGGCAACCTCAACGGCCACCTGCTGCACAATGGCCCTTCTGGATCCCCTGGGCTCATCAGGCCCAGAGTACCCCTTCCAGGGGTTCTAGGTCCGTTACGTCGGGGCATCACTAGGCACGGACAGAACCACCCCTTGTACCACAGAGACGGCTCTTTTTGCCACCCCCCCCCACTACTACAGAGGGCACATCGGAACCAACCCCAGATCCACCCTCATCCAAGGTCCCGTCAGACCACACTCAGCCACTTAGCACCAACGCTGCCCAGGACCAACCTGAGCACATGGTGGGCCATGATGACCCTGTGCCTCCACTGGCCTCTTATTCGTCTTCGCCTGATGGGGCAGGGGCCTCAACTTCAGGTCCTCCGCCCATCGACCACAGGGCCCACCAGGACCTACTCCGCCACATTGCCTGTAATATGGGCCTACAGGCGGAGGAAATCATTGAGCCAGAGGACCCGGTGGTGGACATTCTTACGCCGGCAGGCCCTTGCAGAGTGGCGTTGCCAGTAATTAAGACTATTGGCAACAATTATAGTGCTTTGTGGCAGACTCCAGACTCCATTCCACCGACCGCCAGGGGTGTGGAAAGAAAATACTTTTTTTTTGTTCTCCCACCCACACCCTTGCTTCCTGCTGGTCTCTGTGGTGAATAAGAAGGAGCTTCAGGGTCAACAAGCACCAACTCCGAAGGCCAAAGAGGCCAAACGGATGGACCTCTTTGGCAGGAAAATTTATGCCGCAGGGGTCTACGGCTGAGGATAGCTAACCAGCAAGCTATCCTCAGCAGGTATAATTTTAACTCATGGGACTCCCTGTCAAAATATAAGGAATTACTTCCCACTGACTCAAAGGCTGAGTTCTCGGCTGTGGTCGAGGAGGGGAAGGCAGTTGCCAGGACATCCCTGCAGGCCTCACTCGACTCGGCCGACTCCGTGGCATGTACCATTGCCTTGGGGGTGGTCATGAGGAGAACAGCTTGACTCCAAGCGTCTAGGCTTCCCCCGGAAGTTCAGCAGACCCTGGAGGACCTTCCTTTGAGGGTGCAGGGCTGTTTTCTGACCAGACTGATTCAAGGCTTCACAGCCTTAAGGATTCCAGGGCAACCATGAAATCTCTGGGGATGCACACACCTGCTACCCAGAGAAAACCCTTCAAGCCTCAGCTGGTGCAACAGCAGAGGCAATACCAACCCCACCCTAGGCAGGATACTTACCGCCGGAGAGGCAGGAATTCCCTCAGGCCAGGGGCAGGGCCCAACCAAGCCATCATCGGGACCCAAGCAAGGATTTTGAAGGGATGCCAGAGGATGGCATACCAGCCACAACTGCTGATCCTTCCCCCCGTTTTTTTTAACTGTCTATCCCACTTCTACTGTGCATAGTCCCATATAACATCGGACCGCTGAGTTCTTCCCATGGTAGAAGTGGGATATTCTCTCCAATTTAGCTCCTCCCCTCCCTCGCACCCCCCTTCCCTCTTCAGGGACCCCTCTCACGAGCAACTCCTTATCCAGGAGGTGCAGGCGCTCCTTGCCATGGGAGCGGTGGAGGAGGTTCCTCGGGAGCTAAGGGGCAAGGGATTCTATTCCCATTATTTCCTAATCCCCAAGGCAAAGGGGGGTCTCAGACCCATCTTAGACCTGCTATGACTCAATCAGTTCATGGTAAAGTTGAAGTTCCGCATGATCTCCCTGAGCACAACTATCCTTTCTCTGGATCTGGGGGACTGGTACGCTGCCCTCGACATGAAAGATACATACTTCCACATAGGCATCTGGCCACTCCACAGATGCTTCCTGAGGTTCATTGACAACCACATACATTATCAGTTCATGGTGCTCCCATTCGGGTTATCAACAGTCCCCCAGGTGTTCACCAAGTGTATGTTGGTCGTCGCAGCCTTTTTCCGAAAGAGATAGGTGCAAGTATACCCCTACTTAGACAACTGGCTCCTGCGAGGGTGCTCCAGGGAGCAGGTGGAGTCCCATGTCTTGTTAGTCAGAGAGACCTTCCAGAGGCTGGGTCTCCTCCTCACTGTATAGAATTCATTGGGGCGGTGCTGGACTCGGTTCAGGCGAAAGCCATCCTGCCACAACCCAGATTCCAGAACCTGTCACACGTCATTCAGATGCTCAGACAATACCCCACCACTACTGCGAGGACATGCCTCAGTCTCTTGGGACGCATGGCAGTATGCACCTATGTGGTGCGGCATGCCAGGATGAGACTCAGACCATTCCAGGCATGGCTTACTATGGCTTATCACCTGGGTCGGGACAGTCTAGACTCGGTAGTACCGGTACCGCCACTAGTCCTAGACACCTTAGAATGGTGGTTGGACCCTCGCGTGGTCTACGAAGGAGTCCCATTCACCACCCCTCAACCATCCATGACCTTAGTAATGGACGCATCAGACCTCGGTTGGGGGGCACACCTAGGACACTTACAGACTCAAGGCATGTGGTTGGAGTCCGAGATCCTGCTCCACATCAATATAAAGGAACTCATAGCAGTAAGACTAGCCTGCCAAACTTTTCTGTCAGGAGGCTCTCCACCTGTGGGAGTTTTGTGTAGCCCACTCCATTCACCTGGAGGCGTCCTATCTCCCGGGAGCACACAACAAGCTTGCAGACCACCTCAGCAGGTCGTTCCACAGTCACGCGTGGTCTATCTGGATGGACGTCATCCACTCCATCGTCCAAAGGTGGGGGTTTCCCCAGGTAGACCTATTCGCCACAAGGAGCAACAGGAAGTGTCCAACATTTTGCGCCTTCCAAACACACAGCCTGAGATCAATCTCGGATGCATTCACGATGCACTGAGGGGACCATCTACTGTATGCCTTCCCTCCGATACCACTCGTCCACAAGGTTCTCCTCAAGATCCGCAAGGACAAGGCAGAGGTAATTCTGGTTGCTCCAGCTTGGCTGCGCCAACATTGGTACACCACACTTCTGGAGCTGTCAGTCAGTACCCCATTGCACTGCCGCTCCTTCCCAATCTGATTACGCAGGACCACAGCCACCTGCTTCACCCAGACCTCCAGTCCCTGCACCTCATGGCCTGGAAGCTTCATGTTTAAACACAAGGGAGCTCCAGTGCATGGAATTGGTGAGGGAGGTGCTCCTTGGTAGCAGGAAACCTTCCACCAGACCCACCTACCTGGCCAAATAGAAACAGTTTTTGTGCTGGTGTAATCTCAGTCGAGTATCTCTACTCCAGGCATCTATACCATTCATCCTGGACTACCTCCTACACCTGAAGTGGCAAGGCCTGGCCAGATCATCTATCAAGGTGCACCTCGTGGCCATCTCAGCTTTCCACCCCAGAGAGTTGGGGCATTCAGTCTTCGCCAATCCTATGGCGGGCCGTTTCCTTAAGGGCCTGAAACGCTTATACCCTCAGTCTCGCCCACCAGTACCAACTTGGGACTTCAATCTGGTCCTAGCAAAGCAAATGGGAGCCCCATTCGAACCACTCAGTACATGTTCCCTTCTGTATCTCTCATGGAAGGTAGCCTTTCTGTTTGCAATCACATCGGCCAGGAGGGTATCGGAGCTAAAAGCATTAACCTCCGACCCCCCCTACACAGTCTTCCACTAGGACAAGGTACAACTCAGGTTGCACTCAGCTTTTCTCCCCAAAGTGGTATCCCAACTCCACCTCAGCCAGGACATTTTTCTACCTGTTTTCTACCCCAAGCCACACACCAACTCACAGGAGCAGAAGTTTCACTCGTTAGATATGCAGAGGACATTAGCGTTCTACATTGAGCGCATAAAGCCTTTCAGGAAGTCAAACTAGCTGTTTGTAGCGGTGGCGGACCGGATGAAGGAACTTCCGGTCTCCTCACAGCGCATCTCTTCCTGGATAACGGCCCAGTCGACAAGGGCTCAGGCCTCTTCCACCTCTTTCCTGGCCCAGGTGTCCATCCAAGAGATCTGCAGAGCAGCTACCTGGTCCTCGGTGCATACTTTTGCCACCCACTGTGCCGTCACACAGCACGCTAGAGACAATGCAGCTCTCGGTAGATTCCTTAACTCCGACTCCACCCTGTGGGAGAGCTTGGGAGTCACCTAATTGTAATCGATGTGAACAATCACTCAAAGAAGAAAAGATGGTTACTCACCTTCTTGTAACTGTTGTTCTTCAAGAGGTGTTGTTCACATCCATTCCAATACCCACCCTCCTTCCCCTCTGTCAGAGTAGCCGGCGAGAAGGAACCGAAGGGGGGTCGGGACGGCAGGTCATATATTGAGCGCCATGAGGGCGCCACTCCAGGGGGCTCCCTGGCCGACCTGAAGGGAGCTGCTAAGGGGAAAAGTTTCCGACGACTGTGCATGCAGCACGCGCACACCTAATTGGAATGGACATGAACAACACCTCTCGAAGAACAACAGTTACAAGAAGATGAGTAACCGTCTTTTCCATTTTTACGATCACAGCAGTTCTGTTTAAAGATATACGTTCTTGAAATATAAATGCTTTAAAAAACAAAATACATTAGTATTTTTTACCATTTTGTCATATTTTCTATATGGCTATTTATTTCTTAAGTATTTTGGCATTTCTCAAAGACCTCCTCACTGTAAATATTTAGCATCTGATACTAGCAGCAGTTTTCCACTGTTGGTCTTAACCATAAAAACAAAACTATAGAATTGATTCTGTAGATCATAAATAATCAAAGTGAACTGATCGGTGACCTGAGCTAAAAATAAGATAAATGGGTTTAACTTTTTTGACTCCAGTCTTCTGCATCCCTATCAGAATCCCCGCAATTCCTAATTTCCCCACCCATCTGCTTCTAAGAAATTCTGGTCATGATCAGCATGGTTCCATTTGAATTATTCCTCACTACTACCACCCCAAAAAGCTCCATGGCAGGGCCAACATCCTTTCAACAGAGAACAGGATTGGACTAACTGAAGACTGTCAATGGATTGCTGCATCTTAAATAGCCACATATGGCCAATAAGCCTTTTTTAGCATTTTTAAATGTTAATGTTGTATGAAAAAGGTAAGGAATGGTTAGATTAGTTCTCGTTTTGTCAGTTGGAGAGTGTAGAGGCACCAAGCACATTATGCATCTCCATGATGTTCTGTACTGAACAAAATCCAGCAATTTACAGGGTGGAAAGCCTGTCAGAGACAGATGTCTGATGCTGTCCAGTCATCATATATTAGATCTTTTGGGGTGAGAAGGGTGTTTTTTCACTCTTGCTTTCATTGGGTCAGAGTCAAATATGTGTAAAAGATCCTTATTTATTAGGTTGATTTGTATAGATCATGAATGAGGTTGATCCGAGACAAATGCATTTGTGGTTTTCATAACGTGTGTGTGTGTGTGTGTGTGTGTGTGTGTGTGTGTGTGTGTGTGTGTGTGTGTGTGTGTGTGTGTCGGGGTGTCATTAGTTCATCTGACCCTAGGTCTGGCTCCTGGAGTAAGACATGAGAACCCTGGAGTGGGCTCCACCCACTGGGATAAGGTTGGAGCTTCCCTCTATGGTACATTTACCACAAGTGGTTAGGCTGCTTATGGTAAGACATGGCAGTACAGTTGAGGCAACTGATGCAATACCAAAACTGAAGCTGCTTGGCTGAAACCTCCCCTAAATTATTATACAAAAGGATAGTTATTTTTGGATGTTCTCTCCATGTCAGTTCATGTCTGTAAAAGTAATTACCATACAGTCCCCAGTTTTTTCCGGGGCATAGAGGGGCTGAGCCAAAGGCTATTGAAATCAGTGGGAATATTTTCATGGTGTTAAATGAGCTTTGTATCAGGCCTTTTTTTGCACAGTATATAATTTTTTTCACATATTTAGAATGGGGACAAAATACTCATGACCTGTTGGTCAGACAAGTTATTGGCATTTTACAAATGCCGTATTACATTTCAGATTTCAGTTAAAGATAATTTTTTGGGGAATAAGAACTCATGTGCAAGAAATTTCATTACTTGACCTAAATGAAACAGGCAAGGGATGCATTTTGGTCACACTTTGTACTGACACATACACAGACGAAAGAAAAAATAAATTAGATACTTAAATACTTAAATTTGATTTATTATATGATCTGTTTTATTAAAATATTTTACTCCATGTTCACATTCTGCAAGAAAGTACACTTGGCACGTTTATAACTAGGGCCCTATCAAATTCGCAGTCCATTTTGGTCAATTTCACAGTCATAGGATTTTAAAAATCGTAAATTTCATTATTTCAGCTATTTAAATCTGAATTTTCACAGTGTTGTAGTGGTAGGGATCCTGACCCACAAAGGAGTTGTGGGGGGTGACAATGTTATTGTAGGGGGAGTTGCAGTACTGCTAGCCTTACTTCTGCACTGATGCAGACAGTGGTGCTGTCTTCAGAGCTAGGCAGCTGGAGAGTGGCGGCTGCTGGCTGGGAGCCGAGCTCTGAAGGCAGAGCTGCTGCCAGCAGCAAGCCAGAAGTAAGGATGGCATGATATGGTATTGCCACCCTTACTTCTGCGCTGCTGCCTGCAGAGATGGGCCCCGAGTCAGCAGCCGCCACTCTCCAGTCGCCCAGCTCTGAAGGCAGCAGCGCAGAAGTAAGGGTGGCATGGTATGGTATCACCATCCTTATTTCTGTGCTGCTGCTGGTGGCAGCTCTGCCTTCAGAGCTAGTATGGTATGGCATTGCCACCCTTACTTCTGCGCAGCTGCTGGCGGGGCGCTGCCTTCAGAGCTGGGTGCCTGGCCAACAGCTGCCACTCTCTGGCTGCCCAGCTCTGAAGGCAGCACAGAAATAAGAGTGGCAATACCATGACCCCCTAAAATAACCTTGCAACCCCCTTGCAACTCCCTTTTGTATCAGGACCCCCAATTTGAGAAACACCGGTCTCCCCTGTGAAATCTGTGTAGTATTGGGTACAAGCACACAAAAGACCAGATTTCACAGAAGATTGGGGGTCGGGGACTAGATTTCACAGTCTGTGATGCATTTTTTGTGGCTGTGAATTTGGTAGGGTACTATTTATAGCACAGCTCAAATCATAAGTTGTTAAAGTCAAAAGCACTTAGTAATATTATGATGTTTGAATGCTCTTAAACATGAAGGAAATCTTAAGACAAGAACCTTTTCTGAGAAACAGTTTTTAAAATGGAACATTCATTTATTGGTTAGACTTACTTACAGAATTTAATTCAACACTTAAAGAGTTAAGTATGTTGCAAAATCCCAAAATAGTTGTTTTTATCACCATTTAAAAATGAGTGGCTAATATATTAAAATAAAATATTTTCCTCTTTCTGTGTACATTCCCTTAAATGATTGACAAAATGGGCTAGTTCTCCTCGGCCTTACACAGGTTTTATGGCAGTGTAATTCCACTGACTTAAGTAGGGTTATTCTTGATTTACACCATTGAACTAAATTGAGAATTGGGCCTAATGTTGTACTATGAAGATAACCTTAGCTAATTGATTACATGGAAAATTACTTACCCATCACTGAAAATACCATCTCACTGGAATATCACTCTTGGCTTTTGTGCTCCCAACATGATAGGTACAGGGCAGAACTCCCCTAACATTAAAGACTTTTGTCTGTCTGAAATAGCTCAGCAGAAGATACAGGTTCCTTCTAGCCAGTTTCTAAAGTGCTAAGGAACTACAATTTCTTCTTATAAGCTGACTGTAAAATGTATTTATTATTCAGTAACTTTTCCTGGAGAGACCAACTGACAGATCCTTCACATTGGCTCTCCATTCCAGGCTAAATGCATGTGTCACTACAATGCGTACTATTTGAATTTGGAAGTCCAGCTGTAAATGGAGATTGTCCCTCATTTCTATTAGTTGCTGGGATGTAATGTTACATAACTTGCTTCCACTGGAATCTTGGGATCTATTGAGATTGTCTTGAGGAGAATATCAAAGTTGTTGTTGACATCACACTCGTCATTTGTAGCATTGTAAGATAACACCTGCTGCCTTGGACAAATCTTTTTTGCTAGACAGGTGATATCTGAGATCCTGTACTGAGGCAGGAAGGCTTTGAGTCAAGTCATATCTACCCAGGCTCCAACTGGCTCCTGAGGACAAGCTGGGACTTTGGATATTTTATCATGACCAGTGTGACTCCCATACTCAAATGGTGATATGAACTGATTCTTAGACACTTTTCAAATGTTGTTTTTGATTATCCAGTTGTCCAGAGAGGGGAACATGTACCCACACCAAGAAACAACAGGATTTCTAGCAATGTGTCTACCTGAGGCTCCCAAGAGCTTTCGGAGAGGGAGGAGAAGGGACAATATGCACGGTTTCTTGGACACCAGGTGGAGTAGCTCTATTGAATATTACTCAGGCCATATATCAGAGACAATCTAGGCCCAGTGAGTGAAAGGCCTGAAGTCTCTGAGAGGGAGGTCCCTGGAAGCTGTTGTAAGTAGCAGACTACCTAAACATTCTGAAGCCTTCCAAGAACAATTTGTGCTCAGGAAACATGTTCTTCCTGGAATAGAATGCAAGATCTTCAGGGCAGGGACTGTCTCTTACTCTGTTTTTACAGCGCCTACCACAATGAATCTGCAAACTTAGTTGGGGGCCCTAAGTGCTACTGTAATACAAATAATAAATAGTGTTTGATAGTGAAGGTATAAGAGGAAGAACTAGCCCTTTATTGATAGGGGCCGTTAGGCCCTCATGCTGTCTTCTCTTAAGAGAGCATCTTGGACCACAATCATACTTCCAAAAGGCTTTGGGCTTACTTCCCCCTCTTCTTGCAACCAGAGGCGCATTACATCTTGGGGGGGAAAAATGTATAAGTTATATAAGGTTTTGAAGTGTTCAAGTAGAGTGGGAACATCTAAAGATCAAGGTAAGAGGCATGGAGAGAGTTGAAAATAAATGCACCAAACATAGCTGAAGTAGGAGGCCACAGGAGCCGTGAACACTGGAAATGTACTGATATGCAAAAACACTCGGGACAAAAAAAATGTCAAAGCTATGACACAAAAGCACCAAAATGGAATTACAAAACGTCAAGTCCAAAGCAAAAAACGAAGTGCTCCAAGCAATGTATCAAAGCTTACTGGATTGGAAAGAATGGCAAAATAAAGCCATGGCCTTCTTGGTTATGTCTACAGTGCACCTGGGAGCATGCTTCCCAGCATAGATTAACAGGTGCTGGCTCTGCTTGAGCTATCATGCTAAAAATTGCTGCATGGCAGTGGCTTAGAGTAGTTTCCTGAGTACAAGTCTGCCTGATCCCCTCGATACAGACTCAGGCAGCTAGTGGGAGCTACCATCCATGCCACCAAAGCCATATTGCTACTTCCTTATTTGTATTCTGAGTCACATTCTCTTGCAGTGTTTGCTAGGAGATACAGCACTAGACTGGGTTTCAGGAGAGCTGGGCTCTATTCACAATTTGTAGAAAATTCCAATTTAGTTATACCTATACCAATCCTCTTAAGCAATAAGGATACCCAGGTGGCAGTAGGAACTTAATTTGAAATCACTTGTGTTGCACAGGTTTAACTAAAGACTTAATTTATCCTACCAGACTTTTATTACGAGTGAATATACATGTGAAGGAAAGAACTCAGCTTGATTTGACTGGCTGAGTTTGCAGAACTGGTAGTTTAAGAAAAATGTCTTCATTTGTACACTGAGCAAGTTTGATATTGAATCATTTCAAAACAAAAATGTTGGACTTCACAATGCCATTTTTACAGAATTGCTTAGAGATCCAATCTCAGCGTATTATAGGCAGAGCTGATAGTGCCATCTATAGTGAAGGTTGCCTGATAATTCCCATTATGAGAGATTGTTCAGTTGCTTAGAACAGTGGTTCTCAACCAGGGGCTACACAGATCTTCTAGACAAGTTAGATTTCTTCAAGTCACCAGTGCCTGATGAAATAGAGCCTAGAATACTCAAGAAGCTGACTGAGGAGATATCTGAGCCATTAGTGATTATTGTCAAAAAGTCATGGAAGATGGGAGAGATTCCAGAGGACTGGAAAAGAGCAAATATAGTGCCAATCTATAAAAAGCAAAATAAGGGCAATTCAGGGAATTACAGACCAGTCAGCTTAACAGCAGTACCTAGAAGGATAATGGAGCAAATAATTAAGCAGTCAATTTGCAAACACCCAGAAGATAAGGTGATAAGTAACAGTCAGCATGGATTTGTCCAGAACAAATCATGTCGAACCAACCAAATAGCTTTCTTTGACAGGGTAACAAGACTTGTAGATTGGGGGGGGGAGGGGGGGAGGAAGCAGTATATGCAATAGACCTTGACTTTAGTAAGGCTTTTTGATACTGTCTCACACGACCTTCTCATAAACATACTAGGGAAATACAACATAGATAGAGCTACTCTAAAGTGGATGCATAACTGGTTGGAAAGCCATTCCCAGGAAGCAGTTATCAGTGGTTCACAGTCAAGCTTCAAGTGAAGTCCCACACAGATCAATTCTGGGTCCAGTTCTGTTCAATATCTTCATCAGTGATTTAGATTATGGCATAGAAAGTACATTTATAAAGTTTGCAGATCATACCAAGATGAGAGGGGGTGCAAGTGCTTTAGAGAATAAGATTAAAATTCGAAGTGACCTGGACATACAGGAGAAATGGTCTGAAGTAAATAGGATTAAATTCAATAAGGACAAATGCAAAGTACTCCACTTAGGAAGGAACAATCAATTACACACATACAAAATAGGAAATGACTGCCTAGGAAGGAGTACTGCAGAAAGGGATCTGGGGGTCATAGTGGATCATAAGCTAAATAGAGTCAACAGTGTAATATCATTGCAAAAAAAGCAAACATCATTCTGGGATGTATTAGCAGGAGTATGGCAAGAAAGAAACAAGAAGTAATTCTTCCGCTCTACTCCGTGTTGATTAGGCCTTCAACTAGAATATTGTGTCCAATTCTGGGCACCACATTTCAGGAAAGATGTGGACAAATTAGAGAAAGTCCAGAGGAGAACAATGATTAAAGGTCTAGAAAACATGACCTATGAGGGAAGATTAAACACATCCATTTTTTTCAGTCAGAAGAGAAGACAGGGGACATGATTGTTGTTACAAGGATGAGAGAGAAAAATTGTTCTTGTTAACCTCCGATAGGACAAGAAGCAATGTGCACTCCACTCAGTGTGCAGCGGCAGTCAAAAAGGTGGACAGAATGTTGGGAATCATTAAGAATGGGATAGAAAAGACAGAACATATATTTCCTCTGTATAAATCCATGGCACACCCACATCTTGAATACTGCATGCAGATGTGGTTGCCTCATCTCAAAAAAATTACATTGGAAAAAGTTCAGAAAAGGGCAACAAAAATCATTAGGGGTATGGAACAGCTTCCATATGAGGAGAGATTAATAAGACTGGGACTTTTCAGCTTGGAAAAGAGATGACTAAGGGGGGATATGATTGAGCTCTATAACATCATGACTGGTACAGAGAAAGTAAATAAGGAAGTGTTATTTACTCCTTCACATAACAAGAACTAATTTCACCAAATGAAATTAATAGGCAGCAGGTTTAAAACAAACAAGGAAGTATTTTTTCACACAACGCACCGTCAACCTTTGGAACTCTTTGCCAGAGGATGTTGTGAAAGCCAAGACTATAACAGGGTTCAAAAAAGAACTAGATAAATTCATGGAGGATATGTCCATCAATGGCTATTAGCCAGGGTGGGTAGGGATGGTGTCCCTAGTCTCTGTTTGCCAGAAGCTGGGAATGGGCGACAGGGCATGGATCATTTATGATTACCTGTTCTGTTCATTCCCTCTGGAGCACCTGGCATTGGCCACCGTCAGAAGATGGGATACTGGGCTAGATGGACCTTTGGTCTGACTCAGTATGGTCGTCTTATGTTCTTAATGGGCTTACATTGTAGCAAGGGTGGTTTATGTTGGACATTAGGAAAAACTTCCTGACTGTCAGGGCAGCTAAGCACTAGAATAAGTTGTCCAGGGAGGTTGTGAAATCTCCATCATTGGAGATTTTCTATAGCAGGTTAGAGAAACACCTGTCAGGAATGGTCTAGATAATACTTAGTCCTGCCTTGAGTGGCAGGAAACTGGACTAGAAGACCTCCCAAGGTTCCTTCCAGTCCTATGATTCCTGAGTCTGAAAAGTCCTCTGCTGTCAGCCAGTGCTATGAAACCCATGGACAACTTTATTTCTGGAATTTCCTAACTTTTGAGTGCTTGACTTGGCAATCTTATCATCCTTTTATAGTTGTTTTTTGTGAAGATAGTTTTCCTACCAAACTGCAAGTGACAAGAGCTTTTCATTGGAAGAATGGTCTGGATCAAAAAGCTGGCTTTGAAAAAAAGCTGTTCACAAAAAACAAGTAAGCACAAACATTTTTCAGAGCAGACATCTATGGCCCCTGCATGGTACAGAGTTAAGGAAAAATGTGATAATCATGCTTGAATGGAGTTAGATATGGTAGAAAAGAGGGAGCAGATCTTTACAGTGTATACTCCCCTCAACTACCAGCAGTCCCTATACATTTGAGGTTCCATGGAATTTTAAGTAGAGTAGTCAGGGAGAAATCACTTTAGGTGACACAGTCACCTTTAAAACCACATTTTCCTGTGGAAAATCCTTTTGAAGTTAATGCACTAAATTTACATCAATGGCTTCAGTTCTCATCCTAGCTGCTCCTAGGAAGGCTGGGACATAGCCAGGGACTAGGAACCCATGACAAGATCACCTGGCCACACAGCCAATCATGCTACCATGGATTAGGGGGCCCAGCTCAGGGTGTACAAGAGCTAATGCCATTCTCTGCGGGGGTTGAGGCTAGCATTTGCTACAGATTGTTAGGTTCTGCATGAATACAAACCATGCACTTATCCTTTCCATGGGGCTAGTATTGCCTTCTCCAACTGAGGAAGTGTTTTTGCATCAAAGGGGATGATAGGGATTGTAAGTTTCAAATAGATAATAAACATACTTATACTGATGGCACAATAATTAACTTTTTTTTGTTAGAAGACATTTTGTAATACTATTTGGATTAGGACTAAAGCTGCAACACCACAAATATCTACTGAATATTTCTAGAAGCAAGTGTCTAGTTTCAGTATAATTCACAACCACCATGTTAATAAGAATAAAAGATTCATTTGTATAAAGTATGTGAAAATAAAACAAATTTAAAATGTATAGACTTTTAGAACTGAGGTGATAAAAGTGCCAAATAAGAGTCGAAACCTAGAGTATCCGTAAGATTTGTATTAAAGGACAAAAGCAGAGACTGAACTTTAAGTGGGAAAGAAACATACATGTTGGAAATCTTAAAGTATGACATTAAAGTATGACAAGTCCAGCTCATGATGAAACATTTATCCATTTTTGTTTAATAAGTTACTCCATTATTGAATATGCAGTATTTAAAAACAATCAATAATTCAGAAATATTGTTATTGATTGTTTTTAAATTGAAGCTGTTTAATAAAAACATGAATTGTACATTATTTTGTATCAGTTTTGTAGTCTGTTTTACTTCAGAATTGTAGCTATTTTGTATAATTTTCCCACATTAAGCCCGTTCTCTGTTCCTTAGGGGCTTGTAACTCCTACTAATCAGCTTCTGATAATAGTTCCATCAATGTAGGTAGAGAATAGCTATCATATAGCCTAATTCTCCATTGCCCTGCACTTTATGTAGTCACTTATATCTGTGCAAAGTGAGTACACACTGGGTGTAAAATGCTACCAAATCAGAATAAGTGTTTTTTGTCAATGACTCAAGGTATGGGGCCACAGAGAATCAGGCCCATAGTGTTTTAGTTTTCTATTATGAAAAATATGGTGAAAATATATTATTTGTCACTTTGCAGATTATAGCAGCAGAGTAAATTTAGCTGAACACACTTATCTGCTAAATCTAAGATGAAACTCATCTCAGAGTCCATCCAAGAATCCCATGTTAAGGGCCTTTGTGGTGCAGAGGACCTTGTGTGGGCTCTCTGCTTTGGGGAATATTTATTCCAAATGAATAAAGCTGCAAGTATGTACATGTTGTATAAATCTATTAACACTTTAGTACAGTGTTAAAAATTCACAAGTTGCTTAATCTGTTCAGTTTGCAATGACTGCCTCCTTACCAACATTTTGTTACTTTTGAACTCCTTGGGAAAAGCAGGTGCTGTTGGAATTAGGGTTTTTTGTCCAAAAGAAACAATTCCAGAAATCTTGTTGCTAAAACTAATATCTGGAATTGGAGGATGAGGATTCACATTTAAAGGTGGAAGGAAACCTGGCCTAGTTTGGGCAATGTGATCTAAAGAGAGGGCTCCTGACCCTCGTCTCTCTAAAACAGCATGGTTTCTCCTGTTCAGTGGACCAGGAGGCATGTTCTCTAGCAATTCTCTGGAACTTGATAACAAAGAGGGAGAAGGAGAGAGAACCTTTTTCTTTCCTAGAAGTGATTTGCTATCTTCTGTGGTGGCAGGACTCAGACTAGTAGTTAGCTGAGAATCAGAGCTGTAGTGATTTGCCCCTAAGCTTCTTTTTTGAATAATACTTCTCAGGGTTGAAACAAATCTCATTTGCACTGAATCTGAATCCTGATCCACAGGAATTTCACTCTGGCTATGGTTTCCCTCAGCATAAAGTGACTGAGAATTTATCTCCTCATATGACAACTTTCTTGAGCCAGTTTCATCAAAGATTTTCAACAAATGAGCAGTGTCTTTTACATCAATGCTTTGGTGTCTAGTAATATATCTCTTGGATAAGGCTAGACCATTGACTTTCAGAGACAGTTCTTCCTCTGGAGTTATATCCTGAAGTTCTTCTTGTAAAGAGGAAATTTTATTCTGATGGAACAGAGAGCTTTTTATCCAAGACTCAGAATGCAGACGCTGCACTTGTGCCAGCTTGGGTCCTACATGTGTTAAATTTGGTTTTCTAGTAGGAGAGACTGGCTCAGATATATTTTCCATGCTTCCAGGCTGATCTGGATCTTTAAAGCTAAAAAGAGGTTTTTCTGTTTCACGTGAATTTGAAAGTGGAGATGTTTTAAGTTCTATTTCTGATGGGGAAGTGCAGGCAGTTGGAGAATGGCATTCCTCAATGTCATTAGGAGGCACATTTAAGTACTGTTTAGTTGTCTGTTTTCCAGATGGAGACTTGTCTGTTGTAATGATGATTACTTCTTTTCCTCTTGCTTTACAAGCATTTAGGAGAACTTTCAGGGTCTCTCGGTCTTCAGAGTTTACTGCATAAACAAGTGCAGAGTAACCAGAATGGTCTTGGAGACTTAGGTCAGCTCCATTTTTCAGCAACAAAGAAACCACTTCAGGGCCAGCCTTTTCCAAGCATGCGTGCATCAAGGCTGTCTTTCCAGATTTGTCCTGTATATTTGGATCTGCCTTATTTTCCAGCAGATATTTAACCATTTTTGCTTTGCTAACACTCTGCTGGTCCACATGCTGTGTCTTACAAGCAATCATTAAAGGTGTTACACCTCGGTCGTTACTCTCATTAATGTATGCTCCACCTTCTAACAACAGTCTTGTGAGGCGAAGTCTTCTTTGATAAACAGCTTTTATAAGGGAGTTCCCGTCAGCTGATACCTCTACAGCTTCATCCATCATACCAGTCGTGCCCTTGTTCTTCCCTAGCTGTCGAAAATAACACCTAATTTTCAGGGAGAACGAATAGGAAAAAAATTAACCAGCCTATAATTTCCTTATTTGATAGTAATTTGTGAAAATATAATCTTTCCATTTTCATGAACAAGCACAACATTTTTAAATATTAAATTACATTGCCATATTAAATCATTGATTTACATCTTTAAGGAATAACTGTTCCCTTTTTAATGTTCATGCTTATTCAGTAGTAGCCTATATTACACCCCATACGGTATACACAAAGTGATTCTAAACTCACTTACACTAGCTTTACACTGATTTCACTCATTTGACATTTGATATAATCCCACTCAGATTGGAGCTATTCCTGGTGTACACAAATGGACACAAGATCAGAAGTAATCCTACAGTATTTTCTCACATCAGCATTAGATAATATATCACATTTCAAACACTCTTTTTAGGAAAACCACAATGCAAAACAAAAACAAAAAACAATCTACAAATTAATTAAGACAGTATATAACAAATCTGGGTGATAATGGAACAACAAAATCAAATACTAATAACATATTTCTACACTAAGAAATATACATTAAAGACTATTAGGAAAATTAGTAAACACATCTAATACAAAAAAATAATAATTCTGAGTATATATTACCATCCTTGTGCTGCTTTGAAAATATACTCCTGAGGCTGAAATAGCAATAATTGGGTGACATACAGTACGTTTCATCCATCTTGGGGCTCACTGGACTGAGAAGGATCAAGTGCCTCAGCATACAATATCAACTCTAAAAGAAAACAAACATCTGATAACAAAAGTAAAACGTTGTGATATTTTAAACTCATTGAGTAGGAGTTCACTGTAATGAAAAATGTTTTGTTTTATTTTGTATTTATAGTAGACATTAAAGATATAATTAAAAGTAACTTAATTTTATGTTTAACCAAGGAAAGGTAAATTACTTCACCTACCCCCTACCCCCAAAATATTAACAATTTAAAGTATCAATATAGATTCAACACAAAATCAGACAATTAAAAAAAACTATTGATAAAAGTGTTTACAATTTAAGAGGAATAAAAATGTCTCAAATGTATCCTTTTCCATTTTTAAAGTAATGGATTTGTTTTGTTGCAGCTGACATGAATACTTGGTTACATTTTCCCCTCTATAATAGCATCATATTGTGGTATTAACTGATGTATTTAATTTGGAAGTAATTTTAAATTACAGTAGGACCATAAACTAGCTCCTAATTCTAGTATCAAGGCCCAGCTGCATTTGCTTCTTTTTAAAGTCAACTGGTCTCTAGGCCCTCAGCACAAGCAAGTCTACTTCTGGTCTGTCTGTCGTGGGTGCTCACTAGTTCTACCTTTCCTACTCTAACTACATGGAGCTGTTGTGAAGGGCTTTTCAAGGTATTAGAGGGCAGGAGGGAACCTTCTGCAAAGGAACCTTCTAGCAGGTTTAGATAATTTTGACTCCTCTCCTCTTGTAAAAGCAGAGGGAAAAATACTGATGTATTTGTTACCATAAAACAAGCTATTACAAAGAAGCTGATTCCCTACATTTCTTTTGTTTCAATATTATTTGTACAATTTTATATTAAACAATTCCTTCATTTTTTTTCTTTTTTCTTTAATTAAAAAACAAACATTCTTTATTCCTCCTGAATACCAAGACTAGTAACTTTTCAGACTACAACTATACTCTTAGTAATTTTACAATGTTGTCCTAATGGAACTGAATTCCATTTCTATCTGTAGCACAGTGTTTCTTCAAACATATGACTATTAACTGTATAGGCATAACATTGCAATTTGTACTGTTTCATAGATAAAATGCTATTTTTCATAGAGAACTTCAGGAGACAACATTAAAGTTCAAAAACTCATATTTTAATATCTAGTATGACCCATACAATGAAAATGCTTGTAATGTTTCAGAACACATCTGAAGAAAAACAATTTTCACTCATTTTTTAGTCCGTTGGCGCTTTACTCTGAATCCTGAGAATCAAAGGATGACTTTTTAATAACACTTTCAAAATGCAAGTTTCAATATAATCAGTTTAAATAAACATAATGGAACTTCTATTGCAGGAATGTTCTTGTTCAGTTGAATTCATTCTACTTGAACATGCTGTATAGATGTAAATTATCTGGTTTTAGGAAGTTGCAAAATCCAGTATCATCATATGCAATGAGAGCTTTCAGTTAGATGGTTTAAAACATTTGTATTCATCCAGGCTCATGCTGTGTTGCCTCCTTAACATTACATCCTATCATTGACTTTATTACACAACAATGAATGTAGTCATATATGGTAGTGTTGTTTTTTTTTTTAAAAAGGAGCTGTCCTCCAATGTTCTTCATGGGGGGGGGGGGGGGGCGGGAAGGGCGGAAGCAAGAAACCAAGTGTTCACCATGGAATGACATTCACTTCTGCACAGAGGGCCAGGACAAGGTTTGTTCACCACTTTTATCCCACAGAAGCCCTATTTTGAGGATTTAAGTGGTACATAGGCCTTGTGCTGGCCCTCCACACAGGGGTAAATTTCCTCTCCTCTGTGTGATCACTGGCACAAACCAGGGGAGGGGGGGAGGGGAGATTCCAGAGTACTGTAGTTGTCTATTGCTCGAGTTGTTAAAAGTATGTTATCATATGATGCAATATTTTCTACCTTAATTTTCATTGTTATGAAAGGTGTATTTTTGCTAGATAATGCATCCACACCCACCTGGTCTATTCTTAAATTAAATAGTATCCAATAAAAACTTATGCTTAGGTTTCCAAAAACAGATTTCATAGTAATATATTTTAGGTAACAAATGTTAGCATTTTAACTTTTTTGGCTTAAAAAGTTATTTTCTATATCTTTGGCACCAATAATATGTGAGAATCTAAATAAATATAGATGCTTTAACATTTATCTCATATCTACAATATAAATCATAGAGCCTGAACTGCTTGCCTTACTCATGTGTGTAAAAATATGTAGCACTTATCTGTAGATATCAAAGCACTCTACTAAAGCATCAAACTGAGACACAGAGAGTCAAAGCACCCTGGTGAAAGTCACATAACAGGTCAAGTATCAGAGGGGTAGCCGTGTTAGTCTGAATCTGTAAAAAGCAACAGAGGGTCCTGTGGCACCTTTAAGACTAACAGAAGTATTGGAGCATAAGCTATCATGGATGAATGCCCACTTCATCAGACGCAAGTCTTGCGTCTGATGAAGTGGGCATTCACCCACGATAGCTTATGCTCCAATACTTCTATTAGTCTTAAAGGTGCCACAGGACCCTCTGTTGCTTATAACAGGTCAGTTGCCTGAGCCAGGAACAGCACCCAGGGCTCCCAACTCCCAGTCCAGTCACCTATCCACTGGGACACGTTGCCTCATTACAGGTCATTTTGACTACTCACATGAGTAAAACAAGCAGGATTTGATTTCTAGAAAACTATATTTTTCCACTGGGGGGGGGGGGGGGGGGAAGGAAATAAGAGGCCTGATCCTGAGAAGTGATGAGCACCTGGAACTTCAAAAGTCAAGCACAATGTAATGAAAAGAAAATGCTTCAGTGCTATACTATGAACTATATAATATGGAATTGGTCTTGATTCACTCATGATATCATTGGGGCAGCTGTGCTTTGGAGAGGCCTTCCTCCTAGGGGAACATAAACATCTTCCACCAGGTGCTACCCAACCAAAATGTTCCACCAGGGGAGGAAACTTTGAAGTGCAGCTGGCAGAGGATCCACACTGACAGAGGTTCTATGGGAATATGCATCCCCTGGCTGCACTGGGCACACCCTTCCCCAGCCGTTGTCACCCACTTTGGAGCCTGCACTGGTTAACCTTCGGTTCCCTCTTAGGTACATTTTACACCATCAGGAGCCCTGTGCTCAAGGACTGATGTATAAATATGTTTGTTCATACCAAAAGACCACAATTCCAACAGAAACCCAATTCATGATACTGTAATTCATCATAGATTGATATGTTAAACTAGAATTACATATCCCATAACAAGAAAATATTCCTAAATCCAGGGCCGGCTCCAGGCACCAGCCCAGCAAGCAGCTGCTTAGGGTGGCCAACGGAGAGGAGCGGCACTTCCGGCGCTTCGGCGGCGGGTCCCTCACTCCCTCTCGGAGCGAAGGACCAACTGCCGAATTTCCGCCAAAGACTGAAGCGGCGGTGGTAGAGCTGATCGCGATCGCGGCTTTTTTTTTTTGGCTGCTTGGGGCTGCAAAAACCCTGGAGCTGGCCCTGCCTAAATCTCATTCATTGCAGCTTTGTGTACTATAGATCCTATCAAAATTTGCCAGTGTATCAACAGCAACAACAGTCCTGTGGGGCTGACAGCCAACAGGCAACGTAAGTAACACAGTGTCTACGCAGATACTGTGTCACCCTAACTACATCGACTTAAGCACTATGCCTCTCACGGCTATGTACATACTACCAGTTGTGTCGGTATAAGTTATGTTGCTCAGGGGTGTGAATAAGCCACCTCCTGAGTGACATAAGTTACACCAATCTAAGCTTCTCCCACCAACATAGCTACAGCCCCCACAAACCGCAGGAGTAATTAAGTTAATGGGAGACCTCTCTCCCATTAGCTTAGGCCTAGTCTACACTGGGGGGTGGGGGAAAATCGATCTAAGTTACGCAACTTCAGCTATGTAAATAACATAGCTCAAGTTGACATACTTAGATCTACTCACCATGGTGTCTTCACTGCAGTGAGTCAACTGCTGCCGCTCCCCTGTCAACTCTGCCTGCACCTCTCGTGGCGGTGGAGTACAGGAGTTGATGGGAGAGCGCTCGGGGGTCAATTTATCATGTCTAGTCTAGATGTGATAAATCGAACCCCGCTGGATCGATCGCTGCCTGCCGATCCGGTGAGTAGTATAGATATATCCTTAGAGTGTCTGTAGTGTAGCCATAGCCAAAGTTGATGTAGTAGGCAACTTACATTAGCAGGAGCATCACTGTAATGTAGACACTTACAGAGTTAGGGTGATGAGAGCTGCCTTGTTCAACCTAACTCTGTAGTGTAGACCAGGCCTAAAGATTTCTTGTCTTTAAGAAAGCTTGGAGTGCTCCAGCCACCTTATTAAGCACAGTCTCCTCCATCACAGTCTCTGTTTCCTGTATATAATCTGAGTTACAACTTGAGTTTTCTGGAATTGGTTTTATATAACTGCAATGAATTCTCTGTTTCTCCGAGAACTGATGGTGGGGTGTGGCGTGGGTGAGAAAGAAAATCTGTACTGGTCAGAGAAGGTGGTCTGGGGTTCTGCAGTAGGTTATGCTTGCTGTGGCTTGTGCTTGTAGCATGGCATACTAGTGTGACCTAGCCAATTTATTCCTGTTTTGCCAGATCTCCCTACCCCAAAAAAATTCAACTTCTCTTTAAAAGTCCACAGAGAATATGCCTGAAAAGTATAAAGCAAGTCTAGAACAACACACACATTTTAAACCCTTCCATTAAAAATTTCTTGCCTCCCCACTGAAAGGCCAGTGACCAGGAATTGCTCTTAATCTTTGAAGTGCCTAACAGAATCTTGTTCCAACAAAAACATCCCAAAGCATGCTGGATTCTTTAATCCCAATAACCTTTAGACACAGGCAGCTGCAAGAAGAGCTAACAAGGCAAGGCAAAAATCAGTACAATCTAACTGGAACTGTTCTTCAGGCTTGTGATCACACTTACTGTAAGCGTACCATACCTAACAATATTTTGAAACAGGAAATAAAAATGACTGTAACCCCAAAATGAGCCACATTAAGAGCTAAGCACATCTCTTATTTCGGAGTGTAAAAATAGAGGTTTTTTTCTTTACAGTGTTGCAATTCTTGATTTTTCCCTATTACCTCATGCTGGAAGAGATAACGTTAATGCACCTCCAGGTTCTCTAGCGAGGGAGCTATTTAGATTAACGTAGTATGCTTTTTTCGATAAGAGCCTGCAGGCTACAATGGAAACTATTTGGGCTCTTGAATAGCATTTCCATTCTTCATCACTTGAGTCAACAGAACGCTGCAGAAACAACCAGCGTGGACGTTGTGGTTGTACTGCAAACTGACCTATTTTGAATAAATTCCACAAATATCCTTTCAACTGCAGAGCATAGACCTCTATCTTGCTACTGAAAGAAAAATGTAAAGGTGAGTTTCTCCAGCAAACCCAGCTGAAACGTGTGAGAAAACATCTCATTTATTTCACCCCCGCATTAGCTTCATATCGCCACTGGATCCCAGAATGTGATTAACGTGGGAACAAACCCGATTTGTTTTTAAAGCGTAACTAACTGTCCTGTCGCCTGCAACGCTCTTGGTAAAGCCAGCGAAGCAGTGGTGGGGAGAAAGATGCTCCCCGAGAGGGAACACTGTTCTAATACGGGCAGCAAATGAAGTGGCTTTGAGCTGAAGGGTAGGATTCATCAAGATTTACAAATATTGAGGAAATTCCTTAGGGCTACGCATTTTGGGTGCAGAACAAAATAATGAACTTGGAAACAGTCAAGGGCCAGCTAGGTAATCAGGAGCTTTCTTCAACAGCTGTCTTACGGTGGGGGGCGGGGGAAGCCTTTCAGAGTCTGAGCTGTTTAAAATCTCATGCTTTTTCCTAGCCACTTTCCCCATGGCTGCTGGGCAGTGAGCGGCAGTGCGCTAACTTTATGCCATTTAGTTCCTGCGCCACCAGCAGAGAGTAGACACCGAAGAGAAAGGGAGAGAGTTGCAAATGCGCTGGAACAAGGGGGAATGGCCCCAGCAGGACAAATGCACAGACAGAGGCAACCCCTAGCCCGCGCAATCCCGATATCCAGGAGAGCAACAACGCCCGGCGCGGGCGGGTGGGTGAGAGGAGAGATTGGCCCTAGCGAGGAAGCGGCGCATCCAGACGGCTCTTACCTGCGGGGCAGGCGCGTCGCCAGCCCCCGGGAGCCCGGCCGAGGATGAGCCGAGCTCCGTGCACAGGAATTCAGCGCGGCGCTGCGGCGGCGGAGAGCCCCAGCACTGGAGACGCCTCTCGCTGCTGCTGATTTGCCACTTGCCTCCCCCTGCCCCTAGCTGCCTCCGCAACTGCCACCCCCGCGCTGTGCGCAGCGCGCCCAGCCCTCCGCGAGGGGACCAGCGGCAACGTTTCCCAGCCCGAGCGCCTCTGCCCGCCCCGTGGCCGGGGCACAGCCAGGGACTGTGCGTGTGCTGGGGGGCGGTGCGAGCAGGTGTCTGAGGCGGCGGGGGCAGCGCTAACCCCTCGAGGGCCCGAGGGACAGACCAGGACGGCCGGAGGGCGGCGGCGCGCAGAAAGAACAGGCTGCCATCGCCACCCCCTTACCTACTACCCGCCTCCCGCAGCGTCCTAACGGCCCCCGCCCCCTGAACTGACACGTGTCGGCCGCCCCTCCGCTGCTACCGGCACCTACCTGCCCCTGTGACAGCCCCTGAACGGCTGCAGCTACTCGCTCTCTAGCCCCGGAAACCACCCCCATGGGCACTTGTCACCCACCCTGCCTCTCCTCCCCCGTATGTTAAAGGGCCAGTTCTCACCTCTCTGCCTACCCCCTTCTAAACAGCTACTTGCTGTCGGAAACCTGCCCCCTCCCTCCTCAGCGTTATCAAAGGCCACCTGTCATTGGCCGCCCCTCCCCTCTACCTGCCCCCTCCGCTTGTCTAAACTGCCACCACTCCTGCCCCTCCCCCCCAAACGGCCATCTCTCACCGGTCTGCCCCTCAGCCACCTGGCAGCTGTTCTGCCATCTCCCCTCGCCACGTAATGGCTACCCGAGCCCTCCGCCGTGTCCTGCTGCTGGGCAGTTACTGGTTTCCCTTCCGCGCTCTGAACGGCCCCTGGGGCCTCCCGCCACAAACCCTCGCACCTCCCCGGCGGCCCAGTGCCAAGACGTAACCTGTGAACTTGATTTAAGCAAAGCTAATGGAAGCAGCCCCCGCTGGCGCGCTGCTCTTTCCCCTGCTGTCTCTCTATTGGGGGAGCCAATCGGGGATCAAGGCCCCTTGCGCCACGCGCTGGACTCTTTAGGCAGCCACTGCCCCAAGGAGTTTACAGCCTCAGCAGGTGGCAAGAGCCACCAGGTGAATACAACGCACACACGTAGGAGGCGAGAGACCAGGGGAACAGCGAAACAACCAGTGCAGGAAAACAAAGCAGCAGCCACAGCGCAGCAACTGCCTCGCCCTTGTCAAGTGTCTTCCGAGGCATCGGCAGGGGTGAGTTTTAAGGGGGACTGTGACGAAGAATCCTGTTCTGTTACCTTTTAAATTGCATGTGATGAGGTAAGGTCAATACTATGACTAAGGCTTAGAACTGCGTGAATTGTTGTGAATAACGCCCCGTGCTAACAAACATCTCAAGGTTGCGCGGGAAGAGCTTAATTTCTTTGTACTCTTGACGTCTGAAAAGCCAAGTTTTAAAACTGTCCAAGGACACGCTTGCTGTTGTGCGCTGGCTCTTTAATGATCTCTGCTTACTTTTTCTCTCTATCCTCCCACCTATCCTCGCATTGTTAATACCAGCTCTTTATTGAACACGCTGGAAAAAGCATAGGCACACAGCACTCACTCTTTAGAAAGGTTACTGCTCTTCTCAGACCTGTTATTGTGTGCATTATATAAGACATGGGGGTGGGGAGCACTTCTGGATGGTTCATCAGTGCTTCTGCTGGGAGCATTTTCCCCACTGTAGCTACTGCAGCTCTTACACACACCCACTTGTTCTGGCTCCTGTCCTTGTATGCCTTGCTCATTAAATTAGTATGCTTAGGATAGCAGAGGTAAGAGTATTTTTAAAAGAAAGAATAAACTACCTCAACAGTTCAGAAAAGTGAACTTTTAGGAATATTGTTAGATTTGTTAGAAGTTCATGTTGAATATTTTTGTTCCCTTTTAGCTACATTTTCATAAATATAAACATAATAATTGATAGTATGTTGCTTGTTATATTAAAACCAAGAAAGGGTGACATATTAAATAAGGGAATATAGCAGCACTGAGGAAGTATTAGTTAAGTTACTGTAAGTATTATGTGAGAGACTCAGACCAGTGGGGTACAGGAGTCTGGTAGAAGGCAAATATACTGGCCACTGGATAAATAGTTTTCTGTTCCTTGACAGGTTTCAGAGTAGCAGCTGTGTTAGTCTGTATCCACAAAAAGAACAGGAGTACTTGTGGCACCTTAGAGACTAACAAATTTATTAGAGCATAAGCTTTCGTGGGCTACAGCCCACTTCTTCAGATGCATATAGAGTGAAAGGGAGAGAGTTGCAAATGCGCTGGAATGGCCCCAGCAGGACAAATGCACAGACAGAGGCAACCCCTAGCCCGCGCAATCCCGATATCCAGGAGAGCAACAACGCCCGGCACGGGCGGGTCGGTGAGAGGAGAGATTGGCCCTAGCGAGGAAGCGACGCATCCAGACGGCTCTTACCTGCGGGGCAGGCGCGTCTCCAGCCCCCGGGAGCCCGGCCGAGGATGAGCCGAGCTCCGTGCACAGGAATTCAGTGCGGCGCTGCGGCGGCGGAGAGCCCCAGCACTGGAGACGCCTCTCGCTGCTGCTGCTGCTGCTGCTGCTTTGCCACTTGCCTCCCCCTGCCCCTAGCTGCCTCCGCAACTGCCCCCCCTATGCATATCCTATGCATCCGAAGAAGTGGGCTGTAGCCCACGAAAGCTTATGCTCTAATAATTCTGTTCCTTGAGTGACCAGATCTATTGGGATCCAGGAAGTGGGCAAGCGAAGCCCGCCCACTGCTAAAGGATCCCCCCCAGCTTAAGGGGGGGTCCACAGGACCTGGAGACCAAAAAATTATGGGGGACAACTAATAAAAGAACAGGGACAGGAGTGAGGTCAAAGGGTCAAACGAAGCGAACCAGACGGGGACACCGAGCAGAGAACCCCGGACAGCGCCCACTGCTCCTCAAAGGCGTCAAGGGAGCCAGTGGACGCTGCCCAGAGGAACTCTGCCCGGATACGTGAAAGAACGGAGGACCTGAAATACGCCCCACCGTCACAGGAAACTCCATCGGCCAACCTCCTCACTCTGGTTTTATAGATGGCCAGTTTCGCTAGGGCCAGAAGGAGGTTGACCAGGAGGTCCCGCGACTTTGTGGGGCGACGGATAGGGAGTGCATAAATAAAAAGGTGAGGAGAAAAGTGCAACCAAAATCTTAACAAAATATCCGTGAGGAGCTGGAATAGGGGATGCAGCCTGGTGCACTCCAGGTAAACATGCGCCAGGGTCTCCCTCACGCCGCAAAAGGGGCAGGTGTCTGGGATAGGGGTAAACCGCGCCAAGTACACGCCCGTGCTCATGGCTCCGTGAAGGAGCCGCCAACTGATGTCCCCGGTGGGCTTCGGGATCAGAGCAGAATAAAGGCTGGCCCACCGGGGCTCCTCACCCTCCAGAGGTGGCAGAAGGTCCCGCCCCTTCGTATCGGGGCGGGACGCGAGGGTGAGGACATGAAGAACATGGAGCACGAGCGTGTATAGATGTTTCCTTGGCGCGGTCTGGAACAGAACCGGCTGCAGATGGTGCAGCCGGCTCATGGCGAATGGACGGGGAGGGGGCTGGTTGGGTCCACGGGGCAGGGGCCTGATGAAAAAGTCTGGAGGCTCGGAGTGGAGGGTGGGCGGGGCATGCCCTCTCGCAGGACCCGGTCGAGATAGTCCTGAGCAGCAGGCGGCAAAGCGGCCCTCACCTCCTGAAGTACGTGCCGGGGAGTACGAGGTCTGGAGAGCCCCATGCGCTGAGCGAGCGTCAGGGGATCCAGCCAGTCTCCCCGGTCGTAGTCCAGGAGGTCTCCGACTTTGGTGACTTCTGCTAGGACCAACCTCTGGTGCACCTTGGGGGACTCCGCCACCTGCACACGAAGCTGGGGGTTGTGTAGCAGGGGCTCCGCGAGGAGATCTGCCCCCACGGTGGCCGCCACGGACCTGGTCACTGAAAACAGTTTCCAGGTCCGGAGGAGGTCCTGGTAGAAGACCAACAGCTCGGAGAGGCCTCGCGGAAGACCTCTCGGATGGAGACAAAGGAGCTGCCGGTCATATCTGAGCCCTCTGAAGCGGCGCAGGAAAGCGTGCGCCAATACGCTCCATGCCGGACTACCTGCACCATAAAGGAGCCTCTGCAGGGCCTGGAGGCGGAAGACGTGGACCTGAGCGTGCAGACATTTCAGGCCCTGCCCTCCCTCCTCCAGGGGTAGATGGAGAACCCCCGCAGAGACCCAGTGCAGTCCTGACCAAAAGAACTCCAGAATCAACGTCCGGAGGGTGGTCAGGAAGCCCGGGGCCGGGACCAGGGTGTTGAGCTGGTACCAGAGCGTTGAGCTGGTACCAGAGCATGGACAGGACTAGTTGATTGAGCACCAGTGCTCTCCCTCGAAGGGAGAGACACCGGAGCAGTCCTGTCCATTTCCGGAGCCGCTTGGACACCCTGCCCTCTAAACCTAGCCAGTTCTCCGGCGGAGACGGATGCGTGGCAGAAAGGTAAACGCCGAGATAGAGCAGCAGACCCGCGCTCCACCGGATGGCCTGAAGCGCGGGTGGGAGGGAGCTCGCCTGCCACCCGTCCCCGCCCACCAGGCCAGAGCTCTTGACCCAGTTGACCCGGGCGGAGGAGGCCGCCGAATAGATGGTCTGGCAAGCCTCCACCCGTACCAAGTCGCCCGGGTCCTGGACCACGAGGAGCACGTCGTCGGCGTACGCCGACTGGACCAGCCGTAGCTCCGGCTCCCACAGCACCAACCCTGCCAACCTCCTACGGAGGAGACAGAGGAAGGGCTCGATCGCCAGAGCATACAGCTGGCCCGAGAGGGGGCACCCTTGACGTACTCCTCGCCCGAAGCTGACCGGTTCGGTCAGGGTCCAGTTGAGCCTGACCAAACACTCTGCGGAGGCGTACAGCACCTGGAGAAAACCCACAAACTGGGGCCCGAAGCCAAACGCTCGCAGAGTGCCCAGGAGATACCCGTGGTCCACCCTGTCGAACGTCTTCTCCTGATCCAGGGACAGGAGGGCGAACGACAGACCATCCCTACACCCGAGTTCCAAGAGGTCCCGGACCAGATACAAGTTGTCGAAGATGGTGCGGCCCGGGACGGTGTAGGTCTGGTCTGGGTGGATCACGCCCGCCAGCACGGACCCTAGCCGCAGCGAGATGGCCTTCGCTACGATTTTATAGTCCGTGCTGAGGAGCGAGATGGGACGCCAATTCCGTAAATCGCGGAGGTCCCCCTTCTTCGGCAATAAGGTGAGTACGGCTCGCCTGCATGAAAGAGGGAGGACCCCGCCCTGCAAGGACTCGGCCCAGACGGTGACAAGGTCCGGGCCGAGGACGTCCCAAAACACGCGGTAGAACTCCACGGTCAGCCCGTCCATGCCCGGAGATTTATTGGTGGGCATGCGGCGGAGGGCTTCCGAGAACTCGGCCAGAGTGAGAGGCAGCTCCAGCTGGTCTCGGTCGCCCGCGCTGACCGTCGGGAGTTCATCCCAGAGCATTCTGCAAGCGTTAGGATTGGTCGGATCCGGGGAGAAAAGGCCTGCGTAGAAGGCCCTGGCCCTCCCGCACATTTCCGCCGGATCCGTGAGGGGGGTGCCGTCCTCTGCTAGAAGGCAGGTGACGTGCTTCTTGGCCCCCCTCTTTTTCTCCAGGGCGTAGAAGAAGCGGGAACCGCGATCCATCTCCCGAAGGAGGCGGATGCGGGATCGAACAAAGGCACCTCGGGCCCGATGGTCCTCGAGGGTCCGGAGCTCTTCCCGCTTCTCCCGGCACGCTCCGCAGAGGGATGGATCACCGGGGCTGGCGGCCAGACGCCTCTCCAGCTCTAAGACCTCCCATTCCAACTGCCCTATCGCCGCATCCCTCCGTCGGCTGGCGCCCCGGGTGTAGTCATGGCAGAAGAGCCGGGCGCGCACCTTCCCCAGGTCCCACCACCGCCGCGCCGAGGGAAAGGCACGCCGCTGCCCTCGCCAGGCCAGCCAGAACTCCCGGAAGGACGCCACGAAACCCACATCCTCCAACAAGCTATTATTAAAGTGCCAATAGGCCGGCCCCGGCCTCTCCGCGCAGAGAGAGACTGTCACGGTGGCTAGATGGTGATCTGAAAAAGGGGCCGGCCGGACGCTGGAGGAGTGGGCCCGGGAAAGATGGAAGCGTGACATATAGATGCGGTCCAACCGGGAGTGGTACGACCGATGGACCTCCACCCGGACAAAAGTGAATGTCGAAACGTCATCCGGGTGGTGGTCACGCCAGACGTCCACCAGGGAGTGATGTTAGACGATCTCCCGGAGGACATCCGCGGCGGCCGGGTGCTGCTCGGTCCCCGAGCGGTCCCGTTCCTCAAGGGTGGCGTTAAAGTCCCCGCCCAGGACCAGGCACTCGCGAGGATCCAAGGTGCTGAGGAAGGCGGACGCCTGCTGATAAAAACACAACCTCTCCGGGCCCAATGTCGGGGCGTAAATGTTGATGAGATTAACCACAAGCCCCTCCATGCGGACCTGGAGGTGCAGCAGGCGGCCTGGCACAGCCTCGGCGACCCCCAGCACCACGGGCCGTAGGTCGGGGGAGAACAGGGTCCCAACTCCAGCCATACGAACTGTGAGGTGGCTAAAATAGACCCTGTCCCCCCACTCCAGCCGCCAGCTGGTCCTCTTACCCTCCCCCATGAGGGCCCTCGCGGCCCGGAGAATCTGATGAAAATCCCCCCATTGCTGGAGTGCAAGCTGTACCTTGTTGCGGGAGACACGGACGTCCTCAAGGAACTCTCGTAGCTCCTCTCTCAGCGTATGGGGGGGTGGGGTTACCGATCTATGGCTATCCCCCAGCGGGGCCCCTGTCACAGCCCCGTGGCCCACCGAGACGGGCAAGCAGGGGGCAGACCCTCGACGTGGCGTCTGATGGGCTGGCGCCACGTGGCCCGCCTCAGACCCTGGCTCAATGAGGGGCGGCGGAGGGAAAATAGCAGCCCCTGGGGGGTCGGGACAAGGAAAAACAAAGGCCGCTCCTTGGGGGTCGTCCTCTGGGATATGGAAGGAGACAGCCCCAGGGGCGGCAATAGCATCACGGGAAGTGGATGGGATAGAGACTGGGTCGGTGTCAGGGGCAGGGTCGGAGTCAGGAATAGGGACAGGGGAAGGGGCGATAGTGGGATCGGGGGCCCCAGCAGCCAGGCTCCTGGGTGGGGGGGGTGGCACCCCGCAAATGGGCTCAGGGATTTGCAGGGAGGGAGGTGGGCCCTCCGTGATGCTGGGCTTGTGCTCCAAGGCAGATGGTAAGGCCACGGCATCCATAGGTGGAGAATCAATGACGGGGCCCCCACCCAGGTAGGAGGTCGGCTGCCCCTCAGCCACGAGGGAGTCCCCTGGCGACTCGGGTCCCGGTTGCATGGCACTGGCCGTCGCCTCAAGAGGCTCGGCGGCCGCTAGCGGGGTGCCATCTGCAGTCGGGTTGGTGGAAGAGTCCAGGGGCTCCTCGGAGGCGGGAGCGGAAGCAGTGGGTAAGGGGACAGAACATGGGGAAAGGGGGGCTGAGGCGAGGTCGCTCAGATCGAGGCCCGCTGGCAGAGGGTCGTCCTCCCCCTGGGTAACTGGGGTCAGACCCAGGGCCTCGATCTCCTCATAAATGGAGGGGAGATCACCTTCCATCACCCCAGGGCTCTCCCCGCCTGCACCCGAAGCGACGCTCGCCTTGGTGCATGCAGGGGCTTCAGATTGTAAGGGGGCGAGAGGGGCTCCATCAGGGGCTTCCATAGGAAGGGACACCGGAGGAGGGGTAGTGCTTTCCTCCGATGCTGCCACGTCTTCCCTAGCCGGTAATGGTGGACAAAACCCACCCGGGGGCAAAGCAGAAGGCTCAGCATCGGTGCCCCCCTTCCTGGTCTTCCGGGGGGCTACCGCATCATATGGAAGGAGCGGAGCTCGAGCTTTCCGCTTGCCCCGCTTCCCCTGTACTAAGGACCAGCCCTCCATGGCATCATCCGGGGGTTGGCTAACAGGGGTCGGGTCAGGGAGCAAGGACGAAGGCTCAGGGACTCAGGGAGGCAATGGTGGGGCAGCATGTAGGAGGGAGGAGCCACCCTGGGGCATGCCCTTTTCTATGCCCGGTGGTATCCCTACCTCACCCTCCTCCACAGGCCCCGCCAGATTGCAGGCGGCAGAGGCGGGGCCCTCCCACGCATCTGGGCACACTAGGGGAGATACCCCTTGGGCCCGAGCGGGAGCGTTGTTGGGCCGGAAAGGAGGAGGGGCGGCTTCGGGCGCCGGGCAGCCAGGGGCGCCGGCGATGACGGGGCCGGTGCCCTGCCGGGGCTCGAGGGTCCCGGATGCCCCTCCGTGCCGGGCCAAGGGGCAGTCCCTCCGGATGTGCCCCATTGCCCGGCAGAGGTAGCACCGGGCCTCCCCCGTTGAATAATGCACCCGGTAGCGGGCCCCCTGGTAGGGGACCAAGAAGGACCCCTCGAGCGCCTCACCGTCACGTGCCGCCGGCGGCAGTTGTAACTGTACCTGTCGGCGGAACGAGAGGACATGACGGAGGGCGGGGTCTTTGCAGCCCAACGGGAGAGGGCTGACCACGGAGATCGGCCTCCCCAGGGTAGAGAGGGCAGGTAACAGGGCGGCATTAGGAAGGAAGGGAGGGACAGAAGTCAGGACCAGTCGGGCGCCCAGGTCTTCTAGCGGCTCCAGGGGGACGAACACGCCCCCCACCGCCAGGCCCTTCTCCACCGCCTCCTGGGCGGCGGCCTCCGATGCTAGGAAGAAGACGACCTTTCCGTACATCTTGGAGGCCGCCACAATGGCCATGGGCCCCACCACCCTCGCCAACGCCCGCACGTAGGTTTCCACGTGGGGCGAGGAGGGTACCAGGAGGCAATGGACGCCGTGCTTCCTAGTCAAAGTGGGGAAGGGGCCCCGGCCACTATAGATGGTAGCAGAGGCAGTGGTTGATTGAGATGATGATGCAGCGGCAGGCGGGGGGGCCGCTGCTACCTGAGCATATGCCCTGGGGGCCGGGGGAGGGACACCTACAGAGCTGGTGGAGGGAACAGCGGGGAGGGATGCCGCGGCCGGTTGCGGGGCCGCGGCAGTGGGGGCACCCCCTGCCATGGAGGGTCTGGCTTTTTTAGCGGGGCCTTTACCCTTCTTTGTGCCCTGGCCCTTCCTGCCGGCTGGGGGGGCTCCCCCAGAGTCAGAGGGGGCGAGGGACGTGGCAGCAGCGGAGGTCACCTTGTTACCCGCCGCTGCCGGTGTTCCAGCAGGGGTGGTAGTAGGTGGCTCGGCAGCGGCGGTTGAGGTAGAGGCTAGGGGGGACGATGGTGGGGCGGGTGGAGGAGGGGCAGCAGGGTCTGCCCGAGGGGTCTTACTCTCCTCGTCCCCTGCCATAATGAGGACGGGGGGAGAGCAAACACTGGAGGGGGGGTAGGGAAGGGGGAAGCAGGTCGACCACTCCTCCCCGCTAGGCTGTAGGCAGGGGAGGAGGGCGCCAAAAAAAAAAAGGGGGGGTGAATGGGGGGGGCTATCAAGGGCTAGGGGTCAGTCACCGACTCAGGGAAGGTTTCCGGCTCCCCTTGTTGCACCAAGGAAGGGAGGATATAACAGCATTGGGGGGTGCAGTGAGACAGAATCAAACTAAAACGGGGAGGGGTACAAGCGCATGGGAGGGGACATGGGCACACGAGGGGAGGGGCTAATCAGGGCAAGGGGACGCAGGGAGAAAGGAACAACCAGGCTGGGAATGGGGCAGAGGAACCACGGGGCTAGCTTCAGAGGCTGGGGCGGGTCAAACAAAGAAAGGCTGCAGAAGGAAAGGGCGGGGCAGGCAAACAAACTGGAGCTAGTGAGGGGCTGGGGCAAGGGAGAGGGGCAAAAGGCTGCAAGGGGCAAATGGGTAGGTAGCAGGGGTAAAGCTGGGGGCTTGCTACAGGGGGGAGAGGGTCAGTCCAAAGGAGAGGGGGGCACGTGCACCCACGTGCGCTTGTAGCAAAAAGGAAAGGCAGTTTAGGCTGGCTGCTGTATCAAGCCCAATGGTGGCAGCAGGGCGTGGCAAGCCTAGGTGAGCAGCTGAGTCCCAGAGGCAGGAGCTCGAGGCAGATGGTGAGTAGCCGGTGGGGGTGGTGGAGGGGGCAACGATGATGGTGGTGGTGGGGATCGGGGGGGGGGACACAGATGGACCAGGGGACAGGCTCTACGCCACACCCCCTGTGTCCCCACAAACACAGTCTAGATCCCCACCACAAGAGCACAGTTCAAAAGTTACTCAGTCCGGGAGGGCCCCCTCCACGGTGGTCTGTAGAATTCCTACACGCTCCCCCACTGGCAGATGGTCCTCTTCTTCTCCTCAGGGCTCCAGCAGCTCCCCAGCAGCAAACGCAGCAGCTCCAGGCGGCAGTCTGGTGGCCAGCAGGAAGGACCCCTCTCAGGTGGAGGTGGTGGTGGCAACCCCCACCAGGAGCAGGAGCAATGGCTGGGGTCTCTCCCTCCCCTCCTCTGGGGAGTGGGCCAGCAGGCCCCCCCCAAGGGGCTATAACTGGAGCAGCAGCAACCAAGGGTGTGAGTGGGTCTAGCAGCCAGCCAGCCAGCCAGCAAGCAGGTAGCAGAGAAAGAGGAGGAGCAGCCCCCTACCTCTCTCTCTCTCTCTCTCTCTCTCTCTCTCTAGGCCAGAGGGCTACAGGAGAGTGATCTATTAGTCCCAGGTCAGACAGGGTTTCTGTTCCCTGAGTGACCAGAGCAGGGGCTGCCCTAGAGCAATTAGGAACCTGCTAGAACCAATTAAGACAGGCATGCTAATTAAGACACCTGGAGCCAATTAAGAACTTACTAGAATCAATTATGGCAGGCAGGCTAATCAGGACACCTGGTTTAAAAAAGACCTCTCATCAGTTAGTAGAGGGCACACAAGGATTGAGAGGGTGTGCTGCTGGAGGATTGAGGTGTACAAGCGTGATCAGGCTTCAGGAGGAAGATCCTGTGGTGAGGATAAAGAAAGTGTTGGGGAGAGGCCATGGGGAAGTAGCCCAAGGAATTGTAGCTGTCCCACAGCTGATACAGGAGATATTGTAGACAATTGCTATCTATAGGGCCCTGGGCTGGAACCTGGTGTAGAGGGTGGGTCTGGGTACCCCCCCCCCCCCCATCCCTCCAACTCCTGATTGAACACAGGAGGAATTGACCAGAAGAGAAGGCCTAATCTGGAAAGGGATCTGGCCTGTCCCGATCCACTAGGTGGGACACTAGAGACTGTGGAGATTGTTCTCCGTTTCCCCTATGCTGACCAGTGATGAGGTTAGCTGAGTGAATGGCAGATTTGAGCCTCTAGCAAAAACGGCCAAACTGAGGGCTGCCGTGAATCTCTGAGGTGAGCAAATCTGCCAAAAAATGCAGGACCCACCAAGGCAGAGGAGGAACTTTGTCACAATACATATTATTATGAAGATGATGTCAATGTTTATTATCAGTCCATTCCACTTATTTGTTTGTCTTTTGGATGATCTATAGCACTCCTACCTTTTTAGCTCCTTTTAATATTACTCTCACAGTGCTAAGAACTTCTTCAAAGGAAAAGTGGAGCCATTCTTCTCTTGTGTAGTTAAAGAATTTTATAAATGACTATTAAACTTTAGAAACAGGTATATAAACCCATAAATATAAATTTATTTCTTTAAAGTAAACCGTTCTTAATATTGTTCCTTATTTTGGCTTCGTTCTGGTGAATAAAAAGATGATCTGAAGTTAATTGCAAGACAGTTAATTGCTTATTTGCTTAGAATAATATTTTATGTATAAATTCTCACATTTTACTGTATTAGAACATTTGACAGTAATGAATCAACAAACTGTTAACAATAAAATATTTTCAAGAAGCAGTTTTTACACAGAATTAACTTGCTTGTTTAAAAAAATTAAAGGGAAAGGCTGTCTAAAGCGCTATAGACACCATTTGAGAAGGCTAAAGAGAGAAGAGCAGTAGCAGAGTACAGAGAAAAGCCATATCTTGAACAAAAAGAATCAAAACATAATCAAAGGTAATAATGCTCTTTTTGGGTCCTGATGATAAGCCACCACTCTCTCTGGAGTACAGAGTCATTAGAACTTCTATATGGAATTATACTGGTACTCTCTCTTTCTATATTTATAGACACCAAGTTTTCTATTCACCGTGTAATTTATGTAAATTATACTCTACTGTCTTTGGACCATTTTTGTAATGTTGATTGCATCAGGTGAAACTTTTGGGCCTGATTCTCCTGTCACTTACGCTGGTGTTACTTTGTTTACTTCAGCAGAGTAACACTGGGCATGAACGTCACCCCCTGTGTCTTTTTTAAATAAATGTGACATTTTTAGTTTTATGCTTTTGGCTTTCAGGACAAATATTTTTCTCTCTGATGTTTAGTGTTTTTGTTTTTTAGGAGCTTAATAAAAAAATAACCCAATACTACAACACTTAAAGAACTAGTCCACTCTGAGTACATTTCCTAGACCTGAAGAAAAGTTCTGTATAACCTTGAAAGCTTGTCTGTCTCTCTCTCACCAATGAAAATTGGTCTGATAAAAGATATTGGCTCACCCACCTTCTATCTCTAGTCCTATTGAAGACCGTGGGATTACTTGCATGAGTAATAGCCACAAGTAAGGGTACATGGGTCTTACTCTATAATATTGTTTGAATGTTGCACAAATAAATAAAATCTTGCTCCATTGACACATCTGTTGGCAGAATTTATCTTTAAATTTCCTGTACTATAAGCCAAGTGATTAGAGCTACATGGCTTTACACCAGTTAAGTATCTGACTCATAGCATTTATTAACTCTTGACAGCATTTTGCTTCTTGTAGAATGAACCATGTGGCACCAATATGGTATGGAAATGTCTAGAGTTTATTTCTTCTCTCTTCCCCTCCTCCCCCCACCCCGATGTGTGCACTGGCACCAAAACTAAAGATTGTAAAAGAATACATGTCTAGAAAATATGATATTGTAGCACTAGGCATATTGCTATAATCAGACTGTAGCAAAGGACTCCTCCTATTCCATGTTATATAACACCTGTTCCTATATAATTTCTGGTCAAGGATTCTGTTTTTTGATTAAGACAAAAAGTGTGTGTATATACCATGTCAAGACATCAGCAGTTCTTTTCTGTGTTTAAAGGCTCACGTTTGAAATCCATACACAAACCACATACTCAAGATTTTACTATAAAGCTGTTTTTTTTTTTTTTTTTTTTTTTTTTGGGAGAAGTTATTTTTATTGATCTGCATTCAGTCACCGTAGCCATCTGGTCAAATGGCCAAATGAAGGATATGGATTTCTTTCATATGAAGGAAATATAAAATTGTAGCAGAAATATATGTTTGTTTTTAACACACGTCAAGACTTTCTAAGGAAAACTGAAAATGTATAGTAGAAACGTAAATAATCGTGCAATAGACAGTGTACCTGCTAACATAAAAAAGAACAGAATTAGTAAGGGAAAAATCACAGCCCATTTGAAGAAAGTGCCTTTCATCAAATAATTGTCTGAGTCTTAAGACTGTGTTGAAGTCCATTAAATTGATTGAAATAGCAGCTAGCCCCAAAGCATTTTTAATAAAACAATCACTCTAGTGTGAGATGACCCTCGGTGTGGTTAATGATCTAATCAAAAAGAACTAACATGAGTGTTTCTAATTTTTGGTTTCTGAAGTGGAATACCTTTAAATTGATGAGCATTTTATTGACAACCTGAACTCTTCAGTGAAAAAGGATGCTGGTCTGTACTTGAGAATTTCTCAACATCAAAAAATGACAAGAAGGCTAGGCAAAGAGATTAGATTACTGTATCTTGTATCCTTGTACTTCATAAAATTGGGAGTTTCTTTCAAGCAGGCTCTACCAAAATAATGTATTGGAGATTCAGTGCAACACTTTAAGACTTGCTGCAGCCTCACAGAAAACTTTGAAATACACTGGGGATTAGTTTAGCCCAATATAACACCACTGGCTTAAATGAAGTTACTCTACAGATTAAATTGGTCCATTCTATTTAGAGGCAATTGTACTTCATATTTTTCACTTTATTTTTAATTACTATTTGCATTAAACTAGTATTTTAGTTTCTTAAGAGTTCATCTGCTCCTGCTGTTTTTTCTTTACCTGAAGTCACAGTCTAGTCTTTTGTTTGTTGACATTACTATTAGTAGCTGTGAAAATACTTACAACACTGTAAACAAGGGATTGTGGGACTAATGTTATAGTGGGCCTTCCACTACCACCCTGTAGTAGGACTGTGTGAGAGGCAGTTTTTTTTTTTTTTTTTTAATTTTTTTAATATGTTACAAGTCAGTATCTAGATTGATGTAGTAATTAGATGACTGAACATCGTGGGTAGCAAGTTGTTGCTGTCCACCCTCAGTCTTCTAATTTTGCTCTTCACCACCACACGTGAGATGAGAGCAGAAAGTCACTAACAGAGTAGAGCACCCTGTGGGATCCATGAGTATTGAAGATTGTTGACAACAAAAGAGAAGCAGCCGTTAAGAGGAATGTCCCTTAAAAAGTGGAAAATCCATACCAAATGTTAGTTACTCAGACCAGCATTAAATTCCCCATCACAACACTACTCCCTGAAAAGGGAATACCAGTGCTAAGGTGCAGTTAAGGAATCAATAGCAACACAGCACAGGATCTGGTAAAGTTGAAGGCCTATGGGATAGGGTCTCAGTTTCCTGTGGTTCTTTCACCTAAGCAGCAGTTCCCTTTCCATGAGGCTGCAATTCAATGCAACTGACACCATGGAAGGATGTTACTTGTATTTTAAGTACCACCAGAAGTTTTATCTATGGGGAAAAAGGGGTTCTGTGACTTCAGGGGAAGAATAATCAACAAGAACAGAGAACTTCTAAGTATCAAATACTGTTTTCTTGCAAATGTCGTTGATAATAAAAACTAAAGAAGAAAACACAAAATCCCTGACCTACTTTATAGGCTGAATAGTTTCTAAATAAGGGTTTTTTGTTTTTGTTTTTTTAAAGATTTCCATTTGGTATCAATAGCACATTAAGTTTAATTGCTAAAGGAAAATACTTTGCACTAGGTTTGCTAAATTAGCCATGCACTTTCCAAATTCTTCCATCTTGATTTTAGATATTTTTCATGCCACCTGCCTTTTCAAGCCAGCCCTAATTCAGCACAGTACTTAAGCATGTGCTTAAATCAATCCCATTTCAGGAAAGCATATTTATTCAGGAATGCACTCAAGCACATGCACATCCTTGCATTCAATTTAGTCAATGAGAGTTAAGCACATTCCTGACTAGGGGACCTAAATCCCTGTATTTTGTTTGTTTGATCAGAGCAGTCACTCTAAATATCCAAAAGTCTCAGGCATTGTTTTAATTAATAAGGTCGGAAGTAAAAGTAAGGGGAAGATTCCTTCATCACTGTATATCTACACAACAACTGGGAGGTGTAATTCTCAGTTTGTGCAGATGTATACACACTAGCTCCAGGCCCGGTACAAGGAAGTTTCGTGGCCGTGTGGCAGCTCCCCACCCCAGCTCGTTTCTGCTCCGCCTCCTCCCCGAGCACGCTGCCCCCGCTCTAATTCTCCTCCCCCTCCCAGGCTTGCAGCGCCAAACAGCTGATTAGCGCTGCAAGCCTGGGAGGCGGGAGAAGTGGAGCGGCAGGGCCGGCTCTAGGTTTTTTGCCGCCCCAAGCAAAAAAAATTTTGGCTGCCCCCCGTCCCAGCCCTGGGCTCCTCGCCGCACCCCCCTGCCACCCAAACCCTGGGCTCTCCCCCAACACCCGCACCCCCCTGCCGTCCCAGCCCTGGGCTCCCCCTACCCCCCACCATTGCCCCACACACACCTCCTGCCGCCCCAGCCCTGGGCTCTCCCCCCCCCCCCCCTGCACCCTCCTTCTGCCGCAGCCCTGGGTCACTGGTAACTCGCTCCCAGAGCAGGTCATTCAGCAGGAATTTTAGATGTGCACAGAACACAGACAGGATTGGTTCCCATATGGTTACAGAACTGCAGTAAAGTGAAACAATTTTCAGCTTGTGTGATTGGAGGATATCTGGATGCATATTATAAGACTGTCCTCCATAAATGAGGAAAAGTTGAGGTGCCTTTATTATTCTTTTGTTCCACTCTTTCTTTCTATGGGGAATTTGCCAATGCAAACTGTCTTCCTTTTAAACAAACAAAAAGGCAATGGCTGTTGAAAATAGCAATTCCAGTCCTAATAACCACTGGGAAGCATTTCTTGCTCAATTTTATCCTACTTTTTCTACAGCAAGTTACAGTGGATCAGTATATTTGATTTGGGAGAAATGAAGTAATAGCTGCCCAAACTGAGCTTGAGCACTCCTGAATTTTGAGGTGTTCAAATCTGGAAGGCAGGTGCTGGGGGGGGGCTGTGGCTCCACAGGGGAGCATGGCAGCATGTATGCAGCAGCGTGTCTGGCGCTGCGCGAAGCCAGACACGCTGGTCTGAGTGGCACGGTAAGGGGGCTGGGGGGTTGGAGAAGGGGTAGGGGGTTGCAGGGGGGCAGTCAAGGGACAGGGAGCAGGGGGGGTTGGATGGGGCGGAGGTTCGGGGGGAAGTCAGGCAGGGAGAAGGGGTAGATGGGTCAGGGGTTCGGGGGGGCACTCGGGACAGGCAGCAGTTGGATAGGCATGGGAGTCCCAGGGGTTTGTCAGGGGACAGGTGGGGGCGTCTCAGGAGGGGGCAGTTGGGGACAAGGAGAGGGGAGGCTTAGATAGGGGGTCGGGTCCCGGAAGGGGGCAATCAGGGGACAAGGACCAGTGGGGCTTAGATAGGGGGTGAGGTCCTGGGGGGCAGTTGGGACAGGGGTCCCAGGAGGGGGTGATCAGGGGACAGGGAGCAGGGGGGTTGGATGGGTTGGGGTTTCTGTGGGGGGCAGTCGGAGGGAGTGGATGGTGGCAGGGTGGGGCTACCCTCCCTCCCTGTGGAGTGTTCTATTTTTTGAATGACTGCCTAGGAAGGAGTACTCCGGAAAGGGATCTGGGGTTATAGTGGATCACAAGCTAAATATAAGTCAGCAGTGCAACACTGTTGCGAAAAAATAAAATAAAAAAATCACCGAACATCATTCTGGGATGTATTAGCAGGAATGCTGTAAGAAAGACACAAAAAGTAATTTTTCCACTCTACTCAGCACTGATAAGGCCTGTGTTCAGTTCTTGGTGCCACATTGCAGGAAACATGGACAAATTGAAGAAAGTTCAGAGAAGAGCAACAAAAATGATTAAAGGTCTAGAAAACATAGAAGATTGAAAAAAATGGGTTTGTTTAGTCTGGAGAAGAGAAGACTGAGGGGGCACACATGATAGTTTGAGGGAAGGGATAGCTCAGTGGTTTGAGCATTGGCCTGTTAAACCCAGGGTTGTGAGTTCAATCCTTGAGGGGGCCACTTGGGGATCTGGGGCAAAAATCAGTACTTGGTCCTGCTAGTAAAGCCAGGGGGCTGGACTTGATGACCTTTCAAGGTCCCTTCCAGTTCTAGGAGATGGGATATCTCCATTAATTATAATTATGAATGTTAAAATATGGTATCCCTACCCTTCCCAGTGCAGCTCACCATTCAAAGCAGGCTGTAGCATGAGGTCTCAGCTTCCTCACTAAACAAACCCATTCCCCCTCCCCCGCCCCAAGCTTTTCTCAGAGTCATGTTTTCTAGACCTTTAATTTTTGTTGCTCTCCTCTGGACTTTCTCCAATTTTTCTACATCTTTCCTGAAGTGTGGTGCCCAGACCTGGATGCAATACATCAATTGAGGCTTTATCAGTGCTGAGTATATTGGAAAAATTACTTCTTGTGTCTTGCTTACAACACTCCTGCTAACACATTCCAGAGTGGTCATCTCTTTTGCAACAGCATTATACTGTGTACCCATATTATTTGGTGATCTACTATAACCCCCAGATCCTTTCCTGCAGTACTCCTTCTTAGGTAGTCATTTCTCATTTTGTATTTGTGCAATTAATTAATCCTTCCTAAGTGTAGTACTTTGCATTTTTCCATATTGAATTTCATCCTATTTAAGTCAGACTGTCTCCAGTTTGTCAAAGTCATTTTGAATTTTAATCCTGCCCTCCAACCCACTTACAACCCCTCCAAATTGGTTCCATCCCCCAACTTTATAAGTGTACTCTTTATGCTATGAGCCAAATCATTTATGAACATATTGAATAGAACTAGACTCAGGACAGATCTCTGAGTGGCACACCACTCAATATGCCCTTCCAGCTCTGTGACGTTGCACTCCATATGACTTTATAAATATATGCTAATGAGTGAATATGATGTAACGAATATGCTTCATGCAAAAGGTCTCTTGTAAGGTATCATTACAAAGCTTATAATCTACTGAGTGTGGTCATCCTATTTGTATAAATGTATCACTCTTGTATCTGAAACTAGAAATATGAAATATAACTCTGAGGGCCTGTTGTAATTATGCAAAGTGTGGGCCATTAATGGTGGTTTGGAATCTTGATGGCTCCCATCAACCAGCACAATTGACTGTGGATGGCTCTGTTTGCAGGCAAGTCTTCCTGTGAGTCCGGCTGGAATGAAGGCTTGAAGTCTTACAGTGACATGTGATCATGTCACTGAACTGGAATCCATCTTTAACCTGGTGTCTTTCCATTGAGAAGGAGGGGTGGGAACCCAGAGAGGGACAAAGGATTCCCGCCTTATGCAAAAGATATATAAATGGGTGAAACAGAACAAAGGGGAGAGCCATCATGAGGAATCCCCTAGCTACCACCTGAGCTGGAACAAGAGCTGTACCAGGGGAAAGAATTGTGCCCAGTCCTGGAAGGGGTCCAGTCTAAGGGAAAAACTTACTGAAGCATCTCTAAGGGTGAGATTATCTGTATTCAATTTGATTAGACATAGATTTGTGTGTTTTGTTTTATTTTGCTTGGTGACTTACTTTGTTCTGTCTGTTACTACTTGGAACCACTTAAATCCTATTTTCTGTATTTAATAAAACCACTTTTTACTTTAACTCAGAGTATGCGTTAATATCTAGGTGGGCAAGCAGCTGTGCATATCTCTCTATCCGTGTTATAGAGGGCGAACAATTTGAGTTTACCCTGTATAAGCTTTATACAGGGTAAAACGGATTTATTTGGATTTAGACCCCATTGGGAGTTGGGCATCTGAGTGTTAAAGACAAGAACACCTCTGCTAGCTGCTTTCAGGTAAGCCTACAGCTGTTAGGGGATGTGATTCAGACCTGGGTCTGGGTTTGTAGCAGGCTAGCGAGTCTGGCTCAAACCAGGCAGGGCACTGAAGTCCTAAGCTGACAGGGCAGGAAAGCAGGGGCAGAAGTAGTCTTGGCACAGTTAAGTCTGCAGCTTTGGGGCAAGTAATTCAGACCCTGGGTCTTTGTTGGAGCAGATGGGCATGTCTGGCTCAGCAAGACAGGGTGCTGGGGTCCCGAGGGCAGGAAAGCAGGGGCAGAAGTAGTCTTGGCACATCAGGTGGCAGCTCCCAAGGGGGGTTCTGTGATCCAACCCGTCACAAGCTCAATTATGAATCATTGATAACTATTCAGAGTATGGTTTCCCAGTCAGTTGTGTACCCACCTTACAGTAGTTCCTCTAGGTTATATTTCTCTAGTTTGTTTATGAGAAGGTCATGTGAGACCATATGAAAAGGCTTACTAAAGTCAATATATATAACATCTACTGCTTTTGCCCCCCCCCCCCGACTTTTTACTCTGTCAAAGAAGGATATTAGGTTGCTTTGACATGATTTCTTCTTGACAAATCCATGTTGCCAGTTATTTATTGCCTTATTTTCTTTTTGGTGCTTACAAATTGATTGATTATTTGCCCCATTATCTTTCTGGGTACTGAAGTTAAGCTGATTGGTCTGTAATTTTCTGGGTTGTCCTTATTACCTTTTTTTATAGATAGGTACTGTGTTTGCCCTTTTCCAGTCCTCCAGTATCTCTCCCATCATCCAGAAGGTCTCAAAGATAGTCATAATTATGACTATCATTGTTTGGGTACATTTGTAACAAATTATTTCAGTTTCTATGGGACCTAAAATTAAGAGTTTATATTTTTGCAATGCTCCTGAGTCCATCTCCCTTCCTCTTTCCACTTTTATAGTACCTGAAATTATGGCTCACAGCTCACGTTTGTTAGACCATTGTGTAACAGATGGGTGGTTATTGTTTTGCTAGAATTCTCTTGAAATAAAATGCTTAAGTGAATTAAGTAAATTGCTAACAAGTCAGCTGAGAAATAGAATTTAACTCTTCTAGCACCAGATATATTCACTTGTTAGTTATTTGAAATTGTGACTGTCATTGGTAATGGTTCTCATGTAGTCCGTTGGTTCGACAATGACATTTTCATGATCTCTCTTTTTGTGGATTGTGGAGTGACTCTGAAGTCCAAAGCATGACGCGTATGCTCGTGAGCAGATCAGGCAGACAAAGTCATTGGTGAGCATCTTGGTAGCTTTAGCAGTAGTATGATACTTTTCTCTTGCAGCTAACAATTGATTATTTCTGTGTTGTTGTGTGTTTTTTTTTTTTCTTTTTTCTTTTTTCTTTTCAAAGGCTTGGAAAGCTCTGAGTGTTGTGTTTTGTCCTGCTGATCTACTTGACACCGCCTTCTCGAGATCATCTGATTTTATTGCACCGAAGTGTATGCTGTACTTGTAGCGCTTTCTGGGGCTGCCTTGATTCCTATGTCCTTGTGCCAATTCTCCATAGAAATTTTTTCTGGGGAGTTGATATTCAGGCATCCTAATGATGTGTCCAACCCAGCATAGTTGGGCTTTTATCAGCATGGCCTTGATGCTTGTGGCATTTGACTTTGTGAACCTCCAGGTTGGTAATTTTGTCTTGCGAGCGGATCCCCATAATCATATGCAGAGACTGCATATAGAAGCTGTTTGATATGCCATGTATATGGTGTCCAGGTCTCTCAGTTGTAGAGGAGAGATGTGAGCACAAAAGCATTATAAAGTTTTATTTTTGTTAGGAGGGTTATGTTGTGGGATTTCAGGACTTTTCTGTGTAGCTTTCCTAGTGACTGAGAAGCTTTCTGAATCCTGTTTGTGATCTCTTTGTCAAGAGATCCATCATTAGAGATGTTGCTGCCGATATAGGTAAAATTATCAACTTGCTTTAGTTGGTTTCCACTAATGGATATGCTAGGGAATATGGCATGGAGTGGTGAAGATGACTGATACAACACCACAGTTTTCTCCAGGCTGATTGTGAGACCAAGCAATTTTGATGCTTCAGCGAAGTGATCTATCATGCACTGGAGATCTCCCCCTGTGTGTGCTGGGAGGGCACAATCATCCGCAAAGAGTGTTTCTCTTATCAGTTCTGTTACTTTTGTTTTTGCTTTTAAGCCTTATAAGATTGTAGACTGAACTGTTGTCTGTATCTGATGTATATACCTCTGTTGAACCTGTTTGTAGCATGGTTGAGAACTTGAGTGAAGAAGAGGTTAAACAGTACAGGGGCAAGGACACAGCCTTGTTTGACTCCATTTGAAATGGGAAAGGAGTCCGTGAAATCTCCATTAAAAAGTACCTGACCTTGCATCCCCTGGTGAATGATATCTACCAGTTTTGGTGGGCAACCAAGTTTGCTGAGGATCATCCACAATCCTTTTCTATTGAAATACATATCCCTTAAATGTTGAAAGTGGAAAATTTTACAAAAAGTTCAATTTATTTTTAAAAATATTTTAAAGAAAGGTTCGGTTAAAGAGAGAAATACAAATGAAAACTGGAGTTACAGTAAGAATTCCCCAGAAGAGCCCAGAGCTGGCATGCTATTTCTTTGTCTCAGTCTAGATGTTTAATACTACTGTGCTGTCAGATAATTTTTTGATATGTTTTTACTCCTCTACCTGAAGCTTGAAATACCTTGTGTTTTCCACTCAAAGGTCGTTGGGGTGTGGGTTTTTTTTTTTTTTTTTTTTGGCCGTGTCAAAGACTAACTTTAAAAAAATTTACCTCTGCACTTCTGATAATAGTTTTATGGGAAAGGCCTATACAATTTAACAAATACTATAATATTTCTACTTCAAAACAAATGTTCATAAGAAGCAGAGAAAAGAGTTAAAATAACAGTGTATATGCCTCTGGTCTCACCTGAACTTAATCCTTTCCTGGTAAATTTTGGTAAGCACCACTTAGTCCAGCTCCCTTTTATCTCAGGCCTGGGAGAAACAGAGAGCTCTCCTGCGGTTTCTCTCCCTCTCTCAGAGCAGCAATTGCCTACTCACACCCCTTCTCTAGGGAAGAGTTTTTAACATCTAAGGGTATGTCTACACTGGCACTTTGTCGGCAATACTTTTTTTTGTTCAGGAGTGTTTAAACCCCCCCCCCCCCCGAACGACAAAAATTTTACCATAGAAAAGCGCCGGTGTGAACAGCGCTTTGTCAGGAAGAGCGCTTTCCTGCTGATAAAGCTGCTCGTGGGGGGTGGAAGTTTTTTGTTGGCAGGAGAGCTCTCTCCTGCCAACAGCCGCTATACTGCATGACTTTTAGCGGCACAGCTGTGTTGCTAAAAGCTGCGTAGTGTAGCCATAGCCTTAGTGTTCTTTTTATCTTAGGCTCTGGACTTGAAAAGACAGCCTGTTAACCTGGCTGGAGACAGACAGGTAGGCATATCCCAATTAATAGGTCACTCATGGTCTCTTAAGGACCCTTGGTATTTTCCCTGGAGATGCCTTATCTGTCCTTGTTTTGTTTTCCATTTTGTTCTCCCCTAACAACCTCATTTGATTTAACTCCATGGAGTCATACAGAATAATATCAAAGAGGTAAACTGAGTGTATATATAACAGTGATACAAAATGCAGATCTCTCCCTCATTCTCCACAAATACTTTATGGAGGCCTATTGTTAAAATGTGCCTGATGTTGCTCATGAGGGCAGTCTGATCGTGGCAGTGCATTAGAACATTGACCCACAAAAAAAGTTATTTAAAATGACTAGCTTTCCATTTTTGATGCAAAAAGTGCCCCACAACTCAATTCTAATTTTTTAGTAGAAACAGGCAAGTTACAGTAATGTCAATGGTCTACTTTTTTCACCTATAGTGCAGACCCTCTGGTTTTAGGTCTCTTGCTAGCACTTATTATTCTTTGATATTTAATTTTTAACGTGTTTAGAACACTTTGTTCTCTGGAAAGCATGAATGAGGGGGATTAAATTATATCTGTACTATACTTTCCTTGGTGACTGGTACTTATGCTGTCACTCACCATGCTACACTATTCATTGCACTTAACTGCATAGAGATGAGGGAAAACCCCCACATTTTCCCATGTATTAGAACACAATTAAAATCTATGGCTTCTTACAGCATCATGTAGTAATCTGGAGAATAATATACAAGAGTAAACAATGTGGGAAAGTTGTATTTTGGATAAGTTATTTTTTTCGTCAAGCAACAAAATAAAAAACTGTCGCCCACTTTGATGAGTGGGAGAGTTATGGGAGTAAGGTCCTGCTTAAGTGTACCTGACAAATGTGGCAATTGTATCCTGTTGCTCTTTGGAGAAAGTAGTAAAATGTAGCTACAGATACAAACTTGAAGAATGTCCTGTGTAAATTCTGACTATGGACTATATTTTCAAAAGAGACTAGTGAATTTTGGATACCTTGATTTTTTTTTTTCCTGCCCAATTTTAGACATCTTAAAAAGCCCTGATTTTAGAAAATACTGAGTACCTACTATCTAAAAATAAAACCTGTCAAAGAAGTGGGCAACTTATCTATTCTCTGAACATGGTTCCTGAACAGACCCACATTTACCCATTCACCTTCTCTGAGCAGTTAAGTGGATACATTTGTAGGAGACTATTCTGTTCTTCATTGTGATAGGCATTCACTTTGGACTCCATTTCATCACATACAGACCAGTTCTGCCCCTTTCATTATTGTAAGTTATTTACATCCAATTTTTATTCATGAATGGAGGAAGGGTGCAGAGTTGTAGAAAACTATGTTAATTACAAATCATTTACTCTGGTGTCCTTCATGTTGGGGGTCTCCCACGTTGTATGCCATACCTGGGATGGATGAGGAAGATGGTGTTCCAATCAGAAAAGATAAAATCCTGTATCTTAAAAAGCCCTAGAAATAGTTTGCCACCATACATAGCTTGGGACATGTTAGTTTCTTGGTTGGGTATATGAAATTATTCTAGCTATAACATTTTGCTTATCTGTTCTCAGATTGATTAGCCAATATTTCTCTCTGGGTGTAGAAGGATGGCAGTTAGGCATATATAGGGCTTTTGGAAGAAGTGTGTTAAAGACTTATTCAAAAGGAGAAAGGCAGACCAGGTCTGGAAGGATGTTCCAAGCTGTATGGAACAAGGTCTGGAGATGAGTGAGAGAAGTCATGAAGGATTCAGTTGGTTATGTTGGTTAAGCAGAGTGAAGGGAGTCAAGGAGACAAGGGAAGCTAGAGGCAGGAGCAAGGCTAAGTGGGGCCTTGAAGGCTAAGAAAAGGAGCTTCAATTTGATACAAAGTGAAGGGGAAGCCAGTGAGGGGAAGAAAAGAGGGGCTAGACATAGTCAGAAAAGTGTCACATTATTATTTTTCAGAAGCATTTTGAGCAGATTAAACAGGTGTGCCAAAGTGAGTCTTCTATGCCAGAAAGGAGATTGCAGTAGTGAAAGATATCTGAAATAAAATTTATACTTTGCTTGCAATGTGTAACGTGGTCTTTGATGTTAGAGAATGGTTGGACAGGACCCCGGTGACCTACAGTTTGAATGTTTGTTTAAAAATAATTAAAATGTGAATTTGTCATATTTTCCCACAGCACATTGTTCAAACAGCATAAAGTGGCAGTTATTTGAGGTATTGTTGAGTACTCACAGTTAAAGTGCATTATAAAAAGAAGTGGTACTCGTACTAAATTGAAATGAACAAGGCAGATGTAAAAATAATTAAAATTCAGTTCACAGGAAGGGCACATTTTCATAAACAATGCATATCTCTCCTCCCCACAAGGTTAATTAAAGAAATATGATCAAAAGATCCCTTATTTTGCTAATCTAATCTGTTAGTGCATCTGTCAGCAAGAAAAAAAATCACCAAAACAACAAATTAAAAATGCTTTTTTGAGAACAGCAGAAAAGGCTGCATAGGACAACACAGCACACATGAAACCTTAGCAGCATAACAATGAGGGAGGATAGTCAAATGATTAAAGCATTAGATTAGGTGTCTAAGAGACCTGGTTTCTATTCTCAGTTCTGCTACTGATTTACCTTGTGAGCCTTGGCAATGCATTAACTTCTATATCTCAGTCTATAAAATAGAGACACTTACCTTACAGAGCTGTTGTGAGTCTTAATTAGAGTTTGGAGAGCACACAGAGGTCCTCTAATATCAAAGGTGCTACCCAAGTATAATATTTTTTATTAAAACAGTTTTATATTTTTGCAGAGTGGCACATAATAGAGACATTCATTAAATCATCATCTTTACTGAATGTATTATTAATGGGGAATTTGCAGTATGATTTTGACAATTACCTCTCCCTCAGCTCATATAATTCGCTTCAGTTGGTGTAGAATTGGGCCCAGTGATTTTATCAGAACAGCCGTTAGCACAGGCAGTGCAATCAGCTGTGACAAAATGTACATCACTGACCTTGTATTCAATGATTTAGGTCAAAAATTGGACTTCTTTAAGATGGAAGTTTTTAATGAAATATTAGTCATTATCTGAAGCTGGCTATATATCAATTGTTGAGCGCCTAGATAGAGTTGGGACAACAACCTGTGTTTCGTATTAGAATAATTCATTTAAAAAACTTAAACTTCAAAGTTTACTCCTTTTTACCGAGGCTACAGTACTATTAACAGCATGAAGGACTGTCATAACAGTCAGAAGTTAGAAAATCATGTAAGTCAATTAGCCAAACTAATGGGGGAGAGCTAAATTGTGTATCGATAAGGTACTTTGGGTGTTTGGCTTATGGCACATAAGGAAGCTGTTACCTACCATCTTCTCATCTTAGCTTTTGTGCATAAGAGGTTGGCTTCTAGTGACAGGAAGCTGTCCTGGAACAAACTAAATCATCACAGAGAGGATTACATTAAAATTTAAATTACTGATATTTTCTATTTATAGTACTCTGTAATATTTTTTAAGGGGATGGGTGGTGGTTGTTAATTAAAATACAAAATTTTTCAATTCAGGGAACTGATTTTTTAGGAGATGTGGTCCTCTTAGGAGTTCTAATTGTGAAGTCAGTCAATGTACAGTAGCAGACATTAAAGTCAGCATTTGCAACCAAATGCCAGATAGTTATCACACTTACTTTCTAGATTTCAGAGTAGCAGCCGTGTTAGTCTGTATCCGCAAAAATAACAGGAGTACTTGTGGCACCTTAGAGACTAACAAATTTATTAGAGCATAAGCTTTCTTGTAGCCCACGAAAGCTTATGCTCTAATAAATTTGTTAGTCTCTAAGGTGCCACAAGTACTCCTGTTATTTTTACTTTCTAGAGTGAGTTTAGGGATGAAAACGTGGTATAATTGCTACCACTCTCCAGTACACTAGCTTTTTCATGGTGACCACTATACGCTTATCACCGGATGGTCACTGGGAGGTGGAGTTAACAAATGGAGGAAGAGAAGTGCAACCACACATTGTCAGAATATACTACTGAAAGCACAAGGTAAGTTAAGTTTCTAGATCAGAAACTAGAGTTTCTAGTTGCAAGTCTAATTGATGATTAAAGTAAGCTTCCTAAAGTTCACTAATACTTCATTAGCTGACCAAGCAACACCACAAGCTTTAAACAATACTGTACATGTTAGTTATAAAGGGGATCTATTTTCACTTTTTGTTGACATTTGTTCCAAAGTTATCAAGACATAATTAAAATGGTACACTGATTAATTCAAAATGGAAATTTTGTGCTGTTAATAGTTAAGTACTTTCAGTCCCCAGAGTAGTAGAATACACAGTGTTTTTCTACAACTGATTTTACTGAAGCTCTCAAAATGGATGCTGTTTTGGTTAGAAAACCATATTCAGTTCAGTTAGGCTATGTCTACACTGCAAGCTCTGAATGTGATTCCCCTGCTCATGTAAATATACTCATGCTAGCTCTTGTCAAGCTAGCGTGAGTATAAATGTCTGTCTAGCCAGAGAAGCACTGGTAGTAGCAGTGGAAGCACAGCTGAACCATGCTGAGTACATACCTGTCTGAAACTGGTAAGTGCTTGACATGCCTCAGCCATCTCTCTGTTGCTGCTACCAGTGCTACCATGGCTATACTGCTATTTTTACTTCTGCTTGCTTGATGAAAGCTAGCATGTGTGTATGTGAGCAGGGGAATCAGACAAAGCCTTAGTTATACTAAGTGTTCAGACCTGAATACTTGAAATGACTTGTACAAGAATGACTCTTTCCTTAAGCAGGACCAAATATGTCCTTCAAGAGATGATGTCACGGGAGCACCAGAGACTCCAGAATTGTTGTTGATGTGGAGAGACCTCTGTAGGTTCACCCAACTAGCTGTAGCGTGTTACAACTTCCTGACCCCAAAAGACCCTCTCTAATTTAGATTGCCTGTGCCAGGCTTGGAACAAAGATTTGTGGACATCTCTCAATCTTAGCCAATGGGGGAGTGCCTTGTAAATCATAAAAACTCTACTACAGGTCTATGACTAAGGCTGATCCAGCAGAAAGTTATATTTTGTTCTCACTGGTCTGGACATAGGTTACAGTGCATCGGCCTGCTGCTGCTGGAGATGTCAGTCTTCTGGAGCCACTCTGGCTCACATGTGTTGGGCCTTCCCAGGATACAATCCTTCTGCGTAGAAGTAGATTGGAAGATTAATATAATCATAGGACTGGAAGGGACCTTGAGAAGTTATCTAGTCTAGTTCCCTGAACTCATGGCAGGACTATGTTATCTAGACCAGTGGTGGGCAACCTGCTGCCCGTACGTGGCCTGTCAGGATAATCCGGTGGCGGGTCGTGAGACAGTTTTGTTTACATTGACCGTCCACAATTTGTTTACATTGGCCGCGATTTGCCGGTGTTTGTCTAACCTGCTCTTAATCTCCAATGATGGAGATTCCACAACCTCCCTAGGCAGGTAATGGATATCGCCTTAAAAATTGCTTCCCAGAACTGTGTTTCGGGATATATCCCACCATCTTGGAAACTCTCCGACTCATGGAAAGTTTGGTTCTCTACAGCAGTGTTTGTAGCGCACAGGTGACCTGGCAGCTAAAAAGCAGGCAATGTTTCAGAGAACAGAGACCTCAAACAGATTTGAGAAGATTTGTGCTTATTTGTTAGAAACCTTTGATTAATTCCTAGCAGATGGAAACAGATGTTATTCTCTTCCCCCCCCCCAACCTTTTTCCTTCCTCTCCTTTCCCTCCCTTCCTATTCCTTTGTCTTTTTATTCTTTTCTTTTTTCTGTTCTCCCCTTATTTTTTGGGGAAAAAATCAAATAAAGACTCTTTCCACTTCATTTCTTCTGAGTCATATGGACAAGAAATCTGATGTCCAAGTTACTTGTGAGCAATCCGTTACATTGAGAAAAATCAGGATTGCGGTGAAAAGCCATTCAGTTTTTTTGTCAGTCTTGTAGCTAAGAAAATAATTGTTCATGGTAAATGTTCGGAAGACCTGTCTTAAGAAATGATTTCCACATGGTGAATATCTTAAAATATCTGGGAATGAACATTAAAACATTTAAAAATTAAATACTCTGTGTATATACTGTCATTTAAAAAAATCCTGGTTCCTTATAGCATGAATATGGTGGAAATTGCTTTTGAAGTAGAATTTTTCATTGAGAATATTTCGTTACTCTATTTTAAACATAAGAATTGGACATTAGCTTCATTTACCTACCACCTTGAAATGTTCTTGGTATTCAATCCTCTTGTAACAAACATACATAAATGTAACAATATACACAACAAAGCATAATCACTTGCCATTCCCTCATGGAGCCAAACATGAAGGCAATGATGTCAGAAAAAAATTCCAATATTCCATTCCAACATTAATCTTAAATCCCTTATGTAGTACAGCTGAGCAAAAACAACTCTCCAGGTGTACCATCAACAATGAAGAAACAGCTAATAGCATTCTGTATTTAAGAATTAAGGGCCAGGTTGTGTCACACTCACTTGTGTTATGTAGTACCTTACTATGCAAGGAATCCCCTTTGTTTTTTGTGTATTAAGGCAGTGGCTCTCAACCTTTCCAGACTACTGTACCCCTTTCAGGAATCTGCTTGTGTCTTGAGTACCCCCAAGTTTCACCTCACTTAAAAACTACTTGCTTACAAAATCAGGCATAAAAATACAAAAGTGGCACAGCACACTTATTGAAAAATTGCTTACTTTCTCATTTTTACCATATAATTATAAATCAATTGGAATATAAATATTGTACTTAAATTTCAGTGTATAGTATATAGAGCAGTTTAAATAAATCATTGGCGGCATGAAATTTTAGTTTGTACTGAGTTCGTTAGTGCTTTTTATGTAGCTTGATGTAAAACAAGGCAGATATCTAGATGAATTGATGTACCCCCTGGAAGATCTCGGTGTACCCCCAGGGGTATGTGTAACCCTGGTTGAGAACCACTGTATTAAGGTACTATTCAGCATGAATAAGGGATGGCACAATCTAGTCCTAAAACTATTTTTTTTTAAACCTATTCATAAGTCATAGGTTCCAGTTACCAAATTTTTCATATGTAGTAAGTTAAACATGAACACATTAACCTTAAGACCGCTGGCATTTTCTACATGGTTTAAGTCAGATGAATAATTGCCAAAATGTTAATTCTGCACAGTCATGCATTCAGTGCTAATTTCTTAGCTCATTCCGTAGATCTGCATGAGATATACTGGCTCAACCTAAATAAGAATATGAAAATGTAATTGTTAACATGTTGTTCTGTGGGCAAATCTGATAGTTTTTAGTAGTTTCTGAACTTAACTACATGGGAAAGAAAGCTGAGGAATACAACCATTTCTTCAGTTTCATGCACAGTAGTCCAGTAAGATACACCAAACTGGCTTGATTTTCAGAGGTGCTGAACACTCAGAACTCCTGCTGAACTCAATGCAAATTGTGGTGCTGGGCCTCTCTGGAAAGTGAGGCAGAACATTTTCCAGTTTCTTAAAATGCGTTTAGTAACAATCTTAAAAACAATTAAAACAGTACAAAGCTATGGGCATTATTCAATCTGTGGTGAATTTTCTTAAATAGAGCATAAAGGAAGAAAATGCAAAGTTAAAAATGGACACAATAAAACTTTCATCTCTTGATTTGCTTGTAACAAAGTTGATGTTGTTTTCCTCAGCTTGCTGTCACTAGACTAAAACTGCTTATCATTTGCTTCTGATGGTGTTGCTAATGTTATTTTAGTACAGGGGTGGGCACTTTTTGGCCTGAGGGCCACATCTGGGTATGGAAATTGTAGGGCAGGCCATGAATGCTCATGAAATTGGGGTGTGGGAGGGAGTGAGGGCTCCAGCTTGGGGTGTGGGCTCTGGGGTGGAGCCCGAAATGAGGAGTTCAGAGGCTCCAGGCTGGGGCAGGCGGTTGGGGTGTGGGAGGGGATAAGGGCTCCAGCTGGCGGTGCCGGCACTGGGGTGAAGCTGAGAGGTTTGGGGTGTGGGAGCGTGCTCCAGCTGGGATTGATGGGTTTGGAGGGCAAGAGGGGGATTGGGGCTGGGGAGGAAGTTCAGGGGTGCAGGCTCCAGGCAGTGCTTACCTCAAGCAGCTACTAGAAGCAGTGGCATGTCCCCCCTCTGGCTCCTACGTAGAGGTGCGGTGCCGGCCAGGCGGCTCTGCGTGCTGCCACGTCTGCAGGCACTGCCCCTGCAGCTCCTATTGGCTGCGGTTCCTGGCCAATGGGAGCTGCAGAGCTGGCGCTTGGGGTGGGGGCAGTGTGCAGAGCCCCCGGCTGCCGCTACGTGTAGTAGCTGGAGGGGGGACATGCCACTGCTCTGGGAGCCACGCAGAGCTACGGCACGCCTGGAGCGGGGCAAGCTCCCAACCCCGCTCCCCGGCGGGAGCTCGAGGGCCAGATTAGAAGGTCTGACGGGCTGAGCCGTAGTTTGCCCACCTCTGTTTTAGAAGATATGTGCAATAACTACTTTATCTTTCACAGAGCTGACTAAATGAGCAATCTTCAGTGTCAGCTGAAATGAATATAAGGCAAGTTTAAATGTTAAGGCAGTTAAATAAAGGCAATTAAAATGTTCCATGTCCTATCTGAGTAAAAGTAAATTTGCCAGGCAACTCACTGCTAAGAAATTACCATAGTTGAAAAACAGAGCCCAGTTTCATTCCATTTCCATCTTTTCAGCACTTGAACTTGAGTAAATGAAGAGTGGCTTGATCACAAATTCCAATATCTGAAATTGCTGGTTGACTGCATATTTAGGAGCCAAATTCTATCCTAGTTAGGTCCTTGCATTACCATTAACTTCAGTGAATTTGGTCCTGTGTCTTCATTGGTGGACTTCAAGAACTTGGGCCTGCTCCTGATTCCAATGTAAGTTTATGGCAAATCAGATTGATCTAATGGGAACTTCAGAGTAACTTAATAGTTAGAGGACTTGAAGAATATGTAAACTACATTAATTTAGACTGCCTCAAAAGTGGCAGACTTGCATCCACTTAATGTGTAACTTACATTCCACTTCTTTCACATCACAACTAGCTTTAGCACATGAGTTTAAGGAAACTAAAATGGCTTATATCACATATCATTGGGCAGATGGAGATGTTTAACAAGAAAAATAACAGGGTGTGAGTTAAAGATAATAACTATACCTTCTTTCAGCTCCTTGATGTGTAAATATACAATTTTAAACTCCCTCATACCTATTAATCAATAGGTGATCATTTTACTGTAAAGTCCATCAGAACCAATCAAACACAAAATACAAACCCCACGTTGGCCAAGAAGGGGTTAACCAGAGCCCTATGGGCTCAAATCAACCCTGCCCTACTACAAGTGAAGAAGGTGTCAGGCCTGGAGATTAGAGCTAAAAGGGGAGAACCTAGCTCAGTTGGTGGCTGACAAGGAAGGGAAGAAGCTCTTCAGCTCCTGCTTGGTGAGAAATAAGCCAATAGCGTACAGTAAAATGAATGATTATAGGTTTGCTATGCTTTCCTTTAAAGACACAAAGGGTCAGATCATTCTGTAAACGCAGAGGAGTGGGCAACAGGATAGGGACTTGCAGTTTCCCTGGAACTTTTCAGTGTGGAAGGAGAGGCAGGTCTGTCACTCAGAACAAGTCAAGGGTTCCAACCTCTTGCTTCCATATCACCATGAATTATTAAGTAAGCATGCTTGTGTTTTCTCAGCATGTTATGCTTTCAGACTTAAATTACCCTCTTCCCACCACCACACCTTTAAGTTATGTACATAAGTTATGTACTGTAAGTAATGTACATAATCAAGCTCAGAAACTTTGACTTCATAATGCTGATCTTTTTGATTCAATAGGTTCTCGAAGTTTAATACTTGTCCTTTTAAAACACAATTCAAGTCTAAATGTCCAGTTAAACTAAGTTGGGTTTGTTATGTAAAGCCTCTGCTCAATCCAGTAGAATGCAATCCAGAAGAATCCTGCTTCTTGACCTGCTCGCCGGCCCGGATCCATGACCACAGGCGGACACACCAGATCTACTATGCCTCGGCTTCCTCTGCTGTCTCCGGTAACTCTTCGCCTGTCTGAGTGTGTGGGTGCATGAGGGTATGAATACAATGAATGTGTACGTGCATGAATAAGCTCCATCCCTTTTCTGTTTTGATCCAATAGCAGCATTTAATAAAACCAATATAAGTGTAACCCTGGGTTGGTTTCTAGGGAAACTGAGGTAACAGGGTTCTGTTTAGCATCTACCTGCTTCCTTTATTCTGTTTGCCACGTAACTGAAGGGTATGCTAGTTTTTATTTAAGTGATGGGTTAAAGATCTAATTCCACACTATCTGTGATGTTCCTTGCTTAGAGCTTGGTCTTTTAAGCTGCTGAGTGCCCTTATGCTGAAAGTCATAATTTCATTGAATGAGAGGTAAGGGCACTCAAGTTGTGCAGGAAGCACTTAGTACAGGGGCGGGCAAACTTTTGGCCTGGGGGCCACATTGGGTTTCTGAAATTGTATGGAGGGCTGGTTAGGGGTGGCTATGCCTCCCCAAACAGCCAGGTGTGGCCTGACAGGCTGCGGCTCTGCAAGAGCCCCGCCGCCCAGAGCACTACGCTGGTGGTGCAGCGAACTGAGGCTGCAGGGGAGGGGGGGGGGAACAGTGGGGGAGGGTCTGGGAGCCAGCCTCCCGGGATAGGAGCTCAGGGGCTGGGCAGGAGGGTCCCGTGGGCCGGATGTGGCCCGTGCGCTGTAGTTTGCCCACCTCTGATTTAGTACATTGCAGGATTAGGTCCTGTGCTTATATTCAGATCTACAACTAATCATCTAATTTTAAGAGGTTCTGAAGTGCTGTCTTCAATCCCTGTTAAAGTCAGTGAGTTGCAACACATCAGCATTTCTCAGCACCACATAAGAGCAGCCTTTATATTTTTAAAAAACTGAAATTGCATTTGTGGAAATGTGGCCTATTTAGTTTTTTTTCCTGATTCTCGTGCATGGGGGGGGGGGGGGGGGAATTCTAGCTATAGCTCAGGAAAAGAATTATGGGGGTTGCTTTGACCATAACTTGACATTTCATGCTCATATTTTAAAGTTCTGAAAAATACTATCCAACTTTATGACATATTATAGACACTTCTTTATCAACACTGATTTTCCTACCTTGGCACATGTAATTCTGTATAGCATATTTTTACTTCAGAATATCCCCAGCTAAAAGATTAAAAAAAACAAAAACAAAAAAAAAGTAACTGAACCATCAGGCTTCTGGCTTATAAAAATTATACTCAACTACACAAACCAAGACTGTATTTTTTCCACTCAGGTTTTTGGTAACTACATAAACTATGAGTGAAAACAATGGTGTATACATTGCTTATGTTGAGTTTATATGTAAATGTATATGATATATTATATTAGGCAACTTCAAATTAGTTTTTGGAACTGTCACCCATCCTGGTTTTGGTATGTAAATTTTCTTTTCATACTCAAGTTTTGTCAGTTCTGCTCTACAGATCTCCTGCTAAGGAATGTTCACCTACATTAAAGATTTGTAACCTTGGAGAATAGAGGTCTCAAATTCATTTCTGAACTCACTACCTTTATGATAAGATCCTATTTAGCAAGGAACATGTATGGTACTTGGAACATAAATCACAAATGCTATCTCTAGGGTGATAGGACCTGAGCCGAAGTCCACTGAAGTCAATGGTAGTCTTTCCATAGACTCAGTGGGTTTTGGATCAGGCCTTTAGTTAGTATTCCTTACTCAGGCAAAACTCTCATTAACTTCAGAGTAAGGAGGGTTGAACAGGACCCCTAATTGTCATCTGCCAGACCCACAGCTACAGTAAATTCCATCATAAGAAGTTATAGTAGTAGATTACATATCAGTTTCTCCTCTGCTGACAACTGCTGATTCACAGGGTTGACTTTTTTGTGTGTGGAGTTTTGAATGGACCAGTTTGCCAAAAGGGTTAGACTGTCTACCTCTTGCAGCAGCCTTCAAGTAAGATATGGCTATGGCAAAGCATCCCTCTCCTTACCAGAAGGTTTTTAAACAGATAAAATATATTTGTTTAGTGTGTAATATACCACTGTGGCTGCCATTAAAAAAGTTAAAATTTACTTTTAGTCATCACACAAGGTAGGAGATACCACAGTTATTTCCCTATGCTTTGGGCCAGATCAAAGCCCCCTGAGGTCAATGGGAGTCTTTCCATTAACTTGAATGTGCTTTTGATCAGCTGCCTAGACTTAAAGAATTGTGGTTTCTCTGGTAACCATACAAAATGTATAAATAATGAAACTTTAATGTATGTTGACAGTATGCATTAGTGCAATAAACCTGACATTAACTATGTCTAAACAGTTTTTTCATACACTTCATATTTGTACCGGATACCATTCTCTTCCTGGACATCAGCAGGGACTCCTGGATATCTGGGGAGGGGAGAAAAACAAAACAAAACCCCATAATTTAATAGACTATCATCTGCAACACTTCTAACAAACTGGAAAAGTCTGAAAACCAAAACACCATCCGTAACATGGGAATGGTGATTACATATCAATTTTTTAGCAAGTGATTTGATTAGTAGCAGAATGATTAGATTTAGCAGCTGATGAATTTAAGATGCTGCATCCCAACTGCATTGCTAGCTCCAGCAACAGCAGTACTTGAGCGTCAACCACTTTCCCGCTCCTCCAAACAGTCCAGATAGATCAGTCTTAAAGAACCACTTAACTTGAACAAGAGATTCGTGCCTGTGGACAGGAGTTGTTAGGAGCAAAACTTGAGTTATAGCTCGAGCTAATGTGGAACTGAAGACAAGCCCTTAGAGACAACTGTAGGGTGTTTTTCTGTCAAATGGTGTGAAACAAATTAAGGTCCTAATTCTGCTAAGGTTTACACATCTGTGTAACTTTACACAGGTGAGCAGTCTCATCAGGCTTACATTTTTGATTATAGGATTGGAGCCTTAATTTGTTTTACTACATTGGACAAGGACTTCATTAATTAATTCTTTTGAATTAAACTACTTTTCCCTTAGACATGGCATATTCTTTCTGGACCATACTATTCAAATAAAAAAAATTCTTGAAAATGTACATAGCAGTAAATGAGAGCAGAACATGGCCCTAAATGAAATTAAAAAATAATTCAAAGTTGATTCTGAAGTCTTTCATTTTTTCTGCTATTTGAAGGTGAACTGTAGCCTCTCATACCAGATTATTAACATATCTTGATACTTACTCTGGGAGATGTTTGTATTTCTCCAAATCAATTTCTGGAAAAAATGTGTCACTTTCAAACTCATGCAAAATTCTTGTCACAAACAATCGCTGGTGAACTGGCTTCTCCATTGCTGCCTGAAAAACAAAAACAAAGGATTAAAATTTTAGTTTCTTTCTACAACACCACAATTAGGTAAAATGGAAGATTATTTTTGTCATGGAGATTTTTAATGTAGATTTTGATTGAGAATGATTTTTAGTCAAACTTATATATATAAAAAGTATCCAGTAGATTTCTCATTTCAAATGCTACTTTTCTTTGCCATTTCCCCACATTCTTGTCCTCAGTATCTGCACCAAACATCCCCAGTGTAATGTCCAAAAAGAACCAAGAGATCAGAGTTTTAGAATGGCAACATTTATGGTTCCCTATACAGTTACTGTGACAAATTCTGACACTATGTATACAGATGAAACTTAAGATTCTTCTATGTATAGTGATTATGGGATTGGTAGTCAGGAAATGTTAGTTCTATTTCTGGCTCCATCCAGTTTAAAGTGTGATCTTGGGCAAGTAATTAATTTTTCATCCCAGTCTCATTTTTAAATGGTGATAATACCTACTGTGACACTCTGTGCCCCAAAGAAACACGCTGCACCCCATATTCACTATGGTGATATAATTATGATTTTGTTTTGTACAAAGTATGCCCTGTGAAGGTATCATTCTAAAAGTCTTAATCTGTTAGCACATACAACTTAATAGGATATTAATGTTCATTGAATATGACGTTATAAAGTTTTGCTATGTATGTGTTACTGAAACATGTTGTGAGGTTGGGAACACCCACAAGCAGCCTTTCAGGTACAACAATAAAAAGGCCAAACAATGTTGATGGCCTACTGAGGAAATACATACTCACAAGGATTACCCCAGGAACTGAGTACAATAGAAACCTCTCAGAGATAGCACTACACAATTGAGACAGTTTGACCCAGATCACAGCAAAAGAGCGTTCCAGCAAGTTGGAAGAAGATATAAAAGGGGGAAGTGACAACATGAAGGGACCTCACTCTCCCTACAACACAACAGCTGAAAATATTACAGGAAAACAGACTGAACTGGGGGAGGGTGTGGAGAGGGGGAGTACTGGTCCCAGGCAGGAAAGAAGAAAGCCCTGCCTTTGTATGAAATGTCAGCAAACTGCTTGTACTACTTAACAGGGTGAGATACTGCTCGATTCATAGATTCTAGGACTGGAAGCGACCTCGAGAGGTCATCGAGTCCAGTCCCCTACCTGCATGGCAGGACCAAATACTGTCTAGACCATCCCTGATAGACATTTATCTAACCTACTCTTAAATATCTCCAGAGATGGAGATTCCACAACCTCCCTAGGCAATCTATTCCAGTGTTTAACCACCCTGCCAGTTAGGAACTTTTTCCTAACGTCCAACCTAAACCTCCCTTGCTGCAGTTTAAACCCATTGCTTCTTGTTCTATCCTTAGAGGCTAAGGTGAACAAGTTTTCTCCCTCCTCCTTATATCATGTATATTAGGCTTAGATTGTGATTTTGTTTTATTTCTTATGGTAATTTACATTGTTTGCTATCATTTGAAATCTATCTTTCTGTAGTTAATAAATCTGTTTTATGTATATTAAACTAAAACAGTTTGGTTTGGGTGAAGTGCTTGGGGAAAAAATCTCAGCTCCAGAACAAGGGTGGAGGGATAGCTCAGTGGTTTGAGCATTGGCCTGCTAAACCCAGGGTTGTGAGTTCAATCCTTGAGGGGGCCACTTACAGATCTGGGGCAAAATCAGTACTTGGTCCTGCTAGTGAAGGCAGGGGGCTGGACTCGATGACCTTTTGGGGTCCCTTCCAGTTCTAGGAGATAGGATATCTCCATTTATTATTATAAGGGTTGGTGCATGTCCACTTACCTTTGTAGAAGTGGTAGACTAGGTAATAAATTCATACTGGTCACGTTTTTGACCAGGGCAGGATGGTATGGCCCTGGAGTCCTAGTCTGGGGAGCTGGAAGTATTTTGGCTGGAGCCTCTCTATTGTTGGTTCATGCAGTGGCTAGCCCAGTGTTCATGAACACAGCTGGGTGTGGCCCTGCCTGTGGATGTTTGGGTGAGGGCAAACTTGGAGGGCTTTGCAGCTTGTCACAGCAGAACAGTGTGAAAGGGAGTCCAGGCTGGTGAGACAGAGGCCTCAATGATAACCCAGTTCCAGGTGGCAAGGGGGGTGGAGAGGGGAAGAACCAGTCATACCTACCTCACTTCCCTTACTTCTGCTGACAATGTAAAACAAAGTACATGTATCTGAGAGACTTATTCTTGAGTTAGCCTTCCTATTGCCAATCCCAAACATTCAAAAATCATGAGACTTTAAAAAATAAAAAATTCTCTTCATTTGCCTTCTGATTTTTGAGACTATAAGGTGTAGTTGGGTCACATTTTCAAACTGTTTTCTGCACCAATAAGGGTTTGAAAATAACTTTAAAAAATACATAAAAGCTTGGATTCTCATGTAAACATTTGTCTGCAAAAGCTGGAACTTTTAGTAAACTATCAATACCACAACGTTTGTGATAACTGTGTGAGTTGGCACTAAAAAAATCCTCCCATCAAGTTGCAGTAACTAAACTGAGTGACTGAGGTGGCAATCTGCACTAGGTCCTATTGCTTTTGCTCCAGTAGGGACAAAAGACAGTGCACAGCTTGCCCGCCCGCCCACCCCTGCACAGCAAAACTGCACGCGTTCCACTACATATGATGTCCACAGCTGGAATCCTCTACCACAGGGGTTCTCAAACTGGGGGTTGAGACCTCTCAGGGGGTCGTGAGGTTATTACATGGGGTGTCGCAAGCTGTCAGCCTCTACCCCAAACCCAGCTTTGCAGTGAGCATTTATAATGGTGTTAAATATATTAAAAAGTGTTTTTAATTTATAAGGGGGGTTGCACTCAGAGGCTTGCTATGTGAAAGTGGTCACCAGTACAAAAGTTTGAGAACCACTGTTCTATCACTAGGGCTCTACCAAATTCACAGCCAGGAAAAACTTATCACAAACCATGAAATCTGGTTCTCTACCCTCTATTATAAAAGTACCCTCTACTATAGGGTAAAAGCATACAGCATTTCTCAAGCTGGGGGTCTAAACCCAAAACGAGGTTGCAAGGCTATTGTAGGGGGTCACGGTATTGCCACCCTTACTTCTACGCTGCCTTCAGAGCTGGGCACCTGGCCAGCAGCTGCTACTCTCCAGCCACTCAGCTCTGAAGGCTGTGAAGAAGGGTGGCAATACCGTGACCCCCTCCTCCCAATAGCCTTGCAACCCCCTTTTGGTTTGGGACCCCCAGTTTGCAAAACGCTGAGTATGAAGGGCTTTACATGTTTATATTTTGTTGTTTTTAAATATATATGCATGTTTTGTTACAACACGGTGAAATTTAAGATTTAAATATCTGAAACCATGACGTTCAAGATTTTAAAAATGCTATTACTGTGAAATTTACAAAAATGGACCATGAATTTGGGAGGGCCCTATCTAGCACCTAAAGATTCTATAAATTATTGGCCAATTATCTATTGCTAGAAAGCTGCTTATTCTGCCAAAACGGAAATATTCGTACACTTACTCATTCAAGTTCCCCCACTACTACTTCAAAGAACAGTCTTCTAAATCCTCCCCTACCGTCTCAGCAAGTACCTTTGAAAAGGAAATTTAAAAGCCTTTTATATTTACATGATTTGCGATTGCATCTCTGACTCATACTAACCTTTGCCTTCATCATTTTTTCCAGGAGAATGTCAAACCAATATGTTCATTCATCAGAATAAGCACTGGAAGGTTGTTTTGGGATAACATGAATATATAACTACATTTCTATCAAGGTCCCTTCCAGTCCTATAGTTTTGTGATTCTTTCCCATGTTAAAAGTCTGTTTAAAAAATATACTGCACGGTTTCACCCTGTTTTTCTAAAGTATGTGAAAGGATACCATTACTCATCTAAAACCTACCACTGAAGAATACTGGAGAAATCTCAACTATTTAAACAGACATGCCTACAAAAGAAAATACAGCTTTTAAACAGTAATAAATAACTCCATCTGTCTACTGTTAATATTGTAATCCCCTCCCCCAATCTAGTTTGTGGCTGAGACAAGACCACAGCAGCACATGTCATGCTGATATATGAGCCACTCTTGTGTACGGACTGGGGTACAGATCCATTCTTACAATACTGGATCTCGGGCATTTAGTGTCATCAACTGGAATGAAGAGATCATGTATAGAAGAGATATTAGGGGGATTGCACTAAAATGGTTCCAATCCCTTCTCTCAGACTACACATAGAGGGTCATGAGGGGGAAATTGTTCTTCCGCCTCCATCATCTCTTTCATCCTACTACATCTACTTGAAGCCACAAGGGGAAGTTACATCCACATGAATTCAGATGCCAGAAATAAAATGAGGTAAACAATATTTTTCAGCTATCCAAGTGCCAGGATTCATCAGCATCTGTCTGAAACTAACCCTATGTAAGACAAAGGTAATTCTGGTGCAAAAAAAGTAACAGTGCCAACATAACACCACCCTCCATCAAATTTGCCTATCTTCAGATTGTTGCATACATCTGGAGCCTCAGAGTTTCTCCATAGATTAAAGGCAGAAGGGACCATTATAATCATCCAGTCAGATCTCCTGTATTACACAGGACATCAAATTTCCATTCCTCACTGATAATGGATACACAAATAGCTATGCTTATGAAAAAGGCACTCTTCCATCTATGCCTATCTAAGAAGGGCAAAATCCCTTATCAGACTGGCTCTTGTGAACCACACATTCATGATCTATGGGTTTGATTGCTACAGTGCAATATATCTAAGGATCAAATTATCAGCCTTAGAAAGGTTCCAAGGAGTTCAAGCTATACGAGTTCACCTGCTTAGCAGCAGACTCTATAGAGGATACAAGAACTCAGTGCTCTGCTTTTTATACTGGTAATCCACTAAGTACACCGCTACCTCGATATTAACGCAACCCGATATAACACGAATTCGGATATAACGCGGTAAGGCAGTGCTCCGGGGGGGCGGGGCTGCGCACTCCGGCGGATCAAAGCAAGTTCGATATAACGCGGTTTCACCTATAACGCGGTAATATTTTTTGGCTTCCGAGGACAGCGTTCTATCGAGGTAGAGGTGTAGTGTAAAGTCTGAGACTTCAGTCCTGAGTTCTGGAGCCCTCTTTGTAAATGGCCCAACCTACTTTGGTGACCATATCAACTTCTGGATGATGTTCTTTGACAGAAGTTCTACTGGAACAATAGAATTGTCAACCACAAAAGTGTGACTAATGAACATAGGAAACAGAGCTTTCTCTGCAGCTGTCCCGTAACTGTGGATCTCACTGCTGGGATATATCAGAACAAAAAAAACCTCTCCACCTCAAAAACAAAAGGCAAACCACACTTTTATAACCTAGTTTTTTCCCCACAATAAGCACAGAAATTAAATAAGTTTCTCTCCACACAGGGAATAGAGAGAGAGAGAAAAACAGATGCTATGAATTTCTTTTTAAAATCTGTAAAATGCTCAGATATTATGATGCTGTGTGGTATAAAACCCTAGAAAGAAAAGAAAATATTCATTTTAAAATGTTAATATGATAAGGAAAAAACCTCTAAAGTATCTGTAAAGATAGTGATGCAAGTTATTAAGCTTTTTCTTCCCCCCCAAAGGAAAGAGCAGCCTTATTGTGTACTGAAACTTGAAGCTTAGCAAACGTGGCATTTACAACACACAAGGGCTTCGGAACCTGCTGACCTGTATAGCTAGTCAACAAGTGCTCAGTTAAAGAAGGTAGTTACTCATACGCAAGAGACTTGCTATAATAAGCAAGTATTAATGGATGCTTCTTAATATTTTTCTTGCAAAAATAAGACTAGGAGAAAAGACTCACCAAACACATGAATATATTTGCCATTTTGAATTACTTATTACATAAATATTTATATTAGACACCTGGATATGTGAATACTGGATAATAAGTCTTTTTAGAAGCCACTGCAGTGTTACTAGGCTTCAAGTCTAACAGCATTACAAAAGAGAATCTTTAATGAAAACCAAACAAAAAACTGATTCACTTTCTAATTTAAAATAAATACAAGAAATATGCACACATTTAGAGTTTTCCTGTTCAAAGCTCATTGCAGAAAATTATCCACTGTTGTCAAAGGTGTTATGTATTAAAACTTTTATTTTCCATTATCACAGCCTAATTAAAAAACCAAAAAAACCCCAACCTAAAATACAATCTTCCCACCAAATACAGTAAGTCTTCCTATTTTCTTCTGTTGCCAAATTAACAATTCATTTTCCAAAATATAATCAAATAACACATGAAAGTTGTTATGTAGGAAACATCCTTGACTGTTTGGCTGCTGTGGTTTTCTGAGAGAAATAGCCTGAGAACGGATCGTATATAAAAGTAAACAACTTGTATTTTAAATGTTTAATCTTGAGCGGCTTTAAAGTAACTTCCCTTTATCAAGTTAAAAACTTCAGGAGATAAGCTGTTTAACCTATACAATAATATTGAAACTAGGCAAAAGAGTCTTGTATGCAAGACAGGCGAGGACATTAGTCATATATTCAGTGTTTTTTAGTTTTGTTGCTGGGTGAGTGTGTAGCAGGGTGCTGGTGAAAAAGCACCTAATTAGCCTCTGTCTGGTCAGCTCCAATCAAGGGAAGCAGATTGGGGCTGATGGAAAGACCTGATGCCGGCCTGAGGATTGGCAACACCTGCTGGCCTGACAAGCCAAGGGCTATAAAGGCTGGGAGGGCACCCGACAGCAGGAGGCAGCAAGGGAGAAGTCAGTCAGGGAGGGAGCTGGAGGTCTCCTAGCTGAAGGCTGACTCTGCCTGTAAAGCTTGTATATAGATTGGGGTGGGCAAACTTTTTGGGCTGAGGGCCACATCTGAGTGGGGAAATTGTATGCAGGGCTGGGGTAGGGGTGTGGAAGGGAGTGTGGGAAGGGCTGTGTGTGCAGGAAGGGGCAGAGGGTTGGGGAGCAGGAGGGGTGTGGACTGTGGGAGGGGGCTCAGGGGGTTGGGGTGCAGGAGGGGTGCATGGTGCAGGCAGGGGGCTTAAGGGCAGGGAGTTGGGGGGTGGGGTGCAGGAGAGGTTTAGGCTCCGGGGTGGCAGCAGCATGCACCGGGACCAGGGCAGGCTCCCTGCATGCCTGCCCTGTCCCTGGCCCCGCGATGCTCCAAGAAGTGCTGTGGCCCCTGGGGGTGGGGGGGTGGAGGGCTCCTCATGTGCTGCCCTTGCTGTGCCTCCAGGTACCTCCCCTGAAGCTCCCATTGGCTGTGGTTCCCTGTTCCCGGCCAAGGGGAGCTGCGGGTGGTGGTGCCTGGAGGCAAGGGCCCAGGGGCTGCAGGAACATTGGGCTGGCCAGTGCTGAGAGCGGTGCGGGGCCTGCGGCGCCACCAGGGGGCAATCCCGCAGGCCAGATCCAAAGCCCGGAGGGGCCGGATCCAGCCCGTGGGCTGTAGTTTGCCCACCCCTGATATAGCTGGACAATGGTGGTGGGACAACCTTAAGTAAATAAAGACACAGGTGTTGCACAACCCTGAAGCCTCTCTGAGCCTTATTGGTGAGGTCAAGCGGGCCCCAGGAAGAGGGGTGGGTCGTGAACCCTGTTACAGAGTGATTGGCTGAATGAATGGTTCTGTTGCTAGGAATTTTTCTCATCAGTTATTTTTATAGGATATTTGTATTGGACTTTTCCTAAATGGGTGACCTAATGCCACCATAAGACCTTTCACCCACACAGGACTGTCTGCATCCTCAAAAGTTGTTTTATGTTTAGATTTTTTTATATTTTTGGAGGATTGTGGATTTTTAGTCTGTGGTATGTAAAATCCCAAATATTTTAAAAATTAGTAGTTTAAGTGAGACCTCTCAGTCATCTTTAGATAGAAATAAAATATTATTTGAACCTCATTGGACCAAATCTCATGCTCCATAGTAAGCCTCATGCCTAATTTATTTTTGAAGAACTTGGAGGGAGGTGTAAGATTCAGTGAAGCTTGCAAACTCTGAGAATCAAGGATAAGGCTGAGAAGCCTTGCCTTTCAGGTCAGCAGCCAATCTGAAGGAATTCTGGAATGTCTGTCTTCATAAGACTGACCACTTTAAGGAGAGGAAGTTACAACATTGACAAACAAGCCACTCCAGACTTTTCATAATCATAAAACCAGAAGGGGCCACTGTGATCTAATCTGACCTCCTAAATAACACAAGCCATAGGAATTCCCTGAATTATTTCCTGTTTGAACGACAGCATATTTTAGAAAACTTTGATTTAAAAATTTAAAATTGCCAGTCCATCCCTGTGCCTGAAGGAAGCCTGCCAGCAAAAAGCACTGTGTCAAAACAACATCAGCTGCATCCTTGTCTGAAGTTCTAGCTCCTTGGAGAATCCAGAAGACAGTAAGAGCTGAAGAGTCTGAAGATCTGTATCTTTTTCTTTTGTCTATTTTTTGTCTTTTGTTTTTATTAGCTGGGAGATAATCCAACCCATTTATATTTTTAATCTTAGGATTTGGAAGTATGGTTACATGTGTGAGATAATTTTCAGTATAGATAAGTAATTCCTTAAATACGTCCTCCAAGCCTTGGAGTGAAGACAGGTAACCAAGAGGTGACCTCTTAAACAGGTTCCTTTCAAGCAGGAGATTGCAAATGCTTCTCTCTCTGGGTATGTCTACACTGGAAACTTCAAAGTGCTGCCGTGGGAATGCTCCCTTGGCAGCGCTTTGAAGTGCAAGTGTGGTCGCGCGTGAGAGAGCTCTCCCAGTGGCGCTCCTGGTAATCCACCTCCATGAGGGGATTAGCTCTGAGTGTTGGGAGCCTGTCTACACTAGCACTTTAAAGCACTCAGACTTGCTGCGCTCAGGGGGGTGATTTTTCACACCCCCTGAGCGAGCAAATTACAGCGCTATAAAATGTAAGTGTAGATAAGCCTTCTGTCGTGTGTGTATTGAGCATTGTATGTCTCACATCAGTGGTCTATTTGCATACTGAGCCTGACGCCTGTTGAAAGACTACAGAAGTCTACAAGATAAGAAATTTGCAGGGAGAGAGCAACAGCAGGAGAGGATTCTGTTTATAGAATCATAGTGTAGGACTGCAAGGGATTCCATAGGTCCCAGTCCCCTCCACTTGAGGCAGGACTACGTAATAACTAGACCATTCCTGACAGGTGTTTGTCTAACCTGTTCTTAAAAACCTCCAATGCCAGATTCCATAACCTCCCTAGACAATTTGTTCCAGTGCTTAACTATACTGACAGGAAGTTTTTCCTAATGTCCAGCCTAAACCACCCTTGCTGCAATTTAAGCCCATTGCTTCTTGTCCTATCCTCAAAGGTTAACGAGAACAATTTTTCACCCTCCTCCATATTATACCTTTTATGTACTTAACTGTTCTGTCTGGGCTCAGTCTTCTCTAGACTAAATAAACCCAATTTTTCAATCTTTCCTCATAGGTCATATTTTCTAGAACTTTAATCACTTTTGTTGCTGTCCTCTGGACTTTCCCCAATTTGTCCACATCTTGCCTTCCTAGGCAGTCATTTATGAGCAAGGCCACGATTATGTCACAGAATCCATGACTTCCATTGACCTCCATGACATTTTTTGCCCTGGGGCTGGAGATCCCAGCTGGCCCCCCCCGCAGCTCTCAGCCCCCCCCCCCAACAGCTCCCTAGCAGTGGTGCAGCTGGGGGAACCTGCAGCAGCCCAGCCCCTGCAGGGAGAGGGGGGACCCTGGAGCTCCCACTCGCTGCAGGTGGTGGGGGAACCCCCTGGAGCTGTTGTGCAGGGGGGCAACCCCTGGAGCTCCCACTCATTGCAGCAGGCAGGGACCCCCGGAGCCGCAGCAGCAGTGGGTGCTGAGCTGAACTCACCTCCCCATTTTGTCAGGGATATTTTTAGTAAGGGGCTTCTATAAATTTTTGTTTATTGCCAGTGACCTGTCTGTAACTTTTACTAAAAATATCCATGACAAAACCTTAGCCTTATTTATGAATGAAGACAATGGATTGGGAGGTATATCTTGGAGTACAGAAGTACACTCTGGATCCTTCACCTTGGAGATAAGCTGACCGCATGTCTTGTCTTCTGAAAAAGAGATTGCAACCTGCCTGGCTGGTAAGCAATACTTGAGAATATCTTTTAATTAAGGCTAGGCTCCAGAATGCTTGTTATGATTTTATTTTATATGTAACAATTTGTTTCCAATATTTCTACTTGCTATCAATTGAATCTCTATCCTTTGTTAAATAAGTTTATAGTGAAAACAAGTGAAAATTTATCTAAGTGCTATGTTTTACACAACAGATCACTGCTCTGCTTAACTGGTAAGCTCGTGTGTACTGCTTCATTGGAAGCAGCAGATCTGTGAATACTATCGGTGTCCAGTGGAATAGGGGCTTTACGTTCCAGGGTGATGATCTAAGGGCTTGAGGGTTGTAGCGTACCTATTGCTAAACTGTAGAGAGAGAACAAGGCCTGTTTTAGACAGAGGGGAGTGTTTGTGTTGCCGTGGCTGGTTGAGTTCAGGAGCTGATCCGTTGCAGGCACAGACAAGACTTCCTCACGCTAAGGGCAGGTGGTAGTGAGGTGCCGCACAACCCTGGTTATCACAGTCAGAATAATATCACCTCTGTTCAAGCTGAAGGAAAAGGTTAACCATCACAACAGAATAGAATTCTAAGAAGGAAACTTAACTGGCTCTGAAGTTGTGGTTTAGACATTACCTAATCTGGTTTCAGTATTAAGCTTTTAATCCGCCAATCACAGATTAGACTGAAGTTGGTAAAATTCTTTAGTTGGGGTTTATAACCAAATGGATAATCATTTTCTTAGAATCCCCTTTAAAACTTAAAGAATGATTATTTCTAGAACTACTTTGATGACTTAACTCATTTTATGATTTAATTCCATTTTGATGTTGATTAATTTGTTGATTTGACCTTGATTTGATAGCTGCGTTGCTTTATATTTAGTTTATTATTAACAACTTTGATATTTTCTTGATTTTATTTTTGGTTTAAGTGTATTAAATAAAATGTATAAAGAAATGGAGTCACATTTCTTTCAATAAGTAACATTACTTTAGAACCTTTGAAGGACCTGCATGATTATTAGCTAGTCAACCTAAAAACTTGACCAGCTCCTCCCATTTATTCTTTAGGTCTACTAGTTAATCATCTGCTGAGCAAATTGTGAGAACCACTGTAGCTTGATAAACCAGTGATTCTCACCGCATACGTGGCAAACTGAAATGGGGTCGTGAACAAATTTCAGGGGCGTCACAACCAGGCTATCGCTTCCTCCATTTAAAAAATATTTGTGTTTAAAACAAAACAAAAGATGAGAATTTAAACAACAAAACAGCATAAACTGATGCAGTGGTGCCTGCCAGGATTGGCAGGTAGCCTAAACCAATATCATAGGTGTGGCTTGTTACATTCTGCTCAAAGCCCTATGAACTCTGCAAATTCTGCAGATATGGAAACTGACATTTGTCCAATATGGCACAGCATTTTCCCCTCAGAATTTGCTACTTTGCTACAGCCAGGTATCTGACACTTTGATTTGCCTCCCTGCCCTGCTGGGAGCTAGCTGCAGCTTCCTCTTAAGGAGAAGATAACTAGAGTACAGTGCATGCTCTCTACAGTGTTCCATGCAGCAGAGTGGTCACAACCATCCTCCTTCTGCCCTTCACCCTTTTCTACCATTTCCCCCTCATTCTGTGTGTGCTTCCAGCTTCTTCTCCAGGGTACACAGACCAAAGCATACACCAGAATGTATTGCAGTAGCTGACAAGCTTCAAAGGTGTGCTATGGTAGTGGACAAAGGATTCTGGGTGTGCATACAGCCATTGAAAAGAGGGAGCACTGAGCCAAGAGGAGATCAAACATCCATCCACTGAATTCCTCAACTGAAGGCTTATGGGTTCATAAAAGCAGAATCCTTTTTTAATACGTGGCTATCCGGTAAATATGAAATCCTCAGAGTTTGCAAACTTCACTGAATCTTACAACACCTCCCTCCAAGTTCTTCAAAAATAAATCCGGTAAATATGAAATCCTGCAACAAAACCCGTTGCCAACTCTGTTCACATATCTATTCAAGGGACACCATCATAGGATCTAACCACATGAGCCATACCATCAGGGGCTCGTTCACCTGCACTTCTACCAATGTGATATATGCCATCATGTGCCAGCAATGCCCCTCTGCCATGTACATTGGCCAAACTGGACAGTCTCTACGCAAAAGAATAAATGGACACAAATCAGACATCAAGCATTGTGGCATTCAAAAACCAGTAGGAGAGCACTTCAATCTCCCTGGACACTCAATAACAGACTTAAAAGTGGCAATTCTTCAACAAAAAACTCCAAAAACAGACTTCAACGAGAAACTGCAGAACTGGAATTAATTTGCAAACGGGACACCATCAAATTAGGCCTGAATAAAGACTGGGGGTGGATGGGTCACTACAAAAAGTAATTTTCCCTCTGCTGATACTCACACCTTCTTGTCAACTGTTGAGAATAGGCCACTTCCACTTTAAGTGAATTGGCCTAGTTAGCACTGACCCCCCACTTGATAAGGCAACTCCCATCTTTTCATGTGCTGTATATTTATACTTGCTTACTGTATTTTTCACTCCATGCATCTGATGAAGTGGGTTTTAGCCCAGGAAAGCTTATGCCCAAATAAATGTGTTAGTCTCTAAGGTGCCACAAGGACTCCTCGTTATGTTTTTTAAGCCAGCTTGGTCACGAGACATCTCCTAGTCCTTCCTCTCTTTTGCTTGCACGCTGATTCAGAGAACAGAAACATCTGTAGTCCATGAGCTCACCTAAGTATCCCTACACCAAAAGAGGCAGAGAAGAGGTGAGGCTAGGGTCCCCCACACTGACCAGATGAGAAGAGCACAGGCTACATTATCTTAAAGGGTGATGTAATGGCTGTTCTTCTCAGGATCTCCAGGCAGCATTGTCTTTGAGGCACACTGTCTCCTGAATCTCCCATTGAAGAGGTGGTGACTCATTACTGGCTCCAACATGGGCCTGCATCTAATAAGCAAAAGCTGGCCCTATACCTTTATTAAGTCACACAAAGTAGTATGATCAAAATAAAGCTTTAAAAATCTACTATCTATGGATAAAATGATTCATTTAAATTATCAGCAGGTATTTAGTATCCACGGACCACAGATAATTTTCTACCTCCACATCTCTCCATGGTAATCTTCCAGGCATCCTTATCACCCAACTACAGTACATCCCTGATGTAAACACTAAAAATATTACCTACACTTTTCATCAAACACTTATACAGTAACTCCTCACTTAAAGTTGTCCCGGTTAACGTTGTTACGTTGCTGATCAATTAGGGAACATGCTCGTTTAAAGTTGGGCAATGCTCCCTTATAACGTCGTTTGTCCATTGCTTGCAGGAAGAGCAGCTTGTTGCAGCTAGCTGGTGGGGGCTTGGAACCAGGGTGGACTGGCAGCCCCGCTATCAGCTCCCCTCTCCCCTAAGTTCCCTGTGCAGCAGCTGCCCAGCAGGCTATCAACTGCCCACAGTTCAGCTGTCCCTCTCCCCACTGCCATGTGCTGCTTCTGCCCTCTGCCTTGGAGCTGCTCCCCGAGACTCCTGCTTGCTGTGCGGGGGGGGAGAGGGGAGGAAGAAGGGGGCTAATGTCAGGGTGTCCCCTGCCCCCACTCCTGCACCCCGCTTACCCCATCTTCCATAGAGCAGGGGGGACAAAGGACAGGGCTCAGGACGGAGGGAGCTTGCTGGCAGCAGCTGCCGTCTCAGCAAGCTGATCTAATTAACAAGGCGGTGTATTTAAGAGTAGGGTCAGAGTACTTAAAGGGGAAATGCGCATCTCTCTCTCTCTCTCTCTCTCTCACACTCACACGGTGTGTGTCTCTGTCTGCGATGCTGTCTCCCCTCCTTCCATTCCTGCTGTCTTGTAGAATGCGAGAGTTAACCCTTGAGGGCTCAGCCAATTGCTAGTTCATCATTTAGCAGTAAGGCATTCCCTGCGAAATATCCCACTCTCTGACTTCACCACCTCAACCAAGCTTCACAATCATCACTGTGTATCAGTATTAAATTGTTTGTTTAAAACTTATACTGTGTGTGTGTGTGTGTGTGTGTGTATGTGTGTATATACACACACACACACACACACACACATAATGTAGTCTTTTGTCTGGTGAAAAAAATTTCCCTGGAACCTAACCCCCTCATTTACATTAATTCTTATGGGGAAATTGGATTCACTTAACATTGTTTCGCTTAAATCGCATTTTTCAGGAACATAACTACAATGTTAAGTGAGGAGTTACTGTAATTAAAATCATAATGCTAGTTTAAATGCACAACTGTCAGATTTTTCTCAGTAAGTTACAAGCTTTCATAAAATGTCTTGATTAGATACTGGAAATAATAGAAACAGTTAAATTTAAAATCAGATTCTATTATGTTGATACAATAAACAGACTTGATCAAAAGTGGCTTGATCAACCTTACAATCTATTATTTTTCTAAACAAGGTTAGGTGTGCTATGGATCCAAATGGCATAGTTGTCTACAAGGCAGCACAAAAAAGTGCACAAGATAAAATAGTTAACGAGGTTAGACGCCTATAGTGCAGAATTAATTCACTGTAAGAGGCGGGAACATTAAAATACACATTTTGAACCACTGGATGTGCAAGAAGAAATTACTTCTGCTTAGTTTGCCCTTTCTTCTAAATTGCAGACAGAAGCCAAGTCAACTCTTGTTCCTATTTTGTAATTATGCCAAATCTGAAAAGAGTTCCATCAAAAAAAGGTATCTCCATTAAAAATGGAAGCCGAGGGCTCTGATGTTGAGTAATGAAGGGCAAATACTATTTCTACATTTTCCTTTACTAGTTGTCAAGACACTTTGGGCATAAAGCTAGGTAAGCATCTTGGGGGGGGGGGGGGGGGGGAACCTGCACTAAATGATTTCAAGATTGCAAATTAGTGATAATAATGTGAAAGATGATTTTTTTTTTTTAAAACAATGTGTTTCTTACAATTATTAAATGAACTTATGATTGCACAAGAACTTAATGACGCCTTACTCTCCCTTACAGGGAAAAGCTATAAATTTACTTTTATCAGTTATAGTGAAGGGGTTCAAGAAAAATACCTTTTTGTAAACACACTGAGGTTGGCAGAACGTAGATCTAGAATCGATGATCAGTGATAATTTTTTTCTATGCTCAAAACCATTACGAGACTAAATCTACTAGCTAGGGGAAAATACATAAAAGTAAATGTGTGTTTGTGAGCTATCAGAAATCCTGAGGCAAAGGCCTTGCGAGAAGCCCAGCTCCCCATTAATCCTAGCTGCTGGGAAATGGAAGGATGTTGTGATTCTTAACAGGATCCTGGATCCTGTCTGGAGGGAGAGGGGTCCTCTTTCACATCATCTGGTTAAAAGGGTGTCTGAAAACTTTCAAGAGCCTCCCTGCTGAAAGGGAAAGGAAATGTTCTCTCTCTTTCCGACTCTACAGCCTCCTGAGAACGGGGATTGTTGTATGCAGTGTAATTATAGCTGTGCTGGTCCCTACTTTGTCTCTCTAATGGGGTTTGGTGTCTGTTTATAGCTGTCAAGTTTTGTGCAGCCCCATGTGCAACACTTGGTGCATAATAGTTATAAATATGACAATTAGCACACTGAATTATTTGTAAGTAATTTGTATCTGATCCTAAACTTCAGCTTAAGTTCAATACACTTTGCCCCGAACAGTGGTCAGGATAGGAAACGGACTTGCAAAACAATTTGGCAAATGTAGTAAGTGGGTGGGTACTGAAGGGTGTCTGGAAAGTAGGTGAGTATTTAGGTGGGAAGATGGCACAAATGGATTTGTGAGGTGAATAGATGAAAAATGGGATAAGGGGGGCTGTGAGTTAGCTATGGAAAAGCTAAGTTTGTGGAAGGGAATGTCAAGGGGGAGGAGAGAGAAAATGGGGATGGGGGAAGCTCAGTGGTTGGGGGTAGCTAGGTTTATAGGGATGTTCACTAGAGATGGTTAGATAGCTTTGGTGAGAAGCAGAGGATGGGGGTGTATGTATGGAGAGAGTGAGTGTCCAGAGGAAGCTGATGATGATTAAGGAGGTGGCTTTGTGAGGATAGGGATGGTGTTGGGGCAGCTGGAACCTGTTGTGTGGGTGGGGAAAGATGAGTGGCTTGGGATGGGAGTGTCTGCAAGGGGCATGGCTGGTTGCTAGGTGGAGGACACTAGGTACATCCCTCATTTTCTTCTCCATTACCATCTCTGCTTGTTGCTGCCACTGCCTCACTGCTTGCCTGCTCTTCCCAGATTCCCTTTTGCTCACATACAGGTCCACAGTACCTTCTAGTTTCCATGAGCTGCAATTGCAGGACCAGTCCTGCAGCCCAGCTGTAGGATTAGATAAGTATATGTAAATGGTTAAATTAGCTTAGCTAAAAGTGTATACATGCTTTGCAGTTTGTGTAAAGTGCAGATGTGTAGCAGTTTTGGAAAGGCCTTGAAAGATGGTATGTTTGATTGCAAATACTGGACCTGGAATATGGCTGATAAGATAGGAGGAAAGTCTTCGAAGAAGAGGCCCCAATTATCAAAGATGGTTCTAACCAGTTTTAGCAAAGGAAAGGATTTGAGAAATAGTGGCCATAGTCATAGGTCTGATAAATAAGGTATAAAAAGGTCAACTCTTGAGTTTGTTGCTAGTAGTTGCCTGTCCAGTTGGAGCCAGCCAATATGGGTTTGAGTATCCCCAGTGCTAGTCCTAAGTACTTGATCAATACAACAACAAGTTATATGTGTGAGATAAGTGCTGAGCCATCTGGCTCCCGCCTCTCATGGTCCCACAATACCATTTTAAGAGTATTAATTTAGTGTTCCAACTGTACCTTATAAATGGAACTGCCTCCGATGATCCAAACCATGTCTATCTTACTTTTTAACTCTGGTGAGTCCAGAAGAACTAAAGCATCATCCAGACTTTTGGCGAGATAATGTGCTCCTTTTGGGGTTTCCCTAGAAAAATAAAGTTTGTGATAGTTAGTGTAAATTAAGTAGCTACTTTATATTTTGTCTAAATTTCTGTTTATAAACATGTCCAAATACATTTCACATTTAACACCATCTTTAGCAACAAGGTAGACTTTTTTTTTTTAAAATAAGTTTAATTAAAAGTTCCCACCATACAGTGGAATAGAATCTTCTGCATTACAAATCAGCAATTTATTTTAACAAACAACTAATTAAGTGAGGTGTAACTTGGGAATACGCAAGACAATCAGCCTCCTGAAAGGGGTACAGTAGTCTGGAAAGGTTGAGAGCCACTGTTCTAGTGAAATGCCCATAAACAAAACAGAATTATGTGTAACACACTAGGGTTGTTTATGTATGTCCAGGTGCTTTTGTTTGTTTGTTTTGTTGAAGAGCATGATTGGGCCCTCTCTTTGTAGACCGATACAATGGCTGATGGGGATGCAATACTGAATAGGGTATCCTCTTGAGAAAGTTAAAATTTTGGATGATTGCTGAAATTTTTAAATGCTGTAGGTCTAGGAGCAGATGTGTGACATTGCTTAACCCAGTTATGGACAGCACAGTGTAATGTAGCTATAATTAGATGAAAACATACTTTCTCCCTGCTGCTACTCTTTATAGTTTGGGTGGCCTATCTATCAGATTTCCTGTAGTCAACATGTTCTCTCAAACATTAACACACGGTCCTGTCTCTTGAACTGTTTTAACAATTTTGGTCAAATAAAAAGGTTTCTGACTCTGGTTTAATGCACTTCCTGTCTCCTTAGTAACAAAAACAATTAACCCCCCCTTGCCCTGCAAACAACAATCTTTGCACAGAAAAGCATAACAATAGAGCATGGCTCTAGCAGCTGCAAAAATTAACTTCACTGACTGCTATATGCAAAATGAATAAACATCCTCATCACTTTAGGAAAAGCTCTAATCTACATTACACATTTCCCCAGTGGGATTCCTTTCTACTTTATTTTGGCTTCAATTTACTATGAATAGCGTTTACAATGTGAAGTGCATAATTTCAAGAATGTTTGGATGTGTTACAGTTTACTTTTATTTGGCTCTACTGAGCAGGGTAGGGAAATAAATTAATAGAATATCTCAAAATGGGGAAGAGTGGAGAAAGAGTCATGAAGAATTATCCAACCTGCAAGATGTTTACATTTATTGGCTTCTGGTTATGGATGTATACAAGTTAACATTTGTTGTTAAAAGGGGAGTTGCTTGTCACTAGGGAGTGTGGTAGCTTAAGAGAAGCATGGAGCAAGGCTCTGAGAAACTGGAAGTATATGTTTCCCCTTAAAGGCTATTACTACCCAAAATGAAACAAAACTAAATAGAAAAAGAAAACCCGCAAAAAGTAACATAAGCAATCAAATTACCAAGCAGTCAAGAAACTACAGAAATGTGATTAAATGCAGGAACTAGGGAGAGTATGAGAAGGCTCAAAATGTCTGCATGTAGATTTGACATACACATATATAAGAAGTTAAAGTGAATTCAAGAATGCACATATGAAGAGTGCTGAATTGACTGCTCTGAATATTGGGGTCATCCACAGAACTGGTGCAGAACAAACCATGACTGTCCCACCAACAATCTTCCAGAGGAGCCAGCTCCAGGGGTATGAGAGTAAAATAGTTTCCAGGCCCAGACCTGGGTAATAAGTTGGCCAATTAATGCCAATTATAATGATGTATGCACGTGAGAATGAGAAACACTGAATACCTGTTCCCTGAGAACTGGATTAAAATTAAATGTATGACATGGGACATTAATAAATCTCAGAGGGTAACACCTTTTGACCCTGATCCCGCAATCCCTATATAGTATGAAGATGGACTGCTGAACCCATATGGATACCCACTGATTTCAATGCGGCTCCATTTGAGCACAGCAATCTGCCTGTATATTACACACTGCAGCATGGGGTCCCTTGTAGTTGGCATGGACTGGATTTGAACTGGTGGCATAGGCAAGCACTTCACCTATATCTCATTAAGCAATCCAGTAGCCTTTATTACGAAGATTCGTAGGTGACTGGGAATAAAATTAGTTTCCCTGGTTCCTGGAAATACCCTAACCTCTCTCCCTTATATAAAGTAACATTATGGACAACAATTAGGCTGTCCTCTCGTGTGTTGGAACTAGAATAATGATGTTATGTGGGGTAATAAATGTGTACTAGTTGTTTTTTGAGATGTGTTGCATACATTCATTCTACTTCAGGTGAATGTGTGCCCAGAGCATGACTGACAGATTCCCCTCCGCCTCCGTTACCTGTCAGGGTGCCTTGAGTGCCCTCTGCTGCTGTGCATCTCTGCATGAAGATATAAAATATAAAGGGTGGAGCTGTCCCCAACACCCTCCCCCTCCCTCAGTTTCTGCCTGCCATACAGACTTCAACAGAGATGGGAAGGAAGGTGGGTCATGAAATGGACACGTGCAACACATTTCAACAGAACAAGTTATGGAAAGGTAGGTAACCATTTCTTCTTCTTCAACTGATTACAAACGTTTGTTCCACTGTAGGTGACTCACAAGCAGATTGATGTGGAGGTGGACCTGCAGTCTATTTGAACAGTGATTGTAGAACAAAAGGCCTGAATCTTACTGCTCCTGGACTGATGGGCTATAGTGTAATGAAAAGCAAATGTGTGTACCGATGACCAAGTTGCTACTTTGCAAATGTCCAGAATAGGAACTTGTGCCAGAAAAGCCGCAGATGCTGCAAGTGCCCTAGTTGAATAGGGAATCATTCCAACTGGCTTACCCTGAACAAGCGGCGAACCAAGTTTGGGAACCCCTGTCCTAATTGAAGGCTTTCTACTATTTATAAGTACTTTTTGCAAGCCTTTTCTAATGGTGTTAGCCCTGAATAAAGCTCTGTGTTTGTCACGGATTCCATGACTTGCCGTGACCTCCGTGACTTCTGCAGCAGCCCGTGCGGCTGGCCTGGGAGCCGCCTGAGCAGCTTGGGCAGCCCCTGGGCCAGTCGCACTGGCTGCTGCTGGGGCAATCTTGGCCCCCCCCAATCCTCCAGCAGCAGGAATTTGGGTGTGGGGGGGCTCAGGGCTGGGGATTGGGGTGCGGGGAGATGCTTACCACAGGGGGCTCCCCTTTCTCAGCTCCTAGCTCCACATGCTGCCCCCCAGGCGCTGCCCCCGCCCACAGGCACTGGCTGCAGTTCCCAGCCAATGGGAGCTGCAGAACCAGGGCTTGGGGTAGAGTGGAGGCAGCAAGAGCTGGAGGTTGCCACTTCCCAGGAGCTGGGTAGGGAACCTGCCCCATCCCTGCCAACCCGCCCCCCAAGCACCTGTGGCGTCCCCTCTGGGCCCCCTACAGCTGCTCCTCTCCCCAGGTTATAGGCCGTGACTTTTGGTTTACTGCCCATGACCTATCCATGACTTTTACTAAAAATACCTGTGACTAAAATGTAGTCTTAGCCATGAAACATCGAGACTGTCAAGTGGAGGGCCTGCAGGTTGAGGTGGAGGAGGTGTCCGGTTCCAATGGAAAAGACAGGGGAGGTCTGACTGACAAGGTTAGCAGGGTCAAGAACTAGTGCTGCCAAGGCCACTCTGGTGCTATAAGGTGAGCATGGCCCTGTCTGATCTGGGACAAGACTTTGGGCAGTAAAAGAATTAGACGGAAGGCATATAGTAAGGTGTTCCTCCAGGGCTGCAGAAATGCACCTGTCAATAAACCTGGACTGTGACACCTCCCCACCCTCCGGGGGAACAGAAGTGATGGAAATTTCTACTGGTCCCTGTTGCAAACAGGCCCACTTGATGAGTCACTTATGGTCGGAAAATGGATCTGGCCATTTCCAGGCATAATGGCCGCTCTTAGTGACAGGAGAAGGACCTGCTCATCTGGTCTGCGAGCGTATTCTGCACCCCTGGAAGGTAAGCAGCTCTGAGGTGAATGGAGCCGACTATGTAAAACTCCCACCGGAGGATAACCTCCTGGAACAACTGAGTGGAATACCCTCCTTGTCTAGTCACATAAAACATAATCTGCTAGTATTAACAGACAACACAGCAACTCTGTCCCTTGAAATGTGGAAGAAAGGCCAAGCTCGCAAGATGGACAACTCCCAAGTCTCTGATGTTTATATGAGCCTTCAGGTCTTGGGAAGACCAAAGACCCTCAGTCTGCAGGGACTGTCCGGATAAGGCCTTTTCCTGTAGCCACATTAGGAGAGAAGCAGCCATTAGCCAAGAAGCAGAAAGTCTCATCTTCACATTCCATCTAAGTTACATTAAAACAATGTAATATCGGGCTGTTAAGGTGGTCCTGTCCTACTAGCACCCACCATCACCAGATAAAGAAACAGATCTTAAAATGGTTAAAGAAAACTTAGTTTGATAGCATTCGGTCTGGCAAGAAATCACTTATCAATAGTTATGGTTATGAAATCCTCATTTCTTTACTGTTTTGTCTTTATGGTCCCCATTTCTCTATTTTTTGTCGGTATGATCTCTGGTTCTTTGTTTCTGTCACAATTAATTTTGCTAGGTGTAAATCAATTAAGGTGGTGGGGTATGATTGTTTTACAATATGTTAGGATTGATTAGAGAATTGTTTAGTAATATTTTAGTAAAATGATTGGTTAAGGTATAGCTAAGTAGGACTCAAGTTTCACTATATAAACTGGGGTCCAAGAAGGAGACCAGCAGAAGGAACAGAAGAATAAGAAGGAAAGACCTGGAAGAAGAAGAAGAAGAACTCACCTCTAAGACACAGCCTAAGATCAAAGTTGCTAAGAATCCTCTGCACAACCATGACATGCAGCAACCAGAATCCAGACAAGACTGACCTTGTCTGGCTAACAGGGAAAGTCTGCCTGCCTGATCAGGATTGGTGAGCATAGCATTGTATGCTTAGCATATGTATTCTACTTGGTAATTGTTAATAAATAGAGGATAAGGATATTTCTGTGTAAGGCTTTTTCACTGGTAAAAGGTCCTGCAAACCCACAGAAGGTTACGCCCTGAGCCCTAGGAACAGGGTAAGGATGGGTGCCCCTAGAGTGTACGAGTAACAGAGAATTTTTGTGGGTAATAGGACCCCTCCTTCCATGTGTGCACCCCAACCCAGGGACAATGCATCTGTGACTAAGGTAAGTGCTGGTTGCAGGGGAGCAAAGGGAATCCCCCCATACAACCTTGCAGATGGTCTGTCCACCAATCCCGAGAGGACAAGATTAGTATTGGTACTAGAACCACTATGTCTAAGCGATGACTGCATGGGGAATACACTGAAGCTAGCCATCCTTGTAGCTTTCTGAGGTGTAGTCTGGCATACTGCACTATATAGCATGGCAGCATGTACCTAGGAACCTGAGGCAGCTGCATCCTTTAGTGACAGGATGTGTTTTTAGTTCCAGAACTAAGCTCCACAGTGTTTCAAACCTTGATTGCAGTAGAAAAGCTTTGGCCTTTGTAGAGCTTAGGACTGCTCTGATAAATTCTGTTCTCCGTACTGGATTTAGAATTGATTTGTCCACATTGACTAGGAGCCCCAGTGCATCAAAGATAGACTGGATAATGGCTATTCTGGACAGTACTTGAAACTTGGACTGGCCTCTCCCTAGCCAGTTGTCCAGGTAAGGGAACATGTGGACCCCTGACTTTTGAAGGAATACTGCTATCACTTCTATGCATTTTGTAAAAATGCAAGGAGCTTCCAACAGACCAAATGGAAGCACTGTAAATTGGTAGTGGATCCCCTTTAACATGAATCTGAAAGACTTCTGGTGGTTCGCTACATGAAAGTAAGTGTCTTTCAAGTCATGGGCAGTGTACCAGTCCCCTTGCTCCAGTGAAGAAATAATGGAAACTAGGATAACCACTGTCACAATGTCTGGAGTGAATCACAACATGAATGCCTACATCAGGGCAGACTGTCAAAAGCAGGGCAGACATCCCAAACTGGTGGTATGTTCTATAATTAGATTTCACAAACCCAGTACCAAATGTGAACACCCAAAGTACTACGATAGTCTTATGATGGAGTCACAGATAGACTGGAGTATCTAAGGGGACTATCTTGGCACCCAGGCAAGCTGGACTATGTGAAAAATGGTCACTTACACCAAAAACAAACAAACAAAAACTACAATTATTCCAGGTTATTCCCAGTCCCAAGAGACCAGAGACTCACCCAGGTAAAGTTGCATCCTAGATCTCACACCAAAGACAACACTGGTAGGCCAATTCTGTAGTAAACCAACTACAGGTTTATTAGCTAAGAAAAAAAAAAGTTATTGAGACGTTAAATCATGTAAAATATATGTACAGGTGAGTCAAAGTCTAAAATTCCAAATGGTAGCAGAGCTGTAGTAATCTGTCAGTTTCTAAAAAGTCTCTCAGGGCTACCCAGTATAACTCTGGGGATCTCAGTCTTCTTGTTCACTTATTTTGCTCTGTTAGAATTCAGATAGTCCAGAGATGAAGGATCTTTCCTTGAGTCCATACTCACAGTTTCTTCTTACAGAAAACAAGCTGACAGAGTCACCACACATGTGGGCTCTTTCTTTGATTGGCGAAGAGAGTATGTAGAGTCTTTGATCAAATCAACCATGCTTAAGATTCTCAGATCTGAAGTGACGTGGGACCAAGCCCTTAGGAAGTGGGATAAATGATTGGCAAATAGGGTGGCAGGAGCAGATGGCACTCTGGGGCCTTGTAGTCTGCCCTTAACAAACATGTCAAAACCCTTGTTTGGACTAACAAGCTGCTGCAAGAGACGAAGGTGGTGGTGGTTGACTGGCAAATGACTTCAGCATCACTTCTGAATCCTTTAGGCTATGGAGCCTATCAACTGCTTTGTCCGAAAAAAGGAAAGGTCCTTCATATGGGAGGTCTTGGATGGTCTGCTGAACAGGAATGATGGATTCTTCCTAAAAACGTGTGTGTGTGTGTGTGTGTGTGTGTGTGTGTGTAAATGAGGCCTCTCTCCCTCTGTGGCCCCACCCCCTACTCCTCCTCTTTCCCCTGAGGCCCTGTCCCTCTGACCAAGCCAGAGCTGGGTCAGGGAGCCTGGGCCCCTCAATCTGCCTGCGGGGGAGGGGGGGGGGAGGCTGAGAGCAGTCCCCACCCCATGTCCCCTGCCCAAGGCAGATGTAGGGTCTGCATCTTCCCACAGCTGCCTGCATGGCTCTTACCCCGACCCGCCTGGCCTGGCCTGGGGCAGGGCCTTGGGAGCAGGAGAAGCGCAGCTGGGCCATCGTAAAAACTGCCCGGGCAGCTGTGGGAAGCCGTGGACCCTCTATCTGCCCTGGGTGGGGGTCGGGGACAGGGGCTGCTCTCAGGCACCCCCACCCCAGGCAGGTGGAGTTTCCACGGCTCCCTCAGCTGCCTGGGTCCCCCGGGCCTCTCTTACCTGGGTCGGGCTCCTGCTTCCTGCTGAGCTTGGGGGCAGGGCCTCAGGGAGTTGAGGAGGGGCGGGGGGCCAGGCCTGTGGTGAAAAGTGGATGGGCCAGGCCTGTCCACTTTCAAAAGTGGGAGGGCCATGGCCCCATGGACCCCCCCGTTCTGGCGCCTCTGCTGCTGAACTTCTGGCAGGAGACCAGAAGACTGCAGCCGCAAACACCTTCTCATAGTTAGGGCAGATGCCATGACTCGAGCCACAGAGTCAGCTGCAGCCAAGCTGGCCTGAAGAGCTGTTCTGGCCACTAGCTTGCCCTTGTCCGTAATCACAATGAATTCTTGTCTGCAGTTGTCAGGTAACCGGTCTTTAGACTTCAACATGTTATCTCACAAGGTGAAGTCATACTGACCTAGACGTTCCTGTTGATTTGCAATGCAAACCTGCAGATCTGCTGCAGAATAAAGTTTTCAACCAAAAGATCTAGCCTCTTTGAATCTTTCCCTTTTGGAGTTGATGCCTTGTGTCCTTGCCTCTCCAATGCATTAGCTGTGGCAACTACTAAAGAGCCTGGAGGGGTGTGTCTGTACAGATATTCAAAACCCTTAGAATGGACAGAGTATCTCCTCTCTGCCTTTTTTTCGCTACGGAGTGGGGAGGGAAGATGGGGTCTGTTATAATACCTTGATTGGCTCCAAAATTGCCTCATCGATCAGTAGTGCCCAATTTTTTTTTAATAAGTCCTGGCTATAATCTTCTGATGTGGAAGAGTCACTCATTGCCTCTACAGCCTCATCTGGTCATGAGTAAGAGGATGCAGATGGATGCTGAGACAGCATTTGCTCTATTTCCATGTGCTGGAGAAACTGCTGGAATGTCTTCCACTTGCTCGGTACCAGTCCTGGTATCAACTATAGGAAGATGATGTTTCTGGTGCTGATGCACTCATCGTGCACCCAAGGAGATAGACTGAGGTGGATGAAGGGATGACCTGGCAGGTTGGGGGAAAAGCTGCATAGGGTCCAGAAAGGCCTCTGACATGGTCTTGGGGTCCATTCTTAACCAGGCCATTGCTCCTTGACAGGTGGCTGCTGTAAGACCCATGGCACATAAGTCTCAGATGGAGAATGCACACTGTACCTAGGTTGAGACACATAAGACCCAACCTGTGGTGTATGAAGACTCTGAGACCTTTGATAACAGGGGAGCAGAACTCATTGTCACCAGAGAGAGCGAGCGCCTGACTCTGGAGATGGTAGTACCAGGGAAATCATAGCCGGCTTCCCTCTTCTTGACAGTACTGTTTTATGAGGCAAGGAAAGAGTCAATTGCAAGGACACTGCAAGCTTCAGAAGCCTGAAGGCTGGAAGCCTAATCAACAGAACCAGCTGGAAGCCTTCCTGCCCCGCTGGAACCAATATTGAGAAGTTAAGTAGCTCTCTAGTAGCTGCGTACCATTCCAGTGTCAACTGTACCAGCATAGTCTCTTGGGCTTGCGGTTTCTCCAGAAGATAGCCTGAAGAAGCTACAGTGAATACTTCAGGAGTCCATCTCAATGGAGCTAGCACAGGTTAACAACCTCCTCTTCTTAGATTAAGAGTATTCTGGGAAGTGCCTCCTCTTAGAGTCCCTCCAGGAATTCTTGCCTTTAGGGAGGGTTCAGTACTGATGATCTTGCTGAGTTAGGTACCAAGTCCCTAGAAATCTTGTGCCTCTTTCTCAGCTCCAATGACAGACAACTCAGGCAGAGCACTCGAACAAACTCTTACGTATCTGATGCCTGCTCTGAAAAGGACGGCACTAAGGATAGACAGAATGCTGACTCTATATGAAGACACTCTGTCCTTCTCTGAGTTAGTCTTAAATCCTTTGCAGATGTGACACTCGTCACTCACATGGGATTTCCTCAAGCATTTCAGGCAGCTGGGATGTGGGTCACTCACTGGCATCAATTTGCTACATGAACAACATGATTTAAACCGCGGAGATGGAAGTGTAGCTCCAGTACTGAAATTTAAAACTGGCCAGACTAAAGACCTATGGTGGAATGGACATGTGCAATTACTTAAAGAAGAACTAATCTTAATACAAGTATCAGAAAGCTGATTGAAGGAAAAAGTATGAGAATCATAGGTGCTGACTCCGTGGGTGCACTGGGGCTGGAGCACTGACAGAAAAAAAAAAAAAATTGTGAGTGCTCAACACCCACCAGCAGCCCTGCGGATCAGTGCCTCCCCCTCCCTCCCAGAACGTCCCTTGATCAGCTGTTTAGTGGCGTGCAGGAGGTGCTGGGGGGAGGAGCGGGGGTCGAGCACTACCCAGGAACTGAGAAAGTCGGCACCTATAATAAGCCACATTTATGAAACAAGTCAGGATCAGGTGGAGGAAAATTATTCAACTGTAAGGACCAAGTACGATTTTCAAACTTTTGCTACTGACATGCTACTCAGTTCTCGTACCAACGAGCTAAGTCTGAAGTTTGATCATATCTTGCACTTAATACATTTTAGTAATTAGACAAGAAAATTGGGGGAATCTTTCAACTTTTGCTAGCACCTTTTGGAACAGGAAGACAAAGTTAGCACTCAGAACCACCAATAGCTACAGAGAAAGTTCCTTAATATGCATAACTGAATATCAAAACTATCACTCTTAAAATTACGTTATCAGGCAGAGTTATCTTATTTCCCTAGATGATCTCCTGAGGTCTCTTCGAACCCTAATCTTCTATGATTCTATGATTTGCGGTACCATGGTGATGTGTGGTATGAAAGCCTATATACAATAGAAGTAGTGCCCACACTAAGTTCTTTCCAGACATATAAGAAGCTCAGAATCTTAGGCTGGACAGACAGGCAAACACAAAAAGGATTTTCTATACAAATCAACAAGATAGGTCACTTAGCAGAAGTTGTTTTATATGAGGAACATAAGAGACAGGCTGCATGTTCTGTTTATCCTACCCCCTCCACAAAATGTTATTTTACAAATGATTCCAGGTAGTTTAAGACAGACACTTCATAGTTGTATTACTCCAAAGTTCAGTTATGAAACACTAACACACTACACAAATAGTAATCAAAGTTAACCTGATTATCATTTACTTATGAGATCATCAGGATTTGTACTTACTTGAGCTCTCTGCTAAGCACTATATTAATTCTGTCTTTTAAGGGGCGATTCTTCTCAGGAATTGAGAACCAGGTCCTCTTACCCATTATCAACACATTCTGTTTACCTGTGTAATATACAAAACATTTTTTAAAAACTGTTTCAACTTAGTACAGAATCAGAGATGGTGGTTTAGTGACATCTAGTGGATTTATCCCCCCCAATCTCCTTTGAATTCTATTTAAACAGTTAATATGTTCAAGTGCAAATTTTAAACATTAGCAAGACTAAATGTAAGTAAAAGATCAAACTTAGGCCCGGATCCTGTGATTGCTCATGTGAATAAAGTAACATAAGTGTTTGCAGGATCAAGGCCTTGGTATGCACTCTTTTAAAAAGCCAAACAAAAAATGTAAGTTTTAAATATAAAACTGTATGACTTATGATTAACAGAGTATCTATACTATCCAAAAGAGGACAGCTTCGTGGCTGCTTTGATTTGGCCCTAACTTCCTGGAACCCTGGTTCTTTTCACTAGAAACAAGTTATAACATGTTCAGTATGTGATATTTAAACTTAAAAGCATTTCAAATATCTCTTTCCCTAAAAATGTAGGATCTACATCCCACAACATTATAAAAAAACGATTTTGCCACTGCAAACATTTCCAGAAAGCTAGTGCAAGGTAGGAGACAAACTCACCTACACCCTGAAACTAAATGGGACTGTTTTACAAAGCTGGACTTTGTGTCAAACTTAACATCAGCATTTTAAAACGTTAGTGGCAAAAATTAGACTATTCACACCAGCATTTAGTGTACTAGCTTAGTAGAACACCACCACTGCATGATGCACTGTGTAAAACTAAAGTGTACATTTGAAAGCACTGACAGCCATGCATAGAATTAGGTGTAAACTGAAGCTACACACAAGCACAATAATGCTGGTAAAGATAAAGCTTCTACTTGTTGGGAAACTTTCTTTTTGTAAGATCTGGGACCCCAGCTACAAGTGATAATGCTATTTTGTATAAACTCTTGAACTAGTCTGCATCCCCCCCGCCAATTAATACTTTCATTTTGAAATCTAATAAGCCATGCATTTTACTTTGAGGTTTCTCTTTGCAACAATGAAAACAAAATAGAAAGATACATATCAATATGTATCTGAATTATGTCATGCCAAGATGTGCAACTATTGCACTATGAGATGAAAGGGGGTAGATTTAGGCTTGTGGTGAAGCATTTATAACTTTAAAAGGAACATTGTTCAAGAACATTCCATCATAGTTGGGCAAATTTACAAGAATGAAAACATCAGGTAAAATTTGTTGCAATATCTTTAAATTAGATTTACAGCAAGGAAACCTCTCTCAATTAACATTAGATATTAGGATGTTCAATAGGGCTTGACTACATGGAAGTTTTGCACTAGTTCAAGTCGAGTTAATCTGCATCTAAAACACTAGCATGCATGTGTCACTGTATCATAGTGCATTGACTCTGCACTTACTGCATTCTGGAATCCTCTTGCAAAGTGGACTAAGTTTGCTGCAAATTGAATTAGTTTGGTCTGTTGTTTGTGTGGAGGCAACAGCTGCACATCACTATTTACATGACTCCAATGGCTATTCCACACTGCTTCGAGGTCGACTGTTACGGACCTATCTACTGACATGTATGCCTTCGTCTGCTCTGGTGTCAAGTTCCCAGGGAAATCCACTCCCCCATTTAAAAGCTGACACCTGGGGCCAGATTTGGCCCATTTGGTCTTGGGTTTGAGTATTTCAGCATGCTTGTGATACTACAGCAATTCTACTCCACAAACACCACAAGATGCTGCTGCTTGTAGCTGTGCTGAGACCATGGATCTCACCGCCATCTGGGGAGAAGCATCAGCGCAGGAAGATCTTGTGTCCAGCTATTGTAATAAAGCCTGTTTGTGGACATTGCAAAGCAGGTCTGTGAGGGGTCATGGCTGGGCACCTATCAGTGCTGAATAAAGAGCAAGCAGTTCAGGAGGGTCTATATTAAAATCAGGGATGCAAGGAAAATATTAGGCAGGGGTCATGTGACCTGTCCATTTTATGACTAACTGGACTGGATTTCACACAATTATACAGCCACCCACCCCAAACAGTTTGTGGATCCTCCTGCCAAGTCTCTTCCCTGCCCCCACTTGAGGAAGACTGGCAATAATCACTGGAGGATTAGCAGGAGAGGAGTTGTCTCCTGAAAGTCAGGATCTGTCTGGGACTCAGGACTCTGACGCACAACAGGTTGAAACCCAACCCAGTTCTTGCCCTGCATTGGCCAAGCCCAAGTCCCAGCCAGAAGCCCAAAGCAGGACTGAAGAGGCAGATACTCCAGGGGGGAACTTCAGCGTGTAACTACCTCCACCTCTACCCCGATATAACACGATCTGATATAACACGAATTCGGATATAATGTGGTAAAGCAGTGCTCCGGGGGGGGGGGGGGGGGGGGGGGGGAAAGAGGCTGCACACTCTGGCAGATCAAAGCAAGTTTGATATAACAGGGTAAGATTTTTTGGCTCCCGAGGACAGCGTTATATCGAGGTAGAGGTGTATCTTTACAATTTACTAATTATTATTGTGTTAACTTGCTAGCTTCTGTTCTGGGTGCCCCATGGTGGCAGCCATTCTGACTCACAGTGAAAACAGTCCCAGGATGCATGCTGTAATGAAGCAACAGACCATGAGATACCCTCTGAGAGCACAACACCCTCAATTTGCAAAAAGCCATCACCATATGAACACACAATTCAAACTGAAAAAATGGAACGGGCTTTCCACATGCACGCTGTTGGTGTAGTTTGCATACAGTGCTTTACCAGATGCACAGCATCTGTGTGAACAAGCCCTTATAAAAGGAAGTGTATTACAAGGATGTAAGGAAGTCTCTCAGAGAGAAAATGAGCTATGGAAATAAAAGCTTTTTTCAAAAAAGGGATTAGATCAGTGGTCCCCAAACTTTTCATGGTCCTCCTCCCCCTCCCCCCCCCGGGAGCTGGGGCCGTGGACAGGGGAAAGGGGGCTGGGGCTGGGTAGCGCTCCCTCCCTTCCCCCAGTGGGTGCTGGCCCATGCCCTGCTGTGCCCCCTGAACATTCCTCTGCAACCCCCTACAGGGGCGCATTCCACAGTTTGGGGACCTGTGGATTAGATAATTTAAATTACAAAGTAACTCATTCAATTGTTCATACAATCCAAACCACTAAACAAAATGAGATGGTTAGGACTTTAAAAGCAATAAGTGGTTTACTGTGTAAAGTTTAATGACAAATCAGACATTTGAAAACTTAGCCATGTAAGTGTAATTCATCACACTTTTTAAGAAATTTATATACGTACATAACTAGCATTGTCAGTTTAGAACCAGACTCTACACAATCAATATCTATGGGGAATACAAAAAACACACAACTGACCTGTGATAAAATTGTCTAGTGTATGTTAAGACATATGCTAATAATATATCAATATTAGGGTTTATCCAGTTAAGAAGGTCGAAAGGTTCCTAATAATGAGTTAGCTGGCATTGCTCACAGAGCAATATAATTTTTGCACAACCCCTCCAGAAATCACAACATGCCATCTTTAATATGGTCCTGGCATACACACTCCAGATGAGCCAAGGTTATTCAAGGTCATATCTGAACCAAGATTCCTAAATGTGATGACACACGAAAGCAGTGGGGTCAAGTAGAACTCTTTTTTTAAATTAAACCCTAAAAAAGTCATTTATAAAAAAAAAAATCTGTGCCATAATTTAATTATGCAGTTTTGATATTCAGCCCAATATTATATAGAATATTTTTAAACATTCAGTTTAAAGTTTTAACATAAGAACAGCCATACTGGGTCAGACCAAAAGTCCATCTAGCACAGTATCTTGTCTGCCAACAGTGGCCAATGCCAGGTGCCCCAGAGGGAATGAACAGAACAGGTAATCATCAAGCGACCCATTCCCTGTCGCTCATTCCCAGTTTCTGGCAAACAGAGGCTAGGGACACCATCCCTGCCTGTCCATTGGAATAGGTGTGTCATCTATCTCCCCTCCACAATTAGGGAATCCCACGGCCGCAAAGCCATTCACTATTTCATGCACATTGCCAAGAGTCACAGTCCTTCGTAGCAGGATGCCATCAATAGCTCTGCACACTTGCGTTAACGCAGCCCCAATGGTCAACTTTCCAACTCCAAACTGATTCGCGACCGACCAATAGCAGTCTGGAGTTGCCAACTTCCACACAGCGATCGCCACGAACTTCTCCACCAAGAGGGCGGCTCTCATTTAGGTGTCCTTGCGCCGCACACAGTTCCTGGAAGGTGGCTTTCTGCATCCCAAAGTTCTGCAGCCATTGCTCGTCATGCCAGACCTGCATAATGATGCAATCCCACCACTCAGTGCTAGTTTCCCAAGCCCAAAAGCAACCGTCCACCGTTTTGATTTAGAGAAAATAAAGCAAACTTTTTCAGAACATAAAGTGTTACAGTCTGCAATAAACTAAATAGTTCCATTTCTACTTTTATTAACAGGTAGGTAAAAGCAAGATGAAAAACTACCTATTTCTATAGCTTAATTATGCTTTGTAATTTGCAAATTATTAGAATTTCACTCTGCCAGTCAAATTACATTCTCAAAAAACCCCATTATGAAAATTTATCTCAATATGATCAGTGTAAATAGCTATATAACAGTAATATGAAAAGATACATGTATTAACTTATACTAAAATAATAAAGGCAATATAGACAGGAAAGTTACTAATCTTTTCAATTTAGTGACATCACAGAAACTAATTTTAATAAGTAGAAGCATAAAAAGTGAAAACACAAACATTACCTTCTACAGTGGTTGTTGTGGTCATTCTCTGAAAATACTTAAACTCATTCCTATCAATAGAACAAGAAAAAAAAAATCACAATATAGGTTTACTCAGAAAAATGTGTTTGGATTTCTTTTGTTGATAATAAAAATAGAATTTAAGTGAATTTTAAATAAATGTAAACAAGTTTATTGCCCCTGAGGTGCCATGCTGAAGTCCTCGATTCATCTAGGATGCATTATGACAGATGCATAGAAAGCAACAGTGCAAGGCTGTGTACAGCCATGCCTGAAACCTGACCTTTGCGACCCAAGTCCCGGGGCAGGAGTAATCCAGCCCCGCGCCTCGAACCCGAGCACTGTTAAGAACGAGCCTGAGACCCATCACGCTCGTTTCCTGGAGGAGACGCCGCAGCCCAGCAGATGGCCCCTGCTCCACTGCTACTAACCCGTCTGGTTTCAGACACCCATGGGCGAAAGGCCCCACGCAGTCCCGCCGAGCCGCCTCTGTCCTGCCTCGCGGCGCCGACAGCCCCCTCCCCGCAGACTGCACATCCCGCACGCCACGCTCCCTTTAGAGGCACCCGACCCATGGGCACGGACAGCACCGCGTGCTAGGTCTGCAGTGTGTTTGCGCAGCCCTCGCCCGGGTCGCACTACCTGAGTGGGGGCCAAGGGAGGTCTCCGTTCTTCCCGATGCCCATGTTCTGGCACACAGCGGCTATGAAGTTTAAGGGGCGGACCATGGCGCTTCCTTTCTGCTGTCACCTCCCGTCTGTTCAGCCTCCCGCTTCGTGCGGACTTTGGCGTTAGCGCGCCACAGTCCAGCCTCGGAGGGCTGACCATGCGCAGAGCAACACAGGCCTGCCGTGCTTGCCTTTTGGGGGGAAGGGGAGGGACAGCACGCCGCTCACTGCAAAGCGTCACGTGACCGGACATCACCAATCACCTCTCTCTCCAGAGCTCCACCCCGGCAACAGTTCATCCTCTTTTCCTTCTAACTCCGCCCCTTTCCAACCTGCACGTGGTGCCGTGATTGCGTCACTGTTGTGTTCGGCGGCGCGCGTAGGGAGTTGCGGGGTCTGGGCTGCTGGTTCCTGCGTTCTCAACCATGCCGCGGGGGCGAGAGCCCCGCGGCCCCGGACAGTCGGTGCTGAGTAAATTCTTCCGGCCGGTGGGGTCCCTGCGCGTAGTCGGGTCCTCAGCCGGCTCCGAGGCGAGCGGCGGCGAGGGGCTCCAGGCTGCGGCTCCGCACACGGTGCGCGGGGATGGGGTGCAGTGGCAGCCGGCGTGACGGGTGTAGGGAGAGGGACCGCTGGGCCGGGCGGGTGTGGGGCAGCAGCCCCGGGGCGGGTTTTTTTAACGGGCTGTGTGACCCTGGGTCGGTGCGTGGCCACACATACTGCAATAAACCTCTGCCAGCGCCACGGCGGGCCCTGACCTACCGGGCGTCTCCCGGGGCCTCGGAGCCCCTCATGCCACCTCCACTTAAGTGCTGTGGTGCCTGGGTAATTGGTGTTATAATGCTGGGCTAGCTCCCTCATCCCTCTCGCCAGCAACACCACTACCAGAGCTGTATGGCTGAAGAGTCCCCGGTTGTGGTGTTTTGCTGTCTTGTCTACACTGTAATGCTTCTGATGACGACACTCTTAAGGGCTAATCTACACTAAGCAACAGAGGGTCCTGTGGCACCTTTAAGACTAACAGATGTATTGGAACATAAGCTTTCGTGGGTGAATGCCCACTTCGTCGGATCTACACTAGAAATTAGAATCGTACAGCTGTACTGATGTAGCAGTGCTGCTAGCGCAGGTGCTCTATGCTGATAGGAGAGAGCTCTCCTGTTGGTATAATTACTCCACTTCCTTGAGTGGCAGTTGGTATGTCAGTGGGAGAGCTTCTCCCGCCAACATAGCACTGTCCACAATGATGACTAGGCCAGTGTAAGTTACGTTGCTCAGGGGGGTGGCTTTTCCACACCAAAGTAAGCCCTTAGTTGATGGGTGAGTGCTCGCCTGTCAGCTTAATAACTCCTGCTTCTGTGAGAGGTGGTAGCTATGTCGGTGGTAGAAGCTCTCCTGTGGACAAGCACTGTCTATACTGGTGTTTAGGTCAGTATAATTTATGTTGCTCAGGGGGGTGGATTATTCATAACCATGAGCGACATAAGTTATACTGAAGTAATTTGTAATGTAGACATAGCCTGAATTAAACTTCATTGTGAACTCATCACATACAATATTTACTTGGTAAGCGCAAAGCAGGCAAAACTTTGTTCCTTCTGTGTATATGATTAGGATAGAGAGAGTAGTAACATCTCACTCTCTTCTCCCTAATTCAAATCTAGATAATGTAAGGTTTGAGAGAGAAAACTCAAAATAGCCAGGAAATGCAGTTAAGCAGAAAGTCTACATTTATTTCCATTTGCTTGTGCGCTGAGATATTGCAGACACACATAACACTGAAGTGTAAGATGAACTCAAGCTTCTAGGAAACCCATGTCATTTGTTTGCTTATATTTAGTTTTTATAAAGCTGAAAACTGAAAGGAACTAAATTTAAAATCAACTTTTCCAAATTATGCAAATCTCTCAGCCTAGGCACAATATCTTTTTTACCAAGCTCTGTATCATGGTGATTAATGATAATTTAAAAAATCAATTAAGAAAAAATATTTGCCCTGATTTAGTGGGTGTTCAGGATTTGATAAGGTTGCTTTAAGTTTATTTTCTGAGAGTTGTCCTATGTAAAACTCAAGATTCTTTGAAGTGGTTACTGCATATTCCCACTCCGTGGGTTGCACCCCCCTATCCAGTTCCTCTAAGCTTTGGAAGCTTTTTGGAAAGCAATGCTTTTATGGGCCCACACAAGTACTATCTTTGCAGCAGCTGATATTTGCAGCTGAGTTTATAAAAGAACTGTGTGACCCCAAGTGCCTAATTTTTTTCCCCTTTCCAGAGTCAGGTGAGCATATAAGGACCTTTGTGTCTGGAGTGATTTTAGAGTCTTTAAAAAAAAAAAAATTCCCAAATTTTATTAACTGTATTATAGATAGTAAGTGTTAAGTAGTTTGCTCAACTGCACAACTATGTTTCTATTCTTGACCCACTGTCCTGGAACATTTCTGGTCATTGTTGATCAGACCTCTAAAGACACAGGTAAGAAAGGCAGATTTAAGTGATGAGCATTTTGCCCTTCCATGTATTTGGAGGCAGGAATTATTGTTTTTCCCTTCCCGTTCCTCTGTTTGCTGCTCATTTTGGAGGACCTTTGTATTGTAAACTTGCATCAACAAACAGCACTGATTCAGTGCCTTCCTTAATGAGGAGACCTTTCAAACTCAGTATCTGGAAATAACATCTGAAGAGCTGTCTATTCCTGTGAAGGGACAGAGCAGGCTGCTTTCAGCTTAAAGGCAAATCAGGAATGACCCTGACACCCAACTCAGTGCCAGATAGAGTGGGGTCAGTGGCTTACTGGCAATGACAATTGAGACTTGTGGTTCTGGAACTTTACTAATAGCGAGGGAGGTTTAGGATTTTAAGAAACCACCAGAGCAGGTCCTTTATCATTGTTGGAAAGAAAGTTAGTGTAAATTGATGTTGCTCAAGCATTACTCTTGGGAGACTTCTGAGCCTAAAAATTCTGCACATAATATTGCAAAATTCTGCATATTTTATTTTTCAAAATAACACAATAGAATCATGGCAGTTTCAATTGTTTTGCTCATTTATTTCAAAATACCTGTCCACAGGAATGTCTGTAACAATACAGACAACAAAAGAAGATTCAGAAAATGTTTTCTGACAAATAGATTCCTTACTAGGCATATTAATACATTACTTTGAGTATCAGAGGCGTAGCCGTGTTAGTCTGGATCTGTAAAAAGCAACAAAGAGTCCTGTGGCACCTTAGACTAACAGACGTATTGGAGCATAAGCTTTCGTGGGTGAATACCCGCTTCGTCAGATGCATTATTATTACTTTGAGTAATAATTTATTTAAATTACAGTACAGACACTCAGCCCCCCCTGCTCCCCCATCCCCATGTGTCCTTGTACCCCTGCCCCAGTCTGTACCTCCCACTAGCCCTTCTGAACCCCAGTCTGATTCCCCAGCAGCCCCATGTGCCCCGCTCTGTCCCCTTCTCCCCCGTGCCTCCTAACATGTTGCGTTCCTCACAGCACCCTCCTCCTCCCTATTGGCTACTGACTGCTATGGCTGCCCTCTGTTCTGGTGCAACAGCAGCCCCTGGTGGGTAAAAGGCGTAACTGCAGCACTTCTTCAGCAAAATATATCTTCTGCAGAGAAAAAAACAATCTGCGGGAGTCATGAATTCTGCATGTGCACAGTGGTGCAGAATTCCCTCAGGAATAAAGCATGGGTCTGACATATTTGTATGCAGATATATCTCTGTCTCTCTCTCTCAGGAGCCTTCATTTCTTCCAATATCATCAGACCTTCTCTCTCAAGTCTTGTCTTCTAATCTAGAATCACTTTACCTTGCAGCATGGAGTATGATGTGGCATACTCTATAGATGTCTAGGAGATTTCTGCTGCAGTCTAGAAAAACATTTATACTACTCATCAGGGGGAAAAGTTTTCTTTGTGGGCAGTTGGTGTTCCATGCCCATATAATGTATTTTAGAGTCTTCATTGTTTTTTAGTCTTTGAGCTTCCTTATCTGTCAGAGTGTTTTCAATGTTATCTCAACATATCTGCCAGTCAGCTTTTCTACTCTTTTTAGTCTCCTCACCCTCAAAAGATTCTTGAAAGGTGTGGTTATCAGCTTCCTAGCAACCAGACATCTTGTTCTACAATGAACATCAATCTGCTGCTGCCATGATGATATACTCACCTTTTGAGCCTTTTTGTCACTAAAGATAGGATTTTTTTTTAAATCAGAGTTACATCTGTGAGAAGAGTGAGTGAGTTGCACGTTTTAATAGGTGGTCCTTCTTTAACTTTGTTTTGAAGAGACAAAATTGTCTTGTGTTCTCATCCCAAATTTAAATAAAAAATAATATCCAAGTTCAGACCACTAACCTTATGGTTAATTCCTCCTTGGGGAATCTAATCTAAAGAGGGCTTTTTATTTAGATAATTCTAAGAGATTTAGAAGGCTGTGTAAAGGGAATGCTATTTCTACTTCTGTTTAAGTGGATTAGGCTGTCCCATTTAGACATGTTATGCATTAGCTAAGGTGTCCGAGTGAGTTCAGAGAGCCTCAGGGACTGTCAGGGCTAAGACAACATTTATGCCTCCATAATGTTTCCACCGTAAAAAATGTGCAGGGCTGCTATCTTGTGTTGTGTACACATTTACATGACTATACTCTCTTTACATGACATCTAGAACTGATGTTTACTTTGGGAAGGCAGTTTTACAATCTTTTTAATTAGATCCCCATAACCCATTTTAGCGCTGTGTTGTTTGCTAGATTCCCACAGAGTTCTGCTCAATGAAGAAACAGTGTTACAGTATTTTGAAAGTGTTGCTTCTGCTATCAGCCTACTGTCCCCTTTCCTTGGATTTCCTTGCTTGTAGGACTGAAATTTAGCAAGTAGAAGTAAGGCAACTGAGGCCACATGGCCATGATATAACCTTTGCCTAGAACAATTCAGAAGATGGTGCTCATGCAGCCTCACTGGGCAATACTTTTTAGAAAATTCTAGAAGCTTAGCTCTGTAGGGAGGTAAGGGGCACATCCCATACAGACAATGCTTTCAGAGAGTCATAGATATCATGGCAAGTAACTTTTTTTATAGCAGACTTTGAACTGGGTGCAGGATTAGATTAAGTTTTGACTTCCTCAGTGACATACCATCTGTTTTAAACTGTCGTGTAAAATGTTACTACTCTTGGAAGTGCCAAAAGAGACCCTCATACATGCTTTTATACGTATGTGGAACTGTAGAATGAAGTATGCACATGTGTTGTATATTACAAGAAATAGTCAAATATAAAGAAATAACAGAAACCGGTATACACATACAGTCTTTATCAGTCAGAATATTTTATGGATGAAGATGTTATAATATTCTGATCAATTTACTGACCATAGAAAGTTAAAGCTAATCGTTTTGTCTGATTACATCGTTTAAGAATCAGCAGTCAAAAATACTTTTTAAAGGAAAAAAACGCAGAAATCATACTAAAATAGACCATGGTAGTAAGACTTTTAAAAGTTTCAGATCTGTCTTCATATATTAGGCAAGTTCTCAAAGTCAAGTCTCCACCAACAAAAAAAAAATGTTACTCATATTTGAAACATATATTAATATGAGTACATAGGAAAAATCTCATTGGTATGAGTAGCAACAAATAGTTAAAATCCTTTTTGATAAATTAACATTGAAATATGTATTCATCACACTTTCTATGTACAAAGTGATATGGATACAGAAAAGATAATTTTGTAAGTGGATTAGTTATGGATGGAAGATGCTGGATGGATAGTCCTGGTAACTAAAATCTTCTCTCTCTTGCCGGCAGATGCAACATTACCCAAACCAATATCCCTCAATCCTGTTCAGTTTACATGCACTATTAATTCTTGTCCTCTCTGCCAAAGAGCAAATAAACATACCACTTGTGCGGAGGTTCATAATGTGGATGTCTATTCACTGTGAGCTTTACCTTTTTATCTGCTTGTAAAGTGTTAAGATCACCTATGGCACTATGAGGCCTCAGTGGCCTAAATTTGTCACCAATGAGCTCCCTGTAAGCCTGAGGGTGTCTGTGCAGAGCTCATTGCAGGGTGAAGGCCCAAGTCATTTCAGGTAGGGCAGTGAAAAGTTTTCTAATGGTAATGTTGGTCACAAAGGGTCAGAACCTAGTCCCATTAAAGTCAAAGGATGTTGCACCAGTTACTCTATTGGGATAAGGATTTTGTCTAACATGTAGACATAGTCGAGCCAGTGACCTGGAGACTGGAGCTATGTTGCAATAATACCTTGTTCTGTCTACTGTCTGTAGAATACACTAGTTACTCCTTGAGGAATTCTGTGCCAAAAAATTAAAATTTCTGCAACAAAATTAAAAAATTCTGTGCCCAATACTTTCAAATTCTGCATATTTTTTGTTGTTGAAATAACACAATGTAATCACACCAGTTTCAATTATTTTTGGTCATTATTTCATAATACCTGTCAGCAAATATGTCTGTAACAATAAAGACAACAAAAAAAGATTCAGGAAATGTTTTTTGACAAATAGATTCCTTACTAGGCATATTAATACAGAACTCTGAGTAATAATTCATTTAAACTACAATACAGAACCGTATTTCCTGCACCCTGCAGAAGCAGTGCAAAAGCTTGGGGGAGTCAGGGGTAACGGAGGAGCTGAGGGAGATGGAAGTAATTGCTGGGAAGGAGCCTGGGAGTGAACTTGGAGGGTTGTTGGGTATGGGTAGGAAAACTATGGAACAGTTTTTTTGGGGAGAGGGGGCAGGGAGGGATAGTTAGGGAGCTTCCCCCATGCAGACCCTGGCTGACCCTTAGCCTCTCCCATTCAGTCAGGTACATCTGCTCCTGTCCTCATGTGCTCCTCCACCCCCACTCAGACACCCCTGTCCCCCCACCCCCAGGTGTCCTTGTACCCCCTGTCCACATGTGTCCCACTCAGACACCCACTCCCCCATCCCCATGTGGGTCTGCACTCCCTCCCCTGTTCCTATGTGTCTCTGTGATCTCACTCAGCCATCCCCCTTCTCCCATGTGGCCCTGCACCTCCCTTCCCCCTGTGGCTCTGCACCTCCACTCCCATTCAGCCTCTGCCCCAATCTGTCTTCCCCCACAAGCCCATATGAACCCATCTGTGACCCCTTAGCCCCTGTCTCCTGATCTGGCCCGACAGGCACTGTGAAGAAGGCAGTTTTTTTCTCTTCCATAGCTGGCCAGGAGCTACTGCTCTGTTCTAGCACCACAGCACCCTCTGGTGGGCAAAAGGCAGAACTGCAGCAACTTTCTGACCAGCTTTTTTCTGCGCAAAAAATTAAAATTATGTGCGGCTCATTCATTATGTGCACATGCAGTGGCACAGAATTCCCCCAAGATTAACTAATTTTTTTATTTGTTTTGAAGAAATCTAGCCAATTATAAAAACCATTGTATACATACATATACAGTTAGTTAATATGTAAATTGTTATGTATGTAAATGTTAATAGTAAAATAGCAAAGAATTCTAAGTGTTATATAGAAAATTAAATTGGTGTTTTTACTTTATTGTGCAGAGATAAAGTTTGTTCTTTGGGTGTCTATTTTTCATTCTTCCAGCATATGACAAGGGAAGAAAATAAACTAACTTTTAAAAAATTAATGTTTTAGACTTCTAAGTCTGGCAGAAATAAGAGAAGAGCTGTTGAAAACAATGAACCTAGTAAAAAGAGGACAAAACCAGTACAAACTAATAGAAAAGAAGGCCATGATGCAGTGAAGATTCTTGACGTTGGTGAGTTCTTTGTAAACAAAAACTTGCAGGCACTGAAACTGAGTAAAAGTTATTAATTGTCAAAAGTTAAAATTACATTGGCATATAGTTTAGGACAGGGGTCTCAAACACGCGGCCCGCGGGGTGATTTTCTGCGGCCCGTGAGCCCCTCGCAGCCCCCCCACCCTCCCCCAGTGTTTACCAGAGCGGCTCCGGCCGGACGTGCACCGGGAGCAGGGCATGCTCCCTGCCTGCCTGCCCTGCCCTGCGCAGCTCCGGGAAGAGGCTGGAACGTGGGGAAGGGGGGGCGGAGGGGCTGTGTGTGGCTGTTGCTTCGGGCAGCGCCCCCAGCAGCTCCAATTGGCCGGGAACGGGGAACCGCGGCCAATGGGAGCTGCTGGCGGCGGTGCCTCAAGCAACAGAAACACACAGCCCCTCCGCCCCCCCCTTCCCTACGTTCCAGCATCTTGCGGGGGCAGGGCAGACAGGCAGGCAGGCAGGGAGCCTGCCCTGCCCCCGGTACGTGCCGGGCCAGATCCTGCCCCCCAAGCCCCTCCTGCAGCTGAACCCCCTGCACCCCGACCCCCTGCTGCACCCTGCACCCCGACCCCCTGCCGCACCCTGCACCCCGACCCCCTGCCTCACCCCGCACCCCTCCTGCATCCTCTTGCACCCCAACCCCCTGCCGCACCCTGCACCCTGACCCCTTGCTGTACCCCTCACCCCTCCTGCACCCCACACCTCAACTCCCTGCCCTGAGCCCCCACCACACCCCACACCCCTCCTGCTCCCCCTCGGGGCAGGGAGGGCGCAGAGTTGGGGTGGGGATTTCAGGGAAGGGGTTGGAATGGGGGCAGGAAAGGGGTAGGAAGAGGCGGGGCAGGGGCGGGACCTCATGGAAGGGGTGGAGCGGGGGCGGGGCCGAGGGCGGCAGGGAGGGAGGTGTCAGTAATGCGGCCCTCGGGCCAATGTACTAGTCCTCATGTGGCCCTCATGGTCATTTGAGTTTGAGACCCCTGGTTTAGGAACTGGCATTTGAATTCAGTGTATATATTTAAGTGCCATTAGTTGTTGAGAAATCATAGCTGCTAATTATGTTGAAACTAATTTAAGAAAAAAGTTGTGTTCTCTTTCTGCACCAAGCGTTTAACTAACAAATTAATGTTGGTAGAAAAACAAGGCAGTTTCATTAACGCCATTAAAGATTTTGAGGAAAGAATCCTTTTCAAAATAGAAAGGGACTGTATTGATGTGGAACAACACTTTTATAGAGCTTGAAAGTACATCAGAAATAAGAGTGAAAAAATGTCGAGACGTACTATCAACTTGAAATATACTGTGTTTAAAAAATAAGTAGCTAAAGTAGTTTCAGATGGTACTCTGGCCTCAGATCCCCTACTGATTTTGTAGCTTTGCAGTTACTTTGCTCTATTAAAAATAAAATAAAAGCATTTTTTTGCCTTCGGTGTGAGATACACACAAACGGGAAGCTAAGGCCCAGATCCAAAAAGGTATTTAGGCACCCAAACCCTAGATTTAGGCACTTTTACAATCCACAAAACCCCCACTCAGCTGCCACCTAATCCTATAGCTGCCTAAACTCAGTCGGCGCCTACATTTTTGCTGTAAAAGTTCCCTAGATGCCTACGTTTCTGCTTGTGGGCTTGTGCACTGCTGCCCCCTCTAGGCAATGTGAATGTGATTCTCATACCAGGGGAGGATAGATATTCCTGCAGAGCATGGTCCAGTAGGTGTGCTCTGAGTATGTGTACTTGACTGGGCCCCATTCAAAAATCCAGATGGAGGAGGAGCATTCCAGATAACCAGGGGTGAAAGTAACTTAAAGGACTTACCAGTATGCCGGAGTCCTGAGCAGGGGGTGTGGCCTCAACCGGAAGAGGCAGGGCCTTTAATTCAAGATTTAAAGGCCCAGGGGCTCCGGCTACTGCTACTGCAGTGGAGCTCCGGGCCCTTTAAATCGCCGACAGAGCCCTGCCGCCACTACCCTGGGGCTCCGGCAGTGGGTCTCAGGCAGCACTTTAAAGGGCCCGGGGCTCCCTGTAGCAGCCGGAGCCCCTGGCCCTTTAAACTGCCAGCCTGGGGAAGCCGTGGTCCGGCACGGCGTACTGGCTTTTACCGGTACACCGTACTGGCTTACTTTCACCTCTGCATATAACTTAGCCCACTGGTTAGAGCACTCGGATACAATTCCTTTCTCTGTCTGATGGGGAGAGAGGATTTGAACAGGCATCTCCCACCTCTCAGGAGGATTCCCTAACCGCTGTGCTATAGGAGACTCCCGTCAGAGTATTCTTCAGTCTCTCCTGTTGCAGCTGTTCCTCTTTCAATAAGTGTGTGACTGAGAATGGTTCTGTAGCCTTGTGGTTAGGGCATTCATGTGGGAGGTGGGAGATCCAGTCCCTCGGCTCCAAAGACTATTGTCTCCTGGCAGCCTGGACACCCCCCTTTCTTTGGCATCTCCCTTAGGTGGCTCCCCACCTAGTATGTTGGCTTTTGTAGATCTCTTTCTTAGGTGCCTGTCTCTCCCCATTCATTGTATAAGGAGGCTAGGCACCTAGCTCAGGCTTTGTGATCCTTTTGTTGTTCCACTGATTTTCTAGATGCCTGAATGTTAGTCTCTTTGTGGACCTGGACCTCCCGGATTATACAGGGGAAATAGTGAAGCTGATTATACACAAAGTTCTGTTGCATTCACAAAATAAGCAAACTGGACATTTTTTTCTCTCTAATGTCTTTCAAGACATTATCTAAGGCCTGGTTGACACTAAAAAGTTAAGTCGACCCAGCTACATCATTCAGGGGTGTGAAAAAGCCACATTCCTGTGTGCTGTAGTTAAGCCAGCCCAATCCCTGTTGTAGACAGCGCTAAGCCAGTGGAAAAATTCTTCTGTTGACCTAGCTACAGCCTCTCTGGGAGGTGGATTACCTACGCTGATGTGCTACAGCAGCACTAAGGCTATTTCCGCACTTAAAACGCTACTTAAAACGCTATAGTGGCACAAATGCAGCTATGCTGCTGTAGCACTTCATTGTAGATACTCACTACAGCTGCAGGAGGGGTTCTCCTGTCACTGTAGTTAATCCACCTTCCAGAGAGGCAAGTAACTAGGTTGATGGAAGATCTCTTCCATTGACCTAGAGCTGTCCATACTGGGGTTAGGTTGGCATAGCTACATCTCTCACAAGTATAGATTTTTTTACACCCCTGAAAGACATAGCTATGCCCATGTAAGCTTTTAGTGTAGACCAGCCCTCAGGTAGGTGTTAATTGTAGCAAGAGTAGATTAAAAATAGTCAGAAGTGTGATTTTTAAGTTGACCCTGTTTCTTTATGTAGCTATGTAAATATTAGTTGTTTTAGACTGATTATGGTTTAATGTTAATGTGAATGTAATCTTTACTACAGTTACACAAATAGTTACTCTGTTTTATTATTCTAGTTATTTAGATGAATATTTATGCTAGATTAATGAGGTTGGGTAAGATACTGAGTGCCGCCTTCTTTTGTAATGCAGCACACTGCCTGGTACCTTTTAATTGCCCACTCCAGACCCTTTGCGCAGAACAATCTACTCCAGACCCTTTACACAGAACAATCTACTCCCAGTTGTCCACTTCATTTCAAGTGACTGCCTGCAACATGCATTACTCCTTTTGCTTAACCACCTGTCCCAATTTATATTTAGCACAGACACTATCCATCCTTCCCCAGACCTGAAGAAGAGCTCTGTGTAGCTCAAAAGCTTTTATCTTCCACCAACAGAAGTTGGTCCCATAAAAGATATTATCTATCTTGTCTTTCTCATCTTTGATGTCAATCTCATTGAAATCTTAGTTGCAAGGTAATTTGCTAATACATTTTCCTTGTGTATTTTTACTAATGAAGAAGAGCCTAAGAAATGTGCCAGGCCCTGCATATGTGTGAAAACATTAAACAAACTGAGAGAATTCTGCAGTGATTCAAAGCACCCATGTAACAGAGTCCAGGTGGATACTTTACGAGGGAGTCAATCTGTGCACTTGGAAAAATGTCCGACTTTTGTGGAAAGAACCCTGGAAATAAATAGTGCTCTTCATTCTCAGGACACAGGTTCTCAGATCAGTGAGAAGGTATGCAGTGCTTCTGTTCCAGGAATCATTGAATTATAGTGCAGTTTGGAGTGCTTTTTATGTTTAAAATACAGGCTTTGTTATTGGGTTTTTCTTAAGTTCAGTGTGACAGAATGCAACATGAAATTATGCAGTACTGTACCAATGATAGAATCTGACATTGTAACATTTTACTGAACTCTTAACACAGTAAGCAAAACAGCGCTTGATAGTCTTCAGTGACATTCTTAAACAGTGCAACTGAAGTTTTAATAAAAAGAATGAGGAGTACTTGTGGCACCTTAGAGACTTTCAAATTTAGTTCTTTTTGCTGATACAGACTAACACGGTTACCACTCTGAAGTTTTAATGAAATGTGTTTTAAATAAGAAATATTTAAAGATTAGAATATAGAAAATGGTGGTAATAGCCGGTACTTTGGATGTTGGTGAGATTATTCGCATTCACATACACATCCTTTCCAATGTGACTTCCAACTGAGTTCTTGTTCAGTTCAGGTGTTATTGCAAGAATTCTCATAATTTTCTCACATAGAAACTAGTACAAAATTATTACTGGAATGTAACGTATCCCAGCGGGATTCAAGGTTGTTATAATACTCTATAATGTTCCCCAATGGGGAAGATGTGGTTAGACCAGAACATATTTTGGAGATAGGCTTATATTGAAAAAACTTCGGAATGATATCTGCACAGTAACCAAATAGTTGAATATAGTGTCCCTGTGCTCTCAAAACAGGCTATAATAGGAGTACTTGCTAAGTATTTGAGCCCTGATCCTGCAATCTGATTGAAGTAGGAGAACCTTGTATCAGCCTGGTCCCTCGTTGATTTCCATTGGGCTCCATATGGGCACAAGAATCTCTTGCGTGGATCAGATTGTGGGATTGGGGATTTAGAGGCCAAGGCACATAACGGCTTGTTTGATGTGCTGCTTTTCATGGATTGGCTGGTTATTGTTCAGCAGAGGAGAGCTTTTCTTCCAGCACTTCTGTATTATCTTCCATACTTATTTTGCCCAGTTTATTATCAGTTAGCTTGCATTTTTGGTTGAAGGAAAGATACCAAATTTGATAAGATTTGACACTTATATTTTGATTACATGGACAACTGATGGAAGAAGAAGAGGTCAATTGAAGACCTCTTGGAAGGTGATTGTGTGGAGTGGGATTGAGTGTGTGCAGTCGTGATCAGTCACAGAACTTTTCTTTATTCCCTTTCTATCCTTTGTTTTCCTTTCATGATCTCTGTTCTCAGTTTATTGGGCTATTGTTTATGCATATATATTGCACTAGCTGACAGTAGGTACAGAATTGTTATTTTAACCTGAAATAATGCTTCAATATATTCAGCACAGTTGTATGACAGCCAGTTCTGGATGCTGGAACTGTATGTTTTTAAAAGTGTAATTTAAGTATTCAGTAATTGAGTGTTCCTCCATAATTATTGTAATACCTCTTTTGTTCACAGGAACAGTCATGCTTTAGTCTTAATCAATTTTCAGCATCATGTAAGAGTTTTGAAAGCTCTCAAAATATTTCTAATACAAACCTCCTCAATAAAAGAACCAAAAGCATATACACTCCACTAGAACTCCAGTTCATAGAAATGAAAGAACAGTATAAAGATGCTATTTTGTGCGTGGAATGTGGATATAAGTATAGATTCTTTGGAGAAGATGCAGAGGTAAGTAACTTTTACCAAGAGCACTTACTGTTGCTCACCTTATATTACTTTGTTACATTGTGTGTAGGGCCACTGTCATTGATAACCTCAATTTAAAAAACTTTTTCTAACACTTGTAATCAAGATTCAAAAGATCTGCCCTCTTTAAATCTAAAGGTGTCCATTACAAATTGTCTTTGTACCACATAAAAGGTACATCAATATTTACGGTATTCCCTATTTGAAGTATTGACAAATTAGCAAATATTAGATACTACAATAACATTACCTTGTTTACCAAAGTTAAACTGAAGAAATTAAGGGTGAACTGTATTATGGCATAGAACTAATGATCAGAATAAAAATATTTAGCTTGACAGTAACCTGATGATTTCTTCTGAAAAATGCAATGTCCAAGTGCCCTAATTGCATATATTTGTGCAAATAGCGACTACCCTCATTAATAGAGGGCTATATAGAAATTAATAGGGGATGTTTGACACAATTGGGTATGAAATTGTATCTGGTGCTTTATCTGCACAACTGTAATCTATATGAACAGGTAAAAATTTCAAAGGAACGTGGCTTACATGTCTGCAAACTACAAAATGGCCAATAAACATCCTTTCTCTCATCTCTCTGGCTTCAAGATTAGGCTTGATAAGTTTATGGAGGGAATGGTTTGATGGGATAATGTGATTTTAGTCAAATAGGCATTAACGGGCCATCGCGGGTAAAATGAGGGTCCGGCTGTAGAATCTTGCCTGTATGCTCGGGGTTCTGCTGATCGCCATATTTGGGGTCGGGAAGGAATTTTCCTCCAGGGTAGATTGGCAGAGGCCCTGGAGGTTTTTCGCCTTCCTCCGCAGCATAGGGCAGGGGTCGTAGGCTGGAAGATTCTGTTGTGGGTGAGTCAGCTTTTGTGGCCTGCATCATGCGGGAGGTCAGACTAGATGACCATATTGGTCCCTTCTGACCTTAAAGTCTATGAGTCTATGAGTCTATGAGTCTCTAAATCATTAATACTGATTTAGCCTTTGTTCTGAGCTATTTCCATATATAATTAGGAGCAAAGGGAAAATTACTTTTGCTTAGCCATTGGAGGCTTCATTTTTCCAGTTGTCTTTGTTCTGGGTATTTGGTCTGTCAATTTGCTAGCAGATTTACTGTCCTGAAGCTCATTCAGGTTCGTTAAAACCCATCTGCTTGTCCAGAACACAGAGCTGGCATCTGGAAAGAAAAATGTCTGAGTCGTTGTGTAATGTCATGTTTCTAGCAGCTGTTGTGATTTTATTCATGTGAGGGTGCTTGGATGCTACTGTAGAAATGCAGTTTCAAGGGTTAGATCAGGGGTCGGCAACGTTTGGCATGCGGCTCGCCAGGGTAAGCACCCTGGGGGGCCGGGCCAGTTTATTTACCTGCTGACGCAGCAGGTTCGGCCGATCGCGGCCCCCACTGGCCGCGGTTCGCCGTCCTGGGCCAATGGGGGTGGCGGGAAGCCACGGCCAGCACATCCCTCGCCTGCGCCGCTTCTCGCCGCCCCCATTGGCCCGGGACGGCGAACCGCGGCGAGTGGGGGCCGCGATCGGCCGAACCTGCTGCGTCAGCAGGTAAATAAACTGGCCCGGCCCGCCAGGGTGCTTACCCTGGCGAGCCGCGTGCCAAACGTTGCCGATCCCTGGGCTAGATAGTTATTTAGGCTTATCAAGGTAACATAACTTACACTGCCTTCTTATACTGGACTTCAATGGGAACTCTTTGGCCCTTGGTATTCATTCAAGCTATCAGTTGCAGGGTGGATTGATTTAAGTCAGTGGTTTCAATCACTGATTTAAAACATATTTTTAAGCAGGAAACCTTGATTTAAATTAACAATTTTAATCTTGTTTTGCTTCTGTACTTTTTAGTTACCTTTGTAAAGAAAGGTTCATTCTCATTGGTTGGTAACCATTTAAACAGGTTGATTTGCAACTAATTATAGCCAACTAAATTTGGTACTTCCTTTTGTTAACCAGAATGGATACACTATATCAGCACATATTTATTTAAGCAGTTATATAACTTAACATACATTTATTCAGATTCTAATTTTTTATTTTTTTTTATTATGTAAAAAAATGGTGAATGATGCATTTCTTCTTTACTAGATGATTAATTTTTTGGTTGTGTTTTGAGTCAAGCACTCTGTAGAAATTAAAATTCATTTAAAGTGCACTAGTATTTTCAAATTGTTTTTATTAGTTCAATAAAACTCCCTTAATGTACTGGATACATTTAAAAAAAAGTTTAGTGGAGTTTATCAAAACATGTTTTGCATTTAAAGCTAACTGATTTATTAAACAAAGGAAGTATTATCTGTATTTAGTAAATTGAACTATTCTTTCAAGACTAGTAGATCTCATCCTTTCAAACCTAGCTTTTGTTATTCAATGATTATAAGAAGAAAACAAGCTTTCCTGCTTTTTTCAACTTCTGATTGTTTTTTTGACTTGGAATGAATTGGTCATTTAACTGAACTAGTTAAATAAGAGTGAAGAAAATATTCCTTCTGCACCTGCAGAAGATGCCGCTGCTGTCAAAAACTCATTTAGCACTTCAGCTAACTCTGGTTCCAGGTGCTTAGCCAGTGACTTTCATCAGTTCAGTGGTTTGATGATCTTTAAAACTTCAGCAGCAAATAGGTACCGCTTCTTATTTTTTGTATTTAATTTAAATTATTTTAATAGATTATAGTAATTTTAGGTCTTGAATGTAGCCTGTTGTATTTTCAATTTTAATTTTAAATGGGTTTATTTTAAAACAGAAAATGTATTTAATTTAAATAAAAAAAACCCAGTTTAAATCAAAATAATTTGATTTTTTTAAAAAGAATAATAGATTGTTATCCATCCTGATAAGTTGACAAGTAAAGCCTGTGGGAGTGGAGTCCTTTGTTCTGGTTAGGATGCTGAGACTGTGAACTCTTGCTTCATGCTTAGCATTCCACAACACACTGCCATAGCTTTGGTTAATAGCTGATTTCCAGTATTGTTTTTTGACAAGTTTGTATTCACACAACTCTATCATAGTTATCAAGGAAGCTAGACAGGGAATGTGAAGTAAGAGTGACCTGAATTGTTGACTGATTATTTTTTTCATACTTTGCAGATTGCAGCGAAGGAGCTAAACATTTACTGTCATCAGGATCACAATTTTATGACTGCTAGTATACCGACTCACAGACTATTTGTTCATGTACGGCGACTTGTAGCAAAAGGATATAAGGTCATTTTTGGATTTAATTAGATATTGTTAAAACCAAAATAGTCTCATTCCTTACCGAAAGAATTTGTTGATGTCGTATGGATGTTGTCTCACTTTTTTGAAAGATACAAAATATGAAACCTTTTAATATTTTACTGGAAAAACACATGACAAACTCCCTTTCATTCAATGCTTTCTATATGCAATGTCTTGGAATTTTTATGATTTTTAGTTATGTTGATTTAGGCCTCCTCTGTTGATCTCACAATATTTCAGGGTCCATTTAACTTTTCTGGAAGCAGTTCTGCCTGTCAATGAGTGATAGAAAGTAGGACAGAAAGCACTTTCTCCATCTCTCTCTCTCTCTCTCTCTCTCTCTCCTTTCTGTTTTCCTCTCTTTTTTTTCTTCCCAACCCATATTTTCCTCTCTTCTTTCCCATTGTTGTTAATCTCTCTGTTGCTAATCTCTTTCCCTTCCTTTCCCCTTCATGCTCATGTGAGTCTTTTTTGTACCTCTTATCGCCTGATGTTCTGTGAACTTTACTATCTACAGTGAAATAATTGTTGCAGCAGGTGATAGGTGGTCAACCTCTAAGCTAGGTTGTGTCAGTATAGAACGTGGGTCAGTAAGGGCAAGAGGAGAAAGGAAGTTGCAGGTAAGCTGCAATTCTGTCATACTTGATAGGCTGAATTAGTAGGGCTGGTTCTAGCCCTTCTCCACTCACAAGCACATTATGGTTTAATATTTGGATCTCTTAAATTAAATTTTTGTTGTTGTTTAAAGTTGGTTATCCTTTTTTCATTCATCAGTTAACATTTTCTATTTGTGTATATTATAGGTGGGAGTTGTAAAACAAATGGAAACTGCAGCACTGAAGGCTGCTGGAGAAAATAAAAGCTCTCTATTTACTCGAAAACTGACTGCTCTCTATACCAAATCTACACTTATTGGAGAAGATATCTTTTTTATGTGTTAATTATTTTGCTTTTATACTAACCTTCATTGTGCTCTGTGTTATGCAGTGTTCAGTATGAGTTGTGTGTGTTTGAGATTTCTTGCCATAGTCCTTCAGTATAAGAGAGCATGTTCCTGTTAAGTAATGGGAGTGGGTGGGAAGTGCTGACTGTTTTTTTCCCTCTGTGTTGGGAATGTTCTGGCTGTATTGCACCTGTTGTCACTTCTGTATTTACAGCAGAAATTATTCAATAGGACTGGGAAATAGAGGATGGTGAAATGTTAAAACTGTCAATATTTGTGCGTTTCAGATGTTTTGCAATAGCATTGGAATCTATTGCGGGATTGCATTATTGGAACACTTTTTGAAAATGACAGTGCATCCAGTTCCAGTAGTTTAAAAAAAAAAATCAACCTCTGGAAATCAGCATCAGGAATTTTGTTGCTAGAAATGAGACTTCGAGAATCAAGGGCTTCCTCACCTTAACCTTTAATATTTTTGGGTATGCAGTAAACACGAGAGCAAAATTTTCTGTTCGCATAGCCCAGGGGGGAATTACTTATATGACAAAATAAAAATAAAAAAGTCAAATTGTAAATACCTTATACTGGTGCATATTTAGTGGCTAACACTTAATATAAAAGGAAATCTATGGCAGCAGCAAATAAGGTTTCTGATCGGTTTGCTGTTCTGTTAAGACAAGGCTAATGATACTCAAAAGTAGGCTGTGGACTTCATCCAGATTTCATGAAATCTCTCAGGTTTTTAAGTGTGTTGCAATATAACAGAGATTACATTGTCCCCACAGTTCGTTTTTTTTCAAATGAGAAAATGGACTGCTAGGGTTTATGCTGTGCCTTTGGCGATGTCCTGACCAGCTTTTTGACCAGTTGGTAGGTGTAGCATTAGTAATTCTTAATTAGAGGTCTTGAAAGGGGGAAGGATTAAGAGTCTGGAGTCAGCACTTGGATTTAAGTATGTTTAGAGGTGGATACAATTAAAACAAACACAAGTGGGTCCTATGGCCTAATAATGAAAGAGGGGAGAAGTACTATTGACACTGTAACAACAGTGTTTCATACAAAATGCGGTGAGCCTGAATCTAAAGCCAATGGGCTATGAAAAATCTAACATTGGTTAGCCTGCCCTTAATTCTTGTAACTGAAATAGGCTATCAAAATGAATTAAAAATGGCTTTTGACTAGCTCAGCTATTTCTTTCTACCTTTTACTTTGTCCATTTCTTTGTTTTTTGTGACCATCCCCAGCCAGCACCCACAGGTTCTTTTAAATTTTTCACACTAAGTAGTTATTAGGTACTTAATGCTAAATAAGAAAATTGACTTGACTTGAACTCACTAAATCAGGATGAGCTAGCCCTATACAATGTAAGATGTGTGGTCTCATCCACTTCCCTCTTCTTGTGACTAAACCCATTGTCCTATCTACTTCCTGCTAGCTTTATAAAACCACTCTTCAGGTTTGGTGCACTTGCCCTCTTTGTGAGGTCCTGTGTGCCAGGAGGGAGACAAGAGACAAAAGAAAACACATCTTCTATTTATTTCTTGATTAGGTCATCCTAAAACTGCAGTTAGGGAAAGGGGTACTAGAAGTTAAAACCCACAAATCAGGGAAGCAACTTGCTGCGCAATTGTTTAATGGAGCAAGGGCATTATAATAAAATACTATTGTTGGTGTTTTTTTGCCGGAGACACCAGTGTGACTCTAGTTACTCTTGAAATGTGTTGGAAGGCTCAGGTAAAAGCCAGTGGAGTGAGGAACAACACTGAATGACTAACACCGTGTGTGGTTTGAATGGAATAAATAAATGCAGGTGATCTTTTGCTCTCCACTGCTACTGCTAGGACACTAGTGGTCTCCATTGCAGACTTGCTACTACATCAGGTCCTAGCTTCCTGGCCTGTGATGCTCATCAGCAAATTTTGCTCTTTATTGTCAATTGCACAAGTTTTACAAGCTGGCTAGTAGGCTACTTAGTCAAAGGGTACGTCTACACTTACTTCCTGGTTCGGCGGCAGGCAATCGATCTTCTGGGATCGATTTATTGCGTCTTGTCTAGACGCGATAAATCGATCCCGGATCGATCCCGGAAGTGCTCGCCGTCGACGCCGGTACTCCAGCTCGGCGAGAGGAGTACGCGGCATCAACGGGGGAGCCTGCCTGCCGCGTCTGGACCCGCGGTAAGTTCGGACTAAGGTACTTCGAATTCAGCTACGTTATTAACGTAGCTGAATTTGCGTACCTTAGTCCGAAGTGGGGGGTTAGTGTGGACCAGGCCAGAGTGCTACTTACTGAGCGGGGATAGCACAAAGACAGTAGGGAATTTAGTATCTGCAACAGCCTGCTATTGTTTGAATGGAAGACTGCAGACGTAGTATAAAGACTGGTGTTTTGTTGAGATGATGATATGTATGCATAAACTGTGGGGCTTTGTCAGGGGGCATGGGCCTAAGGTCACCACTGAATTTGATTTTGGTGCTGTCAGGGATTTGAAATTGACCATTATCACAGCACCTGAGTCAGTTTTATGTAGGAAGGAGGCTGTCCTCTGTCAAGTTGGTGTTTGTGCTGGGTAATATGTTTATCCCAGAAAAAAAATTGTTTTCAACAACCATGGCTGGTTTTATCCATGTGAACTATTTGTTGTTTTTTTTAATATTTATCAAATGTGAACCCCTTGCTGAAGCTAGATGATCCTGTAGATGTTGAAGAAATAACAGCTGATGTCTCCGATAACTATCTTCTTTGTATCTGTGAAAATAAAGAAAGCTTAAGAGACAAGAAGAAAGGGGATGTTGTCATAGGCATAATGGTAAGTTGTCTTCCTTGAGGAATCTGAGTTTGTGGTTAGGGCTTATTTTGTGATTTATCTCTGTGTTTTAAAATTCCTTTGTGATTGTCTCCCCTGACAGTAATGGTGTTTATAAGACATAATGCAAAGTTTTTAATGAATGGTATTTATATCTTTCAATTCAGTTGTGAATTGAATGAGACATTTAATATAAAAAATAATCAGAAACACTTGAGTTGATAGCCTGATTTATATATCAGGTATACAAGGCATAGCACTTTTGCTCATGCATAATTGCTTGAAAACAGTGTTTTATACAAATACAAAAAAAAATACATTAGAGTTAAAATATGTTTTGTAAATTATGTTTAAAATGTTATCCCTCGTAAGGGTTCAAAACGCGTACACTTGTTGCTGACTGCGCCTGTTTCCTCAGTAAATTGTTCTTCCTTCACAGAAATTAGGAATGAGAGATTCACAGTCTTCTTAGACTTTAACTTCTGATTTTCCTTGGAGATTCTGAAATGAGAACTATATAACTGGGAAAATAGTGACTTAAATGAGAACTGACACTCTGTCTACTGATAGTTCATTCATTCATTTTATTTACATGTTTTTTTATTGTACTTATCATTGTGATATCTGACCACCCCACTGTGTATCTGTCCCAGTTATAAGTGGTGGTGTACCGTGTCAGTCTGAAGATATTAGAGAGAGATTCGCTCAAAAGCTTGTCTCTCTCACCAACAGAAGTTGGACCAATAAAAGATATTACCTCAACCACCTTGTCCCTCCTCAGTTGTAAAAGCACATTTTAGAAAGACATCTCATTTTTAGGGAGAATCCTGTCTAAATTCCATAGATTTTCAATTAGGTGGATTTGCATTGCCCCTTAATAGTGGCAATGACATGTAAAATGAACCAATGCTATTAAAACTTCTTAACATATTTTAAGACATCATTATCATCCTGTTTAGTCTAACATTTGGGCTTTCAAAATTGTTAGGATAGGATCTATGTTCTCTACATTTGAAATATGTACTTACTTTTAATTTTCCAATGTCACCAAGAAATTGTGGGACTGGTGGAGTCATTGTTTTTGTGTAGCACACCATTAAGTGTGTGCGAAATTTCCTTGCTGATTTTTTTAAAACCTTAACGGTTGACTAACCAAAACTAGTCTCTGAGCTTTACATGTGCCTGCTGGCAGATACTCAAAAATTGTTGTGCACACTCAGAAGCAAGCAAAAGTGACTCATTTTGGATTCTGCTGCCCTAGCAAAATACGATGTTTGTCAATGGCAGGGTGAACACTCTGTTTATATATTTTTGTATGTGACAGGCAGTCCAACCCACTACAGGGGAAGTAGTTTTTGACAGTTTTCAGGACTCCTCATCTCGCTTAGAATTAGAGAGTCGAGTTTTGCGCCTGCAGCCAGTTGAACTACTGCTTCCATCAGACTTGTCGGATCAATCTGAGAGGCTCATCAGCAATATAACCTCTGTAAGGTATGTCGTTACATTATGTTGCAACTTTGGATTTGGAAGCCAGCAGTGATGCATAGTTTTCTAAAGTAAGACCTTCTTTGAAACTTTCACAGTTCACTGTTTGCATAAATATCCCCTTAACTGACATGATCTATCTGTCTAATATAAGTAGTTCTAATGTGCCCATCACTGTGGTATCTGAATGTGATGTTGAGCTGCTTGTGTATCTTATACCTTTAAGTTCTCTGAATGATTTGAGGCTTTTCCCCCTCTATAGCACTCTTTGTTAATTAGACATGGAGAATTAAATGCCTGTTGGAAAGTTTTTGTACTTCCTATCCTATAAGACTCTCTTAAAACTGGTGGGACAGAAGTATTATGGCGATTCCATCATTTACATTTCAACATTTCCCTTATATTTTTAATGACAGATGCTTCAAAAGAAGGCTGGAGGCTCCTTTTCAATGGCAAATTTATTGTGGTATTCAGTCTGGGATAAAAATAGACTATAAAGCTGTAGCTGGATAGCATAGCCATGGGACCATAGGACAAGAGCACGCCATCTTTCTAAATGTGGCTTGTGAGCTTGCAAAGTCCTGCTGACACTCCTTATGGTTGCCATTTTTTTCTGAGAATGTAGTGTTAATTTTTTAATGGTTAAAAAAAAGTATACAAATGTTCAAGGAACTGTTTTCTTAGCTTTTAAAGAAGCCATAGAGATTTTCTTCTTTCACAGAGGGAGTCAAAGATGATGCTGGAATTTGGCAGGTCCCATGAGTTCCCGAACTTCATCCTGCAGGACTGCCACGCTTTTCAACTGATAGATTTGTAGCGGCAGCTTTCCTGTATTTATACAGGAATTAAAGGAACAGGAATATATGAATTTGAAATGTAGCTCTGCTTTTCTAGATTTAAACATTATTGGTTGTGTGCAATCTGCATTTCCAGACAAGACAAAAATTCTATGACAGATGCCTAATTATGGGAAAGAGATGTATATTAATATTTGAACAAATTAGCCAACTTGTAGAGGTTTGGAATTGCTGGCAGCTGGGAACAAGAAGACTTGTTTTTTGTCCAAATGGAAAAATAGATTAGCGGATGCTTTGACGAACAGGATTTTTTTTCTTGAAAACAATATCCTGATTGATAGACTTCTCTTCAAAAGGGTTTATTGACAGTTTTTAGCAATTTACACAGTGCCAGTTTGTAAAAAGATAGATTTCCTGTTCTAGGGAAAATACCTTCGGTTTAAAATAATGCAGCTGCTAGTTTTGTTAGTAACGTTTTAAGCTTTTATTTCATATGTTGGATAGCAAATTCCTAAATTGCCTGAATGTTGACACAGTTATTGAGGTAAGATGCAAGCTCAGGAGAATTCCTCAGAATTAAGGAGGAGACTCTACATTTTGCTGATCTTCAGGTTTTTTCCAGATGTTTCAACATTAGATTTGAAATGTTAAGATTTTCATTTTGTTATACTTTTATTTCAGATAGTTATATTAGGATCTTACTTATATGCATAATCTGGCAAAAAAGGTGTCCTAAACATTATTTATCAGGCAGCTAAAATGAACAGTTTTGTGTCTCTTTAGGAGTTGTCTCAGTTGTATAAGAGAAAGTGATACTTCATGTTACCTGCAAAAATTTCATCCTTGTTATGTGTTAAGCAGCCAGCATATCCAATAATATTTACCACAGTTACAAAGTGCATCTGGTTAGATGATATTTGGTTAGAGATATGACAGACTTCTGATAGTCCTTTGTACTAGTCAGATACGAATTGGACAAAATGCTGTTTCCCCTCCTGCTTGGAAACATTTATGTCGCATTAGATAGATCTAATATACACCTCAACCCCGATATAACGTGACCCGATATAACATGAATTTGGATATAACGCTGTAAAGCAGTGCTCCGAGGGGGCGGGGCTGTGCACTCCGGCGGATCAAAGCAAGTTCGATATAACGCGGTTTCACCTATAATGCGGTAAGATTTTTTGGCTCCCGAGAACAGCGTTATATTGGGGTAGAGGTGTATATATATTTGACTCAGCCCTGTTGACTGAGTCAAATTTGTCTGCAGTTTTAGGGTTTTTTTTATTTAAAAAAAAAAAAAAGGGGGTGATTGCCTGTTCATTGCCCATGCCGACAAAAGGTATAATATAGCTCCTCAGCATGGGTGGAGTTGCAGATATTCCAACATATTACCATTAACACAGGATTTCCTTTACAGTGGTGATGCCTTTGGAGAAACACTACTCTAGCACTGTGACTACACACCTGATTTTGGAGTCTTGTATTACAAACTTGCAATTGGCATGTCCAATGCCAGGGTTAGCTAATTAGAAAATGTGGTGGAAGGCAGCTTTAAATGTACTTTACAATAAAAAATAGAATAAAATGCCATAAATACCTCAAGTTGGATTTTCTGGCCAAACCACATGTAATTCAGTACTTACATTTTTCTTGAATATGCTGGACTTGCACTTGATTATTTAGTCAGAGACTTTCCGAAGTTAATTTATGGTGGAGCTGTCAAATACACAGTTGAGATTGATTGTGTCCTGTTGCCCATGTATACAGCTAGTATGGAAAAAGATACTGTAAGTAATGGACAAGGTTGTAGGCAGAACAATATCACTGGCTCTTTTTAAAATTGTGTAAAATCCATGATATTCAGCCAAGAAATGACTTCTGTCAGAAATACAGTGCAGAAAGGATGAAATTCACATGCTCTGTTCCTGCACAAAGCCAAAATAAACAGACTTTGTGTGTAGAACTCTATGGGAGCTGGGGGATGAAATCCACCTCCAAATTGCAGGCAGGACATAGGAGAAGTGTAGCAGCTGTTTGAAGTCTTAGGCTGAAATAAAGGCCTCAGTTCTTCACATCTCTCAGGTGGTGATTTATGGACGCTGGGTTTACATAACTGTGTGCTTGATGTCCACAGCTTGGCCCACCCTCAAACCTCACTGATGCACTGACTATGTAGAACTGGCTCAGATCCCAGCTTTGCCTTTGAGAGTATGAAAGAGGATCTCAGACATCTATTCTTTGATTTTCTTGGACAATGGAAATAAATAGTTAGTTTTAGGGTGGATTGATTTAAATCAATGATTTTAATCATAAAAATGTAGGGACTTCGAGAGGTCATCTAATCCATCCCTCTGTGCTGAGGCAGGACCAATTACACCCAGCCCATTCCTGACAGGTATCTTTCCACCTGTTCTTAAAAACCTCCAACAATGGGGATTCTACAACCTCCCTTGGTAAAGTACTCTAGCGCTTAACTATCCTTCTAATTAGAATTTTTTCCCTAATATCTAACCTACATTTTTCTTGCTGCAGATTAAGCTGTTATTACTACTTCTGCTACCTTCAGTGGACAGGGAGAACAATTGATCACATTCTCTTTACAATATCTCTTATATATTTGAAGACTACCAGGTCCCCTCTCAGTTGTCTTTTTTTCAAGTCATGCCTAATTTTTTTAACCTTTCCTAATTGGTCATGTTTTCTAAACCTTTTATCATTTTGTTGCTCTTCTCTGGACTCCAATTTGTCCACATCTTTCTTAAAGTTTAGCAGCAAAAACTGGACACAGTACCCCAGCTGAGACCTCACCAGTGTCAAGAAGTATGGAACAGTTACCTCTCATGTCTTACATATGACAGTCCTCTTAATACATCCCAGAATGATATTAGCCTTTTTGGCAACTGCATCACATTATTGGCTCATGTTGAATTTGTGATCCATTATAATTGCCAGATCGTTGTCTGCAGTATTACCCCCTAGACAGTTATGTCCCTGTTTTCTATTTGGGCATTTGATTTTTCCTCCTTAAGTGTAGTACTTTGCACTTATCTTTATTGAATTTAATTTTGTTGATTTCAGATCAATTCTTCAGTTTGTCAAGGTCATTTTGAATTCGAATCCTGTCCTCCAAAGTGCTAGCAACCCTCACAGCTTGGTGTCATATGCATATTTCAGGGGTTGCCAAATTTACTGATGTGCCCAGCCACGTACAACAATCTTCAGAAGTTTGAGAGCTGGGGCGCGCCTGCCGGGAGTTGGGGCTTCAGCACCTCAGGAGGTGCCTGCTCTGGCTCAGGGTTTCAACCCTGCTCCTGCTGAAGCCCCGAGCCCTGGCAGGCACATCCTGTGGGGCTGAAGCCCCAAGACCCCCCTCCTTGCTGGGCAGAAGCCCCTACCCCACGACCCCGCTGCAAGGCAGAGGTCCTGAGCTCCCGCACCCCGTCCCCAGTCTGGTAGGTGGAAATGTGGGAAACGTGGGAGGCTTCGAGAGCCGCACTTTAACTATAAAAGAGCCGCAACTGGCTCACGAGCCAGTTTGGCAACCCTTGGCATATTTTATAAACACGCCCTCCACTCCCTTATCCAAATCATTAATGAAAATATTGATTAGTAGTGGACACAAGACAAACTCTTGTAGGACCCCACTAGATATGTCTTCCCAGTTTGACAACGAACTATTGATAATTACTCGTTGACTCTAGTTTTTTATCCAATTTTGCACCCACCTTATGGTAATTTCATCTGGATCACATTTACCTACTTTGCTTACGAGAATGTTATAGGAATGCCATATTACTTTTCCAACAGATGTCTGCATAGTTAAAGTCCCCCATTACTACCAGGTCTTGTGTTTTGGATATTTATTTGTTCTAGAAATGCCTCATCTATCTCCACCTCCTGATTTGGTGGTCCATGGTAGACCCCTAACATGATGTTGCCCCTGTTTTTTCCCCTTTTATCTTCACCCAGAGACTTTCCACTGGTCTGCCTCTCTCATCCTTCTGAACCTCAGAACAAATTTATATATTCTTGATATTTTTCCCTTTCCTACCCTTCCTGAATAAGCTATATCCCACTATATCAATATTCCAGTCATGGGATTTGTTTCACCAAATCTCTATGATGCCAATTATGTCATAATTTTGCTGTGTACCAAGCCTTCCAGTTCTTCCTGTTCATTCCCCATACTCCTTGCATTTGTTGTATAGAAATCTAAGATGTTGAGCAGATTCCTCCTATGATCCTACTGTAATTTTTCCATCTACTCTCTCTCCCCCCCCCCCCCCCAACGTCCAGTCCTCTTGTCAAGGTAACTTTAAAAAAAAAAAAAATACTTACCAAGAAGCTCTTCATGTTGTTTGTCAGGTGGAATCCATCTCTTTCCAGCAGTTCCTGTTCATGGAACAGCCATCGCATAGTTGAGAAAGTAAGGGTAGCAGTACCCCACGCCCCCTACATTAACCTTGTGACCCTCCCAACCCCCCAACTCCTTTTTGGGTCAGGATCCTTACAATTATAACACCGTGAAATTTCAGATTTAAATAGCTGAAATCATGAAATTTATTATTTTAAAAATCCTATGACTGTGAAATTGACCAAAATGGACCATGAATTTGGTAGGCCCCTACTTATATGGAAGCCACTCCATACCTTTGATCATCTTTGTTGCCCTTCTCTGAACCTTTTCCAGTTCCACTATATGGATTTATATAGTGGCATTATGATTTTCAGTCTTATTTTCTATTCCTTTCCTAATAGTTCAGGGATAATTGTATGGGTCTGACTAGCTTCAGGCTTCCTGCCCTTAAAGGCCACCCTATTACACCCACAAATTTTATCACAGTTGAATTTACTGCAAGGAAATGCTCAACAAAGACATAATCTGCTGTACAGAAAGGTACTTGTTTCTTTAAGGTTCGTTTGTCAAAAAACAAATGAACAATCTACTGAAAATCCTTACTAGAGTCCTAGATTGGCCTACAACCAGCAAGAAGCACTACTGCTTGAACACTGATGCTTCATGGTTGTAACAGAAGCATTTCCACAAATCAGTTTAAATCACTGTTAGTCCATTTAAATCAGAAAATGAAACTCCCTTTAAACTGGCTAGTCTGTTTTCATTTTCTAAGCTAAATGAAGTACAAAAGATAAACAGAAAAATATTGATTATATTACATTTTAAAAATTCTTTGTTTTACTCTAAGGCATTATTAATAATTACGTTAAAAATCTACATTAAAAGCATGTTAAGGTTGTAAAGTCAAGCACTCAAAAGTTAAGAAATGGCATGCAATCTTAATTCAGCTCCATTATGCTTATGCATTATGATACAGTGCAGTCTGGTCAGACTCTGAGGGGCTACAGCATGCTTAATGAGGAGGAAATCTTTGGAGATTTAGATGCCAAGGTAAGAAACCTCTGCTGATAATGTGCAAATTGACAGTTTTTCAGAGGTCTCATAACTTGACATTTTCCCACAGGAACAGCAAAAGGCACATCTTCGACACTAGGGTGATGCCTCTGCTAAATTTCAAGTCCCTGCTCCAAAACACGGAGGCACTAGAACTTCTTAAAAACAAACAAACAAAAAAAGTTACAACTCTTCATTAACATGGGCAAAAAAAGTTGGTGCCCCCAGAAATGGCATAACAATCTATGCTGAAATTTTCAAAAAAAGACAAACAGAAAAATTCCTCTTGAGATGCACATCTGGCATGGAAAATTTTATCCTAAATGGTTAAAGTTTGTTAAAGCTATAAACAACGGAAAACAGTTTTATAATGAGAAGAGTTGGGCAACCTTAACTATAAGAGTTGCTACCTGCGCTGTTTATAATACAAGTAAGGAAAATTATTTTTTAATAAAATACAGTATATAACCTAACAGTGTTCCTTTACGTTTGTCTCCTGGGTGGTCTTGAAGAGAATGTGATTGATAAGTAAACTATTCTTGTGAATATTGTGTACTAGCGGTGGAGTGCTATATACTCTGCAGAATAAACAGGAAGACGTGGTCCCAGCCCCAAGGAGCTTAAAGTGTAAATTTAGGCATGACAAAACAGTGGCAGTAACAAACAGTGAGTGGACATGGTGAAGAAAGATGAGTTCTACAGAAATAAAATTACTTGGTTGCTCAGCATGTATGTTTATAGTAGTGGTTAACTGACTTTTTTTGTTTTAATGTGGGGATGTGACAGCAGGAAAATAGTTAAGGTGGCATCTTCTGAATATTAGGGTGAAATGCTGGTCCTATGGAAGTCAATAGAAGTTTTGCCATTAACTTCAGTGAAGCCAGGATTTCACCCTAGAATCCTCAAAAGAGTAACCAGTTTCATTGAATTGTGGTATCTATTTACTGTTAAATTATTGGGTGCAGCACTTTAGCTAGCTACCCAGGTTTTCATTCCCAGTTAATGTTTTTTCTTGGTAAACTATGTCCCTTAGTATTTCTCAAAAACTCTTTGAAGCAAAGGTATAGAAATCCACATAAAAATTGATTTAATATGGTTTCATTTTTTTTCCAGTATTTTTTATTATATTTTATCAGGTAAACACTTAAAAGCAAAACATTTCTTAAAAGAAACAAACAAAAAAATGTTTTCAGAAAGAACCATTTTAACAGAAGCATACTGCTCCAATTGGGCAGATGAGAGTTTGGTCCCTGCTGACAAGTATTGGATTGGCTCAGATGGAACAGGGAGACCTGTGATTCATTTCTCTGATCCAGTTGACCTGAGAAAATAATTTTCTGTACCAGTACACTGTTTTATGTACTGAACAATCTGTGAGCTCTTCTTGGCCAAATCTAAGGGTCAGTACACATCCTCCTTAGCTTTTTTGTTGCGGGCTTCTCTTGAAATCTTGTCCTTCCTTGACTTTAATGATTCCCTCCTCTCCTAATTCTCCTTTAATTGTACCTTCATGCGTCTGATGAAGTGGGCATTCACCCACGAAAGCTTATGCTCCAATACATCTGTTAGTCTTAAAGGTGCCATGAGATCTCTGTTGCTAACTCTTGATAGGGATTCCAAAGAGCTCCTTCCTTGGTCCATTTCTTTCCTCTTTCTATATGTTATCACAGGGTAATGTGTTATCCTCTCACATGGCTTTAACTATCATCTTAAAATGATGACTCACAAGTCTACCTCTCCACTTCAAGCTGTCTAATTGTGCCCCAAACAATATCTTGGCCTGTTTCTTTGACACCTCCTCGTGGATATCCAGCTATGAACTTAAATTTAGCATGGCCAAAGCAAAGTTCCTGATCTTTGCCTCAGAGTCCTGGAATTTCCACTCTTTTTCCATCATTGTGGACACCACAATCATTCTCTCAGCTATTTGAGTCTGTAATCTTTGATTCAGCCTTCTTTCTATACCCATATCGGCTATGAGGCCTTTTCTCTGGTCACATCACCAAAATTATTATCCAGGCTGTTGTCATCTTGTCCTGACGATTGCATCATTATCTTCTCTGGCCTGGACTACTGTGATGATGTTCCCCTCAAATCCATTCGAAATGCAGCTGTTAAGATCTTTATGGCTCATAGTTCTGACCAAATCACCTTATGTTAGCTCCTCCTTCTCCATTGCATCAAACACAAGCTTGTCATCTTTATTTGTTAAGACATGTTACAGTTTAGTCCCTCCCTATCTAGCTGCCCAGTTAGCTCACTGCAGCACTAAATGCCCTCTTCACCTCAACAACCTTCTTAGCTCTTACCACCCACCAATGGCAGTCTCTCAGACACCTTAGTTGTTCTGCATGTGCTGTCCCTGAAGCATGGGGAAAATTTGCAGAAAAAAAATCAGTAAAGCAATTACCTTATCTTCTCCCAAATCCCTCTTTCAGATTGTTCTGTCTTGATGCTGTTAAACCCCCTGTGACTGTGGTAGGTAGTGGGTGGTCAGTGAGTACTGCTTATGGTACAAAATATGCATGTTTCACCAGTACCCTATTCTTCCATCTGTTTGTTTCTCCCACCTTTTGTGTCTTACCAAACACCAAGGTTGTAAACTCATTGGGGTAGTACTAGCTTTCTATTTCATATTTGTAGTACAATGGGGTTCTGCTTGAGGTGTCTAGTTGCTACTAAAAATAATGTATTGGTTTGAGTGTACTGACCATGTGACTCTAAAGGTCTTGAGGTTGCATGAGTAGGAGTACTGATTGATTGAATATCAGTGCTGTTAAATATGTGATTGCATAAGTACCTTGTTTAAGAAATGGAAGATATATTTTAATTTATTCTTGAGAAGTGGAGACAAATAGCTGGTGCCCAGTGCTGTTGTGGGAGTAGATGACAAACACTGTCTCTCAACCAGTTGGTATAAGTTGGCATGAGCAAAGGAAACTTAAGGAATGAGCTGGAGACATTGCATAAGAGTAGTATGTTGATTTAAAAAAAAAATCTTTCAGTTGGCAAGTTTGGGGTAGCACACGTCTCATCCTTAGTGATCTATCCATGCCTGCACTAGCGATTGGCAGGAGAAAACAGATTTGTGCTGTTCAAATAATGTAGATATTTTGTGTACAAACTTCTCTTCTTTTCTCAGCATTTTGTGGTGATCCTAAGGTGTAACTGGTAAGCTGGTGTCTACTACAATAGATCTGTGACTTCTGAGAGTGTCCAATATAGTGTGGGGGAACTCTGATGATGACTTATGTCAACATGAACTAGTAGTGACAGCAAGTGATGGTATGTTGAATGCCAGTAAAGATTAAATCTTTAAAAAATACATGTCTGTGAAATCACATCCTTTCACTTTAAAAAAAAAAAAAAAAAAAAGAAGTCAAAACCTGTTTTCTAAGCAGGTATAATTTTTGAATACACAGAGAAAATATAATTAAACTAGACCTGGACTTGCAGCTCTGCTCCATAGTCAATCCAACTTTCTTCCTCCACACTTCTGGAGGATCTGAAGTGTCTCAGTGGATCTCTCTGCTAGTAAGTCCTGCTTTAGCAAATATTTCTCCTGCCTCTGCTCCTTCTTGAGATGTAAAACCAAGGCTCTGGCTGCTTGTATAAAATCTCTTAAGCACTCCACAGCCTAGGGACCCATTTATAAGTCCTTTCCTAGCTCTGCAGTCTCTACCTTCCCTCACCAAGCTGGGAGTGCAGAAGCCAGCACTTCTATTTCTGTGTCACTGGGCAAGGTTAATTTCCCCTGCCACTCTTCAGTGGCACCTTTTTCCTCAATTTTTCTGCATTGGTTAGCGAGCCTAGGCAATCATAGGTTCAGTGGAATTTTTATTTTCTTGTGGGGCTCATTTGTCCCTCCCCATTTCTGTACAAGTGCATTGTGTTGCACTGTCCCTCTCACAGCAGAGGGCTCTCTGCAGTGTACTCAGTGGCCTTTCTACCATAGCACTCACCTCTTAGGTTTTGTGTTTGTATCCTCCCTATTGCAGCACATCCAACGGGCTTTGAATTTCCTTCTGTCAGTGTTCAAGTAGGGTCTGAAAGACCAGTGATTGATCTGAGAGTCCCTCAGTGGGACTGTACTTCATCTTGCAGATTCTGACACAACCTTTTTTGCATGCTTAGGGCAGATTTCGATGGCCTTTCTTATTGCAGTGACAGTGGCCTGACAAGTGAGTGACTTTAAGTATCAGATTCTCTCTTACATACCTTCAGTTCTTGCTGGAAAGGTAGGTTTTCAACTTTGTCTGGAATTTGTTCTCCTTTTTGTCCAAACCTGGGTATTCCCCCCTACTATGTGATGAGCTGCACTTCTTGGATGTTAAACTTGTACTCAAGTTTTATCTTTCTGGCGAAGTAGCATCCAAAATCATTATTGCTAGAAGGGTTGAAGGGTGTGTTCTTGTGGTCTGTGATCAAGATCACCAGGATGTCTTATTCTGAGTTTGAGAGATGACATTTGGCTAGAGAAGGCTCTGCTTCATGGACAGTGTGCATTGAAGCATTGATTTTCAAGGTGTGTAAGATGGCAACATGGGCATCTCTCTGCTCCTTTACATGTATCAGTTGACCTCTCTGCTTCTCAGATTACCTCTTTTTGCTGTCTAAAGACCTGCTAGCAGCACAAGAAGGTAAATACACCTCTACCCCGATATAACACTGTCCTCGTGAGCCAAAAAATCTTACCACGTTATAGGTGAAACCGCGTTATATCGAACTTGCTTTGATCCACCGGAGTGCGCAGCCCTGCCCCTCCGGAGCACTGCTTTACCGCGTTCTATCCGAATTCGTGTTATATCGGTCGCGTTATATCGGGGTAGAGGTGTACTTCTCCTAGTGTTACTGCTTGCTACACCTGCTGTCTGTCCATTAATCCATTGTGAAAGGGGAGAAAAGTGAGAGAGATGCAACAAAGGAAGATAATTTACCAGTTGTTGTTTGCTGTAATCGTCTCTTCTCCCATCCTACATCCCCTGCTCCCTTCTAGCTAATGTGGTCTTGCTTGCTTGTTTAGTACTATTTTTCCTGTCTTGTGTATTGTTTCCTGTAGCTCTAGAAGTTTCTCTAACCTAAGGTAGGATGTTTAGGTTGAGGTTTATGTACAGTGCTTAGGGGTGGGATTTAGGAATTCTTTTGCCTCCTTGCTTCCAGTAGGTGGCACCATAATGCTTTCTGTCCCTCAGTCAGCTATCAGAATGGGGGAAAAGGGAATAACTAGTAAGTAATTTTCCCTTTGTAATCATAAAGAATAAAATTGAGGTCCTTTATGTGAGTGGATGGTGAATAGAAATAAATGCTGACTTCAGTAGTAATAATTTGGAGTCGCAACTTTGTTTTACATTAGAAATGTTTGAACGTCAAAAAGATGTCACTGCTTTAGGATTAAAGAAAAATCTCAGTGGCGTGGTTACATGATGTAACCCCCAATAATTTAATTTCCAATATGCGTATCATGTCGTTATAAGTCTATGAAGTGAATGCTTACTAATGAAGTTTGCTTTGCTCATAAACCAGTGCAAACACCATACATAAGACAGGGTTCATCAGTTTGTGCACTAAACAAGCGCTGTGGCATTTCTGGGATGTCTGTTTTGTTTGCTGTAAATATATTTAATATGTGCTCTGAACTTGTCTGATGTTGGCTGAAGATTACCTGCCACTTTTGTTCACCCTCCTCCTTTTTGAGAACAGTAGTATGAGGTGATTCTGATTTGGAATTGTAAGAATTCTTCCCACATTATTGTTGATGGATTAAATTATTTTTTTAAATTTGTTTATATAAATTGGGGGAATAATTGAATTGCTATATTGACACTGTCATTTGTAAAAATACGTAGGTCCACAATTGGTATTTATTCAAAGAGAAAGTGTCACTTTATGAGCCTCCTTCAGCAAAATTTGAAAGGCATGAGAAGGTTAAATATACAGCAGTATGCCATTTTTTGAAATAGGAATAGTAAAACTGGCTAAGACTAATGGTCAAAATATTACTAAAGGAAAAAAATAAAGGGCCAGAAGTTAGGCTTCTAAATCCAGATTTAGGCACCTTAAAAAAGGACCTGATTTTTTCTAAAGTGATGGGCATCATAGAATATCAGGGTTGGAAGTGACCTCAGGTGGTCATCTAGTCCAACCCCCTGCTCAAAGCAGGATCAATCGCCAACTAAATCATCCCAACCAGGGCGAAGTCGAGCCGGGCCTTAAAAACCTCTAAGGAAGGAGATTCCACCACCTCCCTAGGTAACCCATTCCAGTGCTTAACCACCCTCCTAGTGAAAACGTTTTTCCTAATATCCAACCTAAACATCCCCCACTGCAACTTGAGATCACTACTCCTTGTTCTGTCATCGGCTACCACTGAGAACAGCCTAGCTCCATCCTTTTTGGAACCCCCTTTCAGGTAGTTGAAAGCAGCTATCAAATCCCCCCTCATTTGTCTCTTCTGCAGACTAAATAATCCCAGTTCCCTCAGCCTCTCCTCATAAATCATGTGCTCCAGCCCCCTAATCCTTTTTGTTGCCCTCCGCTGGACTCTTCCCTATTTTTCCACATCCTTCTTGTAGTATGGGGCCCAAAACTGGACACAGTACTCCAGATGAGGCCTCACCAATGCCGATTAGAGGGGAATGATCACGTCCCTCGATCTGCTGGCAATGCTCGTACTTATACAGCCCAAAATGCTGTTAGCCTTCTTGGCAACAAGGGGACACTGGACTGCTTCTTGTCCACTGTAACCACTAGGTCCTTTTTTGCAGAACTGTTGCCTAGCCACTTGGTCCCTAGTCTGTAGCATTGCATGGGATTCTTCCATCCTAAGTGCAGGACTCTGCACTTGTCCTTGTTGAACCTCATCAGATTTCATTTGGCCCAATCCTCTAATTTGTCTAGGTCCCTCTGTATCCTATCCCTATCCTCCAGCGTATCTACCACTCCTCCCAGTTTAGTGTCATCTGCAAACTTGCTGAGGGTGTAATCCACACTATCCTCGAGATCATTAATGAAGATCTTGGACAAAACCGGCCCCAGGACCGACCCTTGGGGCACTCTGCTTGATACTGGCTGCCAACTAGACATGGAGCCATTGATCACTACCCATTGAGCCCGATGATCTAGCCAGCTTTCTATCCACCTTTATAGTCCATTCAACCATCCCATACTTCTTTAACTTGTTGGCAAGAATACTGTGGGAGACCATATCAAAAGCTTAGCTAAAGTCAAGGAATAACATGTCCACTGCTTTCCCCTCATCCACAGAGCCAGTTATCTCATCATAGAAGGCAATTAGGTTAGTCAGGCATGATTTGCCCTTGGTGAATCCATGCTGACTGTTCCTGATCACTTTCCTGTCCTTGAAGTGCTTCAGAATTGATTCCTTGAGGACCTGCTCCATGATTTTTCCAGGGACCGAGGTGAGGCTGACTGGCCTGTAGTTCCCCAGATCTTTCTTCTTCCCCAGAACTTTCTTCTTCCCTTTTTAAAAGATGGGCTTTACATTAGCCTTTTTCCGGTCATCCAGGACCTCCCCCGATTGCCATGAGTTTTCAAAGATAATGGCCAATGGCTCTGCAATCACATCTGCCAACTCCTTTAGCACCCTCAGATGCAGTGCAGCTTTTCTAAATAGTCCTGAACCACTACTTTCTCCACAGAGGGCTGGTCATCTCCTCCCCATACTGTGCTGCCCAGTGCAATAGTCTGGGAGCTGACCCTGTTCGTGAAGACAGAGGCAAAAAAAGCATTGAGTACATTAGCTTTTTCCACATCCTCTGTCACTAGGTTGCCTCCCTCATTCAGTAAGGGGCCCACACTTTCCCTGACCACCTCCTTGTTGCTAACATACCTGAAGAAACCCTTCTTATTACTCCTAACATCCCTTGCTAGCTGCAACTTCAATTGTGATTTGGCCTTCCTGATTTCACTCCTGCATGCCTGAGCAATATTTTTATACTCCTCCCTGGTTATTTGTCCAAGCTTCCATTTCTTGTAAGCTGCTTTTTTGTGTTTAAGATCAGCAAAGATTTCACTGTTAAGCCAAGGTGGTCGCCTGCCATATTTACTATTCTTTCTACACATTGGGATGGTTTGTTCCTGCAACCTCAATAAGGATTCTTTAAAATACAGCCAGCTCTCCTTGACTCCTTTCCCTCTCATGTTATTCTTCCAGGGGAGCCTGCCCATCAGTTCCCTGGGAGAGTCAGTCTGCTTTTCTAAAGACCAGGGTACGTATTCTGCTGCTCTCCTTTCTTCCTTTTTTCAGGATCCTGAACTCGACCATCTCATGGTCACTGCCTCCCAGGTTCCAATCCACTTTTGCTTCCCCTACTAATTCTTCCCGGTTTGTGAGCAGCAGGTCAAGAAGAGCTCTGCCCCTAGCTGGTTCCTCCAGCACTTGCACCAGGAAATTGTCCCCTACACTTTCCAAAAACTTCCTGGATTGTCTGTGCACTGCTATATTGCTCTCCCTGCAGATATCAGGGTGATTGAAGTCCCCCATGAGAGTCAGGGCCTGTGATCTAGTAACTTCTGTTAGTTGCCTGAAGAAAGCCTCGTCCACCTCATCCCCCTGGTCTGGTGGTCTATAGCAGACTCCCACCACAACGTCATCCTTGTTGCTCACACTTCTAAACTTTATCCAGAGACTCTCAGGTTTTTCTGCGGTTTCATACTGGAGCTCTGAGCAGTCATACTGCCCTCTTACATACAATGCAATGCCCCCACCTTTTCGGCCAGGCCTGTCCTTCCTGAACAGTTTATATCCATCCATGACAGTACTCCAGTCATGTGAGTTATCCCACCAAATCTCTGTTATTCCAATCACATCATAATTCCTTGACTGTGCCAGGACTCCCAGTTCTCCCTGCTTGTTTCCTAGGCTTCTTGCATTTGTGTATAGGCACTTAAGAAAACTCGCTGATCGTCCTGCTTTCTCAGTACGAGGCAGGAGTCCTCCCCTCTTGCGCTCTCCTGCTTGTGCTTCCTCCTGGTATCCTGCTTCCCCACTTACCTCAGGGCTTTGGTCTCCTTTCCCCAATGAACCTAGTTTAAAGCCCTCCTCACTAGGTTAGCCAGCCTGCTTGCGAAGATGCTTTTCCCTCTCTTTGTTAGGTGGAGCCCGTCTCTGCCTAGCAATCCTTCTTCTTGGAACACCATTCCATGGTCAAAGAATCCAAAGCCTTCTCTCCAACACCACCTGCATAGCCATTTGTTGACTTTCACGATTCGATGGTCTCTACCTGGGTCTTTTCCTTCCACAGGGAGGATGGAAGAGAACACCACTTGTGCCTCAAACTCCTTTATCCTGCTTCCCAGAGCCACGTAGTCTGCAGTGATCCGCTCAAAGTCATTCTTGGCAGCATCATTGGTGCCCATGTGGAGAAGCAGGAAGGGGTAGCGATCCAAGAGATTGATGAGTCTCGGCAGTCTCTCTGTCACATCGTGAATCCTAGCTCCTGACAAGCAGCACGCTTCTCGGTTTTCCTGGTCGGGACAGCAGATAAATGACTCAGTCCCTCTTAAGAGGGAGTCCCTGACCACCACCACCCACCTCCTTCTCTTGGGAGTGGTGGTCAGTGGAACCCCCATCCCTAGGACAGTGCATCTCATGCCTTCCAGTCAGTGGAGTCTCCTTCTGCTCCCTTCCCTCAGATGTATCATCTAGTCCACTCTCCGCATTAGGACCTGTGGAGAGAACATGAAAATGGCTGCTCACCTGTATCTGCATTGCTGGTACATGGATACTCCTCTTTCTTCTTCCGGAGGTCACATGCTGCCAATTTTCTTCACCGTCCTTCTGTCCCCACGGCGCAGCCTGCTCTGATTCTTCGGAATGTTGTGCCTGCAGAACCATATCCTGATGTCTGTCCAGGAAATCTTCATTTTCTCTTATGCAATGCAGGGTTAATACTTGTTTCTCCAGTCCTTGAACCTTCCCTTCCAATATGGAGACCAGCTTGCACTTCGTACTGACGAAGTCGCTTCTGTCCTGTGGAAGAAAGACAAACATGGCACATCCTGTGCAGGTCACAACAGCTGATGGCTCACCATCCATATTACCTTCCTTCTAAGAGCTTCCTCAACTGTTGCAGTTACTTTTAGGCTTCTCTGAGTAGATGAAATCCTAGTGGGCTCTCCCCAGGCAAACTCCCTTTGTTAGCCTCTCCGCTGTTCGCCTCGCAACTGGCTGCCTTTTTATAAGGCTGCTGGCTTGAAGCAGTTGTCCTGACTCAAAGCCTTACCCTCCACTCAATCAATCAGGTCCATTCATGACCCACCTGGAACAAAGCACTCCCAATTCACATTTTTCAAACAATCAAGCACACGGTCAAACTGACAAACTGTCCCTGCAGCAGACACTCAGATACTCACCCCCTCCAGCTCCCAGCACAGCCCCCCTAATGCAGCACTTCGCATAGCTCCTCTTGGACAGATCCCAGGCAAACTGGGGGAGTTCCAAAGAGGATGGATCTAGACTGTTCTCAGTGGTACCAGATGACAGAACAAGGAGTAATGGTCTTAAGTTGCACTAGGGGAGGTTTAGGTTGGATATTAGGAAAAATGTTTTCACTAGGAGGGTGGTGAAGCACTGGAATGGGTTACCTAGGGAGGTGGTGGAATCTCCTTCCTTAGAGGTTTTTAAGGTCAGGCTTGACAAAGCCCTGGCTGGGATGATTTAGTTGGCGATTGGTCCTGCTTTGAGCAGGGGGTTGGACTAGATGACGACCTGAGGTCCCTTCCAACCCTAATATTCTATGATTCTATGATAACTCCCTCTGTTAGCCTCTCCGCTATTTGCCGCTAATTGACCTTATTGGGAGCTAGTGAGTTCCTAGCTCTTTTGAAAATCAGGTCACTTGTTTAGGCACTTTTAGGATTTAGGAGTCTAAATTAGGCTTTAGGTTCCTATTTTTGAAAATCTTGGGGAGTGTATTTTTAAAGAAACAGGGAATGCTATTTGCAGCTGCTTGGCATGCAGATAGCAGTGATGTCCGCAGCAGGTAGCGCTTAAGACTCCTTACTCTCTTTTTTTCTTGGAAAGGTGTAAGAGAGGTCAGATTCATTATTTTTTAATAAAAAACCATGAAAATAGATTTGACCAATACAAAGCGGAAGTGGGTTTTCATGGACATGAATTTCATAAACTGAAAAAGTGAACAAACATGGGTGGATTTTTTTTTTTAAAGGTTACCTGTAATAGTTTAGTTTTGTCCTTGGCAGGCTTATAATATTTGTCTCTAGGTTACAACTTGTTGTACCCTGTCTGTAGTGTTGGTAAAATGCTTTCAGTAAATCCTGTTGTCAGGTGTGGACTTTCCCTTCTGGAGATCATCTAGAATAATAACTAGAGCCGCTGTTAGAAATGCATAATTAGTAATGTGCTTCCAAATTCAGGTATTAACAGGGACATATTTGAGGGTTTTTTTAATGTGCTAATTTAAAATAATCAATATTGTAATAGGCTCTCTTTCAATGGTATGCCAAAAAAAAAAAAAAAAGGCCTTATTGACTCCATATTGCATTTAAGAACCTTTCAGCAGGGAAGTTTGCATGAGCCTGAATGTCTGCACTTGGAGCTAGAGGTGTAATTAATAGCTTGAGGAGACATACCCACACTGCTTCTGATTGAACTAGTGCACTTACAACAGTCTGTAGCCATGGCAGCACCAGCGGCGGAAGGGGCTAACTGCCTGAGTATGTACCTGTCCAAGACCCTAGGCACATACTTGGGGAAGCTAGCCCATCCCGCTGTTCATGGTGCTGTGGCTACAGTCTGTTTTTAGTGGTCTAGCTGTATCTCCCCCCATTCTTGCGCCCCTGCTCTGCTGCCACATGCTTCTTGGTACTGTTAAACTTGGGGAGAGAAGCAGACTCCCAGTCTCCAACTTAGGTTCCCAGAGCATCTTGACCTTCTGCAGGGGTTTGGGGGAGTGAAGGGGACTCCATTTGTCCCTCTCCAGGCTCCCAATGCTTTGGTTCTATGCAGGGTTTTGAGAAGTGAATAGGGGACCCCCTCAGCCCACATTTGCAAGGTACTAAGGTTCACATGCCAGATCCTGCTTCTCCTGAGCCTTGTGATTCACTTGCTGCTAAACACCCTCTTGCCAAGCCTTGGGGCAGAGCAAGAAAACACCATAAAGAGCAAATTGGTGTATGTTGAATTGTTAATTTAAAATAAACTCAAGTTGTGTCTAAGAGGGGAAAAAAGGATATGGGTTAAGAGGAAGCTGATAGAAATGAAGCTTTTAATTTAAGGGCAACAGAAGAATTTAATCAATTGTGTAAATACCTAAAACTCAGATTTGCAGTGCAAATTGATCTGTTAAGCTGTTGTAATTTTCTGAGAAGGCCAGAAGGGTTTGGATAGATACCAAATGGAATTATTTACAAAACTGAAGAAGTTAAGACACTTTGTAAAACATGCTTTATGTTGCATATACAACTTAATTATTTTTCCTCATTCCCCTAACGAAAGAATAGTTGGTTTGTTTTTAAAGACTTATGAGTAGGATTGGTATTTGCACCTATGTGTATATACAGGAGTAATATCAGTTTTTTAAACTTTGTGGTATACTGTAAGGAATATTCTGATGGGCTTCAGTGAAATTTTATAAGTTTCTTGTTAGCGATGGCCTTTAGGTTCCATGAAGGAAAATCTTAGCTTTCATGTAAAAAAAACAAAAACAAAAAAACCCCTGAGCTACTAGCTCCTTGACTTGCAGAGAGAGCCTGGAAGATGTTAGCCTATGTAAATCAATGTTAATAAGAACATATAGCTGGGTTCCACTTCTTCAGAAGGCTGGTGAATCTGAAGAAACCCCTGCTTCCCCACACTCAGTTCTTTAATGTACAGTAAGTCAGTTAAGGGGTGTCCCAAAGAATCACCAAAAATTGAGAGTTGTGCACAGTGATGTGTTTGTAGTAGGGAGGAAACAGTTGGCAACAGACATGGCGGTGCTACCTGAAAGCGTTATAGACCATCTGCCCATGCACCAAATGGGTGTAAAGCAGTCAGCTTCCCCCCGTGACTGCCTGCCTCAGCCCTAGCATTGAGTTTGAAGAGCTGATACTTAGAGGGGATATGGGGTTCTATCCTGTTGCCAAGCGCCCGCCCCCCCGCCCCCCATCAAGGGGCCTTGTTCTCTCCTACACTGAGCCCCTCATACCAGCTTGGAGAGACTGCTAGCAGTTAGTGGAGGCCTGTACATCTCAAGCTATAAGGGACACATTCTCTAACTGACTACCAGTATAAGGTCATGTATTGCTCACAGGTGCAGGACATTTTTGAGGGAACTACTCCTTGGTAAAATTTTGGCATCATGTTACTGATGCAAAGTTCTAGAATTAACATGTGGACAGTGAGACTTCAAGCCTGAGCTGTAAAGGACTGAAAAATAGTGTACACGCTGCATTTTAAATTTTGAGCTGTCAATCTGGTTATGGAATTAAATGTGGCCCAACAGATTTCAGACACAGCCAGGATCAATCCTGAGGCTACTGCTGGTGTCAGAGTGAATGCTGGTGCTTTGAGCTTGCCTAATTACAGAAAGAATTTGTAATTGTGTATTAAAATGCAATTATCATTTAATTGTTAAAATATTATTTGGAATGAATGAAAAAATATATATATAGATGTGTGTGTGTGTGTGTGTGTATATATATATATATATGTATGTATGTAGAGAGATCGATCTATAGATAGAGATATAGATAGATAGATATAGCTATTGATTTTAAATTAAATTTGTGAGTGGATTTAATTCTTATGACAATGAATGACAAATAGCCTTGGTTTGAGCCAGGCAGAATACAAACTGCCAACTATACCAAACAATGTGGTGTTTTTGTGATTCAGATAGATGGAGACTGCAGTTGGCTAAGATCATCAGAGTTATTCTGTTTTGACTCCAATTTTGGTTTCCAGAGTTGAAAAATAAATGCGCCTCACTTACTGTGCTTGGCTATGCTCTAAACTTGCACTTACTGTAGGATCACAATCTAGATTAATTACCAGTGAGGTCTTGGATTCCCTATAGTCACAAGATGCTATGTTTGTCACCATTGAACTGGGCTTGGTTTCAGTAGCAACCTTGACATTAGTGGGAATCTTGTGTGTGCAAGGAATGCAGAATAGAGCTCTGTAACTTTAAGGAAGTGTAAATGTAGTGCCTTTAAAAAGTACTGGAGGGAGCCCTTGGAGGCTGAAGTCTTGTACTGAACAGGTATGAAAAGGCAACAATAGTACCAGTTTAACTGTTACTTGGAAGGATAATTAAATTTCCATGTCAATTCAATCCTTTGTTTGCTGAGGTTGCAGCAAGGATGTTAAATATGGTGGTGGTATTTTGATGTAGTCACTTGTTTACTGGGAAGTAGACGAAGGCGAGTAACACATTTTGATTAGCTTATTAATATTACTGTATTTTACAATAATATTGTACTACAATGTCCAGAGATTTGCTAGACATCTCATAGTACAGATAAAAAGACAAAGTACCAGTCCTGAAGGATTAGCAGTTTAATTTAGACATAACACAAGTGGGAACAAGGAGAAGGGGAATGAGAGGAAAATCAGGAATTGCTATACAGTGAATGCATGGACACACTAGTTAGGAGTTTTCAAAATAAAATACTTACAAAAGTTTGATTTTTTGACCCGCTTCTTGTATGCACAGGTAGAAATGAATCTTCAGGAGGATTTAAATGAGAGGGTATTGGACTAACCCACAAATAACCATCAGATTGTAGTGTTCTGCCGCTATGAAGCTGAGCTGGATTTGACCTGGCAACTTGCACTAACTACTGTGTAATTAACATGTGAAAAAGCTATGATTGGTTAATTAAAATGATATTTTAGTTGTTTAACACATTGTAGAAAAGATTCTCATTACTATTTTAACCATAAATCCATTGCTACGTTGGTTTAAAACAGGGTGGATTTGATTTAAATCAAATTGATTTAAATCATGATTTAAATCAAATTGATTTAAATCATGATTTAAATCACTAGTCAGGAAGACTCGATTTAATCATGGCTTTCTACATAAAAGTGCATTCTTGTTGGTTGTTATAACCTTAATACATATTCTTCATAACTCAGAGATAGTTGTAGGTTTCAGTTTTAGAAGGTACACATTATACATTTTTAAACAGTGATTTATTTTGAAAACTTTTCAGATTAGTTTTATAGCTATATCAGAAAATGAATGATTGTTTGGTTATTTCATTTACCAAAGGTAATTGATGAAGATATTTATGAAGTCATTGGGAGGTGAACCATCTCCAATTCAACAGGTTAATCATTAATATTTGGAGGATTTTCTTGCCATCCTGTATTAGGAGGAGAACATCACCAGACAGACATTTAAATTGTTTTATTTAACTAAAACAACAACGTTAAGTAGTCTGGATTTTTTTCTTCAACAGCAAACATATAATATTTTAATAAAACAAGCGTATGTCCCTCGCTTCTCACATTTATCTCCAGACTTTTTCTCCTTGTCCAGATTTATTCCACCCCCAACAATCTTCTATTCATTGAACTTTTTGAACTTTGCACTTTTAGAGAGAGGTAAGGGATTGACTCTGTGTACACAAAATTGCGGAGGGACAATAGAGTTGAGGTCTGTTATTTCCCACCTCTATATATTATTTATTTATTTAAAAACATTTTTGCTGTTAACAACCTCTGGAGACACAAATCCACAGTTTGAGAACTGCAAAACTAAGCATCTCTGATGGTATCTTCTAGACTGAGCACTGAGTCCCATTGGGTACATAGAAAGATTAACCTAAATAATCTATACAGAAGCCTGTGGAACCCCATAAAATTGGGTCCCTAATCCATGAACTATTGGAACTCATTTACAAAACTTTTCTTAAACATTACATGAATATAGTGTCTTGTGCTATAGAAATAGAATTTCTAATCCCTATTCCATGATGAGATATCTTTGAGCTATAATGTATCTTAATTAAAACTACCTTTAGATAGTTTTTTTTCCTCAAAAAGCATTTTATCAAAAAAATCCGATTTAAATAAATATCATTGATTTTTATCCATCCTGGTTTAAAATGAAAATCATGGAAAGAAACTGATATGTAACAGTGGGATAGCCTTATTTTCCAGATGTTTTTCTAGTGGTTTATCCTACTGTGCATTTTGATTGAAGTATGGAATTGTGCCTTTTAGATTTATCATTAAATCCATTTACTGCATTGATCAGTTTTGTCAGGAACAACTTTAAATGTAGTTTTTGTTACACATAAATTCCTGAGTCATATCATATTTTAAAAGCATAGGATCTGAATGAAAGGTAAATGATGATAAAAGTAAAGAGCATTACTTATTTTTTAAAGTTGCATCTGTTTGAGTCCTTGGTTTCTTTTCTGACACACGTAAAATCGTCGGATGCACTTTGGGCTCCTGGATTTCCAAATTTATGGCTAACAGATTATTCTTCAAAACAGTTTCCTTTAGAAAAGACTTATAAAACACTATCATGAATGAAGCTGAATCCCAATTGCTTCTAGTAACAGGGTATTGTATTGTATTGGTCAATTTTTGATGATCTGGGGTGTCATAAGAATGGCCAGACCGGGTCAGACCACACAGCAAGTAACCCACAAACACACACTACAGACAGCCACTTACCCCAAGGGTCCTGTATTTGCTCCTCCGTCATCTGGAGAACTCCCTCTCGAAACTCCCTGTTAGCGGCCCCTGTTCGCAAAATGGATCCCTGTCCACTTAATTTTTTTTTTTTTAATTAGTTAGCCTCTTTTGGATGTGCATGTGGAAAAGGTTAAATGAAAGTGAAATTGAGCCTGCAGCTAGAACTGTTCATTTTTTGCAAGGGGGAGGGAGCGGAGAGCGAGAATGTATAAAAGAATTTTCTAAATATTGGAAATAGTCTTTGAAACAAATGGTGTTCTGTAATCTGCGGAGGAGCTTTCTAGGAACCATAACCCACTTGGTTTCTTGAACTTTGATGAGCATTCAAACCATGGTGGGGAAACGCAGATTAGCAAAACACTTTCTGTGCATTTGAGTTGTATGATAGTAGCTCCTTGCTTAGTCACTTAGGGCTTGTCTACACTGGCAATCTACAGCGCTGCAACTTTCTCGCTCAGTGGTGTGAAAAAACACACCCCTGAGCGCAGCAAGTTTCGGCGCTGTAAAGCACCAGTGTAGACAGTGTACCAGCGCTGGGAGCTACGCCTGTCGTGGAGGTGGGTTTTTCTCTCCCAGCGCTCTGCTGCGACCACAGTGCACAGCGTTGCCAGTGTAGACTAGCCCATAGTAAAGGCAAGTGTGTGAGAAAGAAGGGACATTGATTAATGTTTGTATTGAGAGTTAACGTTTGTGTTTCTCCTCTACCTCTTCTGCACACTTGGGGGCAGGCAAGCTCAAGGACTCAGTATGTAGGTTTTCAGTGATCTTTCTTTCATGACTATGAAGAAAAGTGGCTAAAAAGAAGAACGAAGGGCTGGGTTTTTTTTCCATTCACACTTCACCATTTTTATTTCCTTCTGCAATGTAAAGCCCTGCAGCTTTGGTACACCGTCAAGTGGTGTTGGAAATATGACTTGAGCTGAATTCTTGCCAGAGATAGTGTGTCATTTAAGTGAGGCCTCAGATTCTCAAAACGTACCAGACAGAAGTATCAAGTCAATTCAGAAACTTGATTCATGTTTGTGATCATGCACGATCAAGCAATTCATCAAGCTGAATCTGCCTTCATCTACTTATGTGAAATTTATTCTTTATTTGTAAAATCATTTCTCAAATGCTCTCTGCTAGCTAAATCTGTCAGGTATTTGGTCACAAAATAGCAACAAACTTGCAAAGCAGTTACATGGAAAGTACATTTATTGTAGCCTCTGGATGTTACACACTACATTAGACTTTGCGAAGTGACCTGCTGTGAAAGCTGTCCCTTTTCCCTGTGTCAGTTATTCATAGAGTCTGAAATAAAGTTGGGTAGCCTATTATTGTTTGACCTTTGATTTAAAGTGTTTTTAATTATGGGAGTTATTTAAAGGAACAATATAAATATGGACTGTATAAATATGGACAATTACAGAAAAAATTGTTATGAATATTTAATACATAAATTAGAAAAGTCAATGTATTTTAGCATTTCTGTAAATCTTCAAGGGAAGCCTAAAATAATTAATTGGAAAATCAACAAGTCCATTTTCATCACACTTAATGGGTTTTTAAATCTGTAGCAGCTTATCAAAGGAAGCATAAATTAGAACAGTAATTGAGTCACCAGCTGTCCCCTGTTTTCTGTCCAGACACTTCTATTAAAAACATGGCAAAACAAATGTAAGGTAATTTTTTTTTTCAACAGATGAAAAACACCCTGTGCCAGATTCTTCTCAAGCAGTTTGTTTTAAATTATAAATTCTCAGTTCAAGGCATACTGGGCAGTCCATACTTGTGGGCTTGTCCTTTCTCTGTGTAGGATGGAGATAGGCTAAGCTGTCAACTAGTAGTGAGGCCTCTTTAGAACATAACACCAACAGTCAGTAAGACAGAATGTCCTGTTCCAGTAGTTGGGAGTGCTACATAACTAAAGTTGTGTGTGTCTTTTGGGGATCCAACAGTAGTAGTTCACTTCCTCCTCTCCCTCCCCCCCCAAGTTATAAATCTTTAAAATACTGTGTAAAACTCTTGAATCAGTTTTGATGAATGGCTGCATTTTCCCTTTCACTACCGCAGCAGGAATGCTTTCTCAGCGGGTACTTCAGAGATGGCCACTGAAGCAGCAATGACTTGCTCCCAGCCCTGTCCCACATACTGACAAAGATAGATGGGCTTCTACTGAAGGTGATGCTTTCAGTAGTTTACCTTGCGTAGCACACATAGTCTGTCTAGCTGACATATTTGAGCACCTCAATGAGCTGAAGTCTTCTTTCCAAGGGTGAAATATGAATGTTTTGTCCATCTATGAAAATTAGTTTCCTGAAGTGCAAAGGAGAAACTGTCTTGTTTCAGACTGCATGGAATGAGGACCCAGCTGGGAACCATCAGGAACTACTAAGTCAGTCAGACTTTAGATGCAGCTTCAGGACTGTTTGCCTGGTGACCCACAGAGGGGAAAGAGGTGGCCTACCAACCCCTTTAACTTGTTGAGTCTGCAGCGCTGACTGGGCCATAGCAAGACAAACTGTGACCAGACTCTGCAACTGTGTTTCTCTGGCCAGAAACTGAGCAGATGTTGGCCATCTCTGAAGCAGCACCACCCAGCTTTAATTGCAGAATCCTTGAAAGTTCTTATCCCATTTTTATATTAGTATTTCTGAGAGTCAGATTTTTATTTGGTGGTAGCAATAAAAAAAAAAAGTATCGCAGGTGCCTGTAGATTAAAAATGACCTAAAATCAATAATAATACAACCAGTTTCGTGTACGTATGGGTGATGAATGGGTGCCAGAGTTAAAGTTTAGAAGCTACGAGAGCAGTCTCTCACTTCCATTTCCTCTGTTATTTAATTTACCTCTTAATTTGCTCCTGCTTTCTCTCTATTGGCTCACTTTCCATTCTTGTTCATCCAATTAGCATACATTAATTATTGCCTCTTCTCCGTCAGCCACTCTCTCCTTTTCACTTTCCCTCTCCTCTCCATTACATAAGCCTCTCCCTCACTTTCATTATGTGTTTGTGAAAGTTAGTGTGACATTTGGGGTGTGTATGAGAATGTAAGATAGGTCTGAATAGCAATTTAGAGCACTTCTGCACCAGGACCAGCAGAAGCAGAGCAGTAGCCAGGGGGAGCCTCCTCTGCCCTCGCTGATTGATTTAGCTGGGGATTGGTCCTGCTTTGAGCAGGGGGTGGGACTAGGTAACCTCCTGAGGTTCCTTCCAACCCTTACAGCCAGGGAGTAATAACTTGGAAGAAGGGAATGAGACCAGGAAAAACTTCTCTCTGAGCGGGCTTGAAGCTGAGCCTCAGTTTAAATGTGTTGTTTGTGCCCTAATCAGAGGGCTGTGATGACAAGTTAGAGTTTGGGTGTCTTCTGTAGCTACAGTTGGATAGCTCAGAGCCAGTTATCTTTTGTAAAAAGGCAAGCAATAGTTTAATTTTCCAGCCAAGATAGAGGAGACTGTATAACAATTTTTAGAACTTTGCAACCAGTTGCTGTTGCAGCACACAGCTGGATGTTTTTTTAAAAGGGTGAATAAGGTTTGTGAGCTACAGGCTACATAGTTCAAAGGCTATTATTTTTGCTAGAAAGACAAACATAGTTTTAATTTCTAATTAAGCTAGGTTTCACTTTGTAGTAAAATAAAGTACAATTTAATTACTTGATGCCTCTGCTGTACACAATAGGATGTGGTTTTAGGATGGTTTAGCTTCTCTAGTGTTTGTTTTTACAGCCTTTTGCAATTGCAGACTTAACTGATGTTGTCAGGCGCAACATCTTGTTACTTAATACTTTTATTATGGTAGCACCTAGAGGTCCCAGTACAGGCACTGTATGCCACAAACAAAGACCGTTCCTGTCCCCAAAATTTACAGAGTTGTCGGTAATACTAAGTAGGTTTTGGGATTTTTACTTGAATTTGAGGTAAACTATTACATAGCCTCAGTTCTGACTTAGTCTCAAATTGGTTCTGCTAGTGGCATTTTATATTAAAGTGAGGATAAAACTGAATTAAAGACCAGATGAGAGTCTCTCACACCAAAGAATGAGAAATTTTTGTGTGATAGTGCCAAACAGAGAAATGCTATTAGATAATCACAGCAGCAACTATATTTCATTTTCTTGAGAGAATGAGATCTCAGTCCAGAAATTCAGACAATCATAGTTCCTTGCTGGGAACCAGATTTGAATCTTAGTTCCCTATGGACAAATGATCTGCAGTCCCTAGTCTGTTGGATAGTCTGCTGAAGTTTTATAAGCCAGACACTTCTTAGTAGAACTCTAGGATGGTGAATTCCTCTCCATAATTCAGTTTCTAAGGGTATGTCTACACTACGAGAGTACTTCGATTTTAGTTAATTCGAATATGTGGAATCGATATTACAAAGTCGAACGTGTGTGTCCACACTAAGGACAGTAATTCGACTTTGTGAGACTTTGTGAGTCCACACTAACGGGGCAAGCGTCGACATTGGAAGCGGTGCACTGTGGGCAGCTATCCCACAGTTCCCGCAGTCCCCGCTGCCCATTGGAATTCTGGGTCGAGCCCCAAATGCCTTCTGGGTTAAAAAAATGTGTCGAGGGTGCTTTTGGGTGCCTGTTGTCATCCGTCCGTCACTCCTGCCCTCCCTCCCTCCCTGAAAGTGCCGGCGGGAAATCAGTTTGCGCACTTTTCTGATTACTGACAGCGCGGACGCCACAGCAGTGCGAGCATGGATCCTGCTGCGACCATCGCTGCAGTTGTGGCAGTTCTCAACGCCTCGCAGCTTCTCATCCACCTTTACCAGAGGCAGCTGCAGAGAAATCAGGAGAGGAGGCTACGGCACCACCGTGAGGGCATGAAGTCGGAGAGTAGCTCCGACCTCTCAGAAAACAGGAGACCCAGCGCCCAGGACATCTCGGTGTCACTGGGTCTTGTGGATACTGTGGAACGGCGATTCTGGGCCCTGGAAACAAGCACGGACTGGTGGGACCGCATAGTGCTGCAGGTCTGGGATGAATCCCAGTGGCTGCGAAACTTTCGCATGCGGAAGGGGACTTTCCTCGAACTGTGTGAGTTGCTGTCCCCTGCCCTGAAGCGAAAGGACACCCGGATGCGAGCAGCCCTGACTGTCCAGAAGCGAGTGGCCATAGCCCTCTGGAAGCTTGCAACGCCAGACAGCTACCGGTCAGTCGCGAACCACTTTGGTGTGGGCAAGTCTACCGTGGGGGTTGCTGTCATGCAAGTAGCCAAGGCAATCGTCAAGGTACTGCTATCAAATGTAGTGACCCTGGGAAACGTGGAGCTCATCATAGATGGCTTTGCCGAGATGGGATTCCCAAACTGCGGTGGGGCTATAGATGGAACTCACATCCCTATCCTGGGACCGGACCACCAGGCCAGCCAGTACATAAACAGAAAGGGATACTTTTCTATGGTGCTGCAAGCACTGGTGGACCACAGGGGACGTTTTACAAATATCAACGTTGGATGGCCTGGCAAGGTTCATGACGCTCGTGTTTTCAGGAACTCTGGTCTGTTTAGACGGCTGCAGGAAGGTCTTTACTTCCCGGACCACAAAATAACTGTTGGGGATGTGGAGATGCCTACTGTGATCCTCGGGGACCCTGCATACCCGCTAATGCCCTGGCTCATGAAGCCCTACACTGGCGCACTGGACTCAGGGAAAGTACTCTTCAACTACCGGCTCAGCAAGTGCAGAATGGTGGTGGAGTGTGCTTTTGGCCGTCTCAAGGGGAGATGGAGAAGCTTACTCACTCGCTGTGATCTCAGCGAAACCAATATCCCCATTGTGATAGCTGCTTGCTGTGTGCTCCACAATCTGTGTGAGAGCAAGGGGGAGACCTTTATGGCGGGTTGGGAGGTTGAGGCAAATAGCCTGGCTTCTGATTACGCCCAGCCAGACAGCCGGGCGATTAGAAGATCCCAGCGGGACGCGCTGTGCATCAGGGAGGCTTTGAAAGCCAGGTTCCTGACTGAGCAGGGTCTCCAGTGACTATTTAGTTTGTGGACACAGATGCTGAACCTGCCCCCGTTTCTTTACCCAGTTACTGTTGACTATCCTTCCAAGTTACATACCCCCTTCACCACCTTCCCAACAAATAAAATCTGTTCCGTTTTGTTAATGAACAAGGTTCTCTTTCTTACTGTTTTCGCGGGAATGTTTTAAACCGGGGACGCAGACTGTGGCGCGGGGGGGGGGGGGGGGGTTTAGTGTTTTGATGCAAATGATGCTTCTAAACTCCGGGAATGACAGGCTCCGCAGTGCTGGATTGGTTGTTTCAACGGAGCCTGCCAGCAGTCCTGGGCGGGACTGCGTGTATGTGTCGGCCAAGTGACTTTCTGGCAGGGGGCGGAGGGTTACAGACCCCCTGCTGCGTGGCTCTGTGATCCAGGATAAGGACCGCGGCATAAGATCTCTAACTGCCCTCCCCCGCCACAAAGTCACAGATCAACCCCCCCGCCCCCCAGAACATGAAAACCACCTCCCAGACTGACCAGGGTAACTGGTGACTGCACTGTGTATGTGTCCTGATGCTGGACCTGCCCCCGCCTCTGTAGCCTGCTAAAGGTGACTGTCCTGTCCAAGTAACAAACCCCTTCTCCCCCTTCAGACAGAATCCCCTCTAAAAGACACTCTCGGAAACAGTACTTAACAGAAACAGATGTTTTATTATGAACCGCACATGAAAAGGGGGGGGGAGGAAACTTGGACGGGGGCTTGTGTGAGATGGGTAGGAAAGGACTTTTCAAACTTTGTGGAACGAGAGCCTTCTATTGCTGCAGCAGTCTGCAGGGGCTGACTGAAAGTTTTAACGGCCCTTGCCGCCCCTCCTTCTTTGGACTTTTGGTGAGGGGGGTGTGGGACTTGGTGGCGGGGGAGGGCAGTTAGAGAGAGACTGCAGCAGGGCTCTGTCCTCCTGCCTCCGGTCTTGCAGAACATCCACTAGGTGCCGGAGCGTCTCGGTTTGCTCCCTCATTAGTCCAAGCAGGGTTTGAGTAGCCTGCTGGTCTTCCTGGCGCCACCTCTCCTCCCGTTCCATGACTGCTCGGTGCATTTGTGACAAGTTCTCCCTCCACTGTGTCGTCTGGGCTGCCTGCTCTCGTGAGCAGTCCATAAGTTCATAGAACATGTCCTCACGCGTCTTCTTC